>NW_026575033.1:2715000-8295000 GCF_905146905.1 Nyctereutes procyonoides | reverse complement strand
CCTTCTCTAGGTGTCCTGCTTGAAGTTTACCCAGAACAGAAGGGCTCTTTTCACTTGCTTTTGCCTGCTCTTTTGAAATCTTAATGGCTAAAGGGCATCATCAAGAGAAGGCAAAGACGAAGCATGCCTCCCTACACCTGCTCCCTTCCCATTCTTTTGGCATAGGTCGGTAGGGCCTGGCCTTTAGCCTCTCTGAATGTGGGGATTCTTGGAGATACAGAGGACCACAAAGGTCCTTATTCTCAAGTGGGGCACTTTGAAAGCAAGACCTGGCCGTTTCCAAGTAGTCAGAGGCCAGATACTCAGTGCTTCCCATCCCATCCAGCAGGCTCTGGGACATGCCAGAAGGAGCACAGGTTCTGTTCTCCAGGAAGAAGGTGAAATGGTTTTTGTTTGCCATAGTTGGTTTCTGAACTTGCTGCAGGGTGATGGACAAAAGCCCAGCTATGACCCTGAGAGGCCATTCTAGGTATTGCTCCTCAGATAGGTTGTTTCTGTCCTGGGAGAGAATTTCTTGAAGGGAAACATACAAACCCACCTTTCCTTGCACCTCCAAATCATTTAGGCCTGAACTGGATGCTCGCCATCTCCCACCCTGCTCTTCTCATTACCTCTGAATATCTACTCTGTGCCAAATGTTTGTGTATGTTTTCTGACTTTACTTTCACAAGAACCTAATGAAATGGGGGCAACTACGGCTCATAGATGTAAAGTACTTGCCCAAGGAAGTAATGCAGCACTTTGTGGGAAGATAAAATTCTAACCCGGATTTGCCTGACTTCCAAGTTATGCTTTTGCCCCAATTTCAGAATTTGCTACTGGAGCTCCCACACATGGTAGCCTAAGGGCACTAGTTTCCTTTAGAAAACCAAGGGCTGGGCTGGGACACCTGGGTGGCTCAGTGGTTGAGCATCTGCCTTTGGCTCAGGGTGGGGTCTTGGGATCAAGTCCACATCAAGCTCCCTGCTTTGAGCCTGCTTCTCCCTCTACCTATGTCTCTGCCTCTCTCTGTATGTTTCTCATGAATAAATAAAACCAATAAATAAATAGCCAATGTCCCCTGGCCTTCTCACCCATGCCCTCCATCCCTGAGGGCCCTGACCTACTGCTTCCCTGTAACTTTTGGTATCTTCTCCTTCATTCCATGTTGACTATATATCTTTGCCTTCTAATCCTAGTTTATAACAGATATGGCATCTGCTAGTTAGCATCACTTTCTCTTCGTCAAGTGATATCTGATCACAGCATTCCATTTTTCATTTGAGGACCTACATTTCCCCCACTTTCCATCTCCTGGGTCCTGAGATGGGAATGGGACCCAGGCCTGGCTAATGAGACAGCTACCTCCCCTGCCACATTGATCAGCTTGGAGGGCACGTATTGCAAAACGGGACCAGCAAAATGCCTCCTAGGATTTTTGCTGGAGGTAACTTTCCCCCTGTTGAGGTTGCTAAGCTAATAAGGCATAAGCCCAGAAAGTCTGGTAGTCTTCCATTATTACCAATTGTAGACAGCCTGCCCAATTATAAGCTCCATGAGGGGGCAACATATTTTGTTTGCCTTGTTCACCATATTGCCAGGGTTTAGAACAGGGAGGGTCCCTGTTCACCACATCTCAGGGCCCAAGGATGAAACCAATTCAGGGAAGAACAAGCTAAGAGAGACAAATGTCTGATGTCATCATTTGAACAACTGGATGCAGCTGCCTGAAGACATTAACTTCTCTTTTGTGCTTAAGCTTGTACTGGGCTTCTGCCCCTTGTAACCCAGAGTCTTGACCAATACAAGCAAAGCAACTTATTCTAGTTTCTTCTTTTTTAAATTATTTGATTTGATTGATTGATTTTAAGTAATCTCTACACCCAGTGTGGGGCTCAAACTCACACTCCAAGATCAAGAGTCACATACTCCTCTGACTGAGCCAGCCGGACAACCTGTAACTCAAGTTTCTTTTTTTTTTTTTTTTACATCTTATTTATTTATTCATGAGAGACAGAGACAGAGATATAGGAAGAGAGAAGAGAAGCAGGCTCCATGCAAAGAGCCTGATGCGGGACTTGATCCGGGGACTCTGGGATCACACCCTGAGCCAAAGGCAGATGCTCAATTGCTGAGCCACCCAGGCATCCCATTGTAACTCAAGTTTCTTGATGAACCTTCCTGTAAGAGCAGTCACACATAAACAGTGACCTTGGAAACAACAGTGGCCTTCCAGGACCTCACATGCCTCCCTTCTCTTCTTTTGGCTCCTTGGATTGCAGACTCCTAAGGTAGGAATTAGATTTTCTTTGCTATGTCTCAGTTCTCCACAGCCTTTCAGCAGGACTCTCCACAGTGGAGGCCTCTGTCAGTATCAGGAGGGTAGCTGGACCGGGAGGCCAGGGTACAGGACTGCTTCTGGTTTTTTGTAAACCTAGAACCATCCTCATCAGTACCTGTCAT
Source organism: Nyctereutes procyonoides (assembly GCF_905146905.1). Classification (NCBI taxonomy): domain Eukaryota; kingdom Metazoa; phylum Chordata; class Mammalia; order Carnivora; family Canidae; genus Nyctereutes; species Nyctereutes procyonoides. The sequence continues at coordinate 8,292,558 of NW_026575033.1, read as the reverse complement.
GGTTCCTGGCACATGTTACGTGCTCAATTAATACCTGTTGAGTGAATCAATGACAGGACATGTTCAGATGTCTTCTAGATTTTGTGTGAAAAGCAGCCCTGGAAACTTCTATGTCTATATCCCCATAAGCATCTCCACTTCCTTTTCTCTCCTCCCATCCAGTATAATTTGCCTCAATTCTCTTTGTCTAGCTTCCTTGGGGTTACCGAGTACATCCATGGTATTGTGGCTAAGGTGTGAGTCCCTTCATTCTCACAGTCTTCACATTAGGTCCACTGGCATGTCTGCTCCAGGCTGGGAGTCTCCTAAAGGTCCCCTCTCAGCATCTTACTCATATGTCTCGGAGAGTGGCCTCCTTATAGAAGTTCTGAAAATGTTCACTGAATGAATGAATGAATGAATGAATGAATGAATGAATAAATGATAGCTTCATAATCCAGGCTCCTGCTGTCTAGTCCGAATCCCAACCTTCTGTGGCAGAGTCCCTATTCTGGAAAGAGGACCTCTCTGATCCCACAGATGTGGTAGAGCAATCCTCTCTACTCTCTGCCCAGCTGGCTGCCCATCCCCTCAATGTCATCCACTTAGCCTTTCAAAGTTTGCCCTGGCCTTCACTTATGCCAATACAGCAGAGCACTGGACACTGGTGCCCCGGGCTACCCTGCTGAATCACAGCTGGGAAACTGCTCTCCAGTGGGAGTGGACGCCCTATTGTGGCAGGGAGCCATCTCTGGCCCAGCTGGTTGGAATCTTTGCTCCAGTTCTATAAGCCAGCTGGGGATAAGAGGGGATGTTTTAGCTGTGGACAAAACTGTCTTCAAGAAGAGACAGTTGGTGCAGGGATTGCAGGTAAAGAAATGAGATTTCATCCTCACTCTTCCATGCATAGATGAGTGACCTTGGCCTGGTCATTTCTCTTCTCCAGGTTTCTGCTTCCCCACCAGCCAGGCCTGGGAGCCAGGAAATGGGACTGAAAGAGCCCCAACAGTGTTTTCCAACAACTGGGTCTCTGCCCTTTTCCCTCTGACCCTTAAGAAGGGATGAGTTTCATGTGCATGAGGAACAGGAAGGGTCTGAGAAAGAGAGAGGAGGCCAGGGCAAGCAGTAAGGGAGGGAGGGAACAGGAAGCCATGGAGATGGGCTTGGGTCAAGGGGATGGGTAAGGCTGTCTTCAGAAGCCACAGGAAGGAACTTGGAGTTCCAGGATCATCAAATTCTGGGAAAGGTTTTGAGGAAGGCATCATCTGAATTATATATGTGTTCCAGATCACACTGCTTCTGCCTGGGGAATGGAAACAGGCAGCCTGGTAAGGTGACTTCAGAGAATCCCAGAGAGAGGCCAGTGGCAGTGAGGAAGAAAAAAATATGGGTTCAGTATACATGTAGGAGGTGGAAGTGGTAAGCTTGCTGACAGATTGGACACGGGGACTGAGACAGAAGCCTGACTGTCACTGTCTGGCTGGAGCAGTCGGTGAAAGGGTGATGGTGCAGTTTCATGAAATGGGAAGCTCAGCTGTGATTCTGGGAGTCAGGGGAGACATGAGGCCCCCCAGTGACCCTGATTCTCCTCTGGCATTCAGTGGCTGTCTACGTTCCTTCTGATGTGCCAGGCCCAGTCCTACCAAAGGGCTTTTGCACTGACTTCTCCCTCTGCCTGGAATGCTGCTTCCCAGAGATCCCTGTGGCTGACTCCCTCATTTCCTTTGGGTCCTTTCTCAGACCCTACCTCCTCAGTGAGGCTTTCTTGGACCCATTGTGTTTAAACCTGCATCCAACAACACTTCCTATTCTCCTTAGCAGTCTATGGTTTTGCTCCATGACATCCATTCACCATCGATAACAAATACATAAATAACAAATCACTTATTTGTCATGTTTATTGTTGATTGCCTGTCTCCCCCTGCTAGAACAAGAGCTTGGGGGTTGGGGGGAGTTTTGTCTGTCTTTTTCACTGTTGTCACCTAAGCATTGAGAATAATTCCTGGCAAATAATTGGCCTACACACTCAGAGGTGTGTAGAATGCATGAATGACTCGCTTTCAGAGTCCTTCCATGGTGACTTTTAAAGCCAGGGGACAGAACAGAGTGTAAAGGAAGGAGAAAAGTCCAGGGCTGGGAGAAGAGGTAAGCAGAGCAGGGCCAGCCAACAAGCCAATGACTTGGGCAGGGAGAGCCCATCAGGTAAGGGGACATCAGGATCACATGTCCTCATGGCTCAGGAAGGAGAAGTCAAGGTGGCTTAGTTCCCCTCAAGCTGCTCTCCTGCTAAAGTTGATCTTTTCACATTCTTTTTTTTTTTTAAGATTTCATTTTAAAAAATTCATTTATTTATTCATGAGAGACACACAGAGAGAAAGAGAGAGGCAGAGACACAGGGAGAGGGAGAAGCAGGCTCCATGCAGGGGCCCAATGCGGAACTCGATCCCGGGTCTCCAAGATCACACTCTAGGCCAAAGGCAGCACTAAACCACTGAGCCACCCAGGCTGCCCAGTCTTTTCACGTTCTATTTGCTCATATCATTCATCAGCCTAACACCCACTGTGGCTTCTTATCGACCACAAGTAATACCCAACTCCTTCACTTGGCATTTAAGCTTATCTCTCCAGTCACATTTCTTCACATGTTCCCTGCCCCCAACTATAGCAAGGTAGGCCACCAGGGCCATTCTTTGGCCTTTCCTCATGCTAAACTATCATTTTTGAAAATGTCAACCTCTTCTCTTGGCCCCTGGGCATTTTCACACTGTTTCTCTTCCTGGGACACCTCCATCCTGTCTACCCCAAACCCTTCCTTTGGCTGACTCCTAATCCCCTCTCCAAGGCTCAGCGGAGAGGAGACTTCCTCCAGCAAATGCTGGCCCCTGAGCTTTAAGACTGGACCAGGGACTCCTTGTGTGTGTGCATGAGCACTCAGAGGCACACGCCACTCTGTTCCTCCCCCTCACAGCGCTCTGTAAAATAACTTCTTATTAACTCTTAACAATGTGCCAGGCATTATTCTAAGTGTTTTACCATATTAACATATTTAATGATCCCTATAACCTGCTGAGTGAGTTGCCACTCAGATCTTGCCACAGATCAAGAAACTTAGGCAAAGAGAAGTTAAATCAGGGACTCCTGGGTGGCTCAGAGGTTGAGCGTCTGCCTTCAGCTCAGGGTGTGATCCCAGGACCCGGGATCAAATCCCACATTGGGTTCCTTGCAGGGAGCCTGCTTCTCCCTCCACCTGTGTCTCTGCCTCTGTTCCTGTGTCTCTCATGAATAAATAAATAAATAAATAATCTAAAAAAAGAGAGAAGTAAAAAAAAAAAAAGAGAGAGAGAAGTTAAATCAATTGAAGTCAGCCAGCAAGTGAGTGGTGGAGCCGGGTGGGAGCCCACATGGTCTGAGTCCTAAATCCACATTCTTAACCCTCAGGCAGTGCTGCCTCTCTTGCGCCTGCTCATTTTTCTCCAATTAAGTGTTGCCCCCGCTTCCCGTGTGATCAATTTTTAAAAATTATTTTTATTTTAACGTTTTTAGTTTAAATTCAATTAATTAACATATGATATATTATTAGTTTCAGAGGTAGAGTTTGGTGATTCATCAGTTTTATATAACACCCAGTGCTCATTACATCACGTGCCCTCCTTAATGTCCATTTCCCAGTTACCCCCTGCCCTCACGCCTCTCCCCTCCAGCAACCCTCAGTTTCTTATGATTAAGAGTCTCTTATGGTTTGTCCCCCTCTCTGATTTCATCTTGTTTCATTGCCTAAGGGACATTTGGCAATGTTTCCAGACATTTTCAATGGTCCCAACTGGGGGATGGGAGTACCACTGGCATCTGGTGGACACATGCCCCAGGATGTTGCTAAGCATCCTACAATGTGCAAGATGCCCACCCCCCCCAAAAGAGCCTCAAATGTCAATGGTGCTAAGGCTGAGAAAGGCGGCTCCATCTAGACTGCAGACCCCTTGAGCTTTCTTTCTCTCCTACCTCTGAAGCCTCCTCCTTCTTTCCTAAGGACTCAGAACCCCAACATTCTGGTGTAGTTCTTGGTCCTCTTCTCTATCTCATTCAGCCCAGGGCTTCCACACTAGTCTTTCTGAGGACTCTCAAAGGGATATCTAACATTCCCTACAGCCAATCAGTGGAGTAGCTCTGTCTCCAAAATACCTCTGAACCCATTGCTTCTCACTACCTGGACAACTGGTGCTGCCCTAGCCTGGGCATCTCACTCCCAGATCAATGGTGCTCCCAGTCCCTCTCCCCCCTACACTCCATTCTCTACCAGCAGCCAGAGCAATCTGCCTGCCATGTAATCTCTCTGTGTCAGTGCCCTGCTTTAAAGCCTCCAGGAGCTTCCCATTCCACTGCATAAACTCCAGCCCCTTATGGTGGCCCTGCATCCCGCAGCACACTGACCTCCGGGATGACACCTGTTCCATCTCTCACTGGGGCACTGGTCTCTGTTCTGACCCTTTAAGATCCCATGCTCTTCACGCTTGCTCCTTCCCCCTGTGGCCTGGTCCCTCTCATCATTCAAGTGTGGTTTTTAAAAATATTTTATTTATTTATTCATGAGAGACACAGAGCGAGCGGCAGAGATACAGGCAGAGGGAGAAGCAGGCTCCATACAGGGAGCCTGACATGGGACTCCATGGATCCCAGGACCCCAAGATCATGACCTGAGCTGAAAGAAGATACTCAACCACTGAGCACCCATCCAGGTGTCCCTCATCATTCAAGTCTTAAGTGAAACAGCTCCTCAGACCACTGGGTTCAGTTTGCCCCTAGGCACCTCCCCCAACCCCCAATGCTCTATCTCCTCATTCCTGTAGGATTCTTCTGACAGGTGTACCCATTTACAAGGCCAGGGACTATCTGCTCTCCCTGGAGCATAAACTACTTGAGGGCAGGCCTCTGTCTCTCTAGCTTGCTGTCAATACTCCGCACCTTATGCGGTGACTGGCATGCATAAATATTTTTAGGAATTTGATGGGTCTGGAAATTGTGGGAAGAAGGAAGTTTGTTCTTGTGAACAACCAAAGTTCCTTCTCTTGCCAACTTCCTCTCATTCCAGATTCTCCCTCCTGTTTTCCTTTCCTTTCCTTTCCTTTCCTTTCCTTTCTGCTAGCAAAACCATGAATGCATATGTTAATTGCCTATTCAACATATCTATGTGGGTGTCAACTAGCCTTTCCAACACAACTTGGCCAAAATGGACCCCTTGTGTGACCCCTCACTTTTCTCTACTCTACCTCCCTGACCTAGTTTTCTCCATCTTAGTAGATGACAGGACACTAATCCAGCTGCTCAGGCCCTAAATATGCTAGTCACCCAGGATGCTGCTCCCCTCCCAGCCTCGTATCCAATCCAGGCAAGCATTGGCTTCCACCTCAAAGCAAATCCTGATCACTACACTTCACCACCTTTACAGCTATTACCCTTACCCACGCTGCCATGAGCTCTGCTCTGGACTGTCATCTCTCCCCCAACTGTCTTCCCAGCTTCTAGCCTTGCTGCCCTACACTGTGTTCTCCTCAGAGTACCCTTTTAGAAACAAATCAGATGATTTTTCCTTCCCTGTTAAGAACTATCCAATGAACAGTTATTATTCTAGTGGTTTTACCTTCAGAATAAAATCTAAGTTTCTAACCTTGCCCTGAAGACTAGTTATAGTATTTTGTCTACTTACCTCTCCATCCCCAGCTGGAACTCCTCTTTGACCCTTGCCTCCAGCCAGACTGGCCTTCCTTGTCTAGCTTACACTACTAACTCTTTCCCTGCCCCAGGGCCTTTGTGCATGCTGAGCCCTCTGTGTGGAATTGCCCCTCTTCCAGCTCTTGCCACTTCTATCTTGTTATTCAGACTTCTTGAAGACATTCCTTTTCATTCATTCTCCTGAAAATGGCTCTTCCACAAGTCCAAAACTCTTTATAATACACCATTTCTTTGACAGTCTAGAAGTATCTTGTTTATTTATATGCTTTTGGGATTTCTTCCCCCCACTGATACTAAAGTGATGACCTCGTCTATCCTGGTGGTTACTGCTATATCCCTAGAACCACTGGTATGGTTCATTGAAAAAATGCAATACACGGGGCACCTAGGTGGCTCAGTCAGTTAAGCGTCAGACTTGTGGTTTTGGCTCAGGTCATGGTCTCAAGAGTCATGAGATCAAGCCTTACAGTCAGGCTCAGTGTTCAGTGCAGAGTCTACTTGGGTTTCTCTCTCCCTCTCTGTCTACCCCTCACCCAACACTCACTCTCTAAAATAAATAAATAAATAAATAAATAAATAAATAAATAAATAAATAAATCTTAAAAGGGGAGGGGGATGCAATAAACAATGTTCAGTGAATGAATTGGTTAGGGGGTTAGGAAGGCTTTAGGGCTGAGCTATAGCTCCTAACAATAGTGTTTGCCTTTCAGTGGGGATGTTTGAGGAACTTTTTCATTATGGAGACTGAAGCTATTAAAACTTTCCTGAAGATTCAGAGCTTTGCTGCTTACAAAGCACTTGACATGGTTTCCCATGTGAGAATGACTCATTCGTTTGATAAATATTCGCTATGCTTCTACTATGTACCAGTCAGTTGATGATGGGATGGTATGTGAGGTGGAGCCTCCTAACTCATCCATGGGGCTGTTGCTTGGCCTCTTCAGAGTGGCTCCAGGCCTGTTGTTGAGGTGGAATGCAGCACCAGGTTCAGAACCAGGGAATCCATTTGTGCCTTGACTTTGCTACTCGGGATATGCAACTTGACACAAATTGCTTAGGTTCTCTGAACTGTGACTCATGAGTAAAATACAAATAATGACAATAAGGAGCTTGAAGGTTAAGGCTCTCCATCAGCCATTTTCTCCTCCTTCTGTGTCCACTATCCACGATCCAGCTGTCCTGAATCCTCCTGACCCCTCTAGAGGAACTCAAGCTCTCTGCCTCCCACAGCCTAGCCTGATCTATACCCTCCCTAGCAAAACTTTCCTGGGTGACTTTCCATTTCAAGAGACTTTCTTCCTGCTGGTAGGTGCTTATCCAAGGAACTTATTTCTGGTAATTTGTCAATGCCTGCTGCTCTGCTAGGGTGTTATACTATAAAAAACATTTGCATTTATAATGGGTCAGAGCTTTAAATGGAAAGGGTAGGTCCTTCATGGAGAATCCTAGCTCTGCAGCAAGCAAATGAGAGAGAACAGAATGATGGAGCCCCTTTGATGTGACCCTTAGATCACAGCAGGAAGGAGTTGGTTCTCATTCCAGGTTTGTACCTAGACAACAAGCATGAGATGCCTGCATGGTACCTGTCACAGGGAGGCAGCCAGTTAGCTGGTCACCTCTGACCACTCTTACCTCCCTCACTTCAGTTTTCCATAGAAAAGCTGTGGTGAGTCCTTCAAAACACACATCTGATTGAGTCAACCCTCTGCTTAAAACTCTTCAGTAGGTTCCATTGCTCTTAAAATAAAAACCTAGACACTTAATCCAGCCAAATGGGTTCAGCATTAGGCACCTGCCTATCTCCCGGATTTTACATTTCCAGGAACTGCCCTCTGCTCTTTGCACTCCCATCCATCGGTCTTCTCTGATTTCCTAGAGAAGAACTTTTGCCCTCCTACCACTGTCCCTTTGCACAGGCTGCTCTTTCCTTTACTTTTTTCCTTTCTTTTTTTACCTTTTTTTTTTTTTTTTTTTTTTGCCTAGTTAACCCTTTCTCATACTTAAGATCAGGGCCTTCATGGTTCTAGTTGTTTTTTTTTTTCTTTTGTTTTCCTCATCTAACTGTGGCTTTTCTTCCCATTTGTGGTGATTTGATTAACAATCTTTCTCCCCTCTTAAATGTAAGCTTCATGAATCAGGATAGTTTTTCTCACTATTACTTGATACATAAATGAGTTGGGCTCAAGGAATATTTGTTGAGTGAGCAAATGCACATATAAACAAGGAGGGAACGGTTAGCATCAGCTGGAAGTTTAGGAGAGGCATCAGGGACTCAGTGGCTGCCCTGATGGTCCACCTTGCTTCTGTGTGACTGTGCCTGGGCATGCCTGAAACAGGTGGCACCTAACCATGGCCACAGTCCCAAGGAGGGAGCGTAGTGCTGGCTTTTATGCCAAGGCAGCCGTGTCGGAATTCCCACATCTGACAGAGGAGTGGGTTCCATGCACGGGAAGTTTCTCTGCCTGAAGAGAGATCAGAGCACATCATGAATATAATAGTTTGCTAGGGCTGTATAGCCAAAATACCACAGGCTGGATGGCTTAAAGAGCAGAAGTTCATTTTCTCACAGTTCTGGAGGCTGAATGTCTAAGGGCCAAATGTCAGCAAGTTTGGGTTTCTCCTGAGGCCTTTTTTCCTTGCCCTGCAGAGGGTCGCCTCCTCTTTGTGTCCTTACATTGTCTTTTTCTCGGTGCTCATGTGTGTCTGTGTGCAAAATTTCTCTTCCTGTGAGAACATCAGTCAGGTGGGATTAGGACCCACCAACAGTCTTACTTTAATCTTGTGGCCCTCTTGACGATCTTATTCCAAACACAGCCACATTCTGAAGTATTGGGGGTTAGGACTTAAACATGCGTATCTAGGGGAGGGGGAACTGTAGTTCAGCCCATAACAGTGGGTTATGGATGTGGCTCATGATCTGATCCCAAACTATAGCAGGAGACATATAGAATAGAATGCAACCCCAGACATGGACCTAAATTATTTTTGAACAAGACCATGTACAACACCTTCAGCTCCATAGCCAAACTTGTACTCAAAAAAGTGCAACTCTGTGGCCAGGGAACATGTTACCTATTTCACCCATAAGTTCAGGTCACATTTCTGCAATCAATAAGTAGTTTGCTGGAAAGCCATTGCCCACACTGCCCTGACTCATTCAGAAGCTAACAGATAGACACACGAGGGTTCCTTTATTCCATTCATCCAGCTCACACAGAGCCTGCTTTGGGGGTAATAGACAAGTTTGGGAAGCTAATTTCCTTTTCTGGGGAAGGAATCTTCAGGGCTGGCTTCCCTGACAGTGGGTTCTTCAGAGAAGTGGTTTGTTTTTTGTTTGTTTGTTTTTTTAATTTTTTTTAAATTTATTTATGATAGTCACAGAGAGAGAGAGAGAGAGAGAGAGAGGCAGAGTCACAGGCAGAGGGAGAAGCAGGCTCCATGCACCGGGAGCCTGACGTGGGATTCGATCCTGGGTCTCCAGGATCGCGCCCTGGGCCAAAGGCAGGCGCCAAACCACTGCGCCACCCAGGGATCCCAGAGAAGTGGTTTTGAGGAGGGGTTAGACAAAGGCCCCAGCATGAGTTTGGAAGACAAAGGGTGGGCAGACAAACTGTGGAGAGGTACTGCCCACGGAAGCTGGGGGAGAAAGCAGACCCCTGTCCCAGCAGCAGAGCTGGGGAGGTGGGACCTGCTCACAGGATGAGAAGGGTAGAGGGAACACACATTAAGAAAAACAATTTCAGGAATCTGTACTCTTACTTCATTCACCATCTTCCAGGCAAGGAGAACATGAATCTGTGCGCACGCAGGGTGTTCACTGAGTACGAGGCCCTGGGGACACAGAGGGGGGCTAAGATTCAGTCTTAGTGAAGATTCAGTCTTACTGCACATGAATGCAGAGTGCAACTCACTGTGGTCAGAGCCCACCCTAGCGCCCAGCATGGAATGATGGCGGTAGCGCTGCATAGTGGCAAGGACAGAGGGGCTCGGCCCCCTGAAATGGACAGGGCTGTTCCCACCTGGGGAGGTATGGAAGGCTTCTCAGAAGACGCTGAGTAGGGGTTTATCAGGTTGGGAGTGGGAGGGACAGAGCATCACAGGCAAGAGAGAGAGGGCTGGCAAAGGCAGGGAGCTGCCAGTGGTGTGGGGTCCCTACCCACACGCACTTAGAGTGTGGGGTCTAGGCACGGCTGCACTCTGGCCACTCTCAGATTGTGGCCTACATCTTACTTCAGACTTCTGTTTGTACTTCAGGCCTCCTGCATTCCAAACCTAATTGGGCATGCCTGCTTGTACGGTCCTTTATGGTGTGCACAGCCCTGTCAGGCATCCAAAGACGGTGTGACTGGGAATTTGGTATTAAGCTGTATTATTGAGTTCACAAACTCAACTTTCAAAAATCTAACCAAACAAGGGATTTGCAAAACAGTTTCAAACAGAGCAGAGCCAACTACATTTCCCATGACAATCAGCTTGTTTACCCCTAGAAGGTACACTCTAACCGCTGTTGACATGCTCATTTGCATGCCAATACCCAGAATGCTTTTCTAGCCCCACTGAGCTTGGATTTTGCCAGGGAGCTGAAAGGTTTATTTACACATACAATACATGACAACTTCATTTTCCGAAGCATCTTTCATACAAACCGTATCCCCAAAATGCCTTAAGTTGGTGAAAGAATTTCAAAATCCTTTTAGAGTTTAAACCCTTCTTTCTGGACTGAAGTGGAGCTGAGATAACTGGTGCCTGCTCAGATTCACATTTTAATTAAGATACTGGGAGGAAATGGGATTTCAGTTATTCAGCAATGTGTCATAATGTGCTTGCTATATGGGTCCAAGTTTACAAACAGAAATCATGTGGCCAAAGATAGATTAGTGGTTGTCAGAGCTGTACAGAGAGCTCCTGTGCAGACCAAACTAAGGGTCACAGAAAGGCTTTCAACTGACTTTCTTATGGCCAGAACTCCTTGCATTGTGGCCCACAAGGTGACATGAATATAGGGGCTTTGGCCATAATGGTGTGGGTGGTAGAAACATACATAGCTACATGCAGTTGTCCCATTTGATGTGACTTGGTAAAGTTGCAAACTTTCAGGAGCAGGTAGGCTGGATTTTGATAGTTGTTCCATGGTGAAAGGGGAGACTTCCTTGCCTTTTTCTCCCCAGAGGAAGGCAATAGAAGAGTCCTTTAGGGAAGCCAAATTTGAAGGTATTGTGTAGGAAATTGCCAGATTTTGTGTCATATGCAACTTTTAAAATGGTTTGGTGCTTTATCTTTTGTTTTTTGTTTGTTTGTTTGTTTGTTTTGTTTTTTTGTTTTTTGGTGCTTCATCTTTTGAATCATTTCTGCAGACAGTAGTCTTGGATATTGGAGTGAGTAGGAGAGGGAGGCCATGATGTGAGAGGCCTTCTGTTTATTTGAGATGGTTATGGGTACTCAGACTGTTAACTTAGATGGACAACAAATTAACAGCTTCCAAAGCTAGCTCATAGAGAGGCGGAAGCGTTTTGAAAAGGTTGAGAATGTGGGCCCCTCAGTCAGATTCTCAAATCTGGATTCCATTTTCTCTGTGGGCCAGCAGTAGGATCTTGGGGAGCCATTGAATCTCTCTGTGCCTTGGTGTTTTCTACTGTGGAATGGGGATTCCAATAATTCCTACTTCATGGAGTTGGTGTGAAGATTGAGAGGTACATTATATGTCTGGCAGTTAATGAGCATTCAATAAGTGCTAAGTTATGCAGTTAGTCTTGGCTACTATTATCTATAATACCCTACAACAGCCTGCTCAAATGCTTTGGTCTTGGGACCCCTTAACATTCTTAAAAAGCACAGAAGACTCAAAAGTGCTTTGGTTTATGCAGGGTATATCTATTAGGATTTACTGTATTAGAAATTAAAACAGGAAATTAAAAATAATCTTTATTAATTTATTTTAAACAATAAACTAATTCCTGTTTAAAATAAAACACAGTCCTGAAATGTATTATGTAACATTTATATGAAAATAACTGTAATTTCCACAACAAAATATTCCGTTACAAGACATTGTTTATATCTCTTTAACATCTGGCTTCATAGGAGACAGATGAATTCTTATATCTCTTTCTGCATTCAGTCTTTTTTGATATGTTTTCCTTGAAATAGATCAAGAAACTCAGCCTCAGGCAGATATGTAGTTGATGATGGAGGGGTATTTTGATAACCTTTCCATTTAATTACAGGCAGTTTTCTTGATAGTGCACCAAAACACAAAAAGGGATAGTTTCTTGAATATTAGTTACAATGTGGAGTCTGAAATTATATCAATAAAATTTATGTGCTCTGTTACATTTCAATCTGCTGATTTGCCTTATACTTTGAATGGATCTTTTACCTGTGGCTGATTTCGTAGCGCCACACATGGATCATCTAGAAAATGTTGATTCACTGAGTTAATGCGTTATACACATTTTGATACATTTCATTATATAATATTTAAAAATTCATGTTTGTTAATGTCAGCATCTCATTAGAAAAATCCAAGTATTGAAAAGATGTTAATTTTGTAGTGATGGGTACATATATTCCAACATTTCAATTTCTGCTTAAAACCTCAAATTTTGGGGATCCCTGGGTGGCTCAGAGGTTTAGGGCCTGCCTTAGGCCCAGGGTGTGATGCTGGAGTCCCAGGATCAAGTCCCTCTTTGCTCCCTGCATGGAGCCTTCTCCTCCCTCTGCCTGTGTCTCTGCCTCTCTCTCTCTCTCTCATGAATAAATAAATAAAATCTTAAACAAACAAAACAAAACCTCAAATTTTATCATCAGCAACAAATATTGTCAGTTCATTTTTTTAAAGTAACAGGCTTACTTTGTTTTCAAGGAAATGTCTACCAAATACTCAAGTCTGAATAATTAGTTTGCCTGTCAGTTCTTCTTTCATGTAAAATGGTTTTCCATGAAAAAAACCCAGCTAGTTCAGCTTCCTACTTAACCAATCACTTGAGTGTTTTTTATCAGGACTACTGCTTTTCATACCTTCATTTACAGTAGGCAAAAACTTAACATTTCATCTTAGAGAATATTAAAAAGGCATATCTTCAAAGTTGAAAGTCAAATCTTTAAAGTTGAGCTTTAATCAAATTATCATTTCAACCACTTTATCAAGAACATTCTTAGGTGCAACTAGATACTTTTTTTCCCCCCCTGGGTGTGAAGAGGTCAAGAATACAGTGACTACTGCCTTGGTTTGTCTAAGGTGCAGGCAGTTTTGCCCACCTTTGCTTTTGCACCACTAGTGTAGATGCCACACAGTGAAAAAGAGAATTGAGATTTTTTTAAATATTTTATTTATTTATTCATGAGAGTCACAGAGAGAGAGAGAGAGGCAGAGACACAGGCAGAGGGAGAAGCAGGCTCCAAGCAGGGAGCCCGATGTGGGACTCGATCCCAGGTCTCCAGGATCACGCCCTGGGCCGAAAGCAGGCGTTAAACCACTGAGCCACCCGAGAATTGAGATCTCAGTATCATTATGGAAATAGTTTTGGCTTCTTGGACCCCCTTCAAGGGTCTCAGAGAAGCCCAGGGATTCATGGCTCATACTCTGTGAATGACTGAACCATAACATGGGGTAGTGATTGGTATCCAGAGCGGACATCTGTCATTTTGTCTGCTCCACATCCCTTCTTTCCTTCCAGAGACCTAGCCCCCACTTATTGTGTTCAACTGGAGCATCCAATCATAGTCTCCACTTGAGTGCCACCCTTGGCCACAGTCACAGGATTGGCATATGACCCAGGCAGGGTTGATCTGTGGCTAGAATGGTTACCACCATGGACAACCTCTGCCACCACTCTATGACCACTACCACATACCACTTGCCATCACTATGGGAATCTGGGCAAGAGAGAGATACTCTTGCTCTTTTGTAAGGGTGTTTAGCTGGGATGAAGTAAGCCTGAGCTGATTGTTACCATCTCCCCTTTTTGCCTACCTCCTAGCCCCACACTCCCACCCTGCAAGGAGAAAGGCTGTCCACAGCATGAAAGAATAATGCCAATGCACAGAGAGGAGCAAAGTCAAAGGTTAGGGAGAGAGGGCAAGCTATCTCACCACGTTGTCATGTCCCTGGAGATCCTGAGAACAATTCCATTTGGAACGTAATTGGTTCTGTGAACCAATAGATACCCTTTAGCTAGAAGTAGTTTGAATTCAGTGTCTAACACTCCGTAGAGAGCTGTGTTTAGAAGAGTTAGCAAGCACCATGAGGACATTCTTAACAACTCAGAGAGTCTTCAGGGTGAAGGAGAATTTCAGAGAATGTTTTCTCCCTGGTGAGTCAGAGCAAAGTATCACAGACTGCACAGTTCTGTGAATGTGTGTCAACCACCTCAAAGAGGCATGGCTAGGCAATCAGTCAGAGAGGACAAATGGATGTTGTATCTTGAGTCTCCATGTAGGTCTGAGCATGGCTTCCCTGTAGGTGTGGAAGCACCATTCCTACTGTCCTCAGGAAGCCCAGTGCTGTTCTAGGATAAGCCAGCTCGTGCTCCTGTTGTGACTCATGCTGTAACAACTGGGTGATGAATTAAGAAACATCCACCCAAGTCTAAATGCTCCGGTGTGGCCAAAGGGAATGTATGGGTAACAATGGTAATCCAAAAGAGCAGTGGTCCAGGGAATCCTATTAAGTTGTACTGGTCACCTGGTCAGAACTGATTCTGTTTCAGGGACAGTCATACCTGTCCCAGGTCTGTTCACAATCCCATGCAGGTTCTATATTGCTCATATATGGCATAGATTACTGCATCACTCTAAATTCTTGGTTACAGACAATCACAATGAATTCTAGCTACTTAAGCAGAACAGGTATTGAATGGAAGGTCACCTGATAGTTCACAGAATCAATGGGAAGTACTGGTGAAATGCCTGGAAACCAGGCAGGCAGAAAGAGGAGATGTAGCCAAAGTCTCACCACTGAGCAGTCTAGTTAGATGCCACCTCTAGGGCTCCCACCCTGGACTATCCCCATATCCCACCATTATCATAGGTCATCTGCCATCACTCGGAGGTTCTTAACTTTCTGGCCATAGGAAATACTGTCTGACATGCATCTCTGTGTCACTCTCCTCTAGAGTCAGACTCCCAGGGGAAATGTTGGACCTTAGGTCTGTACACATGCCTGATCTGCTGGGAAGGTGGCAGAAGTAAATATCTAGTCCCCATTGGATCTTCTAGTGCAAAGTGGGACCCTTCAAATGTCTTCTCAGTGGATGCTTGCTTTATTCCAGAGCTGACTAATTTATATTTGACAAAATAAAATCTAGATGATGATCAAAAAAAGAGAGAGTGCTGTTTAGAACAAGGGGAAAAAAACCCTGATGTCAGTTACATCCCTGACTTTAGAGAAGGGGAAACCAAGATCCAGGAACGTCATCATTTGTCCAAAGTTATAGGATTAGAGGCATAGTTGGGTCTGGACCTCAAATTCTTGACTCCTACCCCAGTAGTCTTTCCTTTGCAATCTTATATTCTTGCATGAGCATGGAAGGGCTCAGAGAGCTCTCATCCAGGTCAGAGTTTGTATTCATTTGCTAAGGCTGCCATACAAAATACCACAGATTGGGTGGCTTAAACAACAAAAATTTATTTTCTCTACTATGAGGGCCAAAAGTTTGAGATCAATGTCTCTGCAGGCTTAGTTTCTTATGAGATCTCTCTCCTTGGCTTGCAGGTGGATGCCTTCTCCCTTTGTTTTTACATGGTTGTCCCTTTGTGTGTACCTATATCTGGAGTCTCTCTTACAGACACCAGTCATATTGGATTAGGGCTCAGCCATATTACCTAATTTAATTACCTCTTCAAAGACCCTGTTTCCAAATACAGTTACAGTATGAGACACTAGATGTTTGGCCTTCATCATATAAATTTGGGGCAGGGAGACACAATTTGGTCTGCAACAGAGACACTCTAGAAATTCCTAACATCATGGAATCAAGGAAACAGACAACTACTTCCACCTGATACCTTTTGGTGAACAATGAGCCAATGGAGGTAGCTTCTGCCTCCCAGGATCCCAACAGCCTAAAGCTCAGTGGGACTAGCAAGGGAAGCTCCTCACTGCAGGATTGCCTGAGTGACCCCCACTTGCTCAATTCATATCCAGTCTCATCAGTTGCCCCCTGACTGTGGTGGCACAGGACAGAACTCCTGAGTGAACTCCTTCCTTAGCCACTACTGCCTGAAGTGAATGACAAGTCAAATGGCTCCCTCACATACTTCATTGGGCACTTCCTCCCTTGAGCTGGGAAGTCCCACACACAGCGGCTTGTATGCCAGGCTAGGAGGCATCAGGGTTAGCACCTGGGATTTCTTTGGTGGTTTCAAAAAAGCCTTCTAGAACCAGGGCTTGGATTCATCCTGACAGGATAATCTAAAGCAGAGCATTTAAATTCAAGATAATCTCCCTCTCATAGAATCATCAACTTTTTTTTTTACCTTCCTTTTGTTTGAGCCTCTCAACACAGACATGTTTCTGTTAATATTAGTATTTGAAACTCACCTATGGGTTGCCATATATAAGACTGGATTCATGAGATTCTTGCCTCACTAGAATCATCTTATTCCTTACTTTGTGGGTGAGCTTAGTTCTGAAATAATCGGTAAGATAGTTACTTACCCTCCTCCGTGGTTCTGGGTTAGAGGCAAATATCCTCAGGCAACAATGGTCCACACTGGTGAGACTTCTGGTACCATCCCCCTTACATAGACCCCTTTTCTTGCCCCTGTACCTCTTCCACATCTCTTAGTTCTCAGGGATCTTCTGCTCCTTTATTGTTCCAGAGTCTTCTCTCAGAAAAAATGATGTATTCAATGGTTACTACTCTCAGGGGTACTTGTGTTGAACCAAATATGAGGGGCCTTAGCAAAAAAGAGTTGATTTCTAGTTTCAAACTTACAGGCATTGACAAAACAGATAAGGAGTATGCTTCAAGAAGAACCATAATAGTGGTGGTGGTGGTGGTGTGTGTGTGTGCGTGTGTGTGTGTGTGTGTGTGTGTGTGTTTGTGTGTATATGACTTGGTGGGATGCCACCTCAGGCTCCTGTTGGGCTCCCATGGACGTGACTGAAGTGGGATCCCAATTGTCTACAGGTCATGAGACAAATGGATAGAATATTATTGCAAAGGCTTCAGTGGCTTTGTAAACTCTGCTCACCCAGTTAAGACTGTGACCGATTCACCCTTTCAATCCACATGCCCAATGCTGTAGAGACTAGCTGACATGCTTCCATTGTGCAGGCATTTTTGGTATCTCCCCTAGCGTCCCCCCCACCCCAACCTTTTCTCTTTCCCGTTCCTCCTCTCACACCACACCTCAGTGCATGGACCAGTATCCTGGATGTATAAGGAGCACATATTCAGTGAAGGATAATTAAAGGAAAGGTAGAAAGGTGTGCTCAGAGTTAGGCTACCAAATCCTGGCCCCTGTGGACTGGCAAAAAAGATATGGCACAAAAATAGTCAGCAGAAAACACATGGGTATACATCAGTGGTTCTTAACCTTCAGTGTTTTTGCCCTCCAGAAGACATTTGACAATATCTGGAGACATCTTTAGTTGTCACACTAGGGAGGAAAGGGGGCCCTGGTGTCTAGTATGTGGAGGCCACAGATCCTGCAAAACATCCTGCAATGCCCAGAAAGGCTTCCATAAAGAAGAATTATTTGGCCCAAAATGTCATTAGTGTAGAGGTCAAGGAACTGGTCTAAGTGAAGGTGTAAAGAAGACTCCAATTTGGACTTCCGTGACTTCCAACACCTGGGAAGTGCTTCAGAGGGGAGCTGGTACTTATTCTCTCTGAATGACTAACTCCTGGGACTCCTGGAAATGTTAGCACTTGTGTGAGTTCTCCAGCTGCTCTGTGATGGATTCAGATCGGAGACTGTGAGTGGCCACTTCTTTCATTCTGTAAATCAATCAACACCAACTCTGTCCGAGGCACAGTTGTAGGCACAAGTAACATCACCACCTACAAGATGAGTAACCATTTATTGAAACTTGGCAGACTTGTGCTTAGCATTTTATGTGAATTCTATCCTTTAATATTGCACAACAGCCCTGTAAAGGAACTATTAACATAATCCCCATTTACAGAAGGAGAAATTGAGGTTGAGGAAGAACCAGTGGCTTGCTCAAGATTGTAAGGAAATGGTGGAAACGCATTGCAAAGTCAGGCACTCGGATTCTAGGGTCCACACTCAACCACTGAATTGCACAGAGAAAAGAAAGAAGCTGTCCTTGATATAGAATCGGCCGCCTGCATGTGGATTTGCCACACTAAATGGGGATTTCCAGGAAATTTCATTCTAACTCAGTTTGATTTTAATTTCATATGTTTTTTTATTTCATATTTTGACTTGGAAGCCCCAAATTCCGGCTCAAAACACTGTGGGCTCAAAGAACGGATTCTGTGTCCCTAAGTGAGAAGCCCCGATTTCGGGTGGCTCCCCAATGGTAGGCGTGCCTTGCCCTTTTCCAAACCTTGCGGCGGAGGAAGGACTTCGGTCCGGATGGAGGCAGGGGGAGAAGTGTTTGGACCCGGGCGTGTTGGCACTCCGGAGCCGGTCGCCGCTCCGCCAGGCGGCGGCTGGACGCTGAAAGCCTTTGCGCGCCGCAGCCGCCTGCGTGCTCCCCAGCGCTGCGCTCCTGCCACCGCCTTGGCAACCACTGTGGCCGCCGCAAGGAGGCTGCGCTTTCTCCAAGCGCTCTCCAGGACACCCTGTCAGAAAGCGCAAAGGCTGCCCTTACGGGAGCGGGACGGGGAAATAAAGCCTTGGGTAGGGAAAGCTGAGAGGAAGAAAGGCACGCTCCCAGGAGAACTGGGTCCGTGTGGACCCTGTCGGGAGCAGTGGCTCTGCAGTTTCTGCGAGCAGCTGGGAACAGGAAGGACCTCGGCATAGGGTGGCAAAACTGAAGCGTTCCGGCTGGGGAGTACGCAGGAGGTTGGGGGAGAGGGGCGCTGTCCAGCCTCTACACATTTCTCCAAGCTCCATTTCCATCTTCTAATAGCCATCACCCTGTCCCAAACCCAAGGCCCTAGTAGGCCTATCTCCAAAGATGCCTTTCTGGAGAGGGGTCTGTCACTGAAAGCTGGAAAGAGCCTGTCCCCGCGCACCTGGCTACCCTGTATCCAGGGAAGGAACTGATTCAAAGTGAGCCCTCCACCCTTTGCATTTACCATAGACCTGTTTCCCGAAGGCTGTGCTGCCCAGGGGCCCCAAACCTCAGTCAAAGGCAGACTGGTGGTTTGCAAATAGCCAAAGGATACGAAAAACTTCACTCACCCAAGGGTTCTTAGAGCGGCGTGTGAGCTGGAAAACTCAGAAAGCATCCGAATCATTGATAAGAAAGCATTAGTTGGGATTCATGTTATGCCTCAAAGCGCCTCGGTTTCTTTTATATTGGTACAATTCCCCCTCCTGGGGGTCTGACAACGGGTCTGGGTGAGACTGGGGTTCAGACTGATGAAGACAGAGGGGGAACCAGGGAGGGTGCAGAGAGGCGGGTCAGACCAGCTCTCATCTGTCTCAGGCACAACCCAGGCATCTCACTCCAGAAGAACCAGGAATGCCCTATCCTGGAAAGCCAGATTGCGCTGTCTTTATTCTAGGAGAGCTGGAGAAAGCACCTCCCACTGAGATCGACGGAAGGAAAAGATCATTTTAGAAATGAACCCCGCTTGTGTTGAGCAATCAAACTGGAGCACCTTTCATGAAAGAGGCATATATTTGCTTTGCCTAGACATTGGAAGCCCCCGCTACCCATACACATATGGATGTGTGTGTGTTGGGGGGAGGGAGATAGATGTCTGGCAGGAAAAGAAGTGGCCCAGTTTTCCAGGAGGCAGACTTCTGGAGGCAGAAGTCTCCAGATTTCTGGAGGTCGTAGGAACCCAGATCCTCTGTCTCCCGGATCCGATCTCCTGAGCAGCAGAAACACCCCACTCCGCGGATGTGTGCTCTCCGTCTGGGCGGAAACCCCAGTAATTCCTTCTCCTTGTCCACATAATTCACAAAAACCTCGCAGATCTCCCCAAGGAGGGTTGGGGTGTGGATTTTTAGTTCCAATGGACCGGAAGGGAGGGGGTAACAAGAATGGGTGAGAACATAGGTCCCGGGGGCACCGGCGCCTGCTACGTAGGGCCGCTCGCCCGGGACTCCCGCGCGGAACGCTTTGGGCCCTGGGAACCGTGGCCGCACAGTCTGATAGAATTTGCCTCAAAGCAAGCCGAGGGGGCCATTCCAGAGAAGGCGGTGCTATCTTGTTGGGAACTTATCCCTAACAAACAGGGTGAATAAAAAAACAATTGATAAACATATCAGAGCGCAGCAAAGCACGGAGTTCTCCGGCTCACTAGGGAGTTAGTCGCCGCCCTTGGGGAGGGCGGTCTGGACTACCAAACCCGCAGGGATGCTGGCGGGGTCCGGTCCCAGGAAGGAAGGGGGCGCTGCAGGGGTCTGCACCAGAAGCACAGTGTGGGTGTGTTCCTTCCTTTCCTTCCGACTGGGCTCTCTGCTCTCCCCCGCACTGGTGCACCTGGGAACCCAGACTAGGGAGCGCCCGGGGCCAGTGGGGCACAGGAGTTAGAATCCTCGCGGCGCTGAGGGTGCAGACGGGGCTGGTGGAGCAGCAAGTGAGGAGCTGAGCATGGAGCTCCGACCTGCTACCCCATTCCTGCTCTGCCCCAGCAAGAAGCCCCAACCCAGGTCGACGCCTGTCCAGTCCCGAGTGGAGACCTGGGGTCCAGAGCCACGTGGATTTCTAAGAAAAAAAAGTTTATTTAAAATTTTGTACATAAATAAATAAATAAATATCTTCTGGTATTACAGAAACCATACAACGACAAACTAGACCAGGACGGGGTGGGGGTCTGGGGTCTAGGGAGGAGAAAGGTCGCCAGAGGCGGAGAGCTGGAGTCTCATTTGGGGAAATGCGAAGCGTCTCCGAAACAAAGCGAGTCAGTTTCCCCGACACGGATACTACGGGCGACAATTTCTCTCGTGGGAGAGGAACTGCAGGGACAGCAAGGCCTGATTGCGTGTTAAATGGGCCCACTGACCTTCCAATGCGCCCCTCGAGGAGGGGAACAGAAAGGAAAAGAAAAGCAGTAACAAGAGTTCATAAATTGTATGTATGTGGGGGGAGGCGCGGTGGATAAACGACGGCAGTGAAGAAGTAGGGACGCAGAGAAAGAAGTAAAAAAAAAAAAAAGAGGGTGGGGTTGGGTGGGGTTAGCGAGCGGGCCTCTGAGGGTTAGGAGGCCCAGCTTGACCCAGGGTGGGGGCGGGGGGGGGGTAGAGGACGTGAGAAAGCCTGAACCGGTCCAGAGAGGTCGGGCGAGGAGGCGCCCGCGGCCAGCAAGGCTCAGGGCCGGCCGGCATGCCCTCCAGTGCCGCGGTGCTGCATGGCTGAGGACTCCAGCGCCTGCAGGATTCACAGCTTGGAGTTCACTTTGGACGGCCCAGAGCCCTGGGGTGGGAATACCAGCGTCAGGTCTCTGCAAAGCCCTTGGCGCTGCCCAGGGCCCACGGCGTCGGCAAACCCTTGCCAAACCCGTGCGTGGCCGCGGTTGGGCAGCGGGTGCCTGGGAACAGGTGCTTTGTCCCAGGACCAGTCTCTGAGACGCGGGGAGGGCCTGGGGTGGGCGCCCTGGGGAGGTGTGCGCGTCCCAGGACCAGTCTCTGAGACGCGGGGAGGGCCTGGGGTGGGCGACCTGGGGAGGCGTGCGCCTAGGGAGTGACCGTGAGATCCCGGTCGTCTTTCCCCGAAGAGGACGGAGACATGGGCAATTCGTCGTCATCCTCGGAGCACTTGGCTGAGGAGAGCGACGCGCATTTGCAGCTTTGCGGCGCGCCGGTGCCGGCACCCGCGCTCCCGCCGCCGCCGCGGTGGTTGCTGCCTTTGCCCTCCTTCTTGTGCTTCACCCGGCGGTTCTGGAACCAGATCTTCACCTGCTTCTCGGACAGATTCAGGTAGGTAGCGATCTCAATGCGGCGTAGGCGGGACAGGTACATGTTAGAGGCGAACTCGCGCTCCAGCTCTAGCAGCTGCGTGCTGGTGAACGCGGTGCGCATCCTCTTGCTGCTGGGCAGCTGGTTGGAGCTGCTGTCTGGAGGGGGGCGGGGGGTGCAGAGAGGGAAGCGATCAGACTCCTGCGCTGTGGGCCGGGTCCTCTGGTACAAGACCAGTAGAATCCCGGGACTTCGGTCTTTCATCCACCTCTTTGCCCCAAACGAGACGCACAGCAGCGTGAATGCCGGCGCCTCCGTGCTGAGTCTCGGGACCCAAATACTCGGAGTCACGCAATCTTGGCACTGCTTTACCGAGCGCCCCGAACCTCAGCCTTCGCTCGGTCTTGCGCGTCCCCTCCAAAACTTGGACCTTCTGCCCTCACCCTCCCTCCTGGATTCTGTCCCAGCCCTCCCTCGGCACCCCCCCCACTGCCCCTCTCGGGGTCCCAGCATCACTTTCATCACCTCCAGAATGCCCAGGGACCCCCACCCCCCGTCCCTGGCTCGCCAACCCTCATCAGATCACCTGTGCCTGCCCCATTGCGCAGCGGATTCGGCTTACCCACGGAGATGCAGTGGAACTGCCTGGGGTCGGGCAGCGGATACGAGGTCTGGTAGAGCGCGGCGGCTGCCGCGGCGGCGGCGGGGCCGTGAGCGACCCCGGGCGACACGGCCGAGTGCTGGCGGCCTAGGGGCGCGTGGCAGTACTGTGAGCCGAAGGGCGGGAAGGATGCCTTGAGCAGAGGCAGCGCGGGCGGCCCTGGGGGCCCGTGCAGCTGGGAGGCGGTGACGCAAAGCGGGCACACGCACAGCAGCCCGGCCTTGCGCGCGTGGCAGGCGCCGGGCGAGAGGCCGTGCAGTGCGTGTGGCGGGGGCACGGCGTAGGGAAACAGCGGCGGCGGGCTGCCCTCCGGAGCCTTCTTCTCGCCTGCCTCGCGCAGCACCAGCGAGTCCACCAGGAAGGAGCGCGGCATGGCCCCGGTGCGCGGTCGCCCCGCCGCCAGCCGGCTCCCCGCGCCGCGCGGACTTCGGGGCTCCCCGCGCCCTTCCCCGGGCTGCGGCCGCGGGCTGTTGCCTATTCCCGGGAGGCGAAAGGCGCGGCGGAGGCCGGGGCTGAGGCTGCGGCCGCTGCTGCCGCGGGCGCCGCCCGGAGAGCTCGGGGTGCTGGCCAGCGCTAGTGGTGCTGAAAGGCGCCGACGGCGCCGCTTAAATAGGACTATTGCCATGTGATGGGCTACGCCAGGAGCGGCCGGGGCCTCTCAATAGGGTTTTTGTGCCTTTTCTCTTGGCATTCACTCTGCACGCTTCCTCATTATTTCACTTGTTAACTAAATGAACTGCATAATGTACTCTATTCTTGTCAACCCCACCCACGCCGTAACAGGCGCCCTCGCCCCCTCCTCTCCCTTTTGCGGGTTTATTTTCTCATTCTCTTGCGATTTAATATTCTTTTCTTTCTCTTTATTCCTTACTCCCCTTTGGCTTTGCATTGGCGATCGGCTGGTTTATCTTATTGGTTTTGTACCCCCGCTGTCTCGCTTCCACAGATTCCCATGGGCGCACACCCCATCTCTCTGCGCACTCAGTGGCCCTCGTCCCCTTCCCTCATCTACCCTTGCTCCCCAAGATCATGCTCTCTCCAATCAATTGGCTCAGTTCTACGTTCTGCACCCCGCAGGTGTCTCTACAGCCGGTCTCGGATTTCCACCTGTGGAATTCTTTCCCCTCTTCCTGCGTGGGAGGACCGGAGCTAGTGCGGGGAGGATGCGCTGCTGCGGAGAGGGGCAAAGAGCTTAGGATCCCTTATCCAGCACTGGCCCCAACGCTGTCTTTCTCTTTTAAGTTTTTTTTTCCCCCAAAAGTCTTAACTTTGATGCTGCCCTTAATGCCCAGTCTTTGTTCGGTACATGCTAGTCAGTCAGACTTTTCCTTTAAACGACAGGGCTGTGGATGTAGAGTGGAGAACAGTCTCTGAGAGTCACGGACGGAGACAAGGCATGGGGAATGAAAGCCTCCACCGTGGAGACGGAGCACCTCATCAGAAGAGGCGAGTGTAGGTGCTCTGCCGGGCGCCCTCTGCACTCGCGCACATCTCAGCAGACCCCGGTGCCCTCGGAACCACTGCCTTCCCGAAGTTTGTCCCACAGGAGCGGCGCGAAGGGCAGTTGTATTCCAAGCTTCTGCTGCCTTTGCCTAACCCGGACGACCTCCCCTGTCCCCAAGACCTTCTCCTGCCGCCTCGCTCTCTTCTTTCTGGTCACACAATGGTTAAACAACTTCAAACGCCTGGCTCTGTGTACACAGCTTCAGCCTTTTAAATAGTCCCCGGGCTCAAAGCTGCTTCGCCCAGGAACTTTTTCCATACAATGGGAAATTAGCATAAATATTTAGAATTTACAGCCCCGGACTTTTCACCGAAGACGTTTACTTTCGATTTTATTGGAACCAAATCACTGCAGTCACCTGCTCTGAGCCCTGAGTGGGATTGTGAGAAATGAAGGGGGAAGCTTTTCGGAGAGGCGTGGGGGGGGGGGAATCAGTGCTTGGGGGTAAGACTGCCCCCAAATTGAAGCATCTACATGGTTTTTCATCATTGGGTAACATCTTTACAATAACAATAGCAACAAATTATAACTGATCAGAAAGCAAGGAGAATTTGTTGGAGAGAAAAAAACTGATTCCGTAACAAGAAGGGAGGCAATAGGGAAAATAACCTGGAGGAAGGGCATGTCATTTAGCCCGAGGAGTAGGGCTCAAAGCTTCCTTCATTGTTTGGCATGGGGAGGAGGGTCAGGCGACCAATGCTGCCCCAAGGCCAGAGTGTCCTCCCCAAGCTGCTCGCCTAAGGGTGGTGCTTGCAAGCTAGCCAGAGTGCATCAGTGCAGCCCAATGCCGGTTCTAATGGTTCTCTGAGTACTCTGGGCTGGCCAGGACTGCTGAGAGTGAGCCGAGAGCCGTGACCAGGGCCGTAGAGGCACCCCCCTCCCGGACGATGGCGGGTGGGAGAGTCGCGGAGTGCCCGCGGGGCTCTACGGGGTGAAAGGGGCGGCCGCTGCACCCCGGAGCCGGCAGCCCGCGCAGGGCGCGTGCAGAGCTCTCTTGGGAGCCGCAGCCCGCACCCGGGGAGGAAGGGGTTAAGAGACCCTGCCTGAGAGCAAGGCCAAAGCTACTGGGAAAGAATATCTGGGGGGAAAAATAACCAGTTTTTTTTCCCCCTCCAGCCTCTGGACCTTATTGAATGTCATTGAAGAAAGTTTTGAATGCCAGATAAAGAGAGGCGAATTAAAGTGTGTGACAGCGGAGGATAAGCAAACACAAAGAGAACTCTGTCACACTTTGGGGCAAAATCCGTGGGCTTTTTACCAAGGCTCTTCGCTATGATTGAATTAAGTAATAGGAAAACATTTTCTTTCAGTTTAGAGCCATTAGACAAAAACTTCAAAGCGAATAACACTTTTTAATGTGCGGCCCACAATGGATCGGGTTTTGTGCTGAAATGTTTAAATGGTTTGTTGTGCAACTCGGCGCGGGAGAGACCCGGGCCCGAGCAAAATAGCATCCCTGAGAGGGTTTCGGGAGGCCTGGAAGGAACGCGCACTTAATCCGCCATCGCTAAACCCGGCGGGCAGCGGCCGGAAAGGGGGCTCGGGCTCGGCGGTCCCGGGAGGCGGGGCGCGCCCCAGGAATTGGGGAATTTCAGGAAAGCACCGCACCGCGCCCACGGAGAAGGCCGGGCAGGGGGTTCCGCGCCGCCCGGCGAGGGCGCGAGCTCGCCCGGGGGTCGGTGCCTCTCAGCTCCGCAGCCAGCCCGCCCGCCTCGGCCCGCCGCCTGCTTTCCGCCGCTGCGCTCGAACCCCGGGGCACCGCTCCCCGGGGACTCTCTGGCCGCCGCGCTGCTAGCCGGGCCGAAGCGCCTTCCCGGGCTGGCTTCGGCTGGGTTTGAACTTCACTCACCCGAGCAAACACCCCCTTGGGCGGGGCGGGGTGGGAGGAGGCGGCGGGATTAGCCTGACAGCCCGAGAGAGGGGCCCCGGGGAGCCCCTCGGCCCGGTGGGCCCTGCTCTGCCCCTGGAGCTGGTTTTCAAGTGTCCATCAGGGACAGTTCAACATGGAATAATTTCTCTTGTCCCGCTCTTTTCTTCTCTTTCATCCTGCCTCCTTTCCTGTTGGTAGAGAGAGCATGCCATTTTTCTCCTGGAAATGTATCTCTGAGGTATTTGCAGCAAATTAGTTTCTGCAAAAGCTGTAGAAATTGGGAGGAGGGTCCCTTTACCTTGTTCTTTTATGTCTTCAAATGTCACTTTTCTTCTCAGGGAGGCTAACCCTATTAAAAAATATCACTCCTTTACCCTCACATTCCCCACTGTGGTTCCTTGCTTTACAAATACCTTCTAACTTTGTGTCTTTTACTTGTTTTTCTTTCTCAGCACCCCTCCCACCCACCCCACAGAAACATACGCTCCATTGAGGATCAGCATGTCTCTATTGTGTATCTTGTGCATGACTGTATCCCAACTCAGAAAAGTTCCTGGCACAAGGTAGGTGCTCAGTATGTATTTGCTGGATGAATAAATGAATCCTGGCCCATGATTCAGGAGGTGGCATGGGTAAGAGGACTTTCTGGTTTGCCTGCTTAATACACAGAGGCACTTAGGGGCATGGTGTGGGACAACTTACCTGTAGGAATTGTCTGACTCTCTTGCAGCCCACTCCTTCCCCAGTGCCTGAATCATCACAGAAGCTCAGTGTGTTTGAGTGAATGGCAGATCTGTAGGCATCCAGCCCTCCTCAGGAGTTTCTCAGGTTCCTTCACAGAGTCAAGATGGTCCTATTCAAGGCAGTTGCAGTGTCCTGCCAGGCAAGACTTGGATGAACCTATTGATAGCTCAAGGCCAGGGTTTATCATCTATGCCTTTTCATGGTATACAGCATATAGGGTTGATTAGAAAGAGAGGCAATGTGGTATATGCCCTGGAATTAACAGTGACCAATTCTGCCTTTTCTGGATTGAGGCAATGGAGTGGAAATTCTCATTGTAAGAAAGGGACTGCTCACTTAATCAGGCCAGTAGTGACTCAGACAACTCCCCCAGGAGAGAACAGCCTGTTCACTTGATCAGTGGGGGAGGAGAACACCTGGTCTGACAGGGAATGGTGAGTGCACCTGGGAGCCAGGAGTGGAGGGTGCCTGGTGGGGAGTGGGGGAGAAGTGCCTAGACATGGGTGTGAGCAGAAGTGGAGGCTAAGCCACAAAGAGCCATGCTAATCGGTTTGTACTTGATCCTATTCAGAGGTTTTTAAGCAAGGGAACTTAAGAAATATAACTGAAAGCCATAGGAGGTCCTATAGATGGGGGCAGAGACAGGCCAGAGCAGGATCCAACAGAGTTGGCTTGCAAATGAACAATGTATTGAATTTTTGAATGAACAAAGTTAGGGAAACAAGCAAAGAAAAGATCAGTTCAAGTGATGGATAATGATGACCTGAGATCTGGAGAGGAGATAGGAGGATCAGAAAGGGGAAATATTTGAGAGAATTTGAAGGGGGGAAAGGGATGAGACCGATTAGGCATGTGTGTCTGTGTGTGTGCAAACACACACATGCACGTGTGTGTCGATGCTGGAGGGGAAGGGCATGAAAGAGGGCACCAAACACATGGATGACTGCTGGTTGCTTGTTTGAGGGAATGAGTGGTAGTGATATCAAAGGCAGAGACAGGGAACTCAAGAGCAGGACCCACTTTGGCTTGTGGAGGTGCAACATAATGTCATATCAGGATGTGTTGCATTTTATTTTTCATTTTTTATTTATTTTATTTTTTTAAGTAGTAAGTAATGTGGGGTTTGAACTCATGACCCTGAAATCAAGACCTGAGTTGAGATCAAGAGTCAGACTCTTAACTGACTGAGCCACCCAAGTGCCCCACATTTTTTTTCTTTTTTTTTTAAGTAAACTCTACCCCTAATGTGGACTTCAACTCAAGACCCTGAAATCAAGAGTCACATGCTCTACCAACTGAGCCAGCCAGACAACCGAGATGTGTTGTATTTTAATCCTTAACCTCAAAGCATTCAGCTGATGTTCCATAATGAAAATGTGATTCTAGAGTTAAGTAGAGAGATTAAAGATGGAGAGAGAGATTTGGAGCTTAAGTATGCAAACATGATAGCTTTATTTTTATTTATTTTTATTTTTTAATAATAAATTTATTTTTTTATTGGTGTTCAATTTGCCAACATACAGAATAACACTCAGTGCTCATCCTGTCAAGTGCCCCCCTCAGTGCCCGTCACCCATTCTCCCCCACCCCCCGCCCTCCTCCCCTTCCACCACCCCTAGTTCGTTTCCCAGAGTTAGGAGTCTTTATGTTCTGTCTCCCTTTCTGATATTTCCTACCCATTTCTTCCCCCTTCCCTTCTATTCCCTTTCACTATTATTTATATTCCCTAAATGAATGAGAACATATAATGTTTGTCCTTCTCGGATTGACTCATTTCACTCAGCATAATACCCTCCAATTCCATCCACGTTGAAGCAAATGGTGGGTATTTGTCATTTCTAATGGCTGAGTAATATTCAACATGGTAGCTTTAAACTTAGGATGGATGAGCTTGTGGCTGTGGAGTGTAGAGAAAAACTAGAATTATAGATATATCCCTGGAATCATCCATATTTAAAGTGGCAGGTAGAGGGAAGGCTCCTTGCAAGTCAGAGAAGCATTTTCAGCATCTGTCTTAGACCATTAAATGGTCTTTTTTTTTTTTTTAAGATTTTATCTATTTATTCATGAGAGACACAGAGAGAGAGAGGCAGAGACACAGACAGAGGAGAAGCAGGCTTCATGCAGGGAGCCCGATGCGGGACCTGATCCTGGGACTCCAGGATTACACCCTGGGCCGAAGGCAGGTGCCAAACAGCTGAGCCACCCAGGGATCCCCATTAGATGGTCTTTTTTTTAAAATTTTAATATTTTATTTATTCATGAGAGACAGAGAGAGAGGCAGAGACACAGGCAGAGGGAGAAACAGGCTCCATGCAGGGAGCCTGACGTGGGACTTGATCCTGGGTCTTCAGGATCAGGCCCTGGGCTGAAGGCGGGCGCTAAACCGCTGAGTCACCAGGGCTGCCCCCATTAGATGGTCTTTAAGATAGAAGCTTAATGCTGGGAATAGGAGAGCAGAAAGATGGGAGGAGCCAGAAAGTCAAGGAGCTGCCTCCTATTTTATGAGTGAAAGATAAATATTTCTCACTTTTAATTATTATTTGAATTTTCTATTACATGCAGCTATATCTCATCATAACTAGCATGGTCCCCACTTCTGATCCATCCAGATGATAAGAATCAAATCAAATGAAGGAATCAATGGTAATCATGTCATTGCCTCTTGGACATCCTCTTGTTCCTTCCCAACTATATTACAAACCCAGGGATAAAGACTTATTTATATTGGTGTCACCAACCTTTCTTAGAATTTTTGGTACATTGTGTATGTTTAATCAATGTTTAATATTACTACTAATGGCAATAAGAAAGCTGTCCTTTCTTTGTACCTATTGACCACATCATAGCTGCATATTGATGAGCATCACAAAATTTCATAAGCTTTCAGTACTTTAGTTTCTATAGTCAAAGTGGAATAATCACTCACCTCCCTTGAAAGAATTAAAGATGATGTATAGGTAACCTGAATGTTATGGTTTTCTGGTTAGTGGGTATAGGTGAAGGCAATTAATATCAATAGCCTAGAGCTTCTAGTTGAACTTTGCAGGACCTGACCTCACTTTTAGGATGCCCCACTTTCTATCAGGTTTTCTGGAAGTGGGCTCACATGCCTTAGCCATAATCCATAGGCCAGTCTGTTAGTTGGTACCCACCCACTGTGTGCTTCCTCTCTAGAGAGTTTTCTCCTTAATCCATGTGCTCAGCCTAGGATAGATCTACTGCTTCCATCCACATCTTGTTCCAGGGAACACTGTTCATTCCTGATGTATTGCTAAAGCCCTAAGCATGCTATTCAAGACAGAGCATGCCCTCAGTAAATGTGAGCTGTGTGTATTCTTTTCTGGGTGATGGGTTACAGGAATGTTGGTGATGCCTTCTTTCAGCATGGATTGTCCAGCCTAAGTCATTCACCACAAACCCTTTCCTTTTTTTTTTTGACCTTGACATCACTGGAAGCAAAGATAATTTCTGCAAGGATGAGGGCATTCTCTAACTCAGGGACCAGGAAGATGAATGTGGAACATCTTACTGAGAATGCCAGTAGGAAGTTTTTATAGATCTAAAAAGAAAAGGTGGCCGGTTTGAAATAGAACCAGTCTTACCTAAAGAGTTTTCCACTGATGAGTGAACATGTGACCTTTAAGCCTGGCCTTCAGAATCAGTACCTGTTTCCCCCTTATGGATGACAAACACTCTGGAGACATGGGGCTGGACTGGATAATCTGTGGCCTTGGGCAAGATTCCTATCAGGAAATTTGGTTTCAAGATCTTTCAGTGTGAATGTTCCATGTTGTC
Source organism: Nyctereutes procyonoides (assembly GCF_905146905.1). Lineage (NCBI taxonomy): Eukaryota > Metazoa > Chordata > Mammalia > Carnivora > Canidae > Nyctereutes > Nyctereutes procyonoides. Next base: position 8,262,285 of record NW_026575033.1, on the reverse strand, counting down.
TTTCTCCGCAGGAAGAGACTACCGCTTAATGATCAGCCAGGTGGCAGCATAAAGCAATAAAACCCACAGACCTGAGTGACCTCTGTGGCTACTCCATTCTCTCTCCACACATTCCTCTTTCCCCACTGTTACCAGAGCAAACCCAGGACATATCCTTGCTTCCAACCTTCCATTCTCTGAAAGCCTTTGGCTCAAAAACACTCCCCCACCCAAAGCAAAAACAAGCTTCTAGAAGAGAAAGAGTAGATATTTTGTTTAGGGCTGAAAATCTGTGGTATGTCATAGAGATCAGAGCAGATTGGTTTAAAAAACCCTGTGGATTCCTGTGGCCATCACTCCCACTTCCACCACCCCTAACACAACCCCAGTTTGGTTCAGCAAAGTACTTGAGGTAGCAATTTCACAGAGACACAGTAAGCAGGTGATTGATAATGGCTGTGTCTTTGTTATACTTTGAATAATAGGAAGGAACAAGAGGAAGGGAGGGGTTCTCAGAGAAGCTCCTGTCAAGATACCTCAATTCTTGTAGGAGCTGCTCTAGGATTGTCTTAGTGATGCCCTTAACCCTGGCAGGAGGCTGAGCATTTCTACTCTGACATTGAAAAGGATAGGGGCACCTGGGTGGCTCAGATGGTTAAGCAGCTGCCTTCTGCTCAGGTCATGATCCCGGGGGTCCTGGGATCAAGCCCCACATTGGGCTCCCTGCTCTGCGAGGAACCTGCTTCTCCCTCTCCCTCTGCCTGCTATTCTCCTTGCTTGTGCTCTTCCTCTCTTTGTCAAACAAATAAAATCTTAAAAGAGAGAGAGAGAGAGAGAGAGAGAGAACACGATAGAGGCATAGAGCCGCCAATGGACCACCATGTCTTGAGGTCATGTATGATTCTAAAAGTTAATGTCCTCATCATTTGGTACTCTTCATCCTCAAGAACCTTAATTCCCACAAAGAACATTGTGTCTGTCATCAATTACTTGAGTAAGTGTAACTGTACAGATCTCTGTGTCTTTTGGGAGTACCAGGTGAATGTCTCCAGTATAGGAGGCCCTGTAAAAAGGAAAGAAAATCATTTAGAATAGATAGGGAATTGTTTAATAGTGAATATTCCCTGAGTAGACCTTGTATGTCAAAGAGAGGTCCTATTTCCATCTAACAAAGTAGAATTAGTGAATAAACCGAATCCCTAAAAAAAAAAAAAAAAGTCACTTTCTTTTACTTCCCAGGCTATTAAATAAAGGCTAATACCATGGGGCAGTTCATATCAGCTAAAGTCTTAGAGTTAGTCTTATGGTTCTAATCTAGGACAGCAAGAAGATATTACCTCTGTCTTTTCTAGTTTGTATCCCAAACACAAATACTTCCCTAAGCCTTTGTTACTGATTAAAGATCAAAACACAAATTGGAAACAACCTGAGAGTCTCTCCAACTTATTATCTTGTCTTAGGACCCCTTGATAAGCCTCCTGACCCTGCAGAAACTTCACTCCTCATGACTGTACTCTGGCAGTGCCTCCAATTCATAGTGCAAGTGGTCCCCATGTGGAGTATAGACACTGCCTTATTCATTCCTACCTCAACCTAAGACATCATTAAAGGGGCAGGTTCTAAGATGATCCATCTCAAATTTCAGGTGTCTTTTTCTTTATTTCTTGATCCTGTGATGGGTGCAAAAAATATGTACTACACTTAGCACTAAAAGGGCTAAGCTCTGTGGGCAGTAGTTTCATCCAGCTGGCCCGTTGATTTGTTTCACAAAGGACTTCAGGTAGACAATGGTGGAAACAGATGCTTCCCCTGTGACTATAGTCACCTTTAGGTGGCATTTGGTTTATGAGAGGTTAACTTCTAAAAGATTTTTAAAACCAAGCCAAGTACCTTTGTAACCAAAATTATATCAGACTACAACATGGGACTAATAAAATACAGATTTTATATTCCTAACAAGTGGATCATTTTATTGTTAACATATATTATAATTCTGTTTTATGACAGTCTAAAAGGTGGAGATTTCTTTGGAGTTCCTCAATTCTTTGTTGAGACAGACTTACAGAATGATATTCAGTTTAATGAGATCAATTGGCCAGAATTTACTACTTATATGCTAAGCGCATGTACTAACTTATTTAAGCCTCACAGTCATTAACATGAATTATAAGTTAAGAATTTAAAATGTGTATTTTACAGTCAGATACTATAGATGGGGACAGGTTTTGGTTAGTAATCTGCATGACTGGTAGTTCCTATACTTGAGATAAGTACTATTATTATTTCTAATTCACAGATATGGAAACTGAGGCATAGAGAAGTAACTGGCCAAGTAAGCAGGGCCTCAGCTAAAATCTTGGATGGTAGTGGTGGTTATTTCTAAGATGAAGGGAAGAGTGGGGAATAGGTGAAATCAGCAATTTTCTGCGACTCTTGTCCTATCTACTGAACAAATGTTTACTGAGTTTCTGCTTTGAGCAGGGTAACACAGTTGTTAGGAGAGGGGCCTCTTGAAGACATTCTGGCTATGATTTGGGGCAAGTTGCTTAATTCTCTGAGCCCCCGTTGCCATTTCTGTGAATTAGGACTCATAACAGTGCCTGCTTTGTAGAACTGTGGGGAACTGAAATGAATTAAAAGACCTCCAGATCAGGTGGCACTGTGTCTGTCACATAGTAAGTACTCAGTAAATGTTAGTTATTATCATATGCATGTATCATACAGGTGATTTGTGGAAATCACAGAGCCCAGCCACCTGTACTGCATAGGAAAGGCAAAGGCCTGTGCCAGACCCAGAGGATTGGACAAGTTAGAAGGCAGTTCTGAGAGATGCCCTGCCAGAAGTTACTTCACAGGACTGAGGATGAGCATTCTGGATCAGCACCAGGAGGCAGAACAGAGTAGAGGGCCCCAGACACTGAACAAAAGCTTGTTGAGAGGGAGTCAGCCAGCCAGCCAGGACTCCCATTCCAAGAAGAAACCCTAGACCATGATTTAGGCCAAAGACACAGACTTTTCTTTTCCTTTCCATCCTCTGTGAGATGCTGGGGCAGGTATGAGAACAGCTTTGTGACTGGGGAATCTTCCATTGAGATCTGGCTTCTCTCTGATCCAACCAAGGATATGAGCAGCCCCTGTGAGAGCAGGTGAGAAACTCCTCTGTGTCACGGAAAAATTAGAGGAGGGCGTACATTTAAAAAACCAAACCAAAACAAGAGCTGTAATTGGTGATACTAGGGTTGCAGTAATGAGTATATATACTTCTTTCAATATTTGTAGTAGATAGACTCAAGGAGATTGCTTTCTCTTTGGCTAATATGCGCGGGGAAAGAAGGAGAAAAATAATGAAGAATTTTTTGCCCTTTTTCTTCTCTTTTTTCCTGCTTTACTCCTTCTTTCCCCAACCTCCCCCTTCTCCTTTCCCTAATTGTCATCATCACCATCATCGTGATCATTATCATTTTTACCATCATCAGAAGTTTCTAGTGGAAGGCATTGAAGCTTTAGAAAATAATGAGGTTTAGTCAAGACTTACATTCGTCAGTGCATGAAGCAGAAACCACTCCAGCTATTTTATGAAGTCTAGAGAGAATTTAGCACATGTTTACAGAAGGAATGAGCAGTAGATTCTAGGCTAGGCCTTTAGGAAGCTAAAAATTGCCTAATTAGCCTGCCACAATCAAGAAGAGAGCCAAGATGCTGCCACAGGAACAGTGGGCACCAATGTACGTCACAGTCATAGCTGTGGTCTGGGGTCAGGGACTTGCTGTTTCTATAATTTCCTTTTGAGACTATGAAGCTAGTGATCAGACACTGGAAAGCTAGTGTAGAAAACTCCCAAATCTCCACGACCATCCTTGCTAGGAGCAGCAGCTGGCAGGAGGGAGGTGGGCTGTGGGGACACAATTTTCCATGAGTCTCTTGTGTCTGCACACTATACTGTCTGCTTTGTTCTAGACTGTCTTTTCAAGGCTGCTTGCATAGAAAATAGCTTTGGAGATAGAGGTAGCATCCTCTTCCAAAGCAAAGTGCAGGCGTGTCTACTACCCACTGTAAGAGATTTGGGTTCTCCTGTGTATGTAGGGGTCACCTGGCCCTCTTCACATTGCCCTGGGGGAACTGGATCTTGAGGAATCAGCACAAGAAAATGCTGACATTCTGGCTACTGCTACGCTGTCATTATAAGTCCTTTGTCTCAGACCCAGGAGTCTCCTGCCTTCTCCCAGCATCTATGATACTGTGGTGCACTAACTTACTAGCTTGCACGTAGAGTAGACTCTCAGACCCCACAGATTTCTTGACAAGTCTCCCCTCAGTTCTGTCTTCCAAATATTAAAGAAGTACTTTTAATCTCTGGAACCTTATATATAACCTGAACCTTGGCTGCAAGGGAGTCTGAATCATGTGGGTTTAACTTTCCATACTCTGTAGCACAGAAAAGCCTCAAGTGGACCACACTTCTCTCTAGGGCTTTGTCATCTAGCTGGGATTTATAATAATAGCTACCATTTACTGGGTTCCCACATCATCTGGGAGCTGTGGTGGGGGGTGAGTTACAAAAGTTATTGTGAGTCCTCACATCAGCTCTACAAGATGGATATTATTTTACTCCTTTTCTCTATGGAGAAACTTCCACAGGGATTCAGAGATGTGCAGGACCATACAGTTCTAAGTGTCTGAGTCAGATTCAGACTTGGGTCTGCCTGACTCCACTGCCCAGCTAGCACAGATGGTAAGTACCGGTGCAGTCTTGCTGAAAGTTTTGTTCCAGAAGCATTCAGAGAAGAGCTCTCACTACCCTGGGGCAGGGAGAAGGAGGGGAGGCTCATCTGGTCTTTCGGGAAGTGTAGGATTTAAGTTGATGGGGTGCAAATGGGTGGATAAGATGAGGAAGAGAGAGAAGCTGGGAAGGGGGCATTGGACAATGCACAAAAGTCCACGCTGGGAAGATAATGAATCTCGGGGGCGGGGGATAGAGGGCTAGTGTAAAGGTCTGGTATAAAGGCTAGGGAGTTTTAGAATAAGACTTAATCCCTACAGATAGTGGTAGGAATACCAAATTGCCATTACAAGTCTCCCGCCACCAACTTGTCTTTCAACCCCGATGATTCCTGGGACAGAGAGCAGCTCCTCATTTCCCTAAGCCAGGCAATTCTGGGAGGGAAAATGGCTGCCGGTTCAGCCACCACTGCAGCCTGTCTCCAAGGCCAGGGAGGCAGCCTCTTGCCCAAATTCTCCAGTGCAGGACCAGCAGAAGGAAGGCGTTAGCATAAAATGGAGAGAGAGCATGGAATGTAGCTCACATTAGCAGACAATATTGCTTTGATTGCAGACAACACACATGAATTGAATTGATAAAGGAATCTTCCCATCAAAGCCAGAAATGAGTGGAAATTAACTTTAACAAAGTAAGCAACCGTGCTCAAGAGACAGATAGAAGAAACCTACCGCATTCCTTGTACATGTCAGAGACGGCGAGGAGCAAAGTGTTCAGGCCCATCAGCGAGCGCAAGAGTGATTAATAAACACTTACACGGACATTCATCTGACAGGCGACTGACAAAGCCCCACAATGATGGGGAGAAGGGGCATTTCTTCTTGATAGATGTATCTGAAATGCTCATTTACTCCTTTTTGATGGATTTAAATGTCCAGGTATTCTCTCTCCATAGAAATTGATTCTGAAATGGTGCTGGGTTAAAAATAAGAGCTAGAAATTTAACTACGTCGAGGCGGCTGAAAATGCATTCGTCCTCGTCATCGATGCATAGATTGAAATGTGCTGTGGTTTAGTGGAGGTTTGCGGGGTGAGGTGGGGGGGGCTACCTCTCCTTATCCTTTTTTAGAGTATAACGTGAGAGACGAGTACGAAATCGCTTTGCCTAAGATTCTTTGAACAGCTTTAGAGACTACATACTAGTCTTTTTCTCTCCATTCTGAAACACTTTAAAAATTATCTACTGGAAACCAGTTCTCAAAGAATAGGCTTAAATTTGGGCCTGCTAAGATCTGCACTAGGTCTGAATTTAACGTGGTCCCCAGGAAGTAAAGAACCTCATGTCTTCGGGCCCCCTTCCACTTTCCTCTTCCCAGATAACGAGGCAGGGTTGGGTTTGGCAGATTGTATTTACTCACCATTGATCTCAACGTCCCTTCCTCTTGTCTGTGAAACCCAGTCCCAAGCAGGCTCCTGGCATTCCCACTTGGAATTCTCTTTTGCCTGCTCAGGCAGACCTTATGGAAGTGTGTGTCTGAGAGGAGTCCTATTTACGTAGCAATTGTGCAGTTTCTACCCACACCAAAGGTGTGATGATGCAAAAGGTACTCTCAGGTACAAGTCTCCCTGGAAGTCAGTATGTGTCTCCATCAGTCTCCAAACTCTCTAAGGCAAGAGAAGTCTGGCTTTGGGCTCTATATAGAGCAACTGTAGCTGATTTTGTCATTCCCATTCCCAAAGACTCAGATACCATAATGGTCTCATGAACCTTAAAGTAAAATATAGGGGGCACTCTTAAAGGTCCTAAGACTCTATTTTTTGGAATCTATACCTGGGCATCAAAGCACAATTCATGGTCCCTGCCAGCCCCACTCTGTCCCTATAGAGATTAAACAGACTGTAGTGAGCAAGACAGTCTTCCTTCAGGTTTTCATCCCTGAAAGAATAAAAAGAATTTGATAAATTAAGGAATGTTGTCCAGTGCTCTTAGAAGGTGGCACTGTATCTCTTAGGAATTCTCCCAGCTGCAAATGACAGAACATTTGACTAATAGTTCTTTAAATACATAGGACATGATTTCTTTCCTAAAATTTTTTTTTTAAGATTTTATTTATTCATGAGAGACACACAGAGAGAGGCAGAGACACAGCAGAGGGAGAAGCAGGCTCCATGCAGGGAGTCCGATGTGGAACTCGATTCCAGGCCCCGGGATCATGACCTGAGCTGAAGGCAGATGCTCAACGATTGAGCCACTCAGGCGTCCCCTACAAAACTTTTTAAAAAAATCAACAAAACAAACAGCTATGCAGCAAAACTCCTAGGAGACCCCGGCTTCTTTTATCTTTCCTCTCTGGCATCCCTAGTCTATTGTCTTTTGTCTTTCTGTTTGTCCCTCCATGGTAGGTAGAAGGCTGCTATGTTCCAAACTTCCCATGTGCCAGGCAGGAACAGTAGAAGAGAGATGGACAAAGTTGTGGGCCACTACCTGTTCATCAGGAACCACAGCTTCCTGGGAGCTCCAAACCTGTCAATTTCTGCTACATGCCACCCTAGTGGAAGGAAGGGAGCCATGGAAAAGGGGAGAGGGTGAGAATTAGGTCAGCCAATCAATGGTGTCTACAAGTACCAGTAGCAATGACCGCACAAAAGAGAATTAGAGGGCACCTCTGGCATGGAAACTGTGATCAGGGATGTCTTGATCAGCTTGGGGTGCTATAACAACCACCATACACTGGGGAGCTTAAGCAATACGCATTTATTTTCTCACAGTTCTGGAGGCTGGAAGTCCAAGATCAGGGTGCCAACAAAGTTGGGTTCTTGGCAAGTGCTCCCTTCCTGGGCATCTTCACATGTCTTCACATGGCATGTCTCTCCCTTGAGTGGAGAGAGAGGGAAAAAGAGCAAGTTCTCTCCTGTCTTTTCTTTTAAGGGCACAAATCTGACCATGAGGGCCTCACCCTCATGACTTGATTACCTCTCAAAGCCCCGCCTCCTATTACTATCACCTTAGAGGTTAGGGATCCTAACCAACATATGAATTTGAGGGATGAGGGACATAAACATTCAGTCTAGAAAGGGATGATGGGAATTGTGGGACAGGTTGGGTTTTTTTTTTTAAGATTTATTTATTAAGAGAGAGAGAGAGTGGCAGGGGCAGGGTAAAAGGGAGGGGGAGAGTGGGAAAATCTCAAGCATACTCCTCAATGAGTGGGGAGCCCAACGTGGGGCTCAATCTCACAACCCTGAGATCATGATCTGAGAAACCGAGAGTTGAACACTTAATTAAGTAAGCCACCTAGGTGCCCCATGTAGGGTAGGTTTTTAAGTGAGATTGACTCAAGACTTGACACCTCAGGGTCCTGACACTTTGCCACCTGCCAGGCTCACCTTTTCATTTCATATTTGATTGTAATAGCTTGTCTGCCCATCCCCTCCCAGGAACCATGGGAAGGCCAGTGCCTGCCAAAGTTTCTGGGGATCCCCGCATTCTGCTTCCACTGAAGCCCTCCTCTCCTCCCTGCAGAATGACTCTCATGCTGAACTCCATCCATCCTTCCTCCTTTATTCTCCAATGGCACCATTGGGCTCTTGCATGCTTGTGATGTTCTCTTTTCAACTCATCAAAAAACTAGGAGCATGCAAATATCTTTCATTCATTTCAGTTGGCTGGTGTTTACTTTAATCAACTTTTTGCCTAAGAAATTAAACAGCATTTAGGAAAAAATCTTTCTCAAAATGGTGAGTCTGCATTTTTAAAGAATGATTTCTGAAGGATGATTTACCTTTTTTTTCATTTTAAATCTAATTTTCAAGCCTTTTCAGAACAATGTTGTCACCTTGAGACACATTTTTCTTTTCCTTTTTTTTTCTTTTATAGAGGGGGGAGGACCAGAGGGAGAGAGAGAGAATCTTTAGCTGGCTCCACACCCCAGTGTGGACCTCCACATAAGGCTTGATCTCATGACTCTGAGATCATGATCAGAGCTGAAATCAAGAGTTGGACACTTAACCAACTGAGCCACCCAGGTGCCCCAAAGTTTTCTTTTTTTATCAAGTTTTTTTTCACTGTTTTTTTTTTTTTTATTTAAAATTTTATTTATTCATGAGAGACGGAAAGAGGCAGAGACACAGGCAGATGGAGGAGAAGCAGGCCCCGTGCAAGGAGCGCGATGTGGGACTGAATTCCAGAACTTTAAAATCATGCCATGAGCTGAAGGCAGATGCTCAACCACTGAGCCACTCAGGTGTCCCGACTGTTGTTTTTATTGTGAACTAAATACATAACTGAGCACTAATTAGTATCACCCATTTTAATGGACTTTATGGTCATTCATTTCCTAAGACCCAACAATCATATTTATTTAAAAAAAGAGTGAGAGAGGGATCCCTGGGTGGCGCAGCGGTTTAGCGCCTGCCTTTGGCCCAGGGCACGATCCTGGAGACCCGGGATCGAATCCCACATCGGGCTCCCGGTGTATGGAGCCTGCTTCTCCCTCTGCCTATGTCTCTGCCTCTCTCTCTCTCACTGTGTGCCTATCATAAATAAATAAAAAAACAAAACAAAAAAATTAAAAAAAAACGAAAAAAAAAATAAAAAATAAAAAAGAGTGAGAGAAAAAAAGCTGAAGTTGTTTTTTTTTGTATGTTTTAAAAAAAATTTTTGCCCCATCACAAATACGAAAATGAACCTATTTTATTTTCTTTAGTAATAGCTAAGGGCAAAGACCACAAATTAAATTAACCTCCCTCCATTAGGCACAATCAATGGAGATTTAGGTTTTTTTCCCTCTAGTCTAGACTCATATTTGAAAATGAATGTTAGAATGGGGCACATTTCCTGCAAAGGCCTGAGGACAAAGGGACCTGCTGATTGTAGTCCATGTGACTCCGGGAAATGCCAGTCCTGGAGCTCAGGTTTGGGCTCTCTCATGGCCGGAGGCAGTGATGGATGGAGTTCTAGTTTGAAGGTCTGAGCTGCCATGAATGAGACACTCCTGCTGTGCCTGTTGGGGGCCAAGTTTTCTCAACAGCCACAGTTGGCTATCAAACCCTGTGCTGTTTCTATGACAGGCAGAGCTGGGAGCTGCTGCTGATAGCGTGTTGGGTGAACACAGACCCCCACGTCCGAGCATACTGAATTGGTGGAGAGCCAGGCAGTTGGAGGATGTTCAAAATCAAGCCATCAGGGATTTGGTAGAGCTCTGAAATGAAGAGGGGACGTAAAGCTGCTTCCCTTTGGGATGGATTCCCCCAAGACAGCTGGGACTTATCTTGAGTAGTTTGAAGTACAACCTTGAATGCTGTCACTTCCATGTCTTGCTGTACAGCCCTAGCTTCAGCTGAGCCCCTCCAAAGAGGGAACTTGAAGTTGAGAGCATGTAGCTGCCCTTGGGAGGGGACTCGCCTCTAGGCTAAATCACCTATGTCTGCATCATCCAAGATTGTAGTCATTTGGAGAGGGGGATGAAGGGGAGATGTCTTTTAGTCCCAGGAGCCAGAGGCCTCTCCCAAAGGATGTGGGTGCAGATGCTTGAGACCCTTTGGAAAGAGAGGGAACAGGGGAGATTGTGGAACAGAATGGCAGCTGGGGCTGGAAGCTGAAATCCGTATGCCCTTGTGTTGGTCATTCATTCTCCCATGGGGAGCTCCTACCAGGGCACAGGCCTCATATGACATTCTCACAATCACTAGGGCTTCCTCCTCAGGGGTCCTGCAGGGCAGTCACAGGCACCTGCTAGAAATTGAGGTCACATAGACATGTCTAAGACACCATCTGTGCTGCTGTGGAGATCTGCACATGTGAAAGAAGGGTGGGATATCACCACACAGAACAGTGGGGGCCCAGGGAGGACATGGGGAATTCGTCAGGGTGGGTGATTCTTTTTTTTTTTTTAATAATTTTTTTTTTAAATTTATGATAGTCACAGAGAGAGAGAGAGAGAGAGAGAGAGAGAGAGAGAGAGGCAGAGACACAGGCAGAGGAAGAAGCAGCCTCCATGCACCGGAAGCCCGATGTGGGATTCGATCCCGGGTCTCCAGGATCACGCCCTGGGCCAAAGGCAGGTGCCAAACCGCTGCGCCACCCAGGGATCCCAGGGTGGGTGATTCTTGAGCTGAGGTTTGAGCAATGAGAAGGTGGTGTTCAGGTGGACAATGAGGAAATATGTCTCAGGCAGAGGGTGCATGTGAGTGAAGGCACAGAGCAGAAACAACCTGGCCTCTGGGAGAGACGCAGGGAGTTTTATAGGACTGGAGTACAGGGCTAAAGCTGGAGGAAAGGTGAGACCAGAGTGATAAAGGGGGTTTAGATCAGTGCTGCCCCATTGAAATATTACATGGGCCACATATGTGATTTTAAATTTCATTGTAGCCATATTTAAAAAGTAAGGAAAAAACAAGTGAAAATTATTTTAATAATATATATTTTAAATCTAAAATATTATCATTTTAACATGTAATCAGTATAAAATTATTAATGAGATATTTTATATTATTTTTCTAAATCATCAGAATCTGGTGGGTATTTCACACTTACCCTCATTGTAAGAGTTTCATAGTCACGCATGGCTAGTGGTGCCGGTACTGAATGGTGCTCGTCTGTGTGAAGGGCCTATTGGGTAGCCTGGGGAGTGGATGTTGTTCTGAGAGCAAAGAGGGGGTCATTGAAGAAGGGAATAGCGTGGTTACTTTTATGTTCTAGAAAGATCTCTGGCTAGAGTGGGAAGGAGAACCAATTGGGACAGAACTGCAATAGACCAGGCAAAAGGAAATGCCCCAAAATACAACACTGCAAAAATGTGTGTATGTGTGAAAAAGAGGAAAAGTTGAACATGCACATATTTCTTGGGAAATGCACCTAATAGTAGCATTACAAAGCAACATTTCTTGTAATAAATGTGGCTGATTTAACTACGTGTTTTTTTTTGTTTTCCATGCAGAAACTTTCTGGTGTTGGGATAGCAGAACTCCCCGTCCCCCTAGTCCAGTCAGAGGCTTTCTGGCCTCGGGTACCTGGGGCTGCAGGTAAGGGCTCCGAGGTGGGAGCCAGTGTGGGCAGGCAGGAGGTTGGCAGTGCAACCCCACCTCTCCTTAGGGCACAGAAAGATCCCAGAATCTCAGGACATGTGGAGCTGCGTTTTCCTAGCCACTTAGTCTTTGTTCTGTGCACCTTCTTTGAGCCTTGCCTTCCTTATCTCCGAGATGGACATGATAGCTCACCTGACAGGTCTATTTGGAGAAGCACATGGAAAAATAATATAGGAAAATAGCCTGGAACGGAGCCACAGATGGCTGCCACCCAGTGAGCATTTGGGGCCATCTCATTCTGCCACAGGCTCCCATGCATGTCCAGCAAACTTGCTGCCCCTTCTCCTTTTAGTTAGTGAATGGTGGCTGAGAGGTACGAAAGGGACCAGTGTGCAGCCATTAGGTGCTTGATTGCAGGCACTCCCTAAGAGGGAATACTCTTCCCCTGTCTTCCCTTCCCCTATCTTTCCTTTCCTTTACTTCTCTTTCTCTTCCTTTCCCAGTAGTGTCTCTGCCCTTTCTCCCTGGTTCCAGAATCCAGGCTTCCGACTCTGCTTCTCAGCGTATGTGAGCCTCAGTTTTCTCTGCAAGCATGCATAATTATAGCTGCCTCCTCTAGGGCGATTGTGATGTTCGTGAAGTCAGGCCTATGAAAGCTCCTTGTTGATTGCAAATCACCAGAGAAAATGACTCAGGACTTGTTCTTTCTCGCAAGGACATCCAGAGGATGGTGTCTTGTCTCAGCAGGGTTGGTAGTGCTACAGGGTGTGCGTGGGGTGGGGGGCGGGGGGTGGCTAGAAGAGGCTGGAGAGGCTGCAGGTCTCAAGGAGAGAGCCAAGTGTTGGAATGGTAAATACACTTGCATATTTGTGGGTGTTAGTATGTTCTGGATGATCAGAAACCTGCTTTGGTATGTGTGTGGTCATCTTCCTTTGTTCTCTCCTTGGGTTGGGTAGAATCAGCAATCATTACCATGCTTGTTGGAAGCATTGTTCGAATCAGGTCTTGGTGCTACACGAGTGCCCCAGACACTGAAGGTAAATGAGAGACCAAGGAAACTTCCTGAATACAAAATCCCGTCTGGAGAAGTCTTGGAGATGGTCTATTTACATAAGTGCCCGTGAGTGTAGGCAGGAAGCAAATTGCAAATCTCCTGCCTCAGCTGGAGCTGCAACATGGAGCCCTTTGCAGAGCTGGGTCCCTAGTGCATCCTCAGCCCATACGGGCATCTGCAGTCTGTTCTAAGGGGTAGTCACACCCTCCAGGCTGACCTACTGATACTTGGACACATTTCTGAGAGCCCATCTGGTTGAACAGCAGTTCTGTGTGTGAAGAAACCTAGGGCTTGCAGTCCTTTGGGTCAGGGTCAGGTGCATGTTCCAGGACTATGAACAGTGTGAACTTGAGCAAGTCATTTACCTTCCCTAAGTCTGAGTGTTCTCAATGACAAAGCAAAGCTAAAAATACTTAGTTGCTTTTCTGGTGTAAGACACAAATGAAAGGATGTGAAAAGTGCTTAGTAAACAAAATCTCTGGGCCAATGTGTGGTACTATTATTATTATCTGTTCTGTGAGGGACTTTTCAAAATGCCCCGCAGGACCCCTGAGGAGGAAGTCTGAGGTGATTGTGAGAATGTCACATGACGGCTGTGCCCTGGTAGGGGCTCCCCATGGGTGCGCCGGTGCCCAGAGCACTGTATCTGGGTCATGCGGCACACCTGTCCCTGGTTGATGGCCCATGCATCAATATCAAGCCTCTTGAGACCTCAGGCAAATCCAGGTCACTACAGTCAAGGAGTCTGGACAACTTGGACTTCATCCAACTGTCAGTGGTCTCCAGAGGGCTGCAGGCTGGTGAGTGCAAGTGGTACAAGGTCAAGATGGGAAAGCTGACCAACCCAACTCCCATGAGGTGATTGTCACCCAGGATGGGCCTACCAATGGCCAGGAGCTGGTCCTCTGCCTTGCAGGACTTATATTTTCCTTCAGAGTTAATTACACTTAGTAGTTCAGACTCACCTTCCCAAGCTCACAATAGGCTAAGGCATGAGGCTAGAATACCCATGTACTGGGTTACAGTGAAAACATAGTGCTCCAGTTGACCAGGTCAACTCATGGTTTCCTATCAGATGGGCTATGTAAAAAGCAGAATTGTCAGAATTAACAGTATTCATATCAGATCACCAGACCAGCTTGGAAATGGAGCAAAGGGAGTTGCTTAGATGAATTCAGTAATAATATTAGAACAGATATATTCTTTTTGCTACAAGATAGCCCAGTCAAGGGAATAAGGCAGGGTCAAGTTCTTGGTCAAACTGCTCAATTTCCAGACATCAGACGGGCACTGCCAGCATTGGTCTTGGGACTGTACTTTTTCTAACCTTCCATTATCAACCCATCTGTCTTTTCATTGGCATTTCCTTTTTTTTTTTTTTTTTTAAGCTAAGGTTCACATCCAGTTAGGTTAGAGTGGGACCTGTGGGCCCGGGATCCATTGATTTTCCAGGTCTCTGCCTGCCTCCACTTTGTGTCAATTGCACAGTTTACCTCTACAGAGCAGTCTTATTCCTTATTTCCAAATGTTTTGAAAAGAGAGGCAGGTGGAGACCAGGCTGGGGTTTGAGGGTGGAGTATAATGATTCCAGGAGGTCTGTCCAACTTGGAGTGAGATGCCCACCTGCAGCTGGTGGACACTGGGCTCAGGGCTTAGCCACTGAAAAGAGCTAATTGATTATGAGGGTGGTGGTCAGGCAAATAGATGGGTCAGACCTCCAGTACAGCAGAGCCACATGACTTGCCCAGGAAAGCAAGGCAGAAACCTGGTCCTGAAGCCTGAGCAGGCTGAGGCAGGTAGTGAGAGGAGAAGACAGACAGCAGGGTCTGGGCTCTCCTGTCTTCCCCCCAGGGCTCACCAGTTACAGAGAGAGCCACAAAGCCTGTACCAGGTGCCCCATGCTGTTGGGGACTGGGTTGGGTTGGTTCAGGGACTGGAAGAGGTGGGCCCTGCCTATGGTCTCTGAGAGCCTGATACACTCAGCTGCACGGCACCAAGACTAGCAAAAAAGGTTTGGAAAGAGGGTCATGTTGGCAAATGTAGGGAGAACTAATGTTAACCTCATGGGCCAAGTAAATGTTCTCTGATGTCTTTTAGAAATCTATTTGCCAGGTCACAGTGAGATAGCGACCTCCTGGTGATCTTCTCTCTGCCTGAGGCTCAACCCCTAGCAGCTTGCTTTGCGGACAGGCCTGTGTTGCCTTTCCCAGACTTTGAACGACCACTTGCCACTGTTACCCACATCACTGTGTCAAAGATTCTGTGCCAGGGTAAGTGGTTACAAGCACTGACTTTAGAGAGAGATGTGGTTTGAATCCCCGCTCTGCCACCTGCTGGCTGTGGGACATTGTGCAAATCAGTTAACCTCTACACCCCCGCTTCCTCTCCGGTAAGATGGGAGTATTCATTTTTACCTCATCCCTTTGTCATGAGGATTAAGTGCCAGTTCCTGGCCTGAGGAAACTCTCAACCAATCTTTGTTGACTGATAAAGTGAGGTGATGCTTGTGAGGTTCTTAGACAGTGAGTGACGCTTAGGGTAAATATTCAACAATAATAAGCAGTATTAACATTGTCATGTGTGGGACTTCAGAGCTCAGGGCCCAGCCACAATGGGCCACCTGAGCTTCCAGGCATAGCCATTGAGTGGAGAGTGATGGTGTCCATCGAAAGATGAATGGATAAAGAAGCTGTGGTGTATGTACACAATGGAATATTCCTCAGCCATTAGTAACGGCAAACCCACCATTTGCTTCGACGTGGATGGAACTGGAGGGTATTATGCTGAGTGAAGTAAGTCAGTCAGAGACGGACAATCATAATATGGTCTCATTCATTTGGGGAATATAAAAAATAGTGAAAGGGAATAGAAGGGAAGGGAGAAGAAATGTGTGGGAAATATCAGAAAGGGAGACAGAACATGAGAGACCCCTAACTCTGGCAAACGAACAAGGGTGGTGGAAAGGGAGGTGGGCAGGGCGTGGGGGTGGCTGGGTAACGGGCACTGAGGGGGCATTTGGTGGGATGAGCACTGGGTGTTATGCTATATGTTGGCAAATCAAACTCCAATAAAATAATACACACACAAAAAAAAAAAAAGAAAGGAGAGTGAACATTTCCTGGTCCCTGGCCATGTGGCCATAGTGCAAAACTCCAATGTGCACAACCAGAGGCAATTTGAAATTATGATAGCTTGTTTAAAGTATGTCTGGTCAGGAACCCACACCCACCCAGGGATGATGTCCTCTTTCGCACCTCCCCTTGGAGGAGCACAAGGGTCCATGGAAGGGGCGTGTGCCTTGACTCATTTTTCCCATGCAGCGTCTGAATTTACTCCCTCTCAGAGGAAGCCAGAAATGGAGTCCACATTGTTTTTTTTTTTTTTCATGGCTAAAGGATAGAAGCATATGTTCTTCTCTTAATGCTGCACAGATGGCCCTAGGAGCATCTGTGAAACAGCCATTTCATGTTTTGATGAGGCTTCATGTCCTCTAGGCACTGACATGCATGGAATCCACACAGAAGAGCTCCCAAGATAGGGGTGCCTGGGTGGCTTCAACTGGTTAAGCGTCTGCCTTCGGCGCAGGCCATGATCCTGGGGTCCTGGGGTGGAGCCCCATGTCGGACTCCCTGCTCAGTGGGGAGTCTACTTCTCCCTCTCCCTCTGCCCTTCCCCCTGCTTGTGCTCTCTCTCTGAGAGGTTTATTTATTTAAATAAATAATTTTTTTATTTAAATAAAATCTTTTTTTAAAAAAGGAGTTCCCAAGATAAAATAAATGGCAGCTGCTTGCCTTGGGGTTAATTCTATCCAGTGCCATACCCCCACATGGCATAAGTCCCCACCGTGTCCTCAAATGGCCTTTAGCCTGGGAACCAACACGGCTGGAGAAAGATGCAACTTTGGGATTTTCAGGATCTATGAGATGAAGAAAAAGAGCGCTCAGCCACCCTAGCCCTCTGTTATGTCCCGCTCCTCTGCCTGATTAGCCTTCCTCTGTGGGGACCCCCCAGGTCAGGGAAAGATGGCTGTGATCTAGAGAGCTTGGTACCCAAAGACTGCCTTGTCTGTCCGTATCATGTTGGAAGTCCATCTGTGAATTCGGAGCTTGCTGGCCTCTCCACCCGTGCCCCACTCAGTGTCACACAGTGAGGAGAATCGAGGGATGGCTTCTGGTTGGAAAGCACCCTGCCTCACCTGTTTTAGACCATGAATTTCAGAGAACCTGTTTTTGACATCAGTTGCCCAAGAGGTGGCAGATGGCATTGGAAGAGAGTTCAGGCAGGGCTTTCCTGCCTCACCCCGATTCCCATCTCCAGCCAATAGACTCAAGAGCATGGCTGAAAGTAGTTTTTTAAAAATTATTAAAAGTTAACTCATCATCAAGCCAGGATGCCAGGCAGGTCCTAAGATCATGACTAGTCTGAAATGTCCAGAAAACAGTGGAGTTTCAACTTCCAGTTACTTCTGAAGCAAGACCCCAAAAATGATTCAGTCATAATTATTTTTCCAACTGCTTTATCAATAGAGTTATTCACTGTTACCCAAGAATCCACATTTCCCACACCTGGCCTTACAGAAGAGGTGGGAAGGAGCCATCACCCTCTCCCCGACCTCACTGCAAGATCAATATTCCACTCCCTTCCAGACCTATGTCAGCATCACCGAGAACAACAGCAATCGTGGTGCCCAATGGGTGTCCACCGTGTGCGGGGCTCCTGCAATCTTCACAACAGCGCTGTGGTTAGCATTGTTTCCCACTTCGCAGGTAAGGAAATTGAGATCCAGAGATTTTTTTTTTCATCACTGAACTAAGACCTCCTGATTGTCCCCTCTGTCCTCAGTTTCCTTTCAAGAAAATACTGCCAGAAGGAGAATAGGACACAGACTCCTTTCTGTCTACCCTCTCCACTTTCATTCTTCTTGCTTTCCCCTTCAAAAATAAGCATCGTGTACCTACTGGATGTCAGATACAGTCCCAAGCTGCGGGGATTCAAAGAGGAGTAAGAAAGACTGCCTCTGCCCTTAAGGAGCACATCCTTTAGACATCATTCCAATAGAACGTGATCCATGCTCAAATATATATGTACTTGGTGCTTCACAAGGGAGATAACAGATTGAGTCCTTCAAAAATATCGTTAAATTGCTGGAAGTAATAAATATAATAGAAAATATTATTCTATGGCTAGAATATTAAAAATTTTTAAAAGACATGCATTATTCATATTCTTTTTCTTCAAAATATTTTCAAACAGAAGTAGGATCATGCTGTATTGATTTTTGTTTTCTTTAATTGACTTAATAGTTTTTAAAATATATTTTATTTATTTATTCATGAGAGACACACAGAGAGAGGCAGAGACAAAGGCAGAGGGAGAAGCAGGATCCATGCAGAGAGCCCAGTGTGGGACTTGATCCCGGGTCTCCAGGATCACGCCCTGGGCCAAAGGCAGGTGCTCAACCGCTGAGTCACCCAGGGATCCCAACTTAATAATTTTAATAATAGATTCTTGGATGCATTTTTGTTAGAGAAGTTCAGAAAATACAGATAAAGTTGCAGTTAACTTTGCTACCCCTGGTTTAAGTCTCAGAGAAAATCACTGTTAAAAATTGTATTTGTATTCCTCCAGCCCTTTTGCACACATACACACACACTCACAATCTTCTTTTTTTTAGACCTCATTCCATATAAATGAATATACTTTTACAACATTTCATGTCTGAGAAATATTTCATTATATACTACACCATAAATGATTCACTGATTTACCCTATTGGGTATCATGTAGATTGTTGACAATATGTTTGCTATTACAAACACACCTGCAATGAAACATCTTGGCTCTAACTCTTTGAGCTTATAATGATACCATTTTTCTTAAGAATATCATTCACAGAAATGGAGTTTCTTTCTTTCTTTTTTTTAAAAAAGATTTTATTTATTTATTCATAGAGACACAGAGAGAGAGAAAGAGAGAGAGAGAGGCAGAGACACAGGCAGAGGGAGAAGCAGGCTCCATGCAGGGAGACCGATGTGGGACTTGATCCCTGTTCTCCAGGATCACACCCCAGGCTGCAGGCTGCACTAAACCACTGTGCCATCGGGGCTGCCTAGAAATGAAGTTTCTAGATAAAAGAATACTTACGTTTTAGTGCATTTGATATATATTCCTTTCCAGAAAGCTCATAACAGCGTATACTTCTGCCAGTTCTATATGCATGCCTATTTGCTCTCTCCCTCAATCTATACTGATATTTATATGGATTTTGGATTTCTTTGATTACTATAGTGATTGAATACTTTTGTGTGTTTACTGATAATTATTTTTCTTCTTTACTCATTATAGATATTCATCTTTTAGGTACTGAAAACTTTAACCATTTGTTACAGGAAATCTTTACTACTTTGATTTGCACTAAAGTACTTAATAAAAAAATTATTAGAAAAAAACAGAAATGTAGAATATAGATAGTGCAGATCCCCTATATGGTAGGATGGAGTTGTAGTGTCCTTTTCACCTCTTTTCCCCCATTTGGTCATTACTGTTAAGGTCACAGTAATTTTGGTATATACCATATCAAAGTTATGCTTTGAGAAGTGGTCAATTTTAGCAAATCCAGAAGGAAGACAAGACCAATCTTGAGTTACCAGAATTGGGATGGGTAGAGAAGTAGAAAGGATCAAGGGAGGTTGTGTGGAGGAGTTCAGAGATCAAGAGTACAAAGGAAGGAGGGACTGTCAAACGTCCAACTGAGATAAATTCCATATGGACCGAAGGAAAACAGAAAGATGTGTTTGCGTCATCCTCTGTATGTCATGTCTGCCAAGACTGGTTTGACAGCAACCTTGTTTTCTTTCTGATAGCTCTTGACTTTGTGCCTTACCAAACAAAGCAGGTATAATCTCAATGCCACTTCCTAGAGAAAAGTGCCATTAATGGTTGTGGTAGGCTTACTAATGTCACCACAAAGACATCCACATCCTAGTACCTTGTATGGCAAAAAGAAATTTTGCAGATTGATTACAGATCTTGAGGGGAGAGACTATTCTAGATTATATAGGTGAGCCCAATATGATTGCAAGTGTCCTTATAAGAGAGACAAGATTCTGAGTTAGTAGTAGAAGTGAAAGTGGAAGCAAGAAGTTAGAGTGACAGATGGAAGGAATGCAGGAATGCAGGTGGCCACCACAAACTGGAAAAAATAAGGAAATGGTTTTTCCCCTAGAATCTCCTGAAGGAACCAGCCCTGCCAACACCTTGATGTTAGCCCCGGTGAGAGTTCAGATTTCTGATCTCCAGAACTAAAAGAGTAAATCTGTGTCATCATAAGCCACTAAATTTGTGGTAATTTGTTATAGCAGTGAAAGTAAACTAATAGAATGGTAGACATTTATTCAAGCAGATTGGTTGTATTTTTTTTTCCTTCTACATATATTACTAAATATGAGTGTGTATATGTGTGTATCTTAGATGTGGTCTATTTGTGTGTATGTTTATGTATTGATATCTATAGCTCTCTATGTATCTATATCTACATCTAGGACATCTTTCTATGTCTGTGCATATAAATTTACCTAACTTAAAAACAATAAACAGTGTGGTATTCTAATATCTAAATGGAACATACTTTATTCAGCTAATTCTCTCCAGAAGAATTTTTAGGTTGTTTTTAGTTTTCTTTACCACCACAAATAGTCCTATTGCTAATCCTCATACATGGATCTGTGTGCACTAGTTGTGTATTTCTGTAGAATAATAGAAGTTCAACTGCTGAGTCACACATTTTTAAAAAAGATTTTATTTATTTATTTGAGAGAGAGAGAGGAGGAGGAAGAGGAGGGGCAGAGGTAGCCAGAGAAACAGACTCCCTGCTGAGCACAGAGCTGACATGGGACTTGTTCTCAGGACCTTGGGATCATGACCTGAGCCGAAGACAGACACTTAACCGACTGAGCCACCCAGGCGCCTCTGAGTCACACATTTTAAACTGTAATAGAAAATACCTGGGTGGCTCAGTCAGTTAAGCATCTGACTCTTGGTTTTAGCTTAGGTCATGATCTCAGCGTCATGGGATTGAGCCCTGCTTGGGCTCTGTGCTCCAAGTGGAGTTGCCCTTGGAATCCCTCTTCCTCTGCCCCTCCTGCAGCTTACACATGCTCTCTTTCATAAATAAATAAATAAATAAATAAATAAATACATACATACATACATACAATCTTTAAAAAACCCCAAGATTTCTTCCAAAAATTTGTTTTAGGCTTTTTACTTTTTAATTCTGGTTCAGGCACTTTTCATATACAGAAGTTTTAAACATTTGTGAAATCAACTGCCACTCCTCTCATTTAACATTTTTACCTTTGCTATTCCACTTAGACATGCTTTCTCCATTAGCAAGATCACAGAATTATTCATCTGTAGGTTTTATTCGAGTTTTAGGATGGACACTGAAGAATGTCCAAGAGTTTGCTAGGAAGACAAATGGATACTGCTAGACTAGAGTGAAACTAGCAATGACTCAGTTAAAATATTCCCTGACTTAAGACTATACTTTTAGGAAACAAAAACAAAAACAAAACAAAACAAAAAGACTATACTTTTAGGGATCATTTCTATAGTTTGTTACTAGAGAATGTTTCTCTAATCATGTCAAGTACCCAAAACCATGAGAAGGAGACGCCATGTTCTCTCCTGAGCATGAAGCTCGCCCTAGGTATTGTTTCTTCAACTGCTTTTGCCATTGATGATTGTTTTTCTCCTCCTTTGGGGCAGTAAGAGGGAGAGGACACAGTCTGAGTGCTTTCTGTTTTATTTTAAAAAATAGATTTCCTAACTTGACACACTGAGATTATAAAACAGATGAGCCCAGTAGCTGTCACAGCCTATTTTTGTTCTCTGAGGAAGCACCATTAGGGTTCTTCCTCTGTAGATGATATGCTGTGCCCCATATATCACCACCATCTCCCAGCCTCCTGGCCCACTATGTGCCAGCCAATTGATCTGCTTGCAATCTCCAGAACACCTACTTACTCTTTCTCATCACCTGGTTTTCACACATGTCCCTAACTCTGGTTTGGGTGTCATTATTCTCCTGATTATAAACTATTAGTTGGGCAGCCCGGGTGGCTCAGCGGTTTAGCGCCGCCTTCATCCCAGGGCCTGATCCTGGAGACCCGGGATCAGGTCCCACATGGGGCTCCCTGCATGGAGCCTGCTTCTCCCTCTGCCTGTGTCTCTGCCTCTCTCTCTCTCCCTCTGTGTGTCTGTAATGAATAAATAAATAAAATCTTAAAAAAAAAACTATTAGTTCTGGTTTCAGTGGAAGCATCACTTCCTCCAAGTAACCTTTAGGACTAGCTTCTTTCCTCCCGCCCCAACACACACACACACACACACACACACACACACACACACACACACACATCTAGTCTGGGTTATGTACCCCCTTCTATGTGCTTCAGAAGCACTCTTCACCTACCCACCACAGCACCAGTCTCACTGTATTATATTTTTCTATCAGGGCTGTCTCCCTCAATAGCAGTGACAAAAGGTGAGCCTATTTTACCTCCTTATCTCCTTTGACTTACACGGCACCTGGCACACAATAGTTACCCAATAGGTGTTTAAATATCTGTTAAATAGGTGAATGAAAAAAGTAAATGAACCAAGACTGATATAACTGATATTTATAAATTCTTGTGTGAATTACCGTATTCTAGTTAATCTTTTTTCAATAGATAGCACAAAAATAAACTCAAGTTTTGACTCTATGGGAAGTATAAAATCAAAATAAGGTTTTCCTTGGTAAAGGACTACTACAATGGCTATTAAAAAAAACACCTTGCATTATTGTTCATCTCTGTTTGTTGGACTTATTTTATCATAGACCTGGGGATTTCCACTTCCAGCCAAGATAGAAGAATAGAACCAGACCTACACTCTCAACTAAATTCTTCTGCCTCCATTGCCCAAAATTAAAAGATAAGATATTTGAAACAGTGATTTTTCAAGATACTGGACATTGGGCAATAAAGAACAGTAATCCTCAAGACGTCGGGAAAAAAAAAATAAGCAACAAGGTGAGCTCCAAGGCAGAGTAATCTGCCACAGATTACTACCATGAGAAGATATTGAGACCATGGCCCAGGGAGAGGGAACTCAGGCAGAGACCTAGGGACCCCTGAGTTGAGCAGATAGACCTGAAAGTCTGGGGGAACCAAGGTTGCAGTGGTTCACATAGAAGAAAATTGCATAGAGGAAAGACCCAGAGATCTGCAGAGGATTCCCTTGAGTATTCAGGAGACTATAGATCAACATATGCATGTAAGGAATCGACATGAAGTTGGGGAAAGAACTATCCAAAAGGATGAGAGGGAACAGCATTGATCTCATTGTACTACATTTTTCAGTACCTACAAAAGGCCAGGAATAGTAGTACTCACTCCCACCAGCAGTACTGGAAGACTCCACAATTCTCTGGGTGATGGGTGCACTATTATGAAGGGTCTTGCTCAGTAGTTGAAAATAATTGCCTTTTGATTAAGGATGACTATAGTCCTGCCTAACAGATCTTAAAGCAAGACTAAAAGAACCAAACTTGTAAATAAGTAACTTAACTGCATCCCAAAACAATGCTTGAAAATATGTACATTAATGAAAACATACCCAGCACAGAACAAGGAAAAATTTACAATGTCTGGCATCTGATCAGAGATTACCAGGCATACAGAGAAACAGAAAAATATGACTAATAATGAGGAGGAAAGTCAATTGAAGCAAAACTCACCCAGAATGGGCATAAATAGTAAAATTAGCAGAAAAGAATATTAAAAGCAATTATTATAATTGTATTCCATAATTTGAAAAGTTAAGTAGGGACATGTAAGATATAAAAAATATCCAATTCAAAATTCTAGATATGAAAACTTCAATGCCTAAAATGAAAAATATGCTGAAAGGTTCAATGGCAGAAGAGTTAGCTCAGAAGAAAAGGTTAGTGAATTCAAGGACACAGCAATAGAAATCATCTAAAAGGGAACTAAGAAAAATAAAAATTTGGAAAATATGAACAGATTATCAGTGAACTGAAGGACAAATTTAAGTGGCCTGATATACATGTAGTTGGAGTTCCTGAAGGAGAGATACAGAAGAAATATTTGAAGAGACAATGGCTAAAAATTCTCCAAATTTGCTAGATATAATGATCATCATAAAGTTTGATGAAATACAAGGAAAAGAAACATGAAACAAACTGTGCCATAGCACTTCATATTCAAATTGGTCAAAACCAATGATAATGAGAAAATCTTAAAAGTAACCAGAGAAAGAAGTCATATTACATACAGCTAAAACAAGTATAACAAATTTTCTCACAGAAAATAATGAAAATGAGATGAAGCAATGTATTTAAAATATTCAAAGAAAAACATTTTAAAGATTTTATTTTTATTTTCTATTTTTAATTTTTGAAAAAGATTTTATTTATTTATTCTTGAGATACACAGAGAGAGGCAGAGACACAGGCAGAAGGAGAAGTAGGCTCCATGTAGGGAGCCTGATGCAGAACTTGATCCAGCATCCTGGGATCACAACCTGGGCCAAAGGTAGATGCTCAACCGCAGAGCCACCCAAGTGTCTCTTATTTTATTTTATTTTTTTAAGATTTTAATTATTTATTTGAGAGCGAGTGAACGAGCCAGAGAGCACAAGGAGAGGGGAAAGGCAGAGGCAGAGGGAGAAGCAGATTCCCCACTGAGCAGGGAGACTGATACAGAATTTGATCCCAGGACCCTGAGATCAGGACCCAGCTGAAGGCAGATTATTAATTGAGCCACCAAGGTGCTCTAAAGATTTTATTTTTTTAAGTAATCTCTGTCCCCAATGTGAGACTCAAACTCACAACTCCAAGATCAAGAGTTACATTCTCTACCAACTGAGCCAGCCAGACACCTCAAGAAAAACATTTTATTTTATTTATTTATTTTTTAAGAAAAACCTTTTAATTTACAATTCTATTCACAGTGAAAAGACCTTTCAGAAATAAAAGTGAAATAAAGACTTTTCAGAGATACAAAAGCTGACAAAGAATTCATTATCAATGTTTGAACAATGTTCTTTGGTGGGCAGCCCAGGTGGCTCAGC
This sequence comes from Nyctereutes procyonoides, assembly GCF_905146905.1. NCBI lineage: Eukaryota > Metazoa > Chordata > Mammalia > Carnivora > Canidae > Nyctereutes > Nyctereutes procyonoides. The sequence goes on along the minus strand of NW_026575033.1, from coordinate 8,237,371 downwards.
GGTTTAGGCCTTCAGCCTAAGGGCCTGATTTTGGAGACTGAGGATCGAGTCCCACATTGGGCTCCCTGCACGGAGCCTGCTTCTCCCTCTGCCTGTGTCTTTGCCTGTGTCTCTCATAAATAAATAAATCTTAAAAAAAAAAAAAAACCGGGGGCGGGGGGGATCCCTGGCTGGCTCAGTGGATTAGCGCCTGCCTTTGGCCTAGGGCCCGATCCTGGGGACCCGGAATCGAGTCCCACTTCGGGCTCCCTGCATGGAGCCTGCTTCTCCCTCTGCCTGTGTCTCTGCCTCTCTCTCTCTCTTTATGTCTATGATGAATAAATAAAATCTTTAAAAAAAAACCGGAAAAGATAACTACATAAATAAATATAAAAACTCTTTCTTCTTATTTAAATCTCTTTTTAAAATAGTCCACCATTTTCAACAAATAATAATAACATGCTGTGGGGTTTATAACATAGGTAGAAATAAAATGTGTAGGGCACCTGGGTGGCTCAGTTAGCTAGGTGTCTGCTTTCAGCTCAGGTCGTGGGTCTCAGGTCCAGGTTATGGGGCCCCATGTTAGGCTCTCTGTTCAGTGGAGAGTCTGCTTCTCCCTCTCCCTCTGCTTCTCACCTCTCCTCCACCCCTACTTGTGCTCATGTGCATGCTCTCTCTCCCAAATAAATAAATAAAATCTTAAAAAAAAAAAAGACTGAGAGGGGAGAAATGGTAGTATACTATTGTTTCTTTATTTTTTTAAGATTTTATTTATTCATGAGAGACAAACACACACACACAGAGAGAGAAAGAATGAGAGAGAGAGAGAGAGAGAGGCAGAGACAGGCAGAAGGAGAAGCAGACTCCATGCAGGGAGCCCAATGTGGGACTCAATCCCAAGACCTCAGGACCACACCCTGGGCTGAAGGCAGGCACCAAATCGCTGAGCCACCAAGAGATGCTCAGTATATTTTAGAACAAAGAATAGTACTAGGATAAACACAGTAACTACCTAATCATATAGGAACTGATTCGTCCATAGGATGTAACAAATCTAAATGAATGCATCTGATAGCAGACCTTGAAAACACATGATGCAAAAAATTATAGAGTGCAAGGGGAAATTGAAAAATCTATAATTATATTTGTAGATATAAACAAATACACAGAAAATCAGTAAGAATATTGAAGCCTTGGGGCACCTGGCAGGCTCAATCAGTAGAGTATGCAGCTCTTGATCTTGGAGTTGTGAGTTTGAGGCCTATGTTGGCTGAAGAGATTCCTTAAATAAACTTATTAAAAAAAAAAAAGACTATAGAAGACTTAACCACCACTATCACACAGATTGATCTCACTGACGCTTATAGGACACTCATAAAACAAAGGCAGATTAAACATTCTTTTAAAGTACATGTAAAATAATGACCAAGACAGATCATATTATGAAGCAATAAACAAGTGTCAAAAAATTTAAAGCATTCAAGTAAAACAAAGTATGTTCTTGAACTTCAATAGAATTAAATGAGAAATCAATAATAGGAAGATATCAAGAGAATTTCCAAATACTTGGAAACTAAAAACTACACTTCTAAAAAACATGAGTCAGATAAATTTGAATGTATTTTTGAGACGAATAAAAATGAAAATGCAAAAAAGAAAAATGAAAATGCAACATGAAAGAATTTGTGAGATAATTGTTAAAGCAGTACTTGGGGAAATTTGTAACATGAAACACCTATATTAGAAAAAAGAAAAGTCTCAAATCAATAACTTCAGTTTTCACCTTAGGAAATGAAAAAAGGATGAATCAATTAAACTTAAAGTAAGCAGAAGAAAGGAAATAATAAGGATCAGAATGGAAATTAATGAAACAGAAAACAAAATAACAATAGAGAAAACTCATTAAACCGGAAGTTGGTTTTTATTTTATTTGGTAGAGGAAAATCAATTTTATATTGGTTTATTTAATTTGGTGTGTGTGTGGGGAAATCAATAAAATTGATAAACTTCTACCATATTGGTAGAGAAAAAAGAAAATACACAAATTACCACTCTAAAAAATGAGATAGGTGACACCACTACAGAGTCTACAAATCTTAGAAAAGATAATAAGAGAATATTATGAACAACAGTATTACCATAAATTTGACAGATTAAGTATTGTTCAGTTTCTGGAAAGTACAAATTGCCAAAACTCACTCAACAAGAAACAGATTACCTAATATATCTATGAAAGCAATTAAGTTTGTAGTTAAAATTTTCCCTCAAAGAAAACTCTATGCCCAGATGGCTTCACTGGTAAGTTCTAGCAAGCAGTTAAGGAAAATAATATTACGAATTCTACACAATTTTTAAAAGTCTAAATAAATGATGAGGGAAACAAACAAATAAGGATTTGCTGATGTTTGGAGAGCACTTGAGGGACCTCTTGTCACTTGATGAGCCAGAGGACTTCTCCTCCCTAGTTCTAGAGGAGATAGGAGTCTTATTATCTGAAGCATGTATGGACTGGAGGCAGCAATTTGACTGATAGTCATGAGATGAGATGCCAGAGCACTTGCAGCCAAGATTTGGTCCTCTAGCAGGATATTTGAAAAATTTTTTCTAGGGACTCCAACACACACACACAGACATAAAGATACTGATGTTAGTGGCCCTGCAAACAAAACAGTCTAGCAAAGAAGACTTAGACTGTACAACCCTCAATCTTATGTTGAAAGGTTCTAATGGGCTTTTCAGCTTCTTTAAATGTTAAGCATATATATTTAAATATATGTGAGTAGATCTTTCGTGATATAAAAATGTTTTTTAAGCTTCTTGGATGGGTAGATTCGTGTTTTTCCTCTTAGAAAATTTTTAGCCATCCTTTCTTCAAAAGCATTTTCCCCCTTTCTTTCCTTCTGGAACTCTTTTTGTTTGTTTGTTTGTTTGTTTATGAGAGCGAGAACAAGCGGGGCAGGGTCAATGGGAGAGGAAGAGAGAATCTCAAGCAGACTCTCCGATGAGCATGGAGACCCACATGGGGCTTAATCTCATGACCCCCAAGATCATGACCTGAGCTGAAATCAAGATTTGAACGCTTAACCAACTGAACCACTCAGGTGCCCCTCCTTCTGGAATTGTGTGCAAGTTATGCTTGATGGTTTCCCACAGATCTCCAAGGCTCTGTTCAATTTTCTTTATTCTTTCTGTTTTCCAGATAGGATAATTTCTGTCATCTTATTTTCTTTTTTTTTTTTTAAGATTTATTTATTTATTTATGATAGACATAGAGGGGGGGGGCAGAGACAGGAGGAGGGAGAAGCAGGCTCCATGCCGGGAGCCTGATGTGGGACTCGATCCCAGGACTCCAGGATCACACCCTGGGCCAAAGGCAGGCGCTAAACCACTGAGCCACCCAGGGATCCCCTATCATCTTATTTTCAAATTCACTGATTCCTTCTTCTGCTCCCTTATATTTTCTGTTGAGGCCTTCATTTTCCAGTTTCAGTTATCTTACTTTTCATGCCCAGATTTTCTACTTGTTTCTCTCTCTCTCTCTCTCTCTCTCTCTCTCTCTCTCTCTTTTTTTTATGAGTTCTAGCTCCAGGTTGATATTCTATCTTTGATGAGTCATTGTCATTATACTTTTCTTCAATTCTTTAAACCTGATTTTCTTTAGTTGTTTGAACATATTTATAATAAATGCTTTGAGATCTTTGTGAAAAGTTCAGCATCTGAACCCCCTCAGAGACAGTGTCTATTGACTGCTTTGCTCCCACTGACCCAAATCTTTAAAGTTTTTGTTAGAAACTGGATACTATATTACAGCAACTCTAGCCTGAGATTCCACTCCCTACGTAGGCCTTTTAGAAGTTATTGCTGTTGCTGACTTGCCTAGACTAATTTCAAGAGCTCTGTTTCTCTTACAGTGTACAGCCCCTGATGTCCCCTGTCCATTTTATTTAAAGTGTCATTTTGATTTTTTAATACTGATTTCGTAGAGATCATCTCTATCTCAGTGTGATTTAGTGATCAAAGATTGTGCTCAAACACTTAAGATAGTAAGAATTTCCAACCTTGGCTGATAGATCTCTATGGGGTTGGGGAACACACTCAAAGTTCAGGTCATTTACAAGTCTTCCTTGGATTTTGCTTTTCACCAGCTCCCTGTGTGTCTCTCTGTGTGCATGCAAGGCCTGTATTCAGCCAGGGACAGATGGATAGCTAGACCACACTCTAAGCTCTCCTGTACATGCACATAGCCTTGGAAATGTGTGTAGCTTTCCAGATTGCCAGGGACATGTAAGAAATGACTGAGACCATTATGGCTATCTCCTTCCATGGGTCTTCCTGCTACATTTCTGTTGTTCGGCCCAATATGAGGTTAGCTGCAATGTTGGTCTTTCCTACCTGTTTGTAACTACAATTGCTACCATTTCTTTTTTTTTTCTTTTTTTTTTAAAGATTTTATTTATTTATGACACACACATGCAGAGAGAGAGAGGCAGAGACACAGGCAGAGGGAGAAATAGGCTCCATGCAGGGAGTCTAACGTGGGACTGGATCCCGGGATTCTAGGATCACCCCCTGGGCTGAAGGCAGCGCTAAACCACTGAGCCACCTGGGCTGCCCAATTGCTACCATTTCTGACAATGCCCAGGGTATGAGAGGTTTTTCTGCTTCTGCTCCTCATCAAGTCAGCCTTGTCTGGTGAAGCTGCTGGGTTTTTGTGGCCTGCTCTGCCCTGGTGGAACTACCAGACTGGAGCCAGGGGACAGAGAACAGGCAGATGGTAATGGGGATCAATCCCAGGCTAAAATGACAGCAGTCCATGGTCCTTACCTGAGGTTCGGTAGTCTTTCTTGAAGAAATATTTCTCAAGTTTTATATGCCTTGGGTTGATTTCCAGCATCCTGAAAATGCTTTTGGCTCTTTTGCTGAGTTTTGTCACTGCTGGTTGAGAAGAGGGCTTGCCAAACTCCCTACTCTACCATTCGGCCTTGTCATAACAATACAAACACTGAGTTCTATAGCCAAAGCGTCTAAGACATGATATTGGGAGGGTAGAAGAAAAGAGATTGAAATCTTTATATTTTCAAATTAAGGTTCAAATGATAATGCCTAAAGCTGAAAAATTTTAAAGTAGTACCATGAACATGTTTTTTTTTTAGTGACACAAATATACGTATAAGATAAATCAGTTAAAATAATTTAAAATAGTTACATGGAAGGGGAAAGGGGCAGAGGGGCATAGGATATGCCTTCAGCCTTGAAGAAGTATATTGATTCAATAAATGGTGTCTATATATAACTTTGATAAAAAGTGGAAAAAATTTAAAGCTAACAGGAAAAAAAATAAACACAAGCCTTTAAGGTCAGTCATACCTGAACTTGAATTTGGCTCCACAATGCTAGCTGTGTGACTTTTTCACAAACTTGATACCATCAAGTCTCCATTTTGTCTTGATGAAAACACGTGGATGATGGTTGTTTCAAAGAGTTATAACACTAGCACATACTATGAGCCAGGCAGAAAATATTACAAAGTAGAGAACAGACTTTGTTTCCCTGTCTACAGGTAGGGCCATATGTCCATCACCCTTCTTGCCAGCCCAGAGCCTGTGCGAATGGATTTTTATATCTGTCTAACGTAGGCCAAGCGTGTGAGGTACTGTCTCAGTGACCAGCCTGGCTATATCTGCTTCTGTCCCCCACTAGAATGTAATCTCCAGAAGGGCAGGAACTAGTCTGTCTTCCTCCAGAGTGCCTGACAGTTCATGGATAACCAATAAAATTTGTTGAATGAATCAAGGAATCAGGCAATCTGACAGGGGATTCTATTCTTCAATTAATAATGTTTTCATTACCACAGCACAGGCTGCTCTCCATTGAATCTGTGCCACAGGGCAGCCGGGGTGACTCAGTGGTTTAGCGCTGCCCTTGGCCCAGGGTGTGATCCTGGAGACCCCAGATCAAGTCCCATGTTGGGCTCCCTGCAAGGAGCCTACTCCTCCCTCTGCCTGTGTCTCTGTCTCTGTCTCTCTCTCTCTCTCTGTGTCTGTCATAAATAAATAAATAAATAAATAAATAAATAAATAAATAAAATCTTTAATAAAAAAAAAGAATCTGTGCCACATATGGACAAACAACTTAAGGACAAGATAGCTTCCAGGGAACATTCCAGAACATTGTTATCCTTCCCAAGTACAGGATGCTAGCTTTGGCTTTTGTTTTTGTTTTTGTCTGGCTTTGTTACTTAACAGAATTCTATTATCTTCTCCTCAAAGGCTTCAGTTTCTCTCCCTGAAACAGTTTTGTCTTTTTTTTTTTTTAATTTTCATGAACCTCATCCTAGTACTTTATATTGATGTCTTGGGTTACAGTCCAGATTTGAACTCAAGAAACTAACAAATAGTTCGTATTCAATTCAGAGCTTGTGTTCAATCAATTCGATATTCTAAAATACAAGTTTATAAAAACCCTATAAATATAGACAGGGTTATGAGCACCTTGAAAGGTCCTGAACTTGCAAAAGGAATCATCTATGAATTCTGGTAAAAAACCAACCCACTGATATACTTAACATATTATTCAATTTATAAAATCTTGACATAATCACCTGAGGATATCTAAAGTGAAGTTCATAGGAAGTGGGATGTACTCACATAAATATTTTATGCCACTGTTGGTGTTAGTGAACCAGTGTGGCCACATAACCCTGATTTCAGCTTCTCTTCTTATACAACACTGAAAATTGCCATTTTAACTTTGAGTAGCATTCTGTAGGTTAAAGGAAGAGAGAAAGGAATACAAGATGAATGGTTTGGGCTCAAGTTGGCTTTTTCCAGGCCAAAGTTTATTGTTTACATGAAAATCCCTTCATGTTGGCCAAGAGTTCTCAAAGGCAACTGCCAGGCTGCTGGCACCATCAAAGGACTTATTCCCTGAAGAAGGCCAAAGCATGTGGAATTCCTAAAGGGATGCCTCTCTGGTTGGGCACCAGGGGACAAGCAGATGAGAACCTGGCTTGGATGACAAACCATTGCCTGTATCAGCATCTTGAAGGGGCCAGAAACATTTCTGACTTGCAACTGGGTCAGATGTGCTGGCAAAGAGCCATCTACACGTCCCATTGTCTATAATTTGATGGCACAGGACAATGAGACCCCCTCCCCGCCAGCCTGGGTGATCATGGAACAATACAAAACTTATTGGTCTGGGGTGGGTGGATGAGGAAGGAGTGAAAAGCCCTGGTCTTCTTCTAACTTCCACCCAAGAGGAATAATGTGCAGATCAATCCAATAGCCCTAAGACTTACTTGCTCCAGCCACCTGCAAGGTCACGGGTCATGGCCTGCCACATAGGCCAGCCTATCTCCTCCAACCCCAGGACTTGAAGAGAATTACTTATCTTCTCTGGTCATCTGTTCCTTTCTGACACTAGAGATAATAATGCCATCCTTTCTGAGGCCTTGTGGCCAATGATACGGGCAGCAGAGCAGCAGAAACTGCTGGCAAGGTCACTTCTGAGCAAGACTATGATTTTCACCGGCCTTTGATACTTTTACTTTTGTGGGCCTCTTCCTTCATGAAAAAAAAAATTTCTAATTATATTTTATGACTGTATTGTTATAAAGGTGAATATATTAACACATAGTAAAATATTTTTTTCAACTGTGAAGTTAATTTTTTCTTCTGATGTTAAAAGCAATTAAAATATTTTCATGGGTCCCTAAAAGTACTGTGTTCCCAGACACTATACCTGCTGTGCCCAATGGAGAAGTTGGCCCTGCCCACGAAGGGACTCTAAGACATGAGATTCCTTTTACTACACATACTGGAGGTCACACCTAAGGGATGGGACTTGGGGAGTTAGATGTAGATTTGTACTGTGGCTCCATACTATACTGGCTGTAGAGCCTCAGGTATGTTGCCTAACTTCTCTGAGTCTCATTTTTCACCATATTAAAAGGGAGGAAATGATACTTTCTCAGTAGTTTTGATTTAAAGATTAAATACTTAACATAGTGCTCATCAACTGGGAAATGCTCGGTAAATGGATGAGAGCAATGATAAAACACTCCAAATGAGCATTGTTCTTCAAAGTGCAACTCATCAGGGATTCCTTCTATTCCCTAAAAAGTGGAAGTGGAACTGAATCCACAGTTCAGAGGGTTATGGGGCCATTCCAGAATCTATGAGGAGTGGGAGGGCAGGGAGCAGGAAGACTGTCATAAAAGTCAAGAATTCATCTCCTTCCCCATCTTGCTAAATGCCACCAAAAAAGTGGCCTTGTGTAGCCCAACTGGTTATTTGGAGATTTTCTCTTCTGGTTCAGGCAAGGATGGAGCAAGGCAGAATGGATCTAGATCTCCCTCAGTCTAGTTCTAGATTTGCCAGGGTCAGGCATGAGGACTTGTTCGTCTCAACAGGTTGCTTTGCCCAAAGCAGGGCCCAGCATAGCATTAAGCATATGACCATAAGAATAATAATGCAGGTCCAGTGGTTTTAACTAATCCAATGAAGTGATTATAAATGACAAGACCTGACCTTTTATAGGACAGGTTCCAAGTCGATCATGTGGTAAAGAAAAACAAAATATAAAAAAATCTCTGCTTCCCTAGCTCCAAATGCATGTAAACCGAGATTTAGTTGCATGTTTAAGATCCTTTAAAATGCAAATAACTATGGGAGGCTTAGGGGCTATCAATCATTCACATCTTAGACTGAATTATTTTAGTGAGCCTGATTTTTCTTCAACATTTAACTGAGATTCGCATTGTTGCTGCACAGGAGTTTAGATGGGATGAGGAGAAAGAGGAAGAGCATATTTAGTTCCCTGGAATCACCAGCTAAGTATTGGGACCTGGAGAGGACATGTGCATGGGGTGACTAGGAAAAAGGGAATAGAGAGATGGGGAACCTTTCTAACTTGGAATTTAAGCAAAATGGTGAAATCAGGGTCTTTAAGTGTTTTATGAAAGAATAAATTGTCATTTCCTTGGATGCATGGGTTTGAATCTCAGATCTGCTACTACTACTGAGTGCCTCTGAGTCTAGTTTTCTTCAGTCCTAGTTTGTTTTTTGTTTGTTTGTCTTTAACTTGTAATAGAGAAAGCAAAAAAAATACCCACTTCACAGGATGGCTGTGGAGATGGCTTGAGATAAATCCTACAGTGCACATTTGAATCTTGTTAAAATGCAGATTTAGATTTAGTAGGATTGGGGTGGGCCCAAGATTCTACTTTTCTAACAAGCTTCTAGGTGATCGGACCAACTGGTGCTAGACCCAGTACGTGTATCCTCTACTTGTTCAGTCCATAGGACAGTTGTACAGTATTTAATATAGTGCCTGGCATTTGGTCAGTCTATCATTTTTGGATAAATGGGAAAATGTATCCTTGATATGGTATAGTTTTATTTCCTATGATGCAAGCTGGGACAACAGTCGATTCTCACCATTGAGGATGTGATTATTGATGGCACTCACAGAGCTACTGTGGGGAGACAGGTCACTTCAGAGTCAGCCGTGGTCATCCTCCACAGGCTTGCTGGTGAGAGGCAGTCAGGTATATGACAGTAACAGAGCTATGGCCTGGTCTGCTGGGTGGGTCCCTGGGATGGCCTGGCTTGCAGAGAAGCTCAGAGAAGCTGATATGTAATTCTGAAATCTCATACCATGAGACCATGGGAGACCATGTCCCCACTGAGGGTACAGCAATACTCAGTGGAAATGGAGAAAACATTAACAGGCCTTTATCCTTTCTTCTAGCCAACTTACCTTCTCCTTTTTCTTGGGTGGACATTATGTGAGGCAGCACAGGCTGTGGCAGGTGGCATCAAAGAGATAAGCCCACAAGGTTGCTAAATGTCTTGTGTGTAGCTCCCACGGGTTTTACTTCTTTGAGGGACATCATTGCCCCACATTGAACCAGAAAGAGGAAAGGTGTGGCCTATGTGTTATGGAGAAGATAGGAAAGTGCATCGGAAGGAATATGGACTCTAGGGTCAGTGAGAAGCTGCTTCCAGGCTCAGTGTTGTGGTAGTGAATACCTGCATGGCTACAGACCTCACAGTGATTATCTGAGCCTCAGTTTTCCGATCTGTGAAATGGGGCTGCCCACACATAACTAGCAGGGTTGTTGTGAGTAATCAAGGAGATGATGTGTTATTAGATGGCACCTTAATAAAATGGCACCTTTAAACTATTTTTTAATTTATTTTTTATTTTTAAATATTTTACTTATTTATTCATGAAAGACAGAGAGAGAGAGAAAGAGAGAGAGAGGCAGAGACACAGGCAGAGGGAGAAGCAGGCTCCATGCTGGGAGCCTGACATGGGACTCGATCCTGGGACTCCAGGATCACGCCTGGGTGGAAGGCGGTGCTAAACCACTGAGCCACCCAGGCTGCCCTAAACTATTTTTTTTTAAAGATTTATTTATTTATTTTAGAGAGAGAGAGAGACAGAGAGAGAGAATGCTGTGGTGGGGGGAGAGGGAGAGAGAGCTGTAAGCAGACTCTCCATTGAGCACAGAGCCCTACAGGGGTCTTGATCTCATGACCCTGAAACCACAACCTGAGCCGAGACCAAGAGTGTGATGTTTAACTGACCCTACCACCCAGGTGCCCCTAAGATAGCACCTTTAATGTTACGGGTTCTGGCTAGTTTCTGGAAAGCAGCATGCACTCAGAGAGATAGGCAAGCTCACTTGGGTTTTCCATCCCATCATAATCTGCAGTCACCCATCAGACACTGTCTTGACTCTCACACCTAACAGTCCTATATTGTGGCCACAGGAAGGTGGCTTGGGCCCGGCTAGCCCTTTCTGGCTTGTTGAAGTCTCCTTGCTCCTGTACAATTACAAGCCTTACGGGAGTCAGGAACATCTATAGCTAAGCAAGCTGAGCAGATCTGACAGCCATTGTGCACAGTCCTTATGGATGGTCACTCAACCCTGTTCCACCCATACCCTCCTGTTGGCCAGCAGAAGAGGAAACAAAACGTTTTCATTAACAACCAGGGAAATCTAAGCCAACCTACAAAGTAACCAACCTGCTGGGTTATTAAACTAGCCCTAAAAGAAAACAGAATATAGGAAAAGATTTTAATGAAAATTATTGAATATTAGAACACTTAGCATAGAGACTGTGAGCAAAAGATTAAGATAGTTTTGTAGACTGGTAAAGCACTGCAACAGGTTCAACGTTGTTTACTGGTTTAGAAGATGTTTTCTGGAGTGCTAGTGGTCTCCAGCATGCACTGAAGGACACCAGCCCATTTACCACATAGAAATCCTTGCACACCGGTACACTGGCTAAATGTTAACCAGAATCTTAAAAAAAAAAAAAAAAAAAAGAGCGTCAGCCTTTTCATTCATATAAAAACATCACTCATCACCCTGATTATTTATTATGCTTGATTTCAAAGCCCTCTCCCTGGCTATAATCCCAACAGGGTCAAAGAGGTAGGGTTTTGACCATGATTTTTCATGGGGCCGGGGGGAGGGGGGGCAACCAGAGAATCACAAATAAAAAATGACTTCTTCCCTCCTCTTGAATTTCATCTCCTCTTCCCTCATTCTCAATTTCCAAAGATCCATGCCCCTTATCTTCAGTGAAGCAGGGTATATCTTCTGCAGACATTTTCTCAAATGATAAAGGAGGAGGGTCACACACAGTCTTGAGTCCTCCCAGCTTGACAGTGAGCAGATCATTCGGCCCCATGAAGACCCCACAGTTACATGAAGGCTACTGTCATATGTTTTCACATGTGATTAACGGATACAGATAGAGGAGGGACACTGAACTTCAAATGCTTTGAAAAAGGAGGAGGTGAGATCGGGAAACCGTGTGCCAGGCCAGCGGTCTCTGCAAAGCCTGTGCCCAGATGAGCAAGCTTTGCACCGACCTTGTGAGCTGTGGCAGGGTACACGGTACCTCCAGATCTGGGAATCTTCCAGACCAGTAGCCTTCTCATAGACCCTACTTCCCAGCATCCGCAGAACTTGACTTTAGGAATTCCTCCCACGCTCACCCCTACCTCTTCCTGCACTGGGTGCCCCTGTGCATTTGGAGGCTGGGGGAGGAGGATGGAGGGATACACACTTGTGAAATAAACATTTTTGGGCAACCTCCAAATTGTTTCAAAATCAGCGGGACACATGAGCCAGCCACAATAGGTTCACTTTCATGTGGATGCTGGAGCAGGCAAGACTTCCAAGTAAAAACTCTGAATGTGAATTTAGCTAGTTTTGGATAAAGACGCCTTTCAGCGTCAATAAACACCATGAATGCAGCCGTGGTGGAGTTACAACTTAATGAGATGAGGGGAAGTGCACCGGGTCAGGCCTCATCTCCCAGCTTCTGTCATGCTAATCAGCTGGGCAGCCGGCAGCTGAAAAACTGCTGGAATTTTTATTTGCATTTCATTTACTTGGAAGGAAATTGACCCAGATGGTCCACAAAGACTCTAGAAGGCTGGCAAGCAGTGTGGGGCTGCACACTTCTCAGAGGGCCTGCACTTGTCTGCCCATCCTTTTTTGAGCCTAGGGCATAAAAGATTAAAACAGCGTAAGGGAATTGATTTCATGATTTTTAGATAATTTCCCCAAGATTTCAGAAAGGACCTCAATAACTAATTTAATCAGCCAGGAGCTCAATAGTAATTAAGAGGAAGAAAAGCCAAGATAATGAAAGAGGTGGTGAGGATTTTTGCTGTTGCTGGTGGGAACCTTTCTTAATTAGGGAAAGTCTAAAATCTAAATGATGTTAATGGAGACAAGCATAGGCCCAGGGAGCCAGCGGCTGGCGCCACAGTCTCCCTGTGATGGATTGCCCACGCAGTTCATCTTCTGCAAAGAGCCCAAACAATTGACCATAGAGGTGCCCTGCTTGGCATTTCCGTGGGTATTTGCCTGAGTCTTGAAGGTTGGGACCTCTGGCAGGGACTTGTCTCCACCAAGTCCCTTCCAAAGGGGTGGGGGTGGGGGGGCTCCTTCCCATCAGGTGAGACTCATACCTCATGGCTCTGTGAAAATGTGGGATTTGGGAGTACAGGCTGTTGGATCAGGCTGTTTGTGTCCAAAGCTGGGCTTCGTCAGATGTCAGATGGAGATAATAATAGCTCCCTATAGGGTCCTTGTGCACTGAAATGAATGTAAGGCACGGAAAGTGCTTAGCCCAGGGCCACGAACGTAAATATAGCCGAATAAGTGGCAGCTCTCAGTGTCTATGTTACATGGACATTGTCTTCAGGTCTTTAGGTAAAAATATCTCCTGGATAGATGCAAAACGGGTTGATATAAAAGATGATACCCTCCCCATTTTATTTTGGTGGCTATAGACACCTGGTACATAGCAGATAACCAGTAAATGTTGCTTGAATAAATGCATGAAACATCATGTGTCAAAGAATAAGCACATGCTCTGGATTACACAACAGGGAAGAGGGAAGGAACCAAGGATTTGTTTCGTGGAGACATGCCTTCAGAATCCACCTACCAGTTCTGGCCCCGCCTTGATTCAGTCTGTATCAAAACTCCCCTCAAATCACAGGAATTCTCTCCAAAGAATGGCTACCAGTCCTTAGCTCAAATGAATCAACTCAGGCTTACCCATGTTCTGATCTCGTCTTCTGACCTGAAAGCAAGTAGAGAAAGGATACATAAATTAACAAGTCGTGTCTTTGAGGATATTGAATGCATGAACTGAAATAGAGTGTCTGATGGCCAGTGCAGGCATTTGTTTCACTGACTCTATATTTTGGACTGTCTGCCCTGGGTGCTCATTCCTGGGAACTGAGAGCCATATGCTCGGTGGTTTTTAGGTTCACCACCTTCCCTCTGATTCTCACCTTTCTCTGACCTCCATGGTCACCTGCTTTTTCACCTCCACCCTACCTCTACTCCCAGGCTTATAGCAAGACCCCAGTCCTGGTCTGCCGCAGAGGGTAAACCTGGTTTGCTTGTCACCTTTACTCCAGAGTTTTTTGCTTCTGCTCTTACCTAAAAGGGCAAGAAAGAATACCAGGCCTCAGCTCTCATGGAACGCATCCTGATTTATGTATAAATCTTTATCTTAGGTGTAAATATAAGGGTTTCTGTATAGTGGCAATGAGAAACATTTATTCTACCTGAGTGCCGATAAATGGCACTCTCTTCACTAAAAAGAATGTCTGTAGATTGGCTTTAAGTAACAAACATTGTCCCATTGTCTTTCAAACATAAACCAACTTAAACCATCTTACGCAAATTATGAGAGTTTCTTGTGAAGATCCCAGAGTGGGCCAGGCATCCCAGAGACTAGGATGCATCCTGCTCTTGGGGATGTGCTGGGAGTTGGAACTTGAACTTGAGGCCTCTCTCTATCACTCACAACTGCTCTTCCCTAGGTATTTCTTCATTCTTCTCTTGCACTCTGCACACTGGCTTCTTCTGTTGTTTTGAGTCCAGGGTGGAACATGGCCTACAGGGATGCCAAGTTGACAGGTTACAGATCCAGGTACCCAGAAAGAACCCCAATCTCTTGATTCTAATTCCAAATTTAAGGGAAGGGAACCTTGAACAGCTCTTTTGGGGCAAGTACTCACCTCCCCATCTAGGGAAGGGATGAGGTCAAATGGCTGTCAGAGTTAATGAGTTAATATTTGTAAGGTAGCCTTTACTTAGCAGACAATGAGCATCATAACTAGTTGAAAATAGAGGCTCAATTGATTGTAAAGAACCTAGAAGAGAAAATGTTGCTCCTCACTCTCATTCATCAAGAATGGCGCAGAGAAAGGGTCCAGGCAGACCTTAGAGACTGGGAACCAGCTTCCTTTAGACAGTTAGTGGGGCAGTGGTACCAGGAATTGCTCTCCACTGAATGTCAATGGAGAAAAGAAAAAATACCCCAAAATTACTCTTCCCTGCCTCCTGAGGATGTGTTCTATAAGTAACCTAGCATTCTAGATCGGAAAGGCAGAGTGAGCTCCTATAAGGGATGGAGGAATTTCCCTCCTGGAAAGCTTGGGTTGGGGGAGGGAGGGTGAGGTGGGGGGAGAGGCTGGGGAATTCAGGCGCTTACTCTCTTGAAAGGGTGACTGGCCAATGATTGAGCTAACTCCCTTGGGCCATCTGAGTTCCCCAAGAATGAGCTTTATACCACAGAGCACAGAGGACAGTGTAGGTTGGAGGGAGCCTGGGCAGGCACTTGTTTCAAAGAGAGTAATATTTCAAAGTGTCTTGGTGAAGACAGGCTTTGCATTAGAGACTTTAATGCCTCAGGAACTGTAGCTCAAAAGCAAGGAGGAAGCTGACAGAATGGGAAACCTAAGGCATTTGCTCTCTACCAGGAGTGACTTTGCCTGCCTCCCCATCCTCACAGCCCTGCAGGAGCCTTTGGCAATGTCTGGCAATATTTTTTGTATGTCACACTGGGATGGGGATGCTACTGATCTAGTGTGTGGAGGCCAGGGATGCTACCAAACATCCTGCAGTGCCCAGGACATGCTCCCACAACAAAAATTATCTGGGCCAGATGTGAGTAATCCTAAGGTTGAGGAACCCTGGAGTAGGGAAAGTCTTTCTTACAGTTGAAAGATTGTCAGCTTTCAGTCGTAGAGGTGCCTGGTGGTAGTTTTGACAAAGGATGCTGACAAAGATGGTGAAGTTAGCATTGGCTGAGGGGTTGGCCAACGTGGTGGCCATGTTGTTAAAAGCATACAGAACTTGTAGGCAGTCATTTGGATTTTATATCCCACTTTCATTAAATAGTTAGTGACCTTGGGAAAATTATTTAACCTGTGTGAGCATCAGTTTTCTATAAAATGAAAGTGACAGTAATACTATCACACAGGGCCCTTGTGAAGAGTAAATGACGTAATGCACGGCAGTGTGTTCACCACAGGGAACCTCTACCTCTGCTCAAATCTGCAGTGTGGTTTCCTTCGGGAAGCAATGGTAGGTGGTGGAGCAGCTGGAATTGGGTGCTGAGACTAAGTATAGAAGATGGAACTAACTAGAGTTTGAGAAAGAGATGTTGGAGATACATTCTTTTCCTTGTTGGCCTACAAAACAAGAAATGGGAGCGTGGTAAGAGGACTTAGTCACTGCCCTCCAAAGGATCAAATTGTCCCAGTTGGGTTCGACATCGAGGCTGATCAGTGAAGGCATCCTTGTGAGATAGGGACTCATCCAGATATCCAGATAACAGTAAGAAGGGACCATTGGTAGCACTTTACAATCTCCTCTGTGTCTCTCTTGTTCCAAGGAAATTTGAGGTACCTTCCTAGAGCTCTGCTGTGCTTCACCTTGCATTGGCCCTGCACTTACCTAGAGCCACCTAGATGGTATCTTAAGTGGGGTCTAGATACTTCCTAGTGAGGAGCATCTGGGTGGCTCAGTGGTTTAGTGTCTCTGCCTTTGGCTCAGGTTGTGATCCTGGGGTCCTGGGATCGAGTTCTGCATTGGGCTCTCCACAGGGAGCCTGCTTCTCCCTCTGCCTATGTCTCTGCCTCTTTCTCTGTGTTGCTCATGAATGAATGAATGAATGAATCAATCAATCAATCAATCAATCTTTTTAAAAAAGATACTTCCTAGGCAGGCTGCAGGTGATGTGGCTGGAGCACAACCCTGAAGTAGAAAAGAATGTTGGAAATTACTTTTAGAACCACTGACAGAAGCCATTTTTCATTTCTGGTTGCATCAGACACAAAGTCCAGCATGTATGAACAAGAGTGGTGCATGTTTTTCAAGTGGTAGATTGTGGAAACATCCCAAAGAAGATGTTAGAAGTTTTAAAAGGTACTCCATACAACTTTGTATGCATCTTCACATAACACATTTCTACAGAAAGTGGGATTTTTCTTCAAATAAGAAGAGAAGGTCTACTCAGACTGACAATGTTTGCTGACAGACGCAGCCAGCTCCCACATCTCTGGCAGAGGCCTTTGGAACAAGGGAGCAAAGGTCCAACTACTCAGCAGAGGTCCCCAGCTCTTGTGGAAACCAGTGCGAGGACAACTCCAGAGAGGAGGATTTGAATTGTGGCTAAAACATGTCTCTGCATCGGTGAACTTTACAAAGTTCCAAGTCATCTGTGCTTTCAAAGTCACCAGTGACCAGCAACTCCAAAAAGGTCCTTGGCAATGCAGAGACTTTCATATTATAGTTATGAAAATGCACCCAAACACCCACAGGCATGTTGGGGTTAAGAAGCTGCTGAGGTCAGGGGAAGAAGATGCTTAAAGCAGTGAGTCTGGCAAAATAGGCTCAGGTGCAGCAAATAACAGCACGTCATTTATATTGAAAAGCTGTTGGGGGGCTCAGACCACATGAGAAACAGGGAGACCTCTTGAACTCTTTCTGTTACTAGTGCCAATTTTGGAGAAGGACTAGGAGGAGGAGAAAAAGGAGGTAAAGAAAAAGAAGGAGACAGATTTCTACAAGCTTGTAGAAAAATGCAAGGCTGATGACTTAGCAATTAGATCCCCACATCTGGCTTTGGTGGCAGATGCTAGTGCACTGAGGCAACATATGCTGCCCTTAAGAGACTGGGAATTCCCCGGGTCCCAACTGCCAAACAGTGCCTCTCTGCCAAAGCTGCAGGGGCCAGCAGAGCATGCTTGTCCAGTGTTTTGCTGTGTGCCAGAAGATGCGCTGAGTCTCCAAGGAAGCACAAATCCCAAAAAGCCAAGAGTTTGCAGAAGAAAAGATGGGAAATGACCCTAGGTCTTTATTTTTTTATTTATTTATTTATTTATTTATTTATTTATTTATTTATTTATTTATTTATTCATTCATGAGAGACACACAGAGAGAGGCAGAGACATAGGCAGAGGGAGAAGCAGGCTCCATGCAGGGAGCCTGATGTGGGACCCGATCCCAGGACTCCAGGATCATGCCTTGGGCAGAAGGCAGATGCTCAACCACTGAGCCACCCAGGTGTCCCTTTAAATAGGCTTTTTTTTTTTTTTAAATTTTTTGACCCTAGGGCTTTAACATGAGCCACTTTATCCTTGTAGAAATCAACTCCACTTAGATGGGCAAACTGATTCTCTTCCCCAGGAACATAAGGGCACCAAACCAATGTGGTGATTGATGTAGAAGGATGACATGCTTTGTGGTCATAAAAAATACGAGAACTAGGTCACTAAAGTGCAATCAAGTTTTTTTGTTGTTATCATTTGTTCTTTTTGTTTGTTTGTTTGTTTGTTTGTTTGTTATCATTTGTTCTAGTAAATTTAAGACCTGGAAAGGCCAGCCCCCTGGAGCACAGATGTTTTACGTGGTTCTGCAGTAAGCAAGTTAGGTGCTGCTGCTGATAGAATTCCTTAAGAAGACCATGTAAGTGATAGATGAGATGTATCCTGATCTAGCAGAAACAGTGGAGGTGGTGGCCTTTGCAAGAACTGACCTCGTCTCTTACAGGTTCTGTCCCTTTATGGCTGTTAGGAGGCTGTCTAGAACCAGGTAGTTCACTGGGATCCCCATGTGATGGGGCTAGAGTCAGAGAAGCAAACAAACTCCAGCCCACTTCTCTCTTCCAGGGCTTTACTCCAGGGAACTCCACTGCCCGAGCCCTAATTTTATTTATAGGATCCTCAGTATCTGAGAAGCAGAATAAAGTTTGAAGCAGAGCTCATTGACTATGGCAAAAGTGTTTTCTTCACATGAGTGGGATGTCATATTTGTTGATGGCATCATCCTGGAGTTTCTTTATCCTTATGCTTCTCCAGTTATAACAACACTGAGTATTGGTAGGAATATTTGGTAGGGATAAAAGAAAAAAGTCAAGTTTTGCTTGCTTGTTTTATCAGCTAGGAAGGATATCCCACGTATACCAGGTGGTGGGTGCATTTCAGTGTCGTGGAGGTGGTATTTAGAGCCCAGAGTGCACTAGGGGTTCTTGTGTACCTTTGCCAAGACACTAGATGAGCAGCAGATATGCTTAAAGTCCTAGGCCAACTGGATGGAGCTGGTGTCAAGTCTCTTCCAGACAGCTGGTAATGCTAATGGGTCTCTGTCACTCTGCTCCACGAAGAACATAAATCATGAAGGATCTCAGGAGGGAATAATCATATCTAGAAAAGATAATAAAAGATATATTTTTAATTGCTCAAATTTTCTGTTAGCATTCAATTTGTGTTATATCTATCATCCCTCCCAAAACAAGGCATTTTTTTCCTGTTACCAATCATTGTTGAATTTTTCCCATACTATTTAACAAATAAAAATAATCTGTTAAGTTGGGGCCTTCCTGTGGACTGAATGCTTATGTCCTCCTCCAAATTCATATGTTGAAGCCCTACCCCCCTAAGTGGGATGGTATTAGGAGGTAAAGCCTTTGGGACATAATTAATGTTAGGTGGGGTCATCAGGGTGGAGATCTCATGAATGGGAATTACGAGAGAGCTTGCTTCCTTTCTGTTCACTGCCATGTGAGGGTATAATGAGACATTGATGGTCTGCAACTGGGAAGAGAGCTTTTACCAGATTCCTACCTTGTTGGCACCCTGATCTTAGACTTCAAGCCTCCAGAGCTATGAGAAATAAATCTCTGAGGTTTATGAGCCACCTTGTCTATGATATTTTTGCTACAGAAGCTTGAAGGGACTAAGACAGGCCTCTCATAGGGGTCTGTAGTGGGGGCCATTGGTCCTCTTAATTTATACTGATAAGCTGAAGGCTTAGAACCCATTGGAACCCATCCTAAATATATCTCTTAACTCTTTGGTCCAAGCCTTCATTTTCTCATGTATAAAATAAGGCTGCATGACCTTATGGGTGTATTGTTTTGAAGCTTTAACAAAAAAGATAGGAAAAAAAGAAGCAGAATGGTGTAGCAGAAAGCACTGGTTTCAACGTCAGACCTGAACCTCAATATATATGTTTTCTTCATTCAGTTCTTTTTGTCTGCCTATCTGCCATATAGCCATCTTTCTTGCCTTATTCCCTCTTTCTTTTTCACTCTTCTTTCTATAAATATTTATTGAGCTTCATAATATTAATTAATTGTACTTCCTTCCTCTTCAAATCACTGCTGGTTTCTACTCTTTCTCTCTCAACTTGTTTTATTCTGTTTTGTAGCCAGAAACCTTTGAAGTTCCCAACATAAAACATAATGGCTCTAATATTCCAGGACCCACCCTGGACAAAGAATACTGAGCCCATGCCAATTGGTAGGACCTTATTATCTGTAGAACTTTCTGCTTTTTACTGACTGGTGGCAGACTGCGAGAAAGACAGGAGACAACAGGCATTTTTGTGCCTAAAATGGTCACTTTTCACCTGAAAAAAAAAAAAAAGAAGTCACTCCTGCTCAAATGTGCTTATTCTTTAGAAGAAACCCAAGAATCACACTGGACATGACCATTTTGAAATTAAGGGGGATGTAAATAAATACTTGGGCTTTCCCAATGCCTCTTCAATGTCTCATTGATGTGGTGATCAGACCTCTTCTTGTTTCTTAACCAGCCCCATCAGATCACCCTTCCTGGGGTGTGCACCTAAAGTGGCTCCCTTTTTTTGGGTAAGATTTATTTATTTTAAAGAGAGAGAGTATGTACGTGAGCTGGAGGGTGCAGAGGGAGACAGAAAGAGAGTGAGAGAGAATCCTCAAGCAGACTCCACCTGAGCATGGAGCCCAATGAAGGGCTCCATCCCAGGACCCTGAGCCGAAATCAGGAGTCAGCCACTGAGCCACTCAGACCCCCTTTTATACACAAGGTTCAAGGTACTGCCCTTGTATATTCCACTGTGGGTAGTGAACATTGTCAACAGGAAAGGAGCTCTGCATTCTCACCTGCTGACAACCAACATTTTGTGGGACTAGTATCATTTCCTCTTAGATACTACTCTTGAGCTGACCATAAGAGGATGCCTCTGATGCAAAATATGTAGGATTCAGCAAAGGTGCTCATGCTATTCTTAAAGGCAAGATGCCTGGATAAAACTGAATAATAATTGTACTGTTAGGCAAATTCACAGCTGCATGAACAACTGTATCTAAAGAGCATTAATTAATGGATCCATTTATTCGTAATTATTTGTGGATGAATATTGTATTAGTTAGGATCTTTGCTTGCAAGTTAGAGAAACTTACTATGGCTAACTTAGCAAAAGAAGAGTTTATTGGATGACTAGTGAATTAATGAAAGAATAGAAAAGTTAGACCTCAGGTAAGAAAGGAACAGGAAAGTGCCAAAGATTTTGTAGCAGGAACTAAAGGGCATTATCTTCAGGATCTGTCCAGGAAATGACTCTGCTTTAACCATTTTCTGTATTCCTGTTCAAGATTCAAATTCCCCAGGAATAAAGTCTCAGTTGCCATGCTTAGAATAGGAAGGGGGCAGGGGCAGGGTGATTAATATAGAGGGCCACAGGGAATGAGGAACGATAGTTCTCCAAAGAAAATGTGATGCTGTTACCAAAAGAATAGAGGGTATAAAAAAGGCTAGGTAGGTAAAAACAAAGTCCACTTCGAAGGATTTTTTTCTCTGACAGACCATTAAGTCTCTGTCTTTGACAATGACCTGTTCAACATTTTAAATCAGGGCCTTGGATGGAGACATTAGTGGTAGACCTAGAAAATAGAACATGGGGGCACCTGGGTGGCTCAGTGGTTGAGCATCTGCCTTTGGCTCAGGTCATGATTCTGGGGTCCTGGGATCAAGTCCTGCATCAGGCTCCCCGCAGCGAGCGTGCTTCTCCCTCTGCCTATGTCTTTGCCTTTCTCTGTGTGTCTCTCATGAATAAATAAATACAATCTTAAAAAAAAATAGGACATGACCCAAAGCTGAAGAGAGAGCTAATGACATGAATGACTGAGTTGAGTAGTGGAATATGGAAAAGTCCTAGATTAATGTCAGTTATTCCATGTTCTCTCAAACTCCCCATCAACAGTATCCTTACTGGATAAACACTGGAGACATTCCCATCAAAACCAAGGATAACAAGCAAAGGCATATTATTATTATTTAACTCTGTTTTGAAATTTCTGGTCAACAACGTTGGAAAATTGGAAACTGCCAACATGCTACATTACACAACTCCAAGGAAAATTATTCGTATTGGTCTATGTGAATGGCGCTCTTGGAATTGTGTAATTGTGCCTGTTCATGGCAGCCTTGGAAACAAAACTACTATTGGAAAGGAGAAGGAAAATTATTATATGTAGATAGTATAATTTCTACTTAGCAAATGCAGGAACTGAAAACTATCAAAGTTAATAAAAATAATGCACCTAAGGTGGCAGGCATGATATGTTATTTATAAAAAAGAAAGTGAGTAGGGGGATGGGTGAAATAGATAAAGAGGATTAAACGTACACTTACTGTGATGAGTGCTAAGTAATGTATAGAATTGTTGGATCACTATATTGTACACTTGAGTCCAAGGTAGCAGAATAGGTTAGTTACACTGGAATTTTTAGTTTTAATTATTATTTATTTATTTATTTATTCATAAAGATTTTATTTATTTATTCACGACAGATACAGAAAGAAAGAGGCAGAGACACAGGCAGAGGGAGAAGCAGGCTCTGTGCAGGGAGCCCGACGTGGGACTCAATCCTGGGACTCCAGGATCACACCCTGGGTCAAAGGCAAGTGCTAAACAGTTGAGTTACCCAGGGATCCCCCCAAGAGTATTATTAATTTAATTTCTATGAATCTGTCTTCAGCAAAACTGGTAATCAGAGATGCAAACAAAATTTTCACTTATGTAGAAGGCTGTTCCAAATAATCCTAAATTGTGGCTTAGATTCTGGGATTCTGCTGAACATCTACCTATAGTTGGTGTCCTGATCTTTCCCCATATATAGTTTGTACAAGTTGATGTGGTGGGGAGGGGTAGTAATTCTTGAGAGATTGAGTGCTTTGGTGTCTGGGCCAGAGGCTGACAACAGGGAATATGGAAGAAGACATGCTCTCCCTTTCTGCATGAAATGCATGGCCTGGCATCGCTCACAGTGAAGGGGACCATTGCCATGTCTTGCAATGGACGCATTGAGAACATAGTGGCTTTGGCAGAGGTCCCCTTGTCGCTGAAGACACCAGCAATGGTGGTCATGCTGATGACTCCCTCTGAGGATTTATGAGTAAACAGTCATCCTTCAGGAAGATGAAAAAGGAGAAAAGTGGCCCCAAGCACATTTACATCACCTCTGGAGTCTCCCAGAAGATGTTAAGATTTTTTAAAAGTAATCTCTATACCCAACGTGGGGCTCAAATTTATAACCCCAAGATTAAGAGTTGCATGCTCTACTGAGTGAGCCAGCTGGGTGCCCCTCCCAGACTTTAAGAGAGGTTCATAGCTAAGGATCAGCTGATAGGGGCTATGCAGCTTCCGGAATGAGGTTTTGCTATTAGCTAGGGTACTTGTGGCCATAAAGAATAGAAAGCTTATTCTAGCTGGCTCTGACATTAAGGACACCCCAACCCCCAGCCCACCACCCTGAGAGCAACCCTGGCTTTTTCCTCTCCCTTTCTCCTCTTGACAATGGGTTAACTTGTTCCTAACTATCTGAAAGCTCCCAGTGACTTATCCAGTAAATCTACATAAGCATAGAGAGGAACAGATCACAGAAGTGGAACCTGCGTATGATATCTCATTAATAAACTATAGGGAAATAAGCAAGTGGCTGCTCCTTTGTCCAACCAGATTAATAATATCTGCCTTTTTGTAAAATGATTTGAGATTACGTGAAAGATACTTCTATTGAATTTTTAACAAAGTGGAAAAACATTATAATAAAATGCTGAGTGAAAAGTGACACTTTACAAATCCAAGTTATGGTATGATTCCTATTTGTTAGGTAGGTAGATAGATGAGAGGTCTCAGAGTGAAATTTAACAGTGGCTCAGTGTTCTGGGATTATAGCTAATTTTTTAAAAATTTTATTTATTTATTCATGAGAGACGGGGAGAGAGAGGGACAGAGACACAGGCAAAGGGGGGATCAGGCTCCCCACAGGGAGCCCGATGCGGGACTCGATTCCAGGTCCCCAGGATTAGGCCCTGGGCCGAAGGCAGATGCTCAACCACTGAGCCACCCAGGCGTCCTGATTATAGCTAATTTTTATTTTCTCTGAAATATTTTCCTATATTAAAAATATTTTCTGCAAAAAGTATGTATAACTTTATGATCAGAGTAAATTATTAATATTTTCTTTAAGATTTTTAATTTATTTATTTATTCATGAGAGACACACAGAGAAAGAAAGGCAGACCCATAGGCAGAGGTAGAAGCAGGCTCCATGCAGGGAGCCTGATGTAGGGCCTGATCCTGGAACTGTGGGATCATGCCCTGAGCCAAATGCAGATGCTCAATTGCTGAGCTACCCAGGCATTCCATAAATTATCAACATTTAAAAAAAATTAACTGCATAAATACTGGTTGGGGATATCCTGCCTTTTAGGCTATAGTACTATAATGTAATTCTAACATTAACCACCAAGAGTTAGTGCAGACTCAAGGGTTCATCAACAAGACTACCCTTGTTTCACATGCCAGTTGCAAGTTTGGAGGTCCCCAGGCCACCCACACTTCTGACCACAACTGGCTCTCAATTTGGGGCTTCTCACAATCTCCTCAGGTTTGAAAATTCTCTAGAATAACTCCCAGAACTTAAGAAAGTCCTATGCTTACAATTACAGTTTTGTTTTTCTTTTTGTTTTTTTTTCTATGATTTTATTTATTTATTCATGAGAGACACAGAAAGAGGCAGCACCATAGGCAGAGGAAGAAGAGGATTCCCTGCAGGAAGCCCAATGCAGGGCTGGATCTCAGGATCACGACCTAAGCCAAAAGCAGACGGTCAACCACTGAGCCACTTAAGTGCCCTACAATTATAGTTTTCTTATAAAAGACACAAGTCAGGTCCAGTTAAAGGAAGGGTTAAATACAGTGAAGTCTTAGAGGGTTCTGAACACAGAGCTTCCATGTACTTTCCCTGTGGAATTGCCATACATCACCCTCCTAGCACACTGATGTTCACCAACCACAAAACTCACCCAGGTTGCAGTGCACAGGGATTTTATAATGTTCACAGTTTTCATTGGGATTTCATTATGTGAGGCATGATTGATGGACTCATTGACTACAAAATGAATTCAATCTCTAGGCTCCTTCCCCCAGGAGGCGCAGGTGGCTCAGGATGGTAGCCCTCTAGTCATATGACTGATCTTTCTGGCAGCAGCAGTCCCATCCTGACTCACCTCATCAGCATCAACTCAAGTGCGGTTGAGGGCCCACCGTGAACAAGATACTTCTGTCACTGAAGAAATTCTAAAATTTAGAGGCTGTCTCCTAGGAACCAGGGTTAAAGACCAAATTCTCTATACTACAGTATAAATGCATTATGTAAAAAGTTCTTAGGGTTTTCAGGTTCTCAGTGGGAGTCTGCAGTGTTTTATGGCAGCCAAAACCAATAAAACCAAAACAAGCTAACATTGGCCTGCAACGTTGGAACCATAGTGTGTTAGTTTGTTGGGGCAGCCATAACAAAGTCCCACAGACAGGGTGGCTTAAACAACGACACTTATTTTCTCACAGTCATGGAGGCTGGAAGCCTGAGATCAAGGTTTTGTCAGAGTTGTTATCTTCTGGCGCCTCTCCCTGACTTGTAGATGGCCATCTTCTCTCTGTGTCTTCACATGATTTTTTCTGTGTTTGTGTCCAAATTTCCCCTTCTTATAAGGAAACCCATAATATTGGATTAGGGCCCATCCCAATGACCTCATTTTAGCTAAATCATCTTTTAAAAGATCCTGTATCTGAAATACAGTGATATTCTGTAGTACTAGGGGTTAAGACTTTGACATATGAGTTTGGGGGGAGGGACACAATTTAGTCTAGAACACTCTGCCCTCTAGTCCCTCCCAACTCCCGTCTTTCTCATATGCAAGATACGTCCACTCTGTCCCGACAATCTCAAAAGTCAGCCCATTCCAGCATTAACTCTAAGTCCAAAATCTCAACTCAGTATCATCTAAATCAGGTGTGAGTGAGCCTGGAGATATGATTCATCCCGAGGTAAAATTCCTTCTTTCTGTGAACCTGTGAAACCAGACAATAAGCTCCCTGCATCCACAATGCAGTAGGGGATAGGCATGAGATGGATATTTCTCTTCCAAATGAGAAACATCAGAAAAAAGAAAGAGGCCATCATTCCCAAGTAAGCCCAAAACCTAGCAGGGTGAACTCCATTAGATTTTAAGGCTCAGGAACTATCCTGTATGGCTCCATGCTGCATCCTCCAGGTCTACTGGGCTAGTCTTGCTTTGGGGCAGACAAGGGCAGTAGCCTGGCCCCTCTGAACCTGAGGAGGAGCTAGTCCTAGATAGTCCTAGCCCTGAGTTTTTTAAATTAACAATTAACAAGAAAGGATGCCAACAGGGATCCCTGGGTGGCGCAGTGGTTTGGCGCCTGTCTTTGGCCCGGGGCGCGATCCTGGAGACCTGGGATCGAATCCCATGTCAGGCTCCCGGTGCATGGAGCCTGCTTCTCCCTCTGCCTGTGTCTCTGCCTCTTTCTCTCTGTGACTGTCATAAATAAATAAAAAAAAAAAATTTTTTTTTTAAAAAAGAAAGGATGCCAACAAATCCAGAGATTCTCTGTGTTTTCCTTCAGCTGCAGGAGGAGAAGAAACTGCCTTTTTAAACAGAAGGTCCTAAGACTGCCCTGGAGAACAATAAACTAAGACTCAGTGTTCTCTAAGCTTCATTCTACAAAAAACTCAAAACTGTTCAAGAAAAAATAGGATCTGTGGGAAAAATATAAAGGCAGGCAGTAACTTTCCAGAGATGTTAAATATCAATATGGTTTTTGTCCTAAGAGGGGATTAAGAGACTACAGTTCTCAGGTAAGCAGAGCTAAACAGGCAGAGTGAGGGAACAGGATGGAGGCCATGATCATGCCCCTTTTGGCTCATCCAGTCCCTTTTGTCCAGTCGTAGGGAACATTCTCTGAGGATAGCATGAAGAAGGGGCATGAGGCACGGGTGTGATTTCTGTGAGGGCGAGCATGGGGTTAACAGTTCACTTTCTTGGGCTACCTTCATGACTTCTACTATTTACCTCTTTCCCCCAGAGATGTATTTTTATTCTATTTTAAAAGCTAGCCTCAGGAAAATATCTCTTATCCTACAACAATAACCCCTAATGAGTGCTTGTGCTTTTGTACCACATGCTCAGCCGCATCGGCAGATCCACAGACCTGGTGATTGGGAGGAGCTTACACAAAATTCCCCTCAGAATGTGGGCTTTTGGAATCACACGGATCTGGTTCCATGCCATTCTTTGCTATGTGGCCTTAGAAAGCTACTTGACCTTTGAGTTTCAACTCCTTCACTTATAAATTGAGGATACCAGTGGCTACTTTAACAACGATGCTGTATTATTATACTGTCATCGTACCTAGCAACAGTTAGAAGTGAGCTTTCTGGGCACAGATATATTTTTCTATGACTTTGGAGGACTCTGTTCTGGAAGTTTTGAGATTTCTACAAGTATGTTCACTCACTGGTCTTTTTGTGCATCTTTCTGAGTTTTACATAGAGCCTCTAAGTAACTCTTTTTCATTGGGAAATATGGGAGAAAAATAAGAGTAAAAATGAGATCGAGAAAGAGCAGGCTAAGGTGGATGTAGCTGGAGGGCACTTCTCTGGCTTTTTGTTGACAATTCTTCTTTCTCCCTTGCCTCCCTACCCTGTTAAATGAGCACTGTTTGTGACCATTTTTGCCATAAAAACACTCACAAGAGAAAGACAGACTTTTCAAAGCTGACATTCCTCAATATGTCAAGAAGAAAATCCAAGCTTGTTTCAAGTCCAAGAGTGCATATTTGCTAAAAGCTCGACATTTCTGAGCAAGAGCAAATACGCACCCCGGAGCGATGGGGCCAGCCTCAGTGTGCAAGGCTGCTCTGTAAGGTGGACAAAACCACCTCTTGGGAAGAAACCCGAGTTCAAGGGAGTTAACTTCCTTCAACCCCGGCATTTGTTTCATCCTTGCATAAAATTAGAAACAAGCCCCAGTTTTTCTCCAGAAAGCTCATAGAGCTACAAGCCAGACTTCAACAGCCCTAAAAATGTCCTTTGCCTACACACCAGATAGTTCAAGGAAGCCGAAAAGTGCCCAGGAGAAGATTTTGTATGGGAACGTTAACTTCCCATTCCATTTGACTTTTGGTCTTTAAAATACAGGTCAAATCAATGAATTTAATGAAGGCCGTGTAACACAATGGCTTCGCCTTGCATTTTGACCCACATAAAGGGGAGGCAGTCCAGGTCACAAAGCTTTAGCAGAACTTTAAGTGGTTAGTACACAAATGTGACAGAACGTTTAGAATCTCAGGGACTTGCAAGGCCTATTGACAAGCAGTTAAAAGTATTTGAAATAGCTGCATGAATGAACTTTGATAAGGTAGCACTATTGTCTTCCGCCGCCTCTTTCTCTTCATAAGAAAACTCCCCCAAAAGAACAAGAGTCAATGAATGTGAAATGTAGTGTCAGTTTTACTGGACTCTGGACGCCTTTCAGCGCTGAGGACTTTTTGTGGTGAGTTCATGCTACTTAAAAGTATTCTTCCCTCAGAGTTTCAGCTCTTGCAAATGGCGACGTTTCAGTCAGCTACCCACCCAAGTCTTTTCCAACTGTTTTCACACCGTGAATAGCTCTCTGAGTTAAAAGAAAAGTGAAGATTAATTTCAGTATTTTTGCCTCTTCTTGACAGTTGGATTTTTCGAGAGAGGACGCATCATCGCTCACCCTCTGGCTCAGTGGAAGGGGGGGGTTAATAAGCCACGGGGGAGGGAGGAACAAGCTATGTCCTCTCTTCTTGCAGCTTAAAGATGATTCCCTCACACCAAGGGCATGGGCAGGAAGCTCCATTTCGGAAAACTGCCCGTCACCTTAAAACTGGGAGAGATGAGGAGACGCAAAATCTGACTGAGTGTTAAATTTTCAAGAAATATGTAGGGAAGTGGTGGGGGAGGTCTTTTCAGCAAAAGTGCCCTAGGACACTGTGGGGCCCAGTCCCTCTATGCCAAAAAGGCTCCTTTCCAAGGATCCTCTAAACCCGTCTTTATATCTCTCTCTATATATTTATATATATGTATATGTATATATATATTAAAATCAGAAAACATCCGTTTTTCCAAGCTGTGTCTGAAATATCAGTCCCCAGGGGGGCTCCACCATTGTGTGAAAGCCTCCTGGGTCCGTTGGGAAGTTGCATGGAGATAGTGGTAGGATGCGAAAAGTCTACAAAGACCCCGTCTAAAGGGCCATGTGTTGGTTTCACAGGGTTTCATGGTTCTAAGATTGGCTAAATATGCTTTGGGGGGTTTTCTCAGTAAATCTCTATAGATAGATTTTATTGTATTTTACCCTTTTGTCTGTTTTTTTTTTTTGTGTTTGAAATTTCTCCCTTATTCATTGACCAGTAACTTTCTGTCACCCATCTTTGACTTTTCTCCTTACATCTGCATTTAAGCTGTCATTTACTTCTGCTGTTCCCTCCTCTCAATATCTGACAGCCAAAGCCTTCATGTGCTTTTATCCCTTTGTGTCTGCATTATGACATAACCTGTGCAAAGTGGCCCGGCTCCCCAATTCTTGTATGTAAAATTTGCAACATTTTTTGAGACGGGTCAGTGCCCATTTTTGGGATCCTTTTCTTTATCTGAGTACCGTGTTAAAACTTTTTGCAGATGTGGCCTATTCAGGAGCAGGCCGAGGCTGCATGCAGAGATGGGGAAAAGAAGAAAAGGCCTTCCTATTTTGTGATTGCCATAGTAACTCAAACATTGCCAGTGTGTCTGCTGGTCCGGCGGCCGCAGTCTGCGAACTTGATTTCCTGTGCAATCAAGCCCTCTACTGGAGATCATGGCTCGTGTGACATGGGGCTATGCAGAGGACAGTGTGCTTGTTAGGCCTGAAATTAAGCATTTCACTTTAAAATAATACCCATTTGTATCCATTTTGTTCAACATAACAACAGCTGCTGTCCCTGGAATGACAGACTTGCCTTTTTAACCAAAGCTTCATATGACATTTATGAATGAGGCCGGTTCCATTCACTTGCAGTCTGAATTCACAGTAGTTATTTTTGCTGGGGTTTTTTCCTTGCCCAGCATATGGGTGAAATTCAACATGATTCAAGTAATTATATACACAGTTCACGAGGAGGAAAAAGCCTGCTTTGTTTGTATCATCCCTTTTAAACTAGTTAGTGGGCTTTAGTCCTTTTTTTTTTTTAAGGCAAAATATAGAAGATGAATTAATGCCAACTTTAAAAGATGTTGATAGCCTCGAAACAGGGAACGATAATGAAAGAAAGGTAATGTTGTCACCGGGTTTTGTTTATTTGTTTTTGGGTAAACAGCTTAAAACATCAGTCTGAGTTTCTCAGTGGGAAAGGGGCAGAGAAATCCTGGGCAGGGCCCTCCTGCTGAAGTCATTAAAAAAAAAAAAAAAAAAAGACCGTTCTGAATTCTTGTTTTGCTTGCCAAGTGCTCAGAGTCCAGAAACATGAATAAAACTGCACAAGGCGTTACCCAGGTGAAAATGCCCGGTTTGGCACAAAAGGCCAAATGGCTGTCCTCTTTCAGAATGCTCTACAGTTCCACGGTATCACTGGTATGAAGAAAAATAATCAGTACTGTCACCGCGTTAACCAGAAAATGCAGTGCGAGGCTGACCCGTGACCAACAGCACTGCCAGTAGGTCCTCCTCCCCCGCCCTCTCCCTCTTCGTTTTGATTCACCAGCAGCTGTGGCAGCAGCAGATTTACTAAGTCTGACAGAACACACCGTGCTTCGTATCTTGGCACCAAAGGTTTCCCTTCCCTTCCCTTCCCTTCCCTTCCCTTCCCTCTTCCCTTCCCTCTTCCCTTCCCTCTTCCCTTCCCTCTTCCCTTCCCTCTTCCCTTCCCTCTTCCCTTCCCTTCCCTTCCCTCTTCCCTTCCCTCTTCCCTTCCCTCTTCCCTTCCCTTCCCTCTTCCCTTCCCTTCCCTCTTCCCTTCCCTCTTCCCTTCCCTTCCCTCTTCCCTTCCCTTCCCTTCCCCCTTCCCTTCCCTTCCCTTCCCCCTTCCCTTCCCTCTTCCCTTCCCTTCCCTTCCCTCTTCCCTTCCCTTCCCTTCCCTCTTCCCTTCCCTTCCCTTCCCCCCTTCCCTTCCCTTCCCCCTTCCCTTCCCTTCCCTTCCCTTCCCTTCCCTTCCCCCTTCCCTTCCCTTCCCTTCCCTTCCCTTCCCTTCCCTTCCCCCTTCCCTTCCCTTTCCTTCCCCTTCCCTTCCCTTCCCTTCCCTTCCCTTCCCTTCCCTTCCCTTCCCTTCCCTTCCTTTCCCTTCCCTCTCTCAGTTGTCCATGGGCAACTTGACCCTGTGAATTCAGCAGCACCCAGCAGTGCTCCCGAACCTGAAAAGGGCAAGAACCTGAGAGAATGACTTTCCCAGTCGGGGAGTTTCCATTGCTCTTGACACGTACAAACATTTAGAAAATTAAAATACTTGTCTCTGTTGCTCATGGAGCTCGGACAAGTTATTCTAGCCTCCCCTCCTTACCCCAGTTTGTGGAAGTAACATTGAAAGGCAATAGCAGGTCCAATTTCAGTGGAAACCATCCTCCTGCAGCTCTACCCCGCTTGTATTCCAGCCCTTTCAAAGTTTCCTATTCCACCGAAAAGTCGTTATATGAGTGTAAGCTGTAGGTTCAGGCAGGAAAACTTCTCTTCCTAAACATGATGGGTTTAATTTTTGTGTTGTATATTAATATATATTAATAAATACAATTGTATATATCAGTTGACTGTATATTAATATATTTTAGCAATGATGAATAATCAAGATTCCACTCATCAGAAGGGATGTGTGTGTGTGTTCACATGCGCGTGTGCCCGCACACACACAACATATCCAGCCTATAGTTAGTCAGGTAGAATGTCTGGAGTAGAAAATGTTCTGTATCTGGGACGCCCGGGTGGCTCAGCGGTTTGGCGCCTGCCTTTGGCCCAGGGTGCGATCCCAGAGTCCCGGGATTGAGTCCTGTGTTGTGCTCCCTGCAGGGAGTCTGCTTCTCCCTCTGCCTGCATCTCTGCCTCTCTCTCTGTCTCTCTGTGTGTGTCTCGTGAATAAATAAATAAAATCTTAAAAAAAAGAAAATGTTCTATATCTAAAGTGCTTAGAGATGAGTTTGGCACATGGTAAGCACCATCATCTGCTAGTCACTTTAATTATCCTGGTAATTGTATCCATTCATGTATTCAAAATTCACTTGAAACCAAAATGGATGGGCAACACTTACAAAAAGTAAACTCTCCAATAATTTCCTTATGGAAGAACCAATGGGATTCTGAAATTAATTTTTAACTGCACACACACCCTGATTAATGGATATTTCTTCATTCATGCATTCATGTATGCAGAAACTTTATAGACTAATTGTAGTCCAGTGCTAGGCATTGAGGCCAAAGATAAAAATAGCCCAGAGACTCACGAAGCCTACCCTTCAGTGAGAAGACAGCTGCACAAGAAGACACTTCACAGCAACGTGGCACCAACAAGTGGAGTGTGTTCAGGGTAGAGGGAGTGTCTGACCGTGAAGACAGGAAGAACATCAGTCATCTACAACTAGAGGGTAAGTGCAGTGTAGGATTTGGATCATCTCAGAGGAAGAGAGGAGGAGGAGCAATGATGAAGGAAATTATTCTAGGTCGGTGAAATCAAACAGAAAAACATGGAGATCTAGGTGGGAGGCTTTTTAGAAATAAAGAATTGGATAGTTGGAACATTCCTTAGTTTTCCCCCAAAGGTTTCTGAGTAAGTAAATCTTTTATTTAATTTGTGTAGCAAAGATTTATTATATGCCTATTATAAGCAAGTTACTTTGTTATTGGAACAAAAATATCGATCAAAGTATCTGCCCTCAAAACGCTCCCAATCTGCCCTTGTAAGTCCAGTAGGGAAAAACAAATGCATTCCAAAACTAGATAGAAAATGTCCATGGAATTTTGGTAGCCTGGCTTCCCTGCACTCATTTAAATGATAGAGGATGAATTATGGTCACTCCTGAACACTGCCTCTCTTTTGCTATCTGCAGTTTGAAAATGTGTTGTGTCCCTGTGAATTGTCCTATCTATGGTCACTCTGTGACACACTAGCACAACAGCCTGTGTGGCTCTTATGGAAATTATCATTTATTTATTTATTCATTTTTATTTTATTATTTCTTTTTGAGAGACAGAGAGTGCCTGTGCACATGCGTGGGGTGGGGAGGGTCAGAGGGAGACGGAGAGGGAGAATCTTAAGCAGGCTCCATACTCACTGTGGGACTTGGTCTCACTACCTGGAGATCATGACCTGAATTGATTTCAAGGGTCGGATGCTCAACCAACTGAGCTACCCAGGACTGCCAGAAATTATCTTTTTTTTTTTTTAAGATTTTATTTATTTAGTCATGGAAGACATAGAGAGAGAGAGAGGCAGAGACACGGGCAGAGGGAGAAGCAGGCTCCCTGCAAGGAGCCCGACATGGGAGTCAATCCCGGGTCTCCAGGATCACACCCTGGGCCGAAGGTGGCGCTAAACCAGGCTGCCTAGAAATTATCATTTAAATGATGATTTGGGTCATTGCTTGTATAATCTCTGTGTCCCTTGCTAGAATATAAGGTTTGTTCTTACATTCCGTGTTGGAGGACTGTTCTCTGCTCTATCTCCAGGGCTGAGCAAAATGCCAATAAGACAGTAATCGCTCAGCAAATGTTTGTTAAATGAACAGGTAAAGACATCCAGCAACATGACTACTTCAGATTCTCTGGGATCCTCCCAGCAGCAATAGGGGCACCCCTTACTCCCATTGAGATTGTCTCTAGACATGACAGATGCTTGCCCAGGCCTTTCTTGCACTCCCCAAAATGCCTGCTGTAAGAGAAAGGCAACATCCATATCCATTTCCTATTTGAAGGAGAAAACAATATGGTTTTCCCCACTCTGCATAATTTCTAGACCCCTCTGTGACACTGTTCCCAACTGTCCTAAATGGTGATAGGCCGGTGGCTATGACATATGAGGTCAAAATGCTTTATAAATTTTGACAATTCTGATGCATCTGCATTAGCTCTCACCAGGGGTTCTCAGTCCTGGCAGCACATTAAAATCAACTAGGGGAAATTTAATAAACTCCTAATACCCCAGTTGCACCCCAGGCCAATCAAATCAGAATTTCTGGAGGCTAGACCCAGTACTAAATATTTTTAATGTCCTCTAGATGATTCTAATATGTAGCAAAGTTTGAGAACCTCTTCTCTGGAGGGTTGTCATAAACTCTCCTTACTAGGTTTGAAATTCTAAGAATTCTGTGATCAAAGCCCTCAGTGGATTGGGATGAGAGGGGTCATTGGGTTTGTACCTTTCCTCCCCACCACCTCCCAGAGGAGCCGTGAATTGGGCCTTGTCTCTCTGATTTGGATTGACTTTGGGAAGCAAATGATCATGCCTTGTAAAGAGTGAAACCACTTCTTTGGGATAGTAACTGGAGGTTTCCAAAACCATGGTGGGGGAAGAAGCAAATGAGGAAGGTAGATCCTGCCCCCCAAAGGGTAAATTTAGAGGGGGTGGGGGATAAAGCCAGAGAGGCAACAAGATAAGCAGCCACAAGAGAAAGGCTTTGTAGGAGACCAAGACACAGCTTGGACCTGCCTGACCTTGGTTGACCAGAGGCAGCTATAATTGTAACCAGGCATACCTGGACTTTGCAGGCTGTGGGTACTAATGAGGTCACTAGAAGAGGAAATGGCTCCTTGCCTCTACTTGCTTTCAGGGGCATTTGGGCACAAGGGTGGGAGAGTCTCACGTGGGCTTACAGGCAAGTCTATTCTTTCTGGGGCACCTGCCCTGTCAGCTACCCCGTCCACGATCCCCCAGGCTGCATGCTGTCCATGGCACCTTCATCCATATGCTGACCCTTTATGTGTCAGAAGTGCAGGATGCTCACGGCAAAGGCAGGTGTGGGGATCTAGGTTGAGGGTGGTGATTTTCAACTTTGCAGGGGGCCTGAGGGTCCACTGCAGTTTGGGGGAGCGATTGCTGGGGGAGGGCTAACTGAGGAGAACCTCAGCTCTGTGTTCAGCATCTGCTGATTTCACATTTACAGAGGCTTCCTCTGCCAAGCACAGGTTTGTAATCCTGCAGCACCCTTTCCACATAACTGGAGCAAGGTCACGACACTGACCTTTATTTTAGCTTCCAGGGAAGCCCCCTGCCCCCCAAAACTTCCCAGGTTCTACTTTCCATCTCTGTGAATTTTACTACTCTAGGCACCTCAATCATAAAGTATTTGTCCTTTTGTCCCTGGCCATCTCACTTGGCACGATGTCCACAGGGTTCATCCATGTTGTAGCACATCTCAGAGTTTCTTCCCTTTTTAAGGCTGCATAGTATTTGGTTGTATGGATAGACCACATTTTATTTCTTCCTTCCTCCGTGGACACTTGGGTTGCTTCCAGCTTTTGGCTAATAGTGTTGCTATGGATCTGGGTGCACCTATGTTTGAAGCTCCACTCTGCACCTGCTCCGTGCAGAAAGACAGCAGCATTTGCTGTGGCCTGACCGACTCCCCGGGTGGGAGGATCCCACAGAATTCACATGTAGGAGAAGAGTTTAAAAAAAACTCTAACCCTAAAATGATCATAACTAGATAAGGATGAGAATTCTTTTTTTTTTTTCTCTCTCTCTCGCTTTTTCTCCTTTGCTTCTGCAAAAAGCCACAAAAGGGTTAAATACTTTGCCACGAGGTGGGAGAAACTTCTCAAATCTGTGGTGTGCCTGCACTGTGTGAGGGATGCCCCGGCTCCTTTGTTGATTATAATGGCACATCTTCATTATTGTTCTAATACTCCTTTAAAAAAAAAACCACCCTAATCTTTCTCTGGTGCCAATGACTGCCACAATGCCGGGATGTTTTATTTCTCTCCCCTCTGTCCTTGCCTTCACCCCCTATTGTTGCCATAGTCACGATGGGGTGATAGCGCGGGTGCAAGGCCGTTTCTGTACTGTACCGCCCCGAGCTTATTGTTTAAATCTGTATTATTCCACTGTTCTGAAGATTTACATTTTTAATGGCTCATTTATGTAATCCCATAAATAAAGTAGCAAAAAAAGCATCCCACACAAATGAGTGAATTGGAGTTTGAAAAAGGCTCCTGAGGCAGGTCAGCCAGGGTCTCAGCTGCGGGGCCTTGATTGGTGTGGCCGGTATAGCCAGGGTGGCAGTGGGCTTAAGACCACCCAGTCAGCGCCCAAATGGGGCATTACCAAGGAATAGCAGGATGGTGCTGGAGTTCAATCTCCCCTATTTATCAGAGAACACAGTTCTACTGCAAAATCCATTTTAGTCTGAGACTCATTTACCTTATTGCTTTGACAGCTGCACCTCTCGGCAGAGAAGTTTCTACGATTAGCTTTTTCCCTCCAAGCAGCTGATGCTGTGTGTTTTTTCCACCCCCCCATGTACCCCACCCCTGCCCCTCCTTTCTTCTTCTTAACCAATATATTCCTGGGGCTGCTAAATTCTCTCTAAAGAGCCTGTGAATTCGAGCACCTGCCTCAAGAATGTATTCGACACGCTGAACAGAGATATAGTTTGAACAATTCACTGTTAGGCTTCCCTCCACCAGTTCTCTCTTCGTACTCCCTCCCCTGCCAATGAAAAGCCTTAGTGAACCTTAGCTCCTTTGGGGAAGTTTGTTCTAATTAGGCACAAATGAAGAAAATGGCTCAAATGGATCCAGATTAGCACATACCTCACCATCTTCCCAGTCCCTGCCCAGCTTAGATGCAAAACCATAAGGGTGCTGTTGGTGGACATCTTGGCTCTGGAATACGTGTTTTTAACAGCCACTATTTTATGTTGTCGTGTGAAGCATTTTTGCCCTGGGATATGATCGCAAAACATGACCACGAGTTGGGTGCTCCATCTTCAGCTGTCTTTAGCTGCCCTCAGAGGCCACTGCAAAGACTGGGATGTCTGTGTGCAAGTCTGTCACCTGTCCACAGTTTTGTAAGTGTCTGGGACTGAGTCCATGTTAAAACAGAGGGACAGTTAAGTGCTCTAAATGCATACAAATATCACAGTGTCAACAAATTTAGTAAAAATGTAATTGATGAAAACAGTAAAGCAAGAAAGCATTGGAGTCCCATTGTCTTATTTCCCAGCCGTAGCAAAAAGGACTTGTAAACTTTGCAAGGTGAGGATTTTAATCTGAGATCCCCAGTCAGTTGGGTGTCTGTCTTCGGTTTAGGTCGTGGTCCTGGACTCCTGGGATCAAGCCCGGCACTGGGTCCCTGCTGAGCAGAGAGCCTGCTTCTCCCTATGTCCCCCGCTCTCCCCCTGCTCGTGCGTGCTCTCTCTTTCAAATACATAAATAAAAACTTTTTTAAAAATAAAAAAAATAAGAGCTTTGGGCCAAGCCACACAATTGTGTCACTTTTTAAAACCTTGTATTTATGGAGATCGAATTCATGGTCATGATCTCTTTCCACTAAATTCTGAATACTAGAACTAAAATACCCAACTTGTCCGTACAAGATTAGCATAACCTCAACCTTGCATTTAATAGGTTGGAAAAATGAATCAGTGCATTTATGTTGCTGCTATTCCTGGATAACTTCTCTCTTTAATTAATCATGATGACATTGTGCCAAGCATTTCTTGAGGTTTCTGTGTTGCCAAAGCCACAGATTATTTCACTGTGTTCCTGAGATCACCTTTTCTCCATGAAGATTTCTTGGATGAAGTAAATCTCAGCCTCATTCCACCTAAACAAACCCTCCAGGACATGGGTGTGCCTCATGCTGCCAATACAGCTGTCTGAGCTGAAAAGAGGCATTCTCTACCCTGCATGACTGACCAGATGCCAGGAGCCTTTATGTCACCTCTGTATGGTGTTACTCAATCAGATGCTGAAGCTGTTGCATGAACTTGGGCCCAGGTGAGGGACAAACCCTGAACAAGCCACCAGAGCCTGGGGCTTTAGGACTCAGTTTCCCCCATAGATAATGGCATTAATCCCATCGTGCCTCACTTCCCTTCCTATTTCCAAACCAATCCAGGTCATCCATCACCATGAAGAATCTTATCTCCATAGGGTTCTACAGTCACCTCATGCCATGGCTTTCAAGCTTTCTTCACTTCAACCTGCAATAAAGATTATATTCTATGTCTATATCTAGTACACACACACACGTATACTACTCACATACACAAATTTTTTAAACAAAAGAGTTTACAGAACAGTGCTTATCTAAAGTTTATGAGATAAGCTCTTATATTTTCTATTCTATTATATATCTTCTTTTTCAATTTTGTTAAAGTTCAATCATGCCTCACTAAATTGATTCATAACTGATGAAGTCATCTTCTTGCTGTAACTGAAGCCTGGCTTTCTCCTAAGGACACTGCTTTCACTCTGCCTCTTGAATGGAAACTTTTTCTTCCCACACTCCTTCTTGACCTTGCCAGGGTCTTTCCTCCGTTTTCCCTCCAACTTCCCCACAGCTTTGACTTGCACACCCTCAGCCTTCGCTTCCACTTGTACCAGAACTCCTCCCCCTCTCGCCTATTAAGGTCTTGGCTCCAGAGCTTCCCTCTTTTCTCTTGTGCATCATCAATTTCTCCTTCCCTCCTGGGCAAGTCCCTTTAACCTACAAATATGCTGTGATATCACCAATATATATATATTTTTATATATCACCAATCTTAAAAGAAATTATTTGACTCCATGTTTCTTCCAACTATAACCCAATATTTTGGCTTTCCTTTATGGCAGTCCTCAAGTTTTCAAATATTCATTGTCCTTACTTTCTCAGCTTGTATTTTCTCATTAAGCTGCCCCAACCAGGCTTTCATCTTCACCTGTCCACTGACACTGCTCTCATCAAGCTTACCAGTGACCTCCATCATGCCCAAGTCCATGGTCTAGTCTCCATCCCCTGGAGAACAGGCTTGTCACATAATAGGTACTCAATGATTTTTGTTGACAGACTAACTAAATAAATGACGGAATGACTGAATATACTCCCATCCTGGTAATTACTGGCTTCATGGTTGTACATTACAAAAATAGGTGAAATGTAACTTTTATACCAGGCAACTGAGCTTCTGTGTACTTATTCACTTCTTATAATGTCTTGTAGATGCTTAATCCATGTCAGCTTTTTACATGTAAATTTCTGGAGCTATGATTTCTCAGTCTTGCAAAATTTCAAAAAGCTTTTTTCTTTTTAACTTTTTAACAAAAATGCTCAATTTTTAGGGTGAAGGAATTCTGATTGAACACATATCCACGGGTAATTTTATGTTGGACATCAGGTACACAGACTTGTACTAATCATCATCCAGAGTTCAAGATACAGTTGTCATTATCCACCTATGGCCTACTTTAATTAATTAATCAAATTTTAATAATGTAGCAATCATTCATGAACCTGCCACCCAATGTGAAGGTTTTTGCATGCTAATTTGACATATAAAATGTTCCAGTCATGGATTATAAGAGGATAGGAAAAATGAAGGGAACTAATATTGCCTCTGTACTTGCCTTATACTTTCTATCACACTCTATACTGGGAAACCATCTATTGCTTAATCTCTGCAGTAACTCTGAGGGTAACTAAGCATTATCCTTATTTTCCAGATTAGAAAAGTGGCTCAGCAAGATCATTTGTCCAGGTTATCACAGAAAGTACTGGAATTCAGAACTAGGTTTTTCCAGCTTCAAAGTGTAGGCTCTTTCTCTGTTGGCACACTGTTTGGCAGCAAAACACAGAGGATGGTTGACCTGGCATGTCTGGGACTCAGTCAGTTCTATATCAAAGCCTTGCTGGGATTTAGTTATCTTAACTCCAAAAATTCAGGAAGATTTTTAAAAGTATACTTTTATAAGGTGTGAATGTAATACAGCACCTAATATGTAGGAAATTAATGTTTTAAAAGTACATACATTTTAGGAATCTTTCGTATTATAAATAATTATTTGAAGAAGTATTGGCTATTTTGCATCAATCAAAATCATTTGGGGATTTCTGGAAATGATAAAAAAACTTATGCAAACTTCATATTTTCAATACCATAAAACTCAACAGTACAGTTTACACCAGAAATCCCAATTTAGGGGCGACTGGGTGGCTCAGTTGGTTGAGCATTGAACTCATTGGTTTTGGCTCAGGTCATGGTCTCCAGGTCGTGGATGGAGCCCCTGGTTGGGCTCCACACTCAGCTCGGAGTCAGCTTGGGATTCTCCCTCTGCCCTCCCCCCCCCCCCGCACTCTCTCTCTCTAAAATAAATGTAAAAGTCTTTTTAAAAAATTCCAGTTTGCAAGTCACATTCATTTCCTCTACATTGCCCGCTAAAAGAGTTTAATGCTGTAAGAAAATAAAACACATGAAAATTATGTCGTACTTATGGGAGAATGTTTGTTGATTGCCACGTGGTGTGGTAGCTTCACTCCAGTCTAGACTGTCAGCATCCATGAGCTGGTGGAAGGGGTGATGGGATAACTCTCTGGAAAACTCCTCTGGTGTCCTGACCTGTGTGTATCTTTTCTTGTCACTTCCCTGCTCAGCCTGTGTTTTGGAGGATCTCTTGTTCAGTACTCCATGCCTTTTGTTCTGTGAAACTCACAGGTTTTTCACTACATGAAATTGCCTCTGACAAAAACAGTTTTTGTTCTGTCCTTTTTGATCTGAGTGCACGTGTTGGAACAGCATTGATTGGGGTCACTGTAACATCATAAGCTGATGCGGTAGACCAGACTCTGAAATTCTCTGAGTTCGAGTCCCTGTATGAAATGCAGATGATAATTTCCAGAATGAATTGCATTTAGTTGTCATGTGTTTCATCTTCTCTAATTGGTAACCATTCCAGCTGATCTTTTTCTTTCATGACACTTTTGAAGATTAGAGGCCAACTATTTTTTAATCTTTTCAAAAAATATTTATTTATTTATTTTAGAGATAGAGCATGTGCATGAGCGGGGGGAGGGGCAGAGAGAGAGAGAAAGAGAGAGAGAGAGGGGAGAAGCAGACTCCCTGCTGAGCAGGAAGCCCAACATGGACTCAATATCAGGACCCTGAGATCATGACCTGAGCCAAAGGTAGTGCTTAACCAACTGAGCCACCCAGGGAGCTCCCCTATTTGGATTTTTCTGATGTTTCTTCATGATCAGATTCAGGTTGCACACTTGTGATATGATTATTGCAGAAATTCTGTGTCTTCAGTGTGGGTCCTTGGAGGCACACTATTTTGTTCCCTGATTGGTAATGTTAACTTTAACCTTTAGTGAAGGTGGTGAGGCCAGGTTTATCCACTAGAAATTTAACTGTGTTCCCTTTTGTAATTAAGTATCTCATGGGGATATATTTGTAAGGTGCAAATACAGATCATCCTCGACTTACAGTGGGACTACATCCTGATAAACTCATCATAAGTTGAAAATATCTAAGTGGAAAATTCATTTAATACACCTGACCTACTGTATATCATACCTAAGCCTAGCCCACCTTAAATGTGTTCAGAACACTTTCTTTGGACAAAATCATCAAACACAAAGCTATTTTATAATTAGGTATTGACTATCTTGTGTAATTGATGGAATACTGTACTGCAAGTGAAAAACAGAACAATTGTCTAGGTACAGAGTGGTTGTCAGTGTGTGGGTTGTTGATCCTGGTGATCCTGTGGTTGACTGGGGGCTTCATGGGTTGCTGCTGCTGCCCAGCATTACAGAGAGGATGGTTTACAAATCACTAGCCTGGGAAAGCATCCAAATTCAAAATTCAAAGTATGGTTTCCACTGAATGCATATTACTTTTCCACCATTAAAGTACAAAAAAAAGTCATAATTTGAACCATTATAAGTCAGGGACAGTTTGTGTCTTTTGCCCACAGATTTCAGAATCCATTGATGATTCTTCACCAAGACAATTACTGCTAAGTAGTGATTTTCTAATTCCAGTATTCTTCTTACAGATTTTCTAATTCCTGAAATTTTCCAGAGTCTATAAGTTTTTTTTAACCCAACGTTTAAATGACTGAGTTAGTGGATTATTTTAATTCCTTCTGAATATTTCTGAGTACATCCAGCTCTACCAGCGTCTTAGACACCATTGTACTTGTGAGTCAATTCAGCCACTGAAGGGCTGCCTGAGCCCACCTCTTCCCAAGCCCAACCAAGAAGGACCTTCTCACCTAGTCTCCCAATTGTTTGATATTGTTGTCATCATTTGGGGAAGGGTTGTTGCTGAACAGGAACTACCAAGTTAAAGGAAGACTCCAACCTCGTTTAGACTGGGCCAAGTTTTCTTTCTGTAGTCCAAATATAAAACTCAGCCAAAGAATGAAGTCATCACAAAGAATAAACAGAGTCAATAAATTTATGAAAGGGACAGAATGAAAGGTCTAGAGTTTCTCCTAAGGAAAAAAAAAGTTGGAGTATTTATATTTTAAAGTCAGTCATTTCATATTAATTAGTAAGTCATTAGGTAGATGTCATTAAAATTTTAAAAAGATGTTTTCCTTTCTGATCTTGCCCTATTCTTTTCCTCTTCATTGCACGCAAAGAGACAATTACAAATACAATCTTGAAAAAAGTTACAAGCGAGGAATCAAATCTACATTTTCGTGCATAAAAGGGTTTCAGAGAATGCAATTGTATTTTTGACACATTTTCATTCCTATTCTGGACATTTCTCGTTCATTAAACAAATACTTTTTAAGAGGTTTGCACTGAGAAGTGGCTATTTAGTCTTTCCTCTTTAAAATAGCCAGCCTCCTAAAGCTA
Organism: Nyctereutes procyonoides; assembly: GCF_905146905.1. NCBI lineage: Eukaryota > Metazoa > Chordata > Mammalia > Carnivora > Canidae > Nyctereutes > Nyctereutes procyonoides. The sequence goes on along the minus strand of NW_026575033.1, from coordinate 8,194,596 downwards.
TTATTTAGCTGACCATGTAGCGAAGTCATTTGAATGATTACTGTAAAACAGGATTTAAGAGGAAAATAAATGAAAGGGGAAAAGTAATTTTGTGATCATTTCAAAGTTCTAAACACACAGGGCTGGGTGCCATGACACAATTATTCTCTCTTGCCTTTAGACACAGGAAAAGTGGATGGATTTCCTTTGAAAAACGAGCTCCTTCTAAATCAACAGTCAGTGGTCAAAGTAAACACCCTGTTGAAGATTATGTTTGAGAAACTGCTTACAAGAACTGGGAAGCATTCACAAAGCAAGGATCAGGGCTGCAGATGCAAAGGGAAGGCATGAAGGAGTGTGTTGACAAATGTCCTGCTCGTTGCGCCATCAATGGCTGAATCCAGGCTCTTCTGCAGGGATGTCCCACACCTTACCTGTTTTGTGGTTCTCCTGAAAAATAATTATTAGGAGCTACTCTGATGGAATAAAATAAGTGCTCTAATCAGTAACTAGCTTGCAGACAAACACACACAAAACAACGATTCTATTTGTTGAGAAAAACGCAACCCCCTCCTGCTACATTATTCCATTGATGGAAAAACATTTACATCTCCTTTGTTAACTAGTTTTCTGTAGAAAGTTTATAATCACTGGGCAACTCTATTTCTGTACTTAGAAGTGAGTCTGAGTGGCCAGACCCATGTTTTTATTCCATGGCCAAAAAGAAAAAAATCTTTTTCTGTTTTTTTTTTTTTGAAATGTTAGTCTATCATACATCAAACCTGTCAAGCTTTTTCATAAAAGTTCATGGTTTTTAAGTTCATTGTAAATAACTCAAATTGATTTTACAAAAGAGAAAAAAAAGTCTTGCCCTGATGTTGGGCATTACAAACTGTAATAATGTCCCTTGTCAAATGGGATTTCTCAAGTGGCTTTCTAAAGAGGGGGATAAAAGGGGGAGATTTAGCTAGATACAAATAATATGAGATTGAAACCAATGTTCTACTTTGATTGTGGGTTGAATTATTTTATTAAAAAAACCAAGATTTTTTGCAAAATACTAAAAGAAAAGCCAGTAGCTATGTTTATCAAGACGTTAAATTTCATAGTTCGAGGCCCTGAAGAGTTATTTTGTGGGAGAGAATACCAGTAATAAGAAAGAACCATTTACTTGCTGATAGCTCTGTATATTTGTAACGTAAGCAATCTCTTGGATTTTTTTCCCCAAAGTAATGAAAAAAGGCATCTTTTTTCTTTTAATCAGACATGGTCATTGCAGCAGACTGCTGCATTGCTCAGGGTTCAGTTGGGGAAGCAGAAACATTACAAGTGATATGGAACAAGGGACTTTTGTAGGCATTTGACTTTTCACACTTGTGAGAGCTGGTGAAGATGTCCATGGAGAAAGCTCTCACCTCTGTTGTCTGATGGTGAGCATAAAGTTGCTGTAAATCAGCAGGGCTGGAAGTCAGGGAAAAAAAACCCAGACAGAGCAAGACAAACCAGAACCTGTAAGGATAAATCAGAATCCACAAGGACAAATTGGAACCCACATCCGTCTCCATCGCTTCCTGCTTGTCTCGCATAGGTGGCCGATAGAAGAAGCCAGTATTCTTACTGAGGTGCACCTGTGCATGCCCTGGCACTCAGAATTGCTGTGGAGACCTGGCAGGAGCTGGAGGGCCTATAAGGGGTTGGCACATCAACCATGTGCATAATCTGCAGTGGTACCTGTAACTTGCAATAATCTAGAGTTTAACAAATGCTGCTTTACTTTCATCTTTCAAGTCACAAATGTTCCCTGTGGCCAACCCTAACCTGGATTCAAAGGGAATTCTGGGAAACACAGCTCAGCTAAGGTGATTCCTGGGAAACCAGTCCTGCCATTTTTCTCCAATCTTGCCAGTTGCCTAATACCTTTCTTCTCCTTTCCGCGCCCCTCACCCCCAGAAGTTCCTGACGTTGCTTCTGTGTTGGGCTGTCAAGAAGCAGCTTAACATTGATACAACTGAGGAAATCATCTTGACATTTTTCTTGTAGTAAAATTATTATGATGGGCCCCAAGTTTTAGGGACTTCTGCATTTGAAAGGATACGTGGTCAACCTCCTGTTTATGCTTCCATTGTAAACATTTGAAAAGGCTTAAATTCAAACCCCAGACTAAATATTGATTCCTTTCATTAAACTTTTCCTGCTCTCCATGATCCCTCCCTCTTCTATATATGGACTTTTCTAGCACTTAGCTTATTTTGCTTTCTGTGCATCATTTCTGAAATGTAGGACATTGAGAGCTGGGGCCTTGTCTTAATCATCTTGGTTTCCCTCTACTCACTCCTACCTCCACACCTGATATCATGCCTTTCCATAGTAGATGCTCAACAAATGTTTGCTTAGCCACTAATTAATTCACTGTTTAACTTACCTTTCTTGTTTCATATTTTGCTTTATTTTTTTATCTTATTTTATTTAAAATCAATAAATAAATATAGTGTATTATTAGTTTCAGAGGTAGCATACTTTACTTTCATGTTGGATCCTACTAAGCCAGATGAAGATTATCTCTAGCATGAGTGTATGGCTTCCTTTTATAGGATTCCTATATTTTCACAAATCATCCCAAGGATTCCTATCTTTACCTGGTACTAGGAATTCATTTTTTAAATTAAATTAATTAATCAAAAATTTTTCTGAGGTGGGTAAGCAAAGGGAGTTGGAGAGAGAGAATCTTAAGCAGGCTTCATGTCCAGTGAAGAGCCTGACATTGGGGCTAGATCTCATGACCCTGAGATCATGACCTGAGCTAAAATCAAGAATTGGACTGAATGAGCCATCCAGGCATCTCAGATTCACCTTTTAAAAAGAATAAACCTGGGCATCCTTGGTGGCTCAGCAGTTTTAGTGCCTGCCTTCGGCCCAGGGCGTGATCCTGGTGTTCCAGGATTGAGTCCCACATCGGGCTCCCTGCATGGAGCCTTCTTCTCCCTCTGCCTGTGTCTCTGCCTCTCTCTCTCTCTCTATCATGAATAAATAAATAAAATATTTTAAAAAATAAAAAGAATAAACCTTTTGTTAATCCTTGGAACCTGTGAGCTTTATTTTATACTCTAGGACAGAATTTGTGGATGTGACTATATTAAGAACTTGAGTGGGTTAAGTTATCCTGGATTATCCAGATGGCCCCTAAATATAATCACAAGAGTCCTTATAACAGAGGCAGGAAGAGAGAAGACCATAGAAAAAGAGAAGGCAATATGATGGTGGAAGCCAGAAATGGAGTGATGTGCTTCTTTTAGAAGATCAAGAAAATAGACAAAGTTATAGCCCAGACTGATCAGATAAAAAAGAGAGGAGACATAAATTGCCAGTATCAAGAATGAAAGAAGTGACACATTACAGCTTGTACAGATATTAAAATATCATTTAGGAATATTATAAACAACTTCATGTCAATAAATTCAACAGATTAACAAAGCTCACTCAAGAAGAAATATTTAACCTGAATGTCCCTGTATCTATTAGGTTGAACTCTTAGTTTAAAACCTCCTGGGGTGCCTGGGTGGCTCAGTAGTTGAGTATCTGCCTTTGGCTCAGGTTGTGATCTCAGGGTCCTGCTTCTCCCTCTGCCTATGTCTCTGCCTCTCTCTGTGTCTCTCATGAATAAGTAAAATCTTAAAAAAAATTAAAAAATTAAATAAAAACTTCTCACAAGGAAAACTCCAGGTCAAAATGGCTTCATTGATCATTTGAAGAGGAGATAATAACAAGTTCTGTACAAATTCTTTCAGAAAATTTTTAAAAAGGGACAGCCTTCCCACCCATTCTATGATTCTAGCATTATCTTATTACCCAAGCCAGATAAAGACATTACAAGTAAAGAAAACTACAGACCAATATCCTCCATGAACATGAATGCAAAATAATCTAAAAAATTTTTAGCAAATCAAATCCAACAATATATAACAAGGATAAAAATATCAAGACTGAGTGAAGCTTATCCCAGGTATGCTTGGTTGGTTTAGCATGCAACAGTCAATTTCTTTAATCCATCATATTAATAAGCCAAAAAAAGAAAACCATATAATTATCTCAATAAATGTGGAAAAGGCATATGAAAAAAATCTAACATCTATTTCAGATTTTTAAAACTCTCAGCAAACTATAAGTAGAAAAAAACTTCCTCAAACTGAAGGCATCTACAAAAAACATAGCTAATTTAATACTTCTGGTGTAATGCCGAATGCTTTCCTAGGTTTAGAAACAAGAAAAGTGTGTGTGTTCCCCCTTCTATTCAACATTATACTGGAGGTTCTGACCAGTGCAATAGGGCAAGAAAAGTGAATAAAAAGCATTTATATAGGAAAGAAAGAGTTATAACTGTCTTTATTTGCAGATGACATGATCACCTATGTAGAAAATCCTACTGAAATACAAAACAAAATAAAAAATCCCCTACTAGAACTAGTAAGTGATTTTAACAAGGTTGTATATAAGACCAATATACAAATCCAGTTGTATTTTTATATTCTAGAAATATAGAATTTCATGGCTAAATCTCATAGCTAACATTAAAAAAGACTTATATATCAAGTGTTGGTGAAAACGTGGAGTAATGTAGTTCTCATACATTGATGGTGAGACTGTAAAATGGCACAATGATTTTGAAAATCAGCTTGGCTATTTCTTAAAAATGTTAGCATACATCTACTGTATGTTAGAGATATATTTACCTAAGGGAAATGTAGGCATATCTTCTCACAAAGACACACATATAACTTCTCATAACAGTTTTATTTATAATAGCCAAAATCTGGAAATAGTCCATATTGCCATCAATAGGTGGCTATAAATAGTTTATGGCATATGCATAGGATCAGATACTACTTAGAAATAAAATTAATGAACTATTATTGCACACAACATAGATGAATCTCAAAATAATTATGCTGAGTGAAAAAATCCAGACCAGAAAAAGGAACAGATTATAGGACATTCATATGAAATTCTATACAAATGTGATTTATAGTTATAGTTATGAAAAGTTATTCTATAGTTATAGAAAGGACATTAGTGGTTGCCAGTGGAAGGATAGAATGGTGGATTAAAAGGGACATGAGAATAGTTTTATTTGTAATGGATGTGTTCATTATCCTGATTGTGGAGTGAGTTTCACAGGTGTAAACATATGCCAAAGCATCAAATTCTACATTAAAATATATGTAATTTATTGTATACCAATTATATCTCAATAATGCTTTTAAATCAATGGAAACAGACTTCCAACCCTAAAATATGTATCTACTAAAAATATTCTTTAAGAATAAAGTTGAAGTAAAGATATTTTCAGATTTTCAGATATAGGAGAACTAAGAAAATTCATTAGATTGGATCTACACTATAAGAAATGCCAAAGGAATTTCTTCAGTCTCAGAGAAAATGATACCAAAAGATAACTCTGGGAAAGAGATACAAAATATATGAAGCAAAAATTCACAGAATGAAAGGAAGATAGAGACAGTTTCAAAATCATAGTAGAGGAATTAAATACTCTTCTATGAGAAATTGATAGACCAAGTAGGCAAAAAGTCAAGACACAATCTGATCTATTACTGTTTTACCTAATAATGTATCTCTACTACATATTTGTAGAGTATTATATCCCCAAAGTTGCATGGTATATTTACCAAGATAACCATAGACTGGCTTTTTCAAAAGTCTCAATACATTTACCTGAAGTACTAACAAGAACTTACTATAATACTGCTCTGCCACATATAGATCTGAAAACACCAGTTCTGGGCAAAGAATTAACAAAACAACAGTAGCTTTCTCTGGCTATAGCAACTGAGTTCTCTGCAAACCATCTAACAAGACTACTACAGCAGAATGAATGGTCTATGTCATTTCTAAAAGAGTGTGTACTATATTTTTATTGAATGTTTATTGAAATGTGTTATTTATCTCTTGCCAAAAAATGATTAACACTTGACTCATTTGAAATCCTAAGTGATAGGGGTGCCTGGGTGGCTCAGTTGGTTGAGTGCCTGGCTCTAGATTTTCGCTCAGGTCATGATCTCAGGGTCCTGGGATTGAACCTCATGTTGGGCTCCCAGCTCAGCAGATAGTCTGCTTGTCTCCCTCTCCCTCTGTCCTCCCCACTAACACATTAACTCTCTCTGAAATAAACATATAAATCTTTGAAAAAATAAAAAATAAAATAAAATACTGAACAATAGACATATATCTCTTATGACTAAACAAAATGTCCACAGAATTAGTATATTTTCTCTCTTTTTACTGAAATAATAGAAAATAATAGACTAGTTTTACAACCATATTATGATTAATTAGAAATTGATTAAAAGGCCCAAATATTTGGAAATTAAACAGTACTCTTCTGAGTAGTCCAGAATCAAGGAAGAAACCAAAAGAAAAATTAGAAATTATTTTGAACTAAATAATAACAAAAATATAATGTATGAGTTTCTGTTCTGGCATATAAAGAGCTTGGGACTTGTTACTCCTACCTTTATAAAAAGAGGAAAAGCTGAACAAACTAAAAATCAGCAATTCTTCTTAAATCCATTAGAGAACTGAGGTCATGGAGCAAACCATGCCCCCAAAGTTAGAGAGAAAACAGGCAGATACAGAGAGTCTCAACTTACCACACCCTAAGGCCAGGAGCATAAACTTTCCTTAGGACCAGTAGCAGAGTAGAAAGACTTAATGTGGGGGTACCTGGGTGGCTCAGAGATTGAGTGTCTGCCTTTGGTTCAGGTCGTGATCCCAGTGTCCTGGGATCAAGTCCATCATTGGGCTTCCTGCAAAGAGCCTGCTTCTCCCTCTGTCTGTTTCTGCCTCTCTTTCTGTGTCTCTCATGAATAAATAAATAAAATAAAAAATGGATAGATAAATAAAATACACTTTAAAAAAGAAAAGAAAAACAATGTGTTTTTTTGAAAATTGCTGAAGACTCTATATGGACACTTATGTGAGATTTAAAACTCAAGGAGCCCAGTCATAGGGGAATGCTCACATTTTTGAGTGTTTACCATCAGGTTCTCACAGTGAAGACTGGAGAAAAATCTCTTTCTACTTCTGCTAGAAGGAGACGAAAAGTAGACCTGAAAAATGCCCAGAGCATTTTGTTCTTCTTAGGAAGACCTGCCACAAGGGGAACTATTTCACCAGAGCCTAACCCAATGGAAGTTTTGCCAAAGCCCAACCAACCTAGGGAAGGGGAAATACTCAACTCTAGACTCCCCAGTCATTCAATGTAACTTTTGAAAACCAATGAGCCAACCAACCAAACAAGCAAACAAAACATAACTGAGTGGCCCTTGTGAATGTCACAGCTCAGGGCACAGGATCACTGAAAGAGTGGAACTTAATCATACAACTATAGAAACTTCCCCTCCCTCTTGAGCTTGCTACCACATCAATAGGGTTCCTGTATAACAACAAGAGTACAACAGAAAGAACTGCACACTTCAAACTTTATTTAAGGAGTCTCTAGAGAAATTCCAAGATTCTCTAAAGAAATTCCAAGATAACAGAGGAGACAAAAAAAGCACCAGAGGAAATTTTAGCTCCAGACACCTACAAGTACAATATGAAACACAATCTCACCCCTGGACAGATAAACATAAAACTTCACACTAAAAGCCTCAGTTCCGTTTACCCAGTACATCATGTCTTGCTTTCAACAAAAGATTACAGGCATATTAAAAGCTTAAAAACATGATTTGGAGAGACAGAGTGAGCATCAGAACAAGACTCAGTTATGGCAGAGATGTTGGAATAATCAGACTAGAAATTTAAAACAACTCTGATTAATATGCTTAGGATGCCAATGCAAACGGTAAACAGTATTCAAGAATGGGTGGTTATTTAAACATAGAGATGGAAACACTAAGGAAGAAATGCTAGAAATAAAAAGAACACCAAAAAGAAACGAAGAATGCCTTTGAAGGGCTCTCATCAGTAGATTGGACACAACCAAGGAAAGAATCAATGAACTTGAAGAAATGTCAGTAAGGAACTTTCAAAACTGAAATGCAAAGAGCTAAAATCAATCAATCAATCAATCAGAATATAGAGGAACCGTGGGACAATTCCAAAAGGTGTAACATACATGTGATGGGAGTAGTAGAAGAAGAAGAAAGAAAGGAATAGAAGAAATATTTGAAGCAACAATGACTGAAAATATTCTGAAATTACTAATAGCACCAAAGTGCAGATCCCGGAAACTTTAGAGACACCAAGGAGGATGAACATCAAAAACCCTACACCTAGGCATATAATTTTTAAACTGAAAAAATCAAAGGCAAAAAGAAAACCTTGAAAGAAACCAGAGAAAAACAAAACCTTAGCTATACAGGAGCAAGGATAAGAATTATATCAGACTTCTCTTCAGAAACCATGCAAGCAAGGAGAGAGTAGAGTGAAATACTCAAAGTGTTAAAAGAAAAAAAAAATCCACCAACCTAGAACTCTGTATCTAATAAAATTCTCCTTCAAAAGTGAAAGATAAAAACCTTCTCAGACAAACGAAACCTGAGGTAATTTGTCATCAATAGACTTGCCTTACAGGATGTTAAAGGAAGTTCCTCAGAGAGAAGGAAAATGATGTAGCTCAGAAACTTGGATCTACATAAAGAAAGGAAGAATGTTAGAGAAGGAATAAATGCAGTAAAATATATTTTTTTACTCTTAATTGATCTAACAGTATATTCAAAATACTAAAGCAACAATGTATTCAGTAATTGCAGTTTATGGATACAAGAAATAAAAGACAGCAAAGTTATAAGGGATGAAGAGAAATTGAGAATACTTTGTTATAATATATTTGCACTACCTTTGAAGTGATACAATGTTATCTGAAAGTGGATTTAGATTAATTTATATGTGTTTTGCAAATTCTAGGACAAACACATAAAAAGGCAAAAAAAAAAAAAGAATGGTGGGGGAAGACAAAAGTAAAAAATCACTAACAAGCTTCTGTGTAAGGAAACTAGAAAAAGAAGGGTAAATCAATTTCAAAGTAAGTAGAAGGGAAGAAAAAATGAAAATTGGAACAGAAATCAATGAAATTAAAATCAAGAGATCAATAGAGAAAACTAATAAAACTGAAAGCTTGTTCTTTGAAAAGAATAATAAAATTGATAAACTTCGAATTGGACTGATGAAGAAATAAAGAGAACACATATCACTAATATGAGAGGAAAAATGGATTGTTACTACAAATCCAACAGACATCAAAAGGATAATGAGAGGACATTGTGAACAATTATTCCTATAAATCCAACAACTTGGATATATATATATATGTATATATATATATATATATATATATATATATATATACCATCTGTGTAGAAAATTTGAAGACTAGATAGACTTATTGGTGAATTTAATAAAAAGTGTATTAAAAAATCCAATTTTGTACAAAAAACTTCAGAAAATTGTGGAGGAAGGAACACTTTCCAACACTTTCTGTGAAGCTGATATTATACTAAGACCAAAACCTAAGGCATTAGGTAAATTAAAAATTGCAGACTAATTTCCTCATGAGCAAAGATATAAATTCTTAAACAAAAGAATTTGGTCATCCAACGATATATACAAATTCATCTAAGTCAAATCAGGAGACAGAAATTACATATGTGAACAGGGAAGTTAATATATAAGAAATTATTAAGGTAAAATAGGAAAGTAACTATAATATGTAAAGAAAAATTTCAAGGATATCCCAGGAGTGAGGGGGAAATATGCAAGGGCACCTGGGTGGCTCAGTGATTGAGCATCTGCCTTTGGCTCAGGGCATGATCCCAGGGTCCTGGGATCGAGTTCCCCATCGGGCTCTCCATGGGGAGCCTGCTTCTCCCTCTGCCTATGTCTCTGCCTTTCTCTGTGTGTCTCTTATGAATAAATAAATAAAATATTTAAAAAACAAAAACAAAGTTCCTGGGCAAGCAGAAAGTAAGCTTCTTGGGTGAAAGTGAGCTGGGACTGGCAGGTGGGCATACAGAGGGAGTCAGGATACCAGTAGGTGCACAAGGCCGGAAGTGTGCAGTATTTACATTGGGAGGCTTTGGGGGCACAGATGAGTTGTCTCCAGCTGGTAGGCTAGCAGAGGGAGTTGGGGTACCACTGCAAATGCAAGGCGTGGAGCACATGGTGTCCATGTTGAGACCACTGAGGGACGGTATGCCCCAGTGTAGGCGGGGCCTTCAAAGCACTATGGGACCACATGTGAGCATGCACTGTTTGGGGTTTTTTCACCTTTAAGTTTTGAGAGTTCTCTGTGTAATTCTGATACTAATTTTTTTGGATATGTGGTTTGCAAATATTTTTTCATACTTTTTAGTTTGTTCAACCTTTTAACATGGTCTTTTGCAGAGTAAAAGTTTTCAATTTTGATGAAGCCTACTTTTCAATTTTTCATTTAATGGATTGTGCTGAAGTATATTTATATGTTAGGGCTTAAGTCTCATGATTATTTTTTTCCATTTGTTCTGGTTTTCATTTCTCTTTGCTTTTTACTACCTCCTTGCAGGTTGTTTGATCATTTTTTAATTTTAATTTTTTAAAAAAGATTTTATTTATTTATTCATGAGAGACACAGAGAGAGAGAGGCAGAGACATAGACAGAGGGAGAAACAGGCTCCATGCAGGAAGCCTGATGTGAGACTTGAACTTAGGACTCTGGAATCATGCCCTAAGCCCTAAGCCAAAGGCAGATGCTTAACACTGAGCCACCCAGGTGTCCCATGTTTGAGCATTTTTTTAAAGTAACATTTTGCTTTATATATTGTATCTCCTTAAATAACCTTTTTAGTAGTTGCTCTGGGTGTTGTATTGTGTATATATATATATATATATATATACACATAACTTATCACAGTCTGCTGATAACATTATTTTACCAGTTCCAGTGAAGTGTCATAACCTTACCTCCTTTACATCCCTTCATTTCCCCCCATTTATAATATATATATTTTTTCAGATATTGAATTCTCTTTCACTCTTCTGAGTGTACTGGATCCAGTGACATTTGCTTAGGATACATGTAGAATATATTGTCTTCAGTTTTCCCCAAAGCAATGATACGAGGGGGGGGGATTGGTTTCCCCTCAATGCACAAATGCTACGGTGCAGGGATAGAACCTGTCTATAATATAACTTTTAAATATTTACACTACTTACCTTTAGAACCAATCAAGCTGTGTTTAAATTTTTGCTTCAGCCATCAAGTATAATTTAGAAAACTCAAGAGGAGAAAGAAAATGTAATGTATTTATTCATAATTTTACTCTGTCCATTGTTCTTTGTTCTTATATTCAAATATTTCTTCTTTCATAATTTCCTTTCTATTTTGACAAGTTGTTTTAGGGTAGATCTGCTAACAACAAATCCTCTTAGTTTTCTCCCCGCTCTGAGAATATCTGATTTTCCCTTCATTCCTGAAGGATATTTTTGCTAGGTATAAGATTCTGGGTTGACTGTTATCCCCCCTCCGCCCCCCCCGCCCCGTATCTGAAATATGTGATAATACTTGCTTCTGGTCTCTGCAGTTTCTGATGAGAAATCCACTATCATTAATTTTTTTTTACCTTTATAGGTAAGGTGTTGTTTCTCTATAGCTGTTTCAAGGTTTTTTTTACTAGTCTTTAGATTTCAGAAGTTTGACTATCATGTGTCTGGGGGGGGGATTTTTTTGTTTTCCTGTTTTGAATTCATTCAGCTTTTTGAATCTATAAGCTTATATCTTTTGCCCAATTTGGAGTGTTTTCAGCCATTATTTCTTCAAGTACCCTTTCACCCCATCATCTTTCTCTTCTCCTTGTGAAATTCCATGGATTCATTAATTAATTCCCTGAGACTGTTCATTTTCTTCAGTGTTTTCTCTTTGTTGTTCAGATTGGGTGATTTATAATGTTTTAGCTTCCGGTTAGCTGACTCTTTCATCTGTCTCCTTCATTCTGCTGTAAAGTCTATCTGTTGAGTTTTTAATTTTTTAAACTTTAACGTATTTTTAAAAGATTTTATTTATTTATTCATGAGAGACACAGAAAGAGAGAGAGATAGAGGCACAGGCAGAGGGAGAAGCAGGCTCCATGCAGGGAGCCTGATGTGGGACTCAATCCTGGACTCCAGGATCACACCCTGCCTGGGCTGAAGGCAGGTGCTAAACTGCTGAGCCACCCAGGGATCCCCTGTATTTTTCCATTTGATTCTTATTTATACCTTTTTTTTTTTTCTGAGATGTTATTTTTTTTCTTTATTTTTTTGAGAGGGTTTAAAATAGTTTCTTGAAACATTTTTATGATTGCTTTAAAATCTTTAAGATGATTCTAATACCTATGTTATCTTGGTGTTGGCATCTATGGATTGCCTTTTTCACTCAGTTGAGATCTTACTGGTTCTTGGTATAATGAGCATTTTTTTTAAACTAGAAATTTGTGGTATTATGAGACTCTGGAACTTATTTGAATCTCATATTTCAGCCCAGATTGGTGGTTTCCTGGAGGTGGTGACGTTAAAGTGAGGGACAGATGTACACGGACAAGGGAGAAGGAGGAAATGCTAGGGAGTGATAGATATGTTCATTAATTTAACTGTAGTGATGATTTTATAGATGTATACACAATTAAAACTTGCAAAGTTTTACACTTAAATATGTGAAGCTTGTTGTATATCTCAATATAGCTATTTAAAAATGTTATCAGGAAAAAAACTAAAGTAAAGTAGATACCAAACTATTCCTTTTGACGTTTCCTGTATACAAATTTTTCTAACAAGGAATTCTAAGGACTGAGATGCCAAGATTTTTCTTAAATATGACTTTTACTGCTTGTTAGAAAATTTTGCATGACAATCAAGGTGATGGATATATCTCTTGCCTCTAATATTTCTTTATTCTCTCTTGTCTATGTACATCTGTTTCTTATTTTACTATCACCACCCCCAGGAAACCACTGATCTGCTTTCTGTTTCTATAGGTGTTTACAGTTTTTATAATTTTATATAAATGGAAGGAAGAATTATGTACTTTTTCTTTTTTGGTTTCACTTCTTTGACTTAGCATAATATTTTGAAATTCATTCATCCATGTGATTCATATTATTATGTGAATCAATATTGACTTATTTTAATTATTGAGTATTAGTCCATTGTGTAGATATATCATGATTTGATTATCAGTTCACCTTTTTTTTTTCTTTTTGAGCTCTGTTCACCTTTTGATACACATTTGGATTGTTTCCAGCTTTTGACTATTGCAAACAGAGCTGCTAGGAACATTCATGAATAAGCCTTGAATAGACATATTACTTCATTTCTCTTGGGTAAAATACCTAAGAGTGCAATGATTTGATCATATGGTAAGTCTATGTTTAACTTTTTAACAACATGTCAAACAGTTTTACAGAGTATCTATACAATTTTATATTCCTATGATCAGTGTGTGGGTGATGCAATTGCTCCACATCCCCACTAATATTTGATATGGTCAATATTTTTAATTTTAGATTTTTTAATGTATTGATACCTAATTATTTCATATCTGACCTATTTGTTGAAAAGACTCTCCACTGAATTTGTTTTTAAATTCTTTAGTGAGTTTCATTCACTGTATTTTTAAAGATTTTTCTTTGTAGTTGCTCTAGGGCTCACCATATATATCATAACAGAATCAATTTAGATTTTTACTAACTTAATTCTAATGAGATATAGAAACATCATTACTTTTTTGGGTCTGTCTCTTTCCCCTCACCTTTTGTGGTATTTTAACATAAATATTACATCCATGAATGTTATAATACCATTGTTATACTTATTACTTTATGTAATTATGACTTTTAAAGAGCTGAGAGAAGAAAGGAGAACAAGTGTATATTGATGCTCTTGTTATATTAATATTCCCATTTACTATTTCTGTCTCTTTTCATATATTCTTATGGATTCAAGTTATCATCTATAGTCATTTTTTTGGAGTCACAATATAGCTTAGTTTCCATCTATCTTCTCTGTGCTGTTATTGGGAAAATTATTACATTTCTATGTGTTATGGGCCCAACAATATATTACATACATATTGTCTTATACAATTACTTTTCAAATAAGAGGAGAAAGGAGAAGAAATATATACTGTTGATTTCATACTTACCTAAACTGTCTTTACCAGTGCTCTTGATTTTTTCATGGAATTTGAATTATCATCTGGGGTCACTTGCTTTCAGCCTGAAAAATTTCCTTTACTATTTCTTGTAAGCTGGATCTGCAAGCAAAAAATTCTCTTGATTTTTGTTTATATGGTAATGTCTTCATTTGCCCTTCATTTCTGAAAGATAGCTTTGTTACATATAAGATTCTTGATTAACAGTTATTTTTTTCTTTGCACTTTGAATATGTTACTCTACTGTTTTCTAGCTTCCATTGCTTCTGATGAGAAGTAAGTTCATCTTACTGGGGTTTCTTACAAGTGATGAGTGGTTTTCTCTCACAACTTTCAAGATTTTCTCCTTTCAACCTTTTAACTATGATGTCTGGTTATGGATTTCTTTGTGTTTATCCTATTGGAATTTATTGAGCTTCTTAGATATGTGGGTTAGTGTTTGTCAATAAACTAGGAAAGTTTTTAGCCATTACTTCTTTAAATATTTTTTCTTTTCCTTTTTCTCTGGTATTTTTATTACATGTTTGTTGGTTTGCTTAATGTTATCCCACATTTCTCTGAGGCTCCACTCATTTTTCTTCATTCTTTTTTTTCTGTTCTTTGGATTGTATAACCTCCATCACTCTATCTTTAAGTTTGTTAATATTTTTTTCTTCCATAAGTTGAGATCCTCTAGTAAATTTTTCTTTCTTTTTTTTTAAAATATTTTTTTTATTTATTCATAATATATACGGAGAGAGAGGCAGAGGCATAGGTAGAGACAGAAGCAGGCTCCCTGCAGGGAGCATGATGCAGGAGTCAATCCTAGAACCCAGGGATCAGGAACTGACTCAAAGGCAGATGCTCAACCATTGAGCCACCTAGACATCCCTCCTCTAGTAAATTTTTCATTTAAATCATTATATTTTTCAACTTCAGAATTTGTATTTGATTCTTTTAAAATAATTTATCTCTAATTCATCTCTTTGTCAAGACTATTTGATGAGACATTATCAGCATACTTTATTTTGTAAATTATGGTTTATTTAGTTCTTTGAACATATGTACAATAGCTACATCGAAATCTTTGTTAAATCCAATATTTATCTGGTCATTCTCAAAGGCAGTTTCTGTTGCCTGTTTCTATCAGTGTATAAGTTATATTTTCCTATTTTTTTCTATGCCTCACACTCTTGTTGGAAATGGGACATTTTAGATAGTAACTCTGGGTTCTGGCTATCCCTACCCTTGCCCCTCAGCTCTGGTTATTGTTATTTGTTCGCTTATTTGTTTAGTGACTAGCTTTTATTTTAGTGATGTCTATTAGCCAACACACACACACACACACACACACACACACACAGTGTTAAGCCTCTGATGTTGGTGTGCAGCCCCCTGGTGTGCAGGGGATAACAGTGGTTTGCCAGCAGTCTCTTTAGCTATCTCTTCCCCTGACCACACTCAGCTGTTAAGTGCCACAAATTGTGGGATGATTGCTCTATTGTTTTGAACAATGTTCTGGGGCATGAATTGTTCCACAGACTAAACCAATCAAATTCCAGCTTCTTCAAAGGACTGGTTCCTGAGGTATTTGATAAAATAGGAGGGCTACTGCCAGCTATCGTTTCCTGGGGCTCTCTGCTGCAAACTAGCAGTCTTAAGTTTAGCCTATGTTTAACAAATCTACCAGTGTTTTCCCAATTTCCTTTCAACACAATTTCCACTGTTTTTGAGTGCACCTTTACCCTTAAATTTCTCCATGTTTCACTGCATATGAAGTCAGCTGCTTTGGGAAAAGATTAGGGGCTATCTATTTTATGGTCTGCTACTTCCTGTAGGCAAAATCTCTGAGTCAGGACTTTGGTGTTAGGATGGGGACAATAGTGTTCTTCTCTCTGAGTGACACTTCCACTTTAGGAGCTCAGCATGAGGTAGAAGGGGGAAGAGTAGCCTCAGATCTTCTTGGCTTGCCTCTCCTGGCATAGAACCATGACTTTATGAACCAGCACGAGGGCAATGAGGAACCCAGAATTCTCAGTGGCACTGTGCCCAAGGTAGAGTTTCTGTCTCACCAGTAGGAACTAGGTGGGAGAAGGAAGTGCAACCTCTCAGACAATTGGCTCAGTACTTAGTCTTAGCAAAAGGTAGCTGGGACAGGCTGAAAAATGCCGATATCCTATTCCTCCTGAGAAAACAACCCACTTACTGGGAGCCGGAGTCAAAGTCAGCCCTGTGTTTTTGTCTTCTGCATCAGTCTGAAGTGGAGTTTCTGTTTTTCTGAGCTCCAAGGGAGGAAGGAGAGTGTGGTCTTGGTTCAGATACGACAGGGTCTCACTGGTCTTTACAAATTTTGTTGATTAAAAAAAATGTTTATTTGCTATTATGCCCTTAAACTATTTCTGGGGACTTTTTAAAAAAAGATTTTTAAAATTTAACCATGAGAGACACAGAGAGTGAGGCAGAGACACAGGCAGAGGGAGAAGCAGGATCCCTATGGGGAGTCCAATGCAGGATTCTATCCTAGGACCCTGGGATCACAACCTGAGCTGAAGGCAGACACCCAACCAACTGAGCCACCCAGATGTCCCTATATCTGGAGCCTTTTAATAGTTATTTATTAAGTAATTTTCACTGGGAAAAATGTGCTAGTTTTTTTTTTTTAAATTGGGATTGCGTTGGACTTACATACACATTTTGAGAGACTTATATCCTAAAAATTTTGAATCTTCCAATCCATGAACATAGTATATATCTCCATTTATTTAGATCTTCTTTCTCTCAGCCATGGCTTAAACTTTTCAGTGTACATGTCTTGCACATATTTTGTGAGATTTATCCCCATGTATGTCTCTTTTTTGATGTAATTTATATTTTTTGAAATTTTATTTTCTGATTATTTGTTGCTAATATTAGGAATATAATTAATTTTTGTATGCTCATTTTGTTTCTTGCCTCCTTGCTCAACCTACTTAATAGTTCTGGTAGCTATTTTTAGACACTATAGGATTATCTATGTAGAAAAGCATGTCATTTGAATATCAAGAAAGCTTTAATTCTTCCATTCCAATCTGAATACCATATATTTTTTCTTCAGTTATTGCACATGGCTAGGCCCTCTAGGGTACTGTTGAGTAGAACTGATGAAAGTGAGCATCCCTGATCCTACACTACAGATTTTCACATTAAGTAAGGGGAGGGATGCCTGGGTGGCTCAGTGGTAGAGCATCTGCCTTTGGCTCAGGGCATGATCTTGGGGTCTGGGATGGAGTCCCACATCGGGCTCCTGCAGAGAGCCTGCTTCTCCTCTCCCTCTGCCTGTGTCTCTGCCTCTCTCTCTCTCTCATGAATGAATAAATAAAATCTTTTTTAAAAAAAGTAAGAGTAAGGGGAGAGTATAACTTTCTTTTCTTTTTGTGCACTCTCCTAAAAAATAAGCAGTGTATAACTTTTGTAATAAAAAAGTGCCAAAAATGTGTAAAAAAATCAAAACCATAGTGCCTCATCCTGACCCTGCTTCATTTTTTTCTCTTACATGTGCTCACAAGGGACTTGAGGAGGTGTCAGCTGCAGCAGGGGCCTCTGATTCCATGGTCCTGAAACTCTCTCCTGGAAAACCCAGTGTGCAAAGAAGGGCACGACTGGTGGTTCCCTGACACAGTGAGGATGAGGGGATTGACAAGGATTTTTCAGTTTTTTTTTTTTGATTTTTCAGTTTTGAAAGATACTTTAACTGGGTAAAGGATTCTAGGTTGACAATTGTTTTTTTCTTTCTGTATTTTAAAGATGCTTCACTGCCTTCTAGCTTCGTTTCTCCCTGAGATCTGCTTTGGACATTATTTTTCTGAATGTGCTGTGTCTTTTGGTGTGGGTGGGAAGGCTGCTTCTGATATCATGTGTTCATCACTGGTTTAAAGCAATTTCATTTTAACGTGCTTTGGTGTGGTTTTCTTCCATTTATTTATTTATTTATTTATTTATTTATTATTTATTATATTTTTAAGATTTTATTTATTTATTCGTGAGAGACAGAGAGAGCGAGAGAGGCAGACACGGACAGAGGGAGAAGCAGGCTCCACGCAGGGAGCCAGACGTGGGACTCGATCCCAGGTCTCTAGGATCAGGCCCTGGGCTGACGGTGGCAGTAAACTGCTGAGCCACCCGGGCTGCCCGGTTTTCTTCCTTATAAAAAAATGCTTGGGGGGATCCCTGGGTGGTGCAGCGGTTTGGCGCCTGCCTTTGGCTCAGGGCGCGATCCTGGAGACCCGGGATCGAATCCCACACCGGGCTCCCGGTGCATGGAGCCTGCTTCTCCCTCTGCCTATGTCTCTGCCTCTCTCTCTTTCTCTGTGACTATCATAAATAAATAAAAATTAAAAATAAATAAATAAATAAATAAATAAATAAATAAATAAATAAATAAAAATAAAAAAATGCTTGGAATATGTTGAGTTTTTTGTGTCCATGTGTTTACAGTTTTCATTATATTTGGACATTTTGTGGACAGTATTTCTTCATGTATGTTTCTCTACCCCTCACCATCTTTTAGGATTCTAATTACAAGTGTACTTGGTCGCTTGAGTTTGTCTCAGAGCAGTGTTCCCTTTTCAGTCATTTTTCTCTTTGTAATTTCTTTCCTTTTAAAAAAAGATTTTATGTATGTATGTATGTATGTATTTATTTATGAGACAGAAAGAGAGCATGTGCACACACAAGCAGGGGGACAAGCAGACTCCTGCTGAGTGCGGAGCCTGATTTAGGGCTTGATCCCACAACCCTGAGATCATGCCCTGAACCAGAATCAAGAGTCAGATGCCTGTGGTGCCTCGGTGGCACAGTTGGTTAAGTGCTTAATTCTTGTTTCTGCTCAGGTCATGATCTCAGGGTCCTGCGATTGAGTCCCCCCATGCTCTGTGTGGAGTCTGCTTCAGTTTCTCTATCTCACTCTGCTTCTCCTCTCCACCTTCTCTCTCTAAAATAAAAATAAATACATCTTTTTTTTTTTAAAAAGAGTCTAATACTTAACCCACTGCACCACCCAGGTACCCCTCTTTGTAGTTTATTTCAAATAGTTTCTATTGTTATATCTTAAAGTTCATTAATCTTTTCTTTTATGTCTAATCTGCCATTAATCTCATCCAATGCATTTTTCATCTTAGAAACTAGTTCTAGGGCAGCCCGGATGGCTCAGTGGTTTAGCGCCGCCTTCAGCCCAGGGTGAGCTCCTGGAGACCCGGGATGGAGTCCCACGTCAGGCTCCCGGCATGGAGCCTGCTTCTCCCTCTGCCCGTGTCTCTGCCTCTCTCTCTCTCTCTCTCTTTCTGTGTCCCTCATGAATAAATAAATAAAATCTTAAAAAAAAAGATACTAGTTCTATCTCTATTTGAGTTGGGTCTTTTCTATATCTTCTGTGTCTCTACTTAACATATTCAATCTTTCTTATAGTGTCCTGAACAAATTTATTGTCCTTAACTACTGATTCTATCATCTTTGACATCTCTAGGTCATCTTCCATTGATTTATTTTTCTCCTTATGATGGCTTGTGTTTTTCTGCTTCTTTGCCTGTCTTAGTTTTTTATTAGGTGAGAGACATTGGGAATTTTGCCTGGTGGTACTATTTATCTTTATATTCCTATAATTGTTCTTGAACTTTGTCCTGGAATGCTACTAATTTGCTTGGAAACAATTTGATCCTTTTGAGTCTTGCCTTTAAGCTTTGGTGGATCAGAGCACTATTGGTCTAGGGCTAATTTTGCTCCAGCAATGAGGCAAAATCCTTTTGAATACTCTCTATCTGATATCCTGTGAATTGTTAGGCTTTCCACTATGGCTAGTCAAAACAGGTACTATTTCTGACTCTATGAGCTCTGAGGATTGTTCTCTTTAACCGTTTCATGAGATTCTTTTCCTGGCCTCAGGAAGTTTCCTTAGACACATGAACTGATCAATATTCAGTTGAGTATTTGAGAGTGGCCTTTGCTGATCTCCAGACTTATTTTTTTGTCTAACTCCTTCTGCTTCAGTGCTTTCCACTGTGAACTACAGTTCACTACAGCTGCCTTGTTTTCCCCAGCTTCCCTGTCACCTCAACTCAGGGGAATCTTTAGGTTCTGCCTCATCCCCGACTCCCTGCTCTGCAGGATAGTAACTGTTTCCACGCAGAGGCAATCATAGGTCTCACCTCATTTGCTTTCTCTCACTCAGAGATCACTGTCCTTTGATGCCTGCTGTCCAATGTGTTAAAAACTGTTCTCATTCTTTCATGTATTCGGGGCTTTTAAAAAATTGTTTCATGTGTATGGTAAATTCCCTATTATTCCATCTTGCTCAGAGCAGAAGTTCACTTCAGTTCTTAATATATTAATTAATTCTTAATATACTCATTTCACAGCCTTTTTTTATACATGAGTAAGACTCAAGATCCCTATCCCACCTTTCTTTTCTTTTTTTTAATAAATTAATTTTTATTGGTGTTCAATTTACCAACATACAGAATAACACCCAGTGCTCATCCCGTCAAGTGTCCCCCACAGTGCCTGTCACCCATTCACCCCCACCCCCTGCCCTCCTCCCCTTCCACCACCCCTAGTTCGTTTCCCAGAGTTAGGAGTCTTTATGTTCTGTGTCCCTTTCTGATATTTCCCACACATCTCTTCTCCCTTCTCTTATATTCCCTTTCACTATTATTCATATTCCCCAAATGAATGAGAACATACACTGTTTGTCCTTCTCCGATTGACTTACTTCACTCAGCATAATACCCTCCAGTTCCATCCACGTTGAAGCAAATGGTGGGTATTTGTCGTTTCTAATGGCTGAGTAATATTCCATTGTATACATAAACCACATCCCTATCCCACCTTTCTAAAGGCAAACCAACTCACACTTATATAAACTTACAGTATAAGTTTGGAAAGTATTTGATTGTGTGTTTTTGAAAACAGAAAGAATGATAACAAATCAGATGAAATGTGTTCTTGCAAAGAAAGGGAATGACAATATTCTTTCAAAGTCTTTAGCTTTGGGGATCCCTGGGTGGCGCAGCGGTTTGGCGCCTGCCTTTGGCCCAGGGCGCGATCCTGGAGACCCGGGATCGAGTCCCACGTCGGGCTCCCGGTGCATGGAGCCTGCTTCTCCCTCTGCCTGTGTCTCTGCCTCTCTCTCTATGTGTGTGACTATCATAGATAAATAAAAAAATTTAAAAAAAAAAAAAAAAAAAAAAAACAAAGTCTTTAGCTTTTAGAATATCTGATATAATTTTTTCCTTCATCATTTTTCTCCCTGCAGATATATCAGTCCATACTCTTATACATCTACATTATTGGCTATAATAATACATTTCCCACACTGTAATTGCCCATCCTCAGTGTGAGAGAAATCTCTGGGAATTAGATGAGGCAAGTGGAAAAAGCAGGATCTTCTTACCAGGCAGCAATGAACTTCAACTGTAGGCAAGAAAAAGACATATATATCTTGCAATTAATATTAGCCAAGTGATTTTCAAGTTCATACAAGTAGTTACTGAGTAGATGAGGTTATTTGTCCTGCAACCCCATGTAGTTCTTCAAGATTTAATGTTAGTCTTCACTCACTCATAGGTGCCGCTAGGTAACCCCCTTTACCCTTTGTACACAAACACTGCATTTATCTTCCTGCAGGGGAAAGGCTGGAGCCAAGGAGAGAATAGGCAGATTATGACTAAAATGGGGACACAGGCCATTGACATAATAGTTTGCACCCCCTACCACTAAAGAAAAGTCAAAATGCTTGGTGGGCTTCTTTGAATCATGGAGGCAATATACATATCTAGAGTGACTTATTTGTCTGGAACAATCCAAGTTTATGCCTGCTGTCCTGATACAATTTTAAATAGGACTCCTTTCATTTAAAAGTGCCTAGGCTTGGACAATATATTATATAGTGTCCTACTCGACTATATGTGAATGTGCTTCTCTACTCATTCACTGAGAAATCTGTAAAGCTAGAAAGTGTTTGTGGTGCCAAGGGCAAGAGATGCTTTCTAGCTAGTTTAGGCTGCAAGGCGGCTGTTATCCTTGGGCCCTGTGATCTCGCAGATCCATTGACAGATACTCAGTGTGTCTGCAGCAGATGGAGATGCTCTGTGAAGCATGGGGGAAACCCGTTTGGAAGATTTATAGTTCAGATCATAGTGTTTAAGAGAGGAGCCACACTGTCCCAGGCAAATAGCTAATCTTCTATTGGGAAAAGGCTTCCAGATTGCAACTGGGTCTGGGTAGACACTAAATACCTAGAACATTAAGTGACCATATGACCTGAACTGCCCCTTATGAACTGGATGTCATCCAAAAATCACACATTTGGACCTGTGAAGCAGCACTTCAGTTTCCAGAGTGGGGAGAAAGAGGGAGAAGCAGGCTCCCTGCTGAGCAAGGAGCCCGATGCAGGGCTCGATCCCAGGATCCTGGGATCATGATCTGAGCCGAAGGCAGATGCTCAACCACTGAGCCATCCAGGTGCCCCTCAACTGCAGTATTAATATGAGGTCAGGCTCAAGCAGATCCTGAAGCCTTAGGTAAGATTGTTAGTGGCTTAGACTTCCCATGTGCCTACTCCTGCCTCCTGCCACTCTCCTTCAATTACATGCCTCACTCCTCCCCCCAACTTTCTGGCCCCATGACAAGCTCTCTCTGCTGGTCATAGGGATTCCTGCTGCCCCACTGCACCCTTGTAGCAATACTTTTGACTTCATGGTTGAAGCAGTTTGTCTGACCGACCCAGCGTTGCTCATGTACTCACCCCCCTGGCTGGGGCAGAATCTGTCACAAAGCCAAGACTGCAAAAAAGTACTGAGCAGAGGAAATCATTTCAGTCCTCCCCTGGGTTGGGAAGACACACACACACAGTTCCAGAAATATCCCAATCTCTCCCAGTGTAACTGCCCTACAAAGCGACCCACTCACTTCTTTACCAGTAGAAGTACCAGCAGTCTCACACCCAATCATTGCTCTGGAAGCGATGTCATGGGGCCAGCGGGCCCCAGGATCTTCAGGCCATTTCACTTTACCTCCAGCTCTGTCTTAGTGTTCCATACTTCTGCAGATTCAGGGATAAATCCAACCCCCAACCAAGACACTATATACAATAGGAAGGGAAAGGAAGAAGAAAGAGACAAAACTCATTGAAATCATAAAAAGGAATAGTCTTTGTTTCTTCCTCTGGTCCTGCCAATATAGAGGTATTCCTGACCTCTTTCCTCTACTGCTCCTTCCATGATTGGGTTGCTTTTAGCCAGCACTTTAGCTGGTCAGGGCTCTTTGTCTAGTGGGATAACCTAAAACTTTGTTCATGGGGTGTCAGAGTCCTTGGCAGGACTGCTGCTTACAACTCTAAGTGACATAACACACACAGGGACTCCTAGTGGAGGGTTTGTGAATGGAGGCAAAATCCAGTTGGCCCTCAGCTCGCCAATACACCATCACAGATATCCAAGATACTTTGCTCTTATTCATGCAGAGGCACTGTACGTACTAGGCATGACCCTAGCCCATGTGCCCATGGCTATTTAAAGCTTTAGTAGTCTTCCACTAACCTTTATGGCTAAGCATGATCACTCACAGATGTACCAGGATCCCTCTTAAACTTCCTCGAGTTCCCAGATATGGTGCCAATTTGCTTTTAATATTGGTGATCAAACTCCCAGTTCAGCAGTTCCATCTAAGAAGAGGTGGAAATTGCATGGGACAGTCTTAACTTCCAATTCAGTGCAATCACTATCATGACCCTGGTAGTACTCTTTCTCCACTGGATCTGAAACAGACTCAGAGATTTAGGGATAGGGAACACATGTCTCTAAGAGTGAATTATTAATCTTGATTTTGAGGTTCGTCACTCCTTCCTCCTCGTTTCCAGAACTGTTGTGTTCTGGCTTTGGGGGGAAAGAGTAATTTATTGTTTGCTAATTCAGAGCAGATATAACATCCTGCAAAAGAACATCCCAACCTTATAATGAATGGGAAAATGAACATAATTAACAAGCAAGAAAAGAAGTTTGTGATTTAATTACATTTTTACATTGATATTATTGCTCTGCTTGTTAATATGGTTCTAAAGCAGCATTATTCAAACCAGGGAAAGAACAAAAAGCCAAGCAATAACTAGATAAGAATATATACTAAATTGAATGCAAAACCTCACTATGTAACTTTTAGAAGCACGATTTCTTTGTTTTTAACAGAGAACATTTCAATGATTCCTGGAAATACTGAGCCATTTTACCCACTTGCTAATTGTTTTCCAAGAGTATGTGTATCACCATACTCTGGTTAGCAGAATTCCCTTCCAAAAAACACCCCCAAATCCAGCAATTAAAAAAAATCATTTTAATTTGCATTTTTTCTTTGCTAGTAAATTGAACATTTTTCATGTTTGTATTTTCTGTGAACATATCATCTATTTGTAAATTTTTTTAAAATTTTTATTTATTTATGATAGTCACACACACAGAGAGAGAGAGAGAGAGAGAGAGAGAGAGAGAGAGAGGCAGACACACAGGCAGAGGGAGAAGCAGGCTCCATGCACCGGGAGCCCGATGTGGGATTCGATCCCGGGTCTCCAGGATCGCGCCCTGGGCCAAAGGCAGGCGCCAAACCGCTGCACCACCCAGGGATCCCTATTTGTAAATTTTTTATCTTGTTCTTAGTGTGTTTCTAATAGTTTTACATGATCTAGTTATATATTATATATTGCCTCGTGTTTATTTTTGGGATTCACACAACTATTTTTTTTTAAATTTTTATTTACTTATGATAGTCACAGAGAGAGAGAGAGAGGCAGAGACACAGGCAGAGGGAGAAGCAGGCTACATGCCCCGGGAGCCCGATGTAGGATTCGATCCCGGGTCCCCAGGATCTCGCCCTAGGCCAAAGGCAGGCGCCAAACCGCTGCGCCACCCAGGGATCCCACACACAACTATTTTTAAGAGTGTGTGATACATAGATACATATGTACATACATACATAGGTACATATATACATATTTCTAGAACTCATCAAGATGAAAATTTTGACTTTTAACTGAAAACGAAAGCACATGTGCGGTTTTTGTGCTGATGACCAACCACCAACTGCTTCCCAAATATGGAAAACTGCAATATTGCAGGCAGGGCCAAAAAAATATTTGAGAAGTAAACATCCTGCTGGCCAGATACTCTCTACCTTTAAATTTGGCAGACATGAACATGGCTTAAAAGATTCTGAGGCCAGGAGTTCGATTGTTCCAATCTGGGCCCAGCATGGTACCTGTCACATTTGGAACAAGTGAGTGAGTGAGTGGATGGCTTGTTCTTCACGTAGGAGATGGGATTAAAAAACAGTTTTGCAGTTTTTTTGTTTGTAAATCGGCACTGAGCTTTGAAAGACTATTCATCAGACTGACAGGTCTGTAACTTGGAGTAAATGGAGGCTTATAACTGGGCAGTATATACTAGCTTGTCTTGAAGGAACTAAACCTGAGGAATTAATGAGAAAGAACCATTTAGGAAGGATGGTGGACAACCATGGAGGGCGCGCTATACACCTACCTGGTGGAGATAAATGTCTCTCAGGTATTTCATCAGGATGTTATATTTGGAGTTCATGTTGCACATAGGGAGTTTTCATAAGTCAGGAAGAGTAAAGGTGCAAGTTACAGGGCTAGCTAGATGGGAGAATAGCTCAACTATTAATGATGCTCCCAAATCTGTTTATTGTTGGTCATTTCATGATAATGCCCAGGGCCTTCTACTGAGATTTATAGCATGGTAATGCAGGTCGAAATTATTTATTTATAAAATTCCTCGGAATTCTGCTTACTATGTTGTATTGGCAGTTTAATGCGGATTAACTACTTTACTTACTTCTTCATGTGTTCGCGTGGGTATGAGTGCACACTTCTTAGCAGTCTTTTCAAACCTGAGGATGTTCGTCGCCTGGCTTCTCACTATTGTGCATCGGATGAGGGAAGGGCTTATCCCAGCACCAGTTGACCCACCTTTCGAAGGGGGTTGAGGTGGGGGGCAGCATGCTCTTTGTGGGTCACAGGATGATGTTATTTAATGTACCAGAGAGGTCCTAATGCTAGGATTTCTTAACTCCAAAACCTTCTATTCTTGTGGATGGAAAAAAGCAGAGGCTGAATATGAAAATCTTTGCTTCAAGTGGGAGTTTAAATTCCCTTAGATATTCCAGCAGCTGCCATTCAACCAGAGAACTGTTAAGAGCTTTCCTCCTGGATTTGGATGGCTAAGCTGGCTCAGGGGAAACACTGCTCCTGGCCCTGTTCCTTGGGTGGGGCTTGCCTAGTCAGGTCTCCAGAAGTACACGGTAACCAATAAAATGCATTAGTTACACAAGTTCTTTAGCCTCTTAACTTGGAAATCCTTGGCTCATTATACACTAGATATTCTTGTCCTGTGTGTTTTCTTCTTCTTTCTTCTTTCCTTTCTTCTTCTCTTCTTCTTCTCTTCTTCTTCTTCTTCTTCTTCTCTCTCCTTTTTTTTTTTTTAAGATTTTATTTATTTATTCATGAGAGACACAGAGAGAGGCAGCAACATAGGCAGAGGGAGAAGCAGGCTCCCTGCGGGGAGCCTGATGTGGGACTTGATTCCAGGACCCTGCGATCATGACCTGAGCCAACCCAGGTGCCCTCTGGTCCTGTGTTTTGAGGGAGTTGAGTTTGGATCCAGGTTGGCACAAAGTTCTGGAAAGAATATAGGTTTGTAGATTCAGACAGCTTCAGACAGCATTCCTGCCACTACCCATCGCTGTGACCTTGGGCAAACTGTTTACCCAGTCCTGTTTCCTTATTTATATAATGGGCATAATACTGCCTTCTTCATAGGGTTGAGATGACTATATGGACATAGGTGAAGGCCTATCTTAAATATTCTCACTACTCACAAAAATGGTAACTGAGATGTGTTAACCTTACTGTAATCATTTCACAATATATACTTACATCAAATCACCACATTTTACATCTTAAACTAACACGGTGTTATATGTTAACTGTATCTCAATAAAGCTGAGGAGGAAAAAAGGCCTAACGTGTTTGGCCCATTGATGATACATCGTAAGTGTTATTGTCCACAGTTTTAGTATAGCCAACTCATCCCTCCTGGTGAGAATACTTACAAGTTTAACACTCTTTAAGGGAGTGTGAGGCTTCACTTCATCAGGAATTCACCTCACATAATGTTTATTAAGCAAGCACTGATTGTGGGCCAGATACTCTTCATGATTCAAAGACAATGGCATGACCTCTAAGAGGGACAGGGATTATGTAAATATAAAAAATGTGAGTGCCATGCTAAGTCACATTGATAATCCATGAAGGAATGATTAATAGTACCAGTAAATTTGAGGCAGACCTGTACCACCTCTTCCACCCCTATCCCCCCACCCCAACCCCGCCCTGGGAGGTGGGGGGTGGGAAGAAAAAAAAGGCAAATTCAAAGCTCCACAGCCACCTTCCAGAATTAGATTTGAGGAAGTGTCCTTCAGTGCTCAGCCTACTCTAAGTAAAACCAGCTGCTCGGTCCCTTCCCCATGACCTGTGGGCCATTTGCAAAGACTAACATAACACTAAAAGGTCACTGGCTGAGGGTGGAGGCCATTGCTTTTGGCTTACATTTCTCAGAGACTATGCTTTCTGAAAAGAGGTAAAATGGAAAATGAGTTTTTTCTTTTAAAGATTTTATTTATTCATGAGAGAGAGAGAGAGAGAGAGAGAGAGAGAGAGAGAGGTAGAGACACAGGCAGAGGGAGAAGCAGGCTCCATGCAGGGAGCCGGACGTGGGACTTGATCCCGGGTCTCCAGGATCACACCCTGGGCTAAAGATGGCGCTAAACCGCTGAGCCCCCTGGGCTGCCCCAGGAAAATGAGTTCTGCTGAGTCACACTTGTGCTCAAGTCTTAGAGCTTTCTAAAGGAAGCCTGAAGAGCAGTTCCTAAAACTGAGGGCTGAGCATCGGTAACTCCATCTCTACTGGCTAGAGACTCAATCCAAAGAGTTTGGTTCCTGGATGGGGAAGATGCATCCAGAGGAGCCACCAGGCAGGGAGCCCCGGAGCCCGCCAACGGCAGAGGTGGGCTCCCATTCAACTTCTCCAACACCTTGCTGGGCTGTGGGAGCTCCACAGACATTTATATTGGAGAGCAGCCAGGAGGAGGAGACTGAGGAAGCTCTTGGAGGGGCCTGCTCGCTAAGTGCAGAAGCAAGTGGCAGGTGCATGTGAGATCTCAGGACTAATCACCTCCTCCAACATGTACTGTATAGATGGAGAATCAAAATGGATAATCTTTTTTTTTGTTGTTTTGTTTTTACATATATTTTTTTTAATTGGAGTTCAATTTGCCAACACATAGCATAATACCCAGTGCTCATCCCATCAAGTGCCCCCCTCAGTGCCCGTCACCCAGTCACCTCCACCTCCCACCCACCTCCCTTTCCACCACCCCTTGTTCGTTTCCCTGAGTTAGGAGTCTCTCATGTTCTGTCTCCCTTTCTGATATTTCCCACTCATTTTTTCTCCTTTCCCCTTTATTCCCTTTCACTATTTTTTATATTCTCCAAATGAATGAGACCATATAATGTTTGTCCTTCTCTGATTGACTTACAAAATGGATAATCTGCTCTTGACATTTATATACAGGAAGACACGGCTGCTCTTGATCAAAATTTTAAAGATTCTAAATCAAGTTTTTAGGAATGGAAAAATTATTTTTAATATTTATTTATTTATTCATGAGAGACACACAGGGAGAAAGGGAGAGACACAGGCAGAGAGAGAAGCAGGCTCCATGCAGGGAGCCCGATGTGGGACTTGATCCTGGATCCTGGGATCATGTCCTGAGCCAAAGGCAGACTTGAGCTCAACCGCTGAGCCACCCAAGCTTCCCAGGAACAATTCCTTTTTAAGGAGAGAGTGATTCTGTAGAACACTGCTTCGTCCTTTAACACAATTAAATAAGAAAGGTTAAGTGTAAGGAGGTACAGAGACTTCCTGCAAGTATTAGAATGTGCTCATTATAATAATTTTCTTTTGGGACACTTGGGTGTCACAGCAGTTGGGCATCTGCCTTCGGCCCAGGTCGTGGTCCTGGAGTCCCACATTGGGCTCCCTGCATGGAGCCTGCTTCTCCCTCTACCTGTGTCTCTGCATCTCTCTGTGTCTCTCATGAATAAATAAATAAAAATCTTAAAAAAAAAGTAATTTTCTTTTAAAGAATAACGAATTTGGCAGTTTGCTCTAAACACAAAGAACATAGACAATTGATACAATCCAACTTTATTTTACTTTATTATAACAAGAATTTTCAAAAACTCAGGACTCTATTTCTAGTATTTAAATACAAAATGTTCCCAATTTAGCACAAACAGTGTAAGCTAATGCATAAATGGATTTGGATAAAGTCATATGAGCCAAACTATTCCTTTTGTAGTGTCTTGCTATGTCATTATGAAGTCACAGGGGCCCTGGGGTCTTCGGGATGGTGGTCTAGTGAGAATGCCTGGGCTTCACTCCTGAGCTTTTAGCTCTGAGCAGACCAAGGGTGTGGCCAGCGGCCTGATGGTCAAAGCCAGTGTTTGGTCTATTACAGTTTCTCTATAAACACCCCGAAGCTAACTTTTCGGATGTGCTCCTTTCTAAACATTAAGAAAGGGCTTTTCTTGGCTGCCAGGAAGCAGGGAGCAGGCTGTGGCGAGTGATTATTTGGGAGCAGCCAGGCATAAGCTTAGATGCTTTGGAAAACTGGGGATGGTGGTGGGGGGGACAGAGATTCTTCTTCCTTTTGTGGACCAGGGAAGAGGGTACTTGGTGACATTTTCCTGAGTATGAAAGGAAGAATACTGGTTTGAAAGGTTTGTAATTATACATTAAAATGGAGATACATCGATATTGAAAAAAAAAAAAACGACAGAAAACGGTCTTGTAAACACACTTTAATTTAAAATTAAGATTTCTGAAACAACTATACTAAGAGTGGTATTATAGGTCTGCAGCTAAATAAGACATAGAACTAAAGTAATTATGTTAGTTTTAACTTTTGAGGGTTCCTTTAAAAGCACCACTTAAAACTTATATATTCCCAAAAAATTAAATATAGAAAGTTGTTCTATGTCAGGAATGAGTTTGAGAATGCACAAGGAAACAACAGAGCCAATTATTTAGCCTCTGGTTATTGATATGGAACACTGAATTCAAAGCCATCTTGAGAATTTTCTACATGGCTCCCTTAGAGGAAAACAAACCTATCAAAGAGTTTCATGGTAAATTTCTAGCCCTTGAAGGGCTACATCTTTTCCTGACTGTGGTTACTGGCCAGATGACTTTTGAATTTTAAATTCATCTTCCAAAAAGATAACATAGAGGATTTACAAGTGTTTCATTTTCTGAGAAAATCTGAGGACCACAATCGTTAACACGTCGAAAAAACTGGAATTAGTCATTACAACCTCTGAAAACTTAAGTTTTAGATTTATTTTGAAACCAACTTCCAAACAACAGAGAATGAAAACATGACACGCTATGGGAGGCCACCGCCAGAAAAGCTGGAACTTGCCTGGACAC
Source organism: Nyctereutes procyonoides (assembly GCF_905146905.1). Lineage (NCBI taxonomy): Eukaryota > Metazoa > Chordata > Mammalia > Carnivora > Canidae > Nyctereutes > Nyctereutes procyonoides. Next base: position 8,163,873 of record NW_026575033.1, on the reverse strand, counting down.
CTGCAGAGCAAGTCCCTTTGCACTCATTTCCTTGTCATAGCAACTAAGGACTGACTGTAAAAGTCACTCACTCCTAGGTGTCTGCTCTCTGGCTGCAGGCCTGTCCTCAAATCCTCGTGGGCACACCCCCTGTCCCAGACGGATCAGCGCAGGTGGCTCCTGCCCGTCCTCCTCATCGCCTGTTGGAGCGCTTCCCCGACTTGTCCCGGCCACTGGGCTTCCGGTGCGGAGAGTGGCCCTCGGGGGCCCGGGCCTGGAAGCTGTGCTTGTAGGGGTGACCTCTGTGCTTCTTCCGCTTTTCTTCTTTCTGGCCCTGGCTTTTCGTGGCTTCCTTGCTGCCCTCCTTTTGCTCAGGGTCTTGCTCTTTATGGGAGGGCAGCGTGTTCTTAATTGTGTTAATTAGGAATCTTTTATTTGTGCCAGCGAGAGGACACTTCATCCTGGGGAGGAGAAAAAGAACAATCTCAAACGAGATCGCTGGCTCTGAAGTTGCACCCACTGGTCAGGGTTTGTGCCAGAAGAATTGGGTGTGCACAGAATCAAGTTTCCAAATGTGTTCGGCTTTCCTTGCATGCCACCTAGTGTAAACTCTGAGTACAAGGGGGGAAAAAAGCAAAACACTTGGAATTGCAGACTGCAGACTGGGCCTCTCTGAATACTTCACCCCCTTCCTTTTTGGGCTAACTCTTCTACTGCTTGCTGTACATGTGCAGGTATTGGCTAGAACCTGGAAGATGGGAATTGCTTATGTTTTCTGCTTGAATAATAAATGCCTGGTTTGGCTATCATCTGCACTTTGAGCCAAACTGATCATGGCTTGTTTTTACTTACCAGAGAGTAAAAAGTTGAGTCCCTCTCTAAGGAAAAAAAAATTATTTTGCTATATCTTGACTACTGGAGCTAAATGCTCTCCTCTAGAAATAAACATTATCCAAAGAATCCATAAAAATGCAATAATCACATTTTCCCTTTATTTTTTTTAAAGAGAGAGAGAGACAGAGACAGAGACATAGGCAGAGGGAGAAGCAGGCTCCATGCATGGAGCCCGATGTGGGACTCCAGGATCATCCCCCGAGCTGAAGGCAGATGCTTTAACCGCAGTCACACCCAGGCATCCCAACACATTTTTCCTTTGAAAGACTCTCTTACACTTCCGTCTCAGGACTCTAGTCTGTGTTTGGTTGGGGAGCACTCCACCCAGGTTCACCCTCTGGGTCAGTTTCTGCGCACTGTATATTAAATCAGCTGGGTATTCAAGTTCACCCAAGAGACAGGATATAACTAACGCTTAGGTATATACCTAAGCATACATTTGTTTTCTTTTTCAATTACACTAAAGTTTTTGTTTTGGGTAAGAAAACCCCATGCAGGTGAGAACCTGCATGTTTTTCTTGGCTTTCAGCTGTCTGTCCCATGATGGGCTATTTTAGGAGGATGCTGGTCCCCAAAATCATGTTACTCAGAGTGGCTGGCATTAAGTAAAAATGAATGTAGGATTCTATAATCTCTATCTTCAGATCAAACTTTGATAAAAAAGAGAATCCCACACAATACTTCCAAATCAACCCACCAGCACCCCACTGGATTGATTTTATAGTCTAGTACTCGATAAGTGAAACATGAGCAGACATAAGCCTAGTGCCACTTATTACAGGGAGGTCAGAGCAGATCAAGCAACTAGAATGGCATTGAATCTAGAAGATAAAGGTGGAGAAAAAATAAAAGAAAATGTCTCCTGCAGTCAATAAGCAGCTCTTGAGCCTACACGGATGGAGAAAATATCTGAGAATCGAAGGTGGTGTAGGCACTCCATATGCAGTGTATGCTTAATGCTCAGGCCAGGAGAGTTGACAAAGGAAAGAACTAGAACAAGGAGAAAAAGGAATGTAGAGAGAAAGGTGAGTGTAGTAGGGCCAGTGGGAATACTTAGAGGTGGAAGCAACACCAGAGATTTTGTTTTATTTTTCTTTGCGGCTAGAGTTTTGAAGCCACAGTGAATGAGATGAGGAGCGAAGAAAAAAGGCAGTGACATCTTAAGAGTACAGAAAATCTAGACCTGAAGTACCGGGGGACGGGGATACAACACCACGTAGCTGCCTGGAGCCCTGTGGGGCTTCACTGAGCTGGAAAAGGCACAGCAACCAGTATTCTGCTATGTCAGCAGTCAGTCCTAAGGCAGGGCCACCTGCGGGGACATCAGTGGTGTCAGAGGCTCTCAGGACTTCAGGCACCACTTTGGTGAAGAAACTCGAACCCCTGCAAATTCAGCAAAGATTCAGAGGAGTACCTCACATAGATGTCACCAAAGAGCACCATTCAGCTGGTGTGCAGGAGAAGAATGCCCCTCAGTGCAGAGTGTAAGAAGCTGAGAGTGCCCCCCCCCCCCGCCACCTGTGGCCCAGTGCTTAGTGCACGAGCAGGACCAGAGTACAGAGTACAAGGAAATGGACCACACGTGTGTCCTGGCTGTGGGAGGCTGCGTACAGCCAGCTCCAGAAGAACCCTGGGCTAACTACTTTCCTTGGAGGGGGCCAGCTCAGTGCTGGTAAACCTGGTCAGTTCTTCTCTGGATCAGACAAACGAGGAAAGGCGAGGATGGCCCGATGGGACAATAGTCAAAACAAACCCTTTGGTAACTCCTGATGAATTCTGCTCTATTTTGCTATCTTCCACGTAAGATCATCTTTACCCCCATATGCTCGTAGAGATGAATGAAGCTCTTCTGCTAGAGACACAGGGGTTCCTGCTGAGAGTGGGGACCCTGCTGGAGGGGATGGTTGCTAGCTTCTAGCGGTGGGTGTGAGCCACTGACTCCACAGGCCACCAAAAGAGATGTTCAGATAGTGAGAGGACTTTCTAGAATCAAGCCACAAGGAAACTGTCCTTTACATCTCTTTTTAACATCAGAGATGTGATTTTTTAAAAAGATTTATTTATTTATTTATTCATGATAGACAGACAGAGAGAGAGAGAGGCAGAGACACAGGAGGAGGGAGAAGCAGGCTCCATGTCGGGAGCCTGACGCAGGACTCGATCCTGGGACTCCAGGATCGCGCCCTGGGCCAAAGGCAGGCGCTAAACCGCTGAACCACCCGGGGATCCCCAGAGATGTGATTTTTAATGTTGGCTGTGCCTAAGAGTCTACTCTGGGTGCGGAGTCAAGGGGAGCATTTGCCTACCTGGGGTGGGGGGGGGGGGGAGGAGGAGGGGAGGGAGGAGGAGGGAAAGGGAGAAGGAAGGGGGAGGCTTTACGAGTGACTTCTCCTGAACGTGCTAGGACATGCTTTAGGTCATGACAGTAAGTGCTCATTTATACTTGTAATAAGTAAGGCAGGGCAATGAGATAGAGGGGTAGTTGCCAGCAGATGTGGAGGCAAATGTAGTAACTGATTCCATATAAAGAAATGATAAAACCTGCAGTGAAAATATCATGGTTTAAGGAGTATAATGATGCTGCTGACGTGTGAGGAAACCCACTAGCCTTCGGTGTGGTAACTCATCTTGTTGAACCTAAAGCCAGTTGTTTCATTGCTATAAACTCATAGAATGTGGTACTGGCTGAGCACACATGCTCTGAAACCACACCATCAGACTGAACATGTTATATAAATCTCCCTGTTGCCTCTTACCTGTTAAATGGAGAATAATAGCAGTGACTATCTTAATGGAATGGTTGCAGATCAAATGAGGGAGTGCTTAGAGTAATGCGAATATGTAACAAGTGTTTGGTGAATGTTAACTCTGCTTTATATCCTAGCTCTACTAATTAGCTGTGCGACCACGGGTAAGTTACTTAACTCCCCTGTGCATTGGTTTTCCCCATTGGTAAACAGGAGTACCAGAAGTATCTACCTACCGGGAGGATTTATTGAGATAATACATAAAGAATTTAGCACAGTACTTGGCACATGGTAAATCTTCAGTGTTACCTATGGGTTTATAATTTCTTCTCTACAATTCTAAAATGTTAAAACCTTTGAAAATCAAGGTCTTTATATGATGTTGAAACTTGTTTGGCAGCAAAACCTGGCCTAACCTGACACTGGGCTATTTATGTCTAGTCTTTATCCCATTTAGTGTAAGCATTCATATGTGTGGGGGCAGAAATAATCATGTGTTGAACAAACCCCTGGGGGTGTTCATGGTGTATACTGGACATGCTTATGTACCTTGCTAAAATGTAAAAATATCTCAATTTAGACACTTAGCAGGATTCAAGGGTTTAAACAAGGGACTGTGGACCTATATTAGTATTCACTCTCTTCACAGAAGAAAAAAAAATATACATATATGTAAGTACATACAGTACTCACATCAGTTAATATAGTAGGGATTTCTCCTTGGTGGCAACTTGTGATAACATCCTAAAGTCCCAAATCACCTGGGATAAGAAGCTAATCAAGAACAGAGCAGGCTATCTGATGTTGCTCAGTGAAAAAACAAAAAACAAACAACAACAAAAAACAATTAAAAAGAAAAAATCCTGAGCCATCAAGAAAAAAAAAATTTTTTAAAGAAAAAAAAAACCTGAGTTGAGCCAAGAAAAAAAAAAAATATATATATATACATAGAAATAGAAAAAAAACCCCCAGAGTCATCAAGAAAAAGTTAATGAGATTTCATAGAAATTGTCATAAAAATGGTTAACATTTAAAAGTTTTGGTACTTCAGGGCACCTGGGTAGCTGAGATGATTAAGTGTCCCATTTTTTGTCTCAGCTCAGGTTCCGATCTCATGGCTGGTGGGATGGAGCCTGCTTGGATATTCTCTCCCTCTGCCCCTTCTTCTACTCATGCGCATGCACGCACATGCTCTCTCTCAAATCAATCAATCAATCAATCAATCAATCAATCTATCTGAAACAAATAGTTCTGGTATTTCAAATGGTTAAACTTGCAAGTTTCACTTCCCAGGACATTTCAAGCTGCCCCAAAGTATAACCTCTGAGCTTATACTTTGCATTTCCTAATACTGTGAAGCTCTGGAGATAACTCTTCAGATAGACCACTGAAGGCTGAGGTATATAAGTGGTTTCTGAAGTTCCAGTCTTAAAATTCTCTGCCCGTGTTCTGTATGTTAACCCCTTTCAAAAATTACTCTCCTCTCATTCATCCCATCAGAAAATTCATTTCTGGGGCATCTGGGTGGCTCAGTTGGTTGAGCCAGGGGCTCTTGATTTGGGCTGGGATCATGGTCTTGGGGTTGAGAAAGAGACCTGCATTGGGCTCCATGCTTGGTGCTGAGTCTGCTTGAGATTCTTTTTCCCTGTCCCTGTCCCCCTGCTCAAATAAATAAATAAAATCTTAAAAAAAAAAAAAAAGAAAACTCATTTCATTGATTTGTCTTGTTTCTCAGCTCTTTATTAGTGCCATTTCCCCCAGTATTTGAGATGATGTGATAAGCTAGCATTAGGAACCAACGATTCCAGAGCTTTTCATATCTGCACTGAGGTAAAACCTGAGCCCTTGAGTGAGGGCAGTCTGCTTGCTCCAGGTGTCTGCACCACCTCTACGTCCTTGGTTACATCCCAAGACATGATACTGGGGTTGGAGTGGCTGCTTCCCTCTCTGTTGCTCTGAGCCACACCATGTCAGCTTTTTCAGCCTGGCCAGCTTCTATTTTTGCTTTTAGAAAGGTATACTAGCTCATGTGGGAAGAAATGATTTAAGGTGCTAACAATATAAATGGATATAAAACTCTATATACAATGCAACTGGTTACGACTGCATTGGGAGAGTACCCACGACAGCACTGTCAGACTTAAGATCTGGCATCCTCACTTTAAAAGTGAAGTGCTTTACTTCACTTCCAAAACTGTCAGCCCAGAAGCCGTGAGGGCTTCTGTATGCCCCAGGAGAGGTGGATTTCTGAAGAATCTGCCATTCAAGGGACCTATGGACTGATTAGGGGGATTGTAAGCTTTTCATCTCTCTATTATTTTGAGTGGGCATAACGTATAACAATTTGTAAAAATAAGGACTTCCTCCTTGCAGTTATCATGCTGGACTTCAGAAAAATAGTAGACTGTAAAACCAACAGAAAACAGAAAGGGGAAAAGATACGTAATTTTTTTTTCTGATTTTAATAGTTTTTGTCTTCACTGCTTAAAGGATAGAAATAGTTATATCTAGCATGCTACAGATTCAGACCTGCCACTTTTTTTTTTAAAAAGATGTTATTTATTTTAGTATACGTACTGCCGAAGCGAGCACAGATGTTATTTATTTTAGAGACAGAGGTGAAGAAGGGAGAGAGAGAATCTAAAGTAGATTCTATGCTGAGCTCTGAGCCCAATGAGGGGCTTGATCTCATGACCCTGAGATCACGACCTGAGTTGAAACCAAGAGTCAGGGATCCCTGGGTGGCGCAGCGGTTTGGCGCCTGCCTTTGGCCCAGGGCGCGATCCTGGAGACCCGGGATCGAATCCCACGTCGGGCTCCCGGTGCATGGAGCCTGCTTCTCCCTCTGCCTGTGTCTCTGCCTCTCTCTCTCTGTGTGTGACTATCATAAATAAATAAAAAATTTAAAAAAAAAAAAAAAAAAAAAAAGAAACCAAGAGTCAGATGCTTCACTGACTAAGCCACCCAGGTCCCCCAGACCTGCCACTTCTGTATTCTAAAATAGTTCCATGAATATGACCCACTGGACAGTGGCACGCAATCACTAGCCAATTGGGAATAGTAACAGTGCTGACACTGACTTCCATGAAGTAATCGCCCCATGCCATCGCATCATTCCATTTCTCCAACCACTGAACACTTTATGGGTGGACAAGAGAAGGAAAGCAACTTATTTGAGATCCCAAGTTGGAAAGACTGGAATCAGGGCTATGATGCCAAGGTCTACCCTCCCAACATCATCCCAGATCAGGAAGGAGTAGGGAGAGACAAAGACGCACTGTGGTGTGACCAGGTGGCCAACTGCCAGAGCAGTTGGGGAAAGAAACCACAGGTGAAGAGCCTGTTGGCACTCTTGCTGGCAAGGCTGCTTCGTCCTGCACAGGCACCAAGAAGCAGATACTGTATGTGGTGTCAAGTGGTGAGTTACTAACATGGACAAGGCTGGGACAAAGTCACGGAACTCCCCAAATGCACTTGACTTTGAGATTTGTGAAGTATAACAGGCAATGGGAAATTACATTTCTTATTTTTATGGTTAGGGAAATAGACTCCCTGGAATCATGGGAGCAAGTTTCCATGTGATGCTCTCCAATTCACTCCTTTGTTCTATGGCCACACTCACTCCCACACCAGCAAGCAGCACTTTATCTTCCATTCTGTATATTCCTTTGCCCTACTGTGGATGTGAGTAAAAAAATAACACCCATAGAAAGAAGCACAACTACACCCCAAACACTCCATGAAACATGGGTAAGATTTTTCATCTTGACACTGTGGTTGATTACAGCTCATTTTGTTGTTTGATGCTGCCACAACCACCACAACCACCTACAGTGCTTACAGTTTATAATTTGACAATCAAATGCCTCAGCATGTGGCCACCCGAGAGATTCTTTTATGGTGTTACAATTGCCATTGCTGAATTGTTAATCCTTAATTATTCTGTGGACAACAGTCCTGAGGCCCCAGGTAGGTTTTTGGTGTACTCTGGCCCTGACACTATACCTAAAGGTAATGTGCAACAGTTGACACATATGTACGTATATGCATATATTATTAACTGATTCTTAAAGTCTGAGAAGGCATTAGGCTGGATCCTGCAGCAAAGATAAATCCCAAGCTACCTGTCTATGCATTTGTGCTCTTTAGGAGACTACTGAGAGGAACAGAGGATGTGTAAAGATAAAGCTCACAAGCAAATATGTGAATGGTGGTATCCTGGGACAGAAGACAGGGCTGTCATCCTTGGCCTCCTGCTCTGTTAGCTGCACACATTATTTTCCATAGCCATATGATCCGGTGCTAACATGTGCAAGGCTCTCCAATTTACTTTCATAACTTGATCTGGAAGGCATGTGGGAAGCCAGGGGCAGGAAGCATTGACATGCCCGCATGTTATTGGACAATAACAACCAGAAGAGAGCTGGTGTAGCAAGGAGTGTTAGACTAGGGACAAGAAAGCAAATGATCCATTCAATTTGCTAGCTGGGGCCTTCGGGAACCCATTTAGGCCCCACGTTCTTTAGCTATAGAGTAAAGCCTTTGGATCTCTGTGGCCCTGAAACACTGCCAAGAGCCTCGTCCAAGAGCCACTCTGAAATGGGAGCCCTTCCTTCCCTGCCGGTTGGTTCCAGCATGCTGCTTTGTGTTCACCTGCTCACTTGTCCATATCCACCAGTGGATTAACAACTTTAAGGCCAGGACAGAAAGAGTCTTCTTTACTGCTGCCTAAGCCTGGCCTCTTAATACACCTGCTGGTGCTCAAATGAATAAAAAATAAAATATCTGCATAAAGGTTCGAGAAATAACCAAATATATAATTACATACAATGGAAGAACAATGTGGATGATTTTTCCCCTTATCACCAGAACAACTGCCACGCCAAACAGAAAAGCACCCCAAAATGCCATTCTCCTTAAAACTGGGTTAAAAAAAAACTGAAGCATCGGGGATGCCTGGGTAGCTCGGTGGTTGAGCGTCTGCCTTCGGCTCAGGACGTGATCCCAGGATCCTGGGATCGAGTCCCACATCAGGCTCTCTGGGAGGAGCCTGCTTCTCCCTCTGCCTCTCTGTGTCTCTCATGAATAAACAAAATCTTTTAAAAAACCACAAAAAACTGAAGAATCGTTTTCTGTCAAACTCAATCTTTTTTAACCTTTCCTACCAGAATATAAGCCTTTCCAAGTATAAGACTGCAGTTCTGAAAGCACTAGACTCAAAAAATTACATTGGGCTATAGATCAGCTGACGTAAATGTGACTAGAATAAAAACAGCTTTGTGGACAACGTAGCTGGGCAAATTTCTGAAATTTGTGCTTATAAATTCCTTTATGTTGACTAAAAGGAAGTCATATGGGCCCACATTCAGCTTCCTTGAGGCCTCTATAAAGAACAGCCTCTGAAGAGATTCTTTTGCTGAAACACATCCACGGAAATACAGAGCACCAAATGCTCTCTTTCTTTATAAAATAAAAAATGCCATTCCATGGCATTTTCTTAGTTCAGCAATCTCTTTCTGGCAATGGCTCAACTACCTCATTAAGATCTTTTCATGGAATACCCAAGAGGAAAAAAAATGGCACTCTGGTTCTATTTTAAACTTTAAAGCAAATATAAAGGTCTTCTAGATGCTTAGAAAAACAGATCATGGCCCACTAGTAACACTAGTTACTAGTGTTGCACTAGTAAGCCACAGACTGTCTACTCCTTTAAGATCTGTCCAAGAAGGTCTGCTTGACAGGGATGGATCTTGGGCTTGCCGTGGCTGGGCCTCTGGTTACCCAAGTGCTATGGAGCCGTCTGCCCCTGGGAGAGGTGTGGGAATGCTCTGAATTCTGCAGAGCAGGTTGGTTTTATTCTTTATAATATGTAGGTATTGTGATAGTGGTTTTCAAATTTGTGTGCGCTTTAGAATCACCTGGGTATCTTTTTAAAACCCCAAAGCTCAGGCTATCCAAACTAATAATCTTTGATGGTGGGACACAGACATTAGTATTTTGGGAAGCTTCCCACATGATTTCAAATGTGAGAACCACTGGATTAGTGGTCAGAATTTTTTATTTATATACACGCATGCACACAAACAGATGGAAAAACAGTTATTCCCCCAGGAGGAGCATGATGGTGAAGATGTTCTTGTCCCAGCCTTGGGAGCAGAAGCAAGTCATGGCTGTCCTTTAGTCAGACCTGTTTGCACAGCCCAAATGTGTCAGAGTGTGCTGACCCACAGGAAAAGACGTGTATGAATGTTGGAATTGCAAGTGAACCAGCTGGTTCTTCAGATGTGAGTGAGCCTGTCACTTCAAGGAAAAGAGCTCACAGTCCTCACTGGCAATGATAAAACCGGGGTTTTCAAGTGAAAGAAAATGAGACTTGGAAAACTGTGCGCTTGACAAGTTCCCAACATTTAGAAGACTTTTCTGATGGGATTAGTGGTGGTATTTACAAATGGATTCTTTTAATATTATATAATGAAATGCGTCAACATTTAGAGGATGACTCAGTGAGCCAACATTTCTGAGATGACCATTGCGTGATGTTACAAAATTACATATGAGAAGACCCAGTCAGGGTGCAAGGTAAATGAAGGGATTTTTATCCTAACAGCTTATGAAAAGTCTATGTTATTAAAGAGGATGTTAAAGAAACTACCACTTGTTGAGGTTATCTGCAAAATTTTGATGAAGGGTTATAGAATACCACAATTTTCTGTAAAGGCTATTGAAGTACTTCTTCCTTTTCCAAATATATATTTTTGAGATTGGATTTTCTTCATATAATTCAACCAAAACAACAGACTGTAGGAGTATATATGAAATTTCAGGTGTCTTTTATAAGCCAGACATGAAGGAGGTTTGCAAAAATACTAAGCAATATTGCTTTAACTCAGTATTTTCCCCCACAAATATAGTTATTTTTATAAAGGGTATATAATTTCCTTTAACAGGTAATAGGCTTATTATTATTATTTTTAAATGAATTTAAGAATCCTTTAAAATTGCTTAATTTTAATTTCAAATACAATAAATACTGATAGACATAATCCACATAAGAAAAGCTCTTTGGGGTCATCAATAGTTTTTAAGCGGGTAAAGGACCCAATAACCCAAATGTTGGAGGACCACTATTATAAGACAATTGAGAGAAGGAGCAATGGCAGCAGGAATTCTTGTCTTGTAGGCTAATGGGAACTTGGAAGTTTCATATCCTATTCTCCTAGGATCTGCCCTTACAAGTCTGGAATGCTTGACTTTGCCTGCCATCTTTTATTTTACTCCCTTTTGACATGATTCCCTCCTTCATGGGAAGAGGCTGCCAGGTATCCCCAGATATCCATTCTTCCTTTCTTTAACAGTAAAAGAACCCCAGATATTTGTCTGGCACGTGGCTTCCTGGGGAGAAAAAAGACTGAAATTCCTGACCTTGTAGCCAGGTGAAGACATGGAAGGAAATTCTGGCCAATGGAGTATATATGGAAATATATATGGAAATGGTGTATGCAACTTCTGAGCAGTGTCCTTAAAGGAGGGTGCATGCCTTCCTTCTCCTTTTCTTCCCTTCTGTTAACTGAAATCAGGATTGAATGGCTGTCACCCTACTGGACCTTGTGGAAAAGAATCACACCCTATGGCCACAAGATGCAGCACACTGGAAGAGACCCGGGTCGTCGGCAACTTGGTGGAACTGCTGACACTACTTAGATGATGCCCAGTGAGGACATCAGCGCTCCCATGAATGTCAGGATGACCTGGGCATGTGGTAACTCTCTGCAGGGGAAACAGAGCTGACACTGATAAACTAGTTTTTCCACTATCAGAAAGTTCTGACCAAGCCAGTTAGCGGCAGAAAGATCAGGATAAATGACCTCCCTCTGGAGAGCTGCCTAGATGCAACTGATCTCCTTGAGCACTCCTAACATAGCAGGACCCTGACATTTTCTTATTCACTTGTCAAGCCATCTGCATTCATGATTTAGCTCTACACCGATTCTCTCACATTCGGTAGTAGCTGACCAGTGGCTATGGTCAACCTGATCCCTGAACACCAAAGCGGCCTGCCCCTAAGCAAGTTTGTACTAATTTGATTCAAATGGGTAGAGGCACCTTCATCTGGGTAAAGGACAGGGAAGGGCTGAAAGGAGATAAGAGCAGATCTAATTAACTCTGACCCACTGCTCCATTCCAGGAACCACATCGAATGTTTTGCATACATCTTATCTCACCTAATTTGTTTAAGTATCCTTCCAGGAGGTGGGTATTTTATTGAATCTAAGATGATTGCATATGTTACATACAGATGGACTCACACTGGATTATTTCATTTTGTATCACTCTATCCATAAATACATCAGAATGAATTTCTGGAAGATAATAGCTTTAAAAAATGAAATAACAGCAAAACCATGATCACACCTAAAAAAGCAACATTAATTCCTTAATATCACCAAATACCCCAAATGTTTCATAAACATCTTTCTACAGTTAGTTTGGAAAAGATCCAAATAAAGTATATATTTTATTTGATGTGTCTCAAATCTATTAATTCATAGGATACCCCCTCCTTCTTTTCAATTCATTTGTTAAAGAAACTGGGTTGTTTGTCCTGTTGAATTCCCCACATACTGGATTTTTGTGGTTTTATCCCTATGGTGTCAGTTAAGGTGTTCCTCTACTCTCTGTATTACCAGCAAACCTGTAGTTCTAACTGGAGATCTGATCAGATCTGGGTTCAATCTTTTGACAAGGATGTCTCAGAAATGGTGGTCTGCTCTACCTACTGCAACTTTTCCCGGCATGAAGATGGGTCAGTGAGTTCAGGTGTGGTCAGCCTGACCTGTCTCAGAATGGTCCCCACCAACTCCTTATCTCAGTTTAGTGGCCACTGACCTTTGCCTGGGTCCCGTGTGTCCTTAGGGATTGCAAATAAGGACATTCTTTTTATTTTAAAATTGGTTTTATGAGGTATAATTCATATAGAATAAAACTTATCCTTTTTAAGTAAAATAAATGTACCAAGTCATGTAATCACCACACTAATCATGATGTAGACTCTTTCTGTCACCCACAAACATCTGCAGTAAATCCCTTCCTTCTGTCCCCATTTCCTGGCAATCAATAATCTGCTTTCTCTCCCTATGGTTCTGTGTTTTCTAGAATGCCACATAAGTGGAATCTTAGTGTAAGGTTTTGTGTTTGGCTTCTTTTCACTTAGCAGGGTGCCCCTGAGATTCTTCTGTGCAGTGTGTCTGTACTTCTTTCCTCTCTACTATTGAGGAGCCCTGCATGTATGGCTAGAACCACAATTTGTTTATCCATTCATCAGGTAGCGGACATTTGGGATGTTTCCAGTTTTGAGCTATAATGTATAAAAGTGCTATGCATATAACTGTACAGATTTTTGTGTGGGCTTACTTTTCAATTCTCTGGTAATTGGATGGAAGAATTCTCTCTGGTGAATGTATATTTATAAGAAACAGCCAACTATTTTTTAAAATGACTATACAATTTTACATTTCTGCCAACAATGTGTGAACACTGAAATTGTTCTATATCCTCATCGTTATTTGGTACTCTCAGTCTTTTTAAATATTAGATATTTTAGTGTATATATAGTGGTAACTATGTTTTTGGGGTTTTTTTTTTAAGATTTATTTATTCATGAGACAGAGAGAGAAGAGGCAGACACATAAGCAGAGGGAGAAGCAGGCTTCCCACAGGGAGCCCGATGCAGGACTCGATCCAGGATCCCAGAATCATGCTCTGAGCCAAAGGCAGACCCTCAACTGTTGAGCCACCACTAACTCTGGTTTTATTTTGTATTTCCCTGATAACTAATGATTTCAGCATCTCTTCATATGCTGATTGGCCAATCCTACATCATTTTCAGTGAAGTGTTTGTTCAAATCTTTTGTCCATTTTTAAATTGGATTCTTTGTTTTCTTATTGAATTGTTAAGAATTCAAATGATGATCTTATTCTATAGTCCTTGTACATTTACCAGATGCAGTTCTACAAGGAAGTTTTCTTTCATCAATTATTTGGTAATCTTTAGGTATAATTTGCACAGGGAGCAGGATAAATGTTCCTCACTATTTGCCAATTTTATGAATAATGATTTGGTTCCATAGTATTCTCCAAAAGGGACCACTAAGCTTCTTGTGGTATCCTTATGACTTTATGGATTTTAACATGTTTCAGGTATCTCAATCATTACAGCTTTATTCTTCTTGGGGATCAAATTATCCCATCCGGTGGGAGACCTTTCAAGTAGTTTCCTGAGTCTTCCTGACATCACTTTCTTCCTCCTCTTACACATTTCCTGTCTGTGTAGTAAGAGTATGGCCTAACCCACAGGGAGGTCTGGCTTCTGGGAGGTAATCTCAATTCTGGGAGGTAATGCCATATCTGACAGAAATGTCTTTGTTTAGGGTAGATCTTAGGATGGGGCAGGTCCCACTTGATGGTCTTAAAGTGGGAGCTGCCCATGCTAAAAACAAACAAAACCAAAAACCCCAAACATGTGATTTAGGGTGGAAGCTTTGGGTCATGTGGTCTTGGTCAACCTGGAGACTGAGATCAACCATGTGACCAGTGGATCAATCATCCTTAAGTACTGGAATCCCAATAAAAACTTTGAATACTGGCAGCCCGGGTGGCTCAGCGGTTTAGCACCACCTTCAGTCCAGGTTGTGATCCTGGAGACCTGGGACCAAGTCCCATGTCAGGCTCCCTGCATGAAGCCTGCTTCTCCCTCTGCCTGTGTCCCTGCCTCTCTCTCTCTCTGTGTCTCTCATGAATAAATAAAAATCTTCTTAAAAAAAAAAAACTTTGAATATGGAGGCCTGGATGAGCTTCCCTGGTTGACAATATGCCACGCATATTATCACATACTGATGCTGGGTAGGTGATGGGTCCTGACTCCATGGGGAGAGGACAGCAGAAACTTCGTGTCTCAGAGAGACAGCCCTCTCAGACAATGCCCTTTATGCCTCTTATTGTGGCTGATTTTAATCTGTATCCTTTCCTATAATAAAGTGTAACTGTTCATATCATAGTTTTCTGTGAATTGTAGGAATTTGTCAGTGACTTAAGGAAGCTGAGGGTACTTTTGAGAACTCCCTGAATTTGCAGTTGGTGTAAGAGTGAGGGCAGTCTTGGGGACTGTGACCACTAATTTGCTGTCTGGTGATCTCCAGGCACTATCTCGGATGTGCAGTCAGTTATTTATCTAAGGTTTTTGGTCTTTTTTCAGTGAGAAATGGTATTTATACACCACAATATGGATGCCAGGGGCACTCACTGCTACTGAGTGGGTGGGTGGTCATCATTTCTAGCACTTTTCTATGAACAGAGCTGGAAAAAGCTTTTCTTTCTTTCTTTCAGAGAAAATCTAGCATGGCTTTGTATTGTTATTTCCAATTCCAATTTAGGATTATAGGTTTTTACTTTGATTTTATATCTGTATCTCTTGGACACTGGAAATCTGGGTGTTTATAGCAAATAAATATTTACTTTGCTTTATCCTGTTATATAATATTTTCAGAAAAACAACATTATTATTATTATTATTTTATTTTTTTTTTTTAGAAAAACAACATTAGTATTATTGACAGTTATGATGACTGCAAACAATTTAAGATGATGACTGCAAACAATTTAATACTTCTGGGAGTTTTTTGGAAAGAGTGTCAAATTTCAGATCACATGAAGGAGTTCCTTTATGTGCTGCTAAACTGTCCACTAAAAGGCTTTTTAGATCTATTTGTTTTATTTTGCTTGATTTTTAAGGATTGCCTATTCCTTCTATTTATTTAATTTTGTTTTGTATTTTATGTAAACGATGGTTTACATGGTTCTAAGAGTCAAAGCTATAGAATGAGGTATACTCTGAAACCTAGTTTCCACTCCTATCTCACTTTTACATTTTGCTCTTAATCATCCACAACCCTCCATTGTAGTGGATTCTAAATTCTAGATTAAAGATCTAAAGTCAGCATATTTATTGAATGCGTGTGTTATTGCTAAAGTAAAGCTTAATAATGCTTAAGATTAAATTCTTAAGGTTAAATTCTTCCTTTGTTTCGAAACTTTAAGTTTTAAAGCACTGCTTCATATGTAGAAACTGCTAAGGCAAACTTTAGTTGTACACGGCTGTCACAGGATCAAAATACTTCCAAGTAGAATTTTAAAAAGAAATTTCAATTTACTAAGACTATAATTAAAACAGATGCTGAAACAATGGACACTGCTACAATATTCCTCTCAGGTGGTACCTTCGGGAGTCACATCTACATTATCTCCTGGGATCTGTGAACTTAAGGGATGATGATGCCTTAATGGCTCCTCTCCATCCACACCCTCTGCCTTCTTCGAAGGCTCAGAGCTCCCTAGAGCGGTGCTCAGCAGGGCTCCCACTCTCACACTCTCAGCCTCTGGGTGATTTCCTCCACAGCCACGGTTTTCCCTTTCCTTTACCTTTCCTAGTCTGCTAAAGATTTCCATATCCACTTCTCCAGCCAAGACTTCCTCTATACTGTTTTTTGAAGGAAGAGTGCTCTACTTAAGGAAGCACTTACCAACCCATCGGTCCCATTGTTTCTGCTCTTGTTTTCCCACGTTTTGCCTCCTTAAGCAGTTCTTCAATTGCCTTCCTGATGGGGAGAAAAAGAGATTTGAGAGGGAGTCACTCCTTTAAATTCTGAAAAATCAGTTCATTCTGCATATATGATCTTGCAGAATGAACAGCTTTTGAAGCATAAAATTTCAAAATTGGGGAGAAATTTTTAAAATTTAAAAAACATGTTAAATTGTTAAAAACATGTTAAAATGTTAAAATTTAACATTTTGAATGTTAAAAAACATTTGAAAATGTTTTTAAAACAGTTTTTAAAAAGCATTTAAATGTTATTTAAATAACATTAAAAAGAAACTTTTTATATGAAGGGGAAAAACACTGAAAATTATAGATGGTCAAACACGTTATTATTCTAAGAAATAATAATGAACCCAACAAGGATAAATATGTTTCTGCCCACTACTTAGTGAGAGAGAAATGAATACTCTTTGCTCTACTAATGGGGACTGAAGCTGATATAACATTTCTGGAGGGCAATCTGGCAACATGATAAAGAGCCTTCAAAATAATACATACCTGCTGACCTAAGAATTCCACCTTGTCTTAAGGACATGGGTACAGTGTGAATTGGATAATTTTTTTTAAAAAAGATTTTACTTATTTGAGACAGAGAGCACAAGGCAAGGGAGGGCAGAAGGAGAAGGTGAAGCAGAGCCCCAATGTGGGGCTCAATTCCAGGACCCTGAGATTATGACCCGAGCTGAAGGTGGATGCTAACCAACTGAGCCACACAGGTGCCCCTGGATAATTTTTATTTCAAATTTATTTGCATGTATGTATTACATAGGAAAACATTTGGAGGGGTAGTATCAAGATAGTAAGATGTGTTTCTGGGTAATTAAAAAGGTTGTTTTTTTTTTCTTTTCTTTTGCTTTTCTGCATTTTCTATTTTTTCTAGAGTGAATCTGTATTATTTGTGCAACTTTAAGATTGAAAAAAAAAAAACCCAGAAAATGTACGTTATCAATCATATTCTGAGATTTTACTATGTCTAAGATACTGTGCAAGGTGCTATGGGTAGTAAAATAGGAAGATGACCATTCCTGTCCTGATTTTAATATTATTTATGACATATAAGTAGTAAAGAAAAGAGAGGTATAAAGTTGGAAACAAATATAGTCCAAAGACACAATTATATATCTAATCACAAAATTTTGAAACTGGTAATTATACATTGATTCTATATAAAAACATTTAATCATGTTATTATAGCACTACTCTAGATACAATTTACATAATCCTCAAATGATGTTAACATTCTATGACTATTTTATAATGATTATTTTATTAAAGCACATAGCTTAAAACAGCAAATATTTAAAGACTTATAAAAAAAATCTGTTTCTCTTGGTACTCACCTCCATATTTCTATTAATATGCTGTCAAACTATTTCACCATCCTCTTGATCTTCAACAAATGTATCTGGCTATTTTTGTATCATTTACATATTTTTTAATAAACTCTCATTTTCAAAAAAAAAAAAAAAAGTCTTTTCAGCTGACTCAGCAGCTTGACCCTTTGTGCTCCATCCCGGAGAGCACAATTGACCAGGTCAGCAAAGAACCAGTGACAAACTTATGTGCCCTCTTACCCTCTGGACTTGTTCAGGCAGACTGTATTTCACAGTCCAGCCTTCTGGCATCAGGAATAGGTGAGTGCATCTACTTACTACTTATCATCTGTCAGGGAGGGAAGAAGACCCTCCTTTACCCTATGTTCCCTCTCGCTGGCCTGGGAACCACACTGACTTAAGACCAATTAACAGGAGAAAATCAAATCCAGTAGCATTCATAAGGGGAATCCAGGCAGAGAAGAAATTTCAAAGACAGTGAGGCCATGTGAGGCTTCTAAGAGCTGAGGAGGGCCTGAGGATATAGAGGGGAAGGAGACCATTAGTAGATAGCTGAGAGGTGATGTCTGGAAAAACAGTTTCCCTATGATGCAAACCAGTTACCTAAGTAAAGGGGAGTCTCTGAATGACTCTCTTCCTGGTACTGGCTCTCCTTTCCAAAGTAAATTCAGGCAGTTGAGGGGAAGGCAGAGAGCTTTTCCTGCACCGGTTTGATTAACTCAATCTTTATGCAAAGTGGCCCATCTTGGGGCAGCCTGCCCTTCACTCCTACACATTCTTTCTCCCATCTCTTTACAATAATAATAGTAATACATCTGTTTGGATGTGATCTGAGGGCTTTGTCTCATCTAGTATTTCATGAAAAATGTATCCTATCGAGCTCCAAAGATCTTTTTCACTCTCACAGATGTAAGTTAAAAAAATCAAAGGGTAAAAATATTCCAAATACACCTCCCCCTCTTTCCCATTAGTTAAGTGCGGTAGTATCTAAATACAAACAGGTTATCCATCATACTTATTAGACCCACCCATAATTAGATCTCTCCTCTTGACAACAGAAAGTTAAAAATCTTCAGGGAAAAAGCTTGTTTGGGCAGTTCTCCAATTATGAACAACTGTATATCAAGTCAAAATAAACTAGAATGCATTTTCCCATTAGACCCATATTAAAATGTTTACCTAGCTCTCCTGGACCAGCCCACAAAACCCTATTTGTGTCATAATATTGTTGAAATGCTGTACTTCTGCAGACGTACAATACTCAGTCCAAAGAACCTTGCAGAGATTCCGAGCCCATATTCTAGGCACCTTCAAGAGTCTGACATTGACTTTTATATAGTTCTGGTTTCATGTAAAACCATCTCCAGTGCTGTCATTAACTTCATCTGCAACAATTTCAGAGATCTGACTTACAGCCACAATCAAAGAGAAAAGAAGGTACAGGTATGAGAAAGGCTGCTGAGGTAGAAGGAATTCACTTGTGGCTTCAGATGGCAGATACACTCAGTCCCCAGTTAAGTGTGGGAGGCAGGACCCCACTGCCAGGGGCTGGGGTTGACCACAGTTACATTGGTATCTGTAATTGGTTTAACACCAGCTAACGTTGTTGTGGAGCTTTACCTTTGGCAAAGCGTGGTGGTACAGGAACACGACAACATAGTTATGGCAACTAGTTCACAGATGAGGAAAGTGAAGTGGTACACTGCCTAGCTCGCCCAAGACAGCACTGCTAGTGATCCTGGAAGAAGAGTAGGGGACAGGGGTCCAGGGACGGAGAGAGGGGGCAGGGGAGGAGGAAAGGAAGTAGGGGAGGGGGGCAGGAATTAGGGGAGTGGGACAGGAGGTGAGGGGGCGGGGGGGGGGGTAAGGGGGTAGGGGAGGGGAGCAGGGAGGGGGACAGGAACAGGGGAGGGGGAGGGGGCAGGGGAGGAGGTCAGGGAGTAGGGGAGGGGGACAGGGAATAGGGAAGGAGGAGAGGAGACAGGGAGGAGGGAAGAGACAGACAAACAAAAGGACCCCTGCGCATGTTTAAGGCTACATATCCTCTGGTCTTCCGGTTCTACCACCTATCTTCACAAACATTTGCACAAGTCCAGAGGAATCGTTTTCCCTTTATCATAAAAGGCAAAATATAAGATAGAGGGGAGGAGGGAGGCCTAATGGAGCACCCACGTGCTCAGCAGCTGCAGCACCCACGGAGAAAGGCAGGACCGCGTACTATTTCATCCTGAGAATGTAGAGCATTTGCTGCCTCCTACCCCAAATTCTCCTGCTCGAGGTAGCTCGGTCTGCAGGTCATTACTTCCAAGTAGGAAAAGAACAATTCCTAGCAATTGCACATCCTGCCTTGAAGTAACACCACCACCTTCAAAATTCAGGGGAGAAGACTAGAAAACCAGGTAGTCTTTAGGGATCTTTACTGTGGCCTATATCGTTATTCCTGTAAGTCTGACTACTGACTCCTGGGTAAGGAAAGAGCAAAACCAGCTTCTACTGCACATTGTCCCAGAGGTGTAAGTCATCAAAGATTATAAAACATCAACCTCAGGATGTTTCAAAACCTCCTTATTTATGGAGCTGCTGAAACGAAGCAAGCGTAAGCTGCATTCAAACACAGGAAAAGCAAACAGCAGGAGAACATCCATGGAAACTCCAAGTACAGGGAGAACATAGGCAAGTAAATAATTATTCCAGACACAAATTTGGTTCTGAGTAGTTTTTAAACTTGGATTCCTAAACATCTCCTAGGTGTCTTTGTAAAACCAATTTATTATATTAGAATATACAGTTGAGTGCAAACAAGAAGTCCAAAAAAGCCAGCTCACTATGCAGACTGTTTTCTGGGCACAGGAACCCACTAACATCAGTTTTCAAGGATTCATGTGTGTAGGATCGTCTCCACCCATTTTTCCATCCTCTCCGGGCTCCCTGAGGCCTGCCTGTTCATTCCATAAGCCAGCTGGTACATGCTGAAGGAATGTTAACGGATGATAATAGCAGCTGAAATAGAACCCAAGTGGGAATGCAAATCTGGTCAAAATCATCTTAAGTTCCAGAGTCAAGCAAATTAGTTTGGAGTCATCTGGGTCTTATGTTCCTTTTTACTCACAGAAATCAACTGAGAGCTAACTGGCTCCATCAGTATATAGAAAGGGTAGCATGAAAACCAAGGTACCTGAAATCAAACCACAGATTGAGAGTTGGCAAATTAAATAATGGAGAACATGAGAAAATGAGATCTTTCAAGGAATCAAATCAGAAAAGCTACACATCAAGTAGTTGTACAAAAAAGACACAGAGGGGAAAAAAGAGTCTGATGAATTAGTACAAGGCAGCTGCTGTGGTGCTAATGTTCCGTTTTGTGATTGAGGTGCTGGTTTCATAGGTACATTCACTTGACTACTTATCAGGCTGCTTGCTTAGGATTTGTGCACTTTTCTATATGTATAATTATAGTTCAAAAAAAAAAAAAAGAAAAGATGGGACACCTGGGTGGCTTAGCGGTTGAGCATCAGCCTTTGGCTCAGGGCATGATCCCGCAGTTTTGGGATCAGTTCCCACATTGGGCTCCCTGTGAGGAGCCTGCTTTTCCCTCTGCCTATGTCTCTGCCTTCTCTCTGTGTCTGTCATGAATAAATAAATAAAATCTTTAAAAAAATTACTAAAAAAAAGTTACCTTTGACCAACTAAATGTACAGTATCTGTCACATCCTGGATGGGAAAAGCGGTTCAAATATGGCAATTAAGTCATGGAAGACAGGCTGAGGGTCTTGTGTTCAAACAAGTATAACTTGGTGACAAGCACTGACTTGGAAATTGGGCACAAAGGAGTGCAATGACAGGCTGCTGCTCTCCAGGGGGCCCTGCCAGACCCAGCGAATCATCATCCATGCTGCAGGCCACCAGTTCATCCCCGAGCCATCCACATACAGCAGGGCACTGGGCAAAATTTAAAAGAAACTCAATGTCTTCCCATGGAGTGATGTTTTGAAGAAAAAAAAATGGAACAATTTACTTGATCTTAAGTAAGGATTTGATGTCAGACCACAGAACATTCTGATTAAAAAAAAACAAAACAGGGACAGATGATTCAGATCACTGCTGGACATCTGCCTACAGGCTCATAACCACTCAGCAGTAATTAGCAGTGGAGTGACCATGTGGATTGGGAGAAACCATATGACAAAGTATGGGTTCTGTATTATTCAGTAATTTGATCATAGACACAGATGAAGAAATTCAGGCCATCTGTATTTCAGAAGACATCAAATTGTCTGGGTTCACCTATCATCTATACAGAAAGGTAAGAAAATTCAAATTGTGGGAAAGGTTTTTAAAGGTAAAACTCAAGAGTGACATTGAGATCATTTGGGATATGAAAATAATTATTTATAGATAAAAGATGAAAGCACAAGAAGTTAATTCTCAAGATGATGTTAAATTTGGCCAATCTCTCTTACATGCTCTGTATGATGATTTATATGGTGAGCAAGGCCTTTCCCTGGAGAGGCTTATAGTAGGCCCTGTATATCAAATAAATACCTGTATGTATATATTAGAAATAAATATTGAGGGTGCCTGGGTGGCTCAGGCAGTTAAGCGTCTGCCTTAGGCTCAGGTCAGGGGCCCCACTTCTCCCTCTCCCTCTGTCATTCATTCCCCTTGCTTGTGCTCTCTGGCTCCATCTCTCCACTAAAAAAATAAATCTAAAAAAAAAAAAGAAGAAGAAGAAGAAAGAAAGAAAAATAAATATTGGATTACTTAGGGGAACGTAGAGAGGGAGCCTCAATATATCTGACCTAGAGCTCAGTAGACTGGTCCTCTTCACCCTAGTTTTCCCTATGTCTGGTGCATGGTAGGTCCTCAGTTGAGATCTGGTCAATGAATGGATTCTGGGTGTGAGTAGGACAGGACAACAATGCACAGATTTACAAGTAAAATTGCTGTATCTGTAGCTGGAGGAGGAGATGCTGGGAGAGATGGAAGACACAGACAAGGATGGTGAAGACACAACAGTGAGATCATGTGTCACAGGGCAAAGAAATGAGATGAAATAAGCCAATGGCCCTGGGCAACTTGGGCCATCTTCTGCGGTGGCCAGACAGGAACAGCAGTGCCCTGGCACCGCAGCCCCGGTAGCATCGAGTATCAGGCCATAAAGGGAAAGCCTAGACGCGAACTGAAGACGCCAAGTCAGTGCTAAGAATGAGGGACAGCTGGAATCTGGCCAGTCTGGATGGAGGTCTTTCATCCTCTAGGGCTGCTTGAAAATCTCAGCAAGCTTTCATATCTAGAAAACACTTTTCTCTTTGTGGACTACCAGAGATAAATGACCTTTGTTCGGCTTCTGGTATCATTCTTTTGAGTCATTATGCGAATGAGTAAAGCCCACTTCACTCTGCTCCTTTCACATTCTCTAAACTCCATCTCTTAGTAGAGATGCTAAGTGCACTCTGAAATAAAAGTACTCAGCGTTAGGAGTCTGAGCATACTAATGGAGACTGCGGCGGTGGCTTACTGGCCTATGTCTGCAAGACCTCACCAGACAATATGTGCCCCGTGGGATTGCCACATTCTTGGGTTTTAGCTTTTTGCAAGTCCAGGAGCCCAGCTGGGCTAGGTGTCCCCAGCATTCTATCTGCCATTACATGCACGGTGGAGCTCTGGTCAGGCCACATTCTCTGTCTAAACTACTCTGCAGTCCAGCCACATACTTGTCACCAGACATCCAGATCACGTGTTACCCTTTCTGCAGGACTTTCCTGATTTCCTGTTTGCTCCATATCAGTAGATGTTACTACCATTCTTTTCTCTTAGGCCCACCAAAGGACAAATAAAGTCCCACAGACCATATTTCTTAATATTTACAAGTATTAAAATAAGCTAAAAACTATTAAATAAAAAATTCATTCCTCCTACCATGATAAATATACCTTCATTACAATAAAAATAAAAAACATGTGTAAAGCTGTTTTTTAAAATGACTGGAAGTCACAAAATACCAGAGGTGATGGTATTAACTTATTGCGCACACTGAGAACTGTTTATGAGTGGGTAATATTGATGAATACAGAAAGATACAGAAAGACAAACATTCATATGTATTTATTCCATAAAATTTATTTTCTTGCCTTGATTTCAGCAGAATCATTATACTTTTAAAATAATGATTTTTACATAAGTTATGTATTTTTAAAAGAATTTGTTTGAGAGGGAGAGAGAGCATGAGAGGAGGAGCCGAGGAGAGGAGCATAGGGAGAAGTAGAATCCCCGTTGAGTGGGGAGCCTGACATGGGGCTCTCTCCTAGGACCCCGAGATCATATCCTAGGGCCCTGAGCTGAAGGCAGATGCTCAACCAACTGAGCCACCCAGGCACCCTCATAAATTATGTTCTAATAATCTAAAGTATTAAGAAACAATATGTGATTGCATTTAGTGTGGATAAAATTTTAATGTATTTGCCAAAAGGTTAATTACCTTAAACATAAAAAATTGAAAACCTAAGTTTCAAATGTTTTAAAATTTCCCTATAAAATAATAAAATGATTATTGAATAAGCATTGAACTTCTTGTATGCTCTCTATAAGCCTACATATTTACATATATACAGAAATAGGATTTAACACTACAAATGTCATTCTGCCTCCACATAGAACCATTCCTAATAGTGTGCTAAGCCACGAGAACCTCCAGAGCCACGAAGTGAAACTCTAAGACAAGCAGAGAAATGGAAGCTCAGCACTCTTGGGAAATATCTTCTTATGGTACAATCCACTGCATTCACACTGAGATGGCTCAACAAGTTAATCTATCTTTTCTGACCCCTCTGCAGCTCAAATCCTTCCTATACGCTCAAGTAGTATATGCCTCAAAGTCAACAGTGGTACAACCCAGCAATATCTATTTGAGGATGCAGGTCAAAACATGAGGGGGGTGGAGTGCCAGACACCTAGCAACAGAGGGACTATGTGTGTGTTATGTGGGGCTGCCGTCCTGTGCAGGTCACGGAAAATCTCCTTTGAATACTGATATAATGAGCACTTAATGTGCACCTTTGGGGCTATGATGAAATGTAATAACGGCAACAGTACCTATATACCATGTATCTTATACCTGATCCTTACAACTCCTCTACATAACGCTAGTTTACTGAGAAAGAGGTAAGGAGAAGAGCCACAAGAGCTAGTACGTGATGGGGCTAGGATGTGAACTCTGGGGCCTGGGATCTTATTAGCTAACACTACTGTATTATAAGGTATGCTCCCAACCCTTAAGAAACTCATTCTAGTGAGAGAGAGGCATTTAAGGGAAGGTAGTAATTTTTTACTATAGTGATTTGTATTCATGACAAGAACAGTTCTAGTGAAGGCAACACTCCAGACCCTCTCCCTAGATTCTGACATTCTCAAATCTCCACAGCTTCCATGACAGGTGACTTCTGAGTGTGGGTTATTATTATAGAGAGATGATTGCTTCAGTTAGTAGTTAATATGTGGGCTGACTCTTACTAGTTTAGCTCTTAGAGGGAAGACTTATTGCCCAGTTCATAAGATGCTTTGCTGTAGGAATGGCCTCAAAATGAAATGACCTCATTTTCAAAGTAATTAAGTATCGGGATCCCTGGGTGGCGCAGCGGTCTGGCGCCTGCCTTTGGCCCAGGGCGCGATCCTGGAGACCCGGGATCGAATCCCACATCGGGCTCCCGGTGCATGGAGCCTGCTTCTCCCTCTGCCTGTGTCTCTGCCTCTGCCTCTCTCTCTCTCTCTCTCTCTCTATCATAAAAAAAAGTAATTAAGTATCTTTTTACAAATATTTATTCTTAAATCCTGATTAAGGAGCCACATACAGAAAACACAGGGATCCATTTTCAGTTTATATCATAAGACCTAATTACCTGTGCCATGGTAAATTGTATATATTACAAGAAAAGCATCTCTACCTTTTAAAAAATTAATTAACTATTTGAGAGAGAGAGCATGAACATGAACATCAGCAGGGGGGAGGGGGAGAGGCAGAGAGAGAAACAGACTTCCTGCTAAGCAGGGAACTTGACTCTGAGCTCGATCCAGATCCCCATCCCAATCCCAATCCTGGGATCATGAACTGAGCTGAAGGCAGACGCTCAGCTGACGGAGCCACCCAGGCGCCCAAGTATCTCTTCCTAAAAAAATTTTGAAGAGGTGGGGTGGGAATAGTGGAAGATGAACTTAGAAAACAGAAAACTCTAAACAGAAAAGCCCATGAATTCTACCATTCCAGTACAGCTGCAAATCTTGTTGGTAGGGCAAATGTTAAGTTAAAACATACATGCATGCTCTCCTGAAATATCAGTGGGGAGAAATAAACCCAGAAAAAGAATCTAAGGTCAAGATGATTATTGAGGGATCCCTGGGTGGCTTAGCGGTTTAGTGCCTGCCTTTGGCCCAGGGTGTGATCCTGGAGTCCTAGGATCAAGCCCCACATCAGGCTCCCTGCAGGGAGCCTGCTTCTACCTCTGCCTGTGTCTCTGTCTCTCTCTCTCTCTCTCTGTATCTCATGAATGAATACTAAAAAAAAATGATTATTGAGCTCTTTTAATCAATGAAAGAATTTTGTTATCTCCTTAAGAAAGCAGATGCTTTGAGAAATAAAACTCACGAAAAGAAAATTGCAAGAAAAAAAGTGTTTAATGCCTAGAAAGATGGCCACGGAAGGGAGTCAATATGAGAGCAAAGAAAAGCTGTAACATGGCAGCTGCTGGAATTTGGTAAATAGGGAAACCTGGCTGAAAGCTTCAAAATGCCAAAATATAAAATAAAATTCAAACTCTCACCAAATAGTCACTCAAAGTGCAAAAAAGAAAAAAAAAACCGCAACAGCTGTACAAAAGAAGAAATTACAGTATAAAGCCTCTGAAGTGTGCCTGCACAGCTTTTTTCAGTGAGGGCTGAAGTTTGGCACGCTGCCCTTTGATAATACACTGCATACCAGGAAAACCACCTCATCACAAGCATGGTCTGTAAATCACTGTCTTATCCTAAAGGAGCTTCAGTTCACGCAAGTGATCTGCAGTTCTCTGCAAGCTGTCCTGGACAATGCTTCCTCAGCAGGAAGTATGGTCAGCCTGTTGAAGCTTTTTCCTTCAGTTAAGTCAGGGCCGCAGGAATCTGCTGGAGAATCAGTTGCCCCCTCCTTGTAGATCTCCGTGTTTGATTCAACACGTGATTATGAACCTACTTAGAGCCAAGAGCCAAGGAATGTAAAAAAATGAAGACAGAAAGTTCCAGAATGCGTAGGATTTCCAGTCATTTCACAATCTTTAAAAAGTATTTCTACTTTTTTTTTTTTAACATTTTATTTATTTAGTCATGAGAAACACAGGGAGAGCAAGAGGCAGAGACACAGGCTGAGGGAGAAGCAGGCTCCATGCAGGGAACCTGATGTGGGACTTGATTCTGGGACTCCAAGATCACGCCCTGGGCCAAAGGTAGGCACCAAACTGCTGAGCTTCACAGGGATCCCTCAGTATTTCACTTTAAAACACACTTTAGAAACTATTCTCTTGAAGTAGCATTTTAAGATAAAAAATTTTCCTGTCATCAACTGATGTAAGCAATTTTTAGGAGTTGAACAGGAAAAAAACATACTGATACATCGAATTCTCAGAAATCCAGCAATGCACAGTGAATTGAGAAGAGAAAGTGTGTACTTCAGGGCACCAACACAGCCTCATCTTGACAGCCCCTATTCCCTTATCTTTCACAGTAGGTATCAAAGTATACTTGAGAGATGTAGTAGTTTCCCCTATAAAACTGGCAGAGAGAGTCTCTGGGGGGAAAAAAGTACATGTACACACAGGTGATATTTTCTACATCAGTAATTAAGTACAAGAATCTACCATACAAATATAATTTACTGAAACCAATCAGTGTGTTCTAGACTCTTTATAAACCCTCCAGGGTTTCAGGTTTCAAGCTGTCTTTCAGGGGCTAATTTATATAACAATGAATTTAAGTAGAGCAAGGCGATTTTCAATCCCATTTTCTTTTTTTTTTTTTTTTAAGATTTTATTTATTCATGAGAGAGAGAGAGAGAGAGAGAGAGAGAGAGGCACAGAGACATAGGCAGAGGGAGAAGCAGGTTCCATGCAGGGAGCCTGATGTGGGACTCGATCCCAGGACTCCAGGATCACGCCCTGAGCCAAAGGCAGGCGCTCAACTGCTGAGCCACCCAGGTGTCCCTTCAATCCCATTTTCCAATTTAAAGAATTCTCAGCTAATGTACATACAAGTGCATTGGGGAAAATACTCCATACTTTCATAATATAGTGGTTACTGGAATTAAGCAGCTAGGCACACATATGAGTCTAAGTTTGGGAGTCATGTGCCTCTGAGGAAAACTTTTTAAGGAGTTCAAAGTACTCAACTTAGATGGCTTACCAAACAAGTCAGCCTGAAATGCACACCTGAGCAAATGAGGTTTTACATTTCCTTCTAAAGTCCCCTCTCAGAAAAACAAAGAAAAAAATAAATAAAGTCCCCCCTCCCCCAGACTTCCCTCGCAGCTGGCAGAAGGTGCAGAAGTCCCCAGCAATGGCAACGCAAACACCACAGCTGCTGAGATAAATGGCCAGGGAGGGGGCATCAGAGAGGCTTCAGGGATGGATCCAACCAGCGCAGGAAGGCTGAATGCTGCAGGAGAAACGCCCAAAGCGGGGAAAATTCTATCACCGAGGAATCCAACCTTTGGGTTCATATTGTATCATACAATTAGATCAACAGCCAAAAGAAAGAATCCATACAGGGTGATACAACCCATGATTTGGGTAGGAGCTACAAGATACTGAAGAACGAGTGGACTTTGAAGTAGTATGTCATTATTCAGGCCTACAAAGTACTTATACATTCACTCTGGAGTGAATGTTTCAGTACGCATTTTACAAATAAATGTCAAAACCCTTAAAACACAACTAGTCTTGGCCCTTTATTACTACTGTGCTTCTAAGTAGCTGCACCTACTAGAGTCCTGGAGTCTCTTACTGACATATAATCCATCCGTAGGGATGGAGCAGCAGCTGCAGTTTCACAGGATGGAGCAATGCTAATGAAGAGTTTAGAACTGTGTTAAAAATGGAATAGGTATCCAATTGAGACTGCAGGGGAAAATTCTAGGAGAGAGAGATCATGCTGATTAACCAAACAGCATAATTTGGCCCACTCCCAAGGTCTGATGTACTCTTATGCTTACAAAAAAGAGCACTGTGTGTTTTCAATACAAAGGCTCAGAACCTAAATCCACATCTCACTTGAAGAATCAAACCTCCAAATTCACAGTTTTTCCTTAGTATTTGCTTGATAATAATTGGGCCACATACTAAATTTCTACATTACTTTCTAAACAGTTTTTCCAGAGAGGCCTCAAATGCAAGTATTTACAGAACTCTTTTTACTGTAATATGGGAGAATGAAACCAAAATGAATTAAAATGCTCAGGTAAAGACCTTTTCTTGGGAAAATTTAACTCAAAATCATCAGTGTTTTTATCCCTCTGACCCCAACCTAAGATGACATTTCCCCATCCTGGTAGGAACTTTAAGGGGATAGACTATAATTACAATATTTTAGCCCAAGATCATTGCCTTTAGAGACCAGCACTGCAAAGAGCAGTACCAATACCATCCCAGTGCTACAGTGTGTCCACAATTGTTTTCTGAAACACATGCAAGAAGCAAACCCTACCCAGCAATGGCTTATGGGTTTTGGCTAAATTCAGGAGTGGTACAACTGGAACTCACGTGGCCTGGCAAATGTTTCTTAAAGCAATTTACTATGATTGCTTAATCATATAAAAACAAAAACGTACATAAAATTACCTAAGTTAACTTCAAAGCATGATAGATCAAAATCTTTTTTAAAATGCAAACCTATGTTTTATGCTGAAAAACACTGTGGTACAGAGGGAGCCAGCTCCACCAGCCAACTGGGTGTTCCTGGACAAGTTATGTACCTTCTCTGAGTTTGTTTTCTCTCTGTAAAATGAGATTAAGCCCTAGCTCACAGATGCATTGTGAGGAATGAAAAAGATGAGAGGTATAAAGGGCTTTCTTTGCATTGATGTTTCTTGGGAGGGACAATGTAGCTCACTTGCGGGTCTGAATTTGGCAAAGCAAAACATTTTTTCATCTCAATATCTCCTTCTTTTATTTATATTCTGTAAAAAAAAAAAGTTTCCAGAATGTTCATTTTTATCCCTTGTATTATCCTGTTTTGATGAAAAATGGAAGGATTATATTGGTCCAAATAACACGAAGGAAATTCTTTCTTGCTATATATAGCCAGAGGAAATTTCCTGTGTACCATGTACTTGATATTATAATAATCAGCCTGCTTGACAGAGCTAATCGAGTCCTCTGGTGAAACCGAATGAGATTTTAAAGGCTGACATGGAGACGGGCAGAGAACCAGTTGGAAGAGAACTACCTCAAATGGCCAGGACCCATGAAATACATGATCAGAAACAAATCATATGAAAGCCCCCTATCCTATCCTAAGTATAAAAAGAAAGCCAATGGTCCCAGTTCTTTAACTTTTCAAACAGTTCATTGGTTTCATTCTTGAACTAGGCCTGCTCCAGACAATATGGGCAGGTAGGTAACTTCCCAGTGACTGTGTGCAACACAAGAACACAAATTCTGGATAGTTCAAGCTTCAAAGCAGGATTTCTTACCTGAAAAATCCAGATTGAGTAGTATTTCCAGGTAATTGTTCTATCTTTATACCTTTCCTACTCCATCTCTTGATACTTTTCAGAGAGGGATTATGCAGTTCTTACTTTCTAGATCTGGATCAAGGATATGTTCAAGTCTCCTTAAGAAAATGACAAAGCAGCTACAATAAAGAAGAAGCAATCCTGCCACTTACTAGCTCAGTGATCTTGTGATCTTGGTTACCTTATCTGTAAAATAAGATACTTCCATTGTTCTTTCAGAATTCTTATGGGGATCAAATACAATCATACATAGAATTACTTTGTAACTATAAAGTACTAAACAAATATAAGGTGTTAAGAAATTTAAAAAATGGTTATATAGTATGGATAATTGTGTATTTACTAAAACACACAAATATTATATATAATATTTATCATGTGCATAATGATTAACAGCATAATACATTATCTCATTGACCCTGAGAAGAGCCCTTTAAGTTATTGTTCCCTTCTTTAGGCAACTAGGGCTGACTTGTCCAAGGTCTGAATCTCCCCCAGATCTTTCTGACTTCACATCCAGAGCCCTTTCAACTAACATACACATTTACTCAATCTTTTAAGATGTTTTCTACATTTTCAGGATGATAAAGTGCTGCTTTGGTATAGCAGAGATTAAAGTTAAATTGAATGTACAGATAATGCCGATGAAGTCTAGCAATATGGAAAATGATATTTCTCATGAACCAAGTATTAGTAAAACCATAACTGGTTTCCTAACCAGATACGCTCTAACTCATTGACTCTTTTCATGGTTGAGATATACAGAGTAGCCTCATTTCCATCATGTTTCAGCCTGAACTCTTGGAAATAAACAAGAATTACTGGTCCACAGTTTTGTCTCTGAAATTGAACTCTTCAGAGCATATGCTCTGATAAAGCTTTATCTTCCAATACACCTGAGGGAGGTAACAGGCAACATCATGGACATTAGAGGCTGAGCCTAAGGAGTAGGCTGTCTTGGGTCATACCCACATACTAGCCTTATACCCTTAGTCTGGTTATTTCTCTGGGCTCAGTTTCCTTTTCTGTAAATGGGAAAAACATTCTCTACCTCGAAGGAGGAGTAAACTGGTTTTCCTATGTGGCTAGGCAAATCAGTCATCCTACTTTACAGTCACAGTTACGTGGCTGCTTGGCCATCTGCTTTTGGCTAGGGATAAGCCCAGTTGGCTTCCTCCTGTCCTGGCTTGTTCTGAAACACATTGCTCTCAAATGGGGACCGATTTATTACAACAGGAAAAGGCAAGGGAACCCTTGGCTTGCTTGCTGCAAGTCTGGGCAGCAGGCAGTGACACACCTGTAGGCTGACACTTCAAAAGACAGACATTTTCAGAATAGCATCTAATCAGAAGGCCCTAGAATCTCCAACTTTCTCCATCCATTTAAGAACAAAGTACCATCTTTGCCATGTAAATAAAGAAACAAACAGGATACATTTGTAGAACCAACTTCAGAAGGCTTAATGATCAGGTCTGACTCAGAACCTAAGTCCATCGCATTTACTCTGACACACAAAGAACATGATGATTATACTCTTTATTCTCCATTTTCAGGAAATGAAATGATAATTGATACTTACATTTTATATATTTTTTCTTTTTTAATTATTTTTCTTACATTTTATATTTTATATTAATTGCTTTTGAATAAAAATCCTGTTAAGTATTCCAAGTCCCAGGATTTATGCATAAGTATGCAGAACAGAATAAGCAAATCAGGATCTGAAATAACTTTAGCTACGGAATCTCAGTGATGTGTGATGTTTAACTTGAAATCTGAGTTCCAGTAAAAATTGATTCTGAGATCCCATATGTAACTTAGCCAGTATGGTGGTGAGAAATTAACAACTACTCATGAGGATGGAAGGGAAAACTGCAGAGTCCACTCATCTTATTGTGGAGCTAATATGATAAAAACGACACACCAGATGTCATATTGGAGAATGCTCCATTTATTCTTTGTTTTGGCCTTGTGATATCCTGATTTATAAGAAATATTAGTCTTTATCCTTCAGGGCACAGAACTCCTAAAACCCTTAGTTTCCTAAATGAAGAGAGCAATAAAGGTGTCTTTTGTTATGTTGATGAGCTAACTTTTAGAAAGCCCCTTGGTCACCAAAGATGGGGTGTTGTCCCACCCCCAGACCTCTGGAGCAGGGAGGGGAGCTGGAGATTAAGCTGTCACCAAAGGCCAAGGATTTAATCAATTATGACTAATGAAGTCTCCTCGAATACCCAAAGGACAGGTTTCAGACAGCTTCTGGATTGAACATGTGGAGATCAAGGGAGACAGAGGATATGGAGACTCCATGCCCACCCAACACACCATACACTACGTACTTCTTCATCTAGCTGTTCTTCTGTGTCCTTTATAATAAACTGATAAATCTAAATAAATGTTTCTCTGAGTTCTGTGAGCTGCTTTAGTAAATTGAGTCGGGGGTTGTAGGGACCTCCAATTTATAACCAGTAGGTCAGAAGCACTGGTAATAACTTGTACTCATGGTTGGCATTGCAAATGGGGTGAGGCAAGGGTGCACAGTCTGTGGGACTAAGTCCCAACCAGTGAAATAGGACGTATTTTCAGGTAAAGACTGTCAAAACGGAATTGAGTTCATTGCTTGGTGGTATTGGGAAACATACACTGGAAGCCTTCATATGCTTATCAGGCCATATGGAGACTGAGATCTCTGACACTTTTCCACCATAGCAAGGGAAAGTCCATTTTCAGTGGCAAAATGAAACCTTAGCAGCCTTATATTATTTCACTCTATTAGATTTTATTTTCAGGAATATTATTAATCTGTGAACTCCCTAAATCTGAAACCATACAGTAGGTATATAAGGTAGTGCATGTGCTTGCAAAATGGACAGTGGCTGCATTGGGGGCCAATTCTCACTAATATAAGATGCATTCATTTGTCAATTTGACCTTCCATATCCAAAACCTTACCTTCTTAGATGTATATAAATAACATGACTGGTTCTTTTTAGCTTAGGTGACCTTTATGGATCTATCAACCACCTGGTAGATCCTTGATAAGATCGGCTTGATTCCCACTGTGCAGGTTACCCCCTTTGGCACTCTATCTTTGCCTGCTCTACTCATGAACATCTTTTGCCTAAATGAATTCCTAGGTTTCTGTCTCCTCTGTGACAATCCCAAAGCTTACGGGATAGTTATTTTAACCATTCAAATTAAAATTAAGCTTTTAGAATATTCAATGAAAAAAATACAGAGTCAATCTTCTGTTTATTCATTTGATAAGTATTTTTTTGAGCATCCACTATGGGCCAGGGTCTATAGATACAGCAATGAATGTTCAGACAAAACATCTGCTCTCATGGAGCTTATGTTATAGTGGTGGTGGCTGGAGGAATAGACAACATAGAATATATACAATATAGTGGTGGTGGTGGAGGAATAGACAACATAGAATAGATACAATAAATAGGTAAATTCTGTATATGCTAAAGGCATTAAGTGCTATATAAGGAAAATGCTGAGGGTAAGAGTGTTGGAGGAGGGGCCACAATTTTAAACAAGGTGGAAGAATTAGAAGAAATGATTACCTTTCTTTCAGGAGTTCAGTAATACATAGCTCAGGAACCAAATGAGGTATGTCTTTGCATCCTGGTGTATAGTTGGACTTAAAATAATTGCTGGAAAAAAATTTGTTATTCTGTATTTTGCCAAAGCAATACTATTTGTAATAATGGCATAGATTTATCAGGCAGCCAATCAGAAAATGGATATAATATCTAGTATCTACAAAACAGCATAGCATGGAAGCAAACCCTTTGAGTTCTATCTCACAGTATCCAAAACAATAATCCTACAACTTTTGGCCCCACTAGAGTTCTGTGGACACAAGAGCCAAGGATAATCAGGATCATTCTTTCAATATTGTTGCTGCTGCAAAATAAAAATGTTCTCTCATCACTTACAAGTGGGAGAGATGCTACCTTTTCTTTTAGATCAATAGGAGAAAAGATAAATGTAGCATGGGATAGAGGTGGTAAGGGATGGTGGTATCAAAGCTCTTGGGGATAAGGAGAAGACATAAATGAAACAGATTATAAAGCACAACCACCATTATTTAGCCTAAGATGTTAATCACCTCAGCTCTTCCTCCCATTGAAGCCAAGGACAGGCATGCTTCATCGCCTCACTCAACAATCTAACTTTTCTTCCTTCCTTCCCTCCTTCCTTCCTTTCTTTCACAATCTGTCCGCCTAATGTGGGGCTTGAACCTGGGATCAAGAGTTGCATGTCTATGATTGAGCCAGCCAGGTGCCCCAAGAATTTTTTTTTCTCAAGGCTTGTTACTGCAGTGGCTCTCTGAGTATGCAAGTGTCCACTGATGAGAGTACAAAATAATGTCATTACAAACCTTTAGTTTTTCTCTGCAGTTTTTCCTCCCTGTTGTGGCAGGCACATCGACACTGACATACAATCATACATGGCCATTCACTTATTAAATAAATATTAATGGATGTCTATATGTGCCTGAATGATTTCAAGTGCTAGCAATACAAAGGCAAACAAGGACAAAGCTATTTTCCCCAGGGAGCCTACATTCAAGGGGGGTTAGACAATAAGCAGATAAATACATCATACAATGTCTATTAGCAATGAGTACTATGAAGAATGATGCAAGTCAGGACAGAAAATGATGGAGATTTGTATACAGGTGCATAGGCTATTTTAGAGAAGACAGCCTCTAGAATGCTCCTAAGGATCTCCACCTTCTGATAGTCACTCCCTTGTATAATCCCACCTTCAGTGTTGGCTGGACTTAATTGACTCACTTCTAACAAACAGAATTTGGGCAGAAATATATGACAGATGTCACTTCTGAGATTAAGGTATAAAAAGACTGTGGCTTCCATCTTGAGCTTTCTATTTGGATAACTTGCTCTGGGGGAATCCAAGTGCCAAGGTAGGAGGCAGCCCCAGGTGACTGAGTTTGGCAGCAAATCATCCCCCATTCCAGCCTCGAGAACTGCAAGCCCAGATGACACACTGATTGCAGCCTGTGAGTCAGATTCATCCAGCTAGGCTCCAACCAGATTCCTGACCCATGTAAACTCTAAGAAACGTACTTTTGTTTTCAACACTCAGTTTTAGGACAATTTGTTATACAGCAATAATACAGTGGTCATTGATGTTCCTCTTGAGTAAACGACCTTGAAAAGAACCAGGCTATGTGAAGATTTCAGGGAAGAAAGTCTAGGTAAGTAAAGGGCAAGTGCCAAGGCTCTGAAAGAGGAACCAGCTAGGCAGATTTGAAAAAAGTAAGGCTAGTGGGGCACAGTCACAGATGATGTGGGAAGACAGGGATCAGTTAGTGCATGCCAGCTTTGAGGTCTCCCATGGATGAGATAGAACCAATACTATGAAGGTCACTATTCTATCACCACTAATTGGCTTAAACAATGACCAATATAACAACAATAGTAATAGTTAATATTTAAGTATACTAGGAATTGTGCTAAGTGCTTTTTTTCATTCACTCTTCACAATATCCCAATAAAGTTGGTATGTTGCACATAAGGAAACTGAGGGTCAGAAATATTAAGATGCTCCTGTATTCACAAGTTAGAAAATGACAGAGCCGATATTTAACCAGGCCTCTGACTTGAGAGTCCTCATCCTTCACTTCTACATACTACTATCTTGAAAGAGGCCTCTAGAAAGAAAGCCTCTTTGACCCTTGAAAAAAAAAAAAAAGAAAAGAAAAAATAATGCCCAAACTCCAAACTGTCACGCCAATGGTGCAGTCTCCAACTGCTACATGTTCTAGAAGTTTGATTTTCTTGTGGAACCCTTTTAATAGAATTGGTTGAGGCATTATCTATAATTTTTTTTTTTTTGAGGTTTGACCCAAGTCAGCATGGTCAACTTAAAAAAACACATGGGTAGCTTTTCTTTTTGACATATAGCAAATTGTCTTGCCTAACAAATATGGAATCTGAGGATTAGTACAGTATCAATATATTCTATTTCACACAATTTTATGCTTAGCCTGACTTCCTGTCAATATTCAGATACCTAGCACCAAACCAAGTGACCATCTCCTACAGAACTTACTTTCCTTCCTGCTTAACCTTTGTCTTGAAGCTTAGGAAAGATTATGAAGGTTCTATCTTGCTAAGAGGAGAAACACTATTTCCCTTTGAACTTTATCTACATTTTGTAAATAGGAATACTATTTAAAAATATCCCTCTTGGGATGCCTGAATGGCTTGGCGGTTTGGCACCTGCCTTTGGCCCAGGGCGTGATCCTGGAGAGCTGAGATTGAGTCCCGCATCAGGCTCCTAGCATGGAGCCTGCTTCTCTCTCTCTCTGCCTGTGTCTCTGCCTCTCTCTCTCTGTTATCGCTCATGAATAAATAAGTCTTTAAAATATACATCTTGAAAGTAATGGCTCTAGCAGACTGATAACCTTTCATACAGGGGGCCCACAAATTTTTATTATACTCCTGCCCTGGGCTAGAGGAAACAAAAATAACAGAGGTTCTTTGCTTTCAAGTTTTCACCTGGAAGAAATATGAATGAAACCAGCTTCTTCGATACAGTTCATGATACTACAATAAGACTAATAACTAACTATGGTCCTATTGGTTAGGATCATAGTCTATGGACCAGATACTGTCCTAAGCACTTTGAAAATATTATCCAATAGTCATAATATCTCCCTATGACAAGTATTATTGTTACCCCAATTTTACAGATGAGGAAGCTCAGGCACAGAGGTCAAATAGCTTGTCCACGGTCACAGAGCTAAAAAACTTTACAGTCAATACCAAGAGCCAGGCAGTGTGATTCCAACACTGTAACCTCTTAACTCATACACACTAAGATATTCAGGATCCCAAATACATCAATTTCTGCTCCAAAGATACACTTTTCTTAAGAATATAAAAAAAAATGAACAAAGGGAAAAGAAACAAAGGCCCATTAAAATCAACTCCTCTAACATACATACATATATTAGCCAATCTAAAACTTTTACAATAACCTACTGTTCCAGTAACTCAGTATTTTTTACTAGGATTATTCTTTACTGTATATTATAAACACATATACAGATTAAAGATAAGTAACGTAATTTTAGGCACAGATTAAAAACTAGACACACACAGTGCTGAAAGTTCATTCCTTTAAAAAGGTTCAGAATCTTGCTTTTTCACTGCTGAATATTTTTACAACTCTGGGTATAGTCTCATTTATCCTATCTCTCTGCTCAAATGTTACCTTCTCTGAAAGGACTTTCCTAACTACTCAATCTCTCGCCCTTCTTATCCCCATCCTTCTTTTACTTCTCATTTATACCACCACCTTACATCACATCACGTATTTATGTATTTTATGTATCTGCTGTTAGAAAATAAACCGCTTGTGGGACAATTTGTTCCCTGCTATGTCCTTACTACCTAAACTGTGCCTGTATATAGTATGCACTCAGTAATATTTATGGAACAAATATGAATGAATGAAATGTTCCCTTTGAGGAGAGCAACGTGGTTGAGGGCAGTCAGCAGCAAGATCAAGATCCTGCTCAGGGTCCGGACCTCAATCTTCCCACCTGTAGCCCTGGATTCCCAGTCTTTGTTAAAGATGGGAATTCTGACACAGGTGAGGGAAGGAGGGTACTGCACGCTGGGACACCTAGAAGTAAGAACAGGTTGGGGAGGAGAGGAGATGGTCAATCCTGCCATACTGGTTTTGGTTGTGAGGGAGTGGTAGAAAAACAAAGGGGTAAAGGACAGGTATATGGGCCATTTTCAATTCTTCTTTTACCTTTACTCCTACACAGAATCTGTCTCCGAGTATTTTAATTCTTATTTAGCAGTTTTCGAGTGTCCATCCTCCTACTTCCATTCCTACACTTATGCCCTCCTCATATTACACCTGGACTGTTAAAATCCCACCTAACGTGCTGCTCTCTTGCAATGTTTCCTTCCACTCACTCTGTGCAGGTAAGGGATGAAAAAAATAAAAACTTTGGGGCATTACCTAGCTCAGGAATCTTTACTGGCTCCTTAACACTGGGAAAGAAAAAACGATTTATTCTGGAATACTGTATTTATTTTACAAGTCGGCCAACTTCAGTGCTCCATGACTTACTAGAAGGCAGACTATGCCCATATTAGTTGCTCTCTCTAGTGCCTAGGACAGTAGCTGCCAGAGTAGGTGCTCATGGAACAATCCTCATTTCATGAGCATCTCTCACCCATCCTGGTCTGTGTTTAGCACATAATACTCAACACTGCATGTTAGGGCACCTCATTGTAAATACTATTTTTTCTTTTTCAAG
The DNA here is from genome assembly GCF_905146905.1 of Nyctereutes procyonoides. Classification (NCBI taxonomy): domain Eukaryota; kingdom Metazoa; phylum Chordata; class Mammalia; order Carnivora; family Canidae; genus Nyctereutes; species Nyctereutes procyonoides. The sequence goes on along the minus strand of NW_026575033.1, from coordinate 8,125,196 downwards.
TGTATGATTGTTGCCTGCCCTCTCCAAAACCACAGAAGGCTTTTTACAACAGACCCGTATTATATTGTTAATCTCCATTTCTTAGGGTTGTGCCGGTACTAGGTTCATATTTGCTGTCCAGAGGTCCAATAATCTAGGTATGGAGATAGTCTTTTTTTTTTTTTTTTTGGAGAGAAATCATTTTAAAAAAATCACAGATCAGGGCAGCTTGGGTGGCTCAGCAGTTGAGTGCCTGCCTTTGGCCCAGGGAGCGATCCTGGACACCAGGGATTGAGTCCCATGTCAGGGAGCCTGCCTCTCTCTGTCTCTCATGAATAAATAAATTTTTAAAAATCTTAAAAAAGAAATCACAGATCACATAGTAATTGTATTAGGACAGTTTATAAAGTTTCAAATAGAGGAGAAAAACAAAAACAAAAACTAAGAATCTCGGGATAAAAGGGCTAGATTTGGGGTCTTTGTAAGTATTTGAAAGCAGACTAGTGGATTTGGGTACACTTCCTAGAGGCCCAGTCTGAGGGATGTTACAAAGATTGTCTCTGACTTTAAATTATGCTAACCAAAAAGATGACTTTTGTCTAGTGATCTGGGGACTATGTATAATCTTAATGTCTCAAGGAAACAAAAAAAAAGGGTGGGGAATGGTGTGCCATAGAACTTGATATGCTTTCATATTTCTTGTAATGCAAGACACCCTGGTCAGAATGGTACTAGATGGTCCACCTTTTGTGTAGACTTTTTTTTTTTTTTTATCACTACAGAGATTTTGTAGGCACTTGTGTGTTATACCAATTAGAGCACTCACATGTTACAGCTATATGCAATTTATAAATAATTAGTTTGTAAAGTGCTTTGAAAATAGAAAGTGCTGCACAAGTACTCAAATTATTATATATTACAAGCCTTTGGTATGTAATCATTTTATTTAATGATTGGCTCTTTAAAAGGTCTAGTACTTTATAGCTGAACAAGATGTCTAATTTTAAATAATTAATATTTGTTTATTTAGAGTGAAAAGCTATTAGAGAGCAAATCAGAGGTACTGATCAAGTTACTTCTTCACAGTTTATATAAATGCATTTGACTCCTATTTATCTCCCTCATCCTTTTACAGACCAGTTCAAACTTCAGGTTCCACAGACTTCATGTACGGTTTCCTCCCACTTATACATGACTCTTGGTTATCCTGACTGTCCTGCTCGGTTTTTTCCTTCTCATCTGCCTTCTGAAGGTGTTTTGTATGAACCTGTGAGTTTATAGCCACCCTAAGAGATTCAAGGCAGCAAGTCAATTACCAGTGATGATAAATTCTCTTAAGAGCAATGAAGCAATGAGCTGTGGTGGTGGTCACCAATGGGTGCATTTCCCACATATACTGCTATTATTAATTACTTCGGTTTACTATCATTATCCTACGCCTCTATGTCCACTAATTAAGCTTCTCTTTCATCTCCTGAAGGTCTTGGTTCAGAGGTATTCAACCTCATTTAAATAATCCTGTTTACCCTCCCCACAGGAATACTCAGAGGCAAAATTATAGATGAGGCAAAGCCATTTTTGATCCTTTCCCACCTATCCCTTTAGGCTTTCCTTCTATCTTCAAGTGCTAATTTCCTTGCAATGACACTGGCTTTCCAGCTTTCCAGAATCTCTTTAAAATCATTCTAGAACACTTCCTAGTACTAGTCCTAGTACTAGGACTTTGACCTCCCTCATCCCTGCTCCCACTGACATTTAGCCCTCCAGTGCTGGACAATGTATTTTTTTGATTAGAAAACCCAAACTAAGCCCTTTTTCTATACAATGAGTGCTGATGTTTAGCCTTCTTGGGCACTAAACTAACATGCCCGGAGCTCGACAACCTCCTTGTTAATGCCAATCAATACTTTTCTGTCCTCGTGTGTCTCTTTCAACATTTTTCCCTCTCTGAAAGCACTGGCTTCCAAAACACCACTTTCTACACCTCAGGGGTTGCTACTTTTGTACCCAATCTTTAATGCCGAGCTTCTTCAGGGCTTGGTTTTGGGCCTACTTCTTTGACTATACTCGTTTTAATGGATTTACATCATCTTTATGACAAGAACTCACAAAGTTTCTCTCCAGCTTAGATGTTTTTCATGGCCTCCAACTCACATATTCACCATCTACCACAGTCAAAATGGAACTTTTGATTCGTTACCTTTTCCACTTTCCAACCTATTTTTTCCCGTGAGCCTCCCATTTGGCCCCAAACCGAAGTTGAAGTCCTGTTTTCTCACCTTCCACCACCAGTACCTGAGGACTACCAATTCTGTACCAATTCAGTTTTTTTTTTTTTAAAGATTGTATTTATTTATTCATGGGAATACACAGAGAGGAGAGAGAGAGGCAGAGACACAGGCAGAGGGAGAAGCAGGCTCCATGCAGAGAGCCCGACGTGGGACTCGATCCTGGGTCTCCAGGAAGACACCCTGGGCTGAAGGCGGCACTAAACCGCTGAGCCACCCGGGTTGCCCCTGTACCAATTCAGTTCTAAAATATATTTCAAATCAACCCTTTTGTCCATCAGTAGCTTGCTGCCCTTCTAGGCCAATGACACAGTTCCTCTCGATAATTCATCCCTCCACACTGTCATCAGAGTATTCAGATGTCATTCCCATTGTACTTAAAATCCAAACCCTTACCACCCCAACTCTTCTTCCCACCATATCCATAGCCTAGGCCCTTCTCTTCCTTGCTTACCATGCTGCATATAAGCAATTTTTCAATATCTTTAATTTCTCAGACCACAGGTTTTCAGCTTCAAGACTTTACAAAGCTATCCTGCCAGAATACTTCCTCTCCTTTGGGCAGTTAGCTCCTTCTCTTCCTGTAATCTCTGGATGAACCTCCCTGATTTTCATACCAAAAGCAATTCCCCTCTCATGTTTTCTTTCTTGATCCTTCCTATGTTTTCAAAGAATTACAACTTTAAAAAAATAACTTCAATCCTATTATAATGTATGTTCTATGAGAACAAGACCCATGTCTCATCCAATAGCGTTCTATCCAGGGCCTGGTATGTGCCAGGTGCTCCATAAATACAGAAATATATTTATCCAAACACGTTGACTGAGTATAGGAAATGTAGGTTCTATGGCAGAGTAGTAGAAAGAGGTCTGATTGGAGTGAATAAAAGGCTACGTGCCATAACTACCAACATGGATTTAGCCAGTATTTTCTAATTGCCTACTACCCATCAGGCATCGGGCTGCAAGTCAGTATAGTGGGTAGACAACATAAGCACTAACAACAGCATAGTAAATCCAAGACCATGAAACACAGGAGTAAAATGAAAGTACATGCAAGTCCCCAAACCAGGGTGGGAGTCTTGACCTCTAAGTTCTCACCTACCCTAGAGTGTAGAAGAGTAAGGGTGTTCCAAGAATATGGAACAGCAAAAACAAAGACCCCAAAGCACAGAGTGCTGGGAGTGAGGTGCTCAGGTCAAAGGTTAACAAGATTTAGGGTGAATTAAGAGACAAGTTGGTGTAGGACAGCTAGCAGACAAGGCTGATGAGATTAACAGGACACCTTGAAGAGGTTCACTAGTATTTTAAGGTCAAAAAAAAAAAAATCACTTTCCCAACTTGGAAATTTTTCTCTTGATCCTTATTGTAACCCTGGGCTATATACTTAGATACGCACCTAAGGACTGAAGATGTTCCCTGATCATCCCAGTTTTCTTCTTTTACAGTATAAACTCTCGACCTACTCAGGTCATTTCTGACAAAATATTTTATTAGTGTCCTGAAATTAAAGCAGTAAACTGGCATCCATCCTATATATGCAACCACAAAGGTAGAACTAGATCCTAACTCTCCTGTGAATCCAAAATTCTCACAATTCTTTCAAATTATTCCCCACGCTTGAACCCAGCAGTCATAGTAAAAGATGCAAATTCTCTCATGAATTACTAAAAAATATCTAGCAAGAAGCTAAATCCTCCTCCCACTTCCACCTTTCTTTTTTAAACCCACCACAGTCTGTGCTTACGCTCTATTGCATCTCTCCCTCTTCCCCAATCATAGCCACAAGTGCACATTCTTTTGAATTCTCTTGATCAAAGTCTTTGTCTAGGTCTCTAATATTCTCCTAGCTTTCTTACGTTCACTGTTGGCTCAATTAAAAGAAAAAAAAAAAAAACAAAAACAAACCAAAAAACCCCCTAAAACAGTCAATCTACCAGATGAAGCAACAGAAACCACTCAAATTAGTTTAAATAAAAGAGGGAATTTATTAGATGAGTACAAAGGTTCTTGCAGGGATTCCAGCAGCTGTAATGGGTAATAGCTAGAAGCACGCCTTTGTGAAGGGCAGATGGAGTTGTAATCACAAACTTCTACTTCTGGTTTTGCAAGATCACGAAGAGAATATCCTAGAGGATAGTCCTCCCCGTATAGTGCATAAGGGACTAGAATGTGGATTCATTTCTGCTTGCTTTTTGATCCTTATATTCCTTTATGCTGGCCTCAAACTTGTCAAGCACATGTTGGCAGACATTCATGAGCTCATTCAAGCCTCTCTGAAATGGCTCAACAGCTGGAAGAGCACCTCGAGTCTGAATGCGTAAATTAATTTTGCTCTCTGAAGGATGGGTTGTAGTGTAACCACAAAATTCCACTTCCGGGTTCTTCATGATCATGTAACGAAGAGAATTTCCTAGGGTATGGTCCTCTTCGTGCAATACAAATGTCACACAGTGTCTATCTGTTCCAGCTGCCTGGACCATTTCCAGGGCTGTCTTCCTCTCGCCTTCAGCCATTGAGGTCTTCAATCCAGATATTTTTCTACACACATATTTTTTATAAAAATGAGATCATACTGAATATGGTTTTGTAACTAGCTTTTTTTTCATTTACTATATCACAATCGCAACACATTACTGCACTCCAATTACACTCAACTATTTTGTATTAACCCCTCATTTTCCTGCCTCCACATATTCTATCAATAAACACTTAATTATTGCCTCCAGTTTCTCCCTACCCCATTTGACACCGTCCACATGGCCACGAGGGCACAAACGTAAATGTTAAATATTTAAAGCTAAAATTTTCTCTTGGTAGAATCACAAGAAAGGAACAGGATTAGAGTAGGGTGGGCTCTGCTGGAGAATGAAAGGGTATTTAAAGGCACACAAAAACACATCTTCCCAAAAATAGAGACTGCAGATTATCATCGTGCAGGCCCCACTATGGTTTCCATTTGCAGGAGATAAACTAGAGAGAGGAAATTCTGAGAAGTGTCAATCAAGCAGGAGGGAGACCGAGGACTGAGCGCACCAAGGGGCGGCTTCCTTAGCTGTCTACACAGAGCTCTGAGTCGGGCCGCAGTCACAGGTGCTTAGGCCTGGCTGGACGCACCAACACGAGCACTCGGCGAACAGCGGCCCGGGCGCGGCCTTCCGTTAGTTTTATTTAGTCCTGCTCTTCTCCCTGCGATGGGCGGTGTGGGGACTTAACTCCGGCCTCGTAACTTGCGCTCCCTCCGGGCCGTCTAATTGTACGGGGCGCCTCTATCAGACACGTCCGTGTGTCCTCCCCTCCCCTCCCTCCCCAGCAGGGCCCTCTCCCCGCTCAGGCGCCCACCTGCCTCTCCACCTCCCTCTCCTCCCGCGTCCTCCCGGCCCGGCCCCCGCTGCCCCCGCTGCCCCCGCTGCCCCCGCTGCCGGCCCGGGCCCCGCAGGCGGACGCCCCTCGGCTCCCCGCTCCCGGCGCGGGGCGCGGCCCGCTCCGCCCACCCGCCTCCTCGGCCGTTACCTCTCCAGCTCCTGGTCCTCTTCCATCGCGGGGACGGCTTCCGGGATCCTCAGGTGGTGCGGGCTGAGCGGAGGCGCTAAGCCATAGCGCGAGGCACGCGGGCGGAGCAGGAAGGAAGGAACGACGGACGGAAGGAGCCGGGGACGGAAGGAGGGAGGAGGAGCCGCAGCGGCGCGGCGCGGCGCGGCGAGGCCCAGCCGCTGGGCGGGGCGTGTACGTTCCGCCCGCAGGCCCCGCCCACAGGCCCAGCTCCCCGCGCGGGGAGGGCGGCTGCGAGGCCGGGCGCGCTCACCTGGAGCTCCAGGGGCCAGTCCGCCCGCTGCCCTAGCGGGGACAGGGGGGCCGCTCTCCCGTCCCACCTCGAGGGCGAGACCCGCCTGTGGGCGCTCCGGTGCAGCCCTCGGCACCTTCGGCCAGGTGTTGGCGAAGGGGGCGGGGCCTTACCTGCCGCCCCAAGCCGCCGTCCTTCTCAGGGCGGAATGGGGCCTCTTTCAGACTTGCTGCCTGACCCTTGGGGCAGGGTGTCACTCCCTGGCGGGACCCCAAGCCTGACGGGGGAGGGGGGGGGTGTTCGGGGGGATGACAGGTGCAAAGTGCAGGTGATCAGTACACCTTGATGAATTTCACGACAGACGGGGATGAGTTTAAGGTTGTGTGTGTGTCATCCGGGATCTTGCAGCCGCACACCTCAAACGGGTCAAAAAAAGCCTTCGTTTCTGTCCTTAGGGGGAGGAGCGAGAGTTTGGAAGGAAACTGCTCTTCTCCCCCTTGCTCCCCCCGTCCTTTCCCTCAGGATCTTTTCTGCACCTGGAATACGTACTCCGTCTCTTGCTCCGGATCTCCTTTTCCTCTTCCCCTTTTGGTTCAAACCTCACCTGCGGAACCTCCCTGTCACCTTTGTTCCCAGGTGCCCCTGCCCCCGCCTCGGCAACCTTTCGCCACCGGCACCCGCTCCCCGCCCTTTTCCCTCCGTACCCCTCCTCTCTTCGTCCCCCCTCCTCCCTTCCTCCACCGCCTACCCCCGTCGCCCTTCTCGGCCCGGTCAGTCCCGGTCCCTCGCACCTTGCCCCAGAGTCCTCTCACCCCAGCACACCTATATTCCTGCTTTCCTGCGCCACCTGTGCTCGTACCCACACCCCGGTTCCCCCAGAGGGTCACTGCCTCCCCAGCTGTTCCCCTCTGCTCGCGGCGGTCGGCGGTGAGCGCAGATCCACTTTCCCAGCGGGTCTCCAGCGGGGGGATCAGGCGGGCGGGGGCAGCCGAGACCGAGTGGGGGAGGGCAGGCGGCCAGGGGCGGAGTGGGCTCACTCTAACCCGGGAGTGACGGCCCCGGCCTGGCCCGCCCCCCGCGCGCTTCGATAGGCGGAGCCGCGCTCTGGCCCGCCCCCTGCCCGCCCTGCGCCGCAGCCGGTTGGCCCAGCTGCTTGTCGGGTTGGGCTGCAGGGGCCTGGCGCTCGCCCCCGGGAAGGCAGCAGGGGCGGTTGAGAAGTGAAGTCTTGGCCAGAGTTTGCTTCTTGCCAGGAAATCCGCGGCGGCGGCGGCGGCGGCGGCGGCGGCGGCGGCGGCGGCGGCGGCGGCGGCGGCGGCTCCCGGCGGCTCCCGGCGGAGCGGAGGCCGGCGGGCTCCCGGCTCTCTCAGCGGGCCGCGGAGAGCGGAGCTGGCGCTTGGCTGCGGCGCCGGGAGCCGGTGCGCGCCCCGGGCGGCCGCGCTTTCCCAGTGAGTAACTTTGCCCCGGCCGCCCGGCCCCGCGCCCTGCCCGGGTGCCGGGCAGCCGCCTCAGGTGCGGGCGTCGGCGGGCTGTGGGGGCAGAGCCGCGCCCGGGGAGGCGGCGACCCGCGGCTCTGCGCCCCGCTCGCCGCGGCTGTGGGGGACGTGGACCCGCGCCCGCGGTGGGGCTGGGCGCGCCGGTCGGGGGAGCGAGGGAGGGACGCGCCGTCCTGCGCCGGGTGCCCGCCGCCCGCCCGGCGCCCGGCGCCCGGGGAGGCGCGAGGCCCCCACCCCCGGCTGTTGCCATTTGGTGGTTCCGGCCACGGGGCTGCCGCTCTGCGCGTGGTTTGCTTCTTCCAGGAGGGGAGAGGTGGGGGTGAGCTAATTTGCTGTGTGTGTGTGTGTGTGTGTGTGTGTGTGTGTGTGTGTTGTAAACGAGAGGGGCACTAGCTGCCTCACGTCGGGTCTTGTGCTCCAGGGAAGGAATAGGGAGAGACCCACGGTCCCAGCCTGTCGCCCACGAAGTCTCACCTTTCCCTCGAGGCTGGAGGGGTGGGAGGTCTCACCTCTGTCTGCAAGGGGGTAGTCTCAAAGTACGGATCTCCAGGTGGAAGCAGTTGCACACAAAGCACCGTTCGGGAAGGACGTCCCTCGCTGTCAAAGCTCTATGCCGGATGTTTCAGACGAAGGACTTTTGGCACAGGTGGGGGTTTCTCCTGAAATTTCAGTCTGCAGTGAAGGTCAGGAATCAAGACGTTCTTATCTGCCAGGAGCTACAGCACGCTCAGGCATGAGCTTGACTGTGTAGATGTTTCTGTTTAAATCGCAGAAACCAGAAACGAAGTTGAGTGTACAGCCGCGGCAGGAGGAACCAGTTGTGAGCTCAGGTTTATAGGAACTGCCTTCACTTTCAGAGTTTCGCGTTCTTGCAGCAGCAGCAGTAGTATTTATTTGTCAATTGGCCTTCCTCCCAGGACAGATTTTTTTTTTCTTGCATGTAGTGTGACGCATTGCTGATGAAGTGCGATCTCTTAGATAAATTTTATTTTCGTTGATAGATTTGATTCCCATCTCCACAACCTTCTAGCAAATGGACTTTGTTTAATCTAGTATCCTTTTCGGCCTGTCGAAGCCTTGTCGAGCCGTGAAAAACAAAGTTTTGCCTTTTTAGCTTGTCCAAGGCCCACATGGGAGTTTTCCCAGAGGTGTAAAATGTAGGCCAAATCAGAACCAAAGTACAAGAACACTACTTTTAATTTGGCCCACTTGTGTGCTAACGTTCCTAATCCTGCATCTTGTTTCTCTCTTCTCATCAAGTTAGAAAATTTTCATTATTTATTTACTCAGCATGCAATAGAGTGCCTACTCCCTGCTGCATGCCAGACATTGATGGCAAGGGTTAGTTCTTTCCCCAAAGGTGATGATCATAGTCTTATTTAGAAGCTGATCCATACCTGTTCCCTTAGCTACCTGAAAGTTAATTTGAGCAAAGTGCTGTGGGGACTTAAAAGGGAGCATTTCTGCCGGGGTTTGCTAAGGAAGACCTAATCTCCAAACTGCTATGGAATTTTGCCCTGTACATTCTAGGCAAAGGGACTAACATTGACATGTAAGGTGTTGCATTATGAGATCTACATGGAATTACTCCTGCTGAGGGGCACAGTTGTTTGGGGTTGGAGTAGTAGTCAGGGGTTGGTGTATTATGTATTTCAGAGTACTTAGCACTTTGCTTTGGTTACATTAGGCACTCAAATACTTGTTGAACTGACGTGAACAGAAAAATGAAGGATTTTGTGTGCCAAATTAAGAAAATTGGACTTTATCTACTTAGTGATACAAAGCTGTTAATTCTATTTTTATATTTTTAGAAGATTTTATTTATTTATTTTAGAGAGAGTGAGTGGGGGGCAGGAGAGGGAGAGAGAATCCCAAGCCGACTCGGAACAGAGCAGGGAGGCCTGCACCAGGTTAGAAACCACGACTGGGGGATCCCTGGGTGGCGCAGCGGTTTGGCGCCTGCCTTTGGCCCAGGGCGCGATCCTGGAGACCCGGGATCGAATCCCACGTCGGGCTCCCGGTGCATGGAGCCTGCTTCTCCCTCTGCCTATGTCTCTGCCTCTCTCTCTCTCTCTGTGTGTGTGTGACTATTATAAATAAATAAAAATTAAAAAAAAAAAAAAAAGAAACCACGACTGGACCCCCCCTCCCCCATCATGACTTGAGCCAAAATCAAGAGCTGGATGCTCAACTGACTTAGCCACTCAGGTGCCCTCAACTACTAGTTTTAAATAGAATGTCATGGGGCACTTGAGTGGCTCAGTCGGTTAAGAGTTCGATTTTTGGTTTCAGCTCAGGTTATTGATCTCAAGGTTGTGGGATCCTGTCCTGTACCCCGCCTGCTAAGTCTGCTTAAGATTTTTTTCTCTCCCTCTGCCCTTCCCCTCTGTGCGAGCTTGCGTTGTTTCAAATAAATCTTTTTTTTTTTAATTTAAGTTAAATAAGAGAACATCATGATAACATTTGCTTTCCAGAAAGATAATCTGCAGTGGAGAATGGTGGGGGTCCAGATGAGAGACAGAGTGAAAGCTGTTATATTGTAGAGGTTAAGTGCTTAGGGATTCTCAATTAACATTGTCTGGGTTTGAATCTGGTTCTTTCACTCAGCTATGTAATCTTTTTCTTTCTTGTGTTTTTCATTTTATAGGGTTTGGGGGATAAAAGTAAAAAAAAAATATGTGTATTAAGCCCCTAAATCTGCTAATTTTAAATGGAATGTCATGGGGCGCCTGGCTGGCTAAGTTGGTTAAGCACCGGACTCTCGGTTTCCACTCAGGTCCTAATTCTGTAGCCCTGGGATGGAGCCCTGAGTCAGGTTCTGTGCTCAGTGGGGAGTCTGCTTGAGGATTCTCTTCTTCTGCGCCTCTCCCAGCTAGCTCGTCTACTCTTTCTTTCTCAAATATATAAATCTTAAAAGAAATAAAAATAAAACAATAGTGTGTGGCATATAGTGAGGACTTGATAGGTGCTAGTTGTTCTTCTGAGTGAAGGCAGTGGAGGTAGAGTTGTTGTGGCATTGAGGAGGTATATTTGGTTGGACTAGGTAAGTGACTAGATATGATTAATGAGAGTAGGATGATTCCTAGGTTTTTTTGACGTGAAGCATTGGACAGTACTGATTAAATTGGCTGTAGAGTTAGCACAAAAGTTGAGGTCCATTGCTTATCGGTAGAATTACCATCCTGAGCTTTGGTTTCCTAATATTTGGGAATGATCATAGTACGTGTCTAGTAGGATTTGAAGATCAAATGAAATTACGTATAAAATGCCCTTTGGTAGAGTACCTAGCATGTTACAAGTGCTCAGTAAATATTAGTTGTTCCCTTAGTAATGCTGATATTAATGAGCTAGTAGAATATTGGAAGATACGAAAAGGAGCCATTAAAAGCAACTAAAGTTAGAAGAGGAAGAGAAGATAATTAGTTTTGTTTTTGTTTTTAAAGATTTTACTTATTTATTCATGAGAGACACAGAGAGAGAGAGAGAGAGAGGCAGAGACACAGGCAGTGGGAGAAGCAGGCTCCATGCAGGGAGCCCGATGTGGGACTCGATCCCGGGTCTCCAGGATCAGGCCCTGGACTGAAGGTGGTGCTAAACCACTGAGCCACCTGGACTGCCCAGGTAATTAGTTTTGGACCAATCTGATGAACTGCCAATGAATGGTTAAGATGTCTTTGATGAAGACATGGATAGATGGGCAGGAGCTAGGAGTTCACATAACGCCTTTGTGAGTGTGGTTAGCTTTTTGGAAGATTTGAGAAATGGGGAGGAAGAAGAGAGATTTATATTATAGCAGTGCCAGGAATGTTGATGTTGAATATGAAGCACCTCTATCCCTAAAATGCATTTCGGCCACCATGACAGGGGAACTCTAGGCTCATATAATCTGATTGGCTCTGTGCCCATCTCCCCCTCTTTCTTTCCTCTCCGACTGCTCCCAAAATTATTTTTTAATATCCAGTGTCGTTTAACTTTTCCAAGCTTAAAGTTCACTCCAGACCCACCTTCCTATATCAGAATCTAACAAGGTCTTTAGAAGACCTTTAGAAGGTAGAATAGTCAAAGGTCTTGTTTCAAAGGTTCCACCAAGGAAGCAATGTTGGTTGAATCAAAGATGTATGTATGTGTGAGATTTATGTATATGTACATACACATATATTTTGACATGCAGGGTTTATGTACATATATACATGTCTATATACACATCTTGCATATTGAATTATGGTGGCAGAAGGCTTGGCCAGGCCTCCCTTGACCCTGTTATGGGGCCTGGGAGATTTTCAGTTTTCCTCTCCTATGTCTCTTCCTCAGTGAGTACAAAACAGTAGAAAAATCTGTGATTATGTAAATTTTTTGGTTGGTTAGAGTTAAAAGAAATGGCTATTTTGTATGTTAGTCTAATGAAAATTTGAGGGAAATCTTTTAAAGCAAGTGCTCATACACATCTTAATAATAAATTGTCATCTGATTAGTATGCTTTTAAAGAGGCAGGTGTCATAGGATCTGTTCTTTAGAATGTATACTTCAGATGAGCGGGGGGGGGGGGTTCATATCAGTTTTGCTCACTGGATAGTTCCCGAGTGCTTAGAATCATAAATAGTAATGTATGCAGGAATGAATGAAAGGGGTCCGTTGGTTTGGATCTCTTGGCTCACAGATTTCTCTAACTCTTTGAAACAATTGTTGGTCAGGGAAAACAAAAGAGAGAATTGAGCCAGCAAGGAAGCTTCAAGCGCTTTTTGAACCCACAGGAAAATAGAGCAACTATAATAGAACTTAATGGTTCTTCCAATTCAGTCATCGTAGTACCTACTGCTGTAATTATTTACATGATTCCCTCCTTTTTCACATTTTCCGCTGACAGTTGTGAGGGGTGGTAGGAACAGACTTAAGTAGGGTTATTGCTTTGTTCAGAGTTGAACAGACAATAGCTATGTCATAACTTTGTCTTTTCTTGATTATTAGCAAAATTTTGGAAGTCTTGCTTGATTAGGAAAGCTGAAAAGATAAAAAAGTCTTGTGGGCAGAGAGAGTTTAAGCATAGCTTACACCTTTATCTTTCCAGCCTTGAGCGATTAGGACTATTACTTCTAACAATCAGAATCCCTCAGTGGAATCCCAGAATTATTTGGGGGAAAATTATTTTTTTCCCAAAATTGGACTGGGTAAGAGAAATGAGAAATAGAAAAATTGCAGGAAATAGGCAATAAGGAGGTAAAACTATATACAATATACACACAAGTATATATGTGTTTTTTTATATAAAATATACTGTAAATCATGTATCTACTTAAAGAGTATACCATTTCTATAAGTAAAACAAATGAGGTTTTAATTTTTTCTCTTTACTGTAATCTTAGAGTTCTTTTAAATAACAAATTGCCCTAAATTTTTATAAAAAATGTTTATGGCCAAGTTATGAGGACTTGTTTCTCACACAAAAATAAGATGTACCTGGCTATAAAAAAGCTAAAGACTCTGTTGGCTATTCCTTTGTTTTATAAATAAAAGTAAAGTAAGTCTGGGAAATATTTATACCCTTTCCTCTACCCTCCCATCCCTCTCCCCCAAAGTGAGAATTCAGCTACCAATCTGAAAAATTAATGCATCATTCAGAATTCTTAATACTCTTCAATCAAACTACATAAACATTGAACAAATAAATGGGAGTCCTTCCCTTATCTCTTACTTCATTATTGTGACCATTGCCACTTTTCTCCCACATGATTTTAATTTTTGAACTTTTACTTTCAGTTGTATTCATGTAGACATACTTGATGTGATCAACACTGGGCTGTATGGACCATGAAAGATTGTCCCTGCCTTTGTACAGCTTAAAATCTTAAAAGACGTTCAGTCAAGGAGTAGGAGGGTGACTGATGCCTTCCACTGCTAGTATCTTTGCTCACCTCCAGTGATCATCACTTCTATTGTATTTTAATGTTCCTCCAAATTTTCCACATCAGAAATCCTAAATTTATATATCCAGTTCTCTGACCACGCTTCCTATCCTGTCCTTCCAGCTCGCTCACACCGACACTTTATATTACCCTGCCCTTCCTCTTGATAGAGACAGCTTGCCAATCTCTTTATTGTGCCCCCCCTCCTGTTCCCTGTTACATTAATATCTGTTGGCCTGGAGGTCTTCTTCCCCATCCAGTTTGGAAGCCATTGTTAGGCACCTGGAATATGCTTTCACTGGCACCTCTGCCTCTTGAACTTATTTTTGTGTCTGCCAGATAATGTCCCTGTTCTGATTAACTCTACTGTCTCTCCCAGAGGTGCTTTGGTAACACCAGTGAAAGACCAGGCCCTCGGTGCAGGTAATTATGTCTCAGACAACCCCTCCTTACCATCCCCTCCAGTCAGTTATGTTTATTTAGCACCTACGGAGTGCTCTGACACTGAGCTAAGAATACTGGGGTATCCTCATAGAGCTTATATATTTCAGGAGAGATAGACATTCATCAAGGAATAGTGCACACTGTAGTGACAAAGTGCTTTGGAGAAATAGAATAGGGCCATGTTGTCCAATACTGGAGTCACACATGTGGCTATTGAAATGAGGCTAGTCTTTTGTTTTTTGGGTTTTTTAAAAATATTTTATTGATTTATTTTTTAAAGATTTTATTTATTTATGTGAGAGGATAAGAGAGCACAATGGTGGGGAAGGGCAGAGGGAGAGAGAGAAGCAGACTCCCTGCTGAGTGGGGAGCTCATTATGGGACTCCATCTCAGGATGCTAAGAACATGATCTGAGCCACCCAGGTGCCCCTGATTTATTTATTTTATTTTTTTAAATTAGTTTATTTATTTATTTATTTTAAAGATTTTATTTATTTATTCATGAGAGACACAGAGAGAGAGGCAGAGACACAGGCAGAGGGAGAAGCAGGCTCCATGTGGGGAGCCCGATGTGGGTCTTGATCCTGGGACTCCAGGATCACGCCCTGGGCCAAAGGCAGGCGGTAAACCACTTAGCCACCCAGGGATCCCGATTTATTTATTTTAGAGAGAGAATGTGTGCACTCCAAGTGGAGGGAGGGACAGAAGCAGAGGGAGAGGGAAAGCATCTCAAGCAGCCACCTTGAGAGCCCTGCTCGGGGCTGGACAGGGCCTTAACTTGGGGCTCAATCCCAGACCCTGAGACCATGACCTGAGTAGAAATCAGGAGTCAGATGCTTAACTGACTGAGCCACGTAGGCACTCTGAAATGAGGCTAGTCTGAATTGAGATGCGCTTTAAGTGTGAAGTACACACCAGATTCTAAAGATTTAGTATGAGCATAAGGTGAAATATCTCAATAATTTTTCTATTTGTTTACATGTTGAAATAAGATGATAAATTCTGGGTATATTGGGTTAAATAGAATATTAAAAATATTCATTTGTTTCTTCTTTCTCTCTTTTTTTAAAATTGTGCCTACAAGAACATTTAAAATGACCTGTGTGGGGTAGGGGGATGCCTGAGTGGTTTAGTCATGAGCGTCTGCCTTTGGCTCAGGTCCTGGGATCAAATCCTGCATCATGCTCCCCAGAGGGAGCCTGCTTCTCTCTCTGTCTGTGTCTCTGCCTCTCTCCATGTATCTCTCATGAATAAATAAGATCTTAAACAAAAAATGACCTGTGTGGCTCATACCATATTTCTATTGGGTAGCATTGGTATAGGATATTGTCTGGAGGTAAAATGAGGGGAACTAGTCTTTGGGGAGCTCGGTGTCCCTGAAACCTTCCCTGAGGAGGTTGTCTTTGAACAGGTACCCGGCTGAGTAGGTGTTACACAGATAAACTCCCCTCAGAAGAAGCAGTCAGGTGGATGGCCATTTGAAGGAGGGTGAGACAGATGAGAGAGCTGCGTGAGAGAGAGGTCTGAGATGAGGCCTGGGAGGAAGGCAGGGCCAGATCACATACGCCTTGTTGGCCCTACGTAAGGACTTTGTTCTTCATCTCTTTTGGGTTATTCCAGACCCTTAGCATTGATAAACCCTTTTGTCCAAGCCCCACTTCTACAGTCTGCAAGTAATCGGCCACTTGGTGATCTGATTTGATTTCTCAGATTTCTGTCCCTGCCTTTCCCTGCTTATGTATGTAAGTTTCAGATCCTTGGAAGGCTAGCTTTTCCACACAGTGCTCTAGATCCCATCCTTCAAAGTCTCTCTCAGGAGAGAGAGTTAACTCCCATCTGTGTTTAATCTTTCTCCCTGCTGGCTTATCTGTACCAGC
Source organism: Nyctereutes procyonoides (assembly GCF_905146905.1). Taxonomy (NCBI): domain Eukaryota; kingdom Metazoa; phylum Chordata; class Mammalia; order Carnivora; family Canidae; genus Nyctereutes; species Nyctereutes procyonoides. Next base: position 8,109,430 of record NW_026575033.1, on the reverse strand, counting down.
CTAAATATGCACCAGTCTTAAATCTTTAAAACAAAGCTTCACTAACCCTACATTCCCCTGTAGTTATTCTTAAATAATAAAACAATAGTTTTTTGGTTTGATATTAAATTTTATTTAACATGTTAAAAGTGTATTAAAAGTAAGACATTTGCCTTTTTTCTTATTAAGTGTTTGAAATCTGGTTATATTTTTACATTATATTTTACATATATCTCATTGCAGACCCTAAATTTTCAATGGATAAAGTAAAAGGAATCTTATCAAAATAATAATAATTTTTTTAAATAATAATAATTTAACAAAAGTATTTTATACTGCTTCATTGTTTATTGTGGTAAAAAAATATAACATAAAATTTACCATCTTAACCATTTTTAAGTGTACAGTTCAGTAGTGTTAAGTATATTCACATTGTTGTACAGCAGATGTCCAGAACTTTTTCATCTTGCAAAACTAAAACTTTACCAGCTAAACAACAGTTCCTGTTTCCTCTTCCCCTTAGGGCCTGGTTTCTATGGATTTGATTACTTTAGATACCTCGCATAAGTAGAATCATACAGTATTTGTCTTTTTGTAACTGATTTATTTCACTTAGTATAATGACCTAAAGGTTCACCTATGTTCTAGTATGTGACAGGATTTCTTCCTTTTTAAGGCTTAATAATATTCCATTGTATGTATATATACCACATTTTACTTATTGATTCATCTGCTGTTGGGCATTTGGATTGCACCTACCTCTTGGCTGTTACAGATAGTGCTATAGTGAGCATTGGAGGTACAAATATCTTTTTGATACTCTTTCAATTCTTTTGGATTCTAGTTCTTTAAAATACCAAAAGTGGTATTGCTGGATCATATGGTTATTCTATTTTTAATTTCTTTTTTTTAAGATTTTATTTATTCATGAAAGACACAGAGAGAGAAAGGCAGAGACATAGGCAGAGGAAGAAGCAGGCTCCAGGCAGGGAGCCTGATGTGGGACTTGATCCCAAGACCAAGGATCACACCCTGAGCCAGGGGCAGCTGAGCCACCTAGGTATCTCTCTATTTTTAATTTCTTTAGAACCTTATACTGTTTTCCATTGAGGCTATACCATTTTACAGTCTCACCACTGGTATACAGGGGTTCCAATTTCTCCACATGTGCACCAACATTTGTTACTGTTTTTTTTTTATTGTAGCTTTTGATTATAGCCATCCTAAGAGGTATGAAGTATTAATTCATTGTGCTTTTTTTTTTTAAAGATTTATTTATTTATTTATTCATGATAGACAGAGAGAGAGAGAGAGAGAGAGAGAGAAAGAGAGGCAGAGACACAGGAGGAGGGAGAAGCAGGCTCCATGCCAGGAGCCCGACGTGGGACTCAATCCTGGGACTCTATCCTGGGACTGGATCCTGGGACTCCAGGATCGTTCCCTGGGCCAAAGCCCTGTGCCAAAGGCAGGCGCCAAACCTCTGAGCCACCCAGGGATCCCCTTCATTGTGCTTTTGATTTGCATTTCTCTGATGATTAGTAATGTTGAGTATCTTCTCATTAGGTTTGTTGGCCACTTGTAGATATCTTTGGAGAAATGTCTGTACAAGTCCTTAGCCCGCTTTTTAATTGGACTGTTTGATTTTTGTTGTTGATTGGTAGAAATTCTTTATATGTTCTGGTTATTAACCATTTATCAGGTATATTATTTGCAGATATTTCCCCTGTTCCTTGGGTTGCTTTTTCACTTTGTTAATCGTGCCCTTTGATGTGATAATATGTGATTGTCTGTCCTATTGTCTGTTTTTGTTTTTGTTTCTTATAATTTGGGTGTTGTATTCAAGAAATCCTTGCCAGAAAAAAAAGAAAAGAAGAAGAAAATCCTTGCCAAATCCAAGATCATAAAGCTTATCCCCTGTTTTCTTCTAGGAGTTTTATAGTTTCAATTCTTTAATCCACCTAAGTCAGTTTTTGGATATGGCATAAGATAAAGGTCCAAACAAAATATTTTGAACATATTTCTAAGACTTTGCTTATGGAAACAAGAGTAAAAGGTCTGAAATATATGGAATAGTTTTAATTTGGGGGGACTGATGACAGTAATGAAGCTAGGACACAGTTCTCAAATGGTACTTAGTAATATATTCTAGCATGAATTTTTCTGTCCTTTTTGTTTCTTATAGTTGTGAGACACCAATAAAGAAACAATCAGTAGTTTAGGGCTAGCTGAAGCTAAAACATAAAATGATTGGGAAGAAGCCAAGTATCAGAGTGCAGGTAATTGCTTTCTGTGCCTCTTTTTTATAAATATATAATGCATGTGGTTAGTTGCTGAGCATATTTTTTAAGGTCATTCTGTCAGGGCATTTAGTAAGATTTCAAAAGTATCCATAGCAATTAGATCTCATATGAAATATTTATTAACCTCATGAATTTCTCTAATTTTAGGCTTTGTGCTTTGGATACATTAATTGAGACTTCAATAGACTAATTTCAGTTTGTTAAAAATTAAAAATAATTTTTCTAAGTTTATAGCCTTTTCTTTTTCCTGGTATATTGAGTATATTTGTTAACACATTTGAATGATTTTTCTACCTTTGAAAGGCATATTATAGCATTAAGAAAGCTTTCAAGATTTGTTCTGTGAGTCTGGATATTTTTGATAGTACGGTAGCTATTTACAGAAAGTACTAAAAAAATTTCATTGAATCCATTTTGGAGGATACAGAAGGATGATAAAATCTATTAAACGCCAAAATTAACTTTCAACTAATGTATATTGTGTTAATTTTTTCATTATAAAGGGTTTACATGTTATGAAGTTGTTCAGTATGATTTATGTCTTTCTAAATGTGACAGTGTGACTGAATTTTCATTATGCATAGTTTGGGTGCACCAGAGGCAATAAATCAAACTTGGTGCTGGAGAAAGCAGATTATTAAGTAGTTCTTAAAATGTTTATTCATAGTGCAGCATTCTTTATTTCTCCATTAAAAATTACTTTTGGTACTTGAACCTTTTGAAAAGAAAAAAGTTGTTAATAAAAAACAAGTTGTTCTCAAAGTATACTAGGTTTTATGAAAGGCTGTCTTTCTGGAAGATAAAGTTAATATTCTTAAAAGTAATATTTCTAATTCACTTTTAAAATAGTAATGTTTCTTTTAAAAAGAATATTTTTCTGATAACTCCTAGGAAGCAAACAGTACATCTGTTTAATTTGCCTTGTTAAACATCAAGACATGAGGGCATAATTAAATAGTGGTTTTCCTTTTTTCTTTTAACACTGTTTTTTTTTTTAATTATAGAAATGCTAGGTGTAGAAAATTTAGGAAATCCTAATCTATGCAAAGAAAATAGAAAGTGACAAATAATGCCACCAGTTACCATTCTTTTAAAATCATTTATTCAAATATTTGAATAAATATTCAGATATTCAATATCTGCTCTGTGCTTATGTACCATTATAGATATTTGGGTTATGAAAGTGAATTATGAAAGTTCTTGTTCTCAGAAATTGAGACTGGTCAGGTAAGAGTGTTATCACAATTACTGTATTTTGATGCAAATATGATATTTAAATAGTAAAACAGGCATAGAGGGAGAGTCTTGTGGCAAGGCAATAGTGTAATTATTATTATAATTATAAAGCATATTCTGAAAAGTAATTTCAGGGGTTTTGTGAGTGTCTAAGATAGTTAAAATGATTATGCATCCCCTCTCCCCCGCCCCCCCCCCCGACTATTTATTGAATGCCTGTTAGGTGCTAGGTGCTGTTCTAGATGGCCACAATATAGCAGTGAACAAAACAAGTGGGAGCCCTGTTCTTAAGGAGTTTACATGCTGTGGGCAGTGAGGAGAGAGAAACAATAAACAGGTAAGCAGATTTATGAAAAGGATAATGACACTCAAGAAAGAAAATAAGATGATATGGTCAGATCTTAATAGTCTGTTGTACTGGTGACTAAAATCTGCAGCTGATCCTCACATTTCCATTTGGCCATTAGTTTGTCTTCACCAGGAAAACCTTTAACTAATAACTGCCAAAGAGAAACAAATAGTGGCATCTCTGGTTATTGCCCTTTGCCTTATCCTTTCCTGGAGGTATCTCAGTGGAATTGCTAAACAGCAAAAGTAAAAAGGAATTTAGAGGAGAAGCAAGGCATTTATCTGGCAAATTTTTGTCTTTGCATGAAGCTGAGAGTTTGTTGAGTTTGTACCTGGCAGTATCCCAGCAGAACTTACTATTCGTATGTTCTGTTAACAAAAACAAACCCTGCCAGTTATTAGGAGGAAACAAGGGTAAATGCTTTTATCAATCCTTATGGAATTTTCAGTTTTATTTTAAACGTCTTTCATATCTCTTCAAAAAACTATCATCTCTGTCAGTTTATAAAGAACTCTTGATTTGTAACTTAGCTGATTCACCATCTTTACAATTGGTATGTAAGACTTTTGTGCCCTGCTTTCTTTGGTACATAAGAATTTGGAGTGTGACTCATGACTCATCAGTTGACGTTGTGGTGCATTTTTAGAAACAAAGAATGCAACAGCAGATTTCCCTTCAGCAGGAGTGGAAGTGAATGCAAGAAAACACAAATATGCCTATCTTTGTGGGTGTTATATGTTAAATTGATTCTTCAAAGTGTGTTACAACACTGGACATTTCAATGAATAGAATACATATAAACTGTATGTGTCTTGCAACAAAATTCTTACTATTTTTATTATGTGGTAACTGCATTTCTCCCATTTTTATGGTATGTACTCGCTTTGCAGATAGATACAATACTTAATATTTAGGCTTATTTTTGAAACCGATGAGGCAATGAAGAAAAAGCATCTTGGGGACAACACTTCATTTTTAGTGCTCCATAATACTGTTATTTTTTTTCCATAATGTTATTTTTGATGATGATGTCTTGTTTGCTTACTTTGCTTTTTAATTTTAATCATGTATAATCATAGCGAAGCTTGGCTGTATTCTGCTTCTATTTTATTTCCTTTAGTACATGCTCCTGCCATGGTCTACTTCCATACACATAAAAGTCAATCTGCACAGGGGTACCTGGCTGACTCAATTGGAAGAGCACGCAACTCTTGATCTCGGGTCATGAGTTTTAGCTCTACATTGGATGTAGAGATTACTTAAAAATAAATAAATGAACTTAAAGTCAGTTTGCACAAATAGATATTTTATGAAAAACAAGCCTCACTCCCAATCCTGTACCCCAGCCATTCAGTTTTTTCAGAGTTGACTACTGTTAGTTTTTTGTATATCCCTCTATTTTCCACATATAAACATGTGTATCTATATGGACTAATATTTTTAAACACATACTGTTCTTGGGGTGCCTGAGTGGCTTAGTTGGTTAGGTGTCTGACTCTTGATTTCAGTTCAGGTCTCAATCTCAGGGTCATGAGTTCAAGGCCGTCTGATTAAAAATAATAAGTATATACGTACATACATACTGTTCTGTACTTGATTTAAATTAGCTAAAAATTTGTTTTAATTTGTTCTTCTTTTTGAAATTCAGTTTTTAGTGTGTTTGCTGATCTCACCTGAATTGTATTACCTTAGAAAAAGTGTTTATCTCTTGAAGACCTGTATTACCATGTAGGGATTTACTCAGCTGGTTACATAGATTTTTGTTTAAACCATATAATTGACCACAGAATAGGTTTCAAGTGTAAAAAAGGTCATAGTCATATTCTAGGACTCATGAGATAATTTTTCAAAAGGAATTCAGTAGGATTGTTTTGTTAGAATGCAGTTGAATGATTTTACAGAAATTGTGGTTTTAATTCTAAAACCTGAAAGAACAGCTAATTGCTGGCTTATAAGTGAGATCATACGGTATTTGTCTTCCTCTGACTGGCTTATTTCACTTATTGTAATACCCTCAGGGTCCATCCATGTTGTTGCAAATGGCAAGATTTCATTCTTTTTTATAGTATTCCTGTGTGTGTGTGTGTGTGTGTGTGTGTGTACACGTGCATGCACGTACAGGTGCATTTTTCCATTCATCCTTAAGTAGATACTTAGAATATTTCCACATCTTGTCTATCATAAATAATACTGCTTAAACATGGGGTACATATGTATTTTCGAGTTAGTGTTTTTGTTTTCTTCAGATAAATATCCAGAGATGGGGTAATTTTTAACGTTACACTTGGCTCCTTTGTCATAAAGTGATTGAACATATATGCATGGTTTATTTCAGAGCCCTCTTTGTTCCATTCATTCACGTGTCTGTTTTATGCCAGTACCATACCATTTTGATTACTGTAACCTTCTAGTATAGTTTGAAATCAGGAAGTGTGGTACCTCCAGCTTTTTCCTTCTTTCTCAAGATTGGTGTGGCTATTCAGGGTTCTTTGTGGTTACAAATTTTAGGATTGTTTGTTCTATTCCTGTGAAAAATGGCATTGGAATTTTGATAGAGATTATGTTGAATGAATCCGTATGTTGCTTTGAGTGGTATGGTCATTTTAACAATGTTCTTCCAACCTAAGAGCATTGAATATTTTTTCATTTATTTGCCCAGTAACAGTTTCATTAATACCTTATAGTTTTAGTTGTGTATGGGTCTTTCATTTCCTGGGTTAAGTTTATTCCTAGGTATTTTATTTTTTCTGTTACAATCATAAATGAGATTGTTTTCTTAATGTGTATTGTATGGAAACAAAACATTTTTTATATTGATTTTTTTATCTTGTCACATTATTGATTTTGCTTATTCTAACAATTTGCTGGTAGAATCTTTGAGGTTTTATATAAAAACTATGTCATCTGCATTCAGTAACAGTTTTACTTCTTCACTTCCAATATGGGTGCCTTTTTTTTCCTTGCCTAATTAAGTGCTCTGGCTAGGAGTTCAATACTATGTTAGATAAAAGTGGCAAGAATGGGCATCCTTTTTTTGTTTCTGATTTTAGAGGAAGATGCTTTCAGCTTTTCATGGTTGAGTGTGATATTAGCTGTGGACTCGTCATATGTGGCCTTTATTATGTTGTACATTCACTCTATTATCCCCTTTGTTGAGCGTTTTTATTGTAAATGGATATTAAATTTTGTCACATGCTTTTTCTGTATCTGTTGAGATGATTGGGTGATTTTTACCATTCATTTTGTTTACATGGTCTATCACATTGATTTGTAGAGTGGAACCATCCTCACATATCTGGAGTAAATCCCATTTGATCATGATGTATGATTCTTTTAGCATATTGTTTAATTTGGTTTGCTAATATTTTGCCGAGGATTTTTGTATCTGTGTTTATTGGGGATATTGTCCTCTAATTTTCTTTTCTTGTGGTATCCTTGTCTGGTTTTGGTATCAGGGTAGTACTGGCAATGAAAAGAAACAGATTGCTAATATATACTACAACTTGGATGCTGAGTAAAAGAAGCCTTACACAATAGAGTACATAATCTATGTTCCCATTTATATGATGTTCTAGAATAAGCGAAACTAATCTATTGTAAAAAAAAAAAAAATTGGGCCAGTGGTTGGAAAGGGACACAAGGGAACTTTCTGGGGTGTTGATTATGTACTGTATCTTTATTACATAGATGTATGCATTTCTCAGGAATTCAATGAATATATATTTTAATTTAACCAATGCACAAATACTAATTTTACCTCAAAAGGAAAACATAAACAAATATCAAACTTCAGTTAATGATATGCATGCTGTAATATTTAGAGAGAAATGTGCTGACTTCTGCATTATACTCTGAAGTGCCTGAAAAGCTAAGATGGAGGGAGGGATAGGTAGATATGTGATAAGGCAAATTTAGAAAATGTTAACAGTAGACTTGTAAGATATACATATTCACTGTAAAAAAAAATGTTAAACTTAGAAAATTTTCATATTAAATTGTTGGGAAAATATTGATAATGGAAATTTTACGATGCATGATTTGTTATATAAACTTTATTTTTTTTCTCTTTGCTTTGGTGATATTTATCTATATAGTTAATTATATTAAATCATGTCCTTATTTTAGGAGTCAGGGTACAGAGAAGTACATTCCAGCTCATTAATACAATTGTCTTTCTTTGGGATTGTTTTCACATTTTCCTTTTTTTTTTTTTTTTTTTTTTAAATACAAAAAGTAGGGGATGATTGTGCCTGAGTGGTTGAGTTGGTTAAGAGTCTGACTCTTGGTTTTGGCTTGGTCATGATCTCAGGATTGTGGGATTGAGATCTGCCATGCTAGGCATGGAGCCTTCTTGGGATTCTCTCTCTCCCTTTGCCCCTCCTCCCTCAAAAAAGAAAAATGAGGCAACGTCTTTAGATAATTATAAATTGTGTGGTTTCTCTGGGATTCTACTGCATTTTGCTTATATAATGCTTTTTTGTTTTTTCTTTAATTGCTGGAGAAGAGGGAAGGAGTGGTAAAGTTTCCCAACTTTAGGTACCATGGATCGTGGACTTTGAAACTGGTTGCACCAGGGTTTGAATCCCATTGTGGGCACTTACAGCCTGCTATTATAACCTATCAGATCCTCATTTTTCTTATCCATAAAATGATAGTGGTAAGCACTTCATCTGCTTCAGAAGGTTTGTTAGGAAAAGTAAATGAAATTACATTTTTGAAGCAATTAGTATATAGTGTCTAGCATGTAGTAATAGTAATAAATAGAGTTATGAAGCAATAGTGAAATCCTTGGAAATGGACTTTAAGACTTCTGGGTTGTTTGAGGAGGAAGTAAAGCTGTAAGGTGGTATGCTTAGATGAATATCATTACATGTTTGATTGACTCTGAATGAACACTCGTGACCCAGGAACAATACCAGGGACATCTATGGATAGATTCCTGCCTAAAGACGTTAAATCGGTAGGCTGCTCCCAAATGACCAGTATGATAAGGCTTCAGCATTCAGAGTGGTGCTTGAGAATGAGAAGTTCAAGTAGCACATACTCTTTTTTTCCTATTGGTGCTCAGCGTCCATTCTCCTTACTTCTAGCCACAACCTCTAATTTCCCTTGTTGGGATCTGCTTTTTCTTCGCTTCCGTCTATGTGCTTCTGAGAAGTTGACTTAGCGCCTTGTTTCAGGAATATAGCAGATCTGGCCTGTTAAAGGACCACACATCCCTGGCAACCTCAGTTGGTTCAGAATGGGTAGGACCAAAGACTAATAGTCAGAGATAGGAACATGTAATTCGGGGACTCTCGGCAATATCATAGAACTGAACAAGGGCTATGATTATGCGACCCTAGAACTGCTGGAGACCAGCTGCCACATACAGCCTGTGTGTGAGCCCAGTCCAGAGGAAGCAGAGTGGGAGAGAGTCCTGAGTCCCATCACCAGACTTGTTTTTTCACTTAAGCCAGTTTCAGTCAGATTTTCTATCATTTGCAACTGGAAGAATCCTACACAGAGCTGCTCATTCAGTTTGTATCTATCAATCTATCAGTACTGTTGCTTAGGGTTTTTTTTTTTTTACGTAGTGAATGATCCTGTAGTTAGGCTTTTATGTCTCTATGTATGTGTATTTTGCTTGTATAACGGCTGACTGCTGGTTAGATTGGAAGTTCCTTGAGAGAAGAGACTATCATACTCCTGTTAAATACACTTTCCATACTCATATAGATATGTAAAACTCACCTAAATTCTTTCTCTCTTTTATATATCCTGGGTAATTTATCAGTAACTTTGAATTAATGATTGACTTAAAAAATATTGATCTTCTGTGTGCTAGGTGGTATGGTTGGTGTGCAGAGGTTGTAATACTGAACAGAACACAGGTCCAGCACTCTCAGAGCTTCCATTCTGGTGGGGGAGATATATTAAATAATGATACAGAATAATAATTACTGTGATCAGTACTAACAGGGAAACACATAGGGTGTTATAAGACCAAGTAATAGGAGATCTGTCCTAGTCTTGGGTGCCTTCTGGAACTTTTTTTCTTTTTTAAGACATCACATTTTAAAAAACAAGGAGTTATCTAGAAGAGGATAGTGAGACAGAGTATTACAGGCAGATGGAACATTTGCAAAGGTCTTCAGTCAAAACAGGGCATGACATTTTAAAGGAATGAATAGAAAATTTGTGGAGTAGAGAAATGAAAACGATGAGGACTGTGGGAAGAAATAAAAGTTGGAGAATGAACTCAGGCCAGATTTATGTAGAGTAAAATTGGTAGGACTTTATACAGGGTTAGGTGTAGGAAGTAAGGGAGAGGAATATCAAAGGTTACTTCTGAGTTTCTGGCTTTTGTGCCTGTATGGTGAGTGCTAGTGAGCCCATTCTCTAGGGGAAGACCAAGTTTTGGTGGAAATAATCTTGGGTTTGATTTTGGACCTGTTATGGTGTCTTTAAAACAACCAGGTATGTATTTTGTTTTATCATGCTATGAAGGATGACACCTGCCCCCAGACAGTTTTCATTTTGTGGCTCCTTATCTTGTAGATATAATATAACGTGGGAGTCTCTTCAGTCTTTAACTACCTGATAATCATTCTCCCTCTATAATGCTAGCGTCTTAATTCAAGTTCCCTTTTTTTCTTAGACTACTCTCAGGCTTTTTACCTGGACTCCCTCCATTCTTCAAACTTCCCCTTAATTCTTGTTTCACAATGTATCCAGAATAAGTTTTTGAAATTATAGATCTCATCTTGTCATTGTCCTTCTTAGAACCCTTCCATTTCTTCTTCTTCTTCTTCTTCTTCTTCTTCTTCTTCTTCTTCTTCTTTCTTCTTTCTTCTTTCTTCTTTCTTCTTCAATAGAACAAACATCCAAATCCTTGACATTGTCCCTAGTGCCTTGTGAATTACTCTCACCCCTGCAGACTTCCCAACTTTTCCTCAGGCTCACTGATGGCTTTTCAAAAGCTGACCTTCCTCAGATATCAGCTAAAACGTCACATTCTCAGGGAAGCCTTACTTTGAACTTCCTTGTTAGGCTCTTCTAATGATATATCATGTACTCGTGTTGTTTCATATGTATTTGTGTCACTGTCTAATTAAGACCTGTGTACTAGATTAAGATCTGTGAGGGCAAGGGACTGTCTGTTTAGCTTTCCATAGTAATCCTTTCCTTGGCATGTAGCATATGACCATCAAATGTTTGTTGAATGAAATCATGAGCTTTCTAGTACTTAATTTATGTACCTGTTATGTACCATGTTAGTTAACTGATAGGGGAAAACAAAATAAAGTGGTTTTTTTTCTTTTTAATACATATGTTTTACTGTTAGGTTTTCTTTATTTGGACTATTTCCATGGGAACAGCAACCAAGATTGTTGGGGATACTATAATACTCTATAGGTGATATTCGCTGCTGCCATTGTTAACCAAGATGCAGAAATTTAAATTTTTAGGTGAAGATTTCTTGAATCTGAGAACCAAGTATAGAAATTTCATTGAAGGGAGAGTTGTTAAATATTTTTTTTCCGGTACTCTTTTGAAGATCTTCCTTTCCATAAAATAGTTTGCTACAGAGCTCCAAGAGTTGGTAAAGGATGAGTGCTGTTCTGTTTCTGCTGGATAACTTTGTTGTTTGTTTTCATTTTGCTGTCTATCACTTACTGATTTTCTTTCCTAATGAATGCTTTGTTAATAAATATTACTAATAAACCTTTACATAGTTAGGACATAATTATATAGTCTGTAACATAAGTGAACCTCTCTTATTAGGAATCATAAGTTAAGACTGTTGGGGTGCTTGGGTGGCTCAGTCAGTTAAGCATTTGCCTTCAGCTCAGGTCATGATCCTAGGGTTCTGGGATTGAGCCCTGTGTCAGGTTCCCTGCTCAGCAGAGTCTGTTTTTTCTGTCTCCCTCTTCCTCTGCCCCTCCACCCACTTATGTGATCTCTGTCTCTCCCTCTCTCCCTCTCTCCCCTCTTGTCTTTGAAATAAATAAAATCGAAACAAAAATAAGTTCAGATTCCATTGAGGATGCTAGTAGAGATAGTGGCATTTATATCTAACATTACTTCTATAACTCAGAGCCACTGACAAGAAAAAACGGGTGGGATTCCAGATCTTGAGACATTAATTTATGAGGTGGTAGTAGATGGCCTTGGGTCGACAGCATTGTTGTAATGAAGAAAATAAAGTTTCCTTTTATACCTTAAAGGCCCAGGAAGAAAGCTATAAGCATGGTTGAAACATTTCTTTATATACCCTTTTATGTATGAAGGTTAAATTCAGAACTTTGAAAAAATTTTGTGCCCTGTGGCATATATGAGTTAATGTTTTCCAAGAAGCTTTTAGAGATTGATGGACAGTTCAAAAATTGAGATGCTATACAGTTTTATGTTCATTTCAAATTGATTTTTTAAAGATTTTATTTATTTATTCATGAGAACACAGAGAGAGGCAGAGACACAGGCAGAAGGAGAAGCAGGCTTCCTGAGGGGAACCCATGTGGAACTCAACCTGGGGACCCTGGGATATGTTCTGAGATGAAGGCAGATGCTCAGCCGCTGAGCCACCCAGGCATCCCTCATTCAAACTGATTTTGATATCTGAATGCAGAAGTAGAAAGTTACTTGGATTTTGTGAATGTAAAAAGGAATGTTGATTTTGAAGGCCCCATTTTATCACAGTTAAAAAAAATGTGAAATTTGGGGAAATTACCTTGAGACTAAAAAAAATGAGGTCTCTGTAGTGTTTTGGTTCTTTTTTTTTTTTTTAAGTATTTTGGTTCTTATGCAAATAGCAATATCTGTTTTCTTCTGGAAGTTAGCTTCCATAATGCTAACTAACAACAAAAGATAAATAATTTCCCTGCAGGTCTAGCATCCATTTATTTATATGGAGATAGATAGATAGATGATAGATAGATAGATAGATAGATAGATAGATAGATAGATAGATGAGTGTGTGTGTGTATACATGCCTATATATGAATGTGTGCATATTTTGGCTTGTGCAACCTCTACATATTTATTTTAAGTGTATGTACTTAACAAAATTAAAGCTCTGGAATCAGACTGCCTGATTTGAATCATGTTCAATCAGCTATTGGCTTTGCCATTTTGGGCAAGTTACTTAATGTTTCTTTCTTTCAGCTTCCTCATCTGAAACATGAAGTTGCTGCTGCTAATGATATCAAACTCATGAGGATTAAATCTGTTAATGCCCCATCTCAGTTAATGCCATGCCTGACTGACACATAGTAAACAGTCTGTAAAAATATCAGCTATTATAATTATCTCCTCAGTCATTCCTTTTATATGTCAAAATTGCTGTCATGAGTTAAACCCTGTTTAATTTACACTCTCTTCATGACATCAACCCTGTGGCTGTTGTCTAACAACAAAAATCCTAATATTTTGTACTCTCCCTGTGTTCTTCTTGTTCTTATTTTAGTTGCCTGCCTCCCAGTCTTTTTCTGGCTATACTGTGTTTTTAGTTTATTGGGCATTGATACTTCAGACAGGATAGGCCATAGGTATTGACCATAGAGGTTTCATGTTTTACTTTTAAACAATGGCGAGACTTCCTTCCTCCAAACTTCCCCCACTCCCTTCCCAATGCTGTGCTGTTTGAGCTGTTTGAGCTGGAAGAAGCTTTGTTGATTGTCTAACTCAGTGCCTTTGTTGTTCAAAGCAGAAGGTTAGAGCCTGAGACCACAACTCCTTCAGAGGATGGGCAATTTTTGTAAATATGACAGGACATTTTCCTTCTTTTTTTTTTTCTTTTAAGATTTTATTTATTAGAGAGAAAGAAAATGAGCAGTGGGGAGGGGCAGAGGGAGAGGAAGAAGCAAACTCACTGCTGAGCAGGGAGAGGGATGCAGGACTTGATCCCAGGACTGGGAGATGGTGACCTGAGCCAGAGGCAGATGCTTCTTAACCAACTGAGCCACCCAGGGGCCCCAAGACATTTTATTTCTTAACAGAGATAAATTACAGAGTAAAATATTAAATGGGTTATTAAATTTGGGCTTTAGGAAATATCTAGAAATTCTTCTATTTATGATTGAGAAACTAATCTTGAATTATGGGAAAAGTAGTTGTATTTTGGTGGGAAATATGAGGAAAGTTCAACTTCTAGCTCTTTTTCCTTTGATATATCTCCTGGTTTTGATATAATGACCCCTTACGCTCTTGCGTCTCTCTTCCTTTTTATTCGAACATCCTACAGTGTTGCTCAAATCCACCCCTCTTTTAACTATTCCTACTCATTATATTAGTTCAAGTTCTCATTACCATTTTGTTGACCATCACAGGAACTTCCCAGTTTTACCTTCCTGCATTACTCCCCAACATGCAGATCTGTTCACATCATTTCCCTCTAGCAATAATCTTTCTAATGATAGGGAATTTTACTATTGATAATGGAAAAAAAAAAAAAAACAAAAAACAGGAAGGCTGACAGGAAGCCTGATCATTTTTAAGGGAAAAATGTGTATTTAATTAGGGGAGGAAGGTCTGAATCAGTCTGTTAGAGACTCTCCTGCCATCAGGTTAAACTTTATAAAGAGGCATCTATCCATGTATTATGATACTGGGAGTATGGGAAAATTTCCTTCTTAGAAGTTAGTTCCACTCATATCTTTCTTTGGCAGTATCTTAAAGATTTGTTCCTTTAATGTTTCATTTTGTCTTCTGTTAATATACAGATGTCCTTAGAACAGGTAGTATATTAAATTTCATAAATCATATATAAATCACTTTACCGAGATTGATTTCCTTAGAGAAATTTTGTTTAAAAAAGAAAAGGCAGGTAAGGGTAGAGAATGTAATATTGAAGTAGAGAAAAGGGAAGAACTTAGATGAGAGAAGAAATTAAGAAAATAAAATTTATGAAATAGCATTGTTCTAAGGGCTGGTCCCACATCGAAGTTTAACATCCCTCCAGTGGGTCCTTTCCTTTCACCATCTTTTCTATGAGAATTTGTCTTTAAAAATAAAGTTCATCTAGCTAAATAATGAATCTGTAAACTCTCTGAGCTAGATACTTCACTATTCATGTAGATTAAAAGGCATCCTCACAATTTATAAGTACAAATAAGTATGTAAATCATATTTAATTGAAAATATTAAAAAAAAGAAAATATTTATTTTTGTGTAATGGATTTCTGACCTGTTTTAAGATTGTTCTCTAGGCCAAAGGATTTCCTTTTATAGGCATTTAACATATGCCTCTATTCTCACATTTCAGTGAAATGAATTAAAATGAAGAGAATGTACGTTGAAAACATTTTATCTGCCAAGAGCCACAAATTAAACTGAATTTTTCTTGTTATTTCCAATTTTGTTCTCTTAAAAACTATTGTGAAATATACAAGTTGAAAATGGAGACATAAATGTGTTCAATTAATAGAATTGTGGATTAGGTACTCCATTTTCTTTTCCCAGTTCCCAGACGAGCACATCCTGGGCCCTTAGTAAATATTTGTGGAATGCAATTTAATATGTTAAAGATTAAAGTAATTAATGTAATTAAAAGTTACACTAAAGGCCACAGTATAATATCTATGACCATGAAATTCTAAATCCATTCAGGAGCAATATCCTGAGATAATATTTTGAAAAGATGAATAAATTTCTCAAAAGCCATAAATTTCCTTGTTTTCTGTATGTTGGTAGAATTATTTAACAATAAAACAGGCAGCCACCATTTTAACACCTCTGAAAATCTGGCTCTCATGCTTAACTGAAGCTCTCAGTAACTTTGTATATATGTGTGTATATTTTATTAATAAGCGTAGTTACAGAGACAAAATTAGAGGTACCCCTGCTTTTCAAAAGTTTGTGTTCCACCACTTTGCTTTTTCAAAAGACCTACAATAGTACCTGTTTTTACTAACTGAAAGAAATCCAGAGAGGATTTTTGGTTTTCTTATAAAAGCTCTTTTCTTACAAAGGCCTTTATAAGAAAACCAAAAAGCAAAAATAGCATTCAGTGTTTGTTTTGCAGTGAGCAATGAGAAACATCGTAGCACACATCCGGATTGGCTGGAGCAGCCCGACAGCCCTTTCTGGAGAGCTGCGCTCAGCATCTCGCCATCAGGCCGCCACAGCTTTGAACTGTGGCTGTGAGCACCTGTGCTTTATCTTGATTTATTTTGTGTATCTGTTGGAAAGATGTGTCCTAACGTATCAGAAAAGCTTAAGAGAGGTTATTTTTTGTGGTCTGGGAATGCTCAAAAATTTTTCCATATCAATTAATGATGATTGCTTCTTTGCTTTATGCCATTTCAACCTACAAAAGATTTTATTGGAATGCTCTGCTCTCAGATGGTAGGGGAAACCTGTATTTGAGGAGGATTTAGGAGGAGGGATCAAATTATGGGTCATTAGATCTCTGGTGGTGAGCAGATTGGGATGGGCACTAAATAGACTAGTCTGGTCCAAGAATATTAACAGTAGGTGTTTGCAGTTATACCCAAGATGTAAAGAGGCTGAAAAGTTAGTTGATGTATAGGATTATAGGGGCAGAGAATAACAGGGCTTACTTGTTTTGAGTTGATCAAAGACTTTTTGATTTATTAATCTCTTCATTGGTATGGAGAGGGTCAAAATAGGACCCTTTGGTCCTCAGGACTTCTTCACAGAATTCCGTGGGCTAATAAGCCCCTTTCATGCAAAAAGATCACATACAACTGAATGAACTCTTTTGTACTCTTATGTGTGTTAATCTTAAAAATAAAGCAGTTACTTTAACAGCCAAAATGGGCTTATTCAGGAAGAGCAGAGAATTTTAATTTAGGACACAAGGTTTGGCAAAACAATAGGCAAGCCCCACAAAGGAGAGGAATGTTATTTTATGGAGAAGAAGGCGGAAGTTGGGAGGGGTTGTTTTGAACAAAAGTCCCTTGGAGAGAAGTAAAAGTTCAGGGTGATGACAGTTTCTCATTGGTTGAGTAGCTGATTCCTTGTAGGAGATGCAATATCCATCTTTTCCTGTTGTGGCCTGTAACTGAGGAGTCTTTCCTGTTAAGGATTCTTCTGTTGTAGTCTGTAATTGACGGTTCTTCCTGTAATTGACCATTGAGTGGTATGGCTCCTACTTCTAGCCTACCCCTCTGTTTAGTGAGTTTTCCTAATTTCTACAGGTGTTTGGCTGTCTGGGCCTCCACAGTTATTTATCCTGGGGGGCATGGAAGGATAGGTCCTGTTCAGATTCACATGCCTGGCTTCACTGGGGTGGTAGTCTCTGAGTGAGTGCATTTTTGGAGGTAGGGAGTTCCCTGTAATAGAAGTTGCTGTTTTATTTGATCTCCTTCCTCTGGAATCCTCTTGGTCTAACCAGTCCCCTTTTAACACCTCATTGGGATATGTACTGAAATCTTCCACTTTTAAGAAATTTTAATATAGGCATTTATATTTAGCATATGGAAAGAAATAGTAATGCTAAAGAGATGCTTAAGATCTTTATACTCCACTCTTGTAATGTTGCCACCATTGAATTGTAGGAAACCTACGAACTTGGTAAGAAGCTAGGGACCTATCCTTATATGCCCCAAGCCTATGTAGGTCCTCTTTTATTTTCTTTCTTTCCTTTCTTCGTTTATCAGTTTCACACACTGTTTTGTTCATTTAAAGAGGATGTGTTACTTCTTAAATAAACAAATGAGCTTGATTTTTATCATACAAGTAGTACATGGCCATTTTAGAAAACTTTGAAAATATAGGTAAGCATAAGAAGAAAGTAGTCACCTGGGATCCCCATCCCAGTTAGTACTGCTTTTAATGTTCTGTATGTTTTAAGTTAAAGAACAAATATATTAAGTCTAAAGTAGCTATTTTTTATTAGACTAGTGGGCCAATGATTTATAATTCACTGATGTAAATTAGTATAATAGATAGCTTAAAATGTTTTAAGTGAATATCTTTAAATGATAAACATATTTAGTCTCAACACCCCCCACCCCTGCCAAAAAAGAAAGGCAATTGCCTAGGCAGATGGTAGTTAGAAAATGATAGTGTTTGAGAGGAAATATTTTTAAAATCAATAATTAACTTATATTAACTCCTTTTCCATCAGAAGTTAATAGACTCAGTAATATCTTTTTCATTCCTCCTTTAACTTTGAAATTTGGTATTAGAAGTCTGGGGCATTTGTAAATTATATGGTATAAAGACTGACTCATCTAACTGCCCTTTTCAATTATTAAGCACACTAAAGCTAATATTTGCTGTTTACATTTGAGTAGTTAATAACATTTCATCTACTTTAAAAATAGTATACCTATCCTTAATATAATTTTATTAAGCCTGACTACAAGTTGTTATATGATTAAATAATATTTTATATATCGTGCATTTCACTCCCACATATATATAATACATATATCACAACACAACACTTTTCATGTATATTACTGTACTTCTCCAACCACTGCAAAAATATAGATAAAAGGACACAGTCATGGGACACCTGGGTGGCTCAGTGGTTGAGCATCTGCCTTCGGCTCAGGGCATGATCCTGCGGTCCTGGGATCGAGTCCCACATCAGGCTTCCTTCATGGAGCCTGCTTCTCCCTCTACCTGTGTCTCTACCTCTCTCTGTGTGTCTCTCATGAATAAATAAAATCTTAAAAAAAAAAAAAACAAGGACACAGTCATCATCCAGAAGAGTAATAACCATATGGTACTGAACTGTTTATACCATATGTTAAGATGTGCTTAATAAGAATTGTAAAAAAAAAAATAAAAATAAATAAAGAAACAGAATTGTAAGTATAAGATATTGGTAACTACCTTATAATTGCCTAATTGTTCATGTGAATTCATTTAAATTAAAAGGAAAGTATGATTTCAGGTTTCTCTATTTCTTAAGTAAAATAACTAGGAAATAGGGATATTTTTCATATTCCCTAAACTACTTTTCCTATTGGTCAGAACACTATAGGCATGCTTAAAAGTGAAGAAGCATTCCTAAGGTGTTATGATGAACTCTGAATATATTTAGTACATCAAGGGAAATGATATAAGTCTCCATAATTGTGGAAAAGTTGTTGTTCTGCCTGTTTTGTATTAGCTTGTCGACATCTATCCTGATTTATGGTTTTCTTTTCTGAAAGTGTTAAGATTTATGTATATGTATATGGAATTGTTCATAGATTTCTTCAGATTTAATTAGATAGCTTCTAGAAACAGAGTAAGTGGGCAGCCCCGGTGGCGCAGCGGTTTAGCACCGCCTGCAGCCCAGGGCATGATCCTGGAGACCCTGGATCGATCCCACGTCGGGCTCTCTGCGTGGAGCCTGCTTCTCCCTCTGCCTGTGTCTGTGCCTCTCTTTCTCTCTGTCTCTATGAATAAATAAATAAAATATTAAAAAAAAATAGAAACAGAGTAAGTTCTCGTATTGGACTACTAAACAACAGATATTTTAAAGTAAAAAATTCTAACTCCACTGTCAAATAAATTTGAAGAAAGAAGCAACAATATAAAACATTGAAGTAGAAAATGACTATGTCAGATAGGAGTGTGTGTGTGTGGGTGTACATACAAAATTCTAAATTTTCTAGGGGTTTTTTTTCTACAAGACCATTAGGTGTCTGTGGGTGTGTTACTTAGGACTTGGATATAGGAACCGTTCATTATAGGTTTTATCCTACAGGACAAAAAATCACAATATTTAAGAACAAGTTCAAGAACTGTCAGTCTTTGAGAAATTGAACAAGTATCTACATCCCATATTTAAGAATAGGTGTTCTACAAAAAATGTTCCAGAAGTAACCCTATTCTGTAGTATGATTTATGATTTGATTTTTTTTCATTTCCCCATAATTCCTCTCCATAAATTGTATCTGAAAATGGCAAATCTCATAGGTAAAAAACATTTTTAAAAAATTTATTTATTTGAGAGAGAAGGCGTGCAAGTAAGGGGAAGGGCAGAGGGAGAGTCTCAAGCAGACTCCCTGCTGAGCATGGAGCCCCACAGAGAGCTTGAACTCAGAACCCTAAGATCACAACCTTAGCCGAAACTGAGAACCCAACACTTAACCAACTGTGCTACCCAGGCACCCCTCTTAGGTAAAATTTATAGGTAAAACCTGTAAATTTGTAAAGTGTAAAATGTTATAAAGATAAGTTGTGGAGATGCATTGTGATGGCATCGTGGCAAACACCATCAAAGGCGCTATATATATATATATATATATATATATATATATATATATATATATATTATATGTAGTCCAGAGAAGATATATGTACATGTATATAAAATCCAGAGTGAGAGACTCCCTAAACAAATGAAAATCTGCTCCCTTACACCTGATCGGTTTGGCAGTTATATTTTATATGATACCTTAAGATGGCATTTTTGGTTTCTGAATGACCCACTTACATGTTTGGATAGAGTGATTTAGTTCACTGGAACCAACCATTCTTGAGTAAACAAATCCAGTTGAGTGTTTACATTGGCAGAATTATAATGCAGCTCTGGTAACTTAACTGTGCTGGGTCACTCTTGAGATTGGCTAGACTCCCTGACCAATCTGAGCACGTTTTACTCCCATCAAGTACACTCATTTAGAATTTAGAAAGCCACCTTGAATGGTGAAATACCAGACGTGAAAAAGACTAATGAGCACCATAACTATTTGTGTCCAGTTTGCTTCACTTGAGTTTTTCCAAGCCTCACTAAGCCTGGCTCCTGGTTCCAAGTTCCTAATAAATTTGGGTATGTAAATGCCCAGGCTAGAGCAGATTAGCAACAACAAACTATGAGTGTGTGTGTGTGTGTGTGTGTGTGTGTGTGTGTGTGTGTGAGAAAGAGAAACAGATGACAAGCATTAAGGGAGATGGCAGAAAAACTAATAAGTTGACTCAATTGTAATACTTTTATGTGGAAGAATCATGAATATAGAATAATAATCCTTGGATAAAAATTTATGGTTAGTATTTTCTATTTAAGAAGATAAGGAAGTATGTAACAGGGAAGAGATGTAGGAAATTGCTGGGAAGAGTGATGGGAGTGTGATGTTGAGGGTACAGAGAGACAGAGTAGGTGAGAAGAGGGGGAAGTAAGGGAGAAAAAGGGAGGAGAGACCCAGGAAGATACTGTCAGAGGAGAGTGATAAACCAGCAGTCCCTGGAAACCTAGTGGAATGAGGTCTGTCTTCAGTGAGTGGTTTGAAGCAGCATCTGGCTAGAACACAGGGTCTGGAGGCTTGGGGTAGGAATAAGAATCAGACATAACCTGTAAAGATATCAGGTCTTTCTTCTATAAACAGATTTTTTTTTTTTCTGGAGGGAAATGGTAGAATCATAGTTGTTTATCATGACATCATCTTTTGTGATGGTGAGGTGAAACGAGAGACAGGTAATCAAGGAGTAACAGGAACCTGATTTAGAACAGAGGCAGCAGGAATAAAAAGAATCCAGAGAGCTAGAATCCAGATTTGGTGAGGCAGGTGAAAGCAGAGGACTCATTTGTTCATTCATTTTCTCTCTCAGTCTAGAGATTGTTATTAACCACGTGCTGTCTCAGGCATGCTACAAGATGCTGGGCCTCTGAATGTAAGACATGCTACCTGGCTTTTAAGGGATGCCCAGTAGGGAAGACATCCAAGCGAGTGATTTCTCAACTACAGCAGTGAAGGGCATAATGAAATAAAAATGGTGGCTCAAGGGACAGAACGAGTGATATTTGGGGGGCAGATGAGAAACAGCTTTGTAGCAGAGTTCACTTGAGCTGGCCTTTATATGGACAGGGGATCTGCAGATCAAGGTTGGAGATGACATTCCAAACAAAGGGAATAGCATGCTGAGGTCAGGAAGTTGTAAGTAGGTTGGCATAGCCAAAGGGTGGAATGTGTAGAATTGTGTCAGGAAATGAAACTAAAGGAGCCAGATCTGGAAGGTTTAAGTGCCAGGCTGAAGAATTTGGCTTTCCTTTCGTAAAAGCAATTGGGGACTGCAGAAGAATGTGAAGAAAATAATACCACTGTTCTGAAGATGCTAGTGTTGTACAGGGTAGCTAGGAAAGGAAGAGCATAATGGGAAACCCTTTTGAGTGATGGCTAAAAGAATAGGTGCTACAAATAACTGCAGCCTAATTTGGGAGCAGTGGTGAGATGGAGGTTAGAGGACACACAAGCAACATGTTCTGGAGGGGGAGTCAGTGGGAACTTGGTGACTGGGTGTTGAATATAAGGCAGAGAGTGAGAAAGAAACAGGATTCTCTGGTTCTAGTTACAGGGTGATGGGAGTCTAGAAGTGCCATTAGGAAGTGCTGTAATAGGATCATTTGGAGGGAAATAATGACATGGTTTTTGAATGTAAGTATGAGTCAGATATATGGGAACTGGGACAATTATCTAATAACTATTGGGAGAAAAAGGTAGATGTTTTCTCATATTACATACTGACCAGAACAATGTGATAATTATTATATTAAAAACTATACAAATAAAGAAAATAGAGGCTCACATCTTTATCATCTTGTTATAGAAGAGCAGAGTAGTGGAAGAATTTTTGAAGGGACAAATGAATGTATTCAATTACATGAAAATGGACAACTTCTTTATGTTGGTGGACACATAGGTACACAGGATGCCTGGGGAAAAATTACAGTCTGATAAAGATCTTTCATACATAATATATTAAGCTCATGTCAAGAAAAATGCTGTAATTCAAAGGGAAAAAAATGAGCCAAGGATATAGAGGCACTCATAAAAGACATAAGGATAGTAATCATATAAAGTTAAGAGTCAGATGCAAATTAAAGGAAAAATTTAGTATTACACTTGTGTTTTCAGTGGTCAGGTTTATAAATGTTAAAAAGAATAAAATTAACCAGGATTAGAACCTGGGAGAAGTTAGCATGTGTTCCCATTGCTTGTAGGAGTCAGAATTTTGTTCATCATTTTGGAGGGCATTTTGATGGTAAGTAGGATGAGAACCAGAGTGGGTATAATTTAAGTCCAGGGAGCAAGGAGTTTTAAGGAGAGAAATTAGTTAAGGGCAGGGAAGTAAAACCAGCTGGAACTGAGAAGTGGCCATGATATTTAGCAGTTAGATACTTCTGGCCATGACAGAACCAACCTGGGGCTGATGAACATGGAAGCCCTTTGGTTAAGGAATTGGAGACTACACCTATGATCTTATATTCCAGAAATAAGGGAGAAAGGGTAATAATTGCAGACAAACCTTTTGTTTTCATTTTTAAAGCTGTCAAGACATGAACTTCATGTGGAGCGGAAGGAGAGGTTGAAGAAATATGAGGAACATGACAGAGGTTGCCAAAAGGTATGGGACACTGAGCCCAGGTCGGGGAGGGGACTCACCTTCATATGGGGAAGGGGGATATTTGTTGGAAGAAGAAAAGAATTAAGGATGCATATAAATACAATAATAAACTTATACATACACACGGAGGTAAAAAGTGTTTTGTAAAAGGGGTGGGGTGCTATCACCTCTGATATTCTCACTTCTCCCAGAATTCAAGATCTTTTCCATATGGCATAATTTCTCAGAAGAATTGTCTGTGCTCTAATGCCTCTTTTCCAGTTCTCTCTTGAACTCTTTCCAGGAAGCTTTGCTCTCATTTCACCAAAACTCTGTATCAAGGTCACTGGTGAATTCCATGTTGCTGAATCCAAGGCTTCTCAGTCCTAATCTTATTTTACTTGCCTGCAGGATTTGACAGTCAGTTTGTCCCTCCTTCTTGAAGCACTTTATTTGGTTTCTGCACACTGTACTCCTAATTTTCTTCCTACCACGGTGTCTATTCCACCTCAGCTTGCTTCCTCCTTATCTCACACAGACTTTGTAATGTTGGACTGTCCCAAGGCTTGGTCCCCTGACCACTCTTCTGCTTACACTTATCCGCTTTCCTTTGGTGATTTTTCCTTTCGACACACTGATGCTTCTTAAATGTATACCACTAGTTCAGTCCTGTCCCTTAAACTGGGATGGGATATGTAGCTGTCTGCTCAGAGTCTCACTTGGAAATCTGATAAACCATTTTGACCATAAGATGTCCAAACTTGAGCAGAGCCATTAAACCTACTCTCTGATAGATTTTTACATCTCAGTTATGTTAATTCTATTTTTCTAGTTTAAAC
Organism: Nyctereutes procyonoides; assembly: GCF_905146905.1. Taxonomy (NCBI): domain Eukaryota; kingdom Metazoa; phylum Chordata; class Mammalia; order Carnivora; family Canidae; genus Nyctereutes; species Nyctereutes procyonoides. The sequence goes on along the minus strand of NW_026575033.1, from coordinate 8,085,458 downwards.
CAGAAACCATGTGTCATCCATGACTTCCACCCACCCCCTGCTCGCATCAGCCCATGCACACATTTTCCTCAGCATCGGATCATATTGGTTTGTCTTCAAAATACATCCAGAATTTAATCTCCTCTTGTGATCTCAGCCATATCCACCTGGTTCTTTTCAACTATCTTCTCTTGCTTAGCCTATTACAGTAGGCTCCTAATTGCTTCTGCCTTTGGCCCCTTCACTGTGTTCTCAGCTCAGCAGCCACAGTGATCCTGTGAAGTACCTTCAGAGTAAAAGCCAAAGTTCTAAAGCCCTGCAAGATTTAGTTAGCCACAGTGACCTGTTCTTTTTTTCTCTGTTTTTCTCTGCTTTTTCATTTCTTCCACACTGGCCTCTTCTCTGTTTAGTGAACGCACCAGGTACCTTCTCTCCCCTGGGCCTTTATACTTATTGTCCTTGTTTGTAACAAACATTTTTATGCCAGATACCTGTGTGGCTTCCTAGTTACTTACTTTTGGTTTTCACTGAAGTGCCCTTTCACAGTGAGCGTTTTCCTGTTCACCCCACTTAAAAAGCTGCCTTTCTGCCAGTACTGACTTCCCTGTTGTACTCTCTTTTTCCTTCCAGCTGTGTAATGATTTTAGCTTCACAGTAATCCTTTGTAAGAAAGAAACCATTGCTATTTTACACGCAAGAAGATTGAGACTTATAGGTGTTTAGGTGCCGTGCACATCACGGTGTCACCATTGTTAGTAAGTAGCAGGGCCAGATTTTGAACCCAGGTCTCAAACTCTACAACCACTAACTCCAGGGGCTCTTTCGATGCTTTTCACTCCCTTGGCTAATTGAGAGTTAGTGGAGGAATTGTGACTCACAATCATTGAAACTAGAGATTTCTGGAAAGACCTTAAAATTAAGAATTTATCAATCACTTGAGAACAAATGTTTTCTGTTTGCACTGTGCAAGAAGTTAAATGTTTGGAAGTTTTCATCCTTTATGAGAAAACAGATGATTTAATTTATTAAAATCAGAACCCTTGCCTTTGAATGTAATAAAAGCATTTAAATACTATCCAGCAGGTAAACATCTGCAATAAAACCGAACCAATGAAAACTATATTTCCCTCTCACCACCCACCCTGCATCCTTTAGGTGTATGTAACACTTAGAATTTGTAACACTCTCTGAGACATTAAAAATTGCCCCAACTCAGCTGGCTGATGAGGAGTGCTGTTGGGAAGAGCCCACGTGCTGCTGGAGCCTGTCTTTCCTGGAATAAAGTTCTTGCACAGAGGTCTTTAATTATTGGCAGAGGCTTGTCTGGATACTTAGCTGTCTAGACATGTTTAGCATTCCATATGGTATGTTTCTTTTTTGAAATAGTTTTTTATCAATTCTATTTTTAAATTACTCTAAGGTAATATAATTTAGTATGACTTCTAAAAATACAGCTTTGTATCACTATCTGAATCTATAAGACATGGGAACGTAATGCAGTTTGGTTTTTGGCCTTTATCCTTTTGCATTTAAAAAAGTTTTTAATCGTAGCTTAGTGGTTCAAAATTAGGAGGACATTTCAGATTGGTTATTTCTCTGCTCACCAAAATTTAGCTTCCATTTTATAGAATATTTAATATCTCGAAGTTAATAAAAAACAATAACAAATGTTGAGATCAACAGGTAAATATGACATATCACACTTAGTATTATCTATAAAAAGAATCATAAGAATTTTAGAGCTACATTTAACTCTGTGTATGTAAGAGAGCGAGATCAAATAGTATTTAGGCAAACTGATAGTTTATACACAGGAAGCCAAAGAGAATATATATGATATACTAGCATATAGTAGACATTGGATAAGCATTTGATGAATGAAAGGATTAATTGTATAGTGACCTAGTTACCCAGCTGGCTAGAGCTTAGAGCCTAAGTTTCATAGCTTCTAGCATTTTTTGCTTAGCTTACTAATTTTCTAGATTATGAAATATGGTACATGTTACTACAAGTAGCAGCTTAAGAATTTTAAAATGGTTTTTCAAACACCATAAGAAGGGATAGACAAATAGCTAAGTGTGCTGAACTAGTTTTATGTAGAAAAATGAGAGAATTATGTATGTGGAATTGTTGGAAACTGCTCTTCGGTAGTTTTCTTAGTGACATGCAATAGGAAATAAGTTTTGATTAAGAATAGAATTTATATAAGACTGTCATCTAGCATGCTAAGTATTTCTCTACAGCTCATAAATACCCGGACATAATTCTTCCAGTAGGAAAAGACTCTGAGGAAAGAACTTTATTCCAGGAAAGACAGACTCCTCCAGTATAGCTCATCTCAACATTTTACCTTTTTCAAAAGTAGTGCTGGTTATTGACTGGTACTTCTTGTGAAAAAGGGATATGAGAACCCTTCAGTGCTCTCTATCAGTTGTTCTAAAGTGTGACCCAGCTTCCTTTATTCTCTTCTATTGGGACCACACAGTCAAAACTGTTTCCCCAGTAATCCTAAGACATTACCTGCCTTCTCATTGCCACTCTCTCATGAGTGCCCAGTGGAGTTTCCAGAGAATACATGTGATCTCACAAGATTGAAAACAGAAAGATTTGAAACTCCAGGTTTGCAAAGATGTAAAACAATGGCCTCATCTCACTGTATTTTTTATTTTGGAAAAAGAAATGTAATTTTTCATAAAACCCTTGGCATGTGATGGGTTTATTGTTTTACTAACAAATGAATATGTAAACATTTTAATCAATTACATTGTCATTTTAAGAATGTTCTCTAAATGGAATAGTGTAGTATGTAGCCTTTTAGGATTGGCTTTTTTTTTACTGAGCATATTCTCTGGAGATTCATCCAGGTTGTTGTGTGCAATAATGATCATTCATTTTTTTTTTTAAGACTTTCTTTTTTATTTGAGAGAGAAAAAGAGAGCACAGGCAGGAGGGAGGAGCAGGCTCCCCACTGAGCAGGGAGCCTGATGTGGGGCGCAATCCCAGGACCCAGGGATCATGACTTGAGCCACCCAGGCACCCAATCATTCATTCTTTATTGCTAAGTTCTACTCTAGTACAGATATACCATGGTTTGTTTGTCCATTCACTTGTTGAAAATCATCTGGGTTGTTTCTAGTTTGGGATCATTGCAAATAAAGCTGTACACATTTAGTGTGACATAAGTTTTCACTTCTCTGGAATATATATCCAGGAGTGCAGTAGCTGAATTTTATGGTAGTTGCTTGTTAATTTTTTAAGAAACTGCCAGACTTGTCCACAGTGGATAAAAGGATCCTTAGGTATAAAAGTTTGACATCTACTTCTGTATACGAAGGCACTATCCAAAGCTGATGTGTGACATATGCAATAAGAGAGTTTTCTTGTATTGATATCAACAAGTAAAAAAATAACTTTTTAAATTCTCAGACTTTTGAAGACTAGAGGAAGTTATGACTTACTTTTCGTAATCATAGAGCAGGTTCCAATATATCAACTGCTTTGCAGTGCCATAAATTGTAAGGTTTTCTCCTATATGTTTATAGAGTGATGTTATACATTTCAGGACACTTAAAACATTTCAGGCTCAAATATGAGCCTGAAAATAAAAATTTTTTTAGTGCATAATATCTGCCAAGAACAAGGAATACTAAAAAATAAAGAAGATGCTATCTTTAACCTCAAAGAGCTGAGAAGACAGATAAGCAAGAAGGCACATGTAGTAATTGCTGAGAGGAAGGTATGTGTAAAGAGCAGCAAGAGCATAAGGAAGAGAGATGTATCCAAGAGCAGGAGGGAGGCTGATGGGTTCTACAGAGCAAGTAGAGTTTGAGAAGGAATTTGCTAGGAGGACATGTGAGGAGAAAGTAGCCTGAGACCTGGTGTTGATGAATCAAAGGAATCTTAGGGGTTTCCCATCTAACCATACTTTTGTGGGAATCCTTGGCTCATGGTCTTTTTTCCCTGGGCTGGATCTCCAGTGTTAGGAACCATGAGGACTCTTTCAGTCTGAATTAAAAGCAGCCTGAAGAGGGGTGCTTGGGTGGCACAGTCGATTAAGCAGTCAACTTGGTTTGGGCTCAGGTTATGGTCTTAGGGTGGTGAGATTGAACCCCTAGTCAGGCTCTACATTCAGCAGGGAAGTCTGCTTGAGATTCAGAATCTCTCACTCTGTCTCTCTGCTCCTCCCTCTGTTTGCTTGCATGTGCACTCTGTCTCTCTCTAAAATAAATAAATCTTAAAAAAAAAAAAAAACCTCAAGAGAAATGATCTAAATAATATGTAGTTTTGGAGTTTGCAAATTAACTATGAAAAAACATAGCTCTTCCTGAGAGTCTCTATGAACACCAGGATATTCTTGTCTCATAAACCAGGAAGAGCAAGCCTGTTACTCATAACTACAGGTAGGTAGAAAACAGTGTCTTCTTACTCCTTTTCCATTGAATGGGCTGTATTTCAAGATATTACATAAAATGTGTTGTAAGGGGCACCTGGGTGGCTCAGATGGTTAAGCATCAGGTTATGATTTCTGGGTCCTTGGGATCCAGCCCTGTGACAGGCTTCCTGCTCAGCAGGGAGTCTGCGTCTCTCCCTCTGCCTCTCTCCTCCCCCAACCCCCCCCCCATTTGTGCTTGCTTGCTTACTTGCTTTCTCTCCCTCTCAAGTGAATAAATAAAATCTAAAAATAAATAAAAAGCAATAAAATATGTTATAATGTTCTTAGCCAATTTAATAGCTTCCATCTCTTTACTATTCCTGGAATATTAGCTAAACAGATAATGTAGCTTGTGAAGATACACATTATATACTACATTTTATCTTTATATTATGAAAAATACTTAAGAATACTATTTAACTTGTATTTTAATATTTCAGATTGTGGTCATAAAAATATCTGAAATCAAAATTATATATAAACATGGACATATCCTCCTACAAGCATAAATGTACTTCTGACCACCTGTATGTAGTAGTAAGAGTGCCCAAGTAAATCGTCACCCATGCAGTCATTCAGCACTTACTGAGCTTCTCTGTGGGAGGTCCAGCTCTTAAGAAGGTCACAGTTTAGTATGAGAAATAGTAAGGTGTTGCAGTAGACTTGCACACCAAGAAGGAATGAAATAATTTGCCTGGGTTGGGAATAGAGAGGACGGGATTAGGGCTTGGAGAGACAGGATCGGGTTGCCTTTGGTCCTTACAAAATTCATACAACTAAGGCTTTCATGAAATACCTCTCCTCTTTCTCATGATTACTTAATTTACTACTGGGTTATTTTGAAGCAAGAAAGAACTAGATATATCTTCCTTATCTCTTACCAAGTAATTATAAGTTGTTTGGCTTTGTGCAAATCATAACATCTGTCTGAACTTTTGTTTCTTTATCTTTAATAGTAATAATAATAGCTAATACTTATAATAGCACCTATTATGTGCCAAGCACTATTTTATACACACATTCATTTATTCTTTATATCAGCCCTTTGAAACAGACACTATTATTACCCCATTTTACATATGAGAAGGAAACAGACACAGAGACATTTAGTAAGGTCACAAAGCTAGTAAGTGATGCAGCAAGTATTTGAACCCTCACAGACTGGCTCCAGGGTATGTGCTTTTAACTACTTATGCTATACTTTAATCAGTATTTAAATGCACATGCTAGTGATCTGCACATGATAATTCTTCACTTAATGTTTGTTTCATGGTAAGAGAGGTATTTTGGGGGTGGAAGATAATGCAGTTGTTATTTGGTATTTTAAATGGGAACATGTTATTTTTCCTCATGAAAAGACTTTGTGATAAAATGAAAATAACTAAAAGTTATTTAGAGATTTAAAAAATAGCTAAAAACATAATAGTCTTAAGAGAAATGCTTTCTTAGTCATTATGTGGGAGGCTAGAATTGCAGCATATTTTCTTGAAGAAAAGAAAAATTAGAATAAACAGAAAGAAGAGCAAAGGATATGTGAGTTTTCTTGCTAATTGAGTAGGGAATAAGAGTCTATTGACATTCTGTATTAAAATACCTGTCTGTCTCTCTGGGATAAATGATGTTTCTCTCCTTAATCTCATACTGTGCACTGACGTTTAAAAAGTTATGATGCCCAGGGGTAAAGAACAAGCGTCATGACTTACAAAATACAAGAAGCGTTTGCTCTCTTAATTTTGGTACTGATAGGAGTTTAGACTGCGGGCCGCTGCTGTTGTTATTTTATTAAGTAGTTTTTAAAAACCGTTTATCCAAAGGTCAGCCATCCCATCTGAATCCTGCCCCATTCTGCTCATAATTTATGGCAGTTCTTGTTAACTTTGTTAAAATGTTAATATTGTTTTTCTAACAAATACTCCCAAATAAATAAAAGAATAAATACATCCTTATGATGAGAGGAGAATATTCTCATTGGATAAGGGAAAGGAAGGAAACTGAGTGGGGGAAAATACAGAGGAATACAGACCATGAGAGACTGCTAATCTGGGAAACAAACAAAGGGTTGCAGAAGGGGAGGAGAGTAGAGGGATGGGGTAACTGGGTGACTTGCACTAAGGAGGGCACTTGATGGGATGAACACCGGGTGTTATATGTTAGCAAATTGAATTTAAATAAAATATTTTTTTAAAAAAGAAACAAATGTTGGTAGCATTAACATGGTGTCCTACCCTCTCCATTCTTGTGGCAGGGAGACCCAAGTTTGATGATTGCCTCACCCTGAGGACATTGTGCCTTGGATATTTTGACCTGCTGCATACGCCCTGAGTGTGCCATGTGAAGCCGCTGAGACTGGGCAGAGGGGCCCTTGTCTGGTCCCCTCTGGCTGACACATCATGTCACAACTCAGCAGTCAGTGTTTTTTCCCCTTTTGAAAGCCTTTGCCACTATAAAGCCAAATTCAAGTTAGATGCCAGTTCTCATCTTTCTCTGTATTCACATAATAGCATCCTGCGTATTGCTTTCTTAGAGTACATTGTATTTTAATGGGTTTTCTTTACTGTCCATTTACTACCTCTCCTGTCTCCTTGTTCAATGTTTAGCACATACTAGAGACTGTTAATATTTACAGGAGAGTGAATATGGACAGCTGCTGCCTTGGAGTTGATTTTTAACCCCCTGGTACTCCTGGGGGGCCCAGGGGAGCATTCCTTACTAGCCTTGTGCTAAACTGGAGAGGCTGTTTTGAGGGTCTTATGGTTGGAGAGCTGACAGACAAACACACACACAAATTGCACACAATTGCTGCTTCAAGTAAGCAAGAACAGATCAAAGTGTGGAATAATATGAGGTGGAATTGTGATTTATAACACATCAATTTAATTGAATTACAGTGGGCTTTTTCCTTTAATGGTATAAAATAATATTGCACTTTATGGAATTTGCACAGATGTTATTTATATATGCTATGTAGTTTTATCTTCCTATAATCTATACTATATAGAGAATATCTAAATCATACATATTTTAAAATCCATTTTTTCCAAACATTGTGCAGGGGAGAGGTCATTTTTTAAATAGACATTGAATTATCCTTGAGACAACATTTCAAAGACAGAGTCTCTGGTATAGCATTGTAATGCATTAAATCAGAAGCAGAGAACCCTGAGTGGGATGACAGATGCAAATATATTGCATAATATACCTCAATTTGCATTATTAGCATATTATGTAGATTAATTGGCTTTGAAAACCACCATTGAGCAGTGAAGTATTGGAGGATTTCAGGCAGTAAAACAGATTGATTCTTTCTTATGTAACACCATATGTGACATCTTTGCTTTTAATCAAAAGTTCTTTTTTTTATAGAGAACTTGGCAAAGTAGCCAAGTAGCTTAGCCAGCTAGCAAATTAATTAATTAATTTGTACAGTTTTTATGACTAATTTATCACCTGATCTAAATTTTATTTTATTTTTTTACTAAAAGAGAAGTTAACTAGTAATACTGTATTAATAACTTTTAGCCTCTCTTGATTGATATTAATTGCATTTTTGGTTTGTTTTGTTTATCTAGAAAAACATTGGTTTTAGTCAAATACATCACTGTCCATTAAAGGAAACTACATCTGAAGTGTAAGCGTAACATATGAAGATACTAGAAACTGCTTTGGTTGATTAAAAATGGGAACAACAAGTGATGAGATGGTGTCTGTGGAGCAGACCTCCTCCTCTTCCTTCAATCCTCTGTGTTTCGAATGTGGCCAGCAACACTGGACAAGAGAGAACCACTTGTACAATTACCAGAATGAGGTAGATGATGACCTGGTCTGCCATATTTGCCTTCAGCCTCTGTTGCAGCCACTAGACACTCCCTGTGGACACACGTTCTGCTGCAAGTGCCTCAGAAACTTCTTACAGGAGAAGGATTTTTGTCCATTGGACCGGAAAAGACTCCACATTAAGTTGTGTAAGAAGTCTAGTATTCTAGTTCATAAGCTTCTGGACAAATTATTAGTGTTATGTCCGTTTTCTTCAGTGTGCCAAGATGTAATGCAACGCTGTGATCTGGAGGCACATCTTAAAAACAGGTAAGCAAAAAATATTAAGGGAAGAGAAGTGATAAGTGAAGTCTAGGTTTTATAAAAAGGTTGGTCAAACAAACAAAAACTTCATAAAGAGTGCCAAGACATGGGACACCTGGGTGGCTCAGCGGTTGGATGTCTGCCTTCAGCTCAGGATGTGATCCCAGGGTCCAGGATCGAGTCTCACATTGGGTTCCTTATAGGGAGCCTGCTTCTCCCTCTACCTGTGTTTCTGCCTCTCTCTCTGTATCTCTCATGAATAAACAAAAGCTTACAAAAACAGTACCAAGGCATCAATAAGTAAATAACAAATCAAATATAAGAGAGAATAAATAAATTGTGCGGAACAGTATTTATAATTTATCAAAAACATGGATACAAAAACTAAAATGAAGAAGTACCTATTAATATCTTTGCTGGTATAATCTGGAGCTGTTACATTCACATGGGTAGCAGGGTGTATAGTGACAGACTTGTCCAAGGCTGTTTGGAAATTTGTTTCAAAAACTGTGAATGTAAATACTGCTTTATGTAGCTTACTATCCTAAGGAAATAATCTAAAAGAAGGAAAAATTATGTTTAAAGTTGTGTTCACTGCAGCATTGTACATAGTTCAATCTAATTAACAGTAGAGAAGGGTTAAAATTACTGTAGTACATCAACTCTCTGGGGTATGCAGACGGTACAAAACAGTAATTTTGTTGCAACATGGAAATGAGGCTAGAGGATTTTATTTGTGAGGATCTTTTAAATAATCTGTGTTAGACTGAACCAGAACTAGATTTAGAGCTAGTTAATGGTATAGTTAGGCCTAAACCTCTAGTGTTCTTATTTACCATTCTGATATACCATGCTGACTTTATCACAGGTGAAATCCTGTTTGTTTCCTACCATTATGTGGTAGTAAGTTTCCTATAGACATGAGGATACGTGCTCCTTCTGTTCCTAAATATCAGTGTTATGAAATGAGGATACTCATTAGAAATCATTAAGATATATGAGAAAGAACAATATGTTATTACAGTATCAGGACCATGAAGATTTATGGAAAAATTGTTTTAAATCTAAGCTACATTGTCTAATAAGAGCTAAGAAGTGGAGGGTAGATACAGAAACTTTTGAAAGAGCATGTAGCCTTAGATTTCCGTGTGTCCTCAGTCACCGGCAGGTGCAGGACCTGAACCTGACAGCAGAGACCTTGTGCAATTGACGCCAAACTTTTGAATATGATATTCTGGGTGGGGTCTACTTATGGCTGCAGTTAAGGAATATTTTAGGCTCATTTAATTTATCTCTATTGGGCTATTCTTTTTAGGGGATAGGTTTCTTTTATGACTCTCTTATGAACATCAGTTATAGGATGTTAGAAGAACTGAACAAAGTCTCAGTTCAGTTACCAGTTATTTTGAGAGCAGTGAGGTAAATAAACATTGCATACATTTTTAGGAACATTCACTTACCTAAAATGCCAACAAGACTTCAATATGTAGTTAAAGTATCAGTATTTTGGATCAAGCAGTTTATGTCGCTGATGTAAAAACTTGGGAATGGCAGACTGTCCTTTCATTTGTAGGTTGATAAAGGCTAAGCAATCATCCAGTTGTAAGTTCCATTTTCCACATAAACTTGTTAATATTTGAACTACTCATTTAATCATTTCCAAAGAGTCTTAGGCCTGTATAGTGAACGAAAATTGAAAAAGGTGAATGATATGAAAAGGTAAGTGACTTGCTTGATATAAACAGCTGTGATTATTAATTATGGAAAATAGACAAATTATAAAATAAAAATTCTATATCCTATTGGAACAGTTAATGTGTGGAACAGCCTGACCTTTTTCTAGTTTCTCAGTTAAAAATGACAATGTTAAGTAGTCTCTGCAAGCTGAGAGCAAGTTAGAATCTAATGCTGAGTTGTAAAATTGCTTTAAGCCTAGCACCATGTCTTTCTTAGTTTTCAAATCCCCTTGCCCAAAACTGACACTCAGCTGATATTTGTTCAATTAAATTGTTAATCTGTGTTTTGGTTATCGGTTGCTGAGAAACTAACCATCTCAAATATAGTGACATGAAACAAGCATTTGATTCTGCTCATGGATACTGTGAGTCATTTCAGACAGGGCACAGCAGGGATGACTTGTCTGTGTTATGTGTTATCTGGGCCACAGCTGGGAAGAACTGAAAGCTAGGGACTGCAGCGTTTGGAACTTCCAAGATGGCTTCTTCATTCACATGCTCAGCACCCTGATGGAGATAACCAGAGGCATCAGCTCAGCTCAGAGAGCCTACAGGTGGCCTCTCCAGCATGGCAGCCTCAGGATATTTAAAACTTTCCTTGAAAAAAAAAAAAAAAAACTTTCCTTGGCACTCAATGTCCCAGTGAATAAGGCAGAAACTGACTTTGTATGAACTAGCCTTGAAGTCACATAGTATTCCTTCTGCTATTACTCTGTTTGAAGCAGTCCACTCAGATTCAACAGGAGGAGACGTGGGTCTTCACTTTGTGATAGGCGGAGGACAGACATTTGCATGTTTTAAAACCAACACAGGCAACCGAGTGATACCATGAGTCACAGAATATGCTTATTCTGACTGTGGCATCTTTGCACACAGTCTCACTCACCTGATAGGAATTGACAGGTTTCATTAAAATTTATAGGAGTTCAGCATCAGCAACAATGATTCTTTGTATAAAAGCTACATGACTATCACGGGCCATTGTAAGCTTTTTAGGATTTGGAAATGTCTTAATTATCAGTAGAAATATGACATTAAGATTGTGTAATTACCTGTCCCGTTTGAATGAAATCCTGCTCTTAAGAAATCTGCTTTATAGGCGCCTGGGTGGCTCAGTTAGTTAAGCATCTGAGTTCTGATTTTGGCTCAGGCCATGATCTCACCATCATGAGATCGAGTCCTACATTGGGCTCTGCACTTAGTGTGGAGTCTGCTTGAGATTCTCTCTCTCTCTCCCTCTGCCCTTCCCACTAATGCTCACCGGCTCTCTCCTCTCTCTAAAATAAACAAATAAATCTTAAAAAAAAAATCTTCAGTTTGAGAATAGCTGATATTTTCTCTTACCACTAATAGTAAATATTTACAAAAGGTGAATTTGTTCTTAACTAAAATTACTAGTTATTAACTGATTATATATTAGTAAAGCAATAAATTTTTAAAGACATAGGAAAGTGCTCATCTTTGAATAGAGAAATAAAGCTTTTAGGAAATGTTCTCTATTAAGCAGATAAAATCTGGAATTAATTTGTGCAATTCCACCCAGCAATTTTAACTATAAAACTTTCCTCCTCTCCTTCTCTACTCCTCATCCCTGCCACCTCACCCCCAACAATTTAGCATTTAAACCTGATGGTAATTGTACATGTTAATTTTTTTTGTTGTTAAATTGAGCGTTCGTGTCCTTGTTTGTGGCAAAGTTCAGAATGCTTTTTGTTTTCCTCTTAAAACTTATAGTTCAACAGTATTATAAAAAGCTACTACAATATAGAGAAAACCTTTAAAGAAGTCTTTTTTTTTCCAGGCTGAGAACTTTTCTAGTTCATCAGTTTCAAAGGCTTTAGGGGTACTGGTAGGCTGAAGCAAGATTGCTCTGTTAAGTTCACAGTTTAGCTTGGAGAGAAGTTCATGTTTGGAACATTCTTACTAGCATTCTTATGTATAATGTAAAAAGCAGATATATATTTGCAAATCATATACCTGATGAGAATATCCAGAATATATAAAGAAGTGTTACAACTCAACAAAAAGGAAAGTAATCCACAGTTTTAAATAGACAAAGAATTTGAATAGGTATTTCTTCAAGGAAGATTATTTAAATGTCCGATAAACATGTGAATAAATGCTCAGCATCAGTAGTCCATTTTTATAACGGATTGTTTATCTTTTGTAAAGTTGTAAGCGTCCTGTATATATTCTGGATACCAGACCCTTATTAAATCTATGATTTGTAAATGTTTTCTTTCGGTCTGTTGTTTCACTTTCCTACGCCCTTTGAAGGACAGAAATGTTTGATATTTATGAAGTCCAGTTGCTGTGTTTTCTTTGTTTGCTTATGCTTTTGGTGTCATAGCCAAGAAATCACTGCTTAATCCAAGGTCACAAAGATTTACACCTGTTTTCTTCTAAGACCTTTATAATCTTTGATCCATTTTTAATTAATTGTGATTGGAGAACATGCTCTGTATAATTCAGTCCTTTAAATTTAATTGAGGCTCTTTTTATGACCTAGCACATGCTCTGCCCTGGAAAATGCTGCATGTATACTAGAGAAGAATGTGCTTCTGCTATTAATATGTGGAGTGTTCTAAGCTGTCAAGTCTGGTTGATTTATAGTATTATTAAAGTCTCTCTTTCCCTGTTCTTATGACAGTTGTTCAATCCACTATTGCAAGTGTGGTATTGAGGTCCTACACTGTTATTGTTGAATTGTTTATTTTTCATTTAATTCTGTCATTTTTTTTGCTTCATGGACTTTGAGGATCTGTTGTTAGTTATGCTTATAATTGTTATAGCTCCTTGATTGATTGAACCTTTCATCACTACAAATTGTTCTTTGTCACTAGAAACAATTTTTGTCTCAAAGTCTATTTTGTCTAAAATTAGTATACTCAAACAGCTCTCTTTAGGTTACTATTTGCATGGTGTATCTCTTTCTCTTCTTTTAATTTTGAATTAAATTCAGAATTCTGTTTCTTTGAATCTGAAATGTGTCTCTTGTAGACAGCATATAGTTGGATCTTTTTTTTTTTACTCCGTTCTGCCAATCACTAACTTTTAATTGGAGTATTTAATTTGTCTATATTTGTTGTAATTACTGAGCAGGCAGAATTTATGTCTACCATTTTGCTATTTTTGTCATTTTTGTTTGTTTGCTCTGTTCCTTTTTGTTAATGTGTATTTTCTGGTATTTCCTTTTAATTCCTTTGTCATTTCTGTTCATATATATTTTTAAATTGTTTTCTTAGTGGTTGCCCCAGGGATTACAATTAAATCTTAATTTATAACAGTCTAGTTTAGATTAATACAAACTTAATTTCACTAGAGTACGAAAACTCAGCTCATAGATAGCTCCACGGTCCTTGAGGTTCTATTCTTTTTTTTTTTTCTTCATTATTTTTCTTTCTATTCCTCAGGCTGGATAATTTCAGTTGACATTCTCTTCAAGCTCATGGATTTTTTTTTTCCTTCTGCCTATTCAGATCTGCTGTGAATTCTTCATCTAATTTATTATACTTTTAAACTCCAGAAATTCTATTTGGTTTTTTACCATAACTTACATTTCTTTATTGACATTTTTATTTGGTGAGACATTATTCTTATGTTTTCCTTTACTTCTTTAGGAATGATTTTGTTTGTTCTTTGAACATACTTGTAATACATGATTTAAGTTGTCTGCTGAGGCCAATATCTAGGCTTCCACAGGGATAGTTTTGCTGGGTTTTTTTCTATGTACAGGCCATACTTCCTTGTTTCTTTGCATGTGTCTTAATTTTGTATTGAACACTAAACATTTTTAATAAGCTCTCTGAGGATACTGTTCCTACTGAGATTCCACCATTTTCCTTGGATAAATGCACTCCAGATTACTACAGAACTTTGATTTCCAGAGCTCAGAAATAGTTGGTTTTGATGATTTGCAAGAATCCTCATTGCTTTATGGAGGAGAGGCTTTTCAGACATCCTTTTTTTCCCGTGTTTTTTTTTTTTTTTGTGTGTGTGTGTGTGTTTTTATTGAAATTCTAGTTAGTTAACATACAGTGTAATAATGGCTTCAGGAGTACAATTTAGTGATTCATCACTTACATATTACACCCGGTGCTCAACACAATAAGTGCCCTCCTTAATCTTATTCACCTGTCTAGCCCATCCCCCACATATCTCCCTCTATCAACCCTCAGTTTGTTCTTTATGGTTAAGTCTCCTGTGGTTTGCCTCCTTCTCTCTCTTTTCCCCTTCCCCTATACTTACCTATTTTGTTTCTTAAATTCCACATATGAGTGAAACCAGATGGTATTTGTCTTTCTTTGAATGACTTATTTCACTTAGCATAAATACTCTCACTCCAGACATTCTTAATCTACCATTTTATTTTCATTGATAGTACTTGAATTACTTTTTGAATATTTCAATTCATAACAATTTTTATAATTTTTCTTGTTTTTAAGATGATCGTGTTCTTTGAATTTCATTAAGTACCCAGAAATTGTGCTGGCACTTCCCTTAAATCACTTTATTTTCATTCTGCTGCTGCTGCTGCCACCATCACCACCACTACCACCACCAACAATACCACTAATGATATATATAGTATGTACTGTTACACCACATTTCCTAATGTGAATCATTGTTATATCAGGAAATAATGCTTCTATATCTTTTTTTTCTTTCTTTTTTTTTTTTCAATTTAATGCTACTATATCTTAAATCAGTTAGTTCAATGTAATTTTCTTCCATAAGGAGAGCCAGAATAGTGGGAATGGAAGTATAACCATCAGGAGAGGAGAGGAGAGGAGAAAGAGGGGAAGGGAAAGGAAAGGAAGGCTCTGCTTGCTGCAGGAGCCTTTTGGTTTTCTTTAAGAAAGTTAAAAGACACATCCGAATATAGAGATACCTCCATAGGGAGGTATAGCCCTCAGCTTATGGCAAGTCAGTGTCCTTTTTAAGGGGCAGCTCACTGTCTCACAGCTCCCCTTCCACCTGTGTTGTGTCAGCACATTCCTACTCTGATATAATTAAATGTTGCATGCATTTCTTTTCTATTTGTATTCTTCCCCCCCATCAAAGCATTCATTTAATCATAAAACAGAGATGGATACAATGGCGTCAAGGAAAAGAGTGTATCAAAACCTTTTTGCTTTTATTAAAGATTTTGACAATGAGAGTTTTATAAAATGTCATTGCATTCTATTTGTCACATAATAAACTTCTACTTCTAAGTGGGAGATGTATGCCGTTATATAGCAGCCATTTTAATGTGTAAAATAATGCTGAATTCTTTCTATAAAAATGTTTGGCTAAACTATGAAACAAACACCTTTGCATCAAAATTGACAATGTAGGGATGCCTGGATGGCTCAGTGTTTGAGTGTCTGCCTTCAGCTCAGGGTGTGATCCTGGGGTCCTGGTATCAGGTCCCACATCAGGCTCCCCAGAGGGAGACTGCTTCTTCCTTTGCCTATGTCTCTGCCTTCTCTGTGTCCCTTATGAATAAATAAATAAAATTTTTAAAAAATGGCAGTGTAGCTTAAGTAAGATTTCAGAAGTGTCCCCTGGTGGGAAAAAATGAGCATGTTTCCTTTTGCCAAATAAACTGAGCTGTTCAAGTTAAGGAGCCATAAATTAGGCAAGACTAGAAGGAACTTCATGTTACTAGAATAGAACAGCATGCAATGTGGACTTTTTCCATGTCAAACTGACAACCACTTAATGATATGACTTCTCATAAGAAAAACAATATGATCTTCAGAAGGAAATGACATTACAGAGTAATACTTACAAACGAATCTCTTACTGAAGTCTTGAATAGCTTCAGAGAACATTATCACAGAACAGGCAGAGATAATTTATATGACATTAAAAGATTCTTTTCTATTAGATACCCTCTGAAACAGAAACACACATCTAGTATGAACACTTGTAAAACTGATTCTCCTAATGAAACATTTCTCTCTCTACTACCACACTCAGCTCCTAGCTGCATTTGGATGCAAGGGATTAACTCATGCTGACCTAGACAAACCAAGGTGTGGACTGATCTGGAGTCTTAGCAGACACACCTGCCTCTGGGCTTCTGCCTTTGCTACCGCTTCTACACACTGCTGGTGGGACTCGTCTAGGTTTTTCTGCTTTCTGCTGACAGGCTGAGTATTTGCGATGGTTTCTTACCGGCCTTTCAAAGTATTACACGTGGATTTAGGTTCCTTTTCTTTTTTTTTTTTTTTTTTCAACTGGGGATTTTATCTTCACTTCCTTTTTTAAATTTCCTTAACTTTACTCTTTCTCATGGGGAAATCTTCATCATATATTCACTCTCACTAAAATCAGAATCACCTTCAGACTCTTCACTAGTTGCAGAGTCTAGTTCAGAGTCATCAGCACTGCCACTCTGGATCTTCCTCTGTTGTACCATGGCCTTCACTGATGTTTTTCTTTTCCCTGGAACACCATGAAAATTCTCTTCCTCAGTAATCTTACCCAGATCTAAATAATCAGTGGCTACACAGCAGTTGGAGATATGGGGAGACTTAGTCATTGTTCTGTTCACTGTTGCCACATTTTCCTTTGTTTTTATCTTGAGCTTCCTCCACATCAGTGGTGGCTATTAGAGTTACTTCACTCATAAAGCCAGTGTGACTCTTAAGTCTCGCTGACAGAGCTTGTCATCAAAAGCCATCTTTTTCTAGGGGTTTTCTCTTGTAAGGGGAATGTCTTCTTTTCTGGAGACTTCCATTTAGGTTTAGGCATTTCTAGTTTTACTCTTCTGGTGGCATTCTGGGCTTCTTATTTCAGAGTGCAGTTGCAGAAACAAAATCATCACTGCTGTCACAGTTTTCAGACTATGAGTAAGAGACTGGTTTGTTAGGCCATGAGGGCCGAGGCATGGCCTCCTTCAAGCTGGAAATGCACAGCTTTCAAGGTCTTGTTGGCAGTAGCATGGTTTCAATTCCCACCTAAAACCAGACACCGGAGCTCTCTGCTTCCTGCCACCAGCCATCCATTGATTAGCAGCCATTCTGGTTCTATTCATTTTTAATATTTTCTATACCAACCTCCTGCTACATTGACCTACCTACTTGAATAATCCAAGATATACCCCTGATGACAGTTGTGGTTTGTGATGTTATTGTTATATGCTCCATTTAGAAAGATATATTGGTTTTTGTTGTTTGTGATTTTTGTTTGCTTTTTAATTTTTCACTAAGGTCTCTCTCATTCTAATATTCTCTGTGTTTCTGGATACCACTTTGTGGAACAAATTCACTTTGGCCTAGAAAAAGAACATCATAAGAATGAATTTAGCAGGGATCCCTGGGTGGCACAGCGGTTTGGCGCCTGCCTTTGACCCAGGGCGCGATCCTGGAGACCCGGGATCGAATCCCACGTCGGGCTCCCGGTGCATGGAGCCTGCTTCTCCCTCTGCCTCTGTCTCTGCGCCTCTCTCTCTCTCTGTGTGACTATCATAAATAAATAAATTAAAAAAAAATTTAAAAAAAAAAGAATGAATTTAGCAAAGGGGAACCTGGGTTGGTTAAATTTCCAACTCTTGGTTTTGGCTCAGGTCCTAAGCTCAGGGTCCTGGGATTGAGCCCCACATCAGACTCCTCATTCAGTGCAAAAGTCTGCTGGAATTCCACTGTCCCTCCCTCTCTGCCCCTCCTCTGCTCTCTTGTGCATGTGTGCATTCTCTCAGATAAATAAATCTTAAAAAAAAAAAAAGGCATGAATTTAGTATGATGTAGTGGAAAGAGCAGATGTCTTTGGCATCAGATCTTTGTTTGGATTTTGACTCTGCAACCTAATAGCTGTGTGATGTTACCTTAGTTAAGTGTCAAGTCTCCTGTCTGTAAAATAGGGATAACAGAGTGGTTGTTAGGATTCAGTGAAATGTGGTATATAGAGGTCTTTCTGCAGTGACTGGCACAGATTAGACACTCAGCAACACTCTTTCAGTTCCAAGTGTTTACAGATTTGAGGAACGACAGCTTCGAGCTGTCTGTGGTCATGAGCTTTTTATCCAAGCTGCTCTGATTTGCTCATCCCCTAATAGTCTTTAAAAAAAAATAGTTCTTTTGAGGTGTTTTTCATCAACCATAAAACTCACCTATTTTTAAGATGTGCAAGTTAGTGGTCTTTAGTATATTCACAGAAATGTGTAGCCATCATCATGATTGAATTTTTAGAACATTTTTTTTAAAGAAGCTTGAATTTTATTTTTTTATTTTATTTTTTTAATTTATGATAGTCACACACACAGAGAGAGAGAGAGAGAGAGGGAGGGAGGCAGAGACACAGGCAGAGCAGGCTCCATGCACTGGGAACCCGACGTGGGATTCGATCCCGGGTCTCCAGGATCGCGCCCTGGGCCAAAGGCAGGCGCTAAACCACTGCGCCACCCAGGGATCCCTTAGAACATTTTCAAAGAGAAAGCCTGTACCCATTAGCAGCCATTCCCCAGACACCCAGGTTTTGTTTTTGTTTTTGTTTTTTTTTAAAGATTTTATTTATTCATAGAGACAGAGAAAGAGAGGGGCAGGGACACAGGCAGAGGGAGAAGTGGACTCCATACAGGAAGCCTGACATGGGACTTGATCCAGGGTCTCCAGGATCACACCCCAAGGCTGCAGGCAGCGCTAAACCTCTGCACCACTGGGGCTGCCCGACACCCAGGTTTTGAATGGTCTATCTCAATCCTTGTTTTCCCTCAAGCCTGGTGAATTTTAGTGTGCAGTTTTTGTTTTTGTTTTGTTGTTGTTGTTTGGTGTTTTTTTTTCTAGTGTGCAGTTTTTATAGAAGGCATATACAGTAAACAGAAATGGTGGTACTATAGTGGCGGTATTATGAGGGCTTCTGCCCTCAACACCAAAAGTGTTGTAAATTAGTTACTATGACCTTTTAACCACCAAATAAAAGTAATGCTTTTTGGTTCTTATTGACCTCTTTCGTGGCATTTTTTTCTCTGTTGACACTCCTGCCTCCCGTGAAGTCTTTCTCTTAGGGCCTCCTCCTGGCTAGTCATTCTGTCTCTGTCTGCACAACTGGCCCGTCTGTTTAAATGTGGGTATTGCATAGGTCCTCTGTAACCTTCCTTGAGTGTTGCATAATAGCACGTTAAATACCTTTATTTAATCCCTCTTAACAATTTGCTGTCCCATTGGGATGTAAGTATACCTGTTTCTTTACCTCTCTAACAACTTCAGGTTTCTCTTTTTTTTTTTTTTTTATAAATTAATTTTTATTGGTGTTCAATTTACCAACATACAGAATAACACCCAGTGCACATCCCGTCAAGTGTACCCCTCAGTGCCCGTCACCCATTCACCCCCACCCCCCACCCTCCTCCCCCTCCACCACCCCTAGTTCATTTCCCAGAGTTAGAAGTCTTTATGTTCTGTCTCCCTTTCTGATATTTCTCACACATTTCTTCTCCCTTCCCTTATATTCCCTTTCGCTATTATTCATATTCCCCAAATGAATGAGAACATACACTGTTTGTCCTTCTCCGGTTACTGTGGCCAAGTTCAAAAAGGGTGTTGCCTGAGTTCTTCTCTGGGATTTTGATGGAATCTTGTCTCACATTTAGATCTTTCATCCATTTTGAGTTTATCTTTGTGCATGGTGCAAGAGAGTGGTCCAGTTTCATTCTTCTGCATGTGGATGTCCAATTTTCCCAGCACCATTTATTGAAGAGACTGTCTTTCTTCTAGTGGATCGTCTTTCCTCCTTTATCGTATATTAGTTGAGCATAAAGTTCAGGGTCAGGTTTCTCTTTTTAAATTTATTCTTGCATAAGATAAGAGGGGCTTTATAGTTAGTTTGTAGGATTTTGAAGTTGTTAGCTAGGCTCTTTCCTAGCTGTGCACATTCTCCTTGTATTTTCTCCCCACTTCCTGTTCCGAGGCCCTTTCCCCATCAAAGACTAGCTGTTATCCATGTAGATACCAGTGTGTGATATACATTTGGGGAATTGAATCTTTACCTATATTTCTAGTCTAGGTTTTTTTAAAGATTTTATTTTTTCATGAGAGACACAGAAAGAGAGAGGCAGAGACATAGGCAGAGGGAGAAGCAGGCTCCCTGCAGGGAGCCCAATATGGGACTCCATCCCAGGACTGGGATCATGACCCAAGCCAAAGGCAGACACTCAACCACTGAACCACCCAGGCACCCTTCACATGTTTTTTATTATCCAATTTTTGTTTCTTTTTTTTATTGAATAATTTTTTTAAAAATGCATTTCTTATTAAATCTGCTTGACAAAAATAATTTTTCTCAGTAATGTAATTTTCCAAAGTACTCATGAGGCCCTTACAGGAACATTTGAACATTTCCTAGAGTGCTGCACAACAATGCAGAAAAGAAAATCAGTTGTCCCCTTTTTAAACAAGGTGATGAGAAAACAAGTAATGAGTGAATGTTGAATAAAGAAACTCTAGGGGATCCCTGGGTGGCGCAGTGGTTTAGCGCCTGCCTTTGGCCCAGGGCGCGATCCTGGAGACCTGGGATCGAATCCCACGTCGGGCTTCCGGTGCATGGAGCCTGCTTCTCCCTCTGCCTATGTCTCTGCCTCTCTCTCTGTGTGTGTGTGTGTGTGTGTGACTATCATAAATAAATTAAAAAAAAAAAACTCTATAAGGATCTTTTTCAAGAACTTGAAATCCACAACGTATCTTTAATTTGTGAGGGGAAATTTATTACTTTTATAGTTAAAGGATAGCTTTCAGTTTTCATTGAATTTAATCCTATACTTAATTTTTAATGAAATTTTAGGGTCTTAAAAATATTGTCATTGAATGAAGTCTGAAGCCCTGGACATAAGATAACCACCCACCACCGTATACAACCTCTTAGGCCTTTGCTGTGCTTTCTTACAAGTGGCAGAACTTCAAATGTATTGTTGCTCACTAATAAATGAATGTGTATCCTTGACCATTGGAGTGGAAAGGCAGATTGTCACCCAGGGAAGATTCAAGGCGGGATGCAAGAGCACGTTGTAGGAGAAGACTTCTGTTTCCATTCCTATGGTTAAGCCATTTCACCTGTGATAAAAGGGTTATATAATTAGAATTTCAGAATAATACTTGCAATGTGGCATCAACTGTACTGCTATATTTGTGGCACTAGTATATATCTGAATACAGTTTTATATCGAAATTTTCTTTGAGATGAGATACACAAAGCCACTGTTTGTGCCAATGCCTTGTTTTAAGTTTGCTATGTGGTGTGGTAAGGACTTAGTTTGAACGGAGGTTAAAATCAGAATTATGTGCTACTTGTGGATTACCTCTAGGTGAGTTTTGCACAGAAGCCATGGCTATTCTCTTGTGGCACAAGCTATTAATCATTTTCCTTTCGAATCATCTGGGAACCACCTGATGTTCTCTTTCCAGATGTCCTGGAGCTTCTCATCGGAGACTTGCCCTAGAGAGGAGGAAAACTGGTAAAGCTCAGACAGAGATTGAGAATGAAAATGGAACCACTATAACAGATCTTCCAGGTACTTTATCACCCGAAACGGACTGTTCAGGGACGGGCACAGCACCTGCTGAGCGGAACTTGCCATCAGCATCTCTTCCTGCGTGGACTGAGGACCCTGGCCTGGACAATCCTGCCTTTGAGGAGAACACAGCCACTGACAGTATGTGCTCTTCACCTTGCTCTTGCTTTCCTCTCTGTTTTCTAATCAGACATTTCCTTTCTTCCCACTACTCCCTGTTACTTTCCTGACATGCATTTTTTTTTCCTCTTTAAAAACTAATTTTATTGAGATACACTTCACATACGACATAAATTTACCCTTTAGGTATGTAACTCTAACAGTTTGCAGTTTAGAAACAGAACATGAATCTTACCCTAAGGCTGGTAATCCTTCCCCGCCCCTCTTCTGTTGGAGTTCACGAATTCACTGGTCATTAATAGGCTTCTTGTTTGTTTTGAAGCTTGTTGCTTCTTAACTAAGAAATCCACAACATTGAGAAAAATAAAAATAATACCTTGGCTTAAATGCTTATTCTTTGTGAGGCATTGTGCCAAGCACTTTACATTTATTAACTAATTAAATGCTTGTACCAATATTAGATTGTTTTAATGGTGAGGAACCTGGGTCTTGAGAGATTAATTGGTCAAAGTCTGAGAGCCAGGAAGTGGCTGGATATGTATCTGACCCCAAGGCCATGCTTCTGACTATTGCTGTCCTCCAGTAGCAACCACTGATCAGTCTATACAACCCACCAGGAAATAGGCAGAAAGCCTATAGTCATAGATCTTGGGCATATCTTGATAGTTATGTTTTACTTTTTTTTTTTTAAAGAGTTTATGTATTTATTCATGAGAGACACACAGAGAGAGTCAGAGACATAGGTAGAAGGAGAAGCAGGCTCCCCACAGGGAGCCCGATGTGGGACTCCATCTCAGGACAATAGGATCATGACCTGAGCTAAAGACAGATGCTCAACCATTGAGCCACCCACGTGTCCCTAGGTTTTACTTTTAAATGTGATTTTCTCTTGTGAAAATTCCAAATTTTGCTACAAATCCAAATTTTCCCAGCCATGGCTAGAATACTTTTTTCTTCTCCTAATGCTCAGGTCAGGACCCTCCTCTTAGAGCTTGACATGGTTACGTGGTTGCTTTCTCACTGCTATGGTGATTATACCACAGTTTGTCTTTTTTTTATTATTATTATTTACTGCCTTGCATTGTTTACAGTTGTTTCATGGTTCAAACTTTCTCTGATCAAGAAACTGAATCCTGTGAACAACCAAGGAACAACGCAGGCCTCAGGTGGGCTCACTGTAGCCCAGCCAACACCTTGATTTCGGCCTGATGAAACCCTGACCAGAGGACCTGACCAGCCAGTGCCCAGACGTGACCCACAAATGAGATAATAATATCATTTTAAAAGCTGCCGAGTCTCTGGCAATTTGTTACGCAACAATAGAACACAGATATACTTAGGAAGAAATTTAACTGGTCAAGAGCAAGCGTTATATGAGAAAAACTTTAAACAAACATTGAAGTACAAAAGGGGAGACTTGAACAAATGGAATGTTCTGGGCAGCCAGGGTGGCTCAGCGGCTTAGCGCCGCCTTCAGCCCAGGGCGTGATCCTGGAGACCCGGGATCGAGTCCCGCGTCAGGCTCCCTGCATGGAGCCTGCTTCTCCTTCTGCCTCTGTCTCTGCCTCTCTCTCTGTCTCTCATGAATAAATAAATAAAATCTAAAAAAAAAAAAAAAAGGAAAAAAAAAACTTTCTCTGATCAATTAGGACAAGATGACATTGTATATTTTTTTATCAGATCACTGTGTCATCCCTAGTGATCTGATACATAATAGTTATTTGTTGGTTATTTACTGATTACCTTTAGAAGAGAAAGTGTTCTGGTAATCTTAACCTATACATGTTTTTTTGTCATTCTCTTTTTCTTATCCAGTGGTATTGCTTTGTTATTAATCATCTATTAACATAAGGTGATCGCTAATGATAGATAATAACTTACCAGAAGATAATCGAAATATAAAATGTTTCTCTTTCCATCTATTTTTCTCTCTCTCATTTTTTAACTTGGCAGCTACACAACAGCCACTTAGTTTACCAGAAGGCGAAATTACCACGATTGAAATTCACCGGTCTAATCCTTATATTCAGTTAGGAATTAGCATTGTGGGTGGCAATGAAACGCCACTGATTAACATTGTTATCCAGGAAGTCTATCGGGATGGGATAATCGCCAAAGACGGAAGACTCCTTGCTGGAGACCAGATTCTTCAGGTATCATTTTTAAATTATCTCGTTGACTTGGATCTTTTTGGTTTTGTTCATAAATTTAAAACTTAGAAAATTGTGGTACTGTGGAACCTGAATTATTTAAAGGTAAGTTTTACTGCTTTTTAGATGCAAAACAGATCAGAATTTATCTGCAATTTCTCCTATTTCTCAGGACACTTGGAATATTTTTTTGTCCCTCCCTATCTTAAGTTGGATCCCACTTGTGACTCCGTGCTTGGCTCTTTGGGCTAACTGGATTCTTCCTGGCTGGACCCATGGTTGGCTATTTCAGGACTACCTTCACTGCTGAAATTCTCTTGTCCCATTGGCTTTATCCCTAGTCCAGTGTACTATCCATCAGTTACCTTCATTGTCTGATTTATCCATCTCTACACTCATTGCTGTAGTCTAGAAAAGACAGATCATGCAGCACAAGTTACTTAAAATTTATACCATGGACCGTAAGATGGAATACAGAAATCATGGCCATCTCTTGTTCGCTCTCAAATGTGCTTTCCTCCACAAACAACTTGACTATACTAACCCTTGATGCTACCCTCTCCTGCTCTTTAAGGAGAAATAGCTACTCCAATAGAAGAACTAGCTTGGGACAATATGCTGTTACATTAGAGGGCATGTTGACAGTGAGGGGTTGGGGGGAGGATGGTCAGAATTCTGTACAGGACTGGAGTTTATGTGAATATTGGCCTGGATATACAACCCATACAAGTGTAAATGATACTTGAAGCTAAAAAAACGGATATTTAGGGGAGAAGGAATAGTCATTAATGAAAAGATGTCTTTAAGGACTCAAGCTCAAGGATTCTTGCCTCCTTGATATCACTGTTCAGTCCTTGACCACCGTCTGGTGGTGTCCACTCCTTACTTCCTCTCTAGTTTGTGTCTTCACTGCTTCACATCTAACCTAGTAGAATCAAGACCCTTGCCTCCCCACTCTCTGCTCTGAAACTCGGTGCCACTGTTGCCAGGTTAATACATCTGTGACTCTGCTTTCCTTGGGAAGATTTGGCCTGAGGATCAAGTCCAGACTGACTAATCTAATTAATAGTCAGGGTCTTCTGTGGTCTCTTACACAACCTGTCACCTCAACCTTAACCCTTGCTTTTTCTTTCAGGCATAGCCTTGTGTATTACTGAAATTTATATTTAATAACATAATTGGAATTGATAATTTAGCGGAAAAGCCAGACCTAGCAGTCTCCTTGCTTCCCTCCAGACAGCTTATTCTCACATTCCAGCCTGACCCCATTATCCACCAACAGCTTATCCACCTTCATCCTGAAAGCCCTACCCTGCCATTATGACCAATTCAGGCCTCTCCTTACTTTAAGTGCTGACAGCATTCCTTGCTTTGCTCTTCACCACTTCACACATAATCAGTCACAGAGAATTATTCAAATGCACTATCTTTCTGTGGTGATTGTAGCCACCTTAACCGTACACAATTACAGTACACATCTCTCACAATGCCATGCCTTTGGTAAGTGCCCAAGAAGTACTTGCTGAATCAACAAAAGGTTGGATTTGGATTAATATCCTATTGGGAATAGCTGTCTCCTTCATTAAAATAAAACTTAGAACCTCTAGGATTTTTAGTTCTTGAAAAGAAGTGTCCTGGGCCACCTGGGGACTCAGTTGGTTTAACACCTGCCTTCAGCTCAGGTCATGATCCCAGGGTCCTGGGATCGTGCCTCACAGCAAGCTCTCTGTTCACCAGGGAGCCTGCTTCTCCCTCTGCCTGCTTGTGTGTGTGTGTGTGTGTGTGTGTGTGTGTGTGTGTGTGTGTGTGTCAAATAAATAAAATCTTAAAAAAAAAAAAAAACATGAAAAGTCAAGTCTACTTGGGGAAAAAATATAAACTAGGCTCCCAGAGCAACAAGGACTGACCTTTCCATTGGGGGTTCCTGGCTTTGGTTTCCACTCCCATCTGTATGCTGCCTCTTGCAGTATATTATTTCCACTTTAACACTCAGGCCCAAAGCCCCTCCTTCATTGCACTTAGCCTGGCTGACACAGACTGAACTTCCAGTGTTTTGTTTTTTACCAAATCCTAAGAGGAAGTAGGAGAGTACAGGAAGCATAACTAATCCAGCTTATATAAAATCCAGTTTCTGATCCTATCATAGCTAGCTATTTACTGCATTACTGTATTTGATGTCATTTTATGATATTAGTACCCTGGTTGAATGAGGTTGGCACAGCTCTCTGGACACGTTACCTTGTATTCGTTACATCCCAGCTCCTAATCTGATTCTCTGTGGAAGAAATCTTGTAGCTGGTTGCCCAGATGTATCACTCCTGACATTTTGACACCTAGGTGGCCAAGACCAAAAGAGCCAGATTGTCCTTTTCTACAGCTTACATAGTGTTCTTTTTTTTCCCCCCACTTCTGGCCTTTCTGGCTATAGTTAAGTTTACATTTATTTTTGTTCTTTGCTACCAGCCATGTGCCAGCATTGAATATTAACATTTTTACACATTTTTCATTCTTTCTCTAAATTTTAAAGGTAAAAACAAATGCTTTGTTCTTATTTGCATTCCTTTGAATATAGTTGAGGTTAAATAGCTTTCAGGTTTTATTTGCTAATAATGTATTTCATTTATAGGCTTTTTTTCTTAACCACTCTGCTTTGAAGGACTGTTTAATAACATAACTGAATCTGTATACCTCAAATAAAAATGATTATCTGAAATTATTGGCTATAATTTGGGGCATTAACTCAAAGCTATAAGTCTGTATTGTAGAAATTCTAGTGCATTATTATTATTTATGGAGGCATACATATTAATAACTCTAATAATGGCAATCTTAATCCAGTTTAATGATTTCAAGTTGATAAGAAAACTGTGAGCACATAACCTAATGAGTAAATTCACAAATGGGCTTCTGTTGTGAGCCTCACTTCTCATTGCCCTTTAGCCGATATACTGGAGCCAATAAATAAAGCCACACCACTTGCCCAAATATGGAGAAGTATTTATGATCTTTCAAAAGGAATCACTTGGAAAGAAGGCTACTTGATATTTTTTTTACTACCTGGTTATCTTCCACTTTGTATAAGCTGCATAAATAATACCACAAGTCAATTTGAAAATACCTTAGAGTCATTAAGATGGTTTATTTACAAGCCAAAGAGCTAGCTTGCCTGTGCTTTTAGTTTAGCAAACCAGGTGCAATAACAGTGTCTTTGGTTTTCCCACACTACACACATACATGCACATATATACACACACATATACATACATACATGTTACTCTATTAAATAACTTCTTTGAAAAAGAAAACCATATACCCTCAGGGCCTTTTGCTGTGCAGCATTTTGAGCAGTTTGAAGAAAAAAAATACTGTTAAAAGTTACATCAGTATCACTATTAAAAATAACAAATTTAGAACATTATTAAGAGTAGGTATTTTCAGCATCATTTGAGTCATCAGCAATTTATTCATATTTGGTTTTGAAGGAAAATGATTGCAGTCATGTGTTGACTGTGTTGGTAGAAAATTCATTTAGCTAAAGATGTGGTAGAGTTTACTACGCTGGTGCTATTTTTACAAAATCTAGAAAACGTATTTTATTTGGTCTGCCATCTCTGGATTTCACTGGCAACCACGCATCCGTGAAGGAAAAATCTTCTAATTGTAGGATATTCCATAACCCCCATCAGAAAGATGGAATGGGGCTACAAACTTGCACGTGGCTATCACTGGATTCCAGCCAGATATTTGTCAGCTCATTTGTGAAACATCTGAATTTAAGATAGAAAAAACGTGAACCTAGAGAAAAGTAGCTGAATAACCAGAAATGATGATTTTTTACTAACGAATCCATGTCAGACTGGTTTTTTAGATTCTGCCTTGAAGTTTGAAGTTCTGTTCTTGACCCTATGTTATTCAACTTTTTAGTCAAGGATTTGTATGGCAACCAAATGCACAGATGTTGCAAACTTGGGAGAATAGCAAGTTTGTGTGTAGTGTCTATATTTGATGCCTGAATTTTAAAAGATGTCAACAGGCCCAAATCAACAAAATTCAAGTTAGTAGTGCTCAAAATTGTCAACCCTAGATGAATAGGAAGGGGGAGGGCCTAGATTCACATGAGTAAGATTGACGGATTTGGATGATCAAAAAAACACCTTGCCCAGAGCCTGCCACATAGCTGATGCTCAGAGAATGTTGATTCCCCACTGGCTGCTATTTCACACAGATGAAGAAAGGAATTCTAATTGTGATAAATATGAAGAATTGTGCCAACCCCTTCCTCTGGCTAGGTGAATAATTGAAGCTGGGCATATTTTCTTAGTGATATTAGTGTCCAAGGATTGCTCAGTCACTATACTCATTTCAGGATCATAAAGTAATAGAGAAATGTTCTGAGTGCACTTACGCATATTGTGTTAGATAAGCTATTACATTTAATGCTAAACAATTAGAGTGAAACTGTAATTGCCTGCTTTTCTTTGAAGTAAAAATCACTGATCTGAGATCAGGTTGTATACCTGGAATGTGTCCCTTTCCTTAAAATAAAACTCAGTGTATCTTTTCTAGCTTAAGTGTATTTCATTGGCAAAAGCCACTTCAACCCAGTAGTTCAGTTTCTGTTCTACTAGAACTAGTATTTCATTGGTACTTGCCATATGCTGCTGTTGTCTGCATTCTCTTCCTGGTCCCGTGAAGCAGAGAGTGAACCCATCTCACTGCTGATAGCACAAGGCAGAACCAAGGGCTCTGATTCAACTGTCACTGAAGCTTGTGATACTAACTGGTGTTCTCTACTTAATGCTAGTCATTGTGAATGAAGCTTAGAAGCTGTGTATTTTAAGATATCTTTGTAATTGCAATTTTAATTTGTAAACTTTCTCTGTAAATAATGACTGTAAATCCTTTTCACAAAGTTAGTTTCTTTTAGAAATGGTAAACATTTCTACAAGTTGAAAAGATAGATTATCACCCTTTGATCCTAATTCTTTTCTTCCAGGTCAACAACTGTAACATCAGCAATGTATCCCACAACTATGCCAGAGCCGTTCTCTCCCAGCCCTGCAGCACACTGCACCTCACTGTGCTGCGAGAGAGGCGCTTTGGGAACCGGACAAACAGCCACTCTGACAGTAGCTCTCCACGGGAAGACATCTTCCACGTGGTCCTTCACAAGCGGGACTCTGGTGAACAGCTCGGCATTAAACTTGTACGAAGGACCGATGAGCCAGGTGTTTTTATTCTTGACTTATTGGAAGGGGGACTGGCTGCACAGGATGGAAGGCTCAGCAGCAATGACCGAGTACTTGCCATCAATGGGCATGACCTGAAGCATGGGACCCCAGAGCTTGCTGCCCAGATCATTCAGGTACACAGCTGGTGTTCGTTTCCAATGCTCAGCCTTTATTACAGTTGATGTTTGTTTTCATAACATGAGAATCTGGGGGATATTTGCTATTTCATGGGGAAATCAAACATGGCTCCTCAAATCCTTCAAAATGCACAGTAGTATAACTTCATTACAGATAGGATCCTTTCTGGAAAACTGTATCTCTGTGAGTGTTTAGCCTTGCTCTTTATGGAGTGAAGGCCCTGTATTCTCACATAGGTTTCTCATTTGCTCCCTGGGCTCCACCTAGTCCCAGACATAAAAACGGGGGCGTCCACATTTAACGGTGAGAAAGGCATAGCTGGAAGGAGCTGCCATTCCAAGGTTGTGACTTACTGGCTCTTGTAACTCCCCCTCTCTGCTTCAGCTCCATACAAGTGGGGAAAATAATTTTTTATTAAGAATAGCTCTTAATCTCCATAGTGCCTTTGTTTTAAAGCAGTTCAAAGCATTTCAAACACATCATAACTCGTATTCTTACAGTATCCCTGTAAAGTAAGTAAAGTTATAATTAGAGAAAAAAAACACTTTTTCAGTAAGAGCATTAAAATAAAGTAGAAAATGATCCAGAGCAGAACTTCTGGTTCTCTAACCCGCCACAGCATTTAATGATGAGGGTATTTCCTACATTGATAAGGGTGAAACAAAGATGTGTGCCTTTTTCTTTTTCTTTTTTTTTTTTTTTAGGTAAGCACAAGGAAACACTCTTATATAAAGGAAACCAAACATTAACATAATCAAGCATTAGGGATTAAAAAGTAGGTTAAAAAAATAAATAAAAAATAAAAATAAAACAAAAACAAAAAAAACCAAAAAAGTAGGTTAATAGTCACTGAGAAATATGTATAGCAGACAGAATCAAATAACAAGTTTTAAACTACTATGTAAGAAAACCCAAGTTTCAATCCCATTTAACTTACTTTTCACAAATTTTTGGCTCATTACAACCATAAGAACACACGCACACACCAGGTAGCCATATTGCATTAGGAAGGAGGTTCAGGCATTGATCCTGCGTCACAGACTTGAGGTTTAAAAAAATTGGATATGGATACCTTCTAATATATATAATACCAAATATAATATATTGTTCAAGTTTTTTTGTGAAAAAAATTAAATCTTACTGTTTTGGATTATAAAAATAATGAACTCTGTCAATAAAAGGAGACAAAATACAGAAAATAAAGAAGGAAGCTAAAGTCACATTCAGTCTAAACCTCTAAGATGTTTTGGAGAACATCATTACAAACATTTTTCTGTACATGCCTGCAGATAAATAGGTACATATTTACATAGATACTTACATGTACACTCATCTTGCAAATTCTGAGTTGCAGCCCTTTCTTCATGTCAGCAGTATGTTGTGGACTTCTTACCCTGAAAATAGACTCATCATGACATAGCTGTGTAGTAGGCATGTTGTACTAAAACTTATTTAATCATTCCCCTGTTGACAGACTTGAATGTTTTGTTTTCCAGTTTAAGACATTTTGCTAAACTTCCTCTAGAAACTGTGTGTGTATATATATATATATATATATATTATATAATAATAATATATACACACACACATATATAGTATATAAACCGATATATACTCCCAACAGTAGGGCAGCCACTTTTTAATGAAATAGGTATTGTCATTTTGGCATCCTGCATTTTTAAAAATCTTGACTTTAACAGAATTCTTTTGTTGTGTTTGAAACCCTGAAATGTTAGATGTGCCGTCTATTTAAAACTAGCCTAAACCCAAATGTTGGTCCATCGTTTAAACCCACATGCCCACTTTCATCACACACCAAGAATTTTGTCCTTTCAAGATGTCAGGAAAGATCAGGGATTTGTTTCTGTTAATGGGTTTGCATAAACACAGGTCTTTCAGTAAAGCTGAATGACTGTATAGGGTATTTCGTAGTGGTGGTGGTGGTGGGTATTATGCAGTAAAGCAAACCATTCCATATATTGACATGAAATTACAAAGGGGCTTCTCACCCATCACTGTGTGATCTAATAATCTGAAGTGTCAGAATCTCAAATATCAGAATTCTACACATTCTACTTTGACAGTTACCCTTTAGATCAAGTCCCAGACTCTGGCCACCTGGGAAGTGTCACTCTTCATTTATTTTGAAGAATTGTCTGCAATTAGTTTAATACAATGCTTGAATAAGCAGGTGATTTTTAATAGGGCTCAACTTGGTTATCACTCATTTCCCAACCTGAGAACTGAAGGTGAAGTGAATTCTTAACATTATTGACTAATTATGGGGGAGGGTCCTACTTTCCACTACAGCTTCTTAAAAGCAGGCTATTAGGGAATGCATGGTGGCTCGGTGGTTGAGCGACTGCCTTTGGCTCAGGGTGTGATCCCAGAGTCCAGGGATCTAGTTCCAAATCGGGCTCCCCAGAGGGAGCCTGCTTCTCCCTCTGCCTATGTCGCTACCTCTCTCTCTGTGTCTCATGAATAAATAAATAAAATCTTTAAAAAAAAAGGTAGGCTGTCAGATTTTCCCGTAGGAATGATGGTAAACTTGGGAACTTGTGGTCACAACCAAGAATCAGCATCAAATAGATCAGGCCTATACATTAAAGGCAAAGATAAAACAGCTTTAAAACATATAATAGATGTGAATCTCTGTTCAAAATCTAGATCTATAAATAAAGATAATGGACCTCTAAATTCAAGGTGAGAGTGGGAACCTCTAAAAAACTTAACCTAATGGGACACCTGGGTGGCTCAGCGTTTGAGTGTCTGCCTTCAGCTCAGGGTGTGATCCTGGGTCTGGGGATCAAATCCTGCATTGGGCTCCCCATAGGGAGCCTGCTTTTCCCTCTGCCTATGTCTCTGCCTCTCTCTGTGTTTCTTTAATGAATAATAAGTAAAATCTTTAAAAAAAAATTTACCTAACATTTATGTTTGCGCACATGTGTGACATATATACACATGCAGTGTACAATGTATATAAATACTAATCTTGTTTTATAGGATCTTTGTTATTATTCTTCTCAGGACTATGTAAGCTGATACCGTACTTTGACTCAAACTTGTAACAAGCAGAAACAAAGCTGTATGTAGTTTCATTGATTATCACTCTCAAAATAGTCACCCTGGAATTTATTTCAGAAGTCACAAAGGATTCTAATCCAATTTTGAATCAGTTCTTCCTTTTACCTTCTTTCCTTTGCTCTCTTCCTCTCAGTGCTGAGGCCAGTCTTGCAGGGGAGAGTATATAAAGAAAGTTACCCTTTAAGAAATCTTGGGAAGATAAGAACCCAGGCAGTTCGACTGCTTTGCCTTGGTTATGTCCTTGGTATTTCCAGGGCTGAAGAAAGACCTACCCAAGAGGTCTGTGTATGGATGTTTTAACTGCAGAAGTTTTAAAATATTAGCTCCTAAAATGAACCCCTCCCCGCCCATTTCCCCCCAAGCAGGTACCTGCAGTCACCATGCAGGTGAGGCTCTGGTACAGTGATGATGAACGTGTGGAAAATTACACTGTCTATAATTTTTTAAGTGAGAAGCAATATTAATGACTGGTGGTTATGTATGTGTGTTTTTTCTAGGCTAGTGGAGAGAGGGTGGATTTAACAATTGCTAGACCAGGGAAATCCCAGCCTGGTAACTCTGTCCGAGACACAGGAGCTCAGAGTAGCAGCCAGCATCATGCACAGCCGCTATATCACAACAGACCCAGCTCACATAAGGTGAGGCATTGTGTTTACATATTTTCATTCATCTGCCCTCAAGGGATCATTGTTACAAGCTGGTAAGTTTTAAATGAGGGCCTTTAGTCTGTTGGAAAAGGTGATCACAAGTGTTTGGGGCGTGAAATGTGTGTTTGGCTACCTTGAGAGTCACTATGTAGTCTCAGTTCCTCAGCCAGTAGGGATGGTTTCTTGGTAAGAAGGTCTCTATGCCAAGTGATTGATGAGAAATGTTTCATCTTCTAGAAAAACTTCTGTTTGTTTGGTCCTGCTTGAAAGTGGGATTTATCTTGGTTTGCTGATTGAAATGTTGGCTATGTGATTGAGAAAGCATAGTGAAGACAATGATCAACAAGTCCATACTTAACAACTGGCAGCTTGCCTACAATAACAGAATTTGCTATGTGAATATTAAGCATAAATCATACATTCTGATAGGTACATATATGTATAACATTTTTTTATGTTATAGCTTATAGGAATACTACCCTAAATCATTTTAAATTCCCATATATTGAGCTTTGTGCTGCATCTTCAATATTTCACTGGTTTTTAATATATTCCTAGGTCACTTATCTGTGCTGGGAATTTCAATGCTGTCTCACTAGTTGTAGAAATTAAAAAAAAAAACCATGATACTTCACTGTATTTTCAGTAGTATTTACTTGATCTTTCATCTGAACTCAACTTCTAGGCCTACTGGAAGTATAACCACAGACTTGTTCTCATTTTTGAACAAAAAATGAAATGTGTGAAGGAAACCTATAATTTTGCTTCCACAATGATGGCTATGAAAAGCAGTTACTGTTTCAAAAAGGAATTTTAATAGGAGTTTTTCATATAGCTGGTCTGTGCTTTCTTTATAAGTTACATGTATATACATATTCCTAAAGAATTATGATATAATGTAAGGCAACGGTTGATCATTGAAGTTAACAGATATTAACATAGATTTCATATAGGGTACCACCTTACAAGCTTTTCTAGGAGGTCAAAATTCTAGAAACATTAGGCTATTACTGTAAGTAGTTCCCTTAATTTCAAGAGCATGAATTCCAGGACCAGAGAAGAGCAGATGAACCTGGAGTTCCAGGGCTTGATTAACAGATACGTACCTGTCAGCTCTGAAGTAGGGTCACTAAAGGAAATGTTATAGTTTTATAAATATAATTCATATATTTCCATTGTTGATATTGTTAATCATGTTAATAGTTATCTTATTATGTGCCATATTCTTTTATAGTTGAAAAGTGTTAGGAACCTTTTGAGACATTCGCTTCCATTGTTACGCTTAACAGTACTCTTGTAGTGTGGGTGCATGTGATCAGTATATATGTAGTGCATCATGCTATAAAAAGCATATACAAAACATGAATGCGTGTGTATATACATATATATGTATATATATGTACACACACACACATATATATATATATATTTTTTTTTACTTGCATCAGTTTAAATCTCAGTGCAGCCACATAGAGCTGTATGATTTAGGGCAAATTACATGACCTTTCTAAGGTTGTTCCCTCATCTGTAAAATGGGGCCAACAATAGTATTTACATTTAGGACCATTGTGAAAATTAAAATGAAATAATGCATGGAAAGCCATTAGCTTTACACATAGCTTTACACATCTTCAATAAATGTTAGTATTGCTATTTTAATATTAATGTTGCATATGTACACCTGGTTTTTTATTGAGTTCTAATTAAAACGGAAGGTGATGTTTTAAATTCTCCTTTGCTAGGAGAATAATAATAAATGGCAATAATGAATGTCAGTAAAACATTGCTTTTTCCTGAGAACAGAGTTTGTTGGGAATTTATTCTCTTCATTAACTTTTTCAAGAATTCAGTTGTTTCATACCCTTTTAGCTTTCCATGAAGGTTTGTTTTGAAGATCAATTTGCACCTGATTCGTGATTAAGCATTCTGATAATCCTCATGAGTAAGAAACAGAAGATAAATCTGTAAATTTTTTTCTGGCAGTTATCAAAATCCACACTCCTCTTTCATACTACTCTGTCAGCATGTCTTTCAAAGAATAGAGAGATGGAAATAAAATTAATTGGCTTGTCTTCAGAATCTAAAGCATTTAAATTCATTGTTTACTTTCATAGAATTGATCATATCTTGGAGCCCAAGATAATTATATAAATGATGGGCTTATTTTATTTTGACTTCTGTATATCAGCAGTCCTGAGTTTTTTCTGTTCCATTAATAGTCATATAAAAATATAGCAGTCCAGAGCTTAGCATTATGATCCCCATTGTGTAGTTATTTGTACCATGAAGAACTGTGTATTACTTCTGTAGTAAGTGATTTAAAAAATGGCTATTATTGCCACGGTGTTTTTCCTTTACTTTAAGTTGTTTTTACTTCAACTATGCATTATTTTTTATCTAATAAATTTTCTTCTCATGTTTTAGGATCTTACCCAGTGTGTAACATGCCAAGAAAAACACATTACTGTAAAGAAAGAACCACATGAGTCTCTTGGGATGACAGTGGCAGGGGGCAGAGGAAGTAAGAGTGGTGAGCTGCCCATCTTTGTGACCAGTGTGCCACCTCATGGCTGCCTTGCTCGGGATGGCCGCATCAAAAGAGGTAAAATAGGATCATGAACAGTTTTACTGCATCTTCTCCCTGTATTCAACTCATGTTTTAAAAAATAACAAATATGGGACACCTGGGTGGCTCAGTGGTTGAGCATCTGCCTTCGACTTGGCATGATCCCAGAGTCCTGGGATCAAGTCCCACATCGGGCTCCCCATGGAAAGCCTGCCTCTCCCTCTGCCTGTGTCCCTGCCTCTCTCTGTGTTTTTCATGAATAAATAAATAAATCTTTAAAAATAAAAATAACAAATATCCACAAAACTTTCTATTAAACATGGCTTTTTGTAATCCTCTAACATGTCCCTTCCATATGCAAGAGGAATCCTCTCTATAAGGTTATCAAAATGCCTAATGTAAGGGAAAACTGCTGAAGTTTAATAATGTTCCCATTATTTTCTAACAGTTACTCAGACCATTGGATTATTTTATGTTGGAAAAGACCCTCTAAAAGATTTAACACTTCTCACATCATGGCACACTGGCTATTATGAAGGACTGTCTCACTAAAATGACAAATGTTGGTTATATAATAAAGTTCCTATGTGGGATGGTCTCATGGAAGAGGTGGAGTGGGAGACAATCTTAATAACAAGGCATAGTTGTTTTAGGGATGAACTCATTAATAATTTCACATTCCCTACCCACCCCCCACCAGTACTATGCAATTTGTAGGGGTGGTAGTGGTAAAAAGAGCATTATCCATACACTTGGTTTGTTCATATGGAAAAATGAGTCTTAAAGGCAGTTTTTCCAAGAATAAAGTCAGATCCCTACCTCACATCATATATAAAAAATTAACTTATAGTGGATCCAAGACCTAAAAGTAAGAGCTAAGACTTTTAGAAGAATACACAAAGCATAAATCCTCATGACTTTGGGTTGGGTAATGTATAGACACTGGTGTTCTTAGATATGACATCAAAATACAAACACAGTAAAGAAAATAAACTGGACTTCATCAAAATTACAAATTTTCATGCTGCCAAGGACACCACCAAGAAAACAAAGGTACAATGAAAGTGAATAGATTACCCACAGAATATGTTTGCAAATCATATATCTGGTGAAAGACTCCTATCTAAGTACATAAAGAACTCTTACAGTTCAGTAATTAAAAAGACAACCCAGTTTTTAAATAAGCAAAGGATCTGAATAGACATTTCTCCAAAGAAGATACACAAATAGCCAAAAGTTATATGAAAAGATGCTCAGTGTCATTAGATATTAGGAAAATGCATATCAAAACCACTTCAGGGATCCCTGGGTGGCGCAGCGGTTTGGCGCCTGCCTTTGGTCCAGGGCGCGATCCTGGAGACCCGGGATCGAATCCCACGTCAGGCTCCCGTGCATGGAGCCTGCTTCTCCCTCTGCCTGTGTCTCTGCCTCTCTCTCTCTCTGTATGACTATTGTAAATAAATAAAAAAAATTAAAAAAAAAAAAAAAAAAACAAAACCACTTCATACCCAGTAAGATGAATACAAAAAAAAAGACAGGTGGTAATAAATACTGGCAACAACGTGAGAAATGAAATTTTCAGACATTGCCAGTGGGAATGTAAAATGATACAACTGCTTTGGAAAACAGTGTAGTAGTTCCTCAAAAAGTTAAAAACAGGGTTACCACACAACCCAGCAGTTCCATTTCTAGAGAGATGAAAATGTACATCCCACACAAAAGCTTGTACATGTAGGTTCATAGCAATAATGTTTCATAGTAGTCAAAAAGTAGAAATAATCCAGATGTCCACTACATGATGAATGGATCAACAGAATGTGGTATGTCCATACCATGGATATTACTTGACCATAAAAGGGTGAAGTATTAAAAAAAAAAAAAGGAATGAAGTATTACTTCAAGCTAACATATGAATCAACCTTGAAAACATTATGCTAAGTGAAAGCAGTCAGTTACAAAAGACCATGTTTGGTTGCATGTATATGAAATGTCGAAAATAGGCAAATCCGTAGAGACATAAAGTAGATAAGGGGTTGCTGGTGGGTAACAGGGGAGGGAAGTGACTGCTAATGAATACAGGGTTCTTGGGGGAGAGAACCAAAAAGTAATGTGTTATGGTTACTCAACAATATGATTATACTAAAAGCCATAAAATTGTATACTTTAAAATGAGTGGAATGAGCGGTTTGTGAATTATACCTTACTTAATAAGGCTGCTATTTAAAAAAAAATATATTTGCCCAATTGTGGAATTTGGGGTAATTTTATTTCCTTTTTTATTTTGTTTAAAGATTTTATTTATTTATTCATGAGAGACACAGAGAGAGAGAGGCAGAGACAAAGGCAGAGGGAGAAGCAGGCTCCATGCAGGGAGCCCAACGTGGGACTTGATCCCGGGTCTTCAGGATTAGACCCTGGGCTGAAGATGGCGCTAAACAGCTGAGCCACCCAGGCTGCCAATTTTATTTCCTTCTGATTATCTTGTTATATTATTTAAGTTCCTACAGTGAGAATATTTTGCTTTATCTCAAGCAAGAAAAAATGTTCAAATCACAAGTTTCATTTCTTTGTGTAGACCCAAGGATATCTTCTCTTTAAGTATTCTGATATGTTCACACTGAGCAAACTATGTAGGGCTATCTTTATGTATAAAACTATATAACTGTAAAACAGGATATATTAAAAATTCATTTCCAAGAGCAAAGGATCAAATAATTTTTGAGTAGGAAAGAACAATAGAAATCACTGAAGCCCAGAGAACAGAAATGAAGTGCCCAGGGCCTGTACATAGCAAAACTAGGTCTAATGATTTGGACTTCCAGTTGAATCGCAGTGCTTTTAAAGCCATACCTTTTCCATATATTATGAAACGATCTTAAAGTTTTGAGTTGTTTTGGAATGTTTTCCACTAATTGTATTTTCCCTGGGTATCATAAGAATTACAGAGAAGTAAAAAAATGGTCTTTTACCGTACGTTATTGGAACTCACCTTTGTTGATTAATTTACAAATAGCAGGATGTACAGGGAAGATAATTACTTGGTAGCTCATCTCATTTTTCTTGTTTCTTCATTTGAACAGGTGATATATTGCTGAATATCAATGGCATTGATTTGACCAATTTAAGTCACAGTGAGGCTGTTGCTATGCTGAAAGCCAGTGCTGCATCCCCTGCTGTTGTCCTGAAAGCACTTGAGGTCCAGATTGTCGAAGAGGCAACCCAGGCCACCGAAGAGCAGCTGAGCACCTTCAGTGAGAATGAGTATGATGCCAGTTGGTCCCCATCATGGGTCATGTGGCTTGGGCTTCCAAGGTACTGACAGCTTTTTGGTTGTTTTATGGTGAAACAATCATAGTGACAACCTTTCTCAGTGTATAACACCATAAGTTCACTCATCCAGTGGGCAGAAAGGTCTTAGATAAAAGTTGACAACAGCATATCAAGTTACAAAAGAAAATGGTATTTTTTTCTTAGGTTATTGTATTTTCAAAGGTAAATATAAGGAGCTCCTGAGTCATTCAGTCAGTTAAGCATCCAACTCTTGATCTCAGCTCAGGTCTTGATATCAGGGTCATGAGTTTTTAAAATAAATGTTTTTTTAATTTTTTAAACATTTTTAAAAATAAGTGAAATAAATAAAAGATAAATTTAATAATAAGAACTAGGCTAAAAAGACTTATTGTATCTGTTTGTAAAAATGAATAAAGCCATTCTGTCCATTCCTCTTAAAATTCTCCCAAGTGGACCAGCCAGGAGATTTGGATGTTCAGTCTCTTGCTTTAGAAAAGCTGTTATTTACCACTGTGCATTCTGATACATGCTTAGATTTTGTGTGGATTTTTCACCAGAGATGCCAGGTCAATGTGTCAGGCCTTTCCCTATTCCAGAAGTTTTTCCAAAACCCCTTTCTTAATCCTTTTAACTCTCCCTTAAAAGGCAGAATTAAAACCCAGTTTTTATTGCACAGGTGAGTCTTTAAGCCAAACCATTAGTGTTCAAGAGTGGGTGCTCCTCACAACCTTGGTGAAGAGCTTGCTGCTTCATGATTGACACCAGCCAAGATGTTCTGCAGTTGGTCATTGTCTGGTCATGACAGTGTTTGAAACCTCCTGATGATGGCTGTAGAATTTGGTATTGAGATAGGAAGAATGTGTATTACTGTCTTTGTTTCCAGATCACTTTAGATTCTTAATGTGTAGAGGAATGCTAAAACTGAGCTATGATGTAACATTTTGACTCTGAGGCAAATATGAAAATGACTGATTTTTTAAAATAAAAATAAACAATAAGAATGCTAGTTTCTGAGCCATCTAGCTTCATTTGGATGTAATTTGTAATAACTAGCTTTTGTATAATGCTATATGATTGATTTTACTTTTTTGTTGCTTAAAGGTTTTATTTATTTATTTGACAGAGCACAAGCAGGGGGAGCAGCAGAGGGAGAGGAAGAAGCAGGCTCCCTATTGAGCAAGGAGCCTGACGTGGGGCTCAATCCCAGGACCCCAGGATCATGACCTAAGCTAAAGGCAGATGCTTAACCAATTGAGCCACCCAGGTGCCCCTATATGATTTACTTTTAAAAAGTACTTTCAGGGTCACCTGGGTGGCTCAGTGGTTGAGCGTCTGCCTTTGGCTCAAGTCGTGACCCTGGGGTCCTGGGATCAAGTTCTGCATCAGATTCCCCATGGGGAGCTACTTCTCCCTCCTGTCTATGTCTCTGCCTCTCTCTCTCTCTGTATCTCTCATGAATAAATAAATAAAATCTTTTTTAAAAAAATACTTTCACATAAAGAATAGCAGAAAAAGCAAGGATGAGTGAAATTCATTTGTCAATAATCTAACACAGACTTGTCCTCAGGATTGAAAAAAAGCTAAAAAGGCCTAAAACTGTAATACAATTCACATCTCAGGGACATGTAGGGGTAGATTCAAATGGTTGCTATTAAACCACAGACATGCTACCTAATTGTGAAGTGTCAGCCATCAGAGGGAACCTCATTTATCTTGTTAAATACTCAGCCCAATGCATTGACCTGTCAGGTGAAACCTAGAATGTCAGAAAGGCCCCTTCACACATCAGTGGGTAAGGAGTGGTCTTCGGTCTTCCCCTGCCATATAGTGGCCGAGTGGGTCCACACCCACTGGTAGACAGGCAGACACTGGTGCTGTGCTGGAGAGACACTTGTGCTGTGCTCATGCTCCTTTTAGTTTTCATTATCTGTTGTTCAGGCTAGTTTGTGGGTCAGTACTTTACCTCTTGTGTTTAGACCATTTTCAGGTGTACCAGGAAGACTAATGAATATTTCAGATGAAAAATATATATAGGATAATAAAATCTATTTTGGGGGTCTACCTGTTTCAAAAGAGTATCTGTCAATAAAAGGTCTCTGTTCTGTGGAATCTTGAGGGTCTCTGTTGTGTGCAAACCTGTATTCACAACCATGTGTCAGAAGGGCCACTACTCTGTGGGTATAGGTGGCTTCTTTAAGCAGGTTTCATCTCACATAGGGCAGCAGTTCTGCTCTTTCTGAAAAGAAAGGTTCTTCCTCCACAGTTTGCTAGGGATATACCAGA
Organism: Nyctereutes procyonoides; assembly: GCF_905146905.1. Taxonomy (NCBI): domain Eukaryota; kingdom Metazoa; phylum Chordata; class Mammalia; order Carnivora; family Canidae; genus Nyctereutes; species Nyctereutes procyonoides. The sequence continues at coordinate 8,044,230 of NW_026575033.1, read as the reverse complement.
CAGCAGCATACCAGATGAAACAGTTATTTGTTTTGTTTTGTATTGTATTGTTTTGATTGTTTTTTGCAGAAATGCAGAATAATGAAAATAACGTTTATAAAATACCAGGCTAATGTATGGGACCCTGGTCTATGCCAGAAGCCTTTTTAAAAGCCCTTTGATACTGGTGAGCTAAAAAACTGGGCCAGATTAAAAGTTCTAGCATTTCATATATTGCCTACAGAATTGGCTTTATTAAAAAATCTTTTTAATAGATTAAAAACAAGAAACCTTGCCTTAGATGACTTTATATCCAATTTCATCTAAAAATGAAAGATACTTAATTCTCATAAAAAGATACTTTTTCTATATCATTTAGATGGGGCTTTTTTCTGCTTTTATTTTTTAAATTTTTATTCATCAGTCTCCCTTAAAATGAGTGCACTTTTTAAAGATTTTATTTATTTATTCATGAAAGACACACAGAGGGAGGCAGAACAACAACTAATAACAACAATAGAACAACTCATGTAGATTAAAAAGAGAGTTTTCTACCTTTCTTTGGAAGCTTCACAATGCTCACATCTTTCATTTGACTGCTAAGATCAGTGGTACTAGATCCCTTCTGTACCATCTTTTTGTAGATACAAACTCTGTACATACAGATGGATATCCGAATTGAGGATGTCTTTGACAGTGCAGAGAGCAAATATAAGCACAGAACCATTTTATATGCATTTCTGTGGTATAAACTTATAAGCAGGTGTAGTTAGCGCTGTGTGTACACACATATCTTCACAAGGGAAAAGAAGATTGAAAAATGTTGAAGAAATTCCAGTCTACCTAGGACTGTGTCTGTGCTAGACGATGGGTTGTCAGGGTAATGTGTTCAGAAGGAAATAAAGTAGCCCTTTCTCATTTCCCCACAGTGATCAGTATAATGTGGTATGGAGTTAGAACAAAGGTGAACACCGATAAAAGCCTCCCCGTTAACTTTTCTCAATCTTTGTGTTTGTTACAGTGCCCTTCATAGCTGCCATGATATAGTTTTACGAAGAAGCTACTTGGGAAGTTGGGGCTTTAGTATTGTTGGTGGATATGAAGAGAACCACACCAATCAGCCCTTCTTCATTAAAACTATCGTCTTGGGGACTCCTGCTTATTATGATGGAAGATTAAAGTGAGTGTTGTGATATCAGATAATATGATTCATGTTGATTGTGATGAGCACGATTGTGACCTGGGGTCAGCTCCAGACCCAGCCTGTTGTCCGTTCTCGTAAATAAAGTTTTACTGGAACATGGCTGTTAATACATCCTCCTTGGCTGCCTGTGAGCCACAGTGGCGGTGCTGAGTCATTGTGACAGAGGGCATGTGGTTCACAAAGACTGAAATGTTTACTAACTGGCCTTTTACAGAAACAATTTGCCATCCCAGATCTAGACTGAAGCATCACTTTTACCATCTTGCCACTGATAGGTCTGCTTTGTTAATCTAATGACTGGGACCAAACCTGAGTCATCTGATTAGACACACTGTGATACATGACAGCTAGCTCTGCACAGTCTCACCTCCCTCGGTCCAGTCCTGTCATTAGATGACTCTGCTTTATTTTTCCTCCACAGCACTTATGTCTACTTAGCATTATATTTATGCAAGCTCCCCTGGGGGAGGGGGGTGTGTTGCATTTATTATTATGTTCCTGACCGCTGTAACAGTATATAGTAAGGTCTCAATAAATAGTTGATGAATGAACATGTGATAGCTGCCAGAAACCATGCTAAGTGCTTGGGATTACATTATTGAATCTTCTTAACAGCCCTTTGAGGTAAGTGATGTTGCTATTCCTGTTTGATAAACAAGATAACTAAGTCTCAGAAAGATTAAGAAACTTGCCCACAGCCAAATAGCTGGATATGGTTGATTGGGTTCACACACCCCGGACTATCTCTACAGAGCTGGGATTGCTAATTCCTCTGCAGGGCAGGAAGTCCTCAGCCAACCTCGTGCAGCCTCGTTCCTTTATCAAAGCTCAGGCACTGGGAGAAGAACGAGATGTTAGATCAAGAGATTCTACAGACTGAGAGGAGATGGATTTATGTAGATTCTTAGTGTTTAGTTTTTAAGGGAAGAGCCAATTCTTAAAAAGTAAATGTTGACACACTAGACAGTGCCGCACAGATGGAGAATGTATACTGTTCACAAAGAGAAAGTACCATCCAGATAGTCTTGTAAAAAGTGGATCAGGGTCAGTAAGCTCCTGACCGAGATGGGTGAAAAAAAATCAGTATTTTAGGCAGAAAGAGTAGGGGGGAAATGAATTAACCATTCTCTTAGCTAAGTTACTCAACCAGTGTGGGTCTCAGTTAGTTTATAATTTGCATTCCACCTACTTCCAAAAGAATTGAAGGAACTAACAGCAAAATAACATGTTAGTATTACAAACTAAAGAGCAAAAATCATAAAGAAGAGAAAGACCTTCAGATGTATCATCCATTTGTGATAATCCTGTCAGAAGACAAGCATCAGTAGCTGAAAGAAGAGGAGGTATGGGTCTTATTCTCAATGTAATTAAACCCTCAAATGTATGAGCTCTAAGAATGAATAGAGAAAGAATAGTCAAAATAATAAGCAACCCCCCTCCAAATACATTATTTAGTATTCCTTCAAGAGACAGCACATTTATTCTCCTAATTATATTTTGCTTATGCTTACATGAAAATTGCTCTGCTTGCCCTCGAAATCACCCAGCAGTTAGAGGAGAGGTCGGCCCATGGGTGTCCTTGATTGGCAAGGGAAGGCCAATAGAGGCTTAAAAATTGCCCCAGATGTTTCACAAAGTAGAAAATAGACCTTCACCATTGACAGCTAATGGTTAAGTGAAACTGTGAATTTCATGCTAAACCAATGTTAGGATAATGTTTTCTAATCCCATGAAAATAGTTAACAGCTCATTTCTGTTTGTCTTTGTCCAGATGTGGGGATATGATCGTAGCCGTCAACGGCCTGTCAACTGTGGGCATGAGCCATTCTGCACTCGTTCCCATGTTGAAGGAGCAAAGGAACAAAGTCACTCTGACAGTTATCTGCTGGCCTGGAAGCCTGGTGTAGGTTTTGAAATTGGTTTCTAGTCAAACATCTTCCCTTTTTAGACTTTGGAAAGAAATCTCTTTCCTTGTGTTGTGTTTCTGGTTAGGAGTGCCAGACTCAGCTGGTGTTTGCAGGGCCCAGTACCACTCAGATTGTCCTTTTGTTGTTGTTAAAATGGCTTTCTTCGAGTTAGCCACATTTCTTTTAGCTTGGAAACAGTCTTTCATTAACCCTTGTAAGTTCTTATTTTCAAAATCCAGACTCCCCGTTTTCAGAATGTGACCTAAAATAATGAAATAATGAAGATCGCGCAAACTGTGACCTGGCCAGCTGGATGAGAGGACCTCAGGCAGTTCTTTATTTCCCCTCACCAAGTCCTAGAATGAGTTCCATGCCCCAGCACTGGTGTCTTTGAAGCCAGTAGCGGTAGCTTCCTCTGCCCCTGCCTCAACCAAGGCCACAAAATTTAGCTGGTAGCCCTTCCCCATTTTTTTCCTGTCGGTGCCAACATTTCAAAACTTCATACTGTTTGTAAAAAGTGATTTTTCTGGTCTTATTTTATTTCTCCTTTATTCTCTTAGTACTTGTAGGTGATGAAGACAGAAGTCTGACACTACTAAAGAGCTTTTTAAAAAATAATATATCATTAATTAGAATACTAGATAATAAAAAAATCACGTTTTCCAGTGACAAAGGCATTTGGGAGGTGATTACAGTTTAGTGCTGGAGATGGTAAAAGCCACACTTACTTGCACAAGTCCAAAAGCATTTAAAGATTCATTTCCAAAGGAATGATTTGTTATGCAGGGAAATTTTGAAGCAGTTTTTGCTAAAATTCATTTTCTAGAGTTTGTATTGTACTTATCAGCAGTCTTGGCTAGACATGCTTTTTGTGATTTATGCAGTTAAACTAAAGATAAAACTGTGTTGCTATTCAGTACACATTCATATATATCGCAGCTCAGTGTAGGAGAAGGTATACCTTTTTTATTTCATTCCAAGAAAAGCCTTGAGTGTTCTAGAAATCCTAAATTTTTTCCCCATTATTTCTTGTGAACTTAATTATTTTAAGAAAAAGACTGAAAAGTCCTGGATTTTTATCTAAAATATTAGGTTTTAGATATTAATATCTTTCAGTCAGTTCTTGGTCACTAGGCTACTTCTTATTTTTCTGTTTTTGAAAAGTACCACCAACCCCTTTTGTTAGCCCTTCATTCCACTTGGTTGTCCCTTGGAAGAACACATAAAGAAGTAAGATCAAAAAATCTTTACCTTATTAATATTATCCATACTTGAAAAAAGTTTCACTTAGAAATCTAGTTCAGAAACTGAGCTCATTTACAAGTGACCTCTGTAATAAATGGTATTGATTATCAGAGAATGTATTTTGAAAATATGACAGTATATTATGAAGCATGACCACTTGATTTTCAAACTAGCAATTGCTTTGCTAGGGTTTATCGTGTCTATAGCATGTCACTGATTATTCCTGTTAGTTTTTTAGTAATTTTTTTAAGCCTATCTCTTTTGAATAAATAAGAAACGGCAACAATAATTGCTACTGATTTGTTCAACCCCTTAGCTACACTGTATGATCAACATATAATGAAGATACAGTGGAATGCCCCATACAGTATATTACTGTTATGTGATGATTGGCTTTTGAAGCAATTTGGTATTGAAATGCTTTGATATTCTAATTGACATGGAACAAGTTTTTTTTTTTTTTTTCCCTGCTCCCCAAATAGAATTTTCTATCCTACTTTGCTATTTTTTTAAACATTTTGTAAGAATGTGTCATTTCTTGGGGAGTGGCCATCCATCAACAAATATCCTAATGGCTACTTTGTTATATATAAAATACTTACATTGAACCTGGGGGTATAACGTGTATTTTGAAAGAAGACACTTTTTTCGACATTATTTTTATCATGGAAATCTCAGCCTAAGCTAATTTGGTTTTATTACAAAACATGGTAGCTTTTGGTCAAAATGATATTTGGTGATGGAAACTTGTTCATAATTTATTATTACTGTTGAAATATTTTAATTTTCTCATCTTAAGCATAAATAGTTCAAATATTTTGATTTGTTCTGTGCCTTTGGTTTAAATTATTTCAGGATTTTCAAATGTGTTTAAATAATGGTGTGATAATCAGGATGGAAATAAAAGTCATCCTTTCCATACTAGTGACATTGTCTCTTTTCTTGAGTAGCAGAAGTTGACTCAGTATGCGATCTCTGTTTGTTCACGACCCCTCTGTCCTCATTTCAGTGGTCCAAGCTTTGGACCTCAGAATCCTAAGTCCATCTTCGGATCCTTCCTCTTATGTGCATAACACGTGTGATTGTTGGAAGTTTTGCCCATGCACTACCTCTGGACCTGTATTGTCCAACATGTGTGGCCACTGAATACCAGAAAACTACCAGGCTACATGTTAAAGTGATAATACCTTGGATATATAGGCTGATATAAAGTATGGTGCTTTTTTTTTTAATTTTTATTTTTGGTGGATTTCCCGTTAGTCTTTTTCTACGCATTTTTTTTCCAGTTTTATCGAGAAATAATTGACACACATCACTGTGTAAAATCTGAGGCATAGAGGATGGTGGACTGAATTACCCACATTGTGAAATGGTCACCACAAGAGGTTCAGCTAACATCCACATTCTCATATAGACACAGTAAAAAGGGAAAAAAAAAAAAAGGATCTATTTTAGGATCTACTTTCTTGACAACTTCCCTGTATATCACACAGCAGTGTTCCCCATAGTCTGCATGGTGTACATTACATCCCCAGTACTTATTTATGTCATAAGTGGAAGTTTATACATTTTGACCACCTTCCTCCAAATTCCCCTCTCCAACCCTAAAATACATTACTAAAATTAATTTCACCAGTATTTCACCATTTTAAAAATGTGGTTACCAGGAAATCCAAAATTACATGATGTGGCTCACCTTGTATTCCTGTCAAAACTCATGCCGGGTGCCTCACCTCTTCACTGGCACAGCATTTACCAAACAAGCAGTCCTGACCTTGTGCTTCCCTGTCTTCCCAGAGCTTTGAGCATTCTCTGCATTAAATAAAACAAAATTTTAATTGAAGAAAATTCTTCCCAATTTCCTAGCAAATTCAGTTCTGACCAAGGCCTGTGTGGCCTGACCCCCGCAAGCAGGTCTTCTGGATGGATCTGCAGTGCCATTTGCCCTCTGTGGCTCCCAACAGTTTGCCCACATCCTCAGGTCCTGCTTCCATCACCCACCTCGCTTCCCCCCCCCCCCACTCCTTGCCTCATTTAGAACTACCATCACGCCTGTGCCTACTGGGGCTGACCTGGCTCAAATGGCATTACCTCTTTTGGGCAAATTTTTACCAACCTCTTGGGGCAAGCACTTTTTTTCTCTTTTGAAAGATTTTATTGTTATACTTGTAGGGTTATGGATGCGTACTAGGACGAAAAACTTGCCAGATTGGTGCTTGATTACCACTGTAGCAGTTTTTTAAATTGGACATAAAATATCAGAGATTCTATACCTTCTGAAGAGCCCAGGGTATTCTAGAGGGAGAATGTAGGCCGAGTGTCCTTTCTCTGTCCCAAATCCCTTCCAGGATACCATATTACATCTAGTTATGCCCCCTCAGACTCCCCTTGACTGTGCCATTTTCTCAGACTTCCTTGCTTATGAGGATCTTGACAATATTGAGCACTAGTGTAGGATGCCCTCTCTTGGAGTTTGTCTGCTTTTTTCCCTCATAATTAGACTGGGGTTGTGGGTTTGCAGGTGAAATGCCATGTCTTCATGGCATTTAGTGAGGCTGCAGCTGTCAGCATGACCTATAACTTGGTGTTGACCTTGTTCACCTGGCCTAAGTAGAGTGTTAGGTTTCTCCACAGTAAAGTTGCTTGCTCTTCCCTTTATACTGTAGTCTTTGGACTAGAAGTCACTATGCACAGCTGACACAGGTGTGGGGAATTCTACGCTCCATTTATTTTTGAGACTGTCAGCGCTATGAGGGGGTCTCTGGTGCTGCTCAAGGAGGCCTTGTGGGTGGAAAGAAAGGAATCCAGAGATTTTAGAGGGTTAGTTTTCTCGAGATACTGTGCAATATGAGCAAGTTTTCAAGTAGTGTAGTGGACTACTCACACTCCAAATTAGCTACTGTACTTTCTCACGAGAAGACCATGCAGTCTGCAGATTCTATTGCTGTAACTTCCAAACTTGGTTTCCATTCTTTTGCATATTGAAGTGGCCTGTTTTTATGATTCCTCAAATGTTTGAAACCTTGTATAAGTGGATGGCTTAAATTTAAAGTTAGCAAACCTGAATTTCAGCTTCTAAGGGTACTTCACCTGTTTCTCATCCCTACAGGACCCATGTGATAGTCCAGCAAAGTCCCATTAATTCAGACTTAACTTCTTTGGAATTTGAAAGCTTAAATGGAGTTGCAGTTACTTTGGCACTTTATATAAGAAATAAATCAACATTTAAAAAGTGAGAGTGGGTATCTAAGCTTCATGCTGAACTATTACAGGTTCCAAGTTGCCTTAAGCACTTGAATACCCAGGCACATTTCAGTGATTGATAGGTCTTTATCCTTTGTGATCATTTAAACAAGAATCCACCTAGCACCTACTGTATGCATGACTCTCAGGCTCTGGATCACCTCTGAGAACACCTAATTTCATCTTTCATAATTCACACCTTCTTCCATTTGTCCATATTCGGTGATAAAACAGTGTAGGTTACATGGCAGAGTGAACTTGCTGCCCAGTCACAGGCGAGGGAGCTAGCTGTAAAGCGAGCTCCTTCTCTGAAGTCTCTCTTCTTTGCCTGCTGAAGGCAAGGTTTCAACTCCTCAGAGTCCTTATTAGAAAGCTCTTGCCATTTTACAGTGTAAATCTACTCCATTGAACTGTGCTAGCTATTAATTTCTATGGCAACACAAAAGCTCTTTAGTAAAGGTGAACATGTAAGTGCAGTGCCTACCAGCTATAAAGCACCTACGGTAAGAGATGCTGAAATTTAATCACACAAAGGAGTAGAAGACCTAACACCTCCCCGCGCACAGCAGAAGGCAGGCCTCCAGCCAGGAGAAGGGTGACTGCATGCCCAGTGCGCCAAGATTTCCATTTGAGCTCTAGTGACTCACCTGCACATCATGCTTTGAAGTTGGGCTGTTTTGCAAACTTCTACCAGTACCCCGCCTTTGTTCCTCAAAAGTTTTCAGTTTTAAGGGTGAATCCAACAACAACCCTTCCTTGAATTGCCCAAAAACTGGCCACTGGTTGAAGACTGGTCATGTTAGAAATATCTATTGTAGAAACATCTACATCTGATGTAGAGAAGTAACACGGTTGTCCAGTGTTGAGGTTTTGAGGGTGGAGGCAACTGTTAAAAATAAAGGACGTCTTTACTGTGCCAAGATTTTATTAGGGAGTCTCCTCTCATCCACAACTCTGCAAGAATGTCTAAGGTCATGGGATGTGTTCAGTCACATACCCATGACTGCAACCCTCCCACCACCAGACATCCTGGGGAAGTGACACCCCAGAACAATTGGGTCGATTTGCCTCCTCCCTTCTGTGGCCGTATCCTTCCTCCATGGTGTGAGCCTCTGGGTCTTGCCTGCCCTCTTGACAGCATGGGCTGTCCTCCTGATCCTGGGGTCCCAGCCTGTGCTGATGTAGGTGGTTACTCTGCAGAGAAGTGGGTGCTCACAGCAGCAAAGCTACCCCTGTGGAGAATTACTGAATATTTATATGGAAAATGAGTTCTCATCCCCTCTTACCTTTAAGTCATTCCAAAGGATCCGATTTCCTTGTGTCATGTAAGTCCCCATACTTTAGATAGTTCTTTTTCCCATTGACCCCAATCATAGAACCTTAGATGGGAAGTCCTTCTCTGTGTTTTTCTGATATAAGAATCACTTCTATAACATGGTCTTCTAGCCCCTGCTTGAATATTTCCATGACAGGGACCTCACTATTCCATTTGTAATTGTAAATGATTGCTCTCAGTAATAGAGCCTTTCTCCCTGGCTGGAATGTAGACACTTGGGAAAGGAAGATATCTTTTTCATTTGTTATCTTTAATGTCTAAATAAATGTCAGGTGTGCACAATACACAAAATACTGATACTTTTTCTCCCTTTTGCTCAACAAAGGTTTCCTTAGCACCTGCTTACATGCCAGGCACTGTGCTAGGTGTTCAAAATCCACCAGTTACCAAGACAAAGTTGTCAGCTATCTGTTAGCTTACAGTTGAAAGAGGTAAAGCATAAACGCTAAAATGAAATCATATGCTTTTAGGAGGTGATAAATGCAAGGAAGGAAAAAAAGCCAGGTGAACAGAGGGCATGCGGTGGAAACGAGCTGTGTGAGAGAGGCAATCAGGGAAAGCCTCTAAGGAGGCGTCAGGCGGAATACGGGCTCACTGCTGCCATTGGACTGCGCACCATCAGTTGTTTAGAGACCTCCGGATCACGTGGTGGCGATCACTCCTCTTTTCCTGCCCCTGCTCTGCAACAAAAGCACTGATGTGTGCTGAGGTGCACATGATACTAATTTAGGGGGAGGCCAGCTGGGCGACACAGTGCATGGAGCCAAACAGGCTGAGAGGTCTGTGCTTGCACTTACCAGCCTCAGAGACCTGGAGCAAGTCCTTTAATCTCAGCTCCTCCGTGTTCTCATCTAGCAAATGAGAAGTTATGTGCTTACTCCGCTAGGTGGGTGCAAGTTTCAGAGATCGTGCATATAAAGTGGCTGACGCGTTGCACTAAACAGGCTGTAGTCAATGTATAGACAGAGACACTGGCTACACATCCCTAGGAGTCACTGAGAAGCACTAGAAGGGAGTTTCCTGCTTTCCGAGTTTCCTTTGAACCCTAACTTTTGTTTGCCCTCAGTATTGTGCGTGTTTTGTGCACTCGGCAGGTTCTGTCACGCACCCTGATTACTCAAGTGACTCACCCTCCCAGACGTGGCCGGGCTGCTGCTCGAGCCGTGCCGCCCTCCGGGAGGACCTGCCTGCCCTGCAGATCCTTCCCGGCCCAGCCCCAAGGCCGGCAGCTGCACAGCGTCCAGCCCTGCTCCTCCAAATTCTCACTCCCGCTGCACCCCGGGCCCCCTCTGCCCCGTGCCCCTCAGCTGTGCTTGTCCCTCTGATGCTGCCCCCACCCCCCACTGCAGCCCCCCTCAGCAGCTGCAGGCGCCTCGGGTCGGCTCTTTGGCCACCCGCACACCTAACAGCACCTGGCACTGGACGTCAGGCGATGCTCAGCAGTGTCAGAGCTGCAGAGAAGCCGAGGCACAGAATGGAGACACATCTCTGGATTGCACCACTGATGACTTTCAAGATTCCGCAGCGGATGGGGCTGGGGAAGACCAGAGGCCAACGGGTAAGGCGGATGGATGCAGGGCAGCTGGGGAGTTTTAGCAACAAGTCTGGCAAAATGTAAATGTACAAGTCTTCGTGGATGAAGTAACATGGTGTCTGGGCCTGGCTTGCAAGCACTCCAGCAAACAGAGAAGGAAAAATGGGAGAAAGGGAAAGGAAGAAAGAAGGGGGCAAGAGACTCTTTGACTTTTCCATAATAGAAACGGCATTGTAGCAAAAAAACAACAACAAAAGCGCTTGACAGTGAGCAAAAAGTCCGTCGCTAGCCAGACCTCTGTAGTTTGAAATCAGCAAAATGAGTCTGTATGGGAAACACAAGATTGTGATTTATTTCTTTTGGCTTACCTATTTGGGTGTAATGCCGAGGCAGGTTTGCTAGTTCCCCTACGCATGTTCAAGGAGTGCAAGTGACACAAGAACACCACGCATCTAACTACATCCTAACATCAATGCTTTACTTGCACATGTTTTGCGTTCATTACAGATGTTTCATTTCATTCTCATAATAACTTAATGAGACATGTTTGGTGGAGATCATACCCATTTGATAAAAGAAGAAAGCTGGGGTTAGGAATTTACTTATTTGCACGTAACTAACAAGTGGACAAATAGACCCCAGAAGCCAGAACTTGCACCCAAGTGTCCCTGTTGGCTGCCTACGACCGGACTGTACCCCAGGATAGTCCATTTGTGCCCTGATCACACGGCATGTCCCAAAAATAGGGGATAGAGCTGCTTTCCCCCTTTTCACATCTGCCCTCCCCAAGAGGAGTGCTCTGCCACAGTCAGCATCCATTCAACAAACAGCGAAAATGAGTAGGATAGCTCTGTCCCTTGGGAGGTTTACAGGGATGAGTCAGATGAAAACGGTGAATAATGTCACTGTCCTCTGCCAGAACTTTAGAGAGACCGGGAATTAACTTAGAGGAGCTTTGCAAGGTTGCACACTGTGTTCAGTCTATGTTCTAATTTACTTCTCTCATCCTTGACTTTGAAAAAGATTGACATTCTTGGTTCTTAATGCTAGACCAGCTGACTTCAGCCCATGCTCCTGATCTGAGCTCTGTACTTTCACATTTCCATTTTAATTTCTAAACAGGGAACTTCGTCGGAGGCGCCCTCTCAATTCCTTCTCTTGGCTCTCACAGTACCTATCTTGGCAGAAAATCTCAAGTATACTTCAGAATCCAGAGATGGTAGCTTGACAATTTGATGTTGAAATTCAGTAAGAAATTTGGAAACCTCCATAAATACAGCATCTCAACCCAAAAAAATTCCTTTGGTTTCTGTGGTTGAGTGAAATTACAGTAACTAACATTTATTGAAAGTCGACTCTATGCCAAGCATTATTCACACACATTTATGCGCTCACTCCTCACAGGCTTTCAAAGTAAACACTGCAGTTATTCCAACTGCACAGCCAGGGGAAGTTGAGGCACGGAGAGCTGGGCTCCCAGGGCAGAGCGTTGGTGGAGCGATGAGCTCACAGTGCTGTGTTCTGTCCCATGATGATACGAAGGCCACGCCAGATCCCACACCAGGCCAGGGGACACCTCCTTGGATTTTGTGTGTGAGCACTGACTGGGGATCAGAAATCTACGTTCTGACCCTGTCTTTGCTTTTGCTTTCCTGTCTGACATCTATCTGCCGCCCTATTTGTCACATTTCCCTTGTTGCCACCTGACATCTGACGTGGCCGGGCAGCAAGGGGAAGACTGAACTGGCGGCCGGTGGGCCAGACCCTGAGTTGAATCAGCCCATCCCTGGACGGTTCCTGCCCCTGGAAAGAATGTATGATCTGTCCCAGCTACTTGACAATGCAAACTATACTCAATGCACTATTATTTCCATATAATTGAATAGATGGGATTTCCAATTATCCAGAAGTAAATGTGAACAAGGGCTTCTTAGAAACATCACATATCGTTGACAAAGATGCCTGTTCTCCAAAGCTATGACTGGCCTGGCCACCCTCCTGCAGGTCAGGTTGCACCAGGTGCTGGACCCACAGGTCTCTAGGAAGCTAGGCTTTCTCCGTCAAGGTTCTGGGCTTTTCCGCCAAAAGCAGGAAGACCCTCCTTAGCCCATGTAGCATGGAGGCTCCAGGTGGCAGTGTCAGAGCCTGTCTTGGTCACTGCCACACTCGCAAGACCTTGCACAGAGTGGCTTGTGGGTACACAAGAGGACTGACACTGCTCAGGGTAAAAACCCCAAGATCGTGAGAGGAACCCCAGCCTGCTGGCCCTGAGCCTGTCCTGTCTGCTTCTGTTTTGTGCCCATACCTCATTTCCTTCACTTTGGTCCTCGCTTTCTTTGCTCTGTTTCTTTTTTGCTTCCCTGGCCTGAAAACGACACCGCGTCTAAGCGTGCCTGCTTTGGATCTCGGATCTCTTTCCCACAGCTTGCTCCTGTGGCATTTTGGCCGGGCTTTCAAGGTGTCTGTGGCTGGATTTCAAGGGTCTGACGGTGTACTTCCCCCACGCCCCGGGGACACAGGAGCCCCTGGTTCCTTCATTTCCATGCTTCTCTCTTCTCTTCCCTATCTGATCCCACCAGCCCCCCCCCAGCCCTGTGGGGCCTGCTCACTTTACCCCCCCATGCTCCTCTTACACCACCTCCAGCACCCAGGGAAGGCCCACATTATGCTCCGCCTGAGCTTTGGTTCTTTTTTTCTGTTCTCTTTTATTTATTTGTTTTATAAGATTCTATTTTTTTTATTCACGAGAGACACATAGAAAGAGGCAGAGACATAGGCAAAGGGAGAAAGAGGCTCCCTGTGGGGACCTAATGTGGGACTTGATCCCAGGACCCCTGGATCACGCCCGGAGCTGAAGGCAGAGGCTCAACCACTGAGCTACCCAGGCGTCCCTATTTTATTTTTCAATCGTTTTTTTTTTTTTTCAAATCAAGTGTTTTATTTCAAAAAGCTTCATAGTAAGTCAAAAGAAAAAAGGAATGTGTGAAACAACAGAAACAACAGAAACATTAGCGGTACCAGCAACAACTGTATAGCCCATTCTGTGCAGGTACTTTAAGAGAACTTGAAGGCAAAGATATATCATGAACAATACACTTAAGAAAATTAAAACATTAACTTCACATTATTATAGCTCACTCTTGAAGTTCCTGGAAAATGGAGAAGATTCCCAAGACTTATTTTCTTTCTCAAAAGAATCATCTTCTTGGAAAGCAAACTTCTTCTTACGTGCATGGGATATTAAAGACACTGGATCCCAATGTAAATCTTGTCTTTTCCTCTTATGAATGGGTCTACCTCCAGGTGACCGTTCAATGGCGTGAAGCTTAACCTTATTCATGTCCTTTAGAACATCCAACATGTTTGGAACATCTTTTTTTTTCCTGGTTTTTTAAACGACTGTAATTGGTCTTACTGTTGTCACCTGGGTACTGTTTTTTCATTTCATTGGCTGAATTATCTGAGTCACGTGTATTTTTCAATCCTGGCTGTGTGAGAGAAGAACACAGAGGCTGTGGAGAAAAAAGCTGAGGGGGCAGTGGAGGAGGAGGCAGAGGAGGAGGGAAAAGCATTGAACTTGAAAATGGATCCAGTTGGGCACCCAGTTCAGCAGTCTCTGGTGATGACTGTTGTCCCAAACTGCTAGGCTCGTCATTCAAGTCAAAGAAGCTCTCATGTACACTGGTTTTGGGTCCCTGCCTCCCCACAGATTGCAGCAATCTGGGTGCAGAGTAAAGTGAGCTCCTCTTCCAGGGCGGCTATCTTTTTAAAGGCAGCTTCTCCTACAGGCCCATCATTTTTCATTCATTTATTCTTTCTTAGAGCAGGTGACAGTGAATTCCAGACTGGTTGCAAAGAATGGAAAAATTCAGTTTTCTCTTCTTCATGTTTCCATATATTATTTCTCAAAATTAGGCCTGGAACAAGTTCTAGAGGAAGAATTTTCCCGATGATATGAACAATACTTCAAGCTGATCCATAGTCTTTATTTTCTCTAATCTGCAAAATCTGGTCTATCGGAACATCAAAATATTCCAGCATTTCTCTTAACATATTCAATATGAGCAACCTTCTCACTTGTGGAAGCCTTACCTGGGCATGAGTTCTCTGAGCAATCTAAGGATGGGTGCCAGAGCTTTGCTGTTTCTCAGTCCTCCAAGGTACCTGCCCCAGGGAAGGTACAGACAAATGCAGAGCCTCTGCAGGTGATGCGCCAGCTGAGAGCAGGGCTTGTGGTCCAGATCCCCATCTGCAGCCATGGCCTCCCTCCCTTTCCCACACCTCCTACCGTGGGCCTCTTTGGCTTTCGATGATGTGTTGAATGGAGGGACGGTAACCACAGACTCATCCCCCTTTGCCATGTGTCCCACTCGCCTTCCTGTCTCTTCCCAGATCATCTCTGTGTCCAGGACAGCCTTCTCCATTCAAACACTTCCAAGGTCCTCCCCAGCTGAGAGCGCTCCTCATTGACTCCAGGCAGCATCTGCCTTCGGCCCAGGACGTGATCCTGGAATCCTGGGATTGAGTCCCATGTCGGGCTCTCTGCATGGAGCCTGCTGCTCCCTCTGCCTGTGTCTCTGCCTCTCTCTCTCTGTGTCTCTCATGAATAAATAAATAAAATCTTAAAAAAAAAAAAAAAAAAGAAAAAGAACACAAAGAGTGAAGGAGACAACCAGGGGCAGGAGTGTCCCACATGGCACTTCTCCCAGAAGGCTGTGCCCTGGGAAGTGGCAGGCCTGCCCAGAGGCGAGATCAGATGAGACAACCATGCTTGCTCATCAAAGCAGTTTTCTTCAGACTTTTGAGATTGCATACCCCCCTCAGGAAGGAATCAGGATCACTCACCCCTTCAATATACATACATTAATCTATCAATTATATATATATATATATGACATATATATATGACTTGGCTAGTATAGAGACTCATTAGACACAAAATGTGAAAATAGAAGAAAAAGATGAAATAACACTTTTTTAAAATTTTTTTTAATTTTTATTTATTTATGATAGTCACAGAGAGAGAGAGAGAGAGGGGCAGAGACATAGGCAGATGGAGAAGCAGGCTCCATGCACCGGGAGCCCGACGTGGGATTCGATCCCGGGTCTCCAGGATCACGCCCTGGGCCAAAGGCAGGCGCTAAACCGTTGCGCCACCCAGGGATCCCTGAAATAGCACTTATATGGTTTTAGTTTATGAAAAATATTTAAAAAATCTTTTCCCTCAATAAATTATTTATTTTTTAATTTAATTTAATCTTTTTTAATACTCTCTATACCCAGTGTGGGGCTTGAACTCACAACTCCAAGATCAAAAGTCACATGCTCTACCAACTGAGCCAAAGTATTTTTTTTAAAGATTTTATTTATTTATTTATTCATGAGAGACACACACACACAGAGAGAGAGAGAGAGAGAGAGGCACAGACAGGTGGAGGGAGAAATAGGCTCCATTCCGTGCATTGAGTCTGATGTGGGACTCGATCCGGGGTCTCTAGGACCACACCTGTGGGCTGAAGGCAGCACTAAACTGCTGAGCCACCCAGACTGCCCTGAGCCAAAGTATTTATTATTAAGTTTTAGTGAAAACAATCTGCTTGGATATACATCATTCTTTTTTAAAAAAAACTTCATTTTGTATTTGAGGATACAGTATCAGAAGAACTGGATGATACAGTATCTAGAAAAACTGGTTCTAGAATTTAATTTGCATTGGTACTTGGCTGTCATACATCTCTGAGACTGGTTTATCTCCATACTCACTTCTGTGTCCATCCACCAATTATACAGTTTGTTGCTTCAATTTAGCTACAAATTTCCATTTTCTCTGATGTCAGTCTATTTTGCATGCTAATTAAAAGCTCTTGCAATTTTACATTTTGAACAAATGGTTTCAAAACACTGTAAGGTAGATTTTTGTGTAATTAGAAAATTCTGTTTCAACCTGAAGTGTGCACATGAGAGTTATTACAGGTTGCAACTACAAATCTAACCTTTCGACAATAAAAATGCCATAATAGTAAGACATTTCCAAATATCTCATTTTCAAAACACTATTCCAATAGCATACGTTTCCTCTAGAGGAAAATTATCTTTAAAAAGAATTATGTTTCCACTTATTGTTACAGCATCTTTTTCTTGAAATGACAGATTTGTTGGCTTTTCTAAAATAAACACTGGTGGCCTGAGACTGCCAGATGGGATGCTTTCTTTGCTGGGTGGTTGATGAGGGCTCTTCCCAGGAGAAGCCGCAGTCTCAGCTGACCCTTGGTGTCTACGTGTGATTTCAAGACTTATATTGTTAGTCTCAGTTTCTTTGCAGTAGTCTTTTTAAAGCCACCTGTCAGTTTTTTTCCAGGCTCAGTATACTTAACATTAAATTATAAAACCTTTAAATCCTCTTAACCAGACACACACAAACTGCAACAAGTCACAACATAATGAAAATGAATGCAGATGTGTGGGTTCCTCCCGACACCCTTCTTTGAGAATCACCTCTTTTTTTAAAAAATACAATTTTTAAATTTGAGTATAATTGACACACAATGTTACGTTGGTTTCAGGCACACAACTCCATATGTTATGCTATGCTCCCCACAAGGATAGCTGCCATCTCTCACCATACAATGCAATTACAATACCAGTGACTATGTTCCCTATGCTAGGCCTTTTATCCTTATGACTATTCATTTCACAACTAGAAGCCAGGACCTCCCATTTCCCTTCATCCATTTTGCCCAATCTCTTCACCCCCTTCCCCTCTGGCAACCATCATTTTGTTCTCTGTGCTTGTAGGTCTGATTCTGCTTTTTGTTTATTTGGGTTTTTTAAGATTCCATATATGAGTGAAATCATACGGTACTTATTTTTCTGTCTGGCTTTTTTTTATTTTCTTACTTAAGTTCAATTACTAACACATAATGTATTATTAGTTTCCGAGGTAGAGGTCAGTGCTTCATCAGTCTTATATAACACCCAGTGCTTATTCCATCACGTGCCCTCCTTAATGCCCATCACCCAGTTACCCCATACCCCCCCCACCTCTCTCCCTTCCAGTGACCCTCAATTTGTTTCCTATGATTAAGAGTCTCTTATGGTTTGTTTCTCTCTCTGATTTCATCTTGTTTTATTTTTTCCTCCATTCCCCCATGATCCTCTGTTTTGTTTCTTATATTCCACATGAGTGAGATCATATGATAATTCTTTCTCTGATTATTTCACTTAGCGTAATACCCTCTAGTTCCATCCATGTCATTACAAATGGTAAGATTTCTTTTTTATGATGGCTGAGTAATATTCCAATGTATATATCTATACCACATCTTCTTTATCCATTCATCTGTTAATGGACATCTGGCTCCTTCCATAGTTTGGCTGTTGTGGACATTGCTGCTATAAACATTGATGTATGGTGCCCCTTCGGATCACTACATTTGTAGCTTTGAGGTAAAATACCCAGTAATGCAATTGCTGCATCGTAAGGCAGCCCTATTCTCAACTTTTTGAGAAACCTCCATACTGCTTTCCAGAGTGACTGCATTAGCTTGCATTCCCATCAACAGTGTAAGAAGGTGCCCCTTTCTCTGCAGAGGGTCACTTCTTGTTAATGACTTTTCTCATCTCCCCCATGACACGTGACTTTAATATGCAGAGTGGATGACGGTGTCAGCACCCATCTGTATTTTAAGTATTTGTTAGTTTTTTTTTTTTTTTTTTTTTTTTTTTAGTTTTTAGGAAAAAGTGAATGAAAATCCAATTTTTCCCCACCAAAGAGACTGACACGGATGGTCTCCTAGGGACTGTGGGGGAAGCAAGGAGCACCGGAGGAGCATGTGGGTTTGCCTCACTAGCTCCCAGCATTACAGTGGTTAAACTGTCCCCTCTTACCCACCCAGCTGTGATGACAACAAAGGCTCAGAGTTGGCATCCTAAATCAGACATCTGACCCTGGCGCTCTCTATAACCACTTCTGGCTTCTCCTGGCCAACTGAATAAAACCCAGACTCCCTAGTCTGCCTTAAGGCTTACAGGACCCACCGACCACAACCCCAACCTGCCTCTGAGACCTCACCCAACACCACCCCCCACCCCCGCCCAACAGGACTTTTCCTCGGTCTTTCATTTGCCCCTGTTATCCCCCGCCCCTGCACCCTGGGCCTCTTCTCCGCCAAAGCTGCTTCAAGTGCTCACTGCCTCCTGGGACTCCCCGCGCCCCTCGTCCCTGTCCCTGCTTCCGTAGCACATTCATCATCGCTCCAGCAGGGTGTCGGCGCTGCCCCGAAACAGGCTCAGGTGCCTCCCTCCTCTCTGCAGCCCCCTTCCTGAGCAGCATGGTCTGGCGCCTATGTTTGTAAAAACGGATTTCCGTGTTGAATGAAAGCGACATCTGTCCTTCACCTGATCTCCCACAGCCTCCAGCCACCTGTCTGGTGGCGATGTTGTTTAAGTTGCCTTCCGCGGGGGGGGGGGGGTGCTGCGGGGGTCGAGGGGGCTCTTGATGGCCTCGGTCCCGGTCACTCCCCTTCCCTCGGTTACTGTCCTTCTCCTTGGGGGGAGGGGGCGGAGCTCCATCCTCCTGGGGTTGCGACCCACGGGATGACAGGCTTGATCGAGTGTTTGTGACTCCTGGGTAGTCTGGAAGAAGGTAGCAAGTGGAGGAACCGGTTAGTTTTTTTCTGCAAACTGGAGCAGCGGGGCTCCAGAACCCCGGGTGCGGGGGCTGGGTGCTCAGTGCATTGGGAATGCGCTCCGGGGAGACGGTGAACTGTGTCGCCTTCTCACGCCCTCTGGTGGCTGGAGGGACCGCCCACCCTCCCTCGCTCCCCTGGGTGTGCAGCCCCCGGCCTGGTGCAGGTTCTCTGAAGCTCTGAACACCTTGCATGTAGAAGGGGAGCCGGCACATCCCCACCATGTGGCATGAAGAGCTTGCGGAGCTTGAATAAACTGGAAAACCGAGGTGTGCAAACATTCCCCGTGAGCATTCCTCCATCAGGAGCAACTTAGACGGCCATCCCGCTCGTTCACTGCGTTTGAGTTTAGCATCCATGCTCTTTGAATGTCAATGTTATTGAGGTTTTCATAATTATGTACCTTCAAAAGATGTTCAATGTAATTCTGATCATACTCTTCTAAAAATGCCTCAGATTAAAAGCTTTTGCTGGCTCTTTAGACCGTGGGCCTGCAATTATAGAAAATGAACTGCATTTTAGCTTTCCATTGAAATTAATAACAACGGTTCCCCAGTTGACTCTGTGAATAGTTAATGGAACAAACAGGATACTTCAGTACAATACGGGTTGGAAAGCCATTTGAGCGAGATTCTGGGTTTCAAATGGGAAAATAATTCATACAATGCAAACCTTTCTCATATGCACTATGTGCGGTAGGTGTTTCTCTGAAATAAAAACCGAACCATTTAGCAAATGATTAACCGTACCTCAGTCTGCAGGTTACTCTGATGAAAGCAGAATTCAGGTAAATCATCTGGCACATGGCCTTGAGCACCACAAGAGATCTCACAGGACATGGAGGTGGACTTACTCATTTGATAAGGAAGGAACACGTTCAACCAGGTTGCATCCCCTCTGGGGACACCCAGATAGGAAACCAGAGGGAGAAGAGTGGAGTCCGGACTACTGACCCAGAGCAAAGCGAACCCTGCAAAGTGAGTATTATCATTCCCATTTTATAGATGTAGAATTAAGTAAAGAAACTTGCCCAGTGTACCTCCTCCAGCCAGGTAGCCCCTCCCTGCTGGGGACACCTGGAGGGAGATACAGGCTCAGGATAGGGGTGTCTCCAACATTTCCCCGTCAGTTGGCATTTCCCACCCCTCCTACTTCCGAGCCCAGTCCTGTAGTTGGGAAGGGACTTTAGGGACACTTTGGCTTAGGGCATTTAGACTCCTTCCCCACCAAGTCTAAATTGCCTGCTTCTGGCGGGGAGGGGTGGGGAGTGGGTACAAATTTCATCTTCGTTAGGTGTAGACACTGGGAGAAATTTCAAAATTAGGTTAGTCAGGGCACAGTTGGTTAAAAGAAAACTAAAAGGCATAAAGATGAAAAGAGTTTGTCATATTAGGAAAGATACATAAGAGGAGAAGACACTTCTCAGCCTCTCCTCACTCAGAAATCCCACCGTGGAAGGCACAACTGTGTCTCCTTGTGACATTGCATATGTATCTTGTCACACTCACATCATACTTCATTCACCCATGAAACACTAGGAAGACAGTGTGTGGCATAGAAACATTGCACCTAGAACCCTAGCAGAAGATTCTGGAAAAATTAATGAGAGGTGGTTATGGACATCCCACAGGCTTGACCGTAGTGGGCATTAGGCTTGGTGCAAACACTTTTGTAAGAACCCTCTGGATCTGTCTGAACTGGGGATACAATAGCATGGGCACACAATCTCCATGGCATAAGTGATTTTTAAAAA
This sequence comes from Nyctereutes procyonoides, assembly GCF_905146905.1. Taxonomy (NCBI): domain Eukaryota; kingdom Metazoa; phylum Chordata; class Mammalia; order Carnivora; family Canidae; genus Nyctereutes; species Nyctereutes procyonoides. The sequence goes on along the minus strand of NW_026575033.1, from coordinate 8,023,342 downwards.
AACAAAAGATTTCTGAGATGTGGAATCAATGTTATTACACTCAGAGCTGTTAAGATGTGGTTGAAAAGAGACATTAACTAATTTTCAATGATTCAGAGTCAACCAAGAAGAGACTGTAACATCGGGTGTTGGATCTCTGTCTTTGGGGTCACCCTGTGTGACTTACCACCTCAGGATGCCACAGAGCTACATGGGGGAGCTCATAGGTTAGATGACTGAGTATCAGGACAAGAAAAAAAAAAAACCCAATAAGCTGATAGGGAAAGGACAAGCTTTTAAAAGGTAAAGTGCCTCATTTCAGTTCAAATAATTAACTGTGCAAAGACAAGATGGGGGTAAAGTTGGAAATTCTAGACAGCCACGAATCCCATATGAATTAGCACGTCACTTGTGGCTGTGCAGTTTTCAGCTATATTAACCCAGTCAGAGCAGAGACTCCATAAAGGGAGGGAGTAGCCCCCATCCTTTGTTCCAGGCACATGGTGTCTAGGTTTTGTGGGATCCTGACTGTGTCCAGAAGGGAGCTCTGAAAGCCTGGTCATCTGAGGTATGATTGAAGAAACAGTAGATGTCTACCCTGGAATCACCAAGAGCACCCCCGTGCTGTCTTCATAAATTTGCAAGGCTGCAGTCTGGAAGAGAGCAAATTCCCCAGGGCTGAGCTGGTTGGTCCACAGGGAGGTGGATTGGGACTGAGGGTGTGGGAAATTCCTTACAATTCCAGCCACTTGGGATCCCTGGGTGGCGCAGCGGTTTAGCGCCTGCCTTTGGCCCAGGGCGCGATCCTGGAGACCCGGGATCGAATCCCACATCGGGCTCCCGGTGCATGGAGCCTGCTTCTCCCTCTGCCTGTGTCTCTGCCTCTCTCTCTCTCTCTCTGTGTGACTATCATAAATAAATTAAAAAAATTAAAAAAATTTAAAAAAAAATTCCAGGCACTTCAGCTTGTAGCCAGATCGCTGGGAGGTTTTGTGTGGAGACCAAGTGGATGTAGGGAGGGGTCCTGCCCTGGGGCAGAAGCTGGACCAGGTGGCCTCTGAGGATGCTTCCAACTCTGAGATCTCTGGTGCCACTGAGATGGAGGGGGAGTTGTCAGGAACCCAGCCACATCCTCCATGCTCCTTTGGGTAGCATTCGGGGCTTGCAGAAGGGTTTCTGGTGGGGAATATTTGAGGAAAAAATGTTGGAGTGCCGTTAGTGCTTGAGGTCATATCAACAAGGGTAAAGTCTTCTCCTCCCACCTCCCTTTATTTCTAGAAGGAGGGTAGCACTGACAGAGAAAAGCATGTATAGAACCGAGTTAGGTGTTGTAGGGCCCTTCTGGCAGTCAGCTCCAAGCACTATTACTGGGGATGGTTTGGGGACAAGAGAATAGCTCTATTCTACAGAGCAATTTATTGTACTGACAGTCTCTACCATGGGGTCCCTCGCACTTTCTGGGCTGGAGTTGCCTTTATTAGTGGAACTTGGCTCATAGAAAGGGTGTCTTGGGCCGGGAATTCTGCTCCCCAACGAGGGATAGTGGGCAGGATAGGGAGGAGTGGGGAGTTGTGGATCATGGATACATCCTAGTAGGGGATGAAGACCAACCACCAGTCTAGAGGTCAGTGGCTTTCCAGGGTCAGGACCAGGGCCCTGTCTCCCAATCTCAAATCTAGTGCTGTCCCCACGTCCTCACTGTACCCACCAGGATGGTGAGGCCTAAGGGAAAGATGATCCTAGTTAAGACAATTAAAAAAAAAAAAAAAAAACAAAGGAGAAGAGGGAGGGAAACCAAGCGTACTTCCTTCTTAGTGGGGAGGCTTCTCCAGCCAGAGCTCTGCTTGTGGCTCCTGTGGGATGGGAAGCATTGCTGGGCTTTCAGAGGACAGCCACCATTCAGGTCATTCCCATCACTGTCCCCTCGCCGTGGGGCTGGTTACCTGCCCTCTTTTCCCTGCGCTGGGGCTGCTCCCTTGGTGTAAGTATTGCTGCTGTTCAGGAGGGAACGGGAGCAGAGCACCAGCTGGGCCAGCCTGGGGTAGAGCTGGAAAAAGGGAATCTGGAGCCAGAAGTGACCCATGGCAGCCGTTTCCCGCCCTCGGCCTGGTAATGGCACCTGCTCGACAGGTCCAGTGTAAGAATCCCAGGAGCCAGACAATGATCAAGAAGAGCTCTGTGGCCAAAGGCACAATCCCATTGGGATTTCCTCCCGGTAGAGGATCACCAGCTTGGTCTCCTGAGAAAGGCCAGCAAGTGACACCCACAAGCACTCTGGGGATGCCGGTCGTCTCGGGGAGTCTCCTGGCTGGCTCCCCACAGCAGGGCCCCCCTCCCTGGCCTGGGGCGCGGGGTAGCCAGCAGCCTGTGCCAGCTCGAGTGAACAAAGAGTCTCTTGTGACAGGCTGCCAAGTACCCTCCGCTTCTGAGCCAGCAAGTCTCCTGTTCCTCCGCCGCCGAGCCCAGGGCCCCCGGAGCCACGCCTCAGTCCAAAGCAAACCAAGATGCTCAAGATGTTCAGCGAGTGGGACAGCGGCCCCCGCCAAGGGCAATTTACTCCCCACTCACACTTTGAGCTCGACTTGCCAGCGAAGTGCTGGAGGAGCGCCCCGGGCCCAGCGGCCGGAGGGGAAGCCCTGGCCGGTAGCATCTGTCGCCCCTGGGGAACTACTCCCACCGGGGCGTGCGGGCTGTCGCCGGGGAGTCCCCGCGTGCAGAGCTGGCTGCTCCCCAGTTGGCTGGTAGGACCCGGCTCCAGCTCAGCACTGCTTGAGATTAATACTAGTGTCTGCAATCGTTTCTTGGGCAAGATGTTCTCCCAGGAAACATGCGCTCTGGCACTTTCTCATTCTCTGATTTTAAAACATCTGAAGCGTGGTGATTCAGCTAAGTCGTGCACAATAAAATGGCCCCAAGGATCAGAGGGACCTCTGGGACAATGCGTGTCTTGGTAGTCCCTGGGTGCGTCAGTGGACAGGGGGTCCGTGTGTGGGAACCTCCTTACTCGTTTCACCTTACAATGGACGTTCACCCAAACTTTAGAGAGTAGATACTGGAATAGGACCCGCAGGGGAGGGCTTCTGGGACCCTGTTCATATGTTGTTTCTTGGGCCTGCGCTGGCTCCGTGACAGAATGCCAAGCCTCTTTGCTTTTGCCACTGACTGGGGAGTGTGCCCGTCCCTGAGGGCAGTGAGTGAGGCAGGTGCCAGCTGCCTGCCAGCTCAACCAGGGGAGTCCGGCAGGCCTCAGCACCAATGAAGGTAGGCCTTGCAGCCAGACCATCCCCCCGATCCAACCTCTTAAGCTTATTTTAAGTTAGAAAGGAGATTGACAATGGAGCATGACGTTTTTACTTATTTTTTATTTTTTTAAAGATTTTTAATTTATTTATTCATGAGAGACAGAGAGAGAGAGAGAGAGGCAGAGACACAGGCAGAGGGAGAAGCAGGCTCCATGCAGGGAGTCCTGAGTGGGACTCCATCCGGGGACTCCAGGATCATGCCCTGGGGTGAAGGCGGCGCTAAACTGCTGAGCCCCCTGGGATGCCCACATGATGTTTTTATAATGTTTTAAAAATGTAAACATAACATAGATAAATAAAAATGCACAGACCATAAATGTATGACTGGTTGGATTTCACACACACCACACCCAAAGGCACCTGCCACAACTGATCTTTCTCTTATTTTTGCTGATGCTCAGCTAACGAGGAGTTTGCACGCTTTCCATGCACATATGCACCTTTTCTTCCTGAGCACACAGCTTTCTGAACTAGATGGGTTTTGCTCCCTGAGACTTGTCATTGTGGACATGCTAGGCCAGATGGGACTAACAAGGGAAACTCTGACTCTGGGTTGGGGTGGTCAGAGCATTGCTGTTGGAATGCAAGGTGGCCGAGAGTCCTTCCAGGAGAATGCAGAGCTTCTCCCAGCCTGGAAGCCCCCCTCGGAAATGGTGACCTTGTGCTAAAACCAGGAAAGGATGGAGCACATGGCGTAGATGACAGCGTGACAGAGAGAGCTAGTGAACTAGGTCTAGAGAGAAAGCTCATCTCTCCCCAGCAGGGCTGTAACCTCAGGAAGATACAGCCCACCCACTGAGGACAGCCTGCAGCACGACAAAAGCTTGGCAACTGGGAGCTGATGCAAGTCATGGACATGTCCCTCCACCCCCCCACACACACTTCCTCCTGAAAGCCCTCCGCCTCTGCCCTCCACACACAATCACGGCTTCCTCCTCTGTAACCTGGATGCAATGCTTCTGATAAATGCTAATTAATCGACCAAACATGGACCAGGCACTGCTGCGGTTCCCAAGGTGAACAAGACTGACCGCGGAGCTGATGGGGGTATGGGGTGCCCACAGATGCTTATGACCACAGGGAATTGGGGTCCAGGGTTCACAGCATGCTTCTTGGAGGAGACTGCATAGTCTTTCAGTAGGACTCAGTGCAGGGAGAGCAACTGGTAGGAGACAGTCTGGCGAGAGTGTGAAAAAGTCCAGGGAAGGGAGAGCTTGGGCATGTGCCAGGGACAAAGGGACTTCAGTAAGAGGGTCTCCAGGAGACCTGAGGGAGCGTGGCCACCCCGCCCTGCGGCCACGGAGGGCTGGGACCAGAGAAGGGAGGACCTTGCCCGAAACCAGGTTGAGCTTTATCCCACAGCCAAGGGAAAGTCCTCCGAGGCAGGTAGGCAAAGGGCATGACACGATCTGCTTATGTTCTAAACAGATCATTTTGGGCTCTCTTGGATATGTTCTTAATGCACGAGGTCTGCTGCTCCCTGTAAGCTCTTTGTGGGGATGGCACCAGAGCCTCCCCCCCACCCGGGGCAGCGCTCAGCAGCCTTAGTGGAGGCCCGCTGGGGGCTGCGCAGCATTGCACACGTAACCCACCCACTCACTGACTCTAGGCAACCTATTAAGATCAGCAGTCTTCACTCCATTTTTGGCATAAATTCCAGCTGAGAAGGCATGCGGATGCTTCCCTTGTCTCTTGAAAACCTTAAAAGATTTCATTTTCCTCTAAAAAGACTATAGAGTTAAAAAAAAAGAAATGTTCTCGGAAATTTTGGAAACATGCTTGCTCTGCCCATTGCTTATTTTTTTTAAACCTATCTTTCAATTTTTTAAAGATGCTGTAACATTTAACAGATACAAAGTAATAGATATAAGATTGAGGCATAATAATAAAATGAACACCATGAACCCACCACAGGGCCTAAGAACAAGACTGTCACCAAGGTCACCAAGAAGGTCACCAGTGTCACCAAGGTCACAAGAACAAGAGTGTCCCTCCCTGAATCCATCTGCCTGCCTCTTCCTTAATCCTGGGATAACGACTTTCCTAAATTTTCTCTTTATCAGCTCCTTGCTCTTTTATTTACAGTTTTATAATATTTAATTTAATTTTGAATGATTTGAACTTCATAAAATATGATACTCTATGTTAGCTTTCCTGAGATTTTTTTGATTCAAGTTTCCTTCTAAGATTCATCCTTACTTTTGTATGTTGCTAACAGTCATCCATTTTCACTGCTGTATAATATTCCATAGGGTGATCTCATCATGATTTATTTATCTGTTCTCCCATGATGGACATTTCAGTTGTTACTCAGTTTTGTCTATTCTGAACCGTGCTGCCGTGAAAATTCTTCCAGATGCCTCTTGGCACCCTGGCACAAGAGAAAGAGCGACCCTAGAGCATGTACCTAGGAAAAGCTTGCCAAGCCTCCAAATTGTTTGCTAAGTGGCCATACCATTTTACATCCTAGGAGAGTTCACTGGAGGATTGATTGAGATGGAATGGCATTGCGGTACTCATTCAGTGATCTGCTTGGTAGGATGGGATTGTCATCTTATTTGCCACTTATATCTCCTCTGAAGATATTTGTTTGTGACTTTGGCCCATTTTATTGTTGGATGGTATGACTATTTTTTTAAGGTTTTATCTATTTGAGAGAGAGAGCACGAGAGAGGGTAGAGACAGAGGGAGAGGGAGAAGTAGACTCCCTGCTGAGCAGGGAGCCTGATGTGGGGCTGGATCCCAGGATCCTGAGATCATGACCTGAACAGAAGGCAGACACTTAACCAACTGAGCCACCCGGGTGACCAATATGACTATTTCTTGTTGATTTTTATTGTTCTTTAGAAAGACTCCTTTATTAATTACATATATTCTAAAAACCAATTCCCAGCTTGTGAAAAAACTCTCTTTCTGGAATAATATAGAATAAAGTTGCAAAGATAGTACAGAGAATTACCATCTACTCTTCACTCAGTTTTCCCTAATGCTCACATTTTATATCACCAAGGGGATTTCTGACAACAAAGAAACACCACAAACATTGGTATATGTTACTGTTAACTAAACTCTTGGCTTTCTTTGAATTTCACCAGTTTTTCCAGCAATGTCTTTTTGCAATTTTAGGAGCCAATCTAGGATACCACTGTGCATTTCATATGTACTGCCTTAATTCCCTTTATGTTGTATTTTGATGAATAGAATTCTTAATTTTAATGCAGTTGCATTTTTCATTTATAATTAGTACTTGGGGGAACTTGTTTAAGATCTTCCTGTGTCTATATCATTATGATGCTCTTCTATATTTAAGTTTTGCCTTTCATATTACAGTCTTTCTTCCATCAGGACTGATCTTTGTGCATGATGTAGGATAGACATCAATTCCATTTTTGACCTATAATAGTAACTGCATAAAGAGACCTTATATTTAATATGAAAGTCCCTCTGCTTTTTTCTTCTTCAAGAATTCTTTGTGTCTTCTAGGTTCTTTACCTTTACATAAAATTTTAGATTCAGCTTGCTAAATTCCTTGGATAAGCCTGCTGCGATTTGGCTTGCAATTGCATTAAGATTATTCAGAGAGCATTGACATCTTCATAATATTCCATTTACAATGGCAGTATCTGCTATCCATGAACTTCATGTTTTCTTTAAGATTTTATTTATTTAAAAAAAGATTTTATTTATTTATTCATAAAAGATACACAGAGAAAGGCAGAGACACACAGAGGGAGAAGCAGGCTCCTCATGGGGAGCCCAATGTGGGACTCAATCCCAGAACCATGATCACACCCTGAGCCAAAGGCAGATGCTCAACCACTGAGCATGGTGTCCAGGCGTCCCTGAACTTCATGTTTTCTACATTGATTCTGGCCTTTAAAAAATAAATCTCCAGTCCTCCCTTTTGCAACCACTGCTAAAGCACCAGTGGCCAAAAAACAAGTTCAATTTCTTTGTGACTTCTGACCAGAATAAGAACCATAAAGGCCATTTCAATGCCCCTTCCCACATTGGCAGCAAGATCTTGTCTCCCCTCTTTCCAAAGAGCTGAGACAAAAGTACAGTGTTGAATCCATACCTATCCAAAGGGACGATGGCATTCAGGTTGTTGCAGGACACCATAAAGGTCAGCAAATTGGCGACATAGTCTAGGTTTGTAAGAGCTATGTCATTGGAACATCTGGGTGGCTCAGCAGTTAAGCATCTGCCTTTGGCTCAGGGCGTGATCCCGAAGTCCCGGCATCAAGTCCCACATTAGGCTCCCTGCATGGAGCCTGCTTCTCCCTCTGCCTATGTCTCTGCCTCTCTCTCTGTGTGTCTCTCATGAATAAATAAATAAAATCTTTAAAAAAAATAAAAAAGAGCTATGTCATCTACACTGAACAAGTGTAGCAGGAGAAGACTAATGCCACAGCTGTCCATGTAGCATTCATCCTAGCAAGGTTGTTAATACTAGACCAAAACCAGACAAAAACCCCCAAAAGATCCTTGAACATAAAGTCAAATCTTGCCAACAGGAAATGAAAAGGGCAAATATAAGGAAGAAACAGTTGAGAAGATGCACAAATAAAGTAATCCTGTACTTTCATTAAAAATTGCTAAAATGAAGCAATGGCTCAGTCGGTTAAGCAGCTGCCCTCTGCTCAGGTCGTGATTTCCGGTCTTGGGATCAAGCCCTGTGTCAGGCTCCCTGCCCAGTGCAGAGTCCGCTTCTCTCTATCCTCCTGACCCTCTCCATCTGCCCCTCTACCCGCTCATGCTTTCTCTCTCTCAAAAATACATAAATAAAATCTCTTTAAAAAATTGCTAAAATGAAGGTCACTTAGGTGGTTCAATTGGTTAAGTGTCTAATTCTCAGTTTCAGCTCAGGTAATGATTGCAAGGTTGTGAGCTGAAGCCCCAAGATCCGCTCCATGCTCAGAGGTGAGTCTGCTTCCTCTTTCACTCCTTCTGCCCCTCCTCCACTGGCATATACTCTCTCTATTAAATAAATAAAAACACTAAAATGAATAAATAAAATAAATGTTTCAATGTTTTTTACTTTTTTCTCTAAAAGAAAAAATTTGTTTTTGTTAGATTTATTAGTACATAGTTGATGCTTTTGCTGATACTGTAAATAATATATTTTTATATTTTCTAAGTTTATTGCTAATGCCTAGAAATCCAACTGTTTTTTTAATTCTTTAAATTGAGAAAATTCACAAATCATAGAAGTTGTCCTTTTAAAAATGTACAATCTAGTGTGTTCACAAAGTTGTGCAGCCATTACCACTACCTAATTCCAGAACATTTTCATCTCCTCAAAAAGAACTCCTGTACCTATTAATAATCAATCCCCAAGTCTCCTTCCCCAGATAGCAACTAATTTACTTTTTATCTCTATGGATTTGCCTATCCTGGACACTTTGTATAAACGGAATCTTATAATATGCAGTCTCGTGTGACTGGCTCTTTGTACTTAACATTATATTTTCAAGGTTCACCTACATTTAGGATGTATCAATATATCATTTCTTTTTACAGCTAAATAATATTCCTTTGTATGGATGTCCCATACTTTGTTTATCCGTTCGTCAGCTGATTGGACTGTAAAGGGTTTCTGCTTTGGCAATTATGAATAATGCTGCTGTGAATCTTCATGTACAAATTTCTGTGACATATGTGTTCAATTTTTCTGCATAAATTCTGAGGAATGGAATTGCTGGGTCATATGGTAACTCCATGTATAACTTTTAAAGGAACCATCAAACTGTTTTTCAAAACAGCGGCACCGTTTTTATATTCCCACAAGAAGTATATTTCTCACATCCTTGTCAGCATTTGTTATTGTCTGTCTTTTTTAATTATAGCCAATCTAGTGGGTGTGAAGGGCTATCATTGTGGTTTTGATACACATTACTCTAATGACTAATGCTGTTGAGCACCTTTTCACATGTTTATTGGTCATTTGTATATCTTTTTCAGAGAAATGTGTTTTCATATCCTTTGCCCATTTTTAAATTGGGTTATGTGTCTTTTTATTGTTGAGTTGTGAAAGTTCTTTATATATTCTGGATATAAGTTCTTTATCAGATGTACAATTTTCAAATACCTGTCCTCTATTCTATAGGTTGTCTTTTTACTTTTTGGTAGTGAAGCACAGACGTTTTTAACTGTGATGTAGTTCAATTTATCTGTTTTTTTCTTTTGTCCCCTGTGCTTTTTAATGGTGATAGACCAGATGCATCTCCCTTAAAATCAGGAACATGAGTGTATGATTGATTAAGCACTTCATCTCTCCCTGGGCCAATCATATTGCTCCCACCTCCATTGACTGTAGTGATTGCTTCCAGAAAGGACTGTGACCCAAGCCAGGTCAATGGGATCTGTCCAACTGAACCTGGGACAGAATAGCCTATTTTTCTCCTGTTTGACTGGAAAAATACAAAAATTCACCAAGAACTAACAACCTCAGGCCCCCCACAGAGTGAAGAAGCCTATTTGCAGGAATGGCAAAATATATTGCTTCTTCTCTCTTCCTTGACCTCTCGAAAATTCAGTTTTCTTGCTGGAAAAATTGGAATAATTCCTACTTCATGGGTTGCTACAAATATTAAATAAAATAACAATTACAAAATTTTTAACCCAGAGACTCACTAAATACTCCCTGTCAGTTTTGTTATTATTAATGTCACAAATAAGGTGATTCCACATTTGCACATTTTCCTCCTTTCTCTCACCTGGTTTTCCCACCTCTCTCTCCACTGTGACCTCTCTTGCCCACCTCCACCTGTGGAGATTGTGGAAGGATTGGTTTCCCCTCTAACTTGCTAACTTAAGAAAGGAGCAATTATGATCCCTATTCTGCATATCAGGAGATATAAAATGTGCACAATTCAACATTTGTCAGTGACTTTGAGCACTATAGTTTTGAGGGCATAGTGTAGATTTCATTTGCACTGACAATTTCCATCTGCTAAGGATTTGTTTTCAGAATGCCAACTCCAGCTTGTATGTTTTAAAAATGTTATTTTTTAAATTGTGGTAAAAATATACACCAAATTTACCATCCTGGCCATTTTTTAAGCACAGCGTTTCCACCAGCAGGAAGTATATTCACATGGTTGTGCCACCATCACCACCATCCATGTCCAGAACTTTCCATCTTGCCAAACTGAAACTTTGTCCCCATGAAACACTACCTCCCCATGCCCCTCCCACCACCAGCTCCTGGGCATCATCATTCTATTCTTTGTCTCTATGAACTGACTACTGTAGGTTCCTCATGTAAGTAGAATCATACAGTATTTGTCTTTGGGTGATTTGGCTTATTTCACTTAGTGTCATGTCCTCAAGGTTCATCCATGTTGTAGAACATGCCAGAACTTTGCTCCTTTTTAAGGCTAAATAACGTTCCATTGTATGGATAGACCACACTTTGCTCAACTATTCATCTATGGACATTTGAATTGTTTCCATTTTTGGTTATTGTGAGTAAGCCTGCTATAAATGGGAGTTTATAGATATCTCTTGGTGACTCCACTCTCAATTCTTTTGAGTATACACCCAGTGGCTCATTTGATTTTTAAGAAAGAAAGAAGTTCTGGAGTTCCAGCAGGAGCCCTCTCTAATATTATTACCCCATGTTATTATTGCCAGCAAAGACTGTGGCTCTGGGAAGCTGGCCACTTGCCTGTGTTCCACACAAGTCATGAAAGAAGATGTATCTACAATGTGGCCCATCACCTTCTAAGCCCATGTTCTTTCCACTGTAATGTGCCATCTCCCTTCCCAAGCAGAAAATTATTGGGAATAATCAATGGGTTCCCCAAAATGATGTGCTAAAACATGAACCCACAAAACCCATCACTTTCTAATGCATGAGGGTGACACAGAAAACATAGTGAAAGAGGAAATTCCATTCACAGAAGCTTTGAAAAACATGCTTGGAAATTAATCTGGTGTTGCAATTTTAGGATCTGTTGAAGAAAATTATAAAATTTTCTGGGAGAAATAAAGAATTGAAATTTGGGGTTTGGAACTCTGTTTCAGGTTAGGAAGATTCAGAATGATAAAGATAAAAAAGCTCGAGCAGTTCATTACAGAGTTCAAAAATGAATTAAAATATTCATGACAATTATATTAAAAATCCACCTGGACAAATACATAGGCTAGAGTATTGCCCTGGGGGAGGAAAATAGCTCAGGAGAAAGTAGCTCAGGAGAAATCACTTCCCAGATAATTATAAAATATATTATCAAATGACAATAGGGCTTATGACATTGGTTTAAGAACAGGAAAAAAATAGTCAATAAAATAAAGCATAGATTCCAAGTATATGCCTTAACTTCATGAGAGTTACTCCCAGGATTAACCTGGAATAAGAAAAAAATGGAGAAGAAAGTAACTTTGATAAATATCATTGAAGAAACTGGTGACAATAGTATCTAACATGTAATGAGTATTAACTCTGTGCTAGGGGTTATTCTAAGTGGAAGAACTTAACAACTTCATGAAGCAGGTTCTATTATTGTCCCAACTGCATGGATGAAGAAACTGAGTTAACAAAGAGCCTCTATACACCTGCCCAAAGCCACAGAGGAGCTTAAATGGCAGAACCAGGTCAAACACACAGTCTCAGGTCAGCCCTCCCGATCCCCTGCTGTTGCTCCTCTCAGATTACAAAGCCAGAGCTTTCACCTAATTGCTCAAATACTTATGCTTTAAAAGCCCAGCTTAAAAAAAAAGAAAACTTTAAAAAATATTTAAATATCTACCTCAAAAGCAGAAGGAAGTAAATACGTTGTCAGTAAAAAAAAAAAAAGAAGAAGAAGAAAGAAATGTGATGAATGAATTTTTAAATATCAATATAGAAATAAAATTTTGCTACAAAGAAAACATTTGAAATTGGATAAGAGATCATGAAAAAGCTATGCTCCATCACCAGGATAACTGAAATCAGATGACTGACAGTACCAAGTGTAGATGAGGGTAGGGAATAACTGGAACCCCCACACATTGTTCAGGGAGAGTGTAAATCTATTCATGCATGTGGAATATGATCCAGCACAGAATGAGCGCATAGATCCCTCCTAAGATGTGTCCAAGACACAGCATCTTTATTTGCAGTGGCCAAGAATATTTTCAATAGCTTTTACAATAGTCAAAAACTAGAAATGATCCAAATGTCCATCAACAGAGGAGTGCTCAGTGAACCATGATATATTCATAGGATAGGATAGTACTCAGGGAGAAAAAGGAAGGAATCACTAACATGCAGCAGCATGGATGACGCTCTAGATATTTAGTTGAGTACAAGAAGTAAGACTCTGAAGAGTAAGTACAGGGTGATTGCCTTTATATGACATGCAAGAAGAGGCAAAGCAATTCAGAGTCTAAAAATAAATCTAAGGGGCAGCCCGGGTGGCTCCGCGATTTAGCACCGCCTTCAGCCCAGGGTGTGATCCTGGAGACCTGGGATCGAGTCCTGCGTTGGGCTTCCTGCATGGAGCCTGCTTCTCTCTCTGCTTATGTCTCTGCCTCTCTCTCTGTGTCTCTCATGAATAAATAAATAAATAAAATCTTTAAAAAAATGAAAAAGCTGACAGATATTCAGAAAAATCACAGATTAAAAAATAAAAATAAATCTAAGGAGTTACTCTGGGGAGTAGTTTTTGTTGTTGTTGTTTTAAAGATTTTATTTATTTATTCATGAGAGACATAGAGAGAGAGAGAGAGGCAGAGACATAGACAGAGGGAGAAGCAGGCTCCCTGAAGGGAGCCCAATGTGGGACTCCATCCGGGGACTCCAGGATCAGGCCCTAAGCCAAAGGCAGACGCTCAACCGCTGAGCCACCCAGGTGTCCCAAGGAGTGGGTATTTGGTAGGACACCCAAAGGAACTTTTTAGGGTACTGGAAATGTTCTGTCTTGATCTGGATTATGGTTACACAAGTTTACCTCACAGTTCACTGAACAGCACACTTAACACCTGTGCCATTTATATAAGTTACAGCTCTATAAAAAGTAAAGCCAGTAAACCAACAAAAATGTTAAGCTGAATGTGAGGGACAGAATTTTTTTAATTCATTCAACAAACGTTTGGCATGTACCTCTTGTGTACTGGCTGCTGAAGACACCTCACTGACTGAATAGGACCACCATCTAGGAGCTTGAATCCTGCAGGGGACACAGACAAGCAAATAAATACAGAACCTCATAAAGCATGATTGAGTTGGGAACAGGTGTCATGGTGCACATAGTATGCATAGGATGCTAAGCTGGTTTGGGGAAATTGGGGGGATTTTGGCAGGAGAGAAGAGGTTTATGCTAAGTCTTAATAGACAAGTAAAACCACTGGGTGCATGAGTGGCTCAGTTGGGTTGAGCACAAGACTCTTGGTTTTGGGTCAGGTTGTGATCTCAGGGTCATGGCATTGAGCCCCGCATTGGGCTCCATACTCAGTGCAGTCTGCTTGGGATTCTTTCCTTCTTCTTCTCTGTTCTCATCTCCTCCTCCCCTCATGCATTCTCTCTCCAACAAATAAGTAAATAAAATCTTAAAAAAAAAAAAAAAGATGACTAGAACCACAGTGGGATATAACCTTATACCCATTAGGATGGCTGCTGTAAAAGCAAACAAATAAACACTAGAAAATAAAAAGTATTGGTGAGGATGTGAAAAGACTGGAATCCTTGTGTACTCTTGGTGGGAATGTAAAATGGTGCAGCCCTATGGAAAGCCATGGGGAGGTTCCTCAAAAAATTGAAAATAGAAATACAATACAATCCAGCAATTCTCCTTTTGGGTATATAACCAAAAGAATTGAAAGCAGGGTCTTGAAGAGGTATTTGTACAGCCGCATTCATAGCAACATGATTCACCACAACCGAGGTGGAAGCAACTCAAGTGTTCACAGATGAACAGCCCCACCAATGGCAGTACATCCATGCAATGCAAAATTATTCAATCGTAAAAAGGAAGGAAATTCCGACACAAGCTACAACGTGAATAAGCCTTGAGGACATCACACTTGGTGAAATGACAAATATTGTATGATTTGCACCTATCTGAGGTGCCTCGAGTAGTCACCGGCGGCGCAGAGACAGAAGGCAGAAGGGTGGTTACCAGGGGCCGTGGGGGGAGGGAGGTGGAGTTGTTTTTAAGAGACACGAAATTTCAGGTTCGCAGGATGAAGAGTTCTGGAGATTGGCTACACAACAACAGGAATATACTTAACGCTTTAAAAAAAAAAGATTTTACTTATTTGAGAGAGAGAATGAGCAGTGGGGAGGAGCAGAGAGAGAGAGAGGGATGCAGACTCCAGCTGAGCAGGAAGCCTGATGCTGGGCTTGATCCCAGGACCTGGAGATCATGACCTGAGCGGAAGGCAGACCCTTAACTGCCTGAGCCACCCAGGCGCCCCCGGGAATGTACTTCGCACTCTTGAATTGTGTATTTAGAAGTCTTCAAGATGGTAAGCTATACATTATGTGTATTTCACTACATTGAAAAAAATGGATAGAGAATTTCTTGGCAGAAAAGGGCACACGTAAGTTTAAAAACTTGAAAGAGCCTGGTGTCTTCAAGGAACGGTGACATGTTGAGTGTGTCCCAAGGACACAGTGATGGATGGTGGCAGGTGATTCCATGTAACGTAGGTAAGACTAGATCATGAAGGGCCTGGACCATGATGTAAGCAGTTTGGGCTTGAACTGATCAGAACCATCGAGAGCTCCCAGAGGAGACTGTGGCGCAAAGCACTTCTACCTTGTGAAATCCACGGCCATTAACTACGTCTGTCCACACCCCCCCCCCGCCCCTGCAGACGGTAAGCTCCCCGAGGGCAGGCCCTCCACCTGCTCCTCTACCACCGTGTCTCCAGCACAATAATCGGCACACAGCAGGCACACAAACATAGGTTTGACAGAGCAAATCATGTATTTGGCATTTTAGAAAGGTTTTTTGGGGTGGGGGAGCAAATCATGTATTTGGCATTTTAGAAAACAGAACAAAAGCTGAAGCTGGAGGACACAGACCATTTGGTAGACTTTGCAGCCACCCCGGTTTGGGGAATTCGGGAAGGATGCAAGGGCGCAGTGGCAGAGGGAGGGATGCACATTTCCCAAGTAAGGCTGAAGGCCTCGGCGGTGGATTTGATGTGGAGCGTGCGAGACAGGTGGAAGGTGAGGAGGCTTCCAGACGTTCATCCCATGTGTCCTGGACCAGGTGGCGGCACACAGAAGGAACACGCAGGCCTGGAACTAGAGGGGACCCTCCTTCAGTCCTTTATAGCCAGAGCCAAGAGCAGGACCAGACACATGACAGGTGCTGAATAAATGTTGGGAGAGGAAAGAGAGGAGGAGGCAAGAAAGGCTGGAAGGGAGAGCCTCAGGGCAACGGGGTCTGGTCACAGACCTGGAAGTCATCAGCAGGCAGATGGCACTTGAAGAGGACAAGGTTGCAGGTGGGGAGCTTGGGGCACTGAGGCCACAGGACAAAGTCCTGAGGAGACCATGTGTTCAGGGGCTGGAGGAGGAGGAAGAGGGATCACTGCTGATGGAGAACCACGGGGCGCAGGGGGGTTGAGGGCCCGGGATCTGGAGGGCGGGTCATCAGCCACCCAGCAAGACGGGATCCTGCGAGTACTGGGCTTACGTGGGGTGGAAGGGGACAGAAAGGGAAGGGGTGGGGGTGCAAGGACACCGGATTCTCTCGGGAAAGTAGCAGTCTGCGGAGATCAAGCCGTTAAGGCAGTAGCTGAGGGACCCACGGAATAGGACGGCTGACGGACTGTCCTTCAGGTAGGACATTTTTAGGACTGGCCGGACCCGGACCTGCGGCGCGTTCCAGCTGCCACGCAGGAGCCTGCGGGAGCAGGGACCCGTGGGCGGGCGGGAGCCCACGGGGTGGGGGGGGGCAGGAGGCAGCTTGGACCGTGAGCCTGTCTGCGTGGAACAGGACCCGCAGACGTCCGGAGTCATTCATGGGAGACTCGGGCAAAGGTATCTGTAAAGCCAATACGGGGACAGCAGAGAGGCCGTGCATCCTCCCCCCCCCCCCCAGAGCTGCCAGCGGGCAGGGCTTGCTCTCTGAAGCCATGCCTTGTCGCACACCCGTCCCAGCTGCGTCCCTCCCTCCGCAGCCTGTGTCCCTCGGGATACCTCAAAAGGCAGGGATTTGCAGGGGAGAGCCTGTCTGGATGCAGGCGGCCAGAACTTTCCCGTTGGCCTGGCTGAGCCAAGCCTGTGTTCTGGGCAGGCAGACCTGAGTTTGAGTCCTGCCTGTGTCTTCAGTCACCAGCCATTGAATTAGAGCAAATTCCTCAACCCTCTGAAGTCACACTTTCCTTCCCTATAAAACAGGGCCAACGGACTCCTGGGTGGCTCAGTGGTTGAGCATCTGCCTTCGGCTCAGGTAGCGATCCCGGGGTACCGGGATTAAGTCCAACGTCAGGCTCCCTGCCTGATGTCTCTGCCTCTCCCTGTATCTCTCATGAATAAATAAAACTTTTAAAAAGAGAGAAATCTTACCTTTAAAAAACATAAAAATTAAAAAGAAATAAAACAGGGCCAACATGACAAAATTCAAATGTCATGTGTATGTATGACAATATGCATATGTGTTTCATGAATGAAAGCTTTAGGACTTTTCTGACTTTCCAGGCAGGGGTGATGACCCTAACTGAGCTGGGCACACTTGTAGTTCACAGCACACTCAGCATATTGCCTCACAATATACGTCATGCCCAGGGCTCTGGGAGTTGGCTGTTATTAACACCATTATTGCTGATAACACGGGCTTCTAGATGTTTAGTCTTGCCCAAGATTACCTGGCTAATAAGACGCCGAGCTAGGGGCCAGGTGACTTAGCTTTTCCCTCTATATGTAGTGACACCTTTAACAAAAACCATTTTTCCTTCCAGCCATAGTGTTCAGGACACAGCTAGATCCTGTTGAATTAAAACAGGCACTCGAATGTTTGTGCAGGTTTTATTGCATACAGATGTGCTTAGACTCCTTGGGTCCTCCTTCAGCGTGCTCCCCACACTGGGAACAATCTTCTCGTCCAGCATGATGTCCCCACAATACACACAAAGTTCCTCGGGATAGGAGTCAGTGTTCCATCCTCCCATTCCTATCACTTAGCACAGCCTGGCACATGGTAGCTGTTCAATAAACACTTGCTGAAGGGCAGCCCTGGTGGTGCAGCGGTTTAGCGCAGCCTTCAGCCCAGGGTGTGATCCTGGAGACCAGGGATCGAGTCCCATGTCAGGCTCCCTGCGTGGAGCCTGCCTTTCTGTGTGTGTGTGTCTCATGAGTAAATAAATAAAACCTTTACAAAATACAAAAAATAGATAGGTCTCCTTTAAAAAAAAAAACAAAACACTTGCTGAGTGGAGAAATGCATCCTGCTTTTGTTAACGGTGGCCCAGAAACTTTATCCTCTCCTCATAATGCATCTCCAGAAAGCCGTACCTATTCTTCTAACCTCATCTGTCAAGCTGGGGGCCACCTTTGTTTGCAATTTATCTTCTCTTGTTGCTCATTGGATTCAATAAAGGTCATAGTAATTTGTTTGCTCACTAATCAGGTATTCTTAGGCAGCCACTAATTGTCAGATACTGTGCTGTGTTGGAGATGTGGCCCTTGAAAGGTGGCTTGAGCAGTTGGGTAGGTTGTATACTGCACAATCTGAGGATGCACCATTCATAGACAGCCTTTCACTAATGGATTGCTAAGTGCTCCAGGCTTGAGGACAGAGGAGCAGGTCAGACCTCCACCAGTCCAGGGAAATGTTTGATTCCATCAAATCTAGTGCTTAGGAGACTTAGTTGGGGGAGGGAGCAGGGCTCAAGTCCCTTGTAAATCACCCAACACTACCTTTTGGGTACCAGGATGCCCCCTGGGTAGATTCTTTCCCCTTAGCTCCCCACCAGGCACTAACTTTCAGCACCAGCCAAATTTTCCCAGATGGATTTCTAACCATTGAAATGGAGGTTTCTAATGGAAATCCTTGCAGCCCTTTACTTAGAGCCTCTCCGGTGGGCACTACTCTAATTATTCAATTGCCTAATTCCATTTATCTTTCATGATCCATTATGCACCACTGACAGGCTGCGTCTTCCTTAGCAGATACATAACCTAGTCTAATGGACTCTGGGTGAAACCAACCACATTGACTAAGGGATTTAGCTGGTACCTAATTCCCCTAAACTATTATTTTATAAATGAACAAGGCAGACAGACACATTTTCTGCTTTAGGATAAATATTTTATGAATTGCCCCTCTGCTATATCACATTATTAGTACATTATCCTTCATCCCTCCCCAAGGTTTGAAGGGCCTGGGCATACACTCAGGAGTACATTTGGGTGATTTTATTGAACAGGCTGCTTTTAAAATCTGTTTGTATCAGTGGAAAAAAGAAATACTTTTGTTTCATGAGCAGGAAAAGTTCTTTAAATGTTGATTTGCTATTTCAGTGTGAAAGTCACCATTTGAGGCCTTTGGGTTTGCCAGAAGTGTTCAGGGTGTCACACACACACAAAAATGCAGTGCATCTTCTTTCCTTGGCACTCCCAGCACAACCATCAGCACTGGGATAAGTCTTGCACGGCTACAGAAAGGAGCACCTCCCTTACCTTGAGAACGAAACATCATAAGAAAGTCCATTTTTCTTTATGGTTAAGTTCATTTTTTAAAAAAAAGATCCAGTTTTTAATGTAAAAGACTCTTTTGCTTGTGGAATCTAAGAAACAAAACAAAGGGGGAGGGGAGATAAAAGAGGGAGTGCGGCAAACCAAGAGACTGACTCTTTACCTATAGAGAACAAACAGATGGTGACCAGAGGGGAGGTGGGTGGGGAGGCTGGGGGAAATAAGTGATGGGGATTAGGGAGGGCACTTGTCCTGATGAACACTGGGTGATGTAAGGAAGCGTTGCATCACCATATTGAACACCCAAAAGGAATATTCCAGCATATATGTTAACTAACTGGAATTTGAAGACCAACTTTTACCAAAAAAGCCTATTTTTCTCCATACTTAGTTACGTTTTCACCATGCACCACATGGGCCTTCTAACCTAGGCTGGTGGTGCTGGCACAGAACACACGTCTCTGAGCGCTGAGCGTTCACCAGGGTTCTGCCCAAGATTATCAAAAGCAAGTGTCTTCTTTCCCTCGTCCAGGGTAAACATTGCACACTCTTTCATGCTTGTAAACCAAAGCGTGTACATTGTTAAAATTATAAAAGGCTCTAATCAGTCTCTTCGCTACTTGGTAGGCTTCCTATCACATGAAAGAAGGGGAGCTGTACTTAGGAAAGGCCGAGAGGCAGAAGCGGCTGACTTGGTGGCTTTCCCAATCCCTGGGGTCATACGGACAAAGATCGGGACCTGAAAGTAAATAAACTAAATTCTAGCAGTTTTTCTGATGAAAAGTAGCCTTTATGTCGGTTCCAGGTGTTACGGCGATATACCCACTCGCACAGATGAAATTAATCGTGACAATTCTTAGGGATTAATTAGAATCGAATTGATAGGGAATGTGGCACACAAACCTTTGATAAAATGCCACGTGAGGTTGAAATATGAGTGACACGAAGGGGAGGTTGGGAGTGTGATTAATGCATTTACACCTTCTTAGAGTCTCCCTGGAGTATGTTTTACCTTTGCCATGAAATGAAAACATTTAAATTTCTTTAAAATTACATTTGACTTAATTATACCCAGGCCCTGATACCAGTAAGCCTCCCATTTTGTCTGTTTTTCTGTCATAAATAGCGACCAGGCTCATCATTTCATAAAGAGTTGTTTTCTACAGGATGTTCGCTATGTGCAGAATGTTAATAGCTGGCTGAATATGAATAGGCTCTGTGGCTCCACTTGAAATATAGAAAAATGGCCCAGACATTAAAAAAGATAAAAGGGAAAAGGGCAGTAATGAATTTAGAGGAAAATGAACATTAATGGTACTAGCATTACTCATGCTCCACATAACAAATTATTGGAAATCTGTCAAGCACACCAAATTATCTACTCGTCGGCTGCTGCGGGGCCCTCTGCAGCCATCCAAAACCAGCAAAAGCAAGACAATTTAAGCTAATTTTACTATTTATAACAATAGAACAGGCCATTAAGATAAATTAATGTCATTATCAAGTTTCTATGAAAATGACAAATACCACTATTTCGAGCAGCTTAGAGGCTGTTGACTATAATGAAATCCGCTGCGCAGGTACTAAACAGAAACACTCCAAGTAATTATTTTCTAGTAGCCTGTTTGTTTCCTGACCATTCATTTGCTTTCACCACAATTAGTTCTGTACACAATATGGTGTTAACTAAACAGTCAACACTATGCAGCATTAGGACTAATTGGGCCATTAGGGTGCAGTTTCCAGCCTTTTCCTCCCTGAAGAGAGCTAGGAGTAAACAGACCAGAGGCAACAATGACAGTACCATGCTGGCATGGATTGTCTTAATTTAAAGGCGCTCCAAACAAGATAATAAGCCACACAGGCACACAGGTGAAAAGCTCTGCAGAGGACACCCTCGGACGAGCTGGTTAGTCACTGACTGGACAGCACTGGCATGGGCCCCGGTCCCTCCCAAGTGGATGCCTTGCCAGGCAGTCTTCCAGGGCTGTGTCTTTGGACCACCTGGAGGTGTTCGGACTACCTTGTCGGTCTGACCCTGGGAGTTCTTCCAGGGCTTGGGTCCATGATTTCTGAGTTGTTCAAAGCCACACCACGGAAGGCCCCAGTTCCCTGCTAGGGTTGTACCACTGGTGGCCCCCACGGCTAATGGTTTAGGGCCAAATACTCTGAGACTGTCCACAGTGGAGGTCTGACACCAGTGGGAGAGCATTATTCCTGACAATGCAGTGAGTGACTTATCAGGAAGAAATAATCACATAATCCTGCTCTCGTGAGCTCCTCGTTGTGGGGTAGACTCTGCATCTGTCCACAGCCTGGCTGGGAGCTGTGGGTGCTTGGTTAATAAAGAGGTGGGGGGATTTATGAGCCTTCTCGGAGTAACGCTCGGGGCTCCCAGGGCCGTGTTGCTCCCTGTTAGGGGAGTGCGAGCAGACTGTTCTGTGGATACCACTCCAAAATGGCCCGTTGGCCAGTCCCAGCTGTCCTTCCCCTCTTCCAGTGGAGACGGGGGTGCTAATATTCAGTACTGCTTCTAGAAGCCTGCAGGTTCTCAGGAGATAGGAGACACATGAACATATGTTGGATTTCCAAAGAACCTGGAGCGCATAAGGAGTTCAAGCAACAACAGAACTACTAAGGAGAGTCAAAAAGGAGGCCCCGCAGGGAACAGGTGCAGTGTGGACAGCAATGATAGAGGCATCTCAGAGACCTCTTTACACAAGAGCTTTGATTTGTATCAGCCTCATAACGTGATGTCTGCCAAGGAGGGTAAAATACAGAATCAGCCAGAAGGGAACTCGGACATGAGCTCTTCCAATGGCCAGCTGAGATGCAGAGGTGAGGGCCCATCCCTGGTACTTCAATTCTCTCACCCATATCCTTCACATAGGACCGCTTTGCTCCTCCACATTAGTGTGGATATCCGCAGGGGCTGTGTGGGCACGTGTGTGTGTGTGTGTGTGTGTGTGTGTGTGTGTGTGTGGTCCTGGTTCCCGCTCCCTGTGAGCAACCCTTGGCCTATTACATTCACTAATTGCAAACCTTAGTCATTGGTAGACTTACTCAGCATTGGGGCTGCGAAATCAGAATCCTTTAAGAAAAGGAGTGACTCTTGCCTTAAGAGGCCACGGAGACCCTAAGAGAAAGACAAGATCTACATTGCAGTCACCATAGTTCCCCTCCCTTCTCTCCTTGCCCCTGGTCCCCTGTCTCCCACCTCAAATGGTCTTTTCTTCCCCCTCTGCATCCACAGCCATAATCAGTGCTATGAGAGGCAGAGAGAAGGTCTAATTTCCTTATCTTTTACAGAACCTAGAACAGAGGTCAGCACTCCATAAATAAATGCTGTTTCAAAGAGCATCGAGGAGGGTTTTCCGGCTGCAGTGACATGAGGGGAAATGCAGGCAAGCCATGGACCTGGGAGGAGGAGACAAGTGGGCTGCCTCTGAATGCTGTGCCATCTGGCATTGACAGCTTAGGAAGGGCTACTTTTTGCAGGATCCTTCTTCCATTCTGAGGTCTGTGTTCCTGTGGCATTTGCTGACTCAAGAGTGAAGGACCCTCAAGGAGGTACCTTGTCCCCATTCTGCCCTTGGGAGGCCCAGGATGCCAATCCAGGACCCTCCTGGGCTTACTTCCAGTCACCTGGCTGGCTGCTGGGCAGGATGGAGCCATCCGATTTGTAAAATTACAAATACTGCTTTTCAAAGACATGGTTCTTAGGGAAACTATATGGTGAATTAATTACATCCACTAACCCAGTGATGATCATCATGGTGACAAAACTTAACCCTCAAGAGCTCAAAGCACTCTCAATCATCATATTGATTTTTCTCAAAGTTTCCCCAAAGGATGGGCTACTTTATGACCTCTAGGTGAGGAAGCTGTGTGACCCAAAAGGCAAAAATCTAGGGAACAGGCTGGAAGCTTCTGCTCCCTCGGCTCTCTGGCTGTAGAGGCGAGGGTGCTTGGGGCCATGCTGAGTCACTGGCAATGAGTCGTGGCAGTGGAACCTCTGCCTTGAGTGCTGCCTCCCTGGGGCCATGCTGGAGGGCCTGGCAATGAGTCGTGGCAGTGGAACCTCTGCCTTGAGTGCTGCCTCCCTGGGCATCGGTGCTGCCTGGACTTGGGCTGAGCAAGCAGCCTGAAGCTTCTCATCAAGCTCATTGGGGGCAGGGAGAAGGCTCCAAGACACTTGATCTTTTTCCCTTCAACTGGCCAAGACATGGGCACTGGGTTAAGCATGCTGTGCATTGTGTGTTTTCCCACTGCCCTATGAAGGAAGTCGGACTTACATTTGAAAAACTGAGGGCACACAAGTCAAGAAACATGCCCAAGACCATGTGTCTAGTGGACACAGAGTCAGGATTGCAGCCAGGGTCCGTCTGTCCTGCCTGAGACACTGTGCTCCCCTGGGCGGCTTTCCCTCTCTGAGGCTCCTTCGCTACTCACGGGAGTTAGCAGCATCCTGGCTCCCCAACTTCCTTCCCCTTTGACCTTGAACAGCCTCAGCCCCCTTATCTGTGACATTGGGCTGATTGTGACCCCATCCGATTTCTGCAAATATTAAGATAAGCTGGTTCACCTTCCATACCAGGCACGGAGCCTCGCTGCCACTCTGGCCCAGCTCAGCCCCCTGTGACCCCGTGTTTGGCTGATTTCAGGGCTTCTGGTGCTGTCAGAGCCGATTACTGGCTGCAACAACCTCATTCTGCAAAAATCACGCTGGCTTTTACAGGTCTTTACAGGAAGGAAATAGGCTAATGCACTGTTTCCCGCATATGTCAGTACAGCCCAATCTCTCTAATGGGCTCAAATTGCAGTTTTAAAACCTAAACTATGAACTTAAACTCTCCTGCAGACATGCACAGGACAGGTGTCCTCTCACTTCTCATGCTTCCAGTGAAAATTCAGGCAGAGAACAGCACGGGTCCTGTCTCCCTCTGAATAGCTGGGCTCACAAGCAGGAGTGAACGTGACCTCGATTGAGCTTGTACTGCATAAAGGTGAGTGAGACGGAAAATCTAGGAAAACTTTCTTATTTCAGAACTCTTAAAAGTTCTCCCTGGATCCCCCACACACCCTTTATCCTCCCACTATCCCTACCTCCCTTCCATAGGGAACATAAGACGGAGCTTTAGGGTGAGCCTGAGGGTCACAATGGCCACAGCTCTAGTGACCTGCATGACCTTTCTGCCTGAGATCAGCCTCACTTTTTGAACTTTGCTGCCATATTTCTATTTCTTCGATAGACTCCCAGACCCTCTACGCTGCTTACATGGATGGGTATTATTGTTAATCACATAAATGAAATTGCTCTCAATAACCGGAGTTTCTGGCCAAGAGCTCTTGGCCAACCCACAGCTAACATTTGCATGAACCAGGTGCTATGTGTGGGCACTGTACACCTGTCTGCGCATCCTTCCACTGGAGGCCTGCGGTGGCCCTACCCCGCAGACAATAAACCCAGCTTCACAACTGAGGCAACAGGTTCAGACATGCTTGGCTTCCTGGCCTAAGGTCAAACAACTGGTAAGTGGCAGGGACAGGACAGGAGCCCAGGCAGTCAGATATCGGAAGCCACACTCTTGGTCTCTCTGCCCCTTGGAGCCTGCAGACGAGCCAGACTCCTGGTCCTGGCCTCAGTCAGACTGACCTATCTCTTTAGCACCCAAGAGCCACCATAACAAAGTGGTGGGGTATTGACTAGACAAGTCAAAGGGGACATTAGTTATGTAATTGATCTACCGTGGAGATTATTATTTTACTTGCTCTCTGTCGCTAGACCATGTGCTCTGTAAGGAGGGAACTGCCCTGGTGTATGCAGTGCCTGGCAGGGAGAGGTGGTCAGTTAAAGGTTTCTGGAATGAATGAGTTGCTTAAAAGATGGAAATCACCAGCTGGGCACATCACTAGGGTCATGTATAAGGTCTCTGCAATTCCTCTTGTCTTATCTTTTTTTAAAGATTTTATTTATTTATTTGATACAGAGAGGGAGATAAAAAGAGAGAGGGGGAGAGAACACAAGCAGGGGGAGTGAGTGAGGGAGAGGCAGGCTCCCCACTGAACAGGGAGCCGGATGCGGGACTTGATCCCAGGACTCTGGGATCATGACCTGAGCCAAAAGTAGACACTTACCTGACTGAGCCACCCAGGAGCCCTTTCCTTTCTTTTTAAAAATATTTTTAAAAGATTTTATTTATTTATTTATTCATGAGAAAGAGAGAGAGAGAGAGAGAGAGAGAGAGAGAGAGAGGCAGAGACACAGGCAAAGGGAGAAGCAGGCTCCTGCAAGAAGCCTGATGCAGGACTCGATCCTCGGACCTGATGATCACACCCTGAGCGGAAGGTAGACACTCAGCCACTGAGCCACCCAGGTGTCCCTCTTTTTAAAAATATTTAATTAATTAATTTACTTAGAGTAAGTGAGGGGAAGGGCAGAGGGAGAGGGAGAATCCCAAACAGATTCTCCACTGAGTGTGAGCTTGACACAGGGCTGGACCCCATAACCCTGAGGTCATGACCACAGCTGAAACCCAGACACCCAACCGACTGACCCACCTGGGGAACCCCTCCTCTAGCATTTTCAAACTCTGCCCTCAGAGTGGATTAGTAAATGGTCTCCCTCTCAGTGCTCCTGTGGGCCAGTGGGCTTTTTAAAATAGACCATTAAGCAATGACAGAGCCCCAGCAATGGAGGCCAACTGTCAGTGGTCCTTGCTTTCTCATAGCAGAGACAAAGGGACATGCCTAGTGTCACTTGGAGCCTCTGAACAGGGTCCAGCTGGAGTGAGGAAGTCTCTAGCCCTTCACACACTCTTTCTTCTTCTTCTTCTTTTTGTTTTAAGATTTTATTTACTTATTCTTGAGAGAGAGAGAGAGAGAGGCAGAGACACAGGCAGAGGGAGAAGCAGGCTCTATGCAGGGAGCCCGATGTGGGACTCGATCCCGGGTCTCCAGGATCAGGCCCTGGGCCGAAGGCAGCCGCTAAACCGCTGAGCCACCCAGGCTGCCCCACGCTCTTTCTTCTAACTCTTAGCAAGAATTTTCTAAGCACATTTTTAAAAATTGTCCACGTCTCAATAGCCAATATCATGAAAGGGAGTCAGACATGCATTTCTGCATTTCTCTTCCCAGTTTGCTTATAAAATCAGACTTTTGAGGATGCCTGGGTGGCTCAGTTGGTTAAGTGTCCAACTTTTTATTTTGGTTCAGGTAATGACTTCAGGGTTGTAAGATTGAACCCCGTATCAGGCTCTGCGCTCAGCATGGAGTCTGCTAGAGACTTTCTCTTCCTTTCCCACTGTCCCCGCTAAAATAAGTAGATACATCTTTTAAAAAAATTTTTTAAAGGAGATTTTTCCTTCCTTCCAGGGTCCATAAATTAGGCCCATGAATTAGGTGGGCATCTCCTGCAGATACCAATTACATCTGGTTGGGCTGCTGTATATCTGGACATGGCAATGATGGTTTCTTGACTTAGCTAAATCTGCTCCACTTGTCTAAATTTAGCAGCCTATTTACTCTAAAGACTAGAATCCAGCCAAGCCTAAAGCAACGATGCCAGTGTATTAATGGCCGGGTCAAAGTGTGCATACTGAAGGGTTGCCAAGAAAAGAGCAAGCAGGCAGATCCTGGCTTCCCCTTCTTTCGAGGCGATGCTTTCATCTGTAGGGTGGGAACTGGGTCCGTGCTTCATTCTGCTCCATGTAGCTGGCTCTGAGCACGTACCCGTACCCTTCCAGGACTTGCTCTTCTCATCTGGGCTGTGAACACTCAATAATCCCAAGTTCTATCTCAGTTCCTAAAAATCTCCTGTGGGGGGGAAAAAAATCTCCTGTGACTTCAGGGCCATACAGATTCTGTGATTGTATTGGATTTTCATGCTGGATTCAGAATCTATTTATGAGAACATAATGTCCGATTAACTTAGTTTACTACTCATCATGCATTGAGGGGGGGAGCAATTCTACTCATGAACCTAAGTGTCTCTGGAGTGTGGTGGTTTACCTCACCCTCGGGGGATGCCATCCAAAGGTGGGCAGGCTCTATTCTGAGGCTCCTGCTGTCCCTTAGAGTCACCTCTCAAATATCAGCATAGCTTTATGGGGTCCATGACAGTGATAGAGTCTCCAGTGGAAAATGCCCAGTGAGGGAGGAGTTTGATCCTGTGCAGATAAGTGATATTGTCATATATCTCTTTTTCCTAAGCAATAGCAGTGATCCAGGAGAAGTTTCCCACTTTGATTCTATTTTTTAAAAACATTTATTTATTTTAGAGACAGAGAGAGACAAAGCATACATGTACAAGTTGGGGAAGTGGCAAAGGGAGAGAATCTTCAAGCACACACCCTGCTGAGGGCAGACCCTGACACAGGGCTCGATTTCATTACCACTGAGACCGTGACCTGACCCGAAACCAAGAGCTGGACATTTAACTGACTGCACCACCCAGCATCTCATTTTGATTCTTAATACGTGGAATCACAGGCCAAGTCGTTTCCATTTAACTGGACTTTCCAATTAGTTTGATTCTAGCTAATAGAGAATTTGTTAAACTGAGATTTTACCATCAAGATAATGGTTGTGATGAATTTTGACTACTTATAATTTTTCAAGTTTATTGATCCAGAACAGTTACATTTTATCGTGCTTCTGACTTCCCCATAGGAGTGCACACAAAAGTTCCTGAGAAATCTTGAGGAGAGAGCTGGTTCCGAAAGTCTGGAAATTTGTTTTTGAATTGTAACCCAGGTTCACATGATCTTGAGGTTGGAGGATGAACCCAACCCAGAGGGTTAGTTACAGGAAAAGAGAAACTCATTTTTCTTAGCTCCCTATCAGGGCTGGTGTTTGCCAATGTCATTAACCAGATACTAATTAGCTAATTATTTCTTAAAGAAATGGTGGCTTTGGTACGTCACATTTCCCAGAAGATGATTTCTCTGAGACAGTGTGTTGATCTTGGCTTGACCACATTCTCGCCCTTTCTGGTACTAGAGGTAGGGAAGATAAAGACATGGTGGGCTGGTTTTGAGAGAGAAAGCCTTCAGGAGGGGGGCATCTGGGAGGGAGGGTGGGAGGGAGTTGTCTTCTCACTCAGGACAATAGGAGCAACTAAAAGGACACCATGGAGGTGGGGAAAGATGGGTTCTCAGCCTGGGAGAGATGAATAATACATTGGAAAGCAAACATAAGCATTATTTCTCTTCTAATCAGGATCATGAAGCATTTTACAAATTAACCACTTTCCTCAGACACTTACCATATTGAGTGGCTCTAGGTAGAGCCATCGGAGCGCACTCTGCCATCTGCATTTAGAAAATTGCCCATACATTTATTAAAGTGAAATTCACCCATTAATTAATGCTGTTCTCCCTGAAGACTCTCATTAGCACATTGAGCTAATTACTGAAACCATGGGCCCAAGGGTTGGGTTGGGTTTTTAAATTATTTTTCCTATTACAGTAAAATTTGTTCCTGCCTTACCTTTGTAGGATTTAAAGAGAAAAGACAGCAGCATCAGAATAACCTTTGGACCCAGGGAATTGAATAAACTTTCCTGCTGGCTGCCTTTCCCTTCTCTGTGGGAGGCATCCGCAGCTGCTATTTCAGCAAGAAATCCTTCCAGAATAAGAGAGGCCTGACTGTCTAGCCAACACTGTCGTCTTCTAAGAGCCCAGCTGCTGGGCGGGGGTGAGCGAGGGAATAAATTTGGAATGATACACAAGTCGGTGTCTGTCCAATGGATCCTCTCAGGCATTCATTTTCTCTTTTCCTCTTCCCCACCGTCCATGTGGCTCCCATGGGTCCTTCCCATCCAGTAGAAAGCAAGGGGCTTGTAGATGACTAAAAAAAAAAAAAAAAAAAAATCGGGGGAGGGGAGACCTATTTCTAAGGTCAATTGAAAACATCTTAAACTGTTCTGGCGGTGAGGCATCAGGGCACCAGGGACCGGGCCCTGATCTTGACGTTGGGGGAAGAAGTGTGATGCAGCCTTCCTCCCCCTCCCACCCCTCCACCCCACCCCCCCCACCCCCCGCAGGAGCACCTGTTAATCTCAGCAGTTCCCTGGTATTTTACAGAAGTCTGTTACCACACCCTCTTTTGCATGGAAGAATAAGCTAAAATAAGTTCTCGGTTATAGTTACACATACTTTAAAATACATGTTAAGTGAAAAGGGCAGAACAGAAATTATATTAAGTATGCCAGCAATGACGTGGTGGTATGTCTGCATTTAGCCAAGGACAGACAGGAGTGAGAAAAGAAGAAAGAATAGTTGTCGATTTGTTCAAAGGGTAGCGGGATGATTTTTCCCTTCTACGCTTTTACAAGTAATATTTTGAAGTTCACATTTTCGAGTGAACCGTTTGCTTGCCATGTTGGCCCTTTGAGCGTTAGACCTATTCGCAGGAGATCCTACTGGAGATGAATAATGGTCCTCCAGATGTTCATGGCCTAAAACCAGGAACATGCAAAGGTCACCTCTGCGGCAAAAGGGACTTTGCAGTTGTGACCTCCTTGGAGATCTTGAGATGGGGAGCTTATTTTGGTCTATTTGAAATATGATCGCAAACAAGTATCCTGGAAGGGGAAGGGAGGAAGGTCAGAGTCATGGGGTTGGAGAGGGGATGGTACAACAAAACAGAGGCTGGCGTGATGGGCAGAGCCAAGGAGGGCAGGCAGCCTCCAGGACCCAGAAAAGGCAAGGAACAGATTCTCCTCCAGAGCCTCCAGAAGGAACCAGCCCTGCCAACACCTCCAGGATTTCTCCACTGATTTCAAAATTCTGGTCCCTAGAATTGTAACTGAGTAAATCTGTGTTGTTGTCAGCTACTTGGTTTGCAGGGATTTGTTACCGCAGCCACAGGAAACGAAGACATGGGTGTCCTCAGGTGGGTGCCTGAGGTACATGTCTCGCCTGTGGGCATGTATGGAAGCCTGATTGTGTGCTCAGACCTCCTCGAGTCACACAGGCTGGCAGATACGGGATGGGCTTTGGGCATCCACGGCTGTACTGGGCCGGAGTGACGCAGTTCCCTGGATGCTGCCGAGGGCTTTGACCCCGAGGCATTGGGTGGGTATTAGGTGCGTTGAGTGAATTCGTGCCTGTATTATTTCCATGCAGAACCGGCTCCAAGCCTGTGTCTCCCCATCGGTGCAGCGGGGATATTTATGTAATTCATGAGAGTAAAACAAGATCGTGTACATCAAACCTCAAGCGCATAGCACAGGGTAGACATCCAGTAGGGAATGGGTCCTACCATCTCCAAGAGAGCTTTCCTTCGGCATCCATGAGGGAGACGTCTCCGTGGCCCCCCTGCTCAAAGTCCGGCCCAGCCTTGGCCAGCAGAGGTTAGGGATGTTCTTCCGGGAATCTAGAAACATCTGTAGGCTTCACGTGCAAACCACACCGGCGGCCTGGTTCTCAGGCTTCAGCGCATTCATCTGACATCTCGCAATAGCTGAGCCCTAGCCAGCTGCTGGAGGGTTAATGACAAACAAAACCCAAAACAAACAAACAAAAACACCAGGCACAATGCTTGTTCCCACCAGGCAGGCATTTTTCTGGGGAAGATAAGTATTAGTTAAAGCAATAATGACTGCTTGCCTATCTGTAGTGACAGCACCAAGGCATGGGTGCGGGGGAGAGACCTTTGCAACCCCAACTGCATGAAATTCCAAATATACCTGCAATCTAAGTTAAAGCAAATACTGCTTCTAGACGAGACCTCCAAGCATCTTTCTGGATAAAAATTCTGAAGCCACCCTTAGTGATGGGAAGTGCAGGGCATGGAGGGAGCGCGCAGCAGAACGTCTTCGCAGGCTGGGGGAGGAGAAGCTTCCAGGAAGCTCTTTGTCTGCCTCCTTCACTCTCTAGCTAGGTCACTGCCTCTCAGTAAATACAGACTATTTAATATTCGCGCATTTGCAGCTTTCCACTAAAGACGAACTTTCCAGGTTGGATCTTAGGATGTATTTTTTTCACTTGTGCATGGAGACAATATTACATGCTTTGATTAGAAGGAAGCCACCATCTTCCGTAGCAGATCTGGAAACTTCACTCAAGAGAAATTCATCAAGAAAAGCAAACAGTTGACAAATGAATCTTTGGCACTGTCCACTTATAAACTGGGTTCTGTCGACAATATATTTGTTTTTTGGAAAGGTTACAGCCTAGGGGCACTTGGGTGGCTCAGTGGTTAAGCATCTGCCTTAGGCTCAGGTCGTGATCCTGGGGTCCTGGGACCGAGTCCCATATCAGGCCTCCCATAGGGAGCCTGCTTCTTCCTCTGCCTAAGTCTGCCTCTCTCTGTGTCTCAAGAATAAATAAATAAATAAAACCTTAAAAAAAAAAAGAAATGGTTACAGGCTATTACAATGTTTGGCTTAATCTGTTGGTTTAACTGTTCTGTGAATTTTTTTCATTCGCCAGACACTGGGGGAGCACCCACTCTAAGCAGGGCTCTGTGCTAGGTGCTGGGCACACAGGGAGAGTGTCCATCTCTACTTTCAAGGAGTCCAAAGATTATACGTTACTATGACAGAGTTCATGGAGTGATGGGGGCGGTCTGCACCTGGGCCTCTGTCCAGCGAGCCGGGTGCTTCCAGTTAGAACACCAGGCCCTGCCTCTCATGCCAGAATGCTGCAAAGGGCAGCCAACTAGGCCCTTTCTGGGGAAAAGCCTCAGAATGAGGAGATGCAAACTAAAGACCCAGCTGGAATGAAGGAGATAGGAGATTTCAAGATAAGAAAAAATTTTAAAAACTCAAAATATAAAATAAACAGAATGAAAACAGTGAACCTCATGTTCCTGTCAACCAGCTCCAACAAAGATAACATTCTGCTGTTCTGGTTTCATCTCTATGTGTCCACCCTCTCTCCCCTACTCATTGTACGTGTTGGACTGCACACAGCTCAGAAGGGCAATTTTGGGACAAATTGGGCAAATGAGACACCTTGTAATCCACACCTTATTGCAAGATAGAACATCTCCCTTCTCACTGAAAGCTCCCTCCTATCCCTTTGTGGGTAATCCCCATATCCTCAGAGGTAACCACTGATCGAGTTTTCTCACCTTAATATATTTTTGCTAATCATAGATCTTCATATAAGTGGAATCATGATGTCTGAGTCTTTGTGTCTGGCTTCTTTGACTCCACAGCATCTGACATTCAGCCATGTCATTCCATAGGTCAGGAATTTGTCTCTTTTATGGCTGAGTAGTATTCCACAAGAACACACATAGTTTTCTAAAAGACCTCTATTTGGTCTCCCTTCGAATAGATCACTCTAGTGGGCTACAAGGGGAGACAGGAAAGACCCAAAACACAAGACCCCTGCTGTGTGCAGGATGCTTAGTCTTCAGGACCAAAGGGATAAGGACAGGTGCTGCTGGTCACTGCCCTAGGAGCCATTTGTCCTTTTTCTTGTTCACAGAACCCGATTTTGCCCAGTCACGGGGGTTGACTTGTGATTGGCCTCCTACCACTCTAAGGTTAGGCATGTGGCCCGAAGCTGGCAAGGAGGCATATGGAGAGATACTGTGGGGCTTCTCTAAAAAAGAGGAGCCCCATCCTCTTCCTTCATGCTTTGGACATTCTCATGAAACGCCATGCTTGTGTCCACAAAGAAAAAGCCCACCCGATGTACCAAGGACGACAGAAAAGAATATGATCTTTGATGACATTGTGAAGGTGTCATCCTTGTCCTTATGCGGCTCACTGCCTGGCTTCTTGGTAAATAAACAAAATATAAATCCTTCTGGCTTTAGTACGATCAGACAAAGACTTCTAATATTTGCAGCCAAATGCAAACACGGGCGAGGCACGCAGAATGCCTCACGGGTGTATCAGGAAACAGACTTTGAGCTATGGCACCGGCGGCTCTGGAAGCACCTGCTCCCACACTGTGCTGTGTCTCAGTACAAGGAGGAAGCCCAAAGTGGAAATAGAACAAGGGACTTGAGTACCAAACAGCGAAGAGGACCTACCAAGGAGGTGGACCTGGGCAAAGGGCAGACTTTTAAGGTTTGGAATTATTATTATTTTTTTAAGATTTTATTTATTTATTCATGAGAGACATTGAGAGAGAGGCAGAGACATAGGCAGAGGGAGAAGCAGGTTCTATGCAGGGAGCCCGATGTGCGACTCAATCCCAGGACCCCGGATCACGACCTGAGCCAAAGACAGATGCTTAACCACTGAGCCACCCAGGTGCCCTGCAATTTTTTTGTAATATTTTTATTTATTTATTCAGAGAGAGAGAGAGAGAGAGAGGGTGAGGCACAGGCAGAGAGAGAAGCAGGCTCCACGCAGGGGGCCCAATGCATGTCTCCAGGATCACATCTCGGGCTGCAGGCGGTGCTAAACCGCTGCGCCACCTGAGCTGCCCTAGAATTGTTTTTAAAAGATCCACACTGACCCAAAAATAAGGAGCTTTGTGGTTTGGCTTGGAATTATTTCTAAAGTATCCACACTCATCCAAAAATACAGAGCTCTGTGGTTTGAGAGCAGTACGAGGGTGTCTTGTCACTCACAGTGTGCACAAAGATGTCCTTGTTTCTGGAGAATCAACTATAGCTTGAAGTGTCACCTCCTGCCTCCTGGTAGGCACCACAGGAAGCGCATCACACCATATTACAAAACCCTTACAGATGGTTCTGCTTATGAAAATACTTATGATCAAAATTAAAATAGGTATTTGACTAAAGCCAAGTTTGCCACCATGGCTGAGGGGTTCCATTTTGCAAGGTTATTAAAGATACAGCCCCTGAACCCACGCACACATCGGGGAACCTGCTCAATCTTACAACCTTCCTCCTTGCCCGGATTACTCCGGATCTCTCCAGAGCAGAGCATTCCAACCAATATCTGCAAATGATCTCCACATGTGACTGAAAAATTGATCCTGCCAGCCTTTGAGGTGGCCAGATGGGACATGGGTCCCCTGTGGACCCTGGTCTGTGTGCTCTGGCCATAAGTAGCATTGACCAAGTATTCCTATACACAACACAAGTGTTACTTTCCATGCATAACACAGTAGGAGATGCTTGGGGAGCACTGCTCTGAAGGCTGAACATGCTAATAGATGCTCAGGCTTCCAACTGCCTTTGCAGCAAGAGGTAGTCACC
The DNA here is from genome assembly GCF_905146905.1 of Nyctereutes procyonoides. Taxonomy (NCBI): domain Eukaryota; kingdom Metazoa; phylum Chordata; class Mammalia; order Carnivora; family Canidae; genus Nyctereutes; species Nyctereutes procyonoides. The sequence continues at coordinate 7,989,289 of NW_026575033.1, read as the reverse complement.
TGACACAGCTCTAGCCGATGTCTAGTTGACGTCACTGAGTGCTGACTCTTGTTCTTCCTCCTTCCTCCTGGAACGTAGATGTAGAACAGGGTTCAGGCAAACTGCGGCCTGCCAGCCAAATTCCACCTGGCATCTATTCTTGTAAATCGAGTTTTATTGGAACACAGCTATGCCCATTTGTTTGCATGTGTCCATGGCTGCTTTTGTGTGACGCTGGCAGAGTGGGGTAGCTGTGACAGAAACCTGTGGCCTGCTAGCCACTCTCTGGCCCCTTCACAAGAAATTTCCTGACCCTCAATGTAGAGGATGCAGAGGGCACTTATAACTATGAGGACAAAGACCACCCACAAGGACAACAGAGCAGGGGAGTCCTTCATAAGCCACCATACCCATCCTGGACTCCCCACCTCAAGTCCACCTGGTGCATGACAAAAACTTTTTTTTAAGGATTTTATTTATTTATTCATGACAGAAAGGTAGAGACAGAGAGAGAAATAAGGCTCCTCGCAGGGAGCCCGATGCAGAACTCGATCCCAGGACCCCAGGGTCATGCCTTGAGCCGAAGCCAGACGCTCAGCCACTGAGCCACCCAGGCATCCCTGGCACAACCTTTTCATGTTTAAGTCACTATAGTTTGGTTTTCTCTGATACTGTTCCCTATGGAAAATCACTATATTGGCTGGGGTTCAAAGATGCAAAAAACAGTGGCGTTTAAAGAGAAAAGGAAAAATAAATAAATAAAGAGAAAAGGGATTTATTAAAGGATATACGGTAGTTCAAAAGTCTCTGGTAAGGCTAGAACTCCAAAATCCGATTAGGAACACACGATTAGGAACAAAGACCCGTGACATCACAGGTGCTATTCTAGCAACAACTCTCCTGCCATTTGTTCCCTGATGTATTCGGAGCTAGGTATCAGAATCGTCACCGCAGCCATCTCCCGAAGAAACAGATGCTTCTGCCAGCATGCAGGATGGCCTCATCTTGCCTCTTAGTCAGCTTGGGTGGTCATACAAAATCCCACCACAGACTGGGAGGCTTAAACAACAGAAAGATATTTCTCACAGTTCCAGAGGTTGGACATCCATGATGGAGGTGTTAACATTGGATTCTCCTGAGATCTCTCCCCTTGGATTGTAGATGACTGCCTTCTCGCTGTGTCCTCACTTGGCTTCTTCTCCAGTCACCAGGCCCTGGTGTCTCTTCCTCTTCCGTTAAGGATACGTATCCTATTGGATCAGGGTCCCACCCTCATGACCTTATTTGACCTTAATTATCTCCCAGAGGCCCTATCTCCAGACAAGTCATACTGGGGGTGAGGGCTTCGATCTTTGATCTATGAATTTTGGGGGCATACAATCCAGTCCACAGCATCTTGCTTACCACAGAGTCCAGGCCTCATGGGGACTCGCCTGATTGGTGGAGACCAGGCCCTACACCTGGAGCCTGGTTTCAAGGAATTCCTGGAATGTAGATTTTCTGGCTTCCACTTTGGAAAGGCAAGACTCAATATGCGGAATTCAGTAGGGAGAGGTTGGTCAAAATAGCAAGCAGCCACACATGACAAGTGTTGACTCCAGCAGACTTGCAGCTCAGTCCCAGTCCCAGTCCTGAGTAGTGTTCTAAACCTCTTCTTCACAGGGACGCCTAGGTGGCTCAGCAGTTGAGCGCCTGCCTTCTGCTCAGGGTGTGATCCTGGAGTCTCGGGATCGAGTCTCCCATCAGGGTCCCTGCATGGGGCCTGCTTCTCCCTCTTCCTGTGTCTCTGCCTCTCTCTGTGTGTGTCTCACGAATAAATAAAATCAACCTCTTCACACTGTTTTATAGCTCATTTTACTAACAATTCTGCTTCCAGATCCCGCCTCCTCTGGAGCCCTCTAGGCCCTCTGGCCCAGGGAGCTGTACCCCGGGAAGACATTTGCATACACACCAGCGCAAATGCTGCCCCCTAGTGCTATCACAGGGCAGTACTGTTTCTGGACCCCAAGCCAAGTAGACCCATGGCTTTTCAAGTTTATCTCCTGGTTCTGATTCAAAGATGTCTTTATCTTGTTTTGGGGACGATTATTCAAAAAAATTTTAAGATTTCTCAAAATTTTCTTTTTTTAAAATATTTATTTATTCGAGAGAGAGAGAGAAAGAGAGAGAGGCAGAGATACAGGCAGAGGGAGAAGCAGGCTCCATGCAGGGAGCCCGACATGGGACTCAATCCCAGGCCTCCAAGATCATGCCCTGGGCTAAAGGCAGGTGCCAAATCGCTGAGGCACCCAGGGATCCCCTCAAAATTTTCTGAAAAATGTTTTTGTCTATCATTGGCATGTGTTTGGAGCACAGAAGGAAGTGGAGGTTGGCTTCTATGTGAACCGATTTTTCTACCTTGACAGGTACTAAAACAGCTATGCAATACACAACTTTATTTAAGTTAGCCACTTGTTCAGCCTTTATATCAAAGTAATTTTTCAAATTTACATTGATTTTTCTCATAGAATATAAGATTAGCTACATCAAAATAGTACTGATAGAAGAGTAAAGGAGCAAAAGAGCCCAGAGACAGACCCAAGTATATACAATAAATATGATATCTATTAATAGGTGATGACAACCTGATTCTCTTTCTTGAACATTTTCTATATATTCAGCTGCTGGGAGACAATTCTCCATGGGTCTCTCACTTTTCTGCATGTCTTGCAGGAGAGGAACTAACTGTCTTTTGTTCCAGACTATCGTTTTAAGGATGGTCATATAGCCAAGAGCCTTGTAACACAGAGGGATCCCTTAGAGTAAAGGGCAGTTATGTTTACTAAGCACTACAGAAGCTTTGGGATCCCCAAGCTCAGGGTTGCTTCTCTGGAATGCAACCCATTGCATATACAGGCAACCCTCTGTGCCTACCCATTCATTGCCATTGGACTTAGGGCCAGGAGATTGAGGCAAATATGTGATGTTCCTGTTGCTGCTGAGCCTTGAGTAACAAAATCCTTTGTCGCTGACATTGGAGTCTCGTGTCTTCTATCAGCATCATTGGAAGCGTGGTAGGTAACTTGTTAGCTGGAAAGCAGGGTTAAGACCTCAGGCTCTCCACAGTTCTTGACAACAGGCCGCTTGTATGGAGTTTTGCATGCGTTATATCATTTTATCATTATGATTCAGTAAAGTGGGTGCTATTATCTCCATTTTACAGATGATAAAGCCAGTGTTTGGAGAGATTAAGTAACTTGTTCAAGGTCACACAGAAATTTATTCCTGGGCCAAGATTTTAGCTCAGGACTATTTGTTTCAGTGTTTTTACAAGTTATTACTTGTTAAAGTTAAATTCTTATCTCATAACATTGACTGAAATTCCGCATGGAACACACAGTAAAATAAAACAAACATGAGAAAACATGCATACCTGATCTCTAAATGGATGAGAATTTATTCAAAAGGGACTGTAATTAACAATATGGTATTATATACTTGAAGTTAAGAGTGTAGATCTTCTTTTTTAATTTTTGAGGGACAGAAAGAAGGAGAGAGTGAAGGAGGGACAGAGGGGAAAGGAGAGAGAATCCTTAAGCAGGCTCCCCACTGAGCATGGAGCCCCCACATGGGGCTCCATCCCAGGAGCCCAAGATCATGACTCCAGCTGAAACCAAGAGTCAGATGCTTGGGGCAGCCCATGTGGCTCAGGAGTTAGCATTGCCTTCGGCCTAAGTTGTGATCCTGGAGACCTGGGATGGAGTCTCACATCAGGCTCCCTGCATGGAGCCTGCTTCTCCCTCTGCCTGTGTCTCTGCCTCTCCCTCTCTCTCTGTCTCTCATGAATAAATAAAATCTTAAAAAAAAAAAGAGTCAGACGCTTAACCAGCTGAGCTCCCCAGGCACCCCAAGAGAGTAGATCTTAAATATTATCAACATAAAATTTCAAATGAGAATTATGTGAGGGGACAGAGTCGTTAACTAACCTTATTGTAGTTATCATTTCACAACACATATGTGTGTCAAATCATCACTTTGTACATCTTAAACTTATATATGTTTTATGTCAATAGTATATCAATAAAGCTAAGGGAAAAACTTTTTTCAGCATAAAGTAAGATATTTTAAAAATGGTTTTGAATACATATCAAAAATCACAATTGAAAAGTAAGCTGAAAACTGGGGAAACACTTGAATTAAGTAGGATAAGGAATTACTGTCTTTAACACACAAAGAGCTCATAAAATCAAAAAGAAAAATACTAAATCTCTATTAGAAAAATCAGTAAATAGGCAAAAAAACCCACCCCACTCTATATATGTTTTGCTGTTTTAAATAAATGGAATCAATAACAAAAAATAAGCACATAGGAAAAACATTTGACTTTATCATCAATGAAATGCTGCCCTCAATACTTTTCTGAAAGTTGGTTATATGTTTAAATTAAAACACGCAGTATTGGTGAAGTCACAATGAAATGGCTATTATACATGTGCTGATGAAAACATACATTGGCACAACCTCTCTGAAAGATAATTTGGCAATATTTTCCAAGACCCTTAAAACTGCTCCTGCCTTTTGGCCTCATTGATAACACTTCAAGAAAACTCTCCTGATGAACTAATCAGAGATACATTCAAAAATTGATGGATACATCTAAAAACAAAATTTTTCGCTATTTTTAAAGTGAAAATACCTTTAGACTTCTTCACTGAGACAAAAGAAATGAGTATCTTTCTGGTGGGCATGTGTTACTTTTACAATTAACAACCATTGAAAGTCTTTAAAAGAATTTTAAGAGAAAACAAAACAATTTTTGCAGAAATAATGCAGGTTCATTGTAAATAATTATTTAAATATAGAAAAAATGTGTAATGCAGCCTTCCTTCCCTCCCCTAATTGTTGAAAGGGGTTTTTTTTATGCCCTATTTCTATTCTAACAAACATATGAATATACATTTTCATCAATATCAAGAATTAAAAAATATGTGTAGCTCCCTCAATTTCAAAAAATATGCAATATTTAATGCAATATTTAGCATACTCTTACTTTTCTGCCTCCCTTCCCCAGTATTTCAGTTGTAGTCAAAATCATCTAAAGGTTGGAGCTTAAGCCAATATTAACTATTTATGCCTCTTCTATTTTAAGAATATTTTTTAAAAATCTATGGGACTTAACAATCTTGTTACCAGTAATGATTCAATCTCAACCACAACTTTCATTGTTTATCACCGTTTCTTCTCTTCATCTTTTTTGTAGTATTTACTTCGGTGCATTTTCACTTAATGCCTGGAGGCTCAGTAGTTTCCAGGTTTTAAACCAAGAGCTGGTAACATTGTGGGCACGCCTCCTTTTGCCCTCACACACCAGGGAGGAGTTGGAGGGATGTGGAACACCAGCTCACAGTTCGTTCTTCTCCTCAGGGGGCCCTGGGAAGGTTGTCCCACTATCTTCCAGCATTTGATGTCATGAGGAAGATGTTCGCTTCACTTCTCTCTCTTTTTCTTTTCATTTGTTCGATTTGCCAACATATAGTATAACACCCAGGGCTCATCCCATCTCTTCTCTTTTTTTTTAGGAAGGCTCCACACCCAGAGCAGAGTTTCATGAGGCTGAAATCAAGAGTAAGACCCCTAACCGACTGAGCCACCCAGGTACCCCTCTTTGGTTCTCTTCTTAATTGTTCTGGGGGTTTTGTGTTATTTTTCTGCCTTGAAGCTTATAAATTTTTCTCTTTGGGGATGCCTGGATGGCTCAGAGGTTGGGTGTCTGCCTTTGGCTCAGGTCATGATCCCAGGATTCTGGGATCAAGTCCCACATCAGGCTCCCCACAGAGAGCCTACTTCTCCCTCTGCCTGTGTCTCTGCCTGTGTCTCTGTGTCTCTCATGAATACATAAATAAAATATTTTTTAAAAATGTTCTCTTTGACCTTGGAATTGAGAAATTTCATTAGACAATGTCTCAGTGTTTTGTTTTGTTTTTTTTATTTTTTCCTACTTGGAGCTCAATGACCCCTTTCTCTCTACTCAGAAAAAAATGTGTTATATATTGTCACTGGTGCTTTTTCTCCTATTCATTCTATTCTCTCCTAATAGAATTCCTATTACTCAGGTATTAGTTACTCTGGATTCATTTTTTATCCCTTCTATGATTTCTATCACTTCTCCTCTAATTCACTGATTTAATTTTCAGCTGAGTTACAAGTCAGTGTGCTCATTCAGTAGGGTTTTTTCCTTTTTGAGACAGTGTCCATTCATGTTGTTTTTGACAACGTTTTAAAAATTGCTGTGTAATATTCATAGACAAAATACACACTTTTTAAAAATAGTCTTTTTTTTGAGAGAGAGAGAGAAAGAGAATGTGTACAAAGTTGGGGCAGAGGGAGGGAATCTTAAGCGACTCCTCACTGAATACAGAGCCTATCCCAGGGCTTGATTTCACAACCCTGAGATCATGACTTGAGCTGAAATCAAGAGTCAAAGCCTAACCCACTGAGCCACCTAAGCACCCTTACACACTTTTTAAGCGTATATTTCAACTGCAGCAAATGCATACATGTAGACCATATAACCACTCAATCAAAATATAAAGCATTTCTAACATCCCAGCAAGTTCCTCACACCTCTTCCCAGTCAGTTCACAACCCCTTGCCAGAAGGCATGAATGATTTCTAAGACCATAGCTTAGCGGTGCCTTTTTTAGTGTTTCATGTACATGAAACCATACTACATGTACTCTTTGGGTCTGGCTTCTTCAGCTCAACTCACTCATGCTGCAATCCTACAATAGTTTTTCCCCTTTTATTGCTTAATAGTATTCCACTGAGTAGATATACCACACATTGTTTCCATTTCAGTTTTTTAATTTCCAAAATCTGTCTTATTATCTAATTGCCCCCTTTCAAGATACTTGCTCTTGCTTTATTGAAGGGAAATCTACTTGAATATTCAGAGAATATAATCATAGTTTAAAATTTTTTACCTCTAGGATCCCTGGGTGGCTCAGTGGTTTAGAGCCTGCCTTTGGCCTGGGGCGTGATCCTGGAGTCCCAGGATCGAGTCCCACGTCAGGCTCCCTGCATGGAGCCTGTTTCTCCCTCTGCCTGTGTCTCTGCCTCTCTCTGTGTCTCTTTGAATAAATAAATAAAATCTTAAAAAAAATTTTTTTTTACCTCTTGCTTCCTGAATTAACTCCATTAGATATGGACGCAGGCATTTATTTTGAGTGCTTGGAATGCTTCCCTCTCTTCAAGGCACTGATTGTCCACGAATAACCAATGATTTTTTTTTGTTAGTTTCTGTGGATACCATACCATATGGATATCACATACCATGATAAGCAGGTATCAAGAGGACCCTCAGCAACTGTGTCTGATTTCCCCATTGGGATGCCCACTCCCCAACTACTCATATCATGTGCAGCTGCAGGTGGCAGAGAGCAGCTTTTGCCCTGCTTTTTATTCTTAATATGCTTGGAAAGTTCCTATTTACAAGCCTGGAATCCCTCTACTCATCATCAAAATAGTAACTTTCTTTTGCAGTGAAGATGAAACTAACAAAAAATAACTAACATATCCTGAGGTTTATGTGTGCTTTTTTTTTTTTATCTTTGAGAGATTTCATTTAGTTATTTGACAGAAAGAGAGAGAACACAAGTAGAGGGAGCAGCAGGCAGAGGGAGATGGAGAAGCAGGCTCCCAACTGAGTAGGGAGCCCGAGGCGGGACTCAATCCCAAGACCCTGGGATCATGACCTGAGCCAAAGGCAGACACCTAACCGACTGAGCCACCCAGGTGCCCCATGTGTGCCCTTTTCAAATAGATAGCTTCCACATGTGATCATTGTAAAATTCCTGCTCAAAAGTATCATCAGTTGGCTGCGTGATGCTGCTACAAAGAACAGAAGGAGTATGTCCTGAAGCAGATCTTCAAACTGCAAAAACCTGTGTCAATGCCATGGTGTCCTATAAACATAGAGCAAGAAGGTATCTCTTTTCCCAAAGAAAGGAAGATACGAAACATTTTGTTTTTCCTAATGACTTCGTAAAATCTGGCATATTCCTTGATCTGCAGAACTACTGGCTGGGGAAGAAACTAATCGGGTTGCCTAAGAACCCAGGGTTCTCTGGGTGAGTCAACAATTCAACCACTGCTCCCCATAATGTGAAATGAGCAAGGTCTGTCAGGTACAGAAGGGAGGGCTGAAATCTAGTGGCAGGGAACTGAACAAGACCCTGAAATAAAGCAATCCTGATGGAAGAGAGTCATAGCTCATGTTCCAAGTTCATAGCAGGAGCCAAAGCACTGGTAGAGGAATTGATTTCAGAACAGTACGTGGCTGACCTTGGGAGCGTCTCAAGACCCACAGGTCTTTCTCAGTGCCTGTGTCTCAGAGAACAGTGTTTGGGAATGGGAATGTAAACTCCGAGGGGCTGGACCAAGATGTCCTAGGTGAGGACGCGGCCCGCCTGCTGGCGTCTACAGGACTACCCTTCAACAGTGACACCTGGTGGCAGTCTCTAGGAACCGCAGGGTGGGCGCGCTGGGTCTCCAGTTTTGTTGGCTGGATCTCAGGAGTCCTTCCTTGTCTTAGGGTGAGGAAGGATCAAGTGTTCTTGCAGAACATGGGTGGGAGGTGGGCAGGCAGGGAATATGGAGAGGGATGCAACGGACTTTCTGCTTCAAGGACCTATGGTGCTCTAGCAATTAATTTTAAAAAGAATATGGAAGAGACATGACCATATTTCTATTCTGCAGAGAATAAGTCTTAAAATCTATATCTACATTTCTGAACAACCATTAGATGGACTGCTGTAAACCTATTACTGTAATGTTTTAAAATACTTAAAGAAAAAAAATAAAAAATTAAAAAATTAAAATAAAATAAAATACTTAAAGATTAAATATTTTTGATATGTTAACTTTAAAAAGAAGAATATAAAACTGTCATGATCCCGGGGCCTGGGATCGAGTCCCACATCGGACTCCCTGCATGGAGCCTGCTTCTCCCTCTGTCTATGTCTCTGCCTCTCTGTGTGTGTCTCTCATGAATAAATAAATAAATCTTTAAAAAAAAAAAAAAAAGAGCAGAAAATATTTACCTGGCATGGCTCACATGCATCTTGCTAATAGCTGGGGAAGTTGGGGGGGGGGCGGATGGCAGCACAGTCCTTCTGGTCCAAGGACAATGTGCTCACCCTGCTCCCCCACCAGGGTCCCTGGGGCTGAAACCACCTGCCTCTGGTTTGGCTACTTCCAGTGGGGTTGGCTCAGGAAGTACAGGTAGGAGACTAGGAAAAGAAAGACAGAAAGACAGAAGAGAAGACTCTCTTCCCTTGCCCTCCAGGCCCCTCCAGGGCTCTGGGCCTAGCAAAAAGGCCCAGATCCCCCAGGCCCCCCCGCCCCCCCCCCCCCCCCCCCCCCCCCCCCCCGCCCTTGCACTTCCTTTGTCCCTGCTGATGGCTTCCTGCTAGTGCTAATCACTCAGGGCCTTCACAGTCCCCAGTTGGTCCCTCGCTGGTGAAACCAATCTCTTATATTTATTTCCTTCTGTTTTCAAGACTAGGAGATGTTTCCATTTTCCTGTTTGGAACCTTGACTGATAAGAAAGTTAAATTGTCACCTTAAAGCCCAAGAGGGGAGGTATTCCAGGGGCCCAGAACTCTCTGATCTGCCTCAGGGTGTGGCAGACAGCTGTGGCTGACAGACCCAGAAAAACATCAGAAGCAAAGATGTGACATGTCCTCCCTGTCACCACTGCCTCTCCCCCAACCTCAGATACGGGTGTCATGTTCTGTTTCTCTGAGTCCTTGCTCTGAGCTGGCTGTTCTTTGATTGCTCTGAAAATGTTGCCTGATGATTACTTAAAAATTAGCCAGTTTCCAGGGACTTTTATAGAGGAATTAAATGGTTTTTTTCCTGATGAGTAACAGAGTCTCCTATAGACCTTTCAAAAGAATGTAAAAAGGAAACTAAAAACCAATTATAATTTCAACTCTTCAGAGGTAACTTCTTTTACTACTATGGTGATAGCATGCAACCGTTTTTTTAAACCGCATCTGCATACAAGTGTGCACATGTATTTGTAGCCGTGATTACAGCTTGTATATGGTTCTGCGCCCTCGCTTTTATGACTTGAGAAACAAAGGCTCTTCAAAGCCAGAGAATCCCTACTTCCCACCCCAATGCATGAAATGCACTCAATTTAACACTGATTAAGTGCTCTCCTACATCTCCCTACTAAGTGCTGGGACTGTGTGGGTACAACGAAAGAATGGGTTTGGAGCCTGGCTGACAGGCACCACATGGAGAATCCAAAGGAATGGTCCATGTGTGCATGCAAATCAAGTGACAAGCTGCAACCATGGCATTTGGGGAAGTAAGTGGGCAGCAGCAGAATAGGGCTATGAAGGTGCCCACCGCCCCATCTGCCTCATTCTTAGCTGGCAGAGAAGTGCAACATGCTCTCCCAGAAGAGAAGGCACTGGTGGAAACCATGCCTCCAGCCTCTCCTACACAGAATAAGTTCTCCATCTGGAGGAGACACGTCCTCGGTACTAAGTGTCTTTTGCAATGAGCACACTGTCTGCACAATTTAGTTGTGTGTTCTATCTAGCGTCTGGCCCATCTCCTGGCTAGCAAGCGCAGCTTTGTGTAGAGTGCTCTACAGATAGAATTCAGAACTCCTTTGGGAGTCTGAGGCTTCTTAATCCAGGAGAGTTAATCTCAGCTTTATCTTGTTTTTTTTTTTTAATTGAAAAAACAAAGCCTCTTACATGTGGATATTGCATATAGTGATGTACAGCAGCTGGAGGAGACACGAATAAAAATTCCACCTCCTTTACAAAGATGCAGGGATTCCCCTCCCCCGTTGAGAGCTTTTCTTGCCTGGGAAATGTTTCAGAGAGAGGCCAGGGTGATGACCTGGGAGATATTATGTTAATGAAAAGCAGGATAAATGCTCAAAATGATTTGCATAGGAGGAACTCGACCTGCTGATATTTGAAGAGGATGTCCCAGGGGAGATGCCCCACATTAATGCGCCTTCCTTTGTCAGCCCTGAATTGGGGGGAAAAGTGTCGAAATCTAGAAAAACAACTTCACAGTTTCTCCCAGCCAGCCAATGCTCACAAGGCTCCACAGCAGCATTTGCGGTGGGAGCAAGTGGGCTGCGATCGTCTGTGTGTTTGTGCAAATGTTTGCTCTAGCGATGCCAGGGAGCCCCTCCAGGGCCCTGCTCCCCGTGGGGCACAGCCGGCAGCGCAGGGCATAACTGAGAAGGGTGTCGCCAATGGCTGGCTGGCTGGCTAGTCTACAGTCACGTGGAGCCTTCCTCGTGGTGGGAGTAGTTCAAAGCCAAGTTACCAAACTCCAGGGAGGCCTTCCAGCCGCCCTCCCACCCTCTACTTGCGCACTGCCATCCCTGCTGCCATCCTGGCTAAGAAGAGTGTCCAGCCATGGAATTGCTGGTGGAGACCAGGCAGGGGGGTGGGGACTCAAAAAAAGAGGATCTCTGGACCACAGCAGGTGCCCAGAGCCTCAGAACCTTCCCACCACCCTCTCTTTGCGGGAAACCCCATGTTTCATGGGAACCAGTATAACTTGGGATGCTTAAGAAGCAAATGCGTCCTGACCCTCAGACTGGGTTCATGCGTGGTAAGAGAAAAGAAGGGCAGTGCCGCTGTTGAGCACCTGCTGTGTGCTGGGCAGGTTGCTGGCGCTCGGTTTCCTTCATTCTTGCAACATACCTGCAGGTATGGGAGCTAAAAGTCAGGAGAGCTCAAGGTCAGTCAAGCTGCAATCCAGGTCTGCGTCAGCCTGCTCCCCCGGTGCCCCTTCCCACCAGCATTCCTTTGCGATGTTAACATCTGTTGAGCACCTCCCACCTGTCAGGCTTTCCCCCAAGCGCTAGGAATACAGAGGCGAGCAAATCCCTACCTCAAAGTCAGACAGTGGAAACCAGTCTCACACACAGAGCCAGACGTATGGTGACAGGTGTGAACGGTGCCAGGAGGGAACCCGAAGCTGCCCAGAGACAGGAGAGCTGCCCTCCCAGTTTGGATGGGACCCCGAAGGCAGTGCTGAGGCAGGCACTGCGGGATAAATGACCCAGGCCATGAGCGTGGGAACAGCCCCCCAGGCTGAGAACCAGCCAGCACCTGGAGGGACATGAGCTCAGTAGTGCACCCCAGGGGTGGTGTCTCTGGACGCAGGGTAGCAAGACAGTTCTGGAAAGGGAGCACAGCCTTGCCAGCTTGTGAAAGAGTTGGGGGCTTATCCCACCTGCAGAAATATAAGCAGATTAGCATTTTTTTAAAAAACCATCCTAACACAACCCAAATGCCCACTGATGGATAAATGGATAAGCAAAATGTGGTCTATCCATCCAATGGAATGCTTTTCAGCCTGACAAAGGAAGGCAAATCTGCCACATGCCACGTGAGTGAATTTTGAGGATATGATGCTATAAACCCATTACAGACGGAGAAATAATGGTATGAGGTACCTAGAGAGGAACATCCAGAGACAGAAAGTAGAGTAGTGGCTGGCGGGGGGGGGGGGGGGGGGCACTGGGGAGAAAAGAGAGCCCTCATTTAATGCGGACAGGGTTTCAGATGAACAAACTCTGGAGATGGGTGGTGGCCTTGGTCACACAGCAGTGTGAATGCGTCTTTGCACTTAATGGGGTTAAAATGGTAGGTTTTAGTTATGTTTATTTTAACACACACACACACACACACACACACACACAGAAGAACATACCGGCTGCCCGGTGGAGAGCAGATCAGAAGGACAAGACAGGCAATAGAAGAGATATGAAGCTTTTCAGTAGTGCAGGCAGGAGGTGCTACGTCATTAATCTCCCTAGATGGAAACATCTCCACCTAAATAACTCACCAGGGGAGTATTCTTCGTTTTCTGGAATGTCTGGCTGGTGTTTGTCTTGATGAGGACAGTGGTGGGTTCCTATACAGATCCACCAGGGGGCTGCCTGTGGTGTGAAGCCCACAGACATGGAATTTGACTTGTAGACCGTTGAGGATGAATGCAGGACTGTGGCCACCATCCCCAGTGGATCACCTGGGCCAGGTCCTTTCTACAGTTTTCAAGCTTTGGCGAGGTAGATATAAAAATGGCCAAATGATGCTACTTGTGGGCAGGACCCAGCACAGAGTGGGCATGTGGGAGACTTGGCTCGCCACCCACCCCCTTCACCCAGTCTTCCTTGGTTTCCTTCCAGGATCAAGATGCCTCAGGGCAACATGTCTTTTCCTTCCCCCTGAGTTCAGTAGAGGAAGGCATGAGGTGTGTCTTGAAGCTTGCCTTCTCCCGCAACGTTTTCACTGAGGAGCGTCCAAGGCTGGCCCCCTGACAGTGAGGCAGTTATGTAAGGGGGATGAATACATCTAGGAGGTCTGTTCTTATAGAAGAATAATGTTCTGACTCACACAAGTGCGCTTCTGGGTCTTGCTAATTCCCTTCGGAACTGCGCCCCTTCCCATCCAAATAAAACCACAAGGCTCTCTTTGTTTCAGAGATGGATGAACCAGCAGAAAAGCTCAGATTGAGTCTGTGCCTGCCTCTCCATTTCAGAAACCAGAGCATTTGTATATCAAAGGCCAAGGTCATGAAGAATGCAGGGCTTAATCACCAGATTTTGCTGAAAAGTGAGCCATCAGAGGCAGTTTCCTGGGCTCCCATGGGGGTTAGTGATTGATGTTGCTGAGGAGAGACAGGAGTCTGAGGGCTTGAGTCCCTCACCAACTAGTTCTGTGACCATGGGTAAGTCAAGTCACATTGGGGGACTTGGTTTTTCATCTCTGTCCAGGGATCCTGTACCACCCATTCCAAGCCAGCCAGTTGTCCATAGACCCTGACATTGGAAAACCCTCAACTGAATCATTTCTCCCAGCAGTGACATCCTGAGTCCATCTCCAAAAGGACTTCACTTCCATGTGCCAGACGAATTTGTGTTTCCACATGGATGCTGACTTTGCCAGGAGAGTGTTGGGGTGGTGGGAAAGACCTGGCTGGGAATTGGACAGAGGTGGGCTTAGAATTCTGAGCCAGCCACTTTTAGCTTTGTGACATCTGAGCCCCAGTTCCTCACCTGGAAAATGGAGATAAAAGAATATGTCTTGGGCAGCCCCAGTGGCTCAGCGGTTTAGCGCCGCCTTTGGCCCAAGGTGTGATACTGGAGATCTGGGATAGTCCCACATTGGGCTCCCTTGCATGGAGCCTGCTTCTCCTTCGGCCTGTGTCTCTGTCTCTCTCTCTCTGTGCGTCTCTCATGAATAAATAAATAAATAAAATATCTAAAAAAAGGAATATGTCTCAGGCCCTCATAAGGATGAGAAAGAACATGGAAAGCACCCAGCGCAGTGCAGACATACACACACAGTAGCCTCAGAGCATAATGGCTAAGAACTCAACCCACAGGGTCAGTCAGACTTGGATTTAAATCCCCTTCCATCACTTCCGGCTGGAGATCATTAGCAAGCACTAAATAAGAATTATTATTATTATTGGCAATTGTTGGGGGAGGGATTTTAGCAATATGGTACATGTTAAGAAGGGCTTCTTGTTTTCAACTGGGTTTTGAGGACTATAGTCATAAATCACAATGCACTACAGAGCTCTGAGTTGCAAAAATAGGGTGCAGGAAACAATCTAAGGGAGCAAATATCACCAGTAGTAGCGATTTTACATAGATAATCCTTCTCTTGTAAGAAGATTGTTTCATTTCCTGGGTTCTATGCCCACAAAGCCAGGCTTCCCATGTAAGCCCAAGAGCGGCCACTTCAGAAGGAGTGTATTGTTTCCAATAAACAAGGCAGGGTCCATTCACATCTGGGGCCTCTCCACCCCATGGTGTGGCTGTTCCTAGGGACTGGAGTTCCTACAGGGACACCCATATGGTCATCCAGCCCCACAGAGACAGCCACTCTGGAAGGTCAGGTGACTACCATGGAAGGATGTTACTGCCACCTATACCCAAAGGGCTGTGCTTTGCTCCCCAGGAAATCAGGGGGCAGGCCTGGACCTTCCTCCCAGGACCTCCTAGGTGAGTCCTCAGCAGACTTTCTCACTTCGATGCAGATTCTGATTCTGCAGATCGGGGGCAGAGCCTGAGGCCTCCATTTCCAACAAGCTCCTGGGGCGTGTCAATGCTTCTGGACCCAGAGACCTCATGTGGGGAGACCAGCTCTTCCTCGAGAATCCCAGGCAAGTCTGGATAATCCAGACAGAGCAAAGGACCCTGGAGCTACCTCCACTGTCTTGCAGAGACCATGGCAAGAGGCAGCTGGTTTGTCCCCATACCTGTCCTTGCCAGTCATACCTGATATTATAATCACACAATCAAATTAGAGATCACATAAACCATTGAACTATGACTGCAAGAAAGGCAACAAAAAACCAAATTGAAATTCTCAGTAAGAGTGAGTCACTAAGGGATCCCTGGGTGGCGCAGCGGTTTGGCGCCTGCCTTTGGCCCAGGGCGCGATCCTGGAGACCCGGGATCGAATCCCACATCGGGCTCCCGGTGCATGGAGCCTGCTTCTCCCTCTGCCTGTGTCTCTGCCTCTCTCTCTCTCTCTGTGACTATCGTAAATAAATAAATAAAAAACCTTTAAAAAAAAAAAAAAGAGTGAGTCACTAAAAATAAAGACTCTTGAAATCAATATAGGGAGATTACTATAAAAACCTGGGGCGGAGGGGATCTAGATGATTCTGTATTCCTATTGCTCCCTCAGATGTCTTTAATTCCTGACAGCACAGTGTAGAATGGGTGTGATTTGCACAAGACTACACAGCATTCGAGGCAGTGGACTCACATTCAGAAGACTTAGCTCCACAGAAAAAGGTTGGAAAAGAAATGTAACTGTGTATTTTTAAGGTAAAAATAAATACTGTATTTGAAATATGTGCTTTTTCAAAATCACTGGTTCCAACTGAGTTGCACAGGAGGGATCCCCTTGTATCACTTCCAAAAGCAAGTTATATCATAATTTAGGACATCGTTGATTTTTGCTGTTATTAATGCTCCACTTTATTATTTGTAATTTTTCCAAATCATTCAACAATGAATACTTTTCAGGCATACCATTTTTTGCTTATGGAACAATTTTTTAATGATACTATTAGAAGAATAGGATTTCTGCTTCAAAATGCCTTTCCAGATTTTGGTTAAGTATTACCTTTCTGCTTTCCAAAGGAGGAATGTTTCCACTTCCTTGATATGACTCTAACCCCCATGACTTAGTGGCTTAAAATGACCAGCATTTCAATATTTCTTGTGCTTTTGAGGGTTGACCAGGGCTCAGTTGGACGGTTCTTCTGCTGCTCTCACTTGGGGTCTCTCCTTCAGTCACACAATCGGTGAGCCCCGGGCATGTCCTGATATTTTGGTGTGAAATCTCCAGGTTTCTGGCAAATCACCTGCTGAGCTAGGCATGGGGAGGAAGGCTGGGAATTAAGTGTGAGAAGGAAAGATTGCTTTTTTTTTTTTTTTGGAAAGATTGCTTTAAGATCAAACATTTCAACCTGCATCTTCTCCTTCACCCCCTACCCCAGTCATGTGTGAGGGATGAGGGATAAAGCATGACAGCGCAAGCCGGAGAGGGGACCCAAACCCCAAGATGTGGATGAACTTCAGGGGCACAGAAGTCCGTATTGAATCTATTCTAATAACCTTGCTTCAGCTAGAAACAAAGAGGATTCCAGCTTCGCCCTGAAGCAGTGGGAGTAGAAGACTATGTGAAAGCTTTTGTTCTGAAGTCATTCTGATCCCCACTTCTGGGTGTGCAGCTAATAATTACTACTTTCTTTTTTAAACACCACTTGGGCAGAGCTGGAGTGTCACCAATATAGGAGGCATGGAGACCAAAATGTATAAATAGTCCCTCTGAAAGCACCACAAAGGCTGGGCTGTGACTTCCAGGGAGGAATCAATATTTCGAATGAGTCTCGGTGCTTCTGGAACCAATTCTGTCTTATTGGCCAGGCCCCATCCCCACCCTCCACTGCTCTGGTCCCTCCACATTCCACACCTCCTCTTCACCAGCGTCCTCCCACTTCCCACCTCCAAACAAAGAAGCAGTACTAGGAAAAGCTCAAATATAATTGCAGAAGGTCTCCAGTGGCACGCCATGTCATGGCTCTCAGATGAGAACTTCTGGAAGGAATGTGGGACTTAGCAGAGGGCTCTGGCATTAGCCCTACATTTAGGAAGTCAGCAGTGGTTTAAGAATGCCATGGGAAGAGTTCCCATGATTAACCAATTAAAAAAATCATTTCACCCCCATGCTGACCTGAAATTCTCCCTACGGGGTAGAAGGGCAGAGAGAAGGTGGAAAAAAATTATGGGTGAGAAGACAGCAGTAAGATTGGGTGAGGATCCATGGTCCATGTGGCAAGGCCACGTCAGGGACTATCACACCACACGGGGCTGCGCCCCCGCCCCCAAACCTCAGCCTCAGTCACCTTGGCTGCCATCCTGCTGAAGGCTTTCTTCTTGGTGGGACCCAATGTGAATGGTTCTGTCATAGTGGTTCCAACATCACCAGCATGTGACACCCTGGACCTGCCCATCCTCCAGCACTTCATGTAGTATTCTATCATAAAACCGTAATATCAATAAAACTGTTGTATCAAATATATATGTGACATTCTAGCTACATATTAAAATTATTTATCCCCATTTGGCAGAGGAGTAAGCAAAGACACAGAAGTTCAACACTGCCAGATATAACAGCGCCCTATCTCCCAGGGTCTAAGCCCAGTTTAACCCACCAGCAACACCCAGGCTCTTTTTCACTTTGCCAAGTGGCCTCTGTTTGGGAAACGTGCCAATCCAGGAGAATGGCTTGGGGTTCCCCCTTCTAAGAAAGCCCTGATCGTATCCCACCATTTGAGTTTGTCCATGTTCCCAGGGGACAGTAGCAGACATTAGTAGTCAATGCAAAGTAAGTGTCACACAAGCCCACTGTCAAAACTGAACTCTCTCTCTCTCTCTTTTTTTTAAGATTTTATTTATTTATTAATGAGACACAGACAGTGGCAGAGACGTAGGCAGAGGGAGAAGCAGGCTCCCTGCAGGGATCCTGATGCGGGCCTCGATCCCAGGACCCCAGGATCACGACCTGAGCCAAAGGCAGATGCTCAGCCACTGAGCCACCCAGGTGCCCCAAAACTGAGCTCTCTTGGAGCAGTATTTTAGAAAGAATATTGTTTATCTCATTTTTTTTGACTCTGTGCCCTAGATTCTGGCAGCAATCACCAGAGTCAGATCATCAGTTTTAGGTCCAGACTCTTATCAGCATTCAATAAGGGTCCCTAGACCTTGCCCTTCCCAGGATCAGGAAGGGTTGGTGAGCATGATTCAGTCTGCACTACGGATTGAGATGTTCTACCCATTACCATGTGGTCTGCTCAAGCAGAACTGTATACAGGAAATGCCCATCGAGGGGCGCTTCGCCATTTACTTGTGTTTCTCTTCACAGGAGGGCTGGGTGGTAACAGCCCCTATTTGGCACCCCTATTGGGCCCCTGAAGAGGCATTGAATAGAATCTTGAAGAATGAAAAGGAGTTCATTGAGAAAAATATTCTTTAAAAATAGTAATTGTGTCTTATCCTCCCAACACAGTGACTGGCTCTTTCTAGAGATATTCCCTAAGTATTGAATGAACAAACGAATAAGCCAGTGAATGAATGGATGGATGAATGATAAAACTGTCTGTATTGGTGCTTCTCAAACTTTATTACACATCAAAATCACCTGGAGAACTTGTTTTGTCAAAACCAGGTTGTCAGTCCCCAGGCCCACGGTTTCTGAATCAGTAGATCTGAGAAAGGGCCCTGAAATCCCATTGCTCACAACCTTCCAGATACTGCTCTGCTGCTGGTCCATGGGTCATACCCAGACCAGTAGCACTGGTCTACATAGTAGACCTCTCCAGTTTATGCCCAGAAGTCAGAAAATACACAGAGATAGTATTTCAAAGGAACTTGGATCAGGAGATGAATAATATCATACATTTGTACATTGCTTGATGCTTTCAAAATATTTTAATGTGTCTTATTTGATCCTTGTAAGGCTGTGACACTGTTACCCCATTCTACAGAAGAAGAAGCAAGCGTCCCGAGAATCAAAATTAATTGCTCTAGGAACCACAGCAGGTAAAACAGTGAGTTAGGAAATATCTACAGGTCCCCTGATTCTTGCTATGAAGCTCTCTTCTCCACACTGAACACAGAGAATTTTTAGCATAAAGTAAATAGTAATATAAAGATTATCTCATGGTTTAAGTGATTTCCAGTGTAGCGTTCCTAGCTACACTGTTTTTGAAAAGGAAAGAAAGTTTTGAGATTATTATTCACTTTAAGAAAGACCTAGTCATATACTCAGTTTAATAATAATAATAATAATAATATTATTATTATTATTATTATTACTGGGGCACCTGGGTGGCTCAGTGGTTGAGCATCTATCTGCCTTCGGCTCAGATTGTGATCCTGGGGTCCGAGGATGGAGTCCCGCATCAGGCTCCCTGCCTATGTCTCTGCCTCTCTGTGTGTCTCTCATGAATAAATAAA
Source organism: Nyctereutes procyonoides (assembly GCF_905146905.1). Lineage (NCBI taxonomy): Eukaryota > Metazoa > Chordata > Mammalia > Carnivora > Canidae > Nyctereutes > Nyctereutes procyonoides. The sequence continues at coordinate 7,969,734 of NW_026575033.1, read as the reverse complement.
TAAAATCTTTTAAGAAATTACTATTAAATTATTATTACATAAATAACATATTGCAATATTATTATTTTAGCCATAATTTATGGAACAGTAGCTAAGAGTATGAATTCTGGAGACAGACCTCCTATGTTCTAATCTCAGCTCTACCATCCACTGCTGTGTGACCTTGGATAGGTTAGTTGACTTCTCTTGCCTCAGTTTCCCATATATGAAAGGTATATAAGAAGAACAATAGCAGTTCTTAACCATAGGACTTTTTATGAGAGCTAAATGAGTCAATATATGTCGAGTGCTTGGTGCACATGGTAAGTTATATATATGTGCACATGTGTGTGCATGTTATCACATGTCATTATCACTGACGTGCACTGAGGGCATTTAGCCTATGGGCCGGGGCCAAGTGGGGGCTGCGGAGTCATCATTCAGGTTAGGACTCCCAGTGACAAGGCTCAGTTTTCTGACTCAGAATTCTCTTTCTCCAAAACGAGATAGAATCCCTCCATCCACAAGACCAGAGACAGGCATTCCTGAAAAGCAATGTTAAGGAAGAATTTGTAGAGCACCTGGGACCCAGGCGTCTGTCTGGGAGGCAGGAAGAGCCCCAAGGCCCCAGCAATGGGGAGGAAGCAGTCCGGGACAGCCAGAGGAGCAGGATGGGAAATGCCCAGCAGTCTTGCTGGCTGAGCGCCCCATCTCCTCATCCTCACCCCCTGCCTCAATGTGTACCCTAGGCTGGGTCATCCGGGTTTGTGGCTCTTACGGGTCATTTCCAAGAAGTTAGCAAGGTGCAGTGCTGCCACTGTAGGCCTGCCGCTGGTCTACGGGACAGGTGGGAGACAGGTGGGAGCCAGGTGCTGGCTCAGAGACGTGCTTCCCAGGGTCCCTTCAAGCCCTCCTGGACTCACGTAGCCCCAGGGCCTTTCCCTCACTATTAGTGCTGCGCCTGCAAATTCTTCCTGGTCCTTGTCCACGCAGCTCCCGCATGCATTTCTCCTTTGCAGCTTTTCCAGCAGTTGTGTGTGCTGCCCCCCTCAGGAAACCCAGGGGCCATTGGTCGTGGAATTAAGGACAGAATTCACCGCACCATTGGGGTCCTTTCCTCAGGAGCCCGACTCCTGTATTTCTGCCCAGTATTTTCAGGGCAGAAAAATTATTCCATAGCAACATTATTTTGTAAACAAGGCAAGACTTTCTTGAGAGCGTCTGATGACAGGATTGAAATTCTGGAATCTCTAGGACTGTGTTCCAGATACAGCTTCTACGGAACACCTTAGACACTCAGGCACTTTGACTATAAAGAGTCAGCTCTAACCTGGCCTCCTCTCATGAGAATATTTTAGGCAGTTGGTAAAATAAAAAAAAAAGTAAGAAATCTCTATTCTTATTGGAATAATGGAATAATCACCTTTACTGGGATAATAAGCTTTACTGTTCGTATAAGTTAATTAATAAAAGAAATTCCATTTGTACACAGGCTGAATTTATATCATATCTGTCACTGAAAGTGATTTGTATACACTCTAATGCAAAATGTAGCTGTGTTTTGGTTTTCCTTTTACATAATATTCTATCAGCAGTAACCAAAATCATACTTTAAAGTTATGACAACTTTTAATCATAAGCTTCATAAAAATCCTGTTGTAATTGTATTTTTAAAAAATGTTTTAAGGATTTTATTTACTTATTCATGAGAGACACAGAGAGAGAGGCCGAGACATAGGCAGAGAGAAGCAGACTCCCCGCAGGGATCTCGATGGAGGACTTGATCCCAGGACCTCGGGATCACTCCCTGACCAAAGGCAGACATGAACCACTGAGCCACCCAGGTGCCCCTGTATTTTTTAATTACTAAGGCAAAGTATGAAATCTGAGTGCCCTCAATCTCATGAGATACTGACACACTGGGAAAAATACATTTCTACCTACTACCACATAATTGAGATAAATACAAATGGCATTTTGCACAATAATAATTTTAGAAAGTAGAAATGCTGTTCATATTTAATATCCCAATAACTATTCACTGAGACAAAATAAATGCAATACTGAGAATAGAAATTTGGTAAGGTGACAATCTTATTATATAAGATTTTCCTAAAAGTTTTTTATTACTTTATTATTAAAATAGTGTGTATATATATATATATATATTTTTTTTTTCATTTTAAGTAGCTCCACACCCAGTGTAGAGCCCAATGCAGGGCTTAAATTCCTGGCCCTGAAACCAAGACCTGAGCTGGGATCAAGAGTCAAACATTTAGGGATGCCTGGATGGCTTAGCGGTTTAGCGCCTGCCTTCAGCCCAGGGTGTGATCCTGGAGTCCCAAAATCGAGTCCTGTATCAGGCTCCCTGCATGGAGCCTGCTTCTCTCTCTGCCTCTCTTCTCTCTGTATGTCTCTCATGAATAAATAAATAAAATCTTAAAAAAAGAAAAGAGTCAGACATTTAATCAACTGAGCCACCCAGGCACCCTTCTTTGTTTTTATTTTTTTTTAAATAACCTTATTGATACATACTATTGATGCATGCCATAATACTTACATACCACAAAATCAGTCTATTTTAAGTGTATAATTCAATGAGTTTTAGTAAAAAGACAGAGTTGTGTGACCATCACCACAATTTAATTTTAGACCATTTCTATTACCCTAAAAAAAAAAAACAAAAAAAACTTTTCTATTGATAATTATTCTCCATTCTCATCCCCTGCCCTAAGCAACCATTAATTGACTTTTGGTCTCTATATTTGCTCTTTTAGGATAATTCATGTAAGTGGACAAATGTTAACAGTTCTGTGTCTGGCTTCTTGCACTGACTGTAATGTTTTTGAGGTTCACCCGTGTTGTAGTATGGATCAGTACTCTCTTCCTTTGAATGGTCCAATGGTATTCCACATATGGTATGCCACACTCTGTTTAACCATTCTGTAATTGATGGGTATTTGGATTGTTCCCACACTTGGGCTATTTTGAATAATGCTGCTATGAACATTCACGTACAAGTCTTTGTGTGGACATGTGTTTTAATTTGCTTAGATATCTAACTAATGAAATTTTGGGATGTAATGGTAAGTCTATGTTTAACTTTTTAAAAAACTCCTAAACTCTTTTCCAAAATAGTCGCACCACCAGCAATTTATAACGGTACCAATTTCTCCATATCCTTGTCGATACTTGGTATTATTTTCTTTTTAATTCTAGCCATTCCAGTGGGTGAGAAGTGGGATCTCCTTGTGGTTTTGATTTGTATTTCTCTTTTGATTTTTAAAATCTTTAAATTCATCCATTGTCAACAGTGAAAACTTTTTATTAATGCTTTTTTTGTGATCACACTTCCATTTTGAAGTCAATGACTCTGTCACCTTGAAATGGTGATAACTAAAAACTGTAAAAAGCCTGAGGCTACTTGTAATCAAGATTCAGTCAATCAGAGAAGGCTAGGAAAGCAAAGCCATGCTACAACAGGCTCAAGGTATTAAGAAAAATGGATTCAAATGAAAGAAAGTGAGGAAGATTACTTTTATAACCCAGTTTTTTTTAAATTTTTTTTTTAAATTTATTTATGATAGTCACAGAGAGAGAAAGAGAGAGAGGCAGAGAGAGAGAAGCAGGCTCCATGCACTGGGAGCCCGATGTGGGATTCTATCCCGGGTCTCCAGGATCGCGCCCTGGGCCAAAGGCAGGCGCCAAACCGCTGCGCCACCCAGAGATCCCTATAACCCAGTTTTAAATCATATTATAGGATTAAAAAAATAAAAAGGTGATAGAGAAAGATTGGTTTGTGGTGAAGGAAAAATTCAGCCAATGCAATCTAATCTACTGCTATTCCCAGAAGACTTGTCCGTGTCTTTTTTGTGAATGACACATTTATTTTTCATAGGTCTGTATCCTATAAGTTACTTTAATGGCTACTATTCATCAGGCACTTCTAAGTGCCAGGAATTGAACGTGTTTTCACACTTGTGTGTATTTTTAAAATGTTAATAAGCCCACATGGAAAATACTTTTTCTATCCCCACGTAACAGACGATAAAACAGCTTTATAAGGTAAATAACCTGAGCAGAGACACACAGTGGCCAAACCAGCGGGACCTACGTCACTGGCTCCAGTTTGCGCTCCTGCTGCTGAGCCTTATGGGCAACCAGCACTTGGCCAGTGGCTCTCCAGAAGTCCTTACACACATAGAATTAATTCTCTGTTGCTATTTCCTTCTCTGGCTTTGTTGCATGAACAGCATGAATGTATTTCTCAATCCGTTTTATCCTTTCATCCTTGTCATCACTTTTGCCCAAAGCTCGTGTACAAGCCCTCTGGCCACATTCAGGTGTCCAGGAAGCCTGGGGAGCCTGGCTTACCCAGGCTTGGGCTAAGATGAAGCTGCCACTATACCAACTATCACTCGGCAGCTCTTTCCCCCATTCAAGAAAGCAAATGAACTAGGGGCCAGTTATAAAAAGAATGATTTCAAATCTATTCTAATTGGTAAAAAATAATATTAAATGAGTGAAATCAGTGCCGACTTCTCTGACTTATGCTATTATTAATATAAACTTACGTATACTGGTGTGTCATGACATGATGGTTGAATGTGAAAGGGGTATTATGAACATCAAAGGCTATCAATTATAGTCTATAAGTGATGCATCATAAATGTGAGGCACAAATACCTTTTTCTTCATTATCCTACATTATTCTGTTGCATGTCTCACATTTATGATGCATCCTTCCAGACTATATAAAATTGCAGTTATAATTACCACGGATCCATTTTATGATGTCAGGTTTTTTTACTGTGAGTGTTAATACCAAAACCTTTGACCAAATCAGTCATAAAATCCAACAATTATGCATGGAAAATTAAAGAAATGTTTAGACTGGAGTTTTTTACTGTGCTGTGAACTTTCTGCCTTAGAGGTAGCAAGCTCAACCCAATGTTACACATGCATGATCATCTGATAATCTTTTTGAAAATGATGATGATGATGATAATATGGGATGTAGGTTACAATTGTAGAGTCCATAATGTAGTAACTAATACAAGGAAATCCAAAGACCACATTGTTACTCCTTTATGAGACAGACTTTCTCTGTGATAGTTTTCATAAATTGTTTAGACTTTCTGTGCTTCTAATTCAGAATGTAAATCTCTAGAGTAGTAAGCATACTACTGTCCTTAGCCAAGGACATTTATTTCAATAAAAGATGCTGACCTCAGCAGAGCCTCCCGTAGTAATTTAGAAATATTCCTCCTAAAACCATAATAAAATTCCTAATGGTCTCTTATTAAATGCTCTCAACTCAAAGCCAGGAAAAAAAAATGGGAAGGGAAGCCTCTACAAGACACAAAGTCCTACACCAAAGCTTATACACTTTATCCAAGAGAGTCTGCTTTCTCTTATATCAGAGACCATTAGAAAAGGTTTAGTTGTGTGTTTTACAGCCCACAACATTTCAGCAAATACTTAATATACACTAAATGTATGTAGGTGTTAGGCTGGTGCTCGAGCCAACTTGGCAAGGGTGCAGTCCCTGCCTCTAAGGAACTCGCTATGTTGAAGGCAGGAAATGCCAAATATTGAAGCAACTATATTGGGAGGTGGAGAAAAATAAATACCACAGAATAAGCATACATAAAATGACAGGGGTCCAAAGAAGGAAAAATCCACCCAGTTAGGTTAAGGGAAGCCTTCATGGAAGAGGTGGCATTTGGGCTAGGGCTGAAAAGATGGCTCTGTGTTCCAAGCAGAAGGCAGGGCACAAAGAGGTACAAAGGCAGAACAGCACCAACTGTGGTTACAGAACAGTCAATTAGCTGCTCGGTAGTGGTGGGTGAAGAGAGAGTTAAAGATATAATGATGTCTAGTTGCACTGAACACAAAGTTATTGTGAGAAAATCCACCTGAGAGATATCTACAGGTTGGAAAGGCCAACCAGTGGACTCCGTGGAGACTGGAATTAGAAAGTTAGACATGAAGGCTTCTATCCCCTTCTCACAGTGCCCCATGATCTCCTATTTTTCTGCAAGGTCCCTTCCTCATGTCTGTTCTATTCTCCTGCTCCTCTCTGCAGACCAACTCATCTGCATGAGGAACTCCAGCTGGCACATGGCGTTAGCCCAACTCGTGAAATAAAATTTATCAGACTTTTTGTCTGAGTGACATGTTGTCAGGGGTAGGTTCAGCTGCAATATAAAGACTTGTTTCTCTCGCAGAGACAATAAATCCAGCAGCACAGTGTGCTGGTGTGTCAGGGCCCAGATTCCTCCTATCTCATCACTCTGCCATGCACGGTTTCCATTCCATGAGCCCCTCATGCTCCAGGATGCCATCCAAGCTCCAGCCATCATGGCCACGTTTAGCCGGCAGAAAAGAGGAAGGGGACAAGAGTATACAGTCCTTCTAAGAGAACTTTCTGGAAATTGCACATACCACAGCTGCGTACTTAGTGTGACCATGTGATATACCATGTAAGAGTGAATGAGGATGCTATTAGTAATTACACTGGGATAATAGGTGTAAATGAGGACTCCCCAGGACCTAGAAGATAAGTCACATGGGAGTAGGTATATTCCATATACCTACTATATCTCCATATATTCCACCAGCCAGAACTCTATCAGGCCGTGACCTGTCACAGAGGCTGCACATACCATCCTTACTCTGTGCAGCTACGTGCCCAGCTAAAACCTGGGAAAGAGCAGGATAAATATCCAATTAATAGCTCTGCCACAAGTGCCATCTGACATCCAGCAAATCTCCCAGTTGGAATGTGCAGTTTGTCACAGTCTGTGGACTGGATTCCTGTAGGACAGGCTTCTCCTCTGGTCCAACAGCTGTGAGCAGGATGAAGGAATGAGGACAGGACTTTTGCTCTGTAAGGCTCCCCTGTAGGGGGCTGAGGAAGGGGCTGGGCCGAGCAGGCAAACTAATTGTCAACGCCAACAGGTTATGGATCCATTGCAGAGGGTGGTTAAGTGCTAAAGCAGCAGCTCAGGATCCAACTCTGCAAGTGGGACAAGGAAAACCGCCAGAAGGAAATCATGCAGGTGGAGTTTTACTAAAATAAGGTTAGTCTGGGGATCCCTGGGTGGCTCAGCGGTTTGGTGCCTGCCTTCGGCCCAGGGTATGATCCTGGAGTCTCGGGATCGAGTCCCATGTGGGGCTCCCTGCATGGAGCCTGGTTCTGCCTGTCTCTCTCTCTCATAAATGAATGGAATCTTTAAAGAAAAAAAAAAAAGAAATAAAAAAAGGTTAGTCTGACTGCGGTGTGAGGGCTGATTTGGAGTAAGGACAGATGGAGGGCAGAAGTTCCCTGAGCAACATTAGGCCAGGTGAGACTGAACTTTGGGCAGAATGTTATAAAGTGGGGGAGAACTGTAAAGCCAGGTAAGCAATTATAGCAGCAAGAAGAGGGAGTTGGCAGTATAATGGCAAGAGAAGAGTAAGAAAACCTATGACAGGTAGAAATTGCAAATTCAAAAACAACTGCCGTTCAGAACGTGGAGTGGCATTTGATACAGGTGCGACTGTATCATATAGCACCATATAATAACGTGTAGTCATAACAATACCCTTGTTCTTAAAAAGATCCATTATACCATGTTTCAGAATGCAACACTTTGTAATACATTATATAAGATACTTTTATTCAAAATGGTAAGAAGTTTTGTGTTCATTTGAGAGGTATCCTTAGGTATCTGGAAGAGACTCTTATACAAAACATTTTATTTCCCAAATAATAATTAAATGAGTCCTCACTGTATCTGAGGCAACCGTGTTGTAAAATGCACGCTATCGCACAGCTCTTAGATGTGTAGATTACACTTACCCTTCCGACCGGAAGATAGAAACCATGGCTCTGGAGACCCAAGTTCAGCATTCTACAGCCTCAACCACATGAATGTATGAAACTCATTCAAAAAGTCAAGCCTCTTATTCATCATAGAAATGCAGCTCATTAATACCTGAGGCCTTCATGTGATCAGCAAGACACTTAACATCAGTTCTAGGTAATTCATACCTACTGAAAGGTTTGAGTTTCCAACTGAAAGGCTAGAGTTCACATGACCCTCTTCACATGGCCCTCTTTCCAAACACCAAGAGTTGGGTCCTTGAACAGAAAATGTGGATACTAGAATGGTAAGAGGGTGAAGGACATAGGCAGAAACCTATAGCCATGTTTCTTTGCTTGCACAGAGAAACACTACACAACTAGTTATGGTCTGTATAAGGCTCTAAATTTAAAGAAACGTGTGTATGGAAACTTAAAAGGGGGCCTCTGGTAATTTTGAAAAACAACTGAGAAAGCTATGGTTAAAAGTAAAATACAAAGAAGCTTCTAGAAATTTGAGCCCTTGCATCTGACTGCTGAAGCATTCCTCCATTTCTATTGGGGATTTTTTTTTCAACATCCCTCACAGATTATTTTTGACTTAGCCAAGCAGGGAGCCTATTTTAAAGCTCCCAATTTGAAAATCATGGAAGCTTTATAAAGTCCTCCACCTGCATCTCTTTTTAGGAACACAATCCCTTATTCTCTAAAGGATGAAAACCTCCAGCATGTAAAAACTTTGTTAAGCTGTCACTATCAATAGGACCAAAAAGAGAAAAATAACAGTTGACAAAGAAGAAACAAATTGCATCTTCGAATAAGTTTTCTTGAAGCTCTTGTTAAAAGCTATAACCTCTGATGTTAACTAAATTTAACCCATCCTGACCCTCGTGGTGGCCCTTAACCTCTTCTTTCTTCTGCTTCCTGTGGCTGCTGGAGAAAATGGGCCCGGTCCTTGGAAAAGCGTTCTCTGTAGCACACAAAAGGCCCAGCCTTCCTGCTATCCTGCCAGGAGGCCCCAGATCGACCGAGGGGTCAGCACCTGTGCAGAGAAGCAGGTGACAGTGGACGGCCCGCCACCCTTCCCAAGCAAGTTGTAAGAGTGTCTACCCTTCAGCCACCACACTGCAGTTTCAAGCATTCAAGCCACTGCAGTTCAGTTCAGTCTTTGTGAACACAAGACTTTAAACAAATTAATCTATTGCTGTTCAACTGACTGTAAAATTAATAGATTTACTGTTGCAAAAAAAAAAAAAGGAAAACTAAAAGAAAAAGAAAGTGAGAAAGAAGTAAAACTGAGAGCTTTTGCTTACACTTTGGTAAGGTCATGGATGTGTCCTAAGCTGCCAACAAAACAGCCTTGAAAATCTTTGCAGCAGAACCGAGCAACTTTCGGGGAGGGGGCGGAAGAAGCCAAACAATGACAGAGCCATACAGTGGAAAGTCTTCCTGATACAGTAAACATGTACAACTCCACACTTGAGCAGCTTCTCAATGCTGAGAGCACACATTTGTTTTATGGCTAACATTCTATTTATTCAGTCCTGCCTTCCACAAAGGGTCTTATAACTAGAAGATCTCACATGGTTAAAAATGTCATTGGGTTTTATGTACAATGTGAAATGCTAATAACTTAATCCTGTTTTGCTCTAATTTACACAGTACACATTGTACATATTTTAAGGTTTCCTTTACTAGCTCTTTGTATTTCTGCAGGGCGTCCGGCGACGGTGATGGAAATTATTTTCATCAAGTGTTTCAAAATGACCAAAGTTAACTGAATCACCCCCAAATTTAATACCCTTTAAAATGGAAACACATGGCTCTGTTGTTTTTCCAATGGAGACTTAGGACCTACTTTCTGCTTTGTTCCGTTGCACGAGACTTTTTACAGAAGATAAATGGACCTTCCATATGTAACTACTCTTTTATTTAGCACACATGAAAGCTTTCCAAAAAATGTATTACAATATGTCATTAATTTTAGATGAATTTATTTTGCTCATTCACAACCGTCATGTTCTAATAATTGGTGCCATCATTTTTTGCTAAGAGGAATGATTAGTCTGGAGTCCAATATTAGGGAAATTCTGTACATGGCAAATTATCCTGAATCTAATAATAGTATGAGAGGACATGGAGGGTTTTAACACAGATGTGGTCACCAGATGTCTTCCAGCTCTTCTTGGGAATTGGTGCAAGCAGCCACATGATGGATTTAGGTTAATGAAAGAGATTCCCTCAGTCTTTCAAAACATCGAAATAGGCTATTCAGGGAATGCTAAATCTCCCTGCCTAGAGTTTTTTCTTTCTTAAGTGTGTGGATGTTTATGTTTGCAATAGATTAATCACACTTCTGCCTGAGGGCAAACAGAAGAGATTCCACAAGAAGGCTTCCAGCTTTCCCCTGTCATAATGGACACTCGGTATTCGGCTGAGGGTATCTTCAGGATGTTTTGGACGAGTTATCTCACACTCTGCCTAGCCCCTCACACACCTTGCTTTCCTGTCCCTGACAAGCTTGTAAACATAGACTAAGGAGAGCGTGGACCCTCTCAGCCGTTAAGGCACTGAAATGAGCAAGTTGCTGCCATTTAAGACAACTGCTGTCGGCTAGATTTAGTTGGTACCACATAGGATCTCACATATAACAGATTTCAATTCCCCTATTTTAGCAAAACTGTCCTGATAAGAGCTTACAATCTCATGTTGGAGAGCATATATAAACTAGCTATAAGCCGTTAACAACTAGTTGTTGAAGAATATGTTGAATATGTGAAGCCACAAAGGCTTTGACTCATCTATGTAACCTCAAAATGAACACAGGGTTTGATGAGTTTAAGATTAGCCTCTTAAAGTAATTGTTGTAGTGACTGTGGCATCATGAAGACACAGCCTAGTGTTAATAACTGTATCAAGAAAGCACCCATGGAACACTTACTTTGTGTAACAGATACATTGCACCTCGCTGACCTCAGGCTGAAACACAGTCTTAGGGCCCTCCCTGTTGCAAAGGTTTCCTCCATGCTGTGGGGAGAGGGGACTTCGGAAGCGAACAGGCAAGGCAGAGGACAGAATATTTCCTTTAATCCTTCAGCAGAGCAAAACACCAGTATATGCATTATGTGAGGAACCACGTGACTCGGGGGGGGGGCAAACCACAGAAATTAACGTGGAATTTCCTCTGTGGAGGAAAATGTAGAGGTTTTAGAGTCACCTGGATTTGAGTCTTATTGAATCACACTTTTGTATTTTGGGTTTTTGTAAATTATGAATAGAAATAACAACAGTTGGGAAAGATGTGTAAATTTCCAAGAGTCCTACTCTATACCCATATTCAATCAGTTTACAGAGGATTTGTGGCATAGTATTTCCCCAAAACTAAGAAGTAGGCCATATATACAGGAAGAGAACCTGAAAGAGACAGTTGCCTGCTTTACTATCTTTATTCAAGAGTATTCAAAGTCCATCACAAAGGAGCTGAATCTAAGACTCTCAATGACTCTTTTAAAAACGGCCATGTCCCATTTCAGGTGGAGGTCAGAGCAGAGTTCAAGATAAGAGATTCAAAAAAAAAAAAAAGGCTTCTCTCTGAGGGCACATCTGCAACGTGCATGTTTCTCTGCTCATCTCCTTCCTGAGACACCTGATGATGGCAATCTAGAAAACTTCCCAAATCACCTAGCCGGGACACATATGCCCCAAGAGGGGCCACCAAAGGGGTGCTGACAGTAGCTCCAGTTACCAACAATCACTTGGAAGTTAATTCATTCAAATTACAATCTTAGCAAATTTCAGGTCTTTAGTTTGGGTATTAAACCCCTTTGGGACACCTGGGTGGCTCAGTGGTTGGCAGCTGCCTTTAGCTCAGGTCGTGATCCGGGGGTCCTAGGATTGAGTCCTGCAGGGAGCCTGCTTCTCCCTCTGCCTGTCTCTGCCTCTCTTTCATGGATAGATAAAATCTTTAAAAATAAATAAACTTCTTCAAGTTCACAGGTTTCACTGAATATCCTCACAGACTTGAAACTCTACTGCTTCCCTAGTTACTTTATTTAGTCTAGCAGCCTAAGGAAGGTTTAGCATCAAGGACACCCACTCTGGCTCCATGCTGCCTGCATTTCTTTATTCTGGATTCTGCTGTTAGTTGCCTGACCTTGGGCAAATTACTGAACTTTAGGCTTCAGTTCCCTCCTCTGTGAAACAGGGTAAGAAGCCTGTCCTGAGGATTAAATGACTAGATAAAAATAAAGTACTTAGAAGGGTGCACGGCAGGCCCATAGGAAAACACTGAAAATTCGAGTATTTTTAATTGCCGAGCACCTACCATCCCCAAGGCATCCTAGTCACTCTATTCCTGCATCTCAACAAACTTACATCTTGGTATCAGGGAAGAATTTTGCTGGCCTAATTCTTGTATAACGGGAAATGGCCAACACGCATGCCCACCCTGGACTTTGGGCCGCACACACACACAACCCAGAGTTGTTTCTGGGTTTACCAGTTCACTATTTCAACAACGTAATGACCCCCCCCCCCCATGCGCCAGACGCTGGGATGTGACAAAGAAATAGAACCTTGGGCCTTTGCTCTCAAGGAGCTCCGAAGGCTGATCCAGGGATTGCATCTGTAATAAAGCAAGGAGGATTTAAGGAGAATGAAGCAATGTGTTGGGCAGGACTCCGCCGCACGTGCTGTTCCCTCTGGTCTGGTGAACTCTCTCATTAGCCGACTTCGCTGCGTCACGACAGCAGATTCCCACCGGGTCTTGAGGAATTTCCCGTGGAGCCGGGGTGAGAGGTCAGGTGACTGAGGCGGCACGGGGGGCTCGCGGCAGGGGGGGTGGGGGCGGGGCACCCGAGCTCGGCAGCTGCCCTGCGGACTCCTGACAAGCCACTGAGCCGCCACAGGTCGGTTTCGCCTTGGTGACACCGACGGCCTGCTGGAGGCTCTCCCAGGGACGACACTGCTGGGACCGTGGTCGCCGGAGCCCATCTCCGGATCGGCCTCCGGGGACCCCACGCTCGGGAACCCAGGGCGGCCTTTCACTTCCCGGGTCTGTTTGCTCACCTGCAAACCGGAGCAGTTTGGCTCCTTAAACCTCCGTGAACTATAAGAACGGGTATGAACTACTTTACTCAACAGTACACTAAAAGCGAGAGCCCACAGGAACCAGCCCCCGCACACACACCCCGGGCCCTCCGCACTTTCTGTCGGAGGACTTCCGCCTTCCAGCGGCACGGCGCCCCGCCCTGCGTCACCTTTCCTTTAAAGGACGCGGGCCGAAGCCCCGCCCACTACGGAGAGCGAAGGGGGCTCCGGCGGGGGCCGGTCCGTGGCCTCTTCCGCCAGACCTTACCAGTCGCCGGGCCGGCACAGGTAAAGCTAAAGGCGAGGGGTGGCCAGGGAAGGAGGGGGCCTGCGGCGGGAAGACGTGGGCTTGGGCACCGGCCTGCGAGACAGCGGCTTCGCGCTCGGCTCAGTCCCTGGAAGGGCAGTGCCGCCCCTGGCGCCGGCCGGAGCGCGGAGGGGTGCCGCAGACCCTGCCGCGGGGTCGGGGCTTCGGCCGGGCTCTCGAGCCGTCCGTGAGTCCGGGATGCTGCCGGCGCCTCCGGGAACCGCGGGCCCTAGCGCGGGCGCCGGTCCCCCGTGACCCTGCGCGCCCCGCCCCGCCCCGCCGTCGCGGCGTACGCAGGGGCACGCACGCACGCCGGCCGTCCACGCCCCCTCTGGCCGAGGCGCGCGGGGGCGGGGCGCCGCTTCCGGCTTCCCGGGGTGGGCGTGGCCGCGGCTCCCCGCGCACCGGGTTCCCGAGGAAGCTTCGCGGGGCGGGGGGTGTGCAGCGGGCAAGGTTGCTCGATGATGGCGGGGTTTGCTTTTTCCCTGCGTAGGCTCCTGTGGCGTAAGACCCTCGAAAGGAGTAAATAATCTTTGCCACCGAAAAGCCGCAGTTCCACGTCCGTGTAATGGAAGGCTTCGGCCTCCGGGAGGGCAGAGTGCAGGGGCGTCCGACCGGGCGACGCTGTGCTGTGCGGGCCGGCGCCGTGAGGGGCACTTCAGATGCGTTCCCAGCCCCAGACAGCTCGCGGCCGGCGGAGGGACAGCGCGAGAACCGCAGACCTGTAGTTGTAGGTGCCAGTGGGAAAGCGAGCCTGCGTGCGCACGGGGTGTTCGAGCATGAAGGCCGAGCTCAGCACCCTGGGCAGCGGGCCGGGGAAGGAGGCGCTGCTCGGCTCAGCTTGCAACCAGAATGCCGGGAGAGAGGGAGCCCGAGGCCGCCGCCTGGCGCGTCCCCCGCCCGAGGGAGGAGCGTTCGAGTCCGGAGCCTGCAGAGGTGGCGCGAGCCTCTGGGCTTCGTGGAAGATGCCGGCGTGTACCCGAGGGCAGTTTTAGGGAGGGGAGAGGCGGGGAGCGTGGTGACACGCCGCGGGGACGGCCGAGCGCCGTGGGCGCGGTGCGCGGGTCCTGGCGCGAAACCGGCGCGGGGCCACAGCGGAGGTCTTCAGCCGGCGTGGCGGCGTGGCGGCGTGGCGGCGGCCCTGGGGATGGGGCGGCCTGTTTGGATTTGAGACGAGTTAGAAAGTAAAATTCACGAGACGTGGTGTTGGATTAGCGAGGAGGGTGACGGAGAGCAGAAACGCAAGGGCGTTTCTCTGCACCGGCTGTGGTGCGAGGCACCGAGATAGCAAATGCTAGAAGAGCAGATGACGGCGTGGAGGGTTGACGTGCAGGAATGACTCCAACGTTAAGATTCAGTCTGTAGCTCTGGATTTTTTGTTTTGTTTTTATTTATTCATGTTGGTCACACACACACAGAGAGAGAGAGAGACAGAGGCAGAGACACAGGCAGAGGGAGAAGCAGGCTCCATGCACCGGGAGCCCGACGTGGGATTCGATCCCGGGTCTCCAGGATCGCGCCCTGGGCCAAAGGCAGGCGCCAAACTGCTGCGCCACCCAGGGATCCCTGTAGCTCTGGATTTAAAAGCTTTTTTTTTTTTTTTTTTTTTTTTAAATATTTCCTGGACAGTCATTAAGCTATTTCAGTAAAATAGCTAAATATAAAATAAGTTAGAATTTTTATAGATAAAGAAATACGGTTAAGTAATTGGCCACAGATACATGTTGGCTCTTTCCAGCGTTGTCAATCGGTTCACGGCTCTTAAAAGGCCAACCTGAGTATGGAGAGTGTCTGTACCCCTTGTGGGGGGAAGAGCAAAACCAGAGCCCAGCGCGAGCAAGCACACGAAGGCTCAGCGCCCGCGGTTCGGTTCGGTGCGCTGCTGTCGAGGCTGCGGAGCACACTGCAGCGAGCGGGCAGATGAGCCCTTGGCGAATTGTGGGCAGAAGCAAGGACCTTGTGAAACTGCTTTGAAAGGTGTAAGAGAGGTTTCCTAAGTCCTAGGAACTGGCAGAATTAGTTTCACAAATATTTAGTCCGCTAGAATCTATGTAACTTTGATCCAACCCCCTTGGGAACCACAAATAGCAGTAAGTAGGAGCTTGTGAACATGAGCGATAAAGGAAAGAAGAGTGGTGAGCGTGCAAGCAATTTAATTTCTTATAGGATAGGACTCCCTCATAACCACATATTTAAATCATATTCCAAGAAGTTTCTTTTTTTTTTTTCCAAGAAGTTTCATTACAAATACACTATCAGTACCTCCTGAAGAGGTACTATAAAAGGTAATGCAAAATAATGTATCATAAGGGGATTGCAGCTGTCCTTCGGAGCAGTAATCATTTGATCACTTTTTTTTTCTTGTTACAAGAATGTTCATAGCAACTTTATTCATAATTGCCAAAAACTAGGAACATTCTAAACTGTTCATCACCACCAGAAAACTGGATTTAAACTTTGTAGTATATTCGTATACTGGGACAGTTCTCAGAAATAGAAAGGAACAAACTAACGATCCATGCAACAAAAACACGCTAAGATTCCTTACAACAAAGAATACATACTGCTTGATTCCATTTATATGAAATCTGAGAACAGACTGTGATGGAAAAATATCAGAACAGCAGTTGCCTCTGGATGGGGATGGGGATGGAGACTGACTTGGAAGAGGCATGAGAGAACTTTCTGGAGTGATGGTAGTATCCTACATATTGACAGGAGTTTTGGTTACAGAGGTGTTTGTCCCTGTCAAAACTAATGAAAGGGCATGTTTAAGATTTGTACATTTCATTGTATGTAAATTTTGCCTCGAAATGGAAAGATTCATAAACAAATATTGAACACGAGTTAATTGAACGCATGCTGAAGTATTGGAGGATGAAATGTACCAATGTCTGCAGCTACTTTGAAATGCATCAAAACAAATGAAATGTATAGAAGAATAAATAGATGGATAAATAAAGCAAAGATAGAAACATGTAGAATCTAGATGAGTGGGTATCATTCACTCTACAGTCTTTCAACTTTTCTGTATGTTTAAACATTTCCATAATAAAAGTCTGGGAACTAGTTCTCAAAGATTATTGTTCATTTTAAACAACTGCAGAGGGTTCCCTGGGTGGCTCAGTTGGTTAAGCATCTGCCTTTGGCTCAGGTCAATCCCAGAGACCCAAGATCGACCCCCTGGGCTCCCTGCTCAGCAGGGAATCTGCTTCTCTCTCTGACCCTCCCCCTTCTCATACTCTCACTCTCTCAAATAAATAAAAATAAAAGCTTTTTAAAAAATAATATAAAAATCAACTGCAGACTTAATGTGAAAGTATAAAGAATACAGCCGTAAGCTCTCATGAAATACACTGTAAGGACAAAGCCATATATTTATTTCGTAATTTCCCGCTCTGTGGCTTACCATTTAAAATTCTTTCAATTTCTTAGGAAATATGTGGATCAAACATTAAAATTACTCTGTGTTGTATACATTTGGAATGATGCATTTTTCTTACATAGTCCCAGGCAAGGTAGTGATGGTGTTGAGGAGGTCCAAGCAGAGGAGTGAGGACTGAAATTAGGAATTTCTAAGACAAAAGAATGAAAGGGCCTTGAGGGCACTTGTCAGTTTACCCCCCAGCGCTTGCAGGATACAGATTTTTTTCAGTGATCCAGTCTCAGATAAACAAAGAACAACAAGGAAATTACATGTTTTTTTCCCTACAATGTGGAATCAGCTACGGAATTTAAAACTCCCACCAGGTATACAGATTCCTGCAGCACAGGATGATCTCGATAAGGTCTGAATTACGGTGAAACCAAACATGGATATCTCGTACTATACAATTTGTGCACTTTAAGTAAATGACTTTAAGATTATTAACTTTTCAGATAGTTCTGGATGTCTCAGAAGGGATAGCTGTGGAAGTAAGTGACTAAAGCCACC
The DNA here is from genome assembly GCF_905146905.1 of Nyctereutes procyonoides. Classification (NCBI taxonomy): domain Eukaryota; kingdom Metazoa; phylum Chordata; class Mammalia; order Carnivora; family Canidae; genus Nyctereutes; species Nyctereutes procyonoides. The sequence continues at coordinate 7,952,577 of NW_026575033.1, read as the reverse complement.
CAAGTTGTCCTAAGAACATAAGCATTTTTGTTTCTATTTAGACTGCTGTTTCATTCAGCCCACTACTTGTTTGATGGAGGTATCAAGACGTTAAATCAGAATTTCATGAGAGAGCAAGGCCTCCTATTTTGCATCCACCCTGAAAGCTTTCGTAACCTTTCCTTAACCTTTGCTCTTGTAATCCCAGGTAACCTAAACTACTTGAACCCACTTACCTTATAATGTTTTGTCATTTATTTTCTTGTGTCTTCTTTTCTGAAGTGGGTCCTGACCCAGTGGTACTTAACAAGAGAGGAACAAGGAAACATGTTGTGTTTTGAAAAAGCATCCCCAGATGATGCTGGTAGGCCTCTAGTTTCTGGGAACCGCTACTCCAAAACATGTTAACTTTGAACTATTAGCCGAACATTGCACAAGTTCTACTTCAAATTGAAACCATATTTGTTTATGATGGTGAGACACTTTTAGACCGCTTTGATGAAAACTAGTTGAAGAAAAAGGCAACTTGCATTCCCAAACAATTCAGACTTTGAAATCTGTAAATTTCCCTGGACATAGGCTTCATTTAGGTATAGCCTTGAAACTAATGAAGAGAACATTTTTTAAAGATACATAAAGTTAGAATACCAATTTATTAAATTATAGTGGCATACATAGTTTATTCAGATTGGAACACTCATATTGGCATGACTAATGAACTTTTTCCTTCCTGTGGGCTCTTGTTTTTCTTTTAATTATGAACAAAATTAAACATACAGAACAGTCGTAAGGCTAATAACTGAACATCCGTGTAACCATAACGTAGATTGAGCAAATACTGCCATGCCTGCACACATATTTTCTGCCAAATCCTGTCAGAGTAAGTGGCAGATGTCATGGTCTTCTAGAACCTTGAATACTTCAGAGGCCCAAGAATGGCATTTTCCCGCCTGAGACAGTTCAGTTCACAGTACTTTGGTCCAGCAGCAATTTCGTCCATATTCCCCTTGTTCCCTGTATCTCAACATCACTTTTTTGTTGCTTTTTTTCAGACACATTGCATTTTATGGTTATGTCTCCTCTGCCTTTTTCTTCAAGAATCGCCCTACTCCCTTTCCGTTTCCCATAAATTGACTTTTTTTTTTACACCAAGCCAGAGGTCCCACAGTCTGTATTTGTCAGATTGTTTCCTTGTGGTGATGTCTGACCTGGTCCTGAATCTGGCCCTTGTATTCCTTGGAAAATGGAAGCCAGGTCTGGAGGCTGGACCAAGTTCAGGTTAAACCTTTTTTGGCAGGACTGTTTCACAGAAGGCACCGTACACCTGGCGTGTCACAAGGAGGTGTGCACTAGGATGTCAGCTTGTCCCATCGCTGGAATGCTGAGTCTGACCTTAGGTTAAGGAGGGTGACGGCCAAAGTGTGTTTTTCCCATTTCAATTTGCAAGTAATCTTTGAGTCACCCTTTGGCACCATATGAATATCTTATTTCCTCATTAGCTTTTTCCCTAATAATTTTTACATCCACCCTTGCCTGAATCTGTGATTTGATTGCAGGTAGCAAAATAGTGATTTCTAAATTACTTTTCTTCTCCACTTATTTTTTAGCTGACATTCTCTTCTAACGAAGAGCTTTTCTTCACCAACTGGAGATGATTGCTGATTGCAGTTCTTTCTAAAAAGGTAGGATGAGCACTTAGTCCTTTTTCTTTACCAATTTTCACAGTAGGGAGTTGAGGTAGTAGTCACGTATGGTTCTGGCAAATGATCTTTTTTATAGGTTTTTGCATATTCCATGTGTTGAAACAACTTTCAGCCACAGTTCTTTAATGTTGAAATTGCTGTGCATTTGGCCAATGGGCCTCTATCTATGCTACCGACATGTGAATGAAACGTAAACAAATGGAATTGTAATACTGTGGGGGAAATCCGGAAACTGGATATACTATAATATAAAGGAATGTTTATTAGTTGGAGTAATGTTATTCTTATTAAAAAGACAAGAATCCTCACCTCTCAGAGATGACATACAGAAGAATTTGCTGGCGCGATAGGATTTACCTTGAAATAGTCCATGGGAGGCTGAGGATGCAGGAGAGTAGTTGAGGCAGAGAGGAAGCGGGTTTGGCTACATGCTATTAAGAAGCTGTGTGATGGGTGCTTAGGGCTTTATTATACTATTCTTCCTGTACATGTTTGAAACTTTTCCTAATAAAAAGCTTTTTAGGGGTGCCTGGGTGGCTCAGTGGGATGCTGAAGACATCTGCCTTCAGCCCAGGTCAAATCTCAGAGTCGCTGCTCAGCAGTGAGTCTGCTGCTCCCTCTCCCTCTGCCCATTCCCCCCCCCCCACTTGTGCACACCTGCATTTGCTTTCAAATAAATAAAATCTTTTTTTAAAAAAAGCTTTTTAATTATTTGAATTTAAGTAGGTATTTGTGATTCAAATTTAGTAATGTCACAGCTTTGTTTCTTAACATTGTATTTATACTTTTATCCGTGAAGCACGTATTTTGAAGAAATAAGTATATGTTCAGCTTTGCTGACACAAAGCCAAAATTTAGCTAGTATTGGAGCTTATTTGCTCTGTAAGTCAAGGAAATTTAAAATGTTTTAAAATTTAAATAATGGTATAGAATTTAAAGAACAATACAGTATTTTTCTACTCTTTAAATTTTTTCCTTCCTGGAAAGTGTTTTTAAAGCTTTAAAATAATCTCTATGTCATTCTCCTGAAATAGTCTTCATTTTGTAAGTAAATATAATTTATTTGCTAGTATAAAAAATATTTCTTCCATGTAAAAGATTGAGGAAAAAATGATAATTAGGAAGGATAGGAGGGAAAAATCACTTGTGTCCTTAACCACAAACAACCAAGGTTTTCATAAATCTCTTTTCATCTTTTTCCTATGCCTCCGCTGTTTATATGCTTACTTGCTTTTAAAAATCCTACATTTTGGGGGCACCTGGGTGGCTCAGTGGTTGAGCATCTGCCTTCAGCTCGGGTCATGATCCCAGGGTCCTGGGATGGAGTTCCGCACTGGGCTCCCTGCATGGAGCCTGCTTCTCTCTCTGCCTATGTCTCTGCCTCTCTCTCTCTGTCTGTCTCTCATAAATAAGTAAATAAAATCTTTCAAAAATAAATAAATACAAATCCTACATTTTGAAATAATATTATCTGATTTAATGTGTTGAGAATTTGTTACCCAGGACACAGTAGCTTTCATCCATTGCTAGTGCCATCCTAACTCACAGTGAAATTTGGCACTGCTGCTATCTTTCTGATGATAAATGGAAAAAAGTCTTCTCTGGTCTCTTCAGGCTTTCCTGCTTTTTTTGGTTTAGGGGCTTCCTCTACCAACAAATACCTGGTTTTTTTGGTTAAGCAGTAGTATCTCAGCTATTTAAAATCCAGTTTGCTCCTATTTTAGAGCTTTTACCACATGTACAGCTGGAGTCCCCAACCAGGTAAGGACTGTAAGTGAATTCATCTCATTCACTGGGGGTGGAACATTTGGCCATAGATCTCACTAGGGTCAGTGGACATTTGAAATGGTAACCAGAATGGGAAGAGTGTGGGTTACCAGCATTTGTGTATATTGCTAGGGAATGACGCATCTGAGGACCTAGGGGTCAGGTGCCAGCAGACACTGACTTTGGTCCTGGCTATTGCCTTTGGCTCAGACATTCACTAGCATGTCACTCAGCTGGGCCGGGCTCTGGGCTCTGGTGTTAGAACATAGCAGTGAACAAAATGGATAATTACATCATCTCGGGAAGCTTGCATTCTAGTGAGAGATTATGAATATGTGTGCAAATAAATATATGTCAGGCAGTGGATTTTTTTCCAAAGGCAAGGTAATGGATTCGAAAGTGATGGGGTGCATGGTATTCTCGAGTGGATGGGGAGGCCTCGCTGAGCAGTAACACTTGAGCCGAGGTCTGAGGTAAATGAACCACTCAGCTGAGGGAAGGGAACTACTGGGTAGAAGGACCCAGAGGAAGACTGTGTTCAGTATTCTCAGGGAACAGCCCAGAAACCAGTGAGGTTGAACAGAGCTAGGAGAGTGGGGTAGGTGCTGTCGGGGAGGGGGGCACTGTGGGCCACTTCATAGGCTTGGCTTTTACCTCAAGTGCGATGAAGGCCAGTGGAGGGTTCTGAGCACAGGAGGGATGTCATCTGCCATGTACATGTTTAAAGGGTCAATGTGTGTGCCATGTGGGTGATAAATTATAGGGGGTCGGGGCAGAAGCAGGAGGGCACTCAGGAGGCAGTGACTGTAAACCAGGTGAGAGAGGATGGTATTTTTGGAGTGGGGTGTTAGCAATGGAGAAGGTGAGGAGTGGTTGGATCGTGGATGTCTTTAGAGGTTGGACAGCCAGATGCACTGCTAAGTTGCTAAGAGAAAAAGGAGAATGAAGGATAACTTTGCTGTTTGGGGCCTGAGCAGCTGGAAGGGTTGTGGTCTTTATATGAGAGAGGAGTGAGCAGAGGGTCGAAGATTGAGAGCTCGGTGGTGGTTCACTGTGGGTGGCACTGGATATCTAAGTGGACAAGTTGTTCAGCAGTCAACTCTACAAGTTTGGGATTCAGGGGAGAGGCTGGAGCCAGAATGATAAATATGGGTGTTATCTAGCTAGGTGAGGACAGAAGTGAGAATATGTGCCTCCCATCACTTCCCATTCAATTTACTGTGTCCTGTGTTTTGTTTTCCATAGCAGTCGTCACTAGAGGCATAAAGGAGGAGTGGTGATGGGGGTAGGATCAGTGGTTGTACAGCCTGGTGGGATCAAAGCCGGGGACCAGAGGGCATTTCCAGTTTTAGCAAACACTCCAGGTGACTCTCCTGCAGGTGACCCAGGGACCATTCTTTGAGAAGCACTGCTGAAGGCCCCTCATCCCTTCCTCTTTAGTCGTGGACAGGCCCAGCTCCTTGAGTTCTTGTGTTGCTAAGCAGACCCCAGATTACACACTTGGGTCCTCTCATTGCTCCTCCAGCCTGCACCCCTCACGTGTGAATGTAAGGAGAAGGCCACTGGGGAGAGAAGCAAGTACAAAAGCAAAATGCCAGATATAAGAGGCACAGTTATCACCATGTGTGCCTCATGCTTAGTTAACATTTGGTCGTCATGCCTTGCCTGTGAGTCATCTGTACAGTTTCTGAGGTCCACACTGATTCACGCCAGGGCATTTCTTGAAAGTCTCAGTGATGTTCCCATGGGTCAGATTCCTCATGGGGAGTCCTCTTTCCCAGAAGATTGCTCTTGTCTTCTGTATACCATCGGATGTATTGATAAATTGTTAGCAGTTGATTGTACTCAAAGTTTATGAATTGGCATTTATGAATCACCAAGGATTTTATATGCTGCATTCTCCTAAACCTTTAGGATGATAGTTGCTTATGGAGTTGGCGCTATAAGATCCTTGGGAAATAGGGTCAGATGAGATAGTATTGGGGGAAGAAATACTGGGAAACAAAAGCACTGGGCATATATGGTTTATTCTGACAATAACTTGCACTGGGGAGGGTTAGTGTGACCATAGTCACCTGACAGTCTGCGTCATGGGTGTCACTTCCCTAGGCCCGGACCTGTAACATTCCTGCAGATGACATACCTGCAGTCTCACTCACAGCCTTCATGTACCACAGCACCACAGCCTGGGGATGAACTAACTGAACTGTAACAGCTCTTTCTCCCTGCTTTTTTAGGATGGCTGCCCTTTTTCTAAAGAGGCTAACGTTACAAACCTTAAAGAAGATGGCAGGAAATTGCACTAGAAGATGTTTTGGTACCTACATCCTGCCCCCGACCATCCCGGCGCAGCTGCCCCTCGTTGCTCCTGTCCCAAGACTATTCTCCCTGACGCATGCCAGAGCCTCTGGTACCGTGGCAGACACCCAGGACAGCAGGAAGAAGAAAACAAAGAATGACCCAGCTTTTAGCAACATCGGAAGAAAAATTCACGAGCGAGTCATACACGTGCTGGACGAGGCAGGCAATGATTTGGGGAGCATGCACCGTGCCGAGGTGATCCGGCTCATGGCTGAGCGGGACCTGAGGCTCGTGAAGAGGGACAGCGGCTCGGAGCCTCCACAGTACCAGCTCCTCTCGGGGCTGCAGATTCACGAGGAGCGGCTGCGACTTCGGGAGATGGAGAAGGCCCACCCGAAGCCTGGTAGGTGTCATGCCTCCTGCTCCCCAACGCCTTGGGACCCCACTTCTGCGGCCAACTGTGGCCTGGGCCAAAGAGCCTTGGGCCTACGGGGATGGGAGAAGCGGGGGACGTTCCCTCTCAGCACTTTAGCCCAGCTTTCTCCAACCCTCTTACTTGTGTCTGTTCCTCGTCTTTCTCCCCCGATACCTTGTGGTCAGCATCTCTTCCTTTCAGCCTGTGTAAAATAAAGGGAAGATAAGGTAAACACCCCAGAGTGATGGGTCATTGGCTCTGTCTCTGGCCCCAGGTGGCAGTCATTGGGGACCCCAGGAAGGAAATGACACTCAGAAGAGGCGGATTGGAGTCCCTGTTCCTGGGCTGGGCCACCCTTAGCCCCTTTCTTCCTCATCTCTAAAGTACAAGGGCTCAGTTCATTGCTTAGTGAATCTCCAAGGTGATTCACAGAGCTTTCACAGCCCCGTGTTTTGTTCCAATATTGGTAAATAATGCTCACTTATACACTTCGCCAGTCACCTTATGGTGCCCTGGTCATTCATACATTCATGGAACTATGAAGTGGATAGTAAAGATTTTTTACGATTCCTACTAAGTACTGATTGTTCTGGAAGATCATTTTCTGGACAACACCCTAAACCAGGGCCCAGGAACTTGGTCCTGCGGCTGCTGCAGCGAGATTACAAGTCTTAAGAAAATCACACACTCTCTGTGGCTCAGTCTGTAACAGCACACTCCACAACAAGGATGTTGACTGGAAAACAAAGTATTCAGGGAGCCCAGCTAGGATGATAAAGACACCAAACTATTACAGAAATATAGTTGAACTGCCCAGAGAAGCTTAGAGAAGACGAGTCACTGTTGTCCGAGATAGTTGAAGGGCTAGGATGTTAAAGGCATTATTTTATTCTGGATGAGACCTAGGACCAGCTGCAGGGGCTAGAAGGAAGCAAGGGGGTGTTAATAAAAGGACTTTTTTTTTTTTTGAAAACTTTTGGGAATTAGAAAACATACAGAAAAATATAAACACCTGTTACCCACCATCCAGATGAGCAAGCATTAACATTGTTGTGCTTCAGATTTTTAAACAAAACCTTACAGAGAAGTTGAAGTGCCTGTGCTCCCTCCCCCTCCACCCCCACTACGGACTCGGGGTGTAGTCTGTGTGTGGTTAAACTTGTTATATATAAACAGTATATGGCATGATTTTATATACATAAAATTATGTCACACAGTTTGCAAGAGCCATGTTTATAGAACAGCCCTAGCTAATTTATTATAATTACTAATTGGAATCCTAAGGATATACCGTATACCGTGGCTTTGTTGGTGCCTTTCCATGGACATTGGGCTCGTTTCCAGTCTTTCACTGTGAGGAACAATGAGCGTATCTGTCAGTGTCTCCAGAATCTGTGGGGCAGATTATCAGCAGTGTATGAGATTTCTTTCTCCACATCTCACCCACACTTGGTACTCTTACCTCATTTTTGTCCTCCTGATGGGTGAGAAAGCCTATCTTTATTATTTATATTTCCTTTCACCATGTGAGTTGCCTCCTCTCTGAATCGCCTATTCATATTCCTTGTTTTTCTATTTGCAGTTCCCCCACCCCCACCCCAATTTATAGGGTTCTCTGTTCTGTGTGATGCCAAAAAACCTTGTCCCAGTTAGATTCCCTTTTTTGACCTTTTTAAGTTTCCCAGTAATGTTTTGATATAGGAAGTTATCAGGCTTTTTCTTAACAAAATCCTTCTCCTATCCTGAGGTCACAAACATGCACTTTTTTTCTTCTGCTTTAAAGTTGTATCTTTTCACATTTAATCAGTCCTCGTGGGGAGATTGCCACATGGGTTGAGATGTAATTTCTCCCCCCATATGAAAACTCTGAATTGTCTCGATGCTTTCAGTAGTCTGTTCCTTCCATGTAAGATAATTTTCGGATAGTCAGGATTTCCATTTCTGAGTAAAGGACCTAGGAGCTCTCTCTTGTCTGATGTAGTCTAGATGACCCCACTGTTACTAGGAGGGCATCAGAAAAGGAGTCAGATGAGATGAATACTTCCCAGATGCTGCTCCAATCAGAAGGAAAAATAAGGACAGTCAAGTTTATCCTAAAGCTAGACTCGTTCCTTTTAAAGGACCATTCTTTTGTTGTTTCATCAAATGTGGGTGATGGTAACTGGAAGCGTTTCATATATTACAGAAATCTATTCTGCTTTTAAAAGTCCAAGACATAAATACTCTTACTTGGCAGGTAAAAAAAAAATTGGTAGTTTTATGTCAGTCCATCTCCCTTGTGTAAAAAAGTGTTTACTGGCCTGTGAAACTAAGAGTGGAGCCTTCGGGGCCCTGTGGCAAGCTGACCTCACGAAGCATGTGTGATACAGCTCAGGTTTCATGAAGAGACCAGTAAACAGTCCTAGAACCCAGTCTGTTTCAAACTAGGACCTGTCCTGACTAAGGAACTCACTCTTTCTTCAAATATTGGACAACATGATCTGGACACAAAGAGTAAACAGATTCAGCAGTGGATTGAGAAAAAATACAAAGTTCAAATTACTATAAAGAAAGGGAAAAATGTAGAGGAGCCCGAACACAAGATGGTAAGTAAAAGCAGGTATGAGTAACCGCTCGTGCGTGGTTCGTTTTCTGAGCTAAAGGTATAATTGTAGAAAATCTAGAAAACGTAAAGGCAAAGGAAAGCAACTGGTAATTCCACCCAGTGATGGCAGTGGCTTTCCAATTCATTTTTCAAAATGCAAGTATACTCTGTATCCATCCCTTTTTCCATTGAAGCGTGTTTTATCACAAGAACACTGCACTTCAGAATTTCACGGCTATGTACTATTCTGTTTAACAAATTGTGCAGTATCTGTCACTTAAAAACAGAGATTCATTTTTTAAAGTCTATCTCCTGTTTATAAATGCCCCTGAGAAGCACTGCCAGTATCAGTTTACACTCAGCATAAGTTTGTAGAATATCTGTTTTCCTTTTAGAGTCTGAGGCCTTAGCAGCTCAAAGGCAGCATTAGTCTGGTGGTTTCTACCCTCATTCCAGGTTAGAACCACTTAGGCCTAGGTTTCAGCCCAGCTGATCCAGAATCTCTACAACTAGGTGTATTTTCCTAATCACTCCAGTGACTGTTAGCGGCTGTTCCGAACTGCAGTAGACTTGGGGTGGGGGGGCGGATAAGAGAGTCCTCTGCTAATGCCTAAGCCCACTGCTTTTTTCTGAGAGGGTATCTGGAGTCAAACATAGCCCCTCAATGTCATGACGGAAGTGGGGGATTTAAAGCTGTCAACCTTTAGTGCATTCGTTTAGTTCCATAGAGTTCATAAAACTGCCTGTTTTCATCGGTTTCAGTCAGCTTAACCAGAGAGGCATAATTTGATTTAGCTGCTCACTTAAGAACAGCAAACAGCAATCCAGGAATGCTGATTTTTATGTGTATTACTGCATTAACACGAGAAGGAGTCAACATTGGTTTTAAATTAATTTTTGGCTGTTTTCCCTTTCTAGGAGGATATCTGTAATAAAATACTCCAGACTATGCCGGGGATAGCTACCTTCTTATCCCGGCCACAACCTGTTAGAGGAGGAAAAGCTGTAACATGTGTTCTTCGTCATTTGAGCAAAAAGGAAGAGAATGCATATAGAGAAACTCAAGAAACCCAGAAAAGAGATTCTTTGGACAAAGAAAACAGAGACAATAGAGAATCAGATGTGCATCAGTGATTTTAATAAAGAAAAACGTGGTTCTGAGAGGAAATAGCTCACTCTTCGTGTGTAGTTGTTTAAACAAAGCAATGTGAGGTTTAGCTGAGGGTAAGGATTGCAACTGTCGAGAGCACCTTGTCTTCGGTACAGTTCAGGGTCTCTCCATTCTTAGGCACAGATAAGCCTTGTTCTTGCTTCTTTTTAGGAGGAATATAGCCACTGAGACGAGAGGCCAAACTCCGCTTTTCACGAGATCGTTTTACCTTTGAAAATAAGAAAACAAGACAATGAGAATTCATAATCAAACTTTGTAAACTGGTCTTCTAATAGCTGTACCCCCCAACAAGCCTACCACACTCTGTAAGAAAATGAAGGCCATGCCATCCCTTCCATAGCAGTGCAGGCTCACACAGTAATAAGGAGCCAAAAACATTCTAGATTGCATCTGGCTGAGGTAACTGATGTTTAAAATCAACAGCCTGCCTGATTCAACTTACTTTGAGCTTCTTCTTGTCAGGGTCATGCACAACAGCATGCCTAGTGAGACTTTGCTACAATGAAGGAAAAAAAAAAAGTTATATTTTAAAAACCCTGCCATTTTGGTGTCTATTAATATGAAAACTCTATGAGTTATTTAAATTAACTGTCAACAGGCAGCCCGGGTGGCTCAGCGGTTTAGCGCCGCCTTCAGCCCAGGGCATGATCCTGGGGACTCGGGCCCATGTCAGGCTCCCTGCATGGAGCCTGCTTCTCCCTCTGCCTGCCTGTGCCTCTCTCTCTCTGTGTGTTTCTCATGAATAAATAAATAAAAATCTTTAGTAAATAAATAAACTATCAACCTTTCTATTATATACCATTGAGAGTGTGGCCTCTACCCAGAATAGAATTTTTCCTCAAATCCTAGGCCTTTCCCAAAGACCCAGGTGAGGAATTTATAGTCTCAACCTACTTATTTTGTAAGTAAGAGGAGGGGAGACCAGTTTTGAGTGAGATATTCCAAGCTGAAGAAGATTCTTTTAACTGAAGTGATGTCGGCAGCATTTCCAAACACCAGTGGGATATCTGACCAAGGTCTTGCTGTCCTTGATAATGCTGAGCACCATCAGCCCCAGGTTGTTTTCTGATGGTCGGGATGCATGCTGAGGCTGCCTCACTGGTCTCTTCAGTCATAGTTACAACTCCTGGTACATACTTGGAAGAGCATCTGCCAGACTGAGAGTCTGCAGGACTGCACAGGCCCTCCGTTTAGTGTCACAGTCTTAGTCAAATCACACCAAGACCCAGATTAGAGTCTCAGGTGCTGTGGTCCCCCATGTCCTTGTTGCCCACGTCTCTCAATCCCTAGATGACAACAGTCTAGAAGAACACCCAAGTATCAGCATACTCTTACAATTAATGAGCATGTAGTACCACAGGCCATGGTTCTCAAAGTTAGACAACATCGCTTGGATGGTTTGTTAGAGCCCAAGTTACCAGGCCCCATCCCCAGAGTTTCTCATTCAGTGGTGGGCCTATGGCTATGCATCTCTAGCAAGTTCTCAGGTAATGCTGATGCTCCTGATGCAGGGCCATGCTTTGAGAACTATAGGCAAAGGCAAATCTGGCTGTTTTGCGAACCTGAGTTAAGAACCACTCTAAGTGAAGCAAGAGTGAACGGTCCAGAGCACCCGCGCTCCCCATCTCTCGGCCCTGGGGCAGCATCTGGAAACCTAGGGCTCCCAGGAACCTGGCTGGGAAGCCACAGACCCAAAGGACTGCATTTGGAGGCTGAGTACTTACTTTCATTGCAAATGTTTTGCCACAGCCTTCCTGTTCACAAGTGAATGGGCGCCTCTCCTCGTGGAAAGAGAGGATGTGGCTCTGGAGATTGAACACGGTCGTGTAGGTTCTGCTACAGCCTTCTCTTGGACACCGGCACACGTCCCTTTCTGGGGCGTGGGTTTTCATGTGCTGCTTAAGATAATCCTTGCGCTTAAATGTCTTCTGGCATACTTCACATTTTATGTCCTCTGGTGGAGTACACAGACAACTTCCTCAGGCATCACCATACACAAGAAGTTAATTTGAATATGTAAGGAATGTTGCCCAAAATATGATTATTGTAAATGAGAAAACTAACTCCAATCTTTATCACTTGGAAGTTTGTCTCTGTTTTCCCACGTTCTTGTATCACGTAGAGGCACACTCTCTTCCCTTACCGGGGGAACAGGGGTTCTCAGCACGGTGGCTGTGGGCAAGGGAAGATTAAGACCAGCTTCCTTCCCTGTCGTCCAAGGCACTGGTTCTCCACGCTGCCCCACAGAACACCAGGGCCTCCCTAGGTTCTTTACTTGCCAGAGCCTTTAAAACTACCAACTGTGGGGCACCTGGATGCCTCAGTCATGAAGTGTACACCTGCGGCTCAGGTCATGATCCTGGGATCCTGAGAGTGAGCTCCCTGCTCAGCAGGGAGTCTGCTTCTCCCTCTCTCTCCACCCTCCGCCTCTCTGTGCACGTTCTCTCAAATACATAACACCTTAAAAAAAACAACAACAACAACAACAACAACAACTGCACAGCAGCTCCTGGCATAGCCTCTCCCGAACCTGGGACCACAGCTCGCTCTGCTCATTTGTCAAACAGCTGAGGGACCCAGCACGTCATAAAACATCACACAGAAAGGTTATTATTTTAGGGCTCATATGTAACATTTCATTCTTTAAAAGCAGTTCTATAGCAACAAAGATTTACACTGTGCCACACGTCTTCCTTACCTTTATGGGTTTCTCTCACATGTTTTAGAAGCTCTGTCCATGTTTTGGCCACAAAGGAACATTTGTCTTTTTGACACATATAGCCTATTTAGAAAAAAATACATTGGTGCATTGCTTCTCATGAATATTCTGTGTAAACACCAATCGTAATTAGAAAGAAAACAAACCTATATAATTTTTCTCCTACCTCCCAATAATCTGTTAGTCTGCCCGAGGCAGCGGCATTATTCAAAAGCAAGGACACTGCGTACCAATCCAAGTGTGGAGCTCGCCTCCAACACTCGCCTGAGCCCGCACCGCCTGCTGGTGCAGCCGCCTGGCCGCTGCCCCTCTGGCCGCCGCAGTCCCCACCACACCCTTTCGCCTCTACTGCCCCCGCTGCGCTGACGCAGCGCTACTGCCCCCGCGGCAGGACGGCCTTTCTCTGGTTTCTGCTTCCCCAAGGAAGCCAGAGTTCTCCTGCCCGGGGAGCCAGCTGTCCCACCTCTGCCCCACCCCAAGAGAACCTGCCCCCCCATCTTGTCAGGAGACAGATCTTCACGTCCGAGAACAAACGTGCACTCTGAGCACCCAAGAGGCCCCAGGGGCTTGGAAAGCCTCCGTCCTCAGCTTGGCACACCGAATGCATCAACGTGCGTAACACTTTGTTCTTGTGTCCTGCTGGGCTGTCCAGCCTGTCTTGGCTCTTCATACGTCTGAAATTTAATTTAGAAAAACCAAAGCGCTACAGAACTATTTAAATAAAAGCACGTATCTTCCATTTGCAAAAAAAAAAAATAATTTTTTTTTATATATATAAAATTTTCCTATATAATTTTTCTCCTACCTCCCAATAATCTGTTAGTCTTTAGAGTTGGGAATAGAAACTAAGTTTGTTGTACAGGGAAACCAAGTAGTTGCACAGCATGGTATTCCACATGGGGTCTTATGTCAGCAGACTTCCCAGAAGCACATAGTCCCCTCTCCCGCTGTGCCCAGTGAGCTACGTACACTGCACGTGGTCTCTTAGCTGCTGTCTCCCTGCCTCCATGGCTCACAGCCCCGTCCCCTCCCTGCATTATAGGGTCCTGTGCTAACTTGTGTTTCATCAACTAAATAGCAGAGAGAAACTAAAAGGAACAAGGCTACCTCTCATTCTTCGGCTACGAGTCTCTTGTTAAAACAAAAGCTCCATATATTCTACACTTAGGAAATTGGAATACAGATATTAAAAAAAAAAAAAACCCTCTTGGAAACAGAGTATGGATTCAAATATTTATTGAGTCTTTTTGAAAAAGTGGCAATCTGATTACCCCAAAACCTGAAAGTATTATCCAAACTATTCTCCGTGTCAATAAGGAGAAGAAAGACACAGGTAGTAAAGAGGTTTAAACAGTGGCGGAAAAGCCAACCTTGGCTGGAGCACTAACACTGAGAAGCATAAAGCACCAGCAGGCACTTGTGGCAGACAATAAAACATTTGCTTTGAACAGTGATGACAGAGGAGTGGAGAAACAGACAAGACTGTGCAGTGCCTCTGGCCAAGTATGAAACCTGAATGAGCAGCACAGGCTGCCCCTGCCTACACAGTGTCCGATTTCTTTGTGTGACCACGGAATAGAAGAGGAAGCACCTTACGGTCAAAGAATTAGACACACACACACCGTACTGGGGCCTACTCAAAGCAGCACCCCTGGGGATCACCAGACATACCCTCGTGGACCTTCCCGTGTCGCTTCAGCCTGCTGGGTGAGGTGAAGTGTTTCCCACAGCCTTCATGGGCACACCTAGGTTAACGACACGGGACGGATGAGTCAATCCATTCCTGTGGAGCATCTGCTTAGGGTGAATGTCACTCTCTCCCTTTCTGCTACCAAAGCCTCTGTCCCCACAACCAAACCAATCAGAAAAAGATTTAAAGTTGAGACTGAATCACAAGTGAAATTCAAGTTACTTGACCAGCCTTGAGACAAAACAGAAAAGAAGCAGGACTTTTTTTTTTTTTTTGCATGTATGATCAAATTAGACTTTTCTTTATACTTCTGAAAATGGACTGTTTCCCTGGCTACAAAAAAAATGGCCGAGGTAAACCCCTGAGGCACTTTGAATGTCTCTGCTGTATTGAGTGCTGCCGCCTGGGGACTGCAGCATGGAAAGCAAGTGGGAGCCACGCAGGGGCATGGGCCGCTTCCCTGCGACAGGCCCCAGCGGCACAGGAGGTGGTAGGCCAGCCAGCAAGGACAGGCCCCAGCCCTGCAGTGGCCCCAGGAAGGCACTCGGCAGGACGGCTGCATGCACAGCTGCCAGCTAGTGCCCTTCAAGATGTTCCTCAGAGCAAGCAGGTGGCCAGGGCTCTCTGACACCCTGGGCCAAGTCCACCTCTGGGTGTCCAGGCACCCTTCCTGCTCCTTGGGAAGGCCGCTCTAATGCACGCTAAGCCTGGCAACTTTTGCTCTGTGAGCAAAGAATACTTCGTTGTCTGTATAATGACATTTCACACAATTAAATGGGTTCTAGCAGAATACTAATTTCTTAGCTTTTCAAGTTTAGCCACAATTATACTGATCTCACACATCATTCAGAAACATATTAACTATTTCTGTTAGAAAAGCAAAGTTAAACTTCTGAAATGCCCCAGTATAAATGGGCATTCATGGTATAGAAAAATGCTGATGAAGTGGTTTCAGAACACTTGTATCCAATCTTTGCATTTCACTCTCACTCCCACCTGAAATGTGGGATCTCAGCCAGAGAAGCACCTACTTGAAGAGCGGCTCGCTGGTGTGCTGGCACTGATGGATTCTCAGCTGCTGGTGTTTCTTGAAAGCCTCCTTACAACCTTCAAAAGTGCACTGTTTAAGAAAAAGTTTCGTTAGTCTGGAGAAAAATCAAAGAACTATTCACAAGAGAATTCCCTCAAGATGAAAATATTGTGAAGACTTCATACTTGCTACCTGCTCCCACAGGGTTACCATCAAATTCTAGGCAGGAAGCTTTACAGATGAACACATTTGAAATAGGAAAAGTGTTTCGTTCTGGGGCAGTCTACCAATAATAAACTTCATAAGCACAAAAGTGTTTGCTTTCAAAATAAGCCGTTATTAGGATGGCTAGTAGTTGGGCTAAATTCAGGTTTTTGGCAGAAAAATCTGGTTGATGAGCATTTTAGAAATGTAGACAGTAAGCATAAAAATATTTAGAAAATTTAAGCCAAGAAAATCAGTCATACTTACTACATATTGTTTTTGTTGATTTTCGTGTTTGCGTTCAAAATGTTTGTTCAAGTTTGATTTTGTGTTGAATTTCTGATCGCAGCCACTAGCTGTACAACTGTAAGAAAGTGCATAGACCAAAATATTAACGAGACAAAGGAGAGAATTTCTAAGATACATATATCCTCCAACTCTGTAAAGCTACTTTCCAAAGTATAGTATAAAATAGTCTTTAACAAATTGTGAAGTGTTAAGTCAAAGTGCCAGCCTCTCAACTCTGAAATGATCGCCATGTAATGAGATGCATTTTCATGTCAGGCCTCTGAAATCGAGCACACTGCATCAGACATCCTTTATGAACTCGGCAGAGGGAAAGTGGAAAACACAAGTTCCAAAGCCCAAACCCTCCTTAGGCTTAAATTGTGTTCAAGTCAAATTGTTCTTGATTTAGAATCTCATAACCTTAATTTTGCTTGAAATGTCAAATAATAAACTGCATTTCCAAAAAAACCTCAAAAACACTAGTTTCAGCCTACCATCAGAGATAAAAATGTATTTAGGGCAAAACCACAAACCACTATGCCCTCTGTCATAACAGCAAGCCACTCCAGTCCCCCTTAATGAGCGTTTCTATATCTTGCCCTTGAATTATCTAAATTCTTTGTGGAGTTGCATTTTTTTAACGTCTACTCTTCTTGTGATGAGTTCTCCTAAACCTGATGGATGAAGCAGGACTTCCTTGACAGCCCTAATCTCAGCTATCATCCGCTGATAAACACTGGATAATACTCCTGTCAGGCACTGTGCTAGCTACAGGGACAGGCGGAGACAGACACACAAGCTGACAGTGTGCAGGGGCAGTGGGAGGTAGGCCACTGGAAGCACATGGGAGGGGCAATGGAGAAGAGCCCACTGCGAATTCCAACAGGTGTTGTTTCTGACCTCAGGAACAGAGTACAGAGTTTTAGCTAGGTACGAGGTCAACAGAAATAGAGCTTTTTCTAGCCTCCTCTGCAATTAGGGGATGGATACATGGATACATGGATATTTCTGGCCCATCCTGTTCAACAACTGCCAAGTTTCTAAAAAGGAAGCACACCTCTTTCTGTTCTTTCATCCACCCTGGTGGTTAGAATGCCTATGTGGCAGCTGGAGCTCCTCCAGCAGTCACCTTGGACCATGATGTCAAAGCCTCAAGATGAGGATGTCAGAGACAAGTTACAAGGGGCCCACATCCTACTGACTGTGGGAACACCCCTCAACTGTCCACCTCTGCACTTCTGCTTTTCAATTAAACAAGAAAAGCAGAGACTGTCTTATTTAAGCCTCTGGTGTGGCGGGTTTGCTGTCACTCTGGACTTCAGTCCTGACACAGGCGTCTAACCCAACACAAGGTTGGGGCAAGAGGACAAGGCCCAGAAAGGTCCTGACAGGAAGCGAATAGCAGGGGCCCAGACGATGTAGGGAAAGTTGCAGGGCAGTGCTGCTGGTCAGTTAAGCACAGCTGGACCACAATTTCATGTCTGAGAATCAAGCACGATCATAAAAAGGCCAGATCACAAAGGTCATTTAAACACCATAAGATCCTAGACTTTGTTATGAAAGTGACACTTCAAACCCATGCCCAGCTTTAAGAAAGGAAGCAGTCTGGAAGCAGAGAAAACACCATTCAAGTGGGAGTGAGAGCCTAGAATATGACCGTGGCAGCCAGAGGAGGGACAGGGGTTAAGGGATGAGTAACAGATGGGATGACCTGCCCTCTGTAGGGGCTGCCTGAGAGGTTGAGGCATCCAGGGGAGCTGCCCTGCCTTTGCTGCGGGTCATCAGGTGGACAGGGATGCCACCTGACAAGAACGAGAGAGATGACGAACGGAAGCAGAACTCAGACTAGACTGTAGCGGTGTAGGCCACAGGGAATTTAAGGAGCCAGAGAGAGAGCGAGTGACAGCGTCCGCTGGGGACCTAGAGTGGAGGACAGGTCCAGCTGAAGAGAGAGCCAGCAGGGACTGCCACAGAGCTGCCTTGTTCCCAAGGGAAGCTTTCCCATTTACCCTGTGCATCTGTATCCAGCCCCAGTTCTTCTTTTTTTTTTCTATTATTATTTTTTCTTTTTAAAAAATTTTTTTAAATTGGAGTTCAATTTGCCAACATATAGCATAACACCCAGTGCTCATCCCGCCAAGTGCCCTCCTCAGTGCCCGTCACCCAGTCACCCCATCCCCCCGCCCACCTCCCCTTCCACTATCCCTTGTTACCCAGAGTTAGGAGTCTCTCATGTTCTGTCCCCCTCTCTGATATTTCCCACTCATTTTCTCTCCTTCCCTTTATTTTTATATTAATAATTTTTATATTCCCCAAATGAATGAGACCATATAATGTTTGTCCTTTTCCAATTGACTTATTTCACTCAGCATATACCCTCCAGTTCCATCCACATCAAAACAAATGGTGGGTATTTGTCATTTCTAATTCCAGCCCCAGTTCTTCTGGAAGATTTTGTTTTAAAGAGTCTATAGTAACTGAGCTCAGAAAAAGCATAAAAGGGACACGGTTGCATGTTTCCTTCCTTCCTTGCCCCCTATCCACCCAGGGCTCCCCACCACTCCCAGGACAGGCAATGACTTTGGTTTTATAAAATAACTTTTAGAGTTTTAACCAGACAGAAGCAAATATAAATACAGTTTCTTCCTGTCCAGCTCTCCCTTCTCCTTTTTACACACAAAAAGGCAAGCCCTCCGTACATACTCTTCTGAACCTTGGTCTTTCAATAAATACGCCTTGGAGATTCTCTCCCAGTTTCACAGACAGCATCTGCACTCTTTTTTCCAGCTGTGGAGGACTCTACTGTGTGACATACTCTTCAGTCCCTCCTGACGACTGGGGCACAGGCAGTGATTCCATGACTCTGCTATTACTAACAGTGTAGCATGTAACCACGTATACCCACTTACTACAGGCACAAGTGTATCTGTGGAATAAATTCCTCAAAGCGAAACTTCCAGGGCAAAGGCTATATTCCAGCTCTATTTTCCAGACCAGGCTGACTCACTCTTTGCTGGGCTAGCTGAACTCCACTTTGAGATACATTAAGTTTCACTTAGGGTCATTATTTTGATGAAGTTCTGTGTGCTTGAACGGGGACTGAGATAAGGACATCTGCCCCCACAGTAGTTTGTCCCATTCCCGCTGGCTAGCACTCTGGTCATACAGAGAGGTGGCTGCTCCCCATGGAGAATGACGTGAAGAGGATCCTGTGTCAACAACTGACAACTGACCTCAGACTGGGCCATAGTGAAACATGAGACACTTCACAGTCATCTTTAAAACTAAAAGAAATCCACTCAGATCATTAGAAAACTTTGGTGCTCTAGGAACTGTCCCATAGAACACAGTTATGATATCAGATTCTAACATCTGCAAAACCTCCCATACAGCTAGTTCTCTACATGGTCCCCTACATGTAGCTCTGGATATCTAATAAATTATTATTATTTTCATTGAAAACTAAGTGTTTCCATGAACATTCCGTTCAGTGGTTCACGAAGTGTGGATGCCAGACTCACAGCATCAACATCACCTGGAAACTTGCCAGAAATGCAAATTCTCAGGCCCCACTTCCTGCCTACTGAATCAGAAGCTCTGGGGCGGGATCCAGCACTCTGTGTGTTAATAAGCTCTCCAGGTGATTCACATGCTCCCCAAATCTGAGCTCCACTGCTTTAAAGAAGTAGTTGATTTACCACACAAGCAGTATCTCTATCCTTTTAGAAATAATCAGTAACTCCACAAAGAATAAAATGAGCCTGGTATGGGAGAGGTGCAGGGGGTTAATTTGAGGAAATACAAGATAAACTATTAAAAGCTCTACTCCTTCATGCTTCTATCTCTTAACCCAGCAGCTTACTGGTTCACAAAGACCCTTACACATGGAGCCGAGACTCTGCCAGGGAACCAGTAACCCATCTAGTCTGAATGGAGTGGTTTTTGGGGGTGGATTTCCCAGTCAGTATATATGTTATGGAAAGAAGAGAGGATGCAAACTCAAGAAAACTTCAGATAAATGCATTCCTGAAGTTATCGCACACAAATGACCCACAAAACCCCCTCCTCTCTTCCACACATTCAAACCCCAGTTTGCACCAGGAGATACAAAGCACAGAAGCTGCATGCTCTTGGTCTCTGGAGTTAACAATCCATTTCTTACCAGGTCTACATGCCAAACGCAGCCACTTCAAAGGCCTAAAAACTGTACTTTACTTACACAAATGGCTTTTCCCCAGTGTGAATCAGAATGTGGCGGCTCAGATGGTAGTCCCTGACAAAGGATTTGCCACAGCCTTCATGGTCACAAACAAATGGTCTCTAGCAGGAAGGAGAGAAGAAAACATGTCAATCCTCCCCTAGTTAGTAACTCTGGTATTATTTAAAGACCTAAAATGTGTAGTAGGCAAAGCCATGGACTCCGCCTTCCGGGATGGCTTCCACTCAGTATTGGGCATCGAGGCTAGATAATGGAGTTTTACAAATGCCAAACTTTCTCACAAAGGCAGTACAGCAGATTTTGTTCTATGAATAGCATAGGAAATAAATAGGTAGCTTTCACAGTAATGGCACTGTTAACCTGCACCTAACCTAACGACAGGCTTCAGCAGCAACCCCCTTAAAGATTACTTGTCTGCTATTAGCGTGGCCTATGTACACAGGCTGCCACCACAGTATATTTTATCCATTCGAAGCCCAGGGCAGAGGAACGTGCAGGTTCCGTCTCATCCTGGACAAGCCCAAGGTCTGTGCTAAGAGAATGCCTGGTACACCTCCGGGAAGATGTTCACAGGTGCCAGAGTAAAGCAGATAGCTCCCAGCCTAACTTCAACCACCACTGGGACCCAGGGGTCGGGAGGAGTCGTCTCCATTCTGAACCTACAGGAAAAGTCAAAAACATCCCCCAAATAAGCAGTTTTGTTTATTGAACTATGAAGAACATAACCCCAGGGCAGTCCAGGAGGAAGAAACCAAGACCTCAAATGTCAGTATTAGTAGCAAAGCAAACAGGAAGACAGAAGAGTTGTTTTACTGGGGGAAGATCACAGAACTTTGCACAGTACCTGTAATTCTGTTTTGTCGTCATTTTAAAGAGAGGGCAGTTTATTGTCTCAGAGAGCAAAGCTGAGGGAGGGGATTGCAGAGCTACTTCCCTCAGGCCTACAGACACAGACAATCTATCCTTCCCCTGGGCCATGGCTCTGGGGGTGGCCCACAGAAGGAGGAGGGGGCTCTGCTGCCCCAGTCGTTCTCAAGCAGGGATACAAAAATGACCACATGCTTCCCTACTTGGACATATAGGTTTCAGAACCCACAATTTGAGGGACAGAGTGGGCAAGAGCAAATACAGGGAGGCAGAACATAATGGATTTTTTGAGCGAAGCCAGTCACTGGGTAAGACTGCCAAGACAGCTGGGTGGCATGGGTAAAGTCAAGGGCAGAAAGGAGCAAAGAAAAAAGTCAGTGAGGAAGAGGACAGAGCTGGAGGAAATGGCTAACCTTCCAAAGCTGGAGAGGCTAAGGAGGATGGGGGCCATGAGGACACATGAAGGAATGGCCCATAAGTTAGGCAGGTGCTAGGAGCAAAGGCAGGAGCTACAGGTCCCTGGTTTAAGAAATTAAGGGCCTTCAGGGGCACCTGGGTGCCTCAGTCGGTTGAGTATCTGCCTCTTGATTTCAGCCCAGGTCATGATCTCAAGCTCATGAGATCAGGCTCCTCTCTCATCACAGACAGAGTCTGCTTGAGATTCTCTCTCCCTCTCCCCACCCACCACACTCTCTCTTGAAAATAAATAAATAAATACGTCTAAGAAAGAAGGAAAGAAGATAGATAGTTTAAACCCCTTCAGATGAGGCAGTGTGAAGCCAGGCTTTGCCAACTGTTGGGAAATTGGGCAGATTCCTTGGCTTCTCTGAGCTCCCCTTTCCCCAGGGGTCATTTTCCAAAGGCTTCCCTTTGCCTTCAAAATAAAACCCAAACTCCAAACCCTATTTGTACCCTGGCCTACAAATGAGTCCACCAGACTGCTCTGCTTCTGCTTCTCAGACTTGGTCCCATACTGTCCCCAACTCGATCACACTCAATCACACTCAATCACAGCTTCCTTTTGCACTTATTTTTCTGCCCAGACTGTTTTTCCCTCCTGTCTGCATGACTGGATCCTTCCCTTCTCATTCAGGTCAAGGGAGACCTTTCCTGACCATCCTCCAGGAGCTCTCCATTTACTACACTTCATTCCTACTTATTCCTTTGCCCCGATTAAAGGATAAGGTCGGTGTCAGCAGAAGCCTGGTCTGTTTTGCTCACTACCTTCTCTTCCTGGCTAGAAAGGTCTTGAATTACGGAGGAATGAACACGCGCTACTTGCCACATCTCCAGTACTTAGAAGTTACCCTCCATTCCAGTTTCAGGAAGCCAGGACTTAAGGCAGGTGTCTGTTGGGGGTGAGTGTGAGAGCAAATGAATCCTTCCTCTGTACCTATTTAGGTAGAGATTCAGATTATCCAGGGGTAGTGACTGGCTAAGACTCAAGATCAAAGGGGAAGGGGCGCCTGGGTGGCTCAGGGGTTGAGCCTCTGCCTTTGGCTCAGGGCGTGACCCCAGGGTCCTGGGATCGAGTCCACACATCAGGTTCCCCGCAGGGCGCCTGCTTCTCCCTCTGCCTGTGTCTCTGCCTCTCTCTGTGTCTCTCATGAAGAAGTAAAAAAAATCTTAAAAAAGAAAAAAAAGATCAAAGGGGAAGCGGCGGCTTAGTAAGTCTGGAGCCCAAGACAAGGATGGCTCAATCTTGTAACCTGTCTACCTCTCCCTAACCTAAGGCAGAGCTGGTTGGCCTCTGGCTCAGGGCGCCAAAGCGGACCCGGACCTGCAAAGGCATGTGCGCCCAGTGCCGCCCGCCCGGGGCCTCGGACGGTGCCCACTGGGCCGGCCTGCGCGTCCCGCGTCCCGAGGCTCGAGGCTCGGCCGCCCGGTTACCTCCCCCGTGTGCTTGCACAGGTGCGCGTCCAGCTTCCAGGCCTTGTTGTAATTGGCGCTGCAGTCGGGGAACGAGCAGATGAACCTCCTACTGAGCGCGGAGGGCGGCGGGGCGGGGCTCTCGCCCGCCGCGGTGAAGGCGTCGGCGATGGTCAGGGAAGACACGGCCTCCGCGACAGAGGCCCGCGGCTCCAGGGCGCCCGGGGCCGCCGCTCAGCCACGTGCCGAGACACGTGCGGCGAACGGCTGCGCGCGGCCGACGCTCGGCCCCGCGCCCCCCGGCCCCGGAGGACCCGACGCGCGACCCCGCCGCACTTCCGGGAGCGCGACCCCGGGGGGGCGGGGCTGGGGCGCCGGCGCGCGCGCGGATCGCAGGCCCCGCCCCACGCCGCAGACGCGCATGCTCCGTGAGGCCGCTCGCGGGCCCGCGCCCCTCCGCGGGCCAGCGCCCTCCCGCGGGCGGGCCTGGCGGCCGGGGTACCTCCGCCCGAGGGAGAGGCTCTGGTCTAACCCGCGCGGCCGAGCAGGAGGCGCCGCTGACGCGCAACCTCTCTCGCACCCGCCACCCTCTGCGAAGCACTAACCGTGCATCATACCACCTAAACTAGCTTGTCCTTACGTTACTGGTTTGTCTTCTTTAGGGGTCTATTTGGCCGTGTGCTTCCTCCGTGCTTCCTAAACGTAGCTGCACCTCGGAGTCACGTGGCGATCTTTCACTGACTCCAAGCCCAGAGCAGATCCCCGACCAATGAAACCACAGTTTCTGGAGGTAGGAAATAGGAGCCCGAAGTTTTGGGAACGCTCCGGGGATTGCGAGGTGCAGGGGAGTCTGGGAACCACCGCCCTCGCCGCTCCAAGCGTGGGTTGCGGACCCGCAGCACCACACACCTCGAAGCGGAGCCATCTCCGGGGCTGTGGTTCTCGGTAAAATTTGAGAAGCGCTGTTCAGAGGCTTGCATGAATACAGGTGTCTCGGTTTAGGAGGAGCACAGGTTTCAAGGATGTTCTTGGGTGAGGGTAACAAAGACAGGATGGATTGTCCGGTGTTTCGCCAGGTGTGTGCTTTTCGCACCCCGCCTCCTGCCAAGTCATTAAGCAGGTCTTTGTCAGGGTGATGAACCGGCCCCTGCAGAGAAGTACAAGTTCAAATCCAAGCCAGGGTTTACTGGCCAGCCCTCATCTGGGATCCTCCCAGGACTCACCCCTGAGCTCAGCCCCCTCACCTTTACAGTGAGGATGATGACGATAACGCCTGTCTCAGGGTGTCAGGGGGACTGCAGAGGGTGTCTGGGACTTGGGTCCAGCTGTTCCTTTTCTTGTTGCTGCTCTAGCCCCGCCCCGTGGGACAAATCCACACACCCTTTGTGACCAAAGTCACAAAGCCCCCCACCCACAACTCCAAGGGTCTTAAATGGTTTCCTTTGTGTTGGCTCTGGCTTTCTCTTCCTCACCCCTACTGCACCCTGGACATGGCAAGGGTACATCATGAATCTCTTTGAGATGTTCAAAGAGCCTCCTGACCCCATGCAGTGCACCGTGGTCCTCCTCCTGCCTTCTTCACTTTTCCCTGTCTCTTTAGCCAATTGCTCTTCCCACCTTCTTAGCTCGGTACCCATGTTTTTGGGCTCAGCCCTCTGCTATGATGTATTGTGGTGGGAGAGCCTTACACTACACCTAACTTTGTCACCTAACTTTGGATTTCAAGTTTATTAATTGTAGGAGTTTGGGTAAGGTTCTTTGAATCTCTTTTCTCACCTTTCAAGTGGACTGTTAATACCCAGGGTGATAGCCCTTTTTGAAATGAATGAGATTATATGAGTGAATGAGATTATATGAACCAGAAGTTCCATTTATTATATGCCACTCTGCTAGGCCCATTTACCACCAACTTTATCTTCCCAGCAACTCTGAAAAAGTAGCTAATAGGATGCAAGCCATGCCTTTTTCCTTCTCTTTCTTTCCTGTGAACACATCCATTGCTTCACCTGTTTCTCCCTGCAGTTTACACCCCAGTGTGTTTTTCTAATGCCCACATTTCCAAATGACAAGTAGATTTTTTTAAAGCTGTACACCAAGCAATCAATCTTACTGCCTCCATGGAGCTATCCCTCTTTCCTTCTCTTGCCCTGTCAACAGTGGTAGAATTCTGTCTCCCACTTGTGAAATTTTAGCACTGTGGTTCTCAACCATGGCTGCACATAAGAGTCACTTTTGAAAATGATGACACCTGGGGCCTACAGTGACATCAGAATCCCTGATCCTCCTCCTTCCTCTGCCCCCATCACTGGCCTGGCTGACTTTTATGCCTGTCCCGTCCATTCCCCTTCTCATGCTCTGTCTAGATTTTCTGTGCTCAGGACCTACACACCTGAAACAGACTCTTATGCGGCTGCCAGCGTCACCTCCCTTAAAACATCTGAGCCTTTATAGATTTAAATGTGCTAGACTGCTAATTGCCAAGCATTTTCAGTTCTCTTGGCTCTTACGCCTGCAAACTAGGTAACAGCATTTGGGTGGGAAATGGGAGCCCTGAGCTCAGCCCCGCCCACTGTCCCACCGAGCTGGTTCCTACTATAGACAGGACACTCAGCCCAGAACAAGTCCTAGTTCCTCTAGATAAGCCTTACCTGATTACTGCAGCCCCCACCCATCTCTTCTGCCTTTGAACTTCTGTAGCCCTTTCCTTCTGTAGCACTGAGTGGTAAGTTTTAGAATGTGTTAGGTTATCTTTAACTATTGAGACATCTAATTTCCTGTTTCCCCATCTTGATTTAATCTCCATAAGGGCAGAGACTGGATCATACTTTGAATCCAGTAGCAAGGTGGCTTACACACATTATTTGTTAGATAAATGAGCACAGCTACGAACCACTGTGTGAAGCCTTAAAGGTTTTACATGAATGTCTTCATCAAGGAATCTTTCTGTGCAAGGAACATAATCTCACTCTAATCTATGTGAAAAGAGATTTAGGGTAAGCACTCAAGGGAATCTCTCTGCGTTTGATTGCCTTAAGGCCTCATAGGATCACTGTCATCAGCAGATAGCTTCTCAGTCTGACTGTTGTTACTCAGGTCTGCTGTCCTTGTTTCCTGTGTACATCTGTGCCTGCATGTGTGCACGTATTATGTGTGTAGTCATATGTGTGTGCATGTGTACCTGCATGTGCATGTGTTTTTCCTCCCCCCCCCCTTCTTTCCCAGGCTTCATGCCCTCACAGTCCTAGGTCTCGGATCATCCTTGTCTCTTTCTCCACTCTTCTCTGCAGATCGGCTCCTCGTAAGAGACTCAAAGTTTCTGGCCCTGTGACGGTGGTTTTCCAAGGGCTTTGGCTCAACCCAGTCAGCCCTGACTTTACATAACCTGGCCCCTTAAGTCCCCAAGGCTAATGACTCCTGAAAGAGAATATTGGGCCTGCCTGAGGCTCAAGCTGTTTTCCTTGAGCCCAAACAACTACAGCCTGGAAGAGATAAGACTATGCATTTTATAGGTCAACCAAAAAGACTGAGAGTATTCTAATAATGCCTCTTCTTCTTTTTTAAAAAAGATTTTATTTATTTATTCATGAGAGACAGAGAGAGAGAAAGAGGCAGAGACACAGGCAGAAGGAGAAGCAGGCTCCATGCAGGGAGCCGGACATGGGACTCAATCCCAGGTCTCCAGGATCAGGCCCTGGGCTGAAGGCGGCACTAAACCACTGAGCCACCTGGGCTGCCCTTCTAGCATCCTAATATGCCCTAATATGCCTCTTCTAGCTATAAAATTGCATTTACTAGTCTCAGCTTTTTATCCACTCTTTGCCATGGGACTTCGTTCCTCCTATGAAGGGAACTGGAGATATTTTCTCTCTCCCTGATGCTAAGCTCAGCTGTGTGATTTGCATTGGCCTTGTAAGTTGAAAGTGATGGTGTGCTTGTTCCAAGCCTAGGCCTCAAGAGAATTTGTATGTTGCACTCTTAGGCTTTTGTCATTGCCGCCAGGAGGACATTTCTGCTCTAGCTATGCTGGGGAGAAGAGAGATGTGAGGAACAAAGCTGAGTCATTCTAGCTGAGCCCAGCATCAATCAGCCTACTATCAGCTGGCCCTCCGCTTATCTACACATCTTGACCATAAAGGGTCGGGAGCCATTATGTTGTCGGATGGCTGATTATGCAGTACTTTTGGGGCAATGGCTTAGTTGTACATTCTCTTCACTAGTGCTCTCCCTTAGCCAATAAGCATGCTCCAGTATCTCATCTTTAAAACAAAAACCAAACCAGGGATCCCTGGGTGGCGCAGCGGTTTGGCGCCTGCCTTTGGCCCAGGGCGCGATCCTGGAGACCTGGGATCGAATCCCACATCGGGCTCCCGGTGCATGGAGCCTGCTTCTCCCTCTGCCTGTGTCTCTGCCTCTCTCTCTCTCTCTCTCTCTCTTTCTGTGACTATCATAAATAAATAAAAAATTAAAAAAAAAAAAACAAAAAAACAAAAACCAAACCAAACAAAAAATCCTACAAAACTCTTTATGTCCCTGTGCTTCTCCTCTCCATTGCATGTGTTTCTTTTCGTCCCTTCCCAGCCAAGTTACTGAAAGGAATAGTCTATGCTCTCCTTCCTCTTTGCCTATTCTTGTTCTTGTCATCATTGTCATCATCATCATCATCTTCTTCTTCTTCTTCTTCATCCTCAAAATTTTGAGCCTACATAAAAATAGAGTGAATAGTACAGAGAAACCCCATGGATCCATCACCCACCTGCAACAACCATCAATTTGTTGTCATTCTAACTGCCTCCATCCCCAGCCTTCCACGTGCTTTTTTTTTTTTTTGTGTGTGTGTGTGTAGGGTATTTTTAAGCAGTATCCTACATCATCTCATTTTGAGAATTAGCTCTAACTGCTAATTCTAATCATATAATCATATCTTCATTTTATTATAAGACTCAGCAAAATAAACAGTAGATCCTTAAAATCACCTAACACCCACAGGCCCTCAAACGCAGCATATTCAGGGCAGCCAGGGTGGCTCAGCGGTTTAGCGCCACCTTCAGCCCAGGGTGTGATCCTGGAGACCCTGGATCGAGTCCCATGTTGTGGGTCTCCCTGCGTGGAGCCTGCTTCTCCCTCTGCCTGTGTCTCTGCCTCTCTCTCTCTATCTATCTCTCATGAATAAATAAATAAAATCTTTAAAGCAAAACAAAACACAGCATATTCAAAACTTCTCCCAGTTGCACCCAAGGAAGGCCCTGATCCTTCTAGTTGCTATAGGGGCTGTGGTCCTATCAGAAAAGCAATGTTCAAGGATCAAATTAGGCCACTTCCTAATCATGTGGAGAGAATACTGCTCAGGTCTATCCTCCTCAAAACTCCTCTAGATTTCCCCAGTTCTGCTCCTGTTATTCCAGTAAGACTTAGACCTTCTAACACTAACAAATATGGTACTAAAGGAAAAGAGTGTAGATAGTAGGATTAGAAGGGAGAGTCCTCGAGTCAGAAATGCACACTAAGGAACAGTATTGTCAACAGTATTGCCTGGGAGGTCCAGGATCAAGGGGGTGACTGTGGGGCCAGAGAGGAAGAGGCCAGCCAGTAGGAGACATTTAAACGCACAGTTAAAAAGGCAACTCGGTGATGGATGGGCTTTGTAGTTTGGCAAATCTAACGTTGAACCTGGCTCTACTATTTACTATTTGACCTTGAGATAATTACTTAATCCCCCTGAACTTTGTGTTATGTGTACAATGGGAATAATATACATATATGCCACAGGGCTGTTGTGAGAATTATATGAGACAATTCTTGTGTGGTGCTCAGCGCAAGGCTCAGCACATATAAGTAATCAAAATAGTAGCCTTTATTTTTTCCCCATTTGCTGCTGACTTACGCCTTTTATTCTCAAGCTAGTTGTGGTTGACAGGCACCTGTGATTGCCCCCAACCATCACTACTTCCTGGTATTCATGTCCTTGTGTAATTATCCCTCTCCTCGGGTGTGGACTGGACCTTGTGAGGTGCTTCTAACTCATAGAATAAGACAAAGGGGATGGGACATGATTAGGTTACAAAATATTGGGACTTCCTCATCTTCCTAGCAGACTCCCCTCCTCTTCTTGGCTTGCACGCTTTGATGAAACAAGCTTCTGCTGTGGAGAAGCCCACAGCAAACAGTTGAGGGTGGCCTCTGGCCAACAGCCAAGTAGCAGCTGAGGCCCTCAGTCCAACAGAACTGAATAAGAACTGAATCCTGCCAACAACCACGTGGGCTTAGAAGTGCATCCTTCATCAGCTGAATCTTCAGAAGAGGTCCCAACCCTGGCTGACTCCTTTATTGCAGCTGAAGCAGGCAACCTAGTAAAGCTATGCCTAGATTTCTGACCCACAGAAATTTTAGGATAATAAATGTGTGTTGGTTTAATCCATTAGGTTTGGGGGTAATTTGTTATGCAGTATAACCAATACATAGAGTCAGAATCTTTCAAAGATTTTAATTATTTATTTGAAAGAGACAGAGAGGGCAGTCCCGGTGGCACAGCGGTTTAGCGCCACCTGTAGCTCAGGGTGTGATCCTGGAGACCCTGGATCGAGTCCCACGTCAGGCTCTCTGTATGATGCCTGCTTCTTTCTTTGCCTCTCTCTCTCTCTGTCTCTATGAATAAATAAATAAAATCTTAAAAAAAAAAGAAAGAGAAGAGAGAGAAGCATAAGTAGAGGGTAGGAGCAGAAAGAGAGGAGGAAGACTCCCCACTGAGCAAGGAGCCTAAGATGGGGCTCCATCCCAGGACCCTGAGATCATGATCTGAGCCAAATGCAGACACTTAACCAACTGAGCCACCCAGGCACCCAGAGTCAGAATCTTTCATTACACAAAGTAACTCTAGACCTGGTGGTCCTGAACTCACACTAAGGGGAGAGCATCTGAACAAAGAGGGTTCTGACAGGAGAGGGGACCCTGACACAGCATCCAGCCATTATACAAGTCTCTCCCTAACCAAGTAAGACAGACAGCCTGACAAGAATCAGTGTGACTGTGGTGATAACTGGACAAAATAGCTCAAATGTGTTCTGCTCTGGAGAACCTTCAACATGTGGTTCCTTTCATCCCAATTTTACTCTTATCTCCAATGTTTACTTCTCTTGGATTAGTCCAGCACAACCAAGGTGGTTAGCTAGAGCCATTGCCCTTTGAATCAGGTGAGGAACCAGGACATCATCCTGGAAACACGCTTTTAACCTAAAAAAGCAGAACCATGTGCTCTTTCTTCTTTATAGAAGAACTTAAGTATGACTTTGGGCAACTCTTCCCAAACTGCTTTGCCTCATCTATAAAACAGAGGAGACCTTTCCCTACCACCCTCACAGAGTTGTGGGCATCACGTAGAAACTTGGTAATCAATTAACCTCTCTGTACCTCAGTTTCTTTATCAACCTTATAGGTTGTGAGGATTAAATGAGAAGACTCACATAAAACACATAGCAAAACACATGGTTCAGAGGAATTACTCGGTGACTGTTAGCTCTTGCCACCATTATTACTGTGATCTGTGTGAACACCATGAAGTGCTATATATCTGTAAACTGTTACTGACACTAGGTTCTCAAATGTTGGCTTAAACAAAAAAATGAATGAATGGCTGAGCACTATTACACTGGCCAAGGTCAGCCCAAAGTGAGGTGGAAGACAATGGTTAGGCCAAATTTCCACTTTGCCTTCAGATTGAGCAAGAGAGATTCCACCCTTTGGTCACATTCTCCCTCTATGGCCCATCTCTCAAAGAGCCTTGAGGAGTCACTGATTATCTAATTGCCCAGTTTAAAGAGGTCCCCCAGGCTGTCACCTATATCTTTGCCCTTGCTCCCAGCTGTGCCGTGTCAGCAGCTATCTTGCCCTCTCTCAGCACCTGTTCTTTGAATGCTTCCCCAAGACTTCCCCTGGAATCATCCAGGGCACAGTGCTGAGACCCAGTACCTTCCCCTTCTTAGTCATCTACTCACCAGGCAGTTCCAACCCAGCTTTCAAGTTAGCCTTCCTCTAGCTTCGGTCTGACCACCACATTTTCTTGCAGCTGTAACTACGCCACCAGGGTACCACCACAGGCCTGGACTTGGTTATTCCTTCCCATTTCAAATCCATTTTAGTCTGGCGTGGCCAGATTCTATCTAGAGATCAAGGCCTAATTGCCTTCTAATTACCCAACAAGGGCAGGTGCTAGCATGTACACAGTATCCAGCCATAGCCCATTCAAGATTTTTGTGTTTGATCATTTCCTTCACCAGCTTTTTCCACTGAGCCACCAGACACGCCCCTGGAAAAGATGAGCAGCCACCTGTTTCTGGATGGAGTTTTGGTTTCCATTAGGGCTACAATCCATCCCTTCCCCTTCACCTCCACTGCCAGCATTGAGGTCCAGCCCACCATCATCTCACTTGATCACAGAGTGCATCCTGCATCCCAGCTCACTCTCTCCGATCTTTTCTCTGCATGACTGCCCAGGAGTCCTTCCCAAATGCCAGGGATTACAGTGGTGTCCCATAGCCTTTAGGACAAATCCCAACTCCTTAGTAATATCCTTGCAAGGCCTCAGAGAAGTCGGCATTATCTCCAGCCTTATTCCTTGCCACTTTCAGTCTAGTCACTCTATCCACTCTACCACTCTGTGCTTCCTTCATTCCTCACACCTACCCATCTCATATGTCAGACCTCCCCATAAACTCTTTCCTTGCTTTGTACCATTCTCTCCTTGTTCCCTGCTGTCCCTCAAAACTAGCAAATGTCGGGCAGCCTGGGTGGCTCAGTGGTTTAGCACCGCCTTCAGCCCAGGGCATGATCCTGGAGACCCGGGATCGAGTACTGTGTCGGGCTCCCTGCATGGAGCCTGCTTCTCCCTCTGCCTGTGTCTCTGCCTCTGTCTTTCTGTGTCTCTCATGAATAAATAAATACAATCTTTAAAAAATATATAAAAAACTACCAAATGTCAACTCATCCATCAGGTGGCACCTTAGGGTCAATGCCTCCAAAGAGCCTGCCAGACCCCCTCCAGTTGGCCAAGCAGCCTTGCTCCATACCTCACAGAACATGGCATGTCCCCACTCTCAGCACTGGATGCACTTCACCAAAAATTTTTAATTCATCTTCCTTGGCAGTGTGCCAGTTCTGTTGGGCAGGCTTGGTGGATCTTGTTCACCACTGTAACCCCAGGATCTAGCACAAGGCCTGGCACCTGGTAGGTGCCAACAAATATTTCTTGGTCAAATCAATACATTTCCTACCACCACCAAGCAGCAGCAGAAATAACAATGGAAGTTTTTATGACATTTCACTTGCTCAAACATTTATTGGTCCAAAAAGAATTTCACCTAAGACATGAATTTTTGCCTTGAACAAAAGGTATAACTATCGCTTTCTAGCATGCTGATGATGTTTTAACTTTCTTTCTCTCACATGCTTCATGGAGTCCCTGTATCCCAAGAATTGACTTCAAAATACCGTTCCCCCCTTTTCTTCTCAATCACCGAGGTCAGTTTTCGGCCCGTTTCTATAAAACTCTAAATGTACCATCTCATTCACGCTACCCCTATATTTGTGGGCAGACATTGTAATTCCCACTCACCAATAAGGAAGCCCCATGTCCTCAGGGCTCTGCATCAGTGGACAGTCTAATGGCCACAGGCCTGCTCATTCATTGCTGCGGCCCCCACACCATATGATCTCTTCTTGTCCCCATACCTGTGGGTTCTGCGCAGTCCTGTCAAATAGTCCCTTTACTAACAGTGGAGGTGTGTATTTACCACCTACATTTTAGAGTGATGCATGCACCCTTTCCAAGGTTAGAGAATCATTTATACTTCTTACCCCAGCACAGAGCAGGTGCATGGCAACTTTTAAAATATTCCTCGTGATGTTTATTTACTCAAAAAAGATTTATTAAATCTCCTTGGAAAGTAAGGTACCAGGGGCTAGAGCGGCCCCATTACAGACATGGGGAACAACTGAGATAGATGAGCACAGCGTGGGTACTATGCTCTGTGTAGGGCAAGCGCTCCAGGCTCTTTCATGTGTTGTTGTTTTTTTTTTAAGATTTTATTTATTTATTCATAAGAGACACACAAAGAGAGGCAGAGACATAGGCAGAGGAATAAGCAGGCTCCTTGCAGGGAGCCCGATGCAGGACTCGATCCCCGGACTCCAGGATCATCCCGAGTGAAGGCAGATACTCAACCATTGGGCCACCCAGGGGTCCCTCTCTCTTGTGTTTCTGAACTCAGGATTTTGTGCTTTTATTTTCCCCGCTGTGTGGTCATAATTGTCACTTTCCTCGGACTCATTAGGGTATATGAACAGTGACCTCCAGCCCATCTGACCTTCCACAAATGCCACTGCTTCTTCACCCTGGCCACATGAGTCACATGCAACTCTGATGGCCTCCTTTCTCTTTACATCACTAAGTCTTTCTTCTTGGTCGGAAATTGGCAAAGGGAGGTGTGCCCGGGTGGCTCAGTTGGGAAAGCGTCTGACTTTGCCTTAGGTCATGATCTCAGGGTCCTAGGATTGAGCCCCATGGTGAGCCCCACATTGGGCTCTGTGTTCAGCAGGGAGTCTGCTTCTCTTGCTCCCTCTGCCCCTCCCCCTGCTCACAAACGCACTCTCTCTCATATAAATCATAAAATCTTAAAAAAAAAAAAAAGAAAGAAAATGAAAGAAAAGAAAGAAAGAAATTGGCAAAGGGAAATTCTAGAATCCAGTTGCTAAAAATGTCAAGCAGGGCCTGTTACACAGCCCTTTCTGAATAGCTGCTACATGATTGGGCTAATTAATGAAAGAAGCGGAATGGAGGACAGATGAATAAATGAAGTTGGCCAACTGGATGCATGTGCTTTACCTGGAAATGCCCTAAATCATAAAACCCCAAATTCAGCAGACAAAGGGTTCCCTCAGGAATAGAAAGATGATATGACAAGGTGTTTTTTTCCCAAAGCAGCCCTCCTAGTGATGATGAGGAAGCCCGGGCTCTCCAGCCAAAACTACTGAGAGGCTGGTAGTCTCCAGCCTCTGAGAAGTAGGGCTTTAAAGTGGAAGCAGGTTCTTTCTCTCTTGGAGCTTTCAAACTAAATATTTGGCTTCCAAAATTCATGTTCAGGTATTCCCAACCACTATGTTGAGCCAACCAGTAGTACAAGACAAAAGTCAATGATAAAAGCATGGGGCTGACCTCATTTGATCCCTTCTCACTGGTCTCTGGGCCAGCTTTGGAGATGGGAACCATCCCTCTTGAGGTGGAGGGTTGTGCACGTCGGGGTGGGAAGAGGGAGAGTCTGTACTCTTTGGGACATCTGGGGCTGTGTTTGAGAATGTGTAGGATGCATCCTGGAAAACTAATATTCTAATGTCTATGATGACACAAACTTGGCCTAGAATCTCAAAGGGATCTCCATTAATGTTCATTTGCCTAGGAAGAAGAGAAAATAGCTAGCTGCTCTTACATGTTAATCTTCCAAAAATAGGAATTTGAGCAGATGTAAGAGCAGCTGCTGCCCCTCTATCTAAGTCCTTGCCCCTATACAAAGAGAGAAATGCCTTCATCTGTTTGCAGCTAAAGCGGATGAAACAGTTCTGCTTGGCTTTTCTGTTTCCCCAACCCTTTGTCATTGTTTCCCTCAATGGAGATATTTCCTCTACCAAATGTGCAAACAATATTCCACTGCACACCAACAGCTCTCCCTTTGTCACCCTTCCTGCCTACTGCTACAACTGAAGGTGTATGTGTGTGTGGGGTCATCTCCAGGGTCTTGTCCCCAGAAAATACATATCTGAGCAAAAAAATTGTCCAGCAATCTCATGGGGTTGGACCCCACATTAAGAATTCCTGCTCCAGGGCTGCCTGGGTAGCTGAGTCAATTAAGCATCAGACTCTCGGTTTTGGCTCAGGTCATGGTCTCAGGTTTGTGAGATGGAGCCCTGAGATGGGCTCTGTGCTGGGTGGGAAGCCTGCTTGAGATACTTTCTCCCACTCTCTCTGCCTCACCTACCCACTGTTCACATGTGTATGCAGAGACTCTCTCTCTCAAAAAAAAAAAAAAATCCTGCTCCAGAGAGTAAGTAGAAAAATATTTTTTATAAGTAATGCTTAGGGCATCTGAAACAAAATGGAGACAGCAACTTGGTTTGGACTTTTAGATCTTCTTTCGGTTGATTTGTTGTTGTTGTTGACATCATTTAAATCCTAGAGTTAGGGACATCTGGGTGGCTCAGTGGTTAAGCATCTGCCTTCAGCTCAGGATGTGATCCCAGGGTCCTGGGATCAAGTCCCAGATTGGGCTCCCCACAGGGAGCCTGCCTCTCCCTCTGCCTGTGTCTCTGCCTCTCTATCATGAATATATAAAATCTTTTTATTATTATTTAAAGATTTTATTTATCCATTCATGAGAGACACAGAGAGAGAGAGAGAGGCAGAGACATGGGCAGAGGGAGAAGCAGGCTCCATGCAGGGATCCCAACGTGGGACTCAATCCCAGGTCTCCAGGATCACGCCCTGGACTGAAGGTGGCCCTAAACTGCTGAGCCACCCGGGCTGCCCTATAAAATCTTTTTAAAACAGATCCTAGAGTTAGCAACTATTTTGAATGGGTTGTCTAGTTAAGAGGTGTCCTCCAACATCCCAAAGGGTGGGCAGCCCAGGAGGGGAAACATTGTCAACTTAGAAGGGAGCATGTTCTCGTGTGTGATAGTTTGAGACAATAAATAAACAAGTGGCTTGCTTATTCACTTCCCACAGAGATTTATCATTTATTATGGTATGGTTGCCACAGAGCGACAAGCGTTTACGGTATCTGTGATAATGGGAGTGAGCCTGTACGGAATGGCTTCAGGTTGGTTGTTTCAGGTATTTATTGGGGATCTCTGTGTGAGAAGCTATGCCAGCTCCACCTGACGCTTTGGCGTGTGTCCCACAGAGCCTTCCAGCTGACAACTCTTCCGCCTGGGCCAGTGCCATTTTGGTGGTTAAAAAATATTAAAATACTAGTGTGAGATCACTCCTTGTTTACAGCAGGATTGCTGAAAAAAAGACCTGTGAATTTCAATCATGTCATCACATATGAACTTTTTATTGAGCTTCTATTTAGCAATCAATGAAAGTATGTAAATCTGGAAGAAAGGTAGAGCAGTGTCCTCGAGAGAAAATTGAAGGACTGGTGTTTTGCCTTTTTTTTCTTTTTTCTTTTAACACTATTTTGAGCAATTAAGAATCTTTTGTTGCTGGTTGTATTTGCCAGAAAATGCTGTTTCAATGTTATAATTATACTAAAATTTTACTTAAATACTGTTGTTTCCATCTAAATTGCTTTGAGGATGACAAAAAATAGTAAGGTTACATTTCTTGAGCAGCAGTCCACTCAGCATTGAGACTGACAAGGAAAGTGTGGTCTACGTGGAGTGATTTCAGGCCTTCAAGGAAGAACTCTACCTCATGCTTAAACATACACGTTGAGGTATTTAGGGACCTGAAAAAAAAATTCCCTGGAAGGTTATCTCAACATCCTCTAGCTGGAGGATGGTCTCAACTTCTAAGACCCCCTGTCATTGAACAAGTTGGGTTTATTGCCCATCCCAGTGAAGTCTGGAAGAGTCTGGCTGGAGATATAAACTGGAGTATTTTGAACTATATTTTTAGGATCTTTAGCTATCTAAAGGCCACCACCCAGGTCCTTTCACATATCTGAGGCCTGACACCAGCCTTCTGGGTGCCCGCACCCAGACCCTCTCCGGAGGCATGCCCTGAGGCTACAGGAGCCTCCTCCTCTGTGGGCCTGTGGGAGCTCCTGGCCCCCAGGCAGCCATATGGGAGCGGTGAGCCCAGCACCCTTGCCTGCGGCAGGGTCAGGCTGAGTGTGGCCCTCGCTTCCTCCTCCCCTACTATCTTCCCCCCGGAGGGTGCTCCCTTGCTAAATCCTGCACAGGAATCCTTGTTTCAGGGTCTGCTGCTAGGTAACCAAGAGTCAAATCATTTGACAAGGGTTATTATGCAAAACAGCATGCCTCTGCCTTTCCCACCTTCACCCCAGACTCCCTCCAATTTCATCTTCTCCAGAAGCAACTATTTTACGTCCATCTTAGCTTTGCTTTTTTTTTTTTTTTGGTATGTTCATTTACATCCCTGAATCACATTTTTATGGTGCTGTTTCATTTTCTATTGATTTTCCCAGATTATGGAGATGAATACATACAAGCCACATGCACACACACTTCTCCTTCCATTCTCCTAAATGGTTATAAAACAACACTAGGTTACTGTTGTATTTAACTTACTACATGCCAGGCATTGTTCTACCCATCTCAGATGTATAACTTATTTAATACTTCTCCAAGCCCTAGGTTCTGTTATGATCCTCATTTCGTAGATAAGGAAACTCAGTCAGAGTGGTTAAGCAAGTGGCCCAACCACACAACTAACAAATTGGGGCTACAGATTTGAAACGAGGCACTCTGGCTTCAGAGTTCAGGCTCCCAGCCACTTCATCATACTGCTGGGCTTGGACCAGTCTTTAGGATTTATCTAAAATGACTATATCAACGCTATTAATGGCTGACCGAGGTGGTAAACTGTGATTTCTCCTTCCTTGCAAAGCTTTTAATTTTATCCAGAGTTTAAAAACTATCATTTTTGTTTGTTTGCTTGCTTACATGGTCTTTTGTTTCTTATACATTTACCTCTAATTCCACTTAAACTCTCACCAAACAAAATGTCCTCTCAATGTGTTCAAGCACATCAGGTACTTGATCAGGTTTGCCTTTTCAGAGAAATTTCTCCCGGACTGCTTCTAGCCTGCTCCCATATGCACTGGCTGCTCCCAGGACCTGCGATTGGGTCCTGGGTCCCTTCTTCGTTATTCATGGGGCTCCCTTCACTCCAAGTCTTCTTCCTTCTGGGTTTGCTTGTCATCCTGGTGGACCTCTCTGTGACTCCCTGACAAAGAGTACATGAGAAGTACTTAAAGATATCTTTTGTCTACCCTTACCCTATACTGGTTGGCTGAGTATAGAATTCCAAGTTTGAAACTGTTTTCCCTCAGGATTTTGAAGACATGGCCTCATTGCTTTCTAGCCTCTAATACTGTGCTAGAAAGTCTGAAGACAGTTTGATTCCTGATCCTTTATATATTATATGTCATATATAACACATGTATATATACACAAAAATGTTTATATATAAATATAAAATATATAAATGTTTATATATATAAACGTTTATATATAAATGAAATGCATATATAAATGTATATATAAAATAAAATTCATGTATATAAAATAAAATGTATATGTAAATCATATATATATGTAATGAAATGTACATATAAAATTTAAATGTATATTAAAATACATATTTTAGGGCAGCCCAGGTGGCTCAACGGTTTAGTGCCGCCTTCAGCCCAGGGCCTGATCCTGGAGACCGGGGATCGAGTCCCACATCGGGCTCCCTGCTTCTCCCTCTGCCTATGTCTCTGCCTCTTTCTCTTTCTGTGTGTCTCTCATGGGTAAATAAATAAAATCTTAAAAAATATATATATATTTAAATGTATATTAAAATATATAAAAACGTATATAAAATGTATATCAAAAATATATATAAATGTATATTAAAACTTCAGCATCCTCCCCTTCTCCTTGGTGTCCTGAGATCCCCCAGGGATATGCAGTGCTGCATCTTGGTGTGGCCTATTTGACTGCTCACCAGTGTGAGCTCACGTGTTCTGGAAATCCGCATCCTGTAGTAAGAAGATTCTCCTTAACTGCTTCTTAAATGATGCCCTCCAATGCCCTCATCTGCTCATCTTTTCATTTCTGTTTTTCATTTGTTTTGCTTTTTGCTCTATTTTCTGGAAGATTTCCCTACTTTAATTTCCTAAACTACCTATTGAGGATTTTTTTTTTTTAATGTTCTACATGATCTCTATGTTCTTATATTTTCTGCTTTCACATTTTTAAATTTTTTTAAAACTTGTCCTTTAGGTTTGTTTTTTAAAAATTGGCATCCTTCTTGTTTTGTGCATGTGGTGTCTTCTCTTATCTATTTGAGGTATTAATGATAGTAGTTTTGAAATCTTCACCTCCCTGCCTAGATTCCATTTCTCCACTTTGCTTTCTTCTCTTTGTGTCGAACATTGTCTCCCATTACATAGTTTCTTCAGCTGCGTAGCGATCCTTGGCTACCCTCTCATATTTAATTCAAAACCAGTTGAATCCCTGTGCGCATGGGTGATGCCTGAGAGCTGCACTGTGTTACTGGTTACTGGGGAACCCCAGTGTTTTTAGGGCTTTCCTCTCAGGCTGATCATATGGGCCAGGTTTCTGCTGATGGTATGCTGCTAGCAGCTAGAAGAAGCTCAGAAGCTTTGCAGAGGACGAGACTGGCAATCTCCCTGCTCATTAGATACATTTTCTCTCAGTTTCCCCTTTCCTCTACTGTGCTAGATCCCCATCAATGTTTTACCCTCTTCAGTGGGAGTAACTCCAGGCTTCTGATGGGAAGAGGCAAGGGGAGACTGCCCACAGCAAGGATTGTGTGTATGTATTGTAAGACCTAAAATTTCACATGCAGCATTGACATCTTAGAGCCTCACAGGGCCCCAAAGACCTACCTATAAGTTCCCCTACCCTGACCAGATATGTTCTCCACCAAGCCAGAAGGACACCCCATCCAACTAGATCCCTTGACAGCTAGCCCAGCTGTACCCCACCCAGCCCTCAACCTGACTTCACCTCCTTGCTAGCCCATGAATTAAACAAATCAATCATATCCTCCCATGGGAATCAGGGATCATCCTACCCTCTTGTTACTCTAAAGCTGGACCTCACAGTTTCACTGGTTCACTCTGCTCTGGATGCAGGCCCTATACAGCTCTTCATGACATACTGTGTCTTCCTCTTCCAAGCAGTGAATATATGTGACAAATAAACTGCTCTCACCCACTTGTCCAGTGTCAAGTGTCATGTGTTCAGCCATCACAACCTGCCTGGATCCCTCCCTCACCAATAGGGTGCACCCAGTGAAGTATTGTATGTGTATGTGTATGCACACACGCACACATGCCCATACATGCATTGTACACCCACAGTGTACCTGGAGTCTGGCTGCTTCTTTTTTTTTTAATATTTTATTTATTTATTTATGAGAGATACACAGAGAGACGCAGAGACACAGGCAGAGAGAGAAGCAGGCTCCATGCAGGGAGCCCGATCTGGGACTCGATCCCGGGACTCCAGGATCACACCCTGGGCCAAAGGCAGGCGCTAAACCACTGAGCCACCCAGGGATCCCATGACTGCTTCTTAAACACATCAGTCAGTACCTCTGTTTCTTCCAGAGGTAGACATAAATGACGAGGTCAGGCCATCTGTAATTGATTCCAGCTCCCTCTCTACTTCCTAGCTGTGTGGACTTGAACAAGTTGTTCAGCAATTCTGTGTCTCATTTTCCTCATCTGAAAAATGGAGATAGCAACAGTACCAGGGCATTGTGATAAGTACATAAGTACACGAGGGCCTACATGCAAAGAGCTCACTTTGGGCTTCTTAATAAATATGGTGGACTAAGTATGAGCATGTACTGCTTGCTTCTGAAACCCTACTAAAAAGCCTGAATGGACATTTTCCCAAAAAGAAGATTTTCTCAGAAGAACAAAAAGAACAAGAGATAAGACTTTGGCAAGAAAATTTTGGATACTGCAAAGCAGAAATTTGGCTGGTAACTGATTCAGCATGGTCAAGAAGACAAATGAGATAATACATGGTAGACACTCAAAACAGTTAAATGCAGGAAAACCATTTCGGAGGCTCTTAGGCTGAGAGAAAAAGGAAATTCTTTGGAAGCAATGAGATAAATGCACAGACTCCCTTCAAAGAGGACCAGCAGCAATTGATACCATCTAAGAACAGGAGATGAAGGAATTGGAACGCGGCTGACATTCCCAATGGAAAGCAAGTTTTGAATCAAATAAGTTTGGGGAAGTTGGGAAAAGGATCATCTTGATACACGTAGTCATAGGAAATGAGTTGTATATTTAAAATTATATAAAGTGCATGTGGGGGAGAATGTCAGGCAGCATGCTCTAGTTTGGAGGCTGATGCCACATGGAATCAACAGGGATTCAGCATGTGGAGGGAAGCCCAGGGTATCAGGGACTTGAGAGAGAAGGTGGGGGGATGAAGGGGCTTCACTTGCCCAGGAAGGGGGCTAAAGGTCACTGATTCAAGCTGCCTGTCCAGTTTGGAGATATGCCCCCCACCCAGGGCTTGCGCTGCTTGCCAAAGGCGGATTAGCTCTGCAGCCCATGTTGCTTCTGAGAAGAAACAGTGCAGAGCCATCTTGTGGTGGCAGAAAGACACACAGGCCTCAGGCGAGAAACTTTATGGGATTTTATATGACATCAGCTGGTGTAAATACATCTGCATACTATTGTACCCTTGGTTCCTCCCATACGGTCGGGCAGCATTCTAAAGTGGTCAGCAAATGTTTACAGCAATCTATACTTGTCCCGCTAACACATTTACCACAGGTAATTATCTTAACTACCTGATAAAAATGTAATGGACATGTTGTAACGCTGGCTATTGTCTGAGAAGGCTTTGACTGACAGTCACTCATGCTGGATCTTTGGTTTATCTTTATAGGCACATAATCAAATCCAAATTTGGTCGTTAGTTTGTGATTTGATCTAAGTAAGCAGCCAAATTGGGTAATCATGATCCTGAAAGATTTGTTATTTGCCTCAATGATGTGGTTGTGATTTTTTTTATGCTCTTGGAAAATAAGAAAGTAGCCCGATGGCTGCCAAATGCTGTGCAGCCACTTCTCTGTGCCAAGGATAAATCTAATTTGTCAGAGATGATGCCAGGCATGGGATATCGGCTTGTATGCGTCATGGATTCCTGTTGCCTCTCGTGGAAGCCTCTGTCATTTCGCGGGGGGCGGGGTGGGGTGTTTTTATCACACTGCAAACAGCAGGAACATGCCCTGCCTTCTGAGGCCACGTGGAGTGTGATACCGGGCATCAGGGACAGGCTTTCGGAGCGAAGACGGCAAAACAGCTGGTGCCCGCCCTGGCCACTGGCTGCTGCAAGTCTCCTCTGTGTCTCCAGGACTGTTATCAACAGCCTGGGCAGTGATGAAGAGTTTTGTCCGGCCGTCAGCTGTGATGCTGATGTACTTGTGCTTTTCTGCATTAAACCTCAGGCCCATGTAAGCAAGCGGCCTCTTGCCTAAGCTCAGAAGATGCTCCCATCTTGGATACTTATTATGAGAGACATTTAGTAATTTTATTTATTTAATTATTTATAAAGATTTTATTTATTTATTTGAGAAAGAGAGAGAGAGAGAGAGCAGGGAGAAGGGCAGAGGGAGAGAGAGAGAGAGAGAGAATCCCAAGCAGACTCTGTGCTGAGTGCAGAGCCCCCTGGGGGGCTCCACCTCAGGACCCTGAGATCATGACCTGAGCCAAAACCAAGAGTTGGACACTTAACCGACTAAGCCACCCAGGTGTTCCAAGAGATATATATATATTTTTTTAATGTGCTCACTGATAAGGATTTGTCTACCTTGCCTATGTGCTTCCACTGACGGGCAACTTCTCAGCCACCTTCCCAGTGTTGGGAAGAGGAGATCTTCAGGCCTGTGTTTAGGAAAGCCAAGTCTCTGGACCACAAACAATGGAACAGTAAGAGCCCCAGCATGGTATAGATGTTTCCAGGCACTAAGGAACAACCCTAAGCCAGACAAGGTATGATCAGCTAGAAATGACTTTGACCATGCTCTTGAAGTCAACTAAGACAGAATTCAGTTCTATTTTTAAAACTAGCAGTTTTCTCCATGTCCTTAGGGCAACCTAGAATGTGTTTTCTGCTCGCCCATGCTCACTCAGTCCCTACCCCCACCAACCTGATCTTTGCCCAGCAGACAT
Organism: Nyctereutes procyonoides; assembly: GCF_905146905.1. Lineage (NCBI taxonomy): Eukaryota > Metazoa > Chordata > Mammalia > Carnivora > Canidae > Nyctereutes > Nyctereutes procyonoides. Next base: position 7,909,825 of record NW_026575033.1, on the reverse strand, counting down.
AGAGGCGCCTGCCTGACCTCAGCCCTTCGCCCATGAGAGCCTCTGAGCCCGATGACTTCCTGCCAAGGCGTGCCAGCCTTGCCCATGTGTTAGCTTCTGGCTCTGTTGGTCTCAGCCTGTTGTCTCATTGTTTCACGAGTGCCACGTAACACCCATGTCTGCCCAGGGAGATGGTAAGTGCCACAAAGGCAACAGGCAACAGGTGTAGAACAGGTGATAGGATTCATCTGATCATTTGACAAATACGTACTGAGTACCTGCTCTGTGCCAGGTACTGCTCTGGGAAGATAGCAATGAACAAAACAGGCCAAGGTCCTGCTCTTACGAGTTTCTATTCTAGTGAGAAGACAACGAACAAAGAAATACATCACATTCTAGATGTAGAATCCAAAGCATGGTCCAAGGTCCCCCAAGGGTCTGGGGGGCCAGAGATGGGAATAAAATCAGAGCCTTCGATGATGAAAATGAGTCAGACTTGAGGACAGCTTGCAATGTCACTGTGTGCCACTGTGTGCCACTGTGTGCAATGCGCATCGTCAGCGCGTTTGCCAGGGATGGGTAGGCTCTGGGAAGTCTGTGCCTTGCTAACATTTTGGGTGCTCTGGTCTCAAATTGGGTAGTGTGGTTCTCCCAAAACATATAGCATTCGTCCTGCCAGGGGCCTCGATTAAGAGTGGTCTTGGGCACGACAGGGCTGTTTCCAGCTGCCTGATAACACCTTGCAGTGCTCACCTCCACACAACAGCCCAATAGCAGGAGAAAATCAAGGTAATTTGTGCTGCCCAGCTCAAATTACCCTTGGCAAATACAGTTCACTTTATAGAGCAAACAGGATCACCCAGTAAACTTATGAGGCAAAAGAGAGAGAACTTTACTCACCATTAATGTTTTACTACCTTTCTCAAAAAGTATAACCTTTAACCCCCAAATCAACCCTGGACTGAGGCAGAGGAGGTCGGGCTGCTGGGTCAGTTCCGGGGGCCGTCTGTCACTAGGCCAATGCTGTTTCCATCAGGAGAACAAATAAACAGAAAGATAAGCTCTTTAAAGCACACCATGGAGCAGACCCAGAATTTCCCAAGCGGAGATAACCGGCCGCTGGGCCCTCATTTGGATGATAGGGGCCTGGTTGCCTAAGTGCCTGGTACAGACCTGGGCCTTTGTAGTGAGCAGAGCGTGGGAAGCCCCTGCGTCCACCTGGAGGAGAGGGCAGTCTTGTGCTGACTGCAGACACTCTGTGGCTTGGCCCCAGCACCGGCTGACTCTAATGACCTGGAGGATTTGATGCTTCCACAAAGACGCCTCACTCACTGTCAATCATGACCAACAAGGATCCTATTTAGCACAAGGACTCCAAAGTCTGAGCCACATTTGGTGGACAGAGCATTTATGTGTGAACCATCTGGGATACAAGGAGCTCCCCAGGATGTGGGATGCCTGGGTTTACCTGGATGCACGTGCTGAGCAGGGAACTGAGGAGACCAGTTGGTTCTTTCCTTCTTTTTTTTTTTTTAAGATTTTTATTATTTATTTATTCATGAGAGACACAGAGAGGCAGAGACACAGGCAGAGGGAGAAGCAGGCTCCACGCAGGAAGCCCAACGCGGGATTCGATCCTGGGACTCCAGGATCACGCCCTGGGTCGAAGGCAGGCACTAAACCACTGAGCCACCCAGGCATCCCAGCTTCCTTCCTTCTTCCTCCTTCCTTCTTCCTTCCTTCCTCCTTCCTTCCTTCCTTCCTTCTCATGTGTCAATGACAGGTACTTCCAGACACACATTTCAATAGTTGACTAAAGCCTAATTATTTGTGACTGAAGCAGTGAAGTCACATAAGGACTGGGCTTATTTACAGCTTATTTATATTATTCTAGAACCAAAATTCGTACAAGCCTGGAATAAACGGACTGTTCCACTTGGGTTCCTTCCCAGAGCTCAGGCTGCCCAGTGGGCTTAGCCCTGTGGCATACGCAGCATAGTTGGGATTCCTGCAGTTTGGGGGAGGAACACTCTGTTATCAGCGCCTCTTGAGTTGGTCATGCTTTATGATCGCTGATCGCTGCGCTTCTCTTGCTTTTAAATTATAACTCACTGTTGCTTTCGCTTCTTTCTTGTCAATTTAGTTTGTTTTGGGTTGTTTGATTAGCCCTGCTGTGTGCAGGGGGGTATATCAGCATCTGCCTAGACTTCCCCAGTAATTACATGTAAACACGTAAATGCTCTGACATTCAAATGCAATCCATCCATGTCCCTAATTGCTAAATAAAAAATGCGCGTAATTCTGCTGAATGGACTTGAGGAGCTCTGTTTTTATGCCATATGGAAACTTTGAAGTAGGTAGGCCAGGGTTTTTAGCTGTGGGCTGCCATCAAAAAAGTTTCTCGAGCTATTCACTGTTCTAGAAGTCTGGGGTAACATTGCACCAGTGTATGCATTGGTGTGCTAGTAGATACTTAGCAACCAGCTCCCAGGGGTAGTGTGTGTGTGTGTGTGTGTGTGTGTGTGTGTGTGTGTGTAATATGTTTAATATTCAGCTTTATTATAAATGTTATCAATGTAGATGATGTGTGACACACAACATACAAATAAGAAAATATACAGCATTCTTGATTTGAAAATTCCATACAGCCTTAGATAAAATTTGTGATCATCTTTGAATACTTTCACCTTTGTTTTTATATAATTTATTTTATTATATAAATTATATATAATTATATAATTAATTTTATTTAATGACCAATAATGGCCATGTTTAATCACTGGTACAGGAGATCCTTGATAGCCAGTACCTGCCGTCCTGGCACACCATTGAGTGTCAGACACCAGGATGGCTGTGATTTAAGAAAGAATAGTTATTTTTGCAGACACGGTGATGGTATTTCCCATCCTCACTTCCCTCAATTTATACTTCGGCCAGCAGCAAGGCCTGGGCTTGCCCCTTCCGCCAGCCCCCCACCCGGGGGCCTGTGCCCACTCTGGGGCTGGCCCAGGCTGCGGCCTTCTGCAGGGAGCCAGGCCGGGGCAGGTCTGCACTTGCGGCCCTCCCGGAAGCCCAGCCCCCGCCATAAAGAGGAAGTGCTAGGAGCAGTTTGAGAATTAGGAAGAGAGTGCCAGCCAGGGACTAAAAGCCTAGTGCAGCCATAAAAATCTGCCCCAGGGTATGTCTTGAGAAATAAGGTGTTGGCTTTTAAAGTGTTTAATTTTCTCTCCCTTAAAAACTTTAACCAAAAACTTCAATTACAGGCAGATCATAAAACTCAAATTCCAATGTCAGGGGACATGTCCAAGGATGTGTATGTAGAACTTCTATGTTTTGTAATGCTTTATCAAATGGCTTTAAAATGCTCCATTTTACCTTGTGTGAAAAAACATCATTTGTGCCTTTATTGGTCAATTGTGGAATTCTTTGAATTTTATTTTTCACAATATCTAATCATCAATGGTGAGAGGTCTCCCTGTTTCTCGCAAAGAGTCCTTTTGTTTAAAAAGATAACAAGACAAACACATTTCTCCATCTCCCACTCCTGCTTTTTTTTTTTTTTTAAATGAACCAGGATCCTGCAGATCCCAGCAGAGGCTGTGTCCTCGCCTGCTCCCATTTGAGATTCTTCTAGATCTGCTTCCAGCTTCCCTTGCTACCCTCATCCAGGAAGGAAGTATCCTAGACTTTGAAACTATTCTTTTCTCAGAAGAATACTCATCTGTGAACTTCTGGGGAGAAAAAGCTCAAACAAACAATCACTAATTTGGAAGCCATCTTTGAGTTTTGAATGCTAAAATCTGCTCTTTGAAAGGCATTACAGGAAAAATAAATTTAAGTACTCATACTAAGTAATTCTGTTCTATAAGCACCTTCTATTCAGAACCGATATAGTAATAGGTTGAACAGGGCAAAAATAAGATCAACTTTTCTCAACTAAGAAGCCTGACAAGAGCAGGCAGCCTCATAACTTCCTTTTTCATTAGGGAAATGGCTATGTTGAGATACGATGACCTGGTTTCCAAGAGGCACCTGGAGAAGTAGGAATGCAGGCAGCACTGGCTAAAACAACTGTCACCTACAGTTTGAATAACTGTAACACTAATAGCATTTACGTACATTCAAATGAACTCTTTTCTTTGTGCCCAGATGGCGTATTGACATAACTGCTTTAATGAAAAGGTCTTTTGACGACAAAAGCATTTAAGTTTCTGAAGGAGGAAGCATTCCTTGTTGGGCTTAATTGATGAGGTTTCAATGTCCCCTTTTTTCTAGTAAATCTAGCTCTCCACTCGTGTCCTATTGTTAACGACCAGGATGGGGGGTGGGGAGCAGGGGGCCAGGAGTGCAGGGTACCCGGGGTCTCCCAGGGGCTCACTGTATCCACCCATCTGAGATCTGTCCCTTCTGTACCTCCATCTCCACATCTGTTTTATGGGTATCTTAACATAGTGGTCACTTCCCTTCTGTTCCTGGAGAGGTTGTAAGGCCAGTAAGACAGAGTGTGAGAGCATGCTTACGTGCTACTGCTTCAATTCTTTCTTGGATTTCACCCAGCCCCAGCCCCAGTTCCAGCTCCAGCCCCGGGGGGGGGGGGGGGGGGGGCCCGCAGGGGAGTGGGGGTGGGGTTCTACAACTGGCCAAGAACGTAAAACTAGCAATTTGAACCGAGGACTCTTTTATGAGTTTCTGCAGGTGTCTAATATTGGAGCACAGTGAGTATGTTTGTCTTTAAACACCAGAAGTCCAAGTTCCATTCTGAGGCTGGTGGGTAAGGAGGGGGAGGGGATGAAGCTGGAACTCCTTTCCAGGCTGTGGAGCTACAAGAAACAGTCTACTAGCAGTGCCTACTAGCAAGACTAACTTCAGAGCTAAACCCTAAAACATCGTTCATTTGACAAGAAGTTACTAATGCAATAAAACTTAAAGTAGAAAACAATCCTCTGAACATATGGCCCAAATAATTACAGACAAATGGCTAAAGTGGTTGGAATAAAATTCCTACTGAAATATTCCCATCTATATTTTGGCCAGATTTCACCTCTGAGGATAAAATTACACACTATACCAACAACAGCCTGGATTAATAAAAGCACAGGAGAAAAATTCAATGGAAACTGGAAATTTCTGTGACTTTTCAGAATTCAGAAATCTGGGAGATGTGAGGTGAACCATCACCTTACAGAACCTGGAGTTGAGAGCATTTCCTAAGATATTAGCAATAGGTGTAGCTAAGTAGGATTAGGATTCCTGGTCACATAGCTCTTTGCTATTTTCAAAGACAGATAATCACCCAGGTTACAAGGGCCAACACACAATAAAAAAGTAAATTTAATAAATATTTAATAAACATTTTTCTTTTTATTTTTTTTTAAGATTTTCTTTATTTATTCACGAGAGACACACACACAGAGAGAGAGGCAGAGACATAGGCAGAGAGAGAAGCAGGCTCCATGCAGGGACCCTGATATGAGATTCAATCCTGGAACTCCAGGATCACACCCTGAGCCAAAGGTAGATGCTTAACAGCTGAGCCACCCAGGCATCCCTAATAAACATTTTTCGTGCTAATAATAATAAATGTTTTTATATTTGGATCAGTATGGTAAAATGCCTATAGGTCTATATCAGCCATGAGATCACCAGTCTAATAGTCCAAAGAAATAGAATAATTCATATCAATGTGTCTAAAATGTATACTATTGGGCACTAACACTCTCTACACACATGGGTATATATCATGCTTGTACTTTTAAAACACAACCTCATACATTTGAATTTAAAAAAAAACCTATAAGAAAATGTTTGATTCCCAGTTTATAGATAAATAAATTCAGATATTGAAAGTTTTCTTTTTTTTTTTAAAGATCATATTTATTTATTTGAAAGAGAGAGAATGAGCAAGAGAGAGCACAAGAGGCGAGAGGGACAGAGGAAGAGGGAGAAGCAGAGTCCTCACTCAGCAGGAAACCCCACACAGAGCTGGATCCCAGGCCCCTGAGATCATGACCTGAGTGAGCCGAACAAAGGCAGACACTTAACTGACTGAACCACCCAGGCACCCTGGAAGGTTTTCTTAAATGTTGAATGAATATAGGGGAAATGATTCGTCTAAAGCTACACAATTCTATGGTTGAGCCAAAATGATAACCCAAGTCTCCAGGCTTGCAGTTCACTAAACTGCCCACTTTGCCACCTGCAGAACCTTAGAGGTGCTTCAGAGGCACTCCTTTGAGATCCTTCACAGGTAGGTTGGGGCTTGAAAGAGGGGTGGCCCTCCCCACTCCCCTACTGACTCTACCTTTGTCTACTGTCCTGGGAGTCCAAGCCAGGAGGGTTATGAGATTTTATTTGACACGGCTATGTGGCTTCGCCTAACTCCTTGAAAAGGGAAACTGTAAAAGATGTGTTTCTGCAGGGGGGTGACATTAATCATTGCAATTGAGATGAAGAAGAATTTTATCACTCTAATGACTGAAAAGTATGTGCAAATGATGGTGAATACACACATGAAATAAGGACTGGAGGGGAGGAGTGACTATGGAGGAGGAGAGGAGTAGGGAGGAAGAAATGCTCCCTGGAGCGGGGAAGAGCAAGAGGAGGAACGAGGAGATAAACATCATGCACTGGGCTCCAGACTTTGAACAAGTATATTTCTGATGATAGCTCTTTCAACAAATATATTTATTCTCTCTAGTACATTCTGTAAATTTTTTTGTTGTTGTTTAAAATTTGTGGTAAGGGGATCCCTGGGTGGCTCAGAGGTTTAGCACGCCTGCCTTCGGCCCAGGGTGTGATCCTGGAGCCCCAGGATCGAATCCCACATCAGGCTCCCTGCATGGAGCCTGCTTCTCCCTCTGCCTGTGCTTCTGCCATTCTCTCTCTCTCTCTCTCTCTCTCTCTCTCTCTCTCTCATGAATAAATAAATAAAATCTATAAATAAATAAATAAAATAAAATAAAATAAAATAAAATAAAATAAAATAAAATAAAATAAAATTTGTGGTAAAAGGGATGCCTGGGTGGCTCAGCGGTTGAACACCTGCCTTAGGCTCAGGGCGTGATCCTGGAGTCCTGAGATCAAGTCCCAGATCAGGTTCCCTGCATAGAGCCTGCTTCTCTCTCTGCCTATATCTCTGCCTCTTTCTCTGTGTCTCTCATGAATAAATAAATAAAATCTTTAAAAAATTGTGGTAAAATACAAATAACATAAAATGTACCCTCCTAAATTCTAATCATTTTAAGCTATACAGTTCAGTGGCATTATGTATGTTCGTATTGTTGTGCAACCATCACCACCATCCAGCTCCAGCACTCTTCTCATCTTGCAAAATGAAACCCCATATCTATTGAACACTAAGTCCCCATTCTCTCCTCCCTCCAGCACCTGGCAACCACCATTCTACTTTCTGACTGCGTTAGATACCTATATAGGTGAGGTCATACAGAATTTGTTCTTTTGTGACTGGCTTATTTCACTTAGCATAATGTCCTCAAGGTTCATTCATGAGGTACCATATGTCAGAATTCTCTTTTTAAGGCTGAATAATAAATATTCCATTGTATGTACACCACATTGTTTTTATTTGTTCATCTGTCAATAGACAATTGGGTTATTTCCAGTTTTTAGCTAGTATGAATAGTGCTGTTATGAACAGGGGTATACAAAGATTCGTCTGAGTCCCTGCTTTTAATTCTTTTGGGGATACACCTAGAAGTAGAATTGTGGATCATACAGTAATTCTGTTTTTAAAATTTTTATTTTTTTAAATTTTTAATTGTGGTAAAAAATAAAGCCCCACATAACATAAAATTTATCACTTAACAATTTTTTTTAAAGATTTTATTTATTTATTCATGAGAGACACACACAGAGAGGCAGAGACATACAAAAAGAGAGAAGCAGGCTCCCTGTGGGGAGCCTGATGTGGGACTCCATCCCCGGACCCCAGGATCATACCCTGAGCGGAAGGCAGAAGCTCAACCACTGAGCCATCCAGGTGTCCCTCACTTAACAATTTCTAAGTGTACAGTTAAATAGTGTTAATCTATTTCTGATTTTTTTGAGGAACCACCATACTGTTTTCCATAGTCTCTAATACATTCTTGCATTTGTCATCAGCAAATGAGATAATAGAAATGAAGCTCCTAGAAGAGTAAATTTCAATTCAATAAATATTAACCAACAATAATAACAGCAACAATAAAAACAGTAACGATGCAATTGAGAAACAATTTATAGGGAGTTTTTATTGTGGGACACTGTGCCAGGCACTATGGATGATGTAAAAGACTTGTAGGAGGGGCTCCTGGGTGGCTCAGTTGGTTGAGTGTCTGCCTTCAGTTTGGGTAATGGTCCTGGGGTCCTGGGATTAAGCCCCACGTTGGGCTCCCTGCTCAGTGGGGAGCCTGCTTCTCCTTCTCTCTCTGTCCCTCCACTTGCACCCCTCGTTGTGCCCTCTCTCTCTTTCTCTCTCTCTCTCTCTCTTTCTCAAATAAATACATATTTTATTATTTTTTTTTAATTTTTATTTATTTATGATAGTCACAGAGAGAGAGAGGCAGAGACACAGGCAGAGGGAGAAGCAGGCTCCATGCGCTGGGAGCCCGACGTGGGATTCGATCCCGAGTCTCCAGGATCGTGCCCTGGGCCAAAGGCAGGCGCCAAACCGCTGCGCCACCCAGGGATCCCTAAATACATATTTAAAAAAAAAAAAAAACCTGTAGGATGGGATCCCTGGGTGGCGCAGCGGTTTAGCGCCTGCCTTTGGCCCAGGGCGCGATCCTGGAGACCCAGGATCGAATCCCACGTAGGGCTCCCGGTGCATGGAGCCTGCTTCTCCCTCTGCCTGTGTCTCTGCCTCTGTCTCTCTCTCTGTGTCTGTGTGACTATCATAAATATATAAAAATAAAATAAAATTAAAAAACCTGTAGGATGCTCTCTTTGCTTTTACCATGGTTATAAATTGCCCTGGAGAGACAAACATACAAGCATCTAGCTTATAATTTAATCAGGAAACCAGAAGACCATGCAGCACACCATGCAGTGTGCTGGAGCCAGGGTACCAATGGGCAAGAGCCCAACTGGTACATCTCAACTCTGAATTCAGTGACATCTCAGTGGTGGTTCAAAGTCAGCCAGAGTGGGAGTGTTTATACCACAGTAATCACAAACACTACAATTCAGGGCTCATTTTTCCCCCAAAGAGCTGGTTGTCACACATTTGCCAGCCTACCACTGAGCACACATAGCTGAAATAAGAACCCAGAAAAGATAATTTTTGGACTGGGGAATATTGAGGACTTTCACTGATGAGAAGATATTTGGACTCTGCTCTCTCTAGCCAGTTTTTTTTTTTTTTAAATGGATTTGTTTCTCAGCTACAGGCTCTGAAGGGTGGAGCACCCAATGCTCTGACACACATCCCTCCAAAATCAGGTCAGAAGTGTACATTGATGACTCTCATTGGTATCAAACCAAGTGCCTTAAACTATGAACAGACCATCTTTAAAGTGAGAGGAGCAAAGCAAAGAGCTGATAAAAATGCCGTGCTGAGGACAGAAATTCTCCCAATCCTGGACATTTTCTGCTCAGTTTAACCTAAATTATCAGTATCACTAAAACCACACTTCCCCTTCAGGGGTGATCAGATTTAATGATTTACATGAAAAGAAAAGAAGTTTCTTCAAAACAGTGTCGTTGTGAAGATTACATGGGCTATTTGTACATCAAAAAGTTTTGTAAACAAAATCAGAAACATGAAAATAACATATTTGTAAAAAAAAAAAACAAGAAAGAAAGAAAAGAAAAAGTGAAGGTCTACATTCTCCATTAATTTAATTTCCTTTTTGTTGTAACTACAGAAAATGCTTTTAAAAGGTTATTGAACCATAACTGTTTATGAAAGATATTTGGTGCCCAAATAAGACACTGTGGCTTTTTGTATGTATGTTTCTAGTCTCAAATATAAGGCAAAGAAACCACGGTTGTATTCTTCAAACGGGAAAGGCATGTATGCTTATTATATATCCTGTGATAGAGGGTTTCTAGACAGCTGGAGCGTCCGGTGAGATTACTAAAATGTTCTCAGTAACTACCTATATTTGACTTTGGCACCTTTTTAAAAGTCAAAAGAGGCATTTGCAAGGAGCCATAAAAAGTCATTACATATGCAGAACAATTGAAGCTCCTCAGCATCTGGGGAAGGAAACACATCTGTCTTCTGTCTATTTCTTCCCTAAATGTCTCCCTGAATCAACTTTTATGGGGGTGGGGGAGGTAAGAGGAGGTCATAAATATCCCATTCTATTGGAATCCCAGAGTTAACAATACCCCTGCGACTATAAACACAAGATGTTGCATTCAGGAAAGAGGTGCAGTCAAGTAAGCAGAGATCTTTGTGACAGTGGCCTCGGTGTGGGCCACAGGCCAGCTAATCACATTACCATGAGAGCCAAGAGGTGGCCTGCAGACAGTGAAATAAAGAGGAGGGGAAAAGCACGACTAATCTCGTTAAAAGGAAAGCTAAGATAGACGCTGCTTTTACATAGCTGCTTAAAACGTCCCATTTTCCCAGGACTGGGTCACCTGTGCATCCTCGGGGGCTCGGGCTGGTTTCCTTGCATTGTTCAGTTGGGCCAAATGCTGGGGCCTTGTGGGCTCCCTCGGACTTTGCCTTCAGAATATTCTTTTTAAGAAAAAACGGACATCACGCCCTCTCCCCACCAAAAACCTTCTGGAAGTGCTGTTTTCCTTCATTAAGGTATTTGCAGTTTACTGTTCCCTAAGTTGTCTAGAAGGATGAAGTCCACTAAAGGCTTGAGCCGAAAGTCAAGCTTCTCATGTGTTCTGCGACTTTGAGGAAACAAGAACTTAAAGGAAGTCTGGGAAAGCTCCTAGATCAGTGGTCCTCAAAGTGTGGTCCATGGATCCCTGGGGGAGCCCTCACTTTCAGGGGGTCCTCCTGCTTCTCCTTTTTCTAATGGGATAGCTGTGGGAGGTTGGGCTTCCTTACATCTTTCAACACAACCAACAGATTAGAACAGATCGAAGCAGACGTGAGAACCAGTTGTTGAAAAGATTTGCCACCTAGAAAGCAAGATGCTTAAGAAGATTTGTAAAAATGGAGGGCAATACTACTCTTTTCACTACATGTTATGTTGCTTCAGAAAATAGAACTCTTTTCTATAAAAAAATATTTAGGTTAACATATAAAGGATTTATTACTGTTCTTCTTAAGTCAATTCTTGATTTTTGTTTTAATGTGTAAATATGAGTAGATAGAATCCACATAAACAAAAGTTCTTTGGGGTCCTCAGTGACTTGCAGGAATCTAAAGAAGTCCCAAGACCAAAAAGTTTCAGAACCACTGCACTAGAAAGACATGAGAACATTTTCATTGTAAGCATCGCTCATTGCTCTAAATCTCCATTTTTAAAACTGTGGACTAAAAGGTAGGACTTTTGCTCAAACTGCTCCTAAGGCTCAGGCTAGAATCTTAAATTAGCCTTTGATCAGAGATACATGATGTACCAAGAACCAAGAATTGTAGAAATTCCATGAGCCCAAGAAAATGGCAAAGAGGCAAGATGTCCCTTAGCCAAAAAGAGGAATCTCTGGAGATCCATGTAAGTTGTTGTGTGTATCAGTAGCTTGTTCCTTGTTATTGTTGAGTAGAATTCCGTGGTGTAGATGTACCATGGCTTCCTTGGCTCTTCACTTATTGAAGGACATCCAAGTTGGCTGCAATAGGAGGCTATTACAAATGAACATTTGCGTACAAGTTTTGTGTGAACGTAAGTCTTTATAGCACGGGGATAAATTTCCAGGAGTGCAATTGTCAGGTCATATGTTAGCTGCATGCTTATTTTTTTATGAAACTGCCAAACCATTTGCAGAGTGGAGGTACTATTCTGTGTTCCCACCAGCAATGTATGAGTGGTTCCATTTCTCTGGAATTTCACCAGCATTTGGTGTTGGCACTGCTTTTTAATTTTACCATTCTGGTAAACACAGAGTGGGATCTCACTGTGACTTTAATTTGCATTTTCCTAATGGCTTATGATGTTGAGCTTCTTTTTGCGTGCTTATTTGCCATCTGTATCTCTTCTTCAGTGCAATATCTTTTGCCCCATTTTAATGAGATTGATTTTTTTACTGTTGAGTTTTAGGGGTTCTTTATATATTCTAGATAGTAGTCTTTTATTAGATATATGATTTGTAAATATTTTCTTCCATTTTGTAGCTGACTTTTTCATCTTCTTAATAGCAGGGGTGCTTCAAGGGCAAAATGTTAAATTTTGAAGTCAAATTTATCAGTTTTTCTTTTTATGTAACATGCTCTTGGTGTCAAGTCTAAGAACTCCACCTCACCCTGGATCCTGAAGATTTTCTCTCATGTTTTCTCTAAAAGTCTCATAGTTTTACTTTTGGCATTTAAGTTCATTTTTCACTTGAAGTTAATTTTTAGATGAATATGACCAGTTGCTCCAACACCATTGTTTGAAAAGGCTACTCTTGGGATGCCTGGGTGGCTCAGTGATTGAACATCTGCCTTTGGCTAGGGTCGTGATCCCGGGGTCCTAGGATGGAGTCCTACATCGGCTCCCTGTAGGGAGCCTGCTTCTCCCTCTGCCTATGTCTCTGCCTTTGTCTCTGTGTCTCTCATGAATAAATAAATAAAATGAATGAAAGAAAGAAAGAAAGAAAGAAAGAAAGAAAGAAAGAAAGAAAGAGTTACTTTTCCTCCACTGAATTGCCTTTGGGCCTTTATCAAAAACTAGTTGAATGCATTTGTGTGGTTCTATTTCTGGGTTCTCTATTCTGGTCCACGGAGACAAGTATTTATCCCTCCACCAGTACAACATACTCTTGATTGTTGTAGCTATATAATCAGTCTTGAAACCAGGAAGACTGCAATGAATTACATTCTAAAAATTTATTGACATAACCTAGGTGCTTAGTCTTTGTTCATAATAAATGTAATAGTTAAAACATTTACATTTTCTCGACATCTTGTCAGTTATTACAATTTGTATTTTTTAATTGAAATTCACACTTTCCCCCAGGTCCCAACATTTACTTTGTGCAAGTGACTTCACCACTCTGGATCCCAGTCTCCTTATCTAGGAAATGGGGAAACAGTCCATCCTTTGGAGTTTGTACATACTTTGCAGGAGGCCAGTAAGATCGTATGAGGTCACATGAAGAGCAACAAGCATAAGACCAGGCATGCAGCACAGACTCCATGCTCCCAGCCTCCTTCTCTTTGCTCACACTGATTCTGGTACTTAGGTTGATCGTATGTGGAATTGTTTCTTATATTTTTGCCACTTGCTCTCATTTATCAAACCCAATACATGTGAAGGGACACACAACTCTTGTAACGATCCATCACTAATATGTACTGCACTCATCACTGTTAAAATCTAGAACTGCATCTGAACTGAGCAGTTGGCTGATAGCTGTGATACTTTGGTTCTTGAAAGGGCTCCCCTGGCTGCTGATGGCACAGCAAATCCACGAGGGCCTACAGTGGCTGAGCTGGCGATAATAGTAAAGCCTTTCCTCCTGTTACTCAAAACAGTCCCCTCTGCTCTGCCCTACATACAAACACACCCAAAAGTAAAACAGGAGTTTTATTCCAAGCCCTCAGCCCCCCAAAAAGCAATGTATTTCAGGGGTTTTTTTCCTTTAAACATCTCAGTCTTTCCCTGTGAACTACTTTTTTTTTTTTTTTTTTTTTTACATTTTATGTTTTCTCTTTATAAATCATTATCTAACCTGGACACACAGATGCATATTTCTAAATTGTTAATTCAGCAAAGAGTATTGTTGTTAATACATTTAGATGTTTTGCAACCCTTACGTGTCCCTAGTTTCTCTGATGTGCTTTATGTAAGTGTGATTTATGTGACTCAGCAGTTTAGTGACTTAATTTTTAAAAATATTTTATTTATTTATTCATGAGAGATACAGAGAGAGAGACAGAGACATAAGCAGAAGGAGAAGCAGGTTCCCTGCAGGGAGCCTTATGTGAGACTCGATTCCAGGACTCTGGGATCACTACCTGAGCGAAAGGCAGACGCTCGATCACTGAAGCACCAAGGAGTCCCAGTTTAATGACTTTATAGACAATTGTGTCTACAGTGACTGTTTTATAAGTGATATATTTTTATGTATAGACAGTGTTTATGTTATTATGTTATTATGTTATCATGTTCATTAATTATTATGTTTCCCATGCCTTTTAAAAATCCCTTTACTTTACTTTTTTATTTTAACTTTTTAACTGAGAGATGTAAAACATATCCATAAAGGTGCCTATAAATAAACGTTCAGCTTGCTAAATCATTTAACGTTGTCTGCATTTACCAACCAGGATGATCAAAATGTCATGCATTTACTAACCAGAATGATCAAAAGAACATTTCCAGAACCCCAGAGGTGTCTGTGTGTCTCTTCTTGTTTATTTCCCCCTTCCCCATCAGATAACCACTGTCCTGTCTTCTAGGATGATCACATTCTTTATAGTTAATTGTAGAGTTTGACACAGCTCTGTGTGCATCCATTAGCAACTTATGTATACATATGATAGCTGTATTCTTTGTCTTGTTTCCTCTACCAGCATTACTTTTGTCTGTTGGCCCATGCTACCGAATGTTGCCAGGGTTTATTCATTTTTGCTGCTGTATGATTATCCAATACATCACATCACTAGCCAGCTACATACTTATCCTTTTCATTGCTGACGAACATTTGTATTGTTTCCAGTATTTGGCTGTTGTGAACAATCTTGCTAGCACATTCTTTTGTACTTGTGCCCGGATGCACATTTCTCTGAACCACATCTCAGGAGCTGGGGTTGTGAGTTAAAGCATCCATACCTTTCCTGTCACTCAATACAAAGCTGTTTCTCAAAGCAGTTCCTTGTACTCATGTTCAACAGATAATGTATGTAGCCAGTTATACATTTAAAAAGGACTCAAGGAGAATATATTTGTTTCCCTTCTCCCTAATTTCAATATCCAGTTCCATCTGTATTTTTTTCTTCTCATACAATCTCTTAAGTTTTGGTAAAGACTGACAAAGTGCTAAGTTTTGATGAGCAAAAACTCAATCTCCCCAGTTCTCAGATTGTGCAATCAACAAAGGGTACCAAGCTCCAGGATCGAGTGCTGGTTTTAAAAACTTTGTGCAAAAATGACTTTACTAAGTGCGGAGTGTGGAAAGGGCAAATAGGGAGTCTGTGGTTTGCAATCATAATGTTTCTTTCTTTTCTTTCTTTCTTTCTTTCTTTCTTTTTCTTTCTTTCTTTTTTTAAAGGCCGACTGCCACGTGCAGCGCCTCATTTGGATGTGTCTGGAGTCTTGGAAGCTTGACTACCCTACGTTCTCCTACAGATGGACCTTGAGAGCTTGTTTGGAGGTTCTAGCAGGGGAGCGCAGCTACTCGTATACCCTATACCCTTGACCGAAGAACGGTCCTCCTCTAGTGTGCAGCTTCGCAGCTTCGGGAGGGAGGCACATGGAGCGGTGAGGGAGGAAGGGGACACCCGCCTAGCCAGCCAGATCAGCCGAATCAACTCTGGCGATCAATGGGGTGACAGATGTCGCAGCCAGATCGCCCTCACATCCATAATGTTTATTTCTAAAAAACTTCATTGTTCAAAAAAAAAAGGAGCTTCATAAAAGTGACACTTATGACATCTTTTTTTAAAAGATTTTATTTATTCATGACAGACACAGAGAGAGAGGCAGAGACACAGGCAGAGGGAAAAGCAGGCTTCCTGTTGGAGAGCTCGATGTGGGACTCGATCCCAGGACCCCAGGACTCAGGGATCATGATCTGAGCGAAGGCACTCAACCACTGAGCCACCCAGGTGTCCCATGACATCTTATTTATTCTGTCCTTTTGAAATGCCTAAGAACTTCAGGGACTGCCCAAAGCAAACTCTGGGCAATATGCTAGGCCAACAGTTACAAAACAGAATATTCAAACCCAGCTTTTTGGGAATTCACTTGGTGTGTAAATCTGGCACACCTATGTTGGACCTTTAAGCCAGGGAAGGATACAGTTCAGTTACAGGTGAATGTTTTATGGAGAAAGGGATTAGCAAAAGCACCTGGCCTTGAGCCACACTTGGACTCTACCCACTGAAAAGCATTTTCTCTCTACTTGTGACTTCTGCTGTACCCACTTCTGACTACAAATTTCTTTAGGCAAAGTCCCCACTCTGCTAAATCGGATTTTTTTAAAGTCTCATATTGCTACACATTGCAAAAAAATATAGAACTCGAAACCCCTTTCTCTTCTTAAAACTTTTTGTCATGGGAAATTTTAAACGTACATAAAAGTCGATAGAATGATAAAATGAACCCCAAGTACCCATGACTCAGCTTCAATAATTGTAAATTTATGACCATCTAATTTCATCTATCTCCCCTCTCACCACCACCACAATTGCTTGGAAGCAAGTATAAATCCTGATTTCATCTGTCATCACAGGATAAGAACTCAAGAAAAAAAACAACTTCTCTATGCCATTATCAAAAGTACACATGCACACAAATTAACAATAACTCCTTAATTTCATTAAATGCCCAGTGTGGGCATTTCTTTGGTTTTGATACAAACCTTTTATTTTTTAAATAATTTTTAAATTTTGTTTTAATGAGGATCTAAAAAATCCATGTATTGCAATAGTGTAAACCCTCATTAAAACTTTAAGAATAAAAAGATAAAACTTTAAGAATATGGTTTGTATATCAACAATAATAACTGGGAAACCCTGGAAAGGAGCCACATTGGGGGGAAAAAAAAGGATAGCCTGACCATACATTAGAGTATATTTAAAAACCTCTAAAGGGACGCCTGGGTGGCTCAGTGGTTGAGTGTCTGCCTTTGGCTTACGTTGTGATCCCAGTTCAGTGATCGAGTCCCACAGCAGGCTCCCTGTGAAGAGCCTCCTTCTCATTCTGCCTATGTCTCTGCCTCTCTCTGTGTCTCTCATGAATAAATAAATAAAATATTTTTTTAAAAAATGAAAAGTAAATAAAAATAAAAACCTCTATAATAAAACTGTTTAACTTGGGCCCGAGGAGAGATAGGCAGACAAAGAACTGGAAAAGAAAATTCAGAAATGGATCTGGCTGCATTTGTGAATTTAGTAGACTGCTAGGGAGACATCTCAAATCCACATGCCAGAAATAGGACAAATTTCCCTAATCTGTTTCAAACCCAGAAGTAATAAGGGATGGTAAATTTGCTTATAAAAGATAAAGACAACAACAAAATACTTTTTAAATGGCATAAAGCTGTATTATAAAGTAAAAAGACAAAAGACAAAAGGAAAACATTTGTACCCCTATCACAGAAGGTTCTAAAGGCCAACCGATATATAGAAAAATGGAGGGGGAATGAGAACACAGTTCCCAAGAACTGCAAGTGGCTGTCAGTCATCTGAAGGCCCTCAACCTCACTCAGATGGAGAGAAACTCAAAGCTAAGTTGTGCTGAGATGTAATTTCTCTGCTAGCGGGTTAGTGGAAATCCAGCCGTTTGACACTATACAATGCTAACAAGGCTGGGAGGAAACAGCCTCTCCTATATGTATGGTGGGAGGGGAATTGGGAAATGTCTAGAAAAAAATGATATACATTTCCCTTTGACCCAGCAACTTCCCTTCTACAAATCTATCCCAAGAGTAGACTGGCCAAAATGTAAAAATATATATGCATTATTATAATAGCAACAATCTAAACATGACCCAAATGTCCACCAGTGGGAGATTGGTAGACTGAATTATGGTACTTGTAGCCAGTGCAGCCGTGCTAATGGATGAGGAAGCTTTGCACATATGACCATGGAAGGATCCCTAGGGTATACTGTCAGCACAAAAAGCCCAACAGGGAAAAGTGTTTATTATATGCAGCCATTTAAGAAAAGCTGACACACACACACACATTATAAAAGAATGAATTTTGTGGTTTGTAAATTACATCTCAATACAGCTCTTAGACAAATATATATAAGTATTTAAAAATAGAAGAATAAACCACAAATTTTAGAGGAAGGGAGAGGATAAGCCATAGGAGGCAGGGATGAAGGTCGACTTGTTTCATACACCGAATTCTACAGAATTTATTTTGGGGCCATAAATATTTTATGTAATTTTACAAAACAAAATTAAATCAAAAAAGCAATGCCAAAAAACTGAAAGTAAAAGGAAACAAATGGACCACAGGGTGTGCCCCGCTGTAACTAGAGGCACCGCTGCAGGTGGCTTTGAAGCACTACCACTCGATGGTACATTCTCAGTAGGCTATACTCCAAGGAGCTGGAAACAAAACCTTAAATAACTTTCAGTAGTCATTCTGTTGATGGTTGTGTTCGTATTATTATTATGAGACTCTTGTCTGTATTGTGGGCTAAATCAAACGAGTAACTATACTGGTGTCTTCGAAGACTTTTCTCTGTGGTTGATGAAGTTAAGTCAAATCCCTGTAATCCTGGGTGTGAACAGAAGTTTCAGAAAATCACCTTGCGATTAATCTCCAGTAAAGAATACAAGTCTTTCAGCTCTGTCCATAGAAAAGAGTTGGACAAAATACCTTCCCAGTGAGAATTAGCACTCCTAGCACTGAAACTTTGATCTCTAGGTAGCATTGTCGACTAAAAATAATCAAGAGTCCTTGAAGAAATGGCCCATTGCAGGACTGGGGCCGCAAATGTGGCATATTATATCAGTTAAGCAAGGAAGCTATCAAAGTCTACTCAAGTGGCCTCAGTGTTCTCGGAACCAAGCTTGTAAAGGCTATCATCGGCCAAAGATAAGAAAACAAACATTTTTGGTAAAGATGAAGAGTACAGTGGATTGAAGTAAGTCCCATATGCTTGAGTCCCTGAGCTCACAGAGATATAAAAGCCCACCAAAGCAATAACCACCCAGGTGGTTACCTTTAGAAGATATTAAGGCACCAAATCTCTATCACCTTTGAACTGGGAAAGAACCAAGCAGGGTCGCCTGGGTGGCTCAGTCAGTTAAGCATCCAACTCTTGATTTTGGCTCAGGTCATGATCTCAGGGTGAGACTGAGCCTCACGTTGAACCCCATGTTCAGCCGTGTAGGGCTCTATGCTCAATGAGGAGTCTACTTGAGATTCTCTCTCTCCCCATCTCCCTCTATCCCTCCCCACTCCTTGCACACTCTCTCTCTAACATAAATAAGTTAATTAATCTTAAAAAGAAGAAAGAAAGAAAGAAAGAAAGAAAGAAAGAAAGAAAGAAAGAAAGAAAGAAAGAAAGAAAGAAAGAAAGAAAGAAAGAAAGAAAGAAAGAAAGAAAGAACCAAACATTGGTCCTTTATTTCTTTCATGATCTGGACCTCAGGATAACCAAAGAGTTGATGAGGGAGGTTTTACTTTATAATATGCCAGTTAATAGATGAAGAAGGAATGATAGAATTAGAATATCACCATTTTACAACTCCAAATAAATTAATAAATCTGGATAGTGGTTGTCAGTGGTTAGTAACATTTCACAAGGAGAGGAAAATGGATATTATATACTTGCTAATAGAAATATACCCCACCTATAAAGCGATCTTGCACACAAGCACCCCCCTACCACAACCAAGCTTCTAGATCTGCAAATATAAGGGATAGAGAGCAGGTTAAAGGAGATTACAAGAAATCCAGCAGCAATATTCAGCCTGTAGGAGACTCTAAAGAAGGGACAACTTAATTTCTGAGGGGTTGGAAAGGTTGTGGGATCTACAGATTAAAAGATACTTGAGAGACATATCCCAATGTACTGACCTCATATGGATCCCAAATTCAAACAAACTGTAAAAGAATTATTAGGCAAAAAAATAATAATAAATAAAAAATAAAAAGAATTATTAGGCAATCAGAGAAATATAGACATCAACTGTATATTTGAATGATATTGAGGGATTATTATTCACTTTCTAGGGGCAATATTATTGTAGCTGTATTTTTGAGAGTCTTTATTACTTAGAAATACAAAAATATTTACAAATGATGACTACCTGGCATTTGTTTCAAAATAATCTGGGTGGTGGTCATGGAGGGGTTGTCAAAGAAGATAACACAAATTTGGCATGTGGAAGCTGGGGGATGAGTAGATGAGGGTCATTATTTTATTCTCTCTGCTGAAGAATATTCCAGTTTGTTCAATGAAGACCCAATCTGCCCTCCTACTCAAGACTCCCAATAATTCAAGCAAGGTAGACAGTAGTTCCCTGGAAGAGGAGTTTAGACAGAACAATAAGATGGTCCATCTACTTCCCTTTGGTTGTAGAAGGGAGGCTCTATGGCTACCTGGGGCGTAACACAGAGCCTGGCCCATACACATACAAGCATTTGTTGAATGAAGGAATGACTGAGTACCAAGGCAGGGGAGAGGCAGGGGGTGGGGGTGGGGTGGAGGTGGTAGGGATGGGAAACCCATTTAACATTTCCCAATCAGGAGATAACAGATTGTTAACTACCTGGATAACAATCTTAGCTTAGCTAAAATGCATTATTTAGATTACCAGAGCTGGTTACAGATGAGGTAAACTAGGTCAAAGTTGCCTTAAGAATAAAGAGATGCCAAAAACTCAGTTTCATTTTTTTTATCTGCTAGAAATAGCACTTTTCCCCTCTGCTCCCAGATGTGCTTCCCACCCTCCACCTCCCTCCCCTCCTCCACTCCCTCCCCCTCTCCTGACTCCCCATCCTTCCCTTCCGCCAATAACAGTCTTCCCCTCTCCTCCTCTTCCCCTTCTCTTTCCCTCCCCGACCCTTCCCTCCTCCTTCTCATGTCCCCTTCTCCCCTTTCCATGCCCCCCACTCTTTATCCACACCCCATTCCCCACATCCTGGTCCCCAGCACGGTGGGAACCAAGGGGAAAATGCTGGAGTGCCTTTCTGACAAATCTGAGGGCCTGTCTGGTTCCTGCCTTTTTCTCTCAGTGTATCTGTTCTTCCTTAGAATGTTCCACTGAGAATCTAAGAGAAAAGGAAAGGACTCTTCTGTCCAGGAATGATTTGACGAAGGCATATCTTAGTCTGTGGGAGACCTAAGCTCTAGTGCCAACAAACCTACAGCACAATCTCCTTCTTCTTTTCCTGCTCTCTCTTTTCTTTCTTTTCCTTTTTTATTTTATTTATTTATTTATTGAAGTTATTTATTTGTTTTAGTAACCTCTAAAACCCAGTGTAGGTAGAGCTCAGAGTCACCTGAGATCATGCCCTTCCCACTGAGCCAGCCAAGCACCGCTCTTTTTACTTTTTTTTTTTTTTGAGATTTTATTTATGCATTCATGAGAGATACACAGAGAGAGAGAGAGAGAGAGAGAGGCAGAGACATAGGCAGAAGGAAGCAGGCTCCATGCAGGGAGCCTGACATGGGACTTGATCCTGGGTCTCCAGGATCAGGCCTTGGGCGGAAGGTGGCGCTAAACTGCTGAACCACCTGGGCTGCCCCCCCCCCCCCCCCCCCGTTTTACTTTTTAAAGCTGCTGGTGTCACTGCAGCTGGGAAGGGCATGTTACCAATGATCAGAAAAGCCATCCTGAGATGCTTTTGAAGACTTGGAATGGAACTGTGGGCTCCGCATGAAGCCCATGGGGATGTGTCCATGCAGCTGCCCTTGGCTCCAGGGACACAGGCACCTGCTGCTGTTTTCACCACCGCCAAAGGAGCCTGGCCAGGACGGGCAGAGGTAGAAAGCAGCTGTGATGGCCACTCCACCCCCACCCCTACCATCCCACCCCCCCATCCCATCCCCCCAACCCTGGCTCAGCTCCTAGAGCTTCACACACTGTTGGCTGCAATCCACAGAGTTTATGGTTACATGGGCTGAAATGTATCCCCCCAAAATCCATACATCAAAGTCCTAACCTCCAGTATCTCTCAATATGACTGTATTTGGAGATAAGTCTTTAAAAAGGTGATTAAGTTAAATGAGGTAATGAGTCCCATGTGACTCGTATCCTTAATTAGGAGATGAGGGCACAGATGTGAGCAGAGAAAAGACCACATGAGACACAGCGAGAAGATACCCATTTACAAGCCAAGGAGATGGGTCTCATGTGAACAGAACATGCCAGCACCTTGATCATGGACTTCCAGCCTCCAGAACTGGGTAGAGAGCAAACATCTGTGATGTAAGGTATCTGGTCTGTGGCACTTTGTTATGGCAGCCAGAGCAGGCTAATATGGTTACCAACTACTCGTGTTTTGGATGTTGATATGAAGCAAATGGCACATCACGTAATTTAGAGTATACTGGAAAAGTCGGTAAACTTCCCACACAGCCTCCAGGTCCCCTTTCTACCTCCCATCTCTCCTGCTATCTGCCCATCTCCTGCTTCTGTAACTACACTGAATTGCCAACCCACAGAGCGATGAGTGCTCATTGTCCTCACAGCAAACCTGCCACCTAGGCGTTATTTAATGCATAAGGAAACCAAGGAAGCACAGTGAGATCTTGGAAGATCACAGAGCCAAAAAGTGGCCCAACCAAGATTTGAACCCAGCTCTTTTTTCCAGAGTTCGTGTTCCTGACACTTTGCTACTCCCATGGCCAGTCCTGGCTCCCCACTGCTGCCCTCATCAAATCCAAACTCCATGCCCAACTTCCCCACCTTGCCATTAGCTGTTCTTCTCCCCGCAACCTGTCCTCTGCAGAATGGTCCTTTTTCCACTGCAGCCTCCTTCTTACTGTCCCTTGCACATACCTCACAATGAGAAGGCTGTCTCCGACCCAGAATGCCCACCCCTCCTCTCTGCCCACCACACCTGCCTCCCCAGGGAAGTGCAATTGTGATTTGCTGACCACCAGATATCTTGATTCCAAAGTCCCCTGGGGTTGCTAATGCTCATCACATCCTACAGTTCTTCATTAAGTCACTTCTGGGTCTGATCCCTGCTGATGTGTGTGTCCCTTGACGCTTAAGGTCCCAGAGCTGGAACCATGATGGGGCTTTGGGTACAGGGAAGGACATAGCCTGAGAGGGCCTCAGGCAAGAGTAAAATGTCTTTGAAGATTATGTTTCATTTCTAACATACACCTGCATGTTGTATCCTAATTTGTAACATTCATGTTTGATGTAGTATGAAAGCTAAGTTCAAATTATGCACCAGAATGAAAAGAGAATCAAGCCCTAATTTTAAAAATCTTTCACTGAAATTTATCCCTCATTTACCAGCTGGTTTCTGGGTCCCTGGCACAGTACCTCACCGAACAAGTGTCCTAAAGAATAAGAAATGCCCTGCTCAAGAAGCACGGGTGCTGTGCAGAAAATACAGGCAGGATCCGGGCTTGACTCCTGGGCTGTCCTTCACACACCAGGTCTTAGGGACAGCTTTCTCCAAACCCCAATGTCCCCAGCTGTCAGAGGGATGACACCCATCTCCAGGGTCCATATGAGAGCTAAATGGGATCACATCTGGCTTGCAAGTAGGTAAATATTGAATCTCACTAAATACTTCATGTCCCTTTCCCCCTGGAACTCATCTTAGGTTGAAGCACCATCAGACTGGGACTCCCAGAGGAGGTTCAAGAAAAGGAGTCACCATGCAAAATATGGTCGAAAGTTGGTCAAGATTGGGACACTTCTGGATCTCGAGTCTCCTTAAGAGTATCTAAAGTTGGGGACACCTAGGTAGCTCAGTTGGTTAAGCATCTACCTTCAGCTCAGGTCATGATTCCGGGATCCTGGGATCAAGTCTGCTTCTCCCACTTCTATTCCACTCCCACTTCTCCATCCCACTCTCTCTCTCTCTCTTTATATAAAATAAATAATTTTTAAAAATCTGAAGTTGTCTCCCAAACTGCTCATGCTGGATCCACTCCCAGGTCCGTTCTGTAGGAAGAGAGCCTCGGTGCCCTGATAAGCACTTGTCAAAAATGCTTCACAAGAAAAATGTTGTTGCTGCTTCTCAAAACACAAATGTTATAGCCCTGATGGTCTATATATAGGGTCAGGAAAGGAATACTTCCTTGCAGAGAAAGGTGGCCCCTAAAATAATTCAGGGGCTCAAAAACTAGGAGCTTCGTAAATGAAAAGCCATACAATCTCATCATATCTTCTATGTACATCTGGCACAGTGCCAGCAGCTTTGGTTATAGTCAGTTTCTTATTTGTTTATTAGAACTCAAGCTTGGAGAAAGAGGTCACTTCTTATTTATTTTCTGCATCGTATCTCCACATCTGGGAAGTTTCGAAAATAGACAATGAATGTTTGCCAAGAGAACTTATATTTGAAATAATTCTTTTTCAATCTACCATTAAGTATTCCTAAGTTATTCTACTGATATTTGGTTGACACACCTTGAAATTCTAGAGATTTATTTTCTATGGACGGCACGGCTTTCTCCAGAAGATTCACCTAACCGGGAGATCCAGTCCCCAGTTTCACCTTCAAGTGAGGAAAAGTGGTCCTCTAACACATTCCTCCAAAATCCTTTTTGCCTTTGAGATTATTTGCTTCCGTGTTCATTTGTCTTGTGGTTAGGGACCGGGTCATTCCTTTCTGTATCTCCATTGTCTCTATTAGTGCTTAGCACAAGGTAGGTATGTACCAATGTCCCAAACCAATTCCATTCAGAGTATTTGGAACGGTGAAATTTTATCTCATCGATGAAGGAATTTGAAGTGTTCATAAACAAACAAGAAGAGCTGATCTGCGCATTTGGTACTTCTATTACTATATATATATATATATTTTTTTTTTTCAGAATCTGTGGGAAGGGATACTAAGTTTTCCTTAGTGGAAGGAGAAAGGAAGGAGTGAGGGAAGGAACTAGGGGGAAGGGAGGAAGCCATAATGCCAAGAGCTTCATCTCAAATAATCCTCATAACAAGACCCTTGGGTTGAGGAGGAGAGCACTATTATCCTCATTTTAAAGATGGGAAAACAGAGGCTTTGAGATGTTAAGTAACTTGTCCAATTACTAGGTTGAGGAAGGGATTCAAAACCAACTACCTGATTTCAAAGGAAAAGTGCCTTTCCCCTGCACCATTTTCTCACCTGACAACGATCTAGCTTGTCAGCACTGAAGGGGTGAGATACCCATAGACTTTCTTCACTTTTATTATTTTTTTTAAGAATATTTTATTTTTTTTTAATTTTTATTTATTTATGACAGTCACACAGATAGAGAGAGAGAGAGGCAGAGACACAAGCAGAGGGAGAAGCAGGCTCCATGCACCGGGAGCCCGATGTGGGATTCGATCCCGGGTCTCCAGGATCGTGCCCTGGGCCAAAGGCAGGCGCTAAACCGCTGCGCCACCCAGGGATCCCCTTTCTTCACTTTTAAGGAGAGCTGACTTCCATTAGGTCCTCTTGATGGTGGCATCTTTCCCTGGTTGGTGACTCTACCTGGAGCCACCAGGTTCTGGATCCCTGCAAACCTTTCACAGGAAGCCCCGATGACTCAGCATCATGCTTAGGGTCCCCCTACTCCACCATCTTAACTCCCTCCCCATAACTCAATGTCATGAGATGAAGGACACTCCTGCTTCACAGCAGCAAAGGAGTGACCCGCAGGAATTGCCCCTCAGTGAAGTCAGGAAGACAGTGCCCTAAGAAAGACACCTAATGCCACCCTTTGGACCTCACAACTCAGGGAAAGGAAGTCTTGGGGGTCTTGCAGAGCCATTTGTATCAAGCACTGAGACTTAGAGACCCATGCCTCTCACACCAGGACCCTACGAAAGGTTATGTTTTACCAAATGCCCAGAGGGTGTGAAATGCCTCCTAAGAGTGGACATAACATGATTTCCTACCGGTACTACTAATCTTGCTTCTTTGTTATTCAGATTTGTTCCATTTTGTTGTTTGTTGGAAAGGAACTCACAGAACATAAACTAGCCAGTCTTAGGGAAATAAGAAAACAGTCCTAGGGAAAACACCAGAGCAACTGAGCTTGTATTAGAATGTGGTTGAGATCAAATTATAGAAAACGAAGACATTTAACAGAATAGGCTTCATTGATAGTTTTCTGACATGTTCTCTTAATGAAGAAAGCATACTGTGGGGCCCAGAACAAAGCTCATCTCTTTAACAGGCAAGACGGATCCAAGGATGGAGGGAAAAGTATGGGAGTGTCAAAAGAGACATTTTCAGCTGGCTTTTGCATTTGGGAGGATTCAAGGTCAACAAATGTTGCCAGCTGAAGAGTCACAATAAATTTTTAAAGGGAAAAAGGACCTACCTTCAGGTGCCTCTGCTGACTCATTTTCCTTATAAGGATAAATGTGACCTTGGTGTGATTTTTTTTTTTTTTTTTTTTTTTTTTTTGCAAAAAGTCTGGCAGCCTTTCCTTCTGGGCATAAACAACAGATGAGGCCATTTGACATCAGCTTGGTTTACTTCCAAGAATCATGTGAGCTTGATTTGGCACTACCGTTCTCCAAAAGTTAACGCTGCCTGGATATGTGCATTCTTGGAGAAAATAAAACAGAGGTATATATGTATACGCAGTTGCCCACCTTAGGATGGGGACCATGTCCCACACCTGGAGAGCCCCTGCCCTGGTTGCCTGGCCTGCAGCAGGTGCCCACTGGTTGAATGAATGACTACAAGACATGTATGTGTTGTCCACGGTCAAAGAGAGCAGGGAATGGAACATGGTGAAAGGTGTGCAGAGCCCTGCTCCGGGCTGAGGTCCTTCCAACATCTCAGGCCTAACCACCCTCTACCTTAGCAAACATTTCTCTTCCTCCTCACCATCCACAGGCTGCTGGAGGCTGCCCTGAGGAATGCAGTCCCCTGGGGTGACGCTCCCCACCTTACACCTTTGCAGGCTGGTAAGTGGGGCCTAAGAGGAATTTCTTCCAGAAGTGCAACCCTCTTATTAATGCAACCCCTTAAGTCCATTACAAAGGAATTTGTAGAGGGGAAAAGCTGTCTGAGTTCTGCCGCCCCCGACAGATGACTCTGGAGGTCACAAAGACCGGTACCCTGCCCTCTTCACTCCCGGGTGTGTGTGGGCGGGTGGGGGGGTCTGAATGTGGGAGAGTCCCCCAGGGTGGGGGAAGTGCTCCCACTCCTCCCCCTCCCCCTGCTGGGCCCAATTCCCTGCATCCGTTAGCATTAGTAGCATTAGCGTGTGCTGTTGGAAGTGGCCCCTTCCCCTCCTGCAGGCCAGGCCCCACTGGCCAGGGCTCCCCCACTGCTCCTGGCCAAACGAATCCCCACAGCCCTCCGCTCTCCCTCGCTGTAAACACTTTTATTTTCACTTCGGTTTATGGCCTCCCCTTCGAAGGGATCTCAACTTGTTTAAACCAGCTCTAAACAAAGGGCTCTGCTGATTACAGACATGCTGCTGGTTTTATGGTGGCCTTCCTTTGTCTCGCTTTCTCCCCACTGCCTTCCTTCCTCCCCACCCCCTCCGGCCAGGTACCAGGTCTTCTAAGGGAGGCCTTCCAGCCTCTGAGGGGTGGGAGGGCGGGGCGGGGAGGGGGGTCCCACCACCACCTCTTTCTGGTTCCCCTCAGCTGCAGGCCTGCTGCTCTGACAGGAGGTGGGGGATAAAAGGACCAGGAATCCCAATGTTCCAGAGGTCGGGCTTCAGCCTCCCCCCACCCAGTGAGGGGGACTCTGGGCCCTGTCCTGGGGGTTCACCTGGCTGGCATCTGTACCATCCTCCCTCAGGAGATGTTGACATCCTGACTCTAGTCTATCCCTGGACCACCCTAACCAACCCACACTCCACTCAGCTGTATGCCCCGAGATCAGCTGGGGAGCAGGCAGGAGATAAAACTCCTGCCCCTTGTGGGGACAGCCAGCAGCCAGCCTCTGCCACAGACACTAGCATGGGCCCCCCAGGCAGGGACCTCAGAGCGAGTTGAAGATGGGCTCCAAGCTGGCAGCCTTCTAGTCATTAAGTGGCTAACTATTCCTCTCAGGTTAGTGCTAATTCCCTTTGCTGGGCTTCCTCTCTCTGTGATGGAAAGGGCAGAGGGTCCTGAGGGAGCCCGAGGGCCTAAGGACGTGACAACTCCCTGAGGTTCCTGGGCTCACCAGCACCTGGGAGAGTGGATGGGCCGAAGTGGGTGACAGTAGCAGCTCAGGGGATGCCTGCTTCCCTGCTGATGCGGGGGGTGGGGGGGGTGGGGGGGGTGGGCGGGTGGCTCCAGGGCTCCACACAGAGCTCCCCGGATATACAGAGGGAAGGAAAGACAATGACCCACCAAAAGGAAATGGTGTAAGGTCCCACTGACCTCCCTTTGTTTCACCTGGGGATTCCTCTTTGGCAGAGGGTATTTGTTCAAGGAAATCCAAAGAAAGCCTTTGAAAGAAGGGTCTAGGGCTACTTGGTAGGAGGGTACAGAGAGGAAGCTCAGAGCCTTGAGTTTTCTAAACGAGCTGACTCAAAGAGAAAGATGATTGTCTCCAGTGTGTGCCCTAGTCACACAAACACAGGGGACAGAAGAGGGACAGTCGTGTGACAAAAGCCCGTTCCCCATTGGCAGTGCCCGGTCACCTCTTCTTCAGGTGTGACATTCTAGATGGAACTCGTGCAAAGGCAGATCTACCCAGGACTGGACCCGGCGCACAGCAGGCGCATTGGGAAAATAAATCATAGTGTGATTCTATGTTTCTAAGCTATGAAGTAAAAGATGTGAGAAAGCCAAAACATAGACAATCATCATAAGGAAATGTGGTGCCTGCTGGGGGTGGGATGGGAGGTGCCAGGGCAGGAAAATCTCAGCGGCCCCTTCTCACTCTCTCCCTGAATGTCAGCCTCTGAGTTAAGAAGCCAGCACCAAGGAAGGGGGAGCCCACTCAGGAGCAGATTCCAGAGTTGGTCCAACCTCTTTAAAACCCATTGTAGGCAGATTTTGTCCTACTGCCCGTGTGTGTTCCTTCTCACTGTTTAATAAAAGCCCTGCATTTCTATAGTAGGAGGTTTTTTTTTTTCCAGTTTGCACATATGCTCTCTTATATAATGCTTAGGATTGCTCAGTATGTATTTTTGTCTTATTTTTTTAGAAGAGGGATCGAAGATATAGAAAAAGTAAATGACTTATTCCATGAACTGAACCACAGATCACTAGAACTGAAATAAAAATGCCAGCAGTTCATTTTATTTTAGGATTGACAATGTATTCCCAAAATTAACATGGAAAAATAAAGGCCCCCCAAATAGCTAAGACAATAATAAAGGACAAAATTGGAGTTTCTACACTTCCAGGTGTCAAAACTTATTATAAACATACAGTATTTAAGATTTTATTCATTTATTCATGAGAGACAACAGAGACACAGGCAGAGGAAGAAGCAGGCTCTAGGCAGGAAGCCTGATGCAGGACTTGATCCTAGGACCCCGGGGTCATGCCCTAGGCCAAAAGCAGACACTCAACAGCTGAGCCAGCCAGGCTTCCCAAGATGATGTGGTATTGATGCAAAGATAGAAAAATAGCCAATGGCACAGAACAGGGTCCATAAGTAAATCCACACATATGTAGACACTGGATTTATATCAAAAGTTCCAGCACAGAGGAGTGGGGAGAATGATCTTCTCAGTAATTAACACCAGGGCAACTGGATATCTATATTTTTAAAAAATCTTGGCCCCTGACTCACACCATATACAAAAATTAGTTCCAGATGGATTGATCCTCTAAATGTAAAAAATAAAACAAAGTTTCTAGAAAAAAAACAGGAAGATATCTTCTCGACCTTGAACTAAGGGAAAAAAATTTTCTAACAGGACACCAAAACCATTAACCATAAAGGAAATAGATAAATTCAACTATATTAATATTAAGAACTTCTGTTCATCAAAAACATATTTGAGAGTGAGGCAAACAAGCCAAGAGTATAAGACAATGTTTGCAAGCATGTAACAAACAAAGGACTTGTATCTGTAACATATAAAGAACTCCCACAAATCAACAAGTGAAAGACAGACCACTCACATTGCCCCCTAGTGTATGGTGCTATTGGAATAGAAGCAGACCTTTTGGGGATCCTGCTAAGGAGAAGTTGAATAGGGATAAATTTTATTTGGGTTGATAAGATGTATTTATGTGATTCACAGTTGCTTCTTTCTCTTTTTTTCTTTAAGATTTTATTTATTTATTCATGAGAGACACAGAGAGAGAGAGAGGAGAGAGAGGGGCAGAGACACAGGCAGAGGGAGAAGCAGGCTCCATGCAGGGAGCCTGATAAGGACTCCATCCCGGAACTCTGGGATCATGCCCTGAGTGAAAGGCAGACGCTCAACCGCTGAGCCACTCAGGCATCCCACAGTCACTTCTGTGTACAGTTAAGTTATTGCTAATTCTCCTGGTGTAAGAATGGCTTCAAGGAACATATTTATTCACTTCCCACTGCCACATATATGTTTGGCATCAGGGCACAAAGATGAAATGTTCTTCTAATCACTAGGCACACAAACAATTTTCAATAAAGAAGTTGGTTCTCAGTGTCACTGAGCTAAACAGAAGTTTCCCCCACTCAGAAACATACTCAATAATGTAGACTATAAATGAAATGCATCATTTGTTTTGTTTTTACAAAAATCAAGTGTTCATTAGGATTTCTGGGTTTGTAGGATGTAAGTCTGTAACAGTATTTTGCATGGTGACTGTGTGAAGTCATATGTTTTATGAAACTCAACCACCATGCCAGAGGAGAAAAGACTAATTTGCCTTTCTACAAGAATGATAAAACAAAATCATTGACAGATGAAGAGGAGATAAAAAACTATGAAGTCCAGAAAGGTAGGGACCACCTCAAATCCATTAGGATGGACTTTATAAAAACAAACAAACAAACAAAAACAAAAAAACAAGGGGGCATGCCTGGCTGGCTCAGTAGAGCATTGACTCTTGATCTCAGGGTTGTGAATTCAAGACCCACCTTAGGGGTAGAGATCACTTCAGAACAAAACAAAATACAAGTGTTGGTGACGACGGGAAGAAATTGGAAACCTTGTGCATTGTTGGTAGGAATGTAAAATGGTGCAGCCACAGTGGCAAATGGTATGGTAATTCTTTAAAATGTCAATCAAAGGATTAACATATGATCCAGCAATTCACCTTTATACCTAAAAAAAAAGTAAAAGCAAGGACTGGAACAGATATCTACACACCTAAGTCCATAGCAGCATTATTCACAGTAGCCAAAAGGAAACAACCCACATGTCCATGGATAGATAACTAAAAAAACAACCATACACTGGAATATTATTCAGCCTTAAAAAGGAAGGAAATTCCGATATTCTAGATAACGTTATGTTAATTGAAATAAGCCAGTCACAAAGGGACAGGTACTACACGATTCCACTTACATGAGGTCTGGATTTTGAAGTGATTATAGCATCAGCCAGCTTTTAAAATTTTTCTGATTTCTTTTCTTATTCTAAATAAATACTCACTTCTGGGATGCCTGGGTGGCTCAGCGGGTGAGCGTCTGCCTTCGACTCAGGGTGTGATCCTGGAGTCCCGGGATCGAGTCCCATATCGGGCTCCCTGCATAGAGCCTGCTTCTCCCTCTGCCTGTGTCTCTGCCTCTTTCTGTGTCTCTTGTGAATAAATAAATAAAATCTTAAAAAAAATTCACTTCTATACATCATGGTTTTCAGGGTTATTATTTATGTGAAAGTTCCTTCTTAAAAATGAGGCCAATAATACACAAGTTAGAAAGTTTGTAAAAATATTGAATCAAGTGATATATAAAATAATACATATTATATAAAATACATACAATATAAAAATGTATAAAATAGATTTAAATATTTATGAGAGAGCCATGACTTATTGCCAAGCACTCCTTTGTGTTATGATAAAGGAAAGGAGAGTTATAAAATAAAAGCAAGGAGAGCCTGAGGTGGCTCAGTTGGTTAAGCATCTGCCATCGGCTCAGGTCATGATTTAGGGTCCTGGGATGGAGCCCCATGTCAGGCTCCTTGTTCAACGGGGAGTCTGCTTCTCCCTCTGCCCCGCCCTCCCCCTTCTTCCCACTTCCCCATGCTCCTGCTCTATCTCAAATAAATAAAATCTTTTTAAATTTTTAAAATAAAATAAAAGCAAACACCCCAAAAAAGTGCTGTCAAACCTGATGGCTAAGCCCCCTCTTGTGTGATTTTTAAGTTTTCCAAATCCATCAGCAGTGGATTCTCAATGCGTTGCTTCCATGCAGCCTTGATCACTGTCTGTGGAGGTTCCAGCTGAGTTGAGGTCCCCTATATTTGTGGAATGTCTCTGACTTACCACATTTTGCCAGACATTAGGAACACACTGACAAATTCTGCACCCTCCCCTGAATGGGCCAACAGACACAGAAACAGTTTCAATGCAGTGGTGGTGATGGGCTGGGCTTTGTTTCATCTGTTGTTCCTCAAAACCTTAATGGCTACGTCATAGCCTAAATAGTGAACAGAAAAGGGAAACCCTTTTGTGAGCAGGTACCTGGGAAGAAAGTTGGGGAAAGGTGGAAGGAAGGGGAGGGGGTGGGAGTCTAGGGAAGAGACCAGAAGCAGAAGACTGGAGCCCCCTGGTGGGAAGACGTGTCAGGGGGCGGCCAAGGCCCTTGGGCAGATGTGGACATAAACACCTAGGCAATCACTAGAAAGCTGATTTTTCACGGTTATCATTCTTTTTAGGAAAATGTTGTTGCTTCAACTCCCTCTCCCCTCTCCTGGTCCTAGAACATCAGTTTATGGTTTGCAAAACCCTTTCCCACACATCTCATTTTATTTCATTTCTGCTAACATTTGTTACACATCACAGGACACAGTAGTTACCTCGTGACCCCACAGCCCTTTAAGCTTTTTTATTTCTGATAACCAAAATTTTATTGTTATTCATACCAAAATTTCTCCTATTTCGTGTTAGGCCACTATACAAATTAGACATAAAACTGCTCAATATTGTTTTCTAGTGCTTTTCTTCAGTAAATCTGGATTTTAAAACCTACCCATGAGATGTTTTGTTTTTATACAAAGCACTTCTTTTTATTCTTAACAGTCCCTATGCACACACATGCAATTAAAGCTTCATGTTCTAAACTTGTCATATGGGAAAACAAACCAATTTTCAAATTCATCAAGGAGATACAGGAGTATAAACAGTTGGTGTCAATATCATTCAGTGGTTCAACCCAAATCCATACATCCACCCTGCTTCAGCAACAAAGAACTAGTCCTCTGTCATTCTAATTAGAAAATATCCTGCCAAACGTACTGCCCGACCTTGTGAAGTTGGTGTTACACGTCAGGTTCAGCCAGGTGTTCTGGTCCAGGGAAAAGGTAGACTCGATTTCAGGAGTCAGAAAAGGCCCGCACGGCTCTGCAGGTGGAGGGATGGCCAGAGCGCCCAGGACCAGGAAAACCCATACCTGGAAGAGCTTGGGAAGTGAAGACACGTCTACACAGTGGCTACACAGTGCCCCCTCCTGGTCATCTCAGAATGCAGAAAGCCTACAGAAAGGACAAGAGCGTGCTGATTCCTAAGCTTCTGAGAAGTAAAGAAGTGCCGCTGGAAAATGTTTTCCGCACCTTAGGAGCAGGATACCTCCAGGGATTGGCTGCATCTATGAATACCTACCAAATGGAAGCCATCAAATCAAATGGGGGGGCTCAAAGCAGATGATCCCACTCAAAGCAGAGTGGGATCTGGGCTAGAGTCAGGGAGAACACTCAAATTGCTTCTAGAGCCGCTTGGCATGTGTTTACTCACAAGGTCAAGAGCTGATTGAATCAGTGACTGCAGGTGGAAACTAATCTCTTCACCTTTGCCAGGAAATGACACTTCTAGGCACCAGAATGTCTAGGGCTAGCCTTGAGAACTGGGGTATGACAAGCCTATTGCTTACTGCAGCCACTTCCCTCATCTTCCACTCCTTTCCAAAGAAGAATCTCTCAGGATTTTCCAAAGTCCCCTCTTTGGCCTGCACCCATTGGCAGGTAGAGATTTGGCAGGGCACTCTTTCTTCACAGCAGGTGTGGCAGCTCATAGAAGACCCTCATAGCCAAGGGAAAGATGGCAGCTTAGTCTAAGGAGGAGCTGGTGGGATGCAGCTGGTAGGCAGGGCAGGCAGCTCACGTCTGAGAAAGAGCTCACTATCCTTGTGGGCCTGATTCAACAAATTCTGTTTTATTTTGCTGCTGATTAGAGCTTTCTGACTGTAGAAGACATTGCCTGCTGTTCAGATGCCAAGACCACTGGAAGTCTACTGAAGTGACCCAGTTTAGCACAAAAATATTTGGTACTTTCAAGATGGAACAACATGATGCATAAGGAGACCTTTGCAAACCTCAAAGAGCTACACAAATGTAAAAATAGTGGGGAATATACACAAACATTATCCTTACTGCACCAGAAAGTATTACATTTGGACAAGGAGTCTATGGGGATGAAAAACCAAAAAGGTCCCCAGGGTGTGGTGGGTATGGGAGAGGGGCCGTGTTGGATACTCAACAGGTAGAAATTCAACAGAAATGAGACCAGAACCAGAGTTCTGGCAACCAGTTGTCATTGTTATTAAGCCCCTCTGGGCCAAGAGCTGTTCCAACCGAACTGCTACGCCTGTTAAGTAGAGGTACTGACAAGCATCTCAAGCTGTCAGTTTCCTGTCTGGAAGGATCCTCAATGCTGGATATAACACACCACCAATACCCTTCAAACCCTCATAAGTCAGCCCTCTTTTAGCTAGCAGAAAGTCAAATAGATGCCAAGATTTACTGAGAATTGGTTGCGTATGAGACTCTATCCTAAGTGCCTCATATTATTAGCTTATATAATCCTCCCAGCAAGAGTCTTAGCCCCATTTTACAGGTGAGGAAACTGAGCTGCAGAGCAATTAAGTCACCTTCAGAGGGAACGAGGGTATAAATACGGGCAGCCTTGCTGCGGAGATGCCTTAATAACCATTGTGCTAGACTTCTTTTCACCAAGAAGTGGAGAGAGGTAGAATGAGGGCCAGGTGGCTACCACTTGCACTTACTGTTCTGTTCTTTGCACTCTGTGTAGATGTTTTAGGACACTTTTGTACAAATGCTTTATTTCTTGATACGTGTTTTTGAAACGATGCACCAAGGTAGCCGTCTGATAAGGAAAAGCCAGGAGAGCCTTCCGTGTGCCTGCTGCTCCCGGGGCCGGGAGGTGCTCTTCAGCGGCTTGTTCGGGGCGGTCTGTTTGCTGACAACACACAGTGCAAACAAGGGCTCTGGCGGGGACGTCAGGGGAGCAGCTGCTCAGTGTCTAGGAAAGCTTAAGTGTGGTTTGCAAAGTAAACGGACTCTAATTTGGACAAATACTGCTGTGGCCTGGTACCTAAGCAAGATAAAGCAGCGAGGATGTGTTGACATGGATGTTTCCCTGGGCCCAAGTAAGGAAATAGAGGAGCGGCCCAGGAATGTGAGGGGTCCTCTCTCCCCAGTATTGAGTCAAGGACTCAACTGCTGTCAAGGACTCAACTGCTAGAACTGAAGAGAAAAATCCATTTGAAGTCATCAGTGCCTCCAGTATTCATGGAGAGCGTTGCTAGAGGGAAGGCAGAGGCTACTTGGGAGGAGGCGGCCTTTGGTCAAGGTGTTGTTTCCACCAGCTTAACAGCTTTGCTGTTTCTGTTTCATGGGCTCCAATCCCACAAAAGCAAGCTAGTGGGAGGAAATAACACAAATAAAAATCGTTGAGAGACAGAGAGAGAGATAAGTCTCGACATGCGGCGTCTAATCCAGCTTGTCTCAGACTCCACTGAGTGCATGTCACTTGGGACAGAAGCAAGGAGGTCTGGGTTTGAGCCTTGCTGTTGCCACCTCCTAGCTGTATGTCTTGGGCAAGTCCCCTCATCTTGCTTGACATGTCTCTCCATTCCTAGGATCAGCACCTGCCTCACAGGGTCGCCGTGGAGACAGTCGTGGGCAGAGCACGGTGGCTGGCCTATGGCGAATGCTACGGAAAGGCAGCTGATTTCGCTTTCTGCGTTGCTGCCAACAGGTATTCACTTCACAAACACACCGCTCTGTGGTAGAACCTTGTGGCGCCCCATGAGTGCCCCAGCTGTGTGTTGGCTGCTAAACAGCTGCTCTCTTCTCCAGAGAACTCCACCGAAGGGCACCGCGTCACCTGGAAATGATCAGAAAGTTGCCCCCGCTGACTGGTACAGCTACGAGAGCCTGGCCCCCTTATATGTGACAGGACAACTTTGTGCTGTTGTTCACGTTCCAGAACTCTCTGTGGGATCAGCCTGAGGCCAGACTTCAACTGCAGCCACATTTTTGCTTAGCATATACCCTACCTAGTCTTCCTCCCTTCCCTGCAGATTCCTCCTGAGAGCGCTTCCTCCGATGGTGGCTTGCTGGCCTCGGACACTGCTTCTCGGGGCCCTGTCCTAGGTGGCCACCATTGCCAGGCTCCGGTGATACCACAGTGAAGAAGGAGTGGCCCCTGCCCCGCGGAGCCTGTATTCTATAGGGGAGGTGTGACCAGCAAAGAGACTATCAGAGTAAGAAACTCCACGGAGGTTAGCTCTGAGGCAGCGTGAGAGCTCGTAGGCTGGCCCCCATGGCAGGAAAGGGACTTTCAGGAGGAAGAGACACCTATGCCAGGACCCCCCGGGCCAGTAGGCATTAGCCAGCAAAGCAGTAGTAAAGGCTGTGCTGGGAGGAGACAGGCCCAGGGAGGGGGCTGGGAACATTTGAATGGCTTGAAGATTTGAATGGTGGCCCAGTAACCAAGGAGAGCATTTGCCAGCTCTAGAGTTACCCATCATCCTTTCCTCCAAGACCGCAGAGGTGACCCCTGAGCAGAGTCATGACAACACAGCGGGCACTCCCTGAGGCTGTCCCGTGGGAGTACTCTGTCAGGGTAAGGTAGGTGCGGTGACCTTCACACCGTGATCCCTTCCCGGGCAGTTCCTCCCCAGGGCTCTGACCACAGTGAACCTCTGCCCTCCTTCGCACCTGCTGCAGAAAGAATCACACGGCGCAAATGCTATGTGATTCCACTTATAGGAGGCCCTGGAGCAGTCAGATTCCGAGAGACTGAGAGCAGGACCGGTGATGCGGGATGGGGTGGGGGTTGCCAGGAGCTGGGAACAGGGGATGGGGAGTTGGTTTCATGGGGACAGTTTCAGTTGGGGTCGATGGTCAAGTCCTGGAGATGGATGGTGGTGATGGTTGCACAACAGTGGGAATATACTTAATGCCACTGAACTGTTCGCTTAAAAGTGACTAAAATGGTATGTTTCATCTTATGTATATTTCACCACAACAATCATGATAAAAAGAATAAGGCTGTTGTCTCAATCTACACTCTGGGTATTGAGTCACGTTGCTTCTTACAGTATAAGACTAAGAAGTTACTTGAGACCTTTTCTTTTTTTTCTTTTGAGATACATTTTTAAAGACCTCATTTGTTACCAGAAAGTAGATGAGGAAATCATTGGATCTCCCCAGTCATGTGGTGAGTTCTGAGAACCCGGGCTGCTTCTGTCATGATTCATCCCCCCGATAAAACCCATTCTGGTGAGCTAAATCTCCTCCGCTGCCACCTTTCTAGAATTGCACCAAAGGTGATTAAGACAAATACTAACAGTGATTCCTATTTGGAGTTCACAGAACATCTATGTCGTTGTGGGAGCTTCATTCACAACCAGAGCAGAAACAAGGGCACTGTCTTCCTGTGAGCTCCATCAGGGCATGGGGTATTCCTTCTCGATCTCAGCCCCCAGGTCCACTGCAGGGACTGACATGCAGGAGGGGCTCAGGGGATGTCTCAGAAGGATGGAAGGAGGGAGGGGGAGCGGGAGAAGGGAGGGGCGGCTCCCAGATAACCCGGGGCCTAGCTCCCCCTTGTTCAGATACAGGGACATTTGGTCCAAGCCAGAGAGGTTAAGTCCAAAGCCACATGCTTTAACTAGATGAGCGATGCCTGACTGGGGTCAGAACCAGGCCTCCTGATCCCTAATCCAAGACTGCTCCCACTGTGTCATCCTAAAATTTGATACTTGAGACTCTATTTGATGACTTTGGTCTGATGAACTCCCACCTGGAATAACTGAACTTTTGTGTTTCTCTTATTTGTTTCTTTGATACCTAGTGTTTGCCCAAGTAAAGTAAACTTTTTAAAGATATGGAGCAGGGTCAGAGGCCTTGCTTTTTACACAGCGATAAGTATAGGAGAGTGACTGTGTCTCCACAGGGTTCATTTGACTAACAAATGGAGGTTTCAAAGATCACGTTATATTCTAAACTGCCTCCTTCGTGTTTGGGCCAAAGGAAAAAGAAGGAACAAAACATTATTAAGCAGTTATTGCCAAATGCTCGTCTGTAACGTCATCCACTTTAATCCTCACGGAAATCAACAGGCATCGTTATCTCCATGGTTACAGGTGAGGCAGCTGTGGCTCTGGGGCCCTTGGGAGTTAGACCCTGTGGCCCTAGGGAGCTAAACTAGACTTACCTGTGGTTGAATTGGGGTGAGTGGCACGGTGATATGCAGGCCCTCATTGAATGTTTGTTGAATGAATAAACAAACTTACATCCATACCCCTGCCCTTCTGCCATATCTACTGCCATGATTTGGAAGGTGTTGTGTAGACCTTAGAGATCATCCTCAGTCCCAAGCATAGGTGACAATATAGTCAGACAGGAGATTAAAAAAAAAAACACCTGAAAGGGGAAAAAAAAATAAGCAAAGCAGGGCACATGGTGGCCCAGTCAGTTAAGCGTCGGCCTGTGGCTCAGGTCATGATCTCAGGGTCCTGGGATGGAGCCCTGTCTAAGGCTCCCTGCTCAGTGGGGAACCTCCTTCTCCCTCTACCTCTGCCTCTCCCCCTGCTTGTGCTCTCTGTCTCACTCTATCTGTTAAATGAATAAATCAAAACCTTTTTTTAAAAAAGAATAAGCAAAGCAGGTTTTATTAATCATTCAAACAGATGGAAGGGAGGAGGACGAGGGGGTGTTGCATAATTAGTTACTTCAGGATGAAACATCAGATTTTGAATCAATGAAAAGACACAAGAGAATCTTTGTCTCCGTTTCTGCGTGTCTCCAAGCAGTCACTGCTTCTGTCACAATGGGGAGGGACCAGGAATGTTTTAAGTCAGCAGAGCGGCACAGCCAGGGGGGTAACTGATAAAACGGGGGTCCTCTGACATAGGTCCCATGGTTCTCACCTTTCCGCACTCACAGGACAGAGTTTAAAACAGAAAGGAGTTTCACAGCGAGGTGAAATCTCTCCAGCTAGAGAGGCAGTCTGGGCCTGCTCCCCCCACCCCCCCAGGAGGGAATGTTTCCTGTTCCTGGTGCTCTGGGAGGACCCCACCATTCCTACTGGGATCCGGGGTCCATGCTATACCACCCCAAGGAGCTGAGAAGCAATCACTCGGGGAGAGCTACCTGGACATCTGGGTCCAACCAGGTGTGCCTTTCCTCCCTGCCCGTCCCCGGGGTTCAGCTCTTTATATCCCTGACCTCAGAAAAGCTCAGCGGAGTTATTTCAATGAAAGGAGGCGATGTGCTATTCCAGCAAAATTTAGTCAGGACCCGGTGCCTCGGGAGTCTGGCAATGATCAGCTACCCCGGTGTGATACTTAAATTTGTTTAAAAAATGGGGGCGGGGGTGGAGGTGATGAAATCAATACTTGAAATTCATCCTGATTGGGTGGGCTGTGTGCTTGCTTTTTCACCCGAGCTGCTGTTGAAGTTGTTTATTGAAAGGTTATGCAAACATGATTAGTCAGCTCCGGGCCCATTAATAATCCACTGGACAGAGACGGCTCTGTTCCAGCTGATT
This sequence comes from Nyctereutes procyonoides, assembly GCF_905146905.1. Classification (NCBI taxonomy): domain Eukaryota; kingdom Metazoa; phylum Chordata; class Mammalia; order Carnivora; family Canidae; genus Nyctereutes; species Nyctereutes procyonoides. The sequence continues at coordinate 7,870,078 of NW_026575033.1, read as the reverse complement.
TTTGGATTTTGGGAAATGTCAGATTCCTTGGAGTAGAGATGAAAGTCCCGGAGGGGTTGGCAATGAAATGTGAAATGTTTGCCCCCACTGGGATTGATCCTATGGGTTCAGGAGATTGAATGCCGAATCGCCACGATTTGCATGTCACTCTGGATGAGTCAGGGACCTGCAGCAGTTTTGCAGAGAGAAAGAGGAGTCTGAACCAACATTCTTGTGGCGAGACCAGTGCAACAAGTGGGGGGAGTCTGCCGCTGTCTGCATACTGATGGTGACACGTGCTTAAAAAGCAAACTGCGAATTCCAAACCCTCTTCCCCTGTGTGCAGTCCTTCCAAAACTATTAGATCGCATATCCTGAGAAAAGGTCTGTAAGGTAAGCTGTAGGGTGCATGTGTGAGAGATGGCCAGTGGTAAGAGCTCAACCTTTGGGACTGGAACTCAACCTTTGGGGCCTCCTGGGATATAACTTAGAGCAAATTGATCGCTTTGAGCTTCTATTATAGTAATTGTGAATTGAAGATTTCATCATAACAAATTTCCTATTTCAGAAAAAAAATATTTTCTCTGGACCTAGTCCAATTAAGAGCTCAAATTCTGAACATGGAACCCATAAGAGGGATCCCTGGGTGACGCAGCGGTTTAGCGCCTGACTTTAGCCCAGGGCGCGATCCTGGAGACCCGGGATCGAATCCCACGTCCGGCTCCCGGTGCATGGAGCCTGCTTCTCCCTCTGCCTATGTCTCTGCCTCTCTCTCTCTGTGTGTGACTATCATAAATAAATAAATAAAAATTAAAAAAAAAAAAGCTCTTTCAGTTTCAGGAACTCCATCTTAAAAAAAAAAAAAAAGGAACCCATCAGAGCTAAGGTGTCTACAACATCCAGTTGTACAACTTCATAGGCAGGCCTAACATCAGAAATTTCAGAGGGGGGCTGGCTGAGTCGGTAGAGCATGTGACTCCTGATCTCGGGGTTGTAAGTTTGAGCCCCACATTGGGTATAGAGATTACTTAAAAAATAATACTAATAAAAAAGGAATTTCAAAAGAATACATACACTTCCAAGAACAAAGCCATGCTTCCTCACCAACGCATCAAGATTGCCAGGGCATAGCTTTTGTGACCCATTAATTCAATAGTCATTGGCCACTGTCTACAGAGGATATTCACTGAGGCTGCTCCTGTTTGCAGGTCACCCTCCCCATGTCATTCCCAGCTTGGAGTCCACCTTGGGCACCAGTCACAGCCATTAGAATCAAATGGTCCCTGCTCCTATCCTCTCTGTGAGGTGTTCTGTGCAAACTCCTTCCTATCCGCCATCAATCTCCTCTCATACTCTAATTTTCTCACTGTGTTTTGAGATATTCACTCCCTCCAGGTGTACCAACGTAGAATTAGAAATTCATAAGGAACCTACTGAATGAGAAGATGAAGATTTGGGAAAATGTTGAAATTGTTGAACTTCAGAAAAAAGACAGACTCAACTACTTGACTCTTTTGCTTCCTTTTCTTTTTGCAAGGGGAAAATGAACTCAAGGGACTAGGATGGGACAAACATGATACAGAAGGAGCTGGAGCAAGGGAAGAGGGCCCATCCCACCCTACGTCAAGAGCACATGAGTTATTTCAAGGTCCTGTCAGAAATCCTGACAGGTAAAAAAAAAAAAAATCCTGACAGGTAATGGGGAGCAGAAGATGTTTTGGAACCTGGAAGAGGCAAATGCTGCTCAGTTTTCTGCACTCTGTCCACTATAGTCTAGCATCATTGCCTTTATCTTTGTCAAACCCTAAGAAGGATGATGAGCAGATGGCTCAACTACAGGGGCAATCAGAAGACCTAGTCGTGCAGACTCACCTGAGGTCCTTTTATGAAGTCAGATGGGGAAGTCAGCAAGATATGTAGACAAAATCAATCCCAGATTCATAGAAGATGGCAACTTACACTTTTTCTTAAAGTAGGTTCCATGCCCAGCATGGAGCCCAATGTGGAGCTTGAAATCATGACCCTGAGTTCAAGACCTGAGCCAAAATCAAGCATGAGATGCTTAACTGACTGAGCCACCCAGGTGTCCCAGCAGCTTACACTCTTGAATGTGTGTGAGACTAAGGCCCATAGAGATGCAGGGATTTGCAGAACTCTTACTTGAACCCTGGCTCCCTACTCCCTTCGTTCAGGGCTCCTAGGGAAAAGAAGGGAATTTGACCAGTGTTTTCTTTCTTTCTTTCTTTCTTTCTTTCTTTCTTTCTTTCTTTCTTTCTTTCTTTCCTTTCTTTCTTTCTTTCTTTTTCTCTTTTTTTTAAGATTTATTTATTTATTTATTTATTTATTTATTTATTTATTTATGATAGACATAGAGAGAGAGAGAGAGGCAGATACACAGGAGGAGGGAGAAGCAGGCTCCATGCCGGGAGCCTGACGTGGGACTCAATCCTGGGACCCCAGGATCGCGCCCTGGGCCAAAGGCAGGCGCTAAACCGCTGAGCCACCCAGGGATCCCCTGACCAGTGTTTTCTGCATTCTAGACACTTCATGCGCTTTCTCAGTCAATCCCCATCACAGAGGGATTGACCCATATTCTAGATGAGTGAACTGAGACTCAAAGAGCAGAGAGCATCTGCCCAGTATCCTTGGTAACAAGTGGGGAAGTAGGCAACCAACACCAAGTATCATGCCCTTTTGATTTTTGCTTTTTGTTTTTTGTGGGGGTTGGCAGAGGGAGAGGGAAAGAGAGAATCTCAAGCAGACTCTGTGCTGAGTGCAGAGCCCAACTCAGGGCTCGATCTCATGGCCTGATGATCATGACCCGAGCTGAAATCAAGAGTCACAAAAGTGTGAGACAGCTGATGGGACGGAGAGAACAATCCAGGCACTAGATCACTCTGGGAAGCAGGAGGACCGGTTGGAAACTTGGGGTGAAGCCAGAGGGAAAGATCTCAAGTCCTATGCTGAGGGCCCAGCAATTTAATTTCAGAAACTTGGGGATCCCTGGGTGGTGCAGCGGTTTGGCGCCTGCCTTTGGCCCAGGGCGCGATCCTGGAGACCCGGGATCGAATCCCAAGTCAGGCTCCCGGTGCATGGAACCTGCTTCTCCCTCTGCCTATGTCTCTGCCTCTCTCTCTTTGTGTGTGACTATCATAAATAAATAAAAATTAAAAAAAATTCTTTAAAAATAATAATAATAATTTCAGAAACTTGTCAGGGGAGAGACCTGACTGTCACCTCCGTTGACCCTGTCCCTTTTGTGCTGATTTCCCTGCTGTGGCCTCTAGGAGGGCAGAAAGCTTGGTGTGAGTGCAGGGATCTCACATGTGCCCCACTGACCACCCCAGGCCTGGCCCAGAGTCTACATTCAACTTGAATTTGTCCAGAGAACAATCTCATGCATAGTAACAAAACCATTGCAATGAACCTGCACCAAGGAAGGAAGAACTCTGTGGGAGGCAGGAAACGATTCCTCAGAGAAGACTTTGCATGTGACCAGAGAGCATCAGTGACAGGGAGGGCAGGGGTCAATGTCACCCAGGGCTCCAGGACAGACCTACAGGCAGGAAGGGCCCTCTGACCCCCATCCATCTTGTCTGGTAGCGCTCCGGGGAATGTCCCAGCCCCAGGTGGCTCCCCAGTCAGCGCCTGGCACCCTTCGGAGTTGCCCCCAGTGGAAAAAATGGGATTCCCCTCCCCCCGCCCCCCTGCAAAGAAAACAAAGACAAGCCCACTCAAATACAAAATCAAAGTAAAAGAAAATAAAAATAATAATTACTAAGCTAACTAACTGGAAAATGAATCCTGACTGTCAGGAAGTTAGCAGACTAGATGTGTGCTGGCCTTCTGTAAACACCAGGAAATGAATGACCCTCCCTCAGAGAGCCTCCCTCAGCCCTTTGCCTTAGGACCTGCCTCTTCAGGCATCCTCCCCAGCCCCACCCCTACCCCCAGGTTTGCAGGCAGGTCCTGGCACTTCAAATCTTGTGGAATGGTGACATCTGCCGGCAGTCGCTGTTACTGGAAGCAAGTTCTCAGAGATTAAATGTGTCCGTGTGTGCACTTGGGTGTGTGCCCTGTCATGCCACACCCTCTGTGCAGGGGGAGGGGAGGAAGGATATTTTGTTAGGCACACACACACACACACACACACACACACACACACACACACACACGTATGTCCCCTCTGTTTTAGAGACAAGAAAGGGTGGCTTTCTTGGAAAGAAAGGGGTGGCTGGTACACTTGGAAAAGGTGATTGAAAAAGGATGTGAATCTCCTCCCAGCAGAACCAAGACCTGGCCTCATTGGTCCAGAATGATCTGCTCAGTGAGTTGATAGTGAATTCCATGATCTTTTAAGAGATCTACCAATCCACATACTCGATGTTCTCACAGCTCTCTGAAAAATAGCTGTTTAAGGGAGATCAAATGCATTTTTTGTCATTCCTCTTGTGCCCTGGTCCTTGGGCCAGGTGCTGAGCTAGCAGAGGAGTCCAGCTTTAAAAGATTAAGTTAATCAATTCGTTCAACGAATAGCTGTGGAGCACCTCTACTCCTTGGCACTCCGTGTTGCCAGTAAAGCTGAGAATAAGACTAGTAATGTAAATGGGGAATGTGAATGATGCTCACATTGCAGTTGGGAGAGAGACACTCAGTAAATAAGCAGGAAAGGATACTTCCTGGGACGTCTGGGGGGCTCAGTGGTTGAGCATCTGCCTTCGGCTCGGGTCATGACTCCGGGGTCCTGGGATCGAGTCCCGTATCGGGCTCCCCACAGGGAGCCTGCTTCTCCCTCTGTCTATGTCTCTGCCTCTCTCTGTGTGTCTCTCATGAATAAATAAATAAAATCTTTAAAAAAGATACTTCCTGATGTTAGAAGGGAGATTAATATTTTGTGATAATTTTATCGTTGCAAGGGCTCCCTTAGATTGGTGGCATTTGAGTGCAGCTCGGAATGACCCTGAGGAGCCAGGCAGGCAGGGAAGACCATTCCCAGGAGAGCCAGCAGGTGCACAGCCCTGAGGTGGGATGCTGAGGGAGAGCGCGCCTGCAGTGTGTCTGCTGTGAGGCACGAAGAGGAGGCAGGAGATGACCTGCAAGCAGAAGGCTGCCTGTATGGATATCATCCTGAAAGGTGATCTTTTTTTTTTAATAAAAAAGAAATGGACACTTCCCCACAATTCACAATACAGAAGAGTAGGAGATGTATCAGATCTATGTTGCTCAAGTGGAATTTCCCTTTCAGAAAGAATGCTTTCCTCAAGATGAAAATCCCATCAGGACAGGACTGAATATAGTTTTTCAGTGGTAATAGTTTGTGCTAAGGAAAGAAAATTTGATATTGTGTTTAGTTTTGAAATTGTGGGCAGATTCTGGTAATTGAGAGGACAAGGATGGTCTGGGCTAGGACGAGATCCATGACTGTGTGAGTGTGGCACCACCAGGCGGGGCTGTAGACTCACAAAAGTGGGGCACGGAGCCTGCGGAAATGGAGCCACCCACAGTCTCTCCCCAGAGGGAAGGAGAGTTGGGGAAACATGTCCCTCTCAAATATCAACGCAGGCTTGCTTTTACCATTTCTTTCCAAACCACACGAATTCTTGATTATCCCCCCCTTTCACATCACTTTGTGTCCTGAGGTCCCCTCCGCACCAGCACAGAGATCAGTCAGCCAGTGTGTCCCCAAGAGAGGGAGCGAGTGGGAAAATGGGAAGATTAATGAAATCAGCCCTTCTAGCTCCCGATGAAAGCCTTGCAGGAGCATGCGTGTTAGAAGGTGGGGGTTCAAGAGGTGAGAGGTTTGGGCACAGACTCGGTGACGGAGGAAGAATTATCTGTAAGAGTAATTTAGGTGATGGAGGAGAAGCGGGCCTGATTTGAGCCATTAACATGCCCAGCACTTTGCCAACGCTTTGGAAACATTACCTCTTTTTAGCTTTATGACTCTATAAGTCAAGTGTTGTGAGCGGCCCCAGTATAGGGGAGGAATGTGAGGCTCACAGATGGGAGTTGTCCAAAGTCACTGATTTGAACCCAGACACTCTGACCCCAGAGCCCAGGAAATCAACTCTGTCATGTGAAAACAAGGACAAACCAGGTTTTCTAAGACAGTACAACTGGACGCAGGCTAATAAATTGGCTAACGGGGATCCCTGGGTGGCGCAGAGGTTTGGCGCCTGCCTTTGGCCCAGGGCACGATCCTGGAGACCCAGGATCGAATCCCACGTCTGGCTCCCGGTGCATGGAGCCTGCTTCTCCCTCTGCCTGTGTCTCTGCTTCCCTCTCTGCATCTCTCATGAATAAATAAATTTAAAATCTTTAAAAAAAAAATTGGCTAACGTACTCCTTGGGTGGCAGGTTAATGTCCAGAACAAGAGACGCATTTGGCCCCATCAGACATATGTGCGCGTGCGCACACACACACGTGTTAACCACGTTGTCTGCTGAACCACCATAGCTTGGGTGCATTTCCACTTCTCATTCCTTGAAACTTTTGGTTTACATGTGTATCTCTCCTATTTACTGAGAGCTCAGTAATGGCAGGAACTCTTGTTTTTGCATCCCCAGGTATTGATTAGGTGTAGCCACTTAATTAATTGTATTAGTTAAATTTGTTAATTAATAATTAAATTTTTAAAATTATAGTAAAAGGCACATAATACAAAGCTTACCGTCTTAAGCATTTTTAAGCTCATAGTCCAGTGGCAGTACGTACATCCACATTGTTGTGCAACTATCACTACAATCCACAACTCTTTGCATCTTGCAAAACTGAAACTCTGGGGGCACCTGGGTGGGGTGGTTCAGTGGTTGAGCATCTGCCTTTGGCTCAGGGTGTGATCCTATCCTCCTGGGATTGAGTCCTGTATCAGGTGCCCCGCAGGAAGCCTGCCTCTCCCACTGCCTATGTCTTTGCATCTTTCTCTCTTTCTCTGTGTCTCTCATGAATAAATAAATAAAATCTTTTTTTTTAAATTTATGATAGTCACACAGAGAGAGAGAGAGGCAGAGACATAGGCAGAGGGAGAAGCAGGCTCCATGCACCGGGAGCCCGACGTGGGGGACCCGGGATCGCGCCCTGGCCAAAGGCAGGCGCTAAACCGCTGTGCCACCCAGGGATCCCAATAAAATCTTTTTTTTTAAAGAACCCTGAAACTCTGTCCCCATTAAACAATAGTTGTCTATTCCCCTGCCCCTAAACATCCCCACCACCCAGATCACCCTCCAACTTTCTGTCTCTGTAAGTGGAATCATATAATCTTTGCTTTTTTTGTGACTGGCTCATTTCAATCAGTTAATGTCCTCAGGGTTCATCAATGCTGCAGTTTCAATAATCATTGCCTTTCAAATCACATATTTTTAAACAAAAAAGAGCAAACAGGGGCACCTGAGTGGCTGGGGTAGTAAAGCCACTGACTCTTGATTTGGGCTCAGGTCATGATCTCAGAGTCCTGGGATCAAGCCCCTCATTGGGCTCCAAGCTTAGCCCAGAATCTGCTCCAGGATTTTCTCTCTCCTTCCTCTGCCCCTTTCCCTGCTCATTCTCTCTCTCTCTCTCTCTCTCTCTTTCTCTCTCTCTTTCTCCCTCTCAAATACATCTTTAAAAAGAAAAAAGAAAAAAAAGCAAACATCTGTTGAATGTTACTAGGTATTACCACTGTTCTCAGCAATTTTACATCTGCTGCCTGACATGAGCCTCATAACAACCCAAATGGTAAGTACTATTGAGATCCATGGTCTCAGATGAGAAAACAGAAGGCCAACACTGCATAGCCAGTAAGTGGTAGAGATAGAACTTGACCACAGGCAGCTTCACTCAGGATCCATGCTCACGTTATCATTATCACGCGATACTACTCTCTTAGAAGACTTCAGGAATGTTTTTTGAGCAGAACTTAATTGAATTCAAGTTTATGCTTTGGCAAGGGCCATAAAAGTTAAAAGAGCAACCAGCTCGGTCATACTCATGGGAACATCATCTAAAAAATACTTAAGGGGTGTGTAAGCGGGAAATTGAAGAAGATGACGGGGATGCACTTAAAAGAAGGACAAGCCCCCTCATGTGTGGCTAAAATGGGGAGAAACGGGAAGGGTCCAGGAAGGCAGATTTCTGTTTAACCAATATAAAGAAGAATTCTTGAGCAGTTCAAGGAGAATGGAAAATAATCTGGAAGACCACCAGTGAGAGCTGTCACAAAGGAGATTCCTGGGTCGGCGGGTGGGTAGATCAAGTGATATCCGAAGTCCCTTCCAACTGCGATAGTCTGCGTTTCGATGCTCTGTGAGTATCAGGTTTGAGGGGGAGGCAAGGCAGGGAGAAATGTATGATTTAGATCTTGGTGCCTGAAAGGATAGCAGGACTGTCCCTGGAGATAGGAAATTATAAGGAAGGATTGATTTGGAAAAGCAAGATGAATCTGGCTTTGGGCAGATGTGTTTTTGCGTATGGCAGAAGGGGAGGTTTTTTCCTGGAGTATTATAGGAAGTCCCCCCTGGGAGGTGAGTGCTGAAGAAGCAAGAGGGAAAGGATCAGGGGAGAAGAGCATGTGGGGAGGGAGACCTGGTTGTTTCAAGGAGAGGTTACCCTGGCAGGAGGGTCAGGTAATGGGCCCAGTGGTGCGTGGCTCTCAGGTGGCGGAGCGCCTTGGCCACCAATCATCCTAAGCCATGGAAGGGCTGGAGCAGGGAGCGACGTGATGCAAACCAGCCTTCGGGAAACAATCCGGTGATGGGCCTCGGAGGATCATCACTGGGGCGAGACTGGAAGCCGGGGGTTGTCAGGAGGATTACTGGATTAGCCCATGACTGTAGTGACGTGTCTGCGCCGCTCTCCTGGACTCAAGTGCCCCCTTCCTGCCCCTCTGGTCTCCCCCTTGGCCAACGCTGCTTCACCCTTAAGATCCGCTGAGGCTCCCCCCCAGGGAAGCTCCAGCCCCGGCTCCCAGGGCGGCCCTTCCGCAGCCTAACCCACACCTTCCGCAGCCTAACCCACAGAACTGCATTCACTTGTTTTTTTTTAAATATTTTTTTAATTTTTATTTATTTATGATAGTCACAGAGAGAGAGAGGGAGAGAGAGGGGCAGAGACACAGGCAGAGGGAGAAGCAGGCTCCATGCACCGGGAGCCCGACGTGGGATTCGATCCCGGGTCTCCAGGATCGCGCCCTGGGCCAAAGGCAGGCACCAAACCGCTGCGCCACCCAGGGATCCCCGCATTCACTTGTTTTAAATAGGTCCATGTCCTTTCTAGACAGTTGGCAGCCTGAGCCCAGAGGCTGTTTTACCCATTTTGTAACCCCGGGGCTACAGGTGAACGGCTGCAGGAGGGAATGAAGGTGGGCGCTGCTGACAGCCCAGCTCAGGGATCCAGGGACGCGCCAGGTGGAAGAGGTCCTCCCTTCCCTGCCCACCACCCTCAGAACCGCCTCGCCGCCCACCTCCGCGACAGGGACCCTGCAGGGGCAAGGGAGCAGAATGTGTACCCTACCAGTGTTCGCGGCAACCGGGGAGGGACCTGCTGGCAGGACCCGGAGCTGTGGCCGTGCCAGGATGAAACCAGCAAATCCTCACCGGCTCCATGCCACCTACCGGGGCCACCTGCGGGGCCCCAGGCCAGGACACTTTCCTGCCTGGGGATCAGCACTTTTCTTTTTTCTTTTTCTTTCTTTCTTTCTTTCTTTGTTTTCTTTCTTTCTTCCTTTCTTCCTTTTTTTTCTTTCTTTTTTAAAGATTTTACTTATTTATTCATGAGAGGCACAGAGAGAGGCAGAGATATAGGTAGAGGGAGAAGCAGGCCCCCTGAGGGGAGCCCGATGTGGGACTTGATCCCAGGACCCGAGATCACAACCTGAGCAGAAGGCAGGCACTCAGCACTGAGCCACCCAGGCATCCCCTAGTGCTTTTCTTTACAAGGCAAATAGGAATCCCTCTTTATACCTCGTATCATCTGTGCTTCTTATATAAGTCACCATTTACCTGCTTGTCACTTCTACGTGTGTGCTACTGGCTTGTCACACACCTGAACACCGTGTATCACTGACACCATTCAGCATCTACCAGTACCGGCACTTTGTCCAATGGATGCTCATTGAGTCCCGGAAATCACAGGGAACATCTGCGGTATTTCCATCTCCGGGAAGAAGCAGAGCACCAAAAAGAAGAAAACTCCAGAACTGGATGTGGTCTTAACTAGCACACACAAGACCTGTTTCCCTAGTTACCTAGCTTTGAAGCCTCCCCGCCTGGGAGAGGAAATCCCTGCGTGGAGAGATCAGTCTCATCCCAGCTCTATGAACTGTTGGCCCTGCCACCTTGAGCAAGTTACTTAACCTCTCTGAGCCTCAGCATCACCTGTCAGACTAACGTAATCATAACCTCCCACACGGGGACGGTGTGCAAAAAGCTCTTAGCAGAGCACTTCACAGCACTCCAGACGGGAGCTGTTCCTCTCGCCCGTGGGCACCTTCGTCACTAGCTCCTGTCTCCAAATGTTCGGTCCACAGCTGGGATGAGGCTGTTCTGGACGGCGCCCACTCACAGCTGACAAGAACCGTGCATCACAAAATCTCTTTCAACCTAGAACATAACGTCTTAAGTGGAACACGATGAGGTTTTAAGCAGATCTGTAAGGTGGTTTCTTTTCGACTATTATCAAACAGGAAACTGGGGTTTGGGATTCTCTTGCCATGACTCCAGCTTTCCTCTGTTCAACCCAGTGTTCAACCAGGGGCGACCTCTCCGTGACACTGTCCTCAAAAGGCTGGAGTCACGCCTCCCGAATCCACATCTCTCCCTGAGAAATGTCTGGTTCACCCCTGCCCCTCAACACCATTGACCCTATTTGCTTTCTCAAGCTGAACAGTATGAGCGTGAGCCTGGGTGTCAAACGGCCCGGTGGCGCCTGGGAGCTCGGGCACAGCCCAAGCATCGAGAACACGCAAAACCAGAGGACTCTCGGCAAATATTTATTAGATGCATTACACTGAAGGCACAGGCCTTGACTATAGCCCTCTCTGGAAAATAATAATTATTTCCCCAGCCGGTAAGTCAGCTTGTGTTTATCGTCCGCATATTTTCTAACCAAGATATGTTATGGTTTCCCTTTATGGTGGTTAATGCTCAGCACGCCAATTACTTTGGATTTATTCCATTTGACATCATCTCCTAAATTGGATTTCTGCCTCTTTGCGCCCTGATAACTCCTCCAAGCATCCATTTTATTGCTTCTGTTTGTAATACCTGAAGCCATGCACTTTTTACTCAAATCATTCCTCTGCTTTCCCATTTCTGTGCAAGGGAAGAGCTGGCACAAATCTTCTTTGGCACACAAGATGCATGACTTATCTCGCCTTCCTGGTTGCAAAATACTCTCTTCTGACAAGACTTTGCCCAGAGGCTGCAACACCAGGGCAAGCCAACAGCGTCTGCTTTTCAGACACTCGGCGAGGATGGTATAATCTTTCCAGGACACATCCCTCAGCTGGGTGGTTGCCTCCTGGGTGGGCTCTTCTGCTTCCCAAATGTCTCCCCCACACCAGGTCTTCTTTGGGGGCCATGAGGTCAACAGAATCAGCATCACAGACAGACCCAGCCAGTGGGGGACCAGACCCTGAGTCTGGCATCATTAGCCTTGTGACCCAGGACGAACAACCTAGCCTTCTCGGCTCCATTTCCTCTCCAGCAAAGTGAGACTAATAAAGAGAACCAACCTTGAAAGGTGGATGACAAATTAGAAATAATTATGTTAGGTCTGGGTTTCTCCAGGCCATGCCAGCTAAGCCTTATTTTCAGTGCCCCCCAAAACAGTAACCCTTGGCATGACCATGTGGGCCTTCCCTCCCCAACAAATGCTTTTCTGGCTGACTCTGGTCATGCCCTAGCAGAGACCCACAGGTCCTCATGAACAGCACCCAGTTATGGCCTGGTGTTGGCCATCCCTTCCTCTCTGTTTTGGCCTACTTTGCGGGGATGGGAAGATGAGGCCACTGATGCCCCCAAAGCCTTGAGGACGCACAGAACTGAAGCCCCAGAAGAAACCCAAAGATCCAATGTTGACGAGAACATGGGTGCCACCTCCCATGGCTGCTGAAGTGGCTGGCCCCACTGTTGAGGCCATCCTCTGGATTGTAGGGGGCACTTCTTTCTGTGCCCACTGGCTATTTCATTATACCCTCTTCTACCGAGGCTACGTTCAGGGTGGGCAGGAAGTTGACAGGTGATAGATCCCAGTGGTTCTTAGAACACGCTCTTCCTCTCCCAACTCTAACCCATTCATTCACTTAATCCAACCACTACATCCCCAGTACCTACTACTTAACCAGGCCTTGTGCTCTGCCCTGGGGATACAATGGTGAAGAAAATCAGGGCAGTCCTTGGCCCCATGGAGCTCACAGGCTGGTGGGGGACAGCGTGGTAAGTGTTCTGATAAGGAGTGCAGGGTGCTCTGTCGTAGGGTACCAGGCACCTTGAGGTTAGGGAACTCTTCCCAGAGGTCCCCCCTAAGCAGTCTCCTTGCGGGCACCCCATGGCTCCCATAGGCAAGTCAGACTGTCCTCTGTCCTGGGGAGGCCCTGCACAGGCTTGAACTGGATGCCTGAAGCACACATGCAAAAGTGCCCAGCATGGTGCCTGGCCCAGAGCAAGGCAGTGAAAGAGAAAAGGGAACATTTTTTTTTACTTATGGGCTTTTAGCCAATGATAAGGGACTTGTATGATTAGTTGATGGTCATTTGCCAAACAGTCCTAAGATGGACTTGGGTGAGGTGGTGCTAGGGAGTGGACACAAAGGTGGAGTGAGAGAAGTCACATGCAGGGGGCCCAAGGACACACTTCCCTTGTGGCCACTGGAGTTCCCATAAAGGATTATGAATCTTTCTTGCAGTTTTATTCTGCTGAAGGAATAGCAGTAACTTGCCTTTTCTGTAGCAAGAAGGTTTTTTTCTCTTCCTCTTATTCCTTTTGTTTGCCTCTTTGTGTTTTCCTGTCCTCCAACATCCTTTTCTTTCTTCACTTGAAAGTAAAGCAAATTAATCAGGATCAAAATCCTCTGTAAAGAGGCATCTTGATCCACCAGCAGCTCCAGAGCAAAGGGAAATTTGCATCTCTTCAATTCCTCGTAATTATTCATTTCCTTTCTCTTCCCCATCTTGAACATAATGGCTGCATGAATCGTTTTTCCCTAGATAAGAACTTGAAACAGTGAAGCTGCCAGCAATGACTCAGCTCTCTTTTCCAGACTCGTCAGTGTCCGTGAATTTTTGACGGAGCCTTCCTGAGAGGTAGAACCATGCCAGCCCAAAGGGAAGAACGGCAGCAGATGCATTGAGCAATATTCTTCCAAAAGCATATTGTCATGCCATGACCGTTTTTTGTTTAATATTTATCACCCACTTATAGTGCATTTGGTGTTAAGTGGAGCCATTAAAAAGTTCAAAATCAATCCTAATAACAATAATTGCTCCTATCTGCAGTTTATCCTTTAAAGTTTGGTTTTACCTGCTTTTACAGGTTGTGAGGTTAAGTGGCTTGATCAAATGGCCCACCCAGGGTTGGAGCCTGCTTCCTTAGGAGGCAGCTCCTGACTGACCATCAAATGGAAGTCACAGACTCGCCCATACCCAACCCCCCAAACTAGAGCCTTCCTTGCTGTTGTCATGGTAACGTTATGATCCGCTTCATTTTTTAAAAACGAGTGACTTTTTAATGCCAGTCACTGTCTTTAACTCAGACCTGTCCCAAGCTGCAGACTTGTAGATAGAGTCCCTTCCTGGACACTGCTCTGTGACGTCACTTAGTCACCTCAAATTCAACCCGTCTGAAGCTAAACCAGAATCACCCGCACAAAAACCCGTGCCCCCCAGCAGCTTCCTAAGCTTAGAGCTCAGAGTTCTGGCAGCGGCCGCCTCTCCCCGCACCACTCAGGGAAGGAAGGAGCTGGACCAATGGTCCCTTCTCAGGGCATTACCCGCACCCCAGCGAACCCATACCAAACGCTCTATATACAGTCAAATGAACTTGGAAAGATTCAGCTATACCCCTCCTGTCTCACTGACGTCCATTAGTTCACCAACCGAGAGTGGGACAACTAGTCTAGGGCAAGGCCGACTCTCTTCTGTTGTGTGGGTGAGCCTATCCTTGTTACCCTCAAGTACAATGGAGCTGGAAGATGGGGTGCCTGCTCACACCCTGGAAAGGAGGGACAGGAATTAAATTGGTGGAACAGCAACTTTTAAGAGAAGACCAGCAAGGGCTAAGTGTGTTGTGCCCCGCAAACCTTCATATAGGCTGCCTGCGTGAAAGTCAAAGTCACTCAAGGAAAAGTATTGCTTATCACGGAGAAGTGTCCAGGACACAGGGGAGCCTCGAAGGCTGTGCCACCCCGGAACTCTGGACAGCTCCTGGCACAGAGCGAACTGGCCAGGGTGAATCTTTTTCTCACGGACCGACAGGCGGTTGGTGGTGCGGACGGTGAAAGATGGAAGAGAGAGGTGGTGGGGGGAGGGAGAACAGAAGCTGGTCTGGAGAATTCCAAAAAGGCAGCTCTGGCTCCTGAGAAATCTGTCAGCAATGGCCTCAGTACCCACTTGTGTGAGGCCCGATGGCCCCCACCTACCCCTCTGCACTATTGCAAAGTCCATCCGGAGCCCCAGAAATGCCTCTGCAGCCATGAACCCCAACGCAAACCCAGCCTTTGATGCCAAGCCAAATCCCTCCAACCTCCCTGGCTCTACCTTTGACTGACATTGCAACTCTTCAGTCCTCGCCTACGGGCCTACGGAGCAGCCAGCATAATCTCCAGGGATGCTTTTACCTACCCTCTCTGGCGGTGGCTTTTCCTGTCAGCTTTACCCTCCCCAAACAAGAAGTTTAGAGAGGAGTGCAAGACCCAAAGCTACACAGGTAACATCCAGAGCAAAGCTCTCCCCGAGGCCTGAGCCATGAGGACAATCTCAAAGCCAGCTCCCCTCTGATATTTAGAAACTCCCCACAAATGAGATTTGCTTTGATTTGCTCAAGGAGAGGAACATGTGGGACTGAGGCGTATCTGAATTCTTAGACGGTCGCTACATAAGCAGCTTAAGAAGCCCAGGGAGGCAGGTGCATGTGATGGACCAGCATCCAGCACCCACTCTGTCCTCCTGCCAACGTGCCCCCCCGGACGGTAGAGGCTGGAGCGAGACACACTCCTGACAGCCGAGGTTGGCAATGTGGTTTTGCTCTGGGCAGACCGTTTGGAGAGGGTAAGGCGGGGGTCACACTGCCGGTGCCCACGGCGCCTGGTGACAATCGCAGCCATGGAGTCGCCGGGCTTTTCTGCCACAGGGCCAGCAGACGCTGCCCCACCTCTAGCATCTTGTCGTGAAGCTCACAGGTGTCCGGGGAGGAAAAGGACACTGGGCAGTGATGTGGCGGGGGCAGGATGATTCGAGAACCAGCCGAAGCTCATGGCACCTTTTTGATTGTGACCTAGACCATTGTGAAGCTAGAGGCTGCCCGCTTTTTGAAAGACCAATCCTGGGGTGTGACCCACTTTATAATCCACTGCTTTCGAAGAGATTTCATCTCCTTTACTGGATCCCTTTCTGATGAAACTCATTCGAGAGGATTCTGTCCTCTGCAAGTTAACTCTGGCCATGCAGGATCTGAAAACCACAAAGCTCATGTGTGCAAAGAAGAAATTTGAGAGGAAAAGGAATAATGTATGCTGTGCCGCATGTATGTGTAGTTTAGAAAATCGCTTGTTACACCACAAAAATATGAGCATTCAAAAAAGCATTTTGTTTAAAGATAGTCATTATGCAGTAGATAACTCAGTCAGCACCATGTCCAAGTGATCAGAATTACTGTCCCCACAGAGGAGCAGATGGGCACTGGGTGCCTTCAGCTGGGAGACGTCGAGAAGGACATAATGTCACTTGCACCATCTCTAGTGGGGAATCACAGTCTCAATCTAATCATGAGGAAATGCCAAGCAAACCCAAGACGAGTGGCATTCTATTTAAAAGGTAGGGAGAGAGGCGATAATGAATAATTGAATTCTTTAAAAATGTTGCTGTCAGGATGCCTGAGTGGCTCAGCGGTTGAGCACCTGCCTTTGGCTCAGGGCGTGATCTCAGAGCCCTGGGTTCGGGTCCCATGTCTAGCTCCCTGCATGGAGCCTGCTTCTCCCTCTGCCTGTGTCTCTGTCTCTCTCTCTGTATCTCTCATGAATAAATAAATAAAATATTTTTTTAAAATGTTGCTGCCATCAAAGGTAAAGGCTGAGAAGATATTCCAGATTAAAGGAATCTACAGAGATATAACAACTAAATATAATATCTGGCCATAGGCTGGAGTCTGTCCTGGAGTTGGAGACATGCCATAAAGCACATTCATCAGGCAACTGACAAAATTTGGGAAATGAAGAATAGGATTAAGTTTAAAGTATGAACCAATGTCAATGCATGAGGTTGATGATTGGTTTTATGTAAAAGAATATCCTTGTTCTTAGCAAACGCATGGGAGTATTTAGAAGCAAAGGTCCTTGGTGTATGCAACTTACTCCCAAATGGTCTAGCAAAAAAAAAAAATTGAGAGAAAGAGAAAGAAGGGGCCAGGCGACAAAGAAAATAAAAGAGTAAAATGGATGGGTTAAAATGTTAAAAACAGGTGAATCTAGGTAAAAGGTTTATAAAATGTTCTTTGTACTATTCTTATTTTTGCAATTTTTCTGTGAATTCAACATTACATCCAAATAAAAAGTTAAAACAAACACCATATCTTTTTTTTTAAGATTTTATTTGTTCATTTAAGTGAGAGAAAGAGAGCACAAGCAGAAGGGAGAGGCAGAGGAAAAAGTAGGCTCCCAGCTGAGGAGGGAGCTGGACATGGGGCTCGATCCCAGGACCCTGAGATCACCACCTGAGACAGAGGCAGATGCCTAACCATCTGAGCCACCCAGGTGCCCCACAAATGCCATTTCTTTACCTTCATATGTTAGGTTTTGTCAAAATTAGGATGCCTGCCTCCTCAGGGCCAGCTCTAATTTTCTTGATTGTAATGAGAGGGAACTTCAGACGCCCCAAAGCAGAGCCCAGGACTCCTCTCCCTTTACCCCCATCAGTGCATTTCTAAGCATTCAGGTTTATTTATGCTGCTCTTGCCCTCTGTCTGATGGTGAGGCACTGTCCTGGATTCCCTAGCAGGTACTGCTCCATCTGCACTGGATGGAGCCATAGGAGAGCTGCCCACCCCTTGCTGTGCTGTGAGTCCAAGGTAGGGTGAGCACAGTGTTTCCACCCATTTTTTTTTAATTGCAAGGCCTTTGGTACTAATCATGATCCTCTATTACCTTTTCAAGAGAGGGAGTGACAAACTTCCTCCTAATTTTAAAGAAATATAAAACACAGACAAGCAGATTGTTTATCTCAGAACTCAGCAAGGATTTACTTCATTGTCAAGACAGCAGAGAGAATCTCACGAAAGAAAGGCCTGGGGAAACTGATCCAAAACCAGATGCTAAAAGTAGGTTCGAGGCAATACAGTTTGAGGTTCATAGGATACAGAAGTAGATGAAGTAGGTCCAGTCGAAGAGCTGGTGTCCCCATGGGGAGGCAGAGCCTACAGGCTAAGCATCCAGCAGGGGAGGCCCAGGGCCAGTGGGCACTGCAGGGAAGCCAATCAGAAGAGGTGAGACTCAGCCATATGTCTAGGGTGAGAAAGGGCAAGGCTTTGGCTCAGAGCCTCTAAGACCCCAGGCCTGCCCCACAATAGGGTCCCAATCCCTGCTGTAGGACTGGGCCCCAATGTCAGGGCAGAGGGGCCATCGAAAGACCTTGTGCCGAGGTTGGAGTTCACCAGGACTTTTCCAGCTGCAAGGAACAGAACCCTACCATGACCGAGGGAAGCCCGTGGGTTCTAGGTCATCCATGGAAGCCAAGAACAGAGTTGATGCTGGGCCCAGGAACCAAACCGGAAGATGGAATCACAGGGGAGCTGGACTGTCACCCCTCTAGTGCTCGTCTCTGCTTCCCTCTGTGATTTGCTTCATTTCTCTCTTTCAGACCCACTTTTTCTGTTTCTCAGACCCCAAGCTGCAAACAGAAGTGTCCAACAACTTCAACACCACAGTTTAGCCACCTGGAAAAAGAGAGACTGATGTTTCAAACAAGCCCATTTGTAAGCTCCTATGCAGAGAGATGGCTCAGATATTGCAGTTTGCCCACCCCTAGATTAATTGACTCTAGAAGGAACCCTGGATGGTTGCATTGTTAAAAACATGGCGGCCTCCATGGATAGATGGATGGATGGAAGGATGGATGGATGGATGGACAGATGGATGGAGGGGGGCTACGGCAGTTCCTAAAAAGATGAGAGGACCATCCAAACAGAATGCGGTCCATAAAGGGGTCTGCCAAGGCAGGCTGCAGAATTAGAGGACTTTTGTTATATATCTCTGCTTAAACGCGGCTTCTTTGGGGCTATTTTGACAAAGCTTGAGACTGGTTGTCACTGGGCATGTGATTAATAAAGAGTGTGATTAACAACAAAAGTCTAACTCAAGAGACTGCTGTGAAGCCCAGGAGTGAGGATTAGGTGCTCATCTCTCTTAGGACCAGGACTTCTCCATAACATCCTTGCTCTCGCCAGTTAGGTGAGCACCTTAGGAGGAATGGGCCTCCTTGCTTGGCACCTGCCCCTCAACACCACCTGGGGTGCTCCTGAAAGAGACTCGGGGAGATTCCCCTTGCAGGGTTGGAAACAGCCTGAGAGGCAGGCGGTGGTCGAGTTTTGCTGGGTTGTGAGAGGTTGGAAAGGATACAGTGACCTGGGCCAGAGGAGAGACCAGAGTGGCCAATGTACTGTGCTCCCAGTCAGGCAAGGCTGCCCCCACTCCAGAGCCCAACCCAGAAAAGATTCCAGAGATGCTGGAGGTATGCCTGTAGAGAGGAGGAGGCAGAGCAACTAGAGCCCAACTATCAGGTGGCTTGACTCCTGTAGCCATCTTTGCGCCCAATGCACCATTCCCAGGTTGCATTTCTACATCTGCCCTGATAGGTAGCCATCCATCCCTCCATTCACTCATTCATTCATTTGCCATTGAACTAACACCTTTGATTTATTTATACATCAAGCTCTGTGCTGTAGAGATGGGGCAGCAGAGACAGGTACGTAAGCCCTAATACAATCATTACTTTAAGGTCAGTATGAGCAAAGCGCCAGGGAGAAGAGAGGCTCCCAGGGGCACCTGGGTGAACTGGGGGCAGCTTCATGGAGGCTGAATTTCGAGCTGAGTTGTGAAGGACGATCGCACAGAGTGTGCTACGGCACAGCAAGCACTGAACGCAGCCTCAGGATGCCTGGGGTTTTGCCCTGAGTTTGTGACAGAGGCACCAGGGCTAGATTGAGGCAGGAGAAGTGTCCAAAGGGGCAAAATATAAAGAGACAGCCCTGTCGGGGTCACACAAGTGCAGGCTGAGTGGTCCCTTAAGTCACATGCCTCTGCTCCACCACTGCTTCCAGCCCCAGCCCTGACTCCTCCAGCTTTGTCCTCTTAGCAGTCACTTCACTGGCTAGGCTCTGTTTCTTCATCCACAGGGCCCTGGGCTAGAGAGGTGGTGTAAGGACACCTCTCTCTTAAAGAACTCATGATCCGTCCGCCCCAGCGTGGCAGGTGCGCTAGCAGACATTGCTGGGGAGTCCCAGCTAGGCGCCCAAAGAGCAGATGGAACTCCCCTCCGGCCTAGAGCCAGGCCCCGGGGCCTGGAAGAAGCATTAGCTTTTCCATTGCCCCCTGCCTCGCCTGTGTCCTTGCAGCTCCCAGGCCGCTCTCCTCCACTTAGCATGGGAAGCAGAAGTCATCGCATGCCCGTTCACAGTGAAGGAATTAGATTTCTAATAAGTTTTATGTGGGAAATGAGCTTCATAAATGAGTTCCACATCATAATTGAGGGAGAAAGAGCCTAAAAAATCATTAAGCTCTGTGATTGGGGAAAGGAAGATGAGCCATGAGAGGAGGGCCTTCCAGGGATCAATCTGTAAGATTGCTGGGGGGCGGGGGGGGGGTATACGTCTTGTACCGGCAGCTGGCTACTGGCTCTGCTGAGCTATAATCCTTTTATCTGACTACTGAACAACCTATTTGGATGTTCCCACAAGTACCCCAAAGTCAACTTGCTCTAAACAGGACATATCATCCCTTCTAAACCATTCCCTGGCTACCCTCTCCAGCATGGACCATCTAGTCTCCCAAGAGGAGACCACAAAGTCACTAGAGGTTCTAGACAATTCCCTTGTGCTCATTCAGTGCAACACCTGTTGCTGAAGCCCTGAGGTCTATCCCCTGGGGGTTTCACAATGCCCTTGCCTCTCCATCTCCTCCACCAGTGCCCGGGTTCGAGCCTTCATCACTTCTTGCCTGGATCATACCATGGCCTCCTTACTCATCCCCCTCTTCAGCCCAGCTCTTTCCCAGACAGCCAGAGTCATCACCACCCAGATTAAGAGAGAAAACACTGCCCTTCCCTTAGAGTGGCCCATGCAGGCCTCTCTGGATGCCTCCTCTCTCTCCCTGAGAAGGAACCAGGATCTTGCCTTAGTGTGCTTTTGCATTTCTATACACACTCAAGAATCAGAATCTAGGGTTCCAGAGAACAAATCCAGCTGGGTTTTTTATTTTTATTTATTTTTCATTCTTTTTAAGATTTTATTTTATTCATGAGAGAACAGAGACAGAGAGAGAGGCAGAGACAGAAGCAGAGGAAGAAGCAGGCTCCCTGCGGGGAGCCTGATGCAGGCCTCAATCCCAGGACCCTGGGATCAGGACCTGAGCCAAAAGCAGATGCTCAACCACTGAGCCACCCAGGTGCCCCAGTTGGGTCTTTTAAATAGAGATTTTACTGACTCTCTAGATCAGTTAGGGGAAGATTGACATCTTTATAACATCGAGTCTCTGATCCACATCTGTTCGAACATGTCTGTTCCTCTGGGTCTTCTTTCATGCTTCTCAATAAAGACTATAGAAATCCTATAAACATTTAGCTATATTTTTTCCTAATTTTTTTGTGTTCCTATGCCATCTTCTGTTTGTTGCTATTATATCAAAATGTAACTGCTTTTATATTGATCTTGGATCCAGAGACCTTTAATTTATGTAGGTTCTGCAGAACCTACATTACTTTGAACAGTATCACCAAAAGTGTTCCTTGATGAATAGGTATTTACACAACATTTTAAGGTTCTGCAGTCAAACAAGCTAAGAGGAAATTGGTCTGGTGTCTATGACAGCTTAGCCATCTGACCTGCTGAGGAGGTGTCACGGGAGGGAGGAATAGCTACCTGGGTGTCACAGGGATTTTTCTGAGCCCTCCTCTGGGTCCCACACTGAGCAGGGTCCTACAGATACTGTCCTGCTCTCAAGGGGATCTCCTTACAACCTGGTAGAAGTTAGAATTTTTATTTCTCTGCCATCCACAGAGATTTCTCCTCTGAGCACTCTGTGATCCTACCTTCCCAAACAAATCCTTCAGATCTCTTTTTACTGTTTCTGTGTGCTTCCCCTGATTTGGTGTCATTCCAATCTTTTGCTCTTCTTCTAGACTTTGGCTTTCAGGCCATTGGAGCCACTTAGCCCAGAGGCTCAGAGAACCAGACGTGCCAGGGAATGTGGCCCCCTCCCCACTTCTGGTTAACTAACGAGTGACTGCAGCAGTGTGCAAATCCTGCTCCTTTGCTTCAGTCCAGATGACTCTGAGGGGACTTACACTCCAGAACCCTCTGTGGGAGCAGGCCAAGGCCAGGCATATGCACAACCTCTTTCCCTCTTGTCTTATTTTTCTTTCCTGTTCTCCAGCTTCCACTGGGAACTGTTCCTTAAAAACTATTTGTCCCATGGGGCACCTGGGTGGCTCAGTGGTTGAGTATCTGCCTTCAGCTCAGGTCATGATCCCAGGGTCCTGGGATCGAGTCCCATATCAGGCTCCCCACAGGGAGCCCTCTGTCTATGTCTCTGCCTCTCTCTGTGTCTCATGAATAAATAAATGCAATCTTAAAAAAAAAACTATTTGTCTCTGAGTTTATTTCTTTCATTTACTTATTTGATCCATTCTTGGTCTTCACAGGAGACCCAAATGGGTAGACATCTCTAGGTGTACAATTTAACATGCAACCATGCAGTAGAATTCTCCACTCTATGATTCAGAGCAGGAATTTAATACAAGTAATGGGAGAGCTAAGGAACCAAGCAGGGATAGTGGAGGCAACTGGAAGTCCTTGAAGCAGAAGGCATGGCCACTCCTAGCAGAGGGACAGGGTGAGGAAATGGTATTACCAGACCCCTGGGCTAAACCCCCAGAGGGCCTGTCTGAAGTCCAGAGTGGCCCCAGCAGCCCCAGCTGAGAAAGGGACAGGGAACAGAAACCAAGTGGGAGCAATGGGCAGAAAAGCGATGAGAGGTGACTGCAGGGAACAGAAGCACTTCTAGAGAAATCTGACTGCCCCACCATGGAAACATTTTTTTTTTTCTAGTTGAGAACATCTCCCTGTTGAGAGAACGCTCCTGGAGAGGTTTACTGGCTGTAAACCCATCCCTCGGTAGGTCCATGTCACAGAACCTGGAGGCCCGAGAAGCATGCCCAGCTGGGCCAGGAGGTTGTGTGAAGTGGCACAGAATCTCCACCCGGGTCTAGCATCCCTGTCTGAATTAGGCCCCCAGTGGGTCTTGGGTGGGCTGTGGGGGGTGGCACAGACTAGACTAGAGTGATTCCAACAAGAGTTTGATAGCCAGCTCAGAGAGCATCCTGCTAATTCTGCCTGTGCCCGTGCCAGCCCTGCAAGCTCCCAGGTGTAACAGTTTATAATTGTATTTGACTAAACGATTACAAGTCAGAGAGAAAAGGTGAGCCTACAAGGAAATAGGCAGCACCCTCAATGAATTCAACTCTGGTCCCCCATAGGTGAAACAGAAGGTAAAAGTCCAGGGACAAGAAGTAGGGCCATGAGGTCCAGCCATACCTCTCCACATGCAGAGCCCCGGAAGCTGTCAATGAGGGACCAAAGCTTACACAAGGCATTAGCCATTCAAAGAAAGAGCAGAGAAGGGCCTTCCAGGCAGAACAATGGCCTGGAAATGCTCTTTACTGACAAAGTGTTCAATTCTTCTGGTCCTGACTGAGCCCACCGTACACGAGGGGCTCATTCTCCTGGGGCTGAACAAACTTGACTCTTAAATGCAATTGCCTGGTTGCACACACTATTTAGTACAAGTGTGTTCCTAGTGGTCTTTGGCTGGAAGATGTTGACAAACCATGATGAGTCATACATGTTACAAATTGTTATATCTTCCCACTGCATCGAGTATTTTACAAATATGTGATTGGTAAAACAGTGATCAGTACCTCTTTATCCCTAGGAATGCTTTTTGCCCTAATGTCTATTTGGTCTGGTTAGCCACCCCAACTTTATTTTAGTAAATATGCACTTAATGTGGCAGCCCCCCCCCCCCCCCGCATCCACATCCTAATCCCTGGAACCAGTGAATATGATACCTTTCTTGGCAAAAGGGATTTTTTGCAGATGTGAGTACACTAAGGATCTTGAGATGGGAGACAATTATAAGTTATCTGGGTGAGCCCAATGTCATCACAATGGTCAGAATAAGAAAAGGGAGTAGAGGGGAAGGCAGTGTGATGAGGAAGGGAGGCAGAGAGTGGAGTGAGGCTCTTTGCAGATGGATGAAGGGGCCACAAGCCAAAAGATACAGGTGATCACTAAACACTGAGAAAGGCAAGGAAGCAGATCTCTTCTCAGAGCCTCCAGAAGGAAGCAGCACTGCTGACACCTTGACTTTAGCCCAAGAAAATTAATTTGGGACTTCTGAAGTCCAGAACTGTAAGAGAATACATTTTTGTAATTTTAAGCCACCATGTGTGCAGTACTTTGTTACAGTGGCAACAGGAAACCAATATGCCCAGTACTCACAATTTCTCTGGGCCCTCACAACTTCTATCTGAGGTAGTTTTCCTTCTGCCTTAAAGTCAACCTTTTGAATTTTCTTCATTGAGAGTCTTTTGGTGATGGCTTTTTTCAGTTTCTGTTCGTTTGGGAAAAGATTTTTTCCCCACTCACAAATTAGGGAACTGATCCAACATACATTTCCTGGAGACTGGCTTCCTTCATTTGCTGATCTTCCTTGGGGATGAATTCCAGCTATTTGCTTCCATACGGCCTCTTTTATGGTTGAGTATGTATCAGCCAATGCCTTCCGTGTACAAAAACTTTCTCCCAGTCTACGCACAGGATAAGGATTATATATCTGACTTTGTTTGGGTGGATGGGGCCCTGTGATTAGTTCTAGTGACAAGTAGAAATTTTCTGTTTCTTGGTGATAAACATTTAATTGCTAGTGTGAGCCTGTAGAGATCTCTTTTTCCCTCTTTAGCAACAGGGAACAAGGAAGGCAAAAGAAGGTCTTAAGCCTGGGTTCCTCAGTGGCTTCAATGAACAGAATTCCCCGTCATTTTGCAATGGACAGGTAGTAAGAGCAAGAAATAAACTTTCCTTGGAGCTGTTTGTTGTCACAGCAAAGCCTAGCCTGGCTTGACTGATAGAATGCTCTTGGTTATTATATCTGTAGTTTTGTTTCTTCTTTCAGATTCAACCACACTGAAAGCTTTAAGAAAATCAAAGGTAATTATGCCACAGATTGCCTTCTCAGAGTTCTAAGATCTGAGCAAAAGAGTGAAAAAATAGCACTTTATGCTGCCATGTGGTTTTAGAAAGGAATGTAGAAAATTGACTTTCTATTCCAGAATGTTCTTTGCAATGTTCATTGTTGTTCCTTTTGTAGAGCATTAGGCAATCATGTTAAACATGAAAATAACACACAAAGGTTTTTGTTTATATTTCATAACTGATTTTCAGTATCATTATTAGGATTTTGTAAATATTTTAGTAATATGTGTATTTGCTGTATTCCTTCATGGGATTTTATTAAAATCCAATTTTTTCCAAAGAAACACATTCCTATTTAATGATGCAAGTCAATGGAAAAATAAGGTGTGACACTCCAAAATTCACTTTACGGGTCACTTTTAAGTGAAGAGATGCAATCCTAGTTTACATATACTCAGAAGTAATCAGTTGCTACTCCTAGTACTAATGCACACCTACTAATACTCCATCATATTCCCCATGGGTGAAGACCAGCAAGTCCAGTCACACCTCAGTTGAGGTGCTTTGGAATCACAGGCAGAAGAGGGAGCAAGACTTTATGGGTCCCTGTTCTCTCTGCATCCTTCAGAGAAAAGCCTGATGGGCAGGGGGCCAAGAGTGGATTCAGCCATAGGGCTGGGTTCCAATGCCATGAGAGGGAACATGACAGCAACCTTTTTCAGGGCCTCAAGTGCCAGCCAGAGTGAGCTTGGGTGCCAGATTTGGAGGTCTTCCAGCTCCTAAGGAAGTTGGGAGCCCCATGCAACAGAAAATCGACAATGGGTTCAGCTTCATCCATTGGGAGAGGTGGAGTCATGAAGAGGATACTCATCAAACAACCTGACTGCCATCTCCGCACCACCATCTACTAAGAGCACACCACAGGCCAGACTAAAAACTAAGTGCTCTACACTTGCTAGTTCTTACCTTCACTATAACCCTTTGAGACAGATATAATTATTCCCAATTTTACAGATGAGGGGAATGAGGCTCTGGGAAAGTTTGGTTACTTATCCAAAGTTAGCTGACTTGTAAATGGTAGAATCAGGATTCAAATCAGGTTTGCTCTTTTCTCTGTGTTTTATACTGTGTTTATACTGTATCCTGATATAACATTAAATAAATACGATAAGAAAAGGGTACCTGAAAATATAATTCACAGTATTTTAAAATTAAATAACTTTTTTTTTAGTTACATAGCTTTTTAAATAACCAGGATAATTATTATACTATATCTTCAAAATGGACCCTCCCTTCCTCTAGCCAAGACACCAATAATAATGGCACCCCCCTCTGTTGCTTTTGGCCAAAGAGTGGCACTTGAAACATTGGAGAGAACCTAATGTTTTGTGTTGGTTTTGGAAAGATCTCAAAAATTTGAGAATGTGGAGGTGGTGTGTGTGTATGTATTGCAAGGAGGGATTGCCAGAATTGGAATCAAAGGGAGTAGTGAATGGTCTTGACTACTTTGGGGCTTTAGGTAACTCTAAATCAAAGGGCCCCCCCAGAAAATCCAGGGCCATTCAGATGGCCTTAAATACTTTGAAATGAGGTATAGTACCCAAGACATAGTAAGAAATCATCAGAACCTCCTAAATTGACCCATCAGGTTCTCTGAGACACTTGTAGCTGGTAATCATACCCAGAGTGAATTTGAACTCCCTCAGATTTCAGGGCTTCAAGCTTAGGGCCAGTGACCTCCAATAGCTGAGGGTCCAGCCAGATGGGGCATCTCCCCACCTGCCACAGGCAACTGTATTCTTTAGAAAGGAGCAAGGAGGGATCCCTGGGTGGCGCAGCGGTTTGGCGCCTGCCTTTGGCCCAGGGCGTGATTCTGGAGACCCCGGATCGAGTCCCGCGTCGGGCTCCTGGTGCATGGAGCCTGCTTCTCCCTCTGCCTGTGTCTCTGCCTCTCTCTCTCTCTGTGTGTGACTATCATAAATAAATTAAAAAAAAAAAAGAAAGAAAGAAAGGAGCAAGGAGCAGGAGCTCCAGGCACTGTTAGCTATAGCCTGCTCTTCTCATGCCTCAGAGCTCCCTCCATACATGAGAAAAATAAACTGGGTCATCACTGCTGGTATAGGGACATTGTGTCAGGTTCCAGAGAAAAGAAGACAGGCTTTAATATAGCAGGATGATCTGTCATCATTTACTGGAGGCTAATTATAAGCCCAAAACCAGAACATCACCAATTTTGGAATCTCCTCAGAGGATAGCAGAGAGCTGACAAAGGCTAGCTTTCAGCTTAACTTTGGGCAAATGGTCCAACATGCTGTGGCCTACATTCCTCGGCTATAAAATAAGAATATCTAACGACTTCTTTGAAAGTGGGCCACAATAACATTTTGAAGGGTGCTGTATAAACATGGCACTGTAGAATCATGTACTCTCGGAAGCCTGACAAGAGCATGTGGTTCATTCTCTACTTGCAGATGAGCACTTGCTTATAAGGTCCAAGCAGATGAGTGGCTATTCTCATTTTCAGTGCTTCCAAGCACAATTCACATTGTTGTTAGTCTATTTTGATAGTCAACAGCTTGAGAAATCCCTCCCTATGTTGTCTTAATTTCCACAGATTGCATCCTCTGAACAACCTCTTCTATCATCCTTGGGCATTCCTGATACCCTTGTTGGACTCACTGTGCTGAGTTAGGACGTCCTTTCTGTTGCTGCCCCAGGTAAAGGCCATGCCTCTAAGGCAGGAAGTCAACATGTCCTCTGGAGGGAAGAGATAATCCCAAGATCTTCAGCAGGAAAGAAGGACATGGGGAGAAGGGAGAAAATCCTGGCTCTCAGGGCCATAATACCCCAGGTGTAGACCTTGAAGGCTCTAAACATATGTAAAGGACTCTCAGAGGAGTTATTAAAAGGTCTCTGTCTTCTGGAGGTGGTCCAGGAGCTAGGTCAAGAGGTGTCCTTGGGAAGGACCTCAGGACAAACAGGTGACAGCTATATGTCATAAACCAGACTATCAGGGCATATTGCTAAATGTTGTCCCCAAGATTTCACTCCAGATCTCTCCGGGACAAGCATTCTTTTCACCCTTCTCTTGGAAGGGTGATTTGTTGAAAATTTCAGACAGCATCGTATCATAGAATTTCTTCTCTGAGAATATTTGGTGTTGTCCCTATTCATCATGCTGGCCAGATTTTTCCTTGTCCTTCTCTAATCTCTTCATTCATTCAATAAGCATTTACTGAGCACCTACAGTGGGCTAAGTGTTGAGGATCTAGCTGTGGGCACAGTACACCTGGTATCTGTCCTCAGATTACAGTCAATAAAGACCAGACTCTTCTGTTCCTGAGATGATTTTATTTTCTTTGAGCACCTTTGTTAAGCATTTAGAAAAAGATAAAAGTTAAAACTTGCCAGGATGACCTGCAAATTCGTGGAGCATTCCATATTTTTTGCCCCACATTGGGCTCCCTGCTCAGCGGAGAGTCTGCTTCTCCCTCTGCCTTTCCTCCTGCTCATGCTTGTGCACTCTTTTTCTATCTCTCTCTTTGTCTCTGAAATAAATAAATAAATAAAATATTTAAAAAATAAGTTAAAACTCGTCTAAAATGAGGGTTTAGAATAATCTTTTAGTGCTAATTACCCATATTGTTCTGGCCAAATTCCTCTGTAGCCTTCGGTGACAGCCCTCTGCCTAAATGAATGTGGCACTGTATAGGTGGGAGTGGTGCCCAGGCACGGGCTTCAGGAATTTCCACCAGGTTAGGAGTAGCATGTGCTATATGTTGGGTGTATTCCCAGACAGAGCCCCCCAGATGTTGTGATACAGTTACCCACCAGAAGGGGAAAAAATACTGGGGGAATCAAGCTACCTGACTAGGAAATCTGGTTGTTTTCCTTCCTTTTATCTGTTTCTTAAGAAAAAGAATTCTTTTAAAAAAAAAAATCCAAGCACATCCAGTATAATCAGCCTGACAAACTATAGTATTATACCCTGACTAGCTAGTGTCAGGCAAAGTACCAGGCTCGAGCATCAGAGAATTTCTCCCTGAACCTCTCGAATCACAGCATCTGCCGTGTTTTGTTTGCTGTCACCTCCAGGTAACTCAGCATTTTCACTTCAACGGGCTCTAAACCAGTCCCTCCCACACGCAGCTAGAGGCAGCTGGTAGAGTGCGTGCCAGGGCACCGGGAGGATTGTTATTTCAGAGGGAACAAATGTGTGATCAAAATCTTACACAACTGCAGCCTATCCTGAAAAATCTACCTGCTTGTGTCACCGCTGGGTGGGCGTTCCCAGGAGCAGCTGACACTTTCCACAATAGCAGCACCATTTCATGAAATTGCGTCTCCTGATTTCATTCCCACCTAAACATCACTGGCTCATAACACCAGTGACGGTGGAGAGACAATTGTTCCCTCCCACCCCACCTTCAGCTTCGTCACTGCAAGAGATTTATATATGCGTGACCTCTCTCGCCTCCAAATATAATAAGGGAGGGAATCTGAAGGGTATTGCCATAACATCTGCTCACTGCCACATCCCTTCGGGTTTCCTTTCCCTTTAGTCTAATGAATTGTTTGTCATTTTCTTCCTCCCACTCAAAAATGCTCATGCTTACGATATTTTTATAGTTTCCAATAGAAACCATACTCATTTTCCAGAACAACCTCCCTCCAATATTTTACAAAGCTTGATTGAGTATTTAATTGAGTCAGAAGTGGTTCTAGTTTTAAAAACAAAGGTTTCTGGTTTTCATGGACATTCAAAGCTAAATTCTTCACTAGATCTTAATGAGATTCTGAATCATACTTTTAATTTTACCTGTTTAACTACTTATGCTGTTTTATTACTATTACTACTCTAAGAGTTTTTACATCACAAATGAGAGTAATGAGAAACGGCTAAGTCCATGTAGGAGAGAGGGTAAGTCAAGCAGAAAACATCCATACCAAACAGCCAGTAGCACTGAAGAGTCCTTTGAAAGCGTGGCTTCAGGGGCACCTGCGTGACACAGTTGGTAAAGCAATCGCCTCTTGATTTTGGTCAGGTCGTGATCTCAGGGTCGTGAGAACAGACTCACACTCTGCCTGGAGTCTGTCTGAGATCCTCTCCCTCCCTCTCTGTCTGCACCTCCCACCACTCACACTCTAAATAAATAAGTAAATAAATAAATAAATATTTTTAAAAGTGTGGCTTAAAAAATTGTTAGATTTTTTTTAAAAAATTAAATTAAGTAACCTGATCTCTCTGTTGTAGGTATATAGGTCATAGCTAAGTAAATGTGCTTAAAATTCATAGAAAGGGGGCCTGGGGAATTGCTCAGGAGCAATTGGCAGTGGTAACAGGGAGCCAGTGTAGAGGCAGGGAATAAAGGGGAGTCGGGTTCCTCAAAAAAATAAAAATGAAAATATCATTTGATCCAGTAGTTGCACTATGGGGTATTTACCCATACATACATACATACATCAAAATGTATGCCCCCCTGTGCTTATGGCAGCATTATTCACAACAGCCAAGACATGGGAGCAACCTAAGTGTCCACTGACAGATGAATGGATAAAGGAGAAGGGGTACCTATAGGTGGTATGTATCAGTCATTTAAAAAAATGAAATCTTGCCATTTACAACAACATGGAGGGACCTACAGGGTGTAGTGTTAAGTGAGGTAAGTCAGACAGAGAAAGACTAATATCATATGATTTCATTTATATGTAGAATTGAAAATCAAAACAAATGAACAAACAAACAAACAAACAAAAAACCAGAAACAGACCCGTAGATACAGAGAATAAACTGATGGTCGCCTCCACAGAGGAGAGGGTGGGAGTTGGACAACATGGGTGAAGGGGAGTGGGAGATAGAGGCTTCCAGTTTTGGAAGGAATAAGTCCTCGGGGAAAAGGCAAAGTCAACAATACTGTAACAGTGTTGTAGGGAGATAGATGGGAGCTCTGCTTGTGGTGACCGTGGCATAACGTATAGACTCACTGAATCGCTTTGTTGAAACTACCATACATTGTGTGTCAACTAGAGTAAAAAAAATAAATAAATAACAAGAAGAAATAAAAAGGAATGAAGCTGGACACAGATACAAGCACAGAGGAAGGACCAGGTGAAGACACAGAGAGAGCCATCTACAAGCCAGGGACACCTGAGGCCACCAGAAGCCAGGAGAGAGATGTGCAAGATTCTCCTTTACAGGAATCAGGAGGAACCAATCCTGCCATCACCTTGATCTCAGACTAAGGTTTCCAAAATGGTAAGACAGTACATTTCTGTTGTTTAAGCTGGAAAAAGGAAGATGGATGGAGTGAGGCAGGTTTTACTTTGATTACTTCTATGTCACTGGATCTGTTACAAGAAGAATGCATCGATTGTATAATCTACGTATGTGCACAGACACACATCAATATGTATGTATATTAAAAATGGTAACTCTAAACTTTATTACACTTCCACAAAATTCCTACAGTAGTATAATCACCCCTGGAGGCTGATAATTCTTTTTTTTTAAAAGACTTTATTTATTTATTCATGAGAGACACAGGGAGAGATAGAGACATAAGCAGAGGGAGAAGCAGGCTCCCCGTGGGGAGCCCCATGCAGGTCTCCATCCCAGGACCCTGGGATCACGACCTGAGCCAATGGCAGATGCTCAACCACTGAGCCAGCCAGGTGCCCAGGCTGGCAATTCTTACTATATTTTAGCTTGTGGGCTTCAGAAGACTTTGTCTTTCCTTTACGACAATGATTCTCAACCTTGGATGCACGCTAGAATCATCGGGAGCTTCCAAATCTCAATGCCCACGCCATATCTTGGACCAGTGAAGTCAGAATCTCTCAAGAGAAACTGGCTCCAGCCTTATTTAAAAGCTCCCCAGGCAATTTCAATGTGTGACCAAAGTTGAGAACGAGTTTTACTCTGTAAACTCCTCAAGGGGAGCATCTATGTCTGGTTTGTCTTTTTGTCCTCACAGCACCTAAGTTGGTGACTTATGTTACTATAGTGAGGAGATCTGGACTCTCCAGTAGTCTCAGAGGGAGAAAAAGGATCTCAATAACCACAAATTGAGTAATATGTTGGAACCAATGCACACAGATTAATTAGCTACAACAGACAGCATCATGCCCTTTTGATGCCTTCAGGACACGCATCTTTTCACACACACAGATCTATACACACACACAATCCTGTGCTGGGTCTATCCTCTGAGTCTGAGAATTTGGGAGGGGGGGTTCTTTGGTCAGGCGATAACCCAGTAGAGCAAGGTGAAAGTCCTTAACCAGCTGTGAGTTTCATTGCTGTCAGTAAGAAGACTGAAAATGAATTTCTAAGTCACCGTTGAGCGGAAGGTCACCTGGGAAGGAACCCTCACTCTCCTGACTGAGTCCCAAAATTGATTACATTATCCCTGAGACATTTCCCAATCTTATTTGGGATAAGTTTCTTGGACTTATTGACAAGTCCTCCTGAAAAGGGAATTTTGGAAATCTGAAGTTCTTCAGACATATTTGGATTTTTTTCCTTGAAAGTGGTGCCAAAGCCTTCCTCTCCCCCCGGCACAGCTGGTGTTGATGGTTCCAGTGGTTTCATCTAAAATTTTGTAGCTCTAAATGTTATTGATCCTTGGGCCTATCAGGCCTGTTATAAAGGTGTTAATGCTGAGGGCAGAGGGTCCATTCTCATTAGGCAGTACACTGGAATTACCCATGCTTGCTACGGCCCTCTGAGCAGTTTATGTGGTTATATGAGTTGCCTAGCTGTTGATCTCTTGATGACAAGATTTCAGGAGCAGAATATCTGGTGTATGAGTGGATTATAATCATATTATAAATATCCCTGTAATATATTAGTGAGGTACTTTTAAGAATAATTTACATAGCACTCTGCTTTGTGTCTTTCTTTAATTGGCATGAGGTCTCTGCGGCACTATTCCATTTCAAATTTCTTAGGGTGTTATGGCCTTTTTTAAAAAAAATCCCATAGGCCATAGCCTCACAACAGATTTTGTGAAATCCTATTACTTACATAACCTCTAAAATCAATGATCCTATATATTTTAAAAAGCAGGAAACAGTTATTTGAAATAGTATCTGCATTTTACATCATTTAGGGACACATATATTTTGTGAAGTTTATAATTCCAAACATAGAATAAATCATTGTGTTAAATCCTGGTATTTTAAAGGAAAACAATATTAATCAGCTATGTAAATTATGGCATTATGAGTCAGATTATTTCCTTTGTAACAGTATAAAATTCGCAAACTTTCCATCAAGACAGAAACAAAAGAGAAAGAGAGAGAAAGACAGAAACTGAGATTGAGGAAAAACTATGATCCTTTTGGCATGTCTCTTTTTAGGATGACATTTCCGAGCCCATCTCTGCTGAGCTGGTGTCTGCTCACCTGGCCACACAGTCGTGTTTATTAATGTCAACTTTAACCCAGATCTATATCACACGACGATGCACGCATTTCCTGCTTCATTCATTCATGGTCCGAATAGTTTCTTTCATAGTAATTGCTTATGGAATTTGTGATAGTACAAGCCTTCCCTTTCCCCTTGGTTCTCCCCATAGAAATCCAACCCACTTGCCCCCTCCCTCCCTCCATTGCTTTCCTTCCCTGGCTTCAGAAATCCTGGGAAAGGCTGATTTGAAACCCACATCGGAGTCCCAGGATAGGAGAAATCCCTGTGCCCAAGGATGGGTTAGGTTAGCATTATGGTCAGCAACACACACGTGGGGTGCCTCCTTAACTTCTTAGAGTCTACATAATGCTTCCTTCAATAAAGACACCACACAACTGGGATGCCTGAGTGGCTCAGTGGTTGAGTGTCTGCCTTTGACTCAGGGCATGATAAGTCCTGAGTCAAACAGGACAACAAACTCACAACATTTTTCATTAAACCATTAAACAACCTTTTATATTTTTATTACATGTTCAAAAATAAAATTAATCAGAAAGAGTTGCATTTGTTCAGTATTTCACTTTCAGTTATGGTTTTCTTTCTTTCTTTCTTGGTCGAATTAATTACCCTAATTGTAATTAAGGGTAAAGAAATCAGTCTTTACTCTGCCTGTTTAGGTGATCAAGTCCCCAGTTCATAAAAGATAAGTTTTCTTCACCACAGAATGCCAGGTTCCAAAGGTAGAAGAAATGATAGAATTAGGAAGTCATCATTTTGCAACTCCCCATGAAAAAACTGATTCAGGTAAGAGCCATCAATGAATGCTACAAGCAAGGGGTAGAAGGTTGTGGGGAGTAGGATCTTTGGTCATTACCAAGGTATCACCCTATAGGTGACTTGCCAATTTCAAGAGAACAATTTACTATCACAAAGGCACCGTACAGGTGGCTGACAATTCAACCAAGGGAACAAACTCAACATCCCTAACAATGGCACTCCTCGTGTGCTCCCTGACTGACAGGATGCAACAGGAAGTATCCGGTATCACCTATGCAGTATTTCTTCCTGATTTGTTTAACCTGCACTTAAATAAGCCTTTAGACCTAACTTTTAGTGCACAGGAAATTCAATAGCTAGAATGTGGAGGTAACGACACTACAAGGAAACAATTAGACATGTGGGACGTTTTACAAGACAAGCTGGCCTCGTCTCTTCAGAAAATCAATACGATAATGGAAAGCAGATCAATGCTTGCCTGGAACCAGGAACAAAGGGGATATGACTGCAGAGGGGCACAAAGATTTCTGGGGTGATAGAAATCTGCATTTTGATTGGGGTGATGGTTACACTGACGTATAGAGTTGTCAAAATTAATGAACAGAACACTGATAATGACTGAATTTGTTATGCTGAAGTTATACTTGAATATAGTTTATTTTTAAAATAAAAACCAATTATCAGTGTCACACAAAAAAGTGAAGCCAGGGATGCCTGGGTGGCTCAGTGGTTGAGCACCTGCCTTCAGCTCAGGTCGTGATCCTGGGGTCCGGGATAGAGTCCCACATTGGGCTCCCTGCATGGAGCCTGCTTCTCACTCTGCCTGTGTCTCTGCCTCTCTCTCAGCCTGTGTCTGTCATGAATAAATAAATAAATCTTAAAAAAAAAAAGTGAAGCCATTGGCCCATATTTAAATTGTCTAAAGAGCCATTATAACCAGATATAATAAGAGAAGCTCAGTCAGATCCAGGCTTGAAAAAAAGGGACAACTAAGGACAATTGGGGGATAATGAGGAGAATCGAAACATAAACTAGATGCTAGATCATATTGAGAAGTTTTTAAAAGATTTTATGCATTCATGAGAGAGATGAATTTCTACACTAAAAGATATATATGAACATGTAGAAAGAGAAAGCAAATATAGCAAAAAGTTTTCAATTGTTTAATTCTATAGAAAGAATTCGTTGATATTTAGTATGCTAGACTTTTAACAGTTCTGTACTTCTGAAATATCTAATAATAAAAATATAGAAAACAGTGATAGCCGTGTGAGTGAGTGGTGATGGCTCCTGTGGTTTGGAGGCAGCCTTCAGAAAATCTTCTAGCCTTTTCATGAGATTAACTTTTATGGCAAGGAGTCGCCCTTTCCATTGCTTCTCCTTTAGGAGAAAGGATGCTAGTAGATCCCCAGTGAGACTTTTGTGTCCTACTCTGTGACCTAAAGGACTTTGGGCTCCTCCCATCATCCTTCACTTCTCCCTGCCACAATGCTATCGGGGAAAATACACACAATTGGCTCTGTTAATTGCTTGAATAAATATTTCAACAAGACTAAAAAGAAAAGATACATTCACTCCTGGAATTTCTCCATGAGAAAAGAGAGGATAGAAAAACATAGGTCAAGAAGCTTTTAGCGCTTGAATGGAAACATATGTAATAAGTACGTTGAAGGTAAGAGGAGAGTTCTTTTTCAATATCAACCAAATGTGGTTACCAGGGTTCCGGATGTGGAAGGTCAGAGTTGTTTAATGTGGTGATGTCTACGACGTTACTTTTGCTAAGGGAAGTGATCTCTATTCAAATTCTCCTCTTCCTGGACGGTCTAGCTCAAATTGCTTCTCTTGTACAAAATCTTTCCAAACTAATCCAACCTCTTATGGCAATCACTCCCTCTCCCAGGTTCCACCTGCTTTCGTTGTCTGTTTCAGCTGCTAGGTTATTTAAATAGCTTATATTTTTGCATCCTCTCTCTTAAAAGCCAGAATCCGGTTTGATGGGGATGCCCAGCCCCGAGTCTCCCAACATGTCTGTCTCCGTCTGCACATAGCCATCCATTCTATAAGGGCTTGGACGCAGGGACCATGGCTAAGCCCCTTTGTATTCCCAGTGCCCTGCACAGAGCCTGATCCATAAAAATTTGAAAAATGAGCAATGGCTTTCTTCCTCTCCCTATTGTGGTCCAGAGCATAGGGCAAGGCATGGAGGAGCCTCTCCTTTTAAGTTTCCTTGTAGAATGAATCAAAGTTACCTAGGATCAGGAAACATGAGTGATAAAGTCTCTCTCTCTCTCTCTCTCTCTCTCACTCTCTCTCTGTGAATCTCCCTCTTTCTCTCTTGCTTGCATGAATATGCATTTTCTTTCTCACCCTTGGAATGGAGACACTGTGTTGGCAAGAATGCCAGGATTAGAGTAAGGAGTAGAGATAAGCCATGCCTACTATCCCATCCAAATCCCTGATCCATAAAGTTCATGAGCATGATACGTCATTGTTTTATGACTTCACATTTTGGGGAAATACGTTACATAGTCACACTAAATGGAACATTTTTTTGCTTCTCATCCTTTTCTACATATCATCTAAATATGGATGTACCTTCGGAAGGGTTGTTAAATAAGTTGCAGGGTGTCCAATTAAATTTCAGATAAACAATAAAAGCTTCTTTTAGCATAAGTATATCGCCAATATTTCATGGAACACATCCTTAAAAAATATTTATTGTTTATCTGAAGTTCGAATTCAATCAGGACTCCTCTATTTTTATTTGCTAAGTCTAGTAACTCTTACGTCAAGTCTCCACCCTGGGGACACCTGGGTAGCTCAGTGGTTGAGCGCCTGCCTTTGGTTCAGGTCGTGATCCCTTCCTGCCTCCCTGTGGGAGCCTGTCTCTCCCTCTGCCTGTGTCTCTGCCTCTCTCTCTCTCTCTCTCGGTGTCTCTCATGAATAAATAAAATCTTTTTTTAAAAAAAGGTCTGCACCCTGTACCTTTTCTCATCTACAGTCACTACTTGGGGGAGTCTTTCCAGTCCAATCTTTATCCCGATAACTCTGAAATTTACATCTCCAATTCGGAAATCTGTACTAATCTCTATTCTAAAACATTGGACTACCTACTTGATAATTCCATTTTTATAGCTGATAGTCATGTCAAACCTAAACAGAATTGTTGATTTGCACCCCTTACCCACACACCCAAGCTGCTGCTCCTCAACCTCTCAACCTGCCATCTCATTGAATGGCACCAACATCCATCCAGCTGCTCAAGCTCCTAAGTCAAGAGTCAGCTTTGATTCTTCTCCATCCTGGACTCTGTCTCCAATCAATCAACAAGTCCTATTGGCTCAACTGCCAAAACATATTTCCAACCCACCTCTGCTTCTGTGTGTCCACTACACCCCCTCTGGATCAAGCCACACTCTCTTCTCACTTGAGCAACTGTACTGGCTGCCAAGTATCTTTCCTGCTTTCCCTCTTGCTTCTCTATAACTCTGTATAATGCATTCTGCACACAGTAGCTGGAAGGATCTTTTTTTTTTAAGATTTTATTTATTTATTCATGAGAGACAGAGAGAGGCAGATACACAGGCAGAGGGAGAAGCAGGCTTCACGCAGGGAGCCTGATGTGGGACTCGATCCCAGGTCTCCAGGATCACACCCTGGGCCGAAGGTGGCACTAAACCGCTGAGCCACCCAGGCTGCTCCAGATCTTTTTAAAGAAAGATCATGTAACTCATCTGCTAGAAATGCTCCAATGGTTCCTCACTGCACTAAAAATAAAAGAGCTCTCAGTATGATCTTTTCCCAACCAAATATCTTTCGAGACCCTTCATGATCTATTTCCTGTACCACGCTGTCAAGAGGTCACCAATCTTTCCGTTCCTCAAACATGCTAAGCTTCTTCCTCCCTTAGGACCCTTGGGATGTTCTGCCTGAGGAACTGCACCCAGATGGCTCATTCTTATCATTTCTGCCTCAAATCTTGCATCACTTCTTCAGTTAGGCCTCCCTTACCCCACACCCGCCCCATTGGCTCCTAAGGCCATCACCCCAGGTATTTCCACCTCTAGGCAAAACCCTCTGCACTTGCTTCAGTTTGATTAGTTTGTGCCTGTACACTCACCTGTTCCTGTCCTCTCACTTTTGATCTTTTTTAAAACAGCAGAGAACCAGATTTTGTTAATTTCCTAGTTCAATTTAAGGGTTCTGCTCATTCATATATGATTAATATGTGGTTTATTTGCATTTGTTGTAATGGCTCATGTAGGTGGACTTATTTCTACCATATGATTTTTAGTTTTCTATTTATCATGCATTTTTCATATTTCTTTCTTCTCATTTCTTCCCCATTATCAGGTTGATACACTTCCTTTATTCTCTTATTTTCATCTTTTAGTTTGAAAAATACATACTTGAGTTCTGTGACTTTAGGTTACCTTTAACTTTTAAGCACATGTAACTGAAGTGTGGAGTGAGTCATACTCCTCCTAGAGTGTGAGATAACAATCTCAGAATCCTTTAATGCCAAACAACATCAGTCGTGCTAACCATGTGCCTTAAATATCATTTGAATTTGTCATTAATATCTCCCAAATTCACTTTTTTGTGTGTTTTACAGCTAATGGTAATTTAGATTTCCCAACACATTGCCTAGCTACTTTGCCCATCCAGCTCTTTGTTTCCCACTCATTCCTTTGGGTCCAATTTTCTTGTGTGAGACGAAAGCTCTCTCAGACTGTATGTCTAAAAATGCTTCTAGTGCACCTTGAATCTTGGGCATAATCCACCCATAATCTTGGGTAAGAAATTCTGGTGTGCAGTTCTTTTCCTCAGTGGTTTGAAGACGCTGTTTGAGTAGTGGCTGGCATCTATCATTGCTGATAAGTGTGCTGTCCGTCAAAGTATCAGTGCTTTTCAGTCTTTCTAGTGATTTTGAAGATTCTCTCTGTGCTTTTGAGGTTCTGTCATCATTCTCTGCTATGTCCACGTGTGGACTTTCTGTATGTATTCTGCTTTAGACATGTGTGTCCCTTAGATCTAAATGCTCACCTTTGCTTTTTCTTTGCTTTTCTTTTTATTGCTGTGACTATGAATTACATTCAAAAGAATGCATAGACTGTATGAGTAATGAAATAAGCACCTGTGTATCCACCACCAAATTAAGAATTAGATCCTCACAGGTATCTTGTTGTTGTTGCTATTGTTGTTGTTTTTAAGATTTTATTTATTTATTAGAGAGAGAGAGAGAGAGAGAGAGAGAGAGATCAGGTACACAAGTGGCAGGAAGCAGCAAAGGAACAAGGAGAAGTAGACACCCTGCTGAGCAGGGAGCCCCATCCAGCACTCAGTCCAGGACCCTGAGATCATGACCTGAGCCAAAGGCAGATGCTTAACCATCTGACCCACCCAGGTGCCCTTCTTAGAAGTCCATGTGTGCTTTTCTCTGATCACACTCTTTTCTTCCCTACAAGAGCTACATATCACCTGAATTTTAAATCAATAATTCCCTTGTTTTGCTCAAAGGGTTGAAGGGACTACTACTATTGTATGTTTCTACACAATGTGGGTCTTTAAAAAAAATTTTGTATATTATTCTACTTTGTATTACTGGAGTCATATATCCTTTATTCTTCTGACATGCTTTTTTCATTGAACATTAAGCTTTTGAAATACATCCATATTAATGCATGCAGCTCTAGTGCATTTATTTATATTTTATTTTAAAGATTTTATTTTTATTTATCATGAGAGATGCAGGGAGAGAGGCAGAGACATAGGCAGAGGGAGAAGCAGGCTCCCAATGGGAAGCCTGATGTGGGACTCGATCCCGGGACTCTGGGATCATGACCTGAGTCAAAGGCAGACACTTAACCACTGAGCCACCCAGGTGCCCTAGTGTATTTATTTTAAACAAGTGTATGTAATTCCATTTTATAAATATTCCAGAAAATAAATATTTAGAAAGTGAATGGATAAGTGAAGAAACTTACCCTCATACATTGCCCCCATTTTTGACAACCAAATTTTGTTCTGAACATCAATTTTTGCTCTCTCAATATGATCTTTTCCCAACCATTGAGCTCCAACACAACTTCTCCATCATGCCTAGCCCAGTTCTTCAATTGGCATCTGACCTGGCTTCTCTCCACTAGAATAAACCCCCAAGGTTTAGTTCATTTAAATCTAAGTCACACTTCTTTGGGCAATCTTTTGTGATTAATCAGTCATTAGGCAATCACCTTTAAAAGAAGACTGTAAGGAGCATGTAACCAGACACCAGTCTAGTGAGATACCCCTGGCAGATGGACACTCATCTGCTAGAACACATCAAGTATTCATAAGTGTACCCATTCCACCGGTAGCTTTCACCTTGGAATTTCTTCCTTTTTTTTTTTTTTAAGATTTTTATTTATTTATTTATTCATGAGACACACACACACACACAGAGAGAGAGAGAGAGAGAGAAGCAGAGACACAGGCAGGGGGAGAAGCAGGCTCCATGCAGGGAGCCTGATGTGGGACTCGATCCCGGGACTCCAGGATCATGCCCTGGGCCAAAGGCAGGGTGCTAAACCGCTGTGCCACCCAGGGATCCCATTCTTCCTTCTTTTGAGCTGAAACTGATTCCCGGTACCTTCCACCCTTGGATGGTTACCCTGCCTTCTGGAGAGACACTCAGGAATCTATACCCTTTTCACATCATCTTCTCAAATGTCTGCAAGGTATAAGCAGGTCTCTTTGTCCTAACTCCTTTCATACTATTGCCCTCAACCCAAGCCCTTCCTTTCTCTGCATTCACAGTTTTTTTTTCTTTTGTCATTTCTTACTTACTATGATTTCTGGGTTCTCTTAGTAGGCTGATCACTCTCCTCTGAGCTCCCTCCTATCTATCAATATGATATATGACATGATCTTAGGAAATAAGTCGCCTGCCCCAAGGGATGTCTCACAACTTGCAGCATTTATAATCTTTATCAGTGCTTTGTTACATTTGGTAAAAGATTTTAGATGTAAGCATACACAAGAAACAGCAGAAGACCAAATAATTCTTCTATCATCACACCTTAGACATCTTGTGCCAGGTATCTATCTATCATCTATCTATCATCTATCTATCTATCTATCTATCTATCTATCCTTGGTCCTAGGGCCCTGGGGTCACGACCTGAGTCAAAGGCAGACACACTCAACCACTGAGCCACCCAGGAGCCCCTGAAGCAAAGATTTCTTAAGGCACAAAAATAATAATTATAAAAGAAAAAATGAGATGTACTACATGACAATAAAGAATTCTATTCATCAAAAAAAAAGAATTCTATTCATCAAAAGACACTATTAACAGTAAAAAGTGAGTCTATATATTGGAAGAAGATATTTGCATGCAGCACAGGCTCAACAAAAGACTCACATTTCAATAGAAAAACAATCCCTTCAAAGTGATAAGAAAAAGAATATTCAATAGAAAAAATGTACAAAAGCCTTGAACAGAAATTTGACAAAAGATACTTAAATGGCAAATAAACGTATAAAAAGTACTCAACCTCAATAGTCACCAGGAAAACACAAACTAAAATGATAATGTGATGTCATTTTACATCTGCCAAAGGAGCTCAAAAGGAAACAATTCTATTGCTAGGATTCAGAGGAGCTACAACTCCCACATGCTTTTGGCAGTGGTATAAATTTGCAAGACAATTTTTGAAAACTGAACATAAATCCAATCAAGGTTGAACATACAATTACTCTACAATCCAGCAATGCTGCTAGGTAGAGATTCAACAAAAATGCATACTGGGGCACCTGGGTGGCTTAGTGGTTGAGCATCTGCCTTTGGCTCAGGTCTTGATCCCGGGGTCCTGGGATCGGTTCCCACATGGGACTCCCCACAGGGAGCCTATGTGTTTGCCTCTGTGTGTGTGTCTCTCATGAATAAATAAATAAAATATTTAAATAAATGCATACTGATTACATTCAATGCAATCTCAGGCAAAATCCCAAAAGATTATTTGTGGATATTACAAACTAATTCTAAAGTTTATATGGAGAGGAAAAAGACCTAGAATAGGCAACACAATATTTAAAGAGAACAACAATTTTGAAGGACTGACACTACCAGTTTCAGGAGTCACCATAAGTAACTACTAACTGTAGTTCATAATCAAAATCATGTGGTCTTGGTGAAAGAATAGACAAATAGAAAAATGGTAAAGAATGGAGAGCCCAGAAACAGACTCACACAAATATAGTCAATTGTTCTTCGAAAAAGGAGCAAAGAGGGGCAGCCCGGGTGGCTCAGCGGTTTAGTGCCGCCTTCAGCCCAGGGCCTGATCCTGGAGTCTTGGGATCGAGTCCCACGTCGGGCTCCCTGCATGGAGCCTGCTTCTCCCTCTGCCTGTGTCTCTGCCTCTCTCTCTCTGTATGTGTGTGTCTCTCATGAATAAATAAATAAGAATCTTTAAAAAAAAAAAGGAGAAAAGACAATTCAACATAGAAAGGATAGTCTTTCCAATAAATGCTGCTGGAGGGAAGAAAAAAAGAATTTAAACACAGACCTTATACCCTTCACAAAAGTTAATTCAAAATGTATCACACACCTAAATGTAAAATGCAAAACTATAAAACTCCTAAAAGATAACATAAGAGAGAATCTAGTGGGTTTGGCAATGACTTTTTGTTCATTTTAGATAGAACACAAAGGCGTAATCTGTGAAAAAAATTGATAAATTGAATCCTTTGTTAAAATTAAGAATGTCATGAGAATGAGAAAGTAAGTCATAAACTTGGAGAAAATAATTGCAAAATACATATCTGATCATGACTGATTTCCAAAATATACAAAGAACTCTTAAAACTCAACAATAAGAAAACAAAAATCTTAATTTAAAAGTGGGCAAAAGATCTGAGCAGATATAATAACAACAAATAAACATTAAAAGGTAATCAACATCATAAGTCAGTAAGGAGCTTGCAAATAAAAAAGAGAGATATCACCATACATTATTAGAATGGCTAAAATCCAAACTACTGACAATACCAAATACTGACAAGCACGTGGAGCAAACAGAACTCTCACTCATTGCAAAATGATGGGAATGCAAAATGGTACAGCCACTTTGGAAGACAGTTTGGAGATTTCTTATAAAACCAAACATTCTGTACTATATGATCCAATTGTGCTACTTGGTATTTACCCAAGGGAGTTGAAAACTTATCTACACAAAAACCTGCACACATATGTTCAGAGCAGTTTTATTCACAATTGCTGAAACTTGGAAGCAATCAAGATATCCTTCAAACTGGTATATCCCCACAATGGAATATTATTCAGCAGTGGAAAGAAAAGAGCTATCAAGCCATCACAAGACATGAGGGAAACTTAAATGCATATTACTAAGTGAAAGAAGCCAATCTAGAGGCTACGGGCTGTATGATTCCAGTTATATGATATTTTGGGAGAGGCAAATCCATAGACACAGTAAAAAATTGTTTGCCAGGAGTTAGAAGGGAGGGAGAGATCAACAGGCAGAGCACAGGGATTTTTTTTTTAAGATTTTATTTATTTATACATGATAGACAGAGAGAGAGAGGCAGAGACACAGGCAGAGGGAGAAGCAGGCTCCATGCAGGGAGCCTGACATGGGACTCGATCCCAGGACTCCAGGATCACACCCTGGGCCAAAGGCACACTTAAACCGCTGAGCCACCAGGGCTGCCCAGCACAGGGATTTTTTTAAGACAGTGAAACTATGCTCTATGATCCTATAATGGTGGATACATGTCAATATACATTTGTTAAAACCCATAGAGTGTACAACACCAAGAATGAACCCTTATGTAAAACTGGACTTTGGTTGATAATGATGTGTAATGTAGGTTCATCAGTTGTAACAAATGTATCCCTCTGTACAAGACATTGATAGTGGGGGAGGAGGGGTATGTGTGTTGCGGGCCGAGATATATATGGGAATTCTCTATACTCTCTACTCACCTTTGCTGGGAATCTATAACTGCTCTAAGAAATAAAGTCAATCAAAAAACTCTTTTAAGTGGATGAACCTGTAAAATTTCATTTGTTTAAATCATCACAGATGGGCAGTATCCTTACCCAAATATTGGCTTGGAGAATCGTCCTAAATTAGTGTTATCCTCATGCAAACCTCCCAAGACACACTATAAAATGCAACTTGATGTGAGTGATAAATGGGAAAAGACAGAACCTCCGGCCCAGACTGTACTTAAGATGAATGATGAATGATAAAAAATGACACTATGGAATGCCAAAAAGGGAAATAATTTTGTTAAGGAAAACCTGAGGCAGAATGGCTGATTTGACGGCAAGAATTGTTTCGATGTGATCTTGCTACTCAGTTCTCATTCATTTCAAACTTTCTTACCCTTTTGTCTTTTTTTTCTCTCTCTCTGCAAGATGTTTACAAGTGTTCTAATAGCAACAAAGAATTCCTTAAATAATCCAGTGGAATGCACTTGTGCCACCTTGAGACTTCATCCCCATTGTCATTTGTACCTGTCTTCCCCGCCTCTAGAAAGACAAACATCATCCAAGGATAAAGCCCATCTCAGTAAGTTCCTAAGAGGAACACCCACATGCCTGAAGTTATCAGAGGAAGAAGTGCAGAGAAAAGGCCTAACTTTGGCCACCGAAGCATAGATTTGAGGTTTGGGGGATTTTTTTATGTTTTGTTCGTTTTTAAATTTTTTGAGTTTTGAGTCTACTACTCACTCTTCTGGCATTTCCTGAGGCTTGCCCTCTGAGTAAA
Source organism: Nyctereutes procyonoides (assembly GCF_905146905.1). Lineage (NCBI taxonomy): Eukaryota > Metazoa > Chordata > Mammalia > Carnivora > Canidae > Nyctereutes > Nyctereutes procyonoides. Next base: position 7,825,489 of record NW_026575033.1, on the reverse strand, counting down.
TGGTAACTACCACCCAGTATATGGTATCTACCTTGTTGCACATTCTCAGTGACCTCTAAAGACTCAGTAAATTGGTTAGCTGAGAGACAAGAGAAGCACCCTTCCTATTTGGATTTCCTTTTTTAAAACAAACTATATAATCCTGTAGTCAACCTGCCAAGTGGAGATATTTTTGATATGTCTTTAAAAGTTATTTATGATTTAGAGCTATACTTATAACCAAACTCTCACAAATAATTTGACAGTAAATTCCAACTATTATCTAGGTCTTCTTTGCCTAGACCTGGTTTTCCCCTGATGAATGACTAGAGTGGATGTGCCCAAAACCTATCCCCAGCTCTTGCTAATTTCTTGACCTGGTGATCCCACTGCAACCAAAATGACTGTTTGGAAATGCACATACGATCATACCACAGGTACCTAAATACAGTTTAGGGGCTTCCTATTTGGGCTTTTATAGCAGAGCCCTTCTAACCTTATGAACTCTTTAAGAAGGAGGTTGGTGGTGAGCCAGTTGAGATTATCTGCCCCAAGAGAGATGCAGCAGGACAGAATCAGATATAGCCCCCACAGATTTCTTGGCTTTGTATTGCAGAAGTCCAAGCCCTTAAAGACTACTAGAATATTCTATATATAGATATAATGCCATATTCAGAAGCATAAGGGTTGTATATTTATAATGAGGAGAGGTGTTGGGGACTAGAAAATATCTTTTGGGGAAGTTGGGGTATGGTAGGAATTAGACTTTATTCCTAGAACAAGAGTCCCTCTGACTCAGGAGGAGATGGGGCAGGGGAACAGTGAAAGTAGTGTTGCATGCCTCAGGGGAGGTAGCTGGACCCAGAAAGGCAATGCCAGACAGGCACAATCTTCAGGAAGATGGCATTCCCAGCCTGGCACAGAGACTGCAGGGACCTGGCAGGCCCACTGTCCACCATGAAGACAGCTCAGCAATAACCAGCCAGGATCTGTCATTGGTGATCAGACAATCCTGCTCACAACTACCTTGTACCTTCCCTCTTGCAAAACAACACGATGCCTGCCTGCTACAGAGAGATATTCATTAAGTGTGTTTTAAATGAGTGAAGAAAAGGAAACCTTGCAAAAGTGACTTTTCACAATGGATACTTTTCTTTCAAATTACCTTAAACTTCATTCTCTCCTCTGATATATAAGCATAAAATATCTCCTAATAAATACAAACTTGTGGGGAACCTGGGTGGCTCAGTTGGTTTGGCTCAGGTTATGATCACGAGGTCTTGGGATCGAGCCCCACATCAGACTCCCTGTTAATTAACTTAAAATTTAAGCCAATGTATAACATTTTAAAGCAAAATGCTTTCCCCATACACACAGAGAAAGAGATATCTGACCTTATTTATCTGGGCTCTGGCTCCTACGGCCAGGTCAGCAAAGGGGGCTGAGACAGAGAAGCAGGCATCCCATTTACAGGACAGTTCTGCTTGAACTGTGTGAAAGTCAACAAATATGCCCCCTGGGCCATGTGGCTGGTATTTCAGAGGTCCTGCTGGTTCCCAAATCAAAAGCTGGTAGTGGGTAGCTATAGAAGGTTATATAGTACCATTAACAGGCTGAAGGAAAGATGTAATGCCCCTGTCACGGGTTTACTCTGACCTGGTGTCTCCATGCCTTCCACACACTCTTTCCATGTCATGGCTTTGCCTGCTTCTCTGCCTCTCCGGTGCTGTGTGACCATTTAAAGCAATTAGCAGAGCATCTGATGTACCCAGAAGGCCACAGTGAGTGTAGTCAGATGGAAACCCCATCGGCTGTGTCAGTGCATCCCCACCCTTTGCTGGGGGACCTGTGGTTTACCCTCTTGCAGGGAAGGCAACCAACCCAGGAGTTCATGTGATCGTTCCTTAGAGGCTTGTGCTCCCCACTGAGCAGAGAACAAGTGGTTGTGTCCTGCTGCCCCGGCTCCTGAGCCCCACCTGGCATGTAGGCAAGGGTTTCCCTTCGTGAGAGTAGGCGGCCTGTGCTTCACCACCACATTAATGTTACCACAGGAGTCATTGTTTGGTGGGCCCCACTTATCCCCTTAATGTGAGTGTAGGAGTAGGGATGTCAGGGAGTCTTCATTTGAAGGGATAAAGAGCAGGCAAGACTCCTCGGTCCTCCTTGTAGTAAAGCAGTCCTCCTTACCAGTCAGGAATTCTTTCTGGAATCCCTCTGGGCTGGGGGCAACTCAGTTGTCCCCCAAGCAGAGTCCTTGAAAAGCTGCAGGGCTTCTTTAAAAGGCCATACCCAGGGGGGAATCCCTGTGTGGCTCAGTGGTTTAACGCCTGCCTTCGGCCCAGGGCGTGATCCTAGAGACCCGGGATTGAGTCCCGCGTCGGGCTCCCTGCATGGAGGCTGCTTCTCCCTCTGCCTGTGTCTCTGCCTCTCTCTCTGTCTCTGTCTCTGTCTCTCTCTCTCACGAATAAATAAATAAGATATTTTTAAAAAAATATTAAAGGCCATACCCTAAAGCTCTCTGGAATGGTGGTGCCTTCCTTAGATAGAGACAGCTAGCTGCTGTCGGGTGCCCGTTCTCACGTTCTTCCTTAGTGACAGAACTGCAGTATCAGGAGGGGTGTCAATACACACCCAGAGAAGAGACTACGTTTCCCAGCTTTCTCTGCAGCTATGTGTGACCCTGTGACTAATGAGATAGAAATGTATGTGTTAGGGTGGACATCCAGAAAGATTAATTAATGAAAGCTAGGCCACCTGAGATGCTGCTTCCCACTGCCTGGAACTTACATGGCTGGTGCTCTGGCAGCCATCCTGGACCATGAGGGCACCTTGAGGACGAGGGCAACATGCACTAGAAAAGGTGAGTGGGAAGTCCAGAGAGTTCCCATGTACCTTCTTGTGCCCCCAACCCCAAAACATACACACACAGTTTACCCTATTTTTAACATTTTGCATTCATGTAGTACAGTGAATCAATACTGAGCATTATTATTAACTAAGGTCCATCATTTACATAAGGGTCACTATGTAGTACATGCCATAGGTCTTGACAATGATGACAGGTATCCACCATCATAGTATTAAAAAGAATAGTTTCACAGCCCTAAAAGTGCCCGTACTCCACCTGTTCATCCCTCCTTTTCTCCCTCCCCCGAAATCCCTGGCAACCACAAATCTTTTTACTACCTCCATAGTTTTGCCTTTTCCAGAATGCCATATGCTTAGAACCACATAGCAAGCAGACTTTCCAGATTGGCCCCTCTCTCTTAGCAACACACATACACATTTCCTCCATGTCTTTTTATGGCTTGAGAGCTCGTTTCTTTTTATTGCTAAATAATATTCTACTGTCTGGATATGCCACAGTTTAATTTTAGGCTCTCCTTAATTTTATGCATTCACCTGCTGAAGGACATCAGGGTTGTACCTGCATCTCCAGACTGCTGGCTCTGCCCTACAGACTTTAGCCTTGCTCCTTTCAGGTCGGTTCATTTCTCCTACAGGGTGAGGAATGGGGGTGGGGGTGAGGGTCTGTGGGCAGCATTATAGTCTCTGCAGTGGGAGGTGGTGGGAGATGAGGCAGGAGGGAGAGCATGTACATGCCCGCGCATGCCCCCCTCCCAATTCCTGTTTCTGTAATGTACTGCTGGCCTCAGCATCTGCCAGCTGTTCGTGTTGTGGCAGAATTTCAACCTTGCAGGCAATACTTACCAAGGAAGGGTCATTGGCACTGATTACAATTCACTTTTCTTTTCTGCTATGTCTGGAGCAAACTTTGTGTCATATTTTATCTTACCTGTTTCTGCTGCTATTTTCTTAGTCATGATTAGAGCCATTGTGATCCTTCTATTGTGAACATCAGTAGCCCAACAGGGACATCACACTTCACAAATAGGACTAAGTCATTCGGTGTTCCTTTCTAGAAGAAAGACTATAATCAGTTCCCACCTAATTAAAAAAATAAAACTGCTGTTACTTTCCCCACACACACTCAGCCCCACACCAGAGACTCATACTTTAACAGCTTTATAGTGGAGGCTCTTTTGAAGACTCCACTGTCAATAAGGTAGTGACTCAGAACTAGAAAAAAAATACATTGCCAGCATGGAGTGTCAGTGCCTCAATGTTAAGCCCAGGACAATTCATTCTGCATGACCTTAGTGAGACAGCTGGGTGTTCCCACTTCTCCATCTGTTGCATGTCAACTAGCACCTGCTCCCTTCGATTACTTTCAGAAGAAGTTGGGGATTTTAAGAGATGTGCATATCCTTGGGTCCATAATAAGTCTTCAAACTTCTCAGAGAAGATTTATGCAAATCAGCCTCAGAAAGAAAAATTTTACAAACCACCCTTCAGAAGTTTTGTGATTTGAAACAAGAATGATGATTTTTGTTCTATTCACTATTGTTTTGCTATTCTAAGTCCTTTTACCATAAATAGCAATAAATATCCAGTAGAAATTCCCATGTACTTGAGCATTATGAAGGAAAGCCACAGAAACCAGGATTTTTCTCATTAAAAGCTTTCAAGTTCAATCAAATGGAATCACTAAAAAAGAAGAAAAAAATCCTCTTTTAATAAAAAAAAAAATATCCGGGGACACCTGGGTGGCTCAGTAGTTAAGCATCTGCCTTCGGCTTAGGTCGTGATCCTGGGGTCCTAGGATGAGTCCAGGATTGGGCTCTCTGTAGGGAGCCTGCTTCTCCCTCTGTCTGTATCTCTGCCTTTCTCTGTGTGTCTCTCATGAATAAATAAATAAAATCTAAAAAAGAAAAAAAAAAAGAATTGCAAGTCATGACCCAGGACTGCTGTCACTTCTGTGTCTTTGGTCACATTTGTTAGTCCTTTCTTTTACATCTTCTCTGTTGTGATGGCAAATGTTATGTCTCAGCTTGGCTGGGCCATGGTACCTCGTTGTTTGCTCAAACACTAGTCTAGATATTGTGCAAGTGTTGTTTTTGGTTTTGTTTTTTTACAAGTGTTTTTATTTTGTTTTTGTTTTGAATAATCTGTGTGAATAAAAATGAAAGTGTATTTTTAGGTTTGGCTAGTATTTAAATCAGTAGACTTTGAGTAGAGCAGATTATCCTCCATCAGGTGAGTGGGCCTCACCCAATCATTTGAAGATCTTAAGAGCAAAAGGGCAGACCCCCAAAGAAGAAAAAATTGTTCTCAAGACTGCAATATGGAAACTCTCCCTGAATTTCCAGCCTTCTGACTCAAGGCTACAATACCAACTCTTACCTGAATCTCTAGACTGCTGCCTTGCCCAATGGATTTTGGACTGGGGCTTACAGGTTCCCACAATCACACAAGGCAATTCCTTTAAATAAATCTCATCCTCTCTCTCTCCTCTCTCTCTCTCTCCCTCTCTCTCTCTCACATACACACACAGACACACATTATATATATATATACTTTATTAAGTCCATATATACAATAGCTATAATGTATGTATGTGTATATATAATATGTACATGTGTATGTATCTTCTACTGGTTGTGTTTCTCTAGAGAACATGTTTTATGTCATACTTAGGAAGATCTCCCCCATTCTGAGATTATTAAAACAATTTTCTGTCCGCTGAACTCAACCTCTAAAACTAATAATACACTATATGTTAATTGAATTTAAATAAAATAAAACTTTTAAAAAATGTTCCATCACTTCTTTTCACCCTTTTCATGGTTTCTTTTTTTTTTTAACGTTCAATGTTTTTTACCCATTTACTTTTTATTTTGGTGTAAGATATGACTAAGGATAGAATTTTATTTTATTCCCAGATAGGGAAATGCCATTTTGATTTGTAAATCTGGCATAAATATAAGATTGATTTTTATCATACACTTTGTAAACTGGCTCAGAGAGTAACTATAAAACTTTACAACTTTTTAAAACACTTAAGAGAATTCAAGCATCTTTGGGGAAAAATGTATTACTTTTTGAGAACTACTTTTAAAGACCAAAATGCATTCAAAAGTAGGAGTCCTGAAGTGTTTGCTTAAAAAAAGAAAGTCAATAACTCGAGAGTCAAACCTCCTATATCAAACTATATTACCAAAATTAAATTACTTGAGGGGTTCCTGCCACAGGCATTGATCTGGGGCTGGGGAAGGTATTTTGCCCACAAGCCTTAATATCACTGTGTGCCCTGTGACTTGGGTTTTGAGTCAGTGACACCTTGACTCAAAGCACCAGAGAACTCACACACAATATTTCATTCTGCCCTTTATTGAATCCTTACTTGCACTGTGAAATGCCCTTTGGCAAAAAACAACTTGTAATCCAATGGGAAGATTATTTATTGGGTCAAAGTCCTCAAGGTACTGATTCAAGAGGTATGACTATTCCCTGGGTGAATTTAATTTGTTCAAAAAGTGGTTTGAACATTGTAAACACTTGAGCATTTGGGAACTGCTTTCCCAACAAGGTAAAAAAAAAAAAAAAAAGAACCTAGTTCTGTAATGATACAAAAAATACTACTCACGGGGTTTACAAAGAAGATCTTTGGTTTGAATTTGAAGTCAAATTTAGCCCAACAGGTGCTTTCTTGTCACTAAACTATGTGACGTTGCCAAAAGAATCCATATTTCAGGAGAAAAAAAAAAGACTTGAATCAAGCAGGATCTGAGTGTAATGCATGTGAAATAACTGGAGACTAGTACAAGCAATTAAGCAACACACTGTTTCAAACCACTAACCCTATTCTAGGTTGAAAATAGTACAAAACTTACAATATTTAAAACAGTACATGAAGAAAGGTGCAAAACTCACAAAAATTAGAATTGAAAGTACTTCGACATTAATGGGACTCGAACACAATCACATCAGGCAGGTGAATTGGTACATAAGTTAATAATTTTGCTAATCAAAGTAATTAACTGGAAAAAAAAGAAATTAACTAGAGAGAACATCTCTGGAAGGATATACAAGGAACTAGTAAAAAGGGGTTGATGTTAGGTAAGTGGGTCCTGATGGCTAGAGAGTCAGAGTTCAGAGGGAGATTTACCTTTCTTTTTGTATCAAAAACAAAATGATTTTGAAAGAAATAGGAGGAACAATTAGCAAGCAACAAGAAACAACCAAAAAGAAATGCTGCTGAAGAATCGCTGAACCACCATAGATAGCTGACACCATTGACCACAACTTATGACTTGGCACTCCAGCCTTCCTTAACTTCCAGGACAGTGCATTCCTCTGGCTCTCCCACTCCCTCTTAGATGTTCCCCCTTGACCTTGTCATGGACTTCTCTTCACCTGTCCATTAATTTCCACAGCTCTGCCACCAACCCTGATTCCATCCTTGGTTGTCCTTCCCTTGTACACTTCACTTTAGACAAAGACATTCACTCCCAAATCTCTTCTGAAGCTTCAAAAGGTGTAACCAAGGGCCCCAATATCTCAGTCCACGTACCCTGCAGGCTTCATAGTCTCAACATGCCTACCTCCAAATGCATCTAAAAACTAAGAGAAGACTTTTGGGAGGCTCACAGAAGAAGCTCTCCATGTGGGGTCCTGCTGAGACAGGCCTAAATGACTTGGAAGAATAAGGCAGGAGTCTGTGTTGAACAATGCATCTCCAGAAGCTTCTAAGGCGCTCAACACCTACCAGATGCTATCCGCATTTGTTGGGAGAAAGAAAAAGAAGGAAATGGGGGTGGTATGAAGCCCAGGAAAGAGAGAACAGAGAAACTATGTTGATTCAAAACCCAGCTATTTACTAAACTTATGACCTTGGGCAAATGAGTCAGCTTCCCGGACTCTAAGTCTCTCTCTTCTTATCTGTAAAACAAAGCAGCCACTTGGGATTGCTGTGAGGATTGAATGAAATAATGCCTGTAAAATGCTTGGCATAGGGCTTGACATGTAATAAGTGGCCCATAAATGCTATTGTTATTACTCTTGATGAGGGTCAATAAAGCTGGTAAGGACCAAGGGCTTGAAACATGCCTGTTACCTCAACATCTGAGCCCCTTCTCTCTGCTATCCCTTCCACCTACAACCAGTTGCTTAACAAAAGCCTTCCTGGCATAACTCCTGCTCCTACTCTCCTCTTAAGAGTCCTGTCCCCTCTGGTGAATGCAAATCTGCTGAGAACAACCAGAGAACTACCGCAACAGTTTCTGCAAGCTTGATAAAACCTCTTCAACAGATCAGCTGTCTCTGACACGCAAAAAGGAGCAGGCTGAACTATTAGGATGCACTCAGCCTGTTCTAAACCTCAAGGAAATCAGCCTGAATCACCATCCTTGTCAACTGAGCCTCTCAGAAGCATCTGGAAGATTCTGTTCTCAGCACTGAACCAGATTGCTCACAGAGCAAGAGGCAGCAGAAAACTCAGGGCACTCTCTCTCACTTCTGCTGACCATCTGGCTACTGTTGGGACACTAAACCACAATCCTAGCAGAAGGGACAGCAGCGCAGGAGTCTGATTCTAGGCAGGAAGCTCTTGTTCCTTCCCCAATGCCCTGCGATGTTCTCTCCCCCTCCGACAAGTAGAGAGGGATGGTAAGTAGTGACCATCCTGGTCTGCCCAAGTCCCTGACCACAGACAAAGGCTAATGATAAGAGGTGGTATTGTTTGGCAGCTAAAGGAATAGTCTGGAGTTGGACAACCTAGGTTTGAATTCTGAGTCTGCCTCTTACCATACAACCTCGGGCAAGTTATTTAACTTCTCTTTACCTCAGTTTTCTCATATGTAAAATGGGGTGATAATAGCAGAACTTAGCTCATAAGGTGTGGGGTGTGAATCCATGTAAAACGTTTCTTCAAAGAGTGCCTAGTTCTATACAACATACATGTAAACCATATATAATTATCATATTACATCACCAGTAAGCCAATTTAACACTGTTGACAAAATAGCTAATGGCACAAAGTTCTTGGTGTTTGCACAAGGCAGCATGGTGGTGTAGACAGAACAGAGGAGTGGTAATTAAAAGGATACTCTGGTTCCTGTGCTACCACATCCTCCTTATGCAAGCCTGGGAAAAGCACATAATCTTGGGACGCCTGGGTGGCTCAGTGGTTGAGCGCCTGCCTTCAGCCCAGGGTGTGATCCGGAGTCCCGGGATCGAGTACCACATCGGGCTCCCTGCATGGAGCCTGCTTCTGTCTCGGCCTGTGTCTCTGCCTCTCTCTCTGTGTCTCTCATGAATAAATAAATAAAATCTTCAAAAAAAAAAAAAAGCACATAATCTTGCTGAGTTTCTTCCTAAAACTGAGAATAGTAGCTTTACTCTGCCTAATTCACAGAGCTCCTTTGATGACTAAATGAGGTGGTATCCATGAAAAATATTTGGAAATCCTAGAAAGCTACCCCATTGCAAAGGATAATTACTGACCTGAAACTCCTCACAGGGACCCACATGGTCAAGTCTATCAGGACAGGCACCCTTGACATTTCACATGGCTCAGGAATTGGTATGAGTCCTCAACTGGCCTAGTCAGACCAATAAAAAATATATTCCATGGTGTAGGAAAGGTGTTCACTCTTTCTTGATTGACATGAAGCCCCAATGGCCTTGGGCTGCCATAATCTTGCCACCAAGAAGAGAACCAGCTCTGGAATGAAATTGATACTGAGGAGAGAATGAAGAAGTGGCAGGACCCTCTGAGCTTGCTATTACATGAGATTATGAGTGTTTCTATTGCCAAAGGCAGCTGGAATCGAGTTTCTAGCCAAATGCATGCTAATTAATTAATACAAGGAGAGAATCATAAATGCTAGAGCTGGAAGAAATTTTAGAAGCCATCTAATCCAACATCCTCATTTTGTGGTTGAGGAAACAGTTTAGGCAGGCTGAGTGATTTGTCCACAGAAATGTAGGGATGGAGTGGCAGTGCTCATCCTCCTCACTCTCTGCTGGAGCTATGATGGGAACAAAGGTGGAATTTTCCACATCTACTCTGGAGACAGTCTCCAGTCTAGGACTCTAGCTAAGAACTGTGTCAGTTGGCCACCCCCCAAAGTACCCAAGGCCATGCAGAACATTCATGATGAACATTCTCCCCACTGTTAGCACTCTTCAGTTGGCCAACTAGAATTTACCCAGCACCTATGCACCCACAGTGAGCCTCACCCTCTAGGACAAGCAAGGATGTTACAAAGAAGGGTATTATTTCCTGATCTCCATGGGTGTAGAAACCGAGTTTGTACAACCCCTTCATAGCCAGGATGTTTTCACACACGTGAGGTCTGCCCCATTATGATATTCAGGCAGAGGATGATGGAATGGCTGCATGTTGTCTTATTGAAAGGATCAGCATGTATGTGACTCTCCATCATATGCCTGTAAGATGGGGGATCAGTTTGCTTGGACTATCATAACAAGGCACCATGAACTGGAGGGGGTGCTTAAATAACAGAAATTTAGGGGCGCCTGGGTGGCTTAATTGGTTGAGCATCTGCCTTCGGCTCAGGTCATAATCTCAGGGTCCTGGGATCCAGCTCTCTGTCAGACTCCCTGCTCAGTGGGGAGTTGACTTCTCCCTCTCCCTCTGCTCCTCCCTGGCTTATGCTCAATCTCTCTCTCCTCTCTCTCTCCTCTCTCTCTGTCAAATGAATAAATAAAATCTTTAAAAAATAAAAGATAAAAAGATAACAGAAATTTTCTCATAGTTTGGGAGGCTGCAAGTCTGAGATCAAGGTGTTGGCTGGGTTAGTGTCTTCTGAGACCTCTCCCTTTGGCTTGTAGATGGTCAGAGGAAGGACCATGTACGTCCTCACATGGCTTTTCCTCTGTGTATGTTTCTGTCCAAATTTCCTCTTCTTACAAGGAAACAAGCCAGATTGGATTAGGACCACTCACATGACCTCTTTTAACTTAATTATCTTTTTAAAGACCCTACCTTTAAATAGTCATATTCTGAGGTGCTGAGGGTTAGAACTTCAACATAAGAATCTGGAGGGGACACAATTCAGTCCATAACAGAAGGCATATTTCCTTTCCTTTCCTTTCCTTTCCTTTCCTTTCCTTTCCTTTCCTTTCCTTTCCTTTCCTTTCCTTTCCTTTTCTTTTTTCTTTTCCTTTCCTTTCTTTTCTTTTTTAAAGATTTTATTTATTCACTTGAGAGAGAAAGAAAGAGAGCATGAGCAGGGGGAGGAGGAGAGAGAAAGGGAGAAGCAGACTCCCTGCTGAGCAGAGAGCCCTACACAGGGCTTGATCCCAGGACTCTGGAATCATGACCTGAGCCAAAGGCAACTACATAACCGACTGAGCCACCTAGACATATGCCCTTGGGAACTGGTAGTGGGCTAGTGACATTGACCTGCAAGGTAGGGTCTTAGTGGGTCTGAGAAGTTTTTTTTTTTTAAAGATTTATTTATTTATGATAGACAGAGAGAGAGAGAGAGAGAGAGAGAGAGAGAGAGAGAGAAAGAGGCAGAGACACAGGAGGAGGGAGAAGCAGGCTCCACGCCGGGAGCCCAACATGGGACTTGATCCCGGGACTCCAGGATTGCGCCCTGGGACAAAGGCAGGCGCCGAACCGCTGAGCCACCCAGGGATCCCTGGGTCTGAGAAGTTTGGTTTTGTTCTCTGCCACATTCACATGATCTTTAGGCTCTCAACACTCTTCAGGAAGAATTTATACAAACAGTCTCTACATTTGATGCTTCCATTCAAAGGAATATTTATAAACATCAGGCTTCTGATTCCTGAACAAACTCAGGGTCAGCAAGACCACATCCTTGCTTGCATAAAACAGAAGACCCAGGGCCAAGCAGCCTTGTACAGCATATCTGTCTTCAGCTTCCTGGCATAAATAGAATAAGAATATGTAAAATTAATTAAGCCCAACCTCTGACAACCATCAGCATCCTATGGACAGGCTGTCCCCCAAGACCACTTGTGCTCTAATTTTCTGTCACTCTAATCAGTGTCTCCAAGCAACACAGGCAATGAACATTTTGTTCTTTCCTTCACTTACTCACTCAACACTTATTGATCAAGCATCTACTATGTGCTTGGTGCTCAGGGTGGAGGGGTAAAGAGGTCTGAGGAGAGTCCATGGAGGAAGCGAGATTTGAGTTTGCCCTTGTAGACAGGCTAAGATCTGGATGAGCAGAAGGGATTCCAGGTGGAAGGACCATATGCACACATGCCGACAAGTGGGAAAGACAAGCCATATTTAGGGTCAATGAGTAGATAAGGCCTTGTAGGAACGGAGGGAGGATTGTGTCAGGGAAGCATGGGCTGCCAGCCTAGATGGGTAGATAAGATCTGATTGTGCTTGAGATAGGGTACTCCACCTCACCATCTGCTCTTTACTTCCCACAGGCTGGAAGTCAACCTGCAGAGATCAAGGGGAAGGTGGGGAGAATGGGAGGCAGGCAGGCCCTTCTTGTTTCCGGGAAAGGGTGGAGAGAGGAAGGAAACGGTGTCAATACAAGCTGCTCTGACTATAAACAGCCCAGTTTTCTGCCAGTTGGAATGTACGGCACCTGGATTCCGACCATTCTAGTGGGCCTTCAAATCTGCATGGCAGTATGGGAAAGGTGACTTGACTGCCTATTTTTGAGTATCTAAATCTCTCACCAGTTGAATGATTTTGTCTGTGTACCATTCACAGGATGGTATATATGTTCATGCAGATACAAAGCACAGGTGGGTGGAAGCCAAGAGAAGCTTACACTCAGATTGGCTTCTTAGATGGGACTTAGTTCCTCTCGCAAGACAGCCTTGCCCCAAGTACCCCTAAGACAGAATCACAGGTGAACATGTTGGCTTCCTGAAGTATGCTGGGGTGTGGGACAATGAAGAGAGGAACCTGTAACCTGCAGAATGGTCTCTCCCATGGGGAGCGTGAGAGGACCACTGGGGCTCCAGGACAGCCCACCCTAACTGTTCAGTGCAGGTGGGTTGTTCAGGTAAGCAAGGGCTTCCTGTCCAAAACTATCAATCAGGCAGCTCCTTCTTGCTTGTTGGTGGGATTCAGAGTTTTCAGGGCACCCAAGAAACAGTAAAGGGAAACTTGTACTATGTTTTTGTTTCCCTTCTGGAGCATGATAAATAAAACAAAAAGGAGTGGCCTGCTTTGTGCTAAAGTGAGACACTGCCATGTTGGAAAGATCCAGTGATGCTGCTCAGATAGGTTGTGTTAAAAATTTTAAATGCTTCTTGAAGTACATTTTTTTCTGAAAAAAAAATGCCTTTGTTGGTAAATATTGGGTTTGGGGAGAAAAGAATCTAAGAATATTAGAGCTAGAGTAAGGGAGGCTAAGACATGATAACTGAATACATTATGTGACTGGGTCTTCTGCTAGAGAGAAACAAAATGCCATGAAAACATTACTGGATACCAAACCCTTATCAAAATCACAGTGAGAAACCACTTCACAACCACTAGGAGAGCTCTAACCAAAGACAATCACATGTGTTGCCAAGGATGGGGAGAAAATGGAACCCTCACACATTGCTGGTGGGAATGTAAAATGGTGAACCTGCTCAAGAGAATAGTCTGGCAGGTCCTCAGAAGGTTAAACAGAGGTACCACGTGACTCAGAAATGTGCACTCCTATGAATATACTGGAGGAATGAAAACATATTTCCAGTCAAAAACATGTACATGCATGTTTGTGGCAGCATATTCATAACAGCCCCCAAGTAGAAACAACCCAAACGTCCATTAAATGACAGACACATAAATAAAATGTGGCACATCCAGGCATCAGTAAAAAGAAATGAGCTAACAGGCCATGAAAAGACACAGAGGAACCTTAAATGCATATTACAGAGTGAAGGAAACCAATCTAAAAAAGCTACGTACTATAGGATTCCAACCCCATGACATTTTGGAATAGGAAAATTTCCAGAGACAGTAAAAAGATTAGAGATTGCCAGGGATTAACAGGGAAGGAAGGGTGAGTAGCAGAAGTACAAAAAATTTTTTAGGGCAGTGAAACTATTCTGTTATGATTTTTCATTAATGGATACACATCGCTAAACATTTGTCAAACCCTATAGACTGTACAACACCAAGAGTGACCCCCAGCATAAACTATAGACTTTTTTTAATATCCAATTATTTTTTATTTTTATAAAGATTTTATTTATTCATGAGAGACACAGAGAGAGAGACAGAGAGACAGGCAGAGGGAGAATCAGGCTCCATGCAGGAAGCCCAATGTGGGACTCGATCCCAGGTCTCCAGGATCAGGCCCTCGGCCGAAGGCAGGCACCAAACTGCTGAGCCACCCAGGGATCCCTAAACTATAGACTTTGAGTGATATACCCATGCAGGCTTTTCAGTTATAATAATTGTGCCACTGTGGTGCTGATGTTGATAGAGGGAGAGGCTGGACATATGTGGGGATAAGAGACTTATGGGAGATATCTGTACTTTCTAATCCATTTTATGATGAACTGAAAACTTCTCTAGAAACTAAATCTATTTTTTTTAATGGTAGAATGGGACACCTGGGTGGCTCAGTTGGTTAAGCATCTGCTTTTGGCTCAGGTCATGATCCCAGGATCTGGCCTGTGCATTGGGGTCCCTGCTCAGTGAGGAGTCTGCTTCCCTCTCTCTCTGTCCTTCCCCCAACTTGTGCTCACTTGATGTCTCTCTCTGTCTCTCAAATAAATAAATAAAATCTTGAAAAAAAAAAAAGTAGGGAGACCCCAAGCCAAGGAACCCAGGCAATCTCTAGAAGCTGGAAAAGAAAAATGGATTCTCCCCAAAGCCTCCAACAAGAACACAGGCTTGCCAACACCTAGATCTGAGTCCAGTGTGAGGTTTAAGAAGCTATCAGGCCACAGTTCTGACCTCCAGAACTATACCAGAATGCATCTCATTGTTTAAAAGCACCAAGTTTGGGTGACTTGTTACAGCAGCCACAGGAAGCTCATACACCAGCATTGTTCGCTAAATGTACCATGGCGGTCATGTAACATAATAGCAAGAGGAGAAGCCAGCTGAAAGACATGCAGGAAGCCTCTATACTATCTTTGGAATACTTCTGTAAATCTAAAAAAATTTTTTTAAGTTTTTTTCTTAGAGGCTAAGATGTGCTAAAAACCAGCAGGCGAGGCCACTTGTACACAGTCCCGATGTGGCAGGCCATCCTGTCTTCTTGCTCCCAATCCCACCTCATCTCCTCACAAGGAGCCATGACAGAAAAACCAAAGAGGAAGAGTACCAACCATTTCCCGAAGGCATTGCCCAGAAGGAAACCAAACAACTGATTTTAAACAACAGTTTAAAGAAGAGTCGAGTCACCAGAAGCAGTGACCTGTGAGTCCCATGCAAGACAGAAATTAAGCAACTATCCAAAGTCATAGGGATTGAAGAGTAACAAAGTAGAGAATGTGCTAAGCATCTACCACATGCTCTGTAAATGTGTGTTATGGAAAACAAGGGCACTGTGCCAGCCGCCCAGGAGTGGCACTCAGTAAACGCAGATATTGCTTATAGATTTTTTCAAAAACACTTTTTTGGGCACCTATTCCTTACATTGAGAAACATAGAGTCTTAGCAACCTAGTTTCCCCTTCCTGGAAGTTTTAATAGATTATCACAAAGTTAAGAGACTTTACAGAAAACAAATTAACATTGAATTCTAAGCTAAAGAACATGACACTCTTCATGGCAAGAGCCCCCACTCAGTGTTGCCTGCTCCGCATGGATGCGTGCCTCCCAAGGTGACGCCTCTCCCTGGTCCTGAGTTATCTTCTGAATTGAGGGCATCTTCATATTCTTCAATTTAACTTCCTACTCTACCCAGCCCTCTTGGGATGCCCTTGTTGGTAAAGAATGTTTATTTTCCTCCAGTTGCCCCATGCTAAAAAGGTTGGGTCACCCATGATACCTATGTCTCCTCCACTCTAAACCCCCAGGCCACCTCTTTTCTGTGGACTCTGCTTTGGGGGATCTTTGGGGGATGCTTTGGAGCCGCCCCCTACCCTGTGCCCACCACCTTCTGCCCATTCCCCCTACCACTGCCCCTTGATTAGGGACCATAGAGATGGTGCAGCCTCCTGGTTTCCTGGGTCCGCTCAGCTCCATCCAGCCTGTAGTATGAAGCCTCCACCTTCCTGACCTCCCAGGCCATAAAGCTCTTCATGGTCCCACCCACAGGCTCGCCTCACCTCCCCTGGTCCCCTCTTGCTCAGGCCCCACACACCAGCCAAACCAAAGGGCCCGCTTCCTGGAGAAGGCAGGTCATATTGGCACCTGGAACTCCGTGCTGAGGCCCCTCCCTCAGGCTGGGGGTGCTCGCCTCCCTTCATCCTTGACAAGCTCCTACTTTCCCATTTATTTATTTATTCATTAATTCATTTATTTATTTATTTGAGCATAGTTGACATACAATGTGACGCTAGTTTCAGGCGTACAGCATAGTGATGCTACAACTCTGCATTGTGCCGTGCTCCCCACAAGTGGAGCTCCCAACTGTCACTATACACCATACACAGACTCTACTCCCTGTGCTGTGCCATTCATCCCCATGACTTACTGCATATAACTGGAAGCCTGTTCCTCCCACTCCTCTTCACCCGTTTTGCCCATCCCTCCTCCCCTCTGGCAACCACCAGTTTGTTCTCAGTATTTATGGGTCTGATTCTGCTCTTTGTTTGTTCCGTTGGGGTTTTTTTCTTTATGTTTTAGATTCTACATATGGATAAGCTTCTACTCCAAATGCCTCCTTCTCTCTGATGCTTTTTTGAATCCCTCCCATCAGAAAGACAGGACCCCCTTCACTGACCATCTGCCCTGCTCCTAGAGCACATGGCTCATCCCCTTCCAGTCACTTCGGCCTGCGTTTGCCCTGCATGCTTGGCGCTGCGTGTCTATCTTATCTAAAGTGCGAATCCCTTCAGGGAGACTGTTTATTTAAGCAGCCAGCAGAATGGGTGGGTCATGGCTGATGACAGCCTCTTGGGAAAGCCATAGCCGAGAGCCCTGGACCCACAGCCAAGGTCAGCTGGGTCTGGATCACAGCTCTGCCTCTCCCAGCTGTGTGACCGGGAAAATCCTCTCAGCTACCGTGTGCCTCTGTTTGCACATCTGTGACAGGGGATAGTACTAATACCTGCTACTAATAATGTACTAATGATACTAACTAGTACTGATGTACTAGTAAAATAGTACATGTCACAGGACTGTTGAGGGATAAAATTAGTCAATGCATGAAAAGCTCTTTAGAACAGTGTCCGCCACACACCAACCACTCAATAGGTTTTAGGTATTTTTCTTATGCAATTTCCACCTGGAATCACTGTAACATATATACCGTGTGTACACCCTCTTGTAACTGGGTGCTTGGGAGTGGGCCCAGGAGACTGCAGTTTCAGCACACACCCCTGGGTGAGTTCATCGCCGGCTAGAACTTGAGGACCACTAAGGAAATCCAGATCTTGGGGCTTCTAGGTGGCTCAGTGGTTGAGTGTGTCTGCCTTTTGGCTCAGGGCGTGATCCTGGGGTCCTCGGATATAGTCCACATCAGGCTCCCTGCGAGGAGCCTGCTTCTCCCACTGCCTGTGTCTCTGCCTCTATGTGTCTCTCATGAGTAAATAAGTAAAATTTTTTTCAAAAAAAAAAAAAAAAGGAAACCCAGACCTTTTGATTTAGAATCGAGGAGTTTGAAGGCCCAGGAGGGGCAATGACTAACCCAGGTTCCGCAAGGAACTGCACAAGCCACTGTCTAGTCTATCTTTCATCATTCCGTGGCTTTAACAAGTCCAAGCAGACCAAGCTTTGTTGGTTTTCATATGCATTCCCCACCCAGGGGCGGCTTTTACCTCATGGGCAGTCCCAAAAGCACCAGAGGCTGCAGAACCAGCTGGGAAGTCCAGCTTTGGCTGCTACACACAACTCCTTTTCCATCTGCAGCTGCAGAACCAAAGCCCATGAATCACCATTTACTTCATTTCCTCTATGCCAAGCTCCTCAAGTCCATAAATAAAAATGTCTTTGACCATCAGATAGAAGAAGAGTTTTTCTCCAGTTGCTCCATGTTAAAAAGGCTGGGGTACCCATAACACCTCTGTCACCTTCCCTCCGAGGCACAGGACCTTCCTGTGATTTGTGTGGGTGGCCTGGGAGAAGCTGAGGTGGACCCCCAGAGTGTCCAGGCTGCCCGGGTACTAGGAGCAGACAAGCCATTGAGAGGACACTGGACAGAGCCATTCAGGGACAAACTTCCCTGTCCTCCTCCAGACAGATATGAAGGAACCTGTTTTTTTCCTTGTCCTCTACTAACCTATGAAAACCCAGACAATGAATCTGTCTTGAGATGGATTTTGTGGTAGTGACCATGAGTTGTCACCAAGACCCATTCTCTTGTCCCTTAATAGTAAATGGCAGTAGAATTGTTAGCAGGGAGCAGACGGCCGAGCAGAAGATGGCATCGCTCAATCACAGGATGGAAGGTGAGCAGAGGTGAAGAGTCAGCTTTTGGGTCTCCATCTTTTTTTTTTTTTTTCAGATTTTTAAAAAATATTTTATTTATTTGAGAGAGAGCACGAACAGGGGCAGGAACAGAGGGAGAAGGAGGAGCAGACTCCCCATAGAGCAGGGAGTCCAATGTGGAACTTAATCCCAGGACCCTGAGATCATGACCTGAGCCGAAGGCTAACACTTAACCAACTGAGCCTCCCAGGTGTCCCTTAGGTCTCTATCTTAAGGGAAAGGAGCCTCCTTTTGTCTTGCACCTCCTAGCCCCTTTATGCTCTCTGGCTGGGGACTGGCTGAGAGCCATCCTAGATTTTGGAACGAAGGTGACACCAGAAAAGGCAGAGTGAGAGAGAGGTGGAGCCTGGCCCCGGCCGGAACCTCTGAGCAGAGCCACACACCCAGCAGGAACTGCACATGTGGGCAGAACAAATGATCTCTCGTTAGGCCATTTAGATTTCACATCCGCTAAGCCTGCATCCCAATACAGAGTTCGAGAATGGAGTACAGACAGAGTCACATTTCCTTCTGGGCTGGGCTGCCGTGCCTGGCTGGGTGGAGCACTGGCTTTAGGCTCAGACTCAAATAAGGGCCCAGCTATTTGTTAACTGGAGTAGTCAGCTCCGGTCTGCCGTAAGCGAGGGCCGCAGGCAAGTGGCTTCAACTGCAGAAATGGACGGTCTCCCTCTTCTGAAGGGGAGAAGTAGCAGGTGGGGTTGTCAGCAGGACCACGCCCGTCTGATTCTAAGGAAGGATCTCTTCCAGGTCTCTCTCCAGCTTCTGGTAGTCCCTTGGCGTATGGGTGCATCGCCCCAATATCTGACTTCATCTTCACATGGCCTTCTCTCTGAGTCTCTTCTCATCACTTCCTCTGTACACATCTGTCTCTGTGTCCCAAATATTCCCCTTCCCTTTTAACTATTAATTTGTTTTTGTTTTTGTTTTTTAAGTAAACTCTCTGCCCAATGTGGGGGTTGAATTCATGACCCTGAGATCAAGAGTCACACGCTCTACTGATGGAGCCGGCCAAGCACCAAATTTCCACTCCCTCTTTTTTTTTTTTTTTAAGTTTTATTTATTCAGGAGAGACAGAGAGAGGCAGAGATATAGGCAGAGGGAGAAGCAGACTCCCTGTGAGAAGCCTGATTCAGAACTCGATCCCAGGACCCCGAGATCACGACCTGAGCCAAAGGCAGATGTTCAACCACTGAACCACCCAGACGTCCCCAAATTTCCCCTTTTTTATAAGGACACCAGTCATATTGATTTAGGGTTCATCCTAAAGACCTCATTTTAATGTGATTATCTCTGTAAAGACTCTATTTCCAAATAAGGTCACATTCTGAGGTACTAGGAGTCCACCATAATGTGGTTTTGGAGGACCATAATTCAACCCATAGGACCAACTCTCTTTGCTAAGAGAATTTGGGTGTTCACTTAGTGTCTGAGAACGAATGTCAGATTTATATGCCTTCGCAGGGTCTAGTATTTAAGAAGTTCCCAGGACAGGCCTTGGGTCTGGCCTTTGCCAGTGTCACGTCTACAGTGGAGGACAGGCACCCTTTGGAGCCATCCAATCATCATTAGATGTATGTAGCAGCCTTTGCCACCTTCTCTGTCTGCTCAGTCTCCAAACCCCTTTCTAGCGTCTGGGGAGAGCCTGCATTCCATGGGTCTAGGTGGGAGCCAGGGACTATCCAGTACAGCAGAGACTGCAAATGCCAGACAGTTTCACAGCCTCCCTTGTAGCTGCACAGCCCAGGTATGGTTCTCCTGTTCGCCTGGTGATGTGTAAGCAGCTCAATAGCCTTTGAATAAAATCCCTTTTTATTATCCAGTCAGAGTCTTTCCTATTGCTTGCAAATGATAGCCTTGACCAACACACCATGTAATTTCCAAGGCCAACATGGTTGATAAGGAGAATGGTAAGAGCTTCCAGATGACCTCTGACCATTGGCATGGGAAGCAATACACTATGGTGGCTTTCCAATCAGAGAGATGTGGACTGAAATCTCCATTGTGCCCCTTACTAGTAGAGAGATTATGAGGCAGTTAATGGACCTCTCAGAGCCTTGTTTTCCTGATCTGTCAAACAGTGATGGTAACAATAAGGCCCTGGGAACTGTTTGAGAAGATAAAATAAGATAATACACTTGAGACTCTCACTGTGGGTGACAGTTATCTTGATGCGTCAACTTGGATGGACCATGGGATACCCAGATATTTGGTAAAATGTTATTCTGGATGTGTCTGTGAGGGGGTTCCTATGTGAGATCAACATTAGAACTGGTAAACTGAGTAGAGCAGACTGCCCTCTCTGATGTGGAGGGGCCCCATCCAATCTGTGGGACTCCTGCATAGGACAGAAAGGCTGACCCTCCATCAAGTTCGATGGAGCTCCCCCAGCCTCACTGCCTTGAGCTCGGATGGTCATCTTCTTCTGCCTTTGGAGTCAAACTGTAGCACTGGCTCTTCTTGAACCTTGAGCCTGCCAGCTTTCAGACTGGAAGTACGCTGTCTACACTGTCTGCACTTCCTAGGTCCACTCCAGCTTGCTCACTACAGATCTTGGGACTTCTCAGCCTCCATAATCTTGTGAGCCAGTTCCTTATAATAAATCTCTTTATATATATTTTTTTCTGTTGATTCTGTCTCCCGGGAGAACCCTAATACATGGGACTAGTGCATATTCAGTAATCATGGTAGCTAGGTGTGTGTTAGTTTTATTATTACGCTATGAATGATGAAGCCAGCACACAGACCCTGGGAGAAGCCCCTCAAACACTGTGGCAGCATCCTCATACTTTTCCCATCTGGAGAAATTCATTGCTCTTTCATTTTAAACCCTGAACCTGTCCCCTCTGTCTTACCACCACACCTCCCTCACACACACAAGACACACACACACACACACACACACACACACACAGCGTGTAATTCCTGGAGGTGCCTTGGACCACACTGAGCTGGAGTGGGGAGACACCTTTAGCTTCCAGATGTGCGTTGGCAACCGCTGCTTCTGGTACCTTCCCTTCCTGTAGGACACCACTGGCTCCCACAGCCCCTGGGGACACTGACACTCAGCCATTCCCCTCCTCCTCCACCAGGTGCTCCAGGAGAAAAGAAAATGCCTGAATCTCTGGGGGCCCCTGTGAAGGCTGCTTCTCCGGGGTGATCAGAGGAGAGTCTGAGCAGAGACCATGGCCAGGTGGGGAGGGCCCCTGACCTGCTGACTTAGTGCCCAATGCCACCCCAGATGGCTTTCAAAGTGATGACTCAGGGAGAGACAACCCTCCCAAAAAAGATGGCACTCCACCGGGTGGTACTAAAGACACCTTGAGGGCAGCCCCAGTGGCGCAGTGGTTTAGCGCCGCCTGCAGCCCAGGGCGTGATCTGGAGACCCTGGATCGAGTCCCACGTCAGGCTCTCTGCATGGAGCCTGCTTCTCCCTCTGCCTAGGTCTCTGCCTCTCTCTCTCTCTCTCTGCATCTCTATGAATAAATAAATAAAACCTTAAAAAAAAAGACACCTTGATGCAGCACAGCAAGAGGAGCCCACCCCAACCTGGCCCCTGGGCCAGACCCATGGGCTTCCACCCCTCTGGTGTGGCCTTCCCACCTTCCCCCCTCCAGATCTCACATTCCTCTGGACAAACAGGAAGCAAGGGGGAGCCCAGACAGTGATCTTGCTGAAAGCTCCAAACAGGAGACATCCGGCCTCAGTACCACTCAGGGAGCTTTTTTAAATGTACAAATTCCTCCTTCACAGCTCGAATGCAGAGCAACAGGGCCCCATGGGACTGTGCCCCAGAACCTTCCATTTTAGCAAGTTCTCCAAGAAAGAATTTGGCATGCACCTGTCTGGCCAGGGGAGACGACCCTGAGCTGCAAGGAGCTTCTTCCCCTTCCTGTAGCCAGATATCCTGCCTTCCTGGCTTCTGTGATTTGGGGCCACTGCATGACCTCTCTGAGCCTCAGTTTCCATGTCTGAAAGAGGAGAGTGATACTAGCTCTACCTCAAAGGTATTATCGAGAAAACAAAAGTGCCTGGCACAAAGGAAAGGATCAATAATTGTGAGGGGATAACTGTTCCCTGGCAAACTTTCTTTTTCCCACGTGTGAAACGGAGAAAGCCACATCTTGCAAAGCCACTACAGTAGTTTTTAGAGTATACAAGCAAGCTCGAAAAGCACTCTTATTCCAAAAACAGCTTCATGATGCACCAATGCACTTTAAAAAAAAAAAAGATTATTTATTTATTCGTGAAAGACACAGGGAGCAAGAGGCAGAGATACAGGCAGAGGGAGAAGCAGGCTCCATGCAGGGAGCCCGGCGTGGGACTCGACCTCAAGTCTCCAGGATCAGGCCCTGGGCTGAAGGCAGTGCTCAACCACTGAGCCACCTGGGGATCCCCCACCAAAGGACCCTGGAAACAATCACGACTTACTGAACACCCTCCGTGTGTAGGCTCTGCTAGCAGTTCTGTCTCATACGCATCATCATGTCCATTTTCAGAGACGGAAAGCATCCTGCACTTTGCCCAGTAAAGTGGGGTTTGAGCTCAATCTCAGTCTGGGACCCACCCTCTGCGGCCTTCATAAAGCTGATTAGTAACTGTCTCGGAGCAGCAGCTCCTGAAATTTCCCAGGTTTTCTGCAGTCATAAATACATGTCAGTATTTCCAGGCAAAATCTGTTTATGTGAGTAAGCCTTGCTGTGAACAATGTTGTTCTACTTCAAATAAAGAATGGCAATAAAAAAACATGGTGGTATTTTACGATGTTAACTCATTCATCTTCATCTGAGTAAACGATACTCAAAAAACACAGGGTTTCCCAGTTTGTACAGTGAGAAGTGTCATTTTCTTTGGAAGAAGGCTTTCGCCCTATATGGAAAATTTGCCTCTACTTCCCACTCAGCTCTGTGATCTGTCTCCTCCACTGATTTTGTCAACACCCTCAGATTTGGGTCAGAATCATATTTTGCCTTTCATCCCACAGAGTCCTACCCTCAAGCCCGAGTCCCTAGGGCTCCCATGGGACTGAGTTTCTGGAAACAGAGTACTATCTTGACCATAACCACATTTAGCACAAAGCTTTATATGGAGTAGGTTCTCAATAAATGTGATTTGAAATCATGAGAATTACTGTTGTGGTAGTCTTTATAAAGATGAGAGCAAACCCAAAAACAATAATACCTATTTGTTCAAGCAGCCCTGCTGTGGAGAATGAAAAGGGCCAACTCTGACAGTTCCACAGAGGGAACCCAGAATGTAGACACACACTACCGTGCTCCCAGCCATCCAAAAGCAACCAGAGGGACTCCTTAATTTTTCTAATGGTTCCAAATGTTTTTGGGAATCCTGTGTTAGAGCAGACACTCTGGCAAGTGCTGTGGAGCTGCAGGTATATGAGGATCTGTCCAGCCCTCATGGGGCTCATTCTCTGCTGGGGCAGAAGTACATGGGGACATCCACACATGCGGGCTGGCTGTGCTAACTAGGATAGGCAAAGTTCTGATCGGTGCACTGAAAACTGTTTTGCTGTTGCAGACTAATCAATGCTTATGTTGGGTCATTTTTCCTAGCTAACTTCATGGTGTTTGCGATTTTGTTTTTGGTATCTATCTATCTATCTATCTATCTATCTATCTCATGCCATTCTTATTGAGTGTCAAAGTAGCTTAAGATCAATTTTAACAAAGCCCTTAGAAATACTCCACCTTTTGGAGACAGATCTAATGGTAAGAATAAATTATTAACCATACAAAATATCATCCCATTGTAAATTTGGATTCGTAGCTTTGCACAGTGGGAAGTTGAAATTACAATACACACATAGAACAAAAAAGCTATTCGAGCCCCAACTTCATGACTAAACAGTCAGCTTGTCTTTTCCATTTGCTCTATTGTTCGCTGCCGCCTTCCACAGCTATTTATTTTAATCCATTCCTCCAAAGAGATATTAATAAACTTTAGAACTTCCGTGTACCCTTCACCTCAACACAAGCAAAACAAATTTATTTTCTTATGTTATAATAGGTTTATTTTCCCATTATTCGAGTTTGCTTTTCAAGAGCGGCATGTGAGCACAGAATGTTTGGAGGATGTACAATTGAGCCATTTGGATTTCATCCATTTCTCCCGGGACCACACTGATAGGTGCATTAATTAAATCATGCCATGGTTTCAGAGCAAGCCTTAACCAGAAGAAAGAGGAGTGGTGGCAGTGGAGACCTGGGATCTCAGAAACAGAGGTGGGGGCGGAGGAGGAGGAATGGAGTGAGGAGGGGCCGGGAGGACGGAGGTGATGACACTGAGGATGACACCTCATGGATAAGGCAAAACTGTGATAAAGATATAAAGATACTCCTACCCACCTGCCCAGCTTCGAACATTCTGCTCGATGCCCCAAGAGGTGTGCCCCATTGGCAGTATAGGGACACCCAGCACTCTGATTGCTCTGTCCTCCCCATTCCTGAGGGAAAGGGAAGCTGGCTCAGAGTTTAGCTTCCACGTTCAGGGCCTCCTCAGCACCTAGTCAAGCCCAAGTCCTCAGATCCTCTTTCCTACACACAAATCCAACAATTTCTCACCCTAACTGCTCCCTGATAACTTTATGTTCCCCTTTTCCGTCTCCAGGGCTACTATCCCTGGGGCCTTGCAGATGTGCCCTATGCACATCACCCCCAACAGCAGGAGGCCTGGAGAACAGGCATTGAGGTCCCTCTGAGACCAGAGATCTAAGTCATATGCTAGGTTGGCTCTGAGGACCAGAAATAAAAGCTTTGAGGCCCTGGTGGTCAGTTATTTGTGACACTGAGGACAGGAAAAATACCATGTGGAGTGCTTGCCTGCCTGAGCCCCTAGAGGCTGTTCCTCCCTTCGGAACGGCCCTCTGACTCATCTTTTGACCCCTCTGGTCCACACTGAGCTCCCCCCTGGAGAGTTCAAGGGTACTTTCTGTCCTTAACCATTCGCTCACTTGGAACTTCATCACAGGCTGCCTTGGAACACCACTCGTATGGTTCTTTAGCTTCTCGTGACTTTTCCCATGGGATATTTGATGCCTTCTTCCCAAGAGATGTTTGATCTCAGCTCCTTGGAGGCAGAGGACCCCTGGCACTGGGCGGCAATCTGGGAAGACTGAGGGCATGGCAATGATTGGGTCATCCTGTTATTTTCATGTCCTCTCCTACAAAGTTAAGATGTACAGCAGAAGCAGGAATGGCCGATAGAACTGCTTTTGTTCTGAGGGTATGCAAACAAGTAAGAAGAATTAGGCACTTTTTCAAAGATAATGGAATCCAAAATTCTATTTTTCCTTTGACATGAATTGTTTAATTTTTGTAATCTTTCAGGCCATTGGGGGTGACAAATAGCTACATGACATGGCTGGGTGTAGCACAGATGCTGCAGGTGTAGAGGAAGACTCAGAGTGGGCAGCCCAGGAACTGAATATAGAACGTGACTTGGGTCTTGAATAATGAGTTAGTGATCTTTTAGGGGAGAAGAGGAAAAATATTCAAGGCACGGGGAATAGCTCCTGCTAAGGCAAGGAGGCATGAAAAAGACTGGTATATATGGAGAATGGCAGACCATTCAGTTGAATGGGCTTTAATCCCATTGTGTGTGTGTGTGTGTGTGTGTGTGTGTGTGTGTTTGCAGGAAGGGATGGCAAAATTGGAGAGGTGGTAAATAATCTTGACCCCAAGCCTCATTTATATTTTATCCAGTAGGTAAGGGGAACACAGCTGAGGTTTTTCAACCATTAAGATAAAGTGACTAGGGTTGGTTTAAGTCAGGTTGTTCTGCTGTAAAGAAAGAATTAGATGGCTGTCAGTCCAGAAGCCAAGGAACTGGTCTCACCTACACTTGCCTCTATGAGGCTGGATTATGGCAAAGTGATGCTTCAGAGAAAAATGGGAGAGAGAACAGACAGATGAGGTGGCCTGTTGGATGGGAGTCTGGGAGACAGAACAGGAAGGAGATTTTTTTTTAAGTGGTGGGGGGTGGGGGAGAGGAGCAGAGGGAGAGGGAGAATCTTAAGCAGGCTCCTTGCCCAGCATGGAGCCCAATTTGGGGCTCAATCCCATGACCCTGAGATCATGGCCTGAGCCGAAATCTAGAGTAGGATGCTTAACCGACTGAGCCAACCAGGTGCCCCAGGAAGGAGAATTTTTAAGGAACTCCAGGTAAGGTGTACTTATTGACATGAGGAATTTTTGTTTTTTTAGTAAGGGTAGAGAGTGTAGACTTCTATTTGGACCAATAAATAAAACTGTTATTCATGTTTGCAAATTGTTAGCACCAGCATACAATGACCCCCTTTCCTTGAAAATTACATGGTATCAATTTCATGCCTGTGGCAAAGTGCCCCAATCAAAGACATCCTGCAGTTGCTCAAATCTTTCCTCCTCCACATTCTTTCCTTTCTCCCACAACAGATTCCCTCTATATCAAGCCCCCTTACTTCAATGCAAGACACCAATAGGAGTTCAGACTAAGGGCAAACATGGAGCCGTTCTGGGCTCTGGTGCAAGTATGATTTCTATAAAGAGATATTTAAGAAACAAGGAGCAATGTTGCCATTTTGCCTTTAATGGAAAAGTGGCTAGCAGTTACAGTAAAAAAAAAATTATTTTATTAAAAAAAAATCTCTATCCAACATCTAGGCAATCACTGAATTTTCAGAAATACACATACACTTGAAAACCAATAGTTTGTATAAAAATAAATTTTGAATGTGCAATTAAAAAGGGAGATCCCCAGTCTTTTCAGCTGCACAAATGCACAATGAAAAGGAGCCGAGTCTATGTGAGAAGGGTTTACCCCACTGCAGAGGGGGCCTTGACTTTGGAAGATAGAGCCTGCTTGAAGCGCCTCTTGAGGTCTTGCATGTTGGGAGAGCGTGGCCGGGGAATGATGGAGGCTCTCCTCCTCTCCCCGCTGATGCTGTGTAGCTTGCTCACTTCTTTACAGAGATGTTGAAACACATCACAGACGTCCTCATAGTTTTCGCTGGTGGAAATTTCAAGGAACAGGCTGCCCAGCTCGTTGGCTAGTTGAATGCCATCGTGCGTTTGCACCTGCCGGGCATGCAGAAGGTCCCCCTTATTGCCCACGATGATCACAGGGGCCCTGGAGTCGGGGTGGACCTTGCGGATATGCTGGTAAAGGGGGCGGATGGACTGGTAGCTGTCATAGTCTGTGATGGAGTAGACCAGCAGAAAGCCCTCGGCCCATTGCACGCATTTGGACAGGGAATCAACTACCTGGGTGAGGTTGTCTTGGACCTGAGAAAGATCAAAACAAGTCTGGATCAAGGAAGCCCTCAGTGGGAGAGGACTCAAAATAACATCAAAGTAACCCTCGGAGAAAACGTTCAAAAAAGAAATCATAAAGACAGTGCTCAGATTCTACTTAGCTTCTGCAGAAGGAGGCTTTAGATGCAGGACAAGCAAGGTCCCTGCATGGGTTATTTTATTGGCTGTCACCAATGCATTATCTTTAAACCCTCTGCTTGGCAGGTATTCTTTGGTGAGCCCCAGCTGACTGAAGAAAGACTTCAGTGAGAACTTTCAAGGAGGAATGGCGCAATCTTTAGGGAGCTGAGGATAAACAAAACTTTGAAAATAAGCCAAGATAAATATCTTTTCCCAAGCCCATAAAAATATTTTTAGCATGTCCTTTTGGAGAATGTTACAGAAACAAATTCCTTCTTTCTGCTCTTCCACAAGACCTTTCCTCCCTGGGAGGGAGAGCAATTAATAACTTGTTAATCAAGTTAAATTCCTGACCGCTTGCCGAGGGGTTATCTGGTTGCAATTAACTGACTTGGGGGATGGGTTAGAAACAAAAGCACTCCTGCAGCCCCTGCTAGGGGAGAAGACCCTCCCTAGAATCCCACCGCAACAGTTTTTTTTTTTAAGATTTTATTTATTTATTCATGAGAGAGAGAGAGAGAGAGAGAGAGGCAGAGACACAGGGGGAGAGAGAAGCAGGCTCCATGCACGGAGCCCGACGTGGGACTCGATCCCAGGTCTCCAATCAGGCCCTGGGCGGCGGCGCTAAACGGCTGAGCCACCCGGGCTGCCACAACCACAACCACAAACCACAACCACAACCGTTTTGTTAATGGTTCCATGGCCCAGCTCTGAAAGAGGCGGTGAGACCCTCCCTACAAGTAGCGGTGCCTCTGCCGGGTTAACCATCTCTCTCCCCTTTCCAGGCGGCAGGCAGGAAGAAGCTGCCTCTCTAACCGTTCACTCGCCCCGTCCCCACCAGGAGGGTTTCTAACAGCCCACCGAGGGACAATCCACGCCTTCATCAAGCGCAAAACAGGAGTGTGGGGCCACATCTTGCATCTCGCTCCTGCTGCGGAGCCCCCAGGGTGTGTGTAGGGTGCTGAGCAGTTGTTGGCTTCCTGCTGTCCTTACCTGGATGCCACCCGGCGTGTCCTGGATCTGCAAGGACAGCTGGTCTCCCTCCACGTAGACAAGCCGTGAGTACAACTTGCCTGAAGAACCAAGGAGAGTTTGCTTTTCAATTCCCACACTTATATTAGAAAAAAGAAAGTCGGAGCGTGCAGCCACAAGAGCAGAGAGCACGAAATTATTCTAACCTGTATTGGGTTCATAATCGCCAATGAATCTCTTGGTCAGGAAGCGCACGATCATTGCTGAAAAGGAGAAAAAACCAGGAAAATCAGTTAAAGGACCGGGACTGAACCGTCAAAGCGGGCTCTGGGCCTCGGAACAGCGGGTCTGACCCACGTCCGGAGGCTCGGCGAAGCCAAAGGTGCGGGCGCCACGCTCTCCTGCGGCTGCAGGTGTCCACCTGCCGCGGGGGCCGAGCCAGGCGGGAGCAGGAGTAGGCGGCCCGGGGGAGCAGCGGGGAAAGCGGCTGGCGGGGGACAGAGAGCCGGGGCCGGCGCAGACGCGCGCAGGCTCGCCCGGGCGCTGCTCCTGCCCCCTCCGCCCACGAGGCCCCGTCGTCCCCGCGCGGTCCCCGGCGCTCACCGCTCTTGCCCACGCGGCCGGCGCCCAGCACCGCCAGCTTGATGTCCTTGGGCAGGAGGTAGTCGGAGGAAGACTCGGGGATGGGCGCGAGCAGACAGTGCCCAGACATGGTGGGCGGCCGCATGGAGAGCGCAAGCCTGCAGGGCCCCGCGCCGGCCGCCCCGGACCGGCTCGCGAGCAGCGGGCGCCGACGCTCGGGTGCGCGGGGACCGCGGCGGCGAGCGAGCTGCCCGGGCGAGCGCCTTTAAAGGGCTGGGCGCGCGCGGTGGGGGCGCGGCCACCGCCTCGGGCTCCGCCCCTCCCCGCCCCTCCCCGCCCCTCCCCACCCTTCCCCGCGGGGACCCACCCGGCCGCGGAGGCGTGCGCTCCCCTTCGCCGCTCGACTCGCTCCCCGCCGGCCCCCGAAGGGCCGCCGCCGTCCCCGAGCGCGTGCCATGCCTCTCCTCAAGCTGGGCCTGCGCAGCCCTGGGGCCCCCGCCACCCCGCAGGGGCCGCCCGGGTTACTAGCCAGGTGGGTGAACCTGAGATCAGTTAGGAGCTGGAGGAAAGAGAGGAGAAAGTGCAATCAGTAGGATGTTTCTGCAACAACGGGAGGGATAAACTCCTGTTGAGAATCTTGTCCACCCCACCCCCCTTTTTAAAGAGTTTATGTATTTATTCATGAGAGACACAGAGAGGGAGGGGCAGAGACATAGGCAGAGGGAGAAGCAGGCTCCCTGCAGGGAAGCCCGATGCGGGGATTGATCCCAGGCCCCGGGGATCACACCCTGAGCCAAAGGCAGACGCTCAACCGCTGAGCCACCCAGGCATCCCTGCACTTTTTATTTTCAAAAGGTTCTGAGAGATGACATTCATAAGGAAAAAGCAGGAGGGTAAAGCCCTGATTAGCAGCAGTATAAGGGATCTGCAGTCATGGTGATCTGGCTCCTTGGTGGCAGTGACGGTGTGCAGCTCCGCCTCCAAGCCGGGACCCTGCCGCTGGCCTTGGTTGAGTCCGCTCATTAGTGAATGCTCCATACACATTCCATCCCCTAGGAGCTCTGACCAATTCTCCATCGCTAATACTGTCCTCTGCACTTGAGTCATGCCTTTGCTTTTATCAAAGTACTTCTAATTGTAAAATGAAGTTCCGGTTGAGGATGGGGGAGTTGGAGAAGGGGACACAAAAGAGAAAAATGGCTTGGTTTTGGGTTTGGGGAGCCCAGCATAGTAAGGCAGAAGCCTTGAGATGGGATCCTTGCAGGTTAGAACTTCATGCTTCTGGCCTCCTGTGTCCCAGCCTTGAACGTCCAATTGCCTGTTCCAGGGCCCCACTCTTACCCCTTCAGAGGAAGCTTGCATTTCTATCTTGGTTGTATTAGCTAGCTTTTGCTGCAGGACAAACTGGATGAAACTTAATGGCTTAAAACAACAATCCCCATAGTAGCTCACAAGTCTACAGGTCAGTGGAGCGGTTATCCTAATCCAGGCCAGACTTCCCTGACCTAGCCTGGGCCCTTTCATGTATCTGCAAAGAGCTGGCAGAGGGTGGGTGGTGGCTGGCAGGCAGTCACCTGTGATAGGGTGGGGGGCAGTGATGGAGTCACATGTGGAGGGGTGGCATCCCCCACCCCAGCAGGCTGGCTAGGGCTTGCTCTCCCATTGGCTGAGCTGGTTTCAGAGAGAGTGAGTGGAAGAGGCCTCTTGAGCCCGACTCCTCGGTGGAACCCATAACACCTGCTGTATTCTATTGGTCAAACAAGTCACAATTCCAGCCCAGAATCAAGGAGAAGGGGAGGTATACACTGCACTCCTTAGTGCAGGGAGCTGAATTCACATTTAAAAGGCCTGAGTGGCTCAGTTGGTTAAATGTCTCACTCTGGGTTTCAGCTCAGGTCCTGATCTCTAGGTGGGGAGATGGAGTTCCGCTTCCACTCTGGCTTAGTGGGTTGTCTGCTTCCACTCCCTCTGTCCTTGCCTGCCACCCTTCTCTGCTCATGCACTTTCTCTCTGAAAAAATAAAAAGATTTAAAAAAAAAAAAGGGCTAAGTGGAATGCAGAAAGGGATAGAGAATGGAATCCAATTTTTGCAACCAACCACACTAATTCATGTTCCATCTACTCAGAAGTCCAAACCAGCAACCTGCGAGTCATCCTTGACTCCACTCTCATGTCCAAGTTCCACTATTTCTAGTGCCTATACTCCTTGGTGTCTCCCCTACTCCATCCCTGCTGCTCTCTTCACTTCTCAGTGGAATTCTTCAGGACACTGTAGTAGACTAGGAATAAACAGTGACTTATTTACCCCTCTCTTGGAAGCTTTCTTTGATCAGTGCTGCCACTCGAACCCCTCTCTCCTGGTTCCTCATTCTTAGGATGTGGCAACACTGATCTCAACTGTCACTTTCTGTAGAATTTGTTTCATGACTGTCCCCAGGAGGGCAGAGACTCTAGCTTGTGTCTTTAGCACCAGCACATAGTGGTACCTGGAACTTACTAGGTCCTTTGTTCACAGACCAACTTCCTGAATGAATAAATGAATGTCTTCACTGTTTGAACCGGAAAAGACAGAAGTCGTATGTGTAGCCATTATCTTAATACCTTTGTTTTGAGAGAAACCTACTCTCAAGAGAAAGCATTCCAGGAAATGTCCTGAGTTGAGCTGCTGTATTTCAATAGCAACTGACTTTTGGCAGCTTAGCAGGCAATCCCCTTCTGTTAAACTTCTGTTTAACTGGAAAGATTTGAAGCAGGGCATCTCTTTCCTTGACAGGAGAGAAGGCACCATAAAGACAGTTACTATTTACAGAACAACCTTGAAACTATTAGGTCCCAGGGATCCTTCAGCTGTTCAGTGATAGGGGTCCAAGTGCTTGTGTCCCAGATTCTCGTGGTTCTCCTTGAACACAAAATGGCCCCCCTGCTTCACCAAACAGCAAGTCCTTACCAAAGCAAGAAGGAAGTGTGGGACTCTATTCTTTTGTTTCTTTTTATTATGAAATAAAATAATTCTCAATACCCAGCAGACTTATTACCTCTCAATCTCTAGAACTGAGAAGCTAAGAAAAAGTTTATCCAAGTATCCAGCAAAGAAGACTGGGATTGGCACTACCTTAGAACAACCCTCATTCCTCTCCAGGAGCTAGTAGATACCTTGCTCCCCCATTAAAAATCAAGAGATAGAAGATGTGATCACTGCTGAGTAGGAATCAATGGAATCTGCCACAAACACCTTCCATTTTCCTGGGATTAAATTGCAAAACTCTCAAGGGAAAAGAGCACTTTCTTGGACTTATCTTTACACCTCATTCCCCATCTTACATTCCTTGTCAGGAATAAGATCATTTTAGTTTAAGGTCACCCAATAAGTAAGATTCCTAAGACTCTGCCCACTGATCATTATGTTCCATTTTGCATTCACATTGCACCTTTGCTCAGAGCTCAAAATGTTATTCAATTCTCCTTGGAAAGCTCTTTGCATTTGCAAATAGACAAGATAATCCATGACATTTTAATACAAACAATATGTTACCGAACTGTTACTGAACATTATAAATAGCCTTGCCTAAATGTTGCTGCTTGTGCTCTGTTTCATTTTGGATTTGTGTCCAGAGTTATGTAAAATTGTACTGCAACCAATACAACACAGGCATACTGAAGTGGTTTTAAAATGATAATGGAAATGCGTAGGCACAGATATGGATACACAAATCTTGTGGGTGTTTAGAATGAGTGTGAAGGGCAGAATTTGGCAATTCGCAAATATCAGTCTTGGGAAGTTATTAACCATTTACCAGCCAAGTAAGCTTGGTTTCTAGCCCTGAGGCAAAACGGCCAAGGGTCCTTCTCTAGTTCAAGAACATCTCTCCCTCCACCATCCATCACCTCCTAATATCAACTCTTTCCTGTGTATGATAAATCCTTGAACACTGAGCTTATTGGATACTCACAGACTATCTTTAGATAATTCCACTAGAATAAAAACTGTGCTTCTCTACCAGATCCCTACTTTATTTCATAAACAGTCAAAATTATTGAAAATCTACTTGCTGCAAGGCTCTATTAAGTGCTGGTACAGACTATGAAGAAAAGCAAATTTTCAATTACCAATCATTTACTGAGGGGATGACAGAGTATAAGACATTCCTGCTTGCTTTCATAGACATCCCCATAGTGAAATTATCCCTCATAAATTTGTGAGTTTACCAAAAAAAAATCCTTTAGATTTCTTCTTTTATCTTAATTAAGCCTGTAAAATGGGTTAAATATGTCCTAAATTGAGCTTCAGACAAGTTTAATGACTTAGCCAAAGTCATAGAGCCACTCAGAAGACACCTCAATCCCTCTGATTTCAAGTCTTGGCATTTTCCATCAATGTAGAAAGCAGAATGAAAACACTCCGGTCTTGTAAAAGGAATGACAAAGCAGGTCAGGGTGCCAACTCCAATAGAGCTGCAATGGGGAGAATTAAATCTGAATGGGGAAGGGGGGTGGCGGTAATCATGGAAAGTTACAGGAAGAAATGGCCCAGTCTCTGAGCATGAGTAATATTTGGTAGGTGGAAACAGAGGGTAGGAGATGCTATGTCAAGTTGAAGGAACAGCATGCGTAAAATCATGAAAGTAGGAAGTGTAATGCAAGTCTGGGGAGCTAGGAGTAGTCACAAACATTAGAAGGATGCAGTGGATGACCCAAAAAGTTGCAGATCAGAATGTGGATGGCAATGAATGCCATGCTCAGGACTTTATCTGGAGGCTATGGAAAGCCACTGAACTTTTCCTGAGGAGGGTAACCCTGACTATATATAACGGGGTCAGTGCTAGGAGCATATGAAAAACAGAGTATCATCCATGCTCTCGGATCTTAGAACTGCTTACTTCCTCATCTTCCATAAGCAATTATTCTGAACCTCCTTCTTGCTCAGGAGCAAAAAGTTCAATCACATCCTCACTTGAGCTAAGCCAAAACCTCATTTCAGAGACAATAGAGTACCTCACTGCGTTTCTTTTCCACATCAAATGATTTTCATAAATTCCAATCTTGCTAGGAAAGTTAAGTGTGTGAATATTTTTCTATGCCTTTTCCATTTGGGGCTTTATGAGCTAGCCTGTCAGTTACTCCTCACCACACACATTTGCAGCTTGAAAAAGAAATCAAAATACAGAAATCCTGGGCTGCTTATTCACTCCTCTGTACACACTTTTTGCCTCAGCAATACTATCTGCAGATGCTGCCTCACAGCTATTCACAACTAAGTAACTTGTCTAACAGATTTTCGGAAATCTTTTGTATGAGCACCACCAATTGTTTTCCTTGTTTTTTTTAAATATTTATTTATTAATGATAGACATAGAGAGAGAGAGGCAGAGACACAGGAGGAGGGAGAAGCAGGCTCCATGCCGGGAGCCCGATGTGGGACTCGATCCCGGGACTCCAGGACCATGCCCTGGGCCAAAGGCAGGCGCTAAACTGCTGAGCCACCCAGGGATCCCTGTTTTCCTTAATGTTAAGTGCAGGTGGGATAGACACTTGTATTCCAAATCCAATTGTTTTCTCTTGTGCTCAAAAAACAAGACAGACCTTTGTTTATATTTTAGCAACTTTTATTGCTACATTTTAGCAAAATTGCTTTTTTCCCCCCACCACAGCACAGGGGAAAACATTGACACTAGTGAGAACACTAAGAGATACGAAACTGTAATTTTTTCTGCCACAACACTGAGTGTGACATATTTTAACTCAACCCTTGGGACTGCGGTCAACTGAACAAAAACAGAAGTCCTTAAAAGATACTCGGTTCAATCGGAAGAGAATCAAGATTCAAGAAGCCATGCACCTTCATTTATGGTTATGGCTCTAACTTATGATCTAGGGAAGGAAGTTTTATAGTTAAAACATTTTTCTTCATTATCATCAAGTGTAGAAAAAGGAATTGTATAGTAAGAAATTCATTTATAATTTCACAATTTCTAACAATTACTTGTTATTTAAAAGGACCTGCATTTCAATGCAGGCACATAATTCATCAGTGTACATACATTACTCAAAGCTAAGGGAATTCGATGCAATTTATTTCTTCAATAATACAACCCCTTCAAACGAATCTGTGTATTTGCAGGATATCAAGATGGAGCTGTCCAAAAGGGAGTTGGAAATACTTTCAGAGAAAGTGAGCTCCAAAATGAGTCTCAAGTGAATTAATATAAGGACAGGTCAGTGATTCTAACTTCAACAACAAGGAACTCAGTCACCCACAAAGACTGTGAAGAGTGCTGGGCTCACCTAGAATTTGATGTAGTGGCACACATTTTTAAGAAGTTCCCCCAAAATGTTGATGCCAGGTGGGGAATCCTACTTGAGAACCATTGGCTTAGATCACTCTGAAAGTAGAGAACAGAGACAGATGTGGGGCATCAAGGAGAGGGACCAGAAAAAAGTGAATGGATGAGATAAATAGAACTTGGTTTAAGTATGACAGCAGAAGCCTCTGGAACAGAAAATAATTTGTTGGCACTGTCAAATATCAAGGAGATAAAAAATCAAAGTCACATTACTAGTTAGTAACCTAGGAGAATAGTTTCATAGGAGTGGTGGGGACAGAAGCCAGATTTGGAGATCAGGAAATTAAGTTATGAAAGGGACAAGGCAGGCACAAGAGCAGCTTAACTTAATTTGCTGTTTTTCACAAGTCTGTAGACTGAAGTCAAGGAAGCACCAAGTCAAAGGGTCAAGGATACAGGAGACTAAGAATAACCAGTGACATAAGAGAGCAGAAGCATGAACCATGTCAACATGAATTCTCTCCCTTCTGCTGTCCTTTTACATCCTATGATGCCCTTACACCTTGTTTTATATAGCTTAGTGTCTTACTGTTCCTAAGTAGTAACCTCCTTCAGTTTTTTTTTTTTTTTTTTAAGATTTTATTTATTCATGAGAGACAGAGACAGGCAGAGAAACAGGCAGAGGGAGAAGCAGGCTCCACGCAGGGAGCCTGATATGGGACTTGATCCCGGATCCCCAGGATCACACCCCGGGCTGAAGGCGGTGCTAGACTGCTAAGCCAACTGGGCTGGCCCCCCTTTCCTAATAGAGTAGGTAATAGTTAAGTATTCCCAACAAAATAAGTTAAGACTCCCCAACAAAATGAAACTTACTGGCACTGGTTAAGTACTTTAAAGAAAAAAAGGATAGAGCAAGAGGAAGCAGTTTAGTGTTGAGACAGTCTTGGAAAAACTTGAGACTGAAAATAGAGGACAATGGGAATCCTATTTAAGCTTAAGCCTACAAAAGCTGAAGTGTATAGTTGGCCTATTTGAGGAATTGCAAAGCTAGCATAAGTGAACAAGACTTTAGAGCTGGAAATAGGTCAGAAAGGTGGGCACTGACCATATGATGCAGGGCTTGAATAGAATGCACTTCAGAATCTGGAGGTCAGAGAAATAAGATCCCCAGCAGATCGCAGAAAAGGAAACCAGGGGAAGCCCAGGTGGCTCAGCGGTTTAGCGCCACCTTCAGCCCGGGGCGAGATCCTGGAGACCTGGGATCGAGTCCCAGGTCAAGCTCCCTGCATGAAGCCTGCTTCTCCTTCTCCTTCTGCCTGCTCTCATGAATAAAAAAAAAAAAAGAAACGAAACCAGAAGCTGAAGCCAACTTTAAAAACTGCCAGTATTTCCTTCCACAGAATTACCAAAGACTGAATTATAATAACCAGAGCTGATAAGAGTGCAGACAAGCACTTTCTTTCACTAATTCAGAGTACCAACTGCTATAACCCTTTAGGAAAGCAACTTAAGGGATGCCTGAGTGGCTCAGAGGTTGAGCGTCTGCCTTTTGCTCAGGGCATGATCCTGGGATCCAGGATCGAATCCCACCATCAGGCTCCCTGCATGAAGCCTGCTTCTGCCAATGTCTCTTCTCTCTGTGTGTCTCTTGTGAATAAATAAAATCTTAAAATATATATATATAAAAAAACAGGAAAGCAACTTAAAACTAATTGAGACTCAGGAAAATGTCTTTAACTCTATTGTGAGAATAACTATTTTTAAAGACTAACCCAATACCAAAGGTTTTTAAAAGCTTTTATTTTAGAAAGGGTGTGTGGCTCAAGTTAGGTCCAGGGATCTAGTCCTGCATCAGGTTCTCTGCAGGGAGCCTGCTTCTCCCTCCACCTTATCTGTCTCTCATAAAGCTGGACTGAGCCACCCAGGAAACCCCATTACCAAAAATGTTTTATGTAGATCAGTTCCATTATTGCCATTAACAGCGCATTAGAAAACTGCCACACTGTACAGCAGATGGAAGAGTTCATTTTCTGATGATCTGCCCTAATAACTTCCCTAAGCCAGTTCTATTTACAGACTTTCTTTTGCTCAATATTTTCACCTTCACCAGCCCTCCTGAACTGAGGATTTTATCCTCTGCCATATCTTCTGTCACAATTGTGTCATCTGGTGGTCAGGGGAACAGAGTTATAGATGCTAAGTGCACAAAGGACATCTGGGAATCATTTGGTTCAATCCCTATACACACATAGGTAACACCCTCATTTTACATGGGCCAACAGAAAGTGAGGTTATCACAAACTGCTGGAAAATAAAGTTTGAGGTTTCCTGATCTTTCCACATCATGTAGGAGACTTAATAATCCCAATTACAAAATGGTTAGGAGCCCTCCAAATCCAAAACATTCTAGTTTGATAAAATCCACAGGAAAACAAGGTCAAACACAGAAACAGAAAACATCTGCTCATTAAAAAACAAAAAACCTCAATTCAAAGAACATTTATGGGGATCCCTGGGTGGCACAGCGGTTTAGCGCCTGCCTTTGGCCCAGGGCGCGATCCTGGAGACCCGGGATCGAATCCCACGTCAGGCTCCCGGTGCATGGAGCCTGCTTCTCTCTGCCTGTGTCTCTGCCTCTCTCTCTCTCTCAGTGTGCCTATCATAAATGAATAAAAATTAAAAAAAAAAAAAAAAGAATAAAAAAAAAAAGCACACACCTTTAAAAAAAAAAAAAAAAGAACATTTATGCAATGCCTATTATGTGCCAGTACCTAGGAGGGCAAAATTTACTGTCTCTAACATCAGATTTAATGGAGAACATGCTAAAAATTATAAACATCATAAAAAAAGCGCACACACCTGTAGTGGGAACAGGTGTAAGGACTTTATTCTACTATCCCAAATCAGAAATAATTTTTCTCCTGATTCCAAGCACTTTTGTTCCTCTCCTTAAGATACTCTTATCAGGGAAGTTTCACCTATGACACTCAAGATGAAATGAGAAAATTCAGCAACTTAAAGTGTAAGTATTTCAGGCAAAGGAAAGTGCAAAGGAATTGGGGTAAGAAAGAACACCTCCAAGAAAACCAAGTTTTCCGAAGAGCTAAAGCACCATACAGGAAAATTGTGACAGGAAATGACAGGGAAAACAATTTGGTAGGAACCAGACCAGTGCTTTAAACAATCTATTTATAAGTAGTTGACTTCAAAGGCAAGTTCTTTATCATCAAAACACAGCTATGTATGACAGGATATAATTACAAGTACTCGTAGCTATCCCTGAACTGAAACGTAATGAATGTGATAGGTAACCTTTCATGTATTTAATTTTTTTTTCCTTAGGGATTTAAAGGGACTATTTCCCAACTACTATAAATATTTTCAAAGTAATACCTGGCAGTTTTCTAACCAATTAAGTATACTCTGTTGTACAATAAACCACCTCACACCTTTCAGCAAGAAAGAAAAAATATCACCCAATGAATTAGAACAAGAGTTTGCTTTAAATATTTTTTTAAGTCAAAGGACACCAACCACACTCCTACTCAATTAAGAGAAACACTTTTACAATCCTGAGGTCTTTTATTTTCTTTACAGTTATCATGCCATGAATTCATAGGGAATGGGTTCCAGCAGTTCAGGCTCCTTTCCATTGGTTCTCACAAAGTGTGCTTCTCTGGGTGGGGCAGGCTATTAAAAAAAAATGCAAGGAACAATTATATCAAGCACAGTAATCAATTTCAAAGTGCTCTCAGAAACAAAGAAGTAACATACTCAATTCATTAACTTTTTTTTTTCATTAACTTTCATATAAAAGAAAACTATCACTGGAGCAAGTTTTAAAATTCCCAAGGTCAATACCAAGAAACCATCTGTGTCAAGCACTCACCTGGCGCTTCAGTTGGACCCAAGTACCTTTCTCTTTGGCTTCCTTCTTTTTCTGATCATTTTCCTTCACACGCTTCAGGAAGCTATCTCGGCTCTTTGAGTGTTTAATATGCTCAATGCGGACATTAATTCTCTTGGCAAGAATCTTGCCCCTGGGGAGAATAAACATTCCTGTAACTGCTTTGGCAAAAATATAACAGTCCAATTTTATTTGGTAGTTTCATTTATTAAATAAACCACGAACCTTTTACCAAGAGATAGGATTACTCAGCAAGGTGATGGATAATTTATAACCATTAATCGTACTGGAAAAGGCCTTGAAGCAAACATCTCCACTTTTTAAAAACGATTTATTTACTGGAGTGCCTGGGTGACTCAGTTGGTTGAGTGTCTGACTCTTGGTTTTGGCTCAGGTCATGATCCCAGGGTCATGAGATTGAGCCCCAGGTTGGGCTTTGCACTGAGTGAGGTGTCTGCTGGAGATTTTCTCTCTCCTCTCCCTCTGCCCCTCCCCGCTGCTCACGTTCTCTCTAAAAATAAATAAACAAAAGATTTATTTATTTACTGGGGGTAGGGACCAAAGGAAGAGTCTCCACGCTAAGCATGGAGCCTGACTCGGGGCTGGATCCCACAACCTGAGTCAAAACCAACTGTCAGACACTTAACCCATTGTGTCACATATATGCCCTCAAAATCTCCAACTTTTAAGCTTTCCTTAGATGAGGTGACAGACCTTGATATATTATTTAACCAAAACCAAATCTAAATTTACTAATTATACTTTTATATTCCGAAAACTAGAACTGCTTATCACCAAACCCTAATCAAACTTTCCCTTAAGTCTAGTTCAATTTGTTTCCTCTGACAGGATACAAGGCAAACACCCAGTTTGCTTGAGTTTTAAAAGGATATTTCATTTGCCCCACTTGAATGACCAATAAAGACATAAGTCCAATTGGCAAAGTGAAAAGGGGGTAGGTATGAGGGGATACTGATCAGCGAGAAAGAATCCTGATATTACTTACTTAACTTGTTTGTTTACAACAATGCCAACAGCATGCTGAGTAACATTGTAGACCCTTCCAGTTTTGCCATGGTAACATTTGTGGGGCATTCCTTTTTGAACAGTGCCCATTCCCTGTTAAGAAAGGAGATGAAAGTTATGCCAGCAATTTCCCCTTCCCTTTACATCTGGACTCTTATTAAAGTAACTAAGATATTCTAAAATTTTCTTTTAAAGGCAACTCAAGAGCTTTCAGAGCCGGTGAAATGTGTTTTTCACATTGCTTTAAGCAATCAAAAAGACAATCATCATTAAGCTCCAGAGTATCAGGACACATTTGAACACTGGTCACAAAAGAACATAACTTGTTTAAAAAACAAACAAACAAAAACCCTCCATCTCCATTAACAATTGAATTTTGCACTAAGCTATTACCCCTTTCCACGTCAACAAACTCTTGGTTTTTCCACAACCTGTTAAGTAACGACAAAAGTTCTTAGATTCAAGAACAGCACTTTAAATAACCCTGGTTTCTGAAAGTTAAATTAGCCATTCTACATTTATGAGCTCTTATTCGGACTGAAGATTTTCCCTATTTAGGAGAAAAAGCCAACAGATTCAACATACATCAGTATTTGAATTCCAATACCAGACTAAACTTTTCTACCTTCTTAATACTATTCTGTAGGCTATTTACCCAACTTTAGAATTTACCTTGATGTCCACAATATCACCTTTCTTATAGATTCGCATGTATGTGGCCAAAGGAACAACTCCTGCACCCAAAAAAAAATCAGTATAGTTAATATCAAGATTAAAAAGTGTAGAGTATAAAAGAAACACGTAAGCTTACTAGCTTTCAACATACTTATCTTTGACAGTTGTATTTTTAAATCTTGCTGGTAAGAAATTACTATATGAAATTCATGCTTTTCATTTATTACAAAAATAAGTTAGGAAGGTGCCATTAATTAATGTCATTTAGTAAGAACGCATCGTATGACTGTATGCTATGTTTGCTAAGAGGGTAAATCTACTTACCATGTTTTCTAAAAGGCCTAGAGAACATGTAGCGGGTACCTCTCCTCTTTCCCTTTGTGTTGGTCATTTTGGCGAATTACTGAAAACAGAAAGCATAAAAGTGAAATGCAAATGCAAAATTGACATTTGTCTTTTCAAACAAAAAAAACAAACAATCCTATAAACGTCTAATGCTTGCACTATAGGAGCAACAGAATTAAGAAATGTAGCAAGCTGACTCACCAATCAGTATTTCTTATAAATGGTAAAACCCCATCATTTTGGCACATAAGATTTTTGGCAAAACTGCCTAATTTATATTAACAGTAAAGCTACTAGGTAGCAGAACTGGAATTTAGAACCCACACCAGTACTTTCCCTATTAGAATATAAAAAACACAACCAAACTTCTGAAACCACGCTATTTGTGGTAGAACCCAGCCCAGAATGCTAAAGGCACTGGAATCGCTAACTAGTTGGTAATTTATTGTTGGAGTTAAGACAACTCAGCCCTGCATTTTTACATGGTGGATTAAACCCCTTCTCTTAGAGGCATTTTTTTTTATTGCTTTAGGTCATTTGAGGGCAGAACTACCACTACTGAGAATTATTCCTACTACACGGCAAATCTACGGTAAGTCAGGCTTAACCTGAAGGCACTGTCATATAAATCAGTCTCTTACTAACATCATTTCAAAAGACTCCAAAGTACCTCACTCATTTAGCACGGAAGGTAAGGAGACACAATGTTTCCCCTAACCCACCAAGGCCGAATCACTGTTACAACATACGCATCCATTACTCTTTAAAAAAGCAACTAAGCATCTATTAAGAGCCCGATATCCTGCTTTAATTCTCAGATTCTGTACATTTGCATCAACTCATACCAAAGTACCAAGTTCAAAAGCCGGGAGAGAGACTCTGCAGGTCAAAATCGCTTCATGGAGTCACTAGGTGGCAGATTCAGAAATGCGAGGGAATTCCTGACTGCAGAGTTCATTCTCCTTCCACCAGACCCACTTTCCCCAGTAAAGAAAAAAATCTACCCCACCACGAACCAACAACACACGCCTTAAAAAGTAATAATAAACGTAGGAAACAGTGATGCTTTCAGATTCTGCAACAGTACCCAACAGGATCCACTACAAAATGCAACCAACCTGCAGTTTGCTCACCTCTGGTAGGGAACGTTTATAAACCAGATGAAAGAAAGAAAAGGAAAACAAAGCAAAACACAACTAAGGATAAATAGCAATGGACTTTCCCCCGAAGTTCCAAACGGGACACACAGCTATTCACAGGCTGCCCCAACGTTAACAGAACACTCGCGGCAACCTGAAAGCACTTTCCGTGGGTCCAAAGGCGACTCGAGGCCCAAATCTAAAACCGCCGGATGCCGTCTCGCGCCGACGCCGAGCTGGTCTGGAGCTCTCGTCTTGCAAGGCAAGCATTCTGTTTTCGGGCCGCGAGCCCAGGTTTTCTCACACGACCAGGCCTCGCGGAGGGCACAGCCCCCCAGCCGGCCCCCGCTCCCGAAGCCCCCAGCCACGAACATCACAAGTTCAGGCCTCCCAGCAGGGGCCAAAACCCCACACCGAAGAGAGGCCGCTAAGCACTGGGCCACGCGGCCCCACACAACCTGTTCCGAGGCCCAGGACGCCGAAGCTGAAGCCGTGGGGACACGGGGAAAACAAGCCCCTTCCCAGAACGACCCGAGCTGCCTCGGCCCAGCGCCCGGGCTCCGCTCTCGTCGAGTCTCTCCCCGCGCAGGGCGCGGCCTGCTGCCCAGCCCCCGGCCCAGGAGACCCAGTCTGGATGAGCACAGGCCCCCCCCCACCCACGCCTCCACCGGCCCGTGGGCCCCGGACAGGCTACACCGTCTCCCTAGGCCCTCAGTGCCGGGAGCACCGCTTACAGGCTCAGAACCCCAGTCTACCGGGCACGCGGCGCCGGGAGCCACGCGTAGGCCCTACCTGGAAGATGGCGGTTCCGGCCGAAAGGAAGGAGGCGGGGCAGCAGCGCGCTCCTTACAAGGGCCTACGGGCTGCCCGCAGCACTGCCCGAATGAAATGAGAGGCGAACGCCGCTTCTCTGGGGAACGGGGTTCTGCTCAGAGAACAAGGAGAGCCTGTCGGAATATTTTTCTTTCCTGTGGAAAAGAGGCAATAGACCAACACAAGCTGACATTTGGAGCTTTCCAGACAGCCCGCAAAGGGGCCTTCCAGGGCGTCCAACACGACGCCGACGTCCCGCGCGTGCCGACGTTCGCCTTTGCGCTGAGCTTACGCCGGAAGCGCGCGTGCGTCGGCGTCGGCGTCGGCGTCGGCGTCGGCGTCTCCGGGGGCCCGGGAGAGGTTGGTGTGATGGCGCCTTTGCGCCTTTGCGGGGCTAGGAGCTGCTCTGTGTTTGCGGAAATGATTACGTGGACACGAGAGACAGATTGTAAATGAGGCAAACGTATTATCCAGTTTGTATGTCTTTCGATTTTCTTTTTCCTTTATGAGTCAAGATACACCACGCTCTTGCTGGTGTGTGCGTAAATGTTACGTCCATTTTGAAAACGATTTGGCAAAATTTCAAATAGTCTACCCTAGTGTTCTGCTCCTGAGTGTATAGCTTGTAGAAACTTCGGCATGTAAGCCAGCACTGTCAGTAGAAGCAAGAAATCAGCAAGATCCACGGGAGAGAACAGATACTTTAATGGAATGCTCATGTGATGAACTGTGCCAGTCCATCAATACTGGACCCAGAAATACGAAGCAAAAAAAGAGCAAGATGTAGGACGTACATAGTGTGACAACTTATATACATAGAATCTTAAAACATGTAAAACAGTACCATGTGTTGCTTAGGTATTCTATGCAGATTGGTGGAAGTAGTCAAGAAATAAAAGGGAGTAAAAATCGAATTTAGAAATTTCGTGTCCGGTAGGGAAGGAATCATGAAGTAGTAAAAGAGGCTTTTACTGTTTTGACCATTATTAAGCAAGCTGAGTATGGAATTTGTAGGTAGCGGTTGTTTTATTCATTACGGTTTTCTGACACATTTTTTAATAAAGTGTGTTTTTTAGAGCAGTGTTAGATATATTTAAAAACATTTTCTTGAGAAAAT
Organism: Nyctereutes procyonoides; assembly: GCF_905146905.1. Lineage (NCBI taxonomy): Eukaryota > Metazoa > Chordata > Mammalia > Carnivora > Canidae > Nyctereutes > Nyctereutes procyonoides. Next base: position 7,780,817 of record NW_026575033.1, on the reverse strand, counting down.
CGTACAAAGAATTTCTGTGTACCTGGTACCCAGTTTCCCCTATTAACATTTTACATCAGTATGGTACATTTGTTACAGTTAGTGGACCAATTTTGTGCATTATTAACTAAAATCCCCTGTTTATTCAGATTTCCCCGATTTTACCTAATATGCTTTTGATATCAGGATTCCATCCAGGGCACCGCGTTACATGTAATTACGATGTCTCCTTATGCCGTGGCACTTTCTCAGACTTCCTTGTTTTTGATGAGCTTGACATTTGAGGAGTACTGGTCAGGTATTCGTAGAATGTCCCAATACTGGAATTTGATGGTTTTCTCATTATAGTTTTGTGATGCATTTTCTAAAAGTCAGCGAAGCAACAAAGATCTTAACATGTTTGAATTTAAATAATGCTATCCCATTGATCTTTCTGCATTTATTTGTTGTACTCCCCTGATGTATCTGGAATGTGTAATTTCTAAAAACAGCATAGGCCCCAACATCTTGATTGTATACATTCTGTGGCTTTAGTCTCTAGCCCTGAGCTCACTTGCTCAAGAACTTGAGGTATCAGGAGCCAGTCTTCATCAATTCCTCTAATACATTGACTCCTCCACCTTCACTGTTAACCATTAACTCCCTTTAGCTTCTATATTCTTCACCTAGCTTAATTTAATAGTTCATCATCACAGTCACTCCATCTCAACTAACTCAAGTCAGTTTTCCAGATCACTCTCCTCTAACAAGTGGACAGCCTTGGGTAAATGCAGCCTGTTTTCGTCAATATAAAGAGTTTTTAAAATTAAGATACATCACAAGATTTCTGGCTCCTCTTGAAAAATCAGAGGATGTGGCGACATAGGATTGACAGTTTTGGTGGCAGCAATCCAGTGGCCACCCCATTTAGATTGGATATATATTCTTTTTTTTTAAATTTTTATTTATTTATGATAGTCACAGAGAGAGAGAGAGAGAGGCAGAGACACAGGCAGAGGGAGAAGCAGGCTCCATGCACTGGGAGCCCGACGTGGGATTCGATCCCGGATCTCCAGGATCGCGCCCTGGGCCAAAGGCAGGCGCCAAACCGCTGCGCCACCCAGGGATCCCCTGGATATATATTCTTGAGTTTCATGTCCACTGAGCCTGCTTCAGTTGTTTACTTGTCTTATCTCTGTAGGCATTTGATCGTACACTCGTGATCAACAATTCTTAAGTGGTGCCTAATATTCCCACTGCGGTTCTAGAGTTAGTTTACGTATCTACACTTTGTAAAGGTTATTTCACATTTTTTCTTCGATAACCAAGTCTTCCATCCCTTTTCTTCACCTTTTTTCAGCTGATAATTGCTTCATTTTTATCGATATACAAGCATGCTTTGGTCTTTCCATCTAAAACCCACAACCCTTTCCTTCCACCTTCCTGGCCCAACTTGACTCATTTTCCCTTCTATACTGCTCCATGTTTTCTTCCATAAAACTTTTTAAAAAAGGAATCATTGAAATTACTGTTTTTGTACATTAAAAACTGTCAGATTTCAGCAATGTCATTGCTGAACATTATTATCTCTGATCTCCCATTCTGTTTTCAGTTTCATCTGACTTCTACCCCAGTTATGCCGTTAAAATTGCATCTATGTTCCCAAAACGAAAACATATTCTCTGTTCATGTCTTCCTTCATCTCTCAGAAACTTTGGCCATTCCCTCCATGAAACACTACCCTTTCTGACCACTCCACATCCTGTTTTACTGGGTTTCTTTATTCTTCCTGTCCTATAAATAAAAGACTTCCTCAGAACTTGGACTAGTTCCCCTGCTCTTCTCTTTCTATCTCTTCTTAGGGAATTCCATGAATACCTATAATTTTAAATTTCATCTCTATCCTGCTTACTACCGGATTAATTTGTTTACATTCAAGACTCTTCTCAAAACTATTCAGGGTAAATCTATTCTTGGATACTTTTCAGTATCTCAAAGTTAATGGGTCCAAAATAAAACTTAGGTTTTCCACCTCCAAACCTGTTTTCAGTCCAGTATTTTCCATGTGAGTAAATAACATAAACCAGAAACCTTGGTTTCATTTTTAAGTTTTTCTTTGCCCCACCATATCCATCAGCAAATTTTGTCCGGTTCCACCTATAAAATATATCTACAGATGGCCTACTTCTTTCCATCTCTACTACCACCACTGGAATCTCTTGCCTGAACTAGCAATGGACCTGTCAAGGTCACTTCTTTCTAGCTTCTGCTCCATCCTTTTTTTTTTTAAGATTTATTTATTTTGAGAGACCGTAAGCACAAGTATAGGGAGGGGCAGAGGAAGAGAAAGAGCAGGTTCCCCACTGAGCAGAGAGTCCGGACTCTGCTCAATCCCAGGACCCCAAGATCATGACCTGAGCCAAGGCAGACACTTAACCAACTGAGCCACCCAGGTGCCCCTGGCTGACATTTTCTATGTAGTAGTCAAAAATGGTCTTTTAGAAATGTGAGCCTGATTATATCATGACTTTGCTCAAAGTCCTCCAACGGCTTTCTATTACTCTTAGAATAAAATTTAAACTCATTACCTTGGTTTACAAGGTTGCGTAAAGCAGTTCTTGGTTAACTTTCCAGGTTCACTTGGTTCCTGCCCCAGTTCATTGGAGTTCTCACTGCCCTCTGTAGTTCCCTAACCCAAGCCAGGTCTTTCTAGCCTCAGGGCCTTTGTGCACCCTTTTCCCTTTGGCTTTCAGATGGCTCATTCTTTCTCATCTTTTTGTTTCCTAAACATTAACCTATGTAGCTTTATTATCTATGTAGTTAGGAATTTAGAAAGATGTTTAAGTTATAAAGCAAATCCAAATGTCTCTGACCAAAGTATTTGCAATTCTATTTTAGGTGACTTAAAAAAAAATCTTTGTTATAGGAAAAATTTAATTCTAAGTCAGTACTGTTTTTTAGTATATTCTGTTATTTATGCCACTCATGAGTTGGTCCAGGCTAAGTGTAACCAAAATTGTATTACTGTTAGCCTAAGAAAATAATAAAAACATAAAAACATTAGTACAACAATCCAAAATTAAATGTGTTCTTGCTGTGGCCCACCATTTTAGACTTTGTACATCGTTCATGACTTAATTGAATAATAAATCATTGAACAGTATCATGATATATGTATATGTGTGTATACATGAGAGAGTGAGAGACTGAATTAGATTTTTTAAATGTAAACACTAAAATGGGCAGATCCTAGGTATACAAGTAGATGATTTTTTACTAACTTTTATTTTTTTAAAAGATTTATTTATTTATGATAGACATAGAGAGAGAGAGAGAGACAGGAGGAAGAAGCAGGCTTCATGCCAGGAACCTGATGCGGGACTCGATCCTGGAACTCCAGGATCATGCCCTGGGCCAAAGGCAGGCGCTAAACCACTGAGCCACTCAGGGATCCCCTTGACTAACTTTTATAACCTTATAACCAATATTTCCAACAAAGATGTAGGGTATTGCCGTCCCTGTGGAAAATTCCCTGATGTTCCTTTCCAGCCAGTCCTCCCCTACCAGAGCCATTCAATATTCTGATTTCTGTAATTATGGATTAGTTTTGCCTATTCTTAAATTTCACATAAATGGTGTTATACAGTGTGTACTCTTGTTTGTCTGCTCTTTTTGTTTGGCCTGTTTTCGAGATTTCCATCATGTCATATGTACCAATAGTTCAATTCCTTTTTTTTTTTTTAAAGATTTTATTCATTTATTTGTGAGAGATAGAGAGAGGCAGAGACATAGGCAAGGGGAGAAGTAGGTTCCCTGCAGGGAGCCCAATATGGGACTCGATCTCAGGACTCTGGATCACGACCTGAGCCAAAGGCAGATGCTCAACCACTGAGCCACCCAGGCATCCTAGTTCAATTCCTTTTCTAATACTAAGTAGTATTCCACTGTGTGAATATACTACAAATTATTTATACATTCTTCTCTTGATGGAAATTGGGTTGTTTGCAAATTTTTGATGCTATGCATAAAACTATCAAGCATTTTGTGTGTTTTAATTTCTCTTGGGAAAATACCCAGATTCAACATTGCTTGACTATAGGTAGGTGTGGGTCTAACTTCATAAAAGATTGCCAAATGGATTTTCAAAGTGAGCCTCCATTTATTTAGTGTTTTCCTCTAAAGAGAGTAAGGCGTTTATTTTTACTACAGGCTTTTAAGATAGGTTTGTGTCCCTAGCTCTATCATACACATCTGAAAACCAGAGTGGTTTCCTGATGCTCTAATGGTCAATTTGTCTCTACCTTGAAATCATTAATGCAAGAAGAATAAGAAAAGCATTGAAACTTAAAAAAAATGCGAAGTAAATGTAGAAAGAAAACTCAAAATTCATTCAATATTTATTAGCATCTAGATTAAATCAGGTATTGTACTGAGTGATGAGACTATAAACATGAATAAAACATGACCCTCGCCCTCAAGGACTCCACAAAGAGTTTGGTGGGAGAAAAAAATTAGTGCATTCCAATATTCTGAGTGATATAATAGAGGACACTGAACATGAAGAGTATGGGCATTCCATGGATGATGCCATGCATCTACATTAGAGGAAGGGAGTGGATGAATGACGAACCTCTGTACAAAAAGGAAGCTTCACAGAGGAGGTTGGACTTGATGAGAGAGTAACACTTTGACCATAAAATAAGTAGTAGGAGTATTTTAGGCAGAAGGTATTTTAACTTCTGTAAAGGCACAGAGGTGAATAACAACTTTAAAAACTCAAATTAAAGTCATCCAATAGCTTTAGAAAATAAGGTCAACAAATGAATAGAAATGTGACTTACTAAAATGAGAGAAATTTTCCGAGCTAGGAGGACACATGGATCCACCCTCTATGTGTGAGGCTCTAGTTGGAAACTCCATATGTAGTATCAGTCAACTCCTTTTGATTTGCCCTTTGTCTTGGTAGACTGACAGGAGAACAATTTCAAATGAGAACTGATTAGGGATTCCTAGTATACAAAGTATATAATGAGGATTCTTGTCTCCAGGGAAATGTCATTGTAATGGTGACTAAAGTAATGGGGACTGAAATATTATGAATAATTGAAAAACATAGTGAAGAATAATTATGTAAAATAATCTTTTTTTCAATAAAAATTTTCATTTGAGATCTTGAGAAGCCAGGTTGGCGAGGGGGATGAACAAGATAAGATCCACTTTTTAATCAAGGAAGCAAAGATTATACCCTTTCAGAATTTGATTTTCTACCTAAAAATAGTGAAGCATAAGCAGGCTTGTGACCATGCGATTAGACATTCAAATTGAATCTCAGCCCTCTAAACCATGTCCTCATCGCATCCAGATTTTTGTTTCCAAATCCTGTTTTTTGCTCCAGCTTCTAAAATATCTTCAACTATCTTAGATGTTAAGGCCAGTGCAACACGAGGAAGAACCTAGTCAAATACCCAAAGCGTTCAGATGGGAACATGTTGCAGTGATTTATGGAAGCCCAGTTATGTTTAGACAGTAAAGCACAATTTGGAAAAGTGGAAACAGATACGATGTAGCATTTTGCAGTAGGTAGGAAACATCTTGTGGACTCTTGAACTTGTAATAAATTCAGGGAGACAGATTGATCAGTTGGGGTCGACAATCCTTACTCTTAATGATTGTTATTTTTTTCTAGGTAACCATCACTTAGAGCTGTCCACATCTCATCCTGGCAAACTTACATTTTGTATTTATAAGGAAGGAAGAGGTTCACGTTCTGTTCCCATACATGTGCTTTGTAATGATTTAGAGATGAGAGCTGACAAATTTTGTTTGTTAGCTCTGATCAATTTGTTTATGACTACCTGGACCTGAGTTGAGACGTTTCTGAGGCTAATTCTAGGCTTATGGAAAAGTAAAGATTATTTTTTTAAAGTAAAGATTATTAATGTTCAGTAGGGACTTATGGGGTGCGGGGGGAAGACCTCCCATTCTTGTCACCTCTGGCTTAGATAACTGGTAGTAAGAGAAGTAGTTTCCCTGGTAGAGTCAAAGGCCTGCCCAGACATAGAAACAAGCTAAAAGATACTGTAGGGGCATGGCTTATCATAGCAGGAGTGGGGGGGGGCAGGTACTTTGCAAGAGGGTCCCTAAATCAAAGTTAGAAAGAAGATACATTTTTCTCCCATGGGGAAAAAACATGAGGTTTGGATTCAGACAGACTAGGTTCTATGTTCTATCATTTCCTAAAGTCTGTTTCTTTGTCCTTAAAGTGGAAGCACGGATACTTCCTTAAGAGGAGCTTGTATTTATAATTCCACATGAGAAAATGAATGTAGAACATTTTTTCCATTTTGTACAGGATTGGCACCTAGTAGGTACAAAGCATCTCATCTCCCTTGCTCTGCTTTATAGCTTGTCTTCTCATATTCCACATGCTCTTAGAGTCTAATCTATGGACTCTTTTTTTTTTTAAGATTTTTATTTATTTGTTCATGAGAGACACAGAGGCAGAGGGAGAAGCAGGCTCCATGCAGGGAGCCCGATGTGGGACTCAGTCCCAGGACATGAGATCACGACCTGAGCCTTAGGCAGGTGCTCAACCACTGAGCCACCCAGGCGTCCCTGAGACCTTTGCAAGGGATGTGTGAGGTCCTGAAAATTTTTTTCAGGGTAGTGTCGAGACGTTGTTTGTCATTTATATTGCATTGACATTTCTCTGATGATGCAAAAGCAATAATGGAAAAAACAGCCTAGAGCTTTACCATGAATCAGGACTGTGGCACTGGTCATTATTGTACTTTTCACCACCATGTACTCTTAGGACAAAAAAAAGAGAAAAGCTTGTTCATTTAATAATATGCTTAATAAGGGCAGTTAGAATCATAAGCTTTATTTCATCTCCATCCCTGAATACACATCTTTTTAATAAATTGCGTGTCATAAAATGGGAACTATGCATAAAATACTTGTGTATATACAGTATAATAATTGGAGGAAAAGCACGTATTCTGTTGTTTGAGTTGAAAGCTGAACTAACCACCACTTTTTCCCATTGAACACTATTCTTCCTGGAAAGAACAACAGACAAACTATGGCTATTCAGAGTTGAGTATTTGGTTGACGTTTTAAAAAAAGATTTTTATTTATCTTTTTGACACAAAGAGCACAAACGGGGAGCGGCAGGCAGAGAGAGGGAGGGAGAGGCAGGTTTCCTGATCAGCAGTAAGCCCAATGTGGGGCTTGATCCCAGGACCCTGGGATCATGGCCTGAGCTCAAGGCAGACACTTAACCAACTGAGCCATTGAGGCACCCCTGGCTGACATTTTCTGATAACTTCACCAGATTACTCCTACTTCAAGGGAAACAACTGACAATGTTGCCAATGAAAATTTGAGGTTTTAAGTAAAAATTATAATTTTAGAAAACTTGTATCCATTGCTGTGAGCCTGACAGCTTCCTACAACTTACTTTTCTGATTCGATCATTGATGCTGTGAACAGATCACCAGATCAGATTGTATTGTTTTATACAATTAAATGTGTCAACATTTGGATTATTTGCCTGAGGGAGCCCTATTATCAGATGACCAAATACATAATATTACAAAGCAAGGAATGTGAAAAGATCATTGGAAATGTAAGGTAAACTAATGGGTTTTAATGTATCAGTATGAAAATGTCTCTGATTAGCATTTCAGATTTTACATTGCAACCACTCTTTAAAAAAATCTGCCATTTGCTGAGTGTTGGTTAGTACTAAACTAGTCACAATTACCTGAAAATGTTATTAACATACCCCTCCCTTTTATAGCACACCTGTGTGTTCTTCCTATACTTCAGCAAAATAGCATATGACAATAGATGCAATGCAGAAGCAGACAGGAGTGTCTAGCTGTTTTCGGTTGAACTAGACCAGGGGCACCTAAGTGGTTAAGTGTTTCCTTTCAGCTCAGGTCATGATCCTAAAGTCGACTGAACTAGATCTGAAGGATATCAAAAAAAAGGTAAAACAATGTCACACTTGTCCCCAAATGGTGCAGTGAAAAAGAAATGCAATGAGAAAAATTTACTTTGGAAAATATGGTTATTTGTCATAAAAAGACGTTGTGTTACCATGTATGAGGTTTCTATTATTTTTTTAAATTAATGAGTATTCCTAGAACTTACTCATTTTAATTTCTAATATAGTAACTATCAACAGATAAAAATTCACATAAACAAAAAGTTCCAAGTGGCCCCCATTAATTTTTTTGAGGTATGGTGATTCTGAGACAAAAAATTTAAGAGCACGGTCCTAATCCTCTCCTTCTGCAATTGCTGTGTGTGCCTTGACCCCCTGAGGGGAGCCAGGAATGTCACTGTAAATTCTGGAAGTAATCTCCATTTGTAGCCTACTTTGACTCTTATACTACCAGGGTGAGCCCCAGGTTAAAACATGTATGTTCCCATAGTAATCGTACTTCTGCAAAGTTCTTCAGGAACATGGGACACATGGCATCATTTCCATTTTGCTTTGTGAATTCTGAACAAGCCATGGTACAATTTTGCTGACTTGCCTTGAGCTGACAGTCTTCAATTTTTAATTTATCCTATAATTAAACTGATTTTGCTTCACTGTTATTCTGTCATTCCTTAGATTTCCAGTGCAACTGCTTATTAGTCAAGCACGTCAAATTTTGTGGGAAAATCAAATAGGAAACTAGCACTTGGTTGTGCTTGTTAAAATTAATCTTGGATACACTTTAAAAAGAAACCCACAAAAGTTTTCTCAAAATAGTCTTTCTGGTTGTCAAATGAAAAAGGTGAGCAATTAGACTCTTGTCGTATGATAGGTTCAGGATTTTCTGCTGACTGGCATAGTGTCCTGTCTCAACCTCTGAGCTATTACTCAGGTACTTGGCTGTACTCTGATGGAATAAAAAGAATCTGCAGTTGAATATTTTAACTACTGTACTTGCTGACAAAAGACTAAAAACGTTTTTAGCCATTAGAGAAATTACTCTAGCTATGGTTTCATATGTGCCAGGAATTATTGAAATAGGCATTTTTTGGGGGAAAACTAGCAATAACTTAAACCATTATAATGAACCACAATGACATCAGAATATTTCTGCAAAATAATTGATACAAATGCTTTTAAAGGTTTTTGCACTGGGAATTTGTAGCTGAAACATAACATTATGTGAAGAGCCTTTGTCAGACAGCAGTTTGATGCTGCTAATTTGCACTCAGCTTTCAAATGTTATTGATGCAATTCCACTGCCACCTATTCAAACTAGTTTTCAGGTATCTCTAGTGCTTAAAGATAGGTTTCTGTGGTATTTGAAAGCTGATTTATGTGCATGAAATGGATGGGGTTCAATTTAAATCCTTTGCTAGAATTCTACCTAATTTCAGTTGATCTAGAAGATACTTGAAACTAGCGAGAGTGGTGTGCTGACTTCTGCACAGTGAATTTCAGAAAACTGTAATGTAAGCTTCATAAAGGTAAGGATTTTTGTCACTCTAGGCTTACCACTTCATACCCAGTGCTTAGCATACTACTGTATGCTAATAATAATAATAGAAGGGAGCAATAAGCTGACCCAACTGAGTCAGTGCTAATATGGGTAATTTTAATTTTAATAACATGAATGAAATTTTAAGAAAATGACTGTTTATAGTTGCAGAGTCTTGTAACAGAATGATTTGATATTTAGGATCCACTTGAGATTGACAATGACTCCCAACTTAGTCTGCTGCCCAATTGACTGCTTTCCTCAAGCCGCTCTCAGGGCATTTGTTCATTCATTCATGGAACATACATTCATTGAGCGCCTACTATGTGGCAGGCATTGATCTAGGGCTGGAAATACAGGGGAATAAAATATACAAAAATCCCTATGCTCTTGAAGTGTACATTCTAATGGGGGAAAGATAATGGGTAGTACACTGTTTACAGTATTATCTTACAATATATACATGATGACAAATGGAGACAGGTGCTATAGAGAAAAAAAATCAGGCAGGAAAGAGGAAATGAGATGTCACAATTTCTAATAGAGTGATTAGAGAAGACCTGCCTGAGAAGGATATTTGAGCAAAGATCTGAAGAAAACAAGGGAATCATGCAGGTATCTGAAAGGAGAGCATGTCAAGCAAAGAGCACGTGCAAAGATCTGTGGACAAAGAGTGTCAGATGTGTTTAAGGAACCTTGGGTAGGGGTGTTTGATTGAACAGAAGGTAATTGGAATTCAAAAAATAATAGTTGCAGACTTCATTACCTCGTCTCAATAATGGGTAAAACAACTAGATATGACACTTAATACTGTCAATCAACTAGACCTAACTGACATCTATAGAACATTCACACAATAATAGCAAAATAGACATCTCAAGTGCACATAGAATGTTATTCAGAATAGACCATATACTAGGCCATAAAACAAGTCTCAAAAAATTTAAAATAATTGAAATCATACAAAGTATGTTCTCAGTCCACAGGGTAACACAAGGAAAATTCTGGAAATTATAATCATGTGGAAATTAAATGACACGCTATTAGTTACCAATGGCCAAAGAAGAAATCATAATAGAAATTAGAAAATACTTCGAAATGAATGAAAATGAAATTAACAAAATAGAAGATAAAGTGAAAGCAATGAGAGACTTGTAGCTTAAATTCTTTTTAAAAAATACTGAGTTATAATTGGCTTGTAACATTATGTTAACTTCAGATGTACAACATAATGATTCGATATTTGTATATATTGTGAAATCACAAAAATTCTGGTTAACATCTGTCACTATACATAGCTAAAAAAGATGTTGAAACACAGGACACCAAAATGAGAAATTACTATGATTGCATGAAATTCACTCATCCTTTCCTCATCCAGAAGAGAAGTATGCATCCTCTTCTCCATAATAAGACAACTTACAAAAATTATGGAGTCCTTTCTTTATAAAGTTTTCTGTGGTTTGACATTTATTCATTAATCTTTAACCAAGAATTTCATTATACTGGGACCCATTCTTGAGAGGGGGAGCGAAGTCTGTGTCTTAGGGAAATTACATATTCTCCAGGGAAACATATTAAACTAGTGATTAGGAGATCATTTAATACTATGTGGCATTAAGAACCAGCTGAGACTATGAAAACATCAATAGTATGATCCTTACTTGGGGGATCAGAAAAGACTTGATAGAGTATGTGGCATCAATCTCTACCCAACACAGTTTGAATTATTACCTGATTTATATGATTATGTCCATACCCTTGAGAAGTATACACTTTATTGGACACTACAGAACTAAATAAAGTATTTTGATTCAGTAATATATGGACCAGGAAAAGGACCTACAAATTTCTATGGTGGCTATTTAAGAAGAATTTGCTGTATAAATAATAAATGTTAGATTTTTCAGCTTAATAATATTTTTCCAGCATATTAGTTGTTTTGTATTGTGTGTTGGTATATTTAACAATTTGCAAAACGTGTACATATTTCTATTTCTTGTGTGTATGTGAAGTACAGAACCACAAATTAAAGGAAATATATTTTCCTGTTCAACATCAAGCACATTATACTTCCTTAGGCACTTTTTTTTTTTTTTAAGATTTATTTATTTTACTTAAGAGAGAAAGTGAGAGAGCATGGGGGGAGGGATAGAGGAAGAGAAAGAATCTCAAGCCAGATTCCCCGCCAGTGTAGAACCTGACTTAGGACTCCATTTTAGGACCCTGAGATCATGGCCTGAGCCGAAATCAAGAGTTGGACACTTAGCTGATTGAGCCACCTAGGCTCCCCAGTCCTTAGGCACTTTCTACAAAAAGTAGATATAAAATTTTGTTTGATTTTTGAATGAATGTGTAATCTACAAAAGTAACAGTCTGAAATTGTAAGTCCCACATTGGTCAGTAAACTCCCTGCCTTCTTTTCTTTTTTTAAAAAAGTCTTATAGATTGATGTATTTATATTGTAGAGGGACCTTGAGAACATCCACAGAAATACAGCTTCTCTTCAAGTCTTTTGAGTTTGGAGTTGGGTGGATTGTTTAGAGTGGTCTCTATAACTTTTACCGGGGAGTAGCCTGAGAGTTTTGCCTGATTCTCCCTATAGGTGTCCCCTAGGCCAAATCACACCTACATATATGCCCTTTTGGCTGCAAGCACCAAAATCCCAATTTAAATTAGCTTAGACAAAAAAGTCAATTTCATAACAATGGGGGATGTTTGCTCCACTTGTTCTGAGCATCAGCCTCCTTGTTCTCTCTCACTGCAAACTATCTTTTAACACAGAAACTTGATTGAGAGCTCCTGAGTTCTTCAGGCAGCCACATTGGCCACCTGCAGAGAAACTAAGTCAACTCTCTGGGCCATAAGTCCAAGAAAAGTCCAAGGAAAGTGCTCCTTAGGCCACAAGACTCCCAACTCTGATGGGAGGTGGAGAGATGTGTGTGTAAAGTTATAACTGTAGCTCCTGAGAGAACAATCTGGATGGAACGAAGGGGAAGTGTTCTTAGAAGAAGGAGATAATCCTGAGTAAACAATATGCATCTACTCTAGTAGTACTGGAAAAAAAAAAAGTGTGAGGGAATAGGAGTAAATGATGAATGAGAAACTCATTTTGGGATACTTTATGTGAGGTCAAGGGGAAAAAAGAAGGAAAGAAGGTCAGTTCCCTGAGAAAGTAAGGAATCATGAAAAACTTTAGCTAAGATACACTGGAACATCACAAAATGCTGACAAATGTTATGCCTCATTTACTTTCAAATACTTCAATAAAAAACAGATGAAACAAATGGCAAGATGTTAATATTAAAACTAGGCAATGAGTATATAGGTATTCATTATTCTAGTCCTTCTGTATGCTTGAAATTTTTTCTTAAGAAAAAGAAAAAAGACAAATTCCAAAGTGGATCTCAAAAAAGAAGCAAGCGGCTCATGAGGGAAAGATTAGTCAATATGTGGAGCTATCCTAGACTTACAGACAATAGAACTGAAGGGGTCTTTATGATATCCAACAATCCAGTTTTTTAGACTTTGCTTCTGGTTCTGTCCCTAAAATATGTGTTGGGGTAAATCACCAAAATTCTGTGAGACTTAGTTCTGTTTGTAAAATGAAAAAGCTGGCTTAGCTGATCTCATTTTTCCCTTTTTAATTGAGATAAAATTCAATTAATGTAAAATCCACTATAGGAATCATTTTAATTGTACAATTTGGCGACTTTTAGTGCATTCACAGTGTTGCACAACCATCACCACTGTCTACTTCCAGAGCACTGCATCATCCCAAAAGGAAACCCTGTACTCATTAAGTGGCCCCTGGAAACTATTTCTATGCTTTTTGTCTGTATGGATTGAGCTACTCTGGACATGCACGTTTACATTTATGTGGTTGTGCAACCATCACCACTGTCACTCTCCAGAACTTTGTTGTCCTGCATAACTGAAACTCTGCACCCATTGAGCAATAACTCTCCGTTTCCTCCCTCCCCTGCCCAATGGTGCATCCCCTGGCAGCCACCATTCTACTCCCAGGCTCTATGAAATTGACTACTCCAGGTATCGGGTACAAATAGGATCATACAACACTTGTTCTTTTGTGTCTGGCTTATTTCACTTAGCTTGATGTTTTCAAGGTCTATGCATGTGGCAACATATGTAAGAATTTCGATTCTTTTTATGGCTGAGTAATATTCCATTGTATGGTTATAACATTTTTGTTTTTTTTGTGTGTGGGCGGGGGGTTTTTTATTGTTTTTTAAAGATTTTATTTATTTGTTTGTAAGAGAAACAGAGATAGAGAGGCAGAGACATAGGCAGAGGGAGAAGTAGGCTCCATGCAGGGAGCCTGACATGGGACTCGATCCAGGGACTCCAGGATCATGCCCTGGGCCAAAGGCAGATGCTCAACTGCTGAGCCACCCAGGCGTCCCCATTTTTGTTTATCCATTCATCAGTAGATGGACACATGGGTTGCTCCCACCTTTTGGCTATTGTGAATATTGCAGCAATGCACATTGACATACAAAGATCTGTTCAAATTCCTATTTTTAGTTCTCTTGGAATTCCACATAGGATTGGGATTGCTGGGACATTTGTTAATTCTTTGTTCAACTTTTTGGAAAACCACCAAACTGTTTTCCAAAGCAGCTGCATCATTTTACACTCTCACCAGCAATGTATCTTTATAGCCTTGCCATCAATTATTTTCCTTTTTTTCTTATTATATCCATACTAAAGGTATAAAATGGTATCTCATGGGTTTTTGGTTTGCATTTCCCTAATGACTGATGATGTGGAGTATCTTGCCATGTGCTTATTGGCCATTGATATATCTTAGTTGGAGAAATACCTATCCAAGTCCTTTGCATATTTTTAATTTGGGTTGTTAGTCATTTTGTTGTTGTGTGGTAAGTGTTCATATACTCTGGTGCTAGATCCTCATCATATATATGATTTGCAAATATTTTCTCCCATTATATCTATGGGTTCTTTCACTTTCATTCATTCTTTTTTTTTTCCTTTAAGGAAACTTGTATGTGCTACTACAGCAGAAATGGGGAAATTATAAGTTTGTGCAAACCATACTTTCCTGAAATGGATCCTTATACCACATTCTTTTTAATACTGCCTAACTGCTGCAACATTATTCCTGCATTTTTAATATCCAGCCAACATGGATACCTCTGCTCCTCTGTTTTGGCCTTCAGAGCTGCTTCCTGTCTCAGGCAGCTTTCTTTTCTAAGTTCAGGCTTGTTAAAGACTCGTTTCTTTTGATAGCCCTCTTGCCTTCAGTAACCATCAAGATGCATCTGCCACTGTCAGGGCAATCATTACTTAGCTTATCTTCCCCCAGATCTTGTTCTTTGCACCATCAAGCACCTCGTACAAGACAGTCTCTGGGATTTCATCTTCCTTTTTTTTTTTTTTTTTTTAAGATTTTATTTATTTACTCATGAGAGACAGAGAGGCAGAGACATAGGCAGAGGGAAAAGCAGGCTCCCTCTGGGGAGCCCAATGCGGGACTCGATCCCAGGCCCCTGGGATCATGACCTGAACCAAAGGCAGATGCTCAACCACTGAGCCACCCAGGCGTCCCTCATCTTCCTTTTTGAACCCACCTGACCATGTCAGAATCTTCCTCTTCCAATGCATAGGTTTGTGTAATGGCACTCTGTGGCTGTAAGTGTAAGCTTTGGGACTTTCTTGTGGTTTGGGGCAAAATCCATTTATGGCCTTGACATCAGAGTTTCTGGTAAATCTTAGAGATGAGGAAACATCTCTTTCTTATCATCTAAAATAACTTCCCGCCACCCTGTGCGGGCGGCACAAGCTCCCCATGCCACCTACTCTGCCGACCTGCCAGTACCTCGTGGGTGGTGACAGCATGGGCATGTTCAATGTCACCAAACACCACTTGTCTTTTCACTTTCTTAATAGTATTTTTAGATGCACAAAAGTTTTCATTTTGATGCAGTCCAATTTATTTTTTTCTTTTGTTTCTTGTGCTTTTTGTTTTGTATCTAGGAAACCATTGCCAAATCCAAGGTCACAAAGATTTGCCTTTATGTTTTCTGAGAGTTGTATAGTTTTAGCTCTTACATTAAGGATTTCGATACATTTTGAGATAATTTTTTTTTACATGTCTAATTGTCCAAGCACCATTTGTTGAAGCGAGAATTTTTCCTACCACATGATCTTGGCATTTATGGGTTTATTTTTGGCCGCCCTATTCTATTCCACTGATGTATATGTTTATCTTTACACCAATACCGCACTGTTTTGATCACTGTGGCTTTGCAGTAAGTTTTGAAGTAGGAAAACCTGAGTCCTTGTTGCTTTGGCTACGTAGAGTCCCTTGAAATTTCCTAAGGATTTTAGGATCAACTTGGCTTTTTCTGGAGAAAAAGGCAGGGAGTTTTGATAAGAATTACACTGAACTTGTAGATCACTTGGGGAATTACTGCCATATTAACAATATCAAATCTCCAATCCATGAGCACAAAATGTCTTTCCATTTATTTAGGTTTGCTTTTATTTCTTTCAAGAATGTTTTGTAGTTTTGTAGTTTTGTAGTGTGCAAGTCTTGAACCTCCTTGATTATGTTTATTTCTAAGTATTTGATTCTTTTTGATGTTTTTATAAATGAAATTGTTCCCTTACTTTGTTTTTAGGATTGTTCATTGCTGTACATAGAAATACATCCGTTTTTTTTGTATGTTGATATGGAATTCTGTAACTTTGCTAAAGTCATTTATTAGCTCTAAACTTTTTTGTGTGGATTCTTTATGAGATACTATATAAAAGAGCATGTTATCCATAAGTGGTTTTACTTGCTCTGTTCCTCTTTCCTATATTTTCTTGCCACATTTCTCTGGCTAAGACTTCCAGTGCAATGTTGAATAGAAGATGGTGAAGATGAGCAATTTTGTCTTGCTCCTGGTCATTGGGGGAAACTTTTCAAACTTTCACAATTGTGTATAATGTTAGCTGAGTGTTTTCAAAAATGCCCTTTATCATATTGAGGAAGTTGTCTTCTATTCCTACTTTCATGATTGCTTTTATATCATGGAAGTACGTTGAATTGTGTTGAATACTTTTTCTTTGTCAATTGAAATAATCATTAGATTCCCCCCCTTTGTTCTATTTACATGCTGTATTTTATTGATTGATTTTCAAATGTTGAACCACTCTTGTAATCCTGGGATGGATGAAATCCAGAACTCTGTTTAGATTCTGTTTGCTAGTAGTTTGTTGAGGATTTTTGTATCTATATTCATAAGAAGTACTGGTCTACAGTTTCTTTTTCTTGTGATATCCTTATATGGCTTTGGTATTAGAGTAATACTGGTAAAGTATTGGTATTACTGGTAATCAGTAATACTGATAAAAAGGATTAGCAAGTGTTCCCTTGCATATTATTTTTTAGAATACTTTGAGAAGTATTGATGTTAATTCTTCTTTAAATATTTGGTAGAATTTACCAGTGAAGCAAGCCATCTGTTCCTTTTTGAGAAGCCGCTTAAATACTGATGAAATCTCTTCACTTGTTATAGATTTGTTAAGATTTTCTGTTTCTTCTTAAGTCAGTTATGGTAGTTTCACCTAGGTTCTCTCCTTTGCTGGAGTCTGATTGTTCACAGTATTTTTTTTTTTAATTAGTTTCAGAGGTAGAATTTAGTGATTCATCAGTTTCATATAATATCCAGTGCTCATTACATCAAGTGCTCTTCTTAATGCCCACCACCCAATGATCCCTTCTCCCTACCCACCTCCCCCCCCCCAGCAACCCTCAGTTTGCTTCCTAGAGTTCAGTGTCTCTTATGGTTTGCCTCCCTCTCAATTTTCATCTTCTTTTTCCTCTCCTTCCCCTATGTTCATTTGTTTTGTTTCTTAAATTCCACGTATAAGTGAAATCATATGGTATTTGTCTTTCTCTGACTTATTTTGCTTAACATAATATCCTCTCGTTCTATCCACATTGTTGCAAACGGCAAGATTTCATTCTTTTTGATGGTTGAGTAATATTCACACACACACACACACACACACACACACACTACATCTTCTTCATCCATCCATTTGTTGATGGATATCTAGGTTCTTTCCATATTTTGGCTATTTATTATGGACATTGCTGCTTTAAACATTGGGGTGAATGTGCTCCTTTGAATCACTATTTTCATATGCTTTGGATAAATACCACGCAGTGTAATGATGAGTTATAGGGTAGCTCTACTTTTTACTTTTTGAGGAACCACCATATTGTTTTCCAAAGTGGCCATTCATAGTATTTTATAATCCTTATTATTTCTGTAGTGTCAGTAGTTATGTCCCAACTTTCATTTCTGATTTTAGTAATCAGCCTACTCTTTTTCTCTTGATCTTTTAATTTAAAAATTTGTCAATTTTGTTGAGCTGTTTTCAGAGAATTAGCTCTTGGTTGTCTTTTTCTTTTCTTTTCTTTTTTTAAAGATTGTATTTACTTATTTGACAGAGAGAGAGAGACAGAGAGAGAGAGACAGAGACATAGGCAGAGGGAGAAGCAGGCTCCATGCAGGGAGCCCGACGCGGGACTCGATCCCGGATCTCCGGGATCACGCCCCGGGCCAAAGGCAGGTGCCAAACTGCTGAGCCTGAGCCACCCAGGCTGCCCAGCTCTTGGTTTTCTTGATTGTTACTGTTGTTTTTCTATTCTCTATTTGGTTTATCTCCACTCTAGTAATTATTATTTCCTTTCTCCTTCTATCTTTGGATTTAGTTTGCTTTTATTTATCTAGTTTCTTGATGTACAGATAGGTTATTGATTTGCCTTTTTTTTTTCTTTTTTAACATAGGGATTCCCAGCTATAAATTTCCCTCCTGGCACTGGTTAACTGCATTCTGTAAATTTGGGATATGTTGTTGTGTTGACATTTTCATTTGTTTCAAAGGAATTTCTAAGTTGTCTTGTGATTTGTTTGCTGATCCAGTTGTTGTTTAAGAATATATTTAGTTTTCATGTATTTTTAAAATTTCTAGGTTCTCTTCTGTTACTGATTTTGTTTTATTCCATTATGATCAGATAAGATACTTTGTTTGATTTTGATCTTTTAAAATTTATTAAGACTTCTTTTGTGGCTTAATATATTCTCCAGTCTACTCTGGAGAATGTTTCATACACACTTGAGAAGAATCTGTATTCTTCTGTTTTTGGATGGAGTGTTCTGTATACGTCAGTTAGTTCTGGCTGGCTTATAGCATTATTCAAGTCTTCTATTTCCTTGATGATCTTTCATCTAGTTGTTCTATCCATTATTGAAGTGGTATATTGAGATCTCCAACTATTATCATAGCATTGCCTACTTCTCCATTTAATTTAGTCTGTTTTTGCTTTGTGTATTTTGGGGCTCTCTTATTATGCATTTTTATTAGGTCATATATTTTGGAGCTATATTATTAGGTTTTATACCTGGAGGTCCCTGTATATTTTGGAGCTTTTTTATTTGATTTAGTTGACATATCTTCTTGACGGATTGATGCTTTTATCAATATATGTCTTTATTTTTCTCTTGTAACAATTTTTTTTTCTTATGGCCTACTTTATCTGAGAGTAGTAAAGCTACCTAACCTTCTTTTGATTACTATTTACATGGAATCTTTTTCCATCTTTTTGTTTTCAACCTATTGTCACAGGATATAATGAGCACTGGGTATTATAAAAGACTGATGCATCACTGACCTTTACCTCTGAAATCAATAATACAGCCTGTGTTAATTAATTGAATTTAAATAAGAAAAGAAAAACACAAATGAGAGTCTTGTAGAGACAATAGAGTTGGATAATTTTTAAATGTAATTAATGTAATCAGTTTAATTATGTTAATGTTTATCTTCTCAGAGAGTTTAATACATTTCATTTAATGTGATTATTGATAAGAAAGTACTTACTCTGGCCATTTTGCTATTTGCTTTCTATATGTTTTATACCATTTTGCTCCTCAGTGCCTCATTCATGCCTTCTTTCATGTTTAACTTTTTCCTGTTGCACTGTTTTGTTTCTTTTCTCATTTCTTCACTTATATATGTTTTAGTTATTTTTTTAGTGATTGCTCTGGGGGTTAATTGTTAACAACACTGTTATCTATAAGAATCTGGTTTGAATATTTGCTAAATTAGTTGCAATAACTTTGCTCCTGGGGTGGCTAGGTGGCACAGTTGGTTAAGCATCAGACTCCTGGTTTCAGCTCAGGTTGTGGTCTCAGGGTCATGAGATCGAGCCCTGTGTCAGGCTTCACATGGAGTCTGCTTGAGACTCTCTTTCCCTCACTCTCTCCTTCCCACTCATGCTCTCTCTCAACCTCTCTCTCTCTCTCTCTCTCTCTCTCTGTAAAATAAGTAAATAAATATTAAAAAAAAATTTGCTTCTATGTAACTCTGTATATGTTATAGCCCCGTTTTATGTTGCTGTTGTCAAAATGATATCTTTCTACATGTTAACATAGATTTACAACTATTGATTATACACGTGTCTTTAATTGTATATGAAAAAAAACCCAAGAAGTTACAAACCAAAAATATAATAATGCTGGGTTTTGTATTACGTATGTAGTTACCTTACTGTGTTCTTTACATCTTTATAAGACCACAGGTTACTGTGTATTGTCCTTTTACTTCAGCCTAAAGGACTCACTTCTTGTAGGGCTGGTCTACTATTGACAAATTTCCTGTTTTTGTTGATCTGAGAATGTCTTAATTTCTATTTCATTTTTGAAGAATGGTTTTGTCAAATATAGAATTCCTGGTTGAAAGTTTTTCTTTCAGTACTTTGAATTTGTCATCCACTGCGTCTGGCTTCCATAGTTGCTTATGAGAACTTGGCTGTTAACTTTATTGCTAGTCTCTTTTACATAAGAAGTTATCTCTCTCTTGCTGCTTTCAGGATTCTCTCTGTCCTGGGCTTTTGACAACATGATTATAATATGTCTTAGTGTGTATCTCTTAGATTTTATATTACTTGGAGTTCATTGAGCTTCTTGGGTAAAAGTCTCATGTCTCTCATCAAATTGGGAAGTCTTGGCCATTATTTCTCCAGATGTTCTTTCTGTTCCTTTCTCTTCCTTCTTCCCTTCTGGGGCTCCTATTCTGTGTATATTGGTATGTTTGTGGAACATTCCACAGGTATCTTAAACTTTGTTCATCTTTTTCTTTCCTTTTTTTTTTTTTTTAAGATGTTATTTATTTATTCATGAAAGACACAGAGAGGCAGAGACACAGGCAGAGGGAGAAGCAGGCTCCATGCAGGGAGCCCGACGCAGGACTCTATCTCGGGACTCCAGGATCACGCCCTGGGCTGAAGGCGGCGCTAAACCACTGAGCCACCCAGGGATTCCCCTGTTCATCTTTTTCATACTTTTTTTCCTTCTGCTCCTCAGATTGGACAATCTCATATTCACTGGTTCTTTCTTCTGCTTACTCAGATCTGCTTTGGAAACTCTCTAGTCAGTTTTTCATTTCAGTGATTACACTTTTCAACTCTAGAATTTTTATTTGATTTTTTTTGTAATTTGTATGTCTTTATTAATATTCTCCATTTGGTGAGACATCATGCCCCTTGTTCCTCCTCCCCCCAATGGTTTCTTTAGCCATTTGAGTATATTTAAGACAGTTGATTTAAAATTTTGCGTGTTAAGTCCAGTATCTGGACTTCTTCAAAAACTATTAATTTCTTTCTTCCTGTGAATTGTTCTTTCTTTTGTATGTAATTTTATAAACTTTCATTAAAAATTTGATATTTTGAAGTTTATAATGTGGCAACTTTGGAAATCACTTTCCCCGACTCTATGATGTGTTGTTACTGTTTGTTTCGGCTGTTGTTGCCTATTTTTAAAATGACTTTTCTGAACCAGTTTTTAAAATATGTATTTTTCTCATGTGTGGCCACTTAAGTTTCTGTTCCATTAGCTTACCAGTCGGCTAGTAGCTAAGATTTCCTTTAAAGCCTGGAGCCAAACAACAACAACAACAACAAACACTAAAAAAAACTCTTTTAAGTCTTTTTAGATGGGCTCCATGTTGTGGTGCTCCTTTAATATTTGGCCAGCCCATTTACTTCCTGCTTGCATGGAGCTTGAAGGTCAGCCAATGATGAGGTCTTTGAATCTTCTCAAGTCCTTTCTGAGCATGTATGCAGCCCAGGCACACATGTGGCCTTCTAGATTCTCTCGATTAAATGGGAGCATTTAAAAGCCCATAATCCCTGAAATGTGCCCTTCTCCAGCCTCTTTCTTCCCAATATTTTGGCTTTCCTGTTACTTGCCCTGCCGCTTATACATCTGCTTTTAAATGTTTTTGGCAAATGTCACCCAGGAAGCCACATTAGAGCTGAGGCATGTGAAACAAAGGCAGGTCCTTGAGCAGAACCTTCAGAGAACTTTGGGGGAGCTTCAGGGAACTACTTTAGGTCATAATGTAGATCCATGGTTCTTTAAGAATAATATTGGTGTTGATTCCTCTGTGACTAATCACCTGCACCAGGAAAACAGTTCAGTCTATAGCTGAGTTGGGAAGTGGGGGATGGTAATGAAGTAAGCTAAAATGCCACAGAGCTCTCTTACTAAAATTCAGCTTTTTATAGTTCATTAAGTTTTCCCCTGGTTGCTGAGAATTTTGTTTTTTTGATTTTTTAAATTAGATTCTAGGATTCTGAGGAAGTTTACTGTAACAGTTTTTGCCAGCTTGTTTATTACTTTTATGAAGGGATGAAGGTTCAGGGTTCTCTACTCTGCTATTTTCACAGATATCTGTCCAATGGAGAGAGTGGGTGATATGGGTATGGTGTTACTGATTCCAAAAAAAGGGTAACATCCAGTGCAGATCCCTTCAGACTTCTCTTGGAGTCTTCAGAGTTGGATGCCTGAGAAGATGGAAAATCTTGGCTGAACTCTGGAGAGCAAGCATGCCCCTTTTGTGGGGTCTACTTTCAGGAAACTTATCCTATAATGTATGCACACAGCTTCTGTCTAAGCTGCCTTGACTCCTTGGTGATATAGACTGACAAAGGCTTTTCACACACAAAGTGCTTTCAGTTATCCTGGAACAAGTAAATCCAGGAAAACCTGGCAGCAGGATACTTGGTGAACCTTTTCAGAAAGTTGGACTCCAGAGTACAGCACTGAACATGGGCCTTAGGATGGCAAACTTCTAATCTGACCATAACAGAAAACTCAGAGAATAATCTCTCTCTACCTTTTACCTGAACTATTTTGAAGACCTCTGCTTGATGTCTTGCAAACATCTTATGCTTCACCTGCCTATAGCATTTGGTGAGAAAGAACCAGGATAGGCTATTTGTTCTCCCAGTGTCTCGACATTTCTCAGATACAGAAGATCCAGATCAACATGGCCCTTGGGAGGCTGGTGACTTCTGGGACTAGGGTACTCATGCCTGTGGAGAGCATTTAATGCTATATGCTCAAATTCTTTGTGAATATGGATTCGGATCCACTAACCATCACTAACTGTCTCACATTCCCTGAGACATGTGGGGTGTCAGATGTGGGCGTGTCGGATGGAGTCTGACAGAATCCTGAGACATTCCTCCCTGGGCTTTTGTCCTTGGCTTCTCCACTTTGCTTCTGGATACAACTATTGGAAGATAGAAACGGGGGAAAGGTAGAAATGGGATACAGGTGTTTGCTTAGAGTCTGCACATTGTCAAGGAACATTCCCCTATGTCTTCAGAGCTTAGATTCCAAGTTGTGAGCCTCAGAGGAGGATATGAAGTTGTGTTATCTGAACCCAGGACCATTCTCCACATGAACCTAAACTTATAGAATATGAACATCTTCCTGGTTTGACCTAAAACCCAACTCATTTTGTGATGCCTCTGATGGTTTCCATCTCTACAGATTCAAAAATGTGTCTGCTTCAGGGCCTTTTTTCAACCTTGTGTCCTAGGACCCCAGGCAAGGGTGAGAATGTGAAGATCTGTCCTAAGGGAGCCACAAATACTGCAGTTTGGCCACACTCACCCTAAGAAAACATATAAACTCTGTCCAAAATAAAAACCAAGTGGGAGGGAACTGCTGACTCCTATAGGCCCCAGATCTTTCATTATTACAGGTGTTGATAAGGTTGAGAATGCTCGTGGGTTTTTTTGTTTTCCCCCTCCTGATAAGGAAACTCTAGGATAAAAAAAAAAAAAAACTGCTAAAATAAGTCTTCAATGACTGGCTTAATTCTAACTGCTAGGTTTTGCTTAGGTTGAGACAGTACAAACCAAAGGGCATTATAATTGTGGTTTTGTGGTTTTATTTTTACATTTTTCTGAGAGGACATATCCATGAATTGCTGCTTTAGGAAGAAACTATGGGCTCCTTTGTGGACAGTATCCAGGATGAATCTGTGTAAAATGCCAATGAAAATACTCCCAGTCAAAACATGAGATGTGTGGGTGAGCTGTGAACAAAGAAAACGTCATCACATCGAAAGCTTGAAGTGCCAAGCAAGAAAGATGACCAATAAGCAAATGAAGCATCCAACAACTGAACAAGACAAAGGAGGGCTCAGAAAGAGAAGATTTTAAGAGGGAATGTACTTGTAAAGAAAACAAGGAACTCAGACTTCAGAAGGATTCACTCCCAAATAGAGGACCAAGTAAGTATTTGATTAAATAAACCACAAAGTTGTCAAGGTTACAAGTTTATATTAGTGTGTTAATGCTGACAGTAGACAACTTCCTTACATGACTATAATCATAAAACCCAAGATATATTCCCAGATTTATGTAGCAAAGTCAGGAGTAGAATTGCTTTTGTTTGGAAACCAGGTTTATCCAACATCTTAATAGCTTGGAGACCTGAGCCAGTTAGAGCGGCTCTATTATTTTTATCTCAGAATGCAAAGCACTTTATTTTTTTTCCCAATTGCCATATATGAAGTGCTGAGTTTTGTTGGAAATAGTGTAATGTGTCAGTGTTGGCTTCCTGCATCCCTCCTTTGGTTGAGTTCATGCCACTAAGATGTGGATTTGACAGCAGAGTTGGCTTGTAATTGTTGTTTTTGAATTCGTGATCATTAATTGGTTGTTTTAGTGTTACCTGACATAATTATATAAGAGTAACTAGAGTTTCATAGAAAAGGACTTTCTATGAAAGTCCTTTTAACAGTTATCAAAACTAGTTGCATAATATGAAGGCCTAAAAGTACACTTTGGGGGGGATTTTGTTCAGCTCTTAGGGTCATAATTTCCTTTTATGTTCAGAAGTATTTTATTGCCCTCATCAGATCTATTGGGATTGGGAACTGAGAAACTAATTCAATCTACCAGATCAAGCTGAAGTAACTAGGACTGGAAGGGTCCCCACGTTGGTTAGTGTTCTGGCCTGCAAGAGAGTGAGGTTCAAAATATATATAAGGGGAGGATCTGGTAAGCCACAGAGCAGACAGCAGGCAAGTTTTCCTGGGAGGAATTTGTAGATATCTTTTCCACCTCTGAACCAGCCCTTAAGAGTGGGCTTTTCATACTTAATTCGAGAAGGATTAAACATTTAAATGTATAAAGGTGAGACCTTTAAACATTTAGAAATAGAAGACTATCTTTTTAAAAAATATTTGTGTAAGGAAAAAGTACTCAAGACACAAAAAGCTCTAATCAGAAAGATGGACACATCTGACCTTTTTAAAATAAAGAACTTCTGTTCAATGAAAGACACCAACAAGGAAGGGCAAAAACAATCTATGAATGAGGAGAAGATATTTGCAATGCCTGGAGCGAATGGAGAAGGTAGGATTCAGATCAATCCTATAAAACAAACAGAAAAAGACAACCAACCAATGGAAAAACCATCCCAAAAGAGATTTCACAGGAAGAAGAAATACAAAAGGTAAATAAACATGAAAAATTGCTCAACTTCTTTAGTAATGAAGGAAATGCAAACCCAGACTATAATGATATTAGCATATAAAACCCACTAAAATAGCTAAAGTTAAGAAGTCGTATAATCACATGTCTCAAAGATGAATAGAAACTTTTACATACTGCTGGTGGGATGATAAATATACACACCCACTTTGGACACAACTTGGTAATATCTTGGTAGTTGAACATTCTAATATCCTATGACCCAGCAATTCCATCAGTATATATACCATGACTTTTGCACGTGTGCATAGGGAGACATCCATAAGGACATTCATGGGAAGAGTAAAACTTCTAATTTCTTTTTTTAAATATTTTATTTATTTATTCATGAGAGACACACACAGAGAGAGAAGCAGAGACACAGGCAGAGGGAGAAGCAGGTTCCCTGCAGGGAGCCCGATGTGGAACTCGATCCCAGGACCCCGGGATCACACCCTGAGCAGAGGCAGATGCTCAACTACTGAGCCACTCAGGCACCCAAACTTCAAATTTCTACCTTCCTTTCTGAAAGCATTGGATAGACGCAGAGGTCTGCATCTCTGCCTCAATACTGAAGTCACCTAGAAGGTTTGTTCTGCTTAATACCTTGGGGCAATGCTTAAGAACAAACTAAGATGATGTTCGTACAGCTCCTCATTCTTTTTTTGTTCTGGATAATTTTAAATATCATCTGACTGGCAAGTCACCTCCAATAAAATAGAAACTGAAAATAGATGTTTCTTCTTCCTTGTCTAGACTATTTAATTTTGTTCTCCTGTGCTATTGTCTAGTTCCAAAAGCAGCAGTTAGTGTGAAATTTGTAGGAAGGATGCTATTCAGAGTTAAACTTTATTATGTAGGAATCCAGTGAAAATCCAACAGAAAAAAAATGTAGATATTTCCAAAAGATGCTGAAAACTATTCAAAAGGTGAAGAGGGACGCCTGGGTAGCTCAGTGGTTGAGCGTCTGCCTTCGGCTTCAGGGTGTGATCCCGGGATCCAGGATTGAGTCCCGCATCGGGCTTCTTGCAGGAAGCCTGCTTCTCCCTCTGCCTGTGTCTCTGCCTCTGTGTGTGTGTGTGTGTGTGTGTGTGTGTGTGTGTGTGTCATGAATAAATAAATAAAAATCTTTTCAAAAAATTGAATAATTCATAGACATAATTTCTGTAAAATAGAACATTCAATCATTAGAGTTGGAAATTGAATAAATGAATGGATGATTGAATGAACGGTTGATTCAAAATGCATCATTAGTGAATTGGAAATAATAGACTGTGTCACTTGGTCCTAAAAATATTCCCCTAAGGAATCACTAAGAATATGGGAGACTTTTAAAAAATAATACCTGAGAGGGACACCTGGGTGGCTCAGTGGTTGAGTGTCTGCCTTTGGCTCAGGTCATGATTCCAGGATCCTGAGATCAAGTCCTACATCAGGCTTCTCACAGGGAGACTGCTTCTCCCTCTGTCTATGTCTCTGCCTCTCTCTCTGTCTCTCTCATGAATAAATAATAAAATCTTAAAAATACTGGAGCTCTAGATAAATTGAATTAGAATCTGTCAAAGGACTTCGCCATTATTTATTTCTTAAAAGCCCTCGGGTAATTCTAAACTATAACAGCTTTGTGAACCAGAGAGTCATGGCCTGTGCTCCAAGTGAGGTCCAAAGTCAGCATCACCTGGGATATTGTTAGAATTTAGAATATTGGCCCTGACCCAGACCTATTGAATCAGAGTCTACAGTTTAACCAAGTCCCCAGGTGGTGTGTAACAAAGTTTGAGAAGCTCTGGGTAGTCCAAATCGCTTTTCTTCCTGCATGCCATTTTGCCATTTCTTCGATCAGGAGATTGGGGAAAGATGTTTCTTTTTAAGATTCTTATTCCTACTTTAATCTGGAAGTGGCTCAAATCACCATTTTGATAAATCTGATCATAAATAATAGAATAAACAGGTACATGAAAAATGTTCAACATCACTTAGAGAAATGCAATCAAAATTGCAATGAAATATCACGTTACACCAGTTAGAATGGCCAATATCAAAAAGACAAGAAATAGCAAATATTAGCAAGGATGTGGAGAAAAGGGAGCCCTCATGCACTGTTGGTGGAGATGTAAATTGGTGTAGCTACTGGGGAAAACAGTATGGAAGTTCCTCAAAAAAACAAACACACACACAAAAAGAACTACCACATGATGCAATCATTTCACTTCTGGGTATTTACTTGAAGGAAATGAAACACTAACTTGAAAAATATGTGCACCCTATGATCACTGCAACATTATTTACAATAGCCAAGACAGGGAAACAACCTAAGTGTCCATTGATGGATGAATGGATAAAGGAAAAAATATATAAAGTTCAGCCAAAACACAAGAAAATCCTACCCTTTGTGACAACATAGATGGATCTTAGGGCATTATGCTAAGTGAAATAAGCCAGACAGAGAAAGATAAATAGTATATGACCTCACTTATATGTAGAATCTAAAAAACAAAACTAAACTCACTAAGAACAGATTGGTGGTTGCCAGAGGAAGTGGGTAAGGGGTGGGATAAATGGGTGTAGGGGGTCAAAAGGTACAAAGTTCCAGTTATAAAGTACATAAGTCCTCGAGATTTAACATACAGTACGGTAACTGTAGTTAACAGTACTATATTCTGTATTTGAAGTTCCTAAGAGAGCAAATCTCAAAATTTTTCATCACAAGAAAAACATTTGTAACTACATGTGGTGATAGCATTAACTAGATTTCTTGTGGCAATCATTTTGCAATATATACCTATATCAAATCCTTATGTTGTAAGCCTGAGACTAATATAATGTTATACGTCAATTATATCCCACTTTTTATTTTTTTTTAATATTTATTTGAGAGAGAGAACAAGCTGAAGCAGGGGGAGGGGCAGAGGGAAAGAGAAAATCTCAAGCAGACCCCACACTTAGCACAGAGCTCAACGCAGGGCTCAATCTTATGATCTTGATATCATGACGCAAGCCAAAATCAAGAGTTGGACACGTAAGTGACTGAGCCACCCAGGCACCCCTATATCTCACTTTTAAATAATAAAGAAATAATCTATATTCTATCTCCAATCTAACCTTGAGCAAAAGTGCGAAGTAACAATCATCCTGTCCAACTGCCCTAACATCCTCACCCTCATCCCAGGATGACTTTTCTTTGAATTTCACTTTAAGCCTCAATGCTTTATATTTTTATACTGATTTTTGAAGATTCAGAAAAAAAATTTATTATAGAAAACTTCAAACATACATAAAATAATCTAGTATAATAAATCATCATGTACTACCGACCCAGCATCAATAATCATCAATTCATGGCTAATCTTATTTCATCCACGCCAGCACTCACGTCCTCCTCTTCTAAATTATTCTGAAGCAAATCCAATCATTAGCTCATTCATCTATAAACATTTCAATGTGCATCTCTAAAGGACATAACCTAAATTACCGTTATAACACTTTAAAAAATTAACAATACCCCTTAACACCATCAACACTCAGTTACTGATCACATTTCCCCATTGTCTTGTAATTTTTTCATACGTTGAAACTCTAACCCTCAGTGTTTCTGTACTTGGAGATATGATCATAAGGAGGAAATAAGATTAAATGAGGCCATAAGAGTGGGGCCCTGAATCAGTAGGACTGCCCTCCTTTTAAGAAGAGGAAGATTCTATGTCAATTATATCTTAAAGCTGGGGGGGGTGGAGTTAGAAAGAAAGAGAGAGAAAGAAAGAAAGAAAAAGAATGAAAGGAAGAAAGAAAGGGAAGGATGGGAAAAAACAAGAAACATCAGAGAGCTCTTTCTATTAACGTGCATAGAAGAAAAAGCCATGTGAGGACACAGAGAGAAGGCAGCCTTCTACAGGAAGATAAGTCTCACCAGCAACCAACCCTGATGGCAACTTGGTCTTGGACCTACAACTTTCACAACTGTAAAAAAGTAAATGTCTGTTGTTTAAGCCACCCAGTCGTGGAATTTTATTATGGCAGCCTGAGATGACTAATACAATTATTGAGAGCCTCTTTCACAGTAGATAGTCTGATGGGCATTTACATGGGATATATGTATCTTTATGCTCCATGCCCATTCCGGAAGTCCCTCCACATAACTTCCCCCCAGCCATATCACCAGACACGCAATTTATTTTTTCCAAGTCCCTAACAACCTGGTGCACCTGTTAGCCACTGCCCATGAACTAGACGGTCATTCCTCAGACCACCTTCCCTTACATACAAAGTAA
Source organism: Nyctereutes procyonoides (assembly GCF_905146905.1). Lineage (NCBI taxonomy): Eukaryota > Metazoa > Chordata > Mammalia > Carnivora > Canidae > Nyctereutes > Nyctereutes procyonoides. Next base: position 7,751,226 of record NW_026575033.1, on the reverse strand, counting down.
ACCAGACATAGTACCTGAAACTCTGCCCACTGGGGAGGATTACCTTCACTCTCTTCTATAAGCCGTTCCCGAGTGGCACCCAAGCTATAGTTGGGTGGCATATCACTTTTGTCTGGTTCCACCATATCACGTATGTCCACTGATAAATTTGGCCTCCACTCTTTCCTCTGTAAGTGGATATAGGGAAATCCCCCATCAAGCCATCGGTGTGTGTTGAGAGAGGGGCAGTGGAGCAGTAGAAAGAGGCATCACGGGAGCCTAAGCCACCTGATCCTGAAGCTGGCGGTTTCCAGATCTGTCAGAGACTGGTCTCATACTTATTTATCATTTACACTTTGCAGTGAATCCCGCTGAGCACACCCAGGTCACGACAGGCAGTTCAACTCACGTGGTCATTCGTGACCCCAGTCTCTATTAGGAATCTCAGGCAGTTCAGGAGCTGCTTTTCAAGTGAAAATAGTTGTCAGCAGTTGACTTTACTTGGGTCTTAGTGGTTCTGGACAGGGGCTCCTTATAGCATCTCTGTTTGCCACAGATCCTTCCACTTTATTGGGTCTGCAGGTCAGACTACTTGTAATGCAGCTGGACTTCTTTTTCAGGGCCTCTTCACAGGGCACAGGACCTGAGCCCACTCAAAACTGGTAGCCTTGTAAACTACATAATAATTAGGTCAGAGCAGCACACCCAACTATGGTTTAAGTTGCCTCTAAAATCCAAAGAAATCCATGAAGTGTTGCATGTCCTCTGTAGTATTTGGGGCAAGGTGCAACAGCTGTACTTCACTTCTAGAAGGAGGTATCTCAAACATGCTCCAGACCACTAGACCCCTATAAACCTCATCGATATAGTAGCCCCTGGACTTCCAGGGGGTTATCACCTGGCTCCTTGGCATGCATGTGTTTTACCAGGGTGTTTAAGTACTTGCCACCTCTTGCTCCCTGGATCCAATTGGTATAATGCCATCAGTGTAACGGAACAGTGTGATGTTTTGTAGAATATCAAGACAAACAAGTCTCCAGATTATATTATGACAGCAGGATTTGATTTAGCCCTGAGGCAAGACCGTTAGGATATAGTGCTGTCCCTGACACAGGAAGGCACACCACTTTTAATTATTTTTGCTGATAGAGAAGGGGAGTAGTGAAAGCAGTTTCTAGGTCATTAGCTGCATACCAGGTGCCAGAAAGTGTTGCCTTTGGAGCAGCCAAACCACAGCAACCCTGCTGAGAAAAAGCCAAGATAATAAATATGCCAACCACTCTCCAATCTCCTGCTAGTGCCTCCAATTAGCCAAATCCAACTGAAAGCCGACCCTATGACTCAGCCTGTAGGACACAAGGCAGAGAGGAGAAGGTAAAGATGGGGTCTGGAGTTGCAGATGCAGCCATCCACCATACGGTACATGAAATAGTACAGTTCACTGGAACATGACCACCATACTGGAACATTTGTATGCAAATGAATAAATGGACCCTGATCCAATGTTAAGGGAGGGTTCCTTTCTCAGACATAGAATTTAGGAGTTATGTCATTGAGCCGGAAGTTCTCTGGATCATATTGATTAAAGTTAGGCTGCCAGGACATGATGTACTCCCTATCTACAAACAATAGAAACAGAGATTGTACACACCTAGTTAGTGAAGGATTTTAGGTTCTGCAAAGTCTAGGGTCCTCTGCTGATTCATCATAGTTTCAGCAGTTTTCTTAATAATATCAAGTTTTATCACAACCGAATCCTCCCTTTTGCAGCTCAGGCTGGGACACATTCTTCCTTTTAGAGATTATTAGGAGGTACAGGGTATTGAAAAGATATTGGCATCTGTGGATGAACCTTGAGGGAATTATGCTGAGTGAAATAAACTAGTCACAAAAAGGCAAATACTGCACAATTCCGATGATGAGGTGCCTAGAGTAGTCAAGACAGAAGTTAGAATGGTGGTTGCCAGGACTGAAGGAGGGCAGTGGGGGGAGTTGTTTAATGGATAGAGAGTTTCAGTTTTGCAAGATGGGAAGAGTTCTGCAGATGGATGGTGATAGTGTGAATTCACCAGAGTGTGAATGTTCTTAACACCACTGAACTGTACACTTAAGAATGGTTAAAATGAATTTTGTGTCATGTATACTTTATCACAATTTTTAAAAGTTGGAAGAAAAAAGGAAGTGGCACCTAATGTAGAAAAGCATGTAGGCTTTAGAGCTGCCCTGATTTGTTTTTATTTTATTTCATTTTATTTTAAAGATTTTATTTATTTATTCATGAGAGACACAGAGAAAGAGAGGGACAGAGACACAGGCAGAGGGAGAAGCAGGCTCCATGCAGGGAACCCGATGTGGGACTCGATCCCAGGTCTCCAGGATCATGCTCTGGGCTGAAGGCAGGCGCTAAACCGCTGAGCCCCCCGGGATGCCCCCGAGATGCCCCAATTGATTAAACTCCCAGCATTACCACTTACTAGCTGTGTGATTTGGGCAAGTTACTTAACCTCTCAGATCCTCAATTTCCTTACTTATAAATTGGTATTGAGAATGCTTATCTCACCAGATTACTGAGAGAGTCAGGGAGATAATGTACCTAAGCATCTCCAGCAGAAGTTATCAATGTTGATTCCCTTGCCATAATATATACCTGTTCATGCTTCAGATCTCAACCTTTCCTCTGGAGGCCTTTGTTACCCGTAAATCTGGTAGGGAATCCTTCCTGCAACACTTACTGTGCTAATGCCAGAGCCATCTGTTTAACTGTAATTACTCAAGAACATAAACTCCATGTGAGAAGGGACTGTGTCTTCTTCCTGGGTGTAACTCCAGAGCTGAGCAGATCCCCACTGAAATGAGAAAGGATATAGAAAAACAGTAGAATGACATGGGGCCTTGAAAACAAGAAAGCACCATCCCTGGACAAGACATTTTGAAAAGTTCATAGAGGATAGAAAGTAGATGGGATCATAACAGAATAAAATATTTACCCCAGGCCACCATGGAAATGGTGGCTGTTTTTCCTGGCAGAACTCGGAAGAAATTCCAAGACCTGGAGTCAGGTTGGGAGAGAAGAGGTGATGAACCATCTATAGAATGAATGGCTCAGTCAGTCCCTCCCCTCCATGCAGCACCATTTGCCCAGGTACAGCCCTGTGCACCCCTCCTCCAACAAAGTAAAAGCTATGAAGGTGAAGGAATGGGGTGGGTGTGGGGAGGGCCTTGGGCGGGGGAAGCTGTGGATTGAGGCAGAACAGGCGCTGAGAGACCCAGGGCCCTCACAAAAAGCCACAAGGAGGAGACCCCACTTTCAGAGAAGATTCTTCCTTATTCTGGCAATTCTGAGAATCCTGGCTGTGGGGAAGACATGCCCATTTACCCAGAGTCCTCCTGCTTAACTCTTCTGCTGATGGGGGTGGAGGATGGGGGTGGGGTGAAGGAGAAGCCTTTTGGGTAAATAGGCCTGCCCATCTGCAAAGGAAGCTCAGGTGAGTCAACGGGAAAAGTCAATATATCCCATCATCTATCATCCATGTCAATCAAAATCATGAGGCATTTAGAAGAAATTCAAGCTGTGAAAGACCAATTTGCACAAACAGAACACATCGTTTCAGAGAGTGGGAGACAGATAATGGCAAGAAATAGAACTTGAAAACACTTTCTAATCTAAGCTCCAAAAGACATACTATCTATTGAAGAAAAGAATAGAAACAGATGGCCATGAGAAAAGAACACTCAGAAAGTGAAAAACTCTCAAAAATTAAAAGCACGATTACTAAAATGAAAACTCTGAATAAAAGAACTGAATGAAGTCAACTGTCAAATAGTGATCAGAAGAGATGGACAGAGAGGGGTTCCAAAATATGGAAGCAACCAGGAGGGAAGGTTCAGAAATGTGGTTCCAACATCTATCTGTGAGGAGCTCCAGGCAGAGAGACTAGTGGATGAAGAGCCAGTATTTAAAGAAATAGCACGTAATTCCCCTGAACTGAAGAAAAACCTCAAGTGTTCAGATTCAAAGAAAGTTCTTGTTCACTCCCATTCTGTGGGTAAGGTTGGAGGGCGGTCTGTATCAACGTTGAGACATGTTCCGGGCCGGGGGAAAATACTAACATTTTATAGAAAGGAAAGAAAATAAGTTTCTCAGGTGGAAATGAGGAATACACTGGCTCCAGATATATCTGAAGGAACGTTGCCTACTGAAAGACAGTGAAGCAATGACTCAGAGTTTATAAGATAAAAGGATTTCAACCAAGAATTCTATATCCTGTCAAACAAATAAGGTGAGGATAAAATAAAAATGGTAAGCACCCACAAAGGTTATCTCTATATATAGCCTTCCTGGAAAAAAAAAATTCATTGAGGATGTATTCCTCTCAAGCCGAGGAGGAATCCAAGAAGAGGGAGTCGAGAATCTGAGAACCAAGGGAACTAGCTCAGGAAATCATTGAAAAGAAACCGCAGGGGGTCATTTGTGCAACAGGCCTGGAAAGCTGTCAGTTCAAATTAAAGCAGGAAGTGAAAAGGCTCCAGGAAGAGCAACTTTAAGAACAAAATAGATTTCATTACACGCACTGAATATTGAGGAACCTGAAAGTTCCTAACGATAAAGCAAAAACTTTTCAGTAACCGCATATAAACACGCACATACACATACACACAGAGAAGGAGATGAGAAACATCCTGTGGGGAAAACAAACACTCTGTAAGAAAGTCATGATCCAAATAAGAAACTAAAACACAACATGATTCTGAGCCATGTATAGAGTTCTGAAAAGTTTTCTATTTAATCATGACACAGGTTCAATGACAGAGGGTATATTCCCTTTTCCGTGGGGTCAGTCACATTACTGGGTTTTGCAATGCACCTGATCCAGAGCACAAAGGACTTCATCGAGGTGGAGGAGAGAATGAAAATGTGAGAACACTGGCAGACTTGAAGAGAGAGATGGGGAGGGGAGGAGAGGCAGTAGGGCCCACAGGTGCCTGGGTGGTCTCATGTCCTGGGTGGGTGGCCGGCCACCAGGAGAGCTCAAAAGGGAAAGTAGTCACCCCCTGGGGAGCGGGGTTTGGAGAGGAGAAAGGGAAAAGAAGAGGAAGGGGGTTTTGTGCCTCAGCCTCCAGGCTTCAGCTGAGTGTGGCCTCCGTCTGCAGGCCCAGGTAGAGCACGGGAGAGGAGCCAGGTTCTCCGCTACCACTGCCTGTGTTGAGACCAGGGCCCAGTTTCCACCTCCCTGGGCTCACTGTTTCTCTTCTGTTTCTGGCCCTCCTAAGTCATTAGCTTGTTTCTCAGCAGTGCCTCTATTTTCTTTCTTGACTCTTGGTGTATTTCATTTGGCATCCTTAGTGTTCGTTAGTGGATGAAATGCATCTTCTTGTACCATCTTGACTGGAAAGCCATTGTGTTACTCTTATAATTAAAAAAAAAAGTGGTATATGAAACCAGAGAATTCATTCCTCTCTCTTTGTAGGATCCATTTTGCAATATACTGATCCTGTGCAGTTATTATCCTTCTGTACACATGCAAACCAGAACTTAGCTTTCTTTTCTTTTTTAAGATGTTATTTATTTATTGGAGAGAGGGAGGCAGAGAGAGCAAGTGTGAGCAGTGGGGTAGGGGCAGAGGGAGAGGGAGAAGCAGGTTCCGCCCTGAGCAGGGAGCCCCATATGGGGCTCGATCCCAGGACCCTGAGATCATGACCTGAGCCCAAGGCAGACACTTAACCGACAGAGCCACCCAGGTGCCCCCAGAACTTAAATTTCAAGTCAACGTAGCCGTTTGTCTTCTGAACTCCAAAATGTAGTATTCCGTGAGGGAAACTGAGGCACAGGAAAGCAAACCGCAGATGTTCAAGTCGCCCACCTGCCCTCTGCATGTGCCTGCCCCTCCAGTCCCCAATCCCTGCCCCCCGGAGGAGCATACGCAAAAATCTCAGCGTTCAGAGAGTTCACTATATAATCTCCACATGCAGTATTTTAATAGCCAGTCCCTGTCAGCACGATTCTCCTTACATGTCACCTGAAGTCACTTCTGCTCCCTTTTCCCTCCTTAGTCTTCAGTGGAGATGAACAGCTGGCCACCCCCCTGTCCTCCTCCCTCTCCCCCTCTCCCTCTGCATCAGCATCCTTTGTGTAGCAGAACATCACTATGTAGTCACCTTCTAGCCATTCCTTTCTCTGGCTGACTCATTCCCATTCCTGAAAGTCCATCCTAGGTCTTATTGTTTTGAGCTGTTAGTCATTTTGGTGGCTTTTCTTTGAAATCCTCCCAAGAGCTTTCCTTTTTCTTTTAAGCCAAGGAGAGCAGAGTGGGAAGGATACTCTGGTGAGCATTTCTGGGAGGACTGAGAACATAATCCTTTTTATGATTTTTAGGATCCAAGCATAAGAGGCAATAAAGCAAACCATTGACAATCGTGCCCTAACAGATAAGTAAGCAAATACATAAATCTTATGTTTGTCTTCATTTCTCTTGAATATTATCAATATGTTTCTCTCTCAGAGCCAGTTTGTTATCTACTAGGCTGTGGTAAGAAACCGCATTTTACTCCCTAATAGCCATTCTTTGCTACTAGAGCCCCCAATTACTGCTGGGCCCAGGACCTGTCAGAGTAAAGACTACTTCCTAGCCTTGGAGCTGGATGGGACTCTGAGATCAAGCTCTGGCCAATGGAATGTTCATGGAAATGTTGGATGCTGCTACTGGCAAATATTTTCAAAGGGCTGGGGCAGGCCCATCCTCCTACCCGCCTTCTCCTTTCCCCTGCTTGGACAAGGAGATCAGGTGGTCAAGCAACTTTCCAGAACCATGAGGCAGCTCACTAAGGAAGGAGAAGCAGTTCCAGAAAAGGAACTTAGATCGATATAATGGTGAATCCATTAGAGCAGCTCTGGACTGCCTAACTCCTAGTTTATTTTATGCATGAGAGAAATTAATTTCTCTTTTTCTAAACTGCTGGTTTGAATGTATGTGTGTGGGGAATGGGTATTTATTTACTTCATGCAGCTAAACCTAATCCTGATGGATTCAATAGCCTTGAGAATGTGTTTATATATATACTTTGTTTTGCTTTGTTTTACTTGCATAGGCTGATACAGATAGGAAATATCTAGCAGGTTATGATTTTCTTTCCTCTGTGTATGAATAGTTCAAGTATACCAAACGCTTACTACATACCAGTTATTTTTTATGCTTTGTCTCATTTAATCCTGACACAAAGCTATGATACTATGATTATTTTCATTTTCAATGAGAGGAAATGGACACTTAGAAGTTAGATAAGCATGTTCAAAGTCACATAGTTGCTAAATAGCAGATCTGGGATTTGCATCTGGGCAGCCTGGCCCCAGAGTCCATCCACTTGGTACACCTTTTTAATATGGGTTCTGTTCCCCAAGGACCTACCAACAGGTATTCATAATAGCTACCGTTCACTGAGTTTCCACTATAAGCAGGCACTGTGCTGGTACAGGAAGCAAATTCTAGAAAGCCTGAACTGAACTGAACATGGAGGAGGCAGAGTCAACCAAGCAGCCAGGGTCCTTTACATGTTCAGATCACCTTTCGGCTGTGCTGTTTAGTGCAATTTTCTTCTCCTTCTGATGATGTGCTTTGAGATTGTGATTGATGAGTTCTTTTTGAAGTTCAGTAATCCAGGACTCTTTTTTTTTTGTACTTTTGTCTAAATCACTTTTTTAAATTGCTTCACCTGGACTTCCCCTTTGTTTTATGTTGAAAATCTTGGTATCATGAAAATCTTATTCACCATATGCTTATAATAATCCAGGAAAAAAGTTACTCTGAGGTAACTTTGTCTTATTGACTAATATCCAAACTTTTTTGTCTTATTGATTAATATCCAGCTCATTATCAAGAGAAGAGAATATGAGGTAGAGTAAAAACACAGTAATATAACAGCTATTAACTTGGAGATATTCTATATGAATTAAGCTCCAAATAAAGTAAAATAAAAGATGCTTTAACATCACTTTTACAAACAGACTAAAATTTTAAAAATTACCCCCTTTTAGAGTAACAATCTTTAAAAAATGCAATACTCAGTATGCTTAGGAAATTCTATTGATTGAGGACACATGAAAATAACTTCTTGGGGCACCTGGGTGGCTCAGTGGTTGAGCATCTTCCTTTGGCCCAGGGCATGATTCCAGGATCCCGTTCGAGTCCTGCATCAGGCTCCCTGCATGGAGCCTGCTTCTCCCTCTGCCTGTGTCTCTGCCTCTCTCTGTGTGTATCTCATGAGTAAATAAATAAAATCTTAAAAAAGAAAATAACTTCTCATTTGTTCTCCTTACTCTGTAGCTATTCTTGAACAAGAGGAAACACTCCTCTATTTCCATTTGAACAGTTTGGTGAAATTTTGATTTAAATTAAACTATTTTTCCCTGTGAAGTTCTATCATAAAATGTTATGTCCTTATATAATTTTTTAAAAAGATTTTGGCTCTGCTTTACTGATTCAGACAAGAAGAGATGACACTCTTTAGCTACTATCTGATTCTTGAATATCAGCCTTATCAGCCTTTTAATTGAGTTTTATAGATGAAAACATGGCCCAAAACTGAGCATGAATCCTACACATTATAATTTTGAACCAATATTGCAAATTGGATTCTCTGAGCCATTTTTTTCTTGTTGATGCACCATAATGACACAAATAGTGCCAGCTGCAATTTTCCTACTATCCATAGGAAAAGTGGTTATTGAAATCAAAGGGCTGTGTACTAGCCAACTAATCCTTGAATATAGAAGCGATATAGTTTCTATAGTACCATGCAATACTTTTTTTTTTTTTTAAAGGTATTCTCTGGGCTGGGATCTAGTTTGCAACGACTTGGTAAAACACACCAAGAAGGTAGGCATCATTGATAAATATGGGATCCCGCTCACCCCATTATGATGCCTCCCTCAGAAAAATGGTGAAAAAAATGGAAGGAAGCCAGCATGCCAAGTATACTTACTCATTCTGTGAAGTTGGAAGAACTGTGGGGTTGTGGCACCATGGTTCCCACATGAGAATGGTAGTTGGTAGTGCCTGGACCCTCAACACCACTTCTCCTGCCACTGTGAAATCAGCCAGCAGAAGACTAAAGGAATTGAGGGGCGCCTGACTGGCTCAGGTGGTAGCATGTGATTCTTAATCCCAGGGTCATGAGTTTAAGCCCCATGTTGGGTGTGGAGCCTACTTAAAAAAAATAAAATATTGAAGGAATTGAAAGACCAGTAGAAGCTCCACTGTTTGAAACCTGGCTAGCCTGTAATAAATGTGTCCGTTTATGTAACAACAACAACAAAAAGAAGAAATGGTTAAGCATAAACATGATTTAAAAAGAGACTCAATAGTGGGCAGCCCGGGTGGCTCAGCGGTTTAGTGCCTGCCTTCAGCCCAAGACGTGATGGGGATTGAGTCCCGCGTCAGGCTCACTGCGTGGAGCCTGCTTCTCCCTTTGCCTCTCTCTCTCTCTCTCTCTCTCTCTCTCTCTCTCTCGCTCATGAATAAATTAAAAAAATGAAAATCTTAAAAAAAAAAGACTCAATAGTTTCACTCACAAAAAATAAAATAAAATGAACTGAACTTCTCTACAGCAAAAATACGGCATTCAAAATAAAGCAAACAATGAAATTTGTAGAAATAACTATTTAAGACAAAAATTCAGGCAGCTTACAGAAATAACTTTAAAAGCCCTAGGATACCAACAGGCAAAGACTACAGATACATAATTCACAAAAAAGAAAATGCAAATTGCTAAGAAACAAGTTACTCTTGCAAAGAAATGCAAACTTAAAAGTACAGTGGTTTTAAATATCTCCTGTTAGTAAATATTAAAAATAATACACTGTTGAATAAAAGTGGTGGGAGTGCACATCTTTGCCTTGTTCCTGATCTTGTGGGGAAAGCATTTGGTCTGTCATTGTTAAGTATGAAGCTAGCTGTACATTTTTCACAGACACTCTGATTACATTGAGAGCTTTTTTCTATTCCTTAATTCCTTTTTTGTTCTCTATTTTAACAATAATGTGCCATGTTGGCAACAGTCGAAAAGACAGACACACTCTACTCTGCTACAGGAGTGTTAAACAGGTCCCACACTTTCTAGAAATCAAGTTAGCAATATGTATCAAATGTTTTTAGGCCATATTTTATGTCAATACATTTACTTCCACATATCTGATTTAAGAAAGTGATCTGACATGGTTAAAGATTGTTTACAAAGATTGTTTATTCATTACAAAGTTATTCAGAATACTGACAAATTGAAATTAACATAAGGTCAATATCCGGAGAATGGTTGAGATAATAAAAATAATTTGCAACTATTCCATTTTAATTTACAAAGGTTTTTTTAATGTCATGGGAAAATGCTGATAATTATAGATATATATATAAATTATAGTAAAGATCAGATGTGGCCTAAGAACTTGGTTTTGAGTCAAGGTAGTAAGGCTAACATATACAAAGTGATAGGGCTGTGAGATCATGATCAGGAACGTGAGTTTGGGACCAGAGATTGGAGTAAAGATTCCAATTAGCATCACAGGATCAGAACTCCGGGTTCAGTGGAGAAAGGGTGTGAACAAAAGGTGGGAAAAAAAGAGTCATCAGTGAGGCAAGTCAGAACAAAGACCCCATTGCTTTAACATGGAAAACAAAATGTTCTCATATAAGTCCTCCTATCCTCAGCACCAATGTGAAACCTAGAACTCCAGAGCAATGTTTTTCCACTCTCAGAGAAAAAAGACTGGAAAGGAACAAACCAAGATGTTAAGACTGATTTTCGTCTGACTGGTAGATTCTAAGTGATTCTAATGTTCTTCTTTATGCCTTTTTATGTTTTCTTTTCTTTTTTTAAGATTTTATTTAGTTATTTCAGGGAGAGAGAGAGAGAGAGAGAGATAGCAAGAGAGAGAACACGAGCAGGGTAGGAGAGTGGGGAGAGGGAGAAGCAAACTCCCCGCAGAGCAGGGAGCCTGACACCTTCTCTATCCCAGGGCCCTGGGATCACGACCTGAGCTGAAAGCAGATGCTTAACTGACTGAGTCACCTAGGTACCCCCTTTCTATGTTTTCAAATGCTTAGGGTAGAGAAGTATTTTTAAGGATTCCTGATTGCAGGAGATCAGCTTTTTAATTCTGTGTGCCAAGTTCAGAAACATACCCTAATGGAACAAGATAAATAAAAGATGGAAAAGACTTTGAGGTATATCCTCTTAATCTCCAGGCCAATCAATTCTCGATTGCTTTATACATGGGCTTTCCCCCCAAGGGTCCTCAAAGCACTGCAGTCACTTATACTGAGTTGAGAATGTCTCAAATATACCTTTTCTTAAAATGGTCCAGATTTAGCAGTCAGTGGATGATTTTTTTTTTTGTATTCCTTTGTTTTTTTTTTTTTTTCGTAAGTGCTCCTGATACACCCATTCTTGTTGCCAACATAATATTAGGCCAGATCAACTGCTAAAAAAGGTTGGGAGAGAGCTGTCCTCCCTGAGGATTGAACTCAGGACTGTTCCCTGATGAGACGGACACCCTGTCAGCTGTGCTAAGAGGGCAGGCTGAGAGTTTGTGTTTGTGTGTATGTTTTGTAACTGTTCTCAACATATTCATTTACTCTTTAGGTTCCCATGAGATGTTGAAGATCTTACAGAGATGAAGTAATTATTTCTACAAGTCTTCTGTTCATTTAAACCACTCTAGGAGCAGTTTAAATGGAGCAAAGCAGGAGTTTTAGAAGAGTGAGACAATATTTCTGACCAAAGAGATCAGGGCAGGCTTCACAGAAGAGGTGGTATTTGGACATTACCTTTAAGTACATGGATTCTGGCAAGTAGAGATAGGAGGATGCCATAATCTCTCTGTGAGGGTGGGATTTGTGGTTATTTTGTTTACTACTGGATTCTCTAAGCTACCAACGAGGCCCTGATACCTAGTAGGTATTCAACAAAGATTTATTTAATGACCATTTGCATGCAGGGTGAAGAGAAGAGACACAGAATCAAATTTTCAGCGACATGGAAACGAAACGAGGTTTTTCATACAAAAACCAGTTTACTTTTGCTGAAGGATAAGCTGCATGAAGAGGAAAATTGGAAACGGAAATTGGAAGTTATATATTGAATCCGGTTCTGCTAGGCTAAGAGTACTCAGCAGATAATTGTGACAATGGGTTGGAAATATTCATCCGGGGTGTCTTTTTAAAATCAACAGGATAGATCAAAGGTAAAGAAACCAATTATAAAAAGAGAATTGGGGAGATGTGGGCCCAGCTGGGTATTTGATAATGTTTAATAAAGGGTAATTTGATAAAGAAATTATTGTTCATTTAAGTGTGATAGTAATATTTTGATTATCTTTTAGAGAAACATAAGGAAGTATTTACAGATAAAATAATCTGATGTCTGAATTTGCTTCAAAGTCATCCTGGGAGTTGTGGGGTAGGGGTACAGATGAAAACAAGCATCATCATGTATTGATAACTACTAAAACTGAGGGATGGTAAAGGAACTCTCTAGGGTGATGGAAATGTTCTATATGTTGATTGGGGATGGCAGTTAAACAGGTATAGGCATTTGTCAAAACACATTGTACACTTAAAGTTTATGCATTTTACTGTATGTATGTCTTATGTAGAAAAACTGGGTAGGACATCTGGGTGGCTCAGTGGTTGAGCATCTGCCTTTGGCTCAGGGTGTCATCCCAGAGTTCCAGGATCGAGTCCCACATCAGGCTTCCTGCAGCGAGCCTGCTTCTCCCTCTGCCTGTGTCTCTGCCTCTCTCTTTCTGTGTCTCTCATGAATAAATAAAATATTTAAAAATAAAATAAAATAAATTTGAACATTTCATAATAAAAAGTAAAAGGAAAGAAAAGGGAAAAACAAAAAAGAGAGAGAAAGACATTTACTGCCATATTGGGAGCAGGAAACTTACTTACATTGAAGTGGTGGCATGGAATGAAAGGGGATCGATCGTGATGTCTTTCAGGTTAAAACAGACAACGGATCACTTGGATTGAGGAGGGTTCCACTTCATTGGACACTAGTGCAGTATTGCAGAAAACGGGATGTCCGGCTTTGACGCAGGCATTAAAAGGGAAAAGCACCGAAGGATTCGTCCAGTATTTAATGATTCAATTCCCATTTTTTCCAACCAACTTCATTATCAACATCAAAATGATATTTTCATCCATAAACTTGTTATTCCATCATCGCATAAGGAAAAAAAAGATTTGAAGAAATTTTCTTTGATGTGCTTTTGGTAGGATTGAGACTTTCTTAGACCATAATTATGGACCCAGGAGGAAAAGTATTTAGGGCTTTCCAGGTGGAGACCTAATCTAAGAGATCTCTCTTAGAGATTAGTGTCCCTGGGTGCCTTGCTTCTAGCAGAACTATGTCTGTGGAACAGACCATATTATCATTCTCTTGTTTGTAGGTCTATTTTTATTTTAATATTGGAATGGTGGCAATTTCTGGGGGTATGCTTTTTTTACAGCTTTGATGTTATGATGACTAAAAATACTATTGATGCAAAAGTTAGAGAGTAGCGCCAGACAGAAAAAGTTTTAATGACAAGGTTGACCGATCTTGACCATGAACAAATATGAATGACAGACTCTTGCGTCATGCATACCCGGGGAGCCATTCATCCAAGCCTTTCAGTAACATTCTGAACTGTTTTTAAAAAAAGATTTTATTTATTTATTCATGAGAGAGAGAGAGAGAGAGAGAGAAAGAGAGAGAGAGGCAGAGACACAGGCAGAGGGAGAAGCAGGCTCCCTGCAAGGAGCCTGATGTGGGATTGATCCCAGGACCCCAGGATCATGACCTGAGTCCATGGCAGACGCTCAACCACTGAGTCACCCAGGCACCCTAACATTCTGAATTATATTCATTGAGGTTAAACATACTATCCCAGAGATACCCTGACAGGATTGAAAGAAGATATTAACCAGAGGCAGCTGTGGCCTGGACATCAATTATTTCTCCAATCCTATCCCAAATGGACATGGTGTAGCTGGCATCTATTCTTTGCATCTTCTCTTCTGCTGGAATGCCTGTATTGTCCAGGGTGGCTCCCATCCCTCAGACACCCTGTGCCTCAAGGGAAGCTGACTCCCAGCCCCAGTTCCAGGCATGAACCTGCTTAGTCAAAGTGAACCCCGAACTTACACCATCACCAGTGATTTGTTCAGAAATTAACTTATGTCTGTTTCCTCCACTTAAATGTAAACTCTATGAGAATGTCGATGTTCACCTGTCTTGCTGAATCTGGAACAGTGCCTGGCACATAGCTCTTAATAAACATCTCATGAATTCATTTCTTCATTCCTCTTCAGCAAGTTTTAAATGAATGCCTGTTACATGTCGGGGACTCTTCTGAGTGTTGGGGATGCAAAAATACACGAGACTCAAGAAGTCCAGTAAGGAAGACAGATGTGTATAAATAATTCTCTAACAATACACCATGGTAAACACTGACATGAATTATATGCATAAAAGGCTGAAGGAGCATGGAAGGAGGAAACAACTTCCTCCAGAGGACTCAGGCGAGGCTTCCCAGCACTTCTTCCAGCACTTGGAGCGGATCTTAGAAGATGAGCAGAGATTTTCCAGGTGAAGAATTAGGGCAAGTGTAGTGTGACCACATAGTCTGTCGACCAAACTGAGACATTTGGAGAGTGAAAGGGAGGCTATTAATAATTACACCGAATTACAGGTGTAAACGGAGACTGTTCTGGGAAAACGAAGAAGATCAGTCTTGGAAGAAGGAGCAACGTGGGAGAAGGTGGTGGATGGTGGAGGTGCCCAGGGAAAGGCACTCCAGTGTGTTGGAGTAGAGTGAGGCACAGTGAGAGGAGGGGCTGCAGGTGGAGTGGGGGGTGAGGGTGGCAGCGTGATGGACCTATCCTGCCAACCAAAGAACTTTGACTTGGTCTGCCAGCATCTGGGGCCTGTGGAGCTTTTTCAGCAGGAGACCACCCGACCAGATTTGCATCTGACAATAGCTCTGGCAGGCATGTAGAAAACGACCTGGAGGGGCACAGACTAGAGAGCCACCAGATGGGAGGCTGGTGCTGAGGCTCATCAGGGGATGAACGGTCCCTGGTCTCAGGCAGCATGGGAGGGTAGGCTCAGAAGGAAATGGTTCCTTGAGATAAAGCTGAGGGAGAGTGGACATTGCATGGAGGGTCAGGAGGTGAGGAACAGAAGAAATGGATGATGCTAAAGTTTCCAGACTGGGTGGCTAGCGGCTTCTGTTGTCCTTTCTCAGGGGTGGTGACAAGCAGAAAATGAGCTCAGCTGCTTGGCAGACTGAGATGACAGGGAGCAGATACAGGAAGCTGAATCTTGTAGGGGCCAAGTGCCAAGCCAAGAGGCCAATCCAAAAGCTGAGTCACTGTGTCCTAAGGGGTCAGCCCAGAAGGGAAAGAAGGAGTCAAGGTGCCTCTTGGGGCCAGGTAAGCCCACGAAGGAGAAGTATTGAGCAGATGGGCAGGGAGGCAGGTACCCAAGGGCAGATCCATCAAAGAACAGATAAGACACATCCCCTTTGGTTGGAGAAGTAGAATGGGTGGCAGGAAAGGTGAATCTGTAGGCAAGTCAACATAATAGAACTGGGTGATAGACGTTAAGGGGGGCATGTGATGTAGTGAGCCCTGGGTATTATATGAGACTGATGAATCACTGACTCCTACCTCTGAAACTAATAATACATTATATGTTAATTAATTGAATTTAAATAAAAAAAAGTGATCAGTGATTTTGGTGCCCAGAAGAGGAAGGAACTCAGCATAAATGAACAAATTGGCATTCTGTTTTGTCTACAAGGTGATTTTTTTAAATTATTGTTTTTTATTATGGTAAAATACACATAAATTAATTACATAAATTTATTACATATATTTTTTTTACCACTTAAAGCATTTTTAGGCGTCCAGTTCAGTGACACTAAGTACATCCACATCGTTGTACAACCATCACCAGTATCTATACCCAAAACTTTTTCATCATCCTCAACAGAAACTCTGTCCTACTTAAATAGTTAACTATTCCTAGCTCCTCTCAGCTCCTGGTGACCACCATTCTACTTTCTGCCCCTATGAATTTGACTTCCCTAGGTACCTCATATAAATGGAATCGAACAGTATTTGTCTTTTCGTGACTGGCTGATTTCACTTACAAGTCTTCAGTATTCATCTATGTTTGTAGCATGTAACAGGATTTCCGTCCTCTTTCAGGCTGAATAATACTCCACTGTAGGGGTAGACCAGTTTTGCTTATCCATTCATCCCTTGATGGCCACGTGGGTTATTTCTACATTACTTTTCAAATTAAGCAATCACACACTATTCTGGCCAAATGCTCTTATTGGGAAGAGGAGAGGAAATATTCCAGGTGAATAATGGCATGTTCCTTTGGTCTCATTCATCCTATGGGCCCGCTGTGTTTCTGGGGACTTAGGCACAGCTTCTCATTTAACTCCCCAACAACATGACAACATAGGGAACTTTTCCTTTGTATAACGAGGACACTGGAGCTTAGAGGGTTAAGAGCTTTTTCAGCATCACAAATGAACTGGACATCCTTGGTGGGGGGTGGGGAGGAGGGGATTCAACTGAGTGTTCTGATGCTCTCTCATTCTTTTTTTTTTTTTCTTTTTAAAGTAATCTATGTGGGGCTCGAACTCAAAACCCTGAGATTAAGGGTTTCATACTCTACTGTGTCAGCCAGGTGCTCTGGGTGCCCTAATTCTTAACTTGGGGCACTTGGGTGGCTCAGCCGGTTGAGTTTCCAGCTCTTGATTTCGGCTCTGTTCATGATCTCAAGGTGATGAGATCGAGCCCCATGTCAGGCTCTGTGCTCAGCACAGAGTCTGCTTGTCCCTCTCTCTCTGCTACCCCCTCACCTCCCTCACTTGTGCTCTCTCTCTCTCTCTTTCTCTCAAATAAATAAATGTATAAAATCTTTTAAGAAAATATGTCATAGAAATATGTCGCTTAAGCTTTAAAAACATTCAATCTATTTACTTTTTGAAATAGTTACACACGTGTGTGATTCAAAACCCAAAAAGTGTAAAAAAGAATACAGTAAACATTCCCACTTCCATCTTGCCCCCCCCCCAACTCACACATTCCCACTTCCTCAATCCTGGCATTATGACCTGTTTCTTGTGTAGCTGACAGGAGTTTCTTTATACTAAATATATTTTGGAATTTTTTGCTTCTGTTCAGCATTGCCATGCTGGGCTATTTTAATAGAGTATTTTTTAGAAAGAAGAAGTGGAAGCCACGCCTTTTTCTCTCAACTGATGACAAAGCTTGAACATTTCAGGAAAGCCCCAGGTGGTCACTACCTCTCACCAGGTGCCCTGGCTAGGCTGATCAAGGTCAAGTGGCAAGGAGGTTTAGTGGGTGCTAAGATACAAATTTGGCAGTAAAAATCACAAGTTAGGGCTACATTTTTACTATACAAAGTCCAAACACACAGTCAAAGTCCGGTAAAATGTATAGGAAAGACACCCTGAGGAGTTTGTGAAGGAGAGAGCATGATGATAGAAGCAGCTCTCTCCATAGGAAAAAAGCCCTAAAGACATAAAAAAGAAAATCAGAGTTCTGATTGGGGAAGTACGATGTTGAAGTAAAACTTGAGAGTTTTTAGAGCCCAGAGGGTGTTATATTTTCTTTTTTTTCTTTTCTTTTGATGAACTTTCTCATGAGAACAGAGCAAAAGCTGAGGTGACCATGGGAATTTCCCAGCCGACAAGAGTCAGAGAAGCAGCAGAGCATCATTGAGTGCTTTGGGAGCCTTCAGATGGATTGTGTTGATTAGAGAAGATAAAACACCTCAATGGATCAGAATTATTTTATTCTTAATTGCTCCGGATTTGGACCTACTGCCAAGAGTAGGTGTGTATCCATTTGGGTTCACAGAGTAACAAGTCTTTACTCAGCACTTACTATTCTTTGGCAGGCCTTGGGGGAAGAGCTCTCCAAACAGATAGATGAGGTTCCAGTTCTAATGGAGCTCCCTGAGAGGAGGGGATCCAGTGACAGCAGGGGGGTGACTGTGTGAGGGAGGGAGAGAGTTCCGGAGACGAGGAACACCCAGGGTGAACTCTTATAGGTGGCATGGAGCTTGTTGGTGTTTGAGGAACAAAATGAAGGCAGATGTGATAAGAACACAGTGAATGAGGGAGAGGGGTATGTGATGAAACTGGAAGATAGAAAGGAGAAGAAGGAGGAAGAGGAGGAGGAGGAGGAGGAAGAGGAGGAGGGGTGCATAACTGAAGTATCTGCTTCTTAAGTGCCAGGTGCTGTTTTAAGTACTATACAAGTGTTAATTCTCAAAAGATGTCAGATGGGTATATTGTTATACCCATTTTACAGAGGAAGAGGTTTTTCTTTGACAATTAGTTACAAGATGAAATTATGTTACTCTTTGAGATTTTCCAACTTTTCCTTTTGGATCAGATGACCTGACTCTCTAGGAGCATTTTTTTTGAGAACCTTGAGAAAGAAACAATCTTTCTCTTCTCTGAACCCTTGTAATACTGTAAATCACACAATTGGCACTTGTCACCTTTAATGTTGTTTGTATACATGTCTTGTCTCTCAGTGAAGTAACAGACTCTTTGAAGGCAGGACTGTCATTCCCTGAGCTCTGCCACAAGCCTTCACAAATAGCAGGTATTCAAGGATAGGTACCGACATACAAAAGTGCAATTCAGATACACATTGTTGAATAATTGGGTGGCCAGGACAGACAGTGTTCATATCCGAGGTTGTCAGTGTGCTCTACACTTTATGGCTCTATTTCTCTCTGTTCTGCAATTTGCATAGAAGAAACGGATGGGGCTCAAGAGAACATTTGGAAGCGTATCCTCGTCTCAAGGTAAGTTCAACAACTTTTGAGTTTTTCCAAACAGCTGAGGTAACTGTGTCGTCCTTCTCAGCATCTGGGTAGTCAGGCCCTGCTTAATGAAGAGCTAAATACACGAAGAAAATATTCTGGACCTCAAGGTTTTCTCCCCAGTTGTGAACCTGTAAGCTTGATGTCTCCTTGAAATTTTCTGCCATGTTTGGTCTCAACAAATTGCTGGACTGGGAATCCAAATTGATATTATGATGAATGAGGAACAAAGAGCCTTTTAAGGTTCACTGATTCTACCTCTCAGTATTGATGGATTTGACGGTAGAGATCTCAGAGGCTACAACCTTTGCTGACGTCTCTGTGGGTCCGATTGTCCCCCTTGGCATTCCTCACTCATCTTCACAGACTCCCTGCAACGCGCCTCGTGCTGAAGCCTTAGACACGTGCTGTTCTTGCAGGGCCGGTGCATGAGACTCTCCCTCTGCCTGTAGGCCACTGCCCTCCCCTCTCTACCGCTATTCATCCTGTTCTTCTGGATTGCAATGCTGTCCTCAGCTTGTGCCCACTGTGAGCAGAGCTCTTCTCACCCCCTCTGGGAGCTGCCAGCACTTCTTCATTTACTCAGTGCTTTTCCAGAAATGCAGTCATCTGTCTACTCCAATGGCCTGGGTGCTTCCCAAGGGTGCAGAATTCTCTTATTCATCAGTAGGTGACCAATAGATATTTGTTTTAATGAACAAATGAACTCACATTTCAGATTTCAATAGAGTATCACAGGACTTACCTTTTTAAAACCTAGATTTAAATGACAGAGTCTTAGATCTATTAGCTATATGCCATCCTGCCCAACAAATCAGTTGTGCATCCTTTGTGTGGATGACTCAGCTTTACTCATCAAAATTAGAAGTCAGCCTTGAAAAGTAAGTCACTGATTTGTTGATTCAAACCGACAGAGAACATTACTGTTTTCATTAACATCTACCTCTGAATGACAGGACAATGTTAATGCCACTAAGAAATTGAGTCATTTGACTGGCAACGGGCAGGGTAAAGAAGGGGAGAGATCATGGGGTTTGCAAGCCACAGTTGTGTGGGGTGGCTCCTGGCTCTGCACTGGCTGGGCAAGGCAATGGCCAGTGTGGTTAAATGAGCACAAAATGATTGAGCTCCAAGGGCACTGGGAGGGTTACATTAGAAAATGTATCTAAAGTGCTAATTGGGTACTTGGCATAGCAGAGGCTCGCTAATTTGGAGAGAGTAAACAGGCAGGCTAGGCTGAGCCTGTATGCGTCCACTCTGATTTTTAAAATACTGACTTCGAGTGGTCATTCAAAGCTCTCCAGTTTGCATCAGGTGCCAGGCACTGTTCTCAACATGTCTCCACATTTTATCCTTGCTGCACCCCTCTGAGGTAGACATAACTATTACCTTTATTTTCCAGATGGGGAAACTGAGGAAAAGAAATCTCTATTTGAATATATTTCATAACTAAAGCCTACATATGGGTCCCAAAGGAATCAGTGCCTCTCATCCTACCTTATCATACCAGAATCAAAATGAGGCACTTTTACCTGAGCTGGTATAGCAGAGTGGATGCAGATGTGGCCTTGGCAGCCAGGTTCAAATCCTGATTCCGTTGCTTACTAGCTGTGCAAATCTAGGAAAGCTAGCTCTGTGCCTCAGTTTCCCAACCTAGAAAATGGAGATAATAATAGCACTTACCTCACTGGATTGTTGTGAGGATTTGATAAGTTGTTTCATGCATAGAAAAGTCCTCAGGAAACATTACCATCATGTTGTCTTACCCCCCATCTCTACCTCCTTCTCCTTACTTCCTTCCCCATGCCACCACAGGCAAAATTTTGTTTATTTATGCTAGCTGGTACAAACCCAAATGCCTTCAGGGAGAAGAGAAATAGCAAGCAGTACACAAGCATGCCTCATTCCATTGCTCTTCACCTTTGTTGTGGTTCACAGACATTGTGGGTTTTTATTTTGAAGGCTTGTGGCAATCGTGTGTCCAGCCATTCTTCCAACATCCTGTGCTTACTACATGTCTGTGTGTCACATTTTGCTAGTTCTTGCAATATCTCAGAGGTTTTCATTATTATATCTCTTATGGTGTTCTCTGATCTTACTTACTTATTATATTTTTATACTAATTTTTTTAAAGACTGTATTCATCTTGAGAGACAGAAAAATAGCATAAGGGGGGCAGAGGGAGAGGGAGGAGCAGGTTCCCTGCTGAGCAGGGAGCCTGATGCAGGGCTCCATCCCAGGACCCTGGGACCATGACCTGAACCAAAGGCAGACGCTTAACCGACTGAGCCACCCAGGTACCCTGTGTGACCAGTGATTTTGCAATCACTTTGTAATTGTTTTGGGATGCCAAAGACTGCACCCATAAATGTATGTGTTCCAGCTGCTTAGGTTGTTCTCCATTCTCTTTCCCTTTCCTCAGACCTCTCTGTTCTCTGAGAAACAATATTGAAATTAGGCCAGTTGGTAACCCTACCGTGGCCTCTAAGTGTTCAAGTGAAAGAATAAGTCACATGTCTCTCACTTTATTTTTTTTAAATTTTTTTTTTTATTATTTATTTATGATAGTCACAGAGAGAGAGAGAGAGGCAGAGACACAGGCAGAGGGAGAAGCAGGCTCCATGCACCGGGAGCCCGATGTGGGATTCGATCCCGGGTCTCCAGGATCGCGCCCTGGGCCAAAGGCAAGCGCCAAACCGCTGCGCCACCCAGGGATCCCATGTCTCTCACTTTAAATCAAAGCTAGAAATGATTAAGCTTAGTGAGGAAGGCATGTTGAAAGCCGAGATAGGCCCAAAGCTAGGCCTCTTGCACCAAACGTTTAGCCAAGTTGGGAATGCAGAGGAAACAATCTTGAAGGAAATTAAAAGTGCTATGTTACAAATGATATGTAAGTGAAACAGTTTCACTGCTGATATGGAGAAAGTTTGAGGGGTCTGGGTAGAAGATCAAACCAGCCACAACCTTCCCTTAAGCCAAAACCTAATCCAGAGCAAGGCCCTAACTCTCTGTCATTCTATGAGGGCTGAGAGCGGTGAGGAAGCTGCAGGAAGTCTGAAGCTGGCTGAGGTTGCTTCATGGGGTTTCAGGAAAGAAGCCAACTCCAGAATATAAAGTATGAGGTGAAGCAGCAAGGGCTGGTGTAGAAGCTGCAGCAAATCATCCATAATTATCTAGCTAAGGTAGTAATGAAGGTGGCTACACTCAACAACAGGTTTTCAATATAGACAAAATAGCCTTCTATTGGAAGAAGATGCCATCGAGGATTTTCAGAGCTAGAGGAGAAGTCAGTGCTTGGCTTCAAAGCTTCTTGTCAGCAGCTAATGCAGCTGGTGATGTGAAGTCAGTGTTTGCTGACCATCCTGAAAATCCTAGGGCCCTTCGAATGATGCTAAATGTACTCTCCCTGTGCTTTATTACATGATACAACAAAGTCTGAATGATAACACATGTGTTCATAACACAGTTTACTGAATATGTGAAGCCCACTGTTGAGCTCCACTGCTGAGAAAAATGATTTTTTTAAAAATATTACTTCTCATTGACAATGCACCTGGTCACCCAGGAGCTCTGATGGAGATGTGCAATGAGATGAATGTGGTCTTCATGCCTGCCGACACAATATCCATTCTACAGCCCACAGATCAATGACTCATTTAGACCTTCAGGTCTTATTTTTTATTTTATTATTGTTATTATTTTTAGTATTTTTTTCTTGGGTTGAGGACTGACTTTTAATAGATTGCAGTGAGAGAGCTTCTCTGCTATGTATGAAACCCTGAAGGTCTTATATTTTAGTAAATACATGTGGTAAGGTTATAGGCACAGAGAGTGATCCCTGTGATAGATCTGGGTGAAGCAAATAAAACCTTTCTGGAAAGGATTCGCCATTCTACATGCTTTGAAAACATTCATGGTAAGAGGGCAAACTATCCACATCCACAGGAGTTTGGAAGAAGTTGGTTCCCATCCTCACAGAGGACTTGGAGGGGAGGGGTTCAGGACGTCAGTGGAGGCAGTAACTACAGATGTGCTAGAAACAGCAGGAGAACTGGAATTAGAAGTGGGGTCTGAAGATGGGACCACATTGCTGCCATCTCATGATCAAACTTGAACGAATGAGGAGCTACTTTTCATGGATAAGCAAAGAAAATGTTTTCTTGAGATCAAGTCTATTCCTGGTGAAGATGCCATAAAGATTGTTGGGTTGACCACAAAGGCTTTAGAATAATGGATCAATTTAGCCAATAAAGCAGCAGCAGAGTTTGAGAGGTCTGACTCGTTTTGAAAAAAGTTCCACTGTGGGTAAAATGCTATCAAATAGCATCACGTGCTACCCAGAAATCATTCATGAAAGGAAGAGTGGGTCAATGTGGCAAACTTTATTATCTTCTTTTAAGAAATTGCTGCAGCCACCCCAGCCTTCAGCAGCCACCAACCTGATGAGTCAGCAGATCAACACTGAGGCAAGACCCTCCACCAGCAAATGGATTATGACTCACTGAAGGTTTGGATGACAGTTCACATTTTGTAGTAATAAAGTATTTTTTAAGTTGAGGTACACACATTGCTTTTAGACGTAATGCTACTGCACACTTAGAAGACTACATTATAGTGTAAACATAACTTTTTTATGTACTGGGAAACCCCAACATTAATTTGACTTGCTTTATTGCAATATTTGCTTTATTATGATGGTCTGGAACTGAACTCACAATATCTCCATGGTTTGCCTGTATGAGGTGACATGTGGTCAACTGGAGACAAGATGGGAGTAGAAAATATAAAGTGGCTTGCAAGGACATTACAGGATTGTGTAAAACTATTCAGATGAAAAAAAATTTAAAATACTGTGGGACCAACTAGGCTAAGCTTGGCCCTAGTTTTTTTTTTTTTTTTTTTTTTTTTTTTTTTAATGATAGTCACAGAGAGAGAGAGAGAGAGAGAGAGAGAGGCAGAGACACAGGCAGAGGGAGAAGCAGGCTCCATACACCGGGAGCCCGACGTGGGATTCGATCCCGGATCTCTAGGATCGCGCCCTGGGCCAAAGGCAGGCGCCAAACCGCTGCGCCACCCAGGGATCCCTTGGCCCTAGTTTGTTTACTTGCTTGGTCTTTGAAGTTATTTGGGTATATTTTATAGTTTACACACTCAGGAAGTCCCAAAAGAAGTCAGTTGTACACACCCATCTCTCTTGAGGTGCAGTGAAGGTCTCTGTAAAGCTGATATAGCTGCAGGTAAAAACTAGGTTCTAAGCCTAGATGACCCCTCCTAAGCTCTGGGTACCAAAGGGCTGTGTTTCAGTCAAATTTTTTTTTTAAGATATTTCCTTTTTTTTTTTTAAAGATTTTATTTTTTATTTGAGAGAGAGTAAGTGAGCATGAGCAGGTGGAGTAGCAGGCAGAGGGAGAGGGAAACAGATTCCCTGCTGAGTAGGGAGCTGGATGCAGGACTTGATCCCAGGACTCTGGGGTCAGGACCTGAGCCAAAGGCAGATGCTCAACCACAGAGTCACCCAGGTGCCCCTTTAGTCAAATCCTAACTATATTACATATTGTTAAAAAGTACCCAATTACGGTACCTAGCATATAGAAGAATCTCTTTTTGTACTGTGCCTCCCCAGTAAACTTTGAGCTGGGGAGACAAGGCATTGTGAAATTCTGCAATTAGGATCTATGACATCCCTTATGGATTTTAAGGTTATGACATCACCTAGACACAACTCTTGGTAATTCTATCAGGAATCCATTTTAAAAAGGCCTGTTCTTACGTAAAGCTGGTGGCCTCTGTTCCTGTGACATTTTAGGATTCACGGGCAAAGTGGCATGGGCAGTGTAGATGGAGGGCAGGGCTCAAATTCTTGTACATTAGACCTGTTTCCTGGAACAGAAGAGTAAATGGGGAGAGCAGGATTACAACAGGCATTTATCTAAATAGGCAAGACAGGGTCTGCCAGTGTGGTGACACTGGTAGGCCCTGGGGGTCTAAGCAGAATAGAACATAGAAAGAATTCAGGTGCATGATACTTCCAAGTGTAGGAAGGGAGACCGGGAGACAAGCACTCCAAGTACCTGAGTGCGTGGTGGTGAAAAGCCGGGTCCAAAGCACTGGCTTGGGTATCAGGGCAAATAGGGAGGGCCCCAGCTTACATGGAGGTAGGTGTTTGGAGAACCAAGCCAGCTACTATGGGACTTGGCTATATTCTATTTGCAATTTTTTTCCCCAAGCAAGCTTATAATGGAAATCACTATGGAAACGGCATTCATGTACCAGAAATTGTTTTGCACCTAAATTTTGTTTGCTTTGTGTTTTGAATGCTTTGAACCTATTAGGTAAGGCATATCTGATTTTGGAGCTTTATCTGAATTCAGGCCCTCAGCCACACTGAAACGGGGAACCCGAAAAAAATACCCCATCGCTGCAGCTCGCATCACAATTGCGAAATAGTAGAAGCTTTCTAATATAATAAAGTTATTCTGCTAACTTGAACTACTTTCTCAAATAGGAAGAAATAAAGCTAAGCTTCCTGACATGAACAGGATGCAATGATGTATTTTATAAAAGTAGAAAAGAGGAACTGTCCCCCTAGCTGACCCTGCTTAAGGGTTTCTCACAGGACATTTTTCTCACTCGGGAGACTTCTTGTCTATGACAACATCATCATCACTGTTGGGTTGAGATCTTCTCTGTTTTGCAACTCAACTTTCAGAACAAATATATTTAGGTACTATATTTATAAACATATTCTAAATTTACGGCCAACAGGGAGGCGGGAAGGCAGCTTGGCCCCCGTTCCCCATCACTTATCTTTCTTCCTAATTCAGAGAGCTAAGTATATAGTTTCTTTTTTGTCTTTCGCTAAGTCATGGTGCTTTGACCCAGGTGATTCAGCCACTACAGGTCAAAGACCCCACAGACCACCTGGTATCTTGTTAAGCGCTGGGGATGTCGGGTTACCCGGTTATTCTAACCGTAACAGAGGCAGGTTTCCTCCCACGCCACCCAGAATTATCCAGATCACCTCCGTTTTACGTTCGAGCAGTGGGGACCAGCTGTCCCCTCGCCCTTAGCAGAGGCTGGGGCTCAGTCCTTCCCCGGACTTAGCCAGGTCGCCGCCGCCGCCCGCGCGCCGACTGGACGACCCGCCCCCGCTGCCCTCGCGGCCCCCGCGCCGCTCCACCAGCCTGGGCTCCGCTGGGGCCCGGGCTCTAGGACCGCGAGGGACGCGGGCGGGAGGCGGGAGGCGGGAGGCGGGAGGCGGGAGGCGGGAGGCGGGAGGCGGGAGGCGGGGTCTGGCCGAGCGCGGGGTGGGGCCGCGCCGGAGTTCCCCAGCTCGCGCGCCCCGGGGTCGGAGAGTCGTGCGCGGCGGAGTGGGCGGGGCCTCGCGGCGGGTGGGCGGGGCCGCGCGGGGCGGTCCGGGCGCGCGGCGGGTGGGCGGGGCCTCGCGGGGCGGTCCGGGCGCGCGGCGGGTGGGCGGGGCGCGCCGCTGGGCCGCGCAGCTGCCGGGCAGGCCGGGCTTTAGGGCCTCGGCGGAGCCCGCTCGCCGGCGCGCAGGGCGGGGTGTACTGGCGGGCGGCTTCGCGGGCAGGCGCGGGCCCCGAGGCAGCGGCTGCGCCCTGCGCCGGGGAGGAGCCGGGGGCGGGCGGGCGAGCGGGCGGCAGGCGGGGACTGGGGCCCGAGGCGGGGAGTGCCGGAGCGCCGGCGGCGACGACGGCAGCGGCCGCAGAGCAGGCTCGGTGCGTGGGTCCGCGGCGGCTCGGGGTCCGCCCGCGGGCTGCGGTGCGAGCGGGCGGCCCGGCTCCCCTCCTCCCCCGCCCGCCGCCGCCGCCGCCGCCGCCGCTGTGATTGGGTGGAAGATGGCGTTGGGCGGATGGAAATCCTAATGACAGTCTCCAAATTCGCCTCCATCTGTACCATGGTAGGTGCGGCGGGAGGGCGGCGCGGGCGGCCCGGGACCCCTGCGGGCTGGCGGCGGGGACGCGGCCCTCGTCCCCGCCCCTCGCCCGGGCGGCCCGCGGGGCCTAGCGCGGGGCCGGCGGCGGCTCGGGCCCGGGCGGGGGCGGTTGGACGGCGGCGGGCGCGGGGGCTCGGCTGTTCCCGGGGAGCGGGGAGGCGGCCGGCGAGGCGGCGGCGGCGGTCGGCGGCGGTCGGCGGCGGTCGGCGCCCCCGGCCTCCGCCGCCCGAGTCTCCCCCTCCCCCGCGCCGGGCCGGAGCGGCGAGGCGCACCCCGAGCTGTGGGCCGGCGGGCGGCGGGCGGCGGGCGGCGGGCGGCGCGCGGCGCGGGCCCCGGCTGGGGTCGGAGGGGGGGACGCGGAGCAGCGCCTCCCGGTGCGCGGAGCGGGGCGGCGGCGGGGGCGGCGGGGGCGGCGGCGGCGGCGGGGGCGGGGGCGGGGGTCCGGGCGGGGAGGCAGGGTCTCATTCCCGCCGGGAGAGGACGGAAGTCCAGTGCAGATTTCCTCCGCGCGCGGCTGGCGAGGCCGAGGCTCCCGCCCGCTGCCTGGGGGAAGGGGGTGTGTGTGAAGGTGGAAACTTTAAATAAGTGCTGTTGAATTTTTTCCCCATTTTCTTACGCTCCCTGAGCGGCGAGCTCTCCGCTTTCCTCCGCGTGTCCAGGTGGCAGTCTTGTCTTTGCAAATCCGCGTTGATCTTGGAAACAGCTTAAGCTTCCCCGTCGATTGTTTACTTTAATCCACCAGGCACATCTGCGTGTAGCTGGAAGTGTTTGTCCACGGGGACTGACTGCGAGCGTGGTTGTTTGGGTGTCGTTGGGGCTTTTAAATACACTTCCAGGGAGAAGTGCTAATGCCTGTTGCAGAGTCCCGGATTGATTAAAGCCGAACGTGAGTGCGTTTAGTCTTGGTGTTTTCGTGATTGGGGGTGGGGTGGGGTGGGGTGGGGTGGGGTGGGCGCCCAGAAGGGCCACCGTTTCTCCGCACGATGGGGGACATTGGTTTCATTAGCTCCTTAGGTGCTTGCATCTAGGGGTCATAATTCTGAGCCCTCACAGAGAAAAGTTATTCTTTGCAGTATGGGCCTACAGATGGTTATTAAAATTTCTGAAACCTTTCCTTCTGCTCTTCTGCCCCTTTTTGTGCGCTCCATTGCCTAAGGAGATTCCCCAAGCCCTGTTCGATTTGAGGGTAGTACATTTTATGTGCCTTTCTTTAAGGAGTGGTGGTGAATCAGAGTGGAAGGAAGGATGCTTTAGAAGCAGATTCTATAGTGCACTCTGAGGAACAGTACAAAAAATGGCTGAAGTCAGGTGGGATTAAAATCTACAGTCTTAAAGAAATCACGTTCAAGAGTGAGTCACTGAAGAATCCATTTCCCCAAAAGGATGTTTGTTCTTTCTTGCAATGTACGTTTTAGGAAAGCATTGATATTAAAGGACTATATTAATAAACGATTCCCTGGGATCATTTGGATTAATTATTTTTAGATATGCCAATTACTCTCTTATTCTGTTTCGGAAGGAATGTGATAATTAATTCTTCGAAAGTGATAATGCTTCCAGATTGCTGAGCTATACAGATTGTCTGGTCATAGTTCATTGTCAAAGTCTATTGCTTCAGGAGTGATGTGTTTTACACTTTACTGACCGTTCATTCAAGTATATAAGGTGCATACTTAGCCCTTGCTAATAAGGGCAAGAGACTGGCTGATGCTGGGGAAATAATAGTGATCAAGGCAGTCCCTGCTTTCATGGTGTTGATGATCTCGTGGAGGGACACAAACAGTATTCGGGTAAACATATTAATAAATATAAATGCTCTAATTAGATTAGGAAAACGAGGAAGAGATTTGCCAAGTCAAACGCTGAGTAAGGGATTCTAACCTGAAGAATGTCAGACTTCAAAGCTCCTTCTAGGGCTTCCACTGGAGTGCATTAATTGCATGTGGTGTGTGTATATTGTTGGTGAGTAAGGAAACATCAGTGCCTGGTCCAATAAGATTGTTCCAAAACCAGTGTTAGAATTGGATGTATCTATATTCATATTTGAATAAATTCTGATGCACTCCCAAAATAATGCTGTGTATTTCAAAGTAATCTGTAATCTTATTCTTTAAAGAAGACTGCATCCCATCCTAAGAGTCACAAAATTGACAGTCAAGAAAAGTAAAGGTATTTACCTTTATGCCTTTGTAGATGCTATTTTGGTAGGCTTTGAACACTCCTCCTTCACTTCTTGTCTGGTGAGTGCCTACCTGTCTCTTAAGCTGGTAGCCTTACCTGAATAATCCTACCCCTGTCCATCTCTACCCTCCATCCCCCGCATATGATTTCACACAGTTTTTGTAATCTCAGTAGCATTTATCATACTTGCTGTGTTGTAAATTTTTCTCCTCTTGTCTCCTTATTAGACTGTGAAGGCCTTAAGGGGAAGGACTAGTGCTTATTTCTGCAGTTTGGTGGATCACTAACTTCTGCAAATGCTAGAACAATTTCCCAGAGCCCTTTATTTCGCCTACCCATGTCTGCGGAAGCCTGTTCAGCATGGATGAGGCTGGGAGTGGCAGGGAGGAGGGGCTGGTCCTAAAGAGAATGATTCTGCTTCTCAGAGAATCAGCATCTGTGAAAATATTTAATGATGAATTGGAGTTTTATTCTAGGAAATAGTGAAGTTTACTTTTTCATTTGTCAACATAAGGTATCTGGCAAATTGGCAATACCTTCATTGGATTAAGTAACTGTTAAAAACAAATCTTTTCAGGAACATCTTATTCTAGGTCACTATTGTTCTGCTAACATGTGAAAATCTGTTTTTCTTAACTTAGTGTTCTAGCCTGACCTGAATGATTCTGTTTAGATTTATAGTGATTAAGTTTGCAAAGAAACCTCTAGAAATGTCTCCTTATTTGTCCATGAAATAATATATTTTCAGTATCACACAGTATCTGTTTTGCCTTTGAGGTAGCTTCAGATATCACATAGTAGTTGCCTAATATTAAATAGTGTACTTAATAACTGTGAAACGATGGGAAAAGTGGCTGGATACATATAGAGGGGCCTAGGTTTGGAAATTGCCGTGGGAATTGGAGAGCAGTTTGGGTGGCCTAACTAGAAAGTTGTAATATGGGTCATGGCTGTTACTTGTGAGCAGGTGCTCTTAGCACAGTGGTAGGGGCTGCCTAATGATTGTTGACGCCAACTGGCACCATTACATCCCTTCCTGTTTGGGTTGTAGAAGTCATGGCTGGGAAGAGATTGTTGAGGAAGGGGATTGGATAAAGGAGAAATTGTTCTACTAGGAGTGGTAGATCCTGGGGTGGCCCTGGTCTGGCTGCTTGCCCACTCCCAGTCACAGCAGGGGAAGTAGAGCCATTAGAACATGGCGAGGTCAAGGCCACAAGTCAGCTCTCCGTGGGTCTGGCAGATTTACTTCTTAAAAGCCTATATCTAACACACAGCACCCTATACATAGTAGCTTTTAAACTGCTTACTGGAGGAAAGTCACAGGTGAAGCTGGCTGTTTATCTTTAGTTTTGAGTCTCATTGGGGTCACTCAGTGAGAGTTAAGATGTGTGTAATGTCAGTGTAATTTATCATCACTCCAGAAAAAAAGGAAAGAGAGGAAGAACCCTCAAAGCCTGTGCCCTGTTGATTGCTCCCAGGGGTGGGTGGTGGGTGTGGATATGGGTGTGTGTGCACTCTGGTCTCCTTTCATGCAGCCTGAATATTGTATTTAATAATAAAATGCTTTGTTCCTTCTCAGGAAATAGGATGGATGTAATTCTTTTATTAGTAAAATAGTTAAGTTTTTATTACTATTTTATTAGTAAAATTGTGCTTCTTTGATAGGAACATTCAAAGTGAGTTGTTACTGTTTTACTAATTTTTGCTGTTTTTACCATAAGTGTTAATTTTAGGCAGGAAAACTTCAAAAAGGAGTATTTTTTTTTTTATGTAAATGGTTAAATACTGATAAGGAATGTTTGAGCATGTGTTTGAGGAGGCTTAGTGGAGAGAACATTTAAAGTAAGTGTTATAAAAGTTTTATTTAAGCCCGCTAATCTGATTTTGGCTGAAATACATTTTGGTTATTAAAAATGATACATTTTCATAGGCAATTTGGAAAATATTCTGTAAAAAGCATTTGAAAACTCTTAAGCAAAAAAGAAAATACCTCCTGGAGCACATTTTGTCTTTTTAAAAACTCTTAATTGAGCTTATACCCTAGATAAAATTTTATGTTTCAGTTTTCCCTATGAATGATTATCTTGCTAGTTTTTAAATTTGTACAATTGTAGGATAAGCATGGATAGTTTAATGTTTAAAATGATAATAAGGCAAGATTGTTAACTCAGAGAGAGGTATAGTGATAGGCTACTAGGTTGTTGACAGGTTATTTTATTGATCATTAGAGGATAAAGTCATATAGTTAGTAGAAATGGAATTTTGTAGAAGATAATGGGTTTATTCTAATCTTAGGCACTTATTAGTTTTCACAAAGGTAAGACCATTGGGATTTGAAACTTTTAATATGCTTGAAAAGTATAGTTTGAAGTACCATATGCAAATGTGTGGAATGTCTATAAAGACTGGTTTTATTTTGTATCATGTGGTTTTGCTTACCTTCTATTTCTGACTAATCTTTTTATAATAGATCTCAGAGCAGGTTAATTATTTACCCTACCATGATCCATGTGGCTAGTTCAGTCAGACTTATTCATAACATGTCTTGTTGTCTTATTTGATTCCAGGCTTTTGACTAGGCCCCCAAAGATGGAAAACCTCCATTTTGTTACTTGCGAGTTTCTTTCTTCCTGCCTTTGAAATAAATCATTTTTATTCTAGTTCTCCTGAAACTTTTACTGTCTCAGAAAAGCTGATTTAAGCACTTGTGTACTTAGTAGCATTAATTCTTTTCCAGAAACCTTCATTTTTCCAGATTTAGTCTAACCAAAAATCTAATTTAGATTTTTGTTAGTAACTTAATTCCAGAAACTTAATTTTTAAATTTTTTTTTTAAGATCTTATTTTTATGTATTCATGAGAAGCAGAGAGAGAGTGCGCCAGGGACACAAGCAGAGGGAGAAGCAGGCTCCATGCAGGGAGCCCGATAAGGGACTCAATCCCGGGTTCATGCCCTGGGCCGAAGGCAAGCGCTAAACCACTGAGCCACCCAGGCATCCCAATATTTAATATTTTATTATGTATCTTACAGCATGATACATTAAAAAGAACAGTTGGACCAGAAGATAAATTCTAGTTCACATTTTGACATTTAGCTCTGTATATATATGGGAAAATGTCTTAAAATTTTCTTAGTTGATTTTTCTCATCTGTAAAATAAAGGGATTAGATTAGACAGTTTAATAAATATTTCTTGTGTGTTTGTTTCCTTCAAGATCTAAAACTGAATACTTTGATTCCTAAGAGTGTATCAGTTATTATTGATGTCATCATTATTTTGGAAGCTCTAATCATGTTTTATCTATTAATTTTTTTTCTTCTTCCTTTTTGACCACCCCTCTGCCCCCACCCTGTAGCCCTACAGCTGCCAATCTGTTCTCTGTATCTATGAATTTGATGTTTTTTGTTTTTGTTTTTTTAAGAGTCCATGTATGAGAGATCATACAGTATTTGTCTTTCTCTGTCTGATTTACTTCACATAGCATAATACCCTCTAGGTCCATCCATGGTGTTGTGTATGGCAAGATTGC
Organism: Nyctereutes procyonoides; assembly: GCF_905146905.1. Taxonomy (NCBI): domain Eukaryota; kingdom Metazoa; phylum Chordata; class Mammalia; order Carnivora; family Canidae; genus Nyctereutes; species Nyctereutes procyonoides. The sequence continues at coordinate 7,718,661 of NW_026575033.1, read as the reverse complement.
ATTCTTTTTTTCTGGCTGAGTAATATTCTGTTTTATGTACATACCATAATTTCTTTTATCCATTTATCCATTGGTTGATACTTAGGTCGCTTCTGTGTCTTGGCTATTGTAAACACTGCTGCAGTGAACACAGAGGTGCGTATATCTTTTTGAGTTAGTGTTTTCATTGTCTTCAGGTAAATACCCAGAAGTGGAATTGTAGGATCATATAGTAGTTCTGTGTTTAATTTTTTTGATAAAACTTCATATTGTTTACCATAGTGGTACCAATTTACATTTCCACCAATATTGCACAAAGGTTCCCTTTCCATATCCTCACCAATACTTATTTCTTATATTTTTGCTAATACATTCTAACAGGTATGAGGTTGTACCTTATTGTGGTTTTGATTTGTATTTCTTTGAAGATTAATGACGAGCATCTTTTCATATACCTATTGGCTGCGTGTCTTTGGAAAAATGCTTGTTCAGATCTTTCGCCCATTTACAAAATCAGATTTTTTTTTTTTTTTTTTTTTTTTTTTTGGTAGTGAGCTGTATGAATGAGTTCTTTATATCTTGGATATTAGTCCTTTACCAGATAATGATTTGCAGATATTTTCCCCATTTAGTAGGTTGCATCCATTCATGTTTTAGATAATATAAAGAACATGGAATTAGATATAAATATGAATTATGCCTATTTTGCAGTTTAGTTCATGGACAATTACAGTCAGAAGTAATATATTTCTTTAAAAGCATTTAGTGGAGGTTAGTGATACTGCCATTTTATTAATAGGCTAATCTAACTACTTATATTTGAAAATTTTTTCTTTTCTAATACCATTTAAAATAATTTTGAATTGGTGCCCTTTTTTAAGATTCTATTTGTTTCCTTAGGTGTGAGTGTGACCTTGGACAATTTAATTTCTGTGCCATGGTTTCCTCATCTGTAAAATGGGTGTAAAATGATACCTGGTTCATAGTAATCACTCTATAACAGTGGTGGTGGTTCTTTATTACTCCTCTACACTGATTTGCTCCCCTCAGTGTGGAAAGAACTCTTTGGCACTACTGATTAATGTTAGCTCAACAAATATTAGTAAGTAAAACTGAAATTTATTTTATGAAATGCAAATATTGCAGTTCATTTTCATTACAAGAAACAGCCCATTAGTAGTATATGCCTCTGGAAGCACAGATTTATTTTGAAGTGGATTAGATTATGATATAAACCAAGAATGGAGCATTTGTCTTTCTCTTTTAGGTTGTAGAAAGATTTTACTCCTTTTGTTTGGAAATAAAAGTCTAATTTGTGACCCCTCAAACATGTTTTAGAAGTTTAGATAAGTTGGGAATATTACTTTTAAAAGAAAAATCTTGCCTTATTTTTTGTACTAGAAAAAAAATACCTCAACTTTTGTCATCATTGGACAAACTATATTAAAGTCAGCTTCAGGCCTTATTTCCTTTTGTATTTTCCTATTGTTCTTGCCTCAGTCCTTCCCTAGAATAACATCTCTTGTTGGCCTACCATGCAGTTACTCAGTCTTCTTTTAGATCTTGTCTAAAACCTATTCTCTCCTTGTCTCATAGGCTGGAAGAGTGTTATTTAGATATCTATGGTGTTGTAAGAAAAGCGTAAATGCTAGATTTTTTAAAAAAAGATTTACTTATTCATGAGTGACAGCGAGAGAGCGAGAGAGGGGCAGAGACACAGGCAGAGCTGGAGAAGCTGGCTCCATGCAGGAGTCGATCCTGGGACTGGGTCATACCCCGAGCTGAAGGCAGGCACTAAACCGCAGAGCCACCCAGGGATCCCCAGTGCTAGATATTTTGAACAGTAACCTGTGGGTTGCTGGGTTGAAAACTCCCAACCAGAGACACAGTGTTGTTGAAAATACCTAAAACTAAAGTTTGATCATTTAAAATCTTATTCTTGGAATTTGTATTAGAATGAGGTGAGGGAGACAGTTTATAGACCCAATTTGTTTTGGAAGAAAAAGTATTATCTTTGCTTTCACAAAAGTACTCAGTTAAGAAGAATTTTGTGACAGTGTCAAACACAAGATATTTAATATGGTACATAGCATGTGAGGTACTGCAGCTTTTCATAGTCCTGTATGTTCACTGGCTTATGCTTTCCTGTTGCTTCTTTGTAAGACAATTCGCTTTTTCTAAAAATTGTGTAGTGCCTACAGAGTGTATAAGCTTGCCTAGACTCCCCATCTGGAGGAATCCACATGTCTAAGGCTGAATGCCAGTAAAAATTTTATTTCCAACTTAAAACAAGAAGTGGATGTTTATTTCAGTGATAGCTGACAGATGTTCTTATTGAAATGCTTCATAGGTGCAGGAATCATCCATGCATTTCCTACTTGTGAATACTGCTTTAAATTACAGCATCTTTTAGCTGAGTTCTGGTACTTGTTGCCTTTGATTTTATTTTGGTGTTTTAGTGACCTAATAAGTCTTCTGTCTGATAGTGTTTTTCATGGCAGGATGGGGAGGATTTTTTATAAACTATTAGTGACATGCTTTTTTTGATTGCTTTTTTTTTTTTTTTTTGTACAGAGTGCTTTTTTTCCAGTAAGTACTTTTAGGAAGTATTAACGGAGAACTGCATTATATCAGTGTGTATGAGGATACTGAGAATACAAAGATGACAATTATAAGCCCTGGTCTTACAGAGCTTCCCATTTATTTTGTTCTGAATGGGTTCTAGTTGTGCTGAGAAAGTAATCCTTGTGGCCTCTAGGCAGCCAGGAGGTATTTGGATTTGACCAAGTCACATCCAGGTGAGAGCAGTCTTCCCTGTATAGTTTTGTGGACTCTACAGTTACTGTCTAGGTGTGCCCTGATGAAGAAAAGGTTTGGAAGGACAGTAGGCGTACAGAACAACTGAGCTCAAGGAGATGGTTTTTCTATAAGTATTGATACATGTTAAAGAGGAAGTGGTTCTCTTTCTCTGAGAGAGAAGAGGACTTCAGGGAAAAAGCTTCACAGAAGAGGTTTGAACTTTGTGAAATGAAGTCATTTATCATGTAGACAAGAAAGGGTGGGATTCTAGATGCGAGCAAAGGTCTAGAGTCATGGGATAAAGTGCTACTTTTACAATCTGTAGCTAGTTTGGCATGGAAGGAGTCCTGGGAGAAGTAAGGCTGGAGGGGAGGAAGGGACAGAAGTACCAAGAGAGTGTGCCAACTATTGACTCTCATTAAGATATCATTAATATATGTATTTAGCCTGGGCGAATGCAAATTCAGTGGAAAGTTGTGGGGATAATCAAATAGTGGAATTAGTAAAAAATGCCAGTAAAGGACGCCCGGGTTGCTCAGCGGTTTAGCGCCTGCCTTTGGCCCAGGGTGTGATCCTGGAGACCCGGGATCGAGTCCCACGTCGGGCTCCCTGCATGGAGCCTGCTTCTCCCTCTGCCTGTGTCTCTGCCTCTCTCTTTCTGGGTCTCTCATGAATAAATAAATAAAATCTTAAAAAGAAGAATGCCAGTAAATCTAATTACATTGATTGATTAAAGTTGCTTGTGTGTGTGTGTGTTAAGATGACAGTAACAAGATGGGGTAGAGAGAAGGCTGTTCATTGGGTAGTGAAAACTTGATAAAGGTTTGGTCCCCCAAAAGCCTCCATATTAGAAATGTTAAAGTTATATATACATGTTAAAAATGAAGGATATATACGCACCCACAAACCAGCTGAAAATTAAGCTATCACTCAGACTCTCAGGGTAGGAAAGTGGAAAAGCAAGATGCAAAATTTGGAGGAAAAAAAATGATCAACAGAAAACCAAAATAAAGTGGAATAAGCTTTATTACATACACTTAATCCATTTAGATTTATTAATCTATATTCTAATGAAGGGACTACCAAATAGGATAAAAACCAAAGTACTGTTAAACAAGAAACCTGCCTAAAACAAAAAGCATATATACCAATACAATACTGTTGTTATACATAAGAAAACCAATTGTGTAGTTTGATTTTTGAGATACTTCAAAATCATTTCAAAGTTACCTAGTCCTTTTTCTGTTAGCTTCATACTTTCCCATAACTGGTGTCTTGAAGATCCATTAAGGGCTAGGAAAGCTCAAGTATTACCACTTTTTCACAGATAGAGAAATAGGCTTCAGGTCATCCCCACATCCACTGGGGATGAGGTCTAGGTTTCTTGACTCCCAAATCTGTAACAGTATCTACAAGCCAGTATGTTAGAGCTTTCATGGTTGGGACAAAATTATTTTTCCTTCCATTTTAAACAAGAGTTTGGGAAGTCCCTAACTTCCAGGCTTTGTGTGTGTGTGTGTGTGTGTGTGTGTGTGTGTGTGTGTGTGTAGCTTTGAGTCCCACTTCATTAATTATTTGTACTTGGATTTCAACTGTAAAGTGGAATATAATTCCCATTAGGTCACGTGAGAGGATGCATGTGAGATGAGATGATTCATGTGGAAGTCCTTTGTGCTATAAATAGAACCTAAAATCATATGACCATTATTGATAGGACTCCTTGTTCTCCTAAGGAAAGGATGGAAGGCACATTAAGGTGCCATATACACGGAGTTACAACGGGGCTTACAAATTGGCTTTGCCAAAGTGTAGTTATGTTAAAGTTTGAATATTTTTGAGGATCCTAGTGTTAGGAGGCTCAGATGATTAATGAAGCAAAGTTTTAGGTTCTTTTTTTTTTCTTTAAAGATATTTTTAATGGTTCATAGAGTGGCTATCAAGTGGGTTTGGCTCTCCTATTAAATAATACAGTTGTTTGCCAAATTGTGTTGGGATGGAGCAGTTACCTTATGTCAGCGAACGTTCTATAATTACCTTCAAGTAACATTTTAAAATTAATTATTTATTTTAAAGATTTATTTATTCATGAGAGACCCAGAGAGAGAGTCAGAGACATAGGCAGAGGGAGAAGCAGGTTCCTCGCTGGGAGCCCAATGTGGAATTCGATCCCAGGACCCCAGGATCACACCCTGAGCCAAAGGCAGGTGCTAAACTGCTGAGCCACCCAGGTGTCCCCAAGTAACATTTTTTTAAAGGTCTAAAATTATGGAGAGTAAATTTTGGTAATTTCTCCAGTTTTGGTCTACCTGGGTTTTTCAGGGATAATTGACAAGTGAACTTATGTAATTCTTTTATTTTTATTTTTTATTTTATTTTTTTTTAATTTTTATTTATTTATGATAGTCACAGAGAGAGAAAGAGAGAGAGGCAGAGACAAAGGCAGAGGGAGAAGCAGGCTCCATGCACCGGGAGCCCGATGTGGGATTCGATCCCGGGTCTCCAGGATCGTGCCCTGGGCCAAAGGCAGGCGCCAAACCGCTGCGCCACCCAGGGATCCCTTATTTTTATTTTTTTTGAAGATTTTATTTATTCATGAGAGACACAGAGAGAGAGGCAGACGTAGGCAGAGGGAGAAGCAGGCTCCCTGTGGAAAGCCCGATGTAGGAGTGGGACTCAATCCCGGGAACCCGGGATCACACCCTGAGCCAAAGGCAGATGCTCAACCGCTGAGCCACCCAGGCATCCCTGTAATTCTTTTAAATTAGGATCTTATAAAGAGCCCATCTTGGCACAAATAAAGTAAGCAGTAAAGGAAGTACTAGGGGCAAGGAGAGAATAAAATAAAAGCCTTCTGTTCTTTGGAATGGTAAATATGTATGTAACAGGAGATTCTATAGACAGAAACATTATAACCGAAGAAGTTACTATCTTTTTTTCTAGAATGTTCTGCAGTTGTTTTGTTTTTGTTTTGTTTTCGCTGATGTTGGAAAGATTCCCTGGTGTTTAATTTACTTTATGAAGATATTCACATGCAAGCTGATTACAGTGGTACCTTGGGGGTAGCAATTGGTACTTTGAAGTTTGCATGAGGAAAATGTTTTGGAATAGTGGAGAAGAAGGGTGTTCTTATTTCTTCAAAATAAAAAAAAAATATTTAGAAGGTTTCTAACTTCCAGCCTTGAATGATGGTTTGGCTCATCTGGGACCAGGTGAGGAATAGAAATGAAGTATTTCCTCATTCATCATTTGATGGACTTAGGGGAGAACATTAATGATATTCTCAGACTGATGGTTGGTAGGGTTATTTCTTTAAAGGTAAACAAATGGAACAATTTTGAAAGGTCAGAGGCTCAAAACTAGATATAATTGATCAAAAACAAAACCAGAAATGCTGTGCTTTGATTCTGCTAGGCAAATTTATTATTTTTGTTTTCATTATCTGCATATGTATCTTTAAAAGACTGTTCACTTTTTTTTTTAACTAGTTTCTTTAGCTTACTAATTAGTTTCATTTGTTTCTACCACATTTTTAATATTTGAGGAGGTTTACATTTCCTTTACAGAGAATCCATTTCAGCAAAGATCTGACGTGTTCCCATGCCGGGTAAAGCAGATGCCTTGACTTTGTCAACTTTTCAAAGGCAAAAGTTGAATGAAAAAAATCCCCATCCCACCCCCCCACCCAACCCCCCCAGTGAATATCAAGTCTTATCCTAGTAACCACACTTGGGTATTGGCAACATTGTGGTCTTGTTTGAAGACCACTGGATTGCCCTTTTAAACTAACAAGTAGGGACGCCTGGGTGGCTCAGCAGTTGAATGTCTGCCTTTCGCTCAGGGCGTGATCCCAGAGTCCCAGGATCAGGTCCCACATCGGGCTCCCTGCATGGAGCCTGCTTCTCCCTCTGCCTATGTCTCTGCCTCTCTCTGTGTGTCTCTCATGAATAAATAAATAAAATATTAAAAAAAATAAATTAACAAGTAAAATCTCACCTGTTCTCTATAATTTTATTATTTTTGTCCCTTGAAGACCACATGGCCAACTTTGCTGAGGTCAGTGGCTCTCCGGGCACCCTGTGGCCCTGCTGTGCCAGCCTGCTTCCTTTAATTCTCCCCTGTCTCTCTCACTTCTGCAACTAGCCCATTTCAGCCCTGACAACGTGGCTTTGTTGTGATGTTCTTGCCGTTTTCTGTTAGTGATGACTTAGATCACCTTAGACTTTGGGAAGTTGAATGTGATTTGTAATTTTCAGCCTTCCCAAGGAACTTTGATATAGATTTCTAACACTTATTGAGTGGCCACTTTGTGGTAATGTTGCTAGGTACCTCACCAATTGAGATCTTATACATAAAGGTGAAAAAAGGGTTTGGATTTAGGCAAACTTATAGATGAGAAACCTAGATTGGATTATTCAAGAAAGGATATTTAGGTACGTTTTTTGTTTGACAACAAAGTTAACAGGCTCCCTCTCTATTTATTTATTTAAGATTTTATTTATTCATAGACACACACACACACACACACACACACAGAGGCAGAGACACAGGCAGAGGGAGAAGCGGGCTCCATGCAGGGAGCCCGACATGGGACTTGATCCCGAGTCTCCAGGATCACACCCCAGGCTGCAGGCGGTGCTAAACCGCTGTGCCACTGGGGCTGCCCAACAAGGCTCTCTTTATTTATTTATTTATTTTTATTTACTTATGATAGTCACAGAGAGAGAGAGAGAGAGGCAGAGACACAGGCAGAGGGAGAAGCAGGCTCCATGCACCGGGAGCCTGACGTGGGATTCGATCCCGGGTCTCCAGGATCGCGCCCTGGGCCAAAGGCAGGCGCCAAACTGCTGCGCCACCCAGGGATCCCAAGGCTCTCTTTAAATGTTGCTTGGTACTGTAACAGGGCAAAGGCTGGACTGGGTAGGTCCCAGTTGAGAAGTGAAATTTAATGATAGAACATTTGTAAAACCTCCAGGATTATATGCTGGTAGACATGGAGCGGTTGGTAAATGTTGCCTTATTTCCCTTCTGTTATTTTTGCAAACAAACTATATTTAATACTGACTCTGAAATATGACGATGAGGTCACTGTTAGAAATGGAGTGGTAAATATGCCTTGTAGCTTAGTAACTAATGCATTCTTTTGAACTATCAAAATAAGGAATTTAAAAGTTAAATAAATCAGGTTTAACTGTGTGTATTGTTAAATAATATACATCTGATTACCTTGGAAACAATAGTTTAATTTTATGTTTCTAAAACGTTAAAAAAATGTATCATTCACTATTTTAAAAAGAAACTGTGTGAAATAAAAGAAAAAAAAATTCATCTCCTGCAAAGAGGAGAGAAGCAGTCCTTCCCAAAAGTTAATTGCTTGTTAAGAGTCTGTGTGTTTGTGTAGTTAGATGTTACCTATGCATGTACAAACGTGTGTATGTGTGCCACCCCCCCCCCCACAAAATCTGTGGGTTGATTTGTAGCTTGCTCTCTTTACTTAATGTATCATGGCTATTTTTCTTTGTCATTTGGTTGCTTCCTTCTAGGTCAAAACTGTGCTCATTTTATTCTCCATTATTTTCAGTGTCCATCATATTAGAAAGGTTTGGTTATGCAGTGCTGTTGCACATGTTCATTTTCTTGAACCTCAATTATATTAGTTTCTTAGAGCTGCCCATACAAAGCGCCAAAACCTGTGTGGCTTAAAATAACAAAAGTGTATTGTCCCACAGTTCTGGAGGCCAAAGTCTAAAATCAAGAGTCAGCAGGGTTGGTTCTTTTGGAGGGCTGTCAAGAAAGTCCTCTCTGCCTTTCATGAAGCTTCTGGTGTTTGCTGGTAGTCTTTGGTATGTAGACGCATCCCTCCAATCTCTGCCTTCATCTTCACTTGGCACTGTACCTGGTGTCTCTGTCTCTTCTGTCACTGTCCTCTGCACGTGTCTGTTTCTTTGTCCAGGCTTCCCCTTTAAAAAAAAATTTATTTGTTCAGGAGACAGAGTGAGAGAGAGGCGCAAAGACACAGGCAGAGGGAGAAGCAGGCTCCATGCAGGGAGCCTGACGTGGGACTCCATCCCAGGACTCCACAAAATCAGGCCCTGGGCTGAAGGCAGTGCTAAACTGCTGAGCCACCCGGGCTGCCCCAGGCTTCCCCTTTACATAAAGACACCAGCCATTGGATTAGGTCCCATTCTAATGACCTCTAATTTGGTGACCTCTGTAAAGACCCCTCTATTCAGATAAGGTCGCATTCTCAGGTCCTGGGGGTTAGTACTTCAGGTGCCTTAATGGGGGGTCGCATTCACCCTATAAGAGCAGTGGAGCAGTCAGGCCCATTTCTGCAGTTGGCCTCTGTGAATGGTCATGAAGTTGGGGTGTGTCATAGACACCCAGGATGCAGAGCTCTTGAACTCTTTACCAGTCTTTGTCCTCAAAGGACTTGCAGTTGGTTGGGAAGACTGGACTCACACGTGGCAATATAAGTGGTGATACAGACTTCAGATTTGTTGTTTGAATGGAAGACAGGCTGGTGTTTGAAGCAAATGAAACCTGGACCGGCTCAGGGCTTTGGGGAGTGGTGGAGGGGAGCTTGCTGGGATTCGAAAGGTAATAGGAATGGCGATGAGGGTGGGACAAGGGCTTTGGATAGAAGGTAAGAATGTATGAGTGAATGAAACAGCTAACAAGAGTTTGGGGATTAGAAATGCATAAGTAGTTTAATACTTTAGTAATTTTTGTCCTCAGATTTGTTAAATTGATTCTGTTTATTGGTTTAGGCAAAAGCCTTCTGTGAAGATTGATAGTTTAACAAAAGCTGTGTGTATGTGGTTAATAATCACATTTGTAGCCTACGGTACTCATTTTTGCTAAAGTGAGTTAAGGACAAGTTCTTTTGATCCAGTGGGTAAAGGATTAGAGTGGAAGACATCATAAATAGAACACTCACTCCTTTCCTCCCTGAAAGTGGTGACAGAGAAAGAAAAGTCTAAAAACCTTTGGTCCTTTTCAACTAAAGGCACTCTGCCTGCTTTTTTAGCTTCTTATATGTAAAACTAAAGTAAAAAAGGGACCAGAGGAAGTGGTTTCATAGAAATATTGTCTTAAAGTGACAGACCTGGTTATTGTGGGTCAGTCATTAGTAAAAGTATGCAGAATATACTTTCATGGCAGATACCTGCTGTGAAGAGGCCTCACCATGATCATTTTTTAAAATAATTTTTTAAACCAAGATTATTATTTTCATTTTTAGACCCCTTTATTATTACCCTCTTTTTTTCTGAACAGCAACTATAAATCTGTGAACTGGCCCAATAGGTAATAATATTCTGTTTCACAAATGAGGGTATGGATGACTAGCTTACTTCAGACTGTGGTTTGGGAAGGATTCTGTCTGGGATCTCTCCAAATTCCATCTAGTGCTTTTGCCACCAGACCGTACTGCTAGTAATTTAAGTGTGTAGTTCCCCTCTTTCTCAATACAACCACAGTATGATTTACTGTCCAGCCCCCCATCTCCCAATTTCTTAATACCCTCAATCCAGTTGTTGAAACTGCCTGATTATCTCAAATGGTTTTACATAGCTGCATCCATACATTGCATTTGGATGTTCTCTCTCTTAAGTTTGGATCTTTCATCTCTTTTATAAATAAGTTTATCTGTTGAAGAAATTCGATTGTCCCATAGCTTTTCTCATACTCTGCATTTTGCTGATTGTATCCTTTTAGTGGTGTTTAGAATATCCCTCTGTCATGTGCATTTCTGTAAACTGGTAGATCTAGAGACTTGATCCAGAATCCTCTATGTCACTGGAATAGAGGAATTACATCGTGGTGGTCCTATTTTCTTTCTCCCTTTTTTGTGGCATTATTTTTGCACATATTACATCTGTTAATGTTAGAAACTCATCAGTACGTGGTTATAATTCATATCTTACCATTTTTTCCTAAGCCCATTGCCTATTATAGCTTTGCTTCTACCCAGCTCTCCTGTTGTTATTGATACATATATTACTGGTATATTACATTTATGTATATATATTATAGTCCCAGCAATACTTTATATACATGTTATTTTGTATAATTGCTTTTTAAATCAGTTAAAAGAGGAAAGGAAGAAAACAATGTGTTTATAGTGGTCTTTGTAGTGAAACAGTTACCATTACAGGTCCTTTTTCATTCCCTCCTGTGGGCTTGAAATACTCTTTTAGGTCACTTACTTTCAGCCTGAATAACCTCCTTTAGTATTTCTTGTAAGATGTGGCTGCTAGCAAAAAATTGTCAAGTTTTCTCCCTCCCTTGCTCTGGTGAGAAAGTTTTTATTTCATAGTTTGCGAGATTTAATATTCCTGGTTGATAGTTTTTTTTTCTTTGAGCACTTTAAATATGTTATCCCATTGCCTTCTCCTTGCCATTGTTTCTGCTGAGAAGTCAGCTGTTAATCCTATTGGCATTCCATTGTAAGTGAGGACTCCTTTTTCTCTTGCTGCTCTCAAGATTTTCTCCTTTGACTCTCTGCTTCTGTTTGTGGGTTTCTTTGTGTTTATGACCTATACATCTTAAATTGTGGTTTATGTTAAATGTCTCTGCCTTTTATTTTATTTATTTTATTTTTTTAAAGATGTTATTTATCTATTCATGAGACACACACACACACAGAGGCAGAGACACAGGCAGAGGTAGAAGCAGGCTCCATGCAGGGAGCCTGACATGGGACTCAATCTCAGGTCTCCAGGATTAGGCCCTGGGCTGAAGGTGGCACTAAACCACTGAGCCACCAGGGCTACCCTGTCTCTACCTTTTAATTGGCAGTATTGCTTTTTTTTTTTTTTTTTGACATCTCAGTTATGGTATATCAACTTTGTAACTCAGAATGATTAGATTAATTCAGAATTGTTTTGTCTCAGCTGCGAGTATATTATTATAGTTAAATATTACAAACGTTCTCACAGAAGGCATTTATAAGAAAATTCAGTGGAAACTAAAATGAAATAATGTGAATTATTATTAATTATTATTATGAGTAGTTACATATAGTCATGCTTGTAGGTTAGTTTCACTGTATCCTGCAAATAAATTTGTTTCATGCTAGCTCTTTAAAAAGGCAGTGGGTACGAGGGTGTCTAGCTGCATGGAATTTATAAGATGGGGTATTAGTGTTGTAGGGCTTTGTGACAAGTACCACAGACAGTGCTTAGAACAAGGAAAATGTATTGTTTTATAGTTTTGGGGGCCAGAAGTGGATCAGGGTGTCAGCAGGGTTATTCCCCCTCTGAAGGTGCTAGAGAAGCATCTGTTACAGGTCTCTCTCCTAGCTTCTGACAGCTTCAGGTGTTCCTTAGATGGTTCTCTTCACTGTGTCTCTTCAAATTGTTTTCCCTCTATGCGTGTCTATGTCCAAATTTCCCCCTTTTGAAAGGACACCAGTCAAACTGGATTAGAGCTTACCTTAATAACCTCATTTTAACTTGATTACTTCTATAAAAACTCTCTAAATTAGGTCACAGCCTGAGCTATCGGCCTTGTTGGGGAACACAGTTCCACCCATAACAGATGGGCTGAAGGGGTATTGCCATTTGAAGTCCTTTCAGAAACCAGGTAGGGACTGAAAGAACTGTACTTTTTGAAGGGGAATAGCATTGCTTAGTTTAGGTATCCTTTAAACTGAATCGTTTAAGTGCCTCTAACTTTACTTATTTTTGGAACTCTACAGTGGTGGAACACTTACCTGTTTTTGCATTAATCCCATTAGGGCTGACATCTTCTGGAAGTGGTTGACCAGTTGCTTGATTTCCCCCTCCCCTTTGTAATGGGGGAGGGATTTCCCCCTCTCCTTTGTAACTGTTCAGTCCCCTACTTTCCATCCCTGAGCCTTTCATAGCTATGCAATAGCTTCATTAATTACATGGGTACTTAGTAAATTCTGTTGTTTTACTTATTACAAAAAGAATATATGTTTGTGATGAACAGGAATGTATAAAGAAGACACTAAAAGTACCTATAACCCTTTTAGGTACTAACCCAATTAGTTACCCAATTCTGGTAATTAATAATGTGTTTTTGTATGTTCTCCTGGTCTTTTCCATACATAGCAAATATGATTTTTTTAAAAAAAATTTTTATGATTGCATAGCCTTTTAATTGGGCTATGGATAATTGGATTAATTATTAATGCTAGTGTTCTCAAATTAGACATTTTAAAATTTATTGCTTCTGTCTTTTCCTCTGTAACCTCTTGGAGCCCAGGATATATACTTATTTTCATTGTTTCTCATTTTCTCTACTGACCACAACAATTTGGTTTTATAAAGTTTTAGAGTTAAAAGGGACCTTAGGACAACTGGGCGTTTATGTTGAGAGGTACTACAGGAGAACTAAATTTGGGATCATTATATTCACAGTGATGACCAGATTCTAAATGAACTCCTTCAACATGGTAATTTAGATTGAAGCTATGTGTGAGCTAGTTTACATTACTATTAATTTGCCCTTCCTTCTGAAAAGCTACCAAACCGGAATAACAAACACTGGGGAAAAAGCAGGAAGTCTTGAACTAATAGATTGGTTTCCAAAGTCAGTTGATTGGAGCTGATTATTCATTTTCTCATAGAAACAATGTTTCAATTCAGCTCCTTAGCCAGATGGACAAGGTGTGTGTGAGTACCAGTTATTCCTGGAGTTCACAACATTATGGCCTAGAGTTCATTCATAGGGGCTAGCTAGCTACTGTTTCACACAGAAAAGTATGGCTCAGAGTTTCGTGTCTTTTGCTGCCTGTGATTCTGCAAGAAGGATACTCATGGAAAACACCTTTCACTTTTATAGTTATTTGAAGAGAACCTGATAATTGGGAAGGAAGGGAAGTAGATATAATGAATGAGCTCTCTGCATTTGACACAGACTTGTGTTCAGGCTTCCCCTCTCCCATTGGTTAGTTACAGCCATGGGCACCTGACCTTAAACTCCTGAGTTCGTCTAGAAATGGGTAAAAAATAATATGTGTGACAATTAGTTACCTTACTGGAAGCTTGACATTATTATTCTAAGACTTCTATGCATATTGGCTCATTCAGTCCCCACAGCAAGTTTGAGGTTGGTGCATGGCTTTTATGGATAAGAAAATTGAGGCACAAAATAGCTTAAGGAATTGCCCTGATGTAATTGAGCCGGTGGAGCTGGGAATCCTATCCCCGAAGTCTGGATCCAGGGTCTTTGTTTGTAATGATCATATTCAACTGCTTGTCCCACAACTCTGCTATTGGGAGGAGTAAATAAGATCGTGTATGTTAGGTGTCCAGTAAGTGTTAGTTCGCCTCAACCCTTGAGATATGTGCTAGGAACCCTGCATTTTCATGGCAGTTCTGCTTATAATTGCAAATTATGAATTCCCTATATTAGCAAAAGGAAGTTTTAATAATGTACCTCTCTTGACTTGTCTACACATCATCCTCTTACTGCAGGTGAAAATCCCCAGTCACAGTTGAGGGCAGTTTCAGGGTGAGGGGAAAGGGAAAGGGAAAACACTGGGGAAAGTCCTGTCAGCACAGTAGTGGTGTGACTTGATGTCAGGGCTAATCAGTGACTTGGAGTCCTTGAACAGCAGAGCACCTCTCTTCCCTGGGGATTGAGAGAGCCTAATTCTTAGTAGTTTTGAATTAAACTTCTCTTTTCCTCGTATAGGCTCTGATGAATAAAATTAACCTTTAGATTAAAAATTATAGACCTTTTTGATGAAGGGATTGAACTCTTGAGGGATGGTTAAGTAGGTAGACCCTAATGGATCATCTAAAAATAATGGCATATTTCTACCTAATCAGTCCCCATTTTCTCACCCAAGAAAAGTAATGGCTATTTTCCAATATTGTCTAATACTTAGACCATATTCTCATCACCTCGGTTGTTTTAAAAATGTCTTCTGTGGGTTTTTTTTTGAACAACAGTCCAATCAAGGTTGATGCTCTGCTTTTGTCTCTGTAGTCCTTTTAAATCTAGAACAGTTCCTTAATTTCTTTTTTTCTCAATGACGCTGACTTTTTGAACAGACAGGACAGATCGTCTCATCGAATGACCCTGTCCAAATCTGTCTGAACACTTCTTTTATCTCTTGTTTCTCTATCTCTTATATCTCCTGTAAAGTAGAAACTCGGTCACAAGGCTTGATTAGACCGAGGTTAAACATTCTTTGATAAAGATACTTCACGAGTAATGTTATGTATTTCATATTGCAGCATGTAATGTGGAACATGATGGTAGTTGTATCTATTAGTGATGCTGAATTTGATTCTGTGATTAAAGTAGAAACCATCAGATCTCTTCATTGAAATCTGAGTGAAATATTTTACTTTGCAGTTGCCAAGTAATCTGAGATATTTGGTGCTTTGCTGATATCCTAATTCCCCTGTGCACCCACTGATGATTAGGGCAGTTTCAAAGATCTCTTTGGGTTGCAAAATGATGTTTTTCTGTCATTCCTTCCATGCTTATTAGCAGGCATTCATCTGCAGAGAATTTGTTTTCGTTTTTTATAGGAAGAAGTATACCTCTTCTATAAAGGCAGAATAAGTGTTTTAGTATTTATTTATTTATTTATTTATTTATTTATTTATTTATTTATTTTTTAAATTTTTTTCAGCTTTTATTTTATTTTATTTTTTTAGCTTTTATTTTTTTATTTATTTTTATTTTTATTTTTTTTAAAGATTTTATTTATTTATTCATGATAGTCACAGAGAGAGAGAGAGAGGCAGAGACACAGGCAGAGGGAGAAGCAGGCTCCATGCAGGGAGCCCGACGTGGGATTCGATCCTGGGTCTCCAGGATCGTGCCGTGGGCCAAAGGCAGGCACTAAACTGCTGCGCCACCCAGGGATCCCTTTTTCAGCTTTTATTTTTATTTTTATTTTTTTAAAATTTTTATTTATTTATGATAGTTACACACACACACAGAGAGAGAGAGAGAGAGAGAGAGGCAGAGACACAGGCAGAGGGAGAAGCAGGCTCCATGCACCGGGAACCCGATGTGGGATTCGATCCTGGGTCTCCAGGATCGCGCCCTGGGCCAAAGGCAGGCGCCAAACCGCCGCGCCACCCAGGGATCCCCTTTTTCAGCTTTTAGAATAACGAATCAGTATGACATTCCCCACCAGTGCTACGAATGAGTTTTCCCCTCTTTCTCATTCTTTTACTCTCTTTTGAGTATCTGAATGGGTTTTTGAATGCTTTATAATCAGTTATAGTTGGTTTAATATTTAGTTATTCTTTTTGATGCTTAAATTATTCTGGTTTTTGCCAGTCATGGGTGCTGCCATGACTTGTTGATACATAGAAGAGTTGCAAGAGTAGTACAAGGAATTCTCAAATAGCCTTTACTCAAATTCATCAGTTATTTATATTTTGCTAAATTTGCTTGGCATACATACACTCATGATTTTACCTGGAGTTTTTAAGGATAAATTGGAGAATTGTGTCACTTTATTCTTAAGTTCTTCAGTATGCATTTCCCAAGAACAAGGATGTTATCTTTCATAAAGTGTAATTTAGAAAATCAATAGTTACCAAATCTTTAGTGCATTTTTAAATTTAGCCAATTGTCCCAGGAATGGTCGAATCAAATTAAAGACTATCATAGGTATTTACTTAGCTTTTAAAAAAATGTCCTTTAATAACTGTTTCTCAGCTCCCCCTCCTTTTTTTGTCTTTATTGACCTTGACATTTTGGGGGAGTATCAGCCAGATAGTTTGTATACTGTTACTCACTTTGGGTTTGGCTGGTAAATCTTTATGATTAGATTCAGGTTATGCTGTTTTTTTTTTTTTTTTTTTAAGATTTTGTTTATTTGACACAGAGAGCACACAAGCAGGAGGAGTGGCAGGCAGAGGGACAGGGAGAAACAGGCTCCCTACAGAGCAAGGAGCCTGATGTGGGACTCAGGATGTGGGACTCAGGACGGGGACCATGACCTGAGCCACCCAGGTTATGCATTTTTAACAGGAATACCACAGAAGATGTGTCCTATTCAGGAAACATGATGCTGATTGTGCGAATATTGGTGATAGTAGCTTTAATCTTTTGGTTGTGGTTTTCCTGCAGGTTTCTTCATCTTCAAATTACTGTATTTATTTTGTATTTAATTTTGGGGGAGATACTTTATTAAGTAAATATGCCGCTCCTCATCACATTTCACTTAACTGGTTTTAGGATAGTCATTTTTTTCTATAGCTATGAGTTGGCATTCTGCCACAAAGAGGTTCCCTCCCTTTTATGTATTCATGTGTTTATTTATAGCAGTCTGGACTTCTGTTTTGTTCAATACATTATAATCTTTTATTAATTTGGGTGCATAAATTATCCCTAACCTGGCCTGGATGTTAAGCTGTCTCCCCTTCCCCTTGTCATATCTTTATCATTCTTTGAACACTTACTAATTTCCTGGCATAAAATATTCTTTTTTATTTTTTTTTGCATAAAATATTCTAAGGCCATCTCATACTTTCCCTAGCCCTGCAAACAACCATTTCTCTAAAGTATCTTGGTTCCTTTTAGTGGAGAATGGCATTTAGAAACCAAGATATGGATTCTAGGTGTGCTCATTGCTCTGGGATGTCATGGTTTTGAGTTTTTTTTTTTTTTTTTTAATTTTTATTTATTCATGAGAGACAGAGGCAGAGATACAGGTAGAGGGAGAAGCAGGCTCCATGCAAGGAGCCCGATGCGGGTCTCGATCCCAGAACCCCGGGATCACGCCCTGAGCCAAAGGTAGATGCTCAACCACTGTGCCACACAGGCTTCCCTTGAGGTTCTTTTAGTGGACCTTATAGTAAGGAAAGTTTTCTCAAATTAGTTCACATTGGTATTTTCAAGTCAAATTTAACATTAGAGTGCTTTTTTTCTTTGAATTTTAATTCTACAGTTTTATTATTATTCTTTAAGATTTTATTTATTTGTTCATTAGAGACACAGAGAGGTGGAGACGTAAGCAGAGGGAGATCCCTCCCCTGCAGGGAGCCTGATGTGGGATTCAATTCCAGGACCCCAGGATCACAACCTGAGCTGAAGGCAGATGCTCCACTACGGAGCCACCCAGGGGTCCCAATTTCTGCAGTTTTAATTGGAATAACTACAGAAAACTGTAGAGAACCCTCAATTTGTTCTCTATTGTTTAAGTCTCTTATGATTTGTTTCCCTCTCTCCTTTATTTCCCCTCCCTATATGTTTGTTTTGTTTCTTAAATTCCACTTATGAGTGGAATCATATAGTATTTGTCTTTCTCTGGTTTATTTCACTTAGCATAATACACTCTAGCTCCATTCACATTGCTGCAAATGACACGACTTCATTCTTTTAGATGACTGAGTAATATTCTAGTGTGTGTGTGCGTGTGTGTGTGTGTGTATTTTGGACACTTGGGCTCTCCATAATTTGGCCATTATAAATAATGCTGCAGTAAAAATAGAGGTGCATATATCCTTTCAAATTAGTGTTTTTGTATTCTTTGTATAAATAGTAGTGTGATTACTAAATCATAGAGTTGTTCTATTTCTGACTTTTTGAGGAATCTTCATATTGTTTTCCAGAGTGGCTGCACCAGTTTGCATTCCCACCAGTAGCCCTTTTTCCACATCCTTGCAAACACCTGTTGTTCCTACGTTGTTAATTTTAGCTATCCTGACAGGTGTGAGGTGGTTTTGATTTGCATTTCTCTGATGATGAGTGATGTTGAGCATCTTTTCATGTGTCTTTTAAGCCATCTGGATGTCTTTGGAAAAGTGTCTATTGATGTCTTCTGTCCATTTCTTAACTGGATGATTGTTTTTTTGGGTGTTGAGTTGGATAAGTTCTTTATAAATTTTGGATAGTAACCCTGTATTATATATATCATTGCAAATATCTTGTCCTATTCTGTAGGCTGCCTTTTAGTTTTCTTGTTTTCTTCACTGCGTAGAAGCTTTTTCTCTTGATGAAGTCCCAGTAGTTCATTTTTAATTTTGTTCCCTTGTCTGGGGCGATGTGACCCCAACTCTGCCACCCTCAGCAGTGTGACAGAAAATCAGGTTCTGCTTAAAGTCACCCTTTCATCTCAGCAGAAATCATCTGAGAGTCTTGCAAGCCATGGGGACTGGGAACAGGACCCCTCTTCTTGACTGCTTTCTCACTGTTCGCCTATTCTGGGGAAACAGTCATAGCTCAGGAACAGCTGAGGCCTCCAGTGAAGAGGATGGCGGTGAAGGGCACTGCTGCTTCCTGAAGTCTAGACGGACTGAGCCCTATGAAAACAGTTTATATGTTTCAGGGTGGGCTATTTTACCCAGTCTGGCTAGTGAAGAAGAGCAAATTTTCCTTTGCACTCCCCTCTTCCACCAGCTTGCTTCTGGCAGTAGATGTTTCTATATAGTTACTTGCCTATATATAAAGCAGCAGATATCATAACATTTAACATTTAAGTGAGTAGAATATAAATGTTTAGAAATTCAGATAGTGTAGGAAACGATTACTTATATTTAATTTATAAATTTTGTTACACAGAGATTTGAGATGGTGTTTTCATTTTATATTTTTATTTACATTCAAATTGCTCATAAGTATCTTTAACATTAATGTTGAGTTCACCTCTAGTTATTTTTGTGATCTGAGCATAGTTTGTCAGAGCATGTTGTCTTTACTTGCATTTAGGTATATCCTTACGTACAGCACTTTTAAATTTATTTTTGATGGCATTAGTGGATACCGTGGCTTAGGATGATAGCATTTCTATTTTCATAATATTGACAATTGATTTTTTTGTTTGTGTATTTGCTAATATTCCCATGATAATATATCACTGATAGCTGACTTATTCTCTCCTTTATAAAAGTAATTTTTCGAGTCTTATTTATTCCAGTATCCATCTTGTACAATGACGAGATCATATCTAGGCATAATTAATAAATGTGTTTAAGCTCTTTACTTCTCTAAAGTAAAGGCATTTAGAACTGTCATTTAGCAAGGTTGTGTCAGGTCCACAATCCTTTGTTATTCAAAAGGACATAATTGTGAGAGGTTTTGTTTTGTTTTGTTTTTTGGATATGATAGACACCTAGGGGACCTGGATAATAAAAGTAACTCCGTCTGTTCTGAGAGGTTTGGGAGAAAGTACCTTGTATATTTGGGCATGTGGATACATTTAATCTCACCTCTGAATCATTGACCACTTATTCCTCAGCTCACCTGATTGAATAGGGGACACCTATTCCCTCCTTCTTCTGTGCCAGTTTTCAGAATATAGGAGGAGGTAAGCCTAGATGGCAAACCAAATGTGACAGAAATTGTAGAAATTGAATGGCTTTTGATGGAAATGTTTCAGCTGTGTGTTACCTCTCTCCAAGTTTTAGCTTGTGGATCTTCAGTGACCCTGTAAAAAGAGCTGCTTGAGTCCTTTTCATGTATAGTGTGGGGACACATGTCATAAGGTATGACTAATAACATCATTTTTAAATAAATCAGAATAAAAATAAATTTTTTTCTGAAATTGATCATTGATCTATAAATTTCTTTGATATTTCTATTATGTGATGTTTAGGAAAACATTGGAGATTTGTGCTTGGAATAATGGTCTTAATGAAACGGCTTCAATATGGGCTGAGAGTTTCTAATGAGGTTGATTTAGCATCACATATATCCCGTCTATTAAAATGTTTATTAGCAAAGAAAATGTTTATTTTTATATGATTTACACAGTATTTGTATTCTGGGGAGAGTTGACTACTTTGGAGTACTATTATACTTGTTAAACTAAAAACTCTTACTTTCTAAGTAATATCTTAGAAGGAACCAGAGGCCAGTCTGACCTCCTACGCTTTCACTTGTCAAATTTCTGTGGAAATGATGGAAGGATGTGAGTGTGGTGTGTTGTTCAGTTTATTAAACTGTAACAGAGCTAGAGCATAAATGGTGCTACCAGTGGACCAGACGTTTTTGAGTTCTCAGTGGAGGGAAAAATAGTAGGAAGAGTGCAGGAGACAGCAGCAAGTGGGAAGAGTTAGAGCAGGAAAGACAATAACCAATAGAGAACAACGACTGTAGCCTTCTCTGGAGAGCCTTGTGGAAGGTGGCAATCAGAATCTGTAGCTTCTGTTGGAGTGTGGCTGTGATGCGGTCGCTATGGTAATCCATAAAAGAAGTTGGTTTGCAGGAACTGGCTCAGCCGAGCCTTCTGTCTTCTGTTCAGAGTAGCTGGCATGCTGGGTTTTCACCTTTAAGATAAAGCCAGAGACATGGTCTTTGTGGGAGGTGAGTGACCTCTTATCTGAGGAGAGCTGATAGGTCCTAGGCCTCGAGACTAGAGAGCACTGAGAGGGCCTATGGTAGTTTGGTTTTACCACCGGAGCCGGGAAGGTGCAGTCCCTCCGCCCTCCGGGTGTCTCCCCGCTTTGTTTGCTTGCCGGCCTGCTGCTCACACATAGCTGCCTCTCTAGAGCTTGCAGCGGGTGCTCTCTGGACAAGTGCCGGGGAACCCAGTGCCAGGTACTTCTGCTAATCATCTTTCATTCACAAATCTGAACAACTACCCAGGGATTTCCAGATTCTTGAGGAAACCTGGGAGCTTGAAAGAGAACAAGTAGCTTGAAAGATTCTCATCTGGGTGACAGTAGTGTAAAGAGTAGGGCTTCTCTTCTCTTCTCCTCTTTTCTCCCATTTCCTTCGTTCCCTCCTTGCCTCCCTCCCTTTCTTCCTATCCACTACCCACCTTTATCTTTTCTTTTCTTTTTCTTTTTTTTTTTTTTTGCTTTCTTGTACTGCTTTTGTTGGAGTTATGGCATCTCTCTTTTTTTTTTTTTTTTTTGCCAGTTTCCTATAAAATGTCTGGCATATGTAAGTAAAACTTTATGTCTTAAGTTATTCAGTGTCTCTGTCTTCCCCTCTATACTTTCCAAAGCAAGCTGCTTAGCATGCCTTAGCTACTCTTTGAGTAATCTCTTTCTAGTTAGTGTTTTTTGAATAAATCATGGCAGATCTAGTTATAGAAATGAATGCAAGTGTTACAATCCCTGAGTACATAACGAATTAATTAGGAGGTGGAAGAAATGAAAGGTAGAAGGAAAGGTAAATGTGCTAATTTTCTTTTGCTTCATGGCAGGAATTTCTTAAGTACTAATGAAATTGGTAAATCCAGCTAGAGATTTAAATGGAGAATTACTAGAAGCCCTAGGGCAATATTATATCCAATAATACACAGTAAAAATTAAGAGGTGACCTGGGGAATGGAAGTTTGGAGGATGTGTGTGCGTGTGTGCACAAGTTTCTCATCTTGCATGTTAGATTTATTTTTTAAAAAGATTTTGTTAATTTATTCATGAGAGACACACAGAGAGAGGCGGAGACACAGGCAGAGGGAGAAGCAGGACCCCAGGATCACAACCTGAGCCGAAGAAGGCAGACGGAGAAGGCAGACGCTCAACCCCTGAGCCACCCACGTGCCCTTTGCGTATTAGATTTAAAAGCTTTTGACTGATGCATATATTAAGTGCTAATAATCATCATAAAAACTAAAACCCAACTGTTACCAGTGGTTGTCCCTGGGGAAAGGAATGTAAAGGAAGGAGTGGTAAATAATACTTATATATGTTTTTATTTTACGCCCCCTTTATCATTTGCATTGCTTTCAGATTGTGAACATGCAATATTTATTAAAGCCTTAAATAAGGCATACAGAAGGGATTTGAAACTTATTCCAATATTTTTAAAAACTGCCCATAGGGAGCTAAATCCAGATTTTTGAGTAGATTGAAGATTGGCATATTCGTCTTCCACCTACACAGTAACTATCTGAAACAGTGCACTTACAGAAAGTTCTGTCCTGTACTGGAATTTTCCATCATGTTGCTCAGTTTGGTAAAACGACCACTTAGAGAAACCCCAGTGACTAATGCTTTAATCATACCTTTACATACTGCTTTAATGCTACAGAGAAGTTTCACATTTGTTGATTTCT
Source organism: Nyctereutes procyonoides (assembly GCF_905146905.1). NCBI lineage: Eukaryota > Metazoa > Chordata > Mammalia > Carnivora > Canidae > Nyctereutes > Nyctereutes procyonoides. The sequence goes on along the minus strand of NW_026575033.1, from coordinate 7,695,929 downwards.
ACCACAGCCCCACGCAGGACGGAGAGTAGATGTTTTCCTGTATCATGAAGCAAGGAAACTAAGATGGACAAAGTGACTTGCTAAGGTCATAGGATTTGTAAAATGATGACAGAACCTGCTCTCAGACTCTTGATTCAACTCTTCATTTCACTACTTCTGTAACAGTTTTACTCTTGCTCGGCTCATGTCCTGTGACACCTGAAGTGTCTCTCTTACCAGTTCTCATCTTTCTTCTTTATGACATGACCCAAGTTCTGACATTAATGATGTTGATTTCTTACTGCATTCTGGAATCTGTATTCTAGTTGTGTTTAAAATATATAAATCTGTGTTTATTTTAAAAGATGAATTTTACTGCAGTTTTTGAGAAGTACCACATGTAAACATTGGGTATCATTCAACCTTTTATTATTTCAGCAGCTGGACAACTCTTATTTCATACCCTGCCAACCTGATCTTTTCTCAGAGACATAGATCCCTTCCAGATTTTTCTCATATCCTTGTTTGGCATTGTGGTTTGACAAATCAAAGCAGTGGAATTAAGTATTGTTACTTCAAGAATTAACTTACCTTTTTGGGCTTGCAATATTAAATTCACTTGGCCTTGTCTGAACCCTGTAGATGTGTTTTTCACCTAAGAAATTTTGATTTCAATGAATGATGTACTCTCCAGAAAAAAAACAATGGGGAAATGTATTTAGCTCTTGTCACGGGAGCCCAGTGTTATACTCTTGTGACTCAGTCATATGTTTTGTTTGTTTTTAAAATTTTATTTAATTCATGAGAGACACACACAGAGAGAGTGGAGACATAGGCAGAGGGAAAATCAGACTCCCTGAGGGAGGGAGCCTGGGGGGAATCCTGATGCACAGGACTCAATCCCAGGACCCTGGGGTCACGACCTGAGCCAAAGACAGACGCTCAACCACTGAGCCACCCAGGTGTTCTCAATCACGTATTTTAAAAAATTGTGGTAAAATATATATAATGTAAAATTTGTCATTTTACCTAATTTTAAGGCTACATTTCAGTGACATTAGTTACATTTACCACATTGTGTAATTATTATCATTGTCGAATTCCAATACTTTTTCATTACCCCAAACAGAAACCCCATTCCTCCCTCTCTCCAAATCTTGCTATCCTGTACTCCACTTTCTGTATTCTATGAATTTACCTACTGTAGGTATTTCATATAAGTGGAAACAAACAATATTTATCCTTTTGTGTCTGGCTTCTTTCACTTAGCATGTTTTTATGATTCATTATTTTTTGCATGAATCAGTACTTCATGTTTTTAAATGGCTGAATAATATTCCATTGTATTATTCTATGTATTATTTATTTATTTATCCCTTGATGGGCATTTGGAGTTGTTTCCACCTTCTGGCTATTATGAATAGTGCTGCTGTGAACATTGACATATATGTCTGTTTGACTTCTTGGTTTCCGATCTTTTGGATATATACCTAGGACTGAAACTATTGAGCCATATGGTTATCCCATATTTGACTTTTTGAGGAACCACTATATCTCTACATTCTCATCATGAGGATGTTATTTTGTTATTTTTTTATTTTTATTTTTACTGTCTTGATTCTAGCCATCCTAATGGGTGTTGAAGTGGTACCTCGTGATTTTGATTTGGGTTTGCCTAAAGAGTAATGATATTAAACATCTTTTCATGTACTTACCTGCTAGCTGGGTTGTCTTTCTGTTTTTTGCTTTTTTTTTTTTTTTACGAGAGGGGGAGGGGGCAGCCCCAGTGGCTCAGCGGTTTAAGCGCCACCTTCAGTCTAGGGCCTGATCCTAGAGACCCAGGATCAAGTCCCACATCATGCTCCCTGCATGGAGCCTGCTTCTCCCTCTGCCTGTGTCTCTGCCTGCCTCTCTCTCTCTCTCTCTCTCTCTCTCTCTCTCTCTGTCTCTCATGAATAAATAAAATCTTTAAAAAAAGGGGGGGGGACAAAAGGAGAGAGAAAATCTTTTTTTTTTTTAAAGATTTATACATTTTAGAGAGAGAAAGTGAGTGCATGTGTGAACACGAGAAAGGGGCGGGGGTGGGGGGGGAGAGAATGAGAATTTTAAGCAGACTCCATACCGGGTCAAGCCCAATGCGGAGCTCCATATCATGACCCCGAGATCATGACTTGAGCTGAAATCAAGAGTTGGATGCTTAACCAACTGAGCCACCTAGGCACCACTGGTTGTCTTTTTTTTTCTTGAGCTGTGGAAGTTCTTTATATATTCTGGGCATTAATCCCACTTGGTCATGGTCAAGAAACCTTTTACTATGTTGCTGAATTTGGTTTGCTAGTATTTTGTGGGGAGTATTTTTGTATCTTTATTCATAAGGAATATTGGTCTTTAGTTTTCTTATAGTGACTTAGTCTGGCTTCAGTGGTAGGTAATGCTGGCCTCAAAATGAGTTAGGATGTGTTTTCTTCTCTTCAGTTTTTTGGAAGAGTTTAAGAAAGATTTGTGTCAGTTCTTCTTTAAGTGTTTGGTAAGAATTCATCAGTAGAGACATCTGGAACTGGACTTTCCTTTGTTGAGAGGTTTTCATTTCCTGACTCAATCTCCTTGTTTTCAATCTTCAGATTTTCAACTTTTTTCTTAAGTCAGTTGGCAGTTTGTTTTTAGTAATTTGTTTCATATGGATTTTCCAATTTGTTGGCATATAGGTGTTTATAATATTCTTTTATAACAAACAATCAGCTTTTGGTTTTGTTGATTATTAAGTCCTGTTTCCTTGTTGAACTTCTGTCTGGTTGTTTTACCTATTATTGAAAGATGGTATTTAATTATCCAACTATTGTACAATTGATTGCTTTCCCTTCAATTTTGTCAGTTTTTAAAATTTCTTTTTTTAATTGAAGTATGATTGGCCTATAACATATAGGTGTATAGTATAATGATATTCATTGTGAAGCTGTCATCACAATAAGTCTAGTTACTATCTGCTTTAATAAAGAATTGCAAAAAAATTTTGAGTGTGGTAAGAACTTTCAAGTTCTGTTCTCAGCAGCTTTTAAATATGCAGTGGAATATTTTAAATTATAGTCATCATGATTTATACACCCTCATGACTTCCTTTATAATTGGAAATTTGTACCTTTTGATCCTCTTCACCCATTTTACTCATTCCCTCTCTTCCCTCTGGCAGTCACCAGTCTGTTATCTGTGTCTATGAGTTTTGTTTCTTTGTTTTGTTTTTTGGGGGGTTCTGCACAAAAGTGAAATCATATGGTATTGCCTTTCTCTGTTTGACTTATTTTGCATGGCATAATAATCCCAAGGTCCATCCATGGTGTTGCAAATGACAAGATTTCATTCTTTTTTTATGGCTGAGTAGTGTTTGTGTGTGTGTGTGCCACATCTTTATCCATTTATCCATCAATGGACATTTAGATTGTTTCTATATCTGTGCTATTATAAATAATGCCACCATGAACATTGGGGTACACACATCTTTTCAAATTATGAAAAGATGTTTCCATTTTCTTTGGATATATACCCAGAAGTAGAATTACTGAATCATATGGCAGTTCTATTTTTATTTTTTTTTAAGATCCTCTGTACTATACATGATGATGTTGAGGTACATTCCATCTATACCCACTTTGATGAGAGTTTCTATCATACATGGATGTTGAATTTTGTCAGATGCCTTTTCTGCATCTGTGGAGATATGATGTTTATTCTTCATTTTGTTAATGTGGAGTATTATGTTGAATGATTTCTGGATATTGAGCCATTCTTGCGCCTCTGGAATGAATGTCACTTGATCATAGTGTACAATCAGTTCAGTATGTTTTGAATTCCATTCACGAATTCTTTGCTGAGGATTTTTGCATCCATGTTCATCAGAGATGTTGACCTGTAATGTTATCTTTTTGTGTTGTTCTTACTTGGTTTTGATATCATGGTAATGCTGGCTTTGTGAAGTGGGTTTGGAAGTTTGGGAAGAGTTTGAAAAGGATTGATATTTTCTTGTTTGGTAGAATTCACCAGTGAAGTCCATCTGATCCTGGACTTTTGCTTGTTGGGAGGATTTTGATTATTCAATCTCCTTACCAGTAATCATCTCTTCAGACTTTCTATTTCTTCTGGTTCTATCTTAGAAGATTGCATGTTTCTGGGAATTTATCCATTTCTTCTAGATTATCCAATTTGTTGGCATGTAATTGTTCATAACAGTCACTTAGATCTTTTGTATTTGTTTGGTATCATTTGTAACTTCTCTTTCATTTCGAATTTTATTCATTTGAGCCCTGTCTCTGTTGTTCTTAATGAGTCTAGCTAAAGCATTGTCAATTTCTCTTATCTTTTCGAGGAGAAAAGACTCTTCGTTTCATTGATCTTTCTGTTTTTTGTCTCTATTTTATTTCTGCTGTGATCTGTATTTTCTTCTTTCTACTAACTTTGGCCTTAGTTCTTCCTTTTATAGTTGCTTTAGGAAAAGTTAGATTGCTTATTTGAGGTTTTTCTTATTTCTTGAACTAGACCTGTATTGTTGTAATCTTCCCTCTTAGAAATACTTTTGCTCCATCCCATATATTTTGGTGTGATGCATTTCCATTTTAATTTGTTTCAAGATATTTTTTGATTTCTCCTTTGATTTCTTCATTAACCCATTGGTTGTTCAGGAATGTATTTTTGGTCTCCACGTATTTGTGATATTTAGTTTTGTTTTCTTAAAATTGCTTTCTAGACATAACTGTTTTGGTTGGAAAAAAAGATGATATGTTTTCCGTTTTCTTATATTAATTATTAAGACTTGTGGGCTAACATCTGTTTTGGAGAGTGTTCCATGAATACTTGAGACAAATGTCTATTGTGCTTTTGATTGGAATGTTCTGTATATGTTTACTGAGTTCATCTAATCTAAAGTGTTGTTTAAGGCTATTATTTCTTTATTGATCTTTTTTTTTGGTCTAGGTTATCTCTCTATTGATGTAAGTGGGATATTAAAGTCCTTTACTATTGTATTACTGTCATTTTCTCCCTTTAGATCTGTTAATATTTGCTTTATATATTTAGATACTCCTGTGTGGGGTGCATAAATATTTACAAATGTATATTCTTGTTGAATTAATTTCTTTATTATTATCTAATGTCCATCTTTGTTTTTTATTACAGTCTTCGTATTAAAGTCTATTTTTGTCTGTACTCCACGTATCTTTTGGTTTTCATTTGTATGGTATATCTGTTTTCATCCCTTCACTTTCATTGTATGTGTCTTACATCTAAAGTGACTTTCTTTGGGCTGTGTATACATAGGTCTTGTTTTTTTGTGTTTTTTTATTAGTTCTTTCAGTCACTATCTTGATTGAGAATTTAGGTCACCTACATTTAAAGTAATTACTGATAGGTATGGACTTACTGCCATTTTGTAAATTTTTTGGGGTGCTTTGTACTTCCTCTCTTTCCTTCTACTTTTCTTGTTGTCTTCCCTTGTTTTGATGACCTTCTATAGTGTTATGCTTAGATTACTTTCCTATTACCTTTTGTGTATCTAATGTAGGTTTTTATTTTACTTTTTTACATGAGGCTCACTTGTAATGGCCCATATATAAAATAGTCTGTTTTAAAGGTAATGGGAAGTTAATTCTAAAACTCTGCAGTTTTACTCCTTCTCTCCTATGTTTTATATTTTTAATGTCACATTTTACATCTTTTTATTTTGTGTATCATTTAATTATTGAAATTTTATTTAATTTTACTACTTTTGTCTTTTAACCTTATACTGTCTTTGTAAGTGATTATTTTATTACTTTTACTCTGTATTTACTTTTAACAGTAAGATTTTTACTTTCCTATGTTTTCTTGTTACTCATTAGTGCCTTCCTCCTCACCCCCCCATCTTGAAGAAGTCCCTTTAATATTTCTTGTAAGGTTAATTTAGTGGTGATAAATTCCCTTAGCTATTGCTTGTTTGAAAAACTCTTTTCTTGAGTTCTGAATGATGATAACCTTACTGGATAGAGTTCTTAGCTGGAAGTTTTTTCCTTTTAGCACTTTGAGTATATAATGCCACTCCCTTCTGGCCTACAAATAAATCTCCCTTATATGGTTTCGGTGTTTTTCAGTCTGATTCTTTTGCCCTGCATCCTAGAGTGAATGAGTCTGCACACAAGTCCTGTCTCTAAGAGCAGAATCTTTGTTTCCTACAGCCCTTTGTGTCTCCTGGATGTAAGCCCTATTGGTTTTCCAAGCCAGATGTCCTGAGGTTTGTCTCTCTGGTGCAAGTTCCAAGGGTTCAAGTGCTTGAAGGATCGCTCCATATTTGTGAGATCCCTCTCAACTTCTGATTGTTGGTCATTGCACCAGGAGTAGGGGTTTTGGTAAGAGAGTGTCTCTGCCTTTCTTTCCTTGTTGATGTGGCCTTTCTATCCTTTGTTACGGAGGAAATGTTCAGCTAGTTTTCAGCACTCTCCCACACCCCTTGGAATTGTTGGATATTTTAGCTGTAGAGTTGTTTTGTCCATGGAAGGAGGTGAGTTCGGGATTCTCCTGTGCAGTCATCTTCAACTGCCTCAATTTTGTCAATTGTTGATTGGTGCATGTTATGTTTGTAATTGTTAAATTGTCCTGATGGATTAAATCTTCTATTAGTATATAATGTTCTTTGTCTCATATCTTCCCCTCCTCCAGCTTTACTGAGATTGATATATGACATACGCAAGTTTAAGGTGGTGATTTGATACATGTGTATATTGCAAAATGATTATCACCTGAAGGTTAACACCTCCATCTCCTCACATAATTTCTGTGTTTGTGTGTTTGTGGTGATAACATTTAAGCTCTACTTAATTAGATCTTTCAAGTATATAATATAGTACTTTTTAAAGTTTTTTTTGGGGTATATTTCACAATGTTACATTAGTTTTAGATGTACATATAACTTATTTTTAAATTTTTTAAAACAGATTTTGCCTATTTATTTGAGAGACAGCGCAGGTACAAGCAGGGGGGGGGGGGCACAGGGAAAGGGAGAAGCAGACTCCCGACAAGCAGGGAACCCGGAGCAGCACTTGACCCCAGGACCCCAGGTTCATGACCTAAGCCAAAGACAGACACCCAAACAACTGAACCTTCCAGACGCCCCCCCCACATAACTTTTTTTGACTTAAAAATCTATCTTGTTTGATAATGATAGCTTCCTTCCCTCTAGCCCTCTTTTAGTTACTATTTGCTTAGAATATATTTTTACATTCTTTTACTTTCAGTCTCTTCGTGTCTGCTTATCTAAAATGAATCTGTTGTAGACATCCTATAGTTAAATCATATTTTTATCTGTTCTGCCATTTCTACTAGATAAGAGAGCTAAAGCCGTTTACATTGAAAAGTAATTATTGATAAGGAAGGACTTCTGCATTTAGGTATTTGTTTTCTGCGTGTTTGTTTTGTTTTGTTGTTTAATTCCTCCATTAGTGCCTTTTTGGTATTTACTTGCTTCTAATGTACCATTTTGATTCCCTTATTTTCTTTAAGTTTTCTTGAATATTACAATTAGCATCTTAAATTTATAACAACCTAGTTTGAATGCGAACTCAGTTTCCATAGCACAGAAACATTCTGTGCCTGTACCTTCCTATCCCTCCACCTTTATTTTTATTTATTTTTTTTAAAAGATTATATTTATTTATTCATGAGAGACACAGAGAGAAAGGCAGAGACATAGGCAGAGGGAGAAGCTGGCTCCCTGTGGGGAGCCCGATGCGGGACTTGATATCAGGACCCCTGGATCACAACCCAAGCTGAAAGAAGACCTTCAACCACTGAGCCACCCAGGCGTCCCTCCCTCCACCTATACGTTGTGTACCTATTAACACAGATCTATATTTATTTAATGTGTTTGTGTTTTCAGAAGAAAAAGGGAGTTAAAAGCAAAAGTACAGTAATACTGGCTATTGTATTTACCTGTTCTTTATTTCTTTACATGGCTTGGAGTGATTGCCTAGTATTTTTTTCATATTAGCCTGAAGGATTCCTTTTAGTATTAGAGGTCAGGCTACTAGTAATGAATGAATCCCCCAAGGCCTGTCATGGAATGTCCTAATTCTTCATTCCTGAAAGACAGTCTGCAGTTACAGAATTGTTCGACACTTTTTCTTTTTCAGCACTTTATACCTATCGTCCCTCTCTCTTCTGGCATCTATAATTTCTGATGGAAAAGAAGCTCTTAATCTTTACTGTGGATTCCTGTGATGAGTTATTTCTGTCTTGCTGATTTCAAGATTTTTTTGTCTTTGTCCCTTGCCAGTTTGATTATATTGTGTGGATCTTTTTGAGATTTTCCAGCTTGAAATTTGTTGAATTCCTTGGATATGTAGATTCAAGTCTTTCATCAAATTTGGGAAGTTTGAGGCCATTATTTCTTAAGATTTTGTTCCCCTGCTTGCTCCTTTTATCCTCCTTCTTTGGGAATTCTCCTGATACATATTTTGTATGTTTGATGGTGTTCCATTGGTCCCTCAGTTCATTTTTCTATGTTTTTTCATTGTGCTCTTCAGCCTGGATAATTTTAGTTTCCTTATATTCAAGTTTGCTGATTACTTGTCCTGCCTGCTCAAATCTGCCATTGGATCCCTCTAGTGAATTTCTTTCATCAGCTGTTATACTTAACTAATTCCAGATGTTCTATTCAGTTTCATTTTTATTATAATCTCTTTATTGGCATTGCCTATTTATTCATACAGCATTCTCTTGGTATCCTTTAGTTCTTTGAACATATTTAAGACTATTGATTTAACGCCTTAGTAATTCTGACGTCTAGCATTCTTCAAGGATAGTTTTTGTCAAATTCTTTTTCTCCCCCCAAAATGCTGTGGTTTCCTGTTTCTTTGTATGTTTTGTAACTTACTGTTGAGAACTGGACCATTTGAATATTACAGTGTGGTGACTCTGGGAATCAGATTTTCCCTTTCTCAGTGATTGCTGTTGAGGATTGCAGTCATCTGTTTGTGTGGTGACTTTTCCAAAATAACTTTGCAAACTGTGTATTCTTTGTTGTGTGTGGTTACTGCTGTTTCTTTTACATTATCTGTGGTCAGCTTGTGAGCTGACAGAGATTTACTTAAAAGTCTAGATCTCCCCTGCTACCACCCAAAAAACCCAGAAAGGGAAGTTCATGCACCCCTAGAGGGTGGAAATAAATGCAGGTGTCTGTGCTGTTTCCCCAGGCTACCCCCAGTGTGACTACATATACAACCCCAATGTTAGGAGGGCAAGGTCTCCATGGCCAACCCTGACACCAGCCAGTGCTCCAGGCACATGGGCCCTGTGCCTGCCTGTGCTGCGGGGTAAAGGGACAGGAGCTGGTAGCTGGATTGGGCACTTTGCTCTCTTACCTGGGTTGGGCAGCCTCTGTCTTCGTCAGCCACTCCCATGGTTGGTCTAAGTTTTCTGAAATAGTTGATTCTGATGGGTTTTCCAGCTTAATGGTTTCATTGGAGGCACTGACCCCTAGCTCAGTTTTCTGCGACATCACCCCACCCATGGTTATGTTTTGGACATGACTGCACATGGTGCCAGCTGCAGTCAGTTCCTTTTTGTGTTTGACAAAACTATTTCAGTTTCATATTCTTACTTTTTATTAGGGTGAACAGGAATACAGTTTGCCTCTGGAATCTGGAGAGTATGAACTCTGTTGTTGTAGTAATAGAGTAACTCAGAAAGTACTTTTGATTTCACTTCAACTTAATAATACCTTGTATCTATATAGTGATTTTCTTCACAGGAATGGGAGAGATTCTATAGTATATAGTAGAAGGAGCTTAAGACAATGACACATTTCTTGTTATTTGTTCACCAGAGTAGGTGAATCTCTGCAGAGATGCTGCAAAAACCAAATCTGAAGATTTTTTTGTTGTAGATAAGGTGCTAGTAAGGGAGTTCCAAAATAGTTATATTTTAAATGTGTAACTGTCCATGAGAGTGTTTTATAAATTTCTTAGTAAAGTTTTTTGGTATTGATATGGGTAGGATTTGTCCAGTTCCGTGGACTCACTCAAATTAAGTATGTCATCATGCTACGTTTGGTTATATTTCAGAATTTTCTTTTTGATGTTATTGTTAAACTAAATGTGAAGGCTTGGCAGAGTAATTCTTTCTAAGCCCAGTATCAACACTATTACTTTTTGACAGAGTTGAATTAATGAGAGTTTTCAGTAACTCATTGTCTCGTGAACGTTTACAGATTAAAAACGTGGGGTTTTTTGTTGTTGGCACCAAGTTAGTGTTCTTACTTTCTCATTCCTTGACTGTTTAAAAGATTTGAAAGTGAATCTGAATCTTTTATTCTCTGCATGTAAATATTCTCTACAAATAACACATTTGGCTGTGAATTATATAACTAAACTTTTCACTGAAGGTATTAGATCAAATCATACAAAGATCATACCTTTTAACATGTCTAATGGGAACATTGAGGTTCTAACAGGTATGTAAACTGGAGGTTAAAATTATATGTCTAATGTTTTTGGTTTGGTCATTTATCATTGAATTGTAATAATGATTGAGATGTAACTTGGTTAGTTTCTGTTTCTTACATGATATGTTTGTGTATGTAATACTGTTAGATGAAAAGGATTAATTAAGTGTAGTTCTGAGTAAATTTAAATTTGCAATTATTTGGCCAGTGATTAATCGTAGAATTGAATTTTCCCTAATTGCTTACATGGGGAATTTTATGTGTGTAACATTTTACATATGTGCTTCTATGGTAGTAGCTGGAGAAGAAAGTAAGCTACTTTTAAGCTACTTTAATTTCTTCTGAAAAGAATTATGTTCTCAAAAACTTTGAAAACTTGCCAGAAGCCTTCCCTATTGGGTTGAAGATTTTTGTGGTGGTATGGAGGATGGAGGGGAGATGGGATGTACATATGAACATGTACACATACACCATTGGAAAATAAGTTTATATGGTTTCTCTATCTCCATGGAACTTACACAAATGGCTTTCAGAAGCCCTGTGATGGTAACAGAGGTCAGGGCCTTTCAGGAATGTGATTGATTTCCAGAGGTTGATAATTGGTTATGTAGTAGTTCAGAGATAGGAAGGCGTTTCGAGTTCTCCATTTGTGTTGGAGACTGTACCTCCTTCTTTATATTATTTGTACCATATGCTGTCTTACCAAAGGGTGGCTTTGCTTTATGCTGATCTTGGATTCTCAGACAGCACTTGCAGCCCTTTGTAATATGCTTTGATGGTGCTGTGCCACTATTAAGTCTGGTTCAACCATAAGAATCCTTTGTACTTTATGTGGAGCACATTTTAACTTTGATGGCCGAATTAAAACCAGAGGTTACTTAGCAGTCCTAGACCAAGATTCTTAGAATGACTGTATATCAGTGTGGAACCTCCAAATACTTTCTCAGTTACTTTGACAATTTCAGTCTTTTGGGGGTGTTGATCTGAAGGTGGGAGTAAGAAGGGGTAAAAGAACTATTTGTTTAGTGCCTACTCTGCCAGACATTGTTCTAAATCTTCTATACAGTTTTTAGAAACAGGCCATAAGGATATTGCCTGCCTTATTTTGCAGATTTGGAAATTGGAGCATGAAGGGGTGAAATATTTTGTTCTAAGTTCACACTTTGATTGTGACTCTATGTTGTTGCTATCTTAGAATTACAGTGTTTTAAATTTGGGATAGACCAGATAAGTCTGGTGTCTCTTACAGTGCTGATGAGAAAAGCAAGGTGGAGTGATTTTGGAAGATGACACTGTGGTTAACTCCTATTAGAACCAGAGCAGGAACACAGGCTTCCAAATTACAGTCCATTACTCTGTCCACTGTGTAGCCCACAGTTGGAGTGGTTAAGTGCCTACTCATGTTCTTCTGGGCTCTCATTTTACCAGCATGTAAAGCTATAATGAAATACCTCTGAAGAAAAATTCAAGACTGCTTTTTTAGTTGCATCTGTTTATGAAGGCTTTCCCAAATTCCTCAGCTCTCATTCCTGTCCTAATATCCTATAGTATGTGCAGTATACTAGCATATTCCTGTCCTAATATCCTATAGTATGTGCAGTATACTAGCATAGTTTGACATTTACTTTCTCCTCCGTAACTTTCAATTTATTTATAATAGTTTTCTACGTGTATGTCATCATGAAAAACCAATTTTTATTCACTATTTACTTCCCAATTGGATTATGACTTTGCAATTTTGTCTTACCCCTTTAAATCTTTGGTAGCACTGTATATATCAAAACTTTTTTGATTTAAACTTGCAATGAAAATAGATTTTGCAGTTAGATCTAATACACACATACTTAATTATTGGAACGAAAGTTTTGCAAACTATTGTTTACTTGTAAGGAGACATACCATGATCTTTTCTGTTTTACTTAAAAAGCAAATGGTTAAATCCACCACATTAATCTCACCATCCACTAAGTGGGTATTACAATTTGGCAATCATGTTCTATAACTTTTTGTGCAGGGCTAGGTAGAAGGTAGGTATTCAGAATGTTGGTGAATTTCACCTTTTCTGAAGGACTACTGCTTTGAGATGATTTTTATGATGCCTGTAGGAATGATTTTTTATACACATTTTTGTTGTCTCTGATGCAGTTTCAGGGACATGCTGTCTTCCAGGAGAGCAGGTGTGGACTTCCAGCCTTCCTGTTCTTCTTCATTCTCTTGTTTAAGATTCTTGCTTCTTGTATTTTCTGTACTTTGAATTCATCCTTTCACTGCTCAGATACCCTTCGTCTCTCTTGCATTCATATCCTCACATGGGCTCTTCCTGTTCCTCCAGAACTTTCTTAGTTTCCCAAGGTCACTTGATTGTCTCCTTTTCGGGAAGCCTTTCCTGCCTGTTTTGGCAGTTCTCCTTTGGGTACTGACCTGGTGTGACCCTTCAGTGTTACACTTGGAATGGTAAACACTGGATTGTAGATATGATTTGAAATATGAGAGTGGGGAAAAATGTATTTTATCATATTTGTTTTAAACAAGTTGTCTGGGAACTAATAGTTCACTACAGTTGTCTAGTATAAAAAGACATATTCTTGATAAGTATATTTTCTAGGTAGTAGATATTCATCCTTTTACAATTTACCATATTTTATTCTTGCTCAAATTTATTGTGTTGTCTGTCTTCCTCATAAAGGCAGAATGGAGGGCTGTCAGGCATGGCTTCCATGATTGACCATATAAAATGATTTAATTAGAAGCAGCCTTCCCCTGGGTTATTTTCTTTTTTTCCTGTTTGCAGATGGTATCTTCAAAATGATAGATCAAAGGCATCTTTATAGTTTCAGCTTACTCTTCTTTCACTTGGATGGTTATTTTTTTGTCATGAAAAAAAAAGTTGCTGTACTTTCTAAGAATTCATAGTAGGTAGGTTTAAGGAGGCACTTCATGGCTTGCAAATTCTTGGATTGGGTGAGTGTTTCTGAAGATGTGATAATATGTCCTTTTATTCAGAATTTAATGTTTGACCACCCGTTTTTCCTTAATGTCTTAATGAGATCACAAGAACCAATAGATTCACACATTGCTAGACATGTGGGGATGGGAAGTGCTATAGATTTTGAGGTCTTACATCTGAGATAACCATAACTGAGGTCTAGAGAGAGATGCATTTTGCCTCAAGTTGTTACACCTAGTTAGTGGCAAGGCCAGGACCAGACTTACCTCTGTAGCTTTGCTAGGTCAATGCCATAATAGTGTACCGTGGTCTCACTACAGCAGCTCCACAACTGACCCATTCTTTCCTGAAATATTTTCCGTAAACATTTCCTATTTTTAATAAAATGTCAGTTTGAATTACTAGCATTATATTTACTAAAAAATACTACCTAGGGGTGCCTGGGTGGCTCAGTCAGTTAAGCGTCCAACTCTTGATCTGAGCTCAGGTCTTGATCTCAGGGTTGTATATACTTATTAAGTATTACCCACTATGAATCTTGTTTCTTAGGCACAGCCATTGAGTTTTCTTTTTTCTGACTCAATTAATTTATCTTACTAAGACTCTTTTTTTTGAGAGATAGTGCAGCGGTTCCCTGTATAGCTCTGCCCCTATGTGTGCATAAATAGCCTCCCTTATTATCAGCATCCCCCACCAGACTGGTATATTTGTCGTAACCGATGAACTACCTTGAAACATCATGATCACCTAAAGTCCATAGTTTGTGTTACTGTTTACTGTCGGTATACATTCTGAATAATCATTTTAGTATTTTAGAGAATATTTTCACTGCCCTAAAAATCCTCTGTGCTCTGTCCTTTCATCCCTACTTCTTCCCAGCTTCTAATTTTTGTTACTGCCTTCCATAGTTATCATTGAGTTTTTAGTTTCAATTATTATAATGTTTATATTTAGAAGTTTGATTTGGTTCTTTTTAAAAATCTGCTTAGGCTTTAGAGTCTTCTCTTTGTTCTTATGATCAAGCAATTGTTGTTTCTCTTGGCACATTTGTTTTTGGTTGTTGTTAAAAGATTTTATTTATTTATTCATGAGAGACGCAGAAAGAGAAAGGCAAAGACACAGGCAGAGGGAAAAGCAGGCTCCATGTAGGGAGCCCGATGTGGGACTCCATCCCGGGATCCAGGATCACAACCTGGGCCGAAGGCAGGTGCTAAACCGCAGAGCCATCCAGGGATTCCGGCACGTTTGTTTTATATTATGTCTTAAATAGTTCTGATATTTAATATCTTGAGAGTCTAATTCTACTGTCGTCTTCTGCTGGCTTTTATTCATAGTGCTTTATTTTCCTATTGTTTTTTTGTGTGTGTGTATATATGAGTTTTGATTGTGAACTCAAATCTGTTGGAGTTTTATTTGTGGGAATTTTTGGTGGGGTGGATTAATTTCACCTTCCAGAGCTAGTTTGTAATTCTGCTAGTTGTGGGGTAAAGAGGGCACCATCAACTCAGGGTCTCTTTGAATTACATTATCTGCTTGGGCAGTTTTGTTTAGGATCATACAGCTTGCGTGGATTTGGGTTATAGTTTTTCATGAGGGTCAACTTGGGGTTATGAATTTTTGGAAGCTATCCTCTATTCTCAGTGCCAAGGACATGTCAGGCATGTTTCCTTGCTGCCTCCTCTGTGGTACAGGATTATTTCTTGCTCACCCTGACATGAAGATCCAGGTCTTTTTTCAAGCTCAGGTCTTCTGTTGGCCTTCCTTTCGTCTTCTTTTCGTTCCCTGCACTCCATTTCATTCAGCTGCCAGAAAAGAGTGTAAAGGTCGCTCATGTTGACAAATACCCTCAGTGTGAAATGAAATCTCTTTGGCATTGCCATATCTCCCAGTGTGCTCCCATCATTTTGGTTTTTGTTTTCTGCAGATTCCTCATTTTCTCACTAGCTCCATCAATTACTATTTTTTTAATATTAAAATTCATCCATCTTGTTTTCATCAAGAGAGTCATGAATACCTAAATGCTTCTTTAAGATGAATTCTCTAGTAATAGATACTGAGTCTAAATAATCTTTTGTGTAAGTTATAAAAATAGAGACAGAACAATTAAAAAAGAGTGTCTTCTTCCTTCTCCCTGTGTCACATACTCATACAACACAGTTGAATTCATACAACACAGTTGAATTTGATACTTATCAAAGCTTTGGAGCAGAAATTCTTACCTGAGCATGCCACCATTTCTTTCCTTTATCCTGGTAAAAAAAATCACTGATTTAATAACCCCTGTTAATTGTAGTAGGATCATATTTCTCAAGTGTAGAGATGGAGAATTGTTCAGAGCCATTACTATCGGATATTGGGGTCAATTTAAATTTGGAGAGTGCTTGGTTGTCCATTATTTGACATGATAGAGTTTGTCAGCCTTCAACCAAATCTTCAAGGGATGACATTGAGAACTCTTGTAAAGATACTAAAAATTATACAGCCAACTTTTGGCTTGATGGCTGTTTTTCCCCAGCTATATCTAACTCTAGTGTTGAAAACCAGTCATCAGAAACTGAATTCTGTAGTTGCTCTTTGCCTTTGTAGTTAGCATTCAGCCAGAAGTAGAGACGCACTTCGATTGTTTCTGCTGAAAATCTTGAATTCATGCCATAGGAAATATCCTCCTGCACATTCACAGAGTCTGCTATACAGCATCATTATCATGGTAAGGTATATGTTACTATGCTGTACTTTAATTTAGAACGGTCCTAAAGTAAATTCCATTCTCTCTTTGTACTTTCTGTTTGGAGCTACTATCCTTACTCCATCTATTGCTATAATCTCTCCCTGTTGAATTGTTTTGGGCATTAATTGTTTGATTTGGACTTCCATGGAGTTTTATGTTATATAGTAAATGTCCTCAGAAATATTGGTGAAAGTGATTGGTAATGTTAAAATGTTGAATTAGAAGAGACTTCAAAAATTACCGAGTCTTAATTTTCTAAACATACGTAACTGTGAAAACCTTAATTTAGGCAAAGGATTACTTGAAAACCCAACACATAAACTTGGAGCTTGGGTTTTTGAAAATCAGTGAGGAGATTGACCCTTTTATTTTGCAAATGAAGCTTCTTAAATCAGAAGGGTTAAATGAACAGGGTTTGTGGCAGTTTCCATTTTATCACACTTCAGAGTGAAGTCTTCCCACACCTCTGATTGGATTGTGGTTTTGCTTTATTATTAGCCTTTTGGGGAGTACAGTGACTTGACTGTACTGGGCCGCTTGGTGGAATTGCCCAGAGTGAGGAGATCAGTTTTTTTGGTGATGGCTATCTCATTTCTCCTTCTGACTTTTGAGAAGGGAACCAACATTCATGGGACACCTGTTTAGCTTATGTAACAGGCAGTGCCAGATGCTTTTACAGAGGTTTAAATTCCATTCATTCCATTCATTTGTACCTATCCTATAGAGTATTTGGTGATATTTTCCTTTTACAGTTAGGAAACTGAGGCGCAGAGAAGCTAATAATTTGATCCATAGTCAAATTTACCGTGAGGATGCAGGGCAGCTAGAGGATCTAAGCAGTGCATGAAAGTATATGATATATAGGGGGCTAATGGGTCCTCTAGCATGGACAGAATACACGGTCTGTGGTATGTTTGGTATTATAGTAGAGAGAGAATGTTATTCTGTTCATCCTAAAAGCCAGAAATACTTTGCTGAGTTATGTGTATTGGAATCTTACTGTTCTACATAAATAGATGTAATAAGGTTGTATTTTCTTTCTCTTCCTCCTCCCCCATTCCCTCCTCATCCTCTTCCCTGTTGTGGGGAAGGGGTAATACTTATTTGAATAAACTAATATCCGTTTGAATCCTTATAGTAGGTGGTAAACATTGGGGTTCATTGATATCTTTCAATGTATGGGAGAAAATTTTGTGACATGATAACTTGAGGTGGCAGGGATGGAAAGTGGGGCTTGCCATGTTCCCACCAAGACAGATTTCTCCAGTAGATCTTGAAGTCACTATAATAATTGAATTTGATGTTGGTATAAAACAGCGGAAGGCCAAATTAGGTATAAATATATAGCAGTTATATCAAGGTTTTGTAAAAAGCCTAAAATAAGTCTGAAATTAAAAATAAAGGCAGTATCATGTTTATATACACATGCTGGATGGCTGGAGGACATTAAGAGGAAATATCTTGTTTTGGTAGAATTGGGCCACCAATCTACCAGGTCCCTTTAATCAGTACTTATAATCAGGAAATTGAGGATATGTTGTCTAACAAAGGTTGGGCTTCCCAAGTCCAGGAGTGGAGCTCAGTCAGGAAACAACAGGAGTGGGCTGAGCACGGAGGTGGTGTGAACCTCATGTCGGTGACTTGGAGAGGAATAGTGTGCGTGTTGTCTTGTGTATAACTCTGCAGAGTGGTTTTGAGGTATGTTGTGAGTAATACCATATCAGTTTTATGTATCTGGTGATATGTTTTTTTGGGAATTTTCAAGTAAACACATCTAGAATTTTCATGTTTTCAGAGTTGTGTCATTTTCCTTTCTAGCTGTGTTTAGAGACCATTTAGTGTCATGTGCCAGTGCGTGGGGGCACCCCACCCTCACGCCTGCCCCCAGCCTTCACTTTATTTTCAAACCTCAGTGCAGAGAGTTGAGTCAGTTGTATTCCAGAGACCAGGACACACGATTTGTTTTCTGGGCAAGGCCCTTCTTTCGTTCGGCTTCATTTTAGTTTTTTCCTTTTTTGTCCTTCACTCGCAGTTTCATGTCCCAGGCCTCTTTCAGCATGCACTCAAGTACGCTTAATGTACATTCTTCAGCCCATTTGCCATGTGCTTTTTTTTTTTTTTAATGTGTGTTAATCTCATTTTTTTCTTTTTTTTTAACATGTTTTTGAGAAGTAGTCATGCTTTTGTATGTAAATCTAATTCCATTATGCTGACTCTGCATAGTATGTTGTCGTGTATAAAGCACAGGCTATCTAGATGGTTGTCAGCCATGCAATTGTCAGTGCTACCTCACACAACATTCTTGGCACGTTGGGTTCCGTATGGGGATTTTTCAGGCATATACCTTCAGAGAATTGTTAGGTCACTAAATATCTACATTCTTGGTTTCAGCTCTCCTGTTAGAGTACATGTTGCAGCAGCAGTTTTAATCCATTACCTAGGAAAAAAGTAACATTATAGATATAATTTCTCCATCCACGCTTTGGTTTCCTGAGGAAATTCTTGTGAACTAGTTTTTAGTCATATTATTAAAATCCTTTGTTCTTGGGCAGCCCCCAATGGCCCAGTGGTTTAGCGCTGCCTTCAGCCCCGGGGTGTGTGATCTTGGAGACCTGGACTGGGATCCAGTCCCATGTCAGGCTCCCTGCATGGAGCCTGCTTCTCCCTCTGCCTGTGTGTCTGTCTGTCTGTCTCTCTCTCTCTCTCATGAATAAATAAAATCTTAAAAAAAAATCCTTTGTTCTTCACTGTCATCCTTTTTTTTTTCTTTCAGTAATGTTAGGGAGTTAGAGGAAACATAGTTTTTTAAAGGATGTCTCTATAATGCCTATGTAACTGAAAATTTTATGAAAACACTACAAATACTAAAATTTGTTTTGTTTTGTTTTTTATTTTATAGGGCGCCAATGCCTCGGCATTAGAGAAAGAGATTGGTCCAGAACAGTTTCCAGTCAATGAGCACTATTTTGGATTAGTCAATGTAAGTATCAATTGGTATTTAGCCTTCACCAGTATCACTGGAAAGAGTTTTTAAAATGATAAATGCATTTCATAATTTATTAAAGGAGTATTGTGTATTTGTATCAGTAGACTTAATGTCAAGAAACTTGTTTTGAAATTCTCTTTTCAAAGGAAGGGAAACAAAGTTGCCTGAGGTCTTAAGAGCTTTAGAACAGTTTCTGACCTGACAGCCTGATTTTTCCTATTTTGTGTTAGAATTTTTCATAACCAAAATTTTGTATGGCTTGTACCAAATGATCTCCTAAATCTTTGAGAATTCTGTAAATGTCTAACTGTAAGTGATCCAAATGTACAAGTATAATAAATAAACTTTTATAAATGCCTTTATGTGTCTGTATTTATCCACTTACTTCTGGCATTATTCGACTAGTATAGATATATGAGTGCAAAATTTAGGAAAAAGATACATCCCCAGTCCTTGTGGAGGTAGTTCTAGTAATTATACATCATTTAAACTTTGAAAGAACTTTCTTTAGAATTTTTAACTCTTTTCTGAATCATCGGTGCATACCATAGATCTACGTTGTACTGTGCTGTTAGGTAGGTCCATGGTGAGGGTTTTAAACCATATATATAGAGAGGTGATAATACAGGTCACAAAGTAAGTTCCATTGAACACACCAGTGTGTTACTTGCGACGTATGAGATTGTGACGTATGAGATGGATTTCTTGTGCGATTTGAGGAAAGTGGTTTAAGTGATATGGGTGTTTCCCCTTGCCCTGGAAGTCAGCTTGGGAGTATGAAGCTTGTAACAGAATCCACAGTGCCCCTCCTCAGAGGAGGCTGCATTCCTCTGCGGCTATTTTTCCTGGAATCTACCCCTACATTCTAAATAAAGTGCCTATGCTGCTATTAAAAACAGTCTCCTAACTTCCTGTTATGGTAGGTAAGAAACTCTCTCCTACCACCATCCCTGCCCATTCTCCCGGTATGGAATTAACCATTGCTTTATTTTTCCATGTCCTTGGCAGCAGGCTTTAGCAATAGTTGCACCTCCTCCCCCACCACCCCCCAAAAGCAGTGGCAGGAGCATCTCCTCTGGGGCTGTTACTTGGTGCCAGAAGTGGGGAAGAGTGTAGGCTTCTTCAGTTTCAGTCTTGGGGTGGCTCGGTTCAGAGTTTTATTGAGCCCTCTGTTCTCTGCTCCGTGCCTTGATGCTGTCCTCAAGGGCTCTTGAACCACACTCTCCCTTGCAGGTGCAGCTTCTGGGAAACTAAACCTGCGGTTGAAAGAAAGGTTACATATCTAGGTGTCTAAATGACCCTTTTAAAGGCTTAACAGCCAGACCTGTGTTTTTAGGTGTACCCCTCTACCCCTACCCCCCATTTTTTTTGCCTTTTAATTTTTGCTTAATTTATTCTTTCACTATCATTGGTGTTTTGTGGGGAGGAGGGGAGTTAATTGAATATCTTTAATTTCCCTTGCTTAACACCATCTGACCTCTACCTCAGATATTTAAAATGTTTATACTTACGTACCCAGTTGTCTAGTGATCAGAAGCCTTGTAGTAACTTCTGGCAGTGGCCAAACCCCAGCTGCTTCACTCTCATAAACTACTTCCCTGTGACTCCCACCCTTACTTTGGTTCATGCTCTAAAGCTAATGTGTGTCTTGAATTGTAGGAAGGGTGTGCTCGTTGATAGTGTCTCAGAAGAGTCCATTTTCTTCAGCACTGGAGTATTTTATATATTGAAGGTTGTTGTTTGACCTTCAGAACAACTAAAACAACATGCTAGAGAAAATCTTATTATAAAATGAGTTCTAAAAGTCTATTTTTTCCTGCTGTTACGTTATTTTTTTTTCTCTGATATATCACTTTCAGGATACCAGTGCCAATTGTGTTAAGAGAAAAAAAAAAGATTTCTAAGAAGGTTTTATTTTTATTACTCCCCATGGATCAATCCAAATTAATAGGGTAGTATTTGTGCTTCTCCCTGAAGCTGACTGAGATTCAGTAAAACCCAAGAGAAGCGGGAGGGAGTGAAGTTAATAAGAGACCATTAGAGGAAGCTTTGTTTTTATCCCTTCCAGAGACTCATTTGGTAGGTAGAAATATAGTTTCTGATCTCTGTGCCTAGTTATTATGATGAAGAATTGAGATCTCTAAGGTAGCCAGGGCTCCAGATATGATAGATTGATGAACAACTGAATTATATTGAGAAATTAATTGGTCAGAGTGTACATGCAGTTGAGCATAGTATAGTGATTAAGTTTTTCTGTGATTTAAACTTTCAGGCTACCTTGTAGCTGGTTTCTGTACTGTTAACCTTTTTTTGTAGGTCTTATTTTTCAGCCCTTAAAATATCATCACTCTCTCTCTTTGTTTACCTTCACCTTTCTTCCTTTTTAAAAAAATTTATGGAGTTATCACACTATTTATAGGAGTCTCTTAAAAAGTGAAGGGTGGAGCTTTGAGGGTACTAAGTACCCTCAATTCAGAGATGAACATTTTAACATTTTTCCCCCTCTCTGTACCTGTCAGGTAATGATTATTGAAACAACACTGGAATGTAACTGCTTAAGAAACTCTATGGTTTATCTTTTCCAGCATTGGATTTTGTTAAGTGAGGCACAGATGTATTTTCTTCTTATCAGTCTGTTCTTAGCTAAGTGTGCATTTCCAAAGTTCATTTTAATTGCTTTTAACAAAAAGCTTACACTTAGGAGAGTTCCTATTAGACCTGCCTGTCTGGACCCTTTTTGTGACTGGAATGTGGCATAGTCATTCACTATCACTTGCCTTTGGGAAATAATACATGTATTTGGGCAGTTAGAAAATCAGCCTTTTTTTTTTTTTTAATGGACAGTAGAAGACCACAGTTTGATTAACAAGCAGAAAATTCAGCATAGAGGTTACTCTCAACATTGTTAATACAAGCTATTTTCCATTATTTTTAGTTGTAGCTATCTTTTTCTTAGAATATTTTCACAAATGATAGTTTTTATGGCCGTTCACTCTCAATGGTTCTCATGTCTGTCACTGTACTTTGAGTAATACAGAATGCAAATTTTCTATTGGTTTAACTCTTGTGAATGCTTTAATATTTCTAATGTTATTGAAAAGCAAAGAGGAGAAATACTAGTGTGGTTTGGGGTTCAACAGCTGTCTCAAGTAGGTAAGGGAGCCTTTTGGAAGCTTTCTCTTGCAGCAGAATATCCTACTTAAATGTCAGCTCTTTATAGGGTCAGCTAAATTCTTTGAAAATGAATTGGTTTAATCTGATGAACCAGGTTGCCCTTTTCCCCTTATATCTTGTAGCTAGTGAGTACTTATTTTAGTAAAGTTGAGAGAAAAGGAGTGATTTCAGTTAGTATCTCTTTCCTACCTTTTGTGCAGCCTGCATTTTTTTAATGGCCTTTCCCCTTTGTTTTATTATATGGTTCTGTATAGTTTTCTAATATAGTAGGTGCCAACAGATATGTGGCCTCAATAAATCTATTTTTGAGGCTACACTGTGGAATGTGCTTTTTCCTAAAATCTGTTATAAAATTTAACAGTTGTGTTTCTAGACCATCTTTCAAAAGGCTTTTAAACCTGAATTGCTAGTAGTCTCATTGGGTAGAATTCTGGATTCAGGGAATAGGAGCTATTATGAAGGAGAGATAGACAAAATAAAAACAAAACTTTCTCTCCATTTGTGGGTTATAAAGTTGATTATGTGTCTCTTGGTTATGTTTTCATTTGTGTTGATTCATTCTCATTTAGTTTCTCTCCACCTGATGGCCATAGGCTGCTTGAGGGTTGCATTATCAGCGATCCCAGAGAATGTTCATATTAGACCTTACAAAAGAAGTCTGTCCCAAGTACTCTGCTGAGGTTGGATCAAGTGCTCCGACCTTGTGGCAGGGTCTATAAAAGGTTTTGTGATTGACAAGCCTATAGAATTTATGTAGAGAAGTCACTTTCTATAAGGAATGATGGGATAGTGGAATATATGAAGTATATGGAAAGGCACTTTTAGATTAGGTCCACTTGGTTGTAGTGAGAATGGTGGGTAGGGGAATGTGGGGTATAGTGTTAAAAACAGGGCCACTAAACATACTGTGGTAGGGGAAGAAGAGGGTCTTCCCTTAGAAGGGAATGTCCACAGGGCAGGCATCATCATTATCAGCATGGCAGACAGTGGAGCGTTTAAACATTTTACAACATCTTTTGAAGGCAATACTGTTAACATAATGTTGGTAAACACTTGTAGTCTCCAAATGATGTATGTAGGATGAACAAATTAGGGTATGGGGAGAAATACAGAGTTGTTAATGTTTATTTTTAACTAAAAATGAGAGATAAGCCTTAGAAATTCCTTTTTTTTTTTTTTAAAGATTTACTCATTTTATAGAGAGAAAGCACGAGCAGTGGGTTGGGGGGACAGAGGGAGAGGGAGGGAATCTTAAGCAGACTCCCTGCTGAGTGTACGGCCCTATGTGGGGCTCCATCCCCTGAGATCTCCATCCTGAGATTATGATCAGAGTCAAAATCAAGAGTCAGACGCTCAACCCACTGAGCCATCCAGATGCCCCAGCCTTCCTAATTCTTAATAAATGTGTGATACTGGTATCCATACTCTGTGTGAAGTGGTCTTATGGTACTTCAAGTTCTGTAGCACCAGAGAGTTGATAGTATAACCAGCTCTTACTCATTTCTGCGGTTGCAAACTATTATCATTTCAATGTAGATTTAGAAATTATATGATTTAATTTCAGTTCATCTAATTTTTCTAAATGGACAGATGACTTAAAAAGATGGTTTCAAAAATAATAATGCAGTGATAAAGGCCTGGGAACTGTTGTTAGTGCTTCATATGGATTATTTAATTCTTTACAAAATTTTAGAAGTTGGGCACTGTATTATAAACCCCATTTACAGATGAGGAAGCAGATGAACGAACAGAGTGGTTTAGTAATTTCTCAAGCCCGGATAGCAGAACCAGACTTGAACCTAGACAGTCGGTTTCAGAGCCTGTGCACTTAGTTTCTCTGGTACTCTAGTTGCTTTCAAGGCAGATAATTACTCAAATGAATTCAAGCAAATTTGGTAGATAGGATTGAAAATTTAATTTAGAAAGAAAAGTAAGGCAATAAAGGAAACTCCCCCCCCTTGGACCTATCTATGTATCTGTGTATCTTTGATAGCCATTAAAACTACAAATAGCTGAACATAAAACTCAGACTATCAATCAGAGTATTAAAAATCTATAACCCCAGTTTACCAGAAGGCCTACTCATCTTCATTGCTCTCAAATATGAATAATTTTTAGTAAAAATAAAATCAATCTAAGTAAGATAAAAATTTTAAGTATTTACTTTGTCTTCATGACATTTGTTTTACAGTTGACTGTTGAACAACATGGGTTTGAGCTGCCCAGGTCTATCTATATGCATTTTGGGTAGGGTTATAAATACAGTATAGTATTATATATATTTTTCCTCATGATTTAATAGCATTTTCTTTAGCCTACTTTATTATAAGAATACAGTATATAATACATATAAGATACAAAATATGTGTTGATTGTTATTAATAAGGCTTCTGGTCAACAGTAGTCTTAGTAAAGTTTTTGGGAAATGGAAAGTTACATGCTGACTTTTGACTTTGTGAGGAGTCAGCTCCCCCAACTCCCACATTGTTTAAAGGCTAACTGGATGTAGTGTATATTTTTATGTATATAAATTTTACATTTTATAAAAGTATACTTTAATGAATGTAATGTAGCACATTAGGGATGTGTGCTCAAAAATGATCTTAGTGATGAGGATATAATAAATATTTGTGGCGGAGGCATTTATTTTAAAACTAGGAAAAAAAGGTGTTACAGAAAGCAGCACAGGTAATTGTGTTCAGTAAGCAACTGAAAAATCAATGGTCAGACCTTGAGGGTAGCAGCTTTTTAAAATTTATTTCTCCTGATTTTAAACCTGGTTATACCTTTGATCTTCAGAACAAGCTGAGAAGATACAGAGTAGACTTCAACCCTAAAGCAATGTCTTTTTTAGAAATTGAACATTTGTAAACAAGAATGTGGGAGAAATCATTCCAGATAATCTTTTGCATGAAAGCGACACTAGAAAGATATATTTTTAGGTTTTAGGAACTTGAAAGTAAATTACTATCAGAGAAGCTGAAGGGAAAAGTTTCAGAGTTATGAATAAGATTGAAAGTGATTGCTTATTCTGGAGAAGTTGTAGTAGTTTCAAGCTTTAATTTTTCTTTAATGGGATTGATGAAGATAAGTGCAAGATCAGAGAAGACCTCAAAAGAATTAATTACAATGTTACCTGTTGTTTTATATTCAGAAGAGAGGCTACCTTCCAGCATTCTGTACAATGTAATAGACTCCCTGTTTCCTTAGCTTATCCCACTTGTTTCTTTTTTTATAAGTTGGTCAAGCTTTATTATAAATTTTTCTAATGTCCTGTGAGATGCTATCTTTTGTTTTTACCTACTCTGTAAGTCATTAGAGTCCCTATTGCTTATTCTTCAAAAAAAATGTCCAAATTATGGAGATTGAGTCTTCTCTTCAATTGACAGAGGCATAGTTGGTCATTAGCGTCATTAGACTGTGATACCACTACTAGTATTTTTTAGACTAATATTGAGTAATTGATAGATTAATTTTTGTAATATTGTAGGTTCTACTGCAGGTGTACCTTAGCCCCTGGATAGGCTTTTTAAAAGTATCCATAGTTATATTTATCTATAGTATCAATGGATCATCTGCTTATCATCTGCTTTTTTTAGCATTTCTCTGGAAAGTCTTTAAAGCATCTGTTTTTATGAACCACTTCTTGGCTCTGGCCAGCAATATGAATGTAAAAATCAGGTATCCTCACTGAGCCTCATGTTCTATTCCTTTTTGTGGTATTGTTTAACTCATTTCTCTGTTCCTTGAAACCTTGTAAATTGGTAGATATGTCCAGACACTTGATTAAAATTTAGTAGTTTTGTTTTTTAAAACAAGAATACTTCATAAGAATTGCTACATATTTCTACAAGAGACATACAGTGTGGTGGTTTATTTTTAATGATGTTGGAATGCACCTGGTGTTCAGGTCATTTTAAAAGTTCCCGATCAGCCTTTAATGCTTTGCTGTCCATTGATAATTAATTATTGCCTAATCCATTGTTTACAATCATTTCTTCTGAATTTATTAGCTGGAATTATGCTATAAGCTAGTATTTCTTCATCAACTATTTAGTTCCCCCTGAAATAACTATTCTTATAAGAAAGACAAGATAAGGGACGTCTGGGTAGCTCAGTTGGTTAAGCATTCGACTCTTGATTTTGGCTCAGATCATGGGATTGAGCCCCAAGTCTGGCTCCACGCTGGATATGGGCCTGCTTGGGATTCTCTCACTCTGCCCCTACCCATCCCACCCCATGCTCATGCTCTCTCTCGCTCTCCAAAAAAAAAGAAGACAAAACTTTGATGCTTTCCCTTTATATATTAGTTTATAATTTCCGTGAAGACTAATGAAGGGTTTTTAAAAAGTCATTATCCATAAATTTTTATGTAGTTGATGTGCTTTTTATCAATCACAGTATTTCTTTTTGATGAAAGTTGGCTCTTGAATCCACATAAAGAGGTATTTTCAGCTAATCTGCATTTGTATGTTTCCTGTCCCAGACCTAGTAGCCATATCTGCAAGGCATCCTAGTTCCTTTTGTGGGAAAAATGTTTTTTTGAGATTACAGTCAGTGTGCCAGGAAATTTGGGGCTGCTTGCTAGGTCTTTTCGGTGGATAGAGGTTGAAAACACACACACACTTATAAAAAGACATGAGCTTATACTGATACTTCAGATTCCAATTTAAGTTTATAGGGCTTTTACTCTTACCTTTATTATTGTGTCTTTTTTCTTTTGCATTAACAGTTTGGGTTCCTAAGGATATTAACGTAATTCTTTACTTGCTTTGACCTACAGAAATATATAGTAATTTCAAAATAACAGTGTCAATTAATTAGTTCTAACAATGTGATTACTGAATGCATTTAAGATTTCTTTTTTTATTCTCAGACTGTTTCAGTAGGCATGTATAGTAAAAATTCTGTGTTTTAAAGTTGCTCAAACTAATTTTTTGTGTAATTCTCTAATGGACTAGATAAACATTTAGGTTTTGCTGATCTCTGTTTCCTTTCAGCTTTAGGAATTTCTTTTTTTCCTCTGAGATCTTTTCGATTTAACTTACTTTTTTAAAAAAACCAGTGCAAAGCAAATGCTTTTAAAAATGTACCTTGAGGGATCCCTGGGTGGCGCAGTGGTTTGGCGCCTGCCTTTGGCCCAGGGCGCGATCCTGGAGACCCGGGATCGAATCCCACATCGGGCTCCCGGTGCATGGAGCCTGCTTCTCCCTCTGCCTATGTCTCTGCCTCTCTCTCTCTCTCTCTCTCTCTCTCTCTCTCTCTCTCTGTATGACTATCATAAATAAATAAAAATTTTAAAAAATGTACCTTGATTCCTCTCCACTTTCTCCATAAATAACCATTTTTATTAGTTTTTAAATATAAGCAAACACGTACATGTCTGTGGATATGTGTTTGACATTTCCCCTTTTTAAAAAGATTTATTTATTCATTTTTAGAGAGTGTGTGTATGAGTGGGAAGGTGGTAGTGGAGAGACAGAGGGAGAGGGAGAGAGAATCTCTACCAGACTCTGCGCTGAGTGCAGAGCCTGAGTTGGGGCTTGATCCATGGCCCAAGATGACGATGAGATCACCACCCAAGTGGAAACTAAGAATCTGGCGCATAACCAGCACGGCCACCCAGGTGCCCCTATATTGCCCATTCTTAAAACAGTCTTTTCTGCCTAGACTTTTTAGGTAGTATGTGACATCATTGCAGGTAGTGCTGTGAAAATTGTCCTCTTTCCTTTTTTTTACCACTTTCAAAGTCTCCCCAAGTCTTCATCGATCAACTTTTGGATGTTTTATCAGCCGGCTTTGGGAGCCAGTATCTATTAATGGGAAGGGAAAAGGAAGACAATAAATGTTACGAAAATGTGTGTCATTTTCTCATAAGGTGAGATTATTTTTCCCCATTATTAAAGAGGAGGAAGTTGAAGTTCAGGAAGCTGTAGTTACACACTCCAGATCACATGGCCAGTAGGAAGTTGGTTAGTAGTTGAGGATTGAATGCACCTGAAGTCTGTTTGTAATAGATCACAAGTGATGTGACTGGGCATCACAGCATTTCAATGGTGGTCATGCTGGCACATTGAAAATTTTTAACAGTTCAGAGGATCTCATTTTACTTCACTTTTTAATTTTTGGTGTTTGTTACTGTTATTAAAGGTTTTTTTATTCGACAGAGAGCTCGAGAGCATGAGCAGGGGAGAGGATCAGAGGGAGAGGGAAGAGCAAATTCTGCTGAGCAGGAAAGTCCCATTCGGGGCTCGATCCCAGGACCCTGGGATCTTGACCTGAGCTGAAGGCAGACCCTCAACTGACTGAGTCACCCAGGGGTCCCTTGTTTTTATTTTTGAATGGCACTTAATCTGATAGAATACCTCACTTTTGTGGGGGTTTTTAAATAATTTTTGAGAGTTATATTTTAAAATGTATAATATATGAAATGTTTAGGGTCCAAAATGCAGCAAATGGAAATTGAAGAAGAAATTATACAGAATTCTAAGCCTTAACTATTCTCACTGTTTAAACTGTATAGTTTGTCAGTTTTCATAACAACCAAATTTATTACATATTTTTTCCTTCAGTTTTAACCTGAAGCCAATGCCTAGAGCATCCATTTAATGTTGAGATGGCAAATTTGCAGTCAGAGTAATTATTTCTACTCTCAGATGCCTTTTAATTTATGAGGATCATAAATTCACTGTCTTCCTTCTGTTTTCTTAACTATACACATGGAAATTCTTTCTCTTGAAAATGTGTTGCCCCAAATTTAACAAGATTTTTTTTTTTCTATTCTAGTTTGGGAATACCTGCTACTGTAATTCAGTTCTTCAAGCACTTTATTTTTGTCGTCCATTTCGGGAAAAAGTTCTAGCATACAAGAGCCAACCTAGGAAGAAGGAGAACCTTCTTACCTGCCTAGCAGACCTCTTCCATAGTATAGCGACTCAGAAGAAGAAGGTTGGGGTGATTCCTCCTAAGAAGTTCATAACAAGATTACGGAAGGAAAATGGTAATTCTACTTCTGAATGTATTTTCACATAACAGGAAGGGTAAATACAGCATATTAGAGTTCATCAAGCACTGACCAAGCGTCTTCCAAGCCTGAAGGATGTTAGCCATTGGAAAACCAAAGTTGATGTTCTTGTCTTTAAGGAAGTACTACCAGTTTAGTGAGGAGATAGTCACACAGTAATTTAATAGGAAGTGTGATTAATGTTGGAAGTATGTTCTGCAAAGACCAAATTCTGTATGCCAGGAAATGAGAAATGATAACTTGTTTCTTTTCTTTTCTTTTCTTTCTTTTCTTTTCTTTCTTTCTTTCTCTTTCTTCTTCTTCTTTTCTTTCTTCTTCTTCTTCTTCTTTTTTTTTTGTTGGTGCCTGCTTGGCTTTTCTATCGAGAGTGAAGTTGGGTTCTCCTCCCCCCCCCCCCGTGTTATTTGTTGTTTTTGTAATGCTTTTATATATATTAACCCATTTGATCCTTATATACTATCCTGAATTAGGGAGCAGGTTATTTCCCCCATTTTAGCCATACAAGGAGTGGAAGCCAAAAAGCTTGCCAGGGGTCGTACTTCAGGAGAAAAGCCAGAATAATAAAACTTTTTGGCTTAGGGTAGGTGGTTTTAACTCCACTCACCTCCTTTTTAAAATAGTTACTGATTAAGCCTCACTTCTTTTTTCTCCCCTAAATGTTTTTCGTCTAATGCGCATAGCAAACCCTGGAGTCAGATGTTATTACCTCACTTTACATGAGATAGTGAATGCTCAGAGTAGTTAAAATGACTTGTCCCATCTTCCTGACATCCAGATCCTATATTCTGTCTAGTGTGGTATGTTACCTCAAAAAATTTAAGTGGGATTTAAGGAGCATGTAGAATGCTGGGTTTTGTTTGATTTAGGCATTTTTATCATCGTAGAAATAAAATTGAGTGGTGTTTTTAGTTTGATTTGTTATCAAAAGATGCCCCCAGAAATAAGATTTGAGAGGTCTTTGAGATTGGTTATTAAACACACCATTAAATAATCCTTTCCTTAACTCAGTTGGCATTGTTCATTATCCCATGAATTGAGATAAACCTGGATCATATCTAGTTTCCCAAAATGTAAAAAGACACTGAGAAAATATGGCGATAAGCTCTTGTTCTTTAATCTGATTCACGTGTTAGAGATTTTGTTCGTTTCCACCATATTCAGATAAAAAGCAGTTAATCGCTCACAAAAATACATCTTTTTGTGTTTTCCCTATAAAGGCTAAACATCTTTACTTTCTTAAATTATTGATCGGTGTAGTATCTTCTACTTTTAAGAATGCCAAATACAGCTCTGCTAGAATGTAGCTGAGTGATCCAAGTCCTCTCAGTCTTTTTGTGTGTATTGGTATGAAACTTCAAGAATTTTGTCCTAGAAGAAAATTCACATATGTGGTAATTGAACATGCCATCCTTTCTTGGTGATTTTTTTTTTATTTTAGCAATGTTCAGCATCAAAAACATGAAACACAAAATACATATTCTTTTTTTAAAATATTTATTTATTCATAAGAGACACAGAGAGGCAGAGACACAGGCAGAGGGAGAAGCAGGCTCCATGCAGGGAGCCTGATGTGGGACTCTATCCCGGGACTCCAGGATCAGGGCCTGAGCCAAAGGCAGATGCTCAACCGCTGAGCCACCAAGGCATCCACCACATTATTTTCTTTTTCAGTTAACAGTACATTTTTCTTGACCCTTATTCTTTTTTTTTTAGGATTTCTTTATTTTAGAGAGAGCACACATAAGCATGCTGGGGGGAGGGGCACAGGGAGGGAAAGAAGGAGAGAATTTCAAGTAGGCTCCCTGCTGAGTGTGGAGCTGGGTGCAGGGCCCAAATGCAGTGCCTGGTCTCACGACTCTGCCATCATGACCTGAGCCAGAAGAGTTGAACGCTTAACCAGTTGAGCCACCCAGGCACCCCTTGACCTTATTCTTCAATATATTGTATATGCTCTTAGTTTGGGCTGCTGTAACAAAACTACCATAGATTGGGAGGCCTAAACAATAGACTTGTGTTTCTTACAGTTCTGGAGGCTGAGAAATTCAAGAGTAAAGTGCTGGCAGCTTCAGTGTCTAATACAGGCTCTTTTCCTGGTTTGCAGATGGCTGCCTTCTTGCTGTGTCCCCACATGGGAAAGAGAAAGGAGCAAGCTCTCTCCTATCTCTTCTTATAAGTGTGCAGTGATTTTTTAAATTTAGATTAAGTTATGCTGAACACTGAGCTCAAGTTACTGTGTTTTGAAAGCTATGTATATGTGGCTTTATATGTTTGCTTGTCAAACCTGGGATGTCTTTACACTGTTTATTATTTTTTAATCAATATTTTCTGAAAATTTTTATGTTTAGACAGTAAATTGATGCACAGTGGACTTCTTAAAACTTTTGTTCAATGAAACTGATTCCAGGATAAATACTCCAAATTATCTTCTCATAGTTTTATTTCATTTTTCTGTATCTCGGAAACAGTATTTAACGGAAAAGCATGATTATTATTTGATGTTGCTGACTTTTGTATGTTTTGAAATATAGTTTTACCTTTTGATTTTTTACTTGATAATTTTGTAGACGAGAGCATACAAATTAAAGAGAATTTAATGGGCTATCCATTGCTTTAAACTCTCCTTCTGAGATTATGTTTGCTGGTTGTTGTTTTTTTTTTTTTTTTTTTTTAATTTCTGGAACAAATGGATGTTGCCCATTTCAGAATTTCCACCAACTTTCACTGTTGGACTATTGTTCTTAAATCAGTTTTCATCCATGGTATGCTGTAAAATTCATGTTTTATATTTTCAGTAGATATTAGCTCCAAATTGTGTTAACCACTATTACTTTATATAACTAATCATTTTGATATTACTTGGGAAGAATCTATTTTCATTTTATTAATGGATTTTTGTTTTCAAAATTTTAATTCATGTTACCTAATCATAGCATATCAGAACTGTAGCATAGTATACTTTTACAGTGTGATAACACTTGCTCCATAAGTGTGTTATCTTTGATGATGGGAAACCAGCTGAATGTTTGAATTTATTAACTATAATATATTTAGCTTCTGCTGAGTGCCAGAAACTAGTGGGTAAGATGAACAGTCATGTAATACAATGTATTATCGCCATGAAAAAAGTTAAGGCATGGAAAGGGAGTTGATATGTTAGAGAGTTGAAGTGAGAAGCCATTGGAATGTCTGAGGCAAAATCATTCTAGGGTAGAATTAAAATTGCAGCTGCCCTGAGTGCTTGAAGGACAACAAGGAAATTAATGTGGCTGGAATGGAGTATGATGAAGATAGAAAAGGCAAGGCCTGGAGCTTGGGTGTTATTTTGAAAGCCATGGCAAGCCATGGGAGGGTGCTGAGCCAGGTGGGAGATAGGTTTCGATCTGCTTTAGGAGGGGATCACTCTGGCTGCTGAGTGGCATGGTAGTGGGAATGAGTGGGCATGGGGAGCATGAGTACAAGCAGGTAGACCAGCCAGGAAGCTATTGCACTAATCTAGGTAAGAAATGAAGCCCTCTCTTTTCACACTAACTTCCTCTAGGCACTCTGTTATTTTAGAAGAATGAAAACATAGATCAATGATCTAATTCTGTGCTAGCATGGACTCAACTTGGGGTCATTTAAGGTGGGCTTCAAAGATGCATTAGCTGGCACTTGGAGGTGTGCACTCTGACTCACTGAATCTTAGCAGCATACTTGGTTCATGCTGTTGTTTTGGGACAGATTTATTCTTCTCATATCATCGTAGCTATTTCAGCCCGTCATTCATTTGGTAGGTTGTTCATTCATTCGTTCATTACCTTTTTCATTCATTCATAAAATGTCAAGCACATATAAATATGTGGCAGGCACTGTTCTCAGTGCTGGGGATACAGCAGTGAATGAGATAGAAAAGATCTTTATTCTCAAGAAACCTGTATGTACACAGTGATGTTTCAGGTGATGTCAAGAGATAGTAATATAAATATATAAGTATATATTTAAGTATTAGTCTTCCTTAAGTGAGGAAATAATCACAAATAACCCCTATTAGGTAGATTTGAGTAAATAATTCCCCATATTCATTAATCCTTTTTCTCCAAAAGAGCATGAAAGATTTTTTTGTGTAATGAAACCTAGGCTATTTCTGAGTTGTGAAGAACACATAACATTTTTAAGCATTGATTTATGTTTTTTTTTTTGCATTAATGATACAGCTATATTAGGAGTTTAATAATTTATACCTTTGATATATACATTTATTAATGAAATTATCTGTCTCTCCCACTAGACTGTCAGTTCCATGATGGAGGGAACCCATTTGTTTTTGCTCACCATTGTATTCCCAGCACATAATCCAGTTCCTGGCACATAGTAGGTGCTTCCTAAATATTTGATGAATGAGTGAATGAATGAGTGATTTTGTTTAATTTACCAAAGCAACTTTGAAGAACACCTTTCCCATTGTGCTACTTAGCAAAGAGGAAAGCAAACCAGAAGGAAACCAAGATTTTAGAAATTAAATGTAATAGTTTACAGAGATTGTCTGCAGCCACTCAGTTGATGTTGTTTTGATGTTTATGTGGTCCTGGTTGAATTTTTTAAATCTATATTGGCTACTCATAGGCACAGCAAGATTCTGGCACATTCAGCATACTGTATTTATGCAAAATGGACTATAAATTATTTTAAATTTTTGAACAAAATGCTTAAAGAGTATTTTCTGGTTTATTTTACATCTCATTTCCAGAGCATTCAAGTCATTTGAGGTATGTCTGTGAATGTGAAGTCATTGTTCTGTGTTAGAAGAATATCCCAAAAAAAAGTGTTTCAAGTTTAAAAAAAATTTTTTTTGCACATGTTTACTTTACAAAAAAGGTAATTATTTTGAAAGACACGTGTAGATGCTAAAATAATTCAACAGGAAAAATGGGACTTTTTATTAACCAGAAAATTTTTTATTTAGGTATTTTAATTTTGTAGTTTATTTTCAATATTTATGGCAAAAATATATTCTTTTTTTTTTTAATTTTTTTATTTATTTACGATAGTCATACAGAGAGAGAGAGAGAGGCAGAGACACAGGCAGAGGGAGAAGCAGGCTCCATGCACCGGGAGCCTGACGTGGGACTCGATCCCGGGTCTCCAGGATCGCGCCCCGGGCCAAAGGCAGGCGCCAAACCGCTGCGCCACCCAGGGATCCCGCAAAAATATATTCTTTGAAAACTTCGGTTATAAAACACTTCAGTGGAAAAGAGCCTACTTAGTTTGTGGCATTGAACCAGCATATAGAGATCCATCGCAGTGAATTGTTGCATCTCACTTTAAGCTAGGCCCTTAGAGTGTTTATAAATTGTTTTTACCAGTCCTCTCCCATTATCTTTCCTTTTAGATTTCTCCCTGACTTTCCAATTTGTTTGTACTTTCCTTGAGCCCCCTGAACAACTCTAGCATAATTTCCTTCTAGTTCTTAGTGGACCTGGGTGGTTGTAGATTTGTGGCCTGGGGATGGATGAATACATGAGAGATGAAAAAGGGACTTCTAAGGATGTCATGTGCATTTACAGAAGCTGCCCGGACACTTTTAAAGCGTGGTTAGTGAGGGAGTCAGAATGGACAAAAAGACCATGAATCAGCAGGTGAGGGGAAGTTGGCAGATGACCGCAGAAAGAAGGAGGTTCAGGGTAGCTTTTTTGACTGAGGGTGGATTTTCATATGCAAATGAAAGTATAATTGATTTAGAAGTGGCAGAAGTGAGCTAGAAAATGCCAAAGATTGAAGAGATGGGGAGTTTAGAAAAGAAAGTGGTTTCTGGAGGAAACAACAGAAAGGGTTGAGAAAGAAGAAAAACCCAAGGATAAGAAAGGAAATGAGAAACAAGAAATGGATGAGAATAGTAGAGGATGGGAGAGTGGGTTTGGGAGGTGGATCAGTATTTTCAGGGATGAAGGATTATTGCATTGAGAGGCAAGGTGAGAGGGAATTGACTTAAATTATCCCAGCATTGGCCTAGACCACTCCTGTGTAGGGTGGAACCATCTAAGAGCTATGAGCATGACTTGGCTTGGTCTCAGGGAGATGGAGTAGACTGCCAGGAAGGGTGGGCTGTGTCACAGTGTTGGGAGTGACACATGTGCTTCTGCTGGGTGTGGGGTATGGGGAATGGTGTTACAATGCTTGGATCTATCCCTTATGGGCAAAAAGCACTGGACACATAGAAGACCAAATTACAGATCAGATATGTTAAGTCCACATAGGCTAATGCAGTATCTCTTAGGACTCAGGGCTTTTATTGTTCTAAAAAGTAACATAAGGAGTTTGTTGAAGGCTAATCACATCCCTCAGGACAAGCTTACAGCAGAGAAATGAAGTGTGGCTCTAACTGCATTAATATTACTGGATTTGACTTCAAATCCAAGAAAGAGGTTAAGTAAATTGCCTGCGACATATAGGTAATTAAAAATAGAACCATCATAGGTAACCAGACAGCCTTACTCTAGTAGTTGCACCTTAAATCTGATGCTTTTTAAAGGTCTTTTTGTCACCAAGATTAAAGTCATTTCTTTATTTTCTATGAATACACCGCCTAAATCCACATCTTCACTTGTTCCCATTCTGTTTGTAGAATAAGTTTGCAAAGAAAGATGGTATTCCATTTTACAGGCTGGAAAATCAAGGCCTTTTTGATTACCATGAGGTTGAACATTTTCCCATGTTTCTTAACCTTTTTTGTTTCTATAAATTGTTGATTTCACATCCCTTCCATACTTTGTATTTTCTTTTTATATAAGCTCTTTATGTATTAACAATGTTAATAGTTTTTTTTAAAGACTTTATTTATTTACTCATGAGATACAGAGAGAGAGAGAGAGAGAGAGGCAGAGACAGGCAGAGGGAGGAGCAGGCTCCATGCAGAGAGCCCGACGTGGGACTCGATCCCAGGTCTCCAGGATCATGCCCTGTGCTGAAGGTGGCAGTAAACCGCTGGGCCACCGGGGCTGCCCTTAATAGTTTTTTAAAAAACTTTTTCATTGATTTCTAATGCACAGAACTTAATTTTATGCAGTAATAACTGTAACTCTTTTAAAATGTAATATTTTTTAATATTAGTCTTTCTATAAGTTTTATTCCTAGTTGTATTATTTTACTTAAAAAATGTTAACTGTAATCTTTCTGGAATTTATTAAATGTGCATCGAGGATCTAAAGATAAACATTTTCTGACTAGGTAATTTTCTCCATGGGTTTGATGACTAAGCCACAGGTGCCCTTGTGTGGGTGGGTCACCCTGGGATGCTGTTCTGTATGCAGCTTGTGGAGTCAGACTGCTGGGTTTGTGTCCTGGGCCTGCCACTTCCTGGCAATATGACTTTCCCTTCTGATCCCGTTCCCTCATTTGGAAGATAATAACAGTGTCGCAGAGTGTTAAAAAGATCAAAGAGGATACTGCCTATGAAGTCTTTACCTTTCAGTTTTAGGTTGTGTCATGTCGGGTGCAGGGTTATAAAGCCCTTCATGTTAGTGACTGTTTTTCCATTATACTCATTGATTTTGTATAGTTAACAGGGGAACATTTCATAGAGTTGTAAAATCTCACATTTTAGAGATTATTTGGCGTGAATAGATAATTTGTGATACCTTTTTGATTCCTACTGCAGATCAAGGTCACCTGGAGACACTTTGAAAAGTCCCAGATTATAGGCCTCACCTTTGACTGAATCCCTAGAAGGCATGACCCAGTCATTATCATTTCAACAGACTTTCTATGTAGCTCTTACAAAATTGGCTTTGCATTTGCAAAAGGTTGTCTAGCTTCTGTTTTAAAACTTGCTGTGTCAAATAAATATATACATAAAAAAATAAACTTGCCATATTATAATCTTTGTGGAATAATAAGATGAGCTAATAAAAAGCAATTGTTTCTGATCTCTTCCATAATATCCTCATTCCATTATATGTATGAGGATAGGATTTGTTTTGCCCTTTTCTTGTGGATTACTTAGTATTGTTGCTTTAAAATGAGGATTCACATTCATCTTATCTGTATTTTCTCCCAGTTTAGTCATACTTTTATGTGAAAGATAATCTATTTCTTATATATGACTAACAATACCAATCGGTTGAACTTAGTTCTGATAGAATACTAGATATTTAAGTTTAGTTTTAATGAAGTTACTAATTCTAAGGTAAATCTCTAATATATTTTTATTTTTAGAACTTTTTGACAACTACATGCAACAAGATGCCCATGAATTCTTAAATTACCTTCTAAATACAATTGCCGATATTTTACAAGAAGAGAGAAAGCAAGAAAAACAAAATGGCCGTTTACCTAACGGTAATATTGACAGTGAGAACAACAACAGCACACCAGACCCAACATGGGTTCATGAGATTTTTCAGGGAACATTGACAAATGAAACCCGATGTCTTACTTGTGAAACTGTAAGTATGTCATAAAATTTTGTGTAGAGCAGACTTAACTCATTTTTATTAAAAGCTTTTTGAGGATGAGTATGAGAGAAGGTTGTAATTTCTTAGGTGTAGTATAAATGGATTATTAAAGATGAACTTGTCAGTTGAAAGGACTCTCTGTATATCTTTTTTAATGCCACTTATTAGCAGTGAATACCTGAGGTGACAGAAAATACTGCAGTTTGGACCACAAGTTGGCCTTTGAACAACAGGGGTTCGAACTGTGTGGGTCCACTTATTTGTAGATTTATATATAGTATATATATAGTATTTATATATAGTATATATATAGTAATACATATTACTATAAATGTATTTTCTTTATGATTTTCTTAATATTTTCTCTAGCTGACTTTATTGTGATACATTCTATGATACATATACAGAATGTGTGTTAATTGAGTATTTATGTTATTGGTAAGGCTTCTGGCCAACAGAGGCTATTAGTAGTTAGCTTTTTGAAGAGTCAGTCTTAATATACGGATTTCTGACTTCAGGGAAGAGGGTAGGAGGTTTTGGCACCCCAACCCCTGCATTGTTCAAGAGTCAATTGTATTTTATTTTGTTTCAGTATAAAAGCCCATGGAGCCATGTTCTGGAAATTATATGTCTTTGTCTTTGTTAAGCTCTTAAGAAATTTACAGGTCAGGGAGGTACATGAATTTATTTTCCCTTTCTCTACAATTATGTTTATTGCTGGAATAAAAACTAAAGCATACCGTGTACACTCAACTAAGGGAAAGCACCTACTTGTTGGGTACTTTGTAAGGATGAGCCGTAGGGAAGAAGCTTGAAAATGGATTTTATGTGGGATCAGATAACCCGATCCTTTTGTTTTATCATTACCTGGTTACCTCATTTCTCATTTGAGGAATGAAAGATCAGGCATCTGTTTTTCAATTTTGCCAATGGAGCCAGCAGTGCCCTTTATAAAGCGTTTCTTCCCCTTCATACAGAATCCAGTTCAGAGTTTAGTAGTTTGCATTGCATCTAGTTATGTTTTCTTTAGCCTCCTTTAATCTGGAACATAGTTTTTTGTTTTTTTGTTTTTGTCTTCTGTGATATCTACATTTTTAAGAATATGTCCTTTTTAAAAAAATTAACATTTCGCATACTGAGTTTGTCTAATGTTTCCTTCCGCTTAGATCCAGGTATGCATTCTTGGCTGCAGTGATTCAGTTACTGTTGTATCTTTCTCAGGGTTTCACACCTGGCACACTATCCATCTGCCTCTCATTGGTGAAATTAATTTTGATCTCCATTCAAGGTGTTGTTCGGTGTCTCTAGTTGATAATGACTGGTTCTTTTGTCCTGGTAACTAGTAGCCAGTCAGTGGGGAGACACAAATATCTTGTTCACCAGAATCTCCCCTGGGATTTAGCATCCACTGAGGATTTTTGCCTAATCCAGTCATTACTATGATGATGGTTTTATGACTAGTTCTTAATAGCATAGGTGAATAGCATTGCCCATTGGGAAAGAGAGTCCACAAGCAAGAAAAGTAAGACATATTTTGTGGATGTTTGGAAGAATAACATAATTACTTGTTTGACATAATTACTTGTTTGAATCAGATAAATATTCACTAGTGGAGACTAATAAACTGTATTCTTTTTTTAAGTAATAGATGTAAGAAAAATTGAGTGGGAAGTACAGAAAGTTTCCAAATATCTCCTGTCTTCCACTTTCCCTTATAATTTCTTGATTAATGAGGTACATTAATTGCAGTTGATGGGCTAATCATGATACATTATTAAGTAAAATCTGTAATTCATATATTTTTTTAAGATTTTATGAGAGAGAGAGAGAGAGAGAGAGAGAAGCAGGCTCCATGCAGGGAGCCCAGTGTGGGACTTGATCCCTGGTTTCCAGGGTCATGCCCTGGGCCGAAGGCAGGGGCTCAACCACTGAACCACCTAGGCATCCCTGTAATTCATATTGAAGTCACTCTTGGGGTTGTCTGTTCTGTGGTTCCATTTGTTTTGACAAATGTATAATGACATGTATCTATGGTTATAGTATCTTAAAGAGTAATTTGATATACCTGAAAATCCTCTTTGTTTCACAAAGTCATCCCTCCTTCCTCCCCAAATTCCTGGCAACCACTAATGCCTTGATAGCTTTGACTTTTCCAGAATGTCATATAGTTAGAATCATAGAATATGAGGCCTTTGCAGATGGTCTTCTTTCACATGTGTATTTAAAGTACCTCCATGTCTTTTTGTAGCTTTGTAGCTCATTTCTTTTTATCACTTAATTATATTTCATTTAGTTTTGTTTAGGTATTTACGTACCAATTATGCCAGGTAGAAGATGAATAGAGGTTGGCAGAAGATGAACAGGACATAGATTCTGATCTCAGGATGCTCATAGGGTAGTGCAGGCTGGTCAACAAGATAGGCAGTTCCAGTATAATATGTTATGGTTCAGGTAAGCACAAGAGTCCGTGGGAGTCAGAGGATAGTAGAGCTGACCTATCCAGGTGGGAGTGGGAAGGATTTGTGAAGGTTCAGAGTGGGCTTCTTGGAGAAAAGTGTTTATATGGCAGATTTTAGTATTGTAGTTGTTAATATCCCAGTTGGTAGGAGGGCTGGGTTGTTGTAATAGCACCCTTTTCTTGTGTTCTTCTGTTGTATAATGCTTTCTTCTGGTCTCACTTCACCGAATCTTTTGAGACCCAGATCACTTACCTTGTGGTATCACTAGACCTTGTGCACATGGTACTCCTAGCTACTCTTATTTACGGAAGTACATAATACATTCAGCCATGTAATCTGTCACAAATTAATGATACTGAGCTTATAAAACTGATGCACTATTGAAGTAGGAACACATTTACTATGCTAGGTGTATAGCCATTATGGGTGAGAGGCACAGTCAGAGATCTGTTGCATGCTCACCTTAAGCATTGAAGGAAATTTGATGCCTGAAGTTATGTCCTAATCCAATTCCAATGAATAAGTAATGGCATGAAATTTTTTTTATCAGATGATTAACCCATAATTCAAACAGAACTTTATAAAAAACAAACAAACAAACAGAACTTTATGTTAGATTTTTTTTTTTTGAGAAAGATTAAAGAGGGCCACCAATGAGGAATGTAAGTTGGCATTATAGGCTAAATTATTTCCTTGAATGATAACACAGGTGTCATGCCCTTTGCCAGGCATCCCCATTCAGTCTTAGCCTATTTTTTTTTAAAGAATTAGTATATATGGGCAGTTTGTTTCATGCTTTACAATAATACCAAGGTTTTGGAAAGTAGTGAGATTTCACATCATAGCCTTTGCCAGTAAGGGAAATCAGTCACAGATGTACTTTGCTGTTTAACCTATACATATGACGAGAGTCATTCATTCAGTGTCCTTTTGGATAATCCCAACCAAGTAGATTTCTTTGGAACTTGGGGGAAAAGAATTCTAATGTACTTACAACTAATAATAGAATGCATTTAATTCTATCATTTCAGAGCAGTGATTTACTGATATTTAAAGAAATCAAAGGTAATTCCCTATTTTTACAGATAAGCAGCAAAGATGAAGATTTTTTAGACCTTTCTGTTGACGTGGAACAAAACACATCGATCACTCACTGCTTAAGGTAATGGTAGAGTTACTTATTTTGAAATTTAATAAATATCTTTGGCTTAAAGTATTTTTAAATGGATACATGGTTTTCTGATACAATTTATTTTGAATTTTACACAGGGGTTTTAGCAACACAGAAACTCTGTGCAGTGAATACAAATATTACTGTGAAGAATGTCGCAGCAAACAGGAAGCACACAAACGGTAATTTAGTATTTTTAAATTTTTTTTAGTGATTCTCTGACAGTAGGTGTTGTAGATGGGCCTTTCTAGCTAAAAGTGATATATGAAAATTTACATTGAGTAAAAATTCTTAACTTTATCATTAAATAATTAAGACCCACTAAGTTATTACTGCTAGACAAACAATATTCAACTCTGCATGCTCAGGTGATTTTCTA
Organism: Nyctereutes procyonoides; assembly: GCF_905146905.1. NCBI lineage: Eukaryota > Metazoa > Chordata > Mammalia > Carnivora > Canidae > Nyctereutes > Nyctereutes procyonoides. Next base: position 7,654,194 of record NW_026575033.1, on the reverse strand, counting down.
CACTTCATAAAAGTTGCTTAAGAATCATAAACCAATATAGTTAAAATACTTAACTTTGAAGCTTGCCTGCTTATGTAAACTTTTTTCTTGGTAAGGTGAGATAAGGGGAAAAATACTTTCCTCACCCCCTACCCTAGCTTCTGCTGTTCCTACAAAGGATCTTGTATCTTCTCTTCTTTGGTATCACAGAATGGAATCATCATCATTGTTCTTGTTATTTTACTTTTTGTTTTGAAACAATCTCAAGATCAAAGAAAAATTGTATGTATAGTACCAAGAATGCTTTTTTACCAGAAGCATTTGAAAGTACGGTCCTGATATGATGTCCTGTGATCCTGGACAGTTGAGTGGCTATTTCCTACCAACAAGCTATTTCCTCTTGCCATATTCACCCACATGGGGAAAGTAACATCAATATGTTACTGTTCTTGTAGTGCTTATTTATTAGCATAGATGCCCCAGTAATGTCTTTTATAGAAAAAATGTATTCAGTCCAGAAACACTCATTACATTTAGTTTTCATGTCTCTTTAGTGTTTTTACATTTGAAACAGTCTTTTCTTGACTTTAAAAATCTGTACATCCTGTTACCGGTGTTTTTATCCTTTGAACATTTGATTAAGGTGATGTCTCCCAGAGTTCTTCACTGTTAAGCTAGTTTGCCCATTTATAGAATTCATAAGTATTTTGTGTGGAGCTGTTTTGAGATTGTAAATATACCCATTCCTCATCAGACTTTTATATATATATATATATATATATATATATATATATATATATATATATATATATATATTTTATTTTGTAACTCTCAGCATGGAGTCAAGGATTTTTTTCTTCAGTGGGTTATGATCCATTTCCATTCTTATTTTCATGTGTGAATTATCCCAGTTTTGGCCAGTGGGAGCCCCTTCAAGCTGGCACCTGTGTCTTTTTGACATGCCCCATCATTCTCAAGTGCTTCTTTACTTTCTGGCACGAACAAGTCCAGGCTCATTTGGTACTTCCTTGCCCCCACTCTGGTACCAGCCATTTATCCAAGGAGGCCTGGTTTCTTTTAGGAGGAGAATGAGGTTTAGAAAGCAGGACTTTGGTATAGATGTACTCAATGATACTGAGATATCTATGTTCCTGAGCCCCCTTAGTGGACAGAGCTGGATGGTGTGTGTACATATATATGTACTATACATATGCTTACATCCATACCTGTTTATCTTGCCTACTGATCTATCTATATTGAAAAACCATGAAGTCAAAATTAAATCCACAGTTTCAGCCGACAGCATAGGTATCATTTCTAGTTTTCTTTTTTTTTTTTTTTAAGATTTTATTTATTTATTCATGAGAAAGAGAGAGAGAGAGGCAGAGACATAGGCAGAGGGAGAAGCAGGCTCCATGCAGGGAGTCTCATGTGGGACTCGATCCAGGGACTCCAGAATCACGCCCAGGGCCGAAGGCAGGCAGTAAACCACTGAGCCACCCAGGGATTCCTAGTTTTTTCCTTTTTAATGTTGGTAATTTCCTTCTACATTTCCTACATTTCCTTCTACATTTTCACACAGGTTTTAGAGTATTTCTGTAGGAGAAGTTGTTTGGAAAGACAGCAATAGAGAAAATTATCTATTTTCTACTAGGATCTAGTGTTAGCCTTTCTGGTAACTTCCGTTGAGATATTGGGCAAGCCATTTAATCTTTCTGGGTCTCACTTGGATTAGTTGACATCTAAGATCCCTACCAGCTGTAAAAGTCTCTAGTTTCTAGTCTCAGAATAACAGAATAAGATTGTGTTGGATATGCAGATTGTAGTTCTTATTAAACAAAAATCAGTTTGACTTTAAAAGTTTTTAGTTTGGGGGGCCCCTGAGTGGCTCATTCAGTTAAGTGTCCGACTCTTGATTTGGACTCAGGTCATGATCTTAGGGTCATGAGACCAGCCCTGCCTTGTGGAGCCCGCTTAGAATTCTTCTCTCCCTCTCCCTTCTCCCCTATCCCCCTCTCCTGTTCTGGCATGCTCTCTCTCTATTTAGGATGGAGGGATGGATGGATGGTTTTGGTCTGAAGGACAGAAGCCACATGATCATCTCAGTGGATAGAGAAAAAAACATTTGACAAAATTCAGCACCTGTCCATGATAAAAAACACTCAACAAACTAGGACTAGAAGGAACATACCTTAACATAAAGAGGGCCATCTGTGACAAGCCCATAGCTAACATTATCCCCAGTGGTGAAAAACTGAAGAGCTTTTTTTCCCTCAGGATCAGAAACAAGACAAGGATGTACCTAGTGTTGCCACTTTTATTCAGCATAGTATTGGAAGTCCTGAGCAGAGCAGTTAGGCAAGAACAAGAAATAAAAGGCATCCAGATGAGAAAGGAAGAAGTCAGATTATCTCTGTTCACAGATGATACAGTCTTATATACAGAAAACCTTATATACAGATTAAACAACAGCAACAAAAAATTATAATAAGTTCAGCAGAGGTGCAGATACAGTGGACATGTGAAGGTCTGTTGCATTTCTGTACACTAACAGTGAACAATCTAAAAAAGAAAGTTAAACAAAGTAATCCCACTTACAATAGCACCAAAAAAGAATAAAATACTTAGAAGTTGATTTAATCCAGGAGGCTAAAGACTTGTACACAGAAAACTATAAAATATTGCTGAAAGAAATTTAAAAAGATACATACAAATAATGGAAAAGGGATCCTATGTTTATGGATTGGAAGACTTAATATTGTTAAAATGGTCATACTTCCCAAAGCAGACCATAGATTCAGTTTAATCTGTACCAAAATCTCAATGGCATTTTTTGATGAAATAGGGGAAAAAACATCCAAATTCACATGGGAAATCTTAGAAAGGATTTTTAAAGCCAAAACAATACCGAAAGAAAAACAAAGCTGGAGGCCTCCTACTTTCTAACTTGAAAACATATTACAGAGCTACGGTAGTTAAAACAGTGTGGTACTATGGATAAAGACAAACATGTAGACCAATGGAACAGAATAGAGAACCCAGAAATAAACCTTCACTTACATGGTCAGATGATCTACAAGTATGCCAAGGCTACATGACAGGGAAAAGTATAGTTTCTTCAACAAATGTTTTGGAAACACTGATATCCATATGCAAAAGAATGAAATTGGACTCTTACACCATACACAAAACTTAATTCAAAATGGATTAAAGATCTAAACATAAGACCTGAACTATAAAACTCCTAGAAAAAAAACATGGGGGAAAATCTTCCTGCCATTGAATTCGACAGTCATTTTTAAAATATGACACCAAAAGCACAAGCAACAAAGGCAAAAATAGACAGATGGGACTATATCAAACTTAAAAATTTATGCATGACAAAAAAAAATTAACAGTGAAAAGGCATGAATGGGAGAAAATATTTGAGAACCAATATGTGATGAGATTAATATCCAAAATATATAAAGAACTCTTACAACTCAACACCATAAACCAACCACCCAATTTAAAAATGGGCAAAAAACTCGAATAAACATTTCTCCAAAGAAGATAAATGGCCGACAAGCATATGAAAAGATACTTAATGCCACTAATCATCAGGGAACTGCCAGTTAGAATTACAGTGAGGTATCACGTCACACTATTAGGATGACCACGTCAGAAAAAGAGAAAATAATGTGTTGGTAAAGATGTGGAGAAATTGGAACCTTGTACCCTGTTGGTGGGAATGTAAAGTGGTGTAGCTGCTTTGGAAAACAGTATGGAGGTTCCTCAAAATATTAAAAACAATTTAACACATGACCCAGCATTCCTACTTCTACATATATATCCAAAAGAATTAGAAATAGAGTATTAAAGAGATTATATGCAGTCCTGTGTTTATTGCTACATTGTTTACAATAACCAAGAGGTGGAAACAACTTAAATGTCCATCAACAGATGAAAGGATAAAATGTAGGATGAACATCTAGTGGGGTATTATTCAGCATTAAAGGAGAAGGAAAGCTTGTCATACTGCAACATGGATGAGTCTTGAGCATATTATGATAAGTGAAATAAGCTAATCACAAAAAGGCAAATTCTGTGTGATTCCAGTTACATGGGGAATCTTTAGTGACATTTTTAGTAACCAAGTGAAATGATGGTTGCCAGGATCTAAGGGGAAGGGGAAAAGGGGAGTTGTTCAGTGGGTGTAGAGTTTCATTTTGCAAGATGAAAAATTTCTAGAGATCTGTTGTGCAACAGTGTGCTTTGTCAGGAACACTACTATAGTATACATCTAGAAAGGGTTAAGATGGTAAAGTTTATGTTATGTGTGTTTTAACCACAGAAAAATGCATATGGTTTGGTCTTCATTCAGAATATATCTGTTTGTATTAAGGTAAAGACAATGTTGTCTTCAAAACCAAAGGTTTCAGTCTTGGAATACCAAAGAACGATTTCTGGAAATGTTACCATAAAATAAATATTCCATGATCAATTGAATTTGCTGTATAATAAAGTTTCCTCTTCATTATTTATTCATGCTTCATATTATAGACTGAGGAGACCCTCAGAATAGATAAATAATAGATAAATAGATAATAGATAAATAAATTTATCTTTTTATCTAGCTTTATACAGAATTTACCTGCACATAGACTAGACTCCTTTTTATATAGCACACCTGTTGAACTATATATAGCACAGTGCAGGAAAAATACCAGCTTGGTAAATGTAGGTGAAACAACCATAAGCTGTTAGCCAATGGGTGGATAAAGCATATGGATAAAAGCAAAGTGATGTCCCTGGGGAACTGAAATGAGAGGATTTGATGGCTTTGTTTCAGGTGGTGTTTTCCTGTCATCTGGGCATCTGGGATTGGTGCTGGAGTGGTGCTCCTCTGTCCCTCCTCTCTGCCTTAGATGGGGATCTGATCATGAGTGGCTGGACTGGGAGTTGAGCCAACCTGACTGATTTTCTGCTACACATCCTTCCTCTCTTCACTCCTTGCTCCCTTGATGCCATCTTTAGCTTAACCCACTTCCAGGCCCAGTGCTGTCTATATGAGGCATTGGGGAAGACTTGTGCAGTGCCCAGGCCACTCAGCATCAAGTTATGGTGGCCACTGTCTCTGCTGCCCTGATGTAGTAATTGAGATTCTTATTTCTGAGGGCAAGTTCTTCCCATTTGCTCCATTTTCATAACTAGATCCATATCGTACTCTTCCATGTGCAGGTCCTACTCATGGTTAGTGTCATGTCAACAGTGAGTATTTTGTCGCCACATTGTAGTCAACATCCCCAGCCACCCCTGGCACACATACCCTGCCTCAGTCCTTTGAGACTGCTGGAACACAACACTGTAGACTGGGTGGATTATAAACAGCAGAAATGTATTAGGATTCTGGAGGCTAGCAGTCCAAAATCTTCAGGAGAAATATGCTATGCTAATATTTTAAGATGCTTCTTACATATTTATTATTACTTTGCTAATTCTGGAGGCTAGCAATCCAAAATCTTCAGGTGGGGAAATATACTATGCAATATTTTAAGATGCTTGTTACATATTTATTATTACTTTGCTAAAATACAAAGGAATCTTCCCATTTTTACAGTTATTTGTCTTTAGAAAAAAACATGAGGAAAAAAATCATCATTCTATTTAGTAGAACTGTTATATCATCACCAGGTGAGGTTTGTATGTTGGAAAATGGGCATCAATAGACTTGCTTGACTCAGGGATGCCATAAACCTTCAACTTGTAAAAAACAGGCAGTAATCTGTGAAGTGCAATAAAGCAAAGCACAATAAATCTTATACAAACTCCTTCATACAAGAGGGAATGATCACCAATGCATTTTTAAGACCAGCATAAACCTGATACCAAAACCTGACAAAGGTATTACAAGAAAATTACAGACCAGTAGTACCCCTCTTGTGATATTTCAAAGATGTGAAAATCAACACATTAGCAAACTGAATCCAGCTACATATCTCTTGCTGTTTGGGGGTACCACAAACAGTGCCCATATATGATGATGAGCTTCCTTGATAAATGTGTGATTTGACTGCTCCATCCACCGGCCATCCTTCACATCTTTTCCTTTCCTCTGGCCTCTGTTCTCCAAGACACAACAATATGGAAATTAGACCAGTTGGTAACCCTACAGTGGCCTCCAAGTGCTGAAGTGAAAGGAAAAGTCACATCTCTTACATTTGAATCAAAAGCTAGAAATGATTAAGCTTAGAAAGACTTGTTGAAAGCTGAGACAGAGTAAAAGCTGGGTCTTTTGTGCCAAACGTCAGCCAAGTTGTGAGTGCAAAGGCAAAAGTTCTTGAAGGGCATTATAAGTGCTATTCCAGTGAACACATGAATGATAGATAAGAAGGCGAAATAGTTTTATTTGCTGATACAGAGAAAGTTCGAGTGGTCTGAACAGAAGAGGAAACCAGCCATAGTGTTCCTTTAAGCCAATGCCCAATCTAGAGTAAGGCCTTAACTCTGTCATTCTATGAAGGCTGAGAGAAGTGAGGATGCTGTAGAAGAAAAGTTTGAAGCTGGCAGAGGTTGGTTCCTGAGGTTTAAGGAAAGAAACCAGCTCCAGAACAAAGTACAGGGTGAAGCAGCAAATGCTGGTATAGAAGCTGCAGTGAGGTACCCAAAAGGTCTAGCTAAGGTGATTCATGAAGGCAGCTACACTAAACAATAGATTTTCAATGTAGACAAAACAGCCTTCTGTTGGAAGATGATGCCATCAAGACTTTCATAGCTAGAGAAGTCTTCAAAGGACAGGCTGACTCTCGTTAGGAGCTAATGCAGCTGATGACTTCAGTTGAAGCCAGTGTACATTGAGCATTCTGAAAATCCTAGGGCCCTTAAGAATGATGCAAAATCTGTACTCTATGAGTGGGACCACAAGCCTGGATGACAGCACATCTGTTTACAACATGGTTTGCTGAATATTTGAAGCCCACCCCTGCTTCAAATATTCAAATAAAGACCTGCTGCTCAGGAAAAAAAAAAGATTCAAATATTGTTTCTTCATTGATAATGCACCTGGTCACCCAAGAGCTCTGATGAAGATGAACAACAAGATGAATGTTTTCCTGCCTGTGACACAGCATCTATTCCACAGCCTAGGAATCAAGGAGTTATTTTGATTTTCAAGTCTTTCAAGAAATATATTTCATAAGTCTAGCTGCCATAGAAAGTGATCCCTCTGATGGATCTGGGCAGTCAATGGAAAACTTTCTGGAAATGGAATGCCATTAAGAAAAATGGGAAGAGGTCAAAATAACATTCTGTTTGGAGTTTGGAAGAAGTTGGTTCCCACCCTCACAGAGGACTTGGAGGGGAGGTGTTCAGGACGTCAGTGGAGGCAGTAACTACATGTGCTAGATACAGCAAGAAAACTGGAATTAGAAGTGGGGCCTGAAGATGGGACCACATTGCTGCCATCTCATGATCAAACTCAAACGGATGAGGAGCTGCGGCTTATGGATGAACAAAGAGTGGTTTCTTGAAATGGAATCTACTCTTGGTGAGGATGCTGTGAAGATTGTTGCAGTGACAACAAAGGATTTAGGATATTACATCAACCTAGCTGATAAAACAGCAGCAGGGTTTGAAAGATGGACTCTCAGGTTGAAAGAAGTTCTGTGGGTGAAATGCTCTTGAACAGCATCCCATGCTACAAAGAAATTGTTCATGAAAGGAAGAGAGGGTCAAGATGGCAAGCTTGATTGTTGTCTTTTAAGAAATTGCTGCAGCCACCCCAGCCTTTAGCAGCCACCACCCTGATGAGTCAACAGTCATCAACAGTGAGCCAAGATCCTCTTCTTCAGCAAAAAGATTATGACTTGTTAAAGGATTAGATGGTGGTTTACTTTTTCTTTAGCAATGAGATAGTTTTAAATTAAGGTATCTGCATTGTTTTTCTAGACATAATGCTTTTGCACATTTATTAGTTACAGTATAGCGTAAATCTAACTTTTGTATGTCCTGGAAAACCAAAAATTTCATTTCACTGGCCTTATTGTGATATTTACTGTAGTGGTCTGGAACTGAACCCACAATATCTTTGATATGCCTATATCTAGGATTTTCCCAGTTTTTCACAATATAAAATAACTCTAGATGTGATTTTTTTTCCAGAAATCTTGCATTTGAGATGATATATTTCAGTTCTGAAAGTGGAATTACTGAGGCAAAGGCCATAAAGAATCCTTACTGCTAGATTTCTTTATAGGAATGATTATCTGCTTATGCTTATTCTTGCTAATGTTTTTCAAAGGCCAGGGTAGAATAGTAAATGTTTCTGGGAAAATAAGCTGCCCACCACATTTAAGATTTATGGGATGCAGACTTAGTGTAGTGCTATAGAATGGTTCTTGTTTTCACTTCATTAGAGGCAATGGCTTAGTAAATTTCATCTTTTAATTATGAAAAGTGTTTTGCTTCATTGAACACATAGAGAATTCGGTTCCACAACATTTGTCAAGTATCTGTCATGTGCCAGGCATGTTGCTTGATAGAGAAATAAAGTGAAAAAAAAAAAAAGTTTCTACCTGCCAAGATCTCAGATCCTAGAAGAGAAAGACTCATAATCTAAATATTTTATAGTGTCATAAACTGTGTATACACACACACACACACACAGTGATTCTGTGAAGTGCTGATGGGGGAGTTATTTATGCCAGGGGTTACAACATTTGAGCTTAACCTTCAGAAGAATAAACTCTTTAGGAAAGTAGGAGCAGAGAAGTTATGTCAGGGAGAAATGGCATTTAAGGGTACAATAAAGATTATTTAGAATGTGGAGGATAACCAGTTGTTTTATAGTTAAAGACTTATCTCCTAAATTTGCAGATTATTTAACTCTTTCTAGAATACATGTAGTCATTATTCTGAATATGGAGTTCTTTCTTATCTCTGCCAAACACCGTTCGTGGAATGGTCTTTAATGCTTTTCTCGTTGTGCCCCATTCTCCAGCCATTATGAATTATATAGACTGATAGAACAAATGGCTTTCAGTCTCACATCCAAAGAAGTTAAGCAGCTGCAAGGAATTGGTTTTCCTCCACCCATCATTGGTTATCGTATGCAGTTAGCCTTATCCTTAGGGATCTGCATTTCAGAATAAGGATTTCTTAACAAAAAACTGATGCCAGTCTGTCTATTTTGAAGCCATATGGAGTGCAAAGTCAGATTATGTCGTTTGGTGGTGATGGGCAGAGTGGGTAGTCTTAAGATGTTTAGAATGTTGCTTTGCCAATAGAAAAATAATTGGTAGAACTATGCAAAAGTGGGCAGTGCTGGGCTATTAAAAGCGACCGTTAAAACTGTTTGTTACTGGAGTCATAAAGTTCGATAGTTCTTTTAAGGACGTGGTATGAATGCCTTTCATGAAATTTTGTTTCCATGTTTATTTGAATAGGATGAAAGTTAAAAAACTGCCCATGATTCTAGCTCTGCACCTGAAGAGGTTTAAATACATGGATCAACTTCATCGATACACAAAACTGTCTTACCGGGTAGTTTTTCCTTTAGAACTTCGTCTGTTTAACACCTCTGGCGATGCAACCAATCCTGACAGAATGTATGACCTTGTTGCCGTGGTGGTTCACTGTGGAAGGTAACTGCATCCATGGGATGAGCCTGCGAGGCTCCCTGGCCGTTGGGGCAGGTGTTCGGGATCGTCCCAGGTGCTTCCAGGGCGGACCTTCAGGGCCTCCTTATCCTTCAGGTCTTCAGTATCAGGGTAACTTGATTGCAAAATGGGGTGTTTCAGATACAGTGTACTTATTTCCTCCTTAAGCTTTTATATATTGAAACATTATTGCCCAAATTTTATTTTTATTGTTCTATAAATAGTACTATAAAGGAACTTAAAGACCTTTTTGTTATTCTTTTTCTTTTCTTTTTTTCTTCTTTCCCTCTTGTTGGTAAAAATGATGCTGCCTAAATAGATTTTGCGAAATAAATTATTTCTGAGATTAATTGTTCATGGTTATGAAAACATTTAAGATGGCTTTGGAAATCATCTTTAAAGACAAGTTTTTTTATTCTATCAGTCAGTATATTTATTTCCTGATAATTTAGTATGATATGTCATTCTGTGTATGTGGATTTATAAAATAGCTCAAAAAATTTTCAAAACTACAGGAGCATCACACAATTAAAATTTATATTTGGAACATGCAGTCTTCATTGGTTGTTTAGAACTTCCTGTAATAATTTTTTTTTAAAGATTTTATTCATGAGAGAGAGAGAGGGGCAGAGACAGGCAGAGGGAGAAGCAGGCTCCATGCAGGGAGCCCAACATGGGACTCGATCCCAGGTCTCCAGGATCACACCCTGGGCTGAAGGTGGCGCTAAACCGCTGATCCACCCAGGCTGCCCTCCTGTAATAATTTTCAAAGAGACACTCATTCTTTTCCCCATGGCTTGGGGAAGCTTGTACCAACAGCATGTTACAGCCAATGAAAAAAAAAGTCCCTGACCTTCTCACCTTGAGCTGTCCCTCCCAGCTTTCTGTTCAGAACCTGTAAGGACACAGGAGGGTGGTCACCTTGCTGTAATTCCACTGTCCCTGTCAGGCCTACCTCCCAGTCTCCCATCCTCAGCAGTAATCTTCCTTTTCTATGTTTGGAACATTCTCTTTCTAAAGGAAGGGTAGAGACATCTGAATGGAGGAAACAGCCTTGGTGCAGTGATTGAACCCAGAGGTTTTAGAGTCCAAGAAACCTGGCTTTCAGTTCTGATCCTGCCATTTATGGCTGGTATGACTTCATACAGAATTCCCTGAGTGCCGGCTTTCACTTGTTTAAAAAGGAAACAATATTAATTAACACCTTGCTGTGGTGTAGGTTTAAAGGGGGAATGCACATCACTTAGTTGCTGCTACGTTTGCATAACAATAACAACATCATCATGTTGCCCTTTCAGGTCCTCCCTTACTGTTCTTTAGCCTGTTCAAATTCGGGAACAGTGAGTAGTTTCAGTCTGCTTAGATTATGATAGAGTTTTGGAATTGCTCTACTCACGAGGCCACGAACTCTGAGATTCCTGATCACAACCAGAGCCCCCTGCCGCACTCCTTCTTCTCTCACTGTTATTCCCCCTGCCTTTTCCCCTTCCCTAGCCCTTTAAACCTCTCTGGAGGATGTCCTGGGTGCTCTTCTGTCCAGCCCGGCTCCATTTTGTGCCAAGCCTCTGTGTTCACAGAACTGCTGGCTGCGCACTGCTAGCCATTACTTACTGCTTTGGGACTCTATTATATTTATCATTCTGTAGGTTTTTTTCCGTTATGAGAACAGACACTTCTTAAGACAGGAATAATTTGTCCATTAACAAAAGATAAATAACATTTTCAGAATCTTTCTTATTTTTTATTTATAAGATTTATTCATAGTTATATTTCATTTGCAAGGATAAAGGGTGTGCTTTGGCCACATCCTTCAACTCTGGAGGATGCTCATCATTAATAAGTCTGTGCCAGTCCAGCTTACACGTTCTCTCTCCTTAATGTCTAGGGTATAGTAGATTTCTAGCAGGTGCTTGCAGAATCATTAAGTATGATCCTTGCAGCCCATCTCAGGTCCCCTTGACTCCTCAGCCCTCTCCCTCCCACCTCCTCTCTTGCTGGATGAGATATGTCGGTTGCACGACCCTTGCAGCTCTACTCTTACATCCTATTTGGCCCTGTATTGTGTTTTTGGAGGGTTCTCTGCTGTAGTCACAGTGTTTTCAGGGCCGGGCATTGTTGGTGTCTTTCTAATCCCCACAGCAACCAATACAGGAGGCATTCATATGTACTGAACCGAGCGTGTTTTCTGTTCAGGATGCAAATCCCTAATTCACAGCTTTCTTAGGTATAAATTTATTAGCTTCAGCCCTCACTCATCTTATTATAGTTTCTGTAATTAACTTTTGTCTGTTGCTCAAACTACCTCTTTTCCAAAGGAGAATGCTTCCTACCCTTTGCAGTCTCATACCTACCAGCCCTCAGCCCACTTGTCTCCCTCTCCCTCAGGTGCCGTTCCTCAGCCTTTCTGGGATTTTTCTTCATGTTCACCACCTTACAAATTAAAAAAAAAAAAAATTCTTAGAGGAACCCTATAGAAATAGGGAAAATATACATACATATTTATAACTTATTTTTTTAAGATTTGTTTTAGCATTAAAAGCCTCAAAGCATTAAAAGAAAGTTTTGAGGCATTTTCCTCTATACTCTTGTTTTTGTCATTTTGTCACCTAAGGTACTCGTCTCCCCTAGCAGGATCAGAGGAGCCTAGACAGACACAGGATGCTGCTTATTCTATTATCTGATGTTGCTACTTTTAAGATAATATTCACCATAAACCACAATTTGTATCAAAAATTACCTCAAATGCTATAATAATTACAACAGAAATATAACTTAATAAAGAATTATATAGAAGCTTTTATAATAAGTCATACCTAAACTGGGAGAGATTAAAATCTTTGCTATGTCCTTTATAAAGCAAAGTATTTTTTAGAAATAATCCCACTTGCATTTTTATGCATTTCTAGATTTCTTTATTGCAGAATTGTTTAAAATGAGATGCAGAGACAAATAATGTTGCTAAGATCGAGGTACTTAAAAATAGCACTGATAATCCTTATACAATGTCATTTATTTTTAAAGAAGTTTATGAAGGTCAAGCTTGATTTTAGAACTATAGATTTGATATCTGCTTTTTTAGGCATGGCATGTTCTTTCCTCAAGAGAAAAACTATGGCCAAGGGAATAAGACAGAAAAAAAAATTCTACATGCGTTGTTCTATAGTTTAGCTCGGGGGGCTGTGGCCCCCTGTCATTCCCTCAAAATGCTAAAAAATAGATATATTTAAATTTTTCATAGAAACAAATTTGAAAACTATTTTAAAAATAATTATTACAGGGATCCCTGGGTGGCACAGCGGTTTGGCGCTTGCCTTTGGCCCAGGGCGCGATCCTGGAGACCCGGGATCGAGTCCCATGTCGGACTCCCGGTGCATGGAGCCTGCTTCTCCCTCTGCCTGTATCTCTGCCTCTCTCTCTCTCTGTATGACTATCATAAATAAATAAAAAAATAATAATAATTAAAAATAATTTTTACAGATACAACAAATAATTCGAATAGCATAGCTTTATATAAATAGAATGCTAGTTATATCTCAAAGTAGAGTAATAATTACTTGATTTTAAAATTGAATGCCAGTTCACATCAATGTAGCTTGATGTTTTGGGGAAGAATAGATAAAGGAGTATTTTTTGTCAGTTTCAGTTATTATCCTACTTTATAGAACATGAAGTTGAGGGCATAGAAGAATGGTATTAATAAACATTGTATAAAATTAACTTCTCTTTCTCTTTGTTTTAGTGGTCCCAATCGAGGTCATTATATTGCAATAGTTAAAAGTCATGAGTTTTGGTTGTTGTTTGATGACGACATTGTAGAAGTAAGTAGTTCCTGAATTTCTTATCTTTCTTCAAAGTTATGTGTGTATTTTACTATTCTTTCTCCAAGCTTCTCATTCATATGATAGGTGACGAGTATGGGACAAATGTCGAGGTCTTCAGATTGCAGTCAGATTCCTACTTCTTACTCCCCAATGACCAATCCTCATGCTTGAATGGTCAGGTGACCTTAAAAATGCTTAGAATAAAACAAAAGCCCTCAACAAGAGAGCTAGTTTAAAACAATCTTTCATTGTTTAAACAAAAATTATTGAGCCATAATATACAGAAAGTACACAAATCTTAAGCAACACTTGAATTTTTTGTATGTGAATGCATGCTTACTCCTGTGTACCTGCACGAACACACCCACACAAACACACACACACATAGTAATCTCTCTCCAGATGAAGACTGAGTACATTTTCAACACTCTTTATTGAGCCCCCCCCCCCCATCCTCTTCCTGGTCAATTCTCATGGCTTTCCTCCCCTCTATCCACCATTCCCTGAACCCAGTATTTTGTTTTTGATCATTATGATTAATTTTACCTCTGTTTGAATATAAACAGACTTCTCCAGTATGACTTCTTTTGTATCTAGCTGTCCATTTTGGTTGCCTTGTAAGGATATAACAAGGTAGAAATGTGCCTTTTTGTCCTTTGCTATTACCGATAAAACTGCCTCGATCACTCAGATCTAAGTCTTTTGTTGGACACACACACACTCATTTTTATTGGGTGTACGTTAGGTAGGACCATACAAAATTGCCATTTAGCCATTTTTGTAGGTCACAAATGGTTGGGAATTGATGGTTTCATATAGTTCAGGTAATTCTATTACTGAGGAATAGAATTGTTAGATCAAAGGGTAGCTGTATGTTCAGCTTTAAAAGATAATGCTAAACATTTCCCCAGAGTCTCTGTCCCATTCTCCGTTTCTGCCAGCAGTATACGAGAGCCCTGTTTGCTTCAACATTGGTGAGAATGTGTACGGGTATGATCAGTCTTTTTAATTTAAGCCTTTCTTATTGTGCAGAGCTGTTTTATAAACAAATGAAGGGTCGCAGAAGGGGAGATGGATAAGGGGATTGGGTAATTGGGTGATGGGCACTAAGGAGGGCACATGATGAGATGAGCACTAGGTGTTATACTGTATGTTGGCAAATTAAATATGTGTGTGTGTGTATAATTACCAAGAAAAAAAATAAACAAGGAAAAAGCACAATTCTAAGAAATGTGGAAGATTTTACTGAACTAAAGCAGTTCCAGGAGCTCATTTCTGTACTAACGTTTCCGTTTTACCTCACAGAAAATAGATGCACAAGCTATTGAAGAATTCTACGGGTTGACATCAGATATCTCAAAGAACTCTGAGTCTGGTTACATCCTTTTCTATCAGTCTCGGGACTGAGAGGGACCGTGATGAAGAGATACTTTCTGCCTCATTTCTTCTCTGGTTATTTTGGAAAGGATCAAGCACTGATTTTTCAAGAAAAGAGAAATGCAGGAAGCTCAGGGGGCAGTAGCACACTTTGCACACAATAAAGCAAAGACTGTGGATTAACACGCTCTTCCTATCATGGTAGTTGATTTATTTGCTCAGGTATCATGCTGTCTGCAGTTCCACACAACAAGGAAGTGAGATCAGAGATAGCAGCTCCTCTTGTAAAACAGCCTTCCAGTAATTGACATGCATTTCTCTTTGTTAATTGCACCAATAACGATTTGAACTCCTTGGGGGTGCAGTAGAAAGACTAGGAATCTGTGCTAGGTTGTATTAATTACTTAAGGAGAGGATTGAACACGCTGTGTAACTTTGCCCGTGTTGCAGATACACAGAAGGAGTATTTGGTGGTCTTTTCAAGCGTAAACCAGAACTACATTTGGGCCCAACACTTGGAGTTGCCTTCCTGATGTAAAAATTAATAGATAACTAGAATCCAGTGTCAGGAAGACAAATATGTTTTGCTTCTCTGAAGAAGCTTATAATAATATACAGTATATGTATATGTAGGGAACAATTGGTCAGAAGTGGCTTTTTGTTTCCCCAAGGGGAAAGACTGGCTTTGTAATTATAATTTTTTTCTTATTTATTTTACTTAAAACTGGTAGAGTCTAAGTATTGTGTGAAGTGCCCACGATTCTGTCCGTAAATTTGAGCATATTTTTATTAGTTTTTGTCAAGTTTAACTAGTCCTTCTGTTTGTTTCTATTTTTAAGGTGAATTTTAAACTCTATTTTAAGTCATAGGATACCTTAAGAAAAATTGCAACAAGAGGAGGTAAATATTCTTTTTCAGGAGGAACTGATATCTCTGGCTAAACATTTGTCCTTTTTGTTATAGTTTATAAATCAATATTCAGCTTTAATTTCAGTACAATAAAAAGCTATCAAAAATTCCCTGTCACAGTTGGAACAATAAAAGAAGTTCTGGCTCAGTGGTGCACCAGTCTTTAGAATTCTTAAGTACTCTAACGTTTCAGGTTGAGGCCATGTTTGGAAATCTCGTGTCATAGCAGTTACGTTCTTTTCAAATGTCATTCTCTACCCTGGAAAGAAGTGATCTGTCAGAACCCTAGCAGCCTGTGTGGCTGCCACGAACCCGCCCAGGATCAAGTGTTGGTGACGCAGACCAGGAGCACACAGAGCAAGTCCTTTTCTCTCCCCCCACCCCTTCATCTTTACAGATCTTACTGGAAGAGTGTTCAGAAATTAAACCTGGCATTTGTTAAGACTTCCTTCTGTTGGGAGTTTTAAGAAGTAATATATGTGATGTAAAATGTACGTGAACCATTGCGGTTGACACTTTCCCACGCATCATCAGTAAGTTGTCAGACGGTGGCCCATTGTACCGTGTAGGAAATAGTTTGAATATACATATTCAGAAGAGTGATCAGGCCTTGGATGTCCTTTAAGTCCTTTTAGGCAGTAACTTTTTTTTAATTGCTGTAATTTTCTAAACTTATTTTACTAACACTGTTGAATATGAAAAAAAAAAAACGAAAAACTTTTTTGTCTGCTGCTATTTATTAACATTTATTATCTGTATCTTTTAGCTCAGGAAATGACTTCACCTATTCGTTCCATGAACTGATCTTTTAACAGGGTCACTTGGCTAATTGGGCTGTTGAAACAAGATGTGCTGGGAGAAAATTATGATGTATTTTGACAAGTTACTTTTTAAGATTAGAGTTGCTAAAGCCTTACGCTGGCTGGAGGGGGTTTATACAAATTATGGAGCCTGCCTGATGGCAACATTGCACAGAGAATCACGACGGAGAATGTGGGGAAGGTCACAGACGTGGAAGTGGATACATTTTTTATTTTGAGGGCTTAAACCAAATTGTCTTGGCACTCAAGGCTGTGTTTCCACAGCCTTTGGCACAGAGAAAGACGTAAAGTGAGGCTGAGTCCGTTTGTGCTTGAGCCAGGCCACAGCATGGATAAGAAAGATAGATGAAGTCATTTGCATAGAGGTCCCGCATTGGAATACGGTGCCATGTTTCTACATTTTGCATTTAAAAAAACACAGTAAAAGGCAAGGTTACATTTCATATTAAAGCAAGCTCTGGCATTTTTATTGAGTTCCTTGGTAGTCACACACTGTTCACATCCACACCGTGTTTGATAGTATGATTTGTCAGGGGAGGGACTGGGGTGATAGTTCTCAATTTCCTTTTTACTGTTCGTTCAACTGCATCTACATAAAATGTTTTGAAGCTTATCAGAAACTCAGTATACTTTAAAAACATAGGGTTAGGGTTGGGGGAAAAAAGTGCAGGTATTTAGTAAGAAAAGTGACCCTTCTAGAAAGCATTGTGAGGTTGTGTGTTGGTTGACTGTGATGGAAATGAAGGGCGGGGTTAAGTTGTAAATGGTGGCTGATTGCTCTCTAACTATGTACATGTTTGTTGGGATGGCTGTCCCATATTTTGTATATTGGAATAAAAATTTCTATAAATTATCGTAACTGAAAGTAAATATTCTAAATTAAGTCTCACTGCTAAGTCGTATGGTTTCTGTCTTGGAAACTTTACCTTTAGAAGATTACTTAAGACAGGGGCCATGAGACTTCAGGAGAAGGGGAGAAAGGAAATGTGTAATATATGGGTCTTGTTGCCTCTTAACCATCAGTATCGGGTTTTTTCTTTTTCCGTGATGGCAGTAGAAAGGCCTCACTTTCATAACATACTACTCTTGATATTTTCTTTAAGGATACTTTTCATTAAAGATTCTCTCATGAGGTATTTAACTGGGAGCTGGGAGGCTAAGGTGTTCCGGTCCTGGCTCTTCAGTGAATTTAACTGTGTGACCTTGGGCAAGTCACTTAACCTCTCTGTGCTTCAGTCTCCCTATCTTGTAAAATGGGAGTAATACCTACCTCACAGGGTTGTTGTGGGGATTAATTAGATATAATGTCTGTAAAGCATCTAAGGTTCTTGAAGAAGGCGCTATATAAATATAAAATAATATCTATTAAAGTTGGTTTATTTGTGCTTGTGGGTTTTTAAGTGTGTTTTTTTCCCTTTTGCCTCAAATGTCTTTGTGAATTAGAAGAAGAGTTGACCCATGAACAACACGGGTTTGAGCTGTGTGGGTCCACTTGTAAGCGGATTTTTTTATATATATATATAAATACAGTAAGTACTGTGAGCATATTTTCTCCTAGGATTTTCTTAACATTTTCTTTTCTGTAGTTTTATTGTAAGAACATCAGCTATAAAACATACACAAAATGTGTGTTAATGACCTGTTTACATTATCAGTAGGGCTTCTGGACAACAGGGGGCTATTCATATTTCCTTTTTGGGGGAGTCAGAAGTAAGATGAGGTTTCTTCCACTGCAAAGACATGGTGCCCCTCACCCCGGGGTTGTTAAAGTTCAACTGGATACACTTGGGGACCTGCCCTACTGCTCTTGCTGTGAACTATTTTCTGTTACCCAAAGAGATTTTCCCAGAACAGCATTCCGTGTGTGTAAAACAGCACATGGAATCATCGTGTACCTGGCATTTGTTTTTATGTGTTTTATAGTGTTGTCTTTCCAAAAATCCCAAGTTTAAAAATGTAAATTTAGGATCACAGAGGGGCAAATACAGTAAAAGGCAGTCTTTTTAGTGCTCCTCATCCCTTCCAGTGTAGTGATTGCTCTTGTAAAATCTAACTTTTGAGTATTCACCCTGTACTTGAAACTCTGCTCCACTGTTGAGTGAGTGACTCAGTTACTAACATTGCCTTTATTACATCATCTGCCTTCCTCACTCTCAGGAGACTGTCCTGGAAACACTTGTTTACTCCTCTCTCTGGAGTGGTCTTACAAAAAGCGCAGTAACAGGTGAACTAGACCGCCAGTGGGGACCTGAGACTGCAGTCTCTCAAACATCTGTATCACACACTTTATATTGAAATTTTAATAAGTGGAATTCTCAGTATTCAAGAGTGCTTTTCACAAACTGTTGCAAAGCCAAGACTGCCCCTCCCTTTCTTCAAGTTGCCTTATTCCCCAAGACCTGTTTGTGTTCTTTTGAAGCTTTTTTTTTAACTTTGTTCATTTATGTTTTCTATGATAATATACTACCTTCCTTTCTAGAGCTGCTAAAATCAGCCATCATTTGTTAGCTGATGGCATGATAAGGCCCTATACTTGGCATTTTACCTTTTCCTTCTTAATGCTCATCTTGACGATGACCTCTGAGTGCATTCATGATACCTCATTTTACAAAAGAAGAAACTAAAACTCCAGAGATTGAGTCATTTTCCCAGAGTCACTCAGCTGGAACGTAGCAGATGCAGGTTTCAAGTAGGTAGAACTTCATTGCCAAGCCCTTCACTGTGACTGTTACCAAGGTGTTTTCTTCTGTTGTGGAAAACACAGCATACAGTTTGCCATTTTAACCATTTTTAAGTGGGCCACTAAGTGACATTAAGCACACTGTCAGTGTTGCACAACTCTGAACACCATCCATTTCTAGGATTTTTCATCTCCCCAAATAGTAAATCCATACCCATTAAATAATAACTTCCTCTCCCCCTCAGCCCTAGTAACTTCTTTCCTGCTTTCTATGAATTTGATGGCCCTAGGTAGTTCATGTAAGTGGACTCCTACTGTATTTGTACTCTTGCATCTGGCTTACCACGCTTACATAATGTCTTCAAGCTTTGTTCTTGTTGGGGCAAGTGTCAGCATCTCTTTTGTTACGACTTGGTAATATTCCACATTTTTATCCATCTCTTGATGGGCATTTGGGTGGTTTCCACT
This sequence comes from Nyctereutes procyonoides, assembly GCF_905146905.1. Lineage (NCBI taxonomy): Eukaryota > Metazoa > Chordata > Mammalia > Carnivora > Canidae > Nyctereutes > Nyctereutes procyonoides. The sequence goes on along the minus strand of NW_026575033.1, from coordinate 7,634,504 downwards.
TTTGAGCTCTTGTGAGTAATGCCACTACTAATGTGGATGCACAAATATCTGAGTCCCTGACTTCAGTTCTTTTAGGTATATACAGGAAATCGCTGGATCACGTGGTAATTGTTTTTTTAATTTTTTATTTTAAGATTTTATTTGAGAGAGCATGAGCAGGGGGAGCAGCAGAGGTTGTTAGAAGGAGAAGCAGGCTCCCGGCTGAGCAGGGAGCCCAATGCGGGGCTCTATCTCAGGACCCCAGGACAATGGCCTGAGCTGAAGGCAGATAATTAACCAACCTAGCCACCCAGGCGCCTCTGTTTTAACTTTTTAAGGAACTTTCCCTGCTGCTCTCTGCACCCCTTGACTTTCCCCAACAGTGATGCACCAACACTCCAGTTTCTGTTGTATCCCTGCTAACACTTATTTTTCCTGAGTGTTTTTGGTAGTGGCCACCCTAACTGGTGGGAGTTGATGTCACTGTGGTTTTGATTTGCATTTTCCCAATGATGAGTGGCTGTTAAGCATCATTTCATGTGCTTATTAGCCATTTGTATAACTTCTTTGGAGAAATGTCTATTCAAATTCTTTGTCTATTTTTTTAATTGGGTTATTTTAAAAATTGGGTTATTTGTAGGGGTTCTTTATAAGTTCTGAATATTTTCTCCCATTTCTTTTCACTCTTATGGATAGTATCCTTTGATGCACAGAAGTTTTTAATTTTGATGTAGTTCAACTTAGCGATTTTTTTCTTTTGTTGCCTATGCCTTGGCGTCCTAAGAAATCACTACTACTATATCCAATGTCAGGACATTTTTTCTCTGTTTTCTAGTAAAAGTTTCAGGGTCTTTTAGTTCTTATGTTTAGGTCTTTGATCTATTTTGAGTTAATTTTTAAATATGTTGTTAGGTAAGGGTCCAACTGCATTGTCTTGCATGTGGAGATCCAGTTTTCCCAGCACCATTTCTTGAAAAGACTGTTCTTTCTGCCATTGAATGATCTTGGCACTTTGGTCAAAAATCCATTGGCCATATATGTGAGGGTTTGTCTCTGGGCTCCGTTTTATTCTACTGGTCAGTATGTCTGTTCTTACGCCACTCGCTACTGTTTTTATTATCATAGCAAGTTTTGAAATCAAGAGACATGAGGCTTCCAACTTTGTTCTTTTTCAAGACTGTTTTGGCTGTTCAGGGTCCTAGAAATTTTATATGAATTTTCAGATTTTTAAAAAAATTTATGTAAAAGTTGCTGCTGAGATTTTGATAGGGATTGCATTGAATCTGTCTTCCACGAACACACAATGCCGTTTGTGTTGTCTTTAATTTCTTTCAGCGACATTCGTAGTTTTTTGTTTTTTCTTTTATAGTTTTCAATGTAACAATCCTTTACCTTCTTGGTTAAGTTTATTCCTAAGTATCTTACTGTTCTGATGGTACTGTAAATGGATTTGTTCTCTTAACTTTCCTCTTTGGATTGTTCATTGTTAGTGTGTAAAAATGCAACTGATTTTTGTATATTGATTTTATATCGTGCAAGTTTGCTGAATTTGTTTATTCTAACTGTTTTGGGGTAAATCTTGATTTTCTACTTATAAGATCATGTCATGGGATCCCTGGGTGGCGCAGCGGTTTAGCACCTGCCTTTGGCCCAGGGCGCAATCCTGGAGACCCGGGATCGAATCCCACGTCAGGCTCCCTGTGCATGGAGCCTGTTTCTCCCTCTGCCTGTGTCTCTGCCTCTCTCTCTCTCTCTCTCTCTCTCTCTCTCTCTCATAATTAAATAAAAATTAAAAGAAAATTTAAAAAATAAAAAAAATAAGATGTCATCTGCAAACAGATAATTATACTTCATCTTTTTCAAATTTGCATGCCTTTTACTTCTGTTTGTTGCCTTATTCCTCTAGCCACAACTTTCACTACTGCATTGAATTAAAGTGCTGAACACAGGCATCCTTGCCTTGTTTCTCATGTTTGAGAAGCAGCGTTCAACCTTCCACCACTGAGTGTGATGTTAGCTGTGCGTTTTTTATATATGGCCTCCACATTGAGGAAGTTTCATCTCTAGTTTGAGTGTTTGTGTCAAGAAATGGGTATTGAATTTTGTGAAATGCTTTTTCTGTGTCATTGAGATGATCTTTTGCGGGTTTTTTTGTTTTGTTTTGTTAATGCGTTATAGTGATTTTCATATGTCGAACAACTCTTGCGTTTTGGGAGTAAATCCCATCTGGTTTTGTTAGTACAGTCTCTTTAATATGCTGCTGAATTTAATTTGTCAGTACTTTGTACATGATTTTTGCATGAGTATTTAATAAGGAGTACTGGTCTATAATTTTTTAAATTGTCTTTGACTTGGCTATCAAGGTAATGCTGGACTCACAGAATTAAGTTTGGAAGTATTCCCTGCTTTTCAGCTTTTTGGAAGAGTAGGAGAGCATCAAAAGATTTTTACAAATAACCAATACTTCCATGCTCACTGTAGGTCACTATTAAGAAAGTTGAAGGTATAGTCTTTGCCCTTGAGGAATCTACCACCTAAGAAGGAGTCCAAGGAAACAGCTTGCTAGGAAAGTCAACTGAATGCTTGAACTTCTACACAGCTGTACAAAACAGGTGGAGAAAAATGGAATAGAAAGGTATCATTGCTGGGCAGCCCGGTGGCTCAGTGGTTTAGTGCCACCTTCAGCCCAGGGTGTGATCCTAGATACCCGGGATCAAGTCCCATGTCGGGCTCTCTGCATGGAGCCTGCTTCTCCCTCTGCCTGTGTCTCTGCCTCTCTCTCTCTCTCTCTTTCTCTCTCTCTCATCTCTCATATATAAATAAATAAAATCTTAAAAAAAAAAAGTATCATTGCTTTCACAGAGATGCAGTCAGATTGCTAGACCCACAGAGAAATCTGGAAGTCAAAAACCGTCAAAGGGCTTAGAGATACTAAGTATAATGAGAATTTAAGAATATTAACTCATAATACTCTTCAGTAATAGAATTTCTAAGCCTGCTTCAAATACTGTTTTCCCCCCTTGTTCCTTTAAGCCAAGGCTCTAACTTACTCTCAGGAATTCACCCTGGTGCTCACTATGGACCTGATTTCTGAGGAAACCAGCTTTATGCTATTCTGCATCGTATGTTGCTTACTATAGTTCACCTTAATAATTGGTTCCTTTCTTGAATTTCCTCACCTGTTGTCAATGATCTGACCTATAATTAAATCCTGACAGTAAACTTACTAATTAAAACTTCCTGCCTCCCAATTGTTTTCAAATAAGCAAAATTCTGTTTTAAGATGAAGGAAAACAGTCCCACTTTACGGGTTTGATGAGTCATTCCCAAATCTGAGTGATGAGCAGAATCACCGGAGAGTTGTACAGATGTTCAGATGCCTGCGGCCCATCCCCAGCAATGTTGAATTCATTTTGCCTTCAGTTTGAGGAGGCAGGATGGCCTTGGGGACTTCCCACCACTGTTTCTGCAAATGCTTTCTTTTGAAGAACCTTTAGGTCCTTTGGATTTAGGGACTTTTGAATTGTGGCTGACTTAAGACATACTCAAAACGACCTGCTTACCTTAAATGAAGGACACCTCGCTCAACAAGTCTGGGAAATCACATGTTGAGTCCTTTCTAAGTAAAATTGCAGAAGGATAAAGTAGAATCTTGATTTTACTATACTCAACCATGTCATTACAGTCTTTCTCTGACTACTGCATGCAAGGCCCAGAAACAAGAGAGTGAAATCATGCTATCTGCTCACAGTTTGGGATGATAAATGCAATGATTGGATGTGTTGTCTTGCTCTTAAAGATTTTATTTATTTATTCATGAGACACAGAGAGAGAGAGAGGCAGAGACACACAGGCAGAGGGAGAAGCAGGCTCCACGCAGGAAGCCCGATGCGGGACTCTATCTGGGTCTCCAGGATCACACCCTGGGCTAACGGCGGCGCTAAACTGCTGAGCCACCCAGGCTACCCAGTTGTGTTGTTTTTAACTGAAACTTTGGTTTGCTGGTACCTTTTCCCTTCGGTTGAAACCATTTTCCAAATGGTATTTATTTTAGGCTGCGGAAATGACATTTTCTTGGCTGGACTTCTACTGGCTAGTTTTGTTTAACCTGCCAGTTTTGCATGGATTTTCAGGAAAAAAGCAAGGATGATAGAATGATGAGAAAAGTAAATTGCAAAATTGCATGTCAGTGGATTAGATTATTAGATGTAATGATGGGAAGCCTCAGAAAATACAACTACAGGTAAGCCCCCCTTTTGCCCCAGTGTTCCATATATTTAACATTCTAAAACTCTTAGCAGTTGTTGCACTCTGTTCAAAAGATCAGATATATTTTTAAATCCCTGTCATGAAAAAATAAATAAATAAATAAATCCCTGTCATGAACACAGCAGGGGCATTGTAGTGTCTGATTTCTGTACATCATATACGCTCCATATACAGCTATGGATTGGAACTGCTTTGAAATTACTTAATTTACAGGGATCCCTGGGTGGCGCAGCGGTTTAGCGCCTGCCTTTGGCCCAGGGCACGATCCCGGAGATCCGGGATCGAATCCCACGTCGGGCTCCCGGTGCATGGAGCCTGCTTCTCCCTCTGCCTGTGTCTCTGCCTCTCTCTCTGTGTGTGACTATCATAAATAAATAAAAATAAAAAAATAGTTCTTTAAGAAAAAATTACTTAATTTACTGAAAGCAAAGTTACAAACTGGGATAAGGTTTATGATCTTACACCAAAGGAGGAAGGAGTGGGGAGATTTGTACTCTGAGAAGATAACTCCTGGCTGTGGTGTGAAGAGGGGTGTGGAAGGAGCCAGAGTGGATGTGATGAGGCCTCAGGTGGGACAGGACTGGTCACTAGGCTAGCTGGAGGGGGGTGAGGGAAGAGGCATATCTGGGAGGACTTCTAGCTCACACAACTGGGAGGAGAGAAGCCTTTTGCTAGGATCCCACAGAGAGGACCAGGCTTGGGGGTCAGATCATGGGGGTGCTGCATGGTACAGAAGTACCACAATTTGTTTCTAAGCACTTGATTTTAATACCGACAATTGCCTGGCAGTTTGGGCAGGCCTGGCCATGGTGGCATGTACACCACTAGGAATTCATATGCTCAGGATGTACCCCTGTGTGCCACATGTACAAAGCTTTGACTTTAGAATTTAAGATTTGTAAAAAGCTGAAATGACTATTGCACTTCTCAGGTAATTACTGAACTCATTGAATGTCTCAAAGTCTGCAGTGATTTTGAGACATTTAATAACAGGACAGACATAAAATTTGCAGCCTCATGTTGAAGAATGTTGGGTGCCTTTTATTTATTTATGATAGTCACAGAGAGAGAGAGAGAGAGAGAGGCAGAGACACAGGCAGAGGGAGAAGCAGGCTCCATGCACCGGGAGCCTGACGTGGGATTCGATTCTGGGTCTCCAGGATCGTGCCCTGGGCCAAAGGCAGGCGCTAAACCGCTGCGCCACCCAGGGATCCCCTGTTGGGTGCCTTTTAAAAGCTTTTATTGGAAGTAATTATGTCTGTATCATTTGCTCTGGCATTAAAAAAACAAAAACTCCCTTTTATGGAAAGCTGATAAATTTTAAGGACCCTAAGATGCCTCAGGATAAGGAAAAAAAACATGCAGTTGACAGGCAACTTGGAAACTTGTGGAAAGGAGTTTTGCAAAAACGAATATAATACTGTATAGATGAAAGCCCAGTCTAGAGAGATCAGAAGAACCTGCCCGCAATTGCTGCCTTCTGTGGGGTGCAGGTGGGGCAGTCCCATCAGAGGTGGGAGGCTCCAAACCCTCTTCAATCTCACCTGGTGTGTCTCTCCAGGAGAATCTCTGCCAAGTGGCTCTGGCAAAGGTCTCCTGGTGTCTTTCCTAGCACCAGGCTGGACCTGAACTGTTGATCACTTGGTGGGTGACCATAACATTTACTGCCTTCCTTGCATGTCACATCCTCACATGCACTGGAATAGACAGCGAGCTGACCCTTCCAGACTCTGGACCTCGAGCAAGTTACATAACCCCCTGAGCCCATATCCCTCATTCATAAAATGGCAGAAGTACTACTGTCATGTAGGAACGTTGTGAAACGGAGTTGCGATACTTAGTACACTTCAGGGCAGTATTTGCTCAGATAGTGTTGTCTAGAAACTTGGGCTGAAACCCCACACTAATTTCTTAGATAATGAATTATGGGAAGGAGTCCTTATGGGAAAAGCATCATATGTGTTGCTGCAAAGGACATAAAGATGACTAAGACGCAATTTCTGTTCTCATGGAGCTTACAGTGTAGAACATAAGTTCATTTAGAAAAAAGGGGATTCCCTGGGTGGCTCAGCGGTTTAGCACCGCCTTCGGCCTAGGGCATGATCCTGGAGTCCCACATCAGGCTCCCCGCAGGGAGCCTGCTTCTCCCACTGCCTGTGTCTCTGTATCTCTCAGGAATAAATAGTCTTTTTAAAAAAATGTCCTGAAGGAGTTATTTATAGATAGTGTAGTGTGGTTAAGAGCACATGTTCTAGAGGCAGACCACCTTCACAGCCCAACCCCACCAGTCCTTGCGTTCGTTTGAGTAAACTCCTATGCGTCAGCCCTCGTCTGTAAAATAGAGAAATTTGGTGGTGTCTACTTCACGCATAGTGTGGACGAGGATTCAGGGAGTGAGGATTACTTTGAAAATGCTCAATGAATGTTAGCAATGGTGTGTTTATTCAGTACATATTTACTGTCTACTGTATGCCAGTTGCTGAGGACACAAAATTCAACGAGACTTTGTATATTCAGTTCAGCGAAAGAACCAAATCAATAATTAATTGCAATGATACAGAGTGTTGAGAGCCATAATGGGAACATAAATAAGATAATGTGGGAACACAGAGGAAGAGCATCTAAATCAGATTGCTGGGCAGAGAAGGCCTCCCAGAGGAAATGCTACTTGAACTGAGCTTTCAAGAAGTGGATCCTTATGTGGATCCAGGAAGGGAGAGAGGGGGAGGCAGCCCACGTATAAAGAAACAGGAATCGAAAAAAAAAAAAAAAAAAGAGGAATCAGGAAGGCACCTGGCACAGAAGAGCATTGCTATTTGGGTAGAGTGCATTTGGCAATATGAAGAAAGAGTTCTAAATCCAAGAGGCCTGATTTATTAAGCTAGTAAGTTTGGGTTTTATGAAAATGGACGTAGGGCACTTGTGAAGGATTTCAAGTAGATGACTATCAGAATGAAGATCAGTTTAGTTGCAGTGTGGACGTCAATCCCTCCCAACTGGAGGGGGAAGACCAATGAGAATCCTGTAGTAATCCGATCGAGAAGGCACGAGAACCTGGACAGGGTGACAGCAGCAGGAATGGAAGGTGGGGTGGGGGTGGGGGGGGGGGACACAAAATACTGAGGTAGAATCTAAAGGATGTGATGGGGGATCCCTGGGTGGTGCAGCGGTTTGGCGCCTGCCTTTGGCCCAGGGCGCGATCCTGGAGACCCGGGATCGAATCCCACATCGGGCTCCCGGTGCATGGAGCCTGCTTCTCCCTCTGCCTGTGTCTCTGCCTCTCTCTCTCTCTCTCTCTGTGACTATCATAAGTTAATAAAAATAAAGGATGTGATGGAAGGATTAGCTGTGGAAGTTGGGGGGGATGGCTTCCACTTGGCCCTAAGGGGTTTGTGTTCTCCAGGGTTCTTTTCTAGGCCATTTACTCCCTTCTCTTCACACTTCTGGGCAGCCTCCTCATCTAATCCCACAGCTTCAAATACCACCTGGTGCCAGTGATGAAGAACAGGTGGGAGGGAGGTCCTGGGCCTGTCTTTGGGAAATACGGCCTGCCACAGTTAACCTCCTGTTTCTTCTCTGTTTGACTTTGTTGAAGAGATCTGCTGTCTAGAGAGCGTATTTATTGGGTAAAAGCATTTTGGCGATGCCCCTCATTAGAAGTGCAGGGTGCAGAGGAAAGATGGAAAGAACAGGAAGGAATTCAGGGCCTGGAGATGCCAATAGGGAAAGATGTTGGGAGCAGGTCACATTGTGCAAGGGGAGGTCACAGCCACTGGGATTAGTCTTCCCACGGCTAAGTCTCTGGGTCTGCTATGAGCACATGAGCTAGAAGCAGGGAGAGGGTGTGTTGTCTTGTACAGAGAGAGCAGCCCACACAGGTGCTCCCCTTCTGCAGTCTGTGTAGACAGAACACTGACTGCTGGAGCCCCTATGCCCTTTGACAGTCCACCATAAACTCCTGAGCGTGGGACCGGTAGGTTAAGTGTGCATCAGGAAGTCAACAAAGAAGCTGTGGTTTGGAGGCAATATTTGTCATTTTTTGGTGTCAAAGTATTAAATAAGTAGAAGGTCTCAAACTCAAGATATACAAGATACAGACCAAGCACAGGTGGGTAGGCATTTAAGAATAAAACAAGATGGGGGATGCCTGGGTGGTTCAGTGGTTAAGCATCTGCCTTCAGCCCAGGGTGTGATCCTGGAGCTCCAGGATCGAGTTCCCCATCGGGCTCCCTGCATGGAGCCTGCTTCTCTCTCTGCCTGTGTCTCTGCCTCTCTCTCTCTCTCTGTGTGTGTGTGTGTCCCTTGGGAATAAATTTTAAAAAAATAAAATCTTTAAAAAAAGAAAAAGAATAAAACAAGATGGGACGTCTTGGTGGCTCAGTTGGTTGAGCTTCTACCTTCGGCTCAGGTCATGATCCCAGGGTCCTAGGATCCAGCCCTGGATCAGTGGGGAGCCTGCTTCTCCCTTGGCCTCTGCTCTCTCTCTAACAAATAAAATATTTTAAAAATTAAAATAATAAAACAGAAGGTTGAAAACAAGGTTCTATTACGGTTAAGAGAAAAAAACAAGTCAGCTTCCTTGAAAATGAGTGTTAATCAGACACTCTAGACCGATACGTAAACTGAAGGGGTCATTCATTCATTGCTCCATTCAAGAAATATGTGTTAAGCAGGTAATTTGTGCTCAGCACTATTCCAGGCAATGAAGAAGCAAATGAGATTGGCTGCCTCCAAGGAATGTATCCCCTAACGGGGGCAAACAACACAGCATGAGATACCGTGGCGTGTAGGAAGGGAATGAGCAGGGCATGTGCTGTGGTGACTGAACCGGAGAGGCCTGCCATCCATATGGGGAAACAGGAGGGCCTCTCTGAAGAGGTGACATTTGAGCTGAACTGGAAGGGGGAGAGCCAGCTGTGGGAAGTGCTGGGTGGAGAGCATTCCGGCCCCTAGGATGAATAGCAAACACATAAGTCCTGCAATAGGAACAAGCTCGCAGTGCAGAATGAGGTCTAGTGGCTGATTCACGGGGAGTCCTGAACACACATGGCTTTACTGCTGTGTTTAAACAGCAAGTTTTTGCGGAGTGTGAAAGTTTGAAGAGTCATTAGGTAGGGGTTTTAAAAATGACTTAAAAATTATTAACATCTGGGGCAGCCCAGGTGGCTCAGTGGTTTAGCACCGCCTTCAGCCCAGGGCCTGATCCTGGAGACCCGGGATCGAGTTCCGTGTCAAGCTCCCTGCATGGAGCCTGCTTCTCCCTCTGCCTGTGTTTCTGCCTCTCTCTCTCTCTCTCTCTCTCTCTCATGAATAAATAAATAAAATCTTAAAAAAATTAACATCCCTTTTCTGTGCACATCATAGTATTTTTAAAAGATTTTTATTCATTTATTTGGCAGAGAGAGTGCATGAGCAGGAGGCAGAGGGAGTGGGAGAAGCAGGCTCCCCACTGAGCAGAGGCCTGATGAGGGGCTCAATCACAGAACCCCAGGATCATGACCTGAGCCAAAGGACTGAGCTATCCAGGTGCCCCCATACCATAGAATCTGAAAGTATGGAATGAAGGAGGAAATCCAACAGCTAGCTAGTTTTTTCAGTGCCATTCACCAAGTAAAATGTCTTTTCCCCATTGAGTTGATAAAACGCCATCTGTGTCGTGTACCGAAAGAGCTTGTAGCTCTTTGGGTTTCCTCGGTTTCCTCGAGCTGCCTGTCTGTTCCTGAGCCCAGGACTGTACTGATGGAATTGCCGTGCTCCTCTGTCTCCGCTGCACCTTGTTGAAAACTAGCATAGACAGCTCCATAGTAGTGCTTAACGTTTTTCTTGTATGGCTGTTACAATACATTTCAGGAAAGATTTTTTGATATGTTGTCATCAGACACTATCAGCATCCCACGGAACGCATATATTCTCTAGACTTCGGTTTGAGAACTACCCAACTTGTACCATCTTGCTTCCGAAAGGACTAGAAGGCCTGGAGTGGGCTCCGGAAGCGGCCAGGTTCCCGTAACGTTTACACGTGTCAGGCGTTGTACAGCATGCTTTTGGGCATATCACCTTTACCCTTACCTCTACCCTTTGGAGTAGCCCTTACCTCCTCTGTGTCGCTGGGGAGGGCCTGCGAGGCTGAGGGACCGTGTTATCACGGACATCTCACAGGTACCAAAGGGTGCGCCAGGTCTCTGGATGAAGACACCTCCGCCTGTGCCCTACCTGCTGTCCAGTCGGACTGCTTGGTGGACCCCAGACACTAAGACCCAGAGCCGGTGTTCGTGGAGCCCTTCCGTGTGCGAGAATCCGGGTGGTCTCCCCTGGGGGCACGGCAGCTTGTTCCTAGACAGCGTGGCCGCCACGGAGTGAGGCGCACTGCTTCTCACCTCACAGCCAGGAGATGGGGACGTGGGAGGTGAGCACGCTTGCGGGCAGTCACTGCTAAGGAGGGTGAGGCTGAGCGGAGGACCTGCGGGAATCAGGCTTGGAATCCATAGATGGCACGGCGGCCCCCTCGAGTCCTAAGCTCTCCGCTGTGGGGGCTTTGGGCGGGCCACGGCCTCTGCCTCTGCCTCCGTTTCTCTCGGAGGCCCCTCTGGAACAGCAGCCGCTCCAGGAAGCCTCCGATTGCTCAGCTGGACGTGGTTGCTTTCTTCCATCTCGGCTGACCGGCTGCCAGATGTCCAGCCCCCAGGTGCCCGGGCCGCACGGGCCGCAGTGCCCTGCAGACGGTCGGATTCGAGCTGACTCTCTCAAGGGGCCACTCCCAGGACCTTATATGGGGAGGACAGCTGGGCACATGTCGGAGCCCATCATCCCCGACAGATGCCAAGTCCTCTCTTGCGATACTCTTAGTAAGTGGTGCAGAGAGGAGCGTGAGGCCAGAGGCAGACAGAACTGGTTTGGAAATTGGTTCCACCGCCTATTAGCTACGTGCTCCCTGGAGCTCCATTTCCTCACTTGGGAATCATTGTGAGATTTATGTAACACAATAATGCAATAAATACAAAAAGTCCTGAGGGACATGTCATCTCCGTCCCCAGCTTGCTCACTTACTCCACAAATATTTATGGACCTCCCATGAAACCTGAGGCACTGTGCTCACCATTGTATTTATCAGTTGTTTCCATGGAGTAGTATCTCAGAGTTCAGGCTGGGAGTACCCCAGCAGCGCCCCAACTGAGAGATCATTACAAACTTATAAAGCTGAGTAAAATGTCCGTGTTGCTATGAGAATTTCTCTTGCACTCACACCGTGGATTATACCCTCAACACTGCACTCCTCGTTGGCCTTGACTGTGGAAGCCTCCTTGCCCAGTTTACAGGGGGATGTTACCTTCATAAGCAACGTGTGCTTTTATCAAAGTTCCATGTGTGCTCATGTTTGGATAGCTCAGCTCAGCTCCTTGGTTTTGTCACGGTTGTGATAGAACCCAGAGCTGGTGCAGCCAAGCCTGTGATGACGCCAAACACAGCTGTCAATCTGGGGGTGTGGAGAGTGAAGGGAGGCCTCGTCCCCATAAGTTCACTTCGGGTAATGTCAGGGATGCTCTATCCCTCAGGAGTTACTTGTGCAATTAATTAGAAGGGATCTCCTCCGTTTCAACATTTTATGCACCTAATTCCACTGTCCCGTGCATAAAGTGGTCAGATCCAGGCATTGCAATAAGTCTCCAAAATCAGGGCCAGAGTGAGTTAATGGGGAAGGTAACTGTTTCCTCAAGGATTAAAATAAGCAAAGAGGATGGGTTGTTACATAAACAATAACATTGGCCCCTTGAGTCAAAAAACACAAATGTAATTTATCTCAAAATTATCCTCTAGTTTGTTGTTCAAAATTAGATTACGATAACAAATGTGTTAAGCCTCTTGAACAGACAGTTATTCTCATGTCAATAGCCTCCGGAGGAACAATCTTCCCGGCCCAGATTTTCTATGGATGGAACTTGGGGTTTGGAAAAAAAGCACTTTGAATCTGAGCATTCAAACCATAGTTCTTATAGTCACTAAAGCTAAGAGACAACATGTCCCTAATAGGGAAAGTTTGGACTTCAGAATCAGATAAATCTGGATGGAGATACTGGCTTTTTACCGAGCCAGCTGTGCGAGTTTTGTTCAATTTACCCATTCTGAGTCTGTCTTCTTAGCTAAAAAATAAAAAAAAAAAAACACTTAAAAATGGGAATAACAATATCTACTTTACAGGATTGTTTTTAGGTTTCGGATACTGTATATGAAAGTACTTGACATAGTACTTGGCACATATTGGGACTTCGGTATATGGTAGCTAATAATACTACAAGTGCTTAGTAGAATACAGATCAAAGGATTACATTGGTTCCAGAACCTGAGGGCTCATCTTAGATACACTTAACCAGTGGTTCTCAACTCTGGCAGCTCAGAATCTCCTGGGGAGCTTCTAAAACAGGCCACTGTTCTGGTCTTGCCTCCAAAGGTTCTGCTTTTAATTGATTTGAGCTGAGGCTGTGTGTCTGGATACACTGCTGTGCCAGGGCTGAGGACCCTACCCTCATTCTCATCAACTAGGACTGGCTGACCGCATGCCAGGAAGCTTTGCAGAGATGTTTATGTGGGGTCTGGCCTTAAGCCTTACAAGTTCAGAAACCATCTTGTTAGACCTTCAAGGTAATTGGTCTCAGACCACAGGCTGAACAGGAAATGGAGAGGCTATTAATTTATAATTAAAAATATACCCGCCAAAGAGACCAAGTACGTGCATTGGCCTGAACAGCGTATTCTCCCTTTAAGCAAACTCCAAAGGCAGCCAAGTGATGAAGAAATGACTCAGAGCAGAGGAAGTGGTCACACCGTTTAATGTTGCCTGGCATCTGGTTTGACGGCCCATCGAAGGCATGTGCCCTTCAGGCACACTGGAAGCGCTATCTTCCCACCTGGCCCCTTCTCATCTGAGAATGGGCTTAAGGGGCACGTCCAGGGTTTGCAGCTGAAACAGCCCCTTCTGTGTGCTTTGGGGTCTCCCCTGCATGCCACCACCATCAGGTCATTCTGAAGTGGGCCCCATAATGTGAGTCAGAGCAGTAGAACTAGCTCACATCTGCATATAACAAACCGACTTTCCAATGCACCAGAAAGGGCAGGGTGTGAAGTTCAGCTATGGTCTGATGAAAGCAAGGGTCATAAATATATGTGGAAGCGCCCCAAAGGAAAATATTTTGGCTTTGACCTTCATCCTTCTCATTCCACAGGAGGGTTTGAAAGCTGCGGCTAAAATGCCTGCAGGGTCATAAACATCTGACACTGTTTTTATTTTTTTTTAAATTTTTTAAATTTATTCATGAGAGACAGAGAGAGGCAGAGACATAGGCAGAGGGAAAAGTAGGCTACCTGCAGGGAGCCTCATGCAGGACTTGACCCTGGATCCTGGGACCATGACCTGAGCCAAAGGCAGATGCTAACTGCTGAGCCACCCAGGCGTCCCTGACACTGGTTTCAGAGCCCATTACTGAGCTCACAGTTCCCTCGCCACTAGGCAGAGGGCCCCGGTGAATGACAGGATGGTGAATGTGGTTGGGATGAGGTCCATAGCCAAGGCCAACATCCCCAAGAGCACCTGGTCACAAATGGGCACAGCAACAAGGTGGTTGAGACGTCTGGGTTTGGCATAAAATGTTACCAGGTGAAGAAAGCAAGAGTCAGAAGTCAGTGTCACTCTGGGTTCAGAACTCAAAATACCTGAAGGGAATAATTTACTCAGGATGGAGAATCACTGTTCAGTCATTCTTACCAGAGAGTGAGAACTATGTTCAGTTTATTAATTGATGATATGGGATAATTACATTTATCAAAACCCAGCTTTCATCGTGGCTGTGGACTAACTTTGCATGTTGGCTATTTCCTTAGCCGGAGGGGCCGAAGGAAATTTCTTGCCTGGGTTCTGTTTGGATCCTTGTTGCATCTGGCTGACCTAATTTTGCTTTGCCCATTCTCTTGGGTGGGGTCCATGCTGGTTTCCATCACAGTGGCCATGTGCTTTTGCCAGGATTTTTATATTGCCGAATAGGTTCTATTTTCCACCCTCCTCATAGCGGCCTCTCCAGGCCCAGTGAACATCACGGCCCTCCAGCTCACCCACACCCCCTTTGAATTGAGTGGTGTCTATTCCTAAACCAGTTATACTCACAATACGTGTTATAGTAATTAAGTGATTTAATTACCTACTATGTCATCCCAACTTAATATTATGTAAGCCAATATGATGAGTATGAAAAGAAAGCGTTATTTCCTTGAGAACTAAGTGAAATTATTTGGAAAGACTCAGTGAAAGCAAATTGACTTAAAGATTTGCTTTAAGTGTGTAGAGATTGGGATAAATAAGAATATAGAAGAATTCTATAGCAAAAGTCATTTTCAAGACTAAGATTTCATGCCACTTTAAAGAAGTTGAGATTTAAAATTGTGGATAACACAGTATAGGTGTGAGTTATGCAAAACAGAGACAGCAAGGATCCCCAGTGAGGGCACCAGGCTCAAAGAAAGGGTTTTGGCCCTATGTCCAAATATTGGCAAATAGGGGTGCCTAGCTGGCAGTCAGTAGAACCTGTGACTCTTGATCTTGGGGTTGAGTTGGAGTCCCATGTGGGCGTAGAGTTTACTTTAAAGAAATATATGTATATATTTTAAAATATTGATAAATAAATGATATATGTTTTTTAAGTTAAATGTTTAAAGTATATAATATGTATTTTTATCCTTGGTTCATCATGTAACATAGATTTATTGAGCGCCTACTGTGTGTCAGAATTCTCGATTCTGGGAATGCAGAAATGAATAAGGCCAACAACATCCCTGCCCTCAGATGAACATTCTGGTGAAGGTGACGGTGGAGAACGGCATATAATACGCTGTACGTAATGTATACCACCATGCACATGTATGAACTCAGCGTAAGCAGACTCGTGATGGGGGGTGGGGCGGGGGACAGGCAGTCATAGGACAGGCCTTGCCAGTGAGGAAGCAGAGTGGAGATGCACCTCCGGGGGCAGCCATGGGGAGATCTAGGGGAGACTCTTTGGGACAGAGGGGCTGATGAGGCTGACACCCCGAGCTGGGCCTGAGCTGGTACTTAAGGAAGAGAAAGGTCAACCTGCCTGGAGACAAAGGCTAAGGTGAACCCTGGGGTCATCCAGGGCATGGAGGCCCCGGGAAAGACTTTGGATCTGATCCTGCAAACGAGAAGCAGCCACTGGGTTATTTCTGAGAAAGAGAAGGAGACTGGCCAGGTCTGATTTCTATGTTTAAAAGGTCACCCCGCTGCTGTATAAAGAGAATGGAGTGAGAATGAGGGGCAAGAGTGGAAGCTAAAAGCCACACAGGGGAGAGGCAAGGAAGCGTCAGCCATCTGGGAGGGGCCCAGTGGAGAGGTGCTCCCAGAAAGCCAAGCTGCGGAAGCCTGCAAGCCTCAGAGGGGCTGGAAGGTGCTCTGGAGGCCTGGGGGGGCCGGTGGGGAGAAGCCTGGGAGGAAGGGAGACCAGAAGATGCACAGGAAGTAGCGCTGGGAGCCTGAGCCCTTTGGAGTGGCTTGAAGGGAAAGGGCGGGAGAGACAAGAGCTGGGGAAGGTAGACGTGTGCGAGCAGAGGTGCAGGTAGTAGGCTGGCGGGAAGGAGCGGGGAGGTGGCCCCGCAGGCCTCCCAGAGTCCTCCACGCCGGATGTGGAGCTTCCTGTGAGTTAGCAGAGAGACAGCTTGGTTTCTGGCTGTGAGATGACCGGGCAGAACTTGATGCCTTCACCATCTGAAGCAGGTGGCCTGCCTTTAGGAGCTGTTTCCTCGTTGTCTTCTGCTCTTCCGGTTTTCTTCTCCCTCTAGTGGGGAGGGCCCAGTCAGGAAGCCCAGAGTCTGCTTTTTGTTTGTCTTTGCAGCAGACTTGATGGGCGGGTGTGTGTGTGGGGGTGGCTCTAGGGGCCTGTGGTAGGGCCTGCAGAGTATCAGGGAGATGGCCCGGTGCCCGTGGGGGCTGATCTTGCCCATTTTTGGCAGTCGCTGTTGGGGAATGCTACTCGGCAGGGTTCCCATGTCAGAGGAAAAATAAGTGCAAGGCTTACATTTCTCAGGCTTTAGGTAGACTGTCTGTGGTTTTAAAGCTTTTGAAAAATGTCTGTTTATGGGAATCTATTTTATATATAGGTGTCAGCAATCTGATGGGAGAGAAAGAGGTTCCTGGCAGCCTTGGGACCTGGCTGGGACCCCAGTATGGACTGGAAATGTCCAGGCATCAGGTCACTGTTGAGGATAAGCTCTCTCTGGCAGAGGAATGGAAAGACCCTGGTTCAGAGATTTTACCCTACAGGCCTGGCCTTAATTTTTTGCCATTTTTGCCTCCACCCCTAGGTACTGGCCTTTGGAAACAGATGAGGCAAGGGACTGAAGATCTTGCATCTAGGAATTCCACCCCAACACCCCAATTCCTCCTTTTGACAGGCCCAGCACAGGGAGGTGAAGACAAATATGGGCTCTTTGTGACAGCGAGCCTAATGTGGCCCCTAATAAGCTAGTGTTGGCCCTGTGGAGGGCTGGAGGCAGCCTAGGGCCCAGAATCAAAACAGGCCGAATGGACACTCCCTCCAGGCCCACACCTGAATCTTCCCGGGAGGCATCCCAGCAAAGGCCAACATGCTGGGAAGAAGCCAGAGCCAGAGGCCTTCCCAGCCAGACCTGTAGCCTGCTGTACCTAGGCCCCCTGGGGGAACGGAGGAGGACTCATGTGGGAGGAGGCTGAAGGTAGGAGGAAGAGCAAAGAGTGAAGGGGGCAGAGAAAGAGAGCAGAATTTTTCTCTGGCCAGGAGAGATCCGAGGGGGTGCCTTTCTCAAGTTTTTGAAACATTACTCCTATTGGTGAATGAATACAACCAACATACATATCCTTGCATAAAGGCATAGGTATGGTTTAATGAAGAATTCTAAAGAGAACACCTGGGTAATCACTGCTTAGTCAAGAAGGAGGACAGAGCCTGCACCTGAGATCCCCATGGGTAACCCCTACCACTCTACCCAGAGGAACGATCATCCTACCTTGTGGTAACATCTCTTTACTTTCCTCTATAGTGTGATCACTGATGTGTGTATCTTAAAGAATAAATTCTAGCTTCAGTAGTTTTTAAATGGCATGGGAATAAAGTCATACTTGATGTGTTCTTTTATCTTGCCCCTTTTCCCTCAACATTGTTCTTTGAGCCTCATCTATACCGTTATGTTTGTTCATTGATTTTCACTGAGGTATGTGATTCTCTCATATGACTATGCCATGATTATTTATCCATTTGACTGTAGATGGGAAATTGGCTGTTGTACAGGGCTGTTGGCAATGGACCACGCTGTGATGAATATCTTTGGCTGTGAGTCATGGTGCACATGTGCCTGGCTTTCTCTGCATGTGTACCTAGAGTTGGAAATTCTGGGTTCACATATCCAGAATCTTAAAGGTAATACCAAACTGTTTTCCAGAAAGATGAATTGGGTTGTTCCAAGTCTATAGCTTTGTTAAGTTTTATCTGTTTGTTAATTCCTGAGAGAAGCATGTCAAAACCTCCCACTATGTTTGTGGATTGGTCTATTTAGCATTTGAGTTCTGTTGGGGTTCTTTTGCTTTCTATATTTGAAGCTATATGTTATTAGGTATGTAAAATTGTTATATCTTCTCAGGAATTGATCATATTCAAAACACTTTGGAGGTTCAAGAACATTTATAAGAACATTATGCATTGCCAACTACACTGAACAATAGCCCCAAATGGGAAATTGTCCAAATGTTCTTTTATCACTAGGAAATGACCCTAATTACCTCTGCTAATGCTTTTTGCATTAAAGTCTATTTTGTGCTTCTAACCTTGTTGCCTCCAGGATCTTGGGAAGAAGAGAGCCCAAGACAAAGTGAAGTTGCTACAAGAAAACTGAAGAGGGCTGGAGAGAGAAAAATAAGGCTGCTCCCCAGTGAACCACCCAGCCCCTCTGTGCTCAGGGACATTGAGGGATCTTCAGTTCACTGCCTCGGGAGGACTGGAATGAGGCAGAGAAGAAGACGCAGAGTTTTAAGGACAGCCACTTTCCATCAGAACACCTGCTAGACTGCAGATCAGATCATGGGAAACTCAGCTGTGTGCATATGTGGCGTCTCCACATGCTCACCCCACAGCTCCAGGGGGATTTGTGGCCAGTGGTTGAGATAATACTCTCAGGTATTATCATATCTCAGGTATGTGTGAGGATGTACTTCCTGCCAGCTCAGGATAGAACTCCAGATATTTGTGAATTTGTCATTCTCTTCATCATGTATGTACTTATCCAGTCAATAAATACTCTTTTTTAAGGATAAAAGAAGTTTTTATTTATAGTCTTAGAGTGAAGGGGAAAACCTCAACTTGCAAGACACATCCTGGGCAGTGTGGACACATACTTTTTATTTCCATGGAATGGAATCAAACACAGACTAAGACTAGAGAGTACACACTAGAGTCAGCAGAGGCCAGGAATGGAGTAGGAAAAAGACAAAGAAATACAGCCTAAACACAAAAAGCCCTTCCCTGTGATCTGCTGACTGTAGCCAGCACCAGGGCTGGATCACACAATGGGAATGAGGTCCAAGGCAGTTGGAACAGGAGTGGGGCGAGGGTGGGGAAGGGTCTACACCGGGGTGCAGGTTTAGTACTGGGTAAATTGCTCTTAGTATTTATATACGAAATTAGTTGGCTCTATTTCTTAGAAATGTACATGGAAAAGAAACGAAGATTTGATCATTACTTTCTGAATCTGTTGCTCTGCAATACTGATATCATCAGAAATGAGGATAATTCACTCAGGTTCAAATTTCAGTAGCAGGAAATAGTATCAAAACATCGTCATCACTGGCCCCCAGTACAAAACCTCTCCCCGACCCGATCCTCCCTCCTTGTCCCACCCCTACCACCCCTGGGCAGCTACCACTTCACTGCTGCACAGTCTCCCACAAGTACCGCACGAGTGTCACACAGCCCTTCCTAACGCTGGCTGAGAAAGACAGGCATGAAACAGGCCAAAGACTCTGTGCTGCAAATCTGTCCCCTCTTGTTTTTATACCACAGACTTCTTAAAGGATCTGGTTTTTCTAATGGAATGGCAAATAGCCTTTTAGAAAAAAAAAAAAAAAAAAAAAAACTCAAAAAGAAGGGGGATTAATTCTGACTCCAAACCAGTCATCTTCTTAACGTGGAGCAATCCATAGATTCATAAAGTCAATGTAACGGAGGTGAGGGTGGCTCTAGGGGCAGGGCCTGGGAAGCGGGAGCCTTCCAGGCCTGTGTCCAGCAGGGCTGGAGACGCTGGTGGCTGGTCAGTACAGCATGTGCTCAGAGGGCCGGTGGGCGGTCTGCCCTCTGCAGAAAAAGCTGCCAAGTTGAGGTGTTTTGTTTTAAACATTGCTGGTGGGGACAGGGAATCCCTGAAGGGAACTGGCTTTAAAAATTGTGGAAATGGGGAAGGAGAATGTGAGCTGTTGTCCAAGAGATTCTCCATAAAAATAAAATTTAAAAAAAAGAAAAAGGGATCCCTGGGTGGCGCAGTGGTTTGGCGCCTGCCTTTGGCCCAGGGCACAATCCTGGAGACCCAGGATCGAATCCCGCGTCGGGCTCCCGGTGCATGGGGCCTGCTTCTCCCTCTCCCTCGCCCTCTGCCTGTGTCTCTGCCTCTCTCTCTCTCTCTCTCTCTCTCTGTGTGACTATCATAAATAAAAAAAAAAATAAAAAAGAAAATAAATAAAAGAAAAAAAAGAAAAAAGAGGAAAGGAAAAATAGTCTCTTAAATGTTTGTGAGGGCTCTAGGGATGAACTGAAAGGCAGATGAGACGATGGAGGAGATGCACAGTTGGTGCTGCTGACCGGCCCCACGGAGCTTAGCTGGTCTCCACCCCGAGCTTCTTCCTGCATTGGGACTTTTCAGGCTCCCAGCCTCTGCCAACAAAGGAGATGGTGCTGCCCGTGGCATGGGGGCTGCTGAGGAGGGGCAGTTGGCCTGTCCCTCTGCCTCACCTTCTCCAGGGCCTGGACTTGCTGCTCCAGAGGCGCTGTCTGCTGCTTGAGGTCATCAATGTCTTGCTGGTGTGTGTGGTTTTTCCTTTGCATACACTGGATGCACTTGGTGGCCTTGTCTAGGATTCAGGCCGGGATGCTTCCTTTGCTTGGCCAAGGTGCTGGGACCGAGGCCGGCACACTGTGAAGACTGCCTTTGTGGTCCCTAGGCTTTCATTCTGGTGCATTATGGTGAGCCCGTTTGTCAGCTGTGGGTTGAAAGCTCAGCTCGACTGCTGTCCCCCTGGGTGTCCTGCCACCCTTAATCGTTCATTCCCTACGGCTTCCTCCCGAGAAGCAGAGAAGTGGAGTGGCCACTGCAGCAGCAGCTAGGGTTGGGGTTGGGGTGGGGAGGGAGTGGAAAGTCCAACAACAAGCCCAGTCACCCTACACACTCACACACACACACACACACACACTCCATGGGTAAGAGCCACCTCCTCACTCCAGTCAACAAATACTTATTAAGTACCTACTGTAGGCAGGCACTGGGCCCACTCTGGCTCTTCTCTTTGAGTTTCCTGGTCACTGCTCAATGGACGCAAGACAAAAACTCTCATCCTTCGAAAGGCCTGAGCTGCTCTCTGGGGTCCTGTGGTGGCCACGAAGCCTTTGGCCAGTTAGCCAGGGAGAGCAGGAGACTAAGGCTTCCATTCCCTCTGACCCTTCTCTCTCTCCTCAAAAGCTGGAAACCCCTGACACAGACATTTCTTGCTCTGGGGCAGTTCTCTGCTCCTAAGAACCAAGAAGGCTGATGACCAGGAGATGCCGCTCGAAACTAGCTGGGGGCTCTCAGGGTGACATGAGGTGAGGAGTGTGCTGCCAAATGTTCCTTATTCTTTCTCCTCAAACTGACAAGATCTTCATTAGGCTTCAACCAGAGAGGAAAACTCAAGAATAAACCAACTGCCAATTGCTCTGGGAGCTCGAGAAGCCCAAAGGTGTCACAGCCATCACCTGGCCTGAGGATAACTCTCTAAAGTTGTTGCCAGAGCGGGACACTTTTGAGAATGATAAGTTCTGTTAATACGCGCGCTGGAACAACAGCTGTAAACTCGGGACTGTCTTGGATCAACTGAGAGGCATGGTCACTCTCTCTAGAATGGAGTCTCAGAAACGATCTGCAATGAAGAAATTTTGTTCCCCCTCTGCCTCCTCAGAATGTGACTCAGAACTCATGCTAACCAAGAGAAATCCTTCCTAGACGGGCCTGCTTCCCTTTTGCCAGAACACAACGGCAGGAGAACATCCCCAAATGCTGCTGGGTTGGGCCATTTTAGAAAGCCACCCTGAGGGGATCCCTGGGTGGCGCAGCGGTTTGGCGCCTGTCTTTGGCCCAGGGCGTGATCCTGGAGACCCGGGATCGAATCCCACATTGGGCTCCCGGTGCATGGAGCCTGCTTCTCCCTCTGCCTGTGTCTCTGCCTCTCTCTCTCTCTCTCTCTCTCTCTGTGACTATCATAAATAAATAAAAATTAAAAAAAATTAAAAAAAAAAAAAAGAAAGTCACCCTGATGGGCATCTGGGTGGCTCAGCGATTGAACATCTGCCTTCAGCTCAGGGCATGATCCCGGGGTCCTGGGATCGAGTCCCACATCGGGCTCCCTGCAGGGAGCCTGCTTCTCCGTCTGTCTGTGTCTCTGCCTCTCTCTCTCTCTGTGTCTCTCATGAATAAATAAATAAAATCTTTAAAAGAAAAAAGAAAGAAAGTCACCCTGAGGGACCTCAAAGGCAATGAAGGATACTGAAAAGATGCCTGCAGGGCTCCTGTGCGGAAACTGCATCAAAGCTGGAATCTTAGGGAATCTTTGAAGATACGCTGGCCAGAGGGAGGAAGTTCTTGTCACTGGGTTGGGAACATAGGCCTCCACTCCACACTGACACTTTCCTAGAAGGTCAAAACTGTTTGGGCTTTGTAGATGTTCGGCTGAGATATGATTTAGGGGAAGTGCCAGGCTTTGGGATTCACCTTCCTAGGCTCCCGTGTCTTGTCTCCACGCTGTGATGCAGTTATTGGCCGTATTGTTAGAAGAGGATATTTGAAGATGAGAAGGCCCTTATGACAGTGCAGAGACTCAGGCCTCATTGGCTGTGCCTCTGTTCTGGACGGCTTGGGACGGGATGGCATTTGGGACGTGAGCGGGCCTCGGAGGGGCCCAGCCTGTGGGCGGGAACCGAGCCCTCTCAGGCTCCCAGGCAGAGAAGGTGGGGATGGCCTCTAGAATCTGGATTTACCCGCGGGGCTGGGATGGGGCCCATCTGGCGTGTCTCAGCTCCCTTCTGTGTGCGAGTGTCGGCAGACCACACGGGTGTGTGCGCTTCATGAGTGAAAACCTTCCAGATGTGCTCAGCTGTCCACATAGCCAGCAAGTGTCCTGTCTTCTGTAAGTACTGCACACGTGCGATTCAGCGTGCTGCTCCCGGCGGGAGAGGGTAGCGCTGCCGACCGATCCTCTAGGCTCAGGGATGGCACCACGGAAAGATTTGACCTGCCTTTTTTGTTTCTAAAAACTAAAAAAGAAAACTCAGGGAGAACAAGAGAATAGACTTGATAATTGATTCTTACAACCAAAGATAGCTATGCTAATAATAGTGCTAATGGTAATAATTGCTAGGCACAGCAGCAAACATTTACTGAACGTGCTTAAATGCAGGGTTTTAATGAAACCTCACGGCAACCCTCTGAGGTTGGTATCATTATCCCGTGGTTCAGATGGGGAATCAGGCAGAGAGAGGCTATGTCGCTGGCCTGATGGAAGTGGCACCGGTTAGACCACAGCCTCCATGGCACACAGAACATGAGGGCAATGGCAATGGGTCACGTGGGAGGGTCCTTGGGCTCCCACCATCAAACCTCACAACTTCCCCTCTGCTTCTCCCTAGGCTTCCCCCTTTCTGACTAGTGAGAAAGGAAGAGGCAGCTCTGCCTGCGTAGGGCTTACCTGTCCAAGAGACTGTCGACTGTCCTCCCGCCGCTGTCTTCAGCCTCTCCCTCCCCAAAGGTCCTTCCCATCACAAGGAAATATGCACAAGTCTCTCATGAAAAAGAACCAGAAACTAAATCCTCTTCTTAGAGCCCACTCCCCTCCACCTCCTCTTTTTTCTTCTCTTACCACTAAGCTTTTAGAAGACTTCATCTGGGTTCTCTGTGTCCACTTCCTTTCTTTTTCCTCCTCAACCTGCTGTAACCTGCATTCCACCCCATCCCCTATCACCTCTCCGCCAATAACCTTACACCAACCCAGTGTCCATCTCTGTCCCTACGTCTTGCCTTCTTGAAGACTCCATCCCTGTTGACCATTCCTTCCTTGTTGAAGTGCTCGCTCCCTGTAGCTTCCCCCCTACCGCCTTCTATTCATTTCTTCCTGTTCCTCTAGCTGCCCCTCCTTTGGCTTTATAGGCTCTAGGCTTTCTGCCCATCTGCAAGATGGTTAATTTGATTTGTCAACTTGACTGGGCCATGGGATGCCCAGATATTAGGTTAAGCATCATTCTGAGCATTACTGAGGGACTTTGAGGATGAGATTAACATGAGAATCAGAGCGTTGAATAAAGTGCATTGCCCTCTCAGTGTGATAGTCCTCATCCAATCCATCAAAGGCCTAAATAGACAAAGAGGCTGAGAGAGGGAGAATTTGGTCTCTCTGCCTGTCTTAGAGATGGGTCATTGGTCTTCTTCTGCCTTTGGACTCAGACTCAGACTGGAAACTATACTGTCTGCTCTCCACCTTGTTCACTGTAGATCCGGGTACCTCTCAGCCTCCATAATCACACGTGAGCCGATGCCTTATAACCAACCTATCTCTCTATCTCTATCTACATCTCTATCTACCCATTGCTACCATGATATATAGAATCTCTTATCGGTTCCATCTCTCTGGAGCACTGTGACCAAAGGGCTGGAGCCCCTGAACACTTCACTCCTTGCCCGCATAACATTACATCTGTAATAATAGAATTGGTTTCACATTATCATAGCCTTATAGGCTCCTTAAGGACACTGACTGCATCTTATTCATCTACCTAATCCATATTAAGTGCTCAGAAATGTTTGTTGAATGAATGAACAAGCTATAAACTTGGATGCACAAAGAACTAACCACAATGCGTATAAGCATGGGTGAGGCTCATTTAAAGTTCACGTGATCCTCATGTTGACAGTGGGGATCACAGTCTAGGGTAAGTAATTGTTATACACCTTAAATCTAATTTAGAGCCAAAAACCTCCCAAATGCACTACTTCAGTCAGGTCTTATGTACTTTGGTCTTCATGGTCAGGAGTTCATATCAGTTCAGTAAATGATCTTTGGGAAACAAAAGAGTAAATGTATATTATCTTTCTGATTCCTCAGACACGATTTCAAGATCTCACCTCTACCCAAGGCCCTAGATTTCCTCTCACTATGTCACTTTCTCTCTCCACCTCTCCTCTTGCTGTCAATCATATTTCCAGGGTGGAGTTGCTGGAGAAGAGAAAGTCTACATTCCTCTTTTCTATAGTTAGAAATTATTTGGCAGGTTAACAGCTAGCCCTAGGCTTTATTCTCTGTCTTGAATTCATAGATGAAGTACCTAAACTCCTCAGGCTGACATAGAACAAGAACCTGTTTTGGCTTTTGTTTTGGATGAGCCAAGACCAGTGTGCCAGGACCTGTACAAATAGGGTGGTGTAAATGTTAGAAGGCGTGTCTGGGCCTGAGTGCTGTGGGTGGTGACAGCAGGAGAGAGTTTTGAAGGAGCCTATAAAACAGAAAAGGGCAGAAAAACAGGTTGTGAGGGTTCATAGGCCAATTAAGTAGAACATTCCATCATGTTCCTTCTGTGTTTTTCCCAGCACACAGAACTAGTTTCTTCTCCACAGGTCATGTGTCACTCCTGGGACCCAAGGTGGGGCATGAAATGATAGATAGGAGGTTCCAGCACTTGCTTCCAGGATGGTCAGCCTGTGGTATAATCTTAGATGGGGCTGCGGCAACTCCTTCTTTGAATAGATGTTAGGAGCACTACCTCCAGCATCCATCAGCTTCCTAAATATAGTGTGTGAAGATATGCTCCTCTCCCCCAACATGTTTATGACACATCATTAAGGGCACTGCCTACAGTTAAATGTTCATATTGAAAGTGGCTGGTGCCTACTGATGTTGATCAGACTGACTCAACTCCCTGGAGTTTGTATAAAGCTGAAATTCTTCCTTAATTTTGAAAGGAACTCCCAGGATAAAGGCAAAAATGCCGGGATGCCTGGGTGGCTCAGTGGTTGAGCATCTGCGTTTGGCTCAGGTTGTGATCCCGGGGTCCTGGGATTGGGTCCTGCATCGGGCTTCCCACAGGGAGCCTGCTTCTCCCTCTGCCTATGCCTCTGTTTTCATTCTGTTCTTTTTCCTGCTTTCCAGAGAAGCTATGGAGAAGAGGCTCTTGATTGCCGAGAGGGACACTTCTGGCAGTCCCGGAAAGCCCAAATGCCTGTCAAATGCCTTTGTCCTTAGAGATCCCTATTAGGCACCTCTGATCCCTCCCTGTTTGCTTCCATGCACAGGGATCCACAGCCCCAGGCTGTGGGGGTGCTGGTCAGCATGCCTGGGTCTTGTTCATGTTTGCACTCCAGGGCTGGACCCCAACTGGAACATGGTACATGCTCGGTGCAGACAGAGCCTCCCTCCTTCCTCGCGTCCCACGTGTCCTGCTGGCCCTTGCCCCCATGTCCCAGTGTCCTGATTTCCCACTCCAGCCGCGTACCCTGCACTCTGGCTGTTGGGGCAGATTACCACAAATGGGAGGCTTTAAAACCACAAAAAAGTGTATTCTCTCCCAGGTCTGAAAGCTAGAAGTCTGAATCAAGATGTTGGTGGGGCCATGCTCCCTCTGAAGGCTCTAGAGGAGAATCTGGTTTTTGCCTCTTCTAGTTCCTGGAAACTCCAGGTGTCCCTTGGCTTGGGGTCAGGTATCTCCAAACTCCACCACCCCGGTCACATGGCCTCCTCTTCTGTGAACTCTTGTTGGCCTGTCTCTTAAGGACACATGATGACATTTACTGTCCACCAGGTACTCCAGAGTAATCTCCTCCTCTCAGAATCCTTAACCGTAATCACTTCTGCAAATATCTTCTTCCAGCTAGGTCATGTTTACAATTTCCAGGGATCAGCACTTGCTATCTTCGGGGGCCATTATTCAGCCACCCCAGCATTTTAAGAATGAGGGGGGAAGGATCAGAAGTGCAAGTGGGGGTATTGAGGTGGGTGGCAGCAGGGATCCTACCATGTTGGAGGAGGAAGAGGTGGGGTGCTGGGATCCAGGCAAGTGCAGAAAAGGAATCAGAGGTGAAGAGTGGGGGCAGGTGGTAGGAAGGTGCTCACAGGGAGATTAGAGAAGGTGAGAAATAACTTCTGAGAGAATTCAAAAAGTGGTTGGTGACCCAGAGAAGAACTGCCAGCAGCGCTTGAGATTGTTTGGGGCTGTGGGCCATAGATTTGTAGTGGCACCAAACTCCTGCCTGGAGAACATCCTCTGATAGTTTAAGCAGCCTCTGTGTGTGTGTGTGTGTGTCTGTGTGTGTGTGTGTGTGTGTGTGTGTGTGAGAGAGAGAGAGAGAGAGAGAGAGAGAGAGAGAGATTAGGAGAATATGGCACAGAGAGCCCACCATGTCTTTGGCTGGGGAGGTTTGCAAGGATGGGGAGCATGGCGTTGGCAGTACTGGTGCAAGTCTGGCTCACCCAGGAAGGAAGGGTCACTGGGAAGAGCACAGATGGACAGAAAGACTGGCTAGCTTGATGCTGTCAAAGAGCAAGTGTGGTGCCTTTTGCTGAAAGAAGTGTTTAAAGCTTCCAAAAATTGCTAACTAAGCAGAGTTCAAAGTTTGGGATGATGCAGGTACAAGCTCCTAGATATATGGAGAGAAGCCAGTGGCTGAGATGCAGGGGAGCAGGGGAGGGAGGGAGCTCTGGGACCAGCCTGCTGGATGCACCAGCCAGGGGGTGGATGAGACTTGCCTGGTCACAGGGGGACTTATAGGGGAGGAACAATGGGCTCAGGGGCCAGGAAGTAAATGTAGCTTTCCTTGATGAGATTGAGGATGTGGGGGACTTTACAATGAAAGGAGAGTTCTAGCGATGCCTGGGTGGCTCAGCGGTTTAGCATCTGCCTTCGGTTCAGGGTGTGATCCCGGGGTCCTGGGATCGAGTCCCACATTGGGCTCCCTGCATGGAGCCTGCTTCTCCCTCTGCCTATGTCTCTGCCTCTCCCTCTGTGTTTCTCATGAATAAATAAATAAAATCCTAAAAAAACAAGAAAGAAAGGACAGTTCAGAGGCACGATAAATAGATAAATACACAGGCCTGAGATGAGCAGGAGCGGGGGGAGCTTAGGTCAGGGGACATAAGCCCAGGCACTATGGGGAGGGTCAAGTGAGATCTAGGGGGCCGGGTGGGACAGATCCACCTCAAGGCTGCAAACAGGACTCTGGTCTCTTCAAAGCAGAGCTGTGCCGAGGCCCCAGGTGGTGTGAGGAGTTAGCACCCCGTAGCTTCTGTTACATCTTAGTTGACTCTTCTGTGTTCGAGAGAAGAAGCTAAAGTTACCATGAGTTGGTGAAAGGCAGTTTCAGAACAAAGGAATTTCTTCCTTTGTTGGTCTGCTCACTCATTAGTCGGGCCCCATGGCTGGTTTCCTTGCATAGGGCAGTCATTTATTTGCCAAGGCAAAGGTCTCGGCTTGAGAAGCCTGTCAGTCTGGGGACCTGATGCAAGCTCCTGCAATCAAGGTGAGGAGTCAAGCTAAAGGACTGCCCATGGCCGTTTGGGGTCCGCCCACAGGGGATGGAGCACCCTCTTGGCTGGACAGACCTGGCTCTGTGGGCTCTGCGCCCCTGCAGCAAACCCCCTCCCCTGGGTGGAGAGGTGAGGCTCCGAGTAACTCTAGGTGGAGAGCTACAGACAAGGCAAGACTTAGGACCTTGTAGTAAGGGGTGGCCACGGGTCAAGCAGAAAGTGACTTTTGACTTGAATAATTTAAGATTTGTGTGGCCACAGAAATACATACAAAGCAGGAAACCAGCGACTTCTTAAAGCACAGGTTTTTAACTATTATCGTTTATTTATTTATTTATTTATTTTTGGCTGAGAGTTGCTTTAAATCTTCTCAATTGTTGGCTTTTTAATATTTTGCAATGTTCTCTCTCCTAAATTAACAGGATGGGGAATTGACGGTGCAGTTTGGACTTATCTACAGCATGTTTTGTCACATTTAACTTCTGCTCTGAAGTTAATGAATTTCAGGCAAATTTTTCACCACCTGCACATAGTGAATACTTGGATGAGATTTTTATAGGCACCAAAAATACTTTAAATTATAATGTTAGCAAATGATAAAATAAGAGCACTCTAGTCATCAAAATCACTCACAGGATTTGCAGTGTTTAAGATCAGCCTGGCTCAGGAGATATCAAACCCAAACCCAGTTTGCAGCTAAAATGGTGCCACTGTTGTGACACTGTACATTATAAGAAATGTATATTGGATCTTTGTCCCTGTCCCTGGCACAGAGCTCCTAACAGAATACAATAAATGAATATAAGTTTTCCTCTCAGGTTCTTGCCACAGAGTTTTTTAGGCCCTTGGAATTTCCCAAAAGATAGGAGCAAGAGGAGCTTCTTTGGTTATTTATAACCAAGCCCCTCACAACCACACCTGGGTTTCTGTTCCTGTCAAGACTCCAGGAGGAGGGGGGCTGGTTGCAAAGAACCAACTATGAATGATTAAAGGGTTGGAACTTTCAGCCTCACCCTTCGATTTCTGGGGAGAGAAGAGAGGCTGGAGATTGACTTCTTTTTTTTTAAATTTTTATTTATTTATGATAGTCATAGAGAGAGAGAGAGAGAGAGAGAGAGAGAGAGGGAGAGAGAGAGGCAGAGACACAGATAGAGGGAGAAGCAGGCTCCACGCATCGGGAGCCCGACGTGGGATTCGATCCCGGGTCTCCAGGATCGCGCCCTGGGCCAAAGGCAGGCGCCAAACCGCTGCGCCACCCAGGGATCCCTGGAGATTGACTTCAATCACCAGTGGCTGCAATGCGATCTGTGTAATGAAGCCTTCACAAAGACTCTAACTGAACCTGTTGGAGAGCTTCCAGGTAGGTGACAGGGGGGTGGTGCCAGGAGGGTGGCACACCTGGAGAGCATGTGGAAGCTCCGCGCCCACTCCCACACACCTTGCCTGATGCATCTCTTCCATCTGGCCACTCCCAAGTTGAATCCTTTATAATAAATTAGTAATAGCAATTAAACTGTTTGTCTGGGTTCTGTGAACTGTTCTGACGAATGAGTGAACCTGAGGGGGCCGCAGGGGGTTGTTATGGGAGCCTTTGATTTGCAGCCAAGTTGGACAGAAGTTGTGGAATCTGGGGACACCTTACTTGTGATGGGTGGCTGAAGTTGGGAGGCATCTTGTAGAATCAAGCCCTCAGCCTGTGGGGTCTGGGCTCACTGGGCAGTTAGAGCCAGAATTGAGTTAGATTGTAAGACACCCGGTCAGTGTCCTCTAAGAATTGGAAAATTACTTGGTGTGGAAAAACACATACATTTAGTGTCAGAGTGTTAGGAGTACAGAAACAGAGGTTTTTCTTTTAACCAAAGTTAACAGCAGAAACAGGGCTTATCACGTCCCTGCCCTGCCAGCTTTGAAGTCCAGTGACTTGATGAATTCTTAAAATTCTTAAAAACATTTGAATCACTTCAAATTTTGCCAACAAAGTGAGTCTTTATTTGTTCTTTTTTAAGATTTTACTTATTTATTTGAGAAAGAGAGAGAGAAAAGCAGAGGGAGAAGCAGACTCTCCACTGAGCAGGGTGCCAGACTTGGGGTTCAATCCCAGGATCCCAGGATGCTGAGATTATGTCCTGAGCTGAAGGAGATGCTTAACGAACTGAGCCATCCAGCATCCAGGCCCCCCTCCCCGCACAAAGTGAGTGTTTATTAATATGTTACATGGTACCCTTTCAATTTTGCATAATCGTAATTAGCATGAAATCTATTCAATCATTCAACAAATCTTTTTGGAATATCTTCTTTGGACCAGACTCTCTTCTAGGTGTCAGAGATTCAGCAGTAAACAAAACAAAGTCCCCACCCCTGAGGACTTCTTAGTCTAATGGGGAGATTGATAATACACAAATAAGAGACATATGATATGATGTCAGGAAAGGTAAGTTCTATGGACAAAAGTAAAGCAGAAATGTGCGAAGGTGGTCAAAAGGCACAAACTTTTAGTTATAAAATAGAGAAGTCGTGGGGAATGTTCAGCCTGGTGACTATAGTTATCAAAACATTGGATACTGGAAAGTTGCTAAGAGAGTAGATCTTAAAATTTCTCATCACAAGAAAAAGAATTTGTAACTATGTCTGGTGACGGATGTTAAGCAGACTTTCTGCTCTGACCATTTTGCAGTATATACGGGTATCACATCATTATGTGTACACCTGAAACTAATACAGTGTTATATGTCAGTTATATCTCAATAAAAGAATGCTCCCAAATCAAGCAAGCAAGCAAGCAGAGGAAGGGATAAGGAAAGATGGAGGAAGAGATGCCATTCCAGACAGAAAGCTGGAGGGAGTTCTGTGGATACCGGCAGAGGGAACAGCAAGGAGTGGAGGTGTCCTTGGTGACTATTTAGCTCATAAAGGACTTAGTCTGGCATTGATATAGAAGGTGAGTTAAACCCACTAGTTATGGCATCAGACTCAAGTTCAAAGCCCAGCTCTACCACCTATTAACTCTGTGTCTTCGGGCAAGTGAATTAATCTGAGTTTGCTCATCTGTTGAATTGGGATAATAGTATCCTTGGCTCTTGGGATTGTGGTTTAAATAAAACGTGATCCTGAGCAGAAAACCTGTATCTCTGACCCTAACACATAGGGTGTGCTCCAAACTCCATGGCTGTCACTATTATTAGCATAATTACCAGGAATAATAAGCCCTTTGAAAGCAACATTTGTATAGTTAGTCCTGTCAACGCAGGGGGTTGGGCAAAACACAGAGGCTGTCCCTGCGGGAGGAGGAACAGGACACGCGTCTGTGGGTGGCCCTGCCCCTGGACTGTCCTGCCCCGCGCAGCTGAGCTCAGTTCGGCACAACGTAAAGGGGACAATGAGTGGGAACAGGGCCCGACTTTGGAGCATCTGCTCCTCACTCTGCACCTGTGGGCTCCTCAGCAGCGGGGCTCTGGCTGCCGCTCCCGCTCGTGTGCACGGCCCAGCGGCCCACGCAGCGCTCTGGGAAGAACGTTCTTGATTCGCCGCCACGTGTGCTGTTTGCAGCGATGATGGGGCCTTCCTCTTAGCCTCTGGATGCCCAAACCTTCGGCCCATCCGGCCCAAGGTGACCGCAGTCGGATGTCAGAACTGGGAGGAGCACCCTCAAGTGCAAAGTAGGAAATGGAGTTTGGCAAAAGGAAGCACCTGGGTTTTTTATAAATCTAAAATTAAAGAACGCATCCTCCTCTTAACACCTGCCAGTGGCGGACCAACTTTATTATAATCACCTGTCATCTTTCCTATCTTTCCCAGAAAGATGGGAGCTCCTTGAGGGCCTGGGAGGGGGGGGTTCTTTTGTCCCCAGAACCTTGTACCTAATAAATACACAATAATGAATGAATGAATGAATGAATGGCTCAAATGTAAAGAAAAGAAAATAATTCACAGTAATAAGTAGCTTTAATATAACTGTTTATGTGTAAACTTGTGTGACTATAATACAATTTTTATTTCTTGACCTAAGTCTTAATATCATATCATAAAGTTTTTCCCCACTATAAATACTCTCAGAGCATCTTTTTTTAAACCATTGCACAATATGGAAACATGGGGCTTGCCACGTGGGACTGTTAGCCATCCTCCACTGTTGAGAGGCTCCCATCTGCCCCCACCCCAAGACTCGTCACCTGTGGGGCTCTCCCTGGTTCTCCCCAGCCCATCCTGGTGGCTCTCAGGCTGTCTCACCATCCAGAAGTTCTGTGGTGACTGACAAGATGCTCCCCAGTGACCTGACAAGAGGCAGACAGTCTGTGAATTCTGGGAATTGAAAGGCAGAGTTGCACAGATGGTGAAGGAAGGCCCACCCTCATTTCTCCATGGCAGGCCTTTTCTGGGCAGTCTTGCTGGGCAGGTGGCCTCAACCAAGAGGGGGATTCTCACTCAATTCCCACTTAGCCCCCTTGACCTGATTCCTATGGGAATCAGCCTCACCGCACCCAGTGCCTCCTCACCTGTGTTTTCCCAGGGCCTGCCTTGGCCAGTGCTGGGTGTCCTGACGGGGATTGAGTCTAGGGGGCTCTCTATTGGATCCCCACTGCTTGACATTATGCGTGGACATGCAGTAGGCACTCAGTAGCTGTCTGCTCTCCCTCTCTGTGGCTCTCCACCACGTGTCTACCTCCTACACTGTCTCTGATTCTCTCATTATGGCAGTGCTACCCTTTCTCCTTCATACCCAGTCCCTCTCTCTGTCCCTTGCTGTTGGGACTGCTGTGGGGTTTCTGAAAACCAATCATCTGAGCTGCATTTTTCTTTTTAAGGTTTTATTTTTAAATAATCTCTACACCCAATGTGGTGCCCGAACTCACCACCTTGAGATCAAGAGTCGCACACTCCACCAACTGAGCCTGCCAGGTGCTCCTTTGTGCTGCATTTCTTTCCCTCCATCCTCAATGAGCGGGCTGGGTGTTGAACTGGCCTACTTAGAATGACAACATGGAAGCAGTTTATGAGAGGAGCTGGTTCTGAAAACTGAGACAGCAGAGGGAAGGCATCTAATGGAAATGCGCATCTAGACGTGCACAGGCTGGCACCCTCTTCCACTCTGAGAGCAGCTGGTGTTGTTCTCTGAGATAGAAAGTGCCCCAAGAAGAGAGTCACTGAGCGCGGCCACATCTGTGTGCTTGGCAACTAGAAGGCGGGCGTGTGGGTGGGTCATGTGGTTCTGGGCCATGGGTTCCCACGTGTGCCCTCCGTATGAGTAAGCCAGTGTTTCTGAAGTGCTGTAGTCTGTTCTGGGTGCGTGGTTTTTATCTGGAGCCATTTAGATTCTGTCTTGACTCCCTACATCATTGAGTTGGTAAATTGAAGGCTGAAATCAAATATGACTTTAAAAGAATTCTTAGAGTGATATAAAAGAATGTGATCCAGACACCACTAATGCAGCCTTTAATACATTTTATGTGTGTCCTATCGATATGAAGAATATTTTTCAAGCTCCTATCAACTCCCTGGAAATATGCCTACATATGTTAAGAAAAGTACATAAGTATAAATGCACATATCCTCAAACATGTACCAGCTTCCAGAAGGAGATGCAGCCCCTCCTCTTGCTGTTTCTCCTCCTTTTCCTCCTCCTCTTCCTCTTCTTGTGCTCTTTTCAATTTTTTTTAAAAATGATTTTATTTATTTATTCATGAGAGACACACAGAGAGAGGCAGAGACACAGGTAGAGGGGAAAGCAAACTCCTTGTGGGGAGCCCGAGGCAGAGCTCAATCCCAGGATCCCAGGATCATGACCTGAGCCAAAGGCAGATGCTCAACCACTGAGCCACCAAGGTGCCCCTATTTTCTATTTTTTAAAGTTTTTTTTTTCAGTAAGGTCTAGCTAGACATGGGGCTTCAACTCATGACCCCAAGATCAAGAATCGCATGCTCTATGGAGCATGTCAGTGGCTTAGTCGGTTAAGCATCCAACTCTAGATTTTTGTTTCAGGTCATGATCTCAGGGTCCTGGGATCAAGCCTTACATTGGGCTCCAAGCTCAACGAGTAGTCAGCTTGAGGATTCTCTCTCCTTCCCCCTCTGCCCCTCACCTGCCAGTGTTCTCTCTCTCTCAAAACAAACAAACAAACAAACAAACAAAGCCAAAAAACAAGAAACAAAAAAAGAATATCATGCTCTATCAACTGAGCCAGCCAGGTGACCCTATTTTTTAAAGTTATTTTGATGTCTATTTTTTCTAGTTAATGAAATTTGGTATTCAGGAGTATTATATGTGCTTATGAAATAAAGTTGATGAAAATCAATAAATACCCTAGTGCAGAGAGACACAGTGGTGTTCAGTAGAATGCTTACCTCTGTGGAAACAGTCGTTTTCACTTAACGGTTACTTCTGCTATTAACTCTTGTGATTTCGTTCCAAAGCAATTGATAGATTAGGGAACAATTGGAACATAACATGCATTCTGCGTTTGCCTATGAACACTGAACTACACTCAACTAAACTGAGCTGGTATGAAAAAACAAAACGCATGCACACATGCATGCACACCCTCACACACACCGCATCTATGAGCTACTTCAGTTCACCGCATGCATTATCCCAAAAGGTTGTGCTTTGCTATGTTCTTGCACATGTGAGCTTCTCTATATTGAAACAAACAAACATTCATCCAACATCCCAAACATGTCTAAGCTCACTGGCTCCAAACCCCAAAGAGTATGTGGGATGAGGAAAGCATTATTTATATACGAAGCTCTTAATGGAAATTGCTAAGTCCTGCAGAAGTGACTCCATCTAATGCCAGTAATGCCTGGTTTCGTGGTTTCAAGCATTGCTACAATTTCCGAAGTGCTGAGTGCAGATGAGAAAAATTAGAAAGTTGAAAACAAATTTCCAGCAGTGATACAGAATTGCAAAAGAAGTCTATAATGTTGGATTAGATTTTCAATTTTGATGAAACAGGTATTTATAATAAACACATGCCACAAAGGATCTATATCTCAAAGGCAGAAAAACCTGCCTCAGGATTTAAGGTCCTAAGAGACTGCTTACACTCTGATACTTGGTGCCAAGGGAAAACTAGGACAATAAATCCCACCCACCAACATGGGTGCTACCACCTTCTGTTCAATTTCAGATAATGCTCTTTCCACCATTCAGGATCACACACATGAGCCCCACCCCTCCCCAGCCCCCTCCACAAGCACCCCTCAGGTCATTTTCAAGGAAATGTGCCATATTTGCTCTAATATTTTTGTATTTATTAACCACTTCACATGTTCAAACTGCTCCTGTTTTTGTTCGGGTCCTATCTTCTTTCTTGGAACAGGTCACTGATGACATTTAAAGCTGTTCTGCAACACATTTACTCTTGTTAGTCCTGTGCTGTTTACTGAGTGATTTTGAGTCGTCTGGTGATTTTTAGGAACATATACGTCACACGAAAGCACAACGGACTGTATTTGGAAGTGGCTTGTCAGCTGCATTACTTAATTAGACTTAGTGATCTTGCCACATGGCCGTGAGTGACTCATGAGGGGCAGGGGAGTCGGAGCCAGTGTTAGGATTCTGAGGACTTCACGTTTATTTATTTTTTATTATATGGTTATCTAAACATACACAAAGGTACCTCTTTTTTAAATGTTGAAAAATATCAATCTGGAGCTTTTATTGTAAAAGATCCTGGAACTGGCAGAGTTAGAAAAAAGACACCAGAGCAAGCACTGCCAAAGCAGCACAGCTAGGGACGTGGGATGTACCCCCTATGACACCTACCGAAGATAGAGAAAACACCTGAGAGTGGTCTGTGATCTGGGCAGACTCTCCATAAGCACAGCGGGGTCAGAACTGTGAGCTCAAAGTTTGGGCTGGTGGGGAGGGTGTTCTGGAGACACGGGGGTGGGGGCTGCAGGGGTGTGGGGGGAGCGGAGGGAGGTGGGGATTCTAAGCTAGAGAAACAACACATTTGAAGTCCGGGGTGCGAGAAGGAGGTGACCAGGTACCACATCTATACAAGACCAGTGACTCCTCTGGGCTCCCGTCACCCAGTGTTTGGCTCAGTGGATGATGCCCTCATGGCTTCAAGGTCTCAGTCAATAAGCAGTTTGGAACCATACAGCTGCTCTCCTTGGTCTATGCAGCCAGAGAGAATGCATCAGCATTTGTGAGAACAGCCCGAGGAAAGGCCACCCAATCCATCCCTGAAGGGAGCAGAGGGAGCATCACTCACCTCATGGTCCCCCTTGCTTCACTAGATACTCAATTTTAAGAATAGGAGAGACCGTGTGCAAGGCAGGAAGGACAGAAGGTGGGTGGGAATGGGGTGGGATGTTGATGACCGACCTCCCCACCTAGGGTTATCCCACAGTAGTGACTGGAGGGGCCAGGAAGGGATCCGAGCCAGGAAAGCTCTGCTCAGGTCTCTCACATTGCTCATTCCGTTGTTCAGCCGCTGGGGATTGTGTAGAAGCAGACGGAGCAATTCCTTCTCAGCTACTCTGTCAAATCTTCCTCACTTTCCTCAGGGGCCCACTTCAACCTCTGGCATTGCTTCCTGCTCTGGGCTTGAGGCTGGAGTCCCTTCACTTGTCTGGAATATAAGGGGGATGCACCACCTCTCTTCTTCCATGAGGGTGAGGGGCAACAGCACTACCCCGACAACTCTCTCGGCCAGGAAATCCTTCCTTTCCACTAACCACCTTCATCCATTCTCCTTTCAACACCTTCCTACCCCAACTGCTCTCTCAGATGGACAGTGTGTCTGGGGGCATAACTGAGCAACACCAACATAGATGGTCCAACATCTCTAGAATATATAAATACTTGTCATCTGTTATTCTCAGCTATGGGGCCTCCAGTGAAACACCAAGACAATGAAAGATGTCTTTGGTTACAAACTTACATACGTGGACCTTCTGTGAAGTTACTGTGTGTCCCATGTCATGACTACCATGTTTTTACTATTAAGACCTTGTGACATGTTTGATTCTCTAGAAATGTGGCATATTTGTGACTGTGAGATATATTCTTGGGTCAAAAGGAATAGCAGAGAAATTTTAAATTGCATTCAGTTTTATTGTCTGTAGAAATGTTGGCATGGTAATTTTGAAACTCATGTATTTTGTAGGATAAAACAGGTAAATAGGTTGATGAAATGAGTCCAGATTTTCATGGCCAGAAGAAAGACATACAAATACAAAATTAAAGTTACAAAAGAACATTTTTGTGTCAATTTTGAACTGATAATATTGGTGTGAATTCACAATTAAAACTAAAAAGTATTTCCTACCTTTGTCCACTGAAAGGCATTGAAACTATGACACATAGCAGCAATGAGCACATTTGGGGCCAGACTCCAGTTTCTTAGTATTAGGCTGAAAGCTGGGAAATTGCCTGTATAGAATAGGATAGTATTAGTTAAGTGTAACACTGACCTTCACTAAAGGAATGAGGGGTTCTGGAGAAATGGCTGATTCCAGATCTAGGCAGAGGAAGGATAAGATGACCTTGATGTATCATGTGCCAAAAAGTAAGGAAGTGTCAAAGTTTAATGGAATTGTACCAAAAATATATGGACCCTATAGTCCATTAGGGGTCTCCTAATACCCAAGTTTGGAACAATTTGACAATCTGAGCATCAGAAGGAAAAAGGACCAAGACTATTATAAATAATTAAATATTTTATTAATGGTTGAATAATAAAAATCCATGGCACCATAGTTTTATAGACAAAGAGAGAGAGAAATCATTTACCACCACGGGTTATGACAGTTACACTAATTTCTTTCTCTGAATATTTGTAATTAAAGGGAAGAATTAAACACTTACCCTGCCTTTTGAGGAAAAAGTGCGTTGCTTTCCTCATTGATGAAAAGCAGTTCTTTACAGAAGAGTGAGTTGATATAGGTAGAAGAATAATTGAATTAGAAAATTATCATTTTGTGAATGCTAATGAAATAATTGGCTTGGGCAATAAATGCATTCTATAAACCAAGGGTCAGGGAACTACCATCCACCAGCCAAATCCAGTCTACCATCTCACTGATGTATATCCTGTGAGTTGAGAATGTTTTTTCATAATTTAGATAGTTGACAAAATCCAAAGGAGAACAGCATTTCTAGACATATGAAATTTATATCAGTTGAAATTTCAGTGTTCATAAGAAAGGTTTTTTTGGACACAGCCATGCTCATTCATCTACATGTTGCCTACGCCTGCATTTGTGCTACAGTGGTAGATTCGTGTAATTGAGAGAGAGACAATGTGGTCCACAAAGCCTTAATTATTTAGTATCTGGAACTTGACAGAAACACTTGGCTGACTCATGTCGCAAATATTTGTAGGAAGGGAATTGAGGAAGAAGGTGTTTGCATGGTGCTAACGTATCATTCTATAAATCATTCATTAATTGCAAAAGGAAACACACACTTTATAATGGAAAGATCTGGCAGTCACCACCTTACGAAGTCATCAACACTTAGCATCGGTAATAGAGGAACAACTTGACCATCTGTACCTGCTGCCATGAAGCAATATGAAGTCCTTGTGTCACCTCAGAAGTATTCTTGTTAAACATGTTTATTTTTCATTTTATTTTTTAAAAAGATTTCATTTATTTATTCATGAGACACACAGAGAGAGGCAGAGACATGGGCAGATGGAGAAGCAGGTTCCCTGCAGGAGCCCAATGTAGGACTTGATCCCAGGACCTCGGGATCACAACCTGAGCCGAAGCAGATGCTCAACCGCTAAGCCACCCAGGTGCCCCAGGGTCAAGATCTTTGTAAAAAATCAGTTGTCAAAAAAAAAAAAAATCAGTTGTCCATGTATATGTGTGTGACTGTTTCTTGAATCTCTATTCTGTTTCACTGATCTGTTCATTCGCTTGTACAGCCTTATGGTAAGTCTTGAAATTGAGTAGTATTAATACTCTGACTTTGATCATCTTTTTATTTATTTATTTAAGATTTTATTTATTTATACATGAGAGACACAGAGAGAGAGACAGAGGCAGAGACACAGGCAGAGGGAGAAGCAGGCTCCATTCAGGGAGCCCTACATGAGACTCGATCCCTGTTTCCCAGGATCAGGCCCTGGGCTGAAGACAGTGCTAAACCGATGAGCCACCTGGGCTGCCTTGATCTTCTTTTTAAAAGTAGTTTTGGCTAGTCCAGTTTCTTTGGCTATTCTTCACATGTCCGTATAGTTTTTAGAAACAATTGGTCAGTATCTACAAAAAAGCCTGTTGGGATTTTAATTTTGATTGCACTGAATCTACAAATCAATTTGGAAAGAATTCATATCTCACAAATATTGAGTCTTCCAACTCATGAACATGGTATACCTCTTTGTTCACTTGGGTCTTCTATAAGTCCTCCCAGCCATGTTTTGTAGTCTTCAGAGTGCAGGTTGTGATTGGTGGAGTTCAAAGGTGCCCCCAAGATTCCTGTCTCCTGGGTTAGGCACCCTGTGTAATCTCTTCGCCTTGAGTGTGGGCCCAACCCAGGAGTATTGTGCATAATGAGATTTCACGCCTGTAATGAGGTTACAAATGGTTGGTTTTTGAGTTAATAAAAAAGGCTATAATCTTACATGGGTCTGACTTTATTAGGGGAATTCTTAAAAGAGGATGAAGGACATGAAGCCCTGGAGAGACTCTCCTGTTGGCCTCAAGAAAAAAAGCTTCCATGAGATCTGTAGCCACAGTGAACTGAATTCTGCCTGCAAGCTGATTGAGTTCTAAGAGGTCCCCAAAGCATCAGAGTAGACCACAACCCCAGCTGACACCTTGCTCATGGCTTGATTGACCTGAGCAGAGGATTCAGATATGCTGTGCCCAGATTTCTGACCCACAAAAACTGAGTGTATTTCTAAGCTGCTAAGGTTATGATAGTTTGCA
Organism: Nyctereutes procyonoides; assembly: GCF_905146905.1. Classification (NCBI taxonomy): domain Eukaryota; kingdom Metazoa; phylum Chordata; class Mammalia; order Carnivora; family Canidae; genus Nyctereutes; species Nyctereutes procyonoides. The sequence continues at coordinate 7,594,540 of NW_026575033.1, read as the reverse complement.
GCACAGCACTAGCAAAACTAATCCACAGGCCTTGAACATCTTTTGTCAGATTTATCCCTATTTCATATTTTGTAACAGCTAAAGATGTCTATGAACTTGTTTTCTTAATTTCATTAGCTAGAATATGGAAATAAATGGATTTTTATATGTTGATCTTGGATTCTGCAGCCCTGCTATATTTATTTGTTCTAGTAGTTTTTTATAGATTTCTTAGGATTTTCTACATATAGGATAATAGAAAAAAATTTCCTGTATAGGATCTATGTATAGAATAATGTGAGAAATAAAAATGTTATTTTGTCCCTTCAAATCAGCATGCCTTTAATTTATTTCTCTTGCCTTAATACTCTGGCTAGACCTTTCAGTTCAGTGTTGGACAGAAGTGGTAAAAGAGGACATCTTTTGTCTTGCTCCTGATCTTAAAGAAAGGTATCTCACTTTTCACTTTTAATTATGATAGTAGTTTAGAGATTTTTGTAGATGCTTATTATCAGGTTGAGGAAGTTCCCTTCTGTTCCTGATTGGTTTTTCTTTTTTTCCTTTTTTTTTCAATGAGAAATGGGTGTTGAACTTTGTTGAAAAATTTGCTGCATCTGTTGGGATGATCATGTGGTTTTTGTCCTCTATTTCACCAATATGGTGAATTACACTGCTTGATTTTCTCATGGTAAACCAACTTTGCACACCTGGCACACTCTCACTAGGCTATGATGCATTACCCATTTGCTATATTGTTGGATTCTATTTGTTAATATTTTGTTTAAAATTCCATATACTGGGATCCCTGGGTGGCGCAGCGGTTTGGTGCCTGCCTTTGGCCTAAGGCATGATCCTGGAGACCAGGGATCGAATCCCACATCGGGCTCCCTGTGCATGGAGCCTGCTTCTCCCTCTGCCTGTGTCTCTGCCTCTCTCTCTCTCTCACTGTGTGCCTATCATAAAAAATAAATAAATAAATAAATACAATAAAATTTCATATACTGGTTTGCATCTTTCTTCTCTTATAATTTTTTTTGTTTTAGTATTAGATAATGCTGACCTCATAGAATGAGATAGGAAATGTTTTCTTTTTTTCGATTTTCTGGGAGAGTTTGTATAAACATGTATTACTTTTTCCTTAAATATTTTATAGAAATTATCAAATTTACTACCAGAATTGACCACCTTTGGACTGTGGTTTTCTTTGTGGTGATATTTTAAGTTATCAATTCAATTTCTTTACTTTTTACAGGTCTTTCAGGAATTTCTATTTGTTCTTGAGTCAGTCGTGGTAATTGGTGTCTTCCTAGGCATTTTTCCATTTTATCTCAGTTGCATCATATGTTGGTGTCATATTTTGGTGTATAATAAGAAATCTCTATCTGGTCTTTGGCCTTGCACAGAACTCCTAAAACACTTGGGATTTTCTAAGTGATGAGAGTGATAAAGGTGTCTTTTGTTATGTTAATAGGGTGATTTGTGGAAAGCCCCTAGACAACCTAATGAGGACTGGTTGCCAAGGGAACCAACCATATGATTAAAGGATTAGAAATTTTAGTCCCACCCCTCACCCACCTCAGTCAAGGGAAGAGGAGCTGGAGATTGATTTCAACCAAAGGCCAATCAACAGTGTTTATGTGCATGAAGCCTCCGTAAAACCCAAAGGAATGAACAATTGGAGAGTGGCATGGGAGAGTGGAGCTCAGAGAGGCCAAGGAAGCTCTGCATCTTACACATACCTTACTGTAGAGAGCAAAATGGAGTCTCTCATGTCAAGCAGCTGCCTTTGTCAAGCAAGGACCTGTGTCAAGCAATGAGCCAAGCAGTTAAGGTACTGCAGCTAGGTGATATTACCCGACCAATGTCAACTGATACCTCAGAACTGATAATGAGCAGAAACAGAGGAGGTCTACAGAAACCTGAAACTGATTAAATCCCTTTAAAAAGGGGAATTTTGGCAGCAAACACTCAGACTTCAGACATGACCCCTCTATGTCTGACCACTTAAAAAAGGCAACTGCTGTTGAAGACTGCCCAGTTGATCTCCGAACAGAACTGAGATCCTTCACTGCTTGAACATAAGAAGCAGGAAGTGCCGAGAGCGGACCTGGATCAGACTGAGGCCTTATCTCAACTGTGTGCCCACAGACTGACCTTGTGTTTGGTTCACTAACTTCCTACACCCTTCTATTATCTTTGTTTGTTGTGTGATTTGTCTTCTGTCCTGCTTTGTGTGCTGTGTAAGAAGCAAACTTTAATCATGTGAAATGTCATTGAGTTTAGCATCCTGAACCTGCTTTTTATTTGTGATTTAACTTTGCTTTATGATTGAATAAAGCTGACATTGTAGAAAGACACAATTCGTGTGTGTGCCTTCATAGAGTGCTCATGACACTTAACCCTCTATATCTTTTATATCTGGCTGTTCCTGAATTATAGCATTTTATAATAAATCATTGATCAAATAAGTAACATGTTTCTCTGAATTCTGGAAGCCACTCTTGCAAATTAATCAAACCTGAAATGGGACCTGGGAACCTCTGATTTATAGTCAGTCATTCTGAAGTGCAGATAACCACTTGGACTTGGAATTGGTGCATGAAGTTCTGAAACTAAGCAAGTCCTAAAAGACTGAAACCTTAACCTGTGGGATCTGATGCTATATTCAGGTGGGTAGTGTCAGAATTGAGTTGAATTTATGAGCTCTTCAGCTGGTGGTAGAGAATTGCTTGGTGGCATGAGGGTAGAAAACGTATACTAGAGTTGGCATAAAGTTATTCATGATTTTCTCTTATTACCTTTTAATTTCTGTAGACTCTGTAGTAATGCTTCCTTTTTCATTTATGACTTGTAATTCTGTCTCCTTTCCTTTTTTCTTGGTTAGTCTGACAAAAGGTTTATCAATTTTGTTGACATTTTTAAAGAACCAGCTTTGGTCTCTTGATTTACTCTCTTGTGTTTCTGTTTTCTATTTCACTGATTTGTTCTCTGATATTTATTATTTCCTTATACCTACTTTGGGCATGATTTGCTTTTCTTTTACTAGTTTCTTTAGGCAGAAACTTGAATTATTGGTTTTAGATATGTAATTTTTCTAATGTAAGTATTTAAAGCTATAATTTTTTTCCTCTAGGTATTGCTTTCTCTGCATTTCATAAATTTTACATTATGTTTTCACTTTCACCCAGTTCAAGATATTTTTAAGATTTAATTTTTATTTTAGAGAGTGAGAGAACAAGTGCATGAGTTGGGCAGGGGTAGAGGGAGAGGGAGGGGGAATCTTCAGGCAAACTCACAGCTAAGCAGAGAGCCCCACATGGAGCTTCATCCTAAGACCCTGAGATCATGACCTGAGTGGAAATCAAGAGTCAGCTGCTTAAGTGACTGAGCCATCCAGACATCTTCACCTCAAGATATTTTTAAATTTCTCTTGTGATTTCTGCTTTGACCCAGGGATTATTTAGAAGTGTATTGTTTAACTTCCAAATTGTTGGTCATTTCCCAATTTTCTTTCCATCTTTGACATCTGATTAATTCTGTGGTGATTAGAAAACATATGTACTATTATTTAATTTTTCTTATATTCACTGAGACGTGTTTAAAAGTCTAGCATACTGCTTATTCTGGAGAACGTCTAATGTGTACTTGAATGTGTAATTCTGCTGTTTTGAGGAGGAATGTTGTTCAAGTCTTTATATCCTTATTAATTTTCTGTCTATTCTAATAATTTCTGAGAAAGGAGTATTGAATTATCTGGCTATAGTTATTGAATTGCATATATTTCCTTTCAGTCCTGTCAATTTTTACTTTTTGTATTTTGGGACTCTATTGTCAGGTGCAAACACTTTTCACTGTAAACATCTCCCTGATGACTTTTTCATCATAGTTGCAAAAACTTTGGCCATTAGTTTTTCAAATAATTTCTCTAGTCTTTCTCTCCTGTTTTTCTTAGAGTCCCACTGCATTTATGTTGGCATACCCAATGTGTCTCTGAGTCTCTGTTCATTTTTCTTCAATCCTTTGTTTCTTTCTGTTCTTCAGATTAGATCATTTCTATTGATCAGTCTTCAATGTCACTGATTCTTCTGCCATCTCTAATCTTCCACTGAACCTATCTAGTGAATTTTAAATTTCAGTTATTGTATTTTTAACTATAAAATTTCCAGTTGAATCTTTTTAATAGTTTCTACTTCTCTATTAGATTCTGTGAAGTCATTGTATTTATTTATCTGTTCAGGCTGCCAGAACAGAATACCACAGAGTAGGTGGCTTAAACAACAAACATTTTTCTTCTCAGTTTGAAGTCTAGATGTTCCAGATCAAGGTCCTGAAAGATTGATTTCTGGTGAGGACTCGCTTCCTGGCTTGTAAAATGCTTATTTCTTGCTGTGTCCTCACATTGGTGTAGAGAAAGAAAAAGTATCTTTTTCTCTTCTTCTAAGGGCACCAGCCCAACCTTATGATCTCATTTAATTTTGATGACATGACTCCTCACTATCACTATGTCTAAATACAGTCATATTGGGGGTTAGAGCTTCAACATAAGCATTTTGGAGGAGACAAAAACATTCAGCCCATAATAGTCATTGACATTATATTTTCTGTCAATTATTTGAGATAGTTTATTTCTTTGAACATACTCCTATTTGCCACTTTGAAATTTTTGTTTATTAAATCCAACATCTGATTCTGCTCAGAGTCAGCTTCTGTTGACTATATTTTTTTCCTTGAGTACAGGCTGGGATTTCCTGGTTTTTGCATGTAATTAAAAAAATTTTTTTTATTGAAAGCTAAGCATTGTAGATAATATGCTGGTTGTTGATGTTGTTTTAGTAACTGTTCCCTGTTCATATGCTTCTGGTGATAAACCTCCTGGCTTACAATGGTAATGTGTGCCTTAGGACAGAGACCACATGGCACCATGCTTAGTACCTGAGAGTATTCATTTAGTGTCCCTCACAAGATGCTCTTTCTCAGAGGGATCGTCACTGTACTTGGCCTTCTGAGCAACTATCTTCCTTGTTATAGTTACCCAGTCTTTGAAGTGTGGGGGTTCAGGGCCAAGGGGGGAGGGAAATCTCAGGGGCTAATCAGTTTTCCTTGATTATTTTCTGTTCACCATTCATCCCACTGTCTGCTATTGTTGCCACAAATTTACTATGGTGTTTCCTCATCACAGGGGCTGTATGGCAGGCATCAAGCGTCCAGGTCTTATGGAGGGGAAAGGAGCACAAGTTAGCCACTTCGCCAGTGGTGGTACTATGCCCACCTCTCCCCAGGCCACTCCATACCAGAAGAACATCCCCTCTCTCTTCGCTAAGAACTAATCACTGTCTTTACTTTATTCTTCAAATTTATACATTTTTCTTGTAGATCTTTGGCATCTCCAGAGTTGCACTTGGTGAAGGGATTAGCAGCCTACACTGGTTCACCATCTTGTCAGGACCCCTACTTTCTTGGTTCATGCCTGTCTTCTCTTGTAGACTGTTGGGTTCATGAAGGTTAGCCTTGTTCCTCACTTCTGGGCCCTAGAATAGTGCCTGTTACATAGGAGATATTCAATAAAAATGTCCCAAATGAGTTGCCTACTTCCTTCTGGAAAGTCTCTGTTGTCTTGATTTTTTTACTCCTTCTCAGGGTCCTTCTCAGACTTCTTCCTCTCTACATGCCCTGAATTATTTCTGTTCTCAAACTACATCTGTTTTCTTTTTCTCATAATCTCATCCACATAAATAAAAAACTAAATGATGATGATTCCTGATTCTGGAATTTGTGCAGACTAAATTTCTTTCTTGTATCTAAGACTGTAATCTAATAATAATGAGAGTGGCTAATGCCCCACTGATAATCCAAATTCAATGTGATCAAAACCAAAATAACATATAGTTCCCTGAAACTGGTATCCATCCTGCCATTTCTATTTGGAGGGGTCTCCATGTACTCTTCCCACTCTGTCACCACTCCCATCTCATGTCTTTTGTGAGCCATGAAATCCTGTAAACTCACCCTTCTTAATGTATTTTATATTTATCTCCTTCTCCTGAACCCTGTGACCACTGCTTTGGGTCAGACCTTGATCATTTTTCACCTAAGTTACTACATGGATCATGATCATCTTGCTTTTAGTTATAGTTTCCTCTAGTTCATCCTCCACGTAGGTCCCAGAGGAAACCATTACAAATGCAAGTCATATAATGCCATTAATTAATGATACCTTTATGTGATTAAATCCTATATCATGTGGCTTCCTGTGACTTTTTGGATGGCTTTGAATTCTTCAGTATGTATCTAGGATAACTCTATGATCTGTATTGTAAACTGCAAAAGGATAGGCAACATGGTTGTCTCATTGTATTCAGTATCCAATTAAGCACCTGGCATAACAAAACAAAACAAAACAACAACAACAAAAAAAACACCTGGCATATGCTCAGCAAATGTTTGTTGAATTATTGATATACTTATATATATATAAATACACTATATCTAACCCCTGCATATCACTCCAACTTCATTTCTTAATGTAGTCCTCACTCCACTTTTAACTACACTAAAAATTACTACCTAGTCACATATAACTGAACACATCATCTTGAGACAGCTGAGATTTGGTATGTCTGGTGCACAGAATGAGTGATATCTCTCCCCACCCACCCCAAATAACTATGACTACTGATTTAAATGAGGACAGAGAATATTCCTGTGGAAAACACTCAAAATATATCTGAAACAGAGCGCCACACAATTCAGGAATACTGTCATGAGTCTGAGACCAGGGCATGGAGCACATGCTGGTGGAAGGGAGTCACAGTGCAAGGAAGGGCTCTGAGGTATTTGAGAAAATTCATCAGTAGATCTGTACAGGACAGATGGGGAGGGGGGCAGGTAGTGTGTTTAGGAACAGCCTGGATGCTGGCACATAGAACCAGCTCTAATGATGAGGTATGAACTCTGAAGAGGAAAAGACCATGGATACTAACCTGTAGAAGAACTCCTGAACCTCAGCACTTTCCAGCCAAGCAAACCTGATAGAAAGCCATTCTCATTCTCGATTCTCAGGGTCTGCATAGATGTTGAGTCACATGAAGTCCAAGGTCTATCAACAGAGATCTACGGTGTGGAACGGTGGAGGCTATCCAGCAAAGCTGGGCTCAAGGAGGGTATAGATTGTAAGCAGCACACTAGACTGCATAGGAGGAAAGCAACAGACACTACTTTGGGACTCCCAGAAATGAATGGGAGCATGGAAGGAGGAGTATATACATAGAAGTTGGGTTCAACCCAGGAGATTAGTCATGATTGCTTGAGGCATCAAGGCACCCAATTTTCCTTTGGTTCATGGTTCATGAACTGGTTCATGAGTGGCCACATGACTCTATTCTGGACAATGAAACCAAGAGCCAACTTGCCTGGACCATGAGTGCCCGCAAATTGGGCCAAACATTATTCTGGCTGTTTCTAAAATGGTGATTTTTTTTTTTAAATGAGACTAACATTTAGGGATCCCTGGGTGGCGCAGCGGTTTGGCGCCTGCCTTTGGCCTAGGGCACGATCCTGGAGACCCGGGATCGAATCCCACATCGGGTTCCTGGTGCATGGAGCCTGCTTCTCCCTCTGCCTGTGTCTCTGCCTCTCTTTCTCTCTCTGTGTGACTATCATAAATAAATAATTTAAAAAATAAAAAAAATAAATGAGACTAACATTTAAATCAGTAGACTAAGTAAAGCAGATTGTATTCCCTAATGTGGGTGAACCTCATCCCATCAACTGAGGGCCAGAATAGAAACAAAAAGCTGACTGACAGCCTTCAGACTGGAACATTGTCTTTTTCTTTCTTTCAGTCTTGAACCAGAACATTGGCTCTTCCTGGATTTGAAAGCCTACTTGCCTTCAAACCAAAACTTACACCATTGACTTTTCTGGTTCTCAGGCCTATGGACTTGAACTGAAACGACACCATTGGCTCTCTTGGGTCTCCAGCTTCTGACTCATCCTACAGAGGCTGACACTTTCAGCCTCTGTGACTATCGGAGTCAATTCCTTATAACCTCTCTCTTTCTAGATAGGTAGAGAGGTAAATATGTATATCTACCTTTCTATACATACATATAAATACATATATTCTGAGAGAAGATAATATAAATAATATAATAAATATTCTGGGAGAGATTTTTCTCACTAGTGAAAAGAAAGAGCACTGTGAAGAGAAATACCCTTGTTGTTGTCTTTGATTCAGTTGTGGGAGGATGGGATGTCTAGAGCTGTAACAGTCATCTTTTGATTATAAGAACATAAGATGAGGAGAGAGGACAACAGGAAAGAAAGAAAACCCTGAGCCTTTGGTGACATTGTTGAGCAACCAAACCCATCATGGAACCACCTGATCCCGGTATCTTGCTGGATGTGATAAGATTTCCCCTTGAGGTTTAATTCTTGTTACCAAGTGTGATCCACAACTCATATTGACAATGTTATCAATGACTTTCTGCGTTTCTAATGAGCTTGGCCTCACCCCAGATATTCTCAATCAGTGTCTCCATTTTAACAAGATCCCTGGTGATTTGTGTGCACACTAAAGTCTGGAAAACCCTGGCTGGAGTGACTTTTAGCTGGGTGTTATTTTTCTCACATCTGAGCCCTAAGAAAATTGATGTGACCTCATTTGGATCTACAGATGAAATTTTGTGACTGTTTGGCTAATGTGGTTTTCTGGCCATGTGATGTCCCTTCTCTTTTGCTTGTTCCTTTGATCGGTCCCGTCTTTCTCTCCCTTCCACTTATTCATGTGCTAACATATGTCCTTCAAGACTCAGCTAAGGCATCACCTCCACCAGTAAGCCCACTGACCCCTTGCAGGTTGAATCAGGAGCACTTCTGATCGCAGGTACAGTGTCATGTTTTCTTTGCATCGCTACTTATTTGACTCTTCAGTTAGGATCCGAGCACCTTGAGGAAAATCTTTCTTTACTCTTTGTAAATATCTTCCTATCTACTGTCTGGCACATCCTCACAGCTGGATGAGTGTTTCTGGAAGCCTGAATGAAGTGTGATTTGCTGACCTGCTGCTTGCTGCCATGTCCTGCTCCACAAGGGCTCCAGGCATCCGAGGCGCTGCCAGGGCAGGCAGTCCAGGCAGGATTAGAGAATTATGGGGGCTGCTGGCCCAGCAGCTATCCTCCGCCTCCTTCCCCTCCTGCCCCCTCGCCCTCCAGGGACCGCACACATCAGAGGCAGCTGCTCTCTTTCCCAGGAACAAATGTCACAAGGCAACCAAGTGACAGCTGAGCCAAAGGAAGCCCCCACAAATATGAGTTCCTGGAGCTGGACGTGCTTCTCCTGGCTGCTCCCTGGACCAGAGCCTGTGAATGCCACCGAGCTGCTCAGGCTCTGGCTGTCCTTCTAGAAGCGGAGCCGAGTGGTCATAAAACTTAACGAGGACGTGCCGTGACAGCATTCTGCTAGTTACGCAGTCAGAGCCTAAGTGCGTTTAATGGCACTTTCTTATTAAGAAATGATTAAAAATGTGGTATTTCTCCCGTTGCTAGATGTAGTGCTTCCATTTTTCTGTGCCGAGGCTTTTTTTTTTAATGTTTTAAGGATTATTTACTTATTTATTCATAGAGACACAGAGAGAGAGAGGCAGAGACACAGGCAGAGGGAGAAGCAGGCTCCATGCAGAGAGCCCGACACTGGACTGGATCCAGGGTCCCCAGGATCGCACCCCAGGCTGCAGGCGGCCCTAAACCACTGCGCCACCAGGGCTGCCCTGTGCTGAGGCTTTGAGTAAAAGCCGGGATGAGCACGGGGCCTTGGCTGGGGGCAGGCTCGGGGGGGGGGGGCGAAGTCTGGCTGGCCCCTCCTGGCAAGGCAGAGGGCAGGTGTGCGGCTCATCTCCCCTCGGGCCGCGGCACTGGCGCCCCTTCCTCACCCGCGGGGTGTGCGTGGGAAACCAGCTCCGGAGCTGAGCTGCGCCCCTCCAGCTGCTGCCTGCCTGGCCTGACCTCCCCAGCGGAACGCAGAGAGGCCTCGGGAGGAGGAAGCATGAGCGTCTGACCCCAGAGGGACATTCCTTGAGGGGGCAGGGGACGTGGCAAAGCCGTGATGAATTCACTGACTTTCTAAATGTTTGTTGAGCAAGCCCTTGTGACCAGGAGCCAGGGTCTCTGGTGGGTCACCGGGATTCAGATCTGGAAGACATGTTCCTGCCCTGAAAGTGTAATCCGTCCAGCGGGGGAGACAGACTGACCGACCGACCGACCGACAGACAGACACATCCAATCTGGTGGGATAAGTGCCGAGATACAGGTGACCAGAGGGCTTGAGGGGAGCCAGTAACCCAGGCCGAGGGGTCAGAGAATGTCCTGAGGAAGGAACATGGAGCTGTTTCTTGAAAAGACAAGGCTGGACAGGAGGAAACTGATGTCCACTCGGAGCCGATTACGTAGCCGGCACAGTCCTGGCCACATCACCCACGTCACCCACATCTTGTCTTATGACTCTCCACAGATGGGGAACCATGACTCCGGGAGGCTCCGTGGCCTGCTTGAGGCCACAAGGGAACCTCCGGAGCCTTACGCTGTGACACGCATCAGTGATGCCAGGGATGAAAGGAAGGGCCTTCCGGGCTGTATTTACCACATTTTCTAGTTTCTGTACTGGATGTTTTGACATCCAGAGCCTTGCTGACCAGAGAGGGACCCACCCTCCCTGGGTTAGCTGATTCCCAGAGAAAGCAGAAGACTGGCCAGGAGCTTGTCATTCATATGCAAACCAGCAATCCAGAACCCACATGCCATTACCTCTTTTATTGGCTCCCACATTCCAGGCCCCATCCACCTGCTCTGATCAGTGAACGGAGGCCGGTAGCCATGCTGAGAAGTCAGACTTGAACCCAGAGGTGCGGAGGGTGCCATTGAGGTTGGGAGACAGACCATGCTATGTCACAATTCCTACCTCAGCAGTCATGAGAATGATCAGGGGAGAAAGAGAGAGAGAGAAATGAGGACACTGTATAGTAATCCCAAGAAGGGTGTTTTAACTGGGGCCATGTTGGTAGAATGGAGTGGAGAGGACAGATGTGAGAGCCATGGAAGAGAACACAATGGCCAAAGCTTGGTGACTGGTTTGGTGAGGAGGTGGAAAGAAAGGGAGGACGTGAGTGTTGACAGAGAAATTCACCAGTGGTGGCTCCTTACTGGGATTGGAACTGCTGAGTCCACCGCCTTGAACATCCATTTGGTGGGAGCCATAGACTACTGGGCTTCTGGATTCAGAACTCGGGGGAGCAGATTAAACCAGAAGATTCAAATTATGTCAGAGGCTTTCCTTTTCAAATAACAGTGTTAAACTCCTCTATCTTTTGTAATTGGTTATTGTTAAACATTTCTCACAAAAATTTAACTGAAAATCTAATCAAAGGGGCTTTATGTATCATCACATAGTGATCCTCAGAACTGCTAATAACCACGTGACAAAGAACAAATATTCTTGATATGTTTTTATTAGGGAACTACTACGGTTCTACGTAAAGAACTCAAAGATGCTCTTTATCTGCCATCCCTTAAAAAACTGCCACCACCATGTCAAAGGACCTGGGAAAGCTTATGTGTAGCAGTGGAACAACTGCAATGAGGCAGAGAATTCTGATTTGTAATCTGAGGTTGATTGGGCAGGCATCCAACGTTCTGGAATCACAAACACTCAAAGGTCAGGTAGGGCAAAAATGACTGATGAAGAGGAGAAACATCTGTTTGCTGGCTGGGGATGAAGGAGCAGCGACGGACACTCACAGCTGGGTTCCTGTTCTACACCAGCTCCCAAAGGAATGTAGGAATCTTCCAGCCCTGGCATTGGGACCAGGTGTGATGTGGGAATCTGGGGACCTACCTCTAGGCCCTGATACCTTGGAGGGAGCTTCACATAGACTTGACAGATTGAAAGACGTGTGTGTTAGCATGCGTTGTGGGGGAAGGAAGTGCTAATGTAATTTTATCGCAATAACAAAAGGTGTCACAGTGGAAAAGGCTCTGAAACATTCGGTGAGGCTAGTGGATGGATATGACCAGCCCTATGTGAAGAACCTTCAGACATTTCCAAGGTATAATAAATACGAGTGTGAAGGATCTGTTCTGTAGCTGTAAGGGCCAAAGCAATCCGAAGTGAGGGCAGATTCCCACAGATGGTCCAGAGGAGGCTATGGAAAATGATGGAATTCAAAGCAGAGCACAACATCTTTATTACTCTCATGTCCTTTTCAGAGGCTAACTGAGCCATTTTCAACCTGCTGGTTAGGTCTCTTGCCTCGGATAGGCCTGGGTCCCTGAGAGCCAGAGCAGTCGTTACGGTTACTATAAGCGCATGCACCTGCAGAGCACAGTAGAGTACCATGCAGTACCGGGCAGTACATCACAGGCACCTGCGCCTTGGTTAGTTGAAATGGATTTTGCTTGCTGCTTTCTGAGAGGAGAAGAGAGGCACACTAACTCTGTTCATTCCTCTAAGAAATCACTGAGTTCGTTTAGTACCTGAAAAACAGAAAGATAGAAGTTACCATAAACAAAATGAAAAGGCAAACAAAGTATGGAACAATACTGGCCACACGATGACAGATGAAGGGTTAACGTCCTTGCTCTATAAAGCTCATGCAAATACTAAGAAAAATAACAAGACTGCAACAGGGTTATGTGCACAGGATGCGTGGGGACGCCTTTATCCTGTTAGGGAAGCCCACTCCTGAGGCAGAGACAGAGAAATGCCAAGAAGCCACATGTCCAGCTTGCCTTGCAGGTGTGATACGGGTGCGTGTCCAGCTCTGACTAATAAGACATGACATGGACTCAGGCTTTGGGGAAAGTACAGGAGAGAGTGGTACAAGGGGAAACCCCTACCTACCTCTCTCCTTCCTGCCTGTGAAGAGGGCTGTGTCGGGGGTTCGTCTGCTGTTTGGAGGGTCATGGCAGGTCTTGACCACGAGGGTATCCCAAAGAAAACCACAGAAAATTTGACCACAGCCCTGAAATCACTGGTGTTCTGAACCAAGGCTCTGACAAATGTGAGATTTTTAAATAACTATATGTTGTTCAGCCGCTTTTAGGTTAAGTGTTCTGTTACTTGGATGAAGTCATCCTAAATAATCAAAGATGAAATAGATCATTTTCAGAGGAGGAAATTACAATCAGCTAATAAAGATATGAATAATGTTTTGCCTCACTAACAGTTAAAGGAAATGCAAACCAGAATGACGTTATTATTACTTGATTATCAAATTTGAGAACATAACGATGTATGTTTGGTGGGATGGCTCCCTTGTCCATACCTGATGAGGGAGCTAATCGGCACAATGTGTCTGTAAAGGAGTTTAATGATATATATGAGGATATAAACGTTCTTCCTCTTTGATTCACTAGTCTGCTGTTGAAAATCATCAGAGATTGAAACAAAGAGTTGTTAGCTGTCTACCTGACAGCTCCATGTAGAATGTTTTATGGGCTATTTTAATTTTCTATTGCTGCTGTAACAAATTATCACAAACTTAGTGGCTTAAAATAATACAAATTTATTATCTTAGTTCTGGAGGTAAGAAGTCTAAAATCAAGGTGTTGGCAGAGCTGTATTTCTTCCGGTGACTCCCGGGGAGGATCTGTTTCCTTGCCTTTCCAGCTTCTAGAGGCTGCCTGTGTTCCTTGGCTCCTCCCACTTCCACTTGCTACTCTGACTTCTGCCTCTATGGCCATATTCCCTTCTTTATCTCTGAGTGTCCTCCCTCTCTCTTATAAGAACCCTTGGGTTACAGTGAGCCCAGCCCACCTGGGTGATGTCCCCATCTCTAGACCGTTAATTTAATCACACCTGCAAAGTCTCTTTGCCATATAAGGTCACAGGTACAGATTGGTGACTATGGTGTGGACACCACTGAGAAGGCATTGTTCTGTCTACCACACAGGCATTTCAACTTAAAATGTCAGATACTTCAATTCTGTGTTCCTCTTTTTCTCCCAAAACACTGACTCTGTTTTGCCTGAAATCTGTGTGCCATCATCATCTCACAGTTGTCCAGCCCAGCAACCTGAGTGTCAACCCTGGCTCTTCCCTCTCTCATCTCTCACATGCTGTTGCCATCTGTGAATGTTACCTGTGAATAAGGCACTGTTGTGGGCACAAAACACAGAGAAGAGGGGACATATGGGACCTCTGCTCAGAGGATGAACACATAAGAAAATATTACCTAGCTATCAGTGCTCTTAAAAAACAAAACAAAACACCCAGGAAATGTGATGTGTAGACTGGCTGGGGAATGGGTGGTCAGAGGAGGCCCCTCTGAAGGTATAGGATTTAATCTGTATTTGATAAGAAAGAGTCATCACCTTGAAAGTCTCAAGGTGGTGCAACCCAACTGGGGGAAACAGCTTGAACAAAGGCCTTACAGTAGGGATGAGCTTATGCTGCTCAGGGAACTAAAAGAGCAGAGAGATCAAGGGCAAGAGAGAGATGAGGCCAGAGAAGGTAGGACCTAGTAGACCAGAGTAAGGACTGTGGATGTTATCACCAGGAAGCTTAAACCTCTTGCCTCCATTCCACCTCTGCCCTTGTAACCTGACCAACCATCACCTCTCACCTGACTGCTGAGTTTGCCTTCTTCTTGGTCTCCCTCCTCCACCTTTGCCTCCACCGATCTGTTTTCCACCTAAGAGCCAAAGTGCTATTTTAAAGAGGATGCAGTACTTCGGCATATTTGATGTCTCTCCCAACCTCCTCCCACTGTACCTTTCTGTCCTGCAGAGGCTGAGCAACTGAAGACCCTATTTCCCAGACTTCATGCATCTTGGCTTCCAGAAGTAGCTTAGATTCAGCTTAAGTCTGATATGGTGGTGGACCATGGGAGTTAGTGCGGAGACAGGCAGGGAGAGAGACGCATGCCAAAGGCATCATTTTTGCAGGTGTGAGTCTCCCAAGTGTGGCTTTCATAGGTGGATCTCCCAGGTGTGGCAGTAGCAGGTGCAGTGTGGCTCTGAAGCCTCAGCTGAAGTTGTGGCTTGTGGACACAGGATTGCTACCTCCATGGTGTGGAGGCAGCAGGTTCAGCCTCACTTTCCTAATTTCTCTGCTTCCTGACTGCAATAGAGGTAATAGCTTCTCTGGCAGATAAGGTCTGTGGTGACGTTCTAGAACCCCTCCTCAACACCTAGTCCACAGTCTGCCCCTCCAGCCCTTCCAATAATCTGCAAGCAAGTAACTCCCTGTGTTAGATTCCCTTCTTCTCAAAACAGTGAGACTGTTTCTGTGATCTCCTGTGGACCTCAGAATATAAAAGGACCACCCTGATCATATCATTTCCCTGCTCACTGACCAGAAAACAAACCCCAACATTTGATGCCTTTAGGGCTCCTCATCTTAATTTCAGTACATTCTCTTTTCCTCTATCTCCATCTGCCAGGTCCCAGCTTCACGTCACTTTTTCAGAGAAATCTCCCTCTAGGGCTGCCATAACCAAATGCCACAGACAGGGTGGCTTAAACAGCCTGTAAAACTTAAGAAATGTGTTGTCTTAAGTTTTAGAGGCCAGAAGTCTGCAGTCAAGGTACCAGCAGAATTGGTTCCATCTGAAGACTATGAGGGAGAATCTGCTTTGGTTCTCTCTTTGGTTAATAAATGATTGTCTTCATGTTCACATGGTGTTCTTCCTGTGTATGTCTCGGTGTTCAAATTTCCCCTTTTAATAAGCACACTAGTCATACTGTATTAGGGCCCAACCCAAATGACCTCATCTTAACTACATCTGCAATGACCTTATTTCCAAATTCTTGCAAATGATCTTGTGACCAGACCATAAACTCTATGGCTGGGGAGACCGTGTCTACTTTGTTGGCTGCTGCATCCTCCAGTGCTTTGCACAGTGACTGGTGCCTAGCAAGTGACCAAAAAGAATTCATTATATTAGGAAACTAATGAATTGATAAATAATGATTATCTCTAATAGCTAATGAAAGACCTAAAAGGCCAATAAAAGGTAAATGGCCAAATCAACCAAGACATAGCTGTTTATTACATAGCTTTTATAGTTATTTATTGCATGCCTATTAAAGTGTGTTTCTGAAGGCTTTTTTCTACCCCCCCACCCCAGTAACCATCAGTTTGTCCTCCATATTTAAGGTTTTTTTGTCTCTTTTTTCTTTGTTTGTTTTGTTTCTTAAGTTGCATGTAGGAGTGAAATCATGTGGTATTTGTCTTTTTCTGACTGGCTTATTTTGCCTAGCATAATACTCTGTAGGTCCATCCATGTTGTTGCAGATGGCAAGATTTCATTCTTTTCTGTGGCTGAATAACATTCCATTGTATATTCATACCACATCTTTATCCACTCATCTATAGATGGGCACTTGGATTGCTTCCCTATCTTGGTTATTGTAAATGATGCTGCAATAAACATAGCGATGCATGTTTTCAAAGCAGTATCATCATATTCTTTGGATAAATACCCAGTAGTAGAGTCACTGGATCATATGGTAGTTCTATTTTTAACTTTCTGGGGAACCTCCTCACTGTTTGCCACAGTGCCTGCACCAGTTTGCATTCCCGGAAACAGTACATGAGGGTTTTTTTTCCTCCACATCCTCACCAATACCTGTTGTTGCTGAAGAATTTTTGATAATGTAGGGAAATGCTTATTATTTGTCATTGAATGACATAATAGTATATAACTGTTTATGCAATATTATTTGAAAAAAGAAGAGGAAAATGAGGTAGAGTCCAGCGTTGACCCTCACAGTAACTGGAAACCCTGATAAAAACTCGGGTCAAGTTTGTGATTTTCCACACTGAATTTTTTCAACAAATCTGATTCATTTGCTCAGTGTCTTCCTGTCAAAGTAAAAAAAAAATGATTTGGATCCTATTAACTATCCTGTATTCTTTGGGGCATAAAAAACGGGGACATGAGGAATAAAAAGGGCCTTGATGGTACTTCTCTGGGCTAAGATAATCTTATTTTTAGTCTCTCATTCTACCATTAATAAAACAGTATCTGATTATATGTAGAAATGATAGACTTGAACTTATTTTACACATTTGTCCTTTAAAATTAAAAAAAACAATTTTTTCTGATTTCAGAACTAATACGTGCTTATTATAAAAAATTAAATATCAAAGTAACAGAATTTAAAGTATTCTAAAATTTTGCTTCAAAGCAATAATCCTTGTATTGCAATCATGGTAATATTCTTCCAGAGTTTACTCTAAATATGCATATATGCATACATACATTAACAGCACACAAGCAACGTGCAGAAAGGAACCCCCACTGTATCATGGTCTGCAAATTGCTTTTTCATTTTTAAAACATTTCTTGGCCACCATTTTACATCAGTTTCCATGCTCCTCTCTGGTTCTTTTTATACAGGAGGGTCTCAGACTTAGACACTTAGGGCCTGAGAAAAAGAACCAAGGCACAGGAAGTCTTGTCTTGTACAGAAAGGTGACTGGTCATCTTTCCAAGGGCTGAATGGTCAGGGTAGAGGTGCCCAGATTGGTTCATAGTCTGCTGCTTGTTGCTTTTCCTGGCCATGGAGACCATGTTCACTATCCACATGCGCTGGTGTGATGGTGAATCATATGTGGAGTTCTTTGGGTGGAAGCTACTACATAAGTAGCAGCGGAACAGAACCAGGGCTGTCTGCCTGTTGGAGTTAAAAATCCTACCACTTTGCAGAATTCCCTAGAGCTTCCAAAGATTAGAGGAGTTATTTCACCTCAGTTATTCAGAACCGTGACCAGTATGTGAAACTGTAGTATAGCTAAGAATACAGATTAAATATCCTTTAAGTGGTGTCGTGGTATGGCGTAGGGGCTGTGTATGTGTGTGTGTGTGTGTGCGTGTGTGCGCACGTGCGCACATGTATCTATGTGTCTGTGTGGTTTCCTAACAATTTAGTAAATTTTAGCCTCCACATTTTGTGGTAAACCCACAGTCCTCACATGTCCTCAAAATTTCTGGATGAGTTATAAACATTGTTTTTTTTTCTGTTTGGTAAATAAGAAATTATAACTTTAAGCATATTGATTTATCAATATATCTGAAACATTAGAATTATATTTGGAGATATCTAATGGAAAGTATAGAGGGCACCTGGGTGGCTCAGTTGGTTAATCATTGGACTCTTGATTTTGGCTCAGGTCATGGTCTTGGGGTTGTGAGATGGGCTCCTCACTAAGCATGAAAGGGAAGTCTGCTTAAGATTCTCTTTCCTTCTTCCCTGCCCCTTCCCACTTTCTCTCTCTAAACTAAATTTTCTTATAAAATAAAATAAAATAAAATAAATTTTCTTTAAAAATAGAGGTTACTGTAGTCTGTAAATAGCTTTTTCCTCACAAATTTGGAATAACATGAAGCTCCAGTTTCAAGACTGATTTTCTGAATGAACTCTACCCTGCTCTGTTTTCCAGCATTTTCTCTGAGTAAGGGCTTTGCTGGGAAGAAGACCCAGTGTTACATTCCCAGGGAATGATGACTCCTACCACATTCAAGGTAAACAAGTACATCAGCTTCCATCAGCTGGAATCTTTGTGGAGAGTAAACCTGCAATTTGAAGGTTTTTTTTTAATGATTTAATTACCTTGTATTAAAATATTATATAATCTATCAATTACCTCATACTTAGTTTTTCATCAATTTAACAGAGAAATTCTGTTCACCTTTTTTCAGACTATAGTACAAAGTTTAACAGCCAGCAATTAGGACAGAGAGGCTTTGGGGAGCATTATTTCTGTACATGATGCATGCATCATCCATGTTTATTGGCTTCACCTCTGAAACTAAGCAAGGCACCAGACATGTCCTTTTATGTCAGAATCAGAAGATGTATTTCCCAGAGGAGGAACTGCACATTATTTCACACAGATAAAGACTTAAGTAGAGGGGGATCCCTGGGTGGCTTGGCGGTTTGGCACCTGCCTTTGGTCCAGGGCGTGATCCTGGGGTCCCGGGATCGAGTCCTGCGTCAGGATCCCGGCATGGAGCCTGCTTCTCCCTCCTCCTGTGTCTCTGCCTCTCTCTCTCTCTCTCTCTCTCTCTCTCTGTCTATCATGAATAAATAAATAAATAAATCTTAAAAAAAAAAAGACTTAAGTAGAGCAGGTGACAAGGACACACAAGGACTTTGAGCCTGACCCTGATTTTGAGTTCTTACTAAAAACATTATGATGGTATTTTCCTTGTCTAGTGACTGAGCAGCAGATGGGAGAAACTTGTCTGCTGGTCCATGTCCTGGATCACTCTGCAGTCCTCCTTGTGCCCAGCCCTGTGGCAGGGAGGTGAGCACTTTCCCAGTCAATTTGCACCTGGAGTGAGGTCCTGAACACAGTTGAAGCATGCTTGGCAAACATTGCTCTGTCACTTAGGCTTAATTCACTTGGAATTTCTTTCTGTTCTTAGCACTCTTTCTGAAAGGAGTTCAAGAAACAGAAGCAAATCAAGGCTGATCTTAAACTGGGCTCCATCTTCACTGTACGTATTGCTCTGTATGTACTTTAAAAAAAAAAGACTTTTTATTTATTTATTTATTTTGAGGAGGACAAGGAGGTGCAGAGGCAGAGGAAGAGAGAGAATCTCAAGCAGACACTTTGTAGAGCACAGAGCTCCATGCAGGGCTTGACCTCACAACCTGGAGATTAGGACCTGAGCCGAAATCAAGAGTCGGGTGCTTAACCAACTGAGCTGCCCCAGTTCTGTATGTATTTTTGTATTTATCCTTCTTCCATGAGGCAGGGAGCTCTGGTGGGCACAAGCCTGGGTGGTAGACCTTTCATTGATACTTCCTGGTGAAGAAGTAAATGCAAAGCATAGAAATGACTTCCTGAGTTATGGCTGTAGAGCACTGCTGTCTTCCATGACTGGTGGAATCACTGGGCACGGTGATCCTTAGACATGACAAGTCAACGTCTCTGGCTCCGTGGACTCCAGGCTTTCCTGAGAGTGGGATCTGCATTGGTTCCCCCCATTTGGGGCAAACAAATGTTTCTTTAAGGGGTAGTTAAGTCCCTTGTGTCAGAGGCCAGGGTGTGTACCATTTTCATAGGAAAAGCAGGGAAACAAGCTGTCTAGAGCAGGATGGAAATGGAAGAGAAGAAATGGGGAGGTAGGAAAATAATTTATTTAGTGCTTACTATGCACTATGTATGGAGCAGGGGTTTCATATGTAGTATTTAAATTTAATACCCTCCTTCAAAAGATTCTTAGATGTCATTCTGTCAATTTCAAATATAAAAAGCCAGAAGCATAGCGAGGTTGAGTGTCTCCCCTAGGCCACACAGCTGTTATGCAGCAGAGCTGTGTTTTGAACACTGGCTTGATTACTCCAGCCTAAACTTGTTTATCCTGAGACAGGACCAATAAAAGCTGAGGGATTGGCCTCGTCTTCCTGAAGATGCAGGCTATGCATGCAAGTATATCATAGTTGTTACTTTGGAACAGGCAATAACTCATTATAGGCATTTTTCTATCATTTTATGTTAACGGAAAATTTTAATATATAACTTACTCTAGTCCATGCTAGGTGCTAAGTGCTTTCCACATCTTACCTCATCTACCACACACACACACACACACACACACACACACACACACAGGATCTGGTTAGGCAGATGCAAGTGTCATCCTCATTTTACAAGTGGCAAAATTAAGACATTAAATACTGTCTTACGGCCAAAACAATCTGGAAAAAGAACAAAGTTGAAGGACTCCCACTCCCTGATTTCAGAACTTACTACAAAGCTGTAGTAATGAAAACAATGTACTGGCCAAAAGACAGAATATTGAACAATGGAATAGAATAGAGAGCCCAGAAACAAACTCTTGCATTTTTGGTCACATGAATTTTCGACAAGGGATCCCAGAGACATACAGCGGGAGAAAAAAACCATCTTATAGACAAACAGTGCTAGGGAAATCAGACATCCGCCTGTAAAAGAATGAAGCTGGACCCTTACCTGACGCCACATACAAAAACCAACTCAAAATGGATCAAGGACCTTCATGCAAGAGCCAACACAATAAAACTTTAAGAAGAAAACAGGAAAAAAGCTACATGATGTCAGGTTTGGCAATTATTTCTTGGATGTAGCTCCAAAGGCACAGGTGACTAAAGAATCATGTACATTTGACTTCATGAAAATTAAAAAATTTGGGTGCATCCAAAGACACTGTCAACAGAGTAATAAGGCAACCCAGAAAATGGGAGAAAACATTAGCAAATCATAGTGATAAAGGATTAATATCCAGAATATATATTTATATTATACATATTTTTATATATATTTTATATATATAATTAAAACACAACAACAAAACCCAAACAATTCAGGTCATTAAATGGACAAAGGACTTGAGTAGATGTTTCTCCAAGGAAGATACACAAATAGCTGTTCTGCACATGAAAAGATGCTTAGTGTCACTAATTAGTAGGGAAACACACATCAAAACCACAGTGAGATAGCACTTCACACCTGTTATAGGATAGCAATTATCAAAAAAGAAGCAAACAGAAAATAACAAGTATAGAGGCAAATGTGGGAAAGATCGGAGCTCTGTGTACCATTGGTGGGCACATGATACAGTGACTGCACAAAATTACTCGGTAGTTCCTCAAAAAATTAAATATGAAATTATAATGAGATCTAGAAATTTCACTTCTGGAAATATATCAGAAGGATCGGGATGTATCTGAAAAGGTTTTTGTGCATCCATGTTCAGAGCAGCATTCCTCACAATAGTTAAAAGGTGGAAGCACCCCAAGTGTCAGTGATGGGATGTGCAAAATGTGGCACGTGCATACGACGGAATATTATTCAGTCCTCAAAGAGAAGGGCTTTCCAACACACACTGCAATGTGCATAAACCTTGAAGACATTATGCTAAATAAACCAAACCAGTCACAAAAGAGCAAATGCTCTATACTTCCCCATATGTGACATCATGAAGATAGTCAAATTCATAGAGACAGACCAGAGAACAGTGGTTGCCAGGGGCTGGGAGGAAGGGAGAATGGGGATTTAATGTTCATGGTGTGATGCTTAATTTTATGGCCTCGAGGTACCCAGATATCTGCTTAAACATTATTTCTGAATGTGTCTTTGAGGCTGTGGTTCTGTTTCTCTGGAGAGCTCTGACTAATATAAATGGATATAAGGTTTCAGTTTTGCAAGACGAAAAGAGTTCTGGAGATGGATGGTGGTGATGTCTGAATGGTATAGGATGCCATTGAACTGTGCCCCTAAAATAATTAAAATAGTAAATTTTATGTGATATGTATTTTCCCATGATAAAAAATAGGGGGGAAAAAGGATCGTGCACGATATGCTGTCAGGCACACAACTCGTTAATGATGGAGTTTGGATTTAAAGTTGGATCTTTCAGATTCCAGAGTTCTGACTAAACACCAGGCAGTGGGTTTGTCTGTGTGGCTGAGCCTGGTCATATGTTGCTTTATCGAATATTTTGCAGTTGAGTTGGCTGGCTTTGTGGTATGCTGCCCTGAGAACCCTGGGAAATAACCACCCACAAGGGGAGAGGGCGGGGGACCTCTGAGAAGTTTGCAGAACCTCAGACGGGAAGCCATGGGGATGGCAGACAAGGGTGGGGCATGGGCTCTGTCCTGGGGGTCACCATTCGTTCTGTGTTCCCCTCACATATATGGAGTTTCGAGACCACATGACTTCATTTTTGTGACCGGTGGGGGACATCCCCCCACCCCAGGCTCCTCCGCAGCTCAGCTGTGGTGACTTCTGTTCCTGCAGCAGAGCAGATAAGAAAGAAATTAGGATCGGGGTGGAAAAATTACTCAAATGAGAAAGAAATGCCTTACTGCACCTGGAAAATTCTCCTGTCTAAGTAAGAATATCAAGGATGCTAACAGAACAGACACCAAATCACGAATGTGGGAAAATCTCTTTGTCTATCACCCTTGGTTTTCAGGGACAGACACTGGGATGGGGTGCAAGTAGCTTATTAGCAATAGCTGCTGACATTTAATGAACTTTTACTGTGTGCCAGGTATTGTCATAACTTGTTGTTTGCACTCTCCCCAGTCTTTCTTCACCTTCGTGAATAGTGGTTGCAGATTACTGGTTGGTTCCATTCTTCCTTGGATTCCATGACACACCATAGAATCATAAACTACTTTTTTTTTTTTTTTTTTTTTTTTTTGCTTAAGTCAGTCTAAATGGATTTCTATTACTTTCAGCCAAGGGTCTGTGACTGAAGTGGTTATACTCATTTTATGGATGATGAGCCTGACACGGGAGGAGTTTAATGATATGCCCCAAGCTAGCAAATGGTGGTACCAGCCTTTGACCTGGTCTGTTTGGCACTAAAGTCAGCCCTTTCTGCATGCTTCCTCCCCAGGTGGCTGGCGGCATAGGACATGGTCCAGTAGGCAAATAGCGTCACTGGTTTACACAGAGGGGAGAGGAATGGCCTGGACAAGGGCCTGAGATTGACAACCAGATGGGTCTGTAGGGAGAGTTGGTTAGGGGGTGGGGGCTGTGAGGGGCACCCAGGGAAAGGGTCACATGGAGGATGAAGCTTCTGGGCCAGAGGCTCCTGGCATACTCAAAGCATTCAGTCCAGCCTCATCCCTTGAGCATCTAGGGGATGCTCCCCTTCTAGGCTATTAATATTACAAGTCCTGGCGCAGGTCTTTCTTGGATGCAGATTTTTGAAAGAAGTAGGATTAGCAAACAATATTTTATATTGAAAATCATTAGCTTGAAGGCAGTTTTGGCTGGAAGCTTGTAGGTGGATTTTGATTCCCACCTTCTTGTTTCTGCCCTGCCCCCAACCCTCCCCACCACCTGGGTGGCAGGTTGCAGAGTCCCCATCAGAATGTCCCTGCTGAAGGACAGACAATCTATTTGAGGTGCTTTTCCCAAGCAAGATTCTACTTTGAAGCACATAAGTCTCAATTTGAAGACTCACAAATTGTTTAGTTTGAATTGGACCTGTATAGTAAGAGGCTTTAGTAGAGAAACCCTTGTAGATTTGTTGCTTAAATGGATATTTCAGTGATTTTGAATTATGATTCTTGTCACAGTGTAAGGCAATCCAGCTTCTGAAGTTTTTATTTTTTTTAAAAAAAGATGTTATTTATTTATTTGACAGAGGGAGAGAGAGAGAACAAGTAGGCAGAGCGGCAGGCAGAGGGAGAGGGAGAAGCATGTTCCCGGCTGAGCAGGGAGCCCGATGGGGAAGGCTTGATCCCAGGAGCCTGGGGTCATGACCCGAACCAAAGGCAGACAGACGCTTAATTGACTGAACCACCCGGGCACTCTTCTGAAGGTTTTTAAAAACTTTTCCATTTATTCATTCAAATAACAAACATTTGCTGAGCAGGTACTTAGTGTCAGGCGCTGTGCTAGGTCGTGTGGCTGCGCCTGTGGACTGGCAGGGACAGTCCACCTTCACAGAGGGGCACTGATTAGGACAGAGAGCCAGGTAGGTGGACCCTTGCAGAAGGGGCTGTGCTCTGCTGGGAAGCACAGGCTGTACGAGGCGTACCTAGAAGGACTCAGGACTCCCGGGGGGGCGGTGCTGGAGGAAGGTGACCGGGAGTTAGCTAGCAGCAGGGGGACGGTGTTGCCCGCAGAGGCATGCCAGTTGCAAACGCCCCAGAGGTGAGAGAGAAAGGCCCACTTCAGGGACTGAACTTCATTGTCATGGCTGAGGGGACGTGGAGGGTGGGAAGAGGGATAAAATGGGGAGGGGTTCTTCTGGAGAGATAAGCATGGGCTAGATGACAAAAGGCAAAAAGATCATAGTCAGAAATTTGGGCTTTTTAAAAAAGATTTTATGTATTTATGCATGAGACACACACACACACACACAGAGGCAGAGACACGGGCAGAGGGAGAAGCAGACCCCATGCAGGGAGCCCGATGTGGGACTCGATCCTGGGACCCCGGGATCATGACTTAAGCCAAAGGCAGATGCTCAACCGCTGAGCCATCCAGGTGTCCCAGAAATTTGGACTTTTATCCTAAGGCCAATGGGGTGCCACAGAAGAGCTCTCAGCAGGGAAGTTTTATGATCAAAGCGGCATGTTAGGAAGCCTGCTTTGGCTTTGGAATGGGAAATGGGGCTGGAGAGGGGAAGAGTGTGGGTGGGAACTTTGTTAGGAAGCCATTGGAGGAACGCAAGTGAAGATCTGGGAGTCTGAACCAGGAAGCTGGCGGAGGGAGAGAGAGCAGAGCGGACAGATGGAATATATTCAGCATCTAGAACCATCAATTAGATCTATGGTGGGAGGAAGGAGTGCTAGAGGGTGACCCCAGGACTTCTGTGTGAGCAGGTGGGTGGAAGTGATGTGGTTCTCTAAAATGTGGAACAGGAAGAGAATGAGACTGGGGGGTTAGGTGGGTTGCCATGGAGATATGCAGTCACATCTGAAAGGTGGAAGCTCCAAGTGATGATGTCCGGAAGGCAGGTAGCCCTGCTGAGGCCACAGGAGAGATGGGGGGTAGAGGAGGATTGTGGAGAGCCATCACCATGAACGTGGTACCTGAAGACATAGGGACAAAGACGCTGGCCTGGGAGAATGTGAGGACAGAGACGTGGGGGAGACAAAGACCAGCACAGGATTTGTCAACACCAGCACCTCTGACACCTTGGGCTACATAATCCGGTGCTGGGAGGTTGTCCTGTGCATTGTAGGGAGTTTAGCAGCATCTCTGGTCTGTACCAGTAGTGCCCCCTAGTTAAGACAAACAGGATTTCTTCCAGATGTCATCAGATGCCTCGTAGGGACAAAAATTGCCTTCTCTTGAGAATCACCGGCCCTGCACAAAATAATGAGAAGCATCAATTTTCAAGGAATGAAGAGAAAAGGAGGAACCTGGAAAGAAGGCTAGGAAGAAATGGCCAGAGAAGAGGAAAGAAAATCAGGAGCCTGAGAGTTTGAGGGGCCAGAAAGTATTTTAAGAGGGTCAAGTGAGTCAAAGCTGTCAAATAGGGACACCTGGGTGGCTCAGTGGTTGAGTGTCTACCTTTGGCTCAGGTCGTGATCCTGGGGTCCTGGGATCGAGTCCTGCAATGGGCTTCTTGCAGGGAGCCTGCTCCTCCCTTTGCCTGTGTCTCTGCCTCTCTGTGTATGTCTCTCGTGAATAAATAAATAAATAAAATCTTAAAAAAAAAAAAAGCTGTCAAATATGCTGAGAAGCTGGGGACGAAGACCAGGACCTCATCAGAGGCAGGGCCGGGAAGTGGCCCACCTGTGTGGCAGGAACCCAGGGAGGTGGAGGGATGGGGGGTGTGATTGGAGAGGGTGACTGTGGACAGACCTTTCAGGGGGCCTGGTTGGGGACAGGGAGAGGCGGTGCCGAAGAGGAGGAGGCATCCCAGGAGGTTTGGGTTAACATGAGAGACTTGTACGCTGGCCTGTGGTGCCAGGAGAGGCTCTGAGAGTGGAGAGAAGGGAGGGAGAGAAGCCATTACAGGGCAGGAGAGATGGCCACAGAGGACGGGAGGGGACAGGAGGGGAGACTGGTAGAGGGAGGCGGCCTCACGGTGCTCCTGGGAGGGGGATATATGAAGCCCAGAGGCTGAGGATGTTCCTGCCTGGAGGCTTCTGTCTCCCTGAGAAGCAGATGAGCTCGTTTACTGGTGAGACAGCAGACGTTTGAGTGGGCAGGGGTCATCCCACTAAGGATTCAGGGCCCTGTGCACTGTCGATCCCGCTCCAGGAGAGCTGGGGGGCCCCCATTAATCATTGGGTTGTTCCAGGTGGGTTCCCAATTTTTCATAAGATCAATTGTGCTTCATGATCCAACCAGTTCACCCCCACAGGTCCCATGTGAAGATCTGGCCAGAGGCGGAAGGGACTCATTCAGTGATAACTTATCCAATGACTGGAGAGCTGTAGCCAGAACCCAGCCAAGTCTCAACAGCCTGGCCGCATCCCAGGCTTTGTGCCCCAGTGCCTCTGATTGCAGCCAGAGGGATTTTTCCAAAAGTACTAACCAGATGGTGCCAGTTCACTGCTCAAACCCTCTTGAGGTTTCCCATCATACCAAGAATAAAATGCAAACCCACTGTCTGGGTTTCCCTGGGCTTGGGCTCTGCTTATTTTGGAGCTTAACTGGCTTGCTCTCCACCTCGCAGCTCTACTGGCCTCCACTGCTCAGTCCTCCCACCACAGGGCCTTTGCACCTGCTGATTCCACAGACTGGGACTCCCTGATCTTCCCAGGACTGGCTCCTTCTCATCATTCAGACCTGGCCTCTATGCCATCTACTCAGAGAGGCTTCTCAACTGCATGTCACACCATGTGGAATCCAGGCAATCCTGATCATGTCTCTTGGCTTATTTTCTTTGTAGCATTCTCTATGGTTGAAATTACCTTGTTTTGTGTTTACTAATTTATTGATGTCTCTCTCTTCCTAGAGAATGTAAGATCCCCAAGAGCAAGATCTGGTTCCATTCTTTGTCCCCAGGAGGGAACCCAGCTAGGATCACTTGGATAGTTAATGATACTTTGTACAGCGTCTCGCACACAGTAGGCACTCAACATATGTTTGTGAGATGCTGCATCACTAAACAGGATTTCCTAAGGTCCAATGCAGCTCCTTTGGAACAGACATATTTCCAATGTTGACACAAAGCTGTTTGAAGACCACCACAAGCATCTTGTCTCCTTTCCAAAGCTCTCCTGGAGGGCTGTGCGGAGGCAGCTTCACTCAGGTGTGAAGGGTTGGTCAGTCTCCTAGAGACCCAGCCCTGACAGGCAGGAGGGACCTGCTCTCCTGCCAGGGTCCTGTCCCCCAGGCCTGTTGTCGTTGCCCTGGGAACACACTGGAGACAGAGGCAGTTTGCCAGGAACCTTAGCTCTAGCCTTGCACTGTCTAATTCAATACATCTGAGGTTCAACGGAAATATCACCGAATCAGAAGTTGTCCTCAAATCCAAACCTCACAATCAGCGAAGGTGAAGCTTCCTGAGCTGAGCTGGCACGAGGTCTTGAAACAGCCCCTAATGAAGCAGCATGGCAGCTGACAAATGCAGTCATTTCTGCCTGAACGAAACTAGAAAGATCCACCAGCGGGGGTTCTGTAGTTCTTTTCTGTCTGTACATTTATTTGGTGTTGAGATTCGAGTGTTCTTAAATCCCAACACAGCCCTAAATGCAATCTGCTTTGCTAACTAATGAGATGTGCTCAAGAGGCGTAGATCACTTCCCTTAGTTGGAGAGCTCTCAGTGCTTGTGAGATTATCAAAGAAGTGATGAAGAGCTGTGCCATCCTCCCATCCTTGACCATGTTTTAGAACTGACAAATAATACCCAAGCACATGGAGAATCCTTTTGCTCTCCTAGATCATTTCTATGAAAAGAATTTGAATACTGAGAAAGCAAACCTTGGTAGGGATTTTGATCCCTGAGGACCTGTGAGCACTAGCATCTTGGGATGAAGTCCAGGTGAGCCACCACCCAGGGCCATCAAGAGAGGGGCAGCATCCACACACACCCGCACATGCCGAGCACTGCTTTCTGAGGGTCCCAGGCCAGTCGTGGCTCTCTGTTTCTGGCCTGCCCACAGGATGAAGCTGTGAACCCAGAGGCTTGGCCTCCTGGCCAGGGCTCTCAGATGGCTGGGAGTATGCTTTTATGGAGAAAGGAGGAGAAGGGAGGGGAGGGGAACACATGCCTGTTGCAACGTGCACCTGTTTATCCTGACTCCTGAACCCTGCAAATGAGCTAGGGTGGGAATTTCTTCCCTCGGGGGGAGGGAGCACAGAGTCCCCCTGGCTCAAAGCAACACTTGGGGATGGTATAAGGCATGAGGATGGGCATTTTAAAGTTACCTAGGTTTCATTGATTCTGGAGACTTTTCCAGGAGTCCTTTGTGACCCCAAATCCCCCTGAGGACCCCTGAGTTTCCGGGAGGTGGCTCAGTCTCCCCAGGACTCAGCTTCAACACGTGGAGCCCTGTCACCACCAAAATCACCTCTTGCTGAATTAAAAAAGAGCTCTCCCCCAGAGATCCCTGGCCATGTTGTGTGGCCAGAAGGAGGAGCCTTTTTGAACTTCTGAAAGTTCAACTTATTCCCCTGACGATGACAATTTCAGAGCAAACAGATGGAGGCAGGATGGAGGAGAGTCAGCCCAGAGAAGGGCTCCCAGCAGCAGGGCTGTGGGGCGCCAGGTTAAGGCGCTCCAAGCAGGGTCTCAACTCTCCAGCCACAGATCCAACAGCCTGCTGATGCCCATGGACCCCTTCAGCAATAACGTATTTATGTGCATAAAATAAAGTGCAAGGAATGACAAAGCCAGCTGATTGCATTAAGATGCAGTTATAAAGATATTTTTAAATGATTTTACAAAATAGCAACGCACCTGCTTCTTTATCCGTGCATTAAATAGTACAGTGTGGCCATTGGTCTACAAATGAGCATAGTTTCGAAGAAATGCTGAGTGTGAATGATATCTTGAGCTATCTGCAACAATTATAATGTGATGTGTAAATAACTGATTTCTATCGGTGACGGCACCGCAGCCACCTCTATTACTGCTGTGGTTTGTGTCTGTCACTTGTTCCACTTATAATTTAAGGAAATACTAAGTTGTGGCTAGAGGTAAGTGAAAATAAAGATGCAGTTTTTCCCTGCGTTCAAGTTCCTTGACATCTCGATTCTGTCCACAGACCTCTGGGATCCACGGACCCCAGGTTCCTTCCCTCTGTCACCCAGTGAAATGACTCCAGAGGAATGTAGACACTTGACTAGCAACAAGGTTCAAGGTAATGGTTGCTCACATAAAGCCCACAGTGTGAAAGAGGGATGGAGGCTCTTTTATTCTAGTTCCTTATTTTTGCTTCATCCACTCTAGCTCCAGCTACACTATTAGGAAAAGGGGGTGGCCTTCTCTTGTTTTTAACTGAATAGGTTACAAAGTTGAGGGTAGGGATACCATTTCTCCAGAAAGGGCTGGCACACAGTGGTGGGATGGGGTGCCAGGCGGCATGGGGCAGTGACTGGCCAGGCAGTCTGCGCTGCTGCCCTGGCTCTGGGCACTTTCTGAGCCACTGGCAGGTGCCTTACTCCACTTGCCAGCCTCAGTCCACTCATCTGCAAGATGGTGCTAACACCACCCGGGCTACCATCTCACAGGATGGCTGTGAAGATCAAGGACCTTCACAATTGTACGAGTTACTCTCTGTTGTCTTTCTTTATCTGGTCCCCAAAGTGACTGACAAATATATACAATGGAACAAAAAAGTCAATAAACAAAGAAGACAGTTGGAGTAAAGGGAAGATATGGGCAGGAAAATGTGGTAAAATGTGTGGTTGCCCAAGATCCTGTGCAGAAGGTGGAGGCATTTGGGGGTGGGGAAGGGTGGAGAGGAGAGAGCTCAGGGAGAGTGGGGAGGCAGGGTGGAGGGACTGATGCTGACTGGCCTCTGGGGAAGGCAGAGGCAGATGAGGCAGGTAGGACACTTGGGTTTCTGGCTTGGGCAACTGGGAACAGTGAAGCAGGAGCCCCAGGCTTGGGGGGCAAAACCCATGAGTTCATTCAGGACATGCGGCATTTGAGGTGTCCCTAATATTCCCATGGAGCTTCACAGATGGGTCTGGACAGTTATGCAAATTTTAGAGTTAATGATAATGGCAGTGATATGGCAATGTATGGGATCAGAGGAAGGTGAGCAGAAGACAAGAGAAGACAGCCTAGGGTAGGCCCCAGCCTTTAATCCAAGAGAACCCCTTAATGTCATCCATGCACTCCCCATGCAGGGCTTCATACCAATACTAACTGCCTTTGCAACTTCTGCTAAAATGCTCTCACTTCAATTTCTGCCACTCTGTTTTATAATCGCCCCTCAGATCTGCCTCTCTCTCCTCTGTCTTTTCTAAATAAATAAGTAAGTAAATAAATAAATAAATAAATAAATAAATAAATAAATGTATGTATGTATGTATGTATGTGGTGGCATACAGTGCCTGGAGAATGAATGAGCAAGTGAAGTGAATGACTTGAACCTGCAGATGCTGGGGAGGTCAGCAGGCAGGCCACCGGGCTGCCTCCGAAAGGCTCGGTAGATATCATTAATGTAATTTCTGAGAAAGCCAGGGCCCATAAAGACAGTCTTATTTGCAAGCATTTGGTGGGGCGGGGAGGGGAGGGGGGAGGGATCATAAAAAAAAAATCACTGGATGTGTCTCCCAGGAGAGTACCTGGAATCTGTCTAATCACTTGTTTGCATGTCTGCTGCTCCAATAATATTTGTGAGTTTCTTGATGGTAGAAAGTGTATTTAACACTTTCCGTTAAATAGTTTAACTGCTACAGTTTGTTCGACATGTAACAGCAATGACAACAATATAAGGAAGTCTTTACCCAACACTTACTATGCAGCAGGTGCTGTTCCAAGAGCACCCCAGTCTAGGAGTCTACAGTTTATGAGATAGATACTACTGTGCTCCCCTGTTTTATACCGGAGGAGCCTGAGGCCCAGAGGGGTTAAGTGGACCATCTCAGATCACTATTTTAGTAGGTGACTGGGCAGGGATTCAAGCCCAATCCCTGGGATGTGGTAGATACTCGAAAAATGTTTGTTGAGCAGATGAATGAATGAATGAACACCTAGCACGTCTAAAGCTTGCAGCCTGCACCTCTGTTGGTCCACAAGCCTCTTGGGAGCTCTCCAAGTCAAATCTGAAGCTGGCTCTGTATTTGAGGAGGTCAGGGAGGGGTGGAAGAGAGAGGGGGCTACTCCAGATTGGTAGGTAGCAGTTTAATAAACACGGAATTTACATGCGATGCTTGCCTTGAGCAGCCATAACCCGACCACCAAATGTTAAATGTCTACACAGAGAGATGTCTGTCTGTACGTCACTGTGCTTAGCCGAGTACCCTGCGCAGGTGTTCCCAGCAGCACATCACTCTCTGAAGGCCGTGTCCTTGGAATAGCCCTGGAAGCAGGAAAGGCAATGGGAGCGCATGTTCCGAGGACAGGGGATGAGGTGAGGAGTCTCCGATTGCCTGGGTCCAGCTCACCCGGCACCTGGCATTCACGTCTTCTTGATGACCTTCCCCAGCAGCCTCTCCTTATTATTTTTTACTTTTTTTTAAAAGATTTTATTTATTTATTCATGAGAGAGAGAGAGAGAGAGAGATTGAGAGAGGCAGAGCCCGGCGTGGGACTCGATTCCAGGTCTCCAGGATCAGGCCCTGGGCCGAAGGTGGTGCTAAACCGCTGAGCCACCCGGGCTGCCTCTCCTTATTGAAATCTCACCACTTAAGGCCTGGCTCAGAGGTCGCCTTCTCTGTGAGGCACCTGCCATTCCGCCCCGGGGCCTGTTTGCCCAGAGCGCTTTGAGGGTCAGCCAGATTCGCTCCATTTCTGGGATCACTCAACGAGCCATGCGCGCAGGTGTCGCTGAAGAGCAACGATGGGAGTGTCTGCATCCCTCTTCGTGCTCTGGGCTAGTAGGTGCTTCATAAATGTTTATTGACTTGAACCAAACTGAAATTGTGATAGGAGCCAAGATGTTTCCCGGGAGAAACGACGAGCGGCCAGAAGATGGAAGATGATTAGAAATGGGGTCAAAGAGACAAGTGACCTTGCTGGGTGATGAGCAGTAGAGACCTGAGAAGTGACAGGGTTCCACCAGGACAAAAGAGGACTCCTTTCCCTGGGGGGTGAAGGAAGGAAAGCCTCCTCTGAGTTAGTGAAGTGCGTTCGGCTCAATATTCAATATTCGGTCTGTGCTCTGACGTGTGTATTTCCATTAACAGTTGCTCTCCAGCGAGCCACGGTTCCTGAGCTCGGAGCAAAAGTCGAGAGGTTTGTATTGTGTTACTTTAATAAGGTTTGATGTTGATTGAAAATTCATGAGTGAAAAAAAAAAAAGAAAATTCATGAGTGAGAGAACTCTTCTAAGCTTTTTACAAATATTGACTCATTCTTTGGTCCTTGCTACAAGTGTAAAGGGGAGGGGCACCCTTATCACCGTCATCATCATTTGCATTTTACAGTCAGAAAGCTGAGGCACGCAGCCAGGTTGGGTGATTCCTACCGGGCCACACAGCCTCAAGTGGCAGACTCAGGAAGGCATCCAGACATTCTGGCTCCGGGGTCGCTGCTCTCAACTACAATACTTTGCAACTTCTTTCGATTCACCACACAGAAAGATAGCCTATCCCTTCAATCTGCATTTTCCTTGCCCCAGTGACTGTTAATGAAATGTAAGAGCTGGCTGCCTCGGGGATCTCAGTGGTCCCCAGAGAGCTAGGCTTGTAACTGCAAGCTGATTCAAGGGGCAGGTGGGGCACACAGGAGAGGCCACCTAAGACAGTGTGCCCACGTGCCCTCCGGGGTTTCCAGACCCGCGGCAGCATAGGCATTGAACAGGCGCTGTGGAAAGCTGTGCCCTTGTGGATCTGATTTCATGCCCCGGGCATCAGGCATCATGGATTCTAGGAAAGCAGAAGATGAGCGAGGTGTCACTGTTGCTGCCAGCGACATCCAGGGGTTTGCTAAGTACATTTGCTCAGAAAAGGTGAAGGAAGAGAAAACAAAGGTTGAGAGTAAGAAACAGCTGAGCACAAGTATGTGAGATTTGGGAAGGAAAATGTGAGACAATGCCCATATTTCAAAGGATCTTCTTTACAAATACTTTAGCACTGAACTGAGATCTTAGGTCTGGATATTTAAATTTATCAGAGCTTTGGTTGAATAGTGTCCTTTTCCTTAACCATCTCTGGGAATCCTTAAGGTTGTACCAGGGCGGAATCAATTCCTGTGTGGGGGCTCTGCTTCTCACTGCCATGGCAACCGTGAGCATCCCAGGAGGGCCTTTCCTCTAGGAGTCTGCACATCAGGCTCTTGGGCAAGAGTTATTCTTCTGGAGCATGCCCCTACAGGATGCAGCCTGTTCCTTGCAGCTGGCTGCACCTGCCAAATCAAGCAGGGATGTTCATCTAAAACAGAACGGTTGTGGTGTCGGGTGAGGAGTTGAAGCCATCAGCCACCATTGACCCCGTGCCTACACAGCATTAGGCATTCCCTGCTGCCATGGGCTTATTTAAAAGACAAACTCAATGGTCTTGTAACTGTGGGCAAATTGAACCTCTTCAAGCCTCAGTTTTTCAGTCTGTAAAATGGGGGAGAATCCTAACAATGGTCTCATTGAGAGAGGGAATGCACACTGTACTTATCACAGGGCCAGGAGTGAGGACATGCCCTGGAAGTGGTACACACAACATGGGATCCCGGTTCTAGTGCACGAAGAGTCTGGGAAAACAGAACAAGAAAACATAATGTGCTTTGGTGTCCAAACTGCACAGTTTTGCAGCGAATCATGTCATCTTGGATTTGGGGCTGAATCCCGTCCTTGCCAGCTGTTCTCACATATGCAAGATGACAGAAGCAATACGTATTTGTTGGTCACAATCCTGGGTGCAGGAGGCCCGATCATGAATTTCCTTGGTCCAGACACTGCAGGAAATTACAGACGAGTGAGGAATTCATAGCTAGCAGGCAGAGACCTGCTTTTGGAGGCCTTTTTGCTTTATGCTCTTCTGCACTGAGCATAGTCCCCAGGACACAGAAGGACTTCAGTAAATGTTTTCTGATGATACAGTGAAGGTGGTGTCTCATCAGGTCTGGAGACCTCTTATTGTAAAGATAGTTTCCCACAATCTACTTTTCTTAGCTTTTTTTTTTTTTTAAGTCTCGAAAGCACCACATCTCAAACTATTCTGTTTTTCTAACTTAGCATCTTTTCTGATTTCCAGCATCTATTTAAATGTAGTTGGGGTTAAGAGAAGAAAAGTAAAAAGTTGAGAAAAGGAGCTGTAATCCCTAATCCCTACAGGGCCATTGCACATGGCATTGGAGTGATGACAGGTTTGCCTCATTGCCCAGGGGACTGCAGCTCCACCTCGGAGACAGAGTGGGTTTGGGCTCAGAAGAGGGAATTCACCAGCCTGGTGGGGGTTGCTTCTGGGAATAGATTGGCTTAGCCTGCCATCTACTGCTCAAACTTGTAGTTGCAGGTTTGCCACATTTTTGTGTCCTCACTTGCACACACATACATATACACAGTACCCATGATGGTCTTGAATTAAAAAAAAAAAAATCAAGTTTCTCCCCGTTACCGACCGACTCTCATGTCTGATCACTTCCATCCTCTAGATCCTGAGAACCAGAAAGCCTTGCCCTCCCTTCCTTCCTTCTCCCGACTCACTGTTGATCTTTCTCTGCAGTCTGCCCAGGGAGCATCTCTCCTCCTTCCTCCCAAACCCCACTTCTTTCCTTTGCACTCTTTTACCTTCTGTTCACGTTCCAGCATCACGCTGCAACATCTGTCTCTGCTGACCATAACACTCCGGAACAGAGCCTAGCATTCTGATGATCTAAGACCTAAATATAACACTTCCTTCAGACCCTACGCCCAACTTGGTTCCTCTCCAATTATTAAATTCCTTCAGGGAAGGCATTTCCAAAATACTTCCAGGAACTCATTGCAATGGCTTACATTCCTGGAGCTGTGGTGAAGCCCTCATATGAAATGATCCTCACCAGAGCCTTGAGGACAGGATGAGCTGAGTGTATGTGT
Source organism: Nyctereutes procyonoides (assembly GCF_905146905.1). Classification (NCBI taxonomy): domain Eukaryota; kingdom Metazoa; phylum Chordata; class Mammalia; order Carnivora; family Canidae; genus Nyctereutes; species Nyctereutes procyonoides. The sequence goes on along the minus strand of NW_026575033.1, from coordinate 7,558,963 downwards.
GGGGGATACAAGTCTGTGGACGAGGGGGTGTGATCACATTTATTTTCTCTATAACAACAGACATATGTATCTGACATTCTCACCTACCAGATCATTTGGGGAGGATAAGTTCACACACAGATTTGAATAAAGGAGGAGGGAGGGTGGTACAAGGGCCAACCCTCATTCATTAAAAAAAAAAATTAGTCTTCCATGAAAAGAATCAATCACAGCTACACACATCAGTATGGATGAGTATCACAGACAAGGTTCAAAGTCAGACACGTAGAGGACCTGGGGTGAGATTCCATTGACGTGAAGTTCAAAACCAGACAGCACAAATCTAGGGATGAGGGTATTGCCTCCTTCTGGTCAGGGGCCACGGGTGGGATTGCCTGGGCATGGGAAGGAGCTTTTAGCGGACTGGAAATACACTACATCTTCATCTAGCTGCTGGTTGCACAGAAGTGTACAGATGGGAAAGTTCTCTTATGGTCAATGCACTTTGTTATCTATAAATCATACCAAAAAAGAAGTGAAGAAAAGAATCCTCGCAGTCACGATTATCAATTAGAGGCATCTTTCGGGGCCATTTGCTGGTATCTTGGGAGGAAGTGCAGCCGCAAGGTCAGTTCCTCTCTCCAGAAGCCTTTGCTCTACTGGACAGGTCATTTAGGCAGACTCCAGCACGAGGGCTGGGGCCTGAGTTGGGGTGTGTGAGCCACGAGGGGTGAGGAGAGGAGGGGAGAAGGCAGGAGTTTTCAAGACATCTCACTTGGGTCTTTTGATTTTAAAATTAATTAGAAAAAGTTAATTTTCCAGACATCCCTTATTTTTTTTGGCGCGTCAAAAAGAGCCTTTATTTATAGTAGCCTCATAATATTTTTGGAGCAAACATCACTTTTTAAAAAGGCATCAAATCTGCATCAGGGAGACTAATCGAGCTCTGGCTGCCTTTTGGGTCCCCCATTGCTGTCTTCTCTCTGGGGGGCTCTCACTTCCCAGGAAGGGCTCACACCTTCATTCTTCACAGGAACGGTTGAGTTGCGAGGCCCCACTCAGAACCTGAGATTCCCTGAGACACCAATAATTTAGCATCTGAGCCGGCATCTGCGGAGCTCGGCTTTGAGACAACGGGCTCCAGGCACGGTCAGCTCCGAGTTCCATTTTCCAGGACGTGAAAGGCCTGGCAGCTGGTATGGAGCGCTCCTGAACCGGCCCGGCCCAAGGGCCAAGCAGCCTGAGTTAGGAAGACAGGATGCTGGTTACACAGTCATTTGTAACCCGAAGACGTGTAATGTAAACTTCCCTTCATCAGCATGCTGGCCACATAACTATGCCAGCGCAGAAGTTATGAGCTTTTTATTGGTGCTTCAGGGTGACATTCTGAACGGCTGTCGTGCTTACTCATTTCTGGTTATCAGCAAGCTGTAATGCTTCAAACCGCCAGTGGACGGTCAGAGATAAACTTGGGCCAGCCTCAGACAGAGTGGCGCCCAGGACATGTTTCATGTGTTATGGATTTCCTTTCTTTTCGTCTTCTTTTTTTTTTTAAATTGTACAATATATATTATTTTTTTTTCACCTGGAAGCATTTATGGAAGAAAGAAAAATTATAGAAAGAAAAAAAAATCCCTTAAATCTCAGGGCATGAGAACCCTACTGATGCATGGCTAGTTTCTTTTTTCTTCTCTGTCTTTGACGGCAGAAGTACCAGAAAACACAAGATGGACAGTCCAGGTTTGGGGAGCTGCTGTGTCCCAGGAGAGCAGATCAAGGAGGGCCTTCTTGCTCATCCATTTCCCAAGTACGCGGGGTGGGAGGGGCATCTGCATGTAGGTTAATTTCTGACATGAGTGAAAGATAGAGACCATGTCTAACCAAAATTACCTTTGAAATTCCCTTAAGTCTCTCAGAAAGCACCCTGAACTGGTCTTGGGGAAACAAGTCCGCAGAATAATTCTAATTTACGCAGAAGTTTGAGAACCGCTGAACTCCCCAGGATGAAATACATTTCGTGGAAATCAGCAGATAGAAAATGGACACAGTGTACTCCCAGCAGCTGGCACAGGGCCTAGAGCAGAGTCCCCCCAGCCAGGGAAGGGGCCGCCACCTGCTGGCCCCAGAGTCCCCTTGCCAGCCCCGAAGGGCTGAGGCTCCCAGAAGCACAGGTAACACAGCCATGCGACTCCCAGGTTGGTGTGGGGACAGATGGCCCAGCCGCGTTTCACCTCCGCAGCACTGGCTAAATTATGGAGGCTGAGATATGCAGAGAAACATCTTCAGGAAGTACACATAGGAGGTGCAATAAAACACTTCTGGGCTATGTGTGCTCTGTTTATTTAGCAGTTTGTAAAGTGAAAAACACATCAGAGTAAACCACTTTTCCTCCAGATTTTTATCTTGCTCGTTTTTATTACTATCTTTGGGCTTTAGAGCATGCAGCTCTTTTTCCCTGGGTATAATATGATATAAATTATAAGTTGGGTGGGAAGAGGTCTTGGTGGAAAACAACTGACTTGGTTGCCGACCACCTTGCTGCAGGGCTGCGGGTCCTCCAAATGAGGCAACCTACACGGATCCCCTTCCTGGCAAGAGCTCTGCTGTCCCAAGTCAGCGTGACACTGGGACACTGGAAATGGCCGGCAGCAAGAGCTGGGGCACGCCAGTGAAGCTGGCTGTAGAGAGGGTGCTGAGCACTTAGGGGGTGGCTGGGTCTGGCCCAGTCCTGATGCTTTCCCGCCCCCGGCCCACCTGATCACCCCTTCTGTGTTTGCCAGCTGCTCCCCTTCTCATGTCTCCACAAGGAAGAATGCTGATAATGAATTCTGGGGAGAAAGTAAGAGGCCTCTTCTTGTCTTTGCTCTTCTTCCCCAGGTGCCCTGTGGTGAGAGGCACGGGCGGGTGGGGCGAAGGTGTGTGTGTGTGGGGGGGGGGACGGAGAAAGGAATAGGAATAGAAGTGGGAAAGAGCGGGAGCTGAGTTGGAAAATTCTAAAAAGCAGACTTCCTAACTGAAACGTGGCTGCCAATAGGAAAAACTGACAAACCCAGTAAGTTTGGGCAATGGGTCATGGCAGGAGTGCACTCTGGAAGTTTCTCCCTGCCAGTGAGCAGGGCTACAGGGTACAGCCTGAAGGAGGGCCCTCCTGAAGCCTGGAGCCCACCCTTCTCTCCAGGGCCTGGTCTCTGGGCTGACCCTGCTCACCCCGCATGAACAGCTCCCCCACTGCCCATAGTCAGGACAAGCTCTGCCCCAAGTTTTGCAGAGCTCTGTTCCCTTAGCCTAAGATTGTCATTAGATCCTGAGGGGAATCCTCTGACTGGTGTGGTTCAGGGAGTACCCGTGTCCCCTCTGCACTAGGGTAGTGGTGAGAATCTCCCCGTGGGAGCTAGGGTCATGTGTGTTCTTGGGTCATGTCACCTTTATGACAGCCCCGACTGTCAGCGTGGACACTGACCTGGCCTTATCGAGCAGCCTTGGAGAAGCTTCTGATGGCTGGTGAGCCACTGCATCACGGCCTCATGGGGTCCGTCACACTGTTCGTGAACAAGAGCTGCTGGCTTCCTGTTCTGGGGCTGGGGGGGCCCAGTGTGGACCTGAAGCTGGAAACAGGCCTCCAAACTTAATTTCAACTAGTCCCCTCTCCACGAAGAGAGCCCTCAAACAATGGCACGCAGAAGTTGGGCTTTCTTAAGACTTGCTGAAGAAGAAACATAAAGGCCCTCCCACAAAGCTGACTCCCTCATCATCCCTGCGGGCCTCAGGAAGGACCCAAACCCACCCATTGGTGGCAGCTGGGGGGGGGGCACCAACAGTCTCCTTATTTTTTGATCTGTATTGTTAGAAAAGTCGAACGTGCACGAATGCGTTCAGATCAGATTCTGTCCCCGCAAAACATTTTCTCACCATGACACACAGGCAAGGCCAGAGTTCCTTCCCGGGCACAGCCACAGGGCCTTGTGAACCCAGAAAGTGCCCAGTTGTAATGAGCGACTGTCGCCTTGGCTGTGAACATCCTGTCACTTGGTGTTCTGTAAACACCCTCCCATGTGATCCTCCCGCTGTTTCCTTCATCCACTGCAAGCTAGAGGTTATAAAGATGCCAGGTTTTCTTGAGTTATTCAAGTGCCCAACAATATTCTGAAAGCAACAGATAAGCACATGCAAATAAAAGTCACCTGTAGGCTGACCCTCCAGAAACAACTCCCGTTCATATTTTGGGTGCTTGTTCTCCATCTCCCTCAGTGCACCAGTGCTTTTTATGTTTGATAGGCAGCCAACAACCAGGAAAAAGTGGTGTCGTGGGCTGTTCAGAAAGGCAATTTAAACAGCTACAGCATGGCTCACAAACTTTAGTGCTCGTAAGAATCATCTGGAGAGCTTGTAAAACACAGACTTCCAGACCCGACCCAGGAATTCCGCATTCCACAGGTGCTGAGAGAGGCAGCCTCCTTCGTCCAGCCCAAATGCCTCCAAATCCCCGGGCCTCCTTGGCCTCAGCTTCCCGCAGAGGCCATGAGCTGGTGAGACCTCCTCTGGGCCTTCATTGAGCAGAAGGGATAGAGTGTTCTATCCCTACTTGCCGAGGTGAGAGTCATGGTAGCTCCAAGTTCTGGGCTCTCGGGAAGCAGCAGGGGAGGAGGAGGGTGCAGATCCTGCACTGCCACTTCCTGGCCCTGGGACCTGGGGCCAGTCACTTCCCCAAGCCCTGCTTCCTCCCTGACATGAAGACTGTCACTGCACCTTACCCACAGAGTGTGCCTGGATAAGGATATAACGGAGTCAGTGGCCATGGGTCTTGGGTTGGCCCCAAGGGAGCCCTCCGGGACTGACCGCAAGAACCCCCAGCTCAGGGCATGGTTGACTCTTGTGTGATCTTGTCACTTGTGAGTGCGGAACGATGGGCACCCACCTCATGGATCTCAGACACCACTCACATGGAATAAGGCACGTAGGATGCAAGTGCGAGCCTAGCCATGTTGTGTGAATCACTGAACCACTTCACAGCTCTGTACTGTGCTCCTTAACCCCAGAGATCCACCAGCAGTCTTTTTATTTTAAAACCTTTATTGTCACAAGATTCAAGCATGCACAGACTAGTCCAAGTTACCTTGGACTACCCATCACCCGTATTTTGCCAATTCTTGGCTCAAGAGATTGGTTAAAAGGTTTTCCAGCTACCACAATGTTGTCATATCTTTTTATTGGGACCATGAGGAGTGATGACATGAGGGCTTGAAGGGCTGATTTATGGATACCAAGAAGGGGAGATGCTGCACAAGACAGGTGTGTTCCTGACAAACTGGAGATAGCGAGGCTGCTGATGGCGCTGGTGTGGTGGTGGCCCAGAGCCCAGGATTTGGGGCCTCAGAGGGTAGTCAGGGTATGACTGTGGTCAAACGACTTTATCTCTCCATCTGCAAGAGGGCCCTACTACTCCTGCCTCACTGGTCAGAGGGTCCAAATCCCCACTTTAACCCAAAGAGCTGAGAAGCAGATTCTTACCCAATTTAGGAGCAATGTCACCTGCCCCTCACCACCCCCACCAGCAAAAGGGAAATTTCCAAATGATTCATAAACTTGTATGCTTTCTATTGAGAATGTTATACCAAGACACTTAGTAAAAATGACACGAACATTAAATAGTTTTTAGGATCTTACTGATGGACAGGAAGAAAAAGAATATTAGTAGTAGTCAGATTTCACTAGAAAAAGAGAGAGAAAAAAAAAGAGAGAGAGAGAGAGTGGGGCAGTGTGGCCCACGCAGGGACGACCTCGCCGGGCCAGCAGCAGGCCTGTCTAGGAGGCTGACCGAGGCCACCCAAACAGAGAGCACCACCTCACCCAGGGCAGCGGGATGCCACCTGGACTTACGTTCACACTTCCCTCCCTCTCAGGGTCTCCAGACCGAAGAACGAGTTTGAAGCTTTGTGGTACATACCACACATTATCAGTAATTACCTCTCCCTTCTCCCGGATGCCTCTGGCAGGAGGAAGAGCTTGAGAACTACCTTTAAATAAGTCTAAGAATCTTGCGCTCCCTGTACATCTTAGTGCTTTAGATAAACTCATTTAATTCTTAGGCCAACCCTATGAGATAGGAACGACAGTTCTCCCATTCTGCAGATGAGGAAACCGAGGCCCAAGGAGGTTCATGGCCAGCCTGGGGTTACACATCTAGTGACCACCTTGCTACCACATCCACCTTCCTGTCCCTTTACCTTCTTTGGCTGCTGCCTTGGGCTCAGTAGGCCGGGACACCGATTCTCCCCACTGCAGTGGTGGTGATTCTGGTGGACGTCCCAGCACCATCCCTTCTGTGCCTTCTGTGTCTCGGGACATCCCATCTCCTGGCCCCCATGATAGCTGATCCCTGCCCGACACCAGGCTCTGGAGGCCTCCAGGAAGAAGCACGTCCCATTCGGGCCCTCCAGGCCATACCAATGGGGCTGTGGAGTCAAACCCGAGGAAAACCCCAGGAGTGAAAATCTGGGATTGCAAACAAGGGCAAGAGAGGCAGCTTGCCACCTGAACTTCAAACAAGGTTTCTTGAAGGATGATAAGACAAGGGCCAGTGGGGAAATGATGGGGAACAGGGTGTCGGAAGGAGGCGGGGATGGGGGAGGTTTGAACAGCTGCTCCCTGGCAGCCTCAACAAAAGCAAATGGCCAGTTCCTGCTGCACCCACTGAATGATTACCCAGGTGAAAACTGCTCTCACCCTGGGGATGAAACCTGGAGGTCTCTCTGGAGGCCCAGGGCCCTGGCCTCCCTGCTGACAGGCTTGGCTCTGAGAACAAGAGACTGAAGGCAAGGCCCATGTGTAGGTGCAGACACCAGAGCACGGGCCCTTGTGCCATCTGGAGTCCGGGCAGATTGAGGACACGGTGGAAAAGAAGGCAGGTCTGGGGGAGCTGGGAGGCAGAGAGCTCATTCATTTCTGTCATCGGGTCCCCGGCTAGACTCCTGAGGACCGTTAACATGTGTGTCCCATGGGCTTGGAGCCTGGGCTCCTTACCAACAAGCGAGGCTGGGCTCTGAAGTAGACAGATGCTTTGGTTTGTAGCACTAATATTTTAGCAAATTCAGTGAGTAACCATTGTTGCAGACAGAGAGCCGGGCTCTGCGAGGGTCTGGGGCAGCACTGTCTTGCAGCAGTTCCCCGGGGAGGAGGCTTGCCTGCAGGACGTCAAGTGATGATGACAGGAGCCAGAGGTGGGACTTGGAAACAGTAAGGAAGCTGGACCTCAGAGCCTGCTGGGGGGTCTCCGCTGGCTGCCACCATGCTAGGAACGACATGGGACCCCTCAGGGTGCTGGTTCCTGCCTCTGCCAATGCTGTGCTGCCACAGGTCCCTCTGTGTGTCCCTCTGCAGTTGGTTCTCAGGCAATGGCCTGCCGGAGCCCGAGTGACCCTTGTGGCAGTGGGGGGACTCCCAGAGGACAGTTAGGGACTGAAACTATCCAGGGTGATGACAAGGCTCCCCAGCAACGAGTCCTTCTCTGGGTCCCCCTCCCTGCAGTGAATCCACCTACCCAGCAGGGTCATGAGCACTCTTCTGCTTCTAGAACTTTGTGTAGGCAAAGGGCAAGGGATTGGCCTGTCCCTGCACCTGAAATTTTTCACATTTTCCATCAGGTCTCCTATTTGGATGAATTAGTTATTCTAAAGAAAAAAGACTCTTGTTTTTTTTAAATTAAAAAAACGAAGAAACTACCCTTGACAACAAATCTAAGGCTTTGGTCATCTGGTGAAGATCACACAGTGAGGTAAGACACAGGCTAGAGCAGAGCCCAAGAGCCTCGGGTGAGTGTGGGGGGCACCCAGGGAAGCTGAGGTGTCACCACCAGCCAGGAGAGTCAGGCCGGGGCTGCCCTTGCCAGACAGGAGCAGTGCAGCCCCGGGGCAAGGTGCAGGGGGGCACGGGGTGTTCCTTGAGCTCCTATCTCTGCAGGCAGTGCCACTTCGTTCCACCTTTTCCTGGAAACCGGTCTTGGTCGCCCTGGAGTGCAGCGTGGTGCGTGAGAGCTGCTCACAGGTCCCGGCCTCACAGCTCCACTGGCAGGCGGTGCTCGCAGCGCTGTGCAGCCAGCAGTCATGCGGAGCTGGGGACAAGGAGCAGGGGCCCAGGGGAGGAGAGGTCCTCAGCATCTTCACGAGACCAGGCAACAATTGAAGTGCAATTTTGGGGCAGGCTTCTCTGAGGACTCACAGAATCCTCAGATTTAGAGGAGGATTTGGAGAAGTCTGAGATTTAATAAAAAGAATATGGGTTTTACTGAATTTATTATTATTTTTTTAGAGCAAGAAGAGAAAAATCTCATAAATTTAAAATTCTAAAGGGTTGCCAAATACTGCACACAGAAAACAAGCATGTTTATGAACCCAACTGCCTGACTCACCTCTATTCTTTGTCCCTTTTTTTCACTTGTGTGCATTTTGATTTTATGTCATTTTCTGTAGAGAGGATAGATAGGTAGTAAGGTAGCTCTCTGGGCTGCCAGGCGCTGGGCTCTCACCACGCCCTCAGGGCCCGAGGCTTTGGCAGCAGGGGGCCAGGTGACACCCCCACCCCCATCAGTCTGAGCCACCCAGCAATTGGAAGCAGCCCCTTGCCTTCTGGGTCCTGGTGAACTTGCTTCTAGAATGAACCAGGACGGGATGCAAAGAGATCTTTCTGAAGTGGGAGGAAATAGGACGCATCCTGCCCCACTTCTCAGGGTTTCGTTCGGAACCATGTCTGCATTTGGTGGTTGACATATTCCTTTTTTCAGCTGTACTTTCTCTTACACATGGTTTGTAAACTCCAGCCCCAGACCTCAGACTCAATACTCTGTGTGGTTTGTGTGGTGTGTGTGTGTGTGGTGTGTGTGTGCACGCACAGGCACGCACTCCTTCCCCTGAGAAAGAAGCCCTGCTGTCTTGGCAGATATGTTCTGTAGTTTTACCACCAGAAGTGGCTCATAGACTAGCTGAGCTAGGCCTCATCTCTTCTGGCTGTAAATAAGATCAAATCTTTCCCCTTAATCCATCCGCCTATATAATCTTTAAAAACTCATTCTGATCAAAACACCTGTCTCCCCAAGAGTCAGGGTGGCTCCCCATTGCTTTCCACACAAGGTTCCAACACACTGGGAATTCACCGCCTCCACAGTCTGGCCTGACCTGTCTTCCCAGTGCATCCTATACCGCTTCCTTCTTATCCCTTGGGCTCAGACTCCCTCTACTGGCTCTCCCTCCTCTTCCTAGCCCCTGCTGAAATCCTACCTGTCAGGGTTCAGTTCAAATGCCCCCTGCTCCAGGGAGCCTTCCCTGAGATTCAGAGAGAAGGGATTCTCTTGGGCTCAGAGTCCCTTGGTGGCATTTGCTCTCAGATGGTCCTATCCCCACCCAACTTTGTGTAATAGATTCCTGGTGCACAGTTCTTGCTCTGGGACTGTTGTCTACCTCATTTTCACATCTGCCACAAGTGTTTGCTGAACGAGTGGTTCTCTTTTGTAGAGGAAAACACTGGTGCTCAGAGAAGTTAAATGATTTGCCCAAAGTCACTCAAGCTGGAGAGTAGCAGAATCAGATCTAGAACCCAGATCTGAGAACACCTGTTGGCATTGGCCACCACATCTGTCCAAACTCAGTGTTTCCTTGGAACCATGTTGCATCTCTTTGGCTCAAAGTTTCATGGGCTAGTTCAAGGATGGTACAGCCTTTGATGTAACTCACAGCCCAAGCCTGGAAACTGTGCTGGTTCATGGTCCACAGGGAAAGGAGGGCTTGTGTATATGTGCAAAAACACTTGTAGGCATTTTTAACTGTTTATTATAAAATTTTCACACCTTCACAAAGGCAGAGCAAATAATACAATGACCTCTCTTGTATACACCACCCAGCTATGACAGACATCTACTGATGTCCAGCTTTCCACATCCAGGATTATTTCCACATCCTGCTGACTGAAAACCTGGGTGTCAGTTAACATTTTTCCTGAAATCCTGTATTTCCTGTACACTAGTAGTTAGATCTAGAAGCTTGGTTGGGGTTGATGTACTTTTCTTTCTTTCTTTCTTTCTTTCTTTCTTTCTTTCTTTCTTTCCTTCCTTCCTTCCTTCCTTCCTTCCTTCCTTCCTTCCTTCCTTCCTTCCCTCTTTCCTTTCCATGTGTCTAGAATACTTACTTTACAGGTTTACAGGTGGTGGTATAGTTTCCACCAGGAGCACATAATGTTGTGGCCATTTTAAAGTATAACATATTTAAAAGTAGATCAGTATTATCATACACACCTGAAAAATGTGGAAACTGACTTACCCAATAGACACTGACTAGAAATGGAAATTGTTTACTCTGGGTGGTATCTTAACAGAAGTTATTGGTAAATTAGATAACGAAGGAAAGAATGTAAGAACATTGCTCAGTGATTGGCCTCCTGAAGAAAGAAGATTCCAGAACTGAGTACTGGTCTTACTTCACTATGGCTACCTGGTTGCCCAGGGCAGGATGTCAATATTTGATAAGATCGTGGGACAGCTTTGAGTAATATGTGATGGGTGTGTCAGTACGAATCAGTACTAGGTTTTTAAGGAAATATACATAGCTCTTTTTCTTCTTGTCTTTTTTTTTTTTTTTTTTAGATTTTAAAAAATTTATCTGAGAGAGAAAGAGCATGCAAGAGCAGGGGGAGAGGCAGGTGTAGAGGGAGAGAATCTTCAAGCAGACTCCCCTCTGAGCTTGAACCCCAACTCCAGGCTCTATCCCAGAACCCCAAGATCATGATCTGAGCCAAAAGCAAGAGTCAAATGCTTAACCGACTGCACCACCCAGATGCCCCATACACGGTTCCTTTTCTACAAGAATAATTTGGAAAGTGTGGGAAGAGTCTCCTGGCTTCAATATTATGTAGAAATGATGATTCTAATCATTACCCTCAGTTCAAGTAGGGGGAAGGAACCAAAGATAAAGGAGTGACAGGCAATGTAAAAACGCTGGGCTCCTGGCAGTGGATGAGAACACACTGCATAGTTGAATAGAAGGTGCAGGAGGCAGAGTTGGGATACCAGAGTCTGGGCACCATCTTGATCATGGGCAATTATACACCTTCTTTGTGCCTTCACTTCTATAAGAAAGTTGGGAGACCCGATTAGTCCCCAGCTGACATTGCAATTTTCCAGAACACTGAGGCTTCCTGCATCCTTCATCTTATAGTCTTTATTATTATTATTTTTTCTCTATGTTGGACCTGCCTCCCCGGTGAAAGAGTTCTTCTGAAGCCTGTGCTATGCATCACAATAGATACATAGTGTATGGGGCTTTGCAATGCCCATAAGTTTAAATGAGGCATGAGTCCTGCATTTGAAGAAAGTTGCTGGAGAACTTCATTGCAAGATGTCAAAGTACTGAAAAAGTCAGAGAGCAGAAAGTCTTGCTGAAAATGCTTTCGGAGTTTCACTCAAGCGGAGTGGCCCTCAGTGTCTTAGGACATGCCAGGCAATAAAGATAAGTGCTAAGCCTCCTCTTCTTGGAAGGGCTTATCAAGCCTTGGGTTTGGGGAAAGCCACCTCCCAGGAAGACACTCTCATTGGCGTCTTCACCAAGGGCTTTACTGGGGCCTCGTCCCTGGGGCTGTGATGTCAGTTCCACTGTTCCTGTGGGGAGGTGCAGTGTTTGGTCATTGAAAGGAGCACACCCTGGAGGGGGCAGGAAGCGTCTGTCCAGGAGTCAGGGCGCCAGCCAGGGCCCCTCCCCAGGTCCTCTGCACTTGAGAGAGCTCAGGGAAACTTTCTCATTATCACTGTGACCTCCAGGGCCCCTCGCTGCTAGTTAATCATTATCAGGGTGGGGTTGTATTCCTTGGGCTCTCTGACCTGTTTTTGCGGCTGGCTGGATTTATTACTGGCCAAGGGGCCTTGGCTGGTATTTGGACTGCATGCTGATAGGCAGCCGATTGGCTCCAGTTCAGCCCTTGCTGGATGCAGGAATTAGGCCCCTCTTGGGAAACTGGAGTGTCTGGGTCGTTAGCACCCCCTTTCTGGGCTGCTGGGAGGCCCTGGCACTGGGCACGCATGTCTCCTCTTGGAGAAAGCCCGGAAATGAAACCAGGGCACCAGAAGCCTATGCTAGAGTGGGATACCTCAGAGATGGAAGAGCCAAGAGGCCAGGCCCTGCTTCTTCTTGGGCGGGGGGTGGGGGGTGGGGGAGGTGGGTCTCTTTGCTCAGGGTCTAAACAGCCAGGGGCCTGATCAGGCATTGTGTTGTGAAATCCTTTCTTCTTCCTGGTAACCTCTTCTCTCTCTCTCTCTCTCTCTCTCTCTCTCTCTCTCTCTCTCTCCACATAGGAGCTGAGACAAGCCAGGATGTTCAATGCATATGTTACAAAAGCAAGTTGACTTCCCCAGAAGCACTTCCTAGCTTTCTTGATAATTGTAAGAAAATCCTTAGTAATTAAATAAAGTTGGGGAGGGTTTCAGAGTCCTCTGCCCAGATGACACCCCCAGAGCCACCCAGGTTATACAGGAAGACCACTTTGAACAAAATGTGTGGAGTGCATTTGCCTCTCCTGCCTTCTGTCCCATCTATCCATCTCGTAGCCGTCATATGGCTATCCGTCCCGGGGTCACAGGGATGCCACCAATGCCCCCTCCACCCATGTCTGCTTTTCCTGCCTCCTCCCCTAATTGGCCACTTCCTAGATCCTGCCCTCACAGCCAGTCTTCCTCTCCAGCCTGCCTGTGTTCTCAGTCTAATACACCCTTCCCTTTCTTCAAAGCTGCCTTGAGCGGTGTCCTCTCTTGCACTCCCCACGGTGCTCAGAGCTGAGGTCTGCACGAACCCATGTTTTCTTTCATCTGAGTTGATGGGCTTGTTCTTGGGATTCTTTCATCCAGACTGGGGCTGGGTCCCGCCTCCTTTTTTATGGCTGCAAGTAGCACAGGGCTCTTTTCCCAAATACAGGGACATCACAGTAGGTCACACTGAGCTCAAATCACGCCTGAGAACCACATCTGTGTCACTGGGAAATCAGGTTAGGATTAGGGTTAGTATCCGTGTGGGGCGAGAGGATGACAGGGATTCAAAGTGACTTCCTTCCCCTCCTGGATGCATTTCATGAGCTGCTCCCTACCACCTGCAGGGGGGACTGCACGGAGATACCGGAGATACTACCACCGAGTGTGGGAATTGGCAGCTCCTCTTGACCACATGCCCATAGCCCTGGGGTTCGCTGCATGAGGGCCGGAGAGGGGATGGGGCTGGGTTGGGCCAGAGTGTCCTGGGCATATCCCCCTGCTCTCCACCACTCATCCCACACTTCACCCACTGCTGCCATGCTTCTTGGGTTCCACTGTGTAGATCATGCGAAAAGTGGGGTGAAAAGGAGTCATCTGGAGAGGCTGGGGGCACCTGCCCGGGAGGCTGCAGGACATTCTAGGAGACAGGGCAGGATGCTGGGGCGCTGCTTCCCAGGTAGCCTTGCTGACTTGGTGCAGAGGGTGCCCTCATGGTTGCTGAGAGCAGAGAGGAGAAAGGATGGGAGGGGGTGCTCAGCACAGAGAGGCCAGCTGCAGGACTCAGGCCCTACCCCCCCAAGTGCCACAGCAGGGCCGGAGCACCGTGTTGAGCAGGCATTCCCAGCACCCTGGCCCGGCACTGGGAATGCAGCAGAAGCATCTTCCTCCAGGTGGGGGGTGTGGAAGATTTAAGTATAGACTAGACCAGAAGACCCCTTCCCTCTTCCACCCCTGAGTTCACGTGCAGGGGAGCCCTCTAGCTCCCGCAGAACAGAGGATACCACTGGGAGGCAGTTACCTGGAACCAGTGCCTGGGCTGTTCTTCCAAAGCTGCCTGGTGGTCCCTTCTGCTTGGGCCTTATTGCTGAGCTTTGTGACACAAAGGAATTTGTCATTACAGAGGAAGCCTGCTTCCTCCTTTTTATTACATAGTTGATGACATTAGTTCCCTCTGTGATTTCTTTTATTACCCTCAATTTTTATTAATCCTGTGGTTGCCGGTGATAATGATCTCATAAAATAATAACTGGGTTAGCTTTTGCTGAGAGGCCCACTGTGATGAGTTGGATGATGCCTCTCTCCTCTCCGGAGTTGGGGTGGGTGCCGGGTACGAGTGCAGGGGCTCATCCGTACATCAGCATCCCCTCAGATGTTTACAGGGATGCCCTGAATCCTGCAACAGGCATGCCTAGTGCTTCACAGCAGTGGGAGTCCAGAGAAGGCCCTTCTGTGACCCATAGACTTCACAGGACAAGGACTGTGGCACAGGCACAGCTAATGGGGAAGAAAGTGGAGGAGGTGCATCCTCCCAAGGTGCTGTAAGTCCTGTGTTCCCACAGAGTGCCTGGGCACCCTTGGCCGCGGCACCGATGGAGCCCATGTGACTAACGCATCCCTCAGGACAGCCCCAAGAAGGGGAGACAGCACCTCACTGTTAGATCAGACATTATGCAGGCGAAGCCCCGGTTTTCCTGAGAACTCACCTTATCCTATCACTCACCTATCACCAAAGTGAATCCAGAATCATCCTTCCTTCGGCATCCCTCCCTCCGTGCGCTGGTCTCACTCCCCCTGCCCGGCAGCCACAGCAGCCTCACCGTGTGGGCTACAGAAGGAGAGAGCAGGGGCTCTGCGGAGCCTGGGTGGTGCTTCCCAGCAGCCGGAGCACAGGCTGACTCGGTGGTGCCTAGGGGTCACTGAGGACAGAGGGGGCAGGTGCCCCATCCGGGTGCCCAGCATGGCCTTGGCTTTCCCTGTGTTTATGACTACTGCCCGCTTAGTGGACTTAGAACTGGACGTGAGGCTCACACATACGATACGTGACAAAGTGGCCTTAACCGCTCTGACTTTGCCTGCAGGCAGCTGTCCCTGGGTGTCAGGATGACACCTCTGCGAGGGCCCCATGACCTGGCTGCTCTTCTCACTGCACATGGAAGTGGCCAGGCAGGGCTCCATCTGCGATGAGCCCTCACTGTTGTTTTTTTTCCTTCTTCTGACCAGAAATCCTGCAGAGCAGAGGATGCCAGTGATAACGATGATATTTTTTAAAAGAGGCACCCTTCCTATTGGAGACTTGCTCCTTTTTTATTTACAAAGAATGAGGACAACCTGTGTGGTAATTTGCATGGGGTGCAGGAGTCTTGACTGATCACACCACCCATCGGAACTGGCTAATGTCACGTTCACTGGTGATGAATGCCCAGTGTGTGTGTCGGGGAAGAGGAGGCAGGCAGCCAGCCAGAGTGTAGTGGGAAATTGCTAGTTGCCTGGGACGGGTGGGCGGAGGCGGCATAGAGAGGTACAGACTAATGCCTTCAGCCTCCCTGGCCTAGGAGGTGAAGGCTTGGGGTGGTGCTGTCATTCTCACACCCCCTTGCATTTTCTGCTCCATGGGTGTAGGACCTAGGACCAAGTGACCCAAAGCCACCCTAGGAGACACCTGTGTGTCTCTCTCCTTTCCCCAGTTGCTGGTGCCTAGTGCTGAAAACTCCCCTGCAGCTCTGCCTCTAGATGCTCCTGTAGTCACGCTGTTCCTGCCAGTAAGCCACGTTGGTGAGCCCCCAGCAGGGGGCCTGTGAGACCTTCAGAGCCATCAGTCTACATTTCAGCAGCGTGTTCTCTCCTTCTCAGATTTTATACCCACTTTCATCCAAAGTCAATACAAACATTCGCTTTTTATACTCATGACTTGCCTAGCCCAGAGGGGAAAAGAGCCTTATAGATTCCCCCAACCCAGCTCTTTCCTCGTCCTGCTGTGTACCAACAGACAGATGTCCACACTCCCCAGAAGTTTCTAGACACATGTATTTTACTTGTAATGACGCAACCCGCCACCAGCACTCATGTCCATTAACAGTGAAGAGATTGTGCTACAGTCCCACAGTGGCATACTGTGGGATGTAGCAGGGAGGAGGCATGAGCGACAACTGTATGCAACCATGCGGATGAACCGCACATGCATTATGTTGAACGAGAAGGGCAGACACAATAAGGAATGTATGGTGTGATTCCCTTTACATAGAAGTCAACAACAGGTAAAGCTCGTCTGTGGGGTTTGGAGTCAGAATGATGGTCTCCCTTGGGAGGGGATGACTGGAAGAGGCATGGGGGGCTTCAAGGGTACTGGCCATGCTCTGTGCTGTGGTCTGGGTCCAGCCTCCACAGGCAGCTTCACTTGGAGGGAATTATCTACGTGCGCACTTGTGTGTGCTTTTCTGTATGTATGCGGTATTTCAAGGAGGGAGTTTCCTGGAAATCACCCCCCTTCCCCCAACACCAAGTTGGCTCTGGATTTGTTGCCATTGAGGAACTTATTATTGCAACCAATTATGTGTCATTTAAAAGACCTATTTCTTCAACTGTGCCCAAGGACTGTTCTGTGATAAATGCAGAACCCCGGATGGCTTTCATACCTAGTCACTAGGTTTCATACCTTCTTGCTTTTACGTCCTAGTCCAGAGCACTCACAGCACCTACGGGCATGGTTAACAAGAAAGCCAGCAATTTTCTCTTCTTCCTTGTTTGTTTGGAGCCAAGGGGCAGGCGCTAGCAAGATGCTCATCCTGACTGCACGTTGGGCGCTCTCATGCCAACGGTACCACCCCAGCCATCCCTCGCCTAGCCGTCACTGAGGTGAGGACCCTGAGGCCTCAGAGGGTCGTGGCCTCGTCCAAGGCTCTCAGAAAGGCTCTCAGTGACCCCATGCCACTGCTTGTCAAACCACATTTGTAAAGTAGCGGCTTCTCCAGGGAGACAGTTTTCCAAGATGCGATGACTAGGCACATGGTTTTCAGGCGTCTGCCTTTGACCCTGATCGGACAACCTCCAAGGAAGACCAGAAGAAAAGGGAACTAGGAAGAGGAGGAAAAGGACCATGGATGGAAGGAAGTCCTGGAGGAAAGAGAGGCAGGAAGTACCCAAGGAGGCCAAGAGCATCCTGGTCCCCTGGCCTCCTTGGTGGCCTCACTCTCTGGGCCTCTGGGGGATTGCTCCAGGAGGAGTCCTGAGCACCTCATCTCCCTGGGTTGCCTCAAAAGCTCTCTCCCCTCTCCTGCAGCCATCACTGCCTACATCCCAACCTGAGCCTGCCACACTTAGCTTCCAGACATCGGTCTGGCTCTCCCTTCTTTGGCTTCTTACTCTGCATTTTTTCTAAGAAAACAGGCTCTAAAAGGTTGATTTCTGGCTGCCTGTCCAGTTTGCACTGGTGACTGGCATCTTGCCTTTCCCCCAGGAAGTGTGTTTGAGGGGAGGGGCGCTGTGTGTGATGGTGCTGACAAGTCGACAGTGTTCAGTTCTCAGCCACTTGTCCCTTAATCTTCATGGCGCCCTTTCTTTCCTGCAGCACGAAGCCACACACCTGATCCTGATGCCTTGTCCTGCAGAGCTCAGAGGTCACACACTGAGCCACACCTGTGTCTGGTGACCGCTCCCACCCACAGCCGGGCCAGGGCCTGCAGCGGCTGAACGGAGTGCTCTCCAAGACCTCATTTCTGGTCCCCTATGGAGGAATGGGAAGGAAAGATCGAGGGTGAAACTTCTGCACCTGCCTCAAAAGTGGCGCTCACTGGTTACGCATTAACAGGGGACCAGGCAGTGTGGCAGGCCCAGGGCTGCAATGGAAAAGCATATGGGCGTGTTTATAGCCAGCAGCCTATTGCCTCTCCTGCCAAATATGTGCCCTCCCCCCCTTTCATGTCAGCCTTGTCACAAAGCTGAAATGACAGGTGGGCAAACAGCAGGGTGACGAGCTAGGAAAATCCCTGAGCCTCAGCAGGTCCACAAAGTTCCCCTCTGCCTGACCTGAGCTGCTTTATCACCTGGGAACAGTCTTTGTAGATAATGGGGCCCGCCAGGGGTGGGCTATGGGGTTGGGAGCCTCAGGAGGCCGGGGAGGGAAGAGCAGAGGGGGTGCAGGGGTGGGAGGCAGTGGCGAAGGAGAAACACGTCATCTCCACGGGGACGGGCACCTTTTGAGTTTCTTGTACTAGATCTTGAAGCAATGAGGGAGCAGGTGTCTTTAAGGGCCCCGGTGGGAGCTGTGTGACAAGGGTTTTGGAGCCACTTGGGCATTTACTGTGAATACTGAGGCCAGTTAGGCATGGCAGGGGCTCTGAAATGCCCAGGGCTGGGGAGGACTTGGGGAACCCTCTGGCCCACTGCAGATCTCAGAGTTCTGGGTAGTGAGATGACAGAAGGACACACGAAGCTTTAAAATAAAACTCCTGTAATCCAAGGCAAGTTTGGAGATCCCAGAAGAACCCCCTTGGTTCTCAGGCCATGTGTATGCACACATCCATGTTTGTGCCCCAAAAAGGCTTCTGTGTCTCCCCTCCATGCATCCATTCTATCTGTCCCTCCATTTCTCTTTCTCTCTCCTTCTTTCCTTGCCTTCCTTTTCTTCTCCTTTCCACAAGTATTTATTAAGCTCTGTGTCCAGAGCCCTGAATGAGCAGTTGGGAATCTCAAGAAAAGTATACATGGTCCCTGCTCTGGGCAGCCAAGTTGGGAGAAAAACAGGCATGCAGGGCAGCTCTGGCCCCACATAGAGCCTGCGGGATTTGGGGAAGGCCCCCCTCCAGGCAGACACGACCCTGGGGCGCAGAGTTGAAGGAACCAGTAGCATCTCCGTACAAACTAGGAAAGGGCACCCTTCCTGTGGGCAGAAGAAGCCCTGCAGCGGGCCACTGAGCTGTGTGGGGAGGCAGGGGTGTCCCCTCCAGCACCCAGGGGGATAGCATGCTGAGGGTCCTCCCCAGACGTGGACGGTGGCAGCCCCCTGTGTCTGAAGGTGCTGGGACCCAGCAACTAAACTCTTTAAGAATTGTGACAAAAACACATGTAATGTAAAATTTATCATCTTTTTTAGGTGTATGGTTCAATAGTGTTGTGCAACCAATTTCCAGAACTCTTCATTTTGCAAAACCGAGACTTTGTATTGAACAATAACTTATTCCCCGGTCCCCCCCTCCTCCGATCCCCGGCAGTTCCAAATGTCTTGTCTGTCTCTAGGAATGCAACGGCACTAGGTTCCTCATGTGAGTGGAATCACATCATACAGTATTTGTCTTTTTGTGGCCAGCTTATTTCACTTAGCTAATGTCCTCAGATCCATCCATGTTGTAGCCCATTTTCAGAATGTCCTCTGTTTTTAAGGCGAAATAATAATATTCCATTGAATGGATAGACCACTTTTGTGTATCCGTTTATCTGCCAACGGACATTTAGGTTGCTTTTACCTTCACACTATTGTGCACAATGTTGTTACGAGCATGGGTGTACAGTTACCCAACATCCCAACTTTTAAGCCATTTGGAAGCCTGGAACATGCACCAGAGTGATGGACTCCCACACTGGTGTGAAAGGAAGGCAGGAGGGAGCAATGTCCTTGGGTGACATGCTGGGGCTAAATGATGAGCCTTGGAGGGGGACGTCTGGTTGAGGACGGGAAACCACAGGGGTAAATGGTGGCTGACCCTTCCCTGTCCCCAGTGCACCTGCACAGAAGGACATGCCACAACCTCATGGTGACTTGGCCTACCTTGACCTTGGCCTGGGATTCTCAGGCTGCGGTCTTTGTTGTCTTTAACTGGGGCGTCCCTATATTCTGGTTTTCCCAGGACAGCCCCAGTTTAACCTGCTGTAGCAGCACCTCCTCACTCTCATCACGGTCCCTCTCTCTGACCTCCCCCTTATTCACACTCTCCTCAGTGCATCTCATTCGGTCACACCCAAGCAGGGTCACACCCAAGAGCCTCAGAGACAAGATTCACATGCGGGTTCTATACCTTGGTTGCACACCCTGACCAGTCATGCTCATGCACACCCTGACCAGATGTGGCTAAACCTCTGTTGCCTCACCCGTAAAATAGAGAAAACTGCCCCTACTTTATGTGTTGTTTTCTTTCTTTCTTTCTTTCTTTCTTTCTTTCTTTCTTTCTTTCTTTCTTTCATCAGTAACTATAAGAAAGAGTGTTGCAATTTTTCAGGGATCTAAGTGGGAGATGTAAGAGTGGATAAGAAGCTGCAGAAGAAGCAAGACATGCCAACATTCAGGGCAAAACCAAGTTTCACACAGCATATTTCATGGACATGAGAAGTGTGTGGAAATCATAAGTTATTTATTCTGAGTACAAATAAGCAAACATGCTGGTGATCTCCCAAAATAATAATAGCGTTGCACACCAAAGTTGAGCTTTTCTAAATGCCTTACTGCATCATCACATCTCTCCCTCACAGCAACCAGAGAAAACTGTGGTTTTATCATCCACATTTTATAGATGAGAAAATAAAGGCACACGGTTTGATGCTCAAGTTCACAAGGGTAGTAAGTGTGAGAGCCAGGCGGGGAGCCTGGGCAGGTGATAGAGCGTGTGCTCTTGACCACTGTACTTCCTTGTCTCTTGTGGAAAATGCTGGGGCAACCCCCTGTCCTGGGGCACCTGTGGTTCAACAGGGCAGCCTCCTTTGCACTTCTCTCCTGACATAGCCCTCCCTGAGAGGCCAGCCCCCCTCCTAGAGGTGGTGGTTTCTGGCACTGGAATTCTGGGGCCTGAGACAGCAGCAGATGGGGAAGGGCCCATCTGATGAGGCCTCATGAACGACCACTGCTTACATGGGTAGAATTCTCCATGAAAATCCAACTCTGGTCCCTTGTTCCAGAAGCATTTGGGACCACTTCAGATATGAACCTAAATAGCATGGCCTATTAACTAAAAGGGTCTTATGTCTTATAGAATGAGTAGTTCATTTCTGCCTACCTTGATGGGTTTTGGTCAAACCACTATTGACCAATGGTGATGATCAAGCACTTTGGGACATCTTAGATGCTACCAGCTGTGTATCCTTGGTCCCCAGTTGCAGCTGAGCCCCATCTCTATTTCTACCATTAGCCGAGGCTCCCTTATTCCCAGATAACTAGAATACTGAAGCCTACCAGAGCCCACCTGCCCCTGGAGCATCCCTCCTGGGCGTTGTTCCAGGCAGCTTAAATAGGCGTTTATTGCAGGGGCGAGAGGGTTTCCAGGTTCCAATCCTTTAGTACTGCTCCCTGGACCACCATTATCATGAGCTTCAAGTGTCCAGAGCTGGAGAAGGTGCTTGACAAGTTTAGTTGAGGTAGCCTCTACCATCCTGACCACAGAAAAACTGAATAGAAAACACATAGAAGACACACAGAACACTCACACCACTCGAGGGCCCATGTGTAAAGATGTGTAAGAATTTACTTTATGTCAAGCCACAAGGCAAGGGTAGAGAATGAAGACAGAGATGAGCTGAGCTTCCCAACAGGTGGCTGCTGAGGAAGCGGGCACTGGGTGGGGTGTCTCCCAGCTTGGGGATCTATGCTTCTATGTGGGGAGTTGCTCAGCCTGGAGGGGTTTGTTCAGCAGGCCTCCCCAAAGATCCTCTTCCTCCTTTCTCTTTACTTGGTCATGGTTCATGGGGAAGAAAAAAATGAAAGGCCTGGAAAAGTTTTTCACAACCAATTCAATTATCCTTTGGTTGTCACCTCTATCATCTTGAATGCAAGGCACTACCTAGACAAGGGTATCCCAGTGGTATGTGAGTTTTCTCTGTTTCTCTCTCTCAACTCAAGTGTTCTGTTCACCTCTCCTGGAAAGTCAGTTCTGTGGCTCAGTCTTTCATTCAACAAATACTTGCAAGTGCATTTCTTCCTCCTGTCCAATGAAAACCAACCAATTCTCTGCCCTGAAGCAAATTAGTATTCCCCTGTAGAATTTCCAGCCACATTTCATGTATTTCCTGTACTTACTCATGGCTCTCTTTCTTTCTTGATTCTTTGAAGACCTCTGGTTTAAGCAACTCAACTCATCTGACACTTGCCCGAGAAAGTCAACTAAGAAAATTCATGGGGTGGGGGTTGTGTAGTTTTGACTTTGTCTACTACTGCTAAACTTAGAGAGCTCAATCAATTTCCCCAGAAAATAAAACAGAAATTAAATATCCCAAAGTTATAGTTTATGATGTGCTACTAAAGTGCTACTCCTTTTTCTCCCTTCTAAACTCATTATAGAGTATTAATTTACTTTGTGGCAACAAATAACTCTTTATTTCTCTATGACTGAACTTTTATTGTCACTCTGGCCCAGCCCTTTGTCTTGCCCGGTCCCTCTGTGCCCACCCATATCGGTGCAGAGAGTTTGGGGCAGGGGAGGGGACGTGGTTTCTGTATATGGGTAAGACTCCAAACAGATTCTGCTAATCTCAGGGTTTGGTGAAACTCTTTGCTCAGAAACTTTATAGCCAGTGGGAATTGATGGTTTGTGTTTGCTCTTCAAATAAAGGAACATTGGAGGTAGAGAGGCATTTTCAGTGGAGCTGCTGACTTTTGAAATCTTGAGCCCTCTTCCTTATCAGGCATGTTTATTACAGGTTTTATAAATGTTTTATGAGGGAATGGTGAGGCCCTGCTGACTAGGGGTGGTGGCAGCTGTCTCCAACTTTCCACATTGTTGACAAGATCAAAGGACAGATTTACCACCTCATAAGATGGGGCGGATAAGATAGGGCGGAATCCCGGATTGACTTCTTGCCTCCATGCACACAGGAGAACAAGATGGGCTGGATCCCATACTGTCCTCTTCCCTTGCCTGGACTCCTTTACATCATTTGTAGAACCATCTGGACCTCCCAAGCAATTCCTGTCCCCAGAAGCCAACTACTCTTTCTCCTTAACAATTAAATAAAAAAAATTTTTTTAAAAATGTATGCTTTAAAGATTTAAATTATCTGAGCACTGTTCAATCTCCACTCTGTTCACATGAGTGACAGTAATTTAAAAATATGTACAATGGAAAAGAGGAAAAGCAAAAAAAAAAAAGAAAGAAAGAAAGAAAAAAGGAAAAGAGGAAAAGCTGGGTGCATGAAAATAATTTATGGTCAAATAAATCATCTCTAGAACATTTATATTTTCAGGTAGAGAAATTGTATTGACTTTATTTTGAGCCATTGTTGACATTTTACTACAATTGCCTTGACAATCTTTGAGAAGCTTCTTTTAATCTGTCATTATTATTGGAAACTTTTTTTATTGCTAGGAGATTTTTTTTTTTTTTTGAGACAGAGGGAAGAGCTCTTTCCTTGAGTCAAAAGAAGTTTCTCTGATATTCCAGAAATACCCATGGCACTCAGCTTCTCTGTAACTCAGAGATGATTGGACCCTGAGGCCCATCGTGTTGCAAGACCCGCTCTGAGAAGGTTCGGCATGTATGTTCTGGCAATGGTAGGCACACAGCCAGGTAATTCATTAGAGCTGCTATAGTCTGTCCACAGCAATGTTTTAAGGAGCTACTTTGTAATCCACATTGTTCTGGAAAAGTGGTCCAGTGGATCCCGAAAAAAACTTGTGAAGATATCTCTGCTTACCTTGATTTTGTGTTTCTTTTGCTCTAAGCTCCCATCTCCCAGCGAGGGTCTTCCCTTTCCCTAAGCTCCCACATTTCTCTCTGCTGGGCTGCCCACCCTCCTCATATGCCCAAGACCCCATATATTCACACACTCCTCCCCCACATGTCTGCCTTCCTTTCAGAGCAGGCTTTCTTCATTTATCTGGTTTTCCAAGTGCATCTGCTGTGTGTACCAAGGCTGCTCTAATCCTCATGAAAGTGAGGCTGCGAGACAGCTCTCATTTATTATAGATACTCGCCTTCCTCAAATTTGTCAATTTGCAGAGTGCTGAATGGTAATGGTGGTGTTTCCACCACTAGTTGGGGATCCCCTCGTGTGCCTCTCAACCACACACCTTACGCATTGTCTGCCAAGCTACCTCTGGCCTCAAGCTTTCACACCTGGGCACCTACAGTGATGGTGTGGGCTGAGAAACGCACCCCTTCCCCAGCTCTGGGCATGAGCTTGGGCCTCAGTCCATCTTCTAACTTGCATTCGGAGGGACAAAAGCATACCCAAGTTTTGTAAATGCTCTCAGGAGTAGTGTGGGATTGTCATAGGGACTGAATAATCATCTTCGATTGGATCAGGCCTGGAAAGCGAGGGGAAAAGACACATGGAAAAGGATTTTGGGAAAGATAAAACAGGAAAGATGATTTTTAGAGTCATGTCTGAAGTTCAGAAGTAGCAGTGTGTGCCTGGGAGGTAGATTTAATTCACTCTCATGGGACAGTCTCTTCTCTCATACCACATTTAAAATAAATTAAACAAATAGGAGGCCAACCCCTCTGCCCTGGGTCTGCAAAGCAAAAAAAAAAAAAAAAAAAAAAAAAAAGCCTTCAAGATAGCAATGGGGGCAGCCCATCTCCTTGGGACCAGGGGGATTTCTTTAAAATGCAGATACTTGGTCAGTGGCAAGTGAAGGTGGCTTTGGAATCTACATTTGAGTACAGACCCCTCAGATGGTTCTGATGTAAGATGAAGCTCACATCTTGCAAAGGCTGACCTGGTACAATGATCAGGCCCTGATTTGGGGGCCAGGAGAGGCATCTTCTGGTCTCCGATCTGCCTCTTAACTACAATATGACCTGGGACAAGTCACCTTGCCTTGATGAGTTAAGATCCTCACAGCCCCCACCTCATATCCCCAATACCAGGTTCAGGGCTAGTATCGAGCTATGCTGTTTGGTTCATATCCAGTGAACAGCATAGCTTTAAGAGGTATTGTATCTATGATGTGAAGGCAATGTTGGCAAAGGAATGGCTCTAACATCTCCCCGATGGCTTCATATGCCACCCTGATCCCGAGTTCCTGCAACCCACGTGGCCAGTTGGCCACCCCAATGGCATTTCTGTCCTCCCAGCTGAGTGGCCCCTCCCCCACAGCTCCAGGAGCAGCAGTGGAGGTTCAGGGCAAGAGAGTGAGTCACCTCGGTCCTTTACCAGCTACCAGACCTTGAGCAAGTCCCTCAGCCTCTCCTAGCCTCTGCACAAAGGGAACAATAGCAGAACCCCCCTCATAGAGTTTTAGGGGGGTCATTTAAGGAGTTAATCTATATGAGATGCTGAGCCTGATGTCTCGCACATAGCGAGGGACGGGTAGGTAGATTTGTTAGTGTTGCCGTTGTTACAGCACCTGACGGTTTACAAAGAGCTTCCATGGGTGCTACATGTTCATGTGATTTCCATAGAGACTCTTGGAGGGGTCAGTTCCACTGTGCAAATCAAAAAGCTGTGACTCAGAGAAGTTGTAAGAGTCATAGTGCTAGTTTCTTTGTACTCCAACCCTGGGCTCTCTCTGATTCACAAGGATAAGGTGTGATTTGTGTTGAGAGAGTCCCCTCTTGTGAAAGCAGTAAGGTTCATGGTTTCATTAGGGTAAAAGTGTTTTGTGCCCACAACAGTCCTGAGAATCTGCAAGAGTTGCGATGACAGTGGGTGCTGTTGTTTGAGGAGATAGTACATGGGGGATGTCCTCAGCACGCTGGCTGGTGGGATTGCTGTGTGCTGTGTCCCTTCCTCCCCTATCCCTCTGTCCCTACCTTCCGGGCCACCATTCCCTATTCCGATCATGACACAGGCAGTGAATTAGAACCAGGAAGCAAGTGGCCTTGGGTGGGGGTGGGGAGAAATGCTGATTTCGGGTACAAACTCCAAGCCAGACTTTCTACACTGGCCAACTCAATGTCTATAGTCTAGAGCCAGCACTTCCACTGGGGCTGAGCTCTGGCCTCAGCTGAGACAATCAGGGTTGTGCATGGGGCACACAGCTGAGGATCTTTGAGAAGAGGGGTGCCTTCTTCTGAAGAGACAAAAGCATCATGTGGGCTCAAGGCATCCTGCCTGGAGTTTGAGGCAGTGTAGGCTGAACCAGTCCCTGGGAGTGTCTGAGTGACACAGGGCCCTGGGGAGGTCTTAGGGACTGAGAGGTGGGCACAGGCCATCTCTCTTTCTCTCCAGAACCAGCAATATTCTCTGATGTGAGCCATAGGGATCCTGTTTGCAAACATGCTATGCCGCCTTGGAATGCCTATTGGTCTTAGTTCTCTGCAGGTCAGGTCAGAAAGTACCCAAGGTTTTGACACTGTGGTCTACAGAGGGAAGCTAAGTTGACTTGATCCCAGGACCCCAGGATCATGACCTGAGTCCAAGGTAGACGCTCAACCACTGAGCCACCCAGGTGTCCCAGTTTGGTTACCTTTTGTAGAGTGGTCACCAGAGGCTTCCCAGGCCTGCCTTGCTCGGCCCCAGACAGACCGGCCCCAGGAACATGCAATGGCTGCTGATGGGCTGAGCATGCCCCACTTCAGCCCCGTGGCCCTGGCTTTTTATGGTCAAGTCCAAGGAAGAGGCTAGGCCCAGGCTTGGGGCTGGGGTGAGGGTGTTCAACAAGGCAAAGAAGGCAACTTTTATTATCTGGGGAATTGTTTCCGAAACATTATCAACTCAGATTATTGGCCACAAATTTTCACCTGAAATCAGAGAGTAATAGGCTTTTACAGTGCACTAAAAAGTATATTAGCTGGTTCTGGGGTGTCTCACCTCCCGTTTACTCCACTGTTTTATCAATATTGCCATAACTTGACACTTCTGGATAGAGGACGATTGTAAAGTGTCCATAGATCCTATAAACCACACTAAATAGAGATTAGTATTACTACTAAGTTTAAACCCTAGTAAAAGATAATTAAATTGATGGATGTGGCTGTAAATCTCCCTTTTATCAAGTGCTTGCTCTCGTGCGGGCGGTCTCAAGCCTTATTATTTTACAGCATCATTAATGTCTTGGCAGAATTGGTGCCTCAGTGGATGCTGCTGTCTGCTGAGTGAGGAGACAATAAGATCAAGAAGATATATAAAATATGCTCCCCGAATCTCTGCAGGCTGTCCTCTCCCTCCCCTGCTTGACTGCGATGCTCAGCTATGACTCAAATGTTGTCTCCGGGACTGCCTGCTGCCCAAGAGCAAGTGCAAGGCCTGTCCCTCCAGACCATTGTCCTATCTGATTCCCCAGCCCTTTAGTGGTGAGCCCTGGGTGTTTTTAGAGACTGTCGTTTCTGGTGTTCTTGAATGCAGCCCTTTCTGAGAACCCCCATGGGGCCCTTGCTTTCTGCAGAGACTGTCTTATGGAAACAAATAATGCTGCTTTCGGTGAAGATAAAACTACCAAACCATGATTCAGTGGAGGCAGCTGAAACACAAACTACTTTTTATTTTTATTTAAAAAATTGTTTAGACAAACATACTTTTTTTTTTGACAAACATACTTTTTAAAAAATATTTATTTATTTATTCTGGGGTGGTGGGGGGTGCGGGGTGGAGGGGCAGAGGGAGAATCCCGAAGCAGATTCCCCACTGTCCCACGAGACCACAACCTGAGCCAAAACCAACGGTTAGACTCTCAACCGACTGAGCCATTCAAGCACCCCGCAAACATACTTTAATACATGCCTCACTGAAAGGGAGATCCCTGGGTGTAGCCTGTATTTGAGAGGCTCAGTCCTAGCAAGGAGTTTCCCTTTGCAGAGTGATTCAGTAGAAGTCTTTTCTGCTTTTGATAAAGGTGAGGGTGACACAAGGGCTGAGCACAGCAGGTTGGCATGGGGCAGCAGAGCCACGGGGGCTCGTCCTCTTCTGAGGATGTGCCTCTGGGGCTGCCATGCTAAGGAATAACTAGTGGGGTGCTCTCATCCCCACCCCGTCTTTCCCGCATGTCCACCAGTTAATCCAAGCCTCAGTCAATGGCAAAATATAAGAAAGCCAAGGCCTGGGCCAAGCCTGTGAACCTGGGATCTGCTCCGGGCAGGGGCAGAGATCCCAAACATAGAGTCCATGAGTTTGCAAAAAGCCGGCTTGTCCTCCATCTGGTCCCTTCTCTCCAGGGCCACTGGAATAAAGAGACACCTGCTTCTTGCCACCCATCCATTTCCCTTCCACCTCTGTGTTGCCAACCGGCTGCATGATCCCCATCAGGTGGAGTGGCTAGCAGCAGGGGTACGCTTTGTGTCTGTCTCTGGCCTGCCTCAGGTCTGGCAACCACTCCCAGGGCTCCAGGTCCCACCGGAGTCAGGTGGTGGCTTCTTTCAGCGTCAGACCTTCTGGACTTCCCAAAGTCCCAATCTGCCTAGAGAAGCGACTTACCGAGATGTTTCCAATACATTTTGAATCCCAGTTAACCAGCACCCCATTATTTATGGACCAGAGATCCTGGGGCCAATACTCTTCTGTGTTCCTGCCCCTGACCTTGGCCATGACCCTGAATTGAGCCTGTGGGTAACCAGGCTCAGGACTGTCTGCCTTGCCTGACAAGGCCACGTTCTCAGGCCCCTGGGCGAGCCTCGATCTTTGGCTGGCCTTGACTGCAGAAACGGGAACACGAACAAGGAAACAGTCCCACAGAAGAGTCATCTGGGAGAGACTGGATTTGCCCACAGCAGATAAACACAATTTTTTTTTCTTTTTATTGCGTAAAGCTAAGCAATATGTACCTTGGTTGGAATTAGCAGGCTGAAAGTTCAAGAGATAAGCAGCTTCTCTTGGCGTGAGTGATCAGCAGGCCCTGCAGTGGGGTCTTGTTTTGGGATGCCTCACCTTTTGAACTCGGGGCCTGATTTCCCTTTGCTGTTTCATAATCTCCAGTGGCAGGGAGTGTGCGCAGAGAGGACATGCTGGACCCTGTCACAGGGCTCCACCTCAGAGTACAGTGCTGGTGTGATTTTGTTCTTGCGTTCGAGTTGGGCTGGGGCATTCCACAGGACAGTAGTAAGCATTTAGGGTCTTGTTGTATGCCACGTCCCAGGGCTCCAGAGGCGTCTTGAGACCCAAGGCCCTCCTGCAGGGAGCTCAGCACCCAAAGTGGAACTTAACAGCAAGCTAGTAAACTCTGCTTCTGTGTACACTGCTTGCAGAGAAAAGTGGCCTCGGTTTGGATGGAGTCCTTTTGAGCACTTGCAATGATTTGGTGGGCTTGTTAAATGCTGTTTCCCGGGGCCACTCCCCAGGCTGCTGGGTAGAGCCCTGCATCTCCTCGGGTTGGGGAACTTGGCCCTGTATGGTGAAAACCAAGAACCATAGTCTCGGAAGTGACAAACTCACATCATCATTTCCTAAGAGGCTGGTGAAGGCAAGAGAGGTTTATGTCTCCCTGTGTCGTATAAACAAACAGGTGGCTATCCTTGACAGAGGCATGGTCAGCAGGGAATGAGTGAACGTCCTCCTAAGACCTGAAGAAAAAAAGATTCTGGTGCCCTCAGCACCCACAAATCTGTTCTCAAAAGGTTTTAATAAAAACTATTTCTCTGGTTCAGAATCTACTCATTTAGCGCCTCATTCCATCAGTGTTTATTAGATGCCTCTGTGCCAAGCGTGCTCCTGGGCTCCCAGGATATAACTGAGCAAGACCTCCCTTCCCTGATATTCCAGAGCTACCAGGACAGTGAGGAGACAGCCACGTGAACGTAGTGTGCCGAGTGCAGTGACCCACAGATGGCACAGGGTCCTAGGCCAGCCTCCATGCGCCCAATCTACTGTGTGTGTTTGTGTGCAAGCACGTGTGTGTGTGTGTGTGTGTGTGTGTACATCTGTGTGTATGAGCACAGCCTGGACACAAGACCCATCAGACTTGCTCCCAAACCTTCTCATGCCCTGAACTCCCAGCCTCCTGCCCTGGAAAATTAACAACCTTTCAGAATGGAGCATTTGACACACATTATTTTTTTCTCTCGCAGGGTATTTTCCAATTAAATGAATTATCTGCCACATTTGAAATTACATTCCTTCAAAGGGTAGCGTGTGATCCTTTTCACAGGGGTGGAGGGAGAGGAGAAAGAAAAAACAAAGGGAACCACAGTAAAAAAAGGGACACAATGACAGACACGAAGAACCCCTCAGGTGCTATGACCCAAGTAAAACTCTAGAAGGTGGCGGTCGGGGCTGATTGTAGAATGCTGTCCGTGCTGAAGCTAATAAACCTGATTATCTTGAAGAGTAAACACCACGCTGTTTTGCCAACTATTAGATTTTTACTACTCTCCAATAAAGCGAGCGCATTATTCATTTCAAATAATATACCACTTATTGTTTCCTAAAGATTAGCAATTGAAAGAGATGTCAACAATTTTCACTCTTTAAATTAAGTATAATAGGCTTTTATAGCACAGTATAAAGATATGGAAGGGAAAGGCTGCAATTGCAAGCTTGATTTTCCCTTTATCTATCCATACAGCCCCAATTTGACACTTGGGAGCAGAGAAAGCTTGTAAAGAGCCCGCAGACCCCATAAAGCTGGTGACACTTGGATTAGTCTTACAGCTCACTTTGGGCACAGTAAAGTGATAATTTAATTAACTAATAGGGCCGTAAGCATGAGGGTTTATCTAATGAGTTCCCTTCTCGTTTGTCTCCTGGTGATTCCAGCACCGGGTGTTTACAGATCAGCAGTAGCCTGGGCCCAGACGCACCCAGAGAGAGCATCTTGGACAGGTGCCCCCTCGGCTCCTGCATCCGCTTCCGTTCGGGGTATTTCTACGCAGTTGGGACGTTGTTGCTGCTCCTGGAGAAAAATACAACAGTTTATCAGAGCTGGTTTGGAATATTTTCTTGGTTTCTCTGAGGTGTCTAATCTGCTGTCTGTGCATATATTAATAATATAGATTCTCTGGGCTCCACGCTCAGGGCAGAGTCTGCGTGAGATTCTCTCTCCCTCTGCCCTCCCCCCACTCGTACACATGCTCTCTCTAAAATATATTTAAAAAAATAATAATATAGATTCCCACTGGTATTGTGTGTCTGTGTAAATATGTGCCTGAGTGAGGGTGTGTGTGAGTGTGCATATGCGTGCATGTGTGCGTGAGGGTGGGTCTGGGAGGAAACTTTGAACTCTGCCTATCAGCCTCACCTCCGACCTGGCTCATGTGGCAGGTGGACATGCCAGGAGCTTGAGCCCCAGCACAGAAGGGGAGGGTGTGTGCATCCTAGAATAGCCCTTTCACAGCCCCTGGCACCCTTGGGTTATTAGACATTTCTTTTTTGTCTGTCCCCTCATTCCACCATCCTGCAGGCTGCTGTTCTGCCGCCGAGCCCAGCTCCTGGGGAAGGATTCCTCACACAGCTCTGAATTCCTTGGGGCCTCGTTCTACTCTGGGGTGATTGCAATCACAGCCAAGAAGCGTCACCCTGACCCCAGGACTAACCTCTGCTCTCCAGGAGGTCCCTAGGCTTGGAGGGGTCAGTTTATGGTTCCAGGACCCAGACACCAAGAGGGTGAGCTCCGTGGGGTGCAGGCCAGCTCACACAATCACACTGGGAGGAGGGCAGCTCCCAGTTGAAAGGTTATTCCATCTTGGATGCCGAGCGACCCCTTAGGACGGAGCTGCTGGTTTTCATCCAGAGTAGGCCTTGCAGAGGCGTAGACAGGGCCTAATGGATGGGCTCATTTCCAGATTTCAGTCCTAAGGGAAGCTTTCATCACTGTTTGGTCTCAAAGCCATTACCCAAATGGGAATTTTGCTGAGTCCTGGTTCCTGCCCAGAGCAGCCCTAGCTGCAGAGCAAGTCCACAGCCAAGCCAGGCCAGCAGGGGGCGGGAAGGAGTCGTCTTGAGAGTCTGAGCCACCCCAGGGGCTCTCGAGTTTGCTTCCCTGCTTCACTCTGGGAATGACCACCCCATCTGAGGACTCCCCCCAAGCACCAGAATTCTTAGGGGAGCTTTTATACCAATGTTTGGGTTCAATCCCAGAAATGTGGATATCTCTCATTTTGGTAATTTCTTCTTTTTTAAAAATGTTTTTGAAAATGTGTAGGACTTAGCTTTTAAAAACTCGTGGTGAAATACATATACCATAAAATTTACATTTTAACTATTTGTCAGCGGGCTCGTCAGGGGCAGTGAGTACATTCACGCTGTTGTCAACCATCACCACTGTCCAGCTCTTAAATTCTTCTGACCTTGCAGAGCTGGATCTCTGGCCCCATTAGGCACTAGAACTCCTCATTTCCTTACTTCTCCAGCCCTGGGCAACCATCTTTCTACTTTCTGTCCCTATGAAGGGGATGACTCCAGGGACCCCCTATGAGTGGAATCATACAGTCTTTGTGCTTTTATGCCTGGCTTATTTCACTTAGCATCATGTCTTCAAGGTTTATCTGTGTAGCGTGTATCAGAACTTGCTTTCATTGTAAGGCTGAAGAATATTGCTTTTATGTACAGGTATCACATGTGTGTATCCATTTAACTGTTGATAGATGTTTGGGTTGTTTCCATCTTTTGGCAATTTTGAGGAATGCTGCTATGGAGATGGGTGTACAAATACCTCTTTGGGTCCCTGCTTTCAATTCTTTTTTTTTTTTTTTTTAAGTAATGGGGCTATTCTCCATGGTGAGATGGTATTATTCTCCATTTTTTTGCTTAATAATAACCATCCTAACAGACGTGAGGTAATATCTCATGATGATTTTGATTTGCATTGGGAATGAATCATTTTAAAAATTCCCCTGGAGGTGCTGCTAGTGAGCATCCAGAGTTGAGAACCACATATATCTGCCAAGCACAGTTCTAAATCCCCATTTGCTCCATCCAACAACTCAGTGAGGTAGGAGACGCTTTCAGATGAGAACATGAAGCACCCAGAGGTGAAGACCTCTCGTCTAGTAGGTAATGGAATGAAAATTCAAGTCCAGATCTGCGGTCCCCAAAGTTCCTGAGCTCACTTAGCAGTCCTCCATATGAGGAAGAGAAGGGGCCAAGGGACACGGCATCCAATTCGCATGGGATGAGTTCCACCTAAGAACAATATCAGAATGAAATCTCAGTTTAATTCTTGAAAGGAGCTTTTTTCACAGCCCCTCTTTTAGGAAGGAGGTTTAATTTGGAAGAAATCATAGTTCTTTCCCTCTTAACTAATAGTTTAATAGTTAGTTCAAAGCCATTTATTCGAATAAAACTCACTGTTTTCAGAGGGGCAGAGAATGTGAATCATTCCCAGTGTACATCTGGTACCTACCAAGAGCCCGGAACAGGGCCATGTGTTAGAATTGTCGTGTAACAATACTGCCATCTTGTGGGGAGTTAAAGTGTGGCTGTTCACACCTACGGCAATTTAACCCTCTCAGGAGAATTAAGAATTTCTCTACACAGAAATTCTTTGATTTCTAGTCCAAGTGCGGTGGCGGGGGTGGGCAGTGTGCGTGGAAAAAGTCATGCTCTGTCAAAAGTAATTCATACTGTTGAGGACCAAAGTCAGAATCATGTCCTTGAGTGACATGGGCAATGGCAGATACAGTCCTGGTTCCTTTTGCCACTCCCAGATTCTACTGCCCGGAGGGAAAGGTATGGTTGGAGTCACTTGGGGCTTGGAGAGGAGGGCTAATTACCCAGCAACCTTGCTTCCACCCTGCCCACAGCACAAATCTGAGACTGGGATGCCTACCCTGATTGTCTTTAGTTTAAGAAGGTCTAGAAGGGTTCCTGACCCTTCTAGACCTTCCCTGCTCCCCTTCCCTCCCCTGTTATTAATTACTTTCTGGCTGTTTTGTAGTTTCATTGTTCCTTTTTTCCTCTCTTGATCTACCTTTGTGAATTGGTAACCTTCCTTGGGGGTATGCTCTGATTCCTTCCCCTTTATCTTCTGTAAAGTTACTATAGGTTCTTGCTTTGTGGTTACCATGAGGCTCACCTAAAACTTCTTATAGATGTAACAGTCTGCTTTACACTAATAGCCACAATTTCACCACATACAAAATCTCTACCCTTTTACTCTCTACTTTTACATTTTTGATGCCACAATTTACTTCCTTTTATACCATGTATTTGTTAACAGATCATACCAACTATAGTTGTCTTTCATACTCTTCCTTTAGCTGTTATACCATAGTTAAGTGGTTAACGCACCATCATATTACAGAATTGAAGTTCTCTAAATCTGACTGTACATTTACCTTTACCACTGTGTTGTATATTTTCATATATTTTTATGTTGCTAATTAGTGTCTTCTCATTTCATTTTTGAAGAGCTCCTTTCAGCATTTCTTGTGAGTCAGATCTAGTGGGGTTGAACTCTCCAGCTTTTGTTTGTCTGGGAAAGTCTTTATTTCTCCTTCGTTTCTGAAGGATAATTTTGCCAGATGGAGTATTTTTGGCTGGCATTTTTTTTTCTTTCAGCACTTTAAATATATCATTCCAGTTTCTCCTGAATTGTAAGGTTTCTACTAAGCAATCTGATTGCCTAATGAGGGTTTCTTTGTAGGTTAAATTTTTTTCTCTCTTTTGCTGCTTTTTAAGATTCTCTCTTTTTCTTTCATTTTTGATAATTTCGTTATAATGTGTCTCAGAGAAGATTGTTTTGAGTTGAAATAATGGGATGGCCTATTAGATTCATAAACTTGGATTTCCAAGTCTCTTCCCAGGTTAAGGTTTTCAACTATTATTTCTTTAAATTAATGTTTTCCTCCTCTTCCTCTCTTCTTTCTCTGGAACTCCAATAATTCTGATATTCGTTCTTTTTGATGGTCCTTTAGAACGCTTAGGCTTTTTTTTTGTCTCACTCTTTTTTATACGTTTTCCTTGTTCTCCTCCCACTGGCTTATTTCAAAGTTCCTATCATCTGACTCACTGATTATATTTTATTTGGTGCATTCTGATGTTAATGTTCTCTGTTGCATTTTTTATTTCATTCATTCAATTCTTTTGCTGCAGAATTCCTGTTTATTTCTTTTTTTAAAAATGATTTCTCTTTGTTAAACTTCTCACTTTGTTCATGTATTATTGTTTTCCTGATTTTGTTGAATGGTCTTTCTCTGTCTTCTTATAGCTCACTGAGTTTCTCCAGAACAGCTATCTTGAATTTCTTCTTGGGTAAATCACAGGTCTCCATGTCTTTGGGTTTGACCTCTACAGGCTGATCTTTTGGTGGTGTAATGTTTTCTTGATTCCTCAGGTTCCTTGGGGGTTTGCATTGCTATTTTTGCATTTAAAGTAGCAATCTCCCCCTCCAAACTTTACTAGCTGCCTTCAGGAGGGACTTTTCATTAATCCTCCTTATGTCTGTTTTTATTTTATTTTATTTTTTTACCTTGTTTGGATGAACCTGCTCCATATCTCTTGTTCCTTCTTGTGGCTGAATTCTTCAGCTTGTGTGTCTTCTCTCCATCTTACAACACACGAGGCTGAATGTTAGAAACCTCTTTGTTTTCCAGAGTGGCGCTAGAGTTTAAGATTGTAGTTTCTTCTTTGCTTGTAGATTCTGGCTTGTTTCCGGCATATTTTCCTGGTCCACTCCAGTGTACTCTCACTGCTGCCTTCAGGAGCCCACAGGAGCAGTCTGCAGAGCAGGGAGAGATATGAGTGTGGTACTCAGGGTGATGGGGATGCTCGTGGACCAGGTGGGAGGATCCTTGGGTGAGATTTTCTCAGCAGCTCATGGGTGGGCTTTCTGCTGGAGTCCAAAATGCATTTGGCAAGAATTGTGTTTCTTCAATGCCATTGGGTAGTTGTATCTGCCACTTTCCCAATCTCCTTCCTACTCCCTCCCCCACGCCCCCCATTGCATCTTGGAGAGAGAGATGGGTTTCTTCAGCAGCACCCTGCACAGCCAAGAAGTTGGATGTTCACTCACTGCTCTTCCCTTTCCTCCACAGGAGAGATCCCTGGTGTCCTATAGCTCTCATAAAGTTCCTCTTACCTACTCCAATGGACCCAGACATATTTTTTGTTTTTTTTTTTTTGTTTTTTTTTTTTTTTTTTTTTGCACAGCGGAGGGCTGACAAGTATTCTCTGTGAAACCCAGACTTCTACAAAGGATCTCTTGTCCATAAGTGTCTGCCTAAGTCAGTGTTCTCCTGTTGTTCCCAGACTGTGCCAAATAGTAACTGAAGCTGGTTTACAAGCAACTGCCAGTTCCATAGCCTGTTCTGCTCTGTCTGCTGGTTACCTGATTCACAGATGGATGAGACTCTTCCTGGAAACCTTGGCATGTAGTGCCTGATCCCACAAGTCTCACAGAGAAGCTTTTGTTCATGGATGGATGCTGAATTTTGGTTGTTGAGGTGGGGACAAAATGGAGGGACATCTTATGCCACCATGATGCTGATCTCTCTAATTTTATCTCTTACATTTAGGTCTTTTGAGTTGTTGTCTGTTTGTGTGTTCAGTGTGGGGTAAAGGTCCAAATTCATTCTTTTGCATGTGGGCATCCAGTTGTCCTAGTACATTTGTTAAAAAGACTATTCTTTCCCCCACTGAATTATTTTGTACCTTTGGTGAAAATCAATTGACTATAATTGGGAGGATTTATTTCTGGACTGTCACTTCTTTTGCATTGATGTATATATCTTTCCTATGCCAATGCCACACCATCTTAATTACTGTAGCTTTGTAGTAGGTTTTGAAACAGAGAAGTGTGACTTCTACTACTACGTTCTTCTTTTTCAAGATTGTTTTGGCTTTTCTGGGTCACTTGAATTTCCATTATAGATTTTAGGATCATCTTATCAATTTCTGCAAAGAAGGTAATTGAGATTTTGATAGGGATTTTGTTGAATCTATAGATTACTTTAGGGAGTGTTGCCATTTTAACAATGTTTTAGGTCTTCTGATCCATGAATATAGAATGTTTTTCCATATATTTATATATTAATTTTTTTCCAACAATGCTTCATAGTTTTTAAAATATAAGCTTTGCATTTTTGTTAGATTTAGTCCTACATATTTTATTATTCTTGTTACTATTATAAGTGGGATTATTTTTTCATTTCATTTTTGGATTGTTCATTGCAAATATATAGAAATACAATTGATTTTTGCATATTTATCTTGTATCCTATAACCTTATTGAATTAGCTTATTAATTCTAGTAGATTTTAGCTGATTCCATAGGATTTTCTATATAAAAGACATGTGGGGTGCGTGGCTGACTCAGTCAGTGGAACATGCGACTGTTAATCTTGGAATTGTGAGTTCGAGCCCCATGTTGGTTTTAGAGATTACTTAAAAATAAAATCTAAAAAAAAAAAAAGACATATCTGTGCATAGAGAATAGTAGTTCTTACTCTCCAATCTACATTGCCTTTATTGTCTTGCCCAATTGCCTGGCTGGAACCTCCAGTACCATGTTGAATAGAAATGGCAAAAAAAAAAAATAGAAATGGCATAGTAATCTTTCTTAAGATCTACCTGTGGGGCCATCTGACTATACGGCACCTGCTGATATGTGACATCTTTGAGAAATGAGTGGATCAGAACAGTATCAAGAACTGGCCCATGATAAAATGGCAAAAGATTTTTCTTACTTGGTATACATCAATCTTTTAATCAACAGTCTGAGTATGACAGAAACAGCTAATACTCCTACCTGTATCACTATTCTAAATTCCTTTATTTTGACCAAAAATATTCTCCATGAAATATTGTCAAATATCTTCCTGAAAACCACAAACATTATGTCTGCATTTATTCTCATCTACCAGTCTAGTGACTTGATAGGCTCTCAAGAAAGGAAATTCACACACACACACACACACACACACACACACACACACTGCCTTCTCCAGTCCCCAAAAGCTGGACCAGGTTCAGCTGAAGTTCTGTTCATTCTCTTTTCCACATTAATCAGAATATGGAACGAACTATATTTGGTGCTGGGCGTTGGGTTTCTTCAGGATCATCTCAGGTGTCACTGAGAATATATCCTGAAAATAGAGGGAATCAATGAGCAAATCTGCCCATGATAGCAAATACTTCTCCTATTGAGAGTACATAGTGGAAGTGGGCTACTACGTAGTATGTGCCATGGAGTACAATATCTAGGGATGAGTGAGCTAAAACGATACCTGTCAATCCACCTACTGCGCATAGGAAAAGAAATCCTAGTAGTAGTAGGATTTATTCTTCTACTACATGGAGGTTAGGAATGCTGGCTCCCATGAAGTTGAAAATCTATGTATAAGTTTTGACTCTTCCCAAATGTAACTACTGGTAACCTACTATTGACTGGAAGCCCTACCAATAACATAAGCAGTTGATTAACACATATTTTGTGTGTCATATGTATTATATTCTTACAATAAAGTAAGCTAGAGAAAAGAAAGTGCTATTAAGAAAATCATTAGAAAGAGAAAATACGCTGAGAATACTGTTCTGTATTTTTTGAAAAAAAAAACTGCATATAAGCAGATCATTGCAGTTCAAAGGTCAATTATATTTGCTGAGTGAGCAAGTGAAAAGGGCTTTTTAGGCAGAGGGAGGGATAGTGATGGAATGATCATAGGCTGGGCGAGTGGCAGGTACAAATGGAAAAGATGGACTCAGGAGTGGACCTTGGTGGGTGAAAGAAAACAGGCAAGGACCGTATTGTCCTCTCCACCACTCTGTCTTCTGTACTTGGTAGTGTCTGCAGTACATGATGCTCAATAAATACTATTTTCATAAAGTAATGAATGTAAGAAACAAAGCAAGGAGTGGAGAAACTAAAAGAATAGCAAAGCAGAAATGTACTCAAAAAGTAAAAGAAATTTTAAAAATATCTGAAAGCACAATAGGTTCCTATCGCAACTCATGAAAAAAAAAAGTCTTTAGGACCTGTCTATGAAGCTAAGATTTTGTAGGGAGAATGTACTGGGATGATCAGCCACATGGCTAATTTGCTCCTCCTGATCATAAAATTTTCCCTTTATCTCTGCTTCTTCCTACCTTAGTGAGCTCGGCTGAACAGCATCTTTTTTCTTTCTCCTAAAGACCATAATTCTTAGGGTCTGGGCTTCTTGGTTCCACTGCCCTCTGGTGTAGTTCAGATTCTTAGGGAACTTCCAAACAGATGACACACCAAGACCAAAAGTTATATCAAGAATGTTAGGAGAAATAGACACTAGAGTTCAAAACCCTTAAAAGGCCAAACGCCCCAAACCAAGCTTGCTTCTCCATCCCCACTGTCTTAGCCAAGACATCTCTCTTCGTTTCACTAATTCTCAAAGTTGTAATCTCTTATTACCAAAGATTCACCTGCACTTAAGGATTTGGGAACCAGGTTTCCCCTGCCAATATCTAAAGTGGTGGCAGAGGAGGCAAATTCTCAAAGGGGAATGAGAAAGGTAGGAGGGAACCCGGGAGAGCATAGTGTCAAAAGAAGAGAGCTTTGCAGGGGCAGGAAGACTCCACCTAGCAAATGCAGAGAGGAGTCAAGAAGGATGGAGACCAAAGAATGGGAGTTTGAGAATCTGGGGCCTTTGTTTTTGAAAGCAGTTCCCATTCTCATGGAGCTGGGGGTGGAATAAAGGTAGTAGTAGGTTAGGAGTGAATAGGAAAGGAGGAAAAAGGGGAAATGCTTATATATTCCAAAGGTCAGGGGACTGCAAGCCCATTTGATGAGAATGAACTGGAGTGGGGCGGATGATTCAGGAACAGTGTTTGCAAATATGGAATAGCTGTGGGAAGAACAGGAGAGAAAGTGGAAGCACTGGGCTAGGCTGAGAGCTCCATCAGCAGTGTGGCTGCTGGGGTCTGGGAAAACCAATGACTGGCTGGGTTGGTGTCATTGTGAAGCTCAGTGCCGTGGTGTCTGCATAGTATTCCGGTTGCTGAGTCTGACGACACCATTGGTGATTCCTGTTTTATAGTCATTTGACATCTTGTGTGCAGGTAGTCAGTCTACGAGGGCATTGCAAGATAGAGTGAAGGAAAGGTAACTATTTCTCTGCCTCTGGTGACATGGCCTTCTTCCAGCACTCGAAAGGTCTGTGCAGGCCCCCAAATGTGCTATGATTCAAACATGATGGAAGTTTATTTTTGCCTTGAGAACTCCAAAAATGGTGTTGAAGCTCAGAGTTAGAGCTCTCTGCAGGCAGTGATTCAGGGTCCCAGGATCCCAGGGTCCCAGGCTGAGTGGGTGCATCAGCTCTGACCCCACTATCACCCAACCTGAAAGGAACCTGGGAGATACAATGTACTTCCGCATCCTCAGAGAAGAGATGGGTTTGGCAAACAACAGGTGGCAATTCATGCCAAAAACAAGATGAAACAACTGAATGAACAAAACCCCAGAAAGCACTGCTGTCATGGAGCATGTTAACACTTGTTATAGTCTGTACTTTGTTGCCTTGGGATAGGAAATTCCTAGAAATATGACGGCATTTGTCAGATGCACATCAACCCTTGGTCCTGACCCATTATTGGCAGAAGGAGCTGCCGTGGAATAAAGCAGAAGCTGTTTTCTCAACCCTAAGCCACCCTCCAACAGCTCAAAGTCCAGCTAGCATCCTCCCTGAAAAGGACAGGAGCCAGCAGGGTGAGCAGGTTTGGCCACAGCAGGAGGGGGCCTAGGGTGAGCTGCTGACACTGGGGCTGATTCAGATGAGACTTCCATGTTGTTAACCCCAGGGCCTGAGGATGGGTCATCTAGTGGTCCTGTGTGTGACACAATGGCTGTCATATTTTGAGTGTTCACCATGTTGGAGACATTTAGTTTTGGTCTCAGAAATGACTCTTTAACGTGGATATTACCCTTATTCTCACTTTCCGGAAGAGGCTCCGACAGCTGGCCTGCAGGGAAGTTAGTCCTCGAGCCTGCTCTGAGAGGTCACCTTCTGGGCCACACGATTCTGCTTCCCTTTGCTGGTAAGTGTGCAAGGCCTACTCCTCCCTGCCTGGCTGCCGGGGCTGGGGCTTCCCTCTCCATGTACCCCTAGGTCTGGGGTGTGGGGCTCTCAGGAGGGCAGGGGGTGGCATTCATGGACAGGGATGTCCCACGCAACACTTCCTTCCTCTGGTATCTGTTTCATGACCGCACCTGACTGGGAGCTTTCCTTCCTTCTCACTCATCACTTAAGCCAAATAATTTCCCATTTACTAGAATAGTTGTCATATTGCAATGGCAATTTGTTCATGAAGATGTGCCTACCTCTCTTGTAGTTGTTTTTCTCACCCTTGCTGCCATCCGTATTATCCATGATTTGTCATAGTCACCATGATCGTCAGGTCCCTGTCTCCTGCCTACCTCTTTCTCACGGCCACACCCTCCCCCAGCCTTCCCCTCTCACGGTCACCTGTGCCACCTCTGATGGGGAATGCACCTGTCACCACCAAGTTCTGCAGCCTTTCATCAGGCCTTCCCTGAAGATGGTGCAGGGTACAGGGGTGATGTTCTTTCAAGGGCTAGGCACCACAGACTTGTCTGAAAGAATCTCCAGGGTGCCATGGCCCAGGAACCTTAATCACTTGCTGTCTTTTCTTGTGCAAATTTCAAAGACATGACCCTTTTGGGCAGAACAGGAGCCCCTTCCTCCAGGTTGAATGTAGACTTGTGCCAAGGGGCCTGGCGTGGAATCTGGCATGTGTCCAGTGTCAGCCTCCACATTCCCCCCACCCTGCACAGACTGCACAACTATACGTGTCGACCCCAAAAGCTGCTACTGCTCCAAGGCCCTGACATGGAAAAATATTTGACATTTGTACCCTCCACTGTCCCGGCTAGAAGACCCTCCAGACTCAATATAACAGTGGCCCCTTTTATTGAGGGTCACCATGTGTTCAAGCCTGATTTATGGTTGCATTAGCTCATTTAACTCAGGGCCTCTGCAGTGGCCACTGCCCCCCACTTCCAGACCCCATGCTTCTTGTTGTGCCTGCTTAGCCTGGGCCACTGAACTTTCTCTTCAGGTCCTCTCCTTAAGGTCAGAGGAAGCTGTCCACATGAGCACATTTCGTTGTTTGACTCTTAATTCAGACTTTCTTTCTTTCTTCTTGGCAGCATTGGCTTCAAGTGCAGGACAATGAACATTACTTATTGACCTTTTACTGTGAAGCCGATATAGTGATTTATTCAATTCTCACATCAGTCCTTTGGGGGAACTGTTGTCAAACTGTCTTTTTGTACAGATACAAATTGAAGCTGGGGAAGGCTTCCAGCTACCCAGGCCACACAACCAGAATCTAACCCCAGAAATCCTGACATCACAGGCTGCCTCCCTGCTGCCACACCTGGCCTTGGCCTTATGATTTGCTGACGTAGAAACTTTCAGGATGGACATTTTCTTTCTTTCGGTATTCTTTAAGTAGGAAATACAAGTTTGAGGAGAAGAAATAATTAGTTAAAAGAAACAGACTGGTTACAAATATGTCCTTGGCCAGGGTGACCCGGACACAGGTGCCAGCTGTGCCACCTAAAATCATGTGGCTTTGGGCAAGTGACCGAACTTCTCCCTGCCTCAGCATGTTCATCTGTAAAGTGGGATTATTAATGTTACCTGCAGGATATGGCTGCTGTGAGGAGTGAGAAAATCTGAGTCAAGTGCTGAACATGGGGCCTGGCCTATATTAAAGGCCCACTAATGGCTGCTCTTGTTATTATTATTGTGAACATAGACCTCCCCACTGATGTCACCTCATTGCTCAGCTCCAAGCAGCCTATGAGGGCATCTGACGCCCTCTGGTGTCTTTGGTAGGATGGCTGGCCTGCCAGTCTATGGGGATGAAAATGTTGCCCTGAGTCCATGACAATGGTTTTAGAAAGAGGCCGGCAGTTTTCATCATCACCACCATGTCTGCAAAAAATGTAATTTCACTAGAAACCCCTATAAGGTCCCCAAATGCCCACTGCCCACTCAACAGTGCTATGGCCTTCCTCCTCAACATGATGCTGCTCTGAATAGTTTTACAAGATGGTGTTGGCAAGAGGCTGGTAGGCCACCCGTGGTTCTTGAGAAAGAGGCTCACCAAACCCCATACCTTCACCACCAACTCTCGAAGGCGATATCCTTGAACACTCCCTAAATAAATTCATTTTCAACCCTAGGCTCTGCAGCTGAGTAGGGAGCGG
This sequence comes from Nyctereutes procyonoides, assembly GCF_905146905.1. Taxonomy (NCBI): domain Eukaryota; kingdom Metazoa; phylum Chordata; class Mammalia; order Carnivora; family Canidae; genus Nyctereutes; species Nyctereutes procyonoides. The sequence continues at coordinate 7,516,277 of NW_026575033.1, read as the reverse complement.
TTACCACAAGCCACCAGGAGAGGGTGCCCCAAAGCCACCTCTTAATGTCACACACCTCAACCTGCACCCCTGACCCCCTCCCTGCAGGCAAGAGATGAAGGTTTCAAGATCTTTCTCTTAGAGAAGTAAACACACACTAGGATATAACCTGCTGTCTTAATCTAGTCATGCACATTTTAAAAGCTTGTAAGTCTGTGGTCTCATTTTCCTTTCATTCCGTAATTGTTCATATTCCTGCCATACTCTGCCCTCCAGGGAAAAGATTGGAAAATGGATTGAGAAACGGTTAACTACCTATAATTAATGGCCAAGTGTCAGGAAGTGGGATAAACACTTTTCATTCATTGCCTCTAACTCTTACAGCCACTCTCTTTGCGGGGATGCTGTTATGCTCTTTTCCTTAGTTTTCCTAAACTTAATTTTTTTATTAATGAAAATTTCACAATGAAATTTTTAATTAATCTAAATGATTAATTCATTACATTTTATAATGAAAAATTTTTTTCTTTATAAAAAATTGTAAGAATGCAAAGAAGTGAAGTGGGCTTTCCAATGTGGTATTTTCTCCACAAAACATCCTGGGGAGGCAGTATAAAAAGCCATATGGTAAATGACTACTCAATATCCTATAGCAAATTGTAATTTTTATTTAATGACCAACAATATTCTTTCCAGGCGTATTGTAGATATGTGGGAATGGCGAGGAGGCTGATCAGCACTACTTTAGATTTATCTATTATTATCTGTATACTTTCTGTTGCTTCTCATTCCTTCTTATATCTTCATGCTTCCACCTGGGATCCTTTTCTTTCTGTCTAAAGAATACTCTTTAGGGATACCTGGGTGGCTTAGTTGGAAATGCAAGTGTGGCTTAGTGGGTTAAGCATCTGCCTTGAGCTTAGGTCATGATCCCAGGGTCCTGGGATTGAACCTTGCTAGGGGCTCGCTCTTGTCTCTTTCTCTCCCTCTGGCCCTGCCCCTCCCCCCAGCCTGCCCCTCCCCTCTGCCCCTCCCCACCACTCATGCTCTCTATCTCTTTCTGCAATAAATAAATAAATAAATAAATAAATAAATAAATATCTTTTAAAAAAGATATTCTTTGGTCTGTATGTGCTGGAAATAATTTTTCTCAGGTTTTGATGTCTGGAAATATTAGAAGTTTACCTTAACTTCTGAAGAATATTTTCGGTGGCTGTAAGATGCTGGATTTCAGCTGTCTTTCACTGCTTTGGACATAAGATATGATATGTCTTTGGGCTTCTCTTGCTTCTGATGGAAATTAGTGGCCAGTATTAGTTTGGTGTTGTGAGGATGATATATTTTGCCCTCTCTGGTTTCTCAGAAAATTTCCCTCTGTCTTTGATTTTTATAACACTTTCAATACTGTAGATCCTTGGAGTTCCTCTTCTTGAGTCTGTGGCTCTATGACTTCAGCCAGTTTAAAGTATCTCTTTAAATATTGCTTCTTCAGGGATGTCTGGGTGGCTCAACAGTTGACTCACTCTGTCTATGTCTCTGCCTCTCTCTGTGTGTCTTTCATGAGTAAATAAATAAAGTCTTTAAGAAATATATATTGCTTCTTCATTCATTCTTCTCCATCTGAGATTCCATTATGCATATTTTAAATCTTGTCTAATATATATCTCTTGTGTTCTTTTCTAGTTTGTTTTTTTTTATATCTTTTTTCTCCATGTTTTGGTCTGGATATTTTATTCTGACATTCTTGACTAATTCTCTCTCAACCTATCCATTGAATTTTTATAGTATAGGATATATATGTGTATATATATATATATGTATATATACATATACATATATATATATATCTTGCAGCATTTAATTCCTTGGGCATTTGATCAAAGTTATTTGAAGATGCATGTTTGACTACTTTGCTATGTGGTTGGATCTCTTGTGGGTCAGTTTCTGTGGTCTGGTTGTGGAGACCAGACCAGCATGCCACCCGTGGCTATTGTCCATCTCAGATTGACAGGAAATCCCTCCAGCCAAGAGTGCTTTCTGCTTTTGATGTTTCAAGTTACTTAGGCCCACACTAATTTCTTCCAATATTATATTCAGATTGTTTCTTATTGGTTTGTATTTACAAAACTTGTTGTTATTTCAATTTAAAGTATCTTTGCCAAGGACCAAATTGAAGCATAGAGCAGCTACAAGATTTTGCCTAATATCACCCAGCATTCAGTGGCTCTAGTGGACATTTGTTAATGTGACTGCAGCTCAGTCTGTCAAAGCCTACCCTATGTTTGGGGAACAGGAGTCAGGGTTTGGGATATTCTCTCTGTACAAATGCATGAGCCCCCTTCTTGGTCAACCAAATGTTTCCACTGGAACTTTGCATCTGGAGTGAGTAAAGTAGAAGTGGAGGAGACCCCACAGACCTCATGCCTGCATTGGTGGTGGAGGCTGTAGCATTGATTCTGATCCAGCAGCAGAAGCCACAGCATCCTTACCAGATTTGTCTCTGTGCATGGGTTCAAGTGGAGCCACCTGCCCCCACCCCTTGGTTCTGGCCTCTTTATAAGACCTGCTTTTAATTTTTTGAGTTATCTCATACCCTTTCAACTCATTCCTGTTCTGTATAAACTAACCAGAGTGGATTTTTATTGTTTGCAACCATGGATCATGACTAATTCAGTGACCGAGCAGTTGAGAACTTGAGAGGGCCAGGTGGCTGCTCCATCCTTTGCTGCAGATTCAGCTGAGAGATGGCTGTGTTTCAGACCCAGAAACCTGGTGTGATTCAGTCTCCTGCCCAGGAACATTATAGGGGATGCTGAGCATGCTACAGAGTACCCACTAAATTGTGTGCAATTTTCCTGAAAAAGTAAAATAATAATTTCAGCCCTTTAACAGGCTTGAAAGGACTCATTAGTGAGAGAACAATGAGAAACAAATTAGGGAGAGAACAATGAAGGGAATTGTCCTGTGGCTGACACAGATGGAGGCTGGGCCTGTGTCTTGACCTGGCTTGGCTGGCTCAGTGGGCTGTGAGCCGTGGCCTGAGCAGCCATGGGGGGGGGGGTGATAGAATCTTCCTCATCAGAGCATCCCTTCTTGGGAGGCTCCTCTGGGTCTTCTCCAATGTCTTTGTGGAGATCAGTGTTCTTGGGACAACCAGGCCCTGGCAGCTCTTCTAGCCAGGGACTTGGCTCAGTTCCTGACCCTGAACCTGACCCTCAGCTGCACTGCACCTGCCTAGCTACTCAATAAAGAGTGCTAAACTCAGTCTCCAATGCTCAGAGGATTGAGGAATGTGATATGCATCGCAGATGCCTCAGGTCTGCCTCTCCATCCAGTCATGAGTTCCAGGAGCACAGGGCCAAGTCTTTATATCTCCTTGTATACTGTGCACTCAGTAGGTTGTAGTAAATGTTATTTGGCAGGGGTGTGGCTGGCTGGTTTCTCCTTCACCTCTTTGCTAACTCTTACTTCCAAATTGCCATGTTGCTCGGCAGGTGGATCCACATGGAAAAGTACATGTGAGGTCAGAATGTTGCTTCCTGTTAGATGTTCTGAGATTGGGGATGAGAGGGAGAGGAGGACTTTACAGGTGAATGGGTAAGTCTTGCCTTTCTTCTTTCTATACGGCCAGCTCCTGGCTTTGTGCTGCTATAGACAGATCAGTTGCTGTCTACTTGATGGTCTGCACATTGATGGTGTAACTTTGAAGATTCTAGCATATATTTCCATCCACATCCAAGGATGTTTTTGCCCCATGTACTCCAGATGCAACCTGAGGGTGTTCTCCCACTCGGACCCTAGTATTCACAATAATCCTGGGCTTTTCCATCCAGGTACCTTTAATGCCAGGGGAGAAGTGCATTTAAACCAACAGCAGTCCTCCAACAAGTTTCTCCGCCTTCAGTTTTGCCCAAGATTGTTCTTTAAAGCATAAATCAGATCAAATAGGCTCACTATTGAAAGCTCTCCCAAGGCTTCCTGTCACACTGGGGCTCTTTCTACCTCTCTGTTGCCATTTCTTGCCTTTTACCTCCTTGCTCAAGACTCTCCAGACACACTGGCCTCCTTCTTACCATTTAAACTCTTTAAACCAAAAAAAAAAAAAAAAAAAAAAAAAAAAAAAACCAAAAACAAATAAACTCTTTAAACCTCAGGACCTTTGCATTTACTGTTTTCTATGCCTGCAACACTATCCACAGGTCATTTCACATTTTGTTGCTTCTCCGAATGAGGATCTCAGCTCAAATGTCACCTCCTCCTTGACCATCCATCTAATTTAGCCATGCTTTCCTCCAGTTATTGTCTAAACTTTACCCAGTTTTATTTCCTTTACAACACTTATCTTTTCCTAAAGGTATCTTATTCATTTATTTATGTACCTAGAACCATGCCTGGTGCATAATTGTTCCTTGGTAATGTTTGTTGGACAAGCGAATCAAGGAAAGAATTAGTGGGACATGTTTTTAATGGCCATAGACATATTTGAAAGTGTAACATGAAAATTTCAGCCTACTTCAAAGCATTTAGGTTACTTGGCTCTAAAACTATAATTTAAATTACCGTATGGAGTGAAAAATGCTTGTCATATGGCAAATTGAGTAAATTGATTATTCTACAAATGAACAAATTCAGTATTGAATGAATGAATGAATGAATAAAAAGTTGATATTCCAGAGATGTGTGCCATTTTTATCCTGTGGCATCTTGCACATCCTGGCGCAATGCTGGGTACACAGACCCAAGAAGAACACGGTCTTATGAACTTGATGGGAACATGCTGCTCTGTTAGTCTCTCTCCTCCTAATGGAGAAGGAAGAATTTTCTGAGTCACAGAATGCTTCCCAAAGCCAAAGGAAGCAAGACTTTCGGATTGTTTTCTCCTTGAGATTTCACACCCCTCTATGAGTTCAGATAACTGAGAACCAGGTTCATGATCATTGCCATCACCAGTCCAGACTTCCCACAGAACAGAAGGAGCAAAGTTTCCACCTCTGCAAGAACACTCATGAACAATTCCTCCCTTCTTGGGTGAGCAAATCTGAAGGAAGCCCCTTAATGGTCTCTGCCCATTTTCTAGCCAGCTCTCCATCCCCCACAACAAATCAGCTGCCGTTTGGATCACTTTCAAAAAAATTACAACTTCCAGGGTGATTGTCCCCCTTGTACCCAAAATCCTTTGGGCGATCTTTCCTCCTAGGCATGTGTTCAATAAATCTCTCCATGCAGATTGCTGGCATAATGTTAAATAGAATCAGACAAGGGAAATTCTGGGGAGAAAAAAATCACAGTTTTTGTCCTTAATCAACTAGAAATGCCACTTATCCTTTTAGTTGGATGCAGTCTTTCTCACTTTGCAACTTTTCATTTATAGATTTTTAGAGCTTCTTGGAGATAATTTTCCATGGGTCTTTTGCATTTTTGTGTCTTGTTAGCAGAGGCAATGATGGTCTTTGTTCTGGATGAGTTTTCAAGGATATTTGTGTAGGAAACAATTTTGAAATGTAGAAAAAATGTCTCTCTCTGGACACAAAGCAGGTTTATTTTTTTTCCTAACCAGAATAATAAAGATAATGTCTCCATCCAGGGCAAAGGTTGGGCAGATTTACCAGGAACCTCTTATAGGATTGAGAGTTTCCTAACTAAACACGGTGACAAGGACCCACGGTGTGTTCACCACTATTGGTCTGCTCCACAGTGCCCCATGAACTTGGGAGAATGGTTCAGGGGAGCATGATTCTCGATGTGCCATGAGTAATAAAGTCCTTTGTTTCTGACCCAAGAGTTTCATGTCTTCTGCCCACATTCATGGAACTGTGGCAGGCTAATTTAATGAGAAAGCAGGGTAAAATATCAGACCCATCTTGATATTCCTCTGGTCTATACTCTGTAACTTAACTGTAAATATGTATTGTTAGTATACATTATACATAAAATTGGATTGAATTTCAAGAAAATTTGTCTTATCTCCTCAAGGGCAAGGAGGTTGCACTCTCCAAATTATCTAATAAATATGGGGCATGTGGTAAGTAACCCAAATCTCCTTGCTGTCATCTCATCCTTTGGATGGCCTGTGGTTGGGGATGTGCCTCTACTATATCCACAAGGACCACCACTGAACATTGATTTTGTAGTGGTGGGTCTCCCAGTTTTAGGGGTCTCCAAATTTAACCTCAGGTCATTTTCTCTACTAGCTGCTACCGTTTCCCACTACCCACCCAGTGAGCCAAAAAGTGCCAGGTGGGATGGCAAGAGGGGGTAGTTAATAAAAACAGACCCAGATGAATGGAACAGGAGCCCTGGGGCATGAGTCAATGAGGTGAATGCTGAGACATGATGTGCTGGAAGGAAGCATCAAATCCCAGCTCCAAACAAAGGGCTAATGTCCAGACATTCAGGAGGCCACTCTGCCTGGGAAACAGAAACCTATTACCCTGGGTATCAAGAATACCAAGAATAGGAGGCCTGGGATCTAGGCCAAGTCTGGAACCATTCCAGGATGCCCCTTGGCAGGAGACATAGGGCTGCAGTGAAACAGAAATGAACTAACATAAGGAAACCACCGAACCCATCTCTGAATCAGGATTTGGCAGCTTCTCATTCCTCCTTTCATTGTGTTATACTCTATGATGCTATAGATAGAAGAGGCAATAATCATGATTTTATAAAAACAAAATAAAATACAAAACCTGCTACCAAATTTAACTCTTCCAGAGAGAGCTAGGCGGGCAGAGGGATGGGCCTTAAATCTGGAGCTAGAAGTTACTGAGTTTGGGTCTTGGCTTTGCCACCTGAGCACAGAGGGGACCCATTTCCCCACCTATAAAAAGGAGGACCAGAACATGACACTAGTCATTGTGTGTGCAAGAACTCTCAGGCAACTGGGGTGTGGAAGTGGGCATAGAGCAGAGGGCTCAGGTGAGGTGGAGGGAGGGGAAAGTTAGTCCCCTTATAAAAGTCTTTTCCCCAAAATGAGATCCCACACTTCCTGGCTCTTAATCACAGTAATATTAATAATAAAAGCCACAACTTAATAGATGCGTATGATAAGTCAGATGTTTCACACACACGTGATATTATTTCTAATCTAGAATCGTTATGAGATTTATAATATTTACAACAACTCTGAAACTGAACCATTCTCATACTTCAAATGAAGAAACTGGTTCTCAAGAAACCTGCAAGGCATGGCCAAGTTCACACAGAGAGCTTAGAGCTGGGAGTCACACATTCTGGACTGAAGATGGCCAGAGAGGGAGAAGCCACAGACCTGGGATAGGTCTGCAGCAGAGTGACACTCAGTGAAAGAATAAAGTTTTCTCTTTGGCAGCCATAAACCTAACATTGGTACCACAGTTGGCTAGATGAGAAGTTCTTTTCCATATGTTGTCTATTTAACCCTCACGTCCATCCTGCTGGTGGCTTTATTATTTGCCCAGGAGGTAGTGTGGCTCCTGGAGGATTGTGGCAGCAGCAGAGCCTGCAAGGAGATGTAGAGGGCAATGGAGAAGTTCTGCCGGGGTGGGGGTAATGACATGGCCAGTCATGTAGGTGGGGCTGTGGATGCTGGGAGTGGGGCAAGTGGTCTTGATCTTGAGGACAGAATAATAACATATTTTTGCCAAATACGTCCTGTTGGCCAGACCTGGTCTGGCCTTGCCTCGCCTCTCCCCTACCGCCTAGCTTGGAGCTGACCAGTGGAGCATGGCAGGCTGTTGTTTGGGCTCCCTAACACTGCAGGTGTAGGATCCAGGCTCCAAGTAGACTGGAAGATATCCTGGGGGTCCAGGACATGGCTCTAGAATAGGACCCCAAAAGTACCAACCTCTGACACAATCTTTCTCATTCCTAGGAAGGTTATAGACTTGTCTTTGGCCCACGATGGGCCTAGAGGATATCCAAGATCATCCTGAAAGCAGGACAGCCTTGTCCATTGGCTCTCAGAGCCTAGAAGCTCTGTATTATTATTCTCATTTTGCAGACTAGGAGCCTGTGGTTTAAAGAGGTTATCTCCCCTCTCTCTTTCCTTGCCCATACTGCCTTCAACACCTCAGACACCGGCCAGGGAGGTGAACTGACTTCAGTGGTTAATGAAGATGAATATGTGTTCCTAAAGCGGAGGGTTTTTAAGTCTGACTCTAGGGATCCCTGGGTGGCGCAGCGGTTTGGCGCCTGCCTTTGGCCCAGGGTGCGATCCTGGAGACCCGGGATCGAATCCCACGTCGGGCTCCCGGTGCATGGAGCCTGCTTCTCCCTCTGCCTGTGTCTCTGCCTCTCTCTCCTTCTCTCTCTGTGACTGTCATAAAAAAAAATTTTTTTTTTAAAAAATTTAAGTCTGACTCTAATGGGGGGAGCAGTGTGGCTTGGTTGTGTCAGGGAAGAAGGCAAGGCTGAGTGAGAGAGGGAAGTCGGCCCTAGGCAGCAAACTGGCAGCCTGGGCAACAGAACAGGTGCAACTCAGCAAGGAGCCAAATGGTGCAACTTTACTGGTGGTGGAAGCAAGTGTGCACAGGTACAATGCCAGTCTTTTCTTGGAGTGATGGACCCCAGGAGATGGATGGGAGAGTGCATTCCCATAGACAAGGAAAAATGTGGAGGCAGGACCATTGGCCCAAATGTCGGTGGGCTTGGAGTTATGAGAAATGGGTTCAATGCTCCCTCAGAACTGTGGTTTCAACTTTGCTTGCCCACTAGACTTGCTTGAGCAGCTTTAAAAATATTGGTACTTGAATCCTACCCCTCAGGAATTCAGATGCAATTGGTCTGGGTTGTGAGCAGGGCATTGATATTTTTAAAAGCTCCTGTGGTGGTTCTGATGTGCAGCCGTGGTTGGGAGCTGCTGCCATAGAATGGGAAGGTAATCGCACATGTCACAGATTGGGTCAGGAGTGAGAGATGGAAGTGAATGGTGCATGGTAGCTGTGCAAGGAAGGTGTAACCTAAATGATGCAATCTGTGGGTTCTTAAAACAGGAATTAGATTTTCTAAATGAAATCCTACTAAAATGCCCCATAGACATCTTGAAGCAGCCCTGTGGTGGAAAAATTGAATAATCACTTAATTTACTTCTGTGTCTGATGTGATTTGAACCCATTAGTCTTTTTCATGACATATCTTCGGAAAATGAGGGACAGGTTGGATGCCCAAGGGTTTAGAATTGTGGGAGCAGGCTCCAACTCAGCTCACACAATTCTTAAACTCATGTGTAAAATAAGTTTATTTGAAATGCAAACTCCCCACCTCTGGGCCTAAAGTCTAGAAGGCACTAACATTTTTAGATGGAAACTGGAAAAGGTGTATCTAACAAACTAGCAACTCCCCAGATGACTATGTGACAGAGATGATCTGTGGCCCCATGTTAAGTTATGCTGATTTAGGGACAGGGGATGTATTTGGTTTTCTTAAAAGCACTCTAAGCTACCCTATCAGCATCCGGTGTGAAGAATATTTACAGTTTAATGGAAGCTGGAGGGAGGAAAATCAATTCCTAGTGCTCCAATCTAAGTGTTTGTCTAGAGCGAGTGCAAAGGATGTCCCATTATGTATGTCCTCACATATCACCAAACTGATGCTGGTGCCTGCACACATAGCTTCAACCTGTCAAGAAGCATTTTACACTCCACAGCCCAAGGCAGCTCTATATCTGAAACACTGTCAGAAATACTGAAAGCCCTCCAGAGCCTTCCACCTGAGGCTGGGGGACATGAGGCAGGTGGCATCCTGGCTCATCTTTGCTTGAGGCCCTTGTGGTCTGAGAGGGAAGCTCAAAAGATGGAGGGTTGCCTAGCAGTTCTGTCTGAGGGACATTGTAGAGTTAGGATACTCCATGAATACTCCCTCAGCACAACCAAGGTTTCTAAGCTGACTAAAATAGTGGGGATGTGTTCATGTGCCCTCATGTACAATAGAAAAGCAGACCCATGCTAAAGAAAAAGAAAGATCTGCTCCAGGGAAGAGTCATCTTGTTTTCAATTAGGGATGAGCATTTCATTTCATTGTTTCATTGGGGAACCATTAACCACCTTAACTACAGGGAGAGAGCACATATCATGCATGGTCCTGAGCAAAAGAATGCTGGGCTAACTGAAGGGGGACACAGAAGAATGGTAATGGGATTCAGGAAGGGGCTAGATAGACAATCCCACTGCGAATCTTGGATGTGGTTCCTTCTGGCATCTTACTTTTCCCTCATTGACAGGATTCAATGTTGGCTATCCCAGCACCTTCAGGGATTAAAGAGATGTCCTTTCCCAACAAACCATTTTAGCCACAAAGAAAGGAGACCAAAAATGAGTTGTACATTGAAGAAGACCTTTGCTGATTCTATGACTCTTGCTGGAAGATCAAGAAACCATGACAAAGCAGCAAAAATCCCTTTATGAGCAAACCATAGCTCTTAAGATGAGTGGGAGTAATGAAGCAATATTAGGAAGAAATTCAATAATTAAATAAGTGAAAAGATGAGTTCTCATGGTGACATCATAGAGCACTTCCATGTTTACTTTTTGAGGAATTGCTTCTCTCCAAAATGGGGCAGCCATTTTACATTCCCATCAGCGATGTAGGAGAGTTTCAATTTCCCCACATCCTTATTATTGTCTCTTTTTAATTAGAATCATCCTATTAAGTGTGAAGTAGTACCTCCCTGTGGTTTTGATTAGCATTTTCCCAAATGACTAATAATATTATGCACTTTTGTCATGTGTATATTGACCTTCATATGTCTTCCTTGGAGAAATGTCTGTTCACACCCTCTGTCCATTTTTAAAGTGGCATGTGAATTCGAAGATACAAATTCATCTTCTCATTATTGTTGAGTGGTGACAGTTCTTTACACATTCTGGGTTCAAGATCATTAGTAGGTGATTTGCAAGTATTATCTCTGAGCCTATGGGATGTCTTTTTTTCTCTCTGTGTCCTTTCTGATTGTATTTTAAGTTCTTTCCAAAATAAGGCCCTAGGAACCCCCAAATTCAAGTATACTTCTGGGCTTGGTCCACTGTTGTCTTGTATTCATGCTTGGGTATTCATTCACTAACACTAAACCCCGGGATAGAAAATGTGACAAAGCAGGACCTTCTTCCATGACAGGAATCCTTTGCTGATTTCAGAGATGGCAGTAGCAGCCAATATGGAAAACACACTGGAACTTTCTCCTGAAACTGGGCTGTAATGGAAAGTGCCTTCCAGGGATGTCATCTTTTCCCTGACCCCTTCCCAGCAGCTTCTGAAGACATAGCAGAAAATAATCTTCTTTGAAGATACTGTATAACAATTCCAAAAAGCAGAACCACATGCTTCCAATGCATTGTGCTTTCAGGATATTTTGGGTTTGGTTCAGCTGCCGAATGAGCTGATTGATGCATTCAACTGGAGAACCAGGTGAGCCCACTGACTTGAAGCCTACTCTATTCTCCCTAGCATGAGAGGCCACTGAGGAATGGAAAAAGTGTAAAAACACTGAGATTACCTACAATTTTTTCCCTGGAAAGGAAGTTTCATGAAGTTTTTTTAAACAAATGACACCAAACTTCCTCATGTGCTCCTCAATAACTGTTGTCTGTCATAGAGATGCTTTTATTCTTGACCTTGGCTAGTCTGCATTTCAAGATGAATTCTCAGACAGACTTCAAGTTTGGAAATCACAAGGTCAAATAGGATTCCACTATATGCAGCATTTTTATGGTCTGGAAGGTCACTTTCACAAAGACACCCCTGAAAATCTTCTTCAGGGGAAGCCTTGCGGTGGTCTCCTGCACCAGTAAACTCTCGCCCCATTAATCTTTTGGATGCATAAAACGAAGGCCAAGGGATGTTTATCTGGCACTTCCAAGACATAAGGCTTCACTTTAGTTGTTTTAGGTGCATGCTGGCGTGTTGTTCCCTCCAGGAATCATGTAGGAACCAGTCTAGTCATTTAAACTTGATCTCTTTTTCTTCTTTTCCAAAAGTGCCTCCTTTGTTTGAGAGGCTTTGAGGGCTTGATAAGCCTTCCTTTTTTTTTTTTTTTTTGTTCCTCTCAGATTTTCTGGAAACAAAAGGATCGTGTTTCTTTACTCTTGCTCCGTCATCCTTCCCTTTTTACTTTCTTAATGGCATTCTCTGAAGTATAAATATTTTTAATTTAATGAAGTCCAATTTCTTTTTTCTTTTATAGCTTTTGCTTTTGGTGTCATATTTAAGAAAACATTGCCAAACAAGGGGTCATTAAGACCTACTCTTGTGCTTTCTTGTGAGGGTTTTTATAGATTTAGTTTGTACATTTAGGTCTAGGATCTCTTTTTGAGTTAATTTTTGCATATGGTGTGAGGTAAAGGTCCAAGGTCATTCTTTTGTATGTGGATATCCAGTTGTTCTAGCACTATTTGTGGAAAAGACTATTCTTTCCCCAATGAAATGTCTTGATATCTTTGTAAAAAATAAACTGGCCTTAAATATAAGAGCTTATTTCTGGACTCTCAATTATAATCCATTTATGTCTGTCCTTATGCCAGTAGAACATTGTCTTGCTAACCACAGCTTTTGAGTAAGTTTTGAAATCAGGAAGTATCCATCCTCCCAAGTTGGCTGTTCCTTTCATGATTATTTTGGCTACTTGGGCCCATATGAATTCTAGGATTGGTTTGTCAATTTCTGCAAGAAAAGCCAGCTGGGATTTTGAATGAGTAGAGCAATTTGGAGAATATTGCCATTTTCACAATATTAAGTCTCAACATCCTCGTTCTGACAGATTCACTGAATTATATCTATTTATCACTAGTCACCAGTTACCTCAAGGAAGGAGACAGAGCACAAATCTAGTATTTTCCTTTCATCTAAATTCAGGTTACAACACTGAAAAGGCTATAGAGACATCACTGGGTGAAGTAAACAGATTGTGCTTCGATTTTTAAAAGAAGTTGAGAGAGATTGTTTGAAAACCTTCAGCCTTTTAATCATATCCATCAGTCTTGGTTGTTGTTTTTTGTTTTGGTTTGGTTTTTGCTGTTTTTGTTTTTTAGTTTCCATCTGTGCCTGTATGGTGCTAGTTGTTACAGAAAGCCTGTTTATAATGGATAGGCTCTGGCTGTCAGTGGTTGATAATCACTGGCACCCTGGTAGAACAATATTGAAGATGGAAATGTGACTGTCTGTTTAATTTTTTTTCTCCAGACACTGTGGTGTTTGTTACTCATCTGTTACAGGTCAATATTTGTAGCTCCCAGGAGAAAATTGCTTTTCCCTGAAAATGCATTGGCCCTGGACACAAATAGGCAGTCTGCTGGAGTGAGACAGAAAACTCCAATGGAGGTGAAGAGCATGAGTCCATCTCCCAATTGCACTTGAGTGATCATGGGGGTAGGTGCAGCTGGTGCACTGCAGAGGGAAAGACCATCTGCTCTCTCTGCACCCTAATGAAACATGACTCTGAGACACAAGAGGTCCAAATTTGGTTGAATTTGTAAACTACGGTTCCTAACCCCATTAGGAGGTGTTGATGTTTTTGTCTTGGACTTGCCAACGTCCACTCAATACAGGCACAGACCTTTCTTCTTCACGTCCTTCTTTCCCAAAAGTCAACAATGTTATTGTTCTTAGAATGGGAACTTCTTACCCAGGCTTTGCACTGGGAGCCGTTTGATCTTTTTATACCTTAGCAGGGTAGCTGATAGTGGTGATGCTTCCAGGAAGTCCCCCTGTGACTTACTCGGGTCCCTCAGAGGGCCTGTCAAGGAGGCAATGAGGTCGAGAATTAATCACGTGCTGGAAGCGGGTCTGCAGTCTTTGGTTGGAAGAGGCAGAGTCAGGACCTGTTTGAAAGCCATTCTTGATTGCACTCCAGGGTCTCAATCTGAGCTGAAGATTTGGGATCTAGCCATGAACACTCTCTTGAGAATTTTTAAATCTTCTAATTATCACAATAACCAGATATGTTGTCAACATAGTGATTTATATGCCACCGGATGATTACTTTCTTTTCTTCTCTGAAAGCAGAATCTAAGGAAGAAGGGTTAGACTGGTTAGTGAAGGTTTGAGAGTCAGATATTTGGGGTCTGGCTTTTTGTAAGTCACTTCAGTCCTCCCTGTACAGCTCAACTGCACCTTTAAAAGAGGAAGCACTGGCCCATTGAGGAAGTACTGATTCCCTAAAGAGTGCAGGGGTTGGTTGGGCCTCAGATGAGAAGAAGGATCGTTAGAAAAAAGGGAATAACTATGAAGTTTCACTAAAGTAGAAGTTTTCATTATTCCCTTCCAGTGGCTAACCAGTAACCTGACCGTTGGTTGAATCAACCCCCCCCCTTTTTTTTGAATCTGCACTTTTGTTTTCATAAAACCAAGAGCTATTTAGGGAGGATCAGATCACTGAATATACAGTAAACATTTCCTAGGCACTGGGTTCCGTTCTAATTGCTGGGTAACAGTGGTGATAAGAGAGACAGCCACCACCCTCACGGGCTGACCATTGTCTAAGGTAGAGAAACGGTAAAGGTAGAAATCTATGCAGAAGCTGCGAGAGGACAGACAGGGCTGGAAAAACATGGGCAGTGCTACAACACTGCAGCCAGAGTGCTAAAGCTAGTAGGGAGTAGGGGCAGAACTCGTATTCACTGAGATCCTCAAACAGGTGGCTCATGTAGAATATCTCACAAAATCCCCATGGAGGGAGGAGTCCTATCTTCCAAGTGCTCACGGGGAAAGTGAGGCTCCCAGAGACCAGGTTAACCACCAGCACCCCTGCCCCGGGCTTTGCAGAAGGTTACTGGATGATCTGGTTCAATTCTGGGTCATCTGATTCCAGATCCTGTGTTCTTTCCATTATGCTGCCTTCCAGAATCTTCCTCTAGTCCCTCATTTTACAAATGGTCTCCGAAAGAGCTTATGGGAAGCTGAAATCCAGAGACTTCCACGGTGCTGTATGCTGAGAAGCCCTCTCTGTGTTTTCCTTTATCGCAGGAGTGAAGGAGGATGGGCTGCAAGGCAGCCAGCAGCAAGACCTTGTTCCAAGGTCAGAGCCCCCAAGGAGAAAGTCCTCTAGCCTCACTGAGGACACACAGGGCCCCAGGGAGCTCCCGAACTTCTCTGACGGTGCCCGGTTGGCTCCCTCCCGCCGTCTCCCTGCCTGCCAGACAATGGCTCTCAGGCTCCCAGCTGTCCCCATCACACCCTGAGTGTCGGTGCTATTTTTAAACCCCTCTTTTCTGTTCCCTTTTAATCTGACAGGTGAAGAATTGCTGTCAGTTTCACACTGAATAACATTCATTATTCATTATCTGTGGTGAAAGACCTGATTTACTACCTGGGTACTTCCTCCTAAACCACGCCAAGGAGGCCGTTTTAATACTGAGAGGGAACCGGTCCAGTTTTAGATCCACAGACATGTGACAATAAATGGAGGCTGGGCCTCTCTCTTTGGGGGAGGAGGGCAGAGGAGGGCCCTGAGTCATGCCCAAGGAAGAAACGTTTTCAAGAATCTCTGAGGCTGTCACATCAGCAGCTGGGAATAATCCTCTGTGTCTGGAACGTGGTCACCAAATAAGGAGAACGACTTCACAGGATAATAAGAGTTATTCAATTTAGTGTGCAAAGTTCATTTGCTGGCTTATGCAGAAGAAAATCGCATCTCTAAGAGGCCTGTAAGCATGCGTATGTCTAATGGCACACACTTGAGCAGTTGCCCCTTGCCCAACAGTAATGTGGCACAAATCCAGCCACCATCCAGTAAATGTGTGTAAGAGCTTCAGGAGTCCACTCGACTGGGGGGAGAAGCTGCCCCGTGGGGGCCTGCGGTGTTCTGCGGCTGGCGTGGGCGGCCCTGATCGGGGCCCTTGCTGTAGCCATGTGGGGTGCTGATTAACTCCCGGCCCTCCTCTGTGGAGGGCGGATCTCTGGGCAGGCCTCCTTAGCACCCCAGCTCTCCGGTCTCCTGTCTGAGACTCAGTGCCACACAAACAAATGGCTGGCTTCAGCTCTCATCTGTCCCAGAGCCCAGGGACACTTGACTGGTGCTTTGTAAAGCAACTCTCACCTCAGAGTGTGCTCTCGCTTTTCGGCTTCCCAGGCTTGATCTGACAGTACAGAAACAGATTTGAACTTCACACTCTGTGCTTTCGTGCTTGCCAGCTGCAGAAATAGTGCGGGAGGGAAGGAGTTGGCAGGAGGAGGCCCAGTTCTTCCTCTGAAATCTGGGCTTGGGCTCGGCCCTCCTGCTTTCCCCTTCTCTCCGAGCTCCCAACAGATGTCGCTGCTTCAGTCATGGCCTTGGTGAGTGCTGTGGACGCAGACACCTGTCACGGAACCCAGGGATGCTGCTCGCTGCTGGCTCAGACCAGGGAACAGTGGGAAGGGAGGGAGAGGTGGCTGTCCCCTGTGAATGTCCTGGGGTGCTGAAGCAGATCAAGGGCCCGGGATCCCCGGGATCCCCGCGCAGAGCTGACCAGAGCAATGCGAACAGGCCAGCAGAGGGGCAGACCCCGGGCAAAGAGGCAAACTCTACGGACCACAGCTCGGCAAGTGGAACAAAACACAGTACATCCGTCCTTTTGGGTTTCGATGACCTAGAGATGTGGGGTTGTCGCATGCCTGCCGTGGTGTGCCGTGGAAAGAGTTGCCTCACAAGCAGAGGCAGCAAAATGATTTGGAAATTGTCGTGATTTTTCATGTGGATTGTGTATTTCCAGAAGATAAAAATGAGTTGTTTGTGCTCTCGCTATAAAATGCTAATCTAATTGTTTTCATTTCTGACAGCAGATATAAAATCCAAATATTAATAAATACCTGTTCGTTAAATTGGTGGTTTGGTCTAAAAATGCAGCCCCCAAGGTCTTTTTTGCTGGTTGCTGTATACTTGTGTATAAACATCTACTGTGGGAGGAACGCAGTTTAGGAGAGCCGTACTTCTGTATTTTCTCTTGTGGTCTGGATGCCCAGCTTTCTCTACCGTTAGCACTATTACAGTGTAAGGCCCCCTCGGCTGCTCTCTCCTGCGGCCATCAAGCAGCCTACAAGAAAGGGCGATAGAACATTCTGAGCCCTACTTGTGCCTCCTGCTACCTCATAGGCTGCCTCACTCCATGGATATTGCCTGTTGTACTCCTAGGGCTCATATCCAGGAATAGGTGAGTACCGGGCACTTGTTCATTTGACTGTAGGAATAAATGCTAACATTACAGAATTCTTGCCATCTGTTAGTGCCTTTATTAATTCCATTAATTCTCAACATTATGAAGCAGCTGTAGTTATCACCCCCACTTTTACGACAAGGAAAATGAAACTTTGAGAAGCCGGATGACTTGTCCAAGAGCACACAGATAGAGAGGGGGGAGCTGGGATTTGATCCAAAGCTTTATGACTCCAAAGACCCACCCTCCCCAGATCATCACAGCATCCTGAGTTTCTGGAGTGGGTGGAGAGGAGAACAGGGAGCCTTCTTCATGGGTATATAGGTGAGATGCTCATGAGCCTGAGATCCCTGCCTTGGCCATAATCTCCTTTGAGGAAAGTGGCCATGGGTGGCTTTCCCCCATCGTGTCATGGCATGCACCATGTATCAATCAAAAGGAGTTCTGCTACCACAACTGCAACTGATTGGGCCACCAAGCTCTGTGAGACTGGAACAGTGCCTCTTAACCATTGGTGAAGCTCCAGTACTACTTAGCACGTAGTAGGCGCTCAATAAATACTTGTTGAGTGAATGAATAAATGAATGGATGGATCTGAAATTGGTGCCCAACCTATGGCAGCCACGTTTGAGTTATAAAAACATGAGATCTCCGAGGTGGACCAACACAAAACTTTACTAATTAATGGTCCACATTGGATGGTGGCAAATGGATGGCATGAGATCCTTGGAAAGTATGGAAGTCAGGTGTATTCTGAGGGGGCGTGTCCTCTCCACAAAGCCTATTGGATGTCCCAGTCTGGAGAGTGCAGGGACCCAGAGGGACAGCACAGCGCAGGGGCTAATGTCCTCTGCCACTCATGTTTCTGGTATCTTTCATAGAACCTCCAGCATTAAAGGTGATTAGAGAACCTCACTTTCTCAGAATATTAACAAGCATCTGCAGGATTTGCCCAGTCTGTCAGAGGGAATTGATGCGTTCTAGGTGAGCCAAATCTTCCCACAGAAGGGCATGGGGAAGGCAAGGGCTGGTCTCTTTCCACTTCCTTCTTCCCTCTAGTTTCTCAAAAAAATTCAGTACCCCAGTAGCTGCATGTGTGTGTGCACGTGTGCAAATGCATGTGTAGCAGGGGAGGGGAATGACTGCCCATTCTTTGCTTCCCAGGGACACAGGACTGTGGCAAAACAGTGGTGGCATCTTTGGAAATGAAAAGAAGGTGGGACATTATGTCCTCAAACACCTGGCCATCCCTCTGTCTGTGGGAAATGTTCTCACACACAGCAGAGAGCACGTCCCCGTGTTTATGTTACATGGGGCAATGTGCTCCCACAGTCTTGAGCTGTGGGAACCCATGGAAGGAGGAGGAAACACAGCTATAAAGGAAGACAAGGTTAGTAAACATGAGTCAAGCTAACATACAATTTGTGAGCTCCTTAGACGTGCTCTGGACTAATTGTTTTCTTTTCAGCTTTCATCAGGGTTGTCAAATTCCCATCAGTGCTAGTCTTGGGTAATTTGGTTTTGTATTTTAGAATACTGTGTACTGTCTGTGATCAACACCCTGGACTTCCCACTGTTATTGATCTCCTGGGCCTGATTCAGTCAGCAAGTGGGCAGGGATCACTAGGTAATTTTCCAGCCTATTCCTGAGCCTCTAGGCTATTACTTTCTGTTGTTGTTGCTGCTGTTACAAGTACTGGCTCATGATCTGGAAAAAAAATAAAGCCTCATCCTGCAGCATCACTTCTTACAATGGCCAGAGCTGCTTCTGTCAAGGGTAAACCTTAATGGTGCTTCCCACGAGTGCCTAGCCTGCAAAGCCCACTGGCATCCTGCCTCTTGGTTTTGCTCAGAGGAGTAACCGGGGTATCATGACACCACAGGCTAGACATTCAGCCCCTTCTTAGAGAACAGGCATATTCCATCAAGAATATGGTTGGGATGATGCATCCTAATTAAAGGCTGAAGAAATCATTTTGTGTTGTGACTGCAGCATTAGCTGCCAATGCAATAACTAGCTTGTGCACGCTCTCATAGTGTTTTTCAAATGTCGAAAAATATAAGTGTAAAAAGTGTGGTAGTGCCCATAGTTGGGAAGGAGAGGGGTTTCATCTCAGGACTGGCTCTGAGGATTAGTTGTGGCTGCCTGGAGGGCTTGTCAGGCCGAGTCCAGGCTCTGTTGGCAAGAACTCGAGATTGATTAATCATGTCTGCCATCAGAGCAGGCATGGGGACAGTGGGGTTACTGTGCAATATTTTGTCAACGTGGTTTATAATGTGGACTTACAAGGTTTATAATGCGGATGTATAATGTGGATTTATAAGGTTTATAATGTGGATTTATAATCTGTAATGGCCCTGTAATGGCAATGACCAACTGTCTCTCCTCACCTTTTTCATAAAAATATTCCAAAGATTCTTCTCTTTAGATGAAACTGAATCCTTACTCACTAATTATGCCTGCAAAATGAAAAGCAGCTGGAGAAAAGACCAAGGAAACATGGCTATATCTGAGATAGTCTGAAATTTCTCAGTGGAGCCATGCTGGTCATTAAAAGGCCTGGTTACAGGGAAGAACGCAAGCTTTGTATTTGAATCCTGATCTACCACTAGCTGAGTGACCTTGAGCAAGTTACTTTACCTCTCTGAGTCTGTTTCTCCATCCCTAACGTGGAAACAATTTCTACCATCCTGAATGGATGTAAACATTGGGGAATTATGTTGAGTCCTGTAGGAATGATAAAGGTAGGCATGGTTGAGGAATGGGGAGCTCTGGCTCCTAGAGCATTCTAGTAATTCGTCTCAACACTATAACTGAATAATCACTTTTCCCTCAGATCCTTGAGTGGCATGATGGGAAAAGCCATGGGATGAAAGTCAGAAGACCTGAGCACACATTCTAGCTTAGCTACTTCCTAACTGGGGGATCCTCGCTGAGTTTCAGGATTTCCTTCAGTGAAACAATGAATGCTAACATTCCCACCATTAGGATGATCTCGACCATATAATCCTTATGAAAGTGCCTGTTGTATAGTAGTTGCTCAAAAACTACATATCAAATCTTTAATTTTAAAAAACTTTTATTTGAGACTACACAGTTTTTTAAGAACAGTTTCAGAATTACAAAAAAAAAAAACTTGAGGAAATAGTACAGAGAATTCCCATATTCCCAGCCCATGGTTTTCCCTATTATTAACATTTTACACTGGTCTGGAGCATCTGTTCAACTTAATGGATCAATATGGACCCATTATTATTAACTAGTGTTCATGATTCATTCAGATTTCCTTAGTTTTTTTTTTACCTAATTACCCTTTTCTATTTTGGAATCACACATTATGTTTGGTTGGCATGTCTCCTTAGACTCCTCTTGGTCGTGACAGTTTCTCAGATTTTTACTTGCTTTCAGTGACCTTTATAGTTTTGGAGTATTGATCAGTATTTTGTAAGATGTCTGTCTATTAGAATTTGTCTGATTTTTCTCATGATTAGAATGGGGTTATGGCTTTGGGGATGAAGACCATAGAGGTAAGAGGCATTCTCATCACACTATAGCAGGGGCACATCCATGATTTATCACTGTTCATACTGACCTTGATCACCTAGCTGAGGGAATATTTGTCAAGAGTTCTCTACTGCAAAGTTACTCTTTTCCTCCCATTCCATATGGTATTCTTTGGAAGGAATTCACTAAGCAAAATTCACACTTGAGGAAAGTTATGTTCCAGCTCCTTGAGGGTGGAGTATCTATATGAATTATTTAGAATTCTCCTACAAGAGAGATTCGTCTCTTCTCTCCATCTATTTATTTTCCAATCATTTATTTATATTAATACAAACTCGGGAATATTTATTTTGTACTTCAAGTCATAATCCAACACTATTTTATTTATTTTTTTGCCCAAACCATTGCAACTTTGGCCATTGAGAACTCTTTCAGTTGGCTTCTGTGTGCCCTGACATACTACCATCAGTATACATTTTTTTTAAACATTTCCTTGCTTTCTGACACTACAAGATGTCTTTTAACTCTTTATTTTGAAATAATCATAGGCTCAGGGAAAATTACAAAGAATTGTACCAGGAAGTTCCACGCACCTTTTCTCTAGTCTTCCCCAAAGTTGACAATTTGCACAATAAGACAAAAACCAGGAAGTTGCCATTTGTACAATCCACAGAGTTGTTTTCAGACTTCTCTAGTTACACGTGCACTTGTGTGTGTGCCTGTGTGTCTGTGTACATGTGTAGTCTTATGCAATTCTATGACATGTGTAGCTTAATATAACTACCACCACACTCAAGATAAGGGGCTATTGAATCACCACATGGCTCCCTTTATATTGTCCTCCCCCAACCAACTCTAACCTCTGGCACCAGTAATCTGTTCTCCACTTCTGTAGTGTTTTTGTTTCAAGAATATTATATAAATGAATCACACAATAAAAAACATTTAGGATTGGCTGTTTTCATTCAGCCAATTCCCTTGCAATTCATCCAGGCTGTTGTGTACATCAATTGTTCGTGCCTTTTATTGATGTGTAGTGTCCCGTGACATGGCTGTTTAATTTAATCAATAGTTTACTCGTTCCCCATTGAAGGATGTATCTTGGGTAGTTAACGGTTTTGGCTATTTTGGATAAAGCTGTTATAAGTATTTGTATATTTAGTGTATAAGTTTTCATTTCTCTAAAATAAATGCCCAAGAGTACAATTGCTAGGTTATTCAGGAATCCATTTTAAGTTTTAAAAGAAACTGCCACACTCTTCTCCAGAATGACTGTGCCATTTTACATTCCCACCAGCAATGTCTGAGTGATCCGCTTTCTCTGCATCCTCGCCAGCATTTGGTGTTGCCACTATTTTTTATTTTAGCCATTCTGGTGAGTGTGTAGTAATATCTCTCTATGGTTTTAACTTACATTTCCTTAATGTTGGACATCTTTTCATGTGCTTATTTGTGAATCTTCAAGTTTTTAAATAATGAAAATCAAGTAACAAATATATATCGTCAAACTACTGAACATGGGTAAATTTTTCTAAGAGTCAGAAAGTATCTACTAAGGGCTCTTTGGATTTTTTTTAGGAGCCCAGGACCTTCCAGCAGGCTGCTGTACATGCAGAGGATATAGGAGATTGAACCCAGGTGTTTCCTCAGTTGAAATAACAGCAGGTGTTAGTCAAACACTTAGTTTAATACCAGGTGAGACCAGGCACTTGCATTTCATTGAATGCTCCCACAAATCCACAGTGTGATAAAAGAGAGCAAGCATTTTGCTATTTGCCCAAAAAACAGTTAGGAATTCAAACAACCAGAATTTATGAGACTCCTCTTGTACTCTCTATGAGAGAACCATCTGGGGAGTGTCCGCAGCAGAATAAAGACCAAGATTCCACCTGACATTACATATTTTGACCCTTCAGTCTCTGGCCCTGGTTGGGTGAACATACAGTGAATTAAAATGCATTTTTATCTACAGTTGCTATTTCACCTTTCATCACTTTCTTCCTGAGGCACCAGAAAAGATTCTGATTCCTATTAACCAATCTTTCATCTTTAATTATAGCAAGACTATTAAGGCTGGTTTGTCATCTTTCCTCAGATTTTTACATCAGAGATCCATTCTGCCACCAAAGGCAGGCTCCCTTCAAAGGCATCACATAACTTCGCCCGAGCATCCCAGGCATGGGCCCTGGAGGAGTGGTCCTGCCAGTGAGCCTGGGGAAGGAGTGGCAAGACACCCACTGGGCCCCCAGGGCTCTGCAGAGCAGCTGCCACACCAACTCAAGCTTTTCTGAGAGACAATAATACACTCCATCATTGTTTAAGCCACTGTTCTTCTGGGTCTCTGTCATACATGCCAAGCCCACATCTAGCCAATGGAGATAGCAGCCCAATGAGCAGCCCTATATCACACACCTCTTTTCTCTGTGCCCTGAAGACAAGACTAATCCATCCACATCTAGGGATGACCTCATGACCTCAGTGCTCCAGACACTACCAATTATTTAAAGTTGCCCCTTGAAATGAACCCAATGCCATTACTGTCTGGAGGTGAAAGATGCTCAACCTTGTCCCAAAGACTCCTTCACTACTGACTAGCATATGTCCCTGTGGCCTTTGAGGTAACCAACTCTCCTTGAGTTTGCAGAGGAGGAAACAGAAGGAGTAAGACTTTTTTTTTTAAAGATTTTATTTATTTATTCATGAGAGACATACAGAGAGAGACAGAGGCATAGGCAGAGGGAGAAACAGGCTCCCTGTAGGGAGCCTGATGCAGGACTTGATCCTGGACCCCAGGATCACGCCCTGAGCCGAAAGCAGATGCTCAACCACTGAGCCACCTACGTGTCCCAGAAGGAGTGAGACTCTTAATGGTGCTCGGGAATCTGGCCTTGTCTGCTTGAGGACACCCAACCATGGCTCAGAAAAAGATTTTGCATTTAGAATTTATATTCGTCTGGGTCTGCTGATGGGCCTTTTGCAGCAAAAGGAAGGCATCACTTGGAGCAAGAATGTATCTTTTTTTCTTTTTTAAAAGATTTTATTTATTTATTCAAGACAGACCGAGAGAGAGAGAGAGAGAGAGAGAGAGAGAGAGAGAGAGAGAGAGACATAGGCAGAGGGAGAATCAGGCTTTATGCAGGGAGCCCAATGTGGACCCAATCCCGGGACTCCAGGATCACGCCCTGGGCCGAAGGCAGGCGCTAAACCGCTGAGCCACCTGGGGATCCCCCAAGAATGTATCTTTCAAACTCCTTGTCTCCAGTTGGCTCCTAGCAGAAGTTCTTGAAATAGTTTTTTGAAAAGAGGAAGGGAGAAAGACAGCACCCACAGAGAAGGGCCACATCCATCAAAGACCCAGGACAGCTCCATCTGGGTTGTATTCATTGTTTAGAGGCAGATTGGTTTTCCTACCTCTGGGCTGCTCTTGGCATGCATGAACAAACATGTCCAGGGGACCATCCAAGCTCTGAGGAGTATGGTGCCATGACCAAGAGTGCCAGCTCTAGAGCCAGGAGCTGGACTTGGATTCCAGCTCCTCCACTCCCCAAAGGAAAATACTTCCAAAGGCAGATACTTATTGAGATCAGACTATACAAGCAGGGAGTCCACTGTAATACAGCTCAAGGGGTGCCAAAAGTGACCAAGACATTTTTAGTATAAAACGTGGGAATTATATAAGAAGTCCTTCTTGAAAGATTTATCCTCTATGCACTTAATACTGAGGCCAGAGCAGACCTTCCCCCACTGGGATGATCCTAAGCCTACCAAGCTGTCTACATGGGAAACAAATAAGTGAGCAACCTGGCTGAAGCCAGGAAAAGTGCAAAGCCCTGGGAGGTAGCCTTGACTGACAGATTTATGGGGTATGGGAGTGAACTGAACAAGGCAGTCATGCGGGGGGGGGGGGTGAGGGTGTGGGAGTGGGGGAGCCTCCAGCATGGTCAGCGCCCCTTAGGAATGTATAGAGGAGCCACATGGGAGTAAGTTACACACTGAACAAGTAAACTTACAAACTGAATGAGAGAGCCCAGGAACTGCATGACTCTGCACCTGGAAGCTAAACTCCTCCCTGTTTGCAGGTAAGCAGGGCTGCGTGGCAGAGCTAGATGCTGGAGTGAGGCCAGACTGACTTGGAGATCCCTCAGAGCTCTCTCTGGCAAGGAATCCAGGTGCCAAGTCTCAGCTGATTAAAAAAACAAACAAACTGGGAATGACAGAAATGCGTCTGGGTCATTTCAGTCTGCTGATCAGCTTATCCAGGCAGATGCTACATGAGACAAGAATTGCCTAACGACACAATTTTTTTAAATTACTTTTTTAATTTATATTTTTACAGAGAGGAGAGGGCAGTGTAGATGGAACTAAATTCAAAAGTGATAAGGAGGAATGTCTAAGGATGGGGAGAAGGCTGGACAAATCACCAGTGATCCTTTCCACATGAAGGAGGTTAGTGTGTGATGTGTTCAAGCATACGAGGCAGCAAATAAATGGGCAGCTTCCACTTGGAAAGCCAAAGCTTTCCCAGCTCTGTGTGTGGTCCCTGAGGCCAAGGATGTTTTTATTTCTGGCTCCTTCTCAGAAGAATCATCAGCTTGAAGCCATACACATTGCTGATATTTGGATGTGAAGCTTCTGTGGGATTAGATCCACTGATCCAGACAGCAGTAATATTGTGATTTGCCATAGGAAACATACATTGGGTCTTCCTCTGGTTCTGGCACAGAATTCCTAGGGTTTTAACTCTTGGTATTCTCCATGAGAGCTATACAGGTGTCTTTTTTTATACTAATAAGGCCACTTTGGGAATGCACCTAAGGATGGGGGCTGGCTCTCAGGAAAACCGACCAGGGGATTAGAGGGCTGGAGGCTGAATCAATGACTAATGGCCAATGACTTAATCAATCACATCTATCTAATGAACCCTCTGTAAATCCCCAGAAGGATAGGGTTTGGAGAGCTTCTGGGTAGACAAACGCTTGGAAATTTGGAGGCAGTATCATGTTCAAATAGGTTGTGGAAACTTCGTGCCCTTTCCCTATAACTTGCTCTATGTGCCTCTTCTATCTGGCTATTCTCAATTTATAGCCTTTTAATCTAGTAAGAAAAATGTTTCTCTGAGTTTTGTGTGCCACTCTAGCAAATTAACTGAACCCAAGGAGGGGGTCATGGGGCCCTCTGATTTATAGTCAGTCCATCAGAACCTGGACTTATGATTGGCATCTGAAGTGAAGGGCAGTCTTGCGGGACTGAGCCCTCAACCTGTGGAATCTGATGCTGTCCCTAGGTAGATAGTGTCAGAATTGAGTGGAATTGTAGGACACTCATCTGGTGTTGTGAGGTATTCCTTAAATGTGGGATGAAACCCCCTTCTTTCACCTCCCCACACGTTAGAAATTGGGTGTCAGAACCTCTTACAGCCGACCATCTATAGGCAGAATGTTGCTAGAATGTGCGAAGAGAAGGTCCCTTTTTCAGGATAATGCAGTTGCAATGTCAAGGCAGCTGACTTATACCAAAGCACCTACGGTTTTATTTTTTTTTATTTTATTTTTTTAAATTTGGTTGTTTTTATTATTATTATTATTATTTATTTATTTATGATAGTCACAGAGAGAGAGAGAGAGAGAGGCAGAGACATAGGCAGAGGGAGAAGCAGGCTCCATGCACCGGGAGCCCGATGTGGGACTCGATCCTGGGTCTCCAGGATCGCACCCTGGGCCAAAGGCAGGCGCCAAACCGCTGCGCCACCCAGGGATCCCAGCACCTACGGTTTTAGTTCTATTTTTCATAAGTAAAACTTACGCTTTTTAAGTGAAACTTTAGTACAAAAGCAATGAAATCTTGACTTTGGTTTTCTCAACTTACAAAACTGCTTTTCTGTATTTTCAATAGTTTTATTTCACAGACTTCTGTCAATTAAAAAATCCCTTTGAGAAGCCACCCCAATATCCACCCTACTTCCGCAAGCTACCATTGGCACTACATTGATGTAGTAACATATACAGGTTCACTCCTTGTGGGAAGGACTCAGCAAACAAGTCAATAACACGTGCTCCCAGGTCACAGGATTGACCAAGTACTCTGTGTACACCTTCCTGACCCCCATGGTCATACCAGTAGTGTTGAGAGAAAGGAAAGAATGCATCCTGGCCAAGGAGTATTACAGTCAGAGCCCCCATGCCAAGCTTCTACCCGACAGGGCATGGCTGGACTTGTAAGTGAGCCCTCCAGTTCTGGGCCACACAAGCATAGTCTGATGCCATAAATGAACGTAATACGTGCAGACAGGGGCAATAATGGCAAGCCAGGCTGACTTGGGAGGCACTGGGGCAGAGAGACCACTGGGTCTTACTCAGGTCCTGGGTGCGAGCCCTTCGTTCAAAGTCTCCAGAGTCCTGGGTAAGCAGCAGCCCCTGTATCCCCTGTGCATTCCCTGTCTGGGTCCTACTTCTCCAACTCCTGGGGTACATGGACCCCTCAACCTGTCAGAACCATAGTTCTGTCACTTCTACGATCAACTCAGAGGTAACTACCACCCTCTAGGAGGATCCAAGCAAAGAAAGGTGTAGCAGCTTTGGATATTGCAGAGTGCAGCCCATGGCTCAGGCACTCTGGCCCTCAGTGCTGCCCATCAAAGTTCAGTCAGTATGACAACTTTCCTTAATGAAAGGCCTGTTTGTGGGCAGGGTGGATGCCAGCCTGTGAAGGACTCCCTCCTCCACCAACCAGTGGCTGATCCCTGGCTCCGGCTGATGGCCGCCATGGAGCTCTCTCTGTGTCCCTTGAGGGCCACCCGTCTACAGTTCTCAGAGCCTCACAGCCCACAATCCGGTGAAATCTGATGACGTCTGTTTTCTCTTGGCCTCTGAGCATTAGAGGAACCTCAATCCTTAGGTGGCAGCAGTTCTACTCAGCCCCTCACAAAGGGATTCCTGAGAAAGGGATCCACAGGCCAATACCTAAGTAGACTTGCCTGCCATCTTGGGTCTAGGATTCAGAAACTGTCGTTCTCATTTCAACTGCTAAATAATTTGCTTATAAGTAGTTTGTGTAAAGGGAAGAAAGTGTGTGCACTTTAACCATATTAAACTGATATGTTCTTTATTCCACATAGATTATTTTCCTGTGGTTTTTCACATATTGAATCAATGAGATTTATTGGCAGTGAGAAGAGAAGAAGGTAGACACCTCCTTGAAGAAAGAAATCCTTATGCATTTTGAGTCTCCAATTAGAGATTCTTCAGTCCAAAGAAACAGTAGTCTTGAA
The DNA here is from genome assembly GCF_905146905.1 of Nyctereutes procyonoides. Taxonomy (NCBI): domain Eukaryota; kingdom Metazoa; phylum Chordata; class Mammalia; order Carnivora; family Canidae; genus Nyctereutes; species Nyctereutes procyonoides. The sequence goes on along the minus strand of NW_026575033.1, from coordinate 7,488,430 downwards.
AGCCAGACTTCATTGATGCAGAAATGTTCTAAATTCAAAAGCTTCTATTTATATGAGAAGAACAAGTATTGGCCATTGGCCATGTCAACATGGAGTGTTACTGTAAGATGTGGTATATAGGGAAAGTGGGAAATGGTGTCAGAGGACAGCCTGCCACCCAGAAGGGGAAAATCCCTCCTGGCACCAGAAGATGCTTAGAGAAGTCTGAAAGAGATGATTCTTGAATTAAGATGTTGCTTGGGCTTCACAAGATTGGGTGCAAGGAATCAGACAACAAAAATCTCAATGGACACCTAGGAGAGGTTGGGGGCAAGCCCAAGAGCACCATGCTGATTGTCCTCGTGTACCCTCACCCCGGCAGAGGGTGGGGCTAGATAAAAGCCTGAGAAGGGACCACACACAGATCATGCAGGGAAGGGAAGGGATCTTCCAGTTCCCAGACTTCACCATGGAAAGGGATGAGAGTACAGGGGTCTGAAGATAAGGCGTGGCATGGGGCCAAGGAGGCAGCAAGTATATGGCCTTGGGTGAAAGCAAAGGTGCAGACCTGGGACGGCAGCCTTGAATGCCAGCCCCACAATTCAAAGGCTTTGTGGATTTTCCTGCTCCTCAGAGTGCCCAGGCACCGGTCAGGACTCAGAGCTGGGAGTGGGGGGTGGTTCTGAATGGAGAGACAGTGTTACAGGGAGACGTGAATCTCTCCCAAGCCAGCTCCACTCATCAGTAGGAAAGTGGGTTCCTAAGTAAGACGGACACAGTTACCATCCAGATCTTGACAAAAGCTAGCCTATACTGCCTGGTGACCTGGGACCAGCTCTCCAGAGAAGCTCCACTTCATCACAGTGCCGTCCCTTCCTCTGTTTCAGAGCCCCCAGGTCGTCTACTTGGGGCCTGGCCTGCCTGGCCTGGCCTGCAGCAGTGGGGGAACTCAGAGGTCAGCTGGAAGGCCTGGAAGGCCTCTCAGTCTCCATGGCCTGGAAACAGGATGGGGTGGGAAAGGGCTAGCAATGGGGTGTACATTGACGAGGCAGAGGAGGATGAGACACAGGGGCAGCAGAGCTCCCCTCATACCCTTTTATTGCTCTGGTGAGTTGGCCTTGGAGCAGTTTCTGGTTCCAGTTGGCTTATCCAAAAGCAAGGGTTAGGGTGGTGCACTTGCCATGGAGCCTTTCAGACCTGACTTGATTGTTCCCTCTTTGGATTCCCAAGCTCTGGGCAGTGACACGGCACTGAGCAGTGCTCCTTCATGGTCCTACCTCATGTCTGGAGTAGCCTCATGTGTGTATCTTGACTCTTTTGAAGCACTTCCTGTGAGCCTGGCTGGCCTTGCCCTCAGCTCTTTACAACGACTGTCCCCATTTTACAGATAGGAAACTGAGGTCAGCTAACTTGTAAGTGGCTAAGCCCCCTTTGAAACCAAGTCCTATCTGACTCCCGTGCCCATGTACCATCACTTCCTTTTTTTGCACAAGCCCCTTGGGTCTTGTTTCCATCCTCACTGGGATGACCCTGCTTCATGCCAGGGCCCTCCTCCCTCACTGCATGCTCCAGGAGGGTAGGCACTGCAGTGGGGGGTTCTCATTGTGTATTCCAAGGTGACAGTACTGGCAAGAGTCGGGCTCAGTAAGTCTCCATAGAATGAATGCAGGGTGGGGGGCAGGTGTTGAGGGACTCTATTTTCTCAGATGGTGCCTAATTTCTAAAAGTATTGTCTGGGGGCAGCCCAGGTGGCTCAGCGGTTTAGCGCCGCCTTCAGCCCGGGGCGTGATCCTGGAGACCCGGGATCGAGTCCCACATCCGGCTCCCTACATGGAGCCTGCTTCTCCCTCTGCCTGTCTCTGCCTCTCTCTGTGTCTCTCATGAATAAATAAATAAAATCTTAAAAACAAACAAACAAAAGTATTGTCTGAACTGAAGAGGACCTTAGAGATGCACCTCATCCAGAGATAAGGCAGCCTTTGTTACCCTTCCAGCTGGAGAGCCAGTCTCTTCTGGTATCTCCATTCTCAAACCTCCTGAGCCTGAATTTCTCCTTCCCTCTCCATCAGGCATCATTATAGGCAGAAGAATATGTATGTTTCTGCCTTTCCACCAAAATGATCATTTCAATGAATTTCTAAGAAACCCTAGTTTCTAGCTCATCTGACCCATTTCTGTCACCTTAGCACTTCATCTCAGGACTCCTCAGGCAGAAAAGATGTAGTCTGTCTTTCTTCCTTTCTCCTTGCCACCTCCCATCCCTTTCTCCTATATTTTCCTCCTTCCTTCCTTCCTTCCCTCCCTCCTTCCTCCCTCCGTCCCTCCCTCTTTTCCCAAAATAACCTATGAATATACTCAACATAATTAAACACATGGGAGAGGATAAGCCAAATAAAATGGAAATATCCCTGTCCTTACAATTCTATCTCTGGGTTCATTCTTGGGAAGGTGTCTTTTTCTCCTTTTTCTTATTTTCTTAAGGTCTTATGATCATTCCTAATAGCTCTGTTTCTTTCTTTCTTTCTTTCTTTCTTTCTTTCTTTCTCTTTCTTTCTTTCTTTTTTCTTTCTTTCCTTTCTTTCTTTCTTTCTTTCTTTCTTTTTAAGATTTTATTTATTTATTCATGAGAGGCAGAGAGAGAGAGAGGTGGAGATATAGGCAGAGGGTGAAGCAGGCTCCCTGAGAGGAGCCCAATGCGGGACTCAATCCCAGGACCCCAGGATCACGACATGAGCCAAAGGCGGATTCTCAACCACTGAGCCACCCAGGTGCTCCAATAGCTATGTTTCTTATCTTTCAGAGCAGACTGTCCACAGAGTGAGAATCTTCTTTGAAAGATAAGGGATTCATAGTATATCTCACCTTATACTATACTAATACTACTTCTCACCATCTTCTCTCTTTCCCAATTTTTGTTACACAGTTACTTTTATTCGTTGTAATCAGTAATTGCCTGTATGACTTTAACATAATATGCATAACCCCCAGTTTCTTGATTCATTTACCTAAGGTTGTATCCACGGACTCTTATTCCCTTTACAGAATAAGAAATAAGTACAGTCCCCTACTCCTGGTTTCAGTTAGTTATATCAATTTTACACTGTATAGGTTTGCAAACTTTGTATTCAGTTTTGTGACTAAATACATTGTTCATGCTTCATCTGTAAGTTGATTTTAAACATTGAAATTATAATACTATACTTAAAAATCATAAATGAGAGTGTTATCGAATGTCTAGCAAAGGAAATAGAATTTTTGACACCAGAATCTTGCCTCTCAAAGAAGAATCATCCAAGCATCAAGTTAAAATGCTTTTCTTTCCATGTTAAAGCAAATGGTGGGTATTTGTCATTTCTAATACCTGAGTAATATTCCATTGTATACATAGACCACATCTTCTTTATCCATTCGTCTTTCAATGGACACCAAGGCTTTTTCCACAGTTTGGCTATTGTGGACATTGCTGCTATAAACATTGGGGTGCAGGTGTCCTGGCATTTCACTGCATCTGTATCTTTGGGGTAAATCCCCAGCAGTGCAATTGCTGGGTCGTAGGGCAGATCTATTTTTAACTCCTTGAGGAACCTCCACACAGTTTTCCAGAGTGACTGTACCAGTTCACATTCCCACCAACAGTGCAAGAGGGTTCAATGTGGATGGAACTGGAGGGTAATATGCTGAGTGAAGTCAGTCAATCAGAGAAAGACAAACATTATATGGTCTCATTCATTTGGGGAATATAAAAAATAGTGAAAGGGAATAAAGGGGAAAGGAGAGAAAATGAGTGGGAAATATCAGAGGGAGACAGAACATGAGAGACTCCTAACTCTGGGAAATGAACAAGGGGTAGTGGAAAGGGAGGAGGGCAGGGGGTAGGGTTGACTGGGTGACGGGCACTGAGGGGGGCACTTGACGGGATGAGCACTGGGTGTTATGCTATATGTTGGCAAATCGAACTCCAATAAAAGAATATACAATAAATAAATAAATAAATAAATAAATAAATAAATAAAATGGTTTTCTTCGATCCATATCTAATGCAGTGACTACAGCATATTTTCCCATATCATTCTCCATCTTTGGTTCATTTTCTATTTTGCTGTTGTGCATTCATGAATAGTTTTTTTGTAATAGTTTGTAAAAATGCACAACTTCATCTGAATCCTTGCATACCCCAAGTATCTATCTTTTGTTTGGCAATTTATTTTTGCTTTAATTTTTTTTGGGTGTGAGGGTTATTGAGGTATAAATTTGTATATAATAAGGAAAACAAATCTTAAGTGCATAGAGGATGAATTTTTGCATAGGACCATCACCCATATTATGATGGTGATGTTATGAATGCTATAGAACATTTCCATTACCTAGAACGTTTCCTGCTGCGTCAATGTGATTGTCTCATCAATTCAGAAAACTATTGTGGTCTCTCTTGCCATAAATTTGTTTTGCCTGTTCTGAAGTTACATAAATTGATTAGTTTCTCCTCTGTATTTACCTTCTTTCATTCAACATATTAACTATGTTATTATTCCATGTTATTGTGTGTACCAGTAGTTTGTGCTTTTCAAATTGCTTGACCATTCTCCTGCTGATGGTCATTTGGATTGTTTCCAGGGTTTGGCTATTACAAATGGGTCTACTATAAACATTCATGCACATGTCTTTTTGTGGACCTCTCTTGGCTGTACAGTAGATACTGTCAAATAGTTTTCCAGTGTGGCTGAGCCAGTCACATTCCACCAGCAAAGGGTAAGATACAGTCAACTCACTTCACCGACACTTGTTATCGATAGCTCTCCTACCTTCAGTTATCCCAGTAGTCATCTCATTGTGGCTTTGGTTTGCATTTCTCTGATAAGTAATGTTGTTGAGGACCTATTCATAGGTTTGCTGGGCACAATGCAAGGATATACTTGCATTGATCATTGGACTTGAGATATAATCTTAGGCTCAAAATAATTTTCAGAACTTTGAAGACATTTTTTTGGTTGTCATTGACAAGATGACTGTGGGCAATTTTAGTCTTGTTTTTTTGTAAGCCCCTTGTTTTCATCTCTCTGGGAGTTTTCAAACTACTTCTTTATTGTTGAAGTCCTGTAGTTTTAACAGGATGAGAGTGGATGTGGGTGTTTTTTCATCAAAATTATTTGTTTCTAGGTGAATTCTTTCAATATGAAAACTCCTATACTTGTTCAGCTGAGGAAATGTTCTTTTTTTAGTGACTTTTGTCCTCACCTCCATCTTCTTTAGTGGAAATGCCATTAGGCAGATGTTAGGTAACCTGGATGCATCCTCTACCTGTTTTAACTTTTGTCTCAACTTATATTTCATGTTTTATCTTTCTATCTTAAGTCTTGGGGGATTCCTTGACCTGTTTGTAGCATAATCATGAAGTCAAATGAACTTCTGTCCTCCAAAAGACCCTTAGAGGATGAATCTGTGGTTTCTTCTGGGCCAAATAGCTATAAGGTTAAAAAAAAAAGCATATCGAACTCCATTTCTTCATTGTAGATGAGAAAGACAAACAACAAAGCCTTGGTCAAAGGGGTTAGCCAGGCTAATGAGTGGTGAGTAGCAGTCAGGGCAAGATTACCAAATTTTACTTTTCCATTACATCAAATGAGTGACCCCAGAGAAGAACACTTTAGAGGGGGCTCTTCATGGTCCCACCAGATACATCATCTAGTCATGACCTGTTTCTGCCAAAACCCTCTCCCAGCATGGGGCCTCTGTCATCCCTCATTTCCTTTGTCACCTTGGAGCATGTATCTGTCCCATATGCTCTAACATCTACACTAACAGTCATGTAAAGTGTTGGCTTACTCTGGGACAACTCTGCCTGAATGTCTTCTCTTCTCAGTGAGGCATCTCAAAGGCAGGGATTCACATTCTTCTTGTTCCTCCATAGTGTATCACTGGCTTCACCAAAGGGGTGCTAGATATATTTGGGACTCTCTGGGCTCCTGCAGGTGGGAACATACCTTACTCATTCCCAAACACCAACCAACCCAGTAGGATGCTCAGGGCATAGCAGACACCCCCCCTGTGTCTTTATTTATTTATTTTTTTAAAGATTTATTTATTTATTTTAGAGAGAACACAAACAAGAGGAGGGGCAGAGAGAGAAGCAGACTCCTCACTGAATGGGAAGCCTGATGCAGGGCTCAATCTCATGACCCTGAGATCAAGACCTGAGCTGAAACCAAGAGTTGTAAACTTAACTAACTGAGCCACACAGGCACTCCCCCCTACACAATATGTGTTTATTGACTGAGAGAATTTCCCATAAATCTGAACCAGAAGGTCATACATATATGGTTTGTCTTAAGAATCATCTTTTCAACTCTAGACTCCATGTGACATGGTTAAATTGGCTTGAGGACAGGAAGATTCTCCTTATCTCTGGATCTTCAAGCAACTTACAAAACTGTCTGACCCTCTTGCAAAGTGGGTCATTTCAAGGGGACCCAGGCAAGGAGAGTGGTATAGGAGAGGCCGCAATCGTCTATGGCAGTTGCAAGGAAAAAATGAGATAGAGAAATAGAATGTCGGTCAGTTGTAGATCATTAAAAAAGCCAGTTCCCTTCTCTTTTTCTTCCTCATCCACAAATATATTACCACCAGCCCATCTCCCCTCTCCCTTAGCCCCTTACATATGGGTTATAAGGAAAGGCTTTGCTATAAATTAAATAGAAATGTTGTTAGTGATCGTTAAAATTTAGAACCCTTCATTTTCTTCTTAATGAGCTACCTGGGACTGGAGGGGGTGATAAATATAGCCTTTCTCATACATTTGAATCAGCCAGCTACAGTAAGATTTTTAAAAACTCATTCTAATTAAGCATTCGCATGGGCAGTACTCAATATTCATTCAGGTCTTTCCCTTTCTAATAAGCTACAACTTTCACTGCTGTAGGGCAGAAAACTCCAGGGACCCCACCATTCTACTTAAAAACAGAAGCCAGTCCCTGATCCACTCAGGACCCCATGTTCACTCCCTGCCCACTTTAGGGGCTGGCCCTGACCTGTGGTCTGGTGAGCCCAGCTACCTAATCCTGTCTCCTCCTTGCTGGAGTCTGCAAGGCATGCCAGGGTTGCAAAGTCACCCATTTATATTTCTAACAAGGATAGGACCTATTTCGTTGCAACTTCTGATGAAGGCTGGAGGGAGGTGGGAGTGGGGTTTTGTATTTTTGATTCCCATCTGTCAAAATGCAGGTGGGAGTTTCAAAAATGACACATGCAGATTCAATCAAAAAAGATTTTCTGAGCACCAGCAGAAATCCCTGTCACCCCACTCTCAAATTCTTTACAGGGAACATTCCAAGCTTTCTCTCCTGTTCCTAACCTCAGCTGACTTCCTCACCTCCTGGTTTGTGCAGAAGATGGTTGGGAACTCTCAAAACTTTTATTCCAAAGTCAGGGAAGCTACTGGCCACCCCTAGCCCATTTCCCTTCTTCCCCTTTACATAGGGGGCAAAGGCTTATTTGACCCTTCTAGCTCTGGTTCCCAGTCTCTTGAACTTTTTCAGGGACATGGGGTCTTGGGTTGTGTCCTCCCACCCCTGCCTTCCTCCCTCCACATAGGTTCTTTTCCACTGCTGCTCCCACTGCATTTCAGGATCACACAGTGTTGAGGTGCGGTCCACTTCCACACTGGGTAGTCTCCCAAATCCCCCTCTGAGGCCAGCTTGGCTCTTAGTCTGCCCTTCTCAGGTAAACGTCTCAAAGGAAATTTCAATTGGCTCTGGTTCTCTGCAACTCCTGTATTGGCTGGCCCTGTGTGGGCTTCCAGCTACCCTCTGACCAGTTTCTAAAAAGGAGTCACAGACATTTTGAGTAACGTGATCAAAATTCATAGGTTGGGGCTAATTGGCTTATAGGCATTTAAAACTGAATCAGTTATTTTGCTATCTCAAATTACATTTCATTCATGCTATATTTATTTATTTTCTGTCTGTCTTCCCTCAAGATGAACCTAAATTCCACAAATATGGGGATTTTTGTATGTCCTTGTCACCAGTGTATTTCTGGGCCTGGAGCAGTGTCTGGCCCCTGTGAGTTCATTCTCAATAAACATTTGTTTTAAGATATTTAAATTATAAATGAGCACAAAACTGCCAATACTATCAAAAGACATTAACAACCCAGTCTACCATCACATGTTAGAATTGATGAAATCAGGTGAAGAATTCCCAGATATTCATCAAATTATTCTATTCATTTCTCCATAAGCTCGAAATAAAAAAAAATGGATGGGAAAAAAACACTCCACCTAAAACAGTGTCTCTATCTCAGAGCTATTTTTCATGACTGAAATTAATAATCCAGTAGGAGGATTTAGAAAATCACCTTCATTTTTTTATCCATACTTGAGAACTGAAAACTGAGCAACAAAATTAATTTTTCACATCTTTTTTTTTTCTACAGCATAAACTCATTTTCTCTTCACAAAGTCAGGGAGCATGCTGCCACTGTTCTTAGAACTACAAAACAGGCACTGTTTTCTCTGTCTGGCACCTTTGCTGGGCAGAGACCACAGAAGTTAAAACTCTCAGAGGATCCTAGGATAATCTCCACGAGAAATGGCTTGTCAGAGTCTGGTATGCTGGGTTTCATGTCTATACAGATTCCTGTAGAGTTATTTTCCTCTTTGAGCTCAGACACAGCATATTTGATCTTGATTTCTTTTAGTTAATCTTGGAAGCTTTGCCAAACCCATGTCAGTTCCCCTTATCACCAGTAGGAAAGAGCAGTGAACACGGCCAATCTGTTTATCATAGCCTATGGAATAAGATCAGTATCCCAGAGGACTTGAGACATGTTCTGATGTAGGTTTTAGGCTCCTCATTGTTCTCTTGGACATGGTTGTGTAAAAAAAAAAAAGGTGGAATTAAAATGGGATCTACTAACCAATGGCAAATGAGCATGGCTAATATAAATCACAAAGCAATATGAACTCAGTCATTAATGACCCAATGTTTAAGAGATGTCCTTCACTTCCCCCAACCCAATCTAGGGACTACGAATCAGTGGAGATTTATCTAGACATTCAAGAGAAGATGCAAAATAGATCATAGATCCTGATCACAAACAAGTGATCAGAGCAAAGGCAAGGACTCAGGAGTGTTAGAATGTAAATACGAGCTAGAATGTCATCCTGAGACTATATAGAGTAAGAAAAGTAAAGGGCCAAACGAAGACTTTATAGACATTGATATTTAAGAGGTAAACAGAGAAAGATAAACTCATAAAGAATACTTTCAACAAGTGCACAGAGAGGTAACAAGAAAACTAGAAGGGAGAGGCATCTTAGAAGCCACAGGAGGGGAAAACAGGAGGTTCAAATGGAAGGGCTGATCACCAGTGCTAAATGCAAGGGGATAGTGCTAAATCTTCACTAGGAAAAGGAGAGATGGTGGATAATGGATTTAGCAAAATAAAAGATGGAAACAATCGATAAATTTAAGGGGAGCAATTTCAGAAGAGTTGCGAAGAATCATACTCAAGAATGGATAGTAACTGGAGAGCAGTTTGGGATTGAGGTTGTTTGGTTTTTCTAAAAGATGGAAGAGACAAATCTATTCAGGTGGCTTTAAGGAGTCTTCAGGGAGGATAAAGATTGCAGTCTCAGCAAACAGCACGGGAGTGGTTAACTGAACAAGATCTTTAAGGAAGTGACACTGGTGGGAAGATTAACTCTGGCAGCAGAAGAGCACACCTACCTGACTGGGCCAGGAGAGGGTGTAAGAGACAGTGTCAATGGGGGCAAATTTGTAAGACTCCCTGGAAGAGTACTGCATGGAAAGTCCTTGTCTGGTGATCTTCATTTTCTCAGTAAAATGGGAAGCAAAACTGTCTGCTAGAGATGAAGAGGGAAAGGACTTGGGTTGGAGGGTTTGGGCACAAAGATAAGCAGTTCAGGGTGGGCAGAAAGGGATGCTGATAAAGCAGGGGAACAAGGCTTGCTGGGCTGCATTGAGAGCCATCTGTGGTAGCAATGGTATGTATGGGGAATGATTTTCTCCAGTGGGATGCAGGGGCCAAGGCATAGGGATGGGTTCCCTGAAGGTTGTAGTTCTTCAGATTAGGTGTTAAGGGAGGACAGGAGAGTCTTGGGAGTTGGGGAGAGGAAAATCACAGTGGTGGATGTGGGGTCTGGGCTGATGGGGAAGGAACCGAAGCCAAGGGACAGCTGATGACTGAGAAAACATGGTTTGTTTAGGGATCACATGAAGTGATGAGATGGGAGAAGAAAGGTATCAGCAGTAAGAAAGTGAAAGGGCTGGAGAGAGGGGGTCAGCATGAGGAAGCTGGAGTCACAGCTGGAGTCACAGCTCACAGATGAAACAGTGCTGGTGGGTAAGAAGAGAACAGGGAGTGCCCCAGAGTCGTTGCTGAAGAGCACCTGAAACTTCCAGGGAGTGGGTGTCCCAATGGACAAAGAATCCCTCCAAGGGAAGGGCAGACATCAGGGCAGAGACTAAACCAAGAGCTAAGATGAGTGTGGATGCAGACAACAGCAATGCAAGGCATCCTCAGCATTTCCCCACACTCTTTCCATCCCTCCAGGATATGGATTGTCTCTACTACCCCTATTAAATCATCAGTTCCTTTGAGGGAAAACATATTTTCTTCTTATGTCACTTAGAGCATTAAGAACAGCTCCATTGAAGCAGAAACACAGAGTGAGAGGTGGGAATGTCAGGATAAGCCTGTCAGTCTGTGTCCTTGGCTTTCAAATTTGTCCCTGTGACCCCCCCATAGCTGACAAGAGCAAAGCTGCATTTAAATTCAGTTGGGCTTGAGATTAAGAATCAGAAAGCCTATTTTCTATGATTGCCTTTCCACTTGTCAGTTTATCTACCTGTGATGGACATGCATGCCTCCCCAGCTTCACCCTAGACCATTTTCCCCAGATCATCTCTAGTGGGCATTTCTGGCTTTATTTAGACTTTAGGGTTTATCTTTTTACTATCTTCCAGTTCCCTGGTCCAATCTCAACCAGAGCACTCGAGAGCTGTTGCCATTTTTCTCCTGGTATCCTGTTTCACCATTGTCCTTCGGAAACAAAAAAGGTGATAAATGGCACCCTCTTTTTCCAAGACAGAGTTTTCCTACCAACATTTGTTCCCAAGAATGTATTTTTGCATTCACTATCTCAATAGTCCAAAGAGAACACTTCTATGCGGGAGCTTGGAATTCCCATTTCATCCCTTGTTTGAGAAGAGGTTAGGGAAAACCAGGGACTCCTTTAATATCAGGGAGCTACAGTTCTCAGGGATTTGAGATTCCATTAAAAACAAAACAAAACAAAACAAAACAAAACAAAAAAAACAAAAAACCTTTATTAAAGGCAGTCAAGGGCAGCCCCGGTTTAGTGCCGCCTTCAGCCCAGGGCGTGATCCTGGAGACCCGGGATCGAGTCCCACGTCGGGCTCCCTGCATGGAACCTACTTCTCTCTCTGCCTGTGTCTCTGCCTCTCTCTCTCTCTCTCTCTCTCTCTCTCTCTGTGTGTGTGTGTTTCTCATGAATAAATAAATAAAATCTTTAAAAAAAAAGAATAAAGGCAGTCAAATGCAACAGAGGGTGTTTGGGGGAAATGAAGGTGAAAGTGGAGGGAAAGAGAAAAAAAGATTTATGATGGTTTGGGATGGGCGTGTTCAGGCTGTTGAGCACAGTGGTAAGTGATTTATGCAGAACAGGAGCTTTCTTGAACCTGAATTTCAATGTTGGAGGAGCCAGAGGAAACCATAAGATCAAACTGCCCCATCCCTCTGGTTTTCCCTGTGTACATCCAATTTGGAGACTTCTATTTCCAACATCTCCATGACAACAGAAGATTACAGAATTCATTCAATCATAATTCTGGGCTGACAAGTGCCAGGCAAACATTTTATTCCTGTTTTTATAACTGGTGGTGGACAGTGTTGGGTTCTATGCCGAAAGCGAGATTTTGTCATGGTGAACTGGAAAGCAAAGGCAATTTTATCAGGCCAAAGTCACAGCCCATTACCCTGGGAGAAAAGAGCATGACACTCCTGGGGAGCAGGAAGGTTGGCTGAAAATCCAGAAAACTCCATCCCTGTCACCAGGTGGTCTGCCTCAGTCAGGAACAGCTAAAAAGGGGGAAAGAAAATTAGATATATTAATAGGTATTGTTTGTCTCAGTGAACTCAGCTGTGTTTCAGCAAAAGACCTAGGACTTTGATGTGCATCAGCCTGCTGACTTCCCAATGCGACCCTGATAGGCCATCCTCATCCTTTCCCTTTCTGCTTACTCCCCACCCCTCGCACAAAAAGAGGGAGCCTCTCAACACCCATCTTTCCTTTTTGCTATGCAGTGGTGAATCACAGCAAATAATGTCATGTCACATAACTTTTCCCCTGCGAGACTAAAGCTCTGAGCCCTGATTTTATGCAGATGGAGTCACTATGAATCACACTTCAAAATGTTTCTAAGCCTCATTTTTTCAAAAGAAAACAATAAAAGAAAGATCTATATTTGGGAAGAATTCCAGTCTCAGGGCCATTAAATGTGTCCAGGATCTGGGACACTTGTCAGTTGGTCTCCTTACCTCTGGCTACATCATGCTCAGAAGAATAATTCCTTAGAAGTCTCTCCTTTCCTGAAGAATGCCATTGTCCCATCTAGTGGGACAGTGATGGTGTATCCTGGACTGGAATTTGCTTGCCAGAGGTTAGTTTACTCTATGGGCTTAGAATTAGATTATTGGGAGAACACAAAGTAATTTATGTAAATTAACATATACCAATATGCAGAAATATGACAAATTCATTTTTCCAAAATTCCTGAAAAAATAGTATCTTGTCAGTTTCTCAATATGTTAGTCCATCAGTTTAGCAGATATATTTAGATCATATCAACTAAAATGTATTAAATGCCCAATATGTGGTAGGTGTTGTCCCACACCTAATTTCATTTAATTCATGCAAAGACCAGTGTTGTCCTCATTTTGCAGGTGATGCATCTGAGCGTAAGTGGCTGATCTGAGGTCAGATGGAGACAGGGGCCTTGGGCTTCCCATCCTGTGCTGTCCCACCTGCACAGATGCCTCCCTGACCAGCAAAGGGACCTCTCCAGCAGAGACCTTGTTTGGGCATCAGAGAGTTCCTTTGTACGATATTGTTCTAGAAGCTCAGGAGATAAAACAGATAAAAGTGGTCTACTGGTTGAATTGTGGGGGACATAGTCTTTTAATTCTCTCCTCTGCCTCTTCTTTCCTCTTAAGTGATCCCTGGATCCTGTGAACTCTGCTTGAAAACCATACCTTACAGTATCCTCTTAGGCTATTTGTTTTCAGTCTATTTGAAGGACTCTTCCAGAATTCAAGTCCTGACCTTGGTCTTTAGTACCTACATAGTGCAAAGCTCAGTACCATATTTGTCAACTTCCGTATCTGCTGGTTGATGATCCAAGTGGTTTTTAAGGTTGCCTGCTCTGCAGTGCTGGGGGGAAGGATGATGTTAAATTAATGGGCCTGTGCTCCCAGGGTGTCCCTTTGACTGTTCAAGTGTATCAGATCCTTCTACTCACTTCTCTGTGGGACAAGTCCTCAAGCTGCACCTTTAACAACTATCAGTAACTTTTTAGGCATGATAATCTTGTTATGGTTATATTAAATAAAAGAGTTTCTATCTTTTAGAGATACATACCAAAGCACCTACAGATATAGTAATAAAATTATTACTTCGATATTCTCCAAGGAGGGGGAAAGGGTGGGATAATAGATGAAACATTCATTTTGTTGAAGCTCAGTAATGGATATATAAAGGTTTGTTATATCTTTCTTTCTACTTAGGATAAGTTTGGAATTTCCCAAAGTTGCAAATAGATAGATAGATAGCAGACAGACAGACAGATAGATAAGGGCACAAGCAAAAAAAGATAGATCCTTGCCCCAGGACCTTCTTCTTCCCTCTCTCAATTTATAGTTCCTTAAGGGTCCACTCTGCTACTCTCTGGCAGGGGCTAGTCCTTTTTCTGGAGTGGGTGAAACCTTTGGACCTGCTTCTCTGACTTGCTGACTAGAATTTTTGCCTCTACTGAAAGCTTTGCCTGCACCTCTTATTTTGGTCCTGCCCACAGCTTAGAGTGTAATATGTTTCTCCACAAAGCTTTGTGGCAGGAACCATCCCCAGAAGATGTGAACAATTAAAACATTCTTTCCAAAGCTCAGAAACTTTCAAGATCTCATATTTAAAAGATGAGGAAACAGAGGCTTAAGTAAGCCACCCAAGACCACACCACTACAAGACTGGTAGAACCAGCCTTGTGAACACAAACGATTTGTCTCCAGAGATTGCCTTTCTACCACGCATCATATAGATACTACACATGAGAATTATAAACAACCAAGCCTAGCAGGAAGTGACCCCACAAAAAAGAGTAGGATAGAGCAATAGTCATTTTTATTTTAGTATTAAAAGCTATTTGGGGGATCCCTGGGTGGCGCAGCGGTTTAGCGCCTGCCTTTGGCCCAGGGCGCGATCCTGAAGACCCCGGATCGAATCCCACGTCGGGCTCCCCCGGTGCATGGAGCCTGCTTCTCCCTCTGCCTATGTCTCTGCCTCTCTCTCTCTCTCTCTGTATGACTATCATAAATAAATAAAAATTAAAAAAAATAAAAGCTATTTGGAAAATAAAGTAATCCACAATCCTATCAATCTAACAAAACAGATAGTAGTTTTTTCTTTCTTCATATATTTTACATAATTATGTTCAAAATAACAAAAATATACATTTTTATGTTTTGACTTCTAAGTATTGTATCACAGGCATTTCTTTGCATTGCCTTTCTTCAGAATATCATTCCAAATATGCTATAATTTTATTATAAAACCTCTTCCTTTGGGATTTTTTTGTTGCTCCTAATTTTATGCTATTTGAAATAAGCTAGGAATGAATGTCTTGAGGCATATAATTGTTTTTTTCCTTTATCCTTTTACTTTTTCTATAAAGTAAGATTATCGGAATGAAAGTTAAATAAGTTATGGCATTTGAAACTTATTACCAATTCAATTCCAAGCTGATAGTATTATTTCATATCCAATGGTATTTTTACTCTCAAGCCCTGGGTGTCAACAAAATTGTTTTTTCTATTTTATATACAAATAATATGAGGCTGGTTTAGTTTCAATTTATCTTATTTCCAGTCAGTGGAGTATTTGGAGGAGCGGCATAATTCTTTTGGCATCTCTGTTAGCCTGGCCCTGCACATCACTTATATACACACACAATTACATAGAAAAGCTACATTCCACTTAATTAGTGCTTCCAACATACACGACAATGCAATGGCCTCTGAGCCCTCAGCAAATATTGTTTGAAGAAAGAAGAAACTGGAGGAAATGTAAGAGCATCAGGTGTTGACTTGTCTTCTTTACTTAGCCTAAGTTTTGCCACTTAATAATTTAACAACAGTTGTGCAAACAGCTCTTGCTTCTATAAATTTCTTCATAATCCTCTGCAATTGGCACCTCAGTCTGAAAAAAATCTCTTTCAAGTTATTAAGGCTTGATCATATCTTTTTCTCTTGAAAAACCACAATTTTGTTCTAATTATAAATTTAATTAAGACATGCAAATTGTAGAAAATCTGTAAAACAAAAACATTTTTAAAGGGGAACAAAAGTAATCTGTAATCCTATCATCTCAAAAAATCACTCTTTGATGTGTTCTACTCTTACCATATATATAAAACAAAATTGCTATCACACTATATCTATTCAGTTTGTTAGCCTGATGTTTTCATTCAACATTATATTGTGAGGACTCAAAAGGTCATTAGATATTTTCTAAAAATGATTTTTTAAAGATTTTATTGTTAAGCAATATCTACACCCAACATGGGGCTTGAAATCACAACCCCAGGTCAAGAGTCATATCCTCTACTGACTAAGCCAGTCAGGTGCCCCCCAAAATGATTTTTATCATTGTATAATATTATATAATTATAATATGCAATATATAATCATATAATGTTTCGCTAATATTACCTAAGTATATCACAATTTACTTTATGATTTTCTTAATGTTGGCCATCTAGATTGTTTTCAAATTTTCACTGTTATAAATAAGACCCCACTGGGCATTCTGGTCCATTTATTTATGGAAACTCAATTTAAGTATCAGGATAAGCAAATGTGTTCTTAGGGACAAAGGCTCCACAGTGGAAACCTTACAGGATCAGGAGTCAGGAAGCCTGGGTTTGTGATTGTGTGTCTCCACCAAAGGCATGCCATATCTCTCATATATCTCATATCACAAAGGCGAGCCTCAGTTTCTTTGCATATAAAACAAAGGGTCTAACTAAATGATCTTTCCAGGTCCTTTCAAAGCTAACATTTTATAAGTATAAGCTAAAGCCACAACTTTCTATTTATGAACATTAAACTTCCTCATATCACCATAGAATTTTATAGTTTTTATTATTTTTGCTTTCACACATGTCAACTGAGAATATATATGGGAACATTTAGTGACGATAATGAGAGAATGACTCTTGTAGCTCGTTACATGTGGAACGTCTAAGCTGTACTCATTAGCAAGCACAGTAGAGTTAGATTACTGGAGCAATTAAGAGGAGAAAACAATAATTAAGCCAGAAGAATCTCACTAGATGAAATGCAGTCTACACTATCTACAGAATATCTGTACATGCATACAGAATATATGTTGAGAGAGGGAGACATTTTTTTGTGGCATGTTTGAAATAGGAAATTGAAATTTTCCAGCTGAAAGTCTTTCTGCATTCAAGGGCGACTAAAGATAATACAGGGCAAAAGAAAATAAGAACTGGAGTAATTGAGGCTGCCAGAAATCCCCCAAGGTCTAGTGCAAAGACTATTATTAAACCTAGTTATTGTCATGCTTTAATACTCTCCAAAACTCTGGCACAGAACTGACCCTACTGGGTCACTGGTGGTTTATTCCACAAAACCCAAAGAAAAGCTCTAAGCCTCAGTAACATTTTCTTTTCGGTTACAAAAATATTTAAATATAAGCAGAGAACAAAACAGTTCCATATGTTCCCTTTTGATAATAGCACTATTCTAGCTCTGACTTTGCTAGCCTGACAATCACCTTAAAGTTTTCCCTGGAGCCACAGGAAGCAAAGAAGTAGTAGATTTAGTATTTACAGTGTTCTGGAGTCAAAGGTAACAAGTGAGGCAGAACAGGTGTAAATGACCACATTAGGAAAGGCTTTGCCAGTCATGGTGAGGACCTTGACTTCTTATTCCAAGTGGTGGGAAATCATTAGAGCAGTTTGAGTAGAGGAATGACCATAACACAATTTATGTTTTAAGAGGATCTCTCTGGCTGCTTTGTGGAGAATAGACTGGGGCAGAAAACAAGGTAGGCAAAACAGAAGCTGGAGACCATATAGGGTCCAGCAACAGTCTAAGTGAGAGAGAGAGTGAGTTGGAATAAGATGGTAATGGGTTGGAGAGGGATGAAATGTGTTTGACTATGTGTTTTAAAGGTAAAAGAAGAATTTACAGGATTTGTTGATGGATCAGATACATAGTTTAAGAGCAAGATTTGAGGGATCCCTGGGTGGCGCAGTGGTTTGGCGCCTGCCTTTGGCCCAGGGCGCGATCCTGGAGACCCAGGATCGAATCCCACATCGGGCTCCCGGTGCATGGAGCCTGCTTCTCCCTCTGCCTGTGTCTCTGCCTCTCTCTCTGTGTGTGTGACTATCATAAATAAATAAAAATTAAAAAAAAAAAGAGCAAGATTTGAGAATGCAAGCAAAGCTTTTGGCCTGAGCAGCTGGATGAATGGTACACAATTTACTGAGATAGGAAACTGCAGAAGGAGATAATTTGGGGAAGGCCAAGAGCCAATTTTGGGTCATGCTAAGTTTGCAAAGCCTATTGGATGGTGTGGTAGGCAGAAAAATGGCACCCTACAGATGTCCATATCCTAATCTCCAGAACTTGTGAATATATTTTTTAATATGGCCAGGGATAATTTGCAGATTATATTAAGGCTTCTAATCAGCTGACCTTAAAATGAGACTATCTTGGATTATCTGGCAGGGCCCAATGTAATCACAGGAGTCAAATGTGGAAGAATGAGGCAGAATCAGTGTCAGAATTATGTGATGTGAAAAATACTGACCAATAACTGATGGCTTTGAAGATGGAAGGGGCCATGAGCCAAAGAATGTGGGCAGCCTCTTGAAGCTGGAAAAGTCAACAAAATGGATTCTCTCCTACAGCCTCCTGAAAAGAACTCAGCCTTCTGACACCTTGATTTTAGCCCAATGAGACCTACTTTAGACTCTTGACCTCCAGAACTGTAAAATAATAAATTTGTGTTGTTTTAAGCCACTTTGTTAGAGCAGCCATGGGAAATTAATGCAAGTGGCCAAATAATATATTGTCCAAATTGGGACAGTTTTGAATGAAAGAAGTGCTATTAATACTTAACAGAGACAACAGTCATAAATCAGAACTCTCCTCAAAAATGGATATGGAGCCTTCCTATTCTTATGTCATGTAATTGGAGATGTCAGGACAGGTGTTTTTTGTTTAGGAGAGAGGTGGGGGATAGAGAATTAAATTTGGCAAGTGCCCTCATGTAGATGGTATTTAAAGTTATAGAACTGGGTGGATCACAAAAGAGTGCATATATAGAGAGAAGAGAAAATGGCCAAAGATGGAGCCTACTTTTAAAGGTTTAGAAGAAGGAGAGGATCCAGTAAAGAAGACTAAGAAGGCATATGCAGTGAGGTAGAAGGAAGGCCAGGAAAAAGAAAAAACAAACTCAAACGAATAAAGTGTTTCAAGGAGACAGGATTAATCAATTGCATCAAATGGTGGATGGGAAGATGAGAAAAAAGAGGAGCGAAAAGTGATCACTGAATTTGCCACATGGAGATCATCAGTGACTTTAAAAAGTGATGTTAGTAAGGTCATAAGGCAAAATCCTGGCAAGAATGGGTCAAAGACATAATGGAGACAGACAGCATAGCTACTCTTTTCAAGTTTGCTATAAAAGAGAACAGAGAAACTGGGGCGGGCAGTCACTATAGGATATAGGCTAGGGAGGGTTTCTAAAAGATGGAAAATAGGGCAGCCTGGGTGGCTCAGGGGTTTAGCATCACCTTCAGCCCAGGGTGTGATCCTGGAGACCCAGGGTCGAGTCCCACGTTGGGTTCCCTGCATGGAGCCTGCTTCTCCTTCTGCCTGTGTCTCTGCCTCTCTCTCTGTGTGTCTCTCATGAATAAATAAATAAAATCTTTTTAAAAAATATGGAAAATAATAGAGCACATTTGTATGCAAAGAAAATATTTAGTAGAGAAAATATTCAATGCAGAGGGAAGGTAACTGCTGGAGAAAAGTCCTTAAACAGATGGGAGGAAATGGCCCCTAGAGTATAAGTGGAGGATTGGGTCTTTAGTAGTCATATGGACAAATCTACCACTGAGGAGGAAGAAAGGATGCAAAAAAAAATTATATTAGTATTTTTTTAACTATTGGAAGGATAAGGAGATTTTATTATTACTATTATTTTCAACTTCTCAGTGAAATAGGAAGTGAGGTCATCAGCTGGGAGCAATAAGGGTAGGAGTAGAGAAAGAGTGTGGCATATTTAAGAAAATTTGAGAAACGGGAAAAATAATGTCTGAGAGAGTAGGAGAATTTGATTCTCATTGAATTATCTATCAATGACATGATAAGACTGACAACAACCCCCCCCAAACAAACAAAAAACACCCAAAGAAAATAAACTATAAAATTTATGAAGCATAAGGGATATAAATTCTAATTTGTTTTGGGCAGTGTAAAGAACAGATATGTTAAGGAGGAGGAAGTAAAAGCAAAGACAAACTATCAGCATTTAAGAATAGCTGAGAATGTCACTTCAGTTTTTCTATTTCTGCCTAACTGACACTGCCAGCCTGTGCAAATGCGTTTGTTCAAGTTGACATTTGCACACACAATCCTTACTCTCCTCCAGAGGTTCACTAGTTGATTTTGGGTTGTGATTTCTTTCAGTTAACACCAATGGTTTGGATATGATAGCAAATATTTTCTTTTCCCTGAGGAGTGATCTTGTACTCTCTCTCTCTCTCCTCTCTTTATTTTTCTCCTGTTATTTATACCTTATACCCTCTCTCCTCTCCCTGTAAGATACCCTTAACTTCGTTTCTCCTTTGCCAAAGGGTTTGGACACTGCACTATCCAGCTGCCCTATTTCAGGACCACGGACAGCAGTCCCACACCCACGTTCTGCCTTCTCTCGGGGCGCCCCAACAGGAATATTTTGGTTATATTCAATCTGTACTACTACAGTACTGTGCTAAGTACTGTAATAGTTATTTGAATAACAATACGTCCTTGTCTTCAAAGAGATTTGAAGTACAGAGAGGAAACAGGATATAAACACAAGTAAAATATGGAGAACTATGATGTGTAGCTGTAGGACACTATGAGAGTACTCAGAAAGGAAAGCCCCTAGTTTAGTCTCTGGATACAGGATGGTATAAGAGAAAGCTTCCTGGGATATGAGACATTTAAGTTGAAATCTTAAGGCATTAGTTGGCCAGGGGAGATGAGTAAAGAGTGCTTTTGGCAGAGGCAACAGCGCATGCAAAAGCCTCCAGGCAAGAAGGCTCACCTAGAGAAATGCAATTAGTACTATGCAGTTAGAATGTTGGAACAATGAGGTGCCATGAAAGAAGAAAGAAAGGCTCCATGCTGCGTGATAGATATAGGCATGTGTACAGTGCTAGAGGAAAACAGCTGAGGAAGTAATTAAATCTCATGGGGCAAGGATGAGGGGACAAGAAACTAGATTGAGGCAATGACATTTAAATTTGTCCTCAGTAATACATGGGAATTTTCTAGATCTCCCCATGGGGATAAGGGAAGGGAAGAAGAATAGAAAACATTTTGATGAGAGCTGTGCTATCCAGATGGTAGCCACATGTGCCTATTGAAATTTAAATTAAATTATATTTTAAAATATTTTAATTGAAATTCAGTTTAATTAACATATACTGTATTATTAGTTTCAGAGGTAAAACGTAATGATTTATCAGTTGTATACAACACCCAGTGCTCATTATTTCAAGTGCTCTTCTTAATGCCCATCACCCCGTTATCCCATCCCCTCACCCACCTCCCCTCCAGCAAGCTTCAGTTTGTCCCTATAGTTAAGAGTCTTTTATGCTTTGTCTCCCTCTCTGTTTTAATATTATTTTATTTTTCCTGGGTGGCTTGTCAGTTAAGCGTGTGACTTTGGCTCAGGTCATGACCTCAGGGTCCTGGGATAGAGCCCTGGGCTGGGCTCTGTAGCAGGGAGTCTAGTCTGTTCTTCTCCCTCTCCCTCTGTCCCTTTCCCTTTCATGTTCTGTCTCTCTCTCTCTCTTTCTCTCAAATAAATAAAATCTAAAATAAAACAAAATTTATTATTTAAAATTAAGTAATATTAGAAATTCAGTTCCTCAGCCACACTGGTCACATTTCAAGTGGTCAGCACCCACACATAGCTAGTGGCTACATATTAGACAAGTAGATGTAAAACATTTTCATCACTGCACAAAGTTCTATTGGACAGTGCTGGGTTGGAGGGAATAGCATATGCAAAGTCTCCGAAGCTTGCATGTGTGTGGTGTGTTCAGAAAATAATAATCAGTAATGGGGGCTGTAGCAGAAGGTAGGATGGAAGTTGCTGGAGATGACACTTGAGAGATTAGCTGGAGCTGGGTGCCAAAAAAGCATTTTAAGTCATTCTAAGGGAGGGTGGATTTGACTTATCCATTATTGGCACTGGAAAGCTGAAGGGGACAAGAAAAGATCTAGATTTATAAAGTTAATTCAAGTAGCACTTACAAGGTATGAAAGGAATAGTGAGCAAACAGAAGGCAGAAAGAATAAGCCAAATGGTTTTTGCCAAATAGATTTTGATAAAACAGCACTTTTTATCATGTCACCTTATGTTCATTAGTTTTCATTGCTCCAAATTAAATTCAATTTTCTCTGCCTGGTTTTGAAGGTCTTTACCTTGTTGCTCACTACTATCCAACACATCAGCTTTACTCCAATGATGACAATAGTTTCACTCTCCCCATCATGTGAAAATTAACTCCTATCTGTGTTCTTTACAGTCCATGAGTGGATTGAAAACTCCTTGAAAGTAGAATCATGTCTTATAGTAGGTAAGCCCATTTCAGTGGCTTACACAGCTCATAGGATAGATAGAAGTCATAGTTGGGATGGCCCTTCCAGGGTTCTCACAAGTCACAGATAGGAGTTTGTGTAAGTACACTGGTAAAAATGTTAATTTATTGGCTGGTTATGAAGGTACTGACTAGCAAGATTGCAATTCTCCCACTGGTCCCTGCCTCACTTAGTCCATCAGCCAAGGTCCTAGAAGGAAACAGAACATTACTGAAATGTATAACCAGAAAATTAACAAAAGGACTATTTATAGAGGTGTAGGCACAATTAAGTTTGCTAAGCATCCCAGAGATTAGCAGTATTAAGAGGCTACTACTACTTCTGGTCTAGATGGAATATAGGAAAATATAGCATTGCTAGAGCCCCGTGAAAAACAGAGATAGAGAAGAGAGGCCCCCTGGCAAGAACTGTAGTGCAAAAAGGAGCAAACTGCTGTATCAAGGCACTTAAGCATGGAGTAAGCAAGGAAGAAAAATATCCTTCTTTCTCTCTCAACTCTTGCCCTCCATTCTCTTGCTAGTGCCTCCCATTGACTAGATGTAATCAAAAGCCAGAAGGCAAGGGAGACAAGAATGTAGCCCACAAGATCTGGATAGAAATGGACATAAAACAATCACCACAATTAGGATTACGACCGGCTGATCAACAATCAGGATAACAATAGCTTAATAATTTAGAAGTTTGTCTCCAAAGTACAAGATGGCTACTTGAGCTCCAAATATGCTGGCATTCCAACATGAAGATGAAAAAAAAAAAAAAAGCAAAAAGCAAGGGCACACTTTCTTACTTTTTTTTTTTAAAGATTTTATTGATTTGTTCATGAGACACACACAGTGAGAGAGAGAGAGAGAAAGAGAGAGAGAGAGAGGCAGAGACACAGGTAGAGAGAGAAGCAGGCTTCACGCAGGGAGCCCAACGTGGGACTCAATCCCGGGTCTCCAGGATCACGCCCTGGACCCAAGGCGGCACTAAACCGCTGAGCCACCTGAGCTGCCCCACTTTCTTACTTTAAAGGTACTTATTTGAAGTCATACATTACATGTCCATTTATATCTAATTTCCAGAATTTAGTCACATGAGCACACCTTCCTCCAAGGGGGGCTAGAAATGTGTTATCTATGTCAAGAAGTTATGTGTGCAGCTAAAAATCAAGGGTCCTGTTACTAAGTAAAAGGAGGATATTGGATACTGGAGGACAATCAACTCTTTGTTACAATCTCAGGGGGGAAAAGTCCATGATCTATTAGAGATAGTTCAAGACTGAGCCCAAGCTTTGCCAATTTTTAATAACCAAGAGAGTAAACACATTAATGACAATGACACTGTATATCATGACACATCACACGTGCTCTCACTGCATGATAGTTACTTACACACCAACTTCCAAGGGAAAATCAGTTTTGCTGTGCAGGATAATGCACATCTGATGGGGGAAATGCCAGTTAGAGTTAATTGCCAAAGGAGATTTAAAAACACATTCCTGGAAAATATGCTGTGAATATACTATGAAGCCAGCTGGTTCGATACAGAAGCAACAGATCGTGTTTTCAGAGTTGAAGGACAAATCTGCATTTAACAAGATACTCTAAAATATGATTCACTGATTCTTATGGAAAAAAGCCCCAGTGGCTGCCACTGTTACAGTATGCATTCAATTGGCTGGGCTCCAGAGCCCTTCCTTGGGGCACTAGTCTCTTTCTTGGGCACCCAAGCATGTTCCCAGCCTGTACAGCCTGCTTCAGCAGTCATAAGGGGCTGTCCCAGATTGCCTGTGAGCTACCTTGACTCTCTTCAGCCTGGGACAGTCCCTGGCACCGTATCACCGTATCATTGCTCCCAAGCCATGCAGGCAGAGGACAACTCTCTACTTCTCCCTTCTAGCAGCCCTTGGAAGGCCTTGGTCAGTCTATCCAAAGAAGGAGGAAAATAAATCTTAGCCTTTCAATCATTCATTCAACTAACTTTTTGGAAGCAGAAACTCGCACCCCTATAGGCATATGGGGTGCACAGCAAAGTGGCTCAAAGACTTATAAGTCTAGTCAATGTGGACAGGAGCTCTATACATGAAGATAAATCATCCATGATGTCATAAAACTGCAGTGTCTCATGAATATCAGAGGCCGTCAGTCCCAGAGGGCCATGGACAGGCAGAGATTCTGTGAGTTGAATGCTCAAGGAGGATCTATAGACAAAGTGGCCATTGGACAGGGTGTTGCATTATGGGTAGGAGGTGGCTTACAGGGAAGTGACTGGGAAGGTGAGAGAAACACAGAAGAAAGAATGAGCATGCATGCTCAGAGACAGCAAGGAGGCCAGGCTAGCTGGGGAAATGCTTATGTAGCCAAGTGCTGAGAAAGGAAGAAAGGCAGGCTTTAGAGGGTCTTGCTGTCAGGCGAAGGAGAGTGGCATTCTAAGAGGAGCCAAGTTTCTAAGCAGAGGAACCACAGAAAGAAAAGAATGTTTGGGAAATGTTATCTGGCAGTAGTGTGGAGACTACATTAATTGTGTAGTGAGGAAGTCAGCCTATATACATAATTTTCTGAGTCAGACCAACAGTAATCCAGTTGAGTATTCTGTTCATGACTTCCAAAAATAGCTCCCATAAAGCAAATGGCATCCCTTTGTTCAGCAAGTGTGTTCAGAGTATTGCTTTTTGACAAGCATTAGGGTTTCAGGTGAATTTTGTGACTAACACAGGCATGGTTCCTGCCCTCTGATGGGAAGGCATCCTTTATCCGAGGTTGAGGACTTGCCCCGAGTGAAGTGCATGAAGCTGAACTGGGGGACACGGGAAAGGAGATGCATCCTGGGGAAGGGTTTTACCATCATAAATCAAGCCCAAAATGGAGCACAACCAAACTATATTCAGACTCTGGGCAGGAAGTGAGATTCTGTGTTTGATGGATCAAGATGGGACAGGACTTCAGAGATCCAGGGTGGAGGTGACTGAGTACTGATGCAGAGTGGGATCACATCCAGGGAGGTCTGTCCAAAGGAGGTGAGGTAGAGGGGGCAGCAGTACCAGCTTCTAGAAATGGGACTGGCTTGAGGGAAGTGGGAATTCAAGTTCCAGCCTAGAAGGACGGATGCTGTCAGCATCCTTCACGTCCCACCTCCAGGCAGTGATCTGTAGATTCATCTAAACCCTTCTGGAGCTTAAATACATCCTTAGCCCACACAAATTTGCACTCTAACCCATTCCACACATGCTACCCCCACACTACGTCATGAGCCTCTGCTCATTCTCCCTTCTCTCTGTGAACGAGTGTGCTCTCTGCTCTCTGGAGCCTCATGCCTGGCCTCAGCAGGATGGCTCCACCGGCCCACAGGGGTTTTGGTTTGTGTTTGGAACAGGGACACTGCCACTGTCTCAAGCAAAGGCTAGATTGATGTTTAAGCTTGAGATGGCAAACAGGGACAAGGAACAAAGAAGGAATAAATCCTTTCACTGGCAAGTTTGGGATTCAGCCCATTTCTGTAATTAAAGAAACCTATTGATTTATGATTAGTGAAACAACCAGTTGTTCAGTTTTTAAAATCTGGTTATTTGATTAAATAGACAACCAGTCAACATTTTAAGTTTTGGTATCTGTGAAGGCGTAGCCTGAACACCAGGTGGGCAGCATGGCCGCCCCAAAGGGCTCTGCCATAGCATCAGATGACTTATGAAAACCCCTTCAGACTTGGCAGCTTCCAGTAAAATTAGCAGGAGCAGGGAGGGGAGGCTGAGCTCACCCCCACCTTGCAGTGGCCTTCACACCACCTTTGGACAGAGGCCAGCTAGTTCAGGCCTATTGCTCTTTACATTTTGTCCTACTTTAGGAAGTGGGGAGGCCATCTTGAAACTCCTTATGTGTTGACTTTCTTCAGGGTCATGTAATCCCAACCACGTGAGAGAGGACAGGGGAATTGAGTTCCATATATTTCTCCTCTTGAAAGTAAGATACGGTCACGGGTGAGAAGTCCAATTTAGAAATAGCACTGAACAGCCAAAGCAGGTGCTGTCCCTTGGAGAGTATTTGAGTGTTCTCATTCAGTGGCACTAACTGAGCCCTGAGGGATACAGAGCCCAAATGTGAGCTACAGTCTCTTCCCTCAAGGACTCTGGGATCCAAAAAGAGCAATGGTAACAGAGATGCTGGAAGGGAAATAACAGTAAGCTCCAGGTGTATGGAGTTTCAGTCATGTGTGGTGCTAATGGTTTCATTCATTGTGCCCTGAGGATAACAGTTGCACACATTAGCTATACCCATAATCCTGAGCTGAGGGAATGCTGACACGCAGAGCCAGGAGCCCTTGCAGGAGGAACAGCCGGTCCCCCTGCCACCTCACTGGTCAGAATGGGCCACGCTGAAGCCCCAAGGCTCCTTTTTGCCTTAGGAAGTAGGACCTTGGCCTCAGGCTAGCAAAGCTCCTGTCAACACCAAGTGTCTCCTCCTCCCCATGGAAAACTGAGAGATGACTGTCAGTAGAAAGGAAAACTCACTTTATGCGCATGAAAAGTGAGAAGAAGCAGAGGCTAGAGAAACTAAGAACCCACAAGCATTTCCTATCAAAAGTCTTCAAATTATGGCATTATAGAGCTGGAAGGACTTTTTTAAATGATCTGATCCAACACCCTCATCTTACAGATAAGAAAACCAAGAACCAGAGAAATCAGGGACTTGTCTGTGGTGCCACAACAGGAACATGATAGAGTCAGAATCTCAACCTAGTTCTGATTCCCAGTTTAATTCTCTTGCCACTACACTACACTGATTGCCCAATGGTGTTAAAAAACAACAATAACAAAAACTGGAAATTTGCTTTTTTATCTGAACAAAAGTGTGGTGGTAGAATCATCCATAAGAGTTTATTTGGTCAAAAGTTAAGCCAGTCACTAAATTTTATTGGCAATATTCTATGCCAGGCACCAGACCCAGCTTTGCTATATTCTCAGTGCCTGGGATCTGTGCTGTATGCTTCGCACATTCAGATGGCGGCTTAAGGAAGCAGTTGCCAGGGTCTGGTGAGCACCTTGGAGTATGTCCTTGCTAGAGTTCCTCTTAGACAGGGGAGACAGGAAGAGCCCCAAGACCCTCTGCCTTTAGGTTCCTCATCTGCAAGGTGGGGCTAACCTGCTTACCTTGAATGAAAGCAAGATCAGATATGGGGCTTGTCTTGAATATAAGACCAAATAGGCAGGCAGCCCTGGTGGCTCAGCGGTTTAGTGCCGCCTTCGGTCCAGGGCGTGATCCTGGAGACCCGGGATCGAGTCCCACGTTGGGCTCCCTGCATGGAGCCTGCTTCTCCCTCTGTCTGTGTCTCTGCCTCTCTCTCTTTCTCTCTGTGTCTCTCATGAATAAGTAAATAAAATCTTTAACAAAAAAACCCCCCAAAACAACAAATAGGCGACGAGATGTGATTATTAAGGGATCGGACTCACAAGGAATCAAGATAAAAGGGCATTTAAAGATTTAAAGTTAGAAGCAACTAAAAATAAATCCCTTAATTTCAAACAAAGTAGTCTCTGTCCTTTCCCAAGATACTTAGAGAACTTATGCTTTGTTTTAAGATTAAACGATTATAGTTTCATTAATTAAAATTAAAACAAAACATTTTAAAGATACCGTATTAGCTTTCTTAGGGCTACCATCACAAGTACCAACAGACTGGGTGGCTTGGACACCAGAAATGTATTTTCTTACTGTTCTGGAAGCAGGAATTCCAGTTAGGAGGTCAGCAGGTTTGGCTTCTCCTGAGGTCAATCTCCTTGGCTCTTGGATGTCACTTTCCTGTTGTCCTCACACAGTCCTTCCTCTGGGTGCATCTATGTCTAAATTTCCTTCTCTTAAAAGGACACCAGTCAGATTGGATTAGGACCCAACCAGATGACCTCCTTTTTACTTAATTACCTCTTTAATAACTAAGTTATCTCCAAATACAGTCACATTCTGAAGTATTATGCGTGGAGGCGGGGGGATGGGATACAAGTTAGTCCGTAACAGGGACTAAGGTGAATAGGTCAAAAGTAGAAAAGAAAAAACAAAAAAGCCACAGGACCCCCAGTACTAGAACCTGTGTTAAGAAGATGAAGCCTGGCCAGGGAGGGGCTGGTGACCCAGTTTCAGCATTAAGAGCTGAATTCTTGCTTGAGATTATGTCTTTTGGTGAAAATGGTTCTAAATCATTGGGTGGCACTGATTCAAAGAAAGGCACTCTGACAGTTTACCAAACAAGGAACTCTGGTGTACAGGCCTTGCACATATGCATACACACAGACACACACACACAGACACACACCAGTGAGAGCCCTGCGCTGGTTCTAAACTCTGCTCTGGACCTTTGTGATGAGCTGTGAGCAGGAACCTCCAGAAAGCATCACTAGGGAGATGTTCTGCTTGAATGAGAGGAAGTTTGTGCATGGGCAGCTAAGAAAGACCAGGGTGAGGCGAAGGGGCAACAGGGCCCCGGGGGTTCTGAGTCCTTAGGAAAGTAGCTACAGAGCAACACTCAAGAAGTGGCTTCCAGAGACTGCTTTTAGGAGGCCTGCCCCAAGGAGAAAGGAAGGAGGAGATGTTTCCTGCCCTTTGAGGCCCAGGGAATGCAGACTGTCCAAGGACCTCAAAGTTGGAGGATCAGAATACAGGAGTGTGGACCCCAGGGGAATGTCAGGGGTGAGGCTTTGAGGACAGCAGAGAACAGCCCTGGGATGAAGGATGATTAAGGCCTATTCTTTATGCCAATAAAGGTCTCCCCAGAGATGCCCAGGAAGGAGTGGTTAAAACCTTAGGAGGAGCACATGGTGGGGCTGAGGCAGTGACAATTTTGTCATTACTCTTGGTGTGATCCTATAGGTCTGGGAAGCAGACTCAGGATGAGGAGGATGTGGAAGATGTCCAGAGACCCTTTAGATCTCTAAGATGCACTTGCAGTTAATGTAAGTATAGAAGGAGCCGTCTGGTTGCTAGTCCATGCAAATCCTGTGTGCTCCAAGGTGACTCCGAGTGTAATTGGCACCTGATATCCTTGTGAAGATCCAGATGTCTCTCTGTAGAGAAGTGAACCCACAGATACACCCCAAGAGATCACATTCTGATCATCATAAGCAGAAAGCTTTGGGCTCTCCATTCAGATCGACTCAAGGTGAGAAAGAACTGTCAAGTATCATCAAAACACGGAAAGTCCTTTTAAATATAGCAAAGTGGGCAGGTGGCCTTTGGTGGCCGCCTGACAACTAAGCTGCGGTTTACCTGTTCATGTCTCTCCAGGACAGGCAACGCACCAGGCTCCAGGAGTATGCAGGGACTTGGCACTTCACCCTAGATCTGCTGCCTCCAGAAGATCTCCTGGACCCACTGCTTCTCCCCTTGGGCTCCCCGAGGGCCCCTAGTGATGGCCTTGGAGCCCCGAGGCCCCCTAGTGATGGCACAGAGCAGTGCTCCACCTCAGTTTGTAGAATGAATGAGAGGCAGTCTTATGGTCTAGGCCTTCCCTCAGTCCAGGAAATTAGGAGGCATAGATGCTGCAGACAAAGGACCATCTGCCTGGCAGGTTCTACAGTCACGAGGAGCAGCTGATTTTGGGACAGCTACAAGAGGCCCGCACTGTGTAAACTGGTGCCCCAGAAGGGGTAGAAGTCTGAAAGATGAAGGAGGTAGGAAAGAGGACAATTCCAGAGGCAGCAGTGGACATGAGAGCCACCGCCATGCTGTAGGGCTGGAGGATATAGTAATGTGGCTCCGCTGGGAGGGAACGCCCCAAGCCCAGGGAGGGGCACACATTGGAAGCCAGGCAACATGTGGGGTGATTGATAGTATCTTAGGTGCAATAACCCTTGGAACAGCAGAAGAAGAGATGGTGGGAGGCAGCCAGATGTGTTCACAAGGGGCATTGTTAAATGCAGTTGGTCCCAACATGTCCTTCAAATTATCATCAAGTGTCTGGTTGGGGGTGGTGGTGGTTGGGGCTGCCATTATAAAAGGAATAAGGAGATGAGGGGCTATTTGGGGTGGCGGCTACTTCCTTGTGTGGCATCACCTGTCACCTGGCCCCAGGTGTAAATAAGCACAGAGGTGACATCTAAATCCCTGAGTTTGTGGGATGAAGGCTGTTAGACCCTCATGGACCCTGGAGGGATGGAGTCTCAGGGGAACTGACCACTCATTGGGGTGGCTGATGATGTGCCCTAATGGAGACCTTGAAACTCCCTCTAGGGAGAACAGATACAATAGTCCACATTGGGATGCACTGTGTTTGAGGAGCTGTGGATTTCTGTGATTCCAGCAAAGTCCTGGGAGCCCTTGGCCTTCACACAGGCAGGGAGACAGATGTCTGTAACCCTGCACTCCAAGAGAGTAGAATCACAAAAGAAATGAATCATAAATCTACTTTTAAGCAGTTTTAAAATCCTTTGCAGGTAGGTAGAAATTTGATCCAAATAAAAAGCATTTTTTTAAGCAACTACCAACTGTAGCACTCCCAACTGTGAATGAGATAGAATTCCTGCTATATGCCTCCCCACGATGTTTATTGCAGCCTTATTTACAATAGCCAAGATCGGGCAGCAGCCCAAGAGTCCGTCTATAGATGAGTGGATAAAGAATGGATCTAGATGAATGGATCTAGATGAATGGATAAAGATAAAAATGGATAAAGAATGGAATATTACTCAGCCATAAAAAGAATGAGGTCTTGCCATTTGCAACAACATGGATTAACCTAGAGAATATTATGCTAAGTGAAATAGTCAGAGAAAGATAATTGCTATATGATTTCACTTATGTGTGGAAAAAATAAAACAATAAACAAAAATAAAAAATAAAACAAATGAGTAAAGAAACAAAAAGCAGAAACAGACTTAAAAATACAGAGAACATACTAATGGTTACCAGAGAAGTAAGAGGGTAGGGGGATGGGTACAATGGGTGAAGGGGCTTGAGAGGTACAGGCTTCCAGTTATAGAGTGAATAAGTCACAGGAATAAAGGATGCAGCGTGGGGAATAGAGTCAATGGCATTGTAATAGTGTGGTATGGTGACAAGTGATAGCTACACTTAGAGTGAGCCACAGCATAGCATAGAGAGATGGCTAATCACTATGTTGTACACCTGAAATGAATGTAACATTGTGACATTGTGTGTCAACAGTGCTTCAAAAAAAAGGATAGAATTTCTACTAAGGAAGGGAGGCAGAAATCAAATGTATATTCATGCTGTTCTATGCTATTGGGGATGGGGGTGTGCAGAGCTCTCTGACAGTACATGGCAGGGCCACCCAACCCAGACTTTTGGGGATGCAGGGGTGGATTTAGGTTTGGACCTTAAAAGTAGAACTAGCAGGAGTCAGCCAGGAAACATGAAAAGAAATCTTTCCTAAGATAAGGAAGAGCATGTGTCAAAACCCAGAGGCAAGGGAAAAGCCTGGCTCATAAGGAGGCCAGTGAGCTTTGATCATGGCTGGAATGAAGAGTATGTGGAAGGCTGGATGTGAGTTAAGGCTGGAGAGAAAGTGGGGCCAGGTCCCAAATGCCACATGGAGCAATCCCAAGGCGGTGACATTGGAACATCAGAGTAGAGTAAGCCAGGCACTAAAGGGAGGTGAGGATGAGGAGGCCGTGTGTGGGGATACCTGCTCCAAGAAGTGGAGCTAAGAAGGGACAGGAGACAGAGAACCACAGCTGCAAGGAAATATGTTATCTTTTCTTGTTTGCTTGGTTGGCTTTTATTGTTAGGATGCCAGAGGCTCGAACACTTCAATGTCAATGTCAAGGATCCCACATGGAAGAGGAGGTTAAGTGCTTCGGTGAGGCCTCTGGAGAGAAGCCTTCTCTCCCAAATGAGAAGGACAGTGGTGGAAGAGCAAGTAAGTATGCAGGCACCAGCTAAGGAGTTCTCCTCTGGTGGTTTATGGATTTGGTGGGTTTTTTTTTTTTTTTTTTTTTTTGTCAAATAAGGATTGAAACCATTGAAAATAGTGAGAAGGAGGTGATAGTGCAGAAGGGCTGACATCATGGTGGTGAGTGAGCCGGGGGGACATAATGGGGTTGGGGGCAAGGTCTCGGTCTAACTGGAGATCAGAGACCATGAGTTTATCCCCATGGGTGGCAATCCCCTAAAGCACAGCATTGCGGGTGTTTACTGACAGAGGAACTGATGGATACTCGGAGGATCGCTAGGGGGCCAGGCATGCAGTGGGCGAGGGGAGTTAGGAATGCTGGCAAGAGTGATTGCTGGGCCCAACCCTAGGCTGGGTAGGCAAGGACAGGCAGGGAGGAAGAGTGTGCCAGTGTGACGAAATCAAAGGGTTGAAGCAGGAGATCTCAGTGGGGCTGAGGAGTCAGCACAGGGGCAGGGATTTCCTGAGGGCTTGAGGTGGAGGATTCAAGGTTTGTGAGTGACAGGTCTGAATTCGAAGTGTTGTGGTCCATTCCAGGCAACGGGACATCCAGAGTAGCCAAAGGGTCGGGGGCTAGCGGGGCATAAGTGGAGGGATGCGAGAAGCCCGGTGTTGGTGGGACCGGCCTGTGTACTCTCGAGTCACAGGAGCTCGGCAAGGTCAGGGTGGAGGTGACAACAGTGAGGTGCACACCACATCTTCGGTGAATGAGGGCGTCTGCGGAGGACCCCAGTGACCATGATGCAGAGGGCAGGCTGGCCAGAGGCCCGGCATGGGAGGCACAGAGCACGAAGAATATTAGCCCAGCACCTCCCTCGGAGGGTGCTGAGGAGGCCTTGGCCAGGGTATTGGAGAGGATGTGGAGGAACAGTGTGGACACTGAAAAGCTGAGGTTCTATTGAGAAAACACTAAGCTTCACCATTTAAGGGCCTTCCGTGCGCCAGGCCCTGAGCTAGGAGTTTTATATACAGCATCTCCGAACAACTCTGTGGGGAGAGTATTATTATCCCAATTCACAGTTTGGTGAGCTGAGAAACAGAAGAGCTAGGTGAAGAGGTGAGGATAATGTTTGTGAACACGCTTTGTAAATTCATAAAGCAGTGCATTAACGCAGGCTATTCTTTTCTCCCCCAACCAGCTTTCATAAAACAACCTCCAATATAGCACATGTTTGAATTGATTGCCCAGGAAACAATATGAAGAAAAAATAGAAAGTTCCTCATTGTTTTATTAAAATCTATTCCAGCTCCATTCTTTGTGTATAAAGATAAGTTGATGATTCAATGATCTGACCTAAATAAATATTTAATGGGCTTTTCCGGGGTTCTGTCCAGACACTGCCATGCAGTGTAGAGGCCTATCCTCCCCACCCAACCCCCCACCATCCAGGCTTGGAGTGGCTGGTGCCAGTCATTGCTTATCAGACATCTGGTGACAAACAACAGGGAAATATCTTCTTAAAAAACAAACAAAAAAAGTGGCAGATCACTTGGTCTTTAGAGGACAACCAGGTTTTTCGTGGGAGTAGGAGACCCTGCTCTGGCCCTGGAATTTTCACTATTTTTATATGTGCAGTATGATTTAGATGCAGCAGTATGGCGGGGGCAAGGAGGGCAGGAAACAATCTGAACAAGACAGAGACCCTGTTCATCCAGGTTAGACTATTTATCCAGAAGACAGAGAGAAGCAAGGAGAACACATTTACTAAGTAAATAACACAAAACATGGTACTGAGAGACCCTACATAGAAGGAGCATGGAGGGTTCAAATCCCAGAATATGGTTTCTCAAGAGCGGAGGTAATTTGAGGTGCTGGC
This sequence comes from Nyctereutes procyonoides, assembly GCF_905146905.1. Classification (NCBI taxonomy): domain Eukaryota; kingdom Metazoa; phylum Chordata; class Mammalia; order Carnivora; family Canidae; genus Nyctereutes; species Nyctereutes procyonoides. The sequence continues at coordinate 7,454,540 of NW_026575033.1, read as the reverse complement.
TGGGCAGATGTGTAAAGCCCAGGCTTGGCCCATCTGCCATCATTTTAGACAAGATGGTGAGAGAAGGCTCCCTGGTATGTCTGGCTCGCCCTGGGCCAGTTGTTCAGGAACAACTGTCAGGAGCCTGCTTTTTCCTCTGCCTCTCTCCCTGCTCATGCTTTCTTTCTCTCTCAAATAAATAAAATCTTAAAAAAAAAAGTGTATATGACATTTGAGGTATACAGTGATGAACGGAGTCAGTGCCCTTGTGGAATTACATCCTAATGAGGAGAGACAAATTAACAAATAAATGCATGAATGTAATCCAATGGCCAGATCAGAATGGCTTAAATGACACGCGGGTTTATTTTCCCATCAAAATGAAAAGTCCATGGGCTGGCAGGTGCTGGTGTTGGTTTACTGGTTTAAGGATGTCAGGGCCAAGTCCTCTGCAGTTCTCTCCACCTTTCCCTCATGATCACTGCGGGTTGCTTCAGCTTCAGTAATTGAGTTCTCTTTCTAGGAAGAGAGAAGGAAGCACTGCCCAGGACACATCTCCAACTGAGTCCACCTTTCTTATGATAATATTTTGCAGAAACCCCGCCTGGCCATTCTGCTTACTCTCATTGGCCAGTCTTTGTCATGTGACCACCTTTCTCTGCACGGTCAGATTGGGAAATGTGGTTCTTTAGCTAGGCACCTTCCACACACAATGCAGTGAGATGACATTGGATAGTGTATAAACAATGAACAGACTCTGCCTCTCAGACATACAAGATTATCAATTGAAGTACATATTTGCAGAGGAAACTTTGTTCATTCTTCCTTTGGGTCTTTGGCTGCAAGGTAGTGATTAAAGTGTTTGATCAATATTGACTGATTTACCACTGTCTTCTAGGGAAAAAAGTGCTTCAACATTTTATACCTGAAAAGCTATTTCTTGGATGAATCTATCAGCTCTTTAAGTCAATAAGAAAAACCACTGCTCAAAAGAAATGTAAATCTCAGTGGATACAACTACCTTTCCTCGTCTCACTTAACCAATTTTGAAAATGGGAAAGGAAATATTTCCCTTTATGGCTAAATACATGCTGCCAGAAGAAGCTTAATTACAGAATGATAAAATTAGACCGTTAGAATTAGATAGTCAGATGGATTATAATTAGTCTGAGGCAACGGCTATAGAACGTCAAGCAGAAAGCCTGAGAATAGCACTTGGCCTAGAATAATGGAAGCTCTAAAATCGTGAGATTGAATTTCAGTTTGTGGCCCCATCACCATTTCTCCTTTTCAGTGCCCTGTGTAATCATAACTGCTATCACAGAGTAATAAAATGACACTTTATGCTGCAGAGAATTGCAGGGTGAATGAGGACTTAGTCATAGGCAGCTGCTCTATCTCGACAAAGGGACATTCTAGACTGAAAATTCCTCCACACGTTGTTTACGGTGAGAGGAGGAAGAGAATGATACCAGGGAATGGAACACATTTTTCCTCAAAGGGTGACTCTTGGAATCCACTGCATCTAAATACATACCTCTACAGATGTCACAGAGCTCATGTGTCTGTCCCCTACCAGTTGTCTTTCACAGCTTCTTTTTGGGATAAATTGCTTTGTTTCAGTCCCATGATCATATTGAAGATATGGGAGAAGATATGGGACCAGGGGTCCCAAAGAGTTTTTATCAGCCTGAGACATTGCTGTGGGTGCCCCAGGCCAGGGTCAATCAAAAATATACTTGGCAGGGGCGCCAGGGTGGCTCAGACAGTTAAAGGTCCAATCCTTGATTTTGGCTCAAGTCATAATCTCAGGATCATGAGATGGAGCCCTGTGTTGGGCTCCAAGCTCAGTGGGAAGTCTGCTTGAGATTCTCCCCCTCTCCCTCTGCCCCTCCCCCTGCTCACACATTCTTTCTCTCCCTCTCTCTCTAAAATAAATAAGATCTGAGCAGCCTGGGTGGCTCAGTGGTTTAGCGCCACCTTCGGCCCAGGGCCTGATGCTGGAGACCTGAGATCAAGTCCCACGTCGGGCTCCCTGCATGGAGCCTGCTTCTCCCTCTGTATATCTCTCATGAATAAATAAATAAAACCTTTAAAAAAATAAAATAAATAAGATCTTTTTTTTAAAAAAGAATCTCCTTAGGGAATGAGTTGTACATTTTGTGTGTGTGTGTGTTTGTTGGGGAGGAAGGCAGGAAATTTTGTTGTCTTTTGTGACATCTTTGAGAGCTAGATATTTGGGCTAGAACTGTAACAGATATCCACCACTAATTTATGAGGACCATCTAGTCCCAGAAATAAGGGGAGTTTAAAGCTGGGAGAGCCTCAAACAACTAGTCCAACCCCTTCATTCTACACACAAGACAACAGATACCCATCTATTCATTCTGCCAAAGGCTGGCAACACCACAAGGAAGAAATCAAGCCTGGGAAAAGGTGGAAGTGTCTCTCCTGGTTCTGGAGAGTCTGCTGCTTATATGGAGCTCCTGTTTCCCCACAGCTGGACCCATGGACTGTTGAAAGGCAAGGAGTCAATGGGACATGTACCAGTTGATAAAACAAACATCTGTAACAACAACAATAAAATTCTGCTAGCCTATTTTCAAAAATCAATTAACTCTGACTCAGGATGATCTGAATAATATTTACTGACGAAGTGGCATTTGAATGGAAACTTGAAGAATTAGGATTCACTCAGTAAATAAATGGAGGGCAGTGTTCTAGGCTAACATCTCAAAGCACGGAATACCATGGAGCATTTGGAGAATTGCTCGTGCATCTGGTGTGGTTGGAGCAGTGTAGGTGGAGGGAGAAGCACATAAGGCTCAAGAGGCTGCTTGGGGCCACATCAATCCATGCTTGTTGACTGTCTTACAAATTTTCATTATTGATATTCAGAGAAGATATTTGGAAGGGATTCGTCCTTTAATTTCCTCCATTTTGGTATTTTATTCATTACTTATTGAATTCACTTATTCAACACATCTTTATTGAGGGCACCAGTAGACATGGCAATGAACTGTGTACACTTCTGGAGAGCTTGCCATATGCCAAGCATCATGCTGAGGGCTTTCTATACACTGCCTACTTACTTCTCACTAAGCTCTATGAGGCAGGTGCCATTAGAATCACCATCATAGAGATAAGGAAACTCATCCCAAACAGATATCTTGTCCAAGTCACACAGTCAAGAAGTGGTAGAACCAGAATACGAACCCAGAAAATATGACTCTCCATCCTTCCTTCCCACTACCTGGAGCCAGAGGTCTCCCCCTTCTTTCTGACTCCTCTCCCCCTTTCCCTCGCCTCTTACTTCTTCTAGGGATTAAAAAAAATCACCAACATAATGCTGTCAAATCATCATATCAAGGTGACACTTATGAAAAGAGAAGGGAACTGAAACACCATGTAGAAAACCCTGGATCTTCAGAGGAAAATGTCCCCAAATGGAAGAAGTAGTTAAGTGCTTACAAAGTCACAGCACATTGTAGTGATGGAAGTTCCCTGCTTTCTTTATCATGGGCTACCCCATTTAATCCTCTCTCCCTCCCTGAAGGAATCATCTACTCCCTGCAGATAGAAGTGTTGAGGCCTGCAGAGGTGTTAAGTGTTTTGTCCAAGTTAACACAAATGAAAGACCAAGTCAGCACCAGTACCCAGGCCCCACATTGGCCCTGCCTCGGGTCTCACTATAATCCCAGGTGTTTTTTATATACCAGCTCAGAATCATCTGGCGACCAAGGACAGAGCCTCTTGTAGCAAAAATCCAAGATTTAGCCCCTGTGGGCTGCTATTTGGTCCTAGGACTCAGAAAAAAACAGTCCTAGCTATTTCCTTTGCCAGACTGCTTTGCACATTAGGCTTTAAGGGAAATGAAATTCATTATTTCACTCTTGAGTTCTGAGAAATGGCAAGATATGAATTTTCTGTACTTCTTAGAAATTAAAAAAAAATCGTGAATGTGTTCCATGATTTGCTTGTTCCCTAACTACATGGAAATGCTCTGTGTTTTATAATTATAATCATGTTTATCAGTGGCTCTCCATAGATTCGAGCCTCACCCATCAGCTGCTCGTGTCCTGTGACTACAACAGAGAATGTAATCTTTCTTTTAGAGTCTGGAAATCCCTTTCTGCTTCTTTTTCAGGCAGGGTTTGTCTACCAGCCTCTCTTCACATGAATAATTCTCCAGTGCATAAAGAAGCTGCCCTGGATCCTGTTGGTGAAACACTCAGTAGTCAAGGCAAGAGCAGTGAGTCTATTTTGGGACTACACATTAGGAGGAATTAAAGGAGCAAATGAATTATGGAGGCCATTCACAGAGTTGAAGGCGGCCTGCTAACAATGGAAGACAGAAATTACCTCTCTAAGAGATTATATCACTTGGATATAGTTCTTTGTCTATCATCTCATTTTACTCCTTTGTCTGAAAAGGTGAATGTGAATGATCTTGTCTACATGCACAGGTGCCAGGTACGTGTAGACTTAGCTGCCAGAACCTGAGGACGAGTGCAGGAGCTCCTCTCCATGAATTTTCTTTAATCAGTAAAGATAAACAACAAGAGGGCAGCAGGGACAGTTTATTTCACAGGCTTTTGCTGCTCTCTGGATGGATTATCGTAATTAGAAGAGAGACCTCAGCTCCAGCCTTTCTCCGAAAGCCATGACCCAGCTCCAACAGAGGGCTGGGTCATAAAACACAAGATGTTTAAGTGGGAATAAGTGGGCAATTAAAAGCAGGACCCATCCAAGACACTGTAATAAATTTTCCATCCGCAGGGAATTGAGAGCAACTTGTTCAAAGGACAAAGCAGACTGGCTGAAAGATTGGATTCAGTTCAAAGCCAGATGACATCCTTTTGCTGGAAAAGCACAGAACTATTCAAAACAGGAAAATGGGCATTGCCCTGAAGCTTCTCATGACCTAGGGCTAGAGGCTTACTGATGCAAGCCCTCAGGTTTGTCCTGCCACATTGGGAATGGTACGCTTGGACCATCAATTAACCATCAGTTACCAGAAGGAATATCAGTTTCCTCATTAGCTGGACAAAGCTGTCCAGAGGATCATGCAAAACGTCTCTCTCTACCTTTACCTTCAAATGATCTGCTTGTACAGTCAGAGAAAGTCTCAGATGGGCTTCTGGGGCCCCCTGGGTTCCTTCCTATCCTTCCCTCCATATATCCCCTCTGCTGTTTACACTAGGCCATCTTTCAGAGCTGGAGTGGATCTCCTTAGTTCTGGAAACAGATTAGGCTCAGTCTTCCTACATTCTTCAGCACCGAGTCTCTCTAAGATAACAAACTTTTCTCCCAGGTTGCTACATCTCACACTAGGGTATGCATGCCCCAGAAACGTGACACTTTGTGCAGGACGACCAAACTGGCAAGATGAACACCACACAAAAAGCATCGTGTGTTTTAAGATTGGACTGGGGAGGATGGCAGGGATTTTTTTATATAGCTTTATTATGTAGATGAATGCAAAATTTGTATACATTGTAAACATTGAAATGAAAGATTCTAAAGTATATACTATAGTCTTAACCTCAAATCCCTGGGAGATAAATTCAAATCAGGTGATGCCAGGGCGGCACGTTCATCTGGAGCAAATGATGCCAGGGCAGTGGGTTCATTTGGAGCAGGGGATGCCAGTGCAAGAGGAAGACCTGTCCCACTTTCCTCAGAAGAGGGGTGCGGGCTGAGGGGCAGCACATGGAACCTCTGGGCCTGGAGACACCGGAGTCAATGAACTTTACCAGTAGCTCACAGAGCACTGGGCACTAGAGCTGAAGCTAGCGCAAGGTGCTGGGACAAGTGGTTAGAACCTCTAGGGGCCAAAACACACAGAGACACCCACTTGTTGGAAGAGCAGCCATCAGCACAGGGAGAGGTGGATCAGGAGCTAGGAGTTTGGTGCTCCCCCAGAAGAACTTGGGAATGAGATGCTCCCATAAAGAGAAACTAAGGAACAGGGTAAGTCTCCTTCAACCTGGCTGTAGATGGGGCCCACCAAGAGAGTTTGCCACCCTCCAGATTCCTGGACTCAGCACAGGCATGCCAGACCAGTCTCTGGGCCAAGGGCTCTTAATCGACAAACACCAAATCTCTTGATCTGTACCTGAATATCTCACCTTTTCATTTCCAGAGCTCTCTTAAGGGGACACTGTCTATATAGGCTGGTTCCAGAACAGAGCCTATCTGCAGACACAAAGCATCTGTCACCTCCTTGATGCCCAGGATGGGGAGGGGTCGGTACCTCCTCAGGGCACAGTCACTGCTAGCTCTTCCTGCTAGCACTTGAGGAAACCCAGGGGCCAGAGGGGATGGACTGGGGTGTGGGGAGGCTCTTTAGAACCTGCAGCTTCTCTAGCTCCTTTATGTGTAAGGTTAGCTTTTGTATTTGAGTTCTTTCCAGTTTTTGAATGGATGCTTGTATTGCGATGTATTTCCCCCTCAGGACTGCTTTTGCTGCATCCCAAAGATTTTGAACAGTTGTATCTTCATTCTCATTAGTTTCCATGAATCTTTTTAATTCTTCCTTAATTTCCTGGTTGACCCTTTTATCTTTTAGCAGGATGGTCCTTAACCTCCACGTGTTTGAGGTCCTTCCAAACTTCTTCTTGTGATTGAGTTCTAATTTCAAGGCGTTATGGTCTGAGAATATGCAGGGGACGATCCCAATCTTTTGGTATCGGTTCAGACCCGATTTGTGACCCAGTATGTGGTCTATTCTGGAAAAAGTTCCATGTGCACTTGAGAAGAATGTGTATTCAGTTGAGTTTGGATGTAAAGTTCTGCAGGATACAAAATCAATGCCCAGAAATCAATGGCATTCCTATACACTAAAAATGAGACTGAAGAAAGAGAAATTAAGGAGTCAATCCCACTTACAATTGCACCCAAAAGCATAAGATACCTAGGAATAAACCTAACCAAAGAGGTAAAGGATCTATACCCTAAAAACTATAGAACACTTCTGAAAGAAATTGAGGAAGACACAAAGAGATGGAAAAATATTCCATGCTCATGGATTGGCAGAATTAATATTGTGAAAATGTCAATGTTACCCAGGGCAATTTACACGTTCAATGCAATCCCTATCAAAATACCATGGACTTTCTTCAGAGACTTAGAACAAATTATTTTAAGATTTGTGTGGAATCAGAAAAGACCCCGAATAGCCAGGGGAATTTTAAAAAGGAAAACCATATCTGGGGGCATCACAATGCCAGATTTCAGGTTGTACTACAAAGCTGTGGTCATCAACACAGTGTGGTACTGGCACAAAAACAGACACATAGACCAATGGAACAGAATAGAGAACCCAGAAATGGACCCTGAACTTTATGGTCAACTAATATTCGACAAAGGAGGAAAGACGATCCACTGGAAGAAAGACAGTCTCTTCAATAAATGGTGCTGGGAAAATTGGTCATCCACATGCAGAAGAATGAAACTAGACCACTCTCTTGCACCATACACAAAGATAAACTCAAAATGGATGAAAGATTTAAATGTGAGACAAGACTCCATCAAAATCCTAGAGGAGAACACAGGCAACACCCTTTTTGAACTTGGCCACAGTAACTTCTTGCAAGATACATCCACGAAAGCAAAAGAAACAAAAGCAAAAATGAACTATTGGGACTTCATCAAGATAAGAAGCTTTTGCACAGCAAAGGATACAGTCAACAAAACTCAAAGACAACCTACAACCTACAGAATGGGAGAAGATATTTGCAAATAACATATCAGATAAAGGGATAGTTTCCAAAATCTATAAAGAACTTATTAAACTCAACACCAAAGAAACAAACAATCCAATCATGAAATGGGCAAAAGACATGAAGAGAAATCTCACAGAGGAAGACATAGACATGGCCAACATGCACATGAGAAAATGCTCTGCATCACTTGCCATCAGGGAAATACAAATCAAGACCACAATGAGATACCACCTCACACCAGTGAGAATGGGGGAAATTAACAAGGCAGGAAACCACAAATGTTGGAGAGGATGTGGAGAAAAGGGAACCCTCTTACACTGTTGGTGGGAATGTGAACTGGTGCAGCCACTCTGGAAAACTGTGTGGAGGTTCCTCAAAGAGTTAAAAATAGACCTGCCCTACGACCCAGCAATTGCACTGTTAGGGATTTACCCCAAAGATTCAGATGCAATGAAACGCCGGGACACCTGCACCCCGATGTTTCTAGCAGCCATGTCCACAATAGCCAAACTGTGGAAGGAGGCTCGGTGCCCATCGAAAGATGAATGGATAAAGAAGATGTGGTTTATGTATACAATGGAATATTCCTCAGCCATTAGAAACGACAAATACCCACCATTTGCTTCAATGTGGATGGAACTGGAGGGTATTATGCTGAGTGAAGTAAGTCGATCGGAGAAGGACAAACAGTGTATGTTCTCATTCATTTGGGGAATGTGAATAATAGTGAAGGGGAATATAAGGAAAGGGAGAAGAAATGTGTGGGAGATATCAGAAAGGGAGACAGAACATAAAGACTTCTAACTCTGGGAAATGAACTAGGGGTGGTGGAAGGGGAGGAGGGCGGGGGGTGGGGGTGAATAGGTGATGGGCACGGAGGGGGACACTTGACGGGATGAGCACTGGGTGTTATTCTGTATGTTGGTAAATTGAACACCAATAAAAATTAATTTATTTAAAAAAAAAAAAGAACCTGCAGCTTCTTCAGCTAAAGAATGCTGGGGCCTTTCTCCCAACCTCTCTTCTGGTCCAGACCCCTCTCAACATTCCACACCCGCACCCCATCCTCCTTCATGGCTTATTTCCAGCAAACTATTTCCAATTTCAAATTTGTTTCCTCAACAAGTCACGATAGATATTACCTGCCATTACCCTTAAATAAGAACAAGCCACTCTCCCCAGTGTTAGCAGCTCAAAGGAATTTTTTTTTTTTAAGAAATCAAAAAAAGAGAAAAGGTTCCTCTAATATATCTAAAACATAATCATTCTTTTGTGGGCACCACGGGAGGGACTCCACTGTCCTCCGGGTGGTCAGACTCTGCTTTATTATTAGCTGGGTGGTAGTACACAAGGAAGACCAAATTTTGCCGTGCCTGGTGTTCCAGCCATAGCTTGCTCGCTTGGCAATTACTTGATGAATTGCTTTTTCTGGGACACAAGCCAACTATGTCCCTATTGAAGAATCCCGACCCAGGCAAAGAACCAACAAAAAAGTAAACATTTTAGATGGACGTGGATGGCATGCTGTAGAGGCAGTCTCCCATCAATACGAATTTGCTAAACATTTATGACAGATAGAACAATCTCTACATGTACAGATGGAAATATCATTCCCTTCCTAAAAGAAAAGACATCATGGTTTCAGGGGCAAATTCTAGGCAGGCTTTTCAGAATGTGTTCCATGAAGTACTAGCTTTATGAAGTACTCCACTAAAAAAACACTTTTGTTCTCAATTAAATTAGGCAAACACTGCAATCTTCACACCTTCTCTGGGACACTCTCTGGTACTCTAACCTTTGAATTATCTGAAAGTGTATTGTTTAACTTCCAGATATTAGTTTTCCTAGATATCACGTTGTTACTGATTTTCAATTTAATCTGGGCTGCAATCAGAGAATATATTTTGTGTTATTTCAATTCTCTTAAGCCTATTGGAGCTTGTTTTGAGGTGAATATGCTATGCGTATTTGGAAAGAATGTTTATTTTGCAGTTGTTGGCTTTAGTATATTAAATATGTTAGTAAGATCAAGGTGGTTAGTTGTTCAGATACTTTATGTCATTACTGATTTTCTTTTGGCCCGTTTATTCTACCAATTGCTTAGATCATTTTGGAATTGTCTGCTTCTGTCTTTTATTTTGTCTGTGTTTGCTTCGTGAGTCTTGAGGCTGGGTTATTAGTTGCATACTTATTTATAATTGTTAAGTCTTTCTAAAGAACTTTCCCTTTTATGACTATGGAATGACCATCCTTATCTCTGGTAATACTCTTTGTTTTGAAGTCTATTTTACTTGATATTAAAATAGCCCCTCTTGCTTCCTAATGACTACTGTTTGCGTGGTACAACTTTTATTTTCAACCTATTTGTGCCTTTCTATTTAAAGAATGTGTCATGTAGGCAGGATATAATATGGTCTTGCTTTATAATCTACTGTCACTCTACATTTTTTAATTGGAGAGTTTAGACTATTAATATTTAGCATAATTATTAATGAGATTGGGTTTAGGCCTACCCTTTTATCATTGGATCTCTCTTTGTTTCTTCTGGTTTTGATTCCTGTCTTCATCTTTTCCTACCTTTGGGGCATTACTCAAGAAAATTTTTAATTTTCTATTTTAATTCGTTTCATTTTGGGAGGCTACATTTTGTTCCTAAATGGTTGTCATAGGTATTAAATATACACATCTACCTTTCAAAGTTTACTTCAAGTTAATATTGAAACCTAAATTAGAGGAACACTAGGTAGCTCAGTGATTGAGTGTCTGCCGTTGGTTCAGGTCATGATCCCGGGGTCCTGGAATTGAGTTCCGCATTGGGCTCCCCACAGGGAGACTGCTTCTCCCTTTGCCTATGTCTCTGCCTCTTTCTCTCTGTGTCTCATGAATAAATTTTTAAAAATCTTTTTTTTTTAAAAGAAACCTAAATTAGAAAGCTGGCAAGCTTTCATTTCCCCACACTGATCTTTGTATTATGGTGTCATAGGTATTATATTTGTATACGTTGTTAACTACAAAGATAATTCCATAATTTTTGCTCTCAACACCCATGCATATTTTAAAGAACTCACGAGGGGAAAACGGCCTTTTATATTTGCTAAGATATTTGCCATTTTTGAGACTCTTCCTTCATTCCCAAGACCCAAGTTTCTTTCTGGTTTCATTTCCAGAAGAGCCCGAAGAACTTCCTAGAGCATTTCTTTTACAGCATGTCTGCTGCTGGTGGATTTTTGTAGCTTTTCTTCATCTGAAAATGTCTCTTTTTTTGCTTTGATTATTGAAGGATATTCCTGCTGTTTTCGGAATTCTGAGCTGATGATTCTCTTCCTGCAAGCACTTTGAAGATGCTATTTCTTTGGTCTCCACAGTGTTTGAAGAGAGATCCACAAGTATTCAAATTATTGTTTTCTGTACGTAATGTGTCATTTTTTTCTAGCTGCTTTCAAGATTCTTTTCCCCGTTGGTTCTTAGCCATCTGGTTATGATGTGTGCAGGTATTTCTTAAAGAGTTTGTCTTGTTCAGGACTCACCAGGCTTCTCAAAAAGCTCTAAATTTATGTCGCTCGCCAAATTAGGGAAATTGATGGCCATAAACACTTCAAGTAATTTTCTGTTCTAATCATTCTCTTCTCTTTCTTGGATTTTGTGAGATACATGTTGACACTTTTGGTATTGTCCCAAATAAACTGTCATTTATTTTCATTCTTTGCTGTCTTCACATTGGATAAGATTTCACTGACTTTCTTTCATTATCTATATTCTGCTATTGGATCCTCCACTGAATTTTTTATTTCATATACTGAATTTTAGATTTCCAACTTCTTTCTTTTTTATGGTTTCTATTTCTTTGAGAACATGTATATTTTCATTCATTTCAAGTCTATTTTTAAATATTTTATATATTTACTTATTTGAGAGAGGGAGAGCACAAGCCAGGAGAGGAACAGAGGGAGAAGGACAAGCAGACTTTGCGCTGAGGGTGGAGCCCAATGCAGGGCTCAATCCTACAACTCTGAGATCATGACCTGAGCAAAATTAAGAGTCACACATTCAACCAACTGAGCTACCCAGGAGCCCCCATTTCAAGTATATATATATATATATATATATATATATATATATATATATATATATTTTAAAGATTTTATTTATTCATGATAGTCACACAGAGAGAGACAGAGAGGCAGAGACACAGGCAGAGGGAGAAGCAGGCTCCATGCAGGGAGCCCAACGTGGGATTCGATCCCGGGTCTCCAGGATCGTGCCCCGGGCCAAAGGCAGGTGCCAAACCACTGAGCCACCCAGGGATCCTCAAGTATATTTTTATTAACCTCATGGAGCATAGTTTTTTGTTTTGTTTTTTTAGATTTTATTTGTTTATTCATAAGAGGCACACAGAGAGAGGCAGAGACATAGGCAGAGGGAGAAGCAGGCTCCCCAAAGGGAGCCTGTTGTGGGACTTGATCCTAGAACCCTGGGATCATGACCTGAGCTGAAGGCAGACACTGAGCCACCCAGGTTCCCCACAGAGCATAGTTTTAATGCTGCTTTAGAGCCTTTGCCTAATAATCCCAACATTTGGGTCACTTGGGGGTTGGCATCTGTTTCTTTGTCTTTTCCCTTGAGAATTGGTCGTTTTCCTGGTTCTTTGTATATTGGATAGTTTTGGATTATATCCTGGACATTGTGAGTGTTGTGTTGTGCACACTCATTCCTATCATAACACTAAGGAGGATGCTGAAGTTTGGTTTAGCAGGCAACCAACTCGGTTTGATTCAGACCACAAGTTCTGTCTTAACCTTCTGTGGGCAGCAGTTCACTTCCCAGCTTAGTTCTCAAAGACTTCACTGTGCTGTGGGTCTGTCTTGTGCATGTGTATTGCTTGGGAGTAAAGTTGGGACTTGGGAAGGTTTATGTACAGAATTAGGAGAGCCCCCCTCTCTGGCCTCCTCTACCCCCCAGCCCTCAGGAGATGTCTCTGCTTCCTCTGACCAGAAAGAAATAATTTCTACTGAAGTTTTCCCTACCAGTACGACCATCCCCTGCCGCATTGCTCAGTGTGGTGAGAGGTCATCCTCAGAACAAACCTAGAGGGGGGGGAGATGGAAGCTAACCTTGGTGGTCCCTCCTTGAAGTTTTGATTCCTCTCCACAATCCACTTGCTTTTATTTACTTTTCAGAGTCAGAGTCCTCAGGCATTATTATTTTTATTTTTCCACTCAAAAAGTTCAGTGGTCCCGGTATAATGCTCAGGGAATCTTTCAATAATAAGAGTCAAGAGGATTAAATTGCTGGAATCATGTTTCATTTAACAAATTTCTGTAAGGGAAGAAAAGGAGCATTTCTAGGACTCTTTAGTTCACGTTTTGGGGACTGGCAGCCTGTGTGCAGTCCTGGCTCATGATATTTCCTGCAGAATAAAGGATGGGGAGGGGGGAGATGCTGCTTTTTATTTGTAAATGTTGTGTTTTCATTTCTGTTTTTATTACCTCCTATGTTTTAGCTCCAGAAAGCAGGCCAGGACATCTGGGTCAGGAAAAATATCTGGTAATAGGAAACAAGTAGGAGAGATTCTTACTGAGAAGAGAATAGTAGTGAGAGCAAAATGATCTAGCAAATGTTTTTTTTTTCTTTAGGTCTTATTTAAATTCCAGTTGACATACAGTGTAATATTAGTTTCAGGTGTACAATACAGTGAATCAACACTTTCATACAACAGCCAGTGCTCATCACAGCGAGTGCCCTCCTTAATCCCCATCACCTATTTCACCCACCCCTCCCCACCTCTCTTCTGGTAACCATCAGTTTGTTCTCTATGGTTAAGAGTCTATTTCTTGGTTTGACTCTTTTTCCCCCTATGATCTAGTAAACTCCTGTGGAGCTCCCAGGGCTTGCCTCATCCAAGTACACCAGCTTTAATTTTCTGTGGTGAATCGTCTATGTGAATTCTCATTCCAATCCAGATTCTGAAGAACTGGGACAGGGCTCTAATTTCATAAAAATTCATAAACATCACCTTGGTTTAGTTACTCCTTTCTCAGTGACATGAGGGGGTGGGCAATTGAGCTGCACAAAGCTTGTAGGAAGCTCAAGGCTGGATGCCGGATGCTCTGAGCTTAAGGTCTGCCTTGAAGTGAACCTTTCCTTTGGTCTCTCTGCTGAACGCTTCCTATTATGGAATGAGACCAGTGAGCTTTTCTGATTCATGGATTTTCCACTTCAGAGAAGAGCTGTAACCATCATCTTAACAAATCACTTAACTCCCTTTGCTCTTTATTTCACCCCTGAAAGCATAAAATTCTAGCCTCACACTAGATCTGAAACCCAGGGGAGCGGTGATCTGGATGTTTGCTCTGTTCAATCCAAAATAACTCAAATTTCCTTAGTAAACTGAGTTGAAGAGAAGCTTAACTTTCTGTAATGTTTTTCATGCAGTCATTTGCTAATTTATTCCAGAAACATCTATTGATGACTGGCTGTGTGATAGGCTCTCTGCCCAGCTCTGGGGACACAGAGGTGACAAGCATACTGTGTGGGGCCCAAGGTCCAGAGGGAGAAAAAGCGTTTAATGAGGAGATCGTGAAGTTGCAGTCTACCACATGCTAAGACAAGAGAGTGAAAAGTGCTGTGGGCACATGGCCGAGGGGCCCCTCATCTCCTGGGATTGTTGAACAGATCTTTATGTAGGGCCTTCAGCAGGAAGGTTCTAGGTGTAAAACAAAATATCAGCAGTTGCTGCTGTTTTAGAAGACTCTCCATGTGTTAGGCTTGTGTTGACATGGTCTCTAATCCTCTCCCTAGCCTGATACCTTCAGCAAGCACTAGTGATAGGAAGCTCCTTCGTGAATTCTACACTATGCCTCTGTCCTCTGTCCCCTGGCTGGCCCTGTGCCCTCCTCTGTCCTACTCATTTCCATGGCTCCACTCAAATTATCTGTTTATGCATCTGTCTCTCCCTTTACACTACACTGTAACCCCCTGAGGGTTTTGGACTCCCAATGTCTGATATAGTGTTGACATGCATACAGCATCTAAAAAATTTTTGCAGAACTACTCACTGAAATGATAATAGCATATGAATAATAGTATAAAATAACTATATTAACCTGTTCACTTTATATATAATCCATATATTATTTAATTAATATACTAATAATATATTTGTATACTGCTATGTTATGATTATTATTATTATTCAGAGATCCAACTTCTCAGAACATTTACAAATCTTCAAGCATTCACCATATTTCTTGGCTTTCCAAGTTGAAGGTGATTCCTTTTTATCTCTTCTCCCTTTTGATGGGATAGATTCAGCCAGGGGATGGTAAGAAATGCCACTGGCTTTCTCAGGCAATCACAACCAAGAAGGGGACTTTGGGGGAGGGTTGATGGTGCCATCCCACCAGCAAAACCTGCTTTCTTTTCCAGGAAGATCCTGGAAGTGATCCTTTCTGAGTTCAGGAAGTTCCTGGAACCCCTCGGGTCCCTGGGTCTGAAGAAGAACATGTTTTGTAGGTATGGTCCTGCTCAAGACAGGGTGGCCAGGTGTTCCCCTTCACCTCCAAGGGTGTGTCACCACTGCTCCCTCCCCACCCCATTTCCCTTTGCCAACATGGGAAACATCCAGCATCTTCCATTTGCATAACGTGTGCTTTTGTAGCTTAACATTCTCTATTTCTACAAATAAATGCTTTTACAATAAAACTGAAATGCCAGAAAAAGAGAGACAACCTACTTTAAGGTCACTGCTGCCTCCCAGCAAGGGTGTTTAAAAATAACCCCCAATCTGCCATGTGCTCACAACTCTCATTGTGCCAGCTCAATGGCAGGCCTAGTGCCAGCCAGGATAGCAGTGTGGAAGTTTCCAGGCTGTGTGTGTGTATGTGTGACTGAGAAGGTAAGGGACACTATTCTCAACAAGGCTTGTGGTCCCACCCTGTTGATCTCTGCCAAAGGGCAGAGTGTTGACCTTCTGATAGAATAGTTCTAGCCTCTATTCCCAGCTATGGGGAAACAGCTTCAGGTCCACTTGGAAATGCTCTGTAAGACAGAGAACTCTGAGGGACTGAGTTGGCCAACATAGGTATGTATGACAAGATGTGGCATTGGGTAGTGGGTAGATACTGGGTAGATTCTTCAGTGAGCACTAGGGCTACTGCTTCTAGGATCTGCTTCAGCAAGGCTGACAGAAAGTGGCCTAGATTTTGCAGTTGAATCCCAGAGATGGACTTTTCCAGTAATTTTCAAGCTGTGCTTACAAGATCCCTGGAGGTTCTGGGGCAGATCTTTAGTCCTCCATTTACGCTAATGGATTATGTCTGTTACTTCAAATATGACCTTTCCCAAGGATTGTCACATTTAACCAGAGAGCACATTGTTAATGGAAGTCAGCGGTAGGCTTCCTGTGAGTCAACAGGCGGGGGGTGGGGGGGTGCGCTATCTGAAGGCCACAGGGCCCAGCACCAGTGGACAATCACCTCATCACCTCAGACAATTGCCTCATACCCTTGTGTCCAAAACTCAGCCTGTGCAACAATGTCTGCACTGCTCTTCTGCTCTTCTAGGCAGAGCTGGTGGACAACAGTAGAGAAAAATGGGATCCCTAATTCCTGAAAGACACCAGGGAATTGGGGCTGGAATCTTACCAGGCAGGGACAGCTAATACCTCCCTCCCATCTCTTTCTGAGAGGCCAGTCTAAGGGCTAATGATGGGACCAGTATCTTTCCAATTCAGATTTAAACAAGGACACCTCCCCCTTGTCTTTTGCTGATGATATCACGAACAGAATGTGTGTCCCATTGCGCCAGGATCATACCAAGATATTCATATCTATATGCAAAAGAAAAGGAAGAAGCTGGGAATGTCTAGAGTCATGGGAGCAATGAAATCCCTAGAAGGTCAAGAATCTGACATTTTTATCCTTGAGCATCTACTATGTGCCAAGTTCCATGATAAGTGATTTGTGTACATTACCTCACTTACTCTTACCCTGAGAGATAGGTAACACCATTCACATTGTAGAGATGAGAAAACTAAGTTGCAGTGAGTTTTGGACCTTGCCACAAATCTAGTCTTTTTGACTTTAAAGTCTGTTCTCTTAACCTCTGAGGACAATCACCAAGGCTAAGGACCAAAATGCAAATCAGGTTACATTTGTCCTCAGTGGCTTCCTGTTACATGTGACATTCTTTACCCCTGGTAATGATCCTTGTTCTTTATTTCCTCTAACACACACGTGTTCACATGCACACACGATCAATGATCTCAGTGTCCCAGTCAACAGCCAGCTGACCAACAGTTGCATGAATGAAGTCATCCTAGATTAACTCATCTGCCCCATCCCACCTCCAGCTAACTAAAGAAGAATAAAGGAACCCTGACAAGATTGGCAAATCTTGACCCAGATGAACAGAACTTCCCAGCTGACTTGAAAACTCTGAATAATGATAAATGTTTCTATTTTTTAAGCCACTGCATTTTGGGGTGGTTTGTTTTGCAGCAATAGCTAACCGGTACTGGTACACGTAACACAGCAAGTACACCCTTCCCCCTCAGACATTGTACGATGCTTGTTTCCTCTAATATCAGCCCTTTTGAAAAAAATGTATTCTCTCAGCCATATAAATCAGATCAAGCATAAACTGGATTTGTAACTTATCTTTTCACTGTGTATTGCTTGGATTTTGTGACAGCCAGGGTTGTTTTTCATATAATTTACATATATTTGACTTGCATTTTACTTGTTAAAAATAAGAAACTAAGATCAGGAATCAATCAAATGTGGTTGGCAATACAAATACTCAATAACAATTGACTTCACTGTCAAAGTAATATCTTAAAATGTCAGGGTCAAATTTTAAAAAGTGTTTTTGTGAAAGTCTCAGTTACTCTCCAGGAAAGACTTTGCCTGCAGTGATTCAGAGAAGGCAGTGTTCTGCATCTCAGCTGACTTTGGCAAGTCAGGGCTTAGGAGTCTCCTTCTGCTATGAGTCTTGAAAATGTCATTCTCCCATGAGGAACCACACAGACTGTGCTGTAAAATGTTATGTTTTTGTTCCTTATTTTAGCTACCAATCCCAGTTCTTCTGATCGCTCTATGATGTTATGTGCTGAACCACATTGTTCAAAATGTAACAATCTTAAAAATTTTTTTAAAAAGGAGTGATCTTTTACAAAAGATGCAGGGAGCAGTTTCAGCCAGCAGTGCTAGGGTCTAAATATTTGTGTCCCTCTCTCCAACCCCCTCCCTTTCCCCTGCCTCCCTAAATTCCTATGTTAAAACCCTAAACCCAATGGGACAGTATTTGGAGATGGGGCACTTGGGAATTAATTATTGCAAGAAGGTAGGGTCTTCATGAATGTGATTCATGCCCTAATAAAAGAGGCTCCAGAGCGGCGCCTAGGTGGCTCACTTGGTTAAAGGACTGACTCTTGATTTCAGCTCAGGTCTGATCTCAGGGTCCTGGGATCAAGCTCCATATCTGGCTCCATGCTCAGTGGGGAGTCTGCTTGAGATTCTCTCTCTCCCTCTGCCTCTGCTCTTCCCTCACCCCTCGCGCTCACTCACATGCTCTCTCTCTCTCTCAAATAAATAAATAAATAAATAAATAAATAAATAAATAAAAGAATAAATCTTTTAAAAGAATAAAAGAGGCTCCAGAGAGATCCTTTGTTCCTTCCACCATGTAAGTGAGAAGGTGCCAGCTATAAACCAGGAAAAAGGTTTTCACCAGAATACAACCATACTGACATCTTGTCCATGGACTTCCCAGCCTCTAGAACTGTGAGAAATAAATTTCTGTTGTTTATAAGTCATCCAATATGTGGCATTTTGTTATAGCAGCCAGAACAGACTAAGACAAGTGGTTTAGTGAGGAACCAGGCTGTTAGTTTCTAAGGGAAAAGTCATTGTTGAAAGAAAAGCATGCTATTGGTCAGAAGTGACCATACCCCACCCACCCAAACATTTTGTCCTATTTCTTTAGAATTATTGAATTAATAAAACACCGCAGGGGTACTTGGGTGGTTCTGTCAGTGCAGTGCCCGACTCTTGATTTAGGCTGGGGTCAGGGTCTCAGGCTGGTGAGATTGAGTCCCAGTGTAGGGCTCTGCCCTCAGTGGGGAGTCTACTTAGGACTTTCTCTCCTTCTCCCTCTGGATCTGACTGACTGAGCCACCCAGGTGCCACCAAATTTTTCTAGATTTTTAAATAAAGCTCAGCATTAATCTAATTGGTACAGTTTTGAAACATGCTCTTTCCAATTTTTTAAAAATTGGAATAATCATCCCTGATTTCTAAAATTCCTTACTTCTAGCACTCTGCCCCTTCCCTGTGCTTCCAGAGGGAGTGGCTCTGAGAGTCCATCCAGAAGCTGTAACTGAAGCAAGGGGAAAAAGCTGCTCTTATTTTTAAGATTCCATTTAAACATCACTGCACCTCCAGGGACACTCTCAGCCTCTCCATGCCCTCTGGCTCCAGCTCTAGCTCCAGCAGCTCTGGGGAGCAGCTCCACCCTGGTTGCAGCCTCCCTAACCTTTCCCCCCACCCCTCCAGTGATAGCACACTGTTCTGTGTTAGAAGCTAATGTATTTCTGGAACTATTCTGATAGGCTTGGGTAGCAATTAGAATCCTGCTTGATGGCATGTGCTGGGAAGACCACAGGCCGGAGGTGTGGTAAGAACAGGTGTCCATGCACCTGGAGCAATGAGAAGACCCCATCCTCTGTCTGCTGTCTGTCTGCTGTCTGTCTTGGGGGCAGCTATGAACAGTGCCCATATCTCACATTCAGCATGCCCTGGCATGGGCACTAAGCTCTATGTGGCTCTAGCCACCAGGGCGGGACTTGGTGAGTCAGCCCTCCACACCCATCTGTGTTCAGAGAGCCCTCAACAACTCCACGTCACAGCGTGTCCTTGTGGGCTGAACACTGGAGCTTCTACAACCTATGCCAGAAGCTCTTAGGGAGGGGAGTTTTATGCTTGTATCTATGAAGGGTATCTAGGCAGAAGCACACACCCAGGTCTGTGAGGGGTGCTGGGATGAACGGGAAGCTCCCCCTCAAGGAGCTCAAGCCACCCACAATGTAATAGTAACCATTTCAAAAGCACAAAAATAACCAAAAATGAAATTTAAAAAGCCACACGGGAGATGTAGCAGACAAGCTAGTCTCTTCATCCAGGAATGATGAGGTCAGAGAATATGTACAGGCGTCTAGGAACTCTGGGCAGACTGCCTGGAGGTGGTGGCATTGTGCAAGCAGCCCAGCCACGGATGGTACTCACTTGTACTGCATGCAGGGGCCAGCACAGTCCCCCAGTTGTGTCTGGGGGCTACCGGTGTTCCTGCTTACTCCATACTGCAAATACCTCCTTGCAGCAGAATGTAGAGGTACCAGGAGGCCCTCAGTAAGAAGAGGTTGAACACGGCGAAGGAAGTGTGTCCTCCACAGCTCACATTGGGAGAGGGTGCTGCATCCTGCCCGCTGGGAACAGAAGCACAGGCAGCTCAGTGTTGTAAAATGGGATGAAGAGAATTCATTTTTATTATGGTAAAAATGCTCATCAGTACCACTCAGGGCACACTCACTCTGTAGCAGGTTTTATGTATGTAACTAGTTATTAGCTGCAGCTGTACGCACAGAATTCCATACTTCCCTCCACGCCAGCCTCGGCACGGAACTTAGCGTATCTTGGACTCCCCCACCAAAGTCCATCCACATCTAGCGAAGTGAGTAGTAGGGAAAGTTTGCTGAGGATTCCTTAGGGAAGACTGAAGAGGGAGGGCTTGACTTCAAACATCCTTGAACAAACCCATAAAACTCCACCAAAGGCATGTCCAGCCCCTGGAAGCCCTTCTGGCCAACCAGGGCAGGTGGCAGGGGTGGTGGGGAGTGGGGGAGGCCTTGGGCTCTCTCCCAGCTATATTTTCCCCTGTCCCCAAATATGTCTTATGTATTGACACGCTGGTCACTCTGTCTGCTTGGCAGACAGCTGGGCTTCCCATTCAACAGACCTATTCTCTTTAATTTTTTAAATTTCTTTTTAGATCATTTATTTATTTGAGAGAAACAGAGATAGCAACAGATAGCGCAAGTGGGGAGGGAGAGGGAGAAGCAGGCTCCACTGAGCAGGGAGCCTGACATGGGGCTCGATCCCAGGACCCTGGGGTCATAACCTGACCCGAAGGCAGACGCGTAACCAACTGAGCCACCCAGGCACCCCCAGACTCATTCTCTTTAGAAGGTGGTTTCCTTGGGCAGATTTTTTCGAGGTTTCACCTCTGATCACAAAGTACCTCTTTCACACAAACTCAGTGTGTTCTCCCCCAAAAGAATTTTGGTGAATATGATTTTCTCTACTTTGTATGTGGGTCAGCTGAGGCTCAGGGAGATTAAATATGTTCCCCCAACATTTTGCAAATCTAAGTCACAGTTGGATTTGAGCTCAGGCCTGGTGTGTATATTCCTGGTGCACTAGTGCAAGGCCCACTGTGTCCTAAGGAAACAGAGGCCCCGCATGGACCCAGGGGATACTGGTCTCTGCAGCCACCCTCAGTGATGGCAGATTTTACCCTACATCCTCCCGTGAGAGGGATACTAAGATGAGGTGCTAAATCCGTGTCAGTAAAGCATTTGTTGATTTTACTGAACTCAGAAGACCCTCCGAAAGTGCCCCACGGCGCCATGGGGCAAAGCCATAAGGGTAGCCCTAAGGATTGATGGAAGTGACGTGGCCACTGCCCAGCTGAGTGCCTGCCTTCCTCTGCCCACATTCTCTCATGCACGGTCAGGTGCTGGAAGAGCACGCTTGCATTTAGAGAGAGACAGATAGAAAGAAAGGCTCCAGTCCTTTAACCCAGGCTCTGACTCAGCCTTGGAAAAGAAAAGCTCAGGTCAGAAACCACCATGGGTCCAGTGATGCTAGCGCTGTTCTCTGCTACAGCTTTCTTCCAGGGCCTGTCAGTACTCCTGGGGTGGCTCCACCTTCTCCCGAGGACCCTGACGATCTGTTAGCCGTCCAGATGTCATGATGTCATGTACCTGGGAGGCAGTCCCGGACCCTGAGATGGCCTCTGGTGCATACGTACTAGCATCTTCTGGTTGTCAATGGTAATAATATTATTATTGATCCAATTATCACGCTACCACAACTTAGGTTTAATGATAGTCTTGGTCATTTCCCCAACCACAGCTCGATGCCAAAGTTCTTTATCCTGCTGCTGGCCTTTTATCTTTGCCTCCCTGTTTCCTGTCTACAAAGATTTATTGTTGTTGTTTTTCTAAGATTTGTTTATTTATTTTGAGATAGAGATAGAGAGAGAGAGAGAGAGAGCAGGGGGAGGGTTAAAGGGAAAGAAACTCAAGCAGACTCCCCGCCGAGTGCAAAGCCCACACTGGACTCAATATCAGGACCCTGAGATCATCGCCTGAGCCAAAATCAAGAGTCTGATGCTTAGTGGACTGAGCCACCAGCAGCCCCAAGCTTTGACTTTTAAACCTATAACTCTTGTTTTGTAATATCTTCATGACTTTTTGCAGTAATTCCATCACCATAGTAAAGATAGGAGGAAATAAGATAAAATGAAAGATGAAAGAAAAAGAAAAGAATTGCCTTCCCTTGGGCAGTCTGACCCCCTGACATGGGCTCCTGGGCCTTCTTCCTTCATTCACTGAATCATCTATAGAAGGGGATGAGGGATCCTGCTCTGTAGGGCTATTGAAAGAACGTGGGGCCTGGCCTAATCTCTGGTCAGCTATACAGCTTATTATTTTCTTACTCATCAGCTAAGTCTTACTAAGTGCCTGATGAGCAACCAACACTGTGTCCTTGACACTGGCTTGGGTGTGACCCTACAGCTGGGCCCATCTCCCACCCCATTTCCACAGCTCACAGAGGCTGGCAAGGCCTGTCCTCTCCCACCCCCCAGGCCTGCTGCCTGCTGGTGCATTTGTCCTGAATGCTAGGAATACCCCCCAATACACACACACATTCACACACACACACACACACACACACACTGGCAATCCTGTTCCTGAGGCTGAGCTCTTAATGCCAGAGCCTACCAATTATTGACCCTCAAAGCCCTAGGTCCAAGTCTAGACCAGGTGGCAGTACCCAGACATCCTTGGCCCATGCACCCCATTTCAGGCACTCTCCCAGTTCCTCTCTAGAGGGACACACATCTCTCATCACCCACCTAGGGGAGAAAAAAACCTTCCGAAGTCCCCTACTTGCCTAGGAGTTTCCTCAACCTGCTTGGATGGCCACACTGCCCACGGCAGAAACCTGAGCCAGGACTGGGCAGGGCAGTCCCAGTGTTCTTTCCCTCGAACACTCGCTGGCTCTGCAAGGTCCTGAAAGTCTGAGGACAGTCTGTGGAAGGCACTCAGGCCAGCTCAGGGGACCAGGGAACAAGGACAAGAGATGGAGGATGCCCTGGATCCTGCCGGGAGAAATAGTGCTTTGACCTCTGCTCGCTGCCCTCCCTGAAGACGGACTTGGCCTTGGCCTTGGCAGAGCCCCTCCCAGAGCGGCTGTGGCACTGGGCCAGGGGGTGAGGCGGGGAGATGTGTGGTCGGGGCCCCCACGCTCAGTAGATGCTGACATCTAATTAAAGTTGTCAGGGAGGGTTCAACAGGTTTCAAAGCCGAAACTGCCCCCAAAACCTTGCCCCCGGTGCCCCAGCTCATAAAACAGTCATTCTCCTTCCTCCCTTGCCCTAACTTCATTCTTTTTTGCATGTGGGCTTTAGGTCTTTTTCTTTTTTTTTCTTTTTTAAGTTTGACTTTATAAACACAGAGGAGTAGCCTCTATAGGTCGTGAGGGGCAGAAGCCCTGAAACATGACCTTACGATTTTCCAAGCCTGGGAGCATGAAGTGGAATCTGCATCCCACTTGCAGGGGCAGCTCTGGGGGTGGTGGGACCCCAACAACAGAGACTGCTGCACTCCCAACCCTGGGAGACGAGAGCCTCAACCCTGATCCTGAGCCTTCATTCCTGGCAGGTACTCAGGGCCACAGGCAAGAGGCACAGTAGACAGGCAGGGTCCTCTGAAGCACAGCAGGGCCTGTTTCACTAGTGCTGGGCCACCCTCAAAGTGACAGCGATCTGCTCTGCCACCACCCCAGTGGTGCGGCCTCAGCCAGGTGTGGAATGACGGGAGAATGAAGGACTAGAACATCTCTTACAGTTCAGACTTCTTGGAACACATTTCCACCCATGGTATTACTCTAGAAACACAAGGTATCCCAATGACCAGAAGGCCATTAGCCTTCTGACTTGAGATCTGCCCTGTGCTTTCAGTTTTATTACAATATTTACCTGCCTGATTCTTAACCATCAAGGCCTAGGCCTCGCCTCCCTTCTGTGGCTGTAGGAGTTAGTCTTGAGGGGGGAAAAGAAAAGATAAATAAAATATAATGAAATAAAAAGGCTCAAGGGTTTCTGGACTTGGGAATGTAACAAGATGCAGTGAAGGAGGAAACTCAGAATTTTGCCTGGGTCAGCACAGGCGACAGGAAGACTCGGAGGTCAAGAGCCTGGGCTGGGAGGCGCCAGGTTGGCGGCCCATGGAGGAGCTCCCCAGAAGCCCTCCAACCCCCACCGAGAAGCTGCAGTGACCACTGTTCCTGAGGCCCAGAGCTGAGACTGAGTCTTTGGAGGAAACTGGATACGTGACAGATTTCTCAAAACAGAAATTGAATCAAGCAGTGGGGAATATAGATAGTAAATCAACCCCACATCCCTGATTATTTTTATACCAAGCTAATTTTAAATGCTCTATTTCTATAGGAATCAGTGAGACTTTCACCCATCTGCGGCTCCAGCCCCTTATTTTCTTTTTTTTCTAAGTCTTCCCACAGCCTTGGTTTTTTTTACAGCACCAACTAAAATCTCGGGAAGCATGTTTACACCCCTGATGCCTCAGGCAGTCGTTTCTCATGCACTGAGATACAAGCCTCTTTCTCCAAGGACAAGGACATTCATCATGATTATTATTATTATTTTTTAACATAAGCTTCCATGATGCAGTCCCTCTGCTCTGAATTTCCATTTACTTGAGTACTGCTGCTTCCTGGTAAGAGTTTCACATTTCTTCCATATAAAACCCTGAGGGTGGCTTATAGGGGAAAGGAGAGAGAAGAAGGCAGGCCAGGCCTGAGCCAGACAATCAGAAACAGGGAGAGAAGATCAAGGTCAAGTTCCTGGGGGCAGTGGGAGGATGCCACCACCACCTGCTCCTTCCTGCTGGCAGCTCTGGCTGTGAGTCTCTCTGTGATGAGCAGTCATGTTTTCTTCTTTGTCACCTTGCCTGATTCCTTAAATCACATCTGCCATCTCCACCGATCAGACCCCATGAAGCCATGATTCTAGACTTCACCTCCAGTCCATTTCGGTGCCTACCCCAGTGATGCTCAGCATACATCTATTTAAAGAATGGGCGGCTCCTCCTGACCACAAGAGTGCATGCTTGTTGACGATTTCCAAGTAAAAGTTAAAAAGCACAATTAAGGTCTGTTTTTTGCAAGCCACTGTGCTAGGAACTATAAGATTATACATCACTCTTTGTTCTTATCAGAATGTCCTGAGTCTCTGCAAGTCTTGAATTGAAACCGAGAGAGGATTTGATCCAATGGGTGGTGGCCAGGTAGCTTGGCCGCCTGATGGCAAGTCCCAGGTTCAGAACATGGGGAGCTATGCTCAAGGCCCCTCAGCAGGGGAAGGCTTGCTGACAAGAATCTGAGCAGCCAGGATCACCCCAAACATTTTTGGGACCCTAACAAGAGCAGAAATGAAGGCCCTCTTACAGTCTTATTGTTTTGATTAATAATTAAGTCTTTCCTATAGTAAGGAGTATGCAGTTTCAGAGATCTTACTTGACCTCTTCAAGTTATCGATTTAATCAAGGGTTTTCTTATTTTCGTTTCCATTGTTTCGATGAGTTAAGTAAAGCTTCATTAAATGAAGACTTGATTATATCCTATTTGTAAATTTGTTGTGAGGTAGTTTCACCAGAGATCTACAAAATTTCATTGGTTCCAGTTTTAAAAAACTTAAACAGATTGAGGATTTTCTAATTTTTTCATCCTTTTTTTCTTTTCTGAGCTTTATTTTTGTATTTCTATACGTATCACAATCTCAACTATACCCATACTCAAGGATTCACCTCAAAGATTGAAAAAATATATAGAACTGTATTTTAAGTATATAGAATCTGAATGTCAGTTCATAAAAAATGTAAATCAAAATTAGTGTGTATTTTCAAAACACTTATTTTCCCCACAAGTTTACAAAGTCATCTAGGAATTTCAAAAGCAAATAGGTCATAATTCATGAATATTAAAAGTGTAAATCAAAATTACTTAAATAAAACTTCGACTTTAATTTGAAAAAGTGATTTTACCCTATTAAATATTTTTATAAAAATAAAGCCATTTACAATTCTAGCATTCAATATTCATCTCATTGTCAAGACTGAGGCTCAGTGTCATTATCTGGCACAGTTGACTTTCTACCTTTATGTATACACATTTGAGAGCCCTGGGAGGGTTCCAGAATGTAGAACATTCTCTAGCCTTTACTGTGAACACCATACTAGCCAGTACATGCCCCCGAGCCAGAAATCAGGTGAGGAGAAGCAAAGAAATGGGCATCAACCCCACTCATGGGAAATGAGATTTTGCTATGCAAGAATCAACTGCACTTATGTGAAGAGGAAGGATTTGACAAGTTAATTTGTCTTTTCCTTCTCTAGAAGCTTCCACAGCTCAAATTCCACCTGGACTCTGAGGAAGTGTCCTTCTCTGGTGTCAGCATGCAAATCTGCTCTGTATTTGAGCCAAGGGGCAAGACAGTGAAGTCTCTCCCTGGGGCCTGAATGGGGGTTGGAGTTGGGGGGAGCCCTAAGCCAGCACAGAGCAGTGGATCCTGAGTGACAGAGGTGTCATGTTTTTTAAGGAGTTGATTGTTTCTATGTTTATGACATGCAAGTCCCTCTGAAACAGGGTTGCATGGCAGGGGCCCCTCTTGCCCTGGTCTGAGAGCAACACTGTATTGGCCTGCCCCATAGAAACACAGAGAGATATGGTTCTTGATCTCAAGGGCTAGATGTGGGGAGCTTTCCAAATCTGGGGAACCATCACCTGCCATACTTACAGGACGGTAAGCCTGCGGTGCTCTGCACGTGTATTGGCAGGCAGGCAGGTTCCAGATAGGCTCCAAACAGCCGATTTCAACACTGTGAGATGAAAGGCATTGCAGAAGGCATCTCCGACACCCCACTGCCCTAGAATCAGAGCTTTCCTAAGAGCTAAGAGAAGACCAAGTGGCATGCTGCATTGACAGTGGCAGACCTGTGAGATCTGAGATGTGTTTTCTGGAGGGACGTAGGGATGATCCACAAACACTGTTAGCCTCAGGGAAGGGAGTGGTTAAAGGAAATTACATTTACTCTGTTTGACTTGAGTGTCTGGTGGCCAGGCAGGCTCATATAATTAAAATAATCTTTAATTGGGTGCATTGCTTATTGATTTGCTTAGCTATTTATAGCCTTCCTTGTCACATTTCTCCAGACTCTGCTTGACTCTGGGGAGAGAGAGGAGTGGGATGTCATCCTTGTGCCCCAGGAACCTCCCCGTAACCCAACTTCACCTGGGAAAACCCTCAGACACTGCATCCTGTGGTTCTGTGGCTGTGGCATCCACCCTGCTCTAGACTTCACACACATGGCCTTGGCCTCTCTCTGCATCAATGACAAAAAGGCACCCTCCACTGCTGGCCTGTAAGAGGTCCTGACACAGCCCCCTTCTTTTCCTTTCTCCCTTCCCTAGCTCTGCTCCCCACATTTCTTATGCAAAGTGGTTCTTCCACAAGCCACATTTTGAATGAAAAGCCAAGAGGGGAATAGGAAATCCAACATTTATACATATTTGAGCCAATTCTCCTGGATAGACACAGCTTCTTTTGGGACTTAGGATAACAAACCAGATGCAAACTGTTTCACTCAAGGAATCTTAGAGAAAAATATATTTTTTAAAATTTTTATTTATTTATTTATTTATGATAGTCACAGAGAGAGAGAGAGAGGCAGAGACACAGGCAGAGGGAGAAGCAGGCTCCATGCATCAGGAGCCCGACGTGGTACTTGATCCCGGATCTCCAGGATCGCGCCCTGGGCCAAAGGCAGGCACCAAACCGCTGCGCCACCCAGGGATCCCGAGAAAAATATTTTAACATAGTGTCCATCATATATCCACCACATCCCCACTGTTTTAGTCAGTTCAAGTTGCTATCAACAGGATACCATGAGCTGGCTGACTTGAACAACAAACATTTCTTTCTCACGCTTCTCGAGGCTTGGAAGTCCAAGATAAAGGCGCCTGCAGATCCAGTGTCTGGCAAGAGCCCTCTTTATGGTTTGCATGCAGATGGCCGCCTTCTTGCTGTGTCCCCACGTGGTGACCAGAGATCTCTCTTGTGTCTTTTCTTCTAAAGGCCCTAATCCCAGGGCTCCTGGGTGGCTCAACGGTTGAGCATCTGCCTTTGGCTCAGGGCGTGACCCCAGGGTCCTGGGATCAAGTCCCACATCGGGCTCCCTGCAGGAAGTCTGCTTCTCCCTCTGCCTGTGTCTCTGCCTCTCTCTCTGTCTCTCATGAATAAATAAAAATCTTTGAAAAAACAAAATAAAGGCACAAGGCCTAATCATGATGGCATGAGGACTCTAGTCTCATGACCTACTTTCCTCACCTACTAATACCATCACATAGGGGATCAGGGTTTCAATGTGTGACTTTGGGGGAACCAAACATGCAGTACATAGCACTCATACACTATGCATGTGTCGTCCAGGTAGGACCGCTGTAACCAGCCCGACGCAGAGGTGTCTGTGGTCTACCAAAGCAGTCCTGAAACAGAGCACGCACCGCAACCCACAAATGTGCTGCTACTCAAAACGGGAGTCCCTCAAGGAAAGAACTTTGAGCTTGGTGAAGAGCGAAGGAGGTGGCGAGCGCACAAGCCTTCAGTTGTGGTTCTTCTGATTCTGTCTGAAGACGGGGTTTCCTTCAGATGAACTGAGTCCTGATAGCATCCGGCCCCTGCAACCTTAGCGTTTAGCACTCTGAGCTAACAAATGAGGCACCTAAATACAGACAAAAGCAGATGGTGTTGCAGCACTTAGTACACACTGGGAGCCTTTGCATGCTGTCTGACTTGTGAATTGTCCCAGCACACCAGAGTTCAGCAGACAGGAAGCTCTTTTCGGATTCACAAGTGAGGAAGCATGCGTCTGTTCAAGCAGGAAAAGTCCTGACTCCATACTGACATCTTCCATGTGACAACATATTAACCCTCAAATTGCAAGCTATCTTTGAATCTGACATCTAATTTCCATGACCAGTGGATGGACAGTGGGGAAACTCACACCTGTCCCTGTCGAGATGTTTCATGCCTTTGGAAGAGAGGTTTCTCAGTCCAGACAAAAGGCCTTTGCTCAGACCTTGGCCTATTTGGCAGTGGGCAAACTCACTTGCAGATTGGAGACTGAGTTACATCTCAGTGTTGGGCAAATTTCAGAGCCAATTTTTAAAACTTTTTAATTTTTAAAAATTAAAAATTTAAATCAACTTTCATTAAATTATGAATAAGCACTGAGTCCAAATAGAACTAAGTTTTAAAAATCTTAATCTTTTCAGTTAAATGAAAGTACTCTTTCTTTTCTTTCTTTCTTTCTTTCTTTCTTTCTTTCTTTCTTTCTTTCTTTCTTCTTTCTTTCTTTCTTCTTTCTTCTTTCTCTTCTTTATTTTTTAAGAGAGAGAGAGAGAGGAAGGAGGGGAAAGGGTAGAGGGAGAAAGAGAGAATCCCAAGCAGGCTCCATGCCCAGTGCAGAGTCTGACATGGGGCTCCATCTCACAACCTTGAGATCATGACTGGAGCCGAAATCAAGAGTCGGATGCTTAATGGACTGAGCCACCCACGTGCCCCAAGTGAAAATATTTTTTAAATCATTTCTTTTGAATCTATATTCATTTGTCAGGTCAACATCATTCTGTTCCAAGGGATAGAAGTATTAACAATGGGAGGAGGAAGCTATTACCTATAGTAGTTTAGGACAGGTTATTAGATAGGTTATTAGAACAACTGGATCTTCTGTTTCTCCCTACAATCACACCCCATCTTGCTCCAGTCTGCTTGGAGCCCACAGGTCTGAATCTGCATCACAGGTCTCCTTATCCTCTGACTGTCTTGGCCAGTGGAGGCACGAGTAAGAGAGGGGAGTGTGTGTGTGGGGGGAGTCCCCCACGAGCAGTGGCTGCATTCTTTCACCAAAGGCCCCAGTTCATACCCAACAGGCCTCTCCTCTGACTGCAGCTCTGAGTTTCTGTAACTCTCTCCTCTTGTCCTGTCTGGCCCAAGGAGATGGTGGCTTCCTGCTTTTCTTAATCAAGGGCAGGTGTTTTGCCCTCCCTTATTGGATTCCCCTGACTCAGTCTACACCTTTCTAAAAAGTCCCTTGGTCACACTCTTCTAGATTACCCTGTTTTTGTGAGCCATCTGCTTCCTGCTGGAATCCTGATTGGCACAGGTGGGAAAAACCTAGGTGAGAACTGTTAGTAAATTGTTTCTATACTATCTGCCTGTGGGTCTGTAGCTCCTCTGCCAGGGAGATCTATTCACTCAGTAAACATTTATTGGATGCCACTGTATGCCATCTACTGTGTGAGATGGCTTCATGCAACTTAGAGATTAGAGTGGTTATCAACTCAGTTTGGGACTGGGCAAGTAGACAAGGAGGGCTTCCCAGAGGAAGAAACATGTACAATCAGGAGTCTGAAAGATGAATAGAAGATGCAGGAAAACAGGGTGATGGATAAGAGTGTTCTAAGCGTGGGAAACAGGATGTGCGAAAGCCCAGAGACAACAGGGCACAAGAGAAGACAGAGGAACTGAGTGTCTTCAGCATGGCTGTCAGCAAGGAGGCCAGCTAGTAGGATCTGAGGAACCAGATACAGCAGGTATTATATTTATATTTTTTAAGATTTTATTTATTTATTCATGAGACACACAGAGAGAGGGGCAGAGACATAGGCAGAGGGAGAAGCAGGGAGCCCCATGTGGGACTTGACCCCAGGACCCTGGATTCACCCCCTGAGCCAAAGGCAGATGCTCAACCATGGAGCCACCCAAGTGCCCCTCCATCGGGTACTATAAACCATGGGAGGACATGAGACTTTTTACTCAAGGCAAAGAGTGGTCATGAGGGCTGTAAGTGCAGGTGGATCTTTCTTACTACAGAGTTGAGGAGCAGATGGACAGAAGCGGGGAGGTGGGGAAATGAGTTAGGAGGCCCTTGGAGGATTCCAGGTGCCCAGATCTCAGACGGTGGCAGTGGAATGAATAAAAATGGGTGGATTCAAAAGGTGTTTGGGAAGTAGACACACCTGCCCATCACAGCCTCCTTGCTTTCGTTGCCTTCTCTGACCATGGTTCTAATGATGTTGCTGAGATCCTCACCTGGAGGTTCCTCATGGCTCTACTTCTTGGGGTCTGTCACCCTTTTTGGCCAATCTTCTGCCCTGGGCCCTCATTTCCCTTATTTCTGGCTCGTCAAAACTCTTATGAAAACCCAATGCAGACATATGCATTTGTTTGTGCAAACCCAGAGAATGTTTTTATAAATGTCTGCTGTGTACCACGACTGGGCTAGGGGCTTTAATGTATGATCTTCTGTAATCCTCATCATAATTCCAGGAAGTCTTTATTATTGTTATTATTCCCATTTTGCCAACAAGAAACAGCAGGCCCAATCACCTGAACCAAGTGGCACAGTGGTCTGGTGATGGCAGGCAGGAGATGTATGTGTCTGGCTCCCAGATCCATGCTTTTTTTCCCCACAAGATGCAACGGATTCAATTTAACTGTATTATGGGGACTGTATTATACAAATTTCTACAAATGAATGATTGCCATTTGGAGCAACCTTGAGCAGAGGGGCCCTGCCTTGAATCCCAGGCAACACATAAACTTTCTACCACCTGGCATCAGCAGAGCCTACAAGCAGACATTTCTTTAAACATAAAACGATACATGGAGAGTGACACCAAGATCCAATTCCCATCTCTGGGTGGCCCCGGCTCCCACGCCTCTTTTCCCATGAGCCCCAGGCTGTTTGTTCTGAAACCGACAGAAAACTGACACCTCGCAAATGCTGTTCTGCAATTTTAGCACCCAGCTGATGGCTTCACTGCCTTTTAGCTTCTTGTCTAGCTCAAGACATACGTGTGGTTAGAAAAATAATATAACTGTTTTTGAACTCTATAAAAATATGACCCTTTCGCCGTGAACCTGTGAGCTCTCCGGGGGCAGCAACAGTGTTCTCGGCTCCTCGCGCATAGCACAAGCCCACGAACGGGTGGTAAGTGCCACTGAACAGAAGGAACACTTCAAGAGCATCCAGCGCACCCCAGTTCTTCGGGAGGACTGCAGCTGATCCTTCGCTGCCTCTTTAAAACCTTGCCACACCCTGCAGCCAGTGCCCCGGAGAAGCCGTCCTGCGGGGCCCCTGGAAAGTTCACCTATCCCAAGCCATCTCCCTGACCCATTTCATGCCCTGGCCTCTAGCTTACTTTCACCATCGGACTTTTCTGTCCAGGCCAGACTGCACAGCCCCGGCCGGCCCGGGGAAGGTGCTGGGGGAGACCCAGGAGGCCCTGTTCCCACCGGCCGCTCCGTTGCCCCAGCAGGTTCCCCCAGGTGGCATGGTGCTCTGCCCTAGGGCTGTGATGACAGTTCTGCGGGGATGGAAGGCTACGCGATTCAGACATCAGAAGCGCCGCACGACTTCGGAGTTACGCTTACTAAGTGGGGCGTACACTAGCTCCTGGGCTCCACCTGTGTTTCGTTGTATGATCGAGAACTGTGTTTGCCCTGCGGCCTCTCTGAGAAAACCTTACTGACAGTGGGATCTCAAGGTCTTGACTGGTGTTCATGGATCCCCGTGGGAAGACAGAAGGCCTAGGAGTCATCTTCCAGAGGGGCTGGCCGGGGTGAGAACCCCCGAGAGTAGCTGGTAGACAGGTGCACAGCTCCGCCAGGAAATTACTCTTTAATAGTCCAGAATTGCGGGAGAAGAAAGTGCCGGAGCCAGATTCAGGATGAGCCACATCGCCTTGGATTCTTCAGAAGG
Source organism: Nyctereutes procyonoides (assembly GCF_905146905.1). NCBI lineage: Eukaryota > Metazoa > Chordata > Mammalia > Carnivora > Canidae > Nyctereutes > Nyctereutes procyonoides. The sequence continues at coordinate 7,421,651 of NW_026575033.1, read as the reverse complement.
CTCCTGACACCCGTATCTCCAGACTTCGCTAGGGTGGTGCTGAGAGCACCGACTCGCCCTGCCTGGCAAACAGAGGACAGGATCACGCAGCTGACTATCTTCAAGGACCTACCTGAGAACCGGTTCAAGGTGATCTCCAGAGAGAGAACACAGGATTTCAGGAAGGAGCTAAAGCAACTTTTAAAACAGAGAAGAGAAAAATGTAGATAAAATTAAAATCCACCTCAGGAGTGCATAACTGTACTGAGCCAGTCATTGGGTAAAGAGGTACACGTAGGTGTCTGTGTGCCCTGTCAGGCACCCGGCGGGCACCCAGGGTTCTCAGACACAAAGGGTCTCTGCTTTTAGGAAGCCTCTCCTGTGGCTGGGAAGAAAGGTAGGAGGGACAGTGGGGCCGGGAGAAGGAGACACCATAGGAACCCCGTCCCTAGACCCACGAGCCCCAGGAGCAGGGACAAATAGCCAGCCGGACACCTAGATGTGGAGGTAAAAAGGGCTTGCACCAGGGAATCCAACAGACTTGCATGACCCTGGGCAGATTACTTCACCTTACTAAGCCTCAAATTTCTCTACTGTAAAAATCAGGATAATAAGCTCCCTTGGAGGGCTCTTATAATACTTAGGACAACCACATATGAAGAGGACCCAGATCCTAAGAGACCCTCAGTCGAGAATAGCTATTAATGAGAGAAACAAACGCTGCTTATTTGCCAAAGGAAATAGGAGAGTGGTCTGGGTCTAAATGCCCTCCCACCCACCTCCACCACCACCTCTCGGTCTCTCTGGAAGTATGCCCTCGAGCACCCCCGTGATCATTAGCTCACAGATCACACAGTTTTGGGGGGACTGATTGCCTGTATCACACAGTACAGAATAAGTTATTGCAGAGGGAGTGAGTGATGAATGATCAAATCTCCTGCCTGATTGTTATGTAAAGTGATATTTAGAGAGGAAAGAGTTTGTAATCAGATAAAGCAGAGAAACTGACAAAGAAAATTGATGATGTCCTGAAATGTTCAACCCAGCTGACACGGAGCTGGCTCCCTGCAGAGTTCCATTAATCAAGGAGGAGGTGGCGCAGGCTGAGGCGCAACCGGCAACCTGGATTTGCCCAACCAGGCCGCAGAGCTTGCTTCCGTGCAAGAGATCCGCTCTCACAGGAGGAGATCGAAGGATCTGTTCCTCATCCTTAATAGAACCACGATAGAAATGCTAGAATACTGCGCATATTTTATGAGAAACGGAAAACACACAACTTTACCTTCTCAATGTTACTTTCTAATACAGATCCATCCATTTATGAAACCACAAGCAAGGGATCCCTGCCTTTGGCCCAGGGCGCGATCCTGGAGACCAGGGATCGAGTCCCACGTCGGGCTCCCGGTGCATGGAGCCTGCTTCTCCCTCTGCCTATGTCTCTGCCTCTCTCTCTCTCTCTCTCTGTGACTATCATAAATAAAAAAAAAAAAAAAAAGAAACCACAAGCAAAAATTCTACAGTCTCTTTGAAAGATAGAGTTAATCACCCGTTACTTCTCCCGACCTGAAATTGGTGATGGCTCTTTTGTTGAAAAGTGACATCTCATAAGATGCCAAGTGTGAGAGCGTAACAGATGGTAAACACGGTTCTCTCCGTGTCCCGGCACGTGACTATTACAAGAGGAGCCGAGGAATGTGATACTGTATTTAAAGCCAATCCTGAAAATTAATCTACTACATCAGTTCTGTCTCTGCCATTATTAGGGTTGGTTTTTTCTTTCCTTCACATAAACGTACTTCTTTTTGTGTTTTTTTTTTTATTTTGACATTTGTCAAACTTGCAAATATTCAAAAATAGATAGTCAGCATTCCCAGATCAAGAAATACAGTCGAAATGCTGTTCGAAATCCATTTGGAGCTGACGAGAGTTCCTGGAGATGCTGGGCTGCAGCTGAGATTGTTGGAATGGTTGTCTCCATGGAGTACCAACTCTGAGATGATGGATGCATCACTAACCACTCCGACCCTCAGTTGTCTCACCTGTAAATGGGGTTCACGATACAAATGGTTGCCTATTATAATGCGTTATCTACAACATACTATTTGTGGCTAGAGAAACAAAATGTCATTTAAGGGGACAGAGCACCAGAGTCTTATTTGGGCCCCTACAGGAAGGGTTCAGAAACTGGACTTTGTTGGGTCTCTCAGGGACTGTGCCCACCAATCCAGCTCCAGAAAAACTATAGGGGAGATTCCTGGAGCGATGGTCTTCATGAAGCCCAGAAATGCTGACACCTCCATTGCATGTATTTTATTGCTCATGGGTGTCTGCCCATCAGGATGCCACTGCAGAAAACAGGAACCACTCTGGCCTATTTCAGCATATTAGAGCTTGATAGATGTAATTTAATATATTTAATAATATTTTAAAAATATTTAATAATTTAATAATATTTAGTAATTTAATATGCATTTTTATAGAATCTTCGGAAGGTCATGGCAGTATGTCACCATGGGCTGCCATTCTTTGCCCTGCAATGATACATTGAAAGGTCTCCAAACGCTCTTCTCCGTTAACTTCTTTATTTAACTCTCTGCTGCCCAAAGTGTTCATCATTTTGCATTAGGTTCTGAAGCACAGAGCTAATTTTTGTCTTCAATTTCAGAAATGTACCCCTATATTCTACGTACCTACTTTTTTTAAAAAATGATTTTATTTATTTATTCATGAAAGACACGGTGCAGGGAGACAGAGAGAGAGAGGGAGAGGGAGAGGGAGAAGCAGGCTCCATGCCGGGAGCCCGACGTGGGACTCGATCCGGGGTCTCCAGGATCATACCCGGGCCAAAGGCAGGCGTTAAACCGCTGAGCCACCTGGGCCGCCCTACATACCTACTTCTTAAGCTGCTTTTATTTTTATTCAATTTTTATTTTTAAGTGTCCTGCTTTACTGGTGTTTTAACTTTTCAAATTGTCTCAAAGTTATTTTGTGGGAGAGGAAGACCGTGAGATATAAATGACAAATACTTCAATATTTATTTGACTGTTTTTATATCGGTACTCTGCTACACGGGGTTATTTATTTGATAAAGAAGCTATAATGATTTCTAGGGGTGCCAGTAGACTATATCTTAATGAATTCATATACTCATCCATCTACAAAAATGTGTACAAACCAGCTACTTTGTGCCAGCACCATACTAGGTGTGACGGGTGAAAAGATAAATACATTTTTTTGTGTCCTGTGGGGGCTTTATACTGTCTTGATTGATGTAGCCCCTGGACCAGCATCAGCATCAACCTGGAAGCTTGTTAAAAATGCAAATTCTTGGGCCCCATCCAAGTCTTCTTAAATCTGAAATTCTAGGGAGGGAGAGGAGGACGGCAGTAAGCCCTGCAGATGGTTCTAATGCATGCTAAACTTTGAGACCTATTCGTCTGGAGGAAAATAGGAAAACACAATTCCTTGTGATAAATGCTAAGCTAGAGTTGTGCTCCAGATGCTATGGGAACCCAGTGGCAATCACCAGGAGAGAGCAAGTGGTGCATCACAGGAGAGGTGATTCATTAACTGAATCACTTCAGGTTGATTGGGACTTTGCCAGAGAGAGAATATAGGGAAAGATGTTGCAGGCAGAGGAAGGAGAAGAACATGTGCAAATATGTTGGCTTGGGTAACTACAAGTCCTTCGTGGTAGAGAGGTTTTAAAACCAGAATTCTCAAAACAGGACTGGGTTGATTTAGATTGAGTCCTCAGCTGAAGGGGAAAATGTGGAGTCAATATCTTAAATCTTTCTCACCAATATGGCCTGAATGTTTCTCTGTTTGTGTCTCTGGATGGTGCCTTTTGTGATGGTTAGTATCACTCTCTAATAACTTATATATCTAAGATTAGTGGTGCCAATGCCCTCTATGTTATCTTTTATTTTAGGATACATTGTGGTTACATTTCAGGACTAGGCTACTGTCACATAGGGAGACACAGGTCCTTTATCTTCCCCATGTTTGCTCTGTAGTTTTGTTCATTTCCCTTTGATATATGGAGGTTAAGTACTGATGACCCTGAGCATGTCCCTATCCTAATTTATTTTATCTCTATTATTAGTTTATTAGCTATAACTCTTTGTTTTGTCTTATCTCAGTGGTAGCTCTAAGGTTTACAGTGTACATTTTTATTTCTGAAAAATTTTATTTACTTATTTGAGAGAGAGGGAGCACTCATGGGAGGGGAGGGCAGATGGGGAGGGAGAGGGAGAGAGAATCTCAAGCAGCCTCCACACTGAGCATGGAGCACACCATGGGGCTTGATCTTATGACCTTGAGATCTTATGATCTTATGATCATCTATCTATGATCTTATGACCTGAGACGAAACCAAGAGACGGACGCTTAACTAAGATACCCAGGTGCCCCTGTGATGTACATCTTTAATTTATCACGGTCTACCTTCAAATGATGTTATGCTACTTTGCATATGTTTTAAGAACCTTCAACAGTATGCTTCCACTTCCCTCTCCAGGCCTTTGTGCTATTATTGCCATACATTCTAATATATAACATTCTACATGTTATAAAGTCCTCAATACATTGTTACTACTCTTGTTTGGAGCAATTATCTTTTAAAGAGATTTGAAAAATGAGGGGGAAATATATGCTTCCATTTACCTATATAGTTACCATTTCCACTGCTCTTCATTCTTTTGTATACTATCAATGGTATCACTTTCTTTCTGCCTAAGAAATTCCTTTCAACATTTCTTGTAATGCTGATGATGTCTGCTGATGATAAATTCTCTCAACTTCTCATTATCTGAAGAAGTCTTTAGTTTCCTTTTTTTTTTTTTAAGACGTTTTGGTTGACTATAGAATTTTATGCTGGCATTTTTTCTTTCAGTGTTTCAATTATGTCACTCTGTGGTCTTCTGATTTGCATAATTTCTGATGGGAAATTTGCGATCTTCAGTCCCTTTAAGTAATATGTTTTCTTCTCTGGCTGCTTTTAAGACTTTCTATCATTTATTTGAAGCAATTTGATTATGATACACCTTGGTGTCATTTTATTCATGCTTCTTTTGCCTGGGGTTTGTTGAGATTATTTTATCTGTGGGTTTATAATTTTCATCAAATTTCATTGTTTTTTTCAAATATTTTTTCTTTCTCACTCTGCTTTTTTTTTCCATAGAACTCCAATTACCATACTGTCTTGTTGATGACAGCTTTGTATTAAAGCTTGAAATCCAGAAGTGTGATGCCTTCAGTTTTGTTTTTCTTTTTCAGAATTGCTTTGGCTATTGGGGGTCTTTTGTGGTTCCCTACAAATTTTAGGATCCTTTGTTCTAGCTCTGTGCAAAATGTTAATGGCATTTTGATAGGGATTGCATTAAATGTTCAGCCATCAAAAGGAATGAAATTTTGCCATTTTTGCAACAACATGGATGGAGCTAGAGAGTATTCATGTTACGTGAAATACATCAGAGAAAGACAAATACCATATGATCTCACTCATGTGGGATTTAGAAAGAAAACAGATGAGCATAGGGAAAGGGGGAAAAGAGAAAAAGGAGAGAGGGAAACAAGCCAGAAGTGACTCTTAATGACAGAGAACAAAGTGAGGGTTGATGGAGGAATGTGGGTGGGGGGTGGGCTAGATGGGTGATAGATATTAAGGAGGGTACTTGTGATGAGCATTGGATGTTGTGTGTAAGTGATGAATCACTGAATTCTCCTCCAGAAATCAATATTGTACTATATGTTAACTTAAAAAAAAGGAACTCCAATTACATGTGTTCAATTGCTTAATATTATCTCACAGCTCACTGACGCTTTATTCAATTTTTTATAATCTTTTTACTTGCTTTCATTTTAAATATTTCTATCACTATGTCTTCAAATTCTTTGATCTTTCTTTTTGCAATGTTTAATCATCTGTTACTCTCATCTAGTGTATTTTTCACTTAATATATAGCATTCTTCAGCTCCAAAAATTCTATTTGGGGCTTTTCTATTTCTTCAAGTCATTCATCATAGTTATGTTTTCTTTTATGTTCTTGAAGATTAGTATATTTATAATAGTTGTATTAGCATCCTGTGTGCTAATTCTAATATCGGTGTCTTTTGAAAACCTATATATATTGCTACTTTTTGCTTATAGTCATAGGTCACATTTTCCTGCTTCTTTGCATTCCTGATTTTTTTTATTGTATGCTAAACAGTACAAATTTTATGGATGACAATGTTTACCTTTGTATATTGTTGGAGCTTGTTCTGGGGAGCAATTATTCCAAGACTGGCTTTCATATTTTGTTAGGGCCTGCCCAGGGTCTAGGGTTAATTTGGTCTCACCACTAAGGTGATATCTGAAATCTGCTCTCAATACCCACTGTATTATAAGGTCTTTCCAGCCTGGCTGATGGGAATATAGATTATTTCTAGCCTTGTGTGATCTCTATTGAGTTTTTTGCTCACTCCTTTCTTTTTCTTTTAAGATTTCATTTATTTATTTGAGAGAGGGAGAGGGAGAGAGCACAGTGTGGGGAGGGAGAGAGAGAAGCAGACTCCTCATGAGCAGGGAGCCCAACGTGGGGTTTGACCCCAGGATCCTGAGATCATGACCCAAGTGGAAGGCAGACACTTAATTGACTGGGCCACCCAGGTCTTCTGATACCTGGGCCACCCAGGTCACCCTGCCCACTCCTTTCTGTTGATTCTTATTCTGGCCTCAGGTAGTATCTTTGTGTACATACTCAGATCAGCCTCATCCACACACTCCATAGGATCTCTCTGCAGATATTTGGAGCTCTCTGTAAATCTCCGTCCTCTCTGGTATTTTGCCCTGGAAATTCTAGCCAATTTGGCCTCTTTAAACTTTGACCTCTGTCAAGCTCAACTCAGCCAAACTGTCAGGCTCTGTTTGGACTCTGCCTCTCTGAACATCAGCCTGGAAACCCTATAGGCAATTAACTGAGGCCATTGTAGGTCTCATTTATTGCCCTTCTCTCAGAGGTTACTGCCCTGTGCTGCCTGTCCAATGAAGAGAAACTGTCATGTCATTTATTTTGCTAGTTTTTAAGGCTGGGGAGATTCTGTGACTTCGTCATAGGCAGCTTGGAAGACACAGAAGTTTCTCTGTCCTAACCCAGATGGGGCTTTTAAGGATTGCATGTCATAGTGTGACAAGGAGAGAAAAACTGGGCAGCTACATGAGTACAAACACTGAAGTTTAATGTCCTCATTCTCTTGTCAGGGGTCCTAACTGTTTGCTATTGGGTATGGGCTGCCATGGTGATAGAAGGGAGCTGAGCAATGAGAAGAATGTGGGTGATTTGAGCTGTGCATTGGGTCTGATGTGTGTTGAATTTGTAAGGATTTAGTACTATGAGCTGTGCTGGAGACGTCCTATCATTTTCTCAGATGTATCGGGAAGTTCATACGGTGTCCTGCAAGCCTGCTGGATAATTGGGTGACTGTCTCTAAGAGGGTTTTATTATGATCCTGGAATGCTTATCATTTCCAGTGTGCGTGCAGGTCGGGGTGCATGAGAGGGAATTTCGGAGAGGACAGTAGAAAAGGAGGTGAGGCTTGGTCATGAAAGGCCTAAATATCAAGCCAGAGAATTCTGACTTCTATCACACAGATATTGGGGAGCCACCAAAGGAGGAAAAGCATTGAGAGATACATGAGCTGGTGTTCATTAGAGAAATTTGTTTTCAGGAGTGCCTGGGTGGCTCAGTTGGTTGAGTGTCTGACTCTTGATTTCAGCTCAGGTCATGATCTCAGGGTTGTGAGATTGAGCCCCTTGTCAGGTTCCATGTTGGCTTGATCCCTCTGCCTCTGCCTCTCTCTCTTTCTCTCTTTCTCAGTTTCTTAAAAAAAAAGAAAGAGAGAAAGAGAAACTTGTTTTCAGAATCTATTGGTACAGTAGATACAGCAAAAATAGGTATCAGATTAGTATGCAGCTCTACAAAATCAAATACTCTGGTGTTATTGATCTGAATGAACTTCAAGGAAACTATTTTGTATGTATGTGATAAATGGGCTTGAAGTTTGAGCACTGAAGGGAAGAAAAGGAGAAAAAGGCTAAAGAGATGTAAAAAAATGTGTATCCTCAACCAAAACCAGAGTGTGTGGCTGTGGATTCACAAATCAGTAAGTAGAATTAAAGTGAGCAGAAAATTAGCCAAAAAGCACTTTATGGCTGATAGGGTAGTAGTACCCCCAGAGCTAGATTAAAGGGGGATTTGCCTGCCAACCAGCCTCAATGAGGCTGCACTAATTGTAATGAGAGAGAGAAAATTTGACTTTGCAGACCCACTCTTAAGTACATACTGGATATGAACAAAAGGAGTGTTTTCATAAGTCACTTCTGAAGGGCACAAGACCTCCAAAAGCTACGTCCAGACATCCTCAGATGTTTAAGAGGCTTCTCTGCAGGAGGAGACCTGTTACCCGCAATTTCCATTCTGCTCAGCAATATCTGCTACTGGTTCTTAGCAGGGTGATACTGCCTCCCTAGAGGCCTTCAGGAACATGGGGGATTGTCCCACCCAAGGAAGGGGATGCTGACTCCTGCCACCAGTGATCTCTGCCCATCCCTCATGCAGTGTTCAATCTCTCTACCAAGTAAATGTTGAATATGCATATAAAGAATATCGGCTAGAAGGGATAATGAATTATCCTGTCCTAGCCTTGCCCAGGGCACACTCATGTCTTGGTCTTGCCCTAATTATCCCAGAAAGGGCGACTGAGGGAGGAATAATAGTCCCTCATAGCTTGCTGTTGTGGGGTTTCTACTCTTACATGGAGCCAGGGGAGAAAGAATGTTTCTTCAACCTGTGGATATAGACTCCGGCAGCAGGTGGGCTTTCCTGAGGCTGGGGTAAAAGTCAAGATCACAAAAATTATACAAAGAGCATACCCTGACTCCTCCCCATTCTCCATGCCACTTTTCTCTTCTTCTAGGGGAGTGCCTATAGTGGCTGCTGCTGAGGCCTCTGATGCCATGCATGTGCCAAAAAGCCAACAAGAGCCCCTGCAAAGTCACCTGAAAAACTACATCCCATCACAGCCAAAGCTGCCAAGTCTTGCTCCTGCTGATGCCCAGTCCGCCAGGTCAGCACCAGGCTGCCCACTGAGCCTCTACTGTGAACACAAACCCTCTGCTATTGCCAGTGCTACTGTATGGAATGTTCTGGAGTCCTCAGTGCATTAAATCAGACTGGGATCTTTACCAGTCCAGAGAGACTTGTTCTTGCTGTTTTCACCAATTCACACTGATCTGGGGGAAGGCTCCTCTTCCTGGTCTGGCTCACATCCCCTTCCTAGGCTCAGAATGGAAAAGTTCATGGGGCCAAATAGGATGGCAGAATGGATAAGGGCCCTGCCTTGCCCCCAACAGACTGATAGCAACATCATTCTTGCTCATGGAACTCGTTCCCTTGGGTTTGCTCTGTCCCAGTGGATCCCTTGTTCTGTCACATAAATAGGCACCTGGCAGCCTGCGCTATAAATGGCCACACAAGTCCAGACTTGCCTGATACTCCCAATAAACACCGGCTGCTGTCAGACCAGGCCCCGCCACTGCAGCCTTGGAGGGAGGGCACGGAAAAGCTTTCTCCTAGGACCTAAATTGTTCTGAGTTAGAAAAAGAGACTTTTAGGGAGAGGCAATACCTTCTAGGTCCCAGAGGACTTTTCCATGCACATCATGGTGGGAATCCATTCATTTACCCTGTGTCAACATAACCAACAGAGCTTTTAGGCACCCATGGGCAAGATCACATGCAGGACACTGAGCAAAGGACTTAGGGGTAATTAATGGAAACTACTTTAAGCTGTGGAAGCTTCTGTTCAGGGGCAGAAGAAACAACTATAATTTGTACTAAATTCTGTCCATGAAATAACATTTAATCATTTGTGCATTATTTGATGCACCAGATAGGAAAAGCTGCTACTGAAACCCACCAGGCCTGAGCTCAAATACTCAAGTACTTGACTCAAATACTTCTGCAAGAGCTCTCCATCTGTGGTCCAAGCTGTGGCTGTGCCTAAAAGGCCCCATCTCTCACTGCCCTGACCAAGAGAGTGAGAGGACTCATTGATGCTGGCTGAGCCATAATCTTTTTTTATTTTTTATTTTTTTGAGCCATAGTCTTTAGAAAATTTATGTTATATTCAAACTTGCTCCAGACTTGAGGCAGTTGGGTGACCTGTGTCTGCCTCAGTTAAGAATAGAAGAGTACCTACCTCAGATGTTGTGGACATTAGGGAGATTTTACAGGTGACACACTTAGCATTGTAAATGCTGTTTCTGGTTCTGTCTCTCTGATACTCTAAGGTTCTGTCTCTCTGTCATCTCTAAGGTTAGAGAAAGAGTTGTAATCTAGTCTGGACTCCTGATTTTGTGTCTCTAGGTGTTCTACTGCCAAGTTGCATGCTTCTGGGTTCTGCATCCTAATTACTAGACCTTAGTAGTTGTTTATATGCTTGCTTACCATAAAATTTGGAAATACTGTGTCTTTCCTAAAGCCTTTCTTTTTTTTTTTTTAAGATTTATTTATTTATTTATTTATTTGAGAGGGAGAGAGAGAGAGCATTGGAGGGGAGGGGCAGAAGGAGAAGGAGAGAGAGTCTGAAGCAGACTCTGCACTGAGTGCAGGGCTTGATCTCACGACCCTGCGTTCCCAACTCTGAGATCACAATCCTGAGCTGAGACCAAGAGTTAGATGCTTAACCTACTGTGCCACTCAGGCATCCCTTTCCTAATTGATTTTTAAGGAAGATTTTGGTTCCAGGCCTGGATGCAAGCTTCCAAAGGCTGGAGATGACCTAGCTTTTGTGCCTGGGTCTCTCTCATGCAAGTACCCTGTGTCTGCACCTGTGCTCCTCTGGCCATGACCAGAAGTTTCTCCTCTGAGGGCTGCTGTGGCTGCTGCTGTCCTTCCAGATTGGTGCTTTCTGCTTATGGTGACAGAGGGTTGGAGGGGAAGGTAGGGCCTAGGAAGGGGATGAAACTCATTCTTCCTCTGCTTAGACCTGGAACTGAAAACAAGGTTCCCACTGTCCAGAATTTATACATCACAATCTTTTCTGTGCGAGAGCCATGGACATCTGTCTACTAGGTCTTAGTGTTCAATCATGTCAAGCCCAAGCCCTTGGCCTACCAAGGCCATGTAGGTTACATTTCCAGTTCTCACAGATGCATGGAAAAGGGGGCAGGGACAAATGCTGCCGGGGTGTCTCCCTTCTTTGAAGACATTCACTCACCTTTCTCTATCATGAGGTGATGAAGCCACAAGATGGAAACTGTCTGGAAACCTGAGTCACTCCATGGAAGAGGGCTACCTTAGGGAGTCATTGGACCCCTAGCAGACTTTGGGTGAGTGAGAAGTAAATTCTTACATGTTAAGTAAAAGTAGTAGGCAGCCCAGCTATTCTGATCAACTCAAATAATGATAGTACTGTTCTAAGGGCTTTATATACGTTAAGTTATTCAAACATCACAGTAACTCTGTGAAGTAGGTACTGTTAACATCCTCATTTTACAGATGAGGAAACTAGATCCAGATAGGATAAATAAAGGGCAAAGTGTCATTTGAATATAGCAGCTCACATGAGTCTTATAGGAGAAAACCCACAACATAGTCCTCTAGTAAAAGAGGACCTGTCCCTTTTAGAAAGTAATAGCATTTTTCTCACCATCCCTGGTGAGATCCCTTACCATCAAGCCATATCTTTACCCATAGATGAGGCCCCTGATGCTGAGAGGAGAGGTAGCTATATACATATATATATGTATATATATACACACATATGTATATATATATGTGGCATATTCTTACTACCTTTTCTCCATCACCTTCTGTCTTAGAATGCAGGCACCAAGCCTGTATCTGCTCATTCTGCCTAGAACATGTTACACAGCTGTCTTGATACAGTAAGGAAACTAACCTAGAGCATTGACTTGTCACAGTGACAGGAACTGGAAGCCCTCAGCAGCGTGGTGACAAGGGTAAGCCTCTGACACAGGTTTTCTTCCTTGGAATTCATTGATCCTAGGACAACTGCCTCTCAGTTGCAAAATTATTTTCCCTGAGAACCAGCCTCCACCCTACTCCCAACACACACCCACTCCCACGCCAATAGAAGGGGCAAAGGAGATTAAGCAGCCTGGGGCAGGCATCCTGCTGTCAGAAGAAAGGCCATTCTGGCCTCCCCCCAGGAAAGGGTGCTTCCCTCCCCTCCCCTCCACCAAGGCCCTGGATCTCCCCCTTGCCCATCTCCCTTGGCCAAACCCTATGGCTCTAAAAGGGGAAGGGAGGAAAGAGGAAATCCTTCTGTGATAGGAGCCATTTTCATTAGCCACGCCTCTACTCTGATAATGTTTTTTTTTTCCTATTTATCTTGAATAATTGACCTTAACTATTTTATTCATAGGAACTGAATAATGACACTTAAAAAGCTTCAGACCATATCATTACCAGAGCTGCCAACAACTGCAGTATATCCTTCAGGCCCAAATTATCATTAGAAGAGATAAATCAGGAAGTACTTATTCCTAACCAGAAAGAGAGAGAGATAATTGCCTTTGTCACCAGTGTTTGTTTGAAATCTTATTTTAATTCTTCTGCTGGGATAAGGAGGTCCGTAATTAGTGTCAGCCACCCTTCACATCTCTTTGAATATCCACCAACCTTTCTTAGAGCAAAGGGCTGGGTAGTGGGGTCATGGGTGGGCTTGCAGCAGGAGTTGTTCAGATTCCAGAGGTGACGCAGGCTAGCTGGGTCCAAGGAGGGGGGGGGGTCCCACAGGATCAGCCAAGAGGGTCCTTAGCTTCATACAAAATGGAAATCAAACACAAGCCAAGAAGTGAGAGTAGAGTTTATTGAGGATATAGAGACAGAGCAGATACTGAGAGCATCTGGGAGACTCAGAAAGGAAAGGAGAGAGAGTCTGGTCTTTGCTTAGGTCTGGGGCTTTTACTAAGGATTGTGGTCTGCTGCATGTGTCTTCTCAGGCATGTGGGAGCAAAGAGGAATATTTAGGTGTCCTCCATAGTTATTAATGCCCTAGAGCCAGAGGTCATGGTAAATCTGTGGTTTTGAAAAACATTCTTGTTGACCCTGCCTGTCCTCTCCTTAGATCTTATCTATTGCACTGGAAGACGCCAAAGAAATCATCAACTCCTTGATCTTTACAAGGAGGACATACATTATCTGTTCTGTAGGGTGTGTAAAGGTAGGGGCATAGGTCCTAGTGAGAATAGAAGCAGGAAAAGGAGCAAAAAAACAGTCCTTTATGGAGTCCCTTTTTTTCCTGTCCCAGAGGGATGGAGATACGGAAAGAGAAGCCTCCTCAAGAAGCAATGCAGCAAATATTCACAACCTAACATCTAATAATTTGTCAGACATGATTATCAGTATAATCCCTTCCTCACTATATTAATAAAAGAAAGTCAGTGAGTGATACTCACTAGTGCACTAGGGAACACCACCAGTTGTGTGTTAAGAGCTAAGACAGCCTGGCCATCTGCTGCTCAGGGTGTGTGTATGGTGGTGGTTGGGGGGCAGGTGGGGGGCAGGTGTTCAATAAGACCATTAAAAAATGCATAGAGAAAACATTCAGTAAAGAGGTGATGCTCCAAACCTTAAGGAGCCACTGCTGTTAATGTTGGTAGAGTCTTGAGACACTTGTTCTAGATGAATGACAGAATTTCTCTTGGGGAGAGAACTGCTCTTTAGTTTGAGGGGAAAAAATACTTAATAAGATTTTTGACTGCTCAAAGACCACAAATATAGGTCAAGTCTGAGGGGGAGAAATTCAAACAATAAGGAAGATAAAACTTCCTGTATAAAGAATGAGCTGGTTGTGATTAGTCTTCCTCTTGCTGCACTGTTCTGTGCCCATGGAGGCTGACCTCCAGGAGGGCACCACACAGGTTCCCTGGCCGCATGGCTTTCAGTTGATTTCAGTGGGAAGCACCTGCAAGAGAAAAGAGGAGATATGTACTTGTCACATCCCACACCACTCCCTCTCCCAATCCCTACTTACCCAAGGGTCCAGTGTTGGCTGCATTTTTCTGCTGCCCCAGCTCCACATGGAGCTCCCTTTTCTGTGGCTCCAACCCTCACCGGGTTCTCACAAGATTGGTCAAGTCCAGGAGTGATAACATCTTCCCACCATGGCTCATCCCTGGGGACCTCACCATCTCTTGTTACTTCCCTTTGCTGGTGTCAATAGACCCTTCACTAAACTGTCTTGGGTCAAACCCTCTTATTCTCCATCTGCTTCCTGCTAGCACCCCCCGCTGCTATCAGCAGGTATGATACTGTGATTTATAATAAGAATTATAAAAAAAATTTAAAAAATATAATAAGAAATATATGTTTAGTCTTTCTCCCAGTCCCTGCTTCTGGCATAGAGCTCCTAAAACCCTCAGAATTTCTTAAATAATAAGAATGACAAGGATGTCTTTGTTATGCTAATGAAGTTACTTTGGGACAGCCCTTAATGATGGGGAGTGGTTGCCAGGAAAATCAACCCTCTGTTTAAAGAGCTGGAAATTTCAGTTCCACCCCTGACCTCTGGGGGAGGGAAAGGTGCTGGAGTTTGAATCAATGGCCAATGATTTCATCAATCATGTCTATGTAATGAAGCCTCCATAAAACCCCGAAAGGATAGGGTTTGGAGGGCTTTGGGGTTGGTGAACATATGGAGATTTGGGAAGTTGTTTACTCAGGAAGGGCATGGAAGCTCCAAGCCCCTTCCCACATACCTTGCCCTATAGATCTCTACAGCAGTCTGTTGACTGGTATCCTTTAATATCCTTTGTAATAAACCAATAATCTAGTGGGTAAATTTGTTTCCTGAGTCCTATGAGCCAAAGAGGACATGGTGGGAATCTCTGATTTATGGGTGTCAAACTGGCATCTGAAGTGGATGACAGGCTTGTGGGACTGAGCCATAAACCTGTGGGCTCTGATGTTGTCTCCAGATAGATAGTGTCTGAATTGAGTTGACTTCTAGAACACCCAGCTGGTGCCAGAGAATTGCTTGAGGAGGGGCGGGGGACCCATACACATTGGAATTGGGTGTAGAATCCTTAGCAGGGATATTCAGTTGTCCCCTAACATTGAAGTGGGTGGGGCTCTGATCCTTTCAGAGGACAGGGAGGAAAGTCATCTAAAGTAAAGGAGCAAAACTGTCAGATTAAGCGGCACAAGACACTACCCTTGTGGGTGGAATAGCCAGTGCCAAATAAGCAGGATGGCTGACTTTTAAGTTGTGTCCTGGTTGGGGTTATTTTCTTCTTGTTTCATTTGATTGTTCAACTCATTTATTTATTATAATTCTCCATTATCTCCAAACCCGTAACAAAAATTTGTCACGTCAACTAACCATACGTTAATGGGATTTTGTTAAATGCAGGAGTACAAGCTACTTTCATACTTTAGGGCAAAATGAAGGAGAAAATGGAGCAAACCAGCTCTGCAGGGGGATCAAAGGTAAGATGACAGCTGAGATGTAAATGCCTCATGCCCAGGAAAGCTGCAGAGCATGGGGACAAGCATTGAGCTCTCTGTAGTTGGGGGCGGAGTTATTAAAATAAAATAGCAAGTTATTTTGCTTGGCTATGAAAGGGAAAGGTAAACCCAGAACATTCACATTCAAAGCTTAAAGAAAAATCTCTCTGAAGATATAATCACAGGGACATGAGAATATAGGTAACCTTTGTCAGAACACTATGAAATCAATGTCTGAAAAATTTTGTTCCAATTTAAAAATTAAACTTTTTAGAATTTTAAAAGAAATTCTATCATGCATCCTGGATACGGGAAAATAAAAACTAACAAAAATACGGTAGGCATGAAAGGCACAGTATAAAACTCAAGACCAGCTCAGAACACACACTTTCTCCCTTGAAGCAGGACATTGGCAATAGCAGATAGAGTCCATTGTGGGAATGGCATGGCCTTGTCTGCTTACTAAGACCAGGGTTTATAGTGACTTCTGTCATAAGCTTCCATTTATAATAGTTTCTAAGCATGTGTACATTTTTAAAGAAATGAAGTTATCTATAGCCAGGGGCAAATGTTTGGGATGTCCACAAACGTGTTTTAAAAGTATGAAAATTATGCAACAACAATCTTTTTTTTTTTAAACTGTATTTTTTTGTTTTATTTATTTATTTATGGTAGGCACACAGTGAGAGAGAGGCAGAGACACAGGCAGAGGGAGAGGCAGGCTCCATGCACCAGGAGCACGACGTGGGACTCGATCCTGGGTCTCCAGGATCGCGCCCTGGGCCAAAGGTAGGCGCCAAACTGCTGCGCCACCCAGGGATCCCCATGCAACAACAATCTTACGCAAGGACCCATTTCAATCCTTCTGATTTATGTTCAAACATGACAGGTGCTGCCTACTGAAGGATGTGCATCTAAGAGCCATTTGGCCGTTTAATTGTTCTTCTGCAGTGTGACATGATTTTGTGAGCCTTCGCTTGGGAACATTTAATTATCAGGAATAGTAAAACAGTGCTAGGACAGTATTGGTGTTTTTGCCTCCCGCTCCCCATCCCAACCCCCATCCCAACCACACGTGCACATGTACACACACACACACACACACACAGAATGAGCGATTATCCTCCCGCATAAAACCTTTAGGAGCAGCAGAGAGTGACAGAGCTTCCGCAAGTCACCAAAGCTCAGCCTGAGCTACAAAAACTAAAGAGTTTCAGTGCCATCAGGCCTTTCCTGCTCTAGTCTCCACTTACCTGCCTAGCCTCGTAACTACCCACTTGCCCACTAAGCGCATCCTGGTCTCCAACTGATTCTCCAACTGATTTTACTTATTCAAAAATAGTTACCAAGTGCCAAGTGCCCCTTCTGGATGCCCAGGGCACCTCATATTGCTCATAGCACTTACACACATGCTTAAATTATCTGTCCCTATCTCTACCTGGACTGCGTGTGCCTAAAGTGTGCTTGGCGTATAATAGGCATTCAGTGAATCTAAAGCTAGTGAAGAAATGAAGAACTCAATGAACACTCCCCGTCTCACAACCTAACTTCACAATTTGACCAAGAGGTCATTCTGCATTCTTGTATTCACACTCAAGTTACTAATCCTGAATAACATTCTGTTCTCAAATCGGTAGGGCTAGTTTTGGGGCTCAGAAACATCCATATCATGAATCTTTGCTTGGATACCCATTAGAATCTGCTTTATATTTATATTATATTTCTATAATGTTTAAAGCCTCTCTTTGAATATTGTTACACTAAAATATGCTGAAATTAAACCAACAGACACAGTGGAAAAGGTATGGGAATAACTCTAGTTTCAATTTTGCAACAAACTAGCCATGACTGTGGTCAAGAAACTACCCATCCTTACACTTCATGCTCTCATTTGATCCAAAAGGACTTAAACTAAGTGATGTCCTTCATCCAAGAATAATAGCAGAACACCTACCCTGTGGTCCGTCTTGGGTTACCATACTGGAGTTCACATGAGGAGGTAGGGTGGAGAGACATATGCAGAAGACTATAGCTGTGCTTCATTTTATTAAGTGGGGTGACAGGGACACAGACAGATAGGGATGCCTAAAGGTTGGTCTCAACTCAAAGGACAAGGCAGCGTTAGCCGGGGTTGGAGAGGGTGGTGAAAGGCACCCCAGGTCAGTGAACTCCCTGGGAGAAAATAAGAGCATTGCAAACAATAGTAGAATGAATGAAAAGATGCAAGATATGTTCCAGAAAGGTCGATCCCAGGAACACTCACACTGCCTGGGGTTCCCTCAATTTACTACAACTCTGGGATAGGTAGACGCTAGGAGGGACTAGTAAGGGGACCTGGTTTAGGTCTGGAGCTGTCATCGGGAAGGGTGTCTGAGGAATGGCATTTTTGTCAACATCTGAAGGTAGGCAGGAGTTTGGCATCAAGAAAGACATCCAGGGATGGAGCTGAGGCACTGCCGGCCGGCCCCACAACCCCTTATCCTGGCTTCCTGTGATAGGAACTTCCTTCTTTTATTTGAGCTTCACATTTTCAAATCCTTCTGTGGTTCTCTGCAGTATATATGAGCATGTCTCACCCTAGAGAGCACAGGTGGGGTTTCCATATCTTGACAACCTGGTGGCTGGCCCTGTCCTTGCACATGGAGGCCTGTGCTCAGTACCTGTCCCCTGGGGAATGATGAGGCTCATTACCTGCAGCCCCGACACAGTAATGCACCTGAAATTCAGGACAATTTCAGAAGAAGCAAAGGCTCATTTCTGGTAGTACAAACTGCGTTCTTTTATTTAGATTTTCACAAGTCAGTTTTTCTTAGGGGCAATAGGGCCAAAACAACATTCTCTAGATTGGAAGAGCAAGTTTTGAATTTGTTTCGCTGGAAGCTCTACTTGTTACAGTGAAAACCTCCAACACTCCTCAGAGATAAAATGGGTTGAATTGCTGGAGGAAATCCTAGGGATAAGCCAGTCCTCTGGACGCCAGGAGGCAGTGTGTTTGCTCCCTAGGGTGCCTACCTCGTGTTTGTGTGATTGTGAACAATGCACATCCTGATTTTCAAAAGTTTTTACAAATGACACAAAATACAGAATTTTTTGTGAAAAAACCAAATGCATACTGTCATTATCCCTTGACATTAAAAGGGCGAGGACATTGTTAGAAACACTGTATCCCGTGTCCTGAAAAGCAGAAGGATGCTAGTGCAAGACCAGGGTCCCAAGCAAGGCTTTCTCCAGGAGCTACTTTCCTCCACCTGTTCACATGCCCATGCTGTCCACAGAATTCATGAGGAGAAGCATCCTTCCGGAAGGTGAGTACCCAACAGACTATGTGAAGAACAGAAATTTCTTTCCTTTTACAATTATGAAAATGATCTTATCTACCCTCCAAGCAAATTATTTGAATTGTAAAGTATTACCCTCCTGTGATGAGCCAATGATGCTGTAGACTCCTAGATCTAGTAATACTAGAGTACTAGTAGTACTACCACCACGAAATCTGCTACTACTACTAAGTTTTCCTGAAACATTCGATGTGGATGGAGTATGTTTTTTTAAAAAATATACAAAGTTTTACATAAGTTATCTCCAGAAATAGATTTAAATTAAACAGCATCTGCATAAATTACTCTTCTTGGAAAAATCTGGTTATGACTAGTAAGAAATGCTATCATAATATGCGATTACATTAATCAAAATTGATATGACATTTTATAGCTAAATGGTTTCTGTGTTTTCATCATTGATTTTGTTGTTTTTATTATGATTAATAGGAATAAGCATTTACATAGTCATCAAGGTATATAGCAAAATTTTGGGGCACCTTGGTGGTGCAATTGGTTGGGTGGTCAACTCTTGGTTTCAGCTCAGTCATGATTTCAGGGTCATGAGATCAAGTCCCATGTTGGGCTCCCACACTTAGCACAGAGTCTGCTGGAGATTCTCTCTCCCTGTCCCTTTGCCCCTCCCATTCCTGCTCTCTCTCTCTCTCTCAAATAAATAAGTAAATCTTCTTTAAAAAAAAGGTATATGGCAAAATTCTAAAAATTGTTATAAAGGAGGTTTCTAATGAAATAATAAACTGAACCACTTGTATATACATGTAGGGCTAACTACTTGTATATACAGGCTAGTCCTAGACCTTTGGCCCTAAGGAAAAAGCCAGGCTCTATCTGTTCTCTGTATTTCAAGAAGCTTATTCTCGGGGTCATTGATCCTGTTCATCTGGTAGTCAGCAAAAATCTATTAACTCTCTCCTGTGTGCCAGGCATTATTTCAGGTAGTGGGAAATTGGTAGTAACTAAAATACAGTCCCTGCCTTCACTCAGCTTTAGGTGGAATGGAGCATAGAAATAAGTAAATGTGGTGTATTGAAAACTGTTTTAGGGGAACCCACAGGTGCTGGGAATTTTGCTCAGACTTAGAGTGTCCAAGAAGGCTTCTGGAAGGAAGTACAGTCTAAGCTGAGAACCCAAGGATGAGCTGAGCTTATCCTGGCATGAAAAGCAAGAGACTGAGTGTCCCAGGAAGAAGGAACAGCATGAGCAAAGGCCTGGAGAGAGGGCTCATTTAGGGAACCAGAAGTTAACAGAAGGACCCTAACTACTGCCTATGCCCATCCAAATATTTGTAAATTCGGACCTCTTGCTCTGGATCTCTGGGTAACAAACTCGTTTAATAAACCCTACTAAAACTCTTAAAGAATCCATCCAAAAAGTAGTGACAGATATTTCTGAACAGAATGGATTGAACTGAGTTGAGGAAAGCCTTCAGGTTAAATCAATATATTTTTACTCTGGTAGCTTCCAAAGCTTCTCTGTGTTTCCATCCAGAAGTGGTTGCTGCAATCAGTGACTTCCGTCAGGACAGGAGCTGAGCTGGGGGGAAGCAAAGGGAGCAGGAAGTAGCTGAGCAGCCAGGCAGTGCAGGGGAATCAAGAGTCGATAGCCTGGGGATGTACAAACCCACCCATGCTGCCTGCCAGAAAAATAGACAATCAAATTCAGGGCATGGAGCCTTCCTAACCTTGTTATCACAAACCCTTTCAAGCCATTACATTCAATTACATGAAAGAGGCCGGGAGGTTAATATGAGCCCATGGATTGCCAAACAGTTAATGAAATCACAATAAAAGAATTCAATGACCACAATCAATTATTAATGTAAAGTCTGATTTAATAATGGAGAATAATGTCACTGTGTTCATATCTTTCTAAGTGATGAATTGCTCTTTCCATTCAACAAACATTTATTGAGTACCTACTACTTGCTGCATGTGAGATGTTGAACACCAGGAATTTAAAGATAAATAAGACATACTCTTCGACCTCAGTGGATAAGACAGAAATCACTACAAACAGTGCGGAGAGAAAAGAATCCCGTTTAGCCATGTTTTCTGTTCCCTTCCTTGCTGAGAGCCTATTTCTTTTGTGTTCCCTTTCATTGGTCATTTGCCTAGAAATCCTCCCTCATTGCCATAGAATTTTATGGACTGACAGGTCCTTAGAGATCATGGAGCGTTTTTTGTTTTCAGATGATAGGATCCAAAGGTTTCTTGGCAATGCCAAATGGGCTATCTGTTGATAAATGCCTGATGGTTCTATGTTCATTCATTCATTCATGCATTCATTCATTCACTCATTTGACAAAGTATAGAAGTCCAACTTATTCCAGCCACAGCACAAGGCATTGAAGATGTGGCAGTGAGCAAAAAATAGAGGTCTGAATGTTCACGGAGGTTCCTGCCTATGTGGCATTTAGAGTCTGTAGGGAAGAATATTAATGGAACCATATCACCAATGTATACTTATGGCTGTGACACATGCATGAAACAGAGGTACATCTCACAGGAGTGTTGGGTAAATACAGAATCTAACCCAGTCCAGGAGGTTCAGAGAAGGTTGCCTAGGGAAGTGGGGCTGGACCAGAGGCCTGAAGGAGGAATGTGCATTAGATGGGTGGGGAAGACATTCATAGAGAGGGATGGTGTGTGCAAATGGCTCAAGATAGGAGGGACTGTGGTGTCTTCAAGAGAGGAGAGTGACGGATGGAGCTCCGAAAATGGGGTGGGCTGTGAAGCAAAATGAAGCAGGTATGCAGGACCCTGTAGGCCCCATTATGCATTTGGGTCTTCATGTCCAGAACCATGGGAAGCCATGGGAAAGGATAATAGATTGGAGCACAGGGCTGGTGAGATGATCACATCTGAACTTGAAAAGTTCCTTCTGGTCACTTAAAGGAGTATGTACTGGAGGCCGCTGCCTGAGTGTCAGGCTTGGCAAGGGAGCTATGAGAAGTGATTCAGGCAAGACTGGATGCTGTGTGAACCTAGGAGTGGGTGGCAGAGAAGCCCATGTAGCTGGTATGAATTGTCCTGTGACTCCCAAGAGGCAGGAAATGCTCCATTTCTTTTTTAAAAAACCAAACTATATTTGGCTCCAAGTGACCACTCACCATTGCGAGTGAGTGATAATGTGGAGTCAGATTTTCTTTGATTGTCATGAGTCCTTATGTGATGTCATGGTACTCGTCTCCATCCCTGGGGTCACTCTAGTGCTCACACACACAAAAATTGGGTGAGCATGTCAGATTTTTTTCATGGCTTGCAGTCTCTTTCCATCTAGAGAAGGCTTAGCTGTGTCTATCACTTGATTCTAAAATGAATTTGGATCTGCATGACCCAAAATGCCAACCACCATCTGTCCTTGTCTAAAAGGCAAAACCATAATAAGAGGCACTGACACTTGGAAACATTTGTTTGAACCTATTTGACCACACACACACACACACACACACACACACACACACACAGATATAGCTTATAGATTATAGCTCTTTTGGATTCCAGCTTTTCGGTTGCTATAAAAGCTTACAATTGCTGCCAGAGGAAGGCATTCTCTATGCATTTAAAATATATCCAAAGAACCTACCTGCGAATCTGCATGCAGTCTCTTTTCTATAGCAGAGCTGGTGCTCTGCAGTTCATTGTGGCCTATGCTTTTTGTCATATCCTGCACAGACCATCTGGAATTGGACAACTCTGCTGATGGGATCAGCTCCCCCCACCCCAGCTTGGCCTGCAGAAGAACCTTCGCCATGGCTATCAGGATGAAGGTGCCAAGTCTGGGTTCCCAGGCATCTCTGAAGCCTCCAACCTCCCTGGAAGCACGGCGCAGGGCTCTGCCTCCCCTGGACTGTCCAAACCTGTCTCCTCCTCTAAACACCTTCACCTTGTTTCCTCACAGCCCCTATTCTTCTTGGCTATGCAATCATCATTCCCCTAGATGTTGCAAATAAAGAGTTGTGCCTTTTGGGGCTGGAGATGATTTGAGGGGGCACCTATCTCCACTTTGCTGGAATCAGAAAAAAAGCTATCAACTTCCCCTAGAGCAGGGGAGCCCACAATTCTGAAACCCACAAGCCCAAAGGAAGAGGAGAGAATACCTTTTTCTATTACTGGTGAATGGAAATTGCATTCCCACTGCAGCAAAAAAAAAAAAAAAAAAGACAAGGTGCTAATTAATTTCTTAGTGAGTCATGCTGTGTCTGGTATTCCCTGGCTCCATCCATAGCCCATCTCCCTTCCCTTGAGGAGGATACCCTGAAGGTCGGGCAGTTCCCATGGTCACAGCATGCACAGCCCAAGTTGGAAATACTCAGGCGCCTGCTGTGCCCACAGCTCTCTTCTGAATGGCTCCTTACCCAGAGGGAAGGTTTTACCACCTGACCACTGCTCAGGTGAGTCAGACCAATTGGGCCAAGGCTGTGTACCCGAGGGCTACTGCATGTGACCTTGCGGGTGTGCCTTGGTCAGGACACTTGGCCAATAGGGCAATGGGCACTGAAACCCAGGCCACACTCAGCGCAAAAAGTCATATACTGGCTGTGGGTGCAAGAACCTATGGAAAGAGCCCCTTTTTTGAATTCATCCACTCAGAGACAGTCCTTTCTATAATTATCTTCCTAGATGGGGAGTCTTTTTCCATTTCGCAGAAAGATACTGCAGGTGGTAGCAGGGGCCCTGGGCACTTGACCCAGAGAACTGGACAGTTGCTCAGGGTTGAGCCTGATGCCCAAAAGCTCTATTCAAGACCAACTCTGTATATAGAATGAGGGCTAACCCAGCTGGGCAGAGGATCCCAGAAAGTTAGAATCTTATAAGGTAGGATCTTAAAGGATGCAGAAGGGCTGAGAGGGCAAATGTAGGGACAGAGCACAGAAATGTGATAGTAGGTCCGAGCCGTATGGTAGAGTGGAACTGGTTAGTGGTAGTGTCAATGTGGCTGAGTTACCCTGGAGATGGGGCCTAGATCGGGAGCAGTGGGTGCCTGTTCCCTGAGGCCAACGACTGGGGTGCCCGTATACCCTGGAGCTGTGAGTAGCCACTAATCTCCTGCCAGGTGCTGGGAGTGGCACCTGCCAACTCCAGGCCACTGCACAGCCTTGATATTCCCTTTTAACCTCTCTGGTATCTTAACAATGAAACATATCACTTGAGACAACCCAAGAATTTTCTTGGTCCTCGCAACCCAAAGTGGCTCAGGAGCCAGCACAAACTGTGAGAGCAAATGCACAATACAGAAGCCCAGAGAAGTGCAGGGAACACCCACTGTAACACACATTGGAGACCAGTCACACCTGCCTCAGTGTAGAGATGACTTGGTTATCCTGAACTCCAGGACAGAGCTTCTCAACGACAGCCTTCTATCTCACCCCCACTCACCAGTCCATCCTACCACCCGGATCATCATACTTCACCAGGAGAGTGGGTGGCACACAAGGCATAAGGCCATGGGGTTATCAAGCTTCTAGTCTAATAGAATTTCCCATGTAAAAAAAAAAGAAAAATCCCTTCCTTCATAGCACTTGTCTGAATTGCGATCATTGTTTGTTATTTGCTTTATATTTAGCTCCTCCACCAAGTAATGAGCTTCCAGAGGACAGGGAGCCTCTCATACTATCCTTCCTGTCCAACTTGCTGTAATAGCTCCTCACTGAATTGAATTGAACATGCCACAGTATGTACCTAAGGAATGTTGTTTTCTACAAAATAGCACCGTGGTAGGCATTTTTCCCTAAATATTTGGGAGCAAGCCTTTTAGAATTATCCTCAGAAAATTAGTGTAGAGGCCTCATAAGAAAAAGAAGCCTTAATGTTTCATGCAACCAACAGTAAATGAAAAACAGAACCATATTAATATACACAAAAATCAGCTAAAATCCAGCTGTTTAGAGAAGCACTTTTAAGTGGCTGACTCTTGCATTTTTAATTCCCAAGATTTCTACTTCTCTGGCCTCTCCATATAGGAGTTTGTTAAAGCCAGAAGGCTGACCCCTTACCGGAAGAGCTGGAGGCTCACGCGCATCTGTCATAATGCAGAAAACTGTATTTCCAAATAGGCTCACACATTCTCTTTCTGATGAAAAAAAAAATCCACTGGTAATATTTAAAATCCATATTATGGCTTTGGTCTCCCTTTTGTTGTCAATACTCAGACCTTAATTCCGGAGCCAAGGTCATTCACATTTGGTGTGGATGTGCTTGGGCAACAGAGAGAATTCATCAGCCCTGGAGTCTCCAAGTCCTATCATCTCCCCAAGTCATGTGTGTAACTCCCTGATGGTGACTTGTGCCCAGTTATGGGAAGATGTAAATTCCACTGTGGGACTGAATCACAGTGAACCCAAGAGGACCTAGACCGACCTACAGCTCAGACCTCCTCCTGGGGTGGTCAGTTCAGCCCAGGTTTTCCACATGCTCCCTACACTCAAGGGGATCCTTAGCTTCTCCCAAGGAATTTGTTAAATGGACCTCAGGTCAGAATAAAACACCTTGACGTCGAACAGAAGGGCTTGACATCCTTTGGGGTGATCTGAGATTTTCCCAGCACTAGTTTTTACTGAGTGTCACAGGAGCACAAGTTACAAGACACAGAAAGCCCTTCCCAGCCCATGGCGCCATTTCACAGGACCCCCCACATTCTGTGAGGCCAACGAAGCAGGGCTAGCCAGAGCAAGGCAGGTCATGCAGGGCTGGACACAGAGAGGCTGTGAGCATGTATGCACCTTCCTACAGCTTTGCCCCAGCAGGACCTGTGCCTGCCAAGCTCTGCATCTTGGTGGTCATAGTATCAACCCCACCATGGGACACATAAGCAGTGCAGAGAACACTGGCCTGAAAACCAGATGCTCTGGGATCTCTTCCCCAGACTGCTGACCTTTGGAAGGCTGGACTGGAGACTCTTGCTGTCTTGAATTCGACATTCCTGGTTCTTCAAGCCTTCAATTCTTGGGTTCCCCCAAGCATAGCCAGTGTCATCCTTATCACAGAAGCCTCCCTGGGATATGCTTTGGGCCCTAGCTCCTAATCTGGCCCTGCTGGCACCTATGTGCCAGCAACACTAAGGTGGGGGCCTGGCCAGATGTGGGGGAACAGCACAGGACACGTGACAGAGACTGTGGGGTGTGCGGTCAGGAGTAACACTTCCAGAGCCTCTTTGGTGACATTCACGCCCAGCCCTGTCTTCAGACTCATGCCCTACCTCCCTGCAGCCCTGCTTCCTGCTCCATCACACTAGACTTTGCATTGTTTTTAGGCAAGTCATGCTTCCACACCCATGGTTAATCTTTTCTTAAAGATTGTGTGAATACTTTTCTTAAGAAACCCAATTGATTACTGCACAAATCTGTTATACAAGATTCATTTTAACTTGGATATTTTTTAAAAGTTCTCACAGATTTTTAAGCCTTATATCTTCAATGCAGTAGCAAATCTATTACTAGAAATGGGTTTCCATCTGTAAGGAAATAGGTACCAGGCATCAGGCCAACTGCTTTACTCTAGCCATTTCATTATTCTACAAAGTGGGTATTGACATTCCCACTTACAGATGAGGGACCTCTGTCTTCAAAAAGTTAAGTAACTTGCCCCAAATCACTGGAAGTAGCAGCAACAGACAATAGCAAAGGAGAGAATAACATAATTTTATTATGAAGAATTTGTGCTAAGATGTATACATATGTTTAAAATACTTCTCTAGGACTATTCATATGGGGACAACAGCCTAGGAGCTCCAAGGAACTGTCCCCCTGCCGAACAACCACAGCCTGGAAAAGACACAGCAGAAGACACACTGCTGGTCTCATAAAAGATCAGCGAGCTCTCCAAAGCTCTCAGTGTAGCCTGAGCCAGAGTAACAAGTTGCTGGGTGGGGGATTATGCAGTGGGGGGCAGGTGCCTGAGGAGGTGGGGGGTAGGGGTTATCAGTGGGGATCACTGGTAGCAGCAATGCCATGGGGAAATGGAGCCAGACAAAGGTCAGGAAGGAGAGGCTCCCAAAATGAGCCTGTACTCCCAAATAGAAGCTGAAATAATCTCCAGCTGGTGATGCACCCTGGCTTCCAGTGAAAGACAAAGCCCATGTTCTCTGCAGGAGAGCTTACCCATGCCCGAGTGTAGGCCCACAAAATCGACGCAGATTATGATCAAGCAGTGGGCTCACAGTCCAAGTCTCACAACACAAGAGAGTAAGGCACTGTGGGTCAGGGAGTTAAGAGAAGTAAGAGACAGCAGATAGAGATGGCCAAGGATGTAGACACTGGAGTTGTCAGAGATTATAGACTAGCTGTGTACGAGTGATAAAAGAAATAAAAAATTCAACTGCAAAGATGATCAATTAGCAAGAAATGATTAGAAATAGTAAGGTGGAATTTTAATAATCACAATTCTAGAAATGAGAAAAATACCGTACCAGTTCCAATAAAAATATAAGTGTCAAATAGCAGATTAGACAGAGTCGGAGAAAGAATCATCAGCGAAGTCTTCTACCCAAAGAAATTACCAAGAAATTGGGTGTGGAAAATATCAAAGAGATGATAAGAGATACGGGTGAGACATCTAATCAGAATTCCAGAAGGAAAGAACAGAGAGAAGAAAGAGATCCGGGATTGATGAAAAAATGTGAATCCACAGATCTAGGGGGCACACCATACCTCAATCAGGAAAGATTGCTAGATGGATAGCCCTGAGCAGGGATGACCAGCAACCTCTGCTCCCTTCCATCTGGGCTCAGCCTGTAGCCCAGTGGACCAGGAGTTAAGGAAAGAAGGGGGGCCTTGGGCTGACATTTAACTGCAGCCCCTCCCCCCACCCTCTGCTTCCTCCATGTCTGGGATGGGATGGGGCAGGGGCTCAGGGCCAAGAGACAAAGGGGCCTGTAAGCATAGCTGGTGCTGTTCTGGTTCCTGCTTGTCTGGCAAAGGCCTTCTGTTTTAAAAGACTTTCAAATCCTTGCTCTCCCTTTGGTGAGCTGTGTTTCTGGGCTGGTCTATTTTGACCATTCTTTTAGTCACTGTCCCTATGATACCCTTACAGCTTCTTGGCTAAAACCTCCCTTGGGCAGGATCCTTCAGGATGACGTGGACCTGATTTCCCTCCACAAGGACATTCCCAGCCCGACCAGCTGTCCAGGGCGGCCTGCTCTCATTGGTGCCTTCTCTCCTCTCTCTCAGCTGGTCACAGTCTCCCTCCTCGGTGCGCCCCAAACTTCCAGGGACATCGGTCACACTCTCTCAAGAGCCGTCTGCTCTGGTAGCAGCATGGGCCAGGCCTAAGAGTTGTTTCTCCAGCTCAGTGAGCACTTGGCAGCAAAGTGAGATGCTTTCTGGGTAACCTCAGTCTCTAGCAAGCCTTCTGTGGGGGCTCCCTCACCTGGCTTGAGATAATGGGGGCACAGGGGAGCAGGGGGAGGCACTCTCTCCTCTCTGTTTGGTCATGGAGCAGAGTCACCACTATGCTCTGTGTCCATGAATTCCTTTCAAAGACTTCTTTTCAGGGAAACTCCAACCTCCTTGATAATCATCAATCCTGAGGTTTGTAGTTATTGGATTGACCTAGCGGTATTTTTTTTAATTTGAAGATTTTATTTATTTATTCATGAGAGACAGAGAGAGAGAGACAGAGACAGAGACAGAGGCACAGGCAGAGGGAGAAGCAAGCTCCATGCAGGGAGCCCAATGTGGGACTCAATCCTGGGTTTACAGGATCATGCCCTGGGCCAAAGGCAGGCGCTAAACCGCTGAGCCACCCAGGGATCCCCAACCTAGCAGTATTTTAGCTGCATGGACAAGTCTAGAACTTTCCTTTAGAATAAAGAGCTCTTGTCATTCATTTTCCTCAGCTTTGAAACTTGGGCATGGGTCCTGAGACCAGCAATGCACTGTTT
The DNA here is from genome assembly GCF_905146905.1 of Nyctereutes procyonoides. Lineage (NCBI taxonomy): Eukaryota > Metazoa > Chordata > Mammalia > Carnivora > Canidae > Nyctereutes > Nyctereutes procyonoides. The sequence goes on along the minus strand of NW_026575033.1, from coordinate 7,392,938 downwards.
TGTTGTTTGAAATTGATGTAGACAAAGAACTGCTCATAAGCCCAATTACTCTGTGTGTGGAGCCTATATTGGCCAATGTTCTAATTTTACTTAAGATGCCAACTGTCCTTGCGAGCGTAGCATAAACAGCAACCAACAGGTGCACACACACTCTGCACTTACCTCTTGCTATGTTGGCCTTCATGATTTTTTTGTCTCACCAGAAGACAGACAGTCACTGGTCTCCCCTTCTCTCTCCCACCCTCAACCTCCATATCTCCTACTTTGTTTTCATCCCAAAAGGAAAGGACTCGCCTGGCCTTGAGCGGTCAGCTCCTAATGCGCTCATGTGCGGGTGCTTCCACACTGGTGTGCGCTCCCACACGGGCGTGTGCACGGGCACAGTGGGGCTGGGGTGGGGGGAAACCTCAATTTGCCCCTGCGGACCATTCACAGAGGGACTCTTGGCTCAGTTCTGTTTCCTTTGTCTTTCCCTTCATTCCACACTTTTGCTCAGTACTCAGTGCCATAGGAAAATAACACACATCTGAAGCCTTTTCATCCAGAAAACAAGCAAGGGAGTGTATCTAATTATCACTGGGTTGTTTCATTTCCCAGAGAGAGAACCGCACAGATAAAACAGCATGCCGAAAGCAATCCGCGATCCTTCTTTTCGGTCATTTTCAGTAGCTGTGTTTTTCTCTGCCTCTTGGGTATGCTAAGCAGATCCACAGTCTCTTACTCAAAACCTTGAAGGCTGAATGTGTTTTAGACCGCAGAAATGTTCAGATTGGGGGAAGGTAATATAGTGCAGATATCATATTTTATGTCACAGCTCCAGGGTTTAGGATAGTGCCTCATAATTAAACTCATTAACATTTCTGTGGCAAAGACTATGAACAGTCACCCTACATGAAGAAAGATCCTAATTTGCTTCACACCATTTTAGGTCAGGTTTTGCCACCAAATGGGAGAAAGAACAACAACAAAAATCCCTCAGTTTTTGGACATTGGAATTGTAGAGAATGCATGATGAGCTTGCATTCCCAATTTTTTTGACTTGCCCCATAAAAATCAATTGTTACATCTTTTTCCCTTCCGCTTATGTCTTCCTTTGTTCCTACTGTTGGTCTGAATTTGGAATCTTTCCCTTGTCCTTCCCCAATCTTATCATTCTTAAGTGCCTCAGTGATAATCACCAAACTAGTCTATACTTGAGGATCCTGTAGCCGCAACACCCTTTGTGCACAGAGGACATTCTGGTACAGAGGGACGTGGCCTGGACTTGGCTTGGAGGCTTCCTATAAAACAGGTTTCTGTCTTAAACAGCTTTGCAGACACAAACTGAGCGACTTATAAAAATATATAGGGCCTCCAGTGTTTGATGAGCTAACACTAAGAAAGATATTTCAGATGATCCAGCTCCCTCATCCTTCATTTATTGGTTAAATCAATGAGGGATTATCAAATGGTTCCTAAGCAACAGATCTCATAAGACTCTATGAGAGCTGCATTCCGGTTACAGATGACTTTCTGAAGGAGCTCATAGTTACAGTCCACTGCTTATGCCAGGATATAAAACCTTCAAAACACAATCCAACAGAATGTAATCGGATGTTTCCAGCAGTAAACGCTGATTTTATCCCTCTCTGGTGGCCTCAGCCTTGGGTCGAGGCTCCAGATCTCATGCAGTTTACTCAAGAATTACTAATCTCAGGGCACCTGGTGGCTTAGTGGTTGAGCGTCTGCCTTCGGCTCAGGTCATGATTCTGGAGTCCTGGGATGGAGTCCCGCTTTGGGCTCCCCACAGGGAGCCTGCTTCTCCCTCTGCCTATGTCTCTGCCTCTCTCTGTGTGTCTGTCATGAATAAATAAATAAAATCTTTTTTTAAAAAAGGAATTACTAATCTCTTTGTGCAACCAAATAAGCATCCAAATTATTCTCAATATCCAAAAGATGAAAGTAACCCAGGGATCCACTGACATGTAAACAGATAAACAAAAAAATGGTGTATGCATGCAATAGAACATTATTCACCCTTAAAAAGGAAAGAAGTGCTTGACACAGGCTACAACATGAACAAACCTCAAGGACATGATGCTAAGTGAAATAAACCAGTCATAAAAAGATGAATAGTGTATGATTCCTCTTACATGAGGCATCCAAAGTAATCAAATTGCCAGAGACAGAGAGTCAAATGGTGGCTGCCAGGGGCTGGCAGGAGGTGGGGGATGAGGAGCTATGCTTTAAAGGAGACAGAGTTTCAGTTTTGCAAGATGAGAAAGTTCTGGAGATGTGTGGCACAACGACATGCACATACTTAATGCTAGCAAACTACACACTGTAAAAGGGTTAAGATGGTAAAACTTACATATATATATATATATATATATATATATATATATATCTTACCATGATTAAAAGTAAAAAAATAAGAATGAGCTACTGAAAACAAAAAGGGGAAGGAAAATCTGACACATATTACAACACACATGAGGCCTTGAGAAAACACTGTGCTAAATAAGCTAGACGCAAGGACTAATGCTGTACCACTCACAGGAGGTACCCAGAGCAGTCACAGTCCCAGAGACATAGAAAGGTGGCTGCCAGGGGCCGGGGGAGGGGATAGGAGGGGGCTGTTTAATGGGTGTGGGGCTTCTGTTTGAGAAGATCAAGGGGTTCTGGAGATGGGCAGTGGTGATGGCCACACAGCCAAGTGAATATATACAATGCCCCTGGACCTCATACTTACAAACTGATAAAATGGGACATTTTAGATTCTATATTTCTACCACAATAAGAAACAAATTGCAAATGCAAACAAAGATAACTCCTGTTTGGCAGAGGCACTTTCTGCTTCAAGTACTAACACAACCCTCAAGTGACAGAACCAACCATTCACATAGGCCTAAAATTAAAAAGCAACAGGGAGGGGTGTCTGGGTGTCTCAGTGGTTGAGCATCTGCCTTTGGCTCAGGGTGTGATCCCAGGGTCCTAGGAACGAGTCCCACATCAGGCTGCCCACAGGGAACCTGCTTCTCCCTCTGCCTGTGTCTCTGCCTCTGTGTCTCTCATGAGTAAATAAATAAAATCTTTTTTTAAAAAAAAAAAAGGAAAAAAATGGAACTGATCACCCCCACAAAGAAAATCTTCAAAATGGTCTTGTCCAGTTTGCTTTTGTGTGTAAACATGTTGAATTTACAGCAGGAATGACTTTGAAAAAGGGACACCAAGTGAATCTCAGCTTTAAGAAAACTAGGACACAGTTATCATTTATAGAAACAGGTGCAACTGGTTTTCTTTGGGATTTTTTCTTTAGGATTTTTTTTTTCCCCTCAACTTTCTTCATGATAAATAAAAGCAGATACCATGTCAAATGAACCAGGGATCTTTGGCCACAGCTGTTGGCAAATTGCTAAACTCCATGAAGATCAAGTTTATCTCAAATGTTGTGCACCCTGACTTCTTGGCTCTGTTGATGCTGCTGGCTCCAGTGTTGGCATCGGCTCTGCGGTCCCACGGAGGAGTAGGCTTCCCAATGCTCACAATTTTTCCTCGATTGGATCTCCACTGAGTCAAATGCAATTGTCAAGCCCTTCTCACCTTTTCCAGCACTGGTTCTCTACCTCGGCCACACAGAATCACCTGGGAGATGTTTTAAACCCAAATGCGTAGGCCCTCCCGTTAGCCAAACAAAATCAGAATCTCTGGGGCTGAGACCCACAGTGGAGACAGCTGTTTTAAAGTAACTCTACAATCCTTTATAAGGTATCTGTGAGAGTAATAAAACTATATAGGTTTTCTCCTTAAAAATATATCCTCTGTTTTCTGTCCTTTCTTTTGCTCTTTCCTTTGAAAATCCCACCAATAATTCTCTCTGAAGCCCATATCCCATTCCCACTTCTCAAAATAATTAGTTGAATTATAAACTAATCATTGGCTTCCAGCAAACATGTTATTTATTAAGTACCTACTATTCTAGATCCTGGGAACAGATTGGTGAACAAGACAGCTTGCCAGCTCTCCTGGGGGATCACCTTCTAGAGGAGGCAGATGTACCCCCTTTTGGCTGGAACATCCATCCTGCCAGCTGGAAGGAGGACTGTGCCCATGGCCACAGTTGAGCCCCTTGAGGGGAGCTGCCTCACCCAGGGCCAGCCTGCAGCCAGCGATTGGTCCCTGAGGGTACAGTGCAAAGGCCTGGTCTTCTTGCCTCCATCTGGGGCAATCTGGAGCCATCCAGATCTCCCCATGGGGTTGGCAGAGGCTTCTGGTATCACTGAACCTCAGTTCTCCCTCTGCCCAGGTCTGCTTTCCTGGTCCCCACCCTTGCCCATGTTGGTCCCAATAAACACCCAGCATGCAACAACCCATCCTTGGGGGTTTCCCAGGGAACTTGCCCCAAGTCTGGGATGGATACTCAGGTGGCAGTGGTGGAGGTGGGCAAGGCAGAGTGGTTGAAGATGTCTGTTGGAAGTAGAGCTCCATGGATTAAATGTGAGCTGTAAGGAAAAGAGGCATCAGGGGTGCTTCCTGGGGCTGGGGCCGGAGCCAGTGATGTTGATGATATCACCCAAACTTCTCTTGGGGAGAAATACTGGCCACAGAAATTGTGGTGTATGCCAAAATAAGAGCTTCCAACTACACTTTGTAAATTAGTAAATGGTCCCCCTGATAATAGCTATTCATTTTTCATGTTCTAAGCAGTTTAGATACATTAGATACCTTAACTCATTCTCACGAGAGCACAACCAGGTAGATATTGTTTCCCTATTCCTGAAAGCCCTCAGATTCCACACCTCACCATTTGCTCCCTCCAGCTCAATAGGCTGCACTGGCTTTCTCCCCATCTTGGCATGCACCAAACACTCTGACTTGGGTGACCTCAGGCCCTTTGTATGTGCTGTCCTCCACGTGGAGCCCTCTTCCCACTACCCCCCTCCCACCTCTACCCCTCTGGCTGTCACCTTCCTCAGGAATAGCCTCAAAAATCAGTTCCTCAAAGTGGCTTCTCTTATCCTCTCAATGTTTTTCAGTTGGGTTCTCCTGGTCTCAAGTTATTTTTTTAAAGATTTTATTTATTCATGAGAGACGCAGAGAGAGAGAGAGAGAGAGAGAGAGAGAGGCAGAGACACAGGCAAAGGGAGAAGCAGGCTCTATGCAGGCAGCCTGACATGGGACTCGATCCTGGGTCTCCAGGATCAGGCCCTGGGCTGAAGGTGGCGCTAAACCGCCGAGCCACCAGGGCTGCCCTCAAGTTATTTTTTTTTAATTGATTAACTCTAGAGTATTCCTTTTTGAATGAGCCTATGATATTTAATATTTCTATTTTATTAACCGTATAACATTTCTTGATGATTCACTACAATTATAATTAAATGACTATTTGTGCAACGAATCTCTTTCCCTGTATGTTTTAAGCTCCATGAAAGCAGGCCCTGCTTTGCTTTGCTCTTGACCCTAGCACAATGCCTGGCATGTAGTAGGTTCACAAGAAATATTTGTTGAATGAATGATGGAAATATTGAGGCTTAATTAGATTACAGAATTTCCCAAGGTTATAAGTCAATTTGTGATAGAGCTAAGTCAAGCAGGTATGTTTGACTCCAAAGGTCAAAGCACATCATAATTTGCTGACCTAAATTGGGTAGGCTGACCATCAAACTGGTCAATAATATCTGGTTTAATCCAGCTCAAGACTGCTTCCCCAAGGGGCACCTGCCTGGTTCAGTTAGTAGAGCATGTGACTCTTGATTTCAAGGTCATGAGTTCGAACTCCATATTGGATGTAGAGATTATCTAAATTTTAAAAAAATTAGAGGCAATAAAAATGTTGTGTATCTATAAAAGAATGTTTCCCCAAAACTAGACTAAAATGTGGGTTCCTGTAATACCCAGGCTTCACTGGGACCTCTCCCAGAACAGCAGGGAAATAGTAATTTTCCTTCCATGCAGGCAATCCTAAAATAGATTCAAGTTGACATGTGTGCTCAACATGATGCTAAAGAATGGGGGTGGGACAAATTGGGACAGGGGGCCAGGAAGCTGTGATAATGTATAGTAAACTAGAATCCTTGGAGGCTGAGATGGGATTGTTCTAATAGGTAAGAGCACTACTAATTGACAAAATATTTGCTAGAAAACCCCTTTTATTTCAATGCTTACAATAAATCTTTTTTTTTTTTTTTTTTTAAATTTTTATTTATTTATGATAGTCACAGAGAGAGAGAGAGAGAGGCAGAGACACAGGCAGAGGGAGAAGCAAGCTCCATGCACCGGGAGCCCGATATGGGATTCGATCCCGGGTCTCCAGGATCGCGCCCTGGGCCAAAGGCAGGCGCCAAACCGCTGCGCCACCCAGGGATCCCACAATAAATCTTTTTAAAATGGGTTAGTCCGTGGGGCACCTGGATGGCTTCATTGGTTAAGCACCTACCATTGGTTCAGGTCATGATTCCAGGCTCCTGAGATCAACCCCTTCTGTTGAACTCCTTGCTCAGTGGGGAGTCTCTCTCTCCTTATCTCTCTTAAATAAACAATAAAACCTTCAAAAAAATAAAGTGGGTTAGTCCATTCTTCTGCAAAAATAAACACTGTTTTGTAAACAAAATCTAATTTTTTAGTAATGATAGAATTCCAGTGGGACCCAAGGTTACAGCTCTGATGATCCAGTGCTTCATTGAGGAGTTGGAGAAAGTCGGGCACACAGCAGAGAACTCCCTGGGTAAGTGAGCTCAGGACAAGTCCTGCCTTTTCCTAACACTCAGCTGGTGAGCAGGAGCAGGGCGATTCATCCATGCGGACCTGTGTGTCTTCATCTGTAAAATGATAATGGACCATATCAGTGTTTGTCACATTATTTTGACCACAGCCCACAGTTGAGTTCAGTGCTACTCAGAGTTCTTACACACACACATCTATGTATGTTTATATAGAATTGAAACAAGTTTTATGAAAAAAACTTACTCTTTTGTATGCACTTTTTTTCCTTATTTTATTTTCGAAGAAATTCTGGTTGCTGATTTCATGACCCACTAATGGATTGCAAGGGCTATTTGAAAACCCCAAACCCCACCCCAGATTTATGATTCTCAACAAAGAACTGGCTGAGTAAGGATACACCTTTAACATGCACAGGGATTTATTTGTTTTGAAAACTAAATGTCATGTTATCTTTGATTATTTGACTCATTCTTCAAAAAACTCAGTGAAAACCCCCTACTTTCTGATTAAGAGAGAATTCTAGAGTGGTGGTTGTTCTCGTTGATTGAGGTTAATTTAAAACTCCCCCTACACCTGAGGTACCATAGGATTTATATGAAGAACAATGAGGGGTCAGCATCTAGTGGTACATTATCAAAGCCAAAGGCACCTGGCAGAATGCAGAGGGGAATGAGGAAATGAATCCCTTGCTCAGATCTGGGTCCCCTCTTCTATGACTTAAAGGAGTTCAAGTGGTAGTCATCATGCTTCCTTCTGGTTGCAGGTTTCTATGAGTAAATTGCTGTGACTACAACCCTTAGTTCTGAAATCCCTGAGACCTGGCATTGTCAACAGGTCTGGAATCTCATGGGTGTCAATGGAGGAAGGTGAGAATGTTCTGCTCATCCAGAAGCAGGAGGTGAGACCTCTTGACCTCTTTACACTCACCCTGGACCATGAACCCTCCTGTCAGTACATGGTGACCAGAAATGTGGGTAGCTCAGTAACTGGGCAGAACCACAGGAAAGACAGCATAGACCTTGCCTTTGAGACCTTCAAGCAAGTGTAGGATATGAAAATCTGCTAGCTCATTTTCCTTGTATCTTGGGGACCTCAACAAGCTTCAGTGTGCATGAAAACCAAACCCACAGCCTGGTTCACGGCACACACTGCAGTGTGTCAGCTGTGCCCGGCACCTCTCCGAACCTGGAAAGGCATGGCTGCCTTTATGGATTGGAAAATTAAGACTCAGGACACCTGAGTGGCTCAGTGGTTCAGCATCTGCTTCTGGCTCAGGGTGTGATCCCGGGGTCCTGGGATCAGGCTCCACATCGGGCTCCCTGCATGGAGCCTGCTTCTCCCTCTGCCTGTGTCTCTGTGTCTCTCATGAGTAAATAAATAAAATCTTAAAAAAAAAAAGAAAGAAAATTAACACTCACAAAAAAGGAAAAGCCTAAGTTACCCTCAAGTTAGGGACAAGAATTGGGTCTCTCGGCTCCCAGTCCAATCCACCAGCACTTACTCCTTGTGCCTGAATGGGAGGACACTCTCAGGAAGGAAAACAGCATCTACCATTGAGCACTTCATAAGCATCTGTTATGTGCCAGGCCCTGCTCCAAGAGCTTCACATGCATTGATTAATTTAATTTCAAACTATAAACCCTGTAAAACTGGTGCCATTTTTATTCCTGTTTCCAAGCTATGTAGATTAAGAGTGGGAGATGGGGTGTTTTCACTTCCTCCAGGCCCAGGAGTACTTTCAAAGTCCAAATTAGGGAGCATGGAGCTCACTATTATTGAAAAAAACAAGATGGCCTTTGCCTGGACTCCTCTGAGTCATGGATAAATACATTATAGAAGGAAATGAATTCAATTGAGCTAATTCAAATTTCATGCCATTTAATTTTAATGGGAAGAATATTAGCCCATAAATAACACTTTTAAATAGTTGGAATATGAATATGTACAATTCAATGTTGGACTAAAGACATTATTTCAACATCATTTAACCTGATTCATCTCAGGGGAAATGAAGGAGACATTTTTAGTGGCCACAGAGGTAGTTGAGTGAAATTCTAATAAATCTGGGAATGGATGAATAAAGCATTGTCCCATGACTGCAGACCAGAGTTTAAGCACCTCTGAAGCATCTGGGGGCTCAGCCCAAAGCAGATGTGTAGCCCCTTCTTTTTTCCATTGTAATGTTCCAGGAGTCAGGCGGAGCATGTGTGATGCTGATCACAGCAGGTTAGTTACTCTGCTCTAATTGCTACCCACTCTTCTTTCTCCTTTAATACTGTGAGCCCTGTGCAGGGAGTCATGTCCTTGGGGGTCTTATATCAGTAGCCTCTTGCCCAATGCTTTTGAATGAATTATTTTTTAATATTTTATTCATTCATTTATCCATTCATTCATTTTAGAGAGAGAATCTGAAGCAGACTCCAACTTGAGTGCAGAGCCCGACACAGGGCTCAATCCCACGATGTTGAGATCATGACCTGAGCTGAAACCCAGAGTTGGATGCTCAACCAAGTGAGCCACCCAGGCACCCCTGAATGAATTATAAACACTGCTGGGCAGCACTACCCAATGCACATTCTGGCCTCTTCCCTCAGATACATTTTTCTATCTAAAAAGACTTCAGTGGCCTACGGATCCACCTAGCCCTCACCCTGCTCACCCAGCAACAATCATAAAATAAACCAACTACATGCATTTCCAACCTCCATCAACCTTACAGCAGTATTTCCAATTATTTTCTGGGAATGTTCAAGAACATTCCAATAAGAATGAGAAAAGGTTTCCCTGCTAAGAGTGTGAAGCTCTGGGTTAAACTCAAATGTTTCCTTACAGAGGATTTCTTATAGCCTTTAATAAGCTACCAAGTGCTGTGATATTCCTAGAAGGACCTGCAGCATTCAATTTTTCTGTCTTAATTTGGGTTTCCACAGAAGCAGACCCTAAGACAAAGATTTAGTATAAATAACTCATTTGGGGTATATTCCCAGGAAACACATAGGAGTGGAGAAGTGAGAAAGCAGGCAGTGAACAGATTTTTTAAAGCATGTTACCTGTCATGGACTAAATGTTTGTATCCCCTCAAAATCCATAATTTGAAGTCCTAGCCTGCTATGCTAGTGTGGCTGAATCTGGAGATTGAACCTTTGTAGTATAATTAAGGCTAAATGAGGTCATAAGTGTGGGGCCCTGGTCCAATAGGATTAGTGTCCTTGTGAGAAGAGACACAGGGAGCTTGCTCGCTCTTTCTGCTTGGACATATTCCCCCAAAGAAAGGCCATGTGAGGACTTAGTTGAGAAGGCAGCCATTTTTGAGCCAGAAAGAGGATTTTCATCAAAAATCGAACTCAGCTGGAATCTTAAACTTGGGTTTCCAGCCTCCAGAACTGTGAGAAAATAAATTTCTGTTTCTGCCACCCGGTCTGTGGCTTTCCACTGTGGCAGCCCGAACTGACCTAGGCGTTCCCACCACAAGTTGCCGGAGCTGCGGCCTTCCAAGAGTTAGAGTAAAACATGCACCGGGAATGTGATTAAAGCACAAGGAAACAAGCTGCAGAGTTTGACTCTGAAGTCTCCAAACAAGAATAGGACGCAGAGCAAGCTCTCTGTGCTGGAGTGCCTGGCAAACCTGAAACTGAGTGAGCAATGCAACTGCAACCATGTACCTGTCATCCCAGTTGTGGTGGCTTCTTTGGTCTAAGAAGATTATGGTGATCGATTAGTCCAGATACATGAGACCCAGGGAGGAGAGAGGAGGGTGCTGGGGTATGTATATCCCTGTTCCCAACAGTCATCTGCAGATGGCTGCTCCGAAGGCATACACTTCCTGGCACTTCAATCTGCAATGCAAGGTGGCAAGGTGGGCTCTTAGGCCACAGAAAGTCCTCAAGTAGGAGATTTGGGTACTCGTTGCTGGGAGTTAGCTAGGGTGCCCTGATGAGCAAGGGGACAAGTCTGGGCATCAACAGCACCTGGTATAGTTTCCAAGCATGTACTAACATCTTGTGGAACAGTTACGTTCCTTGACACCATTTGGAAAGCTCTGCTATATACCAATTTCAAACCTCCCAGAAAAACTTGAGTTCCTGTCAGAATCTGTCCATCTGCTCGTACTCATCTGTGTTAATCTGCACCGGCTGTCATAACAAAGTACGGCAGGCTGGGGGAGCTGACACAACAGAAATTTATTTTCTCACAGTTCTGGAGGCTGGAAACCCAAGATCAAGGAGTCCCAAAGCTGGTTCCTTCTGAGACATTTCTACTTGGCTAGTAGATGGCCATCTTCTCCCTGTCTCCACTTGGTCTTCGCTCTTTCTGTGTGCATCTGTGCCCTAATCTCCTGTCTACCCTCATGAACTCAGTTTAACTTAATCATATCTTTAAAGACCCTCTCTCCAAATACATTTGCATTCTGGAGTACTGGGCATTAGAACGGCAACATACGAATTTTGGAGGACAGGATCCAGCTCATAGCACATCCTGTCCCTTTGCTGACATCAAGGCAGGTCACTTGAAAAAGACAAAAGGGCTCTGAAGAGAGCAGGACTTGCCTCAAACCTGATCCATAGATCGGCCTGTCAGAAAGAACACATTATTCTGATTGGCGTGTGTGTGTGTGTGTGTGTGTGTGTGTGTGTGTGTGGTGGGGGGGGGGTTCCTCAGTGAGGCTCGTGCAACTTTGCCAGGGAGAGGCTCACTTGGTCATTAGATACGTAGTGTCCCAAATGCATTGGGAAGACCTGCCCTGCAGTGAGATACTGGATCTCCATCCAGCTTTGCAACATCCAGTCCTTCTGACTTCCTTTCCCAATCCCATGATCCATTCATCAGATAAAAGGCCCTCCCATGCACCAGGCCACATTCTAGGAACCAGAGAAACAAAAGTCAACCAAATGGAAGAAATAGTATTATGGGGAGGACACAGATAAACAACAGGGAAAGAAAGATAAAACAGGTGGTATATCAGAGGGGATCAGCTAGAAGGAAAGAAAGAAAGCAGGAAGAGGACCACAGTGTGTTGGGGGTGCACAGTGTGGCCAGGGTGGCTGAGGCCTCTCTGAAATGTGACATTTGAGGGGAGACCCGAGAGAGGCAAGGGCCAGTCATGGGGCATCAGGGAAGAGTAGTTTCAGGTTCACAGCAAAAGTGAGCGAAAGTACAGAAAATTCCCAACACACCTTCCCCCCACATGCACACAGCCTCTGCATTATCCACATCCCTCACTACAGTAGTACATTTGTTACCATCTATGAACCTGCATTGACACGTCATTATCACCGAAAGTCCGTAATATACATTAGAGTTCATTCTTGATTTTTTGGACAATTGTATAATGGCATGAATCCACCATTGCAGAGTCATGCAGCGTAGTTTCACTGCCCTAAAAATCCTCTGGGCTCCACCTATTCATCCCTCTCCCTCCTCCAAACCTTGGTAACCACTGATCTTTCTATTGTCTCCATAATTTTGCCTTTTCCAGAATGTCTTTTTGTGGCTTAAGAAATTTTTTAAAGAGCTGAATAATATTCCATTGTCTGGTTTTACAGTTTATTTACCCATTTTTCACCTACTGAAGAACATCTTGGTTGCCTCAAAGTTTTGACACTTACGGATTCTGAAAGTATTTTGAAGGGAAGATCAAAAGGATTTCCTGACAGGTTGGGAGGTTTGTGGGCAATGACTCTGAGGAGGTACCCATTTGGCCAGTACAACAGAGAGGAAGGAATCACCTGGATCTCCACACACACAGGGGACAGGAAGATGACACACTGACAATGGCCATAGCAATGATCACAACTCCTGTGTACAGACCCTTAGCTTTGTGCCAGGCTGCGATAAGTGTACTGTCTGCTTTATCTCGTGTCACACACCAGCCTAGGAGGTAGATGCTGTTAACATTCTCATTTTACAAATAGGTGAGTGGTTTATTTATTCAAGATCACATAGATCTGTGCATACTTAGCTCCCGAGATAGTAAATATTAATTATATGATAGCTGGCACTTTAATGTGACTGTATCAGTCTGGTTAATGTAAAAACTCCCCAAACCAGGGTAAATTCACAGAGAAATTAATGTCACTATGTAAGTCATCATAGGAGGCAGCCAGCTCGCCATTTCCCTGATGATACCATACAACATCCTGGCAGTGATTGAGTATTTTCTAATTCCCATAAAGTGAAGAGCTCATGACACAGGGTGGGTGTTGTATAAACATGAGCTATGAGTTTGGAGAGGTGAAGAATGTTCCTGAGTACCTAAAAGAAAACTGTGTATAACTGGAAACTTTACCTGTACATTTTCCCTATTGATGTGACAAGAAAATGTTAAATCTCTTCAAGGGTTCCTTTGAGTAGATACAAAATCATCATGTCCATCAGTGGTTCTCAAGAGCCAACCTCTGACCAACCTGGGCTGTGACAGTTTCCATCCATCTCAAAAATGGATGTTCTACAAAAAGAACAATGTGGTAAGTTTTCATTAAACCAGATCTATTTCATTTAAAGCACTCTCCTATTGTTTGAGATATGTCTCTGTGTGTGTGCGCACACATGTGTGGTAAAAATGTCCTTTTAGGGATGCCTGAATGGCTCAGCAGTTGGGCATCTGCCTTCGGCTCAGGTCGTGATCCTGGGGTCCTGGGATTGAGTCCAGCATCAGGCTCCCTGTAGGGAGCCTGCTTCTCCCTCGCCTCTGTCTCTGCCTTTCTCTCTCTCTGTGTCTCTCATGAATAAATAAATAAGTTTTTTTAAATGTTCTTTTAATATAAAATAATAATTAATTAGGAGTTTGCTTGCTTAAATGAACTTATTTGGCTAAGTAAAAGTTTGGAAACCCCATGTCAGTCTCCTTATTTTGTTATTGTTGTTGCTGCTGGTGAAATTTACCAACTGAAGGAATCCAAGTTTGGGGGTACCTCTGACCTTAAATAATCATTGTAAACTCAGTTGACTGTAAAGCAATCAGAAACACAAGCCTCCAATGTAGAATGATCAAGAGTTAGGACAGGTCAACTTTATTGCCAAGCAAAGCATGCATTAATCACCCACCACACATTACCCTGAGCTAGGTAAGCATCATTCAGAGACACTAACACAGAATGAATAATTCTCCTTCACTGTTAACGAGACCACTGCCAAAGCTCTTCTAGTAGCACAGTGTCACACCTGTGTACACATCTTGCAGAAGTTTGGCTGTAAATTTATCATCCTCAACCTGTTTGCATTGCTGAAGGAGTCAGATAGAGGGGAAGATACCGTACACTCTACAGGAGCCAAGGGCAGGGCATTGAGCCAGTGCTCTGGGATCTGGTTATTCCGACCTCTCCCCCTTGTCCCTTCTCTCATTTCATTCACTAGCCTTTTAAGCCAGGATATCAAGAGCCACAGGATGGGGGACATGCCAAACAATCATGTTTTGGCTAAAATTTATTGATTACAATTGGCTGCCTGGCCCTCCTGACATAGTAAAAGAAAAATTAGAAGCAAAGTAGTACATCAGCAAAATACACTGCTTCCCTACTTCTAGCTACTCCTGGAGTATCCTTCCATTTCCCCCTTTAAAGAAAGAAGGCACATCCAGTAGGAGTGTGCCAGAATTTTAAAACCACATTAGAAGAAAAGGCTATATCTTTGCTCACGATGCACATTTCCTCCAAGCCTCACAGGGAAGTCCATCAGATACAATGAAATGTAGGTCACAAGAAAAAGAGAGAGATTGAGAACACATGATTCATGATGTATCAAGTGATAGATCCCCTAGGAATGCTTCTTTGCAAAGCAAGTGTGTGTTGTCAAGCTGGCCTGCAAAGATGTTTAACTCTTCATCTCAAATACAAAGCATTTAGATTGTGTGAACAGTGCTGGCTCCTTAGTGATTCAAAAAATCAATACCAAGCCTGATCACTCCATTTCTCTCTTTGAGTTCTTGTGCAAACACAGCCAGCGTGTTGAGGCCCAAGAAGATAACTTTCCCGGACCTCTGCCCAGTGGAGCGTGGCACCATTGAGCCAGTGACATGCAACAATTCACAGCTATGATGCCCACCTCAGGGTTGGTGGTCTTTGTTACAAGGCTGAATGAGAACAGTGTACAACCTGAATGGAGTTACAGGTGAACACTTTCTCTTTATACCCAAACGGTAGCTGCCTTGGCCTCTACTGGCTTGATTGTTAAAATTCAGATGTCCTTAAAGCATCCTCTAATGATGTGATGAGTCCCCAAAGATGTATCTCAAGCTCAGCCTCCCTCTCTTCACATGCCTGTCTACCTCAGGAGGAAGTGCTGGCCTTGCCCCTTCAGAGGCTGGCCCTGGTGCGGACGTGGTGCCTGGCTCCTGCCACTCCGTGCTTCTGATGTCCTGGCTGAAGGAAGGTCTCAGGATTCCACCGAGAGATGCAGACGTGGCTCCTCCCCACCCCATGGCCAACGCCTGTGCCCATGTTACTAAATGAAAGAAGCTAGTTCGGGAAGGCTCCGTGCGGTATGACTCCAACAACATGACATTCTGGAAAAGGCAAACCATAGAGACAATAATAAGATCAGTGGTGGGCAGGGGTTGGGGGAAGCGGGAGGGAGGAACAGGTGCAGCAAAGGGCATTTCCAGGGCAGTGAAACAGCTCTGCATGATATTTGGATGATGAAGACATGCCATTACGGATTTGCTAAAACCCACAGAATGTACACCACTGCCAGTGAAGTCTACTGGAAGCGATGGACTTTAGTTCGTAATAGTGTGTATCAATATAAAAAAAAACAAAAACCTAAATTTATTCCAGAGGTAAGAAGTCAAAAGTGGGTCCCTAGAACTGTGTTCCTTCTAGAGGCTCTGGAGAGGAACCATTCCATTGCTCTTTCCAGCTCCTAGGGGCTACCTACACCCTTTGGCTCCTGGGCCCCTTCCTATGTCTTCAAAAAAGATCTCAAAAGGACCTTTGTGGAGTTCCCCGGGTGGCTCTCCAGTTAAGAATCTGACTCTTGATCTCAGTTCAGGTCTTGATCTCAGGGTCGTGAGTTTGAGCCCTGTGTTGGGCTCTACACTGGACGTGGCCCTACTTTATTAAAAACAACAACAACAACAACAAAACAAACCTTTGTGATTATGTTTAGGACTTGCCTGGATAACCCAGATTATCATTTCCACATTACAAAATCTCCCAGTTAGGAGAAAGCATAGCACAGTGCTAACTATTGGAGTTAAAAAAAAAAAAAATCTCTTTTGCCATATCAGGAAATACAGGTTCCAGGGATCAGGACATGGCTCTTTTGGGGGCCACCGTTCAGCTACCACAGGGAAGAAGAGGCAGCAGGAGACACTGCAGGAAGAGCTGGTGTGGGAAATGGAGGGCTGATGAGCACCTAAGAGTGAATGGGAACTGTCCCTGTCTGGCCATTTACAACATAACACACAGAAACCAGACTAACCAGTGGCTCAAAATCCAAAGAACATTTAAAACTATTTCTCCAAGCAATGAGAATAAAATATTTCTGAAAGTAATTCCTCAAGTTACTCTGGGGGAAAAAATCTCCAATAAATGCATTAAAAAATGTATATTAACAAAAAAAAAAGTTCACAGTGTCTCTCTCTGGAATTGAGAGTTGAGAGTACAGGTAATTTTACTTTTTAATTTTAATTGCAGGCAGCAACATTTCCATAATGAATATGTATTATTTAATAATCAAAAAAGAACTTTTATTTTTTTTAATTAATACAATTTTAGAAACACAAAAATACGTACAGAAATGAGGTGATGTTAGCACTGGCAACAGAACCCTTCCTTTTCACACAGAATCTCAGACTTAATGTTGTCTTTATGTGATGTGTCCTTTCTTTTTTTTATCTCCTTGATGTGCCCACAAAATACATTCCTCCTCAATTAAAACAGAAGTTTAAAGGATCTCATAAAGGGGAAAAGAAGGGGATGTTGTGATTTTTCATAGACTCTTCTATGACCCTTCATAGCAGTCAGGGTTTGTTTAAATAGGAAATTAAATATTAAAATGTACTTTGATCGAGCCTTCGGAATATACCTAATAGAAGTACCTACATATGTGCATTAAATGATGTGTACAAGGATGTTCATCATGGTTTTCTCCACAATAGCCAAAGCCAGACAATGACACAATGTGATCAGTAGGAGACTGGATTAAAAAAAAAACATGGCATATTATATAATAAATACTACACAGCAATGAAAAAGAATCAACTCCTAATCCATGCAATGAATCAATAACGTTGACAAATAATGTTGAGTGAAGGAAGCCAGACACAACTGTATACATACTGTATGATTCGTTAATGGAGAGTTAGTAAATAGGCAAATATCTTATATTAGAATTGAGAATAGTGGTTTCCTTCTCCTAGTGGGGATAATAACAGAGACTGGGAGAGAAAGACAGCTTTGGGGCACTGGTAATGTTCCATTTGTCAGGATGGTTAGAGATGACATTGGTATATTCATTTGGCATCTCTGCATCAAACTATATGTTTATGAGATCTGCACTTCCTATGTGTAAGTTGTACTGCAAAAAATATTTACTGTAAATTAGAGAAATGAATGAGAATTAAACTTTAATTTGGAGTCCTGTTTTATGCTCAGGTAGGATATAACCCTCAGCTAGGCAGAATGAGGCATGCATGGCTCATCTGGTGCCAATTAGCACACCAGTTAATCAAATATATAGAAATTGACCCACAGTCATTAACACAGGCAGCAAAGAAGCTGACCATTTCGACATAGACACCATGTCCTCCATGCAGTACTGGCTCACTTATGACTTGCCCCAGCCGGTTATCTGGGACAGCCCCACAATCTATAAATTCAATCACAAGAAAGGGCCAGGAAATGTGCGTACCGGGTCGACGTTAGCAAAGACACTGTGTGTGATTAAGATGGGCACAGAGCCTTTCTCACACGAAACAGTTGTTGTTAGTATAGGTTGTAAAAATGCCAGGCTGTGCTTAAGGTTTACAATTTCTTGCCAAAGCTACTTTTTTAAAAAGTGACAAAAAGGCGAATGATGAAAAGACAATTAACCTCACATACTGAAGGCATCTGCTCCAGCATCCTGTGATGAGTGATGGATGAACTGAGACAGCTTGCAGTCAGCTACCTTATGACCCACGTTACTTAGGGTCATGCAAAACCTCCTGATCTGCCCCCTGGATTCCAAGCTCCAGAGCCCACCTGGTGTCCCACTTCACACTTCCTCTGGGGAAATGCCCATTCAGCAAAGTTCAGATGGAAACTCCACTGCAGGACTCTCCACATGATCCAGGCCTTGCCAACTGATTCATCCCATCCCATCAGTCTCGTGGTTGGTTCAGAGCTGGGCATGCACCCGGCTATCCTGAGTCTCCATGGGAACACCTCTCCCCAGCTGGGAAGATGGTCTCAACTTGCAAGCCAGGGGGCTGCCTGGGGCCACTTTCACAGCTGCACAGGAGATGCTTTTCTAGGAAAGGTCAGTTTGAGGCTGGCAAACACAGAGAAGCAAGGACAAGAAATAAGCCAGAGGAAGGAACTGACCAGGAGCCTTGGCACACAGGATTCTGTTTCTGCAGCTTCTCCTTCCTTTCCACGAGCCACTCCAGGATCTTTCCCAGTCATGCCAGACAACAATATCCATTTTTAATTGAGTTAGTTTGAATTGGATTTCTGCCCCCTTGGCAACAAAAGCCCTAACAAATACACAAACAAATGTAGAATTTGGAGTAAAGTTTAAATTTTTAGTTAAAAAAAATTATTTTATTTTATTTATTTTTTTGGTTACAAGTATTCATTGGAGGAGAAGGTGGAACTGAGCAGAACTGTGAAGGCGCAGCTTTTCTTGACAATCCAGAGGAGCTGGCGCACACGCTGCCCAGCCCTCGGCGCTGCCGTTTGGCCGTCTCCAGTCCCGGGTGTGAGTTCTCTCAGCTTGTTCCTTTGCTCAAGATTTCACTGCCAAGAAAACACATCCACTTCATTACATTTTCTCTTCTCATTGCTTGCTTCTTTTTTTCCCTCCTTCTTTCCCAAGCACCTTAAAGAGGGAGTACCTTCCGCTACTGTCAGCTCTGGGGGGCAGGCCCTGTCTCAGTGTCCCTGGCAAGTATAGTGTCCTGCTAGCGCTGAGCCTTCCCCTTCCCTGAACCGCAGCGCCCGTGTGAGCCTCCTAAGGTCTGGCAGGTAGTTGGAACTGTACCATGCTAATAAAACTGCTATGTATCTGCTTGAACAGCTATTTTTCAACATTCATTACTTCATTCTAAAAATGCTTAGGTTCATCACATAGAAATTGACAGGAAGGTATACATCCCTTCATTACAGCATTTGCTGCCTGGTATTATTGTTCTTTTCTAGGCATCTATCACCACCACACAAAACATGCCTGTGAGTAGAAAGATCATATCTTATTGAATATGTGCGTCCAGCAGTTAGCATGGTTCTTGGCAGGTACAGATGTCCGATGCTTCCCCACCAGGTACCAGCAGTTCTTAACATTCCATAGAACCTTGCTTATCAAAGTGGAGTCCATGGACCAGGAGCAGCAGGATCTCTGGGACAGAGGCTTGCAAATGCAGAGTCTGGACCCCACCCCAGAACTACTGATTTGTAGTTGAGCACTGGCCAGTGGGGAGAAGTGGGGTGATCTTGCAGAGGCAGGAACCCACGGATGGAAGAAAGGGTGGAGAAGGGACAAGAGGAATTCGAGGGTAGGGGAATCTTCAGGACTGGGGCACAAATGACAGCGAGCACCAGGAGGAGGCAGGATGGCCAGAGGAGGATGCCCGAGGAGGAACGGTCCCACGTTCTGCAGACCATCTCTATCTACACAGGACCCTTTCTGAGTGCTGAGAAAGGCAGCCAGGAAAACTTCATTGCTGGAAAAGAAAAAAACCACAAGAACATGCCTTGTTTTCTCCCATCTTTAAGCTGGGAGATCATTTTTAAACTTAAGATCTCCTAGGTGCTCTAGGTTTTGTATCCGGAGGAGACAGGAGCTCATAAAAGCAGACGGCTATCAGGTTCTTAATCTTAGAACCTACTGATGTGTTAAAATGAAAAAAATAAATTCACACTGCCACTTCAGTACCTAAAAGAATGGGTTTGGGCCAGCATCTGCAGGAAGCTTCTGCAGGAACTCAGTAAATGATTCCCATTTGAAAATGCAGCTCAAAGAGCACTTAATAAGCGCAATGTGATGATGGTGATTCACGCAACAGCACCTTATACACAGTTAAGCAAATGTTCCCAGGGAACGGTAACAAGGAACCAGATCTCGGACACACCTAAGGAAGGGAACCCCCTTGGGATCAGGATGCTGTGTGGTCAATGGCAATTCTAAAACAGCTGGCATTTTGGGGCTGGAAAGATGAGCCTCCCTAACTTGCTCACCCTGCATCCCTACTGCGGGTCCTGAGTGCCACCCTCAGCGACTCTTTGGACCATGAATGTGGCAGGTTGGGGAAAGGCGCGGAGAAGTGGGTCGCTGGAGACTGGGACTCCCCGGGGAGACCTCGGTATCGAAATAGGTCACCGGGCTCGCAGGCGGTGCTCCTCTGCCCCCGCCCCAGTGCAAGCCGCAGACCGCCCGCTGGGGTGGGACTCGGGCTGCAGGCGGGGAGGGGGAGGGTGCAGGTCTCGGCCTCCAGGTTCGGTCCCTCCCAGAACGCTTGGGGGGCTCGAGCTGCCGGGCTCTCGGCCCCATGGGGGCGCGCGCTGGCCTCCGGGGCTCCCGCGGGCGGGCGCGGGGGCGGGGCGCGCGCGCGAGGAGCGCGTGGGCCGGGCGGGCGCGCGGCGGGGAGGACCGGGCACGCGAGCCGAGCCCGCCGCTCACCTGCCGCCCGCCGCTCACCTGGCGCCGAGCGCGCGCCCCGCGCCCCTCCGCCCGCAGCGCCAGCCCCGGGGCGCGGCCGCCGCCCCTCGCCGCCGCGGGCCCGGGCGCGGACGTGCGACACCAGTAGCCCGCGCGCTTCGGAAGCACCGGAGGAGCCCCCTCGGCCTGGGCACGCCAAGGTGACCCCCCAGCTGACCCCCGCCCCCGCGGGCCGCCGGTCCCGGCGCCGCGTCTGTCCCCACGCGTCCTCCGCCCGTCCGCGCCCGGGTGGGGGGGGCGGCGGCCGTGCATGGGCGTGTGTCTGTCTGTCTGTCTCCACATCCCCGTGGCACACGCCTGCCTTTGTGACCCTGGCCCGACTGCCCCGCGCACACGGGGGACGCCTGGGACCCCTCTTTGTTCTGGCCGGGGACGGGGTCGGCGTGAGCGTGTGCACGCGCACGAGGGACGGTTTTGGAGAGTGGATGGGGGGGTCGATGGAAATAGGTGATTTCCGTGTTCCACGGAGGATGGCGGCCCCGGCGCGGGACCTGTGGCTGCGGCGTGGCTGTCCGTGCAGCAGCCCAGACGTCCGGCGGGGGTTGGTTTCCAGCATGCAAGACGTGGTGGTGAGATGTGCGTGGCCCGGCCCCCGCCCCGGCCCCCGCCCCGGCCCCGGTCCCCGCCCCGGCCCCCGCCCCGGCCCCGGTCCCCGCCCCGGCCCCCGCCCCGGCCCCGGCACCCCGGGGTGCCTGCCGCGCTCACGCTCGCGGTTTCAAGTCCCGCCCTGTGCTGTCCCCAGCGCCAAACGGCGCTTGTGGTCGTGGGCTTTAAACCACGGAGACTTCGCCTTTTGTTTTATCCCGTGACACTCTATAGTTCATGAAGCTTGTGGCATTTGATGGTGGTGTCCGAGTGGGGGCTGGCTTTCTGTTTGTGTGTCTTTCTGCATGATCTTGGATCGCCACCCTGCCGTGTCTAAACATTAAAAGGCCTGTCTTTTCGTTGAAGAGGACGGGGGTTAAAATGAATGAAGACCTGAAGGTCAATTTAAGCGGGCTGCCTCGGGATTATTTAGATGCTGGCGCTGCGGAGAACGTCTCGGCTGCCGTCTCCTCCCAGGTTCCTGTTGCAGAGCCGGAGCCGGAGCTCGCTGTCAACCCGTGGGACATTGTCTTGTGCACCTCAGGGACCCTCATCTCCTGTGAAAATGCCATTGTGGTCCTTATCATCTTCCATAACCCCAGCCTGCGAGCACCCATGTTCCTGCTAATAGGCAGCCTGGCTCTTGCAGACTTGATGGCTGGCATCGGACTCATCGTCAATTTTGTTTTTGCCTACCTGCTTCAGTCAGAAGCCACCAAGCTGGTCACCATCGGACTCATTGTTGCCTCTTTCTCTGCCTCTGTCTGCAGCTTGCTGGCTATCACCGTTGACCGCTACCTCTCCCTGTATTACGCGCTGACATACCACTCGGAGAGGACGGTCACCTTCACCTATGTCATGCTCATCATGCTCTGGGGGACCTCCATCTGCCTGGGACTGCTGCCTGTCATGGGCTGGAACTGCCTCAGAGACGAGTCCACCTGCAGCGTGGTCAGACCTCTCACCAAGAACAACACGGCCATCCTTTCTGTCTCCTTCCTCTTCATGTTTGCGCTCATGCTTCAGCTCTACATCCAGATCTGCAAGATTGTGATGAGGCACGCCCATCAGATAGCCCTGCAGCATCACTTCCTGGCCACCTCCCACTATGTAACCACCCGGAAAGGGGTCTCCACCCTGGCCATCATTCTGGGGACCTTTGCTGCTTGCTGGATGCCTTTCACCCTCTATTCCTTGATAGCCGATTACACCTACCCCTCCATTTACACCTACGCCACCCTCCTGCCCGCCACCTACAACTCCATCATCAACCCTGTCATATATGCTTTCAGAAACCAAGAGATCCAGAAAGCCCTCTGTCTCATTTGCTGTGGCTGCATCCCCTCCAGCCTCTCCCAGAGAGCGCGGTCACCCAGCGATGTGTAGCAGCGTCCCCCTTCGGTGGACACGCTGCACACTCAATTCTGCGTTTACCAAGCACTTCCACTGCCCCGCCAAATGGTTGAGATGCTGTCCTTAAATTCTTTATATTGGATTCTCGCTTGAGCCACAGGAGCACTTAGCATTCGTGAAGCATTCATTTAGATGAGTAAAGTGACCGAAGTGAAAATAGTGTTGCCAGTGTTTTTACCGTTAAAAAAAAAAATGAGTTCTTTGCTCCAGATTATTTTGTTTTGTTTGGGGGCAGGAGCTTTGTTTTCTGTTTTATTTGGAGGCAGGGCTTCTGTTTTCTATTTTACTTAGAGGATTGGTAATGCGTGGAAAGAAAGTATATGATATGGCCATGATGTTATGAAAAGTAAACCGGTCCCAGAGCTCTTACTTGGACTTTCAAATAAATTTGAACTATTGAGAAAAATGGAGGAGAAATGACTTTTCCCAGACCTTTTTTTTTTCTTTTTAATGTCAAGGTGGATTTTCAACGCTGCATGTACCTAACTGAACATAATCTCTTTTGAGCCTATACAAATAGTTTACATGATTCTGTTTGGAAGAGACCTGGTTTTATTAACATGAACTCAGTAATAAGTTACCAATACAGAAACCACGTACCCATTCTTATTCATTCTTTCTTTACTTTGGGCAATTACTGTTCACAAGAATTACTTTGGCATTTCTATGAATGTTGTAACTTTCTGCATGGTTGCCTGTGTTAGCTAGACCACTAGTTTCAAATGTTGCTGTGTAAATCCAGAATCAAATGAGTCCGTTTTCAATATAGGTTTTCAATGTGTCTCTAAAATGAATTATGAAATTTGTTTGACTTGCATATGAAGTAGGATTGATTAGATCCACCACTGTAGTTTCCACGCCACAGTCTGATTGTTTTCTGGAGGCAAAAGAAAAAATTTAATAACAGCTATTAAAAGTAAGTTACATTTATTTTAGTATATTCTGAGAAATAAATCAATGTAAAGCTATCGCAGAATATGAAAAACACCACCTTTCCTAGCTCTCTATATCTAAGAACGTATAAATAGTTATTCTTGATTGAAACAAATAGAATTAAATATTGTAGGCCAAATACTTCTGGTTCATATGGTCTGTGGTGCAAAGTGCATTTGAAACAGGTGGTCTCCTATTTTAATGATTAAGTTTGTGACTATATAACATGTGTATCTGATTGTAATATATGTTTGCTATATTATGTAAGTTGACAAGCAGAATGACCATGTGGCTGTTCATGAAAAGCTAACTTTGAATTCCTTTTCCTTCTTTTCACCAAAAAACAACTTAAATGCAATAAAAACTGTATTGCCTGTTTTCAGAGAGCAAAGATTTAGTCAAGAAATGACACAGAATTAATTTTAAACCTATTGCAAAGTCATTGTGTCTGAGCATCATTTCTCTTGGTACAGACAGGTGTGTTAGACACAGATACCTTCCCTTCATTTGCTGTAGATTTATAATGCTGTCTGTACAACCAGTGGAAGAATTTCTGGACAGGACGTCAACTAAGCCCATTCAGATGGTGGCAAAACCAGTATTTCAAGGTCTGTGGGGGAATAATTTGTAATAAATTAACCTCATCAGTTTGTCCCAAACGTGATGCCCATCATGGTCTCGGGACCATTCTGGCAGCTTGCATGCCAATGCCATCTCTCCAAAGCCCCTTCGTATGTAGCACAAGTGTGAATAAATCCTATACTTGAATCTAGGTCTCCTCCCCTAGGTTACTTATGGAAGCAGGAGAGAGACTGAAATATTTCAGAAGCAGGAAAGGATTTTTAATACATATCACCATGCGACCAATCTAGTCAACTTGATGCCTTTAAAAAATTTCTTTTGAACATTTGATGGAGTTGGTAGATTGGAAATGATGGGTCTGTTTGTTTTTAATGACATAAAATTTGTTAGCATCTCCTTGTGAGAAATGACTAAGGTAAGTTGGTTCTGACAAAGGCTGGGAAATATCCAGACTGAGGTTGTAAAGCAATAAATACTGTGTTTGTAGAAATGGTGGTCCATTTGCATATCTGTAACAGTAAGAACTATAGTCATAATGATGTGTGCTGTTTTTCACATGTTGTGTGCCAGGCCCCTTTTTTTGCTTTGTTGCTGGATTCATAAAAACACACTTTTACAGGTAAAAAAATTAAGGCAAAGAGAGGCTAAGGGATTTGTCCAAGGCCGCAGAGCTCCAGGGTGGAGTCAGGATCCGAACCTGGGTTTTCCCAACGCCTATGCTCATAGTCCCCTTCCCTGCACTGGGTTGCCTGTGATCCCTCACTGGTTAGAAGGGCTGAGGGAAATGGTTTAGAATATGTTACTGTCACCAAGTTTTAGTTCTACAATTAAAACAAAGCTTCCTGTTTAAAATTACATGTGGTGTGACTATTGACGTGGTCCTAGGTAAAAGAGGTCTGTTTGTTTTTTTTTTTTTTAAGATTTATTTATTCATGATAGACTCACAGAGAGAGACAGAGACACAGGAGGAGGGAGAAGCAGGCTCCATGCTGGGAGCCCGACGTGGGACTCCATCCTGGGACTCCAGGATCACGCCCTGGGCCAAAGGCAGGCGCTAAACCGCTGAGCCACCCAGGGATCCCCCTAAAAGAGGTCTGTTTTTAACATGCTCTTCTTCACTAAACATTTCCCAGCTTTGGCCCCAAGGCTAGTCCCAGAGGCACGTTGCAATATTTTAGTGCAATAAGATGAGGGCACTCATTATACATGTTTTTTTCCTTCATTTATTATTTTAAACTTCACATTGTATACTTATATCAGTTTGTAATGGTCTTATAAATACTAATGGATTGTTTTTGACCCTGTTTTTAAAACATCGGTTTCTTTTTTTTTTCTTTTTGAAGATTTATTTATTCATGGGAGACACAGAGGGGACTCAATCCAGGATCCCGGGATCACACTCTGAGCTGAAAGCAGGTGCTCAACCACTGAGCCACCCAGGCGTCCCTAAAACATCTGATTTCAGCTAAGATATTTTTCAATTCAACTATAACATGTCCTTACAGTTTACTTTAAATTGTGAAGATTTGGGGGTGTTTATGTGGTTTCTACAAAGCTTCTTTGTTTCTATGAAGTTAATTATTAGGAACTGTGTCTGTGTCTCAATATATATGTATATGCTTATGTATGTGTATGAATGTGTATATACATATTTATACATATATATAAATGCATATATGTCTTCAATAACATTAACTTTGCAACAGCACTAAGTACATTATGGAAAACTTTCATATCCCCAACAGTCCTGAGGTACCAGATAAACTTTCACTCCAACTGATGAAAATGTTTAGCTACCAAGGAATTTATAGAAAGTTATCCTTGGGGGCCCTGGGTGGCTTAGTCAGTTAAGCATCTGCCTTTGGCTCAGGTCATGATCCTGGAGTCCCAGGATCAAGTCCCATGTTGGGCTCCCTGCTCAGCGGGGAGTCTGCCCCTCCCCACTTGTGTTCTTTCTCTTGCTCAGTCTCTCACTCACTCTCTTAAATAAATAAATAAATAAATAAATAAATAAATAAATAAATAAATAAATAAGTGCTTTTTAAAAAGTTACCTTGTAATAAAGACAATTCAGTTACCTTATCAGAATCCTTAGTTGAGGCAAATTATCCAGCTTGTGATTTTCCAGGATTTTGTTTCCTTAGTCCCTTTAACTTTTATTTCTTTATAGCAATAACTTTGTTGCTTGCTGGTAAAAGGGGCCATCTTCCTTCCTGCTACCTGGGCGTGGGATGGGTTTGGGTTGGGAGACAGAGCACTTCTTTCCATAGAAGCCTAAATTGAAGAAACATGAGTTCAGGAAGGGAGAATAACTCCCTTGACTTGGCAAGGAAGAACAATCTTAGATTCCTCCAGAATTTAAAGCAGGATTGAAACAAGAAGTTTAAAAGAGCAGATGAGAAATGAAGATCTTGCCAATAACGTGTCTTGGAGATTTTTAAACTTTTTTAAAAAAGAAATTCTTAATCCATTATTAAAATAATAATTAACTTTCACAGTTTTATATATATATAAGTTCATATATATATCATATGAAATTAGGATGACTTGCCATTTTATATTTAAAATACATATTAAATAAGTGACTACTATGGTCTTACATTGAACAATGTTTATGTTTTTCTCTTGATTAGATGCCTAATGTAATAAAGGGACAAACAGCCTTCTCATCCCCTTAAAAATTTTAATGATTATTGAATTGTTTTGATATCTGGAACCTTGAAATGTGATTATAACTTTTAGAACCATCAGACATAGTTTGTATACATCAAGGAAGTAAAAACATGGTTTGAGTCAGCAGACAGGTCTAATGTCCTCTGGCAAGCAATACAGAAAAAAATATTGGTAATTTTGACTAGAGATCCTTGAATTTTCATTATTTAAAAGCATACAAATCACCTGAGAATCTTGTTAAACTACAGCTTCTGCTTTAGCGAGTCTGAGGCATTGCTAAATTTCTAACAAGCTCCCAGGTGATGCTGATGCTGAGGCTGATGGTCTGTAAGCAACACTTTGAGTTGCAAGGATAACTATCACACCCTCCCCATCCTGAAAAATATATCTATATTTATAATAATATATACATATCTTATATGTATATACAGTATGTATTATATAGTAATATAATTATATATATAATTATATAATAATTACAATTAATTATAATACTATATAATATACAATATATTAACCTCTAAGAAGAGGTTAAAGAATAAGTGTTATAAGAATAAACACTTTTAAATGCATGTATTTTTTACATATATGTATATTATATATTTATATCTATATAAAAAGTGTTCGTTCTTGTCAGAAGTTAATAGATAGCTGGGGATCCCTGGGTGGCTCAGCGGTTTAGCACCTGCCTTAGGCCCAGGGTGCGATCCTGGAGTCCCAGGATCGAGTCCCGCGTCGGGCTCCCGGCATGGAGCCTGCTTCTCCCTCCTCCTCTCTCTCTCTCTCTCTCTATCATAAATAAATAAGTAAATAAATCTTTAAAAAAAGAAGTTAATAGATAACTAATCTGTTTTCAGTGAACATGAACTTTGAACCTTGCCTATAATTTTTCAGTATCTAGTAAAGATCTATAAATATATTTTTTCATGTTAGTGTTTCCACTTTTTAGAATCCCAATTACCATTATCTGAAGGTATTTGTTTCCAAGCATTTTATATCTGTGGAGTATGTTTCTGTATGTGTGTGTGACTACACAGAATGATTTGCATACTCATACATCCAACAGTGGCAACAAAGACTTGTTTTCACTGCCATTTTTTCAAGAAGGACAGTTTTCTCTATGACATGTGGTTTATGTACATGCACAAATTCATCTTGAGATAATTTAGATGGAAACTTTTCTTCTCTGTGCTGCACAATTCAGCTGAACTCATCCCAAAGCAACCTTTTTCTAGCCAGGTACATCAGAAAAATTTTTAAATATCTCATCTTCATTTTGATATTTATCTGTAATCTTTTTAATTTTCAACATCAAAAATACTATTAATGTTCATCTTTAGCAGTGCTCATTACATCCACTGTGCTTCCTCTCTACCCAAGGAGGTGAGAACATTTTTTATCCAATAGAAGCCTGTCAAAGTCCATAGTTGTTTTTTTTTAAAAAAGATTGTATTTATTTGGAAGAGAGACAGAGAACATGAGCTGGGGGAAGGGGCAGAGGGAGAGGGAGAAGCAGACTCCCCACTGAGAAGGGAACCCAAGAGAGGGGGCTCAATCCCAGGCCCCTGAGATCATGACCTGAGCTGAAGGCAGATGCTTAACCGACTGAGTCACCCATCAAAGTACATAGTTAGAGTGGATTTTAATATATAAATTAAATATGCCTATAGTATAAAATATTTATAGAAGAAATCTGGGATTTTTTTAATCACTGAAATTCAAATGGTAGCATCTAGCACCAGTGAACAAACTTTCAATTGGAAATAAGTGTGGAACAAAAGTGAAAACATTTACTATGTCACAGACTTCCCTGCAATTGATAGTTTGAATGGACAATTACAAGCAGAATATTTTAAAAGGGAAAAGAACATCTTAAGGGCATTCTCTGAAAGTCTTTGATTTGTGTTTCTCACCAGACACGGTACTTTGAACTTTGAATCTATGGGATTCTTGTTTGGGTTGGTGAAGATACCATATATCACTCACATGAGGAGGGATAATGGCCTTTCACAGATGTCATGGTCACAGGGCGACAAGCTAAGGGAAACTGGTCCTGGTGCAATTACATTTCCTTACTCCTTCCGGGATGCTTTGGGACTATGAGTGAATTTATGTTTGGGTACCAGAGAATCTAACCACTTGAAGAAAATGCAGAGTGCAATCAATTTTGTACATTGAGTCCAAACCATCTAGGTCCAAGTTTCTTTGGAAACTAAAATTCTGCTCTTTCCCTTAGCACTTGGCAGTGTCTGAACATTTCTAGTCTTTCTTACTACAAGTTATGTTGGCCCAGCCCCTGATGATCCAGAGAATGCTCTAGTCTCTGTCAACATTTACCTACTGTGGGGCATCCCTGGGTGGCTCAGTGATTGAGTGCCCGCCTTCAGCCCAGAGTGTGATCCTGGGGTCCCAGGATCAAGTCCCAAATCGGGCTCCCTGCATGGAGCCTGCTCCTCCCTCTGCCTGTGTCTCTGCCTCTCTCAATCTCTCTCTCTCTCTCTCCCTCATGAATAAATAAATAAAATCTTTAAAAAAATTACCTACTGTAAATATTGATTAAACAATATAGTTCTCTTCTTTTTTTTTAAGATTTATTTATTTATTTATGATAGAGAGAGAGAGGCAGAGACACAGGAGGAGGGAGAAGCAGGCTTCATGTCGGGAGCCCGTCGCGGGACTCCATCCCAGGACTCCAGGATCGCGCCCTGGGCCAAAGGCAGGCGCCAAACCGCTGAGCCACCGGGGATCCCCCAATTCTTTTCTTTTCAAATACAATTACTGAAGTCATTTTTTTCCTGATTTATTTTATTTTAGATCCTTTAGATTATTTCACTGATCCTTTTTTCCAAATCATCTGCCATCTCTCTGCATACCTCTTCAAGTCTGGGAAGGCAAGCTGGGATGCACAGCCCACTGCATGCAGAGCTTCCTAGAGCAGAATGACTGAGTGCTGTGCAGCAGTCGGCCTGCCAGTGCATGCCCCAACCAGCAGGAGCAGCACCTCCCGCAAAGGTGTTAAAGATGCAGAGTGTCAGGCCTCACCCAAAGCCCAATGACTCAGAAACTCGGGGTGTGAGGCCCTGCAATCTTTTCACAAGCCCTCCAGATAATTCTGATGCATTCTTGAGTTTGAGACGCACACAATGTAGCTGGCTGAATCTTGACGTACTAACATACATTCTTAAAAAGATTTTTTTGAGTATAGCTGCCACTCAACATTGCACTAGTTTCAGGTGCACAACATAGTGATTGGACAGCTCTATATGTTATGTCGCGCTCACCACAAGTGGAGCTCCCATCTGTCACCATACAGCGCCGTGACAATCCCGTTGACTATATTCCCTGTGCTGTGCCCTTTATTCTCATGACATATTCACTCCACACCTGGGAGCCTCTCCCTCCCACCCCCTTCACCCATTTTGCCCATCCCCCCAACCCACTCCCCTCTGACGACATCAGTTCTCCTTACGAGTCTGATTTTGCTTTTTGTTTGTTTATTCATTTTTAACATAACATAGTAATGGCATTAATATGGCAGCATAACTGAGACCTCTTAGCCTTTTCTGTCTATGCCAGGCATTTCTCACGTTGTCCCCTGATAGATGATTCTGGAGTGTGGTGGGCTTCATGACACTGACTGTTCTCAGAGATGGGTGCATTTTCACCGAGACCTGGGGATGTCTTTGGGTGAAAATCTAGATATTTCTGAAACATCTGAATCCAGAGGTTCTGACCAAAGTAACGGGGAAGATTGGTCTTACTGCCCTGAGTGCTGACCCAGGAGCCACTGCTAAAAGCAGCAAGCCATGCCCAGTGGCTCCTGTGCCCTCTGAACGTTGCCATTCCACAGCCAGTGTGTCACAGGGACAAAGGCTGCTCTCTCAGCCCCAGCAAACGTAACACAAACAAAAAGCAAAAAAGCCGAGCTGGTGGGGGCTCCAGGGCAGTCTGTGGCAGGCTGCTCTCATTTAAAAGTCTTCACTCTGCAGCAGATCATTGTTTTAGTCCTGGAACCGGTGACACATCCTGAGAGTTCTTTCTACGTAGTATATTTCAAAGCCTAATTCACTCTACCCAGCCCCGCTGTGAACGTGAACACTGTTTCCACTCTTCAGACTTTTCTATCCAGTTAGTATCCAGTTCTCTTATTTCAGGAGGTCCCCCTGGGTTTGAAGAAGTTTGGAAAAAAAAAACTCATCAGCTTTAGGGTAGCCACCCTCTCACCTGCAGACCTGACCGAGTGACATGGCTTAAAGAAGCAATGTTGACAATGGATGTCATATCTACTGGAGTGAAAAGAGATTTAATTGTTACTTGTAAACAGAAAAGACGTAAACCAATAGTTACATAGCCTTCATTAATAAAGTGATTAGGAACACAGGCCCTGGACATAGACGCCTGGATTCACATCCCCTCTCTGTCCCTTTCTATTCACGCCTGGATTCACGTCCCCATGGGCTTTGGGCATGCTGCTTAACCTTTCTGAACCTCCACGTCTCAGTTCTATAAAATGAATGTGGTACAAGAACCTACCTCACAGTACTGGCTGAGAAACGACAGATTTGTTGGCACAAGCCTACTTAGATGTGAACTTTCATTAGTATTTTTATTCCTACTACTGTTAATACAGCTTCTACTCTTTAGTTAGCTAAGTACCGAGATAAAAGCTTTATATACATTCTCTTGTGATCTTTTCAGCAATGCCATAAGGGATGTATTAATATTCTCCATTACAAGTAAGGAAACTGATGCACAGAAAGGTTAAGTGACTGGCCTAAAACCACACAGCTTTTGTGTGAGTCGCTGTGCTAGGAACTGTGGGTACTCAGAAATAGCCAGTGCCTGCTAAGAAATGCCCAGTCAAATGAGCCAAGAGTGGCCTGCGCATGAATAGGTCAGATGACTAAGGTAACCCGGGCTCAGTGTCAGAGGAGTGGCACACAGAAGCCTGAAGGGTATGCTCTGGAGTGTAGACAGGCTTCATGGAGACAGCTGGATGCAATGGGTTCTAAAGAGCAGGCTGGACCTAGTTAAGTGTAAAGAAGAAAAAGAATTCTCTGAGAAGAGTAACCATGATGGACTCAAAGAAGTGAAGTGGAAATAATTTGGAGGTGACTACACAGAATTTCTTCTAATGACATTTAATATAGGGACCGATTCTTTAAAAAGTTTCTGAGAACTGCACTGAAATAAACTTCAGCATAATCACTAAAAGCTCACAACTAGGTGCTTTGCAAACCTCGTAAATGTAAGATTTAAAAAAATTTATGTTTATTAACATCCATAAAGAGTCTGTTCAGGAAAACAGCTGAGCAAACAAAAGTTTGCATTTGTAAACATATGCATGAATAAAAAAATCTTTAGAACATTTATTTTTCAAAAAATCAGCTAATATACATACAGACTTTACAAACTTAAAATATATGGGACGTCTGGGTGGCTCACTGGTTGAGCATCTGCCTTCGGCTGGGATCTGGGGTTGAGTCCCACATCTGGCTCCCGGCAGGGAGCTTGCTTCTCCCTCTGCCTGTGTCTCTGCATCTCTCTCACTGTGTCTTTCATGAATAAATAAATAAAATCTTTTAAAAAAATAGCACAGGTTGGTAAGTTTTTATTTTAAGTGGGTCTTTTAGATGTCCTTGGAGTCATGGAGTCTATGTTCTCAAGCTGGAGAAGACTTTGCAAGCCCCTCACTTCACTGACGGGGAATCTCAGGCCCAGGCTGACATCCCAAGGTCACTGGCTTGGAAGCAGCAGGCCCAGAACAAGAAACCAAAATTGCGATTCCTCATCCAGAACTTCATTCTGGGCCAGATGTTCATAGACAAGGAAAAGCTTGAAATGTGAAAAGCCTTGTCTAATGTTCCTTTCCATGATTGAATAATTTGCTGTTACTACTGACTATGAGAAATTATGATAATTTGAAGAATAATTATCACTATGAAGGCTAACACTTTCAGAGCACTTTGTTCCAAGCACCATTTTAAGGGCTTCCCATGATTGACTTACCTGCTCTTCACATCCTCAAGGTAGTATTTGGAAGCATGAATTCTAGCCTTAAAGAGAAGGTTGTTCACAAATGCAAATTGGAAGCAAGTTTTATGACCCTTCTTCTGTGTCCCCTAATCCTGTGCTCTACACATCTTGGAGATTAACACATGCCTGGGCCAACATTCTCCAATTTATTGGCTTAAAAAGCAGTGTTTCATTTCAGAAGTCACTGCATTTTCAATACAGATTGTATGATATTTGCATACCCCAAATATCAGCACATAATTCGATAAATTCACTAATCACTGTGATTCTTCCTCACACAAAGGCTGGCAAGTTTTATAAAGAGATACACAGAGGTCCAGAACCTGTTTCTGTCCCACCAGAAAATGTGTAGCCAGACCTCACACTGCTTTTCCAGCCTTTTTGAGAAATGGCAAGTAAATCCCACGCATGAGAAGCAGGGGAACAAGCTTGGGAAAATAAGAATAATACAACTGTTATTAAAAGCGATAGCAAATAACAAAATTTATTGGGTGACTGCTGTTCCAGGCACTGCACTTGGCACTTTACGTGAATTAGCTCCTTCAGTCTTTACAAATGACTCTGCAACACATAGGCACCCCTATTATATCCATTTCATAGGGGAGGAAATGAAGGATTGAGGGGCTAAGTAATGTGCCCACCAGCTTTCACCTGTTAGGTGGCAGGTCTGCCCAATACCACAACCACCGTCTTCAGCAACAGATACTCTTCCTTCCCATCTGTCTTGAGCATCAACCTAGGCATCTGTCCTTGACTGGTCTGTCTCCAAGACACCAAAGGCAAGCACTGGAAGACAGAGAATCTCAGGATTTCTTGGTTGCAACACCCCTGTCTTTCTGCCGAAGGCTGGAGGAAGGTGTCTTGCCTCTCCTTGAACACCTGAACACAACTTAAGTAAATTGTATTAAATGTCTGAATGGAGGAAGGCTCCACTCCCCACTTCTTCCCTGCCACTCTGTTTGGCCACTGGAGCCCTGGCCCTTTATTGATTTTTTTAATAAATTTATTTTTTATTGGTATTCAATTTACCAACATACAGAATAACACCCAGTGCTCATTCCGTCAAGTGCCCGCCTCAGTGCCCGTCACCCATTCACCCCCACCCCCCACCCTCCTCCCCTTCCACCACCCCTAGTTCGTTTCCCAGAGTTAGGAGTCTTTTTTTTTTTTTTTGAATTAGGAGTCTTTATGTTCTGTCTCCCTTTCTGATATTTCCCACACATTTCTTCTTCCTTCCCTTATATTCCCTTTCACTGTTATTTATATTCCCCAAATGAATGAGAACATACACTGTTTGTCCTTCTCTGATTGACTTACTTCACTCAGCATAGTACCCTCCAGTTCCATCCACGCTGAAGCAATTGGTGGGTATTTGTCGTTTCTAATGGCTGAGGAATATTCCATTGTATACATAGACCACATCTTCTTCATCCATTCATCTTTCGATGGACACCGAGGCTCCTTCCACAGTTTGGCTATTGTGGACATTGCTGCTAGAAACATCGGGGTGCAGGTGTCCCAGCGTTTCATTGCATCTGTATCTTTGGGGCAAATCCCCAACAGTGCAATTGCTGGGTCGTAGGACAGGACTATTTTTAACTTCTTGAGGAACCTCCACACAGTTTTCCAGAGTGGCTGCACCAGTTCACATTCCCACCAACAGTGTAAGAGGGTTCCCTTTTCTCCGCATCCTCTCCAACATTTGTGGTTTCCTGCCTTGTTAATTTTCCCCATTCTCACTGGTGTGAGGTGGGATCTCATTGTGGTCTTGATTTGTATTTCCCTGATGGCAAGTGATGCGGAGCATTTTCTCATGTGCATGTTGGCCATGTCTATGTCTTCCTCTGTGAGATTTCTCTTCATGTCTTTTGCCCATTTCATGATTGGATTGTTTGTTTCTTTGGTGTTGAGTTTAATAAGTTATTTATAGATCTTGGAAACTAGCCCTTTATCTGATATGTTATTTGCAAATATCTTCTCCCATTCTGTAGGTTGTCTTTGAGTTTTGTTGACTGTATCCTTTGCTGTGCAAAAGCTTCTTATCTTGATGAAGTCCCAATAGTTCATTTTTGCTTTTGTTTCTTTTGCTTTTGTGGATGTATCTTGCAAGAAGTTACTGTGGCCGAGTTCAAAAAGGGTGTTGCCTGTGTTCTCCTCTAGGATTTTGATGGAATCTTGTCTCACATTTAGATCTTTCATCCATTTTGAGTTTATCTTTGTGTATGGTGCAAGAGAGTGGTCCAGTTTCATTCTTCTGCATGTGGATGTCCAATTTTCCCAGCACCATCTATTGAAGAGACTTTCTTCCAGTGGATCGTCTTTCCTCCTTTGTTGAATATTAGTTCACCATAAAGTTGAGGGTCCACTTCTGGATTCTCTCTTCTGTTCCATTGACCTATGTGTCTGTTTTTGTGCCAGTACCACACTGTCTTGATGACCACAGCTTTGTAGTACAACCTGAAATCTGGCATTGTGATGCCCCCAGATATGGTTTTCTTTTTTAAAATTCCCCTGGCTATTCAGGGTCTTTTCTGATTCCACACAAATCTTAAAATAATTTGTTCTAACTCTCTGAAGAAAGTCCATGGTATTTTGATAGGGATTGCATTGAACGTGTAAATTGCCCTGGGTAACGTTGACATTTTCACAATATTAATTCTGCCAATCCATGAGCATGGAATATTTTTCCATCTCTCTGTGTCTTCCTCGATTTCTTTCAGAAGTGTTCTATAGTTTTTAGGGTATAGATCCTTTACCTCTTTGGTTAGGTTTATTCCTAGGTATCTTATGCTTTTGGGTGCAATTGTAAATGGGATTGACTCCTGAATTTCTCTTTCTTCAGTCTCATTGTTAGTGTATAGAAATGCCACTGATTTCCGGGCATTGATTTTGTATCCTTCCACGCTACCAAATTGCTGTATGAGTTCTAGCAATCTTGGGGTGGAGGCTTTTGGGTTTTCTATGTAGAGTATCATGTCATCGGCGAAGAGGGAGAGTTTGACTTCTTCTTTGCCAATTTGAATGCCTTTGATGTCTTCTTGTTGTCTGATTGCTGAGGCTAGGACTTCCAGTACTATGTTGAATAGCAATGATGAGAGTGGACATCCCTGTCTTGTTCCTGATCTTAGGGGAAAGGCTATTGATTTTTTAAAAAAAATATTTATTTATTTACTTGAGAGACAGAGTGCACACAAGAGGGGGGGGAGCGAGAGAGAGAGAGAGAGAGAGAAAGAGAATGCACAGAGGAAAAGGGAAAGAAGGCACAGAGGGAGAGGGGGAGAAGCAGACTCCCCACTGAGCAAAGAGCCCCATGAGGGGCTTGATCCCAGACTCAGGGATCATGACCTGAACCAAAAGCTGGTGCTTAACCAGTTAAGCCACATAGGGAATCCATGTCCTGGGCCCTTTAAATACTAAGTTAATTCATGAGCCTCAATAATTTTTTCAAAGGGAGCACAGAAGACATTTGAAATTATAGAATTACAGCTAACATGAAGAAACCTTCAAAATAAACCAATCAACAAAAACAGGAAAATTTTTTTTTTAAGTAGGAAAGTTGCTTTCTTAGTTCTGCCAAGGGAGAAAAGCATAGATTGTCTATTTCCTCATCTGCCCATCTGCCAAGTTTATAAGCTTTCTAAGAAGATGGTCTATATACTATATTTCATAAAAAATTTCACTGAAACTGATGAACTTTGGCAGTCCATTTCAGCACAGCTGACTCACTGAACTTGAGATCCAAGTACAATAATCTTACCACAAGTAACATCTAGTAGAAGTGTACTTAGATGGAGTGCCTGTGTGTGCATGTATGTGTGCATCCATGCATTGGTGCACATCTATATTCGATGTGTTCTAGTTTAAGTATTGTCAGTGAAAAACTACTGAGGAAGTATAAAATCAAGCTGCCTTTTTCTGTAAGAGATATAAAATAAAATAGTGAGAATAAGGCAAAACAAATGTTCAAGGACACATACTCAGTTTTTCCCAACATGTGTTTTGTATGCTCTTCATTAGTATTATTAGTAGTGTGTTATTTTTAATTTCTTTTTAAAAGTTTGTAATTGTAAGTCTAGTATAGTTAATATACAGTGTAATATTAGTTTCAAATGTAAAATATAGTGATTCATCACTTATATACAACACCTGGTGCTCATCCCAAGTGCCCTCCTTAATGCCCATCACTTATTTCACCCATTCCACACCCACTTCCCCTCTGGTAACTAGAAGTCTCTTCTCTATAGTTAAGAGTCTCTGACAGTATGGAGGTTCCTCAAAAAGTTAAAAAAAATCAGAGAGGGAGGCAAACCATAAGAGAGTCTTAATCATAGGAAATAAACTGAGGGTCACTGGAGGGGAGAGGGTGGTGGGATGGGGTAACTGGGTGACGGGCATTAAGGAGGGCACGTGATGGAATGAGCACTGGATGTTATATATAACTGATGGATCACTGAACTCTATCTCTGAATCTAATAATACATTATATGCTAAGCAATTAACTTTAGATAAGAACTAAAAAAATGTAAAAGTCTGTTTCTTCATTTGTCTCTCTTCTTTTCCCCCTTGTTCATTTGTGTTATTTCTTAAATTCCACATGAGTAAGACCAGGTGGTATTTGTCTTTTAGGATGTTATTTTTTAATGTTAATGTTTATTTATGTTACAGATTTTAGACTATTGTTATATATTTTAGATTACATATTTTAGTTGGTAAGTACTTAGTATAGAACGATCACATTTAAATGGTTACTTATTTAAAAGTTGTATCAAAACTCCAGAGCAGGGCTTTCTGATGGAACTTTCTCTGACTATGGAGATGTAGCCAATTCAGTAACTGCTAGTCTCAAACGCTATTGAGTATTTGAAATGTGCTAGTGATACTGAGAAACTGAATTTTTTATTTTACCTCATTTTGATCAATTTAAATTAATTTGAAAAGACATTTGTTGCTAGTAGCTGCTGTACTGGACAGTGCATACCTAGATACACACTGAATTCCTCACGAAAACAACTGTAAGAAAGACTATTTAAAAATAATGACAGCTGTTTTTTTTTTTTAGAAATTAACTTCTGCCTCTCAATCCTCTTTACTATTCTACTAGCTTTAAATTAGCCACCATGTCCTATTTGAAGAAAATCTAATGTGTGCAGGTTATAATTGATGAATTAAAACATTAGGAGTATCACTTTGAACAACAATTTTACTTCACACAATCCACAATGGTTTAAATATATTCTTTTTTCTCCTGCCTTTAAAAATTAATTCATTGGCCCTTTAACTAATTAGTCAGAGTACAGAGCTTCAGTCATACAAAATGAGTAAGTCCTAGGAATGTACCATAAGCATACAGCCTAGAATTAATAATATTGCATTATTTACCTAGAAATTTGCTAACAGATTGAATCTAAGTGTTGAAAAAGAAGGACAGGGGGAGGGGAAGGAGGAGGAGGAGAAGAAAAAGAATGTGGGAGGAAAACTTTTGGAGGTAATGGATACTTACTTTATGGTACAGATTATGGTGATGGTTTCACAAATATATATTTATCTCCAAACACATCAAATTGTATGCATTATGTATAGCTGTTTGTATGTCGATCATACCTCAAAAAAGTGTTTTTAAAATTAATGAAGGATCCCTGGGTGGCTCAGTGGTTTTACTCCTGCCTTTGGCCCAGGGCGTGATCCTGGAGTCCGAGGATGGGTCCCGCATCAGGCTCCCTGCATGGAGCCTGCTTCTCCCTCTGCCTGTGTCTCTGCCTCTCTCTCTCCCTGTCTGTCTGTCATGAATAAATTTTAAAAAATGAATTAAGGAATAAAGTCTATTTTATCAATTTTAATAAAGTTTCAAGAATATAAGAAACATATATAACTCATTATATACAGATTTTTTTTCCCATTCTGCCCTGCCCTTCCAGGTGGGCAGGGTAGAAGGAATGGGAGAGAGTGAGAGTGAATTTTAGTGTTGTTAACTGTGGCTTCAGAAGGAACAATCTGGTCAGTTTTCATGTGACAAGGTTAGAATTAGAAATAGTGTGGTAGGTCATGAAATCCCATGAACTCTTCCAGGATGGTGGAGGAGCTGGGACCAGTCAGCAAAGACCTAAATAAGGACAGGATAGTCAGGTTCCTGCCTTCCCCAGGTGGCAGAGGATACTCAGCAGGTGAGAGTGACCATCATCACAAAAACAGTCACCTTCAGGCTCCCTTGCCAAATCACTGGCCATGAGGAATACATTTTCTCGGTCCTAATAGAATACTTTTATCTTTGAAGTTGTGCATTTCCCTCCCCACAACCATTGATGTCTGAGTAATAGAAGAAGGAAAATGCAAGATAATTTACAGTAGTCTTCTTTCTGCATGATTTTTCAAATATAGCTTTCTCTAGGGAATTTGACTCGCTTTAATCTCAGCAGATGATTTTACCATGAGCTTCACAGTACAAGCTGCCCCTTCTAATGAAAGCAAACAGCCTAACCTCTGAGGTGTGACTGTGCCTGAGCTCCAAGGGGGCTCTTTTTCACAGGCATGCTAGCTACAGGCTGATTATGTGGAGATACTGTAATTAACTTTCATACTACCTCTTAAAAATTATTGTGACACTCTGAAATCTAATCTTTAAAATCTAGAATACTGAAAATACATGAAATGCTTCTTTCAATGTCCTCAAGGTTTCAACTGTGTTTTTATTTATTTTTTAATTTTTTAAAGATTTTATTTATTCATGAGAGACACACAGAGAGAGAGGTACAGACATAGGCAGAGGGAGAAGCAGGCTCCCTGTGAGGAGCCTGATGCAGGACTCAATCCCAGGACCCCGGGGATCACGCCCTGAGCCGAAGGCAGGTGCTCAACCACTGAGCCATCTAGGCGTCCCTCAATTGTGTTTTAAAACCAGTTTCATGTGACTCACATGAGAATGAATGTGCCTTATTTTAATTTTTTTAAAAGGCACAAATAATTCCTTGCCAAGTATCACAATTGCACCATGCTAAATTGAAAAGGTGTGGTTTTCTGGCTCATGTTGTAATAGCTTAGTTAGAAACAGAACTGTTGTCTACGAGGTATGATGATACAGAAATTTGGCTTCATGAAAAGTTGGGTATTTCTGCATGTTGAATAGGTGCATGTGTTGTTTACAATTTTTCTATGTGTGTCCTTCAGAGACAGGAGATTGCCTATTTCTAGAATGCAGAGGTTGACTCTAGAGGTTGAGGTTTGAGAAAAGCAAAACTTTGAAAAGGTGACAAAGTTTCATTTCATTATATGTCTACAGAAGCCTGATTAGACTGATTTTTGCACACTAAATACTTTCAGAATATACAAAAATGTGAAACAAAGAATGTGAGGACTGAGCCACAGATTCAATAGCAAATAAATAAAACATACATGTGTCCCCAACATGAATTCTGATTTTGCCTTTGCAGATTTTTGCTGTTTTAGCACAAAGGTAGATGGTTGTGCCTGCAGTTGAAGAGAACTGTCCAAAGCCTGTGGAGCTCCCACTTTCTGGCTCTGTAGCCTCAGGTAAATCACTTTATTGCTCTAAGCCTCATGTGTAAGATGCCACCCATGACAGCATGGATATACCCAGCATCTCTGGATGCACTCAAGAAGTGAAGCTACTTTTATCATTATGAATGAAAATTCTCCCTACTGGCAGCACAAGCTTGGGTTTCCTTACCCAAAAAGTCCGACATTATTCCACAAATGGGTAAACAAAACCCAGAGAAGTAAAGAGAGATATCTCACATCATAACTGGAGGATAACGGAGTACAGTTGGTGCACCTCCTACTTCCCCGCTCAGGGCTCTTTGTCAAAGATCATTCTAAAGTGATAGAGATGGGCCGTTTCTCAGATTTTAGCAAGACTCTTTTGTAATATGAAAGTGAAAGTACTAGTTCATTACAGACACTTCAGAAAACTCAGAAAAGCACAACAGAAGACACATAAATCTATAATTCTTCTACCCACTGATAACCACTTGAAGTTGTAATGTATTTTCTTCCATTATTTATGAATGCTTCTCTAAAACCTCAGGTCACATTGTTACAAATGATGAGAGCTCACACTTACAGAGCCACACAAAGTGCTAAGTGCTTCACCTTCATTCTGTTTTATAATATGATTCTTTAAAACTTTTAAACAGCATTCTTTAAAATGCTGTTTTGTCACCTGATGTGCAGTGAACATATTTAGACGTAGCATCATCTTAAGCCACATTCTCTACTGACTCCATGGAATTATATCAGATGGAAATACTGTTATTTATTTAGCCAGTTTTCTTTCTTATGACTATCCAGACCATTTCCAATTTTATTATTGGCAATACACTTCAAAGAATATCTCCACATACATGTTTGCTCACACTTTATTTTTCTTTAAAAATCCTAGAAGAATTATTGTATCATATTTCCAAACAGCCCCCCAGATAACAATTTATAATCCTCCCAGCAATGCATGCAAATGTTCTCCATAGACTTTTGATTTTATTTTAGATGCATCACACAGTTAAGATTTGATGGTTCTGTTGAGTGAGTAACTCACCTTGCAGGTCACAACCCAGTCAAAGCTACTGGCATCTCAAGCTAGAACATAAGGAGAGGAGGATCTCGTGGGGAGAAAGGCTTCAAGTAATATTGGAAGGATAGGGGTGCTCCCTCTTCACTTGCCTCTATACAGGTAACATTTCTATTCGTCAATTGTGCTTACCTGGGGGCACCATATTTGAAAATGGTTGCAGACAAGTTGGAATAAATCCTGTTTAGGAGGTGATTAAAGGGTCAGGAAATGGAGTCAATAAAGAAGGATAAAAGGAAGTGGGGCTATTTGTCCTGAAGAAAAGGAGGTCGGTCAGTGACCTAATTACTATCTTAAAGGTATAAAGAACTTGAGAGTATTTCTTTCCTCAGTATTAATACTAAGAAGCCTAGATCATATTAAAACAGAGCTTTTCCAATTGGATACAATCAAATGCTTTAAATGCATTCTCTCATTTAACCCTGAAGACGACCTTTCAATGAAGATATCATGTCTGTAGGGGTCATCTCCAGTTTGCAAAGAGGGCTCCAAAGGAATGACAACTTGCTATAGACCCCACAGTTAATATTGCAATTACTGTGGTATGCCCAGACCCCTAGCTCTGTGCCTAGAAAAGAGTCTATGACTAAATACATATTGACTATTGACTACAGGTGGTAGAACTAGGACACAGGCACTCAGGGACTCAGGTTGTTCTTAGTCCACTCTTGTTGCTGTTTTTAATTTCTTGGTTTTGCCAGAGAACTAAGGCTGCTTGTGGTGGTTGAAGGAATAATATTTTCTATGTAGAAAACATTGTATAATTGGATCTTGATGTCAAAAATAGATTGGGCACCCCCTCAGCACCCACAAAGGCTGACATTCCTGGGTGAAACCCATCCCAGAGCCCCTGTCACTCACACGGGGGTTGTCACTCCCCCTGTTTCAATTTCACCCATGAAAACATACTGAGATGATAGTCACTCTAGAGATAATCTTGAATTTGTTTTAATGGGTTTGAAAGAGTAAATATTTCAAACTCTAGCACTTTCTTGTCAGTAACAATTTGCTCAGGATGCACAGCTGGGATGTCTCACTATTATTGAGAATTTCTGAAAGGAAAGATAGGGTTATCAACTATTGGAGGAATAGAATTCACACTTTCATGGAAACAAGACCATCTGCACATGACCAAAAATGCAGCAAGCAGAGCAAGCAGAGCAATAGGCTGAGGCAAAGGGGTCTGTCGCTGCCAATAGAGGGTTGGGCACTCATGGGGTCAACTCAGGGAAGGCAGGAAAAGCTGAATGGCATTTTAGGAAAGGTGAGGCCTCAGCATTATTTATTGAAGAGACTATATTTTTTCCATTGAATTACCTTTCTTGGTTTGTCCAAGATTAGTTGACCATACAGTTGAGGGTCCATTCTTTGGTTCTGTATTCTGTTCCATTGATCTATGTGTCTGTTTTTGTGTCAGTACCATACTGTTTTAATGATTACAGCTTTGTAATATAGCTTAAAATCAGGCATTGTGATGCTGTCAGCCTTGGCTTTCTTTTTCAACATATCATTTAGGGTCTTTTCTGGTTTCATACAGATTTTAGGATTATTTGTTCCAGATCTGTGAGAAATGTCAGTGGTATTTTGATAGGGATTGCATTGAATGTGTAGATTGCTCTGAGTTGCACCAAAACCCCCCAAATAATCCAGTCAAGAAATGGGCAGAAGACATGATCAGACATTTCTCCAAAGAAAACATACAAATAGCCAACAGACACATGAAAAAATGCTCCACGTCACTTGGCATCAGGGAAATATAAATCAAAACCACCGTGAGATACCACCTCATAGCAGTCAGAATGCCTAAAACTAACAAGTCAGGAAACAACAAACATTGGCAAGGGTGTGGAGAAAGGGGAACCCTCCTGTGCTGTTGGTGGGAATGCAAGCTGGTGCAGCCACTCTGAAAAATGATATAGAGGTTCCTCAGGAAGTTAAAAATAGAGCTATCCTATGAGCCAGCAATCAATCACACTACTAGGTATTTACCCCAAAGATACAAATGCAGTGATCCGAAGGGGCACCTGCATCCCAATGTTCATAGTAGCAATGTCTACAGTAGCCAAACTGTGGAAAGAGCTGATATGTCCATCAACAGATGAATGGATAAAGAAGATGTGGTATATATTTAGAATGGATTATTACTCAGCCATCAGAAAGGATGAATACTTACCATTTACAGCAATGGAGAGTATTATGCTGAGCAAAATAAGACAGAGAAAGACAATTATCATATGGTTTCACTCTTATGTGGAATATAAGAAATAGCACAGAGGATCATAGGGGGCGGGAAGGAAAAGAAAAATCACGAGAGACTCTTAACCATAGGACCTAAACTGAGGGTTGCTATGAGGGAGTTGGGTGGGGGAAGATGGGGTAACTGGGTGATGGGCATTAAGGAGGGCACATGATGTGTTAGCACTGGGTGTCATATGCAACTGCTAAATTATTGAACACTACACCTGAAACTAATGATGTACTATATGTTGGCTAATTGAATTGGAATTGTTAAAAAAGAAAAATCAACCAGTAGATCAATATCACTCATTCACACCATAAAAAAAAAAAGAAAAGAAAAGGCG
Source organism: Nyctereutes procyonoides (assembly GCF_905146905.1). Classification (NCBI taxonomy): domain Eukaryota; kingdom Metazoa; phylum Chordata; class Mammalia; order Carnivora; family Canidae; genus Nyctereutes; species Nyctereutes procyonoides. Next base: position 7,349,000 of record NW_026575033.1, on the reverse strand, counting down.
TGGGCTTTTCTTGGAGAAGGTCAACCCATATGCTGTCTTAAAACCCACATCCAAGAAGGTGGAAATGAATGCTTGGATTCACACCAGTCTGTGAAACCTTGTGCACATGGAAGTGTGCATGACTTTGACTTCCACATCTGTCTCCTACTACAGAGAACTGAACTCTGCTCTGGAGGAGAGTGGGGCCAGAGGCCTGGCTGCCTTGCCTCCCTTCAGAATAACTAAATGGTCACTATTCCATGATTCAGTGATCATTTCTTCCAGAGAGTACTTAAGGCTTTTAGAGTGTGCAGCAGCACAAAATAACAAAACTGATGAATAAATAAAAAAGCCTCATCATTCATAGTTTTTTTTATTAACATGTAACTTTGTTTGGCTTTACTGGTACTTTGGATCAAACTCTCTTTGAGAATAGATGAACCGAATCTCCTGACATTCTCTATACTTTTTACTATTAAAATAAAAATTGCTTAGGATGCTGTGACAAGGTGTAATTGTCTCACATGACTCCTCCCCTCCTTCTGCTATCATTATAACCAAATTTTAGCTAGGTACATTACTACCCAAAATAAAACTGTACTTACCTTCCTTGCATCTTAAAATAGCCAATGAAATATAAGCAGGATTGGTGTTTACAACTACTTAGAAAGGTCCTTAAAAGGAAGAAACACACACTTTTCACCTTCTTTCTTCAAGCTGGCTGGAATACATGTTTGGTGGCTAGAGCAATAGCAGTTGTCTTAGCCATGACTTGAAATCCCTGTGCTGAGAATTATGGTAGAAAGATCTGTGTCTCCGATAATATGGTATATTATACCTGTCTGTATTGATTATACTAACTGAATTAATTCCTCTGATTATTGACAAATTGCCCTTCAGATACCAAATTACAGTTCTATCAGCCATGTATGCACTGCCCTTAAATGACTTGATCCTGAGTAGTCCTTAAATAAATAATGGAAGGGTTTTTGCCCTCTAATTATTTAAACCATTGTTATTTTGTTACCTGTCCCTCATGCATCACTTTATTTTAACCAATACTAGCCCCACTCAAAGTATGAGAGAAAATGCTCTTCCTTCAACTCACCCTCCGTCACTCTGGAGATGCTCGCAGGAATTATGTTTCTTGAAGTCATCATTGCTCTGATTTCCTGCCTCCGCTGAACTCTTATTCTCTCTATGTCTGATCTCTGTACCTTTTTTTTCTCTAGAAATCTGGGAGGTAGCCGGGAGGAATAAATCCAACAAATCTAGTACTTCTTGAGCAGGAGGCACATGCAACGTTTTACAGAGTAGACAGCCATGATGTACTGTTAAGTTGCTAATGATGGACAGAGCAAAGCAAGTGAGAAATCAGGGGCTTTCTGAGGGTCAGGCCTCCCTGCTGTACATCCAGGCTGGGTGATCAGAGGCAAGAAATGTGTCCCAGCCCCACTGAGTCAAGCCACACCCATCCCAATTTTGATTCTAGTTTGTTTGAATCAGGACCTCAGCCAAACGTGAACTTGGACTTGGATCCTCAAACTTAGGTGAGGCCAACACTAAAATACAGCCATAGACAGGGAGGTTAGAATTCAGGGCAAAGAAGTAACCAGACTCCATAGCATCAACTGAGTGGGAGAGAAGGGGGAAGACAGATGTAGTAGATGATATCCATATACAAAAAAATTAATCTAGACACAGAAATTACGCCATTCATAAAAATCAACTCAAAGTGAATTATAGACCTAAATGCAAAATGCAAAACTATAAAACTTCTATAGGATATCACAGGGGAAAGTCTAGGTGATGTTGGGTTTGGCGATGACCTTTTCATGCAACACGAAAAGTAGAACCCATGAAAGAAAAAGATTGGTAAGTTGGACTTCATTAAAATGAAAACTTCTGATCTGCAAATGATACTATTAGGAAATGAGAAGACAAACCTCCTGTATATCAAATATACAAATAACTATTAAAACTCAATAAGAAAACAAACAAGTCAATTTAAAATTTGGCAAGAGGCACAAATAGACATCTTACCAAAGTCATGCAAGTGGCAAATAACCATATGAAAAAATGTTTAACATCATGTTATCAGGGAAATGCAAGTGAAAACAACAAGATACCACTATACACCTATTAGGATAACAAAAATCTAAAACATTGACAACACCAAATGCTAGTGAGAATGTAGAACAACAGGAATTCTCATTCATTGCTGGTGGGAATGCAAAATGGTACAGCCACTTTGGAAGAAGTTTAGCAATTTCTTACAAAGACGAACACAGTCTTATATGATCTGACAATCATGCTTCAAGGTGTTTATACAGTGGAGTTGAAAAAGTATTTTTACACAAAAACCTGCACATGAATATTTATAGCAACTATATTATTATCCCAAATTGAAAGCAACCAAGATGTCCCTTAATAGGTGAACTATGAAGAAAAAAATTGTGATACATCCATACAATGGAATGTGATGGCCTCAAGCCACAAAACAAAAACAAAAACCATGAGGAACCTCAAATACATATAGCTATGTTAAAGAAGTCAATCTAAAAAGGTTACATACTAGGGTGCCTGGGTGATTCAGTCTATTGTGCATCCTACTCTTGATTTCTGCTCAGGTCATAATCTCAGGTTCAGGAGATCGAACCCCATACTGGGCTCTTCACTGGGTGTGGAGCCTGCTTGGAATTCTCTCTCTCCCTACCCCACTGCCCCTCTCCACCACCACTCACATGCATGCTCACTCTCTAATAAATTAATTAATTTAAAAAGCTACATACTGTATGATTCCAACTAATTGACTTTCTCAAAAAGGCAAAACTATAGAGACAATGAAAAGATGAGTGATTGCTAGGGGTTAGGGTGGAGGGAGGGATGAACAGGTAGAAAGCTCAGATCGTTAGGGCAGTTTAACGGTTCTGTATATTACTATCATGGTGGATATAAGTGTTTATATATTTATCAAGACTCATAAAGTGTACAATACCAAGAGTGAACCTTAATGTAAACTATGAAGTTTGGTTAATAAGAATGGTTTATCAACTGTTACAAATGTCAGTGAGGGGGAAACTGTGGGTGGAGAGGGGATATACGGGAATACTCTGTACTTCCTGTGCAATTTTTCTGTACACCTAAAACTCTCTAAAGAAAACTGCTACTAAAAATTTCTTTTAAGCAAAAGTTGGTAAAAAGATATGGAATCTGGCCAAGTTGTCATTTCTGGACAAGTGGGGCAGGGGAGGTTCAAACAAGGAAACCAAGAGTATCTTGTGCTCAGAGCTCAGCCAGGTATGTTCCTCACTAGAGCAATGACATCCAGCCCTTGCATATGACAAACTGCTGAGCTCAGAGCCTTTCCTAACTTGCCAGGGCCCCACTGATGGTAGGGCAGAGTGAAGACTTGAATCTAGCTCTTCTTACTATAAAGATCTTTCTATCGTTCACCACTCTCTGAACTCACCTGCTTCCATAGATGGGAGAGGTGCTCATGACCAGTCAGATATACAAAGTCAGATACTCTGATAGGCTTGTACAGGTGCTCAATATATTACTGCTTTACATGAATTGGGGGAAGATGATATTTCCTTAAAATGAGCATTTGGAGTGTCCATATCTCTGCCTCCTAAAGAGAGGAAAATAAAAATATAGAGTTATAAAGGCAGAGTAACTATAGCTAAGGTGATCTAAATACTGTATTTAGGCCGAAAGAAAGCATAGTCTAAAATAGTTCCCTCCATCAGCAAGTCGCTGGCGGAACAGGCCACTCATCCCTCCCTGACTGCCAGCTCACAATAGCCCCAAATGTGAGGTCCTATTGTTGAGCACTAATCTCTACTATTTGAGCAACTACTTGGGCACACGGCTAAAAGGCTCATTACCACTGTGAGAACACGGTCTGCTGTGTTTTTGAACACATGCAATCTGCAGAGAGCAATTTGAAGCTAAATGTGGGCGCTTGGGCCAGCAGCTCTGCAAAGGGCTGCCTCCCACCTCCACCTATGTGCCCTGCTCTTCCTCTGCAAGAAGGAATCTATGGAAATGGCCCAAGCACAAAAATGACATTCATTGTTGTTACGGTGAGTCGGCAGAGATTGCTTTGAATGTTCAGTTTTTTGAAAAACACTGAGAGGTCCCTCGCCCAGCAGGAAACCAGTTGCAGGGGCATTCATTTAGTGCTCCCTGCAAGCACGTTTTGTGTGGGGCTCCGCCCTTAGTAGCCACCTCCTGGAAATGTCTGAAGCTACCATGTGGGGGGCTGTGCACGGGTTTGGTAGTGTCCTAACACAATCTGAGGCAAACAGATTTGTGCCCTTAAATAGCATGAAGTTACCTAACGCCCTTGTCCTGGGAATATGCACCTCATGGAAAGGCCTCTGAGGTTAGGGCTTGTTCATTCTAGGTGGTTTGCCTGGTTTACTAAACTGGTTTTAATATTGATGTGAGAGTAGTATAAAGAGATCATGTACTTTGAGGAGGCCTCCATTCCATCCCGGGAGTGGTGGGTGCTGCTCTGGGGGTCTCCTGGGGCAGAGTGTGTAATCCTGCCTCTTCTTAGGCTCTGGAGGATCCTGTCAGAGATGACCACATTCTTCCTGCAGGGTGAATTTTGTACCAAGATTGAATCTCTCTAAAGCAAATCAGTCTGGCATTGCCAAGACCGAGTTCCAGAGCATAGCAGGAAATGCGCAATACTTTTGGGTAACGAGTTCTCAGTCTTCATGAAAAACTTGCTGAATCCAAACTGTGATTCCAGAACTTGTCCATTTCACCTACATTTTAAAATGTATTGTCATATTCCTTATTATCTTTTTAACAATGGTGGGATCTTTAGCAAAAATCCCCTTTATAATCCTTGACATCGATTTTTTTACTTACTTTTTTCTTTAACAGACTTGCCAGGGAGTTTTGAGTTTTATTAGTCCTCTCAAAGAACCAATCTTTGTCGTTCTTGTTACTTTTTGTATGTTTATTTTTCTGAGTCATTATTTTTGGTTTTTATCCTTATTATATCCTTACTTTAACTTTCCATGACTTTATTTTCCTGTTCTCAAAGTTCTTGAGATAGACTCTTAGCTTATTGATTTTCAGCATTTATTCTTGTCAAATATAAGCCTTTAAAGCTATAAATTTTCCTTCAAGCATGGCTTTGGCTGTAACCTAAAAGTTTTGATATATAGTATTTAATCATAATTTAGTGTAAGGTGTTTTCTGATTTCCATTCTGACATCTTCTTTGTCCTATAGGTTTTTGAGAAAAAGTATTGCTTACTTTCAAAAAGAGAACAATTACCTTTTTGTTGTTGAGTTTTAGCCTAATTACACTGAAGTGAAAAAAAATTCTCTGTATGATTTTAATCCTTTGAAAATGTGAAACTTACTTAACAGTTCAGTTTGCAACCAGTTCACTCTTGTGCTCCACAGGGCAGCCATCCCTTGAACAGCCATGAGGAGGGCATTTATCCTGATCCGTAAGGAAGTCTGATGGGCAGGCTCTCAGGCTGCCTATGACTCCACTGCTCTGCTCAGGGGTCTCCAGAACATACAAAGTGATGAGGCCAATACTTTCCAACTTCCCACCAAGGGGGCCCAGTTTGGTACCTGTTATGATAAATTTTAAGTGTCAACCTCAATAAGCCATGGGTGGCCAGATATTTGGTCAAACATTATTCTGGGTGTGTCTGTGAGAATAATTCTGGATGACATTAACATTTGAATTGGTAGACTGAATAAATCAGATTGCTCTCCCAGTATGGGTGGGAAGTTGAAGAGCTTAATTAGAACAAGAAGGCAGAGTAAGGACCTCCTCCTACTTGATGGCTTCTCAGCTGAGACATTAGTTTTTTGTTTTTTTCCAAAAGATTTTATTTATTTATTCATGAGAGACACACAGAGAGAGGCAGAGACACAGACAGAAGGAGAAGCAGGCTCCTTGCAGGGAGCCTGATGTGAGACTGGATCCTGGGATCCAAGATCACTCCCTGAGCAGAAGACAGACACTCAACCACGGAGCCACCCAGGCATCCTTGAGACATCAGTTTTTTGTTCTGCCATTGGACTCAAACAGAAATGTTGGCTCTTCCTGGGACTCAAGCGTGCTGGCCTTCAGACCAGAACTATACTGCCTACTCTCCTGGGTTTCTAGCTTATTGATCTGCCCCCAAGAACTTGAGACTTATCAGTCTGTATAATCACATGAGCCAATTCCTTACTGTTTTTAAATAAATTTTAAAACTAATAAATAATAAGTTAATGAATAAATATTGGATATATTTCTTTGGAGAATTCTGACTAATACAGATTTTGGTACCAAGAAGGAGGGCACTGCTATAAAAAATACCTAAAAGTGTGGAAGTGGCTTTAGGACTAGGTAACAGGTTCAGGCTGTTCAGGCTGAAGGATTTTTGAGACACGTGCTAAAATAAGCCTAGATTGACATGATGGGACTATTGGCAGATATGGATGCAAAAGCAATTTTGCTGAGAAAAAAAGGAGAGCTGGAGAGAAAGTCCCCATCTTCTCAGAGAATGAATAACCATAAACAGAGCATTGCTGGGACTGTGGATGTTTAAGGACATTCTGGGAGGCCTCAGCCAGAAGTGAGGAAAAGGTTACTGACCGAGAAGTAGTCCCTGGTAAAAAGTGGCAGAAATTTGGCTGAGCTGTGTTCTAGTGTTTTGTAGAAAATAGAACTTGTAAGTGATTAAATTGGAAATTTAGTTGAGGAGATTTGTAAGCAAAATGTGGAAGGTGTGGCCTGGGTCCTCCTGATCACTCACCAGAAAACTCAAGAGGAGAAAGATGAATTGAAGAAGGAAATGTTAAGCAAAAAGGAACAAGAATTTTGAAATTTGGAAAATGGTCAGCCTGCCCATCTGACAAAAAATAAGGAAACTTGTTCTGAAGAGAAGGGTGTGGCTGGATTTTCCCATGATAAAGGGATGATGAGATTATTTGAGCAGAAACATGATTAGTTTGAGCTGATATGGAAGGAGATGGGAACCCATGAAAGGAGACTGTGGGTTGGACTCTTGGATTCTACCTCATGGGATCTGAGCTGTGCAAGTGTGAATGTGTGCTGTTCTTGGAAAGGGGGGAAGAATAACTCAGAATCAATTCAGAGGTCATCTGAGCTGCCCCCTCCGTTTCAAATCATGGGGTCTCTGTTTGAAGCCTTGGGGACAGGACCACCCCCTAGAGCCATGAGGGCAGGACCCCTGCCCCAGTGGATCCGGGACATGGATCATCAAGTCAGAGACGACAACTCTTGAGCTTTAAGATCTAATGAGATTTGTCTTGCTAGATCTGGGTCTTGCATGGGACCTGTCACCCCTGTCATCCTCTCATTTTTTTTTTGGGGGGGGGGAGTAGGAATGTCTATCCTATGCCTGCTCCATATTGTATTTTGGAAGAACATAATACACAAGTGTCTGGTTTCACAAGTTCACTGCTAGAGAGAATCTTACCTCATCTCATCCATACTTGATTTGGACTTTAGATTTTAGAGTTGATGTTGGAATGAGTTAAGATTTGGGGGACTGTTGAGGTAGAATGAATGCATTTTGCATGCAAGAAAAAAACGTGAATTTGTGAGGAGGCATGGGGGAAATGTTATGGACCAAATGTTTGAGTCCCTTCAAAATTCTTATGTTGGAGCCCTAACCCCTAATGTGATAGTGTTTGTTGATGGGGCCTTTGAAGAAGTACTCAAGGTTAAGCGCGGCCCTAAGAGTGGGACTTGGATTTTATAGGAATAGTGTTCTAAGAAGAGACACTAGAGAACTTGTTCTCCCTCTTCTCATTCTCTGTTTCTGCATGCACACACCATGGAAAGGCCATGTGAGGACAGAGCTAGGAGGTGGCTATCCAAAACATGTGGAGAGAGTTCTCACCAAGTACTGGCACTTTAATCTTGGGTTTCTACGCTCCAAGACAGTGAAAAAATAAATTTCTGTTGTTTAAACCATGTAATCTGGTGTATTTTGTTGTGGGGAATAATACAGTCCCCTCTAGTGTGATCCCTTATTTGACAGATGAAGACACTGAGGTTCAGAGTGGGCAGGTAGGATGTAACTCCTTAGAGGGTCACCTGGTGACCCCTGAATTTCCTGGTTCAGCTTTTTCTGGTGCTCTTTCCACTATAACACACTACATGTCTTCATTCCCTCTGGCACACTTAATAAATAAATCGCAGCCAATCATAATATCAAATTTATTCAAATCCAGAGCTATTGACCTCTCTGTGGCCCTTAATCTGACTTCATAAAGAAGATTCCCAAATTTTCCTTATGCTGTTAGACATTAATACTTTTATTCTAATAAAAAAAGGCTAATCCATTTTTATCAACATCCTTCTAGTCAATAAACATATCTCTGTTTCTAAGAATGTAGACTCTTTCCATGAACAAAACTATAGTATTTTGATTTTGAATCAAGAAAAATGTGCCTGTATGAAAGAGGATTTCAACTATCTCCATTTTGACCTTTGTCTGTACTTTCTAATTGATTAGGTTCTTCTTTCCAACTTATCTCTTAACTCAGGCAAAAGACTTTGCAGGCAGTGTCCCATGATGGTCACCAAAGTTAGCCCCTCATGCAATAAGGACTGCCTGGAGCCAGCAAGATCCTGCCCATAATTGACCCCACGACAATGATGACTTGACCTTCACTGACCGCCTGCACATATTCACTGACCTTTGGCCCACATTTTCCTTACATAAACCTGGAAGTATTTTTAGCACTTTGGAGACCGTCTTTGTGCCACTAGTCCACTGCTTTCCTGTGTTGGACTCAATGAACTAAATTCTTTTCTTGTGTCACCAACACTCATCTCTCTGCCCCTGGATTTTGTGAGCAGAGAATGGCTCAACCTGGTCTCTTGGGGACCCCCACAGCCAGGTGCTCTTGCATCCTGGGTCCTGGCTACATGGAGACATTTTTTTCCTGAATTGGTCATTAAGCAAAAATTTAAAGATAAGTAAATACATATAAATGCTTTCTACCATTCTAGAGTCACTGGCCCCAGGGTAAATGTATCACTTTTAAGACAATGTGTAAGAAAATTTAGTTCATAGACTTGTACCAATAATTCCACTTCTAGGAATTTCTCCAAAATGATCATCAGTCAAGTGCAAAGTGATACAAATCCAAGGATAATAATTGTAAGCATTATTACATTTAAGACATGTAAATGCATGTCAAGAGGACATGCATGTCAAGAGGACATTGGTAGAATGCTATGTAACTACTTTAAATATTTGGATCTGTTTACATGAAGATTATAGAAATTATTATGTGATAAGGTACCTTATATGAATTGAAATATTTAATAAATATAAAATTGTGCATGTACATGTGCAAACATATATAGAAGAGATATCTATGTGGCTATTTGTCAGAATATTTGCAGACAAATATTGTATATCCCACTTACATGAGGTACCTAGAATAGTTGAATTCATAGGGACAGAAAGTAGAAGTTATGAGAGCTGGGAAGATGGGGATAATGAGGATTTGGTGATTGATGGGCATGGAGTGTTTATTTGGGATGATAAAAAAGTTATGGACATGAATAGTGGTGATGGCTGCACAACTGTGAATGTACTTAATGTCATTAAATTGCATACTTTAAAATAATAAAGTTTATGTTATGCATATTTTATTATAGTAAAAAGGGCAATTGAAAAAATTTATTTGGATCCCTTTACTGTTCCCAATTTTATTTAATTTTTCTTTTTGCTATTAAAAACTCTTAAACATGGCTGAACATTTAAAAAATTGTTAACAGTGGCTGTCTCCAGGTGGTATCCAGGAGATATTTTTATTTTTATTCTTCACTGTCTTCTATTGCTGGTAGTATCTTTATAATCAGAAAAGAAGTAATAAAACAATTTCATACAAATGAAAAGAAACAAAACAATGTGGGTTCTGTGCATTATCTCCTGTTTAATGGTGTATCTACATCACCAATAGTGAATGAGTGTAGCATAGAAGAAAATATGATTACTAGTGGATAGAGCCTATCTAGAGACTAAGTTACACACACACACACACACACACACACACGCATGCATGCATGCCTACAAACTGAGTGGGTGACGGCTTTGGTTCAGTCTATGGGAGACAGTATGTGAGTCACTGCAAAAGTACAATGGCCTTAGCAAACTAGGGGTAAAGGTGAACTTCCTCATCTTGATACAGAACATTTACAAAAAACCTACAGTTAACATCAACTTAATAGAGAGAAACCCATGATCTCATGCTAAGATCAGAGCAAGGCAAGGATGTCTCCACTGACCACTGCTTTTCAACATTGTACAGAATGTCCTAAATAATGCAGTAAAACAAGAAAAGGGAGGCAGAGCATACAGATTGGGAAGGAAGAAATAAAATTCACAGATGACATGGTTGTCCGGATTGTCCATGTAGAAAATCTGAAAGAATTGTCAAAAACAACAACAACAACAAAAACAACCCTACTGGAATTGTTAAACAATTATAGCAGGGTTGCAAGATACCTGTTAATACACAAAAGTTAACCACTTTTGTGATTTTTTTGTGTAATACAAGTTAATACACAAAAGTTAATCACTTTCCTATATATCAGCAATGAACAGGTGAAATTTGAAATTAAAAACATAATACCACGTATATTACCCCTCCCAAGTTAAATATTCAGGTATAAATCCAACAAAATATGTACAAGATCTGTATGAGGAGGACTATAAAAAGACTTGTGGAGGAAAGGCAAGTGGGTTACTACTGGGGTTTGAGCAGGGTTCTCAACAGTGGCTGTACATTGCAATGACCTGGAGACTTAAAAACAATACAGATTCCTGGATCCAACCTCTCCTCCACCCCTAGAATTCTGATGTAATTGCACTATCTAGACATTTGAGATTTTCAAAATCCCCTCAGGTGATTCTCATGTGCAGCCAACATTGGAAACCATGGCCTCAGGCACCCAGGACACTCTTCCCATTAACCAAGACCTCATGAACAAGGAAACAACCACAGATGGCTTTAAATGATCATAATATCAAGTTTGCATTATGCTAAGAAAATTCTGCTATCTTGCTATTTTGCCTATCCTAATCATCATAAAAATTGTACTGCATGGCATAATTTGGAATCTTAATGAGAACTGCTTTCTTAGTCTTAATAGGATTCCAAGTTACGTTAATCCTTTATAAAAATCTTTCAATATATTATGCTTACTATGCCAAAAATATTTTGTTAGCACTGCATTTTAAACACAAGAGGGGGGGGGGGGAAGAACAGAGCAGATAGCTCATTTTAAAATACTCTAAAAGGCAAAAGCAGTTCTTCACACATGCCAGCATTGCAGACATGGATGTTATCCAAACTTACTTGGTAGAAACAAGACTTCAGCCTTGTAGGAAACAGAAAACACAAGCCCAGGAAGCAGCATGACTCAGATGCAACCCTGCTCATCTATAGCCACTCCCCTGCCAAGGCCACCTAACCCCTTGGAGCCTCTATTTCCCTGGGCTGGAAGAGAAGGAACATAACTAGCTCCCACTACCTAATATGTCAGGCACTGGGCCAAGTGTCTTATATTTGCTATCCCACAGTCCTACCAGCTACTTTATGAGATAAATATTATTAACCTTTCTTTAGTTTGGGGGAAACTGAGGCTTAGGCATATTAAGTAAATGCCCAAAATCACACAACCAGAAAAGCAGAGATAGGACTCAAAACTGGGTCCCTCTGAATCTAAATTTTCTGTCTGAACCACTCTAGTATAACAAATCTGGCTGAGATCAAAAACCAGTTTATACTTGATGACATCAAGCCAAGTGAAATAAGCCAAGTACAAAAGGACAAATGCTGTATGGTTCCACTTAAACGAAGTACCTGGAGTAGTCAAATTCATAGAGACAGAAAGTAGAATGGTGATTGCAAGGGGCTTGGTGGGGAGGGGACTGGGGAATTCATTTTTAATGGATACAGAGCTTTCATTTGGAATATAAAAAAGTTCTAGAGATGGATGGTGGTGATGGTTGCACAATAGTGTGAATATACTTCATGCCACTGAAGTATAAGCTTAAAAATGATTAAGATGGAAAGTCTTATGTGTATTTTACCACAATAAAAACATAAAAATATATTTTAAAGATTTAAAAAGTCATGTCCAGACAAATGTGCAAATAAAGGGATTGTGACCCACTTTACAGCATGAAAAGCAATGGAATTCCTAAAGCCTGTTCTATCTGGAAACCAACAGTGTTTCCAATTTTCCTTCAAAACTCTTCCTATGCTCTATTGATGACTACCAACCCTTCATTGTCTCCTTCCACCACAGACTGAGACCACAAATTCATCCTTTGTAGAGGTGGGGGGTAGGAAAGCCCAGAGTTCCTGATGTCATGTACTTGGTGATCTGCAACCACTCCACAAGAATTTTCCCACATTCTACCAGAAAGCCAATTGCATTAATTGCCACGAGACATTTTAAAATGGGAGCTGTTTAAGGCTTGCTCCTCTTACCTAAGAGGGAGGGATTCATCTCTTCTGGGCATGAAGACAAATACAGTGACTGAGGACAGAAATGCTTCATTGCATAAAGCAGTGGTTCATCTAGTGTGGGCTCAAACAGCTGCATCTGCAGCACTTGGGAACTTGGTAATGATCCCACTCCGGGCCAACTGAGTCAGAAATTCAGGGAGTGGACCTTAGCAATCTGTGTTTTAACATGTCCTCCTGGTGACTTTGATGCCTGCTAAAGTTTGAGGGTCATCTGCATGTATCACTTCCCATTAGGAAAAACAATCACTTTTGTACTCACAGTTTTTGCCCAAAAGAATTAAAAAAGAAGCAGGCTTCTCAACCCTTGACTGCATATTAGAATCACCAGCAGAGCTTTTAGAAGTTCCACCCCCTAAAAACAAAACAAAACAAAACTTCCATCTCCTGAATCTTTACTCAATGGCTGTAGAGTGGGTGTTCTAATGGGAATAAGGGATTCCCATGCCACTTGCTAATTTATCTATGTCCTTTTATTCTGGGTTACCTCCACCTCAGCAACAAGTCTTCTGATTCTTTTCTGGAAAGGGCTGGAAGGGTGAGAAAGAAATGTCTGCCGAGTTTCATTGAATAATAATAGAAGAGTAGGCCTCTTGGTAGTTTTACCTCACTGTTATTGTACAACACTGGGCTCAAGGTAGGATGCTTGATCTGCTGACCTAAGAATCAGTTTTCTTAGAGTCAGAGTTCAGGATGATGTATTTATGCACCCCAAGGGAAAGATGAACACATGTAAGCATTTGGCTGCAAAGATTATTGTGAACTCAATAGAGCATAGGGAAAGTTTTGAAGGAAAATTAGAAACACTGTTGGTTTTCAGATAGAGCAGTCTCCCAAACAGTTCCCTTAGACTTTAGTTTATTCCACAAAGACATGGACTTTCCCAAGGGATAAGTGAATAGACCCTTCACAACTCACTGTGAGGAGTTAGAGAAACAGAGATGTAAGAAGTATATGATAAATTTACCATTTCAATGTGAATGGTCTTAGTGGCACTGGCAAGTGTTGCCAGAGTAGCTTGGACAGTCAATGTGGTCAGCTCAATGAGAGAGCTGTGACTAGTAATGTCATTGACTGTTTCTGAAAGCCAAGAAAACCAGAGTCTGTCCTTAAAGAACAGGACAGATAAGTAGGGGAAAAGTATGGCCCCGAGAAAGGTTAATCAAGCAGCATAAGCACACACAAGGGAAATGAAGAGCAATGTGAGATAACACAGCACACAGCTCAGAGAGGGTAGGGAGACAAGACAACAGCAACATTTGTGGGAGCAAAACAATAGCTCTTCCCAGGAAGTACAGCAGGCCCATGTATATTGTTATCAGACTTGAGCAATGAGTCAGGAACTCCTGCAGACAGTCCTTTGTCCATAGCCAGCTGGGTCTCCGCTAGAGCCATTCTCAGTTAGCTGACTCTGGTGTTCTGTTAATTGTCCTTTTGTGGTTTCACCCTACACATCTGTTCTACTGTGCATATAAGAAAGGACAGAACATTTACAAAGTCTTCATATGGAATGTTAAACTCAAAAGGCAGGATTTATGCTGGTGCGACTTGGGTATTTAGGAGTTGTGGCATGTCATTCAATTTGAAAGTCTATTAAAGCATCTAGGATTGCTCCTCTGCTCACATTTTTATAAGATAGGGTCACAGAAGGTCTCTTTTCACACCATACCAGGTGTTCCACTAGCTGGGCAGAGAAGCATGTAAGATAAATAAGAATAGGTCATAAGGCACCTGGGTGTCTCAGTCAGTTAAGCCTGTAGCTCTTGATTTCAGCTCAGGTCATGACCTCAGATTTGTGAGATTGAGCCCTGCATCAAGCTCCTCACTCAGGGGGAAGACTGCTTTCCCCCCCGCCTCTCTTACCCCTCCCTCCATATACTCTCTTGTGCTCTCTTTCTCTCTCTCAAATAAATAAATATTTAACATTTTTTTAACTTATTAATTCATGAAAGATACACAGAGAGAGGCAGAGACATAGGCAGAGGGAGAAGCAGGCTCCCTGAGGACTCTGGGATCACAACCTGAGCCAAAGGCACACACTCAACCACTGAGCCATCCAGGTGCCCTTAAATAAATATTTTAAAAATAAAAATAAGAATAGGTCATATCTTATAATCCAGATAATTCATTTTCATGTTATTCTATTTACTTTTTTAAAAAAAATATTCTCTAAGCTTAAATCTTCATTAAAGTCCAGCCCAGCTTCAGTCACACTCTAGGAATATGAAGATAGTAGTCATAAGCACCTGCTTGGTAGAATGAGGAGGAACAACTTCCCATACAACCAGCACAGTCTAGCAGTGTAAAAAAGCAAAAGAACCCTAAGGGGAATGGAAATCTATAAGGCCTAACCAGCCCTCCCATGGAGACTCTCCCTCCATTATTAATCTTGGCAGATAAGAATTGGAGTTTTATTAGTAAAAGCTGTTTCCTTAGTGGGACTCCAAGAAGGAGATAACTAAGGAACAAGAAAAGAGCCATCAAGGATCAGAAACAAGCATGAAACCCTGGCTCTAGACACTCAGGGATACATGGGACATGTGAACTTTACTACATCTCTGTGCTTAAGCTTATATGTTATTTCCCAATTAATTCTACATTTTCTATATTTTTAAAATTCAACCAGTGTTACTTAGAGAAAACATGAAAAAACATATAAAGAGATGTGAGTTGAATAGATTCTGGAGGTCACACCATGGAGAAAGACATTATAGATTTGGTCACTCAAAATGGAGAGACCTCATTAAACACTGAAAACATTCAGCTGTAACCAAAAAAGGAAATGAACTATATTAGGGCAAGAGTAAGAGCTACTGTATAAAGCCCCAAACTAAGCCTCGAAAAGATCAAGATGATCGGCTCATAAATTAATTGTCTAACTGAACAAAATGCAGCACTCTTTAAAGAAAGAAAATAAATCCAGACTTTCAACAATGTTACATCTACAATACTCAGCACAATCTCAAAAATAATCATGCAAAGAAGTAGAAAATACAACATGTAATCAGGAAAAAAAGAAGTCAATATAAGCATAATCAGAAATGACACAGATGTTGGAATTAGCAAAGGAGAACTTTAAAACAGCTATCTTAAGCAAAGAAAAAGAG
Source organism: Nyctereutes procyonoides (assembly GCF_905146905.1). Taxonomy (NCBI): domain Eukaryota; kingdom Metazoa; phylum Chordata; class Mammalia; order Carnivora; family Canidae; genus Nyctereutes; species Nyctereutes procyonoides. Next base: position 7,333,360 of record NW_026575033.1, on the reverse strand, counting down.
GTACATAATGAGTGAAGAAATAAGGAGTAAGCAGGAAAAGTGGAAAAATTAAAAAAAAAAACATATGAAGAGGGGCACCTGGGCGGCTCAGTCAGTTAAATATCCAACTCTTGATCTCAGCTCAGGTCTCTATCTCAGGGTTGTGATTTCAAGCCCTGTGTTGGGCTCCATGCTGGCCATCGAGCCTACTTAAAAAAAAAATGAAGATTCTAGAACTGAAGGTATAATATTTGAAATGAAAAAGTCACCAAACGGTGACTATAATAGCAGTTGTAACACTGCAGAAGGAAAAAAATCAATGAACATGAAGACGTGTCGCTAACAAAACTGAAGAACATAAAGTGAAAAACATTAAAAACATAAACAATCTCAGTGAAACAATATTAAGCAGTCTCTCAAATGTGTAACTGGAGTACAACCAGAAGAAAAGAAAGACACTGGGGTAAAAAAAAATGCGATGAAAGAAATAATCGCTTTTTTCCCCCCAAATTTAAGGAAAACTATCAGCCCACAGATACACAAAATTCAATAAATCTCAAAGAGGATAAGCACACAGAAAACTACACTTAGGCATATCATCACCAAGCTACTACAAATGAAAGAGAAATTCTTAACTGCATCCAAAGAAAGAAGACACCATACATACAGGAAAAGCAATAATAGAAACTGCTGGTTTCTCATGAGAAACAAAGCCAACCTGTGCGAGAGAAAAGAAAAAAAATGTCAACTTAGAATTTTTTGTTTTGTTTTAATGTGGAATGCCTCACCAATTTGCATGTCATCCTGGTGCAGAGGCTGTGCTAATCTCCAATTTTAGTATATTCTGTTGCCAAAGCAGGCACACAATCTAGAATTCTTTACATTTTTTTCCTTTTAAAAATGAAGGTGAAATAAATGTACTTCTAGAAAAACAAAGGCAACAACAACAAGAAAACAAATAAAAATGCATACACAGTCCTGCAATGTAAGAAAAATTAAAAGAAGTTCTTGAAGCCAAAGGCAATAGCACAAAAGTCAGGAAAGGGATAAATGTAAGTGTGCACTGCTCTAAGGTTCTCATATGTGAAGAAGTATGATATTAACTCAAAGTAAACTGATAGGTTAAGAATGTATATGGTATCCCTAGGTTCTAGGACCAAGAGCAAAAATAAAAAGGCATAGTTAGAAAAACAAAGAGGCATAGTTAGAAAGCCAACAGAGGATGTAAAATGGAAGACCTAAAAATGCTTGATTAATGTAAAAGCAGGAAAGAGAAAAAAGAAAGATGGGATAAATAAAAATGAATAGCAAGACAATGGACATGAAGTCAATTATAGCAACAATTACATTAAAAGATAGAATAACATTCCAAGTAAACGTTAAGTATAAATAGACTAAATGTTCCAACTAGAAGGCAGAAATTATGAGATTGGAGAACTGTATTGTCTAGAAGAATGTACTTTATAAAAATACATATAATTAAAAAGTAAAAGGATGGGGAAAGATATTGATGTAAAGTCTAGTCATAAAAGAACTGGAATGACTATCTTCATATTAAATAAAGTAGACTTCAAAACAAGAATTACTTAAATAACATTTTATAATGATAAAATACATAATGTTCCTACGTGTGTATACATCTACCAAAGAACTCCAAAACACATGAAATAAAAGTTGGAAGTACAAAAGGGAAAAATAAACAAATACAAAATTAGAGTTAAAGATGTTAACTCTCTTAAAAAAATAACTGATGTAATATTTTGACTATTCGTTATTATGTGACATACCAGTGACTAGGATGGAGGTCTTCTGACAGTTAATGAAGAATGCTTACTCTTACATATCATTTCATGCTCTCTCTCTCTGAAAGGAAAGAAAAATCAGATCTCTCAGGTTTGGGAAAGTTTTCATAAGTATATAGAGAAAAACCATAAAGAAAATTTTGGCAGATTTTACATTTTAAAAAAATTTGCACCTCAGGGCAGCTGGGTGGCTCACACGGTTGTGTCCAACTATTGATTTCAGCTCAGGTTATGATCTCAGAGTCTGGAGATCGAGCCCCACGTTGGGCTCGACAATGGGCATGGAGCCTGCTTAAGATTCTCTCCTCTCCCTCTGCCTCTCTCTCTCTCTCTCAAAAAAAAAAAAAGAAGAAGAAGAAGCCTCAAAAATTAACCTTAAGAAAATGGAAAAGTAAGGAAAATAAAAGTAAGAATAAACTATTTGGGACTATACCAAAAAAAAAAAAAAAGTTCTTGCACAGTGAAAGAAACCATCAGCAAAATGAAAAGGCAACTTACTGAATGGGAGAAGATGTTCACAAATGACATATCCAATAAAGGGTTAATAACCAAAATATATGAAAAGAACACATACAACTCAACACCGAAATAAAATAATCCAATTTAAAATGGGCAAAGGACCTGAATAGGCATTTTTCCAAAGAAGACATACAGATGGCAAACACATGAAAAGACAGATGCACAACATCACTCATCATCAGGGAAATGCAAGTCAAAACCACAGTGAGATATTGCCTTATACCAGTCAGAATGGCTAGATTAAAAAAAATTTAAGGAAAAAAAAGAAATAAGTGTTGGTGAGGATGTGGAGGAAAGGAAACCCTCATGCACTGTTTGTGGGAATGCCAACTGGTGCAGCCACTATGGAAAACAGTATGGAGTTTCCTCAAAAAATTAAAAATAGAAATCCCATATAATCCAGTAATTCCGCTACTGGGTATCTACCCAAGCAAAATGAAAATATTAATTGGAAAAGATATATACACCCTAATATTCATTGCAGCATTATTTACAATAGCCAAGATATGGAAGCAACCTAAGAGTTCATCCATAGATGAATGGATAAAGAAGATGTGGTATAGTCAATACAATTAACTATTACTCAGCCAAAAAAAAAAAAGAATGACATCTTGTCATTTGCAGTAACATGGAAGGGACCTACATGATATTATGCTAAGTGAAATAAGTCAGACAGAGACAGGCAAATACCATTTGATTTCACCTACATGTGGACCCTAAAAGAACCCACCCAACAAACAAAACAAATCTCATAGATACAGAGAAGAGATTGGTGGTTGCTACAAGGGAGGGAACTTGGCGGGGTGGGGGGGGTAGAGGAAATGGGTGAAGGGGAACAGGAGGTACAAAGTTCCAGTTACAAAATAATATAAATTATGGGGATTAATGTACACCATTTCTCCAAGGTTACGTTAATTCTGTTTCTCTGGAGAATCCTGATTAATACAAGGGACATGAAGAGATCAGCAATGGCTCTGTATCAGGCAGGCTCCTGCTGTGTTACACACCCATTTCTCTGGGTGGTGGGAAGAGGGTGGCTCATGTCACACAGCAGCTACCAAAGTCTTGGAACTTAAGAGATCCTATCCCAGGGAGCTCTGTTGGGGGCCTTCTTTCAGCAAGCCTGCTATTCTCACACTACAAATGTTGACTGGCTGGCTAGCAGATCATGAGCTCTCTGCGTCAGCTCCGTGGGGTCAGTCAGCCCCACCCCAGGAGGGAAGCAGATCTTACCACAGTGAAGCTAGTGCCATCTGCCCCAGCTTTCTTACTGAGCCCAGACTGAAAGCATAACCCTTCTCAAACTGCAGAATGCCCCAGAGCATCCGACCTGAGGAGTGTGCTTTGCTTCTGCTAGAAGACTTCACTGCTCAGAATGGATGCACCCAGGCTCCCAGGATGTGGAGAGCTGGCATCAGCCATCAGGAGGGTGCTCAGCCAAGAAGCCTGGGCCACATGGAGGGTTCATGTGCTAAGAAGAGGAGATCATGTTCAGGAGCAAAAGGGAGTGTCAGCTCCCTAGAAGCCAGCCCAGACAAACCCTCTGAAAACGGGGACTGGATGCAGGGCAACTTCCTGTTGATGTTTGTGAACTTCTGTAGGTGGATTTTAGCTTTGAAAAAGAAGCTAGATCTTGCAAGCAGTTAAGGGAATCTGCTCTTGACAGAGCTGTGTGCTGACACTCCTTTTTGCTCCTGAACATGATCTCCTCTTCTCCCTCTGCTCCTCACCCTGCTTGCGCTCTCTCCCTCTCCTTCAAATAAATAAAATCTAAAAACAAAAACAAAATAAAAAAACAAAACAAAAAACACCGATTTGGAAAAAAATCCTCCAAAACCAACCAGTTACCTTGCTGGCTTCATTAATTTGCATAAATATAGCCTAATTTCAGTTTCAGCTGCCTTTTAGCATTTACGTGCTCACCTATATTTCTGGGAGAAAAGTACTCCAAAGGCTTCACCAAATTGAAGCATAAAACTAGAGGATCCTAATGAAACCACCGATTGAAAGACTGCATTGTATAAAGAGGGGTTTCTTAGACCTAAAGAGTTGGGGCACATGGAGGTAGGAGCCAATTTGCTCTTTTATTGAACTGCTTTGGCCTTTTAACTGGAGGGAGCCTGGGAAAGATCTGGGGATGTGCGAGGCTCACAGTCTCCTCTCTTTGACAGAGTAATGGTCTCTGGTCCCGTCAATCTGCTCAGGAGTGCAAATGGGGTCCCAGGTTTGGGGGAGGTGAGGGATAGGGGGCTGGGATGGAAGCTGCTGAAGCCACTGCAGAATCCTACATTGCCATCTGGGAGAACTTCAGGAGGGGAAAGGAAGCCATCCGTGCCTTCCTCCCTCCTCTCTCACCTCCCCAACCCCCACCCCAGCAAGAGGGCCTCCTGGGTCCCAAAGCACATAATGCAGATAAGTCTGTGACTTTGGGGGCTCAGTCAGTTAAGTGTCTGCCTTTGGCTCTGGGGTCCTGGAATTGAGCCGTGCACTGGGCTCCCGGCTCCACAGGGAGTCTGCTTTTCCCTCTCCTTCTGCCCCTCTTGCCCCCACTCATTCTCTCTCTCTCTCTCTCTCTCTCTCCTTCTCAAATAAACACATAAAAATCTTTTTTTAAAAAAAGTCTGTTACTTTTCACCTTCACTTGACACCCCTCCACCCCAGTCTGCTGCTACAGCTGCCCCCACCGCCACTCTGCTTATTCTTGCTTCAGTTTCTGTCTCTGCAATCAGCCAGCGGCTCAAACACTGGAGTGACTTCCTCTGCCTTTTGTGATTTTTCTTCTGAGTCGGCAGCAATCCTCCAGCTTCATGGCACAGAGGGGATGCTGTGAGCAAGCCTGCAAGAGTGGAGAGGCCGCCCAGCTCAGGGTTCCAGTTACACCCCATTTCCTACCTGCAGTCCTACATGCCAGTGGGTCTTGCAAACAGCCCTTCGTGCCTTATCTGCCAGCCTTTAGAGAGCACCCACGAGATGCAGGTGTCACGCAGTGAACCCGGAGATGCAGCATCCTGCTTCTGAGGAGTCACCTGACCCCGTAGCAAGGACTCCTAACCCTCCCATGCATCAGCATGAATGTGAGCATTGAACATACTAACTCTTGCAAGTCCCCCTACGGCCCTGTTACACATGAACCAATGATCATGCCCATCCTGTGGAGACTAAGGCATAGGGGTTAAGTTACTTGCCCAGGTTTCCGCAGCTAGTGAGTGGCAGAGTGGGATTCAATGCCCCAGGTAGTCCTGGCTCCAGAGGCATCTGACTCTCGGGGTAGATGATCCTGCAAACAAATGGCAGACCATTAAGACAGAAGGGGGTCCCTGCAGTAAGAAAAGATAAAGTGGAGTGCTGAAGGGGAGCCAGGAGCTGCTCTATCCAAGGTCTGGGGGTGGAGGAGAAAATGCTAGAAGTAGTCATGGCAGTATTAGCATGATAGTTCACATTTCTTTTATACTTAACAAACACCAGACATCATGCCAGGGCGCTGCATGACACGTGCACTCCGAGGACTGGTATGACTCTCATCCCCTATTTCAGTTATGAGGAGCCTGGGGCAGCACAGCCTCCAGCCTGTCCCTCGTGCGCATGTCTCCACTCTGCACCGAGTCAGGCCTTGTGGATGGCATGAGGTCGCTATGTGGGACTCTGTACCATAGAAGTTGGCACGTGCTACAAAATCAGGGCTTTTGCAACCCTCCTTTTGAAGACTCGATCATTAAACACCTACCAGTGCCCCGCGGGGACCAGTTTCCCAGTCACCCCATGAGCAAGAAGCGTCTGACTCCGGAGTGGGTTCTTCGTGGTAGGAGTCAACGGCAGCTGAGCCCATTACGATGCACATCTAACTCCAGAACTAAAGGCCTTTCATGCGTAGGGGTTAAGCACCTGCTCCTCTCAAGTAGGAATGAAGCCCCAGGTGGGACAGGTATAAAAAATCAAAAAGCTTCTTCTCCTCCCCCTCACCACCCACTCCCCTTTCCCATAGTCCATCAAGTAGACATCACAAGTAGTAAGAGTCTATTTTTGGAGAGAGCTATGGGAGACAAAGTTTTAGGGTGGATCACCCTAACTGCGTGCCCTTCACTTAGAAGGCTTGGCTGATAGGAGTTGGGCTGCAGGCCCTGTGACGGTGTCTGTCTGGGGAGGGAGGGGAAGCACTGCCAGGTAAGGAGAGGGCAAGGAGGAGCCAAGGCAGCTGAGGAGGATTCCAGGGGAGTTCCAGGAGTCCCGCAGGGGACTCAGGGACCCTGGGGCCTGGTGATACCTTATTCTTGTCTTTTTTTTTTTTTTTAAGTTTTATCTATTTATTTGAGAGGGAGACAGAGAGCCTAAGCAGGGGTGAGGGGCAGAGGGAGAGGGAGAAGCTGAGTCCCCACTGAGCACCAGAGCTGGATGCGGGGCTCGATCCCAGGACCCCGAGATCATGACCTGAACCAAAGGCAGACACTTAGCCAACTGAGCCCCCCAGGCACCCCCGCTTCTTGTCCTTTCATAGTCAGCCAGGAGAAAGCATCAGAGGTGCTCCTGGACGTCACTGACACCGTGTGGAAAGCCTGTGAACTTCTTCTTGGTAAGTTAGCTTCTTGGAAAGGCCCCGCATGATGTGACCTTGTAATAAGTGTGAAGACAGTACTAAAGGGACCCTAACATTTGTAGGGTGCTCCCTTGTAACCAAATTCAGGCTCATCGATGCTCACGACCACACTGTGGGTTGTGAGCATTCCAACACTTCCAGGTGAGGAAGCAGAGCCTTGGAGACTGGCCCGGGGTCCTGCCAGCAGTGAAGGGCAGATGAGTGACTCAAGCTCTGTCCAAGGTCAGGACCCTTCACCCAGCATCACTGGACCCTCATGATCCCTGGCGCTGCCCTGCAAGGACTCTCTGCCAGGTAGCAGGAGCACATACACACTCAGGGCTTGCACCTTTGCTGGACTTGAGGGCCTCGCTTGAACCCTCCACTCTGGGTGCCCTTGGGCCAGACCTCAGCCAAGACTCTTGGCTTTCCTCTGCCAAGCAAACCTGACTTCCTTCCAGATGTGGCCCAGCGCAAGAGATCCAGCAAGTGATGCAGACCATCTATGAGCAGATGGAAATGCCTGATGACACTGTTAGTACAGTGCCCTCACCTTTCAGAGAAGGGGCCAGCTTGTCCCTTCTCAGCCCTCAGAAGCTGTGAATGTGATGTCCACCCTTCACCCCTGTGCAGTTACCAGTACTCCCTGGCCCCCCACCTCATCAGCCTGGGGAGGGGAGGGGGTCCTTACCTTCCTCCACTCTGCGCAGGAACATCCATAGCTCTGTGTAGGGACTTGGTTCCAGGGCTCTTGTCATGTCTAGCATGATGCTGGCAATGCGTAGGCAGTGCATGGACAACCTGAGGATGGAAGGCAGGCAAGAAGTCTGAATGAACAACCCAAAGATCCAAATGTGGAAGAACTAACAATTCAATTTCTGCATATCACAGAAGACGCATTCCTTCTCAGAGTCAGAGCACTCCTACTTTTGCTCCCAGACCAACATCCATGATGGAAAACAAATTTTCAAATATTTTATTAACTGATAGCAAATACGACAGTCCAGTATCTTCCTTCATCAGGTAGGTTTTTTGCAAATATTTTCTCCCAGTCTGTGTCTTGTCTTTTCATTCTCTTACAGTGTAGTTTGCAGAGCAAAAGATTTTTATTTGAATGAAGACCAACTTACCAAACATTCTCACATGGATCATGCTTTTCATATGTTGAATCTGAAGTCAGCACCAAACCCAAAGTCACTTTGATTTCCTCCATGTTATCTTCTAGGACTTTAATTGTTTTGTATTTAACATTTAGGTCTGTGAACAATTCTGTGCCTACTTTAGTAAAAAGTCATAATTCTAAGTCCAGATTTTTTTTTTGGCATATGATCATCCAGTTTTTCCTTTTTCTTTTTTTAAGATTTTATTTATTTATTCATGAGAGACAGAGAGAGAGAGAGAGAGAGACATAGGCAGAGGGAGAAGCAGGCTCCATGCAGGGAGCCCGACATGGGACTCTATCCCTGGACTCGATCCCGGGACTCCAGGACCACGCCCCCAGGGGAAGGCAGATGCTTAACCACTGAACCATCCAGGCATCCGTCCCATCGTCCAATTTTTTCAGCTCCTTTGTTGAAAAGACTGTCTTTGCTCCAGTGTATTGCCTTCGCTCCTTTGTCAGAGATCAGCTGACTGTATTTCTGCCACTGACTGAATGTTTGTGTTCCCCCAAGTTAGGTGAAACCTGATCTTCAGTGTGCTGACTTAGGGGGTGAGGACTCTGGGTTATGTGTGTGATTTTTTTAAATATTTTATTTATTAATTCATGAGAGACACACACAGATACAGGCAGAGGGAGAAGCAGGCTCCCTGCAGGGAGCCCGATGCGGGACTCCACCCCAGGAACAAGACCTGAGCCGAAGGCAGATGCTCAACCACTGAGCCACCCAGGTGCCCCTATGTGTGTGATTAGATTATGAGGGTAGGGCCCTTTTGTATGGAATTCATGCCCTTATCAAAGAAACCCCAGAGAACTCTCTTGCCCCTTCTGCCATGTGAGGACACAGTGAGAAGACCGCTATCTATGCACAAAGAAGAGGAGTCTCAGCAGACCTGGCACCTGCCACATGCCTTGACCTTAGACTTCCCAGCTTCCAGAACTCTGAGAACTTGATTGGATCTATTTTGGCACTCTCTGTTTTGCTCCATTCATCTATTTGCCTGTTCTTTCCTTAATACCACACTGTCTTGATTACTGAAGCTGTATAGTAAGGCTTGAAGTTGGGTGACATCCGTCCAAACATGTTCTTCTCCTTCAACATCATTCTGGCTGTTCTGGATCTTTTGCCTCTCTGCCTCTGCAGATCAGCACTGTCCCATTCATGCCCTCTACCAAACCAGGCTGCTTCTCGAACAGCCCCACCTGTTCCACATCCTCTAGCCAGGCCAGGCCCTGTCTACAGACAAGCTCCAGGCTGCCCACATCCTCAGGAATGGTGGACTGCCTCTACAGACCAGCACCAGCTCACACTCTTGCAAGTGACTGTTTGCTTTGTTTTTGCTGCAGGCAGCCTGTTTCTGTGGTCATCATTCCCTCTAGGAAGAGGCCTCAGCCTTGGAGCATATCCCTATCCTGTTCTCAGTTCCCCCAGTGTCCTCTCTTGCTCAGAGGCAGCTGTCCTTTTGCACCTTCTACCTCCAGGCTTCCTGCCCCCAACTCCTGTTAGTAATGAGCCACCTTGTCTTATTCTACTTAATAATTCTTAATATTAAAATATCCCTATTTAAATAAGTGGTGAATTTCTGTCTCTGTTTCTTTCTTTAAAAAAAAAGATTTTATTTATTTGACAGGGAGAGAGAGAGCACAAGTAGAGGGAGCGGCAGGTAGAGAAAGAGGGAGAAGCAGACTCCCCACTGAGCAGGGAGCCTGATGCAGGGCTCCATCCCAGGACTCTGGGATCATGATCTGAGCCGAAGGCAGTGTTTAACCGACTAAGCCACCCAGGTGCCCCTGTCTCTGTTTCTGATGGACTCTGACTAATAGAGCCCCTGGCAGAGCCAACAAGGAGTCAGCTGGCAAAACAGGGATGTCACTGGCATAGTCACAGCTCCAGCAGGTTGTGTGTGTGTGGGGGGGGTGGCATTCGGAGTTGACAGACAGTCCCTCAGTAACTAGAACAGAGGGTGAAATAAAGATATTTTCAGATGAACATAATAGTTTTCCATTAGCAGATCCTCACTAAAGAAAATTCTAACAATATACTTCAGGAAAAAAAAAAGGATCCCAAATGGAAGCTCTGAAATATATAAAGAAATGACAAGCCAAGATAATAATGATAAATATTGGAATAAATCTAAAAGAACATTGATTATGTGAAATAATACCATTTTATGAGGTTAAGAAAAAAAGAATAAAAACAGAGAAGTCAGACAGGGATTGCTAGATTGAACTGTGCTACCCTGAAATTCATATGTTGAAGTTGTATGCCCCCCCCACTGCGATGGTATTTGGAGATGGCCCCCTTAAGAAGGGGTGATTAAGTTGAGATGAGGCCATGGGAGTGGGGAGGCTCATGATGGATTAGTGCCCTTACAAGAAGAGGTACCCGAGGCACTCATGAGAACGCAGCTATCGGCAAGCAGAGAGAGGGCTCTCGCCAGAACCTGGCCACACTGACATCCTTTAGAACCACAAGGAAATTAATTTCTGTCATTTGATCTCCCCAGTCTGTGGTACTTTGTGATGGCAGCCCAAGCAGACTAAGACAGAGGTAAAGGGAATGCAGGCTCTTGCATTGCCCCAGAGGAGTGGCTAGGTGGGGCTGACACCCAGATAGCACGCACTCGTGCATTGTCCTGAATGAGGGGGCCACTATGTGTCCAGACTGGACCATGTGCATGTCACACCGACTGTTAAAAATATATACATATTTTTAATTACCTCTGAGAGAAATTATTGATTAACCTTAGATTTTGATGAATTAAGCTTCCATATTGTAATTCCTAATGACCTAAAAAAATATGAACAGTAGATGTTTCTAACTCAGTGAAGAAAAAAATAGAATGATTCAAAAAAAATTAAACAAAAACAACACAGGAAAGGAAGGAAAAAGAGACAGGAGATAAAAGAAAGCACAGCCTCATCTGTTAGTTCTAAACGACATATATAGGAAGTCATATTACATTTTAATTTTTTTCCTCTGAAACACAAAGAGTGTCAGAATGGGGACAAAACCTAAATATGTGTTAACAAGAGACATGTCTGAAACATAAGGACACAGAAAGCTGACAGGAAAAGGACAGAAAAAGATTTACCGAGATGTTAATCAAAAGAAAGCTGGTGGAACATGATGTATCAGGAAAACAGATTTAAGGCCAAGACAGTTACCAGAAAGACCCCATGGTATCATGACAGAAGCCCATTCATTAGAAGGAGGTAAAAGTTTGATTAAAAGAACAGTTTCCAGGGGCGCCTGGGTGGCTCAGTGGGTTAAGCATCTGCCTTTGAAAGGCAGCTATGCTCACCACTATACCACCAATGCAAGCATCTGCCTTTGGCTCGGGTCATGACCCCAGGGTCCTGGGATCGAGCCCTTCATCAGGCTCTCGGCTCAATGGGAAGCCTGCTTCTCCCTCTCCCTCTGCCTACTGCTCTGCCTACTTGTTCTGTGAAATGAATAAATAGAATCTTAAAAAGAGAAAAGAACACTTTTCAGAGTCAGCCTGTTCAAATCCCAGCTCTGCTACTTATGTACATGATCTTCAGCTAAGTACTCAGTCTCGGCAGTTTCCAATTTCTTGATATGTAAGCTGGAATATTAATAGTACTTGCCTTGTAGGATGCTTGTGAGGATAAATGAGTTGGTATATATTTAAGGCAATTAGAACAGTGGCAGACATGTATGTACATAGGAAGCATCTCATACATAAGGCATGAAATTACAGACCCTAATAACATGCATCAAAATTTGTGCAGGCAGAGACCTGGCAGGCCAGAAAGGGCTGGCAGGATATATTCAGGGTCCTAAATGAGAAGAACATGCAACCAAGAATACTTTATCCAGCAAGGCTCTCATTCAGAATGGAAGGAGAGATAAAGAGCTTCCAAGACAGGCAGGAACTGAAAGAATATGTGACCTCCAAACCAGCTCTGCAAGAAATTTTAAGGGGGACTCTTAAAATTCCCCTTTAAGAAGAAGTCCAGTGGAACAACCCACAAAAACAAGGACTAAATAGATATCATGATGACACTAAACTCATATCTGTCAATAGTAACTCTGAACGTGAATGGGCTGAATGACCCCATCAAAAGGTGCAGGGTTTCAGACTGGATAAAAAAGCAGGACCCATCTATTTGCTGTCTACAAGAGACTCATTTTAGACAGAAGGACACCTACAACCTGAAAATAAAAGGGTGGAGAACCATTTACCATTCAAATGGTTCTCAAAATATACCCTAAAAACTATAGAACACTTCTGAAAGAAATTGAGGAAGACACAAAGAGATGGAAAAATATTCCATGCTCATGGATTGGCAGAATTAATATTGTGAAAATGTCAATGTTACCCAGGGCAATTTACACGTATAATGCAATCCCTATCAAAATACCATGGACTTTCTTCAGAGACTTAGAACAGATTATTTTAAGATTTGTGTGGAATCAGAAAAGACCCCGAACAGCCAGGGGAATTTTAAAAAAAGAAAACCATATCTGGGTTTCATGCCAGATTTCAGGTTGTACTACAAAGCTGTGGTCATCAAGACAGTGTGGTACTGGCACAAAAACAGACATATAGATCAATGGAACAGAATAGAGAACCCAGAAGTGGACCCTGAACTTTATGGTCAACTAATATACGATAAAGGAGGAAAGACGATCCACTGGAAGAAAGACAGTCTCTTCAATAAATGGTGCTGGGAAAATTGGACATCCACATGCAGAAGAATGAAACTGGACCACTCTCTTGCACCATACACAAAGATAAACTCAAAATGGATGAAAGATCTAAATGTGAGACAAGATTCCATCAAAATCCCAGAGGAGAACTCAGGCAACACCCTTTTTGAACTTGGCCACAGTAACCGGAGAAGGACAAACAGTGTATGCTCTCATTCATTTGGGGAATATGAATAATAGTGAAAGGGAATATAAGGGAAGGGAGAAGAAATGTGTGAGAAATATCAGAAAGGGAGACAGAACATAAAGACTTCTAACTCTGGGAAATGAACTAGGGGTGGTGGAGGGGGAGGAGGGCGGGGGGTGGGGGTGAATGGGTGACGGGCACTGAGGGGGACACTTGACGGGATGAGCACTGGGTGTTATTCTGTGTGTTGGTAAATTGAACACCAATAAAAATTAACTTATTAAAAAAATTTGTGCAGGAAAGTTTGACAGAACTATAAAAATGATACAGCTACATACTGGTCCAGATTCTTAGTGGGCTTTATTTTTTAAGAATATTTTATTAATTTATTAATAAGTATGAGTGGAGGGAAGGCAGTGCAGAAGGAGAGAGAGAGAGCAGACTCCAAGCTGAGCAAGAAGCTGTCAAGGAGTTTGATCTCTTGATCTTGAGATCACAACCTGAGCTGAAACCAGGAGTTGGACGCTTAACCAACTGAACCACATACAGGCTTCCCTAGTGGGCTATTTTAAACATAACCTTCCCAGTGATTTAAAAAAATATCAGGGGATCCATGGGTGGCTCAGTGGTTTGGTGCCTGCCTTCGGCCCAGGGCGTGATCCTGGGGTCCCGAGGTCGAGTTCCGCGTCGGGCTCCCTACATGGAGCCTGCTTCTCCCTCTGCCTGTGTCTCTGCCTCTCTCTGTGTGTCTCTCATGAATAAATAAATAAAATAATGATATAGAAGAGATGACAACAGGTAAAACTTAATGGGCAAGTATAAAACATTGCATCCAACAACCTCATACACATTATTTTCCAAAACTTGCCATAGAGTGTGTCATAAAGTAAATCTTATCAAATTTATCCAAGCATGCATGCATTGAAATTATGCAAAACATGTTCTAGGATTACATGCAATAAAGCTAGAAATCAAAAAGCCTATAAAATCCTTATATGCTTAGGAATTAAGAAATATGCTTCTAGATAATATACATATGCAAATTGGGAAATGTCATGTCACAGCTAACAGACTTTAATTCAGCAGAATTTAGAGGAAAACCATAGCTCTAAAATATGTATATTGGAAGAGAAGTCTGAAAAATAATGAGCTAAGACTCCCTCTCGTGAAGCTAGAAGAGGAATGGCAAAATAAAGAAGAGAGAAAGAAGAATCACTAAAATTCAGAGTGGAAATAAATGAAATTGAAAGCAAACACACAATAGAGAATATCAACAAATCTAAGAGTTGGGTTTTTTTTGAAAACACGAATAAAATTGGCAAGCGTCTAGTGGATTGGGATCAGAAAAACAGAGGGAAAGAGCAAATCTATTTCAGTAATGGAATGAAGGGAAATCACTATAGTTGCTGTTTGCATTAAGAAAAATAATAAGAACTATACTTATTTATGATTTATTCAACTCAAAAGACACAGAAACAGAAAAAAGAATGAGATTTATAGCATAATGCAACTGATACTTTACAAAATATTGTGTGTATATATTTTTTTATATTGTGTATGAAACATACACATTGTTAAATATATAAAAAGTTAACTGGGGGGAAAAGGAAGATAAAAGGATGTAATGAACAATTTTTTCTCCAAATTTTAGAAGGAATAGTCATATTTATAGAACAAGATAATTTACCAGAAATAAGAAGAAATAAAGAACTTAAATTGCCCTACTGAACATTTAAGAAATTGAATCATCAGTCCATAGCTTTTCCTCAGTGAAACATTCAGACTCACATGGCTTCACATTCTATTTCTATGAATCCTCAAATCAAGAACCCAAATTCCAATCCTTTACAAGCTCTTCTACAGAATAGAAAAAAAGCAAACAATCTTTATTTTATGAGGCAAACATAACCTTGATGACAAAATCCAATGACAGTTAAAGAAAATTATAATCTACTCATGATCATAAACACAAAACTTCTAAACAAAACGTTAACAAGATAATGTAATCTGTAGTTAACAAATTAAAGGCGAAAAATTACAGGAACATTGAAATCAATGCAGAAAGTCATTTGTAAAATTCAACATCTAATTATGATTTTTTTAATTGAGAAAGGAAATTAAGGGGAATTTTATTAACCCAATGAAGTTTTTTAAAAAACATTCTTACAACAAATATCATATATAATAGTAACCCATTGGTATAGTAAGGCAAGAAGATAACATAAAAGTTATAAAGATTAAAAAAGAAGAAAAAATAACAAGTGATGAATATTCACATATATGCGGTGTCTATGGTGTCTATTGAAACACCTTTAAAACAAAAGGATACAAAATATACATTTTTAAGTTTTTGAACAAATGCCAGGCAAATATAAAGCAAAAGAAACTCGCATAGAAGGTTTAGTATCAGAGCTGTTTTAAGTCAAAATTTTAAAAATCAGAAAGAAAAGGAAAGAATATTATAAATAAAAAGATAATGACAACTGAGTTAGAGATTTTTAAATGCTCTCTTTGGAACAGATCAAGCAGACAAATAATAACCAAAGGTATAGAAGATTTGACTACTGTGTCTAACAAAGCTAGGTAATTAAATAGTAGATAAAGGATACACATTGCTTTCAAGTGCACAGAATATTCACAAATGTGATCTATGTATAAGGCCACAGAAGAAACCTCAGTATATTCCAGAGAATTCACAGCAAAGGTCAAACTATGTTTTCTGACCTTATGTAAAACAAATCAATATCAAAAGAATCAATTTATAAAAGTCCTTGTGAATGAAAGCTAAAAACAAAATGTAATATGACTACCTAATCTTTGGAATGAAGAAATAATAATTTATTAAATATTTTTAATTGAAATGAAAAATACTCCGCATCCAAATGTATAGAACAAATCTAAATTAATATTTAGAGGTCAAGTTATAGTTTTAAACAACAAATGAGTTCAGTTTTTATTTAATAAGCTCCAGAAAGTGGGGCACCTGGGAGGTCCAGACAGTTAAACGTCCTATTCTTGATTTTAGCTCAAGGTCATGATCTTGGGGTTGGGTTGTGAGATCAAGCCTCCCGTAGAGCTCCATGCTCAGTGAGGAGTCTGCTTGGATTCTCTCTCTCCTTCTTTCTCTACCCCTCTTGCCCCCCCCTCTAAAGATGATCAATTAAAAATAAGTGCCAAAAAGAAGAGTAAACCTAAGCAAGTGAACGAGCAAACACAACACCCAAAGAGAAAAGTTGAAATAGGTGAAATAGGAAATAAGAGAAAAGTGGAAGATGAATAAAACTAAATAACTTATTCTTTGAAAAGTCTCCTAATATAGATAAAATAGCAAGATAACTAATCAAGAGAGAAGACTCAAATAAACAAAAATATAAAAGAAAAATAGAAGGGGAAACAAACATTTCTGTAAGAATTTTAAATGCTTAAATTGCCACAAGAAGTAGCAGATCTGAATAGATCAACAGCCAACCGCCAAAACCTCAACAACCCTTTGAGGTAAGCACTCTTACACCCCCCACTGTTCAAAGAAGGAATCTAAAGAGTGATCATTTGAGTAACTTGCAAGGTCAAAAAGGAGTCAGAATTTGAACTCCAGCAGCCTGATTCTAGAAGTTTCACTCTTTACCCTCCATGCTTTGTATTATTTTGCCTTGCTAGCAAGGCAATAGTATAAATGTGATGATGGTGAGCAGGAGCTATGTCTTTTGTCTCCATATTACTACGTGTAGCATATCAAAAAGGCTTTATACATTTTTAAAAAATTAGAAAACTGTACAATTTTTTAGACCTGAACTTTCACTTGATTGCAAAATTTACAGATACTAAAAGAGTAAGCAGTAAAGCTCTCCCTTCTACCTCCACGGGTGCCCTCTCCTAGATAATGCCCTCACTTTCTTGTGGATCCTTTCAAAAGCATTTTATGCACATATAAATAATGTGTTCTTTATTCCTCTTTTTATCTAGTGAACAGCACGTATGCACATTTCTCTGTTCCTTGTTTTTTCACTTTAACGTTTCCTGAAGGTCATATCAATTCATTTAAGACATCCTCATTCTTAGGACGGTTGCAGGGTCCTCCATGGTGCATCTATTATAACTTAACAAGTATTCTGTTGATAGAATAGTAGGATATTTCCAACCTTTTGTGATCTCAAATAATTCCGTGGTGAATATATCATTTAGCACATGTGCAAACAAAGCACATGGAATCGATGCCGGTCACACTGACTGCAACCTATCTGCCTCCATTTCTAGGGCTGAATAACAGGTGACCCCAAATCCAAGTGACCTAAAACCATGACATTGGTCTGGTGCGGTTTTGTGTGAGCAGGACTCGGTGAGGGCCCTGGTCTCTGCCCCCCTGGCCGTCAGCCGTGCCCCCTCAGGTCGGGGGCGGAGTCCTCTGACCAAGTCTTGTCCACCTACAGGGCCTGCGAGCCCTGGCTGCTGCCTGGGGTCCCTTGGCTGGGACCAGCCCCTGGCCTGGGGCCCCTGCAGGCAGCCTGGGCTTCCTCGTGGCGGTGGCTGAGCTCCAGAAGGACATTCGGGCGGAGGCAGGCCTCTTTGCCCTTTAGCCTTAGAAGTCAGGCGAGCACCAGGCCTCCCCCAAATGCCACGCGGCTTCCAGGGGAGGGGAGCAGGGGGCACTCTTGGCAGGCACGGAGAGGCAAGGTTCTGGAAGAGAATGCGGGCCAGAAATGCTGCCGTCGGGGATCCCTGCGTGGCGCAGCGGTTTGGCGCCTGCCTTCGGCCCAGGGTGTCGATCCTGGAGTCCTGGGATCGAGTCCCGCGTCGGCCTCCCTGCGTGGAGCCTGCTTCTCCCTCTGCCTGTGTCTCTGCCTCTCTCTCTCTCTCTCTCTCTGTCTCTCTCTGTCTCTATGTCTATCATGAATAAATAAATAAATAATTTTAAAAAATAAAGAAAGAAATGCTGTTGTCACATTTTGGGAAAACCCAACCGGCGGTGGACACAGCCTAGAGGCGCAAGGGCTCCACACGCACATTTCCCAGGGCGACCGACGTCTGCTCGCGCCCTTCAGGGGCTTCGCACCCACTCACTGCGGCGCGGGGGAGGGAGCGCACCTGTGCCCGGGATGGACCGAAAGGCCCGACGGCGCAGGCGGTCTCCGGGGCGCGCGCTCCGCGTGGCCGCTGGGGGGCGGCGTCTCCTCGCAGAAGCGCAGGGAGGCGCGGGGCCGCGGGGCCGCGAGAGCCCGGGCCTTGGCTCCCGGGAGGGCCTTGGCTCCGGCCCGGGCCCGGGAGGGCAGACGGCGGCCCGCTCGCCTTCCTCTCGCCCCCTGCGGGGCAGGAGTCGTCCCCGAGCCCCAGCGCCGAGCGGGGGCCCCAGGGGCCGGAGGCCGGGCCTTCGCAGCACATTAGCGGTGGCTCTGCAGAGCCCCCCCCAGGGTGGATCCAGGGCCCGCGGCCCCTTCCCGGCGCCCCCCCTCCCGTGGGCCCCTTGGCCACTTCCAGGGATGGCTCGGAGCCCCGGACCCTGTCTCTCCTGCCCAGGGAGGGCCCCAGCGGGCAGACCCCAGGTCACCGAGCGCGCACACCCTCTCTGCTTGCACCTGCGCCTGTCGCCTGTCCAGGAACCCCACATCCTGAGCCTGGGGCCCGGGCCTGGGTGACCGGTGTACACAGCCGCCTGCTTCCTGACACACCGGGCCCTTCTCTCCCCGGCCTCCACTTGCCCTCTCCTCACCCTGCACCACTCCAAGCACAGGCTGTGAGCCCCCCCGCCCCCCAGACAGGCCCTGCTGATGCCGGGCAAGCTCCCTGCCCCCTCACCACCACCCCTCAAGGTTGGCAGGGGACAGAGCCGGATTTGGACAGTGCAGCTGGGACGACTGGATGATTCCACTGCCCATGAACTTGTAAAATTAAAAAAAAAAATGAATGAGTCAGGCAGGTGTCCCCCTTCCCAATCTTGGACGCTGATCTCAAGTCCTGAGATTCAGGGCCAGGTTCGGCCATGGGGTGGGGGTCAGGGATAGGGCAAGGTACACAGCCTCTGAAGGGTCATGGTTTGCTTTTAGCTCAAATGAGGGACCCAGCAGGCCTCGTGGGCTACCCTGCAGCCTCCCATAAGGAGGCCACAGGGTCACGTGTGTCAAGCTCACCCACTCACAGTTGCCCCTTTGGGTCCTGACCCATCATCACTTCCCCTGTTGCAGAGCACCCTCTGCTTTGTGGCATAGCAGGGGTGAAGGCCGACCAGCCAGCCACCACCAGGTCCTCCTGCAGTTCCTCCCAGCGGCCTGGGAAGCGGGGGCGAGGGGCAAAGCAGGAGTGCAGAGTTGCTTCAGGAAGACCCGGCTTTGAGCCGTACTTCTAGAAGCTTTGGGCAGATGACTTGGGTCCAGTTTTCTCACCTATAAAATGGATCTCAGTTCTCATATGCTTCATAGTCACTGTGTTTTTTTTTTTTCTTAAAGATTTTATTTATTTATTCATGGGACACAGAGAGAGAGGCAGAGACACAGGCAGAGCAAGAAGCAGGCTCCATGCAGGGAGCCTAACGTGGGACTCGATCCCAGGTCTCTAGGATTAGGCCCTGGGCTGAAGGCAGCATTAAACCACTGAGCCACCGAGCTGGCCCTAGTCACTATGTTAAATCAGGTAGTTAATGTAGTGGTCTCAGCATGAGGCCTGGCTCTGAGGGCAACCAGGGGGCACTTCCCACGTCTCTGACCCTACCCCCGGGCCCTGCAGCTGCGGCCTGAACACCCTCTCCCAGAGGGAGTAAGCAGGTGTTCCGGCTACACCCACAGAGAGAAAGGCCGGACTGACAGCCCCCGTGCACCCTGAGGGGTGGCATTGGGCATCCCTCCAGCAGCCCCCTGCGGACTCTTTGGCTGATATGCCCGGGGCCCTCTGGGACACAGGAACTGCTCCCTCAGGGACAGTCTGGCAGTAGGCACTGGGTGCCATCCCCCACCGGAGCGAATGGCTGTGCCACTCTATGCTTGGTTAAATGGGACCCGGGCTTCCCCGGCCGGTGTTGGTGGCCCCAGGCCCAGGGGGCGGGACTGCCCTCCTTCCCTCCCGCTGGCTGACCTCTCACTGCTCCCTAGTTAACAATCTTGAAAGGGTCGGGACCGGGAAGCCCCACCTCCTCCCCCCACAGTCCTGAAGGGAGACTTCGGGTTAACCTACTTTCAAAATCTCTTCCTCGCAGTGGCCTCAGGGCAGTCTGTCCCTCTTGGATGCAGGGCTGGGAAGGAGTCCCGGGCGGGCGTGCGGGGGAGGGCAGAAACGGCCACTGGCTCCCCAGGCTGTCCTGGGTCACCAGGGGGAACGCAGACGAGGGTCCTCTGTCACGCGGTGGAGGGCGCACCGGATGTAAACCAGTCCCCAGCCATTTGTCTTAGCAGAGGACAGACAACTGTGATGGCTCGAGGTGGGGCCAACCCCAGAATGGTTTTCCCCTTTCCCATTCAGAGTCCCTTAACAAAACGGGCAAGGCCCCTCCTGGGAGCCCCCTGCAGGGAACTGCTCAGGGACCTGCCTGCTCCTGGCAGCCCGCAGACTGACTACACGTGGGGGACAGGGAGCCTTCGGGCCCCACGTCCCTGCCCAGCCTGACAGACCGCAGCCAGCCCCCAGCCGGAGCATCTTTGCAGAATGCACACCTGACCCCAAGAAAATCAATGAAGCGCTTTGCTTTCTTTTATGGCTCCTTTGATGCTCCTGTCCCGGGGGGGGGGGTGGGGGCTCAGAGTTCCGTCACTGTTATTGATGGCCTCCTACATCCCAGCCACCTGCTGGAGGAGGGACGGGCAGCCAGGAGGGAAACCAGTAAGCAATGGACCAAGGGAGAAGTCTGGGGACGGAAATACGGGCCGTGAGGGCAGGTGGGGGCTCTCAAGATCCCCGAGAGGAGCCCTGGAGCCCCTGGGTGATGTGCAGCACACAGGCCATAGTCCCACCCCAAGGCCCCCAGGGCGGTGGAAACAGAAAATCGGACTAGCATCTCCCAGTGCACCCGGGAGAGACCGAGGCCTGTCTGGTGAGGGACAGCCCACGGGCAGAAATGAGCCCCGACATTTCCCTTCCCCAGGTACTGAGGGCGAGAGCTGCGAGGAGTCTCTCCATCTCCTGCTCCGGGACCATGACATCTCCCGGTGCTTTGTGCAGCCACGACCCATCGGTACAAACAAGTGAGGAGCTTGAGCAGGTTTGGACCTGAAAGGAACATGGAATTGGGCCCCGAGAGGCAGAACCAACTTGGCTGCCATCCTGAGACGACCAGGTCACTACTCAGCTCACCCCTGTGGGCGCCAGGTGACACTTGGCTCATCTGCCACAGAGCAGGCACCGGAGTGACAGACAGCCCCAAGCTGCTGTGGGGCCCAGCGCCCCCCCTCCCCGTGTGGAATCCCTGCGGTGACACCAGTCAGCTGACCAGCCCTGAATCCCTGCAGGTGATCTTTGGGCTCCTAGCAACCATGCCAGGTCAGGTGCTAAGATGATGTTCCAGAAACTTTGGTGCTCTTAACAGTCATGCCCGATTCCTGGATAAACTGTGGATGCCAGGGTACCGGTTCCAGGTTTGATTCAGTGGGTTTAGGATGGGGCCCAGAAATCTCCAACATGCATCCCAGGTGACTCTGATGTGGGTGGTGTAAGAACCAACCACCCTTGGAGACACTCAGACGCATCTGATGAGCCGTGAAGGGGATTCTGGCCCAGCTCTCTCCCTGGTGATCAGGGGAATCGCAACTCAATTTTATAACCATTTCTAGCATGGCTCACCCCTCTTTTAGATTCCTTGGGCTTCCGCATCTGCAATGCTGCTTCAAAACCCAGCGTGGTGGGTCTGGCCAGGCAGGAAATGGAAGCAGTGGGGAAGAGGAGAGGAAGGGGCTGCAAGCCGGCAGCTCTGGGGGTAACAGAAGGATGTGACAGTGACAGGGTGTGAGGGTCCATGGCCTGATGGACCCTCCCTTGGGGAGGAAGCCTGGCCCATGGGAGACGGGTGCAGGTGGGAGACGGGGTACAACACAAAGTGACATAGAGCCCTTCAGAAATGGGGAAGGGGGCTAAGCTAGAGCCCCAGCGATGCTGCAGCAGGGTGCAATGGGAAACAGGCCAAGCACCCAAAGTCAACCTGAAACAAAGCTGCTGATGAGTATGGATGCTCACGGGCAGGCGAGTGATTGAGGGGGGCTCTGGATGCTGAACCACTGGGCTGGAAGTGATCTACGGTGCTGTTCTTTGCCCTGGCCTGCAATGCATAGGTTGTTGAAACTCTAGCTTGCAAATCAAATGAATGCCTAGGTCCTTGGAATACTAAAAGACATTTCAGAGGAGCTGAAAGATGACACCCTAACTTAATTATTGAGATCCTAAAGTCTTGATTCCAAAAGGGTAGAAGGGATATTTTGCGCTGTCACGTACACCACAAAAGGTGACATCTCATCCAGGTAAGTGCTAAGTTATATTCACACTTCAAGGACGTGTAGGTTTACATACTCTCAAACTGCTTGACTTCTATTTAAACTGGTTTTAGGCCAGAACAGCTGAAGCACATCCTAGAATATTAAATGCTTTTAAATGTCACTTCATGGTAAGTACCACTTGGTAGGTTTTAAATTGCTCTCACAGGGCATATTTTCTTAATTTTTCTTCATGGTAAATCATCTACCAATTCACCACCTCTAACTAATCATGGCGCTATATTTGAAGCCAATTACTCAAATCACAAGTGCACAGGATGAAAGCAGTGGGGGATTTAGAAAGATGACATATGCAAATATTCACAATAGCAAGCTATTGTGTTTTGGCAAATAAATGTCCACGTGTCAGCTCAGTGAAGAAAGTGTATTTTAGAAAGCAAATCTCTTTATCATCTAAGTCCCTGTCAAGATACCTGCACAAGTTACTCACAGCTCCAAATTAAATATGTAAGTCTCCTCCAGCTTTTGACATGCCTCTGTATTAGTACTGTCTTCACAGAATGTGGGATGAGACCCCCGTACAATGTGCTAGCACAGTGGGAACACTTCTACGTCTAAAGATAAGACACTCAGATGGTGATGATGTCGAGTAGTGGTTTTCAAACTTTTAGGTAGCAGAACCCTTTTTTTTTCAAATGAACCAACAGTAAAAAATGATTTTGTTTGCATAGATTTATTCCTGAATTTAAATGTTTAACACTCCGTGAAAACATCAAGGTTCTGTGGTGAGCATAAAAAATTGAGACTGGGGTTAAGACCAGCAATTTAAGTGGTCTGTCTCCACATCATTTAGGTACTGTGTTCTGCTTGTACAGTTTAAACAAAGGAGAGGAAGGCAGCAAGTGTTTCATACGACATTGCACAATCCTTGGACACCACTTAGTAAAATGAAGATGTCTTAAGTTTTAACGCAGGGCCCCTGCAAAAACAAGTCCACCTGGCAGGACTACTGAAGTGGTGCTCTGTTATAATTTGGTATTCAGCAATAGTCTGCATTTTTAAATTGCATTTTAAAATGTTTTTTAAAATAAATATCGCATCAAATATTTATAGAATGAGGCTCCTGAGAATGGAAGACTAGCCCATTGCAGACCAATTCTTTACAGATAACAACTAGTGGACAAAATACTTTGTAACTACTGAAGGCATAGGAGAGAAACCAAAATCAGGACACCAGAGGGTTGAGGCTCAGAAGGAAAATCTTCAGTTGCACTTCCTATTTTTAAATGGCTTTCTGCCTGAGGACAGGCTCCATCATGCCAAGCAGGACAGCTACACTTGAGTAGAAAATATGCAGCCTTGCTGGCTTACCCCACACTCTTACTGGCTCAAATAAAAAGACCAAGTTCACAGTGACCAGAACAGGTAGAGAGGGATGGAGGATACTAGAAAGGAGAGCCAGAAAGGAGGATCCAAAAGTTCTTTGTAAAACTGCCCAAGACTCTGGATGATCTTGTAGCCAGATGAAAGCAAAGGCACACTCAAAGCCACCTGGCTAAGCCAAAGGAACTTAGAGGAGAGTTGTTCTGGTATCCATCATAGGGCAGGGTGGGGAGAGTTGGGAGCTTAATTCTAGTCATGGTAACAGTCTCCCTTAAAAATCATTACTCTTCATATGAACATAACAAAATCCAGAGTTTCTAAAGTATTATTTATAAAGTTTAGGATACAATCCAAAACTACTGGACATGCACTCAAGAGAAAAGGCAATCAATAGAGAGTGATCCTGGAAAGATCCACATGTTGGAATTAGCAGGAAAGGGTTTTTAAAGAGTTAGTGTAACCATCCCCCCAAAGATGTAAAGGAAAATAAGCTTGTAATAAATGAACAGGTAGGACATCTCAGCAGAGAAATAAAACTATTTAAAAAAAGAAAAAATAGGAAATTCTACAATGGAAAAAAAAGGTCAGAATAAAAGATTTACTAGATGGGCTTTAAATTTTAGGTGGAATAAATGGAATAAAGACTCAGTGAACCTGAAAATAAATAAGTAAAAATTATCCAATCTGCAGAACAGAGAGAAAAAGAATTTTTAAATCAAGAGCCTCAAGGAATTGTGGGTTGACCTCAAAAGGCTAAGGTATGTGTAATGGGGGCGTAAAAAGGAGAGGATAGAAAGAATGGGACAGAAAATATATTTGAAAAAGTAACGTCCGAATATTTCCCAAATTTCATGGAAGACAATAAATTTACAGATTCAGGCAAGAAAACACAAAGCAAATCATACCTCAGCATGTGGAGCAACATTGCTGGTGAGTTTAAAATAGTACAGCCACTTTGCAGAAATCTATCAATTTCTTTTTTTTTTTTTGAAGACTTTATTTGACAGATAAGTAAAGAGGGCACGAGGAGGAGGAGGAATAGAGGAAGAGGGAGAAGCAGACTCATTGCTGGGGTGCCTGATATGTGACTCGATCCCACTGGGATCACAACCCAAGCCGAAGGCAGGTGCTTAACCAACTGAGCCACCCAGGCGCCCCTGTCAATTTCTTATAAAACTAAACATACACCTACCTATGCTCAGCAATTTCACTCCTGGGTATTTATCCAAGATAGATGAACAGGTATGCCCAGAAAGGACTTGTCTTAAGTCTTACCAAGAGAATGGATAAACCCACTGAGATATATTCAGTGGATGCATACAACTGCTCAGTGATAAAAAGGAATGAAATATTGATACATGCAAGACATGAATGGATTTCAAAAACATTATGCTGAAAGAAGTGTAAAATGGCATCGACTGCTTTATTCATATATGTGAAGTTCGTCAAAAGACTAAATCATTCTATAGTTAAAAAACAAAAACAAACAAACAAAAAACAACCACAGTGGTGGTTGCTCCAGGGACTGGGACAGAGAGCAGACCCTGAAAAGGTATGAAGCAGCATTTTGAGGTCACAGTGATGCTATCTTGATGGGATTTGCACTGCAGGAGTGTACACATTGTTACAACTCCTTAAATCATATACTTAGGATGTTGCATTTCACTCTTTTACTTTAAAAGTATTCAATATTAGCTACAAATAATAAACTCTAATTTATGATATATATACTGAAGTATTCAGAGGTAAAATACTGCAACTTACTTTGCAATGCATAAAATAAGGTGGATGGATGGATAGATATGGCTCTTATGGGTGTTGCTAAACAACTTTCTTGGAGGTTTCAATTTTTTCATAATAAAATACTGCGGAGAGGGATATTTGTCTAAGTCTTGAGGTCTACTGTGAACAGAAGGACCACAGTTTGAAACTCGAGCTAAGAGACCAAGGTTAGAGCCCCAAGCAGTGCAAGTGTTTCCCCATTTCTATCTCTAGGGACCTGGAGCAGCTGGGCAATAAGGTGCTTTCTAAATACACCTTTAGTCCAAGGACCAAGGCCATCAAGATCAATAAATAACCAACAGGCTGCAAATAGGAAGAAATTTTCTGCAGCTGTGGTTGTGTTTGTTGGCTCTAAAAGCTCCCTCTATCCTGAGTGCTGGGCACTGGAAGGGGTCTACCACTTTTGCACATGGTCTCGTGACATCCCACTTCCTCCCGCTTCTTCCATTTCACTAATACTTTGTTCCGCTATTACTCCATACTGTCTTTCCCACCTTAGTGGAGGCAAATGCTATTCCTGCTATTGAGAAACTCCTTTCCCTTCCCTCAATCTCTCTCCTGTTTGTTCTTAGACCTCAGCTTGCCTTGGTCCACAGACGAGATTGAGCATTCCTCACACAGGCCCCATAAAAGCACATGCAAATGATCTAAAATTACTTGACAATATTCAAAGTCCATATTTCTCTTTAGACAAGAAGCTTCCATGGGGGCAGAGACTGGCCTGTTCCTCCACCTCCTTCAAGTGAGTTGCAGACGATAGTTAACGGCTAACATTCAGAGTGTTTGCTAAGTGTCAGGCACTATCCTAGGGGCTTTACACCTATTAATGCATTCAAGCTCTTCTTGGGACTTCACTTTTTTTTTTTTTAAGATTTTATTTATTCATGAGAGACACAGACAGAGAGAGAGAGAGGCCGAGACACAGGCAGAGGGAGGAGAAGACTCCATGCAGGAAGCCCAACGTGGGACTCGATCCCGGGTCTCCAGGATCACGTCCTGGGCTAAAGGAGGCGCTAAACCGGAGCCACCAGGGCTGCCCAGGGACTTCACATATTTATTGATGAAGAAGCCTCCCCCTTTGCCTTACAAACAATGACCACTCAATAAATATTTACCAATACCTATTAAGTGCCAGGCACTGTGCCTGATATATAGCATATATGAGTAAGTAAGAAGCCCCATGTCTGCCTCACTACGTTCAGTCTGGTAGGAAATACACCCAAATAAAGTGAGACCTATTTGTGAAATGACAAGTAATAATAAAGGGGAAATACAGGTTACCTGGTAAAGTATCTCATTTTTTTTTTAAGTTGCACACAATTCATTTTTTGGTTAAAAAAAAAAGTAACTCAGATATCCATCCATTTGCCTAGTCATTCAACACGGGGCTGCTCACTGCCTAGCAGATTGGGCACATGCTCTTGGGATACAAAGATGCAGACGGTATACACCAAGCATATTGTCCAGTGGGGAGGCTGCAGGGAGACCTAGCTAGGACACCGGAGGATGCATGTTGTAGGAGGTAGACATGGCAGGCACGGGCAACCCAGAGGCAGCTGTTCTGGAAGCTCACTCCAGCCTACTTTCCCAAACGTGGCCACACTTACCTCCCTGACTCAATTCCCATTGCCCCCCAAAATGCACAGTTGCATTGAAGTGAGTTCAATGTCAACCGAGGTCCCTGACCAACAACTTCATGCTAGTTTGCTCATATATGAAAGAGAGGTCCATTTTAAAAAGGTATCATAAGGACTGAATGAAAGCATCCCATAAGTAATAAATGGTGCAGGGTGTTCATCACTATTATTGAAACTAGATGTGGCCAAGACGCTTTACCTGACTGAGCATGTAGCTTCCTGCTCCCAAAATGGCTTTTTCTAACTATGCCAGTGCTTCCCAGGTCGCTCCCAGGATCCAGTCTGAATTCCAGGATATGCAAAACACATGCAAAAATTTAAATGGAAATCCGAGTGGTATCTTTTGCTATCTAGTGATGAAAATGCTAATTGAAAACTCCACCCAACCCTCAACTTCTCCATTCCAAAAAAAAGGTTAAACATATAACACTGTTATCAGGGAGCAAAACCTTTTAGGGTTAAAAGTGTAATTTTATTTAGATGTTACTTGTACATAATCTATAGTAAGATATACAAACAGATAAAAATTGTTTAACAGGAGGTGTTTTTTTTTTAATACCACTTTAAGTTCAATTTACAACAGCATTGGTAATACTGCAAGGTGACTGATACTCTGATTTATAAAACAAAAATTACTTGCTACTCTGGCTGATACATTCCTACTAGTCTTTAATGGATTAAAACGTATCATGTATTCCAGTTGCAAATTATTACAAAACTTTCACAACCTAGCCACTTGATGCTCAGAAAAGATTTTGATATTCTAAAAATTTACTGAAATGAAAATGTTAATTTTCTAACCATATACATTCACTAAAGAGAAACATAAGTGTACCAAATATCATGGTTTGGGGCTGACAAAAGAAAACCAATCACATTATGTCTGTGTAGCTAATGTGTGATACCGAGTAATCTTCTCATCCCCTCTACCTAATCTATAACATGAGAAAAAAGCTTGTAAGAAATCTAAAATATGCATGGGGGGGGAAACGGAGGGCAATTTAAAATAACCTCATAATATAGAAGTACTACTTTAAAATGCAAAATTCATTAATATGAAATATGTTTTTAAATATTTTTCTTCATTCGTTTTGGTAAACATTTTTTGAAAATGAAAACTGAAAATCCAAAATATTCACTTTTTCCTTTTCATGTAATATAGCACATTAGAAAAAGTCTGGATTTAAATTTTAGAATAAATCAGATTTGCTGAGAAAATACTGCAAAAATAATCTAAATTGAGTTTTAGTCCTTCTCCATTCTTTTAAAGGCTACGCAACACATTAGGGCAAAAGCTTTTTCACTAGTCAGAAAATCAAGTTGAAAATAACTTGTTGATTAACCTACAGGAAGACAACTAATAATTAATAGACTTATGAATATTTATGAATAAAGTGCCAGTAATTTTATTGTAATACGATATAAATAGAAGAAATCCTGACATGGATAGTAGCTTTATGTGTTCTCTTCATCCTGAGAACAGAAGGGACATAAAAAACAAAGAAGCATTACCAAATAAAGTTCTAGAATTATAACGAGTAATTCCTAATCCAAAAGTAACAACAAAAACAAAATACTGTAATAAAGACAAACTCAAACTACAAATGGTGAAAGTCCCAAAAATAATGCCAACACAGTAGGCCTTTATGCTGAAAAAAAAAAAGGGAGAGAAATCAGAGAGAAATTTAAAAGTTCATTAGTAATTACTGCTTATATTCAACAAAATTATGATGACTAGCTCTAAGAAACAGAAACTCGAGAAGCATGTGCCAAAACAGCTAGTACAGCTGAAAAGACTCAGATAACCTGATATAAGAAGCATGGTCTTGGGAAGGGAATGCAGATATTAGGCTTTTCAGAGTTTCAAAATCTAGGTAATTAAAACCTTATATATGGGCTTTATATGATGACTGCCCACAAGCCCAATAAATGTCCACTTGGGGGACACATGGACATGGTTTAGGGGCACCGCTGAAGTCCTCAGGAGGACTCATTAACAAAAATCCATTGGTCATGGTCCTGTTTCGGCAACTACCATGAACCAGACAACTCTATCTTGAGCTAAAGACTCCTTCATCATGACAGAGTCACCAGTAACTGCCATCCGTCTGAAATGCTACACATGGTAAGAATCCCTAGTAAGTAAAGTGTCTTAGTATACCTGTGAAGTCCTATCTATAATCGAAGCCTGGGGGCATTTATTTGTTCTAAACAAGCAGTTACCCTTCATCCAAAATCATAAGAGAAAAGCTGCCATCCGTGAGTTTTCCAGTGGTCTGCTGTCACCAGGAAGATCAACCCTGTGGGGCTCTCCAGTTCCTTGGGGGCGGAACAGCAGCAAGAGCTAAGGTGAAAGGAAAGTGATCTGGTACAGCTACATGTCTAATCTAATCTGAGGTACTTCTTAAAATTTAATGTGCCAACGACAACATGAGAAAAGAGAAACGTGTGCTTCTAGGAGTAGGGCCAAGGCCCTACTTGGGTGATGGATCCCTAATCTGGCCACAGCACCAGGAGAAGCGAATAGCTGTCAGCATCTACTTTCACCTAAAATCTACGCTTTTAAAATTCAGATCAGGTGGATCAAGGTGCCGTGGGAGGCGCTCTCAGGAGCAGGCCAAGGAGCCAGGACCACTCCAAGGGCCTAACAGGGGCCCTAACAGAGGCCTCAGTGGCTCCGGGCAAGGTGGGGGCAGGGCAGGGGGGGTGGCTCCTCTGCACCGGGAGGTGGTACACCCCCACCCCACCACCCCCAGAGAGGAGCCAGGCACTCCACGGGCCTAAGTGAGGCCATGGCAGCTCCAGGAAAGGTGGTGGTGATGCAACCCCCGACACACTCCCCCCGCCCTCCCCCCCACCCTGGGCCTGCCAAGTCTGCATTGGCCTGGCCGGCTGGCGCCCAAAACTCCAAGGGTAGCCAGGTATTTGCAGTGTGGGCCCTGATGGCCCCTGGAGGAAAGGAAACATCTCTTCCTGTTCTTCACTGTCATCACTGCGGAGCTACTGGACTGTCTCGGAGGAATCATCAACCAGCATGGACCAAGTGCACGCCACAGGGAACCCGCCTGTAACGGGCCCTTCCGATTCCACATTTTACAAGAGTGTGAAGGAAGCGAGATCGCCTCCAACTCACACAGGGGCCGCCAAGCCAGGGTGGAAAGCAGAAACGTTTGACTCTCCGAATGTGTTCCATCTTTCCCTCCAGAACCAACTTCTTGTGCAACCTTTCCCTCTAGAACCAACTTCTTGTGCAACACATTTGGAACAAACAAACAAAATGGGTGAAACGCTATCACTGACTGATCGGAAGACATCACTCTGACACACGGTCATTAATCTTGCAGAAGAGCTAACACCAGGCAGCTGCACACACACACAGCAAGTCTGGGGAATTGTAGCGATCAAGAAGGGGAAACCCAAACGGCACGAAGTACTTTCAGGGCCGAGAAAAAGGAAGCAAGATGCTGTGTCAGGACAATGCAATAGTTACAGCATATCTCCTCAGGTGCAGCACGATTTTGCTATGTTTAGTGGCACTTAAGTATTACACAGTAAATACTGAAAAAACCCAGAATTTTTGGATGTGCAAAAGCAATATCACATTATTAATACAAAAGTTGCTAAGCTACAGGATTATAATACCACTATGTGGGTGCTGAGACCACTGAAAATTTTCAACACGTTTCTGACACATGGTCTCCCAGTGGCACCTGGCCTCGTCAGCATGCCGCCTCAGTCGGACCAGTCGTTCTCATCAAACTCTGAGTCATCGTCAGAATCGCTGTACTCGACGGCGATGCGTCTGGATAGAATTGTGGCCACATCATTCCCAACTGGCTCACGCTTGGCCTCTTGCTCACGCTGTTCTTGTACCTTTTTCAGCTGAATCCCTGGGGATACAAGAGTAGAATTAAATTAAATCCCAAATTAAGGAAAATGAGTAAGTCTATTTAGCATTTCTCCCCCTGGCTGACACCAAAGGTAAAATGTTTTGGAAACCTGAAGTGAGAAAAGCTTGGGAAATATAAGTTTCAGGACAAAAAAAAAAAAAAAAGGCACTCAAAGTCATAACACTATAATAATTGTTAAAATACAAAAAACTTAGATTTTTCAGCGCAAATGAACATCATGAAAGAAAATTCTGGAGCTGCACCTTACATTATAAAAACCACTACATGTGGCTAAGAGTAAATTTATTGTGCCTAGTGGCTACCATGTTGGACTGTATAAACATGGAACACTTCTATCATGAACATTTCTTGGGCATAGCTGCAATCCAAAGGCTTAGAAAGCAGCATTTTACATTACTAGCTTTTGGCTAGTGCAGAGAGGTGATGGATATCTTTGTTTCACCAATTACTGCTAAAAATGAACACAAAATACAATAGTCTACTTCCTTATTAAGTAACAGTGGGTTATAAAGATGATTCAATGTGTTAATTCTTTAACTTTTTCTTTTGAAACAATTTCATATTTACAGAGTCCCTATAGGACTAGTAGAAAAATGAGGCACCTGGGTGGTTAAGTGTCTGACTCCTGATTTTAGCTCAGGTTATGATCTCAGGGTTGTGGGATAGAGCCTCAAGTCAGGCTGGGTGCTGGGCATGGAGCCTGCTTAAGATTCTCTCTCTCCCTTTGCCCCTTCCCCCTAAAAAAGAAAGACTAGTAGAGAAACATCCTCATAAAACCTACACCCAGATCCCCCAACTGATAACATCCGACCACTTGGTTTTAGCAACCTTTCTCTATCATTCTTGCTTATATACACACACTTTTACTTCTGGACCATCTGAGAATAAGTAACAGATAATGTCCCTTTGTCCCTAAAATAATTCATGTGTTATTCATAAAAAACAGTAATCAAAATCAGACTGTTGGCATAGATACAATACTACCACCTATTCTACAAATTTTATTTAAATTTTGCTAGTAGCCTTAATAACAGGAGAAAGTTTTCCACCAGGCTTTGGATGCAACATGGGAACATGATTCATTGTCGCCTTTCGTCAATGTCCCTTAATCTGGGCAGCTCTTTAGTCTTTGTGTTTTCTGACCTTGACATTTTTTAAGAACACAAGCAGCTCTTTTACAGATTGACCCTTGATGTGGGCTTAGAGGTTTCCTCATGATTAGATCCTGGTTATGTTATCACTCTTATTGGATGGGGCTCACAGGTATCAAAAAACAAAAACAGTGTCCTATTATGACCCTAAATTTATTATCAGTGAGGTCATATAGCTTTGGGACTTCTTTTCTTGACAAAATCAAAGTGTGTTGATGACGTTGAAGACATACGAGAAGGCTGGGCTTGTGTGCCACAATCAGGTCTGATTTGTGGGCACTCAAGCAAAAAAGTAGAGGCAGTAATGTCCCAGCTGTCCTGTGAAGGACGTCAGTGATGCTGCAAGCCAAGCTCCCTTCTCAGTCCCTTCCAAAAGGAAACAACAAGCCTGTGACCAAGAGATGGCACAGCTCCCCACTGAATGAGGAGCTCCTAGGACATCTGCACACCCTGTCAGTGACCCTCAGCCAGCCTAAGCAATGCCCTGGGGCTGAGAACAAATGGTGTGGAACAGACGGTTAGTGTGTGGTGCTGAGGGGATGCCAAAACGGGTGAGTATTTGGGTTCATCCATCCTGATTTGACCAGAGATCTCTATTTCTGTATGTCTCATGTTCTGGGGTTCGGTGTAGGACTTTACCCGACAAAAGAATTTTGCTGCTAAATAAATGTTGAGGAACTTACTAGCTTAGCACATCAAACTAAAAATACGGAAAGTCTAGGACATAGCTTGGCTTTTTAAAAATACCTCAATCATTGATACGAGCTCACTTTCTTTCATTTATACAGTTATCTTCAGACTAGAATGCAGAGAAAAGATCTGATTAATCAATGATCATTTTTGTTACCTATTTCTAGTCAAGTAAAGCTTTCCTGAATTCTCAATTCTTTACTATTGTACGTTTATCTTGCACTGGCAAAAACAGGTCTACTGTTAAAAAACAAAATTAAACAAGTGTTCTTTAACCCTATCCTAAAAAATAGTTCAGTGGAGAGAATAGTCATTTGACTGTTATAGGCTGGAAGCTGGTTAGAGCCATAAAGAAGTCTCTAGATTTCTAAAAGGAAGACTGTTTGAAATGCTCACTTACCCATTCGAATGGCAGCGAGAAGATCGCTTCGGGCATCACTTATGGGTGGCTGTGCCGTCTCCTGGCGCTTTGCCTCGGCTGCAGGTGGGGCATGCATCGGAGAGGAGGAGCGAGAAGAGCCTGCGCCAGGAGGGCCTGGTGGAGGAGGCGGTGGGCCTGGTGGTGGCGGGGCTGTGACCACAAGCCCAGCGGTGGGAGGGTGAGGAGGAGCCGTGTAGGACGAGCCTGCCGACGCAGGGAAGGGGGGCTGCATGGGGATCTGTAGGGGGCTGACGAAAGCAGTTTGTGCTGAAGGAATCATGGGGGGTGGTGGAGGAGGAGGAGGTCCTGAGGGGTTGTAATATTCAATTATCTGTGCTGGCAGCATCCTAATAAAGAGATGAAACACACAGAGTCACTAAAACAGCAAGAGAGTCACATCTTTTGAGGGTCTAACATGTCTTATTCAGGGGCCTCCCCCAAACACAATATATATACTGTCCTCTGAACTTAAAACACTGCAGGATGCAAATAGTCAGACTTCATGTCAGTCATTTTTACAGGTCTACATTATCCATTATGATGAAATTCAAGTTCATCTACTCAAATGAACCAGAAAGAAAATCACTCAAAAACTAACTTTTGGGGCATGTGGTGGCTCAGTCAGTTAAGCATCCCACTCTTGATTTCAGCTCATGTGGTAATCTCAGGGTCCTGAGACTGAGCTCCCACGTGTGGCTCCATGCTCAGCTTGGAATCTGCTTGGGATTCTCTCTCTCCTCCTCCCTCTGTCCATCCCCTCCCCCATCCCCATTCACTCTCTCCTTCTCAAATAAATAAATCAGTCTTTTTTTAAAAAAGTAACTTTCTGTGGAAGGCTAGAATAAAACAGTTGACTATAAAGGTTATGAACAGAGACGCCTGGGTGGCTCAGCGGTTGAGCGTCTGCCTTTGGCCCAAGGTGTGATCTTGGGATCTGGGATCAAGTCCCACATCGGACTCCCTGCATGGAGCCTGCTTCTCCCTCAGCCTGGGTCTTTGCCTCTCTCTCTCTATGTCTCTCATGAATAAATAAATAAAATCTTTTAAAAAAGAAATAAAATGAAGGTTATGAATAGCAATTCAAATCTGTCCTTCATATAGGGCATCTTGAAGGTGGATGGCTTACAAACTTGTTTTACAAGGGTTCGGTGACCAGTTAGATTTGGAAAATTCTGTATTTTATACCTCATCCCCACAGAAATTCTTCAAGCCCACAGTGCCCATTAAAATATTAAAATCTCAAAAAAAAATAAAATAAAATCTCTGAAATGTCCTACACCTAAGAAGTCCACTGAATCCTACTTAGCTAACGGTTTTCCAAGCCAACTGGACCACAGACACTCTGTTTGCCTGACCCTTAGGTTAGAGCCTCAGAACACACTCTGGGGACTGTTAATGAGAAGTGATGGACGAGAACCCTCTGAGGGTAGAGGGACATACATTTAGGTGAAACACGCTGCTCTGGACTGAAGATGATGCATATTAATGGAAACACACATTCAACTTTCCTGGATACTGTCTCTGAGGGGCTAATGCTTTAAAGATTATGGAAGCCAGAAAAGAGGGCAAAAGACAGCCTATCAAAATAAAAGTGAGTGATTAAATTAATAAATACTTGATCATAAGCATCTTTCTTTAGGAGGTGTTTGAATTTTACTCAAGTGACAGAAAACTAAAGGACCTGGTTGGAGAAGGCTATCTGAGCACCAAGAGATCAAGAAAGGGGACTGACTACAGGGCCAAATTCTAGGTAGGGGTACATGGGGAGCTGCACTGGACAGTTTTCTCACTCGTGATAGGAACTCTCTGTGGTTCACCCAGGACACACAGAATCTTGAGGGTTTGGGACAGGTTCTCAAAATCAGCGTTTCATCTTTTCTCAACACTTTGGCTTAGCAACGCACTCGAACACACCCTAAAGTATGTAGGAAGGGAGTGTGTATACATGAATACAGATCCAAACCTAAGATCCAACTGTAATAAAATGGGGAGCAGCATGACACTGAATATTTTAACATAGAATTGGTCATAACTGGTAGTATCTACATCCAGTCATCCTTGGCCACATCTGGCCCTTAAGGTATGATTAGTCAGTTAAAATTTTTAGATCACATATAGCAAACTCCACCATGAGAGCAAGCAGTAGTAAAGCACAGGCAGTCTGAGTTACCCGTAGTCTGCTGGCGCCATGGGTGCGGAGGCCTGGGACCCCTCTGCGGCCTGTGGTGGGGGTGGCGGCGGTGGCTGCTGGGGTCTGTTTAGGGCCATGTGCCTTGCCGAGGCCGAGGGGGGTCGGTACTCATGCTCTGGGGCCTGGGTTGCCGGCCCATGCGGTGGCGCGTCCCCGGCTGCGTAAGAAGGGGTCACGGGCTGCGGGTGCAGAGAGTGGTTGGGAGTTGCCGGGTAAGAATAATCTGTGACATCCGATGCATGCGACCTGATGGTCAGGAAAGAGGAGTGGGCGAAAATTCAAATTCAGTTAAAAAGATTCTCCCCAGCAGGCATAAGCATCTATTCAAATAACTTTGCCAACATACAGAAATGACACACTGATTTCCTTTACTATGGACTATGTCCAGCCCCCATCAAAGCTTCCCAGCAACAATATAATTACTACTTTAGCTGCAAGCCCCAGTGTTACATGGCTTCAGAGTCACCGCTTTGTGGTAAGTCAGACAGATCGGCAAGCAGGACACAGCAGAGCCCCATTTCTGCAATATTTCAACGTGCTTTTTTCTAAGAGAGAAGGCTACAAGGCAAATTCTGTTTAATTAAAACACAGCACCTAAGACAGAGGATTTAAGTGGCAACGGAACTGACAGCATATAATTAGAAAGTATAGAATGGCAGGTGAGCTGGACAAATATGAACAGCAAGAAGAGAAGAAATCAAGAAGGCAATATAGTGGGTTATAGTTTTCTTAAACAGAAGGGCTGTGTTTAGCCAAAAGAGAAAGAAGGCGGTGCAAGGTGGAAAGGGCTTCTTTTCTTTGCATGGTGGAGTGTGAAGGTCTGGAAGGGATGGAGAGGTGGTGTTAGATGAGCAGAGAAGCTGGAAAGACGCAGGGGCCGGTGTGGCAGCCAGGCCTGGTGAGGGTGGTGGCGGTAGGGCCCTGGCCCAGGCCCAGCTCCCCAGACTCATGGGATCAGATCAGAAGAGGGGCTGTGCATCCTGTCAGGACAGCCAAAGCAGGGCAGGAAAGCTGAGGCTGAGGCCAAGAGAGCAACATGACGAACCCTCTGGGCACCGTGTCCTCGGTGGTGCCCCCTGCCTGCACCAGCTCCTTGGCGTCACTCATGAACTCAATGCCCATTTTCCTCCTCTCCCACTCCTCTCTTCTGGTCCTTACTCTTCTCACATGTATTTGCTGGCTTCTGTGAGGGGTCAGCTTGTGTCTCTCTCTCTGGAGGAAAGAGGCAAACACACATTGGGGAGGTGGGGGACGGGGAAGACACCGACTGAGTTTCCATCTTTGAAACTCAGACGGTAGCTTCTCTACCTGGAGCATCACATGGCAGAGAAAAGCGTCCTGCACAGTAAGAGGCTGCTTTTTTTTTTTTTCCTTCCCTGATTGCAGGTTAATAATAACTGGTAACCCGTTTTTTTCCTCCTTAATTGCAGTATAAATTCTAGATTACAGTGTGCATATGAGTAGGTACTCTCAACTATACAAACTATGCAAGGGAGTTAAAAATATTTTTAATGGGGGAAGAACCTAACCCGGCTTTAGATTGAGCATATTTGAAAAACATAAATACCTAAAACTCTGGAGTCACTGGTAATGTGTACTTGACTCTGTGTGTATACCCATGTCAACAGATGGTACGTACACTTCCTCAAGGAAATGAAATTATCTAGCAAAATATAGAATCCTTCTGATGAGATGAGGAGCTGGAAACTGTAAAGGCTATGGCATGACTCAGAGTGCTACCTTCATAAAATAGCTTTGTGATGGAGCCCCAGAGGAGCCTTCAAAGAAGGAAGACCAGATGGAGGAGGGAATAAGGAGCAGGTGGTGAGTACTCAATAGGAGAGTTCTAGAGGGCAGGGCTCTGGTGCAGGGTGGGCTCGAGAGGGGCTGCACGGTTGAGGGGAGTCACCAGAGGGCTGAAGGAGAGGTGAGGAGTCAGAGGCCTGCTGGGGGACAGAGACTCCTGAGGGAAGGTAGCAGTCAGCCACAGAAGATGCTGTACGAACGTGGAGACGAGTGGGATGATCCTGAAATGTCATGATCGGCACTGATTATCTGGCACAGAATGGAGAATTGCTAAGAGTGAAGACCACATGGAAAAAGAAAAAAGTGTAGGCAATGGAGACACAGTGGGAGAACCAAGACTCCCCCAGAGTCTTGTGGGGAGACAGGTGGGCAATCAGAAAGCCTGGGATGCAGGACAGGACAAATTCAGGGACTGGAGGTATCACACCACCTGATAATGGCGAGAGAGAGCAGTAGGCAAGCATGTTAATTCTCATCCTAAATTCATGTTTACAACCAAACCATTCCTGATCTACAGAGAGAGGAAAATTTCATGGTTAGGTTTTATTTATATGGGCTAGGTTAAATCAGATTACTTACACGAACAGATCACATACACGCCATGAAATCTGATATTTAACTCAGTTGTCTCCCATACATCCATTAAAAACCATGTTTCTAAGAAATACTTAAAACATAAATATGAAATAACAAAGGCCAAAAGATAGGAAACATAGAGCATGATTCCAACTTAGTAAAAGAAAAATATATACATGTACAGAAAAAAGACCAAAGAAGAAATACACTAAAATGCTAACAGTGGTTTCTCTGGATAATAGGATTATGGACAGTATTTTAATTTTTCTCTGTAATTTCCAAATATAAGAAGTTCATCTTACTTTATAATAAGAAAAAAGTGATGTTTCTAAATTAAGGGATAGAATTCAAGTACAATAATGAATTTTAATCTATTATCTGGTGCATGCTGACATTAAGAGGCCATGGGAAATAGAAATTGCCTTCTGAAAAACCAGAGAAATGAAGATATATCTAAACAACAGAAATACAAAGGCAGAATACTAAAAATCTCAGTAATCATCAATTTTATACCCAACACAGAACAAGTGAATTTCAGATGCTAGGATGAATAGCGATCATTCAACTGAGAGATTTTAAAACATCATTTTTCCATCTGTAGCTACTGAAATAAGAGTATATATGGAATATTATCAAATAAAGTATATGTTTTACATGAGTAAATAGTCATAATCAAAGTAGTTGGAAAACAAAAAAACAAAAAACACCCTAGGTGCTATCTATCATATTCAAGTACCCTTCCTCATTCCTAGGCCTGTGAGCAAACCTGAATCATCATTGCTTTTTTCCTATGGAAATAAATGGATGTAGAGATTCACACCTGAGGCAAACACTCAGTTACAGCTCCAGTAATTCCCTAGGACTGAGCAGACAGCAGCTGGTACAGAAAAACTGCCTAGAACTTGCCTCCAGTCATAGTCAACCAATGACTGACAGCCTCTCTGGGCAGGGTAACTATTACATACGAAGTATCTGCTGTGTGCAGTCTATGCTAGACACCCAGGCTGTAGAGATAAAAATTAAAAAAAGAGGACACAAATATAAGGCAAGGTCCAGGTTGTTGCTGTTTTTGAAACATCCTTGAGTCACATTAGAATTCTCTATTCAAATTCTGAAATGCTGATGGAAGACTCTGGGGCTTCTGGCAAGTGGAAGGCCTAGGCCTTACAAAAGCAGAACTAGGAAACTAAACCAGAAGTACAAACTGACTAGTGAGTTTCTGTCGTTCCATGAATCCCTTTTACAATAAATGTGACTTAGTGA
Source organism: Nyctereutes procyonoides (assembly GCF_905146905.1). Classification (NCBI taxonomy): domain Eukaryota; kingdom Metazoa; phylum Chordata; class Mammalia; order Carnivora; family Canidae; genus Nyctereutes; species Nyctereutes procyonoides. The sequence goes on along the minus strand of NW_026575033.1, from coordinate 7,294,254 downwards.
CCACATAATTTGCACCTGCAAAGAATATTTTTACTTAAATGCTTACAAATTCTTAAAGTAACTCCAACAGAATTCTTCTCCTGAAATTAGAATACATAAGATTAGTAAACTGGTGTGTCTCTTTTGCTCATCACTCTTAGAAAAGGTTACCAAAAAGAAGAACAAAGTTCCATCTTATGCACATCAATTACCACCTGCTCATTATTTTTAGATCAAGTGGCAAAGGAAATTCAACATTCTAAGCTAAAGAGGGAGAGAAAGAATTAAATGATTATTAAAATAAAAATGTAAGTCACTGGCAGTTACTCAGTCCAAATTTAGCATCAGTGTTAAAAACACTAATCTAGATTAATAGAACAATAAACTTAAGTCAGAGCAGTGGAAAATCATACAAAGTAACCCCCAAAATGAAACTGCTTTAAAGGGTTATTTCAAAAATCAAAAAAATAAATAGAATTAATTTTTAAGGAAATTTTTTGAAACATATCGTGGGCCATGTAAACACCAAAGCCACTGGTGCGTTTCCAACATATAATAAAACCAAGTACTACGCAGAGGCTTTGCTACAACACACGCACACACACCTAGTGTCTGGGGACAGGGATCCCTCGGAAGATGCTCCGTGGTACACACTCTGAGACAGTCTGTTGTCGGGTCTAAGCTCTTTGTCATATGCCATCATACTCCATTCCTGGCGCCTGTTTCTGGCCTTCCTAACCTTTTTCACCTCCCGGGTTGTGCCATCTATACGCTTTTGCTCCTGATGTCCAGGAAGAGAAAGCAAGCATGCCGAGACAGAAGGGAAAGGAAAAGAGCAGGTTAAATGCAGTTGTAATGCACGGGAAACAAGCCCGGCATGCAGACAAGAGACATTTCCATTTCAGATCACACTAATGTTAAGAAAATTCTAACACAGTATATATTCTCTTACCCGACACAGACCCAGGAGAAGTAACTGATAGTTAACTATTTAACCTAAATAAATAGAAGCTACTCTACTGCAGCTAATTACAGGAATCACTTATCATCATTTCTAGTAGAGAATTCACACCTTACTAAGTTTTTTAGCTTGTTTTAAATGTACTAGATCTTTCAGATCTGCATTATATAGATGAATATCTGAGATACAGGCAGATCATGCCCTACCACTACACAATTTTGATTGAATTGTTAATATGCAATCATCTTTCACAAAATAACTCCAAATACTCTATTATAAGTTTCCAAAAGACTATACAGAATATTTAAGCTAATCCTGCAAGTAGCTTAACACAAAACGAAAACATAAGAACTTACCTTCTCATACAAAGAATCATTCTTGCTCCAGCCCTACTTTGCCATCAAAAATGTATCCAAGAAAAACTTGGGTCCCTACATAGGTGTTTCTTTAAAGGTGAAGACAGTTATTTCTATGTATGTATGCTTCCTGTACTTCCCATAAGATGTATGGTCTTTGAAGATGAGAACTATGTTTTGAACTGTGCTCCTGTTAAAGTACCTCTGCATGTGGCTTTACACAGGGTACACATCACAAATGCTAACTTTTACCCACCATTTGCTTCAACGTGGATGGAACTGGAGGGTATTATGCTGAGTAAAATAAGTGAATCGGAGAAGGACAAACATTATATGGTCTCATTCATTTGGGGAATATAAAAAATAGTGAAAGGGAATAAAGGGGAAAGGAGAAAAAATAAGTGGGAAATATCAGAAAGGGAGACAGAACATGAGAGACTCCTAACTCTGGGAAACGAACTAGGGGTGGTGGAAGGGGAAGAGGGCGGGGAGTGGGGGTGACTGGGTGACAGGCACTGAGGGGGGCACTTGACGGGATGAGCACTGGGTGTTATTCTGTATGTTGACAAATTGAACACCAATAAAAAATGAATTTATTAAAACAAAAACAAATGCTAACTTAGTGATCAGATCCAGGTGAGCATATGGTGCTCACTGTCTCAGGCACCGTGTCAGGTGCTGATGATACAGACAGCACACAAACAAAGAAGACAAGGAATTTGCCTTCACAGAGCTTGCAATCCAGTGGGGGAGGCCCACAAGATCACACAAATACATCTACAGTTGTAAAATATGGTAAAGCACAAATGCATCATACACCAAATGCTGCCTCATCTGGGAGTCAGGGAGTGTCCTGGAATGACTGAGACAAGATCTGTCGTGTGAGCTGGCGTTAATTCTGCAAAGGAGTAGGGGCCAGGTGTATGGCCAGAGGGGAGAGACTGTGCATCCACTCTGAGGGCGACAGCAGCACAGCAGGAGGAATGAAAGAAGGTAAATGGGGAACTAGGGCAAATGGTTCCTGAGACCTGAAAGGTAGGAACCATAGACCTTAAAAGCAGGGAGTGTTGTTCTTTATCTCAAGAGCAATGGAAACGACTGGCAGGTGAGAAGGGAGAGGCTGACACACGGAGGAGGCATTTCAGAAGATCCCTCTCGGTTGTGGAGAACAGATTAAGAGAGAGAAGGCAGGGCCACCAGTCAGGAAGCTACCAGGGCAGGTCCTGTGAAAGGATGGCTGATGGCTCACAGTGTGCCAGGATGAAGCCAGGCTGTCGACAGAGGGATTCAGGAGGCCTGGGGGATGTACTGGCAGAGGATGTGAACATGGAATTTACAGAACATACATAAATGGTTAATAGAGATACAAAAAGGTTGGTAATGCAAATTAGATTTTCTTTTTTTAGAGTTTTTTTTTTTTTAGAGGGAGGGATGAGCACATCAAAAAAATAATGATATCTACATCTGGAAGAAGTCTGTTAAGAGTGTAAAAGACTGGTTCGTAGTCTTTTAATGGTCAGGGGCAATATAATGGTATCTTTCAAAAAATAAAACTCCTATTTGTCTAGAAGTTTACCCAGAAGAAATAACTGCATGTGAGTAAAGTAGTATTACAGTACTGTTAAGCAACTATTCAGACAACCTAAGCACGTCCTAATACAGTATTGGGTAAATGGTTTATGTAGCGTGCATGCTTTGGAATACTACACTATTAAAAAGAATGAAGAACATCTTTAATTATGTCAATATATGTATATGTCTGCGTGTGTGTGTATAAGTCATGTGTAGTACAACTCTATGCATATGAAAGTACTTTGTGAAATGTGTATACATGTGTTTATGAATGCTTACAATGTCTAAAAATGTGCACACTGAATCGTTACTAGTGACTGGTGATAGCTGGGGAAGGGAGAAACTTATCCCCAAATTTTCTAAATGAATGCATTTACTTCAGTGTAATGTGAGTGTTTTACAACCAGCATGTATTGTCTGTATACTTGTAGAAACCAAAAGGAGAGAGACTTCAATGGATTTCAATACACGACCTGATTTTTTAAACCACTGTACTAAATTTATCAGTAACTGTCACCCTTACTTTTAAGAGATGTATGCTGACGTAACTTTTAAGAGATGTATGCTGACGTATTTAAAGATTAAGTGTTATGATTATCTGCAACATTCATTACAGTGGTTCAGCCTCCAAAATGACCCATCGTCATGCACACCACACACACACACACACACACACATGCACACCACACACACACACACACAAACCAACTATGACTAAGTATTAACAGTGATGTATCTATCCTCCAAATACACTGGCTTACATTAAAGTCCCCAGAACATGTCCAACTGTCTCCTAGCCCGGGATGATCCTGGCTGCTTCTACTTCAAATGCTCCTTGATTCTGAAGCACCCCACACCCCCTTTACCCCCTCACTCCTCTAGCACCTCACTCACGTGCGTGCATGCGCCAAACACACTCTGCTTAGCTGACTTCTAACTCCCCACTGTTGGAACTCTGAATGAATGAACTCCACTTCATTTACACTGTCATTCCCCTCTTGTGATCTCACCCACTGTATACCATACTTTTCCTTCACAACACTTACTAGGCACTGTAACTACACTCTTACCACTCCATATTTATTTATTTGCATCATTATAAAAATGTTTTTAAACAAGCAAACTAATGAAACCAAGTTCAGAAACAATGGATTTCTCATCTCTCAATTTTATAAAGTAATTTTTCCTTCAGAGAGACCTTTCAGTTCCAAATTTAAAGTAACCTGCCTTTCTGAAATCCTGGGAAATGAAGGCTGTCTAGCCTCATTTTCTATTACTACATAATAAAAGCAGATTTGTACTAGACTTTTCAAATTTCTTTGCCTCTTTAGGAGTTCCAGTGGGCTGCATGATTACTTAATGTTTGTTTCCCCCAATACATTGTAATCGCCCTGTGATGGTGATAATCCTTTCTCACCACTGTTTATCCAGCATTTAGAAGGCATTCAAGAAACATTATTATATAAGTGAATAAGAAGTTCTTATCAGAATTTTATGCGTTGGAGGAATGTGTAATGAGACAAAACAGCCAAGGAAATGGTATAATTTTGAAGACATGATAATCATCCATAGACTAAGACTTTTTTCCTCTGAAGAACACTGCTGAAAAAATTAGATATTTTTGCCAAAAATATCACTGAGAAGGGAAACCTAGAAGACCATTTAAAAGGACAGCATATTTTAAAGGAAAATATTCTTAAATCCCTGTTAATATAAAAAGGTGTGGGGACCAATGGGCTGTTTAGGTATCTGTTTCTTTTCCAATCAAGGGATTAAGATCTTCCATTTCTTCACTTAAATACTTTATACTTTCTTCACCTGAATACTTTCCATTTCAACACTCAGCAGTAATTCCAAGATTTCCCCCATTCATCTCCCTACCCACAGCACAAAGAGACAGCATGAATAACCAACCTCTGGAATGCTTTCCTGGACTTCAGTGGGAATATCTCATATTTGCAGTCTGCAAACTGTTTTCATGTTCCATTTCTTAAATCTTGTTTTCAAATCTCAAATTCTCTTCCACCCCAAACTGTCACTTCTATGGGGCCAGTACATCTAGATGCCTCCAAACATTTGAAGGTCACTAACCCACAACATGCCAAGAATTCTGTCTTAACAAAAGCACTCCAAGATTTGTCAAGGAAGCTCATTTTTAAAAATACAGTACACGTACAAAAGTCTTAGCAAATATCTGCCTCTGGAGAATTAATTCTCAGTAGGTTAAGTCTAATTTCTTACCTTTTGACGCCTCTTCTCCTTCCTTTTGTCTTCTGTGTCCTGCAGCATTTTTTCTTTCCAGAGGTCAAAGAAATAGGAAGGATCAGTGTAAAACTTCAGCCCATCCTTTTTATCATCTCTGTAAATCAATGTTTTATAAGTCGGAGGAGGAGAGAAGGCTGTTAGATATTTTCACGTGGGGTGAAGATTCACTTAATTTTAACTCATGAGATGATAACATCTGTATAGGGCATTTTGACTGTCCTACGCATTAAGTGTCTCTGAGCTCCTTATTTGAAAAAGGTGAACATGTAAGAACAGCACCTTTTTCTAGAATAATCATATAAAAAGTACTCTTACCAATTCAGATTTAAGTACAGAGAAGTGCCTCAAAATCACAATATGGCTTGTTAACAAGAATATCTGATACCTCAATTATTTCAGGAAATGTTTTGCTTATTCCAACAGAGGCCATACACAGAGATGGGTAGAATCTTGGTGTGTATATATATATATATTTTTTTCACCTCTACTCTGGAATGTCAATATTATTAGGATAAAAATGAATAAATACGCTGTCCCTTTTTATCAGGTTGACCGAACCTCTATAAATTCAATTTGCAAAGAAGCAAAATGTTCATAGTGTAGAAGTGTGACAAAAGTGGAAATAGCCCACAAAGAGAATTCACTCACGGCATTTCACTTTCAAGTCCTGCTACAATTACTGTGGTCTAAAGAATATTTCAAGCATTTGTAGAAGTTATTCATCTATTATGAAACCACTACAAATCCCAAGTTGTAATATAAATCAATAGCAAAGCTCAAAATAATCACGACATGAAGGAAGGAAACACTCTTTACTACTAATGCTTTAATAAGTATCTGGCCGGTAGATTACCTTCATGAGGAAGCAGAACATTTACCTTTCAAATCAGTGTTTCCAAAAAAAAAAAAAAAATCAGTGTTTCAACAAGACATGTGAGGCACAGAGAAAAGCAACATGAAATGAGGCACAGTGAAGTGAGTTTAAGAAAGAGGTTATGCTCAAACAGTCAAAGAAAACTAACTGAATGAGTCCAGAGAAAAATCCTGCCTGCCGGTCCCTGAAGTTCCTGCCAGGCCATGTTCTGGTGAGTTGCTCATCATCACAAACTAAGGCCCAAGTTCTCAGAGGGGCTCCTCTGGCCCATCCCATTGTCTGAAAATCACCAACCATGGTAATCTGCTTTACACTTTAATCTTTGATTACTTGAAATCCTTCCTTTCCAAGTTTCCTAACTGATATGAGACCTGTATTATAGAGACTGTATTAATGACATTACTGTGAAAAATACAGTCTCCCTAAGATACTAGGCCTTCCATATAGACTGAAGATTCAAAAAAGCTCGCAGTAACTTGCCACAAAATTTAAGACGTATAAAATGCACACTTAAAAAAAAAAAAGAGGGAGCTAATACTCTAATGAAGGCAGAAGCTCTGTAAGTAAACAAACATTAATCTTGCCATAAGAATATAAGCAGCAATGTCCTGTGCTGCTAGCAACTAAATACTTTATTTTCTGGTCATGTTGTAATGCTCATATATTAACCCTGTCTTTAGTGTTTTATATACCTCAAATACTATTTTATTATCAAAAAATACATTTGAGTTGGCACTGTTATTCTTTTTTTTTTTTTTAAAGATTTTATTTATTTATTGAGACACACAGAGAGGCAGAGACACAGGCAGAGGGAGAAGCAGGCCCCATGCAGGGAACCCGACGTGGGACTCGATCCCAGGTCTTCAGAATCACACCCGGGCTGCAGGCAGCACTAAACTGCTGCGCCACCGGGGCCGCCTGGCACTGTTATTCTTAAACATACTATTAAAAGTCAAAGACATTTTTATTTTCCATAAAACTGAATATACACATACACTATATATGAGAGTCAATTTGTATATTATACAATATATAAAATATATAAATATATAAATATAAATATATTATAAATTATAATTTATATTATATTATAAATATATAAAAATCTATAAAAATATAAATAATATTATTTACTTATATATAAATTATAATATAATTATATTATAAATTATAAATTTTATGAATTATAAATTTATAAATTATAAATATATAAATATTTATTTATATATAAATATATAAATTATATGATTATACTATAAAATATATAAATATATAAATATAAATATATTTATGAATATATAAAATTTTTCTATCACAAGTATCTAATCATGCTCTTGATTCATCAAATATAAGTGGTCCACTGAGTTTTCTAGGCTTTTTCCTTTAGAACAGAATATCCAGTGAGGTGTCTTAGGAAAGTTTTAACAGGCCTGCCCTTGTGGCTTTCAGTGCTAAGTAAAACTGAAATTGCTCCCCCAAAATGCCTACTGAATGAAAGCAAAATCACAAGTTAAAACACAAGGCTGACAATACTAGTATTCATACAGATCATGGATTTTTAGAGGAGTGTGCTAAAACTTCTAGAAAAGCATACTTGTTTCAGAGAAAACGATGGCTCTCTGGCCCTTTCCCATCACAGTCTCCATGGGATTTCTATCACATTTTTTGAGATAATCTTTCTGTCCCTGCTGAAAGAAAGGAATGCAGGTGGAACTGCTGTTTTACTAGCAGAGCTGCAGTAGAGGATGGGTCTAAGCATCTCCCTTTGGACTCTGAGAAGGAACAGGAATTCAGACCAAAAAAAACCTCTGGGTACTCCCGGAGAAGGACCAAAGGTCCAAGATAGTGGCACTGGAAGCAGAGAACCCACTGAATGGTAAAGGGGATCTGTCACCCAGCAGAGCTGGTCCTGGGGGCCATGAGGGCCACCCTCCACTATAGCCTGTGCTCATCAGAGGCTGAAGGAACAAGTTTACCAGGAGGACAAAGGCTAGAGCAGAACAAGCAGCACAATGAAGGACAACGAGAAGGTATATGGAAAAGGGAGACGGGAAAGAAGGTGACAAAATATGGAAAGAAAATGCTTAATGTGGTAAGTAGTAGAAGAGGTGTTTTTAAAAAGCATTTTTTGGTTTCTTAATATTAATTTTTTACACTCTTGATTTTCCATTCTTTTTCTGGGAAGTTTGGTGGTGATAATGTGTCCTACCATTTTACAGTAACAGGTTGATTTGCTGACTATATTATTCACTTGTAAAAACTCCTACTGCTGCAGCATACGTTTTTCTGAATTAAATAACAAATGTCTCTGCAGTGGTGAAATGCTGAGACAGGTATTCTGCTGCATGATAAATGAATTATCAGTTCCTTTAAAATGGACTCTGAATATGAATATGGAACATACCCACACACAATATTCTGCAATGTGCCCACTACTACTTCAGATATCTACACTTAGATATCTACTTTTGTAGGTATCTACTACAGTTATCTACAAAAGCTAACATCAGAGCTCACACTTCTCTTGGTGAGATTATCTCTATTTTAAAATATTAAACTTTTAACAATTCTATACCGGTAACTAATTCCATCATATGTAATAATCCCAATTATTTTCAAAGTTTGAAAAAAATACTTTCACAGCACTGTCCTTCTCTCTTAGTTTATCTAGAATAAAAAGGCACTGGGAATGCATGAAGCCATACCTGTATGGTGTAAGAATATTCAGAGGAGGTGGCTTATCACTCTGGTTGTAAATGTCAGCAACAGGATTAGGAATGCTGTTCTTTGAAACCACCTGCTGGTCTTGAACTGTGGAACTTTTGAAAGCTTTTTTCATGTTGATATCCTGTAGTGACACTATTTAGAAAAAAAGAGCTCCAGGTTGAGTTACATAGAAATATTTTTAACTGTTTAAAAATAAATCTTATTTAAGACACAATCATAAATAGAATTTATGATTCTAGAACAAAATCATGTTTTTATTGTTCATTTAAAACCATGCTTAAATAGCATGTGAATTCCTTTCCTCTTATAAATAACAGCTGTCTCTATAAAATGAAAACAAATCATGTGTTTTCTTCTGTAGTGATCTAATTATTTCTTTGAACCTAGTATTAGAGCATCATTCTTTATAATAGCATTTTTCAGAAACCACACAGGAATATAGTTGAGTATAACAGGAATGTAAATACAAAGGTTTGGGTATCCTAGAGGAAAAACACATTCAGTTAATACCAGTTGAATTGTAATATGTAGGAAATATGTCTGCAAAAGGTATACAAATGTAAAAAAACACATGAAGTTTTCCTGATGTTAACATGAAGGAAAGACGGCAAGGCTTTTCAAAGTGTGTATAGTCCTAGGAATAAAGTAGCAGCATATAAACTACACTTAGGGGTGAGAAAATCAGGGCTGATATTTTTGTCTGTTTGAACACTTTACATTTCATGTATTAACGTATCTAACTTTGACATGAACCTTTTGAAATGAGCAACCTGGCCCACTAATCCACTTGACCAATGAAGCCAAGAGTTAGTTGGGTGTTAAGCGACCCTTCCAAGATCACCCAGCAAAAAAATGAAGACCCAGAATAAAACAGATTTCCTAAGTTGGTCAAATGTTTCTTCTACTATAAAATCCATGCCAAAGAGTATCATCAGGTAAATCTTGACTGGAAAAAGGATTTTAAGGATATGAGATACACTGTGAAATCTTATTAACTTTAATATACAGATTAACATTTTCCAGCTCAAGGTCTATCACTGGTATGCCAATTGCAAGATTCCACAACAAAACTGAAGGAAGATGAATAAACACAAAAAATCATTTGTGGTACCAATTTGAAAAATGAATGACTGGCTAAAGATGTTAAATTAAAATGCCTTATCTGAATAGACCAAATAGCTACCCACAGTTTTACTTTTTTCAAATGACATCAATTTAAAAAATCAGATTAAAAAATATTCATGATGGATATTAGAATTTCAATGCTCTACATTTTTATTACATTTCTAATTCTTTAATTTAATATTGACCTTTGAAAAATATCTGATCATGAGTAAACATTTTTTAGATGATGAGGGATGAATTCCCTAAAACACTACATTTAAAAAAACTAAAACTTCCATTTTTTTTTATTAATACTACTATGGTAAGTCTCGTAAAAAATCAGATACAAAGATCAGTTTAGTGCAACAAGAGAAATCTTTACTACCACTATATAAAGGTAAAAATAATGGTTAATCTGAAAATTTTTCTCAAATATGAAATGCCATATCCTGTACTCTTTTTGGAGATTTTTTTCCAGCCCAATCTCAGTTTCTCATTCAAAAGATACAGAAAGTGAAATCTTTGAAAAGGAACTGCTGGATTTTAATTTTATTGAAACTGTCACAATTTCAGGGGTATGGCCTCAAAATGATTATCAGTTACCCACATGGTGCTTACCATATTAACTTTATTTTACAACCATGATGCCTAAAGGCCTTCAGTAAATGCTATTTGTTGAGATGTTAAGTCACCAGAATCACCATGATTATTTACTGGCATGGACCCCAACAAGAGCAGCAGGTGGACGCCTTCACTCAGTCATGCTGGGTATGTACCACCCTCCCTCATAGCTGGACCACATTTTGGAGTGATTCTGTGATTTTTTTAGGCAAGAAAGTATCTTTGAAATAATTCCCAATGACTTCAACTAGGGTTTCTAAGACCAGGAACATTCAAAGAATCCTTTAAAACAAATACAATATGTGTCTATTTTTTAAAAAGCAAGTATGGATAGCATGTATGAGGTAGATAAGACTTTTTAAATTACTAACTAAACCAATGTTGGGGGCTCCACCCCCCACCAATATTCTTCTAGAAAAGGACAACATGAAATATCAGCACACCACCCCAAGGAAAAAGCAGTGATTACACCGCAATTAATTACTACCGTCTTGTCAACATCACTTCTAGCTCATTGCTCTCATGCAATTACCTACCCTCTTCCACTGTTGAATCCAGCTGGGTAACTTTGACAGCAAGGCGATCAATTCTGTCTTGAAGAGAATTTGCTCTGATGTAGAAGTTGTTAGCCTCATTAAACAGCTCACCAAATATGTCTTCAGCATGTTTGCCTAAAGAAGAAAATGAATGGAGAAGGCCATCTGTTAAGAAGTGCTGAGGCAGCCTTCACACGTTCTCACCAATGCCGATTACTGTCAACACGTGGGATTTTGTGCAAATGACTATAAAAATAAAGTGTCACAGTCAAAGGCCTTTAGAACTTTTGAAAATGCAGTGTGGATAATAACAGATATCTGAAATTGACCTGAAGTTGTATAGTTTTAAAATACCCCAGAGAGTAAAGAATTTTCATTTAATTGCTACATAAGCCACCCTGCGAGTTGTTTCTCATTAAACTTCTTTAAGAAAAAATTACTCTCATTTTGTATGCTCTATGTATAAATAGAATCTTGGGACCTTAACCTTCCTTTTACTTCCCAAGATAATTAAATAAATCATTTCCAAATTTAAGATTTTGCTTCATTCACAATCAGAAACATTAGATATCTTACATTGTACCTAACACTCTCTAATGGCATGAAATTGTTCTAATCCACATTTTGAAATCTAAGTATATAGTGCTGACTCTGGCACTCTCTAAAAATCAATATTTTATATTCTGAGTTAAATTTTTCAATATGGATTCTTGTGAGTGCCAGACATAACTACTCCCACTTTTCTAAAAATGTAATAAAAAACATTTTTAAAAAGAGACGAGGAAGGATCTGTGTGAATTTCCAAATCCTAACATCATTCCTTTATTCATTCAATAAACATTTAATAACTATCTATCCTGAGAGTACAAGGCACACCTTCATCTTATCTCCTCTGCCAGAGAGAACCACTTTTTAAAAAATAGACTTTACTCTTTAGGACAGTTTCCAGTTCACAGCATTAAAATTGAGCAGAAAGCACAGAAAGTTCCCATGTACTCCTTGCTCCGCCACACACAGCCTACCCCACTGTCAATATCACACACCAGAGGGATGCATTAGTTATAACTGATAAACCTGCATCAACACGTCATTACACCCAAAGTTTTGCTTACATCCGGTTCACTCTTGATGTTATATATTCTATGGATTTGGACATACATATAAAGACATGTATCCCCCATTATAGAATCATACAAAATAGTTTCATTGACCTAAAAATCCTTTAGGTGGACCTAAAATGCTGCACCTATTCATCTTGCACACCCACCCACCCCTCACCACCACTCAACTCCTGGCAACCGCTGATTTTTTTACTGTCTCCATAGTTTTTGCCTTTCCTAGAATGTCACACAGTAGAAATCATAATTAATTACAATTAATTATATTCACTTAGTAATAAGCACTTCAGGTTCCTTGATGTTTTTTCATGGCAAGACAGCTTGTTTCTTTTTAGCGCTGAATACCGTCCCACTGTCTGGATGTACCAAAATTTAATGATTCATCTACTGAAGGACATCTTTGCTGCTTCCAGTGTTTGACTGGTGTTGTGATGAATAAACACCTGTGTGCAGGTTTCTATGTGGACATGAGTTTTCAACTCATCTGGGTAAATACCAAGGAGCAAGACTGCCAGATTGTTTGATAAGAGTATGTTTATTTTTACAAGAAACAAACTGTCTTCCAAAGTGGCTACACTGTTTTGCATTCCCACCAGCAACATATGAGAGTTCCTGTTGCTCTACACCCTCATCACCATTTGGGTGTTACTGGTTTTCTGGATTTTAGCCATTCTAAAAGGTATGAAGTGGTTATCTCATTTTATTTTGCATTTCCCTGATGACAGATGATGTTAAATATCTTTTCATATGCTCTGTGCTGCCATCTGTACACCTTCTTTGGTGAGATGTCTGTTGAGGTCTTTTGTCCATTTTTAAATCAGGTTGTTAATGTTCTTAGTAATGAATTTTAAGAGGTATATTATGGATAACAGCCTTTTATCAGATCATGTCTTCTGTAAATGTCTTCTCCCAGTCTGTGGTCTGTCTTACTCTATTGACAGTATCTTTCACAGAGCCCAAGTTTTTCATTTTAATGAAGTCCAGCCTATCAATTGTTTCTTTCACTGAAGTGCCTTTCTTTGGTGTTGTATCTAAAAAGCCATCATCGGGCAGCTCCAGTGGCGCAGCAGTTTGGCACCGCCTGCGGCCTGGGGTGTGATCCTGGGGACCAGGGATCGAGTCCCACGTCGGGCTTCCTGCATGGAGCCTGCTTCTCCCTCCGCCTGTGTCTCTGCCTCTCTCTTCACTCTCTCTGAATGAATGAATAAATAAATCTTAAAAAAAAAAAAGCCATCATCATTCCCAAGGTCATCTAGATTTTCTATGCTACCTTCCAGGAGTTTTATCGTTTTATATTTGGGTCTATGTTGCATTTTGAGTTAATTTTTGTGAAGGGTGTAAGGTCTATGTGTAAACCTACCTCTTATTTGCATTTCTACCAACTTATCACTCAAATTCAAAGAGAACCTAAATTTTGTGGATAGAAGATTTAAAGTAAGAATCACCATGATGCTTTCCAGTGCTTTACAATTTATACAGTGCTCTGATTCCCACTTTCCAAACTGTTTGCTCTAACTCACAACATGGCAAACTGTGAGAGTGAGAATGATGCCTATCTGTTTAGTGCTGCAGCCCAGCCCTAGAACAATGTCTCCCGACAAATGCCTGTTCCATGAATGCACCAGCTCATAAGGTCAATAGCAAGTCTGTTTTCATTTTCCCAATGACTAACCTGACCATCAAAAGGTGATCTGTCCAAATCTCATGGCTAGTAAATGGTGGAAAGAGCTGAAACAAAACTCTAGCCTTCTAACTTCTAGCTCCTTGCTTTTATCATATACATCCCTAAACTTCCTTGTCTAAAAATCAGCAACTTCCATGAATTATTTCAGGCCATGAGCCATTTGGTAATTTCCTGTTTACTTAATGAAATGGACTAAAAAATATGTGCTGCTTAAATGGTTACTCTCAGACACTGGATGAGCATTTCTTGGAATCTAAAATTTATAATCTCATGAATTCTCATCGTGTAACTGTCTTAACAAGAAGAACTTTCTCTTAAAAAATGAAAGCAGTAAAGAAGTCAATAAAAACATCTTTGTATCTAAAAAGTCATACCTCCTGTCGAAGGAAGGGAGATCTCCAAGACTACTGATTTCAGCTGAGCAGTAAACTGTTTCTCTTAAAATGTGGTACCTATTGCATGGTCCTCTGGAGTCCCTTAAAATCCTGCCAACTAGTTTCCCACAATATAGAAAGTGGTTCCAAAAAAGGCAAAGGAATAAAGTCTTCTCACACAAATGATATGTTTTAAAACTCTGTAACTAGATGTGGTATCCAGAATTAGAATTACCAATCCAGATTGGTATCCAGTATTTGTTCACTATCTTATAAACTCTTTCCTGAGTGCTGGCCTGGCGTATCTAATTAGCTCATAAACATCCCCATGTTAATGTCCTAAAAGAATTTCAAATGCTGTACAAACTCCAAAAGGAGTTTATTTTTACGTTAAATCAAACCTGCATCCCCACATGGAAAGGCCTTAAGCAACCCCAAATGAAGCCCAAGGCAGAAATGGAGTCATCTGTGGCTGTCACCTTCCACTACAGCTCACCAAACACCAAACCTCATCACTTGTCGTTCTCTAGCACCCCAGAGTTCAGACCCTCCCCGTTTCCTTCCTGTATTACATACATCAAGAGCTTGGTTTTTTTCTGCTTTCAGATTCACCTCTCACCCTCAGATCTATTCATCACCCTGCTGCCAAATGATCCTCCTTAAAGAAAGATCTGACTGTCCTTCCTACTCAAATTGTTCACTGCTCTCCCATCATCTCAAGATAAAATCTAGGCCTCTCGGCAGGGCACAGAAGGCCCTGTGCACCTCACTTCTGCCCTTCCTTTGTACTCCGGTTTGAATGAACTACTTGCAGTACCTGAACCCATTCCCCTTTCCCACAGATCCTGCTACTGCTCTGCACTTTCAAAGCCCTCTCATGCTTTGCCACCTCACTCAGAATAAAAGCCAAAGGCCATGGGAGGTTTATAAAGTGGTTTAACTCCGTTTACCCTACTGGCCTTATCAACTAGCACCCTCTCCCTTGTGTATTCCCCTCCAAGTACATGATCTCCTTGCTCTTTCTCAGACATGCCAATCATTCTCACTTCTTGTCATGCTTTGGGTTTCCTGTTCCTTCTCCCTGGATTATTTTGTCCCAGAGACTCATATGGTTTGGTCCTTCATGTCATCTAGATCTATACCCAAATATAACCTCCCAAGTGACACACCTCTAGCAACCTTAGCTAAAACAGCAATCACTTCACCACACACGCACCCTTGTCCCCTCCCTACCATATTCTTCTTAGCACTTATCACCATCCTGTAATTGTACACTTGGACTTACTTGTCTCTTGCCTGTCTCCTTCCTCTAGAATGTATGATCCAAGAGGACAAGGACTCTCCTTGGTTCTGCATACTCCCCAAGGTCTAAGGCTTATATAGTAGGTGCTCAAAAAGATTTTGGAATAAATAAATAAAAATGCATTAACTTAAGATTAATCCTTCAGGATGCAGATAGGGGTCTGTAAGATCAGATGCCTTTCTCTGTGTTCCCACAAATACCCTCAGTATACTTCAATAACAGGATTCGTCACATAACTTGAATGTTGTCTTTGAATAAGTTCTTTGAGGGTATGAGCAATGTCTTTTATCTCTGCATTGCCTCTGCTTAGTGCTCAGTGAGTACCTCTGAAAAAAAAAAAAAAAAGAATGATCTCTACCAGTGTTTTCTTGTTAACAAGTGCATAAGCAGGAAATGCTCCCTGCTCCAGTAAGTTTGGGGAAACCTGGGCTAAAAAGATGAAACATGCTTCTATGCCTTGGGGTATATCAAATCTTTAATATGCTAATGTGCAGTTGGAATCTGCAAGAGAAGCATCTAGCATGCCATGTTTTTAAACTGACAGGGCCTGGGAACACCTAATAACATCCTTTGGAACTACTGTTTAATGACACCCATTTAGGAAAATGTCCCTTCAACTGGATGATCTGCAGGCAGAGTACCATGTTCCAAATAGTTTATATCCAAGACTATCAGTTATTTCTTTTGAGTATCAGCCATGGTCAAAACATAACCAACTAATTTTTGTCTATTTGACCATTCACAGTTTAAGAGACATAGTCCAGGCCATACACACACACACACACACACACACACACACACACACACACCTCGCCAGCAAGAAAATCCTTTCCCTTTCCCTTCAGTTATGCAGAACTCTAATGAGTAGGGACAGCACAGATCACCAAAAATATGGGAGTATACACCATCACCCCTTGCAAAGATCCACGGCACAGGCCGTGGAGGCAAAGAGTGGCGCTCGGCCCCACTGCAGGACGGGCAGATCCCTGGCGCAGTCACACCAGCATTCTCAAAGCACAGCAGCGACTGTTGAGAACCACACTCTGCTAGATGCTGTACAAGTTGAAAAGGATAAATAATATGTGTCCTTTACCTTCAATGCTAAAAATTCACTCACCCTATTTGAAAAAAAAAAACCATGCAATTGATACTATATTTCTATAGAAAGTTCTCAATTTATAAAAACGAAGCAGAAATTAAGGACTCATACTTAACTTTTTGCCAGCTGCTCTAAGCTAACAAGTGATTAAAGAAAATGGAAGACACTATATTTTCCTGATGAACGAGAATAAAATGTTGCAAATTACAGTATTCAGTTTTGCAAATAGCAACTTATTTGAAAAGCTTAATTTTACTCACTCTTTCAATGGCAAGTCCATTAATAGCTAAACTAAAATAATTCTGAATTGAACGAAAGACCATGCTGAGGTAAGTGCAATTTATTCATTCTTTACTGACAAGGGATCCACTTATGGATTTATTAGTACCATTATCAACCCATATCCAAGTATGTCAGGTTGAGAAGTGTGCCTCTAAACTGCCAAAGCATTCAAAATTGTGTCTGGGTTTTCTATTACATTTAAAAGCAAAGATTTACTGGAAACAATCGCTGTGTCTGATAGGAGTCCTTTCTGTAGAACAAGAAACCAGTCCTAACAAGGTCCTTCAGAAATTTTAATAAACACACCTAGCAACACATCTTGATTTGTGGAGATTTTGGCATTTCATTTTCTTTTTTTAAAGATTTTATTTATTTATTCATGAAAGACACACAGAGGCAGAGACACAGGCAGAGGGAGAAACAGGCTCCATGCAGGGAACCCCATGTGGGACTTGATCCTGGCACTCTGGGATCATGCCCTTAGCCGAAGGCAGATGCTCAACCACTGAGCTACCCAGGTGTCCCTTGGCATTTCATTTTCCACTAAAAGTAACAAGGCTCCTTGGGAAAATGACTGATTCTAGGGCTGAGTGTGGAAAAGTATAAGATGAGCCTAGTATACCTTGCTGTGCTTTTCTTAAAAAGTCCAGAAGGACTCAGAGAGTGGCAGAAATATGTCAAAAAGACACAGGAGCCAGTCCAGAAGGGCTCCCATTGGCCAAATCTGAGAAAATGTAAGCATCAAAGTAAATAATAAAGACAACAGATTATAACCCACAGAACAAAATAACGACCCATGAGTTCATATGGACATAAATGAGTGAATGAATGACAAGGAGTGAAAGTACTTACAGCAGAATTCCAACTAATAAATGTAGAAAAATCAGGGAATGACAAAAATCATCTTTCTGCAACCACCATAATAGTATTTGGGGCAAGAATCATCAATGGATGCTGACAGTAGTGGAGAGAAGTGGATGAAGATAGGCTATTACAAAGTCTCAGTATGTTTCCCCATAAGATACTTATTAATTACGGAAGGAGACAAAACTGTAGTTACTGAAATCTATGGACAAAATGTGATTGAAAATGAGATGTGACTGAAGTCACCACAAACAGTTATGGGACAAGCACAGATTATGGGCTTTGTGAAGAAATGCACTGAGGAGGCTGTGACATCACTCTGTCATAATCCTGCCAATATCCTAAATCTAATCATGAGGAAACATCAGAAGGCTCAGACTGAGACATTCCAGAAAATAAATGGTCAGTTCCCTTTTAAAATGTCGTCATAAAGTCAAAGAAAAATTGAGGAACTTTTCCAGATTGAAGAAGAGAGTTAAGTATATATATGTATGTGTAAATATATAATATTTATATATATATTTATATGTGAATATATACTTATATACTTACTAAACACAAAATATGTAATATTAAAAATATAAAATACTAAATATATGTTAAATATTACATATATATGTATGTGTGTATGGGAGAAAGGACAGCAGGAAGAATCATCTCTGAGGAAAAGAAAGTGTGGTAAAACAACATACAAGTGAAAGTCTGAGAATTCTCTACTGTTTTTGACCTTTTTCTAAGTCAGAAATTATTTCAAATAAAAAAGTTAGAAAAGAAACTTTATTATAATATTTGTAGTAAAGTCCAATTTCCAATGAATTCCATAAAATAGCAAGTTATAATCACTGGGCCCTGAGATTTTCTCCCCCTTTTTAAAGTTTTAGGTTTTTCTACTATGAAAGTAATCCACACTTATTATAAGAAATACAGAAAATAGGAGGAGGGGCAAGATGGCGGAAGAGCAGGGTCCCCAAATCACCTGTCCCCACCAAATTACCTAGATAACCTTCAAACCATCCTGAAAATTTACGAATTCGGCCTGAGATGTAAAGAGAGACCAGCTGGAATGCTACAGTGAGAAAAGTCCGCGCTTCTATCAAGGTAGGAAGACGGGGAAAAAGAAATAAAGAAACAAAAGGCCTCCGAGGGGGAGGGGCCCCGCGAGGAGCCGGGCTGAGGCCGGGGCGAGTGTCCCCAGGACAGGAGAGCCCCGTCCCGGAGGAGCAGGAGCTGCACCAACCTTCCCGGGCGGAAAGGGGCTCGCAGGGAGTTGGAGCAGGACCCAGGAGAGCGGGGATGCCCTCGGGCTCCCGGGGACACTAACAGACACCTGCGCCCCGGGAGAGTGCTCCGAGCTCCCTAAGGGCTGCAGCGCGCACGGCGGGACCGACCGGAGCAGCTCGGAGGGGCTCGGGAGCGGCTCCAGGGAGGGGGCTGCGGGGCGGGAGCGCGAATCCAACAGCGCAGGCCCCGGAGCACAGGGCGCCGGGACACAGCCCAGGATCCCGCCTCCCCCTGGGACAGGCAGAGGCCGGGAGGGCCCAGGACAGCGAGGACGCTCCTGCCCCGAGCTGAGCAGATCAGCGGCCCCGCCCCGGAGCCTCCAGGCCCTGCAGACGGAGAACCGAGAGCCCCGAGCCCCGTAGTTCCCGTAGTTCCTGCGGAGGCTGAATCCAGGCTTCCAGAGTTGCCATAGCAACTGCGACTGTTCCTCCTGAGACCTCACGGGGTAAACAACCCCCGCTGAGCCCTGCAGCAGGCAGGGGCAGAGCAGCTCCCCCAAGTGCTAACACCTGAGAATCAGCGCAACAGGCCCCTCCCCCAGAAGACCAGCTAGAGGGACCAGTGATACTCCCCCGTGTTCCAATACAACTTGTTTTTGGCCACTCTGCACTGAGCAAAATGACTAGAAGGAAAACCTCACTTCAAAAGAAAGAATCAGAAACAGCCCTCTCTCCCACAGAGTTACAAAATCTGGATTACACTTCAATGTCAGAAAGCCAATTCAGAAGCACTATTCTACAGCTACTGGTGGCTCTAGAAAAAAGCATTAAGGCCTCACGAGACTTCATGACTGCAGAATTTAGATCCAATCAGGCAGAAATTAAAAATCAATTGAATGAGATGCAATCCAAACTAGAAGTCCTAACGACGAGGGTTAACGAGGTGGAAGAACGAGTGAGTGACATAGAAGACAAGTTAATGGCAAAGAGGGAAACTGAGGAAAAAAGAGATAAACAATTAAAGAACCATGAAGACAGATTAAGGCAAATAAATGACACTCTAAGGAAGAAAAACCTACGTTTAATTGGGGTTCCCGAGGGCGCCGAAAGGGACAGAGGGCCAGAATATGTATTTGAACAAATCCTAGCTGAAAACTTTCCCAATCTGGGAAGGGAAACAGGCATTCAGATCCAGGAAATAGAGAGATCCCCCCCTAAAATCAATAAAAACCGTTCAACACCTCGACATCTAATAGTGAAGCTTGCAAATTCCAAAGATAAAGAGAAGATCCTTAAAGCAGCAAGAGACAAGAAGTCCCTGACTTTCATGGGGAGGAATATTAGGGTAACAGCAGACCTCTCCACAGAGACCTGGCAGGCCAGAAAGGGCTGGCAGGATATATTCAGGGTCCTAAATGAGAAGAACATGCAACCAAGAATACTTTATCCAGCAAGGCTCTCATTCAAAATGGAAGGAGAGATAAAGAGCTTCCAAGACAGGCAGGAACTGAAAGAATATGTGACCTCCAAACCAGCTCTGCAAGAAATTTTAAGGGGGACTCTTAAAACTCCCCTTTAAGAAGAAGTTCAAGTAACTCTGAACGTGAATGGGCTTAATGACCCCATCAAAAGGCGCAGAGTTTCAGACTGGATAAAAAAACAGGACCCATCTATTTGCTGTCTACAAGAGACTCATTTTAGACAGAAGGACACCTACAACCTGAAAATAAAAGGTTGGAGAACCATTTACCATTCAAATGGTTCTCAAAATATACCCTAAAAACTACAGAACACTTCTGAAAGAAATTGAGGAAGACACAAAGAGTGGGAAAAATATTCCATGCTCATGGATTGGCAGAATTAATATTGTGAAAATTTCAATGTTACCCAGGGCAATTTACACGTATAATGCAATCCCTATCAAAATACCATGGACTTTCTTCAGAGACTTAGAACAAATTATTTTAAGATTTGTGTGGAATCAGAAAAGACCCCAAACAGCCAGGGGAATTTTAAAAAAAGAAAACCATATCTGGGGGCATCACAATGCCAGATTTCAGGTTGTACTACAAAGCTGTGTTCATCAAGACAGTGTGGTACTGGCACAAAAACAGACATATAGATCAATGGAACAGAACAGAGAACCCAGAAGTGGACCCTGAACTTTATGCTCAACTAATATACTATAAAGGAGGAAAGACGATCCACTAGAAGAAAGACACTCTCTTCAATAAATGGTGCTGGGAAAATTGGACATCCACATGCAGAAGAATGAAACTGGACCACTCTCTTGCACCATACACAAAGATAAACTCAAAATAGATGAAAGATCTAAATGTGAGACAAGATTCCATCAAAATCCCAGAGAAGAACTCAGGCAACACCCTTTTTGAACTTGGCCACAGTAACCGGAGAAGGACAAACAGTGTATGTTCTCATTCATTTGGGGAATATGAATAATAGCGAAAGGGAATATAAGGGAAGGGAGAAGAAATGTGTGAGAAATATCAGAAAGGGAGACAGAACATAGAGACTCCTAACTCTGGGAAATGAACTGGGGGTGGTGGAGGGGGAGGAGGGTGGGGGTGGGGGTGAATGGGTGACGGGCACTGAGGGGTACACTTGACGGGATGAGCACTGGGTGTTATTCTGTATGTTGGTAAATTGAACACCAATAAAAATTAATTTATAAAAAAAAAAAAAAAAAAAAAAAAAGAAATACAGAAAATATAGAAAGGTAAACAGTAGAGAAAATGGCTCAAAGTCCAATCTAAGACATCTACTGCTAACATTGATTTATTTCTTTTGTCTTTGTTGTGTTTGTAAGTCAAAAAAATATAATATACACCCTGATTCTTATTGAAATGTATTTGTGAGTATAAAAGTAATATATGCTTGTGGCAGAAAATCTGGAAAACTCAGAAAAATAAAAAGTAAGGAATGTCACCCACAGTTAACCATAGTAAATTTTTTGGTATACTTCTTTAACAATATTCTTTCTAGCATTTCATAAGAACAAAGACAAGAGAGGTTGATTATTAAGCATATTCAGTTTATTCAACAAATACTTAATAAGCATCCACTGTGTACCAGGCACCATCCTAGTTGCCTAAAGAAACACAGCAGTGAACACAGCAACAAAGCTTATGTTATATACAGACAATATATGAACAGATAATGTCACGTGATGCTGAGTGCTATGAAGAAAATAAAAGACTGTGAGGGAACAGAGAGTGGTAGGAAGAGGGTAGTACATAGGTAGTCACAAAAGGCCAGGGAACCATGTAGATATCTCAGGGAGGAATCTTCCAGGCAGAAGGCAGAAACCTGGTTGGTGTGGGAAGGCAGCCTCCAAGAGCTCAAAATGGCCAGAGCCCAGTGAATGGAGGGAAAAGTGGTGGAAGAGAGCAAATACATTCCTTCCCTGTGGAGGTGACAAGCAGAGTAGGGAGACCAGACAGGAAGCTGCTGTTGAGCAGAGATGCCGTGGTGACTCAGACGAGAACAGTAGCATCAGAGGTGCCAACAGGTGTACGAGTTGGGTACATATTTTGAAGAGAGCTGGTATTAGAGAAAGACATAAATAAGAACTGGAAGAGTAGAGTTCTCATTTGCTAACAGAGAAGAGGGGTGGGGAAGAGAAAGGAAAGAAAGAATTCAGTTTTAAACCTGTAGAGTGTGAGATGCCTATGAGAAATCCAAGTGCAGATATCTTGTAGGCAGCTATATACACAAGTTTAAAATCTAGGAGAGAGGTGAAACTGAAGACATACATTTGGAAGTCACCAGGTAAAGACGGTGCTTCAAGCCATGGGCCTGGATGAGATTGCCCAGTGAATGTACTCCAATGACCAAGCCTTGGGAGTACTCTCACATGCAGAGGTTGGGAGGATCACCAAAGAAGACTAATAAAGAATAGCTTATGAATGAGGAGAAACACCAGAGGGTGCCAGCCCAGAAGCCAGGTAAAGAAATGTCCAGACTTACGACTTGCACCGGATTTGGCAATGAGGAAGTCACTGGTAATGTTGACAAGCACAATTTCAAGAGTGGATGGGACAAAACTCTAATGGGGACAAGAGAAAATGAAGAAAGTAAAGGCAGAGGAGGTATGGATGTTCTTTCGAGGTATCCTGCTGTGAAGGGGAGCAAGAAATGGGGAAACAGGTAGAGGATGGTCTGAGGTTTAAGTTGGGAGATTTCTCCATATATTAATGTTTGGTAGGCATGATGTACATGGGGGGAGGGGACGGGAGAAGGGTATGATGCAGAAAAGAGAGAGAGTGAACGTAGTTGTGGAGTGAGCATGAGGGTAGGGGGGGCCAGTGTTTTTGACAGAAACAACAGTCACCATGTTAAAGGAGGGTGAACAGTACACATTGGTATAGGACACATCAGCAGACTGATCTGGCACAAGGGGGTATCTGGTTCTCCTCTGCTTTTATTTTCCCAATGAAATAAGAAGTAAGTCATTTGCTCAGAGGAGGAAATTTGAGGTGGAAAGAAAGATTTGAAATAGGTACTCTAAGGGTAGGAAAACTAATTAACAAAGGAATCACAGCAGGATTGCTGAGCAACATTGAGGGCTCACCTGAGGAATGTGCTCATGATTTTAAATGTCTCTTCTTTTCTCATATAAGCATTTAAAGGTACAAATTTCCCTCTATGCACTTCTTTAAGTAAATCCCACAAATACGGGGTTCATTATCACACATCTTAGAAATAGTTTCTAATTTCCTTTTTTGATTTCTTCTTTGACCAAGGATTATTTTAAAAGATATTGCTTCATTTTCCAATATGTGAGAATTATCTAAAAAGATTATTATAATTACTATCTCATTACCATCACTCTTTATGATATGAATCTTTCAAACGTATTATTTTATGGCTAAGCATATGTTCATCTTGGTGAACATTCCCTGTGAACATTAAAGAATGTATATTCTATAATCGGGGAGTTTAGTGTTCTATAAAGGTCAATTAAATCAGACTGGTTAGTAGTGTTCAAACCACCCATATTCTTACATTTTTGTCTATTTGTTTTTATCATTCACTGAGAGGTTTTTGTTAAAATCTGTAATTATGATTCTGTGATACCTATTTATCTATTTTGGTTCTATTTTTATTGCACGTTCTTTTAAATTAAAATTTCAAATTGTGAGTTCTTGACAAATGGACTCTTATCACTACAGAATATCCCTCTTTATCTCTGCTTTATAGTCTACTTTACTTGACACAAATATAGCCACATCAGCTTGCTTATGCTTTGCTTTATGTTTATGTGATATATATTTACATTCCTTTCTTTAAATCTGTGTCATCATCCCTAAAAATGCACGTATTTTGGTCTTGCTTTTTTATCTAACCTGATAAGCTCTGCCTTAAATTTTAAATGGGTATTCAAAATGTTCCCATTTAATGGAATTTTTGATAGGGCTGGGTTTAATTCTATCACCTGGGTATTGGTTTTCCATTTGTCCTTCCTGTTCTTTCGTTCCTTTCTTCTTCCTTTCCTGCCCTCTTCTGGGAAAATCAAATGATTATCTTAGGATTCCATTTTATCCCCTCCATGCATTATCCTAGAGGTTACCGGAAATTAAAATATGCATTCTTGGGCGTCCAGGTGGTTCAGTGGGTTAAGTGTCTGCCTTTGGCTCAGGTCATGATCTCCAGGTTCTGGAATTGAGCCCAGTATCAGGCTCTCTGCTCAATGGGGAGTCTGCTTCTCTCTCCCAAATAAATAAATAAGATCTTTAAAAAAGTAAAACATGCATTCTTAACTCATCTTGAAGTACTTTCAAATAATATAGTATTTCATAAAATTATGTAAAACACAATATCGTTCTATTTACCCCCTTCTACTACAGGTCTTACTGTCATATAATTTAATTTCACATAGGGTATGAACTCTACAATACATTTTAAACATCAGGCTTCTAAACAAATTAGATATAAATACATAATTTTTAATGAGCATTTATATTTACTCCCATATTTCCTTTTCGTTTATTTTTTTTAAGGTTTTTTATTTATTTATTCAGGAGAGGCACAGAAAGAGAAGCAGAGACACAGGCAGAGGGAAAAGCAGGCTGCCGATGTGGAATTTGATCCCAGGACACCAGGATCATACCCTGAGCCCAAGGCAGACACTCAACCACTGAGCCACCCAGGTGTCCTTACTTATTTTGTTGATCTTTATTTCTTCTTGCAGATCTAGGCTACCATCTGATATCATTTTCCTTCAGCCTCAAGAGTTTTTCTAGCATTTTTTGATAATGTAGATTTACTGAAGGCTTAATTCTATGAGATTTTGTCTAAATAAAATGAAAATATGTCTCTTTCATTTCCATTTCACTTCATTTCATTAGTATTTCATTTTAGGTCTTGTTTCTGATGAAAATCAATGGTCATTCTGAACAATGTGCCCGCCTTTTACGTACTTTTTCCCTCCTGCTTAGAATTTTCTCTTTACCTTTGTTCTTTTAGTAATATTACTATGATGTGACTAAATGGGATTTGGTTTAATTTACACTTCCTGAAATTTGCTGAGCTTCTTGAACTGCTGGTTGATAACTTACCATCAATACTAAAAAATTCTCATTTGTTATTTCTTTTGCCTTATTCATGCTCTATCCTCTTCTCCTGGGACTCCAGTTACATATGTATTAGACACTCTGATACTGTCCTACATTTTGGATGCTCTGGTTCTTTTTCTTTTTCTCATTTTCTCTTGCAAATTCGGTTGAATAATTTCTATTGGCTCATCTCCGAGCTACTTCTGCTTCTGTCCAGTCTGCATTTGGGCCACCAAATGAATTCCTTTACTTCTGGTACTGAGATTTTCAGTTCAATTTCTTTTTCTTCTCTTTAGTTTCCATTTCTCTGTAGAAATTCCCTATTTCTTCATGCTGTCATTCACCTTTTTATTCTGTTCCTCAATGTTTTTTTTTGTTTTTTTGTTTTTTAGTGCACAGAATTTCAGTATCTCTGCTGACATGATCCATCTATTTTTGAACATTGTCTACTTTTTCCATCAGCGTCCTTGATGTATTCATCATAGCTATTTTAAATTCCTGGTCTGATAATTCCAACATCCCTATCACCTCTGACTTTGGTTCTGATGTTTACTCTGTCTCTTCAACTGTTCTTCACCTTTTAATTTTTTTTGTTGGAAGTCACACATGCTGTACTAGATCAAAGGAATTGGGGTACATAGGTCTTTGGTGATGTATTGGGAAGGTGTGTGTTTGGGGGTTGGTGTTCTAGAATCCTATGACCTTTTTTTCCAGTTTTATTGAGGCATAACTGACAAAATTGTGTATATTTGAAGTGTACTACATGATTATATATATATACACCACACACACTTTGTGAAATGATTGCCATAATTGGGTTATTATACCATCACCTCATATACTGTGTGTGTGTGTGTGTGTGTGTGTGTGTACGAGAGAGAGAGAGAGAGAGAGAGAGAGAGAGAGAGAGAGAGAGAGAGAGAACCCTTAAGATCTACTCTTTTAGCAAATTTCAAATGCACAATACAGTATTTTTAACTATGGTCACCATGCACATCAGATTCCCAGAACTTACTCAACTTATAACTAAAGGCTTGTACCTTCTAACCAGCATCTTCTTGTTTCCCTCACCTGGTAACAACCAATCTACTTGTTTCTGAGTTCACCAACTTCTTTTTTGTTTTTAAGATTCCACACATAAATGAGATCATACAGTACACAGTATTATCTGTATAGCTTATTTCACTTATCATAAAGTCCCCTAAATACATCCAAGTTGCAAAAGGCAGGCTTTCCTTCTTCCTCAAAGCTGAATAATATCCCAATTCAGCTTCCTCAAAGCTGAATAATATACATATATATTCCATATCTTCTTTAGCCTATAGTACTGTGGTAGTACTATAATCTGGTCTCAGTCCTTCAATGAACCTAGGTCCCTGGCTCTCATCTCCATTGTCCTTAGATGAGAAAGGAAGGCAAGAAGAGGCTGGAGTAGGTATTTCCCTTCCCCTGGGTTGGTTAGGTTCTGGTAAAACCCAACTCCCTTAGGCTCCAGTGAAACAATTTCTTTTGAGGGCAGGCATACTAAGAAAAACACAGAATGCTCTGGTTATATTTCAAAATGGTTACTCTCCCCCTCCCTCTGATGGAAGCAAAAGGGGATTTTTCTCTACTATTCACTGTGAGAACTCAGTAGAACTCGTGATAGTAAAACTCACAGAAGTGTGGGAACCCCACTAAGAGCAGACCCCCTAGAGCTTTTAACTCTCAAACTTGTTCTCACTGAAGCCCTAGTAATTCATCAGTCTCTCCAGATTTGGGGGCAGTGGTCTGAACTGTGACTTCAGTTCCCTGACAGATCTAAGAAAAACTGTTAGGTTTTCAATTTGTTCAGCTTTTTTCTTGCTGTATGACCAGGAATGATTTTTAAGCTCTTTAAATGCCAGACTGGAAACTGGAAGTCCCTTCAATATATTTTCATAGCTATTTTAAAGTACTTATCTGCTAATCCAAAATTGGGGTCATCTGTGGGTCCTGCTTCTATCAACTCTTTATTTTCCCTCTTCATTATGAGTTACATTTTGGGGAGCCTGTGTGGCTCAGTTGGTTGAGCATCCAACTTCTTGATTTAGGCTCAGGTCATGATCTCAGGATCGTGAGATCAAACCCCTTGTCAGGCTTCGCAGTCAGTGGGGAATCTCCTTGAGATTCTCTCCCTTACCCCTCCCCCTGCTTGCTCACATGCGTGCTCTTTCTCTAAAAATAAATAAATCTTATAAAAATGATGAGTCATGCTTTTCCACACATCTTACAGTTTTATTTTTTCACTGGACAATGGATATAGAACAGTAGAGAGTGAGGTAGATAATGTTTAGTTCTATAAAAGGGCATGCTTTACAGAAAAAATACTACTTTAGACTGCTAATAGAATCGTGTTCCTAATATGAGAGTGAGCAAAGTTATAGAATATTAAGAACCTTTAAAATCTTCCCTCAAAGTTTTTAGGTGATCAACTTTAATAATAGTGTAAATCAAAATAATGAGAAAAACATCTATATATCATAACCCTATCTACTCATGAAATAGGAAGAACAGAGATGATAAACCAGAGGAGGACTGAACATTCATATTTAGCTAACTCTCCAACCTGTGCTGTTATGAATTAGTCTACATTTACATTCTGTTATATAGAGATCCATTTAGAAGGAGAAATGAAAAATAACCTCACTTATAACTACATTCATCTCCTCAAGGAAGTATGTATTTCTAATATTCCAGGTCAAATAATGGATCGGGAAAGTGCCTGAATTCCCAATAATTCTGTCTTCTGGGGAGGGGGCTCTTATACTTGCCTCCACCTTGCTGACACAACTCTTATCTTATAGTTTCCTTTTTTTTTTTTATCTTACAGTTTCCTAAGTGTATATTACTCACCTTCCTTCACTGGCTTTCTATTTTAGTCCACAAAAAATGCAAGTATTTATCTCAGCTTGAAACATTAAAATTTTTAAATTCTTGCTGTTTCTTCTAGTCAACTTCTGTCCAGATAAAGCAATACATTTTCTCTTAACATCCCCCTTTTAACCCTAGCCTTAAACTGCATGGAAATGCACTTGTGATCTATTTCCTGCACATATTGAATTTGAGTATCTATCCTTCCTCCCAAAAATCCCATTTGGCTAAAGCACCTTAGAAATTTATTCAGTACATGCCTTCAAAATATTTAGATTTCTATTCTGAGTAGAATTGCACTTGGTATAACCAATTAACATGATTCCAAATTTTAGACCCGACAAGATAAAGCAAATGTGAACAAGCACTTAGGTAGTATTTTTATGTTGATCTGGCATTTGGTTTGATATGAAACAGTATATATCACAAGGAGTATTAGTAAAAATATTAATCACTTATTAAAATATTTGAGAAGAAAACAGACCTCCTTTCTTATTCATGCAATTACCTAAAACCGGGAAATTAATAGGAAAATAGATTTTGTAATGATTTTTTTAAGATTCATTTATTTGAGAGACAGAGTGTGCATGCAAAAGTGTGGGGAGAGAGGGAGAAAGAGAATCCTACAGGCTCCACACCCAGCACAGAGCCCAAGGTGGGACTCTATCTCATGACCCTGAGATCATGACCCAAGTTGAAATCAAGAGTCAGACACTTAACTGAATGAGCCACAAAGGAGCCCCAGTAATAATTTCTTAAAGGAAAGGCATATTTAAAATTAATAAAGTCTCAGGATTTAAAAAAAAATACCAAAAATAACCAGAGATGTATGTACTGGCTTATATAAGAATATAAATTAATGTTCCCCACCTCCCAAACTAGGAAACAACTTCTATGTCTAACAGCAGGAAAACAGTTAAATAATTACATTATATCAATAAAATACTCTTTAGCTATTAAAAATTGTATCTTAGAAGAATCAACAAAGATGCTTACTATATATTGAGTATAGGCTACAAAACCGTATGTATACTAAGGTATCTTTTTTATAATGATGGATAACAAAGCATTACCAGTTATCTTCTCTGAGTAATGAAAATTTTATGATTTTTTTCCTTTGTGTTTTCCTGTGCTAAGTCCTCTGTATTATCTCATTAATACCACCTAATATAATAAAAAAACTCAGGGGTGGGGGGAGGTGTACTAAAGGTCTGACCCCTTCCTTTGTGATATCTTGGGAGCCTTCTTAAGGCACAGGGGAGGGGGGGTGGGGAGTGAGGAAGACCACTGTTATCACAAGAACAAAGAGAAAAGTAGTAGTAAAAAACAAACAAACAAAAAAACACTCTGGAGGTATTATTAAAGAGGACTTACGTCCTTATCCTTGGCACAAATGTTCTATGTTCCCATGTCCTTTTTTTTTTAAGGGTTTATTTATTTATTTTAGAGAGAGAGCACAAGTGGAGAGAGGGGCAGAAGGAAAGACTCTCGGGCAGACTCCCTATTGAGTGTAGAACCCAATGTGGGGCTCAATCTCAGGACACTTAGATTACAACTTGAGCTGAAACCAAGAGGCAGCTGCTTAACCAACTGGGCCACCCAGGCGCCCAACGGCCATGTCCTTTTTTAAACAAATTATATTAAAATTACATTATAATATCAGTAGGAATTTGATGCAAGATACTGTAATTTTAATTGAGCAACTAGCTATTATGAACAAGAGCACTCAAATTATCAATCAAGGAAAATGATGAAAAAGCACTCCTGGGATGCCTGGGTGGCTCAGCAGTTAAGTGTCTGCTTTGGCCCAGGGTGTGATCCTGGAGTCCTGGGATGGAGTCCCACGTCAGGGTCCCTGCATGGGGCCTGCTTCTCTCTGTGTGTCTCTGCCTCTCTCTCTGTGTGTCTCTATAAATAAATAAATAAATAAATAAATAAATAAATAAATAAATAAATAAATCTTTAAAAAAAATTTAAAAACTCATTGTAACAATCAATATTTCCTCACTGAAAAGATTTCAATTCTCTCTGAAAAGCCTGGTAAAAATCTAATGTTGACAAAATTTCTCATCCTTTAAATACATCATGTCTAATTTTGATGTAATGGGAACATGGTACCTGGTAAAAACCTACAAATGTCCCAAAAGTTATGTGGAGTTATAGGGGCTTCAGAAGTCTATCTGGTATCTGGGACCACATTCTTTTCTTCATTATGCAAAGTCACATCTGCATGATGCTGATTTGCCCCTAGAGATGTGACAAGAATTCGAATGATCTGGTGAATCAGGGCCTGGACTGCTAAGTCTTCCTTTTTTGGAAAAGATCAAAGACATTCCTGTGGACTCCTGGTCTATTATTCCTCCTCCCTTGGACCTACTGGAGAACTAGTTACCCTGGACCATCGCAGTAGGTCTCCCAAGGCAAGTCTCTGCTGCTCAGGCTGATAATGATAGTTTAGGGTCAAGGCAAACCCCTCAGCTTCCCATGGGACTCCACCCACAATGGCATTTGAGGATGAAGCCCAGCCTCTCCCTGTACCACTCACAATAAGTTCAGATGGTGTGCGTCACCCATGCCTAATCTGGGGGTTGGTAATGGCATGTGTGAGGGTGGGCAGGGAAGTGGAGAAGATTAAGATGGTCCACTCTTATTTGGACCTACTGCATAATGGTTAGATACTCAAAGGAATAATTTAAAAAGATTGTTTTGACTTTATCTTGGAAATTAATACTCAGTAAAAAAGACTTTTTTTAGAAGACTTAATACGATACATGCATTTCTAAACCTTCACTTTAAAAACATCTGATGAATGATTACAAAACTAGAAAATAATGTTAAAACATTTTTAAAATTCTTATTCTTCCTAACAATTTTAGCTCATAAAAAGATTAGATTAAAAATATCTCCTGTAATATATTTCAACTCAGTGGAAAGCCCCACAAAACCTAAAGATTCACCCAAAATGGAGCAGTCATTTATTACATGTGTGAGTGTTGTGGCATGTGGTAGGATGTTTCCTGTTCTATGACCACACTGATGTCAGTTATACGTGCTTTTTAAAATTCGAAGTAGACACCAAATTGATTTGCTGTGCATTGTACCTAGAAGGGTACCAAGTGAATAATCACTCCTAAGTAAATCCCTGGTAACAAGAAATGTGCTATTTTACCACCAATAAGTAACTAAGTACATTAACTTCCTACAATTATATCCTTGGCATACATATCACTATCCCCTTCTGTAAGTCTCTTTGGGCTGCAAGCATGGATCGCATAAAGATGGGCAAGAAAGGAGGTTTGCTCTGAGGATATCTGAGCACTGCTCCTTGAATGGGAGGGAAAGCCCTCCTGAACAGGTCTAGGGACCCGGGCTCCCTCCACCCTGCTGTACCCTGGGGTCTCTCTGGCTTCCTCTGCCTGCAATTCTAGCTTCAGCTTGCAGGGGCTATCACTTCTTCAGTCCTGGGTGATGTTTTGGCAGCAGATCCCATAATAAACTAGCAAGCTCAACGTGTTTCTTAGTTCAAACTGCCTGCACCCACAGGACTGACCCAGCTCGTCTTTTCAAACCAGGTACATGGTATCCGTTTCTCCAGATCCCATCTCTTAGGGCACACAATCATTATCTCTGGAGGGATGCCTAGCATCTTGTTTTAAAGTTTCTCAAGTGATTCTAATGGAGACAGAGTCGAGACCCACTGGGGCAGCCTAGCTGAGGTTGACTGTCTCTGAGGCCAGTGCCCATCCCTGGTCCACTCATGAGGTGAGAGTGGATTAGGTGGACGCAATGAGACCAAGTGTGGGTGGTGCATTCATCTAGTATTGCTTTTGCTGTTGGGTCAAATGACCATAAATTTAGTGGCTTAAAACAACACACATTAATTATCTCATAGTTTCAGAGGGCAGAAGTCTGAAATGTATTTCACTGAGCTAAATGAAGATTTTGGCAGAGCTGTGCTCCTCCTGGAGGTTCCAGAGGAGATCTATTTCTCTTGTCTTTTTCCATTTTCCAGAAATGGCCTGCATTCGTTGGTTTGTGGTCTCTTCTTCCATCTTCAAAGCCAGCAACAGTTGATTCTTTCTCATTTTACATCATTCTGACATGGGTTCTTCCATATCTTCTTCCCACATTTAAAGGAACCCTGGGGTTACACTGCATAACCCAGGCTAACCTCACTCTCTTAAGATTAGCTGATTTGTAACCTTCATTTCACCATCACGTCATATCCACAGGTTCCAAGGACTAAGATGTGGACATCTCTGGAGGAGCAGACTACATGGACCAGAACATAACTCACAGGCACCATAAACATGACCAACACAACACTATGCCGAGTATTACTACAGCACGAGGAATAGTTTGACTATTAAAACTTTAACCATTTACGTTAGTTTTCATCTCTGATACTCTATATCAATAGACATTTCAGGAAAAAAAATAGACATTTCAGCCATAAAAATAAGAGACCAAAGCATTCTTATAAAAATATATGAATTCAAACAGAAACATTTTTATCCTTCAATAATATACAAGCTATTTTCCTATAATTATATCAATTTACATTTTATCAACAACCTCTACCCAACATCAATTGTAATTAGTTTAGATTCCAAAAGGAATCTATTTTAAAACACATTTTAAGTAATTTCTAAATTGCTTTTGCCTCAGCCATTGATTATATATTAAAAATATAACAACACAGTACAATTCCTTTAAAGAAAAAATACTTGCACAGTGTTTCTTCTTAAAAATTTAAAGAAAAACACTTGAATACTTTTAACAAACATTTCCCTGTGCTTGAGGCTACTGGGATGTGAAATTATGGAGGTTTTTCTAGTCATTAACAGAGTTTCTGAAAAATTTAACTGTGAAAACCTGTCACCCAAAATGCAGTATAAACCATCTAAACCAAAACGGAGTGGGACAAAGTGAGAAAACAAGATCATGATATAAAAAGTTAAAGGGAAAATATTCCAGCTTCAAAAAGCTTTGAAGGCAAATGTATTTTCATGCATAACTGAATCTTAAGAAATGAACTATTTCGGGGTGCCTGGGTGGCTCGGTCAGTAAAGCATCCAGCTCGATTTTTAAAAATTGACGCTACTTTAAATTCACACATTTGGTCTTATCTGTTCAGATCATGATCTCAGGATTGTGAGATCAAACCCCTGCTAGGCTCCACACCCAGCATGGAATCTGCCTAAAATTCTCTCTCTCCCTCTTCCTCTGCTCCTCCTTACTCACCCCCTCTAAAAAAAAAAATGAACTATTTCCTATTTTACACTAATGTTCAAAATTAAAATAATAGTCCTTTCTTCCTTATACTTCTATTTGCTTGGATTTATATAACCTATGTAATATATACATAGTACTATATATATGTAATAATCAGCTTATCTATTGACCTCGATTTAGAAGTTAGTACTTGAATTTAGGTTAAAATCATCAAATCTCAATATTTTTTGGCTTTAATCTTTCGATTCACTTGGAATATTATGTAATCAACAAATATTTGAGCATCTACTCTGTGTCAGGCATATTACAAACATTAACAATTTTTCGATTTTTCACATTAAAAAATTAATCCTGTCCAAGCTTAACAAAATAATTTACATTTAAAAAAAAAATCAATGACCTTATCCTCAGTTAATAAGCTTTTAAAATTGACACTACTTTGAGTCCACACATTTGGTCTTATCAAATAATTTGTAAATTGGTCAATTCCAACTTTACATCTTCAGCATGTGAAGTTGGTATCATGACACCAGTGACATATTTCACACTGGGAAAATTAGACGAGTAGGAACGGGCTCTTTCCTTCAGAGTTGTGGTCTCTTCTTCAGACAAAATGAACTACTGAATTGAAATCAATTTGCTAATGGTAAAGCTAATAACATGCCATTGGTAATCAGAAGAAAGGTGTTCTAGAAATGAGATGACTTACTTAGACTGCTTAGCTGGCGTATGATAGCAGCAAGAGTGCTATTGGTTACACATTCAAGTTCACTGGTAATCCCTTCAGGCAGGGCTCCCCGGCACAAGTGCCGGGGTTCGATGTTCCTCTTCACTAAAGGCATGGCTCACGATCTGAAAATTAAAAAGACATTTTTTTAAAAAAAGCTCATATGCTCATTTTTAACAAATTTAGAGTTTTAATTCCCTTGAAAATTGATTCCTTCCTAGGAATTTTCATTACCCTTTCTACGTGAATCGGTTAAATACACAACAGATGTTCAACTTCTTACATAAATTTTATCGATTTCAAAGATATATAGACAGTACAACCTACTTTTAAAAAAAGATAACATAAGCAAGATTTCCAGTAAAGAATAAACGACTGTACATGCATTATTACCTTCCTTTCCTCTCTACTAAAATGAAAAGAGATAGAAAAGGCAAAAGCTCAGAAGAACTACGGGCAGGAAAGGGCACAACAGCCCAAAACTGGACAGAACCTAAACAGATTAAGACACAGAAAAGGCCATACCCAGGTTGAAATGGAGGGAGACAGTAAGTGAGCCCACCTGAACCACAGAACCTTGTCCACCCTCCCCAACAGAAGCTCCATGTAACAAGGGTTGGGTGGGGAGGAAGGGGGCGGAGGATAGGGAGGATGAACCCCAGGGGGGATAAGCTAATGAACCATATGTACTGTAAGGATCTACAAGGAGGAATATGAAAACAGGAGGGCTGGCTTTTTAAAAATCCATTCAAATTCCTTCTCCCATCCTGGGCTGCCCCCACCTCACTGCACCCAGCTGTTCTACATTTTGGTGAATTCCAGAATTTGGACTCGAGACACAAAGTGTGGCTAAAGGTTAGGGTAGGAAATGCACTGAAGCCAAGAGTATTAAATCAAAGTCTACACTGAATGTAAGACAGAGATGCTCCCCACACCCTCATTTCCTAGCTCACTTCTCCACTTGGCTCCCAGAGCACTGGCAGCCTGGTTTTCACTCCCCACCCAAAGAGACTGGGATATTCTTCCTGGAATGTTGGAAAAGAAAAGATCTACAAAATTTGGACACTGGGCGAGGGTTTCTCCCTATGGAAAATGCCAAAAAGGTCACCCTATAGTTACACCTGCCAATAATCTCACTCCACACAATTTCTAATCAGCTTTTAATGCCTTAGAGGTAAATAAGAATGGAAGTGAAAGCTTGCTAAACACTTCAGAGGAGAGACTTCCCTGACGTCCTGGCAATTCCCTTCACTTCTCTCCTCAAAAAGTACATCATAAATTAATGTAAAATCTCAACTTTTTGTTGTCGTTGTTGTTTTGTTTAAGGAAGCATACAGAATTTCAAACCTACTGTTTGCATAACTAATCTACTGCTCACACAACAGCAGAAAATCCAGTGACTGGGATATACTGTCATTTTGACAAGATTATCATATTCCCCAACTTGTAAGAACAGAAACAGAAAAGCCTAGGATGTTGGTTAGCAGCCCTAACCAACCCTGAAATGCCAGCCCTGAAATGCCAATCTGGAATTGTTATGTGAGACAAATAATATCCTATTTGCTTAAACCACTGTAGTTGGGCTTTCTGTTACTTGGAGTAAAACTTATTTCCAACTGGTACAATAACTGAATGGTACACTGAACCTGGAATGTGGTAAGCATGTAATAAATCTTTGCCTTTCTTCCCCCATTCCTTAAAATCTTTGCTCATGCATCTAATAAATACTTACCCAGCACCTACCATCTACCTGGCAGTATGGGAGGTGACAAGGACCCAAAGGGGAGTGAAAGCAGACAAGGTTCCTCCCCAAGTAGAGCTAAATTCTATGAGGAAGTGAGACATTGATCCAAACACATGGATTAATGAACTTAAAATGAGAAAACCACTTATTGGGGGCAGGGTGCTACACTGTCTGCAGAGTCATGGGCAGCCTCCCATGGATGTGGGACATGACTGCTGACCTGAATGAAACCTAAAGGGTGAATAAGGATCCTGGGGTAATGTGGAGAATGAAGCAAACAAAGGCAAAAGTGGGAAAATTTCTGTTCAATTAACTAATGTTTGACTACTTTCGTCTTATGTCCATGAAGGTGGTAGTTCAATATACTGACTGTAGCTTCAGATTCTAATACTACTTCATCCATTGACTTAGGTGCATTGCCCATAGCATACCCTTCACCTCTCTGTGCCTCTGTTTTTCCCCTGTAAAATGGGGATACTAGGAGTACCTACCTTAGAGAATGAGAATCTAATAAATTATTACATACATAAATCATTTCAAACAGCCTGGCATATAGTAACCATCAAAAAAATGTGACTTACCATATTAACTTTACAATATCTTACATGTTGTTATAATGCTAATTATTATTCCTATTAAAATAAAGAAGGAACAGTTTACAAGCTGATAATAAGACCAGACCACAGAAAACAGACAACAGTATTTGCATAAACATGTGAAAGAAAAAGTACACGCTCAAGGAAAGAGTGCTAAAATATGAAAATTCTAGATCTCCAAGTCTCAAAGCAAAAATATAAGATTTACTGTGAGTTGTCATTACTTTCTGGAAGAATCCATTAGAACAAAAGGATGATAACTGATCAAAATAGCATGAAATATAACACCAGAAGTCATCATAAAGAAAAAGAGTATCATTGATAAACTTAATAAAAAGCATAGAATGTGGGGGGAAAATACTGATAAATCAACAGGGGCTCACACCATGAAATCTACAAGAAAATTAAGCAACAAAAACCATGATTTCCATAAAGAAGCACACAGAGAAATGGGGGGAGGGATATGGTCAAAAAAAACTTCTGGAGACGATGCAAAGAAGCTTATGAACTGGATGTTCTACAAGAATCTGAAGTCACAGGCAGTCTGCCTGTAATGCTGGCTTCTTGTAAAACTGGTCCAAGCCTGAACTAGCTTTCAAATAATTCCTCAAAAGAAGGATTTACAAGAATTTGGGGTAAATATAAGATTTAGGAGCTGAATGCTATGCATATAACACTCCTCTCTTTCACATAATTTTGTATTTATTCAGGATAAATGTCACTCTTTTCCCATATTTTTAGGCCTCAGATATGCCCAGAAAACTTGCCAGTACAGCACTTCCCTAGCTCACCGCCCACACTTTTTTGGACTTAAAATTATTCAAATCCATACAAATTTAATTATACACATATCACACAGAGGCCCCACCACATGTCTCAAACCTGCTGCAGCATACCTTCCTCCTCCTTTCCCTGGACTGGGTAGGTCCCCAATATCAGATATGCCTGTCAATCATTAAGGAACCTTGTGGGAGGCTAGCACAGATTGTTTGCCACACAGGGAATCTCAAAAATGCACACAGGACTTTCCTGACATCCCCAGTTAGAAGTGCTCACACCCTGCTCTGATACCCGACTCACCCTTGCCAAAGGGCTTCATTTTCATATTTAAGACATCTCCCTCTTGTGTCACATAGTGAACTGTTGACTTAACATGGTACTAGGAGGCTCTGGGGGTACCTGACAGCTCCACTGAAAGTGCTGACCTAGAGGCTTCATTAAGATGCTATGAGGACGCAAGAGAAAAGGTTAGCTCTATTTAAGCTCTATACAGGTGTATGAAGCATGTCTTTCATACCTGTATTCTACACTTTGACACCCTGGAGTCAGATGGAAGTCCCTGAACTAGTTCCCAGAATTAGCCAATTCCTAGAGCTGGGGAACTCACCCACAAGCTCACCTAGCAACCTGGAGCCCACTAATTCCTCTCTACTCTCACACCCCACGCCACTGTCCACCTGCCATTATCACCCCAGTGCCAGGGACCAGGGAACTAGGGACAACATTATACCCCAAAGCCTGCTATAATTATTCAGCCAATCCCAAACCTGTTTATCCTGCCTCACCCATCCCTTCCCGCAGAAACTGCAATAAAGGCTCTTGTCCCCAGTTCCCTCTCTTGCTCCATCATCCTCCAGATACCCCCCCACACCTGGTGCTTCCCCAGGTGGCCCCCTCATGATGCAGCATACACTCATCTTGGGATCTGTAACATTTACCTTTACACTGGCAGCCATCGCCTGATCTATTGGCCTCATTACATTTCACCTTTTCTATTAATGTACCATATTTTAAAATAATAGGGAAGTCTAAGGATTTTCACAAGGCATCCTGGCAGCTGTTCATCCATGTCCCCACTTACCATTCCAAGCGACCTGCCAGGGTCTATGTGCCTGGTACCTAGGGCTTTCTTCCAGGATGGACTATACACTTTCTAAATTCAGGGACTGAGACTACAAGTTCTGGGCTTTCCACACGGACTTTTATGGTTCCCCAACACTGCCTGAGCACTGAAAAACCGTCTGCCAGTCGCACACCCACATGCGTAGACAGACACATCTCTATTTGGCCTTCTCCTTGGGCAACTCATCTGCAGTTGTTCCAGCTTTTCAGCTCTAATTAATCCGAGCCTTCATTTCTCACGACCGTTATGCATCTATTTGGCACTCCCACACTTGTCTAAACACAAATGACAACAGAGAGAGGCCATGCTACTCTCTTTCCAATTTTAGAAAAATTGTTTTCTAAAGCTCCTTTTTAAAGTTCTAATTACCTAGCAATGATTTTTATGGCTTTCCAGTCCAATGCAAAGTACTCTAACACATGTATTTTCCCCCAGATGGCCTTTAGTTTATCTGACACTAATACAGTTTTGAATAAATTGAACAGCAGGGTAGAGGTAAAGGAGAAAACACTGGGTCAGTCATTACTCTTGAAAATGCTTTGCAATGACAAAAACAGACATGTAATGAACTAATCCAATTAGTCACCAACAAGTGACTTAAATATGCCTCTCAACTCCTTCACTGGGAGAACTATGACCCATCCAGATCATCCTTCAGTTACTCTGCATGCTAAGAAAAAAATCAAAGATTACTAATCAAACGTTTAAGGATTAGAGGTTACATAAGTTATTACTATTAAATCTGTAGTTTGTCCAACTTTTCTGGGAAATGTTTCAATTTAGAGAAAGACAACCTGGTTCACATAACCCTGAACTAGATTCCAGATGCGGCTGAAACCAGGCCAAACCCCTCCCTGGGAATTCGGAAATGGGACCCCTCTACCGCGCTCAGCAGCTGCTCTCCTGAACAGCAGAGATGGCTAACTCCTCCACCCCAGGAAACGGAGATCAGCAAGGCTAGTCAGCAGCAAGAGATTAGAATGAAGTAACAAACTAACTGCCAAAGACAAGAGACGGACAAAGACACCCTAGGGCTTTGCCCAACCTCCCTTAGGCGGCATAGCCAAAGACCAGAGGCATTTCCACCCAGCCCCCTCCCCCCAACTTCACTGGGGGTCAGACTTGCATCACAGTTTGATGGCTCTCCCAGCCTTTTCTCATTTCATCTATTTCTGGCCACACAGGACACTCCCCCTAACCAAATCCTCACAGGTGTGATCCCTTCTTGAGGGCTGTCTCTTGAGGACCTAGACAAATACAAGTGGCTCTGATAATGGTCTGGGAAAACAAGTGGTAAGACAGAGATCCGTGTCTCACACACAGACCCCTCTGTAGATGATGAGGAGGCCGTCTGGAAGGGCGGGCAGAGAGGGCCCTGCCATAAGACTGTGGTTCACTTGCTACAGTTGTTGTAAGTGACCTGGCAACTGTCCAGAGAGAAATGCCATGATGGGCGTTATAATGCAGACCCCTGGGAAATACAGATGGAAAAACCTCTACAAAAAGTGCAGAGTTGGCTAGCTACTGCCAGCTTGCACTGGTGGCCTGCATGAGGGTAATGAGGTGCTGAGAGCCAGTAAGAAGCAATTAATAGCTAAGTGTGGGAACATGAGAGCCTTCCCAGTGGGTAATGGAACTTCGGACCTAACTGTGACAGCTCTGGACTCATAATGTTTGAATGCTCAAAGCACTCTATTATTATGCAGGTCCAGGCTGTGGCTTCTGGGATCCTAATAACTGGAACAGGGATGGACTTCTGATGGATGCCCACGATGATGTGGAGTCCAAACACCTTCCCACCACCCACCAGGACCCTCCAGAAGTGGGCAGCACACCACTGCAGAGGCCTTTCCCCACCAGTTATACCAGTTGTATACATCACTTCCTGGATGCCAAGTGGGTAAGTAGTGCCAGGCATGGGGAGGGAGACTGACATCATGCTGACTGGAGAGGAAGAGCAAGTGGTGGGTGGCTATGCCCCGGAGGCCCTTGTAAGACACATGCTTCTGGAGTGTGGGAGACAAACTCTATGAAAGTTCTGGGTCTGCCGACTCTGGTGAAGCTTCTAGGGGCGTGGTGGTAAGGACATGCTGGGATAGCCGCTCCTAAGAGAAATCCACAGAGAAAGAAGCACAGTACGTGTTAGGTTGGGTTCTGGGGGCAACATGGCTGGAATACTGCTCTAGCCCACAGACTGTGTAACACAGCAGGTGCCAGCTTGAGTGTGGCCCAGGGCAAGAAAAGACTAGCAGGGCCAGGCTTGGCACAAGCAACCTAGATATTTAAGCCATATAATCCAGCGACCCTGGACAGTACAGACAGTGTTCGTAATGGGAAAAGGCACATCCAGAGCCCCTGGCAAGCTCTAGGGAAAAATCAAATGCATGCCCCTAGGATTCTGAAGGCCATGCCATTCCAGCAAAGAGTTACACACCCTTTGAAAAAAGCTCTTGGTGTGTGTACTACCAGGCCCTAGCAAAGGTCATGGAACAGAGAGGGGCTAAGTATCCAAGGCTCCCCTTGAGCCAAGTTTATAGGTCAACTAGTCCACCAAGAGATGGAAATGGCACACCCTAAATGGAGCCAGAGTGGAAGGCCAAGTGACTCCCACGAGCAGGAAGTCCATATCACCAAGTCACCCGCCACAGCTGCTGTGCCCTCCATGCTCTGCATCTCTGGCAACATGAGGACTTGTACATATAATGGGAGCATGAGGGCAAACCTGGGCTTGGGTGATAGGTCAGCCTGACATAAGGTAGGGAAACGAAAAAGCAACCATGGCTTTGTTACAGTGGCCCTGGGGAATGGCCCTCGAAGACACTGGAGAGGAACATTTCCCCACATGTGCAGCTGTGAGCAATACACCAGTTCACCCTGCATTGTGCAGACAGAGTAGCCTGAACTGGAAACAGATAACTGAGGCTGCCTCTCTGTGTGGTCAGGGGACTGAAGAAAGAACTGCAGTATCAGTGACAAGGAAGTCCGGATAAAAGCATGCGGGTGGAAATTTGGGACAGGGCAGAGTGAGAAGACTTGTATTATGTCAACCCCCACTGCAAATTATCCCACAGGGGAGAGGCACTGAATACACGTAGACAAGATCCACAGGGCTGCAGCATCAGTGCCCCCAGACTGGCCAGATGGGATCACATACATCACTGCATCTGACCAGGGGCCCCACTTCACAGCAGGGAGGCTTGGGATTGGGGCCACCACATTGGGAGCTACCATGTAAGATGTGGATGGCTCCGCTGAGCACTGGAGCAGGCTTCTTAAAGCACACTGAAGCACCAGCTCAAGAGAGAGTCTGAAAGGACGCATGCCGTGGTTCATGATGCAGTCTGTCTGTCAAATCACAGGCTTCCCTATGGCACCACATCCCCAAGAAGGACATACAGGCTTAGGAGCCAAGAGGTAGAAGCAGGAATGGCCCCACTTACTATCACTGCCAAGAGCCCACTGAGTGGTTCTGTCCACCCCTGCACCATCGCACTCTGCAGGGCTAGGCGTCCTAGTCCCAAAAAGGGCTCATTCTTGACAGGGGCATGGTCATGGTCCCAGTGAACTGCACATTCTGGCTCTGGACAGTACTCTGGGCTCACTGGGCCAGGGACCAGAAAGTGAATAGGAGCCCCCCATAGAGGAAGCTGATTGTGAGTAGGAGACAGGATCAGGCAGAAGCATGCATAGAAGCTAGCTGACACCCATCTTGTCTGCTTCTGGGGGGGGATCTAGATAACTTAATTACCTACCTTAGTGCACTAATTCATGTATGTGCGTGTGTGTATATGTGGCACCCGCTGATTTCCTAGATAGAGGCTAACTCATTACTGTTAACTTATTTCTCACAGTGGGGGTTTGTTCTCCGCACCTCGGTTCAGGAAAGTAATACTCGTAAAGAGCAATTTTGCGTTTGCTTCTATTGAGAACCTGGCACAGGACTGGGGTTCTGATTTCTCACCGAGAGTTCAGGATTTTTTCTTACTTCTGAAGCCCCAGGCAGATGACAAGCCATTTCTCAAGGTTGGCGAGTTTTTCTATTCAATTTTTAAGGGATCTGACAACCCTCTAAACATCCCAGGGTTCATTATGAGGACTCTGTTCCAGCTCACTGCTTCAGGCTGGCCCAAGACACATTCCCATATCCTGGGCAGCATCAGGACCTAGCCTCCAGCCCCTGTTCCAGAGTCCTTTCCCCTCTTGACCCCCTCAGCTTCTAACACCCGTGGACAAGCTGCCAGTTTGCTCTTTCACCACGGCAATGTTATTAAAAACATACATGTACACACACTTAGGCTTTCCCCAGCATTTGTGTGTTCACAGCAGCTCGGTAGTTCATTTCACTTCACAAGTATTTATCACTTGTGAGGACTCTTGAGAACCAGCCTGAGGTCTGCCTCTCCCTCCATCATGTAACGCCATCACGCTTCGTTGTTCCTATAACCCTCCTCGATGTGGTCCTCAAACTGAACAATAAGCAATGACACACATCAACTGTTGACAAGGTTTCATGAAAACCTGAAAGGGACTGTTAGCCAGCAAAGAATGACGTGGATAAAATGCAGAAGGCAATGTTGAATATAGAGCAAAAACATACACTCTACTTCGATTTGTATCCCCTTAACAAATTAACCCCAAGTCCCTGTGTGTGCTAATTACACCTTCCCTGCTTGCCTTACAGGTTGCTGAGAGGCTCACATGAAAATGTGTGTGCGCAGAAAGAGGAGAGGAGGGGAGAGGGGAGAGGGGAGGGGGGAGAGGGGGGGAGAGGGGGAGAGGGGGGGAGAGGGGAGAGGGGAGGGGGGAGAGGGGGGAGAGGGGAGAGGGGGGAGGGGGGAGAGGGGGGGAGAGAGGGGGGGAGAGGGGAGGAGAGGGGGGGAGAGAGAGGGGGGGAGAGGGGAGGAGAGGGGAGAGGGGAGGAGAGGGGAGAGGGGAGAGGAGGGGAGAGGGGGGAGAAAGGGGAGAGGGGAGAGAGGGGAGGGGGGGAGAAAGGGGAGAGGGGAGAGAGGGGAGAGGGGAGGAGAGGGGAGAGGGGAGAGGAGAGAACAGAAAAGAAGTAACATACCAATGGTATTATGGCCTTATTTTTAATATAAATATAACATTCATTCCTAAAATAAGATACTTAACATTTTTCCCCAATTTTATTTACTGCGCAATTAATCTACACCTCAATTTTTCCTATAACTTTACTTACTATGCAGCTGCATGTCTGAACACTGGCATTTAATTTCCCCCAACAGTGCTCTTCTAATGATTAAAGTCAAATGATTAAAGACTAAAGAATTTCAACAAATATCATTCTCAATGGGGAAGCACTGGGAGCTTTTCCCCTAAGATCAGGAACACGACAGGGATGTCCACTCTCACCACTGCTATTCAACATAGTATTGGAAGTCCTAGCCTCAGCAATCAGACAACAAAAAGACATTAAAGGCATTCAAATTGGCAAAGAAGAAGTCAAACTCTCCCTCTTCGCCAATGACATGATACTATACATAGAAAACCCAAAAGCCTCCACCCCAAGATTGCTAGAACTCATACAGCAATTTGGTAGCGTGGAAGGATACAAAATCAATGCCCAGAAATCAATGGCATTCCTATACACTAACAATGAGACTGAAGAAAGAGAAATTAAGGAGTCAATCCCATTTACTATTGCACCCAAAGCATAAGATACCTAGGAATAAACCTAACCAAAGAGGTAAAGGATCTATACCCTAAAAACTATAGAACACTTCTGAAAGAAATTGAGGAA
Source organism: Nyctereutes procyonoides (assembly GCF_905146905.1). NCBI lineage: Eukaryota > Metazoa > Chordata > Mammalia > Carnivora > Canidae > Nyctereutes > Nyctereutes procyonoides. The sequence goes on along the minus strand of NW_026575033.1, from coordinate 7,249,885 downwards.
GACACAAAGAGATGGAAAAATATTCCATGCTCATGGATTGGCAGAATTAATATTGTGAAAATGTCAATGTTACCCAGGGCAATTTACACGTATAATGCAATCCCTATCAAAATACCATGGACTTTCTTCAGAGAGTTAGAACAAATTATTTTAAGATTTGTGTGGAATCAGAAAAGACCCCGAATAGCCAGGGGAATTTTAAAAAAGAAAACCATATCTGGGGGCATCACAATGCCAGATTTCAGGATGTACTACAAAGCTGTGGTCATCAAGACAGTGTGGTACTGGCACAAAAACAGACACATAGCTCAATGGAACAGAATAGAGAACCCAGAAGTGGACCCTGAACTTTATGGTCAACTAATATTCGATAAAGGGGAAAGACTATCCACTGGAAGAAAGACAGTCTCTTCAATAGATGGTGCTGGGAAAATTGGACATCCACATGCAGAAGAATGAAACTAGACCACTCTCTTGCACCATACACAAAGATAAACTCAAAATGGATGAAAGATGTAAATGTGAGACAAGATTCCATCAAAATCCTAGAGGAGAACTCAGGCAACACCCTTTTTGAAATTGGCCACAGTAACTTCTTGCAAGATACATCCACAAAAGCAAAAGAAACAAAAGCAAAAATGAACTATTGGGACTTCATCAAGATAAGAAGCTTTTGCACAGCAAAGGATACAGTCAACAAAACTCAAAGACAACCTACAGAATGGGAGAAGATATTTGCAAATAACATATCAGATAAAGGGATAGTATCCAAAATCTATAAAGAACTTCTTAAACTCAACAGCAAAGAAACAAACAATCCAATCATGAAATGGGCAAAAGACATGAAGAGAAATCTCACAGAGGAAGACATAGACATGGCCAACATGCACATGAGAAAATGCTCTGCATCACTTGCCATCAGGGAAATACAAATCAAGACCACAATGAGATACCACCTCACACCAGTGAGAATGGGGGAAATTAACAAGGCAGGAAACCACAAATGTTGGAGAGGATGCGGAGAAAAGGGAACACTCTTACACTGTTGGTGGGAATGTGAACTGGTGCAGCCACTCTGGAAAACTGTGTGGAGGTTCCTCAAAGAGTTAAAAATAGACCTGCCCTACGACCCAGCAATTGCACTGTTAGGGATTTACCCCAAAGATTCAGATGCAATGAAACGCCGGGACACCTGCACCCCGATGTTTCTAGCAGCCATGTCCACAATAGCCAAACTGTGGAAGGAGCCTCGGTGTCCATCGAAAGATGAGTGGATAAAGAAGATGTGGTGTATGTATACAATGGAATATTACTCAGCCATTAGAAATGACAAATACGAGGGGAGGGGCAAGATGGCAGAAGAGCAGGGTCCCCAAATCACCTGTCCCCACCAAAATACCTAGATAACCTTCAAATCATCCTGAAAATCTACGAATTCGGCCTGAGATCTAAAGAGAGACCAGCTGGAATGCTACAGTGAGAAGAGTCCGCGCTTCTATCAAGGTAGGAAGACGGGGAAAAAGAAATAAAGGAACAAAAGGCCTCCGAGGGGGAGGGGCCCCGCGAGGAGCCGGGCTGAGGCCGGGGCGAGTGTCCCCAGGACAGGAGAGCCCCGACCTGGAGGAGCAGGAGCTGCACCAACCTTCCCGGGCGGGCGGAAAGGGGCTCGCAGGGAGTTAGAGCAGGACCCAGGAGAGCAGGGATGCCCTCGGGCTCCCGGGGACACTAACAGGCACCTGCGAGCGCAGGGGAGTGCTCCGAGCTCCCTAAGGGCTGCAGCGGGGCGCGCACCGGAGCAGTTCGGAGGGGCTCGGGAGCGGCTCCAGGGAGGGAGCTGCAGGGCGGGAGCGCGAATCCAACAGCGCAGGCCCCGGAGCACAGGGCGCCGGGACACAGCCCAGGATCCGGCCTCCCCCGGGACAGGCAGAGGCCGGGAGGGCCCAGGACAGCGAGGACGCTCCTGCCCCGAGCTGAGCAGATCAGCGGCCCCGCCCCGGAGCCTCCAGGCCCTGCAGACGGAGAACCGAGAGCCCCGAGCCCCGTAGTTCCTGCAGAGGCTGAATCCAGGCTTCCAGAGCTGCCATAGCAACTGCTGCTGTTCCTCCTGGGGCCCCACGGGGTAAACAACCCCCGCTGAGCCCTGCAGCAGGCAGGGGCAGAGCAGCTCCCCCAAGTGCTAACACCTGAGAATCAGCACAGCAGGCCCCTCCCCCAGAAGACCAGCTAGACCAGTGATACTCCCCCGTGTTCCAATACAACTTGTTTTTGGCCACTCTGCACTGAGCAAAATGACTAGAAGGAAAACCTCACCTCAAAAGAAAGAATCAGAAACAGTCCTCTCTCCCACAGAGTTACAAAATCTGGATTACACTTCAATGTCAGAAAGCCAATTCAGAAGCACTATTCTACAGCTACTGGTGGCTCTAGAAAAAAGCATTAAGGACTCACGAGACTTCATGACTGCAGAATTTAGATCCAATCAGGCAGAAATTAAAAATCAATTGAATGAGATGCAATCCAAACTAGAAGTCCTAACGACGAGGGTTAACGAGGTGGAAGAACGAGTGAGTGACATAGAAGACAAGTTAATGGCAAAGAGGGAAACTGAGGAAAAAAGAGACAATCAATTAAGAGAACATGAAGACAGATTAAGGCAAATAAATGACAGTCTAAGGAAGAAAAACCTACGTTTAATTGGAGTTCCCGAGGGCGCCGAAAGGGACAGAGGGCCAGAATATGTATTTGAACAAATCCTAGCTGAAAACTTTCCCAATCTGGGAAGGGAAACAGGCATTCAGATCCAGGAAATAGAGAGATCCCCCCCTAAAATCAATAAAAACCGTTCAACACCTCGACATCTAATAGTGAAGCTTGCAAATTCCAAAGATAAAGAGAAGATCCTTAAAGCAGCAAGAGACAAGAAGTCCCTGACTTTCATGGGGAGGAATATTAGGGTAACAGCAGACCTCTCCACAGAGACCTGGCAGGCCAGAAAGGGCTGGCAGGATATATTCAGGGTCCTAAATGAGAAGAACATGCAACCAAGAATACTTTATCCAGCAAGGCTCTCATTCAAAATGGAAGGAGAGATAAAGAGCTTCCAAGACAGGCAGGAACTGAAAGAATATGTGACCTCCAAACCAGCTCTGCAAGAAATTTTAAGGGGGACTCTTAAAACTCCCCTTTAAGAAGAAGTTCAAGTAACTCTGAACGTGAATGGGCTTAATGACCCCATCAAAAGGCGCAGAGTTTCAGACTGGATAAAAAAACAGGACCCATCTATTTGCTGTCTACAAGAGACTCATTTTAGACAGAAGGACACCTACAACCTGAAAATAAAAGGTTGGAGAACCATTTACCATTCAAATGGTTCTCAAAATATACCCTAAAAACTACAGAACACTTCTGAAAGAAATTGAGGAAGACACAAAGAGATGGAAAAATATTCCATGCTCATGGATTGGCAGAATTAATATTGTGAAAATGTCAATGTTACCCAGGGCAATTTACACGTATAATGCAATCCCTATCAAAATACCATGGACTTTCTTCAGAGACTTAGAACAAATTATTTTAAGATTTGTGTGGAATCAGAAAAGACCCCAAACAGCCAGGGGAATTTTAAAAAAAGAAAACCATATCTGGGGGCATCACAATGCCAGATTTCAGGTTGTACTACAAAGCTGTGTTCATCAAGACAGTGTGGTACTGGCACAAAAACAGACATATAGATCAATGGAACAGAACAGAGAACCCAGAAGTGGACCCTGAACTTTATGCTCAACTAATATATGATAAAGGAGGAAAGACGATCCACTGGAAGACACTCTGTTCAATAAATGGTGCTGGGAAAATTGGACATCCACATGCAGAAGAATGAAACTGGACCACTCTCTTGCACCATACACAAAGATAAACTCAAAATAGATGAAAGATCTAAATGTGAGACAAGATTCCATCAAAATCCCAGAGAAGAACTCAGGCAACACCCTTTTTGAACTTGGCCACAGTAACCGGAGAAGGACAAACAGTGTATGTTCTCATTCATTTGGGGAATATGAATAATAGTGAAAGGGAATATAAGGGAAGGGAGAAGAAATGTGTGAGAAATATCAGAAAGGGAGACAGAACATAAAGACTTCTAACTCTGGGAAATGAACTAGGGGTGGTGGAGGGGGAGGAGGGTGGGGGGTGGGGGTGAATGGGTGACGGGCACTGAGGGGTACACTTGACGGGATGAGCACTGGGTGTTATTCTGTATGTTGGTAAATTGAACACCAATAAAAATTAATTTATAAAAAAAAAAAAAGAAATGACAAATACCCACCATTTGCTTCAACGTGGATGGAACTGGAGGGTATTATGCTGAGTGAAGTAAGTCAATCGGAGAAAGACAAACAGTGTATGTTCTCATTCATTTGGAGAATATGAATAATAGTGAAAGGGAATGTAAGGGAAGGGAGAAGAAATGTGTGGGAAATATCAGAAAGGGACACAGAACATAAAGACTCCTAACTCTGGGAAACGAACTAGGGGTGGTGGAAGGGGAGGAGGGCGGGGGGTGGGGGTGAATGGGTGACGGGCACTGAGGGGGACACTTGACGGGATGAGCGCTGGGTGTTATTCTGTATGTTGGTAAATTGAACACCAATAAAAATTAATTTATTAAAAAAAAGACTAAAGAATTTCAAATCATATCAGTATGCTTTCTACTTAAAGGCAACTTTTCTCTCCTCCAACAATTTATCAAACGTCTTTTTAAAATTCATTATACTGAAGCTCTTTAAGTTTTCCTATAGCATAATTAACTGGAATTTTTCTTAAAAAGTTACAAAAACAATTCAACAAATTGTTATTAATTAGTATGAAGTCCTCTGAATGTCCTTTTCCAAACCATTCCCATCCACACCAAACCATCTGGGATGAACAGTCATCTTAGCAATCCAAATAATTGGTGGATCTTTCTGGATCTCTTAAAATTATTGATTTTCAGTTTAATTTCATTGTATTCAGAAGACCTGCTTTGTCTGAATTTGTCCAAATTTGTCTTATGGCCCAAAAAACGGTTTGTCTTGGTTCTACATGTATGTCACTCAAATGTATATTCGGATGAGATGACTGGTGATGATGCTGTGATCTTCTATATATTCTGAACTGATTCTCAGTAAACTTGTTCTATGAATCACTGTGAGGAGGGCTGGGGCTGCCAACAATAATTTTTAGATTTGTTAATTTCTTCCTTGAGTTCTATCAGTTTTTGTTTATGTATGTGGAAAGTCTGTTGTTAAGTCTATACATATATTTAAGACTATTATGTCTTCTTGGTGAAATAACCCCAATGTCATTATGTGATGTCCCATTAACCCCTAGACATAATCACTGTACTGAAGTTTCCTTTGGTCATACCTTCTTTTGGTCAGTGTTTATGGAATATAACTTCTTCCTTTCAATTTTAACCTTTCTGGGTCTTTATATTTAAAGTAGGTTTAAGACAGCATGTAGTTTGATTTTGCTTTTTTATCCAATCTGACAATTTCTGACTTGTAATTAGTATGTTTAGATCTACTTGTACATTAATCTGACAATTTCTGACTTGTACATTAGTATGTTTAGATCATGGAATGTAATGTTGATATAGAATTTAAACATTCCATCTTGCCAGTGGTTTTCTATATGTCCCATCTGTTCTTTGCTCCATTTTGCCTCTTTTTAGTTTTCATAACTTACAATTATTTTTTATGATGTCATCTTATCTCTATAACTGGCTTTTATTCATTTTTTAAGTGGTTTCCCTAGGTCTTAAAATCTGTATCACAGTCTACCTTCAATACAGTGCACAAACACACACTGTAATTCTGGAAGAGTGTATTTGTTTTCTTCTTTTAATGCTATGTCCTAAGGTGTCACACATTTTGCTTACATTATAAATTCACAACATACTGTTTTTACTTTGAATAATTATTGTTTAAAGCAACTAAAAATATAAGATATTTATGTTCACCCTCATTTTTCATCATAGCAGGGTCTCTTCATTTCTTTGTGTAGATCCAAATTGCCATCTGGCACTTAAACTTCTTTTAACATTTCTTATAGTGCTCATCTCCTGGCAATAAATTCCCCCAGTTTCTGTTTGTCTGAAAAAGCCTTTAAATGGCCTTAAAAAAAAATTTTTTAGGACCCACTGGCGCTTGAATTCACACTCTAAGATCAAGACTCAGTCAGCCAGGCACCCCTTATTTTTTAAGATATTTTTTGCTGGGTATAGAAATCTGCATTGACAAGATTTGGGCTTTCTCTTTTTGTCTTTCAGTACTTTAAAGATGTTATTCCAGTATCATTCTTATCTTTGTTCCTCCATTTGTAATGTTTCTTCTCCCTATGGCTGCCTTCAAGACTTTCCTCTTTATCTTTGGTGGTTTGGGTTTATAGAATGGGGGGAGGGGTCCCCATTTCTTTTTATCCTGCTTGGTGATCTATGAAATTCTTGGATCTGTATGTATTTCATTATTTTTTTTTTTTTTTTGCTTCCAGTAATTTTGGATAATTCTCAGCAACCGTTCTTCAAGTATTTCTTTTAGACCATACTTTGTTTTCCTTTTGGATTTCCAATTACATGTATGTTACACTACTGATATTGTTTCATAGTTCTTGGATATTCTGTGCTACTCTCAGTATTTTCCCTCTGTGAAATAATCAAAGATATATATTTATATCTGCCCTGGGTTCTTGGTACAGAGCTCCCAAACACTTGTAAGTGATGAGGGCACTAGGAGCATCTTTTGTTGTAATATTTGTTTGGTTTCTGATCCTGGCTTCTGATACCAAGCTCCTAAATCCCTTGGAATGTCCCAGGTGACCGAAATGTCTTGTGTTCTAATTAAATGACCCTTGGTGGTGGGTTCCTAGATGGGGACTGGACCAATCCAGAAAGACCAATCCATGAATAGAAGTTTGGAACTTTCAGCCCCATGCCCCATTCCCCTATTTTCCAGAAAGGGCAGAAGGACTGGAATGGAGTTAATAATCAATCATGCCTCTGTGACAAAGCCTCCATAAAAAATCCCCAAAGTATGTGGTTTGGAGATCTTCCAAGCTGATGAACACATCCATGTACTAAGAAGGTGGCAAACCCCAACTCTGTGGCCACAGAAGCTCCTGCACTTGGAACTCTTCCAGACCTCAACCTATGTACCTCTTCATTAGGCTATTTATCTGCATCCTTTAGGATATTCTTTGTTGTATAATAAACTGGCAAATGTAACTATTTCTCTTGATTTCTGTGAGCTGTGTTAGCAAATGATCAAACAAAAAGGCGGCGTTGTGGGAACCCTGATTTATAGCCAGTTGGTCAGAAGTTCAAGGACATGCAATCAGCATCTGAAGTGAGAGCTAGCCGTCTAGTGGTACTGAGCCCTTAACCTGTGGAGTCTGCACTAACTCCAGTTAGTGTTAGAACTGAATAGAATTATAAGAGACCAGGCTGACATAACAGAGAATTGACTGAGTGTGGGAAATCCATACATCTGGTGTGAGAAGTGTTGTATGTGTAGTACAGGATTTAAAGTAGAAGAGAAACATGGGAGGGTAGTCTTTTCCTATATACTCTTTTCCTTTCCTTCTTTCTATGTTTCTCTTTCCTTCCTTCTTTCTATGTTTCATTTTATGTTTATTTACTTTTTTCCTTCCTTCCTTTTTCTTTCCTTCTTTCTCTGTTTCATTTTATGTTTCATTTTATGTTTATTTACTTTTTTTTCTTGAGTATAGTTGGCACAATGTTTCAGGCATACAACACAGTGATTCAGCATCTCTATACATTATGCTGTGCTCATCACAAGTAAAGCTCCTATTTGTCACCACACAGCACTATTACCATATCATTGACTATATTCCCTATCCTGTACCTTTTATTCTACTGATTTATTCCACAGCTGAAGTCTGTACCTCTCACTCCACTTCACCCATCCCTCCTCCCCTCTGGCAGCCATCACTTTGTTCTCTGTACTTATAGGTCTGTTTCTACTCTTTGTTTTTTTATATTCTATACACAATTAAAATCATATGGTATTTGTCTTTCTCTGACTTACTTCACTTCGCATAATGCCCCCTAAGTCCATCCATGTTGCAAATACCAAGAGCTCATCTTTTTTTATGGCTGAGTAGTATTCCATTATATAAATATAAATATATATACACATATAGCCATATATTTACAGATAGATAAACATCTTTATCCATTCATCTATCGATGGACACCTGGGTTGCTTTCATATCTTGGCTAGTGTAAATAATGCTGCCAGAAACAAAGGGGTGCACAGACCTTTTCAAATTAGTGTTTTTGGGTTTTTTTTGGGGGGTAAACAAGTCAACACCAAGAAAACAAATAATACAATCAAAAACAAACAACATAAAAATAAATAAATAAATAAATACACACACAACATGAGAACATGCCCAATACCACTAGTCATCAGGGAAATGCAAATCAAAACCACAAAGAGATCTTAACTCATACCTGACAATATGGCTACTATCAAAAAAGACAAGAAATGACAAGTGTTGGTGAGGATGTGGAGAGAAAGTAACCTCTGTGCAGTGTTAGTGGGAATGCAAACTGGTGCAGCCATTGTGGAAAATGGTATGGAGGTTTCTCGAAAAATTAAAAACAGAAATGCCACGCATCTGATAATTTCATTTTATATTGTTGACTTAAGCTTCAATTAACTGATCCTTTCTTCAGCTATGTCCAGTTTGCTAACAAACCCAACTTAAAATGTTTTTTGCATCCAGTAGTTTCCATTTAACTCTCTTTTTAAAAAAGTGTTCATCTCTTGTTGACATTCTCTACAAGTCCATGCATGTTTATCCACTTTTTCCACTACAACTTAAAATACATTAATCACAGCTATTTTAAAGTCTCTGATAGTTTCCACATCTGGGTTATCTCTGAGTCTGTTTCTGTTAATAGCCTTATCTTCTGACAATGGATTGTTTTTCTTGCCTTTTGTGGCTTTTATTTATTTATTTATTTTGCCTCAATGCTGGACATCATTTGTAGAACACTAGCAACTTAGGGCAAACAGTATTTCCACCTGGAAATGGGCTTGCCTGGTCTTCCAACATGCCATTACTACAGAGGATTTGAATCAACCTACTGTTATCTAATGTAGCAGAGCATCAAAATCCCCCAGCGATGGACTGCTACCTTGTACCAGGTGTGGGGTCTGAAAAGCCAGATTTTTCTTAAGTGTTCCTGCTCTACCTGGCAGTCCCTTCACACCTGTGTCATAAAGGAGTCCCTCTCCACACTCTCACCTTCTAGCAGAGGAGTGCTGTTGCTTTGTTTCTAGATGTGAGGTTCATGGTAGGAGCAGGGAAAGTTCTTGGTTCTCCTGGTCCAGCCTGTATCTTAGGAAAGACCTAGGGAGCTGGACTTCAGAGCAGGGCCTTCCCATGGCAACTGAACTCCGCCTTCTATCTGCCCATGTCTTGGGCATAAGAGTTTTCTGCTCCTCATGCACCATAAGCAGAACTTTGTTTTCTATCAGTGAAAGATAGAAAGACAAGCCCCAGGGGGCTAAGAGGTTATCCTGGTTTTGCCACTGTGCTTGGCCCCAGAAGCAGATCTTTGCTGGTTACAAAAGGCGGACAAAAGTGTCTCCTACCCTTCCTCCAGAAGCAGTAATATTACCTTGGTCCTGGGGGCTAGAGGATCTGCTGCCCTCCCAACAATTTCTGTGTCAAAGGAGAGAAGGGGCAGGATAACTGCCCTTCATCCTGCCAGTTCACCAGTACGGTCATCTCCCATGTGGGTACACTATCAGTGGGGTCCTGTCCAATCCAGGCTTGCCACCCATCTTTCTTATAAGGACCTGATAGAGGCTCTTAGAAAAGAGCTTGTGAGTGTGAACTCCCCACTGGTATCTGGGCTCCTGATTATTCTAAATAGATGTGTTAACTCACACTCAACTTTAAGAACTCATTTTAGCCACTTTTATGGTGGTCACCTGTTCCTCCCATGCTCTAGAAAACACAAAAGAGCTCAAGAGGGCTTGTTATTCTTTACAATTCAAGAAAAGTTATCTGTAGATCATCTGGTTTCTTCTCTTTCATAGTGATGGAAGCAATGCTCATTAGGCAACTTTTTACAACCTAATTGGAAGAGAAACTCTCTGCCATCATGGTAAGAACAGGATGAATATATTAGTTTCCTCTTTTGTTAAGACTTTAAATTGCTAACTGTATTCACAAAGGGAAAAGAAGGCAAACTGATATTCCTGAGGATTAAACATTTGAGTGCACTCTAAATATTTGTGTGCACAGACTCAAAGTGAGCAAACTATTTTGGAAAGAAAGGAGTAACACCATTAAATTAGTATGGATAATAGATCACTTTCATGCATGGAATATACTGCAATGGGCAGTATACATTAAATTGAAACCCCCAACTGTGATCTTTCCCCAGCTAATATTGCACTTATAGGAAGGGCTGACTAGATGCAGAGTAACATACTAACTGCATTAAGTCTTTATGACATATTTTAAAACTATATTACTGATAGTAAGAGAAAGCTGAGTGTACAAAATTGAACGAGTAGATTGTAATGGGTTCCTTTCTCCACTATGCAGCCATAAAGACCATCCTGTGAGTTCTGAGAGCATGCACGGACTGCAGAACCTGACAGTGTTAATGATTCTGTCTTTTCTATTCTTGATGTGCTGGTAACCTTTGCTCTGATTGCCGCATGCCAGGCAATCAGAGTGCAGTGAGAGGCAGAACTAAATCACACAGTACAGACTATATTATGGGGCTGAACTAAACGTGTGCATACTGCAGATGTCTGGCTTTTTAATCATGTTGACTTCTATGTGCGAGTTTTGTACTCAAGAATGACCCACGCAGATGTGGTCCTGGCCCCACACTCATACAGAAACAAGTGACACAGTGCTGCAAGCCCTTGCTCTGACTTCCCACCATATTTTCCACTGGTCTTTTTTTATTTTGAAGGGCAAGGGCCACATCTCTGTACCCCAGTTTCACGGCATGCTGCTTGCCTACTGACATACCCCAGAAGATACTCCCTAATACTACATTCCCACAGCCAAAGGAAGAGTCTAGAATTCTTCAACTCCCAGTCTGTTACATTATCTTCTAGAGCTACACTGCCTCACCTTCTGTCTTAGTGAAGCTTCAGATTCGAAGCTGGAAGGGTCGGGGAAAACTGGGTAAGATTTAATCCATAGCGTTTCAGTGAGATAACGGACTACATTTCGCTATTTAGAACATGGTCTGTGTTTCCACGTGGTAAGACCCAGAAAAGTACAGTAAAGCAACAACTGGACTAGGAACAAGGGGACCTGGCTTGTGGTCCTAGCTCTGCCACTAACAATGCACAACCCTGTGCAAGTTTCATAATCAAGGTGGGCCTCAGTTTCCTCTTAAGAAAAACAGATTTGCTCCCTCCGTCTCCTCCAGCTCCGACATGCTTTTGTATTTTTCCCTTTGGTACATATTCCTCTGCCTTTCAGAAACTACCACATTCGAGTCATCTGCTCTCAAAACACTTAGTGCATTTTTATTATTCTTTAGCCAGTGCAAATACAAAGAATAGACAAAAATAAGACACAATCCCTTTCCTGTTCCTCAAGGAATTAATGGTTTAGTGAGACACAGACATATAAATTAAGTTACAACCCAGTGTGACAAGCACTACATTGTAGGTATTTCTCATACCTGGTAAATTAAATTAAATTTAATTTAATCAGAAAGACTCAGTGGTGGGAAGGGGACACAGCATCACAGAGCCTGCAGCACCAGGCCCGGCACATGGGAGCTGCTGCTCATTAAGCATAGCGGATGGGAGAACGGAAGTCTTTTCTCAAGGTTTACAGGAAGCATTCTATTACTTCTAAAAATCGCTAAGCAGCCTCAGTAACTAAGCAAGCATCCCAGGGAAAAATAGCTGATTCACATCTGCAGAATAATGTGATATACCTTAAACCTGTGATATACCTGAAACCTGTCAAGTACCTATTTTTGGAGGGCATTCTGAGATAACAAGTGGTCATTTACTTTCTATGAGCTACAACAAGGCACCAAAAAACACTTGAGGTAGAAGCTGGTATCTGGATCTAACAAAAGGCAGAGATTAGATGTCTAGGTTGAGATTTCTCCCCAGCAAAGTTTTCCCATTGCCTCCTATCTTGCAGTTTCCCTGCTGAGGGAAGAAACCTCAAAGCCAGCATAAGTGATGAAAAGCAATCTGTTCTAAGTGAGAATACAGAGAAGCAGAACAGGGATCTTGGCAAAGAACAATCTTGGGTCTCTTTCCTCTGCTCTTGGGTATCATGGGGGAGAGTGAGGAGTACTCAAAAACAAAACAAAACCAAAAAGCCTCTTTCTAGAACCTTCCATCACTTCTTCTATTTATCTAAACTTATCAAAATGGATTCTTATGCTTCTTCAGTCTAGATTTTTTTTAATTTAAATAAATTACTAAGTTCTTACTGGATGTGAAATGTTTTAAAAACATATTTGTCTTCTGTCCCTGCTGTCCATGTAACCAGATACTCAACACATCTGACACTACAGAATATATTTTATATTTGAGCATACATATGTTTTCCAGGTTTCTTTGTCGTGCATAAAATTCATCCTGATACATGTTACTACTCTAGGAACCTTGGAGATGCTTTTTCCAGGAACTATTTTCCTTCCCTTCTTTGACCAGCCAACAAAACCAGCTATTTAATAAAATAAACTTTTTTAGATTAAATGGAACCTGGGCGATTTAGACTTCTTTTTATAGACGGAGATCAAGACAAAGAGATCCCAAATCACTCCCATTATGGAGATCTGCCAAGGATGGAGGAGACATTAGAAGCTCAATCTCTGGACGTAGCTGGTGCTCTGCCCACCGCATTCCTATCTGTAACTGTTCCCCCTATAAGATCCATTTGCAAGAAGCCAAGGCTACTTCACTTTTGTGTTTTATCAGTATATAAAGGCAGTCAAGGCAGCAAAAATTCTCTGCCTTAGTATGGAAGTAAGCCTTGACTTCTATATGATGCTTCTTTTCCCTCTACTTCCCGCTACCCTCTCAACACTGAACCAAGCATCTGACCATCTGCCATTACTCCATGGTCAACTCCAACCATGAAAGGAAGAAGTTGGTCTATATTTCCAAAGTTCCGTTTATACAAGGTATCCTGTTATTGTATAAACAAGAGTTTTGTCTGGTCCCCCAACTCCCAGTGTTGCCTGTTTGCTATAAGTATAAACATTAGATCTCCTAATCTTATTCTGTTTTGTATTTTCAATATAAATGAATTTTTATAATGTGACTGGCTTTTGGAAAGCCAGATATTTGTGTCCTATCCTACTTTCCAGGCCAGGGAAGCATTCTGCCTACATCTCTGCTGTGCATGATCCAGCTGACCCCTGGTAACTCAAATCCCCTTTGACATCTGCCAGGAAGTTGTGTGCGTAAGACCATGAGTATATTCCGTCTCTAGAGAGAATGAGAGAAATGCTGTTGTATATGAGTATAGTAAGGTAGCCTGCAGTTTAACATAATCTTTGAGACAAGGGAAAGGAAGCACTTCCTTTTCCTTGACTTGGATTATAGGTAATTTACTGTTCTTTAGGCCCTAACAATACTAAGTAAATCCCTCAACCAAAATGAGACTTTTATAAGAACCAGGGTATGTGTGTGTGCATGTATGTGTGACTATTAACTCTTTACAGGAAATCATTTCAAAAGCTATGTAATTTGGACAAGAAGACTGAAAAGAAAAAAAAAAAGAGTACCAAGTCTAGGTGAGGAGTATAAACAGAATGCCCTATTCTTCTCCTTAGGCTTCAAATCCCCAGAAATGACAAAAAAGAGCTACACTTAAAATATATGCGATAACACAAGAAAACTAGAAATGACAGATACTCTCCAAAAGTTAAAAGGCAAAGGGATCAGATTAAAGGACACAATAAGCCAAACACAAGACAGAGAATGTGGTCATCACTGTGTGTGGCTGGAGAACCACAATGGGAAGACCTAGACAACTCACATCAGAAAAATACAAATGGCAACCAACCCAGGGATAAGAAGATGCTTCATCTCCCTAACAATCAGGATAGTGGAACCACAAGAAATTCGATTTCCCCCTTACCATGTTGGCAAAATTTAAGTGTGTCTATCAAGTTTTAGAAAGGTAAATAGTACAGCTAGTCCATGGATGTGTAAATAATGACAAATTGTCTTTCCAAAGGCTTATAGCTAATAAAACTAAAAATATTATATCTTTGACCTACCATTTCTGCCTCTTATTCTTCTGAAAGAAACACTCTCATTTGGCACAAGGATTCATATACAACAATGTTCACTGCATTACTGCTGTAGTGAAAGACTGGAAATGACTACTAAAAGGGAAAGGCAGCTGTCAAAAGCAACAAGGTATATATATATGGAGTGATCTCTAAAATACAGTGATGAATGAAGAAAGGTTTACAATTAACAGTATACCATTTGTGCAAAAGTAACTACATATTTCCTTCATGTGTATATACAAATAAGCCTACCAAAGGTCTGGGAAAAAAAATCCCAAATTCGTAACATGATTACCTCTATGGTGGATGGATGTACATGAGAGTCAGAAAGTGCTTTAATCTCAAATATGCTCCAAGTTTTTTAAAAAAGAATACATTCAAGTATTATATGTGTAATTATTGTTTTGATTTAGTGCAGACAACTAAAAAATACCTGATGTATCAACAACAAAACTATTACAGAGAAAAACTAATAAACTTAGCAATGGGCAGGAAATGGATTTTTTAAATTTCTTAATGAAATAAAATGCACTAATAGTAGCCTTTTGCATAATTATAATGAATGTTCATTGGTGAACTCGTCTATTAATATAATGGCTAAAACTTATATAATGTGCCAGGCATTAGTATGTGTTTTAAATATATTAACACATTTAATTCTTACAAAATACTTCCCTTTTATAGCAAAGAAACTGAAGCACCAAGAGTCAGGTAAATTTGACCCACACTCCGTAACAGTGTTCTTATCCACTACGGTTGACTCTTAAACAACAGGAGGATTAGGGGCCCTGGTATCCCCCACGTTGTCAAAAATCTGCATACAGCTTTGGATTCCCCCAAATCTTAATTACTAATAGCTTACTGCTGACCAGAAGCCTTACCAATAACATAACAATTAATGCAAATTTTGTATATCTATTATAAACACTATTCTTACAACAAACTGGCTTGTAGATAGCTTACTATTCTTCTTTAGGCCCTAGCAATACTAAGTAAATCTCTCAATCAAAATGAGACATCAACTGTATTCTTACAATAAAGTAAGCTAGAGAAAAGAAAATATTAAGAAAATCATTATGGAAAATACATATACAGCACTGTATGATTTTTTAAAAATTGCATAGTAGACCCACACAGTTCAGACCTATGTGGTTCAAATATCAACTGTACATGAGTCTCTGTTAAAAGAGAGGAGCACACAAACTCAGTGTTTTTAAAAAAACTAAATATTCAAGACAACATCTAAAATGAAATAACCAGGAAGAATGAAAACGAAGGGTCTACAAAACTATAGGTCAATGCTAACAACAGAAAGGCAAGTACAGCAATATTAACATGAGACATAAGGGAAATTCAAGTGAAAAGCAATAAAATAAATGAAGGCAAATACCCATTTCATATTGAGAACTTTTATTACTCTTTTTTTTACAAGATCCCAACATACTTCTTTCAGAAACCAAAAAACATTCATACTTTAAACTATATACAATTAGCAAATTTTAACTGATAGTACTTTAAAATTTTGCACATAACAATGTAGGAATGTATTCTTCTCAAACACACATGAAAAGGTTGTTTTTAAAGGACAATGAATTAATAAATAGGGAAAAAAGTGAACAAATTTCAAAAAAATCAAAATCACATGGTAAGCACAGTGCAATTATATTAGCAATAAACAACATTTGGTAACTAGGAGATGTTGGTAAGTCTGTCTCCAGGGTTTCCATCTTTGATTCTGAACCCCAGCTCTGGCTTCTGACAAGGAGTCTGAAGTACCTTAGGCTGGACCAATGTGATACTGATCAACACTAGAATGGCAGATCTCCAGACTCCAGAAACAATGCACTGCCCATCCTAGAGTCAACAAACACAGTCTATGATAATTAAAAAATCATTTCTACCCTGAAGAGGGGGCTACATCCTGGAAGGGATTAACTCATATACAGATAGCTGAGAAGCTAACCCTAAGGAAAAGAGAATACAGACCAAATATGTTGACATAAAGGGAAAGAAAAGGTAGGAAAAAAATGAAGAGGATATTGAGGAGGTCAGGTCTCTTGGAGGGCAGATGGGTAAAGTGCCAAAAAGGAGAATACAAATGAATCCCACGTCACTCCCCAAAGTTACATTCTGGAATATAAGGGAAAAAACTGCTAATAAAATGGACAGAAGTACAAATCACGTATCTAGTAAAGGTCTTTATATAAAGAGCTCTCAAAACTCAATAAATAGCAAACTATTCAAGGAAACATATGAGCAAAAGTTTTGAACAGACACTTCTCAGAGGACAGACAGATGGTCAACAAGTGCCTGAAAGATACTCAACACCACTCATGGTGAAGGACGTACAAATTAAAACCACAATGAGCACCAGCACATGCCTATTAGAATAGCCAACCTTAAAAAGACCGACAATACCAACTGGAACATTCACACTCTTCTGAAGAAAATGTAAAATAACACAGTCACTTTTGAAAACAGTGTAGCTGTTTCTTAAAAAGTTAAACACACACTTATCATATGATCCAGCCATTCCACTCCTAGGTATTTATGCAAAAGAAATAAAAGCATACGCCCACATGCAGATTTGCACATGAATGTTCATACAGCTTTATTGTAGTAGCCAAAATAACCCAAAAATAGAAACAATCCCCAAATCCACAACAGGTGAATAGATAAATTCTACTAAATCAGCAATATGGGAATGAATTATTAATACATGTTACATTAATACATTAATACATTAATACATGAATGAATCTCAAGATAAATATGCTGAATATAAACCAGACCAAAAAGAGTATATTCTGTATTCCTTTTATATCACTGTGATACTGTGATTTATAATAAGAAATATATATTTAGTTTTCACCCCCATTTCTGGCACAGTGCTCTTAAAATCCTTGGAATTTCCTAAGTGATAAGAGCTATGGTTTTGATATTCCTAACAAATCCTTCTCAACCTCACCTGAATATATTACTGAGATGACTTTAGGAAAGGCACTAAGGATAGGGGCTGGTTGCCAGGGGAACCTATGACATGATTAGAGGATTAGAACTTTCAGTTCTACCCACCGCCAACTTTGGAGAAGAAGGAAGGGCTTAACTGAGTTCAATCATCACAGGTCAATGATTTAATCAATCATACCTATGTAACAAAGCCTCCATAAAAACCCAAAAGGACAGCGTTTCCAGGCTGGTGAGCTAGAATGTATTCATATACTGGGAGAGTGGCATATCCCATACTCCATGGGGACAGAGGCTCCTGTGTTCTGCCAAACCTCTGACTGCTCAACCATATTCTTTAAAATCTTCTGTAATAAGCTAGTAATTTAGAAAGCAAACTGGTGTCCGGAGTTCTGTAAGCCACTCAAGTTAATTAATAAAATCCAAGAAGGAGGTCGTGGGAGCCCCCAATTTAGAGCCAGTCAGAAGTACAGGAAATAGTCTGGGCTTGTGAATGACGTTGGGCGGGTTGTGGGGGAGGAAGCAGGCTTATGGGACAGAAACCTTAACCTATAGGGTCTGATACTGTCACCAGGGAGATAAATGTCAAAATTGAGTTAAATTGTTGGTCACACAGCTGGTGTCAAATTGCCTGATGTGTGGAAAACCCATACGTCTGGTGTCAGAAGTGAAGTGATGCTGAGTGTAGAATTTATAGTACCAGAGATACATCAAGGAGTGCCTTCCTTTACAATAACACTCTAAGAAATGCAAACTATCTACAGTGATAGAAAGCAGATCAGTGGTGGCCCTGGGGGTGGGGAACAGACAGGAGGGACAGATGATAAAGGGCCACAAGCAAACTTTTGTTGGTAATGTTATATTCACTTTCTTGTTGATAGTGATGGTTTCATGGGTGTGTGCAAATGCCAGAATTTATGAGACGTACATTTTAAATATTCATAGTTTATGTCAATTATGCCTCAATAAAGCTGTTCAAAAATGGGTCAGTGGTGACGGATAAGAAAATAAGAACAGCAAATTAATGGGGAAATCACTGAACATTTATTTACTACTTAGATGCTAACATGAGGAGCTAGTAGAGATAACTCTGCTATTAGCCACAGACACAGGATTAAGTATCACAGTGGGAGAAACAGACATAAAAGATAAAATTAGGGAAGCCTGGGTGGCTCAGTGATTGAGTGCCTGCCTTTGGCCCAGGACATGATCCTGGAGTCCTGGGATAGAGTCCCACATCAGGTTCCCTGCATGGAGCCTGCTTCTCCCTCTGCCCATGTCTCTGCCTCTCTCTCTTTCTGCATCTCTCATTAATAAATAAATAAAATCTTAAAAAAAAAGAGATAAAATTAGCGATCAAGACAGGCTATTGCTCCAACAGTGTTTACAAAGAGCCAGTTAGTGGCATAATAAACAGAAATGAGTTCAGTTCCCTAAGGCAAGTTATCCTCCTACAGAATTCCCTCACCTGAAGGGGCTTTGACTCCACCAACCTCATCAGCTAGTGTGCCACATGAAACAGTCTTCCGGCCAGACAAGCTGTGCAGGGAAGCAGAGGCAGCAGCAAGAAAAGCCCTAGTTCCTCAAGAGCTGAGGCCTGGGGGAGCCATATAAGTCCCACTACACCCAAGTCCTTATCTAAAATACAGCAGCCATCATACCTGCCTGCTTGCCTGAAAGGGCTGTGATGAGAAAGCATAGCTGCAGACCCAGTGACCACCATAAAGTGGAATGCAGACACTAGATATTACTCTATACAAATAAATGCTTACTTGACAAATTAAAAAGAAATTGAACTACCTCTCTTTTCACTTTAATTGGACAGCGAAAGGAAGAAGCCATTAATCAGTACCACATTGTGATGAACATGGGAAGTTTGTACGCTATTTACCACAATATTACTTAAACCCACACGAACTATTTGTTAAATTAACGCCCTTTCAACAAAACTCCAATCATCAGCTCCTTATTCAAGGTATAATAAACATGTGAACTACACACATTTTACAAACAGAATGTTAAATTAAGCTAAATGGCATTGTTTTTATAATATAAAATATGTCAATAAACACTCAGAAGCCAAAAACACCAACAGCATTTTAACACTTTGCTAGAGACATGACTTTTGGAAAAAGACTGATCTCAAAGAATTTTAAAAGCTCAAAAAGAAATTTTACGTACTCAGAATTTCCCTGATATTACCTATGACCTCAAGGTTAAATTCTCAAAAAGCTTTAGCTTTTGTTTCCAATTAACCAGTGAACCATAAATTAAAAGTCTTCTAAAAAATTAGCATCTCCTCTTTTTGTTAAGAGAGAAGTATCACATATTTTTCTCTAACTTACTCTTTTGCATCATTTGCAAATGACATTCACCAAACAAATTTACAAAATCCAAAATGCATTAAGGCTTAAGTTCTTAGAGGAAACAACAAACTTTAAGATACAAAATTAGATAATTTACCAAGTGTGTGAAGAAAACATTGTTACCATACCCCAAAATACCAAGTTGAACCACATGAAGTTACCACTTTTGTTGGTAAAAACTGCCAAATGTTGGTAATTTCACATGAATGAACAGTAAGAAATGAGATAAAATTAAAACCGCAATAAAGGTTAGAATCTAGCAACTGTTCCCTAGCATACATGCTACTAAACATAGGTTTTGGTGTTTTTTAGAAACAAAAAGCGTCCTGATGGCAATATTTTTGGCAACTAGAAATTATGCTCATGAAAGAATGTTAAGATCAATTAAATGGCTGTTTTAGTTAACCATTCCCAATCATTTGGGTCATGAAAGCACAAAGAGAAACATGAGAGTAAAATTTCTCAAATTTGTAACCTACATACTTGGTCTCAAAACATCAAGTCTGGCATCCTATCAATTCCATTCCTCTGAATGTATTCCAGCAGCAAGCAAATCAAGAGCACCATCAAAAGGATCACACAGGATTTCTAGGTAACTTTATAAAAAATCGACCAAAGAAACCAAATTATAAAGCTACATGGTAATATGACAAGTGGGAACATTTGCATACATAAGCATTTAATACACTATGTCACTGAGGTCTAAAATACAGCTGACCCTTGGACAACATGGATTTGAACTGCACAGCTCCATTTATATGTGATTTTTGTTTTTGTTTTTATAAATACAGTACAGTACTGTAAATATAATTTCTCTCCTTGTGATTTTCCTAGCAACACTGACTCTTCTCTCACTTATTGTAAGAATACAGTTTCTAATACATACAACATACCAAGTATGTGTTAATCAACTGCTTATGTTATCAGTAAGGCTCTAGTCAACAAAAGACTATTGGTAAAGTTTTTGAACAGACAAAAGTGATATGCAGATTTTTTACTCTGTCGAAGGTTGGGACCCCAACCCCTGTGCTGTTCAAGGGTCAACTGTATTAGCTGCAGGTGTACACCACAGTGATTTGAATTTGTATGTAAATGATCATCACAAGGTAACATTCATTGCCACATGCTGTTACTTTTTTCTCATGATAAGGACTTTTAAGATCTACCCTGTTTTAACAATTTTCAAATATGCAATATAGTATTATTAATTATAATCACCACGCTGTACATTATATCCCCAGGACTTATTTATATTTGGAAGTCTGTACCTTCTGAACCCTTCACTCATTTCACTCATTTCTCCCACCTTTGACTCTCCACCTCTGGCAACCACCAATCTGTTCTCTGTATTTACAACCTTGATTGTTGTTTTAATTCTTCATGTAAGTGAAATCACACAGCATTTGGCTTTCTTTGTCTGATTTATTTCACTTAGTCCTCAAGGTCCATCCACGTTCCTGCAAATGGCAAGATTTCATTCTTTTTTGTGGCTGAATAGTATTCCATTATTGTTTCCGTATACCATATCTTTTTTATCTATCCATCCACTACTGGACACTTAAGTGTTTGCATACCTTGTCTACTGAGTACAATGCTGCAGTGAACATGGGGGTAGAGATATCTTCTTAAATTAGTGTTTCATTTCATTAGATAAATATCCAGAAGTGAAACTGCTGAATCACATGGCAGTTCTACTTGTAACTTTTTGAGAAACCTCCACTCCATACTGTTTTCCACAAGGTTGCCCCAATTTACATTCCCACCAACAATGCACAATGGTTCCTTCTCTTCTATATCCTCACCAACACTTACTTTTTGATAATAGCCATTTTAACAGTTGTAAGGGAATATCTCATTGTGGTTTTGATCTGCATTTCCCTGATGAGCAGTGATATGTAGCATCTTTTCATATACTTGCTGCCCAACCAGTGTCTTCTTTGAAAAAAATATCTAGTCAGATCTTCTGCCTCTTTTATAATTAGATTTTTCTTGCTACTGAATTGTATGAGTTTTTAATATATCTTAGATATTAAGCCCTTATCAGAGATAGGAGTTGCAAATATTTTCTCCCATTCAGCAGTTGCCATTTCATTTTGTTGATGGTTTCCTTTGCTGTGCAGAAGCTTTTTAGTTTAATGTAGTCCCATTTGTTTATTTTTGCTTCTGTTGCCCTGGCTTTTGGAATTCAGATTCACAAAATCAACACCCAGACCATCTATACTTTCTTGTAGAATTTTTATGGATTCCGGACTCACATTTGTATCTTTAACCCATTTTAATTTTTGTTTATGCTGTAGAGTTAGTGGCCCAGTTTCATTCTTTTGTATGTAGCTGTCCAGTTTTCCCAACACCATTTATTAAAGAGACTATCTCCTTGCACATTCTTGGCTGCTCTCTCATAAATTGACCATATATACATGGATTATATATTTGGGTTCTCTATTCTGTTCCACTGACCTATGTGTCTGCTTTTATAGTAAAACCATAATGTTTTGATTACTGTAGGTTGGTAATACAGTTTGCAATCCGGCAACATAATGCCTCCAGCTTTGTTCTTCTTTCTCAAGATTGCTTTGGCTATCCAGGCAGGATTTTTTTTGTGGTTTCATACAAATTTTAAAATTAGGCTCTATTTCTGTGAAAAATACTATTGGAATTCTGATACGGATTGCACTGAATCTGTAGATTGCTTTCTGTAACATAGATATTTTAAAAATAGTAATTCTTTCAATCCAATTCAAAACCAGATCTGTCAGATACCAGAGTCTTATAACATTTCTGCAACTAAGATCCCCTATTAGCATCACCATTTGAACACCCACTGTCTGCTAGAAGCTCTGAGTATTATTTTTCATGTTTTCAGCAGCTCATCAAGATTATCCTCCTTTTAGAGATGAAGGAAATGAGGATCAAGAATTTAAGTGATTTTGCTCAAAAGCTTAAACCTAGATGTTTTTAGCATTTGAACCAAGATTTTCTATTAACTCCTAAACTTACACTCCCTCTACTACACCACTACTCTGCATACCCTGTATCCGGCACCAGATATGGCCAATAACACATACAGCTGATCCTTGAACAACATGGGCTTGAACAACATGGTCCACTTATAAGCGGATTGTTTTTTATTAATACAGTACTGTAAATGTATTTTCTCTTCTTTATGATTTTCTTAGCAATATTTTCTCTTCCCTAACTTACTTTATTCTAAGAATACAGTATGTATTACACACAATATACAAAATATATGTTAACTGACTTTATATTATTGGTAAGGCTTCTAGTCAAGGCTATCAGTAGTTAAGTTCTGGAGGAGTCAAAAGTTGTAAGTAAAAAAAAAAAAAAACTGTAAGTGGATTTGACTGTGTGGGAGTCAGTGCCCCTACCTGCTGCACTGTTCAAGGGTCAACTGCAATTAAAATGAAAAAAAAAAAAAAGCAAAATATAATGGAAATGCACACAACTATTAAACTATAAATTTGTTGACATTTGTAAGCATTCCACTAAGGCTGAGAAACTATTTGATTGCAAGAGACTTAGAAGTGATTCCAGTAACACCATCCAGAGACACACCGTCTTGCTTTACAACTATCCCAGGCAACTGGGACAAGGACTCAGGGTTTCCTCAATTCTTACCTTCCAAACATCATAAAAATATGTACATGGAAATTACTTAGCAGAAATCAAAGGGCATCATATGTGGCTTACATTATTATACAAAATATGTCAATGTATTCTGAGATATAGACAAGCATACGAAATAATTTTAACTCTTCCAAAGAAAGTTATAATAGATTTCACAAATAGTTTTGTATGTCCTCTTAGAATTTAAGAAGACATCTTACCATTGCTTCAAATAGCCTTTTTCTTTAAATCAAAACACAAGAGCTATTTAATGAAGTTTAAAACCAATGCATAACTTTTAAGTACTGCATGCACAAAGCTTTCTGGTTATATTAGCAGAAAGAAGAAATGCTGAACTAAGACTCTACCAACAGATTATGCTGACTTAACTTTACAGAAAACAGGAACTTAAAATCACGCATATAAATGTGGTCTTGCTCTTATGATTTTCAGATCATAACCACAGACACCAAAATGTAATAGATACTGTCTACCAGCATTCAACATTTATTCCCACCTCCTCTGTCCCCTTCCCTATATCACAGAGACTAGAAGACTAAAAGCTCATTTCTCAGGTCCCTTGCCATGGGACTTAAATTTTTCTTCTTTCTGTATCTATATGCCTTTTATTTCTTTTTTTCTTTTTTCTTTTTCTTTTTTTTTTTTTTGCTTTACTGCACTGACTAGGACAAGTCAGAGTAAGAACACTGAGTGACCATCCTTTCTTATTTCCAATGGTAGGCAAAAACACTACGTCTTTCACCAGTAATTAAAATTATTAGCTGTAGATCTTTCATAGATACCACTTAACAAGTTGAGAAAGCTCCTTCTTTTCTGAGTGAATAAATGACAAATATTGTTAAATGCTCTTTCTATGCCTATTGAGATGATAATACAGGTTTGAAGAATTCTGTGTAGCTTGCTAATGTGAATTATATGACTGATTTTCAAATGAAGAACCAATCCTGCATTTCTGGAATAAATGGCACGTTAGCATGACATATTATACTTTTTATATAAACTTTATTCAAGTTGCTAGTATTTTGTTGAGAAATATCTTTGCATTTTTATATCAGAATAACTGCCTCATAAATTAGTGTACTCTTCCATTTTCTGAAGATTCTGAATATAATTGGTTTTATTTCTTTCTTTGTTAGTTGGTAGAATTCACCAATGAGTCCATTTAGGTTTAGACCTTTTTTGGGAAGGAGGGCTTTTAACTACAAATTCAATTTCCTGAATAAAGAGAAAGGTACATTGTCCATTCCTTCTAAAAGGATTTTTAGAATGTGATACTTAATTTCAAAACATCTGGAGATCTCACAGATAATCTGATACTGATTTCTAGCTTAATCCAAAAACAGATGTATGGGGATCCCTGGGTGGCTCAGCAGTTTAGCACCTGCCTTCAGCCACCCAGGGCGTGATCCTGGGGGATCGAGTCCCACATCGGGCTCCCTGCATGAAGCCTGCTTCTCCCTCTGCCTGGGTCTCTGCCTGCCCCCCTCTCTCTTTCTCTGTGTGTGTTTCTCACAAATAAATAAAATCTTTAAAAAAAAAAAAAACACACACACACAGATGTATTCCTGAAAAATTACCTGTAAAGCATGGAAATCAAATTCAATTTTCTGATAGTAAATTAATGAAATGATATGCCCAGTCAAGGTGAGACAGAATTAAAGATCCAGTCTTACAGCATCCTTTTCTGTAAAGGATATTAAGAGCAATATGTTCTCTCTAAAGCACACCTCAAAAATCGAAAATTTTGTTATTTTCCCTCTATACTTCCCAAAAAGGGGGGGGGGGGGAGAAAAGGACAATTTCCCATAGATCATCTGATATTTACAATTCTATAAAACAAATGATAGACATTTTGTACAAGGAAAATGAAGCTCAAAGGAATAACTTGCCTTCGTGGTTGGCCATGTCTCATTACTCTTGAATTATCCCTTGAAGATAGAGCAGTATAGATAATTTAAATCTCTAAAAAATTCAAGACCTAATTTTAGTCACTGTTGGAATCAACACCACCTCAGTTCTGAGTAAGATGTAGTAAAATCTTACTAGATTTAAGTTTTATCATCTTGACTGCTCATATCCATTCATTAGTAACAAGAATTAGATAATAAAGAACTGGTTAAACCCCAGGAAATTAAAAATAAATGGGCAAAATATGTAGGGAGGAAAATGAGACCCCAGTTTAATAAGTCATAAACTATATAGCCATATTTGCTTTTCACACAAATATTACTATGAAATGAATATAGCAAGTCATATTTTTTCTTGTTCAAATTCTTGAAATGTTGATTAGGATCTGAAGCTCTAAAATATTATCGGCTGTTAATATTTATATGTTAAAATATATTAATATGTAATATTTCAAAATATTAGAATATTTCACAGTATTCTATTTCAAATTAAAATTTTAAGCTATAATGTTACAGAAATTAAATGGCTTTATGGGTAAGAGGCACACATTCTTACCGTATTACGGATTGCAGAAATTTCCCTCAGGTAGCATCACCACTTTGGCTCAGATATCAATAGAATAGCAATCAACACTAAAACTAAAAAAAAAAAAAAAAAAAAAAGTTAAATAACAGTAAGTAAAATGCATTCAAGTCTTTTTTTTTTTTTCAAGAAAGTCTTAAATTCAAATTTCACATTTCAACAATTTCATCAAGGGAGTTCTAGTCCCAGAACTAGTTTTTTTTTAAATTAGTTTAAGCAAGGAACTAATAAGGAATGTGAATTCCTGTATAATTCCAACTCCTTATCCTGTAATAAGCTCCGAAATTAACTTTAAGAAATTATAGTAAATAGCTAAAGGGCAGAAAAACAAAAAGCCAAGTATATTACAGGTATATCCAACTGAACTGCTCAGTTCATAGATTCAACAATATACATTTAAGGTTTTGCTACTGCCCACAATGAAGCGAACAATGACGATTCACACAAGAACTCTATCAGACAAGAGCATTCTATACTAATTAATACAAATTAACTGTATTTCGGGTATTTAAATACAATTGTAGTAAATTGTGTTTAAATTCAGGCTCCTCTGAATTTAAATACTGGTGGCACAGCTGGCTGAACATGGACTCATGGTCTCCACTCAGGTCATGATCTCAGGGTCATGTGCTCTATGCAGAGCCTCTTTAAGAGACTCTTTCTCTTTCACTCTACCCTACATGCCTTCCTTCTCTAAAGTAAACAAATATATCTTTTTAAAAATATATTTGAATTCAATAAAAATCTTGATCACTTTATAAATACTTTAATATAATGTATGTGGATAAAACAGTAATTAATACTTGCTGAATGATCCTAGAAAGTGTTTCCAGGATAACTGATACTCATAATAGCAAGATTATAGAGCAATCTGATACTATTTATCATTGTGCTGGAGCTAGGTGGTAACAGAAAGTATGATAGTTTCCTACCCAAACAGAGTTATGGTTTACTTAGGAAGAACATGCAGAAGAAAATTTGGTGACTATCATTCATTCATTCAGCAGAACTTCACCAAGCATCCTATAGGAGTAAGTTCCCCCTTAAACAATGCAGACATAGAAATGAATAAGAAAATGCCTGTTCATCAGAGAACTAAAAGTCTTGTGATGGTGATCAATATATTCTAATAATTATAATACATTAAGGTAGCTGCAAGAAGGCAAGAGTGAGGTAGAGGAGTGGGATATATCAAACAGCTTCTCGGGGAACAAAGAGTAGGGAGGAGGAGGCCAGGCAAAGGCCATGTGGGCACAGGAGAAGAGCAATATGCAATTTCTGAATGGGAAAACAACTTTGAGTCTACTAAAGAGGATTCTCTGGATATGGATGAATTACATGTAGGCCTGTGGATGAGAACCTATGCAGTTTAGAATGTCACTACCATTTTGAAAGTAGGGGGGAAAATAGATCATTCAATGATCCTCTAACTTATACATGTCCCACTAGTTTGCTTATTTAAAATTAAAAGCAGCATATAATTTTCTTCTCTTTCCTTAGGAGCAGCTGTACAGCATTCTCTTGATTATGCAGAGAAAAAGTGAGTTCTTCCTAAGTAATTTGCATTAGTGATCACTTTATTTCCAAACAGAGAGAATAAGCCCTGGGTTTTTGATTATCCAGGCCCAATTTTACCTCTCCCAGATCACCTTATTTTCATGATTCTGAAAGTAACCAGCACTATACATTTCCCTTCAGATATGGCTCTATCTAGCTAATTGTGAGGGAAAGGGTCCAAAGTGTGTGTTTTCTGGATGACCATTTGTGTTTAGCAATCATGCGTTAATTCTTCCTTTGGGAAATACAACAAGTTTTCCCATTTGCCTGAAATGCTATGTTCTATTGTTATTAGCTATCACTTGGTGAATGGTTTACTCAGGATTAGGCACAGTGCTCACATGTCACATACATTTTAACTTAATCTTCACAATGCAGGTAATATCTATCTCCAACAAAAAATGAGAAAACCAAGGACCAGAGGGTATGATATGCCCAGGATGACAAAGCTTGGAAGAAAACAGGGTCAGGATAGGTCTGTCTGTCTGCAGTCACTTTTCTGAACTGCTGCATTAAACAGCTTCCTTTTTGGATATGTACACATGCATTTTTCTTTCCTGCTCTGCTGCTACCATGTCTCACTAAAATCAGGAAACCATAAACGTCTTGAAGAATCAACTAGACTTTGTGAGCATGTTGCTTAGTATTATAGGGGGAGAGCTTATCTTTGAAGCTACAGTTTAAGGTTATTAAGTGTGAAACCCAGCACCTCTATTTAGGTGTTAGGGAAACACATTTATATGCAACACCAGAATTCAAATTCTATTTATGTCCCATGGTTAAGCTCTGGATGGTACTGAAAATGCTTCTCCGTGGCTGTGGTCTAGGAGCACAGTTGCCCTGTTAATTTCCTACCAATGAGTCTGCATCCATGATGCTCCCCCAGCATGAAGGCCCTCTTCTCACTTCTGTGCACACCAATTGTGCCCAGCCTTCAGAATGCAGCCTAGTACAGCCTCCTCCCCACAACCATTCAGCTCTCTAGCTGCTCAATAAACACTTATTTCTTGTGGTAATGTGTCCCCACCCTAGAAGACCAAAGTCCAATCCCGCAACCCCCCCCCCAACAACCTCTTAGTCCACCACAGGAAAACTGTACAAACAAGGAATCTGCATCCAATGTGATAAAGGTGTATACATGATATCAAAACAGTGGAAGGGAGGGAGTGGTAGAAAAGATATCACAGCCCTGGTAACACAGGTGCCCTAATCCAGATGACAGATGATGACATTAAATAAGATGGGAAGAATTTTTTTAAAGGGAACAAACTTGGGATCCCTGGGTGGCACAGCAGTTTGGCGTCTGCCTTTGGCCCAGGGCGGATCCTGGAGACCCGGGATCAAATCCCACATCGGGCTCCCGGTGCATGGAGCCTGCTTCTCCCTCTGCCTGTGTCTCTGCCTCTCTCTCTCTCTCTCTGTGACTATCATAAATAAAAAAAAATAAAAAAACAAAAAAAAAAAAAAAGGGAACAAACTTGACAGTAGAAGTGTTGGGTGATAGGTGGATGGGATGCTAGGATGTCTCTTGGGAAGTAGAGTCAAGGACCACTTATGCAGCACTATCCAGCAATGACGGTTGTGTTCTGAAGATGAAACCATCCAATATGGCAGCCTCCAGCCACATTTGGCACTTGAAATGTGGCAACTGTGGCTGAGAAACTAAATTAATTTTATTCCATTTTAATGAATGTTCATTTAAATAGCAACACATAGCTAGCAGCTACTGTACTAAACAGTGCAACTCTTAACAATTCAGGCTTGAGATACTGAGTTGGGTTAGTACCATATCTGGGAAAAGGAATACCAAGAGAAAGGTATATGAACATGCGAGTATTTGTTGAACAGGTGAATGAACAAGCCAATGAACAGATAACAAACTGACTCCTCCCTTTAAGATCCCATTCAAAGAGTACCTATCCCTGCTCCTTCAGGTATCCAACACTGCTTTCAGTATGGTAGCATCAAAATGTACTCATGCTGTGTCCAGACATCAGTTTAATTCTTAAAATACTGCTAAATTAAAATTCCTTATGCTATTCAGAGTAAAAACAAAAACAGAAAAAAAAACAAAACAAAAAAGAAAAACGGTTATCGTGAAATTATTGCAAGGCAATAATCACACACCAAGGATAATCAAGCCAGGTTAAATAACTACCTAGGAAAATGTCTTTTTCTAAAAATAGGAAGAATGGAGGAGGAGAGGACTAAACAGCCTTATGATGAGCTCAGGTCATTACAAATATATTACAGACCATTCAGCTCCTAAGCAGTTCAGCTGATGTTCAATTTACATTCCTCTACACTCTGGTAAAAGAAATGACTTATCTCATGAAATACCTAATTTTGTTCTACAGAGCATTTTAAAAGTTCAGTGATAATGAAGTTGACCCTAGTAATATGCCCTTTTATCTTAGTTATCCACAACATCCAAGTCAATATAAGATAAATAACCCCACAACAGGAAAACATGTCACCTGAGAACAGGTTGTGTCCAAACAACTTACTGTTAATCTCGCCAATATTATCTTAATCTGATTGTACTAGGATTTCTTTACTTTTGGTCCTCACCATGCCTCTCAAGCTTTCGAATTCCAGTTTTCCAGAATTGAGAAGCTGCCCTGTGTACAACACCCACACATGTTCCAGGGAGCTGTCTCCCGGCTGGTTTTTCCAGGGCTACCTTGTTAACCAAACTCAAGTTCTAAGGGGTCCTCCCTCCCCAGGAGACTGCATCATCAGTGTTCTTAACTATTCACGTGTGAAGTTCTATTTTCAAGACTGTTAGGCACTTTAGAACCAGTAGTCTCTGTTACCTGCAGAGAAACCAATCTCATAAGAATGTCTAATATGCACGTTTTCAGCTAGACTGGTACATCTGACGACACAGTAAAAGAGAGCAGCCTTGTGTTTCCCCTCCTTGGCCTCTCTCAGGTTGGATACCTACCTATACTCTAACTTCCAGTGCTGGAACAGTCCTCCGTCTTTGAATTTAGAGCCAGTTAGGGACACACTTAGCTAGTCCCACAATTCAATGTATGAGTGAGTTGTTTTGTAGAAGGTAAAACAAAAACTCTAAGTAATAAGGTCTTGGCCTCCAGAAAGCTTTATCTTATCTGGTGAGGAAGAGTAAATAAACACAAAGAATAGGAAACAGTCTCAGAAGGGATAGTGCTATGAGTAAAACAGAATTGCAGCTAGCTGATATTTACTGGTCACCTATGTATATCTCACTGTCAACCAGGTCCACTTTCATGTATTTAATAATTAATAAAACCACATTAATTATGAGTCCAAGTGAAAAATTCTCCCAGTTTTGAGTGATCTGTTCATTAAAAAGTCCTTATCCCAGACCTAAATACAACGGTCATAAAAACAGTATTTTCTTCCCCTTAACTTAATCAACAGTGTAACTACCAGGTAAAATATGAGGAATGAATAATCAATTCCTGACATAACATGACTTTTGCAGAGATCCACAGCTGGTCCACACTCTAGGCTAATAATGCTCAAAGAATCAAACAGCTCAGATAAAGATCTGGGTCATGTCAACCACTCATGAATCCATTCAAACACTTACTATCCTACTATGCATCAGAAATACAACCATGAGTCAGACAAAGGCAAGGCTTCATAGGAAAAGACACCACACCGCAAGTTCAAAAGTGCTAAGTGGTCAGAGTTTTGAGAGAAGAGAAAGCTAGCACGAGCTGCAATAAACAGGAAAAGACTTAAATCCGCATGGGACTCAAAGTGACACCAAGAGACTGGTTATGATCCTCTGAGATGCGCAGATTATACAAAGTCAATAAAAAGATAAATGCTGTATCAGTACTTAAGTATTAGGACACCAGGAGGAAGTCAGGATCATGAGCAGCACATCCAGAGCTTGCTCCTGAAATGAAAACTGAATCTGCATGCCAGACTTCAGGGAAGCTACAGGAAACTCAGGGGCAAGCATTAGGAGGAGTCCAGAGGTCCACCCCACCCTCTCCCTGTACCCACCCACCTGCCTAACACTCCTCAGGAGAGAGAAACCATGAGTGGGGAATCCCACTCATTAAGAAACACTATTTGAGATGAGGCTTTCTTTATATTCAGTAAGAGCCTACATCTTTCTAACTGCAAAACAATGCTCTGCTTTGCCCATTGAAAGCAAGCAGAATCCACCACCCTCTCAGCTCTGCAAACATCCAAGTGTCTAAAGGCAGAGTTAAATGCCCTGCCTTTCCCAGGTGCTCTCTGGCCGGTCCTTCAGGAGGTGCAGTGCTCAGAACAACGTATACCAGATGTTGCCTGAGGGAAGCAGCATACACTTCCCACTAATGAAGCCAGCCTGCCAGTTTGTTCTTGGTTCTCTCTCCTGGGTGCTACCACCACACTAGGCCCACTCCTGCTTATTAGGAAATCTCCATTCTGGCCCCACCACTCTGCGATAGGACCCCCAGGCTACAGGGTGGCCTCCTCTCCCAAGCTGCACTCATGCCCTGAGTCCCCACTCCTGCATTTCTCTACCCCTGCCTCCCTGCTTATGGGCCTTCCTAGTGACTCAGAATCACTTCCACTGTAAAGCACTGTTCAGCCTCCCAGGAGCATCCCCCTTCCCCTTCTCCATGTCTACCAAGCAAAGGGGCAATACCAAATGCCATAGTGCAGTGGACTCCCAGGCCAGAATTGAGCTCCAACCAACTTCCCCCACTTACTTACACAGTCCAAGACTCCAAGCAGGTTACTTAAGCCTAAATCTCCTGAACTACGAAAATGAGACTGTGGGAGTTATATATGCTAATCTGCAGGACAATCCAGGCCTTGCACATGATAAGCAACAAAGAGTACCTATCATTGCTATTACTACTTGCTTCACCACCACCACCATTACAATCTGTTCCCCATCACACTGTCACACCCACCAGGGCTGTCCACCAGGGTTGGGAGTGTCACCCACATCTTTATACCCTCAGGGCTTTACACAAAATCACATTCACAGCAATCTCTTGAGCAATGTTTGGTCCAAAAGAAAACAAATATTGAGTGAATACATGAGCACAGAGGGAACCTAAAACCAAGATGATCGAAGTTCAGATTTAGTTCTATCCCTAAATGTGCCTAGTTATTATCACAACAGAATGCACTGAGCTGCTAAGAGATCAAAAAATTTAGAGGCTGAAATGTTCAAAATTTATAGTAAATGGAATCTGTTTTCAAAGAAAAAATGGATCTAGTTGTATGAGACTTCTGCCTACTGCAAATATTACAGTTTTTTGTTTATTTGCTGTTTTTACTATTCATGGCAGAGGCTGGGCCCTGGGCAGCCACCCGTGAGCCTGAACACTTCTGACCCCTAACCGCTCTTCACTGTGAAAAATTTTTTTTCATTTACCTTATTAAATCCCTAGTACCGCCGGGGCACCTGGGTGGCTCAGTGGCTCAGGGCATGATTCCAGGGTTCTGGGATCTAGTCCTGCATTGGGCTCCCTACAGGGAGCCTGCTTCTCCCTCTGCCTATGTCTCTGCCTCTCATTCTCTCTCTTTCTCTCTCTCTGGCTCTCGCTCTCGCTCTCACTCTCGTTCTCTCTCTGTCATGAATAAATAAACAAGTAAATTCCTAGTACGTAACTCAGTATTTGGCACACAGCTCACACTCAAAAAACATCTGCCAAAGAAATTATTTTTCCTGAATGCTGAGATTAAAAAAAAATAAAATCACAATGCTTCTTCATGACCTACTTCAACCTGGAAAGTTGAATTCGCCTTGTGTCCAGCGACCTTATCCTGGCCCAATGGCTTACCACTTTTAAGTGCTGGGCTTCACCCAAGCAAAGAGCAGGAGAATTTGGGTCAACAGAACACTCGTTTCAATTCAGCCAGTTAATGAGCTTTTGTGCAAGGGGCATAAAAAGATAAATAATAACTTGCTCAAGATAAAATAAGGCTTCCAGCTTGAGGCAAGATTGCTGACTATGAAAAAGTTTTTTAAATGCTGTTTAGCAACATTATGGAACAATCTACAACCATTAAATACAAATGTGGAGTGATACCAATTGGCTCTGTCGAGCACTTTCTTTCATGACCCTCATAGGCAGCCTGAGAGTCGAGGAAAGAAAGCTGCAGGCAGGACAGATGCAGAAGACAGAGGGACAGCGGTCCTGGTGGGGGAGTGAGCTGCCAACAGGAAGGATGGGAAAGCAGGACGAAGCCCAGGGGACCCTGAAGATTTGTTCCAGAATTCTGCAGACAACAGAGATACAACACACTTGCCCATTTAGACATCCCAGAATCCCAGAATTTTTTAAACTCCCTTTCTTGAAAGTGGAACACTGTGTCCTTGGCTGATGTTCTGGTACTTCTCCTGTTGCTTGTGACCCCATAAAGATGACAAACCAATGATTCTGGGAAGGCCTCTGAACACAACAACTTAAAAGTTGAAAGAGATCCAATTCAAGTGAAAGATTTTCTTGCCTAAATGATGCTAATATTTTTCTCTGCTTTAATTACTGAATCCTGTAATTGGAATTCATCACTGATTCAAAGAGATGCTAAAAATAGTCTATTTCAGATTGTAGAATGAGAAGCATCATGTAATTTTCCTACTAAATGGACTTCTATTTTTTTCACAGCTCAGTAACTTATTCTTGAAATAGATTTCCTCTTTTTATTAACCAAAAATGTAAGACACTTCCAATATACACTAAACATTAATTTTCTAATACTAATTATGCATTTGTAAGTTTGTAAGTGAAATCTCAGACATATACTAACCTTGCTTAAAAACAGTTCCTTGACCCTTTCCATTTCCACTGAATCACGACCTTCATGAAATACCACTGATTAAAAAGTACTATCTTATTTCCACATGATAAATGAATTAAAACAAACCCGCTAAAAAAATAAAAATAAAAAAAAAATAAAACAAACCCGCTATCCCATAGGCTCTCCACTGCCAATGGAATTTGAACCATCATGCCACTTACAAAGGGCTTTCGCATAAAGCATCTCCTTTAATCTCCACAACCACCCTAACACATAAATTAAAAAGAAGTTTTCTTAACAATGATTAAAGCTGCTTTACTCTTCAACTGGCTTGAGTCTCTTCTGCTCTCCTGTATCTATAATTGTCTCTGGTGCCTGGCCACATTTTGGTTGTGAGCACCTGTGAACCTGATTCACTTGTTACCTGTGTCTTTATTGGCTTGATGTGACCTGTCTTGATCCCAATACTCACTTGCTTTCCCTTCATGCCAAACTCAAACCTTGAACTTCCAGCCCCACTTTGGGTCTGCTGACTCTGACTTTCTCACCTATCCCCACATCAACCACAGTCCCATGATACCACAGATACCACCCAGGCCCCTACACAGCGATCTGTGGGGCCTGCTAGGAGTGGTTGAGAGAAGGATAGTGTCTTATTTTTTATCTTTAGCTAATACCTGAAGTTCTGCATTTCCATTGCTATTTCAAGAGCAAAACAAATGGAACACAGGTACCAGTGGCAGTTGCTCTTAGCTCCCCATGACCCTATAACCTTCCTCTTCAGGCTCACATGAGATATTAGGACAATGTAGGCTAAAAAACCATACAGTCATCAAACAACATCCTGCTGGAAACCAAATATCAAAACCAAATCAGGAATACCATTCAGATTATTTTTTTTAAGATTTTATTTATTTATTCATGAGAGAGGGAGAGAGAAAGAGGCAGAGGGAGAAGCAGGCTCCATGCAGGGAGCCTGATGTGGGACTCTATCCCAGGGCTCTAGGATCATGCCCTGAGCCAAAGGCAGATGCTCAACCGCTGAGCCACCCAGGCATCCCACCATTCAGTTTCATTAATTATGCTGAATCTTAAATTTGGACAAAGAATTATTACATAAATGCACAGAAGTACTTAGGAAATCTGCGCATTATCGGATGGAAGCAGCAGATGTAAGCACTGCATTGCAGAGGCCTCTTTTTTTTTCCATTACCATGACAATTTTTACATATTCTAAAAACAAAACCTATTTCAAAGCTAGCTATGTAATACTAAACCTAACCTAGGGATTTCATGTGCTATTCAACAAGTACCTTCAGTTACTTGTTTACCCCCTTGAGGATAATTATAGTACCAGCCAATATAACAAACAGGTCCAGGGACGCCTTTGGCTCAAGTCATGATGCCGTGGAACTGGGATTGAGTCCTGCATCGGGCTCCCTGCATGGAGCCTGCTTCTCCCTCTGCCTATGTCTCTGCCTCTTTCTCTGTGTTTCTCATGAATAAATAAATAAAATCTTAAAAAAAAAAGGTCCATAAACTTCTATCCACAGGGGAGCCTGTGTTTAAAGAAGACTAACAAATACAGCACACATTTTATGGCACATCTATACTCAATCCCCTTGAGCCTCTAGTCAAACCCTAATGTCCACTCTATCTAAAGTAGTCAGGGAGCTGAATGGCTCACCACCTGACTACAAGAATACCACAGCTTGTGACAGAAGACAAACACAAAGGAAAAGAACCATCACTACCCAAAAATGAATATAAAATTTCAGACATCCAGAAAGTAACTTATTGCCACTGAAAACATTTCTAGCGTTAAGTTCTGTTTGCTATTAATTAGTAGTGACCATTTAATTAGTGGCATCCAATATGATTTGGAGAAAACATTTTCTGAGGACCAGGGGCTGCAGGATAAAAGGGAGAGAACAGAGATGTGAGCACCGGAGACTGGAACTCCATGCCTGGATTTACCACTGGAAGCTGTGGACTCTGGGGAAGTTAATACCATCTGGGCCTCAGTCTCCCCATCTGTAAAAGGCCAACAGTGCCCTTCCCCCCCAACTTAAGAGTGTAAACATAAGAGGAAGATGAGCCATTTTTTCAAAGAACACAGCAAGGAGGCAGATGTGTAATTAACGGTCGCTGCTAACCCTCTACTACAGAAAGCTAAATTCATACTTGTGCACTTGTCACATACTTGTCATCAAACAAGGAGGCAGAAGCACCCCTGCCACCATCGGGCAGTGTTACTTGGGGCACTATGGCAAAGGCGAAATGGAAATACAATGGCATTTGGAAATGCAAACGACATGCCCCTTTCTCATTCTCCTCAAGTTACTGTAGTTAACACCTACCTGTCTGCAAATGACAACGCAGATGCTTGTGGGCAGCGCCAATGTACAGGACGTGCCCCATTCAGTTCTTGTTTGATTTCTGCAAATAAAGACGATGGCCAATTTACCCACTGTAAGAAAGGGCATGGAATGTGGATATTCCAAACTGCAGGTATTTTGGTATTTGAAATCCCAGTGTTTATCTTACTTAACAAAAGCTCCTTTACTTTTATAGTCTTCAGTTAAGTTTGAATTTTGCCTGAAATGCTAGCTGAATCTGTCAACCCTGAAAGCATGAAGTTGCCAAGATCCAGATTCTGTTCTGTTCTCTCCACCACCCACCATAATCCCGAATAGTTGACATCATTTTTCTCTCCAAATCGAGAAAAGCCCACTCTCCCAAAGACAGACCTCAAGTCTAAAGAACCTTTTGGCACAGGGGTCATGATTAAGTGACTGATTCCACGTATAAACTAAGAGAATTAAAGTTGCAACAATCTATTCAGGGATTGTCAGCAGACGTGAAATCAAAATGCACTCCAACAAGTTTCATACCCAATTTTATCTTCTCCCTTTACAACTACAAAGAAAAATGAAATTCCATGGAAATTTACTAAAATAAATACTATATAAACCACATACCAAAGATGTATAATGGTATGAATTTTCATGTGTTACAAACACTGTAAGATTAAACACTATTTTTTATCAACCTCAATGCTTAAAATAAATGGCCCTTAAATCTTCCTAACAAAGCGGCCAGCAATATTTAAAATCCACTGAAGGCAAGTTAATGAGTTACCGAACCTAAAAATACTAGAAAGATGTTTTAACTAAACTAACAAAATCATGCAACTTCAATATATCATGGCCCTCCCTTACTACATAACATACAACCTCAAGCATTTTCAACCTATGGGACACCCGGGTGGCTCAGCAGTTGAGCTTCTGCCTGTGGCTCAGGGAGTGATCCTGGGGTCCAGGGATCAAGTCCAGCATTGGATACACAGGGAGCCTGCTTCTCCCTCTGCCTGTGCCTCTGCCTCTCTCTGTGTCTCATGATTTAATAAATAAAATCTTAAAAAAAAAAGAATTTTCAACCTAAAAGACCTGCATATTGATAGTTTCTACCCTGCCACCAAGAAAACTGCCACCACTACATAGCACCTGCCTACAACAAGTAAAGGAAGAGTGGGAAGGTGGAAAGAGAGTTGTAGAGGAGAAACTTGACAAGATTCGCTAGCGGGGTGGTGCTGATGGTCCTGCTTCTTCTCCGAGGTCATAAGTTATATGGAGCGGGAGCTCCTGCTCCTCTTTTGCTGATGACTTGAACACAAAGAAATTAAATTCATGCAAGAAGGCGCTGAAAACATCTGGCCTCCGACACTAACTTACCCAATAAAACAAAGAAAACCTCAGCTCCGGTAAACACTGAGATTTCTTATTGGAAATACCTTTTTAGTCAAGATTTGTATTACGAATTCTCTGCTGGGTTGAAATGTTAACCAGGATCATATCACACAAGGACATTCGGAAAGGAAAAAAAGAGAAGCATACCAGCTGACATTTCCTGAGCCTTTCAAGGCCCAGCCAGGAACACTGCTCAAGTGCTTTACATGCTTTCTGTATTTCATCTGATCCTCATAACAACCCCGTGAGAAGGATCCCCATTTTACAGATGAGGAAACCAGGAAACAGAGAAGAGATTGCCTCAAGGTCACACAATACGTAATGGAGTTGAGATTCTAACCTAAAAAGTCTCTGCCTCCAGAGACTAGGCTTTGTAACCACTAACCACCTCCTGTCTTCTGAAATTAAAAATGTCACTGCAAAGAAAACTCAGGAAATGGAAAGCTATCAAATTTCCTTTCCACTCACCTTATTGTACACTCCACTATCAAAGAGAAATTTCACAATCTCTCTCTACAGCACTCCTCTGTAAGCTGTTACTCAAGCTCTGTGAAGTCTACCGTGGACTTCTGCATTCAGTACATCACTTAATCCTTTGGGCTCGAAGAGGAGGGTAGAGGCAGGTACTATAAACCTCAATTAACAAATGAGTATCTTTCCGAGCGTAGGTAAAACTGAACACTACCATAAGCTTCGAAGTGGCAAAGGCAAGGCTGAACTGCCAGTCCATTTATAGTAGACGATGACTTTGGAATATTTTGCCTCCTTTGTCTAAATGAACTGAATCCTGTGGGATAATGGTAAGTTCCATTCTATCACGTTACACAGAGATGGCTCACCCCAGGACTTAAGGGAGGAAGCATCCTTCCTGAAGGGTCCTGCTGGGCTCTAGATGGTGCCTGTGGTGGGGGGGGGGGGGCACACGGGGAAAGAGCTACTTTAACAGGAGCAACAGGAGAGTTGCCTCAGCTGAAGGCAATGATAGCTCTGAGAATTGAAAGGAGAAGCTGCTCCCAAAATATATAACTGCCTCTAGCTCTCTAGGGCAATGATTCACAAAGTGTAAGGCACCAATGGGCAGGGGGACTGGAGACACAAAATGACTGAATAGAGAGAAAGAAAGGAAATTAAGTTTTACTCATAGTTAACATATGTAAGACATGATTTCTTCCTTAGGACAACAGGTCAGCAGTGGTGTTCATAGGAGGTATTACAGGGGCCCAGAGCTGCCCCATGATGGGCCACTTTGGCATGAAAGTTATTTTGAGTTAAAAGTGATCAAAACCTAGCAGATGCAGGAAAAGCTCTGCCTCCTCCTCAACTGCCTAAATTTACTTTGGAAGGGAGAGCTGGTACCAGGAAGAGAGTCATTCAGAGACTCCCCTTTACCTAAGAAACTGATCTGCATCATAGGGCAACATTGTTTTTCCAGACATCTCTTCTCACCTTCCTGCTAATGGCCTCCCTCCCCTCGGCATCCTCAGGCCCTCCCCCTCTCAACTCATAGAAGCTTCAGGTGGCCTCACGGTCTTTGAAATTTCTAGTCTGTCTGGATTCCCCTTATGTACACTACTTAATTTGATTTTCTACTGTTAACCAGTCTCATGTCACTCCATTGCCCCTTCCCCCCTAACACTCTCTCTCTCTCTCTGCCCCCATCTCCAAATAAATAAATAATAAATAAATAAATAAATAAATAAATAAATAGTTAAAAAACAGCAGGGCAAAAAAGAGATCTCCCGAGGAGAAGAAAGCCAGACTGGAAAGAAAGAAAACTCATTAGTGTACCCAAAACTAGCAGTCAAACTATAATACTAAGAGAGAGCCATTCACTGTTCAGAAAGTTAGCAGCCTAGTTCTAAAACATAGAGATCTCCAGGGTCTTACTGGACTCATTCTGAAGCTCTGCTGAAAACAAAGTCCTGATTCCATTCTCAAAACATTTGAAGGTAAAAAAAAAAAAAAAAAAAAAAAAAAAAAAAAAACATTTGAAGGTAATGGCATACTAAATCTAACTCTTGCTCATTTCCTCACATTAGCAGTAGGATCAAAAAAGGGACAAGCCCTTCCCTAGGAGGTAGATATTCATCAGTCTTTACTGTTTATTACACAGAATGACCAGTGCAAAATAAAAAATTATGGAACAAGAGGAGAACATGATTCATAAAAAAAGAGGAAAAAATAGTCAACAGAGGTAAACCATATATGACCATAACATTGCAATCAGTAGATATAACTATATTAAACATACTAAAGAATCTTGTGGGAAAGATGAGCAGAGGAACATGAACAGGGGAGGATTTCAGCAAAGCAAACCAGAAACTAAACAACTAAATAGAAAAGCTAGAAATGAAAATTACAACTTCCAAAAGAACTACTACGATGAGCTTAACAGTAAACTTGGAACAGTGGAAAGTTCTGAAAATCTGAAGAGAAAAAAAACAGTAATTTTTTAAAAACAAGCAATAAAACCTCCCAAGATCCGTGTCACAATATCAAATGGCTTGTCTACAAGTGTAATTGGGAATTCTGGAAGGTGAGGAGAGACAGACAATGGGACAAAGAAATATCTGCAAAAACAACATGTGAGAACTTTCTATTGTGATGAAGGACATCAACCCACAGAACCAAGAAGTTCACTTAATTCCAAGGAGGATAAATACAAAGAAAACCACACTTAGGCACATCACAGCCAAACTGCTGAAAACCAAAGATAAACAGAAAATATCCAAAGCCACCACAGGAAAAAAAGCCATACTGAATATAGGGAACAGCAATAAGACATGTAAGAAAGGTACACTTTATCAAAAATAATGAAAATCAGAATGCAAGGGAGTGACATTTTTAGAATGCTGACAAAGGGGAAGGGGAACAAATGGTCACACAGAATGATTTATCCAGCAAAAATACTTTCAAAAACAAAAGCATCAAAAATTAAAACTCTTGACTCTGGTAAGAGAATGAAAACAAGCTACATAAAGAAAATATCTGGAAAATGAATATGCAACAAGGGCTTCCTATCTAGAATATATTAAGAGTCATAAAACTCAGCAGTTAAAAAAAAAGCAAACAATCCAAGTATGAGAAACATTTCATCATAAACATTTCTTTTTTTTTTTATTTGTTTTATCTTTTTTTTTTTAAGATTTTATTTATTCATGAGAAACAGAGAGAGACAGGCAGAGACATAGGCAGAGGAAGAAGCAGGCTCCATGCAGGGAGCCCTATGTGGGACTTGATCCTGGGAATCCAGGATCACGCCCTGAGCCAAAGGCAGATGCTCAACTGCTGAGCCACTGAGGCATCTCTCATCATAAACATTTCATCAAAGAGGAGACAGAGATGGCAATCATTATTAACACTAAAAGCCAACATCATTGGTCAACATCATTAGCTACTAGGGAAATGCAAATTAAAACCACAATGAGATATCATAATCCATATATTGGAACAGTTAAATTATAAAAAATAGTTCTGATGAGGATCCAGATAAACTAGATCACTCATACACTGTTGGTAGGGCTGTAAAATGATACCACTACCCTGGAAAATAGTTTGGAAAGTTCTTACAAAACTAAATATGCATTTGCCAGTGGACTCAGTAATCATACTAATGGGTATTTACTCCAGAAAAATTAAAATTTAGCAGCTTTATTCATGATACAAAAATATGAGAAACAGCTCAAATGTTATTGGGTAGATGGCTGAACAAATCCTGCATCCATACAATGGTTTACTACTCAGCAATACAAAGGAAGAATTATTGATATATGCAACAATCTGAGGACTGTAAGGGCATTTTGGATTGCATTTGTTTTTGTAATAAAATTTTATGATGATGTAAGACATTAATTACACACACAATAAATGCTCACAAACATGCTCCTAGAAGCACATTCTGAGTATATTTCGGCTCATTTTTTATTGGGTGGACATATGTACTGTAGTAGATCTTTAGGAATATAACAAATATTAACACTACTATTCTAACTTCCCCAAAGATTTATGGATCATATAGTGAATTAGGAAAAACGAGGTCACGTTCAGTTGTTAGCACTTCTTGAACTGGGAATCTGTTCACTCATGCAGTTTATTTTTAACTCATTTTCTAAAATTTTAAATTCACTTGACTTTACTCAAAACTATTTCTGTAAATTAAAGTGGAGCCCATCTTGCAAAATGTTATTACTCAGACACCCTGAACATGATGATTCACTTTACTTATTATCATCTTCGATCACAGCTGCAGAACATGATTTTCAGGGAAGATAGATTTGTTTATCAAGTCTTCTCAAGAGAAACTGCCATACCCATATAGTCAGTTTTGATTAATTTTATTACCTTGGGTTTGGTGAAACCTTTTTAATTGAGATATTGCTGACATATGGTGTTATATTAGT
Source organism: Nyctereutes procyonoides (assembly GCF_905146905.1). NCBI lineage: Eukaryota > Metazoa > Chordata > Mammalia > Carnivora > Canidae > Nyctereutes > Nyctereutes procyonoides. The sequence goes on along the minus strand of NW_026575033.1, from coordinate 7,207,641 downwards.
TTCAGGTGTATAACACAGTGATTCAACATTTACATACATTATGAAATGATCACCAGGGTAAGTATAGTTACTCCTGTCACCATACAAAGTTATTACAATATCACTGACAATATTTCCCATGCTGTACTTTTCATTTCTGTGACTCACTTATTTTATAAATGGAAGTCTGTACCTCTTAATTCCCCCACCCCTCCCCTTCTGGCAACCACTAATTTGTTCTCCGCATTTATGAGTCTATTTGTTTCTGTTAATTTTCTGATTCCACATACAAGTGAAATCACAAGGTATTTGTCATCCTGTCACATTTCACTTAGCATAATACCATCCAGGTCCATCCATGTTGTTGCAAATGGCTGAGTAATAATAATACCTTATGTATAGGGAACACTCTTCATCAACCATTCACTTACTGATAAGACACTTAGGTTGCTCCTTTTTTTTGTTTGCATCCTTTTACAATATGTACAATAGACCCTAGAAACATTGTAAATGATGCTGCAATGTACACAGGGATGCATGTATCCTTTTGAATTAGTGTTTGTTTTCTTCCCATAAATACCCAGAAGCAGAATTGCTGTATCATATGGTAGTTCTCTTTTCAATATTTTGAGCAGTCTCCAAACTGTTTTCCATAGTGGCTGCACCAAGTTACCTTCCCATCAAGTACCACACCTTGATTGTGGCAGTGGTTAATCTGCAGAACTACACACACACACACAACGCAATTGAAAATATAGTGAATAGTGAATTAAGTCTATAGCCTAGTTAACAGTAATATACTAATATCAATTACGTGGTTTTGATTATTGTAGTACCAGTTATACCAGATGTCCCCATTTGGGAAAGCTAGGTAGAGAGTATACAAGACTGTAAATTTTTTAAATTTCCTGTGAGACTACAATTATTTAAAAATAAAAAGTGAATTAAAGACATTTTCCAATAAACTCAAGCTTATCAGATCCATACTACAGAAGATACTAAAGTGTTTCAGACTGAATGGAAATTGAGACTAACCAGACCAGACAGAAGCAGAAAGGAAAGAAAAACACTAAAAAGACATCAACTCAAAGTATGTTTCTAATGAGATTTACATTAATTCAACAAATATTTGTTAAATATTTTTTCTACGATAGTTTCTGTGGTCACTGCCATGGAATCAAGGACAAGTAATGTTCATCAAACAGCCTAGCTTATAAACTTAAAAATGAACATTACTTAAAAATGACATTGATTATTTTGTCAATAAAGTGCTTAAATACCACCTGTAGCTGTACAGAAAAAGAAGCTGTCGCTACAAAACAGTAAGAAAGCCTTCTTGGAGCTGAACTGACACATGAATGTTAAGTGAGGGACAGTATTCCAGGCAAAGCCCAGCCACTGAGGGGCAGAAGAGTTAAGACACTAATGTGGAACTAGAAGGGTTCAACACACCTGGAGAATAATAGGAGGAGAAAAACCCCTCATTACAGGAAATGATGAAGAGTGGCTTGCAGGAAGGACAAGCAGAGCACAGTCTCTGCTGAAGTCCAAACTTCACTCTGTAAGCAACTGGGAGAGTCTAAAGGAATTTAATTAGGACAGCAATAGAAGATGGGTCTTTCAGGAAGACAGCTTTGGTAGTAAGTATGATGCATTAGAGAAGGACATAGGAGTTTAGAGTAATAATCTAATAGTCCAGGAAAGAGGTGATAATAAGCTTAAACTAAAGTAGGAGCAAAAAGCATGGAAATAGAGAGGCATGTACCAACTGGTTAAGAATAAAGAGGAAAGGGAAGGCTTGAGAATCATGACCACATCTCCAACCTGGGTGCCGAAAAGATGTTACTTTCGTTGATCCCAAGAGGGTCAGGCAGTAAGAAACAGATTTTGATGGAAAGATGATCATTACAGTGTTGGGGAATGTGAACTTGAGGTACAGGGGGATGTCCAGTATCTAGTACATACAGAGTTAGAGCCTGGGGTAAGAGGCCACAAATCACCAGCACTGGCTTGTAAAAGCAGCAATAGATGGGATTGCCAAAGGGAATGAAGACAAAATGAGAAGGAAATGGCAGTAGAGACCAAATCTTAGAAGGAAGGGGCTCTTTTAAAATGCCAGTGAGGGTGCAAATTGTTATACTTCTGTTGTCAGTACATGTTCAGACTTAAATTATTTCAACTAATAATTCTTTCAGTAATGTATCTTAAAAGAATAAACACAAATGTGGTCAAAGGTCTATCTACATATAAAGATGTTCTCCCTTTGATGTTACTTCCAATAATAAAGCAGATAAAAAATTAAATATGCCAAACAAAAGAATTAATTTAAAGCAAATTATGCTACATCTATAAAATAAATTACCTGGGTAGCATTTCAGAAAACTTTTTAATTATGGGATAAAAATTCTTATTGAATAAAAAAGCATACAGAGCAGTGTCTACAGTATTTATTGATACAAGACTATTTCCCGAATACCTATTATGTACCACTACATTGGTACTGGGGACAAAATACAGTAAAAGACAGACAATTTCGGGCAGCCCCAGTGGCGTAGCAGTATAACGCCACCTGCAGCCCAAGGTGTGATCCTGGAGACCTGGGATTGAGTCCCACGTCAGGCTCCCTGCATGGAGCCTGCTTCTCTCTCTGCATCTCTCTCTCTCTGTGTGTCTCTCATGAATAAATAAATAAAATCTTTTTAAAAAAAAAAAGACAATTTCTTGTTTTTGTGAAGCTAGGATTCTACTGGAAAGTGATTCAGAAAGGGTAGATAAATAAACCCTGCAAGGGAATCTCAAATGAAATAAGTGCTAAAAAGACAAATGTGACAAGTGATATAATAAGAGAAAATGATCAATTAATTATATAGAAATATCTGAAACTGACTTAAAATAAATAAGCCTCAAGATTAATACTAAAAGTAATGTAAAATAAAAATTTAAAACAAAGCACATTTCAGGTGGCTCAGTAATAAGTAAATGGTCTAGAAAAATGAAGGTGTATTTGTGAACAGGAAGTGTGCAGGCCCTCAATGGTTTCTCCTTCATCCTCAGGAGGCAGAATTTCCATAAAAACTCTCACTTTCCTACTCTCGAACCAGGAAACTCAGGAACTACAGGAAAGCAACATGGGTAAGGAAGCCTGTGCTTTTGCTGAACTGCCCTGGTCCTAAATGAATGCCTCTGAACGCCCAATGTAAGAAATCTCACATGTAAGCCCTCCATCTACAAGCTATGAAAGTATGTTTTCCATTTTCCATCTTCGTTAGAGTACAACCCTCCGCCCCCAGAGACACACACGTTCACCCAAGTTCATTTACTCACTAAACCACTATCACATGGCATGGAGACCCGAACTCACTTAAAATCACAGGGGCCCTAGAAATAGGACTGAAAATGCTACTGAAACTTAAGGACTGCTTCCCATCATGCAAGCAGCAGGCTGTTTAATCAATTTTTTTTTTAGATTTTATTTATTCATTCACTCATCCATTCATTCATTCATTAGAGACACAGAGAGAGAGAGAGGCAGAGACACAGGCAGAGGCAGAAAGCAGGCTCCATGCAGGGAGCCTGATGTGGGTGGGACTTGATCCTGGGACTCCGGGATCACATCCTGAGCCAAACGTAGACGCTCAACCGCTGGGCCACCAGGCATCCTGTTTAATCAATTTGTGATAAGACTAAACTGAAGAAGAGCACTGAAAATACTCACAGTTGTACAACATATTACAGAAACACCCTTCAAAATAATTTCTCTGTATCTAAATCTCACACACACACAGCTCAACATTTATCCTCATCAAATTACCCTTCAGTGGATTATTGATAAGAATGTTTTTGTATGAGAGAGAGAAACGAGAAAGCATGATTTTTTAAAGATTTTATTTATTTACTCATGAGAGACACACACACAGAGAGAGAGAGACTCAGAGACAGAGGCAGATGAGAAAGCATTATAAAGTAAAAGTTCTATATGCCATGAAGAAACTGCTGAGATTCATACCCCACCCCCCAAAAAACACAAAAATATTCCTAGTATTCTGAAACATTTCCTGAAAAGTAAATGTGATTTATTATTTTTAAAAAATATTTTATGAATTTGACAGAGAGAGAGAATACAAGCAGGGGGAGATGCAGGGAGAAGGAGAAGCAGGCTCCCCAATGAGCAAGGAACCCCATGTGGGGTTGGATCCTAGAACCCTAGAATCATGACCAGAGCAGAAGGCAGATGCTCAATTGACTGAGCCACCCAGGCACCCCAGCAAATGTGATTTAAATTAATACTAACTACTCGCTTTTTAAAAAGTCAACTGTCAGAATGAGATATTATCTCATTGGAGACTAAATAAAGCACTTTGCAGAGGTTCACTGACATCATAAACTCTGTTAAAGCCATAATATAGCAAAGCTTACCAGTACAGAGATCAAGCAAAATCCAGAACAATCTAGAATCAGTCTAATGTGGAAAGCAAAACAGTAAAACAGCTTCCTCTGTCCTCCTAGGTCACTGAGAACTACTATCTAATATATGTCCTCCAGCCAGACATCCATTCTGAAACAACAGCTGAGTTCACTGGGAATAAAACTAACAGTGAACCAGGCAGAGAAGCAGTATGTCAAAGAATAACCAAGAACTACAGGCATCAACACCCAACTGCTCCTAAAGCTTCCCCAACCTGAAGAACCAGAGCATACGCCCTGGACCTTTGCTCTCCGCTGACCACACTTCTCTTCCTGGTCTCACCCAGGCTCACGATCTTAATGCCAAATGCACACTGACACTCCAAATTTACATGCCCAGCCGAGACCACTCCCCTGATTCAAAACAGCAGACGCACAAGTGACCTCTACATCTTCACATGGACATCTAATAGGCGTTCAAATTTAACGTGCCCAGGAATGAACCCTGGCTACCACCTGCAGTCTGCCCCATCTCAGCTGATGGCACCTCCACCTTCGCAGATGCTCAGGTCAAACCCTCTCCCTCACACATACCTCAGACCGCATCCATCAGGAAATCCTACTGGGTGGTTCTGCCTTCTAAATATATCCGAGGCGGACAGCTCCTCCCTCCTCCCACCTCGACTGCTTCCACCCTAACCCAGGTCTCCCACCCCCACCCCAGCTCTCACCTGATGACTCCACCTGGTTGGTCTCCTGCCACTACCCTTTGTTCCTGTTCTCCATTATGTCAAGCTAGAGCAATTCTACCAAAAGAGAAGTCGGATCCAGTCTCTCCTCCACTCAAAGCCCTTTAATGGCTGTTCATCTCACTCCGATGAAAGGCAAAAGATCTCATGACGACCTGGAAGAGCTACAGGACCTGCCTCCTTCCCTCTCTTTACCGCTCTGTCCCCCTCTCTCATTCTACTTCAGGTGGCCTCCCTGCTCTGGCCTCCTCCCATTTCTCCCTGCACACCAGGCTTCTGCCAGGCCCTAAGACCTTTGCACTGGCTATGACCTCTCCTGGAATGTTTCTCCCCACCCACCCAACTCCTCTCACACCTCCTTCAAATCTCTATTGGAACACTCTTCTCTAACCCCACCTCACATAAAATTACTATTTAATGATTTTTTTTTTCTCCACAGTACCTATCATTGTCTGGTAAGCTCTGCGCCTGTGTGTAATTGACTAAATTAGCTCCTTTACTGCCTAAAATGTCAGCTCTGAGGGTAGGGCAGGGATTTTTTTAATATTTAGTTCACTGATTTATCCCCAGTGCACAGAACAGTACATGGTACATAGTAGGTATTCAATAACTAGTTGCTGAAAGAATGAATGCCATTTTATTCCTACTTTTTATATAGGAGAAACTAGAGAAATTCAAGTTTATCAGATTTTAGATGTGTTTATCTGGACCTCTCCCTTGGTGACCTCGCCCAATGACCTCATGTAGATCTGCACAGCACTTAAATCTCATCAGATTACTTTCTGTGAGTCAATTTTTAGGGGACATTTCTAGCTTAAAATCTACTTTTATGGATGACATCTGTAGGAGCAAAGACATTTAAAGAGAATAATCAACAATTTTCCACCTTATGCCTTCCTGTAGGGTTTTTTTTCCTCAAATACAAAAAGGTCAAAAGTTAAAAAAATTACTGAAACAAAAGTAAATACCGTATTACATCTTTGCACAGAGAGGATGAGATGGCAATCTTATTAATACACAACAGTTAAGAAAGATATCAGAAGTTTTACCTTTTCTTCTAGGTGTGATTAAACGGGGGAGGGAGCACTTCCCAGCAGAGGGTCACAGATAAGAAATTAACAGCATGGAAATCAAAGCATCTAGGCTTCAAACCAAGAACATCCTGACAATGCCTTTCTTGCAAATTGAGGACTGACAGAGCATATTAATGAGAAATACTGTTAAAATGCTATTCAGACATGGGTCTTCGGTTTCAGCTTTCTCAAAGGAATTGGTTGCAAAGGGGAAGGGGAAAGTTAGACATACGAGAACAGAAGCATGTTTACATTTTCCATTCACTCCTGTGCACTGAGAGCTAATGAAGCAAACCTTCATCTGCACTGGTAGAAGCCCAGGAATGGAGAGAGGCCAGTCAAGGAAGTGATGCAAAAGAAATGCGAAAATGCCTTCGACAGCCCTACCTTGGCTTTAATTCAATGTAAGAAGCATGATGACAGTGCTCATGAATATTAAAATCTAAAGAAACATCCAGCCAAATGGAGTATATTCATCTGTGTTCAAGGCAATCCAAAGCATGAGATCGAACATTCACTCAGATGTGGAAGACACCCTACACCCCAACTACCCAATACTAACACAATTGTCTATAATTTAACTTCAAGAAAACTATATATATATCAATCTGCCCAGCTACGTTGTGCTTTGAAGAAATAACACAAGGAAAGGCTTAAATACGAGGTATATGCAAAATGATTTTGAAAGTAGAATCATGGTACCAATTTTATTCTGAACATTCAACTAATGTTAAACAGTAAGCCCCTCATACAAATGCATCTATTGACAATGCCACACCAGGCCCAAAACTAAGCCTTCATAGGATGTTGCCACTTGCCTACACAAGTACCTTTCTAAACCATACAGTCCTTGATCCCTGATGAGCCCAGTTTGCAGCAACGGTTTGCTGTCTACCAACCACGACGGTTACCAATCAGGACGTATCCCACCATGACACCTCGTTCTGTGATCACTTCCCTTTAATGCTCTGCTGGCACCTGCCCATTCCACCTAAACTAGTCCTGAGATGAAGCATTTTTAGTGTTAATCTGATGCCTGACAAAACAAGCTGAAACTTTTTCCAAAGTAATACTCTACAAAACAAAAGACTCGGTGCAGCCCACCAATCTGGTTGAACAAAAACAGAGGGGAACTAAGTAACCGTCCACCCAATGGCTGATGGAAAAGCAGACATGAAAAACTGCCTAACCTTCATGATACTAAAGAAGTGCAAATTAAAGCCACAATGTGTTACACCATTGTCACTTATTAGATTAGCAAAGATTAACATGAAAAACTCCAGTGTCTGCCAGGATGGGGATACACAGACACTCTTACACTTTATTGGTGGAAGTATAAATTGTTAAATTTTGCTTTTTAGTACTCTGAAGAGTCCAAAAGATCACACTCTGAGGAAAAAAATAAGTATTTTCCAAAATGCAATGTGATGACAACTGAATTGGAAGTCAGGTTTAAGGTATGTCTAGCTTTAGTAGAACCATGGGGGGTTAAAGACTCTTTGAAGCACCTGACTTTGTGACCCCCACCCCCACCTCCTGGCCACAGCTGACTAGACCAAGATAGGCATTAGCCACAAGGGGCCAGTTTCCCTCCCAGGAAAGTGGAACTGGGTCTCTGATTCTGGTTTATTCTAGTCACATGTACTGTTCAAGAAAAGAAATGTAAACTCAAGCACTTTATCTGAAGTCTCACATTCCTCGGATACTGTATTCCTATTTAGCATATAAACAACTGACTTTCACAACTGACTTATTTGAGGATTCAATAAACTGACTTTCACTCTTAAGATTATTTCCTGCTTGGGGGGTCTAGTGGCTCAGTCCGTTAAGTGTCTGCCTTTGGCTAGGGTTGTGATCTCAGGGTCCTGGGATCAAGCCCCACGTCCCTGGGCTCCCCACTCACCAGGAGTTTGCTTTTCTCTCTCCTTCTGCCCCTCCCCTTGCTCCCTCTCTCCTTCTCTCTGTAATAAATAAATAAAATCTCTTAAAAAAAAAAAAAAGATTACGGACAACCCGGGTGGCTCAGCGGTTTAGTACCACCTTCAGCCCAGGGCGTGATCCTGGAGACCCCAGATGAGTCCCACATCAAGGCTCCCTGCATGGAGCCTGCTTCTCCCTCTGCCTGTGTCTCTGTCTCTCTGTCTGTCTCTCTCTGTCTCTGTCTCTCTCTCTCTCTCTCTCTCTCTCTCTCTCTCTCTCTCTCTCGGTGTGTGTCTCTCATGAATAAATAAATAAAATCTTAAAAAAAAAAGATATTTTCTGCTTGCATTTGTTTTCTTAATCTCCCCCCTCTAAACTTTCTAATTTCAATAACGATAATTGATATCAGCTTATCTAATTATTCATTCCTTCTTAATAACATTATTTACATTTTTAAATAGATTGAGTCTAGTGTAACTAGACTCAACATATTCAAACCTTATCCTTTACTTCAGAATTTTATTCTTTATAGAATTATAGGATTTCTGGTAATCTTTTTAGGTTGTTTTTTTTTTTGTTTTTTTTTTTTAAGTAGCAATTTTAAATCAATGAATCCTGTAAGTCATTTTTCAAATGGAGCCCCAAAAATTATCATCTCTTGGGGCACCTGAATGGCTCAATTGGTTAAACGTCAGACTCTTTGATTTTCACTCAGGTCATGATCTCAGGTCTTGAGATCAAGGCCCACATAGGGCTCTGCACTCAGCGAGGAGTCCGCTTCAGCTTCTCACTCTCCCTCTGTCCCTCCCCCTCTCCTCCACCCCACATGCGTGTGTGCTCTCTTGAGCTCTCAAATAATAAATAGGTCTTTTCAAAAAAATGGTCATCTCTTCATTTTAAAAACTCACTTTAGGGATGCCTGGGTGGCTCAGCAGTTGAGCTTCTGCCTTCAGCTCAGCACGTGACCCTGGAGTCCCGGGATCAAGTCCCGCATTGGGCTCCCTGCATGGAGCCTGCTTCTCCCTCTGCCTGTGTCTGTGTCTCTCATGAATAAATAAATAAAATCCTTAAAAAATAAAAATAATAAAAACTCACTTTAATTTAGTGGCGACTGACATTCACCAACAGAAGAAGACCAATTTTCTCTTATCATTTGTTCCATTATTTTTCAATCTGTTATAGAAACGTACAAACTATAGATGTGACTTGCCCTTCAAAATGTAAAGTTTGACTTTTGAGAATTAGCACAGCCTTGATTATCTTCTCCCATAAACCAATCATTCTCACTAGAGGCTCTCACAGGACCTAACAATGAACACTCAGAAAGGGAAGAAGACACATATACATAGTTATTTCAATCATAATGCTCAACTATGACAACACAAATTCAAGCTTTCAAAACACTTAATTCTGCTTAAGATGCAATCGTGTTACAGGCTTCGAAAATAACGCACTCCCCCATCCTGTTTTTAGAGAACTTTGAAAAGCTAGACAATATGCTTCCTTTCAAAACACCAACTGCTTACAGAGGAAAAGAAAGAAACAGACAAATGATCTTGCCAAGAAACATTTCGGCAGCTTCTCTTGGTAGAGTAGCCCTTTCAGTGTCTACAAAGATTTAAATTCAATCCTTGATTGGATTGATGATATACCACCTTTTATTATTTAGAACTGAATTTTAGAAGAGAAAAGAGCTGAGAGAACTCTCAATCAGTTGTTTCCAACTTTTGCAAGTATAAGGGACCCCTCTACAATGCTAAAAAATTTTTGATTCTTTTTTTTTTTTTTAAAGATTTTATTTACTCACGACAGAGAGAGAGAGGATGAGACACAGGCAGAGGGAGAAGCAGGCTCCATGCAGGGAGCCCAGTGTGGGACTCGATCCCAGGTCTCCAGGATCACACCCGGGCCGAAGGCGGCACTAAACCACTGGCCCACCAGGGCTGCCCTGAGGATTCTTATGATCGTTGTATCTACTGATTGAGAAAATAAAGGAAAAAAAAAAAAACTGCAAGTACCCAGTAATTCTTCAAAAGCACCTGAAAACATCTACAGAACTATAAAACATAAATCTAATTTTTTATTACAGAGCCAGTTAATGTCAGAACTAGGTCTAAAACCAAGTCTCCAGACTTACCATACAGATGGGGCTCTAAGAATCTGGGGTCATTCATCATAGAGGAAGGTTTTCTTTAGGCACCCCCTAAAATTCCATTAGGGACTAGACAAGGTGATTTTAAAGTTCTTGTGGAAACCAAGCAGAGATAGACAAGGCAATTCTGAAAAAGAATAAAAAGTAGGGAGTGTCCCTATCAAATACTGAAATACTACAAAGCTACAGTAGTTAAGACAGTGTGGTCCTGACCTCTGAGGAAATCAACTAATAACTGAACAGATTAGAAAGTGCAGGAACTAATACATATGGAGGAACTCAGTATAAAATGGATGTGGCATTTCAAATCACTGGGGTAAGAATTATTCATTAAATGCTACTGTATCAATAACTGAGTACCTGTCAGGAGAAAAAATCCCAGATGAGTCCTTACCTTACCTCATCCCTTATACCACATGAAGCTCTATAAGGAGCAAAAATATACAAAATGAAACCACTAAAGAACTAGCAGAAACAAAGAAGGATGTTTTTCCAATAATCTTGTAGTGGACAAGGTATTTCAAAGCATGACTGAAAAACAATAGAAGCCAAACATGAAACTACTTGAAAACATAAAATGTTACTTCATTACAGAAAATTCCATCAACAAAGTCAAGATCAGGCATTAAATGAAGCCCCCCCCCCCGCCCCGCCCTACTCCAGCACTAAAATTCTAACCAGCACACAACCCAGGTTCTATGCCACTCAAGTACAGCATTCTTTCTGTATATCATATAATCTCAAATCACTAAGAAGTTTTATAACAAACAAAATAATCAAATCCTACAGAATGTACAGTAACAGCCTCAAACATTGCATAAGCCTAGGACATGAGGCTTCTACAGTACCACCTACAGCTGTTACCTCCACTCTTGTTAGAAATTACCAGACATACAATAAGGTGTTATCTTTCATTATGCGTTTTGGTATAAAACCATACTGGTATAAAACCAGTAAAGCCATGAAGAGGTCAATAGGTTCCCATGAATAAACTTGCCCTGGGGTCTATGGTAACATGCACATTCAGCAGTGAAGGCTTACCAAATTAACAGCATCAGAAGAGATTACTGAGCACCTACTATATGTATGCTATTATGCCAAACTCCAAGGTGAAAAAGAGCCAGTCTTCTGCCTTCCAGAAGCTAGCTTATTAGTCAAACAAACCATAAGGAAAGGGTATCTGCTTTAACCAACAGCCAGTAACATTTGTTATGCTTCAATCTCAAATCTCCACAGATGACTGCCTTGATGAAGCAAAATTTCACTTATCTAATTTATTACTGTAAGCAAGTCATAATTAACTATGTGATTAAAAAAAAAACTAGTTATACTAGGTATACCTAAGTGACTCACAGTTCAAAACCTAAAGGTACTACTGTAATAGCCCATCCACTAAGTGAGGTACTCCACTCGCAGGGTACTATAAACAGCTGCTATTTAAATTCAGATCATTTGGGGCACCTGAGTGGCTCAGTCAGTTAAGTGACTCTTGTCACGGTCCTGAGATCCAGGCCCACATGGGACTATGCACTGAGCAGGAAGCCTATTTAAGATTCTTTCTCTCCCTCTCCTTCTGCTCTCCCTCCCCCACCCCCACCACACATTCTCTCTCTCTCTCTCTCTCTCTCTCTCTCTCTCACACACACACACACACACACTCTCTCTCTCAACAACAATAAAAAATCAGATCATTAGTTACATATCACCTTGATCCAGAAACCATGTTATTTTTATTTCTATGCACTTTTCTGCTTTATCCATATCTGGTATTTCTCCAAGTTCTTAACAATGCATTCTTCCTTTTTGACCTAGACATATCACTTATTATAATTATGCACTAGCTCACGTCAGGCCATTTGTCTGAAAGCCTTTCTTCCTTTTTTGCTTCCCACATTATTGCTTGGAGCATTATATTGTGTGTTTTATGACGGAGGCTCCAATTTGGAGGGCGTCTGCCGCCACACTATGCTCTTTACCCAGAGAATGGAATGGTGGCGTTCCTCCACTCCCGTGTCCACTTAGCAGGCACTATCAGAACTACAAAGGAGTAATAATGTTTTCATCTTTTCCCTTAAAAGGCTCTGAAACAGTTACAACTTTCTGTAAGGTCAGTCTCCAGGGCAATACTGACTTTGCAAAGAGATTACAAACCTCTTATCCCAAATACTAGCAACTGAAATTCCTAAATAAGTATCCCATTTCTTTGCTGCCCGTGACTGTTCTCTGCATAACTGAACATAAACCTGAAGAATATTTTACAAGTTCCTTATTTTAATTTAAAAAATGATTGAAATCAAATGAGTCATCCTAAAAACCTGGTTAATTATGAAAACATGAGTGAAATTATAAGTCAACTCCAATAAACTGTCCTTAATAAATTTCTGTAATGAATAATTCTGGTTAACAACCAAACTCCCAATAAACTGCATTAAATGTATCAAATACAGATTAGGCGAACAGAGGCCATATAGTGTTAATTCCAGATCCTACTACTGTTTCATAAAAATTATGTTCTGCATAGTAATAGCAATTAAAGTCACACTTTAAAAATAAGCACTCTAGAGAAGTACTCTTAGGAAGTATTTCCCAGGAATTAATAAAACATTCTCATTTGCCACAGTCAGGAATTTTTCAGTCAAGATCTGTAAAATCCTTAGATATGTCATTTGCATTCCAGCAGAAATCATTAGTCCTCAAGAAAAGGCAGTAGAAAAAAAAAAACAGCATTCTTAATTTATTGGTCCCTTGCAATCTATGAAGCCAGAGAAAGAGAGGCACTGTAGAAGAAGGTGGCTTTTTTACAATGTTTGCCGAATCTCCACAATACTGCAAAACCAAGCGAGTGTCTTTTGGGAAGAAAGTGGAGATGGTAAGAGAACACCGGGGGTACCCTCTTAAAAGTTAGAAGCAAATATTAGGCAAAAATGGCAGTATCTTACAGGTCACATATTCACTGCACTGAGCCCAAAATTTACTTCACTGAATTGAGTTTTGAAGGACTTTTTGAGCATGTCAAATAGCTTCTGCACTCCAAACCTTTCCAAGTTTCGTAAGTGGCAACCATACCCCTGACTCCTATTACTATCTGCTATTTGAAGAGACAGAACAGGTTTTCATACACCCTCCTAATCACAAAAGCAAACTACAACAAAGCCAGAGTGGCTTCAAAAGACTATAAAGGCTTTTAAAAGAGGAAAGGGGATACTTATGTATAAATGTAATACAGAAAAGTAATTTAAAGAGTCTAACCTGTTGGAAGAACAAAAATTGTTAAAATGTCTATACTACCCAAAGCAATCAACACATTTGATGCAATTCCTATCATAACACCAACAGCATTTTTCATAGAACTAGAACAATTTTAAAATTTGTATGGAATCACAAAAGGTCTCAAATAGTGAAAGCAATCATGAAAAAAAAAACTGGAGGTATCATAATTCCAGATTTCCAGCTATATTACAAAGCTATAGTAATTAAAACAATATTGTACTGGCACAAAGAACAGACACACAGATCAATGGAATGAAACAGAAAACCTAGAAATAAAACCACAATTATATAGTCAATTAATCTTCTATAAAAGAGATGAATATACAAATATGAAAAAGTCTCTACAACAAATGGTGTTGGGAAAACTGGAGAGCCACTTGCAAAAAAATGAAAATTGGATCACTTTCTTACACCATACACAAAAATAAACTCAAAATGGTCTAAAGACCTAAATGTGAGACCTGAAACCATAAAAACCCCTGAAGAGAGGACAGTCACTTCTCTGACACTGACAATAACATATTCTCGATATGTCTCCTGAGACAAGGAAGATAAAAGCAAAAATAAACTACTGGGACCACATCAAAATAAAAAGCTTCTGCACAGTGAAAGAAATAATCAACAAAACTAAAAGGCAACCTACTGAATGGGAACAGATATTTGCAAGTGACATATCCAATAGAGGGCTAATACCCAAAATATATAAAAAACTGATACAACTCAATACCCCCCAAAATAAATAATCCAATTAAAAAATGGACAGAAGATATGAAGACATTTCACCAAAGAAGACTTACAAATGGTCAACAGACACATGAAAAGATGCTCTCGTCATCAGAGAAATGAAAATCAAAACTACACTGACCATCTTGTACCTATCAGAATGGCTAAAATTAAAGCAAAAGAAACAACAGGTGTTGGTCAGGATGTACAGAAAGGGGAACCCTCCTCCACTGTTGGTAGGAATGCAAACTGGTGCAGCCCCTATGGAAAACAATATGCAAGTTCCTCAAAAAGTTAAAAATGCAACTACCCTACAACCCAGTAATGTAATTGCTGGGTATTTACTCGAAAAATATAAAAACACTAATTCAAAGGGAAACATGAACCCCGATGTTTAATGCAGCATTATTTACAACTGCCAAGCTATGGAAGCAGCCCATGTCCAGGGACAGATGAATGGATAAAGAAGAAGTGGTGTGTACACACACACACACACACACACACACACACACACACACACACGATTATTACTCAGCTATAAAAAGGAAGGAAATCTTGCATTTGCAACAACATGGATGAATCTAAAGAGTATAATGCTAAGTGAAATAAGTCAGAGAAAGACAAAGACCGTACGATCTCATTCATACATTTAATTTAAAAAATAAAATAAAAGCAAAGGAAAAAAGAGACAGTGCAAGAAACAGACTTCTAACTATAAGGAACAAACAGAGTTACCAAAGGGAAGGTGGGTGGAGAGATGGGTGAAATAAGGGATGAGGATTAAACAGTACACTTATGAGAAAAAAAAAAAGCATAAGAGCAAACAAAGAAAATGAAAACATGGGACTCATTCAAAAATCCTTAAAGAATTTTTAAAAATAAAACAAAAAATGAAAAGATATATACCGTCCAAGCCCCACAGGATGGTGTGTTCAGGTCCACTTTTCTGAAAAGCTATCTAAAGAAACAACAAAAACAAGGAATATAAACAAATTCATAATAAGAAGAAGGACACATAGGTTGTTCTGTCCCTCTCTTCAAAAGTATGGTCAAAGTTACACACACAGATCTGAAACTTTCTCGAGAATTTTCTTACTCTTGCTGTTGTCCTTTATCTCCTGGCTACTGGGTAATTTTCTATTCTCGGTACATTACTCTCAACCCTTTATTTATTATTTACATGCTCTCCTTTACTGCTTACAACTCTGTGGAGTAGGCACTGTTTTATAGATGGGAAGAGCAAGTCTCACCGAACTTGACAAAAGCCCCCCAAACCACACTGCTAATAAATGGCAAAGCCAAGACTTGAACCCCAATCAGTCTGGACCCAGAGCCCCTACTCCTGACTTGGGTTGCAATTCTGTCTCACCCTGTCCTGGAGGCAATCAATCAACTAGCCCTAAGCCTGAAGCCTACAGAGGTAGGTCTAGTCAGGCACCATCTACATATGATTGCATTTATGTACATCCCACTGTTCCAAAAAGAGAGCGTTCATTTGTTGGAAGTGAGTTTAAAAAAAGAAAGGAAGTCTAGAAGCATTAAGTGAGTTAGAAATGAGACAAGTGCAAAAGGTAGGCCTTAAACACTATATAGGGGAAACAAATTCGGTTGAAGAACTTGAAAAGGGGAATCTGAGGTACTACAGGACCCACTGTCTATCAGCCACAAACCTACCAAATACTCAAAGAAAATGCCTTCACTTCTAAGTCCCAAAAGCCAATATATTTCAGTCTGCACCTACTAACATCCTATCCCAAAGCACCACTACATATTCCTTCTTCCTCAATATCCCAAACAGCCTCTGCTGCTCTTCTGATACCAAAGCCTGGTTTGTAGCAAATAGTTGTCAAAAAAGCTCTGGTAAGAGGTAATTAAAAATAAAAAGCCAAGAAGTTCTGGTTCACTCCCACTGATAACAAGATACCTCAGAACCCCTTACCCACAAAAGCAGTGGTTCTGTAATGTGAAAATGAAAAGGGGAAATCTCACTAAAATGGAGCAGGGAGGCCCATTCAACATCAATTATGGGAAGAACTGTCAATCACAGGCCCCGAAAGGAAAAGATGGACATCGTATCTCTACAAGGAATTCAGCCAGCCAGCCATGCAACTCAGCCAAAGAGAAACCATCATCAGCCTGAACTCTTGCTTCTCTCCAAGGGACTTTTGTTAAACAACCCCTCCCAACTTCCGCCTTCTCCTCTTCCTCCTCCTCCATAAACATTTCTCTCCTTCCTCTGTGGGACTTGCCTGCCACAGCCTGCATGCCCCAAATGGCAATTTTCTGCTATCCCTAAATAAACCCATCTTGGTGGTAAAATAACTAGCTGTTTTAATCCTTTAGGCTAACAGTAACTTTTCATTAGAACGCTAGGCAGCTACAAAGGGAATAACTGGTTCAAGCAAGAGTGGAAGGGTTCCAACTGATTTCTCTACCTTAACTTGTCTAAAACTGGACAAGAGGCTCATCACTACTCTCTGTCCTTCTCTCCACCTCTCACTGCTTTCTTCTACCACAATATGAATTTATGAAGTTTGCCCCTTTCCTTTCTAAAGGAATCAGTGAAAGTAAAACTCTAGATAATAAAACTATTAAACAAATACATAAAGGAAATCTCACTAGAAAGGAAAAACAGCAAATTAAGAAAACTGAAGCTAACCAAAGCAACTTACGTACAAGAAAATATTATAACAGTTACAGAACCATGCTAAGTGGACTTCAGTACTCTCCAAACAGAAAGAAAGCTTTCAAAGAAAACCTTAAGATGTAGTATTTATCATTTCTGCATCGCATCTGGAGGAGAGGGCAGGGAACCAGCTCAAAATGCTTTGGTCAATTCAAGCCACCCTAGGCTTCTATTCATTCAAGTTTTCAAAAATTTGCTTTAATTCGCTAATTGTTCATATCCGTACAACTTCAAAAATTCTGGGAACTTAAATTTAATTTGCTACATCTTATTTATTTTAGCACTTCAATGAGAAGACAAGGATAAATCAAATTCTACTCAATTTAGGAAGAGAAATCACATTCCATTCCTCCCAGATAAGGAAGGGTTCCTCATTTCATTAATAATGTCTGTAAAAACAAATGCAATCTTTAAGAAAAGAAATTCCAAAATTACTAGAAATAATCTGAGGCTGACACTAGAAAATTAGGGGGAGAAATGCCAAGAAGCACTAAACTATATGAAATCCAACTCTTTAGAAATAATATTTGAATGCTAATTAGAACAAAAGAATATGAAATATAATGCTTGGCCAGTTCTATACAAAGCCCACTGAGAGCATAATGCCATTTGCTGAGATTGTTTCAAATGTTCCTGACAGAAATGGAAACTGAAAATATCTTTAACCCACATTATCCTACAGCACCTCTATGAAAACCCACTTCTAGACACATTCATATTAATGAATCTATCGCAATACTCTTCTAAAAGGAAAAGTTTAAATGGCTGTTTTTTAAAATGAAATCTTATATACCGGAAAGCCAAAAATACACAGTAGGAAATCATGGGAAATGCAGACATCTCCAATTTTCAGCATCTAAGGTTTCAGAAATGCAGTCAGTCTAAAAATCATCTGTTTTTCACCATGATTTGGTTTCATTTTTTCTGGACTCATTCATTTCTTTTCATTATCAGTTCATTCATTTCTGAAGACCATGCATAATCACTGTTCACACTAACCAGGAGGAATGTCATCTTCTGGTACAAAAGGGTCATTGCAGGGGTATATATCAGGTCTACAAACCACTGAGGGGTGAGGTGCAAGACAATCATGTTTTTCTTTTTTCAGGAATTCAAAGAGACAGGAAAAATAATGGTAAAACAGGCAAGGAGACAATGTATGTGGAATTTTATTGTATGTGCAAAACAACCCAACATATAAATGTCTCCTCAGTAAAGGAAAAATATTATTTCAACCATATTTCCTACCCTTGGCACTTCAACATTTATCTAGACCCAGACTACTCACCTATATGGAACATTAAAATATGTGAATTTACTTGTCTATAATCTGAAATTACTCAATAAAAGGTAAGTGAAAAAATTATTACAATTAAATAATTTACTTATAATGAATCAGCATCCTTCCCCTTTCTCTAGCTTGGATATTTTATTCACTTTTGTATGTTTTTTTTAAGATTTTATTTATTGGGCAGCCCAGGGGGCTCAGCGGTTTAGCACCACCTTCAGCCCAGGGCATGATCCTGGAGAGTCAGGACTGAGTCCCACGTCAGGCTCCATGTCAGGCTCCCTGCATGGAGCCTGCTTCCCCCTCTGCCTGTTGTCTCTGCCTGTGTGTGTGTGTGTGTGTGTGTGTCTCATGAATAAATAAATAAAATCTCTTTAAAAAATGATTTTATTTATTCATGAGAGACAAAGAAAGAGAGGCAGAGACATAGGCAGAGGGAGAAGCAGGCTCCATGCAGGGAGCCTGATACAGGACTCAACCCCCTGACCCTGGGATCACATCCTGAGCCTAAGGCAGATGTTTAACCACTGAGCCATCCAGGTATCCCTCAGTTTTGTATTTTAATCTAGTTTCTCTCTCTCTTTTTTTTTTAACAGGAACTAAATATCCATTTCACATTCAAAAGACAGACCCAATCATCACACTGAAATTCCATAGTCTAAAACACAATCACTGACATCAAACAGTTAGCATTTTTCAACAATTTTGAGGTTAAGTCCTACTTAGATGGAAGCAGATCAACAAAAGTGAAAACACCTTCAGAATGACCAAGATAAAAAGAGGATGTACAAGTTGGCAAAATTAGGAATGAAAGAGAACTACCACATCAATTACTACCAGCCATAAAAAAAAAAAACTCACAGGGATTATAAAGGAATAATCAAAAAATCTATGCCACCAAACTAGACAACTCAGAAGAAAAGAAAAATTTCTGAGACCATGTAAACTAACAAAACTGTCTAAAAAAAGAGAAAAATTTTATTAACTTATAGCAAGCTAACAGATTGGATTAATAATTAAAAATCTACCCACAAAGAAAAGCTCAGGTGCAATGGTTTCACATGTGACTATTTAAGGTATCAAAGCAGTATCAATCCTTCACAAATTCTTCTAAAAAATAAGAGGAAACGCTTCCCAACTCATTCTATGAAGTCAGTTTTACTGACACCAAAAAGAGACAAAAAAACACAAAAAACCTACAGATGAATATCACTCATGAATACAGATTCAAAAAATCTTCAATAAAATCTAGGAACATATAAAAAAGATTATATACCATAAACAAATGGGACTTATCCTGGGAATGCAAAATTGGTTTAACCTCCCAAAATCAATTAGTATAATATGGATGGAATATTAATAAAGTACAAAGCTACATGACAATCTCAATATATGCAGAAAGAATATTTCACAAAACCCAATACTCAGTTGTGATTAAAAACTCCCAACAAACTTCCATAACCTGACAAAGGTGATCAACAAAAAATCTACAACTAACATCACATTTAACAGTGAAGGACTGAATGTTTTTCCCTAAAATCAGGACAAGGCAAGAATGTCCACTCTTACTACTTCTATCCAATACTGTAACGGAGGTTCCATTCAGTGCAACAAAGCAAAAAAGAAAATGAAGAAGGGAGACCATCCAGATCAGAAAGGAAGTAAAACTGTCTGGCTAATGAATTTCATCATTTCATCATGACATCAGAACATGTCATGAGCCTATATGCAGAAAATTCTAAGGAATCCAAAATAAAACTAGAACTAAAGCACAAGCTCAATGAGGTCACATGATACAAATCAATATACAAAATCAACCACAGTGACCACAAAGAGGAAGCATGAGGTGGGGCACTTGGGTGGCTCCGTCAGTCAAGTGTGCAACTCTTGATTTCAGTTCAGGTCATGATTGCAGGGTCATGAGAGCCACATGGGGCATGGAGCCTGCTTGGGATTCTCTCTCTTCATCTCCTTTGCAACCCGCTCCTCCCTGCCCCATTTATGTGCATATGCATGCTCTCTCTCTAAAACGAAAGAGAGAGAGAGAGAGAGAGAGAGAGAGAGAGAGAGAGAGAAAGCATGAGGAGCTCCTTTATAATGATGAAATAAGCAGGTGCTTTGATGTGGTGGTTACACAAATCTATACATGTGACTATTGTACACAACACACAAATGAGTGCATGTAAAAAGTGGTAAAATCTGAATAAGGTCTACAGATTGTATTATATCAATTTTCTGGTTTTCACAGTGTATTACCGTTACACAAAATGTTACCACAGGGATAAACCAGGGTGAAGAGTACACAGGACATTTCTGTGCTACTTCTATAACTTTGTGTCCATGACTGTTTCAAAATAAAAAGTTTTCTTAAAAAATCAACTTTTTTTTACAATAAAAGCAACAATCAAAAATGAAATTAAGATCCCCAAGGTGATTCTTTTGTATACATTTGGGGTTCACCATTCCATATTTGTTTCATGACCTCAAGAACAGAAATTACATAAGCATATGAAGTATAACAATTACAAATTACAAATTGGTAAAATTCCCAAGCTTATGTACCCATCAAAATCATCTAGAGATCATTTAAAAATTTCAAAACCTGTGTAACACCCCAGACCCAATTAAATCACAATTTCTGGGATGAGGACTTAGGCATCAGTATCTTTAAAACCCCCTGGGTAAACCACTGCTTATTATTATTGCTAAAGCAATAATTCTCTATTTTTTGTTCAGGACTTCTTACCATAAAACCCCAAATTGCAATTGCTCATGAGTTACATTTATCAATATTCACCAAATATTAAAAATTAAGACAGAAATGTTTTTAAATATTTAAAGGCGTACCTGGGTGGCTCAGTTGGTTAAGCATCTGCCTTCAGCTCAGGATGCCAGGGTCCCAGGATTGAGCCCCACATTGGGCTCCTTGCTCAGCAGAGAGCCTGCTTCTCCCTCTCCCCCTGCCTGCTAGTCCCCCTGCTTGTGCACACACGCACACACTCTCTCTCTCTAATAAATAAATAAATTCATTCATTCATTCATTCATTCATTAAATCACTATAAAGGACAAAATAAGTTTATTATGTGTTAACAAATGTGTCTTCAAAAAAATAACTTTTTCTCAAGACAACAAACTACTGGCACCATTATATTTTTACAAGTTCCTTTAATGTCTGGCTTAAAAAAGGAAGCTGGATTTTCATATTTACTTTCTGAATTCATTCCATTGTGATATGTTGTTTTGACTGCAGTATATAAAGACAATTCAGTCTTACACAGATACCCAGTTGGAAAGAGGAGTATTTAATAGTCTTTTCAGGTAACTGTGGTCCTGTCAGGTAGCTTCTGAAAAGCCCATTGTATGCTCTAAAATAATGAGAGCAAAAAGAGCATATAATATTTTAGTATAATTATGAAAATAAGTATGACCTCAATGACCCCTTAAAAGGTCCTGGAGACACCCAGAAGTCCCCATACTACACTTAGAGAACTGCTGGCATGAGGTATAGAAGAAAGGAGGACTAATGAGGTCTGCAGCTGTCAGGTTTTACAGGAAGGTAGGGCTTCCACTAGGAAAATGAGACGGGGAGCAGAAAAGACAGCTCAAAAACCATGTTGATTTTCACTGAAAAGATTAACACTTAAAAGTGAACTGAATAAAAACCAGACACTAGCCGAAAAGGAAAACTATATCCAAACACCAGTATAAATGTGATATATAAAAGAAACCCAGCTATTAAAAGAAATTCCAGGTCAAAGGATTATCGCAAAGTGGACACATCCAGGGAGCCACATCAGGGTCATACGATAGGGCGATGCCAGCACCCTCAGAAGCGTCCTTTGTCCCTCTCAGTTATCAATATCTTCTCCTTCCCCTAAAATAATCACATTCCTTGTTCCTGACACCCCTTTACAATTTTACTTAGGCAAAATTGTCCAGTTTGGATTCTGCTATGTCTAGCATCTTCTACTCAACATTAAGTTTGTGAGATGATTACAGCTGTTGAGTGCAGCTTCAATTTTTTCATTCCTACCACTTTATAATGTACAACTACACCACAACTTACATAATCGTTCCACCACTGATGAACACTTGGGATGTATCTAAGTGGGGCTATGATATATAATGGTACTACCCACACCACCATACACATATCCGGGCACAGTCATGCATGCACAGCTGCTGAGTGCACACACAGAAGACCAATCCTGGTTCATAAGGTATCTTCGACTTTAGTACAACCCCCAACAGTTCTTCAACACGTCTGCACCAATTCACACCCCCATCAGTTAGGATATGCATTCCAGCTGCTCTACGTTCTCCAGGCTACAGACTGTCAGTCTTTTCAATTTCAGCTGACCTTGAGACGGTGGTGGTATCTCATTATTTAATCTGCACTTCCTGATTACTGAGTTTAAACTTTTTTTCATATCTTCATTGGCTATTTGTATATCTTCTTCAAGGTGCAAGTTCAAGTCTCTTATCCTTTTACAATTTTACTTAAGCAAATGTATTAGATTATGTATTAGATTATCTGGCTTCCTTACTGATTTCTTCCAGCTCTTTAAATTTTCTAGGTAGGAGACATGTCAGTTTACATGTGATTCAAACATTCTATTCCAGCCTATGGATTACTTTTAAAATCGTAATGGTACATTTTAATAAACAGAAGTTCCTAATATTAATTTATTTCAACTTAGCATCTATTCATTTATAGTCTGTGTCCTGTTTAAGAAAGGTTTTCCTACTCTTAGGCCATGAGGCTTTTCTATATAATTTTTTACCTTTCACCTTAGTCTATCTGGAATTGATTTTTGTAAATGATATAAGGTAGGGGTCAAATGTGATTTAAGGATACCCATCTTAATAATCACACACCAATACCAAAAAGACCATCCTAAAAAAAAAAAAAAGACCATCCTTCTCAAACTGTTTTGCACTTAACACAATCAAACATCTATATATGTGTGCACCTACTTCAGGACTTTCTACTCTCAGTTTCATTAATCATATTTGCCTACACTTATGCATGTTAATACCACGCTGCTTAAATATTATAGCTGTTTAATAACTCTTCATATTGCATAAGGCCAAATATTTGTCATTCTTCAAGAGTGTCCTGATGGCACTCTATTTTTCCACATTCCACATTCTATTTTCCACATTCCAGATTTTAGAAACAGTCCATTTGCAATGCCCTCCCACAAAAATTTTCAGGCTATGACCTAGGTTGGACAAAGTCTCTGTATTGATTTAGAGAGAACCGACATCTCCATAATATTAAGTCTTTCATTTCATGAACTTGATATAATCTCCCTTTATTTACCTTTTCCTTAAATTCTCTATTCTATAGTTTCCTACACAAAGGTATTATAAATTTCTTGGTAGTTCTATTCCTATATATTGGGATTTTTAAATTTTTTTTTATTTATTTATGATAGTCACAGAGAGAGAGAGAGAGAGAGAGGGAGGGAGGCAGAGACACAGGCAGAGGGAGAAGCAGGCTCCATGCACCGGGAGCCTGACGCGGGATTCGATCCCGGGTCTTCAGGATCGCGCCCTGGGCCAAAGGCAGGCGCCAAACCGCTGCGCCACCCAGGGATCCCATATTGGGATTTTTAATGCCACAATAGTACCTTTGTTAATTTCATTTCCCAGTTGTTATAGAGAATTCAATAACCATGCTAAACACACTTCTAAATTCCAATAAATGCACTGGCTAGAAGCTACACAGCATAATGGTGAACAAACTCCTTGCAGATTAAACTCTTCCTAAGATTATTCTTTCCTAGTTTGCTTAAGAATTTTTCATCATGAACAAATGTTAAATTTCAGTGTTTTCTGCACCTAGTGATGATTGTACAGTTTTTCTCCTTCATTAATATGGTGAGATATATTTGATTTTTAATATTAAACCCACCTTGCATTCTAGAATAAATGCAAAATGCTCATATTATACCCTTTTATATTGATACATCTAATTGTTATTCTTAAGGATACTTGCAAATATGTTCATGAATGAGACTGCCCTATAATTTTTTTTCTTATAACGTCCTTGACAATATGTGACATCAAAATTATGCTTGCCTGGCAGGACCTCCAGACTTAGAAGACTTTGGCTACCTGATTTCAAATCTCCCCATACTTCCTCCCTCCAAAACATCTATCAGGAGAGCAAAACAATCCACACATGACCCATGTGCCTCCATGCATTAAGAGGAGGCAGAATACAATAGCCTTCAAATAACCTATAAGGAGAGAAATAAACTGCGTTCCAACAGAGCTTCCACCATGCCCCACAGCAAGCCTGCAGGTGGAAAGAACAGGACTGGGGATATTAAATGTTTTGTAAAACAGAGTAAAAACAGGTGGAAGACTTAAATGACCCTCACCTCCCCCAACCCTCTGGAAAGAAAAGTGTTAAGTTACTGAATGCAGATCAAGACTTGATAGTTCACAGAACTGGCTACAGGAAAAGGGACTTGAAAGTTGAGTGGAACTAGAAGTTGCAGGTTTGGAGAAGCAATGCTTGTGAGGGAGGGTCAGATATTTAGAGAGAGTGGCATTTCTTGGAGACATGGCAGAAAAGAGAAAGAAAGAAAAGAAAGAAAGAAGAGAAAATTTAAGGAACTGCAGAAATGAAAGCAAAATAAGGCAAGCCATCCACCCGTCAAAACCAATCATTCAAAAAAGAACTTCAGGGAAGAAACAACTGGAAAGAGTGGTCTCCAATCAAAAAACCTACTCATAAAATAAACAGGGATGCAAAAAATAAAGCCCAAGCCCACACAAAACTGCTATAAGGAAACAAAATGTAAATCAAAGCATTTCACTAATAAAACATCTCCCCTCTCAAAGCAACCATGAAACCAAAGAAATCTGTGACAAAACACTCAAAACTGAACTAAATATCCTCCAACAAGCACATATGAATCTAATACAGAAACTGAGAACAGAAATAGTGTGAAAAAAAAAAGTGAAACAAAAGCAAACTGAACTTATTCAGAATAGAAATTTTAAAAATCTTATTACAAAAGACTGAATTAAAAGGTACCCAAAGGAGAATAAATTCAAATGAAAATTTATGAAAGGCAGTGAAAAAACCACCAACCAAAAGAAAAAGATAAATGAGTATGCAGAAAGAAAGTGAATGAAACAGAAAATAGGCAAAGAAAGTCAAACATCATGTAACACATATTCCAAGGTATGTATATGCAAGACTCTGGGGGAAAAAGTTTAAAATACTGAAAGAGAATATTTAAGACAATAATCCAAGAAAATTCTCTGGAAATAAAAAAAGACTTGAAACTACACACTAGAAGAGCCAACTGACCAAGAACAAGTAATTCTAAAATGTACACTAATAAACCATAAGACTTTAAGATACTGAAAAGATAACTTACAATAGCAGAAAATCAGACGTACACAAAAGTAGCACTTTTTTTTTTTAAGATTTTATTTATTCAGGGGAATCCCTGGGTGGCGCAGCGGTTTGGCGCCTGCCTTTGGCCCAGGGCGCGATCCTGGAGACTCGGGATCGAATCCCACATCGGGCTCCCGGTGCATGGAGCCTGCTTCTCCCTCTGCCTGTGTCTCTGCCTCTCTCTCTCTCTCTCTCTCTCTCTCTCTCTCTGTGACTAACATAAGTAAATAGATTAAAAAAAATTAAAAAAAATTGTTCTGGGAGCTTACAGAGGCATAGGATATGTATCCCAGCCCTGGACTGGGCTCTGAAGATGGAAAAAAAAAAAGATTTTATTTATTCATAGAGACACAGAGAGAGAGAGAGAGAGAGAGAGAGAGAGAGAGAGAGAGAGAGGCAGAGACACAGGCAGAGGGAGAAGCGGGCTCCATGCAGGGAGCCCAACGTGGGACTCGATCCCAAGTCTCCAGGATCATGCCCCGGGCTGCAGGTCGCGCTAAACTGCTGTGCCACTGGGACTGCCCAGTAGCACATCATTTTTAAGAAACTTAAGGGGAAAGGGCAAAAACAAGGTTTTTATATCCAGCCAAGCTGTCCTTTAACTATCAAGGCCATGAAAAATATATGAACAAGCAAGAACTTACAAAATACTTATGCATACACCAGTCCTCATCACCCTTCTCAACTCAGGCCCATCATCTAAATCACAGACACCCCAGAATGATCAGAGACTGTTTTCTCAGTTCTCCCAAAGATACCCAACTAATACACTTCTAGATGCACTGGAAAGAAATTAATCCCTTACACTCAATGGATGCATTATAGCTTGAACTCCATCTATACAAGGGATAGAGCCAGCAATTAGTTACAGGGGCTCAAGGCAAAGGCAGTGACACACAGGTCACACATTAGAATCCTGAAGGCACAACACCTTGACTTTGTGGACTCTAGCCTTATGGTTTCCAACACCAGGGGCTGGCAGACCAAGAGCCTCAGGTGCAGAACATGCACTCTGCTCTTCAACCTCTGCACCCAGGGTAACCTCAAGCTTCATTAGAATACATCTGCATTGCGGTTTCCACTCCTCATGGGGGAAGATGGCCATGACTGTTCCAGCAAGAACCAGCTAGGGCCCAAACCCCACCCTCCCAACCAACAGGAGGAGTCCCTCAGATGACTGGAAACATCCCCAATTGGAGACGCCCTCACAATGACCCATAAGCTACGCAAACATGAAAACACACCACTAACCCGGATGCACCTGCCACTTCTTGGCCTGCCTTGCTCTGCCACCTTGAGAGTATACTGTCTGTAATAAACTGCTTTATGCTTGCTACTTTCCTTCTGGCTGTCTTTATTCAGGTGTGAGTGCAGATCCTCATGTAAATCTTCCACAGGGAATCTAAGAACTGAGACCTCCATTCACACAATGCAGACTCTCCCACGGGTAACAGAATGACTGAAGAAACTTAGGCAAAAGGGCTGATAAAGAAGTGAACAGTTTTTGTACTCAACTGTAGAACTAAAACTAAAGACAAGACTGGGGTCATGAAGAGAAGAATGGTATATAAACCTACGTTATGCCAAAGTAGAAAATTGCAACTAAAATAATGGGAAGATAAAAGAGAAAGAAAAAAACAATAAAATCACTATTATATAACAGGCAAGAATCAAAAGATGTCATTTAAAGATGACGTACAAGATAGTAAAAGGACAGGTTAAAAAGCAGGAAGGGGATTAAAGGTACTATAAATTAAAAAAAAAGGTACTATAAATTCATGTAATTGAGAAATAATCACTAGGACAAAAATGTAATCCTTCCCAGATACGAAAAGAAGTTTTCTACTAACTCAGGGAAAACACACCTAGTAATGAGTGAACACAGTAAATATGATACAGACAATAATTATATCATAGGCAATAAGAAAACTGAAAACAAATATATCAGTTATAACAATTACTGTGAACGAGCTTAACTTGCCTCTTAAAAAATCTTCAAACTTGCTTAGAGAGGAAAGGCCAACTCTACCCTGTACACATGAGAAGACATATTTAAAATGCAATGATTCAAAAGGCTAAATATGAAGGGATGCACAAAAACTTACCAGGCAAATGGAAGCATTTAGGTTGCAATCATATCAGAAAAAAATAAAATTTAAGACGTAAAGTATTCAAATGGATAAATGCTAAAAGCTATTATTTCACAATGAAAATAAATGTCACTAAAATTTGTAAACCAAATAACTGAAACTGTAACTGATTCAAGAAGAAATAGAAATTCTCTATAAACAAGAAATACACACTACTCCGTACACAAAACAGGTCAAGAAGAAAAAAATCAGTAAGGACTAAAAGTAAATGATCTTGGGGCACTTAGATGGCTTAGTCAATTAAGCCTTCACTCAGGTCATGATCCCAGAGTCCTGGAATGGAGCCCCACAGCAGGCTCCCTGCTCAGCAGGGAGTCTTGCTTCTTCCCCTCCCTCTGCCCCTCCCCTCTGCTTGTTCTCTAGTTCTCTCTCTCTTACTCTCTCGCTCTCAAATAAATACAATCTTAAAAAAAAGTAAATGATCTAAGCAATATAATCAATAAAGTAGGTTTTCTGGACATATATGAAAACCGTACTCTAATGGACAATACACCTTCTTGAACAAACACAAAACAATTACCTATATTAAGGCACAAATAAATCATTAATGTAATCCTAAAACAGAAACATTATAAACAATAACCAGCTATTAGAATGCAAAGAAAACTAAAAATAACACTGGAAACAATGTAAAACAGTACCAGAAGAAGAGCTGAATAAATGCATTATGGTACAGTCACACATGGAATACAGCAAAAAGAATAAATGACCCATGAGTACTTACAACAACATAGATAAATTTTTAAAAATTGTTAACAAAAGATCTAAATACAAAACCATATATAATGACCTAAATTTAAAACCAGGTAAAACTTATCAATTTAAAAGTCAACATAGGTGCTACCCTTTGAGAGTAGGGTGGTCATGACCTGAAGGGGACACTGGAATGTTCTAGGTGCTAGTTTCATGGGTGAATGAATATATCTTGTAAAAAGTCACCAAGCTCCTTGTGATATGTAAATTTTTCTGTATCAACACCAATAAAATTAACAATTATTTTAAAAATCAGGAAACTGCTAGAAACTAAATTTTTAAAAAGTCTTCCTGTCTAAAAATTTAAACTCTTGGAAGAAAGAGAATAAACAAATCACAGAATTCCTGAAAAATAATGATAATGAAAACATCACATATCAGAGCCCATGGAAAAATTTAAAGTACTAATCAGAAAAAAAGTCCAGAGCCCTAAACACTTACATCATTTTCTTTTTAAGAAAGTGAATGAATGACATTCCAAAAAAGCTAGAAGGAGAACAAGATAAACCAAAAGGAACCCAAAGATGGCGTCCAGCTGGCTCAGACTCTTAATTTTGAGATGGTGAGTCTGAGTCCCAAGCTGAGTGTAGAGTTTACTTTAAAAATAAGTAAATAGGGCAGCCTGGGTGGCTCAGCGGTTTAGCGCCGCCTTCAGCCCAGGGCCTGATCCTGGAGACCGGGGATGGAGTCCCACATTGGGCTCCCTGCATGGAGCCTGCTCCTCCCTCTGCCTTGTCTCTGCCCCTCTCTCTCTCTCTTTCTCTCTCTCTCTCTGCATGTCTTAAATGAATAAATAAATAAAATCTAAAAAAATAATAATAAATAAATAAATAATTTTTGTTTAAAAAGATGGTAACTATAAAAAGCAAAAATTAATGTGGTAGAGAACAAATTAATAAAAATCCTGGTTCTCAAAAAAACTAAGTTCATTTATATGAGGTACCTACAATAGTCAAATTCACAAAGCAGAATGGTGGCTGCCAGGAGCTCGGGGAAGGGAAAAATGGGGAGTATTTCAGTAGGTACAGAATTTTCATATGGAAAGATGAAATCATCGTGGAGCTGGATGGTCCTGATGGCTGCACAACAGTGTGAATGTACTTGTACTTAATAACACAGACCTGTATATTTGAAAAAATGGTTAAAATGATCTATTTTATGTTATATATTTAAATAAATTTGTTATATATTTAAAGCATACACTAATTTCATCAAAAAGGGGGAAAAGGAGCAAATACACAAATATAAAAAAGATAAAATATAAAAATAGAGACTCCTCTGCACACTTCCATGCAAACACATTTAAAAACCTAGATAAAAGTAGATAAGTAGAAAATACAGTGTATTAAGAGGGGCCCCAATACACAGAATGCTTAAACCAACCAATTTCCTTAAAAGAATCAGAAAAGGTTGTCAAAGAACTACCTTACCAAAAAACAATCAAACCCAGATATCACAGAGGAACCTACCAAACCTTTAGAAATCAGGTAGTCCCAATATTAAATTGATTTAAAATGTGGAAAATAAAGAGTAACTTCCAAATTCTTTATGAATCAACCATAACAATACCTAAACCTGATAAAGATAGCAAAAAAACAAAAACAAAAAAATGACAAAGAGCACTTATGAACACTGATGCTGTGTTATTACAGAAAAAAACCCAACACCAGACTAAGAGTTTATCAAATGCAAGAATGGTTCAGTATTAGGAAATCTAGTCATACAACTCACCATACTAATAAATCTAAGGAGAAAAAAAATACAAATTACCTCCAAAAGGGCGGAAAAAGTCAATGACAAAATTCAACATCCATTCCTAATTTTGAAAAAACAACTCTTGAATAAGTAGGAATGGATTTACACTCCTTAACATGACTTCACTAAGAAAGAGAGAGAGAGAGAACATGAGTGTGCATACAGGACAGAGCAGGAGCACCAACATCTTACTGGGTCAAAACCAGAGGCACACCCACTACAGCCAAGAACCAAGCAAACCATGCCCACTACCTCTTCTACGATTTAACACTGTTCTGGAGGCATTCACCAGTGCAGTCAGGCAAGAGGAAACAAGAACACAAACAATGGAGAAGGAGAAATAAAACTCTAAACCGATGACACAAGAGTAAACATGGAAAACCAAAAATATTGATGAAAACAACTCAAGAAAGAGAATTCTGCATATATAAAATTAACAAACGAAAAACCAACAGCCTTCATATACACAAATAATAACTGGTTAGAATGCATAATGGAAGAGAAAATCCCACTCACCAACAGCAACAGAAAAGAGCACAAACTTAAACAAGAAATGTTCAAAACTTATATGAAGAAATCTTTAGATTCACACATTCCTGAAAGGCACACAAAGCTAGACTTGGTTAAGACATCACAACTTTATCAGGTTGTCAGTTCTCCCTAAATTAATTTATAAATATAATGTCATTCCAATAAAAGTTACTCAGAAGTTTCTCTATGGAGCTAGACAAGTTGACACTAGATAACACTGAACAGAAGGAGCTATAAGGGAAACTAGCCCTACCAAATATTAGAACAAAGCTCCATGATTAAAACAGTGGTACCAGCACCTGAAATGGCAGACAGACCAATGAAATGTAACAGAAACCCCCAAAACAGACCCAATTTACATAAAGAAATCTAATATATAACAATGGTGGCATCTCAAATGACTTGAGCAAAGATGGGTTTCATAAATGTTGGGACAACTGAACAGCCATTTGGAAGAAAATAAAATTAAATCCATTCCTAATATCACATACCAGGATAAACTCCCAAGTATAGCAGAAATCTAAATGTAAAAAAATGAAAGCTACCCAAGTTCTTAAAGAAATCATTGGTGTAGGGAAAGGTTTTCTGACCTTGACTTAAAATCCATAACAAAAAGTAGTATGTGAATTTTCAACTGCCCAGGGGTTGGCACCACTAACCCCCATGTTAAAGGTCAAACTCAGAGATACTTCCGCTGGGTTTAGTTTGCCATTCTTTTCCTAACTTCTAGAGATGGATACAGATGCTCACTGAATTTTTTTCAGTCTTTCTTCCTTCCTAACATGCACTTACAGCTATAAACTTTCCTCTTAAGTATAACTTTAGCTGCACCCCACAAATTTTGATATGTAGTATTTTTATATTAATTCTGATCAAAATATTTTGTATTTTTAAATTCCCATTGTAATTAATATATCTTCTATGATGTATGGATTATTTAGAAACGATTTTACTTTTTGCTACTAATTTTAGTTTAATTTAGAGAATACTGTTCTGTTTGGCTTCAATTCTCTGAAATATCCTGAGACTTGGTTTTGTCCCACAACCTGACAGCCTGGGTGAATGTCCATGCACATAGGCAAATAATGTGTATTCTGCAGTTGTTAGGGACAGTATCTTGACATGCAAGGCAAATTTATTAATTGTGCTGTTCAAATCCTCTATATCCTTACTGAAGTTTGTTCACTCTAAGAGTAGTATAGCAGTATAAAAAAATAACAACTCCTTCTATGACAGTGAATGTATATATTTCATCTCACTATTTCTTTTAAAGCCTGTATTACAATCACTAAAATTCCTTTTGGATGATCTAAACACTCTACGAAAGAGAACAAAAAGGTGAATAACCTTCTCGACGCCAGTAAAAAATGGCAGCAATTTTTTTCAGCTAATTATTATCCAAAATGAGTTCATGGCACCTCTCTCCAAAATAAAAATCATCATTATAGACATCCTCCAAGGTTTCACTGGGTCAGATCCAATAACTCCAGACAGTAGATCAATTTGTTTAATTACTCAAAGATATATTTTGCAACTAATTCATGCTGCTGGGCTCATGGGAAAAGTTAGCAATGCTTCACAATACATTCCATAGATAATTACTGAGACTTTTAATTTTTCCAGACCAAAATTACCTTGGTCCTGCTCTCTGCCAAAGATGGCAAAGATCATTCTCCCCCTTCAGCACCCACTGCACTGCATCCCATTGAAGCTTGACACAATCTTAGAATCATTCTCCCACATTCTCTCCCATTGATTAGACTGATTCTAGTCAATCTTAGAATCGTGCTCCAGAGAGCATCCATTACAATCTGAACCCCACTGCCCCCTCTGCTCTATGGTAAAATCTCTGGTGATCTGTTCGTTCAGTCCGTTCAAGAACCTCAGGGCTCAGGTACAGAATGGGCACCTATTCCAATCAGTCTTCATCAGTGTCTTCCCATTTTCTCAGGTCAGGACAACATCTCCCACTTGGATCAAGCACCTTATGCAATCTCAGGGCGCCTTTTTGCTTTCCAATTCTCTAAGTGTATATCACAGTGATCTTTTTACATGTTTTTCTCAGCTGTTACACTTTCAGCCCCTCAAGGAACGGAACCATTTGATTTATTTTGATATCCTCAGCATCTAAGCAAAGCCTAGCAGCAGACAGATCCACTCTCTTTTGACCCTTGTCTCCTACAATCTATTCTCTACACAGCACTCCTAGTGACCCTTTTAAAATCTAAATCAAATGGTATCATTTTCCCGCTCAAAAACTTGCAATGGCTTTTCAACTCACTCAGAATAAAATTCAAATGCCATCACAGTCTCCTGGACCCTCTATGACCTGGCCCTTTATGACCTCTTGTAACCACACACCCCTCACTACTCACACTACCCTCCTACCACTTCAACAGCCTTTGCACTCACTGTTTCTCTGCCCCCAAGGCTCTCTGCCAAAATATCTGCCTGACTGGTACACTCCTTCACCTACATCACACCTCTGTCAACTGTCACCCGAGGAACACCTCCCCTGACCACACTATGATAAATGGCAGTCCCTGACACACTCTCCCCTTGCTTCTTTACTTTCTACACAGTCATTATAACTACATATGTTTCTGTTGTTTATTTATCATCTTTTTCCCACACTACAATGTGATATCTGTAAGAAAGGGCAGAAACTCGCTCTCCAGAACAGGGGTTGGGATTTTTTGCTCTGAAGAGCCAGATAGTGAATATTTTGTACTTTGGTATTTAGACAGTCCCTGTTGCAACTACTCAGCTCTGTCTTACAGCACAAAAGCAGCCAAAGACAATATATAAATTAGTGGGCAAGCCTGTGCTCCAATAAAATCTTCTTCACAAAATCAGGCAAAAGGCCAGATTTAGCCCAAAGGCTATTGTTTACCTTTGGAAGGTAAAGAGAAGCTTGTTCTAGAAGCTTGTTCTAGAAGCTTTGCATGCAGTACATTGACTTTGAATTAATCAATCATTCTCTGTTCTTGGAGAAACGACCTTTAATTGACAACATAAAATACCAACATTCCAACCTCATCAGAAAAGATAACTCCAAACCAGCTTCTGTACGCCTTTTACCAAAAAATCCACTTGCAGCTAATTATTCCTGAATGGCTGTTTGTTTCCACAGATATGCAATGTGTTCACTCTTACCACTAGAAAGTACATAAACCATATTAGTTTGACCCTCTGCAGAAATGTTTTTATTAAGTTGTGTTTTAACTTCATTTAAGACTAGAAAATAATCAGCCTCATAAAAACCACGTTCTAGAGGCACCTGGGTGGCTCAGTTGGTTAAGTATCCAACTCTTGATCTCAACTCAGGTCTGGATCTCAGGGTCATGAGTTTAAGCCCTGTGATGGACTCCGCGTTGGCCGTAGAGCCTACTTAAAAAACAAAAACTACATTCTAAGTGCTGCGTATACTCACTAGCCAATACAAAACTCCAAGTGTAAGTTCTGGGAACATACTAAGGAAAGGAAACTGGTCTGTTTTCTATGAATGATGACTACAGTGTAGAGATGAAGATGTTGTTTCCCCTTCTTTTTGGCCCTCAGGATGGGCCAAAAGGATGCTCGGCCAAGTACCTTGCCTACAGACTGGTTATGTCCCCAATACCTACGTCCTCTCTTCTCCAGGTTTCAGAGCCAGCCTACGTTTTCTAGCCTTCAGCACATGAAAGAAGGCTGCATCTGAGTATAGCCGATGGGATGAGAAGTGGTGTGTGCTGGCCCAGAAAGCCTCCCACAGGACTTGGCTTTTTCCCTACCCACCCACTGAACTGAGCAGGAGGAAGTTCCCACTTTCTCCTGAAGGCTGAGTCACAAGTATGGCCCTGTGGAATGTCACCCCATGAGGACCCCAAAACTAAGCTTCACTTGGGTGAGCAACAGATGTTTTTTGTGCTGAGTCACTGAAACCCTGCATGAGTAAAGCAATTTAGCTCTCTACAGCTAAAACCCTGAATTGGGAGGCTGGAATCCTGTCCAAAGAACAGGTTTTATTGTTTTCATTCGTGATCTTCATAGAGGTTTAATTCTCATTTATATTCAATTTCATTCTTTTGAGTATTTCCTATAAGCTAATTCAAATCTTTATGTAATAGGGTACAAGGGACAAGCCTCCACTGTTTGTGTTCAGTAAAACCATAGTATCTCAAACAACAAAAATCTCAATAAATATATTTGGATAAACATATATTTGGACAAATATAAACATTCAAACAAAAGTCTATTTGTAGCTTTCACTTATACACAGTTAATCTAAGTTGTACTGGGGTACCAAAAGAAAGAATACTGGGTAAATTCTAAACTGCAGGGCAATATATTTTGTCTCAAACAGAATTTGACAATCAGAAACCAAATAGCCTAAGAAATGAAACCACATCTCTAAACTCCTCTCTAGCACGAATAAGTAACCATAAACAAAGCTTTAAAAGAAAAAAAAATTGTTCTAACAATTAGAACAATTGTTCCTGTAATACCTAATCCCTATATAGCTCTATCATGTGATGCCATGAGGATTTGTTGTTTCCGCACTTTTTTTCCTGAGAAGTAGTATGGAAAAAACTGGACATGTCGGAAATGGAAGAACTTTTTAATTGGTCTATGTAACACAAAAGACAGTGTACAAGCTCTGAAAATTTTATGTATAACTCAGGTATGAACTTCACTATCATTGTTAAGCCTTGTAATCAATCATTCAATACTGTATTGTCAGCTTTTAAAAAGGAGTCATATTTTGGGGCACCTGGGTGGCTCAGTAGGTTAAGTGTCCTACTTTTGGTCTTAGCTCAGGTCTTGATCTCAGGGTTGTGAGTTCAAGCCCCTGTGTTGGGCTCCATGCTGGGCCTGGAGCGAGGAAGAAGAAGAAAGAAGAAGAAAGAAGAAGAAAGAAGAAAGAAGAAAGAAGAAAGAAGAAAGAAGAAAGAAGAAAGAAGAAAGAAGAAGAGAAGGAGGAGGAGGAGGAGGAGGGAGGAGGAGGAAGAGGAGGAGGAGGAGGAGGAAAAGAAAAGGAGTAATTAATGTTTTAATAATCTTCCTCCCTGGGATTTCTGAATGGACAATTCACCATTTGGTAAAGCCTTTGGAAACAATGTTGTTTGCAGCATGTAATTAAAATCTGGAGACAGGTGATTGAGGAATTTAGGGGTTTCTGTGCATTTCTGGTTTTTAAATCAAAAACCAGGATAATTAACTCTAAAAGATGTACAAAATAGGAGATAAATACGATGGAAAGCCAAGAACCAAGATAACATTTTAAATTCTATATGTTCGGTTATAATCAAAATGTGTTTTTCTGATTCTACTGAAAATGGGCAGGTATCCTATATTGAAAAACTTCAATCTTTCCCCCCAAAATTAATTATCTTACTTTTGATGGAAGGCATCTGTGTTTGCTCCTCCTGGTTGTAAGCCGTGAAGAGCCTCTCTCAGAATGATACGAATATAACTTCTCCCTCTCTTTCTTGCCACTCTTCTGGTTAATGTCATTGATCTACTGGACTAGATACTTCACTTCCTAAATGCTTAGACACTGTTCCTTTCATGTAGCACAGGGAGCAATTTAAATCCATGAACCTCTCCTTCTTAAGTGTTACTTCTGAACAGCATAGAGTCTGGCCCTGCAAAGAGTTACAAAGTCAATTCAGAGCTAAATTGTGGCTAGATATTAACTCTACTACGACTACATAACCAAATGGTTCTGGAGGGCGGGCGGGGGGGGGGTCATGTACATAGTTTGAGGGGCTGAGAACAGAACTGTGACATTAGTAGGGCAAAATGGCTCAGCCCAGGTTTTTAAAATTACACAGTAGTTATAGTGTTCTGCTTATCCTAGTCCTGAATCAAAACACAGGACACGTTCAGTCGATGAAAAAATACTTGTTGAGGTTCTACTATGTGCAAAAAATACACCATTTCTTCCATTCAGCTGATAAAATATGGCCACATGGATTCTTAATTCAGTCAATCACATCCATACTTTTATACTGCAATATAATTTCACTGAACTGCTCGTGTGCACAAAATGGATAACAGCACTCAATGAGAGAAGCCAGATGAGCTAAAATGGAACCGGAGCAGCATGGTAATAAAATCCTCAGCATGCACTGGAGCACAACTTTAAAAATCCAATACGACTTTCAATGGCTAGTAAAAGGAAGACTCAGGGTTCAAAGATTACAAAGGTGGTGGGGAAATGGTCAGTTGGAGCGAAAGAGGCACTGAGTGTTAGCACTGGTCACTGAGGTTATGATCCAAACAATCTGCACATGATCACGATGTTTCAGAGATTGTTCAACAAAGCTGGAACACATCTACCAAGTGCTGGCTGTGTACAAGGCACCGTGCTGTCTGGTGCCTGCCCGCAAGGAGTCTATGGTTAGCAGGACGTTTTACCTCTGCTTTCCCTCTCTAGGTTTTGAGGACAGTAGCTTGGTTCTATCAACACTGTTATCACTAGTAACTAGAATGATCCACAGGAGGCATTCATTCACACATGTGTGAACTGACTGAAAAGAACCATAAAGCAAAAACTAAAAGAAAAATATTAAAAGAAATAAAACTCAGAAAAAGTGCAAGACTATCTATTACAGCAGAAGACTGAATCTTCAGATCAGTTTAAAGACCATTGCTCTAAGAGGTCAGAGGACATCTTAAGAAGAGGCCCAAGTCTCTGAGAAATGATCCCAGATGCTGAGCTCAGAGCTGAGGTCCAGAAGCTGCTAGCAGACCTGAAAGAAGAGAAATGACCCTGGGATATTCAGGATGTTTAAAGTTAAAAAGGTAAATGAATAGAGTCAACAGAAGAAGAGAGCTAACCTCAAAGAGAAGAGGCACAGATCCAGCGGAGAAGAAACAGAATAGGGAGGCTCCAAAATTTAAGAATGAAATCTGAGGATGGAAAAACTATTCTAATCTAAGGACATCTGCTAAGATGGGAGAATAGGCTCTCCGCAAGACAAACAAAACTGACCTTGAGGTAAGCAGCAGAACAGTGAGAGTAGAAAGCGTCCAGTCAGAAAGGAAAGCAGGACAGCACAGTCACAGACAATACGACCTTCAGGGAACGCCAGGACCTGGAAAAAGGCACAGCCATGTCCAAAGCACCCCACCCTGAGAAGGACAAATAAGTCCTATAAGACACATGTCTCAAAGGGAAGGAAAAAAGCATTCTTAAAAAAAAAAAAGTTAATAAAAGAAAATAAAGTCACTGTTTGAAAAAAAAATTTACCCTGTACCAGATGTCCCTCCCTAGTGAATGCCCTTCTCCCCTCCTCAAAACCAAGGTTTAGAAGGCACTGCGCACCCTGACTAGCTTCCCCGCCTGAGCGCCTTTCACTCCTTAGTCCATGGAAGTAAGGCTCCCCTGAGACTCCTCTCGTTGAAAACCAGTAATTCTATCCTAGGGCTAAATCCAATGGAAACTTTGGAAGCACTATCTATCTGGATCCCTGGCTAGCTAGCACCCTCTCCTCTCCCTCTTGGCTTCTTAACATGCTCAAATACCTCTACTCAAAAAAAAAAAAAAAAAAAAAGGTATCCTCCTTTTTACCCAGCCTCCTGGAGCCACCCTTCTTCACCCCCACCAGGCTTCTCAGTTGTCCACACACAGTGGCACCATTTTCTGGCTTCCACTATCAAACCCTCTGGCCATCCTGCTCATGTCCCCATCACTGCGTCACCACTGCCGCCATCTAGGTTACTAAAAATTTTCTGGCTCTTAGCATCCCTCTTTACTGATGTCTCCTGGATCATGGCTTCTAAGACATCTTTCATGCCTGTCCCCCCTCCCACCGGCCACACACACACACAACTGTCCTCCTCTGTCTCAGTTCTTTCCTGAGTATCTTCTGAACACAAGAGCTCCTCAGATCACATTCTATACCACCACCACCACTCCTTTTCTCACTCTGTACATGCATCTTGAGTAACTTCATCCACTCCAACATTCTCCATTAACAAATACAGGCAAAGGCAGAGGTTCTAGAACTTTCTCTGTTCACTTAGCGTCTCAGACCAAAAGAAATGCCTGAGTAATTGAATCATTGGACAAGTT
This sequence comes from Nyctereutes procyonoides, assembly GCF_905146905.1. Classification (NCBI taxonomy): domain Eukaryota; kingdom Metazoa; phylum Chordata; class Mammalia; order Carnivora; family Canidae; genus Nyctereutes; species Nyctereutes procyonoides. The sequence continues at coordinate 7,168,722 of NW_026575033.1, read as the reverse complement.
CAAATAACTTGTGTTATTTTTTGCCCTAACAACTTATTACCCATTTTTCAAACATACTTCAATTGACAGAAAATGAGTATCTTTATGTCATTATTACATAAACCACAAGTATTTACTGAAGGTATGTATGCACCTGTTGAGCGCCTTACAGTTTCTCAAATCTTGGATGTGGACTGGATAGCACCTCGTTCACTTCCTGTTCCACATTGATTCTCACATGGAATGCAACCACTAAACACTCAGCCTTCCAAACATACAGCAAAAGGATAGTAGTGCAGCCGATGGTAGAAACTGTTGACTACTCTGAGCTAGTATGTCCCACAGGGTTGGACAGATGTCAAGTACCACTGCGTTTCCTTCTACAATTCAATATCCTGCAGTCTCCCTGTGTGTTCCCTGCATCACATCAGCACAAGGTTGGGGAAGTGTAGTGCTAAAGACTCTCAGATGTCTGTGTCCATCCAAACATCCCCCGACAACCAGATCCCTAATGTAATCAACTGAACACTGTGTCCCACTGCCACCTGAAACTTAACAAGGCCAAGCACATCCATCTTTTCTTCCTCCAAATGGCTGCTGCTCCATAAGAAAGGCATCATCCCCGCAACTGATCCGCGAGGACTCTGCACAGCCCTGAACTCCTCCCTCTCTTAACTCCCTCCCCCATTGCATATACAACCCCCACCCAACGACCAAGTCCGGGCAATTCCACGTCCCCCACGTGCCCTCCTTCCATGCTTGCGCCCTTCCATCCATTCTCTGATCATGCCCTTTTGCTTCATAATTCTGCAACTGTTTCCTTTGCCTACAGAGGAGTCCAAACTCCTTACAACAGGAATCATAAGACCCTACATGGCATGGGCCCTAGTCACTTCTGTCTCATTTCTTGCCGCTCCTGAGCCCTTCTGCACTTGGCCATGCCACCATCGGTTTTCAGTTGCTCCAATGCACCACCCCTCTGACAACCTCTAGCAAGCCTCTCTTCAACCCATACTGACAAGACAAGTTCCTCCTCTTGTACTTCTCTGGAAGGCTTTTCTCATCTCTCCAAATAGCCCCTAAGCTCCGGTTTGCAGTCATCCTATGAGCTCCTTCCTATAGCTGATCCCTTCTAGAGCACTTACCATACACTGCACTGTAACAGATGGTTAAGACTGTCCGAGAACCCAGCTGAACAGGTGCTCAAAGAGGCATCTGCCGCCTTGCTTATCTTTGCATCACCAGCACATATGATAAATTCTGAAGTATAGCGAATGACTGGACTAGGTCATTCATGTGATGTTTCCCATCCCTCTCTGCTTACTAACTCCATCACAGCACTTTTATCTCTTATTTCTGCAATCCCAGTATCAAAATAGTACAGGTACTTAGCAAGCATCCCCTAAATGGCTTCTGAAGAAAAAGGTTATCAAAAAAATTCTGGAAGGCCACACACTCCACAGTAGTAGGTGTGGTTACTTCCAGAGAGAGAAACAGGACAGGGCACCAGTAAGATGAAAAGACTCAGTTGAGACTTGTTACTCCATGGATCTCCACAGTGATACTCAATTTATTCTATAATACCCCCTTATTTATGTATGACTGGTATATAGTACTCCTGTATGACCAGCATAAAACCAGCCCTGAAGAATGCAGGGACCGCAGGCAGCCTTGGGCTCCAGATGCTCAAGGCCAGGTCCCAAGAACACTTGATCTTAAGGAACACAACAGGCTTCTAAGAAAAACAGGACTGAGAAGGTGAGCATCTAAGTCTGTACAGCAATGTGAAAGCAGTCCCAAGAAAATATAAGGAATGACAAAAGCATATAAGCGGAAAACATAATTTGTAATTATTCCCCAAAGAAAGTTCTGGGAACTCTAAAAGAAGATGGCTCATAGCACAGACAATTCTTTTAATACTTATGTTTTAATGAAAACATTCCAATAACCAAAAGGTGGCTTGCCACATGCAGGTTACTATGGGAAGTGTAAAGTACACCTACAAAGACATGCTGAGAATAGCCAGGAGGCTACAGTGTTGGCATGACCCCTTGACAAAGTCCATTTCACCTTTATTTTCAGAATTATTAAAAAAAAAAGGTGGAGCATATCACTGACTGTTAGGTCATAAATTTTAAGGAAGCAGGTAAAATACCATAAAGCAACTTCATGTCAGCAACTGGAAGTGCAAGAACAATTTTTATAAGTCGATAGTTCCAGAACAAGCTTCTTTTCACTGTTGGAAGACAACAGTGAATACAGGGTCAGACTGTAAACATATAAAGTCAATCAAACCTCTCAACCTAGTGAGCTTTTAAATACCCAAATGGACACAACTTCAGTGAATACAAATCAAGATCTTCAAAAATGAAGAAAAGTGAGCACTATGCAGATGCTATTAGAAAGGAGACCAGACACACAATAAGAACTGCCTATGGGAAAGGTCAAACCCCGCTTTCCTTTGTTTAACCTCTCAAGTAGATAAAAGAACTAGCTTTCAAGAGTCACCGCATTGTTTCACTGCTAGAAAAGGAAAGTTGAGTAAAGCTTGTAGAAAAAAGAAGCAACCAAGGTTCAACAGAATTCGCCCTAGAGGCAACAGAAAAATAAGTCCATTATAACACGTTGAACTTAAGTTTTGCTAGAGATGGAGACATTTTAAGTTTTAGACACACCTTAATTTTTAAAATAAAAAATACCTCAAATAGCTGGTCCCTTCCCTCCTAGAAACGTGGATCCTTTGAATCTTAAAATTTCACGCCCCAGCATGCATTTGATTTGGGCCCTCACAAAGCAAAAACGGACCGTTTAATTTTCGGTGCTTTAAAAACTCAAAAAAAAAAAAAAAATCACTGCTGGTAGTCCGTGCGAATTCAAAACCGATCCCCAAATGAGAAAGAACTAGTAAGATACCCAACAGCGGCTAAGAAAACGAGGTGCTCCCATTCACCCGTAAGCCCACGGCTTCGCTTCTTAATTAGTAAGAACTCCACTCCCCGCCACCGACTATCCCTCGCGGAGAGGCTAAACCGAGGAGAATCGCCGTTGCCTGTAGCACCACGGACGGGGCGGGAGGTGGAGGAGCCAGAGCCAGCGCCCCCCCGCCGCCCCCACCCGCCGCAGGGCACGTCTCCCGCGGACGACCCTCGCCGGCTGCCCGACCCCTGCCCCGCGCTCGGGAGCCGAGCCCGGCTGCGGAGGCCGGCGGCCCCCACGGGCCCGCAGCCCCGCGGGGGACGGCACCCGGCCAGAGGCGCGGGGAGGGCCCGACCCGGGCGGGCGGCGGGCACGCGGGGACCGGGCCACAGGCGGGCCGGGTGCGCGGAGCCGAGGGACGGGAAGGTCCCGGGCGCGGGCGGCCCCCGGCATCGTGCGCGGGGCGCGAGCGGAGGCCCGGGCGGGCGCCACCTGCGGCCCGGAGGGCGGGGGCCTGCCCCGCAGCCCGGGGAGCGCGCCGGGCAGCGCGGGCGGAGGGCCGGGGGGCCGCGCGGCGAGAGCGGCCGCCGGGCCGGCGCGGGAGCCCGCGCGGAGGATGCGGCCGGGCGGCAGGGCAGGGCGCGGGGCGGAGCCGCGGCCCGCAGTGGGCCCCGCCGCCCGCCCGAGAGCGCCCGGCGCGACGCAGCAACTTCACTTGGCCGCGGGGCTGCGGGGGCCCGGCCCGCGCCCGGCCCTCCCCCGGGGCAGCCGCTCGACCCGGAGCCCAGCAGCGAAGGGGCCAGGACCGGGGAGTCCGGCCGCCGGCAGCCCGCACTCACCGGCCCGCGATGCCGCCGCCGCCGCCGGGGCTGCGCTCCGAGCTCCATGGTCCCGCCGCGCCGCGGCCGCCCGGCGCCCCCGCCCCGCACCGCACCGCACGCAGCGGCGCCAGCGACGCCGCCTCCGGCCCGGCCACGGCCGCGGCCACGCCCCCTCCCGGCTGGGGGCCCCGCGGGAGCCGGGGGGCGGGGCTCGGCGCCGGCTCCGCCAACCGGAGCCCGGCCAGCCCGCCGCTTCACCAGGATTGGCGAGCGCCGCGGCCAATGGGGAGCCGGCAGGGGCGCGGAGCGTCGGCGCCGAGGGGCGGGGGATTGCGGAGGAGGTGGCTCTCACGGCCGGCCGGTCGCCGCCGATTCCGGTGGAGGCACTGGCCGGGGTCGCTCCGGAGCGGAGCGGAGCGGAGGGGAGGGGGCGCCTGGGCCGAGTTTACCGTCGGGGGCCCTTCCGTCACCCCGGCTGGCGATGCACCACTGCAGTCCCTTCGAGCTCCCACCCGTACCCTAACCTTACCTGGGTGTCGAGGGCCCTGCCAAGCACGCCCATCTACCTGTAGGCAGCCGGAGGTCCTGCAGGGTTAAGGGTTCAGGCAGCCTGGAGAGGATTATAGCCTTCGTCATCTGCTAGGTTTATGCTTCTGCAGTCGGTTAGCATGCTGCCTATACTCTTCCCTTCTTTAATCACCCTGTCTCCAGGCTCCCTCCACCCCACATGTGAGAAAGCCCTGACACTGAGCCCGGTGGCAGTGAAACACAGCCAGGTGGTACGAGTGGAAGAGGAAAGGAAAGAAAAAGGAAGGAAAGGAAGAAAAGCCAAGCATGTTCTCCTAGGTCCTGAAGGAAAAAGAGTTTAAAGGCATTAGATAGAAATGTTATCCATATTTTGGTGTGCGTGCCTTTACTCGTTTTGATTTGTAAATAAGAGCACTAAATTGAAAAACTTAAAAAAAAAAGTTCAAATGCTAGTGAAGTGTCCACGAAAAACTGATTCAGGTTGTCTTGCTTTTGTCTGTACAGACGTGTGGTAACTGTCCACATCTGTTACGGCTACTTACAGCAACTACAACCTAGGAAAAATGAATTGCAGTCGCTAACAAAATTAGCAATGTTTGCAACACCGAAAATGCAGAAGAAAAATCATGGGCCCCCTCTGTGTGTGAATCTATTAACCTACCTGACTTCCAAAGGAAGGATTTCAAAAGCTCCATTTTAAGATGACATATACTTAGTTCCCATTTCATGTCAACATAAAATATACTGGCAATTAATAAGGTAAATAGAATTTTAGTGAATTATTGCAGTGCTCTGTATTTGAAATATTGAAACTAGAGTGATAAATTTCCTCTGAATTCGAAGCTGAATTTGTATACAAATTAAAATGACTTTCCTTCATTTTGTCTTCATTTCCCAGGGCAATAGCTTCCATGTCTATATTTAGGTCATTGATTCAAAACTCAGGGGTGCCTGGGTAGCTCAGTCAATTAAGCTTCTGCCTCTGGCTCAGGTCATGATCCCAGGTTCCTGGGAAGAGTCCCACATCAGGCTCCCTGCTCAGCAGAGTCTGCTTCTCCTTCTCCCTCTGCCCCTGTTCCTGTGCTTGCTCTCCCTCTCTCTCACTTTGTTTCTCAAATAAATAAATAAAATCTTTCAAAATAAATAAATAAATACTCAAAAATACAAAGCTGTAGGATCGCCAAAGTGTGTTTTCAGAGTTGTGAATCACATTCCCCTTGCTCCTCTCCTCTTCAGTGACCCCGCCTTATGTGAACTGCTGCTACAGCTACACTTAGCTTACATCCACTAAGAGCCCTTAATCCTACTGTCCTGAAACGTTCAGGATTGTTTCATATAGACCATTCTTATCTCTAATTAGATGGTAAGTTTCATATGAGAGTAATGTCCTTATTTTCTACTCTTGTTTCTTCTCCCCATAATGCCTAATGCAGCGGTGAACATGTTATAAATATAACTCCATCCTTAGCATTGTGTCCATAATATACAGAAATTTTTCCAAATGTAGTGCTTCTGTGAACCAGTCCTTTAAATAAAAATTGCTTAGAATAGTCTTGTTAGGGAGATAGTGTCTCACACTTAGCAGTGCTTAAAAAATGTTGCCATATCAGGGAGTGAATTGGTTGCCTGTAACAGAAACTTGACTAAATTCTTACCAAATAGGAAGTGCTTCTCATCACATAACAAGAAGTCTAGAGAGAGCCCTAGGCCTCTGCAACATCTCCATGGTGTCACTGTACCTCAGATTCCTTCTATCCATTGGCTCTACTGTCCTTGTCAAATGACTTTGTCTGCCTCCTCACAGATGATTTGCTCCGCTTCTGGGCACTGTATCACATTCTGGAAAATGGTAGGAGCATGGAAAAGGGCAAAATATCAAAGCGGTGCATGCCAGCTGAGTCTTCCTTTTTAACAATCTTTCTGGGAAGCCCCAACCACCACTTATTGGCCACACTTGTGTCACACTGACCATTCCCCTCCTCTCACTGCCCCCCTCTGCTCACTGCAAAGGAATCTGAAATACTAAGTATTTAGGCCAAGAACCTAAAAATGTCAGGATTCTGCTGGTAAAGAACAAGGGCAATGCAGTTTCTGTCATAGTTGAGGAATAAGTGAATACTTGATTGGACCCTCACTCTATTCTTGAGATGACCCACTTAAAAAAAAAAGTCATTCAAATCTCATAAGAAAACAACAACCCAGTTCAAAAATGAGCAAAAGAGGGATCCCTGGGTGGCGCAGCGGTTTAGCGCCTGCCTTTGGCCCAGGGCGTGATCCTGGAGACCCGGGATCGAATCCCACGTCGGGCTCCCGGTGCAGGGAGCCTGCTTCTCCCTCTGCCTGTGTCTCTGCCTCTCTCTCTCTCTCTGTGTGTGTGACTATCATTAAAAAAAATGAGCAAAAGATCTGAATAGACATTTCACTGAAATCAAGATGGCAATATACAGATGGCAAATAAGGATATGCTGAATAGCACATGTCAGAGAATTACAAATTAAGGCAACAATGAATTACCACAACACATCTTCTAGAATAGCTAAAATTTAAAAAACTAATAATATCAAATTCTGGCAAGGATGTGGAGCAACAGGAACTCTCATTCACTGCTGATGTGAATGAAAGATGGCACAGCCACTTTGGAAGACAGCATGGCAGTTTTTCACAAAGCTAAGCATAGTCTTACCATACAATCTAGCAATCACACGCCTTGGTATTTAGCCAAATGAGTTGAGAACTTACATCCACACAAAAACTTGTGCACAAATGTGTGTTCATCATCACCAAACACTAGAAGCAACCAATGCTTCAGTAGGTGAATGGATAAACAAACTGCGGCCACCCAGACAATAGGATGTTATTCAGTGATAAAAAGAATGAGCTATCTGGCCATGAAATGACACAGAGGGATCTTAACTGTGTATTTCTAAGTGAAAGAAGCCAATCTCAAAAGGCTGCATTCTGTATGATTCCTGGAAAAGGCAAATTGATTCCATACAATTTCTGTATGATTCCTGGAAAAGGCAAAGCTATGAAGACTGAAAAGATCAGTGGTTGGCAGAGGTTGAGGGAGGGAGGGATGGATAGGCAGAGCACAGAGGATTTTTAGGGCAGGGAAACTATTCTGTATGATATTATAATGGTAAATACATGTTATTATGTATTTGTGAAAATCCATAGACTATACAACACAAAAGTGAACCTTAAGGTAAACAATGGGCTTTAGATAATAAAAAATGTATTAATATCGGTTCATTAATTATAACCTCATTAATGCAAGGTGTAAATAATAGGAGAAACTGTGCGAAGGATACAGGGGGTGGGGTGGGATGAGTATATATCCTATGTACTATCTGCTCAATTATGCTATAAATCTAAAACTATACCAAAAAATAAAGTCTGTTGATCATTTAAAAAAGGGAACCATAGTTAACATAATGATGTTAACATAATGAAGTTAACATAATAAAAAGGAAATACAATTTTGGGGAGAAGCCATCATTGTTTTATTTATGGGCCTCTAATGCATTCACAGACAAATTCCTTTGCCCTTCAACTATTGTTAAATCTTAAAAGACTTATCACATATACTTTTTTTCAATTTGGGGGAGATCCCTGATTTTTATATAGAAAATTTTTCAAAAGTAAAGAAAAGCTGAAGGAGTGGTACAATGAACTCCCATATACCTTTCACATAGATTCACCAAAAATCTACTCACTGCCATATTTGCTTCTTCATTCTTCATCAGTCTCTGTCTCTCTGTGTATGTGACTTTTTTTCCCACTCAACCACTGAAGGCAAATTGGAGACACCAAGACACCTTAGATACCTCAGTATGTATCTCCAAGAGCAAAAATGTCTTGATTGTTCTAGCATATAAAAAGACACAAGCAGAGCATATAAAATGGGATCACAGAGATGAGGTGTGTCTAAACTACTCAAGATGCATTGACCCCCTTTTTGTTTTCTGTAAGTAACTGTTCAGTCTGACATAGAATGTCTCTATCCCCATGGTATCATGCTGGACTGGTAAAATCAAATTTGGGAGCAAATTGCATATTTAGCAATTTGGGCTGGTATGGCATCATGCTAAAGAGAGTTCTGGTGATGAAGGTGAGTGAGCCATCATGATTCACATTTTGTGAAACAATATGCACAGAGTATGCAGAGCTGCTGGTTCTGGACCCACCAGCGAGCTGAAGGCATGCTGTCTAGTGTTATTATGACAACCGAACAAACTCTCAAGCGTATCCCTAAGAAGATCTTCCAATGATATTTTTAAAACCTCTTGAAATGTGTCATCTTTGTTCCTCTTTACCCTTGCCTGGTCAAGCTCTTGGACAAATTCCCAAAGTTAAAATGTAGTTTTAGTGTCATCTTTAATCAGATGATTCAGATAGTGATTATGCAATGACTTTTTAAAGATGCTCTATAAATTAGATACTTGCTCAGTGATTAGCTTAAGTTCTCCTTTATCATTACTTAGTCTTTAGTGAAAAAACAATTGTCATTCTTTTTACTTAACAGCATGTCATAGTACATAAAAATTACACACTGTTTTGCATTAGGAACTGAGTTCAGTCTCACTTTGGGGAAGCTAAAGAACAAGAGCGGTTACTAATTAAAAGAATATCATTAGAATACATAAGAAATCGAATTATAAAAGCATAATAATTGTCATCGCTTTCAACATGTTCATTTGTACTTGTTCTCAGAATGAAGTGAAATGATGACTACAAATACCCCAGCTCTCAAGAACTAATTCAGATCCATACATAAATCTTTATAAACATGCTTCACTTAGTCTAGTTTCCTTTTGAAGGAGAGTATTTTTATCTTGACACTAGAGTGAAATAAATATGCACCCACATCTCCCAAGAATAAAATCTTCCCAGAAACAACAAGGAACTTTATCTTTTTTTAAAATTATTTATTTATTCATGAGAGACACAGAGAGAGGGGCAGAGGGAGAAGAAGGCTCCATGCAGAGAGCCCGACATGGGACTCGATCCCTGGTCTCCAGGATCACACCCTGGGCTGCAGGCAGTGCTAAACCGCTGAGCCACTGGGGCTGCCCAAGGAACTTCATCTTAACTTGGAATATTAATCCAAGTATCTCATGAGAGCAAGGCAGTATATGGGTATTAACCTTACTTTTAAGAGAGGAAAAATATTACAAGGTGAATATAACCTACATGAATTAGGAATTCACTATTTGCCATATTGCGTGCTTGTTATATTTAACATAATATCTGTTGGATACGTGATGTTATGCCCATTTCACAGATAAGAAACAGAGAACATTTGCCATTCACCAGGGTTCCTCAAGTGATACTTTCATGGGAAAACTGTTTCTCCAATGGACAGGACAGCCCTAGAAGTCGCTGAGCGAGACAGCAGAACGATGTGTCCACACCATTCTGACACTGCAGCCAGGATTCCTGTCAAGTCTGACCCCCGACTCCTTTCGAGTCTCTACCACGCAGGTTGAGGGCTGCCCTCACCTCCGGCGCTGGAACAGTATTTCTAACATATTTCCCGTGGCTTCATTCCCCTTTGGTTTGTCTTTGTATTACATCAGGGGAGATTTTTAAAACACAGATCACAGATCTAGTTGCCTCTCTCCACTGCTCAAAACCCTTCAGAGGCTCCTGCCATTTATCTATAAGGTAAGTCAAATAAAATCCTTAATAATTTCCAGTTCCAACTAGTTTTCCCAAAGCCTTCCACATCCTTAACCTTCCTCCCAGGGGCCTGGACATTGTCTGAGTAGATTTCCTGCCTTGCTTTACTTGGGAGGGAAGCTCCCTTATCACAATACAGTTCAAATGCCACCTTCTCGGGGCACCTGGGTAGCTCCACTGTTGAGTATCTGTCTTTGGCTCAGGTCTTGATCCCGGGGTCCTGGGATTGAGTCTCATATCAGGTTCCCCACAGGGAGCCTGCTTCTCCCTCTGCCTGTGTCTCTGCCTCTCTCTGTGTGTCTCTCATTAATAAATAAATAAATAAATAAAATCTTTAAAAAAAAATGCCACCCTCTCCAGAGCCTTCGTGTAGGTATTCACACAAGCACCTGTACTGTCCTTGCACTCCTTCACAAGCCCCTCCCACTGCGTCACATTGTCCCCCACCAGCCTGGGAATTCCTAGAGGGCAGAGATTTTTCTTATTCATCTTGAATCCCTAGCCCCTAACACATGCTAGGCACATAGTTAATATTTGCTGAATGGATTTTCATGATATCACAGGGAAAACTAATACGCAAGCAATCCATGTAGCACTTAGAGACAGAGGGCTCCAAGGCATCAGGCTCGGAAATTTCCACAGGCTTCTTATTGTCAGGAAGCTGATGCCAATAGCATCAGGAGGAACAAAGGTGTCCCAGTGACTGTGGACCTGGTAGCGAGCATAGCTCCAAACACCATGGCCTGTGTCTGCTGCCTATTTCCATGCAGCCCCAGCTCCACAGGACATTTGTCTGTTTTCTGTGAACCTCATCCAATAGACACACAGTCTTGACCTTATTGGTGGGAGAGGGGAGGAAGAACACATGGATCTGAAGCTACCTGGCTGTGGAATGTGGTGCAGCAAGATAAGCAATGCCATACATTGCTTACTCAGGACCCCAGAACCTTAGGAGGCACATGAATGGGATGCAAAGGGCATGAGCTCTGGAATGAAACCACTGAGGAGTCATGCTCTACATCCACTGTTTACTTAGGAATGTAACTTAACATCTCTCAGCCCCCATCCTTTTCCCTCATATAAAATGAGCATAAAAGGAGTTGTATAAAATTGCCAGTGCTCTGAGGACATTAATTATTCATTTTCTTCAACCCTCTCCCTCTCCAGACTGCACTTGTTGATTGATTAGATTCATTTCCTTCGTCACCTGAAGGAAATATGTTTTAAGTCAGTATTTTACAAACAATGCAGAAGATTTACCTGGAAATGACTGAACCAAAGCTTATGAAGTGAAGTGTTCACTCTACACATTTAAAGTGAAGTGAAGTGTTCACTCTACACATTTAAACAAATGGTAAATAGGGTATGAGATACCAAAGCTTATGAAGTGAAGTGTTCACTCTACACATTTAAAGTGAAGTGAAGTGTTCACTCTACACATTTAAACAAATGGTAAATAGGGTATGAGATACGCCTATATACTGCAATAGGAAATCTTTTTAAAAAGATTTTATTTATTTATCCATGAGAGACACAGAGAGAGAGAGACAGAGACACAGGCAGAGGGAGAAGCAGGCTCCACGCAGGGAGCCTGACGTTGGACTCGATCCCGGGTCTCCAGGTTCACACCCTGGACTGAAGGCGATGCTAAACCCCTGAGCCACCAAGACTGCCCAGGAAATTTTTTTTTAAACAAACCCTGTAGCCTGATATTGTTGAGGGAGCGACCCTATACCAGTCCCATGGAGACCCTCCTCCAATTTGCTCATCCCTGAGACCATGCATGTGTGCTGGGGCACCTGAGAGGCTCAGTCAGTTAAGCGTCTGCATTTGGCTCAGGTCATGATCCCAGGGTTCTGGAATCGAGTCTAGTGTCAGGCTCCCTGCTCATCCGAGAACCTGCTTCTCCCACTCTTTCTGTTATTCCCCCTGGTTGTTGTCTGTCTGTCTGTCTCTCTCTGTCAAATAAATAAATAAAATCCTTTTAAAAAATCCACATTGCCTTATCTTCATATTATCACAAAAATTGAAGAGCAATTGCTCCAAATTCAGTTATTAAAATACAGAGTCTTCGCTTTATTGCTTAGCTTATTACTGTTCCTAATTTGCTCCTGAAGCAAACGCACAACACTCTCTTGCAATGCATAGTCTGCAAAATTACCTGCTGCAATTGCCCAGGACGGCTTTTATCTCTGTGCAGTGGTAAGGTAGAGTTATATAAGCCACCCAGGCTTTGACAGGAAGGAAATAACTCCCAGATTGATGCTACCTGAAGAACTTACCTTCATTATCAGGGGTTTCCCTTGACCATCAGGGCCTGGGAGTTTTGCTGGTTAACCATTCCAAACCCATTTATATGTGGGCTATTTATGCAAAGGCTTTTTGTATAAAATTTAAAGATCTCAACAGATTTGAGCATTTTTAAAAAGTTTCTTTTTCCTTGGAAAACTCCTTGAAGATGGGATATTTGATAGATGAGTCATCTAAGATACAAGGACACTAAATGACTTGCCTGGGGTCTCAGAGGATTTTTATTTCAACAAATCCCAGATTTCCTGATTACCTTTAGTTCCCAGTCTGAGTCATTCTTGGGGGCGGGTTGTGTTTTATTTCCTCTCTGTGACCCCCATGTCCCATCCTCCCCCCCTCATGATCCTTAAGAGATAATCAGTTTGTCTTAGTTACTATATCCAAAGGACTAATTATATTCAATAAGAATTTCTAAAAGTAGACATAGGTTATGAGATGCCCTGGAGGATTTCAAGCCAAGTATAATGGTTTTTCCTGCCATCAAGGAGAATCTCTCCAGCATAGAAAGGGAAACCCAGGCATGTTTTCAAATGCAAAAACAAACTAACAAAAAAAGTAAGTCAAGGAAAAAGTGTAGTAGGTTCTAGGAGAGAAGTAAATTATAAATTAAATCCCACTGGAATATCATGGAGAGGGAAGATATATCCATCCAAGAGGAAGCATGGAAGAGGTACCAACCAAGTTGACCCTGAAAGGCAGATGTCACTTGGAGAAGCAGAAATAGCTGGACAAGGGTCCCCCGAGGTGTGAAATGGCACAGTTGGGAGAAGCTGCACCCCTGGGAAATGCTGGAGAAAGTTGCAAAGAAGCTGGAAGGAGATATTAGGATGTAACGAGGTAGTGTCACTGGTGTATTGTAAGGAATTCAGACATAGACTGTGAGGAGTCTCTGAGGACAACTTGTCCGTTCAACAAGGCGTGTAAGCCCGAAGGGGTCCAGAGCTATGGACAAGAATGCAAGGGAGAGCAGGCAGGACTTCTGAAGATTCCTCTCATCCAGGTGCAGTGAATCACAGAGAGAGATGAGTTATAAAGTCCTCACAGTGTGTGACAGGCAATGAAAGTCCCAAATGAAAGTGGACAAAGAGAATAGAAGGGCAGGAGCACATGCAGGATGTGTTCTAGAGCACAATCTGTGGGGTTTGGCCATGTGCTGGTAGAGGAGAGGATTAAAATGTCAGAGACTAGTTCAAGGTTTCAAACTTCTGGAGGAGGAGCAGGAGGATGTTTCTACAGACAGGGTAGACCAGAGAAAGAGTAGGTTTGAAGGAAAACATCTGGAGTTGTTTGGCAAATACTAAGGAAATGTATTGAGTGGTGTATAAATGAAAAGATAGACATGTACAAACACTGTTTGTGTGGAGGTTTACTCAGAATCTGAACACCCAAACCCTCTACACAACTGAATACAAGGTCAGTGTGTAGAAAACCAAATGATCTATTATGACAGATATTAATAGAGTGAGTGAAACCTTGGTCTCCAGGGGGATCCAAGCGATTTAAGGTAATGTCATCCACTGACATTGATGCATGATGAAATGAAGAGATCAAATCTATATAGAATGTATGAATCCACCCAAACAAAGACCTGTGCCTCTGAAAGTGTTCTCACTGGTTTCTATTTTACATTTTGTCACTCATTTCAATGTGGCCATGCCTACGGAGAACATCTTACTTAAACTTAATGGGAATGTTCAAAAAATTTAAAGTCCCAGCCACCAGAGAATACGCAGTTTAGAGGAGAAGACCAAGACAAGCAAACAGACTATTACAGTTAGGATACACACTATTCTAGAGGGTTCTATGAGTGTTGGGAGAAGCATCTTAAGTGGAAAAGCAGAAGAAGGAAACTGAAGGAGTCTACTTGAGCAGGAGATTCAAACTCCAAAAGAATGAGTGGGAATCAATAAGGTAAACAAAGGGCCAACTCCAGGCAGAGGTGATACCAAATGTAAAGCAGGAAGGAAGTATGGTGCATTCAGGTCAGTATCCCTGTTAATTCTGGGTAGCCCTGGGAGACTGATGCATCGGGGTGTGTGCATGTGTGTATGTCTCTGTGTGTGGTATGTGTGTGGAAGAGCACTGTGGAAAGAGTTTTACAGTAATGAGACTGAGGAAGTAAACTGAGGCAGGTGGTATTCATTTAGTCAATTACTTCAGGCGCACACTATGTTATTACAAAGATTTAAGGAGTCTGACAGTGTATATTCAATAAAACATGATTAAACATTTACCAGGAGGAACACCTGGGCGGCTCACGGGTTAAGCACCTGCCTTCAGCCCAGGGCGTGATCCTGGAGTGCCAGGTTCGAGTCCCACATCGGGTTTCCTGCATGGAGCCTGCTTCTCCCTCTGCCTGTGTCTCTGCCTCTGTGTGTGTGTGTGTGTGTCTCATGAATAAATAAATAAAATCTTTTAAAAAATTTAATGAGGAAGTCAAAGAACAAACATACGTGAGTTGAACATATTGCGCGATAATACTTAAATCATGAACAGCTACTATTCTATTTGGTTCTGAGCTCCTTAAATTTCACTGGTAAAAAATTTTGCTGATAGAAGCATTGAGACCAGACAAGTAAAATTTTAGGGAGAACTCTCCCTGAAAGGCAGGGAGCCTGAGGAGGAGGCCAGGAGGGTGGTTGCAGTGAGAAGCTGGACTTCCAGCCCCCCCACCCCCACCCCCACCCCCGCAGTGTGAGCCTCTGTCCTGCCATTAGGAGAATAAATCAAGGTCACACACTGGAGGCTGCAGGCCATATACAGCCAGCAGACGTGTCTGTCCGGCTGGTATAGTGTTTCTGTTGTCTTTTGCTTTTGTTTTTACTCTCCTCCCATTATCACAAAAGCATTGTAACTGACTTGTATAATATGCTGAAAATGTAAACAAACAAAAAGAAAAAAACCCTATAATCCTGCTGGGGAATTAGCACCATTAACTCTTGCTTTTCATCCTAAATATTTGCATTAATGTTGCTTTTCTTCATTTGGATATTCTAGGCTCTCTCCTGGCACCTGTGCCATCCGCCTCCCCCTCAGCCCCCCCCCCCCGCACCTGTGTCATCAGCTCCCCTTCTATCTGGTTTACGTCACATATTTTTGTTTCCTGTCTGGTCCTGTGAGCCCCAAAATAAAAATTTGAACTGTGTATGATCTCTAAAATTAAATCACAGAGTGTATAAAATATAAGAGAAAAGAAGGAAAAGAATAAAGGGGAAGGTAATCGTTTAAGAGGAGACTAAATCTAGGAAGTTAAGATTAGTTCATGGTTAAAACATCAATTAAACATTTTAAGTGAGAGAATCAATTAAGTCACATCAAGATTGAAAGTAAAAACGGCTTAAATAATGAAATAGAGATCAGATAAATATATTTGAGGTTTAAACTCTAGAAAAGTAAAAAAATTAAAATGCCAAAGTAGAAAGGATAAAAAATTAAGGACTCTGAGCAGGACCATGCTTGTTACCTCCCGTACGGGACCTCCTCTCCCTGACAGTCACTCCTTTTTTCAGGTGCTATCTGAAATCAGGGGTGGTTTGGCTTCTTTTACTCCATCTATGGGGTGCCCATTTCAATCTCAGAAAACATCCTTCAGTTATTTATACTTGTCAGTGGAAGACACACTAGTTAGTCTAAACTGGGTAGAATTTGTGCATAGCCAGAGCTGCCCTGGAGAAATGAAACAACCAGAAGAGCACAGAGAGCAAGCTTGGCTTCACTGGACACTCACTGTGTGGTGGGACGCCTCTGGTCCAGATCCCAGTTTTCCTCTTGACAGGAGACCTCATTCATCAGCTCCTGTCACCAAGCATCTGGCAGTGCCCATGGTAGCATACTCTACCAAATGGACTCAGTGCTACTTCTTTGCTCTGAGCAACGTAACAGGGACTAACAATGACAGATTCTTAGGAAAAGACAACTTGTCTTATGACATTGCCTTAGACATGTTAAAACAAATGAGATCTTAGTTTAATTTCTATTATTAGTAGTCACATTTGGGGATTTTTATTGAGAACTAAGATTTACTTAGTTTTCTTGGTGATACTAGGTGATACTAAGGAACACTCACTCTTGGGGCTCCCATTCTCCTGAACAGGAACTGCTCTCTTCTTTGAGTGGGATGTCATGCTGAGTAAGAAGCACTCTTACTGGCTCATCAACAACAATTTAAAAAGTGTTCCTAATTCTTGGTATAAAATGTATTTGAGGCTTAGATCTGACTATGCAACTTAAGTGCTTAGGTAAGAGTTCCCTATGAAAAGCCAAGAAGGAAGAAGAATGGGTAAGATTGTGGCTATTTATGGTTCTTATTTCAAAAATAAAACCAAGAGCTAAAATTCACCTTGTATCTATTTTTAATATTATCACCCTTTTCTCTCACTTTCCTATCCACTTTTGACAACTAGATTATGTGGCAAAAACAATTCTCAGAAGCCTCTGTAAAATTTCCTTCCCAATCCTGGCTTAGGATCCTTAGCACTTCTTTCTTTGCCTCTCAAATCATAATGTTGTTCCTGGAACAGAGCAGTTATGTATAGGTATGCAGGAACCCAAGCTTCCATCTATCTATCCATCCATCCATCCATCCATCCATCCATCATCTAACTAACCATTCATCCATCATCCATCCATCCATCATCTATCCAACCAACCATCCATCCATCCATCCATCTATCCAATCATCCATCTATCCATCTATCCTTCCAAATACCCATCCACCCAGCCATCCACCCACCCCTCCTTCCACAGGAGTAAGATTTCAGACTTTGGAAAGAAAAGGAACCAGAGAGCATCTGTTGCTCCTTTTGTGACTGATCTTCTGCACTTTTTCTTCCTCCTACTTTAGCCTCCTTCTCTTTAACTTCCTCCCTCTCTTTAATGGACTTTATTTTATCTCTATTCTGGCCACTACACAAAACTGCTTTCCTACTGATTCCTTTCCTAGTCCTGTACCATTTTTGAGCATGCTGACCTGCTGCCAGAGCCATCCCAGGGGACTCTAATGAAGGCTTAAAGAAGAGCATGGAGCAGATATGGGCAGGGAGGGGGGCTAGTTAGGGATGAACAAGAATAAATGAGATTAATAGAGGACCTCCTCTGTACCAGGGGCTTTCTTTGTTGTTGTCGTTGTTATTGTGTGTGTGCTTTTTAAAAGATTTTATGTGTTTATTCATGAGAGACACAGAGAGAGGCAGAGACATAGGCAGAGGAAGAAGCAGGCTCCATGCAGGGAGCCCAATGCAGGACTCAATTCCAGGACCCCAGGATCATGCCCTGAACCAAGAGGAGAGAGAGGGTGACTTATTTATCTTACAACCCTTGTCACTCTGTGGCCACTGTTTCTGTCCAGCTGCCTGTCTTCTTCTGCTACAGCTCACCAGGGTTCCAGCAACACTTCCCTCCCCTTGGCCCTCAGGTCAAGTGCGTTCATGGAGCGCCACTGCTGTCAGTCCCTCCTTGGTTCCCTCAGCCTTGCCCACACCTCTGAAAATCATCCCTTCCTTAATCTCTTCAGGGACACCCTTGGAGTGTATCATCTGTTTCTAACAGGACTGTATCTTAAACACTTCCTGAAATTATGTCTGTTTAATACTCCGCTATAAACATACCCAGAAGCAGTTTAGCCTCTGTATGAGTTTGCTAGAGCTGCCATGGCAAATTGCCCCGAGCTGGGGGGCTGAGACAACAGAAATTTATTTCTCACAGTTTCGGAGGCTGGAAATCCAAGGTCAAGCTGCCAGCAGGGTTGGCTTCTCCTGAGGCCCCCTTCCTTGGCTCATAGATGGCCACCCTCTGGCTGTGTCCTCACTCATGTTCCTTCTGGGCACACACCTGCTGGTGTCTCAACCTCTTCTTATGAGGACATCAGTCATATTGAATTAAAGCCTACTCTAATAGCCTTATTTTGACTTAATCATCTCTTTTAAAGACATTTTCTCTCAACATAGATGCATTTTGCGGTCCTGGAGTTTGAGATTTCAACATATGAATTGGGAAGCACAATTCAACACATAACAGCCTCATTAATAAAATCTACCCAGAGAACATTGGCCTCAACTTATGATTATACCATGGTTTCTAACTTTGCATCTGCTCCGATGCACATGAAAAGATATATCACAGTCCTGCTTGTGAGACCCTCCAGCAACCGGTGCTCTTAAGAATGTGATGGATGGGTGCATCCCAGGCCCAGGGAACAAATCAAAGATGATTGGAAGATGAGATGGTGCGAATCCCCATCCCCAGATCTCAAATCATTGTTTTTAAAGGATTTTTTGAGAAACTGGTCTTTATGTCAATAACAATTGCTGAGATCTTAGAGATTGATTCTTGTAGGTTTAAAAATAGCTACAGTTAATGACTTATAGATTATTGCAGCAAAGCCTTGCTAAAAGCAGTTTCCCACTCGATTGCCAGTAGAAACCAAGCTCAGCCAGGCTAGGGAATCTAACAGTGCCCCATAGTCTTTCTGTAATTCCAGTTTTTTGAAAGATAAAGAATCTTCAGGGCAGTGCCATAAAACATATGACTACAGATATGCAGACGCACTACAGGTATGTTCTCCACGTACTGTGAAATCACTGAGGGCTCTGGGTGTCGGGCAGTTTTACTTGCTTAGCATTGTGTCATCTCCCGTCCATGTGCCCACATGTCTTCCTCTTTTCCTTTCCCTAGAATTGGTTCTTTAAATCTGAAATGAGAGAGCATTAATCTATTACTCTCCCCACCTATCCCCATATGCAATAGTAATAGTAATAGTTCTCCTCAAATGATTCAAAATGAAGTCTTTTTCTCTTTTAAAATGATCCCTGTTGGGACGCCTGGGTGGCTCAGCAGTTGAGCATCTGCCTTTGGCTCAGGGTGTGATCCTGGGGTCCTGGGATCGAGTCCCACATCAGGGTCCCCACAGGGAGCCTGCTTCTCCCTCTGCCTCTCTCATCAATCAATAAATGAAAATCTTAAAAAAATAAAATGATCCTTGCTATATTTTTAAAATTATAATGAAAGCTGAAGTCTTTCTGAATCAATAAATAAGAGACTTCCCCTCCCAATAACTTTGCCCATTTTAAGGCTTATTTTCAAATTCTGTAAATATCCATCTACCCATCTATGCATAACCCCCTCCCACACAGACAGAGGAAGTCCCAAGAGCCACAGAGAAAAGCAGGAATGCCTCTGGATAAACAAAGACCCCAGGGTCAAAGCTGGGGCACATACATTCCCACCACCGCCCCCTCATCCCAACATCCTGCTGCTCAGAAACATCTTAGAGAGGTAAGTCACAACCTTTCAACACAGGACATCTGCGGACACTATGTCCCAAAGCCCTGCACTATCCACCATCACCTTTTAATTCTCTTTACATACTTTGTGTTTTCCCACCTCTCTAGCCCAATTCAGAAATTCTTTGTCCCACGAACACTGTAGGCTTCTATACGCAGACACTATTTCTGTATGCTTGACTCGTTGTCTTTTAAAAATTGGCACTAAATAAATGTCCCAAGGCAATCCATCGACAAGCATTTACTGAGCGCCTATTCTTACATCCAGGGCAACGACAGTGCTTGCTAATCAATTTTCAGTGGGCTTTGGGCACTGAGGCGATGTGGTGTGCTGTTTAACCCAGATAAAATGCGTTGTGACATTGAACTCTCATTTTCAGGTATGGCACTTCAGCGTGTGGGGCTAACATATAGCCTTGTGCGAATAGGTGCTTAACACTCTAACCACTTCCCCCTGACAGATTTTGATGCAGTACCACCATTAAGATTCTGTGGCTCCCTGGCAAATGTAATACAAAAACATTTGAAAAGGCAGTATGGTCTAGATGGAGAATAACAAACGATGTATAGTTTATTTGCCAAGACATGTAGGAGGTAAATATAAAACAAAACTCTCGCAAGTTTAGCATTTTTCTTCTCCAAATAGAATGTTGCTGACTACAGGCCAACTACACAGCCTTGCACAGTTCCTCACGTTAAAATTGGCCGGGAAGGAGATGCCAACCCTGTTCAGCATTTGGATGCCTCGCAGACATTTGCGACTTTGTGGCCAGATACTGGTTTACTCCAACACCCTGCAACCTTATTTGTAACCTGCCTTGCAAATAACAAAGATATTAATGGTGGTACTCTTTGATACATTCAGCCTTTCCCTGTGACCAAAGATCATTATTTTAAATGTGCAGCTACTCTTCCTTATGTGTGTCAAACAACAAGTATCGTTCTGTGGAAGCAGTAAATCTCAGCACTTCGCAGGTGCCCAGGTAGGAGATTTCAGTTAGCATTTTGGCAGGACAAATCCATCATCTTCAAAATGTGCGATTCAACTCAGAATAGTTACCGTGTGCTACGGCGTGGAAGGCACTACACAGGTCCTGGTGTCCGGCTCTAAAAAGAGACTGAAACAAGTGCACACATAACTGGCAGAGAAGGCAGGGTGCAGGGTGACCTGCAGATGCAGAGGAAAGTGAACCCACTTCTGGTCAGAGGCTCAAAAAAGGAAGGCTTGAGTGAAGGATGTGGCATTTGAGATGAAATTTGAAGAACGGAAGGGATTTCAGGTATATAAATAGGAGGAGCCCAGAGAGTATTAGAAGGCCAGGTGGATTTTAAACACCTCCCTCCCTCCCTGCCTTCCTATAATAGCTAACATTGATTGCAAAGGCAGGTTTTGAAGTACCTGTTCCATGATCTGATCCATTTCAGCTGCAAAATATTCCTATACGTTTGTCCATTAAACAATCTTATGCCATTTTTCATATCAGAAAAACAAGGCACAGAGAGGCTAAGCAATTTGCCTAGAGTTGCGCAGCTATCAGGTGGAGAGCCACAATTCAAATCCAAGCAAGCTACTAATAGTCACAATGTTAAGCACCCCCTTAAATCTTAAGCACCTGCCCTCAGGAGCTTGGGCCCAACATTTTGGGACTTGGCGGCAACTTCTAGTTCTTAACTGAACTCTGTTTTTGGGCTGGTGCTCTTAGTTGGACCTCTGTCTATCTTATTTCTGAAAACAAAATTCCCTGAAGTTATGTTTTTTATTTGTAAAAAAGAAAAATCTTTTGGGGCGCCTGGGTGGCTCAGTCAGTTAAGCATCTGCCTTCGACTCTGGTCATGATCCCAGGGTCCTGGGATGGAGCACCCCATGGTGGCGGTGGGGGGGGAGGGGTTTCCCTGCTCAGTGGGGAGTCTGCTTCTCCCTCTTCCTCTGACCCTCCCCCTGCTTGTGCTCTCTCATTCTCACTCTCTCTCAAATAAATAAAATCTTTTTTAAAAAATATTTTTATTGTTTTCCTTATTCAAAAGAACAGTTCTTATTTACTGATGATAGAGATAAACAAAGAGGAGAAAATGGAAAGACTACCATAATTCCAGCTCCCACCCCTAGAGACAGCTTTTAACATACTGCTGAATACCCTTGTAGACCATTTCTGTGCATGTGTTACATAGCTGGGGTGAACACAAAAAATACTTTTTCTCAGCACCAACACCAACGGTCAATAAATATTTATTTGTAATGTGATTTTAAGTTGTTGCCTCCAAGTGTTACCCTCTGATAGGGAGTCAGATGCAAGGCATGCAGGTGGGGGAGGGGTCATTTGGGGTCTCAACTGAGGAAGAAGGCAGTGGAACTGGCTGAATGCAGGCCAAAGTAGGTAGGAGCAGAGGCGGTAGCTTTGGAAAGCGATCACAGTGATAAACCCAGCTCAGGTGTGGCAGAGGGGCATGACAAATGTAAGCTGTTTCCCAGCCGGTACAGGAGACTTCAGAAGGGCAGAGCCAAGTGTATGGGAGGGGCAGGTGCAGAGCCAGGTCACAGGCCAGCCCCCGGGGGCCAGCTAGTGAGGCAGTGGAGGTACAGGGAAAGCAGGAGGCAGGCCCAGTCCAGGAAATGAGACTGCCAGGAATGAGGCAGGAGAGCAGACCCAGATGAGCAGCTTGGTCTTCCTGCTGGACCCTTCCTACAGGACGTTCTGAGCTCCTGCCCTCCAGAGTCCAGCAGCTAAGGACTGTGCCCACCCTGTGGATTTTGAGGCGAAGGCTATTCTTACCCACCCTGGGCAGATGCTGTTGCCTTGGAGAGGTGGCAAGGATGACAGATTTCTGGGTACTTATTGTGAACAGTTGGGACAGAGCTGTACTAGGTCTGGGACTGACATTCTATCTTATTCTCATTACTCAACTAGGCTTGAAAAGTGTACCTTCCAGGACTCTCGGGCCACAAATCCATGACTGGGAGCTTGCTCTGGTCTGTGATCTTCCTGTCTGCTCAAGCATTGTGCAACCCCTCCAGGCCCTGTACTGGGTTTTCCTCGTGTTTGCTCACATGCCTCTCAAGCTCCCCATTCTGCAGGCCAGCTGGGATTTCCTCCCCCGACACGTACTGGGCCTGTCCCCCCCCCCCACTCCCTTCCCCAGGACCCCTGCACTGCAGGAATCAACCCAGCAGTGAGGGAGGGGTAAGAATGCAGGCAAGCCACAGTGCTAAGGTTGACATGGGCTACCCATGACACAAAGTATCTTGAAAGGCAGGCCAAGGAACCCGACTGACTTCAGAAGTAAATAGAGAGCCACTGAAGGGTTCCAAAGCATCAGACTTTGAAAGATTTATCTGGAAGCAGTATGAGGGATAGACGTACATGGGGAGAGGCTAAAGCAGTGGTTCATTCTGGTTTCTTTAGAATCACCCAGGAAAATGCTGTTTTTTATTTAATACCTAACGCCTGGCTTCAGAGACTCCGATTTAACTCAGACAGGAAGATATTTTTAAAATACCATGAGAGTTTTAAGTGAGAATAGGAAGTCCTAAAGAAAGGGAATTCCCTCAAAACATAACTGAGTGGTATACTTAATCTTTTAAAAGCCACCAATGAGGAGTGTCTGGCTGGCTCAGTTGGTAGAGCATGTGACTCTTGATTTTGGGGTCATGAGTTCAAGCCCCATGCTGGGTTAGCCTACTTAAAAAAAATAAAAAATAAGCAGTAGTGAAAAGCTATTTTGAGGATTAAATTCACTTCTCCATACCCTCTTTAGGTCTCTGGTTCTTGCTCTCTTAGTTTTGCACAGTCCTAGAATTTGGGTCCACTACACTGGCACCCAACGCTCTCCGGCACTGCCTCTGCCCCTACTTACCAGCCTGCCACTCCTGCTCACCTAAGTCCTAGTCCGGTCACCCCAATGCTAAGAAATTTACCAAATTATCCAAATTCTGCATCTGCCTTCCAGATGGGATTCAGTCTTTTCCCTTGGTATCCCGTAAGCCCCCCTTCTGGGTCCAGCTGGTAAAAGGGGAGAGATGGGAGAAGCGCTGCAAAAAGGAAGCACGTTGGTCATGGCATGGAGTGGATGTGATGGGGCACTGCTGTGACATTACAATGGAAAGAAAGAAGAGAGAGATTCCATCCAACCACCGCGAATTCTTGCAGCTTATTAACATTTTCTGAGACGACAGCGGGTAAAGCCTGTAGGAAGAAAAATATTTCCTAGGTTGCATATCTGTAGCTGTGGGAGGACTCGTGTTTCCGGCAACAGTGTAAGCGTGGTGGTTAACGCCGAGAGGAGGATGAGCTGACAGGTGTGGCAAAGCAGAGCAGGAGCCTGTCAGGAGGAAAAGATAATAGAGATTAGTAAACCCTCATGGGGAGGATTACAGCCTCGCAGGAGCTGTGGCCTGGGAGTTGCCAGAGGGAGGAAGAGAGGCTGGTAGGAAGGCCTGTGCTGGGTCTGCCTGCAGCCCCCATGTGAGCTGAATGAGCTTTCTCCAGCACGTCAGAAGGATTTTCTCTCCCCACGGAAAACAAAATGATTACAGTTTAAGACGAATGTAGGCTTAATTTTTATGTTTCCTCCATTAGTTTAAAGATTTTATTTATTTATTCATGAGAGACACACAGAAAGAGGCTGAGACACAGGTAGAGGGAGAAGCAGTCTCCCCGTGGGGAGCCCGATGTGGGACTCGATCCCAAGACCCTAGGAGCACGACCTGGGCCGAAGGCAGGTGCCAAACTGCTGAGCCACCCAGGCGCCCCTTCTTCCATCAGTTTAATGGTTAAGAAGGACTCGGTGTGGAGCTGGTACATAAGACAAGGACATTCTGGGCTAATGGGGACAGAGTCGTGCTTCTGTGGGTAGAGAAGACCCATGGGCTCTGAGATGCGCGAGAAGGCCCACAGGCCCACAGAGTGCCCACCCAGGGACTCCATGATTTGATATTCATTCTCTTATGTTCTTTTCCTTTTGGACTTTGTTTTAAAATTCAGACACTCTCATTTAGAGGTAACACATCAAGCACATTTGCACCAAGGTGTTAATGATTTCTCACATCTTTCGATGGCAGAATGCTGACTAGGGGTGCAATCCAAAGGTTGGATTATGAAACGGAGCCGGGGGAGGGGGGAGTTATGTGTACAGCCACGTTCCTGGCAGCATTATTCACAATAGCCAAAAGGAGGAAACAGCCCAAATATCTATTGAGAGGCAAATGGATAAACCAAATGAGGTCTGTACACACAATGAAATATCATGCAGGTCACAGGCTACTATGTGGATGAATGTTGCAGATATTATGCTACATGAAACAAGCTAGTTATGAAAAGATAAATACCTATGATTCCATTTATGTGAGGTGCCTGGAGTGTCCAGATTTGTAGAGACAGAAAGCAGAATGGGGCAGGGGTATGCGGCAAATGGGGAGTTAGTGTTCAACGGTTATGGAGTCTCAGCTTTTCAAGATGAGAAAGTTCTAGAGATTGGTGTGCTCAACAATGTGAATATTCTTAAAACTACAGAACTACACACTTGAAAAGGGTGAGGAAGGTAAATTTTATGTTATGTGTATTTTATTACAGTTTTTTAAAAATGTTGAGGACAGTGAAAGCCGAAGATAAATGTTGCCTATTTTGAAATTTTACAATGAGGAGGCCCTGAATGAATTTTTTTGTTGTTTTACTTTTGGGTTTTTTCATTGTTGTTGTTATTGCTGGGGTGTTTTGTTTTGCGAGTGAGTTTTTTTAAGGGACAGAACGGAGCGATGTGTTGTAGCTATTGCTTTTCTACTCTGGAGTTCCCATCTCTAAATCTTCACTGGTAGGTGTCTGGGTGTCTGTCACCATCAGCACCATGCGTAGGAGCAGCAGGCCTGCTCCGTTACCCTTTACTGAAGGTCTGCTATAGTGCCAGGTGCTTTAGGCTGTTTCTCTGAGGACTCACAGCAGCCCAACTAGTTAGGCCCTATTATCCCTATTTTCCAGATGGAGACACTGAGATCTGGAAACTACTCTCAGATCAAAGGGCTGGTAAGTGGTGAAATCTGGCTTTGGAAAGTTCTTTTTCTCCCCACCTGAGACTTGTATTTATATTCCCCACAACCTCTTTATTCACCTTAAAAGATTACAAAACACTTATAAGTAGAAAATAAGTGTCTTCGTGTATTTTATTGAGAGCAAGTAGGGGAATCAGAGTGAGTAGAAGAGTCCAATTAAAGGACAGCCCACTGTGTGCACAGCTCCAGGCCAGTTTCCCATGCACCTGTTCTTCACTCTATGCATTTAATCAAAACCTAGCACAAGAAAATACCCTGTATTGTTAAGATACATATACACAGAGTTAACAAAAGTTTGTGAGCTCTTTTGGTACCACCAAGAAGCTCAGGAGCAAGGATTTCTGAGCTTGTTGTCTTCTCTCTTCCAACCAGGTAAGGGTAATGGGTGGAGGTGGCTGGCAGCCCACTCCTCATTCTTGTCCTGACTCAACTTCCCACTGCTTCTCTCTGCACTTAGGTCACAGCTCACACTCTGACCTACAAGGCTCTTTCAGGACAGCCCTGCCTGCTTCCAGCTCCTTCTCTTGGCTGACACATGTGTCCAGTTCCACCTTAAGTTACTTGTAGTTCCCACCACACATCACTTTCTCATATCTTTTTCATAATAGTAAGCAACCCTATTTATTGACTGTACTGGGCACTGGGTTAAAAGCTTAACATATGGGGGCACCTGGGTTGTTCAGTGGTTAAGCGTCTGCCTTCAGCTCAGGTCATGATCCTTGGTCTTGAGATCGAGTCCCGCATGGGGCTCCCTGCAGGGAGCCTGCTTCTCCCTCAGTCTGGGTCTCTGCCTCTCTCTGTGTGTTGCTCATAAATAAATAAATAAATAAATAAATAAATAAATAAATAAATAAATAAATCTTTTAAAAAATGCTGAACATATGTTCTCTTTCTTCATTTGTAGAGCAATCTTTCAAGGTAGCTATTACAGATCCCATTTTACAGATGAGGAAACTGAGCCTCAGAAATATGCAGGAATGTGCCCATGGGCACAGACCTAAGAAGTGGCAGTCAGAATTTGCATCGGACCTGCCTGACTCCAAAGCCAATGCTCTCAAACATGAACTGTCCATATGACCAAGTTGTACTTCTCAGACACTACTCACACTACCCCACCACGAATAACAATCCTTGATCCCACCACCCCTGCCCCCCATGTGCAGGCACATTCTGTGACTTTAGCTTACTCACCTCCACAGCACCCTGGTCATGCTTACTACTGTTAGTGCACAGGTATTGAGCACCTGCTATGGGCCAGGCCTGTGTGGTGTGCACGTGACAGTGAAGTGAACAAGTCATATCATTATCATTTCTTTGAATCAACCCTCTGAACCAAAAATATTGGGCTGCCAAATAACTTCTATGAACTACTTTGCTCACACTTGTCATAAACCAAGTTTCCTGAGCATCGGTGACTGGGAGAGAAAGTGGTGACCTCTTCTTTAAATGCCCAGAGAGTATTTTCTTGCAGAAAGGGAAGCACATGAAGATTTGGTCATCCAGGTGTCCTGCAAGGTGATTTTAAGAAGTCAGCTACAAAGGCAGGGAATGTTACATAACTAGAATTTTGGGGTCGCAGGTATCCAGCTCACTCATCTTCAACTTATCTTCCCTAGATTTGAAGGGGCTCCTGCCTCACCTGGCTGACACTTCAGAAAACCATCAAGTCATCCACTGTCACTCAGTGCACTGTGTCGACAAAGAACAAGATGCCCCAGTGTCAGGGATTCTGTCCCCAGACGGTAAACCAGAGGGAAGCTGCATTAACTCTCATAGGCCATGAAAGTGCCATTTACCAGATTACTATTTCACAGCAATCAGAGCACCTGCCTCATTAAATTAAATAGTGATAATCACATGGCTCCATTAAAACATGTGAATAAGAAATTAACTAGCACGTGGAGGCCTTAGGAATTATATTCTGTGCCTTAGGAATCATGTTTGCTCCATGAAACATGTCAAGTCAGGGAATTCCACTGATAAACTGTTAATAGGCCACCCTGTGAAAGGCAGCCCAGCCTCTTACCTCTTAACTACTTTGAATCATCAATATGGAAGATAAAACAGCTTTGGGGAAGATGATTAGATATTGCCAGCAAAGGCTGGCGCTATGTAGCTACAACCTTGGGAATGTTACTTTTCTTTCTGGAAACACATTGGAGTGGTATATCAATCAGCCATGTGGGCCCCAACCTTTCACTCCATTTTCCTTCCATTGAGAAATGTTGTATTTATGAGGCTAGGCTTACAAAGGTAAATATCTCTGGCATCTGATCAGAAGCTCTTTTTCCCCCCTGTTTATATTGCCTATATTCTTGGTGTTTCATGTATTTCTTTTATTTTAAAAAAGGCAATATTAGAACCTGTATTCTCATTGACTTCTGGTCTACGATTTTTCTTCTGGAAAGATGTTCATTAATATGACAGGACTAAGTCATAGTTATTTCTTTATAAAAGGTAGAGGAAACCAGGTTTGGGGGTGATGGCAAATGGGATTTTAGCCTTTCTCTAATTGTTGAACATTTTCTAAAGAAGCATATATTTATGCATTACTAATTTACTTAAAAATTAAAATGTAAATAAGTATAAACAATAATGTGGCAAAAGCACATCGTAACTGATTTGGAGTTTGCTATTGATTCCCCTAAACTCAGCTGAACTGATGTCTTCCCTGGGTCCTTGCTCCCTACTGATGAATTCACTCAGTCTGCACAGTTTCTGCTGTTGCTGCTTGGCCAGGCCTGTGCACAGCCACCCAGGGTGCTGAGCACTCCACATTTCCTGGTAGTGATTTCTGCCAAGCCTTGTGGGGTAAAGCTGCCCATGCCCAGAGGGCTGCTTCCAACACCCCCAGAGCTTCAGACTCTCTATGATCCCAAATAGACTTCAGTTCCCTTCAGATCTCCCAGCCCTAGAACCTGTCTTTTTGTGCATGATATGGGGGGAAACATTCCTCTCCCTAAGATTGATTTTAGTCTTTGAGGCTGGGATGAGCACCATATTGGGTCTAGGCTCTCTGACTCTTTTCCTTGACTTGACTCAGGAATTCACATGTTCATCATTTGCTTCAAGGACCTTAAAAACATTCTCTTTGAAGACCCTCTTCCCTTTGCAAATCATTCAGGAAGATAATTTGGAGGAGAAAAAAAAAAGAATCCCCTCTGGCCTTATATGTAAACAGCTTAGGTTTGGCCTTATATATTTACTTATACATGCATGTGAGGAAATATATGTGTGTGTATTTGAAAATGTAAAACCATATTTATATATGTAGATATAGAAAGGAGGACAGAAATCAAAAAGGGACTCAAGCAACCGCTAAAAGTAGTGCCTCGCTATAATTTTACCTCTTGTTGTTTTCAGAATTTTACTTTTACTGTGGCCCAATATATCCTTATTAATATAGTTCCAGCTCATAATTAATTCTCAATGGGACACACTATTTTTACATGTTTGGAAAAAACTCCTTATGCCTTTAAATATTGCTATTTTTAAAAAAAAAGAATCATGCAAAGGCCATCAGAGAGTAAAAAGATTTCAAAACACCAGAGGTTTATTATTAATGCTATTTTACATAATACATTCAGGATGACTTGTAAATGATGAAAAATTATGGTATAAAATTCAGTGAGTAGCCACGACCAACAGAGAAAACATATGAGTAGGCACTCATTTTATGTTTTCACCTTAATGTATCCACTACATCTTTTTTTTGGAATTCCGCTTACACAATTAAATATATGTCCCTTGACACAAACACATGTAAGATACACATCCCTATGAATAAATGGAAAGAAGAATGAAAATGTACTAACACAAAGGAACTTTCTTGGTTTCTTAAATCACTCATTCGATTAATCTCACTTGGTTCTTAGGGTGGCTAAGCTTGGAAAATCAGACTCAAAAACATCTATTGCCCAGAAAAAGAATCTGTAATTCAAGATAAAAGAGTTTAAAAAAAATGAAGACAAGATGGACAACAGCTCATTCAGCTAGAACACATGGTGTTTGTGTCAGGCAGGTGAAGAGGATGGGCATGTTTACCTGCATCTTTAATTTGCAGTGGCTTGGCTCTTGGCATAATCCATGCGCTCAGCAGTAAGAGAAAGCATACTTAATTACTTAAGAGACCCAGAGAATAAGAGCAGGATCTTTATTAATGGAGGCGTTTCTGGCCTGTTGTGCTTCTTCCTTTGATAAGATGATTATGGCTTTATCGGTTCCAGTCTTGTCAGGACCGTGGACAGCTCTAACGCAGCGGGGAGTGTCTCCTCTGTCTCCTACTTGTAGAATTTTAGAGGAAAATAGACCTGAATGATTAACTATTTTCACACCTCCACCTTCTGGACAAGGAAATGGATGCTCATAAAAGTTAAATGACATGTTTAAGTGACACGCTTATGTCCAGAAAGCAGTCCTTCCCCGAACATAGCACACCATAAAGAAAAGAACATTAGAGGCAGAGGGTTTAAATCCACATTCTGCCTCTTAATAGCTGTGTGGAATTGGGGCTTCAGTTTCCTAATGCTGTAAAATGGCTCTAAGGATGTCTCTGATGTGTAGCAGTGAGCCGGAGATAAACAATGGGAAATTCTGAGCCCAACCTGACCAAGATTGGTCATAGCTAATGATAGCTAATGATAATGTCAACAGTCAGTCCACGTACCTTACTAAGAAACAGCTAAGTGCAAAATACCACCAAGGGGCTGTTGGCATGCCCAAATCAGCAAGACTATGAATTCCAGAGAGCTTGGAGCTCTATCTGACTTATAAGCCATATATCTGCTCTTTAGGGCAAGCAGTTTCAGAGATAATCATTTATCCTCTTTTTTTTTCTCAAATCACAAGGTTTAAGTATTAGCAAAACCATATGTCCATAATAGAGTAGTTGGAACCCACATTTATCACCTTAGCAAACTGGGACCTTCCGTGCAATCTCAACACCTTGCTCTAATGCCTTCTAGACTGCGTGTTTTGCATCAGTCTCTCCCATCCTATGTGTCTCTCTCTCTTAGATAGTGTTAATATCACCAGTATCCATGTCCCCTTTCTCTGCACCTAACCCTTCCACTCTGCGTGGGGTGTTTACTGAACACCTGCTGTGTACCAAATACCATGTGAGAAGGCAGGCATAGTTCCTGGCTTTGTGAAGCCACCATCCAAGGGAGAAGACAGACACTAAAAAAGCAATTACAGTAAGATAGGAGTGTTATCACCTATAAAGATCTCCCTGTTTCAGAGTAGTGAAAAGTAGCTCTTTCTTATAAAGAGCTTAAGGACTCTCATCCAAACTGAAGAAAAGTGACAGAAGAAATCATTATTATTATAATGGCCCAGTTGTCTCCTCTACAATAGATGCATAATGGCAAAACCCAGCATTTCAAATCTTATAAAAGAAAATATATGAATTTTCTTAGTGCTGTCATTTTTTTCCTCCACTGGAAAAAAATAACATCAGAATGGAATCTTTCTAATATATATAAGACACAAAAGGAAATCTTCTAGAAGTGCATTAAAATACACATCACAAAGCTCAACACTGGCCAATAATCACATTAGAAAGCACACAAAGGATTAAAGTTCAGATTATTGATAGATCAGTGAGGTGTTTGGGAGTTGTTGATTATATGATTAATGTGGATGTGTATTTTATACATGCTTTTCTACTTTTGAGCCATGTTACTTGATTTATTACATAAATTTCCCATCTAAGTCTTATTATACAGAGCATAACTAATACTAATAAGGATTTGTGTGCCAATTTTCATTTTTACAGAACTTTGTAAGCATTAATTAATCCATTCAGCCCTTTGTTGAAAGAGATATGTTTTGCATCTCTAGCTTCAGAGACTAAGGACTATGTACACTTCACCTCAGGGCATTAAGGGAATCAGTGCTACAATCTGGGTATTTAAGCACAGAAAATCCCTGTCCTCATTTGTACTTGTGTTCTTGTGGATGCGTGTGTGTCTAAGTATGTTTTCCCTCACTCTCTTTAACTTTTGTTTTTTTCCTCCTATTTTTACTCCCCAATCTTAGAGATCAGCAGTTAGAAAAAAACTTATGTTAAAAAAGAAATTAGGGTGCCTGGGTGGTTCAGTGGTTGAGCATCTGCCTTTGGCTCAGGGCATGATCCTGGGCTCCTGGGATCTAGTCCTGCATCGGACTCCCCCACAGGGAGCCTGATTCTCCCTCTGCCTATATCTCTGCCTCTCTCTGTGTGTCTTTCATGAATAAATAAATAAAATCTTTAAAAAAAAAGAAATTAGAAGAAAAAGGAGTGAAACTAAAAAGAAAAATATATAGTTTCTAAATAACTCATACTAACTTATATGATACCTAACTGTCCTTCCCATGATTTACTACTATTTTGTTAGAAATTATCATTAACAGCTATCCCGGGTTGAGTGAGTTTTATACCGGGCATTTTGCCAGACTCCCATGATGAAGTTGTCCCCCCCTTTTTTTAATGAAAGAGAACAAGGTCCTTGCTTTCAAGGAACTTATGGTATATGGGGGGGGGGGCAACCATGGAATGGGTACCTATGATATGCTACGTTAAATGATATGATAGCTGTACTCCTGGGTGTAAAGACAGCATTCAGGAGTGTTTGATCTAGTCTGAAGCAGTCACGAGAGAGTCCCTGGAGGAGATGAAGCCTTAGAACAGTCTTAGGAGAAGAATGAGAGCTGTCAGAATGAGGTGGGGAACCAGCCAGAAGAGCAGCACAGACAGCAGCAAGGAATCCGATCCAGCATGCTGAGTATGTGTGTGGTGGGCTGGGATGGCCGGGGAGAGAGGCAGGGAGAGGAAGCAGCAAAGTGTTTATCTCTGTTACAGCACAGTGATCCAGGTAAAGAGTGAAAGCAGTCAAATTTGGAGCACAGATAGAAGCCAACCCCACAGCTACTGGGAAGCCATAATTTCCCGCTGGTGACACTGTATTATCTATTTTGTACACATTTTATGGAATGAAACTCTATTTCTGAAGGTATTTTTCTTAAAATTTGCCTCTTTCATTTGAGCCTCTGATGGCACCAGCAGCTACAGTTTCTCAGGATGCCAAGTGAGAGAAGGATTTTTCTGCCTTGTCATTCATTCTACAAATACTGATGTAAAAAAAAATTTTTTTTAAACCAAACAAACAAATACTGACATCAAGCTCTTCACTGGATGATAGTGAATGCTAACAAGATCACACCACCCTCAAGGAGCCCATGGTCCAGGGGGGAGAGGAAGCAGCAATGCCAGTCATTTTCAAATTCCAGAATACAAGCTAATACACATATGCTCAAGGGATTACAAGGACACAGAACAGGGGTGTATTCGTCAGCACAGGTGGCTGTAACAAAATACCATAGGCTGGGGGCTTAGACAACAGGAATCTGTTTTCTCACAGTCTAGGAGGCTGGAGGTCCAACATCAAAGTGTCAGCAGGGTTGGTTTCTCCTGAGGCCTCTCTCCTGAGCCTGTAGAAAGTCACATTTTCCTGGTGTCCTCATGTGGTCTCACTACTCTGTGCACCTGCAAGTCTGGTGTCTCCTCCTCTTGCCATAAGGACACTGGTCAAATTGGATTAGAGCCCACCCTGGAGGAGGCTCATTTTAATTTAATCACTTCTTTAAGGGCTCTATTTCCAAATAGAGTCACATTCTGTGGTACTCGAGGTTTAGGGCCTCTACATAGGAATTTTGAGAGAACACAATTCAGTCCATAACAAGGGGGTATTTATTTAATAACTTGGTGGTGGGGTGGAGGAGGATCAAGAAAGGCTTCCCAGATGTGTCTCCCAGGGTGGATTTGGGAGGATAAATAGTTGGCAGGCAGAGAAGGACATGAGACACGAGGATGTGGAAATCAGAGGGCACATTCCAAGTGGAGCAGGCTTGCTTCCAGGCTATGAGGTGCCTTGGTGCAAGTCAGAAAAAGGCATCCTCAGGTGTAGGTGACAGAACCACTTCTCGACTTCTGCCTATACCTTCCCTTTGTATACTGGGGCTTCTCTGCTAGGAGATAGGATGCCAGCACTGCCCCACCTGGGCCTTGGGATGCACAGCCTGGAAGTTAGCTCTCCATGAGCCATGCTGGGCCAATGCAGGATGACAGCCATGGAGAAATGCTCCTCTTTTCCAAATCACACAGGGTAAGAACCCATGGAGACAAGCTTCCATTACACACAGAGGGAGACCCCTTAGTGTCAGCTTTGCCTCTTTCCCTACTTCACTATTTCCCCATTTCCATTCCTACTCCACAGAATCATTTCCCAAAACAAAGTATCTGTCCACAAGTCCCTATTTCAGGGACTGCTTTCTGTGTTTCTCCTGGCCTAAGACTGTGATCATACAATTTTGGGATATTTTTTAGAGTAAAAGGAGGAAGCTAGAACAAATTACCCTGGGACACTAGGCATGAAACTGAATGTTACCAGGCTCATAGGGACATATGATTAGTACTTTTGTTTTCTCATTTTTAAAAATTAAGGAGCTGTTTACACATAGTATAACTCATTCTTTTCAGTATACAGTTCCGTGAACTTCAACTGATATATACAGTTGTGTAGCCACCACCACAGTCAAGATATGGATACAGTTCCACACACCCCCATATACCCCTGGGCCTCTTTGTAATCAATCCCTCCCTTGGCTTAGCTGTTGGCAATCGAAGATCTTTCTGTCCCTTGTGCCGTTGCAAGAGTGTGAGTAAATGGATTCATCGAGTCTGTAGCTTTTCGAATCTGATTTCTTAGCACAATGCACATTCACACATGTTGTTACTTGTATCAGGAATGTGTTTCTTTTTATGGCTAAGGAATATTCCATATTATAGATGTCCCACAGATTGTTATCCATTCCCCAATTAAGGGACTTTTGGGTTGTTTCTGGTTCTGGCAATCATGAATGAAACCACTATAAACATTTGTACACAGACTTTTGTGAGAATATAGATTTTAATTTTTATGAGGGTAGTTATATAGGAATGGGGTCAGTCATATGGTCAATGTGTGTTTAATTTACATGAAACTCCCAAACTGTTTCCCAAAGTGGCTGTATCATTTTCCTTTGTTACCAGCAACATGTGAAAGTTCTGGTTGCTCCACACCATCATCAGCACTTGATAACATCGGCGTGGCCAGCCTCTTTTTAAGCCTGCTGAAGAGTTTGAACTTAATCCTGGAAGCAAATAGGCAAATTGCTCAAGGGATGTAAGCAGAAGGTGGCATGGTGGGACCTGTGTTTCAGGAAAATCACCTCCTCTTCAGGGGGACTGGTGACGATGCTTTAAATCATGAAAAAAATGATGAGGGTCTGAATGAAAGCAGTGGCAGGAGAAGTTTCAAAGATGTGTAAGAATAGAATAAATAAGACTTGATCTCCTAGGGGTGTGAGTGTAAGAGAGACAGAGAGACGAGACACAGAAAGAGATAAATTGAAAGAGTTACATAAAAACAGTTGTTTCCTCAATCCTTTTGTCAGTTGCTTCAGAATAACTAGAAAAGATTTCCTGGTAGCTCTGCTAATTTTCCCACCAAAGCTGAATTAGCTGGGTTGATGCAAAATAAAGCACAAATAAAGAAATAAAGTTTTATTAGTCTTATGGACTGAATTGTGTCTCCTTGAATTCATACACTGAAGTCTTAAACACCTTCCCCAGTACCTCAAAATGTGATGCTATTTGGAAATAGGGTCTTTAAGGAAGTAAGGAAGGTTCAATGAGGCCAGAAGGGTGGGACCCTAATCCAATATGCCTGTTGTCATTATAACAAGAGGAGGAGACACCAGACATGCAGGTGCACAGGGCAGTGAGGCCACGTGAGGACACAGGGAGAATGTGGTTCACTCCAGGCTCAGGAAAGACCAACTCTGCTGACCTCTGGATCTTGGACTCTTGGCCTCCTGGACTGTGAGAAAACAGATTTCTGTTGTCTAAGCCCCCCATCTGTGGTATTTGGTTATAACAGCTCTAGCAGACTAATATAGTTAATTCACACATTTTCCAGATAACAAAGATCTCTTCAAGTTTAAAAACTTTTAAAATGTTTAATCATTTTGGAGAGATATATTTCTAAGCTGTTTCTATAAATGACAATGTAATGAGCATATTTAACCCCTTGTTGATATGTGCAGACCCCATCTATCTTCATTGTTTCTAATCAGGTGATAATGTGGCGCTGCCATGGCCTCAGGTAGCTGAGAGAGCAGAGTTATCTGCTTCCTCCCAGGGTGGCCCCGGCATTCTGTGCTTATTGAGGACTTTGGTGTTTCTAGGGCTGGTTTTGTTTTTGTCTTGGTCTCCTCCCCCACCAGGTTGTATTTTCTTCTGCCTTTTCATGTTCTGCCTCTAGAAGCTCCCACATTCTCCAAAGGTGCTTCTTACTGGCTGTGACTTGGACACCAGATAATCACGTTTGCTGCAATTCTGTCTAAATATTCATGGAGTTTTGTCAAAAATCCTGGGACATTTCTTTTGGTGCCTCCAAGATGCTTTGACTTCCTTCCCAGGTTTTGGCAGCATCACATGTTTGAGATGGTGATCTAAATGACTGCCAGGTATGTGAGA
This sequence comes from Nyctereutes procyonoides, assembly GCF_905146905.1. Classification (NCBI taxonomy): domain Eukaryota; kingdom Metazoa; phylum Chordata; class Mammalia; order Carnivora; family Canidae; genus Nyctereutes; species Nyctereutes procyonoides. Next base: position 7,132,608 of record NW_026575033.1, on the reverse strand, counting down.
TGTTACATTTTGGGCCAAAATGATGGAGAATCCTCCCTAAGAGGTACAAATGGTTTCCCAGGGGTCTGGAATGTGTGGTTTATTTATATCTTTCACCTGTGTCCTGTCTGCCTCTTCCAGAAGCCTGCAGTCTTCCAGCGTGTGCAGGCTGCTCTGTGGAGCTGCTCTCAGAGATGCTTCCCTTCTTGCCTTCCCAGCTTGACATTCTGCTGAATTTGTAACTCTCCTGGAAGACAGATGCAATTTATCTTCCTACATCTCTATAAAGATCCAGAAAGATACACCAATTTATTAGAATTCATTCAGAACCATCACAAAAATCAGGGCCCATAGACCAATGAGGCAATTTTTTAAATGTCAAAACAAAAATCTTGAGGACCAAAATTAAAGTTGAGCAAAGTGGCCCATGAGACAGAGGCCATGGGTATTAGTTCTGATTTGGCACAGCCAGACTGAAGGAAAAATGCTCAAGCCTCCTGTTCAGCTCTGAGCTGAGCTGCATTAAGGTCACTGAGGACCAGCTAACTGCCTATACACTGACCACACTCATGCCATGGCTTCCTAAGTATTGTTACAGAGGACCAGGGAGCAACAAGGTGGACAGGTCATCCTTTTGAGCATCCCCACTGCTAATTCCAGAGCCATTAACCTGTCTCCCCTCCATGTCTTTCCCATGATATTTTAAATCTAACATCCTTACTCTGCCAAAAGATATAGAAAAAAAGAGTTTCCAGTTTATTTTATGGATACAGTCAGATCCAGGTAAGCCAATTACCTATTCAAAGCAGGATTTTTACTCAAAAACACAGGCACCAAATGAGAAAGCCAACAGTCCCTTCCCTACCACCTTCCTACTACCCCCATCAGCCTTCGGTCCCAGTCACACCTCTCTACTGGAACACTGGTTCACAGGACTGTCATTGAGATTAACAAAATGGCACTCTGTGACCTTGAGACTATCATAGAGCTTTCATAGGGTTTCCAGGCCTCTGAAATAATGTGAGGAGGTAGGTTGGACCATTGAGGAGTCTGTTTCTAATCAATATTGACTCCATAAATATTAAGCACCTACTATGGGCAAGGCAATGAGCTGAGTACCATGGGAGAGGTTGCAAAGACAAGACAGACTAGAATCCTGCCTCCAAAGATTTTGCTGGGGGATCCCTGGGTGGTGCAGAGGTTTGGCGCCTGCCTTTGGCCCAGGGCGTGATCCTGGAGACCCGGGATCGAGCCCCACGTCGGGCTCCCGGTGGATGGAGCCTGCTTCTCCCTCTGCCTGTGTCTCTGCCACTCTCTCTCTCTGTAACTATCATAAAAAAAAATTCAAAGATCTTGCTGTTTAGACTTTAGCAGGGAATAGAGAATCATACATAAATGTCTAGACCACAAATAGAAAATGGATGGATTCAAGATGGTCAATAATTCTTTCCCACCAGAGTTGCGGTTGCGTTCCCCTGTCCTTGAATCCAACTGACCCTGTGGGCTGTCTGCACCAATAAAAAGAATGACAGTGAAGCTGTGTAATTTCTAAGCTGGCCCTCAAGAGATCTGTACTTTCTGCCATTGCTGCTTAGAATGCTCCCTCTTAAAAGCCATGAAAGTAGTTCAACTTCCCTGAGCCTGCTGAACTATGAGGAAGCTCAATTAGCCACATGGAGAAGAGGTTCTGTGAAGGATGCTGATCAGGATATTGATCCTAACCTCATTCACAGGATATACATACTGAGATATTTAGACACTGAGAGGCCGAATATACAGTTGACCCTTGAACAACATGGGAGTTGGGGTGCCAACTCCCCAAGCAGCTGAAACCCCACATATAGATTTGGGATCCCTCAAAACTTACCTACTAATAGCCTACTATTGCCTGAAAACCTTACTGATAACCTAATAGTTGATCAACACATGTTCTGTATATGTATTATATACTGTAATCTTACAATGAAGTAAGCTAGAGAAAAGTAAATGTTGCTAAGAAAGTCATAAGGAAGAGAAAATACATTTACAATGCTGTACTGTGTTTATAAAAAAGTCCATTTATAAGTGAACCTGCACATTACAAACTCATGTTGTTGAAGGGTCAACTGTATGTAACTAACTCTCAAATACTTGAGAAAAATAGTCTCTCGCTCATATAATACATGATATAACATAAACATATATTACATAGATAACAAAACAAATGGAACAAAGTATTAACAGTATGTGAATCTGGGAGGTATGGGTGTTCTGTGTACTATTCTTATCCTTGCAATGTTTCTGTATATTTGAAGTTACATATTTTCAAATTTAAAGTTACTGAAAAAGAAATTCTGATATAGACATATTTATCCTTGTAGATAAAGAGTATATTAACCTGATGTTTACCCATGGGTGACAGCGGCCCAAGAGAAACCATATAACCTTGCTGGGCTTCTGGGTTTCCACTAATACAAAGGAAGCCCCCATGTTTGCCCAGCCCCTCTTGATAACCTAATAGAAAAGCAGACATACTCCTTCTCCCCACTGGTTAGTTCAGGTTAGAGAGCAGTGCCAGAGGGATAAAATTATGAGCTTTGTGTTTCACATGCGTTTGTCTTGACTCCTCTGTTAGATGTTGAACCCCAACAAGGTAAGGACTAGGCCATTGGCAATTCGGCATTCATTCATTTAAGCAACCCTTCATTCATGTATTCATTTAATTTAATCCAACATTTATTGGTGAACCTGGCCTGTCCCTCTTATACTACCAGGATGATTTCAGACACAAAGTACATACTCAGGATGCCAGGTTTCATGGCCCTAACTCAGGCCAGCAGTGTGGCCACTGAAGGGAAGGGGTGAGGATATTCTAGAAGGCCATCAGGCTCTGTCTGCCTCCACCCATGGAGAGGCAAATCCTAGCTCTTCCTCTTCAGGTGGAGGAGCACGGTCTTCATTTTACTTTGTGCATTCATATGGTAGAAACTAGAAACTTCTTACACTGCCGGTTTAAGGGAAAAGCCTACACACATCCCTTAACCCTACCGTCCTCTTCATGGCCCGGAATCATTCTACACCTTTACCAGATATAGCTGTGTGTCACGTTGGGTGTCACTATTTGTCCTGTGCTATAGCTTAATTCATGGTTTAACAAGGGGTGGTATTGTTGACTATTTTAATTTTTATTTGATGGCCTCTACAAGCTCCCATGTTATTTATTTATTATTTATGTTTAAATATTTAATTAATTTATTTATTTGACAGAGAGCACAAGTCAGGGGAGCAGCAGGCAGAGGGAGAGGGAGAAGCAGACTCCCAGCTGAGCAGGGAGCCTGACTTGGGGCTCCATCCCAGGACCCTGGGATCATGACCTGAGCCAAAGGCCATCCAGGCACCCCTACAAGCTCCCATTTTAGAGAATGTTCACAAGAAGAGAGCTTGTGCGAGACCCTGCTCTGGATCTGTGCCATCCTCCACAACCTTCTTAATCTGAGATTTTTCAGCCTGTTTCTAAGCAGCAGGGACTTGTCTAGTGCAATCAGAGGCGACCTTAATTAGAATCTAGATCTTCTAACATCTCCCTGCTGGTTAGTGCTACTTTCAGAAACAGACTGCTCGAAGCTAGGCTGCAGGCTACTGCGTGTGTCTGAAGGAGAGGGAGAGAAGATGATATTCACGTGGTCTACGGAGGCTTAGAGCGAGGGGGCCCTTTGCTTGCAAAAGGGAGTCCAAGCAAGAGAGAATTAGGCAGTAACTTCATTTCCTGATCTTCTCATTTCCCTACCCTCTGCGCCCCCTGCCCCCACCCAATAGCTTTGGTCCAGGCATAGACTCAGGAGGGGTGGAGAAATGAAGAAGAAGGAGCAGAATGGGGATAGTGTGAGTGCAGAGAGGAGAAAGCTCTGAGCTCTCCCTCCTCCAATTAGGCCCTGCAGCTGAAAAACAGCTTAACCCTACCCACCCTGGCAAGGGTGTGAAAATGTTCCTCCCCACAAAGCTGCTTTTAGCCTTTGCCTTTTGAAGTAGAGATGGGAAAACAGGGGAATTATGTGGGGAAAGTGCTCTCTTATTTCTTTCCTCCAATCTTGGAAAAGAGAACTCATGCAAGGAAACAAGAAAATTAAAACAAAAAACAAAACCAAGAAAACCCTTCAATATACTGGTCTACTGGATGCATGCCCTAAGCAATTCTGCAAAATAGACCTGACCTCAGGGGGTGATACAACAAACCAGAACTATTACCAAAGATAAAAATGGACGGAGAGAAAACTGAAATTATTATTTGCCTAAAAACCTCTGTTTGTGGAGTACAAATCACCTACAATGTACCATCTGGTAAGCTACGAAGTCAGCTTTAAGCAAGTGTACCTACTGTCATTTACATTTTAATTATTATATCTTACGGGACAGCTAAATTTTATTGAAATACAAATTTGTTTACCCAAATATCTCTTTGCCATATGACTTAATAATTGGGCCTGTCTCATTAGCTTCATGGGGTCAGGATGAAGAATAATGATGTTTCATAATAGCATGTTATTCTAGAATAATGATGTCCCAGCTATAACTAATAAGCAAGTTCCAAACCAGCCTTGGGAGCTACACTTGAAGACATAAAATATCATTTGAAAATCTCTCCTCAAAAGAATTGTTCTCTACTGCTGCCCTCAAATCATGTGTGAGGGATTTGAATTGATCTTAAAATAGACAGAAAATACAGAAGCCAGTCTTTGTGTCTGGGGAGGGAAGAGCTACCTCTTCCGAGGTTTATTCATTCCTGACCAAGGAACATTTTATTTTGTCATAATAGAAAAAAAAGGCTTTTTTCTGAAATGACATATTTTGTGATGAGACAGGAGGCTCCTTCTACCTTGGAAAGAGGAAGTAGTTTGTTTGTTTTGTTTTTAAATAAATCCAGTATTCCCTCTTTTCATTTAGAAATTATCTCCTGGTGATCCTCAGAATTAGTCTCTGAAAACTAAAGAGGTTTGGAGAAATTAACAGGTCAGAGGTTCTGCTATGACTTTTTTATTTCCTCTCTCCTTGTCTGCTGCTGCTTGAGAACAGGGAAGAGGAGCAGAGGCTTGTTCATTTTCACAGGGACAGTGATTTTTCCTTCCTTGTGTGAACAAGGAAAGAAAAGATGGCAAATGCAGGGCTCAAGGGTGATCAGAGCTTCAACCAAATCCAGAACAAGCAGCAAAGCCTTCTCTTTGATTTGCCCCCAAATCAGGTTGGGATTGCCATTTCCACTGCCATGCCTGGGTTACCCAAATTGGTCTCAGTGGCTGGGAAAGACTAGAAACAGAGGCCAAGAGCCAAAGTGGTTGGGAAACTGGAGTCAGCCATCGTTGGCCGTGGATTAAGGACATGGAAGTCAAGAAGGTATAGCCAAGCCAGGTCTAATTCTGGCTGTGTGAAGGTGGAGCTGTGTGGTAGGTGGCTGTACCTCAGGAGCTGGCCACCTGTGTGCTGGCCCTGGCAGGGATAGCAGATGAGGAGAGCTACAGGGATGCTCCTGAAAGCCTGGCCAAGAGGACGTGCCACCTTTCCTCCCTGTCCTTTTTACAGAGCTTCTATGGATGATGATGATGATGATGATGATGATGACAAAAGGCACCTTTATGATTCTGTCAACTGTCCAGTCACATGGCACACATAGTGTCATGTGGTAGGCAGGTTGGATGATTATACCTATTTAAGAGACAAATCAAAGCTCAGAGAGTTTAAGTGATTTTTCCCTGTCTCACAGAAATAAAGTCAGAATTCAAATGATTCAGGGTATGTAACTCCAAATCCTAGGTTCTTCACTACACCAGGGTTTCTTCCTAAAATCCTCTAAGAAAACCGAACGTAAGAAAAGAGGGTTGGTCTTTAAGGAATATCTACTTACAATGTTGAATAGTGCGCTCAGCCTACCAAACGCAGGACTCTCAAGGTAAGGTCGTACATCTCCATCTTCTGTTTATACTTTTTTATTTGACAAGTTCAAGGTTGCCTGGAAACAACTAGTGGAAGAAATGAAAAGCCAATATCACATCTTTTTTTTTAATCCAAAAATTTAATTCAATTTATTACTCAGATGGGAAGTCTGATTTTAAAAGTCTATTTTTATATGGCCTTTGGAAAGGTTTCCTTCACTTTAACTAATAAAACTTACTTGAAATGACTTTGTAAATTCACAAGTGCTTTAGAAATCCCATGAATGCCAATAGTGTTTCCCATTAATCAGATGATGCTGTGGGGAAGGCAATATAAAATGTAATCTTTGGGGTACCTGGGTGGGTCAGTGGTTGAGCATCTGCCTTTGGCTTGGGTCATGATCCTGGGGTCCTGGGATCGAGTCCCGCATCGGGCTCCCTGCAGGGAGCTTGCTTCTCCCTCTGCCTATGTCTCTGCCCTTCTCTCTCCGTGTCTCTCATGAATAAATAAATAAAATCTTTAAAAATAAAATAAAATAAAATAAAATGTAATCCTTACCTCCAAGCTGCTTACTATCTAGTTGGAATTGTCAGGACAATCACCAAAAGAGAAGAGAGTGGATGAATGAAAGCCAGACAGAAAAAGGAGAGGTGTGAGCAGGGATGAGCAGGGACACACACACAGACCAGCACCTCAGGACTGGTGGGTGGGTAGACCCAGGACTTCGCAGGCAAGAGAAATGCATTAGCACAGGGACAAAGCTGAGCTGAGGTTTGAGGGCAGAGTCCTGAATGGCCTGGAGCATTTCTGGAAGAAAGCAGGAGCTTGAACAGTCATGCTGGGCAAAAATAGAGCCAAACAAAGTGACTGGGGTTCTGACTTATGCACAATGCAGAGCCTTGGAAAATTTTTGAGCAGTGACACTACATGATCAAATGGCATATGTTCGTGTGAACCTGGATATACAGACTGACCCACTAGGAGACTGTTGGCCCCCGGAGTCAGAGAATGAGAACCTGCCCAGAGAAAGAGCAATGAGGATAACTAGAGAAAAGGAGATGGAAAAAGGCACAATGACTATTGTTACCATGCATTAAAGATTTCTGCAAGGCCCTAGTCAGGGACCTGCTGGGCTTTAACTGGGTTCAGGGACACCTGAGATAGTCCCTGAACAGGTAAGGGGGTGAGGAGAAAAAAATAAAAAATAAAAAAAATAACCAGAGCAAAAGGAAACAATGGTGCTTTTTCAGACATAGACTCTGTCTTCTGTCCTGCTCCTCAGCACTTTCCTGCTTCTCTGTCTTTAGCTTCAAGGACACCATCCATCCATCCATCCATTTAGCCAGTCAATGGATGCATAGGTACTGTGTCCCATATGAGCAGGAGCCATCCTAACTTGTTTGAGGTCCTCTTACTGATTTATGTCTGTTCTCTCTGTACCCCGTCCTTTCACTTTGACCATGACTGGCTTCCGAGCTTCCATTCCCAAGACTTTTCTGCTGTGTGTTGGCCCTGGCTTCCTTGTGTGGTTGTCTGCATGATTTTCATTACTATCAACTTCATGGGAATTTCTAGAGTTAATTCTCAGAGCCACTGCATCTTAGGATAAAACCATAGCATGCCAAATGTCTCCTAGTTTGGTCGCCTGTCTCACTTCTGTCCACCTGGTCCCCCTTTTCAAGCATTGACTCCTAGATTCTCTTTGTAGATCAATAGATGGTCACAACTGCCATGAGCTCACAACAATTTATAGTTTGTGACTAAACGCTTCAGGATTTTTCAACAACTCTCGCTCTCACACATTCTTCTTCTGTACACACACCCTTTTCTCTTTCTTTCTTCTTTCTTTCTTTCTTTCTTCTTTCTTTCTTTCTTCTCTTTCTCTCTTTCTTTCTTCTTTCTTTTTTTGAGAGAGAAAAAGAGAGCAAGAGAATGAGGAAAGGATAGACAGAGGGAGAGGGAGAGAGAGAGAATCTTAAGCAGGTTCCACACCCGGTTGTGGAGCCCAACATAGGGCTCAATCTCATGACCCTGAGATCATGACCTGCACCAAAATCAAGAGTCATACACTTAACCAACTGAGCCACCCAGGTGCCCCTACACACACACACTCTTTCTGCTTCAATGGGCAGCCACCTTCCAACATCATTAATAGCTTCAATTTGTTATTTATCTACAAAGTTCCTGATACTGTACTAGGTGTTTGATGTTATTTCTAGGTATTGGTACAGCTAAGGAAGTGGAAGAGCCAGAATTTCAATCTACCTGTCTTAGGGTGTTCTGTCCTCACTTATCCATAGGGCATCAGTTACACCACTCTGTAGCCTAGAATACCCCAAAACTCTTAAACTAAATTTTTATGGCACTACTCAGATTTCATTTCTCCCATGAAAACTTCCTATAAGCATGCAGTGTCAGCAATGAGTCAAAAATGGCTTAGAATCAGAATTTTTTTTGAACTGGAAGGATTCTTAGAGGTCATCTCTTTAACTCCTTCTTTTTACAGATGAGAGAACTAAAGCTTTAAAAGCTAAATGTTTTCCTAAGGACCGCCAGACTTTGGCTGATGGAAGTGCCCCAGGATCCCTATGCTGCTTCTGAGCAGATGCTCACTGGGTACCAGGAGCACTCAGGGTATGGGGCAGGCCCTGTGAGAGCTGCAAGCCCTTCCTACCTCCCTCATTCCTTGGCATTATCCATGTCTGATTTCCAAATACTGCTAGTTGGTTGTGATGATATGATCTAAATAAGATTTTCTGCCCAAATGCAATCTGGCTAACCTTTTTGCAATTTGCCTTTGCCAGATCCCAGGAGATGTCTGAGGGGAAATTAATAATGAAGTTGATTTTCTTAAAGGTTAAAACCAGATCGCTGCATTTTAGCTCAGTTTTGAAATTTTTCCAGATTTTCCAGATTTTTTCCTTATTTATGAACACACCACTTTCAAAACTACACGAGCAACCAGGAGATGGGTGTTAAAATGAATCTGTATGACAACTAATAGGAATCTTATGCTACGCACACTCCAAGATATCTGTGAAGATGAGCATAGACTATACCCCAAACAGGGATTTTTTTCCCCCATCTTCTCTGTAATTTGAGGTTACATGGTTAAATAGTAAACAACTCACAGCTGCGAAAAGGAAGCTGGAGACAGACTATAATTTCACATCAAACACAATTCCAAAGAGGTCTGTAATTTGTGAAAACGGTACCGTTACTCTGATTCTTTCCTTATATAGACCCTTCTCTTTAACACAAACCTCCATAAAGAATTCCATGTTTTGATCCATTAGCACCTCAGTGAAAGACCCAAAGAATTTAAAATTTGCCCACAGGTCCTCAATCTCGCCATTTTGGTCAAGTGCTTGACCATAACAGACACCACCAGAAGGTTCAGGGACAGTCTTAAACTAAGCAAAGTGAAAAGAAGGTATTTCTGATGGTCTTTAGTTACCAATAAACCTGGTCAGACAATTGTGCCTGTGCTTTGTCAGAGTACAGCTCACCTGTGCATGAGAGAGGTGGCCTGAAATTTATCAGAATAGAGGAGGTTGGCATTTAAAAAATACCCAAATGAGGCAATTTTATGGCTTAGAGTTTTAATAGAAAAGATCCTAACAGTTAACAAGGTTTCAAAATATTCACCTCCTCTTCAGATTCCAGGGTTATGCTCCGCTAAATCCACCGGAGATGGTTTGGAATAAATGACATGAATTGAGAAGCCAAGGCAATTGGAAGCTAATGATGTGGAACACACTTTAGCAGCGCTGCACTACCGTGAGGGCCGTGGCCTTTTCCGTGTCAACACCGAACATTCGAATGGAGCCTCAGAGGCAGGGGTCTGCCCCACTGCTGGGACTGGGGTAGGTTAGGAGGGGGAAACAGACTCCCTCTGAGCCAACGTGGAGACACAGCCATCTCTCCTCCACTCAGGGTTAGTGACAGTATGGCTAGGACAAAGCAGGGCATTTTTCCTCTTCCAAATTTCTTGAAGATTCAGATACATCTTGAAAAGGGGAAATCCTAAAAATGATGAGGAAATGGAGGAAGTGCTGGCAGAGGCAGAGCAGAGGGGAAGCCAGGGAGAGCTCTCTCCAGCTGGCCCTGGGGAGCAGATGAGTGAGCCAGCAGGGCTCTCAGGAAGCCGGGAGGGATGCCTGCAAGGGAGCCTTCAAAACTGAGTCTGAGGGAGTTGCATTTCAATATGAGACAATTTTCCTTGCTATCTATTTTTAAAAAGAATATCAAATCACCCCCAAGACAGTCCAGAGCCAATTAAGCTGCTTTTCTTCATCTTCAAAGCCCTGGAGGAGACAGACCTCAAAATTTAACTACCTGTTTTTTTGTGGTTTTTTTTTTTTCTTCTCCTTTTTCCAAAGCAGGAAAAAACTCTGCTGTAGCCAAAATGATAAGGAATTCTTCAGATTGGGGGTGGGGGTGGAGGGTATCCAGGTCAACATTTATATTTAAAAAGCCAATGCAAAACATAGTAAAATAAAACCTCTTTAAGCTAATCTGATTTTCAAACCAAGAACCAACTAATCTCTTTCTGGAAAGTTCACCATGTGGAATTCCAACTGTAACTAGAAGTCCTAGGGCTTCTAGTTACAGACTAAGAGGCTTGCAACAACAGAAATTCATTGTCTCACAATTCTGGAGGCTAGAAGTCTAAAACCAAGCTGTCAGCAGGACCATACTCGCTCCGAAACCTTGCAGGGAAGAATCTGTTTCAGGCCTCCCTCCCAGCTTCTGTGGCTTCTGACACTCTTTGGCTTGTCTTCTGTCTTCTGTCTTGCTGGCTGTCTTCTGCAAGTCTTCACATCATCTCGGTTCTCTGTCGCCTGTGTCCACATTTCCCGTTTGCATGAGGACACCTGTCATATAGGATTAGAGCCCCCTCTCTGCCTCATTTTGACTGGATTACATTTATAAAGGCCTTATCTCCAAATAAGGTCACTGAGGTACTGGGCGTTAGGACTTCAACGTAGCTCTTTCAGGAGGACACAGTCCCACCCATAACAGGGTTTTTGGTGGCAGCGTAGTCGGGGAACATGGCACTGTTGCCTACTAATTCCCCTGGAAGTTGTGACCACCCTGAGCACAAACTCTGCACCTTCCCAGAAGCTCCGCCAGAACTGAAATCCCCACAGGCCTTGAGATTGTTCACACTGAACCCTCACTCATAGTTTTTGAACTCAACGTAGGGAAGATTTTTCTTTTTCCTAAGACAACCATCTTCCATCTTAAAAGAAAAATTAGTAGAAACACAGGGATTTCCATTTAAATGTTTCAGGGAAAATTAGTAGAAACACAGGGATTTCCATTAAACATGAACTTAAAAAAAAGATTTTATTTATTTGAGAGAGCGAGAGGGAGCAAACAGAAGCAGGGGAGGGGTAAAGGAAGAGGGAGAAGCAAGCTCCTGGCTGAGCAGGGAACCCTACTGGGGGCTGGATCCCAGGACACTGGGATTATGACCCCAGCCGAAGGCAGACGCTTAACCCACTGAGCCACCCAGGCGCCCCAATCGTTAACTTTTTGATGTGCTCATTTTCCCAAACCCTGCTAAGATAACAGTAAGACAATAAAAATTACTTTAAAAATATGAATTATGATTCCAACTGTATGCATTCTAGAGAGGGGGAACCTGTGAAGAAGTGAAAGGGTCAGTGGCCAGGGGCCAGGGGAGAGAGGGAGACAGGGGCGGGGCCCAGAGGGTGTTTAGGGCAGTGAGACTGCTCTGTGTGACGCCTAACGGGGGATACATGTCATTATACATTTGTCCAAACCCGCAGGGGGTACAGCACCAAGAGTGAACCTGGAGGTAAACTGTGCACTTAGGTGGTGATGCTGTGTGGACGCAGGCTCATCCGTTGTGACAAAGGTACCGCGGTGCTGGGGAGGCTGACAACCAGGGAGGCTGCGCATGCGTGGGGGCAGGGCTGTGGACCTGCTCAATCTTGCGGGGAGTCTAAAATAGTTTAGGTATTAAAAAAATACTAATGGACCCCTCCCCCAAGCCCAGGAGCACAAAAAGGAGGGAAATTGTAAGGGTCGTTTTGAAGGTTCAAAGCAAAGGTGTGATGAGTGGTGTAGGCGGAGTTGCCCCTCAGTGCAGGAGGATCCTGACAAAAGTCTCCCTCCGTGTGCTTCCCTCGTGCAAACGGGGAATAGAGGAGAGTGTGCAGGCACCGGTCGTGGGCCAGGCCCTGGAGAGCCTTCAGAGCCCGGGGGCACGGAGGCCGCTCTCGGGCGTGCCAGCTGTTGCTCTGAGCTGGGGTGTCCGTCCCTGTCCCGCCGCGAAGCCCTCTGCTCCACGCCCGGGGGCTGGACTGCGGTGGGGGAGTGAGCCCAGCCCCGAGTCCCGAGTCCCGAGGTGCAGCAGGGGAAGAAGCCAAAGAGGTCTCATCGCTCAGTCAGCGGACCCACGGTCCCTCCGCCTTGAACGTCCCCTCCCCGCAGCTCAGGAGGCGCGTGACCCTGAGGCCTCGGGCTCTGCGGACGGGGAGGGGAGGGCAGCTGGGGCCCGGCCCCACCCTCATTGCCTCCAGGGAGCCTTCCGGGGCCTGCGGCAGAGGGTGCTGCTCCTCCTCCTCCTCTCCGCCTTCCTCCTCTTCATTTAGTGAACGGATAACCGTTGACACACATCAGAATCCAAGCACTGTGTATATATATATATATATATTAGAAAGTCTGGGTCCTGTCTCTTTCGCCTTCCAGCCCATTCTCTTGTCCCCCTACAGACAGCTATTTCTCTGGGGTTTGGGCATCTTTTTTTGTTTGGTTGTATTTATTTATTTATTTATTTATTTATTTATTTATTTATTTATTTATGAGAGACACAGAGAAGCAGAGACACAGGCAGAGGGAGAAGCAGAAGGAGGGGCAGAGGGAGAGGGAGAGAGAGAGAATCTCAAGCAGACTCCCCGCTGATCATGGAGCCCAACCCGGAGCTTGTTCTCATGACCCTGAGATCATAACCTGAGCCGAAACCAAGTGTTGGGCACTCAACCCACTGAGCCACCCAGGCATTCCAACCTTTTCTCTTTGGATGAGTTGCTCAGCATCGTTCTACCTACAGTTCCTCATCTCTAAGATGGAGATAATAATAGTACTTATCTAACAGGATGGGGATGAGTGTAAAGTTAGTACACACAAATACCTGCTGTTAACTCTTTCTACCTCACTAGAACTAAGCTGACTGAGGGCAAAACTTTCGTCTATTTTGGGTAATTTCATGGCCCAGAGCCTCATGTGGGGCTGGCATGTGGTGAGTGCTCATGAAAATATTTGTGGCATGAATGAATAATAATAACAAATAACAGCATGGCATGGGTTTGTACAGTAGCAAAGTAGGAATAGCAGCAACTCTACAGAAATAATGGCAAGGGATTTATGGTTAAGGTCTGAACTGAAGCACTTACGAAGGAAGAACTCAGTGATTGGCAAATCAACCCTATACAAAGGAGATAGATCCCTGCCACTGGATTTGGAAGAGCACATGGCACATAGAGAATCAGAACCAGGGTGACAAATGAAGAGTGACCTTTTCCTTGATCACTCATGGATAAAGACACCAACTTCCTAGTGAAGAGGGAATAGATGTTAAGAACAAGACAATGTTCCAGTTTCTCAAATATTAGAGGACAACCAACGGGCCATAGCTACATCTCTTTCTGCAGTTCCATACGCCCAACTGGAAACTTCCGTTTCCCTATCCTGTGGTTCTCAGGTGCCTTGTTGCCCTGACCCCTCACCCTCAGTCACTTTCTGGTTGTGGTAACACACAGTTCTGGACAGCAGAGTCTGCATCACGCGGCCAGTGGAGAGAACGGCAGGAGTTCTAGAAACCACACTTTTATGAACACCACCTAACAAGCAGTAGCTGTCATACTAACTACCTGACATGCTTCACACTAGGTTGACTCACAGGTGACTCATGCTGAGTCACTAAACTCCTCAGTCCTCTGCACAGAGACTTCTTTCAAGTCAGACACCTGCCTCTTAGGTCCAGAAGAACGAAATGTCTTAGTGGGTCAGTGCAATAATTTTTTGGAAAATTATATTCATATTTTTCCATTACAAAAGTATGATTATGTAACTAAAAACTTAAGAAAAGGAATCATCTATGATCCTGCCACCTTTCTGCAATCACTGTTAATGTTTTAGGAAATTTCATGGCAGGTTTTCTCCATGTCTCTAGAGAGGTCCACAATTTAATTTTATAACCTTATTGTCTTCTTTTCAGTGAATTTAGCATTTTCCCATCACTTGTAATGACTGAATAATATTCCTTACTGGGAATTTACACAATTTACTTAACCATTATCACCCTATCATTAAATATTTAAAATGTTTACTGTTTCTTCATGCTAATAAGTAGTGCCATAATAAACATAGTCTTGAGTGTAGATTTCTCAGGATTTAGGATTATTTACTTTGGCAAATTCCCAGAGGCAGATTGGCTTACACACTGCAATAAAGAAGAGATTGACTTTTTTACCAGGGACCAGCAGGCTTAGCTGTTTTGCGAGAAAATCAAGTTACTTATTTTTAAGTAGACCCTAAAGCAATTATTATTTAAAATATTTTTTTCAAAAAGCAAATATTCTTAGGGAAGCCAGCGATGAGGCAAAATGCAACGTATTGGAGAGCCAAACCTCGTGGAGCAGGTTGCTGGCCCCACTCCTGCCTGGCAAGCAAATGAAGTGAGAGAATAAATGTGCCTTTTTCTCTCTTATTACTCTGAGATCTTTCATCTGTGCCCCATGTCAAGTTGCAGAGGGAGGAGAACTGAGTGCTCCTATGAGCCCATCGCCCAGCTCAGCCCTCCCTCATCTTATTTTCAATAGCCCCCTTCTGTCCTGTTAGCCTAGTGGCCAGAGGACAGGATTGCCCGGCCGCTGGAGTTCTGCCTCCGGTGCATGAAGTCCTGGGGATCAAATCGCCCTTCCCCTGCCCTGCTCATCCCTCCCAGATCTGCCACGAGGCCAAGGAGCTGGCACCTCATTAGTCCACTGAAGCATTAGGTAGAAAATCTGGGCTGCAGAAAAAGCCCATCACTGCGGTCATCAGGGATGGTTTGTAATGACTTGGGAGTTCCCTTCACTGACTGGCCACGGAAATGAACACGGAGCTGGGGGCTGGGAACGAGCTGTCCTGCAATCTGTTCCTCTAAGAATAGAACCTCACCGGCTCCATTCTTCCTCTTCAGTCTGGCTTTTCATCTTGGGGTATCTGACACCCCCCTCAAAAAAAAAACCCCTTAGGCCCCTTGACACTGTCCCCTTCGCAAGTATTTTATTTTGAAAAGAGGAAATGGCTAACTTCTGGTCTGCATGGGTCCCATTGTCTGAAAGAAGCGGGCAGGATGGGCGAATGTGGGAGAAACTTTAGTCCACCTGTGATTTACGGACCCAGTGCGGTGTGGTCTGCGGTCTTGCAAACCTTCCTGCTCTGTGCTTTTATGTCTGTTTTGGGGGACACGAAAGGTGGGGAGAAGTAGGGAGGAGGCAGATCAGGGGCAGTAAGATGCCTAATTACCTCCCACTGAGCATCTGTGCAGGCTTAGGTCCACCAGGATAGTCTTCTGCTGAATCTGAACTCCCAGGGTGATGTATTAGGAGGTGGGGCCTTTGGGAGGTGATTAGGTCATGAGGATGGAGCCCTCAGGAATGGGATTAGTGCCCTTGTAAAGAGAATCCAGAGAGTTCCCTTACTCCTTCTTCCTTATGAGGACACTGAGACAATGGCCATCTCTGACCTAGGAAACAGGCTTTCTTGGGACACGGAATCTATTGGAGCCTTGATTTTGGACCTTCCAGCCTCCAGACTGTGAGAAATAAATATTCACTCTTTAAGCCACCCAGTCTATGGTAGTTTGGGTATAGCAGCCCAAGCCGACTAAGACAGACACTTAATCCCATTGCTTGTTGCCTAAACCCCGCGGATGCAGGGCTGTGTTCCCCGGGACAGTGGCATCGTGTGAAAGGTCACAGGTTGGGGATCCCTGGGTGGCGCAGCGGTTTGGCGCCTGCCTTTGGCCCAGGGCGCGATCCTGGAGACCCGGGATCGAATCCCACGTCGGGCTCCCGGTGCATGGGGCCTGCTTCTCCCTCTGCCTGTGTCTCTGCCTCTCTCTCTCTCTCTCACTGTGTGCCTATCGTAAGTAAATAAAAAAAAAAGAATTAGAAAGGTCACAGGTTGGATTAGGAAATTGAGTTCCTTCTCTGCTTCTAATGCCTGGCACAGCCTCAGGGAAATCACTCGGACCTTCTGAGTTTGGGATGCCTCTCCTGTAAGACACCTCTCACGGTACCTCGGATGTGTGGCATCAAAGCTCTGTTGGAACTGTAACAGCCTGCGATTCTGTGAAGCCAGTTGTTCATCACACGATGGACTTAATTCTAGAGGCCACACGCAATTCAGCAGCTCATACCATTTTCCAGAGAAAGAAAGAAAAGCATCACTGCTGCTCGTTTCTGTTCCTGACAACGAGTCACATTTTATCTCGTTGTAATAACAGAGCAGTCATTTCTGCACTTCTTTGTGGACTGTCATGTCGGGGTGGGGGGTGGTGAAGACTCTGGTGATGTAGCTTCTCCTGGGAGGAGGGACCTTCCCCAGGGAACACCTGTCAACAAAAAACATGGTGTTTCATTCTCTGCTATTTACAGCTTGTGGGCCTTTCTCTCCCTACGGCTCCATGCTTTTGAGATTCTGGTTGCATTCGACAGACATTACATTAAATCCCCACAGAGAGCAAATACAAGGTACCTGCTGCACACATTACAGCGAGGCCATGCTGGGCAAGCAGATGGGCTTTCTCATCTCCTGAGGACCTGAGGTCCGGCACCAGGCAGGGCCCCAAGCTGGCTGGCACTAACTCCCACCTGCCTTGCCTGAGTCAGGTCTGGAAATGGCATCTGCCTTCCAGTTAGAGAAAGTAAATACATTCTAGCATTTTTCCTTTGTCATGTCAGGGTACATTTTCAAGTCTTCTGGAAAAAGAATATTTCATCATGAACATAGGGTGAATGAATGCATGCAACTTTGATTCCAAAACCAGCTGCATTGGGGCTATCCATCCTCCCTTGGCTCTTGCCACCAAAAGAGAAAGGCTTGGATTTCAGAATTCTACGAATTCCACTGCCTGTTAGGTTGCTCACAAATTGCCGGGCTATCTACCAAGGGAGGGCTGGGGTTTAAAGCATCTTTTATTGGCTGCCAGCCACAGTTTCACATACTATTGGAATTCAATATTAGCAATGACTTCTTGGAGACAGGAAGTGTCTGAAATTGCCCTGTCTAGAAAAATGAGGGTCGATGGATTTCTTAATAAATATGGAGAGTGAGGACTTCTGTGAATCCATGCTGACTAATGCTGAATGGTAATTAAATTGAATGTGTTCTTGGTTTTTCAAAGCCAAGTCAGAACAACCTATAAACCAAATGTTTTCTCGTGAGAGGTGGAATTGTAAAAGCTTGCCAGAGCCAGCTCTTGCTGGGAAGTGAGCTAGTGACTCTTTAAACTCATTCACTTTCTCCCTGGAGCTGCTTGTTTCATACTTGTTATCTTGGAGACAGAAACAGAGCTGCTTAGAGGACTTGACTTTGGTTTCTTTAAAACTATTAGAGATTAGGGTGTGCCCGTATATTCCTCAAACAGTATTGAGCGGCTATCATGCAGAGGTCCTATGGATACAATAGGCAAGACAGGCTCAGTCTCTGTCATCTTAGATTTAGTCTGGAGGTGATAACACAGTATGATCATCACTAGCCTGGGATGCTATAGGAGCTTCTGGAGACAAAGCTCCCCAAAGGAAGTGAGGTGATATCTAAGGTAATACCTGAGGGATGCAAATGAAGGCAGGTATGTTTGTGTTCCATGCAGAAGGAACCATACACTACAAAGTTGCAGTAATCAAAACGGTATGATTTTGACACAAAAACAGACACACAGATCAATAGAACAGAAGAGAGAGCCCAGAAATAAATCCATGGTTATATGGTCAATTAATCTAACGACAAAGGATACAAGAACTTGCAATGGGAAAGAGAGTCTCTTCAATAAATGGTGTTGGGAAAACTGGACAGCCACATGCAAAAGAATGAAACTGGACCATTTCTTGGATCATTCACAAAGTAAATCAAAAGGGATTAAGATTTAAATGTAAGACCTAAAACCATAAAATTCCTAGAAGAAAACAGGCAGTAAGCTCTTTGATATTGGTCTTCACAGTATTTTGTGGAGGGGCGTGGAGTCAGTCTCCTCAGGCAAGGACAACAAAAGCAAAAATAAACAAATAGGACTACAACAAACTAAAAAGATTTTGCACAGTGAAGGAGGCCATCAACAAAATGAAAAGGCAGCTTACTGCATGAGAGAAAATATTCACAGATGACAAATCTCATAAGGGGCTAATCTCACAAATATATATATATATATAAACACATACAACTCAATATCAAAAAACAACCCACCTGATTTAAAATGGGCAGAGGCCCTGACTAGACATTTAAAAAAAAAAAAAAAAGACATACCAATGATCAACAGATGCATGAAAAGATGCTTGGGCAGCCCAAGTGGCTCAGCGGTTTAATGCTGCTTTCGGCCCGGGGTGTGATCCTGGAGACCCGGGATCAAGTCCCATGTCGGGCTCCCGGGGCATGGAGCCTGCTTCTCCCTCTGCCTGTGTCTCTGCCTCTCTCTGTGTGTCTCTCATGAATAAATAGATAAAATCTTAAAAAAAAAAAAAAGAAAAGAAAACATACTCAACATCACTGACGATCAGGGAAATGCAAATCAAAACTACAATGAGATATCCCCTCACACCTGTCAGGATGGTTAGTTTCAAAAAGACAAGAAATAAGTGTTGGTGAGGGTGTGGAGAAAGGAACCCTCATGTGCTGTTGGTGGGAATGCAAACTGGCGCAGCCACTGTGGAAAACAGTATGGAGGCTCCTCAAAGAACTAAAAATAGAAATATTATATGATTCAGCAATTTCACTTCTACCTATTTACCTCAAGAAAGCAAAAGCCAATTTGACATGTGCACCACTATGCTCATTGCAGTGTTATTTATCATCGACAAGATATGAAAGTAACAATGTCCATTGATAGATGAATGGCTAGGGGAGTTGTAGTCAGTATGTGTCTGTCTGTATGTGGATGTGTACATACACATACACACACAATAGGCTATTACCAGGCCATAAAAAAGAATGAAATCTTGTTATTTGTGACAACATGGATGCAACTAGAGGGTATTATGCTAAGTTAAATAATGAGGATTCTAAAAAACAAGACAAATGAGTCAGTTAAGCATCTGATTCTTGGTTTCTGCTCAGGTCATGATCTTCTGGGCTGGTATCCCTGCTCAGCGGGGAGTCGGCTTCCCCTCTGCCCCTCCGTCTGCTCATGCACTCACTCTCTCTCTCAAATAAGTAAGTAAATAAATAAATCTTAAAAAATAAAAATAAACAAGACAATTGAATAAACAAAACAGACTCATCCATACAGAGAAAAAATAGAAGGTTGCCAGAAGGGAGGGGTTTGAGGTGGGGGATGGACAAAATAGGTGAAGATGATTAAAAGGTACAATCTTCCCACTGTAAAATAAATAAGACTGAGGGATGTAATGTACAGCACAGGGAATATAACAACTTTGTATGGTGACAGATGGTAACTAGGCTTATTGTGGTGACCATTTTGTGACATGCACAAATGTTGAATCACTATGTTGTACACCTGTAACCAATACAATATTGTATGTCAGTTATTTTTCAATTTTTTAAAAAATAAAGGAAAACAGGAAATCCAGATGTCTGTGTAAAATCTCCCAATATTAAAATATTGACAAAAATTTCAAATGTGTGTAAGGCGTGTGTTAGGCCGAATCAAATAGTCTTGGTTATTTCTGCTCAACAGCCTATTTGTGACCTCTCAGTGGGTGTTTTTTATTTTGATTTTTTTTTAATCATTTCATCACTTGGATTTTTTTCTTTTTGTTCTTGTTGTTCTTGTTTTAACTGTTTTCATTTCAGTTTTTCATTTTTGGAAGTAGGGGATTGTGGTAGGTGTCTTCTATTATCCTCATGCAAAACCATTTTCCATCTTTCTCCACCTTGATCTGTGTGCTCGGAACAGTAACAGCCTCTCCTGCTCAGTGGCTTCCATTAAGGCACACTGGCAGGGTTCAAGGGTAGGGAAGAAAAAGAGTTGAGAACACATATCCCCTCTAGGTCTCCCCCGCGCCCCTGGCTCTGCTGATCTTTCTACAGGAGCAGGCTCAGGTCAGGCAGCCTTGCTATAGCCACCCTCTCCAGGCTCTGGAATCTGTTCCCTCCTCTTGGCCTTTCTAGGGCATGTGAGCTGAGGAGGCTTGAGACCTTCACCATAATCTGTTGTTCTCCTTCAACCTTGTCCAAATCTTTGTGAATGGCCCCTTCACTAAACTCTCATTAATTACGTACTTTGAGGGTCCCATTTGCATCCTGTGAGAGCTGTGACTCATAAACTATCAAGTGATTCAAAGCAGAACATGGGAAAATGGGAGAATCATTTTTGTGAACTGAATATAAATAATATTGGTTTCAGATGATGGGTGTTGGTAGTACAGTTGGGAAACCACTGCCACTCCAATACAAACGGGGTGAGTTTCTAGATTCTCATGTAATCCAGCCAAGTTCATGTCACATGACATGACTTTGAACCCTTGATTTAAAGCAGCCCATGGTATTTTCATGTAGAAGAGCGTTCATCCCATATGAACATTATTATTTCCAACATGGAAAGTTCGCCCTTCCTGTGAAGTGAGGCATTTCACAGAAGCCTCACTTACCTGTTCTCATGACTGACTATCTCCATCTCCTTTGTTGACTTCTTCTCTTTGGCCTCTTCATCGAAACACAATTTGGGTACTTTCTGGGCAGCATAGAGTAGTGGCTAGGAGCAATTGCAACACAAATACATCTGTGCTGGAGACTCAGATCTTATCATTTTCCTCAGATAGCTGCACACACACCATTTCACTTTGTGTCAACTTCCTCCAAACGCAGACCTCATAGGGTGGCAGAGGGGATTAAATAAGAAAATCTAAAGAAAGCACTTAACATTGCTCCTGGCACAGAGGGTGCCAATAAATGGAAGAGATTATTAACAGACCAACCCCTGTTGCCTGGGAAGCTGCTGTTAGCAGTTCGTGTGTTAATGTGAACATCTGTCCATTTACAGTACACAATGAGCTTGTCTAGTGTAATGACCCTGAAGCAATGCACAATTCTAAATCACCCTCTGGATCATCAAAGCAAAACTGAGTTCAATATATTTCTATTGTTTTTTTTAATTTTAAAAAATATATTTTTTTAAGATTTTATTTATTTATTCATGAGAGAGAGAGAGAGGCAGAGACACAGGCAGAGGGAGAAGCAGGCTCCACGCAGGGAGCCCAACGTGAGACTTGATCCCAGGTCTCCAGGATCACGCCCTGGGCCAAAGGCGGCACTAAACCACTGAGCCACCCAGGCTGCCCTATTTTTATTGTTCCCACGTTTTGATAATTCCTACCACATTATCTGCCTCTAGTCCCTGATACTCCTCCAGCTTTGTGTTTCTGGAAGATTCTGAGATGACATCTGCAAATCCCATTAGCATTTTGCAATTAGAGTTCCTTCACATCTAGAGACCAAAACTCATTGAAAGTAGGGTATTGTTTGCTTCTCTTTTCATTGATGAGGGGCTGCACCTCCTGTTCTATGTACCGGCTTCAGTGAGAAGCCTGTTCTCCCAATGTATTCTTAACTTGCCAGGATAACAAATTTCACTTTAAAATCTGTATGTCCTTCATTGGGACCATAGGGCCAAATGTGCTGATTTGGAAGAAAGGAAGAGTGAAAGGTAGGAATGATTCAAACCCAATAAAGCTGACACAGAGTAAAAGGGAAAATACTGAACCCTTTCTCTGTAGCCATTGCTAACTTTGTATTTAATGCAAAACTTGATTCTCTTTTAAAAATGGAATTACAGATTCTGTACCCACCTCTCAAATAATTCTACTCCTTAGGCTCTTAGTCAGGGGTGGGGAGGTACAAATAGCCAGAAATTTGGATGATAGGCTGGCTGTCCCTGTCCTGTTGCATGGCTCTCAGTTCCTTAACTTCTAAGTTTCACAATGAAAATCAGCAATGTTTTAGCTGGCGTTTGTTGAATATTTACTGTGAGCAGGCACTTTATGAAGAGTGTCACTTCAATCTCCCAAGCAAACCTATGAAACGGAAGCTGTTGCTGTCATTCCTGATGAGACAGTGAGACCAGCAGAGGTTAGCGTGGCTGGGCGTAGAAGCCCAGAAGTCCCGTGGGTACATGGCGGGTGAGGTCAGGAAGGTCGCACGGTGGAGTCAGCACCTGATGAGGTGCAGAGAAGCCACCTACCAGCTCAAGGGAGGTGGTTCTTAGCAGTGGGCAGGCCTGGCAGGATGCCTTAGCAGGAAGGAAAGGAAGGAGGGAGACCAGGGAGAAGGGCCAAGCATACAGAGATCCTGAGACAGGAATGTCCTTGACACATCTGAGAAACTGTGAGGGGGCCAGTTTGGCCAGGGGGGAGCAGTGCTCAGAGAAATTGGTAAGGCCTGGTCTTTGCATCTTGTGCACTTCCATAAAGATTTCCTATTTTATTCTGAATGTGATAGAAAGTGGTTGGAGTTTTGAAACTGGGGATTACTGGGTAAGTTGATGTGCTAAACAGGAGAACGTAACTGCTGTGTGATTTGTGTATAGATGGGTGGCAGGGGAAATGGGCAGATGGTTTGGAGAACTATCACATGCAGGTGCTATGATGCAGGCTTGGACCAGTGTGGCAGCATCAGAACCAGGATCTGATCTAACAGCAGAGCTGGCAGGGCTTGCTGATGGACAGGAGGGAAAGGTAAGGAAAGAAAGGTGCCATGGAGGTCTCCTAGGGTTTGGGCTGAGCAACTGGGTGAATGGAAATCCTATCCACTGGGGTGGGGGAGGAGCAGAGAGGTCTGCTTGGGGCACAGGAAGTCTAAGATGGCCATAGATGAACTATGTGGGGACACCAAGTTGGCCAAACCACTTCTCGTGGCTAATTTCATGTCAACTTTGCTGGGCATGGTGCTGAGATTTGACTAAATACCAGTCTGGATGCTGCTGTGGAGGTGTATTTAAAGATGAGATTAACACTTAGGGATCCCTGGGTAGCTCAGAGGTTTTGCGCCTGCCTTCGGCCCAGGGCGTGATCCCCTGGGATCGAGTCCCACATCAGGCTCCCTGCATGGAGCCTGCTTCTCCCTCTGCCTGTGTCTCTGCTTCTCTCTGTGTCTCTCATGAATAAATAAATAAAATCTTAAAAAAAAAGAGGTTAAAGACTTCTAACTCTGGGAAATGAACTAGGGGTGGTGGAAGGGGAGGAGGGCGGGGGGTGGGGGTGAATGGGTGACGGGCACGGAGGGGGACACTTGACGGGATGAGCACTGGGTGTTATTCTGTATGTTGGTAAATTGAACACCAATAAAAATTAATTTATTAAAAAAAAGAGGTTAACACTTAAATCAGTAGACTTTGAAGCAGATTACCCTCCCTGCTGTGGGTGGGTCTCATCTAATCAGTTGAAGGCCCTGAGAGAAAAGACTGAAGATCTTCACGGAAGAAGGGACTTCTGCGAGCAGATTGCCTTCAGACTCAAGACTGTAACATCAACTCTGCCCTGGGTCTCCAGCCTGCCAGCCTGTCTTACAGATCTTAGATTTGCCAGGCCCACAGTCACGCAAACTAATTCCTTAAAATCTCTCTCCAAATACACACACAGACACACACATACACACACATGTGCAAACTCATCTTATCGATTCTGTTTCTCTGGAGAACCCAGACTAATATGCCACTCTAAAGCTCAGAGAAAAGAAGCTCAACATAGAAGTTTTGGAGGCATCACTGTATAGATCAGAGTTGTCCAATAGAAATAACGTGTGGTTCATTTAGATAATCTAAACATTTCTAGTAGTTACATTAAAAACAAGGCATAAAGAATCAGGTGACACTAATTTTCATGAATGTGATTTAATCCAGCAAAGCCAACATTTTCTCATGTCAACTTATAATCAATATGAAAATACTAATGAGATATTGTACATTTTTGTCCATACTAAGTCTTCAGGATCCGGTGTGTATTTGCACTGACAGTACGTCTCAGTTTGGACTTGTCACATTTCATGTGCTCAGTAGCCACACGTGGCTGGTGGCTGCCACACCAGAAAGCACAGCACACAATGGTACTGAGATCTGTGGGATGGGGCAGGACGGAGTAAGACACAGATGTAGGTGGAGAAGAGGAGAGAACAGAATCAGAGATGGAAACGAAGACTCTCAAATGTTTAGAAGTGAGGAAGAGAAGGAGGATCCAGCAATCAGAGCCTGAGACCAAGTGTCTAATGAGCAAATGAGAAGTGAGAGTGTGGAAGCCTAGAAGCACAAAGCACTTACTGCGTGCCAGCTTGCAGTCCCTCACCAGAGGCAGAGGGTGCCGTGTGTCAGCTGTTTGGGTTTACCCACCGAAGACAGAGCCTGCAAAGAAATATTGGAAGGTACAGCAGGTGAGCCCAGCACACACAGGAGTTCATCGCCTTCGCCCAGATCCGGCACATGGCCAAATCATCATGCAATCTCAATCTGCCCACCCTCCGGGAAACGGGCAAGGCTGCCCAGGAACCCGTCCTTGGCTGCCCTCGGGCTGCTTTGTTCACGCATGGTGGCCTGTCCACTGTGTGCCAGGCACGCACTCGGGGATAGACACGTGGATTACCTATGGCCCAGCCTTCGGGGAGCTCCCAGCTTAGCAAGGAAGAAAGCCAGAATGGAGTTGCATCTCTGGAGGCAGCTAGGTAGATCCTCACATCAACATCAAGAAGAAAATCAAATACAATCAAAATTATTCTTGGGGAAAAAAGATCCCTCGGGGAGGTGGTACGTTGGCATCGGAAATGCAACCTCTCAATAAACACAACATAGCCAGTTTCCCTGCAGCGCTGGAACAGATGGCTGCTTCGTGGCTGAGCACCAGAGGAAGCACTTGGCTTGGCTTGTGTTTTGAGGTCATGTTGTATGAAAAATATGTATCGTAGCTTTAAACACTGGTGTGTGAGATGCTCACAGCAATAGAGGATCCGAACTGGGATACAAATGTTCACAGATTCACACCCCCGGGGCATATGTGTAACGTGGTGGGATCGACTGGCAAAAATCACGCACTTTACATTGTTTTTTATTAAAAGTTTTCTTTGAGCACCTGCAGTTGAATTCGCTTGAGTTATGGCCATGCGACAGGACTCAACTGCAAAAAGACCATTACGATGCCATGTGGCAAGGGTGATGCACTTTCAGGGGAGATGAAGCAGGTCAGAAGATGCAGCAGGAATCCCTGCCCTCGGCTCCCAGAGCCCTCGAGAGGCCGGCAGGGCTTCCCGCCTTTGCCTAGCGGAACAGTGAAGTGAAAGGAGAGCTGCGCTGTTTTGGTCTCAACCCCAACTTGCTTCTGGTCATAAAGGGAAGGAGCGGGAGAGGCCCCGCTCCTGGAGGCCCCCTCTAAGGGCCTGCAAGGGAAGGAGGAGGCAGAGACCCAGCCACAGCTGGCCTCTGTAGAGAAGGTTCCAGTCCTGCCTCTGCCCACTCTCTGCCCTTCCTCCCTGGAGCCCGCCTGAAGACTCGGCGCCAGGCTGCCTGCTCAAGTCCAACCAGTCGGGATCCCTGGGTGGTGCAGCGATTTGGCGCCTGCCTTTGGCCCAGGGAGCGATCCTGGAGGAGACCTGGGGTCGAATCCCACGTCAGGCTCCCGGTGCATGGAGCCTGCTTCTCCCTCTGCCTATATCTCTGTCTCTCTCTGTCTCTGTGTGACTATCATAAATAAATAAAAATTAAAAAAAAAAAGTCCAACCAGTCACTCACCCCAGCCCAGGTGGAGCCTTCCCCAGGCAGCTCCGTTAGTCCTGAGAGCCTTTCACTGGGAGCTGCTGTCCCTGATCTTTATGGGACCATCCCAATCTTCTTTCCTCCTCCCAGGGCCTGTAGGCCAAGCCCACCCCAGCCCCATCACCTGTTGCAGGCGTGCGTCTTGGGCTCAGCTCACTGGACCTCACTTGGTCTTTGCCTGCGGGCTCCAGGCACCGCCAGCTGAGGCGGAGGACGCCTACCTTTCACTCCAGCTCCTTCGGGCAGCACCGGCCTGGCCAGCTGTGCCGACTTCCCTGCCCGAGAAGGAGATAAAGCAAGAATGCAGAGGGCAGCCAGCTTCTGATGCCCCCTGCTGACGCAGATAACATCTTGATTAATTCACCCACTAGGGCCCCTCATACAGACCCTTGGTTGGGTTTGTGGCCCCACCTAAGGATCTGAAGGTGGGCTTTGGGACCATACTCCTGCCCAGCTCAGGTGTCCCTAGACAAGCTGTCCACAGGTGCAATGCCCCAGGAGGACCAACAGCACTCACTATTCCATGGACTTTGCCGAATGATTATGACACTTACAGTAAACTTGCCCAAGAAAGGTGGGGCCTTTTTCGACCTGATCACCCCTCTTGACTTCCTGAGGCCTTATATGGCTCCCTGTTCTTAAAGGTTCAGCTTTGCCTGGCGTCCCCGTGAGAGGAGAGGGAAGAACATGTCCCAGTTCCCGTCCTGCTGGGGCACATCACTTCCCAGGCTTGCCCATCATTACAGATGGCAGAGGCCACTTCTGCTTGTTTGTATGGGATTTCCATCTCTCAGTGCCTCATAAGGGGACATGGGTACCATTCATATGGCACATTAATGCCATTCCAATAATTCCTTCTGAATGGAATTTCCAATAATTTTTGTTTCCAGCAGTCCTGTGTATACAAAACAAACAATAGAAAAAGAAAAAATAGATGATGAATTAACTGTACAATCACAGAATTGCAAGTTCCTTGAAAAGTCCTCTGGGCCTCCTGCCTCAGACCTTCTCTGGCTCCCAGAGCCCAGATAAAACCACCTGCTGCAAGAAGAGACTCGACCCCATCTTTAGAATTAAAAAAAATCTGGAGCAGGGGACTGCCACCTTCTTCGCTGAAATCCCCAGCCATCTGTAGTCATGTTGTCACTCTTCAGCCTCTACCTCCATTTCTCATTAAATTTTCTTTATGGCTTTTCTTACTTCTGGAAGCTTGTTAATTGCTCTGCCCACATCCAGAAGACCTCCAGAAAGCGGGCCACTTGTCGGGTTCCCTCAAGGGCAGCCCTCAGGTTGTGCTTGATGAGCATATGTTAAATAGTGCAATCTAATTGCTCTATCACTGGTAACCCATCATGATCCCAGGAAGCAATGCAGTCTGGGTGCTTCTGGATGACATGGTTTGAGACCGGTTCAGTGAACATAAGTGTGTTTGGAAGTTGTATCAAGAGGAGCCAAAGAGGCAGTCATCTCCAGAGCTAGAGATGGTGCTCACCAGGCATCTCTGCTGTTGGCCTGGGCTCCCCCTCCAGCTTCCTCACCACACACACACACACACACACACACACACACCTCCTGCCTGCCATTTATAAACTAGAGTTAAGAATAAGGCAGATACAGGGTACTTGGGTGGCTCAGTCAGTTGAGCATCCAACTCTTGATCTCAGCTCAGGTCTTGATGTGACAGTTGTGAGTTCAAGCCCCACATTGGGCTCCATGATGGGTGTGGAGCCTACTTAAAAAATAAATAAATAAAGCAGATGCTCCCTAAAACTAAGACATCAAGAGGAACAAAACAACCAAAAAGAGATTAAAAAAGACACAATATAAGGAAATTTAAAAAGATAAAATAATTTGTTTTGTGAAAAAAGCATGAAGATAGATAAAAATTAAATTAAAATGATTTATAAGTCACAATAAACAGAATAAAAAATTTTTATTTTTTTAATTTAAATTCAATTTAATTAACTTATAGTGTATTATTAGTTTCATAGTAGAAATTATCGATTCATCCCTTGCGTATAACACCCAGTGCTCATTTCATCACCCAGTTACCCCATCCCCCTACCCCCTTCCCACCCAGTGACCCTCAGTTTGTTTCCTATGGTTAAGAATCTCTTATGGTTTGCCTCCCTCTCTGTTTTCATCTTACTTTACTTCTCTTCCCCTAAGTTCATCTATTTTGTTTCTTAAATTCCACATATGAGTGAAACCATAAAAGTGTCTTTCTCTGACTGACTTATTTCACTTAGTGCAATACCCTCTAGCTCATCCATGTCATTGCAAATGGTGAGATTTCATTTTTTGATGGCTAATATTCCATTATATAATATATATATCATATATATATATTATATATACCATATCTTCTCTACCCATTCATCTGTTGATGGACACCTGGGGTCTTTCCACAGTTTGGCTGTGGTGGACATTGCTGCTATAAACATTGGGGTACAGGTGCCCCTTCAGATCACTCTGTTGGTGTCCTTTGGATAAATACCTATAGTGCAACCCTGGATCATAGGGTAGTTCTATTTTTAACTTTTTTGAGGAACTTCCATACTGTCTTCCAGAGCTACATCAGTTTGCCAGAGTACAAATTTTTTAAAGAAAGTTTAGACAAAAATAAATAGAAGAGAACAATTCAAAACAGGGGCAGGAAGGAAATTAAGGCAGTCAAAAATGGATAAAGTTATAAAACAAAGACCAGAAACCTCCGATACTCAGATCCTTAAAATAAGCACCAGTTGATGTGCAAAGTGATATTTTCAAACAGTGCAAAACAAAAGGAGGCTCTCAAGGCTAAAGTAATTGGAAATAAGATGCTAATGATAGAGAGCCAAGAGGGAGTTTCTGGAGCCCCTGTGATGGAGGTGGCTCACGGTGAAGGGGCCCTGGCAGATGCTGCCAGGCCTGGGCTCGTCCTCTCCATTCCTCCTGAAGTCCTGGTGAGGTCTGGGAGAGCCTGCCTTCAGAACCGGCGGCCTGCCGTCAATCAGCCCGAGTGTGGCTAAGCCCCAGAGTCCAAGGGAACCCATACCGGCAGTGAGAGACCCCATGACACCCTCTGTCCTTCCCACTTTTGCAGCGTGAAGCATGACGCCATGTGGATTTCCACACAATTCTCCTTCCCTGGGCACAAATAAGGTAGAAAGCCCTTCTGGGCTGAAGGAAAGAACGGGAATGAGAAGACAGAAGAAGGGAAGAGAAATCATGTGGATACATTAACACATGCCATGTGCTATGCCATGGATTCACAAGTCCACCTCTCTTAGAGATGCCTCATAGCTCATCTGCTGCACTGGGACCAGTGGTGTGGCCATTGCCCAGATGGGAACCCTGAGGCCCGCGACCCTTTCCCACCCCTCATTAGACTCTGTAGGACCAGTGTGCTGTGTGGGCTTCAGGGCCTCCCCAGTAAGTCTCAGCTCTTATTTCCTCTCCACTGAAGCCATGCTTATTCTCTTTTTGGCCTGCAGATTCTCACAGTCGATTCCAACTGGTGTTCAGCTTCACTCTTGATAATATGCATGACTTTCTGTATCCCAAATAGAAAAAGATGTAACTCTGGTATAAGCCTTGCAATGCCACCTCCATTTTGCCCACTAAGTGACAAGAAAGTCACCCATATAGCTGTGCTCCACAGCTTCCCCAGGACATGGATCCTGTCCTCATAGAGCCTATCATTGGACTAGGTAAGTGACGCAGGAGAGTGACTAGGCAGGGCATAACTAATTGCCAGTGGGTGTATAGATACTGAAAGCACTGAGTTCAGAGGCAGATCTGGATTCAGTTGCCACCTTGGGCATGGGTGTCTGAACCCCCAGCTCCTCGCTTATAAACTGGAATTCAGAATAACGTCTGCCTCCAAGGCACTGTAAGTGTTCCTTGAGTTCATTTCTGTAAAGCATCCCTGCTGCATGGTGGTCTTTCAGTGAAGGGTGGCTCTGGTCATGAGTAGGTTAGAAATAATGGTGTGGACAGTGTGACAGAGGCTGAACTCTTGGAGCTGCACCCAGAGAGGAACTGGAATGGTATTGAGTCTCTGCTTGATGGTATTGTGACCAATTCTATTTTTCTGGCTCGGTAGTCCTCAAAACCAGGGGCAAATTTGGAGACCTCTGTCACACCAGGAGAGGAGGAGGACGTGCTGCTGGCATGTAGGGGAGAGACCGGATGCAGCTCGATATCCTGCAATGCACCAGACCGCCCCTACGGCTAAGAATTATCCAGCCCAACACGGCAGTAGTGTTCACATTGAGAAACCCTGGCTGGCTAAAGCTGTGGATCTCGGTACATTCAGCTGGTGAACTTATTAACAGGCAGGTTTTCCTGGGCACTACCCCTTTGCCCCGAGATTCTCAATCAGGAAGTTTTTGGGTAAGACCCCTCCCCCACAACATACCCCAGAGATTCAGAAACAGGTGCCCCCTGACCCTGGCACTCCAAGAAACTGCTCTACAAAGTGGAGACTAGACTTGGTGAGTATGTAACGACTGACAGAGGCTTTGCATTCTAAGGCTTTCCAAACGTCTTCCCCGTACCTGACTGTACTGGGTCCCGGAACCGTCTTTTTAGGTCAATATCGTCCTTTTGACAAATGGGGAAGTGGAAATCCCAGGAGACTAACTTTGCCCACAGTCCTGATGGCCACCAAGTGGCAGAATTAGGTCTTGAATCCCACTGCCTTGCATACAATACCAAATGTCTGTTAACTGGATGAATAACTGAATACACAAACAGATTAAATGAACTGAAGCACCCTTACTTCAAAATTCATTTTCTTTCCGTTCTTACAGCATAATTCTTTAATTATCTCCTAAGGTGCTGAGGAATTGAGATAATGAAACTGAAATGATAGGAGTTATAATAAAATGTAATATGAGCAAAGAATTGCTTTTTTGAACAACTGACTTTGAAATTGTCAAGACATTCACACCCACTGATGGAAAATTATCTTTGTCCCCTAGTCCTGAACTTTCAAAGAAAGGGAGATTCAAACTGATAATAACTCATGTTCATAAGTAGTACAGGTTGTCTGTTTCTAACTATCTTTTATAAAAAAAAAAAAACTATTTAGGCTTACAAAGAGTTAAAAATCAAGGCTCACATTTTTAAATGAACACTTTAAAAGTTTGCCCTCTGGTGGACAGTGGTAAAAATGCATATGATGTTAAAAAAAAAAAAAAAAACATGCCTTACTTAAGGCAGCCCGTCATCATTTCAGAGCTCACCTGAAACAGGACAGCTGCTGCCTTGAGCTGAACTGCATCCTCTCAGATTTGTATGTGGATGTCCTGCCCTCAGAGCCTCAGAATGTGACTGTATTTGGAGATAGGGCCTTTAAGAGGGGTTTGTGAAAATGAGAGTGGCCCCTAATCCCATCTGACTGGTGTCCTTATAACAAGAGGAAATTTTGACACATGAGACAGCAGGATCATGATGCATGGAAGAAAGGCCATGTGAGGACACGGCAAGACGGTGGCCATCTGCAAGCCAAGGAGAGAGGCCTCAGGCGAAACCAAACCTGCCCCGACACCTTGTCTGGAATTCCAGCCTCCAGGACTATGAGAAATACAGTCTGTGGGATTTTTGTACAGCATCATTTGTATAGCTTTTACTACTCTATCGTAAGAACACATCTTCATTTAATCAAGTCTCCATAGATGGATATTTACTTCCTTCTAATTTTCTTTGCTATGCTAGTCAGTGTTGTGATGAACCACCTGGTAATCTTTTCATATATCCATGGTTATTTTCTTAGAATGCTGAATTTTCATTTTTAAGTATAACGTTAACTACTGGTGACGAGGGGGAAAAAATCCCCATGCTCCCAAGTGATAAAAGACAAAACCAGACAGGTAGAAGGAACAAAGTTATGTCTTGAAGTATTCACCTTTAGAACTGGATTGTGAGGATGATGATTTCACGGAGGACGAGGGGAAATTAACCAGGACAGAGGAATGAGAGCGATGTCCACATCTTTCCAGAGGACGGCTGAAAAAGAAACCACCAGAAGACAAGTAAGGAAATAAAAAGGCAAGTAAAGAGAGCTAAGGATCCTTAAAGAGGAGAGGACAGAAAAGGCACAGTTTGATGACCTGATATGACTGGTAAGCACAATATTTATACTTACTGCGAGACTAGTTGGCATGTCTACTGTACACTGTGCATTGTATTTTAAAACATCTAACTGGTCTCCCCACTGTTGCCAACAGCACCCCATCCACTGATGTGTGCTCAGGAAATGCCAAAAAAAAAAAAGTGTAACATTTGACCAGGAAAATAGAGGCAGATCTGCTGAGGGAATAAAATTTATCTAATTCTTTACAAGACAAAACTTAAATAAATTCTGGTATTTTGTTTTATACCTCTGGTTGCCCATTAATGGAAATCTAAAACTATCCTTAATGGACATATATTCAGGGAGTTCAGTTTAGGCTACTTCCTCATTTACCACTTTGTCGAGGAATAGGGAGGGCTGTGTTGATGAGCTCTATTAACCATTAGGAGAGTGATGCTTTTTGTGTCAGAAATGGACAAAGACCCCTGTGGGTAAAGACCACATAATGGTAGTAAAAGACATCCTAGGTACACAAAGCTCATTCTAAGAGAATTTTTCAAGCCACACGTGCTTCCTGATCCCAAGTCCTTTCCACGACTATGCTTCCCAGGGCTTCCTTACCAGCCTCCTCATCTTTCTGTGAACTCTTCTTAACCATCTGTTGTGAACTTATGGCCACCAACGGTTTCCTCCAAACACAAAATTGCAGAATCCACCAGCCAGTGTGGGTCCTACTCACCCCTGGGGTTGGGCTCTTCCCAGGATCTATGTTGCTCTGGCCTAGGGGATGGGGAAGGCATGTTTACCGTGTGATAAATGCAATCCGCAGAATTGAATTCAATTTAAGTCCAACTTTAAGAGATTGACAGCCATTCTAAAAATCCAGCTGTGGTATTTGAGATTTCAGACAACCAGATGGAAAAAAAGTAATGAATGAGTGCTACTCAGCAGACACAGAGATGTTTCCCTAAAAGGAAGGACTCTGGTCTAAGAAGGAGACCCCTCGGCCAGGCTTCTTGGGATGGTGCCCTGGTCCAGTGGGCTATTCTTGGGATGGTGCCCTGGTCCAGTGCACTCAGCAGGTCATAGGAGCCTCATCATGAGCTCCGGAGACCTGAGAGGAGGCATGCTGTCAGCTTGAAAGACATGTTATTTGCAGGATCTGTGAGAGGCCACATGGAAGAACCAGTGGTGAGAGGGTGAGAGGGGAAGGAGCAGGGTAGGAGCAGAGAAGATATGGATGGGCCATAAATGGGAAGACTTGAGGACAACATGTAACATATGCCATGGTTGCTGAAAGTATACCTTCCATAGTTGACAGCTCTAGATTCAAAATTTAGGTGCCATAGCACTCAAACTTACATTTCCAAGTGAGTACTAGATACCTATTTCAAAATATTTATCTGGAACCTTGGAATTGGCAAAGATTTCTTAATCAGGACACAGACATTCTAACTTTAAAGAAAAAAGTTAGTAAATTGGACTACATTAGAGCCAAGAACTTCTAGTCATTAAAAGACACAGTGAATGGGAACACACAGAGATAGAGTGGGAGAAGGTATGTGCGGTGCACACATCCGACAAAGGACTCATAAAGAACTCCCGCTAATCAGTAAGAAAAAAAAAGACAACCAATAGAAATATGGATTAAAGACTTGAATAGATGCTTCTTAAGGGAAGCTAGCCAAGTGGCCAGTATTCATATGAAATGATGCTGAGCCTTATTCATGATCCAGGAAAAGCAAATCAAAGCCACAGTGAGATTCTGGTACATACTCACCAGAATGTCTGAAAGAAAAATGGCAGGTAATATCAAGGGTTGGCAAGGGTGTGGAGCAAGAATCCTCATAATCTGCTGATGGGAATGTAAACTGATACAACCTCTGTGGAAAACTATCTACTACTGATCACAATGCGTACTCTAAGACTTAGTGACTCCACTCCCAGGGACACAGCAATGCAAACACAGTTCACCAAAAGATATGTACAAAATTGTTTGGAGAACCACTATTTTTAATAAAAACTGGAAACCCACCTACCCAGCAGCGTTAGAATGGACAAATGCATGGTAAGATATTCCCACACTCTCCAGCGGTGGTTCTCTGAGTATAGTCCCAGGAAGGGCAGCATCAGTATCATGGGGCTACTTATAGCAATCTCTGAGCTCCTGCCCCAGACCTACTGAACCCAAAACTCTAGGAATCCAGCAATCTGTGTTTTAGCAAGCCCCCAGGTGACGAAGGTGTCCACACAAGTTTGAGAATCACTGCTTTACACAACAACAAGAGTGATCAGACCACAGCTCCAAGCAAAAATGTGGGTGAATTTCACAAACATAATGCTGAGCAAAAGATGTCAGACACAAAAGAGCATTTTGGATCATTCCATCTCTGCAAAGCTCGAAAGCAGGAGGAACTAATCACTGCTGTTTGAAGTCAGGATCAAGGTGGGGACTAGGGTGAGGGAAGTAAGGTGCCTAGGGCAAGATGTAAGGACGTTTTCATGCTACCCTGAGAGTGAGTGCCTCCTAGGGGCCTCACTTGCCTCACTTGCCCTGGCCCTCCTGGCCTTGGGCAGGACGACCCTTACCCCAGAAGGAGTATGAGAGGCCCCTCCAGGCCATTGTTAATGTTATGTGTGTCAGTCTGGGTGTTGGTTGCAACAGGATGTTCAGTCTCACAAATTCATCCATGTGTACACGAACGATTTAGAAACTTTTCTGTGTATAATTTGGACTAATCCTTCAATAAGTAATTTCTCAGTAAGAGATTATGTACATATGCAATTGGAATGATACACCATGTGGTGCTCAGCGATGAAACAATGAATTGAAATTTTTGGTAGCCTTTGAATATAATGGCTTTCAGAATGTGGGCATTTTTAAAAATAAGCTCAGAAATTAACCAAAAAAGAAAAAATTCAGGGTGCCTGGGTGGCTGAGTTGGTTAACGGTCTGCCCTTGGCTCAGGTCATGATGGAGCCCCAGGGCAGGCTCCTAGCTCAGTGGGGAGTCTGCTTCTCCCTCTCCCTCTGCTCCTCACCCCCCCACCCCCTCATCATTCTCTCTCTTTCTCTGCAAATAAATAAACAAAATCTTAAAAAAACCCAAAAACAAAAACAGTAATTCAGAGTCAAGTCTGGTAGATGACAGATGAGATCAAAATGAGTAATACCATTATTTTTGTTCTAAAAAATGAGATGGGATTTCCAGTGTGACTTAACTGGACTCTTAAGGCCATTGCCAAGGAGAAGTGAGTCCCAGGTGTGTTCTGGAGGTGGGAAAAACTTCAGAATAAGTTATAACTCCTCAGGGAGCGACTTTGAGCACACTTCCCTGACGTCTGGGATTTCCGGAACAGGGGCTAGCAGATCAACCACCTTGCTTTATAGGCACACCTGGCAAAAAGACAGAGTCCCCATCTTGTGTCGCCTGCCTGCTAGGAAAGCCGTGCTTTTTGTTTGTTTGTTTGTTTGTTTGACTTAATGCTTTTATCTTTATTGCCCGGGTGAGCTCTAGGTATGGCCTACCCCACCTCTGCTTTTTAATATGCGAAGGGGAACCGTCCCCACTGGCTGTGCTTCCTGCAGCTGAGTTAATGGCAACGCTCGGAGGATGTGAGACCCCAGGAATCAAAAGCATTTTTGTTTAGACTATGAAGAAAATATGAGCCAGTCATTGTGGTGTCTGCCGGCTGGATGCTGGGATGAACCGTGGGGGGGACGGTTGGGCAGAACGAGCCCCGGGGACTCCTGAGCCTCAGACCCTGGGTGAGCAGCAGCTGCTTTCTGCACAGAATGGCCAGTGGCTCTGACCACAGCCTTCCGTGCAGCAAGGCCCTGGGACTTCCTGTTACATAAAGGCGTGTGGGAGTAAGAGGGGCTCCCCCGGGCCTGATGCCGCGCCCTCGCCGGGTGCCACCCTACTCTGGGGACAGACGGGCATCTAACCCCCAGCCCTGACCTGGGAAACATAGTGACCCGACCAGGCCTGGCAGGGGGACCGTCCTGACGGGGCGGGGAGCCAACTGAGAATACCTCCGTGTCTGCGTCGGTATTACTTCACTGTCTAAAAACTTCTGGAATTTTGTTGAATTCAAGCATTTCAGCAAACGTGTTATCCTGTCCTTCCTCAAGAGTACCCTGGCCGGTGCCTCTTTCATGTAGATGCTTGTGTGCTCCATGAGGAACGGTTTTAGTGATCTGACTGTCCCCCTTGAGGCTCCCTCCTCAGCCAAGCGCCCACCTCCTTGCCCCTCGGGGTTACGACAGCCTCCTACCTGTCCCCTGTCCCCCCTGCCCCCTTTCCGTGGCTCCTGTCCTGGAAGCCAGTCCACACGCAGTAGCCGGAT
This sequence comes from Nyctereutes procyonoides, assembly GCF_905146905.1. Taxonomy (NCBI): domain Eukaryota; kingdom Metazoa; phylum Chordata; class Mammalia; order Carnivora; family Canidae; genus Nyctereutes; species Nyctereutes procyonoides. The sequence goes on along the minus strand of NW_026575033.1, from coordinate 7,096,328 downwards.
CACAGCCCTGCTTGGCTCCGACCCTGAGGGGCTCCTGCTTCTCTCTGAACTAACCTCGCCTTTCTGATGCTTTGACATCCTGGGGACTTGCACATCCTGGAGACACTGCCCCTCCCGGGACTGGCTGATTCTAGAGAGCAAGCCACCCACCTAGGAGTGCACTTTCAGCTGCAAATCAACCAGTCCGGAGCCAGCCAGCCTCCTCTAGGGAACTGTTAAACTCTGAGCCTCTAACTCCCTGTCCTAGTCACCCAGGGCCAGAGTCCCCTGGAATTATCCTGCCTCTCCTGTTCCTTCCCAGAGAAACCACAAAAAAGCTGATACCTGATGCTTTCCCCTCCCCCTCTGCCTCCCACCCACCCCTGGTGCTCCTGGCCTGGTCCCTCACGGAGTGTGTGCCCCTTCTCCTGGGAGCTATATGTGTAGCCCACTCATTTTTAGATGACTTGGTGTCTCCTGATCCATTGGCTTTGCCATAACTGAATAATAATAATAAAACCCACATTTTAAACGTTTTTTTTTAAGATTTATTTATGAGAGAGAGAGAGAGAGAGAGGCAGAGACACAGGCAGAGGGAGAAGCAGGCTCCACGCAGGGAGCCCGATGTGGGACTCGATCCCGGGACCCCAGGATTGTGCCCTGGGCCAAAGGCAGGTGCTAAACCACTGAGCCACCCAGGGATCCCAAAACCCACATTTTGAAACACTCAGACGAAAAGTCAAGATCTTTGCTCGATCTAGACTCTGCTGCCCACTATGCCAGCAGAGCACTTGAAATGTGGCTTCTTGGTACTGTGATGGACTGTAAATGTGAACTATACACTGGGTTTCAAAGATAATACTGAAAAAAGGTAAAATAGCTCATCCATCATTTTTATATGGACCATATGTTGAAATAACAATATTTCAGATATGTTGTCTTCAATAAGCTATATTAAAATTAATTTCACCTGTTTGCTTTTACTTTTCTATGTACTTTATTTTTAAGATTTTATTTTATTTTTTCTTGAGAGAGAGAGAGAGAGAGTATATGCACAAGAGAGACCGCACAAGCAGGGGGAGCTGCAGGCAGAGAGAGAGGTAGAAGCAGGTTCCTGGCTGAGCAGGGAGCCTGATGCAGGGTTCTATCCCAGGACCCTGGGATCATGACCTGAGCTGAAGGCAGACGCTTAACCGACTGAGCCACCCAGGTGCCCCTGTTTTTACTTTTTTAGTATGGCTACTACAAAATCTTAAAATGCACTTGTAGCCTCTCCTATCTCTATTGGACAACCCTGGTCCACAGGGCCCTGCATGATCTTACTCTGCTACCCTTCTGGCTTCATCTTCTTCCCTCCTCTGCTTCATCACATTGGCCTCCTGATGCTCCTTAGATGCTCCTGATGCTCCTCCTGATGCAAAGGCTCCCAGGACCTTTGCATTTGCTGTTCTCTCTTCCAGGAATGAGCCCCTTAGATACTCCCCACCCCATCTCTACCCCACTTCATCTCCAAGTGACGACTACTCTGACGTCCCTCCCTAAAATTTCAGCATTACCCTCAACCTCTCTCTTCCCTGCTTTATTTTTCATGCTTAATATGTATCACTATCTAAAATTCTGCTGGTTTCTCTTGTTTATTATCTATGTCCCCATCAGCATGAAAGCTAATATGGGCAGGGATTTGGGTCTCTTGTGTTCTCTGCTGTATCCTCTGTATCTAGAAAGAACAGTGCTTTGCACAAAGTAACAATAAATATTTGTTGAATGAATGAACACAGGATACAGACTTTTGGCCTCAGGATCTTCATTCCAAATGAGAGAAGTCAAGTATATATAACAGATAAAAACAGGCTGGGGGTTGGAGCAAGGGAGAAGCCTGCAGGGAGTCGGGAGCTTGGCCAGCTAAGGAGGCCTGACCATGGCCCCATGGCTGAGAGGCGCTTAGATCCAGGCTGGGCTGCTCAGACCTGTCAGATGGCAGAGGAGGGCGGTTGTGGGGGCGGGGGAGGGGGAAGTTGGGGTTTGGAACTGGCTGGAGAGAATGGATAATCTATATTTTTTAAAAGCTGCCTGTAAGATCAGCCCTTGGTGCTGTTGCTTATTTTTACAAGTGGGATGGGACACAACAGATGAAGAATTGAACTGGCTTGGGAGGACAAGTAGTCCAGAAGCTTGCTGCAAGTCTCGGGCCTCATCCCAGAAATATTGATGAAAATCTGTGTTTACGCCATCCCCAGTGAATCCTGTGCATATTATTGCTCTTTGAAATGCACTCAGTTCCAGGAACAGATGACAGAGAAACAAAATGTGATCTATCCATACAACGGGGTAGTATTTGGTCTTAAAAAGGAAGGAAATTCTGACCTGGGCTATAGGATGGATGACCCTTAAAGACACTAGGCTACAAGAAATAATGTAGTCTTTTGAAGGCCAAACCTGTCTGCTGCCTGCCTCGCTCCGCCCTCTTGGTTAGTGCCCGTTTCAACAACAAACACGCAGTCATTTCTCACCCTACTAAGGGAGTTATTTCCTGGGCAGAGGTTTGTGTTAGAGCTTATTATAGAAAGCTCATACAAATCAACAAAGAGTGAGGGAAGATGGCTAAGAGTAGTATTGAAGAGGCATTAAATAAAATAAGAAACACAGATAAGTGGACAGTAAATGTCAAAAGTGATCATTCTCATTAGTAATAACAAAAGGAAGAAAACATTCCAAGAATGCATTTTTTTTTATAACGGGTTAGACAGAGGTTAAACGAACAATAGCCAATGTTGGTGTAGGTATGAAGAAAACAACCCATGTCCTCAGATTGGAGGGACTGTAAAAGATACATCTAAGGAGCAATTCAGCAATATACAACAGGAAACCTTCATAAAATATTCTTTTCCTATTACTCCACTTCCAGGAATTATTTCTTACAAAAAGTGTTTAAGAGCATAAAGATACATGCACAAGATTACTCAATGTAGTGTTTAGAGCAGCAAAAATAATCCACATTTCTTGAATAATTGGTAAGATATATTATAGTATAGTATAGTATAGTATAGTATAGTATAGTATAGTATATCCAGATAAAAGTTATACAACCATTTAAAATGATGCTGTGGATTATACTTCTATCTTATTTGGATGGATGTTCAGCATATATGTGTTAGAAAAGCCGTTTAAAGAGCCATCTATATAATGTGAGTCAAATTTGCTTTAAAAGGACATATGAGCAGCCCCGGTGGCTCAGCAGTTTAGCGCCGCCTTCACCCCAGGGCCTGATCCTGGAGACCTGGGATCGAGTCCCACATCGAGCTCCCTGCATGGAGCCTGCTTCTCCCTCTGCCTGTGTCTCTGCCTCTCTCTCTCTCTCTCTCTCCTCTCTGTGTATTCTCATGAATAAATAAATAAAATCTTTAAAAAAATAAAATGACATATATATTTACATGGAAAAAGTCTAGAATCAATGTTACAGTGGTTGCCTCTAGGTGGAAAGATTTGGGTAATTTTAATTGTATTTCTGGTTGTTTACCTGTATTGTATTATCTAATTTTTCTCTATGATTATGTATTACTAGAGTTGTTTTTTTTTTTTAACCTCCCATTTTGGTGCAGAAAAAAGGAGTACACACAAGAAAGCATAGTTGCAAAGATTAAAGGTGTTTACCAGGCTGAGATTTTGTATACTGTGGGATCACCGCCTGCAAACTGAAAAAGCAGTAATTAGACTGAATGTCAAAGGATGAGCCATTCAAGGAAGCAGCAATCCCTTTGGAAGAAACAGAATCCCTGGTGTTTACTGAAATATGGGGCAGCTAATGCCAATGAAGACACTGGGAATCCGCAAACTGCACCACCCTATGGGTAGAAAATTGGTTCACCCTCTGCCCTCACTAGCTGGCACGTTAAGGGGTCCTGGGTGTGCACTAGGCTCAGCCTTTGCGTGTTGTCCCATCTACCCCGGACGATAACCCTGGAGATGGCTAGGGTGCCCATTTGACGGTGGGGCAGCTGATGGGTGTTGGAGTGTGGGTTTGAATCCCAGCCTCCCCGTCCCAGAGTCCGCCTCTGCACGCCCCTCACTAGGGCCTCCTAGCTGCTGGGAAGGATGCTCCTCCAGGGGGTGGGCAGAGCTTCCTCTGGGGCGAGGGGGCACCTCCTCCAGCAACAGACCAGGCCCGGGGATCCCTCCAGACCCTTCTGGTTCTCCATGGGCGCCCAGACAGTGCTGCTGGCCACTTGGCCCTGTCTGTGTTGTTTATTTTGCAGCAGCGCCACCGAGGGGTCTGGGTTTCCACCAGCAGCACCCCTGCACATTCCCATGGCAACCTGGACGCATCCCAGCAATGCTGTGAAAGAGCCACCGTCCAGCTGGAGGGCAAGGTCATGGTCACGCACTGAATGCCGTGGGAGGGAAGCCTGGCACAGGCCTTCCGAAAAGCACTTGGGACTTTGTAATCCGTGTTTGGCGTCACTGCGTTTTCACAGGGTGGCAAGCCTGGCCGGACCCGGGCCCAGAGCCCCTCCCCACCTACTCTGCCGACTGCACCCCAGCCAGAAAAAAATGCAAGGACTAGGAGCCGACTAAGGGGGATGCTGGTGTGCATTTCTTTGGTGGCAAGTTCAGAGCATCCCTGTCATTCCCCACCTCCTTACCCACATCCCCCTTGTGCAGGGCTGCGCAAGTTATACCACCCTCTGAGCTTCCGGAGACACTGTTCCTGCAGACTAAGATGTGGGTGTCGCCTTCAGAAGTGTTGGGTCACAGAGGGACTGACTCCCCATGACTGGCCCATAGTAAGCTAAAACTAGGACAATGTGTTGAGGACCCAAACAACAGCTTCTTTATCCAGAGCACACTCTTCTAGTAAGCCCAGCTATACCAAACACAACCAAGCAATGGATGGGAAGCAGAAAAGGCTGAGGTAGAAATGTAGATTTGTAAGCCAGGGTTTTAAAATCACTCACTAGCAAGTGAAATCGGGCCCTCAATCAGAGCAACTTGCTCTTCTCCTGTGTATCTCCTGCTTGCTATTAAAAAGGACCATAGCCTGGGAGGGCTTATAAAAAACAGAAATTTATCTTTTATCGTTCTGAAGGCTGGAAGTCTGAGATCTGGGTGCCAGTCACGTCAGGTTCTGGTGAGGACCCTCCTCTGGGTTGTATATCACTCTCTTGTATCCTCACATGGTAATGGTGATGCTGGCAGGGGAACTCCTTGAGATCCTTTGATAAGATCACTAATTGGTTCATGAGGGCTCCATCCACCTGACCTAGTAATCACTTCCCAAAGCCCTTCCTCCTAACACCATCACATTGAGAATTAGGATTGCAACATACAAATTGGAGTGAGGGGTGGGTAGAACATTCCATCCATAGCACTCTCCAAGTCAGTTTGGTTGTCTGGTTTCTCAGCCAACAGAAGAGAAGAGCCTGGGAGCAGAGTGGATGCCACCACCACTACCACCCAGGCCTCTTTTATTGTCCCCTTGTCCCACAGCACCTGGGAATATTGGCTCCTGTGGACTCCCAGATGTCCCCTTCTTGGGAGAACTGTCTTTGGCAGAAGAAGATCCAACTCACCCGGGAGGTTGGGAGTACCCCTGCCTCATACCACCATGCCCAGGCAGTCCACTACCAATAGCTGTCTGACATAGGGGTACAAAAGGATGGCTACCTTGGGTGTCAGAATCCTTGTCTCAGGGAAACCTGGGCTAGAAATGAGAGGTGTTATGTTCTGTTAGCAGAAATGGTCCCACTCCCACAACCCACTGTTACCAAGTGAAACACTTGAGCGTCATCTCTGACCCCTCCCTCACACCAGACAACAAATCGACCCCAAGACCTGCAAATTGGGCACCTCACCTTGAGTCTGTCCATTTGTCTCTGTGCCCTGTGACACAGCTGAGTTCAGGCCACCATCGCCTCCCACAGGTCTTGCTGCTTGCTACCTGTTGTGCTTCTCACCCTGTCCTCATGTCGTCAAGAGAGCACATTGGACCACATCACATCCCGAGTCAAACTGCTCAATGGCTTCCAGTCCAGCTAGAATCCAGTCCTCCTTGCCAAGATCAGACATGACCAGGCCTGGCTGACCTCTCCACTCTCATGTCTCTGCCATCCTTCTTTCCACGAACCCCCAGCAACCCCACATCCCCAACCCCCCTCCAAACAACTGGACATTCTGAGAGTGTCTTGACTATGTGCAGGGATCTCTGGTATCCTAGGGATGCTCTGTCTGGAAAGCTCTACCTCACCTCTTTTCCTGGCCCACTCCTTCCTTTCCATTCCTCAAGATGGGATTTGGACATGCTTTCCCACCAGAGGCCACCTGGATCTCTCAGTGTACCCCCTTACCTCTTCTGTCCTCTATCAGAACAATTGCTTGTACTCTTGTACATCCTGGAGCACATGACATCAAGGTTGGGAATGTTTGATTCATAGCCATATAACAGGCACTCAGTAGTTATGTAATAAACTAACAAAATGGCAGTGGATGGCCTGATATCAAGAACTCAGAGAGCACAGCCATCGGAGGCCACCTTGTATGGGACCAGGATCCCTGGTTACTTACTTCCATGGCTTCTATGGCATTCCTGTATCGGAGTCCAGAATGGTCTATTGTGACACAGAGAAGAAGAAACTAGCAGGTTCTCTGCAGAATTCCAATTTTAATAGGACATGTTCCAATTTTCTGGTCTGGTTACTCTGGCCTCCAAGAACAAGCAAGTAGGTGGCTGCCTCCCCAGGCACTTGCATGGCTGCCCCTGCCCCCACCTTTAAGGGTACTCACATGCCTCTCAGTGAGACCTTCCCAGACTGCACTATTTCAAATCTCAACTCCTGTCCTTCACACCCCAGCATCCAATCCCCTTCTTTGCTCAGTTCTCTTCCACAGCAGTTAGTACCATCCAACATACCAATTATTGGACTTACTTGTCTGTTTATTGTCTGTCTGCTGGTATGCTGCAAGGGCCATGGGGCAGGGTTTCTGGCTTTTTTCCTGTTTTGTTCAGGGCTGTACCACCCCAGCGAGTCCAGGGCCTGGCACATAGCTGGATAACTCTCTGTTGAACGAATGTATAAGATTGAAGTATATCACTGAGAATGGACACACAGGACACAGTAGCGCAAATTTTGAGACTAGATTCAGGAAGTGTGAAGCCTGGAAGCTTTGAAGCTGTGCTTGGCTGCTGGCCTGATGGTAAAAGAGGACTGGGTGGAGACAGAAATACATCCTCATTTTCTCTTCTGTCTTTTCTATCGGTGGAAATGATCTAAAGACAGGGAGGGAAGACTTATGTAATGGTATCAGTTAGCTCTGAGATATTCATGAGGGAAGACAAAACACTTTCTTCAATGTTTCTCAATCACATCAAACCTTCTCCTATCCCTCCTTCCAGAACTGGCAGGAAATCCAGTCACCATGATTTTATGGAGGACTTTTCCCCCTAAGGTTTCACGACTCCTTGGTGAGGGGTGCTTAAAGCGACCTCATGACACTCTGTGGTGTTTCCTTGCCCTGACCAGGCCATGCATGAGAGGGCACCCCCAAATAACACTCTCACTCTTTCCCCAGGGCTGGCTGCAGAAACCCATGCCAAGTCCTGCTTAAGAGGAAAGTGTGTGGTTCGAGAAAGGTGAGGAAGTTGGCAGTTGGCACTGAAGACTTTCAATAATTCAGACAGGCAGGTCCAAGGGAGGACCTCTCAGGGAGTGAGTGCAAGACTCACTGGAGGCAAAAAGATGGTTAGGAATCTTTGAGCTTTATGAGGAATGGAAAGAGGCAAAAGGACTATGATATTCAAAGTTGGGGTGGGGGACCCAGAACAAGGTGGATACTAGAAACTAAGGCCCAATGAATGTGACCTTGAGTACAAACAATGTCTAGGTTAGTTTAACAAACCGATGGCATGTCATTCAGCTGATGTTTCATGCAAATTGAGGAGAAGAATGAATGATTCTGGGGTGTTAACTTGTGTCCAGTTAGCCTCATACCTCATTAAGTTTCTTGATTGATTGAATTGCAGGATAAAAGAGTGCCTTCATTTTGGCAAGATGATTTAGGGGTCTTCTTGATACTTATCTCTGTAGACAATTTGGGGAACTGTTGGCCAGACGAGTCATTCATATCATGTACTTCCTGTGTTCTGCATTGAAATCACAAAGATGAATAAAACATGGTCCTTGCCTTGGAGAAACTCAGCCTTGTGAGTGAGACAGCTATGTAAAGAAGTAATTATGATACACTTTGGTAAATGTGTAATTCAGTCATTTGCGAAGTGCTATATGTGATGGGACAAGCAGGTGACTTTGTAGTTGGTTGGAAAAGATTCATTATTCAACATCAAGGTAGAGGGAGGTCTCTTCTGTACCACAAAGATGTATATCAATTCTGTGTTGTCCAAACTTTAAAAAAGTGTATATGAAGACATCAAAGTCATGTTGATCAAATTTGCCAATGACATCAACTTTTGGGGAGATAGCTAATACATTGACCATGGAGCAGGATTCAGAAAAACCTCCAAAATTTGGAAAAGGTATGTCAACACTAAAAGATGAAATTGAAAAGGAAAAAATGTAAAGTCTCAGGGCACCTAGGTGGCTCCGTCAGTTAAGCATCCAACTCTTGATTTCGGTCATGATCTCAGGGTTGTGAGATGGAGTCCCACGTCAAGCTCCATGCTCAGCAGGGAGTCTGCCTGAGATTCTCTCTCTCCATCTCTCTCTGTCCCTCACCCTGGCCTGTGTGCATGCTCTCTATCAAATAAATTAATTTTTTAAAAGAAAAATGTAAAGTCTTGACTTATATTCAGATTTAAAAAGGTTCTAGAGGGTTTGGATGTCTTCAAGGTCGATGCAAACTAATCTTACAGGTGAATGAGCAATGTGGGAGCTTATTTAAAAACAGCAGTTTGAGGGGATCCCTGGATGGTTCCGCAGTTTGGTGCCTGCCTTCGGCCTGGGGCATGGTCCTGGGGTCCTGGGATCGAGTCCCGCATTGTGCTTCCTGCTTGGAGCCTGCTTCTCCCTCTGCCTTGTCTCTGCCTCTCTCTGTCTGTGTCTCTCATGAATAAAAAAAATTAAAAATTAAAAAAAAGCTTTAAAAAAATAAAAACAGCAGTTTGATATCCAGAACAAGGAAGGTATTCATTCTACTTTATTCCAAGCTGATTAGACCACTTCTGGAATATCGTACTTTATTAATTAAAGGCACTCAACCAGGGTGGCAAAGAATTCATGAAAACTGGAAGGTATTGGGAGACCCAAGTATCTAGGGTCTGCTCCATCCCAGCGTCACGATAGAAGCTTCAAATGAGACCCATCCTTCTGCACAGTCCCTGCCCTTCCTCAGAATGGAAGAGTCCATGCAGACGACAGCTCCTGCCCCATGCACTAATGGGACCTAGCAATAGTTTTAGTTCTGAACTAAGGGTACCACACCCCACGCTGATGCTGTAAGCCAGCAGCTCCTTTTTAAGCCCCTACAAGGGGGAATGGCTGACTTCCTTTTGCTCTAGTCTCCTGGGTATTCTGAGGTTTCCCCATACCATTTTCTCTAACTGGTATGCTGGCTTCCTGTCCCCTCTTCTTGGCCTACGGTTCTGAAGGTCAAGCCAATAATGTTGCCTTAAATTAGGTAGTCTCATGTTCACTCTGCTCGGCTTCTGCATGCCTTCCCAGGCTGCCCCAAGCTCTGCTTCTTGGATATTTTTTTTGTAAGATTTTATTTATTTATTTGAGAGAGACAGAGACATACAGAGAGAGAGAGAGAGAGAGAGAGAGAGAAAGCATGAGCAGGAGGAGTGGCAAAGGAGGAGGGAGAAGCAAGCTTCCTGCTGAGAGGGAATGGGGCTCAATCCTGGGACCCTGGGAGCTGAAGGCAGATGCTTAACCAACTGAGCCACCCAGGCACCCCTGCTCCTTGGATCTTGATGACTATTGGACCTGGATGTGCCAGGTCCCCAGCTGATCTCTAAATGTTAGCTTCACTTCTGCGTTATGTCTGCTTTAAGCTACCCTGAACACATGCAAGCATGCATTTATGTACACATACACATATCTGCACACTCAAATACACTCCTATTCACAACCCATCAGCTCCCCTGCCCTTGGCTCTTCTCTCAACTCCTGAATTCAGAATGCTTTGATTTATTGTGCCAACAGGTAAACCAGGGCAGATGGGTAAACACTCCTCTGTGGCAGATTCCAGCTCAGTAAGAGAAACAATGCTGTAAAGACTCTTTGGCTTGGGGATATTGTGGAAGGGATTTCAAAGGTTATAGGGAGTTAAACCAGCAGGCCAGTGTCCCCAAATCTGGCTATATACCAGCTGGTTTAAGTGCAGATTCCAGGGCCCACTCCAAACCTACTATGTTAGAATTCAGAGCTTGAGGCAGGACTCTATTCTCAGCAAGTTTACCTGACCCTTTGATGCAGCTGGGCCTGAGACTAGCATCTGGATTAGAGTATTTTTTCTAAAGTGAATTTGTGCTTTTTCACAATGATGATTCTGAGACATCAAGAAATTGTTCAAAATGTTAAAGAGTTTAAAACGTTAAGTTTCAGAGTCCCTCATTCCTTAACACTGCAGGCAAATTCAGGATCGCTGTTCATATTTGAGGATGCCGTTGCCTCTGGGGATTATTTCCTGGTTGTACAGCAGCTAATAAGTCAAGTGCATGAGTGCCAGATCTTTCCAAAGGCTGCATCCCCAGAGTGTTTCAGGAAGAATTCCCTTGGACACTGTCTTGGCCTTGCCTTGGGAGCACAGCTTTGGCCAAGGGCTGCCTCTGCCAATGCTGAGGACATCCCTGAACATCTGCTTCTTGAACATCCTCTTGAACTGGTGAGCCCAATAGGTGCACCCACGATGTCAGGGCCAGGAGCCAGCACATGACAAAATGCTGTTCTGGCTAACTGTGCAGGAGATCAGACCCCCCATCTCCATTGCAAAATCAACCTATCCTCCTCTGTCTCACAGCCTGACCTCTGTTTTCCTTCTCCTTAAAGAAAAAGGAATTTTGAACTCCCATCATTCAGTACTTGAGATAAACATTTCTCTATAGTTTTAAATATATATGTGTCACATATACAAATATATACATGTAATGTATGTATGTATAATTTGTCTATCTACCTACCTACTTACCTACCTACATACCTGTCTACCTATAATGCTGGACATTTTTCTGGCCAATTCCTAGCTCTTATATCAGGGACACATGCTCTCTCTTTTTCAGTATATCACCTTGCCACAAAAAAAATTTTTCCAATATCCACAAACAGGCTAATAATAGCATTATTCATAGTCACAGTAGAACAATTTTACTTCTTAGTGTTATATTTCATCCCACCATACACTGAGATTCAAATAAATACATGCGAACAAACTAGGACACATTTTAGTAACGCTGGATTAAAAGAGACTTTTTACTGAACAGCTCCAAACAGTTGCAGTAATAGCTACAGTAACTTCTGTGTTGGGGACAGAGAGAGAGGACAAGCAGAGGAGGGAGCATCCAAGGGCTTAGATGTCCCTGGAGTTCTTCATGGGAATGAATGTGCATTCAAAAGTCAGAAATCCCACAACAGCTTCTCAGTGCATGGATGCCCATGAAATCTATCCACCACAAATCTGAGGTCTCGGTGGAATTTATGCACTAATTTGGAGGAAGAAGAAGAAAGAAGGGGAAGAAGAAGGAGAAGAAGAAGGAGTAGGAGGAAAAGAAAGAAGAAGAAGAAGAAGAGAAGAAGAAGAAGAAGAAGAAGAAGAAGAAGAAGAAGAAGAAAGAAAAAGAAGAAAGAAGAAGAAAGAAGAAGAAAGAAGAAAGAAGAAAGAAAAGAAGAAGAAGAAAGAAGAAAGAAAAGAAAGAAGAAGAAGAAGAAGAAGAAGAAGAAGAAGAAGAAGAAGAAGAAGAAGAAGAAGGAAGAGGAAGAATTATTTTCTTTTTTTTTTAAAGTTAAGAGATTTTTTTTAATTTTTTTTTTATTTATGTTAGGCACACAGTGAGAGAGAGAGGCAGAGACACAGGCAGAGGGAGAAGCAGGCTCCATGCACCGGGAGCCCGACGTGGGATTCGATCCCGGGTCTCCAGGATCGCGCCCTGGGCCAAAGGCAGGCGCCAAACCGCTGTGCCACCCAGGGATCCCAAGAATTATTTTCTTATATCAAAGCAACACACCAAGGGAGCCAGAGGCTTTTTGGTGCTTTTGAACAAGCAAAGGAATGTGCAGAGTCCTGCTCATCCTACCAGCTGCAGGACAGTGAGAGTGTGGTATCTTTCCCCTTCTGACCCTGCCAAGGGGCTGGGCCTTCCCTCGGGGGCCCCTTTGTCTATGTCAGAAAGCACTGGAAAATATAGTACAGAAGACGGGTTAATATCACATTCTGTCAGAGACAGCACTGATAGAGGAGTCAAAAGAGCAGAAACACTGTCCCTGCTGGTCTTTAAGGCCCCTTGGCCAGCTTATCAACCACTTCCTTAGGCTGGGGAATGCCCACCTCCACAGGGGCCATATATCACTCTTGCTCTTTGAAGAATCCCATCTATGTTTGTCACCAGTTTCATCAGCCTGGTCTGTGAATCAGATTGCAAACAATGAGAGTTTGGTTCATCATCACTTCCTGGCTGCAAATCAAGCATGGAGAGAGTTGGAGGCAGGCTCTGGGAGACAGTGTGTGGCTAGGGCCAAGCACACAGGTAGCTGGCACAATAGGATGTTCCTAGAGAAGTCCCCTTGCTCTAAATAAAATACCTTTTTCAATAGGAGACCAGGGTACCTGAGTTCCCACCATCAGTTAGTTTTTCAATTAAAGTACTCCACGATGCTACTGCTTAATGGAAGGAGTAGGGAATAATGCAGTAATTCCGTGAAAGGTTGTCTAGTCTCAGTTAGTTTAAGATAAGTAGATCTAGAAGAAACCAAGAACAGGTAAGAATTTGGTGGGGGAGTCAGGCCCATAGGTGTGGTTTGTGGGAAGCTCTGGCTCAGGCACTGTGTAGACTCACCTGCACTTGTAGAATTGTAAAGAATGAGGGCTTTGAGCGGCCGGCAGGGGGCGGATGAGGGGTGGGGCAGGAGGAATAGCATAGGTCACAATAGGCTGGGGATCTTAAGAATAAATTAAGACTAAATAACTGGGGGGACCCCTGGGTGGCTCAGCGGTTTAGCACCTGCCTTCAGCCCAGGGTGTGATCCTGGAGTCCCCGGATCAAGTCCCACATCGGGCTCCCTGTATGGAGCCTGCTTCTCCCTCTGCCTGTGTCTCTGCCTCTCTCTCTCTGTGTGTCTCTCATGAATAAATAAATAAAATCTTCAAAAAAAAAAAAGACCAAATAATTGTCATAACAGAGGTGTTGTCACAGTGGACTCAGCATGCAATTTCTATCTGTTACAATGACGTGGAGGAAATGCAAGTAGAATTGATCTAGAAAGCAGCATAAAATCATTCTGAAAAACAACTTTTTTCCATCACCAGAAATCATTTGTTGATTGTTACACTCAGAATCTGGACAAAAAAGAACCACAGATTCAATCTCTGCCTCCTTCAAAGCGTGCCAATCAAAGAGAGACCCAGAAGTAGGACACAGAGGGCAGGAAGAAACATCTAAATGTGAATGGGTGGTGAGATATTTATAGTGTCTGTAACTCTGGAATGCACAGCTGCAATCCACAGCACAGCTGGGAAATGAGCAGTGGGCAAACCCATCAGTCAATCCATCCTTCATTCAGTCCCTCAGCTTTCAGAGTGCTGGCTGGGTGCCAGGCCCTGCACTGGGAGTCTTGAGGTATATAGATGAACAAAATATAGTCCTTAGTCTCAAGGAGGTTACCATGAGAGGAGAGTTAAGGCAGACATGATGGAGTGGTAATAGCATGGATATATAGCCTGTATGAACAGGCTGCCACATAAATTCAATTTCATGGTGCTACTCTGAACCACTGTTTCCTTTTCTGTAATGAGAGGTAATCGTATCCACCTCCCAGGGTTGTGTAAACATTGAAGGAGCTAATAAAAAGTCCTAATGCAATGACTGAGCTAATAAATGTTAGTTTTCCTCCTTTCTTTCACAAATTACTCTAATGCAAGGCAGAAAGTGATGTGACACAAGAAAGGTGTTTTGAGTTCAGAGAATGAAAGTGCAATTATTTACACCTGTGGAGCTCAGAAGAAAGTTCAGAGGAGAGGTAGCATTTGAACCTGGTTTTGAAAATGGGTGGATTTAGATATGTAGAAACAGGGAATGAGGAATTGCAGACAGAGGGAACAACATGGACAAGTCCAGGAGCAGGTGAATGCTGGAGTGGTAGATAATGTTGGGAGATAATCAGCGGTTGGTCATGTCATTGAGGACCTTGATGCTAGGCTAAGGTGAAACCTCATATAATCAAAGGTATTGGAGCTGGAAGGTGAGGTTGGTTGAAGCTATGTTTTATAAATAAAGATCCTATAGCTGAGTCTCTTTTCAACTGAAGAGGACCCCTTGTCAATTCCAGAGGCCAGAGGTATGACAATAGGTAATGATGGTCTCAACTGCAGAGGTGAAATGGAATAAGAGGTAGTTGGGAGATTCAATAAGCAAGATATATGTGTGCAGAGTGCAGAGGAACTCTATGGTATTTGTAGTTAACAGCAGAGAAGATGCCAAGCTGGTGGAGTTTTTTCTGGACTACTCCCATTTCTGGGAGGAAAAGGAACTGGAGGCAAATGGGATATTGAAGAGAGGCCCCAGATAGAGAGATCTGCTTCTGAGTCACCAATGTCAAGGTTGATGGAAATGATGAAGGGAAGAGAAGAAGGTGGATGAGAGCTCTAGGGACATAGACATTGTGGGGACAGGGGAGGAAGAGGTAAGAGAGGAGGAAGGCATATTGGAGAGATGGAAGGACAGGAAGGCACAGCCAAAGAAAGGAGACCTCCTAACTAAAAGAGATATATGTACCCTCATGTTTATTGCAGCATCATTTAGAGTAGCCAAGATATGGAAGCAGCCCAAGTGTCTATCCATAAACGAGTGGATAAAGAAGATATGGTAGGTATATACAATGGAATGTTACTCAGCCATAAAAAAGGATGAGCTCTTGCCATTTGTGACACGGATGGACCTAAAGGGTATTATGCTAATGAAATAAGTCAGACAGAGAAAGAGAAATATCAAAACAAATGAACAACAAAACAAATGAAAAACAATAACCTGGGCAGCCCGGGTGGCTCAGCGGTTTAGCGCCTGCCTTCGGTCCAGGGCCTGATCCTGGGGTCCCAGGATGGAGTCCCACATCCGGCTCCCTGTGTGGAGCCTGCTTCTCCGCCTCTCTCTCTCTCTGTGTGTCTCTCATGAATAAATAAAAACAAAAACAAAAAGCCAAAACACGCCTGTAAATACAGAGAACAGATGATAGCTGCCAGAGGTGAGGAAGTGGGGGGATGGGTAAAATGGGTGATGGGGAGCAGGAGGTTCAGGCTTCCAGTTATGGAGTAAGGGGGATGAAAGGCAGAGCACAGGGAATATATTCTATGATATTGTAATAGTGTTGTATGATGACAGATGGGAGCTCCACTTGTGGTGAGCACGGCATAACATGCAGAAATGAATGTAACATTGGGTGTCAACCATACTTCAATTAAAAAAAAAAAAAGCCTGGGCAGCCCCAGCGGCTCAGCGGTTTGGCGCCGCCTTCAGCCTGGGGCGTGATCCTGGAGACCTGGGATTAAGTCCCATGTCGGGCTCCCTGAAAGGAGCCTGCTTCTCCCTCTGCCTCTCTCTCTCTCTCTCTCTCTCTCTCTCTCTCTGTCTCTCATGAATAAATAAATAAAATCTTTAAAAAAAAAAGCCCAAAAAAGAAGAAAGAAGAGGTCCCAGTAGAGGGGGAGGCCACTAGTGACCTATGGTGCAGAGGCTAAAGTAGACAAGGAATAAGAGTGTCGGTTTGCAATTCGAAGCTCACTGATGGTGTCTCTTTTATACTATCATTTGTGTTGATGGATTCTTTTTGGTTTTGCTTTTGGATTTCACATGGATAGCTTTTGTAGTAACAACAACAACAAAAAATTACTAATGATTTCAAAGAGGTATAAGTCAGATTGTAAGGGCCCAAGAGAGACTTCAGTGTTAGGAAATATAAGCAGTGATTGTGGATCGCTCCTTGAGAAGGTCTACAATACAGAGAAGGAGAAAGATAGCTCAAAGTTAAGGGCAGAATCAATGGAAGGTTGCAGTGATGCCCCAGAACCCTCTACCTTTGGGAGAGCTGGTTATTGAATTTTCAGGAATTATGTGAGCTTCTTGTTTTTTTTTTTTTAATTTTTATTTATTTATGATAGTCACAGAGAGAGAGAGGGAGAGAGGCAGAGACATAGGCAGAGGGAGAAGCTGGCTCCATGCACCAGGAGCCCAACGTGGGATTCGATCCTGGGTCTCCAGGATCACACCCTGGGCCAAAGGCAGGCGCCAAACTGCTGCGCCACTGAGGGATCCCTGTGAGCTTCTTGTTAAACTGACTTAAAATACTCCCACAGTGGGTGTGTTTACACTACAGACAACAGCAAATACTAGCCACCAGCCACCTGCCCTCACCCCCAGCCAGTGGTGAAACACTTCACCTCTGGTAAGATGGAGAAGGCAAGTGTGTTTCTAGCCCAGGAGATTGAAAAGTGGATTCAGTAGAGGGCTAGGAGGTGGGGAGAAGGGAGAGGAAGCAGTTGCAGGGTCTTGGGAAGTCCAGATGCCTCCATGCCAGGCAGGGATATGGAGACTGTGGAGGAGGACAGCATAGCATGTTGGCAGCATCACTGCATGATCTCTGAGGGAAAGAGCTAAGAGACTGCCTGACCCACCTGTCTCAACGGAGCTGATAAGTATCACCTCCATACTGCAGCAGCTGAAGGCAATTAGTCAAACGACAACAACAAAAAGACCCAAAATATATCCTTGAGGAAAAAATCATTTTAACTGAGGTCGGAAAACCACACATTGTACTTCTTTGGGTTGTTGAGCTTCATGTCTTAGAAGTTTCATCAACGTTGAGCCTGTGTTTTGTAGGATAACTCAATCTCATGACCCACGAGAGTGTTTCAGTCATCCCAAACTAGAACTGGGCAAGAAAGTACATTATGAATTTGGGTAAACATGACTCCCAAATATCATGCTCTGTGTTCTCTTACTCAGGAGAAAGTGAACAATCCAGCTAAACACAGCCATCATCATTGGAATTTGGGGCTAAAATTTGAAACTTCGTTCTACGGGGGCTGTACCCTCAAAACCAGATTTGAAGGTTCTTTTCTCAAATAAGATGTTTGAGATTCGCTCTTCCCTGATGCTGCTGTGATACATTCCTGACCTTTCAGAACTTTAATTTAATTTAAAAGGGGTTACCACAAAAGTACATTTTATCCTAAACATATTTAACCTTCATTATAGGTTTTATTAGAGTTCTGTGTGGGTACACACACAAGAAAAGAAAGTACAAGGGAGGGTGGCAGAGAGAGAGAGACAGAAAGATAGAGGGAAGGACAGACAAGAATGTGCTTGGCCGGCTCTCGGGGCCCGGAACCAGGTGTGATTTAAGCATTCTGATGACCCGTTGTCCCACGTCTCAGGGCCCCTGTGCTGGCTGTCCAAAAACAACGGAATTTCACAACATTTCAGGGCTGATTGTGGGAGAGAGCTACCAGCTGCTTCCTTGCTTAAGACGGCAGTCCCCCAGGCTCCCTTGCAAATGTCAGAAATGTCAAACCTACTTCCAGACAAATATCTCAGGAAAGACATTCTCAGGGCAGCTGAGGACACTTGGTGCTGTTTCCTTGTATCAATAGCGTCTTTGACTAATGCACTCGGCCCTTGGCTGCTGAGACGTCCAGTGGGGAATTCTTTGCAACTCTATATGATACATCATCTGGCCCATAAATAAAAACCTGCTTTTCTTTCCTTTGAGGATAAACAGTGTCATCAATGGGCTGCAGTGAGAGTGGGGGTGGGGTGGGGAAGGAGGGTTCATTCTCAAAGTTGGACAGAGCCCCAGATCTTGGACTCAAAAATAGGGAGGGGGTCACTCTCTCTGGCTGAAGGTTTAAATTAAGGAGACTTTCACTATCACAGCTCAGTGGGAATTAGCTTGGAAATGTGACATGCTGTGGAAAGAAGTTAAAATGACACGGCAAAGACAGGAATAATAGTCATGACAGAATCTAAAAAATGTGAGGTGAATTTCTCAATATGTCCCTGGCACTGTCCCCAGGGAGGAGGTAGGGAGGGTAACATAGTGTCTGGTCTGTTTGGTACTCTTATCATGAACTAATAATTTGGCATCCAGGTTTCTCAAGTGGTATGAATCTTTTCACCAGGACTTGAATAATCTAGGTTGTAAGGAAATTTCTGAATCTATTTTTTTAAAAAAATCAGGAAAAGTGATGGTTTATATATAAAGAGACTTTACTGTGCACCAGGCACCATGCAAAGAACTTTGTATACATGGTCTCATTTGAATGTCAGAACATTATCGCTTACCTTTCCATCACACCGCCACCTCCATCATCACTCCCATGACATAAATAATGAGACAGAGGCTGCAAAAGTTTAAGTAACTTGCCTAAAGACAGCAGCTTGTAGCTGGTAAGTCGTGGACCTGGAATTTGAGTCCAGGGTTTATCTGGCTTTGAAATCCGTGCACTTAATCACTTCCTGAGATCCTGAGGCTCAAAAGAACTGGGTGTAAAGACACAGAATAGCAAGAGACTGAGGGTCCTGGGAGCTGTGAGCCAGGAACGATGGACAAAGACCAAATACATATTAGAACTATATATCCTGGGATCCCTGGGTGGCGCAGCAGTTTGGCGCCTGCCTTTGGCCCAGGGCGCGATCCTGGAGACCCGGGATCGAATCCCACATCAGGCTCCCGGTGCATGGAGCCTGCTTCTCCCTCTGCCTGTGTCTCTGTCTCTCTCTCTGTCTCTCTCTCTCTGTCTCTCATGAATAAATAAATAAAATCTTTAAAAAAAATTAGAACTATATATCCTGGTCATCTGAATGACCAAATATATATTTGTTATAAATCACAAAATTTCAGCAGGCAACTCTATTGTGACATGATTATTCTTTGATGGAAGTGTGAGAGAGCGTAGCAGGAACTAACAGAAGGAGGCACTATGTGTGCCTGGGAGAGCCAGAAAGAGCTTGAAAAATGAATGGAAGTATCCAGACAGAAATGGGGAAGGTTCCTTCCAAGAAGACATGAGAGCAAATGCAGGGAGATAGAAAGAGCTAGAAGAATCTGAGGAAGTAACAACAGTCTGAGACAGCTGAAAGGCAACCTTGGGGGCAGTGGTTGGGAGACAAACAGGAGCGGGGGCTGGTGCATGTGTCACTAAAGGAGGTCACTAAAGTGCATGCTGTGGAGTGGACTGTCATACACAATATGTGTCTCTCCAGCTCTGATGGGCTGTTATTCCACAAGTAACACATGAGCTGAACTCTGTATTTCAATTCAGTTGAATAAATATCTATTGAGGGACCTATAGGTATAATCTTCACCCTTTCCTAAGTCTACAGGTAAAATCTTTGCCCTTTAACTTAACCATAAACAACTATTTCCAGCAAGTGGGAAAAATCCTAGAGGCTCTGCAATCCTCCTGGGCAGGAATCTTTTCCGGGCATGATCCCTGGAGAGTTTCCTGTTCCTCCTCCTCCAGGACATGAGCAAAACTCCCCAACGCATTTGTTAACCCTAAAAATAGAAACTGCCAGTTATTTTACCAGTAAAAGATGGGTTCATTCGGGGATGAAAGATAATTATAATCTGGGACAAACAAGCTGTAGCAAACCTGTATGCAAGTTCAGGGAACAAAAGAGAGCCACCTGTTTTTAAGGAGAAAGGGGGTAATTTAAGAAGCCTGTTGGAGTTAACTGGAGTTAACTGGAACTCCGAAGTGTGTTGGCTTTCACTGGGGAACTGTGGCCTGGAGGAGTCCAGTGGTATCCACATGCAAGGTCAAGTCCGTGCAAGATCAAGTTCAAGTCCATGTAAGGTCAAGTCTGGCTACTCCTGTGGGGTCTGCAATTGGCTACAAGCAGTAGGGGTGAGTGTCCCCCTGCCAGAAAACTCCCACATCCATTGTAGTGAGGTTCTCCATTACTAATTTTCATGTATTCTGTTTGGATCTAAGACCCCTAAAGATCTCCACATTTAGTTGCCCAGAACGTTGAGGCCAACAACGCAGGCCCCTGTCTCTCATCCCCGCCATCTTGTCATCAGCCCAGGTGTGGGCCTCCAAGTGTCCTCTCTTGCCCAGACAATGCAGTGCTTCCTCTTCCCTCATTTTTCCAGCAGCTACTCCCTCCCTTCTAACAGATACCCTGCTATCACCCAGATTAGTTATATCCTCATCTCCAACCCTTCCACCTCCTAGCTTTTCAGGAAACCGGACTGAACCCCAAGAAAATCCCCTACCCACTCTCTGAAGTGGAGATCCCGTTTTCCCTTATGCCTTGAATGTCATAGAGTCCTCAGCTGGCAGCAGCACCCCTGGTCTCTACTACTTCTTTCAGACCATTACTCTCCTACTCTCAGGTACAAACCTTGAGGTCCAGGTCACATTCACCAGACCTATGGCTGTCAGCTGCTGGCCTTATACTCACTTCTCTCATTCATTGAGGACTTTGATGCCTCACTCATCATACTCCCTTTCTACCCACATCATCCTGGGGACTTTAGCACTCATGGAAAGACTCACGCAACATCATAGATTGGGCACCAATGATCTTCCCTCTCTCTCACTTCACACACCTTAAACATTGGCATTGCCCAGAACTGTCTTCCCTCTGAAGTCCTACACCTGAGGACCTTACTTTTGACTCTCATCTGCTATCATCCTGCTCTATCAGTTTGTTTGCTCTGCTCACCAGAATCCCGTAAACCTCTGACCTGTTTTTCTGCCAATTTTACCAACATACCTCCACTTTTGCTCCTTCCAGCCTAGTTCCTGGGGTTCATCATTTACTCCATTCTGTTAAGAAGATGCTGGGATGCCTGGATGGCTCAGCGGTTCTGTCTGCCTTCAGCTCAGGTCATGATCACGGAGTCCCAGGATCGAGTCCCACAACGGGCTCCCCGCAGGTAGACTACTTCTCCCTCTGCCTGTGTCTCTGCCTCTCTCTCTGTCTCTCATGAATAAATAAATAAAATATTTAAAAAAAGGGGGGGATCCCTGGGTGGCTCAGTGGTTTGGCACCTGCCTTTGGCCCAGGGCGCGATCCTGGAGACCCTGGATCAAGTCCCACGTTGGGCTCCCGGCATGGAGCCTGCTTCTCCCTCCTCCTGTGTCTCTGCCTCTCTCTCTCTCTCTCTCTCTCTCTCTCTCTGTCTATCATAAATAAAAATAAATAAATAAATCTTTTTTTTTTTTTTTAAAAAAAGGGCAGTCCTGGTGGCCCAGTGGTTTGGCACCGCCTTCGGCCCGGGATGTGATCCTGGAGACCTGGGATCGGGTCCCGCGTCGGGCTCCCTGCATGGAGCCTGCTTCTCTCCCTCTGCCTGTGTCTCTGCCTCTCTCTCTGTCTGTCATGAATAAATAAACAAAATCTTAAAAAAAAAGAAGATGCTAAGTGTCCTCACCACCTTGCCTTCTACCACTTCCATCTTGTTACATCCATATCTTGGGTCAATCCAGCAATCTGTTTTCCTGGTAGCTACACATAGGGAGTTCAGTACTGATGCAGGAAAATCATAACCATTATAGACAGATGACACTATGGACATATGGTATGACCTCCAGTGTCCTTGTAAATTCACAGATTTACTCCCTTTCCAATATTTTGTAATGGCATCCAACTTTCATTTCTTTTCTCAAAGCCATTGAGAAATGAATCTTCAGCCACAAACTCCCTCAATTTCCTTAAAGTTACCTCTATTTGGACCTGCCCTCTATGTCCTTTCTGAAGTCCCAGAGGAAAGGGTCCTCTCTTCATATTTTAGTCCTTTTCATCTCCTTCATGGCTCCAATCTTTCTTCATTTTTCCACTCTTCCATATTTTCAACTTATTCCATTCCACTGGTGTTTCCTTAACAGCCTATCAAATTTGACATACCTTTTCAATATTTTTAAAAATAAGTATTTTGATCCTACATCTCTCCCTAGCTACCCGCTACTCTCTCTGTGTTCCATTTCAGAGCCAAACTGTCTGCTCACTGCCTCCATGTCTTTCCATCCCATTCATTGCTTGGCTTTCTAGTCGGTCCCTGCTGCCACAACTTCATAGCAACTACCTTGGCATATAACACTGACAGTTTCCCATTTGGCAATTCTAATAGACTCTTTCCTGTCTTCATCATGACTGACTTAGAAATGGCATTTGGCAGTGTTGAGCATCTCTTTCTCTAAAAGCTCACTTGTTCCTTCGCTTCTCTGCTCTACGTTCTCTTGGGCCATCTCCATCTCTTTGACCATTATTTCTCAGCTTCTATTAAGGCTTCCTATTCTCTGATCATCCCTTCCATAATTACAAGCCCCCCTTGTCACTCTGTGTGATACCCCTCATTCACTCCTTGGCTTCAGGTGCCATCTGTGTGAGCATTATATTGAACCACACATCTAGTCTAGATCTCTTCTGAATTTTACTTTTGGGTATTCAGTGTCCGTGTAGACACTCCACCAGAATGGACCATATAAAAGACAACCATGAGCTAAGCCAAATTCATCTTTCCCTCCCACACTTGCTCTTTCTTGGATCTGCCATCTTGAAAAATGTCATCACAGCCACCCAGAACCCAAGCCAGAATCCAAGGAGTCCTGTTTGACTCTCCATCATTCTCTAGGCAGCATCCTCCAACACAACCAGCTAGGCTCCCTTAATACCGGTCATGACTCTTACCTCAACATTACTCCACAGACTAAAACTCATGGTTTATCTTCTATGAGTGACTGCAATAGTCTGTTAATTGGTTTCTTAGCCTCAGATCTAGCTGCCACCACCTTCCAATCTGTCTTTCAGCATAATATTTATAAAACACCAAACTGAACCTGTTTATCAGAAATTATTTTTCAATAATTTCTCTTTCTTTATAGGCTGAAACTTGAGTGCCCAAGTATGTGGTATGAGACCCTCAACATTTTCATCTCCAGACATGCTCTTTCTGGAACCTTATGTTTTGACAACTACTTGTATTTCCTGGAACATGTCTAGCTATTTCCAGCTTGTGAGGTTTTGTTCTTGGGTTCTCGCTGCTTGGAATTGCTTTTCTCTCCTTTATTACTTGGCAAATTGCTACCTATCTTTCAAGATTTGTCTCAAATACCATCTCGCTTGCTCTCCCTCCTATGGTGAGAATCAACTTCTTTTTGTTCTGTGTACAGTCTCTGTCACAGCATTTTAAATATGTCACACTTATTATTTTTTAATTTACAAGCACTTGCAGGTAGGCACCATGTCTGATTCATCCTGATATTGCTAGCATAGTGCCTGGTAAGCCAAAGACTCCGATATTTTTTTGTCAGCTTTCTTAAAGTATAATTTATATACAATATAGCTTACCAGTTTCAATTAAACTACTTACTGAGTTTTGACCAATATATACAGTTGTGTGCCATTACCGCAATCACAACATAGAATATCTCCATCTCTCCAATAGTTCTCTCAGGCTCCTCTGTATTTAATCCCCACTTCCCACCCCCTGGCAACCTTTGATCTGCTTCCTATCAGTATAGTTTTGCCTTTTGTAGAATTTCACATAAGTGAAATCAAAAAATATATAGTCTTGGTGACTGGCTTCTTTCATTTAGTATATTTTAGCAATGCACACATTCTAGTAGATATGTCTCTAATTCATACTTTTTTCTTTCTGAGTAGTATTCCATTGTATGGAGATGCCATAATTTCATAAGTTGTTTATTCATTCATAGGAGAGATGTGTGTGTGTGTGTGTGTGTGTGTGTGTGTGTGTATACCTCAACTATGGTTATCTAGTTGCTTCAACATCATTAGTTGAAAGATTATCCCTTCACCATTAAACTGCTCTGTCAATTTTGTAAAAAATCACATGGCCATATATATGGGGATCTATTTTGGGATTTAAGCCTCTATTTCATTGAACTACTTGCCTAGTTTTACACTGATATACTATCTTGATTACTGTTGCTTCGTAACCAGGGACTGTGAATACTCCAAGTCTGTACCTCTTTCTCAGAACTGTTTTGACTATTCAAGGTCCTTTGCATTTCCATGCAAATTTTATTTTTTTAAAAAATTTTTATTTATTTATTTATGATAGTCACAGAGAGAGAGAGAGGCAGAGACATAGGCAGAGGGAGAAGCAGGCTCCATGCACCGGGAGCCCGATGTGGGATTCGAATTCGGGTCTCCAGGATCGCGCCCTGGGCCAAAGGCAGGCGCCAAACCGCTGCGCCACCCAGGGATCCCTCCATGCAAATTTTAAATCTGCTTGTTGATTTCTGTAAAAAAAAGTTTGCTGGCATTTTGATTGGTATCAATATTGCATGGAATCTATACATTAACTGGGTAAAAACTGACATATTTTTGTTGAATATGTCAATTCCTTTTCTACATGTAAGGTTCTTAAGCCCATTCAATTTGTATAGTGCTCTATAGTTTACAAAGCCAATTCCCATGCATGCAATTCACCTAGCAACCCTGTAAGTCAGAGGGAAATGCTGGTCTCATTTTACAAATGAAAAGACTAAATCTCTGGAGACTTGACTCAGGTCCACTGGTGGGTGTACAGTGGTCCCAGCTGGCCTGGTGTTTTCATTTCGCTTCTACAGTGTATTTGATGCTTGCTCCTGCAGATACCCATGCAGTATATCTAAAATACTGGCATGTAGGCCTAGACAGAGAAGACTTGCCAAAACTGCAAATTCAACCCTACACTTTCACTCAGGTAAAGAGTTACCTTGAGACCCATCACCCCTGCTTTCACATCAGCTCCAGGGGCTAAGTTCCAACCTTCTCATGCATCACAATCATCTGGGGAGCTTTACAAATGTCATGACCCCCAAATTTTGATTCAGTTGTCTGGGGATAAGGTCTGAGTATCAATAATTTATAAGAGCTTCCTGGGTGATGCTAATATATAGCCAGGATTGAAAACGTCACTCTGGGGTTTCCAGGAAAGGAAGAGCCAGAGTCAGAGAGGAAATTTCTGAGAGTTGGGCAAGAAGTGAAAGGCCCATGGGTCACTGGCATAAAGGGTCCCTGTGATGGGCAGGAAGGAAGATGAGAGAGCTGGCTGGAAGGTCTCACCAAATTCCTTAAGCAGATTTAAGAAAAGATACTAAAATTATGGTAACTCCCCTTTGGGGGAATTGATCCCTATTCCTTCAAAAAATATTCTTACCCTTACTGAATAAGAAATTCAACTGGCATAGAATCAGATAAATTCATCACAGAAAAGGGCTGGGGATGATTTTATCCAATTTTTGTGTTTCACAGATAAGAAAACCAGTATCTGAATGCTGACACAACTGTCAGCCTGTCCACCCACTACAAGCAAAGTCAAAACTGGAAGTCAGAGCCCTGGCTCCCTAGGGGGTTCTTTCCACTTCTCTGTGTGGCCTAGGCCAGTGGCTCACTTTTTTATGGGGAAGTAAAGGTTAACTGGGATGGAGAGCCTGATTTTCCAGTTCATGGGCCATTCCCACCAATGGCTCCCAAGTTTTGAAGCCATCAGAATAACCCCTCTGAGAAATTTAAAACAAAGATTCCTGAGTGCAGCCTGGAATCCAAATCTTTAGGTTGGGGATTAGAATTTGATTCGAACCATTCACTTCTCCCTCACTCCCTTTTGGCCTGTTTTGTTTAGTGTTTGTGAACTCCAGGGTCTGGTGAGGTCTGACACCAGAGTGCTCGGAAATTCCTAGGTTTGGTGATTATCTGTGAATTTTACTTATTGGAAAGTCTATGCCTCACTGCATAATTAGGAGTGAACAAGATTTGTAGACTTATGCAATCAAGATTTTTTCTCATTTCCACGAGCTAAAATACAGACATAGCAATCATTTTAAGGCCACCGAAAAGCTAACTCCAAGACCAGAGCTTTGGGCAACAATGGAAAAACAGGATCTGCCTCAGTTCCTGTGAATCTGCTCTGCAGGGCAGGCAGGGATTTAAGGGAGGTAGGCACTGCTCCCATTCCCCCTGCTCCCACCCCAGTGCGTGCATCTGAGACCCAGGTTTGAATCCCATGCTGCTACTGCTCTGGGGTGTCAGCTCTCAGCGCTCCTCTGTCCTTACCTGCAGAAGGGACAGCTTACAGCTGCACAGCTGCACAGCTTCAATGAGTCAGCGCTTGTGAAGCTCTGTGAAGGCCTACGGACAGACAATAGGGCTTGTGCTGGAGACACAAGGGCTGTCAGCATGAGTGTTTACAAGTGCCCTGTCCCCTGGTCTCTGCGTGTCCCTGAAGTGCCCTCCTTGCAGGGGTGTCCTGATTGTCTGCTCTCTGCCGCCCTGACCCCCTTCCCCGCTTTCCACTCTCCATTTGGGGGCCTCACTGAACTCCCTCCCTTCATTCTTGACTCACTCCTTCAAATCAGTGGTCCTCAACCCTTGTGCACATTTGAAGAACCTGGGGAGCATTTTCAAGTGCACCAATGCCTTAGGCCCCTCGTTACATGGCTTAGACCAGAATCAGGGGAAGGAAGAGGGCTCCAGGCATTGTGTTTTAAAATATGCTTTCTGGGCAATTATAATGTACAGCTGGGGTGAGAACCAGCGCTTTAGACCTACAATTTCTGGGAATCCCTTGCGGGCACAGGGAGACCATATGCCCAGGGGCTTCTGGCCTCTAAGTTCCTGCTTCCAGGCCCAGAAGTGAAACCCTTCTCTCACCCTCCTAGACACACTCACACAATGATGGGGTGGTGGGAACCCCGAGAAGAGGTTTACATTACACCAAAGCAATGACAAACTCAAGCATATTAGTTCTTAAGTGGCTTTCACCCTGCCCCCCCCCCCACATCCCTGGGCCCCGTAGCTCCACTAGCCGTCCTCCCCTCCTGCCTCTCTGCACCCTTTCTCCCACCCTATTCACTCAAGTCTCCTACTTGAGACTCTGCCCCCTGCTTTGTGGCCTCTGCCTCACCTTCCACTCAAGGGCCTGAGCAGAGTGGTTTCCTGAAGGCACCTGCCTCCCTAAGATGTGCCAGCTCTTAAGGGAAACATTCACTAATGTCCTCTTCTGTGTACTCAGGTTCCACCCGAGTCCCTCCCACAGGCTGGGCTGGCTGCTAGGCCCCTCCTGGTTCTTCCTAAGTGCTCCAGGCCACCCTGGCCTACTGAACTGAGTTGAGAGCCTCAGGGAAGGCAGACAGGCTAGCTCCAACCTTCAACCTTCTGTGCCCATCACAGTGTCCTCGGTGCCTGCCCTTGAAAATGCCTGGCTAAGAGTCTCAGGGCTTGCATGTTGTGGAAGCAAAGAATGATACTCTCTCCATACCAGGCCTGAGACCCCCATCCCCCTAACTAAGAAGCAGGTTAGACTACCCACAAATTGCTCAGAGTCTGGCAGATAGGCAAATGTATGGACAATTACAATCCAGAATATGGTGCTGTAGCCAACAGGCTGATGGCCTGGAAGGCAGGGGTGGGGTAGGATCGCTGGTGTCAGCAAAGAGAAGTAACTGGAAGTGTTTTAAAGCTGGGCCAGAAGTCTTTAAGGCAAAGAGGAAGGGCTGAGGGGTGAGCATGCTAGGACTGTAAGTGTAAAAGGGCAGATTCCTGAGCGCGTCTGGCATGTTCAGAGACGCTGCAGTCACTGGTTTGGCTGGACTCGCCACTGCTCTGCCTGGCCTGGAAACAATCCCTCTGTCCTGTCAGGCTCTGCTGAACGAATCAGAGCAGCTGAAAAGTGTATTACATTTAAGAATGCTGTGATCTTTTATCTCCTGGGAAAACCAAGCAAATAAATGGTTTAATGAGACCCCACAGCACCTAGGAAACAGTCAGTGGGAGATGGCTGAGGACGCAGGAGATGTGAGCAGTGAGAGCCTGGGACAGGATGGGGACTCTGAGCATTTCATTCTTTGATTTGAGGCACTGGATCCCCACAACCCTGAGAGTCACACAAAAGGGCTCCCTCCATGACCCATTTCGCCTAAAGAGAAGACTATCCAGCTGCCTGAGCAGCTGCAAACATGGTGGAGTTCTTGCGCTAATCCTGGTCTGCCTCCTCTCACCTCACAGTCAGATGGCACAGTATCATCAAGGGAGCCCCGTCCACACATTCCTTTCAGGAACTCATAGGTGGTATCTGTCTCAGCGTTCTGGAAGCCAAGATTCAGGAACTGTGTCCTGACCCGAGCAGCAGGGCGGTGGCTCCAATGCTCATCTTCTGAGGGCGCTCCCCACCTGCCTCTCAGGGGCTCAGCAGTCACACCCCCTCAGGTCCTCTTTCCCTGGGCCCGTGCACAAGCACGGCTGTGGAGGTGGTTGTACACAGAGGAGGAGCTGGGACATGGGGAAGCTGGCTTGGGACCTCACGAGCTCCTCACGGCAGCCCTGAGGCAGGAGCCCGGGAACCCACTCCCGAGGCTCTGGCCTGATTCTCACCAACCCACCCGACACCTGCCTGCCTACTGTCAACCTTAAAAATAAACTAGCCAGTTATTTAACAGGCAAACACGAGTTTATTCAGGAAGAGCAGAGGACTTATAGCTCAGGGTATGCAAACCACAGGGAAACCGGCAGCACAAAGGAAACAGCATCCTTTCAGAGAGGAGAGAGAGGCATTGGAAGGGGTGCTTCAGAGCAAGAGCTCCTTAGAGGAGAGCCAGAGTTCTGGATTGTGGTGGCTCCTTATTGGCTGAGTCGTTGCCAAGCTAAAGAGAACTCTCCTTCCTGCCGGGGCCTGTAAAATAAGCTACCCTTCATTGCTTCCCAACTCCATCTGGAGTTCGGTAGGTGTTCTTAACTCATTGTCACACCTCCTGATACCGGCGGCTGCTGGCTGGTGGAGGTCAGTGGCGTGGAGGGCCCTGCCTGGGTGTGGCTGTGCTATGGCCTTGCTCCCTGAGGAAGGCCCATGCTCCCCCTGATGTCACTTCCAGCCTGGTGGCTCCTGCCCTTCGCCCCCTGCCCCTCTTTGGAGAGGCTGGAGCCTCGGGAGAAAGACAGGGGCAGGCTAGTGTAGTTGAGGGTCAGTCACGTCTCAGAGTGTGGGCCCAGGTCAAAGTGGGCCCTGGGGCCACATCCAGGAGCGCCCCCTGCCCCCCAGTCAGCGGCTCTACACACACTTGGTGCCTTCTCTCTACACAGTGGAGGCAGCATTTGACCGCTCTGGGCTGTCGGCGGGCCCCAGGCTCAGAGGCTGCCTGGACCTCCTTCCTGCTCCAGTGCTCTAACCTCACTTCGTCCGGGGTGCTTGCCTTCTCTGGGTGGTAGGACCTATGTAGTGCGGCCTGTGCCGCTGCTAAGGTGCTGTGAGGGTGCTCTCCACAGCCTCCGGCTCAGCACCGGCCAGGGGCGGTCCGGGCAGAGAAAGTGAAGGGTTCCTATGTGTCTCAGGATGGGCTCAGGAGGCTGGTGGTGTGGATGGCCCTTGGGGCTGGGCAGTGTAGCAACCTCCCCCTCTTCTCTGGCCCGCACCCCACATCCAATCAGCTAGGGCGTCCCACTGATTGGACCTCCTTACTATTTCATTTATTTATGGTAAAATAATGAGTATCATCAACCATTTAGAAGTGGCATTTTCCTTGTGGTGCAACCATCACCACCATCCTTCTCCACAACTCTTTATAATCTTTCCAAAGAGAAACTCTGTCCTCATTAAACACCAACTCACCCCACCCCACTGGCCACCCCTGCTAGCAACCACCCTCCTACTTCCTGTCTCTATAAATTTGACTTATAAAACAAGAAAGACTAATTTCCATAAAATTTCTATTGATGAACTTTAACACATACTAGCGTAAACTAGATGGGTGGCTGGATCTAGGGCCTTCTGCTTCCTCTGGAGGAGCTAGGTGTGTGGCCTCAGAAGGTGCTCACTCTTCACCACAAACACAGCAGACAGAACACCCAAACCAGGTAAGCTAAAGACTGTGCTCCACACAGGGCGCACACAGAGGATGGAGTGCTGCAGTTGGGCCGAGCCTATGGTTGTTCATCCGTCTTCCCCTTGTCTTCCCTACATCTACACTTCTTGAACTTTCCTAGTGCTTAGAAACTACCTGGTGGTGACCTTGCTGAGAGGCAGAGTCTGTGTTCTGAACAAGTTCCAGGTAATGTAGATGTGCTAACCCAGGGACCACACCTTGTTAGGCAAGGCCCCTTCCACACGGGAACCCTGATGTCCAGGCCAAGCAGAACCTCTCTCAGGCTGAAAGAGCCCAGGGTCAATTCTTTGTCATTTTCTTTTTTAAATCACTCGATATATTAAAAAAGAGACGCCAAGGCAGTTACAAAAACATTGGCATATTTTAAACATTCACAGTTTAACAGATTAGTGAACTCGTCATGCCTGCACAGATACAATGCAGTATAATTGGGTCAGTCACAAAATGTCTTAATTCCTGGTGCACCAAGAGCCGTGGCCTGGGAGTAGGACACAATGCAAAGGTTGTGGGATGAACATCTTCTGCTCTCGTCCGTTTTCTCTGGGACTGAGTATGTGACAGATGATGTTGAAGTGTCTGAAATGAGGCTCCTGGAGCACAGGGTAGCCTGGTGCTCCCATAGGCTCCAGTGTACAGACCTGAGTGAGTAAAGCTCTGAGACCTGGAGACCTGGCCTTTCCAGGAGAGCCCGCTGTCCTTGTCCTGGTTTGGGGCCTGCCTCTTGCCAGATGATTGTACCAAGGAAGGTCTAATTCCTCCAGGGTATTCTTACCCTCTTTCATCCACAGAGGTATGGGCCCACTGCATGACCTTAATTGGACATGGGAGGACACGTCACAGTGAGTGGGGAGGTTCATGCAGAACAAGCCAGGAAGAGGACTTTGTGATGCAGGAAGTTAAAGGTGCCATCCTGTCATTCTCCAGGAGTTGAGTGGGATCTGGTCCCACATCTGTAGGGCTCCTTTTAAGGAATCTGAGAAGTTGAGTCTAGCTGTTCTAAGGCTTCCCAGCTCCTCAGATGTTTTTTGAACCCCCAATGTTTACAAACAGGATGACTTTGAATTATAAGTTTTCTCATTTTAGGAAAGGAATTACAATATTCCTTTGAATAAAAAGCTAGTTTAATATACTTAGAATATAAGAATAGACTTATATTTTCCTTTCCCCATCCATCCACCCAACAAACATACACACTTACTCTCATTAATCCTTGGAACCTAGCACAGTGTCTGGCTGGCACACAGTAGGTCTCAGTGAATGAGTAAATGAAGTTTTAAGAACAGTCCTATTAAACTCTAGTATCACAGCTGTGCCTACAATGGCCCTGCGTGAACCCCAGCTGACCTCAGGGGACAGTGCCTTCCTAAGTTCCTGGTGGTGCAGGCATATCAAGACTCCACGGGCCAGGTCAACTCTCTCAGTCAAGACTCTACCAGGCTACTTGTCCTCCCTGACACACCAGGTCCTGTCATCTTGTTCGGTGGCAGTACCTGTCCTTCTAGTGACTTCATCTAAGCCAAAGTACTAGGGAAGTAATCCTCTGTGGCATGGGAGCCCCGTGCTGTCTACTCCCGGGTGCTGTGGTTGCTGTGAAGGCCTGCAGGCACCCAGGTCACACATACCCTGGGCACTGTTCTCTCATGATTGTTGTCCCTCCTGCCCCAGCTGGGGACAATTATAGCTACCTCAAGTGTCCCCATTTGGGAGCATTCTGAATCCTTGCCTGCCCATCTAATTTCCCAGGCAGGCTGTGCAAATTCCTTAGTAAAAGTTGGCATGACACCAAATCCTCACAGCCTTTAAAATCACTTTCTTCCAGGCTAGAGCTCAGTGGTGCTCACCTGGCTGTGCGATTGCCCTGCAGACTACTGCTTCCTCCCATCCCCGGGGCTGGTAAACAAATCAGCGCTTCCTGGTAGACTGAGAAAGTGGACTCTGTTTAAGCATAAGAGCATCATTTAGACATAATCAAGGATGCGGAAGAGACTTCGTCTTAGACAAAGACAGAGCATTTCTAAACCAGCCATTGCTCTCCTAATGTGGGAGACTCTCTTCCCACAAGGCTGGGATTGTGCAGCTCTCAAAGAAATAAATTAGCTTGGAAGTGAGTGATAAAGGGCTTTGTGATCAGAGAGTATGCTTGCAATGCACCATCAAGAAATAAATGTTACCTCTTTCTCAATGAGAGAGCCAGATACTTGCATAAACTCTTAGGGGCATGACATAAACACAAGTTAAATGTTGAAAAAAGAAAATTCATAAAAACAAAGGCATGTGAACTCATTTTTAAAAATCAGAAAGCCAATTTATTGTCGTCTGAGTTCCAACTGGTACATGATAAATATGAATTAAAATTTCATTAAAGACTATGTTCCTACAGAAAAGAAGCATATCTGTAAGTAATTAGTAAGCAGAAAGAATCCCAGTGGGTGAAAAATCCCAGACCTAGCTTATCCAGTGTATCAATGAGCACTTTCCACTGCAAATAGAAAAAAAAATCAACTCAAAATGGCTTAAAGAGTGAGGTTATTTATTATTTATGTAACTTGAAAATCCAGAGGGGGCCAGACTTCTAGGCTGGTAGGTTGACATTCAACCCTGACTTGTGATGGTCTCTGCTCTGTCCCCCTCAGCATCAGCTTCATCCAAAGATTGCCGCTCCCCTTCTCACCTCCCTTCATTGACCTAATGTAGCAGTGTGCGTTCACTAAATCACTGTGGAGGTAAAGAGCAAAGCTGTAGAGGCAGACGGGCCTAATTAGAATCCTGGCTCTGCCTGAGAGCTGTGTGTCTTGGACAAGAGGCGAACCACTTAAGTACTAGCCTCCTCATCTGGAAAATCAGAATAATAATAATGTATGGGTCCTAAGAGCTTAGTATATTTAAGAACTCAGCCCTTGTCTTTATGGAATTTATTAAATTTATTAAATGCTTACAAGTCTAAGAGCACACAGCGAATCAGGCTGATTTGCCCCAATGTGCCCCAGGAGCCCACCTTAGGTCAGACTACAGTTCCACACTTCTTCAGAACCCACCAGTTCCTCAGGCTAGGAGATAATGGCCCATTTTTAGTTTGATTAAACCACACATCATCATTCACTATAAAATAAAAGAAAGAAATAAATCAAGAAAGACCATCGGGCATCTTTTCAAGTTGGCTTGGTAGTTCCTGGATGAGAGAGGATACTGTAAACATCTTGGCTCCAGGTGCACCTGCCCTTAAGAATGGGAAAAGCCAAGCCTGAAGGGAGTGTCATTTGTTAAATTAATGTTTAAAAAAATTATCTTTCAGGATGCTCAACTCAGCACACGTGAAATTTTTCCTGTAAAAACAAACTTATGTGGGTGCAGAACTGGGTTGTGGGCTGGTCAAGCTCTGGTTCATATCAATGGTCTGGCTGGTGGAGAAAGCATTGTTCTGGAAGGGAAGCAAGGGTGTTCTTTAGGGATAGGAATGTGCTGGGAGAAATTCCTTTTAAGCCAGGGTATAAAGGAGTTGCTGGAGCAAGCACTCTTGACCTCCCCATTACATCAGCCTCAAAGGCAGAGAGCGCTCTCATTTCCCTTGGAACAGCAGAGTCATCTGCCAACAAGAGCAGCAGCTGCTTTTCTGTGTCAAAAAGAAAGAAAGAAAGGGGAAAATCACTGACTTAAAGAGGGCAGTGGATATTTTCACTGTGCAGAAAGGATATTTTCAGCACATCTGGGCAGGATTCTAAACTTATCAACGGCTTAATGTAAGATCCTCCTGCCTCCTAGGGATGCTTTATTGGGTAACTTCCAAGTTTTTATCACTTTATTTCCAATTTGTATCCTTGGGGACAGAACAGAAATGCTTTTCTGAATCATAGGAAATGCTTCAAGCTGGGTACAATTTGATATTAACTGAGGATATCCAGGAGCCACAAAGGAACTTAACACTTTTTCATAGATTCTAAAATAGGATCCAAAGTAGCAACCGTTATTTTCCCCCCTAATTTAATAAAGTGACAGAACAAGTTAAGTTATTAAAGATCTGACACCCCACCAGGATTCCATAGTACTGAGCTAAATTGAATTACCCTTTCTAAATAATACAGCAGGGGAAAATGAAAGCATTATTGTTACTATGCTAAAAACCAATGAAGAAAACACATTTAGTTTTATGAAGAAATTCACTCCTCGAGACTTCTGTATTTTTTTAAACAGTCGATTTGATCAAAGGGATTCTTTAATCATAGATTTCTTTGTAGATAAAACCGTTTGCCATGTAAATTGCCTCACAAGCATGTGTGGCTTAGGGGTTACCTACAATCTGGGGGGTCAGGATGGTAGTAAAAAAGATAACATTTACCTCTGAAAAATGCTGGGATGCCAAAAAACTCAGAGAAAATAAGCCCAAGAATGTGAAAAGAAAAATGAATATACGCATCTAGCCCAAACCCATTTAATGAATATCATAATTACTTTAATTAGTAATGTGGGTTCTGGTGGCATGCTCAGAAAACTGGTGAACACAGTCTTCCAATATTTGGTTCTCTGAATCAACAACCCCTCCCCTGCTCCAACCAAGGGAAGATACTTGGAAATATGGTCAGGAGTGCTTATGGTGTTACTACTTAGAAGAAAATGGTGAAAATTACTGCTATGCCCAGATATAAAGTAAGATTCTCTTTCAATATTATCACTCAAAAGAGAAGGAATCTGATAAGCAATATCTTATAAAGATTATCTGAGGAAGACATGGATCTAAAATAGGTTGTATCATCAACAGATGAATGGTTGAAGATGTGGTATATATATATACAATGGAGTATTACTCAGCCATAAAAAGAATGTATGCCCAGGTAAATATGAATTTCAGATAAATACCTTTTTTTGTAATATAAGTATGTTCCATAAAATATTTGT
The DNA here is from genome assembly GCF_905146905.1 of Nyctereutes procyonoides. Taxonomy (NCBI): domain Eukaryota; kingdom Metazoa; phylum Chordata; class Mammalia; order Carnivora; family Canidae; genus Nyctereutes; species Nyctereutes procyonoides. The sequence goes on along the minus strand of NW_026575033.1, from coordinate 7,061,411 downwards.
GGCATTTTATGCTAAAATTTATTTACCATTTATCTGAAATTCAAATGTAAGTGGACACCTGTATGTTATCTTGCAACTCTAGTCTAAAATGACCTTAAAATGTTAATCTTGGATGATTACAGAGATCATGTGATGAAATGGATTTTTAAAAACAGAGACAAAGAAATTGACCAGGTTTAGCATTAAGTAATTATCTGGGTGGTATGATACACCCAGTTATAACTGTTGGATGTATGGTCAACAAGCCTTACAAAAGTCACTTACAAAAGCCACAAAGTAAGAGTTTTGCATGTGGTGATGCTAAATGAAAACAAGTTAACAAATAAACAAAAATAAGCACAGGATAAGCCATTTCCTATAATGTGAACAAATACTTGTACCTTAGGTAAAATTTTCAGTGAGATTGATATACATTTCCTATAATGTGAACAAATACTTGTACCTTAGGTAAAATTTTCAGTGAGATTGATATATTGAAGGAGAAAAATGCTGATAACAACTTCAGCAAAAAAAAAGAAAAAGAACTCATACAATTTCAATGACATGAAAATGATATTTTAGATACCTTAAAAAGAGATTATGGTAATGACAAAATTAGTAAAGTAAAAAATGCATACAACAGAATGAATAAAATTATTTCATATGAGTGAGAAAGGCAGTATTCTAAAATATTAGTTTATCTAATGTGTCATTTTAAATGTTTGTGACTAAATTGATCTTTATTTTATTTTAGAGAGAGCTCATGAGCAGGAGGTGTGGGGGGCAGAAGGAAAGGGAGAATCAAGCAAGCTCCACGCCCAGTGCAGACTCCGACGTGGGGTTCAATTGGACTACCCTGAGACATGATGACCTCAGCTGACAGAGCCACCCAGGTACCACTAAACTTTTCTTTTTCTTAATCTTCTCATTGGGAAACCAGAGGATCACATTATATACCAGACTGCCAAACCAGATGTTTGGACATATACCTAAGTTTTAGGAAAATATATTGACAGTCTTATCAATATCAAGCTCACTTAGATCACAATGCTAATAAATCTTGTGAAGCTGCTTTATGTTTTACCCATCTAACAAACTGTATCTAGCTGTGACTTCTGCTTCTGGCCACAATAGGAAAATAGGACCAGATTTACTTTTCCTCCTTAAACAATTTGAAAATTGGACCAAATATATCCAAAAATTAGTTTTTAAACATCAGAAAATAGGCAGCACGGTATGTACTGTGATCCTTGAGAAACAAAGTGAGTTTTACTCTTGCATGGACTTACTGCTTGAAAGCAGTTTCCAACACAAGAAAGGGGAATCCAGATAAAGTCCAATGGTCTTGGTGTGTTGAGCAGATAGAAGCTGCACTAGACAGACGCTAAAGTGGCTAGAATTTAAGGGCAATGTATTGGAATGAGGGACTGAATGGAAAGAGAGGGAGCCTGGGAGATCTATAGAGGAGTCCTTCAAATCTTGCTCAGTAGTGATCTGTGTATGGATTACCTGAGGTCAGAGAAAACCACTTCGTGGAGCTCACATGGCACTGAGAATAGTCTATGTTCCTACCAATCAGAGCAGTTAGGTGGGGCACCTGGCAGTATTTTCAGAAGGATATTTCTTTAGTATCACTACTTAATTAGCCCTAGGCAGTTCTGGACTGGACATATATGCTTAAAAGCAAGCATCAAAAGGATCCAGTTTATTTCACAGTACGCCAAAACAAAATCCAACATTAAATAAACAAGTTCTACCTACCAACAAAGCAAAATTCACAGTATCCAGCATCAAAAACAAAACAAACAAACAAACAAAACTTAACAGGTTGAGAAATTTATTTATTGAAGATTTCATTTCTTTACTCATGAGAGACACACAGAGAGAGGCAGAGACACAGGCAGAGGGAGAAGCAGGCTCCCTGCAGGGAGCCCAATGCCAGGACCCTGGGATCATGACCAGAGCCGAAGGCAGACACTCAACCACTGAGCCACCAAGGTGTCCCAGGTTAAGAAATTTAAAAAGCAATCTCATTTACAATTGCATGAAAGGGAATGAAATACCCAGGAATAAATCTAACCAAGGAAGTAAAAGACCTATACACTGAAAACTATAATACTGATGAAAGAAACAGAGGATGACAAAAATAAATAGAAAGATATCCCATGTTGGTTAAATGGAAGAATAAATATTGTTAAAATGTCCATACTACTTCAGAAATCTACAGATTTAATGCAATCCCTAATCAAGATTCCAGTGGCATTTTTCACAGAGATAGAGAAGACAATCCTGAAATGTGTATGGAACCACAGAAGACTCCAAATAACAAGGAGAAAGAATGACAAAAATGGCATCACCCCTCCTGACTTCAGTTTATACTACAAGCTCAGAGTAAAATGGTGTGGTACTGGAGGAAGAATGGGGCCAAGAGGATTTTGAAGGCACACAAGAAGAGTCCAGTGTAATAATCTGGTACAGTAAGAGCCCCTGATTAAATCAGAGGAAATTGTTAGTTGCCTATTTTTGGCTACGTAGAGCATCTTTTCTGCCAATGAAGAAACTCAACTGGAAAAGCAGCTACTGCATATGAATCAACCCGATTTTAGGCTCTATTAAGCCAGCATCAGTTTTTATATCCATTAGCACTGTTAAATACACTTTCAACAGATATTATCGGTTAACTGGTTAAGATACAAAGTTTTTGTACTTCATAACTTAAATGAAAAAACACCCTAAGATATAACTTTATATATTTATAAATAATAGTCCTCACTGGGAAGCCACAAGCTTATGAATTTCATCTCTGGCTATTGCTGCCCAGGACAGGTTTTGTGCTCTGAACAGAGTGGCCACTTAACATCATGTATGACAATTCTAGCCTTACTCCCTTCTCTGGGGCCTGGAAGCTGAGGCAATCTGACTTTATCATATAACTGATTGACTTTGAAGAGGGCATAATCTCTCCAAACTTCATTTTTTTTTCATTTGTAAAATGGGGAAAATAATACTTAACTCCCTCAATTTTTGTGAGGAATAACGTGTAAAATGCTTCACATAGTGCCTACAGTGTGGTAGGCAGTCCATGTTACTTTACAGTCCAGCTGAGATAATAAAGTTAATTATGCAACTTTGAATGCTCAGGAAACGTGAATTCAGTTCTATTGCTCTCTCAAAACACATTCAAATTATAAGAAAATTCATAGCTGTCCCTAGGTGAGATGAATATTTTGAGGAGAATTAATTGTTCGGTAACATTTTTGAAAGGCAGGAGCCCCTAACGTTCACAGAATTTAAAAAGAAAAAACTGGGATCCCTGGGTGGCTCAACGTTTTAGCGCCTGCCTTCAGCACAGGGCGTGATCCTGGAGTCCCGGGATCGAGTCCCACATCAGGCTCCCTGCATGGAGCCTGCTTCTACCTCTGCCTGTGTCTCAGCCTCTCTCTCTCTCGGTGTCTCTCATAAATAAATAAATAAAATCTTAAAGAAAATACCTAATGAAGAAGGCTATTGAAGTCAGAGGGTACCTTTAAATATTTCAGCCCTGTAGTTACTATGTCTAGCATTCTGCTTGCGCTCATTTAATTGCTCTAAGTTGATTCATGAAAGGCTATGAAACATCTGGTCATGAAATGACCCAGAAAGTTCAACCTACCTGCTAGAACTAGGTCATGTTGTAAGTCTTCCGAACAATTTTATCTCCATATGGAGAGAACGCTAATAATAGCTAACTTTAATGAATGCCTACATGCTAGGCGTGCGCTAAATGCTTGATGAATTATTAGATTTTAAACAAATGGACTTTAAGGCATCATTTACATACAATACAAATTGCCAATGTAAAGTGTGCAGTTCCATGAATTTTGAAAAATGTATACACATACCCATGTAACAACCATCACTACAATCAAGATTCTACTGAACATCCATTATTTCTGCTGAGTAACATATCTCACTGCATGGATGTACTATAATTTGTTTACCTATTCATCTGTTGGTAGACATCTGTTTTGGTGCCGTAATAAATAAAGGTGATCTGAATACTGTGTGGACATGTTTTTTTTCTCTTGGGTAAATACACAAGAGCACAACTGCAAGGTCCAATGGGAAATACATGTTTAACTTTCAAGGAACTGTCAAATTGTTTTCCAAAGTGACTGTTCTACATTATACTCCTACCAGTAATGTATGACAGTTCCAGTTGTTCCCTGTCCTAGCCAACACTAGGTGTTGTTGGTCCTTCGGTCCCCCTTCTGTTTTTTTTTTGTTGTTGTTGTTGTTTGCTTTTTACTATGATAGTGTTTAAAATCACTAAAATTCACCTGAAGAATTCTGCAAGTTTTGACACATACATTTGTGTAGCTATGACAAAAATACCTACATGTTTCAGTTGATCCCTCTCCTCCCTCCTGCCCCTGGCAACTGTTCTTCTAAGTTTGCCTTTACCAGAATGTCATATAAATGAGATCACACAATATGGAGTCTGAGCCTGACTTCTTTCATTTAGCATAGGGAGCTGCGAATCATTCATGTTACGTCTATCAGTAATGCACTTCCTATTTCACTGTATCCGTTCACCATTTGGAGAATGTATGGATAGGTTTCTGGCTTTTAACAATTATAAATAAAGAGCCGTAGTAAAGATTTGTGTACAGATTTCTGTGTGAACATGTTCTTGCTTCACTTGGGATGGCTGAATTATATGACAAGAGTATGTTTAACTTTAAAAGAAACTTTTAGCCTTTTCCAAAATGACTGTCATTTTGCATTCCCACTAGCAATGTGAGAGTTCTAGTTACTGCACATCTTCACTGGCATTTGGTGCTCAGTTATTTTTAATTTTAACCATTTTAAAGGTACACAGTAGTATCTCATTGTGGCTTTAATCTGCATTTCTCTAATTAGCAATGATGTGGAGCATCTTTACATGAGCTCATCTGCTATCTGTTTATCTTCTTTGGTGAAATGTTTGTCCAAATCTTTTGAGTTTGAAGGGTTCTTTGTGTTTCTAGATTCAAGTTTTCATGTGATTGAGTATCTTCTCCCAGTCAATGTTTGTCCCATTCTCTAAATAGTCCATTGAAGAGAAGTTCTTAATTGTGATAAAGTCCAACTTACCAATTTTTTTTCTTTTTCTGCATCATGTTTTTGATATTATATCTAAGAAATTTTTGCCTAACACAAGGTCATAAGTTTTTTCCTATTTTATTTGGCAGGTTTTATAAGTTTGTTTATTTATTTATTTAAAGATTTTATTTATTTATTAATGAAAGACACACACACAGAGAGAGAGAGAGAGAGGCAAAGACACAGGCAGAGGGAGAAGCAGGCTCCATGCAGGGAGCCTGACGTGGGACTTGATCCTGGGTCTCTAGGATCAGGCCCTGAGCCGAAGGTGGTGCTAAACCGCTGAGCCACCCGGGTTGCCCATAAGTTTTTAGTTTTAGATTTCAGTTTATGATCCATTTTGAGTTAATTTCTGTAGGAGTGCAAAGTCTGAATAGAAGCTTTGTTCAGTTGGTTTGTGCATAAGGATATCAAATTGCTCCAGCATCATTTGCTGAAAAGACTATCCTTTCTCTGCTAAAATGCTTTCACAGTTCTGTGGACAATCAATTACCTTTATATGTATCAGTATCTTTCTAGACTTACTGTATTCTATTGATTTATATCCCCATTCTTTTCCAATACCACAATGTCTTGATTACTGTAGGTTATGCACCTTTAAGGTACTCCCTTATCCTAGTTCTTTTGCTTTTCCATGAAAAAAAGTTTATTGATATCTACCACCTATCCTCCTGGAAAAACATATGACCTCCTGAAACCAGGGAAAAACAGAAAATTTGAGGGACTGTCAGCAATAAAACTGAATTAGTAATAAAAAAAACCTCTCAAGAAATAAAAGTCCAGGACCAAGACAATTTCACAGGTGAATTCTACCAAACATTTAAGGAAGAGTTAATACCTATGTTTCTCAAACTATTCCAAAAAATAAAGGAGGAAGAAAAATTCATTCTATGATGCCAGCTTTAACCTGTTATCAAGACCAAGTAGACACTACAGAGACAGAGAGAGATAGAAAGAAAGAGCTAGAGAGAGAACTACAGGCCAATATCTCTGATGAACATAGATGCAAAAGTCTTCAACAAAATATTAGGAAACTGAATCCAGCAATACATTAAAAAAATCAATCACAATCAAGTGGGATTTACTCTTGGAATGCAAGGGCGGTTCAATATTTGCATATCGATCAATGGGATACATTACATTAACTAAAAAAAGGATAAAAGCTGTATGATCATTTCAACAAATGCAGAAGAAGTGTTTGAGAAAGTACAACATCCTTTCATGGTAAAAACTTTCAACAGAGTAGGTTTAGAGAGAACATACCTCAACATAACACAATCCCATTTACATTTGCATCAAAAAGAAGAAAATACCTAGGAATAAATTTAACCAAGTACTCCAAAAACTATAAAATACTGATGAAAGAAATTGAAGAAGACACAAATGGAAAGATATTTCATGCTCATGTACCGAAAGACCCAATATTGTTATAAATGTCCATACTAAAGCAAGCTACAGATTTAATGTAATTCCCATCAAAACATGGACAGCATTTTTTACAGAACTTAAACTTTGTATGGAACCACAGAAGACCCTAAATAGCAAAAGTAGTCTTGAAAAAGAACAAAGTTAATGGTATCACAATCCCAGATCTCAAGATACATTACAAAGCTATCCTAATTAAGACAGTATGGTACTAGCACAAAAATAGACACAGTGTTCAATGGGACAGAAAAGAGACCTCAGAAATAAACCCATGCTTATATGGTCAATTAATCTTTAACGAAGGAGGCAAGAATATCAATGAGAAAAGGTAGTCTAACAAATGATGTTGGGAAAACTGGACAGCCATATGTAAAAGAATGAAACTGGACCACTTTCTTATACTCTTCACAAAAATAAACTCAAAACGGATATAAGACCTAAATGTGAGACCTGAAACCATAAAAGTCCTAGAAGAGAACATAGGCTGTATTTTCTGACATGAGCCATAGAAACATTTTTAACATTTTTCTAGATCTGTCTCCTGAGGCAATGGATACAAAAACAAAAATGAACTATTCAGACTACATCAAAATAAAAAGGAAACAATCAGCAAAACTAAAGATAACCTAAAGAATGGGAAAAATATTTGTAAATGACATACCCGATAAAGGACTAGTGTCCAAAATCTATAAAGAACAATTAAAACTCAATACCCCCAAAACAACCGAATTTAAAAATGGGCAAAGACATGAATAGCTATTTCTCCAAAGAAGACATCCAGATGGCCAACACACACACACACACACACACACACACACGAAAATGCGCTAGACATCACTCATCATCAGGGAAATGCAAAACAAAACCACAATGGGATATGACCTTACACCTGTCAGAATGGCTGAAATAAAAAATACAAGAAACAAGTGTTGGCAAGGATGTGGAGAAAAAGGAAGCCTCATGCACTGTTGGTGGGAATGCAAACTGGTGTGAGCACTGTGGAAAACAATATGGAGATTCCTCAAAAAGTTAAAAATATAATTACCATATGATTCAGCAATTCTACTACTGGGTATTTTACACAGAGAATACGAAAACATTAATTTGAAAAGACACATACACTTTACTGCAGCATTATTTACAATAGCCAAACTACAGAAGCAGCCCAAGTGTCCATGGATAGTTGAATGGATAAATGCCGAGATGTACATACAAAATGGATATTACTCAGTCACAATGTAATCTTGTCATTTCAACAACATGGAGGGTATAATTCTAAGTGAAGGCATAGCGAGAGAAATGAAAGAGTCTAAAGTAATTGGACTAGAGTCATCGGTGGGGAGACAGAAAGGAAATGAGGCAATGTTGAGAAATTCTGACTTTATTCTAAGTGTGACAGGAAGCCACTGAAGGATTAGGGGCATGTACAATGAACATTCTAGTTTATTCTTTAAAAGGACAACAAAGTCCTTACTCCATGGAGAAGACAGACAATAAACAAATACACACAAAAAAGCATGTATGTATAAAAATGTCAAGTAGTGATCACTTCTGAAGAGAAAGGACCACTGCTATGTGGAAGGCAGGCTACAGAATGGTGTGAGTAGAAGCGTGAGAGACCCAGGAACCAGTTAGGAAGCTAGATGATGGCTAGGGAGCAAAGATTAGAAGTTCTCTTTCGAATATGCTGGGTGTGAGATACTATTTGTCATCCAAACACAAAGTCACTTAATTACTCATTCACTCAGTAAATATTTATAAACACTATTGTGTGCAAGGCACTCTTCCAGTTGCTGGGATTATTATAGTACATAAAAAGCCTGCCTAGAAGTGTTAGGTAACTGGGGTGGTAATCATGTTGCAATACCTACACGTATCCAATCAACACCTCTTATCCATTAACAGACACAATGTTACATGTTGAGTACATCTCAAGGAAGAAAGGCTGCCATTGTGGAGTTTATCTTCTGGTAGGGTGGGGAGAAACAGCAGCAAGTGTAAGTTAGTGGTGCTCAATATTAGGAAGGGAAAGTGAAGCAGGGTAGAGGGGATAAGGGATATGGTTGGGGTGGGAGGTAGGGAACAGGATACTATCTCAGAGTGGAAAGGAAAAGTCTAAGAAGACCTGAGCAGGCCTGAAGAAGTGAGGGAGTGAACCCAGAACTAGCTGAGGAGAGCAGGAGACAAATGCAGACAGAATGAGCCTCAGGGCTGTGAGACAAGACGTACTTGGCAGGCTCAAGGATCAGTGAAGGCCAGCAGAGCCTCTGGAGTGAAGCACATGAATGGTGACATAAGAGTCATAAGAAATGAGAGGCTATGATACGCAGATTTGCCTGGCTTTCACACTAAGCCAGAAGCCCTGGAGAAGTGCATGACCTGTGTTCAGTGTCACTTGGGCTGCTGAGTCTGTGTCTAGGAGGCTGAGAAAGTTTAGGGTAAAAACAGGCAGGAAGTTTGTGACAGGCCAGGGAAGAGGTAGCTGTGGTTTGGTGTAGGGTGGCACAGTAAAGGTGGTGAGGGCAGTTGGGCTGGAGCTAAAAAGGGAAAGCACCCAAGATTTACATGTGGAATGGATGCGTGTGTGAGAGGATGATGCCAAGATTCTGTGTGGCCTGGATGACTAGGATATAAGGGTTCTAGTCACCGAGACAATGAAGTCTGTAAAAGGAGCAGGGTGATGGTAGAGCAAGGAATCCACTTTAGGTATCTTCAGTCTAGAGACAATCTGTATAATGAGTCAGATACAGCAGGTAATTCTGGATAGGAAATCTGGGAACCATCAGCCTCCCCAAGTCCCAAGCCTGAGTGAGATCACCTGGGGGCAAGTGGAAAGAGGAGAGGCTGAGATGGAACAGGAAGCTTCCATTCTACAGGGAAGACACAGAAAATAGTCAAACAGGTGACAGGTGCAATGTAGAGAAATAAAGCCAAGGCATGTCCTAGAGGATGATGGTTGGTGTGTGTCTGGGTTATGTTATTTATGTGTCAGAGATGCAATTAAATACGTGAATCTGGAACTATATATGAAATAGGCTCGATATGTAAATTTGATGGACACCAACAAGTTGAACTCCTCAAGACCATCCAGGATCACTCCAAGAATGGGGGTTGATAAAGAAATTTAAAAATCTGAGAACTGTGCCCTTGGAGTTTCCAACAGTTACAGTGGAACTTGTAATGGGCTCTGCTTTTAAAAATTTATGCAGGAGAAGGTGGGTTGTCAACAGGGCAGCCGTCTCTCCAAGCCACTGACTCAACTGCTACTGTCTGCTCAATCTTTAGAGCAGCTTGAAGGTGCTCTTCTTACTGTGTGTTCCTCAGGCTACTGCATCAACTGAGGAATTTGTTAAAAATGAAGATTCCAATTGAAAAAGAAAACCAGAGCCGGGGCATCACAATGCTGGATATCAAGTTGTACTACAAAACTGTGATCATTAAGACAGTTTGGTACTGGCACAAAAACAGACACATAGATCAATGGAACAGAATAGAGAATCCAGAAATGGGCCCTCAACTCTATGGTCAACTAATATTTGACAAAGCAGAAAAGACTATCCACTGGAAAAAGGACAGTCTCTTCAATAAATGGTGCTGGGAAAATTGGACAGCCACGTGCAAAAGAATGAAACTAGACCATTCTCTTACACCAGACACAAAGATAAACACAAAATGGATGAAAGATCTAAATGTGAGACAAGAATCCATCAAAATCCTAGAGGAGAACACAGGCAACACCCTTTTTGAACTTGGCCACAGAAACTTCTTGCAAGATATATCTATGAAGGCAAGAGAAACAAACAAAAATGAATTATTGGGACTTAAGATAAAAATCTTCTGCACAGCAAAAGAAACAGTCAACAAAACTAAAAGACAACCTACAGAATGAGAGAAGATATCTGCAAATGACCTATAAGATAAAGGGCTAGTATCTAAGATCTATAAAGCACTTATTAAATTCAACAGCAAAGAAACAATCCAATCATGAAATGGGCAAAAGACATGAACAGAAATTTCACTAAGAAGACATACACATGGCCAACAAGCACATGAGAAAATACTCCCCATCACTTGCCATCAGGGAAATACAAATCAAAACCACAATGAGATACCACCTCACACCAGTGAGAATGGGGAAAATTAACAAGACGGAAAACAACAAATTTTGGAGAGGATGTGGAGAAAGGGGAACCCTCTGGCACTGTTGGTAGGAATGTGAACTGGTGCAGCCACTCTGGAAAACTGTGTGGAGGTTCCTCAAAGAGTTAAAAATAGACCTGCCCTACCACCCAGCAATTGCAATGCTGGGGATTTACCCCAAAGATATAGATGCAGTGAAAGACTGAGACACCTGCACCCCGATGTTTCTAGCAGCCATGTCCACAATAGCCAAATTGTGGAAGGAGCCTCAGTGTCCATCGAAAGATGAATGGATAAAGAAGCTGTGGTCTAGGTATACAATGGAATATTACTCAGCCATTAGAAATGACAAATACCCACCATTTGCTTCAACGTGGATGGAACTGGAGGGTATTATGCTGAGTGAAGTATGTCAGTCGGAGAAGGACAATCATTATATGGCTTCATTCATTTGGAGAATATAAAAAATAATGAAAGGGATTAAAGGTGAAAGGAGAGAAAATGAGTGGGAAATATCAGAGGGTGACAGAGCATGAGACTCCTAACTCTGGGAAACAAACAAGGGGTAGTGGAAAGGGAGGTGGGTGGAGGGGTTGGGGTGACTGGGTGATGGGCACTGAGGGGGGGCACTTGACAGGATGAGCACTGGGTGTTATGCTATATTTTGGCAAACTGAACTCCAATAAAAAAATAAAAAAAATAAAAAAATAAAAATAAAAATGAAGATTCCATGTCCCTCCCTATTCCCCTGACTCAACCTCTGGGACTAGACCCAGAGGCCACAAACTGCAGATGATTTTCATGCCCACTAAGGTTGGAAGCCACTGTATCAAAGGCAGGGAGGAAAAACAGAAGACAATTTGAGTGAAGGGAAACAAGAAGACATGGTTAGGGTAAGATCGGCAAAAATGAGACTGTGACTCAGTCTGTGATCAGAGGGGAGCTCCTGACTGTGCTGAGAACGAAGCTCTAAGATCAGATCCATGTGCTGTGTGGAGGAGCTGCAGTGGGAAGACAACATGGAAATGCATATTCAGCTCCTAAATTATCCTTGCTGCTATAGTCAGACTTATCAGGACTGGAACTCTTCTGTGCTTCAAATGTTTTAGAATGTTTTTATATGAATGAGTTGAATTTTTAAGAAAAAAACTATGTTAGCTTTTTTTTTTTTAATCTTCTGTGTCTTACGCTGAAGGAGGGAGGAAAAGTAATTATTTGGGCTAAAACAAACTGTTCTCAGTATAACACAGAATTAGGCCTTATTCTCGAAATGGAAGGTTCATCATAACTCTTTCAATTAGAAAGGTGTCTATTCCACATCTATTATAGAACAGAGAGAAAAGAACCCATATCTAAATCATGTAACTCATTACTCCACTCTACTACGGAGGCAGAAAATATAGACATTATTAAGGAAAACAACTGAAGAGATTTACTTAGAGGCCACTTGGTAAGACATGCTTTAAAATAAAACACGTTTGTGTATATAAAAATAGAGCTGACTCCATATTTTGATTTATGAAAAATAAATTTATTACATAACACCTTGTTTTTAACAATGTTCAATTTTTTTTAAATTCAGAATACTTGTGTCATTCATGTAAAATAGTTTGATACAGTACATTGTATGTTATAGGTTTTTTTTTTTTTTCCTCAAAAATTCTAAGGCTCTCCTACTCTTTCTCCTTTGCTGAAGTAAGGGCACCCTAAACAACGTGCGAACAAGTTTTAAAAAAGAAAATTAACTGAACAAAATTTTAATAGCACTACACCAACCAGCTTTAAAATCAGGACAAAATATCTGAATTGGATGCCGCACCTTTCAGAGGAAGTTATCATTCATGCTTTTTTCGTCTTAAAGCATGCTCACTAATCAGCAACACCAACAGGAAAAATAAAACACTGTCTATGACAATCATTTCAGTTTGTTTGCTGAACCAAACAGGTTTATATCAATGACAACATATTTAATTACTATCAAATAGCAGCTTTAATACCAGTCAAGTCATAGATTGAAAATAAAAACAAACTTATAAGTTGGAAATTAATCTTTGGGAGTTTTGATACCTTTCTGGAAAAACTATGTGGCTTTTATACTTTCAAAAAAACCCAAGCAATAGTCTTGGTCGAAAAACACTGATTAATGTAGAAAATGAATCAACCCACTGATAAGACACTAAAATGAAGGATGTACCAAAATAATCTCATTTTGAGTCTTGATTATTCTGTTAACATATACTGTATATTTCAAGTACCAGTTAAACTTTTGTGTGTGTGTGTACTATTGGTCAGATAATGTTGTTACACTGAAAGAATTCACCACATACAACGACAAAATGCTCGCCCCTAGCACATTTCACAGCTTCAACTGCTACAGACTGTCACTGAAAAAAATGCATTGGTCAGTCTGAACCATGTCAAGTAAACTATGGAAGTAGCAAATCCACAACACAAACTGTGCTAGCACTTTCTTTCAAGTCTAACTCCAAAATAGGTACAACTTGGAAGCCACTACCCCGATCTGTGAAAAGTGGTGGAACTTGGCTACTGGACAGTTTGAGGATGTGGGTGTACAGTACATTCCCATGGCCCATCCCAGGTTCCTGCAGAGAGCTGCACCGTCAGAGTCCTGCAGCGCTAGCAACAGTGCATTGACAACAGTCCAGCGCAGCTCAGTACCGGTGTGTCTGATGTGAGTACTGTGGAGGCTGCTGGGAGGTAGTTGAGTATCCCATGCTGCTTTGTGGCTGTGATGTGCTTGGTCCAGGGTTGGGATAGGCAGCATGTGGATTGGAACGCTGGGGAAGAAGAACGAAGGAGAAATGAGAGTCAGGTGTTTTTACAAGTTGGCTCTACCTCAAGCTAGCAAGGCATAGGTTTGAAATGTCATTTATTTCAAGACAGTGAGAATTTAAAAATCTTGTGCCATGTACTAGTTTTAGAATGAAAATGACAAAAACCCCAAATCTTTTAATACCAGTTTTCTTTAGGATGGTCAGAAGTAGTGCCAGTAAACAATACTAAGCTGAGTCTCATGACCCTGCTGTGCAGTTCTTTGTTTTTCTACAGCAGTAATCCTCCCTTTAAGCTGTTTTGTAACTACCTGATAAGTAATAATTAATTCGGTTGAGATGTTTATACATGAACTTAATGATACATACCCTAAGAAATTCAAAGCTAACTTACATGCTAGTTTCTTCAACAGAAACCTCCCAACACACGTGTCACTAAAGGATAAAAATGAACAGGACAAGGAAAGGTACCGCAGAATCATTTGCTTTGGCATTAAATATTTTTATGCCCTTTAATGAATCTTATTTTCTGCTACAAATTACGTACAAAATAAGTTTATAAAAATAGGTTTATAATTATAGAAATGTAAGAAGAATGTATTCTCAGTTCTAAAAAGAGCACAAAGGGAAAGAACAATGTGAGTATAAGAGTCCCGTGATTTTGGTCTGTTATATTGTTATTCCCATTCCTGCACCTCTCGCTCATATAAAGACAAATATGATAACTGATTTACCATAATTTATTACCTTCCTCTTTTAAAGTATATTCATATCATATAATTCTAAATTCTGCCAACTCTAGCAAAATAACATTTTAAGAAGAGTGGACACATGAAATTATAGTCAGAAATACTTTTTGGAATCACCTACAAAAACCAACCATAATGATAACATCAAGAAACAAAGAAGCAGAGCAATTTTTTGGTTTCAGAAGCAAAAGGCCAAGCACTGCTCTGCTTCATTCTAAGGATGCCATGATCTTAGTGTGCAAATACATTCTTGAGCCAAAAGGGATACACTCTTCCCATCTGGATAGGGAGAAAGAGATGCCAGAACAAACATCAACCTCCAGAGATGTCTGTCCTTGATTACCTTGTTTAGTTTCCTGGAAGAGACTTACTACCCAGGCAGACAAGAATTTCATGGTTTGGTAGACTGGACCTCTCCTTAACCAAAGCAAAGAGTTAAGATTTGACTCCTGATGGGTAGGAGCAAGCTCTGGGAACCTTACTAGTTCAGGAAGATCTTTTGTCTTTCAGTAGGTAAATAACTCTAAGTGGTTGAGTTTTCAGTGTCCTTTCCACACTGAGATCCGTAAGTTGGCAATATGGTTAGAATTAAGCAGGGAGGTGGTATATGATTTTCCAAGTTGTCTTTCTGCAAAGAAACTGACAATACCACTTGATGGGATCTACAGGCAGGCAACAGAGCAGTCTTGGTTGTCAGATCTGAGCCTGTATCCTGGGTCTACCCCCAGCTCAACAGGTAAATATGTGAAAGTTCTTTAACTTCTCTGAGCATCTCTGATATGACAATAACCCTTACTCACAGAGTTCCCATAATGATCAAAGGAAATAATGTAAGTTTCATGTTCAGTAAAAAAGCTGGCATAGTAAGCACTCAACAAACTCTTATTATTAGTTATCACCAGCACCACCACCACCACTTAGTAAATGCTTACTGCATACTATGAACACTACTAATAATTTTGATGATAATGATAATAAAAATGATAAAAAGTGGTAACATCTGTTAAGCACTATGGCATGCTAGCCACTGTGCCTTAGTGTACGTCCTCTCATTTAATCCTTGTTACCACCTCACACTTGCCATCATCACTTCTACAAATGAGAAAACTGAGAACATCTCTGAATTACTTTACTCAAGGTTACCCAAAGTCAGTGGCTAGGCTGGGATCTGAAAGTCTGTGTTTTTTTATTAAAGATGCTATTCATTTACTTGAGAGAGAGCAACCAAGAGAGAACATGAGCAGAGGGGAGAGGGAGAAGGAGAAGCAAGCTCCTTGTTGAGCACAGAACCTGATACGGGCTCAATCCCAGGACCCTGGAATCATGACCTGAGCCAAAGGCAGAAGCTTAACAGACCAAGTCATCCAGATGCCCCTGAAAGCCTTAGATGTAGCTTTCTTAATCATTCTTAATCATTCTTGATATACTGTTGTTTCAAAACAATGCACAATACTGACTGAGCTCCTACTATAAGTCAGGTGCTAGGACTTATCATGTCTATTCCTATAACAACTACAAGCAAGGCTTGGCTAGTCTCATTTTACAGGTGAAAAGGCCAGGAAATTTTATTTGTCCAAGGTCACACAGTTCATAAATGGCATAATTTAAGTTTGATCATTCCAGGTCTGTTTAGTTCAAAAGTCGGCCCCCTGTCCGGTACCACAGTCAGTACTCTGCTGTGCCAGTAACACTCACATCACTATATTTTCCCCGGGGACATGAAGGTCAGCATTTTCTTAGGTCACAAACCCATCTACAAATACTGATATGGCCAGTCAATACACAATGAACTGGAAATACCTGATAGTCTGAGGTCATGATGAGTCCACCTGAGGTAGTGGTAGGAGGAACAACTCTCACTTTTTTCAATGGGGGTCCCTGTGTATGACTGCTGTCTTGATTCCCTGGGTGACCGGTTCCATTAGTATGGTTATTGCCCTGCTGCTGCTGCTGGTTCTTCTCAATTGGTTAAACAGAAAAATAAAGTTCAACTCAGAAGGAGAACCAAATACAAACAAGAAAATGTTACGATAGATGGAATAAAACAAGCAGTAGCCAAATGTACTTTAATACTTACTTTGTCTCCTTTGTCATCGGGTTCTTCTTCTGTTAAAAATTCTCGTTTTGGGTAAGGGATTTGACAACCGGCAAAAACGCTGCTCACAACAAAAAAAGAAAATTTCTAGTATGCTAATCAGTATCTCAGATGCTTCATTTTAATCTTTTAAGATGGACTTTGTGTCCTTATTTGTAAAATGAGCACCCTTCATGCAACTGTGCCAAAATGAATCTTTTCTTCTAACCAGGGACATTGTAGCAGGCCATGGGAAGGTTTTTCATTGTGTGAAAATAATCAACAATCATCGAATATGACTCAACTTTCTTTTATCCCAGACTCACTCTTTTATTATTACAATCCAAATATAGATTCCAGTGGAAATGTCACTATTTGAACCCAATTTTTTTTTTTTTTTTTACTCTCCCTTCTACACATAAGAGATGACATGGTAACTGTAAGCAGTGGGCCATCTCAGTGAGTCTGAGTGAGCTACAGCATGCATAATTAACCTGTCACTGAATAATTGGGGCACGGCTGAAAATAAAGCTGGTAATGTTTCATAAAGCAAGACATGAACAGGAATGCCTTTTCACTGTAAAAGCCCTAAATGACACCTCAGTCACCAGAGCTCATGTCATTGGGATTTCCCTAGGTCCCCATGTAATACGAGTGGCAACCTGGAGTTGACAACTCAAACAAGCACACTCCAGAAAATTCTATCATGCTGATGAGTTAATAAACTGATCACTTACTCTGATGTAGGAAGTGGATCTTCTAAGAAATAGGGATCCTGCATAGCCTGTTCTGAGGTAATTCGCTTTATTGGGTCCATAGTAAGTAACTTCTGAAGCTGAAATAATAAATCATAAAAACATTATTGTGTTACTTCTCATAGTTATATCCTTGGCTATATGTGGGATGTACATGTTTTTTGATGAAACACTACAATTTGAAAGGTATTTATTCCACCAAATTAACAAGAGAAAAACTGGATTATTACATTTAACATAGTAATTCACATTTAGTAATTCTAATAATCATGATCTTACTTGGTTCTAAGAAGTAAACAAAACCTTACCTTATTCTAAACCAATGATCTACATTATGCAAATTGTTTTGTCCAATTTAGAACAAGACTAAACTCTTATATTTTCTATTCTTTTTCTATAAAGGGAAAAAAACTATTATAACACAAATAATAGACTAGTCACATGTGACTATTTAGATTTAAAACCAAATTAAACTTAAAAAAAATCAATTTCTCAATCATATCAGGTACATTTCTAGAGCTCAAGAGCCACATGTGGCTAGGAGTTATCCTATTGCACAGCACAGATCATCAGAGAAAGCTCTCCTGGCCAGTGTTATCCCTGTCTAAATAAATATGGTGCTTGATACAGAACTTGTGAAGTACAAAGGGGTTATGAATGGAGACTCAAAGAATACTACTTGGGTTCAAGTCTTGACTTGACCTTTATTATCTGAGTGACTTTGGACAAGTTACTTAATCTCTTTGCAACCTCATTTGTCAAATGGATATTAAAAATAGTGCCAACTACCATAGGTTTGTTTTCAGAATTAAATGAGTTAATATATGGAAAGCAATTCTAAGGGTACCTGACACAAAGAAAGCATGATGTATTATTATTATTTTGCTACCTATAAAAATGTCACACTAATGTGAAAATTCAGTATTTTTTTGGTTAAAACATAGTTTATTTAAGACTTTATGAACAAAAATATTTGAGGTTATTTTTTATTTTATTTATTTATTTATTTATTTCAGAACATTTGATTTTAGTAGGGGATTTAAGAGCTAATCTAAATAGTGGTCTCTTAGTTTGTCCTCTTTGAGCTAACATGGTAATTTTTCAGACTTCAGAGTACATCAAAATCGCCCCTGGAGCACTTCTGAAACAGTCTGCTAGGCCCCACTCTCAGAACTCTGACTGGGATATCTGGGCAGGAGTCCGAGAAGCTGCCTTTCCACCAAGTACTATGGTGCGTGGACTAGGACCACTCTTGAACACTCACAGATGTGTTGAGACTTGATGGAAGAAGATACAATCAGAGGACAGAAGGACATGAAATATTTAAAAATACAGAAGAAATGCTGGGATGGTGAGATTTAAATTTAATTTTGATGATCTGATATTTTAGTGGAAGCACTTTATTTTAGAGTTGAAAGGAAAAGCATGGATTTACCATTTAAAATGCTCAACAGTTTTAATGGAGTTACATTAGAGCTTTCAGATGGGCCCACACAAGCTAGGTCACCCCAGTAAAAAAGGAAATAAGCTGTGAGGGAATCTCTGGAATTTCAATGTTGATGGTTGTGAGAATCCCTTTAGACTACACTGAATAGCAGGTAAGTTGGGAGGAAGTAAGAGGAAGGCCCTTAAATTTTGACTTTCAGTCTACCACTATTATTGTTATTTTGTTAGAATAAATAAGTCCATAATTTTGAAGGATCTAACTTACCTTCCTATTTGGGTCCTGTTGTAAGCATACTAAAAGAATCCATTATTTGGATAATATATTGTGTGGTGATAAGGTAGGTTAGGCACTGCCTTTTTTTTTTTTTTTTTTAGGCACTGCTTTTTAAGTTGTGATAAGATATGAAATATATGACATGATATAAAAATAAATAGAAGGTGTAGAAGCAGTAGACAGAGAAAAAAAGCAGAGGGAGAAGTAATGTTTGCAAGAGGCCTGGTACTGTAATAAAGGAAAATATAATACTTTCAAGGCAAAAAAAATTCCCATTTAATGAATTCATTTAAAAATACTGAGAATAAAGGATTAAAAGAATTTTAAACCAAATACAATACAACCAGCTCCCTGAAATTTCCCCATTGTATGTTATATAACTTTTTAAGAAAACATAAAACCAAAAATCATTTTTAACTGTTAAAATATAAAAGTGGAAATTTTATTGTAAACAAGTTTAAGTTGGCAACAGTTGAATACAATCTCATAAATTACAATAGCACATGGATTCATTTAGATTCTAGGTCAAACTATTTTTTCATTATACAGTAATAAATACCTAATCTCTCATATTCTTACAGAGAAAGCAAGTAGCACACACCATCACTGACAGACTTCTAATAACCAAGCTTGTCAGAGTATCATAGGAGTTAAAAATTTTATAAACAATCTTTCAAAGAGTTAAAATACAAAATAATCTGTAAAACCTATTTCTGAGTAATGGGATGGTTTTCTTTTAGATTCTTCTCTGAAATATTTGAAATTTTTAAATAACTGGTGAAAACCAATAAATGTAATTTTAAAAATATTCTTGACAGACACGGTACAATAAATATCTTCTAAAAATCAAATGACCAAACATTAGTCTGTTAAACCATGTTATGGGTTTGGAAAAACAAGTATTTTCATGCCTTTACTAATATGTACCAACAAGATGTCCGCATTAAAGTACTCTAAGAGTGCTAAGTAACCATGTAAATGACCCAAAAAACCTCTGGTTAGCTAACCAGGGGGAAAAAAATTTATTATTGTTCTCTAAAGCTTACCAAGTGGAATGCTTTACTATCTGGTTTAACTTTATGTTTTTCCATATACTTGATAAGGCTGCAGTTGGTATACCTGAAAGAGAAATACTATGAAATATCTATATTAGATTTTGAAGTTAATTTTACATTGGCCGAAGGTTTTACAAACAATTATTTTAATCACAACCAATACAGAATATACATATTGAAAATGGAATAATCAGCATAGCATTATCAGTTTCATATTTCATTCAATATTCACACTAGTCACCTATGAATGGATGCCACTAAATAAACACAAGATAATTTAATATATAATGTATACTAAATAGCATTTTTTTAATATGACTGCTATTTCAACAATTCTCTTAAATAACATATGGGTTAGATGTTTAATTCAGCCTTACTAGGAATTTTAAAATGAATGTAAAATTTTTAAAAATTTGTTATAGGCCTATAAACTATCCTCTCCCAATGTTCTGATCTTGCATTGTAAATAAATGAAACATTTCTTATTCTCTATTACAACTTGCTTAAAATCACTACACAATTCAGGTGGGTGGGCAAGTGACTATTAGCAAGGCTGCTTATTCTAGTCTCTTACTGCTGTGATCCTTTCCACTGATGTTCACTTTCAGAAAGTAATAAATATGGAAAGTTTTTTTTCTCATATCCCAATCAGCTGCTAAAATCAGCTGTTTACCTTCTTTATATCATTTAAACATCTTAAAAAAGAAAATATTTGTTAATAAATAAAATTATTTATTAGAATAAGCTTATGTTCAGTATTCTCTTGAGTATTCAACTTATATTGAATATTCTAGAAAAGCAAAAACCAACAAAGGATCTACTTTATTTCCAACTTACGTATTTCTTCTGAAATCTTTCATTAATGTTGAATGTTCAGGCATCTTTTTTATATCTTCCCAATCTTTATCTGTGAAATACATTGATAAAATTTTATGTTGTCTAAGTTCCTATTCTCAAGAATTTTAACAAAAGTTGCCTCAATTTTCATTACATGTCCTATATACTTTGAACCTCCAGGAAAACACAGACCTCAAATAAATAATTAACTATAGTAAACATCGTATCTTGACCTATAAATACAATTCTGATCCCTGATTAGATCTCTATAAGTCTATCTTTTTAGTGCCTACTTTCTATGTAATTTACTATAAGTTACCACAATTTCTATAAGTAGAGAGAAATAAGTTATTAATAAGTATTTCTATTACTAAATAATTCTACTTTTGTTTGTAAAACCACTTTTTCCCCCTTTCCACCCAATTTCTTGGTTAAATCAACATCCAGTCTCTTCAATGACAAATGTAGTATCTTTCCTCTCCATAGGTGTAAGTTGCCTTTTTTCTTTTTTTTTTTTTTTTTACATGGCTCTCCTTACTTTCACTTTACTAAATATACTGCTTTACATCAGCAAGCAATGTAAGAAGCAAAAACTGTCTGGAATAGAACAGGGCAGGACAGAACTAGTATGTAAATAAGTCGCTGGTGGCTTGGCTAGTTTCAGTAACATTAACAAAAACAACCCCAGCTCCTTACATTAGGTAGAACAGGTTCCAGTTAGTCTTGCTGGCCTTAGAGTTGCTCATGCTAGATGGCTGCTTTTCTCCATTACTATCAATGGACTTGTACTGAAAGACTACCTGATGCAGTGGTACTACAACAGGTAGCTTAATTAACCACACCACTAGCCTTTAAATGGCCTTTAGAAGTTTGCCTTCGACTTACTTATACACATATGTGCTACCTCTCCCCCAAAGATATCACACTGTAAAGTCAACTGAATATATACTTTAAACTCCTCGATGGGGCTTTCTCCTTAATTATTTCCTTGCTCCAATTTCTCTATTTTGTCAATTTCTCAAGCTAGACATTTTTCAAGCTAGATTGAGCAATCTTTTGCTTTTCCCTCAATTATATACTTCCTATTAAAAAAAAGTCCCTATTTGTCCTTTATTCTCCATCTCATTTATCACTTTACACCTGGAGTACTGTTATAATACAGGCAAACAGCTGGCTTCCCTGACTTCAGTTACCTCTCTTTAACTGATTTGTACCTACCATTAGCATAGTAATCTAAAATATAACAAACCATGTCACTAGTTCTCAAGAACTTATCATGGATTCTCATTCTTCTGCACATTAAATCTAAACCCTACTGTCTGCTTTTCAAATTTCTTATAAGCTGAGCCTCCCCTAACTGTTGAACTACACATTAAGAATCATCCCTACAGAGGCCACCCCCTCTTCCATCCCCTTGTAAACCATGTTCCTTTCCCTCGGAATTTAGAAATGGTGGACACATTCAGAAGTGGAAAGAAAAGGTCATTCTTCTCCATCTACTCAAACCATAGCTATTATTTAAACATTTCTATTTAGAGCAGTACAATATAAACTCCAACAAGGCAAGAATCATGCCTGTTATATCAACATTATTTTATGCATAACACAGTGCCTGGCACATGATGGCAGGTCCTCAAATATTCAGTGAACAAATAAAATTCTCATCACAATAAAGTAGTCTTCACAGACCCATTGACCAATTCTGCAGAAAGGTAGTATCTGTGTTAACACTCCTATAAGGAACATGAAAATGTAACTCCCAAGTATTTCTGTGTTAGTCTAGAGTTATTCTGACCTGAGAATAATTCCTAATAAGAAACAATTTCTAATAAATACCTGGCTAGCCATTTTCATTATTCTAGACTTCTGGGGAGAGTTTTGGTGACTGATGAACTACCATGCTATGGCATAACAAGGGGCGGGGATATAGTTGGAGAGGTCTAACGCCTGTGATGAGACACCTAAATAACTTTCTCCCTGCTGCCAATCAGTACAGGCAAGGTTGCTGTTCTAACAGAACACTTAAAAGAATGTTCTTACCAACAAGGGTTATAGGATAAAAAATTCTATTATTCAATATAATGTGATTCTGTACAGTGCCCTAAATATAAAAAATGTTCAAAATTTGTATTGAAATCCCAAATATTGGCATTATTATATGTGTTGCCAGACAGAAATACGTACCACTGAATTTTATTTAGTTTCCTTTTGTAAGAATTAAAGGCACCTTTTAATACAGAGATCGTAAATATTTTATCATTTCAAATATTAAACAAAACAAAACAAAAATAAAATGAAACAAAAATATACTCCTCAAATTCAAAAAACCCATAAATATCTTTATGTTAATATGTGAACTCTATAAATTTTGCTATTCCTAAGGATCTTTGATTAATGCAAGTCATAAATATAAAGAATTGAGTAAGAGTAGCTTCCATCAGCTAAAGATATACACCTTTCCAATGAAGATATCTAGGTTCAAACAACAGTGATTTAAAAACAAAAACAAAAACATAATGTGTACCTGCAGGAAATCCCATTACATTGAATATTCTGTCCAGCTGGTCATGGTGATAAGGATTACTAGTTTTGATGTCCTCTTGTCGACAGTGAAATATTGGTTCTGACGTTAGTAGTTCTGCAAATATACACCCTATAGCCCAAATATCTTTAAAACAAAAAGAAAAAAAAAAAAAAGAAAAGAAAAAAAAGGAAAGGAAAAAAGAAAAAGAAAGGAGGAAAATAAAGTGGTTCTTTCCAAAAGAAAATGCATTTTTATCTTGGTGGGGAGTGTTTTTTCTTTCTTTTCTTTTCCTAATAAGTCATATTAATTTCTAAAGCAATTATAATTAAAATATCATGGAATATTATTTGTAAATATATATTCCCACCCCACCCACCCCAATTTTTCATTCCCTATTACATCTCCATTATACCCAGTGGCTTCATTCCAAGTTCAAATCAAATTTATTAGCTAAATTTTTGGCAATTTTTAAATGCTTCAAACATACCTTATCTATGAAATACACACAAAGTTGCATATGGAGCATAGGAACCACAAACAAACAAAATTAAACAAAAAAATAAAACCAAAACAGAAAACCCAAATAGCCTTTGAAATTGGGCATACTTGCCAAAAACAATCAGCACCAATTTTTTAAGGTAGAAATATTTTTTCTTTAGTTTATGTACATGCTAATTTGTGAAGTCTAATAATTATCCCCTCATGCTAGCACTAATTAGCAAGGTGTTATTCCAATAGGAGAAAGACAATGCCTCACCTAATCAAAATGCATTTCTACTTGAACAGTTTTTCCTTCAACGTATTTCTTTATGAAACGATAGTGTCAGATTTTGCAATTTAATAAGGACAAGAAAACAGGGAGCAAAATCCTACCTTAAGACAGGTGAAAAGGGTACAAATTCACTAGACTTACTTATAAAAAGCCAGGCAAATGGATTCCTCTGTAGTACAACAAACTTTCATTCACTTTAAGATTTAAGCTAATTTTCATTCATATTAAACTTTTACTCAATAGAACTGTTATTAACAGAGAAAAAATCTACATGCCACTTTAGAATTTAAAACTGAAAT
The DNA here is from genome assembly GCF_905146905.1 of Nyctereutes procyonoides. Taxonomy (NCBI): domain Eukaryota; kingdom Metazoa; phylum Chordata; class Mammalia; order Carnivora; family Canidae; genus Nyctereutes; species Nyctereutes procyonoides. Next base: position 7,037,166 of record NW_026575033.1, on the reverse strand, counting down.
TACTCAGTTTCTACTTTAACAAAGTCCTAAACCAACAAAGTTAACTTCTCTACACTAAGTACAATGGTGTGCACACAGCAGAGATTCAATGAGTTTGAGTGTGTTTTGACTGATCTAACCAAAACCTGTGGTAAATACAAATAACTATAGAGGGAAAAATAAAAACCACTATTTTATTAAAGCCAATTACCCAGGTCTGTTAATAACTGTCACATACATAGAAAATGAGAAAAAAATGTTAATTTATAAAATAACTCAGAATTCCTAAACTCTAAAATTGGAATATAGATCTTTAATGTAAAATTATCACATTTCTATTTCATACTAACAAGTCAGTAATCTTTTTAGTAAGATTAAACACCCTGAGCACAAGCAAGTGATTTTTAAAAAGGACACTGTGTTTGCATATCAGTTTTCTCCCACATCAGAGAACCAAGTTAGCCAATACCATCATATGGAAAAGTATCAAGAGATACAAGCCAAACTATTTTGTTTTTAGTAACAGAAAAATTATTTTGTGATTATTCTTTTTACATATGTACCCCATATGATAACTTGACTTATGATAATCTTACTTAAAAGGTAAGCTAAGGAGCATCACAAAGAGAGCCTATGGGTCAGTTTGCATGTTTAAAACTCTACTCCTAGCACCCAAAAGACACCATAACAACACATTCTGGTTAGCTATGAAAAATTCTAAAGAAGAAAACTATGTAAAGGCAGATGAAACGTAAGTGGTGTAGCTATCCTTAAAGCGATATTGCTTTTAAAATAAAAGGTCAGACAATAGGAAGAAATAGTTTATTAAACCTTGCTTATTAACCTTGCCCTCATAACCTCTTTCTCTGCATCTTTTTTATTATCTCTTACTTTTAGCAATCTCATCATCCTTCCTTTCTTCAAAATCCTGATCCAGACATTAATCAGGAAGTTAAGTTAGCTAAGCAGGCTATTATTTCAGACCAATTTTTAAATCTGTGTACATAAGTCTCTCTTTCCTATCTTGCCTATTTTTTTCCAGAATGTGCCAATTTCATGGTAAAGTCCTTCCCTGTTCACCTGCCTACCTCCTTCGGGAAAAGACTTTCCAAAATAAAAATACATAAATCTCATCTATTTCTCAAAATCTGGGACGCTTTGTGTAGCTATTGAGCTAACTAGGCAAAGTAGACAGCAATTAGCATGCTATGTAGATCCAAATTCGGCGGGGAGTAGAGCTTGATATTTTATAGTATACTTCCCACTTAATAGAATGCCACATAATTAGTGGGCATTCAGTTATTTGAGAACAAACATCTGAGTTTAAAAGTCCATAAAACTTTAAAACTGCTTTAGTGATGATTAATTAAAAACTGAAACTCCTCTTTCAGCCTCTATGAAGTCAACCAAACAAAACCCCAAAACACTCAAAACTGAATTAAACTTTGTTACTGGGAGTACAATGTTTACTAGTCTATTATTGACTCTCTTTGGCTTATTTGGCTTGCAGTTTTGTACAAGTGAATAAAAAACTGCAGCACTAAAATCTGTTTGTAATAGAGGGTAGGAACATTTTTCTCCTATGCTCTTTCCGCTGCTTCTTAGTAGCCTCAGTTTAACATAATCCACTAAACTCCACTAGCAGATTTCACTCTTCTAAATGATGCTATTAAAATCAACTACTGAACAAGTAATCTGTGCATTCAACTACAAAGGTTCTTCTATCAGCCACTCAAACTACACAACTATCTGACAAGTAAGTAAAAATGCTAAGCAAGTTCTTGATAAGCAGCTTTCACTGTGGCTGGGGAATTTGTTGAATACTTTAATGCACCCTCAGGCTACTTACATAAGTAATACGCAGAATGGGATTGTGTGGGAGAGACTGGATTTAAGGAAGAAGTTTCATTTTTATTCCTTTATTCTGTTTTTAAATATTTATATTAAAAATGGTTTATGTACAATTTTTCTCTCAAAAAAAGTGATTTAAAAGATATTTTTGACATTTTTGACAAATGTCTTCATAAAAGAAAAGTGCTTTCGAGACATTTTTGAGCCAATGTCTTCATAAGAGAAAATGCTTTCCAAGATTGCTCTTGGCCAAGTCAGGTGTACATGGGGTGGGGATCACCACTGCAGAGGGTCTGATTGGTTTCAATCTGCACCCTAGTGTCCTCTGTAATCTCTCTACCTCAGAAGCAGTTGTTTTTCCAAGGTCACAGAACTTCTGAAGTTGAAGGGGATCTAAGAGATGACTGAGGCTAAATTCTCACTTTCAAAAAATGAGGCTAAAGAACTAAATGGTTTGCATGAGGGTGAGCATGCGTGTGTGCACACACCCTGAGTGATAGAGCTAGGGCTATAAATCAGATTAATTTGTGTATATTTCAGTTTCTCTTAAGTTTTAAAAAGTTTACCTAATAGTTATCCAATAAATTTTGATGAGGAAGAGGAAGAGAGGAAAAATATGAAGAAAGAGCTTCTCTTTTCCAAATTACCAAGCCATTTGAACAAGGGGATCTACTAAATTGCTGCTAGTGTAGCTTTGTGAGAAAGAGCCCCACATCAAAAATGCTAGACTGCAGATTGTCCTAGTGAATAACAAGTTATAGGAATTTCAATATTCAAAATATAAGTTTCTTTAGAAAAAGATAAACAGAGTCACAAGCTTCTAAGATGGCATATTTTTTACTTAATTTAAATCAATTCAAAGTCTCAAGTTTTCAAGTTGATAACAGCCAAGATTAAGCAATCACTTCCTTATCTTTGTAGTCTGTTAATATGTCTTATCAAAAGTAACAATGCTTTTAAATACTCACTTTTAAGTTGAAAAAATAGTTATACATCGTATTAGTTTATATGCTAAAGACTTAAAATACTTTTTTTAAGATTTTATTTATTTATTCATGAGAGACACACACAGAGAGGCAGAGACACAGGCAGAGGGAGAAGCAGGCTCTATGCAGGGAGCCTGATGTGGGACTCGATCCTGGAACTCCAGGATCATGCCCTGAGCCGAAGGCAGACACATAACTGCTGAGTCACCCAGGCATCCCTTAAAATATACTTATAAAAAAGATAACCAAATGTATACACAGGTAATTATATGTATTCAAAAACAGGACTAGTTTAATAATTTTCACTTTTCCTTCTGGTTGACTTTTTAAAAAATAAGCATTTTATTCTGGAGTAATTTTAGATTTATAGAAAAGTTGTAAATATAGTACAGAGAAGTCCTGTATCTAACTGACTTAACTTTATCTACCTTTACTTTTCTATAAAATGAAATGTGATCTCAAAGTAGTTATGAAGATTAGTGAATATAAAGATTTTCTTAAGAAAGACATGTTGGGTTCAAGATTAAGATGGGGGAATGAGGGGAGCCTCAGTGGCTCAGTCAGTTGAGCATCTGCCTTCAGCTCAGGTCATAATCCCAGGGCCCTGCGATCAAGCCCTACATCACATTCTCTGCTTAGAGCTTGCTTCTCCTCTCTGTCTGCCTGCCACTCTGCCTATTGTGTTCTCTCTCTCTCTCTGCCAAATAAATAAATAAATAAATAAATAAATAATTTTTTTTTTTGATGGGGGAATGATCATAAGTATTTCTTCTTTATTTCTTCTTTTCCCTTCTTGGGTATACACTGAAATGGCAGCAAAAATAATAAAGGCATATATCCATAGTAATAAAAAGAACAGGAGATTACTGAGGACAAGATTCATTCATTAATTCATTCAACAGAGTACTAAGTTATCATTGTGTACCATGTAGGCACTGGCCTACTAGGGTGACCAGCGAGGCAAGGTCTATCTATTTTACTGGATTTTAGATACTAGTCAATGCTTTTAAGGCAGTAAGATAGAAGTGGGATAGGGAAGGCAGGATGACTACTTTAGACTGTGATCACTAAGGTTCTCTCTGAAGAGGTAGTATTTTGATTAAGATCTGAATGAAAAGAAAAAAAAGAGACTGGCCATATGAAGACCTGATCTAGGCAGAGATACATAAGAACACTTTACTTCAGGAAGATGGAAGGCAGACAGAATAGCTCAGAGAAGGCCCTAGACACAGTATCATCACTGAGTGTGAAGCAGGATTGTCCTGTACAATTTGGAAGATTTTGTCCTTAGAGGACCAGCTATAAAGTCTGTGTTTTGAACAGTTGATCCTTCCCCAACGCTCCCTTCACTGCCCTGGGGCTACCAGGTACATGAAACTTAGGCCCAAAGTTGGAAGACTCTTCCCTTAAGGAATCTGAATGTCCTCAGGACAAAGACTTGTGCATGCTAAGCATTTGGGGATCCCCTCATTAATGGTATTCTCTGCTAGATCACCCGAAAATCTGCCAGCCAACGAGCCCTATGATCTATGTACACAAAGTTCCTAAGTACTTTTCTGTAACCTGATTCTTAAATATCAAGAGACAATCAAGGGTCAAGAAACAGGGGAAGAACACTTGCCACGTAGAAGGGAGAGACCAAGCCATATAAATAAAAAGAGAGCCTATAAAGAAAACACAAAAAATTATTCCAGGAATACAGCAAATTACAATTAAAAAGCACTGTTACCACTGTCCTCACAGACATCTGAGAAGCTTTTCTTTACATAAAATAATATAAAAAACTGATAGAGCATAAGAAGGGGTTCTTAAAAAAACAAAACAAAACAAAGACAGAAGAACAAAAGAAAAGTGGTATAAAGGGTCAACCTGAGGCATCCAACATCTGCTCACACTCAGTTTAGGAAAGAAAGACATAGAAAACAGGAGGAAATCAAAAGACTAGTGTAGGAGTTTTCCACAGACATGGAATATGCGATATGACCTTCAGACTGAATGTGCCTACCAAGTGGCCAGCACATTACTGTGAGATATAAAGATAAGAAATCCTACTTGTTTTTAGAAAGAAAAACCACCCAGGTAGTCCATCAAGGAATAAGAATAAGATTGGCAGGAGTCTTCATTAGCAACACTGATGCTACAAGACAATGGAAGAGCATCACCAAATACTGAGGGAAAGTCCTTTTATACTTAGAATTTTAAACTTGGTCAAACTGCATGATATAGTAAGACAAAGGCATTTTTCAGAAATATAAGAACTAGGAAATTTACTTCCAACACACCCTTCCAAAGCAAGCTGAGATATTGTTATAGCAAAATAATAAAGCCTGCAAGGAATTATATCCAACTCAGAGGAATTAAAAAAAAGAAAAGTCAGGATAAAAATCAATCCATAATACAGCAAACCATAGAAGACTTCAGGATGGAGTTAACAAAAAAAAAAAAAAACAAAAACAAAAACAAAAACAAAAAAAAACAAAAGCAGGCTCAATGCCATTCTGGAGAACACAGAACAAGTTAGGTAAACAGTAAAGACATACAACACAGGGAAAAAGAAAAGCAAAGCACTTAAGTATGCAATGATAAAGTTCAATGAAATAACATGAGGCAGAATAAAGATGTTAGTAATGGGAAAGATGCGGTAAAAGGACTGTGGTAGTTGAACACCGAGTCCATTACAGTATATAATATGAGTATGAACTGTGGGAATTACAGTTTGCAAACAGAAAATAAGTGTCGTAAACATTAACAAAGTAGTAGTAATGATAATAATGATGACAACGATATTTCTCACATAGCTTATAAATTGAGAGGCAGGTGGGGAAGTTAAAGAGTACTAATTTCCTAATTCTTCCTAGAGGGAGGTAATCAACACAATCAAAAATTGAAAAGTGAATTAAGATATCCTAAATTCCTACTGTTTCCCATAATTTTTCCCCCTTAACTCTAAGGGGATCTTTTAGAAATAAATATTTCTTTTGGTGAAACAAACATCAGTCTGCAGTTTAATGGCTTAGAAATTTTACTGTGCTTATTTCTCTTTCAAGTAAAATTTAAAATACATTTTTACTTAGCATGCATCGTATGATCCCATATGTTTAAAAAGCTTTAAAACATCTATTTATCTATCAGAGAGAGATGCCTGGAATAATACATTCCTAATGCAATAGTGGGGTTTATAGGCAGTGGAATTGTAGGACAGATTTTGCTTGTACTTTTTAACCTTCTGTATTATTTGACTTATTTCTATATACACATATATAGAAATATGTGTATTTTACAACAACAAAGTCATTTCTGAAAGGTGATAGATTTTTCGTGAGCTGCACTCACCAATAGCTTTGGTATAGTGTCTTGCCCCCAGGAGTAGCTCTGGGGCTCGGTACCAGAACGTCACAACCACCGGATCCAAATCTGCTAAAGGCTTCAAAGGTGAATTAAATAATCGGGCAAAGCCCATATCAGCTGGAAAACAGATAATAATAAGGTCAAGTCAACAGATTTTTACCAATATAACTGATTACTCTAATTTTACCACTACTATTTAGGAAGATGGGGAAACTGCTGAACTCTTCAACCTGGTTTATGGACACGCTCTGCTACTAGAGGCAGGGTGACCCTTTGCCCTTGGGCAGATTTCTTCCCACCTGTCATGCCACTACTGGAGACAGGGTAGTTAAGGTGCGTGTCCATTCCTTGTACTGGTTGCAAGCACTGACAAACTACATCCGTTACAGTACAGCTTCCCATTATTTGAATCAATAAGCCTGTTCGCCGGGGAATCAGACATTGACTATACAGTAAGTTAACACCACTATCTCCCCCCATTTATTTGGGTTGAATACTATTAACTTTAAAGAATCATAGTAAAATTTTTAAGCTGGAAAAGACCTTTTAAAAGATCATTATAGTTCAATCACTTCCTTTTTCTAGAGGAAAAAAAGTTTTTTTCAGAAGAAGAAATTAAATGATTTGACAAATGTCAAAAAACCCTAGCTCACAACTAGAGCTGTGGCATTTGACACAGTTTAATATATAGTGTAGTTATTCAGGCATGGCTGTTCATCCTATTACACTGTAATCTTAAAGGCAAAAACAGTCTTCATCTTAGTATCTAGTGTCATTACACATCGCTTTTATTAAATACACATGAATGAATAATCACTTATTCATACCATCTATCAAAAATTTCGAGATTCATCAATCATTTGTTTAGTTTTGCTTTCTTAATACGTATTTTTAATGAAGTAGGCCCTTGTCTAATCTACTTAATTATAGAGGTTAAAAGAAAAACCACAGAAATTTGGTAAAGATAAAACCATGACTCAGATTACTAAATATTGGTTTATATAAAAAATAGTATTTCTTCTTAAATGTGAATGCTTTAAGCATGAATATCCCCCCAAACCTGCTAACATCATATAATTCCAAACTAGATTTTGTTGTATAAAATTTCCTCAAATCTTATAGTAAAAATACATCTGTAACTACTGTTTGACTAGGTCTTTTCCAATTTGCACACTTTGAACTTACATTTGAACTTGATGCAACCAAATCGGACTTTTTAAAAACACAAATAAGGACTTAACAGGCATCTGGTGACTCTAGAGAGTAAGTACTGACAGGGCCTGGCTCTCAAAGGGAGTCAATGACCCAGGAGTACTTTGAGGTGCATCAAATTTTTGTGATATTTAAAATTTGCAAGGTTTGTATGATAAAAGAGTATTCTGAGAGTCTAAGTGGAAAGTGAGATTTGGGAAATTTACTGGGGAGGAGAGGAAGGAGGCGTTAGGAATACCTAGGTTTTTCTTTGTTGGGGAAGTGGTACAAATTAACTGATAATTTGAATTTATATTAAATGTTGCAATCAGAAATTACTTTGTAAAAGTACTCCCAGAATCCTGCTGCCTTTAAATTAACATAATTTAGTTACAACATTTCTTCTACCCACACAGGAAACAAACTAAATAAATGTAACAGACACAACTTAGAAATGACAATGGAAAAAACCAGTTAGAATAAATAAATTCAGTTCTATCCTTATAGGTGCCAGGCCAGAACTGGGTAAAATTTTGTTTTGATATATAAAGAAACAGAGCTATTAGAAAATATGCCAAGGTACAGAATGCTTGTTATTTTTTTTTTCCTATTAGGCAGAGGCCCTCTATCAGCAGGCTCATTCACACTTGAGAGTCTATACCTATCCAGCCTTCGTGGTTTTCCTAGTTTATAATTTCCAATGTTGACAAGGTCAACAGAAGTACATGTTCTGATGTAATCTGGCTCAGGTGAACAGAAGTGATGCTATAATCACTAATGTGCTGTATAAGTCCTTGTGACTAAAGGTGAGGCTGGCCTCTAATGTTGGATAGAAGCCACTCACCTTGATAGGCTATTTTTAATGAAGGCAAAGGTTTCTAAGAAACATCCACAGCTTGTTTTATAATTAGAACACTTCAAGCCCTAAAGATTGTCTGACACCTTTTAAGAGTGTGAAACATTTTTCATTTTTAACATAAACTCTTTAGAAATGGCTTTGATCAAGCAGGAACTACATGAATATACACATATTATTACAGCAAAAGTTAGAAATGATATAGGTGCCTGCAAAAGTTTTACAAGAGTGCTACATTGTGACTTATCAAAGATAAAACATACCAATTTTTACTCTTCCTCGCTCAGGACCTTCACCCATAACTAAAATATTAGCAGGTTTCTGTGGAAACAAAATAGTGATTTTTTTCAGTAGACAGTAGTGGTTGCTTTACAACAGACAATATATTAATATAACATAAATCCACCTTTACAAAATCTCATTTACTCAAAAATTAAAATCAAACACAGGAAGTCACCAAAGAAACTTTATGCAAAGCGATATGCAAACTTCATGAAGGCCCAAATGAGATAGCACTTTTCTCCAGGTAGAGTTAATAAGGCTTTTCTTGGCCCTTTTTTTAGTCTGTGCTCACTACTGTGAAGCATCTGACAGGAAGCTATAATGTTGTGGTTACTTCCAACTCTTTCAATTATATAAAATGTCCTGCAATTTTAAGGGAAAATGTATCTTCACAAATGGCTTAATTCTGAATAGCAAAGGAAGGAGCCAGCTGGTTATCTTTTTAGTTTTGGAAATGCAAAGTATGCACCTATGTTTAAACAAATAAATTATAGAAAAATCAATTTACTAAAGTCTTTTCTAAATGGATTAGTGAAGAGGAATTTTCTATGATCTGGTTTTGAGATTTTTTACGTTTAAATAAAAAAAGAAGCTAAAACTTAAAATAAGATTTTATAGAAGTAAAATTTCAAACAGTGTTAAAGTCTCTAAAAATATACAGGATTAACTATCATCTACAATCTGCTATGTGGTATCTACTACACTGACATGTGAGATTTGTGCCCTCCTCAGCAAGAAGGAAGAAGAGGGAAGAAGAGAAGAGGGTGGGACAGAGAGGAAGTGGTGGGGGGAGAGCAACCCCCAAACCTTTCTCACTCTGCTAGCCTGTTTATTTGGTCTTTAATTCTACCAGTCTGCTAAATAACAGTGAAATTAGATTACAATGCCCTTCAAAGCAACCTTAAAATTAAAAATGTTAATGAAGACTATCTACAGTGGTAACTAGTTCATAGGCTTCCCTAGCCATATTCAGTAACAGCCTCGATGTTATTACTGACAAAATGTAACTTACAGATGAAAAAATTTTTTGTCCCTAGCAAAAAAGCAAAGAATTGCTGAAACGGTAGCATATACATTTCAGAGGTTACAAATTCCTACGCTTTTAAGGGTGAAGAAACTGGGCACTAGAGACATTACATGACTTGCCCTGTAAGTATAATCATCTATAAGAGTAGGCAGCAGCAGAATCTATCCCATGTTTTAAGGCAAGTGCTCCCTTCCTAATATATCATTTTGAAAGTAACTTTACATAGCAAGTTTTTCAGTCAACAACGGTTTCATTCAAAAAAATTTTGAGAACCTCTATCAGACTGTACACACACACACACACACTCCTGGCCACTAGAATAACTGACAAAATACCTAAAGGAAGTACAGCATTAATGCTATTCCTTGTGGGCTACCTGCAAGTGCTGCCTAGCACAAGTAAAATTGCTTTCGTGCACTGTTAGTCACCACTGGGTTAGACTCTGCAGAGACTCTCAGCTCAGCCTACTTCAAAATGAAATCATATCTCTGAGACTAGCGTACAATATTGAAGGCAGAGGAGGGCTTTCCAAAGAGGCATCTGGCAGCATTTCTATTCGGCTGAGAAACAGAGCTTGCTCTCAACCACCAATGTGGGATCAGGGGGAAACTTCCATTTCTCTGCTAGAACTCTCTTCTTATGGTCTATTGGAGTAGAATTCCCTAAATATCTCTTGAACACGTTCTCTACTCTTTAACCTCATTACGATTCTTCTTCCATCCAAACTATCTTCTGTAAAGTTGCCAAGGTAACATCTCAAAAAGACAAAGCTGATCATATCACTCCCTTGCTTAAAATCTTCCATAGTAGTTATCATGGAAAATTACTGAAAGATTGAGTGAAAACAGAACACAAAATGATATAAAGACTGTGATTACCAATAGGTTAAAAAAAAAAAGTACCATGAGTAGAAGAACAAAGTTAGTGAGAGTGGTATGGATGAACCTTTTCAAAAATGTCTTTGAATGCTCTTGCTATGCTTTATTATTACTAAAACATTATTTCTACTTTAACTGGTCTCTCACCACCTGTGAATAAGATCCAATGTCCTTTTGAGGGGATGCAAGGCATCTGCAAGCTTATTCCCATCAATTTGTTCCACCCCCCTGCCACCACCCACATCCCCCTGCCATTTTCCGAGTCCTGTGACTAGACCTTTCAAAACCAGGTCATTGGTATCCCATTATTTCTGCCCCCAAAGATCATTCCTCTGTGTTACTTGGCATAATTTGATTCTCTGTCCCCCTACTTAATGACATAAATAATACTTGAATACATTCTGATTATAAACAATTCAAATTATAAAGTCACATATAATTAAAAGTTAAAGACCCTTCTGCCACCCATTGCTCTTCCACTACATCCCAAATCCTACTCCCTTCTCCAAAGGTATAAACTGATTAACTGGTTTGCTGTGATGGACTGTTCCAGGACTTAAGTGCTCAATTCTAAAATACTATCTCTGTATCTGGCAAGAGCAGAGCACAACATGGACATCTTTCTTCTTTTCTGCTTTCCTACTCATTCAGTAGCGGGGCCCATATCGAAGAAGCCCTAGGGTGAGTGGTATAGATGAGTTTACTACGAGATATAGGTGGAAAACTTCTTCCCTTGTTCTTCCTTTTGTTGGGTAACTTACCAGACTGTCAAGTTCCAAACCAGGGTTTTAGCACTGGTTGGGGGAATAAACAGTTTCTCTGTCAAGGATTTGGGGCCAAAGAGCTAGTTAATAGCTAAAAATCACTTTCCTAGGCAACTTGCTGCCTTTTGTATGATAAGAAGCAGAGCTCAGGGCTAAAAGCCAACATCAACACCACTTCTATAAGTGAATTTAAAATTCAGTTTGGGCAGGCTATATAGTCACAAAGGAGAATGGTGCTATGTTGTTTCAATGACACTATTTATAAACAATGGGTCCCTCCTCCTGTTATTTTCATGGCATGCAGCAGTGATGGCAAAGTGGTTTCATTTAAGGGGTCAATCCTGACTTAAAAAAAAAAAAAAAGTTGGGACGCCTGGGTGGCTCAGCGGTTGAGTGTCTGCCTTTGGCTCAGGTCGTGATCCCGGAGTCCTGGGATTGAGTTCCCCATCGGGCTCCCTGCGAGGAGCCTGCTTCTCCCTCTGCCTGTGTCTCTGCCTCTCTCTCTGGCTCTCATGAATAAATAAATAAAACCTTAAATACTTTCCCACATTAAAAAAAAGTTAAGGACTATAGGGAGCTCTATCTTGAGAAAGATAGGAACTGGGCTGATCAGGAAGCCACCATTATCAATCAGAAATATCTGACTTAGATGCAGAAGTGGAGAATGATGGCATACAACCTAGATAACTACTAAGACCTTTTTATTCTGGGAGTGAAAATGGGGTCTTCATATGTGCACTAAGGTGTCAAGGCAAGATAGAAACTTGGAGTCAACAGGAAAATTTCATTCTTGATAGATCTATGAAAAAAACAGCAATCCATAAGAAACCATTATTAGGGATCCCTGGGTGGCACAGCGGTTTGGCGCCTGTCTTTGGCCCGGGGCGCGATCCTGGAGACCCGGGATCGAATCCCACATCGGGCTCCCGGTGCATGGAGACTGCTTCTCCCTCTGCCTCTCTCTCTCTCTCTCTCTGTGACTATCATAAGTAAATAAAAAAAAAAAAAATTAAAAAAAAAAGAAACCATTATTAGTGCTGTTCTCTAAGATTTATTCAGAATTTAACTTTCACAAACATTGTAAACACCACAACCTAGTGGCACATTTTCTAGATACTCAGTAACTTTCAGTTCGGTTGTTAATCATTTTTTACTATCATACATGCTGAAAAAAATGAACTGTGATACATACATATGAGAGATTCAAACCTGGGCAACAAAGACTTAAGTAGGCATATATTCAGTAATTTAAAAAATTGTTTTAATGAAATGTTCTAAGTAGTTGAGTCAGAAATTTGGAAACCCAGTGAATGAGATCTGGAAGATGTCTTTGTAATAGTTTTCCCTTATTCTTCTGAGCTATGAATTTCTTGAGCTATGAATTCTGAGCTATGAATTTCACCTCTAATACTAAATTTATAGGCACAGCCATATTTATTCCTAATAAAAATGTGCACATATTAATATATACATGTATATTTTCTTGTACATAGAAATATATTTTCCAAGTTAGATTTATTTAATTGTATTTTGTAAAACAAAAATAGGTGTAAGGTAAGGCATAACACAGTTCAAGCAAAAAATCTAATAAAATGTCCACTAAGAAAAAAAAAGATAACTTTAAGTAATCTTGAAGACTAGAAAGCTGAATAATATTGAGATCACACATCTCAAGGGAGAGAGATTAAGTGGCAGAGACAGGATATCAAAAATCTCTTACTTTTCAGAACAGTTCCAGTGTCATTATTAAGAATTTAACCAAATTTTACCAAAAAAATTATAGTTTGTATTCAAATCTGAAAATCACTAACTCCAAAAACTATTCTAAACAATATTAATTTATATATTTGCTAGTATAACAGTGATCAGTGAATAGTACAAACTATTGTTTGTACTGTTTTGTGTTCTGTCTTCTCAAGTATTATTTTCTGGACAAATCTGGATGTTTGCACATTACTTTTACTAACTAAATTGTATTCCTCTATTACTAGACAGCTGGTTGTATCTCCCCCAAACCTCCACTTCTGGCACCAACCCTGACGATGCTCTCATTGACAGTATTTGTATAATTTATACTTGCCTCCCTGCTACCCCCAAAACACCCTGACATATACATCAGGTAATTTCCTTGGGATGAAATCTCAAAGCAGAATTATCAGATCAAAAAATATCAATAGCGTTATTGTTCTAAAACTAGAAGTTTGTTTTGTTTTTTAAATTTCAAAAGTGGGCATGTGCTCAATGGACATAACCTGGGAAATGAAGAAAAAGGACAATGTGCTTGATAACAGATGACTGAAAACAAAGCATCTATAGTCTCTGACCACCACAAACATTTCAAGTTACCTTTTTGGGTTTTTTTCCTCTTTATAAAACTAAAAAATAGCATCATACTAAATATATTGTTTGTACCCCTTCGGCACTAATATATCATGAAGATTTTTAATTTGGAAATTACTTTTCTCACATAATCCTTATGAATCCTATGGATTCACTGTAACTTACATCCATTAGCTCCTATTAAATGTTTAGGTTGTTCCTAGTTCCTTATTAAAAGAAAAATAATGCCATAACAAACATTTCTGAATCTGCCTATGATTGATTCCTAGAAAGTCAAATTGCTTTGTAAAGGTTATAAACATTTTTAAAGTTTTTTGATACACATTAACAAATTTTGCCCTTTAAGGGTTTAAGTATCGGTTTTATAAACATTCTTTTATAAAAACAATACCATTAAGTGTGATAAAACCAATCTGCAAAACCAAAGGCAATGTGTGCCTGTAAGATTTTATAATTTTTATTAGCTTAAGTGATACATAATAGTAACTTATTCTAGATAGTAAAGTTATATTGTTATTTTTGCCATTTTTCTAATATATTGCTTTCCTCTTGCTAAAAACTGTACATTTTATATTCTCTAAGAGTATTTTTACTAGTGTTTTTTTACATTTCAGCAGGTCTACTGTATCTTTAGTAATAGTTACAAATTTATTGTTAGGAATTTACCTCCAGCTAAAGCTAGAATAAATACCCTAATTTTTAAATATACATTTTACATCCTATGATCTCTATGGGTTTTAGTGTAGTTTTAAGAAATAAGTAACAAAAAAAATTTGTTATAGACAAGAAAATACTTCTCCCTAGTATACTAAGGAGTGATGCCTTTGTTTATTGTAAATAACTTCTGGTTTATTACATAGTAAGTTCTTATAACAGTGTGAATGTATTCATTCAATTTTTTAAATACTTTTGATACTTAAGAAAAACACATTGTTTTCCTTCTAGAATATATGATCTTTTAGAAAAGTTTATTCTTTTTCAAATATGATTAAGAAAGCACAATTTACTATCCATATTTAATCATAATATATTGGTACATTTTCTTTTGTTGATGTATTTTTCATTCAGTATTGCCACTCTGTTGTGGTCTGCTTTTTCTTGTAACAACATAACAATATTACTTAAACTTACCATAAACATAATTTTAAATGGCAACAACAGTTCATCTTTCCTCCATGTAATAATTTGCACAATTATTTTCTGTTAGACATGTATTTTTTTTTTCAATTTGTCACTATTATCAATAATGCTGTGATGGCCTTTCACCATTTTTTATAATCTCCTTAAGAGAGTTTATTAAAAGTAGGATTGCTAGATCAAAAGGAATGAATATTTTTTAAAGCTCTTGATAGATTCTAGGTTGTAACTCATGTCATAGCAGTTAATGTTCATTCATTCAACATACTGAGGACATATCACCTATCATGCACTATCCTTGCCATGAGATAGTAAGAAATAGACATGGTCCGGGTCTATAGGGAAGTCAGACATTAGATAAAGATCAACAAATACATAAAAAATTAGAAATTTACCAAATGCTATTAAAAAAAAGGAAAAAAAATACTATTCCATTAGAGAGAATGAGGGTCCTATTCTGAATAGGTGGTGAGGGAAGGACAAATGGGGGCATTACTTTGGATAGGATGGTGAGGGAAGGCCTTTCAAGGTGACACTTAGGCTGGAATTTGAAGGATGAGAAGAAAGGATTATTTATGTAGGTGTTATGTTATGTATGAACTTTGCAGTTCAAAGGAAAAACAAGAAGTCTCTGAGGTAACTCTATAGCTTGGTTTATTCAATAAAGCATTTATTTCTTTAACAGAGAAACCACAAGCAGGGGAACGTAGAAGGGAAAGGGAGAGGGAGAGGAAGAAACAGGCTCCTCACTGAGCAGGGAGCCCCATATGGGGCTTGAGCCCAGGACCCTGGGATCATGTCCTGAGCCAGAGGCAGATGTCTTAACTGACTGAGCCACCCAGGCACCTTGAGAAGGCCTTTGTGAGTAGAGTATGATAAGCAGGGGCAGACTGGCAGGAAAGGTAGTTATAAAGGCAGGGCCAATTAATATATGGTCTAGTTTGAAGATAAAATATCTTTATCTCTAAAATGACAATAGTATTAGAAGCAACAGTATGACAACAGCAACATACATGTTAGTTATATGCTAGGTCCTCTACATAGATTAACTCATTTAATCCTCACAATTACTCCATATCAGCATGTATTATTATTCCAATCTATAAATGAGATGACAAAGGCTATAAAAGCCTCAGCTGAACTTAGTTCATGTTAACCATTTCATACTGACTTGTCAATAGAACACGAGTTAAGATACAGGTAGTTTGGTTCCAGAGTCTGTCCTCTGAAACCACTACATTAGACTGCTAGTGTACAACTGAGCACTATTATTTGATAGGCAAAAATGGCAGCTTCTAAATATTGTTGCATTACTTTCCCAGTGAAACTGGACTTTTAAAAATGTTTATACACAAACTGCATATATATGTGTGCTAAGTATATATAGTGAATTAACTGCTAATGTCATTTGTGGTCTGATTTTTGGTTAATCTTGGTGTTTTTAACTTATATAATGTTGTTATTACTCACTTTTCTAACATGTTTCAAAAGTTTTTCTGGTTTTTTTATTTGCCTTTCAAACAATTGGTATGAAAAGATGTATTTCTGCTTGCTTGTATGATTTCAAAAATTCTGACAGTGACTGTGTCTTGCAATCTGCGATGGATGTATACATTTAACTCAAGAGTATCTTTTGTACTTCCAAATTCTGTGTCTTAAACAGCATATTTTTTCAATTGATGATGTCTAATAGTTAAGGAAATATAGTTCTGGTTTTATTTCTAACTTTATCTTATTGTGTTCTCAAAGACTGATGCAGAATTTGTGCCTTTGTAAGTACTTACCACAAATCTTTATCTTCTAGTACACAATGGCTAGAAGTATAATTTTGTGAGTGAATGTTTATTTAAAAAATATATATTTTTAGGCAGTTCTAATTGCCAAGCAACTCTATCACATCACTTGCTTTATTCTACAATATTTGTTCATTCTTTACTTGATAAATTTTCTCATAATCTGAGAGGAAAAAGGGCAAGGTATACAATTATATATATTTCTATATCCTTTTGTACAATTGTCAAATTGAACAAACCATAAATTCTTTGCTGTATTTTAATCACTGTCATTAAAAAATGCGTTTCAATCTTTTGAAATAAAATATACTTTATCTGATACTATAATTTTGTTTTTGAACAGACACAGATTTGAGACCAAACTTTTTTTTTTTCCCCTAAACATTTTCTGAATATGATAGATTTCTTTAGAAAATGAGGAAGTGGTTAAGAATAAGGCTGAAAAAACTCAGGGGTGTCACCAATCATTAAATTGTGTGGCCTTGGGATCCCTGGGTGGCGCAGCGGTTTGGCGCCTGCCTTTGGCACAGGGCGCGATCCTGGAGACCCGGGATCGAATCCCACGTCGGGCTCCCGGTGCATGGAGCCTGCTTCTCCCTCTGTCTGTGTCTCTGCTTCTCTCTCTCTCATTCTATGTGACTATCATAAATAAATAAAAATTTAAAAAAAAAAAATTGTGTGGCCTTAACCTCCACTTCATCATTTATAAAATATGAATAAAAATAATGACAACTATCATTGCAGATATTAAGTGTGACAAATGTTCATAAAAGGCTTATAAGCATGATGCCTGATATGTAAGGTCCTAAATATATTATAATGAGAATTACGATGGCAGCTAGCATTATAATCTGTCAACAGTGATTCACTGCTATAGTGATTCTGAAGTAAAAATTTCCTGGGGTTAGGCTGCCCTTCTTGAGTGGACAGTGCCCCCAAAGTTATTTTTCTAAATGGCCCTATGAAACACCCCTGGTAGTTTTGATCTTCTAGATTTTAGTCATTTATACCTTTTAGACATTAAAAAAATGCTTATTCTTAGTATCAGTTTTTAAAAGTTAAAGTAATAAAAATACACAGTGTTGTAGAAAATTAAAATATAGGAAAGTAGAGAGGATATGAAATTTACCTGAAATCTCATCTTATAGAGTTAAACCATTACAAACATCTTGATGGACATAATTCTAGATATCTCTAAATCTATATTATTTAGATTTAATACAAATATCTTATAAAGCTCTTTTGCTTCCTGTTCACTGTTAAGTGAACAAATAATAAATGCACAGTACTACTGCATTTACCCTATTTTATGAAGCCTCCCCTATAATAGTTATCTAGGTTATTTCTGGTCCAGAACAGCTCCAGAACATTGTTAAATAAGTAGTGACAGAAGGTCAGAAGGTTAATGGCTGTTGATTTGATATACGTACTTCTCGTGTTTGGAGGTTTCCTTCTTTTATTATGTTTATAAGAATTTCAACCAGAAATGAATATTAAATTTTGTCAAATAATACTCCATACTGAATTTTGCCAAAGTTTTACAACTATTGAAATAATCAGTGTTCTCTTAGCACTAGTATTTTGAACTCTGTTAATAGGTTTCCAAATACTAAATCAACCTAGCATTCTTTAAATGAGCTTCATTTACTTAGAGCATAGTATTCTTTTAATGTCGCTCTGGATCTTATTTGCTAACAATTTACTTAAGAAATATGCACAAAGGGATCCCTGGGTGGCGCAGCGGTTTGGCGCCTGCCTTTGGCCCAGGGCGCGATCCTGGAGATCCGGGATCGAATCCCACGTCAGGCTCCCGGTGCATGGAGCCTGCTTCTCCCTCTGCCTGTGTCTCTGCCTCTCTCTCTCTCTGTGACTATCATAAGTAAATAAAAAAAAAAAATTAAAAAAAAAAAAGAAATATGCACAAATATTTACATGATACTGGGTCCAGGGCTACATGCATTATCTTTACCAGCTTTGTGTCAGTGTTATGCTTTCTTCCTACAAAGTTATTAAGGAAATTTTCTTTTGCACTACTCTAGAATAGTTTATACAGTGTAGGATTAGCTGTTGTTTGAGGGTTGAAGCAACTGTGAAACGATTCACAATTGTATTTTATAGAGATATTCCTGTGACAAATGTCTTTATTTCTTCCGTAATTATTGGTCTCTTTAGTTTTTCTACTTCTTCCAGTGTCGATTATGGTAATTTGTATTTATTTTAAAATGCTTATTTAATCTAGGGCTTTGTAGAACACTAGAATAGTTCAATAACCATTAAAAAAATTTAAATAGTAGTCAAAAGTCATCAATCACCATTTCAGTGCACCAGAATTGGGAGTTTTACAGATGACTTTCACCAATCTTTCAAGAATAAATAATGCCTACAATGCACACACTATCCCAGGGACTACAATCATTTTCTGAAGCTGATAATCATGAAAACAAAACAGAACAAAGACAATATACAAAAGATAAAGATCAATCTCTTTGTCAATAAAGACGAAATAAAATATTAGCAAAGGGAATCCAATAGTGACTGAAAATACAATCAAGACCAAGTAGAATGTAAAGATGGATCAACTTCAAAAAGAACCAAAACCATATAAATATTAAGTTTCTAAAATAGCTACTAAAATAGCTCTATTTCCATCTCAAAAGGTACAGAGAAAGTACTAAATAAAATCCATTTTTGTTTTAGGAACAATTAGATATAGAAGTAAACATCTTTAACTTGATATTTTTATGTTCCTTTAAAATTTTAGTATCCCATAACTGGGTTCTATCTTATACCTTCTGTGTGACAGTCACGTTGGCAAAATGTTTTCTTTCTTAGTGATATATAAAACAACGCTGAAGCTTTCTGCTTTCCAGTCTGCAGTACAAAGACACAATATGATATGTGAAGGACAGATTTTGTGTATCAGTCTCAGAGAAAGTTACAGAGGCATTTTAGGTAGTGGAATAGGATTTGATTTACTTTTTATAGGAATTATTCTCACGGCTATACTAATATTAGACCATAGAAACCACAAGACTACAATGTTAGATCGCTTGGGAGTTTTTACAGTAATCCAGGCGCCCTGCATCAGAAGAGCAGTAAAAGAAATGATAAGAAGCAAAGCCACAAGGCAATAAGTGGAGTCCAAAAAATTCAATAGTGTAAACTGGAAAGTCAGGTTATTGTGGGGTAAATAAACAGAAATTAATGAAATAAAGTGAACCTATACATCTAGTAGTCCTGGAAGTCCACCTAGAAAATACAAATCCATGTCCTGCCAGCAAAGAATTTTGGAAACTATTTGTGGCTCCTGATTGATCTAGAGATAGCTGAGCTACAAGAATGCAGAATCTCTGCCGAATTTTGCCCTTCCCTTCATAGTTAATTTTCTCCACAACTGCTTCTCCCTGACAATAAGCGCCAGTTTACTCTTCTTTGAGAAATGGCACTAGTCAGATGAGTGGGACCAATGGCCAATGTGCTATATTCAAATCTGAGTTACTAGACGGTCTTATTGTAGTTTGATCTGAGATATGTTTGAAAGGGGGACTTGACAAGAATCCATTTATTTACTCAATAAATAATTATTGTGCTATTCTGGGTACTAATCATATAGCACTAAAGGAAATGGATAAAGTTCCTGCCCTTAAGGTATACTTATATTCCCAGGGCAACTTGATGATGAATTGGAAGTAAAATGAACATTATTATATGTCAGTCACAGTCCTAACTTTAAATGAATCTCAATTTACAAGAGATAAAACTATAGGTTTGGCTCCATTTATAAATGAGAAAAGTAACACTTAGGTTAATCTTACCAAAAGTTACATAATTAAGTGGTGGAGTCAAGATTCAAACAAATCTTAGGCCCACAATAATAGGGGCTTAATTTTTTTAGGAGGCATAACCCAAGATCCCTTATTGGTTCTTGCCACATGCAACTCTTTCTTATTTTTCTTCTTAACTTTTCCTGTTATTTTTTACTTTTTCCTACCTTTTACCTACTTTTTTTTTTAATTTGTAGACTCCCCTCTTCCTCCTTACCATGAAGGCCCAGACAACATCTGATTTTACCAGCTGGTGTTCATCAGATGGGAAAAAAATAAAGGGGAGATCAATCAGAAGAGAGGGGCCAAAGAATGAGTGTTAATGCATTCCAAGTTTTTTACCTTACCTCTTCTAAGGCATACATCTGTGTAATAACAAGTCTATCATAATAAAAACACTAGTCACTCCTGGAAATGTTGAATGGTGACGGGATGGTTAACTGCTACAAGCATTACCAAGAATTAACACACCATGTAAGGAATGGGAATGGTCAGTTCCAAGAGCCTTTCCAACTTTATGGTCTACTAGTCTATGAAATTAGGGAACACCAAGAAATGGTCTTCATTTCAAATGCTACATGGTATTTACATAAAAACATTTTAAAACTAATGATTAAAAAAAATTAGCCGTCTTATCTCCCATCATTTACATTTTTATTAAACAGGCATCTTAACAGGCACTGACCTAAATTATACAAGCCTGTCTACAATTTGAGAAGACCATACATTCTAGAGAAAAGAAATGAATCTTAGAAATTCAGACATCTATTTTATTTTTTAAAAAGATTTATTTATTTTAGGGAGACAGAGAGAACCCATGTGTGTCGTGGGAGTGGGGGTAGGGGCAGAGAGAGAAAATCCTAAAGCTGCCTCTCTGCTGAGCCTGGAGCCTGTAGCTCCATCTCTCCACCCTTGAGATTATGACCTGAGCCTGCAAACAAGAGCCCAGATGCTTAACTGACCACCACCCAGGCAACCCTCAGCCATGTATTTTAGCACAGAGTTAGGAATCCTCAGATTATGTAACTATTTAAGAGTAGTATATCTATGACATGGTATTTATCTGAAGGCAAATTATATATAAATTAAACAATAAAAACGGACATTGGTAATTACAACAAAGTGATACCCTATGAAGAAAAAGTAAAATCCCAGCTGTACTGAAAGTAAGAAACTTTAATAAAGAAATATTTTTCAATAGTTAATTTAATAACTATCGCTAACAATATCTTATTCTACCTGAGGGAACTTTCATTTTTACTAAAAAATTCCTATGTGTTGATTAGAACATTTACAAGCATTTACATAAAATCTTGACCTTTTATGTTGAACTGACTTTGAAATGTGGCTAACTGCATATGCTTATTTCTTTAGGAAGATTTCCTCTTCCCCTCCGATAAGACCGCTTCTCATCTGCTTATATCTGCTAAAGACATACAGTTGTCAAACTGAAAAAGACTTACTTAAAAATATACGTGGCCACAGGAGCCTGTGATTTAAACAGGTTTATAGTAACAATTATAGCTGACATAAGACAAAACCTTATATAATATATTCTATCTTTAAAGCTTAAAATACTTTGGTAAATCTTCACCAGTCTAGAAAACAATTTAATACTCCAAAACTTCAAGGCCTGAGTCTACCATTAGAAAATCAGACTGGAATATTAATTTTTATATGCTCTTTCAAAGTATAATTCAGAGAACTATGAAACTATTTTTTTGGAAAAGCTGTTTCTTGATATTTTGACTACAGTGTATTTCTCTCTTCCACATGTAAAAGTCTAAAGGCCACAAGCAAAAAAAATTAGGAATTCAACATTAATACTACATACAGTAGTAATAACTTATATCTGATGCAGGCCGAGACCTGATAAATTCTTGTCTTTAATATGATTCAAAAGTCCTTTAAACAAAACCTTCCCAAATCTGTCCTGTTTTTGGAAATACACTGCTCTGGATGATAGTAAATTTTGTTTATAAAAATGTAAGTGGTTATATAAATGATATAATGATTTATCACATCAATTATGTTGAAAGTAGTGAAAAGATATTTCTGACTTAAAACTGATGGTCCTCTACTTCTAAATTTTCAGGATCACTCAAAAAGTCTCACATCCTAAAACAAACAAACAAATGACAACCTTAATGAGATTATTTAGAATAACCATTCTTGATTGGTGAGAAATTTGACTAACAATATTCTAGTAGTGTGTTGATAAAGTGTCTGAAAGGACTCATTCAGAATCTAAGAAAAAGTAGTCTACAAGCAAGATGCAAACCAAATAACAATATTTTTTATTACCAACTTGTAACCTGCACATATAAACATGTGTATTTGCAGTTGTGTCATTTAGTAAAAATAAATAGGCTACTTTTCATTATTTATGAAAAAGTGAATACAGTCCATTGGGTATACTCAATATTAAGAACAAAATCAAGCAAATCTAGCATTTGTCAAGAAACCAAACAGACTGTTTACAATCAAATATTTTCAAGGAAAATTGCCCAGTTGATCATTTAAGTAAACATACTTTAGAATAGCACAAAATTCACAATATTAATTAAAATCAATGCAAACCTCATTTGTTTGCCTTAATCAGTTATCATCAGTAAAACCCATGTTTTATACTCAAGCCTAAATTTCATGAATGCAATCTTAATGCTACACAATTTTTTTTTTTTACATTTATTTATGATAGTCACACAGAGAGAGAGAGAGAGAGGCAGAGACACAGGCAGAGGGAGAAGCAGGCTCCATGCACCGGGAGCCCGACGTGGGATTCGATCCAGGGTCTCCCGGATCGTGCCCTGGGCCAAAGGCAGGCGCCAAACTGCTGCGCCACCCAGGGATCCCATTAATGCTACACAATTAAACAAACAAGAAAATTAGAGTAAATTCTTGGTAGTTCCCAATAAACGAAGCAAATCTCAAGCAATAAGCATGATTAAACCTGACATTTCCCAAAGTATTTTTCTTCCCCAAAACTCTGGGTTTTTGGTTTTGTTTTGAGAGAGAGACAGAGAGTGTGCAGGGGAGGAGAGAAGGGACAGAGGGAGAGGGAGAATCTCAAGCAGGCTCCATGCCCAGCATAGAACCGGAAGGGGGGGGGTCCATCTCACCACCCTGAGATCATGACCTGAGCAGAAATCAAGAGTTAGACCCTTAACCAACTGAGCCACCCCTCGCAAAAGTTCTGTTTTAAAGAAATACACTTAACATCTCCCCCACATTCATCTTACAGAAGCTAAAGTATACAGAAGGGGCAAAAAACACAACAGAGGCTGCGAATGCCAGCTCCTTTCTTCCCAACTGTTCAATTATTTTGTTGCTTGCCTGTTCTAGCATATGAGTAAATCTCAGGGTCCGTTCTGCTTGTTCCCCGCCACCACCAAAGAAATTACCCACCCAAGAGTGCCTGGGTCGCTCAGCTGGTTAAGCATCTACACCTTCAGCTGGGGTCTTGATCTCTGGGTCCCCTTGCTCGGACTCTGTCTCTCTCAAATATATAAATAAAATCTTTAAAAAAATGAATTAGCTGGCCCTTCTTTTTAGGCAGAAAGAAAACATCACACTTAAAAACATCCCAAGCCACACTGAATAGCATGTGTGAACTCTTTAAGACTAAAGAGACATTTTCCTGTTTCTAGTTCAGATGAAAGACTTTTTTTCTCACTATAACAATAAGTTAACTGCAAACTATTCAATTTTAAAAAGTTATTAAAGAAAGTGAAACTTGCCTGAAATTCTCCCACCCATAAATAAATCCTACTTAGAAAAATTTATTCCCAAAAGGCGACTACTACTTAAAATAATTTAATCACTGTCAAGAAGTTTGTGTAAAACTTCAGTTTTCACTAAGTATTTTCTAAAGATTTAAGCAAGTTTTTTCTTCTTTTCCTAACTATATCAAATACCTTTTGGGAAACTGTATAGCGCAGTGGCTTTCAAACCTTTCTTAAGACAACCCACAGGAAAAAAATCATTTAATATTAAATGACAATATTCACATATAAATATATATGAAACAAAAGTCTCATGACAATAACTGCCTTTAATATGTATGATGTACTCTGATATTTTTTCTATTCTATTCCATTAAAAAAATAAAAAATAAAAAGGCTGGTTGAATTGTGTGCTTTCCTGATTCACTTATGGCTTACAACCTTCAATTTAAAACTCACTAACCTAGAAGAAAAACCCCTACATTTAGGGATCCTGCTGTGTTATAGTTCTCCAAGTAACCAGAACCGAGGTATTTAACGTCTTTGCTTCTTAGTTTCTCCACTTATTAGTGACAGAATTCAACAGACAATAAAACATCCACCTCAAAACAAACCGTATCACCAAGAGCAAATATTAGTATTGGTAAACAAAACTAATAAACCAGGCACTCTTTCTCTCAAATAAAGAGAATCAGACCCAGAATACCCCCATAATTCATTATGCTACCATCAATACATGATAAGATGCCTTAATAAAGAAGGCTCTCTGAAATTGAGTTTGAGTCCATGGCTCACTCAGAGATTTTGATCTTATGTGACGATTGCTAGGAAACCAACCCCATCCTTCCCCAAGAACAGATGAAGCCCCACCAATTGATTCCAAGTTACTGGGACTGCAGGGCAGCAGCACTATCAGACATTTTTTTTTAAGTCATGTTAAAACTTCGAAATGGCTTGCACCTCTTTTAAATATGTATATACAGTGACCCACTGGGCTATTTCACTTCTCACAGTAGCACATCTCCATTGGCATACTCCCAAAGGAAATCTCTGTAGAGATTTATTTTCTAAGAAACTTTAAGCATAAAGAACTATTCTGAATTGGTTTAGGGCAGGAGTGCTTACAGCTGACAGTTGCAATACTACAACAAAGCACTCCAAATTTCATATACAGCCTTGTAATTCAGCTTGAATAATAATAATAATAGCTATGATGAAAAATTACAGAATCTCTCACTTAATATTACACTTCACTTAGTGCAACAGGATGAAAATACAACCTTATGTGCCTGGTAGTTTCAAGTTAATTACCACTATGATAAAACCATTAAAGTCTTAATTAAAATGAAATTCTGAGTATCAGTTTTTTTTAAAGTGGGACACATTAATGACCATATGAGAACTTGATACACACTTAACAAAAATTAATGGTCAATTGGCCAGTCTTATTAACTACTACTCTACTTTCCTATGTTCCTCTGCAAATATGTTTAAAGTCCACGTCTTTAGAGTCCGATTTAAGTGTAAACCACTTCTATAGTGTGTCTGATACAGCTGGATGAATTTTTTTTTTTTAAGATTTTATTTATTTATTCATGAGAGACACAGGCAGAGGGAGAAGCAGGCTCCATGCAGGAGGCCTAATGTAGGACTCCATCCCGGGACTCTGGGATCACGTCCTGAGCCAAAGGCAGACACTCAACTGCTGAGCCAGCCAGGCATCCCAAGGATGAATATTTTCAACCAAAAGCATAAAATTCAGCCAGCACTGAGTGCACTAGAAAATTAAAAATGAATAAATATTAGCTAGAAATTAAAGTATTTACATTGTGACTAGTAATGAACTGTGTTAAATGTAATATAAAAGTGAAATAAGAGTTGCAAATTCAGAACAGCTGGTTTGTTCAAAAGGCAGGTACTGCTGCCTTAATTACAATTAAAGAATAATTCACACAGAAGGGACTCTTAAGATGTTTTTGAAAAAACTAAGGGACCCATGATGGAGATGTTCTAACATTAAGATTAAAGAAAAACATTTGAAAAAACAAATGACATAAGAAGAACGTGAACAAACAGGTAAATGGTCAGGAAACAGGTTTCACTGGGTGTAACAAAAATATTAGGTAGAGGAAGAGTGTGATAAAAAAGAAATCAACAGATCAATATCATTAGCTGAATGGTCTTTGGACTGACTGAGAAGAGCGGAGTTCTTTTAGGTAGAAAGAGGTAGGCTCCTGAAAACTAAAGATGTAGTATGAGAGGAAGTACTTTTGCACAGCTCCACTGCAGTAAATCACAGTAGTGCTAAGATTGTGGGCAGTAGAAAAAAATGCAACAGAGTATGCACGTCTGTATCTACAGACAAACATCCAGTAGCAGAAATAACCTATAGAGAATCACCTTGGAAGCCACTTTGTTTCTGTTACAAATGAGCTAATTTGTTCATTCAACAAATATAAGCAGTATTGTATACACTGATTGTGTATTTTGCTAAGTCACTGGGAAGGATACAAACATATTAAGCCAGTCTCTGATCTCAGGAACTTATAATCAGATAGAAAAATTACCAAAACTAGTTTAAGTACCCATGAGAAGTTCCAAGTAACTCCTACAGGACTTTAGATATACACACTCTCACTTCCAGCCAGGGTGATATGGGGGGACTTTATTGCTGAGGTAGTAGGAGCAGAGCTTTAAAGGCTGAATAGAATTTTAAACACTAGAGAGGAAGGGAAAAAAGGATTCAAGTAGGCAGGGCAATCTCTGAGTTGGCTGGAAGTAGGTATACTGAGTGAGAAGGAAGAAAAAGATTAAAACCGGCTATCACTTCAATTCATATACTGGCATGCATACACCCGATAGATTTTCAAATTTTAATCTAATCACAGAACTCTTAAAAACAAAAAAAAAAACTTTTCAAATTTATTTCATGACTGTACAAAAAAAAATCCTAAATTTAGAAAGTTATATAAAAAACAATCATTTCTACTGAAAGAAGTCAGACAGACAAGCGAGTGAACTGGCTGGATGTCCTAAAATGGTCATAGAAGAGGCACTAGTAGTGACAGCTTCTCATGATCTTGCCAATGTGCTTTAACTCAATCAAGGAGGACTACCATTTCAGAGAAAAACTTCAGACACCACTGCCTTCTGGCTTCTACACAAAAAAGTATCAAATACAATTTTGATTGTTTACTGTCTTTTTATTTGTGCTCAGAAAAAAACCCAAACTCAACCCACTCAGGCTAAAAGACTTCAAACATTTCCTTATTTTGAGTCACTTAAATATTATCTTTTTTTGAAGTTTTCATTAAGATTTCAAACTTAGTTCCTCTCTAGAGTAGTAGGTAAAAAACTTAATATTCCTTAACCCAACACTCTTATTTTATAAAAGCAGATAACTGGGGGGTAAAAAATGAATTAACTGGTCCCATATTGTCTGTCTGTCTATCTATCTATCTATCTATCTATCTATCTATCTATCTATCAGAGACACAGAGAGAGAGAGAAATAAAGGCAGACACACAGGCAGAGGGAGAAGCAGGCTCCATGCAGGGAGCCCGACGTGGGACTTGATCCCAGGTCTCCAGGATCATGCCCTGGGCCGAAGGCAGGCGCTAAACCGCTGAGCCACCCAGGCTGCCCGGTCCCATATTGTTTCAATTTTGCACCTGTTTACTCATTTGTATAGGATGGTTATTTTACATGTCAACCTGGCTGGGCCATGGTGCCCACATATTTGGTCAAACATTTTTTTTTTTTTTTTGGTCAAACATTTTTCTGAATGTTTCTGTGAGGGTGTTTTTGGATAAGGTTAACATTTAAGTTGGTAGACTTTGAGAAAAGCAGCTCACCCTCCATAGCACTGGTGGGCCTTATACAATCAGTTGAAGACCTTAATAGAACAAAGACTGATGCCCTTTGAGCAAGGAGAGAGAATTCTGTCAGCAGACTGCCTCTGGACTTGACTGCAACTCTTCCCTCCAGGCTCCAGTCTTCAGGCCTATCCTACAGATTTTGGACTTACGAAGCCTCCACAATTTGCATGAGCGAACTCCTTAAAATAAATCAATCTCCCTCTCTGTCTACACACACACACACACACACACACACACACACACTTTGGTTTCTCTGGAGAATCCCAATACATATGGTAATGATAGAACCAGGACTATGGCCTCTTGGTCAGACTATTTTCATTTCCCATGGAGAGGCGAATAAAAGAAAGGGAAAGAGTGTAGCCAAGGGAAAAATAAAGCAAACATCTTTGTTTCTATTTATCTGTGCTTACAACAAAGTATATATGTAAACTAAATTATACATACATATTTTAATGTTCTAAAACTAAAAACGGGGATCCCTGGGTGGCGCAGCGGTTTGGCGCCTGCCTTTGGCCCAGGGCGCGATCCTGAAGACCCGGGATCGAATCCCACGTCGGGCTCCCGGTGCATGGAGCCTGCTTCTCTCTGCCTCTCTCTGTGTGTGACTATCATAAATAAATAAAAATTAAAAAAAATAAAAATAAAAAAAAATAAATAAAACTAAAAACGTTTGCTTAGATTCATAAATTATGTCACAAAAATAAATATTGCATGTGCTTCCTTTCAGGCCCATTCTTCTTAAAACATCCACACACACATATGCATTTATTATGGACTTCAGTCCAACCACAGTTCCAGTTCCAGAGTTTATGAATCTCTATTTCCTACGAAGGATGACAGACCCCAGTTACTAATCTGCTACTATGTGATGATTAATAATGACAAAATGAATATTTATTACATAGGATTATTGCTAAAGTTCAACTACATATATCAAAGAATTTTGTAACTATCATCTCAAACCAATATGTGTATTAATAATGAAAACAATTTTACTAAGCAAAAGCTTCAAAAACATTCTGGGGCATTATTAAAATGATGTTTTTAGAGAGTCTGTGGCAACTAACCATCTTAGTATGATGTTTCTTTGGCAAGTCAACAATTCAACCCATTGGTCCAATTCATGACGTTAGAAATCTATATATATATAGATCTATATCTATATATATATATATATATATCTATATCTATATAGATCTATATATATATCTATATATCTATATATATATATCTATATATATCTATATATAGATATATATAGATATATATCTATATAATATAGATATTATAAGATATATCTATAAGATATATCTATAAGATAGATATATATCTATATAATCTATATATATATATATAAATCTATATAGGTCTTTTAAGATCAATATTGCCACATTTAATCTAAACCAGACTGAAGGGATCCCTGGGTGGTGCAGCGGTTTGGCGCCTGCCTTTGGCCCAGGGCGTGATCCTGATCCAGGGCGTGCCTATGTCTCTATCATAAATAAATAAAAATAAAAAAAAATTTTAAAAATAAACCAGACTGAAAAGCAGCAAGGAATGAAATTAACTATTAATTATATTTGTTCTTATAGGGTACATATTTCATCTGCAAATAATAACAAGTATTTGAGGTACAGTTTTAAAAAGTGATGTTATACAGCTTCTGAAGAACATTTTTCAAAGTAAATACTTTCTTGCTATATATGTATACATATGAATTTTTAATGTAACTACAGTTGAACATCATACAACATCAAATCTCCAAAATTTAGTTTTCAATTAACAGAAGGTAGGCACATTTAAAAAAAACAAACCGTGATAATGAATCTTTCTTTCAAAACTTGAGAACAAATTCAAGAAGCAAGCACCTGAACCAGTAAGATCCAGACTGGGGGCAGAGGAAGTTACCACTTTAATGACACAATGGTTCAATGTGCTGCTATGTGCCTGCGATGCACAAAAGATTTAGGTGTAAGGAGTCACACCCAGACAAAACAAGAACTCTCACTCCAAATGGGGAAATCAAAGGAGGTAGCAGTACACAATATATTACAGTTCAGAAAATATTTTTGATAAATTGACTATCAAACAGATAGCAGTGGCAAATAAGGGGGGTAACAGGGGTGGGAATGGTTTGCTTAGTGAATAGGAATATTTTATCTTTGATACTGTTCATAACTGCCAGCATATCATGCCAATAGAAAGTAACTATTTTTCATCTGTTTGTTTGTTTATTTATTTATGAGAGAGAGAGAGAGAGAAAGAGAGAGAGAGAGAGAGAGAGGCAGAGACACAGGAGGAGGGAGAAGCAGGCTCCATGCTGGGAGCCCAATGTGGTACTCGATCCTGGGACTCCAGGATTGCGCCCTGGGCCAAAGGCAGGCGCTAAACCACTGAGCCACCTAGGGATCCCCTATTTATTTATTTTTTTAAAGACTTTATTTATATATTCATGAGAGACACAGAGAGAGAGAGAGAGGCAGAGACACAGGGAGAGGGAGAAGCAGGCTCCATGCAGGGAGCCCAACGTGGGACTTGATCCCAGGTCTCCAGGATCAGGCCCTGGAGTGAAGGCAGCGCTAAACCGCTGAGCCACCCGGGCTGCCCTCATTATTATTTTTAAATCATCTACACACATTGCATCCCTTTGATACTGGCATCTTGAGTGCACTGCTCCCAATGCCCCCCCGCCCCACGTTGGCACACAACCGACAGAGACCTTTGAAGTGACATGTCCTACACTATCCCTAGGTCAAAGAGAACTTGTTTAGGTTGTGTCAATAGAAAGATTTCCCAAAAGAGAAATAAAAAAACAAATTACTTTATAACTATCCTCAGTACTGTAGGTAACATTACTGTACGTGGTTGAAGTCTAATATACATTAACTTATTTTAAATGCTGGTTTGTATTATCTGCATTCATCTAAAAAACATACATATTTTAATGATGTAAAAGAAAATGTAGTGTCATTTCAGCATAATTAGGGAAAAATGCCAGAATTTATTTTCTTAGCTATCACAAGAAATGGTCAGCAGCTCAAAAGTAGTAATAGTGGTTTCCCTAAGTTGACTCCACCCCTAAAGGTTGAAATTTATTTTCAGCTTCATAAAGAGCCAACAGATTTGTCCTACTTCTGTTCTATAAATTCACTGTAAATATTCTAATAATATTAAAAATAAAGTTTACAAGGGAAAAAGTTCTTTTAACTATTTTTTTTTATTGGTCCCAATCTAAATGCTTTCTAGGTATGAGAATGGGAGATAAAATAAGTACCATTAAACATATTGAAAGGAGATTTATTGGAGACAGATGAAAGAACGAGAAACTATGAAACTGGAACATCTGATTTGAAGGTATTAAATATACAGCAGCTTGGAAAGAATATGTGCAAGGGGCAGATCAGCACTGCCTCAAAGTCTACAGGGTTTTTTCCTATGTAACACATATGATTAGAGACCAAATCATCATTTCCAGCATTGTGTCTATAGTTGTTCAGAATGAAGGTATTGTTATAAACTTTACTATACCATCTTTACCATCTCTTTACCATATACTTTATCATCTCTACAACGAAAAAAAAACAACAAAAGTGCAATGTACTTACATTCAATAGGGGAATTTGATATTTTAATTAACTTACATCCATGAAGATAAACGAACGATGCAAAACTTAATGCTAGATAGGTTTTTAAAAAGGCATAAATTATTCTGCCATGTAAAACAAAAAATCAGAAAGCCAATTTCTGAAGTTTCTAAATTCTCAAAAATTTAATGGACCTTAATATGGCAAGGCTTCTGAATAATGTACTCAATTATGATTAATAAATGTACTAATATAGTGAGGATTTAAAAATAACCAGATTGAATTAGCATCTCCTCTTCTAATATATGTAACTTAGTATGCAGTAGGCTCCAAAAGTTTCATTTTCAAGTTATTCATAAATATATCAATTTCTAGAGTTTGCCTACCATGTAATCAGCAATGCAAAGCAAGTCAATACTTTATTTGTAGACTTAAAAGTAAACAAAAGCTTAGGGAAATCAATGTGCCCTCTTTCACCTCGTCAGTGAACACCAGTCAGTGTATGTCCAAGTAGGATGCATCATATAAAAAAGCACAAGGCTAGACTATGTTATGAGACTACAGCACTCTCACTCTAAGGTTTGCAGTTCTATGCAGCACTAATATCTAGACAACTAGAAAATCATCCAACTATAAATGCATCTTTCTTGCTTAGACCAAGCTACATATCAACTTACCAAATCCCTGTGCAACACCCAGTTAGCATGCAGGTAGTGAATCCCATCTAGGATCTGATATAATAGTGACTTCACCATTCCCCGAGGTAACTGAACTGGCTTCTTGTTTGCTTTAGAAGCTCTGTGAAACTTGATTATATGCTGAAAGAAAGAGAAATATCACCAGAAGCTTAAAAGAGAAAAGAGGGAAAGATAATTTAAAGTATAATAATTTCCTGACAGAAAAAGAAACACTCAGGGATTCCCAAAGATGTTGAAAATATAATTTCACATTCTGCTGGATAACACAAATTTAAAATTTCCTAATAACTGGAGCTAAAATTTCATTTCCTAAGCATATGATCATGTCTCAGAGAATAAATGACTGCAACAGAGAAGTAGAGAATAATGTGATTTTATTTTGAAAGTATAATTAAAAATTTCTTTCAGAATTTATTTGACTCCTGTTTACCTGGTGAAAATTTTCAAGAATATTATCTTTTTTATCTGTAGTGATTAAATGAAAAGAAAAAGAATAGAACAAATTTCAAATATACTTCAGTTGGCTGATCCAGCATAGATATAGTAACTATTTATAATACAAGGGTTACAAACAAAAGCAAAAAGGAAAATTATTTCAATAAAATACATAGAAACTTAAAGAATAACATGTAAATGACCAGTTCACACTGAAAATATTAGAAATATGAATCAGATGAGAAAAAAACAGCCTTGTACTATCCACTAAGAGCTTTCTAGGGATAGTATCAATGGACATCTGGTAAACACAATACCACTTTATAAACAGAAAAATCACTTTATAAATAAATATACCTCAACAGAAATCAGATCCAATGTTTCAAACTCTCTTGACAGGTTTCTTCATTTTAATTAAAGCACTTTTAAACTGTAAGAACACCTAAAGTCAGCTGAAGTCAACTCTGCTGTATGTAACACAGAGGTATATATGTGGCATCTTATGTGAACATGAACAGACTCTTGAGCAGTATTTCTGACTGAAAACATATTCTTGAAATTAATAAACATAATTAAAATAAAAGAGTGACATATTTTATATTAGAGGTCAACATTTCCACTTCCTACTTTCTTTTGAAATAGAAAGTAGAACATGAATAAGGAATAACTAATAATGAGTGAAGAACTTTTACTTTCCAAAGAAAAAATATACAGCAAAGACTACCTGGTGGGAAGGTAAAGTGTATTATTCAGGATGCATGCAGTATGATTAATCTATACTTTAGTACAGCATTACACTATTTTAATTTTCTTCTCAGTTATTTTTCCAAAGTGTTTAAAAGCAGTCAAACAAAACAGAACTACAACTCAATAATCTAAAATGTTCTGTCACCTATCCTAAGAAATGGTATGACAATAGTCTGTTTACCTTAATAAGAACCAGTGATTCTCAAAGTCTGTTTACCTTAATAAGAACCAGTGATTCTCAGAGCTTAATAAAAACAGCTTTTTAAAATTAATTTTTTAAAATTAAAATCTGCCAGAATAAAATAATATGTAGGGGAGGTACAATAAATAATGCCATATGCATTTCTTCAGTTAACATTTTCATTAGGATTTAACAAAATACTGTTTTATACTAATATTTTATAACTACAAAAACTACACTGGGTAAGAAATCTCTTACCCTCATTTTTATTCCAGGGCTATTTAACAAATATGTGGTGTGCTCACCATGAAATTTCACCAGCACTTTAGTGATTTTTTTTTTTTTAAATGACTCCTTTTACTAGAACTGTTTTGTTACCCTCTGCTGCCTTACCCCAGTTAATTCATTTCAATATTCCAATTAAAATAAGAAAGTAAAATGGATAAAGGAGGTTTTTCAGTAAACTGAATTATTTGATTTTTATTAAAATGAACATTAAAAGTACTTACTTGACTCAAACGAGTATTAATAAGATGACAATAAAGCCAATGAGGACTATGTGTTTGTATCTGGCAACAATGCATGTAGCATAATTTGTAAAAGCATAAATATTATACCTACATGGAAAATTAGATATCACATATGAGCCTGCTAGGAATTATACTGAATATAGTACTATCTCCTATGTCCAACTATTACAAATCATGTTTTAATACAAATCATGTTTATCAACCAGCCTAGAAAATTTCTCATAAGTTTGGGTTGTATCAATATTGGTCACCCTAATTTAACAATTTTATTAACAGAATCCCAATTCAATTTGATTAGATTTATTTTAAAAGAACAGAAGCTAACAACAATAACAAAAATATTTACTACCAGCATTGACCTTGGACAGAAGTTTCATAAAACAGAAAATTTGATGTCTATTTTCAGTTCTAAAACATTATTTCCAAATAACTTATAAAAACAATTTGAATCAAATTGCATTTACTCGTGGAAAACAGGCATCTACAGAGTGAAAATATATTTTTTTAGAAGATGATTTTTATTAAAGATTTTTATTTATTTATTCATAGAGACACACACACAGAGAGAGAGAGAGAGAGAGGCAGAGACACAGGCAGAGGGAGAAGCAGGCTCTATGCAGGGAGCCCGACGTGGGACTCGATCCCGGGTCTCCAGGATCACACCCCAGGCTGCAGGCGGCACTAAACCGCTGCGCCACAGGGGCTGCCCCAGAGTGAAAATATTTCTTGTAAACCTGAAAGTATATGAAACCCATATAAGTTTCAATTTCTGAAATCTGAAGTTAAAATTCCGTAAATGAGGCTAATTTTGGACATTAGTGAGTTTAAAACTATTTGACTGTTTTTAGAAGATGAACTTACTTCTGAGGAGTTTTACTGGACTTTATACTAGTTTTATTTCAAATTTTATATTTCTATTTACAAACTATAGCTGAATGAAAAATGTAAATTATTTTGAAGATATCTGAAATTGAGCCAGAATATTATAATCCCTTGCATATCAGTATCAATGGTCCTGATTTATAACGGTTCAACTTGTGATTTTTTTACTTTATTATGGAGTAAAAGCAATAAGATTTCAGCAGAAACCATACTTTGAATTTTGAAATTTGATCTTTGCCCAGGCTGGTGACACACAGTACAATACTTGCTCGTGATGCTGGGCAGCAGCAGCTACTGCACCCAGTCAGTAAGGATAAACAACCAACACATTTTCAACCATTCCATACTCATACAACCAATCTGTTTTTCATTTTCAGTACAGTATTCAATAATTTACATGAGATATTCTAACACTTTATTATATAACAGGCTTTGTATTAGATGATTTTGTCCAACTGGAGGTTGATTTAAATGTTCTCAGCACATTTAAGGTAGGCTAGGCTACCCTATGATGTTCAATAGGTTAGGTGTATTACATGTATTTCTGACTTAATTATATTTTCAATTTGTGATGAGTTTATTACAATGCAACCCCATGTAAGCCAAGGAAGATCTGTACATATGTTTTCTCTTTTATTTATCTCAATAAATACACAACCAACAAATATAAATATAGACTAGTAAATAAAACATAGTGAAATATTTCAAGATCTTATTAAATACTTATTAAATACCAGAAAAAATATAGTTCACAGAAGTGAAGTACTTGCTAATTAATTAATTCAATGTAATACTGGTTTTTACTTGTTTCATTTTCTAAACTATAGTCTGTATTAACATATTCTTTATACAAGACTAATCAGGATATAAGTTTTGTGAATATATTTCAAAATTATTTTGGCTATCCTGCTATAGATTTTCATCATATGTATCATAAACTCCCAAGATGGTATTTCAGACTTTCAAAGAATATAACTGTTACATTTAATAAAGGAGTAAATTTTATAGTTACCCAAAACTTATGTAAATACAAATTTTAAAAACAATCCACTGAGCAAATGCAAAGCACTGTTAACTGTCTATAATTCAGCTACCTAGCCAAAATAAATTCTCAGTTTATAATAATTTTTATCAGTGTAACATCATTTTTGTCATTATATTAGGTAATCTAATAAAACTAATCTACTAGGCTGTAATTACTTGACTTTGAGAATCAAGGATTTAATAGGGGACTCTCTTCCAAAAATAATTCTTCCTATACAAGAATATGCTCAATTCAAGTAAGTACAATATTGAATTTCTGATGGAAATAAGAAATACATTAGAATATGGAGTATTAATTGTGAATAATATCCAATAAATGATTAATTGTATACTATATTTGTATAGTACACTTACAATAAAGTTTTTCAAATACAATTTGCTTCTCAGAAAAATCTCATTAAAAAGGCAGGAAAAGTATCACATTTTACAGATGGGGATAGGAGAACTACAACTTCAGAGCTATTAAGAAACTTGCTTAATATCATATGACAAGTAACAGAACCATTAGATCTCAGTCTAGTCTTCTAAATATATTTGTCTTCCTACACAAGGATATTATTTTCTCATTTTATATTCCTTTATAGAAGTAAAAAGAAACATGCTACTTTGAAATTCTCTAACAAAACAGCTATAACAGTTACTTTTTAAAATTTTATCAACAATCTATAGCTAGGAAACAATATTGAATTGTTTATACTCTTTAGATTCTACTATTTTCTGTAGTATGTTACAAAGTTCAAACTGATACGATCAAAATGTAATAATACAAAGCAAAATGCCCTAGCCTTGGTAATTCATTAACCACATTCTATGAGGTACTTTTATTTTAAAAATGTAAATCTCGCAGTAAGATAAACTCCTAAAATTGTTTTTAGTCACTCTTAATCCCCGACTGAAACCAATGGCTCAATGTCTACCAGTAATTCACCTTACCCAGAGGTCATGTTCAGCGTAGTCAAACAGAAGCCATACTTTCCTATCAGCATGAGACAGAAATACCTTTTGAAGAGAGATGACATTTGGATGCTTAAGCTCTCGAAGTAACTGCAAAACAAGGAAGATCCATTAAAAAATCTTTGCCATGAAAATAATGTTAAATAAACCACACCATTTATAATTCACAGGCAATACAAACCTAATGGTAATATCCTAAAAATCTAATATGCACCCAAACTGTTTTGAAAGTGTCCATATAGGTGCTTCAGTAACAAATGTAGGCAAACTCTGAAAGATATAAGTGAGTAAATCTATTTTGTTATTGTTTCGTTGTTTTTTTGTGATAAAATATACATCAAAAGCACCATTTTAACAATATTAAGTGTACAATTCAATAGCTTTTAAAAAACTAACTGTAACATCAGAAAATATAACCTTTGTCTATACCAAATATCAGATGAGAATTTAGATCTGTAATTCTGTGAGATATTTTTTTCAGGCACTTAAATTTTACATTCGATTAAAATTTTGCAAACTTTTAATAAAAAAATAAATAAGTTACAGACAGAAGCACCTAAGTAGAACACATTTTAGGGTTTAAGTTTTCTCATTTCCTAAAAGGACAATCTTCTATTTAAAATCTTTTATCTCCTTATTTTATTCCATTTACTAACCAAAGTGGCCCTAATAATCTATCAGTTAAAAAGTATTCCAACCCCACTGAATAAAAAAAAAAGAAAGAAAGAAACATTAGTAACAGTGGAAAAAAAAATTTCTCATGAGGCCTCTGAGATATTATGTCTTTATCAGTTAAAACTGACTTACATATAGTGCCTTCCAAATGTGCTCCAAATACATGACAGCCATGTGAGAAAGTCAAGGTCTTAGAACTTATGACTTCAGTACCTTTTATAAGAACACTGCTATCAAAACAAGAATATAAATGCAATGTTAACAATATAGCAGGGGATCCCTGGATGGCTCAGCAGTTTGGTGCCTGCCTTTGGCCCAGGGCGTGATCCTGGAGTCCCACCATCAAGTCCCACATCCGGCTCCCAGCATGGAGCCTGCTTCTCCCTCTGCCTGTGTCTCTGCTTCTCTCTGTGTGTCTCTCATGAATAAATAAATAGAATCTTAAAAAAAAAAAAAACAATATAGCAAGGGCACTGAAATGAATTCAGCCAAGGAAAGACTATGAATGGACTACCTATTAAGTCATTTATATTATTAACAATTATTCTCTAGAAAGTAATAATTATTCAGGAGCAAGATTAAATTCAAGTTATATATTTCTGCTTTTAGAATTTCAAACTTATGAGATTTTAGAGATTATACACAAAGCCTCAGAAACCTAAAGGCCAGTATCTAAGATTAACCATTTCCTCATAAACAAACAAGGCAAAGAATCTGATAGAGAAAGTCTAGACTCCAGGATCACCTAGGATCATCCAGCTGGCTCCAGAGCTAAACCTAGTGCTAAGTTCATCTTACTTCTGGGTCAGTGTTTTTCTCCATTACCTCATGACTGGAACACACTTCCAGGCACTATTTCAAATCCTTCCTGGAAACTGGCAAGGTAGAAATTATAACAAACTCCAAAGCTCTGGCAAAAGTTCTTTCAAATTATTAGAAACCTACATATAAAGCTATTCTTAGATGCCTCTTCAATTTCACCTCCAAGATGAGGCTTAGCTCCTGTGTTGAATAAACAAAACAAAACAGAACAAAAAGCCCAGCAACTATTTTATTAAGTTCTTCTTAAGGGCCAAGTATGGGACTAAGCATATAGCGTGCATTATCTCACTTAATCATGAACTGCCCTATGAAATATTTATATTACTTCTATTTTATAAATGAGGAAATAGTGGTTTGAGGAGATTAAATAATTTGCTTATGATCATAGTCCTAGACAGTGGTTCAAATCAGAATTTTAATGCTTTTAAAATTAACTGACTTTTAAAATACAAAGTCAGTGCTCTAAGGTCTAGTACCAACACTTTCCAAGACATAATACTCTGGGGAACTATTTCTCGTTTCTTTCCAGAGGCACAGATATTTTAAGTATGTACTAAGTTGCAAAATGGACAATAGCGGCACCATGTCTTGCTCACAATGGCACTGCTACCTTCTAGCACCCTGCCTGGGCACCTGGTAGGCACACATTAAGTATTTGGTGAATAATGAATTTGTGAATAAACAAAATATACAAATTAAAAGGCATCATACAACACACCCTTTGGCTTCTGATCTGTAGACTAAGATCACTGCTTTCCTCATAAGAACAATCCACTTCTTTTAAAAAAAATCTATTTCTTAAAAAAACTAACCCACTTCTATTTTTATAAACATCCATCTGATGAGTCAGACAACAAATCTCTGAGGATAATCATTTAGTAATATACTAGCAGTAAGAGATAATCATTATCATAGTAAGTAAGTAATAGTATTATAGACTGATTTATGTTCTCTCCAAATCCCTACGTTGAAGCCCTAACCCCCAGTACCTCCAAATGTGACTGTTTTTGAAGATAAGGCCTTTATAGAGGCAATTAAGTTAAAACAAGGTCATTAGGGTGGCCCTAATCTAATTTGAATGGTGACCTTATAGAGAGGAGGAGGTTGGGACACACAGAGAGATACCAGGGCAGCTTGTACAGATAGATGACCACTAAAGAGGCCACAAGAGGGTGGTTGTCTGCAAACCCAGGAGAAGTCACAGAGGAAATCAACTCTGCAGATTCTCTGATCTTGGACTTAATAGGTTCTATCCCTGAAAAAGGAAGTTTCTGTTGTTTAAGCCACTCAGTCCATAGTATTTTGTTACAGCAGCCTTGGTAAACCAATACAGTAAGTAACTACTATTATTGAGTAAGTAAAAGACACTATGTTGGGTATTTTTTTAAGGGAGATTTATCAGGAGATGGGTCACTGTGGGGTGAAAGATGGAACTGAGTCTCGGTGGGGAATCAGGTCCAAGTAAATATTTCTATTGAAGCACTTCCAAAAAACCAGGGAGCTGGGCTACATTTAGCAGGGCTAACATTAACCAAATGCCTCCTCCTGCATGCCAGTCACTGTGGTAGAAGTACTAGGTCCTGGGATATAAAATGTGTTAAGTAAGACTTGCTGAAGTCCTCTAGTAGGAGACAAATTCAAGTAGCACACAATCCTAATGCTGTGGCTCCAGTAGTGGTAACTGATTTTTATTGAGAGTAGCTAACATTTACCTAGGACCTTTCTAAGGTTTTTGGGGGATGTGGTTTTTTTTTTTTTTTTTTTTTTTTTTTTTTGCCTTTTTGAAGATTTTATGTTAAAAAAGAATTTAAAGAAAAGGTTTGAATTAAATTTTTTTAAAGATTTTATTTATTTATTCATGAGAGACACAGAGAGAGGGGCAGAGACACAAGGCAGAGGGAAAAGCAGGCTCCCTGCAGGGAGCCCTATGTGGGACTCAATCCCAGAAGCCCGGAATCACCACTCAAGGCAGACAGCCTAAGGCAGACACTCAACCGCTGAGCCTTCCAGGCATCCCAGGTTTAAATTAATTTAAGCAATGGGTTCCAACACAGAAACCACCTAAATTCTTCTAATTCTACTGGGAATAAAATCTTATAATTTCCTGTATTAAGATCACTGCTAAAAATACAAATATCTTAATACATCATTCATCATAAACTTAACTCATTCTAATTGTACCATATAATATTACAACATTTAATCTGAACTCTTAAAGTACAAATAAATAAAAAATAACATAATAACATTTAAAACTGTATCTGAAGGCAGACAGCACTGCCTTCAGCCCAGGGCCTGATCCTGGAGACCCGAGATGGAGTTCCACACTGGGCTTCCTGCATGGAGCCTGCTTCTCCCTCTGCCTGTGTCTCTGCCTGTCTCTGCCTCTCTCTCTCTCTCTCTCGAATAAATAAATAAAATCTTTAAAAAATAAATAAAATAAAACTGTATCTGGGGGGGCCCCCTGGAGGGCTCAGCTGGTTGGACATCTGCCTTCATTCAGGTCATGAGCCCGTGGTTCTGTGATTGAGCCCTGCATTGGGCTCCCCCTGCTCAATGGGGAGTTTGCTTCACCCTCTCCCTCTGCCTCTCCTCCCACTTGTGCTCTCTCTTACTCTCTCTCAAAAAAATAAAATCTTTTAAAAAATAAAACTGTATCTAGTCAATAAATATCACTTAGAGCAAGTGAGAAAATAAGAAAGAAAACCTCTGATATCTTCTAAATGACACTGATTTCTAGTATTAAAATTTTACAACATGACAAAAATAATATTCTGAATTTATGCCATGGTATGATGATAGCTAAGTTGAAATTACCACAAAAGTATATAGAATATTATTCTTAAATTATTTCAATTATTTTGTTAAAGCTGTGGAAACTTTCTTCAATCAAATTTTTACAAGTCGATAAAAACAAAACTGAAAACAAACCCTGAGGTGCCTAAATTAGAGTAGACGTGAACTTTAAAAGTAAAGCCTGGAGCTTTACCTCTCTGCTCCCTTACCCTTACCCCAACTACAAGGCTGCCTCTTAGAATACTGACAGTCCACCCAAGCAGTTTGAAAAGCACTATGCTAAAGGGATTGTAGCTCACAAAAGATTGTGGAAATACCAAACGAACCACTTACAATACAATGAGGATGAAGATATGCAATGCTCTTTAACTTTAGTAGAAATGCTCAAGAGTTCTTTCTTCCCTCTATTTTACAAGGATTTACTGAGCAAAGACTTTGTCATGCCTGGTGAAGAAATGAGTTACAGTCTAGTGAAAAGAGAAAACTAACACAAAGAAACACCTTATAATTTTCTATAAGTGCTATGAAAGAAAATAAACCGGGGCAGACCGTAAGAGAAAAAAGGAAATGAGTGGTGGGGAAATATCTTTTCTTCCTTCTCAGAGGTAGATTTAATAAATGGAAGGGAGAGAAGACTGATAAGATGGGCCAAAATAGATGGGACTCCTTTTTTAATATTTTATTATAGAAAATTTTCAAAAGTAAATAAAATAGTAAAACAGACCCTCCCCCATGTATCAACATCCACTCTCAGTCTATCTCATTTATTCAACATTCATACCCACTCCTCCCATCCCACCCCTGGATTATTTTTAAATAAATCCTAGACTGATATGATTTCACCTGTAAATATTTCAGTACATATCTCTAAAATATAGGATCTCTTTTCTCTGACCACATGGAAATAGCAATCAATGACAATAAATTATCTCAAGACTCACATGTTTAAAAAAATGTTTTTATTAAGTATTTTAATTCCAGTATAGTTACATACAGTGTTATATCAGTTTCAGGTGTACAATATAGTGATTCAACAATTCTATACATTACTCGGTGTTCATCATGGTAAGTGTACTCTAATCCCCATAACCTATTTTCCCCATCTCCCATCTACCTCCCCTCTGGTAACCATCAGTTTGTTCCCTATAGTTAAGAGTCTGTTTCTTGGTTTGGCTCTCTCTTTTTCCCCTTTGCTTATTTGTTTTGTTTCTTAAATTCCACATGAGTGAAATCATATGGTACTTGTCCTTCTCTGACTGACTTACTTCACTTAGCATTATACTCTCTCGCTCCATCCATGTTGGTGCAAACAGCAAGATTCCATTCTTTTTTTTATGACTAAATATTCCTCTCTCACACCAATACACATTCCACGTCTTCTCTATCCATTAATCTATTGATGGACACTTGGGCTGCTTCCATAATTTGGATATTGTAAATAACATTGCAATAAACAGAGGAATGCAAGCATCCCTTTGAATAAATGTTTTTGCATTTTGGGGCAATAGTGTGATTACTAGATGGTAGGGTAGTTCTATTTTTAACTTTTTGAGGAACCACCATACTGTTTTCTACAATGGCTGCACCAGTTTGTATTCCCACCAACAGTTTTTTCTCCACATTCTCACCAACAGCTGTTGTTTCTTGTGTTGTTGATTTTAGCCATCCTGACAGGTATAAGGTGATATCTCACTGTAGTTTTGATTTGCATTTCCCTGATCATGAGTGATGTTGGGCAATCTTTTTTTTTGTGTCTGTTGGCCATCTGGATGTCTTCTTTGGAGAAATGATTGTTTCAGGTCTTCTGCCCAATTTTTAATTGGGTTATTTGTTTTTTGGGTGTTGTATCAGTTCTTTATATATTTTAGATATATTAATCTTTTATCAGATATATGATTTGCAAATATCTTTTCCCATTAAGTAGGTTGCCTTTTAGTATTGTTGATTGCTTCCTTCACTGTGCAGAAACTTTTTATTTTGATGTAGTCCCAATAGATTACTTTGGCTTTTATATCTCTTGCCTCGAGAGACAGAGAAAAATGATGCTATAGCCAATGTTAGAGAAATTAGTGCCTGTGCTCTCTTTAAGGAATTTTACGGTTTCAGATCTCACATCTAGGTCTTCAATCCATTTTGAGTTTATTTTGTGTATAGTGAAAGAACGTGGTCCAGTTTCCCCAACATCATTTGCTGAAGAGACTTTTTCCCATTACATATCCATTCCTTTTCTGTCAAAGATTAACTAACCATATAATATTGTGGGATCATTTCTAGGTTTTTCTATTCTACTTCATGTTTAAAAATGAATATATTTAATTAATGTATTTATTTGAGAAAGAGAGTGAGAGACAATGCACAAACTAGAAGGGCAGAGGAAGAAGGACAAGCAGACTCCACAGTGAGCATGAAGCCTGGCACAGGGCTTGATCTCACAACCCTGAAATCATGACTTGAGCTGAAATCAAGAGTTGGACATTTAACCAAGCCACCCAGGCGGCCCTAAAAATTAAACAATATATTTCTAAACAGTCTAGGAATAAAAGAAAAAGAAATCACAAAACTGAAAATATTCTGTACTAAATGATAATGAAAATACAATGTAATAAAACTTCAGAATGAAAGTAGAATACAGCTTGGAGGGAAATTTATAGTTTAATTGTTTACTGAAAAGAATAATTTAGGGCAGCCCGGATGACTCAGCGGTTTAGCGCCACCTTCAGCCCAGGGCCTGATCCTGGAGACCCTGGGATAGATTCCCACGTCAGGCTCCCTGTATGGAGCCTGCTTCTCCCTCTGCCTGTGTCTCTGCCCCTCCTCCCGACCCCCCCACACCCCCCCCATCTCTCATGAATAAATAAATAAAATCTTAAAAAAAATAAAGAAACGAATAATTTAAAATCAATGACCTAAAGTTCTACCTTAAGAAGATAAAAAAGAACCGTAAGCCAAAAATAGAAGGAAAAAAAATAATAATAAAGATTTAAGAGCAGAGATCAATGATAGAGACAGAAAACACAAATTACTAACCTGCAATAAATAGGACATCATTACAGAAGTTACAGATGTGAAAAGATTAATGAAATATTATGAACAATTTTGTGCTAATAAATTCAACAACTTAAATGAAATAGACAAATTCCATAAAAAATACAATATATCAAACACAGGATGAAATATAAAATCTGAAGAGCTCTTTATCTATTAAGTAAATAATATTGGTTGGTGAATTCTATCAAACATTTAAGGAAGAAAAACTACTACTCTTACAGAAATTGTCAGAATGTAGGGGATGAAGAAAGACTGCCTAGTGTGTTTCATGAGGGCAGCATATCTTGATACCAAAGACAAAGATATTACAGGAAAGATAATTATAGACCAACATCCTTCAAACTCATACTTAAAACCCCTTAATAACACACTAGTAAATCAAATCTAACAATATATAACCAAGTAGGGATTATTTTGAGAATGCAAAATTGGATAAACATTAAAAATCAATGTAGCCTATCAATATAACAGAATAAAAGAGAACTATAGGATCATTTCAGTACACATAGAAAAAAGCATCCAAAAAAATCTGATACCACTTATGAAAAAAACTTATGAAAAAAACTAAGGAGATACCTCCTTAGTCTGACTGATGCCATCTATAAAAAACGTAGAGCTGGCATTTTACCTAATAG
The DNA here is from genome assembly GCF_905146905.1 of Nyctereutes procyonoides. NCBI lineage: Eukaryota > Metazoa > Chordata > Mammalia > Carnivora > Canidae > Nyctereutes > Nyctereutes procyonoides. Next base: position 6,992,273 of record NW_026575033.1, on the reverse strand, counting down.
TTAAACACTGAAAACACTTTCCCCATGACTGGGAACAAGTCAAAGACCTTCATCGTCATTATCTTCAACATTTTTTTTTTTTTAAGATTTTATTTACTTGAGAGAGAGAGAGAGAAAGAGAACACATGCATATACCCAAGGGGAGAGGCAGGCAGAGGGAGAAGAAGCAGGATCCCCAGTGAGCAAGGACTTGATCCTAGAACCCTGGGATCATGACCTGAGCTGAAGGCAGATGCTTAACTGACTGAGCCACCCAGGCACTCCTACCCTTCAACATTATATGAAAGGCCCAGCCAGTGCAATAAGAAATAAAAATTAAAAAGTGGAAAACAGTAAACTATTTCAAATCACATGACATAATTTTTTATGTAGAAAATCTGCATATATCACCAAAATCTACCAGTGAATTTAGACATACAATATATATGAAATGTGTAATATTTTAAATTGTTTCCTTTTTTAAGGTTCTATTTCTAAATATAGAAGCAAACAAATAGGAAATAAAATTTTTAAAATAATCCCATTTACAATAGCGCCAGAAAACATGAAGTCCCTAGACATGAATTTAACAGAAGGTATGCAAAATCTCTACAACTAAAAACTACAAAACATTGTTGAGAAAAATTAAAGAAAATCTTTAAAAATAGAAAGTATATCTTTTTAGATTCATGGTTTGGATGCTTCAAAATTATTAAGATATCGATTTTCCCTGAACTGATCCAAACCATAATCCCAGTAGGCATATTTTAGAAGTAAAAATTGACTAGCTGATTCAAAAATTTATAGGATAATGCAAAGGACCTAAAATAGCCCAAACAATCCTGAAATAGAAGTATAAGGCTGGTGGCTTTCAAATCCTGCTGTAAAGCTGGAGTGACCTCACACTGGCGTAAAGATGGACAAAGAGATGGAACAGAATAGAGACCAAAAATAGTCCATACTTACATACTCATTTAAGTTTTTACAAAGGTGCCAAACAAATTCAATGAGGAAGAATCTTTTTTAAAAAATGATCCCACAATTGTACACTTACATAGGGTGAAGTGGGGGAGAAGCTCTAACCTAACATTACACCCATACAAACAAAACTGAATTAAGTATAACATAAACTAAAAAGTAAAACCAAAATTACCCAGCTTTTAGAAGAAAACATGGGAAAATTTCTTCACAATCAATAAGTAAAGATTTCTTCAGCCAGAAACAGAAATTAATAGTCATAAAAAGGAAAAATTAGTAAATTTCATTAAAAATAAAAATTTCTGCTCCTTTTAGAAGAGCCATAATCAAACACATTAAAAATAAGTTTTCATATTTCTTTCTGTGCTTAATTGCATTTACATAATTATCAACATATACATGAAGAATGTCTGTTCCTAAAATGAAGAGTTGTTAGTTTTTAAAATATTTTGTTGAAATTTAATAAACAGAGATAAGCACACACACCCTAAGTGCACAGCTCAGTGAGTTCTCACACAATAAACCTATATAACCAGACCCAGAACAAAATCAAGAAACAGAACATTACTAGAATCCTGCAAGTTCCCTTGTTTCCACTTTCTGTCACTCCCTGACCCCTCCAAAGGTGATCTCTAACAGGACATCTAATATCACTAATCACGGTGTGATGGATTTTAATTCTTTAAAACTAACTAGAATATGTAGAACTGTAGATGTTGAAGAACTGAAAAGGTACAGATATCCTTCCTCTAGATTCAAGAGCAATAAAAATCTATCAATTACATGAAATACAAGTTCCAACATGGCATACCTTTGGTTAAGAAAGAACGCTCTCCACCTCACCTCTCCTCTGCCCTCATGTAAGTAATTCTTACGTATCTTCCAAAACCTGCAACCTTCTTTGATTCTCTTGCTTAGATGTAGATCACGTTCTTATTCTCACAGACTTTTATCATTGTGATCAGTACATTATTAATAAAAAATTGATGAGTTTTTTCCTCATCGGTGTGTAAATATTGAAGGCCAGGGATCCTCACTTGTTCTGTTTTTCTTATTTTTACCTACTCTACTTCCCATCAATATGACACACAAATGGCTACTAAGTGAAAACCCAACAGCACAGATTCTGTTAAACAGGTAAAATTATTTAAATTAATATATTAATTAATTAAATCAAAAAAGCCTATGATCTGTGGATAGATACAAGGGCTAAAAGCCACAAAAGCAAAGATTATAATATATATTCTAGAATATTTTGATTATAGCCAGAAAAGATAAATTTGGATCCATAGTGTTACAACAGTAAAAAGTAATATCTCATGGAAGCAATACTCTGTTTAAATGTGTGAATAATTATTTAGTAATGCATTAACATGAATATTTTCCTTTGGAATCAAAATGAAATTCCACAGCTACCACATGGAAAGCTGTTTCCAAAAGAAAACAGCACATATTTTTACATATTCAAATGAACAAACAAATACAATGAAAATCAAATAATCTCATTTTAAGTAATGACATAATCTCATCTTATTAAAATAGAAATATTAATTTTAATGAACTACATATAGATTCATACAAATTTACTTTTATTGCACCTAATGAAATAATAACTGGACCCTTCATATTCAGTGACATTTATTGGCAAAATATACATTTATATAAACAACTAAGATTGACTAACTCCCAAATAAATGATTATAGATCTTTTGATAGAACTACATACCACCTTTACTTCTCTTAGGAAACAAATACATTTTTCCATAGTCAATATGAAAAATATTTACCAACTTTCAATTAATGTGTATATGTGACAAATACAATTCAGAGACTTACACAGTTGACACTTGTAAGTCAATTGATAATAACGATTATAAAAAGAACTTCACTTACTGCTATTTCTCTACATGCCGACATAGAGATCCCAGTTCCTTCTATTTGTTTTAAAGCATAGTCTTTATCATCTTTCCTGTAAAAACAAAGTTATTTTAATATACAGACAAAACTAAATTTATGTGCATTTTTAATACATAAGTAACATTTAATACATTTCGGATGTTTTTCATATGTAATCATATGGGGAAAGTATTTATTTAAGGAAAAACGTTTTTAGATAATCTAGTTCAATTCCACTATTTGATGAAGAAAGTTAGATTCAAAGTAATAAAAAGAATTGTTCAAGGCTCCATGGTTTGGGAAGACAAAGATTCAGAAATAGGTTCTTTCTGCTCTAACATGTACACATTTCCTTTCTACATATGCTCATGTGTGTATTATACACTATGCACTGAACACAAATACACACACACAAACACACACACACAGAGCTTACTTTCTAAAACCCATTCAGATATTGGTGGGTCAAAAAAAAAAAAAAACAACACTAGGGTCAAAAAAAAAAAGAAAGAAAGAAATGCATTACTATAGTACAAAATGGTTATAATTTCAAACATGTTATAGTCCTCATATCCCCCAAATACCTTTGAAGAGAGTCGCTCAACATGTGTTTATTGAGCACTTACTATGTATTCAGAACTGTGCTCGGTACTGGGATAGAGCACTGTTCCTTCTACAGAGCTTTCTGTGTCTGCTGGCCTGGACAGATAAATAACTAACACGCAGTTTGGTAAGTGCTATGATAGGGCAAGTGCAAACCACAGAGGATACTCAACGGTTACTCTAGTGGAGGATCTAAGCAAAAACTTCTCAAAACAAACACCATAACACCATTCAAATGAAGCCTAAACAGCAATTCTCAAACTTTTTTGATTCAGGATCCCTTTACTCTTTTAGATATTACTGAACACCCTCAAGAGTTTTTATTTGTTGTATCTATCACTATTTACCCTATTATATTCTTTAAATGAGAACTTTTAAAAACAGAATGCAAAAGCATGTATCTATTAGCGACCAGAGCAATGACCTCATCACGTTATGATATCTTTGGGAAAAAACCCACTGTACATTCATGAGACAACAAGAAAAGGAAATACCATTGACCCTTGAACAACATGGGTTTTTTTTTTAAGTTTTTTTTTTAATTTATTTATTTATGATAGTTACAGAGAGAGAGAGGCAGAGACACAGGCAGAGGGAGAAGCAGGCTCCATGCACCGGGAGCCCGATGTGGGATTTGATCCCGGGTCTCCAGGATCGCGCCCTGGGCCAAAGGCAGGCGCCAAACCGCTGCGCCACCCAGGGATCCCCAAACAACATGGTCCACTTAATACGTAGATTTTTTTCGATAAATACAATTCAGTATTATAAATGTATTTTATGATTTTAATATTTTTCAAGCTTACTTTATTATAAGAATACAGTATATAACTCATGTAACATACAAAATATGTATTAATCTACTGTTTATGTTATCTGTAAGGCTATTAGTAGTTAAGTTCTGGGGAAGTAAAAGTTATATGTGAATTTTAGACTGTAGTCATAGTAGTGGGCTGTCGATACTCCCCCAACCCCCACACTATTCATGGGTCAACTGTAATATGATAGCACTACTATGAAAAGTATCAACTTTATGGACCTTCTGAAAGATTGTGGAGTAACTAGTGGTTCCCAGATCAGATTCAAGAACTGCTGGTGTGTGTGTGTGTGTGTGTGTGTGTGTGTGAGAGAGAGAGAGAGAGAGAGAGAGAGAGAGAGAGAGAGAGAGATGAGGGGGATACAATGTGAAAACAAATGAGGTGAGAGAAATCATTTGAGGGAGAAGAGACACAGAAAACAATGAGGCACGTGGCTGACGACATTAATTAGGAATCAGAACATAAAAGTCTTTTTTACTCCAAGAATAACAGGAAGCACTCCATTAAAGATTTCTTTAAAAAGAAAATATTAGTTATATTTTGTTTGAAAAAAAGTATCTTTGGTTGCCTTTTGAATGCTTAAGGGGAGTAGCCAGTTAAAGGCAGAGGCAGAGAAGCCAATTAAAAGTAAGCAGCATTAAAATTACTCAGGTGAGAGATGATGGCGGTAGCTGTAGAATGGTGGTTGTCACACAGGGCAGACAGACTGGAAGAATATATGTTAGAACCAAGAGCACTTGGTGACTGGATATTGGGCAGAAGAAAGAGTCAAAGAAAATGATTTCTGCCCCAGCAACAGGGTAACGGCAACATTACTACCTGAAATAAAAAGTAGCAAGAAGAAAAGATCTGAGGGAACAAGAACACAAAAGTCTGTTTTGTATAGGTTAAGTCTGCAATACATATGAGACACCTAAATGAGGATGGCAAGCTGAATAAACACATGTAAAGCTCAAGAAAAAGCTGAAGACACGGATTTACTATAATTAGCATATACACAGCAATCAAAGCCATGAGAGCAAAGTGACACCAAAAAGGAGGACTGTCCAAAAAAAAAAAGATTTTGAAAAAGGGCAGAATAGTAAATAGTATCAAAAGGTGCAGAGAAGGCTAGTAAGGTGAGGACGGAGAAGTGTTCACTGAATTTAGCAATGATGAAGTCACCAGAGAGTAGACTAGGCAAAAATAGTTGGGAGTGATGTTGTGGCAGAGTCTATTGCAGAAGGCTGAGGAATGACTGGGGCATAAAAGCAAACTAAGACAATAAGTGTAGGTATTTGAAGGGGGAAAAGTACAACAGTAGCTGGAATCATACACAAGGTTAAAGAATTACTATTTTTTTTTTAAGATGGAAGAGACTTGAATAGGCTAAGCATTGACAGGAAGAATCCAGAGAAACGGAGCTGCTGATACAAGAGAGAGAGATGTAAAAATTAGGAAAGCAAAGACTGAAATGCTGGAGGAAAATCAGATAGGGCTAGAAGGAGAAATGCTTTTAGGAAGAGTTCTCATCATGATGGACTTCCTATTTTCCTGATGTTGGAAATTAGGTCATATACTAAAAGTAAGGGCAAAGGTGGTAGAGTTCAAGATCTGAACAGAGTAAAAGAAGGTTTGGTTGAATAACTCATATAAAACCAATTCATTTAAGTTCATTTAATACTACATTATCTTAAATTATTAAGACTCACATAGCTTTATCTTTGTTTTTACAACATATTTATACCAAATCCTTAGCTGTGGAAAAAAATCCCAATACCAACATTATTTCTCTGAAAAAAAAGATTTGTTGTACCACAACCAGCTTTACAATATATTTTCTAGTAAAGCACCATAGGCACTCATTATTTTAAAACTACATTAAATGAATCTATGCTTAATGTTCACTAAATCTGAATGATTTCTGAAAAAGTTAAAAAAAAAAGTTAAAGAGAACACTCTTACACTGTTGGTGGGAATGTGAACTGGTGCAGCCACTCTGGAAAACTGTGTGGAGGTTCCTCAAAGAATTAAAAATAGACCTGCCCTACGACCCAGCAATTGCACTGTTAGGGATTTACCCCGAAGATTCAGATGCAATGAAACGCCGGGGCACCTGCACCCCGATGTTTCTAGCAGCCATGTCCACAATAGCCAAACTGTGGAAGGAGCCTCGGTGCCCATCGAAAGATGAATGGATAAAGAAGATGTGGTTTATGTATACAATGGAATATTACTCAGCCATTAGAAACGACAAATACCCACCATTTGCTTCAACGTGGATGGAACTGGAGGGTATTATGCTGAGTGAAGTAAGTCAATTGGAGAAGGACAAACAGTGTATGTTCTCACTCATTTGGGGAATATGAATAATAGTGAAGGGGAATATAAGGGAAAGGAGAAGAAATGTGTGGGAGATATCAGAAAGGGACACAGAACATAAAGACTTCTAACTCTGGGAAATGAACTAGGGGTGGTGGAAGGGGAGGAGGGCGGGGGGTGGGGGTGAATGGGTGACGGGCACGGAGGGGGACACTTGACGGGATGAGCACTGGGTGTTATTCTGTATGTTGGTAAATTGAACACCAATAAAAATTAATTTATAAAAAAAAAAAGTTAAAGAGGGTGACACAAAAATAAAATGAAGTCGAGGGGCACCTGCATGGCTCAGTCAGCTGAGCAACTCATTCTTGGTTTCAGCTAAGGTCCTGATCTTAGGGTCATGAGAATGAGCCCTGAGTGGGGTTCCACAGTCAGTGGGGAGTTTGCTTGAAATTGTCTCTCCCTCTTCTGCTGCCCTTCCCCCTGTTCTCACACATTCTCTCTCTCAAAATAAATAAATCTTTAAAAACAAATAAATAAAATGAAGTCAGGGTCAGAATAAGTCTATTAGACACTTTTACGTGCATGTTACTGATTTAATCAGATGGTTAACCCAGGAGCGTAAGAGACTGTTTATATGTATTATTTGAGGATAGCATCCTAGATCTGAGCGCCCTAAGAAAGAGAGTGGTGGGGAAAAAAATATTAAACCAAAGGCTTACCCATTTACCTACTTCCTTAACAATGACCCTGAATTTCTCTCACTTAATAATAGCCAAGTTGCTATATGCAAATGTCTTCTCACTGAACTGAAAAATTCTCATCTGCATAGTCCTCTCCCTCAACCCAAGCAATTATATGTCTTATATTTTATAAACGTAAATGATGAGAAAGAAGGTGAAATGGGAGAATAAAAAAGATGTTTGATTAGCAAAAAGGCAACCTCCTCTTGAAAATCATTGAATATAATTACCATCATAATATAATAGTGCCCTGTGGTTTATAATACACATTTACTTATATATCCATCCACACAGTCACTTTTTAGTAAAAAGGCACATTGGAGAGGAAAAGGATTTGTTCCCTAGTTCCAGTCATGATCCAGTTGAAGAAGGTAGACTGTATAAATAAATAATTGCAATACAGTGTTCTAAGTGCTATAAATAGAGAGGATGAACAACTATAGCTTGAAGGGTTGAAGCAAGATGAAAGCAAGCTTCAGAGAGAGGCTTCATAAGCAGAGATTCTTAAGACTTCAGAAGTTTGTCAGGAAAGGAGGGAGGAGCTGGGGAGATAAATCAGTAGTTAGAGCAGACATCCCAGAAAGTAGGAACAACATGTACAAAAATACAGAAGCATGGGGAAGGTGAGACATACTCAGGGAACAGCAGAGAGTAGCAGTAGCAATTTAACATCATGAAACATGCTGACAGCCCTGAGGACAGATGTGATTTTAGAAACAGGCAGAAGTAAGATGGGAGGGGGCCTTCTAGGTCAGCTGTCTCCTTAGAGGGGGATAGAATATATGTGATAGCTTCACTTCAGGGAGAATAGAAAACATATGAGAAGAAAATATTACATTAGAAAAATAATAAATAAAGCTGAGGAAAAGTGTGTTATGTGAGAAAACCAAAAGAAGAGAAGAGGATGGAACCATGATGAACACTTGCCTTTAATCATCAGGAGGAGTAAGTCAATTATATAAAATGGCTGTAAAGTAGTAAAAAAAAATGAGCAGTGTTTTGGTAAAATAGAGTATTGAACACACGTATGAAATTTCACTTCCCTCCTAAAACCCTGCTAAAACTATGGTAAAGAAATGTTTTAAAGATAGAAACTCATATGGGTAAAAAATGGAAAGGCAGCAGCATAAAATTTTGGAAACTCCAAAGTAAGTGGACAGACACTAACTGATTGAGAGGATCCAAGAAAACTAACTCAGAAGCTGACAGTGAAGAAAGAAGAGAACAAATTAGATGTACACAGCAAAATCCTCCAAAAGCAGCAAACGAAGAAGATATCTCTGGAAGTAGAACTGGTTGGATGGAAGATAAAATTGAAGAGATATTCTAGAAAATAGAACAATAAAGTAAGAAAAACATGAAAGAAAAACAAAAATTAGACAACCAGTCCATGAAATCCAATATACAAATAATTAAGAGTTCCAGAAAGAAAGAAAAGAGAAAAGAAAGAAAATTTATAAAGTAATTCAAGGAAACTTCCTAAACAGAATGACAGGATTTATAAAACCGAAAGGGTCCAATGAGTTCCCATCACAAACAGCTGAAAATAAGCCATCAAGACACAATATTTAGACATTTCAGAAAAGTTGAGATGAGTAGATTTTACAAGCTTCCAGTGGAGATAGGGAACGGGTCACTTAGAAATAGTAAATATTACTCAGCTATGACAGAAGGAAATCCTGCCATTTTGTGACATGGATGAACCTGAGGACATTAAGCTAAGTGAGAGAAATCAGAGAAGGACAAATACTATATGGTATCACTTACATGTGGAATTCCAAAACTCATAAAAACAAAGTACAGGGTGGTTACCAGGGTCTGAGCTCATTGGAGAGATTTGTTTAAAGGTATAAACTTGCAACCAGCAGACAAAAATGTCCTGGAGACCCAACGTACAGCACAGTGATTATAGACAACAACACTGTATTATACAAAGTTACTAAAAGACTAGATCTTAATTTTCCCCACCAAAAAAGGAAATGATAATTATGTGACATGATAGAAGTGTTAGCTACATTACAGTGGTAATCATATTGCAACATATATATTTTATCAGTCAAGTTGTACACCTTCAACTTACACAATGCTATATGTAAATTATATCTCAATAAAACTAAATTTTAAAAAAGGATCAGAAATCAGGGTATCTGTGGACTTCTCAATAGCAGAAGTTAGAAGTTCTAATCTAACTGGATTACATGAAATCATGAATATTGATTACAGTGTCAATAGATGTGGTCTGGAGTTTAAGAGTCTGTTCTGGAAAATTATACTGTCAGCTGCAATGACAGGAAAATATTATGGAGTAGTCAGCCAGATCAAGGAGCTTGAGCCAGAATATAAATCAGTGCACTGCTTCCTTCATGGAGAAAGTCATGCTTTAGGGGGGAGAAAAAAAAAGAAAAAGAAAGAAACCGCTGAACTAATCACTATTTAGTTATGTAGTTAAAATTGTGAATTACATAAAATCTAATGTGTTAAAGATGTAATTATCTTTATTATGCAATAATTTGGAAGCAGATCATAAGCAACTATCATTGAATGCTACAGTTTGATGGTTACTGTGGGGAAAACGTCTAGGAGGATGCCAGACTACACACAGCATGGAATCTTAGTGATTGTGCAAGACAACAAGTTTACCTGGCCAAATGCTATAGAGATGTGAACTCAACAACCTAACTTGCTTTAGTGTGACATCTTAGGTATTTTTAATAATCTTAACATTTCCAATTCAGGAAAGAATGCTCTTAAATATGTATCATTGGGCCATAACCATAGTTTAAATCATTTTTAATAAAATCTACTTTAAAAAGATTAAAGGTCCTAATAATTACTGTTCCTATTGCTATAGGATTTTCAAATATTCCTTAGAACTACTTTTTACCTTTAGATACCCTAAGGTTCATGTATTATTATCATTTAAAATTCTTGATTTTATCTTTTGTGAACTTAAGTCCCAAAATCAAAATAATAAAACTGATGGTATCTTTTACACTTAAAATAACTTTGGATTTCCTATTCTGAAAACTCAGTCTCTAAATTGATTTGACAAATCCAAAGAGAAGTTCAATCTTTATAGATTAAATGCAAATAAAGTATATTCATGTATGTGTGTATATATATTAAACATATTTATATGAAAAACTGGTACAATAACTTTCAATTTCATTTTTGCTTCTAGGTTTTAATATCCTTATCAATCAGGAACAAGCATAGCACCCTTGATGGTAGAAATCAAGGAGGCTTGCAGGTTGGTTAAAATCCTCACAGTTCACAATACATTCTAGCTCTGTGGGTAATCACAGAATCCTTATAAATTAATTGTGTATTATATATATATGTATATATATATATGTCAATAGAGAAGCTGTTCTCTGCCATTCTAATAATTCAGGTTAACGTAATAATTTTCCAGAACTGTTCAATCTTATCTTCTTTTGCTAGATACTTAATCAGCCTCACATGCTCTTAGATTAGGTGACTGGCTATTTTTACAGCATCGTTAGGGGAAAACTGCACGTGAACCCCCCATGGAAATGACCTTGCCATATTCTGTTGACAACTAAAATAGCAGTAAAACTCCTTCAATGCACAGCTCTCAATTACAGTGATATAACACATCCTCAAATTACTGGAAGACCATCCTAGCCAAAGATCTCACACTGAGGATTCCTAAGAATCCTCTAGAAGATGATTCTAGAGATAGCTTCTATCCAGGACCCACGGAACAAGATCTAAATGGCCAGAACCAAAGACAGGCTGAAATCTGCATGTTCTCATTTTCCCCTCCAGTCTCTTTTCTATCTTCTATGCTGGTTTATATTTCTGAATTGTTAACAGACACCTATTATGTCAATAACAATACCCATAATACTGCTCTTTGTATCCCTAGTTACTTTTTGTATGAATCCAATTCCTGGCTACAATTTGCTCATGATTTCACTAAAATATGCAAACAAACTAATTACTAAGATTGTAGCCACCTTCTTTTGGGTGCAACTCAGCTCACTCTGGTTCCTGGGCAATCATACTCAACTACTAAGCAACTCCTGAAATAGTAAACTCAAAATAAACAGGACAGGTAGCCCCTGGGATGTCAAACCTAGGAAAGTTTCTGTCTACACATTTGGGACTTGGCTTTTTGCTTAGAAACAGATTACTTAACAATCTTTCTTAATCTTCCCAAAGTGTCATATTTTTCTGAGCACTACTCTACAAAGAGTAAAGTTACTATAGTCATTGCATCTTGATTTCAAGAACTGTATCTTGGCATAGCCACTTATAATCATTTTTCTTCTCCTTAATAATCATGGTCGAAGAAATAAGCAACACTAAGACCAGAAATTAATGCATAGTATTTTTCTCCCAAATGGTTGGTCTTTCCTATTTCACATATCCACTAATTTATTCCGATTTGGCCCTAAATATTTCTTTTCTTAAAAGTACTATTACATCAGGCATGTGAATATACCCAAATGTTTCTTAAATGTTCATATATTATACTCCACTTATTACTGTCAATAAATATTCAAGATTCGTGTTATTAAGATACCGTAAAAATGTCTTTTTCTCCCTCAATCTACACTCTACCCTGTCAACAATCCTCTGTAAGTGAAAAGAATGTTATGAATGCTCACTGTTGAACAAATAAAATGGATGGGATCTGAAGTCATTACATTACAGCTCGGTTTCTCACATGCAGAGTCTTAATTCTATCATTAGTAACACAGTGTTAAACCTGAATTTATAAAGAAAAATCTGGCCACAAAGTTCTTCTACAGAAGTTAATAAATATCTACCCTCTCTTCTTGCATTCTATTTTTGTTTTCAGTATTTTTAAAGACTAATATTTAACATTATTTAATGCTTAATTAATTTAGCATTATTTAATGCTTCTCATTTAAACTGGTGAAAACATAAAGGAAAGGTAACCCTTGTGTACTATTACTAAGAGTATAAACTGGCACAAACATTTTAGAAAGCAATCTGGAATAGTGATATTAAGTATGTGTACTTCCTACACCAGCAATTCCTCTCCTGACTGTATACCACAGGAAGGGTTTCAGATAGCTACAAAAAATGACATAGTTATAGAAGCAAATAGAGGTATACTATGTGTGCATCACTGGGAACAGAGAAGTAACACATGGTGTATGCACATATTGAGAATATATGGTAAAAAGCAATGAATGGGGTTTATGTATAGTTAAGTAGAAACAGATAATTTTTAAAAGGAATGAGAATTATACCAGTTTTTTTACATAAAAACTTATAACCAGGGCATCTGGGTGGCTCAGTGGTTGAGCATCTGTCTTTAGCTTAGGTCATGATCCTGAGGTCCTGGAATCAAGTCCCACAACAGGCTCCCCAAAGAGAGTCTGCTTATGTCTCTGCTTCTCTCTCTGTGTCTCACATGAATAAATAAAATCTTTTTTAAAAAAAAAACATAACCATACATAAACAATATCAGGGATTTAAGTATAAGATATTTAGATTGAAATAGGGGATGAAAGGATAAAATTGAAAAAATAAGATTGGGAGCTGATTATACTAGGAAAAGAGAATGGGGCCGAAATAGGAGAATGAAAAATAAAGAATACAGAGTCTTGCACAGATTGACAATGACAGTATGCCATGTATCAACCAGTATTTTTTTTCTTTTATTAATGAGAGAGAAAGAAAGAGACGCAGAGACACAGGCAGAGGGAGAAGCAGGCTCCATGCAGGGAGCCCGATATGGGACTTGATCCCGGGACCCAAGGATCAGGCCCTGGGCTGAAGGCGGTGCTAAACGGCTGAGCCACCCGGGCTGCCCCCAACCAGTATTTTCAATTCAATTGCATGTACAAAAACCAAGAAACAACCAGTTAAATGGAACTATCCCTACTCAAGTACAAAAATAGGACTTCCTAAAAGTCTGGAGGAAAAAAAATATAGTGGGAGAAGAGTTAAATTTGGGATATGCCAAAGATAAAAAAATATTATGAAAATTTCAACAGAATTACATAGATATTTGACAGTATTAAACAATAAAATTTAAGATGTAACTAGACTAAACTTAAGGACGATCACACATCAGCACACACTGAAGGGTCAAAGCAAGGCAAGAAGGGTAATTGGGAAGTTATTGTCAATAATCTAAAAGTCGAATAACAAGTGCCCAAACTAAAATTTTGCTACTTTCAATACATTAACAGGAGTAAAATTAGGGAGTAATAAACTCACTTTGCCTAATGCAGTCCTACATATAGGCACAGTGCTTCACAGGAGTTAAAAACTGGCAAGAAGAAACCTGCCTCTTACCTGTTTCCTTCCACCCACTGTTCCAACACCAGTTACACATAAGGTAGAAATGGATAGAGTCTCATTGTAATTAGGTAAATACATATCCTCTTACCAGAAACAGGGGCCACACAGAGTAATAAAATATGCAGAATATTTCTGAGTGGATGAAAGGTGAAGGGGAGGTTATCAGCTGCCAGTGAGTCTCTCCTCACAAAGCAGGTTCCTGCCAGATTAGAGAAGTTTAAGTCCTGCAGCAATATTAACATTAACCTGTTATATCTGACACTTTCATAGCATTCTATTAAGAATTACTCTATTAGTAGATTTATAAGCCCTGGGTTTTCCTAGTTCTTGGGCAAACTCAGTGTTAATCTGAGGGGAAAAAGCAGAATCATTTCCCAGGAGTGGGACCTATATACCTTTGCCTCCAACTTTCCAAAATACCAGAAAGCCCTTTCTCCACAAGTGAATATTCAATAAATGCAACTTCTGCAGGCAGACAAGGAATGGGATTCCTAGAAGAATATGATAATATGTACCAAGCACTTTCCAAGCCAAGTACTACATTAAGCATTTGAAATAAATGTTAAAATTAAAAGTCCATGCCACACATGCACTGGATTTATACAAAATATGATTTTACATGTATGTAGTTATGTATAGACAGCATAACCACATACTTTCTCTGCAAAAATATTTATAAACATATACATAAGCACATTTCAAAAACATATTTATGTATGTGTACATAAATACAAATACACATGTACACTTATATGTCTGCACATATACATAGAGATATACAGATATACACCTAAATATATACACACAGAAGAAGAAGAAATCATTTTTAGGATAAATAAGTTACTGACTGCCACAGTATTGTTTTAACTCAGATAGTAATGAGAAGAATTTTATAGGTGGCTTACAAAAAATAAAGTATCAATTATGTAGTTTATATAGCTTATGACACAGATTGTCCTTTATGTGCAAGCACTGTTTAATAATGACATCACAATGCATTATCAGTATCCCATTTTACACAAAAGGAAACAAAGAATCTGAGTCACAAGGCTAGAGAGCAGCACACCAGGACCTCGAATCCATGCAGTCTGATTCCAAAAGCATCTTCAACCACACACTACATTAGCTCTGTTCAGGAAATTATGACTACCAACTCTTTTACATTTGCTTCCAGGTAAAACACTCTTAGGCATTTTCCACCACAGCAATAAATGGGTCATATGTAAATGAACAAATCTCCTCTACCTACGTGAGCTAATAAACAGATTATTTTTGCTTTTTACTTACACACACACATTCAAATTCCCGCCTAATAACTCATATGGCAAAGCACAGATAACGAGCTATCAGAAACTCTTCATTTAAAGCTGCCGTTATTATATAAGCAAGGAGGACGAAAAGATCTTAAAAGACTACCTGAAGTTTAAAGTTTTACATGTAGCATTCACAGATCTACGATCTTTTAATTTATTACATAAAACTAAAAAATAGCAAAGAAGTAAAAAAAATGTAAACTGTGTATAAAAGCTATGATTTAGCAAATTATATACTTGAGCGATTTGAAGCTAAGAGACAAGGCACAAAAGACTATATAAAAGAGGGAAAACACGATTATCAGAATTAGATTAATCACAAAATGTAAATAAAGTTAGTGGGGAAAACCAATTTCCAACTCACAAAATGAGAGGTACAAACAAATTTAGATTCTAATAAACTCTTAACATCTCCTAAATGTTAGATAAGCTTTGCTACAACAGAAAAATTGATTTTTTACACCTTTAAAGAGCTAAATACTTCTAAATGACACATCACATGAAATAGTTCATAACATTTTGTGAAATAATCTGTATCGTGTAACATGTCCGCTGATACAATTTCTGTAATTAATCACCTATAAAATTGTTCTTGAATTAGACATCTGGAGAAAAGATCAATTGTGAGAAGACAGTTATCTGATTATCAGTTATCTGATAATGAAAAGTGAATATATTTTTATGACTGCAGACCAGATATAGCAGGCACTAATGCAATGACAAATTTTCTCTACATACACATCACTGCACTTGCAAGACTTAGCTTGGTGACTCTATGGATAACTTCTGTCTTCATTCGTACTACTATAAAGTCCTAAGATGAAAATAATAACATATACTTTATAAATCTGACATCAAAGAATGAGAATACCTGCATGAAGGCCAATTTCATAATTATAAATCTATTCTGAGTCTGAAGCAGTGATCTAGATATGAAACAGACTTATAAGGAGCTATAAACACATAAGCTATTTCATCCTAGTAACCCAATTTTCCAAAACATAGTAGCCATAGCTTTAGAGTTAACTGGGATTCTAACGTTTGATTTCTTTCTTTAAAATGAATTAAAAGGGGATCCCTGGGTGGCTCAGCAGTTTAGCGCCTGCCTTTGGACCAGGGCGCGATCCTGGAGTCCTGGGATCGAGTCCCACATCAGGCTCCTGGCATGGAGCCTGCTTCTTCCTCCTCCTGTGTCTCTGCCTCTCTCTCCCTCTCTCTCTCTCTCTATCATAAATAAATAAATAAATCTTAAAAAAATAAATACTATTAAGATGAATTAAAAGCAAAAGTATTTAAATTGACAATGTTTACAGAAACTTGGAAATGTTCTTTGGCTTGTATTTCTGCGTTATATTTCTCAGAAGAGATCTATACTGACAGTTATATGTAGAAAGTCTAAGATAAAATTACCTCAGATTTATCTCCAAAATGAAATGTGAGATAAGGAAAAAATAAATAAATAAATATCTGGTGAATAAGAGGTTAAGGTGATGGACACATAAAACCAATCAGAAAATGTACACCTGTGAAAGCTCTGAGATCTTTCCCCTCTCCTGTAAATGCTGGCCTACCGAAGAAAGCAGGTGAAGTGAAAAGATGCAAGAATCCAGAGGATCTGCTTCTATGCTTGGAAATTCTAAACCACTGTCCTATCCCCACTATCACCCTCAGTCCTGATCCTTAGACCTTCACAACTCACCAAACTCTGTGGTTTACCATTTGTCCAATTAGGAAATTATTCTATTTTTTTCTCTTCATTTCACCTACCCAGTTATTAGCCCTGCTCTCCAGCTTTACTGCCACCCCTTGTCCATATCATTTCCCTTCTGAATTACAGGAGCAGATATTTAACCAGCTCTTGACCCCTCTTTGGGGTCTTTTGTGGTTCCATACAAATTTCAGGACCGTTTTCTATTTCCATGAAAAATGCTATTGGAATTTTGACAGGGATTGCAATGAATCTATAGATTGCTTGGGTAGTATGGACATCTTAATATTTATTCTTCCATTTACCCAATATAGGATATCTTTCCATTTATTTGTGTCTTCTTTCATTTCTTTCATTAAAGTTTTATCATTTTCATAGTACAAATCTTCACATTAAATTTACTAAGTATTTTAGTGTTTTTGATGCTATTTTAAATGAGACTGTTTCGTTTATTTCTTTCTAGATGCTTTGTTCTTAGTACATAGAAATGCAAATTATTTCTTGGGGCACTTGAGTGGCACAGTTGGTTAAGCCTCGATTCTTGGTTTCAGCTCAGGTCCTGAGATCAAGCCCCTACTGCTCCCGTGCTATAAAATGAATAAATATTTTTAAAACTGCAATTGACTTCTGTATGTTGATTTGTATCCTGCAATTTGACTGAATCCACCAATTCTATCAGTTTCTTGGTGGAGTCTCTAGAATATTCTATATGTAGGATCATGTCATCTGCAAACGGAAACAAGTTTACTCATTCCTTTCTGAACTGAATGCCTTTTTATCTTTTCTTGCCTAATTGCTCTGGCTAGGACTTCTGATAGTATGTTGAACAGGAATGGTAAGAGCAGGCACCCTGATCTTAAAGGAAAGTGTTTTGCTTTTCACTACTGAGTATAATGTATAATATTATACTGAGTATAATGGTCTTGTTTTTTATGTCCTTTATTATTCTGAGGCATATTTCCTCTATATCTGCTTTGTCAACAATTTTTAATCAGGAAAGGAGGTTGCAATTGGCAAATGCTTTTTCTCTATCTATTGAGATGATCATATGATTATTTCTTTAATCTATTTTAATCTTTCATTCCATTAACATGATGTATCACAATTATTGATTTGTGCATATTACAAGATCCTTATATCCCAGGGATAAATCTTACTTGAATATAGCATGTGATCCTTTTAATAGTGATGCTGAAATCAGTTGGCTAATATTTTGTCCAGAAATTTTGGATCTCTATTCAGGAAAGATATTGGCCCGTTTTCTTTTCTTGTCGTGTCCTCATCTTGCTTGATTTCAGGGTAAAGCTGGCCTCGCAAAATGAGTTTAAGAGTGTTCCCTCCTCCTCAAATTTTGGGAAAAGTTTGAGAAGGATTGGCGTTAATTCTTTTTTAAAGGTTTACTTTAAATAGGAAAACTATTTGGTACTAAGCTTTTCTTTGTTGAGAGGTTTTGGTTACTGATTCAAACTCCTTTGTCACTATGAACAGATTCTCTATTTCTTCCAGAATTAAGTCTTGATAAACTGTATGTTTCTAGGAATTTATCCTTTTCTTCTAGGCTATCTAATTTGTTAGCATATAATCATTCATAGTAATCTCTTATGAACCTCTGTGTTTCATTGATATCATTTGTAATGTCTCCTATTTTATTTCTGTTATTTGAATCTTTCTTTTTTAGTTAGTCTAGTTAAAAGTTTGTCTATTTTTTGTTTGTTTGTTTAGTTTTCAAAAAAAAAAACCTCTTAGTTTCATTGATATTTTCTATTACTTTTTGGTCTCCATGTCATTACTTCTGCAACAATCTTTGGTATTTTCTCCTGTTAACTTTGGGTGTAGTTTGTTCTTTTTCTAGTTCCTTGAGTTATAAAGGAAGGTTATTCCAGATCTTTCTGGTTTCTTAATGTAGGCATTTATCAATATAAAACTTCCCTCACAGAACTGCTTTTGCTGCATCCCAAAGTTTTGGTATGCTACTTCCATTTTTGTTTGTTTCAACATATTTCTTTATTTCCCTTTTGAGATCTTTTTTGTTTCATTGGTTGCTCAGGAGTATGTTGTTTAATTTCCATATAACTTTGGATTTTCCAGGTTTCTACTTGTTGTTGATTTCTAATTTCATTCCATTGTGATCTGGAATGATACTGGGTATGATTTCAATCTTAAATTTGCTAAGACGTGTTTTGCAACTTAACATATGATCTATCCTGGAGAATGATCTACATGGGCTTGAGAAGAATGTATATTCTGTTGTTAGGTGGAATGCTATATATATATATAAAACATTGTTATATAGATATACATATACTTATATAATACACATATATGTTACATACATTATATATAAAACATTGATTCAAATCCAATGTTTCCTAATTGATTTCTGCCTGGATGATGTATTCACTGTTCAAAGTGAAATACTGAAGTTCTCTACTATATTATATTGTTGTCCATTTCTCCCATCACATCTGTTAGCATATGCTTAATACATTTGGGTGCTCCAGTGGGGTCATATATATTTACAATTGTTATGACTCTCTAAAGACATAATTCCCTCATCATTATACAATGGCCTTCTTTACCTCATATTATAGCTTATGAGTTAAAGTCTATTTTGTCTGACATTAAGTACGGCTACCTCCGCTCTCTTTTCGTTTCCTCTCGTATGGCATATTTTTTCCCCTCAGTTCACTTTGAGTCTATGAATATCTTGAAGTTAAAGTGAGTCTCTTGTAGGCAAAATACATCTGGGTCTATTTTTCTTACATTAGTCATTCTATGTTTTTTGAATGGAGAATTTAATCCATATTTTCAAAAATGTATTTGTGGGGGGATCCCTGGGTGGCTCAGCAGTTTGGCACCTGCCTTCGGCCCAGGGCGTGATCCTGGAGGTCCGGGATCAAGTCTCAGTTGGGCTCCTTGCATGGAACCTGCTTCTCCCTCTGTCTGTGTCCCTGCCTCTCTCTCTCGCTCTGTCTCTCATGAATAAAATCTTAAAAAAAAATGTATTTGTGGATTAAAAGAAAGGGCAAAGAGAAGAAGGGGTAGAGAAAAAGAATGCAGAGAAAGGATAAGGAGAATAGAAAGAAACAATAAAGAATAAAGAGGATATTTAACAGGTATTCTACCAAAAATTAAGGTGAAAACCTACATATAGCTCACAATTACTGTGATTCCACTTCTATTAGGTACCTGGAACAATCCAATTCAAAGAGATAGAAAGTAAAATGGTGTTGCCAAAGGCTGGCAGGAGGGGGACGTGGAATTGCTATTTAATAGGTACAGAGTTTTAGTTTGCAGAATGAAAAGAGTTCTGCGGATGAATGGTGGTGATGGTAGCACAAGTGAATCTACTTAATACTACTGAATGGTACATGTGAAAATACTGTACAGTGGAGTATACTTAAATTTTATGTTATGTATATTTTACAACAATTAAAAAAAAAACTTCTATAGCTATTTTCTAGCCAAGAGATAATAGTGGCTTGGTCTAGATTAACAGCAGAGAAGATGCAACTGACTGGATAGTAAGAGGTGGACAGACTGGAATTATATTTTGAAGATAAGGATTGACAGGTCTTCGTGACTGACTAGAGGCTGAAAGAGAAAGATATCCACAATTAATTTCCAAATTACTGACATAGTAATTTCGGTGGATAAACTGCCAATTGTAAAGGAGAATACAGAGAAACAAATCAAATTTGAGTATGTTCAGTTTGAGAAACTTGTCGTACATCAAAATGAAAGTGAGTAGATGAGAGTATAAATGGGTCTTGAGCTCAGAACAGATGTCTGGCCTGGAGATGTAAATCACACAGTCCTCAATATTTCAAAGGCATCTGATGCCTACAAGTTGATGACATTACCTGGAAAAAGAATATAAGAGTTAAAAAAGGGATCCCTGGGTGGCGCAGCGGTTTGGCGCCTGCCTTTGGCCCAGGGCGCGATCCTGGAGACCCAGGATCGAATCCCACATCGGGCTCCCGGTGCATGGAGCCTGCTTCTCCCTCTGCCTATGTCTCTGCGCCTCTCTCTCTCTCTCTCTCTCTCTCTCTGTGACTATCATAAATAAATAAAAATTAAAAAAAAATTTAAAAAAAAAAAGAGTTAAAAAAAAAAAGGCCTGAAATACAGGCTTTGAAGGACCTAGTTATGGGTAACTCTCACTTTTACACTGGAGAAAAGATAAGAAATTCCCACAGATCAATGAAAAAGAGAAGCCATACATATAAAATAAAAGTATAATAAATTAAGAGCTTACAGAAGAAAAAGAAAATGTGTTAAAATCAAGAATGATGATGATAATGGTAGGAGGTATTCATTAAATAACTACAATATTCCCAGAACTATTTTAAGCACCGTAAAGGTTCATTCATTTTTCACAACACCCTATGAGAAAGCTGCTTTATCCCCTTTTTAAAGGTGAACAAATTAAGGCCTAGAGAAAGCACGTAACTTTTCAGGACAATGTATCTAGCAAACTAGGGAGAATCCAGAACCTGAATTCGTGACCACTGTGTGATACTGGCTCCATAAGTGTCCATTGGGTTTAGCAACATACAGATCGGGGATGTTAGCCAAGTGGACTTAAATGGAATGGCGGGGGCAAAAGCCAGACTGGAGTGCACTGAAGAGTAAGTGGAGAGTGAGGAATTAATGGTAATATGAACAAATAACTCTTAAGAAATATGCCTATAAGCTCAGTCAATTAAGCATCTGACTCTTGATTTTGGCTCAGGTCATGATCTCAGGGTGTGACTTCAAGCCCCACAATGGGTTCTGTGCTGGGCGTGAAGACTGGCTTAAGAGACTCTCTCTCTCTCCTTCCCCTTGCTGTTTAAGGACAAAAAAATGCCTATGAGAAAGGTGAAAGATAGGGTGGTAACTGGAAGGGGATTCAGCATCTACAAAGTTTCATTATTACTGAACTTGCTACTAAAGGCAAGGCAGCACACTCAAGTATACAGAGATCAGACAGGTAATTTACACAATAATAAGGACAACCTGTACTTAAATACATTTAATGTACTAGGTACTCTTCTAAGCATTTCTTATATATTAATACATGTAATGCCAGGGACAGCTAATTAGCTCCATTTTACAGATGAGAAAACTGATATACCAAAAGGTCTGGTATGACCAAAGTCACACAACTGACTGCGATTCAAACCTTCCTGAGCAAGGACCTTCTATTAGAGAGCGGGCCAAAAATGTACATGTGATATGGGAGCTTTGGGATCTATGACTCCACTAGCCACGCAGCATCCAATAGAGCATTCTGTGAGACAGAAATATTCTATGCTCTGTCCAAGGTAGTAGCTATCAGCTTTGTATGAGAACTGAGTATTTGAAATAAAGGTGGTATGACAGATACTGAACTTTAAATTTTATTTAACAAATTTAAAATTTAAACAGCCACATGTGGCTAGTGGCTATCATACTGGATAGCACAACTTCAAAACATTGTTTATGAATATTCTAATTTTTTAAAGGTGAGCCAAAAATAGATTTTTTTAAAAAGATTTATGTTAGACAGAAAGAGAGCAAGCAAAATGGGATAGGGGCAGAGGGAGAGAAATTCTCAAGCAGACTCCGCAAAGACTGTGTAGCTCGATGTGGGGCTTGATCCCAGGGCCCTGAGATCATGACCTAAGCTGAAATCAAAAGCCAAGGCCTTGGGACGCCTTGGAGGCTCAGCGGTTGAGCATCTGCCTTTGGCTCAGGACATGATCCTGGAGTCCTGGGATCAAGTCCCACATGGGGCTTCCTGCATGGAGCCTGCTTCTTCCTCTGCCTATGTCTCTGCCTCTCTCTGTGTGTGTGTCTCATGAATAAATAAATAAAATCTTAAAAAAGAAAAAAAAAAGCCATGGCCTGACTGTGGCACCAGGCACCCTCCAGCAATAGATTTTAATGTGAAATCTTCTAATTTTAAAATGTTAGTTCCCTTAAAAAAATGTTTATCAAACAATCCAAATGTATATTAAGAGAATATATAATTTTCACAAGTTACAATGGCATTTTACAGCAATAAAATAAATAAGTTATAACTATTTGTTTCAACATATTGTATCTCAAAAACAATGTTTACCAAAAGGCAAAGAATGAAAAAGTACCATTCAATACCATTTATATCAAGTTTAAACATATGCACACTACTTAACATACATACTGTACTTAAAAAAACATACATGTGGGGCAGCCCAGGTGGCTCAGCGGTTTAGCGCCGCCTTCAACCCAGGGCCTGATCCTGGAGACCCGGGATCCAGTCCTGGGTCAGGCTCCCTGCATGGAGCCCGCTTCTCCCTCTGCCTGTGTCTCTACCTCTCTCTCTCTCTCTCTCTCTCTCTCTCTGTCTCTCTCATGAATAAATAAATAAAATCTTAAAAAAAAATACATGTGGTAATAGCCGTATAAAGGCATTCAACAGGAATTGTAACACCAATGTGTTGGTTACTTCTAGGGTGAGAGATGTAAATCTGATCAGAGAGCGTATATTAGTTTCTTACTTCTGCTGTAACAAATTACCATAAACATGGCTTAAAACAACACAAATTTTTTATGGTACACATCTGTAGATTGAAAGCCAACATGGGTCTTGGTACCTAAAATCAAAGTGCCAACAGGACAATATTTTTCTAGAGGCCCTAAGGGAGAATGAGTTTCCCTGCCTTTTCCAGTTTATAGAGGCAACCACGTTTCTTTGCTCACGGACCTCTTCCTCCATCTTCAAAACAAGAAGTAACAGGTGAAATCCTTCTCATGTCACGTTACTCTGACCATGCTTCTATTGTCACATCTCTTTCTCTAACACTGGGACCTCCCTCTTCCACTTGTAGTACTACTGTGATTACCCTGGGCCCACTCAAATTAGCCAGAATAATCTTCCTATTTTAAGGTCAGCTGATTAGAAACTTTAATTCCATCTGCAACTTTAATATCCCTTTGCCACATAATTTAACATATCCAAAGGTTCCAGGGGTTAAGATATGGATATCTTTGGGGGGACCATTATTCTCCCACAAAAGGTACACAAGAAGCTTTAATTTTGTAATGTTTTATTCCTTAATTAGAAGATAAAAGTATTCATTATGTTTTTCTTTATTATATGTCTTTCTATGACTCAAATATATTTAAAATTGATGTGAAATTCTCTTGCAAGGTAAGTTTTTCAAACTTGCATACAGACTTAAAATTTTAATGAGATGACTCAGGAGCAGTAAGGGGTAAAGGGAGAAAAATATGGAAGAATCAAGGCATTAGCCCTGCCTCAACCTAAACAGATCCTCTTTTTATTGCCTTTTACTTTTCTATAAAACATTTCACTTGAAAAGAAAAAAGGATTCCAATTATTCAAACAAACAAAAAATGGAGAATATAACTGGCATGTGACTCTAAAAAAAAACTATAATATAACATATGGTATAAAAAATAAACAATTAATAAGGTAACTCAGGATTTAATGATAGTCGAAGAGATATGTTCAGTCCTACAGTGAAGCTACTGGGGAGCCGAATGAGGTTTTGGATAACCTTACAGGGCTAAGGAGATTAAGCTTATAGTTAGTCTAAGGACCACTGAAGCCAAGAAGAAAGAAGGAAAGGTTGCAAGGAAATGCCCATGCACTTTGGGCAATACCATAAAGAACAGTAATCTAAGAATGATATGAACAAGAAGTATACCGACTCTCATGGGGCCTGCTTCAAATATCAAAGCTTGAAAACAGATCAATATAGTCGTAGACTGCTAGCTCCTTTAGGCACTCCTGGAAGTGTTGTTAGAAGATACCATCTCCTAGGTATAAGTTATTTCTAAAGAAAGATTTCAAATACAAGGTTGAAACCTAAAAAAACAAAACAAAAACAAAAACAAAAACCAGGAAACTAAGGAGACAAGACAATTAGCAAAAACCACAAGCACTAGAAATAGACTTGTAAGGGCTCCAGATAGTCTCTGCCATTTTTAACTACGCACAGAATGCTTAAGGTAACAAGAAACTAAAGGGCACCTGGGTAGCTCAGTTGGTTGTTTCTGACTTCAGCTCAGGTCAGGATCTCAGGGTCCTGAGATCAAGCCTCGCGCTTCTCTCCCCACTCAGTGGGGAGTCTGCTTCTCCCTTTCCCTCTGCCCCTCCTGCCAGTCCTGCATGTGCACTCTCTCAAATGAATAAAATCTTAAAAAAAAATTAAAAAACACTCAGAATTCTGAAAGTCTCAAAAGCCCAGGAATAGGACACAACAGATTTTTGAGGAGAAAATAAATTATTAAAAAACAAAACAAAACTGTATTTAGTAACAATGGATGGGTTTAAAAACACAGAAGTACAACAGGAGGGATTATTAATGAACTGGAAGAGATATCATAGGAAAATATTCAAAATAAAGACTGGAATGATAAAATGATGAAAATCATGAAGGACAGGATAAGAAACATAGATAATACAGATGAGAAGAGCTAACATACATATAACTGGATCCCATGAGAAAGGAGAGAGAAACAAGAGAGGAGGCCGGCACAAATAATATTTAAAGAGACAATGGCTAAGAATTTTCTAAAACTAATGACAGCAAATTACAGATTCAAGAAACATTATGAATCACAGAGCCATAAGTAAAAAAGGTATTCTTCAGGTAGAACAAAAATGACCCAAAAAGGAAGTACAATAATGCAGAAAGGAATAAGAAATGGTAACAATGGTAGTAATTCTAAATGAATATTGACTATATACAACAATGATAATATCTTATATCTATATACAACAATGATAATATCTTAATATATAGCATTAAAAGATACAACAATACAGTCATAATAAGTCAGGGATAAGAGGAGTAAGTGGATTTGAAACATTTTAATATTCTTTCAATGTTTGGGAAAGGGTAAATACACCAGAATTACACACTGATAGAGTAAAAAATGCATGTTTTAATTTCTAGGATAACCATTAAAAAGGAGTAGCCAGGATGTGGAACTTCTGAATTAATAAAGTGTATCTTTTGATACAGACACTTGTAGATACTATAAACAGGAAAGACAATGGAAAAACAATAGTTCTGCCATTGCTAACAAAGTGAAGGAAAAAAATAAAATAGGTGGGGGATCCCTGGGTGGCTCAGCGGTTTGGCGCCTGCCTTTGGCCCAGGGCGCGGTCCTGGAGTCCCAGGATCGAGTCTCGCGTCGGGCTCCCTGCATGGGGCCTACTTCTCCCTCTGCCTGTGTCTTCTGCCTCTCTATGTCTATCATGAATGAATGAATGAATGAATGAATGAATGAATAAATAAATAAATAAATAAATAAATAAATAAATCTTAAAAAAAATAAAATAGGTGATCAAGGAAGGTGATATGATGGAGAATATCTTACTTTATCCTTAAACTCAGAAGGACAAATTTCTATAATATTGAAAGGAAACCCTGTAAGATCTGTGTTAATACTGATCCTATACCAACCTTAAACCCTACCACTACTACAGAACCTCTCCCTTGGAGTTGACAAACTACTTCAGTGATGGCATCTATAATAAACCTCAGACATTCTCAAGTACTAACCTCAGTCTACTAGCAGGCTTTTAACAAAGGAACATTTTTTCCTCCTTTTGTGATCTCACTCCAGGTAATTTAATAGGGAAAGACCTACTGCACAAAACACTTACCATATTAAGTGTTCTCCTAATGGCCCTTTCCTTGAAATCTTGAGGTCTTCCTATTCAATTATCAGGTCACAGCTAATTGGGACATTGATTTACTAGTGTCCCTTTATTTAAATCAAACCCAAGCTCAACATCTCCAGGAAGTATGCCTTTTTGTGGAAAAACAAAAAGTTTACTGACATTGGCAGATTTATTGGGGCTGAAGCCATTAAGGCTCCACTGACCCATTCAAATACCTACTCACATTTGGACATGCTCTCAAAAAGCAGCAGCTACAGAAAGGACTAAAAAACATATCTGAAAACTTTACATAGAAAGGACTCATCGTACTTACATTATATTCCTGTCCTCATTATTAAAAAAAAAAAAAGAGTAATAAAAAAGAATATAGATCTATTCAGGATTTAAGGCCCATAAATAGAATATACATCTTCCCTCTCATCTTTTCAAGATTTTGCTTTTTATTTTTATTTATTTACTTGATTTGTCTGTGTCAAATAAATAGCACAAGCAGGGGGAGTGGCAAACAGAGAAGGAGAAGAAGGCTCTCTGCTGAGCAGGGAGCTCAATGAATGCAAGGCTCAATCCCAGGACTCTGGGATCATGACCTGAGCCAAAGGCAGACATTTAATCAACTGAGACACCCAGGTGCCCCTCATCTCAATTTCATACAGAGCCATATCAAAATAATATTTTATCTTCACTGCTGCCTGAGGGTACATATTTCACACCTACGTATCTGTGTCTTTCTGTGGTCTTTCTTTTCTTTCCTTTTCTTTTTATTGGAGTTCAATTTGCCAACATATAGCATAACACCCAGTGCTTATCCTGTCAAGTGCCCCACTCAGTGCATGGTGTTTCTTTAGATCAAAATAGTCCATACTTGTTTGTCTCGGGAAAATCAATAATATATCTTGGACAGTTAGGTCCTAGAGGTTTCCTGGGGTACCCCCAATTTTTCAACAAGTCCTCAAACTGTACCTCAAGGATCTTAAATTTCCCTGGGTTTCTACTGTAGTCTAATATGTGAATGATCTTTTGTTGTGTTTGAAAGATATGGTAAGGCCAAAGGCTGTTTTATCTTTTGGTTTTAGCTCAGAAAAGACATAAGATTTCCAAAGAGAAGTTATAACTTTATCCAAGTATACTAACTAGCACATGATTTATCCTAAGGAGATATCCCTTACTCTTGACAGATTACAAATTGTTCGAATCTTTCCAACACAAATAACTAAGAGACAATTACAAGGATTCCTAGATCTCACTGACCAATGCAGGCAATGGGTCCCAACTTTTCCAAAATGGTGTGATTATTAAATAATTTAGCCAAGACCTCAATAACCAAATCTCTTCCATGTAAGCCTAAACATGAACAGATCTTTTGCAATATAAAATGAGCACCTCAGTCACTTCCTACTGAGTTAATTATAATGAATTTTTCTACCTATTCATCCATGAGAGATCTGAACAAGCCATTGGTGTTCTGACTTAACTTCATGAGAATCATCAGAAATCAAGAGGTTACTGAAATTTCTCTTGACCCAGTGGCAAAAGACTACCCAGTTTATCTAAAAATAGGCACAGTAGTTAAAGACTTCTGCTCACTTCATTTAAGGATATTCTTCCAACCCCAAGGTCCTTCATACTGTACAATCTTTGTTGCTCACTGCAAAGATAGAACATGTCTCAGCAAGGAGGCTTAGCTCACATAAAATCCAATTACTTTATCCCTCACATATTTCTATTCATTGTAATACTTAAGGGGTCAGCAAAATATGGCCCATGGGCCAAATTCCACCCACAGGATGGCCTATGAGCTAAGAATAATTTTTATACTGTTAAATGATTATTAAAAACAGTATGCTGAAACAGATCTCAATTCTCCCCTAAAATGTGACTCCTTTGCTAGAGATAAGACACTCCCAGATGACAGAACTCACCATGAAGTCACCAGTTTGCCAGTTAGTGAATTGGTTAGCTGGAGTTAAAAGGGTTAATACACATAGGTCCAGAGTGGATCACTTTTGGGATAGTCCATAATTTTGAAATGCTTTGGAAACAATGAGGGTTCTTGACTTCAGCATTAATACTTCCTAAAAGAGATAATGATTATAAAGATAGAAGCCCATTAAAGAGAGAGAGAGAGAGGGAGAGAGAGAGAGAGAGATAGATAACATAAAGATCAAAGAAAATGCCCTGGCTGATCATTATGGCAATAGGTATCCCTTACTAAGATCTTAGCCCTCGTGACAGGAAAAATTCAAGTCTTTTAATAGGCTCAAAGAGGCTACATTACAATGCCAGCAATTACCTTCGGAGTTCGAAAAGGAAGGGTTTGGGGGAGAAATCTGGGTGATTACCCACGTTAGCTTCTGGTGCTCTCAAGAAAGTTTCTTTATGGCATCAAAGGTTCTCAAAAGAAACAGAAATATTTTACATAAAATTATACACTCTGGTAAAGACAAACTTGGTTAGTGAACTCACTCAATGGGAAAACTTTACTAAAATTGCTGAGCATGTTGTTTTATGTCTCACCTCTCACCAGCATAATCCTTGGTTAAAAATAATAAAAGTGAAACATGGACAAGAGTCAAACTTCAAGGTCTCTTTGAATACCTCCAAATGGTTTTCACACAAGGGTTGTGAATATGTCCTGGTCATCATTTGCTTATTCTTGGGATAGACACAGATTTCTTGCTGGAAATCTACATCTCAAATAGTAGCAAAAACTTCATTCAGGGGCACCTGGGTGACTCACTCAGTAAAGCATTTGCCTTCAGCTCATGATCCCAGCATCAGGCTCCCTGCTCAGCAGAAAACTGACTTCTCCCTCTCTCCCCTGCTCCTGTGTGAGCGCTCTCTTTCACTCATCCTACCTAAAATAAAATAAAATAAAATAAAATAAAATATAAAATAAAATAAAAAAATAAAATAAAATAAAAAATAAAATAAAATAAAATAAAATAAAATAAAATAAAATAAAATAAAATAAAATAAAATAAAATAAAATAAAATAAAATAAAATAAAATACTTTATTCAATGTGTTTCCAACCTCAGAAATTCCAACCTCTCTCTGATGAGAGGTACCCATCTTGCTGAAGCTATTATTAGAGTTTTCAAAGCCCTTCCACTTGCTCAGAAACTTTACTGCCCAATCTTCAAGAAGGTAGAAAGAACAAAGGGAATTCTGAAACTATACTTGCTACCTATTAGCAAAGATCTTAGAGACTCTCAAACTTCCAAGGCCCAAGATACTGCCACTGGCTTTAATGACAATGAAATCAATTCGTTCTGGGGCTCAACCACTCTCCAATTATGAATTAATAAAGACTAGCCTATACATTTAGGAACGTTATCTCTGATACTAGATTCTACACAACTATAAGCAGACATGGCCAAATACTATTTGTCAGGAATTCATGCAATGTACCCAGTCTTTCCTCAACATCCTCCTAAACAATTCCTATCTAACTTAAAACTTAGAGACATGGTCTTTTGGAAAAGACAGAGAAAAATAGTCTTTGGCCCTGAGAAAAAGAACTATCTACTGTTAACAACTAGTACAATGAAACTCCTTGGAATCATGTCTCTCAATTCAGTAGGCATAAATCAGCCTTGAATCACTGGAAGACTGTTGGCACCCAGAAACCTCAAGCTGAGGATTCTTAGGAGTCTTCTAGAACTAGATAAATCCCTCAACAGAAGGTTCACTCCTTCTAGAAGCAGGTCTTTGGAAGGAGAGAACTTAACCAAAGACCTTTAGACCAAGATCCACAGAACAAGACTATTAACTGTCAGGCTTTATCGTCTCTAGTATTCTGCTCTTTATTTTCTTCACTATCTTCTTTCCTCTTTTGTTGTTAAGGTTACCTTTAACTATGTTACCCATAAGGACCTATACTTAAAACTCTCCATTTTTTTTAGTCACTTCCTCTTATAAACCCAAAACCTGGCTAAAATTTACTTTTGATTTGACTAAAGCATACAAACTGACCATCTTAGTCCATTCCAGTTGCTGTAACAAAATACCATTGCCCTGAGGGCCTGTTAAGCATCTAATTCTTGATTTTGGCTCAGGTCATAATCTCAGGGTCGTTGAGACTGAGCCTTGCATCCAGCTCCACTCTGGGTGTGAAGCCTACTGAAGATTCTCTCTCTCCCCATCTGCCCCTCCCCCCAACCACCTGCGCACGCATATGCACATACTCTCTAAAAAACAAATGGCTGTTGGAGGGGAAAGAGGTGGGAAGATGGAGTAACTCGGTGATGAACATTAAGGAGGAGGGCACATGACGTAATGACCACTGATTCATCACTAAATTCTACCTCTGAAACTAATTAATACACTCTATGTTAATTAATTGAATAAAAAAAAAAAAAAACCCAGCCTGGGTGGCTTACAAACAACACATATTTATTTTTCACAATACTGGAAGCTAGGTCCAAGATCAAGATTCTGACTGTTGGGAGCCTGCTTCCTGGTTCATAAACAACTGTCTTCCAGCTATGTCCTCACGTGGCAAAACAGGTGAGTGAGCTCTCTGGAGTCTCTTTTATGAGGGTACTAATCCCATTCAGGAGGGCTTGCCTCCTTGTCCTAATCATCTCCCAAAGGATCCACTTCCAAATGCAAACACACCTGGGATTAGGTTTCAATGTATAAATTCAGGGAGGACACAAACATTCAGTCTGTAGCACTGACTACTGGGTTTATACACTTTCTTTTGATATTCATGCAGCTTCACTCAGTACCAGTACCTTGTTAATGAATCAATTTGTGTTCTGGGTAAGGGTAACTGGACTCAATTTTATTTTTTAAAGATTTCTTTGTCTATTCATGAGAGAGGGAGAGAGAGAGAGGGAGAGAGAGAGAGGGAGGGAGGCAGAGACACTGGCAGAGGGAGAAGCAGGCTCCCTGCAAGGAGCCCAATGTGGGACTCCGGGATCTTGGGATCATGCCCTGAGCCGAAGGCAGATGCTCAACTGCTAAGCCACCCAGGCATTCCTGGGCTTGATTTTTAAGTAACTTTTTAAATGGTATGTTCCACAAAAGACCATCTATCATATCTTTCATGGGATAGGATAGGAGGTTCCTATCTTCACCAAAACATTATTCAGGGATCTTTCACGGGGGCTAGCTTTTGTAACTTAACTTTCACAGAAATAAACCTTGGAAAAAGACAAGAGAATAGAGGGTGTGTATATGTGAAGGCTCTCTAATTTTCACAGACCCCACTACTTAAGTTCAACCCCAAGTTCCTCCACTTTAGAGCTACCTGATGATATGGACACTGAAAATTTCATTACCTGGTATGGGAACCAGGTAATGAAATGGGAACCATCTTGGGAAGAGATATCAAAATGTTACAGTACTCTTAGATAACTCCCACACACTTTAGTCATCTTTTGGGAAAGCCCATGAGAAAAGATGTACAGAAATTAAAATCTAGGAGGTCCATAAAAAATGGCCTATTCCTTCCTGATCTTTTTTACAAGAAAAGATCTGCTTCCACAGCAGATATTTTAATATTTTGGTGCTTTATGAGATTTTTAACAACATGGGTGAACCTAGAATATGTCAGAGAGAGAAAGGCAAATACCACATGACTTTACTTATATGTGGAGTCTAAAAAACAAGACATGTGTGAACAAATAAACAAAGCAGAAACAGACCCATAAGCACAGAGAACAAATTGGTAGTTGCCGGAGGGGAGGCAGGTAGAGGGATGGGCCAAATAGATACAGGGGATTAAGAGGCACAAACTTCCAGTTATAAAATATATAAGTCACAGGGCTGATAAGTACAGCATAAGGAATAGGCAATGATATTGTAATAATATGGTGACAGTGACTACACTTATCATGGTGAGCATGGAGTAAGGAAAAGAACTGTCAAATCAATATGGTGTACACTTAAAACTAACAGAACATTGTGTACATCAATTATGTTTCCATAATTTAGAATTTTGATTGAATTAAAATTTAAAAATTCTTAAAAAGATGTTTAAGAACTTCACTGAAAAGTATGAAAAGCAGAGAAGTTAAAGACCTACATAAATGGAGGGTATACCATGGTCATGGACTGGAAGATGTGTGTGCATGCTTGGCAGAAACTGATAAGCAAATTCTAAAATGTGTAAATAAATAAAAAGGAATTAGAACAGCCAAGATCATCTTAAAAAACAAATTGAAAGACTTAAATTATCTGACTTATTACACTTATTATAAAGTCACAATAATTATGACTATGTAAAATAAATCTTGATTTTAGCTAACAAAACATTTAAAAATCAATCCGGAATCATCTAAATGCTAAAAAAGCAACTTTGTGCTAGGACACAAAGTTTCTTAAATAGGACGCAAAAAAGATTGCTCACCAAAAAAATTAATTAAACTGTGTTAAAATTATCAACTTCTTTTAATCAAAAGACATTGTTATGAAGGCAAAAGTGCAAGTCACAGAATGACAAACTTTCTGTAATGTGTGTATTTTCAACAAAGCACAGGAATTCCTACAAATCAGTAAGAGACACAACCCAGTAGAAAAAGGAGCAAAAGATTTGAACACTATCTCAGAAAAGAAGATATTCAAATGGCCGTCAATCATATGAAAGGATACTCACATTCACTAGTTATCAGTGAAAGAAAACTAAGATTACACTGAGAGGTACAGCACTATAGACCACCAGTGGCTTTAATGGCTTAATTCATAAATAGCTAACACCAAGTTCCCATGGGAGTCACGTTGAGTTACTTACTATTATAGAACCACAGGACTTGTAGAGTTGCCAGTGTCTCCATTTCACTATTCCATATCCTTCCTCATCCATTCAGTCTTCTGAAATGCTCTTAATAAAGAGTCTCCAATGAAAGCTCCAAAGAGCAATAGGTGAAATGTTCACAAAGTTACGGAGTCATTCAAGATTACTACGTCTGTATTTTTGATACAGATTTAAATGAATATTTGAGTTTAAGTCCTAAATCACCATTTATTAAAAAATCACCCCTAAATAATCTTACTGGCAGATTTACATTTAATTAATTAACAAATTGTCATACAGGATTTATGATGGTCGTTAAAAATCATTCTTTCAAAACATTTATTTAAAAATGCTTAAACCGGGGATCCCTGGGTGGCTCAGCGGTTTAGCGCCTGCCTTTGGCCCAGGGTGCGATCCTGGAGTCCCGGGATCGAGTCCCACGTCGGGCTCCCGGAATGGAGCCTGCTTCTCCCTCCTCCTGTGTCTCTGCCTCTCTTTCTCTATCATAAATAAATAAATAAATATTTTAAAAAATAAAAATAAAAATGCTTAAACCTAATGAAAAATTGAAGGGAAGTGTAATAAACAACTATAGATTTGAGTTAAACATTGTAGGCAAGAATAATTCAGAGATGATTTTTTTAAATTTTCTAATTGTATCACAACAGATAGGGATGGGCTCTCCCACTATTTCTGATGCTAAGATTGATCATTTTGTTAAACTGGTGACTACCAGATCTCTCCATACATAAAGGTATATTTTCTTCTTTGCAATTAGTAAATTATTCATGAGATAATACTTGAAGGTGAAAGGAATATTCTATATTCCAACAAACTTTCATCAAATGACTTTAGTATCCATAAATGATTCTTGCCTGAATCAATTATTATACTGGAAGTCTCAAAATGCTTTTTTTCTGATTCCATCACTCCTTCTACATTTATGAATTGGCATTCTTCTGTAAAAAAACTCCTTCTTCCTCCCTTTTTTACCGTCTGTAGGGATTCATGGATTCTTTTTTTGACATATTATAATCTATTATTTTTGATGCTCAAATTGCACCAAATTTGTCCAGTAAAAACCTCTTCAACTCTGCTCCTATCCCTTTTGAAATAATTTGACATCTTTGAAGACAAAATGTCAGTAGAAGGCAAATAAAATTTGAGGCCTAAATAATTAAATAAGACAAACAATGTTAGACAATTCAGTAAGACTGTCCCACACAGCTTCCTGTTTTTCCAAGAGTTACTCCATTTCTCCATTAATGGCACCACCAGCAACTCAATTATTCAAAGCCAGAAACCTCAGAATAATTCTCAACCCTCCCTTTCCCTCACCACTAGCTGGAGAAGGAAATAAGAGTGTTTGGAAGAATGGAGCACTATTACTTTCCAGTTCATATTCTTCTATGTATTATGTATATATTGTTTATACTTCTATCACCACTTCATTAATTTAAAAATTTTTAAAGAATTGCTTAAAAAATGTAAAAGTGTAGGGCATCTGGGTGGCACAGTCACTTAAGCATCTGACTCTTGGTTTCTGCTCAGGTTGTGATCTCAGGGTCTTGAGACTGAACCCTGTATTGGGCTCCACACTCAGTGTGGAGTCTGCTTAAGATTCTCTCCCCCTCTTCTCTCTGCTCCCCAGACCATGCATTCATGCACCAGCACACGCATGCAATCACCCTAATAAATAAATAAATCTTTAAAAAATGTGATGCTCATCAACTTTGAAGGGCAAACAAGTCATCTCCAGGTTTCAGCATAATTTACTATATATTTTCTAGATCTAGCCCATTCAGTCCAATGTTCTTTTCATCATTCCTTGTATTTTATAATAAAATCTTAGAGCTGATAGGACCATACAAATTGGACAAATTATCTCGTCCAAACATCCACCCAATACTTGAGTTTCCTTTATCACAATTCCATCAAGTTGTCATTTAAGGTATGCTGAAACCATGTGTATAAAGAAAGAATTCTCTGCCTCCTATGTTTGGACAACTTTGTCTGTTACTAAACTGCTCCTTATGTTATGGTGCCAAAGTGTGTGTGTCTTCTTCAGTTTCAGTTATCAGTCATAGTTCTATATATTGGGTCACAAAGAATTTTTGTTAGTCTTCCACATATTTAAAGTAGCACCCATATGGGAAGGTATGCTTATACCTCTGGATCATCAGAAGACTGAGGATAAAACCTTAAGTTCCATTTAGTAACTAGTTGTAGATCTATCACTCATGAATATACCTAAATTTTTCTAGAAATTCATTATGTTTTTGGCAGCAAAACAAAGTATTATAGAGCTTCTATCTAATTGTCCTATTTCAAGATTGGAAAAGGAAGAAACAAGAGCTCATAAGCCTGACACTCAGAAACAAGGTCATATTCAACTTACCTGTATAGTCAGTTTTCTATACTTTAAATCCATTCCGTTAAATTCTAAGCTGAAAGACCCAAACCCTCTCAGTTTATAGAACATCCTTCTCTCAATAATTTTACTTGCCTTTCTCCAAACCTGTTCTAGTTCTTATCTTCCTACAAAGTGACAATACTTGTAAAAAGTAAAAAGGTACTACGATTTTGTTCAATAGTAGAATTACATTCTCTACTTTGTTTTTAATACATGGTCCAAGTGATAACAGTGAGTACCTGCTTCATCTGCCCAACTCCTACCCTTGCACATGTGTTTTCTAGAGATACGCTACCTCTACAATTTTCTGGAACCCATTCAAATGCTTATACCAAGAACAAACATTTATACACCCAGATCCCATTCAATAGGCACAGTTTACTGAGCCAAGCTTGAACACCTGCACTGAGCCAGAGCAACAACAGTGTATCTCAATATATGAAATGGGTCACCTGGCCAATTATAGTCAATGAGTACTGACAGTACTTATTATTTGTTCTGTACTAGCAAATACAGGTAATTCTCTTACTGCATGAGTTTTTTTGTAACAACATGATTATAACATCACCAATTAATTAGGGGAAAAAAATCAGTACACAAAGCCATGGTTATTACAATGCAAAACGGAATCAGCATCGAATAAGTAGGAAAAATAATAGTTGTGTGCAAACAATAGGCATGCATAGATGCACTGTTTGAGTGTATGGCAGTTCTTCTGTAATAGAATTGTTCTGTTTACCCAAGCATTGTTTTGTTTTATGCCAGTAGTAAACAAAAGAATGCATGGTCAAGGGCAAAAGAGATAGGGGTATCTAAGAACCTTCTAAGTGAATGGACTAAATGATAAAGGAGTAAACATATGGTTTGTTTCTATTTAGTCAATAGACATAATACTTTTACATTACAGCTATAAAAATATGCATATTATTGCAAGACAACAGAATCCCAGCAGCCCCCTCCTTTCCCTAATGAAACAGCTGTTTTTATAAGAGATTTTTCATAATAAAATATTTCTTAGGAACACAACCGTGACATTATTGCAGAAGCACTACAGGTTATTATCTACAGACATATCTAGGAAAATCATCTACTAATAAACACCTCAAATTCTTCACAAACATGAATTAGCATAATTGAGTGCTGGAGAAATAGAGAATCACGAATGACTGAACAAGTGAGATTAATTTAATAAATATATTAAAATACATGAAACCTAGATGGCCTTACAAGAGCTTGAAAACTTCATTTCCATGCTTTATCTTACCATATTATACAAAAGATCTCTGTGGGATGAATTCATTTTACAGATGAGAAATCTGAAGTGCTCTGACAGATTAAATTGTTCAAGCTCATAAAGATAGTATATTGCATATATCAATCTGATATCTAATAATGCTATGAAAATAAAAATTAATAAGAGGTCTCACCTAACAAAAAAACCTAGTAATATTACCATTTAAAATAAAAAGTAAGGCAAAAATATTCCACCCCCAACACTGGCATTATTAAAAAGTTATAGCCAATGCAGTAACATCAGATTTTCTAAAGTTGAAGTACTATAAAGAAATTAGTAATAAAAGCAAAAAATGTAACATGAAAGAGTCACAAATGGAATAAAAAATTTTAAGTAGACAGGACAGAAAGTTTATGGCTTTTTTAGCAACATGGTAGATTAATGGGGATTCAAGGAACTACCTTTACTCTGAATATGTTTTTTAAATTCCATAACAAATAGTTAATGAAAAATTGTTAGTATGTCACAAATACTGCATGAAGCATGTGACTCACAAAGCTACACATAAAATTATAAAAATAAAATATCTAGTAATAAACAAGTAGGATCTATATAAATAAGACTACAAGGCTTTATCAACATTCATTAGATACAATTTGAACAAATAAAAAAATATCCATAATGCTGAATATGGGAATTAATCAACACAACACAATTTAAACGCAAGCCAAAAAATATTTTTCAGAACTTGAATTGTTGATTTTATTTTTTTAAAGAGTTATTTATTTATTTAGAGAGAGCATATATGGAAGCATGAGGGGGAGGGGCAGAAGGAGAGAAAGAGAGAGAGAATCTCAAGCAGAAGCAGACACTGAGCACAGAGCCTGATGTGCGGCTCATAGGCCTTGATCTCAGGACACTGAGATGGTAACCTGAGCCAAAACCAAGAATTTGGATGCTTAACCAATTGAGCCATTCAGGAGCCTCTTGAATTACTGATTTTCAAGTTTACTTGGAATAAATGGCAAAAACAACCACAATTTTTAAAAAGAGTAATGAAAAGGTACCTCACCAGCTATTATAATCTATGACTTAAAACAAGAGGGGAGTAACACAAGAATAGAGAGATCAATGAACTAGCAGAGAAGGTTCAGAAAAAAACACAAGTATAGTTGGGAATTGAAGGTAATGATAAGGTGGCATTTCAAATCAATTGTGAAAGAATTATTTAACAGCATTAAAAGGACTAGAAAATTCACCCATTAGAACCCTATATAACGTGCTATAACAAATTGAAGATTATATAAAAATTCAACTGCAAAAATTTTAAGACCCACAAAAATGTTAGAAAACATAAAAAAAATGTATATAATGGAGAAAAGTCAGAAGCAATAAGACAATAATAAATTTTATTACAAATTAAAATTTCACAAATGTAAAAACAGACAAAAATTAGAAATATTTGCAATATGAAGAGTTGATATCCCAATAAAACATTTTACAAAAAAAATTTTTAAAGAATATTATAGGAAAACAGGCAAAATATCAACAATTCACAAGACACTAAATAATGACTAACAAGGTATAAATTTAAATATTAATGAAACAAACGTAAATAAAACGATGATTCCATAGGTTTCCTATTAAATTTGCAAAGATTTAAAGAAAG
This sequence comes from Nyctereutes procyonoides, assembly GCF_905146905.1. Classification (NCBI taxonomy): domain Eukaryota; kingdom Metazoa; phylum Chordata; class Mammalia; order Carnivora; family Canidae; genus Nyctereutes; species Nyctereutes procyonoides. The sequence goes on along the minus strand of NW_026575033.1, from coordinate 6,953,904 downwards.
TTATTTTTAAAATTAAACAATAAAGATACTAATTAAGAAAGTGATAAATATTAACTCCTGTTTATTGTGAATGAGATTACCAATAAGTTCAAACTTTATTGGAGAAAATCAGGCCTTATATATCAAAAACATTAAAAACTGATCCAGCAAAGCCACTTCTAGAAATTTTCCTACAGATAAAATCATGGATATCTACAAAGATGTAGCAACAAAATTTCAAAATTGCAAAGAAAAACTGGAATGTAAAAATTAAATGTTAAAAAAAAAACCCTAACAGAAAGATGGTTAATAACATGGAATATGCACAATCTATTGGTGAGGGAATGAAGCAGGTTTTAAAATAATAGGCACAATATAATTTGATTTTAAAACATGTTTAGAAGAAAAAAGTCTGGCTAAATTAGGGTGAATTTTATTATCTTCTTAAAATTTATCCACATTTTCTACAACTGATACTCCATTACTCCCATAATCTAAAAAGCATTAAGTTCTTTTTTTAGGTGAGAGCTGACAAGAGAGGAATAAAAGAAAACAACACAGGCAGATGAATTATGAAAACTCAACTATTTGGTACAGAAGCCAATACATACGAAATACATATAAATTAAATAATACATTTTAAGAGGATTTTCATCCGCAATGATTAAAAAAAAATGTTTGGCAAATAAAAAGTGAACCAGTTACCCAGAAAGCTTAGTAATAACCTAGACCCATTCACAAACATACATGTCTAAGGTATCCTAACCTATCAGAAAAGTTAAAAATACCAAATATAATCAGAATTTAAACTTTATGAGCCACGGAATAGTCTAAACAATCTTGAAAAAGAAGAAGGCTAGAGAGAACTGACACTCCTGATTTCAAAACTTACTACAATGTTACAGTTCTCAAAATGGTCTAGTAATGACATAAAGACAAACATACACCAAAAGAATAAAGAGTCCAGAAATAAAGTCTTACATGTATGGTCAAATGATTTTTGATAAGGGTGCTAAGAACACTTGATGGAGGAAAAGATCTTTTCAACAAGTGGTTGAAATATGGACATCCACATGCAAATGTGGATATCCATGCAAATGAAGCTGGACCACCACCTAACACCATATACAAAAACTAACCCAAAATAGATCCATGACCTCAATGTAATACCTAAAACTATAAAACTCTTAGAAGAAAACATGGGATGAAGGCTTCACAACATCGGATTTAGCAGTAATTTCTTGGATATAACACCAAAGACACAGAAAACAAAACAACAAATAGAAAATAGAAAAACCAAAATAGGGCCACCTGGGTGGCTCAGAAGTTGAGCATCTGCCTTTGGCCCAGGTCATGATTCCGGGGTCCTGGGATCGAGTCCTGCATTGGGCTCCCCAGAGGGAGCCTGTTTCACCCTCTGCCTATGTCTGGGCCTGTCTCTGTGTGTCTCTCATTAATAAATAAATAAAAATTTTTAAAAAAAAAAGGAAAATCCAAAATAGCCATTGGACTTCATAAAAAATTTTTAAATCTGTGTATCAAAAGATAATATCCATAGAGTAAAAAGGCAACCTGTAAAATGGCAGAAAATATTTACAATTCATTTATAAGGAATCAATACCCAGAATAGAGAGAGAACTCCTAAAACTCAACAACAAAAAATAAACCACCAATTCAAAAATGAGGAAAGGATCTAAACAGACACTTCTCGAAAGAACTTACACGATGGCTAATAAAAACATGAAAAGATGTTCAACACCACTAATCACCAGGGAAATGAAAATCAGAGGTATCACCTGATACCCATTAAGATGGCTACTATAAAAGCAAACAAAAACCAGAAAATAATATGTGTTGGCAAGGATGTGGAGAAACAAGCCCCTATGCTCTATTGGTGGAGATGTAAAATGGTAGAGTCACTGTGGAAAACAGTATGGCAATGCCTCAAAAAATTAAAAACAGAATTACCACATGATCCAGCAATTCCACTTCTGGTTTTACATTCAAGAGAACTGAAAGGAGGGTCTTGAGGGACTATCCGTATAGCTATGTTCACAGTAGCTAAAATGTGGAAGCTACCCCAAGTGTTTTTCAATGGATGAATTGGTAAGTAAAATGTGGTCTATAAGTTCAATGAGATATGACTTAGCCTTAGAAAGAAAGTTCTGATATATGCTAAAGTATAGATGAATTTTGAGGCTACTCTAAGTGAAATAAACCAGTTACAAAAAGATAAATATTGTATGATTCCACTTATATGAGGTACTTAAAGCAGTAAAATCATAGATGCAAAAAGTAGAATGAAGGTTTCCAGGCTGGGATGAGATGTGAAGGGGGAGTTATTTTTGACCAGATACAAAATTTCTATTTTGTAAGATGAAAACAGTTCTGGAGATGGATGAGAGATGGCTGAACATAAGAATGTACTTAATATCCGTAAATTGTATACTTAAAAATGGTTAAAATAGTAAATTTTCTATTATGCGTATTTTACTGCAAATAAAAAAATGAAAAAAAAATCTTGGAAAAAAAGCACAAAATTGGAGCACTCAAACTTCCCAATTTAAAAACGGACAATAATCAATGTAGTGTAATACTGGCTTATGAACAAACATACAGATCAGTAAAACTAACTGAGAGTGCAGGAAAAAAATCCTACATTTAGGAGCAACTGATTTTTAACAAAGGTGCCCAATTCAAAGATCCTGGGATGTCCACAAGCAGCAAAAGAACAAAGTTAGGACCCCAATCCCACAATATTCAAATTTTATCACAGATCTAAATCTAACAGTTAAAATTATAAAACTCTTAGGAAAAAACATTAAGTCTTTGTGACCTTGGGTCGGCCAGTAGGTTTTGAATACAACACCAAAAGCACAAGTGGCAAAAGGAAAAATAAATACACTAGATTGCATCAAAATTAAAAACTTCTGTGCTATAAAGAACACCAAAAAGAAAGTAAAAAGACAATTCAGAGTGGGAAAAATATTTGCAAATCATGTATGTGATAAGGATCTAGTATCCAGAATATTAAAAAGAACTCCTATAACTCAATAATGGAAAGATAACTGAATCTTAAAATGAGCAAAGGATTTGATGTTTTCGCAAAAAGATATACAAATGGTCAATACACGACAAGATGCTCAACATCACTGTCATTCGGGAAATGCAAATCAAACCACAATGAAAAAAAACCCCACAATGAGATACCGCTTAATACTCATAAGGATCGCTATACTTTAAAAAAAAAAAAAAGGAAAATGTGTGTTGGCCAAGAATGTGGAGAAATTGGAACCCTAGTGCATTGCTGGTAGGGATGTAAAAATGGTGCAGCCGCTGTGGAAATAGTTTGGCAGTTACTCAAAAATTAAGCAGAGTACCATATGATCCATCAATTCCATTCCTAGGTATATACCTAAGGAGCTGAAGTCAGGAACTCAAATAGTTGTACACCAATGTTTGTATTAGCATTACTCATGATAACCAAAAAGTGGTAACAACTCAGATATCCATCAACTGATAAATGACTAAACAAAATGTGATACATGCTAAATCACTGAGGAGCCTTGAAAACATTATGTTAAGTGAAAGAAGGCAGTCACAAAAGACCACATACTGTGTGATTTCATTTAAATGAAATGTCCACCATAGGCAAATCAAGACGCAGAAAGCAGATTTGTGGTTGCAAAGGGCTACAGGACTGAAGGGAAAGGGGAATGACTGCTAATGGGTACAAGGTTTCTTTTAGAAGGGCCAAAAACATTCTGGCCCTTTAATTCTTTAATTCTAATTAAAATTAGATTGTGGTGATAACTGCACAACCCTCTAAGTATATTAAAAAACAGTGAATTGTACACTTAAAATAAGTTAAGTGTATAGTACGTGAATTTTATCTCCATAAAGCTATAACAAACTTTTATGGGGGTGCCTGGGTGGCTCAGTCGGTTTGTCTGACTTTTGATCTCAGTTCAGGTCTTGGTCTCAGGGTTGTGGGTTCAAACCCCACATGGAGCCTACTTTAAAAAAAAAAATACGAACTATAAATTTGTAACTTCTTGGAAGGTATCATTAATATTTTCCCCATAAAGATAACTGGGATTTAATATCCCTACTTAGTACACTGCAACTTAATCAAAAGTACTTTTAAACACTTTTAAAATAAATAACTAGTGGCAAATGTTATCTTACATTCCAAAATGTTCTGGGATAATTATAGTACAAGATTTCACCAAGGCAAAATGTAATTGTACCGCATTTTGATGTGAGAACCAGCAAACATATTTCCACTCCAGTGAGTCCAGTTACACAAAGTGCAATAGAAACAAAGACTTTCCATGATCAGAATCAATAAGGTTTAAAAGTGTTATACTTAGTTTTTGATTGCTCTGAAAACCTAAAGTACTTAAAGAACATCAGGCTGAAATACCTTTTAGAATTGAATGGTCCAAACCAAAATAACAAAAACAAAAACCCAGAAGACAAACAGATGAACTATGAGATGTGCATGCTACTTTGATAGATTTCCTTGTTTTGTTTTGTTTTTTTTCCACTTATGTACTTCCAAGTCTAACTCATCACAAGGCTAAAGATATGCAAAGGTCAGCTAGTCTTGGCTAAAACAGGACAATAGCAACTTTTCAGCTTCATGATATCTGGTCTAAGTTTTCAAGTAGAGCTGGACTCATTTATACTAATAGATTTTAAGATAAGAAGATAGGTGCACCTGGGTGGCTCAGTCGGTTAAGTGTCTGCCTTTGGCTCAGGACATGGTCCCAGAATCCTGGGATTGAGCCCCATGTCAGGCTCCCTGCTCAGTGGGGAGTCTCCTTCTTCCTCTCCCTCTGGTGCTCCCCCTGCTTATGCTCTCTCTCTCTGTCAAATAAATAAATACATTAAAAAATAAAATAAAATGTTTGTGCATTTCTTAGCTTTGTATCTCTGTATACAGAGTAAATACCTTCCCAACTTCTGTTCAGCAGAAATTAAATCTATAAAGAAGAATTATTTTTTACAGTACTTAAAACTTTTAATAAAAATCACTTCAAAATTTAAATGCATCAGAATTATCTTACAGATAATCATCTGCCTGCTTATCTACCATGAATGATTACCTCTGCTGAACACACAAAGTCAAGCAATTCCATTGGCAGCATAATGAGCTCCAGTTTCTCAGTCTATGGAGGCAAGCCAAGAGGTCACCAAGACAGGTGACCAAGACAGGAAAAGCACAAGACCAACACCAGAATCAGTACAAAACAGAAGCAAATTGGGACTTCATTAAGATAAAAAGCTTTCGCGCAGGAAGGAAACAGTCAACAAAACCAAAAGACAATCTACAGAATGTGACTAGATATTTACAAATATCTTATCAGATAAAGGACTAGTATCCAAAATCTATAAACTTATCAAACTCAACGCTCAAAAAACAAATAATCCAGTCAAATGGGTAGAAGATATAAACATATTTCTCCAAAGAAGACATAGAAATGGCCAACAGACACCTGAAAAATGTCCAACATCACTTGACCTCAGGGAAATACAAATCAAAACTATAGTGAGATACCACTCTACACCAGTCAGAATGGCTAAAATTAACAAGTCAGGAAACAACAAATGGTGAGGATGTGGAGAAAGGCGAACCCTCTTACACTGCTTGTGGGAATGCAAGCTGGTACAGCCACTCTGGAAAACAGTATGAAGATTCCTCAAAAAGTTAAAAATAGAGCTACCCTATGACCCAGCAATTGCACTACTAAGTATTTATCCAAAAGATACAAATGTAGTGATCCGAAGGGGCACTTGCACCCCAATGTTTACAGCAGCAATGTCCACAATAGCCAAACTATGGAAAGAGCCCAGATGAATGAGTAGAAAAGATGGGGTTTATCTATCTTCTATCTATCTATCTATCTATCTATCTATCTATCTATCTATCTATATAGTGGAATACTCAGCCATCAGAAAAAATGAAATAAATAAAATCTTTTTAAAAAAGTCTCTTGTGGTTTGTCTCCTCTAATTACATCTTTTTTAAAAAAAGATTTTATTTCTTTATTCATGAGAAACACACACACACACACACACAGAGAGAGAGAGAGAGAGAGAGAGAGAGAGAGAAAGAGAGAAGCAGAGACAGGCAAAGGGAGAAGCAGGCTCCATGCAGGGAGCCCAATGTGGGACTCGATCCCAGGACTCCAGGATCACGCCCCAGGCTGAAGGCAGACCTTCAACTGCTGAGCCACCCAGGCATCCGCCACAAGAGACTTTTAACCATAGGAAACAAACTGAGGGCTGCTGGGGGGGGGGGGGGGCAAGGGAAGAGTGGGAGGATGGGGTAACTGGGTGATTGACATTAAAGAGGGCATGTGATGGAATGAGTACTTGGTGTTATGTGCAACTGACGAATCACTGAACTCTACCTCTGAAATTAATAATATACTATATGTTAATTAACTGACTTTAAGTAAAATGAAATTAAATTAAAACACACAGACACACACAGAAAAAGTAAGCCAAAAAAGGGGGAGAAAGGAAAAGACTGGGAGAAGCTCAGTGCTGGGCAAGAATGAAAGGATGACCAAAGCCAAGTAACAGGAAATGGAAGGAATCTTCTAGTAAAAGTAAGTCAGTGTGAAGTGGCTAGAGGTAGAACACATCCAGAGCATTAGTAACTTGTAATAGGAACAAAGTGTACCAGCAGAATTAAGTGGGAATACAGAAATTTGATGAAATGAACATAAAATAAAATGTAAACATAATAAGGACTATAACTTTAAACATCCACATGGCTCTTAAATTTTTCTATCCCAACAAATAATCTAAAATACACAGGACTATGTGGGGAAAGAAAACTCAAAGCAAAAGTTCCCAAAAAATAATCTAAACTTTACAATGTGTTTAACCCCCATGATTCAAACATATCATTACTGTATCTATTCCCACTTCTTTCTTTCAAATAAGTTTTGCTTTTGGAGTCTGATGTGAATGTAATTGGTGGAACCTTTTTAGAAGACTAAGATTGGCCCACAGAAGAACCTTAACCCACGTCTATTAAGACTTATTCCTGAGAAACTGACCTGCACTTCACCAGTCCTGCAGTGATGTACCAGAGTTATTACCAGTGACTTGTGTATGGGCATAATGACCAGCTTCTAGGACCACTGAGAGAAAGCCAGGAGGACTGAAAGTCTCTGTAGATAGGGCAAAGGAGCTTCTTTTGCTTCATGAAAACTTTACTCTTTGCCAGGGGTATCAGCCACAGCAAATATCTCTGTGGGAAATTTTGGGGACTTGAGAAGCTCTGTTCCCATCTGAGAGAATGCTGTGTGCACAGACAGATGTAAAGGACATTTATTGAAGTGCTTTTATGGAGCACAAAAAAGTGAAAGAATCTAAATGTCCTTCAAGTAGACCAATATATTTCATTATATCCATAAAATGAGATGATGAGGGATGCCTGGGTGGCTCAGCAGTTGAGTGTCTGCCTTTGGCTCAGGCCATGATCCCGGGGTCCTGGGATTGAGTCCCACATCAACCTCCTTGTAGGGAGCCTGCTTCTCCCTATGCCTGTGTCTCTCCCTCTCTCTGTGTCTCTCATGAATAAATAAATAAAATCTTTAAAAAACAACAAAAAAAACGAGATTATGAGCTGATGCAATGAACTGTGTCATATGTGCAGGTACTGATCACCAAAACATAAAACTGGAAAAAGGCACAGAATTATATACACAGTACCATACAATTTGTGTTTAAAGATAATGACATACAGACCTTTCTAACTAATTCTGACACATAACCCAGCAGCCATTAAAGAAATGAATGATAAATGTGTCTTCATAAAAATAAGAGTTGTACATGAAAAACAGTAACATAAACAAAGTCAAAAGATGTTTGTTTCCACAAACTGGAGAGCATACACAAGAAAGCTATCCGTGAAAAGCTCTGGAAAGAGGACCTGAGTGGCTAGAGGAGACAGAGTGAGAACTCTTCAGTTTAAACTTCCTCAGTGTACTTACATTTTTTTTTCATATGCATGTACTGTCTGCTCAAAATGAATGACGTATCATAATAAATTTTAAAGTCTACCCATACATATATATGCTTCTATATGCATATATTTAAGGGGCCACTGACAATGATCGTCCTAAAGAGGGAGACTTAGATTTTCTTAGTTATCCTTATATATGATTTGAGTTTTTATCATGAGGATATATGACCTATATAGCCCAATCTTATTTTATAATAAAAAGACAGTTGTTTGAAGTATAAAACCTTTGACCCTGAAACTGGTTCAAGGACTTGCTACAGTTGGAGAACTGCAGACACATTTTCTAGGAGATCCTTTGATAACTAATGGGTAAAATTTGGAGACTAGTTAAATTTTTTCTATCACTAGAGAACTGTTTCACCAGATATATATTTACATTCATACATGTGTAATGACTGCAATAATTAAAACTGATTATTTAAAGCTGTAATTATTGACAGGAAAAGATGCATAATATTTTTGAATAAAAAAGCAAGATCATAATAGATTTCATTAATCTCTACTTACAGTGTTATCTGTGAAGATGATAAAGAAAATAGTAATTGTCTCCTAGTAGTAGAGTTCAGGCTTTTAGTTTCTGTATACAGTTCTGGACTATGAATTTTTTTTTTTAAGATTTTATTTATTTATTCATGAGAGACACAGAGAGAGAGAGGCAGAGACAAAGGCAGCGGGAGAAGCAGGCTCCCTGTGGGGATCCCAATGCAGGACTCGATCCCAAGAGCCCGAGATCACAACCTGAACCAAAGGCGGATGCTCAAGCACTGAGCCACCCAGGTCTCCCTGGACTATGAATTCTCTACAATGAACTTTACACTTTTATAATCAGAGGGAAAAAAGTTATTTTACTTAAAAAATAAACTGTCTTGAAGAGTATGGAATGAAAGAACAAACTAACAAAGAAATAGCAAGCTAGTTTCTACACATTTAGCTTCAATAATACAGCTAATATAGAACAAAGATGGAAGTAAAGTTTTTCACTGCTTGGCCCTGAATGATAAGGCTACCCATAAAAGTGCCACAAAACATTTTGGATAAAATCTACAAAGTGAGATATAATTTCAGGTCTAGTGTCCAAAAATCTTTCACTGAATTTTTCTTTTGTTTAAAATACATTACTTAGCCTGAACACCATTATCTCCCCTGCTCTGTGTGTGGCATAAGGTATGCCTACCACTCCTTCTGAAAACACTCTCTCCTTAGCTATTATGCTTCTACTGACAAGGTCCTGGTTTTTCTCCAAGTTTATAGCCAATAAGCTATACACTGCACAAATCCTGTTGCACAATGTGGTTGATCCTGAGTTTTGTCCTCCTCAGGACTCAACTTACTGGCCTCCTGGATGAACCATCTTTTTTCCTACATTCTATCCTAGGACTTCTCACTCTACACTTTCCCTAGGCAATTTTAAGATCTTGTGAAGCTTCAAGTACCTGGTAACTCCCAAATTTATCTCTACCCAGCTCTCTCTCTTGCACTAGACTCATGTATCTGCCTAATGGACATTTCTTCTTACATGTTTAACAGGTACACAAAATTTAATACATCAAAACTCAAACTTGCTCCTTTTCTTGTTTTGGCTGTGTGAATGGCAACATCCCACAGCTCATACCAGAAACCGAGAGCCTTCTCCTCAGTCCTTACCTCTTTCTCTCTCACATCCAGTAAATTAACATATCCTATCAATTGTTCCTCGTTCCCTTGATCATATCCTAATTCAAACCTCCAAAATCTCCCACCTAGATTACTATTACATTCTCCTAACCCCAGTTCCCGGAAGTTATTCTGAATGTATTGCCAAGCAATCTTTTAAAATACTTAATCTGAACTTGTTACTAGCTGCTTAAAATCCTACAAATGGTCCTATTGTCTGCAGTATAAAAGAAAAAGAAAAACGAAGACCCTGACGTGATTTCTAAGACCCCACTTCTCCAACTGAATTTTTTATACCTCTCACCTCATCCATTACTACTAAGATCTGGCATTGGAACTCTTTCAATTTCTTTACCATACTATCTTTCCTTCATAAATGCTGCTCAGCAGTGGCTCCAAAGGGTTGTGGAGAGAACTTTAGCCTTCCCTCCTACAACACGACATCAAAGTTCCTGAAATCACTTCAAATAAATAATTTAAATTAAAACGTGTTTACTACACACCATACAACCCCTACACACTCCCTTTTCAACCAGATAGAAACCCTTCCTTTATAAACAATTCTGGAACCAGATGCTGCCCCTCTAGCCTGTACTGTAACTCCCCAACCCTCACTCATTCTGGCACAGAACCTGACATATTACAGATATTAAGCAAATAATGTTTTTTAAACACATTAAAAATGTTTTTTTACCAAAAATAAAACAAAAACTACAGCTAAAGGGAAACTATAATGAAATGTCAAATATTTAAATGATTTGATTTTACATTTAAAAGAATCTTTAATGTTAAGTCAACATTCGAAAACAAATTACAAGTATTCTTGACTTTATGCTTGACATTTTTTTGGAGACTGAGTCATGTGATAAATATATTAGGAGAGTTTATGTGCTTAAAAGGATGGTTTCACAAAGTGAAAAAAACTCCAAACAATTTTATTCCACATGAACTTAATTTTCACAATAGAAACCCCTTAAAGCAGAAGCCTTAAAAATCATTTTTCAATACTTAACTGCTTTCCCCAGAAATATGACCCAGTTAGCATAAAACATACCACTGATGGACAAGTTTTAGGTTTTTTTAATCCCTTTAGTTCTCTGGACAACCTCTAAATCCAAGTGTCTAGAAACACATAGACTGGGCCTTGCATCATGACATAAAGATTTCCTCTCCTTACGATGATTATTTGTTAGAATTCATGAGCTATAATAAAGCTATAGATTTTAAAGAGCTGTCTAGGAAAAAGAGTAACTGAATTACCTCGAGTAGTAGTCTAAATAATTTTGTATTCACATAACAAAAGTAAACTTCAAATATCAAACCACCATGGAGTTTAAACAAAAATGTCAACTTGGTTCTGAGACTAATTATAATTTCCTTAAATTTAGAAATGCTAGTTTGATGCCCATTTAAACTGATTTATTTACTAGGTCTAATTCAGAAAATACCTTTATTCTTTGTAATGGTTCAATGTTTCAAATACCTACGATTTTTTTTTTTAAAGATTTTTTTTTTTTTTTTTTTAATTCATGAGAGACAGAGAGAGAGAGGCAAAGACACAGGCAGAGGCAGAAGCAGGCTCCACGCAGGGAGCCCGATACGGGAATTGATCCTGGAACTCCAGGATCACACCCTGGGCCGAAGGCAGGAGCTAAACAGCTGAGCCACCCAGGGATCCCTAAATACCTATGATTTGTATTTAGTTCAGCTGATTAACAAAGTTTGCCCTGCCCTTGGTTTTTGGTTTTCTTCAATTCTGCTCCTGGTACCAAATTCTGCTTCTCTGAGTATTTTCACAAGATGTTTTTTTAGTCTCCTATAATATGCTCAAGTTTTTAATTTCAGCAAACTTAAAAGGAAGGCTTTCAAACATGAATTTCATGTACACCAAAAAAAAAAGTATTAAATACCTGTCAACATTTGGCAATGTGCCAGGAACTGAGGGGAACACAATTATACTGCCCTAGAGGAAATCTATAATATCTAACCCATAAACATTCACCAGATAGACCCAAAGGACATATAAACATTAACCACATATACACTGAAGTAGTTACATAATACATCTATGAAGGACTAAATATGTTTTGTGAGGTGATGAGTGAAGAGGTAATTATTGGAGTTGTATGTTAAGATAAAGTAGTTAGGATTTCTGAATCTAAATGTTAGAACCTACCTCAGTTGGAGGGAAAAATTTCCAGCACAAGGTCCTGCCTGAGACAAAGTTCAGAATGATAATCTGATTTGATGAAGGAGCACCTGTATTAATCTGTTATTTCAGAATCACTACAATGGAGAAAGGTGTGAACAATATTCTGGGAATAAGATAGGATAGTCAGGTCTCACAAACGACAAAGATCTTGGTCCTAAACTAAAGACAAGATAAAGCTACTCAAAAGTGGTTCTTAGCTGCCTTGAAAAAATTTGGCGGTTTTCTCAAAAAGCTAAACATAGAGTTAAACATACCTGAGTATATGCCCAAGAGAACTGAAAACAAATACTCACACAACTCAAACATGAATGTTATAGCAGCATTATTCATAATAACCAAAAAATAGAAGTAAAACAAATATCTACCAATTAATGAATGGGTAAACAAAATGTATATTCATACGATTCAGTGTTATTCAATCATAAAAGGGAATGAAATACTAATACATACACAACATAGATGAACCTTAAAGACATTACGCTAAGTAAAAAAACAAAACAAAAAAAAGCCACACGCTGTATAATTCCATTTATATGAAATGTTTGGAATAGGTAAATCCATAGAAAAAGAAAGTGTATTAGTGGTTGCCAGGGGCTGGGAAGACAAGGGATGTGGAGTGACAGCTAACTGATATGGGGTTTCTTTTTGGGGCAATAAAAATGGTCTGGAATTAGAGAGGGGTAATGAGTGCACAGCCTTGGGAATGTACCAAAAAGCAGTAGATTGTACCCTTTAAAAGGGTGAATATTATGGTATGTAATATATATCAATTTTAAAAAGGGGGTTCTCAGACATTTTTTTTCTGCCATAACACATCTGAAGGACATGATATAATTCCATCAGTAAAGGCAGCTTACTACAGCACGGACTGGTTTGGTGACTTTGACAACAACCATACTGAAGAATCTTAAGAATCATGACACTAAAGGGTCTTCAAGTATTAAGATCAAAATAACAGCTGATGGTCATTTTTTAGTGACAAGAACCACCTTGAAGTAACAAGCCATATGTAAAAACAAAAAATATCTTAGTAGTTTCTAAGTAACAAAGAGATGACCAAGGCCTACCTAAGCTGGTGTGAAGGAAAGGATTTACAAATTGTTCTGAAGAAGGAAAGGGCAAAGGATTTTCATTCTCTAGCAGCAACTAAGAACAGAAAAACAATAAAAAAAGAATAAAGAGAGAATGAGGACTAGATTCAACAACAAAAGGCACTACAAGAAAGATGACACCAGCCATAGGAGATAATATTTGGCATATACTGATTTGGCATATACAGTTCCCAACTTACATATGGGTAACATTTTAAATGTTTATAAATCATAATTCTAAACACATCTGCTAAGAGAAATAATTTTTTTAAAAGTAGGTAAGTTTGCAAATAGCCTATAATAATTTATAATAATCTTTCATTATTTCTATTTTCTTAGCTGAAATCCAGGATGCTGGAAGCCATCTCCCCTACCTCCCTCCCATCTCTTCTTCACACATCAGATTCCAACAAGAGAAATTCCCCTCCAATTTGTTGCCACCACCATCTTGCAGCATAGAAAATTCTGGCTCCCTGCTCTTCATGAAGGTGAGACCAAGGTAGAATCATCTGCTCTCCAGAGCTGTAACCAAAATGGATTTCTGCCATGACAGCTTTACACATGAGAGAGAAATTCTTATGTCAGACAGTTGAATTTCAGAGGCTGCTTGTACTCTGATTCAGCAACACTCTTCCGATGGAAAACTGCCACACAAAGAATTAAGGTGTTCACTGTGAAATAACAGAAACCTCATCGTGTGCAGTGGGTACAACGGACCATCTGTAGTGCATGTACATAATACAACACATACAGCAGGAGTTCAAAGGCAGAAAGATGTGAAGAAGTAAGGCGTGAGAAGAAAAAATTCAAATGCACAAAATTTGCTGGGGTCTGTAAGAGCATAATAAAAAAGCAAAAGCATTCCTTTTTATCCCAGTCCTCTTAAAACATCCTTCCTGATGAGATCTTCCCCATCTTTTAGGAGTCAAACAAAATGTTGCCTTCTTTGAGAAGCTTTCCTTAAAAACCCTAAGTAAGCAGTTGGGACTTTCCATCTCTGTGTTCCAACAGCACCTTGTATTAATTATTATAGTGCTTATTAAATTGCTGCCGTTTATTTACATTTTTTTAAGATTTTTATTTATTCATGAGAGACACACACACAGAGAGAGATCGAGAGAGAGAGAGAGAGAGAGAGAGAGAGCAGACACACAGACAGAGGGAGAAGCAGGCTCCATGCAGGGAGCCTGACACGGAACTCGATTCCTGGGTCTCCAGGATCACACCCTGGGCTGAAGGCGGCCCAGGTGGCTATACCACTGAGCCACCCGGGCTGCCTCGTTTATTTTACATTTGTTTCCCCATTAGATACCTCCTCAATTAATGGAATATTTTACTCATCTTTGTATTCCCAATATTTTGGACAGTGCTTGGCATGTAAAAGGGTCCAATAAATACTGGTTAATGAATGACTGAATGGGTTTCTTCAAATATTGAAAGAAACAAAAAAAAAAATTGAAGAACAAAAAGTAGGGGCGCCTGGGTGCTCAGTAGGTTAAGTGTCTGCCTTCGGTTCAGGTCATAGTCCCAGGGTCCTGGGATCGAGCCCCATGTCAGGTTCTCTACTCAGCGGGGAACCTGCTTTTCTCTCTCCCTCTACCTGCCTCTCCCCCTGCTTGTGCTCTGTCAAAATAAATAAAATCTTAAAAAAAAAAAAAAAAAGAAAGAAAAGGAAAAGTCAAATGAACAAATCCCAAATGAATGAATGTGCCAGTCTTGCTACTAAGAAAATGAGATCTAAGCATGAAACCTCCAAGTGGCCTAAACAGTGGATCTGAATGCACTGAATATCTAAGGTAGATGAATTCAACAGCAAGTAACACAGAGTGCATAGTAAATATTCTGCTTGTTCCTTTCAATCATATTTTTTTAGAAGTTAAAAGGAATATTCCTTATTGGGCATGCAAAATCCTCAGTAATGGGTATATATGTTGTATCTGGCATTTTGACATCTAAAGAAATACTTAAATCAAATTGAACACAGATATAGAGTTCAACAAAATTCAGAAGAAAAACTATTAGATTCTGTCAGTGGAAATAAAGGGTCCCATCAAGTTCTGATCACAATTAAGGAATTAAAACTGAGTTAAAGCTCCAAAGCAGACTGAATCAGAAGAGTTCCTTGTGCTAGCTATCAAATGAATGGTTCACAGGAGTGGGAGCAAGTGCTAGCCAGTAAATCCTGACATCTGAAGAAATAAAGATGATGGAATGCTACGGTAGTAAGACAGGTAAAGTAGCTGGCAAGTCTTTGGAAGTTAACTTCTTTTAGGAAGCTGGTAAGAACGCATGTTAAAGCACAACACTTAAGAAACATAAAAGTGTATCATTGTTTAAAGAAAAATTTGTTTTAGTAGTTGTTTATCTCATCTTGCAAAAGTATTACATATTCATAATTTTTACTTTCTGAAATCATAATACTAGAAAAGATCTTAAAAATTATCAACTCAAATCTTCCAGTCTTACAAATAAGGAAACCAAGGTCTTACAAAAGGCAAGTGACTTGCCCAAGGTCATACTGGTAATCAATCAAAGGCTGAATCTGAACTCAAACTCCGTTTTCTAGTCTCTCCAACTTAAGAGTTTTTCCCACTAGATAAAGAACTTTCTTATCTTAACATCCCTTATTAGAGATTTGGTTTCCCCTCTACACACATAAATACACGTGTATATCTGTAGACATACACATGTTTGTGTGTACATAAAGATACACCCACATATCTACATACACACTTGCTGCACTTGAAAAAACCAGGGCTGTTCAGAAATGTATTCAAAAAGTATTTTTTAAATTAATTGAAAAGACTAGTACTATGATAAGGTATTCATGTTTTCTGAATGACCAACTAAAACACCAAATCACCATGTCTAGGTTTACATTTATCTTAATGTATTATATGAAGCATAATGGTTAAGAGCATGGGCTCTGGAGTAAGAGACCTGTTTGTAATCCCCTAATTGCAGCTCTGACATTTAATTAGTCGTATAACCATGAACAAATTTAACCTTTCTAACAGTTTAACCTTTCTTAGAGTTTCCTCACCTGTAAAACTGCAAAACAGAACTGTCCTGATACGGTACTTGTGAGGATTAAATGGATGATGAATATAAAGGGCTTTGCCAAGGACCTCGTTCTTACTCAATAATTTAGCTATTATCAATATTACTGCCTACTAATCTCTGCGTTGCCTACAAAAGTACCCCAACAAAAGTTTTCTTTGTATTTCTCACTCTCTCACAAATACAACCCCAATTATATATTATCTGTTCTTCTGAACAGAGTCCAGCAAACTAAGAATACTATTTAAGAGAATTTCTTTTGCTTTTCTCTTTTAGAGATCACTCTTATCTCAAATTGATTTTTAAATTCTAGAAATGTCCAGTCCCTACAAATAGAGTTTAAAATTTAAAAATACAAACTGTTTTCTATCTTCTTGCACTTTTCCATTCTTTCGAACAAAATGAGTTTGGTTGCCTAAATTCTGCAAAGAGGAAATGCAACTGACTCAGAAAGAAAATGAATCTCCTTGCTTCCTACTGAGTACCGTACCCTTTTGGTGTTCAGACACAAAGGACACTCTCTATCTCATTTATGGTGACAGTTAGAGCAAATTATTTCCAAGATTTATTGTGCATTTATGTTTTAACTCTATTAGAATCTGAAATTAACACAATTATAAAAGACCCTTTTTCCATATATATAATCATGCCTCAAATAAAATATTTCCTCCTTCCCCATATTCCTTAAAATGTGAAGTTTAACATAAGTGTAGGATCCTGGCAGGACTGTATTAATAACTCTTTAAGTGAAAGAAATGACCCTGAGAGCTGTTTTATTTCCTAAAACTTGGTAATTTAAGATGCTAACTCCTCTGGTCTAAATTCTTTTACTACGTACTCATGTTCTGTGATGATTGCTGAACAACCGAAAGGATACAACATTTACATACGTTCATTTCAATAGGCAAATATGTCTAAACAAAACCTATTTTATTGTAAATCTCAGGATTCTCTTTGAAGGTGTAATTGTCTGGGTTCCTAGAGTACTTCAGTTTCAGAAATTTCAGTTACAGAATGTATAATTTAATTTGAAAGTAAATCAATACTAGAAACAAATTATTTCATCATCATCTTTTTACAAAAGATTAAACAGCCACAGATTTTATTTTACCAGGACTAAAATGCATTAAATTACATTTCACTGACATAAGATCAAAAGAACCTCATAAATAAAATGCAGTATTTTACCAGAGGGAGGTTATAAGAAGCCAAACTAAAAATATTCCCTCTGGAAAACAAAGCTGTCTTAAGTAATTTTAAAACTCTCTTGACATTTGATCCTTCTGTATGTTTTTAAAGTTCATCCTATAAACAAAATCATTAAAGGTTGCTGAAAAACAAGCCCAAAGAATTATAAATAAAGTCATTTTTTTTTCCAAAATGCAATGCTACTTTTCAGCTTTCACAAATGCCTAAGAAATGTTCATATACTATATACATTTAGCTATTTTCAAATTGTATAATTCTTCTAAAACTATTCTTAGTCTAAATTAAAACCTAACCATGAGGTATAAAATGTGGTTAAAAGTACCTCTTGGCAATAAACAGTATCATAGGTTTAAAATAAAATATAAAATCAAAGTTAATAAATTTATGCATTTTATTAGCTTAAACTGTTAATTTATGAAAATAAAACTGGCTTCTCTCAGAGAGATTAAAAATAATTTAAGGTCACCATAATTTTATAAAGCAGATGACAGGCTAGTTAGATGTCCTACTCTCATGTCTACTCTCATGGGATTGGGGATTTTCTGAATATGCCCCAAATTACATAATATTGGGGGAAAGGGAGATGGTTTAAGGATTTTGAAAAATATTATATGAGAAAGGTGATTTTAAAAAAATGTTATTAGAATTTTTCAATTAAAAATATAAACAACAGAGTCAACAGCAGGCATCTCCAGTCTATGATTTCTCAAATGTCACCAGATTATCTTCCACTAAGTACTTTTAAATACATGCAGCACACAGAGTATCAAGTTTTCAAATCCAGACCTTTTGCAGATATCTGTACTGCTTTAATTGCTGCATATAAGCACTGAAATGCACCATACTAAATTTATTAGAATCACTATCTTTCTCTAAGAGTCCCTTTTAAGTTATTTTAAAAAGATATCTTACTAAATCTAAGAAAAATGTCGAATATACACTTCCTTTTCCAATATCCAGAATATTAAAGTATTTATAAATATGGCTCCCCCCAACTTACTTCAGCTTTATGAATGGTTTCATTTTTCTAGCGCTAATATAGTTCTGAACATACCCTCCTACCTAATTTGGGGAGGGGAAAAAAAAAAAGCAATCATTTTAAATGTTGAAAGGTAGCTAAGAAATCAACAGTGATATTCAAATAAACCTACTTTGTTTACACTGAAATCTAAAGATTATATAATAAGCTCTGACATTATCTTTCCAGCAATTTTCCGTACGGTCAAAGGCGATAGAGACAACATACGTTTGTACAAGAGGAAAACAGGGAGTCAATAAAATATATTTTCCCCTCAACTAAGAATTGCCTTCTCTTTTGTCAATATTACACGACATTCATCTACTGACAAAGGAAAAATGAACACTTCACTTGCCTGTTTAAGAAACTAAATTGAGAGCATTACCAGTCGTAGACTTAATTAAGTTATTTCTAGGGGAAAATATTTAAAGCAAAGGGACTATTTACAGTTCATTGCCGACTGCTACATTCTGGGGGGAACAGGCCTGAACGAGATAGTCCCCTATTTGTCCCTTGCCTTTTTTTCCCCACCACCCACCCTGCACCAAACCCCCATTGTTCTATGTAAAACTCAGGTTAATGATCTCTAAATAGCAACTGCTACATTCATATCCGATTATCACGACGAAGAACTCTGCAGCATCACCTTTACCTGCTGCCTTCTCCCCCCCCCCCAAATAAAATCCGATTTTGGTAATAAATCAGTCACACCCGGGTGGGGGCAAGGATCGCAGCTGCCCTTCCAGACTGACGGATCTCACTCCAGAGGCGTGAGGAAATCCCCCAGAAGGTCACCATAATAAATCGAGGCATCCCCCCCCCCACGACGAAAATCATTTAAGCTGACGTCTTACTACGATTCTTTGAAAATCTATAACCGAAATCCTTGAAAAGTGTACAGCCCATGGAGTAGATGCCGCTTCTCCCTATTAGCCAGCAAAGTAGAGGACGAAGGCGGCGGCAGCAGGCAGGGTTTCGCGTGGGCTTGGATCCCTCGTACGGCACTTCCTCCCCAAACCTGGCTGGCAGGACCCGACGCTGGTGCCGAGGAAGTGGGAGACCGGCGCGCCGGCGCCCCGGCGCCCCAGCGCCCCAGCGCCCCCCCCCCCGCCCCGGGCTACCTGCCCCGGCCTGCGGGAGCGCCGCCCAGCGCGGACACCGGCCCCGACACAAACACTCACCCATCTTTCCTCTTGGCTTTGTAGACGTGACCGTAAGTGCCGCGGCCAACTTTGCAGCCCTCGTATTCAAACAGGTCCTCGACCCGCTCCCGCTCGCTGCTCAGCTTCACTTTAAAGTCATAGTCCATTGTCACAGCCTCCGGGGCCGGGGAGCTGGGTCGGCGGGCCGGGGGGCAGGGGTGGGGACCGGGGAGGCACCGGCAGCCGCAGCCCCCGGGAACCCGCCCGCTCTACGCCCGGCGGCCGCAGCACCAGCCTGACTGATGCGGCAGGAGCAGGAGGAGGCCCCGCGAGAGCGCCGGGGACATCCAGGGGGACGGCGGGGCAGAGGCCGGCCGGGAGGGGGGGGGCACGGGGAGGCTCCCCCGGGCGCGGCGGAGCGGAGGGACGAGGGCTGGGGGTGGGGAGCGGCGTCTCTGCCCTTGTCCCCGCGGGCTCCCGGGGCGCCGGCGCTCCGGCTCGCTCCTGCTGCGCGTTCTGCTCCCGCGGCGGGGAGCGGCGGGGCGGCGGGCGCGCGGCGGGCTCTCCTCCTCTTGCACTCGCACTCACGCCTCACCCGCTCTCACACACACGCTCACACTCACTCACTCACTCTCTCCCTCATACACTCAAACAGAAAGGCAGCGCCGCACAACAGCCGGTACCTCCTCAGAGAGAGGAGGGAGGGAGGGGACGCGCGGAACACGGCCACGGCTGTCGCAAAAACGTCGCGAAGGCTCCGGCTGCCTCCGGGCCTCCCCGCAGCCCGCTCCGCGGTGCCGGTCCGGCCCCGCTGGGGCCCGCACCTCGAGGACCGGGTGGAGGAAGCGGGGTGGCCACTGCCCAAAGCTGCCGCTGGATGAACCACGTGGATTGTCCCGACGGCGGCCAGGGCCCCAGACTACAATGCCCAGAATGCACGGGCGGCCGTCGTTGCCACCCCTTCTAAGACTCCACCCCACACGGTGGTAATACGGGAGCGTTGCATGATGGGATCAGTAGTCCCAGGTGAAATTAGTGGCAATCGCTTGGAGGAAAAAAAAAAATTTTTTTTTTTTTTTTTTTTTTTACAGCAATATCGCTGGAGCGAGACTTGGGCCATAAACACAACCAGAAATTTTTTGCGAGGGAAGCTAGTTTGCATTAGAACCACATTTTATGCCACTTCCGAACTCCAAGATATTATTAAAGGGCATTATCATTATCGAAAGTCTGTATGTTTGTAAACATCTCATCTCACAGACTGTTCTGTATTCTTGTCGCTCACAATCTGATAAGGGCTGCACAATGATACCAACATGACACATATTACAAGCGTCGGTAAAAGTGAGTCAATGAGCCCGAGTGGTCATAGTTTTGATCCTGTAACAGGTGAGCATCTGAATGCTTCCCATCCATTCAGAGGGAACGTTATTTTGAGTACAGCCTTCTGCACCACTGCCTAGAAGGACAGCAAAGTTTAGCCATGATTACAGCAATGAATATAAATGCATGGAAACTAAATTGTTGATCATTTTAAGTAGGAAAGGTGCCAGCTGAAGGTAGGAAAGGAGTCCTCATGTCTGATAATAATCTCTCGTTTTGTCTATTCCCTTTTATTTAGATGTGTATTTTTAATTTATAAAAATATTTGTATGTAGGGGGCAGCCTGGGTGTCTCAGCGGTTTGGTGCTGCCTTCAGCCCAGGGCCTGAGCCTGGAGACCCAGGGTCGAGTCCCACATCGGCTCCCTGCGTGGAGCCTGCTTCTCCCTCTGTCTGTGTCTCTGCCTCTCTCTCTCTCTCTGTCTCTTTCTCGTGAATAAATAAAATCTTTAAAAAAATAAAAAATATTTGTATGTATTTTACACCAAATTTCCCCACTCTCCAAGGGACATATAATCTCTCCCACCTTTAAACCCCCATAACAGGTTTGAATCCTGCCCTGCTGTTTATTACCCTCCTGCCTCTGAACCCTCAGTTGCTTTCTTTGGGAAAGGGAGCAATAAAAGGCCCTTAGAGAATGCTACCTGTTCTAGTCAGTGATGTCAATTTGGGTGATTCTATAGCAAGACTGTTTCTTTGCATAAAGAATTAAATCTTTTCCCAAATAATGGATTTTTAAAAAGATTGTATTTATTTTTTTTTTCATGAGAGACACACAGGCAAAGACACAGGCAGAGGGAGAAGCAGGCTCCCTGCAGGAAGATGTGGGAGTGGATCCCAGGACCCTGGGATCACGACCTGAGCCAAAGGCAGATGCTCAACCACTGAGCCACCCAGGTGTCCCCCAAGTATGGATTTAGAATAGATTCTTTCAGAAAACTATATATTTGTGTTTCTTAAGGGCTGTGCTTTTTTGCCCAACTATTTACTCATAGATCTTGAGAAACCAAAGCACCACACTGGGGAAGATTGTGAAGAAGCAAGGGACTGGGCTTGGCTGTGCACTTGGATGGGTGCTCTCCACTCATCTCCCGTATCACCTGAATATGATATTCCAAAACACTGAAGGTCCCAGATTTCTTTTGACTTGATCTACCCTATGGATGAAGGTATGAATTCCCCCCTGAAGAGACTGGATTTCTTTAAATAAAAACTGCATTGTTTGGGGGCACCTGGGTGGCTCAGTCGGTTAAGTATCCAACTCTTGATTTTGGCTAAGGTCATGATCTCAGAGTCGTGAGATCGAGCCCCAGGCCAGGATCTGCGTTGGGTATGGAGCCTGCTTGAGATTTTCTCCCCCTCCCTCAATCCTTCCCCCCCACTCTTAAAAAATTGTATAGTTTTAAAATATACAACATGTGTTTATGTATATAAACAGACATAGTGAAATTATTACTATAATCAAGCTAAGTAACAGTGTTGTTACTATCAGTAATCTTGGGGCAGGAAAGGAAGCCAGCCTTGGAGTAGGGCAGAGAAAGCCTGCTTCCCTCTCTGAAGCTAGGGTGAAAGTTAGGGATCTGAATGCCAGGTTGGGAAAATACGGTCATTTGAGGTAAACAGACCCCTGAACACAATATCAGGATGGGGAGGCTAAGGAAAAGATAGACATTAGAGCCTTTTTGGGAAGCTTGGCTAATGTGTTAGGAGCAGTAATATCTAATATCCAGCTTTAGGTTTTTCTTTTCTGTGTGAGAGTTCCCTTCTGTTATACCGAGGCTAATAGCCTGGTCTATACTGTGTCCATACTTGGAAGAAAGGAAAGGGCACTAGCCTAAGACTCAATTACGAAAGACAGGAAGTGGCCTACAGAGTCAAAGCAATGAGCTAGGAAGGACTGGACACATGTTAGGTTTCCAAAAACTTGAGGAATGGAATCTGTTTTTAGAATGGATTTCCTATAGGTCAAGGATGATAGTTCATACTTAATTGTTATTTAAATGAATTGAGCATATCAGGAACATGGAGCTGGTATTTCAATTTTATTTTCAATTTCAGGTTATACTGGTATCACATGTCTCTTTATGTGGTCACTGGAGGTCATGAGAGTGCAAAGTCTATGACCTTCATTAGTTCATATTCCAAAAAGTGTGCAAATAATGCTCATGCTTTTCATAAATATGGTTTTATTTACATTATAAATTTCATATCTCCAGTCTTAACATGCCTCCCAAACACGAGCCCCACAATTCAACTGCCTCCTGTTAAACCTAAGAGGATATTCTGCTGTCATCTCAAACTTAAAATTTCTGAAAATGATCATACCGTGCCCCCAAACCTCCCAAATCCAGTGAAGAACAATGCCAGGAGACAGACATTCTGTTGTTTTACTGCCAATCCTACGAGTCCAGGGCTTCATTAGCAGCACATTGTCCTTCATACTCATGCCAAATATGCCTTTGTCTGGCCTGTCCTCAAAGTCTGGATGCTTCCTCATACCATCTCTGACCTTTGTAGTCCTACCCATCCTCCAAGGTACAGCTCAAATGCTTAACTTAGTCATGAAGCGTTTCCTGGTTCTTGCAACTGAATATGACCCCCCCCCTTTTTTTTTACCTCAGCCCTGGCACCATTATACTTAATTTGTAACTCATGTGGAAACATCACAGCTACTTTGTGTTTTAGTCATTTATTTTTATATACTTGAAAAAAATCTGTCCGTTAATGAACACCTTAATGACTGAGTCTGACTTATTCATCTCTGTATCTCTTAAAGTGCCCAGAACATAGTTTGCATAATTATATTTAATTAGAATGTGTTTAATTGGATTGATTTCTGTAAAGGTTGAAATGGACTTTAAGGCGGCGGGGTGGGGGGGGAGAGACATTAATCTCCAGGTTGATCACTTCTCATCTCTACAGCTTGTTTTCTTGTTCAATATTAAAGTATGCTTTAAGCAGAAAGTATCTAAATCTTCCATTCTGCAGGTGGAATGTTCATCTTCATCAAAAAGCACATACTAAACATCTACATTTGAGTAGTGTTAGGCACAAGAAAGAACAAGTTAGATCAATCAACACTCTGCCTTTTAAATTTTTTCAAAGAAAATACTAATGCAAAATTTCTCAATTAACCCTATATGCACCCAGAATATCATTTAAAACTTGGAAGCAACCAGAACCAAAAAGCACTTCAAAAATAACTTTCTTTCTCCCCTTCATCATGTGAATGTCATTTGTTCTTATAGACTCATTTCCACATGACTGGAAAGATGACCACTAACAGTTGCTGAATTTGACATCAGATGCCTATCGTTAGAGAAGAACTGACTCTGTTTCTCAACTCCAGTTCTAAAAATCACAGGAAGGGCTCTGGGTCCAGCTAGGTCAGTGGCCCATGAAGTGTGCCCACAGGGGCAGGGGTGGATAAGAATATGAGAGCTCCTTTGTTCAGAAGGATGAGGAAGATGGGGTGAGGAGCTCACAAGAAAAGGGAGAAAAAAACTCTAAATACCATGAAGTCTCTGAAACAAAGCAATGTGATGGAAAGTGAACTGGGAGGAGATTGCTTCAAATTGGACGGATGGTCAAGGATTCTCTGAGGTGATGCTTAAGTGAGACCTGATAGATAAGGAAAAAAGCCTGCAAAAATGAAAGATCAGGGTAATCCACATGAATGGTGTGCCTCAAGTGCAAAGGCTTAAGCTGAGAAAGGATAGGAGCATGATAGGAGTGTCACGAGTAAGGGTGGAAGTTGTGTGACGTGAAGATAAAGAGGTAGGCAGGGATAAGATTATAATAGGGCCTTTCAGACCATAGTCGGAGGTTTGGATTTTACTTTTAGGGCAATAAGGAGTCATTGGAAGGTTGTAAGGGAGCAGCCAGATGTGATTTATAGTTTAAAAAGAATATCCTGGCTGCTATGTTAACAATGGATCACAGGAGACAATATTGAAAGATAGATTGGCAGACAGACAGACAGACAAGTAGGTGTGGGACTTGCTGCTCAGTTGGATGGGAAGTAAAGTTAAGGAAGGAATTGAAATGATTCCTGAAGAGGTTGCCAGTTCCTGAAATGAGAAAGACTTTGAGAGGAACAAGTTTAGGTTAAAGCAAAATGCAAGACCAAAAAAGAGTGAGCAAGTAGACTCCACTTCTCAGTGATAGGAAGTGTGAAATATTGTGGCCATGTTTTTCAATTCTTTCATGGATACACATGAATCTGTGGATTTGGTGAAAGTTGAAGCAGTTCCTCTTCAAATGGCTTCGGTTTTCTCCATAAGTACAAAAAATGCTTACCTCTCTGAGTGAGGAGACAGGAGTGGAAGGAGAAAGCAGTGATATCTTTTCTGTCTATGAAGACTCAGGTTTAAAACAAGCTTTGGGCAGAATGAGAGAGATAGCTGGCAAGGATATCATCGTGGGACTTCTAGCCAATGTCGCGGGTCCATTTGCAGGTGCAGCCATGCATTTATATCAATATCCATCTGCCCTGTTGTGAGATTTTCATCACCAGCACTCAACAGCCCAGGTGGAGGCCTGGCAAAGACAGATGTTAGATTCATCCAGGGTTAGAGCCTTGCCAGCTGGGTTTAATGAAAAGAAGATGAGGCGACAGAGGTTAGAATTATTGGCAATAGAGTAGTTAAAATGACAGACCATGACATTTAAGCTGGGAAAGGAGGAAAATGAGAACAGGATTTCCCTTTTATAGCATAACACTAGCTTGGAATTTTTAACTTAATTTTTTGTAGGATATTTTAAAAAAATAATTATACTCATTCCTTGCTTCTTTAATGAGAAGCAGTATGAGAGCAAGACCCCATCAAATACTAAGTAAAACAGACAGCTGAAAAAATAATATAAATAACAGGTTAAGAATTTGTTTTTCTCTTATCTAATAGATTCCCATTACAGTGACTGATAGGGGCATCCCAAACTGATAATATCTCCCATTTATCAATTATGAATTCTGCTCTGTGTTCTCTAAGTATTAAGGAAAATTTACCTCTTTAAGTTGATAAACAGTATTATAATCATGTCCCTTTTTCTTCTATTGGATGCCTTTTTTGTCTTGGAATAAGCATAGTACTGTTTTTCAGTTTGAAATAAATTTCACTACACAACCATGTAGCAAGTAATCTGTAGGAACACAGTTTAGTTCCGTGTTCGGTTTTTCAAGACTTAAAATATTATTCTGGCTTCTCATTCTACTATGCTTCACCCTCTAGCTAGCTGGACTGTTACTCAGCCCCAGTCACCAGAAAAGCCAAGTTTTTTCTGGCTGGTTCCTGTACAAACATGGATCTCCTGTGAGCCACAGACCTCACTTTCTTACACATAAACATGGTTGGGTCACCTCTGCAACCACCTGATACTTGACACCTGGGGCTCTTTGTTTCCATGCAACTTCATGCTTCCAGAACCTCTGGAACTTTTTTCCTTTAGTAGCCCTTCCCCCTCCCACCCAAGGTCAAGTTCCATCAGATATTGTCCTTCTTGCTCTAAAACACTACATCCTGTTTAAATTTTAAAATGTTGTTTTATTTATATCATTCTTGTGCTCAAAAATCTTCAAGGACCCTGTGTGACCTTTCATTGCCGACAGCATGAAGTTCAAACTCCTTCATCTAATATTCCAGGAGCTGTATTTACTTTTGCCTAACATAGGAAAGAAAATGCTTTAAGGCAGCTCACATGGAAATGTCAGAAGGAGATTAAAATCATTAGCCCTGCATAGCTAATGCCTCCACAATCTGAGCTCTTCTGTATCTCTAGTGTAGCTCCTAGCCAGTTTCTCATAAGCTGTATCCTATCCCACTTAAAACAGTGGTCCTCAGCCTCGGGTGTTCATTGGAAATACCTGGGGAATCACCCCAGCAATTCCGACGTAATTGATCTGGGCTACAGCTGGGCATCTGGACCTTTAAAGCTCCCTGGTGATTCTAATGAGCATTCAAGGTTGAGAACCACCACATTAGAACAAGTTTATTGATTCTCCCTAAAGCATTCATCATTCCGCTCCTTTCCCCATCAACACCTCCCACTTTTTTTTCTATACTCTTCTATATCCTACCCATTCTTTGAGATCCAACTCAGATACTACTAGCAACTTTCCTTGTCACTCCAAGCCGATATTATACACTCATAGCAAGTTCCTTGTCTACACTTATTTAGCATATACTTCTGCTTTTGTGTATTTATCCTGTGTTTTCAGAAGAATTCTAATGTGTGGAGGGACATATGCCAAAACATTCAGATTTAATTAGTCTAGAATTGGCTATGCCTTTTATACTATCTGCCATGGTGTGTTTTCTGGGAGGTGGTGATGATGATGATTTTGATGATGAGGAAGATGTTGTAGCAGATGCCAGGTCAAGCAGATGACCATAACCTTTCAGAGCGCTGACGTGGGGCTACATGTAGCGCTACCCTTAGGCTACTGGAACCCATCTTCCTTCTCACATGCAAAGCTGATGTATCTGGGAATTAAGCCACCCCACCTTAACAACTATAGGTGCAAGTATGAATGCTCTAGCTCTCATAACCTCTGATTGGGACCACACTGGGGTGACCTGCATTGTCTCCTGTGTCCTCTATGAATTTAGGTCAAAGGTGACTTAGCATCATTTACCTAAGTTCTTTTCCTTTGCAGTTCCACTCCCCTATTCCCTTTCTGGTTTTTCCAGGAAATACTTCGTAAAGTATTTTTACACAAATCCCTGTCTATGATTTTGCTTTTCTGCAGGGGGTAGAGGGAGGAGAGCCAACCATTGACAGACAATAATATGATAATGGAAATAACAGCTATTATTTAATTGAATATTTTCTATGTGCAAAGTATTAAGTCATTCAATCCTCAGAATTAGGTAGGTCCTATGGTTATCCTCATTTTACACTTTAGGACATGAAGGCATATAGAGATTGAGTAATTGGCCCAAGGTCACAGATAATAAGAGAAGGAACTGAAAAAAGAGATGAATAAACTTCCAGGTCAAGTACAGTAGGAGAATCAAATCACATTTTAAAAAATTAATTTCAAGCAATTTACCAGTTAAGCTTTTGGGCTAGTTAGAAACTAAACCACCATGTATACTTTTTTTAATGAAATGAATTCTGATTCCTGATAAACAATTTACAAATTTTCAAATGCAATTGATTTTTAGATCAGAAACTTCATTTCTGTGACTATCAGAAAATACTCTTCCTCTCCTCCCCGCTTCTCCCCCTGCAATACTTTATAGTATGCACATCTGATCACAGGAAGTAAAACTCATATTTGGACAATTAATAATTTAGATCCACGACTGATTAAATGTGTATTTTTGGACTAGGCTGGGAATTACCATGCATGCTTCCTCTAAAATATGCATTCTGAATCATAATGTTTTTTTGTTTTTGTTTTTTTAAGATTTTATTTATTTATGAGAGACACACACACACACAGAGGCAGAGACACAGGCAGAGGGAGAAACTGACTCCCTGCAGGGAGCCTGATGTAGCACCCGAGATCCCAAGACCCCAGAATCACCGGCCTAAGGCAGGGGCACCGCTGAGCCTCACGCCCTGGGCTGAAGGCGGCGCTAAACCGCTGAGCCACCGGGCTGCCCAACAATGCTTTTTGAAATGAATTTCTAGCACCTCCAGATTTAACTTCTTGTCTCCTATTCTCATTCCCAGCCCAGTTCATTGTAGTTCTTTCCAGATATGACATCCTTCATATTTTAAAGACTTATTTGTTTTAAAGACTGGCAGGATGAGTTGGGAGTGAGAGGAAGGGAGAGATTTTTTTTTTCTTAAGATTTTACTTATTCATTCATGAGAGACAGAGAGAGAGAGAGAGGCAGAGACACAGACAGAGGGAGAAGCAGGCCCCATGCAGGGAGCACGATGTGGCACCCGATCCCAGGACCCCAGAATCACGCCCCGGGCCAAAGGCAGGGGCACCGCTGAGCCACCCAGGATCCTGCGAGGGAGACAATTTTGAGCACACTCCCTGCTGAGCTCAGAGTCCAATGCAGGGCTCAGTCATACAATCCTGAGATCATGACCTGCACCAAAATCAAGGGTCTGACGCTTA
This sequence comes from Nyctereutes procyonoides, assembly GCF_905146905.1. Classification (NCBI taxonomy): domain Eukaryota; kingdom Metazoa; phylum Chordata; class Mammalia; order Carnivora; family Canidae; genus Nyctereutes; species Nyctereutes procyonoides. The sequence goes on along the minus strand of NW_026575033.1, from coordinate 6,925,032 downwards.
ACTGACTGAGTCACCTAGGTGCTCCCTTCATATTTTAAAAACAGTTCTCAGCAGGGCATGTGTGGACTTACACAGCAGTCATTCCCTCTCTCATCCATCATCTGCTCCATCCTCACTCCGTTATTCTTCTGACATTGCTTACTGAGCTACTATTGTATGCTGTGTCCTTCTGACTGCTATGAAAACAGCTGGTATGGTGTCTGGAATATAGTGGGTATTCATAAATGTTTATTTCCTTTCCCACTGACATTGACCTTCTTATGAACTTGTCCATCCCTGTCCTCTTGCCTCTTCCAGTAAGATATTCTTTAATCTTCCCCTTGTATGCCAAAGCTGTCTTTTTATAAGCCTGAGTAGAACTTGGTGACTTTTAACCTCTTCTGGGGATATTTGTGACCATAGGAATGGAAAGTCTGCTTAGGTCAACTTTATTTATAAATGTGATTTAGTATTGTTAAATGTCAGTTTGTGTCATAAATAGGGAAGAAATTGCATTTATCTCTCTACTTCTTTTAATCAGTCATTTATTAAACATTACTGTTTATCTTCCATAGATACTGAGGTAAACCCTGGAAATATACTAGAGGAATAGGGCCAGACACCTGCCCCATGCACATCACAGTCTAGCTCAGTGTTTCTCAATCCTAATTCCACATTAGAATAATCTGAGAGCTATAAAAAAAATCACTGATGCCCAGGTCCGGTCCTAGACTAATTAAATCTGAATGTTTTGGCAATCAGGCCCACATTCCAGAATTTTTAATAGCGCCTTAGATTCTAAATTTAGCCAGAATTGAGAACCACTGGGCTAGCGGATATTAGGGGATTTAGGATAGAGCTATAAAATATATCCTATTCACCTGGAGGGTAGAGCTATAAATATAACCTAATCACTTTAGAGAGTTAAATGTATGTATGTATGATATGAAATTTGCATATTATATACCTATACCTTCCTTACTTACCCCTTCCCTCACCCTAAGGCATATTAAAACCCTCAAGAGAGAGGAGTACCACAGGTGTTTTGGAAAATGCTTCTCTTTTCCTCAAACAAGTGGGAAGACAATTATGTGATAAGTGGGAGACATAAATTATTATGGGTTCCTATAAGATCACATAGAAGGAAAACATAATCAAGGTCAACAAGTCAGTGAATCTTCTCCAGAAGTGGAGATGCTAGAGCTTATGAGTCCTAAGAGTTATCTTGGCAGAGAGTGATAGGATTGATTTTCCCAAATAAAAGAAGCAAGCTACTAGGCTAGACATTAGCCAATCTTGCTCAACTCTTCTCCCTTTCCTGTCCTCCTTCACTACCAAAAGATTTTTCCTGAAGAATACTCTATAAATCACTGACTCATGCTCTGTTTCTAAGATATAAGATTGGCCTGATACCTAGAGAAATCCAAGGAAGCAAGGATGACCTTTTGGAGCTGAATCATCTGCCAGGTGACTGGCCATAAAGCCTTTAGTGGAGTTTTGACAGTCCTGGCACATGAAAAGTGCAGCTGCTAAGGTTTTCACTTGTGGAGAGTTGGTATGTATTGCAAGTGAAAGAGAATGCCCTGGCTGTTTGGGATTTGAGAGATATGGAGGAAGTAGTTACTATAAGGGCGATAGAGTTGGATGGCTACTGCTGGGCACCATTGATGTACTGAGGAAAGAAAATGGCAGGCTCAAGTCACTTAATCATGAATTAAAAGTGAAATGTGAGAGTCAGAGAGCATTCCTGACAGCAGGTCCAGGTCTAACTTTGCCAGAGCAGCAGAACTGCGGGAAGGCTCAATGCTCGGTCAAGGTAGATCTGCTCTGCCAAAGGCAGAACCCTGAGAGGGAGGGAGTGGGACCCTGAGGTATACAGATCTCATTGTTGAGTAGATACAGCATATAAACTCCCATCCTCCCCTGAATTAATCATCACGCAGAAGTGTTCCTCGTCTCTTGCTAGAAGATAGAATCTTCCCTCCCTTGCCATGCAGAACTCTTAGACGAAGACAAGGATTTTCCATCACCCACTTCTGGATACCAAACCAAAAACCTGGGGTTGCATTTTACCGTGATTCAATTACAGATGTGCTGGTTGTGCTGTAAGTAGAGAGGGTTTATAAGCCAAAGAGCAATCGGCTCTAAATAACTTTTCATCAGCAACTATGAGAAATATTTCTGAGACAGGACCACAGTTGTCCTGGAGCAAGGCAGGTAGACCAAAAAGCTGGAGAAAAGAGAATTTGTAAGTATAGAGGCATTTCCCCATGAAACAGGATTTAATTCCCTGGAAAGCACCTCAAGAATGTTTATGTTATGCTGCTAATGGCTCTTAGAAGGTTGGAAGGAACAGTGGCTTACATACATTAAATGAAGTAGAGATGCCAGAACTATGGAGGAAGAGATCAAAAGGCTAGAAGTGAGCATGTGTCTCAGTCAGCTTGGACTTTAGCAAAACACCATAGACTATGTGATTTTGAAACAACAGATATTAGAATTCTGGAGACTGAAACTCTGAGATTACAGTGCCAGCATAGTTGGGTTCTAGTGAGGATCTTCTTGTGGATTGCAGAATACCAACTTTTTTTTTAAAAAAAAGATTTTATTTATTGACAGAGCACAAGCAAGGGGCAGAGGGAGAAGCAGGTCCCCACTGAGTAGGGAGCCGGATTCAGGGCTCAGTCCCAGACCTGAGCCTAAGGCAGATGCTTAACCGACTGAGCCACCCAGGTGCCCCAGAATGCTGACTTGTTATATCCTCACATGGCAGAAAGAGAGCAAACTAGCTCTATAGCCTTTTCTTATTAGGGCACTAATCCCACTCATGAGGGCCCCACCCTTGTGACCTAATCATTCCAAAGGGCCCCACCTCCTAATACTCCCACAATGGGGGTTTGACTTCAACATATGAATTTGAGGGGAATACAAATAGTCCATAACACCATGATAGAATGGATCTACTATAGAAGGTCAGAAAGCCCACCAGCTGATTATCTTTCTTAAGAGGTCCCAGAAAAAACTAAGGCAATAAGAAATTCACAGGTGAAAGGGCTACCAACATCATTGAGATTGTTCCCTGTAGGCTGAGGCTGATAAGAGATGGTGTTACAAAAATGGGCTTCCTGGTAGCAAAGGGGCTTAGAGAATACCAGAACAGCAGAGGCCAGGTGACAGCATTTAGCCATCAGAAGCACTTAAATATTAGAATCACTTAATTACTGGAATGGGTGGCCAAGTCAGAATGCTGGCCGAGGGGCCTGACCTCAGCCATGAGGATCCATGGAGGATCCATGGACCAACAGGACTCATGGACCATGAGGATCCATGGAGAGGACTCCACAGAGAGCGAGATGGGCAGGTAGGAAGAATAGTGCTAAAAGTAAGTAAATATAATATGATTCTTTTTTTTTATGACAGTACAGAGAGAGAGAGAGAGAGAGAGGCAGAGACACAGGCAGAGGGAGAAGCAGGCTCCATGCACCGGGAGCCCGACGTGGGATTCGATCCCGAGTCTCCAGGATCGCGCCCCGGGCCAAAGACAGGCGCCAAACCACTGCACCACCCAGGGATCCCAATATAATATGATTCTTAATTAATAATGGGCTAGTAGAATGTTAAGGTCAGGCATCACAATGGAAAGTCATGATCTTGTGCAATTTCTGGACTAGAGTAATTTCTTAGGCTGGGAACCAACCAGCTGAAAGGGAAGTTGCATTCTTATAAGGAGGGACCAATAGCGAGTCAGGTAATAACTGGAGTTCTGGCCACTGTCCTTCTCAAAGGGGTCAACTGAGTCCATGGCCTCAGTGATTTCCCTGGTTCTCAAATGTATCCTCAGAATTAGAATGCTTAGCTGTTGGTAGAATTCTCACATTGGTTGCTTGAACTACTATAGTAGGAAACTCCAAGAAGTAGTCCCTAAAGCCATCCCTCTTCACCAAGATAGTAAATAAAAAACTGTATTGCAGGCCAGAGGGAATGGCAGAGATTAGTACCATCCCCAAAGTCTTTAAAAATGAAGATATGTTGCTCCTTGTCATAGTCCTATTTAATTTGTGACTCTGACCTTGCAAAAACTTGATGGATCATGACATATGACAGTGGAGTACCACAAACTTAACCAAGTACTCTGCATGCCTTGGTAATATATTTTTGCTCTAGAAAGTGGGAGATAAAGCCAACAGAGAGTCAGGGGCCTGCCACATCAGTGAAGGTTTTAGGGGTCCAGTGGTCTGGGCATGCTAGAACATCTCTAAAGTATGGAGCAAGGTATTGGACTGTGCATTCCTACTGCTAGGAAAACAGCAGCATGCTCAGAGGTCTCTTTGGACTTGGGAGGCTGCATATTAACTGCACTTGGGAATATATTTATCAAGTGATTTAAAAGGTTGCTATCTTTTAGTAAGGCCCAGGGCAGTAAAGGTTTCTATGGTAGGTGCATCCTATGGCACAAGCAGCCCTGCCCCTGGGCCAGTTGAGCCAGAAGATTCTCTGGTGGTAAAGGTATCTGTTGTAGAGAAAGATGATGTTTGGTCCTTCTGGCAAGCCCCAATAGGCAAGACATAGCACAGGCTCCAGGGTTCTAGAGCAAGGCCATGCCATCTGCAGCACAGAACTATTCAGCATTTGAAAAGCAGCTCCTGTCATGCTACTGGGCCCCGGCATCTAACATGAGACCCCAAGTGATCCTAAGTTGGGTTCTGCCAGACTTACAGTGTCAGAGGGCCAGATGGTTGTAGCAGCAATGTGCTGTAAGTATATTTCACACATCTGGGATTAGGCTCAAGCAAGTCCAGAGAGAACAAGTGAGCTGCATAGCAGGTGGCTGAGACCCCCATGTCACCCACCACTGTTGTATCAATGCTTCTCCCACAACACGTATGGCAGGGGTGGAGGGTCCCTGTGACCAGCTGACACACCTAAGCTTGGCTCATGCATGGATGGGTCACCTTGGTATGGATACAAGCTGAAAATATCTGCTACTGTGAATTAGCCCCACTTGGGGGTGGTTCTGAAAGAGAGTGGTGAAGGCAAATCTTCCCAGTTGGCAGAGCTTTAGGCAGTGCATTTAGTCATTAACTTTGTTTGGAGATAGAAGTGGCCAGGGCAAGGGTGTATTCTATAGTGAGGAATGTTATCTTAGCTTGTTTGTCAGGAGGTGGAAGAAGAAAGATTGGGGAAGGTTACAGAAGAGACAGAGAGTTGGATTTGTGGGAGAGCATAGAGTGTGAAGATCTCTTATAGTACATAATGCCCATAATGCAGAGTGTCCACTGCAGAAGAGGCACTAAACAACCAAGCAGGTAGGCTGTGTAGGCCAGCAGATGTCAGCCTAGGTAGGTGGCCACCCAAGTTCTTATGCAGTGGGCTTATTGATGGAGTAGCCATGGTGGCAGAGATGAAGGGATGTGTGGACCTTACGTCTTGCACTGTCTCTCCAAAGCCAACATAACCACTGCTGCTACTAAATGACCTGTCAGCAGCAGACACCAACGCTGAGCTTTTAAGGAAGCCAAACAGCTGCTGTGTGGCAAGGTGATTACATCAGACCTTTCTAACTTGGAAAGAGTAACATTTCATCCTGACTGGGTTTGACATGTATTCCAAGTATGGCTCTGCCCGCAGTACTTCATCCAGCACCACTATCCAAGGATACTGACAGGGAATCTCACATAATACTGCCTCAGATCAAAGTCTGATATTCTGATATGGGATCTCACATAACCCTGCCTCTGACCGAGGGGCTCACTTTACAGCAAGTGGGTGTGGTGGCGGGCACTTGACCAGAGGCTCCACTGACCATAACACATACCATACACCACATTGCTAGAGAGCTGTCAGATTGATGGGGTGAAACTATGGCCCTGTGGAAGGCATAGCTGAGGCTCCAGGTTTGAAATGACCCCTTGTAAGGTTGGAGCATTATCCTTCAGGATGCAGTATAGTTCGCGAAGCAATGGCTGTAAAAGGGGCCAGTGTCCCTAGTAGGTAGAATATATGGATCCAGAGATCAAGGGATAAAAGTAGGAGTGGCCTGCTTCCCATCACTCCCAAGGATCCATTCAGAGACTTTATGTTTCTTGTCTGCAACTTCAGGCCCTGCTAACCTAGAGATCCTGATACTCAGACGTGGGATGCTTCCTCCTGTGAGAGTCCCACTAAACTTAAAGCTATGGTTGCTCTCTGGTCACTTTGGGCTCCTAATGCCAGAAGACTACAAATCATTGGGAGTTGGGGCTACTGCTACATAATGGAGACAGAGAGGAATGTGCTTGGTGCTCAGGAGGTCCTCTAGGGGCATTTCTTGGTATTCACATGCCTGGTTGTAACTCTGAACAGTTAAATACAGCAACTGCAGCCTGATAAGAACATGATAACCAAGGCATGAAACCCCTTAGGGAATAGTACCTGGGTTAATCCATCAGTCAACCAACCTATGCTAGCAGAAGCGATAGCCCAAGTGGAGGGGAATCTAGGAGGGTGCTGGAGGAGGGAGATAACAACTATCAGTTATGGCCTTGAGGTCGACTGTAGTAGTAGGGACTGTAGTTTGTCCCATTACCTTCCTCTTATAAAAAATTTCCCAGAGATTGTGACTAATACGAATTCTGGAAAAATTGTGCTTGTATGGAGTAACAATGTGCAAAGTAAGTGCTCTAAGCATTACAAAGGGCAGACTAGAGTGGATTCTGTGTGTGCTCTGCCCAAATCTACTTGACAAGCTATTTCATTTATATTTCAGCTGCTCTGAGTGTTGGATAACAACTCAGGATGCTGCCTTCCTAGAGAATTATACTCCTGCCCCTGCAATGCCTCATCCAATGGCATTGGGGTACAAAACCATTGGTCTTCTTGGATAACACTTGCTGTCAATTTTGTGGGATCAGCTGAGGTTCATTCTTATTTCTTTGTCTTCCTGGCCAATCCTGCTTCCTTCATTCCCCTTCTCCAGAGAGCACTTCCCTAATAAATCACTTGAATACGCATCCTTGTCTCAGGCTCTATTTCTTTTTTTTTAAATTTTGTTTATTTATTTATTTATGATAGTCACACACACACACACAGAGAGAGAGAGAGAGAGAGAGAGAGAGAGAGAGAGACAGGCAGAGGGAGAAGCAGGCTCCATGCACCAGGAGCCCAACGTGGGATTCGATCCCCGGTCTCCAGGATCGCACCCTGGGCCAAAGGCAGGCGCCAAACCACTGCGCCACCCAGGGATCCCTCAGGCTCTATTTCTAGAGAACCTGAACCAAGACAGTCTCCGGCCTACTGGATGGATGGTGAAATTGATGGGTGGGTGAAAATTGATGAGACCAGTTTCGGATACTTTGGATTTCCTTGTTCAACCTCCATTCCTTCCTTCTTCTAGTGTGCCATCTTGTAGAAAGGCTGGAACACTAAAAGTGACCTGACCCAGACTTTTCTGCAACTACAGTTCTAATGCAAATTAGATTCTGCCAATTAAAATGCATTCACCAAGATGTGGAAAATGGAGCCAACACAGAGGCTGTATTTCTACCCATTTGAGGCTATTTCTCTGATGGTAAGTGAGGTTATAGAGAGGGGAGGATTTTCTGCAGTAGGATGCAGCACCCAGTTATCAGCTTTGATGGTGTTAAGAGACAACTGAAGGCTGTGGTGGCAGAGATTCTCAGAGGTTGGGTTCCAGATCACTGTACTACAGCAGCTGATGCAGTACCTCTTTGACTCAGGACTTCCAGGTGCCACCTTAGGGGTGGTAGCTCTCCTCTTCGGTCAGTTCTGTAAGAGATGCTCCTTCCACAAGTACTTCAAGGGTTGGATTTAATGCCTTCCTGAATCCTTAAATAATAATATTGAAATTAATCATAAACATTTCTATGATGAACCTGAATTTCTCTCAGCTGTTCCTATACTGGCTACAAACTCAGTAAGATTTCAACCAAAACTTAGATGTCTAAATCAACTATTCAATTTTGCATTTTAAGTTTTAATTAAGGCTACCATTGTAAGAAGCCCAAATTATTTAAACATTGTAAGTACACAAAAAAACAAATACACAGAGCATCTTTTTAAGGTCATGGTTTAAATTCTCTTAACACCTTTTTATTCTTAATTGTAAAAAGCCCTGAAGTTAAAAGAGGTCAGGTACCATTCCAGTAATCTCGGATTCATCAGACCAGAGATTTTGGCAGGTTATGAGACCTGAAATACAAATATCCATGATTTATCTGTCTGTCCTAACTACCAGATCTCATCTCCCTTGAGAGTTAACTCGTTTTATAGTTAACTACAAAAACTGTTGGATTCAAGTTACATACATTATCTGTTTACTCACAAAAATCTGCAGCTTCTCACCAGCTAAATCACTTGACTGGATTTTACATTTTTTGACTCTTAGGATATATACATGTCTTTCAGTTGAACATTTAAAGGTATTTGTACTCGATGGACTAGTACTCTTTTAAAAAATTGTGTAGGGACGCCTGGGTGGCTCAGCGGTTGAATGTAGGCCTTTGGCTCAGGGCATGATCTTGGAGTCCTGGGATCGAGTCCCACATCAGGCTCCGTGCATGGAGTCTGCTTCTCCCTCTGCCTGTGTCTCTGCCCCCCGCCCCCCAGTGTCTCTCATGAATAAAGTTTAAAAAAAAATAAAATAAAAAAACTTGTGTAGACTATTTCAAATGACTTCTGCTTGAATTTTGGATATCTCACCTGTGGCTTTCTCTGACTTGTACTCACAATTTCTGAGGTCATTGCTTCAATCCTGTGTGCAGAAAGTTTGCATTTTTCTCTGCTCACCCATGCGGTAAGCCAAGACTAGTGTGCCAGGAGCTATGCTAGATTCTGGGACTATGAAAATGAATAAAACCATTTGTTCAAATTTATAGATTTTAGACTTTTAGTTGGAGGAGATGTATAAATTAACAGAAAATCCTTGTATTTGCTCAGTGGCTATCTTTTTCCGTTGAAAAGGAGGGCAAGGACCTTTTTTGTCTTATTCTTTGCTGTTATTACTAGCACCTAATATGTAGTGGCACCCCGTATTGGTCAAATAAATAAATATATGCTTGAATAGTTATACAGAGGGAGCTATGGGAGCCCCCAAAGGGACATCTGCCTAGTTTTATGTGTAAATATTGGGCTGGAGGGTGGAGTGAGGGTGTCACTTCAGAGGTATCAGAAAAAGTTCCTTGAAGATGAGGAATGAGCTGGGTCTTGAGAGATCAAATAAATTAGGTAAAAGTGGGGTTGGGGGTTGCTTAGGAGTTCCTATACGATTGTTGAGGAATTTCAAGTAGTTCAAGAAGAGATCAGTCTATAGAGGTATGCAGTAGAGATGTCCCAAAGGTCCTTGCAGACTGCATTATTCATATATTTCCATTTTAGTATCTATAATGATACGTGTTTTTTTTTTTTTTTAATTTGTCTGTGTATCCCTACTAAAGCCATAGCTCATCCATGCTTAAGACTACATCATCTGGGGCACCTGGTGGCTCAGTGGTTGAGTGTCTGCCTTCTGCTCAGGTCGTGATCCCAGGGTCCTGGGATGGAGTCCTGCGTGGGGCTCTCTATAGGGAGCCTGCTTCTCCCTCTGCCTGTGTCTCTGCCTCTCTGTGTATCTTATGAATGAATAAAATCTTAAAAAGAAGAAAAAAGACTACATCATTTGTCCAGCCGTTCAGCATAATGGTGGGGATAGACTAGCTCCTCAAAAGTCAAGACAGAAATGAATGAACGGGTTAATGAACGAGTGCATGAAGAACGACAGCAGCGGCGCTCTGTGCACACATCAAGCCTCCTGGATGGTCGGGCTGTCAGGGAAGGAGCGTGCACCAGGCCGGGCAGTCCTACTCAAGGGCTTCCTTAATGGTGAAGTGAGTTTGGTTAAGTGGCACATCTCAGCAAATAAAACGAGGGCCATGAAGGCGAGGAGTTTCCAAGTGCGTTCCTAGCGGGAAAGTGAAGAAACACAAAAGCACTCTGGAAAGGCTGGGATTTGTAGTTTCCAGGTGCCCGTGAGCAATCAAGAGAAGAGCCTGGCTGATGAGTTACGTGGTACCCGGGCAGGAGGGAGATGGAACAGATGGCTGGGGGGGGGGGGGGGCACTCCGTAGCCAGGCTCGACAAACTGGCCACAGCATAGCGCAGAGTAGGAGCTGTGCCTTCCCAAGGGTGGAAAGCAGCTGCAGGAGCGCTGAGCGGCCCGGCATTTGGCTCTCCACAACGAGGCCCTGGGACCACCCGCCGGGCCTCGAGCACTGACCGGACGGAACGCGGAACGCCAGCGTCCTACACCCCGCCGGACGCAATTTTCAGTAGCACCGGCGAGCGCCCAGCCGGCGGTGCAGCGTCTCTGCTGGTCCGAGGGGGGCCCTGGCAGCGGGGGCAGAAGGGCTGGGGCCTGCGTCCTTCCTCCGGAGCCGCCCCGCCAGCTGGACGACCCCCAGTTGCCACACGGACTTCCGGCTTCTCCTTTCGGTAGATGATTACGGGGCGCAGCGGGCTCCGGCGGCGCGCCCCTCTGGCCTCTCGGTCACAGCCTCCCAGGACCCCCGGCGGAGCGCCGCCCGCCGCCGGCTCTCCTGTGGGCGGGAGCAAGACCGCCCAGCTCCGGACGAGGTGGGCTGGGGCGGGGGGGGGGGGGGCTCGGGGCCCGGCCACTACTTCCGGGAGACGCCGAGGAAAGCACGCCCCGCTCGACCCCCCGTCTCTCTTCCGATTGGTTAGCTGCGCCCTTCATGCGCTCCCCTCACCGCTGATTGGCTCAGCTGCGCCGTCCGTCACCTGCTCCCTGTGGGCATCCAGGTCGCTAAGGGAAGCGTTACTTGAGGCTGGGTTGGGAAGAGGTTGGTTGGGCCGCGGAGCCCGGTTTGTTTATTGTAGTGCGAACCGTGCACTGGCGCGAGCTTCCGTCGCAACGGCCGGGAGAGGAACCAGTAGCGGGACGGAGGGCGGGGGTGGCGAGAAAGTGAAGGTTCAGGAGGAAGCTGGAGACCCCCAAGCCTGGTAACGTCTGAATGGGAGCAGGCTAGGAAGGCAGGCAGGCCCTGGCGCGGCGGCCGCGGTCCGGGAGCCGTGACTCGCAGGAGGGAAGGCCTAGTTTCCGTTGTGGGGAAGGGGGCCTTGTGGGAGGTGCGGATGACCTAATTGTTTGGGGATCTAATTTTCTAGGGGAGTGTCTCTCAATCCACTGAAGATTTTGCTTTGACTTTGCAGCAGAGCTTTGACTTTGCTAGCCATTCCTGTCCTTCAGAGAGACCACAATTCTCGAATAATTCAGTTCTCTCTTACTGCTTCAGATGGGCAGCTCTCAAAAAAAGCACAAACAATTGAAGGACGGATACCATGGCATATATTAAAAGCATGTCGAAAGGAAAATAAGGTATTCCTTTTCTTTCGTTGTGGTTCATCGTACAAGAAAATTACCATTTCGAGGAGCAGCTCTTAAAAGTTTTGAGTAATATTCGGCCAGCTTGATTTTAGAATAAATAACCTATTTATTTAATAATAATAACCTATTTTAGAATAGAACCTAATAATAGTTAGAATAGAACCTAATAATAATAACCTATTTTAGAATAGGTTTCAAATGTTTGGGTTGTGGAGTACAAAAATCCTATTACTGCTGTTCCTATCGAGTGTGGTCTTTGCTCGTGATGGCCTAATCTTGTTTGCTCTGAAAATGGAAAGCAATCTTGAGTTTTAAAACATGTTAATTGGCGTTAAACGATGGGGGTAGTGCTACTAGATCTTTCCTTTAAAAATATATAATAATCACGTAATAAAATCATTCAGTAAGTCCTAGTATTTGTATATAAATCATGTAATAAAATCCTTGAATTTGTAATCAAATGTTAGAACGTAAGTGAAGTTGGAGAGTTGCTTACTCAGGTGTAGTTTAGACTTGTAGACCAATTTACTTTATATGTAAAGTAATTTGCTTCAGCAGTGAGTCAGAGCTGCAACAATTGCTTCACTGGCCACCTAGCTATTTGATCCTCCAGCCTCGATTAAGTCGTGTGCCATATTACACATACCCTTTATTAACATCCAGACATTGTCAAGGAATAGATTGTTTCATCCACAGAAAACTCAAATTAGCTCTTACAGGTAGCCCTGGGCCCTAGCTTGGAAAATTCTGATTTAGGGTTAGAGATGAGATCTGGGCATCTGTATTTTCAAAAATTCCCTCAAGTAAGTTTGCTGTGCGTTACCAGGTGAGAACTGTTGACTCACTAAATACACATGTTTAAGAAATTCTAAAGTATTTATGAAACAAATATAATTTTCCCCATCAGTTTCTTTATAGTTTAAGCCCCTAAGGAGTGGCATTGAAGTATAATCCAAATACAAGGTTTGCCTAGGCAAGGCCGGGAAGTTTCACGGGCCCTCAAAAACCTCTGGGACTAACAGTTCGAGGCCCAGGGATGAGATTTGCTGTGGGGAGACACAGAGTGCTCTGCTGTACATTTCCAGCCCTCAGAGCCATGCATTGAGTACTGTGTCCTGTTAGGTGTAAGAGACCAACTCCCAATCTGTTCAGTAGATACAGTAGGCTAAATTATTTTTACCTCAACAAAGTACAATGGAGGATAATATTACAAACATGAGTTTTATTTTAGGAAGAATACCTTTGCTGGAAATAAATGTAGATGATAGCCTCCCAATAGCTCTTTGCTTACGGAGTAAAGAGGATAATTTAAAATTAGGCTTAAAGTGTGTAATTCAGCTTAAAATTTGTATGCTAACATGAAGTAGCCAGATATTTGAAACATCAATGTGAGGGCTTTTAGATCAACTTTACCAGAGTGAAAGAGGTAAAAAAAAAAAAAAAAAAAAAAAAAAAATAATCACTTTGGTCTTCAGATATTAGAAATGAGTGATAAAATAGACCCATTCTGACTTAAACAATGGCTTTGAGCAAAGAAGTAGGTCCAGTTGAATTCTATTGCCCAGAAGCTGTTTTTCATTTGACATGTATTCTTCACTGCAAGGTTTGGCATATGAGATATATGGGTAGAGGATGAAATTTAAAAATGAAAATAGATGTAAGTTAAAAATATGAAGCCATGTGTAGTCCCTGACTAACAGTTTGAATCTCATATATATTGTTTGAAAAGAAAGCCAGGAATCTCAGTATGAATCCGTCTAGATCTAGATCGCATGATGGTAGTGAAGAAGCCTCATCTCAAGACCATAATCATCGTGAAGGTGAGAGAAGATGGCAGCAAGAGCGTCTCCACAGAGAAGAAGCCTATTATCAGTTTATTAATGAACTCAGTGATGAAGATTATAGGCTAATGAGAGACCACAATCTTTTAGGCACCCCTGGTAAGAGATGGGTAAAAGAGGAGACACCTTTGTTATCATTGTAGAAAGGAGTTTCAAAATAAGAGTTTTTCCCCTTCTTCCCTCTCCCAAAATATTATGCACTATTTTTTGAATTTAAGGACTGTTTAATATAACAAAATAGAACATCACTGGCTTACTTCTATATTTTATAAGTAAGTATGAATTTTAGACATGAGGCACTGTTATACAATGCCATGCTAACAAATAGCTTATTATACATAATGGTGTCAAATATTTACATATATGGTCCTATTTCTCTTTTAAGTGATACTTGTACAGATAAAATATTTAAAACTGAATTCTAACTCATTTGAGGTTTTATAACTTATTCAGCTGAATTAATAACACTCCAAGAGTCAAATGTGCTCCATGAATTTTTTGTAAGTTCATCTCACAAATGAACTAATTGAAACTTGTATGTTTGCAGAGAATATATTTGTAATTGCATATTTACACGTTGTATATTGATAACCCATATAATGAACTATTGAAGTAAAATTCAAGCAAATAAAGATTCAGAGTTTTTTCTCAAAATATTCCCTTTAAATTTCTTTTTAACTCTGACAGGAATCAATGAATCAAGCTTATAGATTCCTAAGTGTATCAGCTGAGAGGACTTTTTAAATTAATCAAATCAAATCTTTTTTTTTTTTTTCATTTCAATAAAACAATAAATGAAACACAACCAAAATGATATATGCTTGTATCTCTTAAATATTTTTAACTGTCTTCAGTTTAATAGAACATGAAAATAATAGAGTGTCTTCTAATAGATTGCTGAGGATTAGTCTTACCCTTCATGAATTCTCATAAAACAATAGGTTACAATAGTCACTTTCGGTGAGCAATTTTTTATTGTTTTAGGAGAAATAACGTCAGAAGAACTGCAACAGCGGTTAGATGGAGTCAAGGAACAACTAGCAAATCAGCCTGACTTGAGAAATGGGACAAATACCAGAGGTACTGTGGACCCCTTTCCAATAGAAGCAGGTTTGATTGGAGCAATTGTGGATATGAACTTACTGGATCTTTTGTATGTTTGTCCTTCATGTCTTCCAATTTTAATGTGGTACTCAGATAGTATTTACCCATAATATGCAAACAGCATAGTTAGGCAATATAGGACAGGGGTTGAATACAAACATTTTACACACAGGTTGCCTTTAGAGAGCTCTTAGTATACAATTAAGTTAATTACCAGCATAGTTCTTTTTAATCTTAGAATGTACACACTACTTATTTTAATGTAGTAGAACAAAACTTAGCTTCTGAAAATTTATACAGAGCAATACCAGAAAGACTAAGTGAGGAAACCTGTCTATTGTTTTTACTGTTTTTGTGTTTGTTTTGTCATTTTATTGAACAAACACTAAGTCATAATAGATGTCCTTACGAAAAATAAAGTGTAAAAAAAAAAAACCCAAACTAAACAAAAGTATAAAGAATTAAAAGTAGAGCCAATCTAATGTAGCTTTTACCAGTTCCATTTCCTTCCCTAGAGGTATTTATTATTGGTAGTTTCACTTTTTTTTTTTGGTGTTTCACATATTATATCAAGATTATTGTATTAGATGGGCAAAGACTATTAAAAATTCAAAAATGCAATGATTTAATAAGATAGAAGTTTATTTCTCTTTCATGTTAATAGTTCAGGGAACATAGGCAAACTTGACTCCAGAAGCCAGCAGAGTAGTTCTACAAATGTGCCATTCAGTGCAGGAGCTACTGGCCACAGGTGACCATTTAAACTTAAATTAAGTAAAATTAAATAGCATTTAAAATTCACTTCTTCACTCATATTAGCCACATTCAAGTGCTCAATAGTCACTGCATGTGGTTAGTGACTTCTGTATTAGCACAGATGTAGAACATCTCCACTACGACAGAAAGTTTCACTGGACACTGCTGCTCCATAGTATTGTTTGCATGACCAAGCTCAGTCACAACACAGATTCTACCTGGCAGGTCTAGGTTGCAGAAGGAGAGTCAGGCACCAGCCCGAAAGTGAGATATATCACTTCCACTCCCATTTCCCTGATGAGAGTTTAGTCACATGGCCACACCAGCTGCCCAGCTGCCCATGTGACCATTATAATGCATACAATGGGAGAAGGGCAGGACAGGTTTTGTTAGATAATTAGTGAACTCTTTTACATATACGTATCATCACAATGTTCTAGGAATTAAAGAAGGAAATAACCTTTAGAATGCTTTTTACCTGCCTTTTATTCCTGTCTCCAAATTAAAATGGAAATTGGATATTAATTCTTTTTTTTCTGTATATGTAGGTATGAGAGTTGTACTATATTGCTATAGCTGGTAAAACTGGTCCTTTTACTATACTATGTTTTAATGGAAAATGTACTTAACCATACATAAAAGAGCTTGTATCTTTAGATATGGTTAAAGTTGTTCTTTATGTTATTGACACCAGAAGCTGATTAATAGCTTTAACATGTAAAAAAAAAAAAAAAAAAAAGAGTTTTTATAAAAGATTACAGTAATGACGTGAAACCAAAGCAATCTCATTTAACAGCCATTTTTGCGTAGAATAAATGTTGAGGTTAAAGTCTGTATAGTTCATGTGCGTTAGAATGCTTTTTGTTGAGTTTTTTCCTTTATATATATAATCTACTGGTTAAAAATTCCCATAGAGGCAGAATTATAGTCAAAAAAGTATATCAGGGGCACATTTATTTCTAAATTGATTAATTCAACAATATTGAGAGTCTGATTTCTACCAGATACTGTTGTAGAAGTTGGGGATTTAACAGTAAACAAGACAAAACCTTTCATCTTCATGGAGCTTACATTCTAAATGAACAGAAAATATGTTATGTGTAATGGCTGACATTTATCAAATGCTTCCTATGTGCCAGGTGATGTTAATCGTTTTATATACGGTATCTTATTTTCATGATAACTCTATGACGTTTATGCTTTTGTTATCTCCAGTTTACGGATAAGGATACAGTCATTACATAACATGCCTAAAGTTTCCCAGCTTTACATAAAGACCTATGTAGTTCTAATATTGTATTCAGAAAACCATATTTCTTGAGATAAACATTTTTGGCAGTTCCTGAGAAATAGGATAAAATTCCTGAGGTTACAAAAATATGTAATTGCAAAAATGCTGAGTTACTTTTACTAGAAGGATTCCACAAATTCAAGATGAATTATATAGAAGTTTTGCCACTATATTTTACTGACTTTAAAGTAAAGCAATTTAAATATGTAATTTTAGTATTGGATCTATTTCTCATTTGCCTTAATATTTTCCCAGTAATAGGCATATAGAAAGTAAGAGTAAGGATTTCTCCATGGCTTTGCAAAGAGAATTTATATTTTTATAATACATAGGAATGTATTATAATATGCTTACAGTATACACCTTTTAGAAAGTTCAGTTTTTTTTCCCATTTTTCATTCATTAAAATGCACAGATGCTCTTAAATATAACTTAATTTGATAAAAATTTTATCTTGTAAGTTTTCAATAAAAGTCCAAGCGTAAATTTTTGGAATTGATCTTAAGTTAACTTGGTTTGCTTTCCAGACTCAGAAGTCCCTAGAGAAAATTCAAATGAAGATTCTCTGCTAGAATGGTTGAACACCTTTCGACGCACAGGAAACGCAACTCGAAGTGGACAAAATGGGAACCAAACTTGGAGAGCTGTGAGTCGAACAAACCCAAACAGTGGAGAGTTTCGGTTTAGTCTGGAAATACACATAAATCATGAGAATAGAGGAATTGAAATTCATGGTGAAGATCATACAGGCATTCCACTCTCAGATATTAGCAGGGATCATACTACAGGTAGGCAACAAAGATCAGCTAGTCCTGTGGCTAGGCGAACAAGAAGCCAAACCTCAGTGAATTTCAGTGATAGTAGTTCCAACATCCCAAGGACTAGGCTTGGTTCAAGGGGGCAGAATTCAGTAGAAGGATCTTTCTCAACATTAGGAAGATTAAGAAATGGAATCGGGGGAGCAGTTGGCATTACTAGAACTAGTGGTCCACACAATTTCAGTGGTCACACAAACCAGTCAGGTGGTAGTGAACTCAGGCAAAGGGAGGGGCAACGGTTTGGAGCAGCACATGTTTGGGAAAATGGGGCTAGAACTAATGTTACAGTGAGGAATACAAACCAAAGATTAGAGCCAATAAGATTACGGTCTACTTTCAGTAGTCGAAGCCGTTCACCAATTCAGAGACAAAGTGGCACTGTTTATCGTAATTCACAGAGGGAAAGTAGACCTTTACAGCAAAACATGAGAAGGTCTGTTAGGCGGAGAGGTATAACGCGTGTCTTTTTAGAGCAAGATAGGGAACGTAGAGGTACTGCCTATGCTCCATTCTCTAACTCAAGACTTGTGTCAAGAATAACAGTAGAAGAAGGAGAAGAATCCAGCAGATCCTCAACTGCTGCACGACGACATCCAACAATCACACTGGACCTCCAAGTGAGAAGGATTCGTCCTGGAGAAAACAGAGATCGGGATAGTATTGCAAGCAGAACTCGATCTAGGGTAGGGCTAGCAGAAAATACAGTCACTATTGAAAGCAATAGTGGGGGCTTTCGCCGAACTATCTCTCGTTTAGAGCGATCGGGTATTCAAACCTATGTTAGTACTATCACAGTTCCTCTTCGTAGGATTTCTGAGAATGAGCTTGTTGAACCGTCATCAGTGGCTCTTCGGTCAATTTTAAGGCAGATCATGACTGGATTTGGAGAATTGAGTTCTTTAATGGAGGCCGAATCTGAGTCAGAGATTCAGAGACATGGTCAGCATTTTCCAGAGAGGCACTCAGGTCTGAGTAACATAGGTGCAGTTAATGACATCAGCCAGCACAGTGAAGGTACCTCTCAAAACAGGCGGGCCCAAGAAGACAGCACTGCTATGCATGGTGAAAATGAGACTACCCAGCCTCCTGCCCGAAACAGTGATACTAGAGGTGGCAGGCAGTTGCGAAATTCAAATAACTTAGTTGAAACTGGAACACTACCTATCCTTCGCCTTGCTCATTTCTTTTTACTAAATGAAGGTGATGATGATGATCACATACGTGGTTTAACCAAAGAGCAGATTGACAATCTTTCCACCCGGAACTATGAGCATAACAGTATTGATAGTGAACTAGGTAAAATCTGTAGTGTTTGTATCAGTGACTATGTAACTGGAAACAAGCTCAGGCAATTACCTTGCATGCATGAATTTCACATTCATTGTATTGACCGATGGCTCTCAGAGAATTGCACTTGCCCCATCTGTCGGCAGCCTGTTTTAGGGTCCAGCATAGCAAACAATGGGTGAGGTGTTGGGTCTATTAAAATATTACACTTTAGTAGAGCTGAGTATTTAAGCGCTCTTTTGTTGAATTATTTGTGATGAGCTTAACCAGGATGAAAAAGAACAGATTATTATAGTTTGAACTATTTTTTGTGTGCTTTTTTAACTTGTTAAAGAGAAAATTTATATAAAACTTAAAATGGCAAATGTTAAATTACCCACAAGTACAGAATAGTTAATATTGCTAGAACCAAATAATCTTTAAAATCTTTTTATTTTGGTAATTTTGTCATGCTAAGCACTTTTGTATCTGCACAAGTCAGTCGGTTAAAAATAAATCTTCCTTTTCTTAATAGCACAGCAGACTTTACTTGGACTTTCATGCTCCATAGGCTTAGTACCATGTCCAGACATCGGTGTTTAAATAAGCCTTTCACTTTTTGTTCTAAGGACAATATCTTTTCACGAAAGAGTGTTTTGCTGAATGTTTGCTTAATATATTTAAGTTACTTGAAATGTTAAATTTAATATGCCACATACCATATATGTATATATAGATATATAATTTTAAGGTTAAAATATTCAATCTAAAAAACTACCAGTTTGGTTCTTATTTAAGTTTTTGGGTTATTACTGCATATGGCACAATGTTTAACATTTACAGGATCATCTCTGGGAGGAAGTAGATTAAGATATTTAAAAATAGAGATAATTTACTGAAGCGTCTCTGACAATCTTACTTACTAGACAGCAAGCAATATGTAATACTGAACAAGTATTTCTTTACTCAGAAACGGAACGTGGACATTTTAGTACATATAGATTATTTAACTTGAGTTCAGCCTTTTTGTGAATTTTTTGAACGTGCAGACAATTCTTTGGATTATATTAAGTAAGGTATACAATATGCATGGTTTCTTAAATTTACTTTTAAAATCTAAAAAAAAAATGTCTATGAAGAATCTCAAATGCATAGATAATATGTTAAGTTCTCTTGGAGGTGAAAAAACTCCAAATAACACAAAACAAAAAACCCTTAAGAGAATGTAGAATTTATATAAACACAAAAAGTATGCATTGAAGATCTATTTCTACCAATAAATATTAAAACAAAGCTGTATGTGAACTATTCTTTTCTTTTGGTCCACTGTGGTTTATTTACTAAAAAATAAAATTTTTTTTTTTTTTTTTTGCACCTACAAGGTGCCAGGCCGTGTTACAGGTGTTGAGGATTTATTGAGGACAGTCTCTATCTTCATAGGCAAGAGGATATTTGCTCTTAGAAACTGAAAATCAGTTGATAAAATGAATTAATGAATTACATGACTTTTGTGTTTATGAAAATATGACACAGTTTTCCTGTGGTGATACTGCTTGAGCAAAATCACAAGAACAAATATGTCAAGACCAGGTTCTGTAAGATTTACATGTATCTCAAGATTTAGTTTTTCTTTCTGATGAGTAACTATATTCAATTCACCAGGTAAGATACAACACAGAAATTTTTAGGGAGTGCATTTAACACCTGGAGTGAAAGGTTTTAATAAGAGTCATGACTTGGAGTAAATGGTTTATATAGTCCAGTTATGGGACATGGGACTCTAACATTTGAAGGCTTTCAATACCCCACTAAGAAATTTTACTTTACCTTACAGGTTTTAGATGTCTCTTGATGAATTTTAGTGGTGAATGATAAGATCATCTTTCATGTTTCAGGAAAATTGGTGTAGTGTAGTACTCAGTGGAATGGGGGCTGAGGAGAGTGAAAAGAAACGAATAAAAGAACTATTGTGATCATTTAATTATCAGTTACCATCATCCTAAGTTCTCTATCCTAGAGAGATGGCAGTGAAACTGGAAAGAGAAGGAAGTAAAAATGTTGGAAAAAAGGACATTATTTGGTTTCTTGCTCAGTATGAAGAAGTGGGAGAGTGATATATTCACAGATGGAGAATCACCTGAATAGAAGAAGAGACATTTATCTTGAACATAGCCTTATTTGTATATTGCACTCATTTCAGTGTTACCATTTGTTCCCAGTATAAGAGACTAAATCCAGCCTTTATTGCTCATATGGAATATTCTTCAGGAAGTTCTACCTCCCCTGGTTTGGTCAGTTAGGAAGATCAAGAGAAGAACAAAGGGGGAAATGAAAAAAGTAGGGATAAAGAAGAAAAATAAAAGCACATTGTTTGTTTGATTTAGTCCTTTGTAAGATGTGGTAGCACCGGCATGTAAAGGGATCCCAAATAGGCATTTGAAATAATACCAGATTCTATACTATATGGAAAGTTCCCTGAAAACAGCGGGAAGGCTTAATGTGTTTTGTAAATTGGTACCCTTGTTGGGAACAAAGAAGTGTATTCTATCATATTTTCACTCATTTCCCAGTAAACGAGGCTGATGACAAATACAAAGGCTCTTTATTTATAGCCTCTATTTAGCAATGATTGTACCCCTTACGGTTCCAATATAGAAAGGAACAATGGCTTAAAACTCTTCATTTGAATATTATGTTCCAGGTCATGTCATGAGAGCTTGTTTTTTATAGTGTGGCTGTCTTGCAAACTTCTATTTCAAAACCATCAGGTTCCCAGCTGCTTTCCCTCTTGTATCCCAGTTTTGTGTAGTTTCACCTAGCACTGGCCCGTACTTGAATATCTTTTATTCATTCTGAGGTTATTTTCCTTTCAGTATTTAAAATGAATTTATAATTTAAGCCTCCCAAGATCTTGTTGAAGTATTACTGCCATTTAACATAATAAGCAGCAGAGTTTAGAGTCAATCATGGGACCATTTGCCTACAGAGCTTGTGCTTTTCCCTCTCAACTGTGTTCTGGAAGAGCAGAAATGCTTTGGGAAGTTTTCAGTCTAATTTACTCCTTCCTAAACATGTTTTTCTAGTTTTGTGACTTTGTGATGGCATGTCTTTGTGATTACCCTAATCTTCCTATGCAAATACATACTTTCTGTCTCACAAACGATGGGCAGACTGCTCCTGAAAGTTATAAAGCAGAATCTGTGTTGTAAGGATGTAACCAGAACAGAGATGAATAAGGCATCTGAAGAACCCGTGTTAAGGATCATAATTTGTAAGCGGAGTCTGAGGCATTTTCACAAATATTACTCCTACACGAGAAGTTCTAATGAATTTCTAATCTTCAGACTAATGTCTGGTCAGAGGAGCAAGAAATTATGTAGAAATAGTGCTCCAAGTGAAGGGGGGTAATTATTCCCTTTGCAGTGCCAGTAAGCTCATTTGGGGTCACTTCCACAATCCTTTATAACACTGGAAGTCAGAGCGCTGGTTTATCTGTTAGGACAGAAGATGATTTCCCAGCAAGCCAGAGCCATCCATCACTGAGAAGGCCAAATGCCCCATGTTCCAGAGGACATGACTGCAAGTGTCAGTGGTGATTGTTTCCTCCATCTCTACAGGCAGATTGTGAGTTCTTTTCAGTTACTATGGATGTATTAGGCCCTGACTAGCTGCCCTTAGAATAATTAGGGAGCAATAATTATTCTCAGCAAGGTTTTTATTTTATTTTGAGCATTAAATCTCTGAAGAGTTGGCCCCTATACTTTTCTTTTCCTCTTTTTTTTTTTTTTTTAAATACAATCCTTTATCTTCTCCAAAATGAAAAAAAGCTTTTAGGTGTATTTTTCCTCTATTGTATTGTCTCATTTGAAGACCAAGAAAGCTCTTCGTTGCCCAGTATATATATACGTATATGTGTGTGTATATATATATATATATGTATATATACACACACACACACACACACACTCACTGCAAAACTACCCCTACTTAATCAAACTCTTCTGTGCAATTGCAAAGTTTTCACATTCTCCCCCATGGGAAATAATCTAAATTTATTTATAGCCTCTATATTGTGAAGTGACACTATTCAGCAACTCTTAAAAGAGTTCAGCTTCTCCGGATGGTATACATCCTTCCATTAGCTTGGATTTGATCAGGTTTAATTGTGACCCCTTACCATCCAGTTTATGGGATAAATGATAAATGTAGCTTCTACCTACCTGATAGAGTGAAGTAGAATAAAGGTCAAACAAAAAAGGGGGAAGCAAGTGTCCTTGATTACATTGATTACTGGTAGGGAATGTACACACATCTTGCTGAACAAGCTTAGTAGGATGAATGATAGAAATAATGAGTCTTGTAAGCATCTCTTTGTTGACACTCTTATCTGAATGTAGAATAAGTTATTTGGTCAGCCAATTTGGCTGGCCCCGATCCTGAATTGGGGCCACTTTCAGAAAGACCTCCATGGAGAATTTCCCTATTGGTGGTAGGGGCTCAAAGGTTGGAAGAAATGTTAGTGACCAGCTTTGATCTTAGCATTTTGATGTTGGGGACTGCCCTAATGTTGAACAGTCCTAAGTCTCTGTACAACAGGTTAGGGGCTTTTTTATCTAATTAAAACTTTAATTAGCATCTTAACAATTTCATTTGGGTTTTTGTATCACATGCCAGAAATCTTTTATTGTTCTTGATTTGCTAGCAGGAATAGTCCTGGCCCTTATAACACCTTTAGGGATTTTTTTTTTAAGCATTTTTTTAGACTCCTATCTCTAATTCTTAGCTAAATAGATTTTGCTTATGTTGTAGTTGGGAGCTTTTCTTTAATCGCCCCATGTCCCTTTGCTGCATTTCAGTGTGCTTTACAATAGGAAGGAGATGTGTTCATTTTTGTCTGTAGGATGAGGCAGAGTGACCATTCTATTCTGATCAGTGGGTTCAGGTCACATGCCCATCCACCGCAAGCATGTAGCTTGGGAGGGGTTAATTCTGTTCTGAGTCCCAGCATTGAAGTGCCCAGTGTTCCTGATAACTCTGTGTTGGAAGATCCCAAGACCACCCTCAGGTTAGTGGTTGGTGAGGACTCACAGGACTCAGCATATAGCTCACAGCTAAGATTTATTATAAGGAAAGGAGACAAAGGGAAAAGGCACATGGGATTAAGTCTGGAGGAAACCAGGCAAGCTTCCAAGAGTCCTATCCCAGGGGAGTTACACAAGACACACTTAGATTCTTCCAGCACCAAATGGGACATGAGGGAAGTGTTGTCTACTAGGGAAGCTCATTACAGGCTCAGTGCCCAAGGTTTTTATTGGGGATTGGTCACATAGGCACCTCTGTCTGGCATGTGCCAAACTTCCAGACCCCAGTAAGGCAAAAGTGCTGAGAGCCCATGAAAGTAACGATGTGGCCCTTCTCATCTCCCCATTATGTCCTTCAGCTACACTATATCTTCTGCAAAGAACTGAGAGTTCCTTGAAGTTATCCTCAGCACCTGGCATGATGCCTGGTACCTATAGTAGGTCACTCAGTATATATTTAATAAGTAAATGAATAAAAGTTCCATATATAGGTAGGCCTTGGCTTGCAAATAGCTTTTACATTAAAAGCTTGTTTGTAAGTTTTTTTTTTTTTTTAACTCAGAACACATTTACCATAGATACAATGCCATGTTTGTGATTAGGCAAGAGAGGAAAGGCTCCCAAGCCAGCCCAGATAAAATCTACCTTACCTAGAATGTTTCTGAAATATAAGTGCCGGCAAGAGCAGAAAAACCTAATATTCCTGCAAGTTAACAGAACAAAAATGAAAGTGAAGAAGTATTTTAAAAATTTATCTCAAATAGTAGTGTTTGAGACTCTAAAAAGGATGCCTTTCTTTTTTTTTCCTCCCCCCCCACCTTTTTTTTAATGTAAGTGGGGCTTGAACGCATGACCCCAAGATTAGGAGTCACAAGTCTACTAACTGGGCCAGCCAGGTGCCCTTAGGATGCCTTTCTCAAATTTCAAATTGCCCTTTCCTCATTGGCCTGTTGCAGCTGCTTTGTTCACTTACCACAGTGGCTAAACTGGATGGAATTTCTGCCTTGGGCCACCCTGCTTGGTAAAGTGTCGCTTTGGCTGTGTGTACTCTGCTTTTCTTGTCTCTCCCAGCTTCCATCTTCTCTCCTGACTCCCATCCCTAACAACCAGGAGGGGGCAAAGGGTAAAGCAGCCAAAGAGTAAGCAGACAGGCTGGTCATTTTGATTGTGGGAAGAACCACATAGCCAAGTGGGAGAGGAATTTGGTGGTTGCAAGTGCAGAACAGGTTAGCCCTTTTATAGTTTAATTCTGAATGTGTCTCACCCAAAACTGTACTCAGATTTTTTTTTCTTGCAAAGAAAAGGTTTTAGGTTTAGTCTTAAAATGTTTATTTTGTGTGACTGTTTGATAGTAGAGTTGTTTATGTCTTTGGAGCTGATGATAGCAAATGCCTTATTCAATGTAATATTATCATGAAGCTCTTTAAACAGTTTGTTCAGGTGAGAACAGAGGTTTAGCCTTCTTGACTTAGTATACAGAGAGGGATAATTACCACATATATCTAAAGGAAGTGTACAATATCCCAATGAAAAGGTATTTTCTTAAATGTTCAGTCCTCAAGGGAAACAAAGAATAACTTTAACCCCTTAATAGGGGGTGAGGATTATAATTTCACTGATCTTAAAATGCTGACCCCCTTAACTTGCAGTGTGTGTGTGCACATGCATGCATGTGTGCGTGCGTGCGTGCGTGTGTGTGGGTGTATGTGTGAGAGAGAGAGAATCTGGATAGCTTCAATAACTCAAGGTCACACAGTTGGTTAGAAGCAAGACATAAGAGATGCCTGGATGGCTCAGTGGTTGGGCCCCTGCCTTCGGGTCAGGTTGTGATCCTGGAACCTGGGATTGAGTCCTGCATCCAGCTCCCTGTGGGGAGCCTGCTTCTCCTTCTGCCTTTGTCTCTGCTACCCCACCCCACCCCCTGTGTGCCTCTCATGAATAAATAAATAATTTTTTTAAAGCAAGACTTAATAATAGCCTTGTAATTTTTTTAGATGTCTTTATTACGAAGAATTATTTTTTTAAAGCAAGACATAATAATAGCCTTGTAATTTTTTTAGATGTCTTTATTACGAAGAATTATTCAAAGCTCTGACCCCATGTATTCACTGCCAAAATATGTTTATTGGTCTTATAAGGCTGATGACTCAATATAGGGAAAGGCCTCTTCTAACCTAGTCAGGACAAATGCTGAGCTGTGGGCTCTGACTCTTTAAGACTTTGGGGAAGTTTGAGCTGAGTCATGCTGCTCCAGGGCTTCAGTAGAGTTCCAAAGCTGGTTTGTGAGGGCTCAAGCCTCAGATCTGCAGCTGTCTGCTACTAATGAGTATTGGTTCCTGTTCACTTTTGCAATAATTTTAAAAGCATCTGTTAGAGCAGTGCAGGTTCAAATCACAGATGGTGACAGGTGCAATGAAGGTGTCATTTCAGGCATTTCTCATTATTCAGATAACACCTTAAGGTCATAATTCTTACTTAAATAATGCGGTGAATTTTTTTTTTAATTTAAAAAGCTTAGAACATCCAACCTGTTATATTTATGCCCCAAATACAGACTCCTAGAATTTCAGGTCTAAGGGAAGATGGGCCATCTTCTAAGCACATTCTCTATGGGCCCTGAGAGCCTTACTTAAAATTTCTCAATCACTAATTGCCACACCTGCTTTTAAAGACAAAGGTATTATTTGTCTTTCACTACACACTCAATATTGTATCAGTTTGGGTCTCTGAGTAGTGAAAACCAACACGGGATTATATGCAAGGGATTTACTGCAGAAAGACCTGTTAAGGAGAATGGGGAGGGAGCAGGAGTAGGTAAGGAGAACTTTTAGGCTAGGATATAGGTATGCTACCTAAGAAAGGAAGTGGGTAGAAGGAGGCTTGGGTAGAAGCTTCAGATTGCAGTGGAGTTGTATGACTGTCAGGTGGGAAGTCAAGGCTGATAGAGGAGTCCCTCACTGGGGAGGAATGGCCCAGCTCTTGTACCTCCTCCGGCTCAGTCACTGGCTAGGGGTAGCCTGGGGGAGCATGTCCTGGGCCTAAGTGCCAGGGCAGACCCAAAAGCTGTGACACCTGAAGGCTCAGTCACTTATGCTCCCCTTATCAAGGTTCTCTTGAGGGGTGCATCTTCATGACTGCAACAGATATTTGCACTCTTCACTTCTAGAAACAATCACGATTTGATCTTGGTTTACTCTGACTCCTGGAAACCTGTATGGTTTTCCATTCCTTTATTCCAATTGCTATCAGATAAGTTAACATTGCTTCAGATCTTAGCTTTCTTTTCTCCAGATTAAATAATCTTATTTCTTTCACTGCTATCCTTTGAATCAGGTTTGCCAAGCCCCTTTGCCAAAGCCCAGAACTGCAACCCATGTTCTCTGTGGGCAGGGAGCTCTTTTGGAGTCGATTTACAATATTGGGATTAGGAACACAGACTTTGGTGACCAGAGATATCAGCGTGGGTCTCCGATTTGCCACAATATGGGCTAGAGGAACTTGTGGAAATACTTTAACTTTCTTTCTTTCTTTCTTTCTTTCTTTCTTTCTTTCTTTCTTTCTTTCTTTCTTTCTTTTTCTTCTTCTTCTTCTTTCTTTCTTTCTTTCTTTTCTTTTCTTTTTTTTAAGATTTTATTTATTCATGAGAGAGCGAGAGAGGCAGGGACACAGGCAGAGGGAGAAGCAGGCTCCATGCTGGGAGCGTGACGTGGGACTCCATCTGGGGTCTCCAGGATCACGCCCTGGACTGAAGGCTAACTTTCTGATCATCATTTTCCTCATTCGTGAAATTGAATAACATCACACCTACACAGTGGGATTAAAGCATGTATATACTAAATGTCCATGGCACATACTAAGTGCTTCATAAACATCATAAAATATTAGCATTGTATTCAGTCTTGACCTTTACTAATAAAAGGACTTGTGTTGCTGACTCATATCCACTTTGTGATCCATTTGGCTAAGCCTTGAGGTACTTTTGTTCATTATTTATTCTCAGTATCTGCCAGTGTGATAATGTCTCTATTTTTCCTTCCTGAATGTACCAGACTGTTTTTATTCTTGCTCACTGACTCACTCTCTCCTTCAGCTTTTCTGTAAAGTCTGTGCTTTGGGGAATCCATTAAAGGTTTTCATTTCTGTTTTTGTTTTTGTTTTGTTTTAGTGATGCTGTGAGGCAAGAGATAAGAAGCTGCCTTGTATCACTGTTAGACTATTCCATCTCTGAGTTTTAACAACTAATGCCTCTTCTGGATTCATAGCAGTCCTTGGGTTTTCAGGAAGTTGGCATAGCCACAAAACTCTTTGATCCTAAAAAAACAAAAACAAAAACAAAAACAAACCAAAAAAACTCTTTGATCCTTGTTTCATGAATAGCAAAATATTGAAAGGTCATTTTCCAAATCCAAACATGATCCTTATTTGATCCTCTCCCATTGCCAATAATCTGGAAGGGAAGGGGAGGGTACCAGCTCTGTTCTCTAGTGTTACTAGAGTACTAACAAGTCTTCTTAATTCTCAATGAAATTTCATTTGCCCAAAGAGATTTTGTGCTGCTTATCTCATTTTATACACAAAGAGAGTAGGTTGGGTAAGAGTAACTTATGCTTATTTTGGAAGAAACTAAAGTATGGAGAAGTGAATAATTTGCCCAAGTCAACCAAAAGGCCAGTGGCGGTGCCAAAAACAGACCTTGGTTCTCCAGATTTACAGTGGAGGCTCTTCAGTTTGGGCCAGACTGCTACCCATGACAGGATAGACCTATACCTTCTGAATAAGGGCAGAATGGCATTCTTTCCTCCACCATGCTGGGGTCTAGTACTACTAGACCTTCACAGGCAGCTTGTCTTTGTCCTCCCAGTAGTAAGTAGTCAGTCCCCAAAGCTTCTAGACAGGTCCCACAGCTGGGTCACTGGGTATCAGTCAACTGGCTTTCAAGGTATGAAACCAAACTTCTGGGTAGCAACATAAAATTTCAGGCCCTTGATGGGCCTCATATGAATTATGAATTACTATTTTAGGAATCTGAGCTGAAGCCTGCTTCTTAGTTACACTACTTTTAAGCAAACGTATGCTCCTAGGGATCAGTAGCCCATATGTGTTTCAATATATTTAATCTGTTTGGTTGCCTCAGGTGTAATTTACAAGCACTTATTTGCAGAAACCAGCCATTTTCCTAGATAATGTCTTAATATAGGCTTGAATCAAAGAAGGAATTGAATCAAAGCAGCAACCTGAAATTGGAGCCCTCCCATCTGTAATAGAATTTTCTTGCTTCTCTATTCATTTTCTGCCTCCATTATTTTTGCTTGCTTAGCATCCCTTTCTCCATTCTTTTAGGGGAATTAGTTTTCCTCCATTCTATGTGTTACTGGTAGGGCTGCTGATCATAAGATCTCTTTCACTTTTCTTCAGAAGGGTACAAATATGACCAAGTTATTAGCTCAGTTAGCTTCTTTCCAGACCATGTGGTAAATGCATGGCTAACTTTACAAGAAGTCACCAAATTATTTTCCAAAATGGTCATACCATCTACATTCCTACCAGAAATGTATAAGCCAGAGCCAGCTGCATAATTTGCTAGATCCAGTGCAAAATAAATGAGTGGTTCACTGTTCAAAAAGCAGGAAATATAAAGCTCTTTTCTTTTGTAATCTCTCTTGACTTGTCATGGTGATTTTTATTTGTTGTTCATGTTATTAATTATGAGCATAAAGTTCACTGCTATTTCATCTTTATATTATTTAATGTCAAGGGATTTAATATGTATATGGAAAATTTTCTTTGTATTATGATGTTTAGATATCTCAAAAGCCTTCCTGGCTGGCTACCCTCCTAGGCTAGCCAATTTATACTCTTTTAGGACCAATTAGTCATAGAATGTCCCCTGGGCCAGGCACCTGCCATCTGACGTGGGACCCATTTGAATCTCAACTTCCACAAAAACAAAAAAGCCCCACAAAACTCTGTTAAGTCTTGATCTAATTACTCCTGGTCTGGGTGCTTTCACTCATTTACACTCCAATAAACATTTGTTTTGACCAAACATGGCAAATGCTGAGACCCACATCAATTCCAGTAAGTACTCACTTGAAAAGAATACCCCTGGCCCAAGGAGCTCACTGCTAGAGATGATATCACCTCAGATGACATGGTCTCTGCCCAAGACTAGCCATTGGAGAGGACTTTGGCCACTGTGTCAGATACTTTGCCCTGGATATTAAGCTCTTCACCCAAACCATGTTCCAGGTCTGCCTCTCCTTAGGTACAAATTGGACACAACGCATGTTTGCTTTTCTTCTTTTGACATTAGGGATTCTATTTTGTTTCTGAGTTTATGATCCTTGTATATTCCTTGCTTTCTTCTCAAATGTACATCCCTATATTCCCATTCCTAATGAGGAATCTGGTAGAAGTTACTACTATCTGTACCATTCTAAGAATTAATGGAAATTATTGTTTTCTCCAGGAGGCACCTGCTCCATATTAGTCAACATTTGACCCTCCCACTGCCTTCTCCTACTATCCACTTCCAGCTTTCTGTCATGATCTTCCACCTTGCATCTCAGACCATGACCACCAAACCACTGTTTCTCCATGGTTACACACAGAACCACTCGTCTTAATATATATTTTACTAACTTATATTTCATACCCTTCAACAACATAACTGCCAGACCTGCCACCTTGACTGAACATATTTCTAACAAACTTTGCAATTCCACCAAGATATTGTTAAAATCCTCAAAATTTCAGCTCTATTTTTCCTGCCATGGAGATAGGAAATGTAGTTATGGACCAGCCTGTGGACCAGTCTCCTTGTAGTTTGACTTCTGTTCTTCCTCTCTACTCTAATAATAAAATGTTTTCTATGCTGTTTAAGGCAACTTATGCCCAGTCTAAAATCCTCCACTACTATCATCCCAAACTTTCCTTAATATGATGTCAAAACATCAGAGCACCAATTGCATTGTGTGTGTGTATGTATTTTTCCTCCTATACCTTATCATGTTTTGAAATCTTAAAAATCCTGTCTGACTGGGGAGAGCATGCCTTCCTGGGCTAGCTGATTCTTAAAGACAGCAAGGAATTACTTCCTCTTTCTTGCCCATGCATCCCTCGTAGGCTATATTCATTCCTCTGACTTTATCATCCCAGGAAACTAGGGACCAGCCCTGTAGTCTAAGGCCCACAGAAATTATTCAAATTATTCTATCCTATGTTGTTCTCTTGCCCTGTCTTGACTTTTCCAAGGAAACACCAATAAAGACCATGGCCTGAGTGCACCACTCCCAGCCCCAGCTCCACTCCTGGCAGCGCACATAACTGCCCCGACTCCTGTTTTCTGCCTCTTGACCACTCTGGTGTCTTTCTCATAGGGCCTTGTGTGCCTCCTGTCTCTAGGACCTGTAAGTATAATTACCTTTGTTTTGTCTTGAGCCTTTCCTCTCTCTCCTCTTGTGTCTGCACCTGACTAATGGTCTCATAAAAGAATCCAAAACAGCCAGTTTTGGGTGCAAATACAAGAGCTTTTAGCTTGTATGAGGAATCACTGAAATTACACAGTTTAGGTTTCATAGCTCATGTATTTAACTCTTAGGAAGACAGTAGGAACACTGCAGAAAACTGATTCAGCTGTCTCTATTTCTCTTCTCGACACATGCACTTTGTAGTGAGACTCCCTTAGGCTTACTGATGAGTAAGGAAGAGCTGAAAGGAAAAGGAACTCTAGGCTTCCTGACGCTTTTTCTTCCTTTAATGTCTTAGAGCTTCGTTCTCAGTGTAAGTAGTTGGCTCACACAGGGGATAACCCAAGTGAACAAGGAAACAATAGCATTCTTTGGAGTTTTGTGTTTCTTAGAAGGCTATCGCCACTTTCTTCATCCAAAGCAAGTTCTGTTTCAAATGGAAAGTGTGGCTTCTTGAGTAGGATTGCCAGTGTTAGCAAATAAAATTAGGAGATGAACAATTAAAGCTAGGCCTCAGGCAAACCACTGTCATTTCTTTAGAAAAAGTACATCCCAAATACTGCATGGGACACATTTTATTTTATCCAGCAACTCTATATCTTAGGGCTGTCACTGCCCCCTTCTCCCTCAGTCATAGATGTAATATAATTACTTTTTTAAAAACTGCGGTAAAATACATATGACCACTGACCATTTTTAAATATCCATTCAGGGGCTATAAGTACACTTATATTGTTATGCAGCCATCACCCACAGAACTCTTTCCATCTCGCAAAATAGAAACTCTATACCCATTAAACGCAAACTCCTTCATTTCTGCCTTGACTCCAGTCCCTTGGCAACCATCATTCTACTCTCTGCCTCTATAAAATTAGCTGCATTAAGTACTTCAAATCAGTGGGATCATATAGTATTTTTTTTTTTGCAGCATTTCAAAGTCCTTTTGCAATTGGCTATTTCACTTAGCATAATGTCTTTAAGGTTCATCCGTGTTGTACCATGTGGCAGAATTTCCTTCCTTTTTAAGGCTGAATAATATTCCATTGTACGTACATGCCACAGTTGTTCAGCCAGTCATCCATTGATTGATAGTGGCATTTCTTCTACATTTTAGGTATTGCAAATAATGCTGCTGTGAACACAGGTGTACAAAGTCTCTGCTTTCATTTCTTATGGGGTATATATACCCAGAAATGGGATTGTTAGATCATATGATAATCCTATTTTTAATTTTCTGAGGAACAACATGATTCGCTCCGAGTCTTCCTGAACCCCGATACATTGTGTTCACTGGAATTCTGTGCTCATGGGACCCTGCAAACACCATACCTGAATGAGGCAGCAAGGAACAAACAGGCATGTATGTTAGCGTCTCCTCTGCTCACATACATTTTCCATTGTTTCATTGGACTTCACCTAGAAAACACTAGTTCAAAGCTAACATTGTTGAGAATTTCAGGACAGTGACAGCAGAGCATTAATTCAAGTGAGGAGACCTTCTGAGCATGGTGCCTAGGAAACCAGCCTTACATGAGACTTCCAGTTGCTGCACATTCTCCCTAACTAACATCACTATTGCCAGGCTCTTTGATGTTAGCCATTGTATAGTTGTGAAATGGTATCACATTGTAGTTTTAATTTGAATTCCATTATGATTAATGATGTTGACTATCTTTGTATTTGTTGGCTCTTTATACATCTTCTTTTAATTCTGTCTTTATGTAATTGTATGTTTGCCCATCCCCCTATTGATTTATTTTATTATTGAGTTGTAAGAGTTCTTTATGTATTGAGTATCAGTCATTTGTGATCTACATCTATGTGATATGAGATACTAGATACATAGATGCTATGTGTGTACCTATGTAGTTATCTATACTATATATGTATCGATATATATACACACTATATATAGTTATATACACATTATTGATGTTTTTTCCTCCCAATGTCTGACTTGCCTTTTCATTTTATTTCTTTTTTTTTTTCAAAGATGTTATTTATTTATTCATAAGAGACGCAGAGAGGCAGAGACATAGGCAGAGAGAGAAGCAGGCCTCCTGCAGGGAACCCGATGTGGGACTCGATCCCAGACCCCAGGGTCATGACCAAGCCAAAGGCAGACACTCAACCACTGAGCCACCCAGGTGGCCCCTTTTCATTTCCTTTTTTTTTTTTCCCTTTTCATTTTCTTAATGGCATCGCTGAAGGAGAATATTTTTAATTTTGATGAAGTCCAAATTATCAGTGTTTGTTTTTTATTGTTTATGCTTTTTGTGTCTTACCTAAGAATCTTACCTAATCCAAGGTCACAGAGATTTCTTTCCTCCTTCTCCTCCTCTTGTAATTTGTCTCCCCCCCAACCCCCTTCTCTTTGTCTTCTTTAGCTGTTATATTTAATTAAATACATGACCCGTTTTGAGGTTACTTTTTGGTGTGGTGGAAGGTGAGAATCCAGATTAATTTTTCTGTTTTTGAATATGGATACTCTCTCTGGTTTCAACACCATAAGCTAAAAAGACTATCCTTTCCATTGAATTCTGTTGAAAATTAGTTGAGTGTGTATGTGTGAGTCTACTTCTAGATTTTCTATTCTCTTGTTGAATATATATCTATTTTTGTGCCATTCCACACTCTTTTGGCTACTTCAGATCCTTTGTGTCACTGTATAGATTTTATAATCAGCTTGTTAATTTCTATGTAAAAGAATATTGAGGGGTGGGGGGCAGTGCCTGCTGGCTCAATCGGAAGAGCATCTGACTCTTGATCCTCAGGGTCATGAGTTCAAGGCCCAAGCTGGTTGTAAAGATTACTTAAATAAAAAACTATTAAGCCTCGCCCCAAGAATGTTGGAATTTTGGTTGGGAGTGCATTGAATCAATAAGTCAATTTGGGGAGAAATGACATCTTAAAAATACTGAATCTTTCAATCTATCAATATTATATATATCTCCATTAATTTAGGTTTTCTTTAATTTCAGCAATGATTTGTACTTTTTTAGTGTACTTGTATTTTGCATATTTTGTTAAATTTATGCCTAAGTTTTTCACATTGTTTGAAGTTATTGTGTTATTTTTGTACAATTTTAATTTCTAGCTCTTTATTACTAGCGTATAGAAATACAATTGGTTTTTTGTATTTTAAGCTTATATTCTCTGATTTTTCTAAACTCACTTATTCTAGTAGCTTTTTTAAAGATTCTTAATTATAGGAATCCCTGGGTGGCTCGGCCCTTTGGCACCTGCCTTCAGCCCCAGGCATGATCCTAGAGACCTGGGATTGAGTCCCACATCGAGCTCCCTGCATGGAGCCTGCTTCTCCCTCTGCCAGTGTCTCTGCCTCTCTCTCTCTCTGTGTCTCTCGTGAATAAATAAATAAAATCTTTTAAAAAAAGATTCTTAATTATATTTTGTATACCGATAATTTCAAATGCAAATAAAAGTTTTCTTCTTCTTTTTTTCCCCCCCCCAATATGTATGCCTCTTTTTTTTTCTTGACTTGTAACACTGTCTGGGACCTTCATTACTTTAAGTTATCTGAAAATATTTTATTTCTTTCCTATTTCTGAAGGATCCTTTCTCTGGACATAACATTCTGGGTAATGTTTCCCTTTCAGCACTTTGGAGATTTTCTGTCTTTGACTTCTGGCCGTATATTGTTTCTCATCAGAAACAATGTATGTTTGTGACATCTTCTTTCTCTTGCTGCTTTCAAGACATTTTCTTTATCTTTGGTTCTCAGCAGTTTGACTACAACGTTCCTAGGTAGGAACATTTGAATTTATTTTATTTGAGGTTCAATAAACTTTTGGATCTGTGAGATCTCATCAAATTTTGGAAAATTTTGGTCATTATATATTTAAATATTTTTAATGCCTCATTCTAATTCTCTTCTTCTTCTGGGTCTCCTACTATATGTCTGTTAATCTGTTTGGTATTTCCTCCCACAGGATTCTGGGTTTACCTTATCAGGATTTGACTGAAAAGAATAACCCATATAACATGTCCAAGGAAGATTAGGTTCAAATAAATAATAACATCATCTGTGTGTGTGTGTTTTGTGTGTGTGTGTGTGTGTGTGTGTGTGTGTGTAGGGGGTGTGCGTATAAGAGGGGAGATAATGAGAGTTTGCATATCACCCCCTGATGGTACAGTGGTTAGGACTACTAGCTCTGGAGACAGACATACTGGTTTCAAATTCTGGTTTTGCAGCTGAATAATTGTGTGACCTTGAGCAAGTTACTTAGCTTCTTGAAGCCTCAGTTTCTTCATCTATAAAATGAGGACAGTATTAGTACAGGCATACCTCAGAGGCATATATTGTAGGTTCAGTTCCAGACCATTGCAATAAAGCTAATATTGTAATAAGTATAATATTGCAATGAGTCAAATGAATTCTTTGGTTTCACAGTGCATATAAAAATTATATTTATACTATACTGAAGTCTAGTAAGTGTGTAATAGCATGTGTCTAAAAAAAACCCAAAGTACAGACTTCAATTAAAAATACTTTGTTGCTAAAAAATGCTAACCATCCTCTTTCAGCGAGTAGTAATCACTAATCACAGATTATCATAACAAATATAATAATGGAAAAAGTTGAAATATTGCAGGAATTACCAAAATGTGACACAGACACAGAATGAGCAAATACTGTTGGAAAATGACACTGACACACTTACTTGATGCAAGACTGCCACAAACCTTCAATTTATAAAAATTGCAGTATCTACAAAGTATAATAAAATGAGGTATGCTTGTACCTACTTTATGGAGTTGTAAGAAGGAAAAATGGTATTTTGTTGTTTGAATTAGCATTTTTTAAAAATTAGTGAGGTTAAGTATCTTTTAATGTATTTATAGATCATATTTTCCCCTGTGAATTACCTGCTTGTATTGTTGTGCATTTACATATATTCATTGAGTTAATATTCATTGGGTTATAAGATTTTTCTTATTACTTTAGATTATATTATGAAGTTAAAATATTAGTATGTATTATTGCAACTGTATTTTACTCATATTGCTATTCTGTTGATTATATATGTTATAAATTCTTATTCCAGACTGAACTTTTAAAAACTTTTTTTTTCTAAAGAAATTTACAATTATTATGAAATAAAATCTGACAATATTTCTCTTTATAGCTGTTAGACTGAGGGCCTCCATTCCCAGCAGGCAATTGGCCAGAGGTCACCCTCAGTCCCTTGCTACATGGGCCTCTAGAAGATGGCGGCTCAGTTCATCAAAGCATGCAAGCTAAGAAGGTAATAGAAAGAGTTTGCTAATAAAACAGAAGTCACAATATTATGTAATCTACTCATGGAAGTAACATCCCATTATCTTTGTCGTCTTCTATTGATTAGAAGCAGGCTACGGGTCCAGTTCACCCTCCAGAGGAGGGGATTACAAAACGACATGATTATCAGGAGGCAGAGGTACTCCTCTTTTCCTTGTGTGTGCCAGCACACACAACCCATCAGCAAATCCTATTGCCTCTACCTTCCGTATATTCAGAAACAAGCACTTATCACCATGTTCACTGCTACCACCCTGGTCCGAGCCATTGCTCTCTTTCAGCTAGAGTATTGCAATAGCCTCCTAACAGGTCTCCTTGTTCCTGAATTAGCCTTCACTGACTATTTTCAAAACAAACACTAGAGAAGATTCCATTAAAATTAGATCCTGTTGGGCAGCCCCAGTGGCGCAGGGGTTTAGCACCGCCTGCAGCCCAGCGCGTGATCCTGGAGACCTGGGATTGAGTCCCACGCCAGGGCGCTCTGCATGGAGCTTGCTTTTCCCCTGTGTGTCTCTCTCTCTGTGTCTCTATGAGTAAATAAATAAAAATCTTAAAAAAAAAATTAGATCCTATTACTTCCTATCTGACCTGAAAAAGCCAAAGTTTTTATAATGGCCATCAGCCTTCTACTCCTGGCTACCTCTCTGGCCTCATTTCCTATTATTCTCCCCTGTGCTCACTGCACATCAGCCACTCCTTGCTATTTCTGAAACAAGTATGTTCCCATTTTAGGGCTTTGTATTAAATGCTACCTCTGCCTGAAATGTCCTTGCTCCAGAACAACATGGCAACTTTCTCACCTTATTTAAGTCTTTACCCAAATGTCATCTTCATAGTATAGCTTTCTGTAGATATCCTATTTGAAATTGCAAACTCCTATACCCTATTCCCATTGCTTTCTTTGTTTTTCTCCGTAACACATATTCCTACTAATAAACTTACTGTTTGTCACTCTGCACTAGTATGTAGCCTCCCTGAGAACCAAGATTCTTTTTTTTTTTTTAAGATTTATTTATTTTAGTGAGACAGAGAGAAAGAGAGTGTGCACAAGTTGGGGAGGAGCAAAGGGAGAGGGAAAAGGAGAGAAACTCAAGGAGGCTCCACGCTCAGTGTGAAGCCAATATGGGGCTTGATCCCAAGACCTTGAGATCATGACCTGAACCCAAATCAATGTTCAACCGACCGAGCCACCCAGGTGTCCCAAGAACTGAGATTCTTGTTTGGTTTACTGCTGTATCTATAGTAACTTAAACATGATAATATTTTTATATTTGTTTAGTGAGTAAATGTATTTCATATTTAATCCATCTGGAATTAGTTCTTATGAATGGTTGGAGATAAGAATGAACCCTAATCACTTCCCCCCCATAAACAGGACCAATTATTCCAGCACCTTTTACTTAATAATCTGACACACCCCCTTCTCCCACTGACTTGAATGAAATAGTCTAAATAGAGAGTAACGTTCCATAGAACATTATCCATTTCTCTACCAGCTTTTTAATATTCTAGCTTTATGGCAAGCTTTAATGAGGGTTGGCCTCATGAACAGTGGAGCTGGGTAATGATTATGTATTCTCAAAAAGAATTTGTTGATTTTTCACTCTAGTTCTCTGACCTTT
The DNA here is from genome assembly GCF_905146905.1 of Nyctereutes procyonoides. Taxonomy (NCBI): domain Eukaryota; kingdom Metazoa; phylum Chordata; class Mammalia; order Carnivora; family Canidae; genus Nyctereutes; species Nyctereutes procyonoides. The sequence goes on along the minus strand of NW_026575033.1, from coordinate 6,887,129 downwards.
CATTTGACTCAGTCCCCCTTTGGATTTCTGGATTTTTCTGTTTCATGCTAAATGAACAATGCATCAAAACATTGGTGATGATGGTGATGATGAAGAAGAACCCATGAATTCACCAGCCATGACATCCTTTGGGTAAGAGAAGTGGTGAATAATGACAAATCAGATAAAATGGACAGTAGTAAGCCATTTTTTACAGCCCTTACTTTCACCAGCTAGTGTATGATCTCCATCTCCTCTCAGTCTTCCCGTTTCTTTCTGTGAGACTCCTCAGAGTATTTCACGTGTGCTTGAAGACAAGTTCTCTCAGCTCCCACCCACCACTGTCTAAGTCTACATGTCAGTAAGGATCTGATATTATAAAGGTCATATCTTAGATCTGTCAACCCTGGAGCTGCCAAGAGACAACTTCCTGTTTAAGAGTAGATGTTGAGGTTTGGAATATTTTCCATTGTATTTGTAGACATTAAGGGAGCAGAGCTTGGTTCACTCAAATTGTCTCAATCATGTTATATCTTTAAACAGCTAAACCTCTGTATGAATAAGGAAAGAAGCCAAGTCATAGTTGGCTGCCCCAGTAAGAAAGATTATACTTTGCTCCACAGGAATGGGAACCACTGATCTTTACTACCAGTCATGCCCAAGTTCTCTGGGAGGATACAGGTAGTAATAGAAGGGAGTGATCAGAGTTATCCAGAACCTTGTGGGGAACCAAAAAGGGATAAGATACCAATGTCATACCATTATTTACTCAGACAGCCAGCACTGTACTACTCTTTTGTTCTCATTTTACACTTTGCCCACTTATAGTGGAATTTCTAGTTTCAAGTAAGCATACCCACGTAGGGACCCAACAAAATTTAAAAATAAGAAACACTGAGAATGAGAGTATCATCACAGGATACAAATTTGGTCCCAATAAAAACAATGCCTGAAACACTTCCAGCAATCATTTAAGGTCTTCAAAACTATGACTAATGTCAATCTGTAGCCAAACAAAAGTCAGAATTCTTCTGAGTCTTAAAGGCAAACATGCCTAAAATAAATACACAAACTTAAACAATCATTTTGCAACAAAGCCTTCTAATCAGAAAGCTAAATCGAAGGAGATACCTCAAATGTTAATTACAGAATGCATCACTTTACCAACAATGGAGAAGTTGTGTCATCAGATAACTTAGTCCAATGAACTTTCAATATTATAATGTCAACATCAGAGCCTCTGGAAAAGTTGAATTGAAAATAAACATTTTTTTTTCATTTTCTATGTCAGGAAATTTGAATAAAAATTGTTTAGATTTACTTACATTATTTCACTTACATCTATTTTTTTTTAAGATTTTATTTTATCTATTTGACAGAGAGAGGGAGAGTACAAGCGGGGGGTGGGGGGAGGGCAGAGGGAGAGAGAAAAGCAGGCTCCTCGCTGAGCAGAGAGCCTGATGCAGGGCTCTATCCCAGGACCCCGGGATCATGACCTGAGCCAAAGGCAAGACACTTAACTGACTAAGCCACCCAGTTGCCCCTATTTCAGTTACATCTATATTTCAGAAACAGCAGCACAGAATTTGAGTGGAAATGACATGTTCCTATTGCCAGCTCTGAGAATGAATGTGGAGAGGCTGAATTTAGACCACAAGAAAAAGGTAAAATTTAAGTTGAATGAATAAGAACAAATGCCTTGATGACCTTATTCATTGGAGCATCCTCTAGCTTTTGCTTTACAGGTTGTCACAACCTGGAGTTTCAAGTGACTCCGGTAAACTCAACCACAGCAAGTTGAACGTGCTTAGGTCTGGATTTTGTAGCCTGTAGAGATGGAAACCGCATGAAGTGGCCCTTGTGCTCCAAATACCTTCATGTTGTTTCTAAAGAGCTCATTGGTGGGCTCATGTTACCTTTTGAGCACTACAGAGTCAGACTTCCCCATTCTGATGTGTTGCCAATCATGTGAGAAATTATCCTTGGACTGGGGAGACGAACTTCCCAAGTGCCTTGCTTATCCTCTAAGTCTGACCTTTGGTTCCTTCTTGCTTTACAGGATGTTTGCAGATAGCAGGGGTTGCTGCCAGAACTGTGTTATCCCTAGTCTTCTATCCCTGAATTCCTAGTCTTCTCTGTGCCTCTGAGAAGACTTCTATTTAACAACTAAAGTAAAACATCAGATTATGCCCTATCCTCAACCATATGCCCAAACTAAAAGGTTCATCTGCCCTGATTCTCCCTCTCACCTGGCTGCCTAGGTCAATACGAATCTATAGAATGTCTCCCTGTTAGTCTTTTTTAAAATTTGATTTAATTTTTCTTTATTTATTCATGAGGAACACAGAAATAGAGAGGCGGAGACATAGGCAGAGGGAGAAGCAGGCTCCCTGTGGGGAGCCCAGTGTGGGATTCGATCTCGGAACCTCAGGATCATGCTCTGAGCCGAAGGCAGACGCTCAACCACTGAGCCACCCAGGCATCCCTCTCCCTGCTAGTCTTATTGAAATCCTGGAAAGTCATCTTGGAAGTCTCTACTTTTCCTAGGAAGTCATCTTTGCTTACTCTAATAGAAACTGTTCTGCCTCACTTAAAGTTGTTTTTCTTTCTTTTTAAGATTTTATTCATCCATTCATGAAAGACCCACAGAGAGAGAGAGGGAGGCAGAGACACAGGCAGAGGGAGAAACAGGCTCCATGCAGGGAGCCTGACGTGGGTCTCCAGGATTACGCCACAGGCCGAAGGCAGAAACTAAACCACTGAGCCACCTGGGCTGCCCTAAAATTGTTTTTCCCTCAAGACCAGAGTAAGATCTTCAGAGGACCATGGCTCTGAAAAGGTTTTGGTATTATTCCATTATTCAAAATGTAAACATTTCTAAAATATAAAATATGTATACAAAGATCTAACTGGTTCTACCCACTACCCACCCATAATTGCTAGATGGGAGATTATTTTAGTGGCAGGAAGGGACAGAGGGAGAGAGAGAAAATCTTAAGCAGACTCCATGCCCAGCGCAGAGCCTGATGTGGTGAGATCATGACCTGAACTGAAATAAAGAATGAGCCCCCTATGTGCCCCAGCAGGTGATTTTTCAAAAAAAAAAAAAATATATATATATATATAAAATTCTCTCAAAAATTATTTTGGTACCCCTGGTTTGGTGGTATTTAAGGTGATGCCAAGGCTGTCTATTGGATTATCCACCTGTTTCCTTCAGTGGAAGAAATGCATTATGAGACTGGGGACTTTTCTAGCTGATTAGTCACTGTATCTCTGAAACCTAGAATAGAATCAACATACAATAGGTGTTCAATTTGTTCAACTAAAGGAAAAAAAGGAAATCTTCTGGCTGTCTGCATATAAAGAACTTCATGTGTGGGATGTGTAGGTGGGGATACTGGTTTCCTCCTGTGGTTTTTAAGACAAGGACCTATGCATGGGGGCTACTGGGACTGAACATAAGAATTTTGTGACATTTAGTGTTGGTCAACATTGCCTTTTGTGGTTTTGTAAAATAATAACATTCCCATCAATGGAAGTACTCAGATTAGAGAAGCATCTATTAAGGAATTCCTTCTAATACAAAGGAGTTTGAAGAGATGAAAGGAGTTTGAAGAGAGGATTTGAAAAAAAAGTTTTTTTTTCGAAACAATATATTTATTAGAAATATTCCACAGCCACACATCACAGCTTCCGCGTTAATAGCTGGATACACCACGTGGGCGTGTCCCGTCCTCACGGTGCTGGGGATGCCCTTTGTAGAAACAAGGCCACTGATGTATCAAGTGCATTCAACTAATGTAGTTAAAATCAGGGAGCTACTGAGGATGTTAGAGACTTAGCCAAGGTCTAACCTGAGTCAGAAAAGTGAAATACCCAGGGAGCCAGGGCAGATGCAATATTAAAAATACTTTTTACAAATGTCGCTAGGCTGTGGTGGAATAATGGCCCCCAACGACGTCTACATCTTAATCCCTGGAACCTTTCAGTGTTACTTTATGTGGCAGAAGGTGTTTTATACATGTGATGAAGGTAAGGACCTTAAAATAGGGAGATTTTTCTGGGTTATGGGGGGAATAATCTAATTATGTGTCCTTAAAATCAGACAATGTTTCTGGCTGACATCACAGTCAAAGGATGATGTGAAGAACAGTCAGAGAAATGCTGGCTTTGAAGAAAGAGGAAGGGGGCTACAAACCAAGGACTACAGCTGGATTTTAAAAGGTAGAAAAGGCAAGAGTCCCCTTGCCTCCACACATAGCCCCCAAAGAAGGAACACAGCCCTGCTATCACTTTGATTTTGACTTCTGTTTTGACTTCTGTTGGACTCTAATGTACAGAACTGTAAAGTAATAAGTTTGTATTTTAATCAAGTTTGTTGGAAAACTAATACAACAACCTTTAAGGCTGTTTTCCAGATCTAAGTTTCCATAATACTAAAGTGTTAGAGGAGGGACTGGATTAGTAACAGGAAAACAATTCCAAAGGTGAGAGTTTTTAAACTTGGAGGTGGTTTATCAAGTAGATTATGAAATCCCTATCTCCCAGAAGCTTAAAGATCAAAATGAGTGAATGTGATCTGTCTAGAACTCAGTCTAAAGTTCCATTACCCGAGTTCTGGGGATAATAAGCTAGATGAATTCCTATTCCCTGGAGTCTATAAAAGGGCTCAGAAAAGGTAGCGTTTCTATAAGATTGGGACAAACTGCATTCATTCGCTCACTGATTCATTCATTCATTCATTCATTCATTCATTCATTCAGATGGCCTTTAAATGGAATTTGTCTTCTGACTGCTTTGGGTTTTAGGTGAAAATGTCCAAATTGAAGCAATTTAAAATTTCCTTTTTGGAATGAAATATAAAATATCACACAAACATATACATAAATAACACAGCCACTGATATGTTCAAATGAGCCTGCCATATGATTTTGAATGAGTGAGCAAGGCTGCTTATTTCCATACAAAGGTATGTTACAATAGGAACCATTTTGATTATATCTTAAATTTAAGAAAACTCCCTTTTATCTCAGGGAAATGCAAGCCTTTGAGCCCGAAAATCAATTTTCATACAACTAGAGCCCTCTTCAGGAATCTGTTGTGACTTGCCAACTAAAGTCCTCCCCAGAGAGGGAGAGAATTGCTGCAGATTTCACTTAAAACACCTGGGTGGCTCAGTGGTTGGGCATCTGCCTTTGGCTCAGGGTGTGATCCCAGTCTGGGGCTTGAGTCCCACATCGGGCTCCCTGCCATGAGCCTGCTTCTCCCTCTGCCTATGTCTTTGCCTTTCTCTGTGTCTCTCATGAATAAATAAATAAAATCTTTAAAAAAAAAAAAAACCTCCCCCTAGTCTATGCTTTCATGTGTCACTAGCCTCTGGCTTCAAGGAAGTCTGCAAATGTGACTTAAGCAACGTCTGGAGGTTCCTGCTTTTTTTGGGGGGAGGACTACACTTGTTTGGGAAAGTGATATGTGAATTCAGCAGGACTGTTGATAATTCCAGGAGCTACTCAGCCCTATGTGATGTGAGGTATCTCTCTCAAACTGACCAGTGGCATTTTGACAACAGATTCACTGTTTCAAAGTCAGTCTCCCTTCTCCATGTGGCCTAGTTCCTGTCAGAGTCTGTTTGCCGGGAGGTGAAAAGGGAGTGGAAGTAGGGGGTGGATAGTGTCATAATTACCTCCTTTGCACCGTCATCATGTCTCATCTGCCACCAACCAGTTTAGTGGTATAGAATCTAGTTTTGCATCAGTGATGATGAGGCCACTTTACCTAGATGCTGCATCTGTTCTTGAAAATCTGTCAGCAAGAAGACATTATGATGGGCTGGATGGTGGCCTTCAAATGACCAGTTACACTCCCTACAATTCCCAGATGTGGGACATTAACCCCATTTTGTCCAGAGGAAACTGAAGATGAGAGAACTGTAGAGTCATGTTTTTGGTCACCTTCTGACTTCTGGTTTTGTTGTTTGACTTCTAGTCCAGGGTGTTTTATGCTTCAGAGCACCGCGATCCAAACTGGGTTCAAACAGGGCTGAGGCTAAACATTTCATAAAGAGATGTAGCATCTGGGTTGAGAGCACAGCCTCTGGAGTCCAGGAGATCGGGGTGTGAATCCTGTAGCTGGCAATGTGACCTTGCATAAGTTACTAAACCATTAATTTACCCAGCAAGTCAGAATCTGGCCTAATCCCTGGTAAGGGGACTCCAAAGACTGGGGTAATTTTTATTTTTTAACCAGCCTATCAGATGGGAGCAGGGAAGAGCAGGTGGATGTGGTTCAGAGGAGTCAGAAATTAACTGAGACCCAGAGAATGAAGAGGGGTGACCTTTCTTGCTCGCAGGAGTTGATATTCTTCCCGCTACATAGACACCCCAAGAACTCTTATATTCCTGCTATCCCCAAGGCTATTACCCTGTCCTACCACCAAACATTCACCTTTTTTTTTTCTTTTTGTTTCATGAGAGACACAGAGAGGCAGGCATAGGCAGAGGGAGAAGCAGGCTCCCCGGGGGGGGGGGGGGAAGGCCGATGCAGGACTAGATCCTAGGACCCCAGGGTCACACCCTGAGCCAAAGGCAGATGCTCAGCCGCTGAGCCACCCAGGCGTCCATATTCACCCTCCTTGAGACAGCATTAAGTTTCCATCCTATTGACTTATTCATGTTGAAGCAAATGGTGGGTATTTGTCATTTCTAATGGCTGAGTAATATTCCATTGTATACATAGACCACATCTTCTTCATCCATTCATCTTTCGATGGACACCGAGGCTCCTTCCACAGTTTGGCTATTGTGGACATGGCTGCTAAAAACATCGGGGTGCAGGTGTCCCGGCGTTTCATTGCATCTGAATCTTTGGGGTAAATCCCTAACAGTGCAATTGCTGGGTCGTAGGGCAGGTCTATTTTTAACTCTTTGAGGAACCTCCACACAGTTTTCCAGAGTGGCTGCACCAGTTCACATTCCCACCAACAGTGTAAGAGGGTTCCCTTTTCTCCGCATCCTCTCCAACATTTGTTGTTTCCTGCCTTGTTAATTTTCCCCAATCTCACTGGTGTGAGGTGGTATCTCATTGTGGTTTTGATTTGTATTTCCCTGATGGCAAGTGATGCGGAGCATTTTCTCATGTGCTTGTTGGCCATGTCTATGTCTTCCTCTGTGAGATTTCTCTTCATGTCCTTTGCCCATTTCATGATTGGATTGTTTGTTTCTTTGCTGTTGAGTTTAAGAAGTTCTTTATAGATCTTGGAAACTAGCCCTTTATCTGATACGTCATTTGCAAATATCTACTCCCATTCTGTAGGTTGTCTTTGAGTTTTGTGGACTGTATCCTTTGCTGTGCAAAAGCTTCTTGATGAAGTCCCAATAGTTCATTTTTGCTTTGGTTTCTCTTGCCTTCATGGATGTATCTTTATATGGTCTCATTCATTTGGGGAATATAAAAAATAGTGAAAAGGAATAAAGGGAAGGAGAGAAAATGAGTGGGAAATATCAGAAAGGGAGACAGAACATAGAGACTCAACTGGGAACGAACTAGGGGTGGTGGAAGGGGAGGAGGGCGGGGGGGGGTGGGGGTGACTGGGTGACGGGCACTGGGGGGGCACCTGACGGGATGAGCACTGGGTATATGCTATATGTTGGCAAATTAAACTCCAATAAAAAAAAAAATTTGAAAAGTTTCCGTCCTATTGTCTCCCGCCGGGTTTCCGGCCGAAGGATGGGGCCTCCGGCATCGCCAGGGCCAGAGGAGCCCGCGGGGCCTGCACGCTGCGGCGGGCGGGCGGGGGGGGCGGTGGCGGGACCGCGCCGCCCGCAGCTGCAGACCAGGCGAGGCTCTGGAGAAGTCCTGCCCGTGCGCGGGCGAAGGAGGAGCGCTGGAGGCTTAGAGCCCGAACCTCCTTCCACAAGGGGCCAGGACTCCGCGACGGCGGGACCGCGCACCACGCGACGGCGGCCGAGGAGGCCCACGCGCGGGGCTCGGGCGGATCAGCGCCCCGCCCCCGCCCCCCCCCACGGCTGTGCGCGTGCGCGCCTGGGGCGCCGAGGCCCGGAAGCCGCGTGCGGTGCGCGGTCCGCGGGCTGCGGTGCGGGGCGAAGCCGGGCTGCGGGGCCGACTCAGCCTCTGACGTGGCGCACCCGCGGCCGGGCCAGCTGCGAGCGCCCCGCGGAGAAAGTGGGCTGGCTGCACCGCGTCGGGCTGGGTGACTGGCTGCCGACTTGGCCTCTGGCGCGCGCTTCGCCGGTCTACCGCGCGCGCTGCCGGCGCTTCCCTCACCGAGGGCTGCAGGGGTGGCGAGGGCTGGACCAAGAGCGGGAAGGGGAGGATGCCCTTCCCCATCACCTGCGACTGCGAAGAGCGACCCCTCGCTCTGGTGGCAGCTCCGGTTGTTGGTGCTTGTGCTCCCTCCTTCTCTCCCTCTTTGGAGGATCAGCGTCTGGAAGGCTGTGCTGGGGCAGCTTTTGTTGCCCAGAGACCGGTCATTTACGACATTTGCGCTGTTCTTTTAAGCTACACGTTGCAAAACATTTTAAAAAATATTTATTTATTCATAGAGAGAGAACTAGAGAGGCAGGGACACAGGCAGAGGGAGAAGCAGGCTCCATGCAGGGAGCCCGACGTGCGGCTCGATCCCGGGACTCCAGGACCACGCTCCGAGCCAAAGGCAGGTGCTGAACCACTGAGCCACCTGGGGATCCCACGAGACATTTCTTGATACGGCCGTATATTCCGTATATTCCTTACATTGTATTATATTCACTAGTTCCCCTGCTAGAGGAAAGAAAGTAATCTAAGGCATACATATGAAGAGACTCTTCGGAGAAGTATTAAATGGTTGGGGAGAAGGCAACTCACCAGACAGCCAGCATTATTGCATGAAGAACCGTGGGAGCAGACATTAGACCCTTAGGGATCCTGGTTGGGTTGTCAGGCATTTTCTGTTAAGTTATGGTAAAGATGTATTTGTGAATAGAGGGGCCCATTTTACCTCTTAGAAAGAAGACTGATGGAGTACCTAGCTATGTTTTAGGAAGTATGAGCCCATTGTAGTAGGCTGAAAATGTACCTACCCCCAATATACCCACATCCTAATTCCTGGAACCTGTGAATGTCACCTCAATTGGAAAAAAAAGTGAGTTTGCAGCTGTGATTAAACAAGGATCTCCAGATGGAGAGTTTATCTTGGAGTAGCAGAGTGGGCCCTAAATGCAATCACAGGTGTCCTTAAATAGAGAGAGGCAAAGGGAGATTGGGCACAGGAAATAGAGAAGGAGGCCATGTGAAGATGAAAGCAGAGATTGGAGTTTTATGGCCACAAGCCAAGGAATGTTGGCAGCCATCAGGAGCTGGATGGGCTGAGGACTAGATTCTTCCTCAGAGCCTCCAAAGGGAGCAAAACGGTGCTTTGCGGATACCTTGATTTTTTTTTTCTTTTTAAAAGTTTTATTTATGTTACAGTGTAAGAGTGTGCAGGTGCGGGCCGAGGGGGGAGGGGCAGAGGGAGAGAAAGAATCTCAAGCAGACTCCCTGCTGAGCAGGGAGCCAGTGGTTCCAGGGCGGGATCCTAGAACCCCAAGATTATGACCTGAGCCAAAATCAAGACTCGGCTGCTTAACCTACTGAGCCACCCAGGCACCCCGATACATTATAATTTCTTATTTAATTTCTCATTTACTGCAAGTTCTTTTCCTTATGGAAATTGTGGTCTAGTGGGTATCACATGCTAGAGTTTATAGGCAAGGAAATGACTTTTGAGTGTGTAGGGACCTGGAAATTATTTCAGTGTTCAATGTAATTGGAACATAGAGGGTGAGGGACTAGACTAAGTAACCTGGGGTCAGGTAATAGAACACTCTTGTTAAGGAGCTTTGGCTCCATTTTGAGGGCAGTTGTGTCTTTAAGCAGAGAGTGACATCATCATATTTGTATTTTGGAAAGAAATAAGCATTGTAGAGTAGACATAACTAGAGGCAGGAGGATCTTGCAACAGTGCAGGTGAGAAACAAGTGGCTAACTTCTGGCAATGGTGGTGGAGGGGGAAGGTATTTAAGTGGAGGTTGCTTTTTAGTTGGATGTGGAAAGTCCGAGAGTAAGCTGAAGGGTTTTAGTTAAGTTTCTGGCAGCAGGATAGATTGTACAACTATTTCTCGACTTATAGAAAATGTAAGATGGAATGGGTTTGGAGTGACTTGAATTTGGGCCTCTCATAGTTATGATTATCACCTGGGTGTTGAAGAATGGATAGACTTTCACACGGACAGGGCTTCAAACAAGAAAAGATAGAGTTCTGCCCACTGATGTTTAGGAGGTAGGCAGAGGAAGAGGATGCTGCCAGGAAGTGACACGGGGGTCTAAGAAGAGTCTGTTGGAGCTGTTGACAGCAGGACATTGGTGATCTTTGTGAGTAGTTTCCATGGAGTGGTAGTAGCCAGATTTCATTAAGTTGAGTGGTTAATGGGAGTTGATGAAGCAGGGTCAGCTGGTATAGACATTACTTCCAAGAGGTTTGTCTTTGTATCAGCTCCTTAAAACTGCTGTATCCAGAAGTTTTGTGTCAGTTTCTGAGAGCACAACAAACCAGGTGGCTTAAAACAACAGAATTGTATTCTCACAGTCTCAGATCAAGGTTATCTATGAAGCTATGCTCTATCTCAGATCTTGAGTAGAAATCCTATCTTGCCTCTTCCTTTTTTTTTAAGATTTTATTTATTCATTCATGAGAGACACACACAGAGAGAGAGAGAGAGAGAGACAGAGACACAGGCAGAGAGAGAAGCAGGCTCCATGCAGGGAGCCCGATGTGGGACTTGATCCCGGGTCTCCAGGATCACGCCCCGGCTGAAGGCAGGCGCTAAACCACTGAGCCACCCCGGAATCCCCTATCTTGCCTCTTCCTAGTTTTTGGCAGTGGCTGTCAATTCTTGGTGTTTCCTTGCTGGTAGACACATCACTCCAATCTCTCTCTGTCCATCATCCCATGGCATTCTCTTTGTGTGTTTCTGTCTTTACATGGCATTTTCTTCTTATAAGGACACCAGTCCTGTTGGATTAGGATCTACCCAATGACATCTTCTCAACTTGGTTACGTCTGCAAAGACCCTACTTCCAAATAAGAGCATGTTCTTAAATATTAAATGTTAGGACATCAACATATCTTTTTAGGGGGCACAGTCCAATCCATAGCAGTCTTTAAAGGGGAGGCAGGGAAGAGCGTGCTTAAAGTAAAAATATAGACTAGGTAATCCAGGAAATGAACTGAAGACAAATTTCCCTATATAACAATGGCCAGTCTTTTTTTTTTATTTTAAATTATTTTTAGAGAGGGAGAGAGGGGTGGGGGTGAGAGATGGGGCAGAGGGAGAGGGAGAGGGGGAGAGAGAATCCCAAGCAGGCTCCATGCCCAATGCAAAGCCCAACATGGGGCTTGATCTCACGACCCTGAGATCATGATCTGAGCCTAAACCAACATTCAGGTGCTTTACTGACTGAGACACTCAGGTGACCCAACAATGGCCTGTCTTGACCAGAAAGGTGGAATTTCAGTTCAGGGTTTATCAGCCAACCCTTCTTTCTGTTTCACATCAGGCCTCACAACCCAGACAACCATCATTGCCGTTCAGTGATTTCACCTCCTCTTGGTCAGATCTAAGGTTTCACTTCTTAGAACACAAAGTGTTAGGTTTGTCCAGAGAAAGTCCACTGCTGGCTTTCCCTGGAATGTGAGAATACTGTGTTCCTATCTTTCCCTGATCAAACACATAGACACTATGCCTTGAGTATCATAAGTTTTAAATAAGTGTGAGAGAACCATAAGAAATCTAGCATTTTTGTTTTCCATGCACATTTTCTTTTTTTTTAATTAAAAAAATTTTTTTTATTTATTTATGATAGGCACACAGTGAGAGAGAGAGAGAGAGAGAGAGAGAGGCAGAGACACAGGCAGAGGGAGAAGCAGGCTCCATGCACCGGGAGCCCGACATGGGATTCGATCCCGGGTCTCCAGGATCGCGCCCTGGGCCAAAGGCAGAAGCCAAACCGCTGCGCCACCCAGGGATCCCTCCATGCACATTTTCAAATAGAAATTGTGTTGCATCTTGCTATAACTTGGAAGTGCATGCTTCTGTACAGGGACATCACTGCAAAAGTGAAGGGGTGGTCACTGCAAAAGTGAAGGGGTGATGGTTTATTTTCTGGCCCACCCTCTGAATCCCTGGCACCTTCTTCTGGTTCTCCCGCCCTCCCCAGTGTTCCTCACTTTCAGGCTGCTCATGGCCTGCAAACAAGGTACATCCGTACAATATTTCTTAGGATGCCAGGAGCTGTTATGGTAACCAGGCACCAAAGACTAATAAGCCAAGCTTTACCTTAGGGAGGGCAATGTGATAAGCCCTAAGGATATCCCACAGTTACTCACTAGGGGTTATCTTAGAGAAGAGGGGATGATGAATGTGCCTGAGGACTTGGGGGCTGGAGAAGGAAGCTCCTTATTCTTTGGGTTAGGGTATTCTCTTAAAAATACACCTGATTTAGAAAATGAATACCTTGGTTAATACTGAACTCCTTGGCTACTAAAGCATCAAGAGGCACCTCATTGTGAGCAAGACTCTTTGGAAATTGTTATGGATTGTATTATGTCCCCTCAAAAAATTCATATGAATCCCTAGTGCCTCAGGATGTGACTGTATTTGGAAATAGGGCCTTTAAAGAGGTAATTATGTGAAAATGGGGCCTTTAGAGTGGACCTTAATCCAGTATGATTGGTATCCTTGCAAGAAGAGATTAGAATCCACAGAGAGCCTCCAGGGATATGTGTTCATACAGGAAAGACCACATGAGAACACAGCAAGAAGGTGGCCATCTGCAAGGCAAGGAAAGAGGTCTCAGGAAATCTAACCTGCCGGCACCTTGCTCTTCTAACCTCCAGAACTATGAAAAAATGGATTTATATCATGTCGTCATGTAGTTTGTGGCATTTTGTTATGACAGTCCTACCAAACTGATATGAGAATGGGTGTTATTAAGTCTCCTGGTGGACAGTCTAGAAGCATGGCCTGCCCCACAGTTTCCCTAGACTGTAACCCATCATATGGTCATAGCATCCTATGGAAAGCTGATAAGGGGCTCTAAGCTGGGTATGGTATGGAGAAACATAGAAAGTTGAGCAGATTTAGTTCTTGGTCTCTGCTACCTGGGTTTATGTTACTATTCATCCAGTTAACATATTTGCCGCAAGAGATGCTTCACTTTAAAAATAGAAATAGGGGAAGAAGGCTAACTCTAGTTCACGTGCTGATTTCCAAGTGCAATTGAACTTATGAAATGTTCCCTTTTCAGATTCATCCAGGGAAGCAGACCTACAGTTGAGAGGATGATAGTGAATAAGAAATAAGCTGTTTCATGGCACATGAAGCATGGGCATCACTTCACCAACTGATACTCTAATAACTTAAATGCTGTGGTAAGAAGACATAAAAAGTGTACATGCACATGTGTGGAATTTACCTGGAAATGATGGGGCACAGGAAGAGGATGAAACCTAAATCACCTTTTTTTTTTAAAAAAAAAAAAAATAAGACCTATAAAACTTCTGTCCATCTGTGGCAGACAGCTTTACCGAGTAATCTGTCTTTTGATTTTTTTTTCCTCTCATGAGTAATTTTTCTTCATCTCCTGACTGCATGTCCATACTCCTCACTTGCTTGTATATTTAATGTTTGTCCCCTACCCCCAAGCCATCTTCAGCATTTCCAATATATTTCCTTGAAAAACTACATATTGGTATTTATTTTGTATACATTTTAAATTTTTTTATGTGAAGGATATTGTGCTATGAATCTCATTCTCCTAACTTTTATAAAATGTTAGGTCTTCAGGACCTATTCATGTTACTTTCTAGAATATGCTTCTGACTGGTGTATATTCTATTGCATTCACATACCATAGCTCATCTCTCCCTCTACTCATACTTAGCAGCCTTGGTGAGTCAGAAGGACAAGAAGTGCTGCAGCTCAGCTCTGTCTCAGGAGCACCGTGCAAGGGCAGTGCTGAGCCAACTGTCAGAATTTCCAGAGGCAAGCTGGGAAGGTTACAGCTCATTCCGGGCCAAGACCGGGGCCAGGTCCGTCAGGATTAGGGCTGTTGGTGCTAAGTGAAGACATTCAGGATATTAACCCTAAAAGGCCAGTTTTCCAGTCAAAGGTGGTGTCGCCAGCCTGACTGGTGAGTAACTAGGAAGCCCTCTATTTCAGGGTGTGGCCCCTTTAAGCAGCAGCTGTGCAACTGTTCCAGTAACTGAACTCAGGTCCATTCTCGGATGTCCCAGGCTCACCCAGGGAGCTGTCCTTCCCTTTCATTCTAGGGTCTTGCCCTTGAAATTTTGTGGAACAGGTGTCAAGAAACTAGAATCAGTGTCCCATACCCTAAATGGCCAGAGAGGCAGTAAACTGAGATGATAAATTCATATGTCGTTTACTTATTGCTTAAAAACACTCTAGTGGTTTGGACTGTCACTGTTTGGCAGATGCCAATGCAGTCAGGCTGTGTGATGTATGTCAATGCACGTGAATGAAATTCAACAAACGCGTATTTTCACCACACAAAATAATCCTATATATTTATATCATATATATATTATATAACTATACATAGTATATACTGTATAACTATATATAGTATATAAACAAACTTATATATATAGTAATTTTTGTTTTTAAATTTAAATTTAAATTTTTAAAGAAATCATTGGAGATAAGGCAAAGCAAAAATCACCTTTAACCATTATCTCAAGGCTCAGTCCTCCTGTTCTCTTCCCTCTGCCTCTGCTCCAGGCAATTATTATTCTATGTTGTGTATGATTTCAGTGGCTTAAAAATGCATTTATATACATACATTTATAATACATTTACATTTACAAATATAGAGCCATAAGCAAGATACAATATTGTAGTTATGTTTCTGAAAAGTTTACATAAATGATTTAATCGTTTTCACATCATTCTTAGATTTCTATCTAAGAATCTATCATATTGATCATCTAGCCATAGTCACTCTTGTATTTTTTTTATTTTTATTTTTTTTAATTTTTATTTATTTATGATAGTCACACACACACAGAGAGAGAGAGAGAGGCAGAGACACAGGCAGAGGGAGAAGCAGGCTCCATGCACCGGGAGCCCGACGTGGGATTCGATCCCGGGTCTCCAGGACATAGTTACTCTTTTAAATGTCTCCACAATATTTCATCATATGATTAAGATGGGTTTTATTTAATTGTTCCTCTACTGATAAGTATTTAGGTTTTTCCTTTTTTTTTCATGGTTACAAACAGTAGAAATGCACATTCTTGTTCACACCTCCTTGTATACATGTATGAGATTTTTTTAAAAGCTATAATTAGAAGCAGAAGTACAGTAGTCCACTATTAACCACGGTTTTGCTCTCCACAGTCTCAATCACCCCGGAGGGTCACTCACGGTCCAGAAGCAGATGATCCTCCTTCTGGCATATGGTCAGAAGGCCAATAGTAGCCTAACACTAGCTCACAATGTCCACATCATTCACTACACTTTGTCTTCTCACACAGGCATTTCATCATCTCACATCATCACAAGAGGGTGAATTACAATACTGTCAGATATTTTGAGAGAGAAAGCAACCACATTCACATAACTTCTGTTACAGTATATTGTTATAATTGGTCTATTTTATTATTATTGCTGTTGTTCTCTTAGCATGACTAATACCATTATATATATTAAACTTCATCATAAATGTGTAGGTATAGGAAATAACATAGTGTTTATAAGGCTCAGTACTCTCTGTGGTTCCAGGCATTGACTGCGGGTCTTGGAATATATCACCCATGGATGAGGAATGACTACTGTACTGGATTGTGGGACACTGAAGCTAACTTAGACTCCAAAATGGTTGAATTAATTTGTACTCCCACCTGTCCTCTACTAGTTTCTAATTCCCATGTCCTCACCAGCCTTGGCTTTGTCATACTCTTTAGTTTTTAGCTTTAGCTTGATTGAACTTGAGCATATTTTCATGTATTGATAGGCCATTTTGCTTTTTTCTTTCTATAAGTTAATCACCAATTTGTATATTGATCATGTTTTTATATTTTTTATTGATTTGTAGGAATTCTTTAAATCATCTGGGTAGAAAACCTGTGTCAGTTATATACATTAAAATATATTCTGGAGGTATGTAGTTTGTTTTTAAATTCTGTTTCACTTTTTAATGTACCAAAGGTTCTTTGTTTTCATGAGGTAAGTCAGATTAATTAGTATTTTCCTTTATGATTTGTGGTTTTGAACCTTTTTGAAGTAATCTTTTCCATACCTTGATATCACACTGATTTAATTAATATTTTCTTTTGAATATTTGAAATTTTACTTTTCATACTTAGACATTTAGCCTATCTGAAATGTGTTATTTTATTTTATTTATTTATTTGAGAGAGGGAGAAAGAGAGAGAGAGAGAGAGAGAGAGAGAGAGAGAATATGAGCAGGGAGGCGGGTGGTGGAGAGGGAGACAGAGAGAGAGAGAGAGAGAGAGAGAGAGAGAGAGAGAGAAAGAGAGAGGCAGAGACACAGGCAGAGGGAGAAGCAGACTCCATGCAGGGAGCCTGACTCGGGACTCAATTCCGGGTCCCCAGGATCACACACTGGGCTGAAGGCGGTGCTAAAATTTGACTTGATAATAACTACTATCTTGCCTAATGAATTTAAAAAGCTTTTCTTCATCCTTTAAAGTCAGCATTTGAAGCTGTTTCAACAGAAAGTTTGGTCACAATAGGATGGCGTACCATTATCTAAAGCCTTGTTTATAAATATAAATAAATCACTGGTTTCTACATCTTGTTTATCAGCTTTTCATTCATTTATTGACAGGATATCTGAGTCTCCTGCTTCTAGCTTGAATGTTTCAATGGTGATGTCTGAGTATGGCCCCAATATTCCCTCTCTCTCCAACCTTCATAAATGATTTGATTTGTCTTATACTGATTTTTTTCATTATGCTTAAAGTCTAATAAACTTTGCCAAGAAGTGTCTTGGCATTTATTTTGTGTCAGATCTTTCTTAGTCATGTTCTCATTAAAGAAAGGTCTATTTCACCAATATTTTTGTTTTATTTTTTATTTCTTGTTTAAGGATATGCATACATTGGATATCCGTTGTCCCACATCTATAATTTCTCTTCAGTTCTTTATCTTCTGTGCTCTTTTTCATTTCATTTTGCTTAGTTTTCTGTGGTCTGGGCAGGACATCCCTCTTTCCAGCTGTTTGTTATTGTAGTTGCTTCTAATGTGGCTTTCTTTTTTCTTAAGATATTTCTCTTTCATTTCTCTTTGAGCTCTTTCAGGTCACGTTAAAAATTCTTCTGCAGTTTCATTATCACTTTAAAAAATAATTTTGTATTTCTTTTTTTGACCTCTTGTTTAATAATGGACATATTTAATATCTTTTACAGGAAATGCATTTTCTGTGAGTTTTGGAAGAATTCTTTTGATGTGCAAACAAGAATTTCCTTTGTCTTTTGTTCCTTATACTTTGTAATTTTTTGGGCAAATGGCAGCATTATTTTTTCATAGATTCTATGCTGGCTCATTTTTTACTGTTACTAAATTTAAAGGGGCCACTCTAACAGACCAGTTATTTGCTGAAGAGACATGTTAGTGTGGCAGAAAGCACTGAGTATTTGAGCTGGGACATCAGCTTAGGCCTTTCAACTAGGATACTTGGCCACCAGCATCCTTCTCTCAGGTAGCAAGTCAGCAGATAGCCTTGAAGATTCTAGGTCTTTAGTGAGGTGATTTGAGCATTATATGCATCAGCATCTCCTTAGTTAACTATCACTCACCTTTTGTTTCTTCACCCTCACACATGGATGTGTTGTTAGGGAGATGCTTGAAGAGAAATAGCTAAGCTAAACATACAATAATGGTCAGAAAGTTCTTTTACTGAAGGATCTGAGGAAATTTGAGCACATGGACTCTAGCACAAAGATGCTTCTTACTGTTGAGGACATACTAGCCTCTATTTCTCATCAAAAACAAATGAGACTTTCCTTGGCCCCTTGGCCAAAAATCTCATTCAATTTTGTCTTAAGAGATATCAAAGTAAACATTGCCTGGGCAAAGTTAACCAGACAAGGAAGACTTTATTCAAGCCTATTGCAATAGGGGAGAGAAAATGAATTCACCTCAGCTGAAACAAAAGATGGGAGAATTTATAAGAGATGGGGTGGGGAAGATGGGGATTGTCATTGGCCCCTTGTGTCTGATAACTGACTTCACCCAAAGAATAAGTACATTTTCTCTTATCTTCATGACAGGAGGGGGTTTTACACTTAGAGCAAGGCACCCCCTGAAGTTAGGCTCCCACCTTACCATGGAGATCTTTGATGATTACATTTCAGATATATCCCAGGTCCTTGAGAAAGGCATTCCCTGGATCTTAAAGCTGGCAAGGGGCTTTTAAGGATGTTTATATACATTCCAAAGAGAGTAGAGTAAAAATTTACAATTATGTTTTCTAAAGTAAATGTTTTATGTTAGAAAAAAGTAGGGAATTTAAGGGTCTATAGTTAAGACCTCTGTTTAAAATTTAGTCAAAGTGAGGGGAATGTTAAGGCCATCATGGCCAGGGGGCTGCTCTCTGGTCAGGGAACTATTGCTCTTCAGCCAAGACACTCTTCCCAGCCCCTCCCCTCCCCCAGCCCTCTCTAGTTTCTCCCCTCCTCTCTCTTCTTTCTGAACCCAGCTGCTGGGACCTATATCACTGTTTGGTCCACTGTCTCCTCCTGGGGTAGAATGTCCGTGCCTACCCAGAGCCTCTGGGGCTGGGGAGAGTGGGGTTGTGGGAACTATGAAGGAACTGGAACTGCCCCTCCAATGCAGGGTGGCAGTGGAGGCCTAGGGTGTGTGGTTTCTGGAGAAGTGGATCCGGCAGATGAGGGCCTGGGGCTAGGAAGCAATCTGACTCCAGGGGACTCACAGAGACTAAAGTGCTGAACCAGAACACACAGTGCATTTCCTACTTTCCCTGGAGCCTAGCTTCATTTGCATTTCTGTGTAACATCCCTGTGCCTTCTTGATGCAGGACCTGCTGATTTCTCTGTGGGCTGTCAGAAGGTGGAGGAAAAGATGGGCTGGCAAAAGTCTCTGCAAGGATCAGAAGTGTCCAAAGCCCGCACCATTTACCTCAATGAACCCCTTAAGAACAATTTCTGCAAAAACTCGATCAGGTGAGAAGTGTGTGTAGCTGGGAGGAGAGGAAGGAGGAAGAAGATGTGGTCCTCACTTGCAAAAAACACTTGTGGATGTGGATGTTTCAGGCTATAATAATTGTCTCAAACCTTGAGAAACTGAATTCTCAAGTTCACTACCAAGAATAGGCTGTGTTTTCACCTCACCTTCAAGGTTTCTGTCTCTGAGTTGGTTTCTCCTCTCACTGGTTCCTGCTGATAGCGATATTATGCAGCCCTCTGCCATTTGAGAGCTTTGTTTAGTAATACCTACCTATGAGGGAAAGTGCTTTCCAGTGGAACCTCACAGATCTGCTGAGCTCCCCACCAATATCCTATTTTGGAGAATTGAGCATTAGGCTTTTTTAAAATTGAAGTATAAATAAAACTGTGTTATATTAATTTCAGAATTAAAATGTGATGATTCAACAGTTCTATACATTTTTCAGTGCTCATCAAGATAACTGTAACTCTTAATCCTCTTTACCTATTTCACCTGTCCCCCCACTCGTGCCTCTCTGATAGCCACCAGTTCATTCTCTGTATTTGAGTCTGTTTGTCTCTTTTCTTCTTTGTTTCTTAAATCCCTATGTGACTACAATCATATAGTATTTGTCTTTCTTTGACTGACTTATTTTACTTAGCATTATACCCTCTAGGTCTATCCATGCTTTTGCAAATGGCAAGATTTTATTCTTTTTTATGACTGTGTAATAATCTGTTGTATTTATACACCACATCTTTACCCATTCAACTGTGGATGGACACTTGGCTTGCTTCTATATCTTGACTATTATAAATAATGCTGCAGTAAATATAGGGGTGCATATATCTTTGTGTATTTGTGTTTTTGCTTTCTTTGGATAAATATCCAGTAGTGAATTACTAGATCATATGGTATTTGTATTTTTAATTTTTCAAGGAACCTCCATGCTGTTTTCCATAGTGGCTGCACCAATCTGCATTTCTACCAACTGGGTACCCGGGTTCTTTTTTCTCCACATTTTTGTTATTTCTTGTGTTTTTTATTTTAGCTATTCTGACAGGTGTAAAGTGGTATTTCATTGTGGCTTTAATTTGCATTTCCCTGATGATGAGTGATGTTGAGCACTTTTCATGTGTCTGTTGGCCGTCTGTATGTTTTCTTTGGAAAAGTGTCTATTTAGGTCCTCTGCCTATTTTTAATCAGATTAATTTGGGGGAGGTGTTAAGTTGAATAAGTTCTTTATATATTCTGGATGTGGGATCCCTGGGTGGTGCAGCGGTTTGGCACCTGCCTTTGGCCCAGGGCCCAATCCTGGAGACCTGAGATCGAATCCCACGTCGGGCTCCCGGTGCATGGAGCCTGCTTCTCCCTCTGCCTATGTCTCTGCCTCTCTCTCTCTCTCTCTCTCTCTGTGACTATCATAAATAAATAAAAATTAAAAAAATAAACCTATTATATATTCTGGATGTTAACTTCTTATTGGATATGTCACTTGCAAATACCTTCTCCCATTCAGTGGGGTGCCTATTTGTTTTGTTTATGGTTTCCCTCACTGTGCAAAAGCTTGTTATTTTGGTGTAGTCCTGATACTTTAATTTTACTTTTGTTTCTCTTGCTAGAGAAGACATTTCTAGAAAGATGTTTCTACATCCAGTGCCAAAGAAATTACTGCTTATGTGTTCTTTCAGGAGTTTTATGATTTCGGGTCTCAGGCTTACATCTTTAATCAATTTTGAGTTTATTTTTGTGTATGGTGTAAGAAAGTGGCTCAGTTCCATTCTTTTGCATTTAGCTAGCTGTCCAGTTTACCCAGTACCATTTACTAAAGGAACTGTCTTTTTCCCATGGTGTATTCTTGCCTCCTATGTCATAGATTAAATGACCAATTAAGTGTGAATTTATTTCTGGGCTCTCTGTTATGTTCTTTAATCTGTTTTTGTGCTAGTATCATACTGTTTTGATTACTATAGCTTTATTGTAAATCTTGAAATCTGGGACCGTGACATGTCTAGCTTTGTTCTTCTTTCTCAAGATTGCTTTGGCTATTTGGGATCTTTTGCGGTGGCTTCATACAAATCTAAAAACTATTTGTTCTAGTTCTGTGGAAAATGTTGGTATTTTGATAGGGGTTGTACTAAATCTGTAAATTACTTTGGGTAGTAGGGACATTTAAAAAATATTGATTCTTCCAATCCATAAACATGAAATATCTTGCCATTTGTTTCAGTTTCTTTCATCAGTGTTTTATAGTGTTCAGAGTAAGCTCTTTCACCTCCTTGGTTAAGTTTATTCCCAGGTATTTAATTATTTTCAGTGCAGTTGTAACTGGGATTTTTTTCTTGACTTCTCTTTCTGTAACTCTGTTATTAGTGTGTAGAAATAACAGATTTCTATATGTTAATTGTGTATTCTGCAACTTTACTAAATTCATTTCTCAATTCTAGTAATGGGCTTTAAGAGTGGAGCTTTAAGAGGTTTTTCATATATGGTATGTCATCTGCTAATAGTGACAGCTTTACTTTTTCCTTACCAATTTGTATGCCTTTTCTTTTTTTTCTTTTTTTGTCTGATTGCTGTGACTAAGACTTGCAGTACTATTTTGAATAAAATTCATGAGAATGGACAGCTTTTCTTGTTCTTCATCTTAGAGGGAAAGCTGTCAGTTTTTCACTGTTGAATATGTTAGCTGTGGGTTTTTCATATAAAACCTTTAGTATGTTGAGGTATGTTTCCTCTAAACCTATTTTATTTAGCGTTTTTTTTTTATCAAGAATGGATATTATATTTTGTCAACTGCTTTTTCTGCATCTGTTGGGATGATCATATGGTTTTTATCCTTTTACTTATGAATGTGATGTATCATACTGATTTGCAAATATTGAACCACAGTTGTTTCTCTAGAATAAATCTTACTTGATCATGGTGAATGATTCTTTTAATGTATTGTTGGATTCAGTTTGGTAATACTTTGTTGAGGATTTGTGAATCTATTCTCATCAGGGATATTGGTCTGTCATTTTCTTTTTTAGCAATGTTTGCCTGGTTTTAGCTTTAGGGTAATGTTGGCCTTGTAGAATGAAATTGGAAGTTTTCCTTTTTCTATTTCTTGGAATAGTTTGAGAATACAATGTATTAACTTTTTTCAAAAGTTTGGCAGAATTCACCTGTGAAGCTATCTGGCCCTGGACTTTTGTTTCTTTGGAGTTTTTTGGTTACCAATTCAACTTTAATACTAGCAATCTGTGTGTTCAAATTTTCTATTTCTTCCTGCTTCAATTTTGGAAGGTTATATATTTCTAGGAATTTATCCATTTCTTCTAGGTTGTCTAGTTTTTGGCATATAATCTTTTTTTAAAGATTTATTTATTTATTTATTTATTTATTTATTTATTATTTATGATAGACACACAGAGAGAGAGAGAGAGAGAGAGAGAGAGAGAGAGAGAGGCAAGAGACACAGGCAGAGGGAGAAGCATGCTCCATGCCGGGAGCCCGATGCGGGACTCGAACCCGGGACTCCAGGACCGCGCCCTGGGCCAAAGGCAGGCGCCAAACCGCTGAGCCACCCAGGGATCCCGGCATATAATTTTTCATGATATTATCTTATAATCCTTTTATTTCTGTGGCGTTGGTTATTTCTCCTCCTTCATTTCTGATTTTATTTACTTGAGTCATTTTTTTCCTTGATGACTCTGGTAAGCATTTATCAATTTTATCTTTTTAAAGAATCAGTTCTTGGTTTCATTTATCTTTTTCTAATGTTTTAGTCTCATTTTATTTATTTTTCACTCTAATCTTTATTGTCTCTTTCCTTCTACTAGCTTTGGGCTTTATTCATTCTTCTTTTTCTAGCTCTGTTAAGTGTAAGGTTGTTTATTTGGGATTTCTTTTTTTTTTTTAATTTTGTGAAGTAGATCTATATCACTATAAACTTCCTTCTTAGAACTGGTTTTACTTTGTTCCAAAGATTTTTGGATCATTGTGTTTTCAATTGCATTTGTATCCATGCATGTTTTGATTTCTTCATTGATTCATTGGTTGTTTAGGTGCACTTTATTTAGCCTCCAGGTGTTTGTATTTTTTCCAGGTGTTTTTTTGTTTTGTTTCGTTTTTGTAATTGATTTCTAATTTCCTATCATTTTGGTCAGAAAAGATGCTTGATATTTTAATCTTCTAAATTTATCAAGACTTGTTTATGTGGCCTAGCATATGATCTATTCTAGAGAATATTCTATGTGTACTTGAAAAGAATGTATATTTTGCTGTTTTGGATGGAATATTTTGTTTATATCTGTTAGGTCCACCTGGTCCAGCAGCTGCCATTCACAGCTGCTGTTTCCTTGCTGATTTTCTGTCTAGATCATCCAACCATTGATATAAGTGGAGTGTTAAAGTCCCCTACTATTAACTGTATTACTGTCAGTTTCTTCCTTTATTACTGCTAATGTTTGCTTTTTGTGTTTAGGTGCTCCTATGTTGGATGCATAGATATTTACAATTGTTCTATCCTCTTGTTGGATTAATCCCTTTATTATTATGTAGTGACCTTCTTTGTGTCTTGCTACAGTCTTTGTTTTAAGGTCTATTTAGTTTTATATAAGTATTGGTACCCAAGCTTTTATTATTATTATTATTATTATTACTATTATTATTATTATTTTGGTTTCCATTTGCTTGGTATATTTTTTCTTCTCTTCACTTTCAGTCTGTATATGTTCTCAGATCTGAAATGAGTCTCTTATAAGCAGCTTATAGATAAGTCTTATTTTATTTTTATCTATTCAGTACCCTATGTATTTTGATTTGAGCATTTAATCCATTTACGTTTAATTGTTGATAGGTATTTACTTACTGCCATTTTGTCAGTTTCTGATTGTTTTTGTACTTCTCTGTTCCTTTCTTTTCTTACTCTCTTTCCTTGTGGGTGATGGCTTCCTTTAGTGTTATGCTTGCATTTCTTTCTCTTTATTTTTTGTGTAACTATTATAGGTTTTTGATGTATGGTTACCATCAGGAACCTATATATGACATCTTATGTATATAGTGCTCTATGTTAAGTTGATAGTTGCTTAAGTTCAAATACATTCTAAAAGCACCACATTTTTACTTTTCTCTCTATGTTTTATGCCTATGATGTCATATTTTATGTCTTTTTATTTTGACTACTTTTTTGTAGGTAATCTTACTACTTTTGTCTTTTTTTAATAAAGATTTTATTTATTTGAGAGACAGAGAGAGAGAGAGACAGAGACAGAGAGAGCAGAAGAGGGAGAAGGAGAAGCAGGCTCCCCCTGACTGGGGAGCCTGATGCAGGGCTTGATCTCAGGACCCTGAGTTCATGATCTGAGCCTAAGTCTGACACTTAACCAACTGAGCCACCCAGGCACCCCACTACTTTGGTCTTTTAATCTTCATACTCACTATAAGTCATTAATCTACTATATGTTTGTATTTACCTGTGAAATTTTTTCCTTTCATAATATTCATACTTCCAATTACGGCCTTTTCTTTCCATTTAAAGAATTTCCTTACATATTTCCTATAGGACTGCTTTAGTGGTGATGAACTCCTTTAACTTTTGTCTGGGAAACTCCTTACCCCTTTTTCTATTCTGAATGGTAATCTTGCTGGATAGAATATTCTTAATTGTAGGCTTTCTTTTATATATATATATATATATATATATATATTTTTTTTAAAGATTTATTTATTCATGAGAGAGAGAGAGAGAGAGAGAGAGAGAGAGAGAGGCAGAGACACAGGCAGAGGAAGAAGCAGGCTCCATGAAGGGAGGCTGATGCGGGACTCAATCCCAGGACTCCAGGATCACGCCCTGGGCCAAAGAAGGCAGGTGCTAAACTGCTGAGCCACCCAGGGTTTTGTATTCTGAATATATCATATTTCCTTTTGGTCTACAGTTTCTGCTGAAAAATCACCTGATAGCTTTATGGGGGTTTTCCTTGTATGAACTCTCTGCTTGTCTCTTGCTTTTTAAAAAATTCTATCTTTATCATTACTCTTTGCCATTTTATTTTATATGTCTTGGTGTGAATATCATTGGGTTCGTCTTGTTAGGGACTATATCTGCTTCCTGTATCTTGATGTCTATTTCCTTCCTCAGATTAGAGACATTTTCAGCTATTATTTCTTCAAATAAATTTTTTGCCCTCTTCTCTTTTTCTTCTTCTAGGATCTCTATAAAGTGAATGTTATTACACTTGATGATGTCATGAGTTCCCTTAACCCATTCTCATTTTTCATTATCGGGTTTTCCTTTTGCTGTTCAGCTTGGTTGCTTTCTATTACCCTGTCTTTGAGATTGCTAATCTGTTCTTCTGCATCCTCTAATCTGCTTGTTGTTTCCTCTAGTGTATTTATTTCTGTTATTGAATTCTTCATATCTCACTGTTTTTTTTAGATTTTTTTGTCTCTTTGTTGAAGTTCTCATTGAGTTCATCCACTCTTTCCTTAGGTTCCATGAATATCTTTATGAGAATTATTTTGAAAAACTTTTAAAAAGATTTATTTATTTATT
Organism: Nyctereutes procyonoides; assembly: GCF_905146905.1. NCBI lineage: Eukaryota > Metazoa > Chordata > Mammalia > Carnivora > Canidae > Nyctereutes > Nyctereutes procyonoides. Next base: position 6,861,365 of record NW_026575033.1, on the reverse strand, counting down.
CATGAGAGACACACAGAAAGAGGTAGGGAGAGAAGTGGGCTCCCCATGGGGAGCCTGATATTGGACTTGATCCCAGCACTGCGGGATCACTCCCTGAGCCAAAGGCAGACACTTAACCACTGAGCCACCCAGGCATCCCTGAAAAATTTTTTTTATTGGGCATATTATTTTTGTTTCATTTTGTTTCATTTTTTTCCTGTGATTTCATCTTGTTCTTTCATTTGTGACATATTCTTCTGTCTCCATTTTGTCTAGCTCTCTGTGTCTAATTTTGTATACTAGGTAGGCTACTTATGTCTCCTAGACTTAAATATAATGGCCTTCTGTAGAAGAGTTGCCCTATAGTGCAATCTCCCTTGGTCACCAGAGCCACATCCTCCAGGAGTGTCTCCTGACTGGGCTGCTTGCACCCTCCTCTTATGGTTAGGCCTCAATTACCCTTAATTCAGCCATCTGCAATGACCCACTTTTCCTTCTGTTTGTGTACTGGGTAGGATTTGCTCCCTGCACTGTGGAGAGGCCTATCTGTGGCTACTGTGGGCTTGTTGGTGAGTGGGGCCAGAAGTCAGCCTAGCTGTCTGCAAATAGCCTCTTTGCCACAGCTGCAGATGTACAGTACGTCTTTCTGTGTAACCAGCTAAGAGGCCCGACTGCAGAAACTGGGTATGTTAGTATGTGGGGTTATCTCTCCCTCTCTCCAGGGTAGGAGTCACTTTGAAGTGTTGGTGTTCCCTGTGGGAGTTGCTTGCAGAGTGTGGTGGGGCAGGAGTTGTTTTGGTGGGATGCCTGCTGAGGAAACAGGCTGGCTGGATAGGGTGGGTTCACAGGGGAATGCTGGGTTGGGGCACCAAATGCTAGTAAGGTAGACGAACAGTATTTCTAGCTCCCACAAACATCTGGCTACCTAGGCTAGAAAGAGAAATGGCCTCCTCCAGCACTCTTATTCCCAGAAAACTCTCATGCAGATTCCTGTTCCTGCAGCATACCTTCTAACATTAGTAAATAAATATCCTTCCTGTATACTCCCTGTGCTTTTGAAACTGATGCTTCTGTGTTAGGTCTTGGACTGAGTTTTTTAGTATACTGTCTCTTTAAGGGCCGGGACTCAGTTTTTTCTCACTCTCTGGCTTTCCCACGGTTATGTCTGCGGAGTTTTACAGCCCTTGGATTGAAGCCCTCCTGGTTTTCAAAGCCAGATTTTTGGGGACTCATCAGTGTGGGTCCCCAGGTCTGGGGGTGCCCTGTGTAGGGTCAGACTCCCTCACTTCTTGGGGCTTATGCTGTCTCTCCTGTTTGTGGCTACTTGTGCAGGGAATTTGGTTTCCAATTACAACTCTGCCCTTCCTGCCCTTTTTGGTGTGGCTTCTCTGGGATGGAGCAGTTATCCCAGTGTGTTTGTGGGACAAGTTGAACTCAGGATCCTCCTATTCTGCTGGCTTCCCAAAACTCCTGGTCTTTCTGATTTAAAAATATAGTAGATTAATTAGAAAACACAAAACACACTGGTGATGATTTTCTTTGTCCATGACATGGCTTAGGCATTTAAGATAACTTTTAGTGATAAAGAGCCCATGAGGGGGATCCCTGGGTGGCGCAGCGGTTTGGCGCCTGCCTTTGGCCCAGGGCGCGATCCTGGAGACCCGGGATCGAATCCCACGTCGGGCTCCCGGTGCATGGGGCCTGCTTCTCCCTCTGCCTATGTCTCTGCCTTGTCTCTGCCTCTCTCTCTCTCTGTGTGACTATCATAAATAAATAATTAAAAAAAAAAAAGAGCCCATGAGGGAGAGAAGGGAGAAAAAATGGTGGCTCTTACCATCCTTGAACTATAAGAGAAATGTTACTTAGAAGTTTTGTTACAAGAATTATAGGCCACTCAGGACACCTGTGTGGCTCAGTGGTTGAGCATCTGCCTTCGGCTCAGGGTGTGATCCCGGGATCCCAGATTGAGTCCCTCATTGGTCTCCTTGTGAGGAGCCTGCTTTTCCCTCTGCCTATGTCTCTGTCTCTGTCTCTGTCTCTGTCTCTCTCTCTCTCTCTCTCTCTCTCTCGGTCTTTCGTGAATAAAATCTTTTAAAAAAAAAAGAATTATAGGCCATTAGAAAATGTGGAATACATCTTGCTTATCTACTGTATTTACTGTTCCTGAAATGGGGAAAATTCTTTCTTTATCCTAACATTGTTTTCAGATAACAATGAATGTTTTTAAAAATGACAAAAAAATCTTTAGAAAAGAGTCAGTGTTTTACAACAATATTTTATCCACTTCTGGGTTTTTCTTTGATGTTTTTAGAGTTTATAGTGTTAATTGACAGTGGTATTTTTCTTTTTATCTACAGCACAGCCAAGTACAACATGTGGTCATTCCTCCCTCGATATTTGTATCTGCAGTTTAGCAAAGCTGCTAATGCTTTCTTCCTGTTCATTACTATATTACAGGTAATATTTCTGAACACATTACTAGAATAAGCTTTCTAAAAAAGAAAATATAAAAAGCTCACTTAGCTGAAATAAGAATTTGATATAGAGAATAAATTCAAACACTGTAAGAACAGAACTCTCTTCTTACAATTATTAAGTTATTCAGTAAGACATCCAAACTCCCATTTTTGGCCTGAAAAAACATGTTGATGCCCAATATATGAACTGGTCCACAGTTCTTCCTGATTTAGATCACTAATGAATTATTATTGGACTGACTTTTATAATTTATGCCACCTCCATGATAGGATAATTTTAATATTTTTAAAGGAATAGTTTGAAGAAAGTCCAAATGCCAGTTGAAAATAACTAATTTTGTTTTCTATCTTTTTTTTTGTATTTCAGTAAGAATACTTAATGTGAGATCTACCTCCTTAACAATTTTAACTGTACAATACAGCAATGTTAACTATGGACATCTGTTGTACAGCAGATCTCTAGGATTTATTAATCATGTATAACTGAAACTTTATGCTCGTTCAATAACAACTCCTCATCTCTCCCTCTCTCCAGCCCTTGACATCACCATTTTACTCTCTGATTCCATGAATCTATATTAGATGTGTCATAGAAGTGGACTTATGCAGATTTATCATTCTGTGGCTAGCTTATTTCACTTAGCATAATGTTCTCAAGGTTTAGCCATGTTGTTACGTGTGGCAAGACTTCCATCTTTTTAAAGTCTGAATAATATTCCATTATATGTATGCCACATTTTCTTTATCCAGTCCATCCATTGATAGACACTAAGATTGTTCCCATATCTTGGCTATGGTGAAAAATGCTGCTATGAACATGGGAGTGCTGCTATCTCTCCAAGATCCTGATTTCAACTCTTTTGGATAAATACCCAGAAGTAGGATTGCTGAACCATATGGTAGTTCTATTTTTAAGTTTTTGAAAAAGCTTCATATTATTTTCTGTAATTTCAGCACCATTTTCTATTCCCACAAGAAGTGTACAAGGGTTCCAATCTTTTCACATCCTCACCAGCACTCGTTAATTTTTTGTGTTTTGCTAATAGCCATCCTGACATGCATGTATGAGGTGATATCTCAATGGGGTCTTGAATTTCATTTGCCTGATGTGTGATACTGAGCACCTTTTCATGTACCTCTTGGCCATTTACATGTTGTCTTTGGAGAAATTCTATTCAGGTCCTTTGCCCATTTTGATTGGATTATTATTATTTTTTTCCTGTTGGGTTGGAGTACCTTAAATATCCTTATCAGATGGAGGATTTTCATATATTTTCTCCTATTATGTAGGTTGCCTTTTCATTTTGTTGATGGTTCCTCTTGCTGTGCAGAAGCTTTTCAGTTTGATGTAGTCCCACTTGTCTATTTTTGCTTTTGTTGCCTGTGCTTTTGGCGTCATATCCAGGAAATCATTGCCAAGACCAATGTCTAGAAGCTTTCCCTCTATGTTTTCTTTTAGGAATAACATCTTTTCAAAACAGTTAAATTCAGGGCTTTCTATAATTTGTTTTTTTCCTGTTTATTCAACCTTATTTTCATCATGAACCCTACAATCCAATGCGATCCAAGAGGCAAGTCCTCTCACAATTCCCTAATTTTCTTCCTATCTCTAGACCTTGGTTCATTCTATTACCTAACCCAGAAGGCACTCATCTGGCTATACTCTACACATTTTCTTAAAAGCACAACTCAAAATCACCCTCCTCTCATTTTCACCAAATGCCATACTCCATGCTGATTTCCCCCATCTTTCTCTTCTGTAGCAGTGATCTATTCTATACATTATAATTGGCTTTATTTTTCCTGGAAAACTGTAAGTTCCTAGAGAATAGAAAAAATGCCTTCAAAATGGCCAACTTTTGAGATAAGAATTTAATATATCGGTTGAATTGAACTTAAACAGAAGATGGCATTAGTAAACATTTATAGAGGTCCCATAGTATGTACCAAAGTCTGTGCGTGGAATTAAGAATTCAAGGATGAATTATCAGACATAGTTCCTACCTTTGGAGAGCTGGTAGTCTTAACATACAAGTACTTTAAGACATATTTATAAAATGCTAGAGAAACAGAGACTACTTTGGGCTTGAGGGTGAATGGTTCAGGAAAAGCTGCTGAAAATGAAGATGACATTTGAGCCAAAGAATAGAGGAGGAGGAGTTTAACAGTAAGCAGAGGGGCAGTGGAAGAAGAGAAGGTCTTTTGGGCTCAGGAGACTGTGAATATAGGCACAGAAATGGGAAACGCTGGTTGCCAGGGACCAAGGGGGGAAAGGAAAGAGGTAAAAATTTCTCTGGGAAGCTTTTATAGATTTTGAATTGTGAAAATTTAAAGTATTAATTTTTTTTCTAGTGTCTGAAATATTCTGGAAACAGGAAAAAAATTTGTTTGGAGCATAAAGTAGAAAAGAAGCTGAAGATGTCATCTGAGATCAGGTTATAAGAAATTTAGCATGCTACATTCAGAAGCTCAGACTGTATTCTAGGGACAGTGAGAAGGTAATGACAGGAGCGAAAGTGAAGTGACCAGCTCTGGCTAGGCTTAACTGAGGGAAAGACAGAGAGAGGCCTGTGAGCAGCAAGACTGGCTTGGAGGTGCATTGCAGAGAGATAGAGAAGAGGGACAGATAGAAGTTATTTGAAAGGCAGATTTAATTGATAGCCTAAGTGATCTTAAAATTTCTCCTCTTCTTCCTCTGGTTCTCAGACTGCTTTTAAAGTAGTTACAAGAATTATCAAGAACTTCACAATAGACACTATTTTGCTCCACAAAGAAATAATAAGCCAGCAGGAAATAAGGCAGCATAGAGAGTACACACAGGCCCACGCCTGGAAATACAAGCCTAAAAACTGGTCTAAATCTGGAAAACTTAAAGGGTCCAATCTAGGACCTCAGCTACCCTTCCATCTATCAGGAAACTGCCACAGCCTGTTTAGCACTTTATTTCTCATAATTAATTAATTAATTAATTATTGAGTGTGAGCAGGGTGGGGAGGAGTTGGAAGGGGCAGAGGGAGAGAGATTGAATCTTAGGCAGGCTCCCACACAGGGCTTGATCTCACAACCCCAAGATCATGACCTGAGAAAAAATCAAGAGTCGGACAGTTAACTGACTGAGCTACCCAGGCACCCCACTGTATTTCTCATATTTTAAAGAGTGGCACGTAGACCTATAGCAAGCACTCTCCACAGGTAATTTGTTATTTACAACAAATGTTGTTCTCATGTGCCTCCAAAAAATTTCTCTTCTGCCTCAAAAAAGAAGTAAGATTCAGTTAACTGACCTTCTGGATTTAACTCTTTTGAAAGGATGCTATTTTAGACACTTAAGTTCTGAACTAGTGTCTTCGAAATGTAATAAAAGTATTCTATTGGAAAGGTGACATAAGGACTGAAGTGTTAAGCAGTCACACTGGTGACTTTTCCATAATGTAATGTTTAGTATCATGCTTAAGGGTGGTTTTTGATGTGCTAAGAGTCTCATTTAACACCGTGTGTTGTTCTTATGTCCTGAGTATGTCACTAGCTGCCTGACTTTTAGTGTTAGCAAAATGTAAGAAAGATTTATCATAAGATTCATAGTGTAACTCTGTTTTTGCAGCAAATTCCAGATGTGTCTCCAACAGGAAAATATACAACTCTCTTGCCTTTGATGATTATTCTTACAATTTCAGGCATCAAAGAGATTGTAGAAGATTATGTAAGTTTACTGTTAGTGAAATGTTCTCAAAACTACTGTCACGAGTAGAAGGGGTATGTTTTTTTTTTCTTTCAAGCTTCTAGTTGGAGCTGGTATAATTATTTAAATCTGTAGTTGATGTGAAAAGCACATTAAGGTTTTAAGTTTTCAGATTTTAAATTGTGTGTGTGTGTGTGTTTGAGAAATCAGTGGCACTTAATAGTGATCATAAGATGTATCTTGGATGATATAATGCAATTAGAAAGTCCTAACTGGCTAGAAAGTTCAGAAATTGTGCAGTGACTTCATTTCTTCTTTAACCTTATCACAGATACAGTTTCACATGAGCCTACAGATTTTAGCAGTGAAGGAAAAGAAGAGAGATATATAATACTGTTTTCTGTTTGTTCTGACCCTCCCAGGTACAGCTGAGGTCACTCTAATAGAGTCCCCTTCCTCCTCACTCACAATCCTAATGCTCATTTTCCAAAATTGCTGGCTATTGCTGTTCCTATGTTTCTGCCTCATTCCTATCTTATAAAGATAGATCATCAGTAAAATCTCTTTGGTTGCTGGTCTTTTGATTGGTTTGTAATATGAAAGAAAATTTTCAAACTTAATCAAAAGCCCTGGGCTGAATTGGGGCAAAATTCAAGATTGCTAATTAGTGTTTAAAGCAGCATATAATATACTGGCATTTCAAGTAGTGCTTCACTATGTAGGAGACCCTGTATTGTCTGTATTTATATGTGATGTTGTGTGTGTGTGTGTGTGTGTGTGTGTGTATCCATTTAAACTGAGGCTCAGACAGGTTAGTGACCTGACACGGCTATATTCGTAAGAGGCAGAGATGGCATCATCTATGTCTATGCCTATGTCAACCAAGGAAGCTGTTGCCATAGGCCACACACTTAACCACTTTGCTATACACCCTCCCTTAGATCACATTTCAATGTAGAAAGTCAGATAAGGGCAAAACAAAATTGTAATCAATTATAGTAAACAAAACAAAACAAAAAACCCACCCTTTACAAGTAGGTTTGCTGCCTCTATTCTTTAAACCTATGACTTGTATTATGATGTGAATTATTCACTTTGAACTTTTGACGTATTGGATTTTTTTTTTCTATAACAGAAACGACATATAGCAGACAAATTAGTTAACACAAAGGATATAATAGGTAAGATACTAGATTAAGTTTTTATCCCTCTTTACTATTAAAAAAAACCCAAATTGACCAAATAGATACATGTACTTTGTTTCATAATGTTTTATTATTTAAAGAAATACAGGAACAAAGAACAACAACCATAAGGAAACTGTTTCTTATATGTGAAAATTGTCAGCTATGCTAATTAGAATAAAAGAAAAGAAAAAAGATGGGAAGCTGGAATATTTGGGATATGAGCAATTCTTATATTGATAAAAACAATCTGGGTGTTACATAGTCTCTCTCAGTCCTAGCTTTGAAATGTGCTATTCTTTGTAATTGATTAGAAATGTATAATGTTGCTTTTCAGGCTATCAGCCAGTATTTTAGCATGTAATAGCAAATGGTTTTCTCTTTAGAATCAGAAGTAACTTAACGTAGGGTCACTTGGGTAGCTCAGTTGATTAAGCATCTACCTTTGGGGATCCCTGGGTGGCGCAGCGGTTTGGTGCCTGCCTTTGGCCCAGGGTGCGATCCTGGAGACCCGGGATCGAGTCCCACATCGGGCTCCCGGTGCATGGAGCCTGCTTCTCCCTCTGCCTGTGTCTCTGCCTCTCTCTCTCTCTCTCTCTCTCTCTCTCTCTCTCTATGACTATAATAAATAAATAAAAATTTAAAAAAAAGCATCTACCTTTGACTCAGGTCTTGATTCCAGAGTCCTGGATTGAGTCTGCTTTGGGCTCCCTGCTCAGTGGGAAGTATGCTTCTCCTACTACTTGCCACTGTGCCTCCTTGTGCTCTCTCTCTCTCTCACACTCTCTCTCAGTCTGTCAAATCAATAAATAAAATATTTTTTAAAAAAGAAGTAATTTAATGTAGCTTTACCTATGGGTCATCTCTCTATCATTAAGTTAGTTTAGGTTGCATTGTATTATGCATATCACTCTATTTTGGTGCAGTGCCTGTGAACAGAGTTTCCATATTTTTCCAGTTTATACCAAGGTTAAATTAATAAAGACAGAACTTTATAAAGAAACACTTTTGGGTTTTTTTTGGAAAAGTATCTTTTATGATTTTGGACTTTACCTAATGCAATTGTTACAGTTAATACGTAGCTATATGTTTTCCAGTGTTAAGAGAGAATGTGTGGAAAATCATTATGTGGAAAGAGGTAAGAATGTATTATAAGTTTTCACTTAGTAATAAACACCTACCATATTTAAACAGATTTTTATCCATGAAATATGCCTTTAAGAACTGTCATATTATCCTGTTTTGTAGATGAGTAAGGAAGTAGAGGATCAAAGAGAATAAATATTTTGCTTAAAGTCACACAGCCTGAAAGTACTGAAAATAGGCTTTGAATTTAAGTCTATTTGGTTGGAAGACTACATGCTTTCTAATGTGCCTCTGTGTTAACCTCTGTGTCATTGGAATTTTTAAGGATGATGCTTCACAAACTGTTGATCAGGGTATAAGACAATCGTCACATGGAGACTACAGCAGGGAATGTTTTCATAAATATTTGCCCTATGATAGAAGTTAAAGGCATAGTGGGGCTAGATACTTTGTCTTCCTCAATAATTCATTGCTGACCAGTGTAAAATTCCTTTGAGGACTAATTATAAAAGTGTTTTCATTTCTAAGTATTGTTAGTATTTCTTGCCCTGAGAGAGATAAAACAGACGAGTCAGTCATGGTTGCAATTTTGCTCCTCTCATTGGACCAAGAGAAAGAAGTCCCTGAGAGATTCACTCCATCCCTGGTGGCAGAGTCTCAGGGGAGAGGGTTGGTGAGAGACAAGGGGAGAGGAGTGAGGTTGCAGGAGGTTGGGGGATGGCAGGCTTCTTTCTGAGCAGAGGTAATTGTATGATTGAGTTTAATTTACCTCCAGTGCCTTCCACTGAAAGAACAAGTCAAACAACTAGAGCCAAGGACCAGGAATTCTTATCCTTCTTGACTCCTTTTACACCTGTCTAACCAAATGGAGCACTTTACACAGGTGCTTACAAAAGGAAAAGGGAGCTGATTTGGGGTCCTGTGGGCAAAATAGAAATAAGAGTTTGTAAGAGACGTGCTGTTCATGACCTCGCTTAGGGTGATGATTGCCTACTGTCAGTTCCCTGGGTACATAATCTTCTGCCTTAATATTCTTTCTGGGGGGAAATCTAGTTTTAATCACAAAGTCTCAGCTTGTCTCATTCTAGCCATTGCTAGATTGGGCTGTAAGTTAGTTGTTTATATAAGCTACAAATGCCTTGTTTACTGCACTGTGAACTTGATATAAGTTGTGAATGTTTAATTAACAATTCTTTTTTCTTCTCTACTATTACATGTGTTCTCAGCATTTATAGACACAGCTTTTAAGATTCTCTTCTCACTTTGATTTGAAATATTTAATTAATCTTTGCTCAATTAATGAAGATAGAAATGATCTATATAATCATACTATAAAAAGAAAAATAGAGTCTCCTTGTTCTTTTCCTCTTCAGAAAGAAATTATTTTTTTCAGTATAGGTCCAGAATTAGTTTAGGAAAGGATTTCAATCCTCTCTCCTCCCTCAGCTTTTCTAGCTGCCCAGGAAGGGCCTGTGAATTTTGAGAGTTGTGTCCTCAATAACTTAGCACAGTGTAAATGCTTAAGGCATTTGTTCAAGAAAAGCACACAGGAAGGAAGCATCGTAAACTCATACTGCTTTCTTCATGTATTGTTCCTAGTATTTAGATCTCTCTTTCTTACTTACAAGGTAGAATTCACTCATACATTCAGTAAACAAATATTGATTGATTGTTTGATTGATTGAGATGGGCATTTTTTTCTGTTCTACGTGAAGCTCCAGACGAGCAGAGAGAAACCGCACCATTAGGCAAGCAATTACAGTGTGATAGTGTATGAACTGCACATCACTGCAAAAACAGTTGCTTGAATTTCTCAACTTTGGCACTATTTACATTTTGGGTCAGAAAATCATTTGTTGAGGTGGGGGGCTGTCCTGTGCATTGTGGAATGTTTAGCAGCATCCCTGGGCTCTATCCCCTTGATGCCAATAGCATCATCTCCTAAAACCCCCCAAAGTTGTATCAACTCAAGATGTCTCCAGACATTTCCATCCAGACACTTCCATCCCTGATGGAAGGGCAGGGCAAATAGCTCCTGGTTAAGAACAACTGTGTTAGAGGAATGAATCCCTCAAAGAATAAAATTGTTCTAAAATATCTAGAGTTTCTTAGCATGGTTCCAGAATTTTTAGATCATACTTTTTTCTTAAAAATATTTGACACATTTTGACTCTGTGTTTGCTTTTAAAATTGATGCATCTGTGATTTCTCTCATGGTTTCAAAGGTAATTGTGGGCGATATTGTGAAAGCCTCAAATGGACAGTTCCTTCCTGCAGACATGGTTCTGATTTCTTCCAGGTTGGTTATGATAGTGGGCATTGAAGGAACCTTTTTTTTTTCTTTAGATTTATTTACTTATTATTTTGGAGGGGAAGGGGCAGACTGGGAGAGAGAATTTCAAGCAAACTCTGTGCTGAGCATGGAGCCTGACACAGGGCTTGATCTCACGACCCTGAGATCAAAACCTGAGCCAAACCCAAGAGTCACATTCTTAACAGACTGCGCCACCTAGGCACCCCCATTTAAGGAATTCTTATTCTGAATTAGAAATTTTAAGAAAGGGATCCCTGGGTGGCGCAGCGGTTTGGCGCCTGCCTTTGGCCCAGGGCGCGATCCTGGAGACCTGGGATTGAATCCCACATCGGGCTCCCGGTGCATGGAGCCTGCTTCTCCCTCTGCCTGTGTCTCTGCCTCTCTCGCTCTCTCTCTCTGTGTGACTATCATAAATAAATATAGATTAAAAAAAAAAAAACAAAGTTTATAAAAAAAAAAAGAAATTTTAAGAAAACCAAAGGCCTTCCCTTTCACCCCTTTCTCCATCTCTTTCTATATGATAGACCAGCAAAGTTTTACTGCAAAGTCAAGTTGCAAAACCTTTTACTGTGAAAGGACTGATAGTAAACATTTTCAGCTTTGAGGGCCATGCAAACTCTGTTGTAGCATCAGAAGCTGCCATAGGCAATATGTAAACAAATAGGTGTGGCCATGTTCCTATAAAACTTTATTTATAAAAAGAGTCAGAGCCTCTTTATAGCCTGTGGGCCATAGTTTGCTGACTGCTTTTCTATCCTTTTATTATCTTTTCTTTAATTCCCTGGACATATATTCTTCCATCCTAATTTTTAGATTAATTCCATCTTTTCTGTAATTTTTACAGACATTCAGAAAAATTTAAAATATTTACACTTATTATCATATTTTAATCTCATGCTAATACTGAGATGTTTCTATTCTATAAACAGTGACTCACACGAGAGTAAGTGATTTTTCAGTAGCATTTAGTGGGCTCGTGTGAGGCTCAAATTTAAAAACACAGTCTCTGTTCTTTATATAGAACTATTCATTGGCTGTTTTGGAGGAAATTTATACAGAGACTCCCTACAATCAGTATTTCCTTCCCATTAGGTCATGTCTGACCACCTCCTCATCTGTTTTTATATTGGGCCCCTTGGAGAGCTCAGCTCTGTCCTCGTGTTCCCTCTAAGGAGAACATAGTTTGGGGCATCTCTAGGTAAGAGTGGCTATAGTCATGAACACAGCTGCATTTGATATGTTGAGTAAAATGTTTCCCTAGATCAAGTCATAATCATCTCAAAGTGATAAAAACATGTTCCTCGCCTTCTAGACACAGATCATCTTGGAGCATGGAGAGATTTATTGGGAAGAGAGATTTGTTTCACAGCCATTATCAAAGCTTCTGGAAAAGCAGAAATACCAACGCTAACTCTTATTCCTACCAGATGTAATTTGTTCTTGCCACCAGTGCTTTAACCTATTGGACAAAAGAGCTTACTGTTATTTCTTAGAAAAAGACTAATAAAATTCTGGTAAGATTAATCAGGGAAGAAAAAGAAAGGCACAAGTACACAATATGAAAAAATTGAGAAGTTGATATAATTAGAAATGCATCAGAGATTAAAGAGAGGATCTTATGAAAGTTTATAATCATGTTTTAGCATTTAAATAAAATGCATAAATCCATAGAAAAATATAACTTACCAAAAGTTGTTTTAGAAAGGATATAGAACCTGAGTGGTCATATAATCATTAAAAATACTATGAAAGTATTAAAAAAAAAAAACCACAAAGAGACTATCAGGACCAGACATTGTAAGATTCTGTCACATGATCAATGTAGAGGAAATACCAATCTTCCAATAAACTGTTCAAAGAGATAGAAAGAAAGAATACTCTCTAGTTAATTTTCTGAGGCTGATATATATAACCTTCATACAAAAAATGAACAAAGATGGGATGATAAAGTAAATTTACAGGTGTGTTGTTAATTATAATATAAAAATACAAAAACTTGACAATATTAAAGATGGTAATATGTAATGATCAGATGGGGTTCATCACAGGAATACAATTTATTTTTATAATAAGGAGTCTGATAAGGAGTCTGATTCCATTTTTGGATGTTTGCTGACAACTTTTAAGCCTCTCTTCCTCATCCCCTTTGTGCACTTCTGGGCTGCCTAACAGGAAAGCCTGTGTGCACCTTCCTTCGGCACCTTATAAATAATAACCTTCCCATCATTTTGGTGTGTTTGTGGCATTATCAGTTTTGACACTCAAACCAAATCTTGGGTAGGGGCTTGATCCTACTTCTGAAGAGTGACCACAGCAGTTTCATTATTAGGAAACCAAAGAACGCACTTTAATGCATTTTCATTTTAGTAGATTAAAAGGTAAAAAACATGATTATATCAATAGGAGCATTTCAAAATATGCAACATTCATTTGTGGTAAAAACTCCTAGAAAACTACCAATAAAAGGAAACTATTTTAACCCAATCAAAGGAAAAAACTGGTATATATGGAGTAGAATAAAAGAACAAGATTCTCATTATTTGTAGATGTTATTATTGTGTACATAACCCCCCCAAATTGTTATAGATAATAAGTAACCAATATATTGCTTAAGGATACACACAAATGTAGTAATGAAATTATAAAGAAAAGGAAATAATTATCACAAATATTAATATAGTAGCTATCTCTAGGAGGAAGAGAGGAAAATGCAATTGGGAGGCCTTTCTGCTCAATTTCTTATCTGGCAATATATATAGCAATACAACAGTATTTTGTTGTTCTCACACTATAAACATTCTATAAACTTTTGGATGTATGATATATTTCACACACACAAAAAATTTAATTTTTGCTATCTTTCAAATCTGTAAGAGATACATATAAAAATTTGCTAAAATTCACTTTCTTTGAAACATTTGTCTTCTGTATTAAAAAATTTTAAAAGCAGGTATCACTTTATTGGCCCTAGATATGCATATCTCATGATCAAATTTAGAGACAAAATTTTTTTAAATAAGGGCTATTGGTCTAATGGAAAAGCTTTATCATTTGGAACAGATCTTTTCTATTTGTATTCTTGGTTCTCACTTCTCTCAGAAAAAAGAATAGTTTGTTTTATGTTTTCCATGTGGGAGTTGTAAAAATAGAAAGATAATAAGAAGAGTGAAAATATGCTTTGAAAGGAGAAACACCAATACAATGTTCTAAGCCAGTCAGGGCTTGAACAAAATCATGGTTATATGATTTCTAGACTGAGTACATTAGAGTATTTCAAATTTGAAAGAGGAGTTTCATGGGGCTTTTAAATGTTTTAATTTTTTAGAATAGCTAATTCACACATGTGTTTCAAGTTTTAAAAGTTAGGAAAAGACATCCAGTGATGTCTCCCTCCCTTCTGTTTCCCTGCCATCAGGTACGCAATGCTATTATGTTCCTGTGTATACTTCCAGGGATCTTTTATGTTTATAGACAAATGCATCTATATACGTCCCCCCCTTGTATTTTGCAAGCTTTATGTTTTCATTTATAAATGTATCTAAAATATCTTCTTTTTTTTAGTTTTTTTTAAGGTGTCAAGGTTATTAATTTGATATTTTTCTTTTTAATTTTTTAAAATGTAGTCATTTACAGGTATAAATTTAACTCTCATTCACTTCAAAGTATTTTTTAACTTCCTTTTTGATATCTCTTTGACCCATTGGTTATTTAGTAGTGTGTTCTTTAAATTCCACTTATTTGGGAATTCCCCAAATTTATTTCCCTATTAATTTCCAACTTCATCCTATTGTGATCTAAGAATGTACTTTGTATGATTTCAATCCTTTAAATTTATTGAGGCTTGTTGTATGGTCTAGCATGTGATCAATCTTGGAGAATATTCAAAGAATGTGTATTTTTTTTCACTGCTTTGAATAGGTCCTCCTAGTGCCTTCTATCCTCCAAGGTTTGTTTGTTTGTTTCTTTCTTTCTTTATTTCTTTCTTTCATTCATTCAGATTTATTAATATGAAAGAGATACAGAGAGAGGGGGAGGAGCAGGGAGAGGGAGAGAGAATCTCAAGCAGACTTCATGCTGAGTGCAAAACCCAATGAAAGGCTAGATCTTATGACCCTGAGTTCATGATCTTAGCCAAAGCCAAGAGTTGGGTGCTTAACCGACTATGCCACCCAGGTGCCCCAATCCTCCAAAGTTTCTGCTGAGAAATGATTTATAGTCTTATTTGGCATCTCTTGAAAGTGGTGAGTAGCTTTCCCCTTGTTACTTTCAAGATTTTCTCTTTGGCTTTAACTTTTAACAGTTTGATTATTATTTGTCTAGGTGTGGTTTCTTTGAGAATATTTTACTTGAAGGCTTATTTTGTTGAGCTTCTTGGATGTATAGATTAATGCTCTTCATCAACTTTGGGAGGTTTGGGGACAGCATTTCTTTAATATTTTTTTCTGCCCCTTTCTCAGTTTTCTCCTTTTGGGACTCCCATTATGCATTTGTTGGTATGTTTGTTTGTATTCCACATGTTTCTGAGGCTTTGTTTATTTTTCTTTAAAATTTTTGTTTCTTAGACTGAGTTATCTCAATTGATCTATCTTCAGGTTTGAGTCTTTTTCTGCTTGCTCAAATCTAAGCAATGAATTTTTCACTTCACTTATTGTACTTTTCAACTTAGAGTTTTTATTTGGTATCATTTTTATCATTTTTATTTCTTTCTTGATAATCTTTATTTGATGGGACATATTCTAATATGTTATTTCTTTCAACATAATTTCTTTTAGCTATTTGAACATATTTAGCATGTCTGATTTACATCTTTGTGTAGTAAGTTCAATGTCTGGTTTTGCTCAGGGAAGCTTTCTATTGATTGCTTTTTAATCTGTGTGTGGATCATATTTACTTCTCATGGTTTTCATGTCTTGTGGTTTTTTATTGAAAGTGGGACATTTTAAGTAATATAATGTGGCATCTCTGGCAATCAGATTCTTTCTCTTACCTAGGATTTATTTTAAAAAAAATTTTTAAGGGATCCCTGCCCAGTGTGGAGCCCAAAGCAGGCTTGAATTCATGACCTTGAGATGAAGACCTGAGCTGAGATCAAGATTTGGATACCTAACCGACTAAGCCACCCAGGCACCCCACCCAGGATTTATTTGTGTTGCTTCTCAGTACAAATTTTTCTTATAGGCCCTTTGATTAGTCTGTTGTTTCCCCTGTTATATATCACCTCAGACACTGCAATATTAAAACACTTTCATGATGTTCTCAACAAATGTTTTCCCCATCCCCGCCACTGTTTACCCAGGATTTTAGCACTGGGTAAACTCTGGGTCAGGTCAAATAAAAACAAGCCCTTCAAGGGGAACCTTTCAGAGATCGTAAAATAATGACTTTATGGGAACATACTTTGAAAGAAGTCTTGCTGTTTTATGCTCCCTCATTACCAGGAATGTGTACTATTATATTTAAAGCAGTCAAAAGGAAGAGGTGGAACTTTTTAAAAACCAATATTTGGCTTTTTTTTTCTTGAGTAAAATCTCCCTGGGTTGATTTAAGTATTTAATTAATTTTCCAAGTTCTTAAGAAAGTTGATTCTCATAGTTTTTGTCAGTTATCTCACTGTTTTATAGAAGAGAAAATTTTTGGAAGTTCTTACTTTGTTACATCACTGATATCTTTAATAAAGATATATTTTTATTTTGGAGGTATATGGTCTTATCTGGCAAAATTGATACAGATTGTTTTACTTTAAACTTGATAATCAGTAAGTGAAATACAGTCAAAAGAGTTAAGACTGAAATCAAAACTAAGTAAACTTTAATGACAGTTTTTGTTATTCTTTGTGGCATTTCCCCCCAAAACAATTAATTTTCATGAATGACTTGCATTTGACATGGAGTAGAATCTGGCAAGGCAAATGTTCGTTACTTTAGTGTCTTGACTTCTTAAATGATGAGGTTAGGTAGAAATAGAGAAGCCCAAGTGTAGTGTTTGAGAGCCTCTGCGCTGTCCAGAGTTATCCTAAAGATTTTACCCTCATTATATAAAGACCATAGAGCCTGAGCCATTGGAACTACAATGGACCTATTTTAGAAAATAACAGAATTTTAGATTTGACCTTAGCTGTGACACTGGTCTGTTCTGAGCTATATAACCTCTTCTGTTCACCCTCAGCCATTTCTCTTTTTGGGATTAAAGGGCTTTGTAGGGGTAGAAAGTTTTCTACCATAAGATGAATTTTAGACTTGTAGTATGAGACTGCTAATGTCTCCTGAAAAAGTAATTGTAATTCTTTCAGCTTTATTATTTTTTAAAAGAAAATATTTATTTATTAATGAGAGACACAGAAAGAGAGGCAGAGACACAGACAGAGGGAGAAGCAGGCTCTATGCAGGGAGCCCGATGTGGGACTTGATCCCGGGACTCCAGGATCATGCCCTGGGCTGAAGGCAGGTGCTAAACTGCTGAGCCACCCAGGTGTCCCATTCTTTCAGCTTTCAACAGTCCTTTCAGCTGTTGATGTAGGTCTTATTTCATTGTTAACATTATTGGGAAATTAATTTTTAGAGAGATATTAATTCAGTGTTATTTGCTTTATCCTCCTTAGTGAACCTCAAGTAACATGCTATGTTGCAACATCTAATCTGGATGGGGAGACAAACCTAAAATTACGGCAGGTAAAGACACTTTTTTTTTTAAAGATTTGTTTATTTATCCATAAGAGACACACACACAGAGAGAGAGAGAGGCAGAGACATAGGCAGAGGGAGAAGCAGGCTCTTCACAGGGAGCTCAATGTGGGACTCAATCCCGGATCCTGAGATCACACCCTGAACTGAAGGCAGATGCTTAACCGCTGAGCCACCCAGGCATCCCAAGACACCTTTTTAAATCCTAATTCTGTGTCTAAGCTCACAATGCCAATTTTTTCCAGGTACCAGTTATTATTTTTCTCATGAAGAAAAGTATCTCTCTGCTGTTGTATAGAGGCAATTCATTCTCACTAATTATTTAGAGGGGTACTTTTAAAAAGTTAAGTAGGAACTAGGTGATATGTCACTAGTGCAAGAAAAAAATGTCCTATAAAATTCAGGTCATATAAAGGATGACATGCCTTTGTGCATATTATTTTGAGGATATTTTTGTTAATGCTTTGGTGATAAAACAACCGTCATGATAAATATCATAACTAGATTAAAGGGGTATAAATGAGCTCTGAGCATATAACCACTGCTTTTTAAACTATCATTTGCATTTCAGAGTAACTTGTGATTATAAAAGAGATAGTTTTCCAATTAACTTCCTATTAATGGAAAAGAGACAATCTTTAAGATAATTGAGTCTGCTTTATCACTTTGCTTCAGCAAGGAAGTCCCTGAATTTACATTTGACTATTTACATGTCTGCTAATCTTTTTCACAAACTTTAATTTGATTTAATGAAAAAAATGAAAAATGAAAAAAACATATTTAGAATTTATTAAAGTAATATATCATCTTTGTAAAAATAATATAAATAATATAGAAACTTTGGCTGTCTGTTAAACTTTATCTCCTCCTTCCAAATCCCATCTTTATTCCCAGTACTAATTATTGTAATAGTTTGGTGGTACCTTCCTGATTTTTAAAAATGCAATTACAGATTTCTGTTTCAGGGGAAATGAAGTTAACATACTTTCTTTTATTTTTCCTGCTGAGGACAACTAAAACCTTTGGACATTATATAGAAAGCAAATATGAGAAGACACTGAAAGAGTGGTTGAAGACAACATATTATGGGACCATGGAACCCAGGGAACAACAGGGTGGTGAGTTCCCTGGGTTTTCTTTTTGCCTCGTATATACCAGGCTTGGAACTGAAGAAACCAAAAACCCAGAAAAACCAATGGCACAGACAAAAAACAAAATAAAATAAAACCTCCATTCTTTAGTCAAAGGACCAGAAAAGGGCCAGCCAGCAGGATAGAAGTTTTGAGACAATGGCCACTCTACTCCAGCAAAACACCAGAGTATTTGGTCCCACTCCCACCTATGCCAGCAAAAGTTAAGTGTGGAGCCTTAGACCTTCACCCTTACCCAGCTGTAATAAGGCACCCAACTCCCCCACAAGAATGTGTCAGAAAAACCAAGTAGGAAGCCAGAACATTTATGGCATGAGATTCTGGAAGGTGAAGAGAGGGTAGAGCTGAAAAACTACTAGAAGAAACGTTGATTAAAACTTCACAAATTTGCCAAAAGACATAAACTACAAATTTAAGAAGCTGAGCAAGCCGAAAAGGATAGACCCAAAGAATCTATACCAACTAAAAACTTTTGGAAACAAAGAAAAAATATTTTAAAGCAGTGAGAGAAAAAGGATCCTACCTATAGGGAAAAGACCCCTCATATAGCAGAAAATTTCTCTTTAAAACCCGTGGAGATCAGAAAAAAAATGGCATAACATTTTAAAAATGGTGATAGGGAAGAACTGTCAGCCCAGAATCATGTATCCAGCAAAAATACTTTTCAAGAATGAAGAGAGAATTAATACACTCCCGATCGAAGGAAAAATAACAGAATTTGTTGCTACAAGACTCACTGTAAAAGAATGGCTAAAGGAAGGTTTTGAAACAGAAAGGAAACCATAAAAAAGGAACATAAGGAAGAAGGAAGAAAGAACATGATAAGCAAAAATAAAGCTAAATACAATAAGCTTTTTTTTTTCCTCTTGAGTTTTCTAAATTATGTTTGGTGGTTGAAGCAAAAATCATAAAATTATCTGATATGGTTCTAAATGTGTGGGAGAAATTTAAGATATATAATGATGAGGGTAAAGAGACAAAAGGAAGCAAGGCTTCTATATTTAAACTTGTAAAATGATGATACAAATAAACTATGAGAAGTTGCTTATTAATAACATAATTCCTGGAGCAACCACTGCAATAGTTATATCAAAGGAACATATTTTAAAACAAATAAACCAAAGTGGAATTCTAAAAAATGTTCAAGTAATCCAAAGGAAGGCAGGAAAAAGCAAAAAGCAAAACCAGAAAGGAAAAATAAAAATATCAATAATTATATTGAATATAAATGGTATTAATATGCCATTAAGTATTGAGTTAAAGTATCATCTAATGGGTTAGAAACATGATCCAACTATATGCTATTTATTAAAAAAACATTTTTATTTATAATGGTGTAGTAAGGTTAAAAGTAAAAAAAATGGAAAAAGATATATCATGTAAAGATTAATTAAAAGAAATCAGGAATAGCTAGATTAATATCAGGTCAAATAAACATCAGAGCAGATGAAATTGCTAGTGACAGAAAGGAACATTTTTTATCATTATACAATGATAAGGGAGTCAATCCACCAATAAGACATAGTAATGCTGATGTGTGTATACATCAAAAAACAGAACTGCAAATATGTGAAGCTAAGAGTTATAGAATTTAAAGGATAAATATACAAATCCACATTTACACTTGGAGACTTCAGCTACCCTCATTAATTGACAGAACAACTGGATTGGATTTGAACATTGTCAAAGATACAGAACAATGTGCCATTAATCCACAGGATCTGTTGATTTATATTTATATAACATTCAACAATACCCAACAAAAGAAAGACACACAGTCTTTTCAGTGTACAAGGAACATACACTAAGATAGACAATACCTTTGTCATAAAATTAAAAAAATTGAAACCATGGAGGATGTGTTCTCCAACCACAATGGAATAAAGCTGGAAATCAGTGATAAAGATAACAGAACCTACAAATGCTAGAGAAAGGTAAATTGAATAGCCCAATAACTACTAAGGAAATTGAATTTATAATTTAAAAACTCCCCCAAAAGAAATCTCAAGACCTACGTGGTTTCACTGGAGAATTCTAACAACATACAAAGAAAAATTAACATCAATTATACACAGTCTCCTCCAGAAAACAGAAGAGGAGGGAGCACTTCCCAACTCATTTCATGAAGCTGTTATTTTTACCCTGATACTCAAATCAGACAGAGACAGTGGAAAAAAAAGAAAACAGTCCAATATCCTTTATGGGAATAGACATTCAGACTCTTTAAAAATATTAGTAAGTAGAATTCAGCAATATATGAAAAGAATTATAAAGGTTAATTCCATGTAGTTACGGCTTGTTTAATAATTGAAAATCAATTCATGTAATCCACCATTTTAGGCTAAAGAAGAAAAATCACATAATAATATCAATACATGCAGGAAAAGCATCTGACAAAATTCAGTTTCAATTCATGATAAAAACTTAGAGAATGTAGAAATAAAGGAGAATATTCTCAACTTGGTAAAGAACATCTACAAAAACACTTAAAGCTAATATTAAAAATAAGTGGTAAAATATAAGTGGTAGAGACTAAATGCATCCCCCCGGATGGGAAACAGGCAAGGATGTCTGCTCTCACTACTTTTGTTCACATAGCATTGGAAGAGGTAGGAAGTACAATAAGAAGAAAACAGGCCTACAGATTGGAAGGGAAGTAATAAAACTGTCTATTTGATTTGACATAGTTGTCTACATAGGAAAGTTGTTTACTTAGATTCCTGAGAAATCTAAAATAAAATGAAATAATGTGTTTTTGGCAAGGATGCAGGATACCAGATAAACATACAAAACCACTTTATTTCTTATAGTGGCAATAAACATGTGGACCCTGAAATTAGAAATACAGGGTCAGGGCACATGGGTGGCTCAGCTGGTTAAGCATCTGCCTTCAGCTCAGGTCGAGATCCCAGGGTCCTGAAATTGAGCCCCTGACTCCCTGCTCAGTGGGGAATCTGCCACTCCCTCTCCCCCTGCCCCTTCCCGACTCATTCTCTCTCAAATAAGTAAATACAATCTTGAAAATATAGTTTCATTTATAAGTGCTCAAAATATAAATTAGGTATAAATCTAACAATACCGACAGGACCTGAATGCCAAAAATTTCATTATAATGTTGATGAAAGAAATGAAAGAAGATCTAGATAAATGGAGAGATAAACAGTGTTCATGGATTGAAAGACTCAACGCAGTAAGGATGTTAATTCTCCCCAAATTGACATATAGGTTTAATGCAGCTCCTATGAAAATACCAGCAAGACTTTTTGTAGAGACAGATAAGTTTATCCTAAAATATGTACATAAAGGCAAAAAAAACTTTAGCTAAAACAACTTTGAAAGAGCAGCATAAAATGGAAAGTGTAAATCTATCTGACTTCAAGACATTCTGTGACTACAGTAATCAAGGGTGTATAGTTTTGGTAAAAGGATGGTCACATAGCTCAAAGCCACAGATAGAAAACCCAGAAACAAATCTACACAAATGTGCCCAAATGATTTTGTCAAAAGAGGAAAAGCAGTTCACTGGAGAAAAGATCATCCTTTCAACAAATGGTGCTGGAGCATTTGTACATTCATAGGCAAAATAAATAAACTGTTGACCTAAGTCTCATACTTTATATAAAAGCTAAATAATAATTTATCATGACTTAAATATAAAATATAAAACTTTTAGGAAAAAAAAATTGGAAAAAAATCTTCAGAATTTAGAGTAAGTAGGCCAAGATTTCTCAAAATCGATACTAAAAATATGGTCCAGAAAAGGAAAAATTGAGAAGTTGGACCTTATCAAAATGGAAGGCTTTCGCTTTTGAAGAGGATGAAAAGACAAGCTGAAAACTGGGAGAAAATATTTGCAAACCACGTTTGACAAAGGACTGGTATCTGGAATATATAAAGAACTCTCCAACTCTACAGAAAAAAAAAAAAAGGCCAAACAAAACAATTCAATTAGAAAATGAGCACAAGGGATATTTCATAGAACAGGGTATAAAAATGGCAAATAAGCACATGAAGACATTTTCTACATCATTAGCCATTTGGGAAATGCAAATTAAAATCAAAGTGAAACGTCACTACACACCTATCAGAATGGCCAAAGTTGAAAATAGTTCCAACACTGAATGTAGGTAAGGATGTGGAGAAACCGGATCATTCAAACACTATGGGTTTGAATATAAATATATATTTATATTCAATATATAAATGACACAGCCACTTGGGGAAACATTTTGGCAGTTTTGTATAAAATTAAACATGCAACTATCATATAACCTGTAATTGTACTATCCCAGAGAGATGAAAACCTAGGTTCACATGACAACAATAAACATGCAAATGTTCATAGCAGCTTTACTAGAGGACACTCTAGTGGGTGAATGTTTAACTGTGATACATCCACTTATTTTTGTTTATTGATCTTGAAGCCAACCACCTTCCACTCTATTACACATGTTTATGATTTTTAAGTCAAGGAGATAGGATTTTTTGGGTAAAAGAATCCCCCCCCTATCTTTTGACATTACCCAGAAACTCCTGAGCAGTTACAGATATTTGGTGATAGAACCTAGTCTCTTCTTGATCCTAACGAACATGGAAATGCTTTAACATTTTATAGCTAAGTGTGAATAGTTGCTTTTTGTTTGCTTTTTATCAAATTTGTGAAGTTTTGCTAAGAGTTTTATTTTTCCAGTATACATCTTAAGCCTTTTACTAATTTTTTCAGCCTCTACTGACATAATAATGCTTTTTCTTTTTAAATTCATTAATATATCACTTGAACATCTGTTTTTGAGCTTACTGGCAATACAAATTTTCTTTAGGAAGTACTTGTTCATGTGGTTTGTTCACTTATATATTGAGATATTTGTAATTTTTATTGGTTTATAGAATTTCTTTACATATTTTTCATACCAATTCTTTGTCAGTTATATGTGTTACAAACATCTAGAAGACACTTACCCAGTTGGTAACTTGCTCTTATGTTTTCTTTAAGGCATCTTTTGATTAACAGAAGTTCATCCCAGACTGTCTCAATGTTGGTTTCTGAGCATCGAAACCTCTAAGACATTGTTTGCATGCCTGAGAATATTTGCATTATATATTCACCTTTGTTTGATATTTGGGAAGATATAACATTTAAATTTAAAGGGTCTTTTATTTAGATAATTAAAAATTCACTGCCTTCCTGTATCTTGTATTGCCTATTAAGAAGACTGATGACAATTTGATTCTTGTTTTCCCGAAGATAATCTACTTTTTCTCTCTGGAAAGTTGAGATCATCTTATTGCAATGAGAAATTCCTTAGGTCAGTGTTTCTCCAAGTGATCCCTGGACCAGCAGCATCACCATCCTTTTGGAAATGTGAATTCTAGTGCCCTGCCCCAGACCTACTGAATAAAAACCTTGGGTGTACATCTCAGCAATCTGTATTTTAATAAGACTTCCAGGTGAATCTGATGCATGCAAAAATCTGGAATTGCTATTTGAGATCCTTGCTGCTCTTAGCGTGGTCCAGAGTTCAGCATCATCAACTGAAGGCATAAATGTATCAAATGTGATATGATGTTTGGTTATAGTGACTTCACTTTCAAAAGTGTTATTTTCATACAGAGATGATGAAAACTTAACTTTTCTACTCCTTTCAACCTTATTAAAGTTATTTGCAAAATTCTGGTATGGCAGTTTTCTAACAAAGTTTATGTTAAAGTTTGATATACATTATTATCTGTTAAGTGCAATACATTTTTAGATCCTGATTTTCATAATTTTATTTTATTAACTACTAGAGACATTGAAATTTGCCATTAAATTTTTATTTTCATTTTTTTAACTTTGACTTTATTTTACAGGCTTTGTTAGAAACAGCTCAAATGCAAACAGAAAGGCAATTGTCAAGCCTATCTGGAAAAATAGAATGTGAAGGACCTAATCGTCATTTTAATACCTTCATTGGAACCTTGTATCTAAAGGATGAAAGGTATCATCTTTCTCTCCTCAAACATTTTATTTTAAGATTTTATTTATTTATTCATGAGACACACACACACACACAGAGAGAGAGAGAGAGAGAGAGAGAGAGAGAGAGAGAGAGGTAGAGACACAGGCAGAGGGAGAAGCAGGCTCCATGCAGGGAGCCTGACATGGGACTCGATCCTGGGCTCCCAGGATCAGGCCCTGGGCTGAAGGTGGTGCTAAACCGCTAAACCACTCAGGCTGCCCCAAACATTTTTTTTAATGGAACAGAAAATATGGCAGTTTTTGTTCTCTTGGTTGGTAACATTTTAAACCTTTATACTTTTTCATTTTTTTTTTACTTGAAGCATCAGTATATTGATATAAAAAGAAAAAAAAGGATGGCATTTTCTTAATCAGTGTACCTGCAAATGGAAGGGCTTGAGAAGTCTGGTCCAAGTTCCTTTTGCATACAAGCACTTAGCACATCTCTTGGGGTCAATTAGTGGGAAGAATAAGGTTTTGAAAGTCATCTAAGAAGAGAATCCATTAAGGATTCAGTTTGACAATGATGAAGGATTTTTCCTAATTTCTGCTCCACTTCTACTTAGCTTCCACCTAAGACTTTTATAGAAACATCTTTTATATAATGAGTCAGCCTGGTGCGGGAGCAGAGGAGGACAGGTAAATATGGCAGACTGAGCTTGTTTTGTGTGCTCTGAATGACCACGTCTAATCTTTTCTATAGATTACCAAACTGGCACACAGGTGTTTATTCTTCTTCTTACTTGACAGTAAGTTTTGTAGGCTCTCTAGGTATAAGAGATATTTTCTTTCTCAAATTTTAATCGACATAACTTTGGGTTAGTGAGAAATGGATGATAACACAATTTTTTCCATCCTCTTTTAGAAGTAGGTACTTTCTATGAAAACACATTTGTTTTTATTGCTACTTCCCCTTACAGTTGGACTTGACAAAAGGAAATATATATAAGATGAAAGCTTAGGCTTGCTATGCATTGTGAAAAGAAAAAAAAGAAAAAAAAACTTTTTGGTAATTTATAAATGTTCTTCTTTATTTTTAGCCCCGTTCCAATTGGGCCTGATCAGGTCTTGCTAAGAGGTACACAACTTAAAGATACTCAATGGGTCCTTGGCATAGTTGTTTACACTGGATTTGAAACCAAATTCATGCAGGTAAAATAATTTGTGATGACAGTATTACCTCTACATTTTTTTCTTTTTTCATGAAGTGAGGGGTTTAGCATTTATCTCTTAAATTTAGGAAGCTTATTTCTGTTTACTAACCTGAAGTTTGAAGGGAGATCCATATTTCATTTCAGTCTATATGCCTCCCATTTGTGATAAGATTATTTTGGCCAAAATGACATTAGAAGTTCTGTGTAGGGGATCCCTGGGTGGCGCAGCGGTTTAGCGCCTGCCTTTGGCCCCGGGTGTGATCCTGGAGACCCGGGATCGAATCCCACGTCGGGCTCCCGGTGCATGGAGCCTGCTTCTCCCTCTGCCTGTGTCTCTGCCTCTCTCTCTCTCTCTCTCTCTCTGTGATGACTATCATAAATAAAAAAAAATTAAAAATAAAAAAAAGAAGTTCTGTGTAAATTCTTACCATCATGTACCATTCCTCTCAATTGTCTTTCTTTCTTTCTTTTTCTTTCTTTCTTTCTTTCTTTCTTTCTTTCTTTCTTTCTTTCTTTCTTTCTTTCTTCTTTCTTTCTTTCTCTTTCTTTCTTCTTTCTTTCTTTCTTTCTTTTTTCTTTCTTTCTTTCTTTCTTCTCTCTTTCTTTCTTTTTTATTGCTTAATGAACAAATATTTAATAATATGTGTATAGACACATAAATGTATGGAAAACATTTTGTGTTGGCAAAAATAGTATCAATCTGTACAGAATACTATGTGAATTGCTATTGAAGACTTAAAATTACATTCTATATAAACATGTGGAGGGACACCTGGGTGGCTCAGTTGGTTGAGCTTCTGACTCTTGATTTGGTTCAGGTCATGATCACAGGGTAGTAGGATCGAGCTCCACACCTGGCTTCATTCTCAGAGCTGAGTCTGCTTGAGATTCTCTCTCTCTATCCCTATGCCCCTCTCCCTGCTCATGTGCATGCATGCACTCTCTCTCTCTCTGAAATCAATAATCAATCAATCTTTGATGTTGGAAATGACATAGGTACATTAAAAAGTCTAGGGGAGAGAAACTATTATAAAAATCACTGCAGTGAACATGGATAGCTGCTTTTTTTTAATAGAAGATAAATCTCTGGCATTGAAAGTATTGAAAATAAAAAAGGCAGCATATTTTTTTCAAGTTTTTATTTAAATCCAGTTAGGGAGAGATGGGTGAGGGGATGGATTAAATAGGTGATGGGGATTAAAGAGTGTACTTGTGATGTATTCCAGGTGTTGTATGGAAGTGTTGAATCACTAAATTGTGTGCCTAAAAATCAATCATTGTGTTTCAAGAATCCCTTAAGACAACTTTGTTTTGGAGTAGGAACTTTTTTGCGTGTTTATTGTTAATGAGAAGTAACTTAACAATAAGTCTACCCATTATGCCATCCACTAAAATACAACATTTGGTTTGGACTGTTCATTCTACAAATATCTCTTTAGTACCTATGTAATGCCAGACACTGTACTAAGAACTTGGGGGTATAGTTGACTCAAGGGCACTTGACTGCCCTTGAGTTACTTGCAGTGTGTGAAGAAAGATGGTCAAGATAATAATAGCAAGAGGTCACTCAGGAGGGGTAATTATAAGATGCTCTGTGTCTACATAGGAGCTCCATCTGACCTGATGTTGAGGCTCTTGTGGGGAAGTAACATGTAAAGCAAGACCTGAAGGCTGAGTAGAATACATGGAAGTATCAAGGGCATGGTGAGGTTCAGAAAAAAAGGGAGGCAGATAGGAGAGCAGTAGACCAAGAATTGGCATGTATCCAATTGAGGAATGCAATTTAGTGTGACTGTCTTGTAAATGGCAGAGAAAAAGGCATAGAATGGTGACAGACTAGTCTGGGAAAAGTTGGGGGGCTGCATGACTGAGGACTTGGATACATTTTCTTGCAAAGCTATGACCAGTGACATCCCACTCTGTTTGCTTCCTGATTTCTTGTCTCACTTTTCTTTTTCCTCCATTCTTCCTGCCCTGGATTGTACCCCACAATGATGCATTAACGTGTACATTTTCCTTGTCTTCTGTATATTGAGAACCCCAGACTAAGAAATGATATAAACACTATCTACAAACAGAAGTTTGTATTTGGACAGGGAACCAAGGGCAACATAGAACCCACATAATCATGACCCATGATTCAGTTGTAAAATGGACAACCCTCCAACAGTACACTTCAAATGATTATGCTGTATTACTTAATTGTACACCTGGTTATACAACATTGCATCTTAGGTTTAAATGTCCTCCTGTTAATTTAAGAAGACCGCTCCATTATCCTCCCAGTGTGGCTTATCTGTGCTGCAGCTCGTGAGAAAGTGCATCCTTCTCTAACACATTATTCTATGGATGTAAATCATTGCAAATGTGTATTATACATGTTGATTGTGTCATTTCAGAATATCAGAAATTTCAAAGAGGGCTTTTTCGTGACTTTAGGAAAGAAAGAACTAGTAAATGTCAATATTTCCTTACTGTAAGATTTTAAGTAGAACACACTTAGCTGGAATCTGTTCTATATTGTGTAACATTTGAAGACATTACTTATATAGGTTAACAAAAGAGAAGGAATGACATGATTGCTTTGGAGATGATATACTTAAGTATATATATTTTAAATTATGTGCACACACATGCACAGACATTCACTAATAATATGCTTAATGCAGTTAAACCTAGGATCATAAAAATCTTATTCCTATGCTTTGTAAAAAAAAGTTGAGTAATTTAGATTACTAATTCATATTTTCAAAGCTTGTAGATTTTGAAGATTTATGCTTCCACCTTAAAAAAATGTAGAAATGGCAAACAATCTGGCAAAGTGTGTTTGAAAAGTTAAATATCTCTTTATCTGTATATTTCTATATGCTTGCCAATTATGTGTTATGTATTTAAAAACTAAATGTACATTTATTGCCAGCATTTCAGTAGACTTCTGCAGGCAATTATCAGGAATTTATGGGCAAACTTGAAATGGTAATAGAAAATTATTATTTGAAACTCTCAATGTAGCCCTAACCCAAAGCTTTGGTTTCCCTAAAATATGCGTGTGTCAGAGCAATTATTGCACTGGTAAAATCTCGAATATTTTGGAAGGTATCTTTCTATGCTTTTTTTTAAAAATGTATTTATTCATAGAGACACAGCTAGAGAGAGAGGCAGAGACACAGGCAGAGGGAGAAACAGGCACCATGCAGGTAGCCCGATGTGGGACTCGATCCCGGGTCTCCAGGATCACGCCCTAGGCTGCAGGTGGCGCTAAACCGCTGCGCCACTGGGGCTGCCCTTTCTACGCTTTTTAAACCAGAAATAATTCAAAAACTATAAATACCAAAGCCAATAAATTAGTACTGTCTTTTTATTTGGGGGGGGGGGGTTCTGTACCAAAGATCACCTAGCTGTCTGATTTAATACATTTGATTTTTTTTTATATCCTAGAACTCTCAGTTGATAGATTGCTTGCATGAATATGTTCTTTGTGAATTAGTAACAGATGCTTTAAGGACTGAATGTGGAGAAACCATGTCATTCAACGCTGTGGCACACTTTTAGTCGTGGCAGTTATTTGGCAAAATATATGTTCTCCTTTTCAACTGTTGGGATTTTTTACTTCTTCCTGCCACCAAAATATTCATGCATGATAATTCCTCTGATGGTTTTTCATTCTCTTTGGTGCGTGTGCATGTGTTATTTTGCAGAATTCTATTAAATCGCCTCTCAAGAAATCACGTGTTGAGAAGGTGACCAATGTGCAGATCCTGGTGGTGTTCGTGCTGCTTCTGGCCATGTCCCTGGTGAGCTGCTTGGGAGCCATACTCTGGAATGTAGAAGGCACTTGGTACTTCGGGACAAAAGGTAAGTGTCTGGGGGTGGTAAGGAGCTACCATTTGGGGAGTTGTAGTGCTTCTAAAATGACTTTAAACACTTGTTTCCACGTTTTTATTTGAAAGGGAAAGTCCTTGTTTTAACTGGTGGTGGGTTTTTTTGTTGTTGTTATTGTTATTGTTTGTTTTCTGAGATGCAGAGGATTAATGAATTTAGAAACCGAGTGTTTCCTTCTTGACATTGTTCTGCCAGTTCCACATAATCTTGGCTTTCCAGAATAAAGGAGAGGGAGAATACAGGCAGAGGAAAGAGATGGGAGCCAGACAGACAAGGCCCACTTCTTCGTCAACAGGAGAACTTGGACAAAGCTTTTTATTTCTTTGAGCTTGGCTTCCCTCATTCGAAAATGGGGATAATACCCACTTCACTGGGTTAGTACAGTGCTCTGCACACAATGAATGATGCCAAGAAAATGAGGACAAGGGGCCCCACAGGGGATTCAGTGGTTAAATTGACCAGAAGGTCAGCAAAAGACTTAAAGGTAAACTGATACTTGACATTCAAAGTTGTCTTTTTTTTTTTTCCCACTTCTTTCTTTCCATGTTTTCAGAATTAGCCATCATGCATCTTTCTGCCTTTTCTCATCTATCAGCTGGAGATTTTATTGTTCTAACTTCCCTTGAGAGGATCTGTCTGGAGCATCTTAAAAATATAGAAGCTAAGATAAATACTTTGTAGGTTGGATAAAAAAAAAATAAAAGATTCATTCTTATGCAGTTTGAGTTTCTAAATGGTACCTGTTCAGTTTCTATCTCAAGCTTTTAGATTTTCAGTGATTCCAAAAAAGTAATCTCAATTTAAATATGCTTATTTAATTTGCCCTAGCCCAGGGCTGTGAATATTATCTTATTTAGAAACAGATATAAATTCTTACAAAAGTCTTACAAAAATAAAGTTTTATTGAAACACAGCCATACTGATATTTTGATGTCGATAAAAATGTGTCAAGTTCTGCATACCCTACAAATGACCTGTACTTACCTTCTGATCAGACTTCTTGAAAGAAGACACAACCCTCACTGTTTCTATTTTCTTACATCTTGGTCACTCTTGGGTCCATTTCCATCTGCAAGCCACTTCAATCCGTCTACTGGAATTGTGGCACAAGGGTAGGAATCAATTTGTAATTGCCAAACCCAATGGTCATTTTTTAAGTGGAATCCATTTGGACCTACGCCACCCTCTTATTTAAAAAAAAAACAAACCACTCTTCTCTATTTGATTTGTAGAAACATTGATCCACCTTTTAAATACTAGTGCTTTTCAGGATCCTAGGTTAACCAAGAATGTCTCAACTTGGGTCCATAAATCTTGAGAATTTTGTGAAAATTTCATTCATTTATGTATGTTTGCATTGTTTTTTTCCTGCAGAAGGACCTTCACCAGCTTCTTAGGGATTATCTTGTCCAACTAGATCCTTCTAACAGAGCTCACTCACTCTAATAATCTCAACTGCCATCTATCAGTTGATGTCTTCTACCTGTTTGCCTCCAGCTCAGATCACTCTATGAATTACTAACATTGTTTCCTGGACATTGCTTTCCAGGTATCATGTAGACTTCTTAACTCAGCATGTACAAAACTAAATTCATCCCCCCCCCCCGCAAATCAGTGTCTATTTTCAGTATTCTCCATGTAAACTGTAGGTACTGCTATCCAAACATCATCCACGCTGAAACATAAAGGTCACTCTTACCCCTCCTTCTCAGCTTCCTCCTCTTTTCTCCACTCATACCCTCATGGTCTTCTTCATCCAATCAGTTCCAAAGTCTTGTTCATTTCATTTTTTCAATATTTTCTCTGTGTGCACCCTCTTTTTCATCCCTGGACTACTGCTACAATTCTCCAACTGGTTTTCCAGCCCTCAGTCAAATTCCACTCAAATTCATTCTTCATACAGTTTCTAGAAAGATGTAGATAAAAAGTAGTTAAGAATACATGTAGTAGCCTTAGTGTATCCTATTGTCTATAATGGCTTGGTAGACTACTGCCTGATGCCCCACTGCTTGCTTTTGTAAATAAAGTTTTATTGGAACATGGCTGTACTCATTCATTTATGTATTATCTGTGATTGCTTTTAACGCTACAATAGCAAGGTTGAGTAGTTAAAAACAGAGACTGTATGTCCTGAAAAACCTAAAATATTTACACTCTGGCTGTAGATTCCTGGCCTACAGGGTCAAGATAAATCTCCATAGCATGGCACTCAGGAGTTTTATAACCTGGTCCTAACTCCATCACCTGATATCCTACCACCCCTTCCTGAATACTTAGTCTCTATTCACAGAAGACTGACTTTTGTTCTCTTTCATGATCCTTCCATCTACCAGTTGCTTCAGCATCTCTATGCCTTTTATCATGTGTTCCTTCCTTCTGCCTCAAAAGTGTCTCTGGTCCCTTCTTGACTGGATACCTGTCATTTCTCATTTCAGTCCAAGATGAGATATTACCTTCTCCTGTAGCATTTCCCATATCTTATCTTTCTCTCTTAATTTAATTAGGAACCCTCTTGGCTTCTGTAATATCCTTAATAGATATCATTCCATTTCCATGTTTTATTATTATTGCTATGTCTCCTGCCCCCAGCTAGATTGTGAATTTTTGAAGACAGGAAGCATTGTAATCTTTAACTCCAAGAACAGCGCCGTTTCATAATAGAAACTCACTAATTAATTTTTTGGCTAAAAGAAATAATTTTATATTTAGAAGCAGAACTGTATAGATTTCTAGACCAGTCCCTTGTTTTGTGAAAGTAAAATAGACTCTGTATTTTTACCAAAAAGTATAGAGGAACTTAGTGGTTTGTTTGGAATGAGAACCCGTAATTGACTCTGGACTATATTTCTCTACCCAGGATATTCTATTCCAAAAGAAGAAAATGGTATTGGGTAACTAAAGTATAACCTTATTTTCAGTAATTAATAAAATGTAGGAAAGCACTAAAGATCTCCTGTCTGCTTCTCTGTCTCATGACTGTTTATTATTAACACAGTCATAATAATATCTGCCTCTAGTATGCCTAGAAGAATAATTCATGATCTTAAAATTATACAGTAAGTATAAAAGTATAATCATGGCAAGGAAGGGAAAGCTAGAAAACTCACAGTGATAACAATTTGAATAGAAATTGTAGTGAATTAAATTCGACTTTTAAATTGATGGTAAATTTAGAAATCTATATTTAACTACTGTTGTTCTAAATCAACAGGAAAAATGAATATAAAATTTTAAGTTAAATTATTACTTAATTTTGTCCCCATATGTACACATTTGTGTTTAATTAATTAAATTTTACAAATCAATTTGTGTTTTTATAACTGGAATCTTTTCAGTTATTACTCCTTCTCCCATAACTCAACATATAAATTTAATATTTAAGATTGAGATGTAAGTTTTCAGAATGACATATATAAAGCAGTAGGTATATGTCCCCTGAATACCTTCTAGGTATTTTTCAGTAAATTTCTGTGAAGTTAGAATGAATTTTTATTGAAAAACTACTCTCTCAAACATATTTATCTCTTTAAAATCCAACCTTAATGAAGAGCTTTTATCACTAGGTTTTACAAAGTATATTCTTTTTTTTTCTTTTCCTTTTGGTTTCATTTTCCTTCATTCCCTGAGTTTTCAAAATCATTAATTATTTCTGTTTTCAAGCTACATAGTTCCAGCTAAATAAAAGATCTTCATCATTCTCTTCACTTCATTGTCTCCATTTAACAAACTCCCTTCTTCAAAACTTTGCTGTGCCCTCCCTCTGGGCCCTCCACTTTGTGTTATTGTTGCTACTCTCCATGTTCAAGGCCATTGTGGAATTCATTGTGCCATAATTATTGACTCATCTTACTTTCTCAAGCTGCACCCAGTGTTCCTTGAGGGCAGGGTCTACTCTTACTAGATCTTGTATGTTCATACTTGTCAAACATCCTTTACATAGTTGGTGCTTAACTGATACTTTAAAAACCATTTTGATGTATCCATTTAATTACGCTTCTAATAATTTTCATGGAGAAATTTTCACAATTTTAGAAAGTAATAATGCAAACAAAGATGAATAAAGATATTGCCTGAAGCTGTGACATGTTTTCTCTGATCTTCTTCCACAGATTACAGCTCCCACAGCTTAGGGTTTGACTTATTGGTGTTCATCATCCTATACCACAATCTCATTCCCATTAGTCTACTGGTCACTCTGGAAATTGTGAAATATGTTCAGGCCATGTTTATAAACTGGGTGAGTATTGAAATCGGAAAGTTTAACAAACAGTTCTCTCTTGGTCTGTGGCTTCGGTTTTAAAAATCAGTATAATCTTACCACGATGCTAGTACATGGGACAGTTGTGCTTTTGACAGGAAAGCCAAACATTGGTGTCAGCCTAACTCAGCCATGCCTTGTACCTCTCTCAGTCACTCTTGAAGACACAATTTTTTAAAATATATTTTTTTCTAGCTGAGAGGAAAGATTTAAGAGCTAGTGGCTTAGAGCAACTGTAAAGAGATAGCTCCTTAAAATTTAAGATACTCTAGAGGAGGAGGGTCCAGTAGACTTATAATAGATTTATTTATCTTGGCAAGAGTGACAGAAACAGCTATTCCAGAATCATTTCAAATTAAGGAAAAGATTTCTTAAGTGAAAACCATGCATTCACTTAATACTTAGTAACATGTGACT
The DNA here is from genome assembly GCF_905146905.1 of Nyctereutes procyonoides. Classification (NCBI taxonomy): domain Eukaryota; kingdom Metazoa; phylum Chordata; class Mammalia; order Carnivora; family Canidae; genus Nyctereutes; species Nyctereutes procyonoides. Next base: position 6,827,106 of record NW_026575033.1, on the reverse strand, counting down.
GAATGAATTTTCCAATTTGAATGTATGTTTGCAATTTTGTTATATTTTAAAAGACTTTTCCTGGAAATAAAATTTTTGCTAGATGTCTCATTAAAATGATCTCCATATGTCAATGAACTACCATCACTTGAAGGATACTGTTATTTTTAACAACCACAAAATGAGACAGAGTGCTTTTAAGTCTATTCTCATTCAATTTTCACAGTAGTGCTATGAGATCTGTGCTATTGCTCTGATTTTGTAGATGTAGTAGCTGCAAATCACACTCAGGATCCCATAGAGTATCTGAGTTAGAGCCAGGATTTGGAAGCCAAGTCTTCTAATACCAAACCAACAACATACTAACATTTGTTTTTATATAGCATTGTCTCTCTGAATTAGCTCTGCCAGTGTATATGAGAAACTAGCACCCAAGACTCTCTAGGTATTCTAGACTTGCCATTTTGAATTTTCTTATGTCAGTCATGTCAGAAAACCAGTGGTAGTACAGTCGACCTGAAGAAATTTTGAGCCTTGTTCTGACTGTGGCTTGGCTATTTTGTTTCATTTCTTGCAGGATGAAGATATGCATTACAAAGAAAATAATATCTATGCCATTGCTAGAACATCCAACCTTAATGAAGAGCTTGGGCAGGTGAGGGTCTCTTCAGGGACTGAGTATGTGACAAGAACTTTGAAGAAAGTGGATCTAGGAAGAGCATGTGCAAGGTCAAAGTGCTGAATTCAGCCATAGGCTATAGTTAATATGATATCCATATGGAGCTTCAAAAGTGTGGTTTGTTAAAAATATTGATAATGCAACATGGGTTGCAAGTAGAATGGAAGTAATGCAGGTTATTCATGTACTTATGAAAGAATAGAGGAGCTGGAGAGGCAGGCAGGGAAGCCTTCAGTTGGCTCTCAAATTTTCAGTTAGCTTTCAGGAGTCACAGGAGCTTGGGAACCTGGCACTGGTGGCCATGCTCCTGGAGGATTTAATGACATAATGTATTTGTGATACACTCAGCACAGTACCTGGTATGAAGAAGGGGTTTAATTAATGCTAGTAATTATAACCAGTAATTTGCATATATGATTTCTAACTTATGATTACATTGTGTAGTATCATTTGAATAGTGAGTTTTCAGGAAATATTTATTTTAGAAGGTTTCTGGCACCTGGAAATAATTGATCTGAGAACATGAACAGCCTTTTTACCTTGGACAACTAAAGTTGAAGGAGGATGGAACCATCAGCTTTCTAGCAACTTTTCTGCTCATGAAAATCTGATTATTTACTAATTCTTTAGAACATATGATTTCAGTTGACAGTTGGGAAAAGATCACTTTATCCACCTTGCCTAGTCAGTTGACTCTAGCCTTTTTAGGGTAGTAATTAAATATAATAAAACTGCCTGTGGAACTCAAGCTTTAAAAATTAATTATGTTGTGTATGTAGGTAATATACAAAGGTAAGAGCAGAAATCAGTGATATTGAAAACAGGACAATAGAGTTTAATATTCAGAATATATTTAAAATCACCTACAATTCAACAGCAAAACCACAAATAACCTAATTCAAGAATTGGCAAGGGATTTTAAAAGACATTTCTCTAAAGAATATATGTAAATGGACAATAAGCACATGAAAAGGTGGTCAACATCACTAATCTTTTGGGAAATGCAAATGAAAACCACTCTGAGACACCACTTCATGCCCAATAGGATGGCTACTATAAAACAATAATAACAACAGAGAACAAAAAGTATTCAAGAGGAGATGGAAAAAGCAGAACCCTTGTGTAAAACTGGTGAAAATGTAGAATGATGCAGTCACTGTGGAAAACAGTATGGTGAAACCTCAAAAAATTAAACCAAGGACTCCACATGTTACAACAATTCTACTTTTGGATATTTTCATGAAAGAATTAAAAGTAGGGACTCAAACAGCTATTGTACACAAACGTTCTTAGCAGCATTATTCACAATAGCTAAAAGGTGGAAACAACCAAAATGTCCATCAATAGATAAATGAGTAAACAAAATATGTTAAATACATACCAATAGAATATTATTCAGCCCTGAAAATGAATGAAATTCAGAAACATGCTACAACATAGATAGACTGTGCCTATCGCACTAAATGAAACATGCCAGACACAAAAGGACAAACAGTATATGATTCCACTTATATGTACCTGAAATAGACTTATAGAGTCAGGAAGCAGTATAGTGGTTACCTGGGGCTATGGGGACAAGAGAGAATGGAGAGTTACTGTATTGTTGAGTTGGTAGGAGGTTTCAATTTGGGATGATGAAAAAGTTCTGGAGATGCATGGTGGTGATGATTGTATGTGAATGTGCTCAATAACACTTAAAAAATGGCTAAAATGGTAAATTCTATCCAAGTACATTTTTCTACAATAATAAAAAATGCTTTAACACTGCCTCTTTTCCTTTTTTATTGAGGTATAATTGACATTTATGATTATATTAGTTTCAGGTATACAACATAATGTTTTGAAGAAGACAAAAGAAAACAATGTAATGGTTTGATATTTATAAATATTGGAAAATGACCATCATGATACATCTGATTAACATCCATCACCATACATTATTTACAGAGTTCTAGTGATGAGAACTTTTGAATATGCAATATAGTATTTTTTTGAACATGCAATATAGTATTTTTAACTATAATCAACATGCTATACATTAGATCCTCAGGATTTACATATTTTATAACTGGAAATTTGTACCTTTTGACCCCCCCTCACCCATTTTGCTTATCTACCACTCCTTGCCTGTGATAACTACCAATTTGTTCTCTGTAATTATGAGTTTAGTTATTTTTCTTTTTCAGATCACACATGTAGTATTTGTCTTTCTTTGTCTGATTTATTTCAGGTAGCAAAATGCCCTCAAAGTCTTTTTTCTGTTATACAAATGGCAAGATTTCTTTTTTTTCTCATGGCTGAATTTTTGTGTAAGTGGGTATGTGTGTATATAATTATGTATCATTATATATATACCATTTTCTTTATCCATTCATCCATCGACAGACATCTTGCTATTGTACATATGCTGCCATGAACATGAGGGTACATATATCTTTTTGGGTTAGTGTTTTAATTTTCTTCCGATAAATACCTAGAAGTGGAATTGCTGGATCATATGGTAGTTCTATTTTTAATTTTTTGAGGAGTCAAGCTGTTTTCCATGGTGGTTGCCCCAATTTACATTCCCACCAACAGTATATAAGTGTTCTTTTTTTCTCCACATCGTTGCCAACACTTGTTATTTTTTGTCTTTTTTTTTTAAGATTGTATTTATTTATTTGAGAGAGAGAGAGAGAGCGAGCAGAAGTGAGGTAGGGGTGGTGCAGAGAGAGAAGGACAAGCAGGCTCCATGCTGAGACTCTGGGATCATGACCTGAGCTGAAGACAGATGCTTAACTGAATGAGCCACCCAGGTGCTCCTTGTTATTTTTTGTCTTTTGGTTAATAACCATTCTAATAGGTGTGAAGTGATGTCTCATTATGGTTCTGATGGTTATCTGTTCTGATTTGCATTTCCCTGATGATTAGTGATGCTGAGCATTCTTTTAATGTGTCTGTTGGCTATTTGTATGTCTTCTTTGGAAAAATGTCTATTGACGTTCTCTTATTTTTTAAATTGGATTGTTATTTTGTAGTGGAGTTGTAGAAGTTCTTCATATATTTTGAATATTAACCCCCCTCATCAAATATATGATTTGCAAATATTTTTTTTCCATTCATTGTGTTACCTTGTCATTTTGTAGGTGGTTTGCTTTGCAGAAGCTTTTTATTTATTAAAGATTTTATTTACTTATTTGAGAGAGAGAGCAGAGCAAGAGAGAGTACACGAACTGGGGGGAGAGGTAGAGGCTGAGGAAGAGGGAAAAAATGGGCTCCTAGCTGAGCAGGGAGCACAAGGTGTGGGGCTCAATTCCAGAAACCTAGGATCATGACCTGAGCTGAAGGCAGTTGCTTAACCAACTGAGTCACCTAGGCGCTCCATGTTGCCTTAGTTTTTAGTGTCAAATCCAAGACATCATCACCAATAGTGATGTCAAAGAGCTATTACCTGTGTTTTCTTCTAGTTTCATGGTTTCAGGTTCTTCTGTTCAAGTCTTTCATCAATTTTGAGTTAATTTGTATATGGTGTAAGAAAGTTGTCCAGTTTTATTCTTTTGCATATGGTTGCCTAGTTTATTGAAGAGACTGTCATTTATTTATTGAAAACCATTTATTGAAGAAACTGTACTGTCCCTATCATTTATTTTTGGCTCCTTTGTTCTAAATTGATAAGAGGTGCATTGCTTATTTCTGAGTTCTTTATTGTGTTCCATTGATCTATGTGTCTGTTCTCATGCCAATAGCATACATTTGGATTTCTATAGTTTTGTAATGTAGTTTGAAATTAAGAAGCATGATGCCTCCAGCTTAGTTCTTCTTTCTCAAGACTGCCTTGGTTATTTGGGGTCTTTCATGATTCCATATACATTTTGTTCTAAATCTGTGAAAAATACCATTGGAATCTTGATAGGGATTACATTGAATCTGTAGTTTGCTTTGGGTAGTATGGATATTTTAACAATGTTAATTCCTCCAATGCATGAATGTGGAATATCTTTCCATTTATTTGTGTCTTTCTCACTTTCTCTCATCAGTGTATAGGTCTTTCATTTCCTTGATTAAATTTATTCTTAGGTTTTTTGTTCTTTTTGATGTAACTGTCAATGAAATTGTTAATTTCTCTTTTTCTGGTAGTTCATGCAACAGAATGTATTAATGTATAGAAATGCAGCATTATGCTATATGTTGACTGACTAGAATTTAAATAAAATTTGAAAAATAAATAAAAGTAAAAATTGAAATAAAAATAGAGTTAACCATAATGTAAACTATCGATTTCAGTAATAATGATAAGGCAGTGTAAGTTCATCCATTATAACAGATGTACCACTCTGGGGCAGGATATCAATAGTAAGGGAGGCTGTGCATGTGTGGGTACAGAAGATAACTCTGTATTTTCTACTTAATTTTAGTATGAACCTAAAACTGCTATAAAAAAGTCTATTTAAAAAAATTCATAACTAATTTTTAAAAAAGAGAACAAAATACAATAGATTTCTGTATGTTGACTTTATATCCTGCAACTTTATTATTTTTTTAAAGATTTTATTTATTTATTCATGACAGACACAGAGAGAGAGAGGCAGAGACACAAGCAGAGGGAGAAGCAGCTGCCATGTAGGGAGCCTGATGTGGGACTTGATCCCGGGTCTCCAGGATCACACCCCGGGCTGAAGGTGGTGCTAAATCGCTAGGCCACCGGGACTGCCCCCTGCAACTTTATTGAATCCATTAATTCAAATGGGGTTTTGTTGCAATCTTTAAGATTTTCTTTTTTTTAAGATTTTATTTATTTATTCATAAGAGACACACACAGAGAGAGAGGCAGAGACACAGGCAGAGGGAGAAGCAGGCTCCATGCAGGGAGCCCAACATGGGACTTGATCCCGAGTCTCCAGAATCACGCTCTGGGCTGAAGGCGCTGCTAAATCGTGGAGCCATCCAGGCTGCCCTCTTTAAGTTTCTATATGTAGAATGTCACCTGTAGATAGTGACAGTTTTACTTCTTCCTTTTAAATTTGGATGCCTTTTTAATTTGGAAGAAATTAAATTTCTTGCCTAATTGCTCTGGACAGGACTTCCAATGTTGAACAAAGTGGTGAGAGTAGATGATCTTTCTTGTTTCTAATCATAGAGCAAAAGCTTTCAGCTTTTCCCCATTGACCTTTAGTGTTAGCTGCAAGCTTGTTATACTGGCCTTTATTATGCTGAGGTTTGTTTCCCTTAGCCTCACTTCATTGTGAGTTTTTATCACAAATGGATGTTGAATATTGTGAAGTGCTTTTTCTGTGCCTATTGAGATGGTCATATGATTTATATTCTTTATTTTGTTAATGTAGTATATCCCATTGACTGATTTATTGAACTGTTCTTGTATCCCTGGAATGAATTCCACTTGATTATGTTGTGTGACCCTTTCAATGTACTGTTGAATTTGATTGGCTAATATTTCGTCAAGTATTTTTGCATCTATGTTCATCAGGGATATTGGCTTGTAATTTTTTTCTTATGGTGTCTTTGGTTTTGGGGTGTGGATGTGTGTATCTGTCTGTCTATAAATCTTAATTTTTTCAAGAGACATTTGATGAAATTTCTTGTGGCAAAAAAAAATGAACTTGAACTTCTGATTTTCTTAGGTTTGATGGCTTGAAATTTACTTTGCATATTAACATAGAATTTCACCTGTAGTATAAAACAGAGAATAGAATCTCTAAAAGAAGTGTAATTATTAAAGGTAGAATTCTTATAGATTGAACTTCTTGTTTCCTTAAAGTTCAAATATTTTGAGGATTTCAAGAAAGAACTTAATTTTGTCTTTGCTCTCTAAATATATTTTATATTTATGTTATTTATCATGTTTATTTTTTCTTTATTTAGGTAAAATACTTATTTTCTGATAAAACAGGAACCCTTACTTGCAATATTATGAAATTTAAGAAATGTTCCATTGCAGGTATAATATATGGGTAAGTGTTTTTATTGCCATGCTCTGTTGAAAATTCTCATTTTTTTTCTTAACAAATTAATTACCCTTTATTTACTTCAAAACTTATATGAATTTCTAATAACATAGCTATAACTGAATGAGATTAAAACTTAAACCTAAATGAAAATTTGCAGTTGTTAAAAATATATGGCTTATATCTGCTTTTATATGTGGCTAGGATCCCTAAGGCATTTTATAGCTACAGTCTTAAAACCATTATATTTCCTCTTTCATTTTTCCTCAGGAATCAGTCAGACAAAAGTGATATCAATATAAAAAAATTAAGGTAACTAGACAACATTCTTTTCTACTTTGCCCATGTTCCTTCCCCCCCACAATGGACTTTTTAAAAAAATCAATACTAGTGTTCTGATGTATAACACAGCTGTCCCTTGTCCTAGACCTCCAAAGGCAGTTCCCAGAAATCTCCCCATGTGTTATTCAAAGAACCCAAAATTCAGACTTTGATTTATTGATTTTTTAGTTACTCTGTCTTAAACTCTGTGCCTTAAACTACATGATATTCAATTTAAACATTTAGACATTTTCTTTTTTTAATTTAGGCATTTTCTAGTGCCATTTTGCAACTTGAGGCCTGAGAGGATTATAATTGGACAGAATTTAAAATATTTATTATACAGTTCACCCCTGAATAACACACAGGTTAGGGGTACTGACTTTTCCCATGAAGTTGAAAAATCTATGTATAGCTTTTAACTCCACAATTAACTACTAAGAGGCTACTACTGTTGGACCAGAAGCCTTACTGATTATAATATAAACAGTTGATTAACACATATTTTGTGTGTGTGTGTGTGTGTATATATATATATATATATATATATATTATACTGTGCTCTTACAATAAAGCTAGAGAAAAGGAAATGTCATTAAGACAATTACAAAGAAGACAAAATACATTTACTGTACAAGAAAAATCTGTATTAGGGGACCCACCCAGTTCCTACCCATGTTGTTGAAGGGTCAGCAGTAGCTCTATGTACTGTGTAGTGTAACTTACTGAAAACAGGACAAGGGGCTGTGTGTTTGCTTAAGATCCATGTGATTGCTGACTGGTACCATCAGGAACTTTTATTTACAGCAAATCTTCTCTGTTCTTCCTCAGTCTGTCACCCTCTGTCCTCACAGAGTCCCACGAATTTAATGACCCAACATTACTGCAGAACTTTGAGAATGGTCATGTAAGTCTGCTATTTTCACTCAAAGTTGACACGGTAATGGTAATGCTACACAACTTTAACACATCTATATGGTTTATCATAAGGTATAATTTTATGAGCCAGGAAGGGGTCTTGAAATTTTTTTTTGATGTTAATATCATAAACATCAGATTTTGTACTGCTATCATGGGGGGGGGGCGTGTGTTGCTAAACTTAGTGCGAATGAATCCAAACATTGTACAAGAACATTTTATTTTACCATGTAGCAATCTCTGTAAGAAAGTCTCTAAATGTTTCCAAGCTATTGGGTACTATTATATGTCACCAAGATCTTCACTTAACCGATTTTAAGATACTTATCCACGTGATTTGAAATCTTCTCAAAAATAGAAGTGATCTTTTAAAACATAAAGGTGTACATTTCCTCCCTTTGCTTAAAAACCTTCAGAGAACTGGCACCCCCACCCCCTACAGATTAAATCCTATCTCATTACTGTGACTTTCTCTCCAACCTCATTCTGTGTCATTGTTCCTTTGCTCAAGATGTTGGAGTCACACTTGTCTTGAAGCTCACAAACCCATGACTCAGCTTCTTGCCTTGGGGCCTTTGAAGTGCTCTTCCCTTTGACTGTGTGTGCCACAGTCACATGTCAACGAACACTGCCAACTACCTTTCCATTTAGGTCTGAAGTTAAATATGATCTCTTCGATGTGTTGTTTTTTGTTTTCCTGATCACCTACCTCAAATATGCCCCTCTTTTCTCTGTGACAAGCCCTCTTTGTTTCTTTCAGTTTTGAGAAAACCCATTGCCCCAGTGAGCACAGAGGCTCCAAGAGAGCAGGGTCATCTTACTCACTGAGGCCTCCCCAGCCCTGCACTGTCCCTGCCTTGGTGGCCACTCTACAAACATTTTGAATGCATGACATGGTTTTTAGTCATTGCCAGATTCTGTGGGTACCTGAAGTGAAAACCCACTGTTTGATACTAATCGCAGACTATATATAACACTTATGTCACTGGTGTTGGCAGAGACTCATTAGCTTTGTGCCTTTTTTGTAGCCCACAAAAGATTATATAAAGGAATTTCTTACCCTATTATGCGTGTGCCACACTGTTGTCCCTGAGAGAGATGAAGATAAAATAATCTACCAGGCTTCCTCCCCAGGTAGGTAGGTACTGTGTTTTCCTAAAGCACCCGGCCTGTGATGCACCCTGAGAAGAGGTGATGCTGCCCCTGATCCCTGGATTGTTTCCGTGTTGCTCCTTCCCTAGAGTTCTCATGGGTCAGGGCTATTCATGGTACTGTGCAGTTTTGAGCTGCTCTGTAGCTCTGGGGCTCCTGCTTCCTATACCCTCAAAGGCTGCCATAAGGAGGCTGGTGAGGGGCACTCTCTGAGCTGGGGTTCAATAGAACATTTAGTTAAAACCAGTCACTAGGCAGGAGTAAGTTTAAGGCATTGCAACATCTTGTGATGATTCTATTAATGGCTAATAGAACAAAATCATAATGAGTACTAAGAAAGGATTTTAAACTGGTAAATATACCTTATTCCTGATGAAAGAGGCCTATTAGCCAAATTTCCTCTTTCATGAATATTTTCTGGTCCCTAGATAAGGGCATTGGGATTAAAAAAAAAAAAAAGCTAAATTAAAAAAAAAGTCATGGTATTTTAGTGCTGGAGAATGGAGATCTGTTTTAAATTAAATTTGGTATTAATGTATTTGGTCAATCTCCATTAATACAGACTTTTTATTCACAGATGAAGCAGCTTTAGTGAAATGGGTGAAGAAACTTGGTTTTGTTTTTACTACAAGAACACCAACCTCTGTCACCATAGAAGCTGTGAGTAGCATCTTAAACACTTTCTCATGGTTTACACACCCCTTTCAGAGAGACACAAATAGAGTAGTTGAATGGGGGAGCTCTAGAATCACAGTACCTGGGATTCCCCCACCTTCTCAACCATTGTTCTCAGGCATATTCCTTAACTTCTCTGCTTGCCCCAGTTTTCTTATCATGCATGTCATAGGGTTTGTGTGAGGATTAAAGGAGTTAATATATGTAAAGTAATCAGAATTAGTGCTTTGAGCAGAGAAAGTACTCAATAAAAGTGAACTATTCCAAAGAATTACAATCAACAGATCATCAAGAGAGATACTATTGTTAATGAAAAATTAAAAATTTTCAAGCTATTTTTTGGTGAGTTGTTATTATGTTGAATTTTTCATTTCATGTAATGTAATGTATATTATGTATATATTTTTCTTGCTTTGTCTTGATGACTATTTACCACAGCTTTTGATATTATGGGGAAGAAGTGAAGAATGTAAACATGATGCCCAACATACTAATTTTTTCTAGTAATAATGCAGTCATTAAGGATGCTTACTAGACAGTCATCCTGAGCAGAATGGACTGATTGATTCATCTTTTTTAAGGGTTTTTTTAATAAATTTATTTTTTATTGGTGTTCAATTTACTAACATACAGAATAACACCCAGTGCTCATCCCGTCAAGTGCCCCCCTCAGTGCCCATCACCCATTCACCCCCATCCCTCGCCCTCCTCCCCTTCCACCACCCCTAGTTCGTTTCCCAGAGTTAGGAGTCTTTCATGTTCTGTCTCCCTTTCTGATATTTCCCACACATTTCTTCTCCCTTCCCTTATATTCCCTTTCACTATTATTCATCTTTATATCCATAGTATATGCCACATGGAGAACTCTCAAATTATTTGAAATTCTACATTACCTTATTAGTGAATTGATCCTGGCTATAGGAAGTCAAGAGGCTGTAGCTGGAACAATTTAGAAAGGAATGCAAGTTTTATTGATATAACGTTTTATAGCATGTCATCTCTTTATGTACACCTCTTCAAATTCTCTAAGCGTTAAGGATTTTTTTTGATTGGTGCGATTTTATGAAAAGATTTATTTTCCAATTTCTGTCTGTTGACTGTTTCATTGACTCCATATGCCCTTGCAACATTAGAGTTCATAAAATGTTGAAAAGAGTGTTTTAGTTTTAAATTTGTACTGTGAGAAGCATCTTTGCATATTCCACAGTTTGCAAACAATGTTCTTGCCAGAAGAGGGCACCATTATCTCATCAGGTTTGCAAGAAAATTTCTATTTTGAAAAAGATGTGTAGTTGTAGGGTAAAATTTGTTTCTGACTGGGAGAGTGAACTATTTTGCAGGATGAGTAGTTTTTTCCTTGGGTAAGAAGACGTTGTCTTATCTTCCTGTAGATGGGAGAAAACTTCACATTTGAAATTCTTAATATTCTGGAATTTTCTAGGTAAGATACCTTTTCATTCTGTTCACATATCCTCCAGGGTTCCTTCTGTGACTCTTCAGTTGAGATTTGATAATGCAAATCAAAACTTGAATGCAGAATCACAAAAATTCTAGTTAGCTTTCCTCCACCCTTTATCTGAGCGTGGTGCTCGCTCATCATTAGGCCAAATCCCTTTTTGTAGCTGAGAGGGGTTCCCACGCCTCTCCTTCCTAGCACTTGTCAGAGTCACACTTGAGATTTTACATCTGGGTTACTACTTATTGACTATGTTGCCAACTAGATCCTAAGTTCCAGGAGGGCCAGAGTCACCTTCTATGGAATCTGGTATCTAGTAAGTGCTTGATAAACATTTGATGAATGGATGAATAGTAAACATTATTTTAACCAATAAACCCAAAACTATTTCTTTAAAAATAGACAGTGTATTAATTCATTTTTTCCCCCAAAGGAAACAATGTATGTCCAGATCCTTCTTTTCCCTTAGACTTCAGAAGGCCTCCTGGTTCAGCCACTATGGCCTGATCCCCGAAGCCTATTGTGAGGATATTGGCGATGATTTTATTTTCTTTGTACTGTTTTGAATACTCAGGAAGTCTTATCGCTTAGACTATCTGAGCATTTCTAATGTGGAATCTGAAAAATTAGAAAAGGAAATTCTAGAAAATTAGAAAAAGAATAATTCATTCTTTTCAAGACCAGATGATTTTTTAAAATCATATTTTTTAAAGGCTTGTTAGCCAATGACATCTTTTTAAAAAAAGCTCTAAATCTCAGAAAAGTTGTTACCATTTTTTTCCTCTCTCTAGGAAAGGTTTTTCTAAAAACTTTATTTTAAGAAAATGTATTTTGATGTTCATTCTAGCTTTCCCCTTACTTAATATCTGATTATCACTATTATTGGAGCACTCATTTCCTGTCCTTAAAAGATAAGCTTCTGGCTAGGTGACACTTAAATGACTCAGTTGTCTTTAGTAGTATTCTGACAGCTAAGTAGTTAAAGCAATTGCTAGTCCCTATCTTTTTGACAAGTACTTTCTAGCTCATATGTTCAGGTATAGAACTACTCACTGGAACCCTCCTTGGATTGTGTCGCGAGATATGATAAATACCTGAGAAAGTGCTGAGTTGCTGGTAGTTTGTTTGGGTCTCTTGAAAAGTGGTTATAGGCCATCCAGGGTGATGGTCAGGGAATGACAAGATGAGGAAGAAGGAAAAAAAACAACAACCAATTTTGACCAGTTTACTTTGGCAGTGTGGGGGGTAAGGTGGAGAGGGTAGATCTTCAAGCCTATCTGGCCTGCTAAATCAGGAATAAAATCCATGAGTTTAGGTTCTACCATCAGAAAAAAAAACAAGAACAAAATGAAAAAAATCCAAAGGACTTTGAGACAGAACTATACATAAAAATAACTATACATAAAAGTAACAAGCCAGCAGGTTAATATCTCTATGCAGCAGGGTGAGAACAGGAAGGTCTACCTGATAGAGACAAATGTATTGTGCCAATACATTTCCCTGGAGGAAAAGGAGAGTAACTGGGAAATAGTAGTAGAAGGTGGACATTTGTATTAGAATCTCAGTTTGAGAAAGTAGGTAGAAAATAGGTAGAAAGTAGTTTAAGAAACGGAGACTAGCAAGAAACATATTGGCCTTTTCCCTAATGGTCAGCTGAGGACTTTGAGAATTCTTGTAACTTTGATTTTGAATGTGTGTGTGAGCACCATGTACTGAGGAACATAGAAGTTAATAATACATTTCATATTGTTTTAGTAATAGAAAAAGGATGTCTGTAATTGTGCGAACTCCTACAGGAAATCTCCGGCTCTACTGTAAAGGGGCTGTAAGTATAGGGATTCATTATTCATATTAACTCCTTCTCACTGTTTCAACAACTTGTAGGAAGCCTTTTATGACTTCAGAATATTTTAAAATGTTTTTACTTTGTGTCTGCTGTTGCCACTGGTTGTTGACAGCATCATCCAAGAGTGAAATAGAGTAGCCTCAAAGCTTCCCCAAGAGTCAAGTGCATTGAAATTTATGGTGGTTCACACCAGAGTATTTTTTTTTAAGATTTTATTTATTTATTCATGAGATACAGAGAGAGGAAGAGACACAGGCAGAGGGGAGAAACAGGCAGGGAGGCAGGGAGCCCGTCGTGGGACTGGATCCCGGGTCTCCAGGATCAGGCCCTGGGCTGATTGCGGTGCTAAACCGCTGAGCCACCCAGGCTTCCCCCACACCAAAGTGTTTATTAAGCTTTAATGTTAGTGAAATATTTGTTATTAAGTTGCTTTGTGGAAAACTAATGATTAACTTGTTGATGCTAAGGGTTTAAAACAGGAATTTTGATCCCAGTTTCAAGCCCAAAGTGCTTAGATTTGGTGAATCTCAGGAAATGGCTTTACCTCTATAAATCCTTTTTTCTTTTTTTTAAGACTTGTGTATATGTTCACAGACATAAGTACTTAAAAGAAAAACAGCTTTATTCAGGCAAAAGGGACATAAAATAGACTGCACATATTTAAAGTGTACAATTTGGTAAGTTTTGACACCAATCTGCTTTTTGTCACTATACATTTATTTGCATTTACTAAATTTTATATAAAGTCATATAGGTTGTATGGCTTTTTCTCTGGCTTCTTCTACTCATAATTACTTTAAAATTCATAAACATTGTAGTTCATTTCTTCATTTTGCTGAGTGGTATTCCATTGTGTGGATATAGCAGTTTGTTCATCCATCACCTGTTAATGGACTTTTTGTTTGCAGTTTTGTCTACTACAAACAATGTTCCTATAAACATTTGTGTACAAGTCCTTGTATGAACATATAGTTTCCTTTCTCTTTGGTAAATATCTAGCAGTAAAATGGCTAGGTCAATGGAAGGTGTATTTTAACTTTTAAGAAACCACCAAACTGTGGTCACATTCCTACCAGCAGTTGTCACCAACACTTGACATGGTTATTCTCTTTAATTTTAGCCATTCTAATAGGTGTGTATATCATTGTGAATTTAATTTACATTTCCATGCCATGACTGATGACAGTGAGCATCTTTTCATGTGCTTATTTTCTATCTGTGCTGGGGTTCCCAAGACTACCCATATCTTTTTAGTGGATCTCTAAAAGGATGCATGATTATATGCATGGTTAAGATGTATTACAGTAATGTAGCAAGGATACACAACCAGATTATAAGGGAAAAGTCACAAGCAGAGTCTGGAGGAATCCATGTGCAGGCTTCACATGGGAAGTTCATATCTGTTCAGAGAATTGAATACAAGCCAAATTCCTTAGACACCAGCCAAGAGCCAACCTTATAAGTAGGTCTTTCTAAGGATAGCCTTCTCTGACCTATGATGATAACTCTTTTCTGCACATTACCCAATTATTTTCTTTGGTGAAACGTCTGTTTAAATATTTGGCCCTATTTTTATAACTGTTTGTTTTTCTTTTTATTGAGTTTTGAGAATTCTTTTTTAACTTTTGGATATAGGTCCCTTATCAAATACATGATCTGCAAATATCTGTGGCTTATCTTTTCATTCTCTTAACAGTGTCTTTGAAGAACAGACATTTGTAATTTTGATGAAGTCCAATTCAACAGTTTGTTCCTTTATGGGTCATGCTTTTAGCAACCCATCTAACAAATCTTTGCCTAATTAAAGGTCACACAGATTTCTGCTTGTTTTCTCCTCCTTTGTATAGTTTTAGGGTTTATGTTTACCTCTGGAAACCAACTTGAATGATTTGTGGATATAGTATGAGACATAAGTTCATGTTTACAGATGAATATTTAATTTTCCAGCACCATTTATTTATTTATTTATTTTTAATTTTTATTTATTTATGATAGAGAGAGAGAGAGAGAGAGGCAGAGACACAGGCAGAGGGAGAAGCAGGCTCCATGCACCAGGATCCTGATGTGGGATTCGATCCTGGGTCTCCAGTATCGCGCCCTGGGCCAAAGGCAGGCGCCAAACTGCTGCGCCACTCAGGGATCCCCCATTTTTTAATTTTTAAAAGATTTTATTTACTTATTCATGAGAAACAGAGAGAGGCAGAGACACAGGCAGAGGGAGAAACAGACTGCATTCATGGAGCCTGACGTGGGACTCCATCCGGGGTCTCCAGGATCACGCCCCGGGCGGAAGGCAGCGCTAAACCACTGAGCCACCCAGGCTGCCCTCCAGCACCATTTATTAAACTGTTTATTCTTTCTTCACTTCTAGCCCTGTAAAATTAATGGGGAGTATTCTTTGCATTTCAGTTTTCTGGAAAAGTGTGTGTGGAATTGATATTATTTGTTCTTAAAATCTTTGCTAAAATTTACCAGAAAGCCACCTGAACATGAGGGCAGGCTAGCTAGACAGTTATTGGTTTTATTTATTCATTTTTTCAGTTATTTGGTTTTATTGATCTTCCTGAAGAAATTGCTTTCAGATTTGATTTTTTCTGAATGTTTCCCTGTTTTCTGTTTCATCTGTTTCTACTCTCTATTATTTCCATTCTTTGCTTACTTGTGGTTTGATTTCCTCCTCTTTCTCTAGCTTCATAAGGCAAAACTTGATTTATTTTTAATACCAATGTTTAGTGCTATAAATATCCTCCAAATTATTGCTTTAGTAGCATGCCACAAATTTTGATTTGTGCTGTATTTTCATCTTCAGTCACTTCAAAATATTCTAATATTCTAAGTTTTCTTTTGATTTCTTCTTTGACTCATGAGTTATTTTGAAGTGGGTCAGTTTTCAAATATTTAGGAATTTTCCAGAAATATTCCTTTAATTGACTTATGACATAATTCCATTTTATTACAGAACATACTTTGTATGACTTGACTCCTTTTAATTTTGTTGGAACTTGTTTTATGGCTCAGACTGTGACCTATCTAATGGGAAATGTTTTGTATGCACTTAAAAAACCTGAGTATTCTGCTGTTTTGGGGTAAAGTAGTTTATTAACTATCAGTTAAGTCAAGTTTATTGATAGTGTTATTCAAATCTTCCATATCCTTAATGATTTTTTGTCTACTTGTTCTATCAATTATTGAAAGGGGGATATTGAAACCCTCAACTGTCATTGTTGATTTGTGTTTTTCATCTTGAAGTTCTGTTAGTTTTTACTTCATTGCATTTGCTTCAATTAGTTTTATCTTCATTTTAAAACGATGTTATTAGATGCATAAACATTCAGAATTGCTAATTCCTCTTGATAAATCAACCCCTTTGTCATTGCAAAATGATTTTCCTTATCCCTGGCAATTTTCTTTACTCTGAAATCTCTATTGTCGTTGTAATATAGCCATTCCAGGCTTCTTTTGATTCGTGTTGGTAGGGAGTATCTTTTTCTTTCTTTTTAATCCATTTGTGTCTGTATATTTAAAGTGTGATTTCTAGAGGGCATGTAGTTGGTTCATTCACTTCATACTTATCCTGGAAATCTCTCCCTTTTAACTACATATTTAGACCATTTACCTGTGTGCTTATGGATACAGCTAGTTTAAATACATCATCTTGCCATTTATTTTCTATGTGTCCCAGTTCTTTTTTTCTTTATTCCAATAATTACTTGAGTATTTTTAATTCCAATTTATTTCCTTTATAAAAAAAATTTAGTGGTTGTTTTAGGTCTTATATTTTCAATTTATTACATTCTATTTTCAAGTGATAATATATTATTTCATGTGTAATATAAGAATTACAATTCTGAACTTCAATCTCTCTCTTCCCCATCTTTGCATTCTCGTCAGACATTTTAATTTTACAAATGTTATCAACTTCACGCTGTTCAAGCAATTATATATATTTTAATATTTAATATTAAATTTATATTAAATAAAATATAAATATATATGTTTATATAAGTATATAAAATATAAATAATTTATTTTAAATAAAATATATAAGAAAAATATTATATCTATATCTATATCTATATATATATATATATACACATATAGAGAGAGCCACATTCATTCACACACTACACAGACTACTCATTATCATTTTTCAGGGCTCTTCAGACTCATATTTCCATTTACTATAATCTCCTGTCTGATAGATTCCCTTTACCATATCGTATAGCATGGATCTGTTGGTGATATGTTCATGTCTGAAAAGATTTTTATTTCATCTTTATTTTCTCTCACCTTCATTTTGAAATAAATTTTTGCTCAATATAGGATGCTAGGTTGACAATTTTTTCTTTCAGTTCTCTAGAGATTGTGCTTCACTGGCTTATTTTGATTGTCTCAGTGAGAAATCTGTTATCTCTGTTGCTCTGTATGTAATGTATCATTTTTGGAATCATGCCTTCTGTGGGGCTGCTCGTGTTCCTTCACATGTATTAGATATAAATATAAAATTATAACACAGTATTTAGAAGTTAGATTTTCAGGCTTAGGTAAGATGTTGGTCACAAGAATTTTTTTTTTTTTTGATAGGATACAGTGATTTATGAGAGACTTTCAGAAGATTCTCTCTTTATGAAGGAGACATTAACCCATCTGGAACATTTTGCCAAAGGAGGTAAATGACAATTGTTCAGAATCTTGTTTCCTTTTGAAATGCTGTTCTTAAATATTGAAATTAAACCTGAATGCATGCCACTGATGCATGCCTATATGTGGGAACCCATTTCTATATGTGACTTTGTAATGCCTTCTGTCTGCTTAAAAATAAATAGTTCTTCAAACAAACCCTGTTGAGATATCATTTTTCCTTTCTTCTTCTCTCCACCAGTGTTTTATGTTTATGAGCAAACACTGAAAAATACATTTTTACTGTGCAGTTCTTCCTTTACTCCAAAAGCAGTGTATTCAAAGACCTCTGTCATCTCTATTTGTTGTACTAGGAACTTGGCCCATAATGGAAATGACGTGTTATATATTTCAAAGTTAATTACTTTGTTTATATAACTCAGAAACCTGACAGTTGATGTTTTCCTGCCATTCTCTTATTATCCTCCTGATTTTGACTTGTCATCTATCTCTCAAGAAATAAAATTCCATGAGTGAGTTTTGAATAAGAACAATACTCACTAAAAGGTTTACAGAACTTTTGAAGAAGTGAGGTGTAATAGTAAAGTAAAAGTAAAAAAGCTAATGTAAAAGTAAAGCTAATAATACCTGAGCTGTATCTCACTTTGTCCTTCTAGTTTATAAACTACTGCTTCCTATAGTTATGTGTGTCTTGCCTGAAAGTGTCGATATTTTGCAAGGTTACACTTTGGGCCTTTTGCTGCCATCTTAAAATATGTGTGAGATATAGGCAGGTTAAAACAGGTAGAAGCATATAGGAACTGTATTATAATGGAGCTCAAAACAGGATAACAACTTCTATAGCTTATCTGTGGAGAGTTAATTTCTAGGGGATCCTCAACTATCTGAATGTTTTGCAGGAGTCAGTCAGCCTAAAATATTAAAGTACCATATGATTTCTAAAATCTTTTCTTTGCAAAATGGGATCCAGATTAATTTTCTGTTATTTTAACAATTATGTGGCTTCCTTTGAAATTGGAAAACTAGAGCCACATTCATTCTTTCCTTCCTTCAACAAATAGTTACTGATTATTTATTGAATTCTGTGCACTGTTCTAAGCAGTGTACTGTGTACAGTACAGTACAATTCTGTGTACTGTTCCAGTACAGAAGTGAACAAAACATAGACAGCTCATCCCCTGAAGGAATTAGCCAATAGATAATGTCAGGGGGTAGTAAGTGCTATGGAAAAAAATTACTCAGGGTCCGGGGAACAGAGTGTGGGGTGCTATCTCTATAGGGTGAGTTAGGTAGAGACTGAAGGAAGGGAAAGAGAACCACATGGCTCTCTTGGGGAGAGTATTCCAGGTCAAGGGTGGAACAAGTTCAAGTGTCCAGAAGTGAGAGGATCAGCAGGGATAGGACCATAGGCAATGAGGAGAGGAGGAAATAAGATCAGCAAGGTAGCCAGGGACAGATCAGGTAAGGCCATGTGAAGGAGTTCCCATGACCTTTAAAATACTTTTGGATTTTGTTTTCGATTTCTGTATTCTTCCCCGATCTCCCTGATTGTTGGTGGCTTGATCTGTTTATAATTTCATTCTATCTTACAGGGCTGAGAACTCTCTGTGTTGCCTATACAGATTTAACTGAGGAAGAATATCAGCAGTGGTTGACAGAGTATAAAAAAGCTAGTTCAGTTATACAAGACAGGATGCAAAGTTTGGAAGAATGTTATGATAAAATTGAAAAGGTAACATACCTGATATGTACTCTACTTGCCCAGTGAAATATGTGAAAATATAGACTTACTAGTGTTTTCATATCCTGATGAAATTATAAAAACTCAGTTAAATATTTTTTTCCTTCAGAAGTATAAATTTGGGGCATCTGAGTGGCTCATTGGTTAAGTGGCTGCCTATGGCTCAGGTCATGACCTGAGATCCAGCCCCACATTGGGCTCCTTGCTCAGCGGGGAACCTGCTTCTCCCTCTCCCTCTGCTGCTCCCTCTGCCTGTGCTTGCTCTCTCTGTAAAAGAAATAAATAATCTTAACAAAAGAAAATCTTTAAAAAAGAATAAATCTGTCTTATACTGAAAATTTATAAAATACGTCTTTTAAAATATTCAAAGTATTTCTTTCATTTCTGAATTATATCCTAATCCCTTCAATTTTGTTACACTTTTTTATAATTTTTCCCTTCCAAAAGAAATACATGTTTATCACAGAAAATTAAGCTAAATAGTATAATAATCATCTTTAATGTTGGGCTAATGACTAAGTTCCGGTGTATAATCCTCCAATGTCTTTCTTCACATATGTAGTATTCCACTGTAGGTTTTTAATACACATACATGAATTTTTCCCATAGAAGTTAAATGTAAAAATCTCCCCCATCCAAAATCTCTGTCAAATTTTCCCCAAAAAATGTAGTTCAGGGACACCTTGGTGGCTCAGTGGTTGTCTGCCTTTGGCTCAGGAAGTGATCCTGGCGTCCTGGGATCAAGTCTCCTTCTGCCTATGTCTCTGCCTCTCTCTCTGTTTCTCTCATGAATAAATAAATAAAATCTTTTAAAAATATTGCTCAAATCATGAAATTTTTCACGTTGTAATAAACTGGAAATATTTTTCCATAGCACTGATTATTCTTCTGTTATTTTCTTAGATTAATCCATGGTATTCTATTACATGGATGAGTACACTTCTATTGTGCCATTCTTTGGTGGTTACTGTTCAGAGGGATCTCATGCACCTTGGACTCCTGAGTGTCACCGGAGGGTCATTGTGAATTTGCTTGTTGGGGCCTCAGGCTCTGTAGCTCCTGAACCAATTGCTATCTTAGTTTCTTGGCTTGAGTTCTTTTGTCATTGGGTTCCATGAACTCTGCATTTCATTCCTGCAGGAGCCAGAACAGATTTAGAGTGGAGGATTTTTTTTTTACATCATTGGGTCCATCTTCTTTTCAAAGTCATGTATTGAAAAATTAGGAACCTAACCTTGCTTCACACCAAGTGCATGAATGTGCTGCAGCAGCCCTCGTGGATAATTATTCAGCATCTGTTGACACAGCACATGAAGAGACTAACTGATTTATGTAACCCTCCTATTCCTTATGTTCCCAGCAGGTTGTCTATTGCTCTCCCATACTAGGAAGAAATCTGGGCAATTGCAAATTGACCTCTAGGAGCGCCTGGGTGGCTCAGTGGGTTAAGATTCTGACTCTTGGTTTCAGCTCAGGTAATGATCTCAGGGTCCTGA
The DNA here is from genome assembly GCF_905146905.1 of Nyctereutes procyonoides. NCBI lineage: Eukaryota > Metazoa > Chordata > Mammalia > Carnivora > Canidae > Nyctereutes > Nyctereutes procyonoides. The sequence continues at coordinate 6,806,260 of NW_026575033.1, read as the reverse complement.
GATCGAACTCCACATAAGGCTCCATGCTCAGTGGCAAGCCTGGTTCTACCCTTCCCCCTGGTCTCCCCTGCCCCCAACCCTATGCCACATGCACTCTGTCTCTCATAAATAAAATCTTAAAAAAAAAAGGAAAATTGGCTTCTTGAACTTCAAAGATTGTACAATTCTTTTTCAATTAAACTGATATATTTTATATTTTAATTTTAAGTTTTAACCTGGAAGTCATGGTAACAAAGTCAAAGAGTAAGGAAGTCATAGGAAAAGAAAAAGAGTAAGTAAGTTTGCCTTGGCCAGGTATGTGAGATGGGTGGTGAGTGTCATGGTCTTATGTTGACTGGTTCATTCATCAGTTGAATGCTAGTCTCCAGTGTACAGAGTGCACACTATATACACAGTGAATGGCACATAGTCGGTATTCAACAAATATTAGTTGAATAAACGAATGAAATATTGGGAGTTGAATATTTTAAGTTTCTCTGCTTTCCCAGTAAGGTAGATAACTATGTATAATTGGTAGGGCTTGGTGTTAACTGCTTTTTTCTTTTCTTTAAACTTCAAAGGGCAGTAATAAATGGCCCCGTTTTTCCTTTCTGATCTTGGTGGTTTTTGACCTAGGTGAGTGTCATATTACATTTTAAAGATTGTCTGTATACTCAGAGCTAGCAATGAGTAGCATGCAGCACTTGGAAGGTCTGAATGGAGATCTAATCAGTTTTAGAGACTTTAACAAAACAATGTCATGCTCTTTAAGAAAACACTGAATTTTCTCTCCATGACTGAGGCTAAAAAGTACAAGAGTCAGAATACTCAATGTCTGTGTTTAGTATGACTGGGATATCTCTTTAGCCTGAGTCACTTATACAAATGACAGGCTCTGGGATGCTAAAATCACAGTGAAAATTGTCAAATGTATTCATTTGTGTTTTACTATCATCCCTTCCCTTTTGCACACAGGATGTTTTCCAGTTCACCCAGGAGCAATGAGCTCCTGGGGATTGAGTAACATGGACCAAACTTCTGGGGGACTGGGGACTAGACCTTGTTCTTCATTACATCTCTGTCCAGAGAGACCTACCTGTCTTGGGAACTAGGTAGCCCACTGAAGGGTACTTCATGAAAAATGGACACATTAGGAGGGCAAATGACTCATGAGAGGATTGCCAAGTGTACATAGATTTTGATCAGAGAAAATTGGATTTTTTAAAAAAGATCTATCTTTCAAGATGTAATGGCCTAAAATAATTTTTATTCTTGATCTATCTTTCTTTCTTTCTTTCTTTCTTTCTTTCTTTCTTTCTTTCTTTCTTTCTTTCTTTCTTTTTTCTTTCTTTCTTTTGAAATTTATGTCATCAGTTCTAGTACTCTGGACTTGCAACAAATGTATGCCATCTAGAAAAACTTGTCCTTCAATTGTCATTTTTCTTATTTTTTTTATTAGCCACCAGAGCATCTAATCTTCTGCCTTCTGACTTGTGTTAATTTCCACAGTTCTGATCTTTTATTAGTTACAGTTATATGGCTATTCTCTGCAGATTTTTAGGTAAGTGTTGGAATCTGGCACCAAAGACTTGTCAGGGTCAAGTAGTTCTATGAAATTGATTCTTATAGATAATTCCATGTACATTATTATGATCCTACTTGTTTTCAGTTATAGGGAGTTATTTTCTGATCTTCTTCCTAGCTCTTGAGACTAGTTGCCCTTCTTTGCCTCCTGAGTATTTTTCCTTTGGACACTTATAAGATTTAAATTTCTTGACACTTTCGTCCTCTTCAGCTCAAGATGGTTCCCTCCTGAGCTATAGGCAGCCTCAGCCGCACCACCGCCTCCCGGATGTTCCGCTGCCCAGGTTATGTATGCTGCAACTTTACAGGGTCCTCTGCTCTGTGATCTAGAACCCATATTAACTATGGAGTTAAAGGGGATGTGGTGTTGTTCAAATTAACTCGCCCAATTCAAAGGTAAATACACTGAATAAAGAACTAAACAGAATTCGTGGAAGTAATGAATGAAATCTGGGCTAGTGATCAAATCAGAAGTGCTGTCCTTATCTCTATGAAGCCAGGCTGCTTTATTGCAGGTGCTGACATCAACATGTTAGCTTCTTGTAAGACCCATGAAGAGATAACACAAATATCACAGGAAGGACAGAGAATGTTTGAGAAACTTGAGAAGTCCAGAAAGCCTATTGTGGCTGCCATCAGTGGAGCCTGTTTAGGAGGAGGACTTGAGCTTGCCATTTCCTGCCAATATAGAATAGCAACCAAAGATAGAAAAACAGTATTAGGTGCCCCTGAAGTCTTGCTGGAGATCTTACCAGGAGCATGAGGCACACAAAGGCTGCCCAAAATGGTGGGCCTGCCTTCTGCTTTTGACATGATGTTGACTGCAGACAGAGCAAAGAAAATGGATCTGGTTGAACTCCTGAGACCAGGATTAAAACCTCCAGAGGGATGGACAATTGAATACTTAGAAGAAGTTGCAGTTAATTTTGCCAAAGGACTATCTGATAAGAAAATCTCTAGGAAAAAAAAAAGAAAATCTCTATAAAAAGAAACAAGGAATTAGTAAAAAAATTGACATCATATGCCCTGAGGTTTACAAAAAGGTGGAAGAAAAAGTATGAAAACAGACCAAAGGCGTTTATCCTGCACCTCTGAAAATGATCGATGTGGTAAAGATTGGAATTGAGCAAGGGAACGATGCTGGCTATCTCTCTGAATCTCAGAAATTTGGAGAGCTTGCAATGACCAAAGAATCAAAGGTGTTGATGGGACTATCACAGTCAGGTCCTGTGTAAGAAGAATAAATTTGGAGCTCTGCAGAAAGAAGTAAAGGACCTAGCCATTCTTGATGCAGGGCTGATGGGAGCTGGCATAGCCCAGGTCTCTGTGGATAAGGGCCTGAAGACCATACTTAAAGATGCTATGCCAACTGGGCTGGGCTGAAGACAGCAGCAGGTGTTCAAAGGATTGAATGATAAAGTGAAGAAGAAAGCTCTAACATCATTTGAAAGGGACTCCATTTTTAGCAACTTGACTAGGCAGCTTGATTACCAGGGTTTTGAAAAGGCTGACATGGTGATTGAAGCTGTTTTTGAGGACCTGAGTCTTAAGCACAGAGTGTTAAAAGAAGTAGAGGTAGTGATTCCAGATCACTGTCTTTGCCAGTAACACATCTGCTCTCCCGATCAATGAAATTACTGCTGCCAGCAAAAGATCTGAGAAGGTGATTGGCATGCACTACTTCTCTCCTGTGGACAAGATGCTGCTGCTGGAGATTATTACAACAGATAAAATGTCTAAGGACACCACTGCTTCAGTGGTAGCTGTCGGGCTCAAGCAGGGGAAGGTCATCACTGTGGTGAAAGATGGACCTGGCTTCCATACCACCAGGTGCCTTGCACCCATGATGTCTGAAGTCCTCAGAATCCTCCAGGAAGGAATTGAGCCGAAGAAGCTGGATTCCCTTACCACAAGCTTTGGCTTTCCTGTGGGTGCTGCCACACTGGTGGATGAAGTTGGTGTGGATGTAGCAAAATATATATCAGAAGATCTGGGCAAAGCCTTTGGGGAACGGTTTGAAGGTGGAAACATAGAACTGCTGAAGGAGATGGTGTCCAGGGATTTCCTGCGTCACAAGTCTGGGAAGAGCTTTTACATCTACCAGGAGGGTGTGAAGACTAAGAATGTGAATTCTGACATGGATGGTATTTTGTCAAGTCTGAAGGTGCACCCTAAGTATGGCGTCTCCTTGGATGAAGACATCCAGTACCACCTGGTGACAAGATTTGTGAATGAGGCCATCATGTGCCTGTAGGAAGGAATCTTGGCCACACCCACAGAGGGAGACATCAGAGCAGTGTTTGGACTTGGCTTTCCCCCATGTCTTGGAGGGTGGGCCCTTCTGCTTTGTGGATCTGTATGGTGCTCAGAAGATAGTGGACCGGCTCAGGAAGTATGAGGCTGCCTATGGAAAACAGTTCACCCCATGCCAGCTGCTCATTGACCACGCGAACAGTGCTAACAAGAAGCTCTACTAGTGAGCAGGCCCTCACCTTGCTCACTAGACTAACACACTAACCCAGCTGCCTGTGGTGCTGGTTCTCCAGCAGAGTGGCATTTAGATTTATCAGAGTAACCAGAAGGAAAACAAACTCTGGCATTGGGTGTGCACCCTGATTAAAGTGCCTTCAGCTATGACAGTTGCTCCCTTCTGCTGAAGTCTGGCTGTGAATTAGTTTTCACTTCAAGAAGAGAAACTCCTTAATTTCTCTTTCTTCTGTCTCATTCTTTGTGTATAGATATTCAACTGATTTCTTGCATTGATTTTTATATTCTGCCACTTTGCTGAATTCCTGTATGAGTTCTAGCAATTTTGGGGTGAGGTCTTTTTGGGTTTTCCACATAGGGTATCATGTTCTCTGCAAAGAGTGACAATTTGACTTCTTTTTTGCTGATTCAGATGCCTTTTATTTCTTTTTTGTTGTCTGATTGCTGAGGCTAGGACTTCTAGTACTATGCTGAACAACAATGGTGGTAATAGACATCCCTGCCACGTTCCTAACCTTAGGGGAAAAACTCAGTTTTCCCCATTGAGAATGACATTTGCTGTAGGCTTTTCCTAGATGGCTTTTGTGATATTGAGATATGTTCCCTCTATTCCTACATTGTGAAGTGTTTTAATCAAGAAAGGATGCTATACTTTGTCAAATGCTTTTCCTGCATCTATTGATTGAGAGGATCATATGGTTTTTCTCTTTTGTTTTATTAATGTAGTGTATCACATTGATTGATTTGTGAATGTTGAACAGCCTTTGCAGCCCAGGAATAAATCCCACTTGGTCATGGTGAATAATCCTTTTAATGTACTGTTGGATCCTATTAGCTAGTATTTTGGTGAGAATTTTTGCATCCATGTTCATCAGAGATATTGGTCTGTAATTCTTTTTTGTGCTGGGGTCTTTGTCTGGTTTTGGGATCAAGGTAATTCTGGCCTCATAAAAAGAGTTTGGAAGTTTTTCTTCCATTCCTATTTTTTGAAGCAGCTTCAGAAAAATAGATATTAATTCTTCTTTAAATATTTGGTAGATAACTCTGGGAAACAAACAAGGGGTGGTGGAAAGGGAGGTGGGCGGGGGGTTGGGGTGACTAGGTGATGGGCACTGAGGGGGGCACTTGATGGGATGAGCACTGGGTGTTATGCTATATTTTGGCAAATTGAACTCCAATTAAAAAAATTATATATATATATATATATATATATATATATATATATATATATATATATTTGGTAGAATTCCCCTGGGAAGCCATCTGGCCCTGGATTCTTGTTTGTTGGGTGATTTTTGATTACTGATTCACTTTCCTTGCTTGTTATGGGTCTGTTCAGATTTTCTATTTCTTCCCGTTTCCAGTTTGGTAGCTTATACATCTCTAGGGATGCATCCATTTCTTCCAGATCACCTAATTTGTTGGCATATAGTTGCTCATAATATGTACTTATAATTGTTTGTATTTCTTTGGTGTTGGTGGTAATCTCTACTATTTCATTCATGATTTTATTTATTTGGGTCCTTTCTCTTTTCTTTTTGATAAATCTGGCCAGGGGTTTATCAACCTTATTAATTACCTTAGTTTCGTTGATCTGTTCTACTATTCTTTTGGTTTCTATTTCATTGGTTTCTGCTCTAATCTCTATAATTTCTCTTTTCCTGCTGGGTTTAGGCTTTATTTGCTGTTCTTTCTCCAGCTTCTTTAGGTGTAAGGTTAGGTTTTGTATTTGAGACCTTTCTTATTTCTTGAGAAAGGCTTATATATTGCTATATACTTCCCTCTTTGAACTGCCATTGCTGCGTCCCAAAGATTTTGAACAGTTATGTTTTCATTTCCATTTGTTTCCATGATTTTTTTTTTGAATTTCTTTTTGATTTCCTTGTTGACCCATTCATTGTTTAGTAGGATGCACTTTAGCCTCCATGTGTTTGGGTTCTCCAAATTTCCTCTTGTTACTGAGTTCAAGTTTCAAAGCATTGTGGTCTGAAAATATGCTGGGAATGATCTCCGTCTTTTGGTACCAGTTGAGACCTGATGTATGTCCCAATGTGTGATCTATTCTGGAGAATGTTCCACGTGCACTTGAGAAGAATGTGTATTTTTTTTTTTTTTTTTGCTTTAGGATAGAATATTCTGAATATATCTGTAAAGTCTATCTGGTCCTGTATGTCATTCAAAGCCCTTGTTTTCTCATTAATCTTCTACTGAGATGATCTGTCCATTGCTGTGACTGGGGGGTATTAAAGTCCCCTACTATTATTGCATTATTATCAATGTTTCTTTAATTTTGTTATTAATTGGCTTATATAATTGGCTGCTCCCATGTTAGAGTCATAAATATTTACCATTGTTAGATCTTGTTGGATAGACCCTTTAATTATGATATAGTGTCTTTCCTCATTTCTTATTACAGTCTTTGATTTAAAATCTAATTTGGGAGGGGCAAGATGGCGGAAGAGCAGGGTCCCCAAATCACCTGTCCCCACCAAATTACCTAGATAACCTTCAAATCATCCTGAAAATCTACGAATTCGGCCTGAGGTTTAAAGAGAAAACAGCTGAAATGCTACAGTGAGAAGAGTTCGCGCTTCTATCAAGGTAGGAAGACGGGGAAAAAGAAATAAAGAAACAAAAGGCCTCCGAGGGGGAGGGGCCCCGCGAGGAGCCGGGCTGAGGCCGGGGCGAGTGTCCCCAGGACAGGAGAGCCCCGTCCCGGAGGAGCAGGAGCTGCACCAACCTTCCCGGGCGGAAAGGGGCCCGCAGGGAGTTGGAGCAGGACCCAGGAGGGCGGGGATGCCCTCGGGCTCCCGGGGACACTAACAGACACCTGCGCCCCGGGAGAGTGCGCCGAGCTCCCTAAGGGCTGCAGCGCACACGGCGGGGCCGGAGCAGCTCGGAGGGGCTCGGGCGGCGGCTCCAGGGAGGGGGCTGCGGGGCGGGAGCGCGAATCCCACAGCGCAGGCCCCGGAGCACTGGGCGCCGGGACACAGCCCAGGATCCGGCCTCCCCCGGGACAGGCAGAGGCCGGGAGGGCCCAGGACAGCGAGGACGCTCCTGCCCCGAGCTGAGCAGATCAGCGGCCCCGCCCCGGAGCCTCCAGGCCCTGCAGACGGAGAGCCGAGAGCCCCGAGCCCCGTAGTTCCTGCGGAGGCTGAATCCAGGCTTCCAGAGTTGCCATAGCAACTGCGGCTGTTCCTCCTGGGGCCCCACGGGGTAAACAACCCCCGCTGAGCCCGGCAGCAGGCAGGGGCAGAGCAGCTCCCCCAAGTGCAAACACCTGAGAATCAGCACAGCAGGCCCCTCCCCCAGAAGACCAGCTGGACGGACCAGTGATACTCCCCCGTGTTCCAATACAACTTGTTTTTGGCCACTCTGCACTGAGCAAAATGACTAGAAGGAAAACCTCACCTCAAAAGAAAGAATCAGAAACAGCCCTCTCTCCCACAGAGTTACAAAATCTGGATTACACTTCAATGTCAGAAAGCCAATTCAGAAGCACCATTATACAGCTACTGGTGGCTCTAGAAAAAAGTATTAAGGACTCACGAGACTTCATGACTGCAGAATTTAGATCCAATCAGGCAGAAATTAAAAATCAATTGAATGAAATGCAATCCAAACTAGAAGTCCTAACGACGAGGGTTAACGAGGTGGAAGAACGAGTGAGTGACATAGAAGACAAGTTAATAGCAAAGAGGGAAACTGAGGAAAAAAGAGACTGACAATTAAAAGACCATGAAGACAGATTAAGGGGAAAAAACGACAGCCTGAGGAAGAAAAACCTATATTTAATTGGGGTTCCTGAAGGGATAGAGAGCGCCGAAAGGGATAGAGAGCCAGAATATGTATTTGAACAAATCCTAGCTGAAAACTTTCCTAATCTGGGAAGGGAAACAGGCATTCAGATCCAGGAAATAGAGATCCCCCCCCTCCTAAAATCAATAAAAACCATTCAACACCTCGACATTTAATAGTGAAGCTTGCAAATTCCAAAGATAAAGAGAAGATCCTTAAAGCAGCAAGAGACAAGAAATCCCTGACTCTTATGGGGAGGAGTATTAGGGTAACAGCAGACCTCTCCACAGAGACGTGGCAGGCCAGAAAGGGCTGGCAGGATATATTCAGGGTCCTAAATGAGAAGAACATGCAACCAAGAATACTTTATCCAGCAAGGCTCTCATTCAGAATGGAAAGAGAGATAAAGAGCTTCCAAGACAGGCAGGAACTGAAAGAATATGTGACCTCCAAACCAGCTCTGCAAGAAATTTTAAGGGGGACTCTTAAAATTCCCCTTTAAGAAGAAGTTCAATGGAACAATCCACAAAAACAAGGACTGAATGGATATCATGATGACGCTAAACTCATATCTGTCAATAGTAACTCTGAACATGAACGGGCTTAATGACCCCATCAAAAGGCGCAGGGTTTCAGACTGGATAAAAAAAGCAGGACCCATCTATTTGCTGTCTACAAGAGACTCATTTTAGACAGAAGGACACCTACAGCCTGAAAATAAAAGGTTGGAGAACCATTTACCATTCAAATGGTTCTCAAAAGAAAGCAGGAGTAGCCATCCTTATATCAGATAAACTAAAATTTACCCCGAAGACTACAGTGAGAGATGAAGAGGGACACTATCTCATACTTAAAGGATCTATCCAACAAGAGGACTTAACAATCCTCAATATATATGCCCCGAATGTGGGAGCTGCCAAATATTTAAACCAATTATTAACCAAAGTGAAGAAATACTTAGATAATAATACACTTATACTTGGCAACTTCAATCTAGCTCTTTCTACCCTCGATAGGTCTTCTAAGCACATCTCCAAAGAAACGAGAGCTTTATTTTTTTTTAAGATTTTATTTATTTATTCATAGAGACACACACAGAGAGAGAGAGGCAGAGACACAGGCAGAGGGAGAAACAGGCTCCATGCAGAGAGCCTGATGTGGGACTCGATCCAGGGTCTCCAGGATCACTCCCTGGGCTGCAGGCAGCGCTAAACCGCTGCGCCACCAGGGCTGCCCAAACGAGAGCTTTAAATGATACACTGGACCAGATGGATTTCACAGATATCTACAGAACTTTACATCCAAACTCAACTGAATACACATTCTTCTCAAGTGCACATGGAACTTTCTCCAGAATAGACCACATACTGGGTCACAAATCAGGTCTGAACCGATACCAAAATATTGGGATCATCCCCTGCATATTCTCAGACCATAATGCGTTGAAATTAGAACTAAATCACAACAAGAAGTTTGGAAGGACCTCAAACACGTGGAGGTTAAGGTTAAGGACCATCCTGCTAAAAGATGAAAGGGTCAACCAGGAAATTAAGGAAGAATTAAAAAGATTCATGGAAACTAATGAGAATGAAGATACAACCGTTCAAAATCTTTGGGATGCAGCAAAAGCAGTCCTAAGGGGGAAATACATCGCAATACAAGCATCCATTCAAAAACTGGAAAGAACACAAATACAAAAGCTAACCTTGCACATAAAGGAGCTAGAGAAAAAACAGCAGATAGATCCTACACCCAGCAGAAGAAAAGAGTTAATTAAAATTCGAGCAGAACTCAACGAAATCGAGACCAGAAGAACTGTGGAACAGATCAACAGAACCAGGAGTTGGTTCTTTGAAAGAATTAATAAGATAGATAAACCATTAGGCAACCTTATTAAAAAGAAGAGAGAGAAGACTCAAATTAATAAAATCATGAATGAGAAAGGAGAGATCACTACCAACACCAAGGAAATACAAATGATTTTAAAAACATATTATGAACAGCTCTACGCCAATAAATTAGGCAATCTAGAAGAAATGGACGCATTCCTGGAAAGCCACAAACTACCAAACTGGAACAGGAAGAAATAGAAAACCTGAACAGGCCAATAACCAGGGAGGAAATTGAAGCAGTCATCAAAAACCTCCCAAGACACAAGAGTCCAGGGCCAGATGGCTTCCCAGGGGAATTCTATCAAACGTTTAAAGAAGAAATCATACCTATTCTACTAAAGCTGTTTGGAAAGATAGATGGAGTACTTCCAAATTCATTCTATGAGGCCAGCATCACCTTAATTCCAAAACCAGACAAAGACCCCACCAAAAAGGAGAATTACAGACCAATATCCCTGATGAACATGGATGCAAAAATTCTCAACAAGATACTAGCCAATAGGATCCAACAACACATTAAGAAAATTATTCACCATGACCAAGTAGGGTTTATCCCCGGGATGCACGGCTGGTTCAACACTCGTAAAACAATCAATGTGATTCATCATATCAGCAAGAGAAAAACCAAGAACCATATGATCCTCTCATTAGATGCAGAGAAAGCATTTGACAAAATACAGCATCCATTCCTGATCAAAACTCTTCAGAGTGTAGGGATAGAGGGAACTTTCCTCGATATCTTAAAAGCCATCTACGAAAAGCCCACAGCAAATATCATTCTCAATGGGGAAGCACTGGGAGCCTTTCCCCTAAGATCAGGAACAAGACAGGGATGTCCACTCTCACCACTGCTATTCAACAGAGTACTGGAAGTCCTAGCCTCAGCAATCAGACAACAAAAAGACATTAAAGGCATTCAAATTGGCAAAGAAGAAGTCAAACTCTCCCTCTTCGCCGATGACATGATACTCTACATAGAAAACCCAAAAGCCTCCACCCCAAGATTGCTAGAACTCATACAGCAATTTGGTAGCGTGGCAGGATACAAAATCAATGCCCAGAAATCAGTGGCATTTCTATACACTAACAATGAGACTTAATTCAATTGGATTGAATTAAGGAGTCAATCCCATTTACAATTGCACCCAAAAGCATAAGATACCTAGGAATAAACCTAACCAAAGAGGTAAAGGATCTATACCCTCAAAACTATAGAACACTTCTGAAAGAAATCGAGGAAGACACAAAGAGATGGAAAAATATTCCATGCTCATGGATTGGCAGAATTAATATTGTGAAAATGTCAATGTTACCCAGGGCAATTTACGCATTTAATGCAATCCCTATCAAAATACCATGGACTTTCTTCAGAGAGTTAGGACAAATTATTTTAAGATTTGTGTGGAATCAGAAAAGACCCCGAATAGCCAGGGGAATTTTAAAAAAGAAAACCATATCTGGGGGCATCACAATGCCAGATTTCAGGTTGTACTACAAAGCTGTGGTCATCAAGACAGTGTGGTACTGGCACAAAAACAGACACATAGCTCAATGGAACAGAATAGAGAACCCAGAAGTGGCCCCTCAACTTTATGGTCTACTACTATTCGATAAAGGAGGAAAGACTATCCATTGGAAAAAAGACAGTCTCTTCGGGATCCCTGGGTGGCACATCGGTTTGGCGCCTGTCTTTGGCCCAGGGCGCGATCCTGGAGACCCGGGATTGAATCCCACATCGGGCTCCCGGTGCATGGAGCCTGCTTCTCCCTCTGCCTGTGTCTCTGCCTCTCTCTCTCTCTCTCTCTCTCTCTCACTATCATAAATAAATTAATATATATATATATATATATATATATATATATATATATATATATATATATATATAAAGACAGTGTCTTCAATAAATGGTGCTGGGAAAATTGGACATCCACATGCAGAAGAATGAAACTAGACCACTCTCTTGCACCATACACAAAGATAAACTCAAAATGGATGAAAGATCTAAATGTGAGACAAGATTCCATCAAAATGCTAGAGGAGAACATAGGCAACACCCTTTTTGAACTCAGGCACAGTAACTTCTTGCAAGATACATCCATGAAAGCAAAAGAAACAAAAGCAAAAATGAACTATTGGGACTTCATCAAGATAAGAAGCTTTTGCACAGCAAAGGATACAGTCAACAAAACTAAAAGACAACCTACAGAATGGGAGTAGATATTTGTAAATGACGTATCAGATAAAGGGCTAGTTTCCAAGATCTATAAAGAACTTATTAAACTCAACACCAAAGAAACAAACAATCCAATCATGAAATGGGCAAAAGACATGAACAGAAATCTCACAGAGGAAGACATAGACATGGCCAACACACACATGAGAACATGCTCTGCATCACTTGCCATCAGGGAAATACAAATCAAAACCACAATGAGATACCACCTCACACCAGTGAGAATGGGGAAAATTAACAAGGCAGGAAACCACAAATGTTGGAGAGGATGCGGAGAAAAGGGAACCCTCTTACACTGTTGGTGGGAATGTGAACTGGTACAGCCACTCCGGAAAACTGTGTGGAGGGTCCTCAAAGAGTTAAAAATAGTCCTGTCCTACGACCCAGCAATTGCACTGTTGGGGATTTACCCCAAAGATTCAGATGCAATGAAACGCCAGGACACCTGCACCCCGATGTTTCTAGCAGCAATGTCCACAATAGCCAAACTGTGGAAGGAGCCTTGGTGTCCATCGAAAGATGAATGGATGAAGAAGATGTGGTTTATGCATACAATGGAATATTCCTCAGCCATTAGAAACGACAAATACCCACCATTTGCTTCAACGTGGATGGACCTGTAGGGTATTATGCTGAGTGAAGTAAGTCAATTGGAGAAGGACAAACAGTGTATGTTCTCATTCATTTGGGGAATATAAATAACAGTGAAAGGGAATATAAGGGAAGGGAGAAGAAAAAGACTCCTAACTCTGGGAAACGAACTAGGGGTGGTGGAAGGGGAGGAGGGTGGGGGTGGGGGTGAATGGGTGACGGGCACTGAGGGGGACACTTGACAGGATGAGCACTGGGTGTTACTCTGTATGTTGGTAAATTGAACACCAATAAAAAATTAATTTATTTAAAAAAATCTAATTTGTCTGATATAAGGATTGCTACCCCAGATTTCTTTTGATGTCTATTAGCATGATAAATGTCTTTCCACCCCCTCACTTTAAATCTGGAAGTGTCTTTGGATATAAAATGAATCTCTTGCAGACAGCATATCAATAGTTCTTGCTTTTTTAAATCCAGTCTGATAATCTATGTCTTTTGATTGGGGCAGTTAGCCCATTAATATTCAGAGTAACTATTGAGAGATACAAATTTTATGCCATTGTATTTTCTGTAAAATCACTGTTTCTATATAGTCTTTGTTCATAGCCCAAAGACTCTTTACTTAAAGTGGGCTCCCTCTTCACTTAAAGTGTCTCTTTTAATATTTCTTGCAGGGCTTGTTTAGTGATTAAGAATTCTTTTAGTTTCTGTTTGTTCTTGGATATTTTTATCTCTCCTTCTATTATGAGTGACATGCTAGTTGGATAAGTATTCTTGGCTGCATATTTTTCTCATTTAACACCCTGAATATATCATGCCAATTCTTTCTGCCCTGCCAGGTCTCTGTGGATACGTCTGCTGCCAGTCTAATGTTTCTACTCACTTGAGTTGTGGATCTCTGGTCCTGAGATGCTTTCAGGATTTTCTCTTTGTCTCTGAGATTTGCAAGTTTCACTATTATATATTAGGCTGTTGATCCATTCTTAATGATTTTAAGGGGTGCTTCTCTGTGCCTCCTAGACTTGGATAACTGTTTCCTTCCCCAGATTAGGGAAGTTCTCTGCTATAATTTGCTCCAACACTTTCTGCCCCTCTCTTTCCTCTTTTTCTGGGATCCCAATTATTCTAATATTGTTTTGCTTAATGGTATCACTTATCTCTCGAATTCTTCCCTTGTGATCCAGTAGTTGTTTATCTCTCTTTTTCTCAGCTTCTTTATTCTCTATCATTTTGTCTTCTATATCACTAACTCTCTCTTTTGCCTCATTTATCCTAGCAGTTAGAACCTCCATTTTTTGTTGCATCTCATTAATGGCCTTTTTGATTTCCATTTGATTAGATTTTAGTTCTTTTATTTATCCAGAAAGGGATTCTCTAGTGTCTTCTATGCTTTTTTCAAGCCTAGCTAATATCTTTATAGTCATTATTCTGAATTCTAGTTCTGATATCTTACTTATGTCCATACTGATTAGGTCCCTGGCAGTCAGTACCTCCTGTTCTCTTTTTGGAGGTGAGTTTTTCCATCTTGTCTTTCTGTTCAGAGAAGAATATATGAATGAGACGATAAACTACTAAGATGGCAACAATGACCCCAGAGAAATACACACTAAACAAATTAGAAGAGACCTGAAACAAACATACAAAAAAGAATATCAGACATGTGAACAGATTAGAGCAATACACTGGATCCTGGGTGTATTTTGGCCTGTTTGTTAAATCCCAAAATTGTAACAAAAGAAAAACTTCGATATATAGAAAAAATTAAATATAATGAAAGGATAGAATGTAACTGTAAAAATGAAAATTGAAAGACAAAAAAAAAGAGAGAAGATATATAACTAGGCAGGTGGACAGAACAGAGCAATACCATATTCTGAGTGTATTTTGGTCAGTTTGTTAGAAGAAACTACATCTCAGAATTGTAAAGAAAGAAAAAAAAATATATAATATACAAAAATAAAATTAAATACATTGAAAGGCTAGAATGTAATTGTAAAGATGAAAATTTAAAAAGATTTTAACAAAATAGAAAAAAAAAGGAAGAAGAAAAGAAAGTGAATATGATCAGACAGGTGAAGAGAACAGAGCCATACACTAGATTCTCGGTCTGTTAGAAGAAACGACATCCCAAAATTGTAAAGAAAGAAGAGCTTATATATAAACAAAAGTAAAACTAAATACAATGAATGGGTAGAATGTAACTTGCAGAAAGTGGTTGTTTTTGTATTTGTAGAGTTGTAGCTATTCTTTTCTCAGATCTTTGGTTGAATTCACAAGCGTTCAGAATGATTTAATAGCTGTCTAGCTGAATTCCTGGGACCAGGTGAAACTAAGGTTTCCTACTCCTCCACCATCTTGGACTCTCCTGGATTCATTTTATATTTTAAATGTGCATGCCCAGCTGTTATAGCACTATTTTTTGAAAAAGACTATATTTTTTCCATTGACTTGCCTTTGCTCCTTTGTCAAAGATTAGTTATATTTGTAGGGGTCTATTTCTGTCTGGATTTTCTATTTTAGGTTCTAATGACCTATTTGTCTATACTTTCACCAATACTACAGTATTTTGATTACTATTATTTTATAGTAACTCTTGAAGTTGGGTAATATCAGTTGCCTGATTTTGTTCTTTTCTTCAGTATTGTCTTGGCTAAACTGAGTCTTTTACCTTTCAATAAAAACTTTAGAATCAGTTTGTTGATATCCACAAAATAACTTTCTTTGATTGTTAAGACTGATATGGACTGACATCATAACAATACTAAGTCTTCTTATCTGTGAACATGATGTATCGTCCCATTCATTTAGGTCCTCTTGATTTCTTTCATCAGAGTTTTGTAGTTGTCTTCATATATAACTTGTAAATATTTTGTTAGATTTATACTTATAAACCCCCTTTGGATGCTAAAGTAAATTGTATTGTTTTTAATTTCAAATTCCAATTGTTCATTGATGTTTGTATATTAACCACATATCCTATAACATTGCTATAATCACTTGTTACATTTGATTCTTTAGAATTTTCTACATAAACAATCATGTTATCTGCAAACAAAGTCATTTTTCTTCCTTCCCAATCCTTTTACCTTTTATTTCCTTATTTTATCATACTAGCTAGAACTTCCAGTATGATGTTGAATTGGAGTGTTAAGAAGCACATCCTTTCCTTGTTCCCTGTCTTAAGGAGGAAAAGCATCTAGTTTCTCACCGTTAAGTATATTAGCTATAGGTTTTTTAGTAAGTGTTACTTATCAAGTTGAGGAAGTCTCCCCCTGTTCTAGGTTTCCTGAGGGTTTTTTTTTTTTTTTTAGGAACTTTAAAACTTAATGAGTATTAGGTTCCCACAAATTTTGATAAATTGCATTCTAATTTTATTTTAGTTCATATTTTTAAATTTCTTTGGAGACTTCATCTTTGACCCATGTGTTATTTAGAAATAGTTTTGCTTAATCTCCAGATATTTTGGGACTCTTTCAGCTATCCTTCTATTATTGATTTCTAGTTTAATTCCATTGTGACCTGATAGCATACTTTGATCAATTCTATTTTTCAAAAAACTTGCTAATGTGTGCTTTATGGCCTAGAACGTGGTCTATCTTGGTGTTTCATGTGAGATTGAGTTAAAAGTGTATTCTGCTATTGAACAAACATTCTCTCAATGTCAATTACATGTAATGAATTGATGGCTCTGTTCTGTTCAATTATATCCTTACAGATTATGTCTGTTGGATCTGTTGATTATTGACAGAGAGGTATTGGAGTCTTCACCTATAAGAGTACATTCATCTCTTTGCTGTTCCACGAGTTCTTGTCTAATATACTTTGATGCTCTGTTGTTGTTAGGTGCACTGAGGATTACTATGTCTTCTTAGAGAACTGACTCCTTTATTATTAGGCTATGCCTCTTTTTATTCCTGAAAATTTTCCTATTCTGAAGTCAGCTTTGTCTGAAATTAATATAGCTCCTCCAGCTTCTTTTATTAGTGTTAGTATAGTGTATCTTTCTCCATCCCTTTATTATTAATCTATTTGTCTCTTCATGTTTAATGTGCATTTCTTACAAAGAACATAGTCTTTTTTTTAAATCCACTCACACAGTTCTGTCTTTTAATGAATATATTTAGGCCATACATTTTTACAGTGATTACTAGTTAGTATATTTCATATTCATAACTATTTCCTATTTGTAACACTTTCTTACTCTTTCTTCACTTTTTTTTTTGCCTTCTCTGGTTTTAATGATCTACTTTCTCTCCTTTCTTAGCATTTCAATTATATATTTTTTAAATGTTTTTAATGGTTGGCTTAGAGTTCAGAATTTACTTTTACAACTAAATTGTCCACTTTTACGTAATACTATACCATGTCATGGGAAGGGCAGGTACCTTATGATAGTTTATCCAATTCCTCCCTCCTATCTCTTATATTGTTTTCATACATTGCATTTGTTCATAACCCTAATCACCTAATACATTGTTACATTATATTTTAAACCATATATGTTAAGCCAATAAGAAAAAAAAGATATTACTTAATCTTTGCCAATTCCCTCTTTGATGTTATGGCTTTCTTTATGAATATCTGAATTTTTGACCTACATTATTTTACTTCTCCCTGGAGAGTTTTTAACATTTCTTGCAAGGCAGGTGTGTGAGCAACAAATTTCTTCAATTTTTGTTTGTCTGAGAAAGGATATATTTCTCTTTTACACTTGAATAATTTCACTGGACACAAGTTCTAGCTTGGTGTATTTTTCTTTTTAACACTTTATTTTACTCCACTCTGTCCTTGCTTTCATAGTTTTGAAAGAGAAGTCCAATGTAGTTACTATTCTTGTTCCTGTATAGGTAAGGCTTATTTTTTCCCCTCTTCTCTGGCTTCTTTCAAGATTTTCTTTGGACAGAACATAAAGACTCATAACTCTGGGAAACGAACTAGGGGTGGTGGAAGGGGAGGAGGGCAGGGGGTGGGGGTGAATGGGTGACGGGCACTGAGGGGGGCACTTGACGGGATGAGAACTGGGTGTTATTCTGTATGTTGGCAAATTGAACACCAATAAAAAATAAATTTATTATTAAAAAAAGATTTTCTTTGGAAAACAGTTTGCACATGAAATATGTAGATGTCAATTTTTAGTATTTACCATAATTGGTGTTCTCTGAGGTCTGGGTCTAAGGATTTATATATGTCATTAATTTTGGAAAATTCTCACCAATAATTATTTCAAGGATTTTCTGTTCCTTTCTCTCTTTCTTCTACTTCTGGTATTCCCATTACATATATGTTATACCTCTTATAATTGCCCCACAGTTCTTTTTTTTTTTTAAGATTTTGTTTTTATTATTTATTTATTTGTGAGACATACACACAGAGAGAGAGAGAGAGAGAGAGAGAGAGAGAGAGGCAGAGACATAGGCAGAGGGAGAAGCAGGCTCCATGTAGGGAGCCTGACGTGGGACTTGATCCTGGGTCTCGGGATCCCTTGATCCCAGTCTTGATCCCGGGCTGAAGGTGATTCTAAACCGTTGAGCCACCGGGGCTGCTCTGCCCCACAGTTCTTGGCATTTTATTTTATTTTTTCATTCTTTCATCTCTTTGTTTTTCAGTTTGGGAAGTTTTTATTGACAAATATTCATGTCCACTATTTCCTTACAGTTGTTCAGGCAACTGATGACCCCAGCAGAGGCATTCCTTATTTATGATACAGTGTTTTTTTTTTATTGCTAACATTTCCTTTAGATTTTTTTATTAGCATTTTTATTTTTCTGCTTATATTATCCATCTGTTCTTGCATGTTGTTCACTTCTACCATTAGAGTCCTTAGTATATTAATCATAGTTATTTCAAATTTCTAGTCTGGTAATTCCCAAATATCTGTCATATCTAAGTCTGGTTCTGTCACTTGCTCTGTCAGTTCAGACTGTGATTTTTGTCTTGAGCTGCCCTGTTCTTTTTGTTGAAAGCCACACATGATGTATTGGGTAAAAGGAATGAGGCAAATAGGGCTTTTGGGTGAAGTTTCATGTTTCTCTGACTAGAAATAATCTGTTTACTGTTTGTTGGAGCTGTGGTAGTAGAGGTTAAATTTGTGTCTAGTGTCGTTGTTTTCATCCTCCTGCTGTCTTTAGGTTTCCCTAGAGACTCCTTCTTAAATAGAGTCTGAGTCTTACACTTCTTTCATTGGCAGTCCCACATATTCATGAAAGAGACAGTGATGTGGTAAGGTGAAGGAGAGGAGAATTATTTTATAGTCTTATGATTAGATCTTAGACTTCTGTGAACCTGAGTTATGTTATTTCTCTTCCCCCACATCAAAAACTAGAAGGTGCTAGAGATGAGTATTTCCCCTACATTAGCTTGGAAGGCTCTGGTAAACCCAAGGTGAAAAGCCTCTGATAAGATAGTTTCCTTTGAGTAAAGGCCTTTGTGAAGAGAGCAGAATAATCTGGGAGTATCTCAAAATGTTTGCTTCCCCCTCCAACATAATCAGGAAGGGGATCCCTTTTATTCCTAATTAGCCATGTATTTTTATTATGAAAATGTTTAAATCATTCTTTTAAAAATCCATATTTCATACATGGAAACATAAATCATTACTAAAAATACTTTTTTGCTAGCTATGGAAAATTTTACATTAAAATCTAAAGTTTTAATACAGAAATAACTTGGAAGTGTTATAGTAGAAATGGCCCCAAATAGAATAATAAAATTAAAGAATATCTAATAGGATTGGTATACTTGGATATTTATCAGTTAAAAATTCAGCTGGTCATTGGGAAGACTAAAAATTTTATGGTTATTTTAAAGTTTAATTTATAGTTTATATATGATAGTATCTCAAATTATTTCAATTCTAATGATCAGCACAGAATCAGCTTGTTTTATTTCTTAATTTCATTTTTAATGACAAATAGCAATGTAAAAAACCCTTGAACCTTTAGTTTGTGTTGGCTTCTGGGAAAAAACTTATGCTTTATATACACCTCTTTATCTATCATAGAGCTTCTGCTGGAATATCTACAGTGATAGGGAAATAATTTACAATAGGAACAAAAACTATAAACTTTCTGGTGCTAAGAAGCTTAAGGAAAGAATACAAATTTTTTTGTAAGGACTTATATAAGTGGATAGATTTATACAATATATAGAAAACCCCAGTATAATAAATGTGGCAATTCTCCCCAAAGTCATTTATAAATTCAATGTAATACAGGAAATAATTTGGAGATACATATAATTCCCAACAGGATTTTTATAGAGCTTGAGCAGTTTGTTCCAAAATTCATATAGAAGTAGAAGGAGGCAGAGAATTATCATACTTTTTAAAGACTAATAAAGGAAAGAGGCTTACCTCTCTAGACCTAATTGTCTAATTATAATCTGTTAGACATTCTTCTTCTTTTTAAGGTTTTATTTATTTGAGAGAGAGAGAGCACAAGTGGGGAGGAGAGACAGAGGCCATGGGAGAAGTAGGCTCCCACTGAGCAGGGAGCCTGATGTGGGGCTGGATCCCAGGACCCTGAGATCATGACCCAAGCCAAAGGCAGACGCTAAACTGAGCCACCTAGGTGCTCCCATGAGTCTACTCTGTCATGTTATACTGCTTCATGTTGTAGCAGAATAGGGACAAATAGACCAATGGAAGAGACTAGGAAAAAAAATGTGTGTGTGGGTAACATGTATGGGACTTCACATAAGAGGTAGACCGCATATCATTTGTCAAAATTTGCCCTATTTATTTATTCCATGCTAAAATATTTTTTAATACTAACTAGTATTAAAAGTATCTTTTTCAAAAAAATACCTAGAAATTTCTGCTGCTTGGAGCCACAGCCATTGAAGATCGTCTTCAAGCACGTGTTCCAGAAACGATAGCAACTTTACTGAAAGCAAACATAAGAATATGGGTCTTGACAGGAGATAAACAAGAAACTGCAATTAACATAGGTAATTGATACAAAGTTTTAGAAAATCTGGTTGGACAGGTATATAAATCCTAGTATCAAGAAGGAATGATTGAGCTTCCTTCAAGTAATTGTTTCATATGTCTTTGGCAAAACGGAGTGCAATGGAATCTTGCCATTACATGGCAGGAAAATTGAACAAACTAAGCAAAGCAAACAATTCTGTCTCCTTCACATTGTTGAAATAGAAACTGGAGAATGCTTACATGAGTAATACGTAGTTTCTTGTTGCTTTCCTTTGAAGAAGTTAGGGCATATTTCCCCCTATAACATATATACTTATCATTGTATTATATGTGTTTATTCATAAAAATTTTGATTATTAGTGAGAATATTTGGTTGTTTTTTCCAAGCTCCAGTATCACTTTTTGTTTGTTTGTTTGTTTGTTTTGTTTTTTTCCCCTGTAACTTTACTGTATGATTGTATCTTAGGGTTGAGATGTACAGAATAAGAGTTGAAAAATCAGTTGTTAGCTGCAAATATTCAAAGTTTGATAGAAGGAATTGAAATTATTATTTTCTTAATAATCATCATGGTAGCAGATCCAGTTAGATTAATGTATATGATAAAACGATGCACTAGACACCCCCTTTAAATGTTGTCACCACCTATTTAGTTTACTTTCATTCATTTAATGAATATTGAATCAATACTTGCCAGGTACCAGGAGAATCTAAGAGCTGGGAATGAAAACGTGAGTAATAATCTCTGTCCTCATGAAATTTATATCCACGTGGAAAAGATAAAATTAATAAGCCAATCACTGTGTTTTGTAATATTGCAGTCAGTGCTAAGAATAAAAACACAGTAAGACATAGCAAGAGGTAGACAAGGTAGGGATTCCTGGGTGGCGCAGCGGTTTAGCGCCTGCCTTTGGCCCAGGGCGCGATCCTGGAGACCCGGGATCGAATCCCACGTCGGGCTCCCGGTGCATGGAGCCTGCTTCTCCCTCTGCCTGTGTCTCTGCCTCTCTCTCTCTCACTGTGTGACTATCATAAAAAAAAAATATTAAAAAAAAAGAGGTAGACAAGGTAATCAAATAGAACACCTGTTAAGACGATGACTTTTGAACCTGACACCCAAGTGGAAAGAGGGAGCAAGCGCTGGGAAGATCTCTGGTACAAGTGTTCCAGCCAGAGTATAATGAGCATAATGGCCCTGGTGTGAGGGTGTGCATACTAGAGTAACAAATGAAAAACCAGAGTAATTGGAGTACAGGGAGCAAGGTAGAGAAGATAGGAGATGAGAGCTTGTCAGGTCACAATAAGAAATGTACACAGCTTTAAGCAGGAGAGTAATAGGATCTAATTTATGTTTTAAAAATATTTGTTGGCTATTGTATGAAGACTGGACTAAACGGAAGTCAGGAGATGAGGTAGGAAGCCTTCATCAAAGTCTAGACAAGAGATGATGGTGACTTGTACTAGAATGTAATGGGAAGTGTGAGGGAGGGATTAAATTTGGGGTACATTTGGTAGATTGATCTCTCAGGCCTCACTGATGAGGGAGTGTGGTGAGTCAGAGTTTTGTTGTGAAGAGGAGCAGAGAAATAGGGTATAGCTGGAAGAGAACACATAGTCAGTGAAGGGTTGGCTATTTTTGAAGGATCTACCTACCCTCTGTAAGCATCAATTTTCATGTCTGTAGAATGGGGATAAAATAATAGTTTTAACCTCATAGGGTTATTCTGAGGATGCCTTGAGGTCATCCCTATGAAGAGCTTAGCTTGGTGTGAAGCATTTACAAGTCCTTCATGAATGCTAGATATTAACATAATTATTAAGGACTCACAAAAAGGAGTGCAACCATGAGGTAGTCATTCATTTCACCACCTGGCCAATTTTTGAGAACATACCACACATATACTCTCCTTTCGCCAGCTCTCCCATATTTTGGCTTTAGTGTGACTTGCTGTTTCTTGATAACTATGAACTCAGTGACCACAGTAACATGATGTATATTCTCAGAGTATATCCTGTGAAGGGACTTAGCTGACAGCCCCACAGGAGAGGACAACTGCTCTCTCACCACCTTCCTAAATTGCACCTAGTCACTTTTTCCAGATCCACAACCTGAGGATTGTTTATTTTACCTAAGCCTTTGACTGTCTCCTCAGCTCAGGACTGAATCCCAATGTTGATGAGACACAGTCATTGTTGGTAGGGGAATTTTTAATTCTTATTGAATGAGACTTATTTTTGTTAGCAGAAGTCTATAATTCACTTGAAGGATTCTTTGCTCAAAATAACTGGATTCTTAGATAACTGCAATATTGAACTGCAGTCATTTCCAAAAGTAATTATTTAGTAACTGTGGTGGACTTAAAGGAAGAAAGGAAACAATCTCTTTAGTTTCCTAAAGCAGAACTTGGAAATATCTGGAAGAACCAGGCAGGACAAGAGTGAAGGGCAATGCACATGTGTGGAAGAAGGGCAATATATACATGTTGGAGGGGGAGGTCACAAGGGGAGGACT
The DNA here is from genome assembly GCF_905146905.1 of Nyctereutes procyonoides. Taxonomy (NCBI): domain Eukaryota; kingdom Metazoa; phylum Chordata; class Mammalia; order Carnivora; family Canidae; genus Nyctereutes; species Nyctereutes procyonoides. Next base: position 6,783,253 of record NW_026575033.1, on the reverse strand, counting down.
GTCCCCTGAAGGGGCAACCAGTGCATCCTTGCCTTTTGGAAATGAGTGTCTGCTAACTAAAAAGTTATTTTTAAAAAAATTTTAATTACAAAAAAATTTTTAGGGGGTGGAGGGGCAGAGAGAAGGAGAGAGGGAATTCTAAACAGGCTCCACAATAGGCATGGAGCCTGATGTGGGGTTCCATCTCACAACCCTGAGCCAAAATTGTGAGTCAGACACTTAACTGAATGAGTCCCAGGTGACCTAGGTTTTTAGTTTTTTAAAGACAATTGAGAATTCTGTCTTCTGATGTGAAATGTCCTGATGCAGAGATGTTGCCTCAAATGTGTAAAACTTCGCAAGAGCAAAGCAAAACACGTCTGTTAGTGGAAAGCAGTCTACAATCCCCTGACCTCTTTGGAGTCCTGGGTCCCAGATCGAATTTTATTATCATCCCTGCAGAGACCTAGAAGCTAGAAGATGGAATCAGTGAACCTTAGTATAAACCGAAGACCGTGCTGACATAATTTGTTTCTTAGGGGCTTTCTGAGCTCTAGCTTTTTCCAAGAAAAGCAATAGCCTTTGGTTAGAGAGCTCTCGTGTTACACTCATGGTTTGAATGTCTGGGAAATGAATTCAAAAATAAAAAGACTGAGCTATGTCTGAGAGCTGACATCTTTACACCTTTAGAAGAGAATGTAGAACATAGTGGTTGAAAATCACAGACTTTGGAGTTAACTAGGACCCGGTTTTGAACCTGAATCTTTTGCCTCTATATTTATGAGCTTGTACTTCTGTAGAGTTTTCTCAGCCTTAATTTTCTGATTAGTAAAATTGAGATAACCATGATATCTCTGGTGGTTGTGATGATTAAATGAGATGTGTATGTCAAGTTTTTTCCGAAGTATTGGGCACAGTGAGGGCTTTGAAAATTTTGGCTGCTGCCTTTATGAATGTTGTGACAGTTCTAATTACCATCACCTCTCATGGAGCTCAAGTTGGCTAATGTTTTTGCAGTTAAAAGATTAAAGATAGTCTTGATTCTGGTTACAAACAAAATTTGACTAAGGATTTGGCAGGAGGGTAACTTTTAGGAATCAGTGTGTCAAGACTGGTTTTAGACAATAGCCACAAGTGATTATATAAGGACTGCTGTCTCATTTTGGCCTATTTTCTAAGACTGCTAGTTCTATTAACTTCTGAAAGCTTTCTGATAACATGATTCAACATAATCTGCTGCTTCCTAAACTCAGCAGCATTTATGTTATTGTATTTCACTTAACAATATGCTATTTTTTTCTTTTGCATTAGCTTTGATTCTTTAGGTTTTAAGAGGCTTATCATATATCTATTGTAAATCTTCCTTTGCGCCCACCATGATGCTGGGTACAAGTAAGCACTCAGCACTTGCATACTGATTGAATTTCATCATAATATATAGAGACTTTTAGCCTTTGTCTATATAGAGCCAGCAGCAGCAACAGATTCAGGAGAGAAGAAGATTCCTCATGGGGGCTGCACCAGAACCCACAGTGGTCAGTGGGAGGCTGGTTTGTCAGTGTCAGGCACAAATATTAACTCTCCAACCGGGGTGCTGCTACAGAAACTGTCAGCATTAGGCAGTTAACTTTGTCAGTAACTTATTACAAAATAAAAGTGCACGCATGAACATTGCAATAAAATGTATCAGGAAATCTTTAGAATTCTTTGAAAAGTTTAGAATCTCTGGTTTTGAAATACTGCTGCAATAAGGCAAAGCAAATATCCACAGATTTTGAAATAGAAATTAAATTTAAAGATCATTACATTCTGTGGGGGGAAAACACTGTCTACATAGGAAGCATCAGATGAACAAATAATTGATGAAGAAGACCATTTATTTATTTATTTATTTATTTTAATAAATTAATTTTTATTGGTGTTCAATTTACCAACATACAGAATAACACCCAGTGCTCATCCCATCAAGTGTCCCCCTCAGTGCCCGTCACCCATTCACCCCCACCCCCCGCCCTCCTCCCCTTCCACCACCCCTAGTTCGTTTCCCAGAGTTAGGAGTCTTTATATTCTGTGTCCCTTTCTGATATTTCCCACACATTGAAGAAGAGCATTTAAAAAATGATTGTTTCCTGTAATTGGACAGGCTTTCAATAGAATACATAAGTAGGCATTTTGAATTATGTAAAAATCATGAAGCTATTTTTGCTTTTCTGTATGATGTCCACAAGTTTCAGGAAACTTCAAAGGAAATGTTAAAATGATATTGTATAAATTTAGGTTTAAATTCCAATTTAATGAAACTGATTTATATGAATAGTTTTAGAAAATTTGACCCATAGAAATCATTAGTTACAAATGTATAAAAATTCAATTTTCAAAATAATTTATCAGAAATTTATCACAGTGTCCTCACAGCCTAAAAAAAATCTTAATAGCTCCAGTAATAGTTACATCAGAAAGATCTTGTTCAAAATTTGAAATGGTCAAAAATTACTGACAATCTTGCATTTTCCAAGAGTGACTTACATTGCTTTTAATTACATATGTTGTTTGAAAATAAAATTGCTAAAAGTGTAAGTTTTGACAATCGAATAAATGAATTTGCAGAAATGTAAGGCATAAAAATCTTATGATCAAACAAGATATCACATTAATAGTTTTATTTTTATCACATCATCTAAGATTATGGCACCAAAACCATATATTTTTTGCAATTTGTAATTTTTTTTGTATCACCATTACCCCTGTTATGTTTCACAAGTACAAAATATTGTTAAAGAAAAGCTTTATATTTTAGAATCTGCAGTGGCATTGTGTTCTCCCCCGTTTTTGAACAAGAGAGATCCCATACTTTCACTCTGCCGAGAGGACCATTCTGGTGGGAGAGAAGGGTACTCTGGAGATTGGGGGCGGGGGGGGGTGTCTCCCAGATTTGTGTATAGCTGCTGAATTAAACACCTGCACACGGGGATCCCTGGGTGGCACAGCGGTTTGGCGCCTGCCTTTGGCCCAGGGCCGATCCTGGAGACCCGGGATCGAATCCCATGTCGGGCTCCCAGTGCATGGAGCCTGCTTCTCCCTCTGCCTGTGTCTCTGCCTCTCTCTCTCTCTCTCTCTGTGTGACTATCATAAAAAAAAAAAAAAAAAAAAAAAAAAAAAAAAAAAAAAAACACCTGCACACCATCTCTTTAGGACAGCCCTTAGTTCCCAGGGACAAAACTGAATCTATAAGAAGAGAAATATTGTCCTAACTAGCTCAGTATTTGCAGGGTTCTCTTCTTATACTCACTCAAATCACTACTTCCCATGATTTTCACAGCAAGGGTAATTCCTTTCATTTATCCAGCAGCTTTCTTTTTTCTTTTTTCTTTTTTTTTAATTTAAATATTTTATTTATTTATTCATGAGAGACACACGGAGAAAGGCAGAGACCTGTGAGGAGCCTGATGCAGGACTTGATCCCAAGACCTTGAGCCAAAGGCAGATGCTCAACCACTGAGCCACCCAGGCATTCCTCTCTAGCAGCTTTCAAATTGCCCCTGTGAGCCTATGGGACGAAAGGAAAGCAACTATTTTTGGATGATTTGTTATTCGTCAGTGGATGTTTCCTCAGAAACACAGTTTCTGCTTCACAGAACTTTAAAATGACTGCTTTTAATAAATAAATAAATAAATAAAATGACTGCTTTTACAAAGACTCAAACTTTTTTTGATAAGGGCTCATCTATCTCAGAGATAGTTTAATTCTTGTAGATACAGATATAATTTTGTATATTTGGGCTATATAGGCTAAATCCTCTAGTTACAAAAATATTCTTAGTCTAATTTCTAAAGTGAGAATGACTTAGTTTTAAAATTGGAAAATGCTTCCTGAGGTGTCTAACTTGATCATCACATTGAACGTTATTATGAGCATTGGGTGAATTTATTTCCTTTAATTGTACCTAGGATTCTATTAGCATAGTAGGCATAATACTGTTGATATAGTGGCTTGATACAACAAAACTTGGCTTCCTCAAGACTTGGAATTGTTATAAAGCAAACTGAATCTCGTGTCATAGAAAGATAATAAAAATAAAAATCCACAGATATTTGAAAGTACAGATTTAGGCATTAGTTATATGCACCTTCCCAACCATTTCTACTTAGGTTGCCAATTAAGATTTAAATGAACTAGTGTTTCAATTTTTTCCCTCTGTAATCTCTTGCTCAGTATTTGTGGTGAGCTACTGGGCTTTGACCTAGTCATAAGACATAGAGTATGATGAAGAATGAATATAAGTAGATTTTTTTTAATTTAAAAAAATGAACTCATAGACGGCATTGAGTCTTCAAATATGTGACATCTTTATTTTTCTTTTGGTAGCATATTCCTGTAAATTGATATCAGCTCAAATGCCTCATATTCAATTGAATACAAACTCACTTGAGGTAAGTGATTTTTTAAAATTTGATTTAATATGAATATAATCAACTTTACTAGAGTGTTTCCCCCACATCTTAAAATCTACATAAGTTGCCTTGAACTCCCATTCAGGTCCATTAGAACATTAACTCTGGTCCCCACTTCTTGTCTCAGTCATAGGGTAATCCTTTAACAACTCTGCTTCTGGCATTATGCCAAATCCAGTTCTCAGATTTTTTATTTTAAAAATGTAAAAAAAGGGGATCCCTGGGTGGCGCAGCGGTTTGGCGCCTGCCTTTGGCCCAGGGCGCGATCCTGGAGACCCGGGATCGAGTCCCACGTCGGGCTCCCGGTGCATGGAGCCTGCTTCTCCCTCTGCCTGTGTGTCTGCCTCTCTCTCTCTCTGTGACTATCATAAATAAATGATAAAAAAAAAAATTAAAAAAAATGTAAAAAAAGGAGAAGAAGAAGAAGAGAAGAGAGAGAGAAAAAAATATATGCATATAGCAATCTTTATCAAAAGTTTGAGTTGATCAGTGGCATTTACGTTGAAGGAATATAATCTAATATTGGACCTCTTTGCCCTTAAAAATTAAATGGCTATAGCCATTTATTTTATGTTAAATATTTTTTTACTGTGTAATTTACTTACACATATTTTAAAAAATATAAACAGATTTCATCTATTCCTTTTCAGTCTTCTTTTTTTAAAATGTAGATCTGAGTTTCTGACACATATAATAATTATTCTCCTTGAAAAATTCTAAAAATATTTCTTATGGGGCAGATCAGTTGGCAATGAATTTCCTCAGTTTTTATCTGAGAAAGTCTTTATTTCTCTTTCACATTTGAAGGATAATTACACCGGATATAGAATTCTTGGTTGTTGTCTCTTGTTCTTTTAACACTTTCTTCTTGACTGCATGGTTTCTGATGAGAACCTGATATTTCTTATTTATTCTTCCCTTTGGCTTTTTTTTAAACATTTCTTCTTTGCCTTTGATTTTGTGGTTTGAATGTGGTATGCCTAGATATAAATTTTTTGGTATTTATCCTGCTTGGTGTTTTCTAAGTTTCCTGGGTCTATACTTATGTGTTTGCCATTAATTTGGGAACATTCTTAAGTCATTAGTACTTAAAATTTTCTTTCTATTCTGTTTTCTTTCCCTTCTCCTTCAGGTATTCCCATTAGCTATATGTTAGACCTTTTAAATTATCCCACAGTTCTTGGATATTCCATTCTGTTTTTTTCCTAATACTTATTTTCCTTTATATTTCAGTTTGGGAAATTTCTGTTGACATATCTTCAAGCTCATTAATTTTTAGACTTTGCACACCCTATCATTGAACCCAACAAGGGCATTCTTCATTTCTATTACAGTGTTTTTTATTTCATTTTTATTCTTTCTTAGGCATTTCCATCTCTCTGGTTATCTTCCCCATTTGTTCTTTTACATTGTCTATTTTTCCATTAGAGACCTTAATATGTTAATCATAGTTTATTTTAAATTCACTGATACTTCCAAAATCTGTTTTCTTTGAATCTGGTTCTGATGCTTGCTTTAGTTCTTCAGACAGTGCTTTTTTTTGCCACTTAGCAGGCCTTGAAATTTTTGTTGAAAGCTGGATATGATGAATCTGGTAAGAGAAATTGTTGTAGAGGCCTGTAATATGAAGTTTTATGGTAATCTCACTGTATTTAATGTTTGCTGCAGCTATACACATGAGATGCTCACATTCCTCTAGTGTTCTTATTTATTCCCCTTTGTTGTCTTTCGGTTTTCCCAAGAACTCCTCCTTAGGTAGATCTGTGCCTCACAGTTCTTTTATGTTTAATGCACTGTTACTATACTGGGGCCCTGTTGGTGTGTGGTTAGGTGTGTGGGAAGGGAAATGTTAAGATTAAAACTCAGTCATTTAGTGAACCTGTGCTACTTTGTCTTCTTAAGTATTTCTTAGCATTTTTCTTCCCTTGGGTGAGACACGGAGGTTAGAGGGGGCTAGAATTGGGCAAACACCCTTCCATTTGGATAGGATAAAACTCTGGTAGTCTTTAACTTTGGAGATGAGGCTTTTGTTATGGAGAATGCTCTGGGCATATATCAAATGGTCACTTTTCCCCTCTTGCCTGAACCATGAGGGAAGGTTTTTTGTTTTTTTGTTTTGTTTTATTTTGTTTTGTTGGCTTTTCACCATGAGAACCTGGTGAGGTTTCTAGAATAAATCCACAAAAATGTGAGTCTTTGCCCATCAGGACTACAACTCAAGAAGTTTCACTTTTGTGGTAATCCATACTCAGCCTCAGTTCCTCAAAATTACCAATTAAGTGTTCCTATCAGTTTGTGACTCTAGTTCCTTCTGCTCCAGTGAAACAGCTGTGATTCTCTGTATTCACTTGTCTCTTTAGATTTCTGGGTGGAAGTTTGTCCTGTGATCTCACCTGTCTCTGATAGGCCTAAAGAAGATTGGTTTTCACTTTGTTCAGCTTTTTTTCTATAAGGATGGCAGTGGTGAATTCAAGCTCTTTATGTGTCATTGTTGAAATTTCAGTGCCTTAGACTAACTTCTGACCTTCAATTTAAGTTTGTACAGTGGACTGTATTCAAGTTTTTAAGAGGAATAAAGTTGCATAAGTAATTAGATGAATGAGTTAGAATTTTCCAGAAGCTAATCTTGTTAATGAAGTTTCCTATGGAAAACTCTATGCCACTTAAACATTATGATTTACATAATGACCTTGGTACATTGTTTCTCCAAGATTTTCTCTTATATTTTAATTTCCTGTAAACTTTAGTGTTATGTCATTTTCAAAACTCATTATTCTTAAATAATTATTACTTAACTACTGATAGACTTGCTTTATAGATGAAGCATATAGTTCAATTTCCTCATATAATGTACTGTAGGTTGTGCTGTAGGATTTTACATAATTATTTCCCATAATGTTAGGAAATAAGCAGGTAGTCATGTTCTAGAGTGAACCACGTGGGTGGAATTACCTTAACACTGTTAACATTGGCAATAGAAGAATGGTAAAGAGAAACAATTTAGGAATGGAAGACAAAAAAGAAGACATTAAAACTTATAGCTTTAGCTCCAAGCATTTACTTATTCTAAGAAGCTGTAAAATCAAAAACAATATATTAATTAGATAGAAAAGCACCAAGTTTTGTGTTCACTAATTAAAAGAAATGTGAGAAGAATGATTAAAATAGAGGAAAAATTCAATTTGGCAGATTGTTTTGAGGGCAACAAAACAATTACAGTCACTTGAGATCATTGATGGAATATGCAGTCCATTGTGTGGAAAAAGCAGAAGTAGAAATGTTTAATATGATACATATATCATACATCATAGTTCCTATACAGTGTGAAATCAAATTTTAAGTGCCTGAATCCCATCTATTATTAGACCTTCAGGTTTATATAAAGCCCTCAGTAATTCAAGGATTATTAAATACCTTTTCTTTCAGGAAAGCCAATTATTTCATTTGAGTAATGAGTAATGAAGGCCTTCTGAGAAAAATAGGGAGGAAGATTTTTTTCATTAAAGCTTTTGGTGCTTGATACTAGTTATGCTTTAAAATTTCTCCCCAGGACTCTTAAAATTCCCCTTTAAGAAGAAGTTCAGTGGAACAATCCACAAAAACAAGGACTAAATAGATATCATGATGACACTAAACTCATATCTGTCAATAGTAACTCTGAACGTGAATGGGCTTAATGACCCCATCAAAAGGCGCAGGGTTTCAGACTGGATAAAAAAGCAGGACCCATCTATTTGCTGTCTACAAGAGACTCATTTTAGACAGAAGGACACCTACAACCTGAAAATAAAAGGTTGGAGAACCATTTACCATTCAAATGGTTCTCAAAATATACCCTAAAGGGATCCCTGGGTGGCGCAGCGGTTTGGCGCCTGCCTTTGGCCCAAGGCACGATCCTGGAGACCCAGGATCGAATCCCACATCGGGCTCCCGGTGCATGGAGCCTGCTTCTCCCTCTGCCTGTGTCTCTGCCTCTCTCTCTCTCTGTGACTATCATAAATGAATAAAAAAAAATAAAACTTCATTAAAAAAAAATATATATACCCTAAAAACTATAGAACACTTCTGAAAGAAATTGAGGAAGACACAAAGAGATGGAAAAATATTCCATGCTCATGGATTGGCAGAATTAATATTGTGAAAATGTCAATGTTACCCAGGGCAATTTACACGTATAATGCAATCCCTATCAAAATACCATGGACTTTCTTCAGAGACTTAGAACAAATTATTTTAAGATTTGTGTGGAATCAGAAAAGACCCCAAACAGCCAGGGGAATTTTAAAAAAGAAAACCATATCTGGGGGCATCACAATGCCAGATTTCAGGTTGTACTACAAAGCTGTGTTCATCAAGACAGTGTGGTACTGGCACAAAAACAGACATATAGATCAATGGAACAGAACAGAGAACCCAGAAGTGGACCCTGAACTTTATGCTCAACTAATATACAATAAAGGAGGAAATACGATCCACTGGAAGAAAGACAGTCTCTTCAATAAATGGTGCTGGGAAAATTGGACATCCACATGCAGAAGAATGAAACTGGACCACTCTCTTGCACCATACACAAAGATAAACTCAAAATAGATGAAAGATCTAAATGTGAGACAAGATTCCATCAAAATCCCAGAGGAGAACTCAGGCAACACCCTTTTTGAACTTGGCCACAGTAACCGGAGAAGGACAAACAGTGTATGTTCTCATTCATTTGGGGAATATGAATAATAGTGAAAGGGAATATAAGGGAAGGGAGAAGAAATGTGTGAGAAATATCAGAAAGGGAGACAGAACATAAAGACTTCTAACTCTGGGAAATGAACTAGGGGTGGTGGAGGGGGAGGAGGGCGGAGGGTGGGGGTGAATGGGTGACGGGCACTGAGGGGGACACTTGACGGGATGAGCACTGGGTGTTATTCTGTATGTTGGTAAATTGAACACCAATAAAAATTAATTTATAAAATTAAAAAAATAAATAAAAATAAAAAAAAATAAAATTTCTCCCCAGGTGGCAAATTTGTTAAAATTTCATTTATTAGTATGTTTAGGGGAGATCATAAAAAAATCAGATTTCTATAGATCATTGAATATAACTGAAAATTATAGTTAAATAAAATAAATAATAAGTTTTAAAATATGATTTAGTATTTTATGGCATTCATTTCACATAGTCATAGAAATGAAACAGTTGGCAAGAATCAAATATTTTGACACACTTATTAGTTCACTAATCTTTCAATAGAAAGTGGTAACAGATATATTTTTTAAATTCCACTTGTATTTGATGAAAGAATTTTCCTTAGCATTAATCTGTATGACTTAAAATTTTATTACATAAAAAAAATTTTTATTACATATTTTTCCTAAAATACTCTGCTACATGAGTTTTCCACTCTGACACTGGCATGGGGAGTCATTTCTCTAAAATTTTGAGCTTTCAATCGTTTATGTGAATTATGAAGGAAAAAGTGGTTGGGATGAGGAAAATAAGCTAAGGGAGTGCCTCCCACACATCTTCTATTGAGTGATGAGTCTCTACAACTTTTATATTTCTCCCTTAGAAACCTGAGACTCAGTTTTATAGAGTTCATACCATTATTTTGTCCCCACCTTTGACATTTTTCTCAAAAATTCTCTGAGCTTTCTGGTATGCTATTAGCATCCACTTGTATTTTCCAACTGATATGAATTCACTCTTACTCATATACCATTTAAAAAACAGCTTTATTGAGACATAATCCACATCACATAAAATTTACATTTGGGGTACCTGGGTGGCTCAGTCAGTTAAGTGTCTGCCTTCGGCTCAGGTCATTATCCCAGTCCTGGGATTGAGTCCCACATGGGGTCCCTATTCAGCAGAGAACCTGCTTCTCCCCCTCCTCCCTGCTCATGCTCTCTCTCACTATCTCTGTCTCTGTCTCTATCTCTCTCTCAAATAAATACAATCTTTAAAAAAATGTTTTAATGTGTACAATTCAATCTGTTTTAATATATTCACATATAAATGCAACCATCACCACAGTCAACTTTTGGAACACTTCCTTTGGAAGTTGGAAGTTCCAACTTTTGGAACACTTCCTTCACTTCTAAAAGAATCCTATACTCTTTAGTTATCTCTCTCATCCTCCTGCCCCCACTCTAAACAACCACTAATCTATTTTCTGTCTCTATGGGTTTGTTTATTCTCGACTTTCATGTGAGTAGAATAATAATAGCATACAGTCTTTTGTGACTGGCTTCTTTCAGTTACCATATTTTCAAGGTTTCTCCATGTCATAGCATGTATTCATACCTCAAAACCTTTTTGTGGCTCAAGAATATTATATGTATATGCCATATTTTGTTTATCCATTCATCCAGTTCTTTTCACTTTTAGGCAATTGTGAATAGTGCTGCTATAAACATTCAAGTACAAGTGTTGTGTAGACACATGTTTCATTTGTCAAATATATATATATATATATATATATATATGAATGGAATTGCTGAGTCATCTGGTAAACTCCATGTTTATCCATCTGTGGAATTGTCAGACTATTTTCCAAAGTGGCTACACCATTTTACATTCCCAGCAGCATTGTATGAGAATTTTAGGTTTCTCTAATATCCTGGTCAATACTTATTATATGACTTAATCTGATTCTAGTCATGCTAATTGGTATGAAGTAGTATCTCATTGTGGTTTCAATTATCATTTCACTGATGACCAATAATGTCAATTTTCTTTTCATGTTATTTACTTTTTAATTTCAGTGAGGTATTTGAAGGGAAGAATGAGGTAAAAATGTGCCTCAGTCTACTATATTGATTCAGAAAGTCTTTTCATTTATATTAAAATGAGAAAAAATATGGGGATCCCTGGGTGACTCAATGGTTTGGCGCCTGCCTTCGGCCCAGGGCATGATCCTGGAGTCCGGGGATGGAGTCCCACATCGGGCTCCCTGCATGGAGCCTGCTTCTCCCTCTGCCTGTGTCTCTGCCTCTCTCTCTCTCTCTCTCTCTCTCTCTCTCTCTCTCTGTATGTCTCTCATGAATAAAAAAATAAAATCTTTAAAAAATATATAAATAAATAAAATTAGAAAAAATAAAGTGATTTCTGCCTCCTTGCTTTGTTTTAGGCAACACAGCAAGCAGTTACTCAGAACTGTGAAGCTCTTGGAACTCTGATAGGTAAAGAAAATGACCTGGCCCTCATCATTGATGGTGAAACATTGAAGTATGCCCTCAATTTTGAAGTTGAGAGGAGTTTCCTCAACTTGGCCCTCTCATGTAGAGCAGTATTATGTTGTAGGTAAGGAAATAGTCACTATTCTTTTTCTCCTCTCTGCTATCTTTAACACTGTATATATAAAGAAAATGTAGATATGGAAATACAAGTTTTCATAGAAGCAAAGTTCCTTATTGGTAAAATATATGCTCAAATTGAGAAATGTCTGAATTTAATTCTAATTGTCAGGCTTAAGATGTACTAGAAAGCAGATTATAATTTTTCAGTGATAAATTGTTTATTGATGTATTGACCAGATGAAAGACATTGTCAGTAAGAACAAAGGCCCTGTATTAGTGTGAAGAGCAAATCTGAAAAAAAAAAAAAATCCATTTTCTACTAGAAGAGTTTCAAGCCATAAGTCTCTAAGCACTGATTTAATTACATTTTGCAAATTTTAATATGTTGTGTTTTCATTATTATTCAGTTCAAAGGACAGTATTTTCTCATTTCTCTTGATTTCTTTTTTTATCTCATAGGCTATTTAAAAGTGTGTTATTTAATTCTCATACATTTGGGTATTTCCTATATCCCTTTCTGTTACTGATTTCTAACTTAAAGCTATTGTCAGAGAAAATACTTGGCTGATTTTTTCCCCTTAATACTTTGTTATTCTGCTGTCTTCTGGCTCCCTTGTTTATGATGACAAGTTTTCACTGTTGTTATTCGGTATGTGATGTATCATTTTCCTCTTCCTGCCTTCCAGCTTTTTTGTTGTTGTTGTTATTGGGTTTCAGTTGTTTGGCTATGTTGGCTCTAAATGTGGTTCTTATTGTTATTTATTCTACTTTGGATTCATGGGATCCCTAAATTAATGTATTGTTTTTACCAGATTGGAAAGTTTCAATCATTATTTTTTTCAAGGGCTTTTTTTCCCCCCCCTTATTTTTGATTTCCTTTACTTTTGGGACTCCAATCACATATATGAGTGAATGCTTGATATTGACTATAGACTTGTGGCACTGCCACTGCATTTTCCTTTAATTTCCCCTCCTTTCTTTTTGAATTGCATATTTTCTATTGATGTAACTTCAAATTGACTGATTCTTTCCATTATCTCAGATCTGATATTAAGTTCATGAAGTATATTTTTCACTTCATCCCTAGAGTTTTTATTTTTTAATAGTTTCAATTCTTCTGTTGGGATATGCCATTTGCTAACTCATAATTGTCACAATTTTCTTTGATTCTTTGAATGTATTTTAATTCTATGAACATTTTTATAATGCTACTTTGAAATCTTCGCTAAATCCTACATCGGTTTGATTCTCAGCTTCTATTGACTGATTTGTTTACTTTGTATGGAAACAATGCTCTCAAGCTTCTTGGCACATCTAGTGATTTTGTTTTATTTTAAGTAAAAGTGGATATTGTGGAAAAATACAATAGTAATTCTTCTGATTCTAGTTTATTCTTCTGCATTTTATTGGTTCAGTATTTTAGTAACTTGACTGTGAAATCTGTTTCCCTGTTCATTTGCAGTTACTGATATCTTTCCTCAGCTATTGTTGTTTTTGTTTTTTATAAATTAATTTTTATTGTTCAACTTACCAACATACAGAATAACACCCAGTGCTCATCCCGTCAAGTGTCCCCCTCAGTGCCCGTCACCCATTCACCCCCACCCCCCCGCCCTCCTCCCCTTCCACCACCCCTAGTTCATTTCCCAGAGTTAGGAGTCTTTATGTTCTGTCTCCCTTTCTGATATTTCTCACACATTTCTTCTCCGTTCCCTTATATTCCCTTTCACTATTATTCACATTCCCCAAATGAATGAGAACATACACTGTTTGTCCTTCTCCGATTGACTTACTTCACTCAGCATAATACCCTCCAGGTCCATCCACGTTGAAGCAAATGGTGGGTATTTGTCGTTTCTAATGGCTGAGTAATATTCCATTGTATACATACACCACATCTTCTTTATCCATTCATCTTTCGATGGGCACCGAGGCTCCTTCCACAGTTTGGCTATTGTGGACATGGCTGCTAGAAACATCGGGGTGCAGGTGTCCCGGTGTTTCATTGCATCTGAATCTTTGGGGTAAATCCCTAACAGTGCAATTGCTGGGTCGTAGGGCAGGTCTATTTTTAACTCTTTGAGGAACCACACAGTTTTCCAGAGTGGCTGCACCAGTTCACATTCCCACCAACAGTGTAAGAGGGTTCCCTTTTCTCCACATTCTCTCCAACATTTGTTGTTTCCTGCCTTGTTAATTTTCCCCATTCTCACTGGTGTGAGGTGGTATCTCATTGTGGTTTTGATCTGTATTTCCCTGATGGCAAGTGATGCAGAGCATGTTCTCATGTGCATGTTGGCCATGTCTATGTCTTCCTCTGTGAGATTTCTCTTCATGTCTTTTGCCCATTTCATGATTGGATTGTTTGTTTCTTTGCTGTTGAATTTAATAAGTTCTTTATAGATTTTGGAAACTAGCCCTTTATCTGATATGTTATTTGCAAATATCTTCTCCCATTCTGTAGGTTGTCTTTGAGTTTTGTTGACTGTATCCTTTGCTGTGCAAAAGCTTCTTATCTTGATGAAGTCCCAATAGTTCATTTTTGCTTTTGTTTCTTTTGCTTTCGTGGATGTATCTTGCAAGAAGTTACTGTGGCCAAGTTCAAAAAGGGTGTTGCCTGAGTTCTCCTCTGGGATTTTGATGGAATCTTGTCTCACATTTAGATCTTTCATCCATTTTGAGTTTATCTTTGTGTATGGTGAAAGAGAGTGGTCTAGTTTCATTCTTCTGCATGTGGATGTCCAATTTTCCCAGCACCATTTATTGAAGAGACTGTCTTTCTTCCAGTGGATCGTCTTTCCTCCTTTATCGAATATTAGTTGACCATAAAGTTCAGGGTCCACTTCTGGGTTCTCTATTCTGTTCCATTGATCTATGTGTCTGTTTTTGTGCCAGTACCACACTGTCTTGAGGACCACAGCTTTGTAGTATAACCTGAAATCTGGCATTGTGATGCCCCCAGATATGGTTTTCTTTTTTAAAATTCCCCTGGCTATTCAGGGTCTTTTCTGATTCCACACAAATCTTAAAATAATTTGTTCTAAGTCTCTGAAGAAAGTCCATGGTATTTTGATAGGGATTGCATTATACGTGTAAATTGCCCTGGGTAACACTGACATTTTCACAATATTAATTCTGCCAATCCATGAGCATGGAATATTTTTCCATCTCTTTGTGTCTTCCTCGATTTCTTTCAGAAGTGTTCTATAGTTTTCAGGGTATATAGATCCTTTACCTCTTTGGTTAGGTTTATTCCTAGGTATCTTATGCTTTTGGGTGCAATTGTAAATGGGATTGACTCCTTAATTCAATCAATTGAATTAAGTCTCATTGTTAGTGTATAGAAATGCCACTGATTTCTGGGCATTGATTTTGTATCCTGCCACGCTACCAAATTGCTGTATGAGTTCTAGCAATCTTGGGGTGGAGGCTTTTGGGTTTTCTATGTAGAGTATCATGTCATCGGCGAAGAGGGAGAGTTTGACTTCTTCTTTGCCAATTTGAATGCCTTTAATGTCTTTTTGTTGTCTGATTGCTGAGGCTAGGACTTCCAGTACTCTGTTGAATAGCAGTGGTGAGAGTGGACATCCCTGTCTTGTTCCTGATCTTAGGGGAAAGGCTCCCAGTGCTTCCCCATTGAGAGTGATATTTGCTGTGGACTTTTCGTAGATGGCTTTTAAGATGTCAAGGAATGTTCCCTCTATCCCTACGCTCTGAAGAGTTTTGATCAGGAATGGATGCTGTATTTTGTCAAATGCTTTCTCTGCATCTAATGAGAGGATCATATGGTTCTTGGTTTTTCTCTTGCTGATATGATGAATCACATTGAGTGTTTTACGAGTGTTGAACCAGCCTTGTGTCCCGGGGATAAATCCTACTTGGTCATGGTGAATAATTTTCTTAATGTACTGTTGGATCCTATTGGCTAGTATCTTGTTGAGAATTTTTGCATCCATGTTCATCAGGGATATTGGTCTGTAATTCTTCTTTTTGGTGGGGTCTTTGTCTGGTTTTGGAATTAAGGTGATGCTGGCCTCATAGAATGAATTTGGAAGTACTCCATCTCTTTCTATCTTTCCAAACAGCTTTAGTAGAATAGGTATGATTTCTTCTTTAAACGTTTGATAGAATTCCCCTGGGAAGCCATCTGGCCCTGGACTTTTGTGTCTTGGGAGGTTTTTGATGACTGCTTCAATTTCCTCCCTGGTGATTGGCCTCCCTGGTAATTTCTTCCTGTTCCAGTTTTGGTAGTTTATGGCTTTCCAGGAATGCATCCATTTCTTCTAGATTGCCTAATTTATTGGCATAGAGCTGTTCATAATATGTTTTTAAAATCGTTTGTATTTCCTTGGTGTTGGTAGTGATCTCTCCTTTCTCATTCATGATTTTATTAATTTGAGTCTTCTCTCTCTTCTTTTTAATAAGGTTGGCTAATGGTTTATGTATCTTATTAATTCTTTCAAAGAACAAACTCCTGGTTCTATTGATCTGTTCCACAGTTCTTCTGGTCTCAATTTCGTTGAGTTCTGCTCGAATTTTAATTAACTCTCTTCTTCTGCTGGGCGTCGGGTCCATTTCCTGTTTTTTCTCTAGCTCCTTTATGTGTAAGGTTAGCTTTTGTATTTGAGTTCTTTCCAGTTTTTGAATGGATGCTTGTATTGCGAAGTATTTCCCCCTCAGGACTGCTTTTGCTGCATCCCAAAGATTTTGAACGGTTGTATCTTCATTCTCATTAGTTTCCATGAATCTTTTTAATTCTTCCTTAATTTCCTGGTTGACCCTTTCATCTTTTAGCAGGATGGTCCTTAACCTTAACCTCCACGTGTTTGAGGTCCTTCCAAACTTCTTGTTGTGATTTAGTTCTAATTTCAACGCATTATGGTCTGAGAATATGCAGGGGACGATCCCAATCTTTTGGTATCGGTTCAGACCTGATTTGTGACCCAGTATGTGGTCTATTCTGGAGAAAGTTCCATGTGCACTTGAGAAGAATGTGTATTCAGTTGAGTTTGGATGTAAAGTTCTGTAGATATCTGTGAAATCCATCTGGTCCAGTGTATCATTTAAAGCTCTCGTTTCTTTGGCGATGTTGTGCTTAGAAGACCTATCTAGTATAGAAAGAGCTTGATTGAAGTCACCAAGTATAAGTGTATTATTATCTAATATTTCTTCACTTTGGTTATTAATTGGTCTAAATATTTGGCAGCTCCCACATTCGGGGCATATATATTGAGGATTGTTAAGTCCTCTTGTTGGATAGATCCTTTAAGTATGAGAGTTTCCCTCTTCATCTCTCACTGTAGTCTTTGGGGTAAATTTTAGTTTATCTGATATAAGGATGGCCATCCCTGCTTTCTTTTGAGGACCATTTGAATGGTAAATGGTTCTCCAACCTTTTATTTTCAGGCTGTAGGTGTCCTTCTGTCTAAAATGAGTCTCTTGTAGACAGCAAATAGATGGGTCCTGCTTTTTTATCCAGTCTGAAACCTTGCGCCTTTTGATGGGGTCATTAAGCCCATTCACGTTCAGAGTTACTATTGACAGATATGAGTTTAGTGTCATCATGATATCTATTTAGTCCTTGTTTTTGTGGATTGTTCCATTGAACTTCTTCTTAAAGGGGAATTTTAAGAGTCCCCCTTAAAATTTCTTGCAGAGCTGGTTTGGAGGTCACATATTCTTTCAGTTCCTGCCCGTCTTGGAAGCTCTTTATCTCCCCTTCCATTCTGAATGAGAGCCTTGCTGGATAAAGTACTCTTGGCTGCATGTTCTTCTCATTTAGGACCCTGAATATATCCTGCCAGCCCTTTCTGGCCTGCCACGTCTCTGTGGAGAGGTCTGCTGTTACCCTAATACTCCTCCCCATAAGAGTCAGGGATTTCTTGTCTCTTGCTGCTTTAAGGATCTTCTCTTTATCTTTGGAATTTGCAAGCTTCACTATTAGATGTCGAGGTGTTGAACGGTTTTTATTGATTTTGGGGGGGGGGGATCTCTCTATTTCCTGGATCTGAATGCCTGTTTCCCTTCCCAGATTAGGAAAGTTTTCAGCTAGGATTTGTTCAAATACATATTCTGGCTCTCTATCCCTTTCGGCGCCCTCGGGAACCCCAATTAAACGTAGGTTTTTCTTCCTCAGGCTGTCGTTTATTTCCCTTAATCTATCCTCATGGTCTTTTAATTGTCTCTTTTTTCCTCAGTTTCCCTCTTTGCCATCAACTTGTCTTCTATGTCACTCACTCGTTCTTCCACTTCGTTAACCCTCGTCGTTAGGACTTCTAGTTTGGATTGCATCTCATTCAATTGATTTTTAATTTCTGCCTGATTGGATCTAAATTCTGCAGTCATGAAGTCTCGTGAGGCCTTAATGCTTTTTTCTAGAGCCACCAGTAGCTGTAGAATAGTGCTTCTGAATTGGCTTTCTGACATTGAAGTGTAATCCAGATTTTGTAACTCTGTGGGAGAGAGGGCTGTTTCTGATTCTTTCTTTTGAGGTGAGGTTTTCCTTCTAGTCATTTTGCTCAGTGCAGAGTGGCCAAAAACAAGTTGTATTGGAACACGGGGGAGTATCACTGGTCTGTCCAGCTGGTCTTCTGGGGGAGGGGCCTGCTGTGCTGATTTTCAGGTGTTAGCACTTGGGGGAGCTGCTCTGCCCCTGCCTGCTGCAGGGCTCAGCGGGGGTTGTTTACCCCATGGGGCCCCAGGAGGAACAGCAGCAGTTGCTATGGCAGCTCTGGAAGCCTGGAGTCAGCCTCCGGAGGAACTACGGGCTCGGGGCTCTCGGCTCTCCGTCTGCAGGGCCTGGAGGCTCCGGGGCGGGGCCGCTGATCTGCTCAGCTCGGGGCAGGAGCGTCCTCGCTGTCCTGGGCCCTCCCGGCCTCTGCCTGTCCCGGGGGAGGCCGGATCCTGGGCTGTGTCCCGGCGCCCTGTGCCCCGGGGCCTGCGCTGGTGGATTCGCGCTCCCGCCCCGCAGCTCCCTCCCTGGAGCCGCTCCCGAGCCCCTCCGAGCTGCTCCGCTCCGGTGCCTGCTGCAGCCCTTAGGGAGCTCGGAGCACTCCCCTGCGCTCGCAGGTGTCTGTTAGTGTCCCCGGGAGCCCGAGGGCATCCCTGCTCTCCTGGGTCCTGCTCCAACTCCCTGCGAGCCCCTTTCCGCCCGCCCGGGAAGGTTGGTGCAGCTCCTGCTCCTCCGGGACGGGGCTCTCCTGTCCTGGGGACACTCGCCCCGGCCTCAGCCGGGCTCCTCGCGGGGCCCCTCCCCCTCGGAGGCCTTTTGTTTCTTTATTTCTTTTTCCCCGTCTTCCTACCTTGATAGAAGCGCGGACTCTTCTCACTGTAGCATTCCAGCTGGTCTCAAATCTGCAGATTCTTGCCACACTCCCAGGTTAGGGGAATATGAACACCTCCAGGAAAGAAGGTCACAAACTTGCTGCACTTAGCTGATACAGTAACATCTTTTCATGAATGAACATGTCTCTAGTTCTTTTCCACTTTTGGTCATTTTCTGGTGAGCTGAAATGTTTGTTTTTAATCATTTTTTTCCAGTTTTATACTTGTTTTCTCGCTGAAGGAAATTTCCCAATGTCCTTATAACCATTAAAAGGTATAGAAAGTTTTCTTAAAATTTTGATGAACAATTTGGATGTCATTTAGAAATAAAAGTTTAGATACTTGGAGAGTGTCATATAGTATTGGTTATAATTTCTTAATCATTGGTACTTGGGGGAACATAATTAAAAGAGAAAAATTAATTTTTAAAAGTCAATTATGAAATTGTAGACTTTTTTTCCCCAAATTTCTTATCACTGTATGGCCATAATTTTTGTTTTACTTACTCAGTTTATTGTCTGTCTCCTCTCTACTGCAATGTAAACTTCATGAAGGCAGGGATGTTTATATATTTTATCTTCTCCTCTATCATCTGTTTCAAGAATTGTGCCTAGCTCATTTTAGGGACATAAATATTTCTTGAATGAAGAATAATACATGAATATGAGATTACCTTTAAGTAGCTTACTCAGCAAATTCAAAACACAAACATAGCAAGAAAGCTTGCTTATAAATCCAAGAATATATCTATGCCATACTATATGTTGAACTTATTTTATAATTTTTAAAAAGCTTTTATTTAAATTCTAGTTTGTTAACATACAGGGTAATATTAGTTTCAGATGTACAACATAGTGATTCAACAGTCCTGTACATTACCTGGTGATCATCACAAGTACACTACCTAATACTCATCACCTATGTAACCCAAATTTTGAGTGGAAACCATTTTATTTTTTATTCCTCACACTGATTATATTGATAAGGAAGTCAATAGTATGTGCCCATGGGAAAACCGTGACATTATTCCAGTCAATTGGTTTACTTATCTTTGTGTGTTACTTATCCTTGTATATTTTTAATCCATGAAAATAAATGACAAGCGTACTGCAATTTTTACATTAAGTCAAATGTGACTCAATAATTAGTTTTAAGGATTATAATATATTATGTATTCTTTCTAAATTATTATTGAATTTGTTATTTGGTTCCATGTTATAGATTATAAATCACAATGAGAGTTGACATGTGAAATACTATTTTTGGAAGGTAAAAATGTCCATTTGGATGAGAAGAATAGAAATTAGCTGTTTAATGTCTGTTCTGAATTCCTAAAACTGTGTTTTAGGGCTGTGTTTTCTTATCACTTTTATGCTTTGAAAGAGCATATTTATTTTTTTCCTACCCTAAGTAGACTTCTCCCCTTTCAATTTTAGTGAATAGATGGCTATGGGACTTCTGTGTTGTTTCAGCCAATAGAATGAAATGATGAACTTTGCCAGACATGAATGTAAATACTATCAATTGGATATAACCCTAAAATTCCAGGATTAGGGAAATCTGGCTTAATGCCTACACATGGACACATGACCTAAAGTGTTTTATTAATTGAAGGTCAGTTAACAGATGGTTATAAAAGACTAATATTATTTTAGGATTTATTTTCATATATGGGCGGGGAGGATCCAAAATCAGTATAGTGATGATCCATTTCTATTATTAACTGGTCAGAACTGATTTGGAGCTTTGGTGAAAGGCCCAGAACCACATTTACCAAAGGACAGAAGCACCCAAGGATGTTTAGCAAGGGGAGAAAAAGGTTTAGTGGGCACCTGATAGTTCTCTTCTCATATTTGGAGAGCTTGTTTTGCCCAGAGGATAGAATTAAGATTTGAAAGTATGAAGAGTCTAATTTGGGATTAATATGAGATAGTTTTTCATTTTTCCACAAATATCAGTCTGAATTTAAAAGTAGTTGCCAGACTAAATGATGAAGTTATTGTCATTGTGGGCATTCCAGCAAAACAACCAACATCTCTTGATTGAAATGAAATTACAAATAGTTTCTGGAACATCCTCTATTGCAATGACTTTTCATACTATAACTACAATATAGTAATGTTAACTCATTATATTTTCTTCACTATGAAGCAAAAGTTTTTCTATCTGTGCTTCTGTTTTAAAAGTTGGAATGTGTCAAGGAAACCTCTCCAGTTTCTAATAATCTCACCTAAAATTTGAAAGCCTTAAATTTAAATTAGTTTTTAGGATCTGTTTTGTGGGAAGGGGATGATCATTTGATTACTAGAAAATAAAACCTTTGTGTGTCCCTTGTCGTTTTGGATAGAAGTGTGTATTCAATTATTTAGTGAATGAATGCTTCATTAGTAAATGATGAGTAAGAGATAAAACTTTTGGTCTTTTTCCTTAGGATATCTGTAAATATTTTGTGTAGACAGGGTTGGCTAGCCTGAAATATTTAAAAATTTGCTTTTGTAGCTTATCTGAGGGAAAATAAGGATCAACAGTATCCTCATCTGTGTTGGACACATACCACAGAAAGAAACAAGCATTTGTTATGTTACATCACTTAGCTTTTGTTTTTGTTACCACAGACTCTCCTGACTGATATCTTCATGGTTTTATATATCTTGGTATTTTTCAAGTTCACTTGAGGGTAGATTTTCATAGGCTACTCTACAGGCTATCCTTTGGATAAATGCCTTCATATAGTTTCAAAAATCTTCACTTCTTGCTCTCATTTAGGTAGATGATAAAAATTAATATAGCAGGCCAGTGTTAGACAACAGGAAGTGATAGAGGGAAAGGCAAATTGAAGAGTTTATCTCCATGTAAACTGGGCAACTGATATTGTATATTTCTTTTGGGATGTTTAAGAAGTTACTTCATGGTTTCTTTGCTTTTCTTTTTATTTTGGTTGAGGGTGGGAGGGAACTTTTTTTTAAAAATTGAGTATAGTTGACACATCGTTAGTTTCAGAAATATAAAATAGTGATTGTACATCTCTATATGTTATGCTATGCTCACTGCAAGTGTAGCTCCCATCTGTCACCATACAACACTATTATAATAACATTGACTATATTCCTTATGTAGTACCTTTTATTCCCATGTTTTATTCACTCCATAACTGGAAGCCTGTATCTCTAAGTCCTCTTCACCCATTTTGTGCATGCCTCCATCCTCTTCCCCTCCAACAGCCATCAGTTTGTTCTTCATATTTATAGTTCTGATTCTGCTTTTTGCTTGTTTATTCATCTGTTCTTTCAGATTAGTGGGTGGAATGTTTTTACGTATGTAACAAGTGTAAATAGTGCATTGGGAAATTTACTAGTAACTACCATTTAAAGGTGGTTATGTGTAGATTAAAGGTGAAGTAAAATGAACAAAAACAAAGCACTAAAAGAGTGGTGGTTTCTGTCTTCTTTTTCAGGTTATCTCCCCTCCAGAAGGCAGAAATTGTGTACCTAGTTAAGAAGCATGTAGGGGCTATCACCCTCGCCATTGGGGATGGTGCCAACGATGTTGGAATGATCCAGATGGCCCATGTGGGTGTGGGAATCAGTGGGAATGAAGGCATGCAGGCTGCTAACAACTCAGATTATTCCATTGCACAGGTCAGTAGTGCAGGCATGAGCATTGAATACCGCGAGTCCATCCCTGAGACCTACCCCACTTGTTAGTTTTCATATGAAACTACCAGCATGTTAGGGATTTTCTTTAGTTTTGTCCTCATGCACTTTACAGCAAAAGTTTTCCTTGAGCAGTTATGGAGTTGGTCATACTGATGCCATCAAGAATCTATAGCTCTGCTAATATAATCTCTAAATCTCCAGTCTCATCAAACTGTAATATGTACTTTGCTTTATGGTGTCTCTCAAATAAGATTTCCTGGACTTGTAATCTCTCCATTTCCAGTTTTTTTTTAAGTAGGCATTGCCTCTAGGCATGCATTTAAAAAAAATACTGTATATTTTAGAGCAGTTATAGCTTCACAACAAAATTGAGGAGAAAATATATAGAGTTCCGATATATTCCCTACCCTCCCCCAAAAACTCCCCCATTATCAACATCCCCTACCAGAGCAGTATATTTGTTATAACTGATGAACCCACATTGACACATTATCATCATCACCCAAAGTCCAGAGTTTACATTAGGGGATTATACATTCTAAGGGTTTGGAGAAATGTGTAATGACAAGTATCCACCATCATAGTATCATATAGAGTAGTTTCACTGCCTTAAAAATTCTTTGCACTCTGCCTATTCATTATTCCCTCCAATCACAAAGCCTTGGAAACCACTATTTTTGTACTATCTCCTTAGTTTTGCCTTTTCCAGAATGTCCTATTCATACAGTATGTAGACTTTTCAAGCTGGCTTCTTTCACTAAGTAATAGGCATTTAAGTGTCCTCCATGTCTTTTATGGCCGGGCAACTCATTTCTATTTAGTGATGAAAAATATTCCACTTTCTGGATGTACAATACTTTATCCATTCACCTACTGAAAAACATCTTGGTTATTTCCAAGTGTGGGCAATTATTAATAAAGCTGCTATAAATATCCACGTGCAGGTTTTTTGTGTGGACATCAGCTTTCAACTCCTTTGGGTTTATACCAAGGAGTGTAATCACTAGATCATATAGTGAAAGCATAAAAATATGTTCAGTTTTGTAAGAAACTTCCAAACTGCCTTCCACAGTGGCTGTACCATTTATTGGAAGGTATTTAAGTAGAGTGTGGCCTGTGATTTACATCCTCTGCATATTCATAAAATATCCTAGGATGTTTAACAAGAATATCTCCTCCTTCTATATATTGACAGTTTGACTTTTGAAGAATATAGTATTTTAATCAATAGTTTAAGATCAGCTCTTAATGGATATAGTATTTTCATCACAGTTGAGTAACTAACAATAACACTTTTCACTCTTGCTGAATTCAGGAGCCACTTGTATTTCTTGAACAGCTCCTGAGGTATAATCCCATACTCTGAATAGGTCATCCCTGCTGGGGCTATTCTTACGGTAGCTGTCTCTGAGAGGGTAGATGTTTTAGTACCCTGTCCACATGTAAACAGATGCCTGAAACTAGAGTGGTAACAAAATGGATTCCTAGGATTCTACAGCATAGATGAAGAGCATATGATTCAAGTGTTTGAATCAGATCCATTCTGAAAACCTTGTTCTCACTCATAGATGAACTGTTCTGGTTTTATAGCAGGGAAAACTAAGGATGCTAGAGTATCTGGGATGGGGTGTCAGTAAACTATGATCAAAGCACCTGTGTGTGTAAACAAGGAAATGACCACATCAAATTCACCTGATCCTGTCCTAAACTGCTACATGCTATTGGGACACATGCTTCCAGTGATCTCAGCAGTTTTATGTGACATAAGTCTTGAACTATTCAACATTATAGACACATCACCCTGGCCAGTATCAGGTGTTCTGGGGATCCAGGGAAATATTTCTGGGGTTTTATTTTTTGGTCTAGTTTTTTAGATTCCACGTTATAAGTGAAATCATAAGGCACTTACCTTTTTCTTTTGGGCTTATTTTACTTTGCACAATACCTATTAGGTCCATTTATGTTTTCACAAATGGCAAGGTTTCATCCTTTTTTTATGGCTAATATTCCATTATACATCCCCCCTCCACCACATCTTCTTTATCCATTCATCTATTGATGGACACTGAAGTTGCTTGCGTATCTTGGCTATTGTCAGTAATGCCTCAGTAAACATAAAGGTATATATATATATATATATATATATACATATACATATATATATATATATATATATATATATATATAGCTTTTCAAGTTAGTGTTTTTGTTTTCTTTGGGTAAATACACAGCAGTGGAATTACAAGATTATTTGGTATTTTTATTTTTAATATCAAGGAACCTCCACACTGTTTTCCTCAGTGGCTGCACCAGTTTGTATTCCCACAAAAGTGTAAAAGGGTTCCTTTTTTCTACAGCCTCACCAACATGTGGTATCTATCTTTTTGATTCTAGCCATTCTGACAGGTGTGAGGTGATATCTCATTGTGGTTTTTATCTGCATTTCCCTGATGATTAGTGATGTTGAGAATCTTTTTATATGGGGCGCCTGGGTGGCTCAGTTGCTTGATGTCTGCCTTTGGCTTAGCTCCACAAGGGCTCCCTCAGGGAGCTTCCTTCTCCCTCTCTCTCTGCCTACCTCTTCCCCTGCTTGCTTGCTCACTCTCTCTGTCAAATAAATAAAATCTTTACTAAAAAAAAAAAAAAAGAGAAAGAGAATCTTTTCATATTTTTGCTTGCTATCTATGTATCTTCTTTGGAAAAATATCTATTCATGTCCTCTCCTCATTTTTTAAAGTTTTTATTTTTTTAAGTTTTTATTTAACTTCCAGTTAGTTAATATTAGTATAATATTAGCCTCAGGTGTACAATATAGTAATTCAACACTTCCATCCAATGCCCATCATCACAAGTGTACTCCCTAATCCCGATCACCCATTAAACTCATCCTCCTCACCTCTGCCCATTTTTAATTGGATTACTTGCAGTTTTCAGGCACTTAGTTGAATAGCTTCATTATATATTTTGAATATTAACCTCTTATCAAATGTGTCACTTTCAAATGTCTTCTCTGCCTTTTCATTTTATTGATGGTTTCCTTTGCTGTGTAAAAGATTTTTTTTTTCTCTCTCTCTCTGTGCTTCCTGAATCTGGATATGTTTCCCTTCCTATGTTAGGGAAGCTTTCAGTTATTATTTCTTCAGATAAACTTACCTGCCCCTTACTCTCTTCTCCCTCTGAGACCTGTATAATGTGAATGTTACTGTTGTGCCCAAGATTGCGAATCCGAGAAACCACCAAGGAGCCGACACTGATGCAAACACATGAGGGTTTATTTACAAGCTCGAGCTTGGGTCCAAGTATACCCGACACAGGGGAGCAGGGACTTGGACCCCGAAGTGGGTTACAGCTGGGTTTTTTATAGGCTGGTCTAGGGGATTTTCAGAAGGGGTGGAGGGATTTCTGAAGTTCTGTTTACATTCTGATATGGGGCCTAAGGGCATTGAGCTTTGTTCTCATTCTTATATGGGACTTTCTACCACGGGCGGGCGGGCTGTGTGGGCTCTGTTGTCTTTCTGATATGGGATTCCCCACCAAGGACATTGAGGACATTCTGCAGTTTTTTCCTGTAAAGTTCAGCTCTTACTCACAGGGGCCTAAGATGGCTGTACTTGTGCTAATGCTAAACTTTAGGTGGAATGGCCTTAATTTTTCTTGGCCTCCACAGTTACTTCCTTTGATATTGTCTAAGAGATCCCTTAACCCATCTTCATTTTAAAATCCTGTGGCCCAAAGTGTCTGGGGCTACTCTAGGCTAGGTGCCCAGGACTCACTCAGGTGGCAGGTCGGATAGATGGCTAGGGCACCTGAACTCTGCTCCTGTTTGTGTCATCAAGGGGGAGAGGAGTGCAAACAGTGGTGCTTGCCAGCCCCTTCAACCTAAAATGAGTTCCAGCAGCTGCCCTGCCATTTGGTGGAATTCCAGGGCTGGATCTTTTATATTCTAGTTGCTCTTTTAAACTGTGGGGTTTTTGTTTGTTTGTTTTTTGTTTGTTTAGGAGGGTTTTTTGGTATCTGGGGCTGGAATGGGCCAGTGGCCTAGAGCTTGCTGAGGTGGCAGGCTGCCTATGCCACCCAGACCTTGTTCCTGTTGGTAACTATCAAGGTAGAGGGAGAACACAAACCATGGTACTCATTAGCTCCTCCAACCTGGAGAGAGTTCTAGGGCATTCCTCTGCTATTTGGGAATGTTCTAGGGTTGGTTCCTTTATATTCTAGTTGCCCTTTCAGACTGTGCCTTTTTTTCTGTGCCCCAAGGCAGAGGAATCTACTCATTGTCCCTAAGAACTCCTGTTCCTCCCTACTGAAGTTTGCAGTGTCCTGGGTGGGGATTCTTTCTGTTACTGAGTCTCCATCTTTTGTTGTGCAGAAGCTATTCAGTTAGCCCTCAGGAGGAATTCCTATGTAAATAAGTGTAAATATGGTGTGTCTATGAAG
Source organism: Nyctereutes procyonoides (assembly GCF_905146905.1). NCBI lineage: Eukaryota > Metazoa > Chordata > Mammalia > Carnivora > Canidae > Nyctereutes > Nyctereutes procyonoides. The sequence continues at coordinate 6,756,116 of NW_026575033.1, read as the reverse complement.
GAGGTCAGTTGAAGGTCTTCCTGTGACACCATCTTGGATTGGACCTTCCAAGTTTTCTTTTCTTCCTTCCACCCAACCCTAAAGTGCCACACCAAGACTAATGGAGGAGATTAATTTGATTCATGCTCAGGCCCCCATTAAAAGGCTCTTTCATGTCAATGATAATACTTGGCGCCCCACTGGTTTTTTTTGTTTTGTTTTTTGTTTTTCCCTCCATCTTACTTTGACCCAAGAGCAGCTTTGACCGCAGAGAGGGCAGAGGTATTCTGACATGATGCGTGCCATTTTATACTTTTTCCAGAATGAATCTTATCCCCAGAACTATAAGTGGAAATTTGCCCATTGCTGCCCCACGTACTACCAGTCTTTTGTATGCATTCTGCAGCAGTGGTCAAACAGATGCCTTTTACTTTTGCTCTTCCTGGGCAATGCACCTCACCTTCTAAGAGGATATCAGTATGACATTCTACCTATAATGTTTATTATGGATCACTTTATTCTCTGAAAAGTGCAAATTATTCACATCCTTCTTCCCAAATTTCTTAATATTTTAGAATCATCCCAAGAAATGGAACTCTGACTTTAAACTACTACAAAGCTAAAACTGAGGCAAGAGGAATGTTGTCTTTAGTGACTCCTTTCTTTAATTCACTTATTTTTTTGTTTAGCTCTGCATTTTATGATTGAGCATCTTCTTCCACATTCTGCTCCCTTATGGTCCAAAATCTTAAATGCTCCTTTTTTGAAAGTTGAAATTTTTTTCATATGTATCAATTTGTGTCATTTTCAAGTGAGTACTAAATTCTAGGAGTCTTTCAATGACTGAATTACTTCATTTTGTGGGATGACACTCCTAAATAGCCACTTATTCAAAAAAATGTTCATTGAGTGAATATCAAATTCTATTCATGTTTCTGGGTGTTTAGGATTCATCATAAACAATGAGACCTACTCCCATGGAGTTTTCATTGTGGGAAACAAAAATATACAGTAATGTCTATCATTTGTTACATGATAACTGCTATGAAAGTATGTATGTAGATGAGGGTAAGGAGGCTCATCTACACTGCAGAGGCTGCATGTAACGTTCACTTTTAACTTTTTATTTATTATAGGAAGTGGGGAACTGATTCCTATAAGACATAATTACTTATACTTGATCGGAAATTAAAAAAAGATGAGTGATTTAGCCTGAGTTCTTGTTTTTTTTTTTTTTTAAGATTTTATTTATTCATGAGAGACACGAGAGAGAGAGAGAGAGAGAGAGAGAGGCAGAGACACAGGCAGAGGGAGAAGCAGGCTCCATGCAGGGAGCCTGATGTGGGACTTGATTCCGGGTCTCCAGGATCACCCCCTGGGAGGAAGGTGGCACTAAACCGCTGAGCCACCCAGGCTGCCCTGAGTTTTTGTTTTTAATAGTATGTTCCTTTCATTAAATAATTCTGTCCCATTACTATGATTAAAGTCCTAGGTGACTATCAGATTAAAAGCCTTGAATATTGGGATCCCTGGGTGGCGCAGCGGTTTGGCGCCTGCCTTTGGCCCAGGGCGCGATCCTGGAGACCCGGAATCGAATCCCATGTCGGGCTCCCGGTGCATGGAGCCTGCTTCTCCCTCTGCCTATGTCTCTGCCTCTCTCTCTCTCTGTGTGTGTGACTATCATAAATAAATAAAAATTAAAAAAAATTTGCTTCTAAAAAAAAAAAAAAGCCTTGATTATTCCAAGTGAAAATCCAAGCAGTATTTACTGGGCAAAAAAAATGTGATGTTAAAAAAGGGTTTTTTTTAAGTGATAAGAGAAGTTAATTTCATAAAGCTTTTTAAACATTTTCTTTCTAGAGAACTGTCAGGTTGTCTGCAAAACTGGTTTCATTCTGCTTCCTTCTGTGTTGTATTATTCTAGAGTGGGAACTCTAAGGTGTGAAATGCAGAGAAAATGACATTTTGTGGGTTTTGTTACTAAATGATAGGTTCATTTGAACTTGCACTGACTGTTGTTTCTTTTAGTTTAGCTACTTGGAGAAGCTTCTGTTGGTTCATGGAGCTTGGAATTATTTTCGAGTAACAAAATGCATTTTGTATTGTTTCTACAAAAATGTAGTGTTATACATTATTGAGGTAAGAAAAGAGATACGCTTTCTTTCATGGAAAAGTTAGATCTTTCTTTGACATCAGGCTTGGTAGTCTAGGGGGTTTCTTGGCCAACTTTGTGTCATTTAAATTAAAATTACATAAAACTGCTTTAGGTATTCACCCAAAGTTATTTAGTAAATTTGAATCTTCTAACTACCAAACTGACTTAAAAAATACCTGTGTAAACCTTTAATTTGGCTATGGAAATATATGTTTAAATATTTTACTTTGAAATAATTATAGATTCACAAGAAGTTACAACAAATATTTTTAGGAGGTCCCGTGAAACATTCACCCAATTTTACCGAAACTCCACCTTGAATAATCCAGGACAATATCAACAGCAGGATATAACCAGAAGAATTTATTCATATTTCACCAGCTTTACACATACTTGTGTGTGTGATTCTATGTATTTTTATCCAAGTGTAGGTTGATATAAACACCACAGAAATGGAGACAGAGCCCTGTTTCCCTCCTCAATCCTTCCCCAATGATACAGATCTGTTCCATCACAAGGATCCCACTCATGCTGCCCCTTACATCCACATCCACCCTTAATCCCTGACTGACTAATCTGTTCCCTATCCTTATAATTTTGTTCTTTCAGGAATATTATAAAAGTAGAATCGTCTAGTATATAACTGTTTGAGATTGCATTTTTTCGGTCAGAATAATTCCCTTGAGATTGATACAAGTTGTTCCCTGGATCATTTGTTCTCTTACCATAACCTTTAGCATCAACCTGTTTAAGAGCATTTGTATATAGGTTTTGTGCAAACACAAGTTTTCATTTATTTAGGACAACTGTCCAAGAGTACAATTGCTGGATCATATGGTAAATGCGTGTTTAGTTTTAAAAGAAATTCCCAACTATTTTCCAGAGTGACTTTACCATTTTTAATTCCCATCAGCAAAGCATCTGTTAATCTTGTTTCTGTGGGTCTTTACCAGCATTTGATGTTATCACTATGTTTTTAGCCATTCTGACAGATGGGTAGTGATATGTCATTGTGGTTTTAAATGCATTTCTATGGGAGCTAATGAACATCTTCTAATGTACCTATTCGCTATCTTCATATCTTCTTCATTGAAATGTGTCTTCATATTTTTTGTCCATTTTCTAATTGAATTGTTTTTGAGAGTTCACATATTTTAGATGTTAGTCCTCTGGCATCTTTGCAAATATTTTCTTCCAGTCTGTATCATGTTGTTTTGTCATCTTAATAGAGTCTTTCAGAGTACAAAAGTTTTTAATTTTGATGTGGTCCAATTTATAAATTTTCCTTTTGTGGATTATGCTTTTGGTTCTATGTCAAAAAACTCTTTTCCTAGCTCTAGATTCCAAAGATTTTCCTCCATGTAGTTTTCTAAAAGTCTTGTACTCTACACTTAATGTCATGATCCATTTTCAGTTAATTTTTGTGTACAGTGGAGGGTTTAGACTGTCTAATTATTTTGTCCATGGCAATTTGATTACTTCAGTACTATTTGATGAAAAAGTTATCCTTCCATTAAATTGATTTTCCACATTTGTCAAAAATCAATTGAGCAAATAAGAAATAGAGAATATGAACAGACTATAATAAATAGGAAAGAAATTAGATCAGTAATCAACACCTCCCTGTCAAATTATACCAATCATTCAAGGAAGAATTAACACTAATCTTTCTCAAACTCTTCCCAAAAAGTTACATAACACAAACTCACATCAAAGAGGAATATCCTCTAAATCCATCCATGTTGTTACAAATGGCGAAATCACATGCTTTTTTATGGTTGAGCAATATTTCATTGGATATATATACCACCTCTTCTTTATCCATTCATCTATTCTGAACACTTGGGTTGCTTCCACATTTTTGCTATTGTAAATAATCTTACAATAAACATAGAGGAGCATAGGTCTTTTTGAATTAGGAGTTCTCCTTTTTTTGGCTGGGTCAGTTACAAATGTTATTAGTTGCAGACGGTACAATTTGCTGAAGCCATGGACAAAATCATTCTGAACCTTTACAGTTCAATATCATTCTTTACGATACAATGCATTATTGGACAGTTAGATCTAAATATTTCATTGAAATTATTTTTTTGATAGAGAATGAAATAAAAATTCTAAAATAAACAGATGGCTTTCTGCTAAGCTCAAATACTCAAGCTTGATTTTATTTACATTTTGGCAAAATCCCATTTGATGACATAAAAAAAGAATGATAAAGTACAATATTTTAAGTACTTCAGTGAATGGAAACATTTAGGTCAATATTGATATAAAACTTCTTGAACTTTCTTTTCTTTCAGCTTTGGTTTGCCTTTGTTAATGGATTTTCTGGCCAGATTATATTTGAACATTGGTGCATTAGCTTGTACAATGTGGTAAGCATTCTCAGTCTCTATCTGATAGCATACAGAACTTCAGTGACATTTCTTTATTATTTATGTCTGGGACGTGTATCTAAGTCAATCATCTGTATACACAGCAGGCAGCACAGATACATCTTTAGAGCCTTTGTTGCTGTGACACATCTTGCAGAAGCCCATACTCTCCACACATGGTTTCAATCATAGGAGATCATTCTACAGCAACTACAATAAATTTGTATGCAGTGTATTTTGATAATACATCCAAAATCTCCTTACTATATGCCTGTACAATGTTTTCAGGCTTTTAAGCCAAGTAATTATTATTGAACTCTACCTCTACCCAGTCCATTTAATACACATAATTAATATTTATCTACCTCTGTAAATGTGGGTAATTTCCTGGCCTTTTAAACCTCCTGGTGGAAAATTTGTCCTTTTGTAAATATTTCACCCTATGTTTGTAGGAAATGATGAATTTTGGTATGAAGTCCTATAATCAATAATAAATATAATAAATAAATAAACAGAATTTTCTGAAACTAAACAATCCCATACTATCACTTAACTCATTTTAAATTAAAAAACTAAAAATAACAGTATTGTTAAGTGGCCTTTTAATTCACTCTTTAGATTTTTGTTTTGTTTTTCTTGTTTATTATTCTACTTTAAAAATGAGAGGTTAGGGAAACCTAGCATAAAAATTTTGCTCCCAGTGACTATTACATGGCCTTTCTTTTGTACTCCATTATCATAGCATATTACAATCTAGATACCCTGTGCTTTAATCTCTAAAATTCTGTCTTCTAGGAGCTTGAATTCTGAAACAGCATAGACAGAAGTCCTCAGACAGAAGTCATTGAGTGTCCAATAATACAAAAATGTCTAGTGCTATGAATAGTTATAGTTGTGTGCAAGTCAATTCTAAACGTATTTGGCTAGAGCATTATACCAGTGAACCTGAGGTCATATACATATTTGTCTCTACCAGGCTTTTGGTCACAGATGACAATACTCAATATTTTTTTTAGAGTTTCATTACAGACTAGGGTGGCAGAGTCTCTCCTCCATGTGAGAAAATTCACTGTGAATGCATAGGCCACAGATATTGGTCATTGGAATCCTTTTTTTTTTCTTTTAAATAAAGGAGAGCACCTGGGTGGCTCAGTGGTTGAGCATCTGCCTTCAGCTCAGAGTGTGATCCCAGAGTCCTGGGATCGAGTCCTGCATCAGGCTTCCTGCAGGGATCCTGCTTCTCCCTCTGCCTATGTCTCTGCCTCTCTCTGTGTGTCTCTCATGAATAGATAAATGAAATCTTTAAAAATTATAATAAAGGGGAGCTCAGAGACTGGCTTTTTAAAATAAGCAGTAAATGAGGGCTAGTGGGAAACTTAAAATTGTGGATATTTTAGGATAGTATATGATGACATTAATATCCATTGACTTATTAAATCTTATCTAATTATGTATATATTTTACAGATGGGAAAAAGATAGAGCCTAGGACATTTCAAATAGTTACTGGCAATAAGAGAGCTAGATTTCTTATTTAATAACTACATTTACTCAGCCATTAGAAACGACAAATACCCACCATTTGCTTTGACGTGGATGGAACTGGAGGGTATTATGCTGAGTGAAATAAGTCAATAGGAGAAGGACAAAAGTTATATGGTCTCATTCATTTGGGGAATATAAAAAATAGTGAAAGGGAATAAAGGGAAAAGGAGAAAAAATAAGTGGGAAATATCAGAAAGGGAGACAGAACATGAAAGACTCCTAACTCTGGGAAACGAACTAGGGGTGGTGGAAGGGGAGGGGGGCGGGGGTGGGGGTGACTGGGTGGCAGGCACTGAGGTGGGCACTTGACAGGATGAGCACTGGGTGTTATTCTGTATGTTGATAAATTGAACACCAATAAAAAAATAAATTTATTAAAAAATAACTACATTTAAATAGGTTGTCATACTGTTTCTGAAGGTTATATATTATTTCTGCTCTACCTACGGATGACTAACTGCTACAGGAATTACCCTCCTACCAGAAATACCTACAATGTCAGAAAAAATATATAGTACAATAGTTTTCAAACATTAAACATCAGGCTGCCCATGGCGGTGATCCTTGAGAGAAGTCCTATTTCCAGGCCACAGTTACAGGAAGATGGATCCAAAAGAAAGCCCAGGTGTCTTAATGAATTAAAGACACAGAAGTTGGAGCTCAGTGGGCCATGGTAGCTGGAATGCCAAAGAAGGAACCATACTGAGAGAGAGAATGAATGAGTGACTCTGGAGATCTATATGTTCTGGTCTGTATATACATGAGAAAAATCTACCCAAAGCTAGGGAAAGAACTACCAGAATGCAGTAGGATGAATTATTGGAGCTTATTCAGGGCTAGGGATAACTAGTTACACATAATATTGGGAAAACTTAAGTCACACTTTTAAAAACGGGGATAAATTAGACCTATAATAAACACTATTCTGTGCCCATCATAACAAAACTTAAAAGCAGCTCTAAAAAAAAATCAAACTAATTTGCAAGTTAGTTACCTGCAAATCAGGACACAGGCAAACAATATTTAAAGAACAAAATTAAGTATTCAACAACACAGAATTCCAAGTTGTACATCCAACAAAAGTTCTCAGTCATGCAAAAATAGGAAAATAAGATCCATAATGTGAAAAATAAGTCAATGAGAGTAGATATATAAATTATAAAGATGATGGAATTAGTAGATAAGGACTTAAAACAGGTATTTTAAATCTTATAAATGTGCAAGAATATAAAGGAAGACAAATGTGCAGGAATATAAAGGAACATAATGAGGGGAGAAACAGAAGATATAGAAAAGAACCAAATCAAACCTTATGATGAAAAATACAAATAGGAAATGGACGTTTTTCTGGATGGGATTAAGAGCAAATTAGAAACTTCAGAAATAGTATCAGTAAATATGAAAACAGCAATTACAGAAGCACAGAGAAAAATCAGAAAAACACACAACCAAATGGCTGAAAATCAGTGACCAAGAGAATAATCTTGAAATCAATCAAATAAATATTATGCATGGAAAATAAATGTAGGAATAAAAGCAGATTCCTCATTCAAAACCTTGCAGGACAGAAGAAAATGGAATGTCTTTAAAGATCTGAAAGAAAAAAGTCCATTAACCCAAAACTCTATGTCCGGCAAAAATGTCTTTTGGAAAATAAACCAAGAAAATAGAAAATTCATCACCAGAAGACATGTAATACCTGAAATATTAAAGGAAGTGCCTCAAACAAAAGAAAAAATATACTGGGATAATATTTGGATCTATCCAAAGAAATAAAGAAGGGAAATGTTAACTATGTGGGAATTAATAAGAGACTTACCCACTTCTCCTCATATTCACTCATGATGACAAATAACTGTTTAAAGCAAAATTAATAATGTATTCTGGGATTTGTCATTAATTTAGAATTAAAATGTATGATATAGAAATGTATGATAACTATAGCACAAAGAATGAGAGGAGGGATTGGGGGGTGTACTATTTGAATTTTGTGAAACATTGCATATGTATACTATAAACCTTAAAGAACAACTAAAACCCTGAAAGTTATGGCTAATGAACCAATAATGGAGATAAAATCTTAATATTCAGTTACTTCAAAAGAAGTCAGGAAATAAGGTAAAAAGTAAGACTAACTGCAACAAATAGGAAACAAATAGGAAGATGGGAGATTTAAATCCAACCACATTTATAATTACACCAAAATGCAAGTTGTCTAAATATTTCCAATTAAAAGGCAGATATTGTCAGCTTGGATTAACAAAATCAAAACCTACTTCAAATATAAAGGCACAGATAGGTAAAAAGGAAAAGGATGGAAAAAGATTTATCATGTAAACAGTAATTTTAAAAAAAGGCAAAGTGGCTATATCAGTAACAGAAATAATAGCCTTCAGAAAAATAAATATGGCCAGTGATGAAGATGAATATTTGTTAATTACAAAGCATTAACTTATTAATAACACATTAGAATCCTAACTATTTAAGAACAACATAGCTTATTAGAAACTAATTAGAAATGAAGCAGGGGCCAAGCAGCCCGGGTGGCTCAGCGGTTTAGTGCTGCCTTCTGCCCAGGGTGTGGTCCCGGAGACCTGGGATCAAGTCCCACGTCAGGCTCCCTTCAGGGAATGGAGCCTGCTTCTCCCTCTACTTCTGCCTGTGTCTGTGCCTCTCTCTGTCTCTCATGAATTAAAAAAAAAAAAAAAAATCAGTGTTGCTACTCCATAGCCATTCTAATGGAAGGGTTTGATAGAAGATACTACTGAAGGATATAAAATAATATGTTAAAAAAAATGAAATGAAGCAGGGATGCCTGGGTGGCTCAGTGGTTGAGCCCCTGCCTCTGGCCCAGGGTGTGGTCCTGGAGGCCTGGGATTGAGTTCTGCATCAGGCTCCCTGCATGGAGCCTGCTACTCTCTCTTCCTGAGGCTTTCATGAATAAATAAATAAAATCTTAAAAAAAAAAAGAAATGAAGCAGATATTGATGTAACTAAATGGCAAGTTAAGTAAATTGACTCTTAACATTCAGAGACTTAAACTCTCCTTCATGAACAGCATCTGGGTGCCCTAGCCAGCCTACCACCTGCATGAGCCCTGGGACCCTAGTCTACACCAGCACCAGCCATTTATTTCTGATGAGCAGTGAGAAAGTGCTTCAGTGAAAAACCTACAGTTAACATCATACCTGATGGCAAAGCCTGTTACCCTAAGATCAAGAACAGGAGAAGAATGTATGTTCTCACCACTTCTATTCAACATCATCTGTAGGTCCTAGCCAGTACAATGAGAAAAAAAAAAAGATTGACAAAGTATAATGCCTACTTTAGTTGTCAATATTCTGTATAAAATTCTAGAAAATCTACATAAGTCATGTGTTGTGTTACATTGTTATAATAAAAGTCTCCCAATTTGTTCATGCCCTCTGTATCCACAGCTTTTGGTTTACCCACCCACACTGACTCTGGGTTTGGTCATGTGATTGATTTGGCCAATGAGACAAAAGCAGACATAAGAAGAGCAGAGGTGTGAAAAATAATTGCTCACTGAAGCTTGCACCATGTCGTTGCTCTTTGTGACCAGTCCCTGCCATAGGAACAGAAACCAAATGGAGCAGAAATATGTCACTTTATTCTCCTGCTATTTTCCTCCTCTCATTTTCTTTTCCCTTTCTTTTTTCCTTCCTTCTCTTTTTTAAACTTCTCCCTTTAAACTTTTTCTCATATTATTGTATCACTGTACAAGGTTTTCTCCATGACAAGGTCCAGAACTTTTTAAAGGATAGTGTATTTTTTATATAATATGGTTGCTACCATAATGATTGTTAACAAAATATTTGAAGAGTAAGGGAATAGGAAACATCTCTTTGTTTCTGATAATGATCAAGATAGAGAATTTTTATATAATGTATTTTTGTTTAATCTAATATTCACAACACTATTTACTGCATAACTACTACATGCCAAGTCCTGGCAAGTGAACTAGCTTATAAAACAGTTGGTTCTTATGAGGGATACAGATGTCATTGTTGGTAGATACATTGATGAGTATTATGCCTATTATTTAAATATCTAGATATTCAATTTATTTTTATGGTCATTAAACAGAAGAAAATATTATTCATTTTAAGCTCATAAAGGAATATGCACATAGTTATAACCCATTGAATCAAATCAATTAGAAAAATGAAGCCATGATTTGTTAAATATTTGAATCTATGTGACTGATTAAAATCTTCTTTGTAAATAATTTTTATTTTTAAATAGCTTAAGACTTACCAGAAGATGCAAAAATAGTTCTGTTTATCCTTCAACCAGCTTCTCCCATAATGATATCTTAATAGTTGCAATACATTATCAAAGTCATGAAATTGACATTGCTACAATTTTATTTAACTCAGAGACTAAAAGTTCTTTTTAATAAATCCTTGTTTTCTATGTAGATTTTCACTTCATTACCACCTTTTACTCTGGGGATCTTTGAACAGTGTTGCAGTCAGAAGAGCCTGCTTACATATCCACAACTCTACACAGTTTCTCAGACAGGGAAAACTTTCAACACAAAGGTAAACAGGAGATTTATTGCAGGTCTTTCATCTCAGCTCAATGCCAGAGTTAACTTTGGTCTTTTCTTTTTTTGATGCTTAAACAAATAATTAACAAACCGAGGGATGCAGCCCTGTGCAATCATTTACCTTGTAGTTTAGTTTATCCAGGGAATTGAGGGGTAAATAACAGTATGTGGGGAAGAGAAGCCTTAAGGAAAAGAAGCAAGGCACCATGTATGGTCCAACCAACTGCACTGAGCAGCTTCAAGAGGCATTTTGTGTAATGGGCAGTCCTGGAAAAATACAAAAGAGGAACGTAAGCCTATTTTTAGATGAGACGAGTGATTCTTTTGGAATGATTTCTTTCTGGGATCATGGAGTTGAGATTTAACAGGAGAATTAAAGGGATTTTACAGGTCCTAAGAGTAAACCTAACTGTATCTCAATCATTAGTGAAGCTTTAAAATAAATATAGACAGATACTGCAAGTATCTTTTCAAATTAGTGTTTTTGTTTTCTTTGGGCAAATACCCAGTAGTGCCATACTAGATCAATGATAATTGTGTTTTTAATTTTTTGAGGAACTTCCATATTGTTTTCCACCATGGGTGTAGCAATTTGCATTCCTACCAATAGTACACAAGGGTTCCTTTATATTTTCATCAACACTTGTTATTTCTTTTATTTTTAATTTCAGTCATTTTAACAGGTATAAATGGACATCTCATTGTGTTTTTAATTTGCATTTCCATGATGATTAGTGATGTTGAGCATCTTTTGATGTGTTAGCCATCTGTTATGTCTTCTTTGGAAAAATGTCTACTCAGGTCCTCTGCACATTTTAAATCATATTATTATTAATTATTATTATTATTATTTTGGTGTTGAGTTGTAGAAGTTCTTTACATAGGTTACATATTAATCCCTGTGCACTCCTATATTTATTGCAGCATGATCTGAAATAGCCAAAATAGAGAAGCAACCCAGGTGTCCATCAAAGATGAATGGACAAAGAAGATGTGATTTATATATATTACAATGGAATATTACTCAGCCATAAAAAGAATGAGATCTTGCCATTTGCAACAACATGGATGGACCTAGAGGACATAATGCTAAGTGAAATAAGTTAGAGAAAGACAAATACCATATGCTTTCACTTATACATAGAATTTAAGAAGCAAATAACAAAACAAGAGTCAAAAAATAGACTCTTAAAAACAGAACAAACTGGTGATTGCTAGATGAGAGTTGGGTAGGAGGATAGGTGAAATAGACAAAGAGAATCAAGAGCATGCTTATCATGATAAGCACTGAGTAATGTTTAGAATTATTGAATCTTTACATTGTATACCTGAAACAAATATAACATTGTATGTTAATTATACTTCAATAAAAAAATATAGACATTTGGAAAAAACATAGGCCTTTTAAATATATTGCTTCACAGCTCAGAATATGGTCTATCTTATAAATATTTAATATTTACTTGTACAGAATGTTTAAATTAGGTCAAGTTCATAGTGTTCAAATTTCTACATTCTTATTAATTTTGTTTGTTATCCTATCAATTATGGAGAGGAACTAAAATTTCCAACTGAAAGTATGGATTCATCTATATCCCTTTAAAGTTCTATCAGTTTTGCTTCATGTATTTTGAAGTACTGTTATTAGGTATGTAAATGTTTAAGATTTTTATGGATTTTTGGAAGATTTTTTCTTTATTACCAAATTTGAGCAATTTGATTGTGATGTCTCATTTCTTCATCATTTTTGTGGTTGGGGTTCTTTGAGCTTCTTGGATCTGTAGATTTATAGTAAGATCAGCAAACCATGGTCTATAGGCCAAATCTAGTCTCCTGCCTGCTTTTATAAAGTTTTATTCGGAAATAGCCAGAACCATTCATTTACAAATTCCCTGTAATTACCTTACAGTCACAATAGCAGAATTGAGTAATTATAATGGAGATCATGTGGACCCCAAAAATATAAAATATTTTCCATTTTGTACTTTACAAGAAAAGTTTCCTAGTTTATAGTCTACATCATATACAGAAAATTTTCAGCCATTGTTTTTTCAAATATTTTTTTGGGCTTATCTTCTCTCCTCTTGCTTCCAATTATACATATATTAAAACACTTGAAGTTGTCCAAAACCTTATTGAATCTATATCTTTGTTTCATATATTCTCCTCTCTGCTGAATTTTGGGTATTTTTAAAAATTATTTTGTCTTCAATTTACTTGTGCAATATCTATGCCATTAATTTTTCTTTCTGCAGTGTTGAATCTGCATTACTTCTATCTAGTGAATTTATTATCTCAAAAAGTGTAGCTTTTAATCTGTAGAATTTCTACCTGGAAATTTTTTATATATCTTCTATTTCCCTATTTACCATTTGAACATGAAGAATAGAGTTATGCTTTTTCAGCATCCTTGCCTGCAAATTCTCACGTCTATTTTGGCTGTGGGTTGGATTTAATTCATTTATTTACTTCCTTATTTTAGGTAGTATTTTTCTGCTTTTTGGCATGCCTGGTAATTCTGAATTGGATGCCTGAATTAGATACCTAGGTGTTGGATATTTTTGTATAACTATGAATAGTTTTTCTTTGTTTTAGAAAAAATTTTAGTGAAGTATAGTTGGAACATGATGCTATATTAGTTTCAAGTGTAAAATATAGTGTTTCACAAGTCTGTACATTACGCTATGCTCACAAGTGTAGCTACTATCAGTCACCATACAATACCATTATAATACCATATTCCCTATGTTATATCTTTTATCCCCATAATTTATTCATTCCACAACTGGAAGCCTGTGTCTTTCACACCCCTTCACCCATTTAGCCACCCCATCCCACTGTCACTTCCTCCACTTCTCTGTCAACCTTCAGTATGTTGTCTGTATTGATGAGTGTTTCTACTTTTTGTTTGTCCTTGTATTTTTTAAATTCCATATATAAATGAAATAATGGTATTTGTCATTCTATGCCTGATTTATTTCACTTAGCATAATACCCTCTAGGTCCCTCCATATTGTTGCCAATGGTGGGATCACATTTTTTTTAATGGCTGAGTAATATCCCATTGTATATATATTACCACATCTTCTTTATCCATTCATCTATGAATGGACACTTGGGTTGCTTCCATGTCTTGGCTATTGTAAATAATGCTGCAGTAAACATAAGAGTTGCATATATTTCTTTGAATTAGTGTGTTTGTTTTCTGTGGGTAAATACTGAGTAGTGGAATTACTAGATCATGGTATTTCTATGTTTAATTTTTTTAGAAATCTCCATACTGTTTTCTACAGTGGCTGTGCCACTTTGCATTGCCACCAACAGTGCACAAGGGTTCATTTTTCTTCATATCCTCTCCAACACTTGTTGTTTCTTGTGTTTTTTATTTTAGCCATTCTGACAGATATAAGGTGATATTATGGTTTTAATTTGTATTTCCATGGTGATTAGTGATGTTGAGCATCTTCTCATGTGTTAGTTGGCCACCTGTATGTCTTCTTTAGAAAAATGTCTTCCCATTTTTTTTTAATTTTTATTTATGATAGTCATACAGAGAGAGAGAGAGAGAGGCGCAAAGACACAGGCAGAAGGAGAAGCAGGCTCCATGCACCGAGAGCCCGACGTGGGATTCGATCCCGGGTCTCCAGGATCACGCCCTGGGCCAAAGGCAGGCGCCAAACCGCTGCGCCACCCAGGGATCCCCGTCTTCCCATTTTTTAATCAAATTATTTGGTTTGTTGGTGTTGACTTGTAGAAGTTTTTTGATGTACTTTGGATATTTGCTCCAAATAGTATGTATCGTTTGCAAATATCTTCTCCCATTCATAAGTTACTTTTTTGTATTGTTTTTTTTTTAATTTTTTTTATTAATTTTTATTTATTTATGATAGTCACAGAGAGAGAGAGAGAGAGAGGCAGAGACACAGGCAGAGGGAGAAGCAGGCTCCATGCACCGGGAGCCCGACGTGGGATTCGATCCCGGGTCTCCAGGATCACGCCCTGGGCCAAAGGCAGGCGCTAAACCGCTGCGCCACCCAGGGATCCCGACTTTTTTGTATTGTTGATGGCTTCCTTTGCTGTGTGCAAAAACTTTTTATTTTGTATTACCATGATTATTCTTGAGTTTTTTTTTTTCTGGAAAACAAGAAAGTTAACTGGAAACAATCCTTTTGGATCTGCATTTTAATATTTATTAGGAAGGACAGGAGTTGTGCTAAGTCCAAGGATAATTTTTCTTCACTACCAAGACAAAAACTTCTATGTATTCTACCCAATGTTCCATGAGTCTTGAGGTTTTCCAATTTGGCATTAGCTCTGTTTTTAAACCAGTTTCTAACATTCTTTCCTAAAAACAGCTTTGCTCCAGGAAATTTAGGTCACAGGACAAAGTATGTTTTTTTTCCACATTTTTTTCTTCTCCTTTATCTGTAAGTCTTCCTGGCAAGCGTAAAAATAAGTGATATATTTAGAATCAAAAGAACAAAGATTTGTTTTTGTTGTTGTTCGACCATCTCCTAATCCCAACGTGCACTTTTTTTTGACCCTAGAGATTTTATATTAAGATTTCCTCTAAGAAAATTGTATGTGGTTTATTAAAATGTATTTTGACCAGAGTTGGATGTAGATGTAAAGGTGCAGAATGTATCATATAAAATACAGTATGGAATTATATTTAAAATACCACAACTTAAATATTGAAAATATTTTTTTAAATTACTTCCGGTTCTTTTTCATTGGATAATTTAGATCTCTATAATTTTATACAACACGTATGCTATATTTGAGTTTTCTTTTCAAATAATATCTCATATTTTCACAGTCATTTCTCTTAGAAGTAGAAGAAATGGAGTTTTTCCATATCCAGGAAAACATTTTGGCTTTATAACTATTTCAAGCATATTTCATAATGTCACGTTTTTAGATTTAGACCAATGCACTATCATAATTTTCTTGCTTTCCTTTCTTTTAGGTGTTTTGGTTTCAATGTATTAATGCTTTGGTCCACTCCTTTATTCTGTTCTGGATGCCCATGAAAATGTTGGAGCATGGTAATGGCTTCATTGTTTCATATATTCAACAAAGCATGTTCTTCTCACTGGAGCCAGTATTTCTCTGTGTGTGTGTGTGTGTGTGTGTGTGTGTCCTCATAGATAGAACTGAAGGCAAAAAAAAATGGAATTTAAAGATATTCCCCTATATGTAATATTACAATCTGGTTGACATTTAAGAGTTGATTTTAGAACCCATCTTCTTTGTCTTTGACATATATAAATTGAGAATTAGTGCTTTTATTATTAATTTGTAATAAATATTTGAGTCAGCAGGTCTGATAGAAAGCACAACAGTTCTAATGAATTATAGACACCTTCTGTTAGTAAGTTTGAAATTCATGTCTATTTTTTGTTTCACTTCCAAACTTCATGCTTTAGTTTAGACTTTAACGCAAATTCAATATATTGGACCAATATATTGGACCAAGTCTCCTTTTCCTGATGTACATTTTCAAAACAAACATTATGTGTGAAGTTTTTCTACAGACTGACCTGGGTTCAGTACATCTAAATGTAGGAGATACATTTATGAAGTAGGCTATTGCTGTATAATGGGTTCACAGCCACAAATTAAGGTGTAAAATGTAATTACTTTTCTTTAACAAGATTTAATTTTCATTGGGTATTACTAGCAATATGTCCTTTATTGTGGATATATTTTTTAAACATTGAGTTTGAGTTGCATGTGTTTGTGTTTGTTGGTATTTAAATGAATGGATCTGCCATTAATATAGCTAAAGGCCTTCCTTGTAAAAACAATAGACAAAACTTTCAAATGATAACAAATATAGCAAAGTAACAAGCTTACAAAAAGTTCCTTTTGGGATGGAAGTGTGAGGGGCTCTTTGGATCTACTCTCCACTCAAATATGCTAAACTGGTCAAAACTATAAAAAAAAACAGCTCTGCAAATTTTTTGGATATTATCCCAAAGACAAATGAAGAAATATGTATTCAAGCAAGTCTACTGCAACTCAGTAAGAATATCAAGAGTCTGTGGAATTGTAGCTATGACCTACTCCTTCCCTCTCTTATTCACAACCTAGCTTGGTGGAAGCTCCACTGCAAGCAGATGTGGTCAAGAGTGTAGTACTACTAGTCTTCTCAATTACCCATCAGGGTTACTATATTTCACAGGAAAGGCAGCCACCAGCATTTCTCATCCCCCACAATTTTGAGTTACAGAGGCAAAATTCCTGATGAGTATGAACAAGAGGTTAGAGGTCCCCTTTTCCAATCAATTTATATCCATAGGACAGAGTCTCTACTACAGGCGTGACAGGCTAAGATTATTGGGTCCCTTATCACTCTCACCAAAGCTTGCTTGTAGGACAGAGAATCTCTAAAAGATTGTTGGGAAGGCAAGCCACTACCAGTGACTACAACCTCACTATCCTCAAGAGTAGTAGCAATAAGATTTTGCCTATGGTGAGAGGTAGTACTTAAGAAGAGAGGACTCCAAAACTCTTCCCAAAGGAAGTGACTATTTGAAACAGACTAGGGGAAGAGTTCAAGTCTAGGGATGTTCCTAATTGAGACCAATAAACTAAATCATAGGCCTCCTAATTTACCGGAGAAAACCAGGGACAGAAACAGATAAAAATAGCTCTCCTGAGGTAAGAACAAACCTCAAAGATTTGTCTCAAAATTTTCTCAGCCTGAATTTAATTGGATCAGACTGCTGTACAATTTATGTCCTGTAACTTTCTCAAAAACAATAGACTAATCCATGGGTAATTAGTGAAGCCTAAAAAACTGGTGTAATACCAAATGAGTCAGATAGTTTAATGGGGAAATAAGAGAAAAAGACAGTCAAGACAGACAAGATAAAACCAAGGTAACTCTGTGCTTTCCCAGAGCTGGACCTTCTAAGTGATATCAAGGTTTGACACTGGGGAAATAGACTTCACTAAAATAGCCAGCCAAATTCAAAACAAATAAACAAGCATCAAAACAAATATAAATCTTGAAGGGAGGGGGGAATTAGTATCCAGAGTATATTATGTAGAATTTCCAATTTTCAACAATAAACAAAAAGTATAATACACAAAAAAAGATAGGACTGCATGACCCATACACCAAGAAATAAGTAGGTAACAAAAACTGCCTGTGAGAGGGCCTACATGCCAGATTTAACAAAGTGTTCAAATTAGCCCATATAAACATGTTCAAAGAACCAAAAGAAATGCTTAAAGGTTTGAAGGTATGAAGGTACATCAAACAGATGTAAATAATGAGATAGAAATTATAATAAAGAACCAAATAAAAATTCAGGAGTTGAAAACTTTTAATAAAGAATAAAGAACAATTCCTTAGAGTGGCTTAATGGTAGAGTTGAGTTGGAAGAAGAAAGAATTATGAAACCTGATCTTATATTAATAGAAAGTATACAATTTGAAGACCAGTGAGAAAGTAGAATGAGGAAAAATGAACACAGACTCAGAAATTTAAGAAGCTTTTAGACACACCAATATAGGCATATGGGAGTATTAGAACAAGAGCAGAAAAAGAATGAAGTAGAAAAAATATTCAAGGAAATGATAGCTAAAGAACTTCAAATTAGCTTAACAACATTAATATTGCACATCCAGGGGGCTCAGTGAACTTTAAGTGAGATAACTGCAAAGAGATCTATATCTGGACACATTGGAGCAAATATGTTGAAAGCCAAAAACCATGGGATAATTTTGAAATCAGCAAAAGAAAAATTACTCATGTACAAGGGGTAAGATTATAGATGACTTTTCATCACACACACAAAAATAGAGGCCAGAAGGCACTGGGATGACAAATTCAAAGTGCTGAAAAAAAAACTTTCAACCAAGAGTCTTATGCCGAGCAAAATAATCTTTCAAAAATGAAGGCAAAATAAAGACATTGCCATATAAACAGAAAAAGAGATGATTTTTTCACTCTACTACATATTTTTCAAGAAATAATAAAGGAAATTCTTCAGATTAAAAATAAGTAAACTCAATCCACAAAGAGCCTTGGTAAAAGGTAATTATGTAATCAGGTATGATAATGTAAATCTATATTTTTTCTTCTTTTCTTTTCATAAGTGATTTAAAAAGAAATGTCATAAAATAGTATAGATGAAAAATCTTCATCCAAATTTCCACATACCAAAACTAGAAATATATATAAGGTTATACATAAACACCAAATGTGATTTACCCCAAGAATGTAAAGCTGACTTAACATCCCACAATAAATTAATCTAATACATCATAACAATAAAGGACAAAAACTACATGATCATCTCAATAAATTCAGAAAATGCATTTGATAAAAGCCAATACATCTTCATGATAAAAACAGTCAACAATGCAACAACAAAAAAAACCCCAAAACAGTCAACAAAGTAGAAATAGAATGGATCTCCCTCAACTTACAAAAAACATCTACAAAAACCCCATAGTTAACATTTTGCCTCATGGTGAAAGACAGAATGCCTTCCCCTAAAATCAAGAACTGGACAAAGATATTTCTAACATTTCTATTCACTATTGTAGTGGAAATTTTAAGCAGTACAGTTGGGCAAGAAAATGCAATAAAAATTACCCAGATCAGAAAAGCAAAAGTAAAATGATCTCTATTTGCATATTACATAATTTTATATATAAAATTCATATATGTGATGCTAAAATTATATTTTTATAAAATGCTAAAATTAAAATACTATTATAAGCGATAAATTAAGGTTTCAGAGTGCAAGATTAATATACAAAAATCCATTTTATTTCTATACAACAGAAATAAGGAAACAGAAAATGACATTAAGAAAACAACTCTATTAAGTACTGAATAAAAATGAAAACTCTTAGAAATAAATTTAACAGAAGTGCAAAATTTATACTTTAAAAATTGCAAAACTTTGCTGAAAGACTTTAAAGAAGGCTTAAATGAATGTAAAGATAGCCCATGCTTGTGGATTAGAAGATGTAATACTGATAAGCTGGCAGTACTTCCCAAATCAGTCTAAAGGCCCAATTAAATCCTTTTTGAAGTACCAGCTGACTTTGCAGAAATGGATAAGCTGATTCTAAAATGTGTATGAAAATATAAGTGACTCAGAATAGCCAAAACGAACTTTAAAAAGAAAAACAAGTTGGAGAACTCATACTTCTTGATTTCAAAACTTACTCCAAAGCTACAGTAATCAAGACAATGCAATATTGACATAAGCATAGATATATATAGCTCAATGAATAAAATTGAGAAATAAGCCCTCATATTTATTATTAAGTGATATTTAACAAGTGTGCCAATGCAATTCAGTGAAGGATGGGAAAGAACACTCTTTTTGACAAATAGTTCTGAGGCAAGTGGATATTCATATACAAAAGTATAAATCTGGACATATACCACACACGAAATATACAAATGAACTCAAAATAGAACTAAATGAAAGTGTTAAAGTATAAATAATTAGAAGAATTTATAGGGATAAATATTTTTTACTTTGGTTAGGCAAAGGTTCTTAGATGTATGACACCACAACAGAAACAATACAAAAATAAATAAATTGGATTTAATCAAAAATTAAAAATTGTGTATCAGAAGACACCATTAAGAAAGTAAAAATATAGAAAAGATCAATGAAATCAAGAGCTGCTTTTTTGAAAAGATAAACAAAGTGGATAAACCTTTAGCCACTCTTTAAGAAGAAAAGAAAGGACTCAAAGTCCAAAAGGAAGGGGGAGATAAAACAACCACCATCATACAAATACAAAAATATGAGAATATTACATATTCTCATATTAATATAATATTATACATATATAATAATATATATTATATGTAATAATATAAAATATTACATGCCAACAAATTTGACAATCTAGAATAAATGGATAAATTCCTAGAAATAAACAATCTTCCAAACTGAATCAAGAAGAAATAGAAAACTTAAACGGACCAATTACTAGTAATGAAATTAAATTAGTAATCAAAAATCACCCTCCAAAAAAGTCCGGGACCAGACAGCTTCACAAGTGAATTGTACCCAACATTTAAAGAAGAGTTAATAACTATTTTTCTCAAACTAGTCTAAAATAATAGAGGAATAAAACTTCCAAATTCATTCTATGAGGCTAGCATTACCCTGATACCAAAACCAGCACTATAAAAAATGAAAACTATGGGCCTCTGATGAGCATGAATGCAAATATCCTCAACACAATGTTAGCAAGCTAAATTCAACAATGCATTAAAAAAGTCATTCATCATGATCAGGTGGGATTCATTCCAGGGATGCAAGTGTCTTTCAATATTTACAAATCAATCAATGTGTGATAAATCACACTAACAAGAGGATGAATAAAAACCAAATGCCTCAACTAATATTCGATAAAGGAGGAAAGACTATCCACTGGAAGAAAGACAGTCTCTTCAATAAATGGTGCTGGGAAAATTGGACATCCACATGCAGAAGAATGAAACTAGACCACTCTCTTTCACCATACACAAAGATAAACTCAAATGGATGAAATATCTAAATGTGAGACAAGATTCCATCAAAATCCTAGAGGAGAAGACAGGCAACACCCTTTTTGAACTCGGCCACAGTAACTTCTTGCAAGATACATCCACGAAGGCAAAAGAAACAAAAGCAAAAATGAACTATTGGGACTTCATCAAGATAAGAAGCTTTTGCACAGCAAAGGATACAGTCAACAAAACTAAAAGACAACCTACAGAATGGGAGAAGATATTTGCAAATGATGTATCAGATAAAGAAAGGGCTAGTTTCCAAGATCTATAAAGAACTTCTTAAATTCAACACCAAAGAAACAAACAATCCAATAGTGAAATGGGCAAAAGACATGAACAGAGATCTTACAGAGGAAGACATAGACATGGCCAACATGCACATGAAAAAATGCTCTGCATCACTTGCCATCAGGGAAATACAAATCAAAACCACAATGAGGGGATCCCTGGGTGGCGCAGCGGTTTGGCGCCTGTCTTTGGCCCAGGGCGCGATCCTGGAGACCCGGGATCGAATCCCACGTCGGGCTCCCGGTGCATGGAGCCTGCTTCTCCCTCTGCCTATGTCTCTGCCTCTCTCTCTAGCTCTCTCTCTGTGTGACTATCGTAAATAAATAAACATTAAAAAAAAAAAAAAACCACAATGAGATACCACCTCACACCAGTGAGAATGGGGAAAATTAACAAGGCAGGAAACCACAAATGTTGGAGAGGATGCGGAGAAAAGGGAACCCTCTTACACTGTTGGTGGGAATGTGAACTGGTGCAGCCACTCTGGAAAACTGTGTGGAGGTTCCTCAAAGAGTTAAAAATAGACCTGCCCTACGACCCAGCAATTGCACTGTTAGGGATTTACCCCAAAGATACAGATGCAATGAAACGCCAGGACACCTGCACCCCGATGTTTCTAGCAGCCATGTCCACAATAGCCAAACTGTGGAAGGAGCCTCGGTGTCCATCGAAAGATGAATGGATAAAGAAGATGTGGTTTATGTATACAATGGAATATTACTCAGGCATTAGAAATGACAAATACCCACCATTTGCTTCAACGTGGATGGAACTGGAGGGTATTATGCTGAGTGAAATAAGTCAATTGGAGAAGGACAAACATTATATGTTCTCATTCATTTGGGGAATATAAATAATAGTGAAAGGGAATATAAGGGAAGGGAGAAGAAATGGGTAGGAAACATCAGAAAGGGAGACAGAACATAAAGACTCCTAACTCTGGGAAATGAACTAGGGGTGGTGGAAGGGGAGGAGGGCGGGGGGTGGGGGTGAATGGGTGATGGGCACTGAGGGGGCCACTTGACAGGATGAGCACTGGGTGTTATTCTGTATGTTGGCAAATTGAACACCAATAAAAAATAAATTTATTATTAAAAAAAAATAAAATAAATCAAAACAAAACAACAACAACAAAAAAAACCAAATGCCTGATCACTTAGTAGATATAGAAAAAGCATATGACAAAATACAACAGCATTCATAGTAAAAATTCAACAAAGTAGGGTTAGAGGAAATAAACCTCAACATAACAAAGTCCATATGTAACAAAACCAGCAGCTAACATCATACTCAATGGTGAAAAACTGGAAGCTTTTCCTCTAAGGAACATGACAAAGATGTCCACTCTCACCACTTTTGTTCAACATAGTCCTGGAAGTCCCAGCCTTGGCAATCAGACAAGAAAAAAGAAATAAAAGGCATCCAAAGTTGTAAAGAAGAAGTAAGATTGTCACTATTTGTGGATGACATGGTACTATACACAGAAAACCCTAAAGATGCCATCAAAAAACTATTAGAAGTATTAAATGAATTCAATACAGTTGCAGGATACAAAATTAATATAAAGAAATCTGTTTGGGGGTATCTGGGTGGCTCAGTGGTTGAGCATCTGCCTTTGGCCCAGGTCATGATCCCAGGGTCCTGGAATTGAATTCCACATCAGGCTCCCCACAGGGGGCCTGCTTCTCTCTCTGCCTATGTCTCTGCCTCTATCTTTGTTTCTCTCATGAATAAATAAATAAAAATTAAAAAAATATGTTGCATTCCTAAACAATAATGAAAAAGAAATTTAAAAAGCAATCTCATTTACAATTGTGTAAAAAAGTATAAAATATCTAGAAATAAAATTAATTGAGATAAAAGACCTATCCTCCAAAGACTATAAGACATTGACATATTGAAGACAACACAAATGGAAAGACATACAATGCTCATGGATTGAAAAAATTAATATTGTTAATATGTCCATAATATCCAAAGCAATCTACAGATTCAATGTAATACTGATCAAAATACCAAATAGCATTTTTCACAGAACTAGAACAAATAATCCTCAAACTTGTATGGAACCACAATAGATCCTGAACAGCCAGAGTAATCTTAAAAAAGAACAAACCTGGAGATAGGTATCACAATCCTAGATTCAAGATGCTATACAGCTATAATAAAATAATACAGCATTGGCACAAAAATAGACACACAGAACAATAGATTAGAATAGAGACTCCAGAAATAAACTCATGCCTCTATGGTTAATTTACAACAAAGGAGGCAAGAATATACAATAGGAAAAAGACAACCTCTTCAATAATTGGTGTTGGGAAAACTGGACAGCTATATGCAAATGAATGAAACTGGGCCACTTTCTTACACCATACATAAAAATAAACTCAAAATGGATTAACGACTTAAATGTGAGACTTGAAACCATGAAACTCTTAAAAGAACATATAGCAGTAATCTTTGGACATCAGGCTTAGCAACATATTTATCAATAGGTCGCCTCAGGCAAGGGAAACATGCAAAAATAAACTATTGAGACTACACCAAAATAAATAAATTTTTAAAAATAAAAAGCTTTTACATAACAATAATAACCATCAACAAAACAAATGGCAACCTATGAATGAGAGAAGATATTTGCAAATGATGTATCTGGTAAGTGATTAATATCCAAAAACTATAAACAACTTTAAGTAACTCAACATAAAAAAAAAACAATCCAATTAAAAAATGGGAAGAGGAACTAAATAGACATTTTTCCGAAGAAGACATACAAATAGCCAACTGACACATTAAAAGATACTCAAGGTCACTAATCATCAGGGAAATGTAAATCAGAACCACAATGAGACATACCAATCAGAATGGCTAATCTGAAAAAGACAAAAAAGTAAGTGTTGGTGTGGATATGGTAAAAAGGGAGCCCTCATGCGCTGTTGATGGGAATGTAAATTAGTGCAGACATTGTAGAAAGCACATGGAGGTTTCTTAAAAATTAAACATATAAATACCATATGATCCAGTTATTCCACTACTGGGTATTTACCCAGAGAAAACAAAAACACTAATTTGAAAAGATATATGTACCCATTTGATTATTACAGCATTACTTATAATACCCAAGATGTAGAAGCAACCCAAGTGTCCACCCATAGATGAATAGATAAAGAAGACGTGGTACACACACACACACACACACACACACACACAATGGAATATTACTCAGCCATAAAAAGAATGAGATCTTGCCATTTGTGACCACATGGATGGACCTAGAAGGTGTTATGCTAGGTGAAATAAGACAGAAAAAGACAAATTCTAGGGAATTTCACTTACATGTAGAATCTAAAAACAAAACAATTGAACAAAGAAACAAAAAGCAGACAAATACAGAGAATAAACTGGTGGTTACCAGATGGGAGGTATACGGGGGATGGATGAAATAGATAAAGGGGATTAAGAGGCATAAACTTTTATTTATAAAATAAGTTATAGGGCAGCCCCAGTGGCTCAGCGGTTTAGTGCCACCTTCAGCCCAGGGTGTGATCCTGGAGACCCTGGATCGAGTCCCACGTCGGGCTGTCTGCATGGAGCCTGCTTCTCCCTCTGCCTGTGTCTCTGCCTCTCTCTATATCTCTCATGCATAAATAAATAAAATCTTTTAAAAAATAAGTTATAAAGATGAAATATACAGCATAGAGAATGTAGCCAATAGTATTGTAATAACCTACTATTGTGACAGATGGTGACTAACACTTCCATGGTGAGCAATGAGTAATAGAATTGTCTCATCAATATGTTCTACATCTGAAACTAATATAACATTGTATGTCAATTATACTTCAATAAAAAATGATAATACAGCACATGGAATGGAAAAAAAGCATTTGCACATTATATTTATAACACAGATTTCTATCTGGGATATATAAAGAATGCTTACAACTCAACAGTAAAAAGACAGAAAGACCCAGTTATTTAAATATACAAAATATTTGAATAAATATTTCCCCTGAAAGGACATACAAATAACTAATAAATACATGAAAAATTCTCAACATCACTAATCATTAAACAAATACAAATTAAAGCCACAATGAGGTACTACCTCATGTCTATTAGGATACTATAATCAAAATGACAGATAGCAATGAATATTGGCAAGAACGTGAAGATTGGAACTCTCATCATACACAGCTGGCAGGAATGTTAATATGGTGCAGCTGCTTGGGAAACAGTCTGGAATTTCCTGTAGTGGTTAAGCATTGAGTTACCATACCATCCAGCAATTACACTGCTAGGTATTTGCCCAAGAGAAAGTAAAATCTATACCCACAGAAAAATGTGTACACATAGCATTATTTATAACAGCCTAAATGTTCATTGATCAATGAATGAATGTATAATGGATATGTGCTACATCCATACAATGGAATAATGTTAATTAATAAAAAGGAATGAAGTACTGGTCATACTACAACAGTGATGAATTTTGAAGACATTATACTAAATGAAAGAAGCTAGTCACAAGGACCACATATTGTGTGAGTCTATTTACATGAAATGTCCAGAACTGGAAAATATATAGAAACAGAAAGTAGATTAGTGTTCACCTAAGGCTGAGGGGATGGAGGGATGAACAGTGACAACTGAGGGGTCTGGGATTTCTTTTTGAGAGAAATGAAAGTGTTCCAAAATTGATTATGCTGATAGTTGCAAGATTCTGTTAATAAACTGACAGCCACTGAACTGTACACTTTAAGTGTGTTGATGTATGGTATGTAAAGTATATCTAAATAAATCTGATAAAAAAAGTTAATGAAGACTTAACTTCATAATATATCAAGTAGCCCAGAGAAAATAATGCTCACTATACAATACATATAATATATTTGAAGGATCATAGATCATCCTTAAAATATAGAAAGGGATCTGAACCACTGTGGTAATGATGAATGCAAACCCAGAACCAGGAATACCACAGTTATTAAATTCGTATTTTACAGAAGTTATGTTGTTAATGTCAAGTATTAAATAAGCTAATTTTAAAAATTAATGAATTTTTTTAAAATTCATTTTTTGTCATCTTTCTCTTAGATTCACTAAAATTTTCAACTCATAACTTTTAAAATGGGGCACACACACACACACACACAGCAACAACACCCTCACATTCTTTATAAGGAATAAACAATTACTAATTATTTGTGCTTTCTGGGTGGGACAGAGGACTAACTTAAATAAACTAATCTTTACAAATTTACTTAAAAGTTAATGGGACTGAATTATTTAACAGGCAAGCAAACTACATAATCACAAACTCTCACTCACCATGGCAAAGATACGTGAAGTGACAACCAGTTGTTTCTAGGTTCCTACTTTATAAATTCAGCCTAAATTTGTCATACTAAATGTAACTGACCAGGTTTACATTATCTACATAGTGTTCTTTATGTTTTAACTTGTATCACATGAAATCTGTTAATGGAAGACATTAAAAATAATTAGAGAGAGAGAGGTTCATCATCCCTACCATTTTCTAAAAGAGACAGCGGTTCCCAAACTAGTATGTTAGAATCAGTGGAAGATTTAAAAAAAAAAAAAATCCAAAGCCCAGACCACCCCCAAACCAACGGAATCACAATCTCTGGTTAGGCTACAGGCATCAGTAGCTTATGAAGCTCACCAGAAGATTACGAAATACAAAGTTTGGGAATTATTACTCTAGTACAAGTGCAAACAGGCAAGGAATGGTGATTTTCCATATTCTAAAAATGTTTGCATTGTTTTTAAGGCTTTAATATGCTTGTATTCTATAATATTAATTATATTTCTGGTGATTTACAGCTAATGAAAATTTTATATTCTAAAAGCTCATTAAACATTATTTAGAATTTGGGACATATTTTCCCTTTTTAATTTACTTACAATGGTGTTACTGACCGGCTCAGATAATCATGATTTTTTTCCTTCTTGGAGTTCTCAGATATTGAGGTGGTCTTGTGCAAGCTGCAGCTGGGTATCTCCAGCAGCAGTGGTAATATAGGCTCTTAGGGCAGGAAGGTCGGAGTGGTGACAGGGCAAGGATCAAGACCTGGGCCTGAGATCCTCACAGAAAGGTCTTGGAGAGGTTTTGTGACCATAGAAGCCCATTGTATGGGAGGCCATTTGCAACCTGGATATGTATAAATCAGGGACTGTAATTTTACTTGTATGATGATTTCTTATCAAACAATCTTAATTTAGAAATTCAGTGTGAATAAGTTCACCCCAAACATTTCACTGACTGGTTGCAACATCACTGAAATATTCTACACTAGCTCTTTGTGATTTTATTTTGCATTTTTCTGATGACTAATGATATAGACCATCTCCTCATATGATTGGTTGCCATATATATACCTTTTCTGAGGGAGTTTTTTTCAAGTCCTTTGCCCATTTTTTAATTGAATTGTCAACATTTTATAGAGTTGCAAGAGCTCTTTCTGGATAAGAATCCTTTTAAATGTATACATTGTAATTTTTTCCCTTAATCAATTTTTCTTAACATTATTAAAATGAGAAGTTTTCAACTTTAAGTCCAATTTATTTAAACATCTTTAAGGTCTGTGCTTTTCTTTCTGTCCTAAGAAATCTTTTCCCACCCCAAGGTTATAAAGACTTAATTCTGTTTTTTTTTTTGTAGAAGTTTTCTCTTTTTAGGTTTCATGTTTAGTTTTCTGGTCTAATTTTTGTTTATGATTTGATAGGAGTTGAGATTTAGTTTTGCATATTGACATCCAATTGTTCTAATACCATTTGTTGACAAGATTATGCTTTTCCCATGAAAAGTGGCATCTTTGAAACTGTATGTATGGATCTGTATCTGAAATCTGTTTCATTGATCTACATGTCTGTTCTTGGACCATATTGTCTTGATAACTATACTTCATATTTAAATCCTGAACCAGGTAGTATAGCTTATCTGAAAAAATTTTGGCTATTCTAGGTCCTTTGAATTTCAATATAAATTATTGAAAATCAGCTTTTCAAATTTTAATGAAAAATACTGGCATTTGGATTGTAATTGCATTTTATCTATAGATTAACTTCAGGAGAATTGGAGAATTGACATTTTAACATTATCGAGTCTTCCAATCCATAAACATATCTCTTGAATAACTTGTCTTTCATTTCTCTCCGGCATGTTTTGTGTCTTTGCACATCTTTTGTTAAACTTATCCATCAGTATTCAAGTTTTGAATGGTATTCTAAGTAGTATTTTTAGATCTTATTTTCCAAATTTCATTGTTACTATATAGAAATACATTTTATTTCTTACAATAACTTGCATCCTGTGTCTTTGCTAAATTTGCTAATTCTTCTAGTAGCTATTTTTTGCTTTATTAGGATTTTTTATATATACGACCATGTTGTCTATGAATAGAGATTTGCTTTTTCCTTTTTTCCTTTCTTCCTTTTCTTTCCTTTTCCTTTCCCCTTGCACTGATGCAGAGTCTACAACCTCTAGAACTATGTTAAATAGAAATGATGATTGTAGACATGTTTGCTTTTTTTCCTCTTGAGAGGAAAAATTCTTTTTACCATAAATTATGATATTAGCACAGACGTCCATTAGCATATCAAGGAAGTTTCTTTCTTTCTTTCTTTCTTTCTTTCTTTCTTTCTTTCTTTCTTTCTTTCTTTCTTTCTTTCTTTCTTTCTAAGATTCTATTTATTTATTCATGAGAGACACAGAGAGAGGCAGAAACCTAGGCTGAGGGAGAAGCCAATGCGGGACTCTGTCCCAGGACCCCAGGATCATGACCTGAATAGAAGGCAGATGCTCCACCACTGAGCCACCCAGACATCGCGAGGAAGTTTCTTTTTATTTCTAGTTTGCTAGTTTATTGTGAATAGATTTGTGATTTGATGAAATTATTTTTAAATGTATCTATTAAGATCATATTTTTCTCCTTTATTGCTAATATGACTAATTATATTCACTGATATTTGAATATTAAGCCAACATTGCATTCTTGAAATAAGCCCATGTTGGTCATGATTTATTATCCTTTTTACAATTTGCTAGATTTGATTTGTTTATATTTGCTAAGGATTTTGCACCTATATTTGTAAGAGATATTTGTCTGATTTTACCCATAATAGTCTTGGTCTGGATTTTGAATCATGGTAGTACTTGCTTGTTAAATTGACTTGGACAGTGTTTCCCTCTGTTTTCTGAAAAAGATTAAGATTAGTATTATTTCTTCCACAAATATTTGATAGACTTTACTGATGAAGTCATTTGGGTATTGAGTCTTCTTCATGGGAAAATTTTTAATTATGACTTTAATCTTATTACTAGATATAAGGATATTCAGTTTTTTAATTGAATTGATTTTGTTAATTTTTATCTTTCAGGGAATTTTTAATTTTGACCCAAGTTGTCACATTTATTTGCATACATTTTTATTTATAATGCTCCCTTATTATCTGTGATACTCATAACTTACTGATATTCTCTCTTTGATTTACTGATACTGGTAATTTTGAATTATCTTTTTTGTGGTGATAAGTGCAGCTGAATAACTTTATTGATAGTTTCAAAAAACCAACTTTGGTTTCATTGATTTTATATACCATTTTTTTATATTTTATTAATTTCTACCCTTATTATTTCTTTCCCTTCTACTTAACTGAGATTTAATTCGCTCTTCTTTCCAACTTGTTGAAGTTGGAAGATTAGGTCACTGATTTTATAGACTCCTACTCTAACATAAGCATTTAAAGCTAATCTAAATTCTTTTTAAATTTAAAGCAAATTAATATTCTTTCAAATTTTATTTGTCAAGATTTTTTCCTTCAATTTTGAAAAAAAAAGTTTTGCTGTATAAAGAATTTTAGGTTGATAGTTCATTTTCTTCAACACTTGGAAAATGCTTGGTATCTTCTGGTTTGTATTATTTTGTTGAGAAGTCTGATATTTTTTCTATTTGTTTCTCTATTATGTTTTCTATTTTTGTATGATTTGTAGATTTTTCTCTTTATTGCTGATTTTCAGCAATTCGATTTTGATATGCCTTGGTCTGGTTTTATTTGCATTTATGCTTCTTGAGATCACTCAGTTTGGGGTCTACTGGTTTATAGTTTCTCAAATATGGGAAAATTTACTCATCATTTCTTTTTATATTTTTTCTCTCACTCTTTTTCCTCTTCTTCTGGGATTCCAGCTACACACCTATTAGAACTCTTGATATTTTCCCACCTCTTTATTTATACCATCTTTTTCTCTTTTGGTTCATTTTTAGTTTCTTTTGCCCTGTCTTTAAGTTCACTGATCTTTTATTTAGCAGTCTCTCTGAAGTTAATAACAACCCAGTGATGTTTTCCTTCCATGTATTAATATTCTTCATCTCTAGAAATTCAAATTAGTTCTTCTTTACATCTTTCCTTTCTCTCATTGCTTTCTTTCAAATGTCTGAGTGTAACTGTAAAACTTACAATAGCTATCTTAGAAATTTTCCTGCTAATTCCAATATGTATGTTATTTCTGTGTTGGTTCTATTGCCAATTTTCTCCTGCTTACGGGTCATAATTTTGCTTCTTCATATATCATAATTTTATAATGGGTGCTGGACATTGTGAATTTTATACTGCTGAATGTTTTTTGTTGTATACATTTAAATACTTGGATTTTGTTTTGGCAGGTAGTTACATTCCCTATGAAAAGTTTGATCCTTCCCTACATCAGCAGATGATACTTTCCTGCCTTTTTTTTAGGACTGTGGTGGGTACTGCCTCATGGCGCATGGGAAGGGACTGCCTTACTGCCTTTCCCACTTCCCTCCAACACGTGTTCACTAGTGTGTATGATCATCTTGTGCATCATCATTTCCCTTTTCATTTTTATAGTAAAGTTTGAATTAACATAAAAATGTTTCTTGTGAATAAATAAAATCTTTAAAAAAAAGAATTATGTTCCCCATCCTTCCATCTCCCTTCCTTCTCCTCTAGCAACCCATTATCTTGCATATGGCATGCCTTTACACTTGATATAAACTTGTAATTCCATCATTTGTTAACTTTGAATATTCTTTATTAACTCCCAATTTTAGATGAGACAGTCTGCAAACTTACTGTACTTCCCATCGAATTCACCTATCCTCAGATATTATATAAATTTCATCATCCCCACATTGTCTAGGCCATTGAATAATTACAATCAGATTGGTCATTCTAGCACTATGTTTTTAATTTTGCTTTATTTTAATTCTATGGTCAAATATATCAAATTCGCACAGTAAGTCTTTTTGCTCTGGCTTCTCTGAATCATTTCTTTGTTGGCTGGTTATAATAGGTGTTTTTGTTTTTAATTCCTTGGTGAGTATACTTTAATAAGTTTTGGTGCCCTTCTGTTCATTTGCCTTCAAACCTTTTTTTTAGAATTTAAAAAAACAATTTTTTGGTTTAAAGATTTTATTTATTAGAAAGAGTGAGCATGAGGGGAGGGGCAGAGGGAAAGGGAGAGAGAGAATCTCAAGCAGGCTCCACATTGAGTGCAGAGCTCAATGTGGCGCTCCATCTCATGACCCTGAGATCATGACCTGAGCTGAAATCAAGAGTGGGACACTTAACCACCTGAGCTACCCAGGTACCTCTGCTTTCAAACCATTTTCAAACATATTTTATACATTAGACAAATTTCTAGTATAGTGAATGGTAACCGCACAAATGACATAGAATAGAATACCGTGCCTTTTTCCTATGGTCTCTTTTTATGGATGTTGTGCTTGCTTCTTTTTATATCATTCCTCAAGAAATTAGATTTTCTCTTTCCCAGCTAATGGAAGAATATTCTTTTAAGGAGAGTATTTTTGCTGATATTTCTGAGGTCTGCTGCCCTTGGGCAGTTGATATTTACTTTGCTCTGGTGCTTTTACTATCACCAAGTATAGCTTCTGTGTTCATCTTAGCTGCTTAAAAACCCTCATTAAGCTTTCTGAGACTGGATTTTTTTGTCTCACGGTTTTCCTCACATAGATTCTGTGGAAGTTTTCTGTTTGCATCATTGATTTTGTACAATATCAAGAAAGAAAAGAATTTCTGTATTACATCACCATGTGCAAACTGCAAGTTTCCCTTTTGTCCCAACAAATCTTATAATTTCTCTCTTCCCTTTGTGAATATGCATCTAGACAACATAACTCAATATGGCCATTCTATTCAGTTTTCTCATCTATACTATCACCCCATTCCCATTAAAACTCACCAAGTTAGGTCTATACACAATCCAGACTCGATTGTCACTTCTCTAACTGTTCTAAACTGGCCCGAATATTTACCTATAGCTTCTGTCAATGAGATGCCTTAATATTCCACTGTAGATAATTTTAAGAAAGGGTTATGAGCCTTGTGTATTTTAGTGGGTTATAAATCAGGAGAAAATAGAATAAGTGAGCTTCTGACTCAGTGTTGGGATCAGGAACTTACATCCCTCAAAATTTCTATATCAACCAGGGCCAAAAGGACAACTATATATTTGAGAATTTTTATAAGTGAAAAAATCACCCTAATCTTGAGATAGCTTTAACCCTTCATACAGAATGACATTCATAAGTTCTAGTAGACTTAGCAATAAGAGAATATGAAATTCCATTATAAATTTAAATTATCTGTTAGGTTTATTATTTTAGTAATCCTGGGAAAGAAATAAAGTGAAAAGTATGATTTTAAAATGCTTAAAATCCTAGCCTTGTGTCCTAACATCACTCATGAGATGGTTTGGATTTTCAATTTGCCAGATGGTCTTTATGCATCTGAAACTAGTTTTCATAATCACATTCATGTATTCCTTGCAATTTATTTACCCATTTTTTGCTTAATATATCTTTGGAGAGAATAAGAAATGGAAAAATGTTAGAATTGTGACAGGCAACAATGGAAACATTGTTGTCACTTTTGAAATATGACCAATAATTGAGAAACATTTTTGGTGGCTAGTATGGGTTCCTTTGGTAAAAATAAATTCAAATCTATGTTTCAGACTCTATAAGAGATTTTTAAAAATGACTTTTTCATTTTTCAGATATGGTCTTACAAGGGGGTCACACTACAGACTATTTGTTTCTTGGAAATTTTATTTATACGGTAAGATCCCCCATATAATTAAATTGCCTTTTCTAGTTTTTAATTGAAAAATTCAAGCATTATAAGAATTTCATAAGTTTTACATGCTTCAGTACCTTTTCCAAGAATGAACTATTATAATGGTTGCATATGCATGTGTATATATGTGCGGGTGTATATATATGCATGCATATATAATTTCTATAAATATGAAATACATATAACAAACATATATATCCTTCCCTTTTTTGTACAGGTAGAGAGGTGCTCTTCTATATCTTGTTTTTTCACTATACGGTATGCCTTGGTGATGACTTCAAATAAGCCCATAAATATCTACTTCATTCTTTCAGGGCTGCTTATATGACTATCTCACCATTATTTATTTACTCAGTCTTCTATTAGTGGACACTAAAATTGTTTTGGGTCCTTTGCCATTGTCAGCAATGCTGCAAGTATTATCCTTTATACCCATGAGTAAGTATGTCTGTAGGACAAATCTCTAGAAGTGTAATTGCTGGATCAGAGGGTACTGTGAATTTTAAAAATCATTACTAAATTATACCCCAAAGAGGTTGCACACATTTAGTTATAAGAATATCAGTTTCCTGGGCAAAAGACATGAACAGAGATCTTACAGAGGAAGACATAGACATGGCCAACATGCACATGAGAAAATGCTCTGCATCACTTGCCATCAGGGAAATACAAATCAAAACCACCATGAGATACCACCTCACACCAGTGAGAATGGGGAAAATTAACAAGGCAGGAAACAACAAATGTTGGAGAGGATGCGGAGAAAAGGGAACCCTCTTACACTGTTGATGGGAATGTGAACTGGTGCAGCCACTCTGGAAAACTGTGTGGAGGTTCCTCAAAGAGTTAAAAATAGACCTGCCCTACGACCCAGCAATTGCACTGTTAGGGATTTACCCCAAAGATACAGATGCAATGAAACGCCAGGACACCTGCACCCCGATGTTTCTAGCAGCCATGTCCACAATAGCCAAACTGTGGAAGGAGCCTCGGTGTCCATCGAAAGATGAATGGATAAAGAAGATGTGGTTTATGTATACAATGGAATATTACTCAGCCATTAGAAACGACAAATACCCACCATTTGCTTCAACGTGGATGGAACTGGAGGGTATTATGCTGAGTGAAATAAGTCAATCGGAGAAGGACAGTGTATGTTCTCATTCATTTGGGGAATATAAATAATAGTGAAAGGGAATAGAAGGGAAGGGAGAAGAAATGTGTGGGAAATATCAGAAAGGGAGGCGGAACATGAGAGACTCCTAACTCTGGGAAATGAACTAGGGGTGGTGGAAGGGGAGGAGGGCGGGGGGTGGGGGTGAATGGGTGACGGGCACTGAGGGTCACTGAGGGGGGCACTTGGGATGAGCACTGGGTGTTATTCTGTATGTTGGTAAACTGAACACCAATAAAAAATTAATGTATTTAAAAAAAGAGGCACAAAAAAAATAGTGAAAGGGAATAAAAAGGAAAGGAAAAAAATGAGTGGGAAATATCAGAAAGGGAGACAGAACATGAGAGACTCCTAACTCTGGGAAACGAACTAGGGGTGGTGGAAAGGGAGGTGGGAGGGGAGGTGGGGGTGACTGGGTGACGGGCACTGAGGGGGGCACTTGATGGGATGAGCACTGGGTGTTATGCTATACATTGGCAAATTGAACTTCAATAAAAAATAATAATAATAAAATAATTTTAAAAAAGAATATCAGTTTCCCTAAGCCACTATGGGCAGTAGTCTTCTCATACTTTTGATCTCGTAAGTAAAACGTATTCTATTGCAGTTATTGCCTTTGCCTAAGCAAAGATAAGCATATTTGCTTGAAGTAAAAAACCACTTCTGTTTCTTCTTTTATTTTATTTTATTTATTTTTTTTTATTTATTTATGATAGTCCCAGAGAGAGAGAGAGAGGGGCAGAGACACAGGCAGAGGGAGAAGCGGGCTCCATGCACCGGGAGCCCGATGTGGGATTCGATCTCGGGTCTCCAGGATCGCGCCCTGGGCCAAAGGCAGGCGCCAAACCGCTGCGCCACCCAGGGATCCCTGTTTCTTCTTTAATGAAGGCTTGTTGAATTACCTTACCAGTTCCATTAGTTTGTTGGTCTTTTTATTATTATTAGCAGATTTTTATGTGGTAAGGATGTTAATTTTTTTCCTCATATTTGTTACAAAAATATACTCCCAGTTTTACATTTTCACTTTTCATGGCATTTTGGTTATGGCATATATTCTGCATATTAGTTTTATGTAGTTAAATTTATTGATATTTTTGCTTTATGGCTTCTGAGTTTTGCGTCTGCCACTAATTTCTTACTCATGATTCTAAAAATTATAGGTGTGTATTTAATTGTATGTTATCCTGTTGGTATGCAAGTAGAAACATACTCCTCTGCATGTTTTTCCTTTTCATTTAGCAACACATGTTGCTTTCTTCTGTGTAAGAAGCAGTTTATGGGCATATTATCTCTTTTCACTTTAGCTGGTTGTCTATTATTTCATGTTATTGGTTGTGGCTTTTAATTCTGTATTATATAGTCCTAAACACCAAATGTGGTTAGGTAGTAGTTTCTTAGTTATTTGGACATATGCATACAGCAATTACCTTCTTTTCAGACCTTACCACATACAGGCATGTGTGTATATATGCAAACATATAAAATAATCCTTGTTAAGATGCCAGAGTAAATTGATCTCATGGAATCTCAATCTCCCAAGGCAAAAAAAAAAAAAGAAAGAAAGAAAAAGAAAAAAGTATAGTAAAACCACCACCAATAAACAATAGCAAAATAAATTTAGCATAGCAATTGAAGAAGGAAAGGGGACTAGACCCATGCTAAATACCTCAAAATGAGAAGCCAAAGAAAAAATTGTAGAGTTAGTACGGTCAGCATGGTGAGATCATTAAGTCGGCTTTCCTGATATGCTCTTCCCAGTGCCAGTGTGTTGGAGGAAGTAATAGGCCCAAAGATAGTGCTTGGAGGAAT
Source organism: Nyctereutes procyonoides (assembly GCF_905146905.1). Lineage (NCBI taxonomy): Eukaryota > Metazoa > Chordata > Mammalia > Carnivora > Canidae > Nyctereutes > Nyctereutes procyonoides. The sequence goes on along the minus strand of NW_026575033.1, from coordinate 6,719,523 downwards.
GCAGTAAACCTCCAGGGAGGTAGAGTCCACCCTAATGCTTTCAGGGAATTAAAGAAGCCCAATGGAACTAGAGCACGGTGTGAACTGCATGTTGGGCAAGGGAGGTTCAGGATGATGGCAAAGGTGAACTTGAGGCAGTAGGCAGAGGCTAGTAGACAGAGGCAGTAGGCAGAGGCTTTAAGATTTTGTAATAGTTTAGAAGAGATGATGGATGCTAGCTGGAATGCTGAGTCTAGAGCGAGAGAGTGGACATAAAGTCTGCTTCGAAAGTAGGACGTTAAACACCCGGTGTATACCACACATCTGTTGTTGCACAGGAAACCACACTGACAGAATCATACTCTGTGACACACTGACAGCTTTTTTTTTTTTTTGAGATTAAGAATAAGATGAAAAATAAAGCTGCTCAGTATTGTCAGTTCTCTCCAACATTGTGCAGGAGTTACTAACCAACACAACAAGAGGACAAAAAAGGAGCACAAGCCTTGGAAAAGGAGAAAAATTGGTATTAAATCATACATAATTGTGTATACAGAAAATACAAAAAATTCTACAAATATTGTAATTAATAAGAGGTTGGCAGTTTGCTGGATATTGGCCAATGTTTAAAAACCAATTATATTTCAACATAATAGCAATAAATATTTAGAAAATAAATATTTTTTAGAAAATAATTTATATACTATTTTACCATAATATCAAAGGAAAAACGTGAACAAATCTTTTTGTTGTCTTTTTTTAAAAGATTTTATTTATTTATTCATGAGAGACAGAGAGAGAGGCAGAGACACAGGCAGAGGGAGAAGCAGGCCCCATGCAGGGAGCCTGACATGGGACTCGATCCCAGAACCCCAGGATCACGCCCTGAGCCAAAGACAGACAATCAACTGCTGAGCCACCCAGGTGTCCCAAATCTTTTTGTTTTTAACATGAACAAATCTAATGAACAATGTTCAAGACCTCTGAGGAAAATTATAAGACTATATTGGAGACATTAAGAACATCTAAATGGAAAAAAAAAAAAGAACATCTAAATGGAGAAATATACCATGCTCATTAATTGGAATACTCAATACTAAAAGGAAGTCTACTCTCCTCAAAATGATTTATAGGTTTATTCTAATCCCAATCAAAAGCCCCAGATACCTGATGGGCTATTTCTAAAGTATGTATACATCAAAATGCAAAAGGCCAAGAATAGCCAAAATGTTCTTTATGACGATTTCAATTTACCCTGTTCAACTGTGCTTTTTATCAATAGCAGTTGGATTCCTAATCAGAAAGAAATCTTTCTGATTTATAAAGAATGTAAATATAAGCATGATTTTTGTCATGTTAAAGGGCTTCTAAATATGATAACATTTATTGAAAAGTACTACATTCTCTCCTCAATTAACACCTACCAAAACAGTTAGTGACCTGTGACACGAGAGTTCACTGGATGTGGAGAACAGGGATTGGGTGGGGGAATCAGGGAGGGAGTGAGATGACGTGTATGATAATGGAAATTCCAATCTATTTCCCCTTCTCATCTCCTTGCATAGTACGTGGTTGTTACTGTCTGTCTGAAAGCTGGTTTGGACACACTATCTTGGACTAAAGTGAGTATTCTTTAGGGTACTTCCTCAATCCTGTACAGTTGTTGTTTGCATGTTGGTTAACTTTTTAAGCTTTCAAAAAGTAATAAGCATTTTTTTTCTGGTCTTCATATTTTACCTTCTTTTGTTTTGCATATTCAACTGTTAATTTAAAGTGGATGGTGGCATGCTAGCTAGCTAATGTCTTTAAAAGATTCATTTCCCTGCCTTATATCTTAGCAATAGATTCAATTTATCATGACATTAATTGAGATCCTTAATTCATTATTATTATCAATGCACAGAATTATAATGGAAAATTTAGAAAATACAGAAAAAGAAAGAAATACAAATAGCCCATACCTTTCAATATCAATGATACGGATATTTTGATTTATGTTCTATTTTTTCAGTCTTTGTTTTATGTGACTGATTTTGTTTTGTTTTTCATAAAAATAGAATTCTAAGGTAACTAATATTTTATAATTTGCTTTTTTCACTTAATAGTAGGTCCTTAACATTTTCCTATGTCTTTAATATTTATATTTTATTTAATGACTGTGTTATAATATTTTATCACCTAGATGCTTATTATTTACATTGTTTTTAGAATAATTGTGTTAACTTCTGTTGCTATAAATAATATATAATCAGTACTGTTATGAACACAGATGTACTTGTATACTTAAAGACATTAGTAATAATTTCCCTAGAATATTATTAAAGGTAGAACTTCTGATAAGTAGAATGTTTTTATGAACTGATCCATAATTTAAGTGTACATATACACATATACACACTTATAAGTTTTTTTCCAAGTTGTACTCAAAAGTTTATGAGAGAAAATGAATTTTTATCAGCCTGTCACCTTTGGAGAGCTAAAATTACTTAGCGTAAAAAAAATAAATAAAAATAAAAAAAAATACAAATACAAATAAATAAATAAATAAAATTACTTAGCATATCCTGTATTTCTTCTCTAATGCAAACAACATAGAGTTCTCACTGCTACTGTCCCCAGCAGGGAGCATCAACACAAAGTTGGAACTGCAGTGTTCTGAACAAAGATATTTTATTAGTAATTCATATGGCACAATTGTGTGGTATTGTACCACATTAAGGTAACATATAAATAAACAATTATTTTCCATTCCTCCTTTTAATTATTGTTAAATTCTCTTCAGTAAGAGTATTTCTTAAATGCACAACCACCTACCCTATCTGCATGTGGTGAATCTCATTTATGAATAAGGCAGTATTTCAGAGCCAAAGTGGACTTAACAAAACTTGTCTGGCCTACGAGCTACCAGATGCCTGCCCTCCAGCTCACATGTTGGTTAGGAAGGAGCCGGCAGGCTGGGGCAAGAAAAAGGGACTGGTTCTCACTTTTGGTTATAGGCTACTCTGCCCTGTTGGTAGGGTTGAGGAGGATGCCCAGGCTTCTTCATTGAGGTAGAGGATGCTGGCAGCCACTGTTTAGGTACAGAGAGTGAGCCCAGCAGGGAGAGAGAAGGAAATATATCTCAGAGCAGCAATGGCAGTTTGCTGCTGCCCCCAAGGGGATGATCCCAACAGAAACCCACCTGAAAATACTCTTTAAGCCACAAAGAAAGCCTTGCATTGCCACTCCTGTATTAATGCCAACTAAATGTGAATGGTTACATGAAAATACACTAAAGTGTTTGAAAAGTTTAAAGCTCACAGTCTTGAGCTGATTCTTTTCTCCATCATCTCCTGCATGATCCCTTAGGAGACCAGTTCTATTAAATCAGAGAGAGAAATCCTCTGAGTTAGAGATTACTTCTAAAGAGTTTAAAAAACTGCCTTTGAAAAGGACTCATAAAGAAAAAACAAATAGTTGAAGAAATAGCAAATTAGAGTTTTTTCCTCCATATTTTTGTTGTTCAGATTGGATTAAGTAATGAGAAGTACCTACTCAATAGGATGAGAGCACTCAACCCTTAAGAAATCATCTCATCTCACAAATCACTGATTTATACATAGATGGTAACTCTGAGGTACCCTGCACAGTTTAGAATGCAGGTCTCCTACTCATCTTCCTTATGATTGCTCTGCTAACACAAATCATACAAGGTAACAGGTCAGATCAACAGAAGGACCTTCTTAGCATTTACCATTAAGAATTTGGCACAGTTTCCAGCCCCATGCACAGACAGTGATCCTTCAGCCAACATCCTCAATCTAATGACATCCATACTTGATATGCACAGAAAACCCCTCCAGTTTCAATCTAAGAGTCACAACGTCTGCCGTTGTCCCAAAATTATTCATCCAGAACAGATATGACAGGGTCACATTTTTACCCTTTTGAATGATTTCTGTTCAAAATTTTTTTTTTCTGAAGAGAGCTTTGGCTTAATAAGTAGGCAGAAGCAGAAGTCTCATTGAATAACCTATCAATTGTATAAACCACTTCTGATTGAGAATTAACAATTTCACTGAAGACACTGAATATCATTTGGCTTAGGTGACAAGGTACAGTTGTTTTGGATCCTTTAAACAATGGCTCCTTGAGTTTGCAGCAAAATATTTGGAGAAGGACGTTAGAAAGGAAGTCTCAAGAAATCAAAAGATTATAATTTTCCTCATATGAGAACACATGGCCTAGACAAATGATTTTGTCAGTTCATAAAGAATTTTTTTTTCGTTTAAATGGAAAAGGCAAAAATAAATAAATAGAAAAGGCTGAAGTGCCTCTGTAATATTTTTCTTTCTGCAGTTTAGTCATTTGGCCATTTGGGGAAGCATAATTATATGGCTGGTGTTTTTTGCAATTTACTCTTTCGTATGGCCCACCATTCCCGTTGCTCCTGAAATGACAGGACAGGTTAGTTTTATTAATTGTCATTGGTGAGTATACTTTACACTCCTCTTGAAAACCAATGTTCGTTAATAAGAAAAGCTTATGTTATCTACTTTCAAAGGAATTTGGAAAGATAAATTCAATGCAGTTAGATAGTTGGTGATCCAACTAAATTATGGTTGATGTTGTAGTTATAATATTTTAATCTAAAACCTCATTACTTTAAAATATATATGTTAACCATGGTTTCCAAAGTTTTTATCTTTTGTGCATAACTGATGAAAGCTATAATCACCTCAGAATCATCTAAAATAGCTAATACTATAATTATATTTTTCATGTAATGTGCTATGTGCTATTTGGTACTTGGTAAGGCATGCATGGCAACTAAGAAAACATTTTTATTTGAAATGTTTAACCAGAAGAGACATTCCTTGAAGCTCCAGAAGCTCCAGCTTCTAAATATTTTAAAGTTTCATGAAACTGATATTTCACTTATGTTAAATCTCAGAGGTGATATAGTTTTTAAACTTTTACAATTATTTACATATTTCTAAATTCTACTTTGTCTATACTTATAATGGGGAATTTGGCCTATGATGCTTATAAAATGGATCACAGAATTACATGATTATAGAACTAGAAATAGCCTTGGCCCAAAGTTAGTTACCAAATGGATAAAGACAGGTCCAGAGTTGCCCAGTTCAATCCCTATCTATCACATAGTCATCCTTCATATTCTCTTGCTCTGTGGAAATGGGAGATGACTCCTGTACCCTGGCCCATGTCAACCCAGTTCTCAGGAAAACAAGACTTTTAAGAGACTTCCTGTTTCAGCCACAATTAAGCGCCCAGTACTGGAGGAGCCTGACAAAAACAACTCTAAAAACTGAAGAAGATTTAAGAATTGTTTGAAGACACTGGCTAGAAATCAAGAGAGATAATACTCGAGGGTACGATTCTTGAAAGAAGGGAAGCTGTTTCCTTCCTTATCCTGGCATCTTCCCTAGCCTCTGTTCACTTTTCTTCAGTCTTTTTTCCTTCTGGTCCTCAGTCTCAGTAATCTCCATTTTTTATCTTCAACCTCACTGGTTTGTTCTTCTGCATACTCAAGTCTGCCTTTAGTTCACTTTACTGAATTTTAAATTTCAGATATTCTACTTTTAAGCCCCAGAATTTAAAAAAAAAAAAAAAAGCCCCAGAATTTCTTGTTGATTTCTTTTTAGGTTTTCTATCTCTTTACTGATATTTGTTCATACATCATTTTATTGACTTTATACTTTATTTCTTTGAGCATCTTGAAGATAATTGTTTTAAGGTCTCTGTCTTTGATGAGCACTGGATTTTGAATTAAGTGATGAATCACTAAGTTCTACACCTGAAACTAATATTACACTGTATGCTAACTGGAATTTAAATAATGAATTTGAAAAAGAAAAAAAAAAAGAAAGTCTTTGTCATATATATCTGCCATTAGATCTTTTTTTTTTTAAAGATTTTTTTTATTTATTCCTGAGAGACACAGAGAGAAGCAGAGACATAGACAGAGGGAGAAGCAGGCTTCTCACAGGGAGCCCGATATGGGACTTGATCCCCGGACTGGGATCATACCCTGAGCCAAAGGCAGACACTCAACTACTGAGCCACCCAAGCGTTCCAAAGCCTTTTTCTTTGGCAATTTGTTGATTTGTGTTTTTCCTTTGAGTAGGCCATACTTTCCTATTTCTTTGTATGTCTTGTGAATTTTTTGCTGAACACTGGAAATTTAAATCTAATAATGTGGCAACTCTGGAAATAAGATTTTCCCTCTTCTCCAGGGTTTGCTGGGTTTTATTTATTTATTTTTTGTTTATTGTTGCAGGTTGCCTCTGTGCTGAGGATGAGGCATAAACTTAATATCTTCTTAGGTCTTTTCTGGACCTCCTCCTGGGCACATGTGGTCACTTTATAATTTTACTTATATATACAGCTATTTTTTAATTTATTAGTTTTAAATAGTCTGGATCCTAAAAGGGGAAAAGTAAGGTGAAAAATGGGGTGGAAAAAGAGTTCTGGTGGTGCTTTAAGGCACCTTGAAGTCTCTTCAGCCAGAGGGGAGAGGCTTGGAACAATGGGAGAATGCACAACAATACTAACTTCCTGCCTCTTTGCACCTCTGTGATCAGAAGCAGCAATCAGTGATCAGAGCAAAGACCTCCAATATTTGGACAACATGTTTCTTTCCCCCAATCAGTTTTCCCTAACTGGTATGCAGAATGCTCCAGAAATATGCACCACTTGACGGGAAGTACGTGATGGGTAGCTGCTACTGTGCTGAGAGCTGTAATTGACCAAAATTCAACACAATTTATCATGCAAGTCACCCCCTGGGTATATAAGCCTTCAACGGTTTTCAGAGTTCAAGAACAGTTACATCAGATATTCCATTAGTGCAATTGCATTGTGTAGTGGGGAGACAGATCCCTGTTGCTTCTTTTTCTGCCATCATCTTAAAATCCTGTTTTAATCTTTATTATTTCCTTCCTTTTGGCTGTGGGCTTGGTTGTTCTTGTTTTTCTAGTTCCTTAGGTTGTTAGATTGAGGGGTTTTTTCCTTTTTAAAAAAAGATTTTATTTATTTATTCATGAGAGACACAGAGAAAGAGGGAGAGACATAGGCAGAGGGAGAAGCAGGCTCCCTGTGGGGAGCCTGATGTGGGATTCGATCCCAGGACCCCGGGATCACAACCTGAGCCAAAGGCAGACAGTCAACCACTGAGCCACCCAGGTGCCCCGAAATTATTTTTTCTTGATATAAACATTTATTGTATAAACTTCCTTCTTAAAATTGCTTTTGCCACACCCCATAAGTTTTGGTATATTGTGTTTTCATTTTTGTTTGTCTAAAGATACTTTCCAATTTCCTTTTTGGTTTCTGAATTATTTTTGTTGAGCTTTAGTGTATAGCATAGTGATTCAACAACTCTATACATATGCTCACTTCAAGTGTAACTACCATCTATCACCATACAATGCTATTATGATAACCTTGACTATATTCACTGTGCTCTACCTTTAATACCATGACTTATTCATTCCATAACTGGAAGCCTTTACCTTTCATTGCTCTTTACCCATTTCGCCAATCCTCCTACCCCCAACCCCTGGCATCTACCAGATTGTTCTCTGTATTTATGGGTCTGTTTTTTTTTGTTTATTCATTTGATTTTGTTTTTATATTCCATATGTAAGTCAAATCATATATTTGTCTTTTGCTGTCTGATGTGTTTCACTTATAATACCCTCTAAGTCTACCTGTTATGTCATAAATGGCAAGATATTCTTTTAATGGCTGAGTAATAGTCCATTGTATATATACACCCTTCTTTGTCCACTCTATTGATGGACACTAAAATTGCATCCATATCTTGGCTATTGTAAACAATGCTGCAATAAATATAGTGGTGTATATATTTTTTGAATTAGTGTTTTCTTTTTCTTAGGGTAAATACCCAGTAGTGGAATTACTAGATCATACAGTATATCTTTTTTATTTTTAAGATTTTATTTATTTATTCATGAGAGACCGAGAGGGAGGCAGAGACATAAGCAGAGGGAGGGGCAGGCTCCCTACAGGGAAACTAATGCGAGACTCAATCCCAGGACCCTGGGATCACTCCCTGAGCCAAAGGGAGATGCTTAACAACTGAGCCACCCAGGTGTCCCTACACTATGTCTTTTTATTTTTGAGGGATCTTCATACTGTTTTCTACAGTGACTATACCAATTTACATTCCTAACAGTGCATGAGGATTCCTTTTTCTTCACATTCTTACCAACATTTGTTATTTTTAAAATTTTAATTCTAGCTATCCTGACAAGTATAATTCTAGCTATCCTGACAAATTTTGATTTGCGTTTCTCTGATGATTAGTGATGTTGGGCATCCTTTCATGTGTCTATTGGCCATCTGTAAATCTTCTTTGGAAAACTGTCTGTTCAGGTCCTCTGCCCATTTTAGTTGAAATATTTCCTTTTATTTTGGTGTTGACTTCTTTCTTATCCAAAATATTTTGGGTGTTTACTTCTGACTGGATATATGATTCGAAAATATCTCCTGTTTAGTAGGTTGTCTCTTTGCTTTGTGCCCCAACTTGTGATCAATCATGTAGTGTTCCATGTGCACTGGAGAGAAATGTGTATTCTGGGGCTGTTGGATTGAATGCTCTGTATATGTCTATACGGTCCATTTTGTCTATTGTTTTATTCAGGTAAGCTATTTCCTTATTGATTTTCTCCAAATGATCTATCCATTGTTGAAAGTGGAGTATTGAATTCCCTACTATTATTATATTGCCATGACTTTCCCTCTTCAGTTTTGTGAATATTGTTTAAATATTTAGGTGCTCCAATGCGGGGTGCAAATAAATTTACAATTCTTCTATCTTCTTAATGAATTGAGCCCCACAATATTTTGATCTCCTTTGTCTCTTATGACCGATTTGGCAGAATGTCTATTTAATAGAAGTATAGCCACTCCTGCTCTCTTTTGGTTACAATTTACTTGTAATATCTTTTTCAATATCTTTACTTTGTCCCTTTGTTTCCTTAAAGCTGAAGTGAGTCTCTTAGCAGCAGCATATTGGATTTTTTTTATTCAGTCTGTGTCTTTTGATTGGAAAATCTAATCTATCTACACTTAAATTACTGATAGGTAACAACTTACTATTGCCATTTTAACAAAATTTATTATTCTCACAGGTCCTAAAGATAAAGCACAGAATACCATATAGGGCCACATGGGAAAGATACCAGGGTGGTCAGTGGGCAGAACACAGGAGCTGGGGAGCACTAAGACCTTGCCTTTATTGGGACTTCCCTGGGGAAAGCATGGCAGGGAAGGGCAAATAGCCCAGGAATGGCTAGTCTGAATGATTTTTGCAGGCTTTGGGATAGAGGTGGTTTCTAGTTGCCTGGTACCTGATTCTGGGATGATTACAGCAGAGGAATATTGTCTCCTGGGCCAGTTAGAGAAGATGGGGCTGTGGATTTAGCCCTTTAGTTTGCAGATCAAAGGCATCATCCCAGTTGAGATCTTACTATCTCTAAGTACAGACTAGCCCTGGGAGGGGCAGTCTTCAGATAGAAAATTTTTAAGATGTTGAAGTGTCGGAATATACAGAAAATTAAAAATATATGCAATACAGAGCCTAACCTAATCTCAAGTCAGTACAGTCTTGATTGAATTAAAGTGATCAGTTGGCTACCAATTAATCTGTCAGACAGAGAGGAGTGAATTTTTCCAGGGACTATAAGGCATTTGCCTTACACACAATGTCTGGAAGTTAAAGTTGTATTGCTAGGTAATATAAGGTTGAACCATTCTTGCATTCCTGAAATAAAACTTATTTGATCAAAATATTTATTTGATTTGTTGTTATAGCTAATATTATTAGTTAGGTTTTACATACTTACATTGATTTAGTGGTTCTAGACTATGCCTGCATCTCCAGGTTTTTGTGGAGGAAAAAGGAAACTGAATGTTGCACTTGGTACCCAATACTGACAAACTAAAAGATTCCTATGCAAATACTCTTTATCTCTGTTTATTTGCAGGTCAATATGATCCTGGTTTGTCCATACTTCTGGCTGGGTTTTCTCATAGTCCCCATTGTGTGCATGATTCTAAATTTAATATGGAAATCGTAAGTTGAAAAATGAAGTAGTTGCCAAAAGATATGTTGTCATGGTTAATTGCCCTCTTCTAATTATATGGCTTTCTAAATAAATTTGGAAATTTCCCATTTTATGAACATTAAAAGTCATGGGACTTTTAGGGGAAGTAAATGGCCACTGCCTTTGCCACTGGAGATTTACCAGCAATTGATTTAGGCAGGAAAAAGATGGCATCAAGATTTATGAGAGGCTGAATTTGTAGTGATATTAGCTAGTCTGTGATTTTTTTTCTAAAAGGTCATCTGTTTACTCTTTAGAAGTGGGACTTATATAACTTCTATCCACTTTAGAGGAACCAAAACTTGATACAGAGGATCACAGATTAAAAGTTAAAAATAAGGGATCCCTGGGTGGCGCAGGGGTTTAGCGCCTGCCTTTGGCCCAGGGCGCGATCCTGGAGACCCGGGATCGAATCCCACATCAGGCTCCCGGTGCATGGAGCCTGCTTCTCCCTCTGCCTATGTCTCTGCCTCTCTCTCTCTCTCTCTCTCTCTCTCTCTCTCTCTGTGACTACCATAAATAAATTTAAAAATTAAAAAAAAGCTAAAAATAAAATAAGAAATAGGAGGGAGATGTTCAAATTAGACATTCTTCACTTTTTAAAAATTTGGAGTAAGAATCTGTCCAATATAGTTCTCCCAGAATATGTAAATATTAGATTCCCCCCCTTTTCTTTTTTTACCAACTCCAACAGGGTTGGGGGGTGGAGCTTTAAACTAAGGTGCTACAAATCCCTGAAATCTCTAATATGGGATAAAGAATACATGAAATTACAAGCTTTCAAAACCAGAAATAATTTACATAGTATCATTGTACATAATCTGCAATGTAAACAACAGAGCTCTAAACTATTACAAATTTCAAACTAAAAAGTAGACAAAGGACTATTCTAGAAGGAATAATATTATTTTGCTTTTTAATGTCTAATTCTTCTATGTATCAAGGCAAACATAATTATTTGAGAAAATGTGCCTTTAGATCCAAGGAGATGTGCAAATGAGTATTTGGAACATAATTTGTTTGGAATTTGGGTACCACCTACATGCATTTAATGAATTCCTGTGGAAGTGAGGGTTGAGATGCATCTTTTTTTTTAATAAATTTATTTTTTATTGGTGTTCAATTTACCAACATACAGAATAACACCCAGTGCTCATCCCGTCAAGTGCCCCCCTCAGTGCCCATCACCCATTCACCCCCACCCCCTGCCCTCCTCCCCTTCCACCATCGCTAGTTTGTTTCCCAGAGTTAGGAGTCTTTATGTTCTGTCTCCCTTTCTGATATTTCCCACACATTTCATCTCCCTTCCCTTATATTCCCTTTCACTATTATTTATATTCCCCAAATGAATGAGAACAAACAATGTTTGTCCTTCTCCAATTGACTTACTTCACTCAGCATAATACCCTCCAGTTCCATCCACGTTGAAGCAAATGGTGGGTATTTGTCGTTTCTAATGGCTGAGTAATATTCCATTGTATACATAAACCACATCTTCTTTATCCATTCATCTTTCGATGGACACCGAGGCTCCTTCCACAGTTTGGCTATTGTGGACATGGCTGCTAGAAACATCGGGGTGCAGGTGTCCTGGCGTTTCATTGCATCTGTATCTTTGGGGTAAATCCCTAACAGTGCAATTGCTGGGTCATAGGGCAGGTCTATTTTTAACTCTTTGAGGAACCTCCACACAGTTTTCCAGAGTGGCTGCACCAGTTCACATTCCCATCAACAGTGTAAGAGGGTTCCCTTTTCTCCGCATCCTCTCCAACATTTGTTGTTTCCTGCCTTGTTAATTTTCCCCATTCTCACTGGTGTGAGGTGGTATCTCATTGTGGTTTTGATTTGTATTTCCCTGATGGCAAGTGATGCAGAGCATTTTCTCATGTGCATGTTGGACATGTCCATGTCTTCCTCTGTGAAATTTCTGTTCATGTCTTTTGCCCATTTCATGATTGGATTGTTTGTTTCTTTGCTGTTGAGTTTAATAAGTTCTTTATAGATCTTGGAAACTAGCCCTTTATCTGATATGTTATTTGCAAATATCTTCTCCCATTCTGTAGGTTGTCTTTGAGTTTTGTTGACTGTATCCTTTGCTGTGCAAAAGCTTCTTATCTTGATGAAGTCCCAATAGTTCATTTTTGCTTTTGTTTCTTTTGCCTTCGTGGATGAATCTTGCAAGAAGTTACTGTGGCTGAGTTCAAAAAGGGTGTTGCCTGTCTTCTCCTCTAGGATTTTGATGGAATCTTGTCTCACATTTAGATCTTTCATCCATTTTGAGTTTATCTTTGTGTATGGTGCAAGAGAGTAGTCTAGTTTCATTCTTCTGCATGTGGATGTCCAATTTTCCCAGCACCATTTATTGAAGAGACTGTCTTTCTTCCAGTGGATCGTCTTTCCTCCTTTATCGAATATTAGTTGACCATAAAGTTGAGGGTCCACTTCTGGGTTCTCTATTCTGTTCCATTGATCTATGTGTCTGTTTTTGTGCCAGTACCACACTGTCTTGAGGACCACAGCTTTGTAGTATAACCTGAAATCTGGCATTGTGATGCCCCCAGATATGGTTTTCTTTTTTAAAATTCCCCTGGCTATTCAGGGTCTTTTCTGATTCCACACAAATCTTAAAATAATTTGTTCTAACTCTTTGAAGAAAGTCCATGGTACTTTGATAGGGATTGCATTAAACATGTAAATTGCCCTGGGTAACATTGACATTTTCACAATATTAATTCTGCCAATCCATGAGCATGGAATATTTTTCCATCTCTTTGTGTCTTCCTTGATTTCTTTCAGAAGTGTTCTATAGTTTTTAGGGTATATAGATCCTTTACCTCTTTGGTTAGGTTTATTCCTAGGTATCTTATGCTTTTGGGTGCAATTGTAAATGGGATTGACTCCTTAATTTCTCTTTCTTCAGTCTCATTGTTAGTGTATAGGAATGCCATTGATTTCTGGGCATTGATTTTGTATCCTGCCACGCTACCAAATTGCTGTATGAGTTCTAGCAATCTTAGGGTGGAAGCTTTTGGGTTTTCTATGTAGAGTATCATGTCATCGGCGAAGAGGGAGAGTTTGACTTCTTCTTTGCCAATTTGAATGCCTTTAATGTCTTTTTGTTGTCTGATTGCTGAGGCTAGGACTTCCAGTACTCTGTTGAATAGCAGTGGTGAGAGTGGACATCCCTGTCTTGTTCCTGATCTTAGGGGAAAGGCTCCCAGTGCTTCCCCATTGAGAATGATATTTGCTGTGGGCTTTTCGTAGATGGCTTTTAAGATGTCAAGGAATGTTCCCTCTATCCCTACGCTCTGAAGAGTTTTGATCAGGAATGGATGCTGTATTTTGTCAAATGCTTTCTCTGCATCTAATGAGAGGATCATATGGTTCTTGGTTTTTCTCTTGCTGATATGATGAATCACATTGAGTGTTTTACGAGTGTTGAACCAGCCTTGTGTCCCGGGGATAAATCCTACTTGGTCATGGTGAATAATTTTTTTAATGTGTTGTTGGATCCTATTGGCTAGTATCTTGTTGAGAATTTTTGCATCCATGTTCATCAGGGATATTGGTCTGTAATTCTCCTTTTTGGTGGGGTCTTTGTCTGGTTTTGGAATTAAGGTGATGCTGGCCTCATAGAATGAATTTGGAAGTACTCCATCTCTTTCTATCTTTCCAAACAGCTTTAGTAGAATAGGTATGATTTCTTCTTTAAACGTTTGATAGAATTCCCCTGGGAAGCCATCTGGCCCTGGACTCTTGTGTCTTGGGAGGTTTTTGATGACTGCTTCAATGTCCTCCCTGGTAATTGGCCTGTTCAGGTTTTCTATTTCTTCCTGTTCCAGTTTTGGTAGTTTGTGGCTTTCCAGGAATGCGTCCATTTCTTCTAGATTGCCTAATTTATTGGCATAGAGCTGTTCATAATATGTTTTTAAAATCGTTTGTATTTCCTTGGTGTTGGTAGTGATCTCTCCTTTCTCATTCATGATTTTATTAATTTGAGTCTTCTCTCTCTTCTTTTTATTAAGGCTGCCTAATGGTTTATCTATCTTACTAATTCTTTCAAAGAACCAACTCCTGGTTCTATTGATCTGTTCCACAGTTCTTCTGGTCTCAATTTCGTTGAGTTCTGCTCGAATTTTAATTAACTCTCTTCTTCTGCTGGGCGTTGGGTCCATTTCCTGTTTTTTCTCTAGCTCCTTTATGTGTAAGGTTAGCTTTTGTATTTGAGTTCTTTCCAGTTTTTGAATGGATGCTTGTATTGCGAAGTATTTCCCCCTCAGGACTGCTTTTGCTGCATCCCAAAGATTTTGAACGGTTGTATCTTCATTCTCATTAGTTTCCATTAATCTTTTTAATTCTTCCTTAATTTCCTGGTTGACCCTTTCATCTTTTAGCAGGATGGTCCTTAACCTTAACCTCCACGTGTTTGAGGTCCTTCCAAACTTCTTGTTGTGATTTAGTTCTAATTTCAACGCATTATGGTCTGAGAATATGCAGGGGACGATCCCAATCTTTTGGTATCGGTTCAGACCTGATTTGTGACCCAGTATGTGGTCTATTCTGGAGAAAGTTCCATGTGCACTTGAGAAGAATGTGTATTCAGTTGAGTGGATGTAAAGTTCTGTAGATATCTGTGAAATCCATCTGGTCCAGTGTATCATTTAAAGCTCTCGTTTCTTTGGCGATGTTGTGCTTAGAAGACCTATCTAGTATAGAAAGAGCTTGATTGAAGTCACCAAGTATAAGTGTATTATTACCTAAGTATTTCTTCACTTTGGTTATTAATTGGTTTAAATATTTGGCAGCTCCCACATTCGGGGCATATATATTGAGGATTGTTAAGTCCTCTTGTTGGATAGATCCTTTAAGTATGAGATAGTTTCCCTCTTCATCTCTCACTGTAGTCTTCGGGTTAAATTTTAGTTTATCCGATATAAGGATGGCTACCCCTGCTTTCTTTTGAGGACCATTTGAATGGTAAATGGTTCTCCAATCTTTTATTTTCAGGCTGTAGGTGTCCTTCTGTCTAAAATGAGTCTCTTGTAGACAGCAAATAGATGGGTCCTGCTTTTTTATCCAGTCTGAAACCCTGCGCCTTTTGATGGGGTCATTAAGCCCGTTCATGTTCAGAGTTACTATTGACAGATACGAGTTTAGGGTCATCATGATATCTATTTAGTCCTTGTTTTTGTGGATTGTTCCACTGAACTTCTTCTTAAAGGGGAATTTTAAGAGTCCCCCTTAAAATTTCTTGCAGAGCTGGTTTGGAGGTCACATGTTCTTTCAGTTCCTGCCTGTCTTGGAAGCTCTTTATCTCCCCTTCCATTTTGAATGAGAGCCTTGCTGGATAAAGTACTCTTGTCTGCATGTTCTTCTCATTTAGGACCCTGAATATATCCTGCCAGCCCTTTCTGGCCTGCCAGGTCTCTGTGGAGAGGTCTGCTGTTACCCTAATACTCCTCCCCATAAGAGTCAGGGATTTCTTGTCTCTTGCTGCTTTAAGGATCTTCTCTTTATCTTTGGAATTTGCAAGCTTCACTATTAGATGTCGAGGTGTTGAACGGTTTTTATTGATTTTAGGGGGGGATCTCTCTATTTCCTGGATCTGAATGCCTGTTTCCCTTCCCAGATTAGGAAAGTTTTCAACTAGGATTTGTTCAAATACATATTCTGGCTCTCTATCCCTTTCGGCGCCCTCGGGAACCCCAATTAAACGTAGGTTTTTCTTCCTCAGGCTGTCGTTTATTTCCCTTAATCTATCCTCATGGTCTTTTAATTGTCTCTTTTTTCCTCAGTTTCCCTCTTTGCCATCAACTTGCCTTCTATGTCACTCACTCGTTCTTCCACCTCGTTAACCCTCGTCGTTAGGACTTCTAGTTTGGATTGCAGCTCATTCAATTGATTTTTAATTTCTGCCTGATTGGATCTAAATTCTGCAGTCATGAAGTCTCTTGAGTCCTTAATGCTTTTTTCTAGAGCCACCAGTAGCTGTATAATAGTGCTTCTGAATTGGCTTTCTGACACTGAATTGTAATCCAGATTTTGTAACTCTGTGGGAGAGAGGGCTGTTTCTATTCTTTTTTGAGGTGAGGTTTTCCTTCTAGTCACTTTGCTCAGTGCAGAGTGGCCAAAAACAAGTTGTATTGGGAAAAGGAGAAAAAGAGAGAGAAAGAAGGAAAGAAAAGAGAAAAAGAAAAAAGAAGAAAAAAGAAAGAAAAAAAGAGAAGAAAAAGAGAAAGAAAAAGAAAGGTGAAAAAAAAAGGGGGTGGGGGAAGCAATCAGAAATCAAAAAGAAAAGAAAAAAGAAAAAAAAAAACACGGGGGAGTATCTTCTGAATCTGTAGACTTTAAGTCCCTTGACTTCCCCTGGAACTGGTCCGTCCAGCTGGTCTTCTGGGGGAGGGGCCTGCTGTGCTGATTTTCAGGTGTTAGCACTTGGGGGAGCTGCTCTGCCCCTGCCTGCTGCAGGGCTCAGCGGGGGTTGTTTACCCCGTGAGGCCCCAGGAGGAACAGCCGCAGTTGCTATGGCAGCTCTGGAAGCCTGGATTCAGCCTCCGCAGGAACTACGGGGCTCGGGGCTCTCGGTTCTCTGTCCGCAGGGCCTGGAGGCTCCGGGGCGGGGCCGCTGATCTGCTCAGCTCGGGGCAGGAGCGTCCTCGCTGTCCTGGGCCCTCCCGGCCTCTGCCTGTCCCGGGGGAGGCCGGATCCTGGGCTGTGTCCCGGCGCCCTGTGCTCCGGGGCCTGCGCTGTTGGATTCGCGCTCCCGCCCGCAGCTCCCTCCCTGGAGCCGCCGCCCGAGCCCCTCCGAGCTGCTCCGGTCCCGCCGTGCGCGCTGCAGCCCTTAGGGAGCTCGGCGCACTCTCCTGCGCTCGCAGGTGTCTGTTAGTGTCCCCGGGAGCCCGAGGGCATCCCCGCCCTCCTGGGTCCTGCTCCAACTCCCTGCGAGCCCCTTTCCGCCCGCCCGGGAAGGTTGGTGCAGCTCCTGCTCCTCCGGGACGGGGCTCTCCTGTCCTGGGGACACTCGCCCCGGCCTCAGCCCGGCTCCTCGCGGGGCCCCTCCCCCTCGGAGGCCTTTTGTTTCTTTATTTCTTTTTCCCCGTCTTCCTACCTTGATAGAAGCGCGAACTCTTCTCACTGTAGCGTTCCAGCTGGTCTCTCTTTACATCTCAGGCCGAATTCGTAGATTTTCAGGATGATTTGAAGGTTATCTAGGTAATTTGGTGGGGACAGGTGACTTGGGGACCCTGCTCTTCTGCCATCTTGCCCCTCCCTCGAGATGCATCTGTCTCTACTGTTTTCCAGGAAACTTCGCCTAGTAAATTCCATAGTTATGTAAGGATAATAAATTTTTCTTGATAATGTGTAACTGCAAGAGGGATAAAATTTAATATTAGTGGTTAGAAAATTTTTTGGGAAGAGATCCATGATATTGAATGTAGGTCTTAATTTGGATTTTTTAAAACTTGTGGCTTCTGTGAATTGATTTCCCAGTGATGTCTTTATCCAGGTGTAGATTCCAGATTGCCAAAAAGAGAGATAAGGGTACATGGGTACTGAGGGGCTCATGTTAAAATTGTCTTATCCTGGCGCCTGGGTCGCTCAGTCAGTTAAACGTCTGCTTCTGGCTCAGGTCATGATTCCAAGATCCCAGGATTTGGTCTTGCATCTCAGGATCCCTGCTCAGCAGGGAGTCTGCTTCTCCCTCTACCTCTCCCCACTGCTTGTACCCTCTCTCTCATGTTCACTCTGTCAAATAAATAAAATCTTTTAAAAAATTATTTTATCAGTCTGTAAGCATCTTCTATATAACTGAGTATGGCCAAGGTGGTCTGCAAGTTCCCAACTGCATTTTCAAGGCAAGTAATAGTTATCCTGAATTTTTTGTTGTCTTTTTAATTACTTGAGGCCACTTTTATCCTGTAAGTAAAGATAATTTAGCACACTTTTGTTTTTGTTAGATGATAAATAGAAGTGTGAAAATCCGTAAATCAAAAGGGGACTATGAAATCTTTGAAATTTATACTTTAGTGTAAGTGCTACATAGCTAAAAAAACAGTATTTTAGTAGTACATATAGTCTTTTAAAATATAACTATATGTACATTTGAATTATTTCATGTTTTTGCTAAATTTTCATTTAAGTGTCTTCCTGGGATTGTACCAAGATTTTAAAATCATTCTGGATCATAGAATATAAGCAGGAAATACAAATAGATTAGTAAAGGAAATGATATGTTGAAACTGAAAATAAAACAGAGCCAAAAGTACTGCCCCTAAAAGCTCAGTGGCTTTAGTGGCAGCATTTTACAGGAACCTTAACAAATGAACTTGGTTGTACTATGAATATATGGCAGTTCATTTAAAAATGTCATCTCACATAAACAGTTCAACATTACTTTGGCTATGTGAGGTCTTTTCTGGTTCTATATAAATTTTAGGATTGTTCTAGCTCTGTGAAAAAAATGGTATATCTTTTTTCAAAGGTTTTATTTATTTATTCATTAGAGACACAGGGAAAGAGAGAGAGAGAGAGAGAGAGGCAGAGACACAGGCAGAAGGAGAAGCAGGCTCCATGCAGGGATCCTGACGTGGGACTCAATCCTGGGTCTCTAGGATCAGGCTCTGGGCTGAAGGCAGGCGCTAAACCGCTAAGCCACCTAGGCTGCCCAAAAAATGATATTTTGATAGGGATTGCATTAAATGTGTAAGTTGCTTTGGGTAGTACAGACATTTTATCAATATTTGTTCTTCCAATCCGTGAGCATGGAATGTTTTTCCATTTCTTTGTGTCGGTTTTTTTTTCTTAAATATTTTATTTATTTATTATCATGAGAGACACACAGAGAGAGGCAGAGATATAGGCAGAGGGAGAAGCAGGCTCCATGCAGGGAGTCTGATGTGGGACTTGATCCAAGGACCCCAGGATCACGACTTGAGCCAAGGCAGACACTCAACCACTGAGCCACTCAGGCGCCTCTCTTTGTGTCATTTTCAATTTCTTTTTTAAATGTTCTATAGTTCACAGAGTACAGATCTTTAATCTCTTTGGTTAGGTTTACTCCTGAGTATCTTATGCTTTTTGGTGCAATTGTAAATTAATCAACTCCTTGATTTCTCTTTCTGCTGCTTCATTATTGGTGTATAGAAATGCAACAGATTTCTGTACATTGAATTTATATGTTGGACTTTGCTGAATTTGTGTATTGGCTCTAGCAATTTTTCAGTGGAGTCTTTCAGATTTTCGACATAGAGTATCCTGTCTTCTTCCTTGACAGTTAGGATGCCTTTTATTTTTTAAAAAAAGATTTTATTTATTTGAGTGAGCAAGAGAGTGAACACAAGGAGGGGCAGAGTGAGAGGGAGAAGCAGACTCCCCTACTGAACAAGGAGCCCAATGTGGGGCTTGATCCCAGGACCCTGAGGTCATGACCTGAGCCAAAGGCAGACACCTAACTGACCAAGCCACCCAGGCACCCCACCTTTTATTTCTTTTTGCTGTCTGGTTGCTGAGGCTAGGACTTCTATCTAGTACTGTGTTAGAAACAATGTTGTGAGTAGACATCCCTGTCTTGTTCCTGAAAGTAAAGGGAAAGCTCTTGGTTTTTTCCCCTTTGAGGATATTAGCTGTGGTTCTTTCATATATATATATATATATATATATATATATATATATATATATATAGGCTTTATAATGTTGAAGTATATTTCATCTAGTCCTACTTCATTGAGGGTTTTTGTCAGGAATGGCTGCTGTATTTTGTCAAATGTTTTTTTCTGCATCTATTGAGGGGATCATATGGTTCTTATCCTTTCTTTTGTTAATGTGGTGTATCATACTGATTGATTTGTGAATATTGAATTACCTCTATTGCCCAGGAAAAGAATCCCACTTAATCATGGTAAATAATTCTTGTAAGGTACTGTTGGATTCAATATGCTAGTATCTTGTTGAGAACTAATGCATCCATGTTCATCAGGGATATTTGTCTTTTTTAGTGAGGTCTTTGTCTGGTTTTAGAATCAAAGTAATGCTGGTCTCATAAAATGAGTTTGGAAATTTTCCTTCCATTTCTATTTTTGGAACAATTTGAGAAGAATAAGTATTAATTCTTCTTTACTTTGGTGAATTCCACTGGCCCTAGACTCTTGTTTGTTGGGAGATTTTTGATTACTGATTCAATTTCTTTGATGGTTATGGGTCTGTTCAAATTTTCTATTTTATCCTGTTTCTGTTTTGGTAGTTTGAATGTTTCTAGGAACTTATCCATTTCTTCTAGATTGCCCAATTTGTTGGCATATAATTATTTATAATATTCTCTTATAATTGTTTCTATTTCTCTGGTGTTGGTTGTGATCTCTCCTTTTTCACTGTGATTTTATTTATTTGGGTCCTTTCTCTTTTCTTTTTGATAAGTCTGGCTAGAGGTTATCAATTTGATTAATTCTTTCAAAGAACCAGCTCTTAGTTTCATTGGTCTGTTTTACTGGGGGTTTTTTTGTTGTTGTTGTTTCTATATCATTTATTTCTGCTCTAATCTTTATTATTTCCCTTCTTCTGCTGACTTTAGGCTTTATTTACTCTTTTCTAGTTCCTTTAGGTGTAAGGTTGGGTTGTGTCTTTGAGACTTTTCTTGCTTCCTGAGGTAGACCTGTATTACTATGTACTTCCCTCTTATAACCACATTTGCTGCATCCCAAAGGTTCTGGATTATTGTATTTTCGTTTGCTTCCATGTATTTTTTAATTTCTTTAATGTTCTAGTCAACCAATTCATTCTTTAGTAGGATGTTCTTTAATCTCATGTATTTGTGGTCTTCCCAATTTTTTTCTTGTGGTTAACTTCAAGTTTCATAGTGTCATGTCATGGTCTGAAAATATGCATGGTATGATCTCAATCTTTTTGTACTTGTTCACAGCTGCTTTGTGACTCAGTATGTGATCTACTCTGGAGAAGGTTCCATGTGTATTCTGCGTTGGAATGAAATGTTGAATATATCTGTTAAGTCCATCTAGTCCAATGTATCATTCAAAGCCATTATTTCCTTGTTGATTTTATGCTTAGATTATCTGTCCATTGCTGTAAGTGGGGTGTTAAAGTTCCCTATTATTGTATTATTATCAATGATTTCTTTATGTTTGTTATTAATTGATTTCTATATTTGGGTGTTCCCAAGTTGGGGGCATATTTACAGTTGTTAGATCTTCTTTTTGGATAGACCCCTTTATTATGATAGAGTTCCCTTCTACATCTCTTGTTACAGTCTTTGGTTTAACATCTAGTTTGTCTGATACGAGTATGACTACATTGGCTTTCTTTTGACATCCATTAGCATGAAAGGACCCAATGAAAACAAGCTGCCACAGAAATGGAGAGCATCTTGTTTAGGCTGCCTTGCATATATCAAGTGAAATATGTACACCTGATACATGAAGCTCTGACACATCCACTCTGCCATTATAACTCATAAATGGCAAAGTTAGTCCCAGGTCTCTCTGACTGAAGAAAGGATTAGAGGTATCATACAGCTGAAAATTTGAGAATCAAGATTGTAGAATACTGACCATGCTAGAAAAAGTCATACAGAATTATGTTAGTCCTGTGAATCTTCAATTGTCTGGATGCATTCATACAGATTGACTCCTCCAGAGTCAGGGCCCTCAATGGCATAGATACACACTGAGATCTACAGACTTGCATGAAAAGTCAGCAGTGTTTGGGGTGGCTGGCTGCTAATGGGCACTATCCAGCTCTGTCCAGTATGCCTCTGGTAATGTTTCATAGCTACTAGGAAAATAAAGTCTAGTTTCATATGGAGAGTGACTGCTACATTGCATCCCATCATATGGCCCATAGGCAATGGATGTCCAGTATTATCCAAGAGGGGAGAAATTGTTGCTTAGAGTGTGTAAAGCTTATGTATTATGTTTTATCTTTCCCACATATTACAGGATTAAAAATACCTGCAACAGAACATTACTAGAGGAGGTTCGGGAGATGGAAAGTAACAGAGTTCAAGAACTTAATCCTATAATGTTTAAAATGAGGTGAGACTGTTTTCTTTATCCTGATTTTTGTTAAAAACCTGTTCTCCTGTTTCATTTTTTAAGATTTATTTATTTATTCCAGAGAGAGAAAGTGAGTGAGCAAGTATGTACAAGTAGGGAAAGGGCAGAAGGAGAGAATCCCCAAGCAGAACACCCCACCCCCTGCTGAGCATGGAGCCCAATGCTAGACTTGATCCCATAATCCATGAGATCATGACCTTGGCCAAGATCAAGAGTCAGATGCTTCATCAACTGAGCCACCTAGGCACCCCTGTTCTCCTTGTTCTTCCCACTTTTCCTTCCCAGGTACTTGCATATTTTCCATGATTTCCTCAAGCTTATTAGGTGCATGTCAAATAGATATCTTGAACTTCATATCCCCACAGGCCCCTATTCTGTCACACTAGCTTCCCCTAAGGTCCTCCTTTCAGTGGATGGCAAGTTCATTATTCCAGTTTCTCAGACCAGAAATCTTGAGGTCATTCTCATTTCCTCTTTCTACTATCCCACACCCATTGTGTCAGAAAACTCTATTGCTATTACCTCAAAGTAAACTGAGAATTAGATCACTGCTAACAATCTATACTATCTTGCCCTGGTCCAGCCCCTATCATCTTTCTTCTGGATTATTTCAGTAGCCTCTTAACAGGTATCTCTGCCTCTTGCCCTTCCCATAGATAGCAGTGGGAGGAGGCTTTGGTAGTGTAAATTAGACCAAATCACTCCCTGTTCTCCACCTTCCTATGACCTCTCCTCTCATTCAGAGAAAGACAAGACTCTTTCAGTGGCTTCCAGTGCCCTACATACTGCCCCTTCACACACACACACACACACACACACACACACACACACGTGCACGCATGCATCAGTTTGACATATTTCCTTATGGCATTCTCTTCTAATGTCTGGTCACCAAAATTTTTTTAAATGACTCATTTTGAAAAATTAAGGACGCCTGGGTGGCTCAGCGGTTGAGCATCTGCCTTTGGCTCAGGTCATGACCCCAGGGTTCTGGGATTGAGTCCCGCATCCGGCTCCCTGCATGGAGCCTGCTTCTCCCTCTGCCTGGGTCTCTGCCTCTCTCTCTCTCTCTGGGTCTCTCATGAACAAATAAATAAAATATTTTTTAAAAAAAAAAGGTCAGCAGAACTTTAAAAAAAATTGTGTTTCATTTTATCCCACATGTTTTTTAAAAAAAAAAATATTTTATTTATTCATATGAGAGAGAGAGAGAGACAGAGAGGCAGAGACACAAGCAGAGGGAGAAGCAGGCTCCATGCAGGGAGACTGTTGCGGAACTCAATCGTGGGAGTCCAGGATCATGCCCTGGGCTGATGGCAGGCACTAAACCTCTGAGCCACTCAGGGATCCCCTACCCCACATGTTTTTAAAGAAAACTTTGCCCTTTTCACAACCTTCCTTGCTAACTTTATTTTAACTTCTAGTAATTGGTGGACAGACATCTAGATATCTGTGTTGGGCCCGAGAATCTGCTAATTTCTGCCACTTTCCCCTGCAGATTCTTGCAAATAGGTTTAGACATGCAAGGTAAAGAAGCTCCTCTCTCTGCATCCTCCCTACTAGATGAAGCTGTGGCTACAGGAAGTCAGGAAAGTGCACTGAAGGAGAAAAGGACCAGGGCTTCTTTTGGAATTGCTCCCTTTCTCCCACTGCCTGAGAAGAAGACAACATGTTACAGTGTTGGCTTTCACAGTTGCTGCCTTGTTCCCACTGGTCTTGATCTGATGGCCTTGAGAGAAGAACAGGCCAATTGCTAGAAATTAATGTGTATTAACATTTTTAATCTCTATACCCAAACTATCTCCAGGGAGAGATCAGTACCAATTGTTTGCCGTAACCTGGGTATTATTCTGAGTGAAAGTGCCATGGTCCTTCTCAGTAACAACAGATTTCTATTTCAGACACTTATATGAAGCCTGGCATATCCTGGGGTTTTAAGTGGGCTCTCCCTGGATCTGGAATATTTGTACAGGAATTATAAGGCAGCTCGGCCACCATCTTGCTTTCCTTCAAGCCGGTGGGTCCTGTGGAGCAGAGCAAACTTGAGCCACGAAGCTGCTGAGGAGAGCCGGGTCCCTCTTGAGATTTTATTCCCTGAAAGTTGCTCCCAAAGTGAAAGCCACAGCTGCCCCTGCAGGAGTGCCTTTACATCCTCAGGACCTTGAGTTTACCAAATTACCAAATGGCTTAGTGATTGCTTCTCTGGAAAACTATGCTCCTGCATCAAGAATTGGTTTGTTTATTAAAGCAGGCAGTAGATATGAGGACTCCAACCACTTAGGAACCTCTCATTTGCTTCGTCTTGCATCCAGTTTGACTACAAAAGGAGCTTCATCATTCAAGATAACCCGTGGAATTGAAGCACTTGGTGGTAAATTAAGTGTGACTTCAACCAGGGAAAATATGGCCTACACTGTGGAATGCCTGTGGGATGATGTTGATATTCTAATGGAGTTCCTGCTCAATGTCACCACATCACCAGAATTTCATCGTTGGGAAGTGGCTGCCCTTCAGTCTCAGCTAAGGATTGACAAAGCTGTGGCTTTTCAGAACCCACAGGCTCATGTCCTTGAAAATATGCATGCTGCAGCTTACCGAAATGCCTTGGCTAATTCCCTGTATTGTCCTGACTACAGGATTGGAAAAGTGACACCAGATGAGTTGCATTACTATGTTCAGAACCATTTCACAAATGCAAGAATGGCTTTGATTGGACTTGGTGTGGGTCACCCTGTTCTAAAGCAAGTTGCGGAACAGTTTCTCAACATGAGGGGCGGGCTTGGTTTACCTGGTGCAAAGGCCAGATACGGTGGAGGTGAAATCCGAGAGCAGAATGGAGACAGTCTTGTTCATGCGGCTCTTGTAGCAGAAGGTGCTGCCATAGGAAGTACAGAAGCAAATGCATTTAGTGTTCCCCAGTATGTCCTTGGTGCTGGACCACACGTCAAGAGGGGCAGCAATCCCACCAGTTCCCTATATCAGGCTGTTGCCAAGGGACAGGCTGTTGCTTTTAACGCTAGTTACTCTGATTCCGGCCTCTCTGGGATTTACACTATCTCACAGGCTGCTGCAGCTGGAGATGTTATCAAGGCTGCCTATAATCAAGTAAAAACAGTTGCTCAAGGAAACCTTTCCAGTGTAGATGTCCAGGTTGCCAAGAACAAGCTGAAAGCTGCCTACCTAATGTCAGTGGAGTCTTCTGAGGGGTTCCTGGATGAAGTCGGGTCCCAGGCGCTGGTTGCTGGGTTGTACACGCCGCCAGCCACGGTCCTTCAGCAGATTGATTCCGTAGCTGACGCTGATATCGTAAATGCTGCAAAGAAGTTTGTTTCTGGCCAGAAGTCCATGGCAGCAAGCGGAAATTTGGGCCATACACCTTTTGTTGATGAGTTGTAATACTGAAACACATCTTTCAGGGAAGAGCTGTTCGCTTTCTCAACCCAGAGCAGAAAACACATGAAAGTCAAAAATCTCTAATATAACATTTATCTTTTTTTTCCCAATGAGATGAAATGTCTTAGAACATAAATACAGGTTTTTGTTCCCAGCTGACTTAAAGTCAATAAAACATTCTGTTTAAATGTTAAAAAAAAAAAAAGGAATTATAAAGCAAAGAATCAGTCTTTAACTATGTTGAATGCCTACTATATTTGGAGTACTTTGTTAACCATGAAGGAAAGGGTCAAAAGCAATGGATAGTATGACCTGGGTAAAGAGATCCAAAGGTACTCTTTTGTTTTTAATTTAGGAAGAAGTAAAATTGGAAGTATGGGCAAATCTAAATTAAATGAATGGGGTGATTAGTTAACATCCACATATTTAGTACCTATTGAGTACTCAGCACTGACAGTACCAAGTGTTAGCAATGATGAAGAGCAATTATAACTCTTGAATAATCAGTCTGGACAACTGGCCATTTCTAATCAGTTTAAAGAAATGCTTATCCCCATGACCCAACAATTCCATTTCTAGGTATCTATCCAAAAGACTTTAAAATATGTTTCCACACATCCAGTTACATGATGTTGAACGATTCCCTGGTCAGTACAACCCAAAGAAGACCTTACCAAGATATATTATAATGAAACTGTCAAAAATCAAAAACAATCTTGAAAGCAACAAAAGAAACTAACCACACACAAAAGAATGTTATGAACAGATTTCTCAGAACAAACCTCATGGGCCAAGAAAGGGTAAGATGCTATATTAAAAATGCTGAAGGGAAAACAACGACCAACCGCAAATACGGTATCCAACAAAGCTAGAATTGAAAGTTTTTCAGACCAACAAAAACTAAAGAAGTTCATCGCCACTGACCTGCCCTTATAAGAAATGTTAAAGAGATTCTTTAAACTGAAATGAAAGGGTACTCATCAGTAACAGAGAAATGTGAAAGTATAAATCTAATTGGTAAAGGTAAATACATAATAAAATTCAGTATAATCTAATATTGTAAAGGTGGTGGATAAATTACTAATTAATATGAAGGTTAAAAGACAAAAGTTGTAAAAATAACTATAGTTGCAATCATTTGTAAATAGATACACAAGACAAAAAAATGTAAATTGTGACATCGAAAACAAAGAGTGGTAAGGAGCGTAAAAATGCAGACCTTTAGCATTCATTTGGATTTAAGTTGTTATCAACTTAAAATAAACCTAAAAATATAAGCAGCAGGGGCACCTGGGTGGTTCAGCAGTTGAGCATCTGCCTTCAGCTCAGGTCGTGATCCCAGAGTTCTGGGATTGAGTTCCGCATGGGGCTCCCCATAGGAAGCCTGTTTCTCCCTCTACCTATGTCTCTACTTCTCTCTCTGTGTCTCTCATGTATAAATAAATAAAATATTTTTTAAATATATAAATAATTTTATGTAACCTTCATGGTAACCACAGAGCAAAAACCTATAGTAAACACACACACACATAAATAAATAAATAGAAAGGAATCTAAACATACCACTACAGAAAATCATCCAATCACAAATAAACAGAAGAAGAAATGAAAGAACAAAGGAATTACTGAACAGGCAGGAAACAACAAACACAATGGCAATAAGTACACCTAGGCATATCTTGTTTTGTGCTTTTCTTTATGGCACTTCACAAATAGTGCTTTCTCGTTTCCCCCCCTTTTCTTTTCTTTTTTAGAAATTGAAGGTTTGTATCATACTGTATCTACAAGTCTGTTGGTATCATTTTTCCAACAGCATTTGCTCATTTCATATCTGTGTCACAATTTGGCAATTTGGTAAACTTTTTCATTATTATGTTTTTATGTTGATCTGTGAACAGTGATTGTGACTTGCTAAAAGTTCAGGTGACGGTGAACATACATTAAAAATCTATTATTTTTAATTAAGATATGTACGGTTTTTTAGACATAATGCAATGACACACTTAAGAGACACTATAGTATAGTGTAATCTTAACTTTTATTAAAGAATTAGGGGGAAAAAAGAACAAATTAAGCCTCAAGTTAGCAGAAGGAAGGAAATAACTAAGATCAGAGCAGAAATAGATACTAAAACAGTAGAAAAGATCAATTAACAGCTGTATTTTTTAAAAAAAAATAGACAAACACTTTTGGTTAGACTAATGAAAAAAAAGAGAGAGAACTCAAATCAGAAATGAAAGAGGAGACATTACAACCAATACCACAGATATACAAAGGATCATAAAGCACTACTCTGAACAATTATACACCAACAATTGGACAATCTAGAAGATATGGATAAATTCTGAGAAACACATAAATCTACCAAGACGAATCATGAAGAAATAGAAAATATGAACAGACCAACTACCAGTATGAAAATTGAATCAGCAATCCAAAACCTCCCAACAAACAAAAGCCCAGGACCATGGCTTTACTGGTGAATTCTATCAAATGTTTAAAGAAGAATTAATACCAATCCTTATCAAACTCATTCAAAAAATAGAACACTTCTAAACTCATTTTACAAGGTCAACACTGCTTTGATACAAAACCAGATAAGGGTAGTATAAGAAATGAAGATTATAGGCCAATATCCCTGATGAACATACATGCAGAAATCCTCAACAAAATATTAGCAAACCAAATTCAACAATAACTAAAAAGGATCATACACCACAGGCAGGTAGGATTCATTTCAGGGATGTAATAATGGTCCAACATCCACAAATCAATGCCATACACCGCATTAGCAAAATAAAGAATAAAAATTATATGATTATCTCAACAGATATGGAAAAAGCACTTGACAAAATTCAACATCCTTTCAAATGATAAAAACTCAACAAATTGGGTGTAAGGAGAATGTACCTCAACAGAATAAAGGTCATATATGACAAGCTCACAGGTAACATCATACTCAATAGTGAAAATCTGAAACCTTTTTCCCCCAAGATTAGGAGCAAGATAAGGAAGCCCATTATCGGGATCCCTGGGTGGCGCAGCGGTTTAGTGCCTGTCTTTGGCCCAGGGCGCGATCCTGGAGACCCGGGATCGAGTCCCACGTCGGGCTCCCGGTGCATGGAGCCTGCTTCTCCCTCTGCCTGTGTCTCTGCCTCTCTCTCTCTCATTCTGTGTGACTATCATAAATAAAAATAAATAAATAAATAAATAAATAAATAAATAAATAAATAAATAAAAGGAAGCCCATTATCACTGCTTTTATTCAATATAATATTGTATGTCCTAACCAGAGCAATTAAGCCAAAAAAAAAAAAGTGGGGGGAATTCACTCAAATTGGAAAGGAAGAAGTAAAACTTATTATTTGCAGATGACATATTACACACAGAAAACCATAATGTCTCCATCAAAAAACTGTTGGAACTAATAAATGAATTCAGTAAAGGCATAGGATGCAAAATCAATATACGAAAAAAATGGGTTGTGTCTGATTCAGTTGTATCTGAAAGAGAAATTAAGAAAATAATCCCATTCACAATTGCACTGAAAAAAGTAACTGCATAAAATAATTGTATAAGAGTACCTAAGAAAAATTTAACCAAGTAGGTAAAGAACTATACACTGAAAACTATAAGACACTGGTGAAAGAATCTGAAGATAATACAGCAAATGGAAAACTGTTCTGTGCTTATGGATTGGAAGAATTAATATTGTTAAAATGTCCACACCACTAAAAGCAAACTACAGATTCAATACAATCCTTATCAAAATACCAATGGCATTTTTCACAGAATTAGAACAATCCAAAAATCTGTATGGTATGACAAAAAACCCTGAAGAACCAAAGCAATCTTGAAAAAGAAAAAGCTACAGGCATCACACTCCCTGATTTCAAATTATGTTTCAAAGCTATAATAATCAAAACACTATGATATGGCATAAAAACACATAGATCAATAAAAAATAATAGAGAATCCAGAAATAACCCACACATAGATGGTCAATTAGTTACAACAAAGGCACCAGAAATATATAACATTTTCTTTAATAAATGGTGTTGGGAAACCTGGACAACCATATGCAAAATAATACAATGGGACCACTGTCTTCCACCATACACAAAAACTAACTCGAAATGGATTAAAGATTGGATGTAAGGCCTGAAACCATAAAACTCCTAGAAGGAAACATAGGGGGTAAGTTCCTTGATATTGATCTTAGTGATGATTTTTTGGATTTGACAGCAAAAGCAAAGGCAACAACAAGAACAAAAATAAACAAGTAGGACTATGTCAAACTAAAAACCTCCTGCACAGCAAAGGAAACCATCAACAAAATGAAAAAGCAACCTACAGAATGGAAGAAGATATTTGCAAATCATATCTGATAAAGGGGGAATATTCAAAATATATAAAGAACTCCTACAACTCAATATGGTAAAAAACCAAACGTTCCATTTAAAAAATGATCAGAAGATCTGAGATGTTTTCCAAAGACATAGGGATGACCAACAGGTACATGGAAAGGTGTTCAAGATCACTAATCATCAGGAAAATAAAAATCAAAACCACACTAATATATCACTTCACCCCTGTTAGAACAGCTATTACCAAAAAGGCAAGAAATAAGTGTTGCCAAGGATGTGGAAAAAAGGAAACCTTTGTGCAGCCACTATGGAAAACAGTATGTAGTTTTCTAAAAATTAATTAGAAATGCCGAAGGAAACGAAACCACTATGTTAAAGAGATATCTGCACCCCCATGTTCACTGCAGCATTATTTACAATAGCCAAGATATGAAAACAGCTTAAATGTCCATCAGTGGATGAATGGATACAGAAAATGTAATATGTGTGTATATATTTATATATATTATATATATATTATTTATATATAATGGAATACTAATCAAACATAATAAACAAGGAAATCCTTCCATTAGTGACAACATAAATGGACCCTGTGGGCATTATGTTAAATGAAATAAACCACATAGAGAAAGACAAATACTGTATGATTTCGCTTATATGTGGAATCTAAACAAAACAAAACACCAAACTCATAGATACAGAGACCAGACTGGTGGTTGCCAGAGCTAGGGATGGGATGGGGTGAAATTGGTGAAGGATGTCAAAGATGAAAACTACCAGTTATAATTAAGTCATAAGGATGTAATGTACAGCATGGTGACTATAGTTAATAGTACCGCATTATAGATTTTAAAATATTAAGACAGTAGAACTTAATTCTCATCACCAGAAAAAAAATTATACTATGTGTGGTGATGGGTGCTAACTAGATTAGTGGTGATCATTTTGTACACACACATACACACACACACAATCATTATTTTGTACACTTGAAACTAATGTTATAAGTCAATTTTATCTCAATTTTTTAAAACATGAAGAAAATCTGAACAGACCAAAACAAGTAAGAAAATTTAATCAGTAATGAAAAACCTCCCACAAATTAAAGTCCAGAACCAGATAGCTTCACTGGTGAAATATATTGAACATTTACCAGTCCGTCTCAAACTTCCAAAAAACAGAAATGGAAGGAGCACTTTCAAACTCCTTTTACCAAGCCATCATGACTCCGATACCAAACCCAGGTAATGATACTACAAGAAAATATCCCTGTTAAAAAATAAAAATAAAAAGAAAGAAAAAGAAAATATCCCTGTTGAATATAAATGCAAAAATTCTCAAAAAATACTATCTAATCTAAATTCAATAGCACATTAAAATGACCACACAATCATTATCAAGTAGAATGTACTCAGGAATGCAAAAATGGTTCAACATCCACAAACCAACAATGGGACATACCACATTACCAGAATGAAAGACAAAAATCATGATGATTTCAATATATGCAGAAAAAGCATTTGACAAAATTCATTCTTTCATGATAAAAATTCTCAACAAACTGGGTACAGAAGAAACATGCCTCAACATAATAAAGGCCATATATGACAAACCCACATGTAATATCACACTTCATGGTAAAAGGTTGAAAGCTTTTCCTTTAAAATCACCAAAAGGCAAAGGTGCCCACTCTCACCACTCCTATTCAACACTGTACTAAAAGTCCTAAACAAAGCAATTAGGCAAGGGAAAAAAAAAAGGAATGCAAACTGGAAAGGAAGAGGTAAAATAGTGTCTGCTGATGATGCGATCTTGTAGATAGAAAAGCCTTGGGATCCCTGGGTAGCTCAGCGGTTTAGCACCTGCCTTCGGCCCAGAGCGTGATCCTGGGATCCTGAGATCAAGTCCCACATCGGGTTCCTTGCATGGAGCCTGCTTCTCCCTCTATGTCTATGCCTCTCTCTGTGGCACTCATGAATAAATAAATAAAGTCCTAAAAAAAAAAGACCAAAAAAGAAAAGAAAAGAAAATCCTTAGGACTCCACCAAAAAACTGTTAGACCTAATAAATTAAGGAAAGCTTTAAGATACAAAATCAACATGCAAAAATCAGTTGCATTCCTATACACTAACAATGAACTATCTGAAAGGAAATAAAGAAGATAATCCTATTTATAATAGCATCAAAACCAATAAAATACCTAGGAATAAACTTAACCAAGGAAGTGAAAGACCTATACAAAAAAACTATAATACATTGATGAAAGATATTAAAGAGAACACAAATAAATGGAAAGATATCCTGCATTCATGGATCAGAAGAGTCAATGTTAAAATGTGCATACCACCCAATGCCATCTATAGATTCAATGTACTCCCTATCAAAATTCTAATGTCAGTTTTCACAGAAATAGGAAAAAAATCCTAAAATTTATATGGAATCACAAAACACCCCACAGAACCAAAGCAATCTGGAAGAAGAAAAAAGCTGGAGGCATCACAATTTCTGATTTCAAACTGTTATGAAGCTATCATAATAAAGTAAATTATTATTATTATAAGTATTATTGTATATTGCTATAGCAATCAAAACAATATGCTACTGGTACAAAAAACAGATCTGGGAGATTGATACATAGGTAAATAGCTTTGTTAAAATTCATTACACTGTACTTTTAAGATCTATCCATTTATCACATGCAAAATGAACCTCAATAATAAAGAAACCAAACCAAAAATATAAACACAATGGAAATGTACAAAAAGAAAGCTCATGTAACAAAGGACTAACATCCCAAATAGATAAATTATTTCCACAAATCAGCAAGACCACACCCAAGCAATAGAAAAATAGGCAAAGTAGGGATGCCTGGGTGGCTCAGTGGTTGAGCGTCTGCCTTCGGCTCAGGTCATGATCCTGGAGTCCCGGGATCGAGTCCCACGTTGGGCTCTCTGCATGGAGCCTGCTTCTCCCCCTGCCTATGTCTCTGCCTCTCTCTCTGTGTGTCTCTCATGAATAAATAAATAAAGTCCAAAAAAAAAGAAAAATAGGCAAAGTATAAACAGTTCACAGAAAAGGAAATACTAAAGATTCTTAAACATATGAAAAGATTCTCAACTTCACTTACAGTAAGAAGTGAAAAATGCTAAGTACACAGAATATTTTTCATCATCTATCATTGTTGGCCACCCTTGGTTTGTGAAAATATGAGAAAGGAAAGAATTATGATAGTTAATTTGGCAGTATCTATCAGAAATACATTTGCATATGGCCTTTGACTCAGTAATTTCATTTCTGGGATATGTACCACCCCCCTACATCCCCCAAATACTCACATATGTCCCAGTGTTAGGGACAGCAGCTGTATTTGGAACAGCAAACATTTAGGAATAACCATATCTGTGTGGTACATTCACACACTAAAATACTCTCTAGCTGTGAAAAGGAGTCAGGAAGCTCTCTATGAACTGAGATGCCAATGGTTCCAGGATGTATTAATAGAAAAAGTCAAATGTCAAGCACTGTGTACAATATGCATCCTTTAGTGTAAAAGGGGAGGTATAATAATATATGAATGCTTTTTCTTATAAAATAGCTAAGAAACCACTATGAATGACTACCAGTAAGGAAAAGAGTTGAGGAAAACAGGAAGATGGGAAAAGACAGTAGAATAGTTATTCTCTATTTTCTTTTTAAAATTTTAACCATGTAAATGCTTTATCTGTGACAAATTTAACAGAGATAGGAAGGGAAGGAGCAGGAGAGAGGAAGAGAGAGGAGAGAATGCAAATGAGTAAGTGGATTCTGAAAAGCCCAGAGCCAAATGTTCTTCAGCTCCTAGATATACAAGCAAAAGTAAAATCCTACTCTGAGTCAACTACTTTGGAAATTTCAACCTTTTTATGATTAATTTTTAAAAATCTCATTCAGAACATTCTCAAGAGGTCACTTTCATTCTAGAGTGGAATTCAGAGGGGCAAGTCCATAGCCAACTATTCCAAAGGCCCCTCCATTGTGTGATAAACTTTGAGCCACACTACCCCAATAGACGCTACTTCAGGCAGCTCTTAGAAACTTTCTTCTGAGCCACGAAAGGGAAGCTGGCTCTAGAGTAGGCCCTCTTCCCACAGGAGGCATGGTATAGGTGGTTGTTGAAAGAAGCTGCAATTTGTTACACAGGCCTTGAGCCCCTCAAATCCCTAGAAATACCAGGATACATGACAAATGCCAAAACAGCAAAAGACTCTTATGGTTTGGTGACATCTCAGAAGCGAGAAGACAGAGAAATTTAGGCTGCATGGGTATTTTGTTTTTATCCCATTTTTCAGGCTTATAGAAAAAAAGAAAAGAAACTATGGACTTCCCTAATTACACTGCTATATTTACACACAATGACCTCACTCTTTGGAATTTAGAAAGTATTGAACTTGGGGCTTCCAGTGTGGTCCCACAAAAAGCTTGGGATCTAGAGAAGCAATCTCTCATGCCTAGAGCTGATCCTTGCTGATACGTGTTGTTCAGAGTCTTGAAACAGGAAGTGTGACAAAGATTTTTAAAATACACACCATAAAACCTGTAAGGTGCTCTGGGAGGCCAGAAGACTGACAGGACATGCATCATTCCTTTCAATTACTGGGGAGAGACAGGAGAGCTGTATATAAGAAATGCTCACAAGCAAAACCCCTATTTCAGAAGCACCTTGCTGAGTGTCTGGATAATATAACTTTTTTACTTTAGATATATGAACACTCTCTAAAATACGAGGAAGACTCTTTTCTTTTGCTTTGTAACGTTATTTCCCCCAATAAAGTTCTTTGAAATCTGTTCCAATTAACTAAAGCGAGGCTATGATTGATTTACCCACAGGGTGGAGGCAAAAAATGTCCAAATGTCCCTAGCCAGCCAACCACACAAGATTGTCTTCCAGCATGAATCTTTTGACCAAAGCACCCCACGTAAGTAACCTGCCCTAATGTAGGCCACAAGCAGAGACTACAGACATGAAGGATGAGTCATTAAATGTCAGGTGCTTCTTGAGATTAGGCCAAGTGAAATGAGCCTGACACAAAACAACAAGTACTGTATGATTCCACTGATATGAGGTACTTAGAGTAATCAAATTCATAGAGACAGAAAGGGGCTGGGGGTTTCCAAGGGCGGGGGGTGATGTGGGAGAATCGGGACTCCGTGTTTAATCAGTATGGAGTTTCAATTTGGTGAGATGGCAAGAGATGTGCAGGTGGATGCTAGTCATGCATCCACAGCACTGTGAATGCCCCTGAATCGTATAGTTATCACTAAGATGGTAAACTTTTTTTAAAGATTTTATTTACTTGAGAGAGTAAGAGCAGAGCAAATGAGAGAGCATGAGTAGGGGCAAGGGGCAGAGGCAGAGGGAGAAGCAGGCTCCCAGCTGAGCAGAGGACTTGACCCCAGGATTATGATCTGAGCCAAAGGCACTTAACTTATTGAGCCACCCAGACACCCCAAGGTGGTAAATTGTATGTTACATGTGTTTTACCACAATTTTTTTTAAAAAACAAAACTACCTGTAGTATTAAACATTTTTTTAGAGGTAAAGTAGTTCTCATAGGGCAGGAGGGCTCAACTGGATTCATGAAATTAATGATCTTGAAAAGCAAGTGCAATTTCAAAGAATATATAATTCCTGATTTTTCATTTTTGAATGATAACATCCTTAAGCCTAACATCCTCATGTTTTCAAGATCCTTTGACAGACTCCCAACATGCCATTTAAAATGGAAAAGTGGTATCTGGTGCCGAGTAATTTTTACTCATAGGAAACTTATGTACCCTTTCTGGGAGTGTGATGTTAACATCTCCCACGTTGGGCTCAAAAACCTTTAAAAGTCATTTCATTTTCCCTTCCTTCAATAAGAAATGCATCCAAGAAGTGCCTGGTTGAAAGATTTAGTTCCTATGTGACTCATGTCTGATAATGTGAGTGCTGAATACGATTCTGAGAAAGGAAACAAGTCAAACAAAAAGGTACTACAAAGGAATGTGGAGTATTTGTGGGGAATGAAAACCAACTGTCCCTCTTTTGTGACCAAGGTGTTCACTGAGAGTTGTAGGATTTTAAAATTCTAGATTCTTTTATTTTGTTTTTCATATCTCTGAGGTTTGTTCACTCTTTCTCTTTTGCACACATGCACTCTTACTTCCTCTTCTCCTGTGCCCAGCACTTTTCTTCCCCCTCTCGCTAGATAGGTCTAAGAAGCAACAGCTGAAAGGTAAGCAAAGATAAAAAATGAACTAGGACAAGAAAACATTAAGTACAGCAGATGTCTTAAGGATTTGAGTTAATATCCCTCTGATCCTCTTTCCCAAATGATGACCTTGATCCCTACACCCCAAGAAAAAATGAGCCAGAAATGAACTTCCAGGGGCTCTCACCACCACCTCACCTGCCACCTCATCCACATGCACTGCCTTCCCACTTGTTTCCACAGATTCCATGAGATTGGCTCTCATGCCAGTGCATGGCCACTGACTCCATTTGCTCATGTTCATCCAGGAACCCCACTCTGGTCATTCTTTCCTCTGTTTCCTAACATCACCACTTTTTTACTCTGCTCTATTAGATCATTCTCATGAGCACACAAAAGGTTGTCTTAAAAAGTAGAACTTTCTCTGGACCACACATTACCCATTAGAGCATACTTCATTTTGTTGCTCTCCTTTGCAGCAGATGGTCCTAAAACCACTACAAAACCTTTAATAATATATGAGAACATGAATGACTTTAAACCATTATTGGCTGTATATGAGAAATAGAAAAAATATATTTCAATTACTTGAAAAAATGCTGTATAAGGAGAAATTATTTTCATGACTCATTTTGTAAAAATATTAAAATAGGGAATCCTATTGGAGGGTTAGAAATCTTATAGGAGGGGGATCCCTGGGTGGCGCAGTGGTTTAGCGCCTGCCTTTGGCCCAGGGCACGATCCTGGAGACCCGGGATCGAATCCCACGTCGGGCTCCCGGTGCATGGAGCCTGCTTCTCCCTCTGCCTATGTCTCTGCATCTTTCTCTCTCTCTCTGTTTGTGACTATCATAAATAAATAAAAAATTTAAAAAAAAAAAAGAAATCTTATAGGAGTACAGGAGGTTCTAAGTTGTTTTCTCTACGACATCATCTTTTGTTGCTTGAGGTAAAATTCCTCAGCCAGTTTGTAGGTTTTTAGGTTCTGTGTGTTTTTCTGCTGTACACAATATTAATTTGTAAAGTGCTCTGAGCTCTTCAAATAAGAAATAAGCGTATAGGTTCTCTATTAATTGCAATTAACAACTCTTTCTTGAGCCAGAAAATTCTGACTTTAAGATTTTATCAGACTCCTAAATTTATAATAAAGTGAATTAAATGAGACAATTATGCCAAAATAATGAGAAATGACATGGTTGATTCTGAAATCTGTTAAATGTTTTACCAGGTTGGAGAAAAAAAGTGACTTAAAAATTCCCTCATACTTCATTCTAGCTTCCAGGCCCCTTCCCTGCCTCTCTCCCCCATCCCCCTGATTCTGGCTGCTGCTGAGCATGTAGGAAGCAGATGCACTGGGAAGTCAGCCCGGGGAAGTTCAGAAGTTGGGTCCATCCAGGGCTTTTCCTAAGCCCCCATCACTACTTTGTGGCTGCCAGGACTTCCTGAAAGATGAATGAAAGTGGGAAAGGCTAAGAGCTGGAGGCTTCCTCTGAGTTCCTCATTTGGATGCAAATACGGGCTAAATGTCCACCTGGTAGAAGCTGGTGACCTGAGGGTGTGTCTTTGTCAGGCTGAGGGGTGCTGGCTGGACAAGCTGAGGGTCATGGGTCCAGTTGTCGCTTTTCAGCTATCATTCCTCCCTGGGAACAGTTTGGAAAGGAAAACCAGCCCAGATTTCCAGAAGATACCATTTAATCTCTGAGTAGCCGCAGATTTTGGTTTTCTGAGGCCAAATTTTTGTACAACTGGGGGGACCTTTTTTAGGAAAATTAGGTTTAAATGCAAATATTTAGAATGGGTAAAAAAAAAATCACAACATATCACTAGAATACAAAAGAAAAATTTAAAACATCACCCAGAGCCTTTAATGAGGGTAATGTGGCTGATATTTCATCAGCTCACAAAAGATCCTTCTCTGTGTATGTGTCTTGTAAGAATCAGGGAGAAATATTCTTTTCAGACCCACCTGCTCTCTGGAAGTCTTAGGTCAAGAATTAAAAACAGGAAAGAAAGGTTTGAGGTCTCCATTTGAGTGGGGAGGAGACAATTTAAAATGCTAACATGTCTTCCATGTAAAAAGGGCAGGGGGATAAGTAGGAGAAGGGGGATGTTTCATATATTTTTAGAGCCCTCCTTGTTGTTAGGATTAGAACATTTGATATAAAAATGAAGGGACAGTTGTTTTTCTACCTTTGGTTGTCTGTGGCTGACATGAAGTGGGCCCACACTCAGAAAGAGGTGGCCCCTGAATGCTCAGAAATCCTGCCTGTGGGTTTTCCTGCCAAACCTGTAGGCCCTGTCCTGCGGTATCTTGTCCTTCACAGCCACTAAGAACATCCCATGGATACACATGGGAAACACTTGGGTGGTTCTAAAAAATGCCAAAGTTTCACCTTGAGATTGTGATCGAGTTCCTCTGAGTGGGAAGGTAAGAGGAGGAAGGACGCCCCCAGGGGTTGGAAGCTATTGATTCCAGCATCCACCTGACAGTTGTGGTTCAATTGCCCTAAACAGTGGTTCTCCATACCTTGCACTCAGGCCAGCAGCTGGTGCATCAGCTGGGAAGCTGTTAGAAATATCAGCTCTAACACAGCAGACTCACTAAACCAAAATTCTGGAGGTAGGGCCAGTGGTCGCCAAGTGAATCCTGGCACACACTCAGGTGTGAGAACCACTGGTCCAGTGTTAGTGCTGGATCCCAGGATTTTACCACCTTTCAGGTGATTCTACTGAGGAGAGAATTCTGGGACCACTCGTCTTTCCTTCCACACAGAAGCACTGCAGTTAATCCAATAATTCAGTATATGCCACATGGATATAAGTTACTTTTCTTCTTTCAATGATGACTCCAGAAATGGGTATGTTTAAAGGGCTCCTCTAAGTGGTTCTTTAATATGGCCAAACCTGCAAGCTGCTCCATTACTGTTCTCTTACCACACCTCGCCATTCTCCTTGCCTCTGTTACTAGCCTGGCTAATGTGGCCAATGTGTGCCAGTTAGGTAGGGGTCTTGCTTTCTGTCAGAATGTTCCTTGTACATTAGTGCTCCTAACAGATTCCCCTGTGCTTTACTCTTTCAGATGGGTATGCATTTTCTCAAGTAGAACAAGCTGTGATTACTCATGAAGAACTAATCTGTTCTTATGACACTCCTAAAAGCCAAGGCTGTAAGAGCTTAAATAAGGCCTCTTCTGGCCCCAACTATGAGTGAGGTTTGGACCACAACATCCTGTGTTCTTATGTCCTTCCCCTAAACCGCAGAACATGCCAACACTCCTGAACACAATTTTCTTGTGGCTCTGGCCAGTTATTTATGTATTGGTTTATGTATGGATCACAATCCCTTGATATAAATAATGGGGGAAGCCTATTTGCTTTTCCTTAATTTGTCTTCAATGTTTCACCTGACCTGTTTACTTTTCTGTAGTTGTGAGAATTTATCAGTTGTCTTAAGTATAAAATTAAAAGCATTGTGTTTCACCAAAATTTAAGCTTTAGTACAAGTTATTTTGGGAGAAAAGGTAAAGAAGGTCATGATGCTTAACAACCCTATCTTAATTGAAAAGGAGTCACACAGAAACTTTGTATCTTGAAAACTCAACAGATTAAGGCTGGCATATGAAGGCTGCATATAAAGTATTTTTCTTAAGTAGAATGTCCTGTCACTTTGAATCATATTTGTATAAAATTTGCACAGTGTTCTTGATTTTGATGAATTCAAATAATAGGTGTAATATACTGGTAATCTCAGGTTTCAAAATTATTGTGCAAAAATCAACATATCTCCTTATTTTCTGGACATCAATGTACTCTCTATTCTGATTCCCCTATGCATTAGGACTTAGTAGGAAATTCAACTGCAATTATTCTTGGGACTGTGCCTCAGGCTTATACTAATTTTCCGGGGTTTCACACAGTGCACAGCATCGGGGCACCCTCTTCTTCTGTCATCTTCCCACATTAAGTCACCACTAAAGCTAATGGTTGATTTTGGTCACTTTATGAGGTTTCTGTGCCAAGTGAAACTGGAACCTTTGTGGAGGTTGGAAATCCCCATACCTATGAATGATTCTGGGTCACTAATTCTGATGTGTAGGAGGATTTATTCCCTATACATCCAAATAATTCTCAGACACCATCTGGTATCCTATAGTTCAACTCAATTCTGACATTTTCTACCTAAAGATAGCATCAGAGCCCAAAGGTTAAGGACTGAGTCTCACAAGTCTGCCCCTCATCCCCATAAACACACTTCAGATGCCAATCCCAGGTTCAGATTGTCACCTATGCTTCTGATCAACTGTTTATAAGTCAAAGGTTCCCATGACACCCTCCTTGGGTCCAATTAATTAGCTAGAGCAGCTCATAGAACTTGGGAAACCCGTTTACTCATTAGATACCAATTATTTACAAAAGATATTAAATAATATGAAAGAATATGACTCAATAGCCAGATGAAGAGATACATAGGGCAAAGGTCACAAACAAAGCAGCTTTTGGGGGTGCTTGGGTGGCTCAGTTGGTGGAGCATCTGTTTTGGGCTCAGGTCATGATCTTACAGTTATAGGATCGAGCCCCACATCAGGCTCTGCCCTTGGTGTGGAGTCTACTTCAGATTCTCTCTCCTGCTTTCTCTCTCCCTCTCTCTCAGATAAATGAATCTTTGAAACACACACACAAAAAAAAACTAAAAACAAAACAAAACAAAAACAAAACAAAACAAAAAAAACAAACCCAAAGCAACTTCTGTCCCAGTGGAATTTGGGCCTACACAGTAATACATAGAAAATTCTGGTTCACCAACCCAGAAACTCCCTAAAACCCTTCCTTTTGGTTTTTTATGGAGGCTTCATTGCATAGGCCTGATTGATGAAATCATTGGCCATTGGTGATTGATTCAACCACTCCTTCACCTTCTCCAGAAAAGAGTGGGTGGGGCTCAAAGTTCCAACCCTCTATTTAGTGTTAATTCCCCCTCCTAAGGTGCATTCCAAAAGCTACCTTATTAACATAAACCCAGTTGCCATAGAAAGGGACTTTTTAGGGATAAAAAGATAAGCATTTCACCTTTATGTGTCTGAAGCATTTTCAGGAATTGATGACAAGAGACCAAATATAACAAAAGATGTTCTCATTGCTCTTATCACTCAGGAAATTCCAAGGGTGTTTCTTGCTGTGAGTGGACAAAGACCAAATATATATGAGAAATATGTTTTGGTCATTCAGATGACCATCTTGACCAAATATATATTCCTTATAAATCATAATGTTGCACCTGTGGTCTAACATCACCAGCAAAGCCATTCCTCTCTTGGAACACACCATCATTCCAGGGCACTCTGAGGGAATGAGGAGATAGCTTTCAAATTCCCCATGTAGTCTAAAGTCCTATTTCTCAAATCCATTCTACTTAGTTTTTAAAAGCAAAAACCAGGAGGAGGGGCAAGATGGCGGAAGAGCAGGGTCCCCAAATCGCCTGTCCCCACCAAATTACCTAGATAACCTTCAAACCATCCTGAAAATCTACGAATTCGGCCTGAGATGTAAAGAGAGACCAGCTGGAATGCTACAGTGAGAAGAGTCCGCGCTTCTATCAAGGTAGGAAGACGGGGAAAAAGAAATAAAGGAACAAAAGGCCTCCGAGGGGGAGGGGCCCCGCGAGGAGCCGGGCTGAGGCCGGGGCGAGTGTCCCCAGGACAGGAGAGCCCCGTCCCGGAGGAGCAGGAGCTGCACCAA
The DNA here is from genome assembly GCF_905146905.1 of Nyctereutes procyonoides. Taxonomy (NCBI): domain Eukaryota; kingdom Metazoa; phylum Chordata; class Mammalia; order Carnivora; family Canidae; genus Nyctereutes; species Nyctereutes procyonoides. The sequence goes on along the minus strand of NW_026575033.1, from coordinate 6,677,616 downwards.
CCTTCCCGGGCGGGCGGAAAGGGGCTCGCAGGGAGTTGGAGCAGGACCCAGGAGGGCGGGGATGCCCTCGGGCTCCCGGGGACACTAACAGACACCTGCGCCCCGGGAGAGTGCGCCGAGCTCCCTAAGGGCTGCAGCGCGCACGGCGGGACGCCGGAGCAGCTCGGAGGGGCTCGGGCGGCGGCTCCGCGGAGGGGGCTGCGGGGCGGGAGCGCGAATCCAACAGCGCAGGCCCCGGAGCACAGGGCGCCGGGACACAGCCCAGGATCCGGCCTCCCCCGGGACAGGCAGAGGCCGGGAGGGCCCAGGACAGCGAGGACGCTCCTGCCCCGAGCTGAGCAGATCAGCGGCCCCGCCCCGGAGCCTCCAGGCCCTGCGGACGGAGAGCCGAGAGCCCCGAGCCCCGTAGTTCCTGCGGAGGCTGAATCCAGGCTTCCAGAGTTGCCATAGCAACTGCGGCTGTTCCTCCTGGGGCCTGACGGGGTAAACAACCCCCGCTGAGCCCTGCAGCAGGCAGGGGCAGAGCAGCTCCCCCAAGTGCTAACACCTGAAAATCAGCACAGCAGGCCCCTCCCCCAGAAGACCAGCTGGACGGACCAGTGATACTCCCCCGTGTTCCAATACAACTTGTTTTTGGCCACTCTGCACTGAGCAAAATGACTAGAAGGAAAACCTCACCTCAAAAGAAAGAATCAGAAACAGCCCTCTCTCCCACAGAGTTACAAAATCTGGATTACACTTCAATGTCAGAAAGCCAATTCAGAAGCACTATTCTACAGCTACTGGTGGCTCTAGAAAAAAGCATTAAGGACTCACGAGACTTCATGACTGCAGAATTTAGATCCAATCAGGCAGAAATTAAAAATCAATTGAATGAGATGCAATCCAAACTAGAAGTCCTAACGACGAGGGTTAACGAGGTGGAAGAACGAGTGAGTGACATAGAAGACAAGTTAATGGCAAAGAGGGAAACTGAGGAAAAAAGAGACAATCAATTAAGGGACCATGAAGACAGATTAAGGCAAATAAATGACAGTCTAAGGAAGAAAAACCTACGTTTAATTGGGTTCCCGAGGGCGCCGAAAGGGCCAGAGGGCCAGAATATGTATTTGAACAAATCCTAGCTGAAAACTTTCCCAATCTGGGAAGGGAAACAGGCATTCAGATCCAGGAAATAGAGAGATCCCCCCCTAAAATCAATAAAAACCGTTCAACACCTCGACATCTAATAGTGAAGCTTGCAAATTCCAAAGATAAAGAGAAGATCCTTAAAGCAGCAAGAGACAAGAAGTCCCTGACTTTCATGGGGAGGAATATTAGGGTAACAGCAGACCTCTCCACAGAGACCTGGCAGGCCAGAAAGGGCTGGCAGGATATATTCAGGGTCCTAAATGAGAAGAACATGCAACCAAGAATACTTTATCCAGCAAGGCTCTCATTCAAAATGGAAGGAGAGATAAAGAGCTTCCAAGACAGGCAGGAACTGAAAGAATATGTGACCTCCAAACCAGCTCTGCAAGAAATTTTAAGAGGGACTCTTAAAACTCCCCTTTAAGAAGAAGTTCAGTGGAACAATCCACAAAAACAAGGACTAAATAGATATCATGATGACACTAAACTCATATCTGTCAATAGTAACTCTGAACGTGAATGGGCTTAATGACCCCATCAAAAGGCGCAGGGTTTCAGACTGGATAAAAAAGCAGGACCCATCTATTTGCTGTCTACAAGAGACTCATTTTAGACAGAAGGACACCTACAACCTGAAAATAAAAGGTTGGAGAACCATTTACCATTCAAATGGTTCTCAAAATATACCCTAAAAACTATAGAACACTTCTGAAAGAAATTGAGGAAGACACAAAGAGATGGAAAAATATTCCATGCTCATGGATTGGCAGAATTAATATTGTGAAAATGTCAATGTTACCCAGGGCAATTTACACGTATAATGCAATCCCTATCAAAATACCATGGACTTTCTTCAGAGACTTAGAACAAATTATTTTAATATTTGTGTGGAATCAGAAAAGACCCCAAACAGCCAGGGGAATTTTAAAAAAGAAAACCATATCTGGGGGCATCACAATGCCAGATTTCAGGTTGTACTACAAAGCTGTGTTCATCAAGACAGTGTGGTACTGGCACAAAAACAGACATATAGATCAATGGAACAGAACAGAGAACCCAGAAGTGGACCCTGAACTTTATGTCAACTAATATACGATAAAGGAGGAAAGACGATCCACTGGAAGAAAGACAGTCTCTTCAATAAATGGTGCTGGGAAAATTGGACATCCACATGCAGAAGAATGAAACTGGACCACTCTCTTGCACCATACACAAAGATAAACTCAAAATAGATGAAAGATCTAAATGTGAGACAAGATTCCATCAAAATCCCAGAGGAGAACTCAGGCAACACCCTTTTTGAACTTGGCCACAGTAACCGGAGAAGGACAAACAGTGTATGTTCTCATTCATTTGGGGAATATGAATAATAGTGAAAGGGAATATAAGGGAAGGGAGAAGAAATGTGTGAGAAATATCAGAAAGGGAGACAGAACATAAAGACTTCTAACTCTGGGAAATGAACTAGGGGTGGTGGAGGGGGAGGAGGGCGGGGGGTGGGGGTGAATGGGTGACGGGCACTGAGGGGTACACTTGACGGGATGAGCACTGGGTGTTATTCTGTATGTTGGTAAATTGAACACCAATAAAAATTAATTTATAAAATTAAAAAAAAAAAAGCAAAAACCAGGAATTCTTGAAGGCAGAACCCTCTTTTCTGTTCTTCTATCCAAATGTTTTTTTCTGAGGAAATAACCCCAAAGTCTAATAACTATTTGAATAGAGATAAGGCAATAAGAACAACATTGGGGAGGGGGAGGAGAGGGAGAAAAACCTAACCAATATCTCAAAAATGTATTCATGAGTGGAAAAACAAAATATGGTATATCCACAGGATGGAATATCATCTGACTATAACAAGTAATGAAATACTGATACACACACAACACAGATGAAACTTAGAAACATTATGCTAAGTAAAAAAAAAAGCCAGTCATTAAAGGCCACATATAATATGATTCTATTGGGAAGTTCATAAGCAAAATTATAGAAATATAAAGGAGATTAGTAATTGCTTAGGTCTACTGGGAAGATGAAGAGGGAAAGGGTTACTATCTAAAGGGTAACAGGGTTTCTTTTTGAGCTGATGAATATGTTCTAAAATTGACTGCAGTAATAGTTGCACATATTTGTGAATATATTTTAAAAAGCCATTGAGTTGTATACTTTAAATGGATGAATTGGTGATTTAAATCTCAGTAAATCTATTTTCAAAAATTATTCAGGAGAATTCTCCTTCTAATTATAATGTACTATAATGTACTTTGCCCTCCTGCTTAAAACTATTAGAAAACGATATGAAAAATGTATTTTCAGACATTGGACAAAGGACAGCACAGGAACATAATCCCTAAGAGAAAAGAATTAAAGTAAGCCATACTGTTTCCCAGGCTTTCTTCCTAGAGGCACTTTCCAGACCATGGTACAAAAAAGTAGTACCCAAGCAAAGCACAGTACTCTCAATGAACTGGGGAGACCTAGCTAAAAGTTTGGGGAGGCTGAGGCAGCTGATATTTGCTGGGTACAGTACTATTGAAAAAGAAACTGAATTCAGAAAGAGCTCTAGACATTTCCTTAGGGATATGACAGAGTGAACAGCTAGATGACAACCTATATATATGTGGAGTGAAACTCAGCAAAGTTGGGCAAAGACAACTACCAGAGACAGTTGTCTCTATTGTCCAGTTGTAGGGTGGACAATTCCCAGAACTTCACAGGACACAATATTTAAGCAAATAGGGTGGAAGGGCTTGATGAATATTTGAGATATTCAGAGACCCCAAAAGAGTCAGACCTGAATAATAAGGCTAAGCTAGTGCTAGAGCAAGAACTACTCTAGACCTATAATCTTATTTTAACAAAGTTTATCTTAGCAAAGCTTGAAAAGAAGCATCCAAAGCATCAGGTGGATCCATAGTTAACTAAGCTGCCTGGAAGAAAAAACAACCAACCCGTCTAAGAGAAGAAAATCCACACACTTCAGTATAATAGTAACAATGTTCAACATCTAGTATGAAATAGATTTTCAAAGCAGGAAAACCTAATCCATAAGCAAAATAAAAGTCAATGGAATGATCCAGAACTGACAGAGATGATGGAATGAACAGACAAGAACTTTAAAACAACTATTACAAATATGTTTAAGGATTTAGGACAACATGAACACAATGAGGGAAGAAATGAAAACCATAAACAAAGAAATAAATGAAACTTCTAGGGCTAAAAAAACATACACAACGAAAATTTTATTGAATCAGTTTAGCAGATCAGACACTGCAGAATAAAAAATAAAAATAAAAACTTGAACAAAGCAGTAGAAATGATCCAAACTGAAACACAAAGAAAAAGGCTGAACAAAAACTGAAAAGAGCATCAATTACCTGGGGACAATACTAAACAGTTTTATATGCATTCTTTAGAGTTGCAGATAGAGAAAGTGATAGAAAAATAATCATTGAAGAAATAAAGGCAGTACATTTTTCAAGCTTGATCTGAGAAGTCAACCCATGGCAGGCTAAACACACACAAAGCATAATCAATTTGCTGCAAATCAAGGATAAGGAGAAAAATCTTTAAAGTAGCCAGACACACACTCTAAATAAAGTTAAGGAAAAGCACACTGAAAATGACCACTGACTTTTCAGAAAAGCCAAAAGGAAATTTGCTGAAAGAAGAAAAACTATTGTCAAACTGGATTCTATAGCTAATGACAATATTGTTCAAAATGAAAGGGGAAGATAAGGCATTTTCAGACAAAAATTGAGACAGTTTACCACTAACAATCCTCAACTAAAAGAAGATGTATAAAAGGAAGTTGGTTACGCAGAAAGAACATGTTAAGAGATGGGGAATGTGATTTACAAAAATTTCAAAAAGGGTAATTCTTGGATGAATAAAAAAGAATTTTATTTTCTAATTAAAAATTTGTTTCTATTTAATGCAGAATTAGTAATAATGTATTGCAGGGTTTATAACATATGTAGAATAAAATATTGTGTCAACAGTAGCACAGAGAAAGAGAGGAAGTATACTATTATACAGTTTTTGTACTATATGTACATGATTTAATGTTATTTAAATGTAGTCTGTGGTGAATTTTAAAAGTATACTGCAAATTGTAGGAAATCACTAAATAAAATGGTATGTCTAATAAAACAGCTTATAGAAGATAATGGAATATCAAAAATAATAAAGGGGAAGGCAAACCTTAAGAGACTCTTAAATATAGAGAACAAACTGAGGGTCACTGGAAGGGAGGTGGGTTGGGGGATGGGCTAAATGGGTGATGGGCATTAAGGAGAGCACCTACTGGGATGAGCACTGGGTGTTATATGTAAGTGATGAATCACTAAATTCTACTCCTGAAACCAAACCAAACTAAACCAAACCAACATGATACAATATGTAAACTCACTTGAATTTAAAAACAAAAACAAAACAAAAAAAGTCATAAAAAGTGGGGAAAAAGAATAAAAGATAAATAGAAAGCTGGTAGATTTAAACCCAACTACACTGACAATTACATTATGGTTTAAATACTCTAAATAAAATCAAAGATTACCAGACTCCGTGAAAAAGCAAGATCAACAATCTGGTGTTGCCTGCACCCCGATGTTTATAGCAACAATGTCCACAATAGCCAAACTGTGGAAGGAGCCTCCATGTCCATCAAAAGATGAATGGATAAAGAAGATGTGGTCTATGTACACAATGGAATATTACTCAGCCATTAGAAACGACAAATACCCAACATTTGCTTCGACATGGATGGAACTGGAGGGTATTATGCTGAGTGAAATAAATCAATCAGAGAAGGACAAACATTATATGGTCTCATTCATTTGGGGAATATAAAAAATAGTGACAGGGAATAAAGGGGAAAGGAGAAAAAATGAGTGGGAAATATCAGAAAGGGAGACAGACCATGAGAGACTCCTAACTCTGGGAAACGAACAAGGGGTGGTGGAAGGGGAGGTGGGCGGGGGGTGGTGGTGACTGGGTGACGGGCACTGAGGGGGGCACTTGATGGGATGAACAGTGGGTGTTATGCTATATGCTGACAAATTGAACTCCAATAAAAAAATAAAAAAATAAGAAAAAACAAAACAATCTGGTGTTGGCAAGAAATGCACTTTAAATACAACATATGAGATGAAAAATTTCTAGAGGTTTGTTGAATACGAACATATTTAACACTGCTGAACTGTACACTTAAAAATGGTAAATTTGGGGCGCCTGGATGGCTCAGCCGGTTGAGTGTCTGACTCTTAATTTTGCCTCAGATCATGATCTTGGGGTCATGAGATTGAGCCCCACATTGGGCTCTGTGCTAAGCATGAAGCTTGCTTGGTATTTTCTCTTTCCCTATCCCTCTCTGCCCCCACCTACCCACCCCCACTCACACATTCTCTCTCTCTCTCTCTCTCTCTCTCTCTCTCTCTCAAAAAAAAAAAAAAAAAAGGAAAAAGTAAATTTAATGTTATGTGGGTTTTTTTTTACCACGATAAGAAATACATATATTAAATAGTTTAAAAGGATAGAAACCACAGATAAACCATGGAAACACTAATAATAGAAAAGGTAGACTACCTACATTAATATCAGAAAGTTTAGGGTTAAATTGACATTAATCAACCTTATCAAAAAAGTGTAACAATCCTACATGTATTTGCACATAATTACAAGTCTTCAAGATACATAAACTAAAAACTGATAAAACTTAAAGGAGAAATACACACACACAAAAAAAGGAGAAATACACAAATCCACAGTTATAGTTGAAAACTTCAACACTACTCTCTTAGTTATAGATAAAATAAGTAAAAAGTTAGGAAGAATATAGAGGATTTGAACACTACCAGTTAAAGTTGATCTAATTAAAGTTCATAGAACACTATTCATGCCAACAATAGGACACATATTCTTTTCAAGTGCACATGGAATATTCACCAATATAAAATATATACTAAGTTGTAAAATAAGACTCTATAAATTTAAAAGCGTGAAATTATATAGGATATATTCTCTGGACATAATGTTATTAAATTAGCAATCTCAGTTGAAAGCAGTTAAGCTAGCTATAATACCCCTAGATATTTGGAGGTTAAATACACATTCATATTACTTATTCATTAGTTAAACAAGAAATGAAAAAAATACGTAGTTTTAATCGGATGATTGTTAAAAGACAACACATCAAAATTTTGTGGGAAGCAGCCTAAGCAGTGCTTAGAAGGAAACTTATAGCTTTAAACTTAAACTTATAGCTTTTCATATCTAGATAGATAAGATAGATAAGAAAAGTTCAAAATCATGAACGAAGTTTCCTAGGAAAAAAAGAGCAAATTAAATTTAAATTGAGGGATGCCTAGGTGGCTCAGTAGTTAAGCATCTGCCTTTGGCTCAGGACATGATCCTGGGGGTTGGAGATCAAGTGCTGCATCAGGCTACTTGCAGGAAGCCTGCTTCTCCCTCTGCCTATGTCTCTGTGTCGCTCATGAATAAATAAATAAAATCTTTTAAAAAATAAATAAATTTAAATTTATTAGAAAGTAGTTAAAATTGGGATCCCTGGGTGGCTCAGCGGTTTAGCGCGCCTGCCTTTGGCCCAGGGCGTGATCCTGGAGTCCCAGAATCCAGTCCCACATCCAGCTCCCTGCGTGGAACCTGCTTCTCCCTCTGCCTATGTCTCTGCCTCTCTCTCTCTCTCTCTCTCTCTCTCTCTCAATCATGAATAAATAAATAAAATCTTTAAAAAAACGAAGGTAGTTAAAATAAAAAATGGAAAAATGTACTATAAGTGCCTGACATTAAGATTAAATTGACAAGGCATCCATTTCAAAAGACATTCATCTTGAGTAAGCATATTGTCAGCTACTAGCAAAACAACCAGAAAAAGAATTAGGCTGTACATGAAGGTCCCTGTTTCAGAAAGCCCAAGTAACCTACACAACTGACTACTTGAGTGATTCCGCTTCTCACTTCCTGTGCTCTAATTCCCACTCTTATGCTTTAAATTAGTCAACAAAGACTGAACCTTCTGGGACACCTGGGTGGCTCAGTGGTTGAGTGTCTGCCTTTGACTCAGGATGTGATCCTGGAGTCCCGGGATCGAGTCCCACATTGAGCTCCTTGCATGGAGCCTGCTTCTCCCTCTGCCTGTGTCTCTGCCTCTCTGTGTATGTCTCTCATGAATAAATAAATAGAATCTTAAAAAAAAATAGACCGAAACTTCAAAAACTAGACAAGCCACCTAGAACATCAGATCTTTTATCTTTGTCTATCTCTAACCCTCTCAACATGACCGCAGTGTGTAGCCCTCAGCTGTGTGCCCTCCAGGACTTGTGAGTCATAAATCTTGTTCCTCAAAGTTCCCTGATGGTTTTTGCTGTTGTGCATCCCACATCACAATAAAAACCCAAGGGCTGATCCAGCCACAATACTGGCCGGATTGGGGAAATATCTGTGGGGGTCAGTGTGAGTCTTCCAGGCCAGGCAAGTGCCTCAGGCATTCCTAGCTGATAGCATCACTACCAATAGACCGGACACAAGAAAACAATAGAAAAAATAAATGAAACTAAAAACCTAGATCATTGGAAACGTCAATGAAATTAATGTATGTCTAGATCAATCAAGAAAAGAAAGTGAAAACACTAATTATCAATATCAGGAATGAAGGAAGGAACATCGATACAGATCCTACAAACTTTATAATAAAGAAATAGTATTAACAACATTAAGCTGGTAAATCTGAAAACCTAGATGAATTGGATAAATTCTTGAATAAAACATTACCAAAACTCGCACAAAAGAAACAAAAATCCTAATAGTCTTTCACCTATTAAAGAACTTGAAATTGAATATATAGTTTGAAATCTTCGCCTATAGAAAATTTCAAATCCAAGCAGTTTTATCGATGAAATATATAAAATATTTAAGGAAGAAATATCAATTCTACCCAAACCCTTTCTAAAAATAAAAGAGAAGGGGCACCTGAGTGGCCCAGTCAGTTAAGCATCTGCTTTCAGCTCAGGTTGTGATCTCAGGGTCCTGGGATTGAGCCCCACATCTGGATCCCTGCTCAGTGTGGAGTCTGCTTCTGCCCCTCTCCACCACTCATGCTCTCTCTTAAGGTCTCAAATACGTAGAATCTTTAAAAAAATAAAAATAAAAGAGAAAGGAACATTCCCCAACTTATTTTGTAAGGACAGTATTCTCCTGATGCTCAAACCAAAGAAAGACATTATAATAAAACTATAGGCTATTATCCTTCAAGACTATAAATACAAAAATCCTTGACAAAATATTTACAGATTAAAATCAGCAATATAAAAAAAGTATAATACATCACGAGCAACTGAAATTTAATCCAGTAAGGCAAACTTGAAAATCAATACTCTAGTTCATCATTTTAACAGACTCAAGGAGAAAAAGCATATGAACATCTCTAAAAATGCAGAAAAGGCTTTTAACAAAATTCAAGAACATTTGTGACCCCCTCAAACTCCAAAGAAACAAAGAAAAAAAAAAAAACCTCAAAATGATTGAGTGTCTATAAAAACCTCACAGCTAACATATTATTATTTTTTTAAAGATTTTCTTTATTTATTCATGAGAGACACACACAGAGAGAGAGAGGCAGAGACACAGGCAGAGGGAAAAGCAGGCTCCATGCAGGGAGCCTGATGTGGGGCTCGATTCCAGGACCCCAGGATCAGGCCCTGGGCTGAAGGCAGGTGCTAAACCGCTGAGCCACCCGGAATCCCAATTTGCACACTTTAAAAGGGTGAGTTTTATGGTATGTGAATTATATCTCAATAAACCTAAGTTTTAAAAAAGCACTTACTAAAATTTAATAAGGGAATTCAGAAAATTTGAAGCTACAGGGTCCATATACAAAAATCAATTGTATTTTTACAGTAGCAATAATTAGAAAATGAAATTTATTTTAAGATAACATATTACAATAGCACCAAATGACAGGAAATAAATAGAAATCTAAAAAATGTGCAAGATCTGTATGCTGAAAGTTTTAAAGACGCTCATGAGAAAATATTAGGAAGGCAATAAATAAAGAAATATATCCTGTTCACAGATTGGAAAGCTTACTACTGTTAAGATGTTAATCACCCCAACTCATCAACAGATTCGACACAATCTGAATCAAAATAATAAATAATACCACTTACAATCAAGATTTATCTTTAGGAATAAATTCTACAAAGTGCTACTGAATACTGTGTATTATATTGTTAAGAGAATTTCGAGATGATCTAAATAGATATATCATGTTCATGAACTGGGTAATTCTTATTAAAAATCATAAAGATGCCATTTCTTTCCAAATTTATCTATAGGCACTATAATTCTAAATAATACTCCAGCTGGCTTTTTCTAGGATAAGTTGATGGCTAATTCTAAAATTTTTGTGGACTATCAAAGACTCAGAACAGTGAAAAGAATTTGGGGAAAAAAGAATAAATCTGGAGAATGTACATGACCTAATTTCAAGACTTATTCTAAAGCCAAATACAGTAATCAAATATAGATAGTGTATATGGTTAGACGTATAGGATTGATGGAACAGAAGAGTCCAAATATAGGCCCACATTTATATATATGGTCAATTGAAATTAGACAAACATTTTGAGGTACCACCATACAAAAAAATGAGTGAACCTTTAAGGATAACCTTTAAATGCTTTCAGTAAATCTTGCGGAGACAACTGAATACCCATATGTAAAAAAAATTGAACTTCAACCTCTGCCTCATCAAATGTGAAATTAATTTGAAAAGGTAGACAGATGTAAAAGCCAAAGGCTGATCTCCAAATTTCTAGAAGAAATTTTAAGAAGGAAGGACACATGATTTATAGTAATATTTGCAATTAACGAGGAAAAGATACCTTAAACTCTTCAAGAAAATTAGATTTAGATTTGAAGAGATACCAGAGGAAAGCAGAGAAATGAAATGAATGAAATGAAACTTTCCCTCCTTTTCACCCTATCCTAGAAAAAAAGAGTTTGGTCTATTGGTTGGTTTTAATGCTAAATGATTAAGAGCAGTTGGGTCAAGCAAAGTGCTGATCATTTAGAAACATCTGTTAACTCTTTTGTGGAGAAATTATAATATATTCATGGTCAACCCCATAAATCAACATGTTAGTATTCATATTCTGGAGCTGTCTGTGAGCATATTTATGGGAGAAAACAAAATTGTAACAAAGATCTTAAAAGTCTACTTTTGACGATATTTTTAGCACTGTAAATATTTTATTTCGCTTGTGGATCCAAACCATTTGAAAATTGAGCCAAAATTCAATTCTTTTTCAAATACTCGGCTATTTTCAGAACTTGATTCTGACCAAGATAAATCCATAAATCAAACTTTTGATACTCCTTACTGCAGTTCGTTTTTCCTTCCTTATTTTCAAGGGCTGTACCCACCTGTTAGAGTGAGTTCCAGCACCTGCTGTGATGAAATTCCATAGTCACTGGGCCAATAAAAAGCTAAAGACTGATTTTGTGTCTATTTTTCCTCCACAACATTTGATTGATATAATTTTCTGACAAGGTCTTATTTCCTATTAATGCAAAATGAAAACAAATTTGTGGGAGATCATAAATTAAATTAAAAGGCAAATTAAAGTTGGTTATAAGATTTATAACAGTTATGATAAACAATTAGAAAAGAAATACCTAATAGATAAAAGGGAGGAGGACAAAGAACCATTTACAGATGCAGGAAGACACAAAAAATGACCCTTAAAAATGAAAAATTAAAAAGTTAACTTCACTTGTAATCAATGGGAAAACAAGTGAGAAAGACTGAGCTACTACTTTTCATCTAACTAGAAATGGCTGGGAAAGGAAAACCAGTGTTTATGAGTGTGGTAAACCAAGTCCTTTTATTCACTGCTCATGAAACATTCAGCAGAGCAAAATGTCTAAATATATCAAAACTTTCAAAGATGTACTTTCCCTTTTAACAATTTAATGTTAGATGTTTATTCTGAGCATATAGCCTAAGTTGCAGGTAAAAATCCAAGTACAAGGATTTTCAGTTGAAAAAATTGTAAAGAAACAGAAACTGGAGAAAGATCTAATTCCCACAATAGATCACTGATTTAAAAAATTATATATAATCTTATTTTAAACACTCAGAAGTCTTTCAAAATCATGTTATAAAAGAATGCTTACCCACATGAGAAGGTGTTCATACTTTATAAGGTAGGGGAAAAAAATGAGCTTCCAAATAGCATGTTTACTATGATCCTGTTTATGTGTATGTAAGTATATATACCCATCTATAGGTACATCTGACAAAACTGGAATCATATGCCCCATATGTTAACTTTGAAATGTTAACAATAATTCTCTTTGGGATGATGAAAATACAAGCAAATCTTGCATTGTCCATTATTTCTACACGTTCAATGTGATTCACGTTAGTAAGACATTTTAATATGAGCATTTCAGTATTAGTGTATAACTATAGTTCTTATATATATATAATATATATACACACACATATGCAAAGATTGAAATCTTGCCATTTGCAATGATGTGAATAGAGCTAGATATTATTAAGCTAAGCAAAGAAGTCAGTCAAAGAAAGACAAATACCATGTGATTTCATTCATGGAATTTAAGAAACAAAACAAACAAGCAAAGGAAAAAGAGAGAGGAAGAGACAAACCAAGAAACAGACTCTTAACTATGGAGAACTGATGGTCACCAGAGGGGAGGTGAGTAAGGCAACGGATTAAACAGGTGATGAGGATTAAGGCGCGCACTTGTGACAAGCACCAAGTGTTGTTTGGAAGTATTGAATCACTAAACTCTACACCTGAAGTTAATATTACACTATATATTAACTAACCGAAATTTAAATAAAAGCTTTAAAAAATTGACAAGAAAGAGGGGTTATTTTTAATTGAAGAAGAAATCATGTTTTTTAGAGGGGTGTAAATGCTCCCACCCATCATAAATTTTATGACATTGTGTCAAATGATACATTAAGTAGTGATCATTATGAAAAATGGGAAACTACTTGTTTGCCATCTGGAACGGCATTATTTTTATATAAGTGGCTACCCTATCAGTCTCTTTTGTATTTCTACAAATTACTTTTGGAAAAAAGATTATTTTACTCAAAACTTACTGAATTTTATAAGTGATTAAAAAAAAAGGCCAATCTCATAAAAAAAGTCCTGGGGGTATAATGTACAACATGATATACTTAACATTATATATATTTAAAAGTTGCTAAGAGAGTAGATCTTAAGAGTTCTTATCCCACACAAAAAAATTGTAGCCATGTAGTGATGGATATTAACTAGATCAATAAGTCACAATAATGGTGATCATTCTACAATATATATAAATATTGAGTCATTATGCCATACACTTGAAACTAATACGTTATGTCAATTATATCTCAACTTTGAAAAAGGAACAGGATTAAGAAGTCTCCAGTTATTTGAATATCTATATTTTCCCATTACAGAAAAGTTTATTGGACTTCCAAGTTGAAAATAAGAACAACCGGGATCCCTGGGTGGCTCAGCGGTTTGGCGCCTGCCTTTGGCCCAGGGCGTGATCCTGGAGACCCGGGATCGAATCCCATGTCGGGCTCCCTGCATGGAGCCTGCTTCTCCCTCTGCCTGTCTCTGCCTCTCTCTCTCTCTCTCTCTCTCTCTCTGTGACTATCATGAATAAATAAAATCTTAAAAAAAAAGAAAAAGAAAATAAGAACAACCTTACTCTAACCAGTTTATGCCTCTAAAACAAAATTATAAACTTAGACCCAGAAAAGACACCCTGATAAGTCAACTTAGTCACTATTTTATTTGTTTGCCATTGGGTGAAACAACACCAAAACCTGCTTAGAAAAAAGGAGTTATCTCCCATTTTTATGTGTCCTTTATCTTTAGAAAATTGTAATTTTCTTTGTTAAGGAGAACAAGTGGAGTGTAAACTCCCCTGCTGAGCCAGGTAGGGAAACTGCTCAGAGGCTGGTTCACCTGACCTTGACTTTCCAAATCTGCCCCTGGCATGAGCAACAGGAACTCCTTGAAGCCCATGCATCTGCAATGCATCCAGGAGGGGACCACCCCCGTTAGGGATATTAATCTTTTCTGCTGACCAGAGGTCCATGTCTGTAGCCATGGCCGTGGGAGTTCCCTACTCATGGACCTCGGGTGAGTATTTGAAATGTGGAGTAAAAATGGAGAAGAAAAGAAGAAAGGGAGTTACATTTGCACAAATGGTAGGATGACCAACTATCCCAGTTTCCCTGAGGGGTTTTTTCTTGGAAGAGTTTTGGGGGAAGTAGGATGAAGTGGTCATCCAAAGTTTGACTGCTAAAGAGACAGGACTCAACATGACAATGCGTTCCCATTTACAATTTATTGCAGGAAAAGGATATAGTCTAGCAACAGCAGTAAAGTAAGGTGATACATCAGGGTCAGAGGTCTGCCCCGTAGCAATAGGGCCACCGAGGTCAGGCACCTGCTCCCAGCATCCTCCCTCTGTGAGGGCCCACATAGACCCCTTTCTCTATCTCAGATCAAGAACCACTGACTTGTGCATGGAATTCCTCAGAACCAGAGTCCAAAATGTAATCTCAGCTGTTCCTTATACCCTCCAGGCATTTTCTTGTTAGATAACCAATCTAAATGGCAAGGCTCTCTAGGGACAAGGAGACCTCCTTGGGACAAGGTGTAGATCATCATTCTTACTGTTATCGATAAACAATGCTGACAAGTTGGTACCAACTTAGCAGACCCACAGTTACAAAGAAACGCTATCACTCGGTACATTACATATACTGACCAGCGGTTAATGCCCTGCATGGACTTTAGTAACACAGATCAGGTCAAGTTCCAGGTCTGCTGGAGTTAACCCTCACTGCTCATATTAGATCAACAAAACCAGAGGCTTAAAATAGAATGGTACGTGCTTTAATCATAAGTCTTTTGGCTTTTCCTGTCAAAGGAAGCTTCCATTTGGCCTCTGCTTGGACTCTTGCTTCCTTACTGAAATCTCAGCCCAGTTTCTGTCTTTACTTCTTATTTCCAACATAGCTTTCTTGTTTTCCTAGCCTTTTTATTCCTCAGCATGCTGCACAAACTAAAAATTCTTCATATTTTACTTTGTAAAGCGATTTGATTCACTTTGCTTTACTCCAAGTTCTCAAGCAGTGTCCCACCTCTTCATCCTCCTCCTCCTCTTCACATTATAATTACTATAACTTCAACAGGAATGGCAGTAGCAATGCTTACTATAGGCCTTATTCTGCCCCAGGCCCTGAGCGCCTTACACATATTTTCATACTTAATCACCACAACAGTGTTACAAAGTAGGTAGTATTAATATCCCCATTTTACAAAGAAAGTAAAACAAAGAAGTTCAGTAATTTTCCCAAGTTCACTCAAGTTGGACTTGGAAGTCAGAATTCCAAGCTGTTCTTTACACATTTCACTGTACTCTCCAAAATGGCCCATCAGGCTATTTCACAAGCACTTCTCTCCAGAGGCATCCTGCCACTTGTAAATAGTATTTTGGAAAATCAACAGCATAGAATACAAAGTTGGTTTATATATATATATATATGTACATACATAGATGTATATATAATCACTTCAAAAAATATAGAAAAACATTGCAAAAGAAAACATTTTTTAAACAAAAAAACTGGTAATTATATATTCAGATATTTTTGAGAATACATCCATAAAACAAGGAAAGAGTGGCATGAAAAGGACAAATCAAAGAACATGAAAGGGTCCTTAACAATTAAAAATATTGCTAACATAAAATACATATTCCTCCAAGAGGGGGTTTGGAGGATAAAGTTTGGGCAAGTTCCTAGGATGTAGAGAAAAAGGAAGAAACAAACTATGAAAGAAGAGAAAGGAAATATAGAGAATCAATCTGGAATGTCCAACATCCAACTAAGAGGAGTACAAGAAGGGAGAGGGAGGACAATGAAGATAGCAATCTAGGGAGAGCATCTGGAAGAGTATCAAAGCTGAAGAAAGGCACAGTCTTCACAGAAAACAACTTAATAGGGACCAAGATGAAAGAGAAAAAAAGACAGTTGTATACACTACCTCACCCACCAAAAGATAAAGAAAAGATGCTGAAAGCACCCAGAGAGGAAAAAGAGGTCATCCAGAAATAACTGTTAGAGTGGCACCATCATGTGACCTAGGCTAGTTAACTGCATCTCTCTGTGCCTCAGTCTCCTGATTTGTAAAAGGAGGATAAAATAGTATCTACGTCCAAAAAGTGTTGTATTAGCATGAATTTTGGGAAAATGACCAAGTAGAAGGATCCTCACCCCATCCCATGAACAATACCAAAATAATAGCTACAAGTAGGTGACTAACTCTGAAGACTGTCAAAACAGACCTTGCGCAGCTAATCATAGAGAGGGGGGGCACATCCCAAAGGGTAGGAGGGGCAGGGACAGGGGTGGGACTTAACCCCCCTCCCACCCCCGGGAGACTAAACAGAAATGGGAGGGACATTACAAGCATGAAGATTTGAGAGTGCAGGTCTCAGCACTGGAAATCTGCACTGGAAAGACTGGTCCCCATAATGTCTGGCTTTGAAAACACCAAGACTTAACTCAGGGAGATTTTAAATCAGCAGGGCTTAACTCTGGGTATTGTAATATCAGTGGGCTTAACTCTGGGAAAGCCAGAGGGCAACAGGAAATGGAATCCCAACCCTGAAAGAGCCAGGATACTAAATAACTCAGCCTGAGACACAGCACAGAAGCACTAGTTTAAAAATGCCTGGAGTATACATGAAAGATTTATTGAACATGTGCTGGAGAGGCAAGTAATCTTACAACATCTATGGGATATTGCTCCAGAAGCAAACGTGCTAGTGAGTGCCATTTCTCTTCCCCACCTCCCAGCCTAGGTAGCTGGACATTTGTGGGAGACAACACTGTGCTCTCCATCTACCCTGCTAGCACTACGTGCCTGCCAGACATTCCCCTATGGACCTGCTCCATCATTCCCACCGGACTCCAGATGTGTCCTTCCAAAACAGCTTCTGCCCTGCCACACCCAGCAGGAGCCACTGCCAGAACAAGTGCCTCTCCAAAAGACTCCTGCCTTAAGATGGGGGAGGGATACAACCCCACATGCCAGCATGCCTGCAGTTTCTGCAACTAGGCCTCTTGGCTGGCTATCCAAGGGGTGAGCCTTGACCTTCAGTGCACTGGCAGCTATGGCAGAGAGGCTAATTGCAGACAGCTAGGCTGACCAGATTGAGGACTAGTAATGAAATTAAATCAGTAATCAAAAACCTCCCAACAAACAAAAGTCTGGAACCAGATAGCTTCACAAGTGGATTCTACCAAACATTTAAAGAAGAATTAATACCTATTCTTCTCAAACTATTCCAAATAGAGGAGGAAGAAAACTCCCAAATTCATTATATGAGGCCAGCATTACTCTGATGCCAAAAGGGGATAAAAACCCTACAGAAAATGAAAGATACAGGCCAATAGCTCTGATGAACATGGATGCAAAAATCCTCAACATAATATTAGCAAACTGAATTCAACAATGCCTAAAAAAAACAAAAACAAAAAACAAAAACCATTCACCATAATCAAGTGGGATTTATACCAGGGATGGAAAAGTGGTTTAACATTCACAAATCAACATGATACATCACATTAAGAAGAGAAGGAATAAAAACTGATCATCTCAATAGATGTAGATAAAACACTAAAATATTCAATATCCATTCATGATAAAAGCTCTCAACAAAGTGAGGTTAGAGAGAATATAGCTCAACATAATAAGCCATATGGGGAAACCGCATAATTAACATACTCAGTGGTGAAAAACTGGAAGCTTTTCTTCTATGATCAGGAATAAGACAAGGATGTCCACTCTCACCACTTTTATTTAACATAGTACTGGAAGTCCTAATCACAGCGATCAGACAAGAAAAAGAAATAAAAGGCATCCAAAGCAATAAGGAAAAAGTAGAATTTTCACAATAAGTAGATGACATGATACTATATAAAGAAAACCCCAAAGACTGTACCAAAACATGACTAGAACTGATAAATGAATTCAGTAAAGTTGCAGGATACAAAATTAATATATAGAAATCTGTTACATTTCTATATACTAATAATGAAGTAGAAAGAGGAAGCGAGGAAACACCAAAAAGAATACCTAGGAATAAATTTAACCAAGGGGGTGAAAGACCTGTACTATGAAAACTATAAGATACTGATGAAAGCAATTGAATACCACACAAACAAATGGAAAGATATTTCATGCTCATGGGCTGGAAGAACAAATATTGTTAAAATGTCCATACTAAAAAAAAAAAAATGTCCATACTACCCAAAGTGATGTACAGATTTAATGTAATCCCTACAAAATGTCAACAATTTTTTCACAGAACTAAAACAAATAATCCCAAAATTTGTATGGAACCACAAAACACCCTGAACAGCCAAAACAGTCTTAAGAAGAACAAAGCTGGAGATATTGTAACCACAGATTTTAAGGCATACTACAAAGCTATAGTAATCAAAACAGTATAGTACTAGCACATAGATAAATACATAGGTCATAGAATAGAATAGACCAAAGCATAAATACAAGCTTATATGGTCAATTAATCTACAACAAAAGAGATAAGAATATACAATGGGGAAAGGACAGTCTCTTTAACAAATGATGCTGGGACAACTGGACAGTTACATGCAAAAGAATGAAACTGGATCACTTTCTTAGACCATACACAAAAATAAGCTCAAAGTAGATTAAAGACCTAAGTGAGAGACCTAAAATCATAAAACTCTTAGAAGAAACAGAAGCAGTGATTTCTTTGACATCAACCGCAACAACATTTTTCTAGATATGTCTTCTAAGGCAAGGGAAACATGCAAAAACAAACTATTGGGACTACACCAAAATTAAAAGCTTTTGTGTAGCAAAGGAAACCACTGACAAAACAAAAGGCAACCTAGTGAATGGGAGATGATATTTGCAAATAATATATATAATATGTTAATATCCAAAACATAGAACTTATACAACTCTACACCAAAAAATAATAATCCTATTAAAAATGGCAGAGAACCTGAATAGACATTTTTCCAAAAACAGCATATAGATGGTCAACAGACCCATCACTATTCATCAGCAAAAATGCAAACCAATACCATAATGAGTTATCACCTTAAATCTGGCAGAATGAGTATAATTAAAACCAAGAAGAGCACCTGGGTGGCTCAGTTGGTTAAGTATCTGCCTTTGGCTCAGGTCATGATCTCAGGGTCCTGGGATCAGGCTCCCTGCTCAGCTCCCTTCTCCGTCTCCCCTACCCCCACTCCTCCTTCCTCTAGCTAGCTATCTCACTCTCTCAATAAATAAATAAACAACAAATAAATGACATCTTTTAAAAAGGCAACTAAAAAAATAAAATACAAGTCATAACAAGTGTTGGCAAAAATGTGGAGAAAAACAAATTCTTGTGCACTGTTGGTGGGAATGCAAACTGGTGCAACCACTGTGGAAAACAGTAGAGAGATTCCTCAAAAAATTAAAAATAGGATTACCATATAATCCAGTAATTCCACTGCATATTTATTTTATGCAAAGAAAATAAAAACACTAACTCAAAAAGATCTATGGATCACTACATTTATTGCAGCATTATTTACAATAGCCAAGATATGGAAGCAATCCAACTATCTATAGATATATGAATGGATAAAGAAGATGTGGTATATGTGTGCAGTGGGATATTACCCAGCCACAAAAAAAGAATGAGATTTTGCCATTTGCGTGAATGCATGTAGAAGGTGTAATGCTAAGTGAGAGAGTCAAATATAGACAAATACCATATGTTTTCACTCATATGTGGAATTTAAGTAACAAAACAAAAAAATGAACAAAAAGACAAAAAAATAGACTCATATATAGAGAAGAAACTGGTGTTTTCCAGAGGGAAGGTGCATTGGGAATGGGTAAAACAAAGAGAATTAAGAGTACACCTATCTTGGGGCACCTGGGTGGCTCAGTGGTTGAACATCTGCCTTCAGCTCAGGTTGTGATCCCAGGGTCCTGGGATTGAGTCCTGGATCAGGTTTCCTATGGGGAGCCTGCTTCTCCCTCTGCCTTTGTCTCTCCCTTTCTGTGTGTCTCTCATGAATAAATAAAATCTTTTTTAAAAAAAAAGAGTACACCTCTCTTATTAAATAGTGTTGTATGGTGACGTGGTAGCTACACTTGTAAAGAGCATAACATAATGCGTAAACTTGTCAAATCACTATGTTACACATCTGAAACTAAGGTAATATTAGAATCAACTGTACTCAAGTAAAAAAAAATCAATTAAAGGGGAAAAAAGAGTACACTTATCTTCATGAGCCCTGAATAGTGTATAGAATTATTGAATCATATTGTGAAACTGAAACTAATATAATGTTGTTTTTTAATTTTACTTCAATGAAAAAAGAAAAAACAACTGGTTAAGTATATCCAAAGCACAACAAAAATGTGAATGAGGCAAATATGACAAATCAGAAACCATGGAGTCCTAAGTGAAGCAGCACAGTATTTTTTGAGAGCTGAAAGAAAATTGTCAACACAAAGCCTACAATCCATGAAAATACTTTTCAGGGGTAAAGGTGAAATAAAGTCCAATGTGCATGCTTCTAGTCAGAGCTCTTACAGATTGATTTTCTCTAAGTAGGGACCCAAAGATCCAGGATCCTTCCATCTAATGAAACCATCTTCAACATGTGTCCTTGAAGGAGGAGGATATGGGGATATTTTTGTGATCCAGCCCTGGAAATGGGATATACTCTTACTACTCAAAATGCATGGTCCACACACCAGGAGCATTAACTTACCTGGGAGCCTGTTAGAAATGCCTGTTATAGGGACACCTGGGTGGCTCAGTGGTTAAGCGTCTGCCTTCGGCTTAGGGCCTGATCCTGGAGTTCCAGCATGGAGTCCCACATCAGGCTGACTCTATGGAGCCTGCTTCTCTGTCTGCCTGTGTCTCTGCCTCTCTCTGTGTGTCTCTCATGAATAAATAAATAAAATATTTAAAAACAAAAAAAAAATGCCCATTATAAATCTCAGGCCCCACCCATACCTACTGAATCTGAACTTGATTATTAAGATCTCCAGGACAGGGATGCCTGGGTGGCTCAGTGGTTGAGCCTCTGCCTTTGGCTCAGGACAGATCCCGGAGTCCCAGGATCAAGTCCCACATTGGGCTCCTTGCACGGAGTCTGCTTCTCCTCCCTTTGCCTGTGTTTCTCATGAATAAACAAATAAAACCTTAAAAAAAAAAAAAGATCTCCAGGGCATTTATGTGCATACATCATTCAGAAGCACTGCTATGTATCTGTTTATCACCTCTGTCATCGTTCAATTTTGCCATTACCGAAATGGACTATGTAGTTTATTGAAATGTAGTCTTTGTCAATGGTTAGAAGGAAAACAAAACAGTTTTGTGGACATATACTGTTTAAGTATTTTATTCTTTTCCCTATACAGAGAATACATTTGCCTCTCCCCAGAGGAGATAATCCAAAGTTTCTTCCAAGCACTGCATCCCCTGATACTAGTTTTTCAAAGTGTCTACTTACTACAATAAGTATTGTAGGCAATGTTCAGTTTTCTACATCAGTTCCAAACATGGCCCATCCTACTACAGTCACCTGTGATCTAAGAGACCAGTTATCTACCCTCCCCACCAAACACACAGAATGCAATGGGGAAGCATTGACAAGAAAGCTGCAATATAATCTCCCATTAAAAAAAAAAAAAAAGGGAGGGATATCTGGGTGGCTCAGTGGTTGAGCATCTGCCTTTGGCTCAGAGCATGATCCTGGGATAAAGGGGGGTTGGGGAATAAGTCCTTCTTATGGGCAACACAACTTTCATAACCTGCTTCCTACAGGAACAAGCTTCTTTTAGGTCTCAGCCTAAATCTGTGGACAATTCTGCTTCAAAGTTTCTTTGACAATATAACTCCATCAAAATTTTAGGAGGTTCCTAATACACTTGCCTTTAGTCAGTGCCATGTCTTAACACCCAAATTTTTTGCTAGATACAGTCCTCAGATCTGCTTTTTTTCATTCCTGAACTTGTCTCTCTTAATACTAGGGAACTTGAAGTTATTAGTTTAAGTGGGAAAACCACACTGTTAATTAGATCTTTGCCATGAGGCTCCATCACTCTGTACAGCTGCAAAATCTAAGTTTATGCCAGTTGAAGCCTTTTAAATCCTATGTCTCACTACTTAAGGTTAGCTTTTCCATCCTTTCAGATCCTTAATCTTGGCATTCTCCCTTCTCTTACCTATCTGCTTGCAAAATAGCAAATTTACTCGGAGCTCCTCACTTTCTGGCAACACCTTGCCAAATGCACCTGCTGATAATATTCTTTCCTGTCACATCCTCTAGAGCCATTGGCTCCCTGAGCACATGACCTGCTTGCAAAGTTATTACAGGTGACACTTTTGTCAGGCACACACAACATGAGCCTCCCTCTTCTCACAGCCTGGTACCCGTTTCCTTGCAGCCCACAACTTCACCACTGAGCCAGGGTTGCTGCATGTTTTAGCCTGCACTACTATTTGCAGCACCAATTTCTAAATTAGTCAGGATTGGCCAACTGCTGTATCCAACAATTTCCTAAAACTGTAACATTCATTTCTCAGTCACACAAAGGTCATGATCCTGGGTAGCTTTTGTACAACTTGCTTCTTGAAGCTCAAAAGTTTAGATCTCTTGTATCTTGTGACCCACCTTCAACACAGGGCTTCCAAGGCTGTTTTGGAAGAAGACCATGTGTAGGAATTCCATTTGGACTATAGGTGCAAATAGTGCATATTGCATCTGCTCACATTTTACCAAAACTAATCATACTAGCCTAAACTAGATTCAAAGACGTTAGGCATAAACAGCTACAAAAAGCCCGAGAAATTTAAAAAGCAGCAGCAGCTTGGAAAATATCATCTTCCTATGTCACAAGAATGAAACTGGAACAATTTGGTGGACCCATAGCTTTGGCTTTCCCAAAGCAGTTACAGATTGGAGCAGGAGGTCATATCGTTCTGAAAATAAAGACTTAAAGAATTAAGAGGACTTTTTTTTTTCAATTAATAGCTTTATTTTCCCTCAATATACACTTAGAAAATAGGTCTAAGAAAAGGTTTCATGAAATAGACCAGAGGACTATATACAAAGTGAAGAGTTCCAAATCAGCAAGACAAAGTGCACGGACGAAGCATTCTCCCCTCAGGGCCATGGCAGCCTAGGACGGGTCCCATCAGAGGTGAGGCAGGCTCTTGGATGGCTTTTGAGTTTAGCTGAGTAATTGTGCTGATCTTCAGGAGTTTGCTGCTTACATACTTATTCTTGATGGCGATGAATTTCGTTAAGTTTTCATTAACTTTCACTACATTTTTGGCCATGTGCTTGCTGCATGACTTCCAATAGTTCATTCTCTGTGTATCCATTATAATACTGCTGCTTTAAGTTCCATTTTCCTTGGCCCAGAATCTTTTGGGACAGGCAGGAAACAGCCGCTGCCACCTTTGAAGGGTGATAATGCACCAGGTCGTAGTCAATGAGAGTCAGCTCCGTGAGATATTTGGCTAAAGTGTGCTGTTCCACATCAACCTTCCCAGCTTTTGATGCCTGCTTTAAGAAATGCAGTGGCAAAGGTCGACCCAGCTCAAATTTCAGTTCTTTCAAAATCAATGTTTCCATTTCTTGGATCTGGGAACTGGTATAAGCATTGTCTGTGATGTAAACGAAGTCTTCAATATTTGGAGAAAACATCTCCTCATACTTGGAAGCCAAGAGCAGAGCTGTAATCCCAACCACCTGAAGCTTCTTACAAGAAACCAGCTAAACCTGTAAAACTCGGTCCATGGTGGCGATGCACATATACAGAGTCTCCTGCAGCAGCCTAAACTTGGAGTGGACTTGCACCAGCCAGTCCACCAGGATGGAGCGTATGCATCTGTTTCTCTCTCTTCCATCTAAGAAGTGTGTGTGGATTTATGGACTGCAGAACCTCAAGCTGCCGTAGATACTGGTAGCTATCCTTAACATAGTCACTGCAGAGCTGAGGGCTCTCCCAGTCCTCATTATCAATACCCTCAATTTTGCAGAGCAAGGCATCAGAGGAAGCTTGGCAGTAGATACTATGATTGAGAAGTGGGATTACACTGAAGACATGAATAAGGCATGCATTTCTTCTATTAAGAAAAAAAAGAAAGGCAATTAGAAGTCTCCAGAAAACCCAAAAGCTATAGAAAAAAATTATGCTCTGGGATGCCTGGGTAGCTCAGCAGTTGAGCATCTGCCTTTGGCTCAGGGCATGATCCCAGAGTCCAGGATCAAGTCCCACATCAAGCTTCCTGCATGGAACCTGCTTCTCCCTCTGCCTATGTCTCTGCTTCTCTCTCTCATGAATAAATAAAATCTATAAAAAAAGAAAATTATGCACTGAATATGAAGGAAAATAAAAAGTTGCATGACATTGAACAGTTGATGGAATATAAAGAGATAGAAAGAGGAATAGAAAGAAACCATTTGTCCTCAAAGTCTGTCATAGTTTCATTAAGGAAGATCCAAGGCCAGTGAAATTGAACAGAGAACTGTAGAGAAGGAAAGTTAATCCTAGAGTATTACTTGACTCAACAGGATAAAAGGAATGTAAATACTGTTCATTGGCTTTCAATGCATAGACTCAACATGCAATGAAGCACACAATGCTTAGAATACAAATATTAACAGCTATGAAAATATAAAGCAAAAGTGTAGTTAATAGAAGAGTAGACAGGAATAGCTAGGTATAGGTAAAGATATAGTTAACAGAAGGAGGAAAATAAAGCATCCATTTATATAACAGAGTTGCTATGGACTGAATTGTTTCTCTCAAATACATGTGTTGAAACTCTAACCCCTGATGTGACTGTATCTGGATAAGGTTTTTAGGGAGATAATGTTAAAGGAGTTCAGAAGGGTGAGGTCTTCCTCTACTAGGACTGGTGTCCCCATAAGTAGAGGAAGAGATCTCTGTGCAGAAGTCATGGGAGGACACAGTGAGGAAGTGAGCCAGAAGGAAAATCTTCACCAAAAACCAAACCTGACAGAACCGTGACTGTGGACTCCTGGAATCCGCAACTGAGTGAGAAAATTAGTCTGTTGTTTGAGCCTCCCTGGCTGTGGTATTTGGTTATGGTGGCTCAAGCCAACTAACATAGGAGTCAAGAGACTAAAGTTGATGGTAGAAGGGTAGAGATTTAAAAATATAAAGTTATGATGAACCCACTAAATTCTACTCATAAAATAAATATAACATATATTATCTAACTAGAATTTCAAATAAAATTTTGGGATAGAAAGCAAAAATAAAAATATAAAGTTATGAAGGTCAATAACCAAAAGAAAAATTTTAAATTATCAAAAGTTGAGACAAAAAAGAGGAATAAGTATGTATGTGTATGCTCTCAAAATGACTGCTTATCTCAAGTAGGCAGAAGAAAAGGCATCAGGAGGGAGGAGAATAAATGGGCCTTGTTCTTGGGCAACGTCCTCAGAGATCTGCAAGGAAATGGGGTCTGTGCACCCATGCCCAAGACAGACATGGTGATTGGCAGCTTTAAGGTATTAGGCAGTGGTTCCTGCCTCCTGTATTCGAGTACTTGTGTAGATTTATCCCCTTGTGGGATCCCTGGGTGGTGCAGCGGTTTAGCACCTGCCTTTGGCCCAGGGCGCGATCCTGGAGACCCAGGATCGAATCCCACATCGGGCTCCCGGTGCATGGAGCCTGTTTCTCCCTCTGCCTGTGTCTCTGCCTCTCTCTCCCTCTCTCTGTGTGACTATCATAAATAAATAAAAATTTAAAAAAAAATTTATCCCCTTGAGTATAGGCTGCACCTGGCACCTTGCTTCTAATAAATAGAATGTGGTCAAAGGCATGTGAGATGTCATGAGGTTAAGTGACAGACTCCAAATTTCATCTGGCCATCTTTCTGGTTCTCTTTTGCTTGCTCAGGTGAATGCCAGCTGCCAAGTTGTGAGCCACCCTGAGGGAAAGGTCACCCAGAAAGATGCTAAGGGAGGCCTCTGGCCAACTGCCAGCAAGGACTTCTCGCCTTAAGTCTGACGGCATGTGAAGAATTGAATCCAGACAGAAAGCACATGAGCGAGCTTGGCGACATCCTCCAATTGAGCCTTCAGATGGGATGCAACCCTAGAAGACACTCATCTCGATTGCAACCTCATGAGAGACCTTAATATGGCTAACGCACACCTGAATTCTTGCCCCACAGATTCTGTGAGATAATAAATGTTTGCTGTTTTTAAGTCTAATGTTTGAGGTAAATTGTTTCACAGCAATAGGAAATAATTTTTTATTTGTAAAAAATGATGATTTACTTTTCTCATTCAGAGTTGTGGCCAAAGTCACTGCACCATCCTTCTCACATCTGGGGTATGAGAGAGACTGCCATTTGTCTACCAATAATCATTCTCCTCATCTTCCCCATTAACACAGTCTGCTCATATTTACCACCTTACCTCACTTCCTTTGATGATGCTCATGTCATATACTTTAGGCTAAACAATCTAAAAGCAGTTTGGGGGAGGGGGCATCCAGGAAAGACCCTGAAAAAAGGACCATACCCAGCTGGCACATGTGTTTTTACTGCTCGTCCTTTCTTGCTTCATTCCCACATGAACCCAGTGCTGGAGCCACAGCAGCCACGATGTACTGTGAGGCAACAAGCACATGCTATAAAAGCATGAGCAGAAAGACAGGAGTCCAATCTGCAATGGCATCCTGGAAATGTATACTAGCCCTGATCTGACTACCATAGAGCCACTAATTTGGTTAAGCCATTGTTTGTCTGCTTTGAGTTACTTGCAGCCACACTTAGTTCCTAAGTCATACACAGGTTCTTGGCATGCCTGCTGAGACATAGGTAATGCCACCTGAGCTCACCATTTAAAAGCATTCCTTCTGCCATACATAATGGATCCATGGTATCTACTGATATCTCCTATGAAAGGAGGATTTAGGGGATCCCTGGGTGGCGCAGCGGTTTGGCGCCTGCCTTTGGCCCAGAGCGCGATCCTGGAGACCCGGGATCGAATCCCATATCGGGCTCCCGGTGCATGGAGCCTGCTTCTCCCTCTGCCTGTGTCTCTGCCCCTCTCTCTCTCTCTCCTGTGACTATCATAAATAAATAAATTCAAAAAAAAATTAAAAAAAAAAAGAAAAAAAAAGAAAGGAGGATTTATCTCAGAAGAAACTTATTTTCTATTTTACACAAATTCCTGTTTATTATAAAAAGCATGATATTTCTAGGACATTTAGTATAGGAGAAAATAGACTCAGAGACTGTCAGCATACTGTAGCAAGATATGACACCCATTATGGTCCTTAGTCAATAATTCAATAAAGGATTAAAATATTTCAATAAATTATTCAATACATATCTTGTGCTTTAAGTATATATAGCATATATATAACCTTCAGCATGGCAACTCCACTTCCACTCTCAACTTAGGTTTCCTTAGGGAAATAATTTGATAAGTAGGAAATACAGATGCTATCAGGGAAGTTTTCAGATAAGCCATGGGAATTCCAAAAGACCTTTTACATTTATTTTTTAAAATTGTATTTATTTGAGGGAGATCGTGCACAAAGAAGGTAGGGGCAGGGACCGAGGGAGAAGCAGACTCCCCACTGAGCAAGGAGCTTGGCAAGAAGCAGGGCTTGATCCCAGGACCCCGGGATCATGACCTGAACTGAAGGCAGATACTTGACTGAGCCACCCACGTGTCCCAAGACCTTTTAAATTTCTATTTGACTTAGATTAGCCATGCTCTGCTTAAAATCTTGGATGACTTCTATTGCATATAGGATTAAATACAAATCCCTCTGTGGGTTTCCAGTCACAGCCAAAGGGTCCAGTCCCTCCTTCCTTTCTCCCCACTTCCCTCTGTACTCTTCCACGCTCAAAAGTTCCTATTCACTTATGCAGAGCAGAACCATCTCCTTGTTTATAGTCTCTTCCCACCTAAACCATCAAATCTTCACCATCTACCACCAAGTTGTTAAGATATTATTTGCCTCCTTTTTTATGGGTGCTAGCTCTTCAGTTTTTGTCCCACTGAATTTCCTCAACTAACCCTGTTGGTAGATGTAGTGTGTCATTCTTTTTTTTTGAAGATTTTATTTATTCATTCATGAGACACACAGAAAGAGGCAGAGACACAGGGAGAGGGAGAAGCAGGCTCCATGCAGGGAGCCCGATGTGGGACTCAATCCCGGGTCCCCAGGATCACACCCTGGGCCGAAGGCAGTGCTAGACCACAGAGCCATCCGGGTTGCCCCACAGAGCTATCTGGATTGCTCTGTGTCATTCTTTCTTACTCAGAAATACTTAGTCCAAGCTCTTCAGGGTGGTATTCAAGTTCTTTCACCAACTGACCCACCTCACCTTTCTAGGTAGGCTCATGGCTGTTGTTAAATTGAACTTAACGTAATCAGTTTGAAGCCATGATCTCTAGGTGCCTTTTCTAAATGTAAAGATGAAAACTAGGAACAAGTGGTGTGTTGGGAAATGTGATTACTGACTAACCCATGGGATGGACCTGGACACTCAGAGGCTCCCCACTCATCCCCTGTCCTTGGAACATGGGTTCTAAGTCTTTCCCACTGCCAAAGGCTGCTTCATGAGCAGAGCCTCGAGATGGTGATGTGATATTGAAAACACCTGCACAGTATATGTGACTGAGCTCAGTTAGGGCCTCTTTAAGAGCTTTTAAGATCTGGAGAGCAGGTGTGGGGATCCATTCGTCTTGCTGCCACCAAAGACAGGCCTCAAATGTTTGTTCCTTTTGCTATGATTAAAACTGCTACCTACCACGCTGGAGTGGCCTGCCTCTTTGGTGTCTCCCGCTCTCTGTGTGTGGGGGCAGGTCTCAGATTACACCAGGAAAGCTCCCAAGAGGGCCGGGAAGCCACAGATGCAAAACCCTCATGGGCACATCATGCCAATGTGCCTGAGCACACAAATCATCTTCAGGTTAAGAAGGTCTATTGTTCAACTCCATCCACGATCATTCTTGGTAACTCCTCAGAGTTGTATTCACCATTAACATAGACAACAAATCTAACCAGTATTGATCCCCCCCCCCTATATATATGTGTTTTTTTTATAGCATCCTGGAAAATGCTATAAAAACAATGTGTATGAAGTGAGCCAAGTAGAAACCAAGAAATTGCAGAACATATTGAAAAGGGATTCACCTTTTGTCACAACTGACTGAACTCCCTCAATGGTTGCCACATCACACAGCAGCCAGAGCCTGCAAGGGTCTGGGCACATTCCAGCAATTAACTCTACTATTTTGCGTTTTGCCAAAGATGCACCAAGTACCCTACAAGGCGCCTTTTACAACAGCCAAATGGAGCTATAAGGGAAGCAGCTGAGCACACAGAAGGATCGCTGGGAAAAGGGGCTTCAGATGGAGATCTAATCTGGGTCATGGTCTCCAGGTACGTAGAGGAAGGACCTTGCTTAGAGGACAGCTGAGTGAAATGAGAAGGAAGCCGAGCTGTGCACCTCCAGGGAGGTCTTAACTCACTTGATGTCTTAACCCCCAAATCTTGAGAAAATGTCCAAAACACACTATTACCTTACCAGCATTTGGGGAATCAGATGAAAATACCTGGATTCTGTCTTGGGGTTGGCACACACAGTGTCTTAAGTGAAAAGAACTTTTTCAAAATCAGTAGGAACACCTCCCTGACATCTCTGAAAGGGGGTTGTGCTCCCAGCAGGAGGTGGGGAGGGATGGGAGAGGACCGAGTCAATGTGAACTCAATGCAAAGGAAGAAGGAAGGTGCCCTGGCTGCCTTGGAGGTTACACGAGGGGATTTTCAGGAATGCTGGACTCATTCTATGATTCATTGATGCTTTTACATGCCTTTGTAGTAAATATTTATCATGCAGCCACAACTGGACACACATTTTGCTAGGCCTTAGGGTGACAGCATGAAACATGAAAAACCAATTACCTGGACAGCACACAGGTTACTATCTGGTTAGGGGAAAAAACATTAAATACAATTTACTTTGACAGAGTCTTGCCTATTCCCTAAAAACTGGCATTTCCCAGCCATTGAGGCTCATTGAGAAAAGATTTCCTGACACACAAACTAGCCCAGCTGTGGACCACCCTATGGAAATCATTTGGGAAGATTTCTTGTCCCAAAGCTCCCTGTTAAAAATCTCATTTCCACTCAGGAAATCTTTCCTCATGGAAAGGAACTTATGAAAAACATCTGCTGTCCCTTGCCAGACTGCATCTCTCAAGGCTGATTGCTCAGACTTTCTGTCTGTGGTTGTTTGGTTTCTTAAGAAACAGGACACTAGGTGGAACCTGTGTTCTGTCCATGTCCTCTCTAAACAGGCCAGCCACAGCCTCACGTGGCCTCCACTGTTCCATTTCTCTGACTTCTGCTCTCGGGCCACTACTGGCCCCCACCCTAGACAGAATGAAATGCAATATTCACCAAAAAGTAGATGATCACACATAAATAAGGTTTTCCCTGCATTCATTTTATCCCTTAAGTCAGGATTTTTGTCCCGTTATCCTAAAGATTCTATTTACGTGCCTTGTCCAGAGAGACCAGCCACGCGTAATGCTTTGAAAAGTAAAAACAGGGCCACCTGGGTGGCTCAGTGGTTGAATCTCCGCCTTTCACTCAGGGCGTGATCCCAAGGTCCTGGGATCAAGTCCCGCATCAGGCTCCCTGCATGGAGTCTGCTTCTCCCTCTGCCTGTGTCTCTGCCTCTCTCTGTGTCTCTCATGAATAAATAAATAAAATCTTAAAAGAAAAACTAAAAACAAGCTCACCTGGCTAGCTCGGTGGGAAGCGTATGCCACTCTCCATGGGGGGGAGGGGGAGGTCGTGAGTTCGAGTCTTATGTTGGGCGTAGGGATTACACAAAACTTTAAAAAAGTACTAAAAGCAAATAAAAATTGACGACGATACCCTTGGACGAGTCTCGTTTCAAGAATTTTGTCTCTGCAGAACAAGGAGGCCGCCCCTAGGGTGTCTTGGAGTTTTAACATCTAGGAATCTTCATTTCTGTGCTGACGGGGGGGGGGGGGGGATCTGGAGAGACACGGGACCACTGCACCTGGGGACACACAGCCAGGCGCCCGCGCAGCACCTCCCAGGGTGTGTGTGTGTGAGAGAGAGAGAGCTGGGCCGAGGGAGGAGGGAGGAGGTCCTGTGAGTACGTGGGGCCCAGGACCATTCCCTTCGTGCCGAAGCATCCTTCACGGTGTCTTCCACTCATCCCACCTGCCAAACAGCCACAGACGCCGAACACCGCACACAAGGGGAAGGAACAAGCCTCCTGAGGCGCCCCCGCAGGTAGACGTGCCAGGCCGCCAGAATTCGTGGGTCCCACTCCGCCTTTCAACCACCCTGGGCTCCTCTCCCGCCCTCCCGAGGCTGTAGGTCGCAGCGCCCGCCCACCTGCGCAGCGCGGAGCGGGCCTCGGGCAGAGGCGGCGGCGCGCAGGTGGGACTCGGCGCAGGTGGGCGGGCGCTGCGCAGGTGGGGCGGTGGGGGCGGGGCTGGGGGCGGGGTACCAGGGCGTGGGCGGGCGCCCTGGCTGGGCGTCTCCTTGCATCTCTGGTGGCAGGTGCACAGTAGGGCGCAGGGGTGAGCGGAGGAGTTTGCCTGGGTGTGCTTACGGGTGTGAGCCGCGCCTGCCCGCGCATTTTAATCCGCTAAAGGAAGGAGAGTGCCCCCCAGAAAGCCCGAGGAGCACTGTTTGTTCCAGACGGCCTGGGGATGGGTCGGCTCTGTGTAGCGGGTTCCCTGGGAGCTCAAAGGAGGATGAAGCGTCATGGGGAATGTTCTGGACACATGCAGCCTTCTCCTTCCTCACCCACCCGACCAGCTGCTCATGAACCTCCCCCGGGGCAGTGGTTCTCAGCGCGGCGCCAGCGGCGCTGGGGAACTTGCTAGAAACGCAGGTTCTCGGCCCCACCTCCCCATCCCTGGAAGCAGCCGCTCCAGCGGTTGACTCTCTCCCACCCGAGCTGTTTCCTCAAGGTCTCCAGGTGGTTCCCAGCAGGCTAGGAGCGCCCACTGGCGCCCACAGGGACCCTCCGCTGGGTTTTATCGCTGAATGCGGGGAGCACACACGCAGGACCTTCAAACACACACACACACTGGCCACACCTTCATGTGTTTCGTTTTTTACCAGTTTAACCAGCTGTTCAGATAGAAGCCCAGGTCCCGCGGAGGGCTGACTGTGGATAGCCATGCCCTGGGAATTCTTTTCCCAGACACTTGGATGATGAAAAACTCGACAAGAGCATTCTTGTGTTTCACATTACACTGTGCGGGAGATTTGGCTTTCAAGCCACAGGTAAACCAGTAGAGTCACTGAGCCATGTGTTTCTTTCCTCTTCCCGCCCAAACTCACGTGCATAAAAAATATTTTTCCAGAGTCCGTTGTCTGGTCTTTATTTTGTTCATGTTTTTTTAGATATTTAAACTTTTATTTTTTTTTTTTTGTCTTTTAAAAAGATTTTATTTATTTATTCATGAGAGACACAGAGATAGGCAGAGGGAGAAGCAGGCTCCCTGTGGGGAGCCCAATATGGGACTCAATCCTGGATTTGGGGATCATGCCCTGAGCCAAAGGCAGATGCTCAACAACTGAGCCACCCAGGCGTCCCAAACTAGGGCGTTTTTTATTTTATTTTATTTATTTTATTTTATCTATTTTATTTTATTTATTTTATTTTATTTTATTTTATTTTTTTATTTATTCTAGAGACAGAGAGAGAGAGGTAGAGACACAGGCAGAGGGAGGAGCAGGCTCCATGCAGGGAGCCTGACATGGGACTCCATCCTGGGAATCCAGGATCAGGCCCTGGACTGAAGGCGGCGCTAAACCGCTGAGCCACCTGGGTTGCCCCTATATTTAAACTTTTAAAATAAATTTCTGAAGCTTCTAGTAAAACTGGTATGAGCAAATGTATATAAACCACTTTCTTCATTTGTTTGATCACATTATTTTGATTATTTCTCTGAAATGAGATTTCTTCCCCCCCCCCCCGCTCTTTTTGTTTTGATAGATGCTTATTTGATTGTCTATTTTAGATCTAAACTATATTGGAGCAACCTTTAAAATTCCAGTCCAAGGGAGAGACCCCGGGTGGCTCAGCAGTTAAAGCCTCTGCCTTCAGCTCAGGACGTGATCCTGGAGACCTGGGATCAAGTCCCACATTGAGCTTCCTGCATGAAGCCTGCTTCTCCCTCTGCCTGTGTCTCTGCCTCTCTCTCTTTCTGTCTCTCATGAATAAATAATTAAAATCTTCCAAAAAAATAAATCAAAATAAAATAAAATTCCAATCCAGGGCACCCGGGTGGTTCAGTGGTTGAGCATCTGCCTTTGGTTCATGATTATCCTGATCCTGGGGTCCTGGGACCAGTTGCAGGTCGGGCTTCCCATGGGCAGCCTGCTTCTCCATCTGCCTATGTCTCTGCCTCTCTCTGTGTGTCCGTTATGAATAAATAAATAAAATCTTTTAAAACTCCAATCCATTCATGTTTTTTTTTTCTTCCTCCCATGGTCAAGTCTATGTATTTCCCAGAAATTCCTACCTCTGGTTCTTCTCCTGTCCTCTTGATTTTCCTCCGTGGCTGTGGTTCCTTTGCTTACCAAACTACTGCTTTCTATAGGCACTGAGTCTTTGTCCCTGTCTCCTCCTAGTAATTATTTCAGATATGTGTTCAGCTGATGGCAGCCATCTGGTCAGGACCTCATGCTCTAACCATTCTTGATTAGCCCCATTTTACAGCTGAAGTTAACTCAGTGATAGTCATTAGCAAACACCGGGCCTTCCTGTCTCTCATATTTAGATAGATATTTGAATTATTTTATAATTAATAAAATCTCTCATAAATAAGAACAGGGAATTCAAATTCATTCACTGTGATGTGAATTGTTCTGAGTTAGGAAGAAATCTACAGGGATCTTTTCTCCTGAAATACTGATTCAAGTATTTGGTACGCTACAAGTCCAACGAGAAGACACCAGGGGGCGTGAGATACTTTTTCCCCCCTCTGGCCAGCCCAATCACCTAGTTGATGAAGAAAACACTTCCCTCCAATGTTATGTTTGTGACCTTTCCACCTAGGAGACCTCTGTTTTTTTCATAGTTTATATATTTTCCTATTATGAATCTTCTTTTTTCCCCCATCCACCTGCCCAGTGCACAAATCTAACTGGTTACATATTACCTAAAAATAAAATATCTGGGCCAGGAGATTAATATTTGTCTGTTTCACATAATTTACTCCCAAAGCAGTAGCTGAAGCCTGGACATACATTCTCTCCTGTATCAAACAGCATCCTTTTACTTCAGAATATTAGGATATTCAAAAGGTGCTTTATGGGGAAAAAAATATGGTAGTCTTAGCATGGAGTAGGGAGTATTTCCTAGAAAATACTTACTGGGGAAATAAGCCCACCAGTAACCCAAACAAAATGTAAATGACAGGCATGATATGGTTTTCAATAAATATTAGTTAACCTGGATGCATTTATAAGAGGTGCTTTAGGATCAGTAATATTCGACACTTTGAACCACATATACCCTAGGATTAAAAATAATTTTTCTGTCCTTTCTTGAATAATATTGGAGAATTTCAAAAGCAATTTGTTTCATTTTCCAAATTGTCAGTGTTCTTATAACAATGAATTTTTTACCTGCCCCCTTAGAGATTCTGAGGGTCTGCCTGTTTTGGTTGGGGAAGTAATCAGCTTAGGTACTGAGAGCAGCAGGACTCTATCATGTTACTGACAGGAGACAAATGACAAATGTTGAGTTTGCTTCTGTTGTCATCTCAGGTCAAACTCCCTGCCCTTTCTATCCACCTGCCCAGGCCGTCTTCAGACTTCTGGTAGAGTTATCTATCATCCAACTACGTAACCTTGGCAAACTACGGGGGTGACCGTTGAATTCCATCCCCCCACCTGCAGAATCCATCCAGCCTGACTTCTCCTCCCAGCCTCAGTCCCCTGCACCCCCTCCCATGCTCTTCTAGTCACAAGGCCTTCTCACCGGCCCTTTTCAGATGGGTTTGCCCTCTCAGAGTCTCCTCTCCCTGCCTGAAATGCCCACCACCTCTTCTTCACTCAGCTTAGAAGCCTCCTCTCCACTCCCTTCATTGGCTTTCTCTTTTGAGCTCAGTTGAACCAGATCTGTTTTAGCGCTCATCACATCTTATCTTCATCCTATAGACTGCCTTTTACTCCTCTGTTCCCACTGCTTAATGCAGGTCTTCCACATAGTAGAAAATCAACGATTACTAGGTAAATAAAATTATGGCTAGGTTAATGGAATCATCTGTGGCTGAACTTTTCTGCAGGTTTAGTATCCTTACATCCCATGAGTGATTCAAAGAGTTTAACCAGGCCTTCAAAATCCATTCTTACGGAAAGCAATGGATTTAAAGGAGAGAATTCCAGATCTGACTAATCATTTCAATCTATCATGTCTACTATATAAGGTGCTTTTGATTTCTGTTCCGTATTTCAGACAGTGTTCCTGAGTACACACAGGCGGCTCGCTCTAGCCACTCTTCATTCCCCAAGGAGCACACCTTCCTAGAATCTGCACCGGCTAATTTTCGTCTTCTAATTCCACTATCTCTCAAATACCTACAAGCTAAATTTCTTGATGCTGCTTCCAGAAGTAGCTTTGGAACAATTAACTAAAAATTAGGCTAATCCAACAAAAAACTCCAGTACAGGAAGTAGGATTATGTTGCATTTCTTCTACCGGGTAAATCCTTCCTTAACTTTCAAGAGAAAAAGATACTTTAAAACTCTTTTCTTGTACATAATACTTAATCTCATCCTGCGCCACAGTCTTTTCTGCTCCAGTTTCAAAATAGCAACTACAGCTGCCAGGAGAGACCCTTCCCCAGGAATTTTGAGGCCACTAATCAATTTCACAGCTGTAGGCAAAGCACTTGGCTGGGAAATGTTTTCTGCAAGACAGACAAGGTGCTTTGACCTTGTGGGGCAGCCAGAGGGTTAAGCCAAAGGAGTAAAGGTAGCTGGAACAGAGGGAGGCCATAGGTGGGCTGGGCTCCTCTGCTCGGTACCTTTCCCTTCCCCACTTGCCTTGTTCACAAACTGAGCCAGGGAACAAGGAGACTCCAAATCCTCCACCGGCCCCTGGGAGCAGAGATCTGGGAGGGTCAGAGCTGCTGCTCGGTTCCACCTCCCGGAACAGTGCGCAAGACCCAACTTAAAGTGTCTAAGGAAGAAAGATTCTCCTTTTGAATGACATTTCCTCTTCTCTGGTGGTTTTCACCCTTGGTGGACATCAGAACCACCTAAATGGTTTGTTGAAACACTTCAGGGCTCTGATTCCATGGGTCTGAGGAAAGACCCAAGGATGGGCACTTCTAACACTTCCTCCCATGATGCTGAGGCTGCTGACCCTGGAGCCACCCTGAGAGCCACTGCTCTTCTCTGCCCAGTCTACTGTCTTTCCCTCGA
Source organism: Nyctereutes procyonoides (assembly GCF_905146905.1). Classification (NCBI taxonomy): domain Eukaryota; kingdom Metazoa; phylum Chordata; class Mammalia; order Carnivora; family Canidae; genus Nyctereutes; species Nyctereutes procyonoides. The sequence continues at coordinate 6,640,834 of NW_026575033.1, read as the reverse complement.
ATATTTACTCACAAGAGTTTTCTGCTGTGTCTCTCCTACAAACACACTGCTTCACTCCCAACACATTTCTTCAAATGTCAGTTTGGACTAATCAGAGGAGGGCGGTAGACTAACAAGCATATGGTCAAATAATCATTCTTGCCTAATTTCAGAGTAAATGTGTCAGGAGAATAACAGAAAGGACTGTAATAAAGAATCATAATTTTAACAGATTTCCTCTCCTTAGGCTGCAGAACATATTTCATTGATAAGTTTCATGAACACTGTACACTTTTGCTGAGCATCTGTGCTGGTCTGTGGTGGGATTACAGCATTTCCTGTGACCCAGACTCTCTTTACCCAGAAAATCAAGATCGATTTCATGCACAAAGAGCAGTTTCCAAATGGAAGGTGACTTCTTCATTTCCTACCCAGAATACATTGTCCATCAGGCCATTGGGTGACTTCTTGTAAGTGAACATCTCCATTCTTGCTGGAGCCCATCCCAGTGACTGTGTAGCTCAGTGGTTAAGAACCTGGTTCTGGAAAAACAACAACAACAACAAAAAACCTGGATCTGGAGGCAGACAGATCTGACTTGGACCTGAGAAATCTTCTGAACCCTCTGTTTTGTGCATGTGGATGCATTTTAAGTTATAAATTGGAGATGACAACTCTTAACTCATGGAGAAGTACCAAATCCATGCCTTGGTTGAATTCTTCATGGTCGAGTGGTAATCACCGAAGCCAAAGCCAAATATCACCATCATAACATAGATTTCTAGAATGAAAGAGTAAGCCTGAATTGTTCTAAAAATGTAATCATTAACTGTATCAGTTATGTATTGTCACAATACTGCAGTGCAACCACAAACTAAAGTGGCATACAATCATAAACATTCATCTTTCACCATTCTCTTAGTCAGCTGGGTGGTTGTGCTGCTCTGGGTCAGAGCTAGAGGATCTCAGCTAGGTTTGAGTCTGCTCATGCATACGGCTGTAGTCACCTGGCCCGTCAGCTGGGGGCTGACTGGTCAAGGCTGCCATCCCCTCTGACACCCAGTCTCTGCTCTGAGTGGCCTCTCCTACCTATTCCAGGAGACAGTTGAGCTTGTTCTCAGGGCTCAACAGGGGTTCAAAGAGTGAGAGCAGAAGCATACAAACCAGTGAGGTCTCTAGAGATTAGGCTTAGACCTGGCATAGAAGTCACTCCTGCTGCATTCTGTTGGCTAAAGTAAATCACAAAGCTGCCCAGATTCAGAGTGGGAAAATAGACTCCATCTCTTCAAGGGAGGGTCTTCAAAGTCACATTGCAAAGGCTATGAATAAACGTTGGGGCAGAGAATGTGTCATTTTTTTTTCAGTCAACATACTATATTAATAAGATTTATTTTTAAGATTTTATCAATCAAATGTAATAAACCATTTTTAAAGATTTTCTTTATCCGGGCACTCGGGTGGCTCAGTGATTGGGCATCTGCCTTTGGCTCAGGTCCTGAGATTGAGTCTGCATCAGGCTCCCCATGGGGGTGGAGCCTCCCTCTGCCTATGTCTCTGCCACACTCTGTGTTTCCAATGAATAAATAAATAAAATCTTTTTTAAAAAATTAAAGAAAAAAAGACTTTAGAGAGAGAGAGAGAGAGCATGTGCGAGTAGAGGGAGGGCCAGAAGGAGATGGAAAGAGAATTTCAAGCAGACTCTCTGCTGAGGTTGAAGGAGGGCTCAATCTCATGACCTTGAATCATAACCTGAGCTGAAACCAAAAGTTGGATGCTTGACTCACTGAGCCACCCAGGCACTCCAAATGTTACAAATTTAACATTATGGAAAAGAAACAATTTCTTCACTGTCAGCTTCTAGATTTCTAGTGGCTACCTACATTTTTACAATACTAGCTAGAATTCGTTTTCACCTATGATTGGTAGAGAAGCAAGGGATTTGAGCAGCTCATTTCTAAGTAAATATTCTGTTCTTCTTCTTTTAGCGCTTATTATGGCTGGAGCAGAGATATTTATCCTGGATTTTGCTGTAGAGTAATGTGGGAGGTTTTCCTGTGAAATTTTTAGTGGTAAGGTTAACATGCTATTTTAAAGCAAACATACAAGAAAATTGAAGAATTCCTAAATAGTTTTCTTCCTTAAAAGGGCCATGGCTTACATAGAATTTTTTTTCAAACAGAAAAAATAAATACAATTCTTATTTAAGGTTAAGAGTGCTACTGCACAAAGACAATTCTACAAAATCTACAATTATAATAAATTGATAATCATTATTCTGCCTCATATTATCATTTCAATATGCATGAAATGAACATTTGTTGATTCAAAAAAAGGATGTATCTTGAAGCAGACACACTTTATTTTACATAATCTTAATGATTTCCATACTCAGCATAGTCTTACTAAAATAAATATAGATTTAAACTTCAACTGATAGACTGATAGAATTCCAAATTCCAAATCCACAAAAGTGATTTTCAGTCAAGTTTCACATAGAAGCACTTACCTATCTTTGAAAGCAAATGCTGTATTTCACTATTAACAACTAATGCAAGTGTCGCACCATGTTTGTATTTAAGATTTTATTTATTTATTCATGAGAGACACAGAGAGAGAGGCAGAGGCACAGGCAGAGGGAGAAGCAGGCTCCCTATTGGGAGCCTGATACGGGACTCGATCCCAGGACCCCGGGATCACCACCTGAGCCAAAGGCAGATGCTCAACCACTGAGCCACCCAGATGCCCCTATTTTGCCTGTTTTAAGGATATGTTGCAAATATGATTAAACCCAGAATAAGCTTTCAAAGAGTATGGAATCTGTAGAATTACTTATGATAATGTTTCAAAACCAAATGGATAACTGATTGATCTTTGAATTAAAGTATATACTTCTTAGAGCCCATTCCAAGTCTAGAATCTTGGGATTCTAAGTAGATAATTAGTTTCTGCAAATAGGTTGGATCGATATTGAAAATGTGACTATAAATAGGCATGTATAACTTTGGCTACAGGAAAGCTATTAATTCCTAGAGATTTTGCTTTTGTATACTATAATAATTTATTTCTTTAATATTTGTATTTCAGGTTCAAATACCTGCATGTGTTAAACAAAAGCAGACATTAGTTTCTCATTCTTCCCTCCTTCAACAAGAAAGTATACAGTCTATGGATGATGCAAAGGTAAATTGGACACTGTCCTTGCCTTCAAAGTCTTAGATGTCAGAGCAGTGACTTGGAGAAAACTTACCTAAAATTTAAAGTAAAATCATGATGACCAGCTGATTGCTCCCCATACCTGACCTCCCAGACTTTATTTGCACCTCATTCTCTCCTACCTTCATCATCCACTGAATCATCAGCCCCTGGAGTAGGTTTATGGGATTGACATTCCAGGTAAGCAGCAGAGCCGTTTCAGCCTTTGGTCATCTTCTTTCTTGTATATTGCTCTTTTTCCTGTGGATTTAGTACATTTTTGCTGGCATAATGTCAATGTTTATTTCTGTTTAAATCTAGTACCTCGAGGCTCCGTTAGGCAATTGTTTGTAATGGTTGGGTGTTCAACTCAACTGTCTCACAGCCAACTTTTAGCCAGAAGATGGAGTCCAAGAGCCAAAGACGGGAAATCTTGGGCCTGTTATGGCTGTCATAGACTTTCCTCTATAGTGAAAGGTTTGAAATTATATTCTTTGCTGTGACACTTAGAGCCCAAAGTTTAGCATCGTAATACATGTAAATTAGGCAAGCTGTTAGGAGCGGGCTACCCAAACAAGTGCATTTTAACAAGCATATCATTTAGATTTAATAATTTGTTGACAAGAAGGAAAGTGTATAAATCAAAGACCAGCATAAGAGACGCGTTTTGGTTTTGTTCTAACAAGCAAGGTACAATTAGTCCTGTTGATACTTTTGTCTACGTGTCTGTAGGACAGATAGTCTCAAATCAGAAGCCATTCTTATGAATGGTTAAGCCATTTTTATGAGTCATTGTTTGGACATAAAACAGATATCTCAAATGTTAAGAAATGACGAATATGGTGAAGGAGTACACAGTTCTCTACGTGATTCTTATCCTCACGACCCTTTCTCCAAGTTTGAAATTACTTGCAAGTCAAAAGTAAAAACAAAAACCTCCCAGATTTCACAGTTTATTCAGTCAACCGAACATGGCATGATTTTATCATTTGGTTAAAAACAACAACTCATAGATTGCCCTGATCCTACCTCTTTGGGAAAAAAAAAAAAAAAAAAAAAAAAAACAGTCAAATACCGGAGTTTGCGGACACCTACAGCCAATTGTGAAATTAAACACAGTGAACATTAATTAAGGGAGTTGGAAGATTTGGTGTGTCGATTATCAGAATTCCAAGTTTTCATTATCCGAGGAATCTTGGAATCTCCAGTCAGCCAGAGACATGGTAAATAGGGTCAAAATACTTCCATAAAGAGGCAATGTTCACTTTCTGTGACACGTGGAAAGGGTGAGGAGACCGCTATGAGGCTTCTCTGCTGGTGTTTCAGGAGGAATCTTCCGTTTAGTGAGCTTGCTCTGATTCAGGACTCAGCCCCTGTAATTTCAGTGTGTGTCGGAGCACTCTGCTCCTCACACCGAACGCAACAAGTGGGGGGCTGTGCTCCTTATATTTGGGAGGCTAAACCTATCCCAACACCCAGACTTCAAAGTAGACCAAGCCCTGATCTTCAGCATCACCTCCAACACTACCAAAACAGGACTCACCATAATGAAGAAAACAGCCGTGAGTGCTGTTTCTTGGAACCAGTTACCAATTTTTTTATTACCTGGAGGCTGACTTAATCCTTCTCTTCCTATCAAGCAACATATGGATTATATTTTCCCCCAAATTAGGCAGAGTTTGGCAGCCTCAGGTAGATTCTGGAAATGTATCAATGAGTTTAAAAGGAACTGTTTTTTGTTTGTTTTGTTTTGTTTTTGCTTGTTTGTTCAGTTGTATTATTTGTTTAATTTGTCTTGTATCTTAGCACTTATTATTCATTCCCTACCAGGGGGGTATTGAATATTCAAGTGCAGCTGAAATAGTACTAGAGAAGTTGAAAGTTCGATTTAAAGGGCTGAGTTCACCTCTCCTGTGGTTTTAGCACTCAATATCATGACCACGCATTCAATCCAGTTGGCAGGATTTCTCCAAGTGGAGTGAGGAGATACGGGTTTTACTGCACTCTATAAATATGACCATTTATTGGCCCCAACATATTTATGTTCCCATTCATTTGGTGCTCACTTAAACTGTCGAATTTGCTTGACCCAGTCTATAAATGTAAATTGCCTACATCTGAAACTCACCCCGGATGGCTTTTGAGTGTGCGGGAGCTAGAACTGTGTGACTGCCACAGACCAGACCAGGTCTCAAGATACCCCATAGGCAGCAAGTCACCTCCCACTCTCCCTTTGCTGCTGCTCTCAGAAGCACTAAAAGGCGCATTATTGCAGAACCTTAAAATATTATTGGAAGTGGATACCAGATGCATTAATAGAGGCAATAATCTTGTCTTGTTTTAAAATATTTTATGTGCTTGAGGAAGTCAGGGAGTTTGATCAATGTCAAAAGAACAAATGTGAACTTTGTTTGCTGTTTCCTTTTTTATAAGCCTAAAAGTTTTATGTGGCACAGTAACATTCGAGGACTACTAGTGAGGAATCTCAAGAATTTAACTAGTCCTGGCTATGTCCATTGGCCCAGTTATCCTGAGACACCCCTCCTTCTATCAAGGCTACAGTTTATTGAACAGGTTCCTAAGGAGATAGGAGTTGGGAGTTTCCATTTTTCCTTCATCATCCACACTAGCTAGAGAGTGCTCTTTAAATATCACTTTCTATAATGTAACTCCACTTCCCTCGGTCTCTCTTCTCTGTACTGGAGGGCTAAGCACCCTCCTGAAATAATCTCTCATACTGAAACATTTTTGAAACAACCTCCTTCATCTTCTTTTCTTTAGGCATAATATCCTCATCATCTTAGACCTTCCTGCACTTTTCTACTTTCTGTTTTTCTGATATTTTCTTCCCAGCCTTGTATCTCCAAAGGAAACTGACCTACTTCCAGAAATAAAATAACTAAAAATATGTGCACCTTATAAAATCAAGCCACCATGTGCCAAAAAGGAAATTGGTAACAAATTAAGAATGCCAGTCATTTGTGTATTGTTTCTAAGACATTTCATCTCATTTGTGTAACATTAGAAACGGGTTCATTGAGAAGAAAAGCTGAGAAAGGAGTACCAACAATGCTTGTATTAAAATTAATTGGATGACATTCTGCATAGGCTTTCTTTTTTTAACTCATTAGGAAATTTAGAAAAGTGGATGAATTTCAATCGTGTTTAGCTTATTAATAACATATTCATTAGAAGAAACACTATAATGATATCAAAGAATTCAGCACAATACCTGGCACATACCAGACGCTCAATAAATAGTAGTTATTAACTGATTGGACTTCAGTCTTAGAGCTATTCAAGCATATTTCCTAACATGAAAACATTAAAAAAAAAAGAATTTCCTTTTAATTAAGTAATGAAAGCTAGTAAATTGGAGACTCTCCAGATAATAGTTACATTGTATAGAATTCACAATATCAAGCAACGCTGTAAAGCTGGGAAGTGGCCTGAAATACTTAACAAGTCTTAAGGTGTTATTAGGACGCTAACATTTTTAGGATATGGAACTCATTACACATTTTTCTGCTCATTTGAATACTACGCAATGCAGAACCTTCTTTCTTTATTCTTTCGGTAGAGACGTTTTGAGGAAATGCAGATGTGAGGCACTACCCAAGGACTTTTAAACAAATATGAAGTTTAATTCAATTGTTTCCTGAGAGATTGACTTCTTGCAAAAGCCAAAGAAAATCTCTTACTAATCCAAAAGGTACAAAAAGAAGGTTGAAACCATAAAACGGGGGAGAGCTTGGTTTAGAAAAGTTAAAGTCTTTGGACAGGGATAATTACTGGGAGGCTGCGCTGTGAATTCCAGCATTCCGCTTCTGCTAAAATAAGCAGCACAATGGTCCTTTTATCTTTTTATGTTTTTACCAGGAGACTGGTGAGGCAGCTTTGATGAAGGAAATTCCTATTTACATCAAATCTAAACACCCAGGATAAATGGGCTTCCCCCCACCCCCCCCACCCTGACCGGGTCATAAAAACGATGATCTTAATAATGTGAAATCCCAAGGAACCTGTGATCTAAAGTGTCTTCTGAATTATTTTCATAAATAATATGAAACAATATTCAAGGAACCTAGGTTTGTAGCCTGGATGTGAAACAATGTAATTCCTTACTGCATGACAAGATGAGACACTTCTCCACCGTCTCTTGTTCTGCAGGGAGAAGCTCCACCCCACCCAGCAGTTCCTCTTAGTTGTAGGAATCCCTCTAGAGTGTCCCCTTGGCAAACTCCTTCTTCCTTCCAGTGACCACAAGGCTGGTGTGGTTTCCTTGTGGCACCTCTAGCCCTTGGCAGCACCACCTCACATGCTGAGGACAGAAGTGATACCCCTCGTGCCTGCAAAAGCAAAGTCAAGACCACCAATGGTGGCACAGTGGAGCTTCTCCTACCGAGGTATGAAAGCTGCTGGCACGTTTCTGTGGATAGCTCGTGTGTTGATTTTTACATGGTGACATCCAGAAACAGCCTGTTCCTCTCTTGCATCTTCCCCCATTGTGGAGCACCTCTCACCTTAAGTCTCAAGTAAGGGTCTATGCAGGTGGGGCCATGGGGAGCTCTAGTGAGGAATTCCCTTTCTCTGAACTCACTGTCCAAGGATTCTTTCCTAAGCACCACTTTTTTTTAAAGAATGAATTTATTTGGGATCCCTGGGTGGCACAGCGGTTTGGCGCCTGCCTTTGGCCCAGGGCGCGAATCTGGAGACCCTGGATTGAATCCCACGTCGGGCTCCCGGTGCATGGAGCCTGCTTCTCCCTCTGCCTATGTCTTTGCCTCTCTCTCTCTCTCTCTCTCTCTCTCTGTGACTATCATAAAATAAATAAAAATTTAAAAAAAAGATTGCTCTTTTAAAAAAAATAATAAAAAAAGAATGAATTTATTTATTCATGAGAGACACACAGAGACATGCAGAGACACAGGCAGAAGGAGAAGCAGGCTCCCTGCAAGGAGCCTGATGTGGGACTCGATCCCAGGACCCTGGGATCATGACCTGAGCCCAAGGCAGATGCTCAACCACTGAGCCACCCAGATGCCCTGCCTCACTTTTTAAAAGCCTAAGCCTACCAGATATTTTATATTCAAGCTTCAATACTCAGAGTGGCTTAAATATTTAGTTAAGTTTTACTGGTTTCAAATTCCTTACAATTAACACTTCAGTTCAATATTGAGTGTTTTTCTGCCTGCCACATACACATGCTCAGTGCATGTTTATTGACTGGGCAGACTGAATTCACTCTATGTCCCACACTGGGGGGACTCAAAGATGAGTAAGATTTGATTTCTGCCTTCAGGGATTTATTTCTAGAAAAGAAGACAAAAGGAATCATAATGTCAGTTATATCAACAGAGACAGGAATAAAATGTTTGGTGGTTAAGTCAAACATGGATCTGTGGGATATTCACTTTGAGCAATCAGTCTATCTGCCATACTCTATCTGCCAACCATTTTGAATCAGCACACATTTACCGTATCTTATTCCACATGGACATGCAATTTTCTCAAACTGTTTTTAGCACATATCCCTGTCATCTCAAGTCATCCCTCTATGGTCCATAGATAGAGCTCTGACCCGGGCTGCCTTGCATTTTAAAGAAGACCTCACAGTTGTCTTAGGGCATTCCTGATGGTTAGTCAGTTGGAGGGAGTAGGGGGAGCAGGGTATATGAGGCTGCTCTGGATGCCATAACAGCATACCACAGACTGGGAGGCCTAAACAACAGAAATTTCTCACAGTTCTGGGGGCTGGAAGCTTGAAATCAAGTGCTGGCAGGATTGTGTTTTCCTGAAGCTTCTCTCCTTGGCTTGCAGATAGCCACCTTCTTGCTATGTCTTCACAGGATCATGCCTCTGTCACACCTATCCCTGCTGTCTCTTCCTCTTATGAGGACAACAGTCCTATTGGATTAGGGCTCCCCTCTTGTGAACTTTCATCATCTTCCTAGAGGCCCTATCTTTAAGTATAGGGATTAGGACTTCAACCTATGAACCTGGGGGTGTGGGGAGTAGGGATGCAATTCAGTCAGTAACAGAAGATTCGCAGCATTAACTTAGGGGCTCGGAATTATACTCAGAAGTACCTGGATGTGGCGCAGGACTTCTTAACTGATTGTCCCTCCGTACTATTCATTTCTAAGAGAATAGAGACTTGACATCGGTAAACCTGCTTCAGAACCTTCGTGGGACACCATGGGCAGATGACTAGTTTCACAGGAGCAGTCTTCTGCTTTCAGTTCCAGATTCTTTCTTATTGTGGTAAAACACACATAAATTTTGCCACTAGTGACATTTGGCGCATTCACAGTGTTGTGCCACTATAGCTAATATCTAGTTCCAGAACATCTTCAAACCTGGAAGAAACCTCATACCGATGAAGCAGTCACTCCCTTTCTTCCCCCACTCCACTCCCTGGTAACCACGTATCTACTTTCCATCTCTATGATGGATTTCCCTATTCTGGATATTTCCTATAAAGGGAATAATGCAATATGTGCCTTTTGTGTCTGGCTTCTTTCACTTAGTATAATACTTTCCAGATTCATTCATGTTGTAGCACGTAGCAGTTCTTCCTACCTTTTTGTGGCTGAATAATATTCCAATTGCATGGATATACTACATGTTGTTTATCTGTTCATCAGTTGATGGACATTGGATGGTTTCCAATTTTTGGCTATTATGAGCATTTGTGTACAAATATATACAGGGTCATAGGCTTTCATTTTTTAAGATTTTATTTATTTATTTATTTGAGAGAGAGTGTGTGTGTGCGCGCATGTGTGTGTGTGTGCACTAGTGGGAGTAGGAGCAGAGGGAGAGGGAGAGGGAGAGTCTCAAGCCAACTCTGTTCTGAGTGTGAAGACTGACATGGGGCTCGATCCCACAACTCTGGGATCATGACCTGAGCCAAAATCAAGAGTTGGATGCCTAATTGACTGCGTCAATGATCCTGGTGCCCCCAGGATCATATGTTTTCAATTCTTTTGAGTACATATACATAGGAGTGGAATTGCAGGCTCATATGGTAATTCTATGTCTAACTTTTTAAGGAAATGTCAAACTGTTTTGCACAGTGGTTGCAACATTTTCTATTCCCACTGGCAATGTGTAAGGGTTCCCATTTCTCCATATCCTCTCCAATCCTTGTTGTTTTCTGATTATCATTATTTTTATTATTGCCATCCTAGCAGGTGTGACATGGCATCTCATTGTGATTTTGATGTTCATTTCCTAATGACTAACAATGTTGAGTATCTTTTCATGTGTTTGTTAGTTGTTGGAGAAATATGTATTCAAGCCCTTTGCCTGCTATTTGAGTGATTTGTCTTTTTGTTATTGATTTGTATATATACTCTGGATACTAGACTCTTACCAGGTATGCAATTGGCAAATATTTGCTGTAGGCTTTTGATGCCAGGTTGATTTTGTTTATGCCACCCTTTTAGATATTCCTGCATTACTGGAAGACGTCCTGGCTGGCTTGTAACTCTGTTTCCCCCCGAAATAATAATAACAATAGTAAACATCAAAATCAATATAAAAATGGTTCATTAAAACTCTGGAGTTAGGGGTAAGGGTGTGGGAGGGAAAGAAGAATGTCAAATGTTTAAAGTCAATGGTAGATGAGAAAAAAAAGATTTTTTTAGGATTTATTTATTTATTTATTTATTTATTTATTTATTTGAGAGAGAGAGCACACCGGCATGAGCAGGGGGAGAGGTGGAGGGAGAGGGAGAAGCAGACTCACTACTGTGTGTCCAGCTGGACTAGGGTCTGGAGACGGGGCTCAACCTCACAACCCTGAGATCATGACCCAAGCCGAAATCAAGAGTCTATCACTTAACTGACTGAGCCACCCAGGCATCCAGAGGAAAAAAAAAGAATTTAAAATATGGGAATTACTTTGCGAAAGTCAGTATATTAATTACAAGGGAAAAAAATAGGAGGATGAAAGATGAGAAATTTAAAATCAACAAGAAAGAATTTTTTTTCAAAAAAAAAGAATTTTTTTCAAAATTTAATGACAATTTTTATTTTCAGATGAGGTTAGGTAACCATGAGGCAAAATTAAAAGAAAAGTAAATTAGCATATTTGTTTGGGTTTGAGGTCTCATTTGTTAACACAAACACTTTAACTTAAAAGAACTTCTGGCAAACCAAATGTGAATTTTCAGTACTACTCGTATTTATAAAAGAGAAAGGAAAAAAAAATGAATGAACCCAGTGAAAGCCATTCTTCCTAAACAGACTGCTGACTGGTGTACAGATGGTAAGAACCTTCTGCTCTTGCTGAAACTTCCAGAACAACACTGTAGCTCTTGCAGCATTTAGAACTGCCAGCCAAATGAAATATGATTACCTCCATATGATTTGTGTCAACTCCAGTTAGCAAAGGTATAAGTAATCATTTCTTTAGTTATAGGACTTTCTACTTGTACTTTTAAAGATATGTCAGCAGTTTGCATTTAAATCAATTGCATTTTATTCATATATAAAGGCACAGACTGAAAGACAAGGTTACCTGAAAAGATACCTCTGCAGTGAACGTCTATAGAATTAAACTTTTTGAAAAGGAAGAGGGGACTCTTTCATATGTGTTTAAATATATTTTGGCAGTCGGCCTGACATTTAGTTTTGATTATAATAAATTATTATTACAACTACCTGTATGTTATGTTTTCTAGTTATAGTTTCTCAGAAGAGACTAGTAAAATTAGTTTAGGCTCTCTGTTAAGGACAGTGAGGGAATTTCTTTTTATTTCTTATGGAAGGAGCAAGACCAACTTAATATCTCCCAGTAGCACCTCCCAGACAGAAGCACAATAAGTATTTGACAACTTATTTTATACAATTTTAATACAACATACTGGAGACACAAATTAAAAGTAAAAACAAGCCAGAGGGAGGAACAGGTGATTTAAAGGATCCAAGCCTTGAAGACAATCAGCAATCAACACCACATAAAGTAACTATGAAACAAACAGGCCTTAGGGGCACCTAGGTGGCACAGTGGTTCAGCGTCTGCCTTTGGCTCAGGGCGTGATCCCGGGGTCCTGGGATCGAGTCCCGCATCAGGCTACCTGTGTGGAGCCTGCTTCTCCCTCTGCTTCTGTCTCTACCTCTCTGTGTGCGTCTCTCATGAATAAATAAAATCTTAAAAAAAAAAGAGAGAAACCGGCCTTAATTTTTTTTTAAAGATTTCATTTTTTTATTTTATTTTTTTAGAGAGAGAGAGTGAGCGCGATGGGGGGGGGGGCGGGGGAGCAGAGCAGGAGGGGGAGGGAGGAAGAAAGAATCTCAAACAGTATGCTGGCTGAGCGCAGAGCCTGACACAGGACTGGATCTCACGACTCTGAGATGATGGCCTGAGCCAAAACCAAGAGCTGGAAGCTCAACCAACTGAGCCACCTAGGTGCCCCAGGTCTCTTTAATTTTCAAGGAACAAAGGAACATATCAATAAAAAGGACAATGAATTTGTTCATAGCTCTGCACTTTGAAGCTTACCGGTGACCAAACCGTGAACTGTTTGGGAAAAATATATTGTGTTGAAACTGTGGCACTACTAGGTCACCGAATCAATTCCAACATGAAAATGTTCAATGTTGCTTTCTTCATAAATAAATGCTGACAAACTGTCATGTTTTGGACAAGAGAATAATGGTCAGTGGAAGAAGAGTACGGTATAGGTACTGACTAGAGAAATGTACAATTGTTTTGCAGTCACTTTTTTTTCCCCAAAGGAAAAAAAAAGGTAAGGGTATTAACCCTCTGAACTCCACCGAAATTAATTTATGGTGCCACAGGAAAATAATGATACCTAAACATCTGGAGATTGGCATAGAGTTCATAGTTAATCCAGGGTTTACTGTGGTGGAGACTGGGGAGACTAGCAGTGAGGCGGACTGGGCTAGAACTCTGATGCAGTCCAGGCAAATGGACAATTTCTATGTGCATGGGTTGGGCCAGTTATCCTCACTAGGAAAATGAGGATAGTGACTATGTCTTCATATGTGTGTTGCCCGGATTACATGAGGCTATGCAGGTAAGCCTCAGCTCAGTGTCTGGTGCAGAATAAGCCCTCAGTAAACTTAGCTAATAGGATCTATGAAGAAAATGACTCAGTCTGAAATAATTGGGTCTTCCCTCACTTTCTTCTGGTCTAATTTTTTTTTAAAGATTTTATTTATGAGAGAGAGAGCACAAGCGTTGGAGAGGGAGAAGCAGAGCGCCCATCCAGCGGGGAGGCAATGCTGCGCTGGATCCCAGGGCCCTGGGACCATGACCTGAACCAACATCAGCTGCTTAACCACCTGAGCCCCCCGGGCGCTCCTCTTATGGTCTAACTTAGTGCCATTCCTCTGATAACTTTTCTGACCTTCCCACCCTGGTCACCCCCAGGTTATATGCTTAAATCGACCCTGTACACTATCAGGCACAGCCTTTATCATACATTATCTTTGTTTATTCAACTCTTTTGTCTCTCTGTCCAATTTGTTTTGCCCCAGGGACTCGGAGCTCTGTTTGAAGGGAATATCCATGATGTCTGGATTCTCATCCCTAGCACCCAACAGAGTATACTTCCTGGAAGACTTTAACATGTGTTTGTTGGATGAATAATTTGTCACTGAAATTCTGTCAACATATGGGGTCAAGAAAAGTTGGTGGCGGGTGCGTTTACAATACATAATTTTATAAAGCTAAAAACGCCCCCTCCCCCCCCCCAACAATGAAATTACGTGCAGTCCTTGGAGAGAGGCTTAGTGAAAAGAATGAGGTCTTCACTGGGGGTGAGTAAGAGGGCAGGTTTTTCTCCTTTGAGTGGATTTTGCTGGGCCGAGGAGGAGAACACCGAGCACGTCTGTGTCGGCGCCCGGAGCCGGCCTGCACAGCGCCCAGGGGCTGTTCGCACCGCGCGGTCCTTTGCCGAGAACGCAAACTGCCTCGGGTTCTGCGGCCGCGGGCTTGGACCGGACCTTCGTGGTCACCGCATCCCAGGCTCCGCTTTACAGACGCGGCCAACAGGGAGCGGTGCTTCCCTCCTGGTGGGGCTGGGCCCAAGAACCGGGTCTGCTGACCTTCCAGACCGTGTCGGAGGGGTCACTCGTTCTTTCAAAAATAATCGCTGCTGCGTCAATAGCATCAGCACCTGTGGTTTCAGCTTCCGCGAGGGAGAAGCCATTAACTTCTCCTTCGCCAAAGCCGCGTCTCGGGTCTCGTGAGCCCTGTCTTCCTCCTGGCTGCAGCTGTCTGCTCCCGTGAGGCACGTGTTGAACGGAGGCACCTTTCTGCCTCAGCCCAGTAGTAAGCGGCCCCGGCCGAGTAAGGGAAGAGAGAGTTCGCCCAGATCCTCCAGGCGGTGGCCGCGTTTGCAGCGTTGATCCTGGAGGCCCCTCGTTGCCCCGGCGCAGGCCCGGGGCGCGCCCTGCACACCCCCGTGGGCGGCCCGGGCCCGCCGACGCCCGCACGAGCCGCGGGAAGCGGGGGAGACGCTGGGCCCGCGTGGCAGCTGCGCCGCCCGAACGGGAAGCGATTCTAATCCTTCCTCTGGGGGAAGTTTTGAGGGTCGGATCGAGAGCCGGGGGCCTCCCCGCCCCGGCGGCTCCTCCGCGCCCCGCGTCCTCCCGCGGCCCCGCGGGCGTCGGAAGGCCCCGGGCTCGCGGCGTCCGGGGCGGCGGGCGGCGGGCGGCGGGCGGCGGGCGGCGGGGAGGAGGGCAGCCCGCCCCGCGCATGCGCAGCCGCCCGGCCGGCCCCTCTTAAGAGCGCCGCGCAGCGCCCGGGCGAGCGCAGTGGGGGCTGGCGCGGAGCCGGGCGCCGCTTCCGCGCTTCCCCGCTTCCGCGCTTCCCCGCTTCCGCGCTTCCCCGCTTCCCCGCGGCCGCGAGGGCCGACACTTCCCTGGGAGGCTCCGGCCCGTGCGCCCCTCCCGAAGGAAGCGGCGGCCCGGGCGGGCGGGCCGGACGGAGGCTGCCCGGCTCCCACGGGAGCGAGCTGCCGCCGGGGGCCAGGGGCCGCGGGCCGGGGCCGGGGGCGAGCCGCCCGCCTGCACCCGCGCCCAGCAGCAGCCGCCCGGCCGGCTCCCGGGGCTGCGCCGGCGGCACTGGCCCGCGGCCCCGCGGACGCCCCGCGGACGGGAGCGCTGCGCCGGCGGCGCGGCCGGAGCCATGCGGACGGAGCTCGGGGCTGGGCGGGCTGAGCGCGGCCGGTCGCTGCACTTGCTGCCCGGAGCCCTGCGCGCGCTGCCCGCCTCCGCGGCCCCTTCTCGCCGCCCGAGCGGGGCGTAAGGGAGGGAGGCGCTCCCGGACTCGACTCGGGCGCCGGACCCCGAGGCCTCCGCTCGCGGCAGCGCCCCGGCTTCGGGTGGGCAGCGGGAGGGAGCGTCCCCTCGGGGATGCGCGGGGAGGCTCCGGCCGCGGGTGACGCCTCCCGGGGCTGCGGCACGGCCGCTCCGGGGCCGCTCTGACCGCGCGCCCCGACAGCCCCAGCAGCAGCGCGCGCCCCAGCAGCGCCCGCCCGCCCGCCCGCCCTCCAGGCAGCGCCCCCGGCGCCGGGCCGCCCGGCCGAGGGAGGGATGGCTTAGGACTCGGGCGTCCTCCGCTCCGGACTCGGCGGCAGGGGCCGGGGGCCGGGTCGGCGCCGCCGCGGAGCCCGCCGTGCGCCCCCTGGAGCCGCGCCGCCCGCGCCGGGGTGGTGCCATGTGGGGCGGACGCGGCTCGCCCGCCGCCGCGCCCCGGAGCGCCGCCTCGCTGCTGCAGCTGCTGCTGGCCGCGCTGCTGGCGGCGGGGGCGCGGGCGAGCGGCGAGTACTGCCACGGCTGGCTGGACGCGCAGGGCGTCTGGCGCCTCGGCTTCCAGTGCCCCGAGCGCTTCGACGGCGGCGACGCCACCATCTGCTGCGGCAGCTGCGCGCTGCGCTACTGCTGCTCCAGCGCCGAGGCGCGCCTGGACCAGGGCGGCTGCGACAACGACCGGCAGCAGGGCGCGGGCGAGCCGGGCCGCGCGGACAAGGACGGCCCCGACGGCGCGGCAGGTAGGGCGCGCGGCTCGGAGCGCGGCGGGGCGGGCGCGGGCGCACCCCGGCCCAGCTGTCAACTCGTGCTGAGCGGTGCACCGAGCCTCGGTTTCCCCGTCCGTCACCCATAGACTGGCTGGGCTTGGACCAGAAAACCACCCACCCACGTAAGGCAGCGTGGGGGTGCAGACGTTCCCGCAGGCCTCCTGGCCGGGGACCTCGGTTTCCCCTGCCACACCTCCTGCCTTCGTGGGTCTAACTCCTAGTAAGGGTGAGCGTCGTGGTGGTACCTGGGGAAATGGCGAGGGCGCCTCGTCCAGGGCAGGCAGCTCCTCAGGACCTTCCCGTGGGATGCTGCGCTGTGCCAGACCCCGGGGCATTCCCATCCCCTGGAACACTTGGCTGCAGGGCCCCGGGCCTCTCTGGTTTCTGGGCGGTTCTCCTGACCGCTCAGACTTGGTAGGTGTGACATTAGAGCCATGCCCAAGCTTGCTCTTTGTGGTTTTAGTTGTTTTTTTTTCTTTTTCTTTTTCTTTTTAAAATTCTATATTTTTTTCAAGTTGCCAAAGCCAGAGCTGGAAACCTAAACAAATCCACGAACGAATTTGATAGATTGCACTTCCTTCATTCTTCAGAAACCTCACAGACTGTCTCCCTTGACGGTCTGCACTAGTGTGTGCTTGAGGACAGAAGGGAGGATTTAGCATCGGGCTAGAGGTGGAGGTCAAATGGCAGACGCGTCATGGATGGAGGTCTCCTTCTGCAGCTGCTTCTGCTAAGGAGAGGACTTCTTATCAGTGCGCTGAGCCAGGGTTTAAGCTGCCTGAGCTTTGGCACTGCGTGGCCCGTGTTTACAGAACTGTCTCCTGGGCCTGGTAAGAGGCCACTCTTCAGGGCTGTTCCCTTTGCAGTCAGGCTTTTTATGAGCAAGTTACTCCTATTGTCCCCCGGCCTTGACTCTGAAGAGTACAGAACCGAGAGTAGTAATTCCAGAACAGGTGCCATCTTAAAGCTCGAGCTCGTTGTTGCAGGGTGTGTGGTGGTGGGATAGAACCTTGAGAAATGAGCCAAAGACAGAACTGCTCCCTTGAAGTGTCTGCTAAGTTGGGCTCATCAGCAGTCTCTAAAAAGTTGGGGTTGACTTTGGACAAAGCAGGAGGCAGCTGACGTTTCATGAGGCACATTTCATGATGTGCGTGGGTGCCTTCTTCACTCTAGTTTTAAATCTTTTTCCTGAAAAGTCTGTTCTTCTCACTTCTCTCCTACAGTCCAGAAGGACAACATGCCTAATCAAGTGGTGCGGAGAGTTTATGGGGAGCGCTGCATTCTTCACCTCTGTGCAGTTATTTACTTTCCTCGTTAAAAATCCTGGAAGGAGAAATAGTTCTTTCTGCCCCAAACTCATTCTGTGAACTTACACTGCTTTCAGCTAGTTTCTGCTATGTTTGGAGCTTTTTTTTTTTTTTTTTTTTTTTTTTTTTACTTTTGTTTACATCCTAATAAGGTATTTGGAGAATGAAATGTTTATCACCTGCGTCCCTGCTCCAGTGTGTTACTGCTAGCCTGATAGAACGGTACCATGGTCTGAACACCTGCTGTGCTGCGAGCTCTGGAGCAAGTGTTTCTATCTGTTAAGGGGGGGCACTGTGTAAATGCAGTGTTTATTCCTCAGCAGTGAAGGTTTAGGAAATCTTCAAATGCCAGCCTTTGGTGAAATACCAAGCAAAGTTTTACTTCATGAGGCATTATTCTCCCAGGACTCCGTGTGGCCCTATGTTCTCAAAACCCCGCCGTCAGGAATATCGGAGTGCTGATAATTAGAAAGGCCACTGCTCTAAGACACGGTTCAAGGGTACTTGATGAATTTGACCTCAGAGGTGCAGGAGAAATGGGCCTTTCCCCCAAGTGCTGTCCTGTACACTGCGCTGGCCCTGTGCTTGGCTGGGACTGGGGAGCCCTGGTTCCTGTCCTTATGTATTTTCCGATCAAATAGTCAAGGCAGTGGGCGGGAGCACACCCAAAATACCGGTGCCTGGGTGGCTCATAGGGCTAAGCGTCTGCCTTCGGCTTGGGTCATGATCCCGGGGTCCTGGGATCAAGCGCTCAGCAAGGAGTTTGCTTCTCCCTCTGCCTCTTCCTCCTCCCTCAAATAAATATAATCTTTTAAGAACCCTGATTCTTTGTAACATAGGGTGGAAGCCTGCAACAGTGGCCCTGAGGCATTCTGCAGCCTCCTCTCTGCCCCCATCAGCCAGTGTGTCTGGCTTCTGGAAGCCCTAGAGTGCTAGCCCTATGGCTTCCAAAAGCATGCTTTAAGTAAAAGTGGAGCTACCAACTAAGGAAAGATGTTATTTTCATCTTTCACATTGCTTTTGCAGAATAAACCTCACTTGTTAAATATAATGCCTACTGCTCTATGGTCTGCAGGCTTTCCCTGTGGCTCTTCACACACAACCCAATGCTGTTAAGTCCAGGTGTCACCAGTCCACTTCGGCCACCCTGGTCCCACCTGGGTGCCTTCTTGATCACTGGGGGTGGCTCTTCCTGGAACAAAGGTCTCATTGCTCCCAACATTTGTTCTCCTTGGTCCAGTGTTTCGTGCTGACCTGTAGCCTGGAATAACTTCCCTCTTGGGAAGTCACTTCCTCCCCTACCATGCAGCGTGTGTGGTAGGCCCAAGGACCAGTCCTCAGAGGCAAGTGAGTGTAGAGGGTGCTTTGTTTTTTTGTTTTTTACCCTTTGACCTCTGTGCCTTACATTACAGGTTTGGTCAAATTTAGGTCATGGCTAGACCTAAATTTTTTATTTATTTTTTAAAGATTTTATTTATTTGTGTGGGAGAGAGAGAAAACAAGAGCAGGGGGAGTGGGAGAGGGAGAAGCAGGCTCCCTGCTGAACAGGGAGCCCAATGCCGGGCTTGATCCCAGGACCCCAGGACCCCAGGATCATGACCTGAGCCGAAGGCAGATGCTTAACTGACTGAGCCACCCAGGTGCCCCTAAAAGAAGAGCTCAAAAGTGGCAAAAGAGGTTTGTAAAGAATATAATTTTCTGGGGGGGGAAAAAGACTCTTAAACAATGTAATTCATTTCTATACAGGTCCTACAGCTATTTGTGAGGGCAGACTTAAGTTTGAGCAGTTTAGTTATTGTAGGAATCTCAGAAGTCTCAGGACATAAAATTCATATTTTTGCTAAATTGGACATCTGTCTCAGCCGTGTTGGGTGGGCCAGCCTAGCTGCGAATGTTAACCATTTTGCTCTGGGTGGTGCCGAGGGGGCCCTAGCACCTGCCCTGAGTGCCTACAAAGGACAGGGCATCCCATGGGCTGCTAAGAAGCACACAGACAGGCCCAGCCAAGGAGGCCCAGCTCTGGTCCTTCAGTGCAAGGTGTGGGTGTTGCTCATTTATGTATCTCTGCTGCCAAGCACCTATTTTTACTGCATTCTTAGAATAAATCATGATGATGTGTTTTTACCCTTTAGTCCCCATCTACGTGCCATTCCTCATTGTTGGGTCCGTCTTTGTCGCCTTCATCATCTTGGGGTCCCTGGTGGCTGCTTGTTGCTGCAGATGTCTCCGGCCTAAGCAGGAGCCCCAGCAGAGCCGCGCCCCCGGAGGGAACCGCCTGATGGAGACCATCCCCATGATCCCCAGTGCCAGCACTTCAAGGGGTTCGTCCTCCCGCCAGTCCAGCACAGCTGCCAGCTCCAGTTCTAGTGCCAACTCGGGGGCCAGGGCGCCCCCAACAAGGTCACAGACCAACTGCTGCTTGCCCGAGGGGACCATGAACAACGTGTATGTCAACATGCCCACAAATTTCTCTGTGCTGAACTGTCAGCAGGCCACCCAGATTGTGCCCCATCAAGGGCAGTACCTACATCCCCCGTATGTGGGGTACACGGTACAGCATGACTCGGTGCCTATGACTCCTGTGCCCCCTTTTCTGGACAGCCTGCAGACGGGCTACAGGCAGATCCAGGCACCCTTCCCTCACACTAACAGCGAACAGAAGATGTACCCGGCTGTGACTGTGTAACCCGGGGCGCGACCAGGCTCCTAATGAGATAGGAGCACGGAGAAGCTATGCACTTGGACCAAAGGATCTAAGCGGAGGTCTGCCCACGTTGCTGGTGCGGACACCCCCCTTCTCCTCGATGGCTTCGTTTGCCCCCAAGTGTATGAAACATTTCTTTCCAAGTTAGCCTTTCTGGATGTTTCCTCCCAGCGCATGATTGATTTCCGATGGAAAAAAGCATCTGGAGATGCCCATGTTGTTACCAGTGGTTGTGTGACAGATGCTTGGGCCTTATATGCTCCTGAGGTCTGGCTGTCAGAAGAATTTTGTGACGGGATAGACTAAGGGTTCTCACTGTATCCTTATTATTTTCTCTTTTTGTTTTTTACTGTACAAGATCAGAATACTTGTTCCCTCCCTTTTACCTGGGTAAGATTTTTATAAGCATCCAAGTTTCAGGGGAAGATGTAAAGAACAAAACTATTATAAAGGGAAATCCAGTAGGAACTCCCTGAGATTAGTCCTCTATCTCAGTGTTTCACAGGCACATCTTCATTACATTGTAAAAAGATATATATATTTTGTCTATTTTTGTGCTTTGGGGGGGGTCTATTTTGTGCTTTTTTACCTTGTGTAGAGATCTTATTACAAAGTGATTTTCTACATTAAAAAGAGACTGAAAGAAATTGTATAGTTACTTAACTAATGACATTTCAGAACTCTGGGATTATTTCAATCTTGGAAGTAGCCAGTGGCGTAGTAATACAACCATTCATCTCACTCTTGATCATATCATCTAATTTTCTGGCATCAGAGTGACATCTGAGAAGTAATTAGATTTTTTTTTTTTTTTTTTTTTTATTGAAATCCTAAACAGTCACCTGCTACTTCTCCAAGTTACTTTGAATTTTACCGTGTGGTATGGCTTGTCATTCATTCTATTTGGCTTCAGGATCCCCATGTCTGTATGGTACTGTGTGCAGGTAATTACTGTTATTAATGAAGATCAGCATTTCTGCCTAGATCTGATAAAAACATTCTCTTGTTTTCCTATAAAAATTCAAAGAAATGGTTTACAAAGATACTTCATATAGCTTCTCAGCCATAACCTGAGACTTGGGATGAAATTTAAACCACAAATAGAATTCACTTTGCAAATCATAAGGCTTTTTATAGTCTTGTTATCAAAATGGCTTATTTTTCAGGCAGTGAGGACTGTTGAGTCAAGAGAACAGCTTTTCAAAGAGAATACTGCCTTTCTTTCCTCTCGAGGTTAGTTTTGTTTTCCTCTCTTAGTTCTCAACAAGCACTGTATTCATTACTAGTGTTCTGAATTATGAAATTTAAGTGAGTCTCTGTATTGTTTACTTGAAAGAAGTAAATCTAAGTATGTGCAAGCAAATTTCCAACTGCTGGCAAAACCGAGATTTGCAATTAAACAAAAACGTTGTAAGGTATGGTCTTAGACACATTTATATCTATCGTTTATTTATCTACCCGTCCATCCATTCATTATCTACCCTGTTCTCTCCTCTCTATCATCCCCCTCTCTCATGACTGAATGATGTAAAACCATTGTTGGCAAGTGGTGTCAATGAAGATGCTCAAATTTTTTTAAGCAACAAAGGCAGGGGAAATCATTTTACTTACTAATAAATATTTTATGGTATGAATTCCAAGGGAGTTGGGTTTTTTTCATTTTTGTTTTACTTGGTAACTTTTCAGATGGTTTATTAAAACTAGTAACGTAATAAAATGGCTAAAGAATGATAAATATTGCTTTCTAGAACCAAGAGCCTACCTTTAAAAGTAATCAATATCAGCAAAATTTTTATGTACATTCTATTAGTATTATTTCACGTATTCCATGGAAAGTGTTGACAACACAAAAGATTCAGTCTTCTGGGATTACTGTAGTATGTGGCTAATGCATGTTCTAAACCTTGTCCTTGATGGAGGATTCTGGGTTATTAAAGTAAAATTCCTAGAAATGTGAAGACAAAAAGGACCTCAGGGATCACTCAGCCTAGAGATTGGCAAACTTTTTTTTTTTCTGGGCAGGGGCCAGAGAGTAAATATTTTAGGTTTTGCAGGCCAGATGGTCTCTACCAACTATTTGACTCTGCCATCGTCACACAAGGCAGCCATGGGGATACATAAACATAGGAGTATGGCCGTGTTCCAATTAACACCTTACTGATGGACACTGATGTTTGAATTCCATACAATTTTCATACGTCACAAAATACTTGTTTTTTCTCAACAATTTCAAAATGTAAAAACCGTTCTAAACTCTCGGGCCATAAAAACCAGGCGGTGGGCCAGATTTGGCCATTGGTCTTTGCTCATCAATCCGTAGTCTAGTCCACCCTTAGCTGACTTAGGAGTTGCTCTGTGACATCTTTGACAGGCCTTTCTTAACAGAGAGGGACGGGGAGTGCTGGCTTCTCTGAGACTATTCCTTTCCTATGTGGTATTAAATATGCTGAAAGCAAAAGTGCATTTTAATGAGTTCTTCACCTAGTGAGTGAGGGCTACCGAGGTCTTTCCAAAAGTATAGATAACATCATTGGAAGCACCCTCAGGCCTTTTCAGTTTTGGTAAAAACACTCAAGAAGTTGAGCTTTCAAAGTAAAAGGTCAGACAGTTGGTTTAAGGATACCTTCCATCCTATCATGAAATCAGAATCTGTAAAGTATAGTTTGCACCCAGGAGAAGTATTTCAATGTCGGGGGCCCGGGAGGGGGGGAGGAGCAGTTACAGACAGAATAGTTTGTTACTGTACAGTTTCTTCTGTATCTAAACCTTTGGATCATGATGGTTCTGGGGATTTCTGTATTCCTCTGTGTGGGACAGAAAGACCCTCTGGTTGAAAGAAGTAATTAGCCAGCTCTTTCTGTCCATTTAAGGGCCTCGGGGAAGCTGCGTATCTCCTATCCTTCCTGCTGTGGCTGAAAAAGTTACAATTTAACAATAATATCAACATCCAAAGTGGCAAAAAAGACCATTAAGACAAATGCACATAGGTCTGGCGTATTTACTCTGCAATACTCCTAGTTTCAGGCTAGAGTTCCACTTCTGATTATGTTTCTAGCTGCTTGGCTAATATTTCCCATATTAAATTTACCACGAGCTCATTTTTCTCAAGACTGCACAGTTTTATTTCATGAATTCTATGACTGATCTTTTCTCCTTGTTTTATAAAAATTAGGGTTTAAGTTGCCTTCAGAAGTGCCTTCTGCCTGAAGAAACCGTGACAATCAGAACCAGGTTGGCGAGGAAAGTTAGGGCAGATGTCGGCAAATGGACTGGACACGGGAGAAAAGTTTCAGTGGCGCGAACAGTTAGGACAGGGAAGGGTTTGGCCCCTGCCTGGTGACAGCACTCGCACGTACTCCCTGTCTGCGTCAGAGGCCCTGTTTCCTGCAAATTCACATTCTGTCTCTACCACGCACACCCTCAGTGATTCAGTAAAAGCCATTTAAATGGAAGAGCAGCCTACTTGCCTTTGATTGCTTATGCTTTTTAAATGCTTAAAAGGAATACGTTTGTTTCTGTTGAAGGGACTTCAGAACCCAGACTTCTCACTAATTTAGCCTGGGCTTCTTCCGTCAGAACTGGCGCAAATGTGTACTCTGTATTTTCCTACACTGTCCACTGCAGACCTCTGCTGGAGGTATGTGCTTGGCGAAGCTTGTCGGAATTTGGGGAGAAGGCTTATGACGTGCAGACAGAGAAAGTCCACTAACCCGCCTGTCATTAGGATGGACAAGGAGCAGCCCAGGAACTTGCCGCCCTTCTGGACCTGCTGAGTGACTGCTAAGCCAAGAATTTATGAGCAGTAACAGCGAAGGGAACTTTCTAGGATTCTTTTTTTTTTTTTAATTTTTTTTTTAATTTTTATTTATTTATGATAGTCACAGAGAGAGAGAGAGGCAGAGACACAGGCAGAGGGAGAAGCAGGCTCCATGCACCGGGAGCCCGACGTGGGACTCGATCCCGGGTCTCCAGGATCGTGCCCTGGGCCAAAGGCAGGCGCCAAACCGCTGCGCCACCCAGGGATCCCTTCTAGGATTCTTAAAACCTGTGATCACTTCCCCATTCTGCTTATTTCCCTTGCCTCTGGAGCAGGAGACAAAGCGTCCGAGCAAGCTGTATAATCTTGAATGGAGGAAGCTCAAGGCAGGGGGGAGGTGGTGGTAGTGGCTTTCACAACCCAGGGAAGTGCGTGGGCTCCCCGGGGGGCCGGCAGTAGGTCTGGACCTGGCCACTGGGGAAGGTGCACCCTTTGTGTTCAACTTTGAGCCCCTTTCATTTTTAAAAGGAGCAGCCTAAATATTGCAAGGAGGAATAAATCATGCATACAAATAAGAACACCATTCCTCATCACTCAACCTTAATCCTCCTTTTCTTTTCCTTCTTAGATGCTAGAGCCTTGAGGACATTTCCACTCTGCTACCCCTCGCCCTTTCTCTCTGTTTTTTTTTTAAGAGCCAGAGATCAGCTATTTTCATTCAGCCTATTCATTCCAAAATACTTATATAGAAAATTTCTTTTGCCTTCTGAAATGTTTTTCTTAATTGAAAACATGAATGTTACTGGGCTTCAAGTGCCTTGGAGGGGTTGAGTCGGTGAGAGATGACAAAGAGTTAGAAATTATTAACTCTTTTCCCAAAAATTAGAGATATGCTAGGTAAACATTTTTTTAGTGCATGATTTGCATTTGCTTTTCTTTGCCCTCTGTTCTTCCGGATAGAATCCTTTATCGGTGAGAGATGGAAGAATTAAAAACCCTAGAGAAACAGTTACTCCTGTCCAAGAAGTTCAGTGTTTTTGATTGTTGACTATAACCCCACAGCACCATGACAGCATAACTCTGAGATAACGTTACAGTTTTATGCAGGGAGTTGGCAGTGAGGGTCACTGTGCTGTTCACAGTTTAAAGCTTTAGCATGCCTTCAACATTTCTACACCAAATTGAAGGAACTAGACTCAAATCAAGAACAAGAATTTTAAAATTAATGCTTTAAAAAAAGCTTTTAAATGAGGGATGATAAAAGGGGTAAAAAGTTTATGGTGGCAGCCTTAAGATTGATTTTAAACAGAAACCTTGCATCCCAGTTTCAACTATCTTGAAGTGTAGGTCTTTTCATTTAGAAAAATCATAGGTTACACAAGACATTATTTACTCAGACATAATAGCTGCAGAAGACTGATTGCCATCTGCAACATGTATATAAAATTACCACATGTGTATACATATGTGTACAGAATGATCACAGGAAAATTTGAAACAGAAGTAACTTATTCTATGAGGCTATCTCATTCAACTCTGGTCTCAATTCTTGACTGATTTTTTAAAACCGGAGCTGGTCTGCAGCGCTCATCTCTCCCTGTCTCAGCTGCAACTGGTTCTGTCGCACTTCCTCTGGAGATGAATGGACCCTAGTTAGAACCCATCTCCACCACCGGCCGTGTGCCTTCAACAGAGGCTTTCCTGTCTCTGACCCTCTGGAAAAGGGGATCTGCAACACCTACCCCCTCGGGTTGGTGTGGAGACAAAGGACATAGTGTAGAGCGATGCTAGTGGCATCTGATAGGCTTTTATAATACACATATAATTTAATTTCTTTTCAGATACTTTTAACCTGCCCAATACAAAGCAATACATAATTTATATTGACAAAATATGTCGCAGATGAATAGATAGATCCTTATAACTGCATTAGGAGGTTTTCCTTATTTTTCTCTCAATAACCAGTTTTACCTGCGTTAGTATTTCTAGTGTTGCCTAAGAGATTTGCACAGAATTGGTTTCCTGTGACCCTCAAATCAATACCACTTTTTGTGATGCCCGAAATGGCCTGTCTTATTTCTCTGTGCTGTTGCTGTGTAAATTCACAGGATCTCTCTCCTCCTTGTACCTCCACTAGCTCTGGCTGTACCTGTGGAGCCTTTCTAGACTGCCGGTTGGCATCCCTCTGAACCAGCTGGGGCTCAGTCAGGAACATTCACTGCATCATTTTCTACACACAGTAAAGCACACAGTCTTCAGCGTACAGCTCAATAAACCATCATCAAGGTCAAGAGGCAGAAAGAATTCTGTTGACAGTTCACTTCAAAGACAAGGGCTCTGCCGCAGTCTCTCACCATAGGTGAGCTTTGCCTGGTTTTGAACTTCATGCATATGGGATCACACAACACATACTTTTCCATGTCCAGTCTCTTTCGCTCTGTGTTGTGACTGACGTTGGAGGGAGCCGCAGTGCCTTTTCACTGCCGTGTAGTATTCTAGCATAAAAAATGCCATCGATATACCAAATTGTCCTCTCTACTGTTGATGGACATTTGGGTTACTCCCAGTTTGGGGCTGTTACAAACATTTTTAAACACGTGTTTTGGTGAACACGAGCACTCAGCTCTCTTGGGTGGAACTCCAGGAGAGGAACTGCTGTGTCAGGATATACGGATGTTTGCCTTTAGTAGATATGGCCATTGTCACACCAGTTATGTGCGACAGAGAATTTGTAAAAAGAGATGGTTAGACAGGTGTTAAGGAACTGAAACAGCAAAAGGGGAAACTGAGGCAATGACTTGAGGCAGTTACTACCTCTAGGGCCAAAGGAACAAAGGGAAGAAGTGGGGGTGGGGCAGGCGGGGTCTTAGAATCCAGGTGCTTGAAGGAAAGGCCCTGTCATGCTGAGAGGGGGCACCTGCTGACTGGGACACAGCGTGGTTGGCTCTGGGAATGCCAAATTTTTTTCAAAGCTGGACACTGGTGCCAACTGCCATCAAGGTGAAGGCTGTGTCTGTGGACCCGGATAGGTCAGGAGACAGGCAGGACCTTGCCCTTGTGTTCCCTCAGCCTCTCGCTCTCCCTCTAGTGCCCCCTGTTGGCAAAGCCTAGATGGCCAGCGGGGGCTCAGCTGCCCCACCACAGTCCCACACAGTAGGGTGGGAAGGGTGGGGGTGGAAGTCAGCAACTGGAGTCCTTCAAGCTGACACTAGGCTTTGTGACCTGAATGGGTCTTAGGATTTTCCTCCTCTTTCTGATGTACATGTTGCAAATATATTAATCTACTTATGACAGCTGTGTATCAAGTCAGTGACTGGGAGAACTCAGTGTGTCTCATTTCAAGGCAGAAATAAAAACTCAATGTTCCATCAGAACTGGTTTTAATAGCATTCCTTGGGCAGCTGCACTGGTCGGGACTTTGCAGGTGTCTTTTTGAGGGCCCCGCTTGAGCATAGTCCTTTGTTTTATTTATAAAGCACGGACTTGGGAGGAGGTGGGAGTTGGATCCAAGTTCTTCTTCCACCCCTGACAAGTGTGTGGCAAGCCAGGACGCCTCTTGGAGCTTCAGTTGGTCAAAATGGGACTCAGCATCACGTCTGCTCAGGGGGCAGTCATGTGGGTTGACATAATACGGCAGTGCTGGCTACCTCAGTTTTCTCCATCGTGGTACTGGTTCTGTAGGCTGCCTTTCGGCAGCTCTGCTTTTATGTAAGTGGGGGTCTTTTGTCTAAATTTTAAACTATCTTTAAAACCTCACCTTGCCGTATTCTTTGTTGATCCTTTGTTGTTCTTCTGTCTTCTTCATGTTATCCAGTAAACCTTAGAGATTGGGCTTTGGGAACTAAGGGAGGTAGAGACCGGGGAGGGCACAGTGCTGCTCTCTGCTCCTTTCACACACACTGGGTGTAATTCCCCTTTGTTCTCTACAGCACTTGTGTCACGCTGCTTGGTGCCACATTGAATTATGTAGGTGTCCCCTGAGATGGCGAGTTTCTCAAGGATGGAGACTAACACTTCAACTGTAAATGACGCCTCTGCACCCAGCACAATACCTGCATCCAGTGCACATGTGGTTAACGCTTGTAGAGGTAGAAAATGTATTTGGACATGGAGATTTTAAGCATTTCAAAAGGAATTTATTGAGACATCCTTAGGCCAAGGCAATGCCATATTTATTGAAAAGTAGCATCCAATATAACTTGACATTATGGACTGGCACACAGATTTTTCTCTGCTCACAAAAATTTTCAAGTAGCCATTCAGTTAACAATGCCTGAGACAGAAGAGAACTTTAGTCCTGTTTTAGATCCTTCTCGTGGCAACCTCTGTAAGAATACTTGCTGCTCCCATCTAGATTTTTGTGACAGGTTGACTCCCAACATTTGATCCAACAGAATTATGTGAGGACGGCAAAAGTTTGAAGTCACTACAGCCATCTTAAAACAATTTCTCCTGATAATAAATTGGAGGGCTAAGAGTGATCTGTAGTGATGTATTAATCACTCTAAGTTTTCATTTTCTTCTTTTTTAAAATCAGTACAATATTTCTGTATTCATTTTAATTTTAAGAAATTTGTTTTCAAAGATTTTATTTATTTATTCATGAGAGACACAAAGAGAGAGGCAGAGACATGAACAGAGGGAGAAGCAGGCTCCCTGTGAGGAGCCTTGTTGCGGGACTCGATCCTAGGACCCCAGGATCACGACCTGAGCCAAAAGCAGACACTCAACCACTGAGCCACCCAGATGCCCCAAGAAATTTTATATCTAGTGAAAGGTGTTTTAGAACAGGACTCCTTTGTTGACTATCTAAGGATCAATATGCATTCAGGAATCCTTTACTGAGAAGTATGAGGAATTCATGTAGTTCAATGACTGCTGTTTTTCACAGTATAGTTATAAGTTCTCACACTGTGCTCAGCAAACAGTAGTCCAGCCCACATCCAGCCTATGATTAATAGAAAGTGAGTTAGAACTATGTGAGAACCTCATGGCTACAATTCACTTTGGAGCACTGCTCGTGGTGGTGTTCAGTGCACCTAGTGGCCTGGATTTGCCGTAGAGTAGAATGCAGAATGAGGAGCCCCCTTGACATCATCCACAGGGCATGTGCTTCCCGAAACACATGCGTACCTCCCCACATGTTGCTGCAATCATTTCCAGGTTAGCAGCCCAGGCCCCTTAAGGAACCAAGAATAGGGCTCTTCCCAGACCCAATCTGCAGGCACCCTGATCACAGTCTTCCAGCCTCTAGATGATGTTTGTTGCTTATTAGCCAAATAAAGGTTCGCTGTTTGTCAGCCACCCAGTCAACAGCATTTTTGCTCTAGCAGCCCCAGCTAAGATGCCATCTGTCCTGCACAACATGGTATCGGCTTATATATTCTTTTGGGTTTTTTTGTTTTTGTTTTTTTAAAGATTTTATTTATTTATTAGTGACACACACAGAGGCAGAGACACAGGCAGAGGGAGAAGCAGGCTCCATGCAGGGAGCCCGACGCGGGACTCGATTCCGGGTCCCCAGGATCACGCCCTAGGCTGAAGGCAGCACTAAACCGCTGAGCCACCAGGGCTGCCCTATTCTTTTGTTTGTCTGCCTCTCCCTCTAGAAAAGAAGCTGCGTGTGGCCAGGACTTTGGCTCAGCTCTCCATCTCAACACATCTTCCCTCTGTGTTGGAGGACAGCTTGTGTTCCAAAGGGCAGCGAGAAGGGGTGTCTGATACCCTCCCAGCCCGGGCCCCTGGGGCGGGCAGAGTTGGAGCCCAGCGCAGGAGCGCACACGGGCGGCACCACCCATGCTCTCCCCATCAGCATCTTAGCAGTGAAGGCCCCGGGTTCTCAAACTTCCGGCTGTCTGGTCAGTGGACTGACAGAGCCCTGCAACTTTTCCCTTCAGCATATGGTGGCAGGGAGTGGCTTTTCTCTTGTCTCCTGACACAGGGACCGTGGTAAGCCTTTCCACCCTTTCCACGGCATTGTCCAACCTGCTTCACAAAGTTCTCCAGAAGAAATTTTTCCTGTTGTGTTCTTGAACAATTGCGTCTGCTTCATTTTCTCCACAGAGCTGGTGTGTATGTGTGATTCCACACACATGCTCCTACACACACACAGTTTCACGGGCCTCCTGCATGTGTGACTGAATCTCCCTCACGCACCAGGGTAGGTGCCTTGGGGGGCACCCTCAGCGCCCAGCCCCTCAGTGCCTGTCAGCAGGCCTGTCACTGCATTGACAGGAAAGTGGGATCCCATTAAAACATTTGCCCAGGGGCGTCTGGGTGGCTCCGTGGTTGAGCATCTGCCTTGGGCCCAGGGTGTGATTCTGGGGTCCTGGGATCCAGTCCCGCATCGGGCTCCCTGCATGGAGCCTGCTTCTCCCTCTGCCTGTGTCTCTGCCTCTCTCTCTGTGCCTCTTATGAATAAATTTTTTAAAAACCTCACATATTCCCAGCTGAAGTATTCAAGAAATTTGCTCAGAGGTGGATTCTTTTATAGCCGAGGAAGGGTCTCCCCCAGCCCCACTCATCCCACCCCCATCTGACTTTAAATGTATCCGTGGAACGCATCCCAGGCCTTTTCCTGCAGCTGTCTTTGTAAGTAATTGCAGGCAGCTTCTCCTGACATGGGGAAGGGGAAAAAGTGGCATGAACAGCTTTGTCGGTGGCTAAGGGCTGTTCTAGTTCGGCTCACAGCAGCTACCACAGCCTCCATCCAAGGCCCTTTGGAAAGCGACAGCGACAACCATGGGTCCCCCTGAGCCACGGGCAAGGTGCGTTAGGTCAGCAGAGGAGCTTTAAATCAAACGAAACTTAATATAGGCACGGCTGCTATTTTGAAAGTTGGGAGAAAATCAGGAAATTTCTAGGCAATTAGAGTATTTCAAATCAAAACATGTTTTCTCCAAAGGAGAGGAAAGAGTACAGGTAGTATTCAACGTCAACAACTCTAACAGCAATTACCCAGAAGCCCCTGAGACGGACCCTGCCAATTCTCGGCTCAGGCCAAGGCTGTGGCTCTGAGTCCCCATGCACCGTTCCTTAAACTTCCATCGCTCTGCAATCAAGCCAAGGACGAGTACAGTTGCCAGAAGAGGCAAACAGTTGAAGGTGGAACTTTGGGACCCCCCACCAAGAAACGTAAGCCATTTTATTTATGCGTCTGGCCTGCTTCGGATAAATGAAAGCTTAATGTTTGTGAGCTGGACTATGCATGTCTGGTACTTTTAGCATTGGTGGGTGGAGGGATTTTCTTTTGTCCTCTTTGGGGAAAAACATAAAGTCCCAGACTTCATCCATAGTTCCAGTTACAGCAGTCGCTGGTCTTTTCAACAATTGCTGGAAAGTCCCCTTGAAAGAGTCATACGTGGAACTGGAACATAGGCAGAAGATCAGAGGCTGAGGTGGGTGCCTGTCCTGTGCCCTGTGGCTTTGATAGACATTTTCAATCCCTCACAGTCTATGTGTCTCTTACACAAACATGTGGAAAATAAATATAATCTGAATGATTTTTCAAGGTAGCTGGAGTCTTTTTCACAGGGAAAGCTGTTCTAAAGAGTATTGCTGTGGGCAGAAATGGAGGGTCTGACAAGTGTCTTCAGCTGCTAGCAGCCTCTCGAAGATGCAAGTTTATTCTGGTGAGCACAAGTGAGGGATGGCATTTCGAAAAAAAGCAGCGTAGCAGCAAAGGCAGATACTGTAGACATGACCGAGAAGTGGCAAAGATTTGGAATATAACACTTTGCTATTGATTGTATCCAATCATTTTCAGTTTTGCACAATTTATGAAAAATAAGGCTGGGCCTGTGGAGAGCAGAACAAGGTCCTTCCCCGTTCTGCCCCAAGCTGCAGAGCTCTGCCTGGGGAGGGGCCCTGCCTCCCGTCCCTGCCCGTGCCCAGGATGTGGCCACCAAGGTCGTGACTGCCCTAGACCGGCCAAATTCAGCGATAATAAGACCGTCTGGGAGGAATGAGAGTCCGCTCTGGGAATCTGTAGTGGATCTGAAGTGGGCTGTTAAGAGGTTTGGGGGTTGCAGGCTCAGCCCGTGCAGGGAACCATCTCTCACAGGCTTTCATTCTTTTCTGTCCTTCACCCCTAGACTCTGGCCTCACTGCAGCGGCTGAAGTGTAGAACTGCCCACACAAAGCCAGGCAAGCAGGTGATATGCCGAGCCCACCCGAGGTGGTCTGCAAGGCGGAAGGCCCCTGCATCCTCACTTCCCAGGCCAACGTCTGGGCCCCCAGATCCCCCTTTACCCAAGGTTCAGTGTGGCCTCAGCCATGTGATTTGTGTATCCCAGGGAACTTCAAGGCAGTGGATGATTTTCTAAATGTGGCTCAGGGTGTCTACAGGGAATGGGCAGGTGTCTCCTTACTCTTTATTTTTAAAGATTTTATTTATGTGTGAGAGAGAGAAGGGAGTGCATGAGCAGAGGGGAGGGGCAGAGGTTGAGGGAGAAGCAGACTCCCCACTGAGCTGGAGCCTGATGCAGGACTGGATCCCAGGACCCTGAGATCATGACCTGAGCGGAAGGCACACGCTTAACTGACTGAGCCACCCAGGTGCCCCTCCTTGCTCTCTATAAAATAATGTGAGGGAGAACTTCTTTCCTTCTACCCTCTTGGGTTCTGTGACTGGCCTAAGAATTTAAGTGACACAAGACAGACTAGCAGGAGAAAAGCATACAAGTACATTTTTACATGTACATGGGAATCTTCAGCAGGAAGATGAAGACCCCAAGAAGCCATTAGGTCCAGAAGCTTACACACGGTTTTACACAAAGATAAGCTGGGGATGGGACCTGACAGAGGGGCTTGGGCTGGGGCAGTAAACCATGGGACAGCCCTTGGGAGAGATCCGGGGTAATTTAATGGAAGGTCGGGTTATCTTAGTAGGTTTGTTTGTACAGATCCATTCCAGCGTGGATGCCCCAGTCTTCAGTGGTAAGAATGTTCTTCTCTTCCCCGAGCAGGGAGGGTACCTTTCTCGGTGGCAGTGCTGGGACCTGCATTATGTAGAAGGGGGAGGTGAGAGAGCTCTCCCTGCATCTGCAGCTCCTCATTGGCCTCCAGTTCAAAAGAATCAGTATGTTAGAGTGGCACCGTTGGGGGGGGGGGGGGGCG
The DNA here is from genome assembly GCF_905146905.1 of Nyctereutes procyonoides. Lineage (NCBI taxonomy): Eukaryota > Metazoa > Chordata > Mammalia > Carnivora > Canidae > Nyctereutes > Nyctereutes procyonoides. The sequence goes on along the minus strand of NW_026575033.1, from coordinate 6,607,720 downwards.
TGTTCTGTGCCCCTTCAGTGACGGTCTTGTAATTTCATGCTTGACGATAGAATTTGAACTTTTCACATCTGCGTCTGCAGGGAAGCTGAGATAAACCAAGGGGAGACCACTCATCAGTGGGAGAAGCCCTTCTCCGTACAGTTCTTTCCATCGTGTGATGAATCCAATTCAGTGTGGCCTCTCGGACTCTGCTCCCATAAAGGGGACCGGGGCTTGCACAGCTCATGTTAATCTACAATTCAGATTCTCCTGCGCTCCTGCCATTGAACTGCATTTCCTTGGCCATCAGCTCTTGCGGCAGAGAGTATACATGGCCTGTACCTGCTGACAAAACCTCTGTGCTATTGTCCCGAGTCCCTATGGCAGTGACAGCTTATTAGTGCAAGACAAAACTCCAAAATAAATCACGGTCCAATCATTTACTTTAACAAAAGATTTATTTGAAACAGATTTGTGCAGACATATACCAGTCAACAGGATTGATCAAAGCCACAAATCACTACATTTTTCCAAAACCTCTAAAAATACAAGTAAATGCCCTTCATTTGTATTCACTCCAGGAGGGAACCCAGCTCCGCTATAATGTGCTGCCGTAATTTAACAACCAGAGGACATTAATAGGACGTGAAAATGGTAACACTTCGAGAGAGAGGGAACAAAAAAACCCCACACTCCATAGACGCGCTCACTACTCTGCTGGGAGCCAATTAAACGTGCCCCCACAGCCCCGCTTCCCTCTGCATAACCAGATTAAAACCTCCCTGTCGCAAACAATATTTAAGCAATCTGAGCACAGATGTGACAGCAGACAGGAGGGCACATGGCTTTGCTTGCATGGGAAAGACACCACAAAGATGCTGCATTCAAACAGCAATTCAGTGACCTGCAGGAAGGATGAGGCACCCGGCTGCAGACCTGGGCTGCAGACCTGGCTGCTCCTGGCAGAGCCCTGCGCGCCCCACCCCTGCAGCTGGCCGGGCTGCAGCTGGTAGCGGGGCCCTTCAGTGGGAGGCTCCTGGGAAGCAGCAGGCACACTTCCGAACTCAGCAGTCACTGGCAACGCGGGAGAAGGACGGCGGAGGAATGCACGTGTCAGCACACACACTGATTTCATTAATGAAAAACCCGAAAAGCATCTACTTGTGCAGGGATCTTGTGGGAAGCAGAGAAACCCTATGACAGGGCAGATTTTCTTTTTTCCATGTTTTAATTGGTGTTTACTGATCCACCCGCAGGTGCATGGCTGTCCTTAGGGATGACTGGGTCCAGTGCCATTGGAAGTGAGTTCACAGCCTCATCTCCAGGCTGTCCCCCTCCTTCTGGCCCCTTCTCTGCCATACGGAAGAGCTTGCCTACAAAAGGCTCTTGATAAGCCCTCTCGACCCCTTGGGTTCCTGGGCAGGGTTATTTGGATAGCGCTATTACCTCAACTTTCTTCTTCCTATTTCTGTCATAAATCAAAGCCACCTGACACTTTGTTCCTGACTTTTAAAAGGAACAGGTCTCCTTTCTTTCTTTAGCCAGGTCAGAAGAAATGCCGATGGGCTAATCTTGTGAGCATGTTTTTCTTGGTCTGGAGCCTGAGAGAAAGAGCAGAGTGGATGTCTCTAAGGCAACTAGGGCAAGAGATTGTCATTGAAAACGAGCCAGCCTGGGTGTAAAAGAATCACTCTTTTGTCTCCCCTCAGTCAGGGGAGCAGAGGTGTTTGTCAGAGTTAACAGCTCTGGATTATGCTTGGGGTGGGGTAACAGGGTGAGCTCGCCCTTCTTTTCTGCCCCCTTTTGTTTCACAGCTTCTCAACCCTGTGTTGGCTCCATATAGCCTTTTCTTCCCGTTGAAGAGGGCATGCCGGTTTGCCACACTCAGACCCAACAAGCTAAGAGAGAGCTTTCAACAGACTGCTAGTGGAGGCTTGGCAGTCAATGCAGCTCTTGTAATGTCAAAGGAAATGTGTACTGTGGGACAATGTGGGATGCCGAGACAAAAATAAACAGAGAGTATGACACATTAAGGTAGAGTATTCCATGTCTATTCCTTTTGGGGATACTTATTAATATATTCTGGGGACCTCAAACTCTCACCTCTACAACCCACTAGAAACCTTTGTCACCATCCTCGTTGCCTCTGAGGATGGGAAAGTGGCCAGGATGAGGCTAAATAATCTCCCCCAAGGCTATACTGAGACCAGCAAACTGTCTTGGGCCAATGGAGAACCAGCAACAAAGCCAACTGATGTATGCTTTCCCTTTGAGGAGGGAGCGCTTTCTTTCACTATCCCCATCACTACTAAATTTGCTACTACAAGATTTGGTATGGAGAAAGCATTCAACGAATGTGATAGGGGATGCCATCCTTTACTTTGACCTAATAAACTCCTTTGTTTGCCAGGTTATTATTTCAGGCTCTACTTAACCACAGTTTCCCTGTTCCCATTTTTTATGGACCCCAGGAGATGAAGTCTACATTTCAAATGCTGAGGCTGAATCACTCCTTGAATTACCTTGGGACAATGACTCTTGGTAGTAAGCCAAACGCCAGCTGGAATGTGTGCACTTCCTTCACATGTTCAAGACGAAAGACTACCTTACCCTCTAGCAGAGTTTTGCAAACATCCTATTCAACTTATGGTCTAAAACATAAACCTCTAGAAACGGAAACAGGATAGAAAATTCTCTTTAAAAAATGAGATAAAGGGTCATTGTTATAACAAATGGAGATTACAGACTCTAGCTTTCTTTTAAAAATTCAATTGTTAAGCCTATAATATATATGTCTATATGCATTTTCAGACATTAGTTACTCATACTCACTTTTTTTTTTTTTTTTTTTGCATTTCACTGCTTCTTGACAAGTTATCACTGATTTTCACTGCCAGCTCCCTACAGCAAGACCTGCAGCCTTGTCAAGGAAAAGAAAACATCAACAGAGTTCCCAGCCATGCTCTACCAAAACTCAGGTTCATATTTTAGGATATTACTCCACGAATATTAAAGTAACAGCATCTCCCTTCTCCAAAGCACGGGTTTTGTATGCTCTACCGATCCCCTCCCTAGATGATCACATGTGTGCTGGGAGATGGGTGAACATAACACTGGTCGAGAAGTCCTGAACATTCTGCAGAGACAAAAGGTGGACACATCAGCCGCACCCCCAAATTATGATCACGCCCATTCTGGTTAGCAATGAAGTGCTAATCTGGGCAACCAGGCAGAAATGGTTGGTCCATTCTGTTTCCCTACCCTGCCTTTTTAACGTGCACTTTTCACGGCCACCCTTGCTGGGGTGCCAGGACGTAGGGGAACTCAGAGAGACGCGCATGCGATGGCTGCTCTCTTCCTTCTGCAGACTCAGCCAGAACGGAGCACACATTCAAGAATCGGCAATCTGCGTATGACACCAGGCCGAGGCTGGGCCTCTGTGGATCCTGCTGTTTTAGCCCGACCCAGAGGCCGGCTCTAGAGTGCTGACCAAGTATGACCTGCCAGCCTGCATGTCACTTACCATGTGGCAGAGTGACAAGTCCCATGTGGCGTTTCCACTGAGCTGACAGCTAGAGTACGCAACTTACTCCAGTCCACCCTGCTCCCTGGGGAGGGGCTTGTGTGACACTCTGACCTCAATTTGAAGACAGGACAAATGACACGGCCCCCGAATTGGTCACAGCTAACTGTCATACATCGCACAGATTGACAGCTGCTCCTCCTTGAAGCCCAATTTAGTCATTTACCAGATAGCTTAATCATATACGAGAATTAATAGAAAGGTATCCCATCTAGTGCTTCCTTCTGTGTACATATTTCAGTATTGCAAACACTGTTTAGTCTGGTTCTCAAAAGAATTGGAATATAGACTTCAGTCTCAGAAAATGTGACTGCATTTAACATAAAAAACACATTTAACATAAAAAAAAACAAAATAAAAAACAAAAAGCCCAAAACAAAACATATACATGCTGTAATCTGAAAATCTAAATCAGAAGGTTTTAAATTTAAGAAAGAGCTAAGTGTCAGACAAAGAATGAGTTTTAGTTCCCCTTGCCAGAAGGCTTAGTTCCAAATGAAACCATTTAGTCGGGATGCCTACCACACAGTTGATTCAAATTTTTGTTTCTCCTCTGTATTTAGGACATCATCTCTCTGGGTGTCCAATAAAGACCTAAACCTCTGTGTATTGTAATTCCAGGCACATTTTTTTAGGGGAGGGGGTTGTAATTCCTGCATGACAGTCTCAGCGATTCATTTTGCTGAGTGCTCTAGTATTTAAAAATGGCTTACCACCTCGGGCAGGAAGGAATGGCAATTTTCTAAGCCTCACCTGTTCAATTCATTGTTCTGCTTCCCTGTAAGCCCTCCCTGGATCGTGGTCACTTTATAAGTAAAGGATTAGTTTTCTCAGTCAATGCAAATCATACTTTAAGTCATTACAATGCCAAATAAGATGTGGATGCTCCAAAAAATGAAGGATGAGGAAGCAAAGTGCACTATTGTTTTATTTCCCAATTTAGCACAGCCATCCCCAGAAGAACTGTGCCATTTTAAGTAGTAACAGCTGCCCAGAAGTATTTATGTTAAGCCATCCAAAAATCTGGTTTGGCAACCAAAGCGGAGAGGAGAGAATGTGCCTCCAGGCTGGCCATTTATTAAGGGCTCCAGGTGCTCACATTCATGCCTGAGGGCACACAAGTTCTATCCAAATTTAGAAGGTGGGACTCCACAGTTTGGAAAGTCAGTGACGCAGCACTTCTCCTCCTGTCTTAGACTCGGGACACTTTATTTTCAGAGGTACCCGTATCTACCACTGACGATAAGGAAGGACACCTCATCCATATAGAAACGTTTGGAATTCTTTCCAATTAAAACTGCATGTCAATGTCTTGCCTAGCCTCCTGCACGAATGATCACAACTGCCTGGGCTTCATTTCAGTTTCTACCGAGGAGATGTGGCTAAGGCGTCCTCTGTGTCCTCCTCCCGCGGTCTCCGTGTTCCTTGCCTCTTGCCTTCCCCTTTGACGGTCATCTTCCTCCACCAGCCTCAAGGGCCCCTACTCTCCCACTGGGTTCACTCCTCCTCCTCTCTGACTTTAGAGTCACAGAGGGACAGACGTGTCCCTTCGCTGGGGAGACACACTAAACTAATTCACTGGTTTCCCCACAGTGAAGATCCAAAATGGGCTCTGAATTCCCGAGAAAACAAGTGTGGTCTGACTTAAGCGATGCCCAAGGTCCAGTGGGCTGGAGGTCGGGAAATGCGTACTGAGGGCCTGATCAGAGCAGGAGTGCACTGCCCTGCAGGCTTCCCTGTCCTCGGAAAGAGGCAGGTAAACACTTGGGTCTAGGCGGGATAGCCATGCTTCTTCTCTTTAGTTAGTGGAGGGGAAAGGGCGGTGGCAGAAGCGATTGCTCGCATCCACATGTGAATCTGTGCTAGGACAAGACGTGGAGCACATCTGGGCTGGTTGCCCACCGGCTGCCATGCACGGAGCACAGCGTCTGCCATGCGCAAGGTCTGCGATGAGGGAAGCCCGGACAGCCCCGGAGGCACCCGCGCGCTGGGGATGGGGCCACGGGGTTCGAATAAGCGCTCTCACCCCGATGACAGACATGGCTGTGATTTCACCGCAATCAAGAGACTTATGCCAACTTCAGACAAACAAAACAGGAATCAAAGTGAGACATCAAGCTGCCTGCCGTGAAGCCCATGTGCTGCCTGGCGGACTCCAGCGGTGAGTCGACAACGCAGGAAGCGAGCGTGCCCCTGCTCCGAGTCCGCAAGACGGGCTTCTCACGCAACAGAAAACTCTCTTACCTTTCTCCCAGACCAACTAGTACTGACGTTTAAATATTGGTGAAACGTAACGCTTTTAATTTCACACCTCACAGAGCAGAGCCGATTGCTTCATGATAACATACACAGAAGTTAGGCCAAGCACTGCCGACGAACTGGAAGGGATCGGAATGGCTTCCCCTGCGGAGTCTACTCCAGCTTTGCCAGGGAAGGGGCATCTAACAAACTGGTTGGCTAAGGCCACAGAAATGTGTTTCGTGGTGTTTTGGCTGCTGACACCAGTCTCTTCCGACAGAGATGTGTTAACACTGGGTGCAACAAACTGCATCTCTTTCCTGGGACCCATCAGGACAATTCACGTCTCATTTCTTCCTCGATTTCCTTTTGGTGGTGTCATAAGCACGGACTATCTCTTCCTGAGTAACGGCTCCATGCTCTTCTTGAGAGAAGGCATACCCATCTGCAAGGGGAGCACACACAGGGCTTGGTTAAGAGGACCACCGAGGGAGCGCGCTGCGTTTAGAAAAAATGTTTTTGTGGGCGACAGGCAGCTGACCTTTGCCATGCGCTGGGCTCACCAGCCTCGGGGAGGTGGGGACCGGGACAGACAGACCTGTGGCTCAGAAGGGAAACATGGGCAGAGTGTGGGGTCGGGCAGGACAAGGCCTGACCAGACAGGGCCTGACTGGTTCTGGCTGCTGAAGCCCGATGCTGGGGTGGGAGGGATTCAGGGGGCAGCCTCCCTGCAGCTGAGCTCAGCCCGGGAAGCATAAACAGTGGGTCACTGGTCTGTGTCTGCACTTTCCCAGCACCAATCAAGAGGAGAGGCGACTTGCTCTGCTGCAGAAGTGGCCCAAGCTGCCTGAAGCTACAGGCTGGCTGGGTAATTTATGAAGCCGTAAACATGCCAGGGAACACACACACAACGCTAGTGGTGAAAACTGGCAATGTGCACGTGATGCTTGGAGCATTCCTGCTTTTAAGCTGGACTGATTTGGACTGCTAATAAGAAATTACAGTGGGTTTATTCTTGTGTAAATAAAGAAAAGATCGCAAGATAAAGTCAAGAGGCTACAGGGCCGCAGAAAGACTGGCTCTTACAATCAGTTCCAATAATAATAAGAATAATACTAGCAGCAGCTGCCAACAATTAGTAAAAGCTATGTGTATCAGGCCTGTTCTATGTACTATACACAAACAGCTCATTCATTCCTCCCGATGGCCCTATGAGACAGCTGATGGTATTCTTCCCATTTCACAGATGGGGAAACTGAGGCACTGGGTCACAGACCTAGTGAGTCACAGAACTGAGAGCCAAACCCAGGCAGTGCTTCTGTAGGACCAACATTCTTTCTGCATCTCTAGTTCTAAGAGAGGTTTAGCATTCAAAAGCCCAAGGGTCCTTCCCACCAAAGGAGCATTTATTTACAAGACTCTCTCTCTGTTGGCAAATCTTTCTGGGCCAGGGCTAAGAAAACGTCCTACAGCTGGATTAGACGTTCTGACCAAAAGACCACACAGTAAAATGTCTGAAAAGGACGAATCCCATCCATGTGTATACATGACTTGTCAATGGATGTGTTAGTCCACTGTCACATTCTTTAAAGGAGAACAAGAAATCAGAAATTGTGCCCATGTATCACCTCCTGGATTGCTAATTATTTTACTCGGACACTTGGCTTACAAAGGAAAGTTTCAGAACTACAAAGACATCTAACAGCAATGTATAACACAGCTGTGGTGGGGCTGGAAGAGGAAGAGGCTCCGACAGAGGATGTGCAGGGTGATTCTGTACTCTGCATATGCTCGTAAACCAGAGTGTCTGACCCTGGGCTGGCTTCCCAGCTCTCCTGGCCACCGCCTGAGAAAACCCCATAGCTCAGGAGGGCCACCCCGGGAGGCGAGGGCTTCTCAGCACAGGTACCTGCAAGGCAACTGAAGACACGGGCTAGGTAGCAGGGGTGGGTGGGAGCGTAGGAAGAACTAGGGAAGGATAAGCACAGAAAGGAATCTTCCCTGGAGATCTTCATCTACTGGCTCACCTCCATCTCTACCAGAACCAAATCCACAAACCAAAAGATGGCACCATGTGGCAGCCATGGCGCAGCAGCCCCTGGCCAGGGTGAGCCCCATCTGGCGGAGGCCTATGTCCTGGGGCTGGAATGTGGGGCACAGGCCTATAGAGGGGGGCCCTGGGGGTGCTGGGTGCAGGGCCCTTGAACGTCCTTTGATGGCTTTCTGACACCACGAGGCTTCAGAGGCTTCGAGGGATCCGAAGAGGAAATGCCTCTTCTCTCCTTTGTTTCTCTGACAGCTTTTAGATTTCCCTGTGCCTGATCAGGGAAGCCCAGGGAGAGGGGGAGACGAGCAGACGTCCTGTGTCTGCCTTCTGAGGTGGGTGCCCCTCTAGCACAAAGTGTTTTTTTTACTGCAGTCCTAGGCCAGATGCCTTTCCCTGGCATGTCTCAAAGCACAATCTAGCAAACAACACTGGCTCCTCCAGTCGCAGGCTGTGCTCTGTGGTCACTGAGGATAGTTTTTATTCTGCACTCTTCTAAAGGGAACATTTCCAGTAAACACCTGATGTTTTCCTGTGGGGGCCACGGGGCAGTCCGTGGCCCGCCGTGCCACCCCGGGTGGACACTCCTCAGCCCGGCAGAAGTGGCTCTGGCCCAGTGGGGGCACCCTCCAAGCGCTCTTCATGAGCCTTTCTGGTGGCAGGCCCATGACTATTGAGCTCTCCACCCTGCAGGCGGCTTTCTCCATCTGCTCTGCTTTCATCTTGGATCCTGGCACCCAGGGCCTGAGGCAAGAAAGGTGGTTCTAATCCTTGCTTGGCAGTAACTTGGCCATGGGACCATGGATTTTTTAATTTCTCTGAGTGTCCTTAGTTCACTGTTCTGTAATATAAAGGGCCTGGACCAGGTGAGGTCGAAGTTCCCTCAGAGCTCCAACCCCCTAAATGGGTGCCCAGCTTTTCCAAGGCTAACTATACCCAGGTCACAGAACCCTCTCCTTCATTCAGGGCCAATTCACACTCAGCACCAAGGGAGGAAGCCTCTACCTTCATACCAGTGAAGAAGGGAAATTGGTGCAACAACCCATCTAAACAGAACAACTGCTACCTGTCTTTTTTGGTGGGTTTTTTGGAGGGAGGGTCCTGGTGGAGAGGAAGAAATGCAGGGGACTTGTTGAGACACACAAAAAAACACGTTTGGGAGTGTCCTTTGGGGAAAGGTATCTTAGCATTTGGAACAGTCTACTCCTTGTTCAAGCAGAAGGAGCAAAAGTCGTTTTCATTCACATCCTGCCTCTGCCTACTGTGACAGAATAGAGCATGTAGCTGTAAGGCTTCTGTGGCTTGTATTTGTCTCACTGGTACAAGGGCCTTCTGGTGGGATTCCTCAGCCACTCCAGACTGGGAAGGGCTTGCAGGTGTCCATCTGAGAGGACCTTCCCAATAGCAGTTTCTTCTCCTGGGATAAGCTGAACACCCCGAAGTTACTACCAAAAGGCTTGTGCCAGCAGTTCCCATTGGTTGCATCTACCATCATGTTTCCAGAATGTTATGCACTAAGACTTTCTTCACTAGACTTTCTTAGCCACAGCAGAGACTTAAAGTGAACTCTGCAACTCAAGAAGAAAAGGAGGATAGCTTGGTAGGGTTATCCTAGGGCAGGGGTATCTCACTGGTTCAGATACAGTATTTTCCTTTCAGAAAGCAGGCCTGCTAGAAGTTAGGGCTGTAATGGGAAAACTTTAGTGGAACAACAGACTATAACCACCCAAATAGCCTCTTCCTGTCCAGCCAGCACCCCTCAGCCTGACAAAGACAACCACCATCAGGTCACCAGCTTCTACCTGGTGAACATTTAGATACCATTTGTATCCAAATGGGGAACTCAGAGGAAGCCTCCAGCTCTTAGCCTTTCCCACTTTCATTTGTCTTTCAGGAAGTCCTGGCAGCCACAAAGTAGTGATGGGGCCTAGGGAAAGCCCTGGATGGACCGAACTTCTGAACTTCCCCGGGCTGACTTCCCAGTGCATCTGCTTCCTACATGCTCAGCAGTAGCCAGAATCCTGGAGCAGAACGAGGTAAGTGAAAGGACGCAGAGGGGTAGCCGAGTGTCTTAGTGGTTTTGTTCTCCCCAAAGAACACTTGGTGAAGTCCATAAAATCATGTCATTATTCCCCCATTATTTTGGAATAAAACTCCTCTTTTTTTTTTTTGTTTTTGTTTTTAATAAAACTCCTCTTAAATAGCTCTGATAACATCTTCATGAGAGTAGAAGTTTCCTGTGAAAAAGATTCCTAAAAGCAACAGAAATGATGGGGCGACCATGAGGACAACAAGGAAATGAAACTATAGGAAATGCTGATCTCAGTTATAAATACTGTGTGTTGGTGGCCTGTAAGGAACTCAAAAATGTTGCCAAGATGAGAGTTTTCCTTCCAGTTTCCTGGGAAGACAGGCGCAGGACAGTGGAGGACAGACCCAGGAGGGATAGCTAGGCAGAGGCTGAGAGGAGAACACAGAACATCTCATAGGCCAGGGCCACTTCTCATTGCTCCATGGCCTTCTCTAGTTATTTCTGACAGAATGTTTGGTTAGTGATTGGCTTTTTACTATTAGTTGGTGGGTGTTTTTAAATTGTGGTGAGGGACTCCTGGGTGACTCAGTTGGTTAAGCATTTGCCTTCAGACCAGGTCATGATCTCAGGGTCCTGGGATCGAGTTCCAGGGCTCGCTGTTCAGCGAGGAGTCTGCTTCTCCATCTCCCTCTGCCTCTGTGCTTTCCCTTCCCTCTCTCTCTTGCTGTCAGATAAATAAGTGAAATCTTAAAAAAAATAAAATGTGGTGTGACTTTAGAGGCTTTTTCTTATACTCATTCATTATCAATTTCTTTTGTCCTTCAAAATCCTAAGAGTTAAGAAAAAAATTTTAGTAGTTATTTCAAGACATTTTATGACTCTCTCACAAAAGTTCTTACTCAGTCTTTGATCTCAATATATGTACCTTATATATTCTTTCTAGGGTTATTCTGAAATATTTGTTAGGGAAGCAGCAGGGCTCCATGGCATGAACCCCACCATTTACAGAATCGGTACTCATTTTCTCTGTGCCTGCTATGGAGAAGGTGCTTTACATACACCATCCTGAAGCCTCACAAAGACTGTGTAAGATGTGTATTATTTTTTTTCCTTTTAGATGTATATTATTAGATTTCCTTTTTCCCCCACTGGAGGAAAGTTTAGAGAAATATGTATGTCACCCAAAGTTACTCAACTAGTGGCAAAAAAAACCACCCGTAATACCTCACATTTATTGGACTCTATATTGTCAGGTACTATTCTAGGCACTTGGTATAAATGCTCTAATTTAATTCTCTCAAAAAACTCAGTTCTTACATCTTCTCCATTTTACAGATACAGAAACAGAGAGGTTAACTTACCTAAGTTCACAAAAAAGTGACAGAGCTGAGGCAAGACCCCCAGGCAGCCCTGCTTCAGAAGCAGGCCCCACAGACTTACTCCCTGGACACTGGATCAGAGAGATCATGGCTATGACCCAGATCGCTGGGCCTTGTGGGGCCAGTTACTATGCTGACCTGAGTCTGCAGGTGCTCTCAGGGCTGATACCACCTACTCCCTGGGACGGGACACAAAGCACGTGGGATGCCATATGGAGTTGGTCTCTGTCATGTTGATATTCCACGTGGGAAAGTGAGGAGAGGGAGTCCATCCCTTTCCTTCCTCTGTGAGAAAGTCTGTGAAGATCTATTGATGGGTAGAGCTCAACTGAGCCTGATATAGACCCCTCAGTACTTGTAGTATGGATACAATGATTCTTTACTTCTCCTAAACCATCCCTGTTTCCTTCTGAACACCTCAGGAAAAGAAGAGAAAGCAGGAAGCAGTGTTGTTGAAGAGAAGAGATGCAATGTGAGAGAGAGAGGGCGCTGGAAAAAGAAGCAGGAGTTGGAGGGGCAGAAGCAGGTGACAGATGTTGTGCCAACAGGCCTCACCTTGAGGAAGGTAGGTGACTGCCTCCTAAAGGACACCTGTGCTAACAACGCCCCTCTGCAGGGAGCCAAGTGGCTGAATTGCTGAAATGGCCCCACAATCCCCCTGAGCTCTGCCACCCATCTCTTTTCATAGCCTCCTGCCCCCTCCCCTGGGGTCTGGTGCATTCCCACTGTCCCTGGCTTGGGTCTGGACCCTTCAGCAGAAATCAGGCCTGGCCTCCACTGTCAAGTGGACTGTGGAGCAGCTGGACTTGCTGGACTCAGGGCAGCCTTCCTGGGAAATGTACAGAGATTTTTTTTCCCCAGTGTTTGTCATTGTTTTAATTAATAAGCTAATATTAAGTAAGACAGGGCATATTGCTATCTTTGGGGCCAATAATTCAAAAGTAAGATCACTTCAGCCCTAGTTCAAAATCCTATTGGGAGGCTGACAGAAGGATCTCGACCACATCAAGATTTTAAGTTTCAGGATTTTATCATTCAGGCATTTGATCGGGTCCTAGGGAATTACCTACACTCAAGCCTCACTTGCCTTGGGCCAAACACACAAATTCCACCCCCAAGTGTGGGGCTCTGGCTGGACAGCGGTCTCCATCCCTATCAGCACCAGCAAGCCTTAATGAAGCCATTGCCTTCCCTGCATGGCTGGGATCAGGCTGACCAGAATGTGGCGCGGGTACTTACGGGGAACACACTGCTGGATGGAGCCTCCCCGGAAGAGAGTGGGGGGCGTCTTCCTGCTTAGCCTCTTCAGGAGGCGGTCACGTTCATTCATCCTGTGGGTAGATCAAACACAGTGAGTCTCGGTTCACGTGAACACCTCTCAAAGGGCCTCACCCAGTGACTTTAGTTTGCAAAATAAATCAGGGGGAGAAAGGCTTCCTCATGTCAAGGAAAACGTCCAGTTTGGTGAAGAGCTCTATTATTTACGGTAGATGCTATCTTGACACCTTGAGTGCACTACTCCCTCTTCTAAGAGGCGCTCTGTTTCCAGTCTGTCCTGTACGTAACGCCTCTCCACACTGTCTTCCTCTTACTTGAAGTGCACTACAAGTGCACTTTTATACCAGGCACACCCTTGGCTTTCCAGAACACTTCTGTGAGCAGTGATCTCTTTCTATGGTCAATGTCTTAATGCCTCTGTTTCACCTGCAGCCGCCTCTTCCCAAGCCAACAGCTGTACCAGGGTGAGAGCCTTGGGTCCCCAGCAAGAGACTTTTTTCTGCACAACCTGATTGTTAATTTTGAAACAGTGAAAATCAAGGTGAGTCTTTTTGGAAAACACAAGGATTAGGAGCTCTTCTTGCCTTTCCTGAAATGATTCCCTGCAAGTTTGCTGCCCCTGTAAGAACTATGGAGCACAGCTGTTGTTTATTCCTATATAGCAAAAGGGGGGGGGGGTACTTTAAAACTGCCCAGGTAGGCCACAGGTCTTTGTTTTCTTATCATTACAATGTCACTTGTTCCAGGAGATTCCTGGAGTGTGGGAGTTTGCCAATGCCTTCTGATAAGGGCTAAAGTGTATTCCCTCCCAATTCATACGTTGAAGTCTTAACCCCCAGTTAGTTACCTAGAATGGGACTGTATTTGGAGATGGGATCTTTATATTTTAAAAAATATTTGATTAATTAATTAATTAATTAATTTGAGAGAGAGAGAGAGAGAGAAGACAAGTAGGGAGAAGAGGAAGAAGCAGGCTCCCCATCAGCAGAGAGATCAATGTGGGGCTTGATCCCAGGACCCTGGGATCATGACCTGACCTGAAGGCAGAAGCTTAACCAACTGAGCCACCCAGGCACCCCAAGAGATGAAATCTTTAATAAGGTGATTAAGTTAAATGAGGTCACTAGGGTGGGTCTTCATCTAATAGGACTGGTACCCTCTTAGGGAGAGGAGATTAGGACACAGACACCCACAGAAGGAAGACCATATGAAGACAAAGCAGGCAGCCATCTACTAGGGGAGGAGCCTCAGAAGGAACCAACACTGCCAACACCTTGATCTTAGAATGCCAGAAGAGTCAGAAAAGAAACTCCTGCTAAGCCATTCAGTCTGTGGTGCTTTGCGATGGCAGCCTTAGCAGACAAATCCACCCGTGACGGGTTGTTTGTCCGTGAAAGCACAGAAGCTGTGGTTGTCTGCTGACCTGAGCACCTCCCCCAGTACCCTGTCTTATGGGCTTTGAGCCAGAGAAGGATGGTCTCCTGACCGGAGTCCACTTCACAGCAACCTCAAGGGCCTTGAAAGAAGAACAGGGCCCAGGTATTCTCAAGAGTTTTCGAGCTAAAGTTCGCTTTGCACTTGCATTGCCAGAAGAGAGCATTTTTCTGATTATGCTGGTTGAAAGGACAACATTTAATTCATCACCAATTAGAGGTAAGCCTCAACTAGCTAAGCTTGGCAAAATGTTTGATGGATGATGAGGAAAAACACTTTTTTCTATCCGTTCACACTGGCTTTCCCTTCTCTCTCATGCCTTTTCTTCCATGTGCCGATTATTCTCACTGGGCCCTGCTGAGCAACTGCCCCAGACAGCAGGCAGAGAGGAGCAGATGAACAAGGACAAGCCCGTTAGCGTGCCCTGTGCTGACCCTCTGTGAGCTCACTGCCCCCTGACAGGCTGGTGCCCCCTGCACTGGCTACTTTTAGGACATGGGGGGAGGGTAATGAAGGGCTGTCCTCCCTGTCTGACCCAGCTCTGGCCAGGATTCCTCAATGGAAGGCACTGCCAAGGCTCTGCCCAGGGCATGAAGGGGGGGCTCCTGAGGGCTGAGCCGCAGCTCTGGAGGGCACACTTCCCAGCCAGGTTGTGGTAAGGGAAAGGAATTCCCTCCCCAGGAACCTAGTGCACAGATGCAGCCTAGGCTCTGCTCTCATACCCCTCCTCTGCCCTGGCCATCCTCATCCCTCCATGCTTAGGTCCAGAAGCTCTACCTTGCTGTGGGGCGAATGAGAACTTCACAGGACCACACAAGTGGGAAATCACACATCTTGGTCCCTCAGTGGGCAGGTGAGGAAACAGAGACTGAGCTGTACCAAATACAAAGGTCACAGGATGCTTTGCTGGTTGTGTTCTTGCCCCTGCCTCTGTGCTAGGCAGATGTCCCTAATTCCCATGTGAAATACTATATGCTTTTCTCTCTTTTTTATAATGAAACACTCCAAACACAGAAACTAATACAGCAAAGGTCCACCAACCTGCTCAGCTTTAGCAAATGGTAGTTCCACTGCTTGACCCCTTGTTTTAAAGGGACCCACTCTTTCCTCCAGCCCTTCCTTCCATGTGGCAAAGGGTCCATAGGGTCAAGGAGACATGTTCACCAAGCCCATGCCTGTCACCTGGCCCCGGTATTTGGGACATCAGAAGTCTCTGTGGAGTGATACCTCTCCAAGTTAGTTATCTAAGGCCAACCTGACCTCCTCACTAGCTCTATCCTCATAAGAGCAGATCCTATAGCCAGTGTACACACTCCTCAGCTTGTGGGTGGCCAATGAGTGTTTTTTTTGCATGGGGTGTGTATGGATGGAGATGTCCAAACAAATGTGCGCAAACCCCTCTCAGTGCAGCACAGAGCTGGGGTTGGAAGAGAGGGTGGGGGGAACAGCACAGCTAACTATTCTCCATGCCACCACTTTCTGGCTCCAATCCCAAAGGATCTGGGAATCACAAAGCACCACCCTCTTTATGAAGGTATATTGATCAAGGTATATGGCTATTTGTTAGCTTGACTTGTAACTTTCACACACTCAGACACAGACGTGGTACTTGGTCTCTATTTGCACTCTTGCACCAAGTCCTGTCCTGGTTGTGGGAACTACTTCACATTTTTTTCTAAGTGTATTTATTTTGTTAGTAATCTCTACACCCAATGTGTAGCTTGAACTCATGACCTTGAGATCAAGAGTTACAGACTCCTCCGACCGAGCCAGCCAGGCACCCCTACTTCAAATTTTAACAAAAATAAAATATCAAATATGAAGTCCCTTATATTCCTCCCAGATCCCATTCTTTTCCCTTCTATTATAATATGATTAGAAATAATCTTCTGTGTTTCATACTTTTATTTTACATATATATGCTACACAACTAATATATTCTAAAATACGTCTAACTGGTGTCATTTATTTTATGCTTCTCGTGTATCATTTTTCTTCGTGCCTTCTTTTTTCCTATCTTATATTCTTTTTAATTATCTCCTCATTTACAGAACTAGTTCTTTGCAGGTAATCTTTTTCCTTCTAGATAATTTTCTAATTACTCTGTCTTTGGTGTTTTGCAGTTTCATTACAACATTTAGTGTGACTAGGTATAGATTTGTATATATATTTATATATTTATATATTTATATATTTGTATATAGATTTATATCCTGCTCAGCTGCTCAGACCTGGAAAGCCACTATAACTCAAAAGTTATCTTCATTAATGCAAAACACTCCCAATACTGACTGTGCCCCATTCTCTGTTTTTTCTTATGCAGGAGCTTCTTACATATAGAATTCTATCTTCCACATCACTGTATCTCCTCTACATTATCCATTTCCTTTCTTTCTTTAACTTTATTGAAACTATTATTCAGCTGACTGGCATGCTTTAATTTAGATTAATACCCTTTTCATGTTTATTTTCCAGACCCATCTGTTCTTACATACGGTCTTACTCTTGCTTTTTGATTTCTGTATCTTCTTTCTTCAGTATTTTATAGATTCTTTCAGACATTCCTTGCATCTCCAATGCTTTGGTGGAGAGGGGAAGCTAATAAATGTCTGCAGTATTCCATGACTCTCCTTCACTGTAGTTCATTTACTATATGTGTTCTAGTTATGAAATCATTCTTCAGAATGATTTTCTTTTGCCTCTGCCAGGATCCTATGGGTTACATCAATTTTTATATTAGCTTAGTTCCTATAGCATTGGGAATAGTCTAAAACTGGACCTCATACATAAGCATAGGCTTCCAGTTTCTAGTGGATAAATCTTTCCTCCACATTGCTGCATTGTCAATCTAATAGGTTAATTGTTCCTAGTCTCTATTTCATTAAAATAACAGCCCTGTCAAATTTGCAGCTTTATGCATAGAGCTTTTTTCCATCTCACACGGGACTGAGGTTTTATCTCCTATCTCTACATTAATCTGAACCATCAGTCCCTGAGCCTTTTATACAGTCTGATACCTCTTCTTTGGCTTCATCTTCCTCTTAGCCTACTGGCTCTTATGTCTCTTCATTTTTGATACCTGGGTTTCTATGTGTTTCTTTTGAACTTGATTACGTATTAAAATCCTTTCTTGGGATCCCTGGGTGGTGCAGCGGTTTGGCGCCTGCCTTTGGCCCAGGGCGCAATCCTGGAGACCCGGGATCGAATCCCACATCGGGCTCCCGGTGCATGGAGCCTGCTTCTCCCTCTGCCTGTGTCTCTGCCAATCTCTCTCTCTCTCTGTGTGACTATCATAAATAAATAAATAAATAATAAATAAATAAATAAAACCCTTTCTTTGCTCATATTTCACTGAGAATTTCTATGCATCTGGAAAAGTCTTGAGTCAGCTCAGTCTACCATATTGACTTTATTTTTTTAAATTCTTTTTTTTTTTTTTTTTACAATTTCATTTATTCATTTATGAGAGACAGAGAGAGAGAGAGAGGCAGAGACACAGGCAGAGGGAGAAGCAGGCAGGGAGCCCGATGCGGGACTCGATCCCAGGTCTCCAGGATCAGGCCCTGGGCTGAAGGCAGGCGCTAAACCATTGAGCCACCCCGGCTGCCCTACCATATTGACTTTACATGGTTTCTGTGAATAATGTATATATTTCCCTGACCTAATGACTGGAAAACATTATGGCTACAAAGAAAAACATCACAGAACTATCCTTTCCAAGTCTTGCCATGCTTACAAAAACCTTTTCTGGAGACCCTTAAAATAGCCACAAGTTTGACAAAGCTTAAGGTAATGAAAAGTGTCCTAGAGCTTATTAAACATTCTAGTGGAGATGTTTGTGAAACTGTCTTCTCTATGTGCTCCAATGTTGAAATGTAAAGGAATATTATTTTCCCAATTTCTCTTTTTCTTCTTTGTGAAGGAAAAGAAGCATCATGAATGAACATTACCAAAATTTCTCATGAACAATAATATTGAAAAAGCTCAAAATAGAAAGGGGTGATAAGAACATTTTCCCTTTATAGTATTCTATCATCTATATATGTTTTGGAAGCTATCTACTCACAAAGATATGGAAAAAAGGTAAAGGAAACACAACCAAATATTTGGTTAATTTTGAATAATTGAAAGAAGAATAAAAAGTACAAATTAAGATCGGGAAGGATAATCTAAATCTATGAGATTTTGGTTCAAAAAAAGGAGAGAGAATCCTTAAGAGAATACTGGCAAACTGAATTCAGCAGTATAATAAAGGGATTACACACCATGATCAAATGGGATTTATCCCAGCGATGCAAGGATGGTTCAATACACAGAAATCAATCAATGTAATATACCACACATTAACAGAATGATGGATCTCAATTGATGCAGAAAAAGCATTTGACAAAATCCAATACCCTTTCATGATAAAGATATTCATCAAACTAAGAATAGAAGGGAAATTAATCAACACAACACAAGCCACTTATGAGAGACCCATAGCTAACATCATACTCAGTGTGAAAGACTGAAAGCTATATATCTATAACCTGGAACAAGACAAAGGAAGCCTGCTTTCACCACTTCTATTTCAAAGCATTTGTTGGAAGTTTTAATCAAGAAGTTGGGCAAAACTCCAATAGTCTTTTTTGCAAAAATGGAAAAGCTTATCCTAAGATTCATAGGGAACTGAAAGGGACACCCAGGTTGCCAAAATAATCTTGAAAAAGTAAGAACAAAGTTATAGGACTCAAATTTCCTTATTTCCAAACTTAACATAAAGCTATGATAATAAGAATAGTGGCAATGGCATAAAGATAGACAATCAAAAAAAAAAAAAAGGTAGACAATCAGTGTAATGTAATTAAGAGCCTAGAAATAAACTCAAATATATCTATGGTCAATTGATTTTTGGCTGGGTTACCAAAATCATTTTATGAGGAAAGAATAGTCTGTTCAGCAAATGCTGCTGGGAACAAATGGATTTCCAAATCAAAAGAATGAGGTTGGGTCTTTACCTGCAATCATATACAAAAATTGACTAAATATGGATAAAAGAGTTAAACATAAGAGTTAAAACTATATAAATCTTAGAAGAAAACAGAGGAGTTGTTTAATCTTTATAAACAACTATTCATCTTTTTTAAAAAAGATTTTATTTATTTATTCACAAGAGACACAGAGAGGAGAGAGAAAGGCAGAGACATGGGCAGAGGGAGAAGCAGGCTACCTACGGGGAGCCCAATGTGGGACTCCATCCCAGGACCCCAGGATCATGCCCTGAGCCAAAAGCAGATGCTCAACCTCTGAGCCACCCAGGCATCCCCACTATTCATCTTTATAACCTTGGACTTGGTAACGGTTTCAGAGATATGACACCAAAAGCACAGGCAACAAAAGAAAAAATAAACGTATTTCATCAAAATTAAAAACTTTTGGGGATCCCTGGGTGGCGCAGCGGTTTAGCGCCTGCCTTTGGCCCAGGGCACGATCCTGGAGACCCGGGATCAAGTCCCACGTCGGGCTCCCGGTGCATGGAGCCTGCTTCTCCCTCTGCCTGTGTCTCTGCCTCTCTCTCTCTCTCTCTCTCTCTCTCTCTCTGTGACTATCATAAATAAATAAAAATTTAAAAAAAAGGAAAAAAAATTAAAAACTTTTGCTCATCAAAGGACGTTATCAAGAAAGTAGAAAGGCAACCACGAAATTAGAGAAAGTATTTGCAAAACACATATCTGATAAAGGCCTCGTATCCAGAATATATCAAGATCCCCAAAACTTAACAACAAAAAAGACAAACAATCTAATTAAAAAATGGGCAAAGGAGTTAAATAGACATTTATCCAAAGAGTAAATACGGTGGCCAACAAGCACATGGAAAGATATTTGTCATTAGGGAAATACAAATCAAAATCACAAAGAGAACTTAACATCTACTAGGATGGCTATAATTAAAAAACAAACATAAAACAGAAAATAACAAGTATTGGAGACAAGGTAGAGAATTTGGATGCCCTGCACATTACTGGTGGGATTATAAAATGGTGCAGCCACTGTTCTTCAATAAATTCCACATAGAACACTGTATCACCCAGCCATTCCACTCCAATGTATACATCCAAAAAATTGAAAATGGTCTTAAATAGATACTTGTATACCAGTATCTATAGCAGCATTATTTACAACAGCTAAAAGATGAAAATAATCCAGATGCTTATCAACTGATGAATGGAAACAAACCGAGTATATTCCATGCAGTGGATTATTACTCAGCCATGAAAAGGAACAGAGTACTGAGACATGGTACAACATGGATAAGCCTTGAAAACATCATGGTAAGTGCCAAACATTACAGTAAGAAGTCAAACTCCGAAGGCCATATATCACATGATTGTATGAAATGTCCAGAATTGATAAGTATGTAAAAAGAAATGAAGAGTAGTGGTTGCCAGGAACTATAGTGTGGATAGGTGGAGGAAGAAAATGGGAAATGACTGTTTAAAGCACGTGAGGTTTCCTTTGGTGAAAATGTTCTGGAAGTAGACAGTGGTGATGGCTGTACAACATTGTAAATGTACTAAATGCCACTGAATTATACACTTTAAAATGGTAAGCATGAAAAATAAAATAAAATAAAATGGTAAGCATGAGGCACCTAGCTGGCTCAGTTGGTAGAGCATGAGACTCTTGTTATTGGGGTCATGAGTTCAAGCCCCATGTTGGGTGCAGAGATTGCAAAAAAATAGTAAGTTTTACGCTATGTGAATTTTATCACAATTTTTAAAAAAGAAAATTCAATTAAACGGAAAAGAGAAGGAATGAGTCCTGAACTGAAGTAAATTCCCTCCCATACCATGAACTGTTGCTAATGATGTGGGGGATGCTGAAGCTAATGTGTTTTCTTTGATTGTGTTCTATCCTAGCTGAAGTGTGCATGCCAACTGTGACTTATGGATACAAAAGCTGTATATTATGTACTTTCACCAAACGTAAATGCAATCTTGGTGCCTCCCCAGTAATGATGGTGAAACCCAACCTCATGCAACTCCATCCAGACAGGCTCTGTTTAGAAGCCGACATATCCTAGAGGTGGTAGTGTCCTCCTGTTTCACAAAATGAGCAGTTTAGGAAGAAGCAGGGAGCTAAGAAGCATTATGTCAGGGAATAATAAACTCTTAATATCACATTTCTGTCAGAAGGCTATTCCTGCAAAAATCACACGTGCATAACTGCCAAAGAGCAGGAACATGGAGAATATAGCAAATAATTGCAAATCTGTTTTTGGATCTTGTCAGGAGTTACAGCTGCTAGGAATCACAGCTGACATACAAAGCCAAAAACAAATAAGTATTTTTAGAAACTTATTTTTAAGTTACTGGACCATATTCAAAACAAATCTGACAGGTTCCTCAAGAAAAAAGCTAGTCTCCAAAGTTCCTTTTCCTTCAGGTGAGGTTAACATCTACCAATCTATCAGACTACTGAAATTTTAACCTATTTTTAAGGATCCCTAGAGAATGAGATTTCATAGCCTTAATTGGTAACTTATTTTACGCCTTATAATCTGAACATCAAAAACTACGAACCTTATAGGCTCATGTACATTCCAGACCTACACATGTTGCCTTAGTAAGAATAATGTAATGAGGGAAATAACAAGAATAAAAACAAAATAGGTTTTCTAGCTTAAGATTCCAATAATATAGGAGTTATGACCCTGGAGCTAGGGGGCTTTTATAAATTCTGTTCCATTAGGTGGTAGTGAATCATTCTCCTTCTTTCTGCCAGTCCATACACATCTGCTTTTAAAACATGACTTCCTTTCATTTAGCAATTATGGTGCAATTATGCTGCACCTGTTATGTGTGAGATCCAGTGCTGTTCCTGATGCTCATAGTCTCTGAAGTGACCTTGCCATGTAGACGTATATTATGGCAAAGGTGATGAGTGCCATAATGGAGATTATATGGGCCTCAAAAGTGGTAAAACTGAGGAGTGATAACTCAGAGAAAGTTCAGGAAGGCTTTAAGAAGAATCAACACTGAAGCTGCATCCTGAACAATGGACAACTCCTTGTCGGTCATCCAGATGGAAACACCGAAGAACAGATTTAGTGGGAAAGACGATGAGTCCAGTTTTGGATGTCAGGCTTCAAATTACCTCTGACACATTCAGGAGGCCATGGAATATTGGGATCTAGAGAGATCCAAGCCAGAGATGCCATTTTGGATTCCTCAGCCTGTAGAAACCCACAAAGACTAGGCAGGTGAGGAGGCACCATAAGGGGTGATTCCTAGAAGCACTAACATGCTATGTGAGTGTTCGGCCAGAGGGTCTGTTCTCTCAGGGACCAAGTCATACTGTCTTGGCATTCTTCACAGTACCCACCCTGGGCTGAGAACAGTGTGGTTACATACATAAAGTTGCATTTGTGCTCTGTATTTACTGATTTGGGATGTCTTATTCTGTCTTTATTATCTTGTGTCTCCACAGCCTGATCCTGCCATCATTTGTCTCTCCATCTGTCACAATGCCCAACACTGGGTTAGCACACAGTGGGCTTTCCAGTAGCAGCCAAGATGAATTCCTCTATATTATTCTTTACAATTAACAGAATAGGGACATCATCCCAATTCTCTTCCAGAAGAGGAAAGCCCCTTCTAAACTCTAGACTGTGAGAAACAAAACCTAACAAAACAACTCCATGGTCTTTACAGAGATAGGACATTGTGTTTTGTTAAGAATTCAGATTACATGGAACAGTTGAAAGACAGTCTGGCTGAGGACTCAAGGTTAACTAACTTAATACAAATTCCGTTAAAAAAATAAAAGGATAGATCCCTCTTGTCTTCCCTGGTCTCAAGTCTCCTCTGACCACCACAATGAGGAACTAGAGGAAAGAAAGGCTTATACTAGCAAGGAACTTATTTTCTTCTGTTCAGACAAAGTTTTGGAAACGGGGTATGGGATAAGGGGTAAGTGGACTATTCCAGGTGTTAGAAGAAATGTCACTCTCTTACAATGTGGGTTAGATGATTTCCTATCAAAAAGACAAGTTTGTCCTCAAAGGAGTTGTAGTACCAAATTAAGCAGTGAATTTGCAAGAGGAAACAGATTTGCAGCCTCAAGATAGATGGGATCAGTCTGTTGAGAACCACTCTGGGTCAGAACACAGGTGTTGCACGTAAGTCAACCCTGCTGCTGGACAGAACTGTCTGGGAAGCCTTTAACAAAAAGAGGAGCAGAGGACATTGAAAAGATTTAAAAGCAAAAACAGATAACATGTGATCTTTTCTAATGTGTCTGCTAGCAGGAGTAATAACTTAAATAAACCAATGCAGTTGGGAAGAAAGATCAAGAAGAAATAGAAACTAGCAGCTGGCAACCATATTGTCCTTTTACCTGAAACAGCAACTTGGATGACACTGGTGAAAATGGGTTCTCCTGAGAATTAGTACTATATTACCATATCCCACTGCCATTCAATTAGTGTAAAAAAGGCCATTTAAATGACATTTCTATCCAGAGAGACTTCTACTTTTAGGAAGATGGAATAGCTGTATCTTCCCCATTCCTCTTGCTAAGGACAGCTGACAACCCTGCCATTATATATAAAACAAATAGAAGAAGACACTAAAAAGTGAATAGAAGAAGAAGGAACCTCAGAGTATGAGAAACCTCAGTTTTCTTTTGGTGTCACAGATCCAAGACTTGGAGCTGAAAAGCCTGGCAACCCAGAAATGCCATGGGTACAACCAAGAAAGTCCAGAAAAAAGCCTATTTTCTCTAGCCAAAGGAGCAGGAAAGAGGCATCCTAGCAAGACAAAAATACCCTTTTAGAACATAATCATTCTATTCCAGCCTAACACCCCAAGAAAAAAAAGACCCATGCCTCTGCTCCCACTCATGCCAGCAAAGACCAAGTGATAAGCCTAGACTTCCACCCTTACAAGGCTAAAAGGCACCTTATGGCCCTACTGAGGTGGTGATAGAGGAGGCCAAGTAGGGACCTGGGATTTTCAACCTTGCCAGCTGATAATGAGGTCTCAGGCCCACTGTGGTGTCTGCAGAGAGAACATGGGAAGAATGTTCTTCCCAGAGAAAGGAGGCATTCCTTCTCCTCCTCACTGGGGTGATATGAGAAGAGGTCTAAAAGAGAATTAGTATTTTCATGACTGCCCAGTAGTAACAGGAGCAGACCCCTGCCTCTTCCCCTGTCCCCCACCTACCTACCCATAGCCGTGTCAGTGGAGATCATGTGGACAACAGAAACTCCCATCCCCACCTAGTAGGTTTTGATGGAGGTCAAACAGAGGATCTGGATGACTTCTACTTGGCAGGATCCAGAGTCAGATAACACAACACCTAAGATATCCATGTTTCATTTGAAAGTGACTTGTCATAAAAAGAACTAGGAAGATGTCCAAATGAATGTAAAAGAAAAATCAACTGAAGCCAACACCAAGATGACAGAGATGGTGGTATCATCTGGCAAGATGTTAAAGTAGCTGTGATTAAAAATGCTTCAATGTGCAGTTAGGAATATGCTTAAAACAAATGAAAATAAAAGAAGAAAGCTTCAAAAAGAAATATAAGATATGAAGAAGAACGAATTATAAATTTTAGAACTAAAAAATATAATAACAAATAAAAAGATTAGTGGATGGGCTCGATAGCAAGATGGAGAGGTCAGAAGAAACAATCAGTAAATAGAAAGAACAGTTGCAATGATTGAGAAACAGACAAAATAGACTGAGGAAAAAACTAACAGAGTCTCAAGGGACTTGCAGGAATAAAAGATATAATATTCACATCTTCAGAGTTCCAGAAGGAGAGGAGAAAGAGAAAGAGGTTGAAAAAGCACTCAAAGAACTAAAGGCTGAAAAATTCCCAAATTTGGTGAGAGACATAAACCTACAGATTCAAGAAGCAGCACAAATTCTAAATATGATAAGCCCAAAGAAATTCAGCCCAAGATAGATTATAATTAAATTTCTGGAAACTAAAGACAAAGAAAACATCTCAAAAGCAGCCAAAGATAAATGATGCTTCACCCATAGGGAAAACCAAATGGAATGATGGTGGATTTCTCATCAGAAACTACTGAGGCAAGAAGTGGCCTAATATTTTTCAAGTGCTGAAAGAACTGTCCACTCAGTGAAAAGATCTTTCAGGAATGAAGAAATCAAAACATTTTCAAATGGAAGGGACTAAGAGAATTTGTCACCATCAGAACTACCCTGTAAGAATAGCTAAACAAAAGGGAAATGATAAAAGAAGGAATCTTTTGGGACATCAAGAAGAAAGAAAGAACACGGTAAGCAAAAATATGGGTAATAAAATGGGCTTTACCTTTCCTCTCGATTTCCCCAAATTATGTTTGACTAAGTTAGAGCAAAAATTATATACTGTCTGATGTGGTTCTAAATGTATATAGAGAAAATATTGAAGAACAGCATATTATAAGTGGGGGTGGGTAAAGAAATGTAAAAGGAAGTAAGGTTTCTGTACTGCACTCAGACTGGTAAAATAACACCACCAGTAGATTATGATTAGTTATGTAAATATAATACACAGAACAACAATAAAAAAAGCTACATTGGGAAGCATATTTAAAACTACAATTGGCTAAAATGGAATTCTAAAACATGTTCACATAGCCCACAAAAAGGAAGAAAAAACAAAACAGAGCAATGAATACCAGAATAGAGAACAAAAGATAAAATGGAGAATTTACTGGATTCTACTCTCACTGGAGAATTCTACCAAATATATTTAAATAAGATTTTTTTAAATTTTTATTTATTTATGATAGTCACAGAGAGAGAGAGAGAGAGAGAGAGGCAGAGACACAGGCAGAGGGAGAAGCAGGCTCCATGCACCGGGAGCCCGACGTGGGATTCGATCCCGGGTCTCCAGGATCGCGCCCTGGGCCAAAGGCAGGCACCAAACCGCTGCACCACCCAGGGATCCCATATATATTTAAATAAGATTTAACACCAATTCTACACAATCTTTTCCAGAAAATCGAAAAAGGACATTTTCCAAATCACTTATGAAACCAATATTATTCTGATACCAAAATCATTTAAAGATATAAAAAAAGAAAGAAAAAATGAAACCACAGCCAATACTCCTCATTAATATAGATGTAAACTTCTGAACAAAATATTAGTAAACATAATTCAGCAATATATAGCAAGAATAACACCACATAGGGATCCCTGGGTGGCGCAGCAGTTTGGTGCCTGCCTTTGGCCCGGGGCACGATCCTGGAGACCCGGGATCGAATCCCACGTTGGGCTCCCTGCATGGAGCCTGCTTCTCCCTCTGCCTGTGTCTCTGCCTCTCTCTCTCTCTGTGACTATCATGAATAAATAAATAAAATCTTTAAAAAAAAAAAAAAGAATAACACCACATAAACAAGTGGGTTTTAATCCAGGGATGCAGCACTGGTTCAATATGCAAAAATCAATCAGTGTAATTCACCATATTAATAAGCTAAAAAGGGAAAAAAACACATGATCATACCAGTTGCCACAGATAACATTTTTTAAGATTCAACACCCATTCATGATTTAAAAAAACAAAACAAAACCTCCTAGCAAATTAGGAATAAAGGGGAACTTTTTCAGCCTGACAAAGAACATCTACGAAAACCCCACAGCTAACACCATACTTGCTGATGAAAGATACTGATACTGATACTTTCCCCCTAAGGCAGGAAGCAAGGCAAGGTTTTCCCTTCTCACCACTCTTACTCAGCATAGTGCTGAAAGTTATAGCCAGTGCAATATGGCAATAAAAGGGAATAATAGAAATATGGATCAGAAAGAAAGTAATAAAAGTGTTTCCATTTGCAGATGATGTGATGGTCTAGAAAATCCCAAGAAATATAAATAAGAAAATACAGACACACATATACACATGCATATAAAACTCCCAGAATGAATAAGTGAGCTTGGCAAGGTTATAAGATGCATAAAAAATCCGCTATAAGATCAGCATACAAAAGTCAGTTGTATTTCTATGTACTAGCAATGAACACATGAATCCTGAAAGGAAACATATGATGCAATTTATGACTGCTAAAAAATATGAAATACTTAGGTGTAAATCTAGCAAAATACATATAGGACTTACACACCAAAAACTACACAATGTTGACAAAAGAAAGGTCTAAATAAATGGAGAGGCATGTCATTTTCATGGATTGGAAGAATCAATATAATAAAAATACTAATGCTTACTAAATCGATATATAGGTTTAATACAATTCCTATCAAAATCCCAACAAGATATTTTGTAAGTATAGAAAAGATTACTCTAAAAAGTATACAGAAAAGCAAAGGAGCTAGAGTAGCTAAAACAATTTTGAGAGGTGCCTCGGTGGCTCAGTGGTTGAGCATCTGCCTTTGGCTCAGATTGTGATCCCGGGGTTCTGGGATCAAGTCCCACATCAGGCTCCCTGCAGGGAGCCTGCTTCTCTCTCTGCTTATTTCTGTGCTCCTCTCTCTGTGTCTCTCATGAATAAATAAACAAAAATCTTAAAAAAAAAAAAAAAGAAAGGATACACAGATGGCAAATGAACACATGAAAAGATGTTTAGCATTATTAGCAATTAGGGAAATGCAAATTAAAGCCACAATACACTTTTACTACACACTTACCACAATGGCTAACATAAAAAAAAATAGTGACAACAAATGCTGGCAAGGATGTGGAAAAACTGGATCATTCACATATTGCTGGTGGAAATATAAAATGGTATGGCCACTCTGAAAAAGTCTGTCATTTACTTAAAAAACCAAACATATCACAACTTTGTGAATAAACTAAAAGCCACTGAACTATATATTTTCAAAAGGTAAAGTTTATATATTTGAATTATATGTAAAAAGAAAAAAAAGATCAGATAAACCTGAGCTAATGTGCAGTCCAAATTACCAACCCACAGATGGAAGCTAAAAAATGGTTCTTATTCTACAAAAGAAAAAAAAAACATCTAAATATGCAACTACCACAAACCCAGCATTTGCACTCCTGGACATTTATCCTAGAAATACAAGGACTTATGTTCACACAGAAACCTGTACTCATAATAGCCCCGAGCTGGAACCTGCCCCCCACCCCCAACAGATATCCTTTAACAGGTGAATGGTTTCATACCATGAAATACTACTCAGCAAGAAAGAGGAAGAAAGCACTGATAATATACAAGAACCAGGTTGAGTCCCTAGAGAATTATGCTGAGAAAGGGTCACTATACTTTGTATGACTCATTTACATAACATTCTTGAAATGACAAAATTATGGAAATGGAGTAGATTCAAGGCTGCCAGGAGCTATCTAGAAGGTAGATGTGGCTATAAAAAGACATGAAGATCCTCATGGTGACTAAATGTTTCCTATTTTAACTGCATCAATGTCAATTCCCCGGCCATGATACTGTTCTAGTTTTGCAGGATGTCCCCATCGGGGGAAACTGAGTAAAGGCTACATGGGTTCTCTCTTTATTCTTTCTTACAACCACATGTTGAGGCTGCAATGATCTCAAAACAAAAAGTTCAAACAAACCAAAGTATGCATCTCCTTCTATTTTGTGTTCCTTTGCAGGGTGAAGAAATACTGCATTGCTGAGCTCCTCGAGAGGGGGTAGGAGAGTCTCATCCATCTCCTGCAGCCGCCTACCCCAGGGAGAGGCCGTCCACCCCAGGCAGAGCCGTCTGACCTCATTAGCAGAGCAGGCAAAGTCCAATTTGAATGACAGGCCCGGCACATATGGAAACCATTACCTCATTCTGCGACTGGTAACGAGGTGGTGAGGCACCCCTTACACAAGGCTGAGTTCCGTGGTCCAGTCAGAAAGCCTATGAAAAGGTCAGGTTGGAGTCACGGGGTTGTTAGGAACAGATAAATTAGCAGGGCACCTGGCTGACCCAGAGAGGCCCCGGACAAATGCTGTGTGGTAGCCCCTGGTATGCTAGAGTGAGTAAGGAATAGTTTAGGCTCTGTGCATTTCCTGATGGGGCATCTGGGAAACAACAAGGCCAAAGAACTCAGGGGTACACCCTCATGCTGGCCAGGAAGATGCAGCTTTCCTGGCATAAAGTTCTGTTCAAGTTCTGTTTCTACACATTGGACTATGCCATGTCCCTGCTCCAAATCATACACTAAATGTAAGACCCTGGCTTCCTCTCAAACCCAGTCCCCTACTATACTTCCCCTCCCTCCCTCTGCTCCAGCCACATGGCCTACCTTGCCATTCCCGGAACACCAAACAGTTTCCCACATCAGGGTCTTTGCATGTGGCTGTTTCTCTGTCTGAGATACTCTTCCCACAGTGGCTCTCTCTTTCAGAGCAGCCTCCTCAAAGCAGCTTGCTGTAAAACCTCCCCACCTCCTCACTTCCTACACCAAAACCTTGCTTTATTTCTCTTTATCTCCCTTATCATGCTAGAGTTTGTGCTTATTTTCAGTTCCCCACCAGAAGGTGTGTTCTCGGAGGGTAAGTTCTATGGCTTTAGTTCACCACAACCAGTGCCCAGTACAGGAAAATGCTTAAGCACTCTTTGTGGAAGGATTGGAAAGATTAAGAGATGAAGAAGTGCAGGTGGGCCAAAGTACAAAAGCAAAGACAAAGATGAAAACCGCCAGGCCACAGGGCCTTCTGTCTTTCTCCTTCCAAAGGCCATACTAGCACATCGTCCTGGAAGAAGAGGGGAGCTGGTGTGACCTGCCGGGATCTCATCACAAGGAGCTTCTTTGTAAAGTGTTTCCAGGGCCACAGAACTATGAAGTCTACATTCGAATGTTGCCAAAGAAAGATCAATGCTTCTCAGACAGATGCATAGACCAGCTAAGAGTTTCTTTCTTGGACAATGGAAACCAAGCATTTTAGCACAGGTCTAAAGTTCTCCCTTACGTGAAGTCAGGAAACAATGGCCTCATTTAAGGATGTTAAATTAATGAAACAAGGAGGCCCTTAGACTGATGTGGTTTTAACTCCATGGTGGCCTATGTAGGCGATCCAAAATCTAAGCTTGTAAATACCTCAAAGTTATGAAATTGAAACCTAAGGACAACCAATCACAAACCCAACTGGGCTTAGGCGATAGCCAATCCTTCATTTGCAGCTGACTCTTCTGTATAAAACTCTCTCCCTGGACAGCCCGAGTGGCTCACTGGTTTAGTGCCACCTTCAGCCCAGGGTGTGATCCTGGAGACCCGAGATCGAGTCCCACATCGGGCTCCCTGCATGGAGCCTGCTTTGCCCTCTGCCTGTGTCTCTGCCTCTCTCTCTCTCTCTCTCTCTGTCTCTCATGAATAAATAAATAAAATCTTTTAAAAAAATAAATAAAAGTATCTCCCTGAGCTCCTTCCTGTTGGTGGAGTGCTCCTAAAACCACTTCAGGTTTGCTGCTTCTGATTCAAATTGATTTTTGCTCAAACTCTTCCCATTTTTAGTATGCCTCAGTTTAGCTTTTAACAAGGGGCAAGTATGTGAATGTGGCCAAGGAGGGAAGATGCACACTTGGGAGGGTGGAAAGAATATTTATAAAAAGTTAATGATGATTTTTAAAGGGCTTGGTGCTTATAGAGAGTATCTGGAGAGAAATAGCACAGGGTGCTGGAAACAAGCAGAGGGAAATTTTAGCCAGGTATTAAGGACAGTTTTTGAACAATGAAGCCTATTGGGCGAGAATATAGTTAGCAGCTTTATCATGTAAAAGACTGAAAATCAGCTGTGACTTGACAGAGCATCTAATATATGAAGGAAAAGACACGGGGGTAACGACTTAATAATAGTATTTTAATCAATTAAATTCCTTGAATGTGAACTTGCCTTTATATGTAAAATGAAACAAATGTGCCTATTTCAGCTTAAAAAGATGTGGGTCAAGTTTGAAACCATAGAGTGTTCATGAATGTTAATTTCTTTTAAAATAGCAAACTTTTTAGCAGGCCTGTTAAGCTGCAAATTAATTACAGTAAAAATTGCTGTCCCATATGATTGGTCCTCTTCTCCTAGCACCCCTGCAACACACACACGGTCTGGGGCTGGACAGTAAACATGTGACTTTACAAATTCAAGTAAGAATCCAAACAATTCAAAGTTGGCCCCAACGTCCCTGACTCAATTGTTGAAATAAGGAAAGGTAAGCTTCACTACCGATTAACCTCCTAAGCACTAATTAAAGATAATGAGGGATCAAGGTACGTGGCACAGCCTGACCTCTGTGTCCTCCCAGAATTCACAAGAGTCTGACGGCCCATGTAAGACTCAGCAGAGAGGGAAAGGATAAAGTGGATGCAGGTGCCTACATCATACAGTCTCCCTGGGAAACACACACAGCCCAATGGGGGAAATACAATAAAGTCTCTTTATGAGAATTACAAGGAGAAAAATGTGTAGATCTCAGCCTAGGGTATTTGTTTATAGGACTTCAGACCACGAGTGAGTCACTCAAAGTGGGGCACAGCCCTTGGACAGAACTAGAGGGCTTCAACAAATTATCTTTTAAACTATAACAACTGATTTATGTTTTTGAGCGGCTTAAAGTCCATTCTGGAACAAGGTGGGGTCTTGTGTGTAAGTAAGATGTTATAAAGGGCAAATGAATTCAAGATTGTGAGTACTCTGGAGTCCAGCCATGCCACCACCAACCTTTGGAAGTATTTTCCTCTATCCTTCTACCTCATCGCTCAGGCAGCAATATAATATTATCAATTAAGTCCTAGGTAGACTCAGACAAAGCTTTTGGAAAAAGGAATTTGTGTGCATCAGAATTTCCTTCCCTTTTCCAATGAATATATTGTAACTAGGATGTAGCATGGAGCCTAGCCCTTCCTACATGTGTGTGGCTGCCATTCTCATCACTTGTGAGTCAAGGCCTTTTCTTAGCTTCACATGCAAGCACTGGAGTCCAGTTTCTTCTTTCTCAGGGCAGAGAAGGCATCTGAGGCATAGGACATGGCAGGACAAGCAGCAAACACAGCCCCCTGAGGCAGACACCCACACTTAGTTAGCCAGGGCTGGACATGCAGGAGGGTCAGCTGGGCCCTCTGCAGGCACTAACCTGAGTTAGGTCTCCATTAACTAGCTGAGTTGCTTTGGAGTTGGAGCTAAAAATCTCATTTTCCATAATCCTGTATGGATACTCACAATTTTGTTTCTTGTGGTCAAGTAGTTGGCCTAGTATCTGAAAGCATCTCTTGAAAAATGTCTGTTTCATCCAAAAAAACAAAACAAAGCCCACACTCTTCAGCAGAACGTGACTATAAGGAGTGGGTTTTCAAATCAGCAATTTGAAGAGAACAGGGGTGCAGTAAGTGTTCCAGTGAGGTCACACCTGCTGAAAAATTCTGTGTGCAACAAGCAGGAACTATACTGCAGCTGCCTTTTCAAATCTGTGTGTTGACTGTTAAGGTAAACAGAAAAGGAAAATTAACATTCGGTTATCTGGTGCCCTTTGAAGACTGTCCAGATTGAGAACCAGACCTACAGCCTGGGTTGCAGAGGGCTGGGAAACGTGACTTCCCGACTCCACTTGGCTGGTGGCCACAGATAGTCTTGGCAACCCACTGAATCCTCTCTGGGTCTCCTCTTTAAAGAAGCATCTTTCAGGGAGAATGTGGGGAGTGAGGCAACACCACACAGACTTTGCCAGGGCCTTCTTTCACTACTTTTAAAGCAAGATTTACTGAAAACTGATAAGCACATGGATAGACAAGGCTGAAGGGGCTCTCCAGAGGTTAGGTCCTTGCCTTCTCCCAGGTAAAACAGCTGCTAAACCTGCCTGGCATTTCTGGCAAACCATTTCTTTTCAAATTTCAAAATAAGATGATTGTCCACATCATTGCTTGCTCATGTTTTCCAGTTTAGAGAAGAGCACTCACTGAAAAGGTTCACCTGGATCCTACAGTGTGTGGCTGTCCTGACAGGTCTGGCCAGATTACCTTATTCTTGGTTCCTAGCAGTCTGTGGAAAGATGCATGGCAAATAGTGTTGGGATAACATTAGGAAAGATGTGGTAGAAAATAAAAATACGTGGGGCACAGGACAGGGAAAATGTGTTTGCCTTTTCTTTCCCAGTAGGAAAAAACCTCTGGATTGTGAATTTTTTAAAAAATGAATTGAAAAAAAAAAAAGAAAAAAAAAAGAAAAAAAATGAATTGGATGTTTGCAATTAATTATTCATGTGTTATTACTTGGCCTCTCTCTGGGTCATCCATAAGAATTGGGAAATAGTGAATTATAACCATAACGTATCTCCAGTGTCAGATGGTGTTTTTCCAGGATAGAGAAAGAGGACAAGACAATGCTAAAAACTAAGAAGGTGCATCTGGAAGTGATGTAGTTTTTCTGAAATGAAGAACAATAGTCTTCAGAAGGTTAGCAAATCCCCTAAAAATCTAATGCAAAATTGCCATGTAGAGGGATGGGACAGAACTTTCATTAGATTATCAGAGACCTGAAGTGGACATGTTACTGTTTCCACCAACATCCACGTCTTTCCTCCCCTGCGGAGGAGCATGCCTTCCCAGAGTGATACCCTACCACCCCAACACTCCCCTATGGATGGATTCTGGTAATCCAAACTTAAACCAAGCCACCATGGCATTTCCCTGACCATAGGATATGCACAGGATGGCCCCATCCCCTTCCAGAAAAACAGAAACTGGGCAGCCCGTGTGGCTCAGCGGTTTAGCACCGCCTTCGGCCTGGGGCGTGATCCTGGAGACCAGGGATCAAGTCCCGCATCGGGCTCCCTGTGTGGAACCTGCTTCTCCCTCTGCCTGTGTCTCTGCCTCTCTCTCTGTGTGTCTCTCATGAATAAATAAATAAAATCTTAAAAAAAAAAAAAAGCAGAAACTTGTGAACTGCTTGTCAGGGGCAAACTCTCCTTCCAATGGCTGTGAACAAGTCTCATGTAGGATGACCTCCCTGTGACCATGACAGGGGCTGGAGCAGATTTTGTATAAAGCGTTGGAGCAAAAAGATGGAAAGATTCTGGGTCCTGGTGACATTCCTGGCCAGGGATCCATCAACCATGACTGCCCTCCAGCACGATGTTCAAATTGTACAAGCTGGGACCTCTCATGACCTGAAGAGTGGTTTGAAATGGGGTCTCTCTGATTTGTAACTGGAAGCAGCCTCTAGTGATAGATTTCTTGTTCCGAAACAATTGTGAGCCACTGGCCCAAGGACAGACTTTAAGGAACCAAGAGTGTATGCCCAGGACAGTGACTGGGAGAGTAAATTGAAAGGGTATGGAGAGGAGATGGGACTTGGCTGTATATTCTCGGCTTTGTGACCTCGAGGTGCATCTTGTGGTTATTTTTTGAATCTAGGTTAATCTAGGTTTTACCATCTTTTTCATTCTTATAACAGCATATGTTATTTCTAGCTGTTACAGGACATATAAAACATGTATGTTCTATAAACAGCCACCCATTAGGTCTTGTGTGAGAAACAACATTCCCCACATCAGCAGTGCCAGAAAGCTCCCAGGGCTGGAGAGCAGCCTAAGGGGGCATTACCCTAAATTTGCTTATTTGGTTGCTTAGTGCTTATCTGCCAGGGGGCTAGTAACCTATAATTTCCTTTTTTCCTCAAAAAGGGTGTGAAACCACTATATGAAAGCCTTCTTGTAATGTAAATCATTCAAGAGCAGGGGATCCAATGTGCATGTCCTGACACAACTCTGTATGACAGAGGAATTCTGGGGACAGCTATACCTCGTTTTTGCATGGACAAACTGTAGAGACCTTGGTGAAGAAAGGCCAAATGGTTCTTTTTAATATTCCTTACTCCTGAGATCTAATGCCACAGCTATTTCTAATTAGTGAGGCTTTTAATGGCTCCCTGTGGTTCACAGAATAAAACCTCAGCCTCATCACGGGTCATATGATTTGGTCCTTCCCTACTTGTCCAACCTAACCTTTCACCACCATGCTGGACTCCCGGCCCATCATATTGAGCTTTTCATTGTGTTGGGAGAACTCTGCAGAGTTATTCCCTGCAGCCAAAATCCCCTTCCCCTCCTTTGCTCCCTGTGAACAAATTCTAATTTGCACTGGGCTCTCCTCTCCTGACAGTGTCTCAGTCATTCTTTTAAACCACTTTTCACACTGTATTTCCATTCTGTATCTGCTCATCTGACATCATCACTTTACTCTTTTCCTATTTCTTCATCAGCTAGCATGATCTCTGGCCAAATGCAAGGCTTAATACATGCTCTTGCCTGGATTAGCATCACCACAAAGGATGACAACATTGGTATCTCTGGGTGAGTGAGTATGAATGAGCAACCATGTGTGGAAAATTCTCAGAAACTCCACTTTTATCCAGGCTGACCCCTGAAGCTTAGAAGAGAACACACCAAGGTTCTGTCAGAGGAATCTACTGTTATAAGGAGACCTTCAACAACAGGATATGCCCACTCACAGACATTTTAAAAAGTCATGATACTACTTGTTAGCAGGAGTTTTGTACAAAATGTTTTAAGAGTTTTGATACAAATGGGGAATGGTTTATAGAAGAGAAGAAACCAGAAGCGCTTAGGTGGCTCAGTCAGTTAAGCATCTGACTCTTGGTTTCAGCTCAGGTCATGATCTCAAGGGTCACAGGATTAGGCCCTGTGTTGGACTCTGTGCTCAGTGGGGAGTCTGCTTAAAGGTTCTCCCCCTCTCTCTCCTTCTCTGCTCCTTTTCCTACTAGTAAGCACAGATATGCATGTGCACTCTCCCTCTCTAAAATAATCTTTTTTAAAAAAAGAAGGGAAAAAAAAGAAAGGAGCACCATGTCCTGTCCTTCTCACAGATGGGTAGACAGTTTTGGGAGAACAAATGATAAACTTCACTATGAATTAATTCAATGATCAGATTTTTCTTTTGTTGCAACTTCATTTTCTTTTGTCATTTTTATAAATGGTAGATGTTCTTTTGTTGTAAATGGTAGAAGGTGAGAAATTCTGTATACACACATTATATACACACATCTCAGTTGTTAGAAAGATGAAAATATTTGCTGTGGACACTAACATGAACAGCAGCACAGAAAATCAAGATGGGTAAACAGAAGGTGCATCTCAGAGCCTGTGCAGCAGCATTTCTAATGATGTCATAAGTTGGACATGCTCCAACAGAGCTATAAAAGAACAAACGTTGGAAAATACAAAATCTACGTGTGGTTTGAGTATAAGCTGCTGTGTTCAAGAAAGAAATTAATGCAAGGAATCCAGCAGTGACAGAACAATGAAGTAAACTTGATGGAATGATGTGGTTATGTCCTTTGAGAATACTACATACAAAGGAAGAAGAAAAAGTTGCCTAAAGGAATAAGAAGCAAGCATCTAAAATACATAAATGAGGACGTATGCTGGGCCTCATGGAAGAAATCCCTAAGGAGCCTCAAGAAAGCTCTGTATCTGGAATCAGACGGTGCACTTTTCCCAGAGACATTCCTCACAAAACAGCACAGATACAAATCAACTGTTTTGAGGCTCTAAGTGGATTTTCATTTCCCTGTACTGAAGAAGCTAAAGTGAAAAACTTTGAGGGACAGCAGCAATGTGGTCTTCAGCTAGTTGACCTAGGATCGCATGGTTTATGGGTGTAAAAAAGAGAAGGCCAAAATGGAACAGAAACACGTGGCTGCAGCATTTCTCCGGGTTGTCAAACAAAAAGCTCACTTGGCTTTTACTCCGAAAAGTCATCGTGTCTCCAGTGCTCCTGCATATGGGATATCTGTGGATGTTTGGTCAAAGAATACAACCAATTTGTCCAGCAATATGGCAGCAACCAGGCTTGCTCACAATCCGGCCCCATGCCTTTTTGCTTTGTCTGAGCACTTCAGGGTCTTTGATCTTCTGCAGCCAGTGAAAGACATTGCATGAACTGAAAACATGCAAAGAGCTTTGTCTCCAATTTGTGGAGACAAATTTGTGGCAATTTGGATATTTTTTCAGTTTTCAATAGATGTGTGAGCCGGGCAACAAGATGGTGACAGCATGGACAATGATCCGAAAGTTGCACATGGCAAAAGTGCTATCAGCAAGTTCCTGTCCTTAGCTCTTTTCACAAAAGTAAATGCTTTCTGGACAGGTAGGATATAGTCGAGATGACAGAAGGTCTGGGTGACATACCAACACTTTAATAAACAAAACAACTATCATTCTTAGAAATACATAAAAAAAGGAAAAATACATAAAAAAATCTAAAATTTTTTCCACCTGAAATCTTGACTATTTGTGATGAACTGGAAAAAATAAATATATGGCAGAATTGAAAATTTTTTATTCCATTCCTGAAGAGTTATATTTATCCATAAATTCAAAGAGTGCATGTGAAACTCTTGTCATACTTTTTCATTGAAATGCCAGAAGTTTGTTATTCATTTTATATTCCTTAAACTAGATGTGTAAGTGATATAAAATAACTACCTGTGTTTTACTTTTTCTAAAGTATATATTCTTACCAAAGTCTTCAAATGTTTTGATGAATGTATGCATGTGGATATTGTGACTAACTTAAAATACAGGGGTAATGTATGCTTTTAAGGTTATGGCACTGTTTACTATTTTCAACCTCTAGTTTTAAAATTATTTATTTATTTATTTACTTACTTACTCACTCATTCATTCATTTATTTGAAAGAGAGTGAGCATGTGTGCGAGTTAGAGGAGGAGCAGAGGGAGAGGGACAAGCAGACTCCCTGCTGAGCACAGACCAGTGGGTGGCTAGATCCAAGGATCCTGAGATCATGACCTGAGCTGAAACCAAGAGTTGAACATTCAACTGACCGAGCTACCCAGGCGCTCCTCAACCATTAGTTTTTAAAATGTTTTCTGTATGCATTAAATATTTGAAAAAATGTTTAAGAGCCTTTAAATATTTCATGTAATGCACATCAAACCTTAATATATTAAAAGTCACAAATGTTTTCAAGTTAACCTGTTTCTATAAAGATTTCAGATTAAAGTTTTTTTAATCTTTAATCTTATAAATATGTTACTTCTTAGAAAAGTGGTAATTATATATTGTTATTTTTAAAAAAGCATTATATGTCTGTTGTATGTAAAATAATACGCAATTAATCTATTCTGTTCCAAGTGCATTGCTTGACCATATTCCTGTCTGCATAAGTCAGTCATATAACAAGAGAACAATCAATATCAGATGACATTATTCTGGAGAATTTTAATGCTTATACAAACCATTGGCTGCTTCTTTATGTGACTGGGACATTTAGAAGATACATAGGCAAATTTATATTATTGATATAAATTATTTCTATATTAATTGTAGTTATATTTAATAATAATTACACAATTATTTAACACTACTTATATATTATTATTTATATTGTTTTATATATTAAGCAAATATATTATTACATTAAGTATAAAAACCAAAGAAAATAGTTTGAGGTCACAAGGTAAACCCAGAAATACTTTTTAAAAAACTTTTATTTTTATTTATTTGAGAGAGAACAAGTGAGAGAGCACAAGTAGAGGGAGAAGGACAGAGGGAGAGGGAGAAGCAGACTTCCCCTGGGCAGGAAATCTGACTCACAGCTGCATCCCAGCACCCTGGGATCATGATCTGAGCCAAAGACAGATGCTTAACTGACTGAGCCACCCAGGGGCCCCATGAAACACTATTAATATGGCAACTGATCTTCGTACATCAGGGCTTTTCTCAATACAGTCAAAAGAAAATAGAAAAAATTTGGATAAGACATCTGTCCTCTATAACACTTAGTTCAAATTTCTGTCATTTAAAAAATCATCTAGGAGCACAGAAAAAAAAAAATAAAAAATAATCTCACTGTTACTACTAATTAGCTTTAAAACAAATGTGTTGATTTTAAATGTTATAATAAATTCATGGGCAGCCCGGGTGGCTCAGTGGTTTAGCGCTGCCTTTAGCCCAGGGCATGATCCTGGAGACCCTAGATGGAGTCCCACGTCAGGCTCCCAACACTTTAACAGGCCCAAACAGGGCCTGTTTCTCCCTCTGCCCCTGTCTCTGCCTCTCTCTCTCTCTGTCTCTCATGAATAAATAAATAAAATCTTTTAAAAAAATAAATTCATACTAAAAATACTTTCTTTTTTACTTTTTTTTGTACTTTCATATATATATATATATTTTACTTAACATTTTAAGAATGGGACTCTTTGGCTTGAAAACGGTATGACAATCATGTATTTTACAATATTGGTTCATGCATTTCTCTTGCTTAAGCCTTTTCTATGGCTTGTGGTGGCTGAAATCCTGATCCCCTAACCTTACCTGCAAATTCTCACGTGAGCTGGCCTCTCAGGTGACTTTGCCCTGTACTTTGTGGGCACCAGCCACACAACCACCTCTTCTGCCATTTACAATGCATCTTCCCCAGATCTTTGTTGGGTTGGCTATATGTTTTATTTAGGTCTCTAAGTGACATCTTGAGAGGCTTTTCTGACATGCAAACCCATTCATTCCCCCATGACAAACTTCTGATCCATGTTCCTCACAGCAGTTATCACTGATTCTCTTGTTATTCGCTGTTTGTTCAATGTCTGTTACCCTCACTGGAATGGGAGCTCTAACATGATGGGGACCTGTCTGTCTCATCCTACGCCATGCCCTGGCACATCCTCAGTTTTCAATAAATATCTGTTGCATGATGAGTAAATGACTTGTCCCGTATTAAGCCAATCACTGATTCTATTTGCTATGAAGCCAACATGTTTACTCATTAGCAAGTGTGAATTCCCAATTACCACCACCTAAGGTGCCTTGAGCCAATCCTAATTGCTAGGGCAGGAGAATAAACACTGAATAACTATATTATCACTGCCTTGTTAGCAAGGGAGGAAGGACATAATTGCACCTCACTGAATGGCTAAACCACCAAGGCTCTAAGATAAGCAGGCATTCCTATGTTCTGTCCTACAGAGGGATTTACTCTTCTGTGCTCTAGAGAGACACATTCACTTTTTTTTCTGTTCTTATTCATAGAGAAAATCTCCCCCAAATTTCAACAAATCTATTGCTAAATGCAGCAATTCCCACTACAAGGATCATCTCTGAGCACTAACTTTTACAAATTCTCTGAGTTCTCAACTCCAAGGTCAATGATGTCATATTCACCTGTGGCCAAATGACCCTTAATGGGCTTCCCAGGTGCCAGGCATAGAGATGGCAACTACCGCGACCTACCACAAACACCACACCTGGCACCTGTGTGGGCTGACTGAGGAAAAAAACACACCAAAAATAAACAAAAAATGTCCAACCCTGCTTCTCAAGTTCTTTTTTCCTCTAAAAGTCCAATAGATCCAGGAGATCCAGTAATTCTCTTAAATGTACTCGAAGAGCAAATTTGTACCTGTTCCTCCAGGGTGCTAGAAGGTCTACACTTCTTTCCTCAGCCTCCCTAAGGATTTAGAAGTGGCCCCACTGAGAAGCAAGTGGAGGAATCTGGCTGTTCCTGGATTATGTTTAAATTGTTACTGGATTTCAGGATGGATGCTTCTGGTCATCTGTTTTCTGCTGGCTGGAATGCTTCACCATCACAGTTGGAGGCAGGGAGGAAAAGGGAGCCAAAGTAAAAGGCAGACACTCACTGATAATGAAGTAGAAAAGCGATTAGCCAAGATCTTCTAAAAAAACTCCTGAAGAACTAATCTCTGCTTGGAATGTGAAATATCGCTATTCAAATGATAAGACCTACACCACACTGTGAAAAAAATTTTTTTATTTAAAAATTCACCTCTGCATGTTTCTATTGTTGTTCAAATGGGTTAAATAAAACTGACTTTCAAAAAAAAAAAGGGATTAGAGTTTTTCATACTGCTTTCCAGGGCATTGTAATGAGCCATCAGCACTAGTTACTGACATTAAGTTCTCAAGTAAAAATAATTTTTGAAAAGGGGTCTTGTTGGCAAATAGAGAAAACTGACATTAAACTAATGGAAGCCACGATGGGAAAAACAAATTTACTCAAGTCATTCTGGAAACGGAGTCTAAGGATGCACTGCCAGCACACCAGGGCTGGACACTAACCTGCCTCCACGCCTATCAGCTAACCTCCCTGCAACACGAATTAGACCATGATTTCTTCATCCTCTTTCAGAGATTGCATAAAGATTCAGTAATCCTATCATTACAGCAATGGCCAGGGGCTCAGCTCCTGGGATGTCTAGCATGGCTAACGAGCCACTAAAAGGGGAACTAGAAGTCCTTTTCCTTTTCTTGCTTCGTAACAAATATAAAAGGTATTTATAAAAGTATTCTTAAATTATTAAATACAAAAGGTATTTATAAAAAAAAAAACCCACCACCACCACCACCATCAAGGCACTCGGGATTTACCATCCACAAAATAACAGAGAACCAATGATTTTCTGTTGACACAGGAGGATTAGGTATTAGGTAAATGCTAATTAGGTGTTTTATTTCCTTAGGAGTTGCTTTTCTTCATCCTCTCTCTTTCCTGTGTCCAGGATGCAAACAATCCAGAAATCCCCATTTGGGTAATCCAGTGAGCCTTTTGGTAATTTCCTGGACTGTTTACTCCCTTTCTTCTACTAATGCATTTCCTCACCTGTACTGTTTGTCAGCAACGGGGCAGGATTCACTGGGCTTGCATGGGGGTGCGAAAGATTCCGCACTGTTCTAACACACTCTCCCTGTGGTCTCAACTGTGTGTGCCCTCTAAGGCCTCACTGTGGGTTCTTCCCTACACAGGATTAAATCCACTCAATTAATTTCTTTGATAGACCATCTTAGTCTCCATTAAGGTGATTCTAGCTGGAAATCATCTTCCTCAATAAGGCTTTTCTTTTTTGAATCGGATCAAAACAGCTGGGGGCCTTTGTGAACTCTTGTTCTTCTTTCTCTGAAGTCGACAGACTATTTGGCTTCTGTATTCTTGTAGGGGAGGGCAGAGTCTCCATGTGGGTTCCATGTTCTCTATGTTAAGGGATGCATAAGGCACCAACATCCAGCATTATTTTCTGGTTTCCTTGGAGTTCTGCAAGTGACTTTATCATACTGGCAGGCTTTGAGTTTCTCCTGAGGCCTCCAGTCAGATTCCTGCTCTCAGGTGGCCACCCCTCCTGGTCTCTCTGGGGGCTCCACTGCTTTCCACATGCTCTGGGATGCAATTGGAAATGGAAGCATTTGGGTGGCTCTC
This sequence comes from Nyctereutes procyonoides, assembly GCF_905146905.1. NCBI lineage: Eukaryota > Metazoa > Chordata > Mammalia > Carnivora > Canidae > Nyctereutes > Nyctereutes procyonoides. The sequence continues at coordinate 6,565,585 of NW_026575033.1, read as the reverse complement.
AATACCTTGCCTTTGTGGAAGGAAGCCTGGAGTCAAAGATGAGGGTGTGGCCTCTGACTTTACTTAGGTGATGCTGGGGGTGCTGGTGACACCATCACCTTGAGGCTGAGTTCCCTCTTCTGCAGAGGAGCAATTCATTCACAGCATGTGGTGATAATAATGGTGAGAAAAAGAAAATGGGGCATAACTCCTATTAAGCCATGGCATTAAAAACAAGGCAGGGTGGGGGTAAGGGGGCATGCTTCTTGAGATTAAAAGAAACTTAAAAACATAGCAACCAACGGTTACCTGTGGCCCTTGCCTAGATCCTCATATAAACCTAATAAATCTCTAAAAAGAAAGGTTGGGAGGACCCAGAAAATCTGTTTGTGGACTGGGTATCAACTAATACCAAGGAATTATTAATTTTTTACCTGATAACAGGCATGAGTTACCATGTTTATATGCAATAGCATAAACAAGTATAACATGTATTAATGATAATACATGTTAAAATGGAGGATGTGATATTTAGAATTATATCCTGAAGTACATGAGGGTGAAATATGATGTCGAAGATTTGCTTTATATGCTTCAGCAAAACCAAAATGGGGCCAGGAAGGAGCCAGATGAAGCAGTTGTGGCAAAACGTTGGTAGATGTTAAAAATCCAGGCAGTGAGGATATGGGAGTTCTTCGTCCTAGCTGCTCTACTGTAGTGTATGTTGAACATTTGAATAACTGAAAAAACTTGTCCAAATGAATATATTCAGGGCAGGCTGATGTGATCACAGTGGTGAGAAGTCAGAGACAACTTAGTAATGTCATGGGGTGTGTCTGGGGGGTGGCAGCATTTGTCCTCAGGGCTGCAGGTCCCTCCAAGACAACAGTCTGTCTGCCTCATTTGTCCTGAGCACCCAGAGCTTGACCCAGTACGACACTGTTGTCTAAAACCAACCAACCGAGAAGGGCCAAGAGGCAGCAGCAGCTGCAGAAAGGTATGACCAAGTTCGGGGAGGAGGAGCCTGGGAGGGCAAGGGGAGAGATGGGAAGCTAAGATCCATGCAGGTGAAAAGAGGGAGAGAAGGCGGAAATCATGGTGTGGCTCTGGTCTGCACTTACCTGGACAAGCTAATAGGAAAGATTCTAGACCAGGGAGCGGCATGAGTAGGGCTGTGCTTTGGAAATAGTCTTGGCTGTGTGCAGGGTGGAGCGAGGCAGGAAGACACCCCAGCCGGGAGACCAGCCAGGGAGACAGAGTGGCAAAGAAGCTACTGCCATTGACCTCGGGAAGGATGCTGATCCAGGGGCTGGAAAGATGGTCTATTTAGGAGTCCTGGCACCCTGCCACATGTGGCAGCAAAGAGGGGACAGGATGATGCCAGCATTGTGTGTGAAGTAATGCAGCAACCTGTCACTGATGAGGGCAGGGAACTCTGAAGGAAGGGCTGGTCCTCAGGAGAGATGGCGCACTCAGGTATAGACGTGCTGCGAGCAGACAGTCTGGACTGGGCACGCAGCCTGGCTGGGAACACACTCTTCTTTGCAAAGTGGAGTTAGGTAAAGCAAAAATCCAAGGTTGGCTTGGGAAACTGTCAGGACTGTGAACTCTCCCCCATGCTCCTGACCCAAGAGTCACCACTGCTTCCTCACACTGCTCTCATGTGCCTGGGGCCCAGCCAGCTCCTTGTCCTTCCCCCCCAGTCACGGGAGTGTACCCTGATGACACAAACTGAAGAGTACGCTGTGCTCACACTCTAAGAGCTCTGGGAAAAACCCACATGTGTTATAAATGGCCAGTGAAACCTGTTACTCAGCTTTTACACTGGGGGACAACATGGGTGTTCACACTTGCCAAACGTCTCCATGTGCTTTAATATGTATTATTTCATTTAAACCTCCAAGTAACTTGAGAAAGCTGAAGTCCAGAGAAGTTAATAACCCAGCAAAGGTCACACAGCTGAGCGAGTGGCGGGGCTAAGAGCCCAACTCCAGTCTGTCTGCCTCTGCTCTGTGCTCTTTCCTCTGCTTCATGACACAGTGATGGAAAAAATGCAGCTGGAAGTGAAATAAATCTTAACCAGGTGTTGGAAGCAGACATTTGCCACCTGGCCTGGAGAGGTTTGCTAAAATGATGCCATAATTTCCTATCCTTCTAGCTAATAAAAACCTAGTAGATACTGTAGGGAGGACAAGTGTAGAAAGGGGAAACAAAGGAAAATGGAGAGGATGTGCTGCCAACGGCCACTGCGAAGAGGAAAAAGGAGTTCTCCTGAAATGATAGAAAGTCTGTATTAGGGAAATGATATGCAATCAAGCTGGAGTATCTCCTATTTTGAGGCTTGCTTACACTCATCTTTGACTCAGCAGTTGTACAATTTTAACTTGGAGGTGTGACAACACCAAATAGCTTTTACACATTAAAGATCAAAGGATCTCTGTTTAAAGCCCAAAGCATAATGGATATTTTTTGAGTTGTGTACTCACCTCAAAATGTACTGGGGAGTTGTGTTTTGGTATAGTTGGTTTTTTAAAAGAGCATCAGGTGAGTGCTGCCTGGAGTGGAGGAATCATCTTTGGCATGTTTGAAAATTGGGCTGATCTGTTTCAGGCTCTGGCCCCTACTTTTCCACTGATAACCCTCCATTCGGATTCCCAGATGGCGAGGTTGGACCAGTGCCCCACCTATCTGCACAGAGGTAGGCCCCAATGACATGGGAGCTGGTGAGCACAGGCTGCAGCACCCTGACTCGGGAGAGAATCACATTTCCCTCCTGGATTCCCGAAAGGCAGAGCAGCTGTCTAGATTACCCTGTGCATGCTGGCTCCGCCCCGGGGTCACACAGCCCGTGTATCAGCATTCACAGAGGACAGAAAACCAAGTAAGAGATTCAGTGATCGCTTACCATAAGGCGAAGACCAGTCACCTGGCTACCTTTACCAAGGGCACAGAGTAAACTATACTCCAGGGAGGCACTTAAGTGAAAGAGAATCCCACCGCTGTGCTGGTGAAAGAGAGGAGCAGCAACCAGAACTCCCTGACCTTGCAAGAGGAGAAAATCAGCCCAGGGCCTACCCTGCACCCCCTCCCCCACCCACTGCGATGAACAGAAAGAAGTTCTCAAACAAAACAAGGGTCTCCTTGTGGTTTATTCAGATAAAGCAGAACTGGGAAACTAGATGTTTTCATCAAATACATTCACCTCTCGACTGCTCTAATACCCAAACATCGGAACACCCTCTGCCTTGCACCAAAGGAGAAAACAATTTAGTCTGCCACTCCTATGTGACATCTTAGGCACTTTTAGAAATTACATTTGTAAGGTAAGTGGCCACCGGTAGATCTTCTTCCACCAGAGAAAAGCAAAAATTGCCTGAGTTACCCTTTAGGAATAAAGAGGGAGCAAATACTCCCAAAAGATTGAAAGAAAGAATTCTTCCCTTTGGCTCATGTTCTTAGACATGTGCAGAGTATTGACGTGCAAGACAGATTCTATCCTACGCACAGAACAGCAGGGATATCTCGTGGTCAAGACTTCTGGGGAAGATGGTTTGGGGAAAGGTATTCTGAACAATACAAATATTAACAAGTGTCTGGTGTTTGTGAGGTACACAGACAATACATCAAGGAAAAGACAAAACATACATTAGGAAAAGAAAAAATAAAAACATTTCTGTTTGCCAGTTGAAGCATTTTCTTACTTCCCTGTAGTTTCTGGGCATCTTATTCTCAGATCTCATCTTTTCTCTTTCTCAGCTTGTTTTCTCTAAGTCATGAGCACAGGCTTAATTATGCATAAATAACACAGCTTCATTTCAGAAGACAAGACTTCCTAACGCAAAAGTGCAGAAGCATGCTAATGAGATTATCATAACATTATTGTGTTTACCAAAATAATAGAAGAGTTTGGGGCTTGGAAAAAAAAAAGAGTTTGGGGCTTGGACAAGATCAATAAAACGGGAAGTTGAAGTATTTTATTGAACAGAGAAAGAGCATAGAGGGACACTCAGAATTCGTAGCTACCGTTTCAAAATTTTAATTGTAAATTTGGCAGCAAAGTGCTTTTTTTTCGATTACTGCATAAAAATTTTTGTTCTATTTCTTCTGAGCACATTCCTGAGAAAAACTGCTAGAATATTTGCCAATGACTTGGACCCAGGTTTTATGACTTGGCAGGATGTCCTGGAGGAAGGCTTTCAGAGTGGAGCAGCGGGGCTCTCCTGCGGCTGGGGATGTTGAGGACACCTGGCGTGCAGAGGCCCTGCCGGCAGGGGAAGGCAGGGTGAGTGGGAGGACGGGCTCCCAGCCTACTCCTGTTTGCGGGGTAGGGCGATGCTAATAGGACACGTGTCTGTCCGTCTGTGAGTCTGCTGGCTCTACTCTGAAGCTCTGAAGTAGGTGGCCACTCACTGCAGGCCTAGCAGCGGCCTGGCGCTCTCCCAGTATCTCTCTGTGGCCACTCTCAACAGGAGCCAATGCAACAGGCACCACAGGTCTCCACAGACAATGCAGACTCACCCTCCCTTTGTCACCAGCAACTCACCGGGCTTTTGCATTTGCAGTCAGTCAACAAATATTTACAGAGCTTTTATGACGTGCCAGCCTAACAACTGAAGCAAGATGTACAAGCACACTGAAATACTAGACGGGCTGGGGTGGGGGGCTGGGAATAAGGAGCCGGGAGGTGCAAGGAGAGGGGAGAGGACTCGGGTCCCTCAGGAGGGTGTCCCTAAATCTTTACAAGGAAGCACCTAGCTGAAAAAACCCCCGGCCCCACCCCCACCCGAACCCTGGGCTTCCCCTCCCTGACTCCTCAGGAGCACCAGAGGCTCACAGGAATCCGGGCAGGTGTGAAAGAAGCACACAAAGGTGATAAAGGAACAGTTGTGAGGCCAAGCAGAACAAAAATCTGAGTGGCCCAGTCGCCACTATCTAGTTTGCAAATAGACCACCCAGAAAATCTGGGAGCAATTAGGAGACAGAAAAACAAATGGTGGTGGTGGTGAGGAGGGTGCTCTGAGGATCTGAGGATGGTGGGAGGCAGGGATCACCAAGCGGAGGCGAGACCGGGGGCCTGGAGGAGACTGGAGTGGGGGCGGCGCACTTACATTCACGCGCAATCCCCGCAACTACAGAAGTTGGAACATGGACAAGGTGATCAGAAAACAGATTTTCAAATGCAGACGGGAGGAAACCACATCTAAACTCTAATCATCTTCCCATACACATGTGAATGTTGAAAAGTGAACTTTGAATAGGATAAGTGAATTTTAAAAATGTCATTCTTTTTATCAATGGTCAGGAGGGCTCGCACCCCTCCTGGGGCCAAACTGAAGACCAGCAGCTGACATTCCACATTCCTGCGGGGGGGGGGATGGGGGGTGGGGGGTGTCAGGCACCAGGCCTGGGTGTACAGATTGCTGCAGGAGCCCCAGCTCCCACTTCACCCCCACCCCCACCCCCACGTATTAGTCTTTCGTTACACAGGAAGGGACCAGCTCACTGTACGAAATGGAATGTCCAAGGTCATGTGGCTGAGCAGCAGCTGAGCCAGAATTCAAACCCAGGCTCCGGATCCCCATGGACTGTATGACCACAAGCAATCCCAATGGTGCCTCTGCATGGGCTGCTCCCTCTGCTGGAAATACACACGCATCATTTCCATCATTTCCGTCTACTCACTGCCTCCACGCCCTGTCTCCCATGTGAAGCTGTTGGTCTCTCAAGCTAGATGGCCTCCTGGATTGCTGCCTCCTCTGAATGCCTCCATGCTATGGACCCCAGACCTGGCCCTGTTGTAACCTCACGGGCCAGAACGAGACCCTGACCCGCATCAGATCAAACATGGTAAAGAGCATTCTTAGGCCACGCTAGACATAAGGTTTTCCTTTCAAGTGCTGGAGAAGAGTTTGATAGTTTGGCTTTCAAATTCTCCTTTTATGGGACACCTGGTTGGCTCATTAGGTGAGCATCTGCCTTTGGCTCAGGTCATTATCCTGGGGTCCCAGGACTGAATCCCACATCAGGCTCCCCACAGGTTGTTGGCTTCTCCCTCCGCTGCCTGCGTCTCTGCCTCTGTATCTCATGAATAAATAAAGTCTTGCAAAAAAAAAAAAAAAAAGGAAACTCTCATTTTACTTAGAAACTACCTGTGATCTCTCAGCAGTTACTGTGTATATGTGAGTATTCTTGAGATCTAGGATGCCCTGGGAATTGTTTTCAGTGGTGCTAAAACTTGTTGTGCTTTTTAAGCTGAGCAGTTATTATGACTGATAGGCATTTTGTAGAGTTTTAAGTGTTTATTTTTTTCAATTTGCAGTGGTTTCTCCCTATTTTTAGAATCTATGAACATGTTTTTTTCAGGTCTTAAGAATTTTGTAAGTCCTTGAAAATCTAGTAGGTGCTAAGCACTGTGCCTAAAGCATCTAACGGACAGAGCAGGCCTTAGCCATGTGCTGCCTTGTGTAACAGTTATATATAGATCTGCTTTAAGCCCTGCTGCTGTCCCCACAAACTCATGGCTTTCAGCTTACTGAAGACAGTGATTTTTGTCTTGTTGACAGATTATTTTTAGAGTGATGAGCACAACTGCCATGTAATGGATGCTAATGGACTCACTTGTTAAAAAATGTCATAAACAAACACAAAAACCACAACTTCAACTCCGTACTCTACAACCCCTTCCCTAAAACATACGCAGTTATTTGAAGTTATATTCCTAATACTTCTCACAATCTGGATTCTCTTTCCTTCAAAAAAAATGCTTTGTCTTCATTGCTTTGAAAGATGGTATGAATAAACAACATAAACAAGACACATAGTAGCAATGTCTAAAAGTATTCAAATTGTAGATTTCTGTTGCCCTGGCATTTAGCTACAGATTTCCTTGAAGCATTTATAGAAGAGTTGTACTCATAATTTTCCAGACATTCCATGTGTCTAAGACAGCAATTTGTTCTTGGGTCCAGGTAGACTTCTTTTGGTAGTTTATGGGCTTTAACTAGATGCAATCTAGTAACATTATAACATACACGATTAATCAAAAGCTTTTCATATGCCAAACTTTTAGGTATGGGGAAGAGGCAGCTCATGCTCTACCACAAATAATGAGAGGGAACAGCAGCATATGTTTCTGTGAACTAGCCTGCACGTGACATGAGTTTTTTCGGCACCAATAGAAAATCATAATTCATTAAAAGGAAAACAAAAAAACCCATGTATACTTGCTGTGAACTGTAACAAGATTTACATGAACAACATGTATTATTTAGCATGCAAATCTTCATGGTAGATGCTCATCCTTTAGTATAATATTGGCCCTGATATCAAAAGGCCTAGCTTTTAAAAATTCTTTGGTAATGTTACTAAAACAGAACATTTCCACCTTAGGCTAGTGTTGCTACTATTTCCATTTTCTGCATGTGGGTTGTTTTTTACCCATGCCCGGACCCAATAGAAACCCCTGGGGACAGGCCAGATTTCATGTGGCCACTGACAAAATGTCATTTAAATCTCCTTATGACTGTATTCTTAGAGAATAACCCAAACACGTAAAACTAAGTGGTCCTTGCTTGCATAGAATACTGAGAAGAGAAAACAGGGAAGGAAAGGTAGGGAGATGGGCCGGGAGAACTGGCCCCCACTCCCCACATTTGGCTGCAGATGGCCCACCTCTTTCCATTACTGTCCCGAAGCATCGCCTTCCCCATCACTCTGGACTTCGTCTCCAGCTCTTGTACCTCCTCCAGTAGCGTTTTTTTGCAGGTATGCTTGGCCCTGTGTCACAAGGAAAAGATAAAGAACACATGACACATGAACTTTCCATGGCGGTCGAGACTGATTGCTCCCATTTTGGGCCATATCTGGATGCCCTTTGAGGCTGTGGCTGTAGCTTCAGACATCACAAACATTCACAGTCCCTGTGAACAGGCAGGGTTCCACTCTCATAAACAAGGAAGCAGGACATAAACAAGTCCTGCAGAACACATTAGGGCCAGGAACCTCAGAAGTTACCTGGCATCTCCTCCAAAGAAGGAGGAGAACACTGCTTGTTCCTGAAAGCCTGGGGATCTAACTGAGGACCTCAGCCATTCAGACCAAAGACTGGGGTCAGTGGATATTCTGGGGTCTATCTCTAAAGCTTTTCACTGTCGGACCTAAGAACCCAAAAGATGCTTAAATTCTTACGTTAGTGGATGTGTACAGGTCCCTTGGCCCCTGCTGCTGCTGTGATCACAGAGCTCTGGGTGAGCAATGTGTTCTCTGTTTAGTATGAAAAGAGCCACTGTCACAGCAGGAATGGGATTTATAATGCTGGAGTTCATGGTTTCAAGTCAAATCCTAGACCTGAATTTTAGGGTCAACACAAATATTCAGACACAGCTTTTCCAGCCTTCTCTTGCAGAGACTTCTCATCAGGGCCCATAATCGTGGGCCTCCACAGGTGTAAAACAACTGATAGAACAAAAACATGCTGGACTCTCCACTGCAGTTTAAACCGTCAGCCTGGTTGGGTCACTCCCCTTGAACTCTAGGAAGAGCTGCCTGCACCCGTTTTCCGGTTCAACTAAGAATACCTTACAACGTTCAAATACACAGTTGATCTCAGGGTCTTCCTAAAATTGAGACTAAACACAGAGCTACCGGCTGGAAATGATACAGTTGAAGAGAGGCATTTAACTAGACACAGGTATGAAATGGGAAGAGAAAAACACACAGAAAAAAAGAAAGAAAAAAGGCTCTGAGCTTAGAAATCAATCCAGGGCAGTTTTCCTTATTATGAAAAGCTTTTTCATTAGTTTCAAGAGTAAACAAATGTGAAGATCCTGCTAAGTACCAGGACTCAAAGACAGAAGAACAAAAAGGGAGCATCTCTGCAAGGAAGTGAAAAACAATGTAACAGGACTCAAGCTGTTTTAGTGGAATCACATAGTCCCACCCCCCCACCCCCCACCATCAAGGGAAGAAAGTCTGTTAAGATAATGCCCAGTCATCCCCTAACACTCCAAATTAATCTATAATGGAGTATTAGTCCTAAAACACCGTATATGTGCCTGCCATTCCTTTCCCCCAAAGTAAACAGGAGAACTTAGCCACACAGGTTTTAACACATAATACCTTAATTATATCAAGCCAAGTCCCAGGACTCGGTAGAGATAACATGCTGCAGTTCAAAGCAGAGGCTGTGGAATTTTATTTTAAACAAGAAATAAGAAAACATTATCATTTTGCTGGAGACAGTCAAAAAGGATGTTAAAATTTACACTGTCCTGTATGGTGGGCCTCCAGCTTTCATCCCATGGGCTTACAGGGCTAGAATGATAACAAGACAACTGAGCAGCAAGGAGAACTTGTTCTCCCCAGGAGAATCTGTCTGCGCATCCTGAGGATGAGTGTGTGTTCTGTTTCAGGACCCTCTTCCCTCCACCATCCTCCTCCTCTCCTTCTTCTGTCTTCCTCCCCACACAGAGCAAGCAGAGCTCACCAACCTCTAGAACAGCCCTTGGAGTTATCTCCTGGGCTGGGTGACAAGGGCATCATCAAGAAGTAGGCTAAGAACAGGAAGGGCTGGACTAGTGGGTGCAGGACACTGGAAGTCTATACCTTAGGCCAAGGGAGAATGTGACCCACTGCATCAAAGCTGCTGGTTTGGGCTCATTCATAAAATCACTGCAGAAGGAAATCATCTGAGCATGCTGATGCTACCAGGCACTGTACATGTTCTCAGTGGATTAAACTCCTATGTCTAAGAGTTATTTGGCAATTTTTCAGTCTTTCCACTAGGCTAACTCCCATGGGCTAGCCTGGAGACTTGACCACTATTTGGGAACACCAGGTGGCAACACCCAGTGTTGGGGGTGGTTCTGTGAGTCTTTCTGAATGTGGCACAGGGGTAGAATGATAGCAATGGAAAACTGCTTTCTCAAGAGACCTTACCTAATAAAGCCTTAATTAGATAAAGGATCCCTCCCCCATCAAAGTCCACCTGTGAAAAGCCAATCTTTAAGCATTAGCCACCGGCATGCAATTTAGGTCTCACCAGGAGCTGAGGTTTGGCTTACTCGGAGTCACAGCTGACAGAGTGAGCTCCATTATCCATGAGTGGCTTATGCCTGGTGGTCCAGGGCTGCTCCATCTAACCCCGCATTCAGAGACCAGATGATTACAGAAGGGATAACATAGGGATGCTTAGCCACTGTCAGTGTTAAGAATCATCTGTGAACCTCCAGGTATAGTTGTGGGTAACTCCAGGTTATTAGGGACTTTTAAAATAAATCCATTAGCTTAGAATCTTGAAATTTTCATCCTTTTTTTCCCTGGAAACTTTTTTCCTCAATTCTTTCTTTTGCATGGAAAAGTAGCAAGTCGAAAGGAAACATGAAATTCTAAATATGGATGAAAACCTAAATACAATGTGCTTCACATGAACTTAGTTTCATTAGAAAGTTTTTCTTTTTCTTTTTTTTTTTAAAGTTTTTCTTTTTCAAAAAAAAATCAAGACTCGTTTGTATACAGAAATTTCTTATTACCTTTTATTTCCTTTTAACTGCCTATCTGGGATTATAATAAGGAAATGAAGTCATTCTGGAATTGCTGAACGTATTGTATGCTGACTGGTAAAGAATAAGAGATACAGTTAGATAAAAAGAGACTGGTTCCTGTGTTCAGTGGCCTTGAGCTTTATATTATTTTTATAAAGCAACTAGTGGATTTCTCCTAAATGAGAATAAGTATGTGGCAGCTTACCTAAGAATGCTGTCATGGGTAAACATTTTGGAAGTGTGTAAGCTAAAGGATATTAAAATAGTTCTGGGCAATTTAAACTTCATGCTCCTAATAAAAATACTCATTAGCCAGGTATCACATATAATCAATCAATTATTTTAGTAAAAGATGCGTTAGTTTGTCCCTCATGAAAATTATGGTTAACAGGATAACAGAGTAGGTACTTTATGGCATCCAAATCTGACTTAAGATAGTCGAGTAATGCATCTTCAAGCAGAAAGCTGACAGACTTCATGGAAAAAATGACTAAATGACCTCATGCTGGTTTTTTTTTCCCTCTGACTCTGAACGGTCTAGGTCCTAAAATGGGTGAGAGGGACTGTAAGTAAGTGGGGGAAAATGCAGAAAGAGCAGCTCACTTTCCTAAGGACTCATAGAGATACACATGAAAACACGGGCCTGCCTTCTGCTGTGATTTAAAAGCTCTTTGAAAATAGAGTTAACCACTAAAATTCAAAACAAAGCAAAAGGTCTGTAAGATCGGTCCAAGGCAAGATGAGAGAATGCAACTGCACCATGGAAGACTCCAAACATTGCCCCATGTCACCGTCACAGCACAGGCTTTTCACATGCTCCAGGAATCCGGTTCACTTTATTCAAAACTCTCCTTGGAAGTCCAAGGAGAGCCACAGCACATCATGTTTCAATAAATCGTTGACAATTGGAACCAAATGAAGGGTGGTTGTGGACAGTCAGGATTCATGTTTTTTGTTCAGGGTGCAGGAAGGGAAAAACAGAACACATTCTGGAAAGCTGAAGCTCAGAAAGAGAAATCACAGTCCCATACTATGCAACTCTTAGTCTGCTTTCACTTCCTGAAGAAGCCTCTGAATTTACTGGACTCAACAACATCTCTTTCAGGCTAGGAGTATAACAGAAGATAAAACATGGGCCCCATGATCTCAGGGAGATCAAATCAGCTTGCAAAATGCTTGTCTTTGAGGAGAGAGGTGACTGTTATTTAGACTTTAACCGTGTATTACAAATTGAGCCTATACTTTGGGAAAATACTGCAGGGGAGAGCCAATATATACAATCCTCCCTGGTTTCCCCAAATAAAAAGAGGCAAAAGTACATTTCTCTAAGTGCCTCTGGAATTCAGTAGCAGCCTTTCCAGCTCAGCCCAGAGCTGAGGCACCATCTGCTCCTGGGAAGGGCTGTTTTCTGGGCCTATCTGGGGCAAGGGGCAGCAGGTAAGGCCAGCACCTTCTTCTTAGCTCATGGTCCCTTTTCCCACCTGGCTGCCAAGTTTCTTGGAAACAAGTGACTTTAACTCTTTCCATATGGTGGAGCTGGAGGCAGTGTCCTTTGATTTATCCTTGCTAAAAATGTAAATGGTGCTAATTTTACAGTGTCAGGAGAAACCAGAAACAAGTCCTGTTTGGAGGAATAATATGCTTCATTGGTGACTGGTAACTTTTACTTGGCATGGATTGGGAAAGATCCAGAAGACTGATGAGGAGGTAGAGACATTGTAATCTGTAGACACTTTTTGAAATGGTAGAAAGATAAGATACTTCTGCTCAAGTCTTGCTTGGCAAATATACAGGCTCAATAAAATTTTTTTCATGACATTAATCAAAATAGTTGAATTAAAATAGGCTGAGATTAATTTATAATCACATTCCTATTCTCAATCACTATAAATTGTAAAGTGATCTGATATAGCCAGTATCATGTTGTATTTACCCGAAACTAACCTGATTGGTATATAAAATTGAAGAAATTTAGCAAGGTAATACAGTGTGCCACAACTGGGCTCTGTGCTTTAAGAACAAATAATAGAACTAGCATTTTGTTTCAGAGCATTTATTATATTACGAAAACATCTTTCCAGGCTATAATAATTTTATTTCCCAGGATTCTAGCTATTTATAGAACACAACTTTAGCAGATAAAGGGAAGTAGTGGTAAATCAAGCCATTTAATAAATTAGAATTGTTTAATTTTTACTAATAGTTGCAAAACTTAGTTAAGAGAAAAAAAAAACACCCAAAATATGTGCTACACAATTCTCTCTCTTCCTCTCTCTCTCTGTATTAGGCATCACCAGTTGTCAAGATAATGCCAAAATGAAGACTTTTTCAAAAGGCATCCTTAACTGTCAGGCAAGAACAATTCACATTGACTGTGGGAGGAAGGGGGAAAGATAAAAATGAAATCTGATGTCTTTTCCTGGAAGGTTTGTATTAAAGTCGCAATTCTCTACCTCAGGGCCCCAAAATAATTATGCTTTGCCCAAAGTAAAACCAATCCAGGAGTCTCAATTTTCAGGGAAGTTGGCAACTATTTGTAGGAGTAATCAGCCTACCCCAAACAAAAATCATTATTATCTCATTTGGAGTATTCCATGTCTTTCTCATGGATGAAATTAAAATTAACATTACCTTAGAACTTAGTCGCTTAGCTAACCTTGTGTACAAGATATTTCAGAAACAACATATTATTGTATTTTGAAACATATAAGCAAAAATTGAGCATGAATTATTTCCTATTTAACCTATATGATCCTAATTATTTCCTCTTTAACCTACATTATAATTTCATCTTTGTGATTAATCTTCTCATAGATCTGTACAGTGACACTCAAACTAAATTATATTTGAAAGACTCCTACTATAAATTACATATATACAATTTTCATTTAAATTTGGGATTTAAAGCCAGGTTTTATTTGTGATCGCTTAGGTATTGATTTTTAGATATAAGGGGAAGTGAATTTTGAGTTAAGCTTCTTAAACCTGATGGAATGAATCTGTACCTAGAAACCCTCCTTAAAAATCATGTACAAGAAGCACCATACCTATTGACCTACACAACCTGTCTCAGGACTCCTTTTTGTCTCTATTCTCATATCAAGGTGAAACACAGGTTAAAATTAACACACACACACACACACACACACACACACACACACACACACGGGAAACCCAAACCCCCAACATTCTTTACATCTGTTGCTGGCAGGAAGCAGGATACCTGTTCCTTCAGAACTCCCACAGCATGAAATAACCGTATGGCGAGGGTTCACGAAAGGTGATTGCAAGGACGGCTGAGCAAGACTTAGGGTGACTATTTCACTTTTCACTTACGCTCTCCATGCTACATCTTCGATCAAACATGCTGTGGGCACCAGAAATAATCCCAACCAGAAGTGTGCGGAGCTCAGGACCATAGTTGCCTGCAAGAAATAGAAGTGACACCTGAATGAATGCTTGTTCTTTCAAACACAGATGTAATTTAATCTCATAGAATTGATTAAATAGAATGTGAAACATTCTATGACACAAAACCAACAGAAAAGCATTAAAATCAATCACAGTGAAAACATACACCCAGGAAGAATGTCAAGGGGACCTGACATGGTGAATGCCTCTTTCTTGATCTCCATCAGCATTGGCCTCCTTTTATTTTAACAAGTGTTGTCTCCCTCTGTCTATAAAGTGCTTTTAACCCCCCTTCTGATCAGAATGGTGACCCTAAAGCCCTCCTTTGGAAAAGCTAGAGCCAGACTCCTATCAAATGAACTTTTCTCTACTAGGCTTTTTATGTCCACTTTCCCTAGCCATGAGTTCATGTTCCTTCACTGCTCATTCATTCTTGGAACCGGTGCCTTGGTCCAAGGCATGGTGATTCAGAGGAAAATGTATGGTTATAGTCTTTGCCTTTAAGGAGCTTAAAATTATAAGTACAAACATACATGCATACACACCATTGTACAATACAATCTACAGATCTTCCATGACTTATGATGGGGTCACATCCCGATATACCCACCATAAATTGAAAATATCCTAAGCCAAAAATGTGTTTAATATACCTAACCTACTGAACATCATAGACAGTTGGGCAAAACCATCTATTATAAAATAGGCTTTTGCTTTTGCCTATTTTATAATATAGTACCAATGTGAAAGATTGCATGGAGTTTCCTCAAAAAGTTAAAAATAGGAATACCATATGATCCAGTAATTTCACTACTGGGTATTTACCCAAAGAAAACAAAACATTAATTTGAAAGGTACATGCACCCTTATGTTTATTATAGCATTGTTTACAATAGTTAAGAAATGGAAGCAACCTAAGTATCTGTCCATAGATGAATGGTCGAAGAAGATACAGTGTGTGTGTGCATGCGTGTATATATACAAAGTCATGCACACATAATGGAATATTACTCAGCCATAAAAAACAATGAGATCTTGCCATTTCTGACAACATGGATGGACCTAGAAAGTATGCCAAGTGAAATAAGCCAGACAAAGACAAATAGCCTAAGTGAAAACTTACCAGTAAGATCTAAAAAACAAAGAAATGAACAAACAAAAACACCAAAAAAAAAAAAGACCCATAAATATAGAGAACAAATTGGTGGTTGCCGGCAGGGGGCGGGGGGGAGGGGTAGGAAGATAGGCAAAATAGGTAAAGGGGAGTGGGAGATATAGGCTTTCAGTTATGGAATGACTAAGTCATGGGGAATTAAATGCACAGCACAGGGAATATTGTCAACAGTATAGTAAATGTTGTACAATGACATGTGGTAGCTACACTATGAATAGACTTGTCAAATCACTATGCTGTACACCTGAAAATAATGTAACATGTATCACCTATGCTTCAATAAAAAGGAAACAAGAAGCAAGATTAAAAATATAATAAAGTTGTCAAATATCTTGTGTAATGTATTAAATACTGTACTAAAAGTGACAAATGGCTGTCTTGGTGTAGAATGGTTGTCAGGGGATCCCCGAGTGGCTCAGCGGTTTAGTGTCTGCCTTCGACCCAGGGTGTGATCCTGGAGACCCGGGATCGAGTCCCACGTTGGGCTCCCTGCGTGGAGCCTGCTTCTCCCTCTGCCTGTGTCTCTGCCTCTCTCTCTCTCTCTCTCTCTCTGTGTCTCTCATGAATAAATAAATAAAATCTTAAAAAAAAAAAAAAAGAATGGTTGTCAGTGTGTTGTTTATTTACCCTCACAGCACTATGGCTGGCTGGGAGCAGCCACTGCCCAGCCTCATGAGAGAGAATCATGGCACATATTGCTGGCCAGGGACAAGATCCAAACTCAAAACTCAAAGTATGGTTTTTACTGAATGTATATCACTCTCACGCCATCACAAAGTTGAAAAATTGTTAAGTTGAAAGTCCATCTGAAGTCAGGGACCATCTGTACACGAGACAGAGGAGTATAATATGTATCATGATCATATTCTACGGGGTTTCACAAGGCTAGAAGGCTAGTAAGACTTCTTAAAGACATCAGAATGTGAGATGTGGCTGGGAAGATAAATGGGATTTCCACAGCTGAAGAGGGGTGGAGGGAGAGCTTTCCAAGGGTCAGAATGAATGATGGGGATAGGTAGTGAAGAGCACAGCTTTTGATGCGACTTACTCGTTCCTGGCATTCTGAATCACGGGCAGAGGGTTTTAAGGAATAGAGTTGCACAGCCAACTATAATGTTAGGCGAGGAACTGAAAAGAGAATTTAGGGCCAAAGCAGAGGGAGGGACAAGTTTGCTCTGAACAAAAACAGGGGCTGGGGAGTACAGAGTCCTTAGAGTTCAGTTTTCAGTTTTAGTGAGCAAGGCCCAGAGCATGGAGCTGGCTGGGAAGTGGCAGGCTGGCCTGGAAGGGTGGGCTACTTTCAAAAAGGACCAAAGTGACAGAACCCTTTACATCCGTTGGTTTGCTTTTCTGGAGGCCTCACCAGGTGATTCCACTGGAATAGATCTGTTTTGCCACAAAAACTCATTACAAAGCAGTATGAGGCTTTCCAGGGGCAGGTGGGCGGTGGGGCTGGGGCACTTGTAAGGTGAGGGACACCTGCAGGGACTTGGTAGGGCTGAGAACATGGGTGGCTCAGGGCAGCTCTCTTCAAGCGTGAGAGGGTGGGGTTCACCCTGACCCCAGGGTGGCAGTGGCACGCAAGGATCCACTCATTCTGGTTTCTACCTTCTCTTCTGGGAGCAGGCCACACCCACTGGGGCCCTGCTCTGTCCCTGCTTGTACCTGAGCATGGCTCCTGTCTCTGCCATCTCAGCTTCTCTGTCTGCACCCCCAATCCCCAGCGGCCCTGGCAAAGCCCACAACTGTCCACACTGGTCTTGCCTCTGAAGTCCGTCACATAGCTCTGCGTGGTACTCAGAACTTCATGACAATGAATCTGAGAAGCAGTGAGGTCTGGGGTAAGGCCGGACTCCACCCTGGCATTGGAGGACTGGCTTTCATTTTCTAAAACAAGAGAGCCAGCCTCCTAAAAGAACAGTTTTAAACCTCAAAACCATTTGAGTAGAGTACATTGTGCCCTGTCGATTCATCCTCAGGAAGGAAGAGAATGTCAAAAGAGGTAAGTATGAGAATTTCCATTTAGTGCGGCCACCAAAGAAGGAAAGAAGTGTTCAAGAACAGAACTTAGCTGTAGAGGGGTGCCTACACACAGTGGGCCTCCAAGCAGCAATTCAAGTGATGGAGCATTACATCCGCTAACAGAGAGAAATGTCAGGGTATACTGCTATGGAAAGCTCCAGGTCCTGACACCTCTTACAGCAGACCTACCATGGCAATGGGGAGGGGGGAGGAGAGGTGGGAAAAGTGACATAATTAGGCCAAATCTCAAAACTGAACTTGAGACACCATGTCCTGATGCACGTCATTAAATGTTGAGCATTATACATATGTCTGTAGATGTCAATACAGACTCTAATTTTTGTTAAGTCCTGCTTTAGGACTTCCTCTAAATACAGACTCTTCCTGTCAATACAGACTCTAATTTTTGTTAAGTCCTGCTTTAGGACCTTTCACAGACACATTCTGGGACTTCAAAAACTGTCTGTGGTCCCAGCCCTCTGCCTTGGGACCACCACCCCCTTTCACAGGTGCATGCTGACACGTTCAGAAATAATCAGGGGGAGGATGATGGCTGATTGTTGTTTGCATATCTCTTTGAGGCTATCTCCATTTCCTGTTCCCCCCCCCCCCCCCCCCCCCGCACAAAACATGTCTTCCTCACATGGAAGAAACCTTTAACTCAAGCCCACCCTCCATCCCCCAAGCACACCATGGGAAGGAGCTGATTGGCCAGCTCCCTCTGCAAACCCAACCTTCCACCAACCTCCCTCCACCCCCAGCCCCCTACCCTGGGGTCAGTCCAGTGGCAGCTGAGCTGGCATCTTAGGTTTGGCTCTCCTATGCACACACGGCTAGGGTGGTGCGTCAGTGGCCCATGGAAGAGGGACTCCTTCGAGCTATACTTATGGGGATACATCCTGGATCATCCACCAGGTATATTTATCAAGAAGTAGGGTCATTTGAAAATTACACTTTACAACAAGGTACTACTTAAAACAGATTATGAAACTCAATGAACTTTGAACTGCCCTGTTGGCAATATGAAGCCCCTTCCTAAATGAACAAAAGTTACAAAGAGGTTTGGAAATATTGTTTTGTTGTTGGTTTTCAAAGCTTGGAGCTGGGAAGATTTCATGTATGTGAACCTAAAGCTGTGTCTCCAGGAAGGTTTCTACAGATTTTTACAGAATGACTGAGGCCCAAAGTCCTGAGAGTTTCCCTAAGGCCACAGCTTTAGTTATTCAAATTTAATTACATTTTTCTTGTTCTCTTAGCATAACAACAAAAAAATGTTTATTGAGCTGGGCTGGGTAACAAATGGCATTTAAATTACCCTCTGCCCTCACCCCTCCTAAATACTACTGAGTGGGGTTTTAAAAGCATCCTTTTGATGTGCTGACCCTCTATTGGGAAGAGTGCACCCCTCAGTTAACACATCTTCACTGGCACTGACCTGAACCATTCAGATGCCAAGTGCAGAGGAACCCAAATGCAGGTAAACTGAGGCTCAGGTGGGTGAAACGGGTTGACACATTAGGGCATGAAGAGGTGAGAGCCCTGACAGGACTGGAGGTTTGTCTGACTGCAATGAGCTGCCTAGGGCAGCCTTGAGTTAAACCAGAAGTATTAATCAGGGGCACCCACTACGCCAGTGATCAGGAATTAGCGCATTCCTCTGCTGCAGCGTGCTACTAATCACACACACTCACACAAACACACACAAAACACACCCCCCCAGGTCCAGCCACCCAAGAACGTGATGATAGAAGAGAAGTTTAAAACCGGAAGCAGAAGTAACCAGAGCCAGTTAAGGGCAGTCTGTGCTCCCAGTGTGGGGCGCAGGGGAAACAATGAGTGGAAAGTGGAGAAGGCAACAAACAGCTCACCTGCCAGAAGAAGGAACTAGGCTTTCTTTGCACACCCCTAAGTGACAGGGTTTCTCATTCGATCCTTCACAGTTCCCATTTCATAGAAGAAAAGTGAAGTCTGCAACTCCTTGCCCCCTGCCCAGGACCTGCTGCCAGATTCAAACACGCTGGTTGGCCCCAAATTCTACTTCCTCTCCTCAGCATGAGGTACGAGGAGCTTCCTTCTTCCCCGACCCGCCACTCCAACCCGTCCCTGAGCAGGAGAGAACATCTCCAAGTACAGATGTGACACCACGCTCCGGGGAGGAGTCTGACTTCGATTCAACATCAGAGACACAGAACACTAAATTCAAAAAGTGAGTAAAAAAATCTGGACACTTGCAATGTCACAACAACAGAAACAAGGAAAAACTACCCTGAGCCCTTCACCCTCACCTGGCCACAACTACAACAAAATTTAACCAAACTTTAAGGACCTGGTAGGAACAGGTTTGTAATCCCTAGCTCCTCTCTCGACTCTGGCTTACCCCTCACCTTTCCTAATTTGTTTTTTCCGTTCAAAGTCAAGGGAGCCCTAGTTTTGTTTGTGAGCTCTGGCTTTTTGAAAACCTTGTTTTCCATGAATGTACATGAAGGAAGTTCAATCCAGTCTTCTCTTCACAGGAGCCCTTTTCAGAAGGGCAGCAGTGTACCTTCTAACATCATTCGCTCTGGGTGACCATGCAACAGGTGATATGTTTGGGAGCGGTTCATCCCTCCCAAGCCTGGGCTGAGAGGCAGGTGTGCTGCACACATCCAGTCTCCATGGGGAATTCTTGGAGCACGTGAACACAGACAGGTGTGGATTCTGTGGTGCAGAAGGAAAGAATTTTCCGTGGCCCCATAAAGGACAGAGCGAGACCTCATTCACTTGCCGCAGGATGGAGGATGCAATTTCAGGGTGAAATCGGGTTCCTTTCCTGTAATTTTGCATGCCCATTCTTCCCCTGTACAAAATGCCTATGGCCTGGTGCCAATTTTAAGCTTGGATTTACTGAGAAGGGGAAGAGATCTCTCAGGTGTCTTCCATGGAACATTATTTTAAGATTACCCTACTGAGCACTCTGTGAATGCAAATGAATTTTTAGAAAAACAACCAAGTGATCCCAGAAGCACCTCCATGCCTGCGCTAATTCAGAAACTACCCCACACGCCTAATCCTGATAGTTAAATGCCAATCCAGGGGCACCTGGGTGGCTCAGTCGGTTAAGCATGTGCCTTCAGCTCAGGTCATCTCAGGGTCCTGGTATTGAGCTCTGCATGGGCCTCCCTGCTCAGCAGGGAGTCTGCTTCTCTGTCTCCTGCTGCTGCTCTCCCTGCTTGTTCTATTTCTCTCTAATAAATAAATGAAATCTTTTTAAAAAAATGCCAATCCATGGCATGTCTAGGTCCACCTGCACAAAAGGAGATTTGAAACCATAACCTCCAGCACAAAAATCTGCTGCCTCAGCCTCCCTCTGATCTGTACCTGATGGTAGGAGAGAATAGGCAGCCACCTAAATTTATCATTCCTACAATTTGGTCATTAAAAACAAAATGTATAACAAATCCTTTCTTTCTGACAGTGGACTTCATTAACTTTTTTTTTTTTTTTGTCACCAAAGCATAAGGTAGCCTTATCAGTGGACACTATTATTTTGAGATCCTGAAAAGTGAGTGCTGGATGATTAACATAGTCACATGACACGGATTTTTTAAAAGTATCCCCTTTTGCTCTCAAAAAAGTGTATTCACCCTCCAGGAGGATAAAAGAATGCTTTCACGATGGGGTTATAACTTCAAGAAACTCAAAAACATAAATCTTATGGATTTGGTTCAAAGAATTTTAACAATTATCTACAACTGTATAACTATATAACTACATCTGTATGTGCAAATGGAATATGCAATCCCTGCCCTGATTCTTCACTATAATTAAGTTTTTGCCTACTTTAGAATTTCATATAAGGGGAAAGTATTCATATTTTTGATTCTGGCTTCCTTTACCCAACATGATGCCTTTGAGATTCATCCATGTTCTTTTTTTTTTTTTTAAGATTTTATTTATTTATTCATGAGAGACACAGAGAGAGAGACAGAGGCAGAGACACAGGCAGAGGGAGAAGCAGGCTCCATGCAGGGAGCCCAATGTGGGACTCGATCCGGGTCTCCAGGATCACACCCTGGGCCGAAGGCAGGTGCTAAACCATTGAGTCACCCAGGCTGCCCCTCATCCATGTTCTTGTATGTATCTATAACTCACTCTTTTTAAATATTTTGAATAGTATTGTGTCATGTGAATATATCACAATTTGTTTAACTAGTCTCCTATGAATGGGCATTTGTGCTATTTCTAGTTTGGGCCTATATTTAAGAATAAGGCTGCTCTCCACATGTTTGTACAAGTCATTTTTGTGTGCATATGTCTCTTTCTTTGGGGTAAACACCTGGGAGTGGGGTTTCTCTGTCATATGGAAAGTGCAGGCAGACCTCAGAGGTATTATGGGTTAGGTTCCAGAACACCGCAATAAAGTGAATATTACAATAAAGCAAGTCAAATGCATTTTTTTGGTTTCCCAGTGTATATAAAAGTTAGGTGTATACTATATTGTAGTCTGTTAAGTGAGCAATAGCATTATTGCTACATACTTTAATTTAAAATTTAAAATTACCATATTGCTAAGAAATGCTAACCATCATCTGAGCTTTCAGCAAGTTGTAATCTTTTTCTGGTGGAGGGTCCCACCTTGATATTGATCTGCTGACTGACCAGGGTGGTGGCTGCTGAAGGCCGGGTGGCTGCGGCAGTTTCTTAGAAGACAACAGTGAAGTTTGCTGCACTGAGTGACTCTTCCTTTCATGAAGGATTTCTCTGTAGCATGTGATGCTGTTTGATAGCATTTCACTCACAATAGAACTTTCAAAATGAGTCAAGAGTCAATCCTGTCAAACCCTGCTGCTGCTTTATGAGCTAAGTTGATATAATATCCTAAATCTTTTGTTGTCATTGCAACAGTCTTTACAGCATCCTCACCAAGAGTAGATTCCATCTCAAGAAACCACTTTCTTTGTTCATCCATAAGAAGCAGCTCCTTATCTGTTCAAGTTTGATCATGAGATGGCAGCAATATGGTCCCATCTTCAAGCCCCACTTCTAGTTCTCTTGCTGTTTCCACCATCTCTGCAGTGACTGCCTCCACTGACATCCTGAACTCTTCCAAGTCCTCCCTGAGGGTGGGTACTAACTTCTTTCAAACTCCTGTGGATGTAGATAATTTGACCTCTTCCCATGAATCATGAATGTTCTTATTGGCATCTAGAATGATGAATCCTTTCCAGAAGGTTTTCAATTGATTTTGCTCAGATCCATCAGAGGAATTCCTTTCTATGGCAGCTAGAGCCTCTCAAAATGTATTTCTTCAATATGACTTGAAAGTTGAAATTATTACCTGATCTGTGAATTGCAAGTATCAATATTACATCAGCAAGCATGAAAACAACACTCATCTTGCGTATCATTGGAGTTCTTAGGTGACCAGGCACATTGTCAATGAGCAGCAATATTTTGATAGAATTTTTTTTTTTTCTGAGCAGATTTCAACTATGGGCTTCAAATATTCAGTAAACCATGTTGTAAACAGATGTGCTGTAAAAAAGATGCATCATCCAGGCTTTGTTTTCCATTTATAAAGCATGGGCACAGTATATTGAGCATCATTTCGAAAGGTCCTAAGATTTTCAGAATGGTCAGTGAGCACTTTACTGACTTTAAGTCACCAGCTATATTAGTCCCTAACAAGAGAGTCAGTCTGTCCTTTGGAGCTAAGAAGCCAGGCACTGGCTTCTCTGTTGCTCTAAAAGACCTCAATGGCATCTTCTTCCAATAGAAGGCCTTCTCATCTACATAGAAGATCTGTTTTTCAGTGTAGCCACTTTCATTACTATCTTAGCTGAACTTTCTGGGTAACTTGCTGCAGCTTCTATACCAGCCCTTGCTGCTTCACCTTGCACTATTATGTTATACAGCTGGCTTCTTTTCTTAAACCTTATGAACCAACCTCTCCTAAATTCAAATTTCTCTTTGGCAGCTTCCTCACCTCTCTCAGCCTTCATAAATTGAAGAGAATTAGGGGCTTGCTCTGGATTAGCCTCTGCCTTGAGAATGTTGTGGCTGGTTTAATCTTCTGCCCAGACCACTTGAAATTTCTCCATATACAATAAGGCTGTTTCACTTTCTTATCAGTTGTGTGTTCACTGGAGTTATACTTTTAACTTCCTTCCAGAACATTTTCTTTGCATCCACAGCTCGGTTGTTTGGTGCAAAAGGGCTACCTTTTGGCTTGGTTCAGCTGTTGGCCTGCCTTCCTCACAAAGTTTAATTACTTCTAGGTTTTGATTTAAAGTGAGAGATGTACCAATCTTCCTTTCACTTGAACACTTAGAGACAATTGTAGGGTTATTCATTTACCTAATTTTAATACTGTGTCTCGGGGAATAGGGAGACACCCAAGGAGAGGAAGAGAGAGAGAGGGGAACATTTGGTTGACAGCGCAGTCAGAACACACACATCTATGGATGAAGTTCATGGTCTTACACAGTTGCGGTTTGTGGTGCCCCCAAACAACTACAATAGTAACATTAAAGATCACTGATCACAGATTTCCATAACAAGTATAATAATGATGAAAAACTTTGAAATATTGCAAGAATTGTGAATATGTGACACAGATGCAAAGTAAGTGAATGCTGCTGGAAAAATGGCACCAGTAGATTTGCTCAAGGCAAGGGTGCCACAGACCTTCAATATGTAAAGACACAGTAAAAGCACAACAAAACAAGGTGGGGTTATATGATTAACTTTATAAGAAATGGCCCACATAGGGGTACCTGGGTGGCTCAGTAAGTTGGGTGGCTGCCTTTGGCTCAGGTTATGATCCCAGTGTCCTGGGATGGAGCCCAGAGTGGGATGGTGGTGGTGGTGGTGTCCCTGCTCAGCGGGGAGTCTGCTTCTCCATCTGCCTCTCCCCTTGCTTATGCTCTCTCTCTCTCTCAAATAAATGAATAAAATCTTAAAAAAGAAATAGTCCAAGTGTTCACTGAAGCAGTTGTAGGAGTGAAGTGAATGTATGAGCATTTCTATTGTTTCACATCTTCACCACACTTAGTATTGTCAGTATTTGAGCTGTTCTAGTGGCTCAGGGTGGTAATGACATTCATTTTGCTTGAGGGGTCTACTCTGATATTATCATCATCACTTGAACTACTTATGACAGAAGCCACAGGACTTGGGGGCCTATCCCCACTGAATGGCAGGGCAGTTGTGACAAAGTTAAAAGTTCCAGAAAGAAAACTCTGAAGCCAACACAGATGTCCCTCACCACACTCCACTTCCATTCAAGGGAAGGAAGTCTTATTTCAGGGCAGGTAGAACAGGGTGATTTTTTTTTTTTAATTTTGTGGTGAAATTTAAACTCTTATTTATTCCCCAGCCAGTGATGAGACAACAGCTCCAAATTTTCCCAAACTGACTGAAAAGAGGCAATGTTGTTCCTGTAGTTCGCTTACTTAGAAAGCTGAGGTTTGACGTCCCTTGGATTATTAACTTATCCTTTTCCAGGTAGGGGTCATTTTTATTTCTCATTTTGCTCTTTAGCACCCCAGTTTAGAGACCACTAATTTCCTGAGATGGGTTTTTGGATGAGAAGACAGTTCTTACCACTCTGCAAGGGCCTGGTGTGTGAAATTAAGGGCAGGAAATCGGCTATTCTTCTCAGAAATGTGGGACTCATGTCCAAGGTGAAAAGAGGTCAGGTTTAAAACTGGTTCTGTATAATTTTTAAAATATGTAATCTGTACTCTTCTACCTTCAAGAACAAAAGAAGTGACATTCACCGAAGACATTCATGTAGCCTCTGTCTTCTGTGTCTTGGGGCAGTTGTCCTGCAGGGTGGATGAGGAGGGCCGCAGGGATTCCACAGTACCAGCTCTGACTCTCCTTCCATAGAGGTGGGCCTGCTGGCTTCCAGAAATTATGCTGTGGTTCTGAGTGTCTGCAGCACAGTGTTTCTTTCATGTGTTTACAATTTCAACAATCACTATTTCTAGATTGAGATTCTCATGTGGTTGCACATAAAGCCAAAAGAGTCGTTGTGCTGTCACAGAAAGTTATCTGTTTTCCTGAGAGAAAAATCAGATGCCTCACAGTTGCAACCACTATGGTAATTTAGAATATTAGCAAAGTATTTAGGACAGATATCAATAAAGATGGCCCATCTCACCTATTCACCATCTGAGTAATGAACCCCTAGAAGAGAGGTAAGTTTCCCTCATCATAATTATGACTAGCTGGGCCCTGAATCTAGAAGATCACAGATAAAGACACAGAGACTGGCTCCAGGTATAGCTAAAACTGCCCTCTTGCCTCCACAGAGCCCAGGGCTCTGGAACAGACAGGGGCTGCTTTCACTGCATTCATTCATTGGCTGCTATGGTGCCAATGGAATATACACCCTTGTGACACAACCTATGGGTCACATGCTATTCCTATGGTAGAATAAAGAGGTTTGTCACTCATTCCTCTTCCCACAGAGGTGGATAAAATCAAGGTCTTGAATCAAGAGTTTGGTGGAGCCACTGCTGAGGAAAGGCATCAGAAGGACCAAAGAAAGTGACCAGCAGGTGTTTCTTGAAAGGGAGAGGGGCTGTGGGAGGCTGGATTTCAGTCTTTTTTTTTTCAAGATTTTATTTATTTATTCATGAGAGACAAAAAGAGAGGCAGAGGCAGAGGGAGAAGCAGGCTCTCTGTGGGGAGCCCGATATGGGACTCAATCCTAGGACCCTGGGGTCACGTCCTGAGCCGAAGGCAGACGCTCAGCCACTGAGCGACCCAGGCACCTCTGGATTGCAGAGTTTTGAAGAGCATTGTTTGTCAGCTTGAGCTGCCATAACAGCATGCCAGCGGCCGTGGGTGTAGGCCACAGACATTTATCCTCATAGTTCTGGAGGCTGGATATCCATCCTCAGAGTCCCAATATGGCTGGTTTCTCATGAAAGCACTCTCTCTGGCTCATAGAAGGCTGCTATGTTCACATGAGCTGTGTGTGTGTGCATGAGCATGCACACATGCAAAGACAGGGAGGAAGAGGGAGAGAGAGGCAGCAAGATCTCTAATGCCTCCTCTTACAAAGGCTTTACTCCCATCATAAGGGCCCCCACCCCTGCCACATGACCTCATCTAAACCTAATCACCTCTCAAAGATCCCATCTCCAAATATCACTATATTAGGGCTTTAATATATGAATTTTAGGGGGACGCAAACATTCAATCCATAACAAGCACAGACAGCCTGCCCAGACACCAATCCCAGTTCTGCCAGTTACTCTTATTTAACCACCATGCCTGAGTTTCTTCCTCTGTAAAATGGTAAAAATGTAATACCTTATTAGGGATACCATGAGGTCTAAATGAATTAATAAATGTAAAGTACTACAAAAAGTGCCGGGCACATGGTAAGTACTATACACATTTCTTTAACTGATTTTTTTTAATGCTATTGCTATAAGCCCAAATCTCACTTGGACATCCTTAAAGTGGACAATAGTGATACAGAGTGATTCCTGAATGAGCTTTGAGGGTGAGCTGGGTAATGATGTTCTGCTCTGTCAGGAGGTTTACCCACCACTATCCTCGGGTGGGTGGACAGGTTGAGCTGAATGATGCAGAATTCCCAAATTATATTGCAAATAGGTTGCTTAATGGTGACAGGCAGCAAGTGTTAACAAGTGAGAATAGCTAAATAGTGAAATAGCCAAACTCTATTCTTTATGCTCAGGTACAAGCATTGCTCACTTGTGCTTACTGCTGATAGGGTGCCTTCTATTTTTAACTGATCAAGGTGAACTTCCTATCATTATACCAGGCCAAGCACTCCTCTTATCTCTATAGAAAACCACTCAGTGCATGGACTCAGCTGTCATTCTACAATGATGAAAGATGTCCACTGATAACTTTATGCCTGAGTAGAAAACAGAATGGCTGCTAATTGTTCAGGGAAAATGTTCTCCATATGGGTGCATGTCATAATGCTGACTATGGTGCCTGTTTGAGTCTTGGCCCATGAAGCTGGGGGAAATTCTCAACCCAGACTGTGTCAAAGAGCCTAAGATGCTTCCAAAGGGCCGAGGAGTGAGGTCTCCCCAGTGATACAGAATTGAACTGCTGTAGAATAATCAGCCAACAACTATCTTTATCCTTAGCATAAATGGAAAGGAATTCAGAGCTGGAAGATCCTGGAGATCCTGTCAGCCTTTAGGTTTTTCTGTAGGCCCCTTGGTGGCAGGAACCACAAACTAAAAACATAAAATCACTGTTTCGGGTGGTGATAAAAACTTCTACCCCAGGAGATGGCCTTATGAGTACATAAGGCCAGCAGCCACTCACATGGCCTGATAGGAGTGATCCTAGGATGGACTGTCTCTCCAGCTTTTGTACTTGAAATTAATGAAGAGGTAGACAATGGGGAACTGCATAATTAATAGAATGTATACACTCTCACACACATATCCTAAATGTGAGAAATTTTATCTCACTAAAAAGTCCTCATTAATCACTCCTTTGTGCATTTAGAATACCTTTAAAAATGCTAATATGACCTGAAAGATTTGTGTGGTCTAAATTATAGTAAAAACCACAGATAAACAAGACACATCATCCTAGATCTTTAATCTCACTCAAAGATTTGAAAAATAGATCACTTCATGTTAAAACCAAGAAAAGAGGATAAGAGGTCGATGGTGGCAGAGTAGGAGGACCCTGGGCTTGTCTCATCTCACAAACACAACTAAATAACTATGAAATCATCCTCAATACCCCAGAAATTAACCTAAAGATTGACAGGACAAATTCCACAACTAAAGCTAGAGAAGAGGCCAAATTGAAGAAGGTAGGAAGCGAGGAGACCTAGCTTAGGAGAGAAACAGATTGTGGCCACTATGGTGGGGAAGGAGCCACAGTTGCAGGGAAGGTCAAGAGAAAGACTACCCCTCAGAGGAGTGAGTGCATGGTGAAAAAGAATCCCCCATAGCAACTGGCTTGGAGAATGAGAGGGCCTGAACTTCATGAGTTCTTGTACCCAGCAAGGCTTAAAGCTTGAGGTTTTAAAGGTCAGCAAGATTGGTCCTGGGAGAGCTCAGAGGGTACTGCACTGCTCTTGGACAGAAGGCAGGGCAAACAGCCCACAGACAAACAGCGTGGAAACATGGATCTGAAGAGCCCCTGGAGCACACAGTTGGGAGATTATTTGCTCATCTCAGGCCACATCTCAGAGGACAGCATTAATGAAAGACTGCTCAGAGAACAAAGGAACTGGCCAGTGCCATTTCCTCTCCCCCCCCCCCCCCCCGCCGCCCCACCCCTCAGCATAAGCTCAGGGCCACCTGCAGGAACCAGCAGAGTGCTGACACTCACTGTCTAACTTGCTTACACCAAGCCCCGCCCCCAATGTTCTCTTGGAAAACCTCCTTTCAATCATGATTGCCTCAGTCCCAGCATGGTGGGGGGCCCTTCCCCAGAAGACTGGTCCAAACCCCTGCCAACACCACATCTGCTGACCAGGGAGTTTTGCAAGGCCTCAGTTCCAGTGGCAGTGACAACAGGTCTTACTTCCCAAGCAGACCAGAGCACACCTAGTTAAAGTGTATTACATTCAGGCCAGGGACCAAATACTGCTCACAGTAGGCAGGGAGAGACTCTGGAAATGGCTAGCTTGAAGGATAAAGTGGTCAAGACACGATAGCAGAATGTACACAGCACACACTGGAGACACTTCCAGAAGTACCAGGCCCTGGGGAACAGGGGACACTACATGGCAGGGCACTATAAGACCTCTTCCTCATAAAACTACTACCTTGAAAAATAAGAGACTTTCCTTTTTACTTATTTTTTTTAAAATATTTTATTTATTCATGATAGAGAGAGAGAGAGACAGACAGACAGACACAGAAACACAGGCAGAAGGAAAAGCAGGCTCCATGCTGGGAGCCCGATGTGGGACTCAATCCCAGGACTCCAGGATCACGCCCTGGCCAAAGGCAGGCGCTAAACCACTGAGCTACCCAGGAATCCCCAATAAGAGACTTTCCTAACACAGAAATAGGAATGAGGAATTTGCCTCAAATGAAAGAACAGGACAAGGCCATGGGTGGAGACCTAAGTGAAACAGATATTAGTGACATGCTTGATAGAGAACTTAAAGCACTGGACTTGAGAAAAAAGTGGAGGACATCAGTGAAACAATTAACACAGAGATAAGGAATAACATAGCAGAGAAGATAAAGGGCTTAATAATGAAATGAGAAACACACTTGATGGAATGAACAGCAGGCTGGAAGAAGCAGAACAATTAATGACCTAGAAGACAGAGTAGTTAGTGGAAAGTAAGCAAGCTGAACCAAAGAGAAAAAAAATAGAATTATGGAAATGAGAATAGACTTACGGAAGTGACTGACTCCACCAAATGTATTAACATTCATATTATAGGAGTCCCAGAAGAAGAAGAAGAGAGAAAAGGGGCCAGAGAATTTATTTGGAGAAATAATAACTGAAAACTTTCTTAATCTGTAGAAGGAAACAAATCCAGATCCAGGAAGCACAGAGAACCACCAACAGAATCAATGAAAGCAGACCTCCAACAAGACCTATTGTACTTAAAATGGCAAAATATAGTGACAAAAAATACTGAAAGCAGCAAGAAGACAGTTACGTACAAAGGAAACCCCATAAGACTATTA
The DNA here is from genome assembly GCF_905146905.1 of Nyctereutes procyonoides. Classification (NCBI taxonomy): domain Eukaryota; kingdom Metazoa; phylum Chordata; class Mammalia; order Carnivora; family Canidae; genus Nyctereutes; species Nyctereutes procyonoides. The sequence continues at coordinate 6,535,802 of NW_026575033.1, read as the reverse complement.
GCAGATTTTTCAACAAAAACTTCGCAAGCTAGACATGGCATGATGTATTCAGAGTGCTAAATGGGAAAAGCTTGCAGCCAAGAGCAATCAATCCAGCCAAGTTATTATTCAGAATAGAAGGAGAGATAAATGGGCAGCCTGGGTGGCTCAGTGGTTTAGCACTGCCTTCAGCCCAGGGCCTGATCCTGGAGACCTGGGATTGAGTCCCATGTCAGGCTCCCTGCATGGAGCCTGCTTCTCCCTTTGCCTGTATCTCTGCCTCTCTCTCTCTCTCTCTAAAAAGGAGAGATAAAGAGTTTCCCAGACAAACAGAAACTAAAGGAGTTCATGACCAGTAAACCAGCCCTGCATGAAATACCAAAAGGGGATTCTGAGTAGAAAGGAAAGACCAAAAATGACAGTATGAATGTAGGAAACACAGAAGCAGTAAAAATGAATATTTCCATAAAAAATCAGCCAAGGAACTCACAAAATAAAAGATATAAAACATGACATCATATACCTAAAATGCAGGAAGGACAGAAGCAAAGAATGGATTCAAACTCAAATGACCATCAACTCAATATAGCCTGCTATATGTAGAAGATGCTGTATACAAACCTAATGGTAACCACAAATCAAAACCACTAATAAATATGCAAGGAATAAACAGAAAGAAATCTAAATATGTCACTAAAGAAAATTGGCAAACCATGAAAGAGAGAAAGGATCAGAGAAAATCTTCAGAAACACCAACAAAACAAGTAATAAAATGGCAATAAATACATATCTATCAATAATTACTCTAATGTAATTGGACTAAATTCTCCAACAAAAAGACATAGGATGTCAGAATGGATTAAAAAAAAAAAAAAAAAACAACAAGATGCATCTATGTGCTGCCTACAAGAGATTCATTTCAGGCCTAAAGACACTTCTTGCAGATTGAGTGAGGGAATGGAGAAACACCAATCATGTGAGCAAATTATAATAAGGAATCAGAGTAGCAATACTTATATTGGACAAAATAGACTTTAAAACAAAGACTGTAGGGGTGCCTGGGTGGCTCAGTTGGTTAAGCATCTACCTTCGGCTCAGATCATGATCCCAGTGCTCTGGGATCGAGCCCTGAATCGTGCTCCCTGCTCAGTGGGAGTTTCTTCTCCCTCTCTCTCTGCCCCTCCCTTTGCTCATGCTCTCTTTCTCTCTATCAAATAAATAAAATATTTTAAAAAACAGCACAAAACAAGACTGTAACAAGAGATAAAGAGGGACACTATATAATAATAAAGGGAACAATCCAAAAAGAAGATGTAACAATTGTAAATATTTACACTCCCAATATAGGAGCACCAAAATCTATAAGATAATTAAAAACAAACATAAAGGAGCTAATCAATACAATATTAGTAGGAGAGACTTTAACCACCACTTGCATTGATAGATTATTTAAACAGAAAATCACCAAGGAAATTATGACTTTGAATGACACACTGGACCAGATGAATTTAACAGATATATTCAGAACATTCCATCCCAAAACAGCAGATTACACATTGTTTTCAAATACACACAGAACATTCTCTAGAACAGATCATGTATTAGCCCACAAAACAATTCTTAACAAATTCAGGAAGACTGAAATCATACCATGCATCTTTTCTGACTACAATGCTATGAAACTAGAAGCCAACCATAAGAAAAGCCCTGGAATGACCACAGATACATGGAGGTTAAATAGTATGCTACTAAACAGTGAATGGTCAACCAGGAAATAAAAGAAGAAATTAAAAAGTACATGGAAGCAAATGAAAATGGAAATGAAAACTTAATGGTGCAAATCCTTTGGGATGCAGGAAAAGCAGTTCTAAGAGGGAAGTTTATGGCAATGCAGGCCTACCTCAAGAAGCAAGAAAAATTTCAAGTAACCTAACTTTATGCTTAAAAGAACTAGGAAAAGGGATGCCTGGGTGGCTCAGCGGTTGAGCATCTGCCTTTGGCTCGGGGCATGGTCCTGGAGTCCTGGGATTGAGTCCCACATCAGGCTTCCTGCATGGAGCCTGCTTCTGTCTCTGCCTGTGTCTCTGCCTTTCTCTCTCTCTCTCTTTCTCTGTGTCTCTCATGAATAAATAAATAAAATCTTAAAAAAAAAAAAAAACCACAGAACTAGGAAAAGAACAACAACAAATGAAGCTTTCAACCAGCAGAAGGAAGGAAATAATTAAGATTAGAGCAGAAATAAATGATATAGAAAATAAAACCAAGAACATTTTTACAATAGATTTGAATGATTTTCTCCCTAAAACCAGAGTCTTCAAATCAGTATCATTTTTGAGATACAATGCCAGAGGATATAGCCCCAGGCTTCCCTGAGGGATGCATGTCTCCTCTCTCCTCCACTGTGAGGGGTGTTCCATGAACAAGTTTAAGGAAAAGTGTAATTAGCAGTTACTAAAACATATCTGGGTTTGAAAATAATTTGTACATTAGACGGCCAATCAGCAGGCATAGGACATTTCCAGAAGTTGTAAGCAGGAGCTTACTGGGGATGGGAGCAGAGGTGGGGGCAGACATGGAAACCCCTTAAATCATTAAGCTTTCACTACATCACACTTTTGCTCAGATCCAGTGGTTCTTGATCTCTGCTGTGGATCAAGGTTTCTCTGTTCCCTACCCTATTGGGGTAGTTGTTGAGGTGCTTCTCCTTTTTTAAAAAAATCTTTTTTGGGGCTCCCTGGGTGGTGCAGCGGTTTGGCGCCTGCCTTTGGCCCAGGGCGCTATCCTGGAGACCCCGGATCGAATCCCACGTCGGGCTCCCGGTGCATGGAGCCTGCTTCTCCCTCTGCCTGTGTCTCTGCCCCTCTCTCTCTCTCTCTCTCTTTCTCTCTCTGTGTGACTATCATAAATAAATAAAACTTTAAAAAAATATTTTTTTAAAAAAGAGTTTAATTATTTTTTTTAATATTCTATTTATTTATTCATGAGAGACACAGAAAGAGAGAGAGGGCAGCCCCCGTGGCTCAGCAGTTTAGCACCGCCTTCAGTCCAGGGCATGATTCTGGAAACCTGGGATAGGGTCCCACATCGGGCTCCCTGCATGGAGCCTGCTTCTCCCTCTGCCTCTGCCTGTGTCTCTGCCTCTCTCTGTGTGTGTCTCACGAATAAATAAAATCTTTGAAAAAAAAAAAGAAAGAGAGAGAGAGGCAGAAACATAGGCAGAGGGAGAAGCAGGCTCCATGCAGGGAGCCTGATCACTCCCTAGGCCGAAGGTAGGTGCTCAACCGCTGAGCCACCCAGGCATCCTGAGTTTAATTATTTTTATGTGTGTGTGAGAGAGAGCACAAAGAGCATGAGCAGGGGGAGGGAGAGGGAGAAGCAGACTCCCCCCTAAGCAAGGAGCCTGATGTACGACCTAACGTCCCTGGGATCATGACCTGAGTCCAAGGCAGATGAGCCACCCAAGTGCCTCCTTGAGGAGTGCTTCTCAATCTATATTCCAGAATGGAGATCCACAATCAGAAGGATTCTCACAGAAAGAGCGATGTCTTCTTGGGGATACAGATGCTGTGCTCCATTGCCTCACAGTCACAATGAACAGTCACTGAGGCAGCAGAGTTCTAGAACCCAGTGTAGCAGCCTTGGGCTAACTCCTAACTGCTCCTGCGGGGTCCTTCCCAGCAGCTGAGTACAGAGGTGAAGAATGAGGACTTTAGATTCAGATGGACCTGGGACGGAACTGTGCCTCTAAGCTTCAGACCAAGACACTGAAACGGGGTTAATTAACCTCTCCCTGCCTCAATTTCCTACATCGTAGATTAAGAGAGCAGCAGCGCCTCCCTCCCAGGGCAATTGTGCCCAGCATCTAGTTAGCTGTGTTCATCCACATTTAATTTCACCTGAATCCCCAAGGAGGCCTGGGTTCACCCTTCAGAACCAAGTATGTATTCTTCCTTTCTTAAACTCTGCCTTGTTTCCCCCACCCCCAAACATGTGCACAGTGCCTCATGCTGATCTTGAAGTGGCTCCATGACTAAAAATGACTGAGGTGGAGCAAATGAGCTCAGTGGCTGGTGTGTGGCACCCAGTCTTCTGAGCCCCTGCCAGCTGGCCTTGGTCCACCCCTCAGCTGGCCTTCTTACAGCAGAACAATCCAGTGACCCCTCGATGAGACATTTTCTCCAATGTTTTCTTTAACTCTGACAACTGCAACTGAAATTTAGCAGCAGCGTGTAGCCCCCCAGGGACGCCTTCTGCATATTTCTCTCTCTCTCTTTCTCTTGTTCACTCTTGCTGTTACTTTTCACTGCTCCACCACACCAAAGTTCAGATTTCCTTTTTTTAATAGAAAAAAATGTTCTTGGGGGAAGGGGTTTGGAGGGGAAAGTTTAATCAAGCTTTCATGATAAGCAAATTAGTATTGCAAAATACCCATCCTGAGTACCAAATAAATAAATTAAAATAATGCTTTCTACTACTCTTCAAGTGGATTTCTTTCTTTCACAAAACTACAAGCTTCACAGCAGCAACCAACCTGCCTTCCTTCCTCCAGTAGTTTTTGAGCACTCATTAGTATCAACCTTTGCACTGGTCATGGCTACATCCACAGGCATCTTATGCACACTGACAGAATGCAGAGCATTGGTTCAGCTACGTATTCTTCTCTATGTATACGCTACTGGATGCCCTTGTCGATTCACAAGCATAACCTGCAATAACTCCAGCCTCCCAGCGAGGGTATCCCAAGCAATAGAAATGTACATTATCACTCTAAAACCAACCCTCACTTCTTCCCAACCCTTCCCTATCATTTTCTATCTTCCTTAAAGACACCACTGGCCTCGGTCAAAAGTGGGGGAGTATGACTTTATTTGAGCTTTTACTCCGTTTGATGGAGCACCTCTTCCTGGGTACCCCCATGTATATTATTTCCAAGCCCCACAAAAACACCTGCAAGTGAGAAACTAATTGTTCCCATTTTACGGATGATGCAGCTAAGACTTGGTGGTTAAGCAACCAACTCCAGGTCACATGGTGAGGGTCTAAGTCAGAATTTGAACCTAGGTCTCTCTGACTCCAGAGCCAGGGCCTGGCTGTCCCATGGTATGAGAGCCATATTCCTGACAAACACTGGCTGTGCTATCTACTCATAATTGACTAGTATCCTGTGACGATCTGTTCACATTTCAATAACTTTCCTTTTAATAAATTGCAATCCTTTATGTTTATCTAATCCAGCTTCCATTTTTAGCTCAGAAACCCTACTTTAACTTTACAGTACATAAATTAATTCTTTTTCACATTTTGGACCCTTATCTTTTTCTATTTTGCTTGAAATGTGACATTTTAAAATAATACATTTAAATAATTTACATAATTGACCTATTTCATGGGAATTTGTCATTTCCCTGGCACAGTGCAGTTGCGCTGAGCAAGCAGTTATGTATCTTCACTCAAGTAAAAGCTGCCATGTGTTGCTGCACCAAACAACATGGTGCAAGTAATGTCTGTTAATGGATGGCCCACAATCTAAACAGGCTGCAGGAGTTTGGCTGGCTCAGTCAGTGCAGCATGTGACTCTTGATCTCAGGGTTGTGAGTCAGAGCCCCACCTTGAGCGTAGAGATTACTTAAAACAAACAAACAAACAATAAGTAGGCTTCAGGATCTGTTGGGGTTTCATGGTTCCTCATTATTCCTCAGTAGGACAAGTCTTAATAAAGTTGTTATCTATGAAGCAAAAATAATATCTTGGCCTTCAAAGCATGCCAGAGGCATTAAAAGATTAGAAAATAATCATTTTTATATAACGGAAGTGATGTCAGTGAAGAGAGGAGGCTTCCAGGCCTCTAGCTGATGGCCCAGCAGTTCTCCAAAAATAACTATATTTATATAGTATATGTTATACTATATGTACTATTTTTGGCTTAACTATACTGGAGGTCTTATTACTCTGAGGCTCTCTAGAGAGAGTCTCCTGTGCAGGGATAATGGAGCATCTCAGATGCTCTCTAGGTTCAAACCCATTTGCCTGGAGGCACATGCTCATGTTCCTCTACGTGTGACTAGCAGGGTATCACCAGCCCCACTCTGCTCAGATCCTGCCCCTGAGAGGCAACACAAGAGAGGCTGGCCATGTAGAATCCCATATGAAAATACTAGAAACCTAGCCGTCGGGTGTCCTGTGCATTAGCAGGGGAAGGAGGGCTCACTAGTGCATGGCCCTGTTTGTCTGGTTGCCAAACTTCCAATTGTACCTGCTTCATATCAAGGCACACGTCACTTTCAAGTGGTGAAAAAGCAAAACTTTAAAACTTGTGGAAGAAAATGTGGAAGAATACTTTTATGACCTTGACTAGCTTTTAGAAAATTTGATACAAGACAGTAGAAACCATGAAGGAAAGAGAGAAGTTTGTCTGCATTACAATGAAAACCTCTACATTAAAAGACACAAGTTTCAAGAAAAGCCACAGGGTGAGAGATTCCCAGTGCACCATTCCATTCCTGGGTATACACTCCAGGGAAACTTATACATGTCCACAGATATGGTCAGGAAAGTTTGCTGAAGTATTTTTGATAATGGCAAAAAAAGTGTTTATCAATAGGAGAATAAATAAATTTTGGCATATTTATGTAACTGTAAACAGCATTAAAATGAATGGACTACAATTATGTCACTGTGGATAAACATCAAAAGTAATTTTGAAAGAAACCCCAAAACAACCCAGTGTTGATGAGAAGGGTATATACGATACAATCTATCTAAAGTTTCAAAACCCTGAAAAATGCAACAACATGGATTGTTTATATTTCCTATAGGTTTATACATACATAATACATGCATGAAAATAGTAAACATTAAAGTCATGAGAGTATTTCTAGCTCAATATGAATGAGATTTGGAGGGCCACCAGGGGAACTCAACAATATGGATAACATTTTGTTTCTTTTCAGAAAGAGATGAAGCGAGTGCCATATTAATATTTAAGTAGGCTGGGTATTTATTCCATGTCCTTTGTCTCTACGTGGGAAAGTTTCACAAGGTTGAAAATTCCATTTTTTAGGCTGTGGTGGCAGCAGCATATGGTGCAGCTGTGTGTGGCTTGTACAAATCACTAGATTTAAAGATGGGGGGGGGGTAGTATCCAGGTATGAATTCACAAAGTTCATTTCAGTGTTTGATGCTGCGTGGGGAGCAAGAGGGAATGGGCCTGTCATCTAGCAGCTTCTGGTTGGCAGAGCAGGAGAGGATATCCGTATCTAAGGCAAAGTAGAGTAGTTTATAAGAGGGAAGTTTGTGTGAGGTTCAATAAATAGGTTCTATTTAGTTTTCAAGTAATGAGAAACCCTCCATCCAGAAAAGTTGGAACAAAGAGTCAAGCTGGGAGTGATAGGAGTATATTCTGCAAGAGAAAAATGTGTGTGGGTTTGAGCCATGTGTAGCGAGGGAGGCCTGCATGTTGGCCTGAGGGGTTTAGATCTAATTCAGGAGACAAGAAAAAGCCACAAGAGGGTGCTTGGAACAGGGGACGTTAATCACAGCAAACTCTGATGGCTCCCTATAAACTAGGATTATAGGAGCCATCGGAGTGAGGGCAGAAGCTGGAAGACCAAAACAGGGCCTCAGAAGTAGCTGAGGAAACGAAAGAGAACCTCCAGGGGTAGGAGGCACAACAGAGGAGGTGGAAGCTTCTGGAGTGTGGAGAAGCAGCAGGAGCCAGCAATGAAGGGGAAGGTAGGACCAAAGGTTCTGAGGCTAACTGGCTCTAGTTGGTTTTGGAGGGAGGCTGAGAAATGAGGCTGTGGAGCTTTCAGTAAGATGAACACAGGGCCACTGATGAGGATGGCCATGACAATGAGAGAAGAACTACACTTATTCTGTGCTTGCCCTGTGCGGGGCAGTGTTCTCAGCCCTCTCCACAGAGTGGCGCGTTCCATCCTCCCGGCCATCCTGCAGGGGGGGCATTGTTGTTCATTCCTGTCTTATACACAGGTGAACTAATTCAGGCAAGAATGGTCACGAGACTCAGCCAGGGTCCCACAGCTGGCATGTGGCACAGCCAGGATTTGAACCCAGCTGCCTGACCCCAGAGCCCAGGCTCTGTCACAAGAGAGGTGGGAAAGTCTTATGTATTTAGGTGTCCCTTGTACCACTGTGAGAGGTGAACCCCATGATTTCTGGGTGGCAAGAAGACTGAAGAAACTGGTAGGAAATGACCTCAATGTCTGTAAGTAGAAGGTGGAGTCATACATATAGAACAAAGCAGTCTGTGGCCACAGAGGGGCAAGAAACCTTAGAAAAATGCTGCTTGGAGAATGCAATTCAGATAAACAGATCTTGCAGTACCAATGAGAGTCAACTATGAGCATAAACAGTGGAATCTAATGAGGATACAAACCATCTGACTTTCTTTAAAACTGTTGACAAGCTGAAGAGCACAGAGCTGAGCAAGCAGATGGTGGGAAGAGACAGGTGGAACTCTCAGAACAAAAGAGGGCATAGGAATTAAGGACAAGAAGGTTCAAATCACTTAAATAATTGATTTTGGAGTCCAGCTGAGAAAAAGAAAGATGAAGGCTGGGGGAATGGGGAAGAGAGCATTCATAGAGTATTTACTGGACATTGGCTACAAGGTTAAGAGATTGGTAATGACAGTGACAGTGGACAACAGGGTCAGTGGGAATGATTCAGGCATCTAGAGGAAGTAGAAGAACAAGGGCTTGCATAAGTCCAGGGCAATCAGACACGAAGATCTTGTAGAAAACACAGATTTCAGTGACCAAGTCATGGAGGTGGAGCAAGGCCAAGGAATGGGAAGGTGGCCACAGAGAACCTCACAGGCATTGAGGAGGTAGATCAAAGGATTACGAAGACCAGATAAACAGAAGAATCATCTTTGTAGGTAGAAAACTTACTAATAATGGAGCCAAAGTCAGGAGTGAAAAATCAGTGTGTGGCTATGATGAGGGCAGAAGATGGTAGAAGGAGACACATGAGGTTGAAGAGAAATGGCCTGTACAACGTTGCAAGAAGAAGAGTGTGGATTCCTCCCTCCTGGTCCTATGTCTGAAGAGAGATATATTGGGATATACAGCATATAAGTTGACTGCACTTTTTTAAAAAAGCAAATAACAACAATAACATATCAAATGACAACCTAGGTCAGTAGGTTGGATACATTAAAAGGAAAACATTTCATTTTAGCTCCTGTAATGAGCCCAGCAAGAGAAGAGGTATACAGAGGGGAAAAGTGGATGGTAATTGTGCAAGAAATAGGGATAAAAGGAACAAGGAGCTTATTAGAGAGATATAAAAAAGTTTGCATGGGGCGAGTGAAAGGAAAGGAGAAATCAGAGTGGAGACACATTTAAATCCAATGTGTTGTCTTGGGAACGTCCTATAGACTTCCTTCCATGTACCCAGGACACTCATGACTTCTTTACAGCTGTTAAGAAATGTGCGAATCTTCCCAATGCCTTTGGCGAACAACTGGCCTTTGACTCAAAGCCTGACTCCTCCTCCACTTGACTCCAAGATGCTAGACTGGCCTGGACTCCAGTGCTCCTGGGTGACTTGTGAAAGGAGCAGGCAATCCATTACGTGTCCTGTTTGCACCTTTGTTCCCATTACAACCGTAATTCAGACGAAACACACACACACGCCTGCATGTTCAGGCGTGAAAGTTAACACCATATACAGTAATATGAAATACTACATATGTGCACTGGGGTTAATTTACAGTTATTGTGGGATCCATAACTTTGTAATTTCCTGGCTTTGGTCTGTATAGTTTTTCAGACTCGACATTTTATTAACTTTTTCTTTAAACCAGCTATCTGTCTTTTGGCTGGTATCCCCCAGCGTATTAGCTTGCATATTTCCAAGCTGAATATCACGTTGTAAAAGTCTGTCTATTTCCCCTCATCTCTCTCAGTCCATCTGTATTTTTTTACATCTAACCTCCTGGGTCTTTGCCTTTTTTGGCTCTGTAAATTTAATTAATGTACTTTGACTTTCTTTACCAGGTCACTGTTGAAAATTTACATAAAACAGATCCAATTTTTTTCACCATACCCTAATAGAAGCACTTCAGCTACATTTTCCTTTCCCATAGATCTCAATTTATCTTTTCAGTACAGCTTCCTTCATTTAAAAATTTTTAGATGCAATCAAACATGAATACTTTTGACTGTACTTGCTTATTCAGTATGGTATTTAATGCCAGTGATACACAAATTTATGTCTCTTTTATCTCTTTTTTATTTAAAAATATTCACTAGTAACCTATTGTCAGTTTCTCTGTTCTCCCTTTTAACAATGTGCTTTCTTGTTAGCAGAAACATTTTTCTGTTTATACCCAGAGAAAGTAACATATATACTACATTCTTGGAAAAAACCAAAAAACTCAAATCAAGTCTAAGGCAGTAAGAGCTGAACTTCCATTTTGTCTGTAATGATCACTACTGATATCCTTAACAGGTTATAAATAAGTTGGCAATGAAACCAATAAAAGAGACAATGCTGAATTCTATTATTATTAGAAACCCTATTTAAACACTACACCTGATTTCTACATTTTTCTTTGATGATCCCTACAGGTTGAAACAGTTCTTTTTTTTAATTTTTTAAAAATATTTTATTTATTGAGAGAGAGAGAGAGAGAGAGAGAGAGAGAGAGAGAGAGAGAGAGAGAATGAGCAAGGAGAGCAGCAGATGGAAAGAGAGAAACCGGCTCCCCACTGAGCAGGGAGCCGGAAGCAGGGCTCCATCCCAGGACCCTTGGATCAGGACCTGAGCCCAAGGCAGATGCTGAACCGATTGAGCCACCCAGGTGCCCTGGATGAAACAGTTCTTATTGTATCATGCCTTTCTTTTTGGGTCTTGAAATAATGTGATTTTTAACCAATAGCATGCTTACCAACGAATACAATGTACCAACGAATACAGCTGGATTGCTACGAGAGGGATCAGGCTAAAGTTCACTAAATCTACGGAATGCTATCTGGAAACACTTAAGAAAAAAGGAAGTTACCTTCTGGTTAGCTTTCCGCAGAGCACTGCTAGAGTAAGAGCTGAGGATCACAGTACTCTGCAGAACAGACACATGAACTGTCATAACCCACAGCCTTCTACAGTTTGGACCTCTGACTCTGAAGGTCTTGGACAGTGAGCTGAGCATTGGGCAGACAGTACCATCGGTGGGTTGGCTAGACAAACTCCAGGACAGCCAAAAACAACCAGGAAGAAATAGCTTCATGTTATATGGGGGTAAATTGAGTCCAGCCTTGAAGGAATTTTGCTGGAAGGTGGGGTCAGATGGGGGTGGAGGGAACAGCCAACCTTGTAGCATTCTACAAATGGTCTTCCACTGCTTTCCCGTGGGACCCATTAGAGGATTCTGCTCTGACACTTCAGTGTCATGATCCCACTAAGTAATCATAGATGAGAACTTCAATGGAAATTTGTGGGATTAGGCTCCCACCGTTCTCCATTTAAAGATGATTTATTATTTTTCTTTTAATTAAAGGACACCAGGAAAACATTTGTTTTCAGTCCTGATATGCAGGCCCACTGAGGCTTATTTCATAGAACTTCTCACTGAAGGTTCAGCAGGTCCTGTCTGCGTTTCCACAATGAATTACTTCCGTGGACACTCAGGCCCACAGCCTCCCCAAATCCTTGCTCATAATCCCCAACATCTGTTCTATGTCCAGTACTGACCAACGTGGGAATCGGCAAGTATTGGCTGTCAGCATCGACACAGATGAGCAAACATGCTCACAGAGCGTCAGCTGGCCCTGTGATTTCAGCTGAACATGCCGGACATAAGCTCGGCTCTAGTTTAAACCATTTGTGACACAGAGGAAACACCTGTTTAGAAGTCATCCCAAATAAATGGTGTTGAGTCATTGGAGAGGTTGAGGTTGATAGCAAGAGTTCAGATTGCAGAGCTCTGGGTACTTGGGTGCATTATGTACCTCAGATCCCTAGGGTTGATGTTAACATGTACTTCTCCAATATTTGGAGTGAGGATGGTCCATCTAAAGTTAGGATGAATCTTATTCCTTTTTTGGTAACACAAAATTTCATGAAATTCATAGCATCAACCTCAAACAAATATCCTATATTACCTTATTTTGGACTCAAGTCTAACATCTATCATTTAAAAAAATTAAAATATAGTGTGCTGTTCTTAATAGAATGCTTGATTTATGTGGGGAGAACAATATGACCGAAGGAAAACTGGATCTTTGTATATTAGTGAATTACACTGTATGATGAACCATGTCTCTGTTTCTACTTCATCAACTGCCCAGTTGGGAAAAGTGACCAAATTCACTCAAGTCTGATGATCAGTAGAGGCATTCTACTTATTTGTGGTGTTGCTTTGTTCCAGACATATGCAGAAGAGAATGATAGAGAATAATGGAACAGAAAGGAAAATAAGGCAACACAATTTAACATGAAATATCAAATGAGACAACACATTCTTCACATATACAAACTGCCTAACTTACTGGAAGCTAATGTGGTGAGTTTAATGATTAACAATCTCCTTGAATTTGAGTTTGCTCCTACAAAATGGGGCTATCTTATTCTTGCAAGGTGTTTGCTGGGCATCCAATAACATATATAAGTAGCCTAGTGTATAGTACTTGGCACTGGAATTTTTAGTACACTGCAAACTGGCAAAATCTAACTCTGGCATGGAATGTGAGGTTACTCATGGTCCAGCCCCTCCTGTCTATCACCAAGACCCTGCTCTTGGCCCTTCATCACCAGAAGCCTGCACTCCAGCCATGTTGAACCATCTGCATGTCTCTGAATCCTCAACAGTCCTTTTTTCTCGGCCTTTGCTCATCTTGTTCTTTGCCCAGCTGACAATGCCCCATTCTGCCATTGCTCTGACTTTGAGAATTCCTCTTCCTCCCCTCAAGACTCAGTTCAAATATCACTTCCTCATTTTCTCCAGAAGGATTATATACTTCCTCCCCTGCGTACCTCTATGATGATAACAATCTTACTACCACCACTTTTTACATGGCTACTACTTGTCAGGCACTGTACTAGTAACTTGCCCTCCCCTCATTTAATACACATGGATGGCCCTATAAAATTCACATTATCCTCCATCTTATAGATGTGAAAGTTTGGTTCAGAGAGGTCACACGATCTTTTTAAGGTCATGCTGCTGGCCAGAGGTAGAATCACTGTTTGCTCCAGGTCCATCAACCCCAGAGTGCCTGCTCTTTCCCCTGTACCCTATGATATTGCATTATGTTCAACATTATGCTTATTGCTTATCCATCTTCATTAGACTGAAAGCCTCTTAATGGTAGGGATGTGTTCTATACATTCCTGTATCTGGGCAGTTGGTTTGTCACAGGCAGCCAGTTATTAACAGACTCACTAGAGACAGTGAAGGGGAACCTTTTTTCTGCACAGGCTATCCATGTATACTATATATTTGATACTGCCTGCTTTGTTGGGGTATAAACACCTGGAAAGGAAGTTAAAGCCTAGCACATGAGTACCATCCAGGGAACACCTGTTTTTAAATCTTTACCAACTGACACTAAATATTTTTGTCTGGATCCTTATGAGTTCTTTGATCAACACCAGGTAACCTTCCCTCCTGGGGAAGGTTTCTAACAGTTAGGGATTAGAGCTGGCTCTCAGCACATGGGTCGATTTTAAGCTAATTAGCTAGAAGCATACACTCTATGAGGTGCAGCATGCCCACAATCAGGCCAGCCTGCTTCAGCCCTCAGAGATAGGGCTGCTTGCCTTTATTGCCACCACCAGGATCCTGGCAATACATTCCCCCAGAGACCTGACTTTGGTAACTTCAGAGCAAAAGTCCCATAGTGTAGACAAAGTGGCTCCAGTTTAACTTACTGTAGTAGTTCTTGTCACTTCAATGACTGCTGGGAAAGCTGGTCACATGACAGACGTTCCACTGACCTCAGCAGGGTATGCAATCTCTCACGTGACCCGAGGCTTCTCAGGGCAGGCTTGTTCTTAGCATAGAAGCTGAGTCTATCTATTGCATGCTTCTGGGAGTAGCTGACATGCACAAAGCTTCCAGTCCTCCCTCACCTGTTGGCTGCAGCTAATGGAGACATGTCTACCTATGTCCTGGGAGAACCATGATAATCGTTGCCATTTATTGAACACTCCTCCTGAGCCCGGCACAGTACTAAGTGCATTACCATGAATTATTTTATCAAATTAACACAGTGAACAGTAAACACAGCAGTTTCCACCACCCTGATCTCCTTTTTGTAAATGATATAAAAACAGAGGAAGAGATTTCAGTAACTTGTCTAAGGCCACATAGACAGGAAGTGGTCTAGTGGGGAGGCCCTGTGCTCTGCACTGCCTCTTGGGCAACCCTGGGTCTTATTAAAGCAAAGACCATCAGTGAAAGGCAGGAAAGGGATCCAAGAGCATGACTGCCAGCCAAACCAGGCAGGAAGATCTGGCTGGCCCTGCCGTGTAATCTGGTATCAGGGGAAGAAGCTGAGTAAACGGGAGTCAGAATAGTTCATGTACAGCTCACAATAACGCACTGGTAATGGGAAACCCAAATAAGATAAAAAGTGAAATTTGGGGGTATTAAATATGGTTCTTTTCAGGTCTAAACCCCATGACTGACTTCCCCAGCAGGCTTTGAGCAATCAAAACACCCAAGACAAATCCCATAAGCATACCTAATTGAATAATCCAGATTCTGTTTGCTTGGGTTTTGAAGCATCAAAACAGTTCCTTTATATGCTGACTTTGGCTCCCCTGCAGTTTTAATTAAGCCTCCCAAGGCTCACAAGCATATTAAAATGAGGCGGAAAGAAAAACCTGCGGCCTTTGATGCCAATGACCACAAGGTGCAAGTATTCTGGTTTGATCTGTGCTAGAGCAGCTACAACTGATGCTCAGAGCCGGCCCAAAGGGAGAATTTTCTGTTTATTTTTCTTTGTGGGGAGGGGGCGGTGATTACTCAAGTGATGAAAAGGTTTCTTTCTTGTGGGAAGCTGCAACAAAACAGGCACCAGGGAATCCCCAGGCAGACCAGCGTTTCTTCTTTGACCAATCCCAAGAGACTGGGGATGGGTGCTCTTCTTTCAATGAACACAGGGGACTCTTCCCTCTTTGTTCCTCTCTGAGATCCGTATGCAGTACATCTACTCAGCCAGCTGAGCCAAGATACTTTAATGCTTTTTTCTTACTTTAGAGGAATGAAGTTCATGCCCACACCTTAAGGGTAAGTTTATTAGAAAACCCTAAGCTCTCTGGCTCTACCCTATTTTGAATGACACCTGGGGCTTCTTATCAAGTATCTTCTCTGTGGTTGGCCAAGAACTTCAAGATGATTCCCCAGTTCTACCCCAGTTAGGTATCTGTGTTTCAAACAGATAGCCTGGCTTGCTCTCCCAGCCTCGATAGTAGGCATAGCACCGCTGCTCCAGCCCACCTGTTTATCCAGCAGTCTGACCACCCAGGCCCTGTGTTCAGCAGCGTGCTGGGTGCAGAGGCCAATGGGTCACATTCTTCTCTAGCACCTTTGAGAGAAAAAAACATAGACCATTTCCTTATAGGATAAAAGCAGAAATGATAACATAGCAATGTACTGTGGGACAGCAAGAGTGGCAGAGATCACTTCTAGTTGGGGACAAATAAAAAAATCCCTCATAAAGTGGCACGTACTGCACTAGTAAAGGATGGGTAGGGTTATGATGTAAAAAAATGGCAGTGGGAGGGACGTCCAGGTGGAGGGCTGGGAGAAACAAAGGATGCAGGTGGTGGTGAAGAGCTCCATTTGCTCAATCACACATCATGTATGGGTGTTGTGAGGGAAGAGGTGGGAAAGGTTGGTGGAAGTCAGCCTCTAGAGGCCCTGGAGCAGGACCCTGAAGAACTGAGATTTCATTTCATAGACAGTAAGACCATCTTCATTTGTTATTCATGCAAAGAGTATTTTTAAGGCCAGGTTATGAGTAAGACACTGAGCTAGCTGCCGGGCACACAATGAAGGGAAAAAAAAAAAAACCACGTAAGTTTCCTCATCTCAAGGTGCTGACATTCTAGGTGGGAGGGATAAAATGTTACACAAATAGCATAACTCACTTTCTTGTCATTCATGGCAATGAAGGAAAGTGTTCTGATGTGATTACAAAGAATAATGAGGGGGCCTAGGGCTTCTCTTAAGAAGTACCATTTGAGCTGAGCCCAAACAAGGGGGTTGAAATTTCCAGGAGAGTTTGGGCAATGAGGTTTGGAGTACTGTACATGGAAAGAACAGCACATGCAAGGGCCCTGTGGTAGGGGGAGGGGGAGGAGGAAGCTTGTCAATGTAAAGCACTGAAAGATGAACGGTACAACCAGACAGTGTGTTACGCTGAAGCTGACAAGATGCACAGGGCTAGGTCAGGCTGGGCCTTGTCTGTCATGTAAAAGATTTTGGTTCTACATAAAATTCTAAATCATTAAAGGATTTTTAAGAGGGGAGGAGCACAATTTTATACTGTTGAGAGAACATTCCAGATCTGGTGCAGAAAATAGGGAGGAACAAGACAAGAAGCAAAGAGCCAGCCCAAAGGTGGTGTCCTGTGCCAGGGGGATGGCATGGAAATGAGGGTAAAGGGGAGGACTGGGAAGATATTTGGGAGGAAGAATGGATAGGACTAATGATGGATTAAGTGTGAGTTGGGGTGAGGGAGGTGCCAAGGTGGTGGTCTATACTAGGACAGACTCACACAGAAAAGCCAACTAGGATATTCCTACACTTAGAGGCTACCATCAGCAGATAGCACTGGAAATATAAACTGCAGCAAAGGTGTGAGAAATTTTTGCTGAGGGAAAATGCGTAAGATTTGATGTTTCAATGCAGAGGTTGTGGGAAGAGGATGAGGGAGATGCTAGGGTGACTTGAAGTAAAGATCTATAATCTAGCAGTTGGAAACAGAGACCACCACTTTCAAC
The DNA here is from genome assembly GCF_905146905.1 of Nyctereutes procyonoides. Classification (NCBI taxonomy): domain Eukaryota; kingdom Metazoa; phylum Chordata; class Mammalia; order Carnivora; family Canidae; genus Nyctereutes; species Nyctereutes procyonoides. The sequence continues at coordinate 6,518,846 of NW_026575033.1, read as the reverse complement.
ACTGGGCCAAAGTGGGACAGACTGGAGACACAGTTACAGAAATAATGATCACAACTGGGTTTAGAATAGATGAGACTGGCAGAGAAAAAGGGGAGAGAGGGCAGCCCGGGTGGCTCAGCGGTTTAGCGCCGCCTTCAGCCCAAGGCTCAATGATCCTGGAGACTGGGGATCGAGTCCCACGTCGGGCTCCCTGCATGGAGCCTGCTTCTCCCTCTGCCTGTGTCTCTGCCTCCCTCTCTCTCTTTCTCTCTCTCTCTCTCTCTCTCATGAATAAATAAGTAAAATCTTTAAAAAAAAAAAAAGGGGGTGGGGAGAGAGAAGAGAAACATGTCAGAAACTTGAGGTACCCATACATTTCAGGGAACAAAGAAAGACAACAGGAAGACTAGAGGATCAGAAGAGAGCTTCAATATGGTGGGAGAAGACAGCAGTACCAAATGTTGCAGAAAGCCTGGGGAATAGCAAGACTAAGACCCATAGTTCCAGAGACTAGAAAGGCATTTATGACCTATGAGAGAAAAGGTTAAGGGGTGAGGGCTTAAGTCCACTGCCAGGACTAAAGGAATGTGAGGGACATAGGAGGACAAGTATAGGTCACTCTTCCACCACGCTTGGGAATGAAATAGAGCACAGAGTACTGTAAGGGGAAAACCAAGGATGGGGAAGGTGTTTGGCGAGCTCACGTTACGGAAATAGCTAGTAAACATAGAAAAATTAGAAATGTACAAGAAGTCCCAGGATTAGGCCAGGTTTTTATATTTGCTTTGTTTTGAGGAGAAGGGGTACCCCTAAGTTGTACTTGTCCATGCATAACTAAAAATTCCACAAACAGTGCTCAAACAACAAAAACAGTCGCGACCATTCTCCCAAAATAATTCTGGAAGTAGGTATTTGCTCCTTTGTGCTGTCAGGTTCCCAGGCTTTTTCCATCCTGTAGTAGTACCACCCTTAGTGTTGGCTTTCTGTCCTCTTGCTTTTGGTTTCACTGTCCCAAAGTGGCTGCTGTGGCAAGACTTTTAGCTGCCTTCAAGGAAGGAAGAGAAGGTAGCCCCACCCAGCTCCACTCTCACGAAGGAAGCCTGTGGTCAAGTTACCCTAGTGCTTGCTGGCCATTTCTGGCTCACGTGGCCATGTAGCAGTATAAAGGAGGCTGGGGACTCAAACATTTGTCTTTTCAGCACCGCTAGTGGGAAGTGGTAGAAATGAAAGGTTTGTTAATGACATTTGAAATTAGCCAGAGAGATGAAGAATATGATCTGGGCAAGAGGTAGTTATCCTACATACATAGAGAAAGTGTAGTTCCCGAGAAGGAAGGAGAAGACAGGGGATACAGAGGTGTCCTGAGACAGGGAACAATGCACCTGGTGTGGGTGAGATGGGTGGGTCATCACCGTGGGACATGGGACTGTCCTGTCAGCAAGCACGAGGGAGGGAGGAAGAGTAGGGTTACACAGTTGGAAGAGAACTGCTGACATGGGAATCTCACCTGTGGTAAAAAAACAGAGAGTTGGCCAAATGGGGAATCCCCAGGAGCTGCCCAGCTCTAGCACACAAAGCCTAGAACAATGTTGTATCACCGAAACGCGGCTGCTGGATATCAGTTTTCTTTTTATTATTAAGAACAATCATTTTGTTTTTTTTCTTTTTTCTTTTTTTTTGTTTTTTTCTTAAAAGGTTGGCTCTTAACTTTGTGGGCAGTTCTTGCCCTGTTTGCAAGAACTTAAAATTCCTGAAAATATTTAAGGGACTGGTTGAGCCCCTTTACTAGAGAAGGAAATACCAATCAGTATGGGCCTAATGTAAAGTAGGGAGAGAAAACAGAGGAAAACGGTCAATGTTTTCATTTGAACAGAGAAGTAGATGGAATAAATAATTCTTTTACATTCTTCAAAGACGGAAATGATGTAATTTTGAGTCAATTGAAAGGATTGTAATATCTCCTATTCCAAAGGGAACCTTTAAATAATGCACGGCTGCTGCCTCTTTGCCTCATCTTTAAAGCAGGCCCCCGGGGCCATCTGCTGTGGGAAGCCCGAAGTGTTGGGCCGGTTGCTACCTGCGCCAAGCTGGAGCTCCTTTCTAACTGACGCAGAGAAAATGTGGGCTTGTAGAACTCACCAATTGTTTTCTCTGGGGTTTGAAACCATAACATTTCCATTCAGAGGAAATAGCCTAGGATGTTTATTTTTTCAAGACTTCATGAATATTAAAAGCACCATAAGTGAAGCCAAAACGTAAGAAAAACGAATGCAGTGATACCAAATGTGGGTGTTCTGCCTTCAAAGTCGTCTTCATCCACGTAAAATGTCTGAAGCAAAAGAAGAGAAATGGTGTACATATAAAGCTAGACTGAAATATAGTTCTGGAGACGAAGTGGTCACAATTGTATCTGGGCTCTTGCCACACTCCGTGGTGGAAGGCAGCCGGAGCAAGAGAGGAGCTGTTACGTCAAGGCACCACCCAGAAGAGTGAACAGACGCCTCCTGGAAACTCTATGCGCTGTTTCGTTCTCAAAGGTTCAGATTTATTCAGCCCGGATATACCATGAGGATTTACATATCTTCAATTTAATGTGAAGCACTAATAACCAGTGAGTGGCTTAGATAAGAAGCCTTATGAATATTCAAGCCCTTTAAATCTTCCAGTGCCAAGACACACATTTCTCAACATGAACCCGTGTGCCACAGCGTGCAGCATATTATTTCTTTCCCGATTCTGCTGGCACAAGAGCAGCCCCACAGTTGGAGAGATACTAACTGGCATTATGACAAAAACAGTTGAGAACGCTGACAGAGACAGCTACCAGCTTATTTTGGGATTGAGAATGATTCAGGTTCTGCAAAAGTCAAGATTTCTGTTTTGTTTTGTCTTTGTTTTTTAAAGAGAAAAACCAAACACTAAGTCACTTCTGAAATGGAACCATTAAAATTCATCCAACAAAGGTGATAAAATGCAGATTTTTAACCTATTTTTTTTTAATTAAATGCTTTTCCCAATGTGTTGAGTAGTACAGGGGGCCTATAGGATTCCCCAGCACAAGGACCACCACACATTTGGGGTGGTGGAAGTAATACTGAAGTGGGGTTTATGCACGTGCATGAGAACAAACTGTGTAGCGGACCCCCAGGAAAGGGAAGAGAATGAAAGAGTGGAGAGCGGGCAGGAGGAAGAGAAAATACAAAATATGCACACAGAGGAGAGATGGGAGAGGAGAAGAAGGAAGCCTGGAGAGTCTAGGGAGCACACATCTGCTGCTATTCTGTGGTCGTCTATGGCTTTCTGGCTTCAAGGCAGGTGCAGACCACCTCATCTTTCAGCTCACTGGTTTACTCTTTCAAATATTTCTGAGAGTTAACTAAATATGAACTGTATCAGTTTTTTTTTTAAAGATTTTATTTATTTATTCATGAGAGACAGAGAGAGAGAGGCAGAGACACAGGCAGAGGGAGACGTAGGCTCCCTGTAAGGAACCTGATGTGGGACTCAATTGCAGGACCCCAGGATCATGACCTGAGCCAAAGGCAGACGCTCAACCACTGAGCCACCCAGGCATTCTCAAACTGCATTAGTTTTGCAAGAATTTAAAATTTAACTTTTTTTTTGTGACTGGTAATAAATATTTTTATTTTCTAACTTTGAACTTGTTTCTGAGACATGATCCATCAATTACATGTTTCTCATTCATTCATTTAGCAAAACACTCACTGAACACCTGCCATATGCCAGACATAGTATTGTATGCCAGAAATATTGTAGACTATAAGGGAGACACAGTTTATGCCCTCCAGAGCCTCCTGTCTATTGAAAAAGAAAGATATTCAGGAAATAAGTGCCACAGAAGCAACAGAGTAGACAACAGCACGCACTGTGGGGTGATGGCAGCTGTGGCAGGAGTAGGGAGCCCTCAGAAACTACCTCACCCCCCAAACTCCCCCCCCCCCCCCCCCCCCCGCCCAATGAGCCACTTTTTGGAAGAAGCTTGAAGGAGGAGGAATGGATCAGGTAACAGGCCGGTGGTGGGGCATGCCACTGGAAGGAACAGACGGCCCTGTTCCAGGCCTGGGCAGAGGCCCAGATGCTGGAGAAAGCTGGAACATTCCAGGAGCTAATATGGCGGAGCAGAAAGAGCAAGGGAGAGCTGACGCAAAGAGAAATTAGATTGTGGAGGGTCTTTAAATCTTGTTAAGTATCCTGGACTATATCAAAATGTCAAGATGAAGCTATTACGGGGTTTTAAGCAGCAAAATGACACACTCCAATTTACATTTAAGAAAGATGATTTAACCATGGAAATTTCCTGTAACAATGGAACATTTTAGCTTGAAATCTTCAACTCTAAATCTTTTTTACACTGTTAAATGTATCTGTAACCACACCCATATTAACTATTTTCATTTTAATCTTAGATACAAGGTATTTCTCTTCTTGTCCTAAGCCACTGTTTTGTCCCAAGCTCAATTCCACATTTTTCTCTTTGAGTCCATTCGTTATCTTGCCGTAAGCCACTCCTTCCCATATCTTATCAGAACAGTTCTTTCCCACTGAAATGCTTTCCCACTTCTTAAATGGTGGTTGAGTGTGGGGGTGTGGGGTGTAGGAGGGGTGGGGGTAAGGGGTCAGGGGTGGGAGGGATCTCTATTTTTCTTCAGGAACATGTTGAGGGGAGTCAGGATTATCCCTAAGGAGTCCCCACAAATTTTTTTTTTTTTTTACTCCACCTCAAAGCTGATCTTGTCCTTTTGTAGCTTGAGTCCATACATCATTCATTACACAGAACATATTGTACTAGTTGCTTTCTTCACTAAACCTTTGAGGACAATAGCCACACATTTTTATATTCTCAGCACCAAGCTCAAAGCCTGAGAGAAATGAGACCTGTTATTTTTTTCCACCTGAATTTAGTAAAAACAGCAAGCATTTGAAAGTCCTTGTGACTCTCCAAATCTAGATGATAGATGATTCTCCTGTCATCTGGGCTACAGAAAGCTAAACAATTTACAAAACAAGTGCAATCCAGTCTTTACCTGCTTAGCTCTTAGTGAGAATTATATATCATAGGAACCCAAAATACTTCAATGAAAGATCAATTTATGATACTGTTATAGGTTGAGTTATCTCCCTCCCCAAATTCTTAAAGTCCTAAAACCTACTACCTCAGAATGTGACTTTATTTGGAAATAGGTTCACTGCAGATATAATTACTTAGGATGAGGTCATTAAGGTGAGCCTTTAATCCAGTGACTGGTCACAAAAGGAAAAATTTGGTCACAGACATGAATACAGGGAGAACACCATGTGAACATGAAGGCAGGGATCAGGGTGATGCTTGGGCAAGCCAAGGAAAATCAAAGATTGTCAGATACTGCTAGGAGGCAGAGACATGGAAATATTCTCTTTCACAGCTCTCAGAAGGAACCCACCCACCCAACATCTTTATCTCAGACTTCCAGACTCCAGCTCTGGGAGACAAATTTTGTTAAGCTGTCCAGTTTTTGGTATTTTCTTAGAGCAGCCCTACGAAACGAGTACAGATATTAATAGATGGTCAATTGTTCAGAGTTTAATGGCTTTTACCAGGCCTTCAGTCACTGTGCTCTGGATGGGAGGAAAGGCACAGCAAACAGGGAAGAGAGGGTAGATAGAAACTATTTTATGGGATGTATATATTGTCTTGCAAAGACAAGGGAAAGCAAGTTAAAGGGCACCTTACTGGCTAGTATTTATTTCTCCTGTCCATGTCAGCTATTTGGAAAAGAAGTACCCTTTGACAATGACACAAATCCATCAATTAAAAAGCCAGACACTGAAACTATACCAACAATTTCTATAGTGTTTTACGCAGCCAGAAAACAACTTCTCGGTAAATGCTAAAATTACATAATCATGACTAGATGATATTTTTAGAGAAAGAAAACCAGAGGGGATTTACACCGTCCAACCCTCTGTGTACAGAAAAACGAAGATTAAAGCCCTCAGGAGATACTCTATCGTGGTTGTGGGCAGCGCCATTAATGAGAGTACAGCACAGGAACGCCATCGTCATTAGTATGGTAGCTTCTAGAGACCAGAGGACTTAGGATCATCCCCTGAAGGAAAGTTCAGGCTAGAGGTTGTGTTGTTACCATATTAGCAGATGGTAGGATAGAATCTGGACCTGATCACTGGGACTTCAGTCTCAATCATTTTCCTAAAATAAATGTTGTCTGGACGTACATCAACATTGAGAGTCCTTTTTCTTAACTTAAAAATGGTAATGGTAAAAAGCAGAAAAAGATTTCATGCATTGTGCATTCCATGCTCTTTAGGGCTTGGACTAGCCCCCAGTGGCTGCAGACCATGGCTTACCCTTGCTGCCTGCAGCACCTAGCGAAGCGCTGGCTTATAGTAGGGAAACAGAATAAACGTTCACAGCAAGTGAAATAAAAGACTTTAATAAAATACTATTTTAGAAGACTCCATGAGCTGGCAAGAACACCACTGCTTCTCTTGGCAGGGCTGTGCTGGTGGATCTGGTTATGGGAAAACTTTACTATACTGTTCAGCCAAATATGATAACTGCTCAACCTTTTCTGATGTAAGGAGGGGCACTACTTTTTACTCTGTGTTCCTACCAAGACATGTGTTTCTAGGTTGTTCCCTTGCTTTCTAAAGTAAACAGGGTAGTTGAGTCTGGATCTGTTTAACCCCACCTGTCCTTTCCCTTCAAGTTGATAATAAAACGAAGAGATTCCAGTTCAGATCTAGACCAACACAGCATAGAGCCCAAGACTGGTTCCCTATAAAAGAAGGCGTTCCCGGAGCTTTCTAACAGGCAAGGCTCTGTGTACAATTATGGGAATGAGGTTACAAGGATTAGAATTAGTGCATGTCACAGTCGGAAAGTGCGGCTGGCGGGCAGTTGCCTATGATGCGAACAGATGAGCAGCAAATGTGTGTAGCAGACCAAACCTCCCCCTTTTTGGGAAACCACACCCCAGTCAGGGATATTTGGACACATGCAGGCATATTAGACGTGGCATATTAATTCTAATAGCAGGCCAAAAAAAGAATATGAGGAGTTGCTAACCTTCTTAATGCTTTCTGAAGGGGCTCCAATAATTGCTTATTTATAACCTCTGAGCACTTGGTGGCCTTCCATGGACAGAGCAAGCAGCTGCCTACAGGAAACCAACTGCCCTGCCCACTGACTGAAAACACATGCTCCTTTCTGTCACCTTTGGGAATAGTTGCAATTCCATAATGTGATAGTTGTCAACTTATTTCCTTCTATTGGTGGTTCACTGAAACTTCAGAATCTAAAGATCTCATCATCCTGTCATCCTGTCATCAGCTGCTATTAGTGCCTGAAACAATGCTGCAATAATAAGACCAATCAGACTTATTCTTTTTTTTTTTTCCCAAGTCTGGATTTATTGGAAGCCACATAATTCACAGTTCAGCCCATCTTCCAATTCTGCTCTCTGAAGGCTGGTCTACTTCTAGCCTAAGCTGGGGAGAAGTACATAACCCACCACAGTGTGTCCAATACCCTGACAGTGTTTTATTTCAAACTCTGATCCCTGCCTATAATTAAAAAGAAAATTCTGCCAGTTTGCTCCTGACGGTCTCTACTACAGGAAAAATAGGTATCTGAAGCATACTTTTGTTGAGACTCAAAAGCTAGATATACAATTTAAATAGGACGAAGTGGGCTTATGGCTGTACGTATTAGCCAGCCACCCACCTGGACCCAGCCATCAGCCGTGGTTGTGGAGGAGACAGCTGGAAACACCCAAGCAGGAGAGGAAAGGTCAAACATAGATGCTTCTACAGCATGATGGAGAGATGACTGACTTCACAGCTTCCAGACTCCACAGCATCCAGCCACCTCATCACCATGCTTCACATCCGAGGAGTCATTTATGCCACCAGGATAGCTAAAGTTTATGGGCCTCTCCTTGTGGCTCTTCATAGTCTTCCCAGGGTTTCAGCTGGGGCCCAGGGATCATCACTGTCTTAAGGATGGGCTGCTTATGGGGTGCCCATGGAGGGGTGATCTTGCCATGCATTCTCCAGCTCCCATAGGGATTTACCAGGTGCTTTTCAAACACAACATACTCCAGGACATCCCTGGGCACATCTTCCTGTCCATACATTAGCCGGCCAAACTGGTCATAGATGGCTAGAGTCTGTCGGGTGTGCATGCGGACAGTGACCTGGCCGTATATGTTGCCCTGGTTCAGCAGATTTGAACAGCGAACCTGAACCACCTGGGGTGGCTCTAAAGATTCTACAAAGCTCCAGCGGACTGTCTTATACTTGATGTCCCAGACCATGTCCGGAAAACAGTTTTCAGTTACCAAGGTATGAAGCCGGTCATGGTCTGAGTTGTTTAGACAAAGGTGAGCTTCAATAAAAATATCCTTAGCTTTTTCGGGGAAGTCCTTTATTTTAAAATTAGGATCATGTTCTCTTATCTTCCGGATTGACAATTGTGATGCCACCTTCTTCTTCAGTTGTTCACTTCTCTGTGCTAGTCCTTCCTTTGCAAGAGATGACAAGCAAGCATCACCCTCTGGAGGAACATAGGCATCAAAGATACCAGCTGTACAGGCCAGATGTAGTGGACGCTCCAAACGTTCTGGAGGCATGACCAGTCCTGCTTTCCGGGCATATTCCATAAACTCCTTTTCTGATTTGTATTTGGGTTCATAAGTAGGAGGTGTGAAACGTTTTTTAGTTCTCACTGGAACTACAACTGTGGACTGAGTCACCAGGACAGGCTGCCGAGACCACCATCCTAAGGCTTTGGATAAACAATACAAACCCCGCGGTGTGGGGGCTGCCATTTTGTTCCAATCAGACTTATTCTTGTAAAATTATCCCTTTATTCTAAACTCCTACAAATCACTTGGTGACCCTGCTCAGGCTCACTTGAGATACCCAGATTCTGAATGCTAGAATAAAATTCTTTTTTTTTTTTTTAAGATTTTATTTATTTATTCATGAGAGACACACAGAGACACAGGCAGAGGGAGAAGCAGGCTCCATGCAGGGAGCCTGACGCGGGACTCGATCCTGGGTCTCCAGGATCATGCCCTAGGTGGCGCTAAACCGCTGAGCCACCGGGGCTGCCCCTAGAATAAAATTCTTAATGCTTAGAATAAAAACTCTTAAGGAGCACAATGAATTGAGATTTTTAAAAGATTGCATGTTACTGATTAGGATGATGGACCCATTAGAATTTTAGAGTTGAAGAACTCTTATTGATCATGTGGCACACTTCTACTTTCCTGTTATATATGCAATTGCTGTGCCAGGATTTTCCTAGTATATTCTACAACTCTGAAAATGCAACTAATTCCTACTCTTCAAAATTAAATGTAGTTGATTCTTACTCTCCGAACTTGACAAGTGTCACTCTTCTTAGATTTCAAAAGCATTAAGAAATTAAATTGCAGAAGGAAATATATTCTTTACCTCAATAAATTATTTAATTTATTAGGGCACTTGGGTGGCCAGTTGGTTGGGTGTTCAACTCTTGGTTTTGGCTCAAGTCCTGATCTCAGGGTCATGAGCCTAAGCCCAGCATCACAGTCTATACTCAGTATAGTCTGCTTGGTAATTCTCTCCCTCTGCCCCTCCCTCCATTCATGCATTCTCTCTCTCAAATAAATAAATAAATCCTTTAAAAATTATTTAATTTATTAACTTATTTCTAGCTTAGAAGTGTTACAATATACTTTTTGCTTTTACACACATTTGATCAAATAAACACCAAAACTATACTTCAAACTATAAATATTATACTGTTCTTTGATATATAATCAATCAAAATAGCATATCTTGGCCTTTAGGCTTAAATCTTTCACACCAAGGGTGCCTGGGTGGCTCAGTGGTTGAGCATCTACCTTCGGTTTGGGTCATGATCCTGGGTCCTGGGATCAAGTCCCACATCGGGTTCCCTGCAAGGAGCCTGCTTCTCCCTCTGCCTATGTCTCTACACCTTTCTGTCTCTCATGAATAAATAAATAAATAAAATCTTTCATGCCAGCACAAGATTTTACAGGTAAATAAATTAAATGGAACACATAAATATGAATTTGCCTTCAGTTCAGTTTTTTTCAAATATCTGATAATCTTTTACACATTTTAAAGGGGAAAAAAGCTCAAAGCATGAAAAAGCTCACACTAGCTTATTCTGTTGCAGTCAAAGTCTTTTAGCCTTTCTGTTAAGTTTTGTTAGATCTTATTCATTAGATATTGCTTTTAGGTGTATATGGAGAGTGAAAACAGGATAGAGTTACTTCTTGGAATATAAGAGAAAGACACAGAGTTTCTGTCCTCTGGATCCTTATAGTTTTGTTCTGAGCAGAAATAAGTAAAAGTAAAATAAGAAAATGTTGGGAATATTCAGGAATATTCAAAAAAGGAGTCTGTTAAAAGGCAGAGGAAGGGCATGGCAGCTCAAGAAGGCTGGAGCCAGTGACCAAGCTGTAGAACGGGGACTCCTATGGCCAAATTGGCCAGAGATGGTGAGATTCCAATGAGGCCACGCAGAGTAGAATGCAGGGAGACTTGGCCAAGTTTCAGAAGTAGAATTACCATACTTGGTGATTGAGGAGCCTGACAAAAGGGAGGATTCTGGTTCCTAGCTATGTGAGCTGGTAGATGGTGGTGCCATTTACAGAGACAGAAACACAGACAGGTGAGGGGGTGTGCAGGGGAACATGAAGATGTCTCATACATGCTAAACTCAGGATGTATGGGTGTGTCATCCAAGTTGGGAAGTCTGGAAGACTCTGGGTCCCAGAGTCTGGCACTTAGACCAGTGATTTAACCTTTCAGAGATTTAGACTTGGAGCTCCTAAATACATAGGTATTATGTGAGATGTTCGAGGAAATGAGATGAGTAGGTAAGACCATTTAAGAATGAGCCAGTGGCTAAGGACAGAACTTTGGGGAACTTGAGCACATAAGTTACCAAGGGGGAAAGGAAGTCTAGAATGAAGAAGCAAAGGCCTGGCTGAAGTATAGACAGAGTTCCAGAGAAAATGGTTCTAAAGGAAAAAAAAGTGAATTTTATTTTATTTTAATATTTTATTCTATTATTTATTTATTTATTATTATTATTATTATTATTATTTTGAGAGAGAGAGAGCATGTGTGCACACACATAAGTGTGGGGAGGGGGCAGACAGGAGGGGCAGAGGGAGAGTGAGTGAGAGAATCTTAAGCAGGCTTCATGATCAGCATGGGCCTGATAGCGAGGCTTGATCTCACAACCCTGAGATCATAACCTGAGTCGAAATCAAGAGTCAGATGCTTAACCAACTGAGCCACCCAGGCAGCCCCAAAAAAGGGAGTTTTAAAAAGAAAACCCGGGATCCCTGAGTGGCGCAGCGGTTTGGCGCCTGCCTTTGGCCCAGGGCGCGATCCTGGAGACCCGGGATCGAATCCCACATCGGGCTCCCGGTGCATGGAGCCTGCTTTTCCTTCTGCCTGTGTCTCTGCCTCTCTCTCTCTCTCTCTGTGACTATCATAAATAAATAAATTTAAAAAAAATTAAAAAGAAAACCCAACAAACTACAGAGAGGTCTATAAGAAAGGGAAAATGTTCTTTGAAATTGTAATTAAGAACTGGCTCCAAACTTTGGTGAGAATAGTTTCACAGGAATGATGAGAGGAGTAGCCTGATCTGACAGGTTAAGGGCTAAATTGAAAGTTGAATAAGGTGAATTTCCTCTAACAGCATGGGGTCTATTAGGACTATAGCAGGGTTAGGGGGTATAGAGAAACCAGAGGGCTGGCTACCCATTTTACTGCACTTTCTAACTTAGAGCTTAGAGCTTAGAGAATGCACCTCTCTACTGGACCATTTTTCTCAGGACAGAAATATATTATTATTTTTTATATCCTAAAACAAAAATAAAATCTAAATATCTCAAATCTCCTGGGTATAATGATCAGAATATAGTTAAAAAGGAGGTGGTACACCCAATCACGCCAACCTCAAATGTTAAAAGTTGTTATTCCTGGCCAATGGCTTTAGGTAATTTTTATAATATGTGATATACATATTATAACAAGTACATTTAAGTATTTGAAAGAAAAATATTTTAAAACTGAAATTTAAAGCATAGTAAGAAGTTTGTGATCAAGATAATAGTCACAATAATAACCAAATAAAGTTTTACATTTAAAAATTAACCCTTGGTCAGTTAAACTGTAAGCACAGAGCTTTGCAAATAGTAGATATGCAATAAATGTTTATTAAAGTGCATTCTAGGGGATCCCTGGGTGGCTCAGTGGTTTGGCGTCTGCCTTTGGCCCGGGGAGTGATCCTGGAGTGATCCTGCAGTCCCGGGATTGAGTCCCATGTTGGGCTCCCTGCGTGGAGCCTGCTTCTCCTTCTGCCTGTGTCTCTGACTGTCTCTCATGAATAAATAAATAAAATCTTTAAAAAAAATAAAGTGCATTCTAGGACATCATTTTAATTGTGGGCAAAGCTCTGAGTCCTCAAGCTATTTCTAGGGTCATACCAACAGGCAAGACTTCCTGGGGATACAGGAAGCCAATCTCATGGGGATGACCGCCTTTTATGAATACCTGTAAAGATATTAATACTCTCAAGAAATGGACCAGCTCTAGCTTTCCTGTCCCTTACTAAAGGGTGTGTGTATGTACAGCGTTCATCAAATATTACTTTCAGAGTATCTAGCAAGAGATAGATGTCATGATGTGCCTGTAGTCTCAGATCCTATAGTTTACTCTTGAAAAGTATTCACAAGTTCTTTTTGTCTACCCCTTAGCTCAAGGATCAAATACAAGGAATCAAAAAAAGGAGAATGAGTCATTTGCCATAATGCTGAATGTCTTAGCCAAGATCTTTTTGTGTGTTGTTTTTTTGTCCCTACATCTAAGTCCTGACTATGAGCTCACCTGAACATTTCCAGTAAAAAGGACAATGTATAGTTTTGGAAGAGAATACTTTAAAACACGAATGGCTTCATATCTGGAAAAAATAGACATTTCTTTAAATGTGAATTTCATTTACTTTCCAGGCAGCACTCAGTCCAGTTTTAAAAAGCAAAGTCATTATTTCCGATCTTAACCAGCTCTGTCCTCCAATTCAATAAAGTCTCAAGCAACACAGGTACCCATACTGACTTTCAGGATTCATATGTATTAATATCCCTGCCTAAGAGGAATAGTATTTTAAATCTCTTCTTCCTGCTGCTTAACTTCCTTTCTAGTGCCAAACCCTAGATAGCAATTTGCTTTCTTAAATAATTCTTTTAAGATGATAACAGGAGAAGTTAATTTAAAATCATCTCAGTAACAAATACAGTAGCCCCTAACATCAGGTTACAAGTGGGATCCGAAGTGAAATGAAATGTCCAGCGACAGGCTGCTGGAATGAATAGGAAACAAGTGCCAATCGTGATATAGGAATTCATGCTATCCTTGCTTTCACTGTGCCCAAATCTTCTTGGTACTGATTCATCAATTTTAGGGGAGTTGAGGACTCAAACTTCCACAAATTAGAACAAATCTTTAAAATACGCCATTGTAATATTTTATCATGTAAACGTTTCCTTCCGATATGAGAGGAGGTTCTTTTTAGGTTTCCCTTTGATGCCACAGACAGAGTTTTCACTCTGTTGAAGGGTCTACACAACCTTGGTCTTTTTCTCCAGTGGATCTTGCTCTTTGTGCAACAATGTAGTCACCCACAAAGTAACTTTGTAATTGGAACATCACATAGCTGGAAGGATACATAGTCCAATCAACAAATATAACATTTTGGCTTCTTCATTTCCTGTTACAAATTTCTCTCCCTCCTATTTTAGTGATTGATGTTCTTCCCAAGAAAACCTCTTATCTATCACTCATGTACCTCTAGCATCTTGAAGTATTTTGTTTTTATCGGAATGTATTGGGAAACCTATCCTTCAGGCTCTACCAGTGACTTTTCATTTCTAAAACGCTCCTTATCTGGCAGTCAGTTCAACTCCATTTATGTGGTTTGGCCAGGATTTCCACTTCATAAAAGATGAATTCACTGAATCTAAAAACATATGTCCTTCTACAGATAATTATTCTCTTTAAACATCCGCCTTTTCTTATTTTCTCTCATCTTCTTTCTTCATGGTCAACAATTTTTAGGGGGCCTCTAATACTCAAAGATTAAAAATGTATCCTATGATATTTAAGAGATTTTAGAATTAAATAAGTTATCTTATTCTGTTACAGTCCATTGTTATGAAATATCAACTAACATTTTACAAAAATACACTCCATTATGAAGAAATTATTTTTATACTTATGGGGTGGGGTGCGGGGCGGAATACAGGTTTCTTTAAATACTTGCCAGCACAGTAGAAGCCATGCTGTTTTTAAGCTTTGCCAAGATAGAATTTTCTAGCAAATAATTGATGTCAACATTAATTAGGGATTGTTCCTGAAATTATGGTGATTTATATGAATTCTGATTGGTATAGTTACCAGTTAATCATATGTATCATAACACTGTACAGTGATAACATAGTGTAGTCATGAGCAGGTCTGAAGTCAGTCAGATCTAGGACTGAACCAGAGCTGTGCATCTAACATCTCTGTGATACTGGGTAAATTACTTAAGCACTCTCTCAATTTCTTCATAAAGTCCAGAAATTAAAACTGGCACTTCAGGGTTACTGTAAGGAACAGATATAATCAACGTAAAACAACTAGTATAGTATTTGGCTTGAATTAGACATCTACTAATGTAACCTGTAGAATTAAAGTTGTTTCTCGGCAGGTTTAGAAGTCTTTACATGGGGAAGAAAGGAAAGGAGGGGAAGAAACTGGAAGGAAGAATATAAGGATATTATAATGTCATCATGTTAAACATTTGGGCTCAGCTTTGGTGAATTCCACCCATACTGCTCCTGGGACAGAGGAGACCACTGCTCTTGGCCAAGAGTTGAACTGGATGACAATCTCAAAGACACACAAATTCCACCTACATGTAGAGGTTGCTACCAGGCAGGGTGGCTAGATGCAACCCTTCTGAGCTTAGTAGCCTGTTCGTGCAGCAAGGAGTCAGAGGGAGTGTGGGATTTAAGGAATTGGGGATGAGAGCAACTGGACTGAAAGGGAAGGACATGGTGCTGGGAAAAAAAAAAAAAAAAAAAAAAAAACAGGAAACACAGACACAGGACATTGTCTGGAGCCCAGCAAGTGTTCAATATATAGTCTCAGAGTCCAAAACTAAAATAAGTTAATAAAAGGGACAGAAAACAACTCGATTAGAAATAAGGGGAGACACATACAAAGGAGAAAAGCAAATTAATTCACTAATATGGACAGTGACAACACTGCAACATTCTGTTCAAGGTGAGGGTTTCACACAACTTCTGGAACTTGTGTGGCAAAAGAAAAACAACCATGGGCAAGGCATGGCATGAGCTCTCTTCCAGGCCTGGTATGTTGCATCAAGTTATGGGCTGTGAGTAACCCTCACCTCTCCTGAGCTTCCATTTCCACCTGTGGAAACAAAGGGCTTGGGATGTTCACTAAGATGTCCTCTGACCCTGCTTGGCCATATGCCTCGAATATTCGATCCTGCAACACATTTGAAGTTCTAACCCTATGTCCAGCCCATCCAATCAATAGGATTTTGTAGCAAGCAGGAGTCACCAGAAGAGTAACACTGGAAGCTGCTTCTTAAGCAGGAGTGTGACCTCTGAAGGCACATGCGTCTGAATGCCACGGCCACGGGTGCTGTGGTGATGGCCTTTCTTCTTTGGAATGACTCTCTGAGGGAAAGCAAGACAACTTAAAAAGGGACACTGGGACTGGCCAGCCAGCCTTCCACCTCCCTCCATGAGGATGCTACACTCCTCCTGAAGCTCTATCCTGAGTGGCACAGGGGAGCCTGGCCACAGACCAGTGTAGGAGCCTGTTCAAAGGCATATTTAGGATGAGTTATGTGAAAATTGCCCACAACAACATTTTTTTCTTTTTCTCTCACATTG
Organism: Nyctereutes procyonoides; assembly: GCF_905146905.1. NCBI lineage: Eukaryota > Metazoa > Chordata > Mammalia > Carnivora > Canidae > Nyctereutes > Nyctereutes procyonoides. Next base: position 6,502,845 of record NW_026575033.1, on the reverse strand, counting down.
TTAGCATTTATTAAATCAATGTCTCCATTTCCCTTCCTGTATTTTAATCTGACTCACAGTTGGTGGAAAAGTTTTCAGAACCAACCCAGAGCTGATAAATAGCATGGGCTTAATGTTAATAAAGGAACAGAGTTGAGATTGAACTAAAGCCTGGGTTTAAGTAAATAATTACACAAAATCTATGATTTTATAAAGAAAAATTTCATGGAAATATTTCATGTTTTTGTTTCAACAATATGATAAATGGAGGTAATACACTGGTAGTGAAAGCATAATTTTAGTCTTGGAAGGAAACTGTAGAGTTCACTTTGATTCACTAAATATTTATTAAACCTTTCTTCGTGCTAGGCACTAGGGTTACAAAAGCAAGTCAACTGAAATCTGTTTTTAAGCAACTTTATATATGTAAAGGAGACAAAATACAACCTGTGCCTGTGCTTGGTCTCTCCTGTACTTAAACCCCTCTGCACAGCCTTGCTTTGCTGTCTTTCACAGGCCTGACCCCTGCAGTCTGCAAGTTCTGGTAGCTCCAACTGGGTTCTGCAATGGGAGCTTCTGGCAAGAGATCAGAGAGTGGGAAGAAGGGATAGATAAGTCAGGGTTTCTCTTCTCTGCCTGAAGGTCTCCAGAAGTGGCCATGCTTCCACTAGGAATATGGCTCCAGCTGGACAGACCCATCAGGAATCCCCCTCTGCAGAGTGACCCAGCTCCTAAGCTGATACTAAAGGCCTCTTCCCCTTGGTCTTCCAGCCTAGGGTGGTAGGGACTTTCTATTGTGGTTCACCTCTGGGTTCTCTCTCAGACCCTATATTACTTCCACAATCAATTCTTTGAATTAAAATACGCTATTTTAAATAATTAGCTTGGCTTCTGTATTCCTGGTTAGACCCTGATACACAACCTCTTAATAATAACAACGCATAACAGACATTCTTCCAGCAAAAACACTTACAAGCTATGGGCTGGCATAGAGAAAAAGCTGAATTTTGCTGGGAAGTCTGGAAAACTCCACCCAGGTAGAAATTCCTGTCATGGTAAAACACTAATGATAAGGGTTTGGACCTTGAAAGGTGAGCCAAACCTTTGCAATTGAGGGAAGAGGAAGACAGGCACTCCATAGGGAAAATAGCATAATCCAAAGCTTGGAAATGAATAGCATGTTTCTACACAGGGTATAGTGAGAAAAAGAGGTAGTAAACAGGGTACAGAAGGGCTGACTGTCAGGCTCCTGGAAATCCTTCCAAGGAGTCTTAGATCAACCTGTAGATAACTGTGACCCTTATTAACAAGTTTTAAAGCAGTGACAAGTTTGCATTCCAGGGTAAAGCATGGAGTGAAGGAGGTTATAACATGGGGATCATCCCGAGTAACTGCTAGAATTGAACAGAAGGTGATGAGGGGGACAATCATCATGATAGTAGTTGAGAATGTGAAGAGAGGTGGATTTGCAAGACATGTTGGTGAAGAGAAGCATGGGATTGGGAAAAGATGGATGTGTAGGTCAGGGAGTAGCAAGAGTATATGAAAAATCCCATGTTCCATGTTTAAACACAGAGATGAATAATGATGTGTTAAGCACAGAAGTTGTAAGCCATGAGTTTGATTTTTGAGTATGTTGAATCTTAGGTGACCATATGAACACATAGAGGGCAAGTGTGAGAAGTCCTTAAAAATGTAAGTCTGGTACCCATGAAGAGGTGAGGGTCGGGGATTTACATTTGCAATGTAAATATTTATATTTGATTGGAGCACAGCAATTGAAGAAATGGTCACAGGAAGTGATAAGAAGCCCATGAAGGATGCAACTGAACTAAAACACCACACATAATGGCCAGAAAGGAAAAGAAGAACCAGCAAATGAGGTGGAAAGACACGGATAGGAAGTTAGGCAAGAGACATAACTTGGGTGTCAAGAGAGAAGAGTTTTAAGAAGTAGAAGGTGACCATGAATATACACTAGCATAAATGTCAAGTGAGATGATGACTGGAATGTCTTTTGGTCTGGTGCTGTGATATTTATTTTATACATCAACTTGAGTTTTAGGAGGTCATCTTGTTCTATCCCTTCATTTTACAGTTGAGGAAACAGAGCCTGGGTGACTGGCTATACTGCCCAAGGACTCAGAACTGCTGAATGTAAAGCTGGACCAGAACTTTGGATTTTGCTGAACAGTCAGAATGTTTTTCACCCAAGAGTCTGCTCTCCATGAGAAAAACCAAGGTTTCTCATAGAGAATCTCAGAAAGACTTGGTACTCTACATCATCTCCCCAACTCAAGTCACTTCAAGAAATTCAGGTGCTTTTGTTGTTGTTTTGTTAGTCATTTTTTATATTTATCCACAGAACCTAAGAAAACTTAATTCTTAAAGACTGAACCTATTAACCTGAAGATCAAACATCCAAACAAATACAAAAATCAACCTCCAATTGAGGCATTTGAAATTAAAAGATCCTTTCTATCATGTTCAGGCATTAGCATATGCCTATGCAATCTCTTCAAAAATTGTACCTTTTCTTCATGGGAAACATACAGCTACCTTGAGAACCAGCAATTAATACTCTGCTTCAATGTTTTCCTTTCCCTGATAGAAACTTGCTAGAGATGGAGCATTTGGGTGGCTCAGTGGTTGAGCATCTGCCTTTGGCTCAGGTCATGGATCCTGGAGTCCTGGGATTGAGTCCCACATCAGGCTCCCTGCAGGGAGCCTGCTTCTCCCTCTGCCTCTGTCTCTGTCTCTTTCTCTCTATGTCTCTGATGAATAAATAAAATCTTAAAAAAAAAAGAAAGAAACTTGCTAGAAATGAATGAATTTCCAGTTTTATGAAAGGAAAATAATTTCCTGACCAAGATGAGAATGTACTTATGAATTTTTAATTATATTTGACATTTTTTCTCTTCTTCTGTTTTTACTCATTTATTTTAAAAGATTATTTATTTATTTATTTATTTATTTATTTATTTATTTATTTATGAGAGGGAGAGAGAGAGAGAGAGAGAGAGAGGCAGAGACACAGGCAGAGGGAGAAGCAGGCTCCATGCAGGGAGCCTGATGTGGGACTCGATCCCAGGTCTCCAAGATCACAACTTAGGCCGAAGGCAATGCTAACTCCTGAGCCACAGGGGCTGCCCTCTTCTCCTGTTTTTAAAGATGAAAGTAAGCATTACTATTTTATTTTTCACCATTTTTGAAGTATTGTCACATTTTCTCTGAAACTTTAGGGATGGCTTAACAAACAATGGAGCATCCTGGAAAAGCTTAGGCTTAAAGAGTCAAACAGCAGCAGTACAGTCATACAGTCTGTATCTCCATCACTCCCTGCCTGGTGTTGCAATCCTGGGACAATAATTATAACAGATGGCGCAGGGTGTGCTACTACTTACCTGGTGCCATATTAAATAAAATAATAGATGAGCTCATTTATGAGGTAGGCATTTTACTTCCTTTTTAAGGCTGAAACTTAAGTTTTAGGAACTTCTTTTTTTTAATTTTTAAAAAAATTTTTAAAAGACTTTATTTATCCATAAGACACACACACACACACAGAGAAAGAGAGAGAGAGAGAGAGAGAGGCAGAGACACATGAAGAGGGAGAAGCAGGCTCCATGCAGGGAGCCCGATGTGAGAATAGATCCCAGGACTCCTGGATCAAGCCCTGGGCCAAAGGCAGGTGCTAAACCACTGAGCCACCCAGGGATCCCATAGGAACTTCTTTGAAGGTCACATTGGTTGACTGTAACTCAAGTAAGATGAGGACCTGGTTCTGACTGACCTCACAGGTGAAAGGACCCAGCTATAGCCTTTCAGGGGTCTCACAAACACTCATGCTTAGATTGAGCTGTTACAATCACTACACAGAAGCTCCATGTGAAATGCCAAGCACAAGGTAGTGTCTGGTGGGCATTTATGATGGGGATAAAGGGCTGCTAGTTTAAAATCTAACCTTGATTAAAATTTGGACATAAACTGCAAAGTAGATTTTACGAGGTAGTATATACCTTGCCATCCCATCCCATCCCATCCCAACAGTTAATTTTTTTAAAAAAGAAAACACATTCCCTAACAACCTCAGTACCATACAAAATTACCTGTAAGATAGCTTATGATTTATGATAAGAGAGAAGGAGGTGACACCAAGTTTTGGGACTCATTTGACCCAACATTTGAAGTCAAATGTCCCTTTTTCTAAAGAGGGGGAGGGGAGGACTGAAGTATGGGCTGGAAATGAACCTTCATGTGTAGAAGCTTTGGAACGTTTCTACCTGGGCCAGGTGGGGGGGCCTTTTGCCCCAGATCTTCTCACTGACCACATGAGTCCTAAACTGCCAAGCTACTAACTAGTTTCTTTCAAATTCCTAACTCATTCCTTTATGTGCTCCTTTCTGTTTCTGAGGATAGATTCTAATGGCTCTCAGCACATTTCCTCCTGGGTAAGCCCAAATTAGTCCCGTCTCAGACTCCCACTGGGCTGTCTTGGTACATCACAGAATGCTGGCTGAGAAAATCCCTTTTCAGTCCCTACAAATCACCCTAGTACCTGCTACTCTGACGAGGCCTGTGCCATTATTTATTACAGAATAAGCACTAGCTGTTGAGGGTCAATTATTCCATTGACCAGGCATTACAATAATTCCTGGTAATTAAAAGAGGTACTTAATGTGAATCTGGGTGCATATTGAAAGAAACATTAGTCCTTTTGTCATCTTGGCAAGTCTATTGTTCTGAGCCAGGCCCAACCAATTAACATCTTTTGCCAATCCCTGTCAGCTGGAGCTTAAAAAAAAGGAGAGTGGGGGGGGAGGGTCAGTCAGATGCTAATTTAGATACAATTGTGTCAGGGCTGTTTGGAAGGGACTGGCTCTAAGGAAGCCACCAGGGTTTAATGAAGCAAACAGCTTGGGTCCCAGTGACCCTGCAGGGGTAATTTTAAAAAGACCCCTCTGTGTTCCTGTGCCAAATAGCGGAGGGGCATCACAAGAAGCCCTTCCTTTAAAAAAAAAAAAAAAAAAAATGAAGAGAAGGATAATCATCCGTTTAATCTGCTCATTAAACAAATCTCTCAGGCGGACTTAACATGAATTAGCACTTCTCTAGAAAGGTAAAATGTGACATACAGCAGACAGTCCAGATAATTTGAAAGGTCACAATTCTTTATTATAAGCTCAGTTGTTATTACTGTATTAATATTCGATGATATTGAGTAAAGACCCCCACCTTCATTCAGCCTTGGGAGCAAAATAGTATGTTTCCCTGACTGGAAGACAACACCAGAAAACACATTCATCAGGCCCCAGTACAGACCTAATCACAAGCTAAGGCCAGACAACATGTTTTATTCCATGTTTTTCAAACACAGGAATTAAGAGGGAGAGAAATCTGAGGCTGCCAACTCCTTCTACTAGCTTTCCACTTAACTCAGGCTTGGCTCACACGTGTGGCTGGGAATGTGACGGTCGGGCCTCAAGGAGACTGCATTTCTGCACAGAACCTCAGAAGCCCAGGGCATGTGTTTTGGCGGCCACATGGTCTACAGCACCACAGCCTGGACACAGCGATTCAAGGGGCCCAGGCCCCAGGACGATTCAGGATTGACAGTGCCTGGGAGGCAAACTTCCCAGAAAACAGGGGAATCTTTTATCCACAAGCAAGACACCACATTGACATAAACACCTCTTTCACAAATCTCCCAGTGTTATCTAAGGGGGATAATTAGTCTGCTCTTCGTATTTACTTACTCATTCCTGGGTGCCGAGAATGGTCCTGTGATCATGTTGAGATGGTGTTTACAATGAGGCCCGAAGACACACACAGTTCTCTTAACTAGTCAACCTAAACCCTCAGATAGGAAGCTTAGGCCCACTGAATGATGATTTCATTTGAAAAGAACAAAAAGGCTAATATTGGACCACTTTAGAAATCTTTAGTATTTCCTATCATAAGGGAAAGAGTAAAGCACATTTCAAAATAAATTGACACTAAAACAGAAACTTGCACACCAGTGTTCATGGCAGTATTATTCACCATGGCCCCAAAGTGGAAACAACACCAATGTTCATCTACGGATGAGTTAATAAACAAAATGTGGTATACAGTCATGGGGTTCAAGAAATGCTGGCTGGAAAATATGGCATCTAGGCATAGTAAATATTTTAAGCTGAAGGAGTTTGAGAAAATGGTAGAAGAGAGGTTCTTTCTGACCTCCTTCTACCCTTCTCCCCTGAAGCAGGTCATAGGACTCTCATGTGAGAGGTGTCCTCCCTAGATCCAGAGTAAAGAAACATGGACACGCTGCAAAGAATCCAAACACACAGCCTTGTTAAATACCCCCCAGTTTACTACACTTGGCTCATACTCTGGGCCCTATCATATCTTTCTAATCTTTCACTCATCCCCAAACCTAGCAGAGAAACACTCAGGTTGAACCATTTCTTTGGGTCTTTATGTCCTTATGATTGCTCCCATGTGACATGAAACTTACATAAATGAATTTGTATGCTTCTATCCTGTTAATCAATTTAATTTTCAGACCTAGCCAGGGACCCTAAGAAGATCAAGGAAAACTTGTTTCCTCTTTTACAAACCATTCAGTAGAGTAATGTTATTCAGTCTTAAAAAGGAAAGGAATTCTGACACGTCCTACAACATGGATGGACATGTTAAGTGAAATCATCAGTAAGACACAAAGGACCAGTATTGTAAAATTCTACTTTATATATGAGGTGCCTAGTCTAGGCAAATTCTGAGAGACACAAAGTATAATAGGATCTGGGGACAAGGTGGAATAAAGAATTATTATTTAATATGTACAGATTTTCTGATTGGGATGGTGAAAAAATTCTGGAGATGGACAGAGGTGATGGTTGTACAACATGATGAATATACCTAATGTCAATGAATTGTATACTTACAAATGGAAATGATTAGAATATAAACTAAAATATGACATGGATAGTCATAATTATATTTTTTATTAGCTACATTATTCTGGGAACTCACATCATTAAACTTGTGAAACTACTTACCTGGAATAATTATTGCTATCATAACATCAACATGTATTTAGAGTTTTCTTTCACATAAACTAAATAAATGAGAAGATAAATAAGTCAACAGCTCTAATGTACATTTGCAAAGCTTTCATACTCAGCTAAAATGTATCAGATTTAAATAAAGATTTAATCTATGGATATTACTGGTAAAGAAATATCTTCAAAGTTCAAGGCAAGCCCTGAATAAGATATTTAATTTTTTTTAAGATATTTAATTTTTAAAACACTCCTTAACACTGTTTGCTCCTTTTATCATCCAAATAATATTTTCTACTTTATTGCTTGTTATTTAAAAGTTAACCATCACACACACACACAAAATCAAAATCATTGAGCCAAATATCCCCACTATGAAAGGGCCAGGAAACTAAAATGCTGTTCAAGTAAATGGAACTAAGATTGTGACTGCCTGGAAGAGCTGTTCCTCTAAAGTCCATTTCTTCAGAAGAAAGCAGCAGTCAGTTGGCATTTGAAATGTTTTCTCTCTTTGGAAATTGTTGCCTGAACAGTAAGTCATGTCAGCTTTGACTCAGTTCCTTTGAGGCCTGAACCAAGTGAAGCCCGAAGCTAACCATTAAGCAACTGCAGCAGCCATGGGGTGTCTGGAATTTGTTGAGTGTACTGAGCCTTAAAACAGAACAGCTGTTGTGGAATGCTGTTACAAGACACCTACGGGGGACTTGAGGCCTCAGGGACACCCTTGTATATTCTGCATAAGGAGGCAGATCACTGCTTCATTACTTCCTCATGAGACAAGAAGTTGCCGAGATGAAAGTACCCATGTGCAGGTCTGGACAAGACAACGTGATGAGTGAAACTATGCTCAACATACCTAAGTCACTGTTACCACAGCCCAACGTGCTCAAAATAGAGTTGCACATGTTGCCAGTGCACAGCAGTGGCTGACTTTCAGAAATCATCAGAACCATGACATTAGAAGATCTGCTGCAACAGACACAGGAACAAATATGGTGTATCTCAGTAGGCAGCCGTTAGGCATTGAGGGGTTATTTCTCAACGAGATTTCTAAGGTTGATCTCAAATCACGATATTTATATAAATTACTTTAATTATGAGAGTCTGTTAGGGGAGATACTAGACCATAGAGCTGATCTGTTATCACAGAATCTTATCTGAAAAAAAAAATCTGCCAGGGATATAGAAATAAAGTCAAAGGCTTAGACTAAAAAAGCAATGCAATAGGATAGTTTAACTCCTGGAAAGAACAGGTGAGATCATTCAGTAGAGTAATGAATGAAGAGCTGGCTCTATCATATCATGCTTTGGACTATCACAGAACTCAGACAAAATCTACAACTGGCTCTATATTCTACAGTGGTTATCTAAGAGTATAGTACGATATATGATGGCTGAAAGCACAGAGGCCTATCCTTGGATTAGACATAAAGTAAGGATTAAAAAAAAGTCATGAAGGGTGTGGATAAAGAAAGACTATAATGGCAAAAAGAAAATTGGAAAAAAAAAATCTCTGAGGGGCCTGCTAATCAAGTAATGTCTTTGTGGTAAGAAAATGTCATCACTACTGTGCAGCTGAAAGGGTCCTTAGAGATCAACACATCCCCACCCCAGGGATTCATGAAATGATTGCTTGATTGGCTGAGTCAATAAGTCCTTAAACAAAAGAAAAAGCAAGAGATAGGGACACCTGGGTGGCTCAGTCTGCCTTTGGCTCAGGGTGTGATCCTGGAGTCTCGGGACCAAGTCCCACGTTGGGCTCCCTGCATGGAGCCTGCTTCTCCCTCTGACTACATCTCTACCTCTCTCTCTGTGTCTCTCATGAATAAATAAATAAAATCTTAAAAAAAAAAAAAAAGCAAGAGATAGAAATCTAAGACCTCTGTCATGGAGAAACCCATGGAGACGGCCAGGATTCCAAATGATTGTTAGTAAATGGTTATCAAACTGGCAGACTGATTGTAATTTACCTCCTTTTTAAAGTTATCATTTGTTGGAAATGCAACAATACCAGTCCCTTAGATGTTCCCTGCCCTATTTAGACTGCTCATCAACAAAACATATTTATTAAGGACCCTGTGGGAGAAACAGACGAAGGTCTGAGGCCAGGTCAGGAAAGTGTACAGGACTGTCAAGTTGCAGAAGAGAGCCTATCCCAAGACTCTCATCTCGACATCTCAATAATGAAGTAGAAATAGCACCAGAAAAGCAAAAACCTGTGGAGAAAGTACTCACAAAGGAACATGAACCAGAAGAAAGGTGGGGAGAAGGAGGGAGAGCATTTTATATGGGAAGAACAAAAGCATTCATAGGAAGGCAGAGAAGAAAGGCCAGGAAGGAGACCCCACTGCTGGGGCAGCAGGGTTCTGGGGAGTCCCTAAAGTGGGACAGGCTGTAGAGAGCCTAAAACTGGGTAGAGTTACTAGAAGAAAAATAAGGGAGTCTCTGCAACCAAGTGACAATGGGATCTTAGAAAAGGCATGGCTGTCATTGTGTGCACCAGCAAAGGAGAGATTGAAAGCAGGAAGATGGAAGCACTAAAGGATCTGAAGGTTACAGTGCAGGGAGGGAAGGAAAGTCAACGAGGTGCAGAGATGGATCAACTGTGAAGGGCAAAGAGGGGAGGGGGCCAGCGACATGATCAGAGGCTTGGGACACGGACAGGAGTCAGGAGAGGAAGGACAGAAGCAGAGACATTAGGAAGGATGTTATCTGGAAGGGGGTGAGGGATAGAGAAGAAAAGGTGTAGACATGCAAAGCTGAGAGGACATCAGGCACGCAGTTGGAAAGTACAGACCGAAAGCTGGGGTAACTGTCATCTTATAAGAGACAGGTTTTCCTGAGGCAGGGCAACAAGGAACAAAGAGAGGAGAGGAGCAAGATTTGGGAACAAGACACAGGAGGGTGTTGAATGCTTAGGTGGCCGCAGGCTTTCTTGCCAGTTCTGTCATTCGTCGTCCAGCAGCCTGGCAGGGCTGGGAGGGCTGGCAGAGGGAACGTGATGGAAGAGGTGGGAAGGGGAACCAGGGCCTCCCAGGTGCCCTTTGGGGAAGCAGAAGGCAAGAGGCTGAGGCTGTGTGCCAGTAGACAGGGGAGAATCAGGATGGGGATGGGTGTAGAGTCTGGGTTGCAATGGCAGCTGGTGACCTCCGCATTCAGGGTCATGAGGAAGTAGAGGCAGCAAGCAGAAGCTCACCAGCTGATGAGGGTGAAGTGGCAAAGGGAAGAAACAGGCCAAGCTCAGCGAGAGGATCAGGCAGGCCTTTTTTTTTTTTTTTTTCTTAACTGTTCTTATTGTTTAAATGGTAGAAGAGACCAAAATATTAAAAGACAAAAGGAGAGAGAGAGACAAACATGAGAGAGACAGAGAGATACGAGAGAAGGTGAGTGGGCATTAAAACAGAATCAAGGCCTACCAAGAAGTGATGGACGACAGAATCAGAGAACAGGAAGAAAGCAAATCTGGAGAAGAGAAAATCTTATCTGTTTAGAAAGGAGTACAGACTTAGGCACTCTTCCTTTAGAAAACTTTTTTAAGTGGGGTACCTGGGTGGCTCAATTGGTTAAGTGTCTTACTCTTGATTTCGGCTTGAGTCTCAATCTCAGGGTCATGGGTTCAAGCCCCGTGTTGGGCTCCAATGCTGGGCGTGGAGCCTACTTAAAAAAAAAAACTGAATGAATGAATGAATGAATAAATAAAGAATAAAATAAAAATGTTAAGTGCCTAAGGAAGTCATCTGCTGAAAGAAAGAGTAGAGATTAAATTAAGGGTAAGAGAAGGTGGAAAATCGGCAGTAACAGAACAGGACCAAGAGACCAGGGCTGGACACACAGAGATCTGCCTAGATATCTCTGTGTATCTGTTCAAGTATCTAGCTACTGAATAACCAAGAAAACCCAAAATAGATATCTCACATCATTAAGATTATTTTTGTTTGGGTACATAAAAGAACTGTATCTAATAATTTGTCAGATGTTGAAGATAAAGCAAAGGATATCCCTGTAATCTTTTAGGAGTTTAGAGTCTAATGAGGAGCAGTCCAGTTTTTTTTTTAAAACTTTTATTCATTTAAGTAATCTCTATACCTAATGTGGGGCTTGAACTCATGACCCTGAGATCAAGAGTCATGCCTTCCTCCAACTGAGCCAGCCAGGTGCCCCAAGAAGCTGTCCAATTCTAACAGTGTAAGATATGGATAGGGTGGACAATGAGCTACAAAAGTGACCCACAGTTATTGGGATGGTTCTAGAGAAGTGAGTGTATAAGGGAATATTATACTTAACCACTGACATTTGAATCAAAATGTTAACCAGAAGCAACTCACCCAAAGAGATTGTGAAAAAAAAAAAAAAAAAAACACTTCAGCAGAGAAAATATTCATGAAGCATGTAACATGCTAGGGAAGATACAAATGTCTCCATTTGAAAAGTCTCCCAGGGGTTTGATTGGCACAGGGTCTTGACTGGCACCTTAAGGAGTTTGGGCAGGCCTCCATAGGAAAATGGAGAGCTGTGGAGGGTTTGAAGCTGGGGCCATCTATGGTTTAAGAAATTTCTCTGGCAGCAATGGCTTGCAATCTAGGCTGGGGATGGGGTCACCTGAGGACCTTGTACAAATATTAACTTCTGGACTTCCTATCCTGAAGTTCTGTTTCAATATGACAGAGGTAGAATTTGCACAAGAGTGTTTTTAAATGCTTCCCAGATGACTCTCATTCATTGATTCTGAAACTATTTAATTCCTAATATTTTAAGCTGAGAACTCAATAGCAAATAAAACAGACAACAATTGCAGACTCATAGAGCTTATATATATAGGAAGTCAAGTCAAAGACATATGTAAATTGTAAGGTATATCAGAAGGTGAGCAGAGCCATGAATAGGAATTAAGCATGGGAAGAATAAGGTGGGTGTGTAGCACAACATGTATACTGTGTTGTTGAGGAGGGCATTGGTGAGAATTTGAGTAATGACCTAGAAGGGGTGACAGTACCAGGACACTAATTTCTGAGGAAGAGGGCTGTTGGCAAAGGGACCAGCTAGTTCATAAACCTTAAGTTGGAGTTTATCTTTGATAGTTGAATGACAAGACCAGTGTAGTAGAGAAGAATGTGTGAGGTGGGTAGTAGCAAAGGATGATCATGAATGGCCTTATAGACTATGATGAGGACTTACTCTGAACGAGGTGAGAAGCCACCAGAGGCTTCTGAAGAAAGGAATAACATGAGTGATTTAGGTTCTTAAAGGATCATTTGGGTTGCTGTGTTGAGAATAGATGGAAGTAGGGAAACAAAGTGGGTAGTGGTGGAATTGGTGGGAAGCAACGGAGACTGGATACATACTGCAGGGAGGGCTGAGATGAGGAAGGAAGAGAGAAGCATCAACCAGACCAGTCATGAGGTCAATGCTATGGTTGAGGAGGAAAGAGACAAGGGTGGTAGGCTGGGGAAGACTAGTCAGAAAGCCGCATCACAGTTAACATTGCCATGCTTGAGGATCACTTGCACAAAGGTCAAGAATGAGTGTTGGGTTCCTGGTTTGATTTACTTGAAACCAAGAACAGATTTATAGCAGGAGAAACAAGTTTCAGTCTGCTCTGACCAACTCCTCCCCCCCCCCCCACCTCTGGTGCTCACATGCATACACAAACCTCCTCTATTTGGGAGGTCCATTGAGTTAGTCAGTGATTGGATATGTTGTTTTTGAGAGGCCTAGAGACCAAGAGACATTTAGGAGGAAATGGTCAAAAAGATGGAAATTTATCCTGTAAATGTGGGCTTGAGGCTTGGGGGGGGGGGGGTCTGAGCTGGACACGGGATTAGGGTCACTAAGAACCCTGGTTGAAAGCACGGGAAAAGCAGAGGGACAGAAGAAATTGAAGACCAGCACCTGGGACTTCAACATTCAAGGGAAAATGGAGGAAGAGGACCTTTTATTAGCCTGATGCCAAATGCTTACAGAGATGTGTGTGTGCGTGCGCGCACGCGCACACACACACACATTTTGGAGAATCTTTTTTTTTTGAATGGATACTTCATATAGTTATGGTTGTGATGTGCCAAGCATGTCAAACAGTTACGAATGATTATTTCAAATACAAATGATCCAAAATGGAAGTATCTATACGTAGAATTTATTCTTTGCCCACCAGATATGGGGATTCCTATGGGTGGAAGCTGGGTTTTCTATTTTGAAAATGCTGGTGATTCAAACAAATAACCCAATCTGCTTGTACAATGTCCAATATCCCCCAAAGCTTTGGGGAAGGGAGTAAGGATATTACTGAAGCTTTGCTGCAAGTAAAAAAAAAAAAAAAAAAAAAAGCCAGATAAGACTATTAGCATCTGACTTTACAGTCAGATGATGTCTTCTGGCTGGAATCATGTTTGCCTTTTGAAATGCAGAGATGATGGTGGGAAAAATGGTTTCCTGCAGATCTGTTGAGCAAGCTTTCCTTCCTGCTAAGTGAACTTTTTCATTATCCTTTTTTCAAACCCCATGCTCTTGTTTCATTTGATTGCCAAGAATTTTTTATTTTGTTATCCTTTTCCATAAATACTAGTCTGGTTACTGAATTAGATCCCTAATCTACATTATTATAACTAAATTATTGTGAATTATCCTTATTTGGGAATCATCCAATTTGGTAGATCAGCTGGTGTTTAAAGGCTCTGTACATATGCTATTTTCATTCAAATTGTCTTTATATGCATGTTTAAAAGGAGTGGTTCCCCTGAGCACCCAGTGATGAGCTATTGTCAGCAGAGCACTGATCATTAACAAATAATCACCATATCCTGTTGGAGATAGTTTGCCAGCTAACAGGCTATGGAATGACTATAGTTTAGCTAATAAGCTCAAGAGTGAAATCTAATCTAATTTTGAAACCTCAGCCCTCCTTGCCAGGTATCTTTGGTATTAGTGGCACATTTAAAGCATGCCTATTTACACCTAGAAACTGACTTCTGAAACTGCCCTGTTCTTGCTTCTAAGATTTATATATGAAAATAATGGAAAAATAATGAAAATTTAAAATTTGTCCTTTCTAGTTTAGTTTCTTCTAAAAAGCACACTTTAAATTATGTGCATATAATATACCTATGAGTTTGTATTCATAGCCATGATCAATTTTTACATTAAAGTATGCCATCTACTGAATATAAAATTTAACTCTAAAGGCATACACATCATGTAACACTTAACCCCAAGAACTGAGGGATTCTTTTTTTCTTTTGCACATACACAGATGCTGCTGGAGCTCCCTACTTAAATATTCTCCAATCCCAGGAAACTCGCAAGACCCTTTCAGTTTGGGTCATTTCCTTTTTCTTTTTCAAACCAACTCCCAGGCTCCCTTACCCCAAGTCTACTTATGAAATCCCTTGGCCCAGGGCCATTCATCAGCCACTTCCAGAACTACCCAGGCTGGCAGAATCATGCCTAAGAGTTTCTTCTCTCAGGGCTGGTTTTCCAGTACAGCTCCTCAGACAGTTGTGTGCATTCCCAGCCCTGTCCCCATTTCTCTGTCTCCCTTCACTACACGCGGGGCCACCTCCGAACACAACACTAGCCGTACTACTCATCTGACTCTATGACGGGTCATGCTTCCACACAGTGCTGTATCAAACGGGGAGTTAGCCCTTTCTCCCATCCAGATCCACACTCCAGGAAGACTCCCAGATTCTCTTGCTTCTTCTGTAGACCTCCTGTCTTAGCAGCTAACCTGGCCACAAGAGAAGAGTCGATTTCTCCCATAAACCCCCTCCTCTCACAACGTTTCCTGTTTTGCTAAACAGCACCACACTGTCTCCCCCTTGTTCAGATGAAATACCTAGAGGGTATCTTGGATTCTTCCCTTTCTCTAAGCCCCTCATCCAATCCCTGTGCAAGTTCTATGTGTCCTGAATACATTTCTCTCACCTCCACCCTCCACCCTACTCCAAGTTTTTCCTATTGATCCTGGGTCTTCTCCAAGGCCTTCTTGCTTCACGCTTTCCATTGAACCACCTACATCCTATGTAGCAACAAGCTGACCTTTTATTTTTTTTTTTTTTTTTTTTTTTTTTTTAAATTTTTATTTATTTATGATAGTCACACAGAGAGAGAGAGGCAGAGACATAGGCAGAGGGAGAAGCAGGCCCCATGCACCGGGAGCCTGACGTGGGATTCGATCCTGGGTCTCCAGGATCACGCCCTGGGCTAAAGGCAGGCGCTCAAACCGCTGCGCCACCCAGGGATCCCCAAGCTGACCTTTTAAAATGTATATCAGACCATCCAATTTTCCTGCTTAAAATTCTTGAAAGACTTTTCATTCCATTTAGACTAAGATCCAAGTTTCTTATTTTGTCCTTTATAAAGACCCCCATGGTCTGGTCACTACTCACACCACGCTTTCCTTTCCTGCCACCCTCCTCTATTCCCACTCCAGCCAAACTGACTGATGTTCTGTATTTGGAACATACCACTTTCTGCACCTTCTAATCGGCACCTCTCTCCCAACCTTGGGCACCATGGGCTTCTGCTTCCCACTCGGATCCCAGGCAAGATGGTGGCTCCCCTGAGATGTCTCCATTTCCACCCTATCCGAAGGAAGTACACAGTCACTTGCTGTAATTCTCTGTAGAACTATGATACAGTTTTTCCTCCTGTTTATATATTATTCATTAGTTTCTGCCTGACATCACCAGAATGGAAGCTCCATGAGAACAGAGGCCCTTGTCTTCATCCTGGTTGTATCTACAGGTCCTACAACAGTATCTGGTACATCATAGGCATAAATGAATTTGTGCTGAATGGCTACATACAGAGTTTTTGATGAAAAATTACTCCCAAACCGTTTCTGACAGGTTGATATTGTGAAGACAGAAGAATCTCATAATAAATGCCATGTACCAAGAAACTATCATAGGGACTTTACCAGACACTTTCATGTGTTATCTCATAATATCCATAATAGCTTGGGTTCTAAATCCTCTATTTGTCAGACATGCTCAGGAGGTTAAGTAAGTTGTGGCATGTCACACAGCAAGGGGCAGCTTCCCGAGCAGGGTTGAAATAGTGGCCCCTCCTTAAACAGGCTCACAGGGGCACATTAGTGGGCCATCCCAGAGGTGTTGTGGCTCTATGGAGCTCCAGCATTCACATCACGAACTGAGGAAAATGAGCATCATGCTTGCCAGTAATAAGCTTCCCCAGACCTGTATGAAGTCAATATCTGATTAAGATGTCCAACAAGCTTGATGGAAATAGTCCCAAACCTGGGCCAATCTAATATTAACTACCACTTAATACTTAGTGTTTAATACTGAATGCTTTCAGCCCTGGGTAGTGTTTGAAGAATACTTTCAATTAGGGGTCACTTAATGATCTAGTCCTCATTTCTATGCTAAGAAGCAACCGGCAAACAAAACACCTATTTGCTTCACACAGAGGCAACTTAGCCTGTGACGTTGTACAAATCTCCTGTAGCACTGAACACACCATTGCAGAGGAGAAGTGAGCTTCCAGCCCTTAAGAAGAGAGATCTCTGCACCAGACATGCACAGAATTTGCCTGAGTATCTCAGTAACGCAGGTGGAAGAAATAAGAGGAGTCACTAAGGGGTACGTGAAAACAAAGTTTTCTGTCGTTGTTTCCATTGCCTTTAACTTATTTTCCACAGGCATCAAGAAAATTCCACCCCTAAAGCCAAAATGAGTATCACATAACCAAGGAGATGCTGTACCATGCCAAGATAGGCTCTGCATGGTAGGCTACCCAAACCCACACACCCTACTAATAAAAATAAGAGAAAGATTTTAAAAGGCCACACACCTCCATTTTTCAAAAGGATGTGCAGCCTCAAAATCAAGCAAACAACAATAAAATGCCAGATCAAAATCTATGTTAGAGAGGTTACCTTGGGATTTTTTTTTTTTTTTTTTAACTTTTGTCTTCTTGCTTTTTTTTTGTCCTTTTGCCAGCATGGAACACTTTGGTTCTACCCGGAGAAACACTTCTACACTTAAGTACAGAGCTGGGTTCTAACTGTGTCCTCTCCACAGTTAGAACCCACCAGAGAGCCCCAAATGTAAATTATATTCATGTATAATTTTTAACTCATAAGGGTAATGGCGGGTAGTGGCAGGAATAAAATGGTTCAGATCTAAGAAGCAACCCAATTCCACTCCATTCTGAATTCTGTAGGCTTGAACATGACCATTTTAGAGTGATACAGCTTTGTCCTAAAGAAACTTCAAACACACTTTGAAGAAAACCACAGGTTTTCTTGAGTGACAGCAATGTACAGGATCTTTTAAGACACATTTTTCATTAAATAAAAGTAAATCTCAAAGACTACACTGCTTGCATTTTCAGCATCGCTCTTTGGCTTTACTAAATTGACTCAGGAAGAGAAGCAGGCTACTTCTCAAGCAATGGGAGTCCATTTCCGCTTCCCCAGCCCATTGCACAATGCCAGCACTCTCAGTCACTGCAGACCCTCAACCAAGGAGCTCTGCTGAGTTGTCAAAATGGGTTCCAGGCTATAACTTGGCAAACATGACTTAACCTGAGAGAAATGCTTTAAAACAAATTTTCATAACATCTGCCATGTCATTTTTAAGCAATACCTTCTGTTTCCACAGAACTTAAACACAGCTTTGTTTTTAAAAGCTAACTTTCGTAGGACTTTCTTCAGCTCTATGGGATATGCACTTCTGGCAATAAAAGGCTCCCACTAGGGGAAAAAAAAAAGATTCTCAAATGTTTTAGCATTTCTGCTCCATGGACTTAAGTTCAAAATCAGTCTGTCCCAAAAGAATCAGGGGAAAAAATGCAGCAAAGTGTCATCTCAGTCCCTAAAATATACTTCCACAAGAAGTCTGATAGGCAGAGTCTTTTGCTAAAAATGCACCAATGGTGACGGTGGCCTGCTGATCACCATGACAGAAGTATCAGGGAAAGGTAATATCTATATTCATTCTGCTGGTAAACCCTTGTTTGAGGGTTATTTTCCTTAGAAGGAAATCACAAAACTGAGCACAGAAATTTAGAAACTTTATTGTTGTGAGCATGCTTTTCATCCTTCTATTATGCATTATGTACCAGGTAGTCTATTAGTATTTAAAAAGATACAGAAGATGAAAAGATCTGTCTTCATTTTCAAAGTAAATTGAGTTGTAGGCAACAATAAAGTATTGGTCTAAAGATATATAATTGGAAGTTGATTATTCTTAGCTAGAAATGAAAGCCTTCGGTGCATATGATGTAACATAGGGAAAAAGTTAAAAAAAAGAAAAGAAAACGGTGAGTAAAATAATCCTTCAGACTAATTACATTTAAGGAATAGGACATGGAGTAGGACAGACCAATGAAATATATTAAGGTCACAGTCAGGAGAGATAGGAAAAGATTATGTTTCAGAAGCCAAAAGATAGAATTTCTAGAAGCAATGAGTGTCAAGTGTTGCCAGAAGATCAACCACTATGAAAATGAAGAAGAGGTTACTGCATTAGGGAGGAAGGATGTGAAAGTGGTATTGATAATATCCAACAGGAAAAGAGCTAAGGTTCCATGCTGAGCCTAAAATAATAGTTCTTCTTAAAGAATATTTTATTAATCTGCCATTGAGCTTTAAGCAAGTATGAAGAGAGTTATGATCAGACCACATCTCAGAGTTTTTTTTTTAAGAGAAGTGAAGTCATTTCTTAAAGAGTCCCGTAGCCAAGATGGGGTAGGGGGTAGGGGGAACGTGATTTAAACAAAACTTATTCATACAATGTTCTACCCAGGGGATTCTCAACTTCCTGAAATCTTTTTCTTTTTAAAAGAGCTTATTTGTTTATTTGCAAGAGAGAGCATAAGTGGGAGAGGGGCAGAGGAAGAAAGAGAAGCAGACTCCCTGCTAAGCACGGAGCCTGATGTGGGGCTCCACCCCAGGACCCTGGGATCATGACCTGAGCTGATGGCAGATGCATAACTGACCAAGTCACCCAGGTGCCCCTGACTTCCTGAAATCATGAGACCTTTTGTTATTATTATTTATTAAAGATTTTATTTACTTATTCATGAGAGACAGGGAGAGAGGCAGGGACACAGGCAGAGAGAGAAGCAGGCTCCATGCAGGGAGCCTGATGTGGGACTCAATCCCAGGACCCCAGGATCACACCCTGAGCTGAAGGCAGATGCTCAACCACTGAGCCACCAAGGCGTCCCCCCCCCTTTTTTTTTTAATAATTTAAATTATATATATGCCAAATGATGACAAAACAAATTTAACAGCAACAAATAGACATTGGTCTTAGCAGGGAAATGAGGAAGAAGAAAGAATTGAAGCAACAATAAGACAAAAATAACAAAACAATAAAACAATTGTCTGAAGATGGTCTACAAATAACAATTATTTATAAAAAGGAAGTTTTTATATGTTGGAAGGAAGTTATTATGTAGTGGAACTTGAAGTGTTTGCTTACTGGCAATAGTCCTTGAGAGGTCATAGAAAAAAATGCCAGTTAAAGTGGATGGAAAAAAAGCTTCAGAAATAGTATTTTCACATAAACTTAAACATGTGGAAAGAAACACACCCGTTGCAACAGAATTTTTATCCAAAAGAAAGAGCCCGTGAGCCTGCACTCTATACATGCCCTGTGTGAACAGCGTGGTAGCAACACTTGAATGCACTATGTTCGCCAAGCAGTGATCCTTTCGATTATGTTCTGCACACAGAGCCCATATGTGGTTGCCTTCCCTTTTGTTTTTAGCTTTTTCTGAGCTTGATAAAACAAAGAGACATTTTTTTTGTCAGTTTCATGAAGTTTATATAAAATATCTATGGGCACATTATAAAAGTCCGTTCATGAGGAAAACTGAAATGGTACTAAATTGTTAGTTGGGGTACTATTTTGGTTCTGACCTAAAATTTCAGACAAGGAATTTTATAGCAGCCCAAAGCTATTTCACTTTAAATTATTTTTTTATTAGAGAGAGAGAGACAAAGAGAGAGAAAAACACAAGGAAGGTGCTGAGGGAGGCAGAGAGAAACACACTCCCCACTATCAGGGAACCCAGCTTAGGTCTCAATAGATCCCAGGACCTTGAGATCATGACCGGAACCAAAGTCAGATGCTTCACTGACTGAGCCATCCAGGCGCCCCAAAGCTATTTCACTTTTTACAGAGAAAACAAGATTGAATCATTTAGGCAGTCTTTATAGAGTAATCACTGTACACCGTGTACTTAACTTGTGCTACCTCTGGTGAGCAGAAGGCTATTTACCTACCCTATAGATGCCAGCATTCCTGGGGGCTTGGAGCTCTGTTCTGGGGTTTTGTTTTTTTTTTTAAATCTCTTTGCCCACCTACCCTGGGCAGTACCATCTACTCCTGTGACTCTAACTACCATTCAAATAGTGGTAATTTCCAACTCAGTATACTAAAATAATTTTTTTTTACATTTTTTTAGATTATTCAATGCATAAGCAGCAATGGAAACACTTTTCAAAAGCATTCTTCTGAGATTCAAAAACACAGTGATATATTTTATTTATCATTATCCTGTTTAAAAAAAAAAAAGGCAAGCTAAAAAAAGCAAACTGGGAAACCCAATAGACAAAGCAAAACTTGAGAAGAGTTATTAAAAGCAAAGACCCACTTGGCTGGCTGAGTTGGTTGGGTGTGCAACTCTTGATTTTAGGGTTGTGAATTTGTGCCCCAACGTCAGGCATAGAGATTACTTAAAAATAAAATCTTAAGGGCAGCTCTGGTGGCTCAGCAGTTTAGCGCCGCCTTCAGCCCCAGGTGTGATCCTAGGGACCCTGGACCGAGTCCCACATCGAGCTCCCTGCATGGAGCCTGCTTCTCCCTCTGCCTGTGTCTCTGCCTCTCTCTCTCTCTCTGTGTGCCTCTCATGAATAAATAAATAAAATCTTTTTAAAAAATCTTAAAAAGGGGGCTGCCCATGGAAACACCCACTTTGATTTGTGGCCACCTTCTCATTCATTTCGACGGAATTTATTAATTAATGAAAGCTAGATTGAAGAAGAAAGTTTTCCTTATGTGCTTGTCATATTTTTAAGTGTAAACTTTTTTTATCAAAGTAAAATATGTATACAATAAAAAGGTGCACACGTTATTAGTGTACATCTCAAATGATTTTTCATTTCATACAGTCAGTACCTGGACACAGCACTCAGATGAAAACCTAAACCCAAATCTAAACCAAACTACCCAGAAGCTTAGCAGAAATCTCCTCATGCCATTTCCACTTCCTGATTATCCTTCCTGCACTCAGGAACTACTATCCTGACCTCTAAACACCATAAATTAGTTTTGCAAGTTTTTGAACTTTCTAAGATGTAATCATACAGTGTGGACATTTATAGGGATCACTTAGACATTATGGATAGTTGACTAGCATATGGAAAAATGTTCTGTGTCTGATCATCGACTAGATGTTCTCAATGTGTGTAAGTTGATTCCTTTTTTCTTTGTAAATGTGATTCTAGAATGAACCAGCAATACCACATACACAAGGTCTAGGAAACACTAAGGGGTTAGAAACTGGAAGCTTCATCATATTTTTCTCATAATTTTCTGCTCTCTCAGCAGTAACTCTGACAGTCCCTCTGGAGAAGGTCCCGAGTCTCAGAACGCCCTCAACAGCTACCAGATGGCACACAGGGCTGCTGCTTGGCATGGAGTTCCCTGGAGTGGCCCAAGGAGGCACCCTGCCCCATGAGGGTGAGCCCTCGGGGCCTTCCCTCTCTCACTATTGGCATTCAGCACCTGTGGAGCGTATAAGGCCATGTGTGACGTCAGCTGTATTTCACGCCACTAGTCTGGAATTAGTGACCTGTTTACAAAAGTCAGACTGCGCTTGCAGATGTGACAAAAAATAGGGAGGCCAAAAGGGTAGGCAACATATGACAGGCACTATATATAAACCAGAAGCACAGAATCCCCTTCTAATTATAAAAACACACAAAACATGTGCAGTCAAATCCAGCTTGAGCCAAATGCCACCATTTCCACACTCAGAATCTTCCAGAAAAAGAGCTCATTTAGATTTATGACTAAATCCCAGTGAGAAGTGCTTTATTCCTCCATCAGCACCCCCACATCCCAACTTCTGTTGTAGGGGAGTAAGTGCCATATTAGGTAATCTGGAAACCTCAGTGTCATTACTGATTAGTTACAGGTACATAAAAACATACCCCTTACCTAAGAGATGATATAACTTTGCCAGCCAATTTCAGAACTAGCTACTGTGGTATTTTCAGACTTAAAAACTTCCTTCAGACCAAGGATAACTTTCAAACAATGGTGAGTGAGCAGAGATAGTGCTGCTACCTTGGAAGACTACCCTCTTAATTTAGTTCTTTTCCCACATCATCTATGGTAGGGTTTTATTCAGAGTTACTCTCAAGAATTTTGAACCTGCAATTCCCTTGGCTTTTCTTTGAAACATCCTTTCCTTCAACAGGCATCCTGGTTATTACAAGTTAATACTGGATTATTATAGGGCAAGAGTGAATTGTGTGGGTCGAGGTAAATAAACATATCATTAAGGAGTAATGCATGGAAACAATCCCTGTGACTCAGTAAAAGGTCAATTTTAAAAGAGAAAAACAATGCCTTGACTCGACAAATACCCTGCTCTGATTGAATTCCCCTCCTATCAGATTGTGACTGCTTTACTGTAAGAGAAACCAGACTAATAGAACTAATCGGAAGATAATGGCATCATGGGAAACAGCGGGCCACTAAGATGGCTCTGGGTCAGGGCTGCTCTCTTCAGGCTGTAGGTGACTCTACCACCAGCCACCACCATCTATTCTGTTCCTCAGACCATTACCAGAGACAGTATGAGCCTTTCCATTACCCTCTTTTTTTTTTTTTTAAGATTTTATTTATTTATTCATGAGAGGCACACACACACAGAGAGAGGCAGAGACACAGCAGAGGGAAAAGCAGGCTCTATGCAGGGAGTCCTACGTGGGACTCGATCCCAGGACTCAAGGATCACGCCCAGGGCCAAAGGCAGGTGCTAAACCACTGAGCCACCCAGGGATCCCCTCCATTCCCCTCTTGAAGGAGCATGCCTCTCATGCAGGGTGGAGGATGGAAGGAGGGAAGATAAAAGGATGGAAGGACATAAGGATGGAAGGACAGAAGGATGGAAGGATGGAAGAGCAGGGTCCAGGAAAGAGACACAGGAGAAAACATGCCGATGAAAGGAAGCAGGGCTATAGGCTGGGGTGGGGAAGGCAGTCCTGGGAGAAGCAGGAACGGGACAGCCTGACCTTCTCTGATGTCCTTGCTGCAAAGACCAGGGCCTGGGAGAGACAGGCAAAGGCCACACAGTGCTAAGTCCCCTTCCTCTCCTCAGAAAGTTCTCTTGGTCTCAACTGAGTAAACAGCCAGTAGGACAGGGAAGGGGGGATGAGGAGACATAAGAGGAGATGAATAAGGGGCCCGGGGACTTGAGAAGGCTCAAGGGTGGTGGTCAACAGGTGACACAGAAGCAGAGGCCTTAGGGCAATCGAGTTCTGTTGACCCGACTGCTCTGACTTGGGCCTCATTCCTCAAACATCAGACTTCTCAAAGCATGCTCAGGACTTTCTCAGGCCAAGGTAAGGAGCAAGAGCTTGCGAGTGGGAGTAGCCATATCACCAGAGGAAACAACAACAGACAGGAGAGGCTCACCACAGACCCGGCTCAGGTGAGCAGGACACAAGATCCCACTACCTTCCCAAGGAAGATGGCTTGAACTGCGAGCCAGCACAGCCACTGATTTTAGAATCATCTTCTTGCTTCCCCCCATAGCCTGCTTTCTGAGATTCTGCTAATGAGCAGGAAAGACTGGAAGAGACAGGCAGGCAAAGAGAGTGGGAGCAGGAGCAGGGGAATGGCACTTCTCCACAAAGAAATCGGTCCTTGAATATTGGGAGCTGGGCGTGTGGGTGGTGAGTGACAGTGAAATCCTGAGATGATTTTTTTTTCCTCCAACACTGTTCAACTGCCATCCCCAAACCCCAAGGACAGAGGCAATCTGTGGAGTCCCTCTGTAATACTGCTGTGATGGCCAAGGGAGCAAAGGCCAACTCGACTTCAATTTGTACCGTTTGCTGAAGGCCACCCACCTTCTCAGAGGTGGCTACTCACAGCAGGTCAGAGCAAGATGCCCACTGTCCTTTCACTAACCAGCCTCCCACAATCTTGTGGAAGTGAGAACACTGAGAGTGGGCAAGACAGATGGGCCCAAAGAACTTGATTTCTCATCTTTTTTTGCCTCCACTCTCCCCTCCCCCAAGAGAAAGGCCAGTGTGTATGAAAGCGAGGAAATAACCAGAAATGAAAACTCCTTGCATTACTTCCTATCCCTCTCAGAGTTTAAATCCATCCTGAGCTAAAAGCAGTATGTCTGCCAAGACTG
Organism: Nyctereutes procyonoides; assembly: GCF_905146905.1. NCBI lineage: Eukaryota > Metazoa > Chordata > Mammalia > Carnivora > Canidae > Nyctereutes > Nyctereutes procyonoides. The sequence goes on along the minus strand of NW_026575033.1, from coordinate 6,478,408 downwards.
TCAATCAAGGCCTCAATGACTTGCCAGATTTTTCTGTGTGTCCCCTTGACTTACACCTGCAGCCTGCATCCATCCAAGTTAATGGGAGTTCCATGTGGGTGCTGCAGCCCACACGGTGGTCTCTGGTTTTACCCACCATGGCCTATAGGGGGAGGACTTTTCTCAAGCCTTTTAAAGAAGGGATAAAGCGGAGAGACAAGGGCTCTCCTCCATTTTTCCCCAGAATGCCACTCAGAGTTGGTAAAGCCCAATTACCTGTGAATCCCCCTGCAGGACCAGAACAAGGCACAGGGTGGAAGACACTGCTTGTCATTCAAGAGGAATTAATTCTCATTCACTGAGAGCCTTGTCTAGGCCAGTCACTTCTAAAATTCCTAACAATCGAGTGCATGAGAGACTTGCGTACACATTGGTTTGTAATAATAATAATAAAAATGTTTTCTCATAACAAAATTATGCAGAAGGCTCTAAGCGCAGAGGAAACACACAGCACTTGGGGGACAGCATGCGGGGGGGGGATTCAAAGAGTAGGCACTGCTTTGCATTGGGTGAATGGCTGCTGTTAGGAGCCCCCCCTTGCAGCCTAAGGTCAAATCTCTGGTACCCTTCTGATCATATGACCATGGGTAGGTAGGTTCCTTAACTTCGCCAGGACTTGGTTTTACGTCTCTAAAATAGGAATTGGACTGACAAATATATAAAGCATTCGATAAAGCACCCAGCACTTGGTTAGCTTTTTTTTTTTTTTCTTAAGATTTTATTTATTCCTGAGAGACACAGAGGCAGAGACATAGGCAGAGGGAGAAACAGGCTCGCTGCTGGGAGCCCAATGCGGGTCTCGATCCCAGGACCCTGGGATCACGACCAGAAAGAAGAGGACTCTTCTCAGTATTGCCATTCCTTCAGAGAACAGGGACAAGGGACTTGCGGCTGATTTTTTTAAGCTGTAAAGCAGATGTTTCTTCGGAATAAATAACATTGAATGAGCTCCTAAAAGTGACAGTATGCAAACCATCTTTTAATGATTAGGCAAGCATCTTTGCCTAGCATGCCACATGGGGTTTAATAAATATTAACTAGAGATGATTGCTCAGCCTCTGAAACAGTTAACAAGCACAAAGTGCCAAAAATCAAACCTATGAACATTTTACAGATTTAGGGTACATAGGAGTTGCTCTCGGCCTAGAAAACTCAATTTTCTCTTCCCTGTTTCACACGGACTCGGTTTTATAGGGAAAAGGTGGACTTGAATAGGTTATTTATTTGGAAACTCAGACCGGCTGCATAGGACTGTGGCACTGTCCTTCTCATTTAACCCCTTTGGAAATCTGATCTGTACTGATTTTTAAAAAGGAGGGAACAGTCAGGCATGCTTAATCTTTTCAAATAATTAAGATTTTATCTATGCCTTGCACAGCCTCTCCTGTTCTCCCTGGTTTGGCACTTAACTCTGCGTTTAAAACCTCCCTAATACGATAATGATAATGCCATCTTCTCCGTCATTATCTCGTGGTTGCAGGGCTATCTGACTGATCCCCAGTCAGGTTTTGGCGGCCACTGGCCCCTGCATTCCTGCCTGAGCCCTGCAGGAAACAGAGCCTCCGCAGCTGCCAGCGTTTATTTACACACATTCCTGCCTCAAATTGAATTAATGAGCATAATTTAACTCAGGCGATGTCCTCCCTGGCTCTCCTTCCTCTGCTCCACTGGCCAGCCTGTTTTCTCCCTCACACCCTCCCATGGAGATCTTACTGGAATGGATTCAGGCCCTCTGCTAGCATGGACAGAACTCCAGACTTCTCCTTTAACGTCCTACGAACCACGTGGGGCACTGGTTAGAATGTAGATCCTAGTCTGGCAGCTCCACGTTGGGGATTGAGATTCAGCATTTGAACAAAGCCTCTCTCTATGATACTGAGGCTGCCTGTCTGGGGGCCACACCTGGAGTAGCAGGGTTACTGAAGGCCTCACCTGCACTGAATATAACAAGCCATGTCCTCAATGAGTCATCGAAAGGCAAATGCTAACTTCTGATCTTTCCCATCAGTCTGATGTCAGGGGAGGTTTACCAAAAGATTCCCCATAGGGGATCTGTTTACCTTGTCTACCTTTCCCATGTGTGTACAGAGAAAACAGAGTAAGTCAAACCACAAGTCCCATGAACTCCTAAACACAGCCCTACACAAATTCCAAACTTAGGAGCTAAAGAAAGTGCAGAATTGGAATCCTGGGACCTTTAACTTTTACCCAAAAAGCAAAAGTAACCCCACCTAAGAAACTTCAGTGTGGATGTGGTTAGATGCAGGAGGTCTGTTTATTGCATTGGGCAGACCAATAAGGAATTTCCTGCATGCTATGCCAAAGTCAGAGCGCAAGGAACTTTCTCTGAAGTCTGTGCAGTGAAACCAGGAGCTCTCCTGTGTATTCACACATTGTATACCTTTGCTAGTTATCCCTGGCAAAAATCCTTCCAAATTCTACCAAGTGTGGAAAAGGATTAAAAGGGAAAAGAGAAAACCATCCCCCTAAAACAAAAGAAGGTAAATGAATATATTTGAAAACCGCTGTTGATGGGTTGGATTTTATTCTTCCTGGAAACGAATGCATGTAATACCTCCAGCAATAAATATCCTTAACCTTGGACCCCAGACTGTTTGTCCAGGTCCACACAACTCCATATCTGGCTGCTTCAATAGAGAAAGGCTTTCACGTTGAATTTTGCACAGAAAAGTAGATTTGGGGAATTTTTTTTTCTGAGAAAAGATTGAATTTATCACGAAACATTTTTCACTGAGAAACCAGTAAAATGAACCACCTTTTTACCTAAACCACAAAGACTGCAAATTCCTTTGCTAGAAAAGCTGGCTGCTTCTGTTGAAAAGATTAACTTATGCTGACTAGCTTTGGGGGCATGCAAGGGTACATGTGGTTGTGTTTTCAGTGTACATGTAATGACAAATAGTAGCTACTGCAAGGGGGAAGAATGGTAGCTTATCAATACTATTTCCTGACTATAAAAGTTCTTCCAGCAGATGCATATGTATTCACCTGAATGTATTCCAGAAGAATCTTCAAAATGCCTAAATTCTGCAAAAACAAAGTTCATCTGAAACTTAACTTTGTTACCACTTACAGCCTCACTGTCAGGATTATAAATGGGGTAGCAACTTCCCTTGGTTTTAGTAACTAAGTCTCTCAAGCTGAACCTGCCACAGTGTTTTAATTAATATGACGGAACAATGCTAACCACATTTTTTTCTCTTCTCTCCCTTTTTTTTTTTTTTTTTGGTTGCTCCTGACTGGATAGTAACCTGAGAAAACAAAGAAATTACACTTTTTAATCTGATGGAAAGTTTAGCTCTTGTGACAAGGGGCAACCCTCCTATGGATCGGCTACTGGATATTCTTGATGCACTAGGAAGAGGAAAATTGTTATTTGAATTGTTATAGATAAGTTTTAGGTAATTATCTATCTACAGATCATTAATTTCTGATTTTAGGATTAGCTGAGATTTGATTATCCATCACAGGCCTCTGTTCCAAACAGGCCACACCATGGACAGTCCCTGCAGCTTCTGTCCTGGATGCCACCCCCTCTTTACCATCTGCATTTTTAAAAACTATTTATTTATTTATTTATTTATTTATTTATTTATTTATTTATTTACTTATTTATGTGTGTGGTGTCTCAGAGACAGAGAGAGAGAGAGAGAGAGAGAACACATGGAGAAGGAGAAGCATTTTTCCCACTGAGCAGGGACCCCGACCTGGGGCTCGATCCCAGGACCCCAAGATCATGATCTGAGCCAAAGGCAGATGCTTAACCGACTGAGCCCCCCAGGTGCTCCTACCATCTACATTTTTAAGTATGCTAAGCTCAGGTCTGCCTTTCCCCAAACTCTAGTATTCTTACAGGGAGGACTCTTGCTTTGTCTCTACTCATTACTGAGTATGATATAGTGTGACTGTACTTCTCAAAAATACTCCAATTACCTGTTGAGTTAAGCAACTTTTCTTCTAAGAGAAGCTGTGCCAGAAAAGGTCTAGGATTCCCCTCACTCCTTTCCCATATGGAAGCCCAATGGAAAAGATGTTTTTCCCTCCTGTTATTTGTAGGAGAATGTGGGCACTGCCAAGATCATTATAAAATACATTTGGGTCAGCTGATAATAAATCTGCTAGAAAAACCATCCACAGAAAGGAAATGGCTGGTGCACAGCAGCAGACTGGGGTGGTCCATCACATGTTCCTGCCTGCACTTCAGGTATCTCAAGGATTATTTCAGGTACCTCAAGGATTATTTGGAGAAGTTGAGTCCCGAGCCCATCACTAGAAGAGGCACATAGCTAATGGCCATGGTGCCAGGTGGTGTCCTGACCACATGGTCCCAGGGTGGCCTCCATGGGTTCTACCAGCCTTCTTAGCCTAGTTCTTAAGCCTTTCCGTACATTCTGTGGGTTGCATCACTTCCTTCCACATATTCCTTTTCTGTTTATCATGTCAAAGTCAGTTTTCTTTTCCTTTGTTCACTGCAACCAAGGACCCTGACTGGTGTAATGAACAACAACAAAAAAAAAGTGAAGCATATTTGGTTTATAGCCCCAAACAGGCAAGGTCAAGTCTAATGGCCAATGGAATAGCCTGCTCTCCCTCAGAAGACTTCATTCAGTGCCACTACTGGAGATATTTTCCTGGGTGTTCAGTGAAAAGAATTTCTAAGAAAGAGACACTAGCAAGGAATAAGAAATTTAAGTTTTAAGATTTCTTTTCCCATGGAAATAAAGCCACAACAAAAGATAATATCCAGAGTCCTGATTCTTTGAGTTAACTTAAAATCTTGTCCTCAATGCCAAATACCCTTTCCTCCTTTGCCACTTCAACATGGCCTATAGATCGTGTGCAGACCACTTGTGTCCTATTGGAGAAAATAACATAAAATATGTCATGAGACTGGTGGGACAATGCTATAAATGCTGTAATGCAAGCCCACCAGCACAAGTGAAAATTAATGATGCTAGGTGCATCTCTAGATGTGTTGGGTGGAACTCTGGTGATGAGGGGGAGTAAAGGGAAGGTAGCTTTAAGGTTGAAGCCTGTGTGACTGTGGAGGGTGGTAATACCCCTGCAGAGGAGGAACCAGGGAAGGCATGAGAGCCAGAGGAAGAAAATGAAGATTTCAGAGGCTAAGCAAGTGGCTGACACAGAACTGGTCAAAATTATTTAGATTCACCATATGGTTGGTACCATCCTATAATATTACTCGTTGGTTTTTATACAGATTGTACAACAAATAACAACCCAAAATGTCTGAGATAGCCTGATTGGCAATGATTTGGGGAGGATGAATATAATCATTTAGCTTATATTCCAGCCCTTTCCTCCCACCTCAGTCATTGGTTCCTTCAACGCTTACTGAAATGTCTTCTACATGCCAATGACTGTGCTTTCCTCAAAAGTTTTCCAACCCACGGGAAGAACTGAAAACCTAGTTTTCTCCAATGTTAAGTGGATGTGAGTGGCTCAACTATCAACCTTTTGCTTATAATCTATTTACCAAATTATTTTCTTATGTAATCTTCTAAGATTGACATGTATTTCAGGTTTTGAAGGCTGTCTTTCCACCTACAGTATGGGCTCTGTTAGGAAGCCATTAGAAAAGGAGCATTTTCTCCTTTGATAGCAACTGCACGCAACGAGTAATGTCCTCATGAGCTCTTAATGAACAAAACTACTTTCCAAGCCATGTCTGAAGGGTTGAAGGGCTTGTAAAAATGGTTTGAGAATTCACGGAGATAGTGATGTTAGTAGTAAACAGCATGAGAAGGGCTTTCTCGGCAAAACTGTGATCAATAAACTACAATGTAAACTTAAGCCATTATAGTGGTGGACAAAAGCTTAGAAAAACCCTCGTGCTAAAGAACAGGAGAGAAGATATCCTGTAGGTGGCAGCCCGGGTGGCTCAGCGGTTTAGTGCCGCCTTCAGCCCAGGGTGTGATCCTGGAGATCCAGGACCAAGTCCCACGTCGGGCTCCCCGCATGGAGCCTGCTTCTCCCTCTGCCTGTGTCTGTGCCTCTCTCTCTCTCTCTCTCTCTGTGTCTCTCATGAATAAATAAATAAAATCTTAAAAAAAAAAAAAAGATATCCTGGAGGAAACTACTACTGAAAGGGATCTTGAGTTAAGAGAAAGTGAAGAGCAGGGGGTGGAAATAACAGAGAACATCAGAGGGAAAAAGAGTCAAGAACTAGCTTCAAAGAAGGCAAAAAATATATAAAACTAAGGAAGACAAGCAACTTTCTATGAAACTGAAAGCAAAATGACATGGAAAATTCCGAAATAATACATCTTCAAACACATCATATTATTAGTTAGATGTTCAATGTTTAGAGCGTTGAGTTTTGGAAGCTCATCTCACCCCATCCAGTTTAGAGAATGAAGAGGTGGGCTCTGGAGACCACCCGAACCCAAACTGCAACTTTCTAGAACAACCACCCAATATTTCAGGTACATAAACAACATTGAGAAATAAAGGAGTAATCCCATTTCTCTAAGAGAAAAAAAGGTTGTTTTGGGGAGAAAGTAGCCCTAAAATGGCATCTATCTGGTAGGTGGCAGCCTATCACTAAGACCTATGTTAGAAGGACTTCAAAAAAGCTTGAGCAGAATTCACATTCATGCTGTATATGAGAATACTGCCTTCATTAGGTTATTCCACTATGTTTGAACCATCAAAAACACTGGGGAAGAAAAGGATTAGTTTTTCTTTTAACAAAATGAACAAATCCCCAAGTAGACAATTTTGCTAGTTTTCTAAAATTGCTTCTTGATTTTATATTTCCTGTTCAAAACAAACTATTCTGACATAATAAGTTGTTTTCTAAAATCATGGTCATCTCATATTTTAAAAAATCGCATTTAGAATCAACAAGTTTATATTACAGAAAACTACCATAATGCCCTAATGCAATTCTCTTTGAACGATGGAAGAATTCAATGTGTACGTGTGTGTATGTGTTTTACCACCCAGGCAAGGGCTTTTTTTTTTTTTTTCACTTTAAATGATTTAGTAGTCAGATAAGTTAACACAAAATAACTCATATGTCCTCTATTTCCTTTTGTTTCTAAGAATTAATTTTCCCACATTAATCATAAAAAGGGAAGATCCTGACTTCCTGTCTTATAGAACTTTTATGCATGGTCGATTTTTCTCTTTCTAGATGCTATGACTAGGAAACTCAATAACTCTGCAATTTCCTTCAGTGAAATGTGAAAACCCTCCCCCTCCAGATTGCCTTGTCCCACCTGGCCTTCTCTGTCACATTAAGACTTCTGGTGCTCCCTGTTATCAATCACATTTCCCTCCCTCATTTTCTTCCTCTCTTCTTCCGCTTTTGGTTTTACTGGATACAGAATCACTTTACTGACTGCTTTTCTTTCCTTTACTTATGATGCTCTGTTAGAGACAAAAAGTTTCAAATCATAAACTTTTCCTTTTCTTGTAACATCACTTTACTTGACACTAAAATTCTATGCCCCAACTTGGCTCTTGGTTCCAGATCCACTCATGCTTTAAATCTCTTTTCTAAGGCAATCAAGGAGCCTGGAATGCTCCACCATCTGGCTGAGGTCCAGTCCCCACAGAGAAGGTCTATTTCTTCCATGAAATCATCCCAGATTTATCAGAGGCCAGCTGCCACCTAAATTCTCCCTAACCTTGACCTTTTTTTGACCAAAACCTAACTATGAACTTATATTTATTACTCCAAATATATTAGTCCCTTCAATATAATAAGGAAAATGGGATCCCTGGGTGGCGTAGTGGTTTGGCGCCTGACTTTGACCCAGGGCGCGATCCTGGAGACCCGGGATCGAATCCCATGTCAGGCTCCCGGTGCATGGAGCCTGCTTCTCCCTCTGCCTATGTCTCTACCTCTCTCTCTCTCTCTGTGACTATCATAAATAAATAAAAAATTAAAAAAAAATTAAAAAAAATATAATAAGGAAAATGCCATCCACTGATATAGTGGGTTAGAGAACTTACATTTCTGCCAAATGCACTATCTTTAGCTTTATCTCCCATATTAAGACCACTGGATAATGATTAGCTTAGCACTTTCTCCACTTGTGTACTCAAGAATTCATCTTTATCCATTTTTGCTTTTCCTTTACTAGCAGTTCCAAAACAAACACTTGCCATGAAATAATTTAACCTTACTATCAATCCTTTACAAATACCAGTATCAATAAATACTATATCCCAGATATCACCCACGTAAGCTAAAGTAGCCTGGCTACAATTTTATTATTTTATTTTATTTTATTTTATTTTATTTTATTTTATTTTATTTTATTATTTTATTTTATTTATTTATTTTTTTAAAGATTTTATTTATTTATTCATGATAGTCACAGAGAGAGAGAGGCAGAGACACAGGCAGAGGGAGAAGCAGGCTCCATGTAGGGAGACCGATGTGGGATTCGATCCTGAGTCTCCCGGATCGCACCCTGGGCCAAAGGCTGGCGCTAAACCGCTGCGCCACCCAGGGATCCCTATTTTATTTAAAGATTTTATTTATTTATTAAAGAGAGAGAGAGAGAGAGAGGCAGAGACACAGGCAGAGGGAGAAGCAGGCTCCATGCAGGGAGCCTGACGTGGGATTTGATCCCTGGTCTCCAGGATCATGCCCTGGGCTGAAGGCAGGCGCTTAACCGCTGAGCCACCCAGGGATCCCTGGCTACAATTTTAAATGGAGATGTTCTAGAGATCTTTTTTTGAAAAGATTTTATTTATTTATTTGATAGGGAGAGCAAGCATGAGCAGTGGGGAGGGACAGAGGGAGAGGGAGAAGCAGACTCCCCGCTGAGCAGGGAGCCCGATGACATGGGGCTTGATTCCAGGACCCCAAGATCACAACCTGAGTCAAAGGCAGACACTGAACTGACTGAGTCACCTGGGCACCCTGTTCTAAAAATATAATAATCTGGAAATTATTCTTTGGGTGGGAAAAACACATTTTTTTAGCTACTGCTTTTTTAGCACACTTAAGGAAAAATGCTAAATTCATTAAACTATCACTTATTACGCACAGATCCTTTCTAGGCTATTTCCAAATGTTTGAATGTGTGGCATCTGTTTTCATTATCAATTCAGCAAATGGATATTAAGAACCTATTGCACAAAGCCAAATCCATTCCCCAATTCAATATGAGAGGTGTTTCATTTAATTTTGTTAATTCACTCATTTAAATATTTACTGAATGCTAGGAAAGACAGGAGACAGGTTTCAAGGCTATATTGAAGAGCACTCACTTTCCTCTTATAGCTTCCAGTTTAGAGGAAAAAACTGATATAAACTATGAAATCACATCAATGTATTTAAAACACATTTTTAAAAACTGTGGCAAAAAAACACATAACAAAATTTATCATCTTAACCCTTTTTCAGTATGTAGTTTAGCAGCATTAACTGTGTTCACACTGTTGGGCAATATATCTCAAACTTTGTTGTCTTGCAAAACTGACACTTTGTTATACCCATTAAACACTACCTCGTCTCTCCCCTGGCTTTCTAGCCCCTGGCAACCACCATTCTACCTTCTATTTCTATAAACTTGACTTTTCTAGGTAGTTATATGAGTGGCATCATAATGGATTATCCCTTTTGTGCCTGGCTTATTTCATTTAGCATAATGTCAAGGCTCATATGTATTACAGCACATGACAGGAGTTCTTTCTTTTTGAAGGCTGCATAATATTCCATTGTATATATAGATTGCCTTTTGGTTACCTATTCACCCGTCAGCAGACATTTGGGTTGTTCCTCTTTCTTAGCTGTTGTGAATACTACTGCTATGAACAAGGTTGTACAAATATCTCTCCAAGAGCCTACTTCCAATTCTTTTGGGTATATACCCAGAAGTGGAATTGCTGGGTCAAATGGCAATTATGTGTTTAATTTTTTAAAGTTTATTTATTTAAACAATTTCTACACCCAATGTGGGGCTTGAACTCACAACCATAAGATCAAGAACTGCATGCTCTACCTACTAAGCTGCCAGGTGCCTCTCTGTGTTTAATTTTTTTGAAGAACTTCCATACTACCTACTGTACCTGGTGTACAGTGATACACCATTTTACAGTCCTACCAACAGTGTACAAGGATTTCACTTTTCTACATTTTCATAACACTTGTTATTATTTTTTTTAATAGTGGTCATCCTAATGGGTATAAGGTATTATTTTGTGTACACGTGTAAATTTTTCATTGTGGTTAAGTGCAACAAAAGGAGAGGTAAGTAATGTTAAGGGCACATATGCTAAGAGGATTTAATTCTGGTCAGGAATGCAAGGAAGGGCACCCTCATGAGGTAATGACTCATGTGAGGTCTGAAAAGTATATAAACATTAGCTAGGTGGAAGGCAGAGACCAGGCTATTCAGAAGGAGAGAAGTAGGTGCAAAAGCACTGTGAAAGCACTCCAGGAAGTGAGAAACCGGCGGGGATGGAGTGAGGAACCGTAGGACAGGAGTGGGTCAGGGCTTCACAGGGCCTCGGGAACCAGGTAAACAATCTAGAACTTTATCCTGAAGGCAACAAGAAGCAGGGGAACAACCACATCAGATTTGTGTCCTGAAAGCCTATTTTGACTATAAGTAGAGCAATGGATCCAGACAGACTGGATGATAGATAGCTAGTGAGAAGGCTACTGCAATAGTCTAGGCAAAAAATGCTATAGGACCAACTAACTGGATGGGCTAAAAATGGAGAGAGAAAGATATATGTAAGAGATATTTAGGAGGTTAAAATGACAGAGGGCTTGTATTAAGTATCATGATGGAGAAAAGGGGCTTGGAACTCTATAAGGAAAAAAGGACACAGGATTCACATGATCTTAGAAATGACACAATAGGGATCCCTGGGTGGCGCAGCAGTTTGGCGCCTGCCTTTGGCCCAGGGCGCGATCCTGGCGACTCGGGATCGAGTCCCACATTGGTCTCCCAGTGCATGGAGCCTGCTTCTCCCTATGCCACCACTCTGTGTACTTGTGTGTGCTCTTTTTGTCAAATAAATAAATAAATAAAATCTTTAAAAAAAAAAGAAATGACATAATAATCCTACTTAGAAATTGCCACGTATTGAACAAATTAACCATTTATTAGTAACAGATCTAATTTATTTTTGGTGCCATAGATTATTATTGCTCAGCTGGTTGCAGTGTGACATAAATGTGACCAGAGTCCTGGATCCTGACCCCTTCTCTCCCACATTCAGGAGGAAATGTCTGGCCAACACTTTGGAAAAACTACTTAAAATCAGACCCACACTTTATAAATCATGGTTTATAAACTCTGCTTAAAGCAATTAATAAGCATAGATTAAGAGCTTGGTTGTCTGATTTAATTTTTAGGGAAAGCATTATGTAAGAGTCAAGACCCTTTTAAGAGCAAGCAGCTACAATGAAAGTTAGGTAGTCACTACCCTGCATGTAGGGAAGGGACTTGGACCAAGCTTCTCCCAGGTCCCAATCTTATCTAAGGCTGGGTTTCCTTACTTCTTAATCTTACTTGCACTAAATTGAGCTTTGGAAAATGAAGCTGTATTTCCAATTCTTAGTTGGTCAAGAGCTGTGCTGTCCAGTACAGTGGCCACTGGCCAGAGGTGGCTCCAGGTCTGATCTGACTTGAGATGTACCATACGTCTAACATACACAGGGGATTTCAAAGATTTAGTACAAAAAAAGAACATAAATTATCTCAATAATTTCTTTCAATGTTGGGCTAAGTATATTAATAAAACTAATTTAACTTATGATTTTTTACTTTTTTAATGGAGCCACTAGAAAACTGAATGTTATACATATGTCTCCCATTATGTTTCTATTGGATGGCAGTGCTCAGGACCATTCAACTCTCACATTTTGAATTATTGGCTGTCAAGGGGAAAAGACCTCTCTCAGAAAAACTTCCGTTTCTTAACATCTCTGTCTCAAACAATTAGTCCTACCCAAGGCTGTCTTCTTGTTTTTGGTGGGGAAGGAGGTGAGGGAAGCTACACGTAGGCAATATCCCTTGGTGCTCAATGTAGAGACAAAGTAGAAAAGTTCACCAGCTGCTTTTCTGCATCATATGCAGAATGACTGCCGATTTTCCAGAAGGATATGAGAGTTTCATCTTAACTTGACTCAGTCAGTTTTACCTTTTGTGTCTGTGACTTAGCAATTTCTTCATTTTCAGAAGTACCAGAAATCAAACTCCAATGATCTTGAGCAAAAATGGGAATATATCAATTTATACAGCTTCAAGCAGAGCTAGATTCAGCAGTGCACTCAGTGCCATGTTCTCTCAGTTCAGCTTTCCTCTGTGCCCTGTTCATCCCCAGCCAGGCTCTCTTTCTGTGGTGGTCACTGGCAGTTCCAGCCTGACATCATCCCTGTATAACAAACCCAGCAGCAAGAGTGCTTTCTTCTTCCCTTACTAGTTTCTGTAGAATAAAACTCCCAGTGTGGGTCATCATGCCCATTCCTGGATCAGTCACCGTGGCCCATGATATGAATATCCTGGTTGGCTCGTCCTAGGTGGCAGATTCAGACCCCAAGGTGGAGCAGAGGCAGAACCAGCACTGTCTAAACAACACATTCTGGAAAAGGGGGAAGGGATTTAGGGGCCAGAAAAATGGGAAGCAGATGTAGGGCAGGGGATTGGTGGCAAGATGCTCTGGCACCTAGGATGCAAAAGGCATGTTTGCTGCTGCTGAGCCGAGTGGGTGGGACTTGCTCAGAAGTCTACATATTTAAACATGTCCTTCTTTCAGTTTCTATCCTATATTACAATCAGGTTGTGGTAATCAAAAAACTAAAGCAAAACTCATGAATGAATGTGCACTATAGGCACAGACACAGGAAACTTGTGTTTCTCTTTTCTCATATTTAGCCAAAGGAATGCCAAGCACTTAGTATAACTGGTTAGTCTTGGTTCAAAAAGCATACAATCTTGATGGATTCTGATTTTTTTTTAAGATTTTATTCATTTATTCATGATACACAGAGGCAGAGACATAGGCAGAGGGAGAAGCAGGCTCCCTGCAGGGAGCCCGATGTAGGACTTGATCCCAGGACCCCAGGATCGCAACCTGAGCCGAAGGCAGATGCTTAACCACTGAGCCACCCAGGTGCCCCGAATTCTGATATTTTGTGATGTCAGTGGCCGCAAGCGTAACTGAAGATCTTGCCTACTTTAAATCTTTTCACTATTTTCATCTTCTTAGGTTCTGTCAACAGCAGCTTTATATCACTGTTTATACAAAAGAGGAAGGTCCTGGCCTGCCCTTAATAGCACGTGGTGATTCTATGGAGTCTAACCTTTCTTGCAAGGTTATCTTTCCTTGCACAAATCCATTATGTGCTGGCCTTTCTCAGGCAGCTCTCCACCTCCTAAACAGAACAAACCTGAAGAACCCTGTTATCTCTGGGCAGGAGGACAATGCTCCCCCACGATGGTCACCCAGACAAAGCTATTTTCCTCTGCAGATGTCGGGGCAAGTCAACCCCTGCCTAGAATCTCTCAACTCCAGTGCCCCACATACACATTTCCACATGTTTGGAGAAAGGAAAAGTTCAAAACCACATCAAATGTACTCTGTGACCACGGAGTATAAATATTACAAACAAACAAAATCAGCATGTAATGTGTACTTTAATTTGCTGACAGATATTTAAAAAAATTAACATCCGAATGAATGGCAAATGCTAACACCACAACAAAACCTTTCACTGAAGAGAAAAATAACTCACAATCAAAGCCGCCTGGTCTCTAATTAGCACACAGCATCCTTGAAACAAGAGGCCAAAATAAAATAAACTGCCAAAAGAAAGAGAACAGTTGTGGTGGGTGGATGTGTGTGTGTGTGTGTGGGGGGGGGAAGGAGGCAGGAACTAAAAAATTAGGCTTTCCATGAGGTACTTTAAAAAAAGACATAGTCTGAAACCTTCTTTCCTGGGGTTCGAGGCCAGAAGATTGCAGCTCAAACTCAGTGTATGTGTATGCTTCTGACTCTATGATCATGTTTTAAAAATTCTACTACACTGCAGGGCAAGTGATTTCAGATGCAACTGAATAAGAGTAAAATTTTAAGGGGATTCAACTGACACCTGGCTTGGACCATGCATCACCCTGGGTGCTCTCTATGGTGACCACGTGTGGGCATCCATACCCTGGAGTCTAGCAGACTTGGCAAGACTCAGCTACTCCATTCCATAGCCGGACCAAAGTGCTGCTGCTTTCTTCCCAACCCTCTGTACTCTCCTAGGGCTGGTAGGTTTATCAGGTGAGCTAACACGTGATTCACTGTGTAATTGCCAACGTATAGCAATTTATTCCTGTATTTACAGGAAGGTACATCTGTCTGAGACATAGTTCTCGGTAAACATCACCGACCATTATTCACCTGCCTTGGTTTCTTCAATCTCCCTATTTGTTTAAAAAGATTTTATTTATTTGACAGAGCACAAGCAGCTGCAGGCAGAGAAGGAGAGGGAGGAGGCTCCCTGCTGAGCAAGAAGCCCCATGTGGGCTCCATCCCAGGACTCTGGGATCATGACCCAAGCCAAAGGCAGATGCCTAGCCAGCTGAGCCATCCAGGTGGCCTTCAATCTCCCTATTAACTCCAAAGTAGATACTATCTACTCCATATACTTGATGAAAAGGAGGCTCAAAATAACACAGTTGCAGACAGTACGAACAATGGACTCAACTTTATGTATTCTTAGGCATTAGGTTAACAGGGTTCAAATTCCACTTTCAATGTCAGGATTTGCACTGAAGAGAGAGGTTTGATTCTGGTGACCCCAAAACTCAAACTACTTCTGCAGATCCCGTCAGGCTTGGCACAGAAGTAACCAGGAGAAAGTGGTGCTGGCCCCATTCCTGCCTGTGGAAAGAATCTTTAAAAATGTACTTTCCCCCTTGTTCAGAAATCAGGGAAAGGCAAACAAAAACAACTTGGCATGACATGAAACAAATACAAAGGCCATGTTCGGATGGAACTGTTATTCGATGCCTGAATTTTCTGATTTTAGAGCCCAAATATTTATAGGCCTGGGAGAACTCATCTTGATATCTCTGATCAAGGGAAGGTTTGTTTTTCTTTTCATTATCGATAAAGAATTTTTGGTTATAGTTTCAAATTTTTCCCGGTGTAGAGATTGTCTCTGACAGGAATTAGTGTGTGGTGCCTTTAAGGAAGGCAAACATGAGAGGAGGAGCCCCTGGTCATCACAGGTGATAAGAGTTAACAGATAACAGGAGAAACCAGAGTCCTTTTTCATTTTGCTCTCATTTTGTTATTTATTCAGATAAAAACGGCATCCAGAAACACAGCAAGTCAATCTTATCATTACACAAAATGTATGAGTTTAAAAGCCAGAATGAAAATCAGGCTTTAGCAAATAATTTGGCCAAATTCAATAAACAAGAAAGCTTGTACAAAGAAGATGCCAGAAAGTTATTTCAAGCCAAGAGGCAAGTCTCTACTGATGGGATTTTCTACCTATCAGGCTGACCACTTTTCACACAAGCTAGGTCATAGGCTTGTGTACATTATTTGAGGAAAACAGAACCTGCTCTATTCAATGCTGCTGTGTTATTCCAATAAGATAATTCCTACAAGCTTGTGGTATTCATGTTAGATGTTTCTGGGATGTTATTACCTAAAATACTAGTAACTGTGACATTAAAAGTAATTCTTTACCAAATATTTATTTATTTATTTATAATTTAAATTTTACTTAGTTAACATACAGGGTAATATTGGTTTCAGGAGTAGAATTCAGTGATTCATCACTTACATAGAACTCTCAGTGCTCATCACAGCAAGTGCCCTCCTTAATCCCCATCTAGCTTCCCCCATCAGCCTTCAGTTTGTTCTTTATTGTTAATAGTCTCTTATGGTTTATTTCCCTCTCTACCCCTCTCTACCACTGTGGCAATCCAGTGGTTCCCTTCTCATATGTTCATCTGTTTTCTTTCTTAAATCTTATATATGAGTGAGATCATAGAATAACTGTCTTTCTCTATCTTATTACACTTGGTATAATACTCTCTAGCTCCATCCACACCATTGCAAATGGCAAGGTTTCATTCTTTTTGATGCTCAAGTAGTATTCCATTGCATATATATATATATATATATATATATCACAGCTTCCTATCCATTCATTAGTCAGTGGACATTTGGGCTCTCTCCCCAGTTTGGCTATTGTGGATAATGATGCTATAATAAACACCAGGGTGCATGTATCCCTTCAAATCTGCATTTTTATATCCTTTGGGTCTAAATACATAGTAGTGCAATTGCTGGGTCACAGGGTAGTTCTATTTTTAACTGTTTGAGGAACCTCCACACTGTTTTCCACAATGGCTGCACCAGTTTGCATTCCCACCAGCAGTGCGTGAGGGTTCCCCTTTTTCTGCACCCTCACCAGCATGTTGTTTCCTGGGTTAATTTTAGCCACTCTTACAGGTGTGAGGTGGTATCTCATTGTGGTTTTCATTTGCATTTCCCTGATGATGAGTGATGCTGAAGATCTTCTCATATGTCTGTGAGCCATCTGTATGTCTTCTTTGGGAAAATGTCTGTTTATGACTTCTGCCTATTTCTTAACTGGGCTATTTTTTTTTTGGGGGGTGTTGGGTTTGATAAATTCTTTACAGATTTTGGATACTAACCCTTTATCTAATATGTCATTTGCAAATATCTTCTCCCATTCCATAGGCTGCCTTTTAGTTTTGTTGATTATTTCCTTCACTGTGTAGAGTTTTTATTTTGATATAGTCCCAAAAGTTCATTTTTGCTTTTGTTTCCCTTGCCTGGGACGATGTATCTTGTAAGAAGTTGCTACGGCCAAGGTCAAGGAGGTTTCTGCTTGTGTTCTCCTCTAGGATTTTGATGGTTTCCTATCTCACATTTATGTCTTTCATCCATTTTGAATTTATTTTTGTGTATGGTGTAAGAAAGTGGTCCAGTTTCATCCTTTTGCATGTGGCAATACAGTTTTCCCAGCACCATTTGTTGAAGAGACTGTCTTTTTCCCATTGAATACTCTTTCCTACCTTGTCAAAGATTAGTTGACCATAGAGTTGCGGGTCTGATTCTGGATTATCTCTTCTGTTCTGATCTACGTGTCTTTTTCTGTGCATTACCATACTGTTGATGACAACAGCTTTGTAATATAGCTTGAAATCTGGAATCATGATGCCTCAAGTTTTGTTTCTTTTTCAGGATTGCTTTGGCTACTCGGGGTCTTTTGTGGTTCCCTACAAATTTTAGGATTGTTTTTTCTAGCTCTGTTAAGAATGCTAGTGGTATTTTGATAGGGACTGCATTAAATGTGTAGGTTGCTTTGGGCTGTATAGACATTTTAATGATATACGTTCTTCCAATCTATGAGCATGGAATGTTTTTCCATTTCTTTGTGTCCTCTTTAATTTCTTTCACAAGTGTTCTAAAGTTTTTGGAGATATTTTACCTCTTTGGTTAGGTTTATTGCTGGGTATCTTACTTTTTTTTTTTTAACCATATCTTTAAATAAATCTGTAAGTCCCCAACTTTGAATATAGTATAATATAATACAATAGTATAATATAATGTTAACCCTTAAGCTTGTTTTTTTTTAAAAGCACCTATTTCCTTGATTGACTATATGCTGATGACTATAAAAGAAACATCTTAACATCTTATGTGTGGGTGGCATATCTTTCCTAGGTACTTGCTACTCAGATGACAGGCAGCAAGAAGCATGGGTGTGGGGTCGGGGGGACTTGAGGCTATTTTCTTTTGGTGGTTCAACAATCACATAAGAGACTTTGGTTGTTTTTTGTTTTTAGATCACATCTTTCATGGCAGCAGCAAGACACTGGAGGTAGCTTCCCTCCATGTAATTGAACAGCTCTGGGCAGCACAGTAGCAACTACATTACACATAAGAGAAGCCCATCTCTTTGATGGACTTCTTTCAGGAGCAAATGGACTTCTGACATAGAAGCCAATGAATGTCTCCTGTGTCTCCTGAAAGGTTTCTGAATCACTTACTACAGAAGGGGCTGGGATCAAGCTCTCCCCTGGAGTCAGAGGTGAAAATGACTCCCCAAAGGTGCTGGGTCTCTTACACAAGGTCTGGTATTTGACTACATCCTAGGCCCCTTCAGAAAGGGTGGTAGAGGATGGATGGTGGGGGTGAAACAACCATATCTCACACCAGGAAGGTTAACCTGGGCACAAGTCCTCTCCTGACCCTGGTCAGACTTTATCCTATAGAGATGTCCTGGAACCCCAGCTGAGCAAAGATGGTGATTCATGGGGCCATTACTCTCCTCTCTCATCTCCCAGAGCATATGCCACCTGGAAACAAAAACCCCTCTTTTTACATTTGTGTGGAAAATACCTGGGCCTGAGATCTTACCAGGCTATAAATTCCAGGAGCAAGGAGTCACTTAGGGAAGAAAAGTAGTGGATCCTTTTGACCAACGATGGCCAAGCAGCAACCACTCCTCTTTCTGTGTACTTTTAGTCCATTGGGATTTGTACTGTATACACAAGGGTGAGTATAAAATTCAAATGTAAACCCACTCCTGTCTTTAGGATTAAAAAAAAAAAGCCTGTCATATGCCAGAAACTGGCTGGAGCCTAGAGCTTGGCACTGCAGACAAAGTTAGCAGTTTGTAGGCTTTGAAGTGAAAGTTTTTTCCTCTCTGTTTTACTAGCAATGAAAAGAACGTTAAAGGAAAAACACCAAAGTTGATGAGGAATATTTTTCCATGGTGAACGATGTAATGTCTTTCAGTAGAATTCTCTATTTAGAAAGCTAGGTGCCTTCAAGCAGTCACTGGCGTAGATACCTGCCATGTCTTACATAACCACTGCCCAGAGGACATAAATCATCTGTGAATATTTTCAATATACCATCTTCTCCTAGAACACCCTGCATGACTCAAACACTGCGATAGGGTAATATTTTAGGTGTTTTGGAGCAGTGGTTCTCAAACATTAAAGGGAGGAATAGCTTGGAGTTTTATTAAACTTTCAGAGGCTGGGGCTATGTACCCAGGGACTGTGGTTCTGTGTGTGTGTGTGTGTGTGTGTGTGTGTGTGTGTGTGTATTGCAAGAATATATTCTCTGGGTGGGGAGAAGGTTGTTTTCTAACAAGCAACCCAGATGACTCAGATGCAGGTAGGTCACTGGACCTTACTGAGAAACAGCATATCTAGAACCTATACAATGTTAAAATTCTTGGCCAAAAGAATTAGGAATTGAAGTCACAATATTTCTATTTGTAAAAGTTAAAAAATAATTGGTTACTCCACGAAAAAGATCAGGCATGTTTCCTATTTCCCTCAGGTTTTCTTATTATATCTGAAACACATCCTCTGAGATAATTAGGGGGGGGGGGTAATATTATCCTGACTTTGTTGATAAGGAAATTAACATAGGTTAAGCAATTTACCAAAGGTTATTACAAAGCTAGTTGGGTCAGGTCTCTAGACTTTTATACAGACTTCAAATGAGATGGCATCCCTTCAGATACTCAAGTCAAAAAGCCTTGAGAAGTATGTGAAGAAAATATAAATATGTTTCCCGATCTAGGTTTAGATAGTTTTCCTCATCTCTCTAATTGAAAGTTCTCCTTCAGCAGGCAACTCTAAGCTAAATGAAGTTTCTAAGTTTCTACCTTCAAGCACTGGCTCTGGGGACCCATTATGGAGATGCTTGTAACCCATGGTTATGCTATTGGGAGAAAGAAAAATATATGGTCCCCTATGGAAAAACATCAGCACATATTTTCCCTGGTAGGGGACTTTGGCATTAACCAGGATTGACACAACTTGAGTTTTTAATTCACTTTAGATCTAGCTTGGACCTAGAAAAATGGAAAAACAGGTGTCCCTTAAAATCCCACCAATGTTGCATACTTTCAGGAGAGGAAGTACACAGACTTCTTTGATTTCACAAACTTCCATTGGGACATCTTGGCTCACTGTCTGGCTGGGTTTTGTGTATCATATCATGAGGTGTTGGAGGGAAGATAAAGACTCT
The DNA here is from genome assembly GCF_905146905.1 of Nyctereutes procyonoides. Taxonomy (NCBI): domain Eukaryota; kingdom Metazoa; phylum Chordata; class Mammalia; order Carnivora; family Canidae; genus Nyctereutes; species Nyctereutes procyonoides. The sequence continues at coordinate 6,458,323 of NW_026575033.1, read as the reverse complement.
TTGACAGTGGAAAATCACTCTCATCTAGAGCCTTCTCCTCCTGTGCCCTGGAGGGAAAACCTGCCTTCTCCTTCTTGAGAAAGAGTCCAGATACAGTGGACGAGACAAAGAAAGACATATTTAACCAAATCCGTTAAGAAACCCTAGCAGAAACAATGCATCTTTTTAACAGTTGAAGATGTTATGAATAGACAGAATGTTTTGTGTGGGGAGTCTGTCTTGGGCTCCCAAGTGAGAAATGCTGTTTGCCATTAGACACTAGTTTAATTCTAAAGCTCCTAAGGACTGTGTTCATTTGCCAAAATCCTACTGCTCTGTGAACTACAAAAAATGATTTACATGAATCACTGGGAACATCCAATAACAACAACAACAACAACAACAATAAAAATAGTCTTTTCCCAGAGTACCCCTCACTCCTAAGCATTCACCAACTGTCTCAGCTTGGGCTGCTGTAGCAAAATGCCATAGACTGGGTGGCTTATCAGTCACAGACATTCATTTCTCATGGTTCTGGAGGCTGGGCATCTGAGATCAGGATGCTGCCATGGTCCGGTAATGGCAAGGACCCTCTTTCAGGTGCAGACATCTAACTTTTCATTGTTATCTTCAACATGGCAAAAAATGAGGGAGCCAGCTCTCTAGCCCCTTCTTATAAGGGCACAAATCCTCTTGATGACCTAATTACTTCCCAAAGGCCCTACTTCCAAATACCACCACACCGGGGCTTAGGGATTCAACACATGAATTTGAGGTGAGGACATAAACACTGAGTTCATAATACCAACCTAAACCAAAGGGATGACCATGGCTTGGGCAGGTTTTCAACCGTATCCCAAGAAGCCCTGTTATTGCCTGTACCTGAGCCCAGCTCCCATCTTTCTTTACAATAGCCTGTAATTCCTCCTAAGGCAGAAGGAAGTCTTTGGGAGACCTCAGGCTAGTTTTGGCCACTCTCCATGTAAGGGCTTCTTCAAAAATATTTAAAGAATGAATGAACCACTGGGCCGCAGACCCGGGTGAAAGAATGTTCAGTTGGTTCTGACATTGTTTTCTGATATTCTGTCCCCACTAAGAGGTCTCCTCTGGAGGAAGACTAGTGATAATAAACAGCTCTTTACACGGAGACAGCAGAATACCCACTTGGAAGTCCTGGGGGGTATTAACTACATTAATCATCTCATTCAACATCTAATGAGAACCTCAGTCTCAGTCAGCTATTTTCGATTTCAAAACACCATTTGCCTTGTGCAAACCAACCAACCAAACAAAAAAGTCAGAATGACGGGGAATATGTAAAAAATAAAAAACTTTATACCAAAGTGAAATGTGACTTGATATTACCATTTCTTTGCTTTGGGATGGGATGGTAGGAATACCTTGTTAAATGTGTTCAAAAAGTCCCCAACCACAGAAACTTCACCATTAAGCTGAACCCTAACACCCCACGGACCGGCATCCAACCTGGATAGTGAATATGTGGCACCTTAATAGTGTCTGCCTTGCAGACGTGGCCTGTCTGCACTTGGCAAGTGACTTCTTGCTTGGAGTGAGAGTCAGAGACCTGCCTCGCTTGCGCATCATTGAATTAGAGCTGCTGCTGCTGCAAATGCACACAGAGGGTGCACACTAGAGCATCTCTCTATTGAGGGCCCCAGGATGGGTCCTGTTGGCCAGTCACACAGGGACTGATTCCATTCTGCCAGCTGTCACTCTCCTCTCATGTAAAAAACTGACTGCAGTAGGATTTTTTTTTTTCTTTTCCGGGCAAAGTGAGCTCGGTAGCTCGCTGGGAAGCCCCGGGGCCCTCTGAGAAGAGCAGCTCTGGCTCTGGCTCATCCAGGCAAGGAGCAGGAGGTGCTGTTTCCTTCAAGACCGGCTCACCTCCCTCCCTCCGTGTTTAATCACGAGCATTTCCGAGATGCACTGGGTAGCCTGCTGTAGGACCTCTTGGGCCTTGGAGTGGGAGAGTGGGATGAGCCCTCCCAGGAATGAGACGATTCCTCTTTGATGGACAACACGATGAGGGCCACTCCTCTAAGGGCAGGCTCTCCACTTTGATGGGAATCACTATTGCTTTAAAATAGAACTGATTTCTTTAAATGCTCCACAATCTTCTCAACTCATTCAGTGCACTGTAATCTCCTCTATCACCTGCGTTTAGAAAGGAACTGCAAAGTGTGTTATGGGTTTGTCCTCATTCCTTCCAGACAGTGTAGATGCATCAGGGGACACACTTGTCTGCTTCTGCAGACATGGGTGTGTCTGTCCTGCCCAGCACCCATGCTTGAGGAGGTCCAGGACATCCTGGGCTATGTCAGCTACTGATTTGCCAAGGGAAAAAGGCAAGAAGTTCCACCCCTGGATTGTCTCACATGACACAGCTGCTGCACATATATTTAGAGTTGGGGAGGCCCAGCAGTTTGGGCTTATTTCTGCAGAGTAAGTGAGGCTAAGGTGATACCCAGATGTGCCATGCACAGGCCCATCCCTAAAATATGCATTTCTAGATCAACAACACCAGAGGAAGCCCCTGACCCTAGACCTTCTCTTCTTATTTTTGGTTCTGTTCCATAGTATGAGTGTCCTCATGCAAATGGGGGTGGGTATATAGATACAAACATACAATTGGCCCAATGCATATCCTTGCAACTAGCTGCCCTTTGGGCCAAGGGTGCTCACAAAGGCATGAATATGGGGCAGAGGACCAGGAAGGCCTGGGAAGTGGGCTTTTGTGGCTGTTGGGGAAGGAAACTTAAGATCCTAAGAATCCAGCAAAGGGACTAGAAGGAGGGTTCTGGCTCTTTGTACCATGGGCTTCTCATCTTGTGAAGAGAAACATACCCAGCCAAGGATGGCCAGCTCAGGGGCCTCCAAAGCACAGAGCCTGGGGCAGCCACTTCCCAGGGTCTTAGGACAGTGCTGGCTATGAGCAGACCCCAAAATAGGGGTCTATGGGGTAGGCCTACAGTGTTTGGGCCTGCATAGCTTCATTTGTAAATTGAGATGGTTTGGAACCTGGGACTGTCAAACTCCTCCCCAGACCCAATAGGGGATTCAAAGATCCAGTTTGTCACTATTGATAGCTCAGTCTCAAGCACTGGATAAAGATAATACAAAAGAAAAGAAAATACTAAAAAAATTCAAATGAGTATATCAGTCTTCAGTCTTAGCCTCTCTAGCTCAAGTGATGAATAATGAGATAGTCTGGTTAATTAATGATCTGGTTAATAGAGTTGTTAGATTTATCTTTCATAGGTGACTAATTATCAGAGCATAATAATACACTTAACCTCACAACCACCATCAACAGTCATTGGACTGTGAAAAATTCAAACATCTCCAGTTTTCCAAGGACCATGAAACCACCTGTATGCAACAGAACTGTGTGTAATTAACATATAATTCATTATGGAAATATGGATGTACCAGGTAGGTCAGACGATTTAAATTGATAATATCCAATAGTTAAAATTTCAAATGCCATGTCTGAGGACAAGACAACCTCTTCCAGGTGTTTTGATTTGGTCTGTTTCCCTCCTGATGAATTTTGATGGAAGCAGGCCACACCAACCACTCCTGAAGTTCATTTGGTGTCATGAGACAGGGAAAGCCCACTCACAGTTAGTAGCACTGACCTGTCCTTTCATATCTGGAGCAATGGGAATGGTGGGCCAGATGGTTGAGTAGACGCCAAAAAACACCAGCCAGATCAGCATGCTTCCCCAGACAGCCAGATGACTGAACTGCAAAGGAAACACACACTCAGGTGGGGCTTCTCTGCTATACAGGAGAGCCACCTGAACTCCACCTGCAGCAGAATCCCTGTGGCCAGGCCACTTTTCTTTATGGGAATATTTTGACTAGTCACCAGCCATTGGAAGGTTCCATCTTGTAATTATCTTGTCTCAAAATGTTACACGATGAATTCAAAGAACTGGTGGCTGCAAACTACCCTGAAGATCCAGGTGCTTTCACCACCTCAGCTGACCTTCTAGATCCATCCCACAGTTTTAGCCAGCCCCTTGCTGTTCCTCACCAGTGTTTGCTCTAACTTGGAGCTATGTTTCCTGAATCCAGTAAGAATGCACTGAATGGACAGAAAGAACAAGATGTTCTTACTTATTGAGACTTTAATTATTACTTTCATTTTCCAAAGAACTTTTTTTTACAAATCTGGGCTGGATATTACATCTTAACAATCCTTTAAAAATCTGCTGAATTGCTGGCTTTTTCTTCTTTGCTCTTTTAATATGATGACCTTTGACTTCTTCCTTTCTTTTGCACTCCATGATATAATCTATCATCAAGGTCTTTTAGCTTTTTAAAAATAATACCTCTGGGTTCTGACCATTTCTCACTACCTCTTCCTGCAACAGTCCAGGCCAAGCCACCATCACCTCTCCTCTGGATTAATTGCCATTGTCACTTAATGGATTCCCTATTTCCACATTCATCTCCAGCCTTCTCCCTCACCTTCCCTGCATAGATTTAGGATCCTATTTAAGCAGCAGTGATAGACAAAAATGAAACATGGGTTATGACCCTGAAATGTGGCAAATCACCAAAATGTCTAAAATTGGGGAATAATTAAATGATGGGATACTGATCAAACTTAATACTCCTGCATCATGAACAAAGATTTTGTAGTTGTATACTTTAAGGTATAAAAAAATGGGAAAATGTTCATGATATATTTTTTTGTTGTTGTTCATGATATATTTTTAACTGAAAAAAGGATCACAAAACTATATGTTCTGAAATGCACTATCTTCTTAAAAATACACACATGGAGCAAAGTCTGTAATATTAAAAGCATTAACGGTAACTGTCTCTTGTCTATCAAGTTATGGAAATTAAATATTCTCCCTTTTGTCCTTCTGTATTTTCTGTGTGTATGTGTGTGTGTGTGTTTTACAACATGTGTATACATTTGAAATGAGAGGACTGTTAATAGCTTAGAGCTGTTAGTAAGTGCCAAGCAAATGAATCATCAGAAAATTTTGGATTGCAAATTTGCCCTGATAAAGATCAAATGACAATTTTTACATGCAAAACTTAAATGAGATAGCTACATAGTGCTGATTGGTTTCCCAAGGCTGAAAAGGATTCATGCTATCAAAATATCTATAGTGGATAAAGAAACAATTCCAGAGAAAACTTACTTTAGTCCAAGCTGTGGTCTCCAAACCAGCTTTCAGACACACAGTGACAACAACATACTGTGAAAACAAACAGGAATTGGGGAAAATGTATTATTCTTGGTGACTTATTTTTACTTTCCAGGAGAAATCATAAGTCTCCCTCCAGAGGCAGTGGGAGTTACTTTTGTGCTTTTCTTAGCTTGGAAAGAATTGGGGAAAATCACCTTCTTCAGTGTTGCTTTTTTCACAGGTAGATGTGAAACTGTCATTTGAAGAATGGGGTGATCTATCTGGTAATCAATCACCTGTCCAGAGATCTGGACTCTGCAAAATCTTTGCTAGGGAATGAGGGTAAGCATTTCACAACCATTTTGAGCTTTAAGGAATCTACACTATATAGTTTAAAGATTTAAAACAAATAATATGAAGGAAGACCTTATATAAAAGGTTTCCAGAGGCAGAGCCCACACATATGCCACTTAAGAATGGTTCCGTAAAAAGAGAGATAAACTTACCGTATAAACAATATTTCCAACAAATAAATAGTCTGTGGCATGGCCACTGGCCAACGGAGTATCTGAAAAACAAAGAAGTTATTACTAACTTCTGGGGAAGAGCACTGTAACCTGTTTTGTTCAGAACATAAAAGCAGAACTTTAGAAACATTTATCAAATTGTAGGAGAATTTCAAAAATTGCATTATCTGTCATTCTAATGCCTCTTCTTTCTAACTGATTTTTTTCATCTTATATTTTCTCTAAATGAAGCAAACAAAATCAGGTTTCCAACAAACTGAACCAAACACTTAAACTGTATTGAAATTTACATTTTTATAAAGATTAGTTTAAACAAAGAGAAGAGTAAGAACATAATAATCTATCCTTATTAATAACAATATTAGACTTTTTCTGAGTGTTCTTTTACTATTTACTATTTATTTTGCAAACTGGAACTATAGGCTAATAAAAGAAGGTAACTACATGAATACAAATCAATTCATAATTATTGAACTCAGAAAATATGGGGGGATATTCATTATTCACGTTCTCATATGCAACTGCAAGAACTTCTGAAGTCTACAAATTGAGAGAATGCAAACAATCTAATGTGAGACATCTAGAAAATACAAACTAGGATTTTGAAGCTTTAATTTTATCTTTTCCACTTTTTTCTTTTTAAGGATGATTATTACAATGTATAAAACAATCACTAAGGCTGAGCTTTAATAGAATTGTCTAACTTCCATCAACTAGCCTGCTGTGAAAATTCTGATTATTATCTTGAGGGATCAGAGCCTGTTTTGATATCAGGAATGGTTTCTTTTTTTTTTTTAATTTTTTTTTAATTTTTATTTATTTATGATAGCCACAGAGAGAGAGAGAGAGAGGCAGAGACACAGGCAGAGGGAGAAGCAGGCTCCATGCACCGGAAGCCTGATGTGGGACTCGATCCCGGGTCTCCAGGATTGCGCCCTGGGCCAAAGGCAGGCGCCAAACCGCTGCGCCACCCAGGGATCCCCAGGAATGGTTTCTTTAGATGACACTGCTAATCTCCTTTTATAATCAAATTTAGATTTGTGGCCTACAGGCCAAGAATTATATGGATTTTTGTGTTCGAATTTCCAACCCAGTAGCTGCCATACATACATATTTGGCCTGACTGATTTACCCATTTGCTTGTTGAAGAATCTGACTCTTAACTAAAGATTCAAGATCTGTTTAGTTTTCTAAAACACCAAAATGACCACGTAGCATCATAGGCAGAATCTGGTCATTGTTGGGCCATAGACTGAGCTCCAGGGCATGGCCTTTCTCCTGATTCTAGTAGGTAAATTTGTGACTATAAGGAAAGATGAACTGCAAAGCAACATTACGGGCTGTATTAGTTATACACCTAATGGGACTGCTGTTGGGGAACATAAGAGTTATCCAAGGAGAACAGAGAGAGATGGCCACTGACTTACAAAGGAATGATCTCGAAGCATAGGGAAGAGATTTGAAAATCCGGCAGAATGTCATTAAAAGGGAAGGAGAGAAAAAGTTCAAAACGCCTATTATTCTATTCTTGAGCAATAAAGAAGAATTAAATATTGAAACATGCTATAACATGGGTGCACCTTGAGAAACTTGGGCTAAATGAAACAAGTCAATCACAAAAGCCCATCTTTTGTGATTCCCATTGTAGAATTCTACTTCTTGAGCTGTTCAGAATAGGCAAACCTACAGAGGAAGAAAGTAGACTTGTGATGGTCAGGAACTGGGAAATTTTTTTGGTGGGGGGGAAATGGGAAGTAACTGCTCATAGTTATGGGGTTTCTTTTGGGGGGCAATGAAAATGCTCAAACACTGATTAAGGTGACAGTTGCACAATTACATGAATATATTAAAAACCACAGAACCGTACCTTTTAAATGAGTGCATTGTAGGGTATGTGAATTATGTATTGATAAAACTGCTATAAAAAAATTCAGTTCCTCAGTCACACTTAGTCACATTTCAAATGTTCAATGGCTACAGGTGGCTACGACTACTGTATGGGACAGCACAGATACAGAACATCTCCACTGTCACAGAAAGTTCTACTGGACATTGCAGGCCAGAGTGGCTATGTTGGAAGTGGAAAGAAGTGATAGGAATTGGCACATATTTTGAAGGTAGAGATGATAGGATTTAGGATTTGGATGTGGGATGGAAAAGAACATGAGGAATCAATGGTAATTTAAAGTTTTTTCCTGAGTACCTACCTAGGTCAACAGTGATAGCATTTACCTGATTCTGGTCATATTAATACAGGAATATTGATTAAAAGAGTGACACTAAAACTTGGTACCAAGTGGTCAACACTTTAAATTCACAATTGGAAAAACAGATAAGGAAGAAGCATGATGCTATTAAGAGAGGAACAAAAGTATACTGAGAAAAATTATGTGGTAAGAAGGACTCAAGTTGGTGGGGAAAAAATCCCAGCAATGAGCCTTAGAAGACTGTATTCCAGCCCTGTCCTCTGGTTCCAGCTCTGCCATTATTTAGTTCCTTAAAATGTTTGGTTCTAAGTCTTTTCCCACATCTATAAGATGGGGATTTTATTAGGTAAAATGACTAAATTATCACCAAAGTTGCTCTAAGACAGAAAATTCTTTTTTTTTTTTTTTTTTTTTAAATTTTTATTTTATGAGAGAGAGAGAGAGAATGAGAAAGAGGCAGAGACACAGGCAGAGGGAGAAGCAGGCTCCATGCACCGGGAGCCCGACGTGGGATTCGATCCCGGGTCTCCAGGATCGCGCCCTGGGCCAAAGGCAGGCGCCAAACCGCTGCGCCACCCAGGGATCCCTAAGACAGAAAATTCTAAGACTACAAGGTCTGCTCTCTTCACTGGTACATCAGGGTGTGTAGTGGTAGAAATCAGAAAGTTTCAGATCTTTTTTTGTTCACTTTAGCTCAGGGTGGATTTCCTAGTCTCAGCCCATGTTCACAGATGAAGAACAATGACCTGAGTGCCCTGAAGTTCTATGTACACTAAGCCCCAACAGAGTCCAGAGTCAATGCTGACCAGATGTTAGAGTTAGAAGGGGTATGAGACCAAACTGAAAATCAAAGTTTACAATCGTGACTTGACAATTTTTGAATATCTTTTTAGTACTAATATTTCTAATGTTGGCTGATGCACATACAAAAACATACCTGCATACTTTAGATAAGAAAACTAGGGCAGCAAAGAGGAGTTAAATGACATGAAAAAGGTCATGCACTTGGTAAAGAACTGTAAATAAGAGTTTGTTTTCATTACTGAGCTAGAAAAATGGGTCCCAAAGAATAAAAGAAAACTTGGAGAGGAAAAAAAATTATATTAAAAAGTACTCCTTTGCAGGATATCTGGGTGCTCAGTGGTCAAGCATCTGCCTTCAGCATAGGGCTGGATCCCAGGGTCCCGGGATTAAGTCTTACATTGGGCTCCCTGCATGGAGCCTGCTTCTCCCTCTGCCTATGTCTCTGTCTCTCTCTCTCTCTGTCTCTCATGAATAAATAAAATCTTAAAAAAAAAAAAGGTACTCCTTTGAAATGTCAAAACCTAATGAGGTGAGAATTATGGAGGACATAAAATTAGATTTCTGTGACCACAGAGGAAATAAGCACAGTGTACAGACCTGAGAAACAGTAGCAACCTCCAAAACCTGAGTTAGGGTGGGCACTTCATCAGTCCTGAGGATCTCAACTTAGTCACTACTGACACTTTTCCTGATTATTCTTTGTTGTGAGGGACTGTCCTGCGGATTGCCAGATGCTTGGTGCACCCCTGCCTCCACCCAGCAGATGCTAGGACTACCCACTCCCTAGGTGTGACAATGAAAACCTTCTCCAGACATGGCCAAATGTCTCCCAGGGGTCAAATAGCCTGGTGTGAGAACCAAAGCAATGATAGAAAGACAAAAGAGGAACTGGAAATATAGAGGTATACAGAAAACACCCTGAAGGGAAAGTGTCTAACATACCAGGGAACCCTCTTCTCTCTGGTCAGACTAGGAGAGGACGAGGCAACACCTAGCTGTCCCACCATGGGCACATGGAACAGCACCAGGCTTTAGCACAAAGTGAGGCAACCCACAAGGCCAGATGGCCTTTAGAAGTGGGCCAACTCTGGGATTACCTGTGGGCCTCTGAGAGCTCACCCAGGATGACAGGACCTCCATAGGGACCCTTAAGACTGCTGAACACTCTGCAGGCAACTTGGCGTAGAGAGAAAGCAGAGAAGACTAAAAGACATTTTCCAACTGTAGCTTCTAGGGTTTTCTAATGCATTAATTTCCACCTTGTCAAGAGAGTAAAATGCTCACTGGCATTTTACTCTGGTATTTAATATACGATGATTACACTTGCGGTCATCTGAATTCGCTTAAAATAACTTTTAGAGAAGACAGGATCAACCTTTTATTTCTGTTCATCGTTTTGGAAGGATAACTCAGACTGCATTCTTGTTTTCTGCTGAGGAAAGAGTACCTCCTGCCCCACTCCAAACTAATACCATCAGGAAAGAAATTATTCCATGAAGGAGAAACCCCTAAACCAACTTGGGACCGCCAAAAGCCTCAAAAAGATAGCATCCCTTATACAAGTCACAAATCCTCACTCTGCACGCCTTGTTGGGGAAATACCCATGGAGTGGATTGCTCTCTTGCGGGTTATATTTCATCTGTGTTAGAAGCGAATACTTGTGGGCATCGTCTTTGTTAAATCTTGCCAATAACATACTACTGAAGAAAAGATGAGAAGTCCTAAGAAAACATTTGTGAATGAATGTATCAATGGGCTATAGCTTGCTGGTAGTTCAAATATGGAAAAGCCCATTTAGACTGTCCAGTGTTTTCCTGAAGCATGCTGCTGACAAATGACTTCTTCCCACTTTGCCTAAACTTATTAGCACTGTTAAGAATCCAACAATCCACTAAGGAAAACATCTTTTCTATAGTTGAGCTGTTATTTTAATCAGATATTTAAAATTGCAAGTGATTTTTAAATTTTTTTTTGGAAGGGAAAAAGTAACCCTCAAACCCAGATGAGTGGTCGAGTTCCCCCAGCCAGCTTTCAGAATATTATTTGATCACCATCTGTGTAAATGAGAGTGAGAACATTGCTACACATAAAGCAGTATGGGGTGGTATAGACAGCTATTTGGGAGGAATGCAAAGAGGAAATCAGCCTGCATAAAGGCATGGAGGGGGACCCCCGCCCAGCCAGGTGGAGGGGTGAGCAAGGTGGAGTGGGACCATGGTGGTGTATGCTAGAATGGTGAGGGGGCAGGGGCCAAACCAGGCAAGGCTCTCTAAAGGTCCTTCATAAGAGAGAACCGTCAAAAATGCAGGTGGAGAGATATGATCTCACCAAACCTTTGTTTTCCTATCTTAACCAGCATGATGCTGAGCACTTCCTAACAGCAACCCGTCATTAGCACACAAAGGCTTAAATAAGCAAGGAGAGAGGTAAGGATTAAGCTGCCTATTGCACTAGAACAGCTGGCCCTTAACTGAACTAGGACCAGTCAGCCTTTTGCAAATTGAGAATCAGATTCACCCAGATGAAAGATGAGATGAGAGAGGAGGGCATGCATCTCCCCAACGTCTACAGGAAGGTTTCCATAGAGTGAAGAACCTAAAAGAGTAGGAAATATTCCCCATCTACTTTGATAAAACAGAGTCACATTTAGAATGATTTTACTGTGGCTTCATGTGATGTAAAACCCAATATAATGATGGTGTTTACTATATCATCAAAAGTGTTAAATTGACTGTCCCAGGTAGTCAGCTCATTCTTTCAGAGGCCCACGTAACGCTAGGGTTTCAGAATCCACTGACCCACAGCAGCGGATGACACTGTTCTTCCAGACTTAAATTATTTGCAAGATCTGGTTGGATACAGGGGCCAGCACAAAGCAGGATTAGCCAAATGTGGTTTAAAAATAGTCACTAAAACAGATGATTGTGAACAACTGGGACAAAACCACACGGACCCTCCACATTAGTAGTGACAGTCCAAAAATGCTGCATGAAAAAAAACTCTCTGAAAATATTTGTGGGAAAACCCACGATTTGTAAGGAAAGTATGTCTCATTTTCTGAGCAGACGGAATGATCAAGGAACTAACTTCAGAATATTCCAAAGGGCTAGGTTGGTGACATTTTATAAAGATGCCATTTCAATTAGATGCTCATTAAAAGCATTACATCATGACCCAGCTAAACCACATAAATGCATCCAGAAACGGCTCTGACAGAAAGCAAAATCTGAAGAAAAAGATATAGCATGGTATGGTACAGTCAGAGAAGACAGGATTTAATAATCAAGAAAACAGATGGGGTGAACTTATGTGGGCACTTTTAATGAAGTAAAAATCCATGGAACACCTGAATTACAAATCACAGGCACCTCACTCACATATGACTCAGTAGGGAGCAATGAGGTGGAGGGGTACCATTCCCTTGACATCCAGGCACCTGCCAAGAATTTTGGCTGGAGAGCATATGCCAAATTTCTCCTGCTTTCCCTTTCCCTCCCTTTGGCCTCAAAAGGCTCAGCTGCTCTGGTTCAGAGTGGCCCTTATTCCAGAATATGAACAGGGTGTCTCTTCCCCGTCTTGCTCTCTGGGCCTCTCAAGACTGCAGACATTTGAAGGAGGTACTACACCAACTGGGTACTATTAGATTAACACCAAGAGTGAAGATGTATTCCAAGTTTCAAGTAACTAATTTACAAACAAATTTTTACAACTCAGATGCCTGGACTGTAACTGAAACAATTCTTTCTGCTTCCAAAGCTATGTATGCACATAGAGAAAATTTATTTTTTCCTTTCTCTGTTAAGGAGTAGTATAAAATACTGGAAAGAGTTTATAGAAGGTAGAGTTTATACAAGTGTTAGTGATTATAATTACATTCATAACCAGTGCTGGGTTAAGTTCCTGGTTATATAAGCCTTTTGCTGGATTTTCTCCTCTCTACTCCCATTACTGTTGGAGAAAGTCAAGGGTATGAAACTTAACTTCCATCTGTTTTTTTTTTTTCACTTTTGTTTACTAAAAATGGATCTTAGAAAGGTAATTTTAAAAAAAGGTGGTAAAAATGATGAAGAGTGAGCTTGAATGTTAAAGCCAAACAGCCACCTGTGTGGCTCTTGTATCCTTAGCTCCCTGTTCCTGGGTAGGGCCCTGTGACCAGTCCTTGCCAATCAGACATGAGCAGAAGTGAGGGATAACTTCCTGCCAGAGATGGTTAAGAACAACCACTCCTTCTCCTGGCTCTTCCCCTACTAATGTTAAGGCTGAATATACATTCAGCGGTCATGCATGAAATGGATGTGGTATGTGGTATGTGGTAAGATAGGCAGACGTGGAAATAGTTGTCATGAAGGAAGAAGTTTATACTTATAGATCCCTAGAAACAGGAGGCATGAATGTCATGCAGGGCTACAAGGGGAAGCACCAGGGTCAGTAAGGAGGCAGAAGAGACAAAGGGAGAACACAGTCCAGAGCCTTTACTGGGGTTTTCAGGGGATGGAATGGACAAATCAGAGAAGGTATGGATTGGATGGTGTGAATAATTTCAGCAGGCTCTGGGTTATAGAGGTGATCCCTAGTTGTCTGGTATCTGGCCCCAAGGTGATTTAGGACAGGGAGAACATTGTATTGGTGTTTGAGTTAACAGGAGAGACACACAGAGAGAGGCAGAGACATAGGCAGAGGGAGAAGCAGGCTCCTCACAGGGAGCTCAATGTGGGACTCAATTCCAGGACACCGGGATCATGACCTGAGCCAAAGGCATATGCTCAACCATGGAGCCACCCAGGTGTCCCCGGTGTGTGAGTTAACAGAGGAGATGGTTGAGGTGTGGTCTCTGGATTGGTCAATATGAGTATCAGAGACATTCTTGCAGGGGAGTCCTTTGCTCTCTCTAGGAATTAGGTAGCTCTGGGAAAACATTTCCAAAGTATTTTGTCTTTCTAACTTTTGGTGAGCACGTCCTATTCACCTCACTGGGATGCTTCAGGGTCTTGTGAAGATGTTCCACTAGGCTCTCCTTTCAGAAAGAGTTCCAGATGGTGGAGGCCACATGGCCTTACCACTCCCTCTTCTGTCCCATTCAGCATTTAATGTTCATCCCTAGATCTTTTAATTTTCGATCTTTTAAAATCTGTGCGGGATGCCTGGGTGGCTCAGTGGTTGAATGTCTGCCTTTGGCTCAGGGCATGGTCCCAGAGTCCCAGAATCGAGTCCTGCATCGGGCTCCTTGCAAGGAGCCTGCTTCTCCCTCTGCCTATGTCTCTGCCTCTCTCTCTCTCTCTCTCACTCTCTCTCTCTCTTGGCCTCTCTCTGTGTCTCTCATGAATAAATAAATAAAATTGTTTGGGCAGCCCAGGTGACTCAGTGGTTTAGTGCTGCCTTCAGCCCAGGGCTGGATCCTGGAGTCCTGGGATCGAGCCCCGCATCAGGCTCCCTGCATGGAGCCTGCTTCTCCCTCTGCCTATGTCTCTGCCTCTCTCTCTGTCTGTAAATCTGTGCAGTGCGGTAGCGACTTTTAAAGTGGAACAAAACGTTGGCTTATTGTTTCACATACCTTCTTTTGAAAATACAGCATTTTTATTTATTTATTTATTTATTTATTTATTTATTTATTTATTTAAATTTTTATTTAGTTATGATAGTCACACACACAGAGAGAGAGAGAGAGAGAGAGAGAGAGGCAGAGACACAGGCAGAGGGAGAAGCAGGCTCCATGCACCGGGGAGCCTGATGTGGGATTCGATCCCGGGTCTCCAGGATCGCACCCTGGGCCAACGGCAGGCGCCAAACCGCTGCGCCACCCAGGGATCCCCAAAATACAGCATTTTGGTTGGGAAATGTTGTGACTACAATAGCACATTCTCCTGGCAGGTCCAGGCTGTCACACCATCAGGCAGGTTAGGGAAATATTCACTAATGCAATATTGGGCTCCTACTGGATGCCCAGAAGCCAGTGTTGGCCTGGCACAGAGAATAGACTCACTTAGCTTTTCCTTTTTAAAGAATAAATAACTGAGTTTAAGAAGTTGCAATCTCAGAGAACAATGGCAGCCTTGCCCAAACTTAGCCGAATGTGTAGCAAGACAAGTCATCAGGATTTACATGATATAAAATAGCTAAATTTGCAGGACCAGGTACAGATCAGAAAAAGCTCAAGTTAAAACGATCCAATAATTCCATAAGCAGAGAAGAGTAGGCTACGTTTTATACATGTGCACAGTTTATGAAACTGATCTTTTTTTAAATTTATTTTTTATTGGTGTTCAATTTGCCAACATATAGAATAACACCCAGTGCTCATCCTGTCAAGTGACCACCTCAGTCCCCTCAGCCAGTCACCTCCACCCCTGCCCCCTTCCCCTTCCACCACCCCTAGTTCGTTTCCCAGAGTTAGGAGTCTTTCATGTTCTGCCTCCCTTTCTGATATTTCCCACTTATTTTTTTCTCCTTTCCTGTTTATTCCTTTTCACTATTTTTTATATTCCCCAAATGAGTGAGACCATATCTTATGGCAGCACATTTATTAAAAAGTATAAAATGGCCTTTTCCAGAACTCTCCAAAGCCCTTGCTGCTTAATTAGTGCCCACAGAATGAGTATCCATATCCTTCTGAAAAGGGGTGGGAATGATTTCCAGGGTGTGGACTGTGAAGAATTGAGAAACAAATGTTTTAGGAATTTTTCTCTGCTGGTAAGTATATTTTCTTTCTCATCACCCTCCTCTTAAATTTCATCAAGAAAAATCTGAAAATTTCCTTTTTTTTTTTTTAAAGTCAAAATTGATTTTACTTTCTTTTGCCAATAACCACATTCCACTTCAAGGAGGATTACTCAAATATGCAGATTGGATCCACTAGTGGAAAACCCGAGTGTGGCCTGACACCACGGGTCTTGATGAATTTTGGTCCCCGCAACAGTGGCATCTCTGGTTTTAACCTGGAATCACTTTCAGATCAAAGGGTGAGAGCTGTAGACAGGCCACGGGACTGAGCATAAGGTTGTGATGGTTGGAAGAAATCTGATTTGCTGAATTGCTTGAGTGGAAAAATTTATTTTGAAACTTGAAATGAATCATCACAAACTCCATCAGCAAAGGAGTGCTTTGAAAGGTCTATCCAAAACCACGCAAAAATAAGCAAAGTAGAATTCTTGGAACCTTTCTAAGGAATGAATGACAGACTCACACCTTCTCAAAAGTATTTCTTCCCAGCCATTATGTGCCCAAAGTGAACAACACTGGTATGTATCAAAGCCTCTCTTCGTGGATAGTGGAGAGAGAACCAACTAGTAAAATTCACCATCTTTGTGACATAACCCACAAAGTGTGGAAAAATGAAATGAAGTACTCTAGGGTCTGTAGCGCATCAGGCAAAACTCCTGTAGGGCCCTGGGTGTGGGGTGGAGTCTGGGGGACAGCTTCAGGTGGGACTTAGAGGCAGACAGCCTGAAGTCTGTCACACATCAGTACCATGTTCCAATGTTTCTTTGGGGGTGGGGTGATACATCATTCTAAGTGGTAATTCAAAGTGTAATAAGAACTCATTTATAGGTAAGACAGTAAATCAGCACACATAAACAAATAATCCAATCTGCTATCATATCCCTGTCTTCTCAAACTTGCAATCTTTCTTGATTTCCACCACTAACTTACTTCCTCCTCCCAAAATAACTCATGCTCTTACCAAACATTATGTGTTTTTCTACACAGTAGTCTTCCTACCTCCAACCCCTTCCCGAGAAAAAAGTCCACACCTAGGTTTTCCTGATCTGACCCTCACCTAAACCTAACCTCTCTGCCCTCTTTTCCAGCTACTCCTCTCGCTTCTATGCTGTAGCTGTCTCACCTAGGGGTGCCATTGCTGACCTCAGAGGGGATGATGGGAATATGTGAAGACATATTTAGATTGATCATAGTGCACAAGAATAGGGAAAGGAGGAGGGAAGGTTACTGACATTTACTGTCCAGGATCCTGAAATGCTCATCAGCGGTTGAACAAAGTCTGGAATCCAGGTCCCCTTGGCCCTATATTGGGAAATACTGCCTGTGACCTCTTCGGATTCTTGTGTGCTTGCCTTGTTGGGCCAGAAATGCTCTCTCTCCCCCTTTTCCCACACCTCCCCTGCCCTGCTTGATCATACCCTCCTCCTCTTTCAAGAACATACATGTCACTTCCTCAGAGAAGCCTCTTCCTTAGCCCACTAGACTAGACTGTGTCCTTGCAGCACACAGTACACTGGCCATGAAGCAGTGATATATGCACCCCTTGATCATCAGCTCTGACCTTCTGTAAGCTTCCAGGGGGTGAGAAAGAGAATATATTATATGTGTGCACTCTCAGGGCCTGGCACATCACCAACATGCCATGATTCTGCGAATCAAGAGGTTCTCCAAACATGTTCCCTCCTATCTAAGCACTTTCCCATTTCCTGAATGTAACTCTCCTTACACACTCCCTGAAATACCTGGAGACACATTTAATGTTCTTGCCACTAGTTCTCCTTCTACCATTCACTTTACCGGACATGATACAATTGTTCCCCCAAATTGCTATGATCATGATACTCTCCTTGATCTAAAGTCTAGGCTGGGGATCCCCGGGTGGCTCAGCGGTTTAGCGCCTGCCTTTGGCCCAGGGTGTGATCCTGGAGACCTGGGATCGAGTTCCACATCAGGCTCCTGGCATGGAGCCTGCTTCTCTCTCTGCCTGTGTCTCTGCCTCTCTCTCTATGTCTATCATAAATAAATAAATCTTTTTTTAAAAAAATAAAGTCTAGGTTGACTCCACTGAACTTCTGACTTCTTAACCTCACATTCAAAAGCTTGTGCTGTCCAGCTTTCACTCACCTTATCAAACCTTTTCTTGTCTTCCACCCTTGAAGGCATCAATTCCTCACAGCAATTTCCACATCTGCCCTGAAATTCCCCACTTTGTTCAGCTCTTGACTCCATTCCTATACATCTCGATCCTACTTGGACTTCCACACTAAGCTTAGATGTTATCTCTTCTAGCCAGTCATTAATAATCCCAAATGAAAGGCATTTCTCTCTCAGCTCTTTGAAATCCCATAGCGTATTATCTGTATTTTACTTGAGGCGATTATTTTCTACTTTGTACTAGAAGTTTCCATGCACGAATCTGGACTCCCTAACCAAACTATAAACTCTTTGATGCTAAGACCCATATTGATTCATTCACCTAATACCCTTAGAATCCACCATAGTTTCTTAGACATAAATATTACACAAAAAAGGTTAATGGGCAATGATGCAATCATTTTTGCTATGCATTAATAGTGAGAATTTAGAAATTAATTCTAAAATATTTATTTGTTAGAGGACATAGACTAATGAACAAGAACACAAATTAATTCTCTGCCAAATATACTTAATATTTGCAATTTATTTCATTTATATAGTTTCACTTAAGAGGCTAATGTTTACAACACAATTAAAAGAAAATCTCTATCCTGAAAGCTTAGTAAATAATGGCATCGATGATGATAGTGATGATAATGCAAACTGGAAAAACTCATCTTATAGGCTGGCTACTAGGCAAATTGCTAAGTTTGAGGGAAGCAGATAAGGGTGGAAGAAATGAACTTGAAATTCACTTGGGGCTATCTCTCAGCTAAATTAGTAACTTTTGGGAGTCTATCTGCTTTTAAGCATAGGCTATTCTGGGTGAATGAAGATTTACATAATGACATCTAGTAGACTATATAGCAATTCCACCATATACAGCAAGCTATAATCCTGGAGTGCAGAATCCTAACTCCAGGATTGGAAAACCATCACCTCTACTGTAGAATGGGCCACATTAGTGTTTTTTGAAGCACGCAAGAAATGACCATTTAATAAATCATCTGAGAGTCCAAACGCAAGCACTTCAGAGTTAGGAACAGAGTGCAATGTCTAGATAAGAAGGGTAAGGGGCCCGGAGAGAGTACTTGTGGTCAGTCCAGGCTATTCCCTGTGTCTTCCTAAGTATTAGAGCAGGGACAAGAGGACAACTGCCCAAATTGTTCTTACTCATCAGACAAATTGCTTCCCATCACCAGTCCATCGTGCTGCCATGATAGCTGCTTCTATCACCGAACTGGCAGAGCTTCTAAAACAAACTACATTCAACATTCTTCTGTTTGTAGACCCTACTCTGTCAAAATACAGAAAAATCCACACTGAGTAAAGATGAATCACAGAAAAGCTTTAGAGTTCAAAGAACACGATTTTGCTAGAATGCCCTTTGTAGGGGTGGGGTTAGAAGCAGAAAATTTTATTTCCTGATCTAGAGACTTAGGGACCCTCGAAGGAAAAGGAGGTCAGATGAAACTCGAAGAACAGATCATAGGGTATAATAAATTGGCTATGCATGCATTTTCTCTGTCAGGATTTAATAGGTTAAAGAATATCAGTAAGGATGAATCATTCTGTTTGAAGCACAAAACACATTGACTCAGAAACAAAGAGGCTTGGAAGCTTTATATTCTTCGGTTCTCTGAACAATAAAAGGCCTTGTCTAGTCAACATTTAGAGTAATTTTTCCCAGGGGGATTATTACTATTTGAGAGGGATGAAAGAGTAGCATTCTCATGATACATTTTCCTTTTCTAAGACTCAAAGATGTATCTCTTTAGGAGGCAACCTTTTGGATGTACTATGGAGTGTGAGCAAATACAGACAGTCACATTTCACACACATTGTCTTTCAGCTGGAGGAGAGTCCAGCTCTCAGTTGAATCAGTCCTCCAACTTTAAGTTTTCTTGAAAAGTGTATGTCAAATAAGGGTGACTCTTTCAAAGAACTAGGCGTAAGTTTAGACACTCACAAGATTTGAGTTATTCTGCATATAGGGGTGTGAGGTTGGAAAACGAAAGCCCAAGTAATTAACAGAAAATGTCAAGCTCGTGGACAAGTGGCATCGACGTTCCATTGCAGTACAGTGCTTTGCTTCAAGATCCAAGATTCAAACAGTTATTAAAAATAAAGTTTAGAATTCCTAGCATTTAAACTCTCCAGGCAACTGGAAAGAAAATAGGCTCTCAGAGCCAGAATGGATGAAACCTACAAGCTATAAACCTGAGCCCTAGCTCTCATTAGATTTTAGGTATGTTTTCCTTCTAAAATGTGTTCTTGTGATCTCTCAGTCTGCAGAACCAGGAAAAAAAAAATTGTGAACAACTGGCACCACAGGGACTACTTGCTGACAGTTGAAATCATGAAGCCGTTACCATGCTCCAGCGCTTTCATGGGAAACCAGAAGAGGATGAGGGAGTGGACCAAGGCGTTGATGCAGTGACCCCAGAAAACCTAAGGGAAAACAAACCAAGGGAGTCAGGAGCTGCCCACAACTCTTGACCTCTGTGCAACTCAACAAATGCCTCATTGTGAAGGATACTGGCAGTGTGCTGCGTAGCTCCAGAAGTAACGTATTATTCTTGAAGTTAAAAAAATACTTATTTCCTCATTTTTACATACAAATGACTGGACTATCTCCAGATAATATTACCTTGCAGCAAAGACCTAAATGTATATGCACTTATACACAGACCAGTATGTAATCTGTCCACATCCAAAAAATGAATTATAAAATTTTTTTTTAGAATCATAAAGAAAGACAACAAACTTTTACAATCATCTAGAAACAGAAAGGTATTAGGTCAAAGTTGTTAACAAGAGACAGAAACTGTGGACTTTTTGAAAGCATTAAAAACACTTTAAGTGTAGATTCCCTACAGGGCGCTCTCTCTCTTTGTTTTGCTTTTTAAAATCCCTCCCGAGCAACTTGTTAATTTCTAGAAGTTTGGTTAATATCATGCACATTTAAAAATTCTCTTTAACACTTGAAAGGTCAAACAAAAGAGTACAAGTTTAGTTTCTTCTAAATTATAGTTTCATAAATGCATTTTAATTATCTTTTTAAATACTAAGATGACAGAACTATGATACTAAAGCCAGCTTGAATTTATTTAAAAAATCTACAGATTGTTCTGGGATTGTCATATAGTTTGATCTTAAAGTAGTGGTGGGGAAATGGAAAGTAATGAAAAAAATTATAAGACAATGGGATTTTCCCATTTTAAATGTTCATGTTTTTCTTCCTTCTCCCTGACTTCCTAACCCACCCCACCCCCCACCAAAAAAAAAGAAAAAAAAATCTCCAAGGTATCTGTAAATAAGTCTTGGAGCATTCTCGCCTCTACTACCTTTTAGGTGGGTCCATTCCCTACTTTCCATCTTACAGGGCTTTTGAATTCAAGCTCTGTAAAAAATGGATTTATGTAAAGAATGCAGAACCAACAGGCCATACTTCCCACTGATAAAATAATAGTAAACAAGGACTGATACAATTATTCATCTGAGTCTTCCCTGGTATGGAAGACACTAGGACCAAGAGTATCCATTTTGTTTTTTTCCTGTCTTGGATGTGCCTAACGCTTTCCTCAAAATAAGGCAGCTCTGAAGGGAGACTAGCTGGCTCAAAACAATGGCTTCATAGATTGTTCTCTTACGGAGGACTTCCTTTGTCATCCTTACCAGGCCACGGTGGCTAACCAAGCAAATCTTGCACACAACCCGTGCCCAGTAATTTAATCGACCTCTCTCAAAATGTTAAAATATTTAAATGAACCTGTTTCAACTTCCTAATTCCCTCCTGCACAAAAATCTAAGACAGAAACATGGCAATACAGGCGTGTTGCACCAAGCCAGGCACATGTCTTCCCTTCTGGCCAGTGGCCCTCAACCAACTTTGCCACTTAGCTATGACTGGCAGACCCTGTGAGATTCCCCTTCACCAGTCCTGACTGCGGAATCCTGGTAACACCTAACCCAGCTTCTGCTTGGCCCTTTGTAGGATTGCTTATACCTTTTAGGTCTAGAGGATTTCTCTCTGCTGGTTCTCCAGTCTGAAAAAGAAAATACCTATGACTGACTTGATTCCTGTGTTGACATCTGGCCAATTTGACTCGCTAGCTAAAGAAATGTTTTCTTTTCAATGAAAAACCCAAGCCATGGTGGTGAGAAGGCTCTGTTAGGCAAGCTTCCAGCCCGCCTCATGTAGGGCTTTCTGAAGGGTAAGGGGAGTCTCTGACAGCTGATCCTAAGGTACGTGGGGCCATGGGTACTTCTGGCCAGACTAGTGTCAGAGGTACATGTGGACAAGAGGAAAGGAGTCCACACACAGGAACTGAACGTGCAACACGGAAGCTTCCTTTCCAAGTGGGCATCTTGAATTCACCAGCTTGGTCTACTGGGAGAGGGCTGGGGTTTCACCTTTTCTCAAACGTTCTCTCTAATCCATTAGCTCTCTCACAGGAGGTGCACTTGAGCTGGAAGACATCAAGCAGTGCCTACGCCCTTCTGAGGGGACAATTTTGCAATAACACCATATACCTTTGTATTGAAGCCTTCTGCATTCTGGGTGATTTTGTAGAGCTGTGGGAACCTGAGCATGCTCTCCTGGGTGCAAGACCTCTCGAAGATTCCCAGAGTGAAGGGTGGTAGTGCGGTGAAAATCTGTGTGGAGAACAATGAGCCATTAAAAGAGGACTTCCCGATTCAAGCAAGTTTAGGTGTTTCCGTTCTATTGAGTGATGACTTAATTTTCGGTCAAGTCCGAACATGAGATTCAATGATTCACAATTCCCCAGACACCCTTCACACAAAGCAAGTACATGAAAGACTGTTTTTAATTGTTACTTCATCAGCATAAAATGAATCCATTGACCATGAAAAACACCACCGTAAATATTCGATTAGCTTAGAAATCACGTTTAATGAACAAGTGCCTTCCTTTGTCAAACAAGCGGTGATTTAGGTGGCTTTAGCGGTGATTTAGGTGGTTTTGTGAAGCAACCTGCTTTCCCTTAGCATTGCTGTGGCACAGTTTTACACCTTCTCATTCTGATTTTATACTCAAATTTCAGGAAGCACGAGGTACTTTTTCCATTTCTTCATTTGACAAACATTTATTGGGAATGAACTACGCGCCAGACACTGCGATAAGCACCAAGAACACGCACAGAGATTTAAAGACAGAAGAAGAAGGAAAAGAAGCAGGTCCCTGACCTCCAGGAACTCGGTCTACTGCAGAGGTGGAGACGGGCAGCCGGCAGCAGCCGTATAAATAAACACATAAAACATAGAGCTCTGCAAAACTACTCATGGGGGAGAGGATGGAGAAGGGGAAGGGGGGGTCAGGAAAGGCTTCTGGGACCAAAGAGGGCCTGGCCTGTAAGGGACTGGATAACAAGGGACTTTGGGGAGAGGGGTGCAGCAGGAAGCACTCCTGGGAAACAAGCATCCCCTAACAAAGCTTCAGGTATAAACACCTGTGGGACGTTTAGGGGTGGGGGTTGCACCTCTAAGACATCCAGGATGGTGGCTGGCTGAGCCATGGAACAAGACAAGACTGGGAAGGAGACAGAGCAACCTGACATGACCACGAGTTTCTTGACTACCCAAGATGCTGCCTTCTGAGACTTTTACCTTTACCTGTAATCTACAGGGACTGACACGCTTATATTTGTGTTTTGGAAAAAGAAAGCTAGATCCTGGAGAAGAGGTTTAGAATAAGCCCATTAGTTTAGGGTGCAGCCGTCCTGCAGGTCATTCTCTTACTTGGTTCTGGGAATGGGTCAGAGACTGGGTCACTCACTGTTTAGCATGTGATGCTTCGGGAAAATCCCTATCCACAAACCCAGCTAGCCCTCAAGCCCGTGGGAACTGGATGTGTGCCTCTGAGAACTCTGTGTACACCAGTTACAGAGAGCCTGAGTCCAGATAAATAAGCCTCTTCTAAATCTCTTAGGATAAAACAATCAGAGATGTGGTGGAGAAAGGCCAATAAAACTTGCAGGCTCCTCTTTCACCCAAGAGCAAAAAGGAAAACAGCCCTGGGCTTTCAGCCTTCTCTTGATTTCCAGGATAAAAGGATCAAGAGTGGTGGTACTTGTCTCTCTCATAGGAATACAAGTCATCTGTTTAAGGGAAGTGCTCCTAACAAACATCTCACAAGCTTTGCACACTCAGTATATCAACTCACCCTTGTGGTTTTGCTTAAAGGTGCTATAATGCATACTTTATACTGCTATACTTACTTTTTTTTTCCTTTTCCACTTGACTTTCTACTCACTTCAAATCTTCTCACCCTTTACCAGTAGCCAACCAATCAGTAGGATCTACCATATTTTCACCCTGCTTACAATATATCATGTACACATAGTGTTTGGGGATCGTTCTTTGTTTTTACAGAAACAAGACATTATATACATTTTTCTTCATCATATTTTTCTCACAAAACAATACATTATGGGATGTGCTTCAAGTCCCTTGGGATTGACACTAATGCAATCTTTTTCAGGCCCACATAAGAATTGATGCACTGTATTTTTTCAGCCATTCACCTATAGATAGGCATTCGTTTGTTTCCACAAACATTATATAATAAACATCCACAATATATTATAACATATATACTTTATCTTTTATTTCTATCGGAAGGATTCTCAGAAACAGGGTTGTGGAGTTAAAAGATACATTTATTTTAAATTTTAAAAGATGCTGCTTGGTTGCTTTCAAAAAAAGTTTACCTTTCTCTTCACAAAAGACAACAATAATCTTGTCCCTTCTTCCCTATCAGCAATGGGTGTTATATTTAATATTCTCCAGACTAAAAAAAAAAATCAAAGATATTAACTCTTAGTTTAAAAAATTTACGTTCCTGGGGCACCTGAGTGGCACAGTTGGTTGAACGTCTGATTCTTGGTTTTTAGCTCAGGTCATGATCTCAGGGTCCTGGGATTAAACCCCAAGTTGGGCTCTGTGCTCAGTGTGGAGTCTGCTTAAGAGTTTCTCTATTTCCTTCCCCCTCTGCCTCTTGACCCTCTGCACTTGCTCATACACACACACACACACACACACACACACACACACACACTCTGTCTTTCCCTCTAAAATAAATGAATAAATCTTTAAAAAAATTTACATTTCCCTGACTACCAGTGTGCTCAGGCATGTTTTTATTTGTTGGACATTTGGATTTGTAATTTTGCGAAGATTTATTAAATTCTCACATATTACAGATCTGGAATCCAAAACTGGAATTTACTTCTGGATTCTCTAACTTATTAGTCCAATTTCCTGTCAGCACCACATTAACTTGGTTACTACAGGTTTGTAGTATAGTCTGATGCTTCAGAAAGAGAAGTTGACCCTTAAAATTGTTCTTTTTTGTACTTTACATATTTATTCACAGGTACGTGTTAATTCTCTTTATACTTTGATATCATTTTATGCAACTCCCATTCCCCCTACCAATCACTGGGATTCTATTTGGAATACATAAATTTATATATCAATTTAGAGGAGTTTTTTCTAATGATACTATCTTCTCATATAAAAGGATAATATGCCTTTCTATTTATTCAACTCTATTTTGTATATTTCAATAAAATTTTGGACTTTTTTCTATTTGGTACTATAAAAATTATTCCTATGTGATGTATATGAAGGAATTATTACACCTTTGTATTTATAAGTGCTCACAACTAGAGTTAAAAAAATAAGCTATTGATTGCTAGGATAGAAAAAAGCTATTGATTCTTACATATCTATTGTGTATCTAGTCACCTTATAAATTCTCTTATAATTCTAGTATTTCTTTACAGGTATCTTTTGGGTTTTCTAGATATCCAGTCACATATGAACACATTTAAAAGGCCACTTTTTGTGTGCATATTTATATAAGCACAGATGTCATTTTTTTCTAGTATTTGTAATAAATTTTCTTGAGAGTTGCTGAAAATTCCAAAAACAATGCTGAATTATATAGTGATTTCAGGCATTCCTGACTAATTTCTTATTTAAAATGAAATTGTTTAAGAATTTTACCATTTATGGCAATATGCCATTTTTTAAAATATAAAAATAGTCAGGCTTATAGTTAATTGGCTTCTTTCTTTCCTAATTTACTTAGAGTTCTTATTTTGGGAATGGCAGCCGACTTGCCTCAAATACTTTCTCAGCATCCACTGATGAGATGAGGTTTTTCTTTTCTCTTCTGTTGATATGATGATATTTAGAAAGGTTTAAAAATAAAAAAAGTTAAAAAATTTTAAACCTCCTATATTCCTGAAAAAAACCTACTTGGTCAAATATTTTACTCTTTTGATACATTGATGAACTCTATTTGCTGCTATTTTTAGAATTTTTCTAATTTTGTTTTTGAGTGAGGTTGGCTCACAGTTTTTTTCTTCAAATTATGCTGGCTTGATAAGATTAAATGGGATAAATTTTTGAAACAGCTTAAAACACATTAAGAATTATCTCTTAATAAAATAAGAGCTTAAATCTTACTGAAATCTATCTGATCATGGTGATTCTTGTAGCCATTAAATAAAATGATGGAGAAATCTGACTATGGATACAATGAGAATCCAATGGGATGGCATTCATTCATTATTCTGAGAGATTTAAGAGTTTCAAGTCAGTTTTTTTTAAGGTTTTATTTATTTATTCGAGAAACAGATAGAGAGGCAGAGACACAGGCAGAGGGAGAAGCAGGCTCCATGTCAGAAGCCTGACATGGGACTCAATCCCGGATCCCCAGGATCACACCCTGGGCTGAAGGCGGCACTAAACTGCTGAGCCACATGGGCTGCCCTCAAGTCAGTTTTAATGCCATTTAATCTGCTGTGAGAAATGATGACTTGCTACTTTAGTGGGCCTGGGGAATCAAATATAAAGAGCAAGCACAGAAGAAGACAAAGCAAGGCTGAAAAATTGTCTGGAGAAAATGGCAAGAGGAAATCCAGCCCAGAAGAGGTAGGCTCTAGTGAACGTCTTGGATGTCCCAAACTGTCTCTTGTATCATGAGGTTGGAGTGCAAAAAACTTACTAAATAGGTATTATTGGAACAGCAATGGCAAAAATGGAATATGGACTAATGTGGATCAGACAATAGTACTGTATCCATGCTAAATTTTAGATTTCGATCAGTCTACTGTGGTTATATAGGTGAATGGTCTTAGCATCTATGCACCAAAGTATTAAGCAGTAAAAGGGCCTGATGTCTTGTTAGTTTCAAGCAGTTCGGAAATCACTGTGTTGGTGTGTGTGCACCATGAGTGCCCGTGCCTATGTGTGCACGCACATGCATGTCTATGGGTGTATGCATATTTGCCCATGAGAGGTGTGCACACACATGTACATGCGTGGAGAGACAATTCAAATGAGGACAAAATGCTAATAACTGAGGAATCTAATATAGTTCTTCGTACTCTTTTGGCAATATTTCTGAGTTTCAAATAAAAGTTACCAAACCATTTCTGTGGGGATAAGCTTCCATGTTCTCAAAGGGTTCGGCCCTTTCAGCATGACTAACTTCTGAAGGCTAACACCTTTCTGACATCACTTTACAGATCCTTGATCATGCCAACTTTGCCACCACTTGCTGGCAGCTCACTCCAACACCTGTACTGTGGACTGGAGTGACAGAGGGTCATTTCACCTTGAAATTCACTTCTCTACCACAATATTGTCTTTTCTAAAGTCTGGGGGACACAAAGAACATGTAACACATTCCCAACTTCAGGGATCAAAAGTCATTGCAGGTCCTAAATTTTCACATGCACAGTCATTACTAAAAAAATGTGTTTAAAATGTTGTTTCTCGCTATCTCTGAGAAACTCTGATGGGGCTTAGGAATCTGCATCTTCAAACAAATCCTGGTTATTCTAATGTAAGTGGTGTGTGGACCATATTTTGACCAACACTGTTCTATAGCCTCTCAGCACCTTATGCAGAGCAGGTCCTCAATACAAGTTTGTTGGATTTATTTGAATTGCCCAAGGCTGCACAGAACTAAGAAAAGAATCTAGCTCTCATGGCTGAGCATCAAAGTAGGGCTAACCTCCATGCATCATGTGACCAGGTGATTTGTATTTCATTCCTGAGCTCTAAAGCACAGTCTCACAGGTCTCAGCTTCCTATCTATAAATATATATATGAGCATGGATTTGACCCATTCTGGCACTAAATCATTATGGAACAGTGAGCATAATTTTAATCTACTAAAACAGTTAAGTTCTGCAAAGTGAACAATTGGTTGGAGGGAATGTCCTGGAGCCTCTATCCATGTGGCAGGTGAGTCAGGGGAGCTGTTCCAGCACAGGTGATGAATGGGCATTGATTCAGCCCTGCTCTCACCATGGTCAGCTTTGCCTTTTGAGCCTAAGTATTAGCAACAGACTCACTAATGCTTGGTCGTAGCACACTTATTAACTGACCAACACTGTCTAAATTCAGGCTGCTTAAAATCTGAACTCAGGCTCAGTGGCAGCTTAGTCTATCCATTTGACCCTCTTAACTTGTCAAACTCCACAGGGCTGGGGAACCTATCACATGCAGCATCTTATACACAGCATCTTAGCCTTGTAGCTACCAAAAAAAGAAAAAAAAAAAGGATTGAGTGGATAGATGACTTGCACATCCAGCCACAAATGTATACACAAGCTGTAAATATTTATAGCATCACTATGTGTACTGTATGTCTGGTAACTTCTGTCTACTTCTACCTATGATAGCTGCTTCTGACTATAAACTCCCCCAGGGCAGGCAATGTCAGAATTAGTGTCCAAAACACATGAGAAAGTACAACTTGAAATGTTGCATGCTGGGGTCTCTAAAGCACCAAGCTGTGAGTCCCTCAGTTAGTTATCCCTGCCAAACAAGAAGCTAAGTAGCTATACTTCATCATTTTGGCTTACAGTTTATGTTTGTTTCCAGTTTTTGAATTCATGATAGTGAAGCAATGAAAAAAGAACTGTGAAATCATGAAAAATACCTAATAAGCTGATTACCATTCACCATGGGAGCTGGGAGTCAGCATTCATTATTTTAGCACTAGCTGTGGAAGAAAACATTCCTCCACAAGGACAGATACTCTTTTAAGAAGGACAGAAAGGACACTAGATTACATACTATATATGTGTATCTATGTTTAAGAGTTCAGAAATAAAATTATGAAGTGAAATAGGTTTAGATGTAGCTCAGAAGTTTCTACTTGAGCTAAAAACATGGAAATGTTGTGCAGGCATTTAGTAAGGAGGTAACAAGGGTCTATTATCAAGATATATGGGTTAATAATTTCATGGGGTTATTCAAGAATGATCTGCTATGATTGAAACCATGTGTGGAGAGCACGGGCTTCTGCAGGATGTGTCACAGCAACAAAGGCTCTAAAGATATATTTGTGCTGCCTGCTATGTATACAGATGATTGACTTAGATACACTTCCCAGACATAAACAGTAAAGGAATGTCACTGAAGTTCTGCATGCTATCTGATAGAGATGGAGAATGCTTACCACATTGTACAAGCCGATGCACCAACGTTCAAATAAAATCTGCCCAGAAAATCCATTAACAAAGGCGAACCAAAGCTGAAAGAGAAGAAAGTTCAAGAAGTTTTATATCAATATTGACCTAAATGTTTCCATTCACTGAAGAAGTAGCAGGGGGAATGAGGACCACCAGCTGGACACAGCTGCTGAGGGATAAAGAGCCACAGGACGTGGCGGTCGTTCTTTCATAAAATGTAAGTTCCCAATATCACATGTACCGATATTTTAAGGGAAATGTATCTTAAGGCATATGTCAATTTGTTAATGTGCACACATTTACGGAAAAGCAACTTATGTTTAATTTATTTTGAATATGTTTTGTGGTGACACTTTCTCATTGACTGGAAGAGTCTCAAATTCATGCTCTTTTTCCCTATAAAGTTGACTTAATATGATTTATCTTTGTTGGACCTTCAAACAGATAAAAACTATAAATAAAAAACAACAAAAACTCCTTTGTTGGTCATTTGTGTGTTTAGCTCATAAAATATCGACCCTCCTTAATCGAATGTCCACCACTTCAGCAAAGGTCAAAGGTGGTAATATTGAAGAAACATGCTCAAATCATCTGGAGTAACATGGGATGTATAAATAAATAAAATGTAGACGATTATTTATGTCTTCAAGTGGACTATAATTCTAATTGATTAAGCAGGACCAACATAAAAACAACTGCAGAGCAAAATGCCAGGGAATAAAAATATTTTAGAGAAGGAGCCATCAGGCAGGCATAATTAGGAGAAGACGTGGAGCAGTAAGAGTGCAACAGAAGAGGGGCGAGCCATCATGAGGATGAACGAAAACGTGATTTAGAAGGCAGTGAATATGGAAAAATGGAATACAAAATGCTGCTGTTTAAAAGTCATCTAAATTTATGGGATACAACAGGATTCCAGTGATTTGGGGGTAGACGTTAAAGCATCCCATGTGAATCACAGAATCCACCTTAGTGGTAAAAAGCATGACAGACTGAATCTGTTACTATAGTAGAACTACAATTACAACACAGAGGAACTACTCCATGATAGTAAGAGTTGAGATCCACTCTGCTACTGCAATGTTACTGAGTCAGAATTTTTCAAATCAGCTTCTTGAACCCACCAGACTAAGTTCCTTCTTGCAAGTTCCTTCTTGCAAGAGGAACTGTTCCCTACACTGTATAACTGTACTGAGTGTGATACCTAACATAAAGGACTCACCGAGTTCCAGTGGGATCAAATGAAATACAACTCAATTCAAATGCCAGATGAAGTTCTCGTAAGCACAGCTTTCAGGATCTTGTACCCTGGTTCAAAATACTAATACAGTTCTCCCCTAAACCTAAGATAAGCTTGCTGACCTTACTGACCTTCAAAAATCTGTCCATATGCCAACTCACTCTTAAATCCAACTTTCTCCCAAGAGGTCCCCATAAGGCATGGCCGTTCTCAGTCAAAAAATACTGATGGGGAACTAAGAATCAGAAGTTTGTGCTGTATTCTGCATTCAGAATATTTTTACATCTGTTCAAATATTAGCTGTCCCCTAAAACAACATTTCCGATCGCACAGCTTTCTAACCACTTGAGGCCTTGACAATCAACACTTCAACCAAACTTTTGGTGCAATGAGAACCTGAATCCACATCTGACTCAAGCATATTTGTAAATTGTTTTAAGAGTTTTAACCTTATTTCCTCACAATTACGTTTTACTTCTATATTCTCCTATTCAAACAAGTGAACAAACACTAATAAATGTCTAGTGAACACCAAACTATTTTATTGCTTAATTCAGTTAATTCATCTTTTGTTGAAGGTAGAGTAGTGATATTTCTATAGCTCTCCTCTTCCCCTACTATCGATTGAAAAAAGAAAAAATAATTGAAAATAGAAAATAGCTATTTTCAATGAAACTATGGGACAGTCTTTATTAAAGTACAGGTGACACAGAACAGAAATAATAAACACAAGATTACCTCAAACAAGGGGGACTGCCAATAGACAAAGCCTACAGAGTAAAAAGTTTTCCAGGAAATAGGAAACAATCCAAGAAACAGGTGAACCAACTCTTATTTAAAGGGTGAAATCTAGAAGCAGGGACAAGACATGGCCTAGGTCCCTTGCTCTATTCAGCACAGCAAGCAAAATGAAGGTGAAGCGCTATGTACTCGCAAACACCATTTCCCCCAAGAAGCAAGTGAGGAGGATGGTAGGTAAAGCATGGAGCCTAAATGACCGTAAACTGGGTGGTGACTGACCGAGGGAACCTGGAAAGAAATAAATGCAAATTCATCCAACAGAAAACCCATAACATACAGGCATTCACTGTGAGATACGGGGCCCTCCAACTCGCCAAAGGAGAAGAAATGGTGGTGAGGGAGGTACTTATTGCCGCAAAGTGACAGCTGCCCAGGGTGGAAGAGGCAAATATTTGATGAGAAAGTGTTCTGAGACAATTCTGCAGCCCCTCTTCCCTCGACAGCATCAGAAAATAAGAAGGAAAACAAATATATATGTATATGAAATAGTATGATAGATAAATAAATGACAATAATATGAAATGATCTCTACAGAAGGAACTAGGTCATAGGGCAGAAGAATATCTTGAATGCTCCTGAGAAACACAGAAGAGCGAAAGAAAATGTGGCTTCTCATGAAACGAGCTAAAATAAGATGTATAAGATATCAAAGAAGGAAACAAGTCTAACAAATTATGGTTCATCCTTAACAATGCAACACTGGGCAGACATTTCAAAAAGTAATATAAAACTCATAGATATGTTAAAATGAAAAATATCAAGGTATATGTTAAATGGGTCATGACTGTGCAGGATAGTTGTACATACTTTTACATGGCAACTTTCCGGAAGACATAAAAGAAACATAATATTCATTATTTTTACGCAGCAGAAGTGTTCTTCAGGAGGTAGTATGGACTCTCATACTTCTTGTACAGTTCTGAACCTTTCAAAACATGTTCATATTTTATTTACAAAACTATTTCAAGCAGTAATTCTCAACTAGGATTGATTTTTCCTCTGAAGGCAATGACAATGGCTGGACACCTTCGTGAGGGTACTATTAGCATTCCATGGGTAGAGGCCGAAGATTTTGCTAAATATCCTCCAATGCCCAGCATAGCTCCCTACAACGAAGAATCATCTGGCCTCAAATGTCAATAGTGCCACCACTGGGTGAAAAATAAATTTATTAAGTCAACCTGATAAAGTTAGAAATCTCAGTGTAACACGTTTATTATAAGCAAAATAATGGTATGTGGCGGATTAGATAAAGGCAACTTATATTTGTGTTTACAGGCTGTGGGTTGAGAAAGCTTCATTTCCTGCCCCCCTGGACGGATCTCATACATAGAACCATAGGCTCTTTTCTGTAGAGGCCATGGTAGCACCAGTTATGAATCTAGAACTTCACACACTGAGATCCTTATACCAGAAACATATCTTTATAAATTGTTAATGAGAAATTATTCTAAAGACTGAGTGAACTCCATGTAACTAAGACACTCATGTTGTGGAAAATAGACAATAAGGGAAAAAAATCCTAGGAAATCAACCATTTCTTTCTCAGCATTAACCTTTGCTCCAAGCAATCCTGAACCATGTAAAACATTTTAATCTTTACTTTGGATTAACATCTTGATTAGTTGAATGTTGGGATATTTCCTCTAAGCAGCCAGTGCTCTGATTCTGTCCAAGTTGGCACTGGCTTGGCCACATGTCTCTCTAAAGATTTTTGATATGTTTGTACTAATTTTTATCAGTTGCAGGTGGTGCTGCAGCTTTTTGAGAAGTATAAACACGCTCGTTCTCAACATTTCCAATTCAATTTCAATCTTCATTCAAATAATCCATCATTAGATGATCAGACCTGTTTATTTCATCAGAAATATTTGCAGAGAAAAAAGAAATTAAAACCAAAATAAATGAAACAAACAAACAAAAAATCCATCTCCTAATTTCAAAATCCACAAACTGGTTTTCTCTTACATTGTAAACACTCAAACTTGATTTCATTTTGGCAAGAGTTCCATAGGTGAAATGGAAAAAGGAAAGAGAACACACTGTATTTTAAAATAATTCATACAAATGTACTTAGTTTTTATTTTATTTATTCATGAGACAGGTATCAGTGGCTCCCTGACACACTATAAAATCAGACTTTCACACTGGGTAGCCATATCCAAATTTTAATTCATATATAAAAAAGAAACCACTGCCTGATTCCTAAACATTAATGTCATTTTTGGTGGACCACAACCTCCAAGCTGCATACATCCAACAGTGCATACACCCCACAAGGCAAACAGACAGCCTGTTTCCCTGCTGATGGAGTTACTTGGACTGTGCTTAGAGCCACTACATTTTGCTCTTCTGGATTAATGGGGAGAAAGATTCCTGCCTTCACTTTCTTGTTAACTAGGAATGCTATTAAATGAATACAGTCAAAGCAGAGGGAGCCAAGTTCTGCCTGGCCGGCCTCAGACTTGGTGAGTTGGTGGGAAGACCTGCCAAGCACTGACTTGCCAAGCTCCTGGGGTTTCTGGTCCTCAAATGTAGGGCTGTTATGAGCAAACTGACTCAAACTTATTAAATGGCTTTTCCTTCTTGGAAAAAGATCCTTCTTTGCTTTAACTGCTGCTTCACTGCCAAAAATGCAGTAACTGTCTTGGCTAATTGCACAGACTCCCGTCTAGAGGTCCTGGCCGCATTGCACAATCTCAGTGGGCTGTACCTGCTGCCACTCAGGTTCTCAACTAACAGTCGACATAGTTAGATGATTGCCTCATTTGGGAAAGGGAGGACCTGTTCCTCGATTTACTCTGTTCTTCCAAGACCCAGGGTAGAAGACTGAGGTGGGAAAGTACCCTACAGGGAATAATTAAATAAATTAGCCATATGGTTTCTTGCTGAAGTGGCAATAACATCATGATCTACTGATTTGCACGTCAGGGTCTGAGCTGATTAACTGGCATTAAAGATACCTGTTAAAAGTCAAAGGGCCACAATCTTTCTGGAATTTGATCTGGCAACGTGTAGTAGGATAAAGAATAAGCATATACTTCATCTAAAAGTTCCTAGTTTTAGAAATTCATTCTCATAAATAAAAGCTCTTCCATATAAAAACCTTTCTTGGTTTTCGGTATTATTAATAGTGGAAAGCAAAAGATAAAACAAAGCAAATAGTGCAGGGAAAAAAGTCCTGAAAGTTCTTTATTAGGGAGTGAATGTAGCAAGTCTGTAAAATATTAAGCACCTACCTTTTAAAATTTTAAATCTATAGGTATGTAAGTGAGGGAATGTATGACAAAGAAATAGTATAGATTGACAAAAGAAAAGGCAAAATAAACAGGTAAGTTGGTAGTTAGGTATGTAGAAAGGAAATTAAAAGAAAAAATTCAAGGAAGCTATTCTAGAGCAAGGGTTGTCAGAAATAATAATGGTAATAATAATAACAGTAGTAACAGCAAGATACTCTAAAAACTTCCCCCTCAAGTGTTTCAGTCCAATGAATTATGGGATGGAGTGGTCCCCATTAAATAGTGACTACTGGGCAGCCCGGGGGGCTCAGTGGTTTAGTGCTGCTTTTGGCCCATGGCCTGATCCCGGAGACCCGGGATCGAGTCCCACATCAGGCTCCCTGCAGGAGCCTGCTTCTCCCTCTGCCTGTGTGTGTGTGTGTGTGTGTGTGTGTGTCTCATGAATAAATAAATAAAATCTTTAAAAAAATAAATAGTAACTACTGTAATAAATGGGCAGGGCTTCAGCTCTAAAATCTTTGGGGATTTTTCTCTGAGTTGGTTCTGGATACGTACAATGCTAACAGCCAACACTATATACTTATAAAACTCATAAGGACTTTTTAAGGCAAGCAAACAAAAAGAAAGTCTTAATGTGTACAGGATCCATTTTTTAAAATTGTTTTTAAAGTAAGCTCCATGCCCAATGTGGCACTTGAACTCACAACCATGAGATCAAAAGTAACATGCTCTGTTGAACTGAGCCAGTGTATAAAATCCATTTTTTTTGTAGAATCACAAGAAAGATGCCATAAATTTAATGTCTTTGTATGAGTGCAAAGGAAGGTAGCCTAGTTAAACTGTTCCTATTGAGTACCTGGACAGGAATGGAGGCAGATGAGAAATTATTTTTCTTTATACATCTCTATGATTATTACAACAAATCAGTATGACATTAAAGAATTATGTAGGAAAAAAGACCTTGTTAATATCTATCACTGTACCATGTACATTTCTCTGTTAGCTTGTCACATCTATAATTTTTGTCACACTGCTTGCTGCCTGTCTGGTCTGTCCCACCTTGTGTAAGATGTATGAGGTCAGAGATTATAAAAATTCTGCTTACTATTATGTACTCAGAATCTGCACAGTCCAGGAGTTCATTAAACGAATACATGAAGAATATTAGCATTTAACATTAAAAAGGTAAGGTCACTCAAACAGAGCACAGGACAGATCATGAAATCGGCCAAAGATATTTCATCCTAATTTGAGCATTTAATTGCTACGTGAGCACAGGCAACTTCCTTAATCCCCTAGCTTTATTTTTTTGATGAACAAATGGAAAGGCCACAAACTGCAGAATGGTCAGTTTGGTATTTTTGATGATGATAAAAGCTAACATACGTTCTGTGTCAAGAATTTTCACAACATTCCAAATGAATATCTCATTTAAATCTCATAGCAATTTTCTTAAAAGATTTTATTTATTTATTCATGAGAGACACAGAGAGAGGCAGAGACACAGGCAGAGGGAGAAGCAAGCCCCATGGGGGGAGGCTGATGGGTCTCAATCCCAGGACCCCAGGATCACACCCTGGGCCAAAGGCAGGTGCTAAACCGCTGAGCCACCCAGGGATCCCCTCTCATAGAAATCTTAACAAGTAGGCATTGTCTGTATTTCACAAATGAGGAAATCAGGGCACAGGGAAGAGATATTAGGGCTGGTACCAAATAGGTAGTTGTTAATACCAGACCCTGTATAACGTGATTTTTTTTTAAAAAAACATTGAAGTTAAGGCAATTTAGAATTGAGCGAACATTTATGGCTACTAATTTACAACATCGATGTTTTAAGATTGTAACATGAACACAATATTTCACAACTATAAGCATATAAGCAAATCAAAAAACTTGAGAAAATTATCCAAATCTTAAGCCTCCTAATGCCATGTAAGGAAGCTAAAGGACCCTTTTTACATTAGGGTATGTATATATATATATACACACACTATATGTATAAAAACTATATATATATATATATATATATATATATATATATATATATAGTGTGTTTTTGAAAAAAGGGCTGCAAAATCTTCCCCATTTTGCATAATAAAATGCAGTCACTCTGGTTTGAAACATTTTCCTGCAATATTGTGAGCTAAAATATTGTGATCCTTTGCTATTATTGAAACCAAGCTAGTAGACAATCAAAAGCAAATTTCTTGCACTTCATTATTCGTCTCTGAATAAAAAGACAACACAAATACTAATGTGACGATCTAAGTTTTGCTTAATTGAACTAGAGTTTCAAAAATAAAAGACAGAAACTATTCATGAAAATAAATTTAGCATATGATGTACACACACACATTTCTTACTTTATTTTCCATTAAAATCCTAAATGATACAAAATATTAAATCTTACAACCCAAAAGTCACAAGAGTTAGTGAAGGAAAATCTAGTAAACACTTTTAAAGTTTCTTTAATCATTAACTTTTCAGTGCTACAAAATCCCTCCCCCTTTTTTTTAAACTCCCCCCCTTTTTATGAAATGACGTGCTTATCCAATAGAGCACCAGGTAAATACAAAATCATGGTTCCCTCCCATAAAAGACCATAATACCGACCAGATGGTATAGGCACAATTAAATTGATTTTTAATAAGGAATTCTTGGCACAATAGAATGTAATCACTCCAAATTATGTCAAGGACTACTTACATTTTATTTTTTTTATAGTTCAAGGCTTAAACTCTTCAGTCTAAATTCTGTGCTACAGTGTTAGGGAACAAAATAGCTCTGGAGACCAGTAATGAAATAATGAGCCTTTCATCTGGAGGTCATTGGTTAGGATCTGGTATCGTTCATTAATGACACAGTTGTTTCCAAACCGTGGTGTTGGAACAGCGGCGGGGGGTTTATTATGGAAGGAGTAGCAGGAATATGTATAAGATCATTTCATTTATGGACAAAACCTATGGCAAAAATTCAAAAACATGTGTTTTATAACCAATAAAGTAATGCTCTTAACATATTGGCGATAAGATTTAATGCCTGGCTCCACAGACCTGGGTTGTAAGAAAGCAGATTTTTGATGCTGTGTCTCCACCCCCATCAGCCACCTGACGTCTGTAGCCTGAGCAAGGTGTGACATTTTCTTACTTTCTTGTTCTGGAAAGTAGGGAAAAGGTATGCCTTCTCTCTCAGGGAATTATGAGGAAATAATCCCATGTACTTTTAAAAATTCAGTTATTGACCTATTTACTAAGATCTTGCTTCAAATTACACTCTGTGCCATTCGTCGGGAGTAACAAAGATGAAGCATATATCATCCTTGCCATTAAAGAATTCAGCTTGGTTGAGGACAGGTTTGGGGTGAATCAGAGGCACGAAAATGCTCTTTGGGGACACTACAGAGGGAGCACTCCTTTAGGAGTCACCACAGCTTTTCCAAAGGTGGTGGGTAGTTGGAGTATCAGATTCCATTAATCAATTTGGTGGGGGTAGGGGTGAATGGGTTACAGGTAGATGGAACAACTTGTGCATAATTATAGCAGATGTGAATTTCCAGGTGGCTAGAACAAAGAAAATGAAGTGAGAGGAGAGGGCTGGTCCAGACTGTGAAGGACACTGGACAGGTGTTCTTCAAGTATGTGAACAGCTATGCATGTATTGCCAAAATGTACTTCCAAACCTGAACAACTCTCTTAATAGATTTTTGTTTACTTTATTGTAACAAAATATATATAACTTAAAATTTATCATTTAAACCATTTTTAAGTGTAAAATTCAGTGGCATTAGGTAACGTTCACATTGTTGTAAAACCATCACCACTATCTCTAGAGTTTTTTCATCATCCCAAACAAAATCTGTTCCCATAAACAACTGCCCATTTTCCCTCCCTCTTACCTCTGGTAACCACTCTTCTAATTTTTTTTTCTGTGAATTTAGCTGTTCTAGTCATTTCATATAAGTGGAATTGTGCAGTATTTGTCCTTTGTGTTTGTCTTTTATCTCTCAACATAATGTTCTCAAGACTTATTCATATTGTAGCAGTTATTAGAATTTCTAAGGCCACATAATACTTCATTGCACATATTAACCACATTTTGCTTAGCTATTTATCCATTGATGGCTACTTAAGTTGTTTCTGCCCTTTGGCTACTGTAAATAATGTACCTATGAACCCTGGTGTTCATATATTTGAATCCTTGTTTTCAATTCTTTTGGACATATATCCAGAGGTAGAATTGCTGGACTATAACACAGTTCTATGCTTAACTTTTTGAGGAAGCTCCATACTATCTTCCACAGAGGCTGTATCTTTTTACTTTCCCGCCTGC
Source organism: Nyctereutes procyonoides (assembly GCF_905146905.1). Taxonomy (NCBI): domain Eukaryota; kingdom Metazoa; phylum Chordata; class Mammalia; order Carnivora; family Canidae; genus Nyctereutes; species Nyctereutes procyonoides. The sequence continues at coordinate 6,419,647 of NW_026575033.1, read as the reverse complement.
AAGGCATAAATATTCAATTTCTCTACATCCTCACTAACACTTGTTATTTTGTTTATTTCTTTTTAATAGTAGACATACTAGTGGGTGTGAATTGACATCTCATTGTGGTTCTGATTTGCATTTCCTTAGTGGATAGAAATGGTGAACATGTTTTCATGCGTCTTGGCCTTCTGTAAACTTTCTTTGGAAAAAATGCCTATTCAAGTCCTTTACTGATTTTTTAATTGGGTATTCTTGTTGTTGAGTTGTAGGAGTTCTTTATATATTCTGGATATTAATCCCTTATCAGACACATGATTTACAAATACTTTCTCCCATCCTGTGTGCTGTCTTTTCACTCTATCGGTAGTATTTTTTGATGCACAAAAATTTTAGTTTTGAGTAAGTACAATTTATCTGTATTTTCTTTTGTTGTCTCTGCTTTTGGTGCCACATTTAAGAAATCATAGCTGAATCCAATTTCATGCTCCCCTCTATGTTTTCTTCTAAGAGTTTTAGAGTTTTAACTCATATTTAGATCTTTGATCCAGTTCGAGTTAATGTTCCTATATAGTATAAAGTAAGGGTCTATTTTTATTTTGCATATGGATATTCATTTTCCCAGCACCATTTGTTGAAGAGACAACCCTTTACTCATTGAAAGGTTTTGGCATCCTTATAAAAAATCACTTGGTCATACACATAAGGGTTTATTTCTGGGCTCTCTAGTCCATTGCTCTATACATCTGTCTTTATGCCAGTACCACACTATTTTGATTACTGTAGCTTTATAGCAAGGTATGGAATCAGGAAGTATGATTCCTCCAAGTTTGTCTTTCTTTTTCAAGGTTGCTTTGGCTATTTGAGATCCTTTTAGATTCCATAACAATTTTAGGATGGGTTTTTCTGCTTCTGTAAAAACTGTCATTAGGATTTTGATAGAGATCGCATTGACTCTGCAGAGTGCTTTGGTCTCAATATATTTTTAAGGTAATGTAATTTTTAATGATAAGGACAAGCAGTTGAAAAATAATTTCTGGCATAATGTAAATATTGACATTTTAAAACAAATTTCATCATTCTTTTAATGTATCCAATGGATTCTAAGTACTACATACAAGTGGATGCCCATTATAACTCACTTTAAGAAAGCCATGAAAAAAGACCTAACAGTCAGAAAGTTTACATCATTCTTTTCGTCTTGAACTTGTTTTCCATTCCACTTGACTCAGATATAATTTAATCCTAATTTAATGTATTTTTGTTTTAAAATCTTACATTGATCACCCTATAATATTGCACAAGAATAGAAATCAGAATCAATTTTCTTTTAATTTCTTGTGGCTATATAGCTCTAAGTGCTAAAAAGTTCTTCTGGATTCAGTTTTCATTACAAGTACTAGAGTATACAATTGATAAAAAATATACATTTGATAAACATTAAATAATAAAAAAATTTTGTTGGAAATACATCTTTTAATGAGATAGATGGAGCCAAGTACCCCCTCTACCCATTAGTATATGTAACTGTGGAAGAGTATCACCTATTGCTAGACTGAGACAGGGTTCAGCATCATTTGTATTTTATAGATTTAAGTCCTGAGAAATCTAATTCACATAATAAATGAGAATGTAAAGTTTTATTAGAGCAATATCCATCAATACTTTGGATCTCTGAGCCATTTGCTAAAAAATAACACAATGCTCTAATACTAAAGTTATTGGATATAATCTATGTGCTGACATTTTGATTAGGTCCTTTTTTAAAGTTTTCTGAGAGCAAAGAGACAAAATACATTGATTTGCCCAAGATTTTGTTAACTATTCATCACAATAATTTACTTTATCTTAATTTCTAGGAAGTATACCTAAAGACTATACCAAGAATTTTCAAGTAACTTTTAATATTCCTGCTATGTTTTCATTTAGACACAATATTTTATTTTGGGGAAAAATAAAAACATTTTTAATTTTTAATACACTATTGCTATTATATTATTGTTTGATAAAATAGTTTTCTTTTATCACATGGGGCTACCTTATATTGCATTTTCTGTGCATGAGGTCCTCTGAGCGCATGACACAGTCACTCTTTATCACATCCTTTAAGTATTTTTCCAAACCTCAGAGTAGGAAATTTAGGTGATTCAAGGTTTGGAAGATTTTTGCCATAAAACCTAACTGGCAACACCTATCTTCATTTTTTAACTAATTAACTAACTCAGAAAAAATTCTAGCTTTAATATTCAGTTAAAATATACATTTTTAAAAAAGATTTTATTTATTTATTCATGAGAGACACCCAGAGAGAGAGGCAGAGAGACACAGGCAGAGGGAGAAGCAGGCTCCATTCAGGGAGCCCAACATGGGACTTGATACCGGGTCTCCAGGCTCACACCCTGGGCTGAAGGCAGTGCTAAACTGCTGAGCCACCTGGGCTGCCCTAAAATATACATGTTAGTATTCATATCTCCATGATGAGCATGTCACTTCTGAGCTTCCAGACACAGATACAGATCAATGGGATGAACTGAGCCTTGCCATGAATATGGTATCCACATGAAATATGGGACAGTTGCCTTCTATGTTTCACACTGAGATTCTCTCTGGACAGTTCCTCAGGAGCTATGTGCCACTGACCACTGTGTGGGGGGTAGAAGAAGGTAGGGTTTTACTTTTTCAATAAATGCTGTCTCATTGGTTTGTGTCTGAAATCTTTTTGTACCTTGGTGCATGCCCCACAGTGAAATTCAGAAGAGGTGAGATGTATGTTTTTCTTTCATAAACTAGGAAATGTTAACTATGGACAGGGAGGTGGGGAAGGAGAGTGCCCTGGAAGTGACCTCTGGAAATGGACTCCCATGGGAAGTCTTCATATGCTCCCAGAGTACTTTCTGCTCTAGAACATGCTTTCTCAGGTCAACTAGGAAGCTTGGCAACTGCAATCAGGCAGGAATGTGGCATAAGCCACTCACCTTTCTGAAAGTTTACCTAATAGAAAACTGTAGACTGGAGAGTCATGAAGGGAAGGAATCAGTTGGTAACAATCTTAGAGATCCTGAGAGGTCATGTTTGATGGAATTAATATGGAGTGGCAGCCACAGAGGATTCTGAGAGTCCCCTGAAGGGAGACTGGAGCCACAGTCATGATAAAGCTTGGTGATGAGAGGGCAGTAGATGAGGTCATTTTGGGGGCATGTGAAATGTGCATTACATGTGGGCTTTCCAGGAAGAAATTCAAAGTCCAAGGCTGATGCGCAGGGGAGAGTTTTAGATAAGAGAAATGTATGCAATATTAGTAAATAGACAATAATCACATCAACAAGAACAGAAGTTTATACAGTGAGAGAACCATGCAGGAGGACAGAAGAAATCCATGGATGGGGTTCTGCCTGACAGCAACATTTATAGGTCAGGGGACACAGACAGAAGCAAAAAAGGGCACTTTGCATTAAATTTTATAAATGATACTTGAAGTTTATAGTTCATTTACTTTAACCCTAAGTAAATATCTCCTCATGGGCCAGGCACTTCTGCAAGTCCCACCCAGAGACTTCCATTTATACATGATGACCAGAACAAGGTCACACAACCACCTCCGGAATAATCACTGAGAGTGGCTACAGGAAATGAGGTGACATTCAAGGTCAAGCTAGTCCAACAACCCTGTCTGTCCCATCAGAGCAAAACTACATGACACAATAAAAGCTAAAACCATGCCATACTTTGAAAAACTCCCACTCACTCTGCCCTTTTTTCTAGATGTTACACATAATGCTTCTGGCCATGAACTTCTGGTCCTTAGAAATGGCAGCATCTTCAAAGGCCTCAGATTGTGAGCTGCTTCAGTAGGCTTAGCTATACAGTCCCTGAATGAATTAAAATGGGAGACAATGTCAGGAGTGACACTTCTCTCCACTAGTACCACCAGTCTGTCCCAGGCCTTACAAATTTGCCAATATAAGGCAGAATGATGCTGGTCAATTAAACTTAGAGGTTCATGTGGAAAACGATCCTTGAACACATTTTCCCTTCTTTTCTCCCTTTTCTTTGCTCTCAGCTTTTATTTCAAAATGAACAAGTAGGGGGATCCCTGGGTGGCGCAGCGGTTTGGCGCCTGCCTTTGGCCCAGGGCGCGATCCTGGAGACCCGGGATCGAATCCCACGTCGGGCTCCCGGTGCATGGAGCCTGCTTCTCCCTCTGCCTGTGTCTCTGCCTCTCTCTCTCTCTGTGACTATCATAAATAAATTAAAAAAAAAAAAATGAACAAGTAGCATTTCCTTAATAAATTCATAGCAATCTTTTTTTTTTATAAATTAATTTTTATTGGTGTTCAATTTACCAACATACAGAATAACACCCAGTGCTCATCCCGTCAAGTGTCCCCCTCCGTGCCCATCACCCATTCACCCCCACCCCCCGCCCTCCTCCCCTTCCACCACCCCTAGTTCATTTCCCAGAGTTAGAAGTCTTTATGTTCTGTGTCCCTTTCTGATATCTCCCACACATTTCTTCTCCCTTCCCTTATATTCCCCTTCACTATTATTCATATTCCCCAAATGAGTGAGAACATACACTGTTTGTCCTTCTCCGATTGACTTACTTCACTCAGCATAATACCCTCCAGTTCCATCCACGTTGAAGCAAATGGTGGGTATTTGTCGTTTCTAATGGCTGAGGAATATTCCATTGTATACATAAACCACATCTTCTTTATCCATTCATCTTTCGATGGGCACCGAGGCTCCTTCCACAGTTTGGCTATTGTGGACATGGCTGCTAGAAACATCGGGGTGCAGGTGCCCCGGCGTTTCATTGCATCTGAATCTTCGGGGTAAATCCCTAACAGTGCAATTGCTGGGTCGTAGGGCAGGTCTATTTTTAATTCTTTGAGGAACCTCCACACAGTTTTCCAGAGTGGCTGCACCAGTTCACATTCCCACCAACAGTGTAAGAGGGTTCCCTTTTCTCCGCATCCTCTCCAACATTTGTTGTTTCCTGCCTTATTAATTTTCCCCATTCTCACTGGTGTGAGGTGGTATCTCATTGTGGTTTTGATTTGTATTTCCCTGATGGCAAGTGATGCAGAGCATTTTCTCATGTGCATGTTGGCCATGTCTATGTCTTCCTCTGTGAGATTTCTCTTCATGTCTTTTGCCCATTTCATGATTGGATTGTTTGTTTCTTTGGTGTTGAGTTTAATAAGTTCTTTATAGATTTTGGAAACTAGCCCTTTATCTGATATGTTATTTGCAAATATCTTCTCCCATTCTGTAGGTTGTCTTTGAGTTTTGTTGACTGTATCCTTTGCTGTGCAAAAGCTTCTTATCTTGATGAAGTCCCGATAGTTCATTTTTGCTTTTGTTTCTTTTGCCTTCGTGGAGGTATCTTGCAAGAAGTTACTGTGGCCAAGTTCAAAAAGGGTGTTGCCTGTGTTCTCCTCTAGGATTTTGATGGAGTCTTGTCTCACATTTAAATCTTTCATCCATTTTGAGTTTATCTTTGTGTATGGTGCAAGAGAGTGGTCTAGTTTCATTCTTCTGCATGTGGATGACCAATTTTCCCAGCACCATTTATTGAAGAGACTGTCTTTCTTCCAGTGGATCGTCTTTCCTCCTTTGTCGAATATTAGTTGACCATAAAGTTCAGGGTCCATCAAGCTACTGCAGTGGCCATTTTACTGCCTTATGCCCAATTATAGGCATTATTAATATTTAGAATAAAACATTATTTATTTCATGTAATTTTAAGGTATTGATACAGCTAACTTGTCCATTTTAAGTGTATATATTTATGGTTTCAGAGTAATAGTTTAACTACTGGCAGAAATATATTTTCAATCTTTCCAAAAGGCCTAGAATACTAATATAGACAGTACACCAGTGGTTGCTGAAGGCACTAATTACTGCATGGTACATGTTTTACGAGGAGTTAAGTTCTCAAAATATCCTTTCTTGCTACAGATACTTGTCAATCTCAGACTTCTACTAAATAAGCTAATACATAATTTAACCTGAATGGTATATACAACACAATTAATTATTCACATCTGGGAAAAATTCCAGAATTCATCTCAGAGAAGGTCCTCTTAGTTATTATACAAGTCTGTCTGAACATATATAGTATTAATGATGTGTTCTTTATATTTGGATGGTGTAAAGCTCTTTTTTACAATAGAATCTGAAGAAGCAAGCATATTGCCTGTCATTATCTAGATGTGCTCAGAAATTTTCTAATATTTTCATAACTTTTTTTTTTGGAAATTCTTCTAGGAGAGGAAAAGAAAATGTGATAAACAATGGGAGAAATTGTAACCTTTTATCACTTGGCCAAATTACTATAAGCACATGTTAATTCTACTAAAATCTGAAATGTATTAACTATTCAGCATTTCAATGTTTGCATTATTAGTTGAATGTTAAAACATGTAAATAAGAAATAAAACCTAATTACAGAAGGACTAAAAGCATATACTGGAGAATTTAAGAAGAACTTTCAAAAAAAAGAAAACCCAGATAAAATGGAGATAAATATGGAGAGAAAAAGAAAATTTCAAATCAATTTTATTTTGTATCCTCATGGAGATCTAATAAGCTATTACATCTATAAACTAAGATCAGAATGCTATAAGAATAGGAAGAAAAAAAATAAAGGACTTGTGAATTTAAAAGAAAAAAACATTAGAAAATTCCCTAAAGTTTCAATAGTGAGGGGCTAGAGGACTCTCCAAGAGGGCAAAAAAGTTAAATTACAGAAAATATAAGGAGACTGGGAGATAAACCCAGAAAGTAAACCCAGAAAGTTCAATACATGACTTAGTTTAGAAAGACAAAATGCAGAAAATTAAAAGAAGTATATTACATAATTTCCCTGACTAAAAAAAACCAGTCTTTAGGTTGAAAAGGCGCATAAAAGGAAAGGACAGCCACACACACACACACACACACACACACACACACACACCTTTGCAAATTTTGGAACACTAAACAAAGAGAAGACAGAATAATATTCTGGAGTGTAAATACAAAGGGTTGAGAATCAGAATTGCACTGTCTTTAGCCAGCCAAAAGGAGGGTAAAGACAGAGAACATTTGGAGAGAAAAAAAGAATTTCAGCCTAGAATTTTATACCCAGCCAATCTTCTACCAAATATAATAATAAAATAAAGATATCCAATGTCTCAAATATACTTCTTATGTAACACTTCAAGGATCCACCAACATATGTGGTACAGAAACATGAGTGAAGAAGTCAAGAATAATGATAACAAGGAATCCAAGAGGCAAACTTCAGTAGCAGGCAGAAGGCCTAGGGAATAGGCAGTCCAGATGGGGTCAGAGGGAGAGGGGGCTTCAGCAGGGAGGTGGGAGGTGAATAGTTTAAGAAAATACATAATATAATGAAACTTCTGGAGAGTATTAAAGGTACATGGAATTCAGTTAGGGTAAGAGACAAAAAGAAAGGAGAAATTGAAACCTGAGTAAGGAAGGAAAAATTATCATAGCATAATTTTGGCTCTTCAGTGAACATTATTTACATATTGTTAAAGAGGATAATTCCTGAATTAATTAATTAATCCCTGAATTAATTAATTAAAATGATAGCTATAAGCTATAGCTTAAGCTATACTGTAAGGGAATAGGAGGAGAGGTTAAACATTAATGTACAGGAGGGAAATCCTTACTTGTCAAAACAGGAAGTTGAAAGTTAACGTCTGAAATAGAGAAATAGAAAAATAACAGATAGCACAAGGATATTACTCTTTAGAGATAAGAAGATAACTTCCAGAAGAAACATCTAAAAAAGGTTTTCTTTTGGGATTATAACTAGAGGTAAAGTAGGGATGAGGATCACTACTTTCAATGATATGAAATATATACATACATATAAGGTATAAACATATGTACACACACACATACAATGCCTCCACGTCCTATAACTTTTTTTTTGGTCCTATAACTTTTAAATAAACTACATATTTTGTTTTGATTAAAAAATTTAAATTTTGATTAAAAAATTTAAATGTCATTCAACTGTATTTCCCCAAAACATTTTATCAAATTATCAACTATCTCGTCCTGGTTTTATTTCTGCACTGACATTTGGATTATATTTATATTTTCCTATTGCCAAAGTTATGCCACTGATACAGCTCTGTATTTCACTGCCAAATGCCTTCCACACACTAATTATCAATTTAAAATCATGTTATTACATCCCACTCAGCGTAGCTTATATAATTAAAAGGGGGAAAAAAAACAGGAAAAGAGCTGCCTCTTAATTAAGATGACAGAGTCTTTTAATATAGTATGGATATTTTTTCTTTTAGGGGAAGTAAATGGCAAAAATTTTGTGTAACTCTCTATTAAATTCATCCCTTAAGATCCTTAATTATAGCATCATGCACAAAATTTATAGGACAAGCTGAAAACAAAATGATGAAATAAAATGTAAACATGATCATAATTCTCTCCTTTAATATTTACTTTCCAAAGATTTGGCAAAGTTCATCAACAATTTAATGGTATTAATATACCATAATCACTTCAGTAATTGTTTTCAAAAAATCAAATGGTCAACCCAGGAAACAAATGACCTGCCTGGAATTCTGCAATTAAGGTTAAATCTGGCTTCTCCGGCAAGTGTGCATTATCCTGTTCCTCTCATTGAGCCTTTCATTCACCCCTGTATTTGAGGTTTCTGGAAATTTACCTAATATTACAAAGTCACATATTACTGCTGCTGCAAAATAGATTCATGGATCAGAGATATCAGCATTTTAAAGCTGTAAAAAATTAATTGATTCAACTTATTCTATTGAATGCTTTCTAGAGATACAGGTGTTTAAAAAAAGGCTGACATGTCTCTGGCCTCAAAGAACTTTTTAGACTAGGCCTGGGCCTAACAGAATGTACCGTTAACTTTGTCATCTGGAATGTGATAAATGCTGTTAAGGACAGTAAAGGCTGATAATGACCTCAAACAAAGCTTCCTTGAGGAAAGATCACTTGAGCTGAGGTTTGAGTGGTAAGGTAGTAGTCAGCTGCAAGGATCAGTAGGTAGGGTCAGCACCCTCCATTCACACTGCGATTTTTAACTTTCTATCTAAAGAAACAGAATCTTGTGTAAATTCATTAGCAATAAGATAAAAAATAGGGGTGAATTCAGAAACAACAGGAAGCCTCATTCAGAGAAAGTGCTTTTCCTACAACAGTACATGCAGAATGAAGGCCACAACCTATAGGAGCGGAACAAAAGCTGTTACAATTACTTTTCTGGGGTTCAAAGCATAGTGAAAAATGCAACTAAAGAAAATGAAAACAACTTTTTCCTTTACTGCATTCAAATGGTCAAAGATGCTGTGAAGTGGACTCCCCTTATGAAGTGAGTTCAGAGAGCCCACTCTGTGGCAATATACTAATTATGGCTCTATACATATGCATGTCCTCTCTGATTCTCCAGGGTTTTGATTCTGGGCTATAACTCACTACTATTCGATCATTTATTGGACACATATTTATGGGGAACCACCTGTGCACTCGGCACAGGTACTGGATATTTAGGGGAAAAGATAGATCTTTGCCTCCAAGGCAATTATGGACAAGTGAGGGACACAGGTAATGTAGAAGAATCCCACAGATCAGAACATCAGGGCTCTGAGGAAAATAAGCAGGGTGATGTGAGCTGGAGGTAAGGACAACAAGCCTTTCTTTCAAAGGGCAATGGAATGGCTCAGAGAGAAAGAAGAGTTTGGTCTATTCACATAACAGTAACGAGGGCACTTGGGCTGAAGCTTAGTAAGTAACTGGCAGAGCAGCACAAACAGGTTGAAACTTTTTTAAGGTCAGATCACAAGGGAAGGGCATGTGGGGGACAAGAATAGGTTCTGAGAAGAAAGAATCAACAGCTGTCTTTGGACATGTCAGGTTTGAGAAGGTAAGATAATGTAGATTTTAAATAGATGATGGAGATTAAGGAGAGCACTTGTGATGAGCGCTGGGTGATATATGGAAGTGTTGAATCACTACATTGTACACCTGAAACTAATATTACTAACTGGAATTTATTTATTTATTTATTTATTTATTTATTTATTTATTTATTGTTTTATTTATTATGAGAGACAACAGAGAGAGAATGGCAGAGACATAAGCAGAGGGAGAAGTGGACTCCATGCAGGGAGCCCCACCCGGGACTCAATCCCAGGACTCCAGGATCATGCCCTGAGCCAGAGGGCAGATGCTTGACCCCTAAGCCACCCAGGTGTCCCACTAACTGGAATTTAAATAAAAACTTAAAAAATAAAAAAGTAGTTTTATTTTATTTTTTAATTTTAAAAAATATATTATTTAATTATTTGAGAGAGACAGAGTGTGAGAGAGGATGAGCGGGGAGGAGAGGGAGGAGCTGGGAGCCTGATGCAGGGCTCGATCCCAGGATCATGGGATCATGACTTGAGGTGAGGGCAGATGGTAAACTGACTGAGCCATCCAGGTGCTGCCCCCCCCAAAGTATTCTTAAATAAGAAACTTCATTTTAAAAAGCGGTATTTCACAGTCTAATAATTTTTAAGACTTTAATTCCAGTATAGTTAACATACAGTATTATATTAGCTTCAGGTGTATAATACAGTGATTCAACATTCTATACATTACTCAGTGCTCATCATGATAAGTGTATTCTTAATCCTCATCACCTATTTCATCCATTCCCCTCTGGTAACCATCAGCTTGTGCTCTATAGTTAAGAGTCTGGGTTTTTTGTCTCATCCACTGTCTAATACTTTTTAAGCTAATATTATTTCATATACAAGCCAAGTCATTGTCAAAATCTGATAATTTATAATGTAGCATGTGAATATTCACTGGAACCATAAATTTTTGAAATATTACATGTTTTCACGACTACCTTTTACCTAGGACACAGTCCTTCCTTCTGAGATTTCAATTCCTTAGATCTCTTTCAACTTTTTGGAAAATCTCTGGGTTCTCTGAATATATGGATTCCCAGTTTGGTTCTCAGGAGATCTCTTTGTTTATAAGGTCACAGAGGTTTTTAAAAGTTAAATCATGGGAATTAAAGGACAGATATCTGTAGGATTTAAAAAAATATGTTTCAAGTAGAAATATGCTTTAAATAGATATTTCAGGTATAAAAAAGTCTTTGGGGAGCAAAGAATCCAGTGTGAACTTGGGTTCAAAAAAGGTTTATGTTTTGTTCAGAATGTTCTTTTCTTGCTCTTAAATTAAGGTAACTTGTGATTCAAAGTTTTCATGAAAGTATTTATAAAAGGGCACTCATGTGCACAGCTGGTGTAGAGCCTTAGAACCACACTCAGTAAATCAGTGGCTTATGATAGAAACAGGAACAACAAAATACAAAATATTAAAAGGAAATTTAACCTCTACCCCTTCCTCTGTGCGTGTGTGTAAAGTGATTTTAGGGATCCTGCAGCTTTGCCCATTCCTTCTGTCTTCTGCCTTCTACAGTATATGGGAAAAGAAATGAGCACTGTGAGCAGAGGGTTGTTTTTTTGGGGGGTGGGGGAAGAATAACAACTATACAGGAATTAAATGGTCTAAGTCTCACTTGAGGGAAATATGGCAAAACATTTATAGTGAGAGGTTATAGATACTTTTCCATTCTCTGTTTTCCACATGGATTTATTAATATGACTAAGTTAATTGTCTCACTATTTGTTTTTAAAGAGTTTTTACTTTAAGCATATAGATCAATAGAATAGAATTGAAAGTCCAGAAATAAACCATCTCACTTATGTTCAATTAATTTTCAACAAAGGTACCAAGATAATTCAATGATGGAGAGTTTTTTCAATAAATAATGGTGATGCAACTGGATATCTACATGCAAAAGAATGAAGTTGGACATCTATCTTACACCATATAAAAATTAACTCAAAATGGACAACAGTCCTAAATTTAAGAGCTAACCCTACAGAATACCTAGAAGAAAACAAACATAGGAATACATTTTGGGGACCTGGGGTTAGGTAACAGTTTTTAGATAGGACCTCAAAAACATAAAAGACAAAAGAAGAAAAAGTTGGACTACATGAAAATTAGAAACTAAGCTTCAAAGGATACCATCAAGAAAGTAAAAAGACAACTCACAGAAAGGAAGAAATATTTGAAAATCACAGAGCTTGTAAGGGATTTGTATTCAGAATACATAAAGAACCCTTACAACACAAGAATAAAAGAACCCCAAATAATCCAATTGGCAAAGGAAAAAGAGGCAAAGGATCTAAATAGACATTGCTCTAAACAGACATATAGATAAATGGGTAACAAGCACATGCTCAACATTAATCATTAGAAAAATGTAAACCCAAATCACAATGAGGTACTACTTCACACTCATGAGGATGGCTATAGATCAAAAGAAGGATAGTAAATGTTGGTGAGGATATGTAGAAATTGGAAACCTTGTACTTTGCTGGTAAGAGTGTAGAATAGTGCAGTAAATTTGGAAAACAATTTGGCAGTTCCTCAAAAAGTTAAACATAGTTATTTTATATATGATTCAGCAATTTCATTCCTAGGTATATATCAAGAGAACTGAAAACATCACTCTATACAAAAACTTATATTTAAATGTTCATAGCAGTATTACTCATAATATACAAAAAGTGGAAACATCCCATATGTCTATCAACTGAAAAATGGATTAAAATGTGGTAGATCCATATAATGGAGGCTTATTTTGCCATAAAAATAAATGAAGTATTAATACATGCTACAAGATGGATAAACTCTTAAAAACCTTATGCTAAATGAAAGAAGCCACACACCAATGCAAGCTACATGATTCCCTGTATTTGAAATGCCTGGAATAGACAAATCTATAGAGACAGAAAGTAGATTAGAGACTTCCAGAGGCTTTTGGTGGCAGGGGTGATGGGCTGGAGGGATGACTAGTGACTGTTAATAGGTATGGGGTTTCTTTTTGGAGTGATAAAAGTGTTCTAGAATTATATAGTAGTGATAGTTGTACAAGTCTCTGAATATACTAAAACTCCTCAATTGTACTCTTATTTTAAGGGGCAAATTTTATGATATGTGATTATATTTCAATCTACAGCTGTTCACCAGACATCTCATTGGAGCAGCTCAAATTCTGCATTGCTGCAGTAATGTAGGAGAAATACAAGATTTGCCTGAGAGAAGACTCCTATGGTAGTCCTGATTCTGCCCCTAAGCAGTCATGTGACTTTTTTTAAAAAATAAATTTATTTTTTATTGGTGTTCAAATTGCCATCATATAGAAAAACACCCAGTGCTCATCCCATCAAGTGCCCCCCTCAGTGCCCGTCACCCAGTCACCCCCACCCCGCCCACCTCTTCCCCCACCCCTAGTTCGTTTCCCAGAGTTAGAAGTCTCTCATGTTCTGCCTCCCTTTCTGATATTTCCCACTCATTTTTTCTCCTTTCCCCTTTATTCCCTGTCACTATTTTTTATATTCCCCCAATGAATGAGACCATATAATGTTTGTCCTTCTCCAATTGACTTATTTCACTCAGCATAATACCCTCCAGTTCCATCCACGTTCAGCCATGTGACTTTAGGCAATCTACAGAACCATTCTGTATGCTGCTCTCCTTTGGAACTGGAATGGGTTGGGCCTGATAATTTCTATGGGATTTTTTGAATTAAAAATGATGTCTCTAGGGGATCCCTGGGTGGCTCAGCAGTTTAGCACCGCCTTCAGCCCAGGGTGTGATCCTGGAGACCTGGGATCGAGTCCCACATCGGGCTCCCTGCATAGAGCCTGCTTCTCCCTCTGCCTGTGTCTCTGCCTCTCTCTCTCTCTCTCTCTGTGTCTCTCATGGATAAATTAATAAAATCTTAAAAAAAATGATGTCTCTATGCAGTATATTCAGATCACTTTACTGTGGGGGATTTCAAATGTAAATGCTTCAAAACTTCATCTTAACCATGCTGCTCCACTTGGCCCAAATAATAATACACCAAATAATTGTCAGGTAGGCTGAACTCTTCCTCCTTTACAAAAGACATAGAGATGATATAACTTTAATCTCCCCATCTAGTTTCTTTGTAAGCCCAAGTCTCTAATGGCAGGCACATTAAATCACCTTATATATTTTTCTGTTTCATCCATTTTTCAATTCCTTCCAGTTTCTGGGCTACTTTTTGATAATCAAGTTCTTGGGTCCATTTTCATCTTTTTCTACCATTTCAAATATGCAGCCTCTACCAGAATTTTGGCTCTTTAGGCTCTTCCTGCAAACACAATTTCTTCCAGAGATTTTTAATTAATTATTTAGGTTTTTAATGACATTTATCAATGTAAACATTTTTAAAAATATTTAAGTTTTACTTCTTTCTTATTACAACCAATGATATATGTTCTTTGTGCATATTTCATTGTTTTTTTGGCTTAGTATTATTATTGTAGGACTTTGTAATATTGTTAGTTTTTAATTTTTAATTTCATTTTTAATTCCAGTATAGTTAACATACAGTGTTATATTAATTTCAGGTGTATAATGTAGTGACTTGACAATTCCATACATCACTCAGGGATCATGGGAAAGCTACCCTTAATTCCCTTCACTTCTTTCACTCATACTGATTTCCACAGAGGCTGCACCAGTTTGCATTCCCACTTATCTTAAAAAATAAGAACCATTCCTCAACTCTCTAAAAGGAAAGCTGTTTCCTTCCTAAAAGGAACCTATACTTGTAGCTCCCATTTCTAGATCAACTGAGTCTTAACCTCTACACCTCAAATGTAACTAGGATAGTATTAAAATTACTCTAATTCCTTTCCACCTAATCATCAGATTTAATGGCTATTTGAAGTCCTTATTATCCCTTACCTCTGACCTTTTGGGGTCATCTCCTTCTTGGCACTGTGCTGTGATGTGATATGATACTTGTATTCCTCTAATTTTTAGTTTCATTCCTTTTTGGCCCTCTCTATTTCCTTGTCATAGGGCAGACTCCCACCTACATGGGAATATCACAAGGGTGGGTGGGCCTTTCTGTCTTTCCTTCCGTCATTCCCTGTTAGAGCTCATCTACTCCTTAAGCCCCCAAAGTCCCTCTATATTGAGGTCTTTCAAACTGTGTTTCTAACAGCAACTCTTACCACCCATCTTCTTATATCATTGTATTTTTAAAAAATAATTAATAGACTTATGATGTAGAAAAACTGAGATTACAGAAAATTGCTGAAAAACTGAGCAGGAGGCACAAAAGGCCCATACTACCCACAAAACGGCACACACACATCCACACAGTTTCTCTAATTATCTTGTATCACTGTGGTAGATCTGTCCCAATTGATGAGTCAATACTGATGTATAATTATTAACTACAGTCCGCAGTTTATACTAAAGCTCACTCTTTGTATTACATGGTTCTGTGGGTTTTGACAAGTCAAAGATACCACATGACATTCCAGTCTCACGCAGAATACTTTCATTGCCCTGGAAATCTTGGGCTCTACCTCTTCATTACATCCCAATTCCCAACCCAACACTGCAATTTTATCTTGGTACTTTTTACCTAACCAGATTTCTCTCTAGATGTCCCCACTGGAAGGCTTAAAATCTTGAGTTCAAGATGTCTTTCCTCCTTGCTCCCTTCTCATTTCTTCTCTTTTGTGGTGTATCTTTTGTTTCCTCTACCTACAGTTTTCTTTGTTGTTCTATTCTACTGTAAATTATAAGATTTGGTTCAAGCAGGGAATTTGCTCTGCCTGTTTACTCTAGAAAGCAGATATCTCTAGAGTCTGAAATAAACTCAGTTTTCAAACAAATGAAAAATGACCTCCCATGGCATCACTAGGAGTTTGATCTTGTGATCTGTTCTCCAAAGTAGCAAGTGCTATATTACATTAAGAGTGTATTGTTTCTGTTTTTTTGCAATTTTTTTACAAGTATTAAGATATATATGCACGGGTTAAGTAGTCCAGAAAAATGAATCCTTATATTCCCAATCACTTAGTATCTATGAATACCTTCAAATCAACATTAAGAACTTAGGGTTGTAAAAGCTGTAGCCTTCATAAAGACAGTAACTTAATAATTCCACAGTTTCCAAATTAAGTGCCACATGCCATTTTATAAACATACTTGTACTTAATTTCTGAAATGCCAGTTAAGGTTTTCACTGTGGAATACCTGTGGAGACTTTACATGCTTAAGTTAAGACTTCAAGTAAGTGGAAAAGAAAAAAAGATTTCGAGTATGTGGAAATTTCAAAAGCAACCTGGCTTTTGAATAAATTATACATATTACAGCTTTTTAATAACAAAATAAAAGGCATGACCTCATTATCCTTAAATAAGGGTAAATAAGAAAAACATAAGCTATCTCTAACGCAAAATTGGGATTTGCAGAAAAATGAACTCAAACAAAAACAAAAAAGATATTTAACAAAATCCTTAGTCAAACACCTAAACCACATGGACTGAAAATTAACAATCAAGAAAACAGAAGCTGGCAACTGAATGTTTAATGTCTGTGAGTTGGATAACTGTTACATTCTGGACCTAAGACCTGAATACTTTGGAACTATTAATCAATGTGAAAAATCTGATGGCAGTGTCTAACTGTTTAACACCTCATTTTTCTCCTAAATAAACATCTTAAACCTCAGCTAACTTCTGCTTTTTCTTTATGCTGGAAGTTCCCTTGGGTAAAGACTCTGATTTTAAGGTCGTGGAATCCATTTTTCTACACACAAAGTAAGGAAGTCATTTAACAGGGCCACCAAATCCAGACTGTGGCAGCTTGGTGGTAAGGCCACATTCCATTCAGAGTATTTCTCCCTAAGGAGCCTCCCCTTTATAGTAAAGAAAAATGCGGGCCAACTGAAATTTTACCTTAAAGGAAAAAGGGAAAAAGTTCATTTTTAAAGATATTGTTAGTTTTAGAATGTGTTTACGGAAGTTCTTGGTAGTTTGGGGACCCAGTAATAATGGAGAAGCTAGCCACATACAGTCCTATAAATGGAGACACAAGCATTTCTATTTCACTGTTAGATCAATACAGTTACAAAACTACAAAACACGCCATGTGAAATTGGTTAATATCATAGAAAAATAACCCCAAAACACATGTTAAAGTTAGTGTCTCCATCCCTTGTTAGATCAGGTCGTTTCTGAATTTTACAGCTTCCCAAGTAGGTACCACTTATTTCTATCTTCACACTTTTAGTATAAATTGCAATTGTTACTAACACTTCTTCCCAAACAAAAATCTTCTCCATGGTAATATTCTTCAAGTGACCATTCCTCATGCTTCCCAGGAAATAATCATAAGTTAAGATAAGCATTTTTGAATATCCTAACAAAATCTGAAAGGCACTCTAAGTTTAAACAGAACATTTTGCCAAAGCAATTAGTGCACCATATGTACAGGCAGTCACTTCCCAAGAGAATATTAGTAATGTATTTTTTTCCCCTCAGAAAAATGTCTGTTTATGTTTGCTGTGATAATTATCTGTTATCTCTTCTGATACATAAATGGAAGTTCTTGGGGGCTCTTCACAGTATTCCAATGTGTGTGCTCTTACCTAAGTTAGGCAAAGTATCAACGACTGTGTTTGGAACAACAAGAGATGCTGTACTGCACACAAACACACACACAGTACGAGTACATCATCACTAATAAGATTCCAAAAATCATAGTACCTGGACCAACTCTAAGGAAAATAGTAGGCAGTACTACAATGTATTATCAACAAACACGTTTCAGGAGTCTAATGCGGCTTCACACAGAGAACGCTTTTTGGTAGGAAATGCTTTTTTAGGAAAGCTTTTTGGTAAAAGGTAATAATGGAGCTGGTTTCTGAAAGATGGTAAAATTTCAATACTAAGATAGAAGAGGTAAGTAGCATTTTGGTTCCAGGTGCTGATATAGACAAAAGCATGAGCAAAATAGCATATATAATCTGTGTGATAATTATTTAGTAAAGGACTGACGCTAAAGAAAACTTATATCTGGGCCAAGTCTTCACAAATATATTATTTAGTAAATACATATACAAATTCATGTAGTACAGGATATCCCATAAAATGACAGCATGAATCTCTATTAAATTACTATGCCGGGATGCCCGGGTGGCTCAGGGGTTGGCCATCTGCCTTCAGCCCAGCACGTGATCCTGAGGTTTCAGGATTGAGTCCCACATCGGGCTCCTTGCACGGTGCCTGCCTCTCTCTCTGTCTCTCATGAATAAATAAATAATAAAAATCTTTAAAAAAATTACTATGCCATGTATTTACTTGTACCCCAAACACTGAAGTGTAATTTAAAAAAATAAAATGTATTGGGCAGCCCTGGTGGCCCAGTAGTTTAGCGCCGCCTTCAGCCCAGGGTGTGATCCTGGAGACCCGGGATCAAGTCCCACGTCAGGCTCCCTTCATGGATCCTGCTTCTCCCTCTGCTTGTGTCTCTGCTTCTCTCTCTGTGTGTGTCTCTTGTGAATAAATAAATAAAATCTTAAAAAAAATCTTATTTACTTATTTATTTTAGAGAGATCAAGAATGAGCCAGAGAGAAAGAGAGTGTGGGGTTGGAGCAGAGGGAGAGGGGAACCCAATGCAGGGCTGGATCCTATGACCATGAGATCATGACCTGAGCTGAAATCAAGAGATACTTAACTAACTGAGCCACCTAGGTACCCCTGAAGTGAAATTCTGATATTTAGTTTCAATTACATTATGAAGCTCATTTCAGCAATCTATTACAATCCCCTCATCTGATTTAGCTGAGGTTTGCAGGAAGTCGGTTAATTAAAAAAGTAGTCAAACCTTATCAATAAATATTTTACTTTGAATATATAAATGTAAATTCCTTCACCGAAACTTGATTCCACAGGCATGATGGCTCTCCTGGTTCAAAGTTCCATTTTCTCCATCACACTTTAATGTCACAAACTATCAATAATATTCAATTACAAAATGCCAAGTTTCAGGGTTTTTTTTTTTTAGTAAAGGGGAAGACTTGAGAGACAATTTGAATGTAAATCATTCATGATTTTTTAAAAAAAATTTGCAAGTTTTTCATTTGTCTTACTAACTGGCTTTCAAAACAAAACAAAACAAAACAAAACCCCTCACCTGTGAGTCTTTCCAAAACATACAAATTAGTTTTCATTAAAACAACGCACCTCCCTGACTTTCTGCATATGTATCTCATCACTTCCTATAATAGTTTATAGCCGTATGATGATAACAACTTTCTCCTGGAGAAAGGTACCACTGAAGGGACACATGGAACGAAAGGGAAACAGAACGTCATTTTTCTTTCTCATAACAGGAAGAGAAACAATTTCCATGTGGAAGATTAGAGGTTTATCTTTATGTCAAAATTAAAAACAAACCAAGTTTGGGGTGGCTGGGTGGATCAGTCGGTTAAGCATTTGCCTGGGCTCCGCACTTAGCAGGGATCCTGCCTCTCCCTCTGCTCCCTGCTCCCTGCTTGTTCTATCTCAAATAAATGAATAAAATCTTTAAAAAGTCCAAAGAAACCAAGTTTCAGATTCATCTAT
Organism: Nyctereutes procyonoides; assembly: GCF_905146905.1. Classification (NCBI taxonomy): domain Eukaryota; kingdom Metazoa; phylum Chordata; class Mammalia; order Carnivora; family Canidae; genus Nyctereutes; species Nyctereutes procyonoides. Next base: position 6,400,123 of record NW_026575033.1, on the reverse strand, counting down.
TGCTAAGTTAATATCTAGCATGTAAGCCTCCTATTTAACAAATAAAATCACTACTGGCATGCACTGGATAACAGAATTCCAGTGGTGAGGAGGGGGCAAGATGGCAGAAGAGTAGGGTCCCCAAGTCACCTGTCCCCACCAAATTACCAAATAACTTTCAAATCATCCTGAAAACCTACAAATTTGGCCTGAGATTTAAAGAGAGAACAGCTTGAATGCTACAGTGAGAAGAGTTCGCGCTTCTATCAAGTACAACTTGTTTTTGGCCACTCTGCACTGAGCAAAATGACTAGAAGGAAAACCTCACCTCAAAAGAAAGAATCAGAAACAGTCCTCTCTCCCACAGAGTACAAAATTTGAATTACAATTCAATGTCAGAAAGCCAATTCAGAAGCACTATTATACAGCTACTGGTGGCTCTAGAAAAAAGCATTAAGGACTCACGAGACTTCATGACTGCAGAATTTAGATCTAATCAGGCAGAAATTAAAAATCAATTAAATGAGATGCAATCCAAACTAGAGGTCCTAATGACAAGGGTTAACGAGGTAGAAGAAGGAGTGACACAGAAGACAAGTTGATGGCAAAGAGGGAAACTGAGGAAAAAAGAGAAAAACAATTAAAAGATCATGAGGATAGGTTAAGGGAAATAAATGACAGCCTCAGAAGGAAAAATCTACATTTAATTGGGGTTTCCAAGGGCACTGAAAGGGACAGAGGTCCAGAATATGTATTTGAACAAATCATAGCTGAGAACTTCCCTAATTTGGGGAGGGAAACAGGCATTCAGATCCAGGAAATAGAGAGATCCCCCCCTAAAATCAATAAAAATCGCTCAACACCTCGACATCTAATAGTGAAGCTTGCAAATTCCAAAGATAAAGAGAAGATCCTTAAAGCAGCAAGAGACAAGAAATCCCTAACTTTTATGGGGAGAGCATTAGGATAACAGCAGACCTCTCCATAGAGACCTGGCAGGCCAGAAAGGGCTGGCAGGATATATTCAGGGTCCTAAGTGAGAAGAACATGCAGCCAAGAATACTTTATCCAGCAAGGCTCTCATTCAGAATGGAAGGGGAGATAAAGAGCTTCCAAGATAGGCAGAAACTGAAAGAATATGTGACCATGAAGCCAGCTCTGCAGGAAATACTAAGGGGGATTCTGTAATAGAGGAAGTCCAAGGGAACATTCCATAAAAACAGGGACTGAATAGGTATCATGATGACACTAAATTCATATCTTTCAATAGTAACTCTGAACGTGAATGGGCTTAATGACCCCATCAAAAGGCGCAGGGTTTCAGACTGGATAAAAAAGCAGGACCCATCTATTTGCTGTCTACAAGAGACTCATTTTAGACAGAAGGACACCTACAGCCTGAAAATAAAAGGTTGGAGAACCATGTACCATTCAAATAGTCCTCAAAAGAAAGCAGGGGTAGCCATTCTTATATCAGATAAACTAAAGTTTATCCTGAAGATTGTAGTAAGATGAAGAAGGAGACTATATCATACTTAAAGGATCTATCCAACAAGAGGACCTAACAATCATCAATATTTATGCCCTGAATGTGGGAGCTACCAAGTATATCAATCAATTAATAACCAAAGTTAAGACATACTTAGACAATAATACACTTATACTTGGTGACTTGAATGTAGTGCTTTCTACAATCGACAGGTATTTTAAGCACAACATCTCCAAAGAAACAAGAGCTTTAAATGATACACTGGACCAGATGGATTTCACAGATATTTACAGAACTTTACATCCAAACACAACTGAATACACATTCTTCTCAAGTGCACATGCAACTTTCTCCAGAATAGACCACATACTGGGTCACAAATCAGGTCTTAACCAATACCAAAAGATTGGGATCGTCCCCTGCATATTTTCGGACCACAATGCTTTGAAATTAGAACAAAATCACAAGGAGAAGTTTGGAAGGATTTCAAACATGTGGAGGTTAAGGACCATCCTGCTAAAAGATGAAAGGGTCAACCAGGAAATTAGAGAAGAATTAAAAAGATTCATGGAAACAAATGAAAATGAAGATACAACCATTCAAAATCTTTGGGATACAGCAAAAGCAGTCCTGAGGGGGAAATACATCGCAATACAAGCATCCATCCAAAAACTGGAAAGAACTCAAATACAAAAGCTAATGTTGCACCTAAAGGAGCTGGAGAAAAAACAGCAAATAGATCCTACACCCAGCAGAAGGGAATTAATAAAGATTCGAGCAGAACTCAATGAAATAGAGACCAGAAGAACTGTGGAACAGATTAACAAAACCAGGAGTTGGTTCTTTGAAAGAATTAATAAGATAGATAAACCATTAGCCAGCCTTACTAAAAAGAAGAGAGAAAAGACTCAAATTAATAAAATCATGAATGAGAAAGCAGAATTCCAGTGGTTACATTTTCTATTCTCAGTCTGCTGTTTTCAGTCTGACTTGAGAAAGTTCTCAAGTACAATTAGTCCTCCTGTGTCTCTCCCTACTCCTGGGGAAGAGGATCGACAGGGGAGCTACTGGTCTGCAAGGTCTCAGGCAAGTGGCTGCTATGAAAATGGTGCTCAAGTACTTTGGTCGATCCCTTGTTTTGTTTTCACTGCAACTATTCATCATGTACATTTGTAAAGACAAGTTCTAAAATGATGTATGCTTATTTTTAATAACAGGAAGTGTCTCTAGTTTCAAAAGTTCTATTATCCAAATAATTCATCTGTCATTAATGTAGGTCACAATGGGGATTGCACTAATAGTCAAGTAACATTTGTGTCCAGGTACTTAATTATCTTAAGTTTCAAGGTGTTTTTTTTTTTTTTTTAATATATCCCAACTACTCTGGCAAGGGGAAGGAAGAATATCCAGAAGCAATTCCTCTCTGATTGATCTGAAACTCTTTGCCATCTTCATGAGAGTCCCACCCACAGGCAGGGACGTGGGAGGTAGATTTTAAGAGGAGCACTGGGTAAAGTTTACCTGTATGAGCTTCCAAAAGAGTTATGTGTTTGGCCAATAGATTAGAAGGATGGAGCAATACTGAAGCCTTAAAGAATTTGGCTTGAAACTGAGAAACAAGGGGATTTCTATTCGGGTCAGAACACTATCCCATTCTAGGTAAGCATGTCTGGACAGCCTACCAGACACAGAGGACATCTTAGAGAGAGATACTCTGAGCTCCTCAGCCATCCCAGAAGAGAGAGCACAGATTCCACAAGAACCTAGAAAAATCCTCATCCAACAAATTGTAATTCTCTTTCCACAAGGCAGATCCCTTTTCTGGTTGTAACTATATGTGCCTTATGAAACAATTGCCCAATATACTCCTATAGACAGACATCAGAAAATTATGCAAGATTAGGGCTCAGACTTAGGTTCCATGGCTGAATGGGAGTATAGTTTCACCCAGGATCAAAATCTCAACAATTCTGGACCCTGAATGATGCTTTTTTGCTGCTTTTGCTCAGGATTAATACAGATTTGGGCAACTTAGTTTTTATGAAAACTCTTAAAATCCTGAGTCCCTGTGCTGCTGAAACAATGGTCCAATCACACTCTATGGTTATTTTTGCTGCTGCTTTATGAGAATTTTACAAAGGTTAAGTTTTTCCAGCATCAATGGAGATGGGGAGGCAGGCAGAGCATGGCTTAGAGACAGAAAAACACAACACAACAGTCATAGTTGGGGCACTATTGCTTGGCACTGAGACACATACACATTCTTTGTGAAATGCTCAATTTCACAACTGAGCAATCTTCTCCCTGGGGACAAGTTTTTAGGGAGAAAATCCATATAGTGTCTCCAGGTGATCAGAAACCTTCTACACAACCTCAAAAGTCAAAATAAGTAGCTGTACCATAAATCATATGCAAGATTTTTGAAAATCACTGGAAAGAAGATTATATTAGATACAGGGCCTGATTCAGGTGACTACGTGGTAATTTCCAGTATATCTTTTGCTTGACTTCTTAGGATGGACCTGTGATCCAATCTGAGATTTTATTATCATGTGCCTGTGTTTGGTAACTGTGCTTATTACCGTTCCCTTTAGTAAACAATTAACCTGAGTTTTTCTCTGACCAAGTCAGTGCAGATGTCCAGTCCTCATTCCCATTGTGTTGAGAAATATATGGTATAGATAGAAGCTGGTGCCCTAGAATCAGAATGCCTGGTTTAAAATGTTGGCTTGGCCACTGTTTGATCATGAGCAAGTTACTTAACTTGTGCATGCCTTGGTTTCCCCATGGAAAATGGGCACAATGGCAGTAAAGATCTAATAGGCATTGGTGGGTATTAAATAACATGTGTAAAGCACTTAAAACAGTGGGTGGCACATGAAAAGTCTCAGTACATGTTAGCTACTATTTTGTTAGCTACTATAATTACTATAGAATACAGTACAGTCATCAGATAATATTTCACCTTTTTAACTTCCTTTAGAAAATGTATTACATTTTCCTGAAGATCTGGGTTCTCTATCGGAAATGTCCAAATTTTGTTTTCATGAAGAAGGGCCACTCAAAAGAGGAGTGGTAATCTCCCGTTAAGAACATTCTTGTGCCCTAAATTGGCTTCATCTGGCATCAGTAAGAGCCGCTGGAATCCTTAACTGGAGAGCTTGCATTGAAAGGAGTCCTTAAAAATACATTCAGAGAGAAAGTTCCCTGTTCTTCTGCATACGGTTGGGAGCAACTCACATGGATTCCTCTGTGCAGGCACCCTTTGGTCCACATCTTCCCTCCAAGGAGGCAGACTGGTTTAAAATCATTTTCAAGTGATGAACATCCATCATACCCAATATAATCATCCACTAATAGGACTGTTTAGGAGAGGGGTGCATTTAGTACTTAGACTCTGGAAAGAGCTCATTTGCTGTTACAATTGAACTTCCACAACTGTCCTAAGAGGTTGGTTAAGTCCCATTTTATAATTAGGACACCAAAGGGCAGAGAGATTACATACACAATTGGCACTTGAGTCAGAAGTTATGCTTCCCAGTCTCTTCCTTCTAACAACTAGCTTTTATAATACTCCTAAATCCTGTCTTAATGCACAGACATTTGATATTATTTTCTAAGCATTTAAAGCTGCTTGAATACTCCTTCTCCACTGAGGATTGGACATTCAGTCTTTAAAAAAAAAAATCTACAAAAAGAATCCTCTACCTTCTGTGGGCCAAGTAGACAAAAGTCACATTGAAGCACAAGACTGCTTCACGGCTGTGTGTACCAAATCACAATGTGTAGATACCTTCCATCATGTTCCTCTGCCTCGCCCCAAAACATACAGAGAAAGCTGAAGAAGTTCTTAGAAAACCAGGTGACATTTTCCACAAATAATAGATGTTTCCTGGAGGGAGTTTCAGAGTTATGTGAATTGCTGATCATTCTGTGATAAGTGTCTTCACAAGAGAATGACTACTATTGAAACAAACAAGATTTGAAATTAATCTGAAAGCTCATTCCATGAGCCAGACATGGTGGCCAGCAGTCATGTGCGTCAACTGGAGATCCTCAAGGGTAAAAGTACCTTGTGCTGAGGGTAACGTAGTCTCGGCAAAATTAAACAGGAAAAATAACACAGGTGCTAGGGAATTCTTGAAATAAAATTAACCATGGAACACGAAAAGGGATCTGTTATTATTGGATATAGATCCAATCTGGATAAATTAGGCATCTACAACTCACTCATCTGTGTCAGATTTACCAAGGCACCCTTCCCATGGACAACCATTTGCAGTTCAACAGGATCAGTTTGCCAAGGCTACATTTTTTTCCCCGTTTGAATACACTTAAGTATCAAGACCTTTACTTTCTTATGAATGCAGCATGGGATGTTACAAAACTTTAACACTTCAAAAGTGTGCCATTATGAGTGGCACTGAAACACCTAGTGGCCCTTGGAAACTGCACCCATGTCAGCAAATAAAACTAGTCTAGCCCCTCCAAAACTTAGAGATGTAGTAGAAAGTAGAACATAAATAAAACCTATGGCAATAAGGCAACCTATACAACAAATTGCTTTTAAAAAAGTGCATGTGTACTTGATAGAAGAGTCTATATATGTTATAGATGAAATAGTTCCTTTCAGGTTAGTTAATGCAAAGTGTTATTTGGATTAAAGCTTTTTTCACGCCAATTATGATGATCAATTACCACTCAAGTATAAATTTTTCAGTACACATTTTTAAACCAGAAAGGAACAAATTAATATAGAACTCTGACTGCAATGGGAACTAAGCTGTTCTGGGAGCGATGTCCGTATCTGATGAGCACTGTACCTGAATTTCAAAGAGAGAAATATGAAATTTGTGACTGAAACAGATTTTACTACAGTGCTATTTTGTTTCTCCTGCATCATGGTAAGTTTGTATTATTATTTGGGTGTGTTCTGAACTCACAAAGACTCTCGAAGACATAGTTCATGAAGCCCTGCTAAGTGAGTGGCATTTTGGAAAACTATTATTTATCTTTCAGGGAGAACTATTTGTAATAAATATGTCCTGTTGACTGCAAAAGGTATTATGTTATAATAATGTAAGATTCCATAAGTGATGCTTTTCCCATAATATCCTGATTTTTTGTTGCAAAGGCCTAACTTTTGTTTCTGTGGGTTTTCTGGGTGATTTTGTTTTTTAATGTTCATGTCAACTCTAACTTCCAGTTGTCTTTTTCCTAAGCCCCGTCATTTATAGCATACTCACATGTGTATAAATTGACATTTTCTGCATATAAAATCAACATACTCCTTTTGGAACATTTAAAAATATCTATAAAACATAGAAAAAATCATCCATACATTTACTGACTCAAATATAAGTATGAATATATTGGGTTTGTCCTGGTCTGTTTTATATGCCCATATATTTGCATAGCTGAGTTTATCTGGTATAAAACATTGTCACTATTTATCTCAAAAAAGCTTTTTCTTGGTCATTAAACATGTTTGGTAATAAGATTTTTAAATACAGATTTATAGTGGTCCAGTAACTGCAAGTCAAGGTTCAAAATGTGTCCTACCCATATTACTCTTCATCCTAAAAAGGATTCAACGCAGGCTACGACCAAAGGCATAATCTGGCCAAGGGGTCCATTTCTAGGGTCTGAGTGAAGCTATGAATGGAACTTGTATCTGCAAGTATGTTTTAATAGTTTTATTTATGTATTCTTCTTGGATTTGCTATTATCATCTTTATTTATATTACCATACTATCCCTGCAGCAGGTTGTGGTAATAATGCCCTGGGGCCTCCTTCCATCAGGAGTAGGAAAAAGCCTGGTTTGACAGCCAGGTGAGGCTCAGGATGGTGCAGGACAGGTACAAAGAAACCTGAAATCTCATGGGTGCACCTCAGCCACCCAGGGCTAGGGTTCTACAGAACCAGATTTGTCTTCCCACAGGACATTTATGGATTCACTTGAAAAGACTCCGCTAATGATCACACCAAGGAAACAGTACTCTTTGTAGGCACTGGAAGGACTGAGAGAGTTCCTTAGCAGCTGTTAATTATTTTCAGAGAAAAATTAAAACTGCTTTCTTTTATAATAAAATTTATTTTCTTCAGTGATTTTATAGTGTTTTCTCCTCCCTGGCTCCAGGTTCTTAAAGATTTCTCCTTGAAAATCTTCCCAGTTTAAAAGGAATCAAGTTAAGGCAGGCCAGTTGTTGTGTGGTACAATGGCCATTCAAAGTGAGTATGAAGAAATTCATCGCTTTGGGCCAATGCTGAAGATTTAAGAGAGATAGTTACTTAGGAAGCCAGGCCTATTCTATTCCCCATTAAGTCCTTGACTAATTTTATCCCCGGGGAACCAATGTGGGCATTCCTTACATTAAAAGTGATTTAACATGTATCCCACTCTCCTATCTCAAGTCCTCAGGGCTCGTATATGGTAGAGATGGTCCCAAATGTTCAGAGTCAGAAAGCAACACACAGCCTCCTTACTGAATGATTTCCAGTACCTGCAGGTAGAAGCTAGGTCATAAGCACACAATTTAGCCTCTGATCCCAATAAAGTACTCATAAGAAACCAGGATCTCATTAAGTGATCATAGTTCTTAGATATGTTAGGGAAATACTATTCTGTGAACTCCAGATTTTAGTTCACTTTCACAAATAAATGTAGAGAAATGCCCTATCTACCAAGTTTTCATCAGTCTCTTTTCCCAAACATTATCTCAGTAATAAAACATGATTAAGAACCAGGAACAATTCTAAAGTACTTTAAATTATTTTTTTCTCTATCTTGAGCCAAGAAGATGGAAATAATTTCCTTTCCTATTTATTAACCTATTTTCATAGATGTTAGAATATTTTTAGTAAACTCCAATTTTCCTCTTTGTTTTATAAAATACTTGTTAATAATTACAAAGTAGGTTGACCACTAACCAACAACATTCTATAGGTTTGACACACGGAATAACAGTTCTCCCTATTATATTTCTGAGAAAAGCTCAGCTAAAAATCATTCATTCCCACTAAAAATATACATCTAACACAATCTGTGTCAATGTGCTGACAATCTGTCATCTCAAAGCAATTCTGTCAGCTGTCATTGAGTGGATACGGAAAAGAAACTGGCTAAATATACTAAATGTGGGCACAGAAGGGGTTTGCATTTTTGAATTGTGGTTTATGATTTACTCTAGTATTCATATTTGAAGGTTAAGGAAAGCTACAGAAACACAAGCATTTTAATTATACTCTTACAATTTAGAAATAATGAGGAATAGGAGGGAGGCTCTGACAGCCCAGTGATCCATAAGTAAACTCCTGCCCCCACACATTTGAGCCACCTAACCTCATACGAATGAGAAAACCAAGTGGGAGAAGACTCCTTGCTGCTGTTCACATATGCACACATAAAGTGCCTGTGTGACTTTTCCAGGCTGGAGTGTATCGAGGGAGACTAAGTTTAGTTTTGTCAAATGTTCCCCAAGTCTCTACAGTAGCGAACCAATATTTTGATCACAGCTCTATTCGTTGCATCCCAACTTGGGCATAGATGTATGAATCACCTTTAGCAGGCCTACTCCAAAACCAAGTTACAAAAAACTGTGAGATTGTGAGAGAGAGGATGTGTGTGTATGGGGGTGGGGGGCAGTTAGAGAAGGGAAGGAAAGGGGAGAAGTTCAATATAAACAAGACTCTTTTGATAGATGTGGCACTAGGCCTGATTCAAATATCTAAGAGCAATGATCAGAATCTCTCTCTGCCTATTAAGATATAAATTAAGATATAAGTAGCATACAGTTAAATTCACCCTTTTTAGTGTACAGTTCTAGGAGTTTTGACAACTGCATATACTTGCATGGCAACAGCAAAATCTGATATTTCTCTCTCACCAGAAAATCAATAGTTTTGGTGTCATGGTCAGGTGGGGAAAAAGATACCAGTGTAGGGAGAGTGGATTGTGCTCACAGCATTGAGCAGTGTGCCTGGTGCCTGATCATTAAACCTCATGGTGACAAGGTCCTTGAAACTAGGTTTCCTTTCAATGACTTTATCATCTGTACAAAGAAAGCATGGAAAAAAACAAAAACAAAAACAAAAAACAAAGAAAGCATGGCTCAAAGGTATATGACCCAAAAGATAAACTTGTCAGCCTGATGGGACAGTAATTAATTTACTTGAATCAAAATTGGTATAACCAAATGTTCTAGGGATTATGACTTAACAAGTTATTTCCCCCACCCCCAAACTTAGTGATTCTAAACAATGACATGAATGATTCTGCTCACAGATCTAGAACTGGGCAGGGCTCAACAGGGATCATGCATCTTTCATCCACCAGTATCAGCTAGAAGACCGGAGCTGGAGTCCTTTGAAGTTTGCACACTCACACAAGCTGGCAGCTGAGACCTTAGAGAGAGAACCTGTTGGCCACAAAGTTTCATGTGGCTTCTGCGTGTGGCCTGGTCTTCCTACAACAGGTCAGCTGGGTTCCAAGGGAACCTACTCATTGGAAGTCATCTGGTGTCTACTGCTTGAGGCTGTTACAAAGGTCCACCTAGACACAAAAAATGGGAACACAGACTCTCTGTTCAGTAGAAAAGTGTCAGAAGCACTTTCTGTGATGAGCATGGGACTTAAAAGGTATATTGGTGTAGCCATCTTTGGAAGATATAATCTGCTGCTCTGTAATGAGCTGCCAAGATGAAAAGCTACAGGAATGATCTTTCAGAAGTACAAGTATCATCACATCACTACTACTGTGCTTAAAATGCTATGACTTACACATACCCAAGGCTTAGCTGATGTCACCCCAATTTTCTCTCCTACACTTCCCATATCCAACCTTCAAGCATTCGGAGCTACTTGCAATTCTGCAGACTCACTTGTATACCCTCTTCCTAGGAAAAACTTCCTTCCTTGCTTGTCTTTGTTTGCCCTCACTCATTTCTTTAGAAACCACTTATCCTGAGCCATGGTCTTCTTAGGATGCTCTCTTTGAAAGCAGCAGCCTGTAACTGTGCTAATGCCAAGAGGAGGAACCTGTGTTCTCACCCTGGCTTTGGCCCAAGGCCAGTCGTCTGACCTAGGATTTCATTCATTTACCTGAGCCAGTTACTCCATGCTTCTATGTGTTCCCCTTGGTACACACTGATCTCAAGGGCACTCCTTAACAAAATCCCTCATGCTAAACTCCATCTAAGTCTCCTTCCCAGGCTGTGATGAACAGTCTAGAACTATTTCAGACTTTTACTACAAGGAAAAGTAAAATACTTGCAACTCATGCCACTAACAATGGGCTGATCTCCTCCAATATACAAAGAACTTCAAGAAATTTAAAGAAAAGAGGGGAAATGCTAGTACTTATCAAAATTATTAATGCATTTACCCTTTGACATGGAAGTCCCACTTCTGGGAATTTATCCAACAGTGCAGCAGAATTTGTTGAAGGAAAATGTTGAAGTTGGAAATATCCCAAGTGTCCATCAATAAAGGACTGGTTAAATAAACTACTTACCTAACTGAACACTCTACAGTTGCAAGAAGAACAAGGAGCCCCTCTAGCATTGATGTGGAAAGACCCTGGGATATACTGTTAGGGCACAAAAGGAAAGGGAAGAACAGGTGTCTAGACTGCAGCCTTTTGTGTGAGAAAGAGGCCCATGATGAATAATCACACAAGCTGGTGTCTGCATGAACAAATGTAGAAAGGATGTATCAGGGGCACCTCTAGAGAGAAGGGGGCAATGATGTGGATGGAGCCAGAGACAGGAGATTTTATGATGTTTAATTTTCACTGGGTTTTATAGTATAGAACCATGTAAACCCATTACCTTTTTACAACATGGAGGGTTGTTTTTGTTTTTTTAAGAAAAAAAACATCCAAATAAAAACAAACCTCAAATCCATTTGGAATTAATTTTGGTGGAAAGAGTAAAGTAAGAATTAGGAATCCAAAGTAATATCTTCTCCAAATGACTTTCACCATTTATATAAAATACTTTTACTCACTTACTTCAAATACCAGTTTAATCATGAACCAAAGAGCCAGCTGTATTTGGACTGGTTTTTGTATTCTCTACTTGTTTCTATTGATCTGTCCATGTACAGCCCCAAACTGCTTTTATTGTTACACCTTGTACTATGTGTAACATCTGGCATGACAAATCCTATTAATACATTTATTTTGAAGATTTCCAGGCTATCTTCTCATATACTTCCTTAGGATCTTCAGCATTTCCTTGCTTAAATAATCACTCTGATGCTTGTATGTGTACATATTTCTTCCTATCCCAGAGTGGGGTAGGTCTTTCTATTTATTCACACTTTTACAATAGGGCTTTTCTTATAATAACTCTAATATGTTTAAGTTCATTTTAAGTATTATATACTTTTGATTAATATTCAAATTAAATCATTTCTGATTTATGGAAGGCAGAAAAGCTTGATTTTAATTATTATTTTACTTTTATTGTTCTGAAATGATTCTACCAACTTAATTAGCAACAATAAAGACTTGATTGTTTTAAGTAGAATTTAGGGTTTTCTCCCCCCATTTATGCTTATTGTTTTGAAACCACGGATTAGCATTTCTTGATATGGGCAGTTATCACTTGTGAGATTAATGTTGTGACAGATGCTATAGAAGCAGGAAGATAAGGAGAAGCAGCAGAAAGATTAATCATGACTCCTATTTGTGTGGGCTCCAGCTAGAGGCAAGTGAACCAGGGGGCTGGCTATAGTTACAAGAGTAGCCGACAAGGAGAGGGAGGCAGGCAGAGGCATCCTTTGAGAGCTCCCTTGGGAGGCACCCCAAGTATTACCATCACAGACAGATTTCTATCGAAACCACACGAACAGAGGAAAACAAAACAAAACCCCAAGAGCATGTATATATACATGGTTCCTGTAAGTATTCAGCAGTGCTTAATCCAGGAAGCACTACTAGAAAGATAGGCCCAGGAGATGAGGGTAAAAACAAAGGCCATCTGCTTGGTGTCATTCAGGTGGGAAGAAAAATCCAGAGCTCCTCTAGAACTTCCCTGTAGTGAGTATTACTTACACCAATCTTTTCAGATGCATTTAGGGTTAATGCATCAATGTATTAGGAAGACTTAATGTGAGCTTTCAAAATTTCCAGCAAGAATGACCAAGCCAAATGTATATTTTGCATCAGTTAATGATACTATGAACAAATCAAGAACAAGAGAGATACCAGTAGCCTTTACTGTGACCTATCAAATAGCAAAGGAATTTTTCACAGCATTGCCTTTTTGGGTAAGTTTCTCTGGCAAGACTTTCCTCAAAAAAAAAAAAAAAAAAAAAAGGCAGCATTTATTAAATGCACCCAGCTTTTACAGATTCAAATAACCTCAGGAACAGAAACAGCAGTGAGTCCAGGAAAACTCATTTTCCACTTTCATATCAACACATGCTAGTGGCCTGGATATATTTCACTGTTGTTTGTTCTTATGGTGGAGTGTTCCAAAACAGGTGGATTTCAAAGCACCCTGAAGGCTGGTGTAATTGATAGAACTCTTGGATACTTTAAGGCTATACTTGGCCCAGGTAAAAAATATCCAAGATCAGCACAGCACTTTACCTACCCTCTATAGTACTGACATTTTCTTTGTGGACAGCACAGTTCCCACCTTGTTTGTACACATGGAGAGAGAGGGACTTGTGTTTTCAGGTAACCAGCAGGCATCTGGAGAAAGTGCCCTCTCTGGACACTAACACGGGCATGTATCTCAGTCCACCGCAGTCTGGAGGACTAGTTTCAGTTAACATGAGATGGCTTGGCTTTGAAAGAAATTGGTGAAATTCTTATTCTGGTAGCAGAGGATACTCTCTCATGTGACTTCTTCCAGCAAACTCCAAGAGAGTGTACTGTTTAGGGGCTGGAGTTTTAAGGGACAAGTACATCAGTTTCAGTATTTCCTTTAAATGTTCCTGATAGAACTCAGGTAAAGTATGAGAGCATCAAGGATTCTAGGCTAATTAATGAAATCCATAAAGGCCATTCTGGGGTCAGGGGAGAATATCCAGCCACAGATGATGCTAGAAAAATTTACTCCTCAGTTATGAACAGATGACCACATGACTGGAATACAATCACTTATTAACACCTGAATTGTTAGCAATACACAGACAAGAGGCAAGCAAACTTTATTAGTCTACCAGATTGAATCATGGTTATTTTGCTCTACAATGATTATAGACAGTCACAGCATAGAAGAGGGGCTACATTTAAGGTAGAACTGTCTAAGGAGGTGGCAAAAGTGAGACTTACCTCATCCTGAAAGGTTCCTGGTACAGGGTGGACTGGATGACTGTCTGCTATTGTAGGATATCCTATTCTGGGATGAAGGACGAACTAGAAAAGCCTCAAACCTATAACACTATAGTCAAAAGATTGGTCAAATATTAAATACCTTAAAATAATGCTAAAGGATTAATTTGACTCTATGGTTTGGCGCCATGCTAAAGGCTTTCCTGTATGGTTTGACTTTATCCTCACAAACTCTTTGATGTATGTACTTTATTGTCCTTGTTTTACAGAGAAGTGGACACTGAGAAGGCATGTGCAGAGTTGCAGGAGAGGAAAAGCCCCCAGGTGGCCTGACTGCCGAGCCTCACCCCACCCTAACCCTGCTGCTGTCTATTCATGGCTACTGCCAGTGAGACAGCAGATGGAAGAGTGGTTGAAAGAAAACAAGTCTGTGAGTGCCTGGCCCTTCTCCTCCCCAGAAAGGTTAGCAGAAAGTATTCAGCAGGCCAACTCACTCCTCCACCACCATCATCTTGCCTTATTATGATCAGTATTATTCCAGTCAAATTTTACTCAAGTTATTCCTTAAACTATATTATCTGCAGTCCAATGACATCCTGGTCCCTGGTTCACAACCCCTGGGACTAGGCTTCCAGAAACTCCCCAACCATGGGAATCCCTATTTCCAGAATGGAATACTACTTGGCACTAAAAACAATAAACACTGATACTCATAGCAATGTGGACAATTGCAAATGTGTTACACTGAAGACCACATACTGGTATGATTCTACTCACAGAGCCTTCTAAGAAAGGCAGAACTGTACAGTCAGAAAACAGGCCAGTCATTGCTAGGGACAGGATGTAGAGCTAGGGTCAGGACTACAAAAGGGGCTGAGGGAGTTTTTTGGAGTACTGGCACTGCTCTGTATGTGAATGTAGTGGCAATGATGCTATTGTATGTATGCATCTGTTGAGATTCAGACTGTACACTAGAAAGGGATTATTTTATTACATGTAATTATGCCTAACAAAAAAAGGAAGTGGTATACCAGTATACTGTACTAATAAAAACCTTCAAAGGAATAAAGGAAACCAATAAGGCAAGGCTAACGAGGAGGTAAAAGTTTGTTAGTACTTAATATTACAAAGAAGTAAGTTGCAGATTGACAAGTGATTGACAAAAAGGTCATCAAAACAACATGCAGCTTAGTTAAAGGAGCAATAATAAACCTTATCCTATAATCCCTGGATAAAAGAGGTCAACATTTTAATCAATATTCTTTTATCGGCATGCTCCAGAGGTATAAGCAGTATGTAATAACACTAACCTACTTTGCCTCTCCTCACTTTGAAAGATGAGGCAAGAAAGCACATACATCACTTCCTGAGCCTTCTTTAAATAGTTCACTTAATCTGCCAGGGCACTGCAACTAAGGAATGAAGGGCACTCTAAACTTCCAGAACACCTGTTGGAAAATCAGTATGTTGGCTCAAATGAAAACCAATATACTGGCTCCAATGAGTTGTCAGAAGGCAATGAAGATTATTTACCACTTAAAAGTACAGGCATTTACTAGTGGAGAGATGAGCTCTCTGATGTGATACTTATTCACAGAAGCTATTTTAACTGAAGATCAAATCCAGAAGACTCCTAAATCCAAGAAAAAGAAGGATGAATTTCATGATCACAAAAACATTTTACTTGCTTGCCAAAAAGTATTTTAGAACTATGGGCTAGAATCTATTTCTCTTCTTAAGTTAGGCTGACCAATTTAGAAAAAAAAGGAGAAGATAAAGCACCTGCTCCCGATCCTCTCAAAGCAAATGCGGGATTGTTCAAAAAATGTGATTATTTTCCATCATTGGAGCACTACGTTATGAATTCATAGTGGGAGGGTAGAAAGAGGTGCCTCTTCCCACTGCCTTCCCCTTATCTGCTACAGAAGGTATTCTTTCTGTTGTCACCTTATCTTTTCCACAGCCTATAACTGAAGTCTCTGTTCTTGATTTTGGACTTTCAACCACCCTTAATCAAATGTTGCTAAAATTTACCTGCTCAGAAGAGTGCTCATGGCTGTACATGGAGATCAAAATGGATAGATAGGCATGATCAGGGGATTTGTGCTTAGACACTTTCACAAAATTAATTTTAAGAATTAAAGGACAACTGATTTCAAAATTCTTAGGAAAGCTAGTCTCTACTAGCAGAAGAAAGGGCAAGAAGAAATATAGAAGAGCAACACAAATGGAGCAAAATGGCAAGAAAAACCTAGTTGGTAAAATCAACTACACCAGAGTGAAAATCTACAAGTTTCACCTACATAAAAGGTAGTCTAAGGTAGGAATACAATCAAAATTATCTTTCATTCTCTCTCAAAGGATAAAGTTAAACAATTCTAAATATAAATAATTAATCTCCTAATACTAGGGTATAGTTCTTTGTATGAAAATTCCACCAGGAATGACTTAAGTTAGATCAGAAAGGTATTTCCTAAAAAGAAAGCAGAAATACAATATGCTACTTAAATAATCTTCTCTTGTATTCTAAACACACACACACACAGACACACACACAGACACAATCCAATAGATTCTGACATGTCAGCCTCTACTGAAATGTGTTCAACTGATTATCTCCTTATTGAGCATTGTGCATTTAGTCCTGTCTGGGGGCAAAGTCAGAAAGAAAGGGTTCCTGCCCTTAGGGAAGTCAGAAGAAATTTGGTAAATAGAAATAACATTCACCATGACAAGCACACATGCTAAATTATGCAGGTGCAATGTCTGAATGAAATAGAACTTAATGGAAAGGAATAAGTGAGGGCTTTAATGCACATGGTGATGAGCTGACCCCCCCTCCCCCTTGCTAGGGTTGCTACGTTTCTGCCACAGCACTAGGAGGGGAGGAAAGACTGGGCACCCTAGAATAAGACACAATAGACCTCTCAAAGTTCACATTACCCCCTGAGTCCTTTGCATTGATTTGTTTTTAGACTTGCACTTTTTCTCCCCACTCAGGGAGGTTTTATGGAGTTAGAGACTCAATTTTTAAAACATCAATGCCTAAATACATTTTTTTATAATGTTGGATCTTTATAATGATCCTTTCAGGTAAAACAGCTGCAAAAACATCATTAAAAAAGCATATATTGTCACATGTAAAAAGGGAGCAAGCAAGAGTCTATTTTTATAAAGTTCAAAGTGATGGTGTATCTTGTAGGGGACTCCCTCCAGACTGTGAATATTTCTCTGGCTTCGTAACAACTCCTCCCTGTCACCCCTCCCTCCCCATTTGCTGATAAACTTCCAGCTCCATAAATGGGCAGCAACCAAGTCAGCTTTGAGAGAACATTCCTAAGCCCATGTGCAGCCAGTTTTGCAGCCATCTTCCTACTGAAACATAAACCCCAGCAAACGACACTTCTTCCCTCTTGTTTACCAAGGGCCTGGTGACTTCTGACATTTATCTCAGAGCTGGAATAAACAGAGAGGGTTAAGTGGGGCAGAGAGGTGTGGGCCTCTCTCTGGCTCACCAACCTGCTCTCCTCCAGTCCCCCTCACTTAATCAGCTCCTATTCATCCTTCAGGTCTTAGCTCAGTTCATCCTGGAAAGCTGAGGCTCCCACGGCTGTAAAACACCACTTTGGAGAGCTCTGTGTACTACATGCAGTCTTCCTGTGAGCCAGCACCCAGCAAGCTGTACTGTAACTCAGTCTTATCTGTATCCCCTCCTTGCTTCCAAGGGCAAGGGATTGGTCTTGTTCCTTTATCTGGATCCTATAACCCAAGAGCGCTTGACCTGGAGAATGAGGATGCACGAGGAGGGGAAAGTACTCTTCAGAATATTCCTACTTCTAGTTAATTCCCATTTGCAAATTGCCCACTGGGAAGATGTTCTAAAAATGGTTTCCCTTCCAATGTATTAAATTGTAATTATTCTCAACAACTATCAGCCCCAAATAGGAACCCCCTAGGTAATTACTAACTCTACATGCTGGGATGTTCTTGGAAAGGGTTTGGCACAGACTTGTGCATACAATCACTGGGGTTGTGCATACCACCACCACCCACATCAACTGGAGAACTTTGCAGAACTTATCCCAGGGCTCCTGGCCCTCGTGTTTCACCTGCCACAGAGGAGGTGGGTCAACATCTGCTTAAAGCTTTCACCAAAAAACGGATGGTTTCATGTTTGAAACCATCTCTACAGATAGCTTCATATGTTGACTATGCTTTTCAGCTCACCTTCATTTATTAACACGCTACCATTAGCCTTATAACTCCAATCTAGCCCCTCAAATAAGGACTCCTTATCAGGAAACATAAAGCCAACTCTGGCTAGGAAGACAAAAGACAGAAAGAAGCCTACCTATCAGGAGCTTTGCCTTCTACCATAAAGAGATCTTTTGCATATTAAGAATGAAACATTTTTTGAGATGTATTTAAGTTGTACATTATAAGCAAAAAAGGGGAAAAGCTATCGGATAATATTTTAAAGTTTTAAAACATCTATTCTTTATGGAGTCTAACACTTAAAGCAAAATCTACCCAAGGCCAGTGCTTTCTGCCCTCCATTTACAATGCAGTCTGGGTTATTCTCAAGGGGGTGGGGTGGGGGAGTGGGGGAAAGCCAGTTTGGAACACAGCTGAGCAAATCCACAGCATCTTTGCACATTTACATATTTAAATTAAGCCTCCACAAATAAGAAGCTGGTCAGACAGTAAAGGAAAGACAGAAATTACTGCCTACAAGTAATTTAGATATAATTATTTTCAAACAATAGTGATCTGAAAAATGGAGAAAAAAACCTCAAAACCACTCAGAGGTCCAACAACAAAAAACTGTAATACAACTGAAAAGACTGCATATGTGTTTTCAGAAAACTAGATTCAAAATTCTTTTCTGAGAACATTTTGGATTAGAATGACAGTTTATACGCAAATCATAGTTCATTTTACTGTTTCAGTTTTAAGACATAGAAAACGAAATGCTGGTGAACGTTTTGGAGTCCAGAGTACAGGATTTTTGTTTGTTTGTTTTAGTCTTGTCAGATGTTGAGAAGTCTTAAGCAGCTTTCAACAAAATTCTGTTGGTTGGGTTGCATTTGGTCTCAAATTGCTGTGGCTTAAAGCACTGTCTCATTCAGTGATAATATTTCCAGCCCTCCGTGCTAAATATGCATCCCAGTTCCTGGCCAGCATCCCATACCAGTTTAATGGTCCCATGAAAACAGTAGATTTTCTTATATATGTTGCCAAAAATAAGTAGACACCCTACATGGTATAAAGTTCTCAGTTTTTCACATTAATACCTATATGTTACAATTATTTTACAATTATTCTCTTTATTAGGATGGCCACCAACTAATCATCATAATTTCAAAGTCTCATCTCTATTTCACAGATGATTTGGCATCTTTTTACGTTTCTTAAGACGTTAAAACCAAAGTTTATAAGGGGTCTGTATCATAATTTTTTTAAATACAGGTTAAAATCAAGTAACTTCCTATTGTTTTCCTATTTGTGTTATTATCACTAAAAATTTTCTCCATTCCAAATAACCTTTTCCTAGGTGTTCAGAAAGTCTGAACTGGACAAATGCACACCTAGACAATGCTTAACATGCTGAGGCTGTTATGCTTTGAAACTTCTTGTTATGTTCTGTATGCTATTCAGGAAATTCTGAATAACAAACTCCTAGCTTGTTAAATAGCATAGGAACTTTACTTTTTTAATGAGCTTGTTATTTTATTTTATTTTATTTTATTTTATTTTATTTTATTTTATTTTATTTTATTTTATTTTATTTTATTTTATTTTATGTATTTTATTTGTGTATTTTTTTACTGGAGTTCGATTTGCCAATATACAGTGTAACACCCAGTGCTCATCCCATCAGGTGCCCTCCCACCTCAGAGCCCGTCACCCAGTCACCCCCACCTCCCGCCCACCTCCCTTTCCACCACCCCTTATTTGTTTCCCAGAGTTAGGAGTCTCTCATGTTCTGTCACCCTTGCTGATATTTTCCACTCATTTTCTCTCCTTTCCCCTATAATCCCTTTCACTATTTTTTTATATTCCCCATATGAGTGAACCCATATAATGTTTGTCCTTCTCTGACTGACTTACTTCACTCAGCATAATACCCTCCAGTTCCGTCCACGTCGAAGCAAATGGTGGGTATTTGTCGTTTCTAATGGCTGAGGAATATTCCATTGTGTACATAGACCACAGCTTCTTTATCCATTTATCTTTCGATGGACACTGAGGCTCATTCCAGTTTGGCTATTGTGGACATTAGCATAGGAACTTTAAGGAATTTAAGCGACCCTTCTCTCTTTGGGAATTATCACAGAGCAGTCAAATGAGGACCTCAAAAATATATAGAAATATTTCTCCAAAGACAAACAGTGTATGTTCTCATTCATTTGGGGAATATGAATAATAGTGAAAGGGAATATAAGGGAAGGGAGAAGAAATGTGTGAGAAATATCAGAAAGGGAGACAGAACATAAAGACTTCTAACTCTGGGAAATGAACTAGGGGTGGTGGAGGGGGAGGAGGGCGGGGGGTGGGGGTGAATGGGTGATGGGCACTGAGGGGGGCACTTGACGGGATGAGCACTGGGTGTTATTCTGTATGTTGGTAAATTGAACACCAATAAAAATTAATTTATAAAATAAAAAAAAGAAAGGAAAAAAAAGAAATATTTCTCCAATCTTTACATTTAAGATATCTTACATTTAAGATAAATTCCTCCCATTGTCAAAATCAGAGAGTTTTAAAAATCAGTCATTCCTCTCTGCTTATGAATTATGCTGGGAGATAATTAAAGGTTAAAACTACAAAATTACATTAAAGGTCTCTGCTTACCATCTGCCCTACATATTGACATTCACATTTTCTGAAATTGCTTTTACTGTGTCACTTGCTTATTTCAGAATGAAAAAGGAATTCCAGCTTCCAATAGCAAGAAAACTCTTGTCTAGTTATTTAGATCCCCATCCCTAGCCATTTATACATTCCACCCAGCCCTATCTCCTTACCTTTGCTAATTTCATTCCTTTACCTGCCCCCCACCTCAGACACACAGGGAACCCCATCAGCCCCACAAGACTTGGAGATTCTGCATGGGCTAAACAACAGAATTTTACCTTCTGAGAAATATGGTCCATCTAGTCACAGCCACAAAACTTAGCATTTAATTGCTGTGACAAAACAAAACTACATGTCAAGTTTGTTTTTCAAACCTTCAGGGAGCTCTCCAAAGCATGTGGTCTGGCTGCTCATTTTTGTTTCCCTCCAGTGATTCAAGTCCAAGGTACTTATGATACTCTTTTAAAAATTGTTTCAGCATTTTTTTATTGTGGTAAAATACACATAACATAAAGTTTACCATTCTCATCATTTTTAAGTGTACGTTCATACTGTTGGGCAACCCTATTTGTGATCCATCTCCAGAAACACTTTGTGCCTCCTACGGGAGGCAAACAGACAACTGCCAGTTAGTTTCTAATAATAAAATCCAGTTTTAATTTACAGAACTGTATAATTAATAAAGGTGTATCTAATTGTGTATTAGTGGCACTTCCAGAGCACTGGTTAAAAACAGAATAAGGGATGGAGTGGGAGATGAGGCTGATGGCAGTTGGGATCCACGATGGGCAGGGGTACATGGGGATTTCATCAGAGGCCATAGGAACTTGGAGAGTTGAAGAGGATGGTGGCACTCGTTCACTCCCTGCCATCAGGTCTGAGCACTTCGGTTCTAGAAGCTGTGCCAGCCACTGAAGTCACTCATGTATGTATTTGTTCAGGAACCTCATCCTGGGTGCATTATAGATGATGGTCGGTGTGAAGCCAGCAGTCTTTGCTATCATGCAGGTAAGAAGTACTAAATTAAGGCAGCAGTGGAAGAGAATGGAGAGTCAAGGTTTATGCATTTTTCATTTTGCCTACTGAGAGGGTGACCTGAAATCACCAATTCCATCATTTTGTTCCTATTTTAATCACTTGAACCAACAGTTATTTCAGTCTGAACAAATTTTATGACATATCAAATAGCACTGAGGTCTGTCAGCAACAAGGAACCAGGGGTACAAATGATAATGCATAACCCTGATCATGTGTTATGTTCAAGGTGCTGAAGGTGCAGTGGTGGTAATGCTTGAATTAGATCACTGTCATTCTGGTAGAAGAGTTATGGTCTACTGAGAGGGAAAGCTGTTATTCCACACGGCTTTTAGTGGGTAAGAAGGGAGATGACTTGAACATCTGTCAATATAGGAATGGTTAAATGACTGTAGGAAACCATACTGTGAAACATCACACAATGAATCTATATGTAGTCATGGGGATGATCTCCCAAATACAATGGTAGGTATATCATGAACGGCAGAACATATTACAAAGCATGAGGACATTTATGTAAAAGCAACGATTTGTTTGTATATGTAAACAGCTCCATAAACACAGGAAAAGGTCATAAAGGAATATACCTAAGGGGGCTAGGGATGAGAGTGGAGAGAACTTTCAGATGGTGTTCCTTATTGCAGTGGGGATAGAGCCATGTATTCCTTCTGCAGAAAAAACAAGTTTCATAGGTCAGTGAACCAAGCAAGTAGATTGTATTACAGGCTCATAGGTCTTCCATACAATCTTTCTTGGTAATTCAAATCATACTGATCCTCATAATTGCCAAGACTATTGGTATGTGCACATACCCATTTGTGCATCTTTTTTTAATCTGCCAAACTGCTTTTAGACTACATCTATAAGTGACTGACAGTTACATATATCAGAGGACCTCTGAGATGAGAACATCCTGGCTCTTGCAAAGGGTTTCTCCCTGAGTTACAAGAAAACCGTTTAAGAATAAAAACCATTTAAGAATAATATATAATACAATTTATTCTCAATTAGTTACAAGGTAACCTTTAGATCGCAAAATATTCACTGCAGAAGAGCAAATTAAATGACAAAAATCTTTGATCTTTTGGTTCAAAACACAATAAGATACCATGCAAGTGTACTTTCCTGTTTTTAAAATTATATTTGGAGTACATCTTGATGCCACAGAGGTTTGATAGACACTGAGTCAGTGCTCTGGGCTCAGTTGAGGATTTTGTTTTCTCGGTTTCCAAATTAAATCTCCTAGCAACACTAAGTAGAAAACTGAGACCACAGTGGTGGGGACTTTATTTAATTTTTAAATTTTATCAAGAATGTTTTTAAAGGCTGTTTACAAAGGACCGTTTACAACTATGGCTCAGCTACAATTGAAAAATTAATTTAATTAATTTAAGAAACTCACATGGCATTTTCAGGGCCTCATTCCAAATAGAATTTTCCAGACAGACAAAAATTGTACTCTTCTCATCCTTAGCCCTCTTGAAGTTAAAAAAAAAAAAAAAGGCAAGATAGGAGGTGTAAATGACTAAGAAGGGCCCCAGAGGAAGCTCTGGGAAGCTAGAGGGTTGGGAGCTTCATGTAAAATGTCTTGATAAGACGTCTAGACTATCTGTAATTTGCTGCTTTTGAGGAAAACCAGATTATTAAGAAACCTTGTGAAGCCAACCACTACAGGAGCTGAAAATGCATGTATAACATGGAATGGCACGTGGAAGCATGGATTCCCACACTCCTTTAGTCCACAGCCCTAATTATCTATGACCCCAAGTGACATTCAGGAGTTACTGCTATCATGGAGACCAAAAAAAGTCACAAAAAGAGAAAGACAAACATATTTAGGTGCCAAAAAAGACTGTAAAAAATGTAGACGGGAGGAAAGTAGAAACTATAAAATCCTTTACAAATAACATCTAGAAGTTCTTATTCAGAGTGGATTGAGCTGAGTATTACAGCACAAGACAAGCAGACAAGGCAAGTAGGCTATTCTTTGTGTAAATTAGAGTAATATATATCTTCTTCTGGGTTTTCCTACATTTCTGTCCCATTTACCCCTTTGGCTGGGCAGCTTTGTGCAGTAAACAACCTGCACAACTCAGGAAAACTATTCATTAGTAGTTTGGTTACAGATTGAATGATGTGAACCTTTATGTTTCACCTGAATATTTGATAGGAAAGAGTAGACAATTTGAACATAAAGAAATGTTTAGTCACAGTCACATTAGCAAACCACTTGCTAAATTCCCTAAGCTGTGTATTTTAAAGGATCACATCAGATAAAGATGATCTATGTCTTGGTTATTATTTCTGCCAAAACTTCAGAAATCAGACACAAAATAATGTGTAACAGAATGAGATATTAACCCCATATGCAATTATCCCTGCTTTTCTATTTCTCCACAGAGTGACTGCCTGCTTCCTCTTTTCTAAACACACATGGAAATCTAGTAGCCACCTTGGCCTCAAAAGCTACACCTTTGTGGCAGAGCGGTCCCTAAAGAGGAGCAGAAAGGTGGCTGGCACTTCTAGTGAGTTCAAACAGCAAGTACCCATTCCACTTTTTCCTGGGCCCGCCCCCTCTCCTGCCCTAGTCCCTCTAATAAGTAAAATAAATGTGCTTATATTTGAATCAACATCTTGAAAACCAGCTTGACGACCCAATAAGTTCACCGAGATATTTTTAATTACCTTATTTGTTTACTCCCCACTTACTCCCACATCTTCCCCATTTAAAGAGTATCATCCAAATATCCCAGAGGCAACGAATCAATGCTTGGGTAACTTGCAGATTCCATGGGAAATATAGCAAGAAATGAGGCCCTTTCATTCTAGGACAGAAAAGAATGACTGGGTTGCCTGGAAACATCTCAGTGCCCACAAGAAAGATGCAAACATCAGCTGCCCAGGCTCTGACCTCCCAAGGATGAGCAGAGTGTAAATGACAACATTCTACCCGGACCAAGGACGAAAAGGTTCCCTGAGTGGTTACTTGGCCTGAGGCCTTGATCTGCAAGTATCTCTCGCTTCATAGAGGTCATGTGTGTCTGTCCCAGCAGCAGCACCTTTTAATTTTACAGGACAAAATCCTTTCTCAAAATTACCTTAAATATGTGAAGATGCCCTCTTCCCCCTCAAGGAAGAAGTTGGTCTTGCTCACCTCTATAATGTAGAGGACCACGTTCTTGTAGAAACAGTACAGTATGCACTTGGTCACCCGATTATAGCTCCAAGCACCGTGGACCAACAGGAGCTTCTCCAAGTAGGAAAACTGAAGGGGAAAAAACGTCAAAGTTCAGGATTGCCCATCATTTAGGAGCCAAAGTCACATAATCTCCTCTGGAGACAGATAAGGTCATTGAGGAAACCAGATTCTGCAGATAATTCAAGAAAACCATTCACTTCTGGAAACTAAAGGCAGAGAGAGTTCTTAGGTCCAGGGAGGACAGCTAAAATCTCCTCTTACATCTATGTACTTAATATTTTTCCCAAATGCAAGTGTGGGCTTCTCATTGCTATTCTCATGAATTCTGTTTACACAAATACTTTTTTAGGGCCTTAACTCTTAGGAGAAGGTGGTCGCTTGAACTGCAAGAAAAGAAAAGCACAGTGGCCCCCAGATACTTCTATTCAATCAGCTTTGATGATGACTTCACAAACAAGGGACAGGAACACTTATGCACCAATACCCCTTTTTAAAACAGGAATGCACATATGTACACGGCCTATTTCCACTGTCAGTCCTCAGGTTAAAAGCAACTGCACATGCACAGAGATGCACAAACATTCAGGCCCAAATACACAGCCTTACCGGCTACACCCATTTTGTTCTCCTGTTTTTGCTTCCAGCTAGTACAGAGTACCTCTTACTAGAGTGCTATGCAGTCAAGGAAAACAAAACAAAACAAAAAAACAACAAGCAGCTAACTGATACTAAGGTGACAGTGATGGAACAGCTCTTGCAGTTTGAAATATTGAGCCATATTCAATAAAATCCCTGAATCCTCTTGGGGCTTTCTGTGTCCTACTTCAACAAAGGACCCCACAAAGTGTGAACATGAGCTGGATGGAAGGAAATGAGGGGATTTGGTTGTGGTTCATTCTATGGACGGTGTTGCACTCCGGTATGAAGGCCAATCATGTTTAAATTCATGATTTCTACTCATTGATTAGCCTTGTACCTGCACTGACATCCCCCTGGGTTTCCTTGAACTAAAACATAACTTTCCCAGTTTCAAGTCACAGGACAGTCCTCGGGCTCATTCTCTTAGAAGAGATCATTGGGCCCAATGGAGAACATCCATAAACTTTAGAAATTCTGCTGTTGCAAACTTCCTATTAATTTCTGATTACTTTTGAAATTACATTTAACTATCAGTAGAAAGAAGGACTCTGATTGGAAATGCAATATTTAAAAAATTTCTTTTTTCAAGAGGCAGCCACATAATAATTTTCATTAGCCCTGAAGAAGGGAGCTTGATCTGACATGACATCACGTTTCATGAGTTCTTCCAGATAATGGTAAGGCAGGTCACTCAACTACATAGTCCAAAAGCTGAATGGCCACTTCAACATGGCAGAAGTAGGTGCATATGGAAAAATAAAACTCCCCATAAAAGCTCATTAAGGATTCCAAAGGGGAATGGGGAATCATAAAATAACTGACTAAACAAATAAAAAGGAAGTTTACGTTTGACCCGGACCCCCTGACATTAGACTTCAGTGGGCACACAGAACATCTGCTGGAGTCATCCAGAATGACTCAACTGTAGCACTACAATGATTTGTTTTTAGGAAAAAAAATACATATTACCCTAAATCAAAATGCTATTTTCATGACGTCGTTCAAAAAAACATTAAGAAGGTAGGGGGCGGGAATGATGGCCTCCTGAGGAGAACAGGCAGCTGGGGTTGCAGGCACAGGGTCATATGGCCCCAGGCATGGGCTGCCCACAGGCAAGCAGCAGATCAGGGGGCAGCTGGCCGTCCCAGGGCTGCCCTGCTGGATAAAAGCACACGCAGGCAGGAAAGAAGCAGAACCGGAGCTTTGCCTATTTCATCATTTTCCCCAAGGACTGTGAGCTCAATTGTTTTCTTCTGTATATAACCTTTGAGGGCACTTCCTCAACAATCCAATCAAAAGTGTATTCATCCACAGGAAACAAGGCAACAAAAGCACAAGATGTTGACTTCAAGCAGAGGCGTTTATCATTTCACTGGGGCAGAGGGACTCAGGAAAGTGTGGCATCTCTCGCTTCTCACTGAAGTAGGGGAGGCATAGTGTCAGGGAGAAAAGGTGTAAGGCAGGAAGCAATGCTACCTGAAACAGCAGGGCCCCCGCGTAATCACAGGCAGGACCACAGACAGGAGAAACGAAGAACCACAGACACACGCGGCCATTCATCACTCCTTTTGGCAGTGGAGACGGTTCCATTGGAGGGGCGAGAAAATCCTTAACTCTAACTCTCTCTTCCCTACATTTCTTTGATGCTTTTAATTTGTAGAGAGCAATTGCTCCAGATTCCACAGCCTATCAGTATGCAGTTTCAATAAAGCAGGTCATGGAATCTCCCTTCCCCAGACATTTTAAAGAAAAAGACAGACAAATATTTGCCTGGAACTCCTAGGAAACCTCTAAAGATCCCTTCCAGCCACATGATGCTATAACTCAAGTATTTAATAATGCTGGGGTGTATAACATCTACAGTTGCTGACAGACTACAGGAAGCATGAGTCCCACAGGCCTCGAAGTGGTTGACTTGGGAAAGTGAATGGGCAGGTGTGTGGGGCTGGTCCCCGAGGTCACGTACAGGTCTGGCGTTCTCTGATCCTGGATGCTCGGAACCGAGGCAGGTCACCTAATGTGAAGGAGCCCCAGCGTTCCTGCCTGTAAAATCAGAATTCCTTCCCCTACCTACTTTATCAATTATCTTGAGGATTTATTTATTTGAAATTAACAGAGAAACAAGATTGATTTCACGTACTTTCCAGAGCCATGAGGATTTTGTAATTCTTCCCTGTGTTTGCAGAACCATGAGCTGTGAGGGAATTTGAGAGGTGATCTAATGCAGAACCCCCCTCTGGGGAGGCAGAGCCCCAAAGTCGCACAGCACCAGCTTGTAGCCCTGGGGTTGTTGGAAGCTCTTTCACATTTTATACACAGCCCCTGATTTCAGCTTGAAGGGATAAAAAGCCATTGTTACCTGTGCTTATGTGATTAGGGTTAACACATTCTTCAAATGATAAAACACTGGAAGAGCATGATGGGGGGACCCTAGCTAGCCACCAAATGAGCAGGCATTTTATCACCACATACTGCAATCTGTAGACAGGAGGAAATGATCGGTGTCCATTGTGAGGTCTAGATTAAAATCTAGATCAAGCAGGCCAAGTGATTTAGATATGTCACCTAAGGTCAGGAGGTTGGCTATTTTCCTTCACTTTTTGGCCATCATTGAGGAGTAGGCAATTCTTTCATCCTCAGGCCATCTGTTCAGTAACTACAAAGCACATCAGAAGCCTCTGCATGCAACATCTGATCCAGAGAGGAGTAGGTTGAACTTGACCCAATAGCAGGACACTGTTTCCTACTGACTGTGGGTTATAGCTACAGAGAAGGTGGCAGTTGTAAGCCCACTGCTTTCCCCTAACCTTAAATGCCTGATGAGAGAATGTTCCAGCACCTTCTTCAAAGATGACAGATTCTGGGCTGGGGATGGTAGAGAATGGATGTAATGAGCACAGCCACTCTTTAGCATGGGATGGCACCAGGAAAAGCACATGCACCAGATGTGGGAGTTGAAAGTGAGAGACTATTATTAGCAGGATCAGAGACCTATCTGTCAGGCATGACGCCCTGCCTGGAGGACAGAAAGCTTGGCCAACTCACAGCCGGCAAAAAAACCCCACAACCACCATGACAACCAGCACCACAGGGCCTTCAAAATGCACAGCATCAAGGCCACAGAGAAATCTGAATACTCTGATGATTGTGTTTACACACAACATCAAAAGGGGTGGCAGAGTTCATAGGGCTGGACTGAAGGTCAAGCATTAATCAGGACTTCATGCCCAATGGACATCTCTGTCAACAGGATAGGACAGCTGGTCAACCACACCTCTGACCTGTGCAATGGCATAATCCGAGTTATTGGTCGCCTGCATGCCTTCATTTCCACTGATTCCTACACCCACGTGAGCTGTCTGGATCATCCCAACATCGTTGGCACCGTCTCCAATGGCAAGGGTGATGGCCTTTACCCGCTTCTTAACCACGTCCACTATCTCTGATTTCTGCAGAGGAGACACCCTGTAAGAGAAGAAAGAAATGATAACTCTATGCATCTTTCCAGAGGAAACAGCTGTAATCTACATTTAGATGCATTAAAAGGGCAGTTATTGGACAATTTCCAAATCCAATACATACATTTTATGCTCATGTGCAAAGAAGTTTTCAGAAAACAGTAGCTTGTGGCTTTCAAGTATTTGCCAACTTCACAGATGAAATACCCAAGTCAAAACTAACTTAAAACACAGCCTGTTTGTAATCGCTCTGCCCAGTGGGAACCATTCATGTAAACTCCTTGGGGGCACGTGTGCCCCACTACCCCCCTTAATGATAAAGGAGGGAAGCTGGTTACAGAGGTCTTAGGAACTGTCTTCCAAATAAAACAAAAAATGAGCAGAGAGCTTATTGTTGCTTTGCTGTACATCACACACAACCTAGGGCTGGCAAGGGAATTTTCTGTAAAATTTGCTTTCACAAAAGGGAAAGAAAATTGGCAGGGCTTGAGAAATACAGAAAGAGGACCAGAGTAAGAGAGAAGAAGAAAGCCTTCCCATTCTCCACAGAAATGGAGGCAGTGTCTGAAGGCAGCCAAGGCAGAAGGATTTAAGAATTGGGCCGGAGAGGGTCACAGGGACATAAAGTCTACCCAAGCTCCACTGTGCAAAAGCACAGTCCAAAAGGGGAAGATAAGATTGCTTTTGCTGAAAAGGGGTTGTTTCTGCAAGGAATCAAAGAATGTGGGTTATTTTTCAAAAGTCCTCCAGTCATCTGGAAAGAAGGCCCAATATATCTATGGTGTCTAAAGCACAGTAACATTAATTATTTCTTTTTAAAGATTTTATTTATTTATTTATGAGAGACACACAAAGAAAGGCAGA
The DNA here is from genome assembly GCF_905146905.1 of Nyctereutes procyonoides. Taxonomy (NCBI): domain Eukaryota; kingdom Metazoa; phylum Chordata; class Mammalia; order Carnivora; family Canidae; genus Nyctereutes; species Nyctereutes procyonoides. The sequence continues at coordinate 6,370,315 of NW_026575033.1, read as the reverse complement.
GACACAGGCAGAGGGAGAAACAGGCTCCCTGCAGGGAACCCAATGCGGGACCGGATCCCAGGACCCCCTTGGCTCAAGGCAGATGCTCAACCATTGAGCCACCCAGGTGTCCTAGCAACGTTAATTAATTATAATGAAGTGTCTGCTTAGAGTATAAGATGATAATACAATGACTTGAGAAAACTATTAGTACCTCAGGACTGATTTGTTTTAAATTCTGAACCAGTGAGCTGACAGTCACTTTGGGAAATTTATAGGTAAATTCTTTTTTTTTTTTTTTAAAGATTGTATTTATTTATTCATGAGAGGCACAGAGAGAGAGAGGTAGAGACACAGGCAGAGGGAGAAGCAGGCTCCATGCAGGGAGCCCGACGTGGGACTCGATCCCTGGACTCCAGGATCACACCCGGGGCCGAAGGTAGGCGCTAAACCACTGAGCCACCCAGGGATCCCTATAGGTAAATTCTTGAAGAACTAAAACACACTCATGCACATACACATACACCACATGTATGTACATGTGCACTCTCATAGTAAAAGGCCTGTCCAGGCTTCCCAGAGGTATACTGGCTGCACCCATATAGATACTGTACTTGTAAACTAGAAGAGAGACATTCAAAGACTCAGTACAACTATGACTTCTTATATGACCTCTGACCTTCAAAATACTGGTTTCCAACAAAAAAACTGAAAATTTACCTTATATTTAATTTTACCAACCTGCAGACCTATCTGTTTGGTGAGATGGCAAACTGAATTTAAAGCACAGGTACCCTGGAAGCCTTTGCTCAAAGAAATAAAAATTAGCAAGTTAGAAAAACAGAATCTACAGGTTGAAAGGCCTTTACAATAGATGTTGAATGATCTCTTTTTATCTTTTTCACAGTGATATTCAATAATGGGAATTTACTGCCTCCTGGGGCAATTGCAACCACTAAAAATTATTATTATTACTTTTTTGTGGTTGATAGACTAAGCATACTTCAAAGTACTAATTCCGTCCTCTGGGTTAGGCTAGAACAAGTATAACTCTTCTTTCAAACTCTTGGAAAGGCTGAAATAGAAAGATACCTAGGGGCACCTGGTGGGTCAGTTGGTTAAGCATCTGCCTTCAGCTCAGGTCATGATCTCAGGGTCCTGGGACAGAGTCCTGCATTGAGCTTTCTGCTCAGCAGGGAGTCTGTTTGTCTCTTTCTTTGCCCCTCCCCACCACTTGTTCTCTCTCTCTCTTGCTCTCAAATAAATAAAGAAAATCTTAAAAAGAAAGGAAGGAAGGAAGGAAGGAAGGAAGGAAGGAAGGAAGGAAGGAAGGAAGGAAGGAAGGAAGGAAGACACTTATCACATCCTTCCTCTAAAAATTCAGTGTCTGCTAGCTAAATAGTCCCAGGTCTTTCACCCATGATTTAACAGGCATGCTTCAGAACTTACAAATAACTTCCAAGTATGATCTTCCAGACAGCTACAAGCAGAGCAGAATAGAACAGAATCCCCATCTCCAAAAAAAAAAAAAAAAAAAAAAAGGATTCCCATCTCCCTGGAACAGATTACTACACCTATTGTAATGTATCCTAACATGAAATCACTGAAAGCTTTACTCTGTCCATCACTGACCTTTCAGGCACCTAAACATACACTGCTGTAGCTCTTCCTTCCACATTTGTACCAGGGCTACTTGGAGCCAAGGGCTGACCTTGACATTCTGCTCTCATTAAACTTCTGATTGGCAGACACACCTCTCACAATTCTAATCTGCTACACAAAAGTGATTTCCCATTTCATCTCTAAGCTCAACAGAAGCAGAGGCCAAATATGGTGTGGAGAAGACATAACTGAGCATGACCTTCTCCTGTTCCCTCTGCTATTTAAACAGAGGAAATAATTCTGAGTTCTTGTCTTTCTATGAATAAAACTGGAAAAATGAGAACCACCAATCTCATGAGATGGTTGATGTATTTATGTGAAATCATTGTTAACTTGCCAGTATGAGACACATGTTATCTCCTGCCCTACCTGCAAAACTTTGATTACTGGAAAAAAAATTTGGACACATTTGAAAATTGCATACCATCTAACCCCTGCATCCCAGCACTTCAGTAAGTATCCTGGGGTGCTGCAAGGGGAAATTATTGATATTCAAGCAAAATACAGCAACATTTCTCAGCTAGGAGTACAACACATTAGCTCAAAGTAGCTCATAGTTTTAATGTTAAATCATGCTACATTCCTTTTTTTTTTTTTAAGATTTTGTTATTTATTCATTAGAGACACAGAAAGACAGGCAGAGGCACAGGCAGACACAGGCAGGCTCCCCGCAGGGAACATGATATGGGACTTGATCCCAGGACCCCGGGATCACGACCTGAGCCAAAGGCAGATGCTCAATCACTGAGCCACCCGGGTGCCCCTACATTCCTCTTTTTTTTTTTTAAGATTTATTTATTTATTCATGATAGACATAGAGAGAGAGGGAGAGGCAGAGACACAGGAGGAGGGAGAAGCAGGCTCCATGTCGGAAGCCCGACGCGGGACTTGATCCCGGGACTCCAGGATTGCGCCCTGGGCCAAAGGCAGGCACTAAACTGCTGAGCCACCCAGGGATTCCCCTACATTTCTTTTTTAAAAGAGAATTAATTAATTTATTTGAGAAAGAGAGTGAGCAGAGGGAGGGGCAGAGAGAAAGAGAATCTCAAGCAGACTCCCTGCTGAACATGGAGCCTGGAAAAAGGGCTCGATCACATGACCATGAGATCATGACCTGAGCTGAAACGAAGAGTCAGACGCTTAACTGATTGTGCCACCCAGGCACCCAACTACATTCCTTTTTATGACACATCTTTGTGACACTGAGTTTTCATGGCTGCTATGATAAAAAGCAAATAACTTGTGAAAAATCATCGTGGAATAGGAAATGAGGGATGCAGCATTCATGCTTACTCCAAGGTTTGAGAAGGTGTACAAAGCTCAACAGGTGCACATACCATAGCACTGGCAAGTTATAATGGCTATTTAAGGACGAAAGAAAGTATTATTTCTTTCCAGCTACATGCATTATTGTTTCAAATGTCTGCTAAGTTGTTAGGACATAAATAATTCTTAAATTGTTTGACCTCCCCTTCCTAACAGAAACTATTCCATATTATTTCTTGGCCTGGGGGCTTTGCAAAGGAATTACTGAGACACTGGGGTACTGTGAATGCAGAGGATCTGGGAACCTCTGAGTTGATCACTTCTCTCCCTGGTTACATTGCTCAGTCTTCAGGTACAATCATTCATGCGCTGAAGCAGAATTTCACCACCATTTAATCTTGAACTCTTATTCTGTGTCCACTGACATATCACAGGGCATAGTAGACCAACACTTAAATAGCACTGGGTAGCCTGCGGCTGTGACTTCTTGAGAGCCCACATGCCACCCCAGTAATTGAGGAAGCTGGTCTCTGTATCAGGTGGCCTGAAGTGATGTAGAGCAACAGGAGGTCTACAGGGCAAGAGGGGAGTCCACAGGACAGAAAGTTCAACCATGGGAACATGGTGCTATGGGAGGTTGGAAGAGCTGTGGTGGTAGAATGGAGAAGCTGCTGAACAAATCCATGGTTTTCTCTGAGGTTAAAGATGTTGCTATTTTGTCAAGGGGTTTAGCAATAAGCCAACCAACAAGCAAGTAGCAAGTCAAATATGCTCAATACATCTACCACTCTGGGATTTGAATCTCTGGCAAATCGAGTCATGGTTCTGATGGCTTGCTGCAGCAAAATCTCTGAAAGTCCAACAGCTGCCTTTTCCCAAAAAGCAAGACTAAAGAGAGAACCTGACTGGGGTATATAAACTGAGTCATATCCCAGCATTTTAGAAGCATGAAATTCTCATCAAGGATTTATTATGCCCTCGGCTGTGATGCCTTGAGAAAATATAATTCTAGCACACACGAGGGGTTCAAAAACAGATGTCCAACAGCTAATTTCTACAGAACTGAATAGGCATCATTACGCTTCAACCATACGTAGTATTTTAGTATGCCAAGTTGCCATGAAGCACAAACCAGCTCTTTTTTAATCTTAATTTGTAACCTGGAATCACATGCCACACTTAAATATTCCCAGAATATAATACATTCACCCTATAAAATAAGAATTCCAGACCACATCTGAGTTAAGCTAGGCACTTGGGACAGTTCTAATACCTGTTTTAGTGCTTTATGAATAAAAACACAAAATCAAAGATCTCTAATCAACTGGAGAGATATTCTACCTACTTTTTTGGCTAACACAATAGATTCTAACACAAAAAAATAAGTTTTCCTCATGAGACTTGAAAAAATTCAGAGTCCTGGAGAATCTAATTTTATGGGATATGTGTACCTGAAATTTTTTAAAGATTTACTTGTTTATTTGAGAGAGAAAGAAAGAGACACCAAGCATGGGGGATGGGGGAGCTGAGGGAAAGACAGAATCTTAAGTAGGCTCCACAATGAGAGCAGAGCACCACGTGGGGCTTGATCTCACAACCCCGAGATCATGACCTGAGCTGAAACCAAGAATTGGACACTTCACTGATTGAGCCACTCAGGAACCCCTGTGTTCCTGAAATTTTAAAACTTATTTTCTAAAATTATTTCAGGGATCCCTGGGTGGCGTAGTGGTTTGGTGCCTGCCTGTGGCCCAGGGCGCGATCCTGGAGACCCGGGATCGAGTCCCACGTCGGGCTCCCGGTGCATGGAGCCTGCTTCTCCCTCTGCCTGTGTCTCTGCCTCTCTCTCTCTCTCTCTGTGTGACTATCATAAATAAATAAAAATTAAAAAAAATAAAATAAAATTATTTCAAATATAATGCTGAAGTAGGACCTTTGATAACTACTTTTCTAGAATTAACAATCATGCATTAATTTGTCTGATCTATAAAAGCCCTAGTCTCAGAATAAGTTTCTAAATTCTAATTTGCAATGTCATGTGAGCAAACTTAAGTAAATCCCTTCCCGTCTCAGAGCTCTCATTTGTCAAAGAGGGGTAGACTTCTATTACTGATTTGTAGACTAAACTCAGTTCGGTCAAGGGAGTCATAAGAAACTCCACCCAGGGCTATCCAAGAGAACTTCAACTAGAGCCACAACACTTACTCAGTAACCAGATTCACTAAATACTTCTACTAATTGGACTCTCAAACTTCTCTATTCCATATAGAAAGTCTTTATGACAGAAAAGGAAGTATGAAGACCATTCGCCTAAATCAATAAGTCTCGAATTTTAAGTGGGCATCAGAATCACCTAGAGAACTTGTAAAAATATAGCTTCTGATTCAGAAATGCACATTTAACAATGCTGCTTGCCTATGGACAACGCTGAAGTAGTCAACATTGACTTGGACAAGATCACAAGATCTCTCTTGTTCAAATGTTTTAATTAGCTAGGCTTACATTTATTATAGCACAAGGTACATGCAAAATTTTCATAAAGCGACATCGAACAATTAGCAGGAACACTGAATCTCATCCCCTTCTTTCAAGCTTTGTATATACAGGTTCTTTTTTGCTTTTAACTCCCATCTAGGAAGTACAAAATAAGGTTGGAATTTCACTTAAAATAATCTTCCAGGGGTGGCTGGGTGGCTCAGTTGGTTAAGTGTTTGCCTCCAGCTCAGGTCATGATCCCAGAGTCCTGGGATCCAGTGACATAGTGGGCTCTCTGCTTCTCAGGGAGTCTGCTTCTCCCTCTCCCTCTGCCTGTTACTCCCCCTGCTTGTGCACTGTGTGTGTGTGTGTGTGTGCGTGTGTGTCAGATGATACAATCCTTCAAAAAATAAAATAAGGGGCAGCCCCAGTGGTGCAGTGGTTTAGCACTGCCTTCAGCCCGGGGTGTGATCCTGGAGACCTGGGATCGAGTCCCACGTCGGGCTTCCAGCATGGAGCCTGCTTCTCCCTCTGCCTGTGTCTCTGCCTCTCTCTTGCTCTCTCTGTGTCTCTCATGAATGAATGAATGAATGATGAATGAATGAATGAATAAATAAATAAATCTTTTAAAAAAATAAAAATAAAAATAAAATAAAAGTCTTCCAATCTAAGTGTTCCACATAAGAGGGTGAAAGTACTAACCAAAATATGGTCTACAGGATTTTGTAAGTTTATTTATTTATTTATATTTTTTATTTTTTTAATGATACAGAAACCAATACCTATGATTTAATTTATGAAAATTTCCATTTTCCCATTAACTTAAAGAAAGCATCCTTATGAAAGAGATTCTTTCATTAAAAAAATTAAAATATACTTTTTCATAGCAGTAAATAATCCTAGATGTTTCAAAGATTGCAACATCTTAAAAAATCTTAGTTTATAGATATATGAACACCTAATATAGAGGTATAAAATCTAAAAACAATTAAACTTCCTACGTATTTGTTTAATAAGTGCTTCTGTAACTGACCAACACCTACTCCGACTCTATGTTCTTTCCTTAGACGCATTTAGTGCATTGACGCAGGGCCAGTTGTCCAGGCCTCCTGGACAGTTTACCCTTCAGGAACATTCTATCCCTGTGCTCTGACCCAAAATATGTGACTCTCAAATTTAATCTCATGTCTCAGTCTTACTGCATCTTACCATAGGCCTTAGCTACAAAAGCAGATCATGTTGGCAGCTTGGGACAGTCCCTAGAGCAGAGTGGCAGATGGGAGGTTGCAGGGGAGAGGGGGTGGCAGAAGGGTGTGTCTGGGCAAACCCAATTACGTACCTGGATTGGTACCTAATCCACAGGCACAAAGAAGTGAAATTTAAACTCACGCACTCAGTGGTTCTCAGGTAGACTCAAGGGCTCCTTCATAAAAATGTACACATAGAAAGGAGCTATCTTATATGTGAAGAAGCCATAAAAGATAGTGTCTCAATGCCTCACAAAGATGTAACTGAAGATGTGGTTCAGGTTTTATTTTAAAAATTCAGTTCCTGTGATCCCTGGGTGGCGCAGTGGTTTGGCGCCTGCCTTTGGTCCAGGGCGCGATCCTGGAGACCCGGGATCGAATCCCACGTCGGGCTCCCGGTGCATGGAGCCTGCTTCTCCCTCTGCCTGGGTCTCTGCCTCTCTCTCTCTCTCTGTAGCTATCATAAATAAATAAAAATTTTAAAAAAACTTAAAAAAAATTCAGTTCCTGACCAAGAGGCGGCCTCATAGGATTGTGGCTGGAGGAGAACACCTTCTCAAAAACAGACTGAGTGCTTACTGAGAAAAAAATCACCCATGAGATAATGGGTTTGAGAGGGTAGCACCATACACCTAGTTGCTAAATGAGCAACATACAGACTCTCAGGGATGAGTGTCTCTGGCTTTGGTTGCTTCAGCAGTGAAGGGTTCTATTCCACCCCAGCTTTTCCTACAAAATTTCAGATGTTGTGGAGGTTCTCCTGTGGAAGGATTTCTTTCCATCCTTGAAAAGTTTAAACCACATTTGTTGGTAATATAAAAGTTGAGGTTTCCTACAAAATGCTTCATGACTGATGTTACCATTCTTTCCACTACCTTATTAAAAAAAGCTGCCTCATAAAAGAGCAGACAGATGACAGACCATAAGCAGGAATATCATGGACACCAACGTTTCAGGAATTGATCCCAGAATTATTTAGCAGATACATCTCTTTCAATAAACTCAATGTGTCCAGTGTAATGATTATACCCACTATGGGGGATGTGCTTGTTTCCCTCCCCATCTACATCCCCTCCTTTCCCATCTGGTTTAGCATGCTAAACCTAAATGCTAAACCAGTCAATTTATATGGCAAATGTTCAATAAATGGTGACTAACTCCCAAAGTCATGATTCTAAGACTAATTATATCTCTAATGATAGGAAGAATAGGAAAAAATATAATTCTACTTAAAAATACATTAACTTTGGGACACCTGGGTGGCCCAGCAGTTGAGTGTCTGCTTTATGCCCAGGACGTGATCCCGGGAACCTGGATGGAGTCCCGCACTGGGCTTCCTAAGGGGAGTCTGCTTCTCCCTCTGCCTGTATCTCTCTCTGTCTTTCTCTCTCTGTGTCTCTCCTGAATAAATAAACAAAATCTTAAAAAAAAATACATTAACTTTCATATAAACGGGAACAATGCTATTGGTGTGTAATTCTGAGAGATCTCTTCAGTTCACAGATGGAAACAATGAAAGCAATATAAAAACAATATGCGCCTCTGTGAGATCTAAAGTTATCATCCATGGAAAGGAGTTAGAAACAGCCCACTATTCCCGTGGTCTGGGGATGGACACTGCAAACTTCCTAACCAAATATGCCAGTGGTCTTGATTCTGTTTTCTAATATCCTTAAAAACATTATAGACTTATTATAGGCTTTTTGTGACAGCTCTTAATGACATGTAGCAGGCAACAATCCTTGGCTTCACATAGGGCTCTCTTGGGAAGGGCTACTACATAAGCCTGGACTTTTTTCCCCCTGCCTCTTTCGATCCTAATGCTTTGACTACAATAAGCCAACAGCCCCTGAATATCATCTTGCATAAGTACTTTGAGAGCTTAACACATACTGGCTTACCAAGTCTTTTCAAATGGACTCAGAGATGTCCGGCGATGCAAATCATCCAAACAAAGTCTTTATATTTAAGCACCTCACCACATATTTGCTTCTTGCACAGGCAACTCAGTCTAAAATTACCTTCTATCACAATCTTGAATACCTATATACCTTTGTACTATTAATAACTTTTCAACATAGTGCCTAGGAGAATAGGCATTTAATTTGCTGGCTGAGTAAAATGATGGACTTCTATCTCATTATTGGTGATACAAATCTGCATGAAATAACTATGAACTCTGATATGATCCAACCATCCTAGAGAAATACAGGCCAATATGCCACAAGATCTGTTGAGTAACTGAAGAGCCCAGATGTACTGAAGGTTGAATACATGTTGCTGGCACAATGTCACAAGTCTGACTGTGCCAGGTGAGGTGACAAATAGGTAGCTGTGTCATCATCTTGCTTTATATCTTGGTGGTGTAATTCCACAGTCATTTTAGAATTTAACATGCATATTTGGGCATCTATTAAATTCAAATTGCAGAAAGCTTAAAATTTCCATAGCATCCTAAAAGTATAAAGATTATTTTCAATATGGTATAAGAATTCACTTAAAAAAATACTAAGGTTAAATGTTGCCACACTCCAGAAGAGACCTCAACTTTCAGAAACAAGAGATGAGCTCTCCTTCACACTCTATCACAAAGGGGGAGGAAAACGGAGGGGCAGCCAGACAGGCTGGGAGTGGGATAGAATGTGAGAGCTTCTTGAAAGTATGATTTATATAAATTTGCCACTATACCAATATATTAACAATTACTAGTAATAATTTCCTTGTTGTTTAAAAGGTTTGCTTGACTCATACAGTATTTAACAATACTATTTTCTTAAGGGGTCACTAATTATCTCAGTGTTACACACACTCATACACACACAGATTGCACAAAATATGGTCTTGATTTTCCTATCTTTTAGTATCGAGCCTTGAAAAACAACCTTGCCAATGTCTTACTCAAAGTATTCCACACTTTCATGTTGGATGCATTACCCAGAGTTTAAATATGAATGATTTTATGATTAGATATTCTAGTCACCTGAAGTCACCTTTTTATGGCCCCTAAATCTTGATTTCAAAATCTAGAAAACATCTCAACAAACAAGAATTTTCAAGGGGGTAAAACCCTAATGACGGATTTGAAGATGAGGCAATATATTTATCACTGATCTTAATTACTATTTGCTGACTGCCTCCACTGTCCTGTGAGCATTCTCTTCTATCCAACCTAGGAGGTAGAGATCAACCATCATACTGTTGTGAGCTGTGAGGGAACTTGATATTCTTTATTCACTGAACAAAAACCTTATAACCTGATCCTGCCTGCACTTTGGCCATAAATGCTGCCCGCGCAGCTGAGGCTTTCAGAGTGGCTCTCTGAGAAAGGGAGGACACCCTGTCTGCCCAAGATCAGTTTACTCCACAACTAGAAAGGGCTCACTTTGAAATAAGTATCCCCTGCTTGGGGGTTCAGAATTTATGCATCTGTACTTGTGTCCATGACAATTTTATTGCATGTCCAGGAAACAGAACAATTAAAGTGGCGCTCAGACAGGAGTCTAGCTTCTGAAAATCTAACATCTCTACTAAATGATATAGAATATATTAAGATCAGGGCAACCACATTTGATGTAAAAATTTAATAGGTCGTATGTTGTGAATTACATATGAGTTTATATTCACTGAAGTCAACTGGCTATAGTCGGTTTCTTCCTGTACTAGGCTGAAAAGAAGGGCCCAGACTAGGAAGGCTGGGATTTAAATAAAAGATATTAGATCCTTCTGTTCCCAGGCTGAAACAGGGATTAGAATAACACATTTAAATACCTTAATGTTTTTAGCACAAAAAGCATTAATTCGATACTCTGCTTCCTTGAAATGCTTTATTAAAGCCCCCAAAACTCTCTCAGGAGTGTCTGCCTTCCTTGGAGTTAACATACATTTATTGTTCTCCACTGCAAATTTCACTAGTATTTCCAAACAGCGTGCCTGGCCTCTGCTGTGGGGATGGTGGGAATAGGAAATAGAACCAAGATGAAACCTGAGAAGGCTTTGAGTTTTGACATTTCAGAGCAAGCTTATGGCTCCTTCAGGACCAAGCATCATGAGCTCATGCACCACTGAAAGTAAATGACGACCAAGATGCTTAATAGAATGATTTTAATTAGACCTGCCCTTCACCTGTCACAAAGGTCATCTGGTTACCAATCCAATACATAAGCAAAACTGTAACTACCTGTACTCCAGAAAAAGTGGGGCAGCCTGTCTGCCTCTTGACTTTTACTCCAGGCCTAATCCAAGCAACCAAGAACCTTAAAAGCCACAGGGATGGCAGTGACAAACACCATGTGCCCCACTCTCTCAAACTGGAAAATCTAAGAGTGGAATTTGTTGAGTGGAAATGCAGAGAAGTCAAACAAAGCTCCTTCTTCTAAGAATCATAAATTCCTACTCAAACCTAGAGCCTGTACTTAATAAGCTGCTAATTCTTGATCTCAAGAGCAGGAAATGAGAATGGTTTTCTGGGGGTACATTTGTCCAAACCCATAGAATATACACCAAGAGTGAACTCTAATATAAACTATGGACTCTGGGTGATAAGGATATGTCAATGTAGGTTCACTGATTGTAACAAATGTACCACTGTATGGGGGGATGTTGATAGTGGGGGAAGCTCTGTGCATGTTGTAAAAATCTCTGTACCTTCCACTCAGTTTTGCTGTGAACCTAAAACTGTTCTAAAAAATAAAGTCTATTGGGGGTGGGGGAAGCATCAGCATTCTACCATTGCCACAGAAGAACACGCAAATGACTCCTACTGGTTCTATACATCAGCTAAAGTCCTGGAAAGTGACAGAGAAAGATCTACAGACATCAGGTGGATGGGATTGGGGCCTGGGTGAGGAAGGAGTGAGTATAGGCACAGTGACCAATCACATGAAGGTCTATGTTAGGAGAGAACACGAGCCCCAAGACACTCTACCCACAGGAGAAATTAATGATAACAGCTAAGTATAGGAGTAGTCAACTTAATCTATTGCAAGCTTAATTAATTTGTAAGTTGCTCTTCTAATTGATTAAGACTACCACAGTAACACTTCTTTGGATAAAGTCTGGTCTGAAATGTGGTTGGCTGTGTATTTCTGTCTCCATAATTAGGCTATTAGCTACCTGGCTTTAGGGATTTCTATTACTCATCTTTAAAACCTATAGCATCAAATATGGTAGGTAACAAACAAATGTCTGTTGAATTACCAATTTTTCAATGATTGTTTTGGACTTCAAACATAGCTCTCCTTGTTTTCCTTCTTAATTTTAATTGTTTGTATTTCATGTTCAAGAATATACTTATCATACTAAATGAATAATGATCATCTTTCAGTTTTGATCAAAGAAAAAGAAAGGTTAAAGTATTTGTTCATTACAATGCCTGTTCAGAGAAGCCCAAATCTCAACCTTCAAGTTCACCTGGTAGCTGCACTTTTCAGAGGCAATTAGTATACTAACTACCACCTTTACCATGCTACCACCTCCTATAAGCAACAGCCACCACCTAAAAATCAAGTTTGCCAATTATGTGGTTTGGTAGGTGGGGTCAGTGCTACCAACACCTGCCCCATTCACCTTGAATGGCATGCAGTGGTCAAGAGAGCAAGGTCACACTGCTGTCAGGGCAGAGAGCCCAATCCTGAGCTTGTAGAGGAGCTCAAGACCAGAGCTAGCTACACACATGCCTGCTTGGATTAGATCTACAACCAGAGGGGAGTTTAGAATGAAGAAAGTTCCAGCCAAGAAACCGGAGAAGTCAAGGGGACATTTCAGGAACACTTTTAGCAGGGGTTCCCAGCTTTATGCAGAAGGCATAAAAGTCTAGAAATGCAATGCAGAAGGTGAGAAATACTTAAATCTTGCAATTATACCCACCCTCAAGTTGAGAATAGGAGTCATCAACAAACTGAGCCTCAACTAAGGGAATATGATAGGAAAGGCTAAAGCAGTGTCATAGCAAAGTTAGGGTGAATATCCTCTTTTCCTTTTATGTCTCACACACGAATGCATAGTACATCATTAAATTGCATTGGTATATACTATAGAAAGAATCTAAAGTAGTGATACCCTTGGTGTCATAATTTTTTAAACAATATAACAAAATGACCTATCACCCACTTAGAGTGACCCAGTTTCCAAGACAAAGTGACAAAGGCATGCCAGGCCTTCCTTTGGGCTCCAGGGACATACTGGTGATAAAAGTATGCACTGTGCCCAAGAAAGCTTGCTTCCCGCCCCCCAATCATACACCCCACACCCAGATTCTGTGGCCTGTGGTCCAAGGTGATACTAACCTACACGTGGGGGAAAGCTTTTATGATCCTGTGGGTTGCTAAGAAAATTCTACCCTTCTTAAAATAATAGTTCTCATCTTCCCCATCCCTGAGTTAGTTCTATTTCAGGTTTTCAGTGTGCTCCAAGTTTGAGCTGTGGAGAAGGGAGGACATAATTCAGGTGATGACCACTTGTGATCAGAGGAACAATGACCACGTGTGATCAGAGGGATGGTGGAGAATGCTCGAATTCCTCAAGTGAGAGGAACCCACAGATAGGGCAGAACTGGCATCCTTGCCTCTGCTCACCCTCCCTGGCTCTGTTTTCTCTCCTCTGTGACCAACAATGAAGATTTCTAATGTTTCTTAAGCTCTAAATATACTGCTTTTTCTTTTTTTAAATGGAATGCCTCACAAATTTATGTATCATCCTTATGCAGGGACCATGCTAATCTCTGTATTTTTCCAATTTTAGTCTATGTGCTGCCGAAGCAAGCATTAAAACCTATACTTTCTGGGATGCCTGGGGGGCTCAGCAGTTGAGTGTCTGCCTTTGGCTCAGGTCATGATCCTGGGATCCAGAATCAAGTCCTGCATCGGCTCCCTGCGGAGAGGGAAACCCTCTGCCTATGTTTCTGCCTGTGTTTCTCATGAATAAATAAATAAATCTTAAAAAAAAACCTATACTTTTAGGCTGAAAGCAAAAATATTTTATTCTTTTATTATTATTATTAATAAAAATAAAATAATAAATATATAATAATAAATAATATATAAAATAAAATAATAAAAATAAAGTAATAAATATAATAAATAATAATAATAATAATAATACATAATAATAAAGGAGCAGCAGCAGCAAGTGCTGATTTAACACACATTACCTATTCATCAGTAACCGAGGTAAGCACCCCTCATGCACCAGCTAATTTAATTCTCATTTTGACTCTGAGAAATCAGTGGTGTCATCCTGACCAACTCAAGGGCAAGAAAACTAGGCTCAAAGAGGTTGGCACAGTGTGCCCAAGGTCAAAGAACCCAACAAGTGGCCAAGACAGTGCCTAACCGCAGCTCTCTCACCCAGGGTCTCTCTGCTCAGCCACTCTGCTACTGTACAAACACTCACTAGAGAAGCTCACAGAGTTCTGCTGAGCAATCAGGCGCTGGGCCAGGCCAGGCTGGGGAACACAGCACAGGCAAGGAATCATCTACACCCAGCACTCTAAGAGCCCCATAAAGTTACCTGAAGGATCAGGTTCTTGCTTTTAGCTTGAAGGTCTCGCCACTGCCACATGCCTCACATGATAGTCATGAAGACCGAATAAATGCTGAAGGTGAGGAACCATTTTGAAAGATGGGGAAAAAAACCCCACATCTAGCTTCTACCTGACTCTTGGCTAAATGCCAACCACCCTTCATCACCTCTCCCATTGAGGACACCATCCAGGTTTCATGCCTGTGCTGGCTAGTAAGGTCCTCCCCTAAGTTACCGGCTTCAGGGCCTCCCAGGATTTCTGGATGGAGGTGGGATGAGAAAAAGCAAAGAACATTTTGGCTCATGTGTCCCTATTTGAATTTACCACCAACTCCCTTAAAGTCCTGTATCAGATTGTTTTCACATATAATTTTACATAATTTCTTTATATCCAAAACTGTTAAATTGCATACTGACTCACACTAATATTCATATATACTGAATATGAATGTGTGTAAACAAAATGAGAGTGTGCGTTATTGCAGGGTAAAGATTACGTCTTCAGTTTTTACTTGTCCATACATCCAACAAAGTGCTCAGTGCACAATGGCTACTGCTAAGTTTACCTCCACGGATCACATTGCAGAAATAATAGAAGCAGTTCTGCTAGATGCTGGGAGGGAAATGGAGCACACAGGGGCTTAGAGCAGCAAGCAAATGGGAACAGAGAACAATGGTCAACACATCATTCTCAGAAGCTTTGTCCCTAGGTGAAGTTGGGAGTTAAACTGGGGAAAGCCTACCTCTGAAGATGGAGTTGTAATAATATTAGAGGGTTTTTTTGAATAATTAGAACTGTGTAATTAGCTTAGTCTGCCCTCATACCGTAAAATCATGTCAGCTGTTTATCAGAACACGTTACAAACACCACCACCACAAGCATGATCCCCCCTCAAACAGTATCAAACATGGAAGTATGATTCTCATTCATGTACTAGAAACAGTTTTTCCTCTTCCTCTGGTCTCTCGAAGTGAAACAAAACAGAAAACAACCCAATAGGGATAAATTAATAAAATGGAAGTCTATAATCCATTTTACTCTTCCCAAAGAAAAGGTATAGAAATTGATAGAAGACAAATTTCAAACAAGCCTACCCATGTAAAATAACACCAATGAATAAGTCAAAAACAGAACTAGCCCTTCCAACAGATGACCATTTTCAGTCAGCATCACATCACAGATGATCTGTTGTTATAGTAAAAAAATAGAATCTAAAAAGCACTTTATCTCTCAAATGATATTACAAAATAATTAAATTAAAATTTGAACTTGTTTATATTTCATCTGCACAAAATTTAAAGCTATGATTTCTCTGCCTACTTTTTGACATCAGCTAATTCTTTGAGACATTCACTTACCTAGGGCTTTATGTGAGCTCCAAACCTCTAGGTAAAGTTCTTTTAAAATTGTACATATTAATTTTTACTCAAAGAAAAGTATTTCTCAACATTATTGAAAAGATAGTTTTGGCTGATTTTTTGTTTTTGTTTTTGTTTTGGCTGATTTTTAAGAAGCTAGCTGTAAGCCCATTCAATCAGATTAGTAAAAGCTAAAAAAAAAAAAAAAAATCACAGAGTTTTTTCCATTTGAAATGTTTAAAGTTGAAACTTTCCTAAGAAGCAAATAGAAGGCCACTGCTCCCTGAAAAGATAATGGTCTGATGGGTCTGGGCAGTGAGCATGGCAATGAGCATGTTCTGTTTGACTTATTCTCTGATAATCTGAGCAGTAGTAAAGCGATAAGAGGTCAGGGCCAGTTAGTTTAATAAGCCACCAATACTCTTTGTCAGCTTTCTTTGTACATTCTGGAACTCTTTATTGGCAGGTAATGAAGTCCAGGTCATTAATAGAACAAAGAAAAATATATTAAATAATCCAGCCACATAGACTGCAGCATACTAGTTAACCAATATAAATGCATTGGCAATTAAATTAGATTTGTAACACTAGCCTAATGCTTTTTAGGTACTACAGTGATAAACTGGAGGCTCTCAATCTTGATGGAGTCAAAAGGTATCGGCAGTGTGTCTAATGGTTCTTGGAGTAAGTCATATACACGTGATGCTGACTACAAGGGAAGCAATTTCTTTTTTCAAGTCCTTGAGTGACTGAAGGAGAGAAAAGTATGCATGAAGGCTGGCTTAATACACTTTAATGGTAATTCAAAAATAGCCATTCCCTATTTCTTCTAGATGCTATGTTAACTAAGGAAACAGACTTTTCTTTAACTTTGAGAGCTAAGTGTTGATGCAGGTGGTTCTTTTCTTTTCTTTTCTTCCTTTCCTTTCCTTTTCTCTTCCTTTCTCTCCTCTCCTCCTCCTCTCTTCTCCTTTTCTTCTCACCCAGCGACCAAGCACAGTGGCAAAGGAGACCCTTCACACAGTCAGGGAGATGCTTCACTCCAGAATGTTACTGCGTGAGTCTTGCAGGGCTGCCGGTTCTCATGACAGCATGTCTCTGAGACAGAAGCTGGGAAACATCATCACAGAGACCATCCCTCCTCCATGCAGAGGATAATTTTTCCTCTGTGATCCCCCCACAAAGGTCAGCACACCACATTCGTTGATTTGCAACATACCCCAATGTTCACCTCAAGACCTGGCACATGGCTGGCACTCAGACAAAATTTGTGGAAACTCCTTCCCCATTAGAATGAGTCTCCAAATTTATAGCTAACACAGTGCTCTAAAAGGCAGAGCACTGTATTCATTAAGGATAAGAGGAAGTGTCTGGCCCACATTCATATGAATCAGTACTGAGCTGGGTGGCTGAATAAGCTAAAAATGGTTTTCTACATGTGGATGGGTGGAGCCAAAGACAGTCAAGGGGCCATGCCCCTGGGTGTCATCACTCAGTCTGCAAGTCCCAATGTGCATCATCCAGGTCTGTTTATGATGCCACTTCCCAGATTTACCTGCTCTGTTGCTCACACAGTGTTCCTACACATGCTGTGACTGGTACTGCGTGCTCCCATAAGAGCACTAAGACCTATTTATGCACCACTCCAACCAGCTGCACATTACATGAAGACAGCTGGAACCTAAGCAAGCAGCCAATGACACACTGAAAGGTGGTGAGTCAGAAAAACAAAACAAAACAAAAACCATAGATATCTTTCTCTGAGCTAGTTCGAGGAGAATGGAAGGAGATGGTGGGTCAACCAGACAAGAGTCGTTCAGGAGAAAGGAACAGCTTGAACAGAGTTTGTAAAAAACTAAATACACCACCACCACCACCACCACCAACAACAACAACAACAACAAAAAACCAACAACAACAACTAAATACACCAAATATACACATCTTGATGTGTGAGTAAATGAGCACCCTAATCTACTATGCACATATATATGACTATATATAACTTCTGAATAGGCAATTTAACAGAGAGAATTTATGCTAAGAAAGTAAGCAGATCCGCAGATGAACTGCCAGACCTAAGACAGCCCCAAGAGCACCATCCATAAGTACAATGCCTCTAAGAATGCCATAGATCTAAAATATGTCCCCATGGACCATGGACACATATCCAATGTACACTGTTGAACGAAGACAGCAAGCTGAGAGATTGCACGTACAATGGTGTCCATGTGGGACACGCACTAAATAGACGTGGGCATGCAGAGATAAAAGTGCAGGAGAAAATGATTCAAAGTAGTTTTTTCTGACAAGAACGGATTTAGAATTAGTCTTTCATTTTTATTCTGTTTCACATTGAAAATAGGTACTGCTATTATACTGAGAAAGCAAATAAGTTCTTAAAAACAAAAGCTGATTAAATACCCTTTGAGACCTTATGTTGCTACTACATTACTCCACCAGACTGCCAATATAATCCCAAAAGGACTTCTATGGTTCTCCAGGGTAACTGTTTCAAAAAAGAAATTCTATATATATGAGGAGGAGCTCTTTTTACACATCAATAATTATTTTAAAAGTAAACTTAGATGTCACTGATCAGAAACGAAAGAGACAATATCACAGTTACCTTAAGTAATTCATTCTTTTCAGTAATGATCAGAACTGTCTTAATTTCCTCTTCATTATTAAAGAAAATCTGAAGAAATACCATGGGTTTGTTGGTCTCCACTCCTGTCCACACTGTAGCCTTGCCCTACTCATAAGGCCACTCTTCCTACTGCACTTTCTTGAATTCCTCAGGGTCCTCCTCCAGGAACAAGCCTAAGCTTAGTAGATACCATTCCAGAGGCTTCCTGATCACACTTTAGGAGGTTATGGGTATATGTCCATTATTTTTACCATGGTGATGGTTTCATGGGTGTTCGCATTTGTCCAAACATCAAATTGTACACATTAAGTATGTGCCATTTTAGAATATGCATCATACCTCAAAAAAGCTGCTAAAAACACTTAATAGTAATGGACGCTGAGGGGAGCACTATGTCCATCTCTAGAATTGTCTGTTTTCCTGTGTATGCCTAAACTTCATTTTCTGGTTTTCTGAGCCTCTTCCACATTTGGGCTGCAAAGTAAACTAATAATTCAAACACATAATTTCCCCTTTATTTCTCCAAACTCATTTCTTTAAAAAAGAGGTTTCCTGAGCACCCTGTGCCTAACAAGGCTCCTTTCCAGACTCTGCCTCTCTGAATTGCCCCATCCCTAACCACTCATGGTCCTACAGCCCTGCCTTTCCTCCTGACAAATCCTCCTCCAACTCTTTATCTCTCCCCTCCGCTAACTTCTACTCCATTTTGAAGACTGGCTTCAAAGTCACTTTCTCCTTGGGAGAGGAGGTCTCTCCTAACCCCACCAACTAACTTAGCCAGTCTCCCCTATGTTCTGGAGCCCCCCCCCCCCGGTTAATCCCTTAAGCAGCACACTCACCTCATCATCCTGAAATGACCATTTATGCGTCAAGGGACTAATTCCTGGAAACCAAAGACTATCTTCTTGTGTATTCTTGGTGCCTAGTACAATGCATGGCACAAATAGTCCCAATGACAGTAACAGTGTCAACATCTAATGGAAACAAAAAACCCAACTACACTTTTCTGTTGATAAGAACTGCTCTTAGAACCTCTTAGTTGGCATTATAAGTTCATTGTCCTCTAATGACAAACATTGGTTCTCCTCCATGTATTTCAGATTTCAAACTTCATAGAAATTTTGGCATAGGACCAAACTGGCTTTCCCCATTTTGATTTCCATATTTCCATATATTGAGATGGAAATGCCTGTGGTGTGCATGTGCAGTAATGATGGTAGGGGTGGCTCTTTGTGAATGCTAAAAACATTATAATAAAGAGGAGAAAAAAACATTTTGAAAATGCTACAACCCAAACCAGCATAGCTGCTAATACAAACAGGCCCCTTCCCAAATGTAAGCGGGTCACAAGTAATGGCTCACCTCAAAGCAGCCGCAATGTGACTGTTTACTCTCCATTTGGGTCTTAAAAGCATTTTCGTTGATGAACAGGCCCTAAAGCAGAAACATCTAAACCCATGCTAATGCCCAGCAGAGCAGTAACTTCTTTTGATTAATTTACCAGTACTGAAAGCACAAGAAAGAGATCAAACCACGTTCTGTACTAAACAATTAAACAAGCAGACGATGCCTCCAGGATGGTGTATGTCACGATGAAAGCTCGTTGGGGTCGAATGAAAAAGCAACAAATATCTTACATTGATTAATGCTTATAGGATTTTTTCCCCTTAAATGTCATAACATTTCATTCAATGATCAAACTGAAGAGTTTATATAACATTTAAGACAGAAAAAAGTTCCAAAAGCTTAAGAAAATTTAGTTGTGTAGTGAGGAGAAAAATCAGGTCAGTCCTTAAGAACCCTCAACACAGTTTGGCGGAACTCTGACCAGTCTGTTGAAAAATCTTCCACATGGAATAGCACAGGGAAAAATCTTAACACCTCCTTTCATCGAAAAATACCTTCTCTGAGATTTGCTTAATTATTTAGCCCATTCACAATGTTCAATAATATCTATACAGACTGTTTTTGAAAACAGAGTCAAAATATAATACGAATGTATCTTTACTTGATTTTTTTAACTGGAATTTAAAACTTGACTCTCAAATCAGAATGAACCACAAATATGTTAGTAGTTAACCTTCAGATTTTCTGAATCAGTTTTTTAAAAACCCAATGAATGTATTTGTAAGAAACTATTTTAGTTTGTAAAAAAAAACTTAATTTATTATATATGCTTGTAGAAAAATAACTGAATCAACCCAGCTAAAAATGTCATCTTGCTGAAAAGTCACAATTTTCTAATTTTAGATCCCTAAGGAACATTTCTTAGGTAATTAAATATTATCTTAATGAATTTACTGGTGTGTTTGGGGCTATTCCCTACTATCCTTTCCTAATCTATAAAATGGGGATGATGGTGCATGCCTTGTAGGATTTTAAGACTAAATGGTGTAGTATATATAAAGGATAAATCTTTAAACACTACCACCATATTACCTCCCTCTCTAGTCTATGCTGGATTTTTTACAGAGCATTCCCTCTGTGTAGAATGCAACCCTACGTGGTGAATTCCCCCTCCATGTTTGGGGCTCATCTCCTCTATTTTCACACTGATCTCCCTGTATCTTAAGGGCTCCTTCACAAGCAGCCTTAAGGGCAAATATTGTTCAGCAAAGGTTCTCTGGTATGTGGAAGACATTATGATACCCTTTACTACTTCTGCCAAAAAATGAAAATTGAATGCCTTCAATGTTTTTAAAACTTTTATGTGCAAACACCACAAAAATTGGGAAATACAAACCTGAGAGCCAACTCTTCTACTGACCTTCCCACAATTCTTTCCCTCTTATGAGGACAGATGAGCCCAAAGAACACAGACATATAGGTATATTTTCCTACTCACTCTGGCTCTAATAGGCTCTGATCCCTTATTACTGCTAATAGAGAGGATAAATGGGTCGTAGTTGAAGTATGTTTCAACTGATCCCCATTTCTGATCTCTTCTGTACATACAGAAACACAAAAATCACAATTCTAAGTCCTCTCAAAGATGGTAACACCTTCCCTTGTTAAAAAAATACTTGGAAGACTCCTGGGTAGGATCAGAAAACACAAGGAAGGAGGGTCTCATTTTACAGGGGAAGTAAAGGACTGTAGTGCGAGTGAACACGAGCCTCAGTGGGCTCTGGGATCCCCCAGCTGGAACCAGACATCCTATCTAGGAAGTTCTGGTCACAGGGGTATTTTGAAAGCACAGGCAGAAAAGCTGTAGATGATACCACAACATCAAAATGTAGAATTAAAAAATGCTTATGAATTGCTCCACAGTGATTTTGACTCTGGTTGTTAAAAAAAAAAACAAAAAAACGCTTTCACTCTGACCTGTTTATACAGCTTAGTGTTAAAAGTACTTCTCTCTAAACACTCTTCAGCTGGAATATTAGGTCAGATTTTTAGCTATTGAGGAAATGTTATGGAGGCATATGTAACATCTGTCCAGGAGAGAGATTGTGCTGGTAAAGTTCCCTTTCAGTACCTGATCATCAGATCCCCAACAAATGAGCCGGGTACATTATCGACTCAACCTGGGTTAATTTTTTTTTTCTGACTACAATGAAATTTCACAGATATTTGTGCTACTCTAGAATACAAAGTAACCTCAAATAGTTTCCTTAAAAAAGAGATCATTACATGTAAAAAAAGGGACCGTAAAAAGCCCTAGTTCAAATTCAAATTCTTTTAAAAGCTTCATTACTTATTTCCCTGTGTGCTATCCCCCTTCCTATTTCCCAGGTTAAATAACCAAGAAAGTTGCCCAAGCCCGTCATCCATTCTGCAGTTTCTTTCAGTATGCAAATTCCAACCGCCTGAATGCTCTGCACAAGCCCTTCTAGTTATCACTGGGGTTTTTGTTTGTTTTTAGGTTTTTAGTCTTGAGTGAGCTTTTACCATTAGCTCATTGAGAATGTTATTGAGCATGCCAATTTCAGCTGGAAAAATAAGGAATACAAATTCATTATCTGGATTTCAAAGTCTTTTCCAAAGAGTTTTTGCAAGGGAGGATCCTTGTGGGTATTGAATGCCATTTTTATAAAGGTTCATAGGAGAAGGATGAGAAGTCACCCCCTAAGGTATCCAGAGTATGGTGAAGACAATATAGGGCACAAATGTAGGATTTAGTCAGCCATATATTTAGCATTCTGTCAAACCCAGGGAAATCTATTCTTACACTATTTCTCTTTTAATAAAATACCATTTTTGGCATGTGTGCACACACACACACAGACACACACGATAACCCTAGAAAACTAAACTAGAGGATGAAACGTAGGTGTGTATCTGCTTAAAAATCATCTTATTTTTAAAAAGCATAAATAATAAAGTTCTACTAGCATTAGCATAATCCTGACACTTATTTCATTCATGCGATATTAATTTCATTCCTTAAATATGACCAAATTATGCTATTTTTGTATTGACTGTATCTTGGCTGAATTCATATTTACCCCTATATGTATACTCCCCAGCATATCCCTAGTCCCCAGGAAAATTCTACACTCAGTCACAGGGCAGATATGGAGTTCAGAGCAGAGATGGACTAAAGCAAATGAGATACTCTAAGTGCTCATGAGATAGTTCTGAAAATAATGCCAGATCAAATGCCAACATCTTGTATCGGGTTTTTAGAACTGGAACAGAATATAAAGAAAGACAAGTTAATTGTACAGTTTACTTTAAATTCTAGGCTGGCTTCTCTGTCACCTGAGTATGACACTTCCCATTGACATCAATCAGCTTGCAGCATAAGGCACATGGCTTGTCATTAGCCTCAGGAAAACAAGTAGGGAAGTGAATTATGTACTATCAATACTCCCACCTAATACCTACAATTTCAAAGCCAAATCAGAGCAGGTGGGTCCCTTACTCTAGTGCTCTCCTACATATACTCCTCTCAATCATATAATACAACCAGAAATCATTATACTTTTCTCCAAAGTATAAGAACGCTCCAGTATTTCCCTCTGGAGGAACTCACTTTTAGTTTCACGGCATGCCTTGTAAGAAGCGTGTTATTACAAGTACTGTCTGGGACCGGTTACTGTCACCACAGTGGCTTTTGAGTTTTCTAACCAAGGTCACACAATAAGGACACAGCTGAGCTGGATTCACATCTGGATTCTCAGTGTAATTATCAGCCTGCTATTATTTCCTAATTGTTAATATCACCGACGGAACTGAAATGATCTCATACTCTCAAAATATGAAACCATGTGTATAAAAATGAAGCTCTGCCCTTTCTCCATTTTAGTCCTTTCAAAAGAACCAAGGAAAGTGCATTCTAAATGAAATGTCCCAAATCTCATTTGTATGTACAGCATGCATTTCCCACTAGCATCTCTGACCCCACAAACCTGCATATTTGGCTGATGCACACATGGAGCGGAGGCAGGAAAGAGCAAGCAGGAGGGTGAACGCAAGTATCACCATCTATTTTACTATGGGTAAAGACAGATGAGAATGAAAAAAAATATTCTACCTCCAGCTTCAGGGCTAAATAACATCTCCTGCCTTCATAGCACTTTATAAGCTGAGGAACCAGAAAGAATTGGGCAATTGCCCGAGAAAATTCATACTTGGGGTGGATGGACTGCAGTCTTTACCCACTCCCAGGATCAAGGCACATACTGGAGGATGGTGGTTTATAAAAATTACTAAACCAGAGCCATAAAAGAAGATAATTAATGACTTTTAAAAGTTCCTCCTATATTAAAAGATAACGTATACTTTTTCTTTCATAAGTAATAGATGTAGTCACAGGATTAACTTACATCCTACAACGTTTCAAAAACTTCCCTCATAACCTGCAATATGCTTTCCAAGGACATTCCACCAACGAATAAATCAACTGTTAACTGATGGTGTTCACGTTCCTCAAAGGACCTTCACCTCATTCATCAATATAGGTTTTCATAACTAATTAGCATTCTTGCTAAGGTTCAGAAAAACTCAGCAACAGGTGAAGTGGATGAAATTGATCAACTTGTTGAAAGCTTCAGAACAAATCACTGCAGAACTCTTTCAGTGGTGCTGCTTGACACCTCAAGACACATTTGTCTGATGTTTCTCTAAGCCTTTCCAGTCCCACATCTGCCAAAACCTGATGCAGCTTCCACCATTACAAATGAAAAATGTGACTGGTAAATTCCATATGTAAAAGCAAAGCAATGTTCCCAGACTTTGTGGCCACCCACAATGGGAGCAAGTCCTGTTATCTCCTCTACTTCGAGTTCCCTGTGCTTCCTTCCTTTCCTGTGACCTGACCATCTACCACTCTGTTAGAATCCTATAAGAATTTCTCCTTTGTGACAGCATCTCCTTTTGTATTAATCTCCTAGGGCTACCACCACAAAAATGCCCTAAATTGGTTGGCTTAAAACAGGAACATTTATTGTCTCACAGTTCTGGAGGCTAGAAGTCTTAGATCAAGGGCTTGGCAGGCTCCTTTTGAGGACTGTGAGGGAGAACCTGTTCCATGCTTCTCTCTCAGCTCCTGGTAGTTTGGTAGCAATCTTTGGCATTCCTTGGCTTGTGGAAACATTACCCCAACTTCTGCCTCCACCTTTACTGGAGTGTTTTTGCTGTGTATCTGGGTTCAAGCTTCCCCTTTATATAAGGGGAGTCCTACTGGATGAGAGACACAATTCAACCCATAACACCCCTAGAACTTCCACCTCTTCAAAAATCCTCCACCTCCCAAAGGAACTTGACTCTCCCAGGAAAGCCCCCCCTACAACTCTTGTGTGCACTACACATTGCCCCACATTCCATTTACTTGAGACAGAGAAAGTGAGCAATGGCCTTCTTTTAAAAAGGTCATTTCCAAACCACTGCTTATTCCACCTGCTCTAAAAAACCCAGGTTATGAGGTCCCAATGCATATTCCTCAGGATAATTGTCCAAAGATTCATCACCAATAAGAAAAGTAGGGGGTACTTAAATAAGTCAAAGCCTTGGTTCCTAATTAGTCCCTACCTTGTCATACAACTTATCTGGTGACAAAACACATGTGTCCCTCCTTGTTATCGGCTTTGGTCACATGGTCAGTCATTGCTGACATTAACAATGTACTTTACATATGTACCTCATCTTATATAGCTCATATGCACATCGAGCAATTTGACTCTTAGAAATATCTCTAAGAAAGATTGCTGAGATTTCCATCAATAATCATCTACATCTCTTGAATATTTACAACAAATAATGAAATGAAGGCGGGTACCTGCCCTCAGGTATGGTGGACTCGGGTTCAGGCATCTCCAGAGCCTTGTCAGAGTCACACATCCAAGGGGGCAGATCCAGCCTCAGAAAACAATTCTCCTGATTCCTGGGTCCAGTGCCCTTCCTGCACATGTCACAACATTGAGCCGGCATTTCACAGAAGTTGCATTTTAGTTGAATCAGTAATTAAACTTTTCTAAGCTTTTAAATTTAAGAACTAAAATTTTGCCTGAGTGTATGATTCAGCTATCTTAGGGACACTCCTATTCTCGATACTCTGCTCATTAACTGCTAAGTACTACCAAGGGAGACCATCACTCCCACTATTTTGAGACACTAAGCAACAATCTATTTCAACTTCACACTTCATCAGCAGTCTTAGAACGTTAAAATTATATCTAATACTCATCCAAATTTCCATGGTTTTCTAGAATTAGTTGATTTTTAAACTTTTTTCAGAAAAACTAAAATATGAGAACTCATTTTATCCTTAAGAAGTTATTTTATTATGTAGTTTTGAAAAACTATGTGTTGTAAATGTCTGATTTTTAAAATAGATTTACTATAGTTATAAGACAGGTGAATAAGTACAGACTTATGGACAAAAAGGAATACTTAAAGATTGGCTTTCTTGTTTTGTCAAGGTGTCTGAGATTCTCACATTTTTCAGCCTTCTAGGATAAAATCTAAAGGTCTACATGATATATTGACATTTTATATCAACCACTGACACAGCAAATTAGCTTATAGATTAATCCAGTTGGACTAAACATCTATTTGTATACTAGAAACTCCTTTAGTTGAGTATCTCTGTAGCTTCTACAAATCAACAAATAGGAGATTCATTGTCTCTCCTGTCAACTTGGACTTGCTTGCTATAATCCCTCTTGTGGGTATTACAATGACCATCCACTCTGCCAAGCTCCAGTGATGAAGCAATCTACAACTTCTCTTGCCTCCCCCTTGGATCTTCAACCTGATTTTGCCTCTTAGGTTTCCTTGTGGTCCATCTATTTTGATCAACCTCACTATCATAGTCTCATTTTAGATTTTCCTCACTTCTGCTGTTATATTCCTATCCTCCCTGGTGTTATGTCACTTTCTACCAATGACCGCCTTCTAGTCTCCTTAGCTCTTCAACAGGGAAAATTATGGAAACCAAAATAAACACTGCTGGTTATCTTTTCTACAAAACAAGCCATCTCTTTATTGAGGATGAGCAACGTAGGTGGCCCCTAATGGCCCGTCCACCGTAGTATATTGTGGGGGTCCAGGGATACTTCCAAAGATTGCTATTCTTTGGCATTTTAGTACACATTTCTTCTATTCACTTGGATTCTGCATTTCACATTATTTTTCCCCAGTTGTATGAGTATGCATTTTCCAAGCTGTATCTCATTTTGTTATTTCCTGCCCATATTTTTAATCTCCTAAAGGTATAATTATAATATTTCTGTCCTTCCAGGTTTTTGAAATCTCCTCTGATTTGGGATCATCTGCCAACTTCATTAATATGAAGTTTATTTCTCCTTAAATAAAATGGGATACAGCATACAATCCCAGTAACATCAAGCTACAAGTGGTAACCTTGCCATTTATATTTTATTTACTGTCTCTCTACTATTTTCCATCTGTGGGGCTCTGCTCCAAGCCAAGTTGGACTTATTTTGCAGTGGAACAAGGTCAAAAAATATTGTAAAGAAAATAAGAAAAAGAAAACCTCCTTCCACACTATATAAAGGCTGTTTTCATCTCTCAGTTTACCCAGAGAGAGAGAGTAAGAAGGTTAACAGCCATGCGTTTCACTCTTTAAACCTTTTTGTTCCCATTTTAATACAGTTTGACTGAAGGAGAAAAGAATTTCTCTTGCAAGTAAGAGCATAAGGTCAAGAAGCTCCATTCAGGGTAAAGGAGGAGTCAGGTGGGATGTGGTGAAAGCCTCTGATGAGTAAGCAGCAGCTGCTCCCATTGCCTCCCTAACACATGACCAAGATGCCCAGAGTCCCGGGCTTACAAGCACCGTGGAGGGCTGGCACTCCAGCATTCAGGCCCTGACCAGGAAGGGATCATTCAGACATCTGAGAGAACTCCAGACAATTTTCTTCCCCTCCTTGAATGAACGATGTGACTCTCCTGCTCCAGAAGTTCAAGAGAAAGGGAGAGTTTTTACTCACCAATTTCACGTGTCAATCTCTCTTTCCCTCCCACACTCACCAGCCAGGTAAAAGACTTTTACTTGAGATTAGTCCAATTACCAGCTCGCTAATTTACACTATTTTGGATTTTGAAAGTTTTATGTTTTTATGTTTCTTTCTAAAAAAGAAACCAATATTCACATATCCTGTGCTGAACAGCTGTAACAGATGCAGCCTTATCTTGCCACCTCATTAGGAGAAACAAACAACTATAAATCTTGTATTACATCCAAAAAGTTGTCAGCTTGAAATAAAAGCTGGCAGGGATCCAAGTGGCATGCCTTCTTGATTCCAGTCTTTTTGCCTGTAGTTCTTACATATGTAAATTGAGAAACTGTTAGCAGAAGCAAGCCAGCTAAAAACAGATGTGTTTAGGGTACACAGACACATTCGAGGGGCCCTCCAGGCCTGGCCCCCTCCCCACCCTTCACCACAAATCCCTGCTCCTTCCTATTCTGGGTTCTCCCCCCACACCCACACCCTTTGCCTCCCCACCTTCCTCCCATCACAACACGTTTTTATCATTTACTACTGACTAAGTTCTCATGTCCAGCCATGGTGGTAGACCTCAGAATGAAAATACAGGATATAAAAAAATTCCACAGCCCTGCAACCTTCCTAAAGATTAAATCATAGTAACTATCAGAGAAAGAGATGGGGGAGAGGGGCAGAGACCCTAGGATTAGAGACTATAGGGACATCACACGTGTGTTTCAGATTTGCAGTCAGTGCCCCTCTGCTTGTGAGAAGTCTCTGGGATAGGGGTGTTTAAATCCCAGCCCACCACTTACTCTGGGCGGGGATGGGGGAGTCATCTTGGACTCTACTAGGGTTTTCTCATGGGTAAGATGGAAATAATACTTCTGAAATCAGAGGGCTGATACACAGGTTAAATGAGCTAGCACACCTGATGCTCTCGGCCCAGGGTAGGAGACAGTCCTCAGACTCAGCAAGTGGTATCCTTACTGATTGAAAGTGCTGTCTGGTCTCTGCGAGTGAACGTGATAGTCCCTGGGGGCAGAGTCGGCTGTGGGTTACTTCTAGAAGGGAGGTTCTACTACCTGCATACTGGTAGACCAACAGGTAACTCCTTGGTCAAACCAGAAAGGATTCTCTTAACTTGAGATTTTACAAAATAACCAAGAGAATTACCTCAGGCCCCAGTGGGCATAGTTTTTAGAAATTGCACACAGGAACAAGATGCAAATTCCTGAGTGTGTGTGTTGGGTTAGGCCTGAGTAATCTGCTTTACCTTTGTGAGAGTCTGTTCCTTCATATTTAAACTGGGATAAAACCCCACACCCTTACTTACTCACCCTCTGTTTACTCTTCAAAGTGCTCCTGTCCCTACGATGCCACCCTCCTGCCGGATGGATACCATGATGTCACTACTCCAGCACTTAGGTCATCTCAGTGGACTCTGACCCACACCCCCTAAACACTGAAAACCTCTCTCCTTGACAGGCATCTCATTTGCTGGTTTGTCTTCCTTTACGCTTGCTGGTCTGCATTCCCTGGAGCTCTAGATCAGGCATATCTACACAGCATACACTCTGATCCACTCCTACGATCAACTACAGTCTCCCTGTTGAGAACTATCTAGACCAGGGGTCAGAAGACACATGGTTCTAATCCAGCTCACTGCTCATTCCTGCTACTAAGTTGTACTGGAACCCAGCCACTGGCATTGTCCACAGCTGCTTCTGTGCGACAACAGAATTGAGTGCAGGGAGACCATGAAGTCTGGGGTATTTACAAGCTAGCCCTTCCAGGACACATTTGCCAGCCCCTGGTGCAGGTTGTATCCTCAGTCACACTTGTATCTGTGGCTCCGGTTCAGCCTGCAGACCATGTCTCACGTCTCATAGGTCTTGTGTTGCACTCAGGGCTCACAGAAACACAACTCACATCTGGAAATATGACAGCACATCCCTAAAAGGGCCATCTTTAAACCACATCCATTTGTGATAGTTAGGTCATCCTTACTCCTGCTCTCAAAATCCCTGTCCGGGCCCCAGCCCACTATTGTCAGCCATCTCCTGGGCTACCATCTATTCTCCCTTGGAAGGCTAAAAACGTTTCCTGGTATCCTTACTTTCTTGATTCACCTCTCCTCTCATTCATCCTTCCTCTCCTGTCAGTTATTTTTCTCACTTAAAAATTTCTGACTTTTATTTCTCAGTCAGTGTCCTCTAAGACACAGCCCCTAACTCTTCAGGTATATCTAAACTTATGTCTCCTTTCACATCCAATACTCCAGCTAGCCAGCAACCAGCAACCCAGGATTTCCAAGAGGGAAGATCTAATACCCAGCTTCTAGTGGGGGAATGGAAACATGGAATTCAACAAATGAAGTTATACTTTAGGTGTCATGCTAGAACCCAGGTCAACCACCTTTTCTTGGGTCTCCCTTGACCATCAGAAAGAACTAATCACATGTTCCTTTCTGCCACCACTACACCTTTATCTTACCTCTGTTAGAAAGCTTATCACAATGGCTCATGATGATCTGTTACATTCTGTCCCTTCTATGGGTCTGTGAACTCTCTGAAGGTAAGAGCTGCTTTAAGCAACCCTGAAGCTCCAGTATCTCATCCATTGGTAAAGGGCCACGAATGGGAGATGCTCAATAAAAGCTTGCAAAGATCCTATGTGTTTATAAATGGCAAAGTACTACATGAACATCAGTTGCAGAAGAGATAAACCAATGTTCCCTAATGTTTTATGTTCAGTTTACTCCCCACTTCCAATACTACAGGCATAGACTAGAGATGAGGAAAAGCCTTTAGCTAAGAACTTCAAGTCCTTACAGACAGGCTTTCCAAGTGTTATCTCAGCAATGGGCCTTGTTCCTATTCCCAGTTGGACACAGAGGCCTTTCCAAGTAGTACTAACCAGGAACAGAAATGGGGACCAGGATGGGGAGAAGGGTTTAGAAAGGAAGGCAATGCTTCATGTATACAGCAACTCACAATCAATACTGAAGTTTATCCAATTAAACTTCATTTCTGAACGTGCACCACATGTTGGGTGCTTTTTGCAGTCTTCATAGCAAACTTGTTGTGGTAAAAGAGGGACTCAGAGAAGAAATTTAACGTGAAAAGAAAGTTAGAGGGTAACTTGATCTTGTTTGTTCATTGGGAAAAGGCAATGTTACAAAAGAGGTAACCAGCTGCTCCTCATCTCCAATGGAGAAAAATCAAAAGAGAAAGGGGTTAAGCTGTGCCATAAGGTATTGAAATTAGGTAGAAGGAATAATTTGCTGACATCAAAGGGTATTAAACACTATTTGTGGTTTACAATTTTATTGTTAGGAGGTCCTTAAACAGAGAGCATCTGGGCAGTTGTAGCTGAAGAAAGGAGATAGAATGGATAAATTCTCAAGCTACTTCTTTGGACCACAGCTGATTCTTTTTTTTTTTAAGTAGGCCCATGGATAAAATAGATTAAGTGACTCAACACTCACAAGTACTGTACAGCATACCTTTGAAAAATAACCATTAAAATCCAGTAAGTGAGAGGGTAAACAGAGTATGAAGAACAGAACAAATAACTATTAAATTAGCATGAATTAAAAGGCAGAGATTCCTCATGGAAAGAATATAAGTTTGGAGCTCTCTTGCCCTAGGTTTCTAATCTCCACTTGCCATTTCTGACCTAGTAGACTTTGTGAAAAATGCATAATACACAGAGTACACCATGAAAAATAAAACATGTGCACTCACATGCAGGTACATGCAAACAAGAAGAGTTACAAGGAAATAACAGTAGTTGTCTGAGAATGGTGACACCATTAGTGACTTTTATTTCCTTCTTTTTTTCTTCAAAATCAACAATATTTATTACTTTTACAGGGGCAGGAAGGAAAAAATTGCCCCCCCCCCAATTTGTCTTGGTTTTCTGGGCAGTATAATCCCTCATGCCATTCTTTATTATGCTATAAACTAACTTCTCTGTTAATTAAAACACCTGCTGTTAGTCCGATTATTTCCTTATTAGGCACTGAAGCCTTTCATGACACACATCTCCCACTGTCTATATTTCATCATAAAGGCATGTACTATTATTCTTAGATCCAACCCATTCACTTTTCTCACATGCAGGGAAATCACACCTCTGAGATAGAAGAAAAACCATAGCCAACTACAATAATTCTACATTTGGGACAGGAACAAAGGAAGGATGGAAGTTTTGTACTCCATTTTCAATAAATTTTCAATAACTTCCAAATGTTTATGCTTTCCAGGTTTCTTTACACCTGTGGGATGAATCAGCATAATACAGTAATACAGGGTATATTTTTTCAGCCATAAGTTACTTCTTTTACTGGAATAAATCATGTATTTTTTTTCACAATTTTTATCCCTTTGAGACTTGACTGATTGATTTGATAAAACATAATATCCATTCTGTTATCACTTAGTTAGACCAACTCAGCTCATAGACGCATTGGAATCCACTGAAAGGACACAATGAAAAATAAAACATTTCAAGTAAAATAGTCTCACAGGAAATAAAATAACACTTCTTTAAAAGATTAATTTACATCAGTGAATATTTTTGGCCACAAACAATATATTAAAAATAAATTCAGGAGACATTTAATTTATTTATCTTAGGTATTAAAATTTAAATAGTATCTAGACTTTTGGAACAACAACAAATAATACCTTAGAGATCATGTAGCCTATCCCTCTGATTTCACAAACAGGAAGTGGAGGCCTGAAGTGTGAACAGTTTGCTCAAGGCACTGGAGGTGGCTAGTGATGGGATCACTGTGTGGCCACCACCACATCTTCTGAGTTCTGGTCCAGATCCTTTCCCATAGTGCAATGCTGCTCACCTCTGCCGTGACACTGGAAGGAACAACTGGCAAGGGACCATCAGTACTTCCACTTCCAAACACTATTTTTTGGGGAAAGGTTGCTTCTTTCCTCTAATTCCAATGATTGGGAGTAAGGATTTCTTTCCTCTTGGAAAAGCCCAGCTCTTTGGGCTGGGGAGAGAAAAGCTTGGTTTTATCCTGACCTGAGGGAGATAGAGCAATATGTCTGAGGAACGTAAGAGGACAGGCAAGGGAAAAGGCTGGAAGGTGAAAAGTCAGTAGCACAGAGAAGCGGAACACAGCGCTAGGGATGTCTCAGGGACACCAGAACTGGGAGGATTCTCTGCCCACCAATGAAGGAAGACATTTTCCTGTTTTATGTTGTCACTTACAAATAAATCACTTTTATTTCTGAGCCTAAGTTTTTCACAGACTTTCATATAAATGAAATCAAGTTTCAGATGTAGTTGCTCACAGTTTTGTGTAGAAAGAACAAGTTTGCTGTACATGAAACAAAGTGTTTTCCCAGTTCTAAGTGACACCTTCATATGAGTCATCTAGTGAGCCCCATTTCTCATGTTCATGTGTGTCGTGTGTTAGATTCTGCTACACATCCCTCCACTTTTTAAAAAATCTGAATTAAAAAAAAAAGCTGACTAGAGCATTATATACTACTTTTTGTGAATTTGATTATGCC
Source organism: Nyctereutes procyonoides (assembly GCF_905146905.1). Lineage (NCBI taxonomy): Eukaryota > Metazoa > Chordata > Mammalia > Carnivora > Canidae > Nyctereutes > Nyctereutes procyonoides. The sequence goes on along the minus strand of NW_026575033.1, from coordinate 6,337,221 downwards.
AACAGAGATGTTCCACTCACCAAATATCTTACATTGGCTGGGTGATGCCAAATATCTTACATTGGCTCTCAAGGACTTAGTACCTTAGTAACTTAGTACAGGGGTCCCTCTGAATAAAAAACACTGTATGGCCAAAAACATCTAGGAAGAGGATGCGGAAAACCACAGGCACAGGAATCTAACTGGACAATATTTTAACTATTATGGCTTTAATAATTATCTGTAGTCCCTTCTTTAACCAATTAAACCATAAAAACCCAAGAACTCCTTGTCAAATCCCACCTTATGTAGTAAGCTTTTCCCAGATCAGAAAATTGAGCAGCGAGTCCACAGTTGGCCCTCTTTATGGCATTCATGTTAGGTCTATTAAACCTGAAAAAACTGCAAAGTAAGAATACAGAGCAAAGTAAAAAAGCTCAGCCCATAAAGAGAAAGGAGCACTGGGTAGTACTTGTGAGTCTGTGAAGTAGCATACCACCAGAGGCTATAAATTCTGAGAAGGGCAGAAGCTACCACGTGAGCCCTCTTTCACACGTTTACTACATTTTAAACACCAGCAGTAAAAGCAGAGAACACCAATATAATAGCAGGTAATCCTGACACACAGCTGACACTTGCAAGCCTACCAGACTTGCAAACCACTATTCCCTTTTGTTCTTCCAAACTAGAAGCAATTTGATGGAGTTGAAGACAAATCTGTCTTAATCTGATGTTTGCTTTCTAATAAATTGAGATATGGACAGACAAAAATAAATTCGAGAAGTGCCTGTATACTGCATTCCCTTCTGACACAAGGCATGTGAGCATACTAAACACTCAAGGTCTTGGAAGAGCCACCAAATTTAACACTTTCTTTCACAGTGCCATTATTAGCACTTTGAACAATCTTCCCTTAATTGTAATTTATGAAATGCTTAAGGAGGATGAGTTCCTAAGTCTCTTATAGATCTTTTATCACCAATTCTTTTTTAGTTTAACAAAATCATCTAAAAGTGAAGGGGAAGAAACAAATCAGACAAAAGAAGACAAACAAGTTTAGGACGGGACCAACTTCATCCAAGCCTTGCTAGGGCAATAATGCTAATAATAGTAATAATAATACCAAGCCAAGAAAAAGATCCTGGTGTCACAACAGACTCCAAGTAATGATGTAGTAAGTTGGACTCAGACCCGAATTCTGATCCTAAACTGCCTACTTGTAAAACAGCCGACAAAGTACTTACTTCCAGCTCAGTGGGAATGTCAAGGGGGTGATAATTAGGGTCAAATGAGAATACCTGAAAGCACCTGCACAGCATCTAGTCTGGCCACACTGCGGGTGGCATCTCACCCCTTCCCTTCCCAGTACTCTGTAGGACAGAAGCGCCAAGAGGCACAGGGAAAGTGAAAGAGCGGGAATCAAAGCAAGGTCACCTAGATCCTGCCTTATGAGGTAATAAGTGAATATGCTTAGATTGGAGTCCTAAAACAGAGGAGAAAATGAGGAAGAGCACAGTGGAACCAGCAGAGGCAATTCAAGGGTGTAGTCTTGTGTAAGGGTAACTGAATAAACCCACTAAAATCTTGTGTAGGGTCAGCACTGAGGGTATATGGACACAACAGGAAGGGCACCCATGTGACAGGATCTGAGATGAAGTGACATTTGCATTCTGAAAGAGTTCTCCGAGGCAGTATTAACAGCTATCACCTCCCAGGGAGAATGCAATTGCAACTAACTGGACAACAGTTTCAGGCACACCATTCTCTGCCCACATTTATGTGCTAATTACACAGTTTCCCCACACTTGTTGCAGTGGATGCGGTGAGGATGTCTACCTGAAAGCCCACAGTTGTGGAGACAGCACAAGAGGGAAGACAGGACAGAAGTGGCTCTGTTCACACAAAGCCTTAGGGCCTGCGACACAGGAGACCCCTTCTTGGAGGCTCAGATGCTGCACCCACAATTTCCAGATGAGCATCTCACATGTCTGCTAGCAATAGTGTGATGCAGTCCTGACCACATAAAATGTCTATTTTCTCCCTCAGGCAGAGACATTTTATCTATCCATCTCATGGATCAAAGAAATATCCTAAGTTATCCTGAAAAGTAATATGACCTTTACATATTGGTGGCTTCTGCTCAAGATGCAAGGCCCTGCATAGATGAAATAGCGGGCAAGAACTCGATGCTACTGTTACTTCCATTATTAAACAGGTAATGTTATCAGCCAAGTACTATACTAAGGACCTATACTAAGGACCATTTGCAAGGATGTGTCCTTGAGGTAGATGTCCCCACTTCATACCATTTAAAAGGCATGATTCTAGCCAACTCCTGGATGAAGGCCACAGCTGGTAAATGGTAGAGGCCAGACTGAAAGCCAGGAGTGTTTCACTTCAAAATCTTGTTTTTGTCTTTTTTTTTATCGCTATGGTTTCAAAGTCCATTCACAGCAGGAATTTAGATATTATTAAATTCTCCATAAGAAATTATTAGTAATTTGTTTATTAATAAACAGATTAAATAAAATAGGAACTAAGGACTATTATTCCAAGTCTTGACGTTTCATAAAGACTATAAAAACAGGTTTTGGCTTTAACTAAAGCCAGCATGTGGTTCTTTGAAGCCGAGCCGTATGTGAGCTAAAAGCAGGAAAGAGCCTTGTGGATGACCTGGCCCTCACCACACCCTGGGGACAGAACTGCAAGGTAAGGGAAGCTGTGCTTGGTGAGCAGGCCATGTACCACGGGTGGGCCTCAATGCTGGGACCGCAGCACAGAGGCCTCAACTCCAGAGTCAGGGTCTGGCCAATTTAAGATTTCCGTCTGGGGTAGTTTCCCATATGCAGACTTTGCAGAGTTAATGTTCTATCCATAACTGGGGCAAATCGGTAGGAAATTACAAAGGGGAGCATATTCCCAGTGCTTTGTCATACTTGAGGAAATGAAAGGATTTAAGCATATCTGGCTTGGGTAAATATTTTCTCTATAAAAGTTAATCTACAATTACATTTAATGTGAAATATTATATAGAAAAACATCCCACGTGTTTTTGTTGCTGGAGGACACTTTCTAGTTTGTGTTTTATTAGCAGTCCCCGCGTAAGTCTGAACAATTCCCTCTGGGGAAGTTTATTCCGGATGATGGCTGACTTTAGCCATGAGCATTTCCAATCAGCCAGGACACAAGTTCTCAAGTTGTCCAAAGACCTGTGCTATTTGCATTTCAGTATTGCAAATACAGCTCTTACCGTCTGGTGGATGCTGTGGCTTTGACAAGAGAGAATACAAATAATGACAATGACAAGATCGCCTCCCTGGTTGTCCACAGCACTGTGTGGTGACTAATGTTCCTGTGAAACTAAACACCACCAAAAAACAAAAAACAAAAAAAACCCAAAAGCTCCAAACTTCTTTCTGTAATGTTCCAGTAAACAATGTTTCGCAGATTACCAAAGTTTGTTCACAGGTTGAGCTTGAATATTTTTCAAGGTTAATGATTTATCCTGAAAATTCCAGTGACCTCTACATCCTCTATCACACCACAGGGTTAGGCTGATCTACATATAAAAAGCTTTACTCTGAGATCTGGGGGAGAAATGTGCCCCAGATTTTGTGGTTTTGTTTACCTCAGTTCTGCACAGAGGTATGTGCACACTGTGCCCCAGCAGGAGAAGGATGGGGATGATAAAGATACCAGATTACTACACTGAAAATCAACAAAGAAAAAGAAAATCAAGATAGCCACATGAAGCCATTGCACCCTCTTCTCAGGGCCATTCTGTAAGCTTTTCCCTGTAGAGCCCCCCAGCACTCCTGCCTAGTGGCTGGGATTTCCTCCAGACCCCTGAAGCTCTTGCCTTCCCATGAAAAGGACTCCTTGCAAGTGATCAATTGCCATGTGCTCCCAAGCTGAAGAACAACCTCCTAAATATGTCCACGTCTGAACCCCCAGAACCTGCAAATGTTACCTTATCCGGTGAAAAGGAATTTTGTGGATATAATTAGGGATTTAGAGATGAAGAGATTTTCTGGGGTTATCTGAGTGGCTCTAAATGTCATCACAAGTGTCCACAGAGGGCGATTTTACTTCAGAAGAGGAGGAGGTGACGTGATGACAGAAGCAGAGGGTGGAGGAAGGGGCCACAAGTCAAGGAATTTATTATTTAAAGAAATCCTTTAGAATTCAGCATCTATGGGAACCTGCAAAAGGCAAGGAAACAGATTCTCCCCTGGAGCCTCCAGGACTGTAAGAGAATAGATTCGTGTCGTTTTCAGCTACTGGGCTTGTGGCAGTTGGCAGCTAGGACTCTCACCTCCCAGGCATCGCCCTGCCCACCCCTGCCCCCAGTCCCGCCACATTTCATACATCTAGTTACAGAGACACGCTCTGCTGCTCTCATCTGCCTTCTCAAGCACAAGGGTACTTTGGCTCATGTACACAAAACATTATAGTTTATTTTATACAAATCAGAAAAGTATTCTCTTTGGAAAATAATTCTCATTAAAGGGTTTCTTTAACTGAAAAATACCACTGATGACTTTGAGATAAATAAGTCTACACTATTTTACCTTTAGCTTTCTAGTAAGTGTATTTCTCTCTATACCCCAAGGGGAAACATATGTTTAGCAACAGTATTTGCTTGTCAAGTTACTTATTCTTCCTACACTTCAGTTTTCTTACCAGAAAATTGGTGTTGCCATGTGAATGAAATAAACCCCACATATAAAACTCCTAGTATAAACTCCTGGCGCATAATAAGTGCTCAATATGTACTGGTACCAGTACCGCCACAGCAGGTGACATTCAGCCACAAGGTCCTCAGACTGATCTTCTGTGTTCCTTATGGAGATAGGACTTAAGTCAGAAAGAAAACCAGTCTGATTTCTTTCTAGTCTTACCACATGTGGACTCGGGCTCTTTTTCCCCTTGGGCTTATTATAATTCTTTTTGCATGAGAAACAAAAATGTCATTTACAATGCAGGAACCCAAACAAGAATGAGGACCTATGGGTATTGTGGACATTAGGAGCAAAACCGGGGTAGAGTCAACAATATAGAGAAAGAAAGTAAAAGCAAGGTTGGGAGCAGTGTCCAGGAGTTAACCGAGCAAAAGTGCAACGTCCCAGTAATAAAGTCAGAAAAGCATTCAGTGAGGCAGGCTCAGAGTGTACACAGCTAGGGTTGGCTAATGCACCAAGGTGTTTGATAGTTCTGGTCAAGCAGAGGGTCACCAGGCTGGTCTACCCAGATTTGTTTTGTTTTGTTTTGTTTTTAAAGTTTTTATTTTTATTTATTTTTATTTGTTCATGAGAGACACACAGAGAGACAGAGACAGGCAGAGGGAGAAGCAGGCTCCATGCAGGGAGCCCGACGTGGGACTCCATCTGGGGTCTCCAGGATCACATCCCGGGCTGCAGGCAGTGCTAAACCACTGCAACACCGGGGGCTGCCCTGGTCTACCCAGATTTGTCTGGGAGTCACACTCAGGAGCCTGGCTACCTCAGGCAGACTCTCAATTATCTACCCACAGCACAAAGTGACAAGAGGGGTTCAGAAGACCTGGCTCACTTTTTCCACCCTCCACCCTCACACCCATGTGAGAGAAAGTTTGCTGGTATCCTTCCTGCTGGTCTTTGGTCCTTCAGGTCTAGGAAGGTCCACCTTGGAGGGCCAGCGTCAGCACAGATTGAACACTGGCCTGTAAAGGACCTAAGATCCCACCCTGGTCAACTGTCACTGCTTCTAACCCTGGTGTGCAAGATCAGCATGTAGCTCTATACTCAGAGTTTGCTGCAGACATCTGAGTCCATCCTCCATGGCAACAGGTGGGGGGGATCCCTGTGGTCTGATGTACCAGACATGACCATGGAGAACAAGTAGAGCATAAAATATTTAAGAAAAATTGTGGGTTTAAGGGAAAGTTTTTTAGTTCCAGGCTAGTTTTGTTCTTGTGTTTTTTCCTATTGGTAGAGGAGGATTGTTTCTCCAGGTGAGCAATGGTCCTCAAAGGTGATGTAACAGAAATGCCAGCACACTGCAAGGCCTCTATACGGTACTGGCATGCTTGCTGCCCAACCGGATGGATGGGGGTTGGGAGACGGCAGGGAAACACCTATATTGGGTGACATCTAATATCCAGGTGCTAGCACAAAGGTTGCTGAATAATTAGTACTTCAATCACTTGTTCATTCTGAGAACACCTGTTTATTTAAGACACCTGGAAACCAGGATGGTCAATCATTTCCTGGGCTTGGTATAGGATGAAATTCATCTGAACCTTACATCCACTCTCCTTATGTTGGTTACCTGACCATCCTGACCCTTTGCACACTCACCCTCCAGTTACCATCCTAGGACATCAACAGATACGGGTCTGCTTTTCTTCATTTTTTCCACTCCTAACATAAGGTATTCCTACCAAAAGGGAGATCAATAGACATTTGTTTCTCTTCCCTACCCCCCAGGAAACGACCTGTGGACAAGGCAGCAGTCTGTATATGCTGGTGAGTTTTCTCACCAAAGTCACCAGAAAATGTGAATTTTCTAAATGGAGAAAAAACAGTGAGACCACTGTGTATTTCTGAAAGTGGTTAGTACATAACCTGTGCTCAGCTCATAAGGCAGTGACAATTTGCCATTGAGATAAAGCTTAGACAGTTTCTGTAACTTACATTGCTCTGAGCTCTCTTTGCCCATCAGACCCTTCTTCACAATTCCACGGTAGGAAATGGGGGTGCTGTCCAAGTGCTCTGTTTAGATGCTCTTCACCTATTCACTTTCTGATTCACCTTGTTTGTCCTCACGTTTCTATAGCAACAGTTGTAAATCTATCCCAGACTAGATCTTCCTCTCAAATACAGGTGTTTTTTCCCCAATTACCTTCTGAAAATGCCTGAACAGTGTCCCGAAGCTCTCTCAACTGCAACGTGATTGTATTAGTTTTTTACTACTGTATAACAAATCCTTCCTACCCTGGAGGTGGGAAGTCCAGGCCCAGGATAACTGGATTCTCTGTGCAGCATTTCCTAAGACTAAAATCAAGGGATAGGCCAGGCTGGGTTCTCCTGTGGAGCTCAGGATCTCTTCTAAGCTCATATGTCTGTGGCAAACTCAGTTCCTTGAAGTTGTGGGAATGAGGTCCGTATCTCCCCACTGGCTGCATGTGGGGACACTCCCAGCTCTGATGGTTACCTATATTCCTTGCTCTGTGGTTTCCCTCCAGCTACAAAGAAGCAACTGCCCATCAAATCCTCATCACATTTTAAATTTCTTCAACTGCCCCAACTCTGACCTTTCGAACCAGATTTAAAATGCTCATGTGATAGGTCAGGCCCACTTAGATAATCTCTCTTTCTTAAAGTTGACTGTGCCATAAAGGATAACCTAATCATGGAAGTAAAACCATTATATTCTCAGTCCTGGGGATTATGTAGGGAGTATCCATCAGAGGGGCAGAGAATCCTAGGATCATCCTGGAATGCTGCCTAGTACTATGGCCATATGCAAACCCATTTCTCCCATTATTCATGAATCCCAAACAACAATCAATCACTAGAGTCTCTGTAGTAATGGACAAAATTCTCCAGCTTCACAGAAACCTCCAACTGGAATTAGAAACAAAAAACTAACAAAAATCCAGCTAGATGATGTTTAAAAAGAATACAGAAAAGCCAAAAGTAAAAAGACACGAAAAGATGTGCTAGGAGGATGCTAACTAAAAGAAAAGTCATCATAGGCAAGTTAATTCAGATATGAGACTAAGGCAAAAAAGCATGGCTAATAATAAAGTCCTCTTATGAACAAGTGAGAAAATATAAAATTGAAACCAGGAGATAAGCCGTTTCACACTTGCAAGGTTGGTAAGATTAAAATACTTAAAAAATACAGGTCTTGGCCAAGATGTGGATTAGGGAAAACTTTTATAAATTGTTGGCAGTTCACTTAAGAATATAATTTTGCATTATTAGTAAAGTTGAAAATGCACATTCCCCACTACCAAGCAATTCTACTCCCAAGTATTATACCCTAGAAAAATATTTGCACATATGCACAAGTAGACATTTACTATTTTCTCAGCCATGTTGTGTGTAATAATAAAAATCTGGCAACAACCCAAATACCTACTGACAAGAGAATAATAAAGTAAGTTGTGGTAACATTCACACCATGGAACTTCATGTAGCAGTGAGAATGAACACACTAAGGCCACATGAATTAACATGGATTAAAACTAAACCACCTTGAACAAACTAAATGAGACTGCAGTGCAATTCCATTTCCTCTATATTCAAATACATGTAAGGAAAACAATATGAATCATAGATGGGTAGAAACTATGAAAGAAAGCAAGTGAAAGACCAAAAAAATTGATGCGAATAGTCACCTCTGTGGGATAAAAGGGGTGATGTGATCCTAGGTACAAAGCAGTCTTCGACAGCATTGGTAAGGCCTGGCTTCTTAACCAGGGAGTGACAAATAGTGGCCTTTATTGTGGCTGTTCTATGTGATATGCATTTTTGGTATGTACACACAAAAGCCCAAATAGATAACAAATGCCAAGCAAAAAATTGGTGCCAAGTGAGTGTTGGTAATAATAAACACTGAAGGAACATGGAAGAAATCCATTCCATCTGGCAGATGCAGAAAGGGTCTCATGGAACAGAAGAATTGCAGGAAAAAAGGTCCAGAAGTATGAACATACTCAGCACAGGCAGGTTATAATAAATATACCAGTCTCATTAGTTAGACAGTCTCTACTCTGCCTAAAAGAAGACTGGAATGCAAGGCCGAGGTCAACAGCAGTGTGTTTGTAACCCCAAAGAAGTACACACAGCACCCTGCAGGAAATGGGGATGCCCCTGAGCATCCTGCTCTGGGAAGCTCTTGGGACCACACAGTATGTCAGTAAGGCTCTGAGAGGGCGATCTTGATGCAGTGCTGGGAAGCCATGCGGACTCCCATGACTGTGGAAGAGGAAGGGGAAGGCACATAGAGGCAGAGGGAGCACTGTGGGGGTTCAGAGCCCACAGGCCCCATGGGGCCATACCACTCACACTCGCCAGGATGGCTGCAGTGACCATGTCACATAATAACAGGTGTGGGGGAGGACGTGGAGTAAGTGGGACACTTGCCCACTGCTGGCAGGGTGTCAAATGGTGTGGTCACTGTGGAAAGCATTCTGATGGGTGCTCAAAGAGGGAAGCATACAGTGATTCCACATCCTAGAGAAGTGACAACATATGCCCACATAAGAGCTTGAACATGGGTGTTTACAGCAGCATTATTTGTCATAGCAAAAAGGTGGAAATAGTTCAAATATCCATCAACCAATGAATGGATAAACAAACAGGGTTGTCTCCATACAATGGAATATGACTTCACCATACACAGTGACAGTGACATGGATAAACCTGGAAAACATTTTAGGTGAGAGAAGCTAGTCACAAAAGATTGTTTCATGATTTCATCTACATGAAACATCTGGAATAGACAAATCTAGAGAGACAGAGAGTAGATTCCGGGCTGCTTAGGCTAAAGGCTGGGATTTTAGGTATACAGGATCTCTTTTTGAGGGGATGGAAATGTTTGCCAATTGGCTGTGATGGTAGTTGTTCATATCTGTGAATACACAAAAATCCACTGAACAGTACACCTAAAAGGGCAGAATTGTTTGGTACAGAAGACACAGCTGAGCTTCTGCTCTCCAGCCCTGGGACACGCTGTTCCACACTTGCCTCCACGGGGTTAGGATGAGGATTTAGTAAGAGAATGTACATACACTTCTTAGAGGAGGCTATAGCACATTTACTGAAGACTGAATGAATAGATAGGAAAAGTTAGATCTAAAAGAAAAAAAAAACAAGAATCAAGAACTGCTAACGGAATAAGAAAAAGGAATAACACAAAACACTGAGGACTTGTGATGGGGGGTGTGCAGGTAAAATGAGACTGTCATCAGCAACATCTTAAAATTACAACAGCTAAAATCAGCGAGGTAGTAAATGTTCTTGGAATGCTTTCCTGGGAATCATTCATCTGTCCATCCCTGTACCTACATAACCTATCAGTTTTTCCCATTTAAGAGGCAATGTTCACTTCACCCTCAGAGCTGATAGGCCAGTTGCTCTCATTGACTGTCCACATAAATCCAGGCAGGCTGGGGCCCCCTAAAGAAACTCATTCCCTGGGCTTGAGAAAGTCAATCGTGCCAAGAAACAGTTAATCTGATTTTCCCTCTCCTTCGTGAATGGACTAATTAAAATGTTTTTGGCAATCTCTGAAGGAGAACGAGCAGCTGCCCAACAGGCACAGGGGTGTGATGCTGTGGAACTGCTTTATTTTGCAAGAAATGAAATGGGAAGACATTCAAAATTAAAGCCTAGAGCCAAATCATGAAGCTTTTCCCTGGCACTGAATCGGATTCATGAAATCTAAGTGCTTAGCTGAGGAAGTCCATGTGGAAAAGCATTCACAGAAATTGACCTATGAGCTTCACACACATGTTCAAATTCAAAAAGGCAAAACAAGGCAAAAGTCTTTTGAAACCCTGCAATACACAGAACATGTCACTGGGTATCCACTGCATGCAGGTACGTTTTATATGAATGATGGCCCATTCTCTTTGAGTCCCTCTGCCATTTTGCACCAACTTTGTCCATCTGCCCATTCATTCATTCTGACCAACGCCAAAAGCCAGTTACAACAGAAGAATCCCAAATTTCGTTTGTTACTATACAAAATGGTACATATTTGTAAACCTTTACTCTTAAACAACTTTTAAAACTTCTAAAAATAGCTTAAAACCATTTGCTGATGGTTTTCATTGTTAATTTCATTGTTTCATTTGCTGATGTTTCATTGTTAATTTCTGGCTTAATAAAAACAAACCGCTCGACTCCATCTTCGTGGTAGCTGCTGTGGTGTCCGCGGTTGTCACCGACATGCAGCTCTTTGTCCGCGCCCAGGAGCTACACACCCTCGAGATGATCGGCCAGGAGACAGTCGCCCAGATCAAGGCAAGGCTCATGTAGCCTCCCTGGAGGGCATCACCCTGGATGATCAAGTCCTGCTCCTGGCAGGCTCGCCTCTAGAGGATGAGGCTACCCTAGTCAGTGTGGACTGGAGGCTCTGACCACCCTGAAGGTAGCTGGCCACATGCTTGGAGGTAAAGTCCATGGTTCCCTGGCCCGTGCTGGGAAAGTAAGAGGGCAGACTCCCAAGGTGGCCAAACAGGAGAAAAAGAAGAAGACAGGTCGAGCCAAGCGACAAATGCAGTACAACCGATGCTTTGTCAACGTTGTGCCCACCTTTGGCAAGAAGAAGGGCCCCAATGCCAACTGTTAAGTCCGTTGTAATCCTGGCTCTCCCCAATAAAGCCACTTGGTTCAGAAAAAAAAAAAAAAAAAAAAAAACAACAACAACAACAACCTAGTTTTCTTTTCTTGATTCATATTCTGTCTCAGGAGGCTGAGCCTATGTATTGGTGTCCTTGGCAGATGTTTCCTAGATGGCTGCTAGACTTTTAGCAGCATCTCTCTCTCTCTCTTTTTTAGTACATATTGATTTTCATAGCTCATTGCGCAAAAAAAAAAAAAAAATCTATATTCCTCTAGACACAACAGATTGGCATAAAGATAACAACAAATAGGCTCTCAGTTTTGTATACCAGCTGGCAACCATAACCACAAAAGTGATTAACAGATAAGAACCAAAAGATTAAGAAAAATATGGCAATAAAAAGGAAATGAAAGTCAAAAAATAGTAAATGAAAGACTTTTATATTTCTAGTCATTTGTATTTTTTCTGCTCCTAGTCTCAGAGATTTAAAATGTTCCTTAAAACATTTTATAATTAGAGAATGGCTCCAACTTAAGGAATTACACAAATGTCAGTTTTAAAATAGTTGCTGTACTTCATTAATATGACAAAAGAGTGATCTCAATCCAACTTTCCTATGTCATTACCCTGCTCTAAAAAAAGTACACCACTACACAAATTAAAATCTGATGACCTAACCAGTTCCAACATCGAGGGAGTAAAGTGCCAGGATGAATGTGACAATTTATGAACAGGCAGCATGCACCACACCCCAGAGTCCTCCTGTCACCTCTCCCACCTAACCCCAGGTATTACTGATAATATCGTCTTTTTTTCATTAGCCTAGACTTTTAAGCACTGTAATAAAAAGCATACATCATGTAGTAAGAGAAAGAAATTAAAATGCCAAAGATAAGCAAGGTTAAGCTCATTTCTTAAATTCAACTTGTGTGCATGAGGCACTCACCACACCATAAGGACCTGTCCATCCAGCACACGCTGTAAGACTAGAATCGAGGGCAGCCCTGGTGGCTCAACGGTTTAGCGCCACCTTCAGCTCGGGGTGTGGTCCTGGAGACCCGGGATCAAGTCCCACATCGGGCTCCCTGCATGGAGCCTGCTTCTCCTTCTGCCTGTGTCTCTGCCTCTCTCTCTCTCTGTGCCTCTCATGAATAAATAAATAAAATATTTTAAAAAACCCGACTAGGATCGATTACACAAAATGTGTTCAGAAGAGGGTTTCTCTCTCAAAAAGGAAGCATATCCACCAATAGATAGTCACTTGTTATATAGAGTCAGTGAGATTATGGGAAATTTAAGTGCTTTGATCAGTTTTCCCTTGGAATTTTCTTTGTTAAATATTTAATTAGGACTATTATATCCTTTTTCTTTCAATATTCAGATACTTTTTGAAAAAAGCTTGACAAAGTAAAAGCATTTATGACAGTAGTAAAAGGCATGTTATTTACTAAATTTCACAGTTTTGTGATCAAGGGCAAGTCTACAGTGGTAGTGGTGGTACCTACTTTCAGAGGAATTTTTTGAGCACTACATGGCACAATGCCTGGAAAGTGCTCAACAGAGAGCCCACACTCAGCATTAAGTAGCTATCATCACCATGAAAATACTGAATCCCTGATCCCATTCCTGACAATTCCCTGTTCTTCACTCTTATCTTTCATAATTGATTACAAAGTCCTCTTCATATTATATCTAGACCTTCCTCAAATCTGTTTCTTTTCACCTCCTTAATCTAATATACATGAACGAATGAAAGAGTGGTCATTCTTTCAATCTGTCAGTTTGGCAATGCTGCCAGCAGTTGGATACACACATTAAGTAAAACTCAGAGGGGAAAGTAGCACACAGGGCGCAACGACACTAAAGACATCTTTCTTTCCATAGTCACCCAACTCATGTGACTTGGCATGTTCAACCAAAGTATAGAGTCATATCTGAAACTAAAAGGAAAAAAAAACTCGAAAAGTTTACATTTTACCAATTCAATAGCCACATCATTTCTGTGTACAACATCCCTGTTTCTTCTTTCACAGTTTAGAATCATCTCATTTCCTTTTGTCTTTTTCCTGTTAGATTTGCACCCTTGTCCTCAGTACCAGCACGAGGTTGGGCTACATCTGACCATATTGTTTATCACCACAGTTCCAGTACCTGTTTAACACAGGATAAAAGCTAAACAAGTATTTGTCCAATTGACCTCCCTTTCTCTACTCTTACCATCTTTTAAGCCACATTGCTGCCATTTTGAGTACACTTCTAAAAATAGAAATCTGGCCCAGACCATTCAGTAGGGAATAGTCTGTTCAACATGTGGTACTGGAACAACTGGACAGCTACATGAGAAAGAAAGAAACTGGACCTTACCTCACACCATATACAAAAATTAACTCAAATGGATCAAAGACTTAAATGTAATAGCTAAACTGTAACTCTTATTAGACAACATAGGTGTAAATATTCATGATCTTGGATCAGGCCATAGCTTCTCAGACATGATCAAAAGCATAAGGGACAAAAGATAAAGTGGAAAAATGGGGTTTTATCAAATTTATAAACTTTTATTTTGTGAACAATGCCATCAAGAAAGTGAACAGACAACCTACAGAGTGGTAGAAAACATCTGCAAATCATGTATCTCATAAAATACTTGTATCCAAACTATATCAAGAACACTTACAACTCAATAATAAAAAGACAACCCAATTTAAAAATGAGCAAAGGATTTAAGTAGATATTTCTCAAGGAAGACATAAAAATGGTCAATAAGCACATAAAACGATGTTCAACATCACTAATCATTTCAGAAATGCAAAGAAAAACCACAATGAGATACCACTTCACAACTGCTGGGATGGCTATAATAAAAACGATTAATAGGTTTGGGCAAAAATGTGGTGAAATTAAAGCCTCAGACATTGTTAGTGGGAATATAAAATGATATAGTTACTTTAGAAAACAATCTGGCAGTTCCTTTATTTTTAGAAAACAGATTTACCAAATGACCCAGTAATTCCACTCTTAGGTATGTACTCCTAACTACTGGAAATATACATTCATACAAACATCAATGTCCATATAAGCATTATTCATAACAGTCAAAATGTGTCAATAATCCAAATGTCCACCAGCTAATGAATGGATAAACAACATGTGGTCTATCCATCCTAAGAAGTAAAATGCCACAGTATGGATGACTCTTGAAAACATTATGCTTAGTGATAGAAACCAGCCACAAAAGACCACATATTATATAATTCCATTTATATGGAACATCCAGAATAGGTAAATATATAGAGACAGAAAGTGGACCAGCAGTTGCCTAAGGCTGAGGGTGGAGGGGAACTGAGATTGACTAACAGGTGATGAAAATTTTGGGGGTGATGAGAATATTCTAAAATGGATTCTGGTGATAGCTGCACAACTCTGAATATTCCAAGAAGGACTGAATTGTACACTTCAAATGTGTGAATTGTACCACATGTGAATTACTTCTCAGTAAAACAGTTATTAAAAAGTACCTATTGGGGCACCTGATTGGCTTAGTTGGTTAAGTGTCCAATTCCTGATTTCAGCTTAGGTCATGATCTCAGTGTGAGATCCACGCTGAGCTCGGAACCTGCTTAAGATTCTCTCTCTCCCTCTCCCTCTGCCTCTTTCCCTCTCTCTCTCTCTAAAAAAAAATATATGCATCTGATCACATCATTCTTTGGTTAAAATTTTTTAAGGCCGTACACTGTGCTGAGGATCAAATCCCACTGTGATTGACAGATCCATGTGACTGTGCCCCAGCCTGCTTCTCCAGCCTCATCTTGCCTCACTCTCCTCAACACAGCGCAGGCACCTAGCAGCTGCTTCATAAACTTTAGCTTAATGAACCAATTTTATGGTAGCATTCAGTGGTACCAGCTGTCATTGAAGCTAACTTCACCCTTAGGAAGGGATGTGTACATGAGGAAGGGAAAAATAATAATGTAACTTCAAAGAAGCATTTATTCATGTCCAGTCAATGCTTTTTTTTCCTATTTCTAGTGCCCAAGTGGAGATCCCATGAGCATGCTGAACTCAGAACCACATGCTAATTCAGATATAAAAGGTTATGTTTTCTCCAAGGGCTTTTATATTCTCTTACACTGATGTCTATTTTCTTTTTTTTTTAATTTTATTATTATTTTTTTTCATTTATTTATGATAGCTACAGAGAGAGAGAGAGGCAGAGACACAGGCAGAGGGAGAAGCAGGCTCCATGCACCCGGGAGCCCGACGTGGGATTCGATCCCGGGTCTCCAGGATCGCGCCCTGGGCCAAAGGCAGGCGCCAAACCGCTGCGCCACCCAGGGATCCCTCTATTTTCTATATGCAGGTAGGTGAACCTGCTAAGCAGGTGCCCTGAATTGGAAAATTAATGGAAGGAGAAAAGAGTTGACTGTGATACCATAAATATTTTCTTTTCATTGTTACATCATCAGTGTTCTCAGCATTAACTTCAGCAACTGTTACAAAAAGGGAGTGAGCTGCCTCCCAGAAAATAAAGGTTTAGGGAGGCTATCACACCATTCAATCATTTACAAATATTTATTGAGTACTCACTTATGTGCTGGGCATCATTTTAGGCACTGTTGATGGAGCAGGGGGAAAAAGACAAAAAAAAAAATCCCTGCTTTAATGGAACTTACATTCTGTTGGGGGGAGAGAGAGTATTGATAATTAAAAGTAGAGTAAGTCAGGTAGCAATAAATGCTATCTAGCAAAATAAAGCTAAGGAAAAAGGAAGGGGCACTAATCCAACCAGGAATTCAAGGACACTCTTACTGAAAAGCTAGTATTTGACTAGACACCTCAATCAGGGAGTGTCTTTGCCATGTGGCACCTGGGGTAAGGGCTTTACAGACAAAGAGAATGACCCTATATTGGTCCTGAGCTGGTGGCCTGTCTAGATTGCAGAGGTAGAGAGAGAGTCTAATGTGGTTGGGGCATGGGAAGCGAGGGGGAAGCAATATCCTGTTAAGGCCTTTTAATTTTATTCTCAGAGAGATGAGAAGCCTCTAGAAGAGTTTTTGTTTTGTTTAGCAGAAGCATATAGCTTTTTTCTTTTTAGCCAAGCTTTGGACCAATCAAAGCTGATCATTAAGGGTAGCCACAGAACCGACATGGGCCTACAGCATTAGAGAAGCTGGTGTAGTTAAGAATTCTATCTACCAGAGATCAAAAGCTTCTATATGCTGAAATACTAGAGACTAAGTAGTAAATTCAGAATTATACAATCCACCTAGTTTTTATGGTTGGCCCTTCCTTCTCCAGACCACAAGTACCATAGAGACAGGGGCTATGCTGATCTTGGTCCCCACAGGATAATTATCTCCCCGGGACAAACCAGGAGCCCATAGAAGTATCTGGGAGGAAACATTTTTGTAACACATACCTTTAATTCATTTAGCATATATGCAGATCTCATTTTGATTTTCATTTCAAGAAGCACAGTGTGACCTACGTTTGAAATAATCCTTAGGAGACTTTTCCATTTGCTGGAATAGCAGCAGAGAATGTACTAAGGTCTAAACAGGAAAATTAACAAATCGCTAACAGCTACTGGGTTCAAGTTGGGCTTTTCTAGAATTGGGACTGAGAATCTCTGTTCAGGGAAATGAGGACCTTTTAAAATTTTTCTATAGAATATCCAAATAAAAGCTGTAGCACTCATTATAACACTGGTTAACTTAAGGATTTTCAGAAGCGGGCTAATACACGTATTCTAAATCACTCTCCTTCCATAGAGAAAGACCTGCTTAAACAGTATGATGCATGAAAACCAGCAAACATTTCTAAGCCAATAAAACTTGCCTCTTCCTCCTATCTAAAACAACAGACTTAGTGAGAATGATGAAATTTGTTACATGCCATTGTAAAAAAAAATGCCTTTCAAGTTGGAAAAAGAAGCAATGTCTGCTTTTTAAAACTTACATCAAAACTGAGATATGGAATGAACAAAGTTGGGAACTTAATGAAAGAGAAACAGACATAATTTTGGGAAAAGAGGATTTTGTACAATGGTCACCATCTATATTTTTTAGGGATTAAGTTGCTAAACTTATTTTAAAGCAAAATCAATCAGGCTAATCCTAGGATAGTTTTAAGGGAAAATGGGTGTAGTAAACTAAATATAATATTAAAGATTTTAGCCCCATAAAGATATTCCTTACCTTTGCTTTTATCATGTAAAAGGACTTAACCTTTATTGGAATGGCACAATTTTAAATACAAAGCATTCCCAGGCTTATTCTGCAAGGAAATATTCTTAAGGCTATCATCTGCTCATGCAATTCTTCCCACCTGTCACTCACTGCCCCCTTTCCAATCCTTCCAGATTCACAAACTCAGAATTCATTAAGGTAATTCCAGCTGATTAAAAAGAAGTGAGGATTTTATTAATTAGCTTAGGCAATGTAGAAACAAACCCAAGCTTGTGTATTAGCACAGGCAGGCATAACAAAGCACCATAGACTGGGAGGCTTATACAACAGAAATTTATTTTTTCAGCTCTGGAGGCTGGGGGTCCAAGGATCAAAAACCAGTTTGGTTTCTGGTTTCTCCTTCTTGGCTTTCAGATGGCTGCCTTCTTAACTGTGTATTCACATGGCAGGGAGCTCTCCTGTGTCTCTTAGTATAAGGACACTGATCCTATAGGATCGGGACCCCATCACTAAGACCGGATTTTGCCTTAATTACCTCCTAAAGGCTCTATTTCTGAATACAGTCACATTAGGGATTAATACTGCATAGAAATATGGGGGGAACACAATTAAGTCCATAACACTTTTTTTTTTAAAGATTTTATTTATTTATTCATGAGAAACACACAGAGAAAGGCAGAGACATAGGCAGAGGGAGAATCAGGCTCCCTGCAGGGAGCACAATGTGGGACTTAATCCCAGGACCCCGGGATCACAACCTGAGCCAAAGGTAGAGATGCTCAACCACTGAGCCACCCAGGTGCCTCAAGTTCACAGCACTTAGTATCAGATTTACTTTCACTGTGTTTTTTGTCTTGGGCAAGCACTAGGGGAGTCCCTTAGATCCTTTTTAGTATCATCTAGACCCTTTGAGCCCTCAGAGCTTTGACAAACAAACATGATTGGCCTTGCTATGGCAGCATATGGATTCTACCCTGAGTGGGCTTCTTATTCAAGCAAGTCTGACCTCACCTAAAGCCCTGCCTCTCAGCCACCTTGACAGAGGGTCTGAGTTATGTGAAAACCTTCTCTTTCCTCAACTTTTTTTCCTGTTCTGAATGTGTCCCTAGAAAGAGGGATTTCCTACAAAACCATTTTTTGGGCTCGGAGTCCTAGAGGCCACAGCACTAACCAGTGAAGATCATCTTAACACTTCGAAGGTGAAGACCTACACAGTCTGTGCAAACTAAGAGGGGTTCAAGAATCTTTTTCTAATGGGAGAACTGCTCACACAGCCCTGGCTCAGAACCTAAAGTCAAACATCAAAATAAGTTGATAGAGGAGAGCATGTATTTTGAGTGACTGCATATAGGTGCTATTTCACATCACAAGAAAATTAACATGGGAAAGGAAGTGCCTCCTCAAAATCAACTGCAAAACATTCAGATTTCCTTTGCCTGTAAAAAAAAAAAAAGGGTAACAAATATGTTCTATGAATGAAGATGATCACTTCGTCTAGTGCCCCCAAAAGACACGTCATCCAGGCTCCTAGATTGCTCCAATTGTGACAGTTCTATTCCTTCTAAAGGCTTGCCCTTCTCAAATCCAGCCTGGTTCATCCAGCCTGGTTCAGAGGCAAGTGTGGGCCTCTCCCCATGTTTGAAAACTTCCATCGCCATCTGCACGAGGCAGAAAGCTCACCTGCATTTGGAAAACTTTCCCTGATTGGACAAATTCCAATAATAAATACTAGAACTTACAGCTTTATAGTACTTAATTTTCAATCAGTTATTGTCTTCTACATGTGTGGTTTTATGTATTTTCTAAAGGTATATTACTTTCTTCCACAAGAACCACAGGCTAAGGGAGACCATATCTCTGACTCTTTCTCATTTTTCTTCCATAGCAGCACAGACTATAGGGACTGATCCAAAATGGTCTTTCTATAAATGCTAGCTAAAAGCAAATAGCCAAGAAGGCATTTTCTATAGCTTCATACAGATCAAGAGCCTGTCACTGGAGGAATCTGGACTTGGCGGTCACCCACCTGTACCAGATCTGAACCCTTGGCAGCTGCTAGAGATTATACAGCACTTAGAAAGGCTGGAAATAAATTAATTCCTCCTCTAGTATCCCCTCTGACATGGCCTATCTTACAGTGGATCTTAACGTCTCCCCCATCCTACCAGCTCCAACTACATTCACTCACTCACTAGGAGTTATTGATTCTAACTCCTTAATGGCTGCTAAGTTGGATCACAGTCCACTCCAGAAAATCTGGAAATTCAGTCCAACAGTTGGATGAATACCTACTTTGTGTCAGAGACTCAGGCTACCACCACCCTATTTGATGTCCCCATTGTTGCGAAGTTGAAGAATTGAAAGGCCCTCATGTCTCGCATACACGGTCTATGCTGACCTTCATATTGTTGTCTTCCCTAAACACATGTGAGCTCTGCTCATCTGGATAAAACACTGCAGATCCTCCCCATTATCTTTAGAGTTGTTTTCCACCATCAACTCTGGAGTTAGGTTACCAGGGTTCACACCTCGAACCTACTCATTACAGCTAAGGGACTCAGGGTAATGTCCTTAGCCTTCTGTGTCTGTGCTCACCAAACCATAAGGTAAGGATCCTAAGTTTCCTCTCTGTGGGACCACTTTAAGGATTCTCCAAAGTAATAAATATTAAATGCTTCTAGACACTCTGGACACAAAGACAACTTGAGTGTTACTGCCAATATCATCAGTATTTCCCACCAGAAAGCCAGCCCTTGTGCTAATGATACCCCTCGTCTTCCTAGATTTGACTTTACGGCACCTCACACTATGATCTGTGCTACCATTTGTCTTTGATGGGTTGGCTGGCCTTCCTATTACTCTGAATCCTCTTGGCAGGAAAAGTTTGTACCATTTGCATTCACTCATCCACCTTTATCAGTAGACACATCCTCGGCCAGGCCACAGCACAGAGCCTGGGCAGGCTAATGAGCTGACCTGGGGTGGTGCCATTATGTGGTCCATCACACAGATACCGGCTTATTCCCAAATAATAACAGGATCAAATACAGCAAAAGAGATCTAAAAATAGGCCTGTAAGATGTGGGGAAAGTCCTGTTTTTCTCCACACTTTATCTAAACACACTCAATACTTAATATAAAGAAATCTTTGACTTGAGACAGTCTTGAGTATAAATGTAGAAATGCAAGATCCCCAACAATTGAATCATACCTGAGACTCTTTGCAGTGGTTTTCAAACAAAGGAAATACAAGCAGAACCCCAGCAAACTTCTACCTTATTTCTTTCACTTCTATGATTATAAATATTTTCAGACTTGATGAGATGTTGGTATTAGCACTAAAGCATCCATCATTTATTACTCTTTATGTAGCTATGTTTATACTTACATGTGTTAACATACAATTACAGCTACACAACAATATAAATTCAGATCCCGAGTGTTGTTCAAGTAAATGAACATCACTCAGCACTTATTTGTTTTTCATTTTTAAAAGGCTTCACTACCTTCTATGATATTCTTATATTTGTTTCCAGATTTGATCATTCAAAATTCATAGTTTGATGTGAGTACGGAGTTTGAAAAACCATTGAACATGTATGTCTCTATATCCATATACTCAAATAATCTACAAATAAGCATCAATCCCCGTGAGGAAAAAAATTCAATGTGTATTTGTCATGATTTCACAAAGAGAAAACACGAACTCAAGGTTCAGTTATCTGTGAACTGGCAAAATACTGTGATAACATAGGACTGCTAATTTCTCAAGCTCCAGTATTTTCAAACAACACCTACCCACTAAAACAAATAAAAGTAAGGAAAAAAATGCACAAATGATTGACAGATGGTTTTAACTTGGCACTTGTATATTTGAGAAAGGATTATCTTCAAACTGGTATATTTACTCTGGTCTTTAATGGCTGGTATGTCCAAGTGGTGAAAGGACACTGCTATGAATACTTGCTTAGCAGGAGAAAAATGCTGGCTCTGTTTTTCTCAAATGACCCAAGTGTCAAGATTTTGATGGAATAGTGGGAGAGAGGCTGGCTGTCCTTTTGTCCATCCATCTGTCTGCCTACCTCTTTTGCATTTGCTGGCCTATCAGGAACTAAGCCACGAAAGCCAGCATGGCCCTGGAACTCCAACAGAGCACAGTTACCTGATTAACAAGAAACAACAGAAACCAAATCTTTCAGCAGATGCTCTTGGTCTCTGCTGACCCAGCAAAGCTGTGTGGATGACAATGAAATAAAGCTTAAGAATCACCAACCATAAAACTCAAACGAAGTCCAGCTTCCAAAATTTGGCAACTTAAGTTAGCTCCATCAATGTGACATACTTCCTGTTGACAATTTACCTGTTGCCCAAAATGGGGCTAAATGTATTATTTAAAAACTCTGACAAACCAAAGATGGAAACATTCCTTTCTTGTCATTTGTTTCTTCTTGAAAGTTAAATAAGTAAGAGACTGAATCAGAGACACTTCAAGCAGATGGGCCTTCCTACCATTGTGATGGCACGGGTGGACCTGGAAGATCTTATGCTAAGTGACATGAGTCAGTCATGGAAGGACAAATACTGCATGATTCCATTTACATGAAGCATCTAAAATATAAAATAGTCAAAGGTATACAAGTAGACAAATGGTCCTCAGGGAGTAGGGGAGAGGGATCCGGGGAGTTGCTACTCAATGGGTAGAAAGGTACAGTTACACAAGAGCAAGTTCCAGAGATCTGCTGTACAACATAGGGCCAGTGGCTGACACTAAGGTGTTGTGCACCTAAAAAGTTAGGAGGGTAGGGGGCAGTCTGGGTGGCTCAGCGGTTTAGCGCCACCTTTGGTCCAGGGCCTGATCCTGGAGACCCAGGATGGAGTCCCATATCAGGCTCCCTGCATGGAGCCTGCTTCCCCCTCTGCCTGTGTCTCTGCCTCTCTCTCTCTCTCTCTCTCTCTCTCTCTCTCTCTCTCTCTCTCTGTCTCCCATGAATAAATAAATAAAATCTTAAAAAAAAAAGTTAAGAGGGTAGATCTCATGCATCTTACTGCATCCGAAAACAAACAGAACAAAACCAAACAAAAAAAGGCAAACACTACCCAAACCAAAGGGACACAAGGGAACTTTCGGAGGTGATGGCTATGGTCATTACTTGGACCCATCACCTGGACTGTGGTGATGGTAACAAGAGTGTGTGTGTGTGTGTGTGTGTGTGTATTCAAACTCAAATTGTATATGTTGATTATGTGCAATATTTTTGTATACCAATTATACCTCAGTAAAGCTAGAAAAACAAACAAAGCCAGAGAAGGCTTCAGTCTGTGTGTAGTTGCTAACTATAATCCTGCTTCTTCCTGTTCACACTAGAGGACAGCAGGGCTTCTAGAGCTTCCTCAGGGTTCTCAAAGTCATAGGAGGAATACTAGCTGTCAAAATCAGGAAAGGGAAAGCATCCATAATTCAGCAAGTACTAAATGAGGGAAAGTGTCAGATGTATAGACAAGAAACTGGAAAACATAATTTTCTTTGGGACCAATTAACGTAAGAGCTACTTTGCATACTCTCCATCGGAAAGGTGTCAATGTTGTCAGAAGAAGTGAATTTTTTCCTAATGAAAGTTAACATGGCACTTGTACTAATGAAACACATTCTGAACTACTTTACAGGAAAAAGAAAAAAGGCACCTTAAATACAAATACTATCACAAGGCAAGACATGGCGATATAAATATTCATGACATAATCCGCATGTTTAGTTAGGCTCTATTCTTGACTTTTTTTTTCACGGTTTGTTTTTTTAGTAGGAAAGATGCCAAATGTTATGAGCTTCTACTTCAAAATTTTGGACCTCAGTTTGACCTAACATCACCTTGTTTCATTTGGCAGGCACTGATGTCAAAAATGACACGCACTGATGAGTTAATCATTCATGAAAAGAGGAAGAGGAAGAAACACAGGAAAAAACTTGAAAAGTGATGTGTCTACGAGCTCTTCTGGCATCTCCTGTGGCTTCCAATGTGTTGAGAGCATCTGAGTGGATAGATGGGAGATCACACAGATCTTATTACCATAATCCTTAGACTACTGCCTTAGAAGAAGAGAGGGTCTTGCTACTTCCGAAGTCCATTTTGTATCTGGGTTTCTGTACCAACCACCCACTAGTGTGAGGATGGCCAACCAAAGGGAACTTCTAGCACAGAAATCACTTCTCAGAACTCTTAGGAAGGATAAGAGCAAGAGTGGTATTATCACCAGTTTTATAATACCAGTTTTATAACCCCCCCAAAAAAAAGTTTCCTAGGAAATGTGCTCCCAGTTATACAGCATATCATCCATCATTTATCAAATCATATTACTAAATGCCCCCTGGTAGAGATTTCTGTCATGTTAACATGCCACAAACAAGTGCTAGCTTTTAATGTGGATTACTTAACAGAGGATTTTCCTAAAGAAGAGCTTTCTGTATTCTCAATCTTATTAAAATGTGTGCCTGCATTTCATAACATATACGGTATCTCCCCACCAAAGTATTTGGCTAGTTCAGGATGCAAGCAACAAAGGTGACGGGTTAATTTATTTTTCTATTTCTCACCTGAAGGAGTTTTATATAAATTGTGATAATATGTAACTTTCTAAAGGCTGGAGAAAGATCAAAACTGTCAGAAATTCTTAATAGTCAAGCATTGATATTATAGAGTGATTGGTATAAATTATTTCCTGCAAGAGTTATTTAAGATGAAAATACTCCTCCATTTGTAAACATAAGTAATCATCAAAATTGGCTTTGATTCCAGAAAGTTTAATAAAATGTTTCTTTCTAAGCTAGAAAGAATTACTTAGGGATTCCTTGTTCTACTTTGTATTAATACTGCAAAGTCTCCAAATATGCCAGTCTATACAATGATTTGGTAAGCTATTTCTACATAGCACGGAATTTACATCAATATAATTTTCATTCTGAATAAAAAATGGCCAAACCTGTGGATGGAAGAACATTTTTTAAACTGTGGGCTCTTGGATATTGTTTTTATTCAACATGATGCTAAGGAGCTGTTACATCTGAGCCCACTCACCTTTAGCAGTGCAACATTAGGGCCAGTTAGTATCAAATGAAATCACTGCAATCATTCAAATAATAGCATTCATTTTAGAGCTAAACGGGTAAAAAAAAGAAAACAACCCTTAGAATTCGTCTAAGAACGAATTCTACCTTAATTGCATGTAATCAACAAATGGGCAAACATGCTAAGCTGTAATCCAAACAATCCAAGGATAGGCTTACAACCTCGACAAGTTAATAATGTTCTCTGGAATAAAGTGTCAAAGGAGGAAGCTGACTTATAACTAAAACATGTATGATGCTGAGAAATCATATCATGAAAGAAACTAAAGAAAAGTTTTATTTTTGCAAGGATATGCCTGGACTCCTTACCAATGTGGAGGCCAACCAAAACACAATCGGTGGTACAATTCTAATTAGTGTGTCTGAACTCTGTTTTGATATCATTCTTGTGTGTGGTTCACAGGCTGAAAGATACCACACACAAAATGCACAATGTTCTACGATTTCTTATTATCCATCAAGCCTCATTAATGTAAAAAGCTAAGCTGGAGTGAAGAACAAATTGGAAGAACCAGTTCTTTTCTACCCTACGTAGTTTGAAGGTAAGACTGATGTGCAGGTTTTTGGACACAGAAGAAGTGAGTCACAGGCTTAAGAGAGTCCAGAAAATGAGTGTAAGATTGAACCAGCTATGGAAATGATATACCACCAGTGTATAAAAATGCTGTGTTGGTTTCTTTTCGGATTCTACTCCTATACATATCCTGTCACAAGGTAATCTCTTAACTGCTCCTCTTTCTTAGTGAGGATAATAAACCCCAGCCTTTGCTGACTAAATGGAGGAGAACACATTTGTCCCAGCAGGGAGTGAGCTACTGACCACAGCTCTCTCACTCCAAATCAAACAACTTCACTTTCTCAGGTGAAGGATACAAACCCTTCTGCCAATTTCTCTGTGGCTTGCTCTTGAATCCATTATTATTTTATGGAAATCATCAAATGTCTTTGCAAAGAATAAGTTATAAAAATCATATTGCAGTGATATTTATACTAGTAAAAAATTACTTGTTAACCTGAATATCCAACAACTAGGAAGAGATTAATGATTGTGTTTTCATATAACAGAATAGTAGCAAGCTTTTTAAAAACATTTTATACTGCTATTTGACACAGAAATTAAACCTTTATAACCTATTTTAAAGGATTTATTTATTTGAAAGAGAGAGAAAGGAAAGCATGAGCATGAAGGGGAGGGGTAGGGGAAGAGAGAATTCTCAAGCAGACTCCCTGTTGAGCACGGAGCCTGCTGTGAGGCTCAATCCCACAACCCTAGACCTTAAGATCATGATCTGAGCCAAAATCAAGAGTCAAATGCTTAACTGACTGAGCTATCCAGGCTCCCCTATAACCTTTTTAAAGGTTTATAACCTTTTTCATTTCATATATTGTGAATAATCTAACCTATTTCCAAAAAAAGTATTTTAACTGAAAGAGATCTAGATTAAAATATAAATTGCTAACAGTGATGAACTCTGGTTGATGGGATTTGTGAATTTTTTTTCTTTCTTCTTATCTGAATTTTCTAGTTTTTTCTATAATAGAAATTACTCTTAAAGTTAGAAAAGTAAACCCCAAAAGTTTTTAGAAACATTCATTGTGCCCACTCTTTTTTCTTCTCTTGACTATTTCTATGGTATCACAGTAGGTTCATACGTTTATCTATGAATCTACCCTGAAAGACAGAAGTTGAAATACATCCAAGAAAATAAATGATGTCTTATGAAACCCTTCATTTGCACATCCAGTGGAAATCCCTGCTGTGGTGTTTTCCTCCTACTCCATCTCCTGCCCAGAGACATACAGCCATAAATCATGTCTGTTAATATGGCAGCACTGGGGACAATGAGCATCACCTGTGTTTGCAGGGAACTGTGACGGAGCTGTGAACCAACTTCCTCAAAAGGGGAACCCTGATGATGCTTTCATGACTCTTTTCCTGACAATACACATTGACTTTTAAGATTTTTGAACGTTCTCAAGAGGTCAAAGACTGCCTCCCAACCCCACCATCCTAAGTCTGCGCCTATAAAATTTATCTCCATTTTAATAAAACTAAAGAACTTCAAAGAAAAAGGAAAAATGAGAAAACATGAAAGACGGTATTTCCAAGGACACAAGGAAGACAGAAGAGAGAACCCCTTCTTGAACACATAAAAAATGGTTTACACATTTTCTACATGACTTCTTGTAGAAAGACAGATCCTATAAGACTTTTTATTAATAATAAATTTATTTTTTATTGGTGTTCAATTTGCCAACATACAGAATAACACCCAGTGCTCATCCCGTCAAATGCCCCCCTCAGCGCCCGTCACCCATTCACCCCCACTCCCCGCCCTCCTCCCCTTCCACCACCCCTAGTTCATTTCCCAGAGTTAGGAGTTTTTATGTTCTGTCTCCCTTTCTGATACTATAAGACTTTATGCTAAAACACGTTCAAACAAATTCTACAGTTTGAAAAATACATTAAAACCAAAAACTTCATATAAAACCCAAGTACTAACAGTAATAAACACATATTTATATAAATTAGCTGCCACAGTCAGCTACATAATATAAGAACACAGGCCCTCATACTACTCATACCTAGGATAAATTGACAATGCCTCCATTACTACTCGGTGAAGACATGGGTGAGACAATGTAATTTTTCTGAGGCCTCTATTTATTCATTTATAAAAAACAAAAACAAATTTTTACCAAGGATCAACAAATTAAGAGAGTATAATTTCTGACTCAATATTATAATTTGCTTATATGATTTAGTCTCTGATAGGTTCCTTAAATACAAAATCAAGCTACCAAAAGGCTCTCTCAGCTGAGAGGTGCATGGTACCATCACCTGAGACAGTAAACTAGTAAACTAGTGGAAAAGATCAGAAAGAATGGGGATATGCACAGATGAGGGCATTGTGACTAATTCAGTTTATACATTTTGAATTTAAGATGTAAAAAGAACGTCAGTGTGAAAAAGTCTCAGATATAGGTGAAGTTCAAGACAGGGGTCATGCTAGACTTGCCGATGGACTAGGGAAGCCATCTATTCACAACCCTGAATATCAATACCCATTAGAATCAGCCAGGAGTATTGTATAATCCCTAGAGTTCTGATTTAATTGTCCTGGGGTACAATGTTCATAGCAGCAATGTCCACAATAGCCAAACTGTGGAAGAAGCCACAATGTCCTTCGACAGATGAATGGATAAAGATGTGAGATATATATATATATATATATATATATATATATATATATATATATCTCCATTGTGTATATATATATATCTCCATTATATATATGTATATATATATCTCCATTGTATATATATATTCCATTGTGTGTGTGTGTGTATATATATATATACACACACACACATATATATATATATATATATACAATGGAATATTAATCAGAAAAGATGAATACCTACCATTTACATCAATGTGGATGGAACTAGAGGATTTATGTTGAGTGAAATAACTCAATCGGAGAAAGACAATTATCATATGGTTTCATTCATATATGGACTATAAGAAATAGTGCAGAGGACCATAGGGGAAAGGAGGAAAACTGCATGCGGAAAAATTAGAGAGGAAGACAAACCAAGAGAGACTTCTGACTCTGAGAAACAAATATAGGGTTGCAGAAGGGGAGATGGGTGGGGGGATGGGTAACTGGGTGATGGGCATAAAGGAGGGCACATGATGAGATGAGCACTGGGTGTTATACTATATATTGGCAAACTGAATTTAAATAAAATGTAAAAAAATAAATTTAATTAAAAAAATAATTGTCCTGGGCAAGGGCCTGGGAATCAGTGTCTTTTTTATTTCTTTCTACCCAGATTTCATTCAACATTCTGTTTTGTTCATTCAACAAATATTTCGTTTACATAGATGAATTCTTTTATTCATTTTTTAAGATAAAGTTCACATAATATAAAACTAGCCATTTTAAAGTGTTTATCAGCTCAATGGCATCTAGTATATTCACAATGTTGTACAATCATCACCTTTATCTACTTTTTTTTTTAAGATTTTATTTATTCATGAGAGATGCAGAGAGAGAGACAGAGAGAGAGAGAGGCAGAGACACAGACAGAGGGAGAAGCAGGCTCCACGCAGGGAGCCTGACGCAGGACTCGGTCCTGGGACACCAGGATCACTCCCTGAGCCGAAGGCAGACACTAAACTGCTGAGCCACCCAGGGATCCCCTCCTTTATCTACTTCTAAAACATTTCCATCATCCCAGAAGGAAACCCTGTGCCCATTAAACAGTCATTCCCCATTCCTCATCCCTTAGGCCCTGGAAACCACTAATCTGCTTTCTGTCTGGATGGATTTACTTATTGTGAAATATTTTATGAATGGAATATGTGATCACACATAATCTGTGATCTTTTCTGACAGCTTCTTTCACTATGTATATGTTTGAGGTCCATCCATATTGTAGCATGTGTACCTGTGCTTTTTCCTCTTTATGTCCAAATAACATTCCACTGTATGAATATACTACACTTTGTTTATCCATTCATCTACTAGTGGACACTTGGGTTGTTTCCGCTTTTAGACTATTGTGAATAGTGCTGTTATGAACATGAAATACAAATATTTGTTTGATTACCCAATTTTAATTCTGTGGGTTGTATACCTAAGCAGTGGGATTGCTGCGTCATATGATAATCCCACATTTAAATTTTTTTTTAAAATTTTTTTAACTTTTATTTATTCATGATAGTCACACACACACACAGAGAGAGAGAGAGAGAGAGAGAGAGGCAGAGAGAGAGAGAGGCAGAGAGAGAAGCAGGCTCCATGCACCGGGAGCCCGACGTGGGATTCGATCCCGGGTCTCCAGGATCGCGCCCCGGGCCAAAGGCAGGCGCCAAACCGCTGCACCACCCAGGGATCCCCCCCCACATTTAAATTTTTGAGGAAAAAATTGTTTAAGTTCTCTAGATGATTCAGTGTAAATCTGGTGTTGAGAATCATTAATGTTGAAGATGAATGAAGTCATGAAAATAAATGGAATGCACCAAGGAGAAGATATGGGTGGGAATATGAAAAGGCCAAAGGCAAAAAACCTTGGAAATACATTTCAAAGGCTGCTGAGAAGATCGCATAAGGAAGATACATAGGAGGAAAAAGAGGTGTCATGGAAATAAATGAGAATCCAGTGGGGGGAGCCATTGACATCAGATGCTAAGGAGAAATCAAGAATATGATTGTTGCATATGGCAAGATGGAGGTCACTAGAGTCTGGGGATCTGCTAGCTTTACTGAGGCCCTGCTTTCAAGGAGTTGAGGCCTATATGAGATGCAAAGTAGAAGAGAGGTGAGAACTGTAATATACTCTTATTCACTATCCCATGACACTCAGGAACATACAGTGCAGATATCAAGCTTAACAAAAATGTTATTAGACCAACCGGTTTATACCTCAACAAATCATGTGGCAATGTCCCT
The DNA here is from genome assembly GCF_905146905.1 of Nyctereutes procyonoides. NCBI lineage: Eukaryota > Metazoa > Chordata > Mammalia > Carnivora > Canidae > Nyctereutes > Nyctereutes procyonoides. The sequence continues at coordinate 6,307,129 of NW_026575033.1, read as the reverse complement.
GACAGCTACAAAAGTAAACCACACTAAAGTATTGACCAGTACCTGTTTTGCTGACCATATTATGACCTTTCTAGGATTTTAACTACATGGAAAATATTTGGGTATAATAATATATAATTAGCTAAATTGAGTCTAATGTCAGCAAAATATTTAACAAATTCTTACATTATTTCCTCTATTTTCTGCCTAAAATAGTTTTAGCTTAAAAGTATTTATCAGTTTTTATAAAACATTCACCAGTCTCTGAATCAATATTGATGGCAGACAGTGCTTCATGATTTCACTGATTTATTTCCCAAAAGAAATTATTTTCTTCTATTATTAAAGAAAAGGGTAACCTTAACAATGACTGAGTTTTAAAGATGAAAAGTGAGAATTAAGGTCAACCTTATGTTTGAAGTCATATTAAATTTAACTTAGGTTTAAATTCTCAATGAATAGTAAGCAACATCTGAAGTACACGAGTGCTTTTATTAAAAAAAAAAAAAAAAGTATGTGTTGTTTTTTTTTTTTTTAAATCTTGAGTGTGAGACCAGCCAAGAAATGTCTCCTGGAGCGGTAAAGTAGTACACTATCCTAGATTCCTTTTTTCAATTAGCGCTTCTATTTTGTAGACAGTAACAGTATTTAATTTGAAATTTCCTCTTTCTGTGCCAATTCCAGTTTGAACTCCTTCCTGTGAAGTCTTTGAGTGTACAGCTTTATGTGACACACAAAGCCCTCTGAAAGCAGCCAAAGAAAGAAGGGGGAAAAAGATGTTTTTCTTTAGTATCAAGCACCTGGCAAGCAAAGAGCGTGTTCCTGTAAAGCCTTGAAGGCATTCCTGCTCTCCCCTGAGAATCCAAACGGCCTCGTTTTGATTTCCCTTTGAAAAACCATGAAGTTGGAGCACGTTTGCTTTGATTTACAGTTTACCAGACTTTTCCATGTTGTTTCTTGTTACTTATTTCTGCTCAACAAGTCAGGGTGACGGCCTCTTGACCAACTGGCAGTTGGCAGGAAGAGGGACTCCCTCACCCATGACTTCTGGCTCTGAGTGAGACAACCTCTTATGCTGAGGACCTCACAGAAATAAGGTACCTACTCAGCAGCTTCACAACACAGACACAAAGAGGAAATTAGGAGAAAAGTGCATTTCACTACAGTTCATCCCCTTCTTGCTATTTGCATGTCCCTGAGCTAACCTGTCCAAATGGAACACAGCAAAGAAAGCACAGTATCAGCTACTTAAAAAAGGAAGCCATTAGACAGGACAACAAAGCAAAGTGAAAGAATAAACAGATAAATTGGACTTCATCAAAATTAGGATCTTTTGTGCGGCCAATAATACTTTCAAGAAGATGGAAAGACAGCCAACAGAACAGGAGAAAATATTTGTAAACCATGTTTCTGATGAGATACTTGTATCCAGCATATATAAAGAACTCTTAAAACTCAATAATAAAAGACAAGCAATCCAATTTAAAAATGAACTTGAATAGACATTTCTCCAAAGAATATATACAAATGGCCAATAAGCACATGAAAAGACATTCAACATCATTAACTATTAGGGAAATGCAATCAAAACTATGAGATACCACTTCACACCCACTAGGCTAAACAATGAAAAGACAGATAATAACAAGTAGATGGATGTGGACAAGCTAGAACACTCACAAACTGCTGGTGGGAATATAAAAGGGTGTGGCTACTTTGGAAACCAGTCTGGTGGTTCTTAAAACATTAAACATAGACTTACTAGCTGACCCAGCATTTTTCTCCTCAGTATATACCCAAGAGAATTGAAAACAGATGGCCATACAAAAACTTGTACATAAATCCTCATAGCAGCATTACTCATAATGGTCAAAAATTATAAACAATCCAAATGCTAATCAATATGGATGAATGACAGTGGTATATCCATACAATGGAATATTATTTACTTGTGAAAAGGAATGAAGTATTGATATATTCTACAACATGGATGAACCTTGAAAACATACTAAGTTAAAGAAATCATAAAAAGACCACATCTTATACAACTGCATTCATAAGAAATGCCCCAAATAGGCAAATCTGTACAGACAAGAAAGCAAATTTGTGGTTGTTTAGTACTGAGGGACACTGTGGGAGGGCAGAGGAGGATGGGGATTGATTAATAATAGATAAGAGGGTTTCTTTTGGGAGTGATTAAAATATTCTAAAATTGGTTGTGGTTATTACAAAACTCTAAATATACTAAAAACCATTGAACTACACATTCTACATGGGTTAATTGTATGATATGTAAATTATATCTCAATAAAGTTGTTTTAAAAAGAGAGAGAGAGAGAGAGAATGAGAGAAAACCAGGACACATGGTCTTTCATTTCTAGTTGCTCTGGTCATTCCTCACTATCCCAAGTCCCATTTAGTTGTACTAAGTTTCCTGATTTAGAAGAAACACAAAGTTCTTATTCATTGTTTCAAACACATTTGAATTTGTTCCTCACCCTGAGGTCCTTGAACAACCTACAACCAAGCACAACAGCTACACTCCTTATACTCCTTTTGACCATGAGGGCACCACCAGCCACTATTCCAGCTCTCGTTGGCCTTTGATGAGGCCAAATTATGGAAAGAGATCAAGAGAGCAGCATAAAATGATAGAGAACTATCATCATGTGAACAGTTTCAGGGTTCTGAGTAGGGAGGTGTATTGATGGAAAAATGGCAACAAATTGTTTGCTCTAAAATAAGAACAACTGGGAGTGGGAAGCAAGGTTAGAGAGAGAGACAAGGAGAGACTTTCCTGTTAGCTCTCCCCCAGACTTATTGGTCATCCCAAACAAGCAGTGTCATGAGAGGTCTGGGTAGAGTAGCATGGCAGATGATGTTCCAAGGGACTTTTAGTAAAGCAGAAAGAGCAAGACCATCTTGTCAATGTAATAACCATTATTCTGAATAGACCATGATTAAATCCAAAAGAGGAGTTCTAAAAGGATTAATGCCCAAGTGAGGAATTTAAAAGCATCCTGATAACTGACTTCTGACAAAATATCCAAGAAAACAAGGTATGAAAAAATGTATAACATAAAAGAGCAAGCACAAATGAGATTATTAATCCAACGATACGGATTGTGTATTTAATCACATACCAGGTACCGCCTAAGCACAGCGTTTTCAGAAATGGACAGAGCTCTTCTCACCTTTTAAGTTGTTTGCTGCATAATTGGGGTCATGCTGCTCATTGCTCTAGTAGTTTATTTTCTTTATAATTCTGACTCAAATCTCTATGAGAACTGGACCTCGCATAGCCAGTAGTCAATGGAATGTTGCAATGTCCACCCACAAAAACCTTCCCAGATTTCATGAAAAAAAAAAAAAAAAAGAACAACAAAGTCCTTCACCTGAAACTAATATAACACCATATGTCAAGTAGCTGGAATTAAAATAAAACATTAAAAAAAATTCAACAAAGTTGTCTGGGTAGGTCCTAAAACAAAAATTGCCAACCAAAGCTCCTTATTGACTGAATAGAAATATCCACTGTATATCCCATAAATCTTGGAATTTGAGCTCAGATACACAAAGTCAAGGAACCAAGTATGCAGGGCTCTTCTAACTTTCCACACTTGCTCGTGGCAGACTTATTCTAGTTAATCTCCCTGGAGAGAGGCCCTGGCTCTTCTTTTCTCAGATGACAATAAACAAAACTGCAAAAATCACTAACTGCTTCTTCCCCCCAAATCTGTGGACGGTTAAATTAGTATTTTTATTTTGCTTTTTAAATTTTATTTATTTATTTATTTAAAAGATTTTATTTATTTATTCATGAGAGATAGAGAGAGAGAGAGAGAGAGAGAGAGAGAGGCAGAGACACAGGCAGAGGGAGAAGCAGGCTCCATGCAAGGAGCCCAACACGGGACTTGATCCCAGGACTCCAGGATCATGCCCTGGGCCCAAGGCAGGCACCAAACTGCTGAGCCACCCAAGGATCCCCTATTTTAGTTTTTTTAAATGAAACTTTATCCCTATACTTTTAATGCACTATTTTTTTAAAAAATAAAAACACAGGATACAGCCACATTGGAACATGAACCACGAAAAGCCTGTGCATGCCTACCTGCAGCATATGACAGCTTTACATGAAAGCGCCAAATCCAGGAAGCTTCTCCTGACTTCAAAGGAGAGAGCATACTTCAGGGTGTGGCCATCGATGATGAGGGCCACATCGTTCTCCTTGCCCAACAGATTCCCGAGGTCAGTGCAGTGCTGGGTAATGGCTGCCCTTGTCGCCTGAAACAAGAGTGGAAGGGGGGAGGGGATCATGTTTTTATGTGTTTGATATATCAAAAACAGAACTTAAGAAAAAAATCACAAGTTCCTTAAAGTGAGAACATGCCCATTCTAATGTAAAACACATAGCGTTCAATTTGTTGTGAGTATATATAAATGCACATTAAAATTCCATTGAACTGCCTGCTAGGTCTGTTTTATGGAAGAAAACATCCCCTTTAATGATATTTACATTTGATATTTACAATAACCTAGTCTGGTTACAGTCCAGGCTGAACTAGAGCATCCAAATTCTTCTCCTTTGGAACTTTAATTGCTAAGGTTCTCATGACTCTTTTTCTCCCTTCATGGTGCCTCTGGAACAGGAAACTCCATATAAACAAATGTGTGATGTTATTTTTTTTCCAAAAGATAAAGTTGCTAAAAAATGGCAAACATTTCTCAGTTTGCTAAAGATAATCTTTAAAAGCCCCCAAGAAGTATTAGGGGATATAAAATTAACATAAAAAATTAATTTCTATCCTCTGCTGAAATGTACAGATTAAATCACTTCTCCCCATGGGTCACCAGAAGAAGACACAAATTGATCATTTTTCCCATGTTACAGAAAATATCTAATAAAATTAAACATTTTAAAACAGTACTTTTTAAAACATTACTACCAGCCTAAGTAAGTGCGTTGGTATGATGTCTCTTATGCAATTAAAGCACAGAATCATTCTTTGGATTTTAAAAAAAAGTATGTCTGATTTCCCAGTGAATTTATGACTATGAATAGGATATCTGGTTCAAATATAAGAATTAAATTTTTGGATCATAATAAAAGATATGGTTTAAGCTAATCAGAGAAGCACAAAAGTCTGCTGAAATTATTCTGTTTGGACAACTGTCCTTTGGCTATTAAGCTACATTTACAAATAATTTATCCACCTGATAACATGAATTACTGTCTTAAAGAAATATGTTGCATGAACAGGAATCTTTCTATTCCTAGTTAAGCTGAGGATCAGCTACCATCACAAAGTGAGGCACAGATTCTTTTGTCTTACTGCTCAGTTTCCATTCTCAACAAGAGACTTGAGACAACACTTATCGGAAAGATGTATTTGAGGCATAACTGTGGTTTAGAGCCCTGTTCTGTGGTCAGATGGCCCAGGATCTGGTCCTAACTCTGTACTTATTACCTCTGTGACCTTGGGCAAGTTACTTCACCTCTTTAAACAGCAATTCTTAAGTGTAAAACAGAGCTAAGAATAGGTACCTCACAGCACTTTTGTCTCTAACAAATGAGCTCATCAGTGCCACCTGCTTAACACTGGTCTCGGGACATAATAAGCACTCAATGAAGCTCATTCTTCCTCTGGTTACTATTTAGTCACTAAGAATTTCCTACATCTAGGAAAATACACAGTTGCGCTACTTCAGGCAGTGAATAAATGCTATCACTGACAATGCCTTCTTTGTCAAGGTAATAACAGAAGCATAATTGATAGAATACTGTCCTAAGAATAAAAGTTGACTTTTAGTAAAACTACAGGTAACTTTATACTTTTTGAATTCTTAATTAGTTGCCTAATTCTGAATCTCAAACAAAACATCTATGTTTACCTTATCTGTGCAAACAGCCTGCCCTTTAGAATCTGGGTAGATAGAAGAAAATCCCACCCACCCAGGGAAATCCCGGTGGGGCATCCTGGGTGTACTCATGGGGGAACTCAGACAAGTCTGGGCAATTCTGAAGAGTGTGCTTGCCAGGGGTCAAGTCATGGTAGACAGAAAAACCTCCTGGGAAATATTTTACTGAAAGAGATGAGGCAAGCTATGCAGACCTGGTCTGTGGACAACATGCCAATATTGTCATGGAAGCACAATCTAGCCTACTGTCCGAAGGACACTTCCAATTGCCACCCCCTCCCCATGGATTTATGGAGGAAAAGGTTAAAGAATACAAATCCCTGAGATGAGGAGACCCCTGTCTGTGGCTTTTTTTCTAAGGGGGCACAGTACAAATGAAGATATGCAGCAGTAGTAATATTATGAAGGGTACTTTCTCCACTTAGGGTTATTTCTGGCCCAATCATGAAGACAGACTGGACCCTTCTTCCTCAGCCCAAGTGCTGGCAGCTCACCACCTATGAGGCTCTGAGGCAGGAGCAGAGAGGGTGCCCAGTACTGGGAATGTGAATGGCAGAAATGTAGCTACTGAGGAAACCAAGTTCCTGAGACAAATACAATCTTCCCTGTCCCTCTACGATTGGTCAACCAACAAATTGTGCAGGGAAGGACCTCAAGAGGGAACTGGAGTTTCAACTGTGGGAGGCAGGACACAGAGTTGCACACATGGCCCCTCTTCTTGAGAGACTCGTATGCAAAGGCCAACAGTGGTCTGGGGAACATGGAGGATACTAAGTTGAAATGTTTTCAGGTTGAACCACAAAAAGTGCTATAGACTGAATGTTTGTATCCTCCAAATTCCTATATTGAAACCCTAATCCCTGGTGTGGTGGTATTTGGAGGTGTGGCCTTTGGAAGGTAACTGGGTTACAAGGGGGAAGCACTCACCTGAGATTAGTGCCCCTATGAGAAGCTACCAGTTGCAGAGAAACCACCAGACATTACTAGGTTACTATGTGGGCCATTCAGCCTTCCTGGTACATTTTGCATTACATTTTCCTTTTTTTCCCCCCAAGTTTTTATTTAAATTCCAGTTAGTTAACATACAGTATAATATTAATTTCAGGGGTACAGCCCAGTGATTCATCACTTACAACAGCGGGTGCTCATCACAAGTATCCTCCTTAATCCCCATCACCTATTTCCTCTATCCCCCAACCCCACCCGCCTCCCCTCCAGTAACCTTCAGCTTCTTCTCTACCATTAAGAGTCTGTTTCCTGGTCGATCCTTCCTGTTCCTCATATCTCATTCCTCTTGCCTGCAATGTTTTCTGCTCCTCACCTCCTACCTGAACCATCCTGTTCTCCTCTCACTTTGTCTGTGCAGAATCACACCTTTGCCTGTGAGATTGGAAACCTCCCCTACCACCAGAACCTCTCCAGATCCATCCTCTTGCTCCACCCTTGACTTTTCTCCAGCCCCTGCTTTGGTTTTCATTCCAGTGCCCGGTCGGCAATAATCTTTGATCAAACCCAGACTAGCTGGGTTCCCTGCACATGTGTGGTAGAATATAGGTCCCTTCTGTGCAGTTCTCAAGCAAGCCAATCGAAGGAATTACTATCACAAACAGTTCCTTATTCTCAAATGGACTATGATTCAAAAGTCTATTTGTAAGTTAGTTATTGGGCACTTAGAATCTATTTTCCCAGAGGAACGATGTTACAAATTGTGGTTGGATCCCAGGACCTGTTAATGCCTACTTAGCCTAGTCGCTAAAATTTATACTGCAGTCTCTTATTTTAATAAAAAACCAATTACTGAAAGTTACAATGGACTTAGCTGTTACGAGGGGCATAGGGAGTTGGGACCGGGAGTTTCATTCCCAGAAAGATACAGAGCATTCCAAAATCCTTCATTAGAATTTGCCTATTAGGCATGAATATTAAAAAATCTATTTCCAGGTTTTCATACGTGTTCTACAATTTTATTTTCCTTCACGATTAAAAACACACACGACTTAAAGCCAAAATGAGCAAGTGCAATGACAGACTGTTCCCAAAGCCACACCGAACACTCACCTCTCCCTTGCTTGTGCCGTACTGGGAACCCTACATTTTTTAGCAGCAAGCTCAGTATTTGCCTTTGCATTTCCAGTTTTTTAAACAAGATCACGTAAACACCACAGATAGTGCCACACTTAAGTTCAGGAAACTGCTGTCTGCTCAGAGATAAGAGATTTACTGGAAGTTCAGCCTGCCCAACTTATGTGCGGATGGGACCCGAAAGGTAGCTCTACTGTCAGTCATTGTGGATTTAATAAACTGGAAAGATGGAGATTTCTAGAATCTGGATGCATGCCTACCAATTTGCAGGTAGCAGGAATCTTTCCTCAAAATGAAACCATTCCAGCAACACTGAAATCTGTCGAGGCAGGTGACCCGCTCCCTCCACGAGCTTGGCAGTGTCATAAGGAATTTCTTAAACGCTGAGCTAGCAGCAGCTGCCTCAGACCTCACTTTGATGTTCTGCAAATTCCAACGGGCTCAGAGCTGACGATGCTGAAAGCCAGGATGGTTCAAGTTTCATGAGTAGCAATTCAGCCAAATCTTACTTCGCCTTGGAGAGCAAACTCCTTTCTCCTGAATTAACCTTAGGCTAATGAGTATCTAACCATAATGCTCACCCTCTAGACCATGGATTCAAAATGGTTTTGTTGTTTTTTTTTCCATTCCAATCATCCATTTTTCTTGTCCTTGGCCAACTGTCAGGTGTGCCTTCTCTCACCACTGTATTCTATTCTACTATTCCTCCTGTCATTCCCACCGTCCAGCCTCCCAGATGGGCCACAGTGGCAATCTCCTTATTCTTGCCACTTCCATTTTTTTAAACTATCATTTCCATTTCCAATATAATCACACCTGTTTCCTGACAGCAAAATCAGTCTCAATACTTTTGCATTTATAAACCCTAATGGGCACAGAATTTTGTAAAGCTAAAGACAAAGCACAAGTCTAGCAAACCTATTATAGGCAAATAAAGAAGGTGAAGGCTGAAAACAAGCAAATTACTCATGGCCCCTATTGGCAGCTGTTGCCGACCTTTTCGCTTTAGATGTTGCTTTGTTCTAATCAATGAATATCTCTAAACTTAAAGTTCATTAGGAAGTAAGAGGAATCTCTGTTAAGTTTGTAATATTTCAAGGATTTCCTACAATACTAATAATTTCAAGGAAGATGGGATGCTATGTCACAGGCATTGAGCAAACATTCTTAAAAGATAATCTGGCCTCTTGTCACCAAGCACCCACATACCTAGCTGGTACCCTCAGGTCACCTTTAACCCCTCTCTCCCTCAATCAGGCATTCTCTACATGGGCTGCCTCCACCCCCCACCCCCACAAAATGTTTCTATTTCTGATAAAAAAAAATTGTTTATCTTCTTAGATTACTGATATTACCCAATTTACTGAATTCTCAATAATATATATAAGCCTCTATAGAAGTCATGCTTTGGTTAATCACCTTCATTGAGTTATAATTAAACATACGATAAAGTTGAGCCATTTTAAGCGTATAATTCAATGAGTTTTGGCAAAGGTGTGCAGTCACGTCACCTCCTCCATAACCAAGACACAGAACATTTCCAACACCTCAAAATGTTCCCTCCTGCCATCCTGCAGGCAATCCCATTCCCCTATCCGGCCCCTGGCAATCACCTATCCACTCTGTCACTACAGTTTTGCCTTTTCTAGAATGCCGTATAAAAAGAATCAGACTTTACAGTCTTTTCTGCCTGGCCTATTCACTTAGCCTAAGGCTCTGAGATCTGTCCAGTGTTTCTGTGCTTATCAATTCCTTTTTGTTTCTGAGTCCACTGTATAAATATACCACAAATTATTTCATTCACTTGCCATTACACATCTGGGTTGTTTCCAGTTTTAGAATATTGTGAATAATTCTATAAATATGAGTATACTAGCCTTTGTGTGGACATATGCTCCTATTTCTCCTGAGTAGACACCTAAGACTGGAATTACTCTGTTATGCCACCTCTACAGACACACAGAGCAAGTGTATGTCTAACTTTATAGAGATGGTGAGGCTGTTTCTAACTTTAAAAGATGTGGTTATGGGGATCCCTGGGTGGTGCAGCGGTTTGGTGCCTGCCTTTGACCCGGGGCGCGATCCTGGAGACCCGGGATCGAGTCCCACGTCGGGCTCCCGGTACATGGAGCCTGCTTCTCCCTCTGCCTGTGTCTCTGACTCTCTCTCTCTCTCTCTCTCTCACTGTGTGCCTATCATAAATAAATTAAATTAAAAAAAAATTTGTGGTTATGGCATTTTGCTTTCTTACCAGTCCTGCGTGCGTGCTTTGGTTGTTCCTCATCTTTGTCAACACTGGCACATTGGTCTTTTCAATTCTAGACATTCCCATGGGTGTGCAATTAATAGCTTGTATTTGCATTTCCCAAATGATGAATGGTGTGGAATATTTTTCTAATGCTTACAAATTAAATGATTTTGTTTGCTGAGATTTTAAGACACACAAGTAAGCAAAGTGGAATAATGCAGGTAGTATAAATGGGGTCATCCTTGTGCAGAGTGATAACTGCTGTGAACTCACAAACAAGCCCCAATAACCTCTCTTCAGGGGAGCTGGGATACCCTATGTTGCAACTTCTTTTTACATCTCACATCTCTAAAAGATCTACACATTTTCCTGGAAAGGTGTCTTAGGCAGTATGAGAAGAGTGAGTCAGGAGGTGGGGGATATGGAAGAAAACTGGCAGCAGCTGTTAATGAGCAAGTATCATTTATTGGAAGAAAGAGAGAAAGAGAGAGACTTTTTATTCACATAATCTTCAAAGCCTAGAGAAAGTCTGAAAACCTGAAATCACTGCTATTTATTGAAAGACAATGTGACTAACAGTTGTGACTGAGTTCAAGTCATTGACGTCATAAAAATCCCTGAAAATATGTATTTTCCTTTTCACAAAGAAGATTAAATAGCAAACCTACTAGGCTTACTTTATTTTCTTTCAAGAAACTAGATTTTGATTTTAGTACTAGGAATCCTTTTATATGCTGAACAAATATATTCTTGAATAAAAAATAATTTATATGCTTTAAGAAGCATTCTTATTCCAATCTTGACTATGAATCTTTTTTTTTGCAATTTTTTAAAAAAATGTGGAATTCTTCTTAAAGGAGATAACCCTTTTCCTATAAGAAAACAATTTCGAAGTGTGACCCTCCTGTGAGAAGAATGCAAAATCAGCATTTGTAAGTGATCAGTCAGCTGTTGTATAAAATGGCCCTCCATAATTCCATGGAATAGATGCTTGTCACACATTTGTCCAGACTGGATCTTTGGGAGTCACTGTATACTTCAGAGACAACAATGAATCAATGCCACAGTTGATATCACACTAACTACGAATAATTCTACTATGAACATAACCACTTTACCTTAATTAATTTCCTGACCGTTAGGCATTTAAATTTTTAACTTTCGATGTATCAATGTTATAGTCACTGCACTATTTTTAAAATCTTCTTGATTCCTGGGGTTATTATAAAGTGCCCAGACCAAACACAATGGTGATCGAGTTTATAAATTAAAAAAGAAATGACTACAGAAAATAATCTCTAGACAATTAAAATTTGCAGTGTTTTTAACGAACTATGTGATTACATATGTCAGATAAACTTTAGCAAAGGAATATGGAGTGCTATTGGTCTCACACAGAAAGATAAAACTACCAGTTGCAAACCAGAGATCTACATTTGGCTTACAGTGACAAACACTGGAATCTGTTATGTCACCCTAGAAAGTACAGCATAAGCAATGTAAAGTCATTTCAATTCCTGAACTACTTATTTGCTTTATGATAAATCAGTTTCTTAAAAAAAAAATATGCTCACTTTCTGAACAATCCTTACAGATGCCATGAAAAAAAATAAACATAATAATCTTAATTAGTTAATTTCCTGCCCTTAAGGACTTAAAGTTTTAACTTTAATATTTCAATAATACAGTCACTGCACTTTCTACTAAAGTCTTCTTGACTCTGAGAGGAATTACAATGTGCCCAGACTGTGTTCAACTTGTGCAAACAACAAATGAGAACTGTAAAAAAATTCTGAAAGAGACAGTGAACGCAGGTCATTAAAAAAAAAATTCCCAAATCCATGTGTGGCAGCTGTCAGCTGTTGGAGGGAATAACAGAATATCTTGAAGGGTGTAGCCACATGAAGAAAACGCGATCTTGGGCTCACCACTAGTACCTACCAAATCAAAAAGATTGCACTCACAGGGCTGAGACTGGCCACCACCCACAGCTCCCCAGGCTACAGCTAAGCCACCATGGGCAGGTTCCAAGAAGCACCTGCCAGTGTGACCTCTTCTATTTTCCTTGAATCAGTAGGAGTTAGGGGTACAGAGAGAGTTATGTGAGAGGAAAGAACAGCTGTATACAAATCCTCTGCTGTGTTAGGAAATATTTCATGTTTATGTGGAACACTGTTAGCACATTTAAAACTGGGAGTACTTTCTAAATGATAGTTTCCAGTGGGAAAAGCCAGTGGCATACATTATATATATATGTGTATATATATATATACACACACATGTATATATGTACATATATATATACATATATATATGTATATATGTATGTATGTATATATATACACATACAGACTTTCAAAATGAAACCAAATAAGCCAGAAAGTGCAGAGAAAGTCCCATTTTCACTGGAGACCACCACAATGATGAATGAGCAAGGAGGAACTTGCAACATATGGACCTGGCCAGAAGGTTCCCCTAATTGTGCAGACTCCATAGCCAACCAGGGTAGGTGAGGGCAGGCTCAGAGTCAGGCTGGAATACACCTCACCGTTCTCTTCTCTACATGTCCAGGCAAAGATTCAAGGCTACAGAGGTAGACAGAAGTTTACATTGAAATATAGAGCAAAGAAAAAAAAATCCTTCACTTAACCTTTAGCTATGAGAGCCTATAATGTGCACAGACTTCTAGGGGTGGAGAGGCCCACAGGCAAGGAAGGAGCGACTCCTCCGAGGAGGGCACCCAATAGCCAAAGACTGCTGTGTGCCCAGGACATCCGTGAATACCCTAGCAGGTACTGATGTGGCCCGTAAGGCATGAGGAAACAGGCACAGTGAGGAAGGTGCTGGGGGTGGGCAGGCTGGGAAGACAGGGGACAGGACAGGAAGCATTTGCACATCCTGTCAGAGCCCATAGGGAGCCAGCAGAGGCTTCTACGTGAAAATAACACACTCAGACGTCCCTATGTGGAAGCTCCCCACCAACGGTAGAGATGATGGATTGGAATAGGAAACAGACCAGCAAGGAGCCTTCAGATGATGAGTCTCAGCTTTGACTGGGATAATAGAGACCAACACCAAGAAATGCATTTCAGAAGGAGACACAGTGCCTGGTGAGTGGTCAGAGGGCAGAGAGAGGGTATGGGGATAAGCAGTGTCTGGCCTGGTAGGTAAAAGAGGTCAGTTGCTGGGAAGGGGACATAACAGGATTGGGGGAGGGGTGGGAGACTATGACTGGGGGGTCAGAAGATAATTCATTTTGACTTCATGTACAGAGTTGGCTCTTTTGTTCAAGAGCAAGCTACCAGTCCATGCAAAACTGGTGAAAAGGCCTGCAGGAACAGTGGGGGATTATGGAGCCTCTCCGGCCCTGGACCACCCAACACTGCTCTCTAGGGACACTGCTACTCAGAAGTCCCTCCAACTTCTGCACCCCCATCAATGTCTGCAGAGCTCTGAGCGAACATCCGGCAGCCATCACTCGTCCTTTGTGGATCATATAACCTCTCAATCAATGCTGGTTGAAGAATGGAAAAAGAAACCATTTGGGTAGTTTCCTTACCACTCCCTCTGGGTGAAAAAAGCAAACAAACAAATCACTCAGCATACAGCAGGTGCTGAGAAAATGCTTGCCACCCCTTGTTTGGGAGATATTTGCTGCTTCCTGAACTCCTGACCCTGACCAGAACAATCGCTCACTGTCTGTTGTGAATCATCTCTTCTCTGCTTCTGCTGGTCCCTTTTGCACATCACTGCATTCGCCTTGTGACAATGGCCTTCTATTCATATTTTTTAAAAGTATTTGAGACCTTAGCTTGTTGGACCACTCACATGGTAAGTAGCTGTGCATGCCAATTTCGAGGACACAGCCATGCATAGAACTATGAAGACCCCCCTCTCAAGCAGCTTACATGTTGGTGAGGAAACAGGTATGAAGCAAATAGACAACTAATACATGCCATGTTGTACATGCCGTGGAAGAAAGTCAGGTAGGGTTTAGGAAGCAGGAGTCCATCAGGAATTGGGGAGGATGGGTCTCAAGAAGGCCGTGACTGGATTGTAGGCAGAACTACAACAGTTTATGCTTAACTGGACAAAAGGTCTCAACGGTCAATCTGAATGGCCAGGAAATAAAATCAATAGGTTGAGTTTAGGTTAGTTATTCATCTCCTATTTTTTTTTTAAAAAAAAACTTTTTTAGCCAAAATTTAAAAGCCAGGTGATTTCACATGAAAACTCTGATACTCAACTTCTCTTGAAAAATTACAGTACCTGGGACCCTTGGCCCATGTTCCTACAAAGCAATACCCAGCTATATTCAACAAGTACACCCTGGCCATAGTGCCCCAGTCCCTATTGCCTTGCCAGTACTGGAATGCCAAGTGTCACTGGTCACCGGGAATGTGCTACTCTGTTGCTCTGACCCACACCTCCATCAAAAGTGGAAATAAGAAGTGCAAGGGCACACCAGAGCTTCCTGGTGAGGGGTCACAGAGCTCCATTAGGATTCCTACCATGTCTCTGGCCCTGTGGGCCTGTGCCATAGCCTCCCAAGTTTGTGAGCACTTGTTCTTTAATTTCTAATGGAACGTAACTCTGGATCCCACCATGGCTCTGTGCAGATTCTCATTAGGGTTGTCATGGACAGTTGCTAATACAGACATGGTGCCGGAGCCTTTATTCTATCCAGTTGATAAAGGTTCACTCCCTAAAATTAAACAAATAATACTGAGAGAACATACAAATTCCCAGATTTAAAACCCAAAAGCTATCAAGAGGAATGAGGATTTCCTGAAGCTTCTTAAATTGCTTTCTGCAGAGATTTCACTTTTAACACATAAAGGCACACATGCACACACACAATTTTCCAGATGACTAGCATTTCTATAGGGAAAAACAAGGTGTCAGTTTTAGTACTGAAAATTTTAATAAGATGGCATATTGCATGGAGTTAATAACCTTGACTCTGCCTATGAGAACTTCTTCATTCATGTATACATTTTTGGGCTCCTAAGTCTTAGTCCTAAATGTTTGAGAGAAGAGATGAAAGTTATTGAGAAAAAAAATACATATGAATACACACACACATGCACATATATACCCATATACATACATACACTATGTATTTGATATACTGTGAAAAAGGCATAAAATATATAAAATCTTCATTATAAAATACATATTATCTACCCTACCAAATATATATGTATATATGTATATATGCGTATATATTACATACATATGTGTGTGTGTGTATAATATAAAGCAGAAATCACTTTTGTGAATCTTAAGAAGTTAAACTCAATTCTACAAACTCTACGCTGTGACATACAGGTGATAGTGAAAGTACGGGACAAAAAGATGGAGAACCACCTCACCTCCCACCAGGTGCACATGAATGAAAAACCAGGCTAAGTACTATATTATGTAAGACTGTGAAGAAAAGAATGAGAACGTACATGACAAAGACATAGATTCTAATAGTAAGAGCAGGGAAAACTGGACAAAAGGGACTCTGTCAAGGAAAACAATTCTGCAAAAGAACTGCAGCTTGATATCTGACCTCACCTGTCAGTGTATCTAAGAGGAACAGCTAGAGACACTCAAGAAAGCTGGGCTTGGGACAAGGAGAAAATCCTGCAGTAAGAAAGCTGAATTTCTGAATTCTGTAAGATAAACAATTCAGGGCTCATGAGGTCCAAGGACCTTTCCTACTTGTATCTTTGGGGATCTCAGCTGGTCTTATGTCCTTAAATATGTTAGACTCACACATTTCTCTTTTTTTATTTAAGATTTTATTTATTTATTCATGAGAGACACAAAGAGAGAGAGAGAGAGAGGCAGAGGCATAGGCAGAGGGAGAACCAGGCTCCCTGAGATAAGCCTGATGTGGGACTCGATCCCAGGACCCCGGGATCACGACCTGAGCTGAAGGCAGATGCTCAACCACTGAGCCACCCAGGTGCCCCTAGACTTACAAATTTATATCTTCAGGTGGAACCTCTCCCCCAAATTCCAGACCTGAATATCTACCACCTAAGTTGGTATCTCTAGTTGGTTGTCTTATGAGGCCCTGCAAAACAGATCATGCCCAGGCTGAGCTCCTGATTCTCTCCTTCCCGAGCCTGCATTAACTCTTTTGAGAATATAAAAAATGGGGACAGAGCGGGGACAATTCCAACCTTCTAGGCACCCAAGCCAAAAATATGGGGGTTATTCTTGTTTCTTTTTTGCACACCCTAAATAATCAATCCATCAGCCAACAACATCACCTGTGTCTTTGAAACACATGTAGAACCTGGCGCCATCCCACTAGGGCCTGGCTAACATCACCCCCAGACCATCAGAGCAGGCTCCTGAACTGCCTCCCCTCTGCTGTCCACCCCCCACGCACACCCTGCACTCTCTTCCTAATG
The DNA here is from genome assembly GCF_905146905.1 of Nyctereutes procyonoides. NCBI lineage: Eukaryota > Metazoa > Chordata > Mammalia > Carnivora > Canidae > Nyctereutes > Nyctereutes procyonoides. The sequence continues at coordinate 6,290,488 of NW_026575033.1, read as the reverse complement.
TAACAGAGTCCTGGTAACAAGGCAGATCCTGTCACTCTGTTCCATCTTTGGAAGCTTCTGAAAAGCCAGGGGCTTTACCATGCCCACAGGGCAAAGCACCCCCTCTCCCATGGCTCAGGCCATAGCACCTACTGATAACTTGGTGTTACTCAATATGCCCTGCTGCTACCTTCCAGCCCTTAATACTGGAAAGCTTAGCAGAAGCAAGAGCTTTCCAGTGGCCCCTCCCCTCTTCCCGATGAGATCCTTCTTAAAGACCCTACTATAAGTTATACTCTCCTGGGCACACACATTTCTTTCTCCTGCTTTGTTTCCCTCAGGGCACTTATTTGTCCAAATCTTTGAGTAAAAGGCCATGGGAAACTGGGGGACAAGTTTAGACACCATGCCAACACCTACACCTACAGTGAGGCCTGGACTGAGGAAGTGACAGGATTGAGGACCTTTCAGGAGTAGAACGTACAGGGTTTGGTAACAGTGTGAGGGGCGTGGGTGGGAGTCAGTAACATGGGCGAAGCTTGACAACCTTCATGGAGATGGACAAGGCCAGAGGGATGAGGGAAGGAGAAGGGAGAGGAAGGGTGGGCACAGCAGTCCAATTTCTGAACATGTTAATTAAGGCACATTAACATATGTACTAATATATCCTTCTTAGAAACAGCTCAGAGCCTAATAAACTCCTCCAAAGTAACTGCTAAAGTTTAAGTTACTCCTAAATTTCACAAGCCCAAAGACTCACAGGGGCTCAAATTCACTAGGCATAAAGGTTACAGGTAACACTCTATCATCCAGAACAACAACAACAAAATTACAAACACCAGAAAAATGTGGGAAATGATGATTTGCAGAAGACCAGAGTGTCCCTAGTGCTTGAAACTATGTAGAGAATAAAAAAGAAGTGGCTCTGTTCTCCAGACTTATATTTAATAGGTTCTAAATCCAGCACAGATTTGACCTTTGCTTTAAATAGATTTTCTTGGAGAGGAGGGAAGAAAACATTGATTCATCGGAGACTCCTGAACGACCTACTGTTCACATTACTTGAAATAAAGTCTGCTTTAAATCAGAATTCTTGAGACACAGAAATAAATATACCAAGAGGTTTCTAATTCTATGCTTTCGCCAGCTGATTATTTTCATTCACAACAGTGGATGAACTCGATATGGTCTTTCCAGAAGAAGGCCCATGGCCACAGAGAGAGCACACAGAGGAATCAATCAGATCAATGCCATCCAGGCTCAGACTTCAGCTTGTCTTGTGATCAACACTTTCAATAGAACAAATATGAGAAGTATGTGAAATGGAGATGACTCTTCAGGGGTTTCTAAAGCCCATGTTAATTTAGCAACGTTTGAGGAGTAAGGGAGACCTAGGAGCAGAAATGTTTCCAGTCCGATTGAAAAAGGTTAAACCAGAATTGTTCAATACCAGGACTGTTCACTCAGGAAATGGGAAACACACAAGCTTTCCCACTCAGCTAAATGCAGTCATTAAGATCAATGCCATAGATTTAAGGGCTAATTAGGCAGTTAATATATAATCCTGGTCCTAAACCTTCTTAATCTATTTCTTAGCAATTTTGAGTGTTTCACTGCTCATTTTAAACCATTGTCAGAAGACAGAGAGACAAAACACAAATATATATCAAACAGATGTATGCCTTACAAGCTATTTGCTTCTGTTTGAGGAAGAATTTGAAAATGCACTTTGGGTACCAGGTAGATAAAGGACCTCAGGGCACCAAACAGGTAATAAAGGAACAGCTACAACGTTAAGAAGTAGTGGGGTCTATAACCAACTGGGAAATGTCTGTCTCACCCACCAATATTCACAGTGCTATCCAAACAGAACACTACTACATGCTGCATTTGGCCCACTATCAATTTGACACAAAAATCAAGCATGATCAGAGACTCACAACTAAAAAAAAGGAAATGATTCATACAGCATTTTTCCAAAATGATGAAAGTTTCTTTTTTTTTTCCTATGCAAGCTAGTGTATCTTATTTATTTTTTATTAAGTTTTAAATAATAGGGACGCCTGGGTGTCTCAGTGGTTGAGCGCCTGCCTTCGGCTTAGGGCATGATCCTGGAGTCCCGGGATCGAGTCCCATGTTGGGCTCCCTGTATGGGGCCTGCTTCTCCTTCTGCTTATGCCTCTGCCTCTCTCTCTGTGTGTTGCTCATGAATAAATAAATAAAATCTTTTAAAAAGTTTTAAATAATAATTCTAGTAAAGTTAACACACAGAGTTATATTAGTTTCAGGTGTACAGTACAATGATTCAACAATTCTACATGTTACTTAGTGCTCATCATGATAAGTGTACTCAATTTTTCTGAACAACAAACATCACAACATGCTTTCCCAGATGCCACCACTTGTGATGGAACATCACCCTCTTAGTGGTTATAGGAAAGGAATGGTTTCTGGGCAATTCAGTTGAGATGAGGACTCATACCTATAATCATTTCAGAGCTCTAATGAGAAGAATCAAATACAAATCTGTAGACTTAGGGATGCCTGGGTGGCTCAGCAGTTGAGCATCTGCCTTTGGCTCAGGGCATTCTCCCAGAGTCCTGGGATCGAGTCCCACATTGGGCTTCCTGCAAAGAGCCTGCTTCTCTCTATATGTATCTGCCTCTGTGTGTGTGTGTGTTTCTAATGAATAAATAAAATCTTTAAAAAATAATTTAAAAATAAAAAATCAGTCGACTAAAACAAAGAGTAAATATACGAACTAACATACACACCCACAAAAGTACACACTGAATCCAATAGAAGAATATTACTCTCCACCAATTCAAGCATTTTGAGAACCTTATGTATATAGAAGACAACAAGCAAAAGGACCAACTGTAGCCCATACACCCAGGCCTGATGTAGAGACGGAGTAAAAACCACTCACCTACACTATCAACCAGAGCCTCACCTTGGACATTGCTATGCTCACAAGCTTCATGCCTCAGGGCAATGTGTTTACATAGAGTTTTCCTCCTAATCTTTTTGTCTACTTTATCCCACACACGTTACTAAAATAACCTCAAATTGCACTATTAGCTCGTCATTTTTCTGTTTGTGGTCTTTTGGTATCAATTTATGTCCTATCAAATGCAATATTTGGAGACCAATTTAATGTTTCCTCTTCTTGTTTTATGGTTTACCGTATTAGAGCTTCCAACCTTTTACAGCAAACAACCACAGAATCTCTCTCATTGCATTAAGAATTTTTCCTTCAAAACCAAGGAAAGATTATTAGATATAAAAGAAAGTCATAAATGAATGTGAAACCAGCCAGAAGGGACCTAGCCTGTACCACAGGCCAACCCTGAGCTCCTGGCCCCAGGAGAGCACTACCTCATATTCCCTAAGTATCTTAGCCATCTATGGTGGGGAGAAAGCTTTAATGTTGCTGTAAACCAATACACACATGTGAATCCTCAAAGCGGGCTTCACAGTACAAGAACTTTTGGGAAAGACATACTACAGCTGAGAACCAGGTTCCACATTCCTTAGGGTGTAACTCAATCAGTCAGCCTGCACAAACTCACAAACGACTGCTTTCTGAAGAAAGCTAGCAGAGGAGTGTACCAGAGGGTGCGGGCCTAATCACCAGCAGTATGCCCCATGGAGAGAAAAGAGCCTGCAATAAAGAAGGTGGGGAAAATGACTCTCGTATGAGTTTTAAGAGTTTTCATGACAGATGAAGAGAACTGTGGCCAATTAAAGCAGCAATACAACTAAGAAAAACAACTGTGGGCCAGTGCACCAGGCTGCTCCAGTCACTCAGTCTGGAAGGTGATGAGGGTCCCAGAGCCAGACCACGGGAAAGGATTTTGTGCCTGATTACCACCTCTCAAAACTATATGGTGTTTGGAGAGGAATACAGAGGGAGGATCCAACTAACAATAGGAACCCATGGGAAGGTTGAGAAGACATACTTTGGAAATGGAGTGTGGCTGATACAAACTCTTGACTAAATCTTCTAGAGTCTTTGCTAATACTCCAAGTACTTCTTACTAATAGGGTCTAAATTACAAGGAGTGGCAATCATTTTTTTTCCAAACTTCACTTTGCTTCAGCTATAGTTACACACATATAGTTACACGTGGAAACTGATATGCAGTAATTTTGCTTCATTTTGACGTTTTTCTTCTACATGCTAGCCAAAGACCAGAGTGTTTTTTTGGCCTGGATTATATCCAAACACAGTCACTTGGTAAAGACTCATTCTTCTATCAGAAGGTGAAGCAGATCACATCCCAAGCAGTCAGTCCAAAGTTTTCCTCTTTTCCCATGTGTTTTAAAAGGTACACAAGAGGGATCCCTGGGTGGCGCAGCGGTTTGGTGCCTGCCTTTGGCCCAGGGGGTGATCCTGGAGACCCGGGATCGAATCCCACATCGGGCTCCCGGTGCATGGAGCCTGCTTCTCCCTCTGCCTATGTCTCTGCCTCTCTCTCTCTCTCTGTGACTATCATAAATAAAAAAATAAATTTTTTTTTTAAAAAAGGTACACAAAATGCAACCACTGAGGTTTCTTTTTTCCAATCTCTTAGATCACGGTTTTCACATATCTTCAGCAAATAAATCATTTTGAGGTGTCCTCAAAGATGTGTTTACTTTGTTTTAATAAGGGACAGGAGGGAGGTAAAAAGCAAAAAACTAAATACTTGTATCTAAGGAGGAGAAGGAAACAAACCTGTCCACAGTTCACATTGGCACTATTTCTCTTTTCCACCAGGAGCCAACCACCATTCCTATAAGTACACTGGAAATTGCACGAAGGGCTCCCTGCAGCTTTACTTCCCTGGCAATGGACTGAGCAACAGGAACCACTATCTTGAACCCCACAGCAGTCAGGACTGGAGGAATACACACAGGTCATGCCATTACCTAAAATTATGTACCTGTCAATCTGCAAAAATTAGGAGTGTGGAAATACCAAAATAGGCACTAAGTGAGGGGCATACAAACATTTCATTCTGCCTCCAACATGGGAAATATATTCTAAAACATTAGCACTAATCCCAAGTTCATTTTCTGATACAAGAACTCTAGGGTAACAGATCAAAGACATTCATTTTCCTCATACCCACACTGTCTGGAGTCTTAAAAGCACAGGCAATGGAACCCCGTAGGGCCTTTTGCCACTGCTCTGCTCTTAATATTGGTTAAGTTGGGCATAGCTTTTTCTTTCTTTTTAAAATTTTCCCCTGTTTCCCAATCTTCAAAGACTCTTTTATCTAGAAAGCAGTCTAGAATTCCCAGTTTTCGTGGATACCCTTTCAAGAAGAATCAGTCACTTGAATACCAACTGTTTTCCTCTCTTCAGAATATGTACTAGGGCGTACTGCTAGATTGAGTTCTCTGCAAGGAGAATTTAGGCAGGGAGTGATTGGCACCTTGAACCCATTCAACCTGAAGACTTCAGTCCTATTTAGATGCATAGAGCCCCCTTCATAATACCTTCAAAGAAACCAAATGTCCATACCGAGTGCAACCCAAACTCAAATAGCCAGGAACTGACAAACCTAGACTGAGATGAATAAAACTTGAAATGTAGAAGGAACTTCATGAGGATGGCGCAAGTTCATTGCTTTATTTAAAAAAAAAAAAAAAAACAAAAAAAACTGAGGTAGGAAGAGCTCATGATGGCATGGCCAGTTAGCTATGGAGGCTACAGAATACTTCCCTCATCTAGAGGCGTTTAGCACTCAACACTGTTTTCTTCGCTCCATCTCTCGCCACTATTCTCCAAACATTGAACACTGCAACCATAACTCATACCACCCTGGTTTCCATGACCTTCATTTTAACTTCCCTTTAGTCACTATAAGTCTCCCAGGGCTGCCATAACTGACCATAAATGAGGTGACTGAAAACAACAACAACAAAATTATCTCAGTTCTCAGGGCTAGAAGTCTGAATGCAAGGTGTCAGCACAGCCATGTTCTCTCTAAAACATGTAGGGGTGAATACTTCTTAGCCCGTAGGTCCTTCCTATTTTCTAGTGGGTTGCCAGAAATTTCAGCCTTGTAGCTGCAGTGAATTCTGTCTCTGCCACCGCTCCCTTTCTTGTATGCATTCATCTCTTCTCTTCTTATAAGGACACCAGTCATTGCACAGGACCTGCTTAACTCTAACATGACCTCATTTTAACTAATTACATCTGCAATGAACCTATTTACAAACAAGGTCACATTCTGAGGCCCTGAGGATTAAGATTTCAACATATCTTTTGGGGTAGGCACACCTCAACCCATTAAACCTCACAATTAGCACAGCCACACCCAAGAAATTATAACATGAAATTTCCCTTTCCTTCCCTCTTACTCAATTTCTTCTACCCCCCTCAACACTGCCTGCCTTGTTTTTAACATGTGTTTTGTTCCATAAGCCCCTGAAGACTTCCTCTTAGGCCTTTCTTGGCTTGGGTCGTTCTCTAGTTAACCTGGATTTCACAAATATTGATGCTGTCCCAATCCCCTTGGCCTTCATATTTCTACATTTCCTAATCCACCATCAACAATCTATATTCTCAACTCATTCTCAATCTACAGACCATCAAAGGAGAAAGACACTAGCAATACCAACTGGTCCCACTTAATATCACTTGACCTGGAATGGGCCCAGTATGGTAACCTTGAGCCAGGCCTCTCTTGATCTTCCATCATCATGCCTTAGTTTCAGAGCATTCATTCATTCAAAAGAATATTTACAAATACTGTATGCATCTAGGCATTTAAGCTTATGTTCAAGATCAATAGTACACAAGATTAATATACTCTCCCTCCCAAAATTAAGTGTATATCAGGAATATGAACAAGTAAACATGTAGTGTTAAGTGTCTCAGGCATGTAGGGAAGACCCACATCAAAGGAAGTTAAATTATCTCCCCCAAGAGTCTGACCCTGGCCTTCTTTTGATACTTCTGCCTTAGTGATAGCATTCAATTCCAAAACTGCCAACGCTGTTTCCAATGGTTGGCACTCAACCCTAGCCTCCATTTTCCCTCTGTGCTTTCAAACTAGATTTCTCCTGGCTATTTCTGGCAGGATGTCCCAGCAGTACCTGGAATTCGTGTAAGCCCAACACAAAGACCATCCCCTCAATTGCCAGTCTTTCCCTGCACTATTGTCCTCACTACCACTATGCTTTCAGTCATTCAAACTCAGAATCCTGGTATCCTCCTTCTCTTTCATCTGGCTGCCTTGACCCAGTGCTTAACTGGCTTCCAAGTTCAAGTTTTAAATTCTTATTAGAAAAATTTATATTCATTGTTTGTTTGTTTCTTTTTTTATCTCCATAGACTGGATCCATGTTCTCATTAATTCACTGTGATTATTATAAAGATATCTTCACCAAATTTCCTTTGCTCAGATCTCTACTACTGCAATACAATTTATAACTAACTTAAATTTTTATAGCATGTTAGAGCTTATAAAATACTTTCACAAAAATTTCTTTTCATCCCCACATCAGCCTACATTGATTGACAGAGTAAGAATTAATCTTCTCAGAAATGACCTGAGACATTAAGTGCCAAGCAAGTAGCAGCAGAGCAACCATTCATTCAATACTAATTTCAAATGCAGAGATCACCAGCCACATTGCTGCCAAAGTCATCTTCCCAAAGAGTTTTTCTGATTCTCTTCATAAAACATGAGCTCACAAGCCAGCCACCCTCTAGGAGATGTCTTCCAGAGATGGCTACAGCAGCTGTCACCTCTACTCAGTTCCACCAGTCCTGCCCTCCTGCCTCAGAAGAACCCCATCCATTGGAGCTGCTCTCAGGCCAGAGCCAGGGCTGGGAGGGAAGTGCCAGTAGCTGAACCAGCAACATTTACTTTGGCACCTTGGGTCTAGGTAATGCAATAAACTCAACAACTCTCCAATGGGGCCTTTTAAGTCCATAAACTCAGCAATACTCCCAGCCACATACTCCACCTGCTACCAGACCCATCACTAAAGACCTCTACTCTTCTCCCACCTCCATATTTCACAACTGCAATTGCCACCCCAGGTATGGATATGTGTTTGACAGCATACTCCATGACTACTCAGTTTGGCAACAGGCAACAAACATTTAATAGCAATCCAGTAATCATCAAGTGCTTTGCAGGTCCTTGGAACACAAAGTTAAGGGCCAACCAGGAACTACCTGTACCTCCATTTCCCTATCCATTGCAACCTATGTGGTCTGAGCTACCATGGGGAGCTCCATTCCATTCATCTTAAACTTCTTAAATCCCTTCATTGTGGTCATGATTAGAATCTGACTTTCCCTCAAGATATCACTTTGCCTCATACTCCTGTAACATTTTCTGTCTCTCCTGCACTTCTTATCCCCTTTGCACCACATCAGCACAGTGATTTCTCCAGAACCTTTCGACCTCGAAACTCCCACCATCATCTTTCCTTCCTTTCAAGTACATTGTTTATCCACTAACACCCTTGTCCCCATATTCTTTGCAAATATTGAATTATCTTTTTCATGTTCTCTTTTTGATGACAGAGGAAATTAAAGATCGTTAAAGATGGTTCACTTCAAACATTGGCAAAAGACCATGTGGAGGCACTTTCCTATATAAACCCCTAATAGAGGATACTGGCCACCTGTCTCTCACCTGCTTCCCTTTATTCACTTTATACTTCACCAAGACAGAGATCCTCTACACTCTCCAAATGATCTTCACATTCATATATTTTCCCAAAACCTTCTTCTACCACCTCCTGCCTGTTGGAAGACCATTCATTCTTCCAAAAGGATTAAAATGCCTCTCCTTTTGCACCAATGCTTCCCTGATCACAAGGATTTTTGTGACAACCTTCCAATCAGTTATATTCAATCTGTACACACATAAGCAAGATTTTGGGAAGCTTGGAAGCCAGGCTGAGGGTCTTAAAAAGGAGGAAACTCTTAGGGGTATTAGACCAGCACTGCCCAATAGAACTTTCTATAATGATACAAATATTCTTCTGTACTGTCCACATGTGGCCTCTGAGAACCTGAAATGTGGCTTGGACAATGAAGAAACAAATACTTCAATTTAACTTAAATAGTCACATGTGGTTAGTGGCAACCATAGTGAGCAGACTTCTAGATTAAGTTGATGCCATGGTAGAAGAGTTTAAAAAGGTGAGTCTGATGCAGTAGCAAGGAAGACAGTGTGCTGGGTGCACAGCAAGGGAAACTACCTAGCTAGGAATCCCTGGAAGTGATCTGGGTGGGATACTTTCCTTTCTTTAGAAAGGAGAAGAAATACATGACTCTGCCCCATCACCAAAGCACTAGGAAAAGAAAAGCACATACACAAAAAAGGAGTAAGAGGCTTCTAAATCCCATTAAAAAAAAACCTACAGAAAACATCTTTTTGTTTGCAAGTTTTAACTCATCAAATTGAGTTTCCTATTGAATATCTATCTACCAATGAGAAGTTCATAGTTTCATCAAGTCAAATACAAAACTAATTATTTTCTGGAGAAAAATGCATAAAATGTAAAATCATTTAATATGCTATCTACCTTTTCCTTTTCACTCTGGCAAAATTAAAACTTTTTGTTCAGGCACATATAAAACAATAGATATCTGATGAAGCATGGTGAGGCTAGGGAGAGATAGTAGGGTGTTACGATATGCTCACAAAAAATAAACCTGTTGCCAGGGAAATGATTAGAATGTCCTAGGGGAGAATTCACGTGTGGTCTCCGAACCAGATTACATCTCAGACTTCTCGACAGAGCCCTGAAATGACTTGCTTATTTCCTTTCTATCCTCCACCTCACACAGTGGTCTGTACCTTTCCAATGCAATTCAACTCAGAGGGAGAGCTACTGAATAGAGCCAATTTAGAAATATCTAAGCCAGATGGGAAAAAGAACAATCTAGCTCATCCTTCCTCAGATATCTGTGAAATGTAAGGACATTTGAAGATATGTTTAAGCTCTCAAATTAGAAACATATTCCTTAATTTGAAATTTCAATCTTCTGATCTGTACTGCCAATAAGATTATCTGATAATCATTACCTACTTGTCAGATTACTTATCCTCCAAGGCACTACTGATTTTTTAAATAAATAGATAACTTAATTAATCATATCAATTTGATTTATATAATATAAATCAAAAGGAAAAAATACTAATCAGGGAATTTCCATTTAAAATGTTCTTTTTTTGATGAAAGGTTCAGCACAGGGAGTAGAGTCCATGGTATTTCAATAGTGTTGTATGGTGACAGATGGTAGCTATGCTTGCAGTGAGTGTAGCATAATGTGTAGACTTCTCCAGTTACTATACTGTACACTTGAAACTAATGTAAAGTTGTGTGTCAACTGCACTTCAATAAAATAAAATAAATGACAAAATAATTTTTTTTTTGTGGCCTCTGTATCAACCCATTGGAAGCAATCTGGCCCACCTGCCTTCTAAAGGTGAGCTCATCCAGCTCATGAACTCCAGCAGAGCCTGAGGAACTACTTTCAAACACCTTCACTCTCTCAAATATATTCATCAAAACAAAATTATTTGCCCACATCTTCTAAAATTTGTGTGTATGATATGCTTTCATAATTCTTCCCTATTTATAGTGGAATGTTTTCACTTTCTATCAGAAACACAGAAGATATTAACTAGAAAAGGTTGTCTCATCACATTTCCCAAAATATAAAAATGAGAAAGCTACTTCAGAAAGCATATAACTTCCACAGAGTTGCCAGCATCTGAAAATAATTGGAGGTATTTCCCGAGGTACTGCTCTGCACCTGGCCTGATTTGTTTCTGTCTGTCCTGTTCTACAACTCTTCTATCGACCAGGCTTTATTTCAACAGCATAAATGTGTAAACACAGGATGCCCTCTGGAAAAGAAGAATGTTAGATATTTTTAAGCATTTGAGTTTGACAACTGCAGGACAGTGGCCCCAGAGAAATTTAACTTGGCTCCTGCTCAGCCACCCGGCATTACAGGTCACACGATGCAAATCCTAAGGACAAAGCCAACATGACAGACGTACACGCTGTTGCCATTCCCAAAATTCTGTCCCACTAGGGCCTCTCTGTCACCTCAAGAGGGCTGTGTTTACTTTATATGTTCACCTTTATTATAAAACCTGAATGCTAATAAGCTGTAAGGCACACTTCGGTGAAGTGATCAGAATTTAGGGACAGAGGAGTAAGAAAAAACAGGATTATTCCATCTAGTTACAGAATACTCCCATGAAAACAGAGAAGTAAAGAGAAAAGAGAAAAAAATAAAGCATCCTTTAAGGCTGTCTTATATTCACTTGGTGACTACAGTTTGCTTTTAAATTACTCAGAAGAATTATTGAACCTGGTATGTTCAAGAGCTTGTTAGTGGGGCACCTGGGCAGCTCAGTTGGTTAAGCATCCAGCTCTTGATTTTTGCTCGGGTCATGATTTCAGGGTTTTGGGACTGGGCCTGGAATCAAGCTCCATGCTCAGCATAGAGTCTGCTTGAGATGCTCTCTCTCTCTCTCCCTCTGCCCCTGCCTACCCCCCTTGCTCTCATGTGTGCACGCATACACACAAACACACGTTCCCAAATCAATCAAGCAAGCAATCAAATATTAAAAAAAACCTCAAAAATAAGATCAGCTTCTGGGGACCAGAGGGAAACAAAGACAACATGGTTAAAGCCCACAATCAACTGTTAGCTTCACCATGTCTCCCAGTTCAATTCTATTTGCTATTGTAGTCATATTGCAATTTTGAAAAATTACTCAAGTTTCACTTTCTTGATAGCCAAGACATGGAAAGAAATGTACTGGTCAGGACTTGAAAGTGAGGAAGAACAGTCAATCAACACTCTTTCTCATGAAATTTTACTCTCATTTTACTCTCCAAGTCTGATGGGAGTTTCATAGTCTAGAGACAGAATAAATAAGAAACTCAAGTCTGTTACAGGGACTGTAAAGCGACAATTTACTAATAACTATTCAAAGAAAGAAATGGGAGGACAAGTGTGGCAGGGAGCCCATTCTAACCCTCATGTGCTGAAAAATGTGGGACAACAGGAATCGGAGACATTTCAATACCAATTTCTTTCAAATAATTCAAGGCCTAATACCTTGATTTGGGAGCCTAAAACTAATTGGAATGGAAACAACATACTATTTGCGGGGCATAATTTATAAAAATGCTGAATTTGCATGCTTTATCCCATTCACAACTGAAGACAGAAGAAAGTGCCCTAGATCCTCACAAACAGTTTCTTGGGGGCAAGCATCTGAACCCTCACTGGGAACCCAGAAAAGACACCATGAGCAGGATGAACTGTTCACAATAACCCAAAAAGAGACAGAGGTCTGATGGCTTCTCTGAGTGCTGAAACATTACTTTGGGAAGAAAATGCAGATCCTCTAATGGTTGGGCATCAACATTAGACATCAACATCATGAAAACTGCTAAACCATTCCACAGATTCATTCTATTGGGGGGATGTAGCTGCAGTGGAATCAAATTGATTCCACACTGCAGTCAAGCTCTTGACTATGATCTGCTAAACTGCAACAACAACAACAACAACAAACAAACCACAATGTGTTTCAGAAACATAAGCTTAATGATGACACAATAGCACATTGACTATATAATTTTCAACTAAACGTTCTGTACCATCTTTCATTTTTTCCCCTAAAATCCTTTTCATCTTTTTCTCCTGTCCCTATGTGAAACCCAATATAACTAGGACCACACAAGCAAATAAATACACATTTTGGATAATGGGGTTTTTCTTATACATTAGTTCAGTAGCTATTTTTCAGTTTTTTTTTTTTATTTATTTATGATAGTCACAGAGAGAGAGAGAGAGAGAGAGAGAGAGGCAGAGACACAGGCAGAGGGAGAAGCAGGCCCCATGCACCAGGAGCCCGACGTGGGATTCGATCCCGGGTCTCCAGGATCACGCCCTGGGCCAAAGGCAGGCGCCAAACCGCTGCGCCACCCAGGGATCCCCCAGTTTTTTTTTTTAAAGATCTTTATTTACTTATTCATTTATGAGAGACAGAGAGAGGCAAAGACATAGGCAGAGGGAGGAGAAGCAGGCTCCATGCAGGGACCCGGATGTGGGACTCGATCCTGGGACTCCAGGATCACCCCCTGAGCCGAAGGCAGATGCTCAATGACTAAGTTACCCAGGTGTTTAAACTCCATTGTCATGAGTCATCCTTTACCAGACTAAATCATTCTCTCTACTCACTGATAGGTGTTTTGATGAGATAGATGGAGGGGCACAATTAAATTAGTGTCTGGGGTAAGAAGTGAACTTACTACAGGAACCAGCAGGGTAGACTGGGAGCAATAAATGCTAATTTGTAAAATATCATGAAATTAGGGTAAATTAGTAGGGTTGCAGGACTTCTGGTATCACATTTGTTGGGATTTTTTTTTTTTTTTTTTTTTTTTACTTCTAGCTCTATAATTACATCGGTTTTATGTAGGACAGGATTACAGTAATGAGACTCGATTTCCTGTGTGGAATATAGAAACCAGAGTCATTGCTTTGCAGCTACAGCAATTGGTCTCATTTGCCACATCATGGTGATCTTGTAACCCATCCAGAATCTATGTGAAGTTAAGCAATAATTATCATGTACAGTCCCATACAAATATATAGAAGGCCATCAGTGGGCAACCGGGAATAGCTCCTATAGAACTCTGCCAACAGTGCAATCTAGAAGCCACAGGGCAACCAGAGGTAAAGAAGAATGTATTCTGTTCCTTCCTCTTCTTGCCTCTTCCGTCCTGGTGGGAAAGAGGCAGGACTGGAATGGAAAGGCAGTGCTAATGCAGGAATTCTGGGCTTTTTCAAGCTAAAACACACTTCATATTTTCATTCTGAAGAAGGAACCTGCAAAAATTATTTTCAGGGAATACTGATCATAAAACCTACCAGATGAACAAACATTTTTGTCTCTGTCCTGCTCCTTTCATCTTTGCCAGCAATGCCTTATATTATCTCTGTCTCCCAGAGTCTCCCAAACCACTCAAGTCTGTCCACTCCTACTCTGTAATTGCCTCCTTCTTCCTCTGTGACCTGGGCTTTTCCGGTCTTAAATAAGCATGTTCACAGTCTTGAAATGTTTTAATAGCTATCATATGCAAGGGAAATTAGATTGAATATATTAGTGCAAAACAGCAGAACTGAGACGTACTGGTACAGAGTTTGACCCTGTCCTAGAGTCAACTTTATCTTTACTCTAAGAGAAATAAAACCAGCGCCTGCCAACCAGTATAGGCAGCTCCAGAATTTCTACAAAACAAACTTAGAAAATGAAGAAAATAAATGGGAGTTAGAATTAAAAGTTAGGAAAGAGGAAAATTTAGTGCTTTTGTTTTAAAAAAGGTATACATTTAAAAAATGCATTTCTTGGGCAGCCCGGATGGCTCAGTGGTTTAGTGCCACTTTTGGCCCAGGGTGTGATCCTGGAGACCCAGGATCGAGTCCCACGTCCAGCTCCCTGCATGGAGCCTGCTTCTCCCTTTGCCTATGTCTCTGCCTCTGTGTGTGTGTGTCTCTCATGAATAAATAAATAAATAAACCTCAAAAAAATGAATTTCTTATAGTTTTGGATTTAACTTCCCTTGCTTAATGTGCTAGAAAAAAACTATCTTCCCACCCTCAATTCCATCCTCAAAGAGAAATGGGAAGACTTTGCTAGCACACCAACACATAAAGATGATGCCATAGGAGGTATCCAATACTTAAGAAAAAAGTTTATGATGCTACAGTCTGAAAAAACAAAGACTTGGGATGCCTTTTTAGGGTACCTTATAAGAACAGCTGAAATGGAATCAGTATCCCTGGATATCTTGTGTTTCCCTTCTAGGAAAAAACTAAAATCCTCAAACAAGACAAAACCACGCAAAGCAGCAAAGAAAGAGATGAGAGACAGAAAAACAGGCAGACACTAACTCCTAGTAGATGCCCATATAAGATGCGTGCTATGGCCAACAAAGTCCCCTGTTGAACAAAACTGCACCATGCTCCTTGGTACCTCCCCAGAGGCTGAGGCACAACTAAGGCATGACATACAATAGACTATGAATAAGAAGTGAAGTAAAAAACCAAAAAACAAACAAACAAACACAACCCAACTTTCAGTAATGAAATGGACAAGGTAAGAGCACTATGATTTCACATATGGTCCAAGCCATCAGTGTTAGGGACCTAATGCAAGTTGGAAAACCATCAGGTTGTGAATCCAGGTGAAGCACTTGAATAAAATAATGCATCTAAGCACACAGACTGCAAGGAAATCTATAAGCTTCTCATTAAAGTATAAGTAGGAACACATACATCCTTTTTTTTTTAATTTTTTTTTATTTTTATTTTTTATTTATTTATGATAGTCACAGAGAGAGAGAGAGGCAGAGACATAGGCAGAGGGAGAAGCAGGCTCCATGCACCGGGAGCCCGACGTGGGATTCGATCCCGGGTCTCCAGGATCGCGCCCTGGGCCAAAGGCAGGCGCCAAATCGCTGCGCCACCCAGGGATCCCGGAACACATACATCCTTAAAGACACTGAGAGTTGCTAGTTACCAGGTTTTCCCCTCAGGAAGTCAAACTAAACTAAGAGCTCTCCCAGTCAGGCTCAGCAAATTTATTTAAATTTAAAATCACACCATTGGCAATACAGAGTTGACAGCTAAAACATGGTAAAACATTCTTCCAAAAGTAGTTTCTTTTTATGTAGCTAAACTCAAATACTCACTTATTTGGCAAATAATAGTAAACATTTAAAACAGTAGGGCACCATGCCAAGATTTTCAGAGAATGTCAATTGAACCAGGGATGCCTGGGTGGCTCAGTGGTTGAGAGTCTGCCTTTAGCTTAGGGCATGATCCTTGGGTTCTGAGATAGGGTCCTGCATCAAGGTCCCTGTGGGGAGCCTGCTTCTCCCTCTGCCTATGTGTCTGTCTCTCTCTCTGTCTCTCAAGAATAAATAAAATCTTAAAAAAAAAGAATATCAACCAATATATGCTATCTTCATATATCTTAAAGTCTAAGAAATAGAATATATACCAAAAATAACTATAATACAAAGTACTAAAGTACTAAGAGCCAAAAAGAAGTAAAGTTAAGTAATAAGGATTTTTTAAAGTAGATATTAACTTAACAAAGCCTTCACATCTGGGCTACGTTTTAACAGAGTGGTAGATTATGAGCACAGGAAGAAAAGAAGATGAGAAAGAGGGAAATTGGAGTAAAAGAAACCACAAAATGGGCACCCTCAGTTTCTATACCAGAAATGGTCACTATCTTCATTTAGTGGGAGTAGAAAGAAATATAATGGGAATTGGTGGGCAAATAAGACAAGGCTAGCTTATTGGAGCATCCTGAAGGTGAGCTCCAGAAGTTGAAGCTTCCTTCTAAAATTATTAAAATGTATTTTAAAAGTCACCAGATCAAAGTAGTGTTTTAAAAATATTAGATGGGTTAAAACACTGAACAGTAAAGAATGGAAAAGTAAGGGGCCTGAAGCTATAGTGACAACACAGGAAGAAGGGTGAGGGAGAGTCAACTAAGAACACAGCAGCAAGAGAGAAGGAAAAGAACACATTTCCCCTCTGACTCAATCCACACAGCTGCAGGGCCTTGACAGTGGGGTGAGAGGCTGCTGTACAAAACAGCTTATTTAATAACTGCTAGGCAGGAAAAGATTCCCAGGCTCTGAAAGGCAGCTTTAATAACAGCATGTTTAGATAAAAATATTATTACTCAGATTTGTTTGAAGTGGGAATATCATCATTCAAAAAGTAATTACCTGCACTTATTAGAATGGCCAAAATCTGGAATGCTGACAACATCAACTGCTGGTGAGGATTTAGAGCAACAGGAACTCTCATTTATTGCTGGTAGGAATACAAAACGTTGTAGCCAATTTGGAAGACAGTTTGGCAGTTTCTTATAAAACTAAACATACTTTTACATAAAATCCAGCAATTGCATTCCTGGGTATTTACCCAATGGAGTTGAAAACTTATGTCCACACAGAAACCTGCACCTGGATGTTTATAGTAGCTTTATTCATAACTGCTAAGATCTGGAAGAAACCAAGATGTCCTTCAGTAGGTAAATGGATAAACTGTGATATATCAAGACAAAGGAATATTATTCAGTGATAAAAAGAAATTACTTATTGGCCATAAAGAGACAAGGAGGAACCTTAAATGTGTATTACCTAAGTGAAAGAAGCCAATCTGAGAATCCTAGATACTGTGTGATTCCAACTATATGACATCTGGAAACATTGAAAACTACCGAGGCAGAAAAAAAACCACACTGGTTACCAGGGGTTGGGGAAGGCAGGGAAGAACAGATGATACACAAAGGATCTTTAGGGCAGTGACACTATATGACACTATAATAGCAGATACTTGATATTCTATATTGGTTCAAACCCATAGAATGTGCACCAAGAATGAACCCTAAAATAACCATGGGCTTTGGGTGACAAGGATGGGTCAATGTGGGTTCACTGACTGTAACAAATGCAAAATGCACCACTCTGGTGAAGGATGGTGATAGTAGGGGAGGCTCTGCATGTGAAGGGGTAAGGGATATATAGGAAATCTGTACCTTTCCTTCAATTCACCTGTGAACCACAAGCTGCTCTAAAAAATTTTTAAGTATCAGCTTTTAAAAATGACCAAAGAAGAAAGTTACTCCCAAGTTATGTCCCAGAAAACCATGGAATAGGGTGCTCATAGAAATCGTTCCTCCACTGAAGCAAAGACTAAGATGAAAATACTGACATGATCAAGTTTTGGGAACTCTAGGATTTAATTTAAAAACCTACAGTAACTAGGGAGTGCTTAGTGAAGATAAAGGTGGCTGAATTTCAGTAATAGAGCACTGTGGCCTTTTTGCTTCCCTGCCTGCCAGTCCCCATTCCCTGGCACCACGCTGTGGCCATGAGGATGATGGCCCACATTCATAGTACACCTTGGTGATGTCAAGGAGCTCATGTGAATTTTATTCATATAATACTGCAGTTGTGCATTTTGACTGGTCCTGTGGTTCCCTGGAGGGACTGGTGTATAGGCTGACCTTTGTTTCACACCACCCTGTTCCCTTGGGCTGGAATGGCTTTCCAGGTGGTGTTGGCATCTGTTGCAAGATTTAAAGATATACTCCCCATGCCTACCTGGGATAAGCAACAGCAGAGGGGGCAAGCAGCAGATAGACCCAATAGCCTGGGAAGCAAAGGGCCAATGAGGAAGTCTCTTGAATGAGTAAGGGCTTGAAAAGGCCACCCACAACAGATGTACAATCAGAAAAGATGTTAGAGGACCAAAGTGTGTACTTCTAGCAATTCTGTCAGTGCTTTACAAACAAGAGGTAAAGTTAGAGTTGTAGATGACCTAGCTTTCACATTAAAGGACTACCCCAGCTCACAGCTAAGCTGCAAATACAGAGAAAATATTTATTTTCTTTTTGGATCCAGACATTTAAGGATATCTAACAGGTATCTGGATGACCAAAGAAAATAGAGTGGAGACTTCAATAACTACACATCAGCAGAAGAGACTTCAGTGGTAACACCTGACAAGGAACACAGTCTTTGCAAGATGGATTAGAAAACTCACTAAACAAATTGCAGCACTCAACAGTTAACAACTAACCTAGTTATGCAGAGAAACTGATTTCCAGGTCTATCACATTACAATATTTAAAATAACCAGTTTTCAACAACAACAACAACAACAACAAAACAACAACAACAAATAACAAGGCACACAAGGAAACAAGAGAGAATGTTACATTCAGAAGGAAAGAAATCATCCCAGAGGAAGCCCAAACACTGAACTTACTAGACAAAGACTTTAATTCAACTGTCTTAAATATGCTCAAAATGCTAAAGGAAACATGGAGAAAGAAGTGGAGGAAATCAGGAAAAGGTATAACAAATGGAGAATATCAGCAAAGAGGTAGAAACTGTAATAAGAAAACCAAATACAAACTCTGGAGCTGAAAAGTATAGTTGCTGAAATTAAAAATTCACTGAGGGCAGCCCCGGTGGTGTAGTGGTTTAGCGCCGACTGCAGCCCGGGGTGTGATCCTGGAGACCTGGATCGAGTCCTCCTCTGCCTTCTTCTCCCTCTGCCTGTGTCTCTGCCTCTCTCTCTCTGCTTCTCACTCTGCCTGTGTCTCTGCCTCTCTCTCTCTGTCTCTCATGAATAAATAAATAAAATCTGTAAAAAATAAATAAATAAATAAAAATTCACTGAAAGGGTTTAATAGTCAATTTGAATAAGCCAGAGAAAGATTCAGCAATCCTGAAAATAGGACAATTGAAATGACATAGACCGAGGAACAGAAAAAAAAAATGAATAAAAATAAACAGAGCCAGAAGAACATGCAGGAAACCATCAAGCACAACAGCATATGGTTTTGAGAGTCTCAGGAGGGGAAGAGAGGAATAAAGGAGAAGAAAAAAATATTAGAAGAAATAATGGCTGAAAAATCCTAATGTCCATAGAGCTCAACAAACTCCAAGCAGGATAAATTCAAAGAGATCTACATTAACACACAGTATAATCAAACCGTCAAAGACAAAAACAAAGAGAATCTTGAAAACTGCAAAAGAGAAGTTACTCATCATGCATAAGGCATCTTTAATAAAACTAACTGCCTGGCAGCCTGGGTGGCTCAGCGGTTTAGTGCCGCCTTCAGCCCAGGGCATGATCCTGGAGACCGGGGATCCAGTCCCACGTCTGGCTCCCTGCATGGAGCCTGCTTCTCCCTCTGCCTGTGTCTCTGCCTCTCTCTCTCTCTGTGTGACTATCATAAATAAATAAAAATGAAAAACAAATTATTAAAAAAAATATAAAAAAATGAAGGAAAGAAAATGAAGGAAAGTGGAGCCTGGCTGGCTCAGTTGGTTGAGCATGCTACTCTTGATCTTGGGGTTGTGAGTTTGAGCCCCACATTGGGTGTAGAGATTACTAAAAACCAAAAACTAAAAACTAAACCAGAAAAATGAAGACATGCCCAGAAAAACAAAATTCACAAAAGTGAATTAATCACTATACCTGCCCCACAAGAATTACTAAAGAGCCATGCTTCAGGCTGGCTCTAAAAGGACACTTGAGGCTTTATGAAGAAGGTCTCCAAAAAAGGTTAACTGCACAGGTAGAACATAAAATCCAATATTAGCATATTTTTAATTTGCAGCTCTTCTTGTTTCCTAATTAAAAGGTAAATTCAAAAAATAATTATTAATCTATATTAATGAGTATATAGTATCCAGAGATGAAATTTACGATAAGAACAATATAGACAGGATACAGAGCTGTCTAGGAGAAATTTTTATGTTATTGCTATCAATTTAAATTGGACTGTTACAAATTTATGATGATGGTTGTAATCCCCACAGTAGTCACTAAGCAAATAATATATGGAAATGGAAAGGTAAATGAGACATATCTTAGTCTTCTCAGGTTGCTGTAAGAAAATTTCATAGACTGAGCAGCTTATAAAAAAGCAGAAATTTATTTCTCACAGTTCTGGGGGCGCCCACATGGTTGGCTGAGGGCCTCTGGGTCCAATGATGAGGACGCCATCCTCAGGACCAAATCATCTCCCAAAGGTCCACCTCATTATATCAATACATTGAGAATTAAGATTTCAACCTATGAATGGTGAGGAGGCCTGGGATGGGAGAAAGGAGGACACAAAATTTCAGACCAGAGCAGGGATGGCATCAAAAAGATACACTAGAAAAAAAAAATCAAGCACAAAAGAGGGCAGCACTGGTTACTAAGTAAAGAGAGACACAAAGTGGACTTCCCACAGGGCAGGGGATGAGGGAGAGTAATAAATCCTTAATGAGCATAGGGTTTTATTTTGGGGTGATAAAAATAATTTGGATCTAGACAGAGGTGATGGTTGCACAACATGGTGAATGTACTAAACACAACTGAATTATTCATTTTAAAATTGTTAATTTCATGTGAATTTTACCTTGGTGGGGGGGAAAAGTCAGGTGGAAAAAGAAAAATACCTCTAATTTTGTTTTCATTCTGCCAGTAGTAAAAATCAACCAACCAAAGCTTATCCCTTTTAAGAACATACTGAACAAAATGGTCTTTCTAAAGAATGAGACACTAATAGTAATTTTAGAATCATCTCAGCCTTGCCTCTACCCAGAAAACCTTAGATTAAGGTTAGATGCAAATCCATTTGGAAGTTTTACACCTTTGCCCTCATCTTCCTGAAAGCAAAGTTAAAATGTATGTTCATTTGTCATATTGAAGCTTGGTGTCATCAAGCCGAGAGTTTCACATAAATAACAATGAAAAGAGAGAAAATACCAAAAATACTTCCTTTTAAGCCTCCAAATTCAAATAATTGCTATAATAAACCCCAATATTTCAGATAGCAAAGTTTAACCTGAACTTTAATATAGAAACTAATGTTTTTAAGATTCAATAATCAAAATGTGCCAAGAAAAAGCATCTTACCATTAAGTTTAAAACCTATGTGATTCCATGCCAGTATTTGGAAACATAAAGGCAAAACAACCATGGCCAGGATAAACATTTTATAACTTTGGCTTGCAACTCACTGATGCCCTTCCCATTGGCCAATAAAAAGAAAAGGATAGAAACACCCATTAATAATCTTAAAGTCTCTGCCACACATTTTATTAATATATAAGCTTAAAAACCTAGCTCTGGATTAAAGAACCTAGCCAATGTAGTTATTGTATGCAATTTAAAAATCTATGATTTCTGGAATTCAAGACTGAATGACAGGAGGTATGAATGGATTCAGTAAGTAAGTAAGCACCAGTAAGACTGTGCAAACACATTAGTGCTCTTCTCCATGAACCCCATAATGTGTCCACATTTCCCACATGCTGTTGAGGCCAGAATCAAAGTTACGCACCAGTGAATTAAAGTTTGCCTATAGCATCTCTATGATTGATAAAAATAATAAACTGTTCCAACTCTGATCTATTTTTCCTAAAATCCTCAAAAGAGTTGAATGAATGAGTAGTCACAATTTCTGGGTATAATGACATAATCCTGAAGAGCTGGATATTAACTTGAGAAATCAATGCTAGGGATCCCTGGGTGGCTCAGCGGTTTAGTGTCTGCCTTTGGCCCAGGGCGTGATCCTGGAGACCTGGGATCGAGTCCCACGTCGGGCTCCCGGCATGGAGCCTGCTTCTCCCTCCTCCTGTGTCTCTGCCTCTCTCTCTCTCTCACACACACACTCTCTCTCTCTCTCTATCATAAATAAATGAATAAATAAATCTTTAAAAAAAATAAAATCGGGATCCCTGGGTGGCACAGCGGTTTAGCGCCTGCCTTTGGCCCGGGGCGCAATCCTGGAGACCCGGGATCGAATCCCACGTTGGGCTCCCGGTGCATGGAGCCTGCTTCTCCCTCTGCCTGTGTCTCTGCCTCTCTCTCTCTCATTCTATGTGACTATCATAAATAAATAAAAATTAAAATAAATAAATAAATAAAAATAAAATAAAAATCAATGCTTACCCAAAAACAGTTGCCCTGTCCTGAGAGGGAAAACACCTCACAGAGCATAGAGACTTCCATCACCCAGGACTCTGCTGGACACAGCCTTTGAAGTTTCTACTGCTTTGGACAGCTGAGCTCTGGAAGAATGCATGACCATGCTGCTCCCAGGATCTCAGACTTTGGTTATCTCTAATGCCACAAGAAATTATTTTCTTAATTCTCCAACATTCTAGACCAGAGTGTGGATCTTTTTCTTGAGTGCATGGAACAGATGTCTTTTTAAGTGTCATTCTCCTCACAATTAAGGCTGTCTCTACCATCCAAGAACATGTGGGTGCTGTCACATGTTCCCTCAAGGTAAAGGGTGTACAGTCACTAGATATGCAGGAGAAGATGAATGCCAAACCTCAGGAAGCCAATAACTAGAGGCAGCAACAGGAATGTGGACAAACCTTTCACAGTTTTTTGGTGATATTTGTCTCTATATCTACTTGATCACCTGGGGTTCCCTCTCCATGCCACCCACCCCAGTTTTGGTTTCACAGGACTCATCATAGCCAAACAGATCCAACCTTTATTTGGCTTTCCAACTCCACCAATCCCTGCCCCTGGCATTTGCACTCGGTTTTGAACAGTTTCTCTGGGCATTCTTTTTCTCTCCCAACTTTACTGAGAAATAATTGACAAATATAATTGTATATATTTAAAGTGCACAACATGATTTGATACCAAGATCAAGAGAGCTACCATACCCATCACCTCACACAATTAACTTTTTTATTTTTGTATGGTCAGAATGCTTAAGATCTCAGCAACCTTCAAGTATACAACACCATCTTAACTACAGTTGTCATACTGTACATTAGATCCTTAGGAAGTTACTCTTGTAACTGAAAGTCTGTATCTCAGGGCATTCTTTTTTTCTTAATATTTTATTTATTTATTTGAGAGACAAAGGGAATAAGCAGTGGGAAGGGGCAGAGAGGGTGGGGGGGGGGAGAGAGAGACACAGGCTCCCTGCTGAGCAGGAAGTCCAATGTGGGGCTCAGGATCCCAGGACCCTGAGATCATGACCTGAGCAGAAGGCATGTGCTTATTTAACCCACTGAGCCACCCAGGCACCTCAGGGCACTCTTGATGGTATGGTTCATCTGAGTCACTACATCAGAACCCTTACAAGCAGGACTACAGACACTTCCTTACAGTGATTTCCATGATCCTACTGGGACAGGAGTCATGTGATTCACTGTCACCCTGGAGAGGTGGGGGCAGGGAAGGCAACAAAACAATCTCAAGTATTAGCATCATTCTAATTTCATGTTCTCCCCTACAACCTAATCAGCATTTCAGGCCTTTCACTCAGCATGCAAGAAAGTAAATTACTATTTTAATCATTCATCTTGTAACTTCTGTAGTTTCTAATTAAACTTCAGAATTTCCCCTCTCATCCTATGGTAATTCCTAAAAGTTTGAGGTTTGACGATGGTTTTCAATTATCTGTGGTTAGCAAAGATTCCTATTTAAAGAGACCTCCAAAAATGTCTTTGACCTTAAGCAAAGGGCTACAATAGAGGCAAAAGTCATATTAGTTCTGCACAGAATGGGTTGCAATAAGGTCCTACTGCCAGATGTGAACCAGGTCAAAGACGCTTTATCTCTTTACATTACCAAATAATGGGTCTAGACTAAGGAGGATTCTAGTCCTGAAAAAGAAGCTTGTCTGCAACCTTGAAATAGAGAATTTAGGACACAACTCTGGAGATTAAGGGATAAAAGCGAGTAGCCCAATTTATTTTCAGTGAAACATAAAAGAAAGTGGATTACAAGGCTATTTGAATATTACATCAGGTAATGAGGTTAAATTGAGACATTCTTACTCTAGTTACTCCATTTCTATTGCAAAGGTGACTTGAAGAATACCTCTCCCTAAACTCATAAATGAGACTTGCTTAGTAATGGAAAAAAAAAAAACTTCAATCCAAATTTTATAATATAATGAAACTGAAATAATGCATAATAAAAAACTGAATTAATATTGATGTAAAAGTCCATCTGCACCAAATTAACTTTTATTTTTTTAAAAATTTTTTTATTTTTTATTTTTTATTTTTTATTTTTTTTTATGATAGTCACACACACACACAGAGAGAGAGAGAGGCAGATACACAGGCAGAGGGAGAAGCAGGCTCCATGCACCGGGAGCCCGACGTGGGATTTGATCCTGGGTCTCCAGGATTGCGCCCTGGGCCAAAGGCAGGCGCTAAACCGCTGTGCCACCCAGGGATCCCCCAAATTAACTTTTAGAGGCATTAGTCGACTATTATTAAACCCATATATTCAGGAACTTCATCAACTCTGGAATTGAATTTGAATCATGACTCCATCATTTACTGTTTGTGATCTTGGCCAAGGTATTTATCTCCCCTAAGTCTCGATTTCTTCAAAGGGCCAAATGAAGAAACCATGCCCTATTTTGGATGCCTATGCATGTTCACTGGGATGATCACCTAATGGCACCCAGCACAAAGCTCAGGCCAGTGCAAGCAGTTAAATGTCCACTTCACTCCATGCCTGCTATTTAAGTTCATAGATTATCTCTTTTCCTTTGTATTTGGTCTGCTGCCCTCTGTTCACTGACAGGGTGCTTGGCAATAAGTTAATATTTGTGTCTAAGGATTTTCTTCTACATAACAAAAGGATGTTGCATGCAAATATTACGTTGCACCTGAATACAACCTTAGCACAGACATAGGTTTCTTTAAGACTTTCAAGTGCACCTAGTTAGATCCACTAGCTAATAGTTTTAAGAGGACATTTGCAGTAGCCTAAGCCTAAATACAACTACACATAAATACCCTGATGTGTAAGGTTTATTTGTTGCCAAGGGCTCATTTTCTTCTTCCAGATTAGATTAATCACTAATTCACTTTATATTGTGAACTGGTGTTTCCCAGAATAATTGTTTCAGTCTGAAGTGGCTCACTGCTAATTTCCAGTCAGGTGTTTGTCAGTTACACAGACTATCTCAAGAATGTTTTTATTTTTATACAGAAGAACCTAAAAATTGGTAAGACCTCTCTCCTACTCAATAAAATTAAGGGGAAAAATTCTATAGATAAAGCTAGAGAACAACGAAGTTAATTGGGGAATCAAAATCCCATTCAGAGGTGGTCTGAATTGAGGTTGAAGTCAATCACATGATTAACCTTTAAAGTTTTTCTTTCTAAAACATGAGGAACCATCTTGGGGCACCTTCTAAACTTTGCCAAGAATGTAGCCCCAAAATAACTTCATCTCTGAGGCTGTGAGCCTCCTCTGTGTCCTAGTAAATTTCTGTCCATTAATCATAGCCAGTAATGGAAACCAACAACTATGGTTTTTACAATATGATATGCATTCTTTTAATGTGGGTATCTTAACTCACTTTACTCCTCACAACAATCCTATGAGGTAGGTGTTTCACAGTCAGGAAAGTCTAGGCACAAAATTTAAGTGATTTGTCCCAGGTCACAGAGAAAGGAAGCAACAGAACCAGGATTCAAATTAGAATGCTTGTGTTAACCATTCCCCTGTGCTGCCTCAAGAGTTCTGGAAACAATGCTCAAGGTAATAATCTTCATTGTTTGCACTTGTTCTCACCACCCATCAAATAAATGATTTCCTGCATGTAAATCACAGCTTCACACAATCACTCCAATTAGCATCTGAACCTTTCTTTTTACTTTAAAATCTGATGCCATATTTTTAAAATTATCTTTATACAAACAACAAAGTGACTCATCACCCCTAAAGAACGTGCTTACTCAAATCTCAAATTTCAGTGCCCATCAGGGTGTTAAAAATACCTAGAGGTAGGCCTTACAAGTCATGATTTAGATATTAGGTCTCACATCTTTTAAATTTCGCTTTACACAAGTAATACAAGGAAAGATAGTCTCTCCAGAACTATGCAAATTGATTTAATCCTGTTTAAGTTCCTAATCATTTCCCCACTGTTTTCTTAAGCAAATTTCATTTTACTTAGTATATAATTGATTTGTCACAAGCTAATGAGCAAGAGAGAAAAGATAAATAATCTTAGGTTCCACACAATGATGTGTAACTATAGTCAAAACCAAAAATTGTGCATCTATCCTAACCAGGACCAAAAGACTAATTAATGGAAACGAAACAAAACAAAACAAAAGACTGAAAAGCAAATCAGGAAACAGACTCTTAACTATAGAGAACAAACTAATGGTTACCAGAGGGGAGGTGGGATGGGGATGGGGGAAATAGGTGATGTGGATTAAGGAGGGCACTTGTGATGAGCACTGAGTGATGTATGGTAGTGCCGGATCACTGTATTGTACACCTGAGACTAATATAACAACATATGTTAACAAACTGGAATTTAAATAAAACTTTAAAAAATTATGAAATTTTAAAACACAAAAATATATATGAATTAAAAAAGAATGAATATCATCTGAATCATGAAAGGTACAAGTAAAAAAATAAATTTGACCCTTACCGCCATGCATTCTTTTCAGTTTATATAGACATTTAAACTAGGTGGGGATAGCCTTAGGCAGCAGCACATTTTTTCGGAAACAGAGTAAAACACATGATTCCTATAGACAACATCTGATAGGTAGGCCAGATTACACTCCTCTGTCAGAGAACCTGTGTACCATAATATTCTTAGATTTCCAGGAACTCACATTCCAGCAGAGGAATGCAAATACCATACATATATATAAAGTTAACTCTCCCCATATCCCCAGACCCACAAACTAGCTATCACTACAGATTTATTATTAACATATATTAAAAAATGCAATACATCTCATACACTTTCTGTGAGTAAAGATAATTCTTTTAAAAGCACCCACCATGTTGTAAGCACTCAACAAATCATGTCCATTACTATAACAGGGCTGTTACCATTAAACTGAGAAATACATAGAAATACATACTTATTGCTGGGGCCAAAGACTTTCTATCAGCTAAAATGCATATATAATCATATAATAGAAGTCTACTGTTTTCCCTGATTTGCTGAAAATATGTTAAAGGGATTTTTCTTTAAAAGCACCCATAATGTAATCACCCTAGCTCATTTAAAAAAAAAAAATTGTACCTTTTCTTTACACCCACACAAACCAGTTCATACACTGCTACTTTCATTTATAGTATTCATTAACCTACCTTAGCAAAGGTGTGGGCTTTTACTAAGTGGCTGTGTTAGGTGCCAGAAATCAAAAGACAACCTGACAGGCTCAACTCTCAAAGAGGCCTTGTTGCAACAAGGGAAAAATTCTGGATTTGTGACTTGACCTATTGCCTCAACCAGATCATGGTATCTTTTTTATTGTTCTACTATGTTTCCTACACTTTACAAATTTGTCATCTTTAGTTAATCTGGAGCATCCTCTTGGTTTGTATTAGGTTTATACTGTGGGATCCAAACTTTGGCTCCTAATTGCCATTTATCTATGCCAACATCATACGTGAACAATTCTTGGGTCTGGCTCAGAGTATTATTTGATAATAAAATAGACCAAATTTGCTAGCTGGTGATTCTCTACTGTTCTCTGGGATTCTATTATTTTATGTCAGCCCCAGCACTTAAGGATTAATGTTTTATTTACATTGAGTTCTAATATTTGATGGACACAACCCGTTCCCCAGATCTGTTGCTATATGTTATTGGACCTCCTGTTCTACTTATTTTCTGCACAAATTTTAGAATCAGAAAATTTCAATGAAAACTGTACATTTTACTTTGGGGAAGAAAACCCAAGCATGAAGAGGCATCTACATATAAAAGTGGAACATAATGGATTTTCCCAATCTACATGAAAAAAAAAAATAACCCAAAAAACTTGATACCTTGGAGAAGGCTTAAAATGCCAATATTTAGTACAATAAATCTGGCCTAAAATAAAGGGCCTGATAGTAAAAGATGGTGAGTTCCTTTCTTACTGCGTACTGTGAAACAACTGGCTTCAACTTGTTCTAGTTCATTAAAAATAAAAGGGAAAAACTGGCTAATAGCAAATTCAAGAGGGTAGCTTGGCTCTCGGTAATTTAATTCTAAATGTAATAACATGCTTATTAAAAATGGAAGGTCACTCTTCCAAAAATTTCCCTAAAGGCACAGCTGCCAAATTGACTTCTGATCTAGTCTTTACAACATTATTAATTCAATGACATAATAAAGCTGGCAAGGGAAAGCTTCATGTCTGCTTCACAAAAGGAGAGAGCAGTGCCTGAGAACTTTGCATGTTTCCTAGAAGAGTGACCTGAAAAAATACGCTTACGTTATGTTTTTTTAACTGTCCTGATAAAGGACTGAAAATGCTTTTCTCTCACTTTTAGGAAAAGCCTACTAAACTGGAACTCCTAACTTCTGCCTTATATGCTTTGTGTTGCCTTCATGCATTAGCAGCAAAGCATTCTATCTATATCCAGTGGCACAGAGATAGCTTATCCCAGAGCAAAGCCCTGGGATTTGGTCTAATACAAAGCTGGCCTGGAGAAAAAGCAGAGCCTCCTTGCGGGTTCTCCACAGCTCAGACTGAAGACTGTCGAAAGGCACCTGGCTTGGAAGTTGGGCTCCAAACCATGACTTGGCAGCAAACTCTAATTAAATGAAACTTGACCACAAAATGCTTGTTGATCTTAACTTGTCTAAAGTTCCAGACTTGGACAGCAGGTTGAAGCCTGCTAGGATCATAATCAGCACAATCTATAGCTTTTGGAAAGAGCTTATTCTAACTAGGTTTCAAAGGGTCATGTCCTCCTAATCTGCAACGTGAATCACATTATATCTGCCCATAGACAGACAGGCTTTCCCACATGCCTTAGCAGTACCATATACCCAACTTGGAAAGGAATACAATTTGTGAAACAGCTTTGATTCCAATGGATCATTCAGTCTTTAGCATTAGCCCCCCTTTATAAACTTTCCCATGTCTTCTGCTTTTATCAAAAAGTAAATAACTGCATATTATCATGAAATCTTACATAGGTATTAATACCCTTCATCCACAGATCACCAGGACAGATTGGCAGAACCACGCTGGGCTTATTGGCTTGCTGCAATCAGGAAGCCAGGCTGTGAGGGCCTGTGGGGTGGCTTATTACCGATTTGGGTTCTGTTACGTGAGTTTAGGAAAAATTCACAGAAGCATCATTTGCTCTGGACTGGAACTATCAGAAAACAGGGTAATAAAACCTGTGATTGGGTGTTTGGTAATTTCATCTAGAAGATGGGAAGACCAAACAAAAACTAAATTGTTAATGAGTAAAGAAGTAGTAATCACTCATATCAGCTGGGAAACGAGAATGGTCATTTTTATGGTTGGGACATGGGTGATTCTAGATGTATACCTGCCTATATGGTAAACTCACAAATTCTTAGAACTTTTGCAAGTAATATGCTTCAGCAGTTGAACTGACTCTCACTTATGCAGAAGAAAACAGGCACATCCATACCAGCAGGCTGGGGGCCAGTGATCCAACAGATTCAGCTACCTCCATTAGTTCCTAAAGTTTCCTGAACTCTAGACCCCCAAGCCATAAAACTAATGTTCTTTAGGAGATGACATTATCATCTGAATATGAAAGAACAGAAGAACCAGAAGTAAGGTTTCCTTTATCAAACGAATAGTACCTAAGAGGCAAAAGATAACCATTCCAAATATTTTACAGAATGATAACTTATAGCTTCTGGGCCAAGTCTATTCCCTCCAAAGAACATGCTACCTATAGTAGGCAGTGATTCCTACAGTAGGTATGCCCTGAATCACTGAAACCAAGCATCATACAACAACCTTAACTAGTCCACCAGATATCTTTTTACTTAGAGATTCTAGCAAAATTCCCTACCACCTTCAATACTGGTGTGCTACAGGTATCATAAACATTTTCTTCTCATTTCAGAGTCTGAAAGCTAGCAGCCTTAAGCCTAATCCAAAGACAGAACTTATTTGGACCACCCAGAACTCTTAAAACTTTGGTTTCCAAAATGTCAAAATCTAAGATTTTATGTAAAAAATCTGGATTTCAGTCTTCTCTTGTCCCAGACCACTGTAGTCATATACTTTGCCCGTCTTGCTCTGGAAGCTGTCTGAGCATGGGAACTCCCTCACTTTGCAGAAAAGGACACTGAGGCAAAAAGTCAGCTTCTAGGATGGGAGGGATAAGATTCTCCAGTGTTACTGTGTACTCTTTAAATCATGCTGCTTCTAGGACTTCCCTGTTCTCAGCACCCTGCACATCTCCAGACCAAGCATCTGGAAGAGAAGCACTTTTTCTTGTGTCCACACCTTGCTTTCTTGACCCAAATGCCAATGATCAATTCTCAATTCACTTTATATGGCTCTCTAGGGTTAAAAAGCAGTATAGCTCCTATGTCAAAGCTTTTTCCCAACCTCTCTGGACACTTAATATCCTGAATTAACTAATAAAACATACTTTAATAAGAGATTATGGATTTCAGGGATCTGAACCCAATAGGCCTTTTAATGAAACAAATAATCAAAATCTAAATAATACAATTCACTAAGAATCACTTATTTTAAGTTAGCATTCTGGTCATTAAGTGAGAGCTACATTTTAGGAACGACTTCATAATAACATAAGCTGTAACATTTCAGCATTCATGCTTTGTCAGATACAATTCTTCAAGATTTTCCATGAACCTGTTTAGTCCTCAGAGCTTCCCCAGAGTACCAATATTATTCCCATTTTACAAAAAAAAAAAAAAAAAAAAAAAAAAGTTTACTGTGGCACAGAACATTGAAGTAATGGGTTCCAAGATACAGAGCATGGAGTCACAATTTCAATCCAGGCACTGACTCTACCTTCTGTTTGTTATTCCTTTTGTTGAAAGACTCTTAGAAATTAGCAAGGGGTGTTGCACCTGGAAAGAAAGGCCTGTTTATAACATTCCTTGAAATCAAGGGACCTAAGCAGTGACATCTGATGAGCTGGCCCAACAGCTGGAACTCCCAGTTCATCCTGCACATTTGTACAGAAGTAGTTCTAGAACAAAATATAAATCACATAGGGTGCATACCGCATTCACTATAATGAAGTTTGGCAAGGACTCATTTAAACTATAAAAAATGGGTAGTCAAATAATTACTAATACAATTGGCAATTTCTATTAGTGATGTGTTTGGGGCCATGAGGTTGGGAAGCAACATACTGATGCTCCGGTTTAGCTCTAAGGAATCTAAGGGATCTCTTTCCAGTCAGAACTATTTGAGAGCTGCTCAGCCACTCCCCAGCTGCGTCTCACCTGTCTACCATGAGGGATCATTTCGGGGGAGGCAGGTAGGGAGGAGCGTGGATTTCACCAACTGCAGAACCTCACTATTTCCCACCATCTCTAGTCCTGCTGGTATCAACTGCAACAAGTAATATTCTAATGACGTTGGGAACTCTGTTGAGGAAGCAAGGAAATGAGATGCATCACCAGTGATAGCGCATTTCACCAATGGAGAATAGGAAGCTTTTCCAATTCTTCCCTCACCTCAGACATCACCTATAATACATGTAGGTTCATTGAGCAGTTAATCCTAATCTCCTTCCACCCATTTACATTACTGTTGATAAACCAGGCAATTCATGTAATCCTGAACTGGTGCCAATTCTGGGGGCTTCTCTTGAATACAGCGGGGTGCCAAAAGGTACCCTAAATAGGGCAGATGTTCGTTGAAAATTCCTCAGGGTCATAGAATCATCGAAACCATTCCACTGATGAGGATTTCAATAAACCACCTGTACAACATCACTTGCAGAGAGACTTAAAAGTGGATCCCAGTGAGAAAGAAAATGAAAAGAAAAAGAGAGACATCCTTCTATGCCTACAATCCATGAGCACAGATGAGGGGCAGAAACAAACTCTTCCATTCAAAGATCTGTCCACCCAAGATGAAACCATACATTAGTGGGGGTCTGAAGATGGAATTCCACCATTTTCTATCTTAAGGCCAAAGGATAGACTAATGATTTGGTGCAGTGGCTTAACATCATAAGAACTATTTTCAAAATGCTGTCAGTCTTTTTTTTTTTTTTTTTTTTAGATTTATTTATTTGAGAGGGAGTATATGGGGAGGGGCAGAGGGAGAAAGAGAAAATCCTCAAGCAGACTCCCTGCTGTGTGGGGAGCCCAACTCCGGGCTTAGTCCCAGGATCCTGAGATCATGACCTGAGCCAAATCAAGAGCTGGACACCCAACTGACTGAGCCACCCAGGCTTCCCAAACACTGTCATAGTCTTTAAAAGCAGTATGAGCAAAGCAGAACTGCTCTCTTTTTGCACCTGAAAACCATTTTGTTAGATTTTGAGGTAGACACCAATTCCTAAAGTATGCTGCTTCATGCCTTATCTTCAGGGGATATGGGGGGAAAGCAAATATCACCACCTTTCTCCTATGGTCCCCCATGGCCAGTTCCTCTGCAGCTACCCTGATTCACTCAGCTCTCTCTCCTACACCTGCATCTAAATGGCACCAAAATGTCAATCACACCTCTTCACTCTGAAATCTAATCCTTACTCTCCATTCTAAGGAAGTCTATCTAATGTTCACACTCTCCTCTGCCTAGAAAACTGCAGCAGACCTTCCCAGGATTCCTGACATTCTCTCTCCTCTTCTATCACGGTCTCCACATTGCCAAATGGACGCTGCAAAGACACTGACTCGTGCACTAATTTAACCAACGGATTGAGTGCCCACTGTGTGCTGGGCACTATGTGTTGAGAGATGGCAGCAAAGAGACCAGAATCTCCCTGGCCCTCAAGGAGCTACAGTCTAGCAGGAACGAGTGACGCTGGATGAGTGTTTGCACTGAAATAAACCATCAGGATGGAACATAGGCTGTTAGGAAGTATACAGGCAGAAGACAGAACTTAGTGAAAAGCTCTAAGATGACATCTTAGGGAAAGTGACAGTGCAGCTGAAATCTAGAGCTTGAGGAATAATCAGGAATGAGAGTAGGGGAAGCAGTGGAGAGGACCACATATAAAAGGAGCATTAGCACAATTCAAGGACAAGTGACACAGATCAGGAACTGAAAGGACTCCAATGGACCCAAATGCAGCATGTACTTTCATCGTTCTACTAAAAGAGAATCGATGGCTTTCCTATGCACCAATAATAGACAGTTAAAATCAATAAAATGTCATTCTTTTCATAAACTCAAAGAGAAAATGAAAGAAAATTCCATGACAATGACTGTCCACATGGAGAAGAAATAATCTTAACAAAAAAGGAATGAAAATTACACACAAAAAAGGTGATAATGTATAACAGACCCTGTCTTGAATGACATGTGTAAGTGGGAACACATACTACACTATTCTGAGTGGAGAAATGAGAAATGTTTTTAAAAAATAAGAGTGAGGAAAAGGGCAGTGCAGCCTCACCAAATGGGCAAATGTATTCTAAAGCTCTCCTCCTCTTTTAGTCTGTGATGCTGGTATAAGATCACACTGTAAACAGAGCCTTATAATAGTCCCTAGATACCCTGGAGTTTAACACACATAGGAAGGGAGGAATCTTATACCAGCAATGAAGGAAAAGACTGCTTCATAATTGTTGCTCGAACAACAAAATACATCTTTATCTAGAAATATACATTTAAGTCAGTCATCTCCATCCCTGGTTGCATATCACAACTATCTGTGATATTTTTAAGAAGCAAACATTCTAAGATCTTACCACCCCACCTTATCCCCAAATGTAGGATTCAGTAAGTCTAGAAAAGGACTGGGTGAAGTTCTTTATAGGAAGCTGGAACTTTGAATCACTATTTAGAGTCTTATTTCACATTATAGGTCAGATTAAAATTCAAAATAGAGTTTTATTAGAGATGCAATAAATTAAGTTAGAAGAAATTTTTAAATCTTGAATTTATAGATAGAAGATGATTTTTCTAAGTTTAAAAACAATGAAAGAAAATACAAACAAAAGCTTTAACTAAAATAAAAATGAAAGATAACCAGAGAAAATCATTCATACCCAAGTTATCTATTAGATGATGAATATCTTCCATATATAAAGACATAACTTGTAAGAAATAAGAAAAATACTTATATCATAATTGGCAAAAGAGAAATAGACATGTATAATTTAGCCCCCAAACAGCTTTCAAATAAAGTCAAAAGTTTGTTCTTTAAAAAGTCTAACAAATTCTCTCAGTAATACTGTTCTAATAAACAAGATCTCAAATAAACAATAAATTGAAAGAAAATGAGAGGTGCTACCATCACAAAGCTGAGGATCATAGCTTCAAACAACTTCAAGTCACTAAAGTTGAAAATTTAATGATATAAACAAACCCAGAGGGGGTGAGGCAAGTATAGCCTAAAAACCTGACTTCCAAAGAAAAAGAAACCTGAATAATCTTATAAGGATTAAGGAAATTGACTCTAGTTTAAATCTTTCCACAAAGAAATTTCCAGGTGAGTTCTAGAAAGAAATAATCCCAGCTTTATCCAAAAGAAGTCAGAGCAGACAAAAACAGAAAACAAGTTCAAAGCCATTGGGAGTTACAGAAGTCCAATGTCATAATCCAATAAGGATAACACAGGAAAACAAAAATTATAAACAAATTATACCCAGAGACAGACATACAATTATAAATAAATATTTACACACAGAAGTCAACAATGAATAAAAAAAGTAATTCATCGTGATCAAGTTGACCATTTCTGAAAATGCCAGATTGGTTCAATATTGGAAAACTAGTAAATGTAATTCCAATATCAAAAGATTTTTTTTAAACATTATATAGAAAATCTACAATAAGCATCATTTCTAAAACTAAAACATAAGAAGAATTCAGATCAGAGAAAAGCAAAAGTAGCCCCATGACTGCTTGTACCTGGCA
Source organism: Nyctereutes procyonoides (assembly GCF_905146905.1). NCBI lineage: Eukaryota > Metazoa > Chordata > Mammalia > Carnivora > Canidae > Nyctereutes > Nyctereutes procyonoides. The sequence continues at coordinate 6,255,094 of NW_026575033.1, read as the reverse complement.
ATGCACAGGAGAGCCCTAGTTGGCAAGATAAGTCAAGGAAGGAAATAAACCACCAGGGCTGGAAAGATGTACCCAAATACCATTCAAAGGCTGTATTATTATTTACTTTTAAAATTCCAAAGGAATTTACATATTAAAATTGTTGAGTCTAGCAAGTTCCTGGATTAGAAAATAATAGTAAAATTCCATTTAGAAATACCAGCAATGTACATGTAGAAAATAAAATTCTTGAAAAGTTATTATCTATCATAGCATATGAACAGCAAGTATTCAGAAAGAAATCTAAAACTAAAAAAGAAAAAAAAAAGAAATCTAAAACTATATGGGAGCCCTTTAAGGAGAAACCATATGACAGAACATGAGAGACACCTAACTCTGGAAAATGAACAAGGGGTAGTGGAAAGGGAGGTGGGTGGGGGGTTGGGGTGACTGGGTGACAGGCATTGAGGGGGGGCACTTGACAGGAAGGGCACTGGGTGTTATGCTATATGTTGGCAAATTGAACTCCAATAAAAAAATTTTTTTAAAAAGGAGAAACCATAAAATTTTATTTGAAAGGCATTAAGGAAATACTAAATATTTAGATGAATGTCATGCACTATGTGACTTTAAATCAAAGATGTTGTTTCTTCAGAAAATGATCTATAGACTAAGTGTAATTATATGTGAAATCTCAATAGAATACTTATATAAAAGAAGAGACAAGGGTCAATGAAAAGAACAGAAGTGTCAGAAACATATGCACACATATGGGCGCTTCACGGATAAGAAAGCTGGTGTTTAGGATAATCAGAGAAAGAACAAATAACTATTCAATTAATGGTGCTCATACAATTCCACACAATTGCTTGTGCCCATAGAATAAAATCAGACTGCATCTTCACATCCTGTGCAAAAATCAATTCAATATTTAGATGTGGAAAACAAAGCCAGCAAAAACAACGTATAAAACTACCTTTAGGATCTCAAGGAAAGGGCTTCTTAAGAAACAGAAAGAACAAGTCATAAAAGGAAAAACCATTGATTATTCTGACTGCATCGAAATTACAAACTTTCCTCCATCAAAAGAAACCACAGAGTACAAGACAAGCCACAAGGATGGAAAAGGTGCCACATGTACAAATTAATAAAATTTTATATTCAAAATATATAAAAGAATCTCTATATATTGGTAAGAAAATTACAAACAACCCAAGAGAAAAACCAGAAAAAAACAGTAACAAGCACTTCACAAAGGACGCTGCCAAATTCAGACTGGCAAAAATTAAGTCATCTTACAATACCAAGGGCTGGAGAAAAGAAGCAACAGAAACTCTAATACAGGAAAACATATAAATTGCTACCGCTATTCTGAAAAGCCATTGGCATCATCTCACAAAGTTGAATACACTCAAACATGATGACCCAGCAATTCCACTCATGGGTTTACACTGAGAAACCTGTACACAGCAAGGGCTGCATATAAGGATGTTCAAGGAAAACATTGTTCATAACAGCAAAAAACTGCAAGCACCCCAAATGTCCATCATGGGAGAAAGTGTGAAAACATTATCCTACAATGCAATAATAATATTCAGTAGGGAAAAGGAACTATACCTATTTTAAAACACAGATACATTTTTCAGCCTAACTTTGATAATGAGCCAAATCCAGAAGAGCCCATACAACTTATTTTGTAAAGGTCACACACAAGCAAAGCTAACAATATGTTACTTAGGAAGACATATATAATGTGGGTGAAACTATCATTCTCTGGCTTTTGAAAACAAACACAGAGTTCAGGATAGGGGTAGAAATACAGGAGGAGATGGTGGTGGGGAACACCACACAGGTGGATTCAGAAGGAGCCCTAGCTGGGTGCTGGGTTCAGGGCTGCTTAGACCTCACAACTTGCCATATCTACTTTGTGCCCACTGATACCATAATTTAAAAAAAAACAGCAAGATGGAAAACTAAAAACATGAGGTAAAATCAACATGGCTACCTATAAGCGAGGTTAAATGTGGCTTGGTGGTAGCAACAATAATATTCACCATGAGACTTTTATGAGGTTTGCACAAGCATATCCGTACACTGACATTACTCATGTGAACTGAAAGTAGTCATTGATATGAGGTAGCAAAATGCCCTTATACATTATAAAATATAATTTAACCAGTCAACTCATATTTCTTGATATCTATTTGGTGCCAGGCAAGCATCCAGGTAGAGACACGGCAGGGAGTTTCTAAAAAGGCCCTGCTCCAAGTAAGAATATTTGATACTAAGTTGTTCAAGACAAAAAGCTTTCAGAATTCCAAGACATTCCTTCTCTAGCCTCCAAATCCATTTCCCCAATCCTTCTACATCTTTCCCATCAGTCCTTGAGGCTTTAGCACTGGAGCTCCATCATCTGGTAATCCTGGTACCACCTGGTCCTCATCCTGCCTGCTCTGACCCAGCCTCCAGGCATATGCAAATCAGGACACGGAAGCTTCACCAAATCCCCACAGAACATTAGGGAGCTCTCTCTTTGCTTAGAGAATCATGCAAAAGCTCCATTTACAACAAACAGACCCTAGTATCAAGATATCTTACATTGCTGACTCTCCATTAAGCTGGAAGTCCCTGGAGGGAATCAAGAGGCCAGCCACTTCCTTTTATGTCTCCCCAAAGCAGAGAGCCTCAGAGTAATTACAGCAATTCTCTTTCTGATAGGGGATGGGAAGACACTAACATTTTTACACAAAGGAAAAATTCAAACTTGGAGCATGGCCTATAAGACTTGCTATCGTCTGGCCTGGGCCAAGTTTTGCAGCCCTCTTCCACCACCAGCAGACAGTACTTCCTGAGCCACTGAGCAGAAACCATTCCGTGGAATATTACAAGGATTCCATGTACAACTAAATTTAGAAAACGCTGGATTAAATCAACGTAAGCTGGTTTCTTGGCAAGGGGACACCTCAGAGACTTTAAAATGGTTTTGTACTCTGAGCATCTCCAAAAAGGAACTCTGAGATGTTTCACCCTCAAGCTCACTTAACCACAGCCACCCTTTCACACAGAACACATATTTATAGCCTGCAGTCCAAATATCCAGCAAAACACCCCCCCAACCTACTCAATGTCCTTTAAGGAATGGCTTCTTGTTCCTCATTTTTCCCTGTGTGCTTCTCTCTCCAATTCATTTTGTCAGGTTTCACTTTCCCCAACTAAGGTTCCTGTCCTGAATTCTCCCTTTATTCCCGCAGCATTCTAAATATCTGGTTATGAGTTTTCACTTTTAAAATGTTATGTGCATCCTCCTCCCTTCAACTGAACTCTGTAAGTGGGCTAATTCTGGTTTTGCACCCCCAGCACAGAGCAAAGCTCCTGGCACATAGCACAAATTGTCAAACACTAGTGACATTGAAATAGCACACATACATTTGCATGATTCTTTAAACAAGGAGAATGCTCCCTAATGTTCTGTGGGGATTCACTTTTTTCCCCCTAGTTTTGCTCCTGTACTTCTTTTAAATTAGAAAGAACATTCCTCAGAGCAATTTCGGGAGATATTCTTCAGGCTCTCTTAAAAAAAAAAAAGTGCTCACTAATGATCTGATGATGGTTTTTATGGCTTCTAAACCAATTGCTAACCACTATGGTAAGCGTTAAGGCGATCGGCCTTCATGGCCGTAACCTTCTGGGAGGCCTATGCATGGTCAGAGACCAGAGAGTTACAAAGGCAATTCTAAATAAACTTAAACCAAATTAGAGGAGGCAAATGGAAGAAATGTTTGGTACAGATCTTCTTTCAGATGTCTTTCACTAAAAACCAACCAACCAACCAACCCCACCACCCCGGGAGGCAAGGGCAGAACAAGGATGCGTAGACTTATCACAAAGCTGCATAGACTTATTTTCAACATCACCATTTGGCACAGGAAAATTTAATTTTTTAATTTTTTTATTCATTTATGATAGTCACACACACACAGAGAGAGAGAGAGGCGCAGAGACACAGGCAGAGGGAGAAGCAGGCTCCATGCACTGGGAGCCCGATGTGGGATTCGATCCCGGGTCTCCAGGATCGCGCCCTGGGCCAAAGGCAGGCACCAAACCGCTGCGCCACCCAGTGATCCCCTGGCACAGGAAAATTTAAAAGAAAACTTCATCAGTTCACACTTCCTAGGGGAGTCTTAAGAGATCATTTCAGTCATATTTAAAAGCCTTAAGACAAACTATGACTCACTACATTTTGAATTTTTGTATAGCTTAGTTTTAGGATGAGTGTAGGGCTTGTTAGAACTTTACTTGCAAATGATCACTTTCTGGGCCTGATGAACACACACACACTCTAACAGCACTTACAACACAACATAATGTCCCCATTTTAAAGGGCTAGTGATGCTGAGTTACTAGATATTTACTTTTAAGAAATCATTAATATTCATGGGTCTAATTTATTTGATGCCTCCTCCATCAGGAGCACAGTTCCTGATTGTAGCAAGAGTCCCTCGGGAGAACCTGACGGCTTTTCTGACAACTCATTTTGAGATGCTGTCTCCTGAAACAACCCTAAAGTAGAGACAGCTCATGTGTGTGTCATGCTTGACTGAGTTAATCGACTTTAAATTCTTACATTTTTCTAGTGAAATTTTCAGTAGATTTGTAGATACAGCATTTAAGTTCATTTTTCCCCTACCTACTTTTAATATTCAGGTGGCTTTTCTATCAACAAAAAAAAAATATTTGCAAAGTGCTCTTGATTTCACTCCCATCTTGATTTAGTTGGCTATATTACATCCACCTTCTCTCACACCTAAATTCGCGGGATACAGAGATTTCCCACAGACTTGTCTGCATAAAGTGGCTGCTACATCATCGTCATATTCATTGTCATCATGGTTATTTTATTGCTGTGGTTGAAAGGGCATAGTAAGAAATTAAGTTTGATGCCCACATGTAAGACTTCTAAAAAGACAAAGGGTTGATCTCATGCACACTCTCTGGTGCATTCTCTTTCTCTTTTGACGGGAAAAAAAAAGCAAAGCTGGAATTCAAATGAGGTATTCTGAGGCTGATGATGTATATTATTTACCCTTAGATTCTTAGAAATCATACTATAAGATGACTCCCCTTAAAAACATACTCCCAAACAGTGAATATGGAATATACAATGAATCCTCCAGGAAGGAAGAATTTCTTTGCATGCCATTCTTAAAGAGCAGTGATTACTTACTTGCTGGGTATACTTGAGAAGTAAAATCTTGATTCTGTAAAACAGAGCATATTTGGCCAGATCTACATCACTCTCTGAAGGTTACTATAAAGGCTATCACCAGGCTCAAGAGAAATCTAACTTCATTCTTCTTTGGTAATGGGAATAAGTAGAGGCTTGAAAACATCACCAGGATCTTCTTCAGTACTTTGAGAACCAGTGAAATATTCTTAGATAAGAACTATAGTCCCATGACTCAGTGCGGTTGAATTATAAACAGTTTATCGGGATCCCTGGGTGGCACAGCGGTTTGGCGCCTGCCTTTGGCCCAGGGCGCGATCCTGGAGACCCGGGATCGAATCCCACGTCGGGCTCCCGGTGCATGGAGCCTGTTTCTCCCTCTGCCTATGTCTCTGCCTCTCTCTCTCTCTCTCTGTGTGTGACTATCATAAATAAATAAAAATTTTAAAAAAGCAGTTTATCGTTCAGACATAACAGCATAACCAAACTACCAGTAGTAATTAAGCTATGTGGTTCTGAGGGTGACTTCCAGAGCCTTCTCACTGCGGAAGTGACAAAAAACTTGGAGAGGTGAGCAGAGCACAACCTCTTCCACAGACAAGAGCAGCTTCCCAGCTGAGGTGGAGAATTAATAAGGTGCCTCATCACAGAAGACACCCGATTCCCACTCTTCCTCTGAATCTCTGTTAAATTAAAGATACCCCCCACCAGGTACCCCACATAGAGGTTCAGGATTCTACCTTTCATGTAACTCTCACCCTACCCAATGAGCTACTTTTGTGCTATGATTCATACACAGCCTTCAGAAGCCAACCAGGCAAAACACAGCATGAGGTGAAGGATGGGAGCTTTAGGGCAAAAGCCAGGTTAGTTGAGAATATTACATAAAGCTGAAAGTGGAGGAATGACTCCTATGTTGATGGTAGCAATATTTTAAAGATACCTTTAAAAACACTAAAAATAGGGCACCTGGGTGGCTCAGTTGGTTAAGCATCTGGCTTTTGATTTCAGCTCAGGTCATGATCTCAGGGTCTTGGGATCAAGCCCCACATTGCAGGGGGCGAGGGGTGGGGGAGGTCCTACACTCAGTGGGGAGTCTGCTTCAGGATTTCTCTCCCTCTACTTCTGCCCCTCTCTTCCGACTCATGTGCTCTCTCTCTCTCTTTTCTCAAACAAATAAATAAATCTTTTAAAAAACACTGATAATGTCCCATGGGTCACTATAAGGTAAATTAGCATCAGCTGAGAAAGCATAATGCCTAACACAGGTATACCATTTGTCCTCTTGACCTTGTAAATGAAGCCAGAGACCACCAAATTATTTCTCACACATAAGCAGCCAGCATTTTCTGTTAAGGTCAATGTAATCATCAACCAGCAACTGACAAAATGATGTTGCATCAATATAAAGTTTAGGTGACTTGGAAAACATAAGCTTCTTCTCAAAACAGCTTAAGACCACAAATATAGGGATCCCTGGGTGGCGCAGCGGTTTAGCGCCTGCCTTTGGCCCAGGGCGCGATCCTGGAGACCCGGGATCGAATCCCACGTCGGGCTCCCTATGCATGGAGCCTGCTTCTCCCTCTGCCTATGTCTCTGCCTCTCTCTCTCTCTCTGTGTGACTATCATAAATAAATTTAAAAAAATAAAATAAAATATCAAAAAAAAGACCGCAAATATAAAGTTATCCTGGAGAAGAGCTAAGTGCGCTAAATTTATTCTGAACCACCAGGTAGAAATACTCTAAATCTACACTGTCCAATATGGTAGCTGCTAGCCACATGAGACTAGTTATACTTAAATTTAAATTTAATAAAAAAAAAATAGGAGTTCCTCAGTTGTACCACCCACACTTGACCATAGGTTGCCATATTAAACAGCACAAATGATCATTTCTACCACTGCAGAATGTCCTATTGGACAGCACTGTTGTTAAGTTCTGAAAACTAGTTCTCCTCACGCAGAAGACACAAGTAAAGTTTTCTCTTATCTAACAATTTGCTTAACTGGTAAAAGTTATGTGCTTGCTTGGTCAGAAACTGAAAACCAAAAGTCTCTCAAAGTCACAGAAACCCACAGTTAACAGTTCAAGATGCAAATAATGTAATTAAGCTATGACAATAGAAGCACCCTGGCATTTCACAGGTGAAGCCTATAGCCTCTGGCACATCCAAAGGTCTTTGAATCAGACATAATCCCCAGAAAATACTCCAAAGTCAGTCCCAGAAGCAATCACTGTTTTTGTAAATTAAAATGAAGAATGAGAAATAGGACTCTAAGGACCTTTTCTTCAATAGATGATGCAGTTTGCTTTGGTATGTCCAGAGTACTAATAGAGAATAAACATCCTGCTCATTAGCCAATCACATTGCTCAAGTTATCAGTCAACACTCCATTTATCTGATTATCATGAACATGTATTATTAAGAAGCATATTTTACATGTATCAACATAAGAACTGTCTCAAGATTTCCTGTAGAACCATTCCCTCAAGGAAATATTTGGAAGATCTTTCTATTCATAAGCGAACATAAGCAGCAGCTAGCTGCATTTAGCAAACCACAGCTCCGTCACTTAAAATTGTTAGCCTGCAGCCAAGCTTCATCAATGAGGGGATGAACACGGATGCATGTGAAATGAGGATTAGGGCTGAGCATATTGGCAGGGAAAATTGACACTGTGAAGTAAGTGTCACACCAAATAAATGTTGTCATATGAACAAGGGAAAGAGCTTATTCTCAATTGATTAGTCATCTCTATGGAGATCAGCCACTTCTCTCGGATATATGACTGTACCTGGACTGGGCCTTTTTTGCCAATGGGTCTGTGTGAGTTATAAATTGTTCTATGAACACATTATTTTCCACTAATTGCAAGCAAAACTAGAAACATTTCAAGGCCACAAAATTAAATCTCTGAACCCCCTAGCTTTGGGTTTATATGCCCATATGGTCTCAATTCACTTAGAAATAAAACATTAGAAGCAAGCACAAAAAAAATCCTAGGCCTGGTTTTCCCTCCCTGTCCCCTGCCCAGGGAAGGTTAAAATAAAAACTGTCTTTAACAACATGAGGGTGGTGTGCACGTCTATGATAGAATAATAATTGCTTTCTTTGAAAGTAGTTGCCAACACAAAGCTTTCAGTATTATAAATACGTCACCATTTCTAAAGTCATTGATTTTGCCATAAAATTAAACTGTGGCTGCCATGTGAACTGCAATATTATATTACCCCATCTTCCCCACATCTTAAGTTCTCTCTCAATTGTCAAAATAAAAGTATTAATATAAAGTTGTCATAGAAAACAGACCAACTTATGCTGTGTATTAATCCAGCATTTGTTCCTTTGAGGTCAGCGGCTTTATACGAGAAAATTGAAGCCACACCAGCGTAAGCAGAGAGATAAAGCAGAGGGAAAATGGGTGGGTGAGTGGGAGAGGGGTTGGGTGATCATTGAGGAAAGGCAAGAACATAGGAGAACACTTGGATGGGCCCTCTTACTAGTTTATACCATCTCATTTACACTAGAACACTAGCAAACACTCTCCAAAACCCATTGTGGTTTTCAACATATTATATGGATCATGTAGCCTAATACAAAATATTTGGCAGCTCTTAAAATATCAGATGAAATAAGATATTTTGAGTTATTTCAAAATGAAAAAATAAAATATTACTAAAGATTATTAGAAGAAAGGTATTTCTGAAGACTATGTACAAGATTAAATAACAAGAAAAAGTAAAAGGATCCATATAAAAAAGGGAGAAGTGAAATTGTCACTATTTGCAGAGGATATGATGCTATATACAGAGAACCCTAAAGACTCCACCAAAAAAAGTTACAATAAATAAATTCAGAAAAGTTACAGAAAAATACAAAAACATACGATGTTTCTATGCAGTAATAACAAACTATCAGAAAGAGAAAATAAGAAAATAATCCGATTTATAATTACATCAAAAAGAATAAAATATCTAGAAAAAAGTAACTAAGGAGAAGAAAGACCTGTACACTGAAAACTACAAGACAGTCATAAAGCAACTGAAGATGACACAAATAAAGGGAAAGATATCCCATGCTCATGGATTGGAAGAATACTGTTAAAATTCCATACTACCCCAAACAGTGCACAGATTCAATGCAATCCGTACCAAAATTCCAATGGCATGTTTTTCAGAAATAGTACATTCCTAAAATTTGTATAGAACCACAAGAGACTCCCAAATAGCCAAAATAGTATTAAGAAACCAGAACAAAACTGGACAACAGACTGATTTCAAACTATACTACAAAGCTACAGTAATCAAAATAGTATGGTACAGCACAAAAAATAGACACATAGATCAATGGAACAGAATAGAGAACCTAGAAATAAACCCATGCACATATGCCAATTAATTTATGACAAAGGAGCCAAGAACACACAATGCAGAAAACAGAGTCTCTTCAATAAATAGTGTTGAGAAGACTGGACGGCCACATACAAAAGAACAAAAATGGACCACTTTCTTACACCATACATGAAAACTGACTATCCTTGTCTTGTTTCTGACTTTAAAGAAAAATCTCTCAGTTTTTCTCCACTGAGGATGTTAGCTGTGGATTTTTCATATATGGCCTTTATTACGTTGAGATACGTTCCCTCTAAACCTACTTTATTGAGACTTTTTATCATGAATGGATGTTGTCAGATGCTTTTTGTCAGATGCTTTTTCTGTGTCTATTGAAATGATATGGTTCTATCCTTTCTCCTATTGATGTATCACATTGTTTGATTTGCAAATATTGAACTACCCTTGCAAACCAGGAATAAGTTCCACTTGATCGTGTTTTTTTTTTTTTTTAATGTATTATTGGACTCAGTTTGCTAGTATTTTATTGAGGATTTCTGCATCTGTATTCATCAGGGATATTGGTCTGTAGCTCTCTTTTTAGTGCTGCCTTTATCTGGTTTTGGTATCAGGGTAATGCTGGCCTCACAGAATGAATTTGGAAGTTAGCCCTCTCTTTGTATTTTTTTTTGAATAGTTTAAGAATAGGTATTAACTCTTCTTTGAATGTTTCGTAGAATTTACCTGTGAAGACATCTGGTCCTGGACTTTTATTTGTTCACTGATTCAATTTCCTTGCTCATCATTGGTCTGTTCAAATTTTCTATCTCTGTTTCAATTTTGCTTTCTGAGAAAGGAACTCATCCATTTCTTCTAGGCTGTCCAATTTGTTGACATGTAGTTTTTCATATTATTCTCTTATAATTGTATTTCTGTGCTGTTGGATATTATTTCTTCCCAATTCATTTGTGATTTTGAGTCCTTTCTCTCTTTTGATAAGTCTGGCCAGAGGTTTATCAATTTTACTGATTTTTTTCAAAGAATCAGCTCCTGGTTTCATTGATTTGTTCTCTTGTTTTTTTTATCACTACTCCAATTTTCTTCTGACATCTATTCGCATGATAAATGTTTCTCTATCCCCTTACTCTCAACCTGCAGGTTTAGGTCTAAAATGAGTCCTCAAGTCTAAATAACTAAAGGTCTAAAATGTGTCTCTTGTAGGCAGCATATAGATGGGTCTTGATTTTTATCTGTTCTGTCATTCTATGTCTTCTGATTAGAGCATTTAGTCCATTTACATTCAAAGTAACTAATTTTTTAAAAGATTTTCTTTATTTATTCATGAGAGACACATTGAGAGAGAGAGAGAGAGAGAGAGAGAGAGGCAGAGACACAGGCAGAAGGAGAAGCAGGCTCCATGCAGGGAGTCCGACCTGGGACTCAATCCCAAGTCACCAGGATCATGCCCTGGACTGAAGGTAGCGCTAAAACGCTGAGCCGCTAGGACTGCCCCAAAGTAATTATTGATAGGTATGTATTTTATGTCATTTTACTATCTGTTTTGTGTTATTTATAAAGATTTTCTCTATCCTTTCTGTCTCTCCTTCATATTCTGCTGATTTTCTTTAGTGATATATTTGGATTTCTCTCTTCATTCAACAAAGAATTTTCACTTTCATCCTGGCTCGAAGAACTTGTGAGCCATGGCCATGTCTGAACCCAACCAGAACACTGACATCTAGACATTCAGCCAGAGTGGCCAAAGGAGGCTCACTCACCCCAGGAACTTCCCCATCTCACCCCAGCAACTTCCCCATCTCAGTACATGGCAGTACCCAACAATTAGAGGCCACACTGCATCTAGAATAGCCTAGCCTCCTTCCATGTCCTATAGTCACCTGTATTATATGCTCTTCCCTCGCTTGCTTCTTGACCTCCTCCAGCACTAGGAGATCTTGCTCACTAGGCTCTGCTTCACCACAGCCTCCGTGTTCTATCCAGTGTGCTATCTGGAGAAGGGAGGGTTCACGGGCCATTTCCCTGTCTTGCAGGCTCCTCCCCTGGCCCCATATCATCTCCACTAGTTCTCAGGCCAAAAGTCACCTCCTTACAGAGTCCTTGATCAGAAGGCACTCTCCTTTATCTCCAAACCACTCCTTAACACACCAGCCTGTTACTTGTCCTTCAAGGCACTTACGCCACTCTTGTTAATTCATTCGTTTTTTGTCCACAACTCTCCAACGAAACTTGGAGCTCCACTTAAAGGACTGTCTATGCCATTTTCAACCACTTACTCCCAGTTGCCTGTAGGTGTGCTTATTAGTACAGCAGGTGTTCAATACATTTGTTGAACCAAAGAATAAAACCTCCTGTTTAATGAGTGTCCAATCTTTATTCTTTGAGCTTGGAATGGCAAATCAAAATCGCTTCAGATACAATTTTGACTATAAAATATCTGAAACATCAGAACAGCTCAGATATAGTAAAAACAAAAACAAACATTCGGAGCCAGCAGAGCTAGTCTCAGCAATTCTATTAATTTGTGTGACCTCTGATAAGTCATTTCTGAGCCCAACAGAGCTGTGTGTGCAACAGAGACAGAGCCAGTTATGCCATAAGCTGTGGTGAGCATTAGAAACAACTGAGTTATGTACCAATGAACATCTTCAGCTCATAAGTAATTTTTATCTAATTTCTAGTTATTCGGAGATGAACACAAAACAATACTATCAAGTGATCCAACAGATCTCTGCTTTTTTAAGCATACTATAGAATAAAGTGCTAACAAAAATCTCCAGTAGGAGGGAGCGACAACCCATAAGAACTCTGCAGTAGCAAAGCTGTAATGAGACACCCGTCGCCCCTGTTCCCCAAAGACCTTCGCTACACACTGCTCAAATGCATTAATATGGGTTCCCACAAGAAGGTGTAATTTAATAATCTTTGAATTGCTGAGGCCTGTGTATTTTTAAACTTGAAGGCTCAATTAGCAGCTGCAGTTCAATCACTATAGTAGCACTTGTAATTTTAGACAATTACTTCACACTGTATAGAAAACTACAAATGTAAAGAGCATGTATTTTAAGTCACATTTGCACCACTGCATTTCTGCACCCTTTTCTGAACACTTGATGTTTTCAAAGACTGTCTTTGTCCTTCCTCAAAAAGGGATCTGATAGAACAAAAAGTTTTCTCTTATAGGACACGTCTCACATCTCTTGATTACTGTGTCCCTCCTGACGAACAGTGTCTCCAATTCTCTGCTTGTTGAAGCAAGAGCCATCTTTGGATTGAAAACTAGTCTTTTGCCTTCCATCACTAAATGTCTATTGTCTCATTACCCACCTTGCTTACTTAGAGTTCTTATCCCTCCCAAATGTAAGACCTATAATAGGTTGCACACAATCCATTGTTGCTGTACATTTTCTTTGGGCCATTAAATAAAAACATAACCTTTTTATGTTTTTAGAAATAATTCCAACGCAAAAACCTTATGGATCTCAGCTGATTCAAGTATGTCATAAGCAGTACAAATAAGCAAATGGAAGGGATTTCTTTTTTAAATGATATCATTGGGGATCCCTGGGTGGCGCAGCGGTTTGGCGCCTGCCTTTGGCCCAGGGCGCGATCCTGGAGACCCGGGATCGAATCCCACATCGGGCTCCTGGTGCATGGAGCCTGCTTCTCCCTCTGCCTGAGTCTGCCTCTCTCTCTCTCACTGTGTGCCTATCATAAATAAAAAAAAAAAAAAAAAACACTTGTTATAAAAAAATAAATAAATAAAATGATATCATTGTAAAACTTCCAGGAGCTGAAAAACACAGAGGTGGTCATCAGGAAAATTATACTCATCACTTTATTTGGGTAAATTGACTATTTCTGGAAAGCAGTTCACATTAGCAAGACCACCTCTGGGCAAGTATAATTCACACAGCTTGTACTTACCCAACTAATAGCCAATCAGCAACATGATAAACACATAATTGCATACATACTTTAATTGCCTTTAGTGCATATAATTGGGGAAATATTGTAATTTGTGCTTGGAAAGTATGTCATTCAACCTTCATGCAATATTCCAGAATACAGGTGCCATTGAAAATACATTGAAAAATTAACATTCAGTATCTTGTTAAAGTTAACCAGGTCTCCTAACAACAAAGTAAAACACAAACTGAGTTGAAATTTAAAAGGTAAAGCACTAGCCTACAGTTACAAAAATCAGAGGCTTAAGTTTATAACTCAATCAGTCTGAGGCAGTTTCAATAATTAAATTTCCTCCAAATTTCTCTCCTTTTCCTTGTCTGTATTCTTAAATCATGAGCTATAAACAGGTAGTAAAGGAAGTCTAGCCTCTTGGCCTAACCTGTGATCTCTTCCAAAGCCTTAAATGCCATACTCTAGGGACTCACATGGACCAGCAGAAGAAAAAAACATGAAGGATATATGAACTACTCAAGTAGAGAAAGTTTGCCATTAGACAATATGTTTCTGGGATGCCTGGGTGGTTGGTTCAGCAGTTGAGTGTCTGCTTTTGGCTCAGGTGGTAATCCCAGGGTCCAGGATGGAGTCCCATATCAGGCTCCCTGCAGGAAGCCTGTTTCTCTCTCTGCCCATCTCTATCTCTCTCTCTCTCTCTCTCTCTCTCTCATAAATAAATAAATAAATAAATAAATAAATAAATAAATAAATAAATAAAAATCTTTAAAGAAAAAAGACAATATGCTTCTTAGGAATTCAACTCAATGTGTGTCTTGAGCACCAATTATGTGCAAACTATTTTAAAGTTCTCTAATACAAAAAGAATGATGTCTTAAACAAGCTTTCAGCTCAGGGAAAGGAATGAAGCAAAACTCCACTGTATCATTAATAGAGGGTAGAATATACCCCCTAAGATAAGTACATGAAGATCTAAATCTAGTTGGAGAGATGGGTAGGCATAGCAAAATAAGTCAGAAAGAAATAATATTTCCCATGAGCAGGATTAGGGCTGGTGTTTTAGGGGAATTGGAAAACAGAACTTACAAAGTGATAAATTCATGCTTTCAATCTATCGAGTACTTAACAGCATATTAGGCGGTGTGCTAGATGCTGAGGGGTCTGTTTAATGAACCATCTAAACAGAATTGTAGAGAAAAAGCAAGGGAAGACAGATTTAAACCATCTTTTGGTAAGTTTCCTACACTATGTGAATAGTTAGAGCAATATTATTTCCATCAAGGTAAAAACCACCAATGTCCAAAAATCCATGAAGGTGATGAATCCAAAACAAAGAACTTGGGATAATAACAGAATAACAGATAATAACATAATCAGAAAAATAAGACTAGTTAATTAGAAAAACTCTATAGCACAATATATATTTAGTGAATTTATACAATTTTTTCCTTTATCATTCAAATCCTTCCTTTAAAAGAAAAGCAAAAACAGGGATCCCTGGGTGGCGCAGCAGTTTGGCTGGATCCTGGAGACCCGGGATCGAATCCCACGTCGGGCTCCCGGTGCATGGAGCCTGCTTCTCCCTCTGCCTGTGTCTCTGCCTCTCTCTCTCTCTCTCTCTGTGACTATCGTAAATAAATAAATAAAAAACCTTTTTAAAAAAAATAAATAAATCATTCTTGAATTTTTGCCTTTACAACTCTCAGTTGGCGGGTATTTCCTTCCAGCATTGAAAACACCATCCCACTATGCTCTAGCCCCACTGTTGCTGGTGGAAAGTCACCTGTTTCTCCTAAAGAAGTAATCTCTACCCTTCCCCTAACACCCTCTCCTGCTTTCAAAATCTTGCTTTGTGCTTGGTGTTTGGAAATACCAAATGGTGTTTGGTAGTTTCCCAATGATGTATCCTGGTGAGGATGTTTTCACTGATCTTGTTGAGGGTTTACTAGGCTTTTCAAATCTATGGAAAGAGGTCTTTATCACTTCTGGAAAATTCCTAGTTATTATTTCCTCAGATACTTCTTCTGGCCTGTTCTTTCTTTTCTTACCTTCTAGGACTAATTAAGCACATGGCAAAGTTTCTCCTTCTGTCCTTTATCCCTCAGCCTCTTCTGTATTTTCTCTCGTTCCTCCTCTCTACACTGTAAGGAGAACCCAGGTGTCAAATCCACAGGAAGCCAGTTTTACTTGTGCCTCACTCTCATCCTGGGGCTGTAGCCCTCCAAGGGCCCCAACACAAAGCAGCTTCATTGTTCCAGTACTCCTCATGCCTCTCCGGGCTCCCACAATTCCTTCAGTTTTTCCTGAGAATCCCTTACTATCTTGTCCTCTCTTCAGTACTTTTTAAAATATATTTTTAAAATATTTTATCCAACAGTTTTACTTGTAGTAAACTGTTGGATTTTTTCAGTAGGAGAGCTGGTTATGGTAACCTCACCTACCATTACTGCAAAACAAACTGGAGTGCAAGTCTTTAATTACATGGCTTACATTTAGAGAATTGGGAGTTCTTTCCATTTTAATGTTAAGAGGCTGGTTAAGCAAGCTCCTTCTCATCATCCAAGAACCTAATAAAAATGCAAGTTGGATGTAGTCCAGGAGAATGTTATTCCACATGTTCCTGCAAAGTCTTAAAGCACCTACTGACTACCACTAGGCATCACCTTTTTACCAGCATGAAATCTCTCTGCCTCACATAGGGAATCCTGCTAGAAAAAGGAAATTTTAACTATTAACAAAACCTTAAATCCTACAATCTCTAAAGAAGGACATGGTCTCCCTTTTGGACAAATTTTATTGTCACTAATGTAATTATTCATTGCTCTAGAGCTTAAAACAAATTTCCTAATGAGATTGTTTTTCCAGTATCCTAAATGAGCATACTTACAAGATAAACATACAGCTAGCCAACATTTGCCAATCACATGCCACTTCCCCGCCTGATACCCATTCCAGCACACTCCCTCCCCCAAGATGACAAATCTTCCAGATAGCATCAAGGTCATCTCGGAAGCAGTATCAAATCTTGCATGAAGAACCATGTACTTCATGGGGCACCTGGGTGGCTCAGTGGTTGAGTGTCTGCCTTTGGCTCAGGTCATGATCCAGGGGTTCTGGGATCAAGTCTTGCATCAGGCTCCCTAATGGGAGCCTGCTTCTCCCTCTGCCTATGTCTCTGCATCTCTCATGAATAAATAAAATCTTAAAAAAAAAAAAAAGGACCATCTACTCCAGTGTCTTCTAACATTTTCCCCCCTAGATTCCTCAGCTCAGTATGCAGAGGGAAGCTCACGTGATTACACTCACAGATATAAAAGTATATGCTCCTAACTAATTCTGGGCCAGGTACCAAAGTCACTTTCAACTCACCTGTTCTATTTTAACATTTAAAATTACTGAAGTCCTAGAGAGCAGGGCAGTGCCACTGATGCCCATGTACTGAGGGACAAAATCAGAAATCTAAGTGAAATTAAATATAGGGACTTATGCCATCCACATATTGAGTATGTTGAGAAATCTCCTTACAAAACTGTAAGTATCTATACATGCCCATGTGGTCTTTCAGCTTCTAAAGAGATTTTTATAGGGTCAGCACCTTGCCACAAATTCTAACACTGCTCTCATGAACTTAACATGCTTATTTGCTGAGTACTTGCACATAACTTACAAGCCAATAATAAATTTCTGCATGATTTAAGTTAACAATATAAACATGGCAACCCATAAATTAGCTAATACAAACAACGTGTCATGAGGAGTTGGTAGATTGAATGGATTAAAAAAAGGCTTGGCATATTAAATTCTAAACACACATATCACATCACCAATTGCTATCTTGCAAAAATGTAAGAAGACCTCTCTTCTCTTTCCCTCTAGGACTTGCTTATCTGTTGTGTGTATTTTAAGTGTAGATATTGAGACTGATGAAGGCAAGTCCAGAAGGAAGAATAAAAAAGGAAGAGTGTTTCTTAACATGCTCCTCAGAACTGCTCTGATCTTTCCAATTCTGCAGGAATGAAAGGAAACCATGGATAAATAGAAGCAATTCAGTAAGTTTCATAATGGAATTCTAACAAAAATAAATTCAAGAAATTCTTAAGAAAACCACCATCAACAACAAAGTCAAGGTCATATTTTGACTAAGAATTGAGTCTGCAAGGTCAATATCTAAGTTCTCTTCTCTGTCCCTAAGTGTTTTTTTGTCAGATAAATCAGATTTTAGTTTTATTCTGCTAAACTTTTCAAATCATTTACCACACACAAAGCTATCCTGTCAATTCTCTAAGGAGAGAACTGAAATAACAAAAACTATAACTCATGGATTCAATGGAACAGAAAATCCCTAAATTTAAATAGATATATAAAAATAATCAGCCCCTAAAACTAAAATCTATTATCTAAGTTCTACAAATGCCACATAAATAACAAATAGAAGACCTTCAAACTCAGACAATGCTAAAGTAGTTGTATATAGCAATGAAATAAAAATTTACAATGTAATTATAATTTAAAAAATTAGCTTTAATGAAATGAAACTGTTTTTACATTCAGTTTGGCATTATAGCTTTTGTTATTTCTACATAAATGCAGTAGGATTCTTAGTCCTACTTGAATCCCTTTGTGGAGATTTATCAATTCAGTCTTGTCTACTACTAAAACTATAATGAAACTGAACAGTAAGCTATTTATATGTCTGCAATGATTTCCTTTTCAAGATACACCAGACTTCAGTTTTATTCTGCAAAATCATTTTCAATTACATATTTAATCTCTATGTTATTGCTTAAATTACACATGCACCACCCTCCAGCTCAGATCCTGGCTGCAGACTCTGGCAGCAGCTGCCACACATGTCAAAGGGTTGGTTATTATGTTCAATAGGAGCCACATGTGCCAGTCGGCCACAACAATTTGTACCCTATGAGCTAATTCAATCTATCAGATTTTGCTAATGTTTTTTTCAAGGAACAAAGGGTGATTCCTAGTATTCATGATTCAGAAACAAAATAAATGTTATGGAAGTGAGGCATCCTAGAAGTGGCACTTTCTCTTGAAATCCCAAAACAGGTATCTATTTAGGGACTTGGGAGAATCTGACAAATAAGCTGTACCAAATATTACTGCTCTGAAAATTTATATTTCATTAAGTCGTCACTATAAAATAGAATACAAAACCAAACTGATGGTTACCAGAAGGGAAGTGGGTGGGGCTTGGGTGAAATAGGTGATGGGGATTAAGGAGGCACTTGTGATGAGCACCAGGTTATATATGGAAGTGCTGAATCACTAAATTGTACACCTAAAACTAATATTACACTATATGTTAACTAACTGGAATTTAAATTAAAAAAAGAATAGAAAACAAGGAAAGGATTCACATTCATATATTTGGGGAAAGAGGGTTGCTCTAGAACAATTTTACCCACAAAAAATGGAAGAGGGAAGGCCAACAAAAAGTTATGTCAGGCATCCTGGGCTCAAGACCCATAAGAAGAAAATAACATTTCAAACAATGATATCAATTCTTCATACAAATGCAAGTAAACTTCTGGTAAATCAGGGTGAAGTAACCTGCTTCAGATTTTTCTCCCAAGTAGCCAACAAGCAGTAGGAGTAAGTTTCATTAAAAACTCACCCTCAGTCCTTATACAGATAGCAGAGAAAATGGACATCTTTTTCTTCCTTTTGCATTAAGGACTGAGCACCTATGTTGATAGGGATATGGAGCAATAAAAATTTGTTCACACTCCTGCAGAAAATAAAATTGGTAGAACCATCCTGGTGAGAAATTATGTAATACTGACTAGCCCAATTTCTGTTTCTAGGCACATACCTGAGAGATTCCTACACATGTATCTAAGAGACAAGTATATACAATGTTTTTGGCAGCATTTCTGATAATATAAAAAATGCAAAGCAATCCAAAATGTCTGCCACCAAGTTTTAAATCCCAAATAGCAACTAACTAGAACTAAATATATGAACGTGAGTGTGAAAAACATGAGTGAAAAAAGCAAAAAGCACAAAGATACATACAATAGGATTTCATTTACATAAACATGAAAAAATGCCAAATAAATTTACATATAGCATATGGATATATACACAAGTATGGCAAATGTATGAAAAAATTCCAGAGGGTGGTTTCCTCTCAGGCAATTGGGATAAAGGAAGAGAACTAACAGCCCTTCAATTATCTATAATGTTTT
Organism: Nyctereutes procyonoides; assembly: GCF_905146905.1. Taxonomy (NCBI): domain Eukaryota; kingdom Metazoa; phylum Chordata; class Mammalia; order Carnivora; family Canidae; genus Nyctereutes; species Nyctereutes procyonoides. Next base: position 6,235,410 of record NW_026575033.1, on the reverse strand, counting down.
GTTTCTTTTAAAATCATTTTAGCAATCTGTCTTATCTCCTAGTTATGATTCATCTGCTGATTTCTTGCATCTTATATGTAGACAATCATTTTATATTATTAATGAAAGTTATCTATTTTCATCCTTTGTTTCTTTATCCTGTCACATTGGAGATACCACCTTTAACATAATGTTAAAAAGGACTGTTAGCAAGGAATGTGACTATCTCATCTTTATTTTTTTTAAATTTTATTTATTTATTCATGAGAGACACAGAGAGAGAGAGAGAGGGAGAGAGGCAGAGACACAGGCAGAGGGAGAAATAGGCTCCATGCAGGGAGCCCAATGCGGGACTTGATCCGGGGTCTCAAGGATCATGCCCTGGGCCAAAGGTGGCGCTGAACCACTGGGCCACCAGGGCTGCCCTCATCTTTACTTTAAAAGGAATATTCTATCACCATTGGTTTTGGTAGATACATCTTATCAGTTTAAGAAAGGCTACTTCTAAAAAAAAAAAAAAAAGAAAGGCTACTTCTATTTCAGGATGAAAAGTTTGTTGCTTACTGATAAATCCTCATTAAAATTTTTTTCTGTATCTAATTAGATTATTGCATGGGTTTTTTTTCTTTTATCTGTTAATGAGATGAAAGTATATTATCAGATTTTTTTTTAAGAAAACACATTTACATTTCTGGAATTAAACCCAGCTAGATCATAATGTACGGTTTTTTTGTTCCTTTTTTTTTTTTTTTTTACATTCCTGGATTGGGTTTGCCATTGTTTTATTAAAGAATTTTACCTCTCAAGTTCACAGCTGAGATTGGCCTATAATTTTTCTTTACCATTCTGCACCTACTGGTTTTGACTCAAAGGTTACATTAGCATCAAACTACGTTGAAAGGTAGTGAGACTTATTTTCTGGAAGATTTTTCTTTTTTTTTTCTTTTTTTTTTCATTTTTATAAATTTATTTTTTATTGGTGTTCAATTTGCCAACATATAGAATAACACCCAGTGCTCATCCCATCAATGCCCACCTCAGTGCCTGTCACCCAGTCACCCCCACCCCCCGCCCACCTCCCCTTCCACCACCCCTAGTTCGTTTCCGAGAGTTAGGAGTCTTTCATGTTCTGTCTCCCTTTCTGAAATTTCCCACTCATTTTTTCTCCTTTCCCCTTTATTCCCTTTCACTATTTTTTATATTCCCCAAATGAATGAGACCATATAATGTTTGTCCTTCTCCGATTGACTTATTTCACTCAGCATAATACCCTCCAGTTCCATCCACATCGAAGCAAATGGTGGGTATTTGTTGTTTCTAATGGCTGAGTAATATTCCATTGTATACATAAACCACATCTTCTTTATCTGGAGGATTTTTCTATAAAATTGCAACTGTTTCTTTTAATGCTTGATAAAACTAGACTATAAACATTGCAAGACTGTCTGGTGTTCTCTTCCTAGGGAAGATTCTAGGTAGTGATACCACATCTTTAATAGTTGTGGGGGTTTTCGATTTCCTTCAATCTGATGCTGACAGTTTTGTATTTTGCCTGCTGTCATTTATAACTATGTCTATAATAACAGCAATCTGGCCTATTAAAAGCACTCAAATATTTGTTGATATAAGTTTGGAAATTAAACATACATTTCTCTATTTTCTGAGCATTCTCTTTCATGTGGTTTTTATTTTTATATCAATGAAGAGGAAAACCCCCTATTTTTAAAAGCAGCATTTTTAAATCTGTGTTCCTGTCACAAGAGTTACTCGACAAAAAAGAAATCCAAATAAGTTTGGTTAACAAAATATTCTATATCTAATTCTTTAAGATTTACAGTACAATAAATTTATTAAAGATTGCATAAACTTATAGTAGAGAAATCTGTTATTTTAACTCTGTATCTCACCAAAATAGCCACAGATCCCATTTCTTCCATAATGCTTAACATTTCAAAACATGTTTTAGAAAATCAACAACAATCAGGAAACACGTATGTTGCATTGTGAATGAAAAGAACCAAAAATATAAATATCATAAATACATTAATATACAAATATGTGGATATAGTCTACCAATATATATAAACACATATATATATAAGTATATATCTATACAGAGAAATAAATAAAGATTTATGTGGGTGTAAATATATGTGTATGCAGAAATAAAATAGATGTTCTACTTGCCTCAGAAAAGTTCTTAGACTCTTGACCAAATTTTTAATTGTAATTCTTTGGGTAGTGGGATTCCAAGCTATCTTTTTGTTGTTGTTTATATCTATTTTTCTACACTAAATGGATTGATTCTAGAAAGGGAATAAATGAGGTTTAAAACTATTAGATTACCATAAAATCTAAGTTAGCCTCAGAACAAAGGGTGATAGTTAAACACTCCCACTAATCAAGTGAACTTCATCAAAGATTCTGTCTTAGATACACCTTGGAAGTCATTCCAAGCAAAACATGCTCAGGTCTATCTAAGTTACCTCATAATGGAACAACAATACTTAGAAACCGGACACAGAATCAACTTCGTTGATGGAGGAATTTGACAGACTTAAACCTCTGATGTAATTTTTCCTCCTATGATACTCTGGCTGCACTGTCACAGCAAAGAAAGTTGTTATCTCAGGCTAAGAATGCCATCATTAAGCAGTTGTCATGATATACCTTTATGATACACCACGCAATTACCGATTATCTCCACTTAGGCAGTCAGCAGTAGTTAAGAGTCATCAGGGACCTTGACAGGTTATGTCTTCCTGTTCTCTATGCTGTTGATGCTTTCAAGGATACCATTAGCAATAGAGGTGGACAAAGCCTTCTCATTCACTCCCATCAAGGCTGGACTGCATAGACATGGATCACCATAAATAAACTCATTGGATGGGAATGATTTTTGACATAGCTACAGTAGAACAAAAGAGTACTACCAACTCTATTTTGTAAAAAAAAAAAAGTAGGTTTAAAGTTCTGATTGAATCAATTATTTCAAGACCATTTGTGACAAATACCCACCACTTTCACTTAAACAGAAAATGTTAAAAGAATATTCTTTTTGTTGATAATTTATTTTTATATCACATTTTATGATACATTAATAGAAGAATAAATTACCCATAAACTTGCTTATCAGAATAAGGAAAGAGGTCACCATACCAACCAGAGTTCTGTCAAAAGTTCCATTAAAACTCACAGTAATCTCTATACATTCTTTCTCCCATTCTTCTCCACCCAACTCTTTGAACCTCCTCCAATCAGGCATTTACCTCTATAACACCCCCCAAACAACTCTTAAAAGGTCACTGCTGACCTCCACTTGCTGAATCCAGTAACAAATTCTCAGACCTCATCTCACTGGATCTGTAAAGTAGCAACTGATACAGTTGTTTGTCCTTCTTAAAGCCCTAATTCTTTTTTTTTTCCAAGATTTTATTTATTTATGATAGACATAGAGAGAGAGAGAGAGAGAGAGAGGCAAAGACACAGGCAGAGGGAGAGGCAGGCTCCATGCCGGGAGCCCGACGTGGGACTCAATCCTAGGGCTCCAGGATCGCGCCCTGGGCCAAATGCAGGCGCTAAACCGCTGAGCCACCCAGGGATCCCCTTAAAGCCCTAATTCTATATTTGGTTTCCAAGATACCAACCTCTTATTTCTCTTCCTACTTCAATGGCCACACCCGTTTGGCCTCCTTTGCTGGCTCTCATCTCCTAATCTGTTACACAATAAACTTCCCCAGAGCTTAATTCTTTTTTTTTTTTTAAGAATGAATGAATGCGGGATGCCTGGGTGGCTCAGCGGTTGAGCGTCTGCCTTTGACTCAGGTCCTGATCCCGGTATCCAGGATCGAGTCCCACATCGGGGTCCTTGCGGGGAGCCTGCTTCTCCCTCTGCCTATGTCTCTGCCTCCCTCTGTGTCTCTTATGAATAAATAAAATATTTAAAAAAGAATGAATGAATGTAAAAAAAAGAATGAATGAATGTATTTATTTCTTTGCTTGTTTGAAAGAGACAGAGAAAGTGCATTAGATTGGTGAGGAGGAGCAGAAGGAGAAGGACAAGCAGACTCCCCGCTGAGTGTGGAGCCTGATGGGGGGCTTGATCCCACACCCTGAGATCATAACCTGAGCTGAAATAGAGTCAGATGCTTAACCAACTGAGCCACCCAGGCCTCCCTCCAACCCCAGAGCTTAATTCTTAACCTCTCTGCCATCTCTAATCAATACTGAGGGTCCCATCAAGTCTTAGAGTTTAAAATGGCACATTGACTACTCCCAAGAATCTCTTTCCATCCTGGACCTGTTCTCTGAATCCCAGACTTGTATGTTCAACTTCCTGGCAATATCTCATCAGCATGCAATCCTAACATACCCAGAAAAGACTTCTGATTCCCCCAACTACACTTGCTCCTCCTACAGTCTTCATCTCAGAAATGGCAATTCAATCTTTCTAGTTGCTCAGAGCTAAACCCTTAGAGTCCTATCTTCTTAAATCCCAACATCAATATATTAACAAATCCTGTCAGTTTTACTGTGAAAATACTATATGCCCAGAACCTCACCACCTCCCATCACCAACACTGCCAATGTTCGGATCCAACTTTCCCCATCACCTCCTACCTGGATTGGCACAACAGCCTGCTAACTGGGCACTCTGTTCCTGCTTCCACCTCCCTTTAGGTCTACACCCATCCTAGCAGCCAGATACTGTCAAAAAGTAAATCACATCCTATCACTCTGTTGCTCGGACTCCACCAATGACCACCCATTTCATTCAGAATAAAATCCAAGTCATAACAACAACCTACAAAACTACAAGGTGAAGCTCCTGTCATTTCTCTGACTCCCTCACACACTCCACAGCTGAACTTGCTGCTCAAGAGAGTAGGAAGGCACCAGCCTTGGAACTTGGGTGAACCACCTTCCTGGGACACTAGTCCCCAGATATAGAATGATGATGATATGGCAGGACAACAGGTATAAACTGAAACTATCCCAGGCAAAGGGAGATGTGCAGTCCCCTGTCCAGACAAGCACCCAGGCTCCCACCCTCCACCTCTGCTCAAATACCATCCTATCAGAGAGAATTACCAACCAACCTATGTAACAGAGTAACGTCTGCTCTTTCTGCTTTTCATGTTCCCTTCATCCTGCTTTATATTTCTCAATAACTTAACAGTCTCTCTGCCCTTTATTTTTTTTTTAAATTTTATTTATTTATTCATGAGAGACACAGAGAGAGACAGAGAGAGAAGCAGGCTCCATGCAGGGAGCCCGATGTGGGACTCGATCCGGGGACTCCGGGATCAGGTCCTGGGCTGAAGGCAGATGCTCAACCACTGAGCCACCCAGGCATCCCTCTCTCTGCCCTTTAAATGTTAAGTACCTCTGGAGGATTAAAATAATTATTAATTTAACATGACTAAATTAAATCAGATAAAAACTTGCTCATGCAACATTTCTAGTATACCACAAAAAAGATGTTGAAGAACAAATATAGTTATAAATGATCTTACCAAGTACATAAGTATTATTGGGATGGCAGGGGAAAAAAAGGGAGAGGAATTTTTAAAAAAATATCTTAATACCAGCCTTAGAAAGAAGAAAGTTTCACTACTTTTAAGAATTGCTAGGAAGTTTGAGAGCAAGAACTCACACTGAGCGTCTGGCACTCACAAAGAAGCATTCAACACACAGGAGCTTTAATTATTGGAGAAACGGTTTTGTCCACAGCTTAAGATATACAACCCACATTTTCTGCAACGCAAGCATTTCTAAACATATCTTTCTCGAGTGTTTTCTTCCTACCAAAAAAAAAGCCACCATCATAGCACGCATTAAAACATTACCTTCATCTTCTTTTTAATTATTGAAGTATAATTGACATATGATATTGTGTTGGTTTCAAGTATATAACACTGATTCAACAATACTATGCGTTACTCCAAGCTCACCATGATAAGTGTAGTCAGCATCTGTTACTAAACAACATTATTACAATATTAACTGTATCCCCTATGCTATTTCTCGGACTTCTCATCTCTATGACTTATTTACAGATGGCCAACAGACATATGAAAAGGTGCTCAATATCATTAACCATCAGAGAAATGTACATCAAAATCACAAGGAGATATCACCTCACACCTGTCAGAATAGCTAGTATCAAAAAGACAGAGGTGTTTGTAAAGATATGGAGCAAAGCAAACCCCCATGAACCATTGGTGGTGATGTAAATTGGTGCAATCACTATACAAAACAGTATGGAGATTCCTCAAAAAAGTAAAAACTGAAATACCATATTATTCAATAAAACCACTACTAGGCATTTACCCAAAGAAAACAAAAACACTAACTCAAAGGATAAATGCATCCCTATGTTTATTGCAGCATTATTTATAATAGCCAAGACATGGAAACAACCCAGGTGTCCATCAACAGATAAATGGATAAAGAAGATGTGGTACATACACACACACAAACCAATATTTTGGCCATACTTGGCCAAAAAAAAGAATGTAATTTCACCTTCATCTGGAAGCAGCAAATGACAGTATACCTGTGGGTATATACTGTGGGTACGAATGTGTGCATATGCTTACATATTGTAAATGTACTTTAGGTAACTTACGATGGAGCCACCTGTCACTAGAAAAGAGACCAAACTAGAAAAGTAGGTTTTTGTAAAAGAAAAATAGAAAATAAATAGTAACTATGACTTACTAGGAGAATTTGCTGTGAGTCAAAGACTTCTCTAAGCACAGACATCAATCAGGATTTGAACGAAGTCAGGCATTCCAGAACCTGCTTCCTTAACCACTATATGCTATTAAGTCTGACAACTGTTTTGTGCTTTGCCATGAGAACAACAGAAACAAACTTCTGAGTGGCACACAAAGTGTTCATGGTGACTCTACATGTCATTACAAAGTAAAGGATCTGTTGTATGTTAAAGGCCTTTTATAAAATCAACCACATCAGTGAGGTCCCATAGCATTCTGGGTACTCCTGACTCCCCCTTCTTGCCTACAAATTCGCCAGTACTAAATATTGTTTGCTGACGGATTTTCACATCTATTTTTCCATCCTCTTCTATGTTTTTCTCTATATTGCAAGGACTGCAAAGCTAAAGACAGCATTTCCCAGACCCCCTTATTAACAGGATTCAGGGTGGATTCTATCAACAAGATACACTTGTGTAAGATTTGGAAGACAGAAAAAAGAGAGCTATTCCTTTTCACCAGGGGAAGTATACCACATTCTACCCCCGCAGTACCAGCTGCATGGGTGTGGGAAGCTGGAAGATCAGTAGTGATTTCCTCACCTGCTTGGGTTTCAAGGCAGTGAAGGATCATCAAGGAAGAAGATGATCTTACCACCAGTGGGAAAAAAATGCCAGTTATCTATGACAAGCAGCATCAAAGCAGTTATTTAAATTATCATCTATGATATTTTTTCTCTGCTTTTCCAGCCATCCTCTTGCTTCTTCCCTAGAACACCCTACTCTTCTTTCTTTTCTGAGCCAGCTGTTTCCCTAGAGTTCTCAAAATCAGAGACAACTGGCCAAGTTCCAGGAGCAGCAAAGAAAAACTCAAGTGGTGCAGACCTTCAAACTTGAGATTAGTATTTATTAAAGATGACCTGACAGAGGAGGAAGTGGGTTTATCAAATTCTGCTTCTAGACATCAAAAAGTAACTGCGACACCAGACTTGTAAACAGCTAGAAAGTTGGAAACAATAAATATGAAACACTGGACAATAGGAAACTCAGGACTAGGATCCTTTTAAGAAGTGAAGTAAATGAGATGAGCTTGCACTTATATGTGAGATGAAGTGAGAGAAGCTAGATCCAATGTTTCTAATTCTTGGGTCATTTCCTTTGTTTCTCTCTCATCTGCTTCAATCTCAGAGCTCTACAACCTAAAAAGCTCAACTTGGGAGCTTCACAAGGATCTACTATATACCTAATTTATTTCCCTAGCATTCTGCTTTTATTCCATTCCTACCAAATGAAATATTTTGAGAACAGGAATGCCCTCACCCTGAGTAAAGAATGAGGGGCAGGGAACAAAATGAAAGGGGAGGAGGGGAAGGGGAAAGAAGCAAAGGACTCTAGTTAGAAATATGTAATACCCTTTGGAGTATGGAACAGAAAAAAGTACATAGAAATTGTGCCTCTGTTCAACATATACTGAGTACATGAAAGTCATTATACAAAAAGATGATGTTTAACACTGGTTAGGAAGAAGAATTCTTAACAGGTTGCCAAGAGAAACCAAACTTATTTGGTTTCACAAATTACTCCTTGATCTAGGTCAACCAAAAGTCCAAATTTGAACCTATGGCCTTAGAGTGCTATGTAACATCAAAGTCCATCTCTTGGATTCCATAGAACCCCTGGCATGAAAGGAAACTATAGCCTCACTTTACGACCATATGAGAATTAATTTAAGATTGTGGATGCCTTGGAACTAGAGCATCATCAGCAAACAAGGGAGCTCCTGGCACAGATATTCTGGGTGTGCTCATAGGCTATGTAGATTCATTCAAGGGTGAAGCTCCCAAGCCATGGAGCAGTATCTTGCCAATGATGCTTTGGAAAGTACACAGACTCATCCCCTGACTCCTGCCTTTGGAGTCCTGAAGAGGTAGAGCCTGTGTTGGCCTTCACAGTTGGATTCGGGGCCTCCCAGATCTGCAAGTATAAATGTCCTGCACCATATCTCTTTCCTTTCACTAACCCTGTCATCTGCGCTTAGAAGAGGCTTTAAATATACTGCCTGAAGGGTGGTCCTGGGTTCCAAGAAGTAAAGCCCTTGTGATGAATCCTGACAAATGGAATCTCATTGCTCAGATAGTTTCTCCATATCAAACTACTTCCCAGGTCACTGGTTAACCTCAAATCAGTTCCCACCCCTGGTCTCATCAGAGGCTTTAGGGCCTGTACAGGCTTACAAAATGCTCAGAGAACCATGCTGTTCAATCCTCCATGTGGCATTGGAATGTCAGGGGAATTAAGTGTATATGTAGCCTACTCCTATATAAATATATATAATATAATAGAAATAAATAAATGAAGAGTTTAATACAGGAAAAACAAACACTACTTTTGAAAAACCACTTACATCCAAAGAATCTTCCTTCAACAGGATAAGGGCCATATTCTGTGATACCAACCGGCAGGAATATCCTAGAGTTGGAGAAAGAGCAACACAAGTGAGTTAGTTTATCATTCCTTCCATGAATTCATCACTTTTCAATAGCTTTTTTTTTAAGATTGTATTTATTTATTCATGAGAGACCAAGAGAGAGAGGCAGAGACACACAGAGAGAAGCAGGCTCCATGCAGGGCACCCGATGTGAGACTCCATCCCGGAACTCCAGGATCACTCCCTGGGCCAAAGGCAGGTGCTCAACTGCTGAGCCACCCAAGCGTCCCTCAGTAGCTATTTAAATTCAGCCTCCCTTCTTACAGCTTTCTTATTACCTTTTTAAGCCTGTTGGGGAAGACAAAGGAATTGGACAAGCGGCAGGGTAGGAAATATAAGTTCTTTAAGTAGATTTTGATTCTTGCAGACAGCTTGAATAGAGCTAGCTGGGGAAGTCTTCATAACTATTGGCTAAAACAAGTATTTGTCAATTTTCTGTGGATTTTTATTTATGCTTGTATAACATCAGTGTAAGTTTTGAATTATCTTTTAAAAACAGCTAACGCTTTAGGAAGATACATGGAATCTAATGGTGTTTCCAAATCAGCATAAACAAGTCTACCCTATCAAGATTCATTTGTTTGTTTAAAAAATAGGTAACTCTCACAACAGATTTCAAAGGAATACTACGTACATCAAGGGAATCACTTTTCCTACCCAGGTTCAAAGCAGTCCCCACTTCAAGAATTAGTTTAAAAAAAAAACCTAAGTTTTTTAAACCTTAGTTTAAAAAAAAAAAAAGCTTTAGAACAAAAGTACATACTCCAAAACTGATTCTTATCAATAATTTCCATCACATTTAAAAATAATTATCATTATAGGCTAAAGAAGATACTCTTCTACTTTTCCTCTCAGAAGGTGAACATATTTCCTCTGAACCACTTCCCTACTCAGGCTTTGCAATCCACTCCAAAATACCTAGAGACACTGTGTGATACCACAGACCAGGATGAGAGGTCCCCCCCTCAAAGTAGCATACTAGAAAAGAGCAGGTCCAGCAAATCCTAAGACCTGGGATGTCTGTCAGGACTGGACTCTTTCTTTCAAGCTACCCTCGGTGTCCCTTGAGAGAGCTGGCACTTCTCACCAATGTCCAATCTCAATTTATATCATTGCAAGAAAAGAATCCCTCCACCTAGAAAAGTGGCACTCACAGGTTTTTTTTTCCCCCTCAGCACCTGAAGATAAAAGATTAATGATTCTCAGAAACATGAAACGAATCATCAGCACGGAGAATTACAACCTCTGAGCAAGTATCTATCTGGGTGACAATCTCAAGGAAGGGGCTCAACTAGTGCTGTCCCTAAGGCAAGTAGGACCCTGGATCCTCCTCCACAGAACAGCTAAAATATCCATTCCTACAGATGGCATATTTAAGTGGAAAAGGAATCAGGCATTTAACTAATGGCAAGTCCAAGAGCTGCTGCATTTAAGTGACAATTCCACTCAATAGGGCTTTTTGCTATGCTGAGGAAACCCTATTAAAAGGCACCAAATAGATTCAAGACACACAAAAATTAAGACCAAGAAAAACCTTGTTTTGCTGTTGTTGTTTAGGAAGGAGAGAGACAATAAATATTTGTTTATTTTGGAATGTACAAAGTATATTCTTCACTAACAACTGCCATTTCAGAAGAATACTTTGTAGATCACCTCAGAACACAAGTCTTTAAGCACAAACTTACGGTTTTTCATTCAAATATTTTTTAAAGCAATACCATATATAGTCCAGACCGTTAACAGTAGTTACCTCAAGGGAATGAGATTATTTTGCTTGTTAAAACCACTATACATTATCTTAAAAACCAAAACAAACTGAATAATTTAAAATCATAATGCCACATGGGCAAATGCCTGTTTAACCTCTAAGACAAAATAAAGGGAAGAAAGACTAAACAATTTTCTATACATCTTCAAACTTGTCCAAGTCCATATTTTAACAATAATGATGAGTAAAAATGAGACTTTCCCACAATGCCATTCAAAGTTCTGCCTGATAGGACTGACATAATTGAAGTCTTTGTCTACCATTAAAATTTTACAAATGTATTCTTTTTTCCTATCAATTCTTAGATCAGGTCCAGAAGGGAGGTCTACACTTTATTTTCATTTACAATAGGGGATGTTGCACCTTTAATTATATCCCACTATGGGAGGACTACTCCTTCTTTATATCCCCAGAGACCTCAAGCAACTTCATGCAACATAGAATGTTACAAATTTAGTATAACTAACGCAAAAGGATTTGCTAGTAGTTTTAGATTTGAACAACAGCTGCAGAAGTGAGCTGTAATTTTTAAACCCTAGCTTGTTGCTTTATTTTCTATTTTTCAGTTTCAGCAAAATGCTGCTTGACAACTGAAGCTGCACAAAGATATTATGGAAAAACTCTAAGTATTTTTCTAGTCATTGCAGGAGAGGCAAGAAATAAAACCACTGACACATCCATGAATTTAAAAACACAAAACTAAAGGTTTCTGGAAATAGGTTTTGTGTTGTTGTTTTTTTTTTTTAATTTGGAAAATGAAGTGAGATTCTGCTTAGAGAATTATCACACAGAACACCTGCAGTGACAGAACATGGAAGTTAAACACAGTTAATTGTGACTTAGCTAATGTGGCAAATTAAATTATGTCAACCCCAGTTTGGTGTGCTTGATTTCTAATGTTTGTGGATAAAATGAGATCAACTCTTGGAGAAGAGCCAGGTATGAAATGTCAATCCACACTTGTAAATTGAGGTCTAGTTCTTTTAATCTTGCAATCTAAAAAAACGGCCATAAAAATCAATGAGAGAAGAACCTCTGGGATTTCACTTTTTACTGTAGCTGAAATTAACAGCATACTACAAAAGTGTTTAGTCTTTCTACTACCTGAGTATAACCAATATTCAAAGCAATCAAAACATTACAGACTTAATGGTACTTAGAACAGGACTTCATTTTAAGAAAATAATCATCCATGCTAGAAAGTATCACCAAACCAAATCTCTCAGATCTCGCAGTCATTCTCTCTCTCTTTTGAGATAAATTCACATTGTCAAAGATACCCAAATCCAGACTTCTTTGGAGACATTTCTGGAAGGGTTAGGAATAGTTTATCCTTACTAACCATGTATCTTAGGGTCGGTTTAAAAAAGCTACCAATTGCTAGGCTTCAGCATGGTTCTAAACCTTCAGTAAGTGTGTTGGTCCTAAATATTTTCAGAGACAGTCTGATCAATATTTGAGGATAAAGGTATGAAACACATTGCCAGACATCAGGAATGGGTAATGAAAGGTGGTATTCTTAATCTATTCCAGATAGGGTCAAAGAGGCTCAGTACAAAGAGTTCTCCATTATCCAGAGAGCCAGGAAGCTAAGGACTCATCCACAGAACCACATATCTAGGCAGCTTTCCCTCCAGATCCTTCTCAGTACAGCTGCATCACAGGTAAGAGCACATGTCCTCAGCCTTGCCTCACGAACCCACTCCCCCCACCAAACTAGACTGTCCTGACCCATTCTATGCTCAGACTTTTTACTTCATTTTTTTTCAATTTAAATTAAATTAGCCAACACATAGTACATCACTAGTTTCAGATGTAGAGTTCAATAATTTACTAGTTGCCTATAACACCCAGTGCTCATCACATCACATTTCCTCCTTAATGCCTTTTATTTTAAATAAATTCTTGAAGGCTCAAGTTTTAAACCTATGTTATCTATGAAGCTTCCCTGGTCTTTTTTGACTCATATATTTCTCCTTCTGGGAAGTCGATATCAACTGTCACAGGTACATGCTCAGATGTTCAGCACTTTCATAGTCTTTGTCATCTAGGCTAAGTTGCTTGGTATTTCTGTGCCTCAGTTCTATCTTTAAAAAAGGGTTGATGGCTATCTCCAAGGAATCAAATATAAAACTGACAGAACTGAGCACAGTATTTGGCACATTATAGCCAACATTCACTATTAACACTAGTCATGCTTAATATCTATCCTGCACAATTAGTACTGTCTCATCTATTTGACTCTCTGCTTTGTCTCAGAATTAATTCCTGCCCCAATTAGGGAATGTGAGTTCCCTGAGCCTAGAGTACAGCATCTGGCAACAATGCCCCAGCTGCAGGTAATCAAGAAATAACGGGGCTGACTTTTTTGTGAAAAGCAACACTCAGATTGAGACCACCACCAATGTCCCAGCTTCACTAAAAACAGAAATTTGTCTTCCTTTCAGTGGGCAAGGCAAGCTACAGGCAATAATAGGAGGAGCAGGCACCATATTTATTCACTTTTTAAAAAATTAAACTTCTAAGACTGTAAGATGTGGTTTAAAAGTATTAAATGAGTAACAACAATTTAGAAATGGTTTATAATAAAAGCTCTTTCCTACTTAATGACTCCAAAATGAAATACACACTAGGATTTTTTTCTCATTCATCCTACATCCATTAGAAAAAAATTAGAGATTCCATAGACTTCACATCTATTGTATACCTATTTAATAGATGTTTTATTCAGTGGTAATAAGGAAATGACACGATTCACATCTATTGTATACCTATTTAATAGATGTTTTATTCAGTGGTAATAAGGAAATGACACGATTCACAAAAAATTAGAGATTCCATAGACTTCACATCTATTGTATACCTATTTAATAGATGTTTTATTCAGTGGTAATAAGGAAATGACACGATTCACTACATCTGAAATTTCACTTTAGACTAACGGATGCCAAATTTTTAAGCTAAAAAAGAAAATTGCCAACTCCTTGAAACACAGCTAGTTAGCATACATTCAAGCCCAGCACAGCAGGATTCTGGCATCATGCCAGTTCCAAACTACCTAAAACCCACAGGCAAGAGGACTGTCTACATAGTATTCATTGGCTCCTAAGAGACACACAAATACCCTGGAACTTAATTTGACTAAATATTTCCAAGCTACAACTAAAAGTTACATTTTATAAATGTCTCTTAAACTATGATAGATAAATGCAATGCTGAAGACAGTCAACAACCCCAAACAACAAACATACTGTCACCTCTAAAGGTGAACTCTTACTATACGTACACTAAGAAAATGTGATTAAGTTGTAAGAGTCAACAGTCATAAGACATTCCTATTTCAGGGACGTTGACATATGATAACAATGTGCATCCTGGAAGGGCTGAAACACAAGACCATTGTCTCCCAGTCTTCAAATTTCAGAGAACAGTTATATGAAAGCCATGTGATTCTGTTTAAAATGAGCCCTGCAGCAGAAGTGAAGAGTCCTGAGACCTCATACCAACTTGGTCATTAAATAGAATATAACCTTTATAAACACTTAATTTCCCCCCTTGAGCTGTAAGACCATTCGTATGTAGACTAAAGAAGGAATTCAGAAGGCACTCCTAGCAGAGTGCTGGCACTCAGCAGACATCCCATGAATTTGCTCTCTTGTCCTCCTTTCATGGAGAAGTAGAACTGCCAGACACTTGATCTTTCTCCCAAGTATCTTCTGAGTGCTCAAAACTGCAGATAGAATGCACTACAATGTACAGAATATCCAGTATTATGGAAGACAGATCAATAATGGCTCATATTACCCAGGATATGGGAACATGATTAGTAAACAGGCATACAATCCATACTGTATCTGGAGCATGACCTCATGCTGCTTATAGCTGTCACCTGTGGTCTGGCATGGACAAGTCTAATACAACGTCTGGATGTCTACACTTTGCTGAGCCTTCTGCATAATTTGCAGGCTCAACAGATATCCTAAATCAGAAAATGACATTTAATTCCTTGACACTGCCCAGGATTACCAATGAGTTCTGAATACAAAGGGAAAAAGTAATTCAGGCAAAGCTCTTTCAAAGAATATCAGTTCCCTGGCTGTTGGCTGCATACTTAATAACACCAAAGATATGTCTGAATCCTGATACACTAGAAAAAAAAATGGGAGTAGAAAAAAGCCTTCAGAATACAAGACTTCAGCAAAGTCATCAGCTTCATTATATTTATATAATATAAAGGTTTATATTATTATATATAAGCAGGAAGCATCAACTTCTTGCAGTCTTGCACAGAGTATTTGCTAAGAAAGCTCAATTTTAAAATATCCAATGGCCATGAATGCTTCCAGTACTCAAACTACAAATGTTGCTATACTCTCTTTGAAAAAAAAGTACAGAATAATATAACCATTATTTTTACAAAGTCTTTGGTTGGGTATCAATTATCTTGTAAGGCTCAGAGAAGCCTCATGGCATTCGAGTCAAGCTTTCCTTTATGAATTATAAACCCATGAATTCATTTGCTTTCATTTGTGTCCATTCCAAACTCCTCCAGACTCTGATACACTCAGGTATGACAAAGGGAACAAGCAAGAAAAGGGATGTGTGTGCTGCCCAAGGGCAGAGAGGCCATGAGACAGTGGCCTTTTTCCAGCTAGTACAATGCCAGTGCACTCACATTTGCCTTTTTTTTTTTAAAAGATTTTTAAACAATTTATTTGGTAGAGGGGCGAGAACAGGGTGAGGGGCAGAGGAAGAAGTAGCTCTCCGCTGCACAGGCTGCTTAATGCAGGGCTCGATCCAAGGGCTTTGAGATCATGACCTGAGCCGAAGGCAGCCGCTTAACCAACTGAGCCACCCAGGCGCCCCTCACATTTGCTTCTTACAACAAACACAAGAAAGCACTTAAGGAAGGCATCTGGGGCTAGATGCATAAAAAGGTTAGTCCAGCAGGAACATTCAAGCTCTGTTTTCCAGATCTTATCATTACAGTGCAATTTTAACTCAAGGCATTACTCACTTCTTTGATATTGTTCTCAGAAGCAGAAAGCACTCCCCTAAATTTCCAGCATTTCAGGGCAGCGACCAACTTTATGTACCCTATATGAACAACAGGAGCCACATATCAGTAGCAGGTGTTTTAGCCCAAATTTATATGGGAAATCATACCTGAAGAGACAACATATATACATAGAGAGGGGGCCATTATACGAAAAGCAGGTGTTCACCTTCATTTTACAAAACATCACTGACATCACCAAAGGGCTACACACTCTGGGTTTTTATTTTCTAGTAGTAGTGAGGGATCTGCCCAGAAACATGGACTTTTGTCCAGAAACATGCATTTGAAAGACAATACAAATCAATAGACAAAGTCTGTACCTGAAGCTTCAGAGACTGTTTATGAATCACATAACACTCGCCTATGACTTTAATTTTGGTTGTATGGGAGCCCAACTGCATGAGCCCAACCTTGCTAAGAAATGACTAAATGACTCTTGTCTACTAAACAAACAACAAAAAAATTCACTTCAGAGGGTAGGGTCCTTACATACTCATTTTATCACATATGCACCCGGGGTTGTTATGCCATAATGGTGCTAGAAGTACCAGATAACTTTTGAGTAACTTAAATAACCAAAATGAGATCTTTTCAAATTAGTCATTTCAACTCCTTTCACGCTGAAAATGTGCCTCTTTAACATCAATGAAGTTATCTGGTCTTAAAATTCCCTTTCTTCAATTCTCATTTCTGTGATGTTTAGCAAGCAAAGAGGTTACCAATCCAGACAGGGAAGGGAAGGAAAGATACAACATTCTTGGAAGACCCATTAGCTGGTAAAATAATTCAAGTACTTATAATTATTTAAAATTATAATGCATATTAAACTTAGCAAAAACATGATCTCAGTCTCAGACTAGAATTTTGTGAAGAAAGCAGTAAGAAAAAGTCATCAAATCTTGAATTCTGTATCCTATATAAATAAATTTGTTTAATACATTTCAGGGAGATACAATAGTTTTAATGTTACAGGCAGATAATGCTCACTAAAACATCTTCATTTGATTTAGGTAAACTTTTCTTGGCCTTAAAACATCATCTGTCAATGCATTTGAGGAAACCTTAGGCACTTTTAAAGATGTTTTCAAAACAATACAAAACCAGCATCAGGAAATTTTAAAATTAATTACCTATATTAATTGCAGTTTCCTGTTTATCTCCTGTCAACACCCAGATTTTAATTTCTGCCTTCAACAGCGTTGCTATGGTTTCTGGAACACCTGCCTGAAGGCGATCTTCTATGGCTGTGGCTCCAAGTAACAGTAAATTCTAGATAGAAAAAGAACTTAAATTAATGACTGGTCCATACTTAAGAGCAACATTAATGACAAAACTGATGCCAAAAGGCAGTCAAAATATTCTAACAGTTCTCTTATTTCTTCTACATTAAAACTTTGTTTGCAGATAATTAATTTGCTGATAACTTCATGTGTGGCATTTCAAAACTATTTGCAATGTTAGAACCACTCGAGACACATAGGCAACCCAGCATTCATCATGTATTTCTTGGTCCCTGGGCATGTTAGAAGAGAAATCACCTAGCAGTAAAGACTATGGGCCAGTCATCCCAAGGACATTCACAGTAGGTAAGCCCTTCCCTCTCACTCCACTGATGAGTAACATACATATTATATTCTGGTTGACACAGGAGAAAAACTGATTCTACATGATAATACTCATCTGACAATACAAGCCTAAGAGACAGGTGATGCTAACAATTTAACAGCAGAGAAGAAAATATCAAATTATCTTAAGATTGAGGAGCCATCAAATGTGGCCCCTGTTATACTTCTTCCAGGCCCATGGAGGGCCAGCTCACAGTGAGGATGGGTATGGATTCACAAGGATATGGAGATGCATCAGCAGCCCTGACCTTGCCTGCTGGTCTGACAGGTTGCAGAGCCCCTGCACAGAGGGCTGTTAAGCACTCACCTACCTCCCGAGTCCTCCTCTGATAGGGCATCATTGCTTGATTTCCCAACTGTGGGTAAAGAGTACCTCCTGAGCAGCCACCACAGGCTTGGTGCCGCACGGGACCATCACCTAAGCAATCGTTTTCTGATTCTAAAAGTAATTTTGGTTATTTCCAGTGAAGCGGAGCAAACGAACACTTGAATCCAGCTCTACTCCTACCAAATTCCATTAAAGTGACAAACAAGTAAATATAAAACTTAAAAATGTAGTATAAAAAAAGTCAAGAGTAATTTTAAAAAACACAAGGAATAATAGAGTTCTAGAAACTGGAAGGAAGATGAATGGGCCAGTGGTTGCTGATATGAAACAGGAAAAGGTAAAGTCCAGCTGCCAGATTTGAGGGAATCTGATACCTAGAAAGCTACCTAATGCCTTGGGATAAACTGCAAAGAGCAGCAACAACAAGGAAATTCAAAGTAAGCAATGTGGAGTAGCTATGGCAAAGGTGGCTATTATTAGAGTAAGTGTGAAAATGCTTAGAACGAACAATGTCCAACCAGCCTACACATTCTGAAGGCTCCTGTAACTCAATAGGGTGAGCAATCTCATTAAGCCTAACCTGAGGTAAGCCCTGAAAGTCACTGACACTGTTTTTGACCTGATACTTCTTAAGATACCATTAACGCTTAGCTAAAGGTGCTTCGACCTCTCAGGTAGCCCATAAAAACTAAGTGTTTCTTAAAGCAAGAAAGACATCATTAAAAGCCAATGGCTAAGATCTGCACAGGAAAAGGGAGTGTGGCCATATGGCAAAATGATTCCTGTCCAAAGACTTTGTTCAGTCCTTGATGGAGCCCCTCACTGGGCATGCAATGACTGTATCGCATGTAATTACCCTCTCTATGATCTCATAGCACTCTTCCAACCGTTGAGCTCTGTCTTTCAATATGGTGCTGGCTTCTTGATAGACTTTCAGCCACTCTTCATACTCATGCTCGGAGAGGTCAGTGTAAGCTACACAGAGGGTCCTCAAGCCTGCAAAACAGCCACAGTGTATCCAGCAATGGAAGCAAGCAGTTTACTTTCCCTCCTAGGTGACATCATGAGGCTCCATTTTATACCAGCATGCTCAAAAAAATTGAAGAAACTATCTGCTTGTTTAGGTCACTCTAATTCAACTTTCACACATCTAAAAAGGGAGTTGAAAAGAGCTCTACTTCATTTTGTTATAAAGCCCCTGGTGCATAAATTTGAGAGTATGTGAGAAGCCACAGAGTGAATTCCCCACAGCAGAGAAGTACAGGAGCTGGGCATGAGCCTTATGCACATGCACCCTTACATGCAGTGGGCAGGTAGCAGCAAGTAGAGGAGGCAGGAGGTACATTTCAAGACAGTAATAAAAGCTCAGTGTGCCATTATGTGAAAGATCCAGGCTTTCAAGCAGATATACATGTGCACGCGCACACACACATGCACACACACACGCACATAGCTGCAGGACCGCACGAAGTTGAGAAAGCGGCCGTCAGCACTTAGGCAAGGCTCCAGCTTTCATCATATTCACTTGCTGGAAACCCTGACATCAGTGTTATTTGAGGCCTTTCACAGAACTCCCTTCCTGTTCTCTATGGGCTCAATGAATTATTGTTTCCTCAAGTCATGGATAAGCCAGTGTCATAAGGATAACATGAGGAGGACAGGGAAACAAGCACATGAGTTTTCTGAGAACAGGAATAACTACAAAGTGATTCTACCCATCATGAGCTGGGCTGCTCGTTCCTTTCATACTTCTGATGAAGTTAGCAGAGTCACATATAGGTAGCTGAGTGTAGACTCTGGTGCACATCTTGTCACTGTCATAGGCACAGAGCATGGGCGGGGGGGGGGCACTAGAAAAGTATACTCCTACGAAGCAAACCAAGTACTGCAAAAAAGGAACACATCCATTCAGAACATGACTGCTCACCCCAAGCATCAGCTACAAACACGTGAAAGTACAATTTCGATGGAAAAACATTTCCAAATTTCACTTACCTTCTGTGGCAAAATATTCCAGGTGGCACAGTGTTTCCTCCATGTATTTTGAGTCTTTTGAAAGTCTGTCAAAAATGACATTATCCTATAAAATAGAGAAACATTGTGACTGGCAATCCCTTAAGTAAGCCTTCCAGTCAGTATTCTAAACCTAGCTTTGTTTTAATGGAGCTTATACAGTGTGCATGAGAATACTTGAGTGGGCAAGTAGAAATACAGCCTTGACCAGACTCAGTCGAGTTTTGGAAAACACACTGGATAGGGATGTGTCCAAACAAAAACTTTTTGGGGAGAACCTTAAGTGTCAAAAGAATTATCGGGGACATAATGGTGCCTACATTTACCTAAATTTGCATAATACATGCCTATGTTTATAACATCTTTATGCAGAAATGGGAAGAGTAACATGCACATCCTAAATTGCTCAAATATACTCTTGCTTCCTGACACTGCAGGAGCTCATAACCAGGGAGTACACAACCCACTAGCCACTGAACACAATTCAGCTAAGGAACACAGCTCAGGATGAAAAACCAAACCACAACTAAGAAGAGCTGCTAGAGAACACACACACACACATGCATGTACACACACATATACGTAAAATCTGAAAGTACTTGAAGATTATCACAGGTCATTATGAATTATTCTATCTTTCCAAAGTCATAACACACTGGTGATGAAACTAGAATCAGAAATCATGATCCAAGGATTTCTCACAACACAGAAAACTGCTATTTCTGAAACCAACTATTGGCTAAAAGCAAGCTTTTCATGGGCCATCATTGCTACACTGGCCTGAACTACCACTACTACTACCCTTCAATGGGCTTTTACTTCAAGTCAATTTTATGGCCAATCTGAAAGAGTCTTTCAACTTTGGGCAAAGTCTCAGGGCGTAATGAGGACAGCGGTCAGGAGAAGCAGCAGATAAACAAAGTAGCCAACAGGGGTGTCCTGCTATGTGAGCTGGTACTTACAGCCCCCTTACAATAGAGTCGAAGTTGGCCTGAAGGAGTTCGAACAATTACAGACATTCTTTTTCTGTCACTGTAAGGGTTAAAAAGAAGAGAGAGAGAGAGAGAGAGAGAGAGAGAGAGAATAGTTGTCATTGGTCTGTATTATAGGACCCATGCCCTATGATTAAGCACCAGACAAATCTAAAGATGATCTGGCCATCCTAAAAATGGCAAAACTCCAATTTCCTTACCTTTTCCTTCAAAGTTGAACTTTAAGTGTATATCTACTACTCTTTTTATTTCTATATAATGGACATAAACCTATTTTTTTCCCTGCCATGAAAACTTGCTAGTATGGTTATTTATAGCAGAAGAGCAGAAACGGAAAATGTGACCATTTACTATGCACATCTAATTTACTTCTGATAATACTCTATACAGGTATTATTTTACAGCTCAAAATGTTAGTAATCTGCCCAGTAAGTAGCAGAGTGGAAGCTTCAATATAAATCCACTTAGTTCAAAAGTCCCTGTGTCTTCTTTTAACTGGAGTAGAAAAAAAATTAGAAATGTATAGAACACTCCTGATTCAGCACGGAGGTGTGCCTTATTACTGCCCTCCCTACTGCAACACGGACACTCCTGCACTCTTCTTTCATTGTGACCCATGCTCACTCATGGAGCCTTCGATGGCTCCCCACTGCCTACAGATTCCAACTCTTGCTGGCCTCCACTCACCTCTGCAGCCTGGCCTCAACCCCCCACCCACTTACCCTCCCATTCATCTGCAGACTTCCAGCACACCAGGACACACACCACACTCCTCCTCTACATCCTGTCCCTGCCTTTTGCAGACGTTTCATCCTCCTGAGACACATCCCAACCACAGTGGGCCCCAGACCAACCACCCCAGTCACAGGATTTCCAATGGACTCTTCGCTCCCAAGACTGAGCGATTCTCTCTCCAGCTTTGTATAAATCCCCACATCCTAACCCATAGCACTCTGTCTGGCCTGGCTTTGAATTCCTCCCTCAGCTAGCTAGTAGCCAGGTGCTCTCAAACACAGTTGTTCACCTGGCATCTCAGTTCCTGAATCTATAAAGCAAGGCTGCCACTAAGTACTGTGAAGGAGTGCTGTCAGCATGAGGTTGCATCTGGAAAAAGTGGAGTTAACTAAAAAGAAGTAGAACCACAGCTATAACTACCAATGACCTTTCTACTTCCTCATATTCTCCCAGAAGTTTTTAATACATCCTCATGTTTTTATCTGGATTCACCTGTTTTCATCTAACTCCTTCTCCCTGTAATAACTGCTGGTCCCAGCTGCCACAGCCACATAACAGCACAGTCATCAGGACATCAACAAGAGATGGAGCACAAGTCTGGAAAAATGTCTACAATGTCCCTTACCTATACACACAAGGACAGTGGCCCTACTCCCCTACAGGAACCACTACTGTTATCAACCATCATGTTTTCCATCTCAACACCCATCCTCAAGGGCTCTTGACCCACCAAAGCTTCAAGTTTTCAGTCCTACAACCAATGACTAGGGCTGGAAAGCATTTCCCACAAGAGGGTTAAAAGTTGATCTTTTTCAGATAGTTTATAAAGCAGATAGCAAAAATAATGTGTGAATTGTTTAACAATGGTTATTGGAAAAACCGATTTTAATCAAGGGGAAACATGCCTTTGAGGTAGCAACAGAACCTTGCTCTAGTATTGACAGTTCAATGATAAGAAGGAAAGAAACAAAACATTAAGATTTTTTTGATGACAAGGGAAACAAATAATCCAACAAATATTCCTGGGCCTTAAATAAACCACACTAGGGGAGAACAAGCTTGAATATATACAGGAGAACTACCCAACTTGGACAAAGCCTCTGATGGGATGGACTGATCTTATCGGTCTCTGCTGGTCAGTTTCCCAGGCCTGGCATGAGAGCGCTCAAATGGAGCATGAGCACAACCTCATGGGACATGGGAAAAAAAACAACAGAAATAAGGCCCTCATCACATACTCCAAACTATGCAGACGTGTCTGTAGCTGCTGATGTCAGAGGGTCTGGAAACCTAAGGAAAGGAAGGATATGGACGTGGAACGTTTCAAAAGAAAGAAAGAAGAAAGAAAAAAGAAAGAAAAGAAAAGAAAAGAAAAGAAAAGAAAAGAAAAGAAAGAAGAGAGAGAGAAAGGAAGGAGAGAGAGAGAGGAAGGAAGGAAGGAAGGAAGGAAGGAAGGAAGGAAGGAAGGAAGGAAAGAAAGAAAGAAAGAAAGAAAGAAAGAAAGAAAGAAAGAAAGAAAGAAAAAGGAAGGAGAGAGAGAGAGGAAGGAAGGAAGGAAGGAAGGAAGGAAAGAGAAAGAAAGAAAGAAAGAAAGAAAGAAAGAAAGAAAGAAAGAAAGAAAGAAAGAAAGATAGATGACCTACTTTACTTTCTTTAATGAAAGTCACAAATTCCAGAGAGGAAATGGCTTGTGGAGATATAGTTACTAAATTGAATACTTAGGTACTATATTTAACCATATTATACAATCTTTCAAACTCGGTGATGACATTGTTAAATATATATGGAAGTATTTTATTTCAAGTGCACAAAAGAGAAACATACCTAGAAAATTCCAGGACGTTAAGGATTCCAAATGTCTGTTCCTGTCCCATCTAAAGGAAGAAAAGCAGGCTCTTACCTGAGGTGCAAAGGATTAAAATCTCAAAACAACAGTTTCCGCAGTCATAAACCTCTCTATACATACATCTCCCTGCCCCCCCCTTCCAGAACTTTCTTTCTCTGTATATGATACATGTATATAACTCTCTCCCTATCCAATATATACACATATATTCTCTCTCCAGCTCTCCCTCTCCACCTCATTCTCTCTGCATCTTCTTTCCCTCTGCAAAGGCCTTTGTAACAGGTATGGGTTTTCCCACAAGCCAGTTTGTGGGGTCATAGCTCCCCCTTCTGGTAGAAGCTTCTCATTTTTCTCCAGACCGTCACAACAGCTGGCTGACACAGTCCCTTCCAGGACAGGAAAACTCAGGACACAAGCTACAGAGGTCCACCTGAAACCTTGGGACAGGTCATGCTTCTAAATTCCAAACTTTACACATTTTATAAAAATATACGCATACATCATGTGCCATAATTATCCAGAGGGGTCTGGGGCAACATTGAGATTCCTAAGACCACAAACGGCCTCATGTCATTTACATTTTGCTGCAAAAAGCCTAATTCCCCAAATATGGGGGCGGGAAATTTTTAGAATTCAAAGCTTCTTGGATTTTGGATTTAGAAATAAAGATGATGGATCTGCATAAGATCCTAGGGCAATTAATCTAATGTTACATCAGGTTCTTCAAAGTTGGAACCTCATCATCCTCAATTTTTCCATTAGGTTCTAGACTATGTGTGTACCATTTTCAAACTCCTTGATCAAACCTGCTCTCTATTTCCCCAGTACATCACCGTGGAAAGAATATGGGCTTTGGAGTTCCATATGAGTTCGAATTCTGTATCTGCCACTAAGCATGTGCCTTCCTTATGAATGGTGGTAGCCCTGTCCCGTGGGTTTGAGAGAAGTAATGAATGAAGCAACACGCAAATTACCAAGTGCACTACTGACACCCAGCGGCACCAGGTCACCATTACTGCTCTGTCAACAACTCCCCACCCTTTCTCCTCACATCCTGAAATACACTCAGGGAACCACCTCATCCAACCTTCATAGGCTTCTGTTCCTCTCTTTCTGCAATCATCAGTTCTTTCTCCTCAGTCTGGCTCAACTTGGTCAGACGCTCATTCAGAAATGTGCCCACTGACACCCCACAAATGGGCACGAGTGCCGTGACTGCCAGGAGCCAACCCCTCTTTGCCATCCCATCAACCACCAGGCAACCACATGCAGCCCACAGACTCAGCCATTAGGATGACAAAGAGGGCCACAC
Organism: Nyctereutes procyonoides; assembly: GCF_905146905.1. Classification (NCBI taxonomy): domain Eukaryota; kingdom Metazoa; phylum Chordata; class Mammalia; order Carnivora; family Canidae; genus Nyctereutes; species Nyctereutes procyonoides. The sequence continues at coordinate 6,210,544 of NW_026575033.1, read as the reverse complement.
CGTGTAAACAGCTGGTAACCAACTCAAGAATGCATAGTTTGAGGATACTCTGGTATTAATGATTAAATAGGATTTTAAAGTTATTATTATGAACCTTAACTAGTCAGGTAGTCTTATTTACTCCCAGAAACATGGCCTTAATAAGTTAATAAAATGACAAAAAGGGATGCTAATTCGCTTTTTGTCAGCATCTACTGCCATAATGACACCAGTGGGCTCTCTCCCTAGCTCTCCATATTTGTCTGGTACTGTGAGCAAAGCAGAAACAGCCATGTTCTCCTCATCTCGGGCTCTCCTGTGGCCTGTCAGTCCACACCCACCCCCAGTCCCTATCACTGCAATGCAGAGAAAACAGTAGCATCCATACAACAGAAAATCCCAGAGCAAATGTTAATGAGTCTCCTCATACTGAAGGGGGTAAAGACTTCATTTGTGAAAAGCTTCTATGAGGGAGATTCGATACTCAGTTACTTTCTTTCACTTTAAAATCAAGTAAAAACAATTATGATTTGATTTTTGTTCTCCAGAAGAACCTGAAAGTGCCAAGAAATGGGCACACTGTATAAAGCCTGATATTTTCTAGGTTTTGCAAATAAGTACAAGAAAAATGGAGCACTGTGCCGAGTCAGAAACAGTAACAACTTTTACATAAGTTAGAAGTGAATTTCAAATGCATTACCAAGGCCTAGAGACACAAGGATGCATGAACGTAAAAACTGTTAAAATCCATGAATCCTCCCCAAATTGAGAGGTAGAGGAAGGCAGGAGTGAGGGAAGGCAGTAACAGCCTCCAAGCCCTCATCAACCCATCCTATAGCAAAATGCAGCCCCTCTAACTGGCCAGCACGAAACACGCCAGCGCCTTGCCAGTCCTAACCCAGCAATTTCCCCCACTTCCCACCTCAATGGTTCTTACTGGATGTTATTCTTGATTTACATTTTTTCCAATCACCACATTTCTCTCTCAGGCTTCCTGAGCAGGGAAACTCAAAAATCAATTATAAAATAAATAAACCCTTTGACCTTAGGGAAAAGAAAAACTCGTACAGATAACAAAGATCTTCAGTGCCACCTCACTTCTTCCCCAGCTGGGAAGACTGAAGCCAAAGCATTGAGGGCTTCACTGAGCAAGTGCTCCAGGTGCTAAGGCTGCAAAGACAGAGCTGCAGATCCTGCCCTCAAGACAAGTGGGCCATGTGGTTATTCCCATGTCCTGTTACAGAACAAAGAGCAGGCTTGCTAGGCCCTTTACTACAAGTCACACCAGCGTATGAAAGCCTCATGGAGAAGCATCTCTGAGAGAGAGAGAAAACTGCCTGCAACACAAACACAACATGAATAAGCTGATATAATCATGTGATACCTGCAGCTTTGCAATGGATCTGGTTTCCCACAGGAAAGAAAAAAACAAACACAGAAATATGGCTATCGTATTTACATCGGACACGCTATTTCAAACACAGAGTCTTCAAAAGGCAGGTGATGTACCACATCAAGAGGTGCCCAGGCTTGTCACTTACGGCTTCTATGATGACGGAGTATGGTGTTCTGGCTGTGAAGACAAAGCCCAGCTTCCTAGCTCCCTTCACCAAAGCAGCTTCATCTGTCAATAGAGTTGATGAAGCATTGACTAATCACAGGTAACAGTAGAATCCTGTTGAGCATGTATTATTATTATTTTCAAATCAACCAGATCTGCAGCAGCTGGAGTGGCCTGGCCTAAATGCACAATGGTAAGGATTCAGGATTTAGGAGGCACTCACTCACTCCCACCACGAGGGTCCTGAGGGCAGCACCTCTGTTAGGTGGGAAGACAGGACCTAAAACTAAGTCATCTGGACAAGAGTGATGGCATACCTACTATTCTCGGTTGGGGTCAAGTTCTCCCTAAGGAATATCAGTAACATTCCCATGACTTGCTGACTAAACATCTTCTCTGAGTGAACAAAGAAGCCAGTCCACCCTCCCCTGAGAGTTTTGTCTAGAACAGTGTCTTCTGCTAGGAGATGCAAGCTGGCCTGGGATCTCCTCCTGTGGTCCCAGTGTTACAGAGTCAGGAGGGCTCATCATCACCTTTCTGTGGGTTTATCATTTGGAAACTGTATGAGGCCAAAGGTAAACAGTGGGGTCTTTGTGGGGCATGCCTCCCCAGCACACCCGACAAGTAACTGCAAACATCCAAGTCTCCAGAGAAGGGGACAGCGGGGCACACGCAGCCCAGAGCCCTCACCTGGGGAGGAGGCCTGGTAGATGATGTTATCTCCATCCTTCTCAGGGACGACCGTGTGGCACACAGCCAGAAGGGTGAGGAACTCCTGTATGCATGGAGCCGTGGGCTACAGACAAAAGGGTAAGATCATCTGTTAAAACATGGCTGACATACACCAGAGTTAGATTCAGCCACCCTCTGCTTAGAACCCTGTGCTGGCTTCCCCCTCCCTTTAGAACAAAGGTCGAGATCCTAGCACGCACTCCACGTTCCCCATGATCTGGCAGCTGCTCACCACACAGTTCCAGCTCTCCTGCCTCTTCCCTCCTGCAAGCTCCACCAGCCACTCTGCTCTGTAGTTCCTCAAACAAGGCTCGACCTGTCCCACTGCTCCATCACCACCCTCCACCTGCATGCAGCCAATTCTTACTCATCCTCCAGGCTTCAATTCAACGGTTGCTTCCTCTGAGAAGTCCACTATCACCCCTATCTTGGAATACTGTTCTTGACCTGCTAACCCTGGGGTCATGTGAGAACAAGGAGGCATGTGCCCTTCCCAGGATTCCTCCAGCACTGGCCCCACTTGTTCCAACATTTCAGTCTTGCTGCTCACATGCTTCTTCCCATGTCTGTGAGTTCCAGGAGTGCCAGCAGGTCATCTGCCTTCCTCACCAGTGTAACCCCAGGCCCCACAGACAGAAGGCACCCAGATCTATGTTGGATCAATATACCGAGAATGGATTCACCAAAAGCCAGGTGAGTCTCTGGCTTTCTCTTCCATTGTCCTGGCACTTACTCTACATCATGTCTGTCCTTTAACTTGGTAATAGCTTAAAACCTATAAGGCAGTGCATCCCTCACTTACTACTTAAAAAGAATCATCCTGGATATGTATTTAATATATTTCTCCCATCTCCACACACATTCCTTGTAAGTTTTCATTGGGATCAAAATATGACATCTTAATACTGTTTCCCCATCTAAGAATACAGAATGCCTTCCTATTTATTAAAGGCTTTTAATACTTCTAAATATAGTCATGGCATATTTTCTTAATCTTTTATTAAAAAAATATTTACATGCCTACCATACGTGAGGCTTTTTATCTATCATACTAGGCTTTTTATCTATTGCTTTTCATATCATGAACAGAATCTTATTTCTATTATATTTCACAAGAGTCTATTCAGATGTAAGTAAAAATACTGAATTTTATAAATGAATTTCATATCCAATTGTAATTAACCTCTTACTGGTTCCCCAAGTTTAGCTGACTCTCTGGGGTTTTAAGGCAGCCAATTATTGTATCATCCACAGATGAGGACGTTTTTCCTTTTCTTTTCTAATATATACACTTGAGTTCTCACTTGTCCACTTGGTCTAATGTTTTCAGGATGATGTTCAAAGCCAAGGGTGACACCATGCTTCCTTGTCCTCAGGTTATCTTAACACCAAAGTCTTTAACAGTTCACTTTTCAACAGGCAACTGGCTATGCATTGGAGATCGATTTTGTATTTGCACATTCAGGAAGCAATTCTGTGTTTTCTAATTTTTGCAGAGTTTTTGTCTTTGCTTTTTAGTCACAAATGGATGGTGACTAATATTTACACATTCTAGTTTCTCCTCTGACCTATTAATGTGATTTAAGAGCAGCTGTATGGAAGCAAATACAGCTGCTCATGTGGCCACTTCTCATCAGCTTTCAGGAAAAGGAAATGCACAATTACAGTTCAGTGAAATAAGTTTATTTATAAGTTCCCCAAGGTCTACACTACAAAATGCCAAGAAATTTTATCCAAAAGCACTGTGGCACCTGGGCTTTGATTCCAGATAGCCTTCCCCACCTGCAAGCCTCTCCTCATATCTCATTGGACAAAACTGTGTAAACATCCACACCCCTGACCTAAGCACTGGTGCTGGAGTCAACTCCCCAAGTCTCTTCCAACAGGGTACTGGAGAATCAGCCACGGTGACCCTGACATTGGGTAGTAGAATCTTTTGCTAAAGTTAAAAGTGACAGTCTCCAGGAATATTAGTTATTAGTGTTTGGGGGACATATTTACAACAGAATGCTAATTTCTTGAGAAGGCAGGATAAAAAAACTTTATATGCCGTATGATTTCAATATGTGTAGTGTGTTTTTTTGTGAGTGTTCACATGTATATGGAAAGGGACAGATTGAAATGTTAACAGTACTTTGCAGCAAAGGATAAAAAGAGATTTACAGGATTAAAAAGTATATTTCTCTTCATTCTCAGAGTTTCCTTACAGTGAAACTAAATTGCTTTTTATGTAGAGGCAACCACTCCTTCCAAGTTTCTGAGAGTCATCACAGCAGCCTAGAGAACTGGCTCTACAAGAGGGGACATTCTGTTGACTGCCAACAAGAGAAGAATTCTACCTTCAACAAACTCTCCCTTGTGTAGCTATCACACCCCTTTCTCAGGCACACTCTCCCAGTCCTTGCTGGTATGAATTACCAGTACCTGCAGCTCCTTCAGTGAATAATCCCTCTTCCAAAGTGGCCATCCTCACCCCAGTCTCCATGCTGAATGTGCCTTAGGCTTGATCTAGTGGCTAAGGTGGAGACAGACCGTGAAGGAGATGAGCAGTTTCTGGCCAGACATCTGCTTTAGATGAGACCTGGTCATGGGAGCAAGGAAAGCTACCATCTTCTATGAAGGGCAGTAGACCATACCCACTGGCTCCAAAGTTCCAGAAGAAACGGGTTCTCAGGTTTTTGAGTGCATCTACCAGAAGACCCCAACCCTAGTCCCAATGTCTCCTTCCTACTAGACTTTGGTGCAGATGATTTCATGAGGCTGCCACTTCAGCCTTTTAAGAAGTTCTGCCAATTTTACAATTAGATCTTGGGCCTGGTCTTTGGTTGTATTGGCCTCAGTGGCAGGAGCTGAAGGAAATCTCTAAAGGCTGCCAAAGATGACTCTGGCTTCCATACTGTGCCTTACATAGGCAATTAATTGACCTGGGCTTATTGTTTTCTTTCTTTGACATAAATGGTAATCAGTAACAACCAGTTCCACAGACAATTCAATGAAAAAAAACACATATATAAAAATGTAGTATGTGGGGGGGGGAAATTGCTTCCTCCTGCATCTGAGAGCTATGGAGCTAGCACATCACCTCATCCCACAGTGAAACATGAAAGAGAGTCTTTGATTTCATAGCAAATAGTAAAATATTTCTGAGAGTTATAAAGAAGAGTTGCACACACTCTCAAATTAAGTTTCCACTTTGAGTAGTAGGCCAGACAACATTCTTTAAAGATTAAAAAAAGTCCCTCAGACAAAAACATTCTAACTTTGGTTCTCTAGTTAATCTGACATTCTATAATAAATTACGAAAGGAGACAAATTCCATTTGCAGCCTATGGATGTTTGTAATCTATTTTAAACAAGTGCTCCATGTTTGAAAATAAGCTTTGTTTTCTATAACTTACAAGAAAAACCTTTTATAACTTGAAAGAACGGATTGTTGGAGAATGTATATAAATTAAAGCTTTTATGTGTAGAAAAATATACATACACTCTTTTATCATTTTAACCATCTCTAAGTGCATGACTCAGGGGTATTAAAAACATTCACATTGCTTTGTACCCACCACTATATCTATACCCAAAATTTCCATCTTCCCAACAAATCTGTATCTATCAAACAGTAACTCCCTGTTCTCAGCTTCCCCTAGCCCCTAATAACTTCTATTCTGTTCTGTCTCTATGAATTTGCCTATTTTACTATTTTAGGTACCTCATAATCATAAAATATTTGTCTTCCATTTAATAGATTTTAATCTACACAAAATGCTTTATATATCTAGAAAAAAGTACTTTTTATGTGATGAATGTAAAAAAAATAGAAAACTAGGCATGTATAAAATTGGTAAACAAATTACACCTATAAAGTATTTATATATACATATACAAATAATTATTCTTGAAGACTCATCAGAAGTTCCAGACATAACGATTAAAAAAAGAAAAAGGTTGTGTGTTCTTCCTTGGTAAATCTTCGGGAACTTATCCCACAAATAGGAAGTCATGGGTTAGCAATGTAACCAAAGGACCACGTGAACTGTTCCTTGAAATTTTCCATAGGTTGATTCTTTAATAGGCAAATTCCATCTTGGCTATCGGCTCACACAAAGCTTAAAACATAGTCCTAAAGAGCCCAGAGTATCAAAAATGATGACCCATGAAAAACAAAAATTCTGTAGCAGATGGAAGTACTCCCTTGGGAGGAAAGTAAAGATTTTCTTGGTCCAAATGTTTTAATTTCAGTCAATGGTCTCAAGACAGTTTAGATAAGAATGTGGGATATCCATAGGCTAAAATCCGGAAATGCTTCTTCCCTTTCCTCAAGCATATTTTGGCAAAATAACCATGTGATCTAACAAGCTCTGTATTTAAAGTGTTTTAAAAATCTATTAGGTACACTTAATCCAATCTCACATTTTCTGAAAGAAAAATACTAGAGCCTATAGTCTTCATTATTTATAGTTGAGCTAAATGCTAAATGTCAATGGGATCATTCACATAGTAGCCAAGATGAAGACCACCTTAGAAAGCTTCAAGCATTGCTTAAAAAATGTTGAACGTAGGCAAGCAGGCTTTTACTAAAAAATTAGAAAATAAGTTCTCCAATCCATAGCCACATTATGCATTTAATCAACTGTGAGTGTCCAGATGATCAAAATACCTTTAAAGTTTCCATGTTTTCATCAATACTTATGATAACCTAAGTCAGGGCTTCCTTTTCATAATGGCTGCATCTGCCCCTACTCCTGATAGCCTTCCCACTGGAATAAAAGGAAATTTGGCTCAGCAGGGTAGGTGAAAGGAAAAGGAAGAAAGGAGCTCACTAACTTCTCTAAAGGTGAGATTCCTTCCTAAAATGCCTGCCATTGGCCATAGGCAGGAAATGCTCATTAGAAGATCCTCTCCATTCAAAGGTTAAAAGAGGACAGGCTCGAGAGGAGCATGTGAACAGTGGTTAAAAACCCAGCACACACTCATGGGTCCAGCTTTGAAGAGAACATCTGTATGTGTATATAAATTAACTGAACTCAGTATTTCAAGATTTCAAAAATGGAGATCCCAGCAGCAAATAGTGTATCTCTCAATGATCTCTACTCCAAATGAGATTTGCCCCGTCCACTGATTTTCTATACCCGAATTTTAGGTGAATGCAAATACCATTCAGTGCAGTGCCCACAATGCCCACATTTCAACAATTATGTTAGCCCTAACACCCACAAAAGAGATCAGACTCTTCTATCTACACAAAACAAAATCGCTTTCTCAGGGTGTGGTATCATACCTATCCCTATGATGCAAAGGTATACCATGGCTCCTAATGATTTTACATCTGTTTTGCAAATTAGTAGAAATCCCTTGAGTGTTTTTTATTCATCTCTTCCCCTACTTCCTAGCAAGGTGATTGATATAAACTAGGCCCTTAAACTGTTTACTAAATGAATGAGTAGATAAATGAGTCTCTTATTTAAACAAGAATCCACTTGTGTGCACTGTTCCTGAGCTTACACTGGGATTCTGAGGCTCTAGGCTGTGCACTAGGCTCACCTCACTTCCTCTGCTGCTTTCTCACCTACTGATCTGGGCCAAGAAAACAAAATTCATGAAAGGAGACTAAGAGCAGTTTCCTAAGCCTCTAGGATGCCTTTCCACCTTCTTTCCTATTCACCACCCCAACCTCAACGGACACATTTAGTCAACCTGAACACTATCTAAATACTATTTGAGAATACCTAAGTCCTCTTTTCAAAAAGCAAATTGTCACAAGGTCCAAGTGTCCTCTGACATCCTTGGTTAAAGCTACCCTCCTCCACAGAAGTTTCTTCTCAGATACCACTCTTCTGTTTGAAGAACCTCTAGCCTCATAGCTGAACCTACCTCTAACATTGAAATACGAAAAAAAAAGACCACATCGATGCCTGTGACTGCAACACAAAACAATGACTTCAGCAGCACCTACTGTGTGGTCTGGGACCACATCAGCAGCATCCCCAGGGGCTGAGACAGAATGTCCGGATCCTGGCCTGTGGATATAGGTACCTTACATGCTCACATTTGAGAACCATGGCTGGGAAGGTTCTAGCATCAACAAATGGGTAACTGCAGTAGAAAACAGGAAATCTCCTTGCTGAGAATTCAGAGAAATCCTTATATATATTTGTATCTTAATGACATTTTGGAATGATTAAGTTTTAGTTTTGCTCAAGTGTACCTAACTTTAATTTTTTTTCAGAAAAAAATATTAGATCTAATTTATACTGATTAAACTGGTTGCAAAACATTTTGATCATTAAATACTCTTCTAAGTCAATATTTTTCAAAGTACCCTTTAAAATGAATTTAGGCAATCCTACAATTAATCCTGGTTTGTTAGAATAGTTGAGATAATGTGATGTCCTAGTTAAGAATCCAACAGATGAAGGTTCTGAGTCTCATTTCTAGATTTGTCTGCTGGTAACTCTTGGCCAAGTCAGTATTTCCACGCAGCTTCCTATCACCTCTCTGGTATGACCCAAGTGCTAAAGGAAATACACATCAAATGTTTGGCACACAATAGAATGCTATAAATGCTACATGTCCTGCCATATTTTTCTTCCCTAAATTATCCTGATCCAAGCACACTGTGATTGTTTTTCAAAATGCATGACCTCTTAAATTCACAACTGTGAAGAAATAGTACTGCAGAAATCTTAAAGAGCTAAAGAATTCACAATGTTAGAGTATTCCATGGTAAGACTCATCTTAATCTTGAGGTGAGACTTTCAATCTTCACCACATATTTAAGTCAGCTTTTCATTAACTTACACTGAGCATTAACCACACAGCATTTATTTAAGATCACCTCCCTGAATATTAACACTAGAAAAGTAAAACTGCACATCTTCCCTAAGGTCCCAAATTGCAAATTTCAAGACACTGCATGTACACATAAATAAAAGTGCATCATAAGCTATGTAATGTCCTAGAAGCAAAATGATGGCCTTACGTGATGATCTTCGATGTTCTTCAAGAGCCTGGGATCATCAAAGTCACAGGAGTCACTGGGGGGAGGAGGCATCCGGCTGTGAAAAAAACAGGAAATACTAATTCAGTTCAGAAGGTCCTTTAAAATTAGCCCAAACCTTGTAAGAATCTGTCTTTAAGAAGACGTACACCTAAAAAGCCCATCAATTTATATTAAACTTTTAAAGATTTGGAATACTCTATATTCTTTCAAACCATGAGACAGAAAAATTTAGCCGTACTATAAGCAAAATATTTTATAAGTTATTATAAACAACAACATGGTTACAAGGAGAAGAAACATGCAGGAGTCAACACTTTGTCACTTTGGTTGGTCTCTGTGTAACTCCTACCAGGGAAAATTTCTGAGTTCTGCTCAAAGCAGGAAAAATAAGAGGAATGATTGCATCACATCTGTGCAATCATTTATGGTCAGAGTTCATATGTAGGAGAGAAAAGGAGGCAAATAACTGTGAAAAGGAAAGCTTGATATGATTGCTGTGAGCTAACAAACTGGAGAAAATGTGAACAGTTAAGTATATTCCTATATTTCCACTCCTTCCTAAAACTCCTACTTCAGAACAAAGACAATGGAAGAAATGACCACAGTCAAGGTGATATCAATCTGAACTCTGGATGTCAGAGTTTAGTGCAGCAGAAATCAGCAGTTTACGAGAGGAAGCACCTAGAACACAAGCTGATGTCCCCAGCAGAACTTTGAGAATGCTGAGGAAATGGCAGCCTGAGGTACCTGTCTGATAAGGGGAAAGTGGGAAGCAGGAGGGGTTCTAGATCCATCTGAGGAAGATTCAGCCCGCAGAAACCTTCCCTCATCTCTTGTAGCCAGGTAACCGAAACTTTTGCACCCAGGAAGCCATAGAAGGTTTATTGTTTAGAGAAGTTAAATTAGAGTAACCTTGGACCCAGCAACACTGGGCATACAAGTAGGTTTAGGGTAGGGAATTCTCCCAAGATAGGAGTTTTAAGTGAAATCTTTATACTCTGATAAGTATGATCACCAGCCCTCTGCCTCCATTCAGCTCCCATAACAGCTACAGCCAGATGTATAGCCTGGAGAGTTCTTCTCATGAGAAGAAGACTTATCAGTTCACAAAGAAAGACAGATGCTGACATTTAAGGATCCATTAATAAAACAGTAGGTCCTGACTGATCATCCCATAGGGAGTCCAGTCAGTCATCAATACACTGTCTTCCCTACACACACAGCCCTACCAATCAGCTTTGTTAGTATATAAATCTTAAAACATGAACACACAACATCACTAATCCCAAGAGAAATGTGAATCCAAACCACAATGAGATACCACTTCACACCCACTGGGATGGCTATTTAAAAAAAAACAACAACCCAGAAATTAACAAGTGTCATGAGGATACGGGCAAATTGTGTATTATTGACAGGGATGTAAATGGTACAGCTACTGTGAAAAACAATATGGTGGTTCCTCAAAAAGTTACACATAAAATTACCACACAACACATCAATCCCACTTCTAGGTATATACCCATAAGAACTGAAAGCAGAGACTCAGATACTTATTTTTGCAGAGACTCAGATACTTAGGTTTACAACAGCCGTATTCACACTAGAAAAAGTAAAAAAGTGCAAACGCCCATCACCAGATGAACGGATACACAAAATGTGGTATACACATAAAATGAAATATTAATCAGCCTTTAATGAGGATAAAATTTTGATATATGCTACAATACATACAATACAACTTTGAAGATATTATGCTAAGAAATGGGAAGTGAGCAGGAAGTAATAAACCAAGGACTGGCTATTTTTTTGTTAAATCCTTGTAGTTCCACTATGCTTTTAAAACCACATTCATATTAAAAATTTTAATTTGATTCTCTTTTAGAATAACAAATGAAATTTTATTTACAAAATATTCAGGTAAAAATGCCAATACAGAATCGTTCTTTTCCACTAAAACATCAAGAAGTGCTAGAATCTACTTACCAAAAATCATCTGAGGATGGTTCTCTTGTCAATTCTGGAAAATGACTGCCAGAAAGAGGGAGATAGAGTGGTCACAAAACTGTGATCAAAAGAGGCACTCATATAAAAACATTCTCCAGGATTGATCATAGGCCATGAAACAGTCTGCATAATTTTAAGAAAAGTGAAGTCCTATCAAGCGTCATTTCCAATTATAATAGTATAACTAGAAATCAACCAGAATGAAACCAAAAAGTCACAAATATGTGGGATTAAATAATATGCTACTGAACAACCAATGGGTCAAAGAAGAAATCAAAAGGAAAATCAGAAAATATGTTGAGACAAAGGAAATAGGAATATGACATAGTAAATCTTATGGGATGAGGCAAAAGCAGTTCTAAGAAGGAAATTCATAGTGACAAATGCCTACACCAAAAATCAAGAAAAATATCAACCTAATTTTACACCTAAAAAATTAGAAAAGAAGAACAAATGAAACCCAAAGTTAGTAAAAGGGGAAAAGTAGCAAATATTAGAGTAGAAATAAATGAAAAAGAGAAAAAAAACAATAGAAAAGATTAATGAAACTAAGAGCTGGTTCTTGGAAAAGATAAAATTGGTAAACCTTTAACTAGATCCACAAATAAGAAAAAAAAAGAGAACTCAAAATTAGAAATGAAAAAAGAGATATTAAAACTGATAACACAGAAATACCATGGAACATAAGGCACTACTATGAACAATTATATACCAACAAATTGGACAACCTATAAGAAATGGATAAATTCCTAGAAATATGCAACAAACACTGTATCATGATGATGAAACAGAAAATCTTAGATTGATTACTAGTAAGAAGATTAATTTAGTAATCAATAACCTCCAAACAATCAAAAGTCAGGTCCAGACAGCTTCATTTGGGTGACATTTTCCCAAACATTCAAAGAAGAATACCAATCCTTATCAAACTTTTCCCAACAATAGGAGAGAAACTTCCAAATCTGTTTTACAAGGTCAGCATTACCCTGATACCAAAATCAGACAAGGATACCACAAGAAAAGAAAATTAAAGGCCAATACCCTTGCTGAACATAGGTGCAAAAATTCTCAGCAAAGTATTAGCAAACTGAATGCAACAATACATTTAAAAAATCATACACCATGATCAACTGAAATTTATTCCAGGGATACAGGAATGGTTCAACACCTGCAGCCAATCAATGTAACATACCACATTAACAAAATAAAAGATACAAATCATATGATCACTACACTAGCTGCAGAAAAAATATTTGACAAAATTCAACATCCATTTATGATAAAAACTCTCAACAAAATGGGTACAGAGGGAACATACTTCAACATAATAAAGGCTATATACGACAAGCCCACAGTTAACATCATACTCATTAGTGAAGAGCTAAAAGCTTTTCCTCTAAGATCAGGAACAAAACAAAGATGCTCACTCTTGCCACTTTTATTCAACACAGTACTGGATGTCCTAGCCACAGCAATCAGGCAGGAAAAATAAAAGGCACCCAAACTAGTGAGAAGTAAAACTACCTCTATTTGTAGATAACATGATACTATATGTAGAAAACCTTAAAGAATCCACCAAATAACTCTTAGAATAAGTGAATTCAGTAAAGCTGCAGGATACAAACTCCATACATAAAGGTCTGTTGTATTTCTATACATTAATAATGAACTATTAGAAAAGAAATGTTTAAAATCCCAATTACAGTTGTATAAAAAAATACCTAGAATAAATTTAACCAAGAAGGTGAAAAACCTGTATACTGAAAACTGTAAGACATGAAAGAAATTGAAGATGCAAATAAATGGAAACATACTCCATGCTTTTAGACTAAAAGAATTTATATTGTTAAAATGTCCATACTACCCAAAGCAATCTACAGAGTCAATCCAATCCCTACCAAAATTCCAACAGCATTTTTCACAGAAATAGAACAAATAACTCTAATTTGTATGGAACTATGTAAGACCCAAATTGCCAAAGCAACCTTGAGAAACAAAAGCAAAGCTAGGGGCATCACATAGTCTGATTTCAGACTATTATTACAAAGCTATAGTTATCAAAACCAGACAGTATTGGCATAAAAACAGACTCACATAGATCAGCAGAACAGAAAAGACAGTCCAAAATCAAATCCATGTACTTACGGTCAAATAATTTCTGACAAAAGTCTCAAGAATATTTTAATGGGAAAATCATGAACTCTTCAATAAATGAGAAAACTGGACAGCTACATGCAAAATAACCAAACTGAACCACTATCTTTAACCATATACAAAAATTAACTCAAAATGGACTAAAGATTTGAATGTTAGACCTGAAACCTAAAACTCCTAGAAGAAAACATAGGTTGTAAACTCCCAGACACTGTAATGATTTTTTGGATCTGACACCAAAAGCAAAGGCAGAAAAAGCAAATATAAACAAGTGAGACTACATCAAATTAAAAAGCTTCTGCACAGCAAAGGAAATCATCAACAAAATGAAAAGGCAACCTACCTATAGGAGAAAACACCTGCAAATCCTATACCTGATAACATAAGGGATTAATATCCAAAATATATATATAAAAAACTCATAGTACTCAATAGCAAAAAAAAGAAAAAGAAAAGAAAAGAAAAGAAAAGAAAAAGAAAGAAAAGCCAATCTGATTAAAAATGAGTAGAAGATCTGAGTAGGCTTTTTTCCAAAGAAGACATACAGATGGCCAACAGGTACACTAAGATGTGTTCAACATCACTAATCATCAGGGAAATGAAAATCAAAAGCATAATGAGATATCAACTCCTACCTGTTAAAATGTTAGAAGAATTAACAAGTGTTGGCAAAGATGTGGAGAAAAGGAAACTTTTGTGTGCTGTTGATGGGAATGTAAACTGGTGCAGCTGGTATGGAAAACCATATGGAGTTTTTTTTCTTTTTTTTCTCAAAAAATTGCAAATAGAACTACCATATGACCCAGCAATTCTAATTCTGGGTATTTATCCAAAGAAAATGAAAACACTAACTCAATGTGATATACTCACCTCATGTTCACTGCGGCATTATTTACAATAGTCAAGATATAGAAACAACCTCAATCTCTAATCAATGGATGAATGGATAAAGAAAACATGGTACATGCACACAATGGAATATTATTATTCAGCCATAAAAAAGGAAACCTTGCCATTTGTGACAATATCCATAATAGGATATTATGCTAAGTGAAATAAGTCAGACAGAGAAAGACAAATACCATACAATCTTACTTAATACATGACTCAAAAAAGAAAAAAAAGGCGGCGGCAGCTCATAGCCACAGAGCATAGGTTAGTGGTTGCCAAAAGCAGAGGGTAGGAAGTGGTCAAATAGGGAGAAAGGGGCAAAAGGTACAAACTTTCACTTATAAAATAAGTAACTTTCAAGGATTTAACAAACAACATTGAGACTGTAGTTAATAATAAATACTATATTGCATATTTGAAAGTTGCTAAAAGAACAGACCTTAAAAGCTGCACTGCAAGAAAAAATAAATTTTGTAACTGTATGCGGTGACAGATACTAACTAGACTTATTGTAGTGACCATTTTACAGTATATACCAACACTGAATCATTATGTTGTACATCTGAAACTAATAATGTTACGTATCAATTAAACATCAATAAAAAAGACAGGCATTCAGATCAAAATATGAGTAAGGCATTTATAATTATTAGATTATAAATATAAATATATAGAAGCTAAATTAATAGAATTAAGGTTTTAAAATTAAATTTATAGCATTAAATCCAAGGATTTCTCACTAGGCAAATATTTGCAGAATAAACTGGCTAACTGTTCAAAGTTGGGGCCAATTAAATTTTATTTTATCTTTTAAATTTTTAAAAAATATTTTATTTATTCATTCATGAGGGATACAGGAAGAGAGTCAGAGACACAGGCAGAGGGAGAAGCAGGCTCCATGCAGAGAGCCCAATGTGGGACTCGATTCCAGAACTCCAGGACCATGCCCTGGGCCAAAGGCAGACGCCCAACTGCTGAGCCACCCAGGCATCCCCAGGATCCATTAAATTTTAAATACATTCAGTAGTAATTACATATCTAAACCTCTTATAAATATCCTTCAAAAATATCAAAAAGGCATTTGGCTAGCAGCTAAAAATAAACTCATTTTATTAGAAGAATACAAATCAAATTTTTAGTAAGTGATAAATATACTTACCCATAGGTTACCCCAGCAATGCTACACTTCTTGAAGTTCATGATATTGCATGTAAGCGTTCCAGTTTTATCAGAAAATAGGTATTTTACCTACATCAAAGAATGGAAGAAACATGCATCAAAAATGTAGTTAAGTTAAAAAGAAAAAAAATGTAGTTAAGATGCAGAGACCAATAGACAGTCTTTCCTTCTATATTTTTCAAAAATTCTATTAATTTTAAAAGGCAAATTTCTTTAAAGTAAAATAAATTTTATAATTATATATGTTACAATTTTATGTTATTATAAAATTAATATATTTTAATGCTTAGACCACTTAAAAATCTTTTCCACTAACCAAGCCTAGAATCGAATTGTGTGGAAATGTGCAAAGGAGGCTCCAGAAACAGCCCTGGAGTCATGTCGACCTGTAAGCATAAGCACTAAGTTCTGCCACAAGGTAGCTCAAAGACACAGATCAGTCTCCAAGCTATTCCCACCATCTCATACCTCACTCTTAGTGTTCAATATATCAAGACAACAAGCTCAGGCTTTGGCAACTCTTAAAATATTTTTTATCACTCCACTCCTAGTTGGATTAAGAAAGCATATCCTAAAACAACACAGAGCAAACAAAGCTCCCCCGTCACAATAACAATTAAGATGACATGAAGATAACATAGGACTGCTATAGATTATATATAACTTTCTGAAACTCAAAGGTTTACAAATTTAATACACAAAGCTCTCAATATACAAAGATGAAAAGACAAAATTTCTAGAGGTCAACAATCTAAGCATTTTGACATAATTAACTGAATGCAAAAGAAATGAAA
The DNA here is from genome assembly GCF_905146905.1 of Nyctereutes procyonoides. Taxonomy (NCBI): domain Eukaryota; kingdom Metazoa; phylum Chordata; class Mammalia; order Carnivora; family Canidae; genus Nyctereutes; species Nyctereutes procyonoides. The sequence goes on along the minus strand of NW_026575033.1, from coordinate 6,194,250 downwards.
TCTAAATGCTTATGTGCTGTGTGAATTAAGTTCTCTCCAGTGGATCATGTGATGGGGAAGAAGGAGAAGAGTTCAAGATCACAAGAGGGTAGGTTCCGAATACTAAGGCATCATACGGACTCTAGAAAAGTCACCTCATCCTTCTTGGCTCCAATTTCCTCATCTAGGAAATAAAGAGTTTTGCCAGAAGATACAGAACATCATTTTATGTGTAACATCCTGGAAAAATATGTCCAGTTTCTTCACAGTTTTCTAAAGAGAGGCCATGATTGCTGCTGGATGTACTCCACAAATCACAAATGGAAGCTATGCTTTACTGATTTATGGAAGAGCGATTAATACTGTGAATTATTTATTCTGTACTTTTTTTAATGAGACAATATAGGCAAATATGCTATTAAGTATTTTAAAGCAATCAAAGGGCTGTCAGGTAAAGGAAAATTATTAATGTTCCTAAAGAAGTCAAATAATACATAGAAATAAAAAGTATGGGTCATTAACGCTCCAACTATAAATAAGTTTTTATATGAATTTTACATGAAGTCTAGGGCTACAAAAAAATTCAATAGATTCAGCTTTCCAATAAACAATGTCTTTCTGCCCCTTTTTAGAAAAAATTATAAGATTGTATCAAATGTTTAAAAATGCAAAATTTCCAATACAGAATTATCCAGATTTGCTCTCATTCTCCTATTGAATTTTAACTTATCCTTAAGTTCCAATTCAAAACTTTTGGAGCAAGCAAAGTTTTCCCATATTCCCAATTAGGATGAATTATTATCCTGGGTAGAACTGGAGCACTTTTTGTTTTGTTTTGTTTTGTTTTTTGAGCTGGAGCACTTTTAATCCTTCATTACTGGAATCTAGTTGAATGGGTCCTGAGAACAATAGTATACTGAGCACTATGCTAGACAGACCAAGGCAGCCAAAGACCTTATCCCAGGCACAACCACACCCTCAAAATGGGCTCAAAAGGCTCCAGGAGAAAACAGACACCACATCACTATCATGTCTCTCATTTTACAGTATTCATATTTTGGGAGACTGGTACGGGGACCTAGAAGAAAGATAAATTTACTCTACCCGAAAAACTGAAAAAGGGTTCAAAGAGGAGACAAATTTAGCCTGACATATATAGCACCCACCCCTGTAGGGCTGTTGGGAGGTTTAAATAAGATGTATAAAATGAAATTATCATCTCTAATTGAGTGCATTCAAAAGGATAGTCCTTACAGTAATTTCAACAGAAGATGAAGATATAATGCAAAACAACTCATTAAAGGACACATGGGTTTCAAGGGTGATGACAAAAAAGAAACTTGTTCCCTGGGATTTTCCAGAAACAAAATCTAAAGCATGTGAGAAATTTAGTAGATTTATGTCCTTCAAATTAGCTCCTCCATGTTTTGTAAGATTACCTAATACCTACAGATCTGAACCACTGTTTTCCCTATCATTTACTCCTGATAAACAATTTTAATGTCTAAAATAATATTGTACTTTATTTTTCGTATTTTTTTGCAGGCACCTTCTAGATAATAAAACACATCAATGCCTCAAAAACCAGGTCAAAGCCAACTAACATTTCTATTTCACAAAACTTTCAAATGCTATATATATAGCTCTTTAGACATCAAAACTACATAGAGAACTATTTTTCCAAAATGTTTCGTGGTTCTAGCAGTGGGCTCCCCTGATGCTAGAGTCACCCACCACTGCCACAGGTCCCAAAGAGGCTCTCACCTGCCCAAGCTCTTCATTAAGGTTTGAGGTCCTGGCCATTGCGGGAGTGTCATTTCCTAGATAATACATGTCTGTGTCCTGAGAGAGAGAAGGGGTGAGGGAGCTTCAGAAAATATATACAATTAATCCTTCATTTAGACTAACACAGAAAAGAAGCTACAACAGATAACTTAATATTAATGCTCATTTTTAATTTGGGGGTGATAGTACAGTGGCTATTAGTATAGAGAAATGCCGTAATAGAAGAAAACATGTAATTTACATACAGAAGATTTGGTTTCTAGATGATTATTGCATGACCTACACTAACCCATACTTCTGAGCTCAATATCTCCCTCATGGGATTGTTGTGAGGATCAAATAAAAATGCACATGGAAGTGCCCAGTCTACCAATATTGGCTGCTGAGGTCCAGTGCTTAATGGCCAGGGCAGTTCCCTTAAAATTCCACCTCCACTCTTGCATCCAAATCCAAGTCTATGGTCCTCATAACCTTTGATATATAATGCACACTGAAACAGACAACACCTATGAGACCTCTTGTGCAGCACTAATCAGACTGTAAAAGCAGGAGAAGCATTTGCAGCCATTTTATCCCCACTCACCAGAAGGCATGCATCTGCTAAGCACTCTGCCTCCATCATCTCATTTAATCCTCATAAGAACCCCATGAATAAACAGGCACCAATATCCTCTTGTCTCACTGACCAGGAAGCTGAGGTGACAGGTAACTAGTCATTGCCATCACCAGCTCAATGATAGCTTTGCCAGAGATCCCTTGCCAGTTCTCTGGCTAGTTCAAGTCCTAGACCCAATCATAAATTATCTATATTCCTCCTTTTCTGGGGGCTCAGCTGTAGGACTGATGCTCTGAGAGAATATGAGAAAACGTGGTTGGCATTGTTCCGGCAGCTCAGCTTTGAAGCTCTGCTGAGATACTCACCCAGTTTATAAAAAGAGCTTGAGTGTATTTCACAACCTCAAGAGTCACCAACAGACTAATGGGAATAAGATTGTTGTATAGGATGATGAATGTCAACAAGTTATATCCGAAATTATCCGAGGTTGTGTCTGTGGACAAAAACCAGAGTAACTGTATAGCTTCAGTTTGTCTCATTTGGTTTCCTTTTACTTTATTATTGGGAACTTTTTCTAAAAGATGTTCACAAAAAAAAGTCTACTGGCTTACATAGAAATTTTAGAGATCTGAGTTGCTTATGTAGAAATTTAGAGATTTGAATTAAACCAGTTATTGACTATTTACTATGTGGAATGACCTGTGAATACAATGACTATTAATACAATCTCTCCTAATAAAGAGTTGGCTTCAAACAGGAGGTTGTAGGGGAGGGGAGTAAGCAGGAGCAAGCCTGCCCCTCACTGACCATGCAGCAGCATACATCTACTGAGGAGAAGTTCGTTGGGCATTGCTGAAACCAGGACAGGAGGGTTTTTTTAACGGGAAAGCATGGTCACCAAAGGCCAGCCAGAAGAACAGAGGCTTTACTCTAGTTTTGGCAGAAGAAGACAGCTAACTAAAAAAAAAAAAAAAAAAAAAATGCCTAAAAAGAATACAGGCATTTCAAATGACTGTGAGGAATATCTACAACCTCACTAAGGTCAGAGTCTATCTGGGATACTCCCAAAAGTCTCAATGGTAGCAGGAGAGGGAGGCAGGAAGACTGAAGCCTATTTATTGAAGATAACAGAAGAAAATTTTAATATAAGAGGATCCCTAAGGATTGATCAAGACCCCTAGGGGGCAGAATCCAAAACAGAAGTGGGTCAGCTTAGACAGGAACAGGAACCAGGAGAGGGAAAAGAGGTACAAGGTCTATATCAAAAGAGAAAAGTTATTTTCCTGATGATCATGACACACTAGTTGAAGGAAAAAGTAGTAGGATCTTGGCAGGAGGAGGGGGGACTGCTGAAGACTAAAGGTTTGACTAAAGGTTTGAGTATTAACAATGCCTCTTCAGGGAAACTGGTATTTCAAGATAGTAAAAGGCAAGGATTGGAAATTAGTAATTTCAAACCACAGTTGAGTTTTTCAAACCACAGTTGAGTTTCTCCCCCAGGAAATTAGTCAAATGGTGGTTGTTTGACAGCCTGAGAGTTCTGGAGGGTAGTTGTGATGGCAAGATAAGAGGCTGGGAAAGTAAAATAGGCAAAAACTAGTCAGTAGTTTTATTTTCCTACCATCCTTTCATTTACTTTTCATCTACTAAGGCTTCCTGCTGATTGCTTCTTTTCTTTCTGACATGCTACTTTGCTATCTTGTTTTTTTGAATTAAGTGGTTGCTAAATAGGATCTCTAAGTACCACAGTTAACAAATGTCCCTGAGGGATAATCTGCTTAGGAACAAGTATCTGCCAATTAGAATTATGTATTAAGAAATTTAAAATTTCAGGTTTGAATACAGGCCCAAAATAGCTTTGTGCCATCATACAGGTGATCAATAAGCAAAGTATATTCAGGAAAGACCCTATGTATAAAAGTTCATTCAGCTAAACAAGAACAATCAAGTAGAGATGAGTGAGGACAGAATATGATAGAAATTGAAGTCAAAGCTCCAACAGTGACAATGAGAACGTGAAGTCTGATGGCTTTATAACAGAGCGACTCCAACTTTTCCATGAGAAAACAAAGCAGACAGCATGATGGGTGGGACAAAAAGACCATTCTTTCATCACGAATCATGCAGTTCATACTGGAATTTGAAATTGCCTAATGTCAAAACTATGAAACTATATATGTACACAAAGTATTAGTCTGCATATCTGAAGCTAGACATATAACATGGTCCAAATCCAAATTTTAAGGACCAAAACCAAAGGTTTTGATCCAACCTATGAGTCCCAGACATATTTGTAAAGTGGCAACAATAGTTCTCCCAGGCAATTAAAAGTGTTTGATTTTTCTGCATGAAATAAATAGAAAAGGGAAAAACTGTTTTGATCGGTTTAACCAAAATATACTTAAAGAGTAACAAAAACCTCAAAGATTCCAAAGTTTTAAAATTCAAATTTATTTCTCAAAATATTTTGTCATTAAATAGTATTTATTTTCTGGAATTGCTGTGTAAGGAGATTGGCAAATCTCTCCAAAAAGGAAGAAATAAAGTTGAACAAAATTATCAAAAACTAGCAGTTAAGGTGCTTGAGAATTGATCACAGTGCGTACAAAAAAATTCAAAAGCATGTATTCAAAAAAAAACTACTTAATGTAAGTGGAAACCTTTGGCATTTATGTCAGAAGCTATTTTTCTCTCCTTTCCCCTTGAGCCATGATGCTTAAGTTCTGTTCTGGATGGGTGGTTGTGACTGGCAGCTTGCATCCCCCACCCCATCAACCCCTGCTCCATATTGCAGAAATTCTATCCCAAGGTGAGGCAGGCTGCTGCTCCAGAGTAAGGCAGGTTGTTAGGACAGGAACAGCCTGAGGAAGATGACATTATTTGGAACATAGCATGAAAAAAAGACATGCCGGGGGCACTGTCAAAAATAATAGAGATCTCAGTGGCTAATAATCAGAGAAGACAAATATCTTACAAAATCAGTAGGAGCAAACAAGAGGAGACTAGCCAGAAATTAAACAGGGATATCCATGGAAAGAAATGGCCAAAGAAACCTTGGTAAGATCACACCAAATCCTGGTAGTCCCAAAGGTCATGTCCATGCACAAGGCTGTAGCTGCTTAGGAGAGACCAGACAGGGTACTTATGAACTACTACTCCCTGACTGAATGTGAGCAGACTTTAAATTCCCCAAAAGCTGAAGGCACTACACAAGCCATGCATAGATCAAACAACCTCTGACCAATCACTGGCTAACCTCTAAGCTATGCCTACCCCTAGGAATCCAGACTTAAAAAATAAAATCAAGAAGAATGCTAATGAGGACAGGGTTTCTTTCTACAGCACTGAAAATGTTCTAAAGTATGTAAGGGGTAAAGGTTGCACAAATCTGTGAAAACACTAAAACCCACTCTATACTTTAAACTATACATTTTAAAGGCATTAAAAAGTCAAAATGGAAATAAAACTGAGCAGTAACAGCAGAGGCTATACACTGCAGGAGAAAACAGACTTCATAGAATTTTTCCAGGCAAGTCACTAAACAGATAAACAAAAACAGCAACAAGCCCGAGGAAGAGGAACAGAATCCAGAATTGCCAGAACATATTATCCAAAGCGCCCAGTTTTCAAGAACAAAAAAAAAAAAAAAAAAAGGAAAAAATATGAAACATACAAAGAACCAGGAAAAAACAAGCAATAGAAACTGCCCTTGAGGGGGACCCAAATGATGGACCAGAGACTTCAAAGAAGCTATTATAAATACATTTAAACAACTAAAAGAGGGGATCCCTGGGTGGCTTAGGGGTTTAGCGCCTGCCTTTGGCCCAGGGCACGATCCTGGAGTCCCAGGATCGAGTCCCGCATTGGGCTCCCAGCATGGAGCCTGCTTCTCCCTCCTCCTGTGTCTTTGCCTCTCTCTCTCTCTCTCTCTCTCTCTCATAAATAAATAAATAAATAAATAAATAAATAAATAAATAAATAAATAAATAAATAAATCCTAAAAAAAAAACTAAAAGGAACTCTTTATGGAATTAAAAGAAATTATGATGACAATGACTGATCAGATAACACTGATAAAGAGATGAAAGAAAGAGCCTAGCAGAAATTCTGAAATTGAAAAGAAAAAAAAATCACTAGTGGAACTGAAGAGTAGATGTGAGCTAGCAGGAGAGAGAAACAGACAAACTTCCATATAGATCAAAAGAGATTACTCAATCTCAAGAACAGAAAAAAAAAAACAGAATAAGGAAAAATTAACACAAACTAAGGTCACATCACGTGGACCAAAGTGTACATAATGGAATTACCAGAAAGAGAAAGGAGTTTGAAAATGTGGCAGGAACAATATTTGAATAAATAATTGCTGAAAACTTCCCAAATTTGGTGAAAAATACTAATGTACATATCCAAAAAGCTCAACTAAACTCTAAACAAACTCAAAATTACTGAAAACTGAGGACAAGTTTGAAAGCAGCAATAGAAAAATGACTTACATATAAGGGTAAAAACTTAGTAAGATTAACAGCTGACTTCTCATCAGTAAAATGGAGGCCAGAAGGCAGTAGGATGGCATATGCAAAGTACCAAAAGGAAAAGAACATCAACCAAGAATTCTAAAATTCTTGAGAACACTGTCTTAGCAAAACTGTGCTTCAAAAAAAAAGGAGAAACTAATACATCCCAAAATAAAAATAGAGGATTTGTTGCTATCTGATCTGCCTTACAAGAAATACTAATGGAAATTTTGCAGGATGAAAGGAAATGACACTAGATGGGAATTAAATCCACTTAAACAAAGGATATCAGTAAAGGTAATAACACAATCACTTATAAAAGACAATTACATATTTTTATCCTTTCCTTTGACTTTAAAAAATATGGCAAAAATGAATATAAAAGTACATCATTGGACTTTATACAGATGTAATATATATGACAGCAATGACAGCACAAACGAATGAGAAGACAAAGCTACATGAAGCAAAGAAATGACACAAGCTGGTATCTTAAATTTACAGAAAGAAATGAAAAATACTAGAAATGATAAGTATGTTCATATAAAATAACTCTGTAAGGATATTTTTTCTTTTTGCTTAAATAGACATTATAAAATATAAGGCAATAATTATAACACTTATACTGGGGTGGTAACATATATGTAATAGATATGACAATAACATAAAGCAAGGGAAGAAATGAATCTATACTGGAGTAAATTTTCTGTATTTTACTGTAATTAAGTTAGTATTCATCTGAAGCAAATGCCGATAAATTAAGACATTTATTGCAACCCCAAGAGCAACTACGAAGAAAATAATTTTTAAAATTGTTAAAAATACAATCATCTGAATATAAAACAACTCCATATGTCCATCTTCATTTCATCCCACAACTCCTAATCTTTCAAGAGGCTGGCCTTTTATACAGTAGCCAAAAGAATGAAGGATGGCATGGCCACCACACATAAACCATACTTTTCCAAAAGTGGTCCTACTTTTATCCTACTTCAACAGTCACTCCATCCTCACACTTACCCATCTTCTTGATGTACCAGTTCTTTCCACCTTGAGATCCATTCCAGTACAGGGCCCCCACTGAGCTCACCAAGGCCATGACCAAGAGGATGCCAAACAACACCAGGATCTGCACATTAGTCACTTTCTCAACATTCGATCTTTTGAGAGGTGCCTTTGTGGAATTCTGTACAATAGCATTGAAAGTGAATAAGAGTCATAGAACAGGCTTGAGTTAAAGAGTTGAGAGAAAAGGAGGTAAGTTAACCAAATTCAACAAATAAAAAATGAAAGAATGTACTTTTACCAAATAACCAGTGAAATTAAAACATGCACCATACTCCTGAATGAACAGTTAGTTTTGAATAAAGAACACATTTTGACTCCTCATGATTCAATCTGTACTTATTTACATTTTAGTATAAAATTAGCTACTTTTGCAATCACAGAAAACAAGTTCTAAATTACTTAAAATCAGTTTAAAAGAAATCAGAATGTTATTAATTCAAGAGACATTAGAAACTTAAAGATTCTGTACCATAAAAATCTAGACTGAATCTTCAAAGTAATATAATTCTATAATTAATATAGAAAGAACTATTTTTGCAGTATAGTTTCCTCTTAAAATTGAGAAAAAAAGACATACACAAACACATACACATAAAAAATGCAAAATAGGTGTTGACATCAATAGGTATCAAAATAAATGAATGGACAAAGTTCATTTGGAAAAATGTGTGTGAACAGGAAACAAGCAGGAAAGCTCTAGTGGTTGTGAGAAATATGAGTGCATTCTTGAATTATAAACAGAATGTTGACAGGAAAGTAAAACAAAAATGGAAGACAGCCTAACCATCTATAAAAATACATGCTGATTTCTCACGGCAGATGGGGAGACAATCCCAGCTGAAAGAGAATCCAGTATTGGCAAGTGAAATCAGAAAGATTCATTAAAGCCAGATTCAAGGACCTCTGCACATAGGTGGAAAATCTGAAACTATATCCTCTCAGTGTTGGAAAAGTCAATGGAATTAGTTTCACTAAATAGTTATGCACCTGAAGTCACTTTACTAAAAATTTTCTGATTGCCGTGGTGGGAAAAATGATGGTTCCCCAAATGATGGCCATGCCCTAATACCTGGATCCTGTAAATACATTATTTTACGTGATAAAAGGGGTTTTGCATATGTGATTAAATTAAGGGTACGACTGGGGCACCTGGGTGGCTCAGGTTGAGCATCTGACTCTTGGTTTTGGCTCAGGTCATGATCTCAGGGTCCTGGGATCAAGCCATGTGTCAGGCTCCACACTCAGCATGGAGTTTGCTTGTTCCTCTCCCTCTGTTCCTCCCTCCCTGTCACTTTTTCTCTCATTAAAAAAAAAAAAAGAAAAAGAAAGTTTAAATTAACAAAACTAAGGATATGACTTAGGGAAATTATCTTGGATTATGCAAGTGGGTCCAATTTAACCCACATAGACCTTTAAAAACAGAAAATGAAGAGATTCTTTCCTGGCTACAGTCAGAGGGAAATGTGGTTACACAAGAATAGCCCAAGAAATGCAATATGCCAGCTTTGGCAATGGAAAAAGACGGTCATGTGCCAAAAAATTCGGGCAGGGTTCAAGAAGACTGGAAGAGGCAGGAAAACAGATTCTCCTCTAGAACCTCCTAGAGTATCCTAGAAAGGAATGCTGCCCTATGGGCATCGTGATATGGATGAGACCCCTATCAGACTTCTGACCTACAGAACCGTAGCATGACAACTTCGTGCTATTTTAAGCTATCAATTTGTATAATTTGTTATGGCAGCAATAGGAAACTAACACAGTAACCCAGATGGTAATAATCCACTCCTGGAGGTGAACAGAGCCTGGATTAGATCAGAAGCCAAGAACTGGATAGGGGAAGATGGACACAGGAGCTTCAGTCTACAGGAGTCACAAACTGGTCTCTCTACTACTAACACCGATTTGCAAAAATCAGGTGATTTGAAAGCTTGAAAGGCACTAACCAGTCATACAAATGGTGCCTTGGGCAAAATTTAAGTCAGCACACTTCACTGTTCTCAACTTGTCTGATCGTTAAAAGAGCTAGGATGAAAATGTCTCCAAAAATTAAGAATATGAATAAAGTCACAACATGAAAATAAAATCAAATAAAAAGAGAGTGGAGATCCCTGGGTGGCTCAGCGGTTTAGTGCCTGCCTTCTGCCGTGATCCTGGAGTGATCCTGGAGTCCTGGGATCGAGTCCCACGTTGGGCTCCTTGCCTGGAGCCTGCTTCTCCCTCTGCCTGTGTCTCTGCCTCTCTCCCTCCCTCTCTCCCTCTCTCTCTCTCTCTCTCTCTCTCTCTCTGTGTGTGTGTGTGTGTGTGTGTGTCTCATGAGTGAATAAATAAAATCTTTAAATAAATAAAATAAAATAAAAAAAGAGAAGAATTCATCCCTAAGTTCCTTCGAGAAGCTCATACCACATCACTGAAACAGTTACCTGAATTCTATCCCCAAACCCACAAATACTACAATCGTGGCCTAGTTTTCTGCAGGGGCAGAGACATGTAAGAACCAGTTTAATGGCAGTTTTGAAATGTTTCAACATTTAAACAGAACAACAGCATCTTTCTTTATATTCACTTTTCTCCCTTTCACTTCAGTTCTTTGAATTATTTGTCCTTTACAGACTTTTTTAAAAAGTCCTTTAAACTTCTAAATGGAAATCTACTAGTGAAGGCTGATCCCTCAATCAAATCCCATCTACAGGCTGATGGGGACAACATACTACCTCTGCTCTCACGGAAGAAGCCAACATACCAGTTCCAAGAGTGCCTATCCCAAGCTTTTAAAACACATGATCTTATCATTTTTAACACACATTCACTGTAGGCACAGGTAGAAAAAAAATTATAATAAGCATCATTTCTATGACTCCATTAGTTCACCAGCTTCTGATCTTTTCCAGTGGTTGAGTCCTGGCCAGTTAACAAGGTTAGGACTCCTCCAATGTAAGAGCCCAAAACTTTATCACATGCACTTTGTAGAAAATCAACCTCTGCCTACTTACTCCCATTCCCTGAACATTTCAACTTGCAATGATGAGCAGGTAATGTTAAATTCAGACTAGCATTTTAAATTCTTCTATACAATTCTTAGAAAATATTGCTGCTTTTGAGTAATGGAGTTCTTAATAGAAATAAGCATCTTTCGAATAACATCTTTCATGAATATGTTAGTAATTATGTGAATCTATACACATGTTAAAACACATACAGTTATAATTATTTTTTTCTTTATTTATTTATGATAGTCACAGAGAGAGAGAGAGAGAGAGAGAGAGAGAGAGAGGCAGAGATACAAGCAGGCCCCATGCACCGGGAGCCCGACGTGGGACTCGATCCCGGGTCTCCAGGATCGCGCCCTGGGCCAAAGGCAGGCGCCAAACCACTGCGCCACCCAGGGATCCCCCCACATACAGTTATATAGCCAAAAAAAAGTTTTGATTATTTTTATCACTATTAAAATTCATGGTTTGTTAATTTAACAAAATTTTAATCGTGATAAAAGTAATCAAAACTTGAATTAATTGGCTATATATAATTCCAGAATCATCCCTATTGTCATTTAGGTTTCTTAGAATGTTTTGCTATTACAAACAGCCATTAAACTAGTGCTTATAAGCGTATTTAATTAAAACTTTACTCATAGTTACAAAAAAAAAAAGAAAAGCCAAAAATGTTAGAGGCTGAAAAGTTTATAACAGATCTGAATTCTATACACTTTTGCCCTCCTAAGAAAGTAGTCAGTAGAGTAGTGAGAACGTGTACTCAAGAGTCAGACTGGAGGGAGGGGCAAGATGGCGGAAGAGCAGGGTCCCCAAATCGCCTGTCCCCACCAAATTACCTAGATAACCTTCAAACCATCCTGAAAATCTACGAATTCGGCCTGAGATGTAAAGAGAGACCAGCTGGAATGCTACAGTGAGAGGAGTTCGCGCTTCTATCAAGGTAGGAAGACGGGGAAAAAGAAATAAAGGAACAAAAGGCCTCCGAGGGGGAGGGGCCCGCGAGGAGCCGGGCTGAGGCCGGGGCGAGTGTCCCCAGGACAGGAGAGCCCCGTCCCGGAGGAGCAGGAGCTGCACCAACCTTCCCGGGCGGGCGGAAAGGGGCTCGCTGGGAGTTAGAGCAGGACCCAGGAGGGCGGGGATGCCCTCGGGCTCCCGGGGACACTGACAGACACCTGCGAGCGCAGGGGAGTGCTCCGAGCTCCCTAAGGGCTGCAGCGCGCACGGAGGGACCGACCGGAGCAGCTCGGAGGGGCTCGGGAGCGGCTCCAGGGAGGGAGCTGCAGGGCGGGAGCGCGAATCCACCAGCGCAGGCCCCGGAGCACAGGGCGCCGGGACACAGCCCAGGATCCGGCCTCCCCCGGGACAGGCAGAGGCCGGGAGGGCCCAGGACAGCGAGGACGCTCCTGCCCCGAGCTGAGCAGATCAGCGGCCCCGCCCCGGAGCCTCCAGGCCCTGCGGACGGAGAGCCGAGAGCCCCGAGCCCCATAGTTCCTGCGGAGGCTGAATCCAGGCTTCCAGAGCTGCCATAGCCACTGGGGCTGTTCCTCCTGGGGCCCGACGGGGTAAACAACCCCCGCTGAGCCCTGCAGCAGGCAGGGGCAGAGGAGCTCCCCCAAGTGCTAACACCTGAAAATCAGCGCAGCAGGCCCCTCCCCCAGAAGACCAGCTAGAGGGACCAGTGATACTCCCCCGTGTTCCAATACAGCTTGTTTTTGGCCACTCTGCACTGAGCAAAATGACTAGAAGGAAAACCTCACTTCAAAAGAAAGAATCAGAAACAGCCCTCTTTCCCACAGAGTTACAAAATCTGGATTACACTTCAATGTCAGAAAGCCAATTCAGAAGCACCATTATACAGCTACTGGTGGCTCTAGAAAAAAGCATTAAGGACTCACGAGACTTCATGACTGCAGAATTTAGATCCAATCAGGCAGAAATTAAAAATCAATTGAATGAGATGCAATCCAAACTAGAAGTCCTAACGACGAGGGTTAACGAGGTGGAAGAACGAGTGAGTGACATAGAAGACAAGTTAATGGCAAAGAGGGAAACTGAGGAAAAAAGAGACAATCAATTAAGGGACCATGAAGACAGATTAAGGCAAATAAATGACACTCTAAGGAAGAAAAACCTACGTTTAATTGGGGTTCCCGAGGGCGCCGAAAGGGACAGAGGGCCAGAATATGTATTTGAACAAATCCTAGCTGAAAACTTTCCCAATCTGGGAAGGGAAACAGGCATTCAGATCCAGGAAATAGAGAGATCCCCCCCTAAAATCAATAAAAACCGTTCAACACCTCGACATCTAATAGTGAAGCTTGCAAATTCCAAAGATAAAGAGAAGATCCTTAAAGCAGCAAGAGACAAGAAGTCCCTGACTTTCATGGGGAGGAATATTAGGGTAACAGCAGACCTCTCCACAGAGACCTGGCAGGCCAGAAAGGGCTGGCAGGATATATTCAGGGTCCTAAATGAGAAGAACATGCAACCAAGAATACTTTATCCAGCAAGGCTCTCATTCAAAATGGAAGGAGAGATAAAGAGCTTCCAAGACAGGCAGGAACTGAAAGAATATGTGACCTCCAAACCAGCTCTGCAAGAAATTTTAAGGGGGACTCTTAAAACTCCCCTTTAAGAAGAAGTTCAAGTAACTCTGAACGTGAATGGGCTTAATGACCCCATCAAAAGGCGCAGAGTTTCAGACTGGATAAAAAAACAGGACCCATCTATTTGCTGTCTACAAGAGACTCATTTTAGACAGAAGGACACCTACAACCTGAAAATAAAAGGTTGGAGAACCATTTACCATTCAAATGGTTCTCAAAATATACCCTAAAAACTACAGAACACTTCTGAAAGAAATTGAGGAAGACACAAAGAGATGGAAAAATATTCCATGCTCATGGATTGACAGAATTAATATTGTGAAAATGTCAATGTTACCCAGGGCAATTTACACGTATAATGCAATCCCTATCAAAATACCATGGACTTTCTTCAGAGACTTAGAACAAATTATTTTAAGATTTGTGTGGAATCAGAAAAGACCCCAAACAGCCAGGGGAATTTTAAAAAAAGAAAACCATATCTGGGGGCATCACAATGCCAGATTTCAGGTTGTACTACAAAGCTGTGTTCATCAAGACAGTGTGGTACTGGCACAAAAACAAACATATAGATCAATGGAACAGAACAGAGAACCCAGAAGTGGACCCTGAACTTTATGCTCAACTAATATACGATAAAGGAGGAAAGACGATCCACTAGAAGAAAGACAGTCTCTTCAATAAATGGTGCTGGGAAAATTGGACATCCACATGCAGAAGAATGAAACTGGACCACTCTCTTGCACCATACACAAAGATAAACTCAAAATGGATGAAAGATCTAAATGTGAGACAAGATTCCATCAAAATCCCAGAGAAGAACTCAGGCAACACCCTTTTTGAACTTGGCCACAGTAACCGGAGAAGGACAAACAGTGTATGTTCTCATTCATTTGGGGAATATGAATAATAGCGAAAGGGAATATATGGGAAGGGAGAAGAAATGTGTGAGAAATATCAGAAAGGGAGACAGAACATAAAGACTTCTAACTCTGGGAAATGAACTAGGGGTGGTGGAGGGGGAGGAGGGTGGGGGGTGGGGGGTGGGGGTGAATGGGTGACGGGCACTGAGGGGTACACTTGACGGGATGAGCACTGGGTGTTATTCTGTATGTTGGTAAATTGAACACCAATAAAAATTAATAATAATAAAAAAAAGAGTCAGACTGCCTAGGTTTGAATCCCAAATCACTCTTACTGGGTGGGTGTATAACTTCATTAACTTACTTAGACACCTGGTCTCATTGTCCTCATCTAAAAAGGAACACAATAATAGCATCTTCCTCACAGGGCCACTATGAAGAATAAATGAGTTCATATATGCAGATTACTTAGAACAAGGTATGTGGGCACTAAATATTTGCTATAATTAAGGTGATGATACCTTTTCCCCATTAAATCAACCAGTAGAAACAGTAATATTAAAAATATTTCCAAGTGTAACTACAGTGAACTTGAAATAAGGGAACTTTGAAGAGTAGAAGACAGGTAAGAGTTTACAGAACAAACAAAAAAAGTAGAAGAACCCTAAAGTAATGGTGCTTCCTCTCCATGGTTGAGCAGAACAAGTACAGACAAAAAAAATATTATTTCACAAACAGGATAGCTTCCAGCTCTACATGTTCTATTATATTCCTCTTGAAAGCTCATTATTTTTACTTCGTGTTTCAGTTCTAAAGGCACAGCAAGTTTAGCGCAGATGTTTCTGGGGCTTTCCGTCATTCTATATACTATTAATTCTATACATATAAGCCTTGCACAGGCTTATCACATGCAGGTGCAAAGAGAAGTGCCTATCTCACTCACGAGATATAAACTTCCATGAGGTAATTCTGTGCATGCCTTGCTCACTGAAAAGATGATGAGATCATTTTTAGGTGTGACTTAATTATCTCTTACACCTTAGCTAGAAAGCTGTACTTCCAGTGTCATCCTGAAAAAAACAACTGGTATACAAGGAACCTTGGAGAGTGGTTAAATTTGTAATATGCACAATCTCAAAACAGGTCTTGTGGCCCACTTAAATGTAAGCCAAGTCTTTGTCGGACACTTCATCATAAAAACTGAAGTGACATGTGAGTGGAGCTCCAACTATCAGACATAGCTGCTGGCACTGGCCTGGGAGGTCAGAGAATTCTTACTAGATGGAGAGCACTAAACCATTCAAGATAAAGCCTCCACATACAAGCTGCTCAGAACCAACAAATTTTAAACTTTCCAATCAGCTCTGAACCAGCAGGAAGGACAGATGAGACACATTTCAGATATACTCAATCATCCTGATCCAACCAAGAGGGGCCTGAGCATTCACCAACTATTTGTTCTCTCAGATGCAATGGATCTCCACCCTGGCGCACAGACTCCCTCTGCAGCCATTCCAACACACCCTCCCATCCCAGGACCAAAAATTCTCCATGTCCTCATCCTCCTTCCAGAGCTTTTCATCCTGCTGAGGGCACTCTTTCCCTGAAGCCCCTTGAGCAGAAGATGTTCCAGTGAAGACTCACATGTCTTGGAATCTGAAGCTGGTAGTACTTCTGACACTTTATGCCTCTGATGCCGTGTTAAAACATTCACTCATGAAATTCATGCCATTTGGCTACACTGCCTTCTGACTCTTCCCTCAATAAAGCTACCAACCTCTCAGCCACAACCCTCACCCTCTGAAGAGGTGAGCAGTTAGCTTATGGTATCCATCTTGGCCTTGGCTCTGCCATTATCCATCTTCAAAATCTCAGCACTGAGCACAGATGCATTGTCTTCTCAGTCCTTTACTTCCCAGCATGAAATGGCCTCCTAGCATTAGCTCTACCATTAGCTTCTACTCCCATGGCTCACTCCCTGGTCTTTTCACCCCCAGAAACTCCAAGACAAGCACCTTACACACTGATCAACCTGTCGTGAGGCAACTCCAACAGTCTAAATGTCACAAGTCTCTGAAGCTTTCTCATGCCCACCATCTCCCACACTCCCCACCACTCACCACCCTGTCTATATTGCATTTCCAAGCTGGGGTAAACATAGGGTCTATCACCTCATCTAAAATAATGAACATTTAACTCTCTCCTCCTCCATCATCTTACCTCAAACAGTGTACCAACACAAGAACCTCCCTCTATAACACTCCATCTAAGATGGGTTTTGAGCATCTAGTCAACTAACAGCCCCAACCCTGGGTTGTTTGGCCCTTCTGTAAACATCTACAGCACTTTGTCATGACACATACTGCAGTAATCATTCTACATGGTAATTCCTTATTCTGCGTGGCTCCCAGAAGTTGAGAGCTGAGCCTTTCACTACTGTATCCACACAGCCTACTTCAAGACTTGGTTCAACACAGTCAAATACATGCTTTGGAAGTGATTAAAAAAAAAGAGAGAGCAGACAAGCTCAAAAGCTGATTCTCATGAATAGCAACCATTAGCAAAATAAGATCCAAAAGATACCAAAGAAATATAAGAAATGACACATTGGGACACTGATTTATACAGAATTTCAAAAGTTGTCTGGCAAAATATATCATAATACAAATGAGGGCTGCTATAAATTCACAAATCATTTAAAAATCATTAACAGGGAGAAAGAGCAAAATCATTTTAACTTAATTTTTTTGTGTGTATGAAGAATAAACATTAGTTCAAAAATAACTGATTTTAAATTGCCGATGATTCAATTAAAATAACTGTACTATAAAATCCTAATTTGTGGGGTGAGGAAGAGAAGCAGAGAAATAAAGAAGTTAGAATGAATCCCCACTTAAGTCCAGAGGATAAGCTAGAACTGATTGTCCCCCTAAATCTGAAAAATTAAGACCATTGATATTTCAAGCAAGAGGTAACAAACATCTGATACAATAATGGAAATCCAGGAAAAACTACCCCAGCATCAGAAATAATAGGTACTTCCTTTCTAAATTTAGGTTCACAGACAAACTTGAACTCCCTAAATGCAGTATCTGTATTTGCACGCTCTACTCCATAAAAATGGAAAGAAAAAAATAAAGACTGAAATCAGCATTGTTTTTCAGCATAGAAATGTTTTACCTGCATGAGTTTGGTGTCGTGTCCAGTATAAACAACTATGCCAAAGACCCACTGAGTATTTCTAAGCTGTGTACCTCTTAATAAGATCTGGTCAGGCCCAAGGGGAACAGGGCTAAAAATAAGAAACAACATTTATATTTAATGATAGTTTGATAAATGAGCATGAGCTTTCCCCCTTAAACATAAACCCACAATTAACCAATTAATTCGATCATATCTTTTAGTCAAATTTGAACTGTTTCACTGAGACATAGGAGCAATAAAGGTTACCACTGCCTTCATCTACCAAAAAAAAAAAGACCCACAAAAATATTTTATCCTATCAATTCATCACTACAAAAAAAATATATGTATATATTATTATCATATATTGTTTTCTTAGAAAATGTTAGAGGGATTTGTATTCTTTTATAACCTAGTTATAGAACTCCACACCCAAAAAAGAAATTGCTAAAATAACCAGAAGCTTATTCATTTAGAAAACTCAGTTTAGTTTTTAGACTATAAAGCTAGAATATCAAATTTGTCAAGGATGACTTAATGGTTAAATAAAGGGCTGAGTGATAATTTAGAAATTCAAAATGGCTCTGCATGCTAAATGAAAACCAAGAAAGCAGTCACAACTGCCATAGTTATTTTGGGTTGATTCCCACAGTCAGGTCCTTCCCTTTGGGTCTGTTCAAAATATAAAGGTGGGAAGAATCGGTAAGGAGCATACAGATTAAAGACAGGCAGAAGGAAGAAACTGCACCCCAACATAATGACAAAAATGACTCTCCAACAATCAAACAAATGCCAAGAGGACGAAGACAACAGAATAGAGACCACAGGGCAGTGAATATTCCAAAGGAAGAGTAATTGCTGTTCCTTCCACTCAATAAAAACAAATGCTCTTAGAAGAATGCTAGCCAAAGGAAAAAAAAGATATTTCTCTAATAAACAGATTAGCTCTTATAGACCTGACATGCTTCCCTTCTGCTTTTCTAGAAAGTTTTATGCAGCCCAAACCACCTCTCCTTCCTGGTAGGTAAATACACACAGAAAAACAGTCAGTGCCGATAATCTCATTACAGACCCAGGCTGTTTTTATTGACAAAAATCAGTTTTTTCCTTAAATTTAAGGGAAAAAAGGTTTATATTGATGGAAATTGTGCTTCAGGAAAAGCTCAGTCTCTCATATCTAAGCTAAACCAAGAAATTTCACAGTTTTAAAATATTATGAAATCAAAAAAACAAACTGATATTTTACCTAGGTTCCCGTAATTCCTGGTCCCATTTAAGAACTAACTAACTAACTAACTAACTAACTAACTAAATAAATAAATAAATAAATAAAACGAAGAAAAACTAAAGTGTTATTACCTTTTCCCATCAACATGCAGGTTTCCAGTGAAGTCATAGAGGTGGCGGTTGGGTCCCTCACATTCTATAGTTCCAGATAACTTCATCAATACTTCCCTTGTTTGCATGTCAGCAGTGTGACTTAAACCCTAAAACATTAAACCAAAAGAGGAAACTGAATACAATCTTCCAGGGTTAAAGACAACATTCAGCATCCCCATTGCTAATCCAAAGGAAATAATGTATCATCTAAAACAGGAGTAACTGGGAAAGCTAACAAATCAAGCTCACAGACCCTCAATATAGACTTCCAGGCAGCCTTTGCCACAGCACCTAATGTAAAAGTTTACAAAGAATTTAATGAAGTGCAAAGATCCTCCCACTATGTTGGGAACATCCATGTTCAAGGAACCACATACTCAAGCACCTTGCACAGAGCACTCTATTAGCTCTACTTTAATACAAACACAAAAACATTTATAAAAACAGAATAAAGAATTCTTTTAATATAGTATTTTATTCATATCAGTATTATACTAATACTTAGCAATTCTTTAAACAAACAAACAAACAAAATCTACCTAAATCAAGTATCTAAGGTAGAAAAGAAAGACAGGTGCACAGAACTATCAAATTCAACTTTATGTAACAGAAAATTTAAATGCCAAGTGCTTAAAATTCATATTATAGTAAAGAACATTTTTCATTCTAGAATTAAAATATATAGTAAGAACAGCTTTAAGGCTGTACTTCTATATAGAAATTTTGTGTCTAATACATTACTCTCTAGAATTAAAGTCTCAGTTACAACAACAATGTAAAGTAAGGTGTCCAGAGCTTGTCTAGAGCATCTCTCCATATAGCTGATGCCTTTTTCACCACATGGCTCAACCTAGATGATGGGATCTCTTTCCCCCTGCACTAACAGACACAGATCTAAGACATAAATTAAGGCAAGATACCCTTTGTAATCCATACATGAGTGAAGCTCACTTTTTCTAACTCTGCTGTCCCTCTCAAGGGGTTCCCATCATACTAAAGGCACGTGCTTCCCATGGGTTCCATTACGGTTAAGGCATAACTCTAACAGACCATTTTTCTCTAGAAAAAGACTAACTAGTACAGCAGACCAAATTCACAGCTTGGACCTCCATAACAACACAAGTCATAAAAGATTACTTTACCTGACGTATTTTAAGGTTCGTCTCCCCATCTAGATTAGCTGTTTCAACATAACACATTGCCTGAGGTTCACTATGGAGAGAGAAATTTAAAAAGTCAAAGTTTAGTAATGTCTCCTCCACAAATTCATAGCTCACAAAGTCTCTACCATGGAAATTGTGTCTGCTGACTGGCCTTCAACAACCTTTGTAGTAAGTGACCAGAAAGACACTCGTCTCTGAGGCTCAACACCAACACAAAGTTGTTTGCCCCATGATCCACCTTTATGGCCCCCATATAATGGCAACTTGAACTTAGGTAGCAGAAATAACTGAAAAAGAATGAGAAGAGGACTGGTGGGTTAAGGGAAACACAGTATGTGCCAACTCAGACCCCACTACTGTGTTTGAGTGACACTTAGAGTCTGAGACTTGGCCTGCTCCTGACCAAAAGAGCTACCCTAGACACAGCTGGTACAAACACATCCTTTGAAAAACATTACAGCCAGAGTTCAGGAATGAAGACACAGGCTTGGCAGGCTTTGTCTTCCTGGCACCTTCTACTATGTCAACAGGTAACTTTTTTTAATCAAAACGCCTAATTTTAAGGACAGAACACTCGAAGAATAACAATAAGCATGACAGGGGTGCCTGGGTGGCTCAGTTGGTTAAGTGTCTGCCTTCAGCTCAGGTCATGATCTCAGGGACCTGGAATAGAGCCATGTTGTCAGGCTCTCTGCTCAGCGAGGAGTCTGCTTCTCTCTCTCCCTCTGCCACTTCCCCTGCTCATGCTTTCTTTCTCTCTCAAATAAATAAAAAAATCATTTTTTTTAAGAAAAGCAATAATAATGGCAGATACTGTGTATTGCTACCTCCAATCATCGAGGTTAGATGCAGAGTTAGTGGTTAAGAGAATGGAGTTTGCAACCCACTGGCTAAGTTAAAAATCCCCTACTGCTACCTTTATAAGCTGTATGGACTTGGAAGTTGTTTAATATCTATTTTCTCGTGCATAAAGTAGGGATGGCAAGGGTTTGGAGGAAGATTAGATGGGATGATGTACTCAGCGGACTGCTTAGCACAATGTACAGACTCAAACACTAATAAGCATCCTGAAAACACCCTATCCACTCAAACAAACTCATATTAGAACTAGGTTTTCTGAGGGTTACAGTGAAAACTCATACACCAAACTGTCAAGTGATCCACATTTCACTATTTCTGTTGTTACCAATCAATAGGGATAAATATGAGTCCTGCTGTATGTATATGGTGCTTTTCCTTCTTTATAGGCCTGGGATCCTATTTTTAAACCTTTTATCTCGAGCAGAAAATTCATGCTAAGGCATTAAAAAAATGTAAAATCAAATCCAATGAAAGAAACACTGTCTGCATTCAAAGAAAATGCCAACAGTATGAGTATCTAGGATTCCCAGCAGCATATAAACACAGAAGTTTTAGTCTTAGCATAAAATTTAATTTTGAACTCATAAAAAGAAGTTTATTCATGTCCTAATTGTAGCATACCCTCTTTGATATATACTTTTATATATCAAGCCAAGGAAAAGTCAAGGACTGCACGGTCCATTATTCATGTCACTTAGTGATTGGTGATACCTTTGCAGCACAAAATTACCTGGAGAACATAGCAATAGCCCTTGGGCATAAAGGGGGACACAGAGTGGACGAATGAAGGGAGAACACCAACTGCAGGTCATGTCTAGCCTGCAAACATGGCCCAGATCTCTGAGCAGTTAGTAAAGGAGTCCCTGGCTCCATGGGAAGTCTCCTAGCTGGACCCACCAGGAGACTGGTTCTCAAGCCTCAGAAAAGCTGCATGCCATCCCGTGTTACTGATGGACTCACTCCACTGCTCTGGAGCATCACATGAATGAAGAATAGCCTAGAAGCCCTATGAGACTAAAATAAATCAATAAATCTAAGTGTTCTACCAAAGCACAAGGGAATGAATGGGAGAAAGAAAGGTGGGAACAAAAAGGCAAATGACAAGTAACAGAAGAACCCTCCAGAGAGAGAAAACTGGTGCCTGGGGGTTGGAAAGAAAAGAGGTGCTTGTGATTCCTGTAGTCACCATCTAATGCTTAATTGTTCTTCACATTTATTTCAAACACTGTGCCCGCTCGCACACCTGACCTGGAGGAAAGCAGGGCCATGTCTGCTGGGAGGTACTGCCCATTGATGACCTTCACAATGTCTCCCACGGCCACCTAGAAAACCAGGGACAAGGACAGAGGAGCATGAAAAACAAGAATGCACAGTGATTAAGGGGGCTAACTATTTGAAGAAAAAATTTCTATATAATTATGTCATGAAGCTTAAGACAGAAGCCCAAAATATTTTCCTTGACAAGAACAGAAGGAAAATATTTCAGTACAAATGGTAACACTGCCTTTCTGCTATGACACTGAATGAAAAACAAAACAAAACAAAAAAACAGAAAAGGAGAGCAAGAAAAAAGGAGAATCAGAACAACTATTAAGGTTTCATTTTGTTACGGTTATTCCATCCACTTGCAAATTCCACTCTGGAACTCTGGAACAATCCTACAGCTGTCCACAGTAGGGGAGAGTGGTTAAGTGCACAGCTCCAGAGCCAGCTTGAATGCTGGGCTCAAGTACCCCAGCTGGACTCTTTGCTAGTCCTGTGTAACCCGGAGCAAGTTATGTAAACTCTGTGTGCATCAGTTTTCTCATCTATATATAAAAAAAGGTTGACATCACATATTTCATGCAGTGATTGCAAGGATCAACTGAGTTAACACATATATTTTCTCCATTTTACAAATGGGTAGACTGAGACTGAGACTCAAAGAGAAAGAATTTGATCAAGGTCACACAGCCAATGAGTGTTAGGCCCAAGATTCAAAACCAAGCAACTAGCCAGTGGTCGATTATACGGCAATACTAAATTCATCCAACAACAGTGCATTTAAGAGGTCCCCTGGAAATACACCTCTTAAAACAGAGAAGATTTGTACAGCATCAAGAACTTGCCTAAAAAAAGAGTCACAGCCAAAGTCAGAGACCACCTAGGGAAACAGCATAGGTGCTTAAAAAAAAAAAAAAAAAAAAAAAAAAGCCTTAACCTGCTGAACATGAACACTGTGGCCAAGGGTTTGTAAATGCTTTAAATGACATCACAGAAGCACCCAGTTAGGTAGAATATGAGCTTTCAAGTCAGGCAGGCTTAGGTTCAAATCCAAGCTTCACAGACACACTAGCCTTGGGATCTTGGCAAGCCCTTCACCTCCCTGAGCTCCAGCGTCCTCACTTATAAAATGGAGAAATATCAATACTTACCTGTAGGCCTGGTGCAGTGATAAAGGAAGCATATGCAAGCACCGGGAATGAAACAGGCATGTGCTAACTGCTAGTCTCTACCAGCAGGAGTGTAACCAAATGGACACTAGGAGTGTGAAAGAGAGGCCATGATTCTCAGCACAAGAATAAAGGCTGTTCTCACCACACAGGAGTAGTTCAAAACTCAAAATGGGCATCTAGGCCTTGCTTCTTATTCTAACACAAGTTACTATTCTCTCAGAAATCAAGAATTTCAAACAGAATACTTATGAAATACTTATGAAAGTAATATCTATGAAAGACTACTGGATCTTGTAAGGTAGGAGAATGGGCCTGGCAGGTGCCTATATTTAACTTTTTATTAGGAAAAAGGAAGGTTTACTAAAAAGATCTCCTGCTAGTGCTTTGAATCGTTTATCAAAGCATGTATGTAGGGAAGTCAGGAATTAGGCTTGATATTAGAAGGGGGGGGTATTAAATTCCAGATCCACTGTACATTTGAAGTTAGTATCAACTTAAAGGCAAAAAGAAGGTACATAAGTATATTCCATATTCTACAATAAAGAGAATATCAGGGAATAGAAGCTACAGAGCTATCTTAACAACCACCAGTACAAAAGCAAGGAATGCTTAGGAAAATTGAAAATGTTTTTAAATGTAGAAATATTTCATGTGAATAGTTTAATTACATAGAAAAATCAGAAGAAGCAGTTAATTAAAAACTAGAAAGGAAAATTGGTCATGTTTTCCAAAGAAAAAGAGCAGTGGATTTTTTGCTAATTCAGTGGGAGGACAACGGAAATTATGGCTTTCTCCCATCTTAGTTATTTGAATAAAGAAATATTCATATCCCAGTAACAAAGTACTAAGAAGTTTCATGTGCATAAAAAACTACTTAGCTGGAAACATTTTTGAAAATGATTTTCTATTTGGCGTTCTTGGGCATGGTTGTCCCTTGAGTGTGTGAACTTTCTCGAGTGAGAATTCCTAAAGGTGAGAAGGAGCCCCTTCTAGATCCCTGAATCCACTCTAGCCTCAGAGGATTTCTCAAGCTTCTTCATTTTGAAAAATAAGCTCAAAGGTCTTCTCAAAGTCAAGCAAAGCTATCGAGCTGCACTAAAGAACTGCCTCCCAGCATTCACTAACTATCCCGCTATAGCCCAGGGGATTGCCAACTCGAGCTTTAGCATTTCAGATTAGAGCTGTATCACTTTAGGAAGCTTAAAGATAGCCAGGTCCACCTTGCCTGACATCTCTGGTGTTTGATATCTCTCATCGCCTGTCTTCTCCCATATTCTCATCCTTGTTTCAAGCCACCCTGCAGATGTGCCTGGCTTTCCTTCCCAAACACTTCAGACTTTCACCCACTTCCCTCTGTTTTGAATAGCATTTCCCTTAAGATAGTTACCCCTCATTCATCCTTCAAAAGAACACCAGAACATCACACAAGGGAAGCCTTTGCTCATCTGAACTGATGGGTCTAGGCTGGTCGTCCTTCCCATATGTTCCAAAAGCACCTGAAGCATGCCCCTACCCAGAGCTCAGCACCTGCACTGCATTCTTTCCAGCCGCCTGCCACTCCCACTGCATCAGCGGTTTAGGGGTGTAATCCCTGGACCAGCAACATCGGCTTCACCTAGGAACTTGTTACAAATGCAAATTTTAGGGCCCAATGGAACTCCCAAAATCAGCCCACATAGCATTCATTGTTAGACCGGCTAGTCAAGCAGATGGGATGCCCAGCGAAGGCTGAGAACCACGGTAGGCAGCTTCTGAAGGGCAGGGGCCGTGCTTTATTTAGTTATGCTTTACTGCATCTCCAGTACCTAACACTGTCTCTAGGACATACTAACAGTTCTATTTAAATGAACAAAAGCATTTTAGTTGAAATAAAAATATACATGACAAAGCATATAACAGGTATTGAGTTTGGGATTTTTTTAACTTCAAATGTGGGAAGTGGTAATGAGCCTTAGGAGTCTGTGAGGCCATCAACTCCTCAACCCAGAATTCAGAGATTATCACTCCATTTTCTACTGTTTCAAAGAGTGCAAACATCCCAAATCTAAATCATTCTTTACTCTTACCACTGTTCATACCTTTCTGGGCATGAGGGTGGCAGGAAGAACTTAGAGAAACAGAGGCCATTCCTAAATGCAGTGGGAATCCTTGAACCCTCATAGCACTGGAAGCATTTCTAACTTCTGTGAGGTCAAGAATTTCCAACCACCTGACCAGGAACCAGAGACTTCCAAATAAGAGGAAGGTCAATAAGTATTTGCCTTATAGGACTTCAAGACTGCTATCAAGGTTAAGGTGTTATCATGAAACACTATAAAGAGACTTCATAATTCTCTTAAACAAAACAAAACTAAACCAAGGGCTGTAGTTACTGTATCACAGGCATTTTGCAGAGTAAAAGACCATAGAAGCATTTTTAATTGCTGCTTATTAAATGGTTAGCAAGAGAAACTATTGTTAAGTGAGGCTTCAAAAAGAAATTTGTTTTCAAAATCATGTTAATCAGCTTCAAATACTGAAGTCATTAGAGTCACTCTCCAAAAAAACCTTGTGACCATTAAGAAAGTCCAGGTAAAACAGAGGCTCACTTAAAAAGCTAACTTTATCAGATACAAGACACCCAGATGTCACAAGCATATTTCTTCCACCTTTTCTACTCATCACTATAAACAACCAAAAAAAACCTCAAAATAAAACAAAACAAAAAAACCCTCATCCATCCCCAAGCCCTCCAAACCTCATGTTTCCAGGGACGTGGAGGCAAACCCTTCTCACTACTGTAAAGAGCAGTGACAGCTGGTCATAACAACCAATTTCAGGTTCCACACAGGATGGTTTCCAAGCCTATTTCACCCTTGCTTACATTTCACAGTAATCCTAAACCCAAAACTCTTCCCACCAAAAACATTAGAAGTCAGGTTCTGGGCAGCCTGGGTGGCTCAGTGGTATTAGCGCCGCCTTCAGCCCAGGGCCTGATCCTGGAGACCCAGGATCAAGTCCCTCATCAGGCTCCCTGCATGGAGCCTGGTTCTCCCTCTGCCTGTGTCTCTGCCCCTGTTTCTCTCTGTTTGTGTCTCTCATGAATAAATGAATAAAATCTTTAAATTAAAAAAAAAAGTGAGGTTCTCCAAAGTTAGAAAATCTTTTAAAAACTTGATTTAGATTAGTCTAAGAGAAGACCAGGGAAAAGATTTCTTGGACTGGAATTGGAAACTAGAGAATGCTTTGATATTTCGGAAATATCCATCAAGGAGCAACAAATTTCACAACTGTGAACGGAAACAGTAAGCACTTTCCAGAAGAAGCAGGGAAACCAAGTCAACATGCAGTGGTTCTACCTAAATCTCATGGGAATCTCCACAATGTAAAATTTACATTAGGGATGACCAATGTCTTAACTCGAGCTTTATCTACTGCAGTCAATACTAGCAATTAATTACAAGTACCCAAACCTGTACTTTCTGCAGATCTTTAAAATTAATTTTTACCTCTTTCCACATAATGGTATGCCACATACCATTTCTTAACACTGAAAAAGAAAAAACAATGTACCAGTTAATATTGGTGACAATTAAAATAAATCAACTTTCCAAAATCTAAAAGGCTCCTTTCAAAATTCCACTTATTAATTCCAACATACCATATCTTGTGACATAAAGGCATACCACAGCAGTCCCCAAAATGGAACCCCAAGCCATGTACCATATATACATTAATGCATACACATAAATATAGGTATATGCATATAAGTTAAATCTAGCTATTTTTATCCCAGAAGAAAAATATCACCCTATTGTTACAAGATTAAATACATACACACAACACAGACCTAAAAATCAATACAATAAAAAATAGAGGTAAGGAGCAATTATAAACCGAGGATGTGAATGCATGGACTTTTTATAGACCTAAAATAGGCCTGAAAATTCCACCTTTTCCAAACTTCTAAAAGACACAAATTCCATTCAAAGCTTCACAGACAGGACTCACATTTTGTTGGACTGGTTTGTAATTTTTGCTATTTCTTTAAAATATTTTATAGATCATTTCCCTCAACTTACCTCAATATCATTAGCTACTTATTTAGAATGCCTTAAGTTTTCTAGCAGAAAAAGTGATTCAGCCTGGTGTCTTACCTATCGTTTTCTTTTTGTTCACTGCATTGTCTGCCTTATGCCGCTTCTGTTATGAAAAAAAAAAAAAGAAAGTTCTTAGATTCAAAAGTTCCAAATGAATAACTGAAATAGCAACAACAGATCAGGAAAGAAACAGGACTCAAGGAAATGGACTAGCAGCAATGGTAAGGCTGCAAGACTCAACTTAGAGGTCTGTGACCCAGCAGCCTCACTAATCCACAAACAAATGTAGCAAACATGGATGCAGTCTACGCTAGTGTCAACCATGACATTTTGGCTCCAACAAGGAACAAGCACTCTGAAGTATGAAACTTTTCACTCCTTATTTGTTTAAGATGAGACTAAAAGAATTATTCAGGATAATAAACCCAACAACAACTGAATTCATTTTATTGGTAAAGAATTTTGGACGTAAAGTACCTTTGAATTGCATTCCATTTATTCACCTATTCCCAGAAAAATGTATGTATGTGTGTGAGCGTATGTGTGTGCGTGAGAAAGAGAGACACAGCGACAGAAAGAGAGACACAGTGTGGGGGAGGGAGAGAGAGAGAAAGAGGGAGAGAGAAAGGGTGGAAGGAGGGAGGGGTAGGGAGGAAGAGAAAGACCCTGCAGACAAGACCACAGATAGGAAAAAGGGAAGAAAGCACGAATATGGTTGTAGCCAATGAACCTGGAGATACACCAAGATAAGTCTGAGGGGAGACAGGACTCATAAAATGACCTCAGGCACAGCCAGCCCAATGCTGTGATACTAGGCAGCAATACCATCCTTTTGCTACCCAAATTAGCAAGCTGTAAAGAAGGATATAAGGAACATCAGTAATAAAAACCAAAGAGGGTTCACAGAGCTAACATTTGAAAACACAGTCTGAACTACTGAAATACTATCTAAGTATTTAAGACACTGTGTGTACATGTCCCTTCCCCTAAAATGTCATCATGAGCCTTGAGAAGTCAGTTAAGCTATTGACCAATTTCTTAACTTCAATGAAAAAAACCAAAGCAACAAATAAGTTACAAGTTATGTTCAATACAATGTTTTTATTATATGAAAGCAAAAACTTACAAAATCTTCTACAATTTCTTTGATGCCTGCAATTGTTAAAATAATGATCAATGGCACCAGGGTGGTATATCTTCCTGTTGGAGATACATCTGGAATTTGCTGTAAGACAAGAGACCAAAAGAGGGAAGTTGACAAATTAAAATTTTTCAATCAAAATCCTCCCTACAAAAAAATATATGACACCACTCACTTTTTGGAAATTCTGTTACATTTCTGTTATACCAAAGTAATTATCTTCTTTTTAAAAACTAGCTACACATTTTACATATCTTAAAAATTTTATCTAATATTGTATATCTGTTTAGAACTGAAAAGGGGTTAAAATTATGACTGTATGGTAATTTTTCAATGCCTCTTTTAGTAACTGCAATTATCCTTATGGCAAGATCTAAAGAAGTCAGCCTTTATGCAGAGATCATGTCTGTGCATGAAAAAGATGTTTGGATGAGGGGACAAATTACATTTAAGTATTATGACGTTTTTTCAGTTAAGCGACCTTTTAGCAAAATCTCATTTTGCATGTAATTAACCTTATGAATTTTAAATAACTTCTTTAAAAACATTACCTGTAATAAGGCAATGAAGAGGAAGAAGGCATTAGCAGCTCTTCTAATCTGCTCATACAAGAATCGAGGTAGAAATGTCAACACACTGTACTTGGCCGTACTAGAAGTATAAAGAAAAATACTACTATCAGCTACAGATGTAAATTCTTAAAAGAAAATGAAAAGTTTCAAGAGTTTTACAAGTGGTTTTAAGAATAAAATATTTCAGAATCATGACAAGAAAATTGCTATGCTGGCCCTGTCCCTCAAAGATTTAGTAAAAGGACACACCTGACAAGAAAATCTTCTAAGTTTTCAAACTTAGATATATTTACTATTCACACAGTATAAGCAGAGAGATTTACCCACCTTCCAGGAGCTACAGTACGCATATCAAGAATATTTGTTAGGGTGCCTGGGTGGCTCAGTCAGTTGAGTGTCCGACTCTTGTTTTGGCTCAGATCATGATCTCATGGGTTGTGAGATCAAGCCCCATGTGGGGCTTTGTGATCAGCAGGAGCCTAATTGAGATTTTTTTCTCTCTCCTTCTCCCTCTGCCACTCCCCCTGCACCTGCTCTCTTTATCTCGCTAAAATAAATAAATCTTTTTTAAAAAAGAATATTTGTTAAAGGAAGATATGCTTCAAGAATCCCAAAACAGAAAGAGGTACACATTCCAAATATAGCAAAAGACACGAACACTGAAACAGAGTGAGAGAGAAACACCAATTGAGTGATTCACACAAGCAAGTAGAATTATTCTAGGGTTTGTGATGTGTAACAATTCTTAATATAAAGCCACTGATTCAATATAGCAAGTCAACTCCATAAAGGATGCCCTGGGTCCCAGGCATATGTATAACAGGTCAATGTGTCCCTCCAGATACCTACCAGGGGTGTTTTTTTGTTCAACCACACCCGAATAAACTCTATTCCTATCACACCCTTTGCTCATGCTTGTTTGGAATTTTTTTCCAGTCTTATTGAGAAATAATTGACATACATCATTGCATAATTTCAGGTGTACAGCAGGATGATCTGATTTACATAACTGTGAAATGATTACCACAGCAGGTTCAGCTAATATCCATCTTCTCACATGGGTACAAAAAAAGGGGGGGGGGAATTTAACTTTCATATATATCATACAGTAGGGGCAGCTACTGCATCATATTGTATATTACATTCCTTGTACGTATTTATCTTACAACTCAAAGCTGTACTTTGTATCACCTTCCCACCCCCCACCCCACCTTCCACTTCTGGGAATCATAAGTCTTATCTTTTTCTATGAGTTTGGGTTTGTTTTGTTTTGTTTCTTTAGATTCCATGTTTGAGACAGGTCTTTCCATTCTGATTTCCTTAGTATGTCTTCAAGGTCTGCCCATGTTGAAAATGAAAGGATTCCCTCATCTTCTATGGCTGAGTATTATTCCACTTTATGAATATATTACAACCTCTCCAATCCATCAATGGACACTTAGGCCGTTTCCAAGTCTTGGCTATTGTAAACAATGCTGCTATGAACGTGGTGGTGGAGATACTTTTTAAGTTTGCGTTTTCATTTCCTTTGAATATATTCCCAAAAATTGAACCGCTAAATCATAGGGTAGTTCTATGTAATTTTTTGAGGAAACTGCTTACTGTTTCCCATAGTGGCTGTACCAGTTTACAGTCCCACAAATAGTGTTCCCTTTTCTCTACAACAATGCCAGCATTTGTTATCTCTTATCTTTTTGATGATGACTATCTCAACCATGATGTGATAGATCCTACTGTTTTAATTTGTATTTCTCTAATGACTAATGATGCTGGGCATCTTTTCATTTGCCTCTTGACTTTTCATATATCTTCTTTGGACAAATGTCTATGCAAGTACTTTGCCCATTTTTTAAATAGATTGTTGTTTTTGCCATTGAGCTGTATGAGTTCTTTATATATATTACATATTAGCCCTCTATCAGATATATGGTTTGCAGATACTTTTTCCCATTCCAAAGGTTTTCTTTTCATTTTATTGATGGTTTCTTTTGCTGGGCAGAAGCTTTCTAGTTGTATGTAGTCCCACTTTTTATTTTGTTGCTCGTGCTTTAGATGTCACATCCAAAAAAATCATCACCAACACCCATTCAAGGAGCTTTGTTCCTATGTTTTTTCCTAAGAGTCTCATGGCTTTGAGTCCTCTGTTTTAGTCTTTAATCTACTTCAAATTAATTTTTGTAAATGGTGTAAAATAAGGATCCAGTTTCATGCTTTTACACGTGAAAATCCAATTATCCCAGCACCATTTATTGAAGAGACTGTCTTTTCTCCCTTGAGGATTCTTGGCTCCCTCTCCAAGTATCAGGGGACCATATAAGCTTGGGTTTATTTCTGGGCTCTTGATTCTGTTTTGTTGGCCTATTTGTCTGTTTTTTTTTTATGCCAATACCATACTGTTGTGATGACTATGGCTTTATAGTATTTGAAATCAGGAAGTGTAATACCTCCCACTTTGTTCTTCTTTCTCAGAATTTCTTTAGCTATTTGGGGTCTTTAGTGGTTCCACATAATTTTAGCAGTGTTTTTTCTACCTCTGTAAAAAAATGCTGTTAGAATCTTGATAGAGCTTATGTTGAATTATAGATGTTCACATTTTTGCTTGGGGACATCCTCTCTCATCTACATGGTCTCTCCATAACTAAACTGCCCTTCCCATTTTACTCTCCCATTCAAACATATCTTCCATTAAGTTTGATAAAATCACAAAGACTCTTCTTCCTCTAAGTCCACAGGGTGGTATTTACGACCAGACATTAACTGGTCTCTGCTTTGTTTTGTATTTTATTTATCTATCCCCAGAATAGATTCTGGGAACATTAAGAATGCTTACTTCGACTTTGTATGTTCCCACCACACAGCAGATAATCAATGAACAATGAAATAATCCAAAGGCATAAACTGAGAATCTGAAGGGGCAAAATAAACCATTCGTCTTTTGGCTGCTCAAAGATTTATCCATAAAAATACCTGCTTGACTCCTAGCTTGCCTTCTGAGGACATGATTCTGAGCCAAGCCCTAACTGAAGTAGATGGTAGCAAGATTACCTAGCAGGTTTCAAATACACAACAAATTAGAAGCACCAAAATAGAAGAGCAAAGGGTCTTCTTTTGCTTAAGGTATTAAATATATATATTAAAAAATATATTAAAACCACTATTAAGACAGTTTAAACTTAAAGATTCTGACACTTGAAAGGATATCACTAACTAGCTAGAAAATGTGTTTGCATGGAGCCCCTACTCACTTAGGAAGCCTTTGGGGTATAAGATGTCACTATAAAAAATTTTTTAAAGATTTTATTTATTTATTCATGAGAGACACACAGAGGGAAAGGCAGAGACACAGGCAGAGGGAGAAGCAGGCTTCCTGTAGGGACCCCAATGTGGGACTCAATCCCAGGACCCCAGGATCATGACCTGACCTGAAGGTAGATGCTCAACCACTGAGCCCTCCAGGCATCCCAACACTGTAAAATTTTGCCAGACAGAAGAAACTGGCTCAAATCAAGCTTATTAAAGTGTAGGGAAAATATATCAAATTCATGTACATAATAAGCTCATGGTACAAAGTTCTATGCATTCCTTTATGGTGTACTGACCATTGAAATAAAGCAAACAACATTTATCATAAAGAAAACATGAAAATTCACACACTCTAAGACTAGAAAGCATTTTATATGGCAGTTTGTCTATAATATTTGAACCCTACATTCCATCTGTACAAAACAGACACGCACACATACAGTTGGCACATGACCCCATCTATGTGCGAACATTTCTCACTTGAGTAAAGTACTAAGTGTGCTTAAATGTGTTTAATGGGACCCACATGTCTGAAATGCCATAAAATTAAAGGAGCAGAAAGAGATCCCATTTATGTGAGAAAACCAAAGATGGGGAAGGAAAGCATACTAACTTTTATTCTAGTTGAAATAGAAAAATGAGTCTAAAATATTTTCAAACTGAAATAGAATGAGCATAATCAATAATTTAGAGAAACTGGCATTCATCCAAGAGATGGCTACTGTATAGTAAAATAATAATCTTGATATACAACCTGATGTGTCCTGTTTAAAACACACAAAACTACAATCAGCTAAAGGCAGCACCCATCATTCTACCAGAAGAGTTTAGGATAGTGCTTCTCAAACTTAAAGATGCATACAAGTCACCTGGGGATCTTGTTAAAATTTATTAGAGTTCTTCAGATAAACAGGACCAACAAGAATGTATATGCAGAGAGAGAGAGAGAGATTGAGAGAGAGAGAGAGATTTTAAGGAGTTGGTTTACACGATTATGGAGGCCTGACAAGTATAAAATCTTCAGGGTGGGCTGGCAGACTGGAGACCCATGGGAAGATCTAGTGTTGCCTTTCATATGTCAGCAAAGCTGCCTGATGACAGAATTCCTTCTTATCTAGGACAGTCAGACTTTGTTCTATTCAGGCTTTTCAACTGACTGGATGAGGTCCGCCCACATCAGAGGGTCACCTGCTGCATTCAAGGTCTACCAATTTAAATGTTAATCTCATTCAAAAACACCTTCCCAGAAACATCTACAATAATGTTTGACCAACATCCAGGCACCATGACCAGTCAAGTTGCATATGAAATTAGCCATTAAATGTATATTCAGGCCCATTCTGAGTGGGCCTGAGATTTTTATTAGATTTCTAAAAAGTTCCAAGTGAAGCCAATGCTGCTGGCCCAAGGACCACACTCTGACCATCCTTGAACAGGTAAATCTGTCCAAATCTCCTATTTGAAGTCAATCCAGCTGAACACTATTAAGACATAAAAGGATAAGAGCCATTTACCATCCACTGTATCAGGGGAAAGAAATATTCACAGGGAATGAGTCACCCTCAAAAGATTCCCACTCAAACCACATATGTCAGCAAGCCTGCCGGCATGGCTGTTAACAACAAGGACAGGCTCTGGGTGCAAGCAGTCCTTGGTATTTAGCACATCTTAGAGCCTGGGAAAGGGGAACAAATGACCAGGAGAAAACAAGCATTTCCTGTGGTTCACTCAGGTTCCCTCTAAACATGTTAGACCAGTGTTTCCTGAAATTGAGTGACATGAGGAATGGCCAGGGGTTTGTCAAAATCCACCTATCCTGCCTTTAACAGATATTTACTGAGCCCCATCTATGTACTAGGCACTGTGCCAGACACTGCAGAGAATCAACCAGTCAAATATATATATCCTCAAGGGAATTACATTCTAGAGGAAAAATAGGTTTGGAAAAAATATACTAGAGGATAGATATGATAAATAGTGTGGAAGAAAATCAATCAGAGAAGGAGGATACAGAGGGGTCCAGGGGTGGGGGTATGGGGCTGGGGGAAGGAGCACAATTCTCAATGGCATGATCAGGGAATGTTCCACTGAGAAGGTGATGGGTGTGCTAAGAACTGAAGGAGGTGAATAATCAGGAACCTCCATGTGGGGACACAGGGGAAGAGCGTCACAGAGTAAGAGAACAGCAACCGTAAAGTGCGCAGTGGGAGAGCTTGAGTTGTTCCTTCTGTGGGAAGGACAGGAAAGGGACAATGTGGATGGAGCTATGTGGAGAAGTATGAAGAGACCAGCATGGTCACATGCTGGCCATTTCTTCTCAGGAACAAGAAGCCTCCAGATTCTAAGAAGACAAAACCTGACAACAGCAGCAACCAGTAAACTCCCTCCTCTGGGGAACTTGGCTCAGCAGGGGTGGAACTCAGTTATATGTATGGTAGGCATGCTCCTCTTGGATACTCTAAAGATCTGGTGAATATGGGAAACAATCCATGTAGAAAATAGGGACTGGCAAAAATGTGGGTCTGGGGCTCCGCCTGCTACAAATCACGAAACAATGTGGAAGTCTGATCTCCAGGATGCAGCACAAAGCAAGAACCCAGACATGATGCTTGTGCTTGACTTTCTTGCAGTGAGAAAAACTGAAGTTGACAAGTAAGTATTCTCCAAAGGCAAACCTAAAATGCAGTAACTGCTCAAAGCGTAACCTCCCCCTAAAACAAGCCTCCCGTAACCCAGAACTTAAACTAGCTTAACATCATCTTTGAAATGTAAGCGGAAAATCCACCTGACATATACATATAGCCAAAAAGCAAGCATTGTTTTTATTCTCCTACATTACACGAGCAAATACTTTTCTTGCGTGCCCAATGCACAGTAAGTGTTCAATATTGACTGAAAGAATCAAGGGCTCTTTTAAATAACTCTCCATGGAAGGCGGACTATGAGCTAAGCCAGTCCTCCATGATCATGTTCTGGAAATTTCCATTCCACTCAGGCCCTGTAAGATGCCATCCACCTTTCTCCTCTCAAAGTATTCACTCAGTAAGGAGTTCTGGGTTATTGGAACAGAAAACAAGAAAACACAGTGTCCTAAGAGTCATGTCTGCATAAACAGCTTCATTCATTTATCACTTAGTGTATGAAACTAATTCACAGCAAAGAGCAAGAGTGAGTGAGACACTAAATGCAAAAGCCAGCAGAGCCCCAGCCACGCCTGCTGACAATGGACATCAGTGAACACCTGGGAGTCACCCAGGAGGACGTGCCAATGGACAGCAAAGCCTGTGGCCCTCCCTGTCTATCTAGCATGGACTCCCAAATTATATTCTGGAAATCCTCTCCAATATAGAAATTCCTGCTGATAAAAAGGGATACGACCACTTCGCTAGAAATTTTCACGTTGTTTGCCTGAACTACTGTAATTTAACCAGTTGCAAATAAAGGTTAAGAAGCTCATTTGAGAAGAACATGCAACCAAGAATACTTTATCCAGCAAGGCTCTCATTCAAAATGGAAGGAGAGATAAAGAGCTTCCAAGACAGGCAGGAACTGAAAGAATATGTGACCTCCAAACCAGCTCTGCAAGAAATTTTAAGGGGGACTCTTAAAACTCCCCTTTAAGAAGAAGTTCAGTGGAACAATCCACAAAAACAAGGACTAAATAGATATCACGATGACACTAAACTCATATCTGTCAATAGTAACTCTGAACGTGAATGGGCTTAATGACCCCATCAAAAGGCGCAGGGTTTCAGACTGGATAAAAAAGCAGGACCCATCTATTTGCTGTCTACAAGAGACTCATTTTAGACAGAAGGACACCTACAACCTGAAAATAAAAGGTTGGAGAACCATTTACCATTCAAATGGTTCTCAAAATATACCCTAAAAACTATAGAACACTTCTGAAAGAAATTGAGGAAGACACAAAGAGATGGAAAAATATTCCATGCTCATGGATTGGCAGAATTAATATTGTGAAAATGTCAATGTTACCCAGGGCAATTTACACGTATAATGCAATCCCTATCAAAATACCATGGACTTTCTTCAGAGACTTAGAACAAATTATTTTAAGATTTGTGTGGAATCAGAAAAGACCCCGAATAGCCAGGGGAATTTTAAAAATGAAAACCATATCTGGGGGCATCACAATGCCAGATTTCAGGTTGTACTACAAAGCTGTGTTCATCAAGACAGTGTGGTACTGGCACAAAAACAGACACATAGATCAATGGGACAGAATAGAGAACCCAGAAGTGGACCCTGAACTTTATGGTCAACTATTATACGATAAAGGAGGAAAGAAGATCCACTGGAAGAAAGACAGTCTCTTCAATAAATGGTGCTGGGAAAATTGGACATCCACATGCAGAAGAATGAAACTGGACCACTCTCTTGCACCATACACAAAGATAAACTCAAAATAGATGAAAGATCTAAATGTGAGACAAGATTCCATCAAAATCCCAGAGGAGAACTCAGGCAACACCCTTTTTGAACTTGGCCACAGTAACCGGAGAAGGACAAACAGTATATGTTCTCATTCTTTTGGGGAATATGAATAATAGTGAAAGGGAATATAAGGGAAGGGAGAAGAAATGTGTGAGAAATATCAGAAAGGGAGACAGAACATAAAGACTTCTAACTCTGGGAAATGAACTAGGGGTGGTGGAGGGGGAGGAGGGCGGGGGGTGGGGGTGAATGGGTGACGGGCACTGAGGGGGACACTTGACGGGATGAGCACTGGGTGTTATTCTGTATGTTGGTAAACTGAACACCGATAAAAATTAATTTATAAAAAAAAAGAAGCTCATTTGAAAACAATTATACTATTTTCAACACTTTTCCTGCTTCTTAGTCTATAGCTGGTAAAAAATACTGCCTTATCTAATAGCCTATTCCCAGAATGTAATAATTGGACCAGACTAGTGTTATTAGTAATATACTTCTTTATAGCATTTTATTACAGCTTACACAGACTTTTTTAGCATATTCTTTATAATACACATCCAATGAGAAAAAACGAGCTGAGTTCTAATCAATCAACTTATAAATACACCTGTGAACATAACTGCATCAATTAAAGATTCTCTATAATTCCTACTAAATAGTGTGAGTGTACTGTTCCTATCATATTTTCCAATCTGTTCTATTACAGATAATGTATTATTCAATAAATACCCTGGACATCAAGCATTTATTTCAATACTTTCATGGAAATGAGGACAGAGGGACGCCTGGGTGGTTCATAGATTGTGCACCTGCCTTCAGCTCAGGTCGTGGTCCCAGGATCCGGGATCAAGTCCTGCACCAGGCTCCCTGTGGGGAGCCTGCTTCTCCCTCTGCCTATGTTTCTGCCTGTCTCTCTCTGTCTCTCATGAATAAATAAATGAAATCATTAAAAAAATGCAGACAAGGAATAAGAGAATAAAGATACAACAACACTTTGAGTGCAAGGCATGCTGCCAGGGAAATCTTCCATCATGCATAACTCTTAGATAAGAAGTTCTAAAATGCAAGACATTGGACTTTTATAGCTACTATCTTTAAATATGGCACCACTGAAAAGCAGATTTTGTTCAATTGCTTTAATAAGAAAACTTGTGAATTCAAGGATATAAAATCAAATGAAAATGAGTTGTGAGACTCTCATTCAAAATAAGCAAAAAGGACCATTTTCGATGAGATTCTATCTTCAATAAAAAGAAACAATATTATGAAAATGCCTGGGCTAAAGGCAAACAGGTATAAGAGTCACAAATGAAGCCCGATCCTGCTACTGCCCCCAGGAGAAGCAAAACAGGGCAAAATCTATTGCATTTAATTATACTTCTGGTCCTTTACTCCGAATTCAATATATTCTTTCCGTACACAGGAAGTAAACCCAATCGAAAGGAAAGTTTAAGGCTGTCCTGGAGGCTAACAAACTACAAGTCAAACAAAGTGTGACAGGACTCTGAAATAGAGACATCAAAGTAGAAGTGCCTACATCCTGCTCATGCTCCACAGTGGCTGCTGCTCTTATACAGCTGGTTGCAAGCAGAGGTTGAAACTAGTCAAAAAAAAAAAAACCTCACTTCCTAAGCAGGCAGAGCCTGATGATGAACTCCACTGATGAACCAGATCTACATGGGATGCTAGCCGAAGCAGACAAACTGGGAAACTAGCAGGAGGTACAGAGTTCTCTACTGTGAAATGCACAGAAATTCCATTCAGGTCTGTATATAAAGCAAAATCTGTGAGTCCCGTGTGCTATATAGAGTCCAAGGAGTTTATAGATATCAAAACCCAAGATAAGCAGTGTCATTTTTATAAGCACATGTAATTGCCAAGCTTTATTCAAATGTTTAATTAAATTTTTAAAAGATTTTATTTATTTGAGACAGGGAGCACAAACGGAAAGGAAAGTCAGAGGGAGAGGGAGAAGCAGACTCCCCACTGAGCAGGGAGCCCCAATGTCAGGCTCGATCTGAGGACCCTGAGATCATGACCTGAGCTAAAGCAAACATTTAACTGACTGAGCCACCCAGGCACCCCCAAATTTTTAATTTATTTTTTACCAGTTTTTATTCTTTTTTAAATAAATTTTACTTAAATTCAATTTGCCAACATATAGTGTAACACCTAGTGCTCTTCCCATCAAGTGTCCTCCTTGGTGCCCATCACCCAGTAACCCCATCCTCCCACCCTCCTCCCCTTCTGCAACTCTTTGTTTCCCAGAGTTAGGAATCTCTCATGGTTTGTCTTCCTCTTAATTTTTCCCCACTCAGTCCCCCCTTCTCTTATGGTCCTTTTCACTATTTCTTATATTCCATGTATAAGTGAGACCATATGATGATTGTCCTTCTCTCATTGACTTACTTCATTCAGCATAATGACCTCCAGTTCTATCCATGTCGAAGCAAATGGTGGGTATTTATCCTTTCTGATGGCTGAGTAATATTCCATTATATGTAATATGTATATAGTAATATATATATATAATATAATATATATGTAATATATAATATATATGTAATATATATATTACATCTTTATCCATTCATCTGCCTGCCAAAGGACTCCTTCCACAGTTTGGCTATTGTGGACATTGCTGCTATGAACATTGGGGTGCAGGTGTCCCATCATTTCACTACATCTGTATCTTTAGAGTAGTAGTAGTGCAATTGCTGGGTCATAGGGTAACTCTATCTTTAACTTGCTGAGGAACCTCCACAGTTTTCCAGAGTGGCTGCACTGGCTTTCATTCCCAACAACAGTGCAAGACAGTTCACCTTCCTCCACATCCTCACCAACACAAATTTTTAATTTTAATTCAAGTTTTTCTGCTAGGTTTTCTGCCCTTTCCCATATGCATGAGGAACTAAGCATATAGCTTAAATTTTCATAAAGTGAATATAAAGTGAAAGATTTCATGTAGAGACATGTAGTTGTCTACTTGGAATTTCACATAGAGACATGAGGAAGATAAGACTTTATGCATGGGGCTCTAATAGCAATAGAGGCCTAACCTAAAAAGTACCTGGCTTTGGACCCACAATTGTAAGATGGACACACACATTTATCATCTTCATCCACTCAGGGACTATAAATTAGTAGAAAGTAATATAAAAATATACAATCACGGTTTTACAAACAAGGAATGGAATCATCAGCAAAGGAGATTCTCCCCCCTAAAATTTACACCGTTCTGCTTTTGGCAAGATAGTTGAGCACATGCCCCTAAGACACCCTCTAAACAGGACCTGCAGTGAGAGGAAATCTCCAGAGGGGACTCCTACTTCCTCACTTGGGGAAAGGCTGAGAGAAGAATAGGGTCTAAATTCAGAACAGAAAGACAATGCCGTTCTGAAGAGATAAGTCAATCCATTTTTTAATCCAGAGTAATTCAGTACAAGTAAGAGCATCTCTGCAATTGTCAGGATTCTCCAGAGAACCAGAACTAATAGAATGTATATGTAAAGAGACAGTAAGATTATAAATTGTTCAAACAATTATAGATTTTGACGAGTCCCAAGATTCGCAGTCAGCGAGCTGGAGACCCGGTAGTGTAGTTCCAGACCAAAGTCAGGAGAAAGGACACTGTCCCAGTTCAAAGGCTGTGAGGGCAGGTTCCCTCTCACTTAGCCTTTTTTTCTTATGTAGGTCTTCAACTGACTAGATGAAGCCAACCCACACTGGAGAGGGAAACCTGCTTTACTCTATGATTCAAATGTCAATATAATCCATCTTCACAGAAACCCCCAGAATAATATTTGACCAAATATCTGGGCATTCCGTGGCATATACATAAAATAAGCAATCGTCATCACTTAGCAGGCAGGGCAGAGGTAGGCATACCCCGGTGTGTCAGAGGGGCCTGTGGACAGGAAGAGAGAGGCATTCGCCTACAAAACAGAGGTGGCTCAGGAGGTGGAAACACCAACAATTGATAAAGAATGGAGGCCAGGAGGGAAAACAAGGTGAGCCAAGCCAGGAGATCAAGGTTAAAAATCTGGGGAAAATTCAGGAGATAAACTATGAAGGGCTAAAAGCAAAGGTATAAGAAAAGCAGCACTGTTCTTCTCTCATAAGCCCCCCTTCTTCTGGCTGCACAGAAACTTCACATGGCCAAACTTTCTACACTCGTGGCCAGAGAGCCAAAAATCATGCCCTGGGAAAATGTTGAAACCTCACAGGAAGACAGGAAAAAAATCCTCCCCATACTGACATTCAAAGTCCTTCACCTAAAGTCGAACTTGCTATCTGACCCATGCTCAGAGAGCTCCCTTTGGTCTTCTATGCTCTGTGGAAAACTATCAGATAAGTGCAGAAAGTTCTCGTAATGAAAAAGAGATTCAAAAATGAAAACAGGGAAAAAAGAAGAGGAAACACAATGCATCAAACTTTAAAAATAACATTTCCTAAAATGCTCACATCTTCAGAGTTATCAGGGGTTAATACATTCATACAAAACCAGAACGAGATGCTATTTTTAAAATATAAAAGAATAAAAGAGCTATTAGGAGCTAGAAGTGTGGTAGCCTCAGATAATCCAACCATAGAAGTGAAAAATAGAAATAAATAAAATAAAAAATAAAATAAACCTCCCCAAAAAAGTAGAACAAAAAGAATAAGATGAAAAGTGAAGACCTAATAATATTGATATGAAAGTCAATATCCAACCATTAAGAGCTCTACAAAAGTCAGAGAAAGAAAGCATTTTTTAAAAACATACAAGAAAACTCCTCAGATTTTTTTTCTGACTGAAAAGTTTCCCCAAGAATATAAAACAACAGACTTATACCAAAATCTGAAATTACAGAATACCAAATATTTCTTTAAAAAAACACAAGATTGTAAAAAGAATGTCTTTATAAAGGGGGAAAATATCATGTTGAACTTAACAAACAGCTAAAGAAATACTTTATATTTCTATACCTAGCCAAACTATCAGATCCTTAAATTTAATTTTCATGTAAGCTTTCTTAGGAAACTGCTTACTACAAGATGGGCTTCAACAATACTAGAGATTAATCAATAAATAAAACACACTCTCACATGGTATCCAAAAAAAAACAAGAATTCAACTCAACAAAAGAATAAGACAGTTCTAGCATGATAGCTTTGCAACACATCCACACAATAGCCACTTTACCTGGGAAGGATGTCTCCAGGGGAAAAAAAGTAGAACTGACACACTCTTTTGAGAGCTTCTTTTCATATATATATATAGAGAGAGATTATATAATAGACAGTGATCTGAGAGGAGAAACAAGGATATGTGAAAAAGTGTTCTAGTAGAAAAATGAAGCAGAAAAAGCACATTCTACCAGGAAAGAAACAAACACGATATACCATGTCACTACTTGGCACCAAAGCCCAGAAGTTAAATCTTCACCTTTAGAATTCATTTCTAAACCTCATTTAGCAATATGGTGGAAACCATAAAAGAATTAAAAACAGAATGAGTTCGAAGTGGTTGCTTTTGGCAGAACAGAACCAGAATGGCAGCAATGGGGAGGGAGGCTACAGCTTTTCATGGTAAACTTCCACACTATTTCAACCTTTAACAACTTACCTGTATTACTTTACTAATAACTAAATATTTTAAATAAAAATTAGTAGCATCTAGATGTAACTGCCAAGCGACCATTAGTTCTTTTGTTTTTAGCTAATTTCAGGAATGGCACACATAAGGAGCTGTTTATTTAGAACATGAAATTAGGCATAAGCCTTAATTTATTTTTACAGTGCTTCCTGCCACAAATGTTGTAGTAACCACCCATATCTGATATTAATCTCTACGGTCATTTTCTTCTGCCAGCCATAGCCAGGCCCTGTGATAAGGAAGGAAATTCTAATCCATCCTACTTGAATCTAACAAGAAACAAAAATCAGTGTGACACTCAGAGTATAACCTTTCTACACAGTTGTTCCTTTGGAAACAGCAGTCTGGCTTTCAGCACGCGAGTCTTTACCCTGCAACT
The DNA here is from genome assembly GCF_905146905.1 of Nyctereutes procyonoides. Lineage (NCBI taxonomy): Eukaryota > Metazoa > Chordata > Mammalia > Carnivora > Canidae > Nyctereutes > Nyctereutes procyonoides. The sequence continues at coordinate 6,151,300 of NW_026575033.1, read as the reverse complement.
CAGCCTACCAGAAAAATGAGAGTAAAGTTCCTCCCCACATTAAATAGGAATCACTTTATGGTGAAGACTATTCGCTTTTTTAAGCTCTCCTGCCTCCTTTAGTCCCCTGCCAAATTTCTACAACATCTTTCTTTCCTCTTTTCATCAAACCACACACTTCTCCACTTCTAAGCCAACAGCCCAAGGGGTCATCTCCAGCAAGCTTTTCCCTGATCATGTCTACCCAATGCACGATCTGTAATACATGCGCTTCAACACTCAGTGTGTGTGCATGAGAAAGAGAGAGAAAGCAGGAGCAGGGGCAGGAAGAGAAAGTCATTTCTTCTCCTCTTACACAAGCACACAGAGCTCTGGAGGGTCCCATCAAATATTTATTCTCTTAAACACTTCAATGGGCCTGGCAGGCAGAGCTCACAGCACACCTAGACTGGCAGCATGGTGCCCCCTGCTGGCCAGGCCTCATAGCAATGTTTTTTGCAATGAAAACCACTGGAGCTGCACCTCGGGGCCAGAGAAAAATCAAGTCCCTCGGCATTTTCCAAGGCAAACCGTCAGAGAAGCAATGATTAAGGAAGAATATTAAAGCTGTATTTCATTCTTAACAGTTGGTCCTTGGGATCCCTGGGTGGCTCAGCTGTTTGGCACCTGCCTTTGGCCCAGGGCGCGATCCCGGAGACCTGGGATCGAGTCCCATGTCGGGCTCCCAGTGCATGGAGCCTGCTTCTCCCTCTGCCTGTGTCTCTGCCTCTCTCTCTCTCTCTCTCTCTCTCTCTCTCTGCATGTGTGACTATCATAAATAAATTTAAAAAAATTTTTTTAAATTGCTCCTTGTATAATTGTGGACATGTTACATAAAAATACAACATATATAGGGGCGCCTGGGTGGCCCAGCGGGTTGAGCAGCTGGCTCTGGGTTTTGGCTCAGGCCACTGATCTCAGGGTCATGGAATCCAGCCCCGAGCCTGCTGGAGATTCTCTCCCTCTGCCCCTGCTCCCTACTCAAGAAAATAAATAAATCTTAAAACACACACACACACACACACACACACACACACACACACACACACACACACAATGCACTGTAGTTATTCCTAAGTAATCCTGAAACATTTTTCATCTTTTCATTAGTTTACTCATTATATATCCACAGTTAGATCCAGACTTTGGGAGGCCTGGTTGTAATCTGTATACAATATGTATACAACTTAGGGATCTCACTTTAAGAAAAATATGGAATGACAAAAACCAAGTAGAATATTTAGAATGAGGGAGGGCAGCCCGGGTGGCTCAGCAGTTTAGTGCTGTCTTCAGCCCAGGGTGTGATCCTGGAGACCCGGGATCGAGTCCCATGCTAGGTTCCCTGCATGGAGTCTGCTTCTCCCTCTGCCTGTATCTCTGTCTCTGTCTCTCTCTCGCTCTCTCTCTCATAAATTAAAAAAAAAAAAAAAAGAATATTTAGAATGAGGGAAAAATCACAACATAATTCATAAAACCTGAAATATACTATATTGCAGTGTCCAGAAAACACAGTACTTTTATTATCTGTCTGGCATTCTATAATACTTTTTTGCTTGTATTTCTTTTATTTCTTTTGGCTCAGATAATTTCTTACAGGGCAATTTTGAAATAGTTTTTGTAGAAAGATAATTCATTCTTTCCTCTATGGCTTATAAGTTATTTTTCACTGATCTTTTGATAATGTTTCTTTCTATTTCACTATTCATGAATAATAGTAATATCACAAAATGTGTATGATTGTTGTCAAATTCAAAGAAACTTCTATCAAACTTATTTTGCGAATGACATTTAAAATCTGGAAGCTATATATACAGACCAGCTTCTGGCCCTGTACATTTCAGACATTGTTCCTGCAATATGACCCACACACTTTTGTGTAATTTGATACTTCTAACTTTACACTGTCCTCCCACAACCCCAGGTGAGGTGGTGGCAGTAGGAACACTTCTGATACTTCTCCTATGCTGGGACAGTTGATAATTTATTCACAAAAGTGACTGCACACCACATAAATGTATCTCTAAACCCACACAAAATGTTATTTCCTACTTTTCCTTACCCAGATCCCTACAATGCCACTCCAATGCCATCTAACAAAAGAAGTGTCATAAAGGGTGATGTCCAAATAAAAAGAGATAGTGGTCTTATCTGATCAGAGTTCAAATCTATTTCTTTTTTTAAGATTTTATTTATTGGGCAGCCCCGGTGGCGCAGCGGTTTAGCGCCGCCTGCAGCCTGGGGTGTGATCTTGGAGACCCAGGATCGAGTCCCATATCGGGCTCCCTGCATGGAGCCTGCTTCTCCCTCTGCCTGTTTCTCTGCCTCTCTCTTCGCTCTCTCTGAATGAATAAATAAATCTTTAAAAAAAAAGATTTTCTTTATTTATTGGAGAGAGAGATTTATTAGTAAGCAACCACAATTGTGCAGGGGGAGCAGCAGAAGGAGTGGGAGAAGAGGTTCCCCACTGAGCAGGGACCCTGATGTGGGGCTTGATCCCAAGACCTTGAGCTCATGACCTGAACTGAAGGCAGACGTTTAACCGACTAAGCTACCCAGGTGCCCCCAAATCCATGTCTTATACAAAAGTCACTGGCCATGTAAACATGTGGTAAGCTCCCTCCCCAGGCCTGGGAATGAGCAGATGTCCTGAAGCTTAAACTCCATTAGCTTAAGTAAATCTGCCTCTGAGGATATATACATAATCCAATACAAATACATAAGCAATCTACACTTGTTTACTTAAATAACAACCTATATGCCCTTTCATAATTTTCTCCAAGTTTATAAAATCCTATACAGACATGGACACATAGCCACACATGTACAGTTGCCCATGTTCCACAAAAATGGAACAATATACCATCTTCTGAATTTTGCTTTTCTCAAAATGGCAAAATCCCTGAAAGTCAAAGGTACAACTCTAATTCTATTTTTTTAAGATTTATTTATTTATTTTAGAGAAAGAGAGCTCCTGAGCAGGGGGAGAGAAAATCCCGAACTAACTCTGTGGAACACAGAGCCGGACACAGGACTTGATTCCATAACCCTGAGACCACAACTGGAGCTGAAACCAAGAGTCAGACACTTAACCGACTAGCCACCAGGCACCCCTGCTCTAATTCATTTTTAATGACTATAAAATATTCTTTGATTTACTTAATCATTCTATGATGAGCATTTACTTTATTTCTTGACTTTCATGCCCTAAAACTGTCATGGTAAATAGCCATGTTTGCATACCCATGATTGCTGGTGAGTTTACTGCTAGGAGATAGGTTACCTTAAGAGAGATCAAGAATCTAAGGATCATGTACCTTTTAAAATTATTAACCAAAGCCCACACTTCAGATTTCCTAAGTTGCTCCTAATGTGCCTTTTCTGTTCCAAGAGAATCATAAATTTTTAATTTCAATAGTTGGCAAATTAGCTCCCAAAAGCATTTTAAAAGTTCATATTTCTACCTGCAATATATAGTAATATTCTTTATCTTCGTATCCCTGCCAATAATAGGTATCAACAGTCAATTTTACAGCATCGGTCTTCTGTCAAATAACATATCATTGTTAGAATTACATGCACTTCCTCGATAATAATAAAGTTGAACATATTTTCATACATTGTGGGCCATGGGGCTTTGCTCCACTATCATTTCCTCAGACACTTTGCCAATTTTCCTATCAGCCTGGTGATATTTGCAGTGTCCATTTGAAATAATTCTTGGTATAAATTAAGTCTAATTTATATAAAATAGATTTCCAGACCACTCATTTATATGGTGAGTTTTTTTAAAGGAATCTCTAACATATGAAGAGGTACTGGACAATGCAAATGTTCCCCCAAAATTTATAGCATCTTGGTTTAGTATTGGGAAATTCTGAAAGAAAGAAAGAAAAGGAAGGAAGGAAGGAAGGAAGGAAGGAAGGAAGGAAGGAAGGAAGGAAGAAAGAAAGAAAGAAAGAAAGAAAGAAAGAAAGAAAGAAAGAAAGAAAGAAAGAAAGAAAAAAGAAAAGAAATTAAATTCTTTTAATGTCAATCTTTTTGTAATCAGAATTTATTTTTACATATGATACAGCAAGGAGCTCAATTTTGTCTTTATCCCTATAGATGGGCATATTATTTAATAAATGACACCAGCACAATTATTTATTCCACCTAATGGAAATATCACTTTGTAATACACTGGCATGTATTTAGTTCTCCAGATATATTTATCGGTTCCAAACCAATACCATTTTGATTCACAGTAGTTTTGTATATGTTCCTATATTTGCTAAGGTAACTCCTCCTTGATATTCTTCTTTCCCAAAATTGTCTTGCTGTCCTTGGGAAATTAACACCACAAATAGAAATGCATTAGGAAAGATGCAAAAGGAAGAGCATTAGTTTTCCTGTTTTATTTTTTAAATTTTTAAAAATATTTTATTTATTTATTTGAGAGAGAGCTAGAGTGAGAGAGATCACTGAGGGAGAGGTAGAAGGAGAAGCAGACTCTCTGCAGAGCAGGAAGCCAGATGTGGGGCTTGATCCCAGGACCCTGAGATCATGACCTGAGCCAAAGGCAGACACTTAACTAACTGAGCCACTTAGGTGCCCCTCCCAATCTATTTTAAAAAAACGGTTACTGCAGATTTGAACATGATCACTTGATGAAATAATACAGAGAAAGTGATTCCATCTTAAGTGCCTTTTATGATTTTTTTCAAGTCATACAAACATATGCATTGTGCTGTAGTACAAATTCCCAGATTTAGTTCCTTGATCTTTTAAGTCGTCATTTAAGGAAATACACCTGCATTTCTCTAGAATTTTTTTGCATGATTAATAATTCCACTTAGTAGTAATGTTTTGATAAATAGAATATATTTTGGAGAATGGAAGTTATTATGAGCAAATGGCAAAATAGTCACATGGTCATGGTCATAAAACAAAAAGTCACTCTAAGACCAATCCACAATATTTATACAATAATATGGCCAATTTCTCAATCTTGCAAATTTTCAAATGTAAGCCACATTATATACCATTACTAAGAAAATTCTTTGTATTGAAAATGAAGGAAAATGGAAGAAAAACTGCCAAAAAAAGTTTTTCAAAAGGTAAACCATGAATGCATGTGAATTCTTAGAAAAGGAACAGATATTTTGGTTGGAATAAAAAATATTCTTAATTAGAAACTGAATTCTCCTTATAGCAAAGATTCATCCAAAGCCACCTAAGTCACCTGGGGGGAGGGAGTTCCTCTCAGAACAGAAATTTCAGAGGTAAGCAATCCAGTAGGGGTGCAGCAGTTCCACAAATGTCAACGTCCTGGGTGTCCTCTCACATTTTGCCACCCTACTGTCACAAAATAGCTACTCCCCCTTCAGATTCATATCTGTGTTCCACACAGAAGACTCTGCACCTCTATGGAGAAGTAGAACATCCCTGGGCACCCTCAGTCCATTTCTTATTGGCCAGAGCTGCATCTCACAACCATTCCTACCTCCAAGTATTTTTACACACCTGGAACAAAACTGGCAGGTGGTATTCATCTTAATGCCATTTTCTGAGATAAACAAAAGTCTTGAGACATTTCGTAGCCTTTTGGTTTTTAAATGGCAGGTTGGCCAGGTGGCACATGTCCCCAGTCCATGCCCAATAAGAGAGTCAGGATGGACTGAGGTTTGGAATTGAACTGAGACTGTTCAATATAATGATTAGATTAACAGAGAGTAGAAATATTAGTGGTTTGGGTTTGGGGAATGACAAAAATCATATGCCCATATCCATACAATGAAATCAGGGGTGAAAATAATATGTCTGATCCCCTCAAATGAGCACTGAGCTAGAAAATAACCAACTTTCAGTGATGAAAGCAGGAAAAGCTCTGGACGTCATAATTAGGTATTATCTATGATAAGCACAGAATTAGAGTTTAAAAAAAACTAAAAGCCATTGTCCTTTATTTTGAAAAGTCATCAAGCATTTATTTGTTAGATCTAGTTTCCTCTGAATAATAAAGGAGGAAAAGTCCCATTCAGGGAGTATGGAAAGCTGGTTTCTAAGCCCATCTCCAGCCAGGAAAAGCCACTTGACCTTTCTACACTTGTAAGCACAGACTACTTTTATGAGGGTGCCTGGGTGGCTCAGTCAGTTAAGCATCTGTCTTTGGCTCAGGTCATGGTCCCGAGGTCCTGGGATCAAGACTCATATCAGGCTCCTTCCTTGCTCAGCGAGGAATCTGCTTCTCCCTCTCCCTCTACAGCTCTATCTCTCTCTGTGTCAAATAAATAAATAAAATCTTTAAAACAAAAATAAAGACTATTGTTTTCCCTTTCTATGTCACAGGCCTTAGGAAGGTATGGCTAATTTTATAATTCTAGGGCAAGAAAGAATACCTGTATAGGAAAAGAGAAAGAAAAATAAGAGTTTTATGTAGTATATGTCATATAAAATAAGATGTGTAGAACAAGAACAATGGAAGCTGGCTGGCTTCCATTGGGATATAGATGGACAAGCTCTCATCATGAACAAGGTTCACTAGACCTGAGGAGCTAAGAGCCAGAAAAGCATATATTGCAGATAAAGTATCTCTAGGTTAGATATACTGAAAGTAAGAACTATAAAGAGCAGAGAATGAACTAAAAAGATAAAAAATTCATAGTAGGTTGTATTTTAAGAAGCCTGAGGTACAATCAGATGTGAGAGGGGGTCTTTGACACACATTACCAGCTGTACAGTGCAAGGTGGTTTTACTATTCTGACTTTATAACTAACTCCAGACATTAACGTTATGTGCTGGAAAACAATGGTCTTATGAGGAAATGTAAATCAATGTTTTGGCTTTAACAAAAGAAACTGAAAAAAGAGAGAGCGAGAGAGAGAAATCCTGCTAAACTAAAGAAAACAAGTCTTATTTGCTGCAAGCTTGAGACCAAGGCCTGAAACAAGACAATCTCAGACACAATCAATCTGATCATCCTAAAACTGATACACACTATTCTTGGTGAAGTGACTACCATCAGGATATTACCCCACATGGGAAGACAGAGAAGTGTTTTTAATAACTAACCATCAGTCCTCAATCACAGTGTGATTCTAAGAACATAGGCCAAAGTTAATAGCTTCAGAGGGCCTCATGGCTGCCAACCAAAGCAAAGATTTTAGAAGTAATGAGAACAGCTGAATTTCTGAGCATGCCCTTACTAACAAGGGGGTTATAAATTACACGTGGCCTTTCTCATCATATCACAAAGTGACAGTCTGAATAGCAAATATTTTTTTAAAGCACAGGAAAATAAAATTTACACTTAATTAACAAGAGATTTCCTGTAACTACAACTTTAAAAAAAACCATATAGAATAGATGTCAGATGAAGAAGAATTTTAAAAGAGTAGGGTACCAATTCAGTCATGCCCTTTCAAAATCCTACACCAATCTTTGAAAAATTCTACCAATACTGAATCCTCATACCTTTCATATACACAATATGGAATAGTGACAATATATTCAGTCCAAAACCTGACTATGGAGGAGGTGGTTAGGCACACAAAATATACCACTGAACAACATTCCATTGGCATGAAGTAGAGGAATGTGACCACAAATCCACATCAGATGCTCTTAACATGCTTTCCAGTATAGAGGTATACCTGTGTGCACTATGGAGTCATCTTCTCTTATAGCACAACAAATCCATGATCTCAATATCCTATTTGAGAAGATATTTTTAAAAGACCTACACACCTTGTTTGGCCATGCCCTGTTCTATTGTGCCCATTATGCATATACCTGCTCATCTTCATGCCATTATTTGCGGAGTCCTAGCAACAGGCTCATAGCTACATGGCACCCTAAATTAGTTAAGTATTCAGTCTTGATCCTTGTGAACTTGCTTTTTGACCTGAGGTATTAAATTTTCTTCAAAATTTACTGCATGACTATCCATTTCAGCATTATAGGGTGGGTGGCAAGCATTCAAACTCTGAAAGATCCACAAGAGAAGGTAGCCAGAGTGTTTAATTATTTTTCTGAACATCTTACTACTTCCAAAAGGAAGTTATGTCTTTCTACTGAGCAAATGAAACCTTGCCCTGGCTCCATGTGTAAATAGATGCTGAGTTCTCATGTATTTGGGTCCAATTGTCTAAGGACAGAATCAATGCCAAGTATTTCACCCAAAAAGCCAACGTCCACCTCAACACAACAAACCTGGAAAGCTCTTTATGAGTACTATTCCATAGCTCATTTGTTATTAATATGCTGACCTCCTTCTCCAACCTTACACTTGGTAAGATTATTTCAGCTCTCTAGGGGACTATCCCACTTGGATATATGACCAATCTGACCTCAACCAGTACCCCGTTCCAGGGACACTACACAGAGCAACCAGACTGCCACAAGAATGACATCGGTGATTCCTTGTGTGGCCCCGCATGGCACACCCCATCTCTTGCTTCTTGAGAGCTGTGAGCACAAACATCTTCCTTCTCACATCATTTCTGTGTCTGCCTGTCTCACCATACCTGACTAAAACACATAAACTGTGTCGCTTTACGGACTTCCCCTTCCTACCCAAACATACAACTAAAAGTGTCAGAGGGGGAGTCAAATATGTCAAAGGAATACAAACACGGATTGGGGCAAAAAGATCTGAAGGTTTAAGTTTTCAGATGTGAACATATACCTAAAGGATACAAATCAAGGATGACATGGAATATATCTATGCCTCAAAAGAATCAAAATATAAAGATTTCAAGCCAATATTTTATATTGGACTTCAAGTACCTTGTGTTACTCTCAGAGTCTATTTCTGCTTTAATTCCACTTTAGTTTTCTTCTCTAGAGCCGCACGAGCCCTCTGCAGAAACAATCTCTCAGAGCTGATCTGTGCACCCAGTGTAACACCAAGGAATTTTTTTTTTTTGAGTTTGAGCCATTTAAATCTCTTTGGCAAGTCTAACAGTGTTTTTTTTTTTTTTTAAATGAGATAAAACTTCTATGCGTGTCCTTTCATGTTACACCTAAGTATTTCAATTACACCTTCAGGAAAGCTCTATCATAATATAATTGAGTTCATTTGGCTTCTCTACAGGAATAAGGGGCTTGGACACTCTAGTAATTTTTAATAGCTCATGTGGCATCTCATTCACTATGTTGTGTCTTCTTTTCAAGTTCAAAGAAAAGGAAATCTTATCTTTACCATACTGCAAAGTAATATACCATTAGGAAAAGCACTTTTGGAGGGCACTTGGATATCTTTAAAAGGATAGGTTTGTAATGAAATAATTTACTCTTCCCCACCAGGATACATACATGTTGGTGGACCAAGGGATGGTCATACTCGGGAGTGCTGGCTCTCCTGCACTAGGACCATGGGGGCAAGAACACATTGCTGTGAACAGCTGGGGTAACCCTGAAGGTGACAGAGGCTCCCCAGTTTCCTGCCCTTCGCCCACTCTCACCGTGCTCAGTTATTTCATTTTCTGTTCCTACCCTTTGATCAGTATCCTCCCCACCACTCTTCTCTAGGTGGTTGGTCCTTTCTCTTCCTGGTATGTTGACAAACACTTTGCCTCCAGAGAGACACTGGTTGATCATCCCCCACCCTACCCTCACTGTTCCTTACGTTCCCTTATTTTCCTGATAGCCTCTGTTTCAATCTGAAGCTTATCATTTACTGTATATTTCTAACCAAATCAGACACTTAAGTATTCAGCAAATATTAAAGAATACCCCAGAGAGGAGAATGGGTGCCTTTTCTGGCAGGGTGAGAAAGTAGCTATGTAGTTCCTGAATAATAGAAGACAATGCCCATATGAGAAATTGTTGCCATCAGTAATTAACATATGCCAAGTAATTAACCTTTAGAACAAATCTATTCTCTGGGTGCTAACTTTTAAGATAGAAATACTCTCAAAGAAGGTACTGGCCTTGCCTGAGATCACATAGCTAGTCAACACCTAAGATTCAAACCAAGTATGTTTAGTTCCAAATCTCATATTCTGAAACAATACATAGACAAGGATTAAAAAGTAGGAACTACAGGGGTGCCTGGGTGGCTCAGTCAGTTAAACATCTGACTCTTGGTTGCAGCTCAGGTCATGATCTCGTGAGGTCATGGAACTGATCACGACACCAGGCTCCACACTGAATGGGAAGTCTACTTGAGATTCTCTCCCTCTCCCTTTCCCTTTGCCCCTGCTCATGTACATGCTCTCTCTCTCTCTCTCTCTCTCTCTCTCATGAAAAAATAAATAAATCTTAAAAAAAAAAAAAAGAACTAGGAACTACGTCTGTAGTAGGGTCGAAAACCTACACCTTCTTAAGCCACAACCAAGGTCCATATTCCTTTGTGGGTTTTTTGTGAGTTTTTTGTTTGTTTGTTTGTTTTTGCTGTGTTGTAATACACTGGCCTTTGCACCAGGACTTCCTTAAACATTATGGAAGCAATTCAGTGATGCAACACTGTCGTATTCCACTTAGGCTGCTATAACAAAAATACCACAGACTCAGACACTCACAGATTCATTGTCTGAAGACAGCCAGATTCCTAGTTCATAGATAGCTATCTTCCAGCTGTATCTGCACAAGGCACAAGGGATGAGGGAGCTCTCTGGGGCCACTTTTATAAGGTCACAAATCCCTAAGGCCCTCATGACTTTCAAAGGCCCCACCCCCAAATGCCATCACATTGGGGATTAGGTTTCAACATGTAAATTTCGAAGGAAATAAGCATTTAATCTATGGCAATTACTATATTTTAGGGTCTGTGTTCCTAGCTGGACTGAGTAATACCACCTACCTAGGCCAAATACGGGCGCTGCAGTTAGCATGGGGATGGGCAATGAGGAATGGATCTTGAGGTACATTTATCCCCTCCCATGTGGTACTATTATTTTATTCCTGATTTTCCTTAAACAAAGTGTCCATGTTCTCATGTTCTGATTTGAATGAAATATCAGCATTGCCTATATATGAATTATCTCTGGATACAGGACTCAGTATTATTCTAGTAATGGATGCAGCATAGTGGCTAAAAGCATGAGCTCTGGAGCCAGACAGCTGGGTTTGTTGTGAAGGAAAGCAGAAGATATGACCCCAAAATACGCCATTTGGGCATATAGATTATTTTGAGCTGAAAGCAATCAAACCTTTCTCCTCCCTTAACTACCTAAAAAAACTTAGGTAGGGGGCCTGGCTCAGAGAGAGAACTATTACTAGAGATAACTTTTATCTGAATGACCTATTTGCATGCAGGGCAAATATTTAATTATCAAACACCTGCTCTTATTGTCCTATGGATTACCCTCTTTTCCTTTGAAGCCCCAAGCCCCTATCCCATTCCTCACCTCAGGATGGGATATAAGCCTCAACTGCCTGACTTACACTTGAACACCATATTTTATGGGTCTTCCATAAGTACATAATTAAATTTGGGGCTTTTTTTCCTGTTAATCTAATTATGTCAACTTAACTAGACCAGCCAAAGTATCTAAGAGAGTAGAAGAAAATTTTTTCCTCCACAACAGTAAAAGAACCATGAGCCCATCATTTGATCACTCTGTGCCTCAGTTTCATCATCTATAAAATAGCATAGTTAAATACTGATTCAATAGAAATCGTGTTTGGCATGCAGTAAGTTCTCAACAAATGTTAACTATTATTACTATTATTCTCCAAAACCTCTACCTTCAAATTTTGACTCTAACACACCTAGAGGGAAAGAAAAAAAAGAACCTTTTGAAACTAGCTTCATTTACCTAACATCATCTTCTGAGCTTGACTAAGGTATATTATTGACAAAGCCACCATTATCCACATAGCTAATCCCATAACCAAAAAGGAAAGTTTTATAGAGAAGCTTAACTGTCAAGCACATCATCAATACAAGAAAAACGTAGAGCCCATGTCTGAGAGAGTGAATCTGTAGTATCATTTGAGAATTTGTGATTACCAGAAACACTCATGTGTATAAAAAGAACATCTTTTTGAGAAGGATGATTATTGAAGAAAGAGAGTCTTTTACAAATTATGAAGCTTACTGATTTCTATGATGGGAAATTCTAAAGATAAAATTTCAAATTCTATTAATGAAAGTCTGCCATCTAAAATTCCAGTCAGGCACACAAATATCACTGCTAAATTTGCTGACCTCCTACTGACACTCTTCTCACAAGTATCCATCACACCATGGCTGAAGCTTCTGCTTCTCCCTCCTATCATGCCAGTCTCAACCTGTTGACCTTTGACCTTTGGATTCCCAGTGCAGAGCACGATGCTTGGCCATAGTGGGCACCCACCATGTTCAACTTGTATTCACCGTGCATATTTGTGTGTGTGGGTATACAGCTTTAGTCAGGTAAAATAGGAAACAATTATGAAGAACAAGTACCAGAGAATGAAAGTTTTATTTTTATATCACTATCATCAAGAGGGAGAGTAGACCAGGAAAAACCAATGTCTAAACTACAGATACTCATTTTCATTGGCTTAGCACACCCACAAGTTCTCCCATTAAAGGAAAAAATATAATAAAATTAAAAACATTCCTAAGAATTTATCTGGAAAGAAAACTTTATTCTTCCCTTAAATCTGAATAAACATTTGTCCAAACCAAATAAGGCATTATAAATTCAATTTTCATTCAGCTGTTAAAACTTCTTTCCCTAGGCAGAAATTGAGTAGGCAATGATTCATCTTAACACTAACCATTATTTTCAATGGCTAAACCAAACCTAGAAAGTGGTAACTTTAGTTACTCTATGTTTAATTCAATCTAAATAGGTGTTACATTGAAATGTGAAGCCTGTACTCTTCACAAGAAATAAAAGATCATTCAATGTCTCTAATCACCACATAATATTCCCTCCATCTTTTTCTGATACTAAAGGTCTGCCTTGGAGTTCAAAGAATTTCTCAAAGCAGGCAATTAATCTGGGTTGGTTTATCTCTAACGTCTACTAAAAGCTGACCCTCCCTTTGTCTCTTGCCTATGGTTTGCTTATCCCATATTACAATTCCTCTGCTATTCCCAAATAAACTCATTTTGCTAATAAAATAACTATTTTGTCTTAAAGTTTGACAGAAACATCTCTCAAAAATGGAATTTTGTTCAAAGGACTGTTAGAGAATTATCAAGCTCCCATCGTCTTCCATTTTACTAGTAACAACAGCATTGACAGAAGATCCCAAGTGTCCCAGGGACTATTCTCTGTGCATGTTTGCATGTGTATGTTTTTTACATCATGTATTTAGTCTCTAAAAATCCCTTCAAAAATGAAATCAACTTCATTTTCTCTAGTGAGGAAGTCCATTCAGATTAAGCTGCCTTTATTTTTTTTCAAATTTCTTTAATTTTTTTTTTTTAATGTATGATAGTCACAGAGAGAGAGAGAGAGGCAGAGACACAGGAGGAAGGAGAAGCAGGCTCCATGCCGGGAGCCCGATGTGAGACTCAATCCCGGGACTCCAGTATCGCGCCCTGGGCCAAAGGCAGCCGCTAAACTGCTGAGCGACTCAGGGATCCCCCCATGCAGGGATTTGAAATAAGTCAGAATCAATAGAAAAACTATTCATTTGTCTAACAATCAAGTGGGAGATGGCAAAGAATTAGCAGGTCCAGAGAAACAGAGGTCAACTGGACTGCATAACATATTCAAGGTGGTTCCATGTTCGAAGATACTCTCAATTTTTTCCCCCATATAGTCTTCTCTTCAACAACTTTTCATTTGGAGGACATCATGCAATTGCATTGTCTTTAATTGTAGAATTAGCCTTTTACAATAAAACCTAAAACTTTTTTTAAGAAAAAGTCTAGTTTTTTTAAGAAAAAAAAAACAGAAATTTTCATTGAAGCAATATTTACAATAAGCAAGATATGGAGATAAGTGTCCATCGATAAATGAGTGGATTAAAAAGATGTGAGATATATATATATATTTCATATATTTATTTATTTATCATGGAGTATTAGTCATAAAAAAGGAAATCCTGCCATTTGCAACAACATGGATGATCCTAGAGGATATATTATGCTAAGTGAAATAGGTCAGAGAAAAACAAATACCATATGGTTTCACTGCTATTTGGAATCTTAAAACAAAATCAAGACTCAGATGCTTTTATTCTCCTCAGAATAAATTGGTAGTTGCCAGAAATGGTGGGGAGGGCAATGACAAAATAAGTAAAAGGGATCAAGAGGTACAAACTTCCAGTTATTAAATAAATAAGTCATGAGGATGCCAGGCACAGCATAGAGAATATAAACAATAATATTTCATTAACATGTAGGCCCACATTGGTGTTACATGTGGATGACAGTTAGCTCAAGAGACATCTGAGGAAACACCTAACTCATTTTGTAAAAGAGAACAGTAAACAGACAGGAGAGGTAAAGCTCTGAAAAAAAGGAAGACTGACCCCAGGGATGCCACTTAGCAAAGACCCATTAGGGGACTGGTAGAACATGGTAGCACTTACAGGCTAAACCCATAGGTCTGTGTGTTTGCTGACATCACTATCGAAATTATCATCTTCAACCTTACTGCTAGAAGGATTCAGGCAGAAGACGTCTGAGAAGATAATAGGATAAAAGTGAACTGTGCTTAAGAACAATTATAAAAGTGTCAGAAACTTGGGATCAATTTTTAGCCTTAAGTTTTCAGTTTTTTAAACACAGATGAAGGACCAGTGAGTGAGTCTCAGAACAGCTCTTCTAAAAACCAGCAGATACCAAGCATTCCTCCCCCTTATTTTTTTTCATTCCTGCCCCTTAAAAACAAAACAGAAAAATAAAAAATAATAATAATAATAAAAAAAACAATCGGCTGTGTTCCCTACATTCTCCCCCTCTTATCATAAATCCTTCCTGTATTCATCTCTGCCAAACAAGCTTTTATACCCTTTGAAGCATGGTTTTGCTCCTAGGAAACCTAGTAAAATATTTATAAATGATTCAATATTGGCAGCAAGAATTCTCTTCAATGGCAGAAAGGTCAAAGCTTTCACTCATACCCCAATATACACAAAGTCCCCATTTGGAGATTATACCTACAATACACAAAAAAGCAACAGATTCCAACTGATTACATTTGGTATTTTCCTCCCACCAAAAGATTAAAAACTAAAGTATATATTTTTTTTTAAATTTTTTTTATTTGTTTATGATAGTTACAGAGAGAGAGAGAGAGAGGCAGAGACATAGGCAGAGGGAGAAGCAGGCTCCATGCACCGGGAGCCCGACGTGGGATTCGATCCCGGGTCTCCAGGATCGCGCCCCGGGCCAAAGGCAGGCGCCAAACCGCTGCACCACCCAGGGATCCTAAAACTAAAGTATATTATTCAACAAAGCAAAATTAAGTGGGCCCCTTCACATAGAGTAACCTATGCTTATTTTCCAACATCACCTAAGTTTTCTGTGCCAAGGAGCCTGGATAGCTCCCTCTCTCAATCACTAATCACTGATCCAACCCTTCCACCTCCTCAAACTCTTCACCCTACCCTCACCCCCCTCACTTAGAATCTGTACCCCCTCCCATGTCTGGTGTATACAGAAACCTGTCAATTGGACGTGATTCACCTGGATCCCCATAATATATGCAACCTGCCTGCATGTTCCGCCTTAGTTCCTTCCATCTTATCTTTTTTTTTTAAGTTTTATTCATTTATTCATGAGAGACACACAGAGAGAGGCAGAAACATAGACAGAAGGAAAAGCAGGCTCCCCGCAGGAAGCCCAATGTGGGACTTGATCCCAGGATCCTGGGATCATGACCTGAGCCCAAGGCAGACGTTCAACCACTGAGCCACTCAGGTGCCCCCCTTTTTTTTAAGATTTCATTTATTTTATTTGAAAGAGAGAAAAAGCACAAGCAAGGGTGAGGGACAGAGGGAAAGAATCACAAGCCAACTTCACACTGAGTGCGGAGCCCAACATGGAGCTCAATTTCACAATCCTGAGATCATGACCTGAACCAAAACCAAGAGTTGGATGCTTGACCCACTGAGCCACCCTATCTTTGAAAGGGAAACAAATCCACTCTGTACCCAAGCTCTGGATCTGACATCCCAGGCCCAATATCCTTAGTCCACCACTCTCAGCAAGACAGTTCTTTTTTTTAAAAGACAGTTCTTAAAATATCTCCCTTTCTCTGCTTCTTTCAGCTTTTCCACATCTCTCTTCATTACCAACTTCATCCAAGAAGACAATTCTACCTTGCCCTCTCTCCACTTAGCATTTAACCTTTAACCTACCACGACCTGGCTTCGGACACTCTTGTTAACAGAAATCACTCAATGACCAGAATGTCACAATGGAGGGATTCTTGCCCACATCTGACACCATTACTTCCCATCTTGAGGGGCCATCCTGGGCTTCTGCAGCCCTCTTTTTCTCCACCTCCATCCTGGATGGCTCCTTTTCTTTCACTGCTGGATCCCTGAACAGGGATCTTCCCTAAGGCTCTGCCCTTGGCTTTATTCAATATCCCAACCCATCTTTTCCACTTCCACAGTTCAAATTACCACTATTATGCCCACGGTCACTGAATCCACTTCCAATCCCAACCTCTACCACAAGGCCTCTCTGGACATAGCTGCCTGAGTCCTAGCTCACAGAATGCAAGGTCAATGTGGCCAAAATGGATGGCTCTGCCCGCAGTTTCTTGGTTTAGTAATCCCACAATGAATTCCATCAACGAAGCCCAAGAGTCAAGGACAAAGTAAGCAAACAAAAATAACAGAATGGTCAGGAAGTTATGAAAATAAGTCAAGTGCCCCTCCTGAATGGAAAAAGGATCTCTGAAGGGATTCTGTTATTCAATACAGAAATATTTATGAGCAAAACCATACAACACAAATGTGAAAATAAAGCAAGCAAAGGCTATAATAGTAATATTAACATACAATCAAATTTAAGACCAAAATAACAAACAAAGGCCAAAATACTAATTATAGCCATGTTACCACCAGCAGGACAAATTCTATGTATTAAATTATGCAGCAGGAAAAGCATGTAAAACAAAAATGATAAGCAAATTGACCAAAAACCTTGTAACAAGAGACTAATGTTATTACTAGACTAACTGAATAGACTAAGAATATAGACTTGGAAAATGTAATTAAGAAGCCTCGACAAATGAACTTTGGATCCTATAGAGAATACATCTTCCTGCCAAGTGCAGAGGGAAACCTAGAATAACTCCCTCACGCTTAGTCTCAGAGATTAAAGCAGCAGAGAAGAGATGACCACATCCATGAACTAAGTTGAACTTTTGCCAACGGGCAAGAGAAACTGGCTGCCACTGCATTGGACACTGGGGATCAGCAGGAGTGGAAGGTGTTATAGCAAGAGCTGGCCAACAGGTCAACCTAAACACTGTTCCACTCGTGCCATGTCCCCCAGCTTAGGATCCATTCAGCCACAGGACTTCACAACTGGAAGAGGCCTTGAAAAGGTCTGGAGGAAAACGAGGCCTGGAAGATAGGGTGCTACATATAAATATACGTACACAGGGGCAGGGGGAATTGCAGCTCCATAGTTAATGAAAGTCCAGAGCCAGGTCAAGGCTCAAGGCTGGCTCACCATAATGTCAGCTGCAGGCAGTGATCCACCTACCAATGTGTCTGACACCTGGAGGAGACTGGTTTGGTTTGTTTTTCTTTTAAAACATTCCCTTCCTTAATACACAAAATTACTTTCAGTAACAATCGTGAAATAAAAACAAAACTTTACCAGGAAAAAAAGACCAGATATCACACATTGTCTATATTAAATTTTATGTACTCATATCAATAAATTTTTATTGTAGCACCAAAAAAAGCAAAACTATTTATTAAATCTTTTTTACCATAAAAGATTTATTAAATCTTTCTACCATAAAAGTTCAAACTATTTATGAAATCTTTTTTACCATAAAAGATTTATTAAATCTTTCTACCATAAAAGTTCAAACTTTAATCCTTTGGTCATAGTCTACTGGGATATTTATGTCAATAACTATCAAGAAAATAATAAATGAAATTTAACAAAACCAAAATGTCTACAAAAGGTGTAATTTAGACAACTACTAAATAATAACACTAATGTTACATTTTACTGCCCTCGTTGAGTTTTTTATTTTAAAACCATGAATAGGGCTGCTTGGTAGTTAAGCATCTGACTCTTGATTTCAGCTCAGATCTTGATTTCAGGATTGGGAGACTGAGCCCTGCATCGGGCTCTACACTGAGCATGGAGCCTGCTTGAGATTCTCTCTTCCCTTGCCCCACTTCCCCTCTCTATAAAAAAGTAAAAATGAAATGAAACAAAACCATGAACAATTATGAAAAAAAGTTCAATTTTAAGATTTTTAAAAAAAAACTTTATTTATTTATTTAAGAGAGAAACAGAGCACAAGACTGGGTATGGAGAAGGGCAGAGGAAAAGCAGACTCTCCACTGAGCAGGGAGCCTGACATGGAGTTTGATCTTAGGACCCCAGGTTCATGACCTCAGCTGAAGGCAGACACTTAACTGACTGAGCCACCCAAGTGCCCCAATTTTAAGATTATTACACATAGTCTATGTATACTGGGGGCCAGAGGGTTACCTGGATTTGCTAAATGACTTCTATCTAGAGTACAAAACCTATTTAAAATAAAAATATACTCATTTGAAGCATATATATGTATATACTATACACGTACATATAAAATCTTTCATATTAACAGTAACCAGGGCAATTGGGGCACCTGGGTGGGTCAGTGGTTGAGTGTCTGTCTTTGGCTCAGGTAGTGATCCAGGGTCCCAGAATTGAGTCCTACATCGGGCTCCTCACAGGGAGTCTGCTTCTCCCTCTGCCTATGTCTCTATCTCTCCCTGTGTCTCTCATGAATAAATAAATAAAATCTGTAAAAAACAAAAAAACAAAAAACAAAAAAACCAGGGCAATGGTTTAACTCAGTTCAACTGAAGACGTTTTGAGGGAGAGTATTTTTATTGCCAACCTTGCTTACAGTTTCTGGTGCACAAGGATAATAAAAGGCATGCTGACTTTCAGGCAGTTTCATTGTTTACACCTCAGGTAGGTCACTCCCAAGTCCTGGGCAGCCTGTGGGGTCTTGGGCAAGTCATGTAACCTCTTCTTAGTTTCCCCAGCTGTGAGGTGAGAACACCAGCTGGCAAGAGTAGCTCAGCCTAGCCCACGCCTCCCTTTTGACCTCTTGTTAGGGGGGTGCAGGTTCAGGTGTGGGAGCCCTGTCTCTCTAGCCTGGGATCTGTCTGCGTCCCAAAGTCAGCCTAAGAGAAAGTGCCATGGGAATGAAAGTACAAACAGGGCAAGCCCTTGAGGAATGGCACGCCCCACCTATGGCTGAGGAGAACATGCCTGAACATTGCTCTTTCTGTACTGTAACTCCTCTTTTAAGAGGCTGAGGGCCTGGGCTCAAAAGCGGGAGGGGGGAGTGGCTACACATGTGTTCTCTAAGTTCTCTTTCTCGAACCTACCCAAAAAGCTAGAGAACTATGGGGAAAGAGGAGAAAAAATAGTAACAAGAGAATTAGGATCATAAATACAGCTGCCTTGCATTCCCGCTACCATATCCCCAAGACCAAACACAGTGACTGGTGTGTACTAGGTACTAAAAATAAATTTGATGAATGAACAAATCTTAAACTTCTACTAATACAAATGACTAAGGATGCCAGCAATCACATTAAGTCCCAAAGGCACCTGCATTTGAGGGCAGACATCAATCTGTTAAATCTGAAAAAATGACATTAAAAGCATTTAACTCAGTGGCCCCCTTGCAAGAGTAC
Source organism: Nyctereutes procyonoides (assembly GCF_905146905.1). NCBI lineage: Eukaryota > Metazoa > Chordata > Mammalia > Carnivora > Canidae > Nyctereutes > Nyctereutes procyonoides. Next base: position 6,131,505 of record NW_026575033.1, on the reverse strand, counting down.
TTTATTTATAAAAGCACATCCAAACCACACAATACATCAATTTTTTGAGGCTTAAGTAACTGCTTTGGGGGTTCTGCTTTGTTCAATAAGCAATTAAGTGTCAAGGGAAATCTTAGAACAACACATTAAGCCAAGTCCTATTTTCTGTGCAATTCTGACCTTCACCTGTAGGGCAAAGTCATTTGGCCAAGATTTTCCATTTCCTATTGGCCAGAACTGTGCTCAGTGCTGGGAGAACACAACATAAAACAGACAGACTTTGCCATCAAGGATGATACAGCAGAGCTGGCGAGTCAGAGACATAAAAATAGACACAATGCACCTTGCTAAGTTCCACAACAAGAGTCTGTGCAAAGCTGTGCGCAGCTGTATAGGAGCTGCTCAACCTGTAAAGGATGTGGATGCAGGGCAAGAAGAAAATGCTTACAAGATAGGAAACCTGAGCCTTAAAAGACAGATCTTACTAGGTGGAAAAGCTTTGTAGAAGAAGACAGAACTCTAGGGAAATTACTGTGAGTCAAGGCCCAGGGGTACTCCCTGCTGCCAGAATGCCGGATGAGTAGGGATATGGGGACATGGAACAGTCAATGTGGATAGAAGGAGAACAGCCTCACGTGCCCTTTTTTAAAATAAAGATTTTATTTATTTATTCATAAGAGACACACACAGAGAGAGGCAGAGACACAGGCAGAGGGAGAAGCAGGCTCCATGCAGAAAGCCCGATACGGGACTCGATCCCTGGATGCCGGGATCATGACCTTAGCCAAAGGCAGACCTTCAACCACTGAGCCACCCAGGCATCCCAGCCTCATGTGTCTTACCAAAGACAAAAGAATAAGTAGCAATGGTCACTGAACAGGGACAAGCATAGCACCTTGACCACTTGCAGACCCGTAACCTCCAACAATCTAGATGGAAGGGAAAAGGGTGTGGAGGCCAGTGGTCATGTAGGAGTGAAGAAGTCAGAGCCTGAAGCAGTGCCATAGAAATCACCTACTTGACAAAGCAGATCTGGCTTAAAACCCCATGCCAACCCCCTGCCCATCCCTACCACCACATTCCCTCCTCAGCCCTCTGGTTCTCCTGGTCCCAGAATCTCTCACCTTTCCCAGGAGGGTGGGAAGGATGGGCATGATAAAATCAACCACACTGCTGAAGTGGAGAGGGAAAAAATAATATGAATTTCCATTAAACCTTTAGATCTGTCTTTTTTTTATTTTATTTTTTTTATTTATTTATGATAGGCACACAGTGAGAGAGAGAGAGAAAGGCAGAGACACAGGCAGAGGGAGAAGCAGGCTCCATGCACTGGGAGCCCGACGTGGGATTCGATCCCGGGTCTCCAGGATCGTGCCCTGGGCCAAAGGCAGGCGCCAAACCGCTGCGCCACCCAGGGATCCCCTAGATCTGTCTTTTTAATGGTGTTTACTGAGGTACACAGCAAGCAAGGAGATAAATCAAACAAGAATTAAAGGATAGAAACTGACCACTTGCTAGAGAACCAGAACTCCCCATAGTGGTGGAGAACTGCGATCTCAAAAAGCAACAGGACTACTGCATGAGGTACCAGAGTATCAGGTTCATAGGAACCAAAAGGAGAATGGTGGTCACCAGCAGCTAGCTAAATGGGGGAATGGGGACTTGTTTCAAGGACATTAAGTCTCACTGTGAGAAGATGAAGAGGGTTCTGAAGATTGGTAACTCAACAATGCGAATGTCCTTAATACTATTGAGCTCTATACTCATAAATGGTTAAGATAGTAACTTTCATGTCGTATGTATTTACCACCATTAAAAAGAACAATAATCCTATCTGCCAGGTTATGGAAGATGGGATATACAATATCCATGGTACAGTACATTCTAGACATTTTCACATTTATAACCTCATTTCACTACATGATAAGCCATCAAAGAAAGTCTGCTTCCCACTCAACAAGTGAGAAAACACGGCTCAGAGAAATTACAAGTGAAAAGTCATTCAGCTAGTCACCGGTGGAGTTAAGACTTCTACACCAATTTTCCTTTACCCTTTTACTTCACCCAATTACCTTCCCCCTCTGGCAATTAAAAAAAAGAAACAAACAAAACAGTTTACACTGCTAGTTTATTCCACTGCTGTTTTTCCAGTAAATACTGAACAATTTAAAATTATCCATGATAACCTCAGGCAAATACTAAAGTTAATCCAGCTGCTGCAAAAAGAGAATGTGTTTGTTCCTTAAATACACTCCTTCTACTCAATTTGCACATTATTTTTTAATCCCTATGAATGCTTTCCAAAACCTGGTTGTTTTTAACTCAAGTGATATGTAACAAGTTTGGTGAGAGAGTTATTGCCAAACATGTAATCTAAAATACAAATGACAGGATCCCTGGGTGGCACAGCGGTTTAGCGCCTGCCTTTGGCCCAGGGCGCGATCCTGGAGACCCGGGATCAAAACCCACTCGGGCTCCCGGTGCATGGAGCCTGCTTCTCCCTCTGCGCCTCTCTCTCTCTCTCTCTCTGTGACTATCATAAATAAATAAATAAATAAATAAATAAATAAATAAATAAACAAACAAACAAACAAATAAATAAATAAATAAATAAAAAACAAATGACAGTAACTTCAAAAGCTACAGAGCACTCAGCCAGGCACTGTTTAAAGTGCTTTATACATATTAACTCACTTAACTAATCTTCACAATAATCCTATGAAATATGCACTGTAGGACGGAGATGACTAGAAATGAGGACCATCTTTAACAAAATCCCCTAGAGTGTTAATTTCCCCTAGAAATCAGCCTTGCCCCAGACCAATTAAACTTAGATTTTTCTTATGCAATGCAAGGTTTAGAAAAAGTGAACCATCAATTGGGGTCTCACCAACCGAGTGACTTTTACATTCATGCAACAGGAAAGGAGAAGCACAGCACAGCCTGTGGCGTGCAAACATGACAAGAATGACAAATTGAGGGCAAAAGTGAATAATCAGCATGGATAGTATTTTATGAGGATTCCACAAAAATACGCTTGATAGTTTTTAGGTACATAAACCTTGGCAAAAAGATTTTAAGACAATGCACTTTTTATCAGATACTATCTTTAACCTCAACAAGCAGAGAGTACATCTTAGAAGTTACTACATAGCTACAGCACTCTTATAGAACTCAACAACAGCTCTATTATCTCATAAAAATTATTCCATGAATGTATATGGACTCACTTGTAGGCTGTTCTAATTTTTTTAAATACTCAATGTATTTTCAGAAAATAAATAGCATAGGAGTTTCTTTAAAAGGCCAGATATTATATATTTTAAAGATCTTAGTAATCACAATACCCAACATGGGACTCAAACTCACAACCCCAAGATCAAGATTGCACACTCCACCAACTGGGCGAGCCAAGTACCCCAGTTATTATATTTTTTTTCTACTGGTAATATCTCAAAATATCAAAAATCATGAGGTCTCTTGGCACAATAGTTCAAAAACCAATTTATCTTCAACTGCTGTGTGAGAAAACATTGGACTGTGAAGAATGTTAAATCAATATTTTCCAACTATTTATGTAAGTATTAGGATTTAAAATCAAAGTCTAAGTTCCTTCTAAAGTAGTCTACTATTCCAAAATCCTTAAATATGATGGGCTGATTTCTATAAGACACTTACTTTACTCTCAAGCAAATGCTAGCACTGTATTAAAAACAGCTTGTCTAATTAAGTATATGACATATGATAAAGTATTTTTTGAAACATTGTGCTGTGCCCTTGTACCACCCAAAGAAAATACTAGCAAATGGACCCAAAACTAGAAATACGTGGTCCTGAGAAACTAGAAGAGAAACACACGGAAATATTGTCAGTTGCTGACTGACCATATCCAGCTGTCTCAGCATTTTCCCAAAAATCAAATGATACTAAAAACCTTATCTCTACAGATGAGTCTATGACTATTAACTAAACATTAAGGGCACTATTAAATGCATGACAGTTTATCAATACTAATTCAGATGTAGTATTAGAATATTTTATTATAGTGACTAAAACTATTTATGGCTGCTTATGGGCCAGTTGCTGCTTTTTACACGTGGGAATCACAAGAAGCCTCACTGTAAAGGAAGAACTTCCCCATCAGCTGAGCATGGTCTAGACTGGTTTACCAGGTAAATTAATGCATTCCCAAAATAGACACATGTTCATGTTGTAGGACAAACGAATTATGAGCATTAAGAATTTCAGGGTATGTAATGTGGGAATACATTTAAACAGTGGGGGAAGAAAACTGGTCAAAGCATTAGTAGGAACCTCTCATTAGTTTATTTTTGCTTTGTAGTTCTACGACTTTATAATCTCTACAATGCTTGGCTTACAAATATGGCTAACCCAGGTCAAGATCTCCATATCGAGAATACCAGTGATATGGTACACACACTCCCTCCTGTATTTAAAATTATTTCTCTCATAATGTCTCGGCTTATGTAGTAAACAAAACTTTATAAAAATATAAATGTCACTGAAACTGACAACTGGTAGCAGGCAAAACAGTAATACTGAGAGAAGTGAATGTCTCTGTCTGCCCTTGGCATAGTCATTATATGAAATAATTAAACTGATACATCAACAATAGAGTGATTAAGGAACTCTAATTTATAAAGGTAACATTAAAAATTAATATGAGGCAGTTTTAACAAAGACGGAATACTAGGTAAGTAATTACGATACTACTCAGCAAACAACCTAACTGTCTCAAAATAAAGAGCCCTATTTTTAAATTGTCAGGGCTTTGGAAACGCATTTCATATATGAGACAGTAATATTTTCAAGACCTCCACCTTTCCTGGAATACAAACAAAGGAGTAATATGTTTGATTGGATAAGAATACTCCTTTATATAATTGAATAACAATGAAGTGTTCAAATTAAATATGATACACAGCATTCCTTAGGGAGACTCGAAGCAGAGTCCAAATGGCTGAAAAGCTGACTGTCCAGAACAAGGAAGGAAAGAAGGAAGGAAAGGGAGGGAGAGAAAGATACAGACTCTATGTTCATAACTCCGTAACATTCTATTTCTCCATTTGGACCAGGAATATGATTTTCGCCATTCTGTGGTCAAGAATCTTCATTGGTGTTTGGTTGCAGGTGGATGCCTCAATGAGTTTAGTGAGAACCTGACTCTGTTCTCTCCATACAGCCAAAAGCAGCTGTCGTTTCTTAATGTAATGATGATATACACGCGCACACACATGCACATACACACGAACACATCTCAGCCCTGTCTTATGCTCTCAGGACAGCATGCCTGCCTGTAGAAGTTGCAGACCAGGAAACATATACAGAAGCCCCTCACACCCCAAATCCACCTTGTTATTCTTTAACTTGCATGTTCACTCCTCAAGTACCGTTAGTCCCTTACGTAGGGTAGAACTCAAGTACACCTTCCTTCCCCTCCCCCCCCAGTTATGTTCTGGCTCTCAAATAATTGGATAGTGAGCAACATAAGTTGTATAAAAGAACATTAGTAATAACTAAGATTTTCAGCTACTCTTTGCACACAGAGGTATACTGTATTAGGTATAAATACCACCTTGGTTACCACCACAGTATATCTATATACACTTTGGGTTTTATACACACACACACACACACACACACACACACATTCTCATCAAATTCCTACCAGTCTATGAGGTACAGCACTATACTTTCTGCTTACTGAGTCAAATATCTTGGAATCAAACATTATCTCAAGGTAGAGAAAGATCTGTCAGAAGCTGAAGTGACTCTGGTAGAGCTGATGCCACTCCCACCTTGCTGAAAGAGGGAGACAAAAAGATAGCTCTATGCCTTGACTCAGCCAACAGAGGTCACCACATATACCTCTGATCCCCTGGAGTGGAGTAACTAAGCAAAAGGGAAGTTTGTGCTATTTTGAGGTCACTGACCTTGCCCTAACTCAGTTCAGTAGAGTTTAGAAAAAAAAAAAAAAACCCTCAGGAATATGAGAAACATTGTTAGCACTTTCTCTGTCGCTAAACCGGAACCTTGAGGACCATGCCTATCTATTCCGCCACACACTCATGACCTCCCATCTGACCACCCCTAGTGACTTGTGCTTCTAAGACACTACAGCCCCACACCTCGCCTAGGACAACTACAACACTAAACTCTGCCCTAAATACCACAGCGTGCTGAAAGGTTCTCAAACACAAATACAATACTTTACTGTGCTTTTCAAAGCTTCTCCTGGCTACACCTAACCCATCTCTAGTAGCCAGGCTTCTCAGAGCATATCATCCATCATCCCTGACTGCTTCCACATCCTTGCTGGAAAGACACACACTCGGCTTTTCTACTTCTCTGCACCTTCACATGTGCTGTGCCCCATGCCAAGGACGCCCTCCCCACATGAACCACACCTTGTCTTTCAGGCTGACCTCAAACTTCTCTTCCAGCCCAGCTCACCAATCACCCACCTGCAAGCTTCCCCCCATTCTGCTTCCTGCCTCTCCCTGCAGCACAGTCAAGCACCCAGCCCCAATTAAGTATGCTTGGTAAAAGGGACTGAGGTGCATTTCTAGTATGTATCAAATGCAGGGCCAGATATGGTGCTAAGTCTCACTGCTGTGACCAGTCTCAGTGCTGCTGGGGTCTGAAGTCAAAACCAGAATGGGTCAGACCAGATAGACTATCTTCTTTGGAGATAACCTAAAACTGGTGGTTCCTAAGTAGATGGCAGGAAGAGGTCATCAGCTTTCTGTGTATATGCACTTCCAAACAAGTAAGATTTAACGTTTATTGAAGGGATTGGCACTGGTGCCCCAACATGGTCTTATGTAATGTGGTTTGAGGGAAAGCTCTCAAAGGAGGAGAGAGGGAGTTGGTGGTGCAATGAACTAAATTGTGTCCCTTGAAAATTGATATGTTGAAGCCCTGCCCCCCAATGTGATAGAACTTGGAGATGGGGTCTCTGTGAGGTGATGAAGTGGAGCTGAGGTCATGAGCGTGGGGCCCCATGATGGGCTTCATGCACTTATCAGAAGGGACACCAGAGAGCCAGGTCTCTCGTTCACCACATGAGCACATGGCAAGGCAGCAGCTATCTACAAACCAGGAAGAGGGCATGCACCAGAACCTGGCCATGTTGCCACTCATGGTCTTGGACTTCAAGCCTCTAGAACTGCAGGGAAAACAGTGCTTATTATCAGGAGAGAATGTTGTTCAAGCCACCTAGGCTATGTATACTCACGGCAACCTCAGAAGACATACTCACGGCAACCTCAGAAGACATACTCACGGCAACCTCAGAGGACTAACGAGGGAGTGACAGTGGTACCCTCTCCTGTCTGTTCGCTCCACTTATTACTATATAGTTCCATTTCTGTGTCCAGTTAGGTGTGTATATGGAGTAATTTAGCTAACTTCAGCTCAACTAACCCTCACAAGGACAAGTGGCTTAAGAATCATGCAATGAAACTAACCACAGATTGAAAATAAGCAAATGACAAACAAACAAAAACACAAAAACTGACCTGATAGTCCCTTTTCTAATAAAAGCTCTTCAAATCCATTCTACCAGGTTAAACATTGGGACAATTTAATGAAATCTGATTAAGTCACCCAAAAGTATTCAAAATAATCAAAATTATTAACATAGATTTACATCTAATTCTTAACTGAGAACCTTCGCAAATACATGTTAAGTATTGAGATAAAAACTAGCGATAGTAATATATGTACAGATACTTGATATACATATTAAAGTTTCATGGTAAGTGTTTTACTAATGGGACATGTGATCAAAACAGTCTGGAGACCATGGACCTAAACCTAGAACTTCGATGAGAACACTAAGCCCACTCTCAAGTGGATGTCTTCTCTCAGGCAGTCCTGAAACTAAAACTGGCCAACACTTCTTTGGAGTGATAGTTTATGTAACAAATACCAAAGATATATAGAATAATTCTCAAAATGACCAGCAAAATCCCAAATTCAACCCCAAATCCTTTTTTAACTGTATGTAATAGAAATCAATAAGGGTAGCTAAAAATATAGAATTCAAGAGCTGCTTTAAGAGAAAAGGGTCGATCAGCATTTAAATGATCAAACCCAACCTCATGGATTTCAGGAAATTTCTTTGTAAAACAGCCCTGCATGTCTGACCCCAACAATGGTCAGACCTCTCCTTTTGTTCTCTGTAAGCATTGTCCCTCTTGAAAGGGATGCTGATTAGCATTTCTGAGTAAGCTTTTGCTGTCTGTTGAGTGACTCAGCCACTAAGTGGAATAAGCACTTAGATGCTACTTTCTAGAGAACTATACAAAGGCTCACGTGACTAAACTCTGACCACAGACTTTTCTGCATTTTCTTTGCTACCTACTTTTCAACTTCTGTTACAAGTAAGTCAGATGCTATGCAAACAGACTCTCAGTGTTGTCATCAAAGGAATGTTGTTTGACACCCAAGGAGTAAGTATTCTCCCATCTAATTAGCACAACAAACATGTCAAGAGATGGGTCCAGTATACTTGACCATCAACCCTTCAAAGCTATGTCTGTCTCCAATAGAGGACCTAAACAGGTCCCAAAGCACCAACACAAAGACAGGACTATAGTATTCAGTTCCTATTCTCCCAGACACTTCTGGTTAGTTTTTCAAATATTTTGAGGTAACTGTCTTTACAGAAGAGTCACAAAAATAGTACAAAGAGTTGCCATATACCCTTCACCCATGTTCCCCACAAGGTTAATATGACCATAAGCATAAGGATCAAAACTAATAACACTGGATGTCACCTACCTCAAAAAAATTACTAAGACAAATATGAAAATAACACTGGCACAATACTAATCCAGCTACACCATTTATTCAAAGTTCAGTTTCTCCACTAATGTACTTCTTCTGCTCCAAGATCTGATTCAGAACTCACACTACATTTAGTTGCCCTAGGTCCTTAGTCTCCTCTACTTCTGGTTCAATTTTAACCTGTTTTTTCACAAATCCTGATATTCAATTCTTTGTATTGGTAAGAATCAGAAATGCTCACAAGCTCACAGAAGGCAGTAAGACTTGATAAAATTTGAGAGTAGAGGAGAAGGGAAATAAGTTACTAACTGAAACTCTCAAGCCAAATGCCTTTACATACTTTCATCAATAAGAATGGCATAGACGTGTCTTGGGCCGAATTCAAGGTATGCTCCCTATCCATCCATACAAGGGTCAGCTTGATAAAGAAATTATCATGTGAGTCTGTTTTCCTAGACACGTGCTGCTTCTGTACAAACATCAAATACAAAACTGGCCCAAGGCTGACACGCATTTCTGTCTCTAAAAATACACTTCAGGAAAAAATAAATAAATGAAAATAAAAATAAAAATAAAAATACACTTCAGGAAAGCTCATGCTTTCAATGGTTACCTGAAATACAGTGCTAAAGTTTCCTCAATTTGAATATTTTTACCTGTACCATGCCTCAAAAGCCTCGTCCAAGGGTGTAAACTTGATAACATTCTAATAGCAAGAATCTTCTACAGCATTAGTTGCTGCTGGTATGTACAAATTAAGAACTCCCAACATGCAGTGACATTCATGTGCAGAAAATACAGTGCCTGGTTTGGAGATTAACCAAGTGTATCTACCTCTAAACTAAAAAGTGAAGAAATGAGTAATGGTCACTAAGTGAGGAGATGAGATTAGCTTGACTAAACATCTCACTATGTATACACACATCAAATCATGTTGTACATCTTCAATATACACAAATTAAAAATACATAAATAAGTCAATAAAAACAGTGTACACAGAACACCTTGAAGCTGTTTCGAGGTAGGTAACAGGAATGCCCTCAACAGAAATTACTCTTTTTTTAAAGAGATTTTATTTATTTATTTGAGAGATAACATGAGTCGGGAGAGGGGCAGAGGGAGAGGGAGAAGCAGAAACCCCGCCAAGCAGGGAACTTGATATGGGGCTTGATCCCAGGACCCCGAAATCATGACCTGAGCCAAAGGCAGATGCTTAACCGACTGAGCCCCCAGGTGCCCCACAAATTACTCTTGATGAATATTTTACACATTTTACTTTTGCCAAACTTGACAGGAATAAATACTAAAGTTTGCTTTTTTTCAAACAATCATCTTTACATGAATCAAAAGGAAGTTATAATTCTTATTAGGACCTTAGCATTGTTTCCACTAAGCTTTTAAAAGCTTAAGTGTTGCAACCAGATGCTACCTAAATTCTTCAAGCTTTGGAAGAGAATCCTCCATCCTTTCAGCACTCAGTAATATTAGATCTAGAATAATGTATGTCATCTATCATGGCTATTCCAGCATAAACTGGCATCTCAAGATTCTGTGCCCCTCGTTCCTTAAGACAAACATGCACCTTCAAACATTAGGATCCCAGCACAATACCATAAAACTTTGATACTCTCAAACCTACCACACAATGCTCAATTCCTTTTTCTAGAAAGGCAAAATTCCATTTTAAACTTATCTTAGCAAAAACAATATTAAGCAATTTTCCTTTAAGACAAACCAAGAAGAAATGCAAAGCTTGACAAAGCTCAAATTATTGCTTTAATGAAGATTTTTGTTAGCTAGAACTCCCACCTTAAATGATTCATTTGAAATAGAGTATCTGTAAACATTCCTAACTGGCTTTGAAGATCTCACTTCAAACTGCCTCACAGCCTTGGAACTATTTCAAATGACATGCTGATAGTCACATAAAAGGACTGCATACACCTGATCTTGATTGAAACAATTTTCAATCCTTGTTTCTTGATCAGTAAGTTTCAAGGTATTTTCCAGAAAATTTTTTTTTTAGATCTTAATCATTATTTAAAATTTAGATATACGAAATTAAAGATTCACCACCGGGTTGCTCTAAATAATAAGCTTTCCATAAGCATTTAATATTTAAGTTAAAACACTTAAGAGGAAATAATAGCATTCATATGAAATGTCCAGAATAGAGAAATCTACAGAGATAGAAAGGAAATGAGTGGTTGCTCAGGGCTGGAAGAAGAGGTAGGAAGAGGGCAGCTAAAGGGTATGGGATTTCTTCTGGAAGTGATGAGAATGTTCTAAAATTGACTGTAGTGATGGTTGTATAACTCTGAAAAACACTAAAAAGCAATGAACCGTATACTTTAGTAAATTAATTACATGGTATGTAAACCATATCTCAATAGAGCTATTATAAATATTTACAAGGAGATTGTACACCAGAAAAAAAGGGATCTTGTTAGGTGGACATATACAGAATCCTACACATGTTTGTATGTACATTATAAAATTCCATTAATTACTACTCATAATTAAGGCCCTAGAAAAATCAATGCTTAGGAGAAAAAGACCTATTTTCTCATGATTACAATAATCAAAATTCACTGGCTTCAATAATTCTAAAATTGACTTACACCTTACACCTACCACAGCTTCAAATCAATCACTAGTGTTATTATTTTCAGTGTCAAGAACAGGGTTTAAAGAGACATCTACTGACACAGGGCAGATCCTCCTGGAATTTCAAGGAATTGCTTGGGATTTGGAGTTACCGTGTCTGATATTCCCCCAGGGGTGCCAAGGCCACAGTCAACTCCAGCAGTGACCTTACTCCTCCTCATCAGACCCAGCCTCTTTATTGGATACATTAGTTGAAACAATAGCCCTAGATTTTCACTGCCTGTCCTAAATTGTACCATTCAGCCCCTCACCAACCTTCCCCAATGCTGGACAACCACATCCCTCCTTAGCAAACTCTGATCTCTTTTCTGAAGTCAAAGTGCCAGGTGCCCGTAAATGCAGTCACAGAGCAACTGCCATGATCCAAGGCTCTGAGCCATAAAGGGCCTGGAGTGTGGAAGTAAGAACACCAGCCTCCTGAGGTGTAGAGCAGCCACAAAGTCAGCACCCTTGACTCCTCGACTAGAATGAGTCTAATATGTCCCCCCGGTTCCCTTCTTTTCAAAAACTGATTTAGAAGCAAAAAATCCAGGATAAATACTCCATGTCCCTGCCTCAAAAACAAAAAACAAAAAAACAAAACCTTAACCCTTTCTCAAGAAAAATTAAGAAAAAAAAATTTATCAACTTCCTTTTATGAAAATAGTCCTTTATCAACTTTTAGCAAATTTTCATGGCCAAGACTAAAAGTGTTTTTTTGTTTGTTTGTTTGTTTGTTTTTAAGATCTTATTCATTCATTCATGAGAGACACAGAGAGAGGCAGAGACACAGGCAGAGGGAGAAGCAGGCTCCCTGCAGGGAGCCCGACTCAGACCAGGCCTCCAGGATCACGCCCCGGGGCAGAAGGCAGGTGCTAAACCCCAGAGCCACCCAGGGATCCCTAAAAGTGTCATTAAAAGAATTAATGTTTTGGGGTGTCTGGGTGGCTCAGCCGGTTAAGTATCTGCCTTAGGCTTCGGTCATGATCTCAGGATCCTGGGATTGAGTCCCCACATTGGGCTCCCTGCTCAGCAGAGAGTCCACTTCTCCCTCTGCTTCTGCTGCTCCCTCTGCTTGTGCTCTCTTACTCTTTCTGTCAAATAAATAAATATTTTTTTTTTAAAAAAGACAATATTTTTATAAGACTTGACCTCAGCAATATTAAAGTACAAAAATAATGTGGCTCAACATTTTGCAAAATCCTTATGCTTTAATGTCAAGAAGTTTTATAATCAGTTCCTTAATGAACTAGAATTCACATTACCATTAGTAATTCCCCTAAATATAGAGTTGAGGTGAAGTGAATACTCAAAAGCCATTTTACAAAATAGCAAGGGCCACATTTTAATTTTGTAGACCCTATTCAGTGGGTCTGAGTATGTCATGTTCACAGTATAAGCCATGAACTTAGAAACTATATGAATTTTAATATTTAATGATATATTTTAACTAATGGAATTATATTCCTATACAAAACTTTAAATAGAATAGTTGGTGTCTACCTATTTTATTCGTGGCCAACCCCACTGTATGTCTATTTCCATACTTATTCCTCCCCCGACTCCAAAAAAGTACAACTGAAGCTATACAACAGGTAGCCAGTTGAAAAAGTCAGATAATAAAATCAGCCTCAAAAGTCAGCTTTGCACTAATGTAGGGCAGCCACATCTTTATCTTCCATATAATTCAAACAAAACAAAGACCCTTATTTTCCCAACTTTAAGCATGCTTAAATGAATACCAAAGTCAAAGACATTAAGAAGAACTAAGATAAAATACTACTTGAAAATATCCTAAGAGGGATCCCTGGGTGGCGCAGCGGTTTGGCGCCTGCCTTTGGCCCAGGGCACGATCCTGGAGACCCGGGATCGAATCCCACGTTGGGCTCCCGGTGCATGGAGCCTGCTTCTCCCTCTGCTTGTGTCTCTGCCTCTCTCTCTCTCTCTCTCTGTGACTATCATAAATAAATAAAAATTAAAAAAAAAAAAAGAAAATATCCTAAGATTTTTAAAAAATCTTCAATTCTATATCCTTCTTATGTAGTGTGTACATAAATACATATATGTATACATATATAAATTGGCCTAATACATTTACTGTTTATAAAGCATATAAGACAGTGAAAAAAGCAGTACTACATATAAATCTCTTGAATCCCAAAATCGAGCAAAAAAGAGACAAGATAAAATCCTTTTTAAAGGAACCTTTCCATCTTTTTAAAAGTAATTGAAACATATATAAGGTATGAAGAAATGGAACTGTATTGGCAATGCAGGATTCCAAATGGTTTTAAGTGTATTCACAGAGTTGTGCAATCACCAGCCCAGAATGAAACCCCATGTACATTAGCAGTCACTCCCATTTCTCAACCTCTTCCCGCTTTCCTAGCCCTAAAAGTCACTAATATATGTCTCAATGGATTTGCCTCTAGACATTTCCTGTAGGTGGAATGAGTGAGGCCTTCTATGACTGGTTTCTTTCATTTTATAAATGTTTAAGTCTCACCTCTATTGTAGCATGTATCTGTATTTCATTCCTTTTTATGGCCAATAGTATTTCATTGCATGGATAAGCCACATTTTATTTATTCATTCATCAGTTGATAGATATTTGGGTTGTTCCACTTCAGGACTATTGTGAATAATGTTGCTCTGATCATTTGTGTACATGTTTTTGTATGCACATAGGTTCTCCTTGATCTTGGGTAGACATGCGTAGGAGGATTGGTGGGTCACATGGTAATTTTACATTTAACCTTTTGAGAAACTGCCAAACTGTGTTCCAAAGCAGCTGCACCATTATCCATTCCCATTATCAAGATATGGAGGGCTCCAATTTCTCCATATCTTCACCAACACCCAATGCCTGTTATCTTTTTTTATTAGAGCCATGTGAGTGTGTGAAGTAGTAACTCATTGTGGTTGCTGTTCTGTATTTTAAACCAAGCCCACACATTCTTGAATGGGACCTCAGCTACTCTTCTAGGCTACACTTTTAGGTGAAGAATGTGCCCTAATGGTCGTTCCTAAAACCCAAAATAAAGCCAGGATAATCTAATACTCCCTTAATAAATGAAGGTATCATCTCCATATAAAATGCATCATTATTCTACCATAAATTCTATCAAGCTACAGTCATGCCCAGTAGCCAATCCTTTTTCAATAAAGATGTCAGCCTAAGCAGCCTATGTAAGCGCTAATGCTGTAGTGGAATACTTAAACATGCAATGAAGTTTTAATCAGGGCTTTCAAGAAACACTGGATTGAAATTCAAGCTTGTCAATAATCTATGTGTAACCTGATCATTTAACTTCTCTACACCTGAGCATGATGCTCTGAGCCACTCACAGAAGTATATCCTCTGAAGTCACTCACATAAAGTTGTCTAAGTCAGAAAGTTTAATGAAATTTGAAAAAGTACTAACACCCATGCCTAAAGATCTAGCTTTGCACAGCAGAAAGAATTTTAGCTATAGTAGTCAGAAAAGGTGGTTGCCACTCACAGCTTGCTAGTTAGTAGCCACATGACCACATGACCAGTACATTACTGAACATCTTTCTACCTCAGTTTCCTGATCTGAAGGTAATGCCTTCGAGAGGTTACGAGGATTCCTTGATCTAGTAAAACTAAAGCATTGGACACAGTAGCCAGCAAAAAGCAGACACTTGCATGTTAACAGAAAGATGGATGGAAGGTAACTCTGGGCAAAGTTTCCCAGCAAACAGAGACCTCATAACCGATGTTGGGGTCCATTTAGGGCTGAATGCGAGTCCTCGTGACCTATGGGATTCCTTTATAAAGCATTCCCCACCACCACCACCACCAAAATAAATAAATAAATAAATAAATAAATAAATAAATAAATAAATAAATAAATAAAAATAAAGCATTCCCCCTTATTATGGTCTGCGAATTGATAAGGAGAGCTATCATCTGGCTTAAAACAGGTCTAGGAGAAATTCTTGGAAGGGAGCCCAGGGATGAAAAGATAAGAGACCTCATTTTTGTCAGGAGCGCGAGAATAAAAACTTCCTCGGGGCTCACGGCGAGCCCGAGCCCAGAAGGGATCCCACGGAGACCAGATAGAGGCTGCACCCACCGACCCCACCGAAGCGCAGGCAGAGGGACCGCGGGGCGCCAGGGGGCGGGGGCGGGGAGGGGGCTGCAGACAGGCGCGGGGGCCGCGCGGCGGGGAGGGCCCGTCCACCTGGCGCGGCCACCTGCCCCGCGTCTGCCCGCCGCCTTCCCCTACCTGATCTGGTTGTCACGGAATTTGTTGAGATGCGGTTGGTTGAGGTAAATGGTGCGGGCCGGCGCCTCCAGCTGGTCTCCAACAGACGTGGCCCGGGACATCTCATCCTCTGCCTTCCTGTAGCCCGAAGAAGGACGAACAGGTCCTGCAGAGACGGGGCGCGGGCAGAGAACCAAACACAAAGAAGTCAGGCCAGGCGCGAGCGGCGGACGCGGGCGACGGGCTAGCGGGCGGGGCCCCGGGGAAGGATGCTCCGGGCGAGGCCGGGCCGCCGACGTACCGTGGCTCCCCCTGGAGACCCGCCGCCGCAGCTGCTCCCGGCTCGCCCCGCCCCCGCCCCCGCCCGGGCCCCCGGGGCGCCGAGCGCGGAGCTCTCCCGCGGCCGACTCCGCCCCGCACCCCCCCCCCCCCGCCCGGCTGCGGCGCGAGGCCCGGCTGGGGGTTGGGGGCGACGGCGGGGCCGCGGGCTGCGGCCTCCCCCCACGCCCCACCTGCCCGGGCGGGCTCCCCCTTTGGGTCCAGGGACTGCGCTCCGGAGCCCGGTTCTCGGGCGGCTTCGACTGCGCTTAGGACGAAGATACCAGCAGAGGGGATGCGCCCTGCATTTCAGTCGCCGCATAAAAGGATGGAGAAAGCACATCGCCGTGCCCACAAAGGAGAGATGCCCGCCCCTCAGGGTGATGGGCTCGGCTGCACCGCGGGCCCGAGCGCCCCAGCTCCTCTCCCCCAGGGGCGCGGGCCACCTGCGAGCGAGCGGTAGCGCTACCAATCCCAGCTCAGGGGGGATGCGGGATCTTTCACTTATGGCTCCGGTGAGGCGTCTGTGGTTAGGATACAAGCAAGTCTGTCTCCTTAAGAGTTGATTTCAGTTCTATAGTCAAGGCTTTCGGTGAGCTCAACGTCCCCACAACCTTCAGGTAGGGAGGTGTCTGCATGGAGAATAATGACACCCCCATTACTCACACTACCACACCTGAGGACACACATGCTTCAGCTACAACGTCTGTCCCTCCTCACAAGGCAACCCACCTCTAGAAGGGACCTTCAGGGAGGGGTGTCTGAAGTACAGGATCACAGAAAAATAAATCCCCTGCAGAGGCAGCCTTCTCTCCTTTTCCTTGCGTGTATTTTCACTCTAATATTGGACATCTCATTTCAACAAACATCTACTTCACAGCTACAAGGAATATTCACTGAGAGAGAAAAATCTTGGAATAATAGAATGTCTTGGCTAGTTAAGTATGTCATCGTTTTAAAGAGATTATAATCCTATTATAATCTTTATCACAAGAGAGGGACAACCAAAACATGAAATCGGTTGAGAGCTGACATAGTATCCTGAAGAGTATTCATAGCTAGGTCCCTGGTCACAGCACCCTGGCTGTTCCCCATTTTGGGACTCCAACCTCAGATCCTCACTCCCTGCCTCCAGCCTCCACTCTCCCAGGCTCCTCTGACTTCACAGGGCACTACTCTGCCCTCTGCTTAGTGACAAGGGGCAGCAGGGAGCAGAAGTCCTCACTTCAAGACTGGCTGGCCTGAGAGCTCACTTCAGTCAGAAAAGGTTAGGTTTTTGTTTTTGTTTTTGTTTTAAAGCATTTTCTGATTTAAGGCAGATAGGCTAGTTTCAAAATATTCCCTATATAAAAATATTGCTCTTCTCCCTGCCCACTTATCCCTCTTTGTTTATCTCCAGCATTTATCATCATTACTTGACATTATTTATTTACTATCTGTCTTCCCATGGCTCCAGGACAACAGGACGTGTTTTGTTCGCTACAGTCATATCGGCACCTACAACAGTGCCTGACACATAATGGGCATTTATGTTTGCTAGTTGAATAAACCATTTGCACCCAAGTCTTATCAAGGGTCACTTTGAATTCTCCAGGCAGAGATGCAGTGATATGCACAGAGGGCTCAAATGCCATATACTCGTATGGGTCAGAATAGTTCATTGCTTAGACTGTGTTCACTCAGTGGCTCTCGATCCTGGCTGCACATTATCACCACCAAGAGAGCTCCCATAATGAATTAGATCCTGGGCCCAACCCCCACAGATTCCG
This sequence comes from Nyctereutes procyonoides, assembly GCF_905146905.1. Taxonomy (NCBI): domain Eukaryota; kingdom Metazoa; phylum Chordata; class Mammalia; order Carnivora; family Canidae; genus Nyctereutes; species Nyctereutes procyonoides. The sequence goes on along the minus strand of NW_026575033.1, from coordinate 6,113,747 downwards.
ATTTGTTTTACTCTGTTTTAAAGTAACTTAAGGGATGCCTGGGTGGCTCAGTGGTTGAGCACCTCCCTTGGGCCCAGGGTGTGATCTTGGAGTCCCACATGGGGCTCCCTGCATGGAGCCTGCTTCTCTCTCTACCTATGTCTCTGCCTCTCTCTGTGTGTGTCTCTCATGAATAAATACATAAAATCTTTTAAAAAATAATAAAATAAAATAAAGTAACTTAAGAGGTGGGGGCCTGGGTCGCTCCCTCAGTTTAGCTCCCTTGGTTTAATGCTGACTCTTAGTCTCAACGCAGGTCTTGATCTCAGGATTGTGAGTTCAAGCCCCACACTGGAGCCTACTTAAAAGCATGGAGCCTACTTAAAAATAGTAATAATAATAATAATAATAATAATGTTACTTAAGGCTTATAAGTGGGCAGCCACAGTTGAGAATCACTTGTTAATGCTGCTGGGAACGCAAAAAAAAATAAAATAAAAGACCTGGCTCCTGCTCTCAAAAACTTTAAGGTGCTAAAGCATAACCATGGTTACCAGTAAGTCACGGTTTATGACAAGTGACTAAGATCAGGCTTGAAGGCACTAAGGAGGGTCAGGAGTCAGCAGCCTGTTTGTGCTTGAGGGGAGCTGATCAGAACAGAGTTTGAGGACGGATATAAAAGCCTTAATGTATGGGTAAGGTTTCTATTAGGAAAGAGGAGGACAAAGACAGTTGGGGTCAGAACAAGAAAGAGCTTCAGCCAAAGCCCAAGTAGACAGGATGTATAAGAAGCCAATTAAAATAAACAAACTTAAAATCAGCACTGAAGGTCCAGAGTGGGAAATAGAAGGAAAGCTCAGGTTGGCAGGGAGGAGAGGGGAGGGCCATTGAGGGATAGGAGGGGGGAAAGATTGGGAAGGACCTCAATGCCAGGCAAAGAAGCTTCAACTCCATCCTGAAGGTCATATGAAGCCCCAGACAGTCTCCAAGCAGGGAACAAGTGCACCTGGCAGGGATATACAAGTAGGAGCAGAAAGAGGGGAGAATTTGCAGATAAGGAGATCCAGGTAGGAAATTAATTCTACATCTAGAAGCAAGACATTAAAAAGCAAAAATTAAATGGAGAATGGGTAAAAAGAAAAAAAAATAGGAGAACCATCTCAAAAGAAAACCCTGCAAGACTTTTTTTGGATTAAATGTGTGGGCCAGAAAAAAAAAAAAAAAGAACATTGGGTAATTGGGATTTGAATAAGAGAGGATTGGGACAAAAAAAAAAAAAAAGCATTTCTGATAGAAATGAGAATGGAAACAGTTTTCCCAAACAAGAATTTAAGTGTTGGATAACAAATATTGGGGTGCAAGATAATTACACAATTAGTGATAGAATTACATGAAATAATATCTCCCAAGCACCTACCATGCATGAGGCCAGCTCACCTTTCTACACTACAACAGGGCCAGCCCTAGAGTTTTATTCTAGGTAGCAATTGTTATAGTTCCCCCCTCCCTAAGACTCTGATAACTGTCTTCTACCTCAGTGGCCTCATCTTGACCCAATCCTCCTTTGGAGAAAAACATTAATCTTTTCAAAATATCACACATCTGTTGAAAATGTATCGCCTAAAGAAAACACTATACCATATATAGTGAAGCACGTTATGACTAAGGTTTCAAATTCAGACTCATGAGATGAATTCTGAGCTAATGCATTTTGAAAATACCACCATGCAAAATTAGAGGAGATGCTTACAACTCCCCCATATAAACAAGCACAGTGTCAGCAGACAGTGGGAGTTCAATAAATATCTGTTGAGAAAGAAACCAAAGAAAAAAGGATAAAGAGAAACAAGAGTAGGCAAATGGACAAGCACTAAGCTTGCCTGTTACAAAATAGAAATGCAGACAAGACAGCTGCTGACCAAGGGCACGAGGGCAGGAATATTGCCTTGCTCATGGTTCTAGCACCATCATCCTGAATAAAATACCAGGCACACAGTAGGCAGTCTGTAAACACAGATAAAGGGCTAATGTAGCAGGTGCCTTTTGAGGTTGCCTACCCAGCTAATGAACCTCAGACTCCCTTGTCTGGTAACTGAACCTTTCCCCTCCTACATACAGGCCAGGGAGCCCCCAGACAGGTCTAAAAATGCAGTCCCCTTCATCCATTCACAGCTCTTTGCACGGGGGACAATTATTTGGCCCAAGCTAGACCATTAGGAGTCTTCTGGAAACTTTGAAGGGGGACTTAAGGAAGATGGTTTCTACATGTGGCTGCTCTATTAATATATACACTCCAGGTCTCTAATGGACATCTTCTACCCATGGAGTAGGCAGGGAAATAAAGGCCTTCTTTTGGAATAAAGATGAAGCAATTTCATGGAGAGCAACAGAAACTATCCCAACAACTCCCTGGGTTCTGGGTAAAATCCCCTCCTAGACCCTAGCCAGGGGTTCCATGACTCACCCCTGAATAACCAGAAATGCCAACCAATACTGTAAGGGTGCTCACAGAGAACCTATTTTTTCCTTTTAAGACAGATGAGTGAGTAAGGTTAAAGAGGAAGAATAAATATGTATTCACTTACAGATCACCCTAGGGTGGGGGACAAGGTTTTAGGTGCCTCTAGCACAGATGCCATTAGATGCCACAACCCACACTCAGGGAAGCCAGACCCAACAGTGGAACATCTTCATGGCAACATTTAAGTTGGTTGGTTTGGATAAGGCCCAGAAATTGGTGGAAGGTGACTGGTTAAATAAAGAAGACCCTCCTCCCTTCAGACTTTCTGCCAAGATAGGAGAAACAATTCTAAGAAACAGACATAGATGACAGGCATGTCTCCTGGTGGAGGGCATTCTCAAGGAGGATGGATAAAGAATAGGGAAGGGGCAGAGAAAACCAGACTAGTTCTAATACATAGGCCACTGACACCAACAACTCTTGCACAGGCCCCAGCCACACTGTGGCTCTAGCTTGCCTATTAATCTCTTCCTACTCACTCTGTTCATGTCCTTAGAGTATTTTCATTTTACTAAATGGCCCAAATTTCTCATTTCATTCACATAACATAGGGATGGGCAGTCACTAGCTAGGAAGCAGGGCAATGCTAGGCCTCCCACGGGCAGGCAGCAGACAAAAGTGAGGACAATGCCTCATGTCTACTCATTACATAAATTAATTCCATGGAGAGAGTTCTGGAAAGAGAAGGAAAAATCTTAACAGGTTTCTGAAATTTGTTCCTATCTAATTAATTATATGTTATTTTATGATTATTTATATATTATACATATCAGTGTGAATGAAATTGATCCAGGGAGTTAAGAACTTCAGAGAGTCAAACACAAAAGGGGAGTTAATATAAGGTCAATTTTTACTAAGCATTTCATTGCCTTAAGCAACATAGGAATAAAATCCTTTACTCTGAGCTGCCATATTTTTCTCTAACTCAGAATATACTGGTGACTTATCTAGTCCACATCCCTTGCAAAGAAGTCTCACTATCTCACAGTAGAAACTCTTGGGAAAGAAATGCTCTAGGCTTCCTAAATGAGAAACCCATTAAAGTGTGGAGGCTTTCCCCAGAACTTCTATAACTAGCTCTGTGGGAAGTCAGACCTTGGCTAGACATTGTTGTAGAATAGAGAATTTGGCTGGTCTCTGTCCTGCTTTCTGGGGAGGCTTCTAAACCCTTAGAAATGCCCCAGTGACAAGTGTCTTTGTTATTTGTGGTGAGGCCCTGGGACCACACTCAGTTTTATGCTAATAAGGTGACCCTGGTGGGCCCCTAGACCATTTTAGAATGGGGGGTGACCATGCCGTGGAAAAACCAACCATGTGATTAGAGGGTTGGGGTCTGACCTCCCAATTCTGGGGAGAAGGAGGGCTGGAGACTAGAATTCAACCGTGTGGCCAATGATCTGATTAATAATGCTATGTAATGAAACCCCAATAAAAACTATGGACACCAAAGCTCAGGTGAGATGCCCTAAGGACACAGAAGCTTCCCATGTGGGATCCTCCCAGACCTCATCCTGCGTGTCTCTCTTCATCTGGCTGGTCCTGATTTGTATCCTTAGGATAAAGACTGTAATCCTGAATATAGTGCTTTTCTGAGTTCTCAGTTATTCTAGCTTATTATTCAAACTGAAGAGGTAATGGGAATCCTTGAATTTGTAACTATTTGGCCACAAGTACAAAAAGTCTAGGCGGGATCCCTGGGTGGTGCAGTGGTTTGGCGCCTGCCTTTGGCCCAGGGTGCGATCCTGCAGACCCGGGATCGAATCCCACGTCGGGCTCCCGGTGCATGGAGCCTGCTTCTCCCTCTGCCTGTGTCTCTGCCCCTCTCTCTGTATCTCTCATGAATAAATAAATAAAAATTAAAAAAAAAAAGTCTAGGCATCCCAGAGCTTGAAGCTGCTGTCCGAAGTGAAGGAAGTCTTCTAGAAAATTATGCCCTTAACCTGTGAAGTCTGAGCTAACTCTGGGTACTTAGTATTACAACTGAACGGCAGACATTACTCTCTCTGTGAACTCTAGAATGACAGAACCAAAAAGGGAAACTTTATGAATAATCACAGAAGTATATCAGGTCAAACACAAGATAGGATTAAAAGCCAGATCTGCAGAAACTTGAATCCAATGCTCCTTCCATTAGGACAGGCTGCCTCTATGAGCTTCGGCAAGTCAGGACACCATCTGAGCCCTGGCTTCTTCATCCACAAACAGAAATCAATGATATAAATCAAGGGTTGGCAAATTTTCTGTAAAGGGTCAGACAGTAAATATTTTAGGCTTTGAGCTACATACAGCCTCTCTTTTTTAGACACAAAAATCTTAACAATATAAAAACCATTCTTCACTCACAGGCCAGACTTGGCCACAGGCCATAGTTTGCTGAACCTTCACATAAACTAAGTTCTTCACAGTTAACAACACGATTATATCCTAACTGATACCTTAAGGAAATATTAAATATCTCCCCTATCAACAAAACAGAGCATAAAATTCCTAGTAAACAGATTCTTCGGACTTTGGTTACTGGAGTTAAGTTGATTATGCATTATCTCCTAATTTTGCATGTACTTTAAAGGTATGTAAAAGGTTATTCTCTTTGCCTCCAGAAAAATTTCCAGAAAAACAGTATGATCATCATAGAGCTTCATAACAAGAAGCACGTGTGTGTGCACAGGTGTGGGTGTATGCACACACACACACACACACACACACACACACACCTCCTTTTCCCAAAAGGGTTTCAAGTTCAACTCTGGCCTCTACTCTATATTTACAAAGATGCTTCATAATCCTTCAGAACACAGACACAAAGCAGTCCAGCAGCTGGGGAAGCACTTGAGCTGGTTATTTCTCCTAATCAAACGAACAAAATGAAAATGCAGTGCAAAGGCAAGATGTGATTATTCTAGCCCTGGCGGACACATTTCAAAGGTCTTTTCTAGACACCACTTTGCACAAACTACATCTCTCCAAATATAGCATCTGTGATCCATTTCCACCCAAGAATTGAAAAGAAAAACAAAGAGAGAGGGACACTTTTTACTGCCAATACTTATTGGCTTCTCTTTTCTCTTTTTCAGGGATAAAGAAAGTGAGAGGGGGAAGTAACTGGCCCTGAATTACTTAGGATTTGAAATATTGTTGGCTGCTACATTTATGTAAGCACATATTGGGCCCTTCCTAGATCTAGGGCGTTTTGCCAGGTAGTGGGAGGGAAAGGTGCACAGCATAGCCATGGACTTACACTTTGGTAGAAGCAAAAGAAACAAGAGAGACCAAGAAATAGGAGAATCCAGGGGACAGAGATGACTGCCAGTTCCATCTAGGGCCAAAGAACTGGGTGACTTCATGGATGAAGCACTTGAACTGGGCTTACAAAAACGAGTATGATGGTATAATTTGGTTGTGTGGAAAAAGAGTGTTCCAGCAATAATGGCATGTGAGCAAAAACACGTGCCAGCGATACTTTATTTACAACCTCATTGGCTTCAGCACCATGGGTGAAAGTGGAGCCACAGTAATTTGAGGTTTTGTTTCCAGTAAGTACAGGAGAACAAATCAGCCTTCTGTTCCTCAAAACCCATTCTATACCTTAGATAATTCACAAATGAGGAATTCTAATGTAGTGAAGGCAAATGTGTTTTTAAGGAAATATCTTTAATATCTAAAAGCATAAACAACCCACAAGACATCCTAGGTTTTACAATACTCAATTCAGAGGATTTTTCTGTATGGACTGGATTGGCTACGGCTCAAAAATACAAGCCCAGTGGGTTCTCTGTAGCAGCTCCCTGTGTTGCTAGGATAGATATTCATTACTCCTGGGGCCAGGAAACAGGGTGCAAATTAAGGACACCAACCTTAAAAATCACAATTCAGTATGCATGAATGCAGATTTTGAACAGTGAATCCTAGGAGAGGTGCAGTTTTCTCTGAAGTTGCTTCGCCTCTCCACAGCATTTGGAAGACACACAACACCTTGGCCAGGGGTGTTTAGATTCACTGAACATTATCTCACAGCCAGCTCACCTGTCCGGTGTCATCAGTGACCAACCTCTTTCTTGCTTGAGGTCATCAGCCACCTCAGAAGCCCTGACAGGATCAGCCCCTGGAAGGCCCAATGGCTTTTAAATCTGCTCCCAGACCACATGAGAAGTATAGGTGGCCAATTCAGGAAAATGAGAGCTCGTGTTACTCCTGTTTTATCCCCATGAATGTCATATGTCTCCCCTTTGATTGGGGAAACTTCCCTCAGAGAGGAAAAAATTAAGATGTTTCTTCTCAGATTGATTTCTTCTCTCCCCACCTTTCGTTCTTTCACCTCCTAAAGATCAAAAGGACAGGCAAGCTTTTTAGTGTACATCCCTGACATCATTCTCTTTCTGGATTCTAAACAATCCTTTACAAACCCACTGAGATAGCTCTTCTTCAATGAAGAAAATGCTCAAAGTCAAGCCCTCTAAGTTCTATTTTAAATACTGTAAAAAGAGGGAAAATTAATCTACAAAACCTCAAGAATTTAAAAATAGAGCTACCCTATGACCCAGCAATTGCACTGCTGAGTATTTACCCCAAAGATACAGATGCAGAAAAACTATGGGACACCTGCATCCCAGTGTTCACAGCAGCAATGTCCACAATAGGCAAACTGTGGAAGCAGCCGTGATGTCCTTAGACAGAAGAATATGTGGTCTAAATACACAATGGAATATTACTCAGCCATCAGAAAGGATGAATACCCACCATTTACACCAACGTGGATGTAACTGGAGGGTATTATGCTGAGTGAAATAAGCCAATCAGAGAAAGAATTATCATATGGTTTCACTCCTGTGGAATATAAGAAATAGTGAAAGGGACTATAAGGAAAAGGAGGGAAATTGAGTGGGGAAAAACTACAGAGGAAGACAAACCATGAGAGACTCCTAACTCTAGGAAACAAACAAAGGGTTGCAGAGGGGAGGAGGTTGGGTGGATGGGGTAACTGGGTGACGTGTACTAAGGAGGGCACTTGACGGGATGGGCACTGGGTGTTATACGTTGGCAAATTGAATTTAAATAAAATATTTTTTAAAAAATTTATTTAAGTCTCTTTATAAACAAAAGGCTAGCTTGCTTATCACTGCACAAAGTGAAGACACCTTGATATTTCTCTTGGTGATGGAGGCTCCAAGTGCATGGAAATCAAATGTCAAGAACAAGAGAAAGGCACATTCATTTGCTCCAACTATTATCCTGCTTCACATGTATATCTGCCTGTCATGTTTGCTTCTCTCCACTGGTCATGTGAACCCCACACCTTTTACTTCTATCAACAATCTTAATGTAACCTTCAAAATTACCCGCAATCAGATTTGGAAGAGCCAACAAAGAGGCCAACTTAGTTCCTATTTCCACTAAAACAACATTCTTTTCCAGTGTGATGGCTTTTCCTGACTTTCTTATTGATGTGACATTTTGTGTATCACGTTTCTTCTCAGACACAGAAGTGAGAAAGTTCCAAATACGGAAAAATCTTTAAAAAGGAGGAGTAATGCCAAAGAAATGCAGATGGAGTCCGTTAAATCCCCAGCATCCTCCACCAATTTGTGTTGCCAAACCAATCAGCTGTCTTTGCCATGTCACTGAGAGGTCATAAATAGTTATGGTAAGAAGCACAACAATATCTTGTTGAGCCTGGTCTAAGCACTCCATATGTGTTAACCCATATAATTCTCAAAACAATCATGAGGAGTGTGTTTCTTTTGGAAATAATGAGAATGAGGTAATTTACCAACTAGCTCAGTATCTATGAGTTGAATTTTGTTCCCTACTATACGAGTCATTTATTGGACCTAACTTGTAAATAATTTGGGGAGGGGGCTTCAAGGAGTTTCCTAAAATAGACAAATATTTGTTGACTGTCTTACCCTGAATAGATTTTGGGTTATTATTTTTTTTATTTAACTGAAAGTACATCCCCAGAGTCTATACATAAAACAAAGCAAAACAAAACTCCCCCAAATGCCAAGTTCACAGGCAGCATGGAGGTGACAATAGTGATTATGAGATTGGGTGCTTAAACTAGGAAAGCCAAGTCTCTAGAGATTCCAGTGCCCCAAAGGCAGGAACATATATACAAGAAAGCAGTAAATCAAGCAGGCAAGCAAAAAAGATTGAGGCAGACAGGAAGTCATTCATACATCCAAGGTTCAGAATATTCTATGTGCACAATGCCAATGTCAAACTCTCTCCCTGCATTCAGAGAACTTGTGATCTGATGAAAACAAATGGATGCAGAGTAACACAGTGCACAATGTGAACGGTTTCCTTTCTCCTGGATTTTCTTCCTTTTGGGGTGTTCTCCACCTGCCAACAACTCATCCTTAAGCTGTAGCTCAGGGTCTCTCTCCTCTGAGAAGTCTTCGCTCTTCACACATCCCCAGGTTGGGTAAGATGCCCCTCCTCAGATACAGACAAGCAAGGAATTCAGTTCCTCCAGGAGGGCATTTTTCTCAGTCTTACACAACCTATATTACGATATGCAACTGTTTAGTTTGTGCATTTTCCATGTTATAATCACTGTTTATGGATCTTTCTGACTGAAAGGTCTCCAACTGGAAAAGTATGGGCTGTGACTTGTTGATATTACTATCCTCAGCATCTGTGGGAGGGAAAGAAGGAACAGTGAACACTTGGGTATGTGGGGCCTAAGAGAAAGACTAGTACTTCCGAGTGGAGTAGAAAGGGGGGTGGTATTGGTTGGAGAGATTTAGGAGGTCTCTCACTGAAAAGCCAGCAACTGAGCTCTATATAAAGGACTCTAAAGGGTAAAACGATGGAGAAGGACGTCCACAGAGTAAGACAAAGCCATGGGTAAATATGTGATGTAAGCAGCATTCATGCAGCCTTCTGGGATGTCTTCTTAGGATTATGTTCTATTCCCCTCCATACCTGGACAGATACAGAAGAACAACAATAGCATTTAGTTTTGCTTCCCTATACAACACTGTCTCTGAAGACCAGAGCAAAGAGTAGGGAATGGAAAGACCATTTTGTTTTTTGGTGTTGTTTTTTTTTTTAAGATTTTATTTATTTATTCATGAGAGACACAGAGAGAGAGAGAGAGAGAGAGAGAGAGAGAGAGAGAGAGAAGAGGAGACACAGGCAGAGGGAGAAGCAGGCTCCATGCAGGGAGCCCGATGAGGAACTTGATCCTGGGACTCCAGGATCACACCCCGGGCCGAAGGCAAGGGCTAAACAACCGAGGCATCCCCGGAAAGACCATTTTGATAGACAAGGTGTAAGAGGCTCAATGACCAAGTGGTGAAAACATATACAAAAGTACACAGGTGGAGAGTAAAAAATGCTGTAATAGAGCTACACATTGGGGAAGGTGTTCACACAGAGGAAGGGTCTCTAGCTGTCAGTTAGTGAGCCTTGGGCACCAGAAGGACAACAGCTGATTTTAGAAGCAGATTAAAGAAATTAATGAACAAAGCCTTGCAAGTGACTGGATGACAGGAGAAGGAAAGACCAGAGGCTTGCCAATTTCTGCTGCTCTTCCTTTTTACCTATGGATTTCTGACCATTTAAGCAATTAGTTCCCCCTTGAATGAAAAGATCTTCACAACTGACTATTAAATTGTAAAGTCAATGCAATCAAATACACTACCTGTGTAGTAGGATATCCTTATGACCAGATAAGATTATCTATAAAGATGAGAATTTGAGGCCCAAGTAATAAAAGCATTACATACTACTCTTGGACAAGAGTTCAACCTACCAAAAGCATTATTTAAATAGACTGAGTAGTACAAAAACCTGCCAGAATTATCCCAAGTTCTCACTAACATCTGACATACAATCCTGGATCATAACTAAGTTTCTGTGGCATACTCCGCTTGCAAATCCTTTGCCGATGCATTAGCAGCAAAGGTGGTCACAACCAAAATCCTGTATTGTTTCCAGGGCTTTCCTTTTATTACCTTTTACTCTGCTGACAATCCAACTCAGTTCTATATATACCTGTGGCTGAAGATGTTGGGGAGAGGGAGAGAACACTATTCAAGGGACCATACCACTAAAGAATTTAGGGACCTCCTCTGAAATAGACCTCTTGGCAAGGAGATAAGTGGACTTATAAAATGGGGGGAAAGGCCCACAAAAAAATAGCTCTCCAAAAGATCAGTAAATATGATGTGACTAAGATCTGAATAGCTCTTAAAATTCTGCAATTAGTCCAAGCCAGTAAGATGGTGACAGGCCCACAGGCTGGAACTTGCCAAGCCTAGTTCTAGAGGTTCCCACTGGACCAGCATCACAGCTCTTCCATACCAACTCTGCTGCCTTCCTTCTTTTCTGTGACAGGCAGCAGATCAACACTGCTGTAAGAAGGCTCTCTCAGCTCAATCCCATGCCACCCCACGTCTACTTTCATCTTTCAGAGGCATTGCCCCTTAGAAACCTCTTCTACTCCTAACCCCATCTCAGTGTCCATGGTCCCTAGATCTAGTGTGCCCTGGTTGCAACTTCCATTTTTCCATTCACAGAAAGAGCAGTTTCTGCTTTCATGTGAATAATCACAGCAATGGCTGAACTGCTATATAGTGGATTGACATATGTACCAACAGCAAAGTGAAATACACAGTACTTGCAAAGAGATAGCCAGGCAACAAAGGATCGAGCACCAGTAATAAAAAGACCATCCCATTTACCCTAGAGAGGCACAATCCAGAGGATCCAGGAATAGAAAGACAAATCACCAGTGAAGCTCTCCAAGTGTTTAACAAGGCCAATATCAGAAGTACACATTCCGTGAGGAAATAATTCAATTTCGATCTTCAGCCCTGACACACATGGAAGGCCCTCAAAGCTAGTTGGCAGAGCAAGGGATAAGGTTATTGGAACTTATTTTCTTTTTTTTTTAATTTAATTTTATTTTTTTAATAAATTAATTTTTATTGGTGTTCGATTTACCAACATACAGAATAACACCCAGTGCTCATCCCATCAAGTGTCTCCTTCAGTGCCCGTCACCCATTCACCCCCACCCCCCGCCCTCCTCCCCTTCCACCACCCCTAGTTCATTTCCCAGAGTTAGGAGTCTTTATGTTCTGTCTCCCTTTCTGATATTTCCCACACATTTCTTCTCCCTTCCCTTATATTCCCTTTCTTAAGACATATTTCTCTTTTTTTAGGATTTTATTTATTTATTCATGAGCAACACACAGAGGGAGAGAGGCAGAGGGAGAACCAGGCTCTCTGCTGGGAACCCAATGCAGGACTTGATCCCAGGCCCCCAGGATCACATCCTGAGCGGAAGGCAGATGCTCAACCACTGAGCCACCCAGGTGCCCCATAAGACATACTTCTTAAGAAAAACGCAAATAAAGCACAACTGCTTTTCAAGTACATGGTTTGAAATGTATTGCCTCAAATCTTTGTAAGTAGAGATGCTTTATTTAAACCTCATTCCCCAGACTATATCAGGTGTTGCTTAGATTCAAACATCTCCTTGTCCAGCCTCATCTCTCACTGCTGCAGCAATCACTCAAACTTGGGACCTCTTGGACCATTTGCAGCAGCTGAACGAGGTCAGTTCTCTTTATCACAGTGTGACGCCCATGGCTCCTAATTCTTTCTTCACTTGGGAAGCGACATATAGGAGACAGTAGCCACAGAAGGGCCCATGCTGGGACCCTGCCTCCCCATGCTTCCCCAGCTCCTGCATTTGTGAGCACACCTTCCTATGCACCTTTACCCTTCCCACTCTTGCTTCTCTTCCCCGCTGGTTGCATTAATCTCTCAACAGATTGCTAGGTCCACCTTGATCTGTGCTTTCAGAAGACAGACAAATCTTGACCCAGAGACTTCCAGGCATTGAGGCAGAGTGCACAGAAGATGTCAGGGGGCCAAGCAGTTGACTGGAGGCATCATCCTGGCCACAGCATATATACTGAAATTCTATTATGGCTGGTAATACCTTTCTCTCTATTGAAAACCTATTTTAGGGCAATCATGGCCTTACCTAGTCCAGGGCTAAGGTGGAAGCAGTGCAGTAACCTCAGCACACAAGCAGATACCAGATACCAAAACAATGTATCATACTCATGTACTGAATAAAAAACAAACCTGATCATTTTATTCCTGATTAGATTTTTACCACTTTCTGCTGAAACAATATAGTATGAAATCCAAGGGGGAAAGCTTGATTTACTTTAAATAGTGTGAACTTTAATGATGAGGAAAATATTTCTCAACTTTAATTTTCTGAAATATTATTTATGTAAATTCCTTCTTTTTGTACATTTCATAGGACATGCATCTCTAAGCTTTATCATTGCCAATGTGTACAGAGAACAAAAATATAAGCATATGATGTAAAAAATCCACATAATTCAAACATGTAATGTTTGACAAAGATGATAAAAAGTAACTTTATTCTTCACTCCATGGATTATAGGGGAACACATTCATAAAAGCCAATGGCACCCATGGTGTTTCCTATTCCTCTCCATTCTCAAACCATACCTCCCCCTGGATATTTTCTCTGCCAGAACTTTCTCCTCTATTGGCTTTAATTCTCTCTTCCTCTTAGAGGATAACTTGAACTTTCAGAGAAAGTCTTGCTTTGGGGTCCTTAAAGTCAAAGACTGTCTTATTTCCCTAGAACTCTCTGGCATTTACCATGTGCTTAAATTGAATAAATGGATTGTCTTTATATTGTGGAGGGCAGGAAATCCCTCCAGGAATGACTGGCCTGAATTAGAAGTAGTTCAGCATCCTCCCTTGCAATTACTTCCCAAATATTTTGGTTTATCTTTCAATCCCACATCCAGGCTGTCAGGAAATACCATCAGTTCTACCCCCGCTCCTAACCTGAACGGATCCTGAATTAAGACTACTTCTCTTCCCGTCGGCTCCTGCTGCCCCAGATCATCCTGTCACCATTCCTCACCTGGGCACTGCAGTAACTTCTTAACCCATCCTCCTCCTGCCTTCCACACAGGAGGCAGACTCATATTTTTAAATGCAACCCCAGATCTGGTGAACCAGTTTTCCACTACGCTTTGAGTAGCAAGCAAACTCCCCACCATGGGCTAGCAAGGCTCTATCCCAGACACACAGTTCCAGAGGTGGGACTCCCTTCTTCTACAACTTTACTTGTCTGGTTTCTTATTGCTTGGGTCTCTGCTCAAATGTCAGATCTTTAAAGAATTCTTCTTTAATCATGCTATCTACAGTAGTTCTCTCCTTTGGTCATTTGTTATCCAGGCTTTCTTTAGAGTAGTGATAACCCTTATAAGTATCATTTATCTACGTGTCATCTGTCTACCCTCTAGAATTTAAGCTGCATTAGCTGAGCTTTTCTTGTTCTCTGCTCTCCCTCTGGTGCCTGATACATATGTTTGGTACTTACCTTTTGAATGATTCGATGAATTCAATCTGCTTTAAACAAGTCTTAGCAAATCTACCCAACTCTGTTGCTAAGGTTTATCAAACACCTGGCATATATCAACATTACCCCTATCATCACTTCTTTTCACTATCACCGTAAGTAGACATATTGTCACTTGGTAGGCCAGGCTTTGGGCCTTGCTTTACTAGTTTCCCAAACCCATAATGTTTTTTTTTTGTTTTGTTTTTTTTGTTTTTTTTTTTAAAGGTTTTCTTTTTTTTTTTTAATTTTATTTATTTATGATAGGCACACAGTGAGAGAGAGAGAGGCAGAGACATAGGCAGAGGGAGAAGCAGGCTCCATGCACCGACGTGGGATTCGATCCCGGGTCTCCAGGATCGCGCCCTGGGCCAAAGGCAGGCGCCAAACCGCTGCGCCACCCAGGGATCCCCCATAATGTTTTATCTATAATTTAAAGCTTAATATATAAGATTTGACCCCTTTATCTGAGTGATGAAAATAATACCTACTTTGCCTAATAATTGTATAATGCTAAGGCTGAGACCTTGAGTTTGAAAAAGGTAAGTAAACTACAAAGTTCTGTAATAAAATAAGGAAGTTATTATAAAATCGCAGAATACAGTCATTAGTGACTGTGTGCTAATAATTAAACTTCCATTTCCTAAGACCTCCCTACCAACTGCCAGATGCTGCCCATATAAACCCATATTTAATTCACAACCACCCTCTGAGAGTTATCGTCACCCTTTAACAGATGAGAAAATTGAGGACCTGTGAGGTTTAAGAGCTGATCAAGGTCATTTAACTCATGGGTGATAATATCCAAAGTTCAGATCTAGTTCTGCCTGGTTTCATTGATCAGGCTTTGAAATTAGACAATATTGTTTTATAAAGATGTTACATAATAATAAAAAAGTCATCCAAGAATCTATATAATATTATTGGCAGGAGCAAATGGAAGAATTTTTAATGTAAACACAATGACACAGTGAGAGAGTGATCAAGTCACACAAGGCAGCCAGGGGAGTTCTTCTGGTGTTCTGAGTGTCCCCGTGGTGCCCACCTGCATTTCTGAAATAGGCAGAAGCCCATGCATTACCCATCAACGCCATGGAGAACATAAAACAAACACCTGTGTCCAAATGTGGTCCAAATGTAAGAATAAAGGGCAACAAAAAGTTCCAGCAACTTGAAGAAATATGCTAAGTAAGAAGACAGGGTTTGAAAAAGGAGGCACATTGAGACAAAGCTGCACATGTTTCAAGTTACTTGGTCAGTTACGTCAAACAATTTACCCAAACATAATTTCTGAAAATAAATGTGCTAGAACAGTTCTTTTTGGCTTCTTAGTTGGCCTATGTAACGTTCAAAATGAGACTTATTTACTTCCCATTTTGAATTTTGTGATTACCTTGAGGACAACTTGAAATCAGAGATTTGAAAAAACATTAAGCAAAAGTTCAAAGTCAAAAGCTAATGATCTAATAAGCAAATTAGGCTGCTTTATAGGAAAATTAAAAATAATATAGCCAACCCCAAAAGAGAATTCTTTGAAGAAGATATAGAATTATATTTTATACATGAAACATACAACGACTCATCGTTCCAAAGGCCTCGCTCCACATATGTGTTTGCCCGAGTCAGTGCTCTTTCTCTTTCTCACTGTCCCTACTATTGTGTGGAGCACTCATCTGCCAAGTGGCTGCTCCCGTAGGTTAGAAACACAGTCTTTTTTTTTTTTAATTTTATTTATTCACAAGAGACCCAGAGAGAGAGGGAGAAGCAGGCTCCATGCAGGGAGCCCAATGTGGGACTCAATACCGGGACCCCAGGATCACACCCTGGGCCGAAGGCAGGTGCTAAACCACTGAGCCACCCAGGGATCCCCAGAAGCACAGTCTTACAGTAAATACAAAACTACTCAACTCTACCGAAAGCCCACACACCTGACACTGATGTTGTTAATACAACAATCTCATCACAACAGCCATACCAGGTGTTACTCAAGTCTAATCCAAAGTCCTAAATCCACTTGATGAAAGCAAAGAACAGATCTCACCATCTTCCCAATCCCAAACACACTCTCCTGAGAGGTGCTGGATACAGGTGCCAAATTTTTTTATAAGGACAAAGTTCTAAATTAAAGAGCTATTAACTGATATGGTTGTAGTCATCAAACAAAAAGGTCACAGTGCCAAGAGAGCACTTGCTAAATAACTGAACATCAGCTCCCATGATGCCTCAAAGCCAACATAATGCCCTCTCTGTCAAGAGTCATTATTCCCAAGAACTTCTCTGTATTTATTTAGTTTATATATATTATATATAATATATACAGTTCTTTTTATATTATTATATATAATAATATTTATATTCCAACCAGGAATTCTTCTAAGCTGGTCCACTTAGAGTCTTGATTTCATGTTTCAGATCACAAGGGCAGTCCCCATGTCCACCCTTCCTTTTACCAATATTACTCCTATGCCTTAGAATTCTAGTTAAATACTATAGTTTCCTTGACCAAAAAATCACACATTAACCTGATAAACTTTTCTTTTCCTACTGTGCTTTTCACAGCTCATGTTGAAAATTTTTACTATTTTAAGGTTGCCCTCAAGTTTTTATCATTGAGAAGCACTGTAAAGACCCTCTGTTAATTTCTCCAGCAGGTATAAATATCCCAAGCAGAGTACTGACAAGTATTATTACGAATAACCAGAAAACCAAAGATTATTTCATTGTGGCTATCCAAAGCGCATTAAATATGGCTATTTCTGAACATTTTCCTTATAACACAATTTGTGTGTGCATGTATAAATTCTGAATAATAAGAATAATATTGATCAGATAACAGAGACTAACCCCGTGCTGTCCAATATGGTAGCCACCAGCCACATGTGACTACTGAGTACTTGAAATACCGCTAGTCAGAATTGAGGTATGCTAGAAGTAGAAAATACACAGCAGATTTTGATTATTTTTATATTTAAAAAGGAAGTAAAATGTCTCAATTTTTCATATTGACTACACACTGAAATAACATTTGGGATACATGGACTTAAAAGAAATACACTGTTAAAATACAAATATGCTCATATTAGATTTATATTTCACAACACTGGGTTGGCAGTTGTAACTTCATTATTATCTTACCTGTCAACACAGTGCATAGCCTGCCTCACCCCTCAAACTCACAACTTGTATCTAAAGGAGAAAAAGTAATTTTACTTATTTTTTTCTTAAAGATTTTATTTATTTACGAGAGACACAGAGAGAGAGACAGACATAGGCAGAAGGAGAAGCAGGCTCCCCAATGGGGTATTCGATCCCAGGACCCTGAGATCACACCCTCAGCTGAAGGCAGACGCTCAACCACTGAGCCACCCAGGCACCCCGGAAAAGTAATTTTAATACCAGCTTCAGGAAAACTTAACAGGGAAGATAGATCTATACCCAGAATCACTGCCTAATGCTGAGTACCAGCACTTTCTCTAGCTACAACTTAGCCTACTGGTAAATACTCCGCTAGCGGTGATTTAGACACCAAAATGCCTGTCTGTAGAGAAACCCAAGTTGATGTAAGAGTTTTTCACTAATATCAAAACAGGTTTTTTTTTCTTTTTTTTTTTTTTAACAGTTTTCTTATACAAAAACTTTAGTTCTGCCTTAGAGGTAAGCCCATATTTTGTTTATTCTTGTTTCTAGGAAGATTAACAAATTAGGCGTCTCCTATAACTCAGAGACAATTAGAGGAAAAAAGATCATTATAGTCAACCACACGTCAGTTAGAAGTGACTGTCCACAGCGAGGAAGGGCACAGAACTTCACAGGCCCCACAAGTGTACCACACACAGCAACCCTTAGGCCATACGTTAGAGAGAGTATGTAGCTCTAAAACCCAGCCACAAAGACAACCCTTAAGTAAACACCCAATAATCACTTATTTCACAATGACCATTTGAGTCCTTAAGAAAAGTCTGTGTAACACTTTCCTAGGAGTCCTGATGCTTTGCCCAAAGTTATTTTTAACTCGAAAGCTTCCTATTATGTGTGGATAAATATTTTTTCAAAACAATGTTAATTTATCAAAACTACATTTTTTAAAAGATTTTATTTATTTCCTTGACAGAGAGAGAGAAAGAGCACAAGCGGGGAAGCAGCAGGCAGAGGGAGACAGAAAAGCAGGCTCCCCACCAAGCAAGGAGCCTGATGAGGGACTTGATCCCAGACACTCAACCACTGAGCCACCCAGGTGCCCCAAAACTACATTTTTTAACAACTTTAAAAACTTAATTTAGTATCTCTGATAAAGCTAAAGAAAATATTTGCTGTTTTAAATATTTAAGATCTTCCTACAAATATAAAGTGTTTAAAACAATATACAATAGTATACCTTATAAAGACATCCATGTCTATAAATACATTTATAGCCAGTGAATTACTACTTAGTACTTATACAAACTTAAGTAGCATATCAATCTTCAATACCTCTTATCTTTAATAGTTAATAATTATTTATTTAATTATTTAATAATTAGCATCTTTAATACCTCAAGCATACTATATGGATATTTGATTTATACAAAAAGTCATAGTGGACATAAAAACCAGTCATAAGATTATAAGGGAAGAAAAGCACCTAAATAAAATTTAGTAGAAAAAAATCAAGATAATATTCTATGGCATACAAAGAATAGAATGTAACATCCTTTTTCTACCTTCAAAAGGGACGATGCCAGAGCTAAGTGTGCAGCAGTCACCTACTTTTCCATACCTTGTGTCACAGCTGTCACTTGTGTGACTACCACTTGAGCTAGGCTGTGTGCTTCCACTAAGTTCTCTAACTAAAACTTGTGGACTTCTTAAATTCATGAAGATGTATTTGCTTACAGAAGAGGACAGCTCTTCCCTTTTTAAACTCTATATTGAGATTTTAAAACCTGAACCCAGCATGATGTCTGTGTTTTGGGTAGTGTGTGACTTCCTGCTACTGTAAGAACCATCCAGTGAGATGATGGCCAAGCAACTGGCTCCCTCAAACTATTCCATGGTAAGCCCAAGAAGTGTAAGCTAATTAAGAAGACAACAAATATACATCAACAATGAAATATAAGTTAAAATGAAATTTTATCTCACAAATTGATAGTTTAAAATACACCAATTGGATTTCTGTTTCTGGCTCTGAGGAGTATAAGAAGGTCCAGACTAGCACCCTTCCACTAATGATTAGAAAACTAGAGAAAACATAGGAAACAACTATTTTCTGATATCAAGTGACAGGTGGGTGGTATAAGTAATCCTTCAGAGAAGAGAAACAAACAAGGTGAGCCCTATGATCATAGCTTTCTGCCTAAAAACAATTTCCAGACCAAAGTGCAGTGGGCAGAGAACCCAAAAAAACCCTTACAGTTTTGGGACACCTGGGTGGCTCAGCGGTTGAGTGTCTGCCTTTGGCTCAGGGCATGATCTGGGTCTGGAGATCAAGTCCTCCATAGGGCTTCCTGCAGGGAGCCTGCTTCTCCTTCTGCCTATGTCTCTGCCTCTCTCTCTCTGTCTCTCATGAATAAATAAATAAAATCTTAAAAAAAAAAAAAAGGTTCATCTTGAATCTTCAGCTAAATTCCACTCTGGACATACATATGGCAGAACTCATCAAGGCCAGGGAAAGAATAATTACCAAGGAACTGTCAGAAGAATAATTTTAAGAGGTCACACAAAGCCAGGAAATTGTTAGAGGTGTCAGGAACCACGGTGGAGAGGCCTCATTGACTACACTGGGAATCATGTCTGAACTGTGAGACTAGAATATGCCTCTAAGAAAAGCTACTCTAGGCTCATTGTATAATAGCTTAAAAACTAGCTTAAATAGGATCAAATTAATCTACAAATAACTAAGCAGAACAAAGCCCAAAAGTCCTGATAGGAACTAAAATCTAGCACTCACTTCATCATGTATGGTATTTTTTTTTCATGTATGGTATTTAATCAAAATTACTAGACATGCAAAGAAACAGAAAACCCATATGAAACAAATGATTCAAAATCAAAAGATAAGTCAGTCACGGAAACGGGCCCATAAGTGAGAACAATGTGGAATTACAACACAAAGACATTAAAACAACTCATATAAGTAGATGCAATATGCTCAAGGATTTATTTTTTCAAGATTTTATTTATTTATTCATGAGAGACACACAGAGAGAGGCAGAGACATAGGCAGAGGGAGAAGCAGGCTCCATGCAGGGAGCCCGATGTGGGACTCGATCCAGGCATTCTGGGATCACGCCCTGAGCTGAAAGCCGATGCTCAACCACTGAGCCACCCAGTCATTCCATGTTCAAGGATTTAAAGGGAAAAAAGAATATGAGATTAGAAATGAGATATAATAAACAGACTTCTAAAGATGAAAACTAGAATATCTGAAATGAGATGATGCTGGGTAGGGTTAAAATCCAAAAAAAAATCATGAATTTGAGGACATAGCCACAGACCTATCCAAACTGAAGCACTGAGAAAAATATACCAACAGAACATCGACGACATGTGAGGCAGTAACAGGGGTCTACAGTATATACAGATGGAGTCCCAGGCACAAAAACGGGTCGGGGGTGGCAAGGAAGGAAAGGACAGAAACAGGTGAAGACATAATTTGGAAAAATATTTCAGATTTAATAAAAACTATAAACCCAAAGGTCCAGAATCTCAATGAACCCCAAGCAGGATAAACTAAAACACAACAAGGCATATCATATTCAAATAACAAAACCAGAAATAAAGAGAAATATCTTAGCCAAGAAAGACAGTGCATACTGAAGAACAGAAGAACTTTCTCAGACTTCTCATCAGAAACTATGAAAGTCTAAAGAAAATGGAGTATTTCACTTTTTTAAATGTTAATTTTGAATGTCCTATCAATATCTTTCAATAATGAAGGTGAAATAAAGTTTTTTTTTTTCACACAAGTGAAAGCTTACAGAACTTAGGTACTACAAGTTAAAGGAAGTCCTGTAGTCTAAAGAAGTCTATCAGATGGAAATTGATCCCACACAAAAACAAGGAAGGCCTAAAGCTGGAAATATAGGTAAGTGAAATATTTCCTCTACAAATTTCTAAAAATTATTTGAGAGTATAATAGTGTATTGCGGGAATTATACTTAGAACTAAAATGGAGGAAGCCCGGGTGGCTCAGCAGTTTAGCACCGCCTTCAGCCCAGGGCGTGATCCTGGAGATCCAGGATCGAGTCCCACGTCAAGCTCCCTGCATGGAGCCTACTTCTCCCTCTGCCTGTGTCTCTGCCTCTCTCTTTCCTCTCTGTGTCTCCCATGAATAAATAAACAAAATCTTTAAAAAAAAAAAAGAACTAAAAAGGATAGTGCAACAGATAAAGGGGGAGTGAATAAAAACATAGTATAATAAGGCATTTATATTAGACATAAAACACTATTGTTATTCAACAGAAAGCAACAAGTGAAAAGATACACATAGGAAATCCTGGAGCAAATATAAAACAAAAAGCTACAGTTAATAAGCCTAGAGTGAAGATAAAATAGAACACCTAAAATGCACAATTAATACTGTTTTAAAAAGCAGTAGACAATAAAAATTAATTTATAATAAAAAAATAAATAAAATAAAACCAACAGAAAATAAAAAAAAAAAAGCAGTAGAAAAGTAAAGAGCAAAGAAGAGACTGGATACAAGTAGCAAGATGAGAGACTTAAATCTAACCACAATGATACCTACATTAATTATAAATGGCCGACATACTCCAATTTATTCAATTGTCAGACTGAATAAAAAGATCTAACTGTAGGCAATCTGCAAGAAATCCACCTTAAATATAAAACAGGTTAAATGGGAATTGGAAAAAGTCATCACACAGACCATCAAAAGAAAGCTACAGTATCACAGCATCAGACAAAACAGGTTTTTCAGGGTAAAAAGGTACATTTCATAATTATAAAAATGGCAATATACCAAAAGGACTTAATCCTAAACACTCATGTATCTAATAACAGATCTATGAAGCAAAACCATTAGATCTGCAAGGAGAAATAGGCAAAGCCACAGTATACTTGAGAGACTACAATACTTCTCAGTAGTTGATACAACAAAGAAAGAAATCAATAGTGAAAAACAAGATGTGAACAACACTATAAAGCAACCTGACAACACTTCTAGAACACTCTACCCAACATATGAGAAACACACACAGGCCATTCAACAAAATGAACTATATTCTATACAAGTCTCAACACATTTAAAAGAGCTGAAATGATCTAAAATGTGTTCTGACCACAATTAAATATAATAGAGAGCTCTCTAAAAATGTTTGAAAATTAAACACACTTCTAAACTGTAGGTAAAAGAATATTTTAAAAGAGAAATCAGGAAATATTTTGAACTGAATAAAAATACAGCTCTAGTTTGGGGCCAGGAGGCAAAGCAGCAGTCTGAGAAGTAGACACATGAAAATATTTAAAATGACAACATTCTTTGCTTTTCTTGGGATTATTTAGGAGAAAGGTAAGTGAGATATATAAAAATACATTCTGGGTTGCGTTGCAAGCACCAAGAGTTATGAAGAATGCCTTCAGCAGTTGTACACCCTGGCCTTCTGCACGTGTCAGGACCAGACGAGGCAGCCGTAGACATGTGGATAAGGGAAGAAACAGGCAGAGGAGGCAGTCCAGCAAGACAGAAGTGAAACCAAAGTATAAGTAATACCAACACTGACATCTGGAGCACATATTGTGCTTTATATTCATATCCTCTCATTTATAGCAACTCCAGGAGGTAGACATTAACTTCATTTTCTATATAGGAATCTTGTAAGCTGGTTACCTTGTTCAAGTTCACAGTAGCTGTAAGAGCTGGGAAAAGAGTCAGAATCCAAGTGCCTCATCACTGCCTACTTGAGAACCCACAGATGGTTCTTCTATGAGTGTACATCTCCGGGCATCCCACAGTCTTGTCCCATCAAGTTCACTTGGTCTTCCCACAAATCCACCAGCCACACTCATGCTTTTGCTCCTGCTCTGCCCAAATGCTTCCCTCCCAAGCCGTGCTCTACATGAGCCTTCCTCACTGAGACCAAAGAGTCCTCCTCTATAACCTTTTCATGGCCTGTTTAGAATTTAAATTGTCTTTCTCTTATACTGTCTCTATTTAAGGAGCATAGTGAGAATATATCAATATGTGAAGATGTATATTTTAGGTCAAAGAAATTTTGTAAATGCTTGACTAAAGTCAGCATACCTCAATTCCATCAATATAACCAGTGTCCACTTGTGCTCAGGATAATGTGGCGCAAAGATGGAGATGACACTGCCCTTCATGGATACCCCAGTTCAGGGGTGAAGGAACTCTATACACAAGTGATTTCCAAAGAGAATATCAAGTGCTACAAGGAACTCAGGTACCAGGGTCCCTGGAAACACACCAGGTGGCCTCCTAACTAAGTCAAAGGAGTTCTCAAAGAGGGTAAATAGCTAGGCCCATATTTAAAGACAGAGAGGGTGCAACAGGACATTCTGGATAAAAGCAGCAATATGTGTAATTTCTGCAACGTGATAACAAATATGCAACATTATGTTCTGGAGGCTGCAAGAAGATCCACATGGCTAGAACACAAAGTATGTGTCATGCTTTGACGGGAGAGAAGAGCAGAAAGTAGAAACCCAAATCTGAAGGGCCTCGAAATCCATATGAGGTCATCTGGATATCATAAGCTACCTGAGAGGTAAAAATTGAAGAAGGGAAAAAAGATGTAATCATCTTGTCAGTACTGAGCAAAGTCACCCTGCTCGGGTCAGAGAGGGAGAAGAATAAAGCCTGTGAAGGATGAGGAGGGAGATAGACAGGTTAAATCATCACAGTGGTCAACCATGGAAGAGACAGTGGAAGAACTGAAGGCAGCAGAGAATTCTGGAAAATCACTAAGTCATTAGACTCAATAGGGTTACCATCTGAAAGAGAAAAAGCAGCACCAGGAAGGACACTGGTTTGGGGCCTGAGCAATTGATGGGGAGACCATCAAGCACAGTGGAAAGAATAATGTTGGGGTGTCTGAGTGGGTGAAAGGATGCCAAGGGAGGAAAGCATGAAAGAAACAGAAAGAGGGAGTTTGTTGTTTAGACATGTTAAGTTTGTGGTTTCTACCTTCAAGCGGAAATATTCAGTATACATTTAGGCATTTGTGCACAGAGGCTGAAGTCGATCTGAACTAGAGCTTCAGGAATCCTGAGCACGGATAAAGGATCCGAAGCCTGGCAGTGGTGGCCACCAGGGTAGAAGGAGAGACTGGTAAATGAGAAAAACAAGACCGGCATTGGATGCATAGAGTGCTGTGGCTTAGAGGGAATGCAAGCTTTAAATGCTTATATTAAAAAAGAAAAAAATGTCTAAAATAAATGAGCTAATAAAGCTTTTACCCTCAGAACCTAGAAAGAGCAAATTAAACACAAAGTAGAGAAATATGGAAGGGGGAAAAAAACAATTAAGAACAAAATAAATCATAACAACTGACTGACAAAAGATTTATAACACATACATCTGCAATTGTGAATAGAGTAAAAATGCTTACAAAGTAATAACAAAAAGAAAATGTTTACATATAGGCACTTTGTATATCTTTGCATATACCTGAATTCAAAAAATTACCTGGTATAATGTCTTTTTTAAGGGGTGGCTGGGGAAAGCTTTCTATTTTCCTAGGTCATATTTAATTTTATCTTTCTTATATTCAGGTATATACAAAGATTTTGTTCTCAGGTATATACAGCAACCTCAAATTTTGCCAGCCATTAATCTTGCACCCAGTTGCTACATTCCAACACCCTGATGGGCTCTGGCATGAAGGCCTCCTTTGGCTGCTGGGTTAGCACAAAGCTAATAGAAAAAAGTTCACGAGGGGATCCCTGGATGGCTCAGGTTTAGTGCCTGCCTCTGGCCCAGGGTGTGATCCTGGAGTCCTGGGATCGAGTCCCACATCGGGCTCCCTGCATGGAGCCTGCTTCTCCCTCTGCCTGTGTCTCTGTGTCTCTGTCTCTCTGTGTGTCTCTCATGAATAAATAAATAAAATCTTAAAAAAAAAAAAGTTCTCGAGGGAAAGGGGAGGGGCAAACAGGAAAAGTTATGCCCAAAATTTGTGAAGGAGACAGAAGACAAAGTTTCCAAGTCTAAGTTCAACAACTTATTCACTCCCAAATCACTGTCCCCTTACTGGGGCCAACAGACCATCTTCTCTTAACATTAGGCAATACAGAGTTCAATTTAAAAAAAAAGTCTGTGTATGCAAAAGGTTGTATAAAAAGAGGCCTTGTGTCTTGGTCTCACCCTTAAAAGAGATATTTGGATTCTGCACTTGTTTAAACTTAATTCTTTGCCCCGTTTCAAATGAGTCTCTAATTTGAGCTCACTTTATTGTGCTAACTGTATTAATGGCTTTAAATCATTCCAGATAGGCAACATTTTTCTAAACAGAACACAAACAATAATCTTTGAAGTAACCTTGATCAATTTGAATTCATTAAAATTAAGAACTTTGATTCATTAAAAAAATAGTACAAAATGGAAGAGGCAAGACACAGACTGGAAAAGGATATTTGCAATATGTATATCTGACAACAGACTTGTGCCCAAAATAAAGAATACATACAAAACAACAAGAAGTAAAGACAAGATGAGCAAAAGGCTTATTCACAGAGAATACCCAAATGGCCAATAAGCACACGAGCAGATGCTCAATCTCACTTATTAGAGGAATGCAAATTAAAACCACAGAGGATGCACTAGACATCCACACATGTGGATTAAAAAGAGAGGCAGGGGTGCCTGGGTGGCTCAGTTTGTTAAGGTCTGACTCTTGATTTCAGCTTGGGTCATGGTCTCATGGGTCATGAGATCCAACCCTGAGTCGGGCTCCATGCTCAGCATGGATTCTCTCTTCCTCTCTCTCTGTCCTTCCCCATTCTCTCTCTCTCTCTCTCTCTCTCTCTCTCTCTCTCTCTCAAATAAATAAATAAATAAAATATTTTTATAGAGAGATACACTCTTCATGTTCACAGGACAAGGGTAAATTGCTGGGAGAATATAAATCACTTTCACCACCCTAGAAAACTATTTGGCAGCTTCTAAAGTATATATCTATTCCATGAGTTACTCCTGTGTATTTTGTCCAAGTTATATCCACAGAAAATACATACAAGAATCTTATTCATAATAGAAAAAACAAAACAAACAAACAAACAAAAACCCTCAGGGGGATACCTGAATGGCTCATCAGTTTAGTGCCTGCTTTCAGCCCAGAGTGTGATCCTGGAGTCCAGGGATCGAGTCCCACATCAGGCTCCCTGCATGGAGCCTGCTTCTCCCTCTGCCTATGTCTCTGCCTCTCTCTCTCTGGGTCTTTCATGAATAAATAAATAAAATCTAAAAAAAAACCCTCAGATGTCCATCAGCAAGGAAGTAGATAAACAAATAGTGATCTATCATACAGTAAAACATTCACATTACTAAATCTCACAGACATTACTCTGGCTGAAAGAAGCCAGACAAAAGAGTATATCCTGTAAAATTCCATTTAATTGAAGTTTGAAGGCAAATAAATCTATGGGTGATAAAAATTAGAACAGTGATTACATCTGGCAGGGAGAGGACAGAGGGGTACAAGGGATCTTCTAAGGTGGAAATAGTCTACATTTTTATTTGGGTATGGACCACAAGCATGTAGATACATAAGTATTCACTGAATTAAATACTCTAGATTTGTATGCTTTATGTTAAATCTCAAAAAGCCATTAAGATAAAATATCCCAAATGCATTTATCCTTCAAGTGACTTATTTTACTTATAATATTTTATCATTCCGCAGATATTTGCTGATCTGATCACCTACTGTATGCCAGTCACCCTTCTTGGCACTAGAGCAATGAGCAAAACAAACAGAAGTTCATGCCCTCATGGAGCTTACACTCTAGAGGGAAAGGAGACAACAAAGAAAAAAAGTTGTATAGTATTTATAAGTAAATAGCAAAAAAATTCTAAAAGGGGATGAGGATAGGGAATGGGGGCAAGCAGATTACAATCTAGGCATTGACCTCACTAAAGTGCTGTTTAAATCAAACCATGAAGGACAGGCACATGCAATAACTTACACGTATAGTTTTTTAATTATGGTAAACATTTATCTTAATCATTTGTAAGTGTATAGTTCAGCAACATTAAGGACATCCACACTGTTGTACAGCCATATTGCAGAACTGGAACCCTGTGCCCATTATTTTTTTTGAAGATTATTTATTTATTTATTCATGAGAGACACACAGAGAGAGGCAGAGACATAAGCAGAGGGAGAAGCAGGCTCTTTGAAGGAAGCCCGATGTGGGACTCGATCCCAGGACCCCAGGATCATGCCCTGAGCCAAAGGCAGACACTCAACTGCTGATCCACCCAGGTGCCCCCTGTACCCATTAAATACTAAGTCCCAGTCCCCTTCCCAAGCCCCTGGCCACCACCCTTCTACTGTCTGTCTCTACGAATTTGACTGCAGGCACCTCTTACAAACAGAATCCTATAGTGCTTGTCTTTCGTGACTGCCTATTTCACTTAGTACAATGTCCTCAAGGTTCATCCAGGCTGCAGGCTGTCAGAATTCCCCTCCTTTTTGAGGCTGAATAACATCCCACTATGGAAATACCACATTTGTTTATCCACAGATGGACACCTTGGTTGTTTCCACCTTTTGGCTATTGTCAATGTGTGTGCAAGCATCTCAAAGGCCCTGCTTTTAATTCTTTGGGGTCTATACCCAGATGCAGAATCGGTGGCTCATGTGATAATTTCACATTTAAAACCATGAGGAACAGGCACCTGGGTGGCTCAGTGGTTGAGCATCTGCCTTTGGCTCAAGTCATGATCTTGGAGTCCCAGGATGGAGTCCCGCATCAGGCTCCCCACAGGGAGCCTGCTTCTCCCTCTGCCTGTGTCTCTGCCTCTCTGTTTGTGTGTGTCTCATGAATAAATAAATAAACAAATTGTGAGGAAGCTCAGCCTGCTTTCCACACAGCAGTGTGCTTTTACCCTCCTACCAACAGTTCATGTGGGCTCCAATTTCTCCACATCCTTGCCAACACTTGTTCTTTTCTGGGTTTTTTAAAAAATATGTTATAGTAGCCATCTTATAGGATGTGAGGCACTTTTTTTTTTTAATTGTATTTCCACGCCATCGTTGTGAAGTACAGACTCACATTCCTGGAAATGGCAGCAGTCTGTCCTCCCAAGTCAGCTTACCTGAAATTTACTATCCCTCCGACTTTTATTAGAGTTTCTATTGTCTGCAAAGGTTTCAAGGGGGGAAAAATCCAATAAAGGTCCTATTCGCCCTTCAACGGATCTCAAGGAAATGACAATATTTCTGCTTAAGATAATTTTAATATAAAAATAAATATCCACCTGCATTTAGAATTAATCCTGGTCTTTATAGCTTGAAATTCTTCATTTCTAATCAGTAGGTTTCATTTGTTATACATAATAGTACAAGAAAAATATCTACCTCAGAGTTATAAGGGGAAAATAAAACTGAAAAAATTAATCTAACCATTGAAAAAAAATTATACCTAAGGGCATTTTCTAGGGTTGAGTATTTGTTGACTATGGCAATTTTCCCATCATCCAATACTATTTATATAAAGTAAGTATGAGAGGATCATAATTGGTGTCGAAGTTGCAAAACCCTGAGTCCCCATGTTGTAGCCAGGTTGAAAACATGAATGAGGAGACAGGTCATGAATGAGAAGACCAGACAAGTTAAGCAGCAAAGCTCCCAGAATACTTCGAAGCACAGCCCGCATGGACTTCCTCATCACACACACTTGGCATCCAGAGGTCAGTTCTGTACTCGGGGCCCTACCACCGTTGTTCCAATTGTCAGGTTGGGACAAAACCATTCATTTGCCAAAAGCAACAGATCTTGGCAAACAATGCTTTGGATTCTTCTCCCTACTATGGTTTTCAGCAGCTGCAACTTTTACCAGTGAAAAGAAGTGGTCTAAAAAGTCTGAATCCAATCCATGTTCTCTGGATTTATGTATTTCAGTAGCCGTTACATCACTATTCTAGGGTTGCAAAAGCAAATTAAATACCTGGCCATTCGGGATGATATTTAAAACTCCTAGACCAAGAACAAATTAAGAAAAAGTAATTTTAAAATAATGTGAATATCATGACACACACACATCCCAGTCAGAAGCTTATTAGTTTTGAGCTCATGGTTTTCCTTTTTGGTGCCCAGTGAGGTAAACAACCTATTCTAAGATGGAATATTATTAGACCATTCTCACGTGTAACTTCTGGGCTTCTGGCTTCCTATATACCATCTAATTCATCTTAAGGTTTCACCTAAATATTTTTATTGCAAAAAAAAACTATTTTAAGGTCCTGAACATATTTAAAATATATTTGGCTAACATTTACAAAGAGAAAAAAAGAATTCTTTGAATCGCCTAGGCTGTTTTTACTTCTTTTTAAGCTATAGGACGAATAATCCTTATCTTCAAGGCAGAGAATTGAAGAATTGCTAGCTACAGGCTAACCATCTGCTCAAAGCATTGCTGCTCCACTCGTTGTCCTCTGTCACTCATGCCTTGGGGAGGCTGCATCTACATTAGAACAGCTTTGTAGATGGAGTGTGTTACCTATGGCACAGCATCTCTTCCAGCCGCAGGTCAGGGGCATGGCGTTCAGTCCTTACATGGGGTGCACGAAGACAAAAGCAGCCGTAACTGTTCGTATGTGTCTAGGTATTAAGAGCTCAAAGCTGATCCCCCAAGATAATCTGAGAGAATTATATTATGCCCTGCAACTGTCCTGTTCTAATTCACCTGGCATGAAATATCGCTCTGGAGCACAAGAAATTTAGGAGGGATAGCAGAAAGTTAGAGATGGGAGCAATTTTTAATGAAAAAAATTTTCTTGGGCAGCCCAGGTGGTTCAGCAGTTTAGTGCCACCTTCAGCCCAGGGCGTGATCCTGGAGTCCTAGGATCAAGTCCCATGTCAGGCTCCCTGCATGGAGCCTCTTCTCCCTCCAATTCTCATGACTGAGCATGCCTCCTGTTTGCTTTGGCCACTTTGAGGATGAGAACCAAATATATTTTTACTTCTGATTTTGTCTTTTTCTTACTCCTATTTCCTTTTATCCCCCATTTTCGCACTTATTTCCAATTGTGGAATTATTTCCAATAATATACCAAGCTATGTTGCTTTGTGGGATAAATAAGTCTTCCATAAAAGGTCTAATGAAATATAATTAGCAACATAGAAATAAAAGCCCATCATAAATGAGTCTGAGTTTGTTAACAAATTTGGTTCAAAACTGGGAGACTATATTTTCTAATTCATCTCTTATGGTCTTAGATTATTTATAAAAGATAAAAATCCCTCTATAGAAGTCATCCAAAAAAGTTGATAACACCTTTAAAAGCTCTTGAAAATATGGTATTTTAGAGATGGATGGACATCTTTCTTAAAGATTTCCTGAACTCTGCTAGGTTGCAAATCTCCGACCCAGAACCTCCTTTATTTCTCATCTGTCCTCAGAGTTGAACTGTCTCACAGGTAAAAATCCACTAAGGATCACAGAATGCCTTAGAGACATTCACAGATTTAAGATTTTAAAATTGTGAGTCTGAAAAATAACAAATATAACAAACTGGGAAAAGAATTAAGACTCTTCATATTTCCTAAGAGGATATACACCAAAATGTTAATAGTAGTTCTCTTCTTTGGACTTTAAGAATATACAGGACTTGTTTCTTCTTTATTTGTTTTGTTTTTTGTTTTTAAGTAGGCCCCAAGCTCAGCATGGCACCCAACTCAGGGCTTGAACTCACGACCCTGAGATCGACATCTGCGCTAAGATCAAGAATCAGATGCTTAACTGACTGAGCCACCCAGACGCCTCTTCTTTATTCCTGTTCTTATTCTCATTTTCTAAAATGAAAACATTTTATAATCAGAAAAAGATTAAAATAGGAAGGTTGTTTTCCTTATGATTTTCTTATTTTTTAAAAACTGCCTTCTTCACATTGGATTGATAAATCAAGGCTGTCTTATCTTATCAACATATAGTATTCTGTATCTAAACTGGAGGTTGCCCAATGGCAAAGAATTCTTTTGGGAATTTTGAAGACCTGAGTGTCCACTTGTTTAAAATTTGTCTCACTTTCCCTGTAAATCAGAGTAAACACTCCTTCAACACCTTCTCTCCTATCCATTCTTTGAGACTTCAGATAAAGTAGGAGCTTCCTTTATAAAATGTACTTTCTTCAAATTCCATTTGTAATCCTGACTGAAAAATACATAGCTCTCTAATTCTGTTTAATGGTGAGGCTTTCACCCTCAAGAAACTGTTAGAGGGATGCCTGGGTGGCTCAGCAGTTGAGTGTCTGTCTTTGGCTTGGGGCATGATCCCGGGATCAAGTCCCACATTGGGCTCCCTGCATGGAGCCTGCTTTTCCCTCTGCCTATGTCTCTGCCTCTCTCTCTCTCTGTGTGTGTGTGTGTGTGTGTGTGTGTGTGTGTGTGTTTGTCATGAATAAATTAGTAAAATCTTTTTTAAAAACAAAAAAGAAAGAAAGAAACTGTTAGAAATGCTAAATACAAATCCCCAGTATACCAGGAAAAGCTTTATTTTAAAAAGAGTGTTATTGATTTTACTTACACTATTTCCTGAAATATCACAGCTTCTAAAGCTTTGAAGACTAATTTTATAGGGCTTTGATCTGTTGAAAAGCCATCAAATTTCTTAGCATAAACATATCCCTGGGAGGAAAAAAATACCAAAATATGTAAACATCTGAGTTTTTAAAGTTAAAGCAGTTATTAGCAATGATGTCTAAATGGTCAAAATATTACTCTGAATCGAAATGACTAATTCTGATCCTCACTGGAAGGTTATGAACACACCTTCTAAGTCGAATTTTGCACCGTGAATGAAGGTAAATTTGAAACCTCCAGTGCTAAGGTTTATGGCCTTGAACCAATAAAAAAGATAGTCAACAGCTTAAATTTAGTCAGAAAAAGCATGTGAACACACATACATGCACAGAGTATTTTTTTTAACTGTGCAAAAATTTTCATGAGATTAGTGTAGCCTGTAATTTAAGATAAAATTAGGGGAAGAATAAATAAGATTCTGGCCAAGT
Organism: Nyctereutes procyonoides; assembly: GCF_905146905.1. NCBI lineage: Eukaryota > Metazoa > Chordata > Mammalia > Carnivora > Canidae > Nyctereutes > Nyctereutes procyonoides. The sequence continues at coordinate 6,081,647 of NW_026575033.1, read as the reverse complement.
GGTGTTCCAAAAATTAGTGGTTTACACTGTATTTCCCATTTCTAATGCATGAGCATTCTGTGTGCAAATAAGCACTGCAGCCAAAACTCAAGGATCAAGCATACGCACTGTACTGTCATATATATAAGGAACATTTTAAGAACAGGCTAGAAACAATGTGAACCACAGGACACACCTGAGATTGTCAGAGGAAGTCCACACCACTCCTTCCTCCTTTCTCTAGCCATACACACCCAAATCCAGGAATAAACATATTACAAAATGCTTTTTCCACATAATCACAGAAAGGCATGGAGCCAAGGCTTAGGTAGGAACTCAGACCTTGCAACAATTCACAGATTAAAAACAAAAGGAAAGAAGAATTAGAAGACATTCTCCAGACTGGTTTAGATTTCTCCTGAATTGAGGAAGAACACAAGGAGCTTCACTACAGCGACTACACCCCACTCCACATAGAACCATGAAAATCCAATGGTTGGCTGTACCTCTTTACGTAACATGACTACTGGAGGACTCTGATCACCAACTGTCCCTCACTGAGGGACATTCACTGAGAAGTAAAATGTGTGTGTTTAGGGAAAAAAGATATAAAATCAAGAGTGTTAAGCTCTATGAAAGAACATTTACCCATGTAAGAACACATATATACCTAGAAGCCCTCTTGGTTATGAATCTTAAAGGAATTTCTGGGAGAGCTCCCTTTTGAGAAAGGCAAACATGATCGGTCATGTCATCCACAGAAAAAGTGGACAGGAAGAAAATGAGCAGGTTCTACTTGTGCAAACCCCAGGGACATGACCTTGGTTGACAGAAGCCTGGCTCCTAGCTGAAGTATCCCCGGCCAGGAGGCTTCACCACACCTCTAAGAGCCCCTCCCCGATCAGCTCACCTACATGAGATCAGATCCAGCCCCAAGATTTTGCTAGGAACCATGAAAGCTCCCAAACTAGTCAATATTCACACCAGTAGGGAAAAAAGCTCACTTCATGTTTATGCAAATCTAAAGATCCCCAATGATGAAAGTCAACTGACACTTTGCTGGGGTTTCTGCTCCATCCTAGGGACCCCATAAACACCCCAGCCTGGGATCCACTGCAGATAAAACCCCAAGCTGTCCCGGGCTATGAGCACACAAGTGTGCAGACACATAAGAGCCTCAGAAATCCATCAGCAAAGGAACCTCAAGTGCCAAGTGATGTGGGCAAAGCTGATAGCATAGCTTCTGTGCAGGCCCCTATGTGGCCCTTCATGCACAGAGCAAGTGCCAAAGCTTCAAAAATTAAAACATTAAAAATCAGGGGCACATGGGTGGCTCAACGGTTGAGGGTCTACCTTTGGCTCAGGTGTGATCCTGGGGTCCTGGGATCGAGTCCCGCATTGAGCTCCCCACAGGGAGCCTGCTTCTCCCTCTGCCTATATCTTTTCCTCCCTCTGTGTCTCTCATGAATAAATAAATAAAATATTTTTAAAAAGTCAATCACATGCATGGATAAACAAAATGTGGTATATCCATACAATGGAATATTATTTGACTATAAGTAAATAACAACCTAATTCATGCTACAACACGGATAATCCTTGAAGACATCATGCCAAGTAAAACAAGTCAGATACACAAAACACCACATATTAGATGATTCCACTTATAGGAAATTTCCACAATAGACACAGAAAATAGGTTAGTGATTGCTAGGGCTCTGGAAAAGTCAGAAATCAGCAGTAACTGCTAATGGGTATAGGGGTGTTTTGGAGCAGGGGCAAAATGCTCTGTTATTAGTGGGTGTAGCTGCTTTGGGAAAGTATTAAAAACTCACTGAAGTGTACATTTTAAAGGAGTACATTTGATGTATGATTGATAGCTCAGTAAAAAACAATCATGCACTTCTCAGTATGTAGGTTATAACTCAATGAAGAATTAAACTTTTAAAAATGCTACAGGTTCACATTTCACTAAGAAGCACCTCATACTAAAGCAAGATTTTTACTTAATTAGAAGAAATCAAGTTAGTACTAAAAACTAGATCTCAACCTCAGGTTGTCTTCTGGAGCTGGGGGCTTGGGGATAGAGGATGGAATCACTTCCCATTGCACTGTGACTACATGGGATTTCCCTGCACTGAAGTTAAAAAAAAAAAAAACACATAAAATTAAGTCTGAGGTTTTCCAGTCCATTCAAATACTTTTTTTTTTAATCAAAAGAGTCAGGAGACAGGTTACATGTATATGCATGCATCATATGTGTAATTTATATGTTATAGATGTGTATATAAATATATATATGTATTGCACGTGTATTACATACACAATGAATGCCTATTTGTAAAATACATTTTAGGACAGAATATACACTTATACAAGGAGACACACTACCAACTATTCCATTCTTGTTAAACATGCTCCAGTCTATACCATAACCTTCTGTCTTATTCATCTCTCAGAACATCCCCAACAATCCTCATGTCTAACCACCATTCCTCAATCCACTATAGTGGCTTCCGGCTACCACCTTCTGGAATCACTCTTCTAAGGTCAAGGGCAGCCCCTTACCTACCAAATCCAGCTGTCCACATGCTCGTTCCCACAAACCCCTCTGCAGCATTCAGCCTTATAAAGTACTCCCTGCCCCCTACCCCATGTGGCAACAATCCCTGTTTGGGCTTCTAGGAATCTATGTGCTCAGCTATCCTTACAATTGTTGTTTTCTTCTCTTTCCGCACAAGTCCCCCCCGATGATCCTCCACATGTGAGGTTCCACACAGCTCCCTCCCATGCTGCAGATTCACCTGAGGTTATGGCCTCCTTTTCCAAGCTGGTCTAGGTGCCAGACCACTCCCATGGACATGAGCTCACATTTCCAGCTGCTGATCAGACATCTCTACCTAGAGGTCCCACATACTTCTCCAACTCTCTAAAACCAACCCTAAAACTTCATTAAATCTGTTGTTTATCCAAGCTCTCAAACCACACATATCAGAACCATCACTGATTTCCTGCCTCGGAGGCGACTCAATGGTTTTATCTCCAAGCCCTGTTCCTCCTCACAGATCTTGAGGTCATTCATCCCCAGGGTCTCATCCTCCCAGTCTGGGCCATCACACACCTGCTGAGTCCTGCTCAGACCGCATCCCTGGTCACAAACACCTGACCCTTCACTCCAGGCTTGTGATCGAACCTCCCACCTACCTGGGTCCTCCTGGGCTATAGGAGGAACCTGAACACTGGTGTGAAACACAGAAGGCAAAATGACGTCTCCTGCCTCGGCTGCCATTCCACCTGGGCACGTAAGCAGTGAGTGAATCCTGAATGCACCAAGTTCCTACATGACCCCAGCTTTTCACACAACATCTGGCAGTTTGTTACGTTTATCAATTTCTTGAATAATTAATACACTTAAAATGGAAACACTCAAGGGGTACAAATGGCTGCAGCATAGAGAATAGCCCAACCATTCAACCATCTGGTTTTCCTCCTTGCCAACAACAACCAAGTTTGGAGGAATCCTTCCAAAGAATGAACACGCTTGATGTCTTCTTTAGATTCTAACTGCCTACTTCCGCTGGAATCTAAACAAATTAAAAATAGAAATACTATATGACCCAGTATTTCTATTTCTGGACATTTACCCAAAGAAAATGAAAATGCTAATTCGAAAAGAAATATGCACCCCCATGTTTATTGCAGCATTATTTACAAGAGCTAAGACAAGGAAGTAACCCAAGTATTCACTGATGGATACATGGATAAAGAAGATGTCACATGCGCATGCGCATGCACACACACACACACACACACACACACACACACGATTATGTAGCCATGAAAAAGAATGAAATCTTGGCATTCATGACAACATGGGTGGACCTAGAACATTATTATGCTAAGTAAAATAAGTCACAGAAAAAAAAATACCATGGAATTTTGCGTATATGTGCAAACAAACTAGACTCAAATACAGAGAACAAACTGGTGGTTGCCAGTACCATTTCAAATGTCCCCTACTCCATCAAACACTTGCCTTCCAAGGAAATCTGAAGAGTAAATTCTCACTAATATCTCCAATAAGAAGGACGACCTTTGGGGGTCAGGGAAGCAACAAGCAAAAAAGAGTCAAGTTATATCCTCTACACACACCCCAAATTTAAGACATACAGTAGATTTCTTAGTAAAAGATTAAAAACAACAAGAGATCCATTTTATTCAGGTTCAGTAATAAAGCTCAAAAAGGGAGGCAACTGGGTGGCTCAGTCATTTAAGCATCTGCCTTTGGCTCACGTCATGATCTCAGGGTCCTGGGATTGCGCCCTGCATTGGGCTCCCTAGCCAACAGGGGCTCGGCTGCGTCTTCTCTCTGCTCATGTGTTTTCTCTCTCTCTCTCTCTCTCTCTCTCTCTCTTTCAAATAAAAAAATAAAATCTTTAAAAAGAAAAATAATGCTCAAATAGGGTGGGGTTGGGGGTACAATAACAAAACACTATTAACTTTGACTTCGGTCCTAGGAGTCTGTCCAGCTTCTCACCCTCTATTAAACCACATCTCAATAGATCTCAGCAAGAAAGCACTCTGTGTCCTCCACAGACTTTTTTTTTCTTTTTGGAAGTTTCTAGCTTTAAAAGAGAAAGATTATCTTGGGCAAGAATGTAAGGAAAAGCAAATGGGAAAAATGTATATTCAAAACACAGCAGTAATGGTACACATACATGAATGTGCTAATGGTAGCGGAAGCAAAGAGAAGCCCATTTGCAGAGACTTTCACAGAGCATGTGCTTCAGGGCGTATGCTTTAGTCAGGCCCTTAATTTAAGAGATGGGTTGTATTTGAAACTATCAAAAACTATCCATAGCTAGAAAACAAGCTACAGGGCAATGATCATCATTGAAATGCACAAGGTCTACAAGTAAAAAACTCAGGATGCATTTTTAAATACATAAGCCACTCAACAAAATGACTTGGTTTAAGTGAACTTGTTTCCCAAAAAGAGCTTTCACTGAGTATTTTACAATTAAGTTTCAAAGAAATCCTGTAAGCTCTTTAATCTGTTTTGCTATACACTTTACATTAAGAGAAGTAGCAGTTAAACCTAAGTGTGTGCATACGACTGGAACATTCTGCCCAGAAGTTCCTGCAGGGACCCAGCAGTGTACAGGGGACAGAAGAAAGTCACCACCAATCAAGTCACTCCTAAATCGGAACATCACTAAAATCAAACACCACCTTGTTTGATGATGTGGTTATAGAGACCGTAAGATTCAAACTGCTTTTAGAACCACTGGCTTCAGGGACACCTGGGTGGCACAGTGGTTGAGCATCTGCCTTTGGCTCAGGTCATGATCCTGGGGTCCTGGGATCAAGTCCTGCATCAGGCTCCCCAAAGGGAGCCTGCTTCTCTCTCTGCCTATGTCTCTGCCTCTCTCTGTATCTCTCATCAATAAATAACATCTTTTAAAAAAATAAAAAACCATCAACTATAGAAGAAATGCCACAAATATAGGAAGAGGGAATGGCAGGTGAGGCTAGTGACCAGAGACAGAATCACATAGTCAACACATATTATTACAGGATAAAAATCACTTCTAGGAGAACAGATTTGCTGGGCCTCTCAAAAGAAGCCTCTTCTCCCAGGCCTGGGACAGGTGACCCCCAACGCCTTCCTGCTGCATTTCCCACCCCTCCCCACTCCTGAGCTTTCCCAAGTGCCACAGGACAAAGCACCTTTCTGAGGCCCCAAGTGATGACAATGTCCTGCCATTAGGGGGGCCCTGCCCATGGCCCTACTGTTTCCCACCTGAGAAGTCTTCACACTCTCCTGACACCCCTGTCCATGCTTCCCCTCCTGCCAACTTCACTCACACCTCCGTCCCCATCTGGAGGGCCAATGAGCATGGACTTCCGCACTCTGGTTCTGGGAGAGGGGAGTGCCTTGGGTGAGCTGAGCTTTGTTTTTAGGGCTTTTTCTATGGTGTTTCAAAAATACTAAGCCCTTTTTTTTTTTAACATGAATCGGGTCAGGTTCTACATATTTGCAACTGAATTTATCCTTGATATCTTCACTTATTTGTATGTCTAGTCTATTTTTTAAAATATTTTATTTTTATTTATTTGAGAGAGGGAGAGAACAAGCAGTAGAGGGGCAGAGGGAGAGTAAGAAGCAGACTCCCCGCTGAGCAGGGAGCCCGACTCAGGGCTCATTCCCAGGACCCTGAGATCATGACCTTAGCTGAAGGCAGACACTTCAGTGACCGAGCCACCTAGTGACCCTGTCTTGTCTATTTTTTAATGGTGTTTTTATATATGCCATGGTATGTGTGGGCCAAGATAACTAAATGATCCCTCCCCCATTGATAAACTCAGTGAGTTAAGCATCTGCCTTTGGCTCAGCTAGTGATCCCAGGGTCCTGGGATTGAGTCCCATGTGGGGCTCCCTATCCAGCGGGGAGTCTGCTTCTCCTTTTCCCTCTGCCCCTGCTCTCTCACTCACTCATGTGCTCTCTCGCTAACTTGCTCTCTCAAATATTTATCAAATAAATAAAATCTTTTTTTTAGAAAAAAGCTGAGACCTCGGAGATGACGTGATTCACTCAGTCGATGCACCTGCGCACATGCCTGCACGCACTGGCGCACTTGTCCATGAGTAATCTACGATAGTCCTTTCTAGAAATGGCATTTATCATTTACTGACACTGGTTCACAGCACTGGATCCTGCTTTACTTTTGTAGTATTTCCTACCTGTTAAGCTTATGTTTCCAGTTAAATATAATAAATATAAGTTTTGTAAAGCATGGGATCATGTGTTAATAGTTCTGTAGAGGTCTGCACGGGATCAGTGTTTGTACTAAATACACTGTAGCTGGTGGGGAAAAAAACAAACTTACCGACAGTTCCCGTTACTCTTCCCTATTTGAATCCCAGCACTTCCTCTATTATTGCAAACTCAGGGAGCCTCGTGAGAGAGCACCCAGGGTGTTGGTTAAACTTTCTGGTAGTTTTGTGATTTGGATGATGTCAGGTTCACACCTCTTCTTTAGCCCCCACTCCTTGGTGGTTGAGGAGGATAAATTCAGTGGATCCAGAACAGGCAGCAGAATTGGCAGCAAACTCACCTTTGGAGAGCACCTGCTAAGTGCCAGGTACTTTCCACGTCCTTTCATTTAAACTCTCCGAGATCCTAGGAGGAAAGACTTATTATCTCTTGAAAGAGGAGACGTCTAGGGCTCAGAGAAGTGCAGCGACCTGTCAGTCCTACAAGCAAGGAGAGCTAGAAGGGTCTGACTCTAGACCTTTGCTCTGTCTGCTCTCAGTAGTGAAGGACCAAAACCAACAGCAAGGACTGTGTAATAACCCACAAAATCATGAGCAGAAGAACAGTCACACTGCATATTATCACATGTAGAATGTTCCAGTATGTGTTACATGAGCCGATCCTCAAACATTGTACAACATGCACATCGCATTTCCCCACATTTTAGATTAAGGTATCTAAAGTTAAGTGATTGGTCCAAAGCCCCCAAGGGGTGTGAGTAATTCAGTAGGACTAGACTTTGGGTCTCTAGGGCTAGGCCATGAGTCATTGCTCTGACTGATAAGAATTGATGGGGACCTAAAGCGTTAGAGCAGTCCTGTATCTCAACGAGGTAGCGGAGAGCTTTTCCAACACACACACACACACACACACACACACACACACACGCATGCACAAACACTCACATACGCAGCCCTATAGGTGATTCTGATACAGCCATCTCCCACTTGCATTCTCCTCCTCCCCCTCCCTGCCAACTCAGCTACCTCAAGGACCCCTCCTTCCGTTAGCCGACTTGCTCCTGTTTTAACACAAGGGCTTAGGTGAGGAATCTGAGAGCAGCCCAATTTAGCCGAAATTCTCTTCTGCAAATTGACTGTTCAACATAAGCAAATAAAGCCAAAGTAGGCACCATTTGTGCTTCAACAGAAAACTATGAACTGTTGAGCTCATGTCCTTCAAGGTTATTTGATTTTCCCTTTTCATTGTCTTTGAGTTCTGTAAATTGTAGATAACTGAAGGCAATTCAAGGTAATTCTTGTCTGCAGACACAAAAATGCTGCCAGGAGGCAGGGAGTTCAGCAGGCAGTTCCCTGCTCCCCACTTCTGCAGAAAATCCTCGTTTTGCCTCTATACGCAAAACGTATCCTTCCCTACATACACTTCTATATTCCCGATCTATAAATGTGTCTTTGTTGGATTAGGCTTTGAATGGACTGTAATGTCTTCCCTGTTCCCTCTTTAACACTATCTGCATGAGAGTCATGATTTCACTTAAAAGCAAACAAAAATCCTTTAATACAGCAAAGTAATAGGTGAGGAGGCAGGCAGAGCAGCCTTGTCCCCAGGAGAGGAGAGCTCCCAAGTGGAGGGCTGGCAGCTGGAAGGCAACAGCCCTGATCATTAACTGCTATAGAGCTGCCATTTCTGCAGAGGCTTTTAAAAGACTGCTGACCCCTCTGCAACACAGAGCTTCCCCTGGTTCTATGCAAATGTGAGATATATTATTCCAGGGGGGAGGGGGCAGTTGGGATCTCTTTATACAGTTCCCCTTCTTCCACATTTGAGGGTCTGTCTCCATATGCCACCAGCAGGGAGATGCTGGTGGCTTCCTACACCAGGCCATCAGAGGAAAAAGAGGGTTAGAAATAGCTGTTCATTAACCAGGGAAATGACAGCTTATTAGGAGTGTGGGTGGCATGAAAGGTGTGTGCAGTAAAAATCTGAAAGCACTGGGAGGGCAGGAGGAGGGAGTCCTGGGAGCACAGTGCACAGAGCACCAGCTAATTTTACTTTCAGGCAGATAACTGAGTCCACTGGAAAACCGAGTTTCCCGCTGTATCAGTGGGTAGGCTGCCACCTGGTTACCTATGCTGGCAAGCTTTCATTCTATTTTTGCTGGTTACTCTGGACAGTTGTGTTGTCCACAGACTGAGCCAACGAACATCCGATGACCATCTACACTGTGTGAGCACTGTTACTGTGTCGGCGCAGCAGGCAGTGCCCCTCCAAGTGCAGTCAGCAGATCCCCGATCAGAAATGCTGCCATCCCTTGTGAGAAATGAAGATTCTTGGGGTCAGTGAGTCAGAAATCTCCACTTTGGATAAACTTACTTGTACACACTCAAGTCTGAGAATCACTGAAACAGAATACTTATACACTAACTAGCTTAAGCTAAGGAATCATTGTGACTAAGGAATCGTGGATTTGAAACCTCAGAAACTTCCCAGACGAAACCTGAAACTGGCCCCCATACAAGAAAGGCAAAGAGACACAGGAAGAGGAGGCAGCCCTTGCAGATTGGGAGGCAGCAGGCCTCGTGAACAAGAGAACCTACACACAAAGCTTGTTAGGACAAATAGATCCCTGCACCTGCCCAACAAATCTTCAGATTATGTAGAGGCCTCAATGCAGTCCCATCGGTGTACAGTGCAAATGTTCTCAACATCATGTCACTATCTCAAGGCGAGGTCTTTGGGGCACCTTCTGGGAGCAGGGAAGGCAAGTGGCAGCCATATTCCAAGGACAGGGGAGGAGGAGTGAGGAGCCCCTGAGTGCCCAGGCCCAGCTCACTGGTCCACCAGTGGTCACGTCTTCCTGATGCCCCTTCTGCAACAATCATCAAATCTGGATTGCTGGAAGGGTCTTTCATCCCATCTGTACCACGGAGCTATACTACCTGCCTCACAGGACTATTACAATAATCAAACGGGTAATATATGTGAAGGTGCTCTGTATGCTGTGAAAGCAAAGATTATTACTCCACTGCCTTCAATTCGTTCTGAAACAAGTAGAATATCAGTCAATGAGTAAGTGAATTAATCAGCACAAAATTCTTCAGTATCTGAGATGGTAGAAGATAGAATATTTGTTGATAAATGAATTCACTTACAGAATTCACTTACTATCTCATAGAAGAAGAAACTGAGTGCCAAAGTATCAAAGTAACTTGGCCGAGACCACAGAGTTAGACCATGACAAAATCCTGCATAGGCCAAAAAGACAGGATCAGAGGCCATGCATCTGGAGAAATGGAAGAAAAGAGAGTAAAATAAAGTAAAGGTTACTGTGTTTTATATACATATATATGTATGTATACATATATATATATGTTTTATATATATGTTTTATATATATATCCTTGAAGGACACAGCTTCATAGAAGGTGAAGACTCAGTTATACCAACAGGCTAAAGATGGAACAAAATGTTTGCTTCAACCTACACTGGGAAAAACTGGATCATACCTGCCTTTAGAAACAGCTGCAAATTTATGGAAAACTGGGGACAAAAGGTCCCAACGGATAAAGGCATGCTTTCAGACAACGGGAAATAAACTGGATATCCTAACACTTCATAATTAAAGTACCAATTAATGTTATCACTTAATCTGGAATCTAGTTCCCACACTGCCCCCCCAAGGTGGTCCACGTTCTAAGCCACAAGGCAATCCCAAGCAGCAAAGATGTATAAGACCTCACATCACATTTCTGGGACACAGTCTGTGAGTACACACCATGAGTGTGCCTACTGTTTCATTCAAATGACTTTAATTCACATATGCCTCAATATTCATAGCCTGAAAATCAAAAAGAAAAACTAAAAGAAGCCATTCAGAGATTAAATATTAAATAATATTAATAAAGTTGGTCATTCTGGAAGAACTGTTGACAATTTATGCTTCTCCCTGGCAGTTTATGAAGTCTTGTGATATATCAAATGAAATAAATAATGACAGTAATGGTCTACAGCTAATGCTTCCAGAGGGGTTTCTACTCTGTTCATCTTGAGAGGAGTCCGGGAGAGTGATACAGACTCTAAAATTTCTGTAAAGGAGGTAAACACATAGACATGAAAGCTGCCCAGAATCAATGCACACTGTCTAGGCTTGAACACAAGATGCTGGAACACAAGAGAATACCCACAGGGCTCTCACCTTCTAACTCATGCCAGAACTTCCAAGAGACTTTCATATAAAATCTAGAGATAAACTTATGTAAAATAAATGGGGGTAGGGTGGGATGCAACAGCAGCACAAATAAACCCAATGACAGTGAGGGAAATAAAAACAAAAAACAGTATTTTCCCATTTGCATGTTGCCAGTGCCCTTTCAGTCCTAACCCACATGAAAGCTCTTGGCTTTAGTAGGACAAGAACTGATAATTGTCATATAGTTCTCAGATGGTCCCAATTATTCATTTAACAAATATTTGTATTCTGCAAAAAAATAAAAAACAAAAACAAACTCAAGGAACAAAACCCAAACCCTATCTCATAGATCCTACAATGTATTTGGGGGTGGGGGTGTAGATAACAAACACATACATATATAATATAGACAATAAAGCAAAATAAAAGGTAAGGGCAAAGACAGTGACCAAGGAGTTCAAGTTCAAACGTAGGAAATTAGAAGTCCAGTGAGAAAAGCACACCCACAACGAAGAAAAGAGCGAGTGCAAAGGCCCAAGACAAGGACTTGTTTCCTGCATTTGAAAAGCAGCAGCGAAGGCAGTACATCTGGAGAGCAGGTCAAGACGGGGAGATTGGTAAGAGCAGGCCTAGGATCTGGTCATGAGGACCCCTCCCCTGGTACATTTTACACTATATTCTAAGTAGGACTAGAAAACACCTTCCTATTCGAGCAGGAACATGATATGATCTTACTTTTTTAAGAATTTATTTATTTATTCATGAGAGACACAGAGAGAGAGGCAGAGACACAGGCAGAGGGAGAAGCTCCCATGGGGAGCCTGACGCAGGACTCGATTCCAGGACCGAGATCATGACCTGAGCTGAAGGCAGATGCTCAATCACTGAGCCACCCAAGCATCCCAGAATGTGGTATGATCTGATTCTATCATAGAAGGATGTCGTCCAGAGGATACGTGTCTGGGAAAGGGAGCGAGTTAGGAGGCCAGTGCAGACTCCACTTGAATGATGCTGCCTTGGACAGAACCTTATCCTTAGTCGTAGAGGTGGTGAGAAGTGGCTCTATTTGGGACAATATTTCTAAAGTAGAAACCACAGGACTTGAGGATGGGTTTGATGGGGGTGTGAGAGAGAGTAGTCAAGGAATGCTCCAAGAATTTGTGCCCCATAACTGGATAAATGGTGGTGCCATTTGTCAGGAAGGAGAGCACATGCAGAAGTGGGAGGCACTCCATTAAATATATACACAAGACTTCCAATGAGTTCATCATGTTCACGGGTAAACGTGACCATGAATAACATCCTGTGGTATAAGATCTATGATAGTGGAAATGTGAATCTACTGAAAAAGCTTATAAACTGTTACAGCTGCTATATTCTGTTTGCTTAGAGCGTCAGCTTTCCCAGCAGCTGTCCATCTTGAGCATCCCCTTGATGTGCAGAAGCACCACGCTCTTTTGCTTCTTCCCTGGCAAATTTCAAGTAGGTGCACTCTCCTGGTTAATTATTTATGCAGTACCTGCTTGCCACGACCCTGTGCCGCCAGGAGCTGATGAGATGGGAGAACAGCTGGGTAGTGGCAAGGGCACAAAAGGAGGGAACAGACAAAAGGAACGAAGGGCAGCACTCAGAACAAAAGGTACATTAGGTAATTAGCCACAAACCAGGCGACGAAATTCCGCACCATGTATGGTTCTGGGGCACGGAATTAATATTACAACTAGGGTTATTAATATGTAGGAAGCTTTAGTTACCTAGATGGAAGCACTCGATTTATGGAAAAGAGGCATACGTAAGATGATCCGGGACTGGCAAGGACATTTCACATTATGTCCTTGGCCAAAGACCAGGCAGCTTCATCTCCTAAAACTTCTTCTATTTAGCTCTAAAGTTTAATACAATTGATACTTCTGTTTAGAGATACAGTCCTTGTGATAAAAATCATAGAGTCAAGAGTCTCAGGTGCCAGTCGAGCTCTGGTTTGGTCTTTATGGGTCTCCGTTTCCCACTCTGAAACTGAAAGTCGGGCCCAGTGATCACCAAGGCTCCTCTGGTTCTAACCATCCATGGTTCCACTGGCTGCTGTGATCACCCCACATAGACAGCCCTGAATTTATCCTCCTGCTCACATCACTGTGCCAACAAGGAAGAGCCACCCGCTTTTAAAAAGATTTTTTGATCAACTTGTGGGAAAATGATAAACTTCATCAGTGATCAAGGAAATACCAATTAAAACACACAGATATTGAGGAATAAAAACAGAGCATCCTTTAGGGGCATGAAGAGACTTTATTCTGAAATGGTGACCAGTTCTTTGGTTAGTGAAGGACAAGGAAGATATTCCTAGGTGAGTTTTTTAATCCAATCCTATCAGCCTCCATACCACTGCTGATTCTGGGCCAGTCACAGAACACTTCTGGGCTCCATTACCTCAATTAAAAAAAAAAAAAAAGAGTGACTTGAACTCCATGCAAGTTTAGCTTAAATCAGAATCAGAAATAGTAACCAGGCTCACTTAATTTTGAACTGAGATTATCACATTACCAAATCAGTTTGTAAATCTTTTGAAAAATAAATCTGACTACAGGTGTAGAAGATATTCTCACAAGAACTATGTGATTGATGTACTCAAGTACTTCACATTAAATCAAGCATAAAGTTAGATTTTGTCTTCGCTTACTGAATGAACAAATAGATCCGTCTGACATTCTGAGGGTATACCCACGTTATGTCCTGCCCTAGCACTATGGGGGTCCAAGAGAGGACAGGCTGGTGGGTGACCAGTCAGCTCTGCTGGTCCCCTGGGGGTCTAGAGGCCTCATTCTCCAGACCTCTGGCTCCTTCTTGCTGGTATAACTAGATACACGACACCTGAAGTGGACCATATCTGTCTTTTGCTCAAGTCCCAAGGCCTCAAGAAGCCATGGAGGCTGCTCTCAGAAGCCTCCAGCAGCCACCTGGCCAGTAGTGGATATGCACAGTAAGAAGTTTGGGTCTTTGCTTCCCTTAAGTGGATTACTTTGGCACCTAATACATGTTGAGCACAGCCTGCGGCTGTGGAAGGCAGATGGTCTCTAAACAATCAAATCATGTCTCCATGGGAAATAAAGACATTGCTTGATAGATAGATCCTTTTAGCTACCAGTCCCCAAACATTGTGGCTTAAGCTATAGTTCTTGGATAGTAAACAGTTTCTTCATCTTCAGTATTGCTTTATGCATACTAACTGTCCTTACAGGAGCTGTCAGGTAGACTACCGCCACCATGAAACAGCCCCGGCGCTACAGCCCTGAAGTTGTCCTTCCTCATGTTCCAAGCAGCTCCACCTGACCCATACCTGTGCCTGCCCTGCAGGTGGCCATCTGTGGGAGGGGCACCCCCGCCCCCAACCCTGCTAATGTGCATTTTCAGTTTCCAAAGTTGCCTCTATTTTAAGCTTCCCAACATTCCCTGCAAATTTTGCTAAAAAAGGTATCTGTATGGTATTTTGGCCTAACCCAAGAAAAGAAAAAATTGCAGACAGACAAAAAGCGAATTTTATTTATATAGCATGAGGAGGACAAGAGTTTAGGTGGGAAGATTTAGAGTCCGTTTTATCCATTTGTTTTAAGTGCTACAAAAGAGAAAGCAAAAGTCACCCAGAATCCCAGCATTTTGCAGAAATGTTTATACCAAAATGATATGAAATGATACCAAGCCTCCATCCTCATGCTGTACTCACAGCTTCGTACCCCCTACCAGGGCCTGCCCCACTTTACAGATGTGTGTACATACACAGGTGCATGTGTACAGATACATACATGCTTCTTTGATGTAAAATAGAATTATAGGGTAACTTTTTATTTTTTTTAAAGATTTTATTTATTCATGAGGGACACACAAAAAGGCAAAGACACAGGCAGAGAGAGAAGCAGACTCCCTTCAGGAAGCCCTATGTGGGACTCCATCCCAGAACACTGGGATCACGCCCTGCACCAAAAGCAAACACTTAACCACTGAGCCACCCAGGCACTGAGGTAACTCTTTTTAGCATCCTCACTGAGCCGTAACTATAAAGTTACAACTTGAAACCTTATTATGTGGATACACATAATTTGTTAAATTAGTTTCTCTCCGGTCTCCTATGGTAAAAGACATTTTTGCTGACAAATAGATGACACCTTCTGAGGGAGACAAGGACCATTAGCCCTGCTTTATGTGTCAGAAAACTAGGGCTGAAGTAGTTAAGTGACTTGTCAGAAGTCACAAATCACACGGCTGCACAGGGCACCGACATAAGATGCTCCCTGTTAATCCAGGCCTCCCCCTATAGTCCTGGCTCCTCTCACTAACCACTTGCCATGTGGAAACATGCATCTGACGTTTTCCTTCCAACCAGGACTCCTCGTGAGCTGCATCAGGGAAAACCTCAGTCTTTGCAAAAACAGTCTCCCTCCTTAAAATGTATGAGTAGTGTGAAGCCAGTAAGAGGATTTTTTTTTTAATTTATAAGCTTGACAGCATTATAAATAAGCCCCTGTTTTTTGTTAACATTGTCCTAATGGGCAGCATTGATGACAAATGGTAAGGGAAGAATCTAGCTCAGGAGGTCGGAAGCCCAGAACACCAGGAAGATAGTCAACAGAAGAACCAGGGATGTTAAGAACAGAGCAGAACTGGCTGAGCCTTGCAGGATCATGGGTGTATATATGAGGGTGCTAACAGCAAGAACAAGGAAAATGATCAAAGGAGTGATCATGAAACCTTGGAACAGCTGCAAGTCCAGAAGGAAGCCAAAGCCAGTTCCGGGAACTTTCCAAAGTGGAATTCCTGAATGGTGTTAGGTCAGTGGACACCAAGGGGAAGGGCCTGCAGTATGGCCCATTGGTGGTAAAACACTTCTCGTCTTTACTGCAAGGCTGAGCAGAACACATGACCCTCACACAGTGCCTTCTTCACAAGGGGTAGTAAAAATCTATGTGTTATTTAGGAAATACACAGTGATGTATTTAAGAGTATAAAGGAATATGATGTATGCAACTTCCTCTCAAATTGTTTAGAAAAATATTGTGTGTGGGATGCCTGGGTGGCTCAGTGGCTGTGAGCGTCTGCCTTCAGCTCAGGCCAGATCCTGGGGTCTTGGGATCGACTCCTGGATTGGGTTCCCCGTAAGGAGCCTGCTCCTCCCTCTGCCTATGTCTCTGCCTCTGTCTGTGTCTCTCATGAATAAATAAAACCTTATTTAAAAAAATAAAAATATTATGTGTATTTATATGTACAGATGCATATATATATGCCTATAATATATACATAGATAGGCTGAGAAAATGAATACATAAACTGTTAAAAGTTGGTGAACATGAATAAAGCATTCTGAATTCCCTGCACCATTCTTGCAAAACACACACACACACACACACATACACACAAGATAATCTATGTTTTGATTTAACATGATCTGCTCCACCTAGGTATTAAGACTTTACTTCATTTAAAATTAATTTATTTCTCTAGCAAACACTTTCTGAGGGCCCAGTAGGTGCCTCATGCTGTGTAGATCATTGAGGATACAAATAAGAATAAGATACACTCTTTGAGTTCAGGTAAGTTAAAATCCAATGGGAGAGACAGGTATATAAATGAAAATATATGACAGTGACTTTGACTTCTGCATAGAAACAGACAACAGTGCCACAAGACTTTTAGGAAGAGTTAAATCCTTTCTGACAAGACAAAGAGGAACAGCTCCACAGAGGAAATAGCATTTGACCAAGGTCTTGAACACAAACATGAATTCAATAACCAGAAACTGGAAGGAGAAACCTACCCTTCAGCCCTGTCTGTATAAATCCACTCACCCTTGTAAGCGTTGTGCCTGATTTTCGAAGCCAAGAGTGTTTGTGTTGTGAACTAAACCACGGCAGCAGGAGCCACCCGCAAGACTGACTACACCTCGTATTTCATTAATTTTGGAAAAGCACTGTGTTAATGGGGTCAGCCGCTTTGGCCATTTAGAGTCCCTGACCTAAGTGACTTGCTGCAAAAAGTGCCCTAACCTCTGTGACTTGCTGCAAAAATAACCAGGTGTCAGTACAATATGAAAATTCTATTATCTCTACTGGCAAAACCTAAGAGCCTATCACTCTTCCTTTTTTTTTTTTAAGATTTTTATTTATTCATGAGAGACACACAGAAAGAGGGAGAGACACAGGCAGAGGGAGAAGCAGGCTCAGTGCAGGGAGCCCGATGCAGGACTCGATCCTGGGTCTCCAGGATCACTCCCTGAGCCGAAGGCAGGCGCTCAACCACTGAGCCACCCAGGCATCCCCCTATAGCCTCCTAACCGTCAGGGAATACATCCTGTTTTGTGGTCATATGTTAGTGGGGTTTTTTTCTACTTTTTCCATCTTTTTCCCTGGTTATCCTAGCTGATTCAAAAGCAATACCACATTTGACCCAAATTTCATGAGGCCTAGCTTAGTGTTTTGTCTCTTTGAAGGTCATGATTCTTCCTTAAAAGAACCTGAAATAAAACCTGATCATTCTTTTGAGTCACTTTTTCCATGTACTCTTCCAGGTTATCAATTTTACCATCTCTGTCCCAGTTCAGCTTACCTATTTGCTATGGCATTTGGATTTTTTAATCTTAGATTCTGAGCCCCGGGTGTCCAAGATCTTATCTTTTAGTTTTACGTCGTCATGCTTCATAAAAATCATGCTGAGAGTGATATACAAATGTCCATAACCATCTCCTTCCTCCCTGAAAGGAAATGAAGCCCCAGCAAATTCCTTTTCTTTAAATAGACACAATAGACATTATTATCAAGCCTACAGACTTTAAGTCAATACTTCAGTAGACAGAGCATATCATGGCAGAAAAGGGATGAAAGCCAACCTGCTGGGCTAGACAGTAGTGACGTTTCCAGAAACTGTTTACATAAAAAGAGAGCTTTACAGGAAGATCAAAATAGAAAAGGGCATATATTATACCAGTAGAGTCTAGGAGCAGAAAAATAAAGAAGAAAGAGTTTTGAATAACAATTCCATGAGCTAGTCTGTGAATCTGCAAACTATAACTGAGGGTACTAAAATCCAGCATCAAGATGATGCTTTATTTCTCCAAGTGTTGTTATAATTCTTTGCATGTTTGCAGAAAGCCCATTAATTCTATATTTGAGCCGCTCCATTTGCAATAGTCCAAGAGAATCACAGTATCATTCCACATTTATAATCAGAAATTAAAATTATTAGATGTAAAATTATTTTCCTTGAACTATCAAAACAAGGAGCCATGCAGGCTGTCCCAAAACGTAAGAGATAGGAGGATTCCCTAATTAAACAGTCTTTTAAAATAAGGCCAAGATTATTTTGGGAGAGACAAGAGCTTAAGGTAATGGCTTAGTCTAGATAACCCATAAGTAGAAGTCATTAATAAGACACTAATATACTTTTTAAATTTTTATTTAAATTTAATTTAATTAACATATACTATATTATTAGTTTCGGAGGTAGTGATTCTTCAGTTGCATGTAACACCCAGCGCTCCTTCTATCAAGTGCCCTCCTTAATGCCTATCACCCATTACCCCATCCCTCCACCCACCACCCCTCCACTGACCCTGTTTATTTCCTATGATTAAGAGTCTCTGGTGGTTTGCTTCCCTCTGTTTTCTTCTTATTTTATTTTTCCTTCTCTTGCCCAATGTTCATTTGTTTTATCTCTTAAATCCCTGCACAGCAAAGGAAACAGTCAACAAAACTGAAAGGCAGCCTATGGAGTGGAAGAAGATATTTGCAAATGCCTCTTTAGATAAAGGGCTAGTATCCAAAATCTACAAAGAATTTTTCAAACTCAACACCCAAAAAAACAAAAAATCCAGTCAAGAAATGGGTAGAAGACATGAATAGACACTGCTCCAAAGGAAGATATACAAATGGCCAACAGACACATGAAAAAATGCTCCACATCTCCCGCCATCAGGAAAATACAGATCAAAACCATAATGAGATACCACCTCACACTGGGCAGAATGGCTAAAATTAACAACTCAAGACATCAACAGTATACTTTGAAAATTTTTACCTGCTATTCTACAAACCTAGTACCGAGTAAATATCCACTGACTGCAGACTGGGAAAAAATGTCTTTTACCAAGATTACATAGCACATGGTGATCCTGTCACAGGAAACACCATCTTCACAGCAAGCATCGCCAGAGCCCCCTATCCTGTCCCATTAGCACCCCAGAGGGCAGGGCCAACTTATTCTGGGATCCTGATCAACCATTTTAACACCAGAGAAGAGAGGGCCCTCTCTGACTCCAGTGGGAGTATCTTTGGCCACAAGAGACATGAGCTCTACAACAGTCAAATTAGACAAGTTACACCAATTGTGTGACAGCAAAACCAGACTGCATACAGGCCAGCTCAGGTCATCTGCTGCAACAGCTCATCTCCTGGAACAGAGGCCACAAAGTGGCAGCGTGGTGCCCAACAGCAGCAGAAACAAAGGTGGGACCTGAGCAGCCAACACGGAAAGCAGGGCCGAGGAGAGAGGAGTCTGAGTGGAGGAGGCAGGAGTGGGAATGAGTTCCAGACATTCTGCTCGTGGGCACTCAGAGCCTGAAACCAGGGAGAATTGTGCCAGGCTGCTACGAAGGTAGGATGATATGGCCCTACAGTTAACAGGAAATTCACCTGTCCATTCAAACAGGATTTGAAAAATCCAAAAATTTCATAATGGGTGGAGCTTTAAAGGGATGAAGCTTTTCTCCAGGAGTGACTATCAAATTGAGGATCCAGAAGACACTGACTCCCTCAATGTCCCTCTCTCCTTCACTTCTCTCTCTGGGCCTCGAGGCAGCTTGAGGGAGCTCAGAAGGGTCTGAAAAAGAAGCTGAGATACTACTTAGCCATAAAAAGAAATGAGCTATCAGGCCATGAAAAGACATGCTGGAACTTTACACACATATCACTAAATGAAAGAAGCCAATCTGAAAAGGCTGCACGATGTCTTAATCCAACTATATGACATTCTGGAACAGGTAAGACTGCAGAGAATAAAAACATGGGTGGGTACCAGGGTTGGGAGGCGGGAGGAATGAATAGGAAGCACACAGGGATTTTAGGGCAGGTTACACTATTTTTTTTTAAGATTTCATTTATTTATTCATGAGAGACACACAGAGAGAGAGAGAGAGAGAGAGAGAGAGAGAGAGGCAGAGACACAGGCAGAGGGAGAAGCAGGCTTCCTGTGGAGAGCCCAATGTGGGACTCGATCCCAGGACCCCGGGATTATGACCTGAGCCAAAGGCCAATGCTTAACCACTGAGTCACCCAGGCGTCCCCTGGGACACTATTCTTTTTTTTTAATTTTTATTTATTTATGATAGTCACACACAGAGAGAGAGAGAGAGAGGCAGAGACACAGGCGGAGGGAGAAGCAGGCTCCATGCACCGGGAGCCCGACATGGGATTCGATCCCGGATCTCCAGGATCGCGCCCTGGGCCAAAGGCAGGCGCCAAACAGCTGTGCCACCCAGGGATCCCCCTGGGACACTATTCTATGTGATACCATAATGGGAGATATATGTCACTACATGGTTGTCAAAATCCACAGAATGTACACCACAAAGAACCCTAATGTAACTAACCTGGGGACTTTGGCCAAATACTCAGGTGTCAGTGCTGGGCCACTGACTGTAAAACACATACTTCTATGGTGTATGAGGTTGATGGTGGGGATGGCTGGGCAGGGGCTGGGGCAAGGAACTCTATACTTGTGACCAATTTTGTTGTAAACTTGAAAAATAAAGTCTATTGACAGAGATAGAGAAGTGGGATCAGGCCAGATCCAGAGCCCAGAGAATACAGGAAAAGGTTATGCAGACAGCTGGAGGGAAGAGAGACTGGTGTGGTTAATGTTAGCTGGGCCAACCACAAACCATGTAGTCAAAGTGTTCCTTGCCATATTGATTTTTGAAAACTGTTTTATATAAGAGTAACTCCTTCTCTCGACTGAATGGCATTGAGAGATGATTAGTCTATGCCCCTGGACTCAAGCCATTCCACACGGCATGCTTTTGTGGTTCCCACAGGTCAGAGACCCTGCCTACGGTCGCCCCACAGCACTGGCATGATGCCGTCCACCAAATATGTATCCACATTATTTGCAGAAGGAGAGACAGCCAATTTTCTTGGAAACCCACCTGGAGCCTCCCAGGGGTTGCACAGGCAGGAAGCCTTCCCAAACATCCTCTTTGATTTCAATCCACTTTCTTCAAGCCTTTTGGTTGTTTTTGGTTGTTCCCTGCTGTGAAATTTCTTAAGATCTGCTTATCATTTTCCTCTTAATGCACCTGTCTGTTCCTCCCCTGAATCAAATCATTCACACTTTCCAATCCCACACCCATTTCCCTGGACCTCAATATGAGGTAGAGGTGAAAGTAAAGATGCCTTTTCCCTCACTCCTCACTAACTTCATGGGATATTTGGAGTACAAGTTGCTGACTCAGATGACATTTTGGTATTACCATCACTAACTCTAATTGCATATTCCAAAACAGGCAAAGTTGGAAGAGTCTGGTTCCTTAAATTTGTTCCTCATTAGGTGGACTTTAACACTTAATAATGAGTAAGGGTCCTTACAGGAAACACAAAAGTCAACTAGCCTTCTACTCGAGCATCCGGGCACAGGGGAGAGAAGCAAAGCCCTGAGGCCTTGGCCTGCCCCAGACAGCACAGCCTCCCTCCTTCCCTGCGGCCCACGTGCTATCAGCTCCTCATTCCCGCACCTTCCTCTTAGCGCATCTCTGCTAAATGGGGACTCTTTCCAGGTGTTTACATTTCATAGGGGACCTCAGATCTAAAAGAATGATGAGATGAACCATAGTCTCTCCTTTACCCACACCTACCACCTGATCATGACATCAGCCATGTCTGGACATCAGAGCTCCCCAAAGCTCCTGGGGAAGAATATTTGTTACCTCCTTACACAAGGACCAGTTCCTAAACCACTGGGGTGCAACCAGACAAATAAAGCCTGCAAGAAAGCCAGAAAATGACAGAAGAGAAAGATATCATGGATTTCTCACCACACACTGTCTTGCAATTACTTGAGGATGTATGATTTCCAGAGAGTTCCAAGTAGCAGAAACTAATTGAGTCTCCCCATAAAGACAGATTTGGCCAAGTCCTAAGATGAAAAGACTCAGCTCTGAAGAAGAGAGGAAATCAGGTGCACCCACTCTGCTTACTGACTGTACGTCTGTAGGTACTAACTGGAGACAGGGTCTGGGGTTAATGAAAAGCAGAAAAGACCCTTCAACTTTCAGGACAGTCTGACCACCCCAATCAGAGGAAACTCCCTTCACTCATTCTCTCATTTGCTTAACAAAGGTTTATCATGAGTCTGCTATATCCCAGAATGTGTAGCCTTACACATTATCCTTTGCAAAGGCTGGTTTCCTATCTCACTGAGACTAATAAGTCTGAAGTAGTCTAGAAACAATTCCAGAAACCTTGCATCAGAATTCAAAGACATTCTTCTTTTTATCTAAGAAGACCTCCCAG
The DNA here is from genome assembly GCF_905146905.1 of Nyctereutes procyonoides. Taxonomy (NCBI): domain Eukaryota; kingdom Metazoa; phylum Chordata; class Mammalia; order Carnivora; family Canidae; genus Nyctereutes; species Nyctereutes procyonoides. Next base: position 6,059,151 of record NW_026575033.1, on the reverse strand, counting down.
AAAGGATCTCAAGGTTTTTTCTTGTAAATTACCCTTTAAATTATCTCACCAAGAGGCGCCTGGGTGGCTCAGTGAGTTAAGCATCGGACTCATGGTTTCAGCTCAGGTCAAGATCTTGGGGTCGTGAGATCAAACCCCACATCAGGCTCCATTGCTAGCTGTAGAGCCTACTTAGAAGTCTCTCCCTCTCCCTCCACCCCCCACCCCACTTGCACACACACTCTTTCTCCCCCCCAAAAAAAGAAAATAAAAGTAAACAATCACACTAAAAAAATATCATGCAGTCAGGATTATGGGACATCAATTATCTTCTAAAGTTATCAATTTCTCCACTTTGATTAGATTTAAAGAGCAGCTTTTCTGTAGCGAAACTGAATTGACAGAATGTTAGCATTACACTTGAGACACTCTTCTGTGGTTCTGAATTCAACCCAGTCACACGGTCTATAAGGGCCCTTACAGATCTCTGCTACCAGGCAAATGGTCCCTTCTCAATAATGCCATCGCTTTGGCCACAATCTGGCAGCAGGAGTAACAGGCTGAGACCAATCAAGATGCCTGTGGCATGACCTTCTGAGAGGCACGACTACCTGGCAGCCTGAAAACACAACCCCCGTTATAGCCACTGCTTAGATGGAGGCATTAGCCATACAGCAGCATTGTTAAAATAAAAATATCTTACCTGGAGGATATAACACATTTTCTAGGAAGGGAGACAAAACCGTCTCATCAACTCCATAACCTAGAATCTGACCCTCCAAGGATGAGATGGGTGCAGAGCAGAGAGATGGATTTGGAAAGGCAGAAGGGGATTCCAAGCACGGGCTCAGCTCAAACCACCTGGAGAAATTCAACTTTCCTCTCCAGGCTAGACTCTAACTTTGCCTCCTCCGAGAGGCCATCCCTGACCTTTGTGTGCTCCCAGGCCTCCTAGCAGGTTCCCACTGAAGTATGTGCTTGGTCTCCTTAGAGCATTTGTCACATTGCCCTCACAGGGCAAAAGTCCCATTTTGTTCATCTTTGAATCCTTAGCACTAATCACCACCAGGCACACAGATCCTTAAAATACTTTTTGTTGAAGGAGAGAATGAATGAATGAATGAATGAATGAATGAGTCATGACCCAATAGGCCAGGAGCCGGCTGAGAGAAGCTAGGGCAAAAAAGAAGCTAGGTCAGGGGAATCAGAGTGTGGCTAAAGGACAGAGGGAAGGAAGGCTGTGTACCTGTATCTAACTCATCTTTTCAGTTTCCCCAGAACCTTCCCCACACAGAATGCGCATTTGGAAGTACACGTAGCTACCAAACCTAAAAAATACAATAAAACAGTGCACAGAACATTATATCCTGAGTCGGTTTTAGTATATGATGTTTAGGATTCTGTCCATGTATTCAAAACTCATGACCCAGAAGGTGTGGCCCTGAACCAGCCCTATCTGTGGGCATGCCAGGCTCTCCAGGAAAGAGCGGCGCAATGTGAGGCCTGGGCAGGGCCTCAGTGCAGAGGGTCCCACTCAGACCCCAAAGGCCCGGGGGAGCAGCTCAAGAGTGGGGTGTGCAGGGATGGGAAGCAGAGGCTGCGGGCTGCCAGAGCTCTGAGCTAAGGGGACCATCTGGAAGAAAGCTCAGAAGTGGGCTGAGGGAGAATGAAAGTGGCGCACGGATTTTATTAAGGTCTGTATTCTAACTTGGCCTACAAGGCATGACCAGTCTTGTGTGGTAGGCAGTGCTCCTCTTTAAGACTCCATTTTCTGTACTTTGACTCATTTTTCAACAGCTTCTTCCCCCACCCCCCCACCCCAAGGAAAGTGAGTTTCTGAAAGCTCTGGTTATGCTGGGCCGCTGGCTTCTCCCCTCTCCCCGGCCCCTGAGCCCCGCTTTCCAGCTCCACACAGCAGCTCCCCTCATGGCCTCCGCGGCCTCGGCCTCGTGTGGCTGAAACCAACCTTCTCGGCCCCTGCCTTCCTCGGGCCCTGGCCGCACCCAGCCCTGCTGACTGCTCCCCTCTGGAGCATCCCTCCCTGTGCCTCTGGGAGACCACACCGCCGGCTTTCCCTCAACGTCCCTGGTCACTTCTCTGCGCATTTATAGCTTTCTCCTCCCTTGCCTGTTCCTGCCATGCTGTGGTTCAGGAAAGTTCTCTCCGGGACACATTTTTGTCACCTCCCAGGGGCTCCTCATCTTTCGCTGAAGCCGCAGGTCCCATGAGCACCAGTCAATGACGTGCATCTGTCACATCCCAGGGCCACATGCTCAGATCCAACTGCCCACTGGACACCTGCCCTTTATTGTCTCAAAGCCACGTCAAACCAATGTGGCCAACAAATAAAAGCACTTATCTCTCCCCTCCCCTATTCCTCATCCACCCAGTTGCCCAACAAGGAGGCTGAGCAACACGCTGGCCTTTCTTTCTCCCTCAGTGTCACCTTCCGTCAAGTTTCCCCCGTGAGAGCCACCTCCCTCACCCTTTCTGCCACCCTCCTGCGTTCACCTCCACTCTTCTCCCATCGATGTTTCTTTGGTAATCACTCTCCTCTCCAAGCCACTCTCCACAGCGAAACCGGAGTCAAAGCTCTCTAGTGCAGATCTCACTGCAGCACTTCAGAACGCTGGAGAGGACTCTCCACCATCTTGTCATGAAGTTCAAATTACTTAACAAGGCCAGGCTTTCCAGCACATTCTGTCTCCCTTCTCCAGTGCCAGCCAGTGTGGAATGCCCCATGCCCTCCTTGCAGGCTTCAGTCCTCTCCTGGCTTCTGCCCACACAGTCCCCTTTGCCCCAAACACCCTGACGCCCCGAGCACCCTTGTATGCATGACTCAGACTTCATTTGGTCCCAGACACTGCTTTCTCCAGGAAGCCTTCTCTGTCTTCCAGGTCTGGGGTTGGGGGGGTGGCGGTTCACATGTGTTCTACCTTCCCTGTGGTAATCCTTTCCCACTGTTCCAGAAAAGCCTATCTATCTGTCTGTGTCTTCCACTGGGCCAGAAGTTCACAACACCCACCCCCGCCCCCACCCCGCCCCAGTCAGGACATTCCCGGCACCTAACTCAGTGCCTGGCACATTCCAAGTAACCAGTAAACAAACATTCAAACAGATGGATAAATAAATGGATTCCTTTCAACAACCCCCTCCATCCCTCATGCTGTTAGGATGTCTTACCTGTGACAAATAAAGCACACTGATAACTTTCATGCCAATGAGAGCAATCATACCACAGGATTTTCTTGACCAACTCAATTTCAAGCTCTCCACTCTTCTAAACCCTTAAACTTCAAGGTGTGGCTGCAACTAGCAACCAAATGAATCAAATCAGGAGACCATACTCAATTCAAAAGAAATCGAGGCGAGAAAAAAAACAATTTCCAGACCCACGTTCCTATTGGGTTCTGGGGAAATGTGGTTGCCACACATACAGAGCTAGCTCTCCAATCTCTCTGTACAAAAAAGGCTGGCTCAGACTGAAAACTCTGGATGCAGAGTAGCTGAAAACTTATTTGAGATCACCCAGTGAGTTCCTGGCAAAGGTAGAGATAGAATTTACAAACCAGCCTGAATTCTGTTTAGAGGTTTCTGCCCATATATTCTCTCATGCAATTGATGCTCTACTTTCATAGCTGCATTCAACCAGTGTCTTCTAACTCAATATTACCAGCCAAGATGGACCACTCCACAGAGCAAGAACCAGCTCACCAAGGAAGCCCTTCTATTGTCCTTCTAACTGGTGCCCAGCCTGACTCAGTTACACCCTCCTGAAAGGCAAAGAAAATATGAGATTAGACCATAAACCACATGCTTGCTGGGACAAAGACCCAGGACCCAGCACCATGGCAAAGCAGCACAGAAAAAAAGCTATTTTTATTTTTAAAATTACTTTATTTATTTATTTGAGAGAGAGTACACAAGAGAGAGCACAAGCAGAGCAGAGGGGCAGAAGGGGAGGGAGAAGCAGGCTCCCCACTGAGCAGGGAGCCCCACACGGACTTGATCCCAGGACTCCAGGATCATGACCTGAGCTGAAAGCAGATGCTTAACCAACTGAGCCACTCTGGCGCCCCAGAAAAGCTATTTTTAAAGGACACTTTTAAGTCAATCCTGTCCTGGGGCACCTGGCTGGCTCAGTTGGAAGAGCATGCAAGTCTTGGTCTCAGGGTCATGATTTTGAGCCCTACAGTGGGTGCAGGAATTACTTAAATAAAACCTTTAAATATATATATTTTATTTAAATACATATATTAAATATAACATACATGCATATATATATGTAAGATATATATATTTTAGAGAAAGATATCAATCCTGTCCTTTCGCCCATGCAGAAAGACACACTGACTGTCACATACAGAGGACCAGTGGCCATGAGGCCAGTTTGTGGCTGATATACCTTGCCCTGATATCCACCCCCAACCAAAAAGCACTTATCTTTGTCACTCACAATCTAGCCTAAACTGTATTCATCACTAAATAAAGAACAGCTGGAAGCAAGAGAATAGCAATGAAAAAGTGGTTATTTTGGGAGAATAAAGCTTTTGGCTGCCACTTAGAGAAAAGAGCCCTCTTATGACATCTTGAGCAAGTGTTTATTAATAATATTGCTTCTGGTCCTTCATTTTATAACTTGATAAATAAGAGCATTTGCTATAGGGCACCAGGCTGAACATTTTTGAGAAAGTGCCACTTCCATGACAGCATGATGCCACTGATCTGGACTTTCTATTTCTAACGCATCCAATACCAAAAAAAAAAAAAAAAAAAAGATCTTTTTCATTTGTATCATACTTAACCATTTTAAAGAGCTTTTGCAGGGCACCTGGGTGGCTCAGTCAGTTAAGCATCTGACTCAATTTCCACTCAGGTTATGATCTCAGAGTCATGAGATCGAGCCCCGAGTCAGGCTCCATGTTTATTGGGAGTCTCTTGAGATCCTCTCTCTCCCTCTCTCTCCACTGCTTCCCCTGCTCACACGCTCTAAAAAATATAAATCTTTAAAAATAAAAAGCACTTTTTCATATATTTTTCATTTTATCCTCACTACTCTGGAATATCAGAAGGCCAAGAACACATCCAAATTTTGCCATGAAAACACTGAGTCTTAGAGAAGTGGTGGGCCCAGAGCAATTCCCCAGCTGAGCAGCACACTCACTATATGCCCAATTCATCTTTGTATGAACCCAAAGTGCTTGGCAGTTGTTTAATGAATGAATCAAAGTTAACAATTAATGATAGCTAAGGATTTGCCTAATAAGAAGAAAACACTAAATAAAACCTGCCCAGTATTGAGCTGGGCAGTCACAGAACCAATGTGTTCAGGGTTGATATGTGTAATACAACCCTACTGTTGTTAAAATATGGAAATGTTCCCATACCAACAGTAAAATGCCACCATCCCAAGCTCCTGAGGGGCCCTCTGAGCCCTGGTCTCCTCTTACACTCTCAGGTACCCCAGGGCCACCCCATGGACCAGGACTGCAAGAGAAGTGCCTGCCAAAATGCAGGCCTCCGGGATGCATCTCCACTGGAAGACAGGATCTTGTGCTGACCAGCAGGGCGTCTGCTGTTTTGTTAATCGGTTCAAATATCACCCCTTTGCATTACTGAACAGAACCAGGATAAATGTTCATGATTGATAATCCGGAGTCATCCAGACAGAGTCCAGTGGTGTTCAGAAACCATTCATTAAGAAAGTAAAGGAATGCAGAATTCGTTTTGGAAAGTGTTCTCCTAACATGACTAAAAAAAATTAAGGATTGGCATTTGGAGGGATCAGTTTTCATTACCTGGGTAAGTCATTCCTGTGGACCACTCCTGTGGAGACCAATCACTCTGTTCCTCAGAAGAGCCATGAAATCAGGGAGGATCTTACACACCAGTGATTCTCAAAGTGGGTCACAGATCACCAGCAGCAGCAGCAGCAGCAGCAGCATCTGGGATTTGTTAGAAATATAACTTCTTAACCCCACCCCAGACCTGCCGAATCAGAACTTCTTGGGGGGGGGGGGTAGCCGTGTGCATTTCGACAAACTCCCAAGTGATTCTGGTGCCTGCTTCAGTTTGAGGATCACTGCTCATCGCCAGCAGTCCCCATCCTTGGCCGTATGTCAGATCCCCCAGGGAGTCCATCAAAAGTGCAGATTAACTACCCAGCTTCCATCTCCTGGGACTGTGACTCAGCCAGTCTTCAAACTGGCATTTGGAGGACTCCTGGTGGCTCAGTCGTTAAGCATCTGCCTCAGCTCAGGTCGTGACCCTGGGGTCCTGGGATCGAGTCCCACATCGGGCTCCCCTGCAGACAGCCTGCTTCTCCCTCTGGCTATGTCTCTGCCTCTCTTTGTGTCTCTCATGAATAAATAAAAATCTTAAAAAAGAAACTGGCATTTGGTGGTCACTGCTATAAACTGCAGGAAACTTTTCAAGCAGAGGTAAAAACTTCTAACAGTAATGATATCTTATTATACATATTTATACAAATCCACAGAGCCTTAGGGCATATAATGTCCCCTGCCTTCTTTCCACATTCATTACTTCAGTTACATGAGGACACTTTATAATAGTATCACTTTCTCTTGCGAGGTTTTCTTGATCTCTCCTACTCCCGGCAGAATGAACACTCTTCTCTTCCCTGTCACCCCTCAAAATCACACATATCTTTTAATAAAATTTATCACATTGTATGGAAAGTACTCTAGAAAGATCTTCCTCCTCTTGTTCTCGAAAACAACTCAATTGTTCTTGACTTCAACAAGTCAAGTCAATTTAAATTGGAATTCCCACAGCTTTCAGCACAGGGCTTTCGGTCAACGATGTTTACTGAGCATCTACCAAGCACCAGGGACACAACGGTGAGGCAGAGGAGACACGGGCTGTTTTCGTGGACCTACAGCCTGTAGTGGTGGCAATCAGAAATCCTACACATGGAATGGCTAATTATAAAGAAAATTCTAGCAGGTTATAAGAAAGATTCCCGATTGTTATGGATTGAAATGTCTGTGTCCCCCCAGTATCCATATCCTGAAGCCCTACCTTCCATTACAATGGTATTTGGAAGTGAGACCTTTGGGGTGATTAGGTTTAAGGAGGTCTTAAGGATGGTGCTTTTGTGATGGGACTAGTATCCTTATAAGAAGAGGAAGAGGGGGCATAGGGTAGAAGGGGGATAAGGTGAAGGGGGGTGTGAATTTAAAAGAAAGACCGGAGCTCGCTCTCTCTCCACCTATGTAAAGACACTGCAAGAAGACAGTTGTCTGCCAATCAAGAAGCAGATCCTCACTGGAGAACCAAGTCAGTCAGTACCAAGTACCTTGATCTTGGACTTCTCAGCTCCCAGAACTGAGAGAAATACATACCTATTGCACTTCATCCATCCAATCTATGATATTTTGTTATAGCAGTCCAAGCTGAAGAATGAACACCAGTGAAGAGAGATATTGATTTCCAGAAGTGTGATATTATAAGCCGCTAGTCCAAGGAGTGCTGGGTGGTGCTATCGGTCGAGCATCCACCTCTTGGGTTTCAGCTCAGGTCGTGATCTCAGGCTCATGATCTAGAGCTGTGCATAGGGCTCCATGCTCAGCCAGGAGGTCTGCTCAAGACTCTCTCTCCCCCTCTCCCTCGGCCCCTCCCCCGTGCATGAGCAATTTCTCTCTTCCTAAAATAAATAAATAAATATTTTTTTAAAAAATAAGCTGCCAGTCCTAAAGTGTGAACCATGAGTTGAGCCAAGGAGAAGTGAGGACCCCCCCTTCTCCAATGCCCAATCAGGAAATTGCAATCATCCTGAACGGCAGCAAAGCAAGCAGGTTGAAAAGGTCCCTGTGCATCTCTGGATTTCTACCACCCGTCCAGAGAGACTGGCGCTTTAAGACTCGGAAAAAAAAGTATCAGGATGTTGGTGGTGCTGGAATCCTTTAGCAGATTTCAGGAAGGTCCTATAAGCAACAGACAAGCTTTTTTCTCAGTTTCCTGGTCTGAAAGTAGAAAGGAAAGGAAATGCACACTTGCTAGAAGCAGGCTTTCCAACGATAGCTGGGGCTCAGTGTTAAAAACACCATGGTAATATTACTACTGTTAGGAGTTAGTGGGACAGTTAGGTAGTCAAGGCCAGGGTCCCCAACAAGAAAATATGGAGTCAGGAGGGCTAAGATCAAACAGCACTGACATCCTGTTTTGCAGCTCAGACAGGGCCCCACCAGCATTCTGTTTCGCAGCCTTTGCAGAAATGAGTTCTGTAAAACATCCCAAAATAAAGCAATTAACCACAAAGTATTTGTCACTATCACAAGTTAGGGGCAGTTAAGACATAAGCCCCCCAGATGTCAGCTCCAGAAGACCATCTGAACATAAACATTAACCTTAAAGCTAGACAAATGCATGGTCAAAGCCCTGATCGGCAGGCACGACTCAGCACACCCTGGTTGCTTAAGATTGTTCCGAAAAAGAGCTCATAAAAACCCCTAACCTTAGAAACTCCAAGGGCAATCCTCTCAGGTCCCCTTTGTCCTGGGGAGCTTTGTACTATTGATCAATGGCTCTGCTTTGCTGCCCACCAATCTTCATCTGGTCTACTTCTTCATTCTTTGAAGCAGCATGACCAAGAACCACAGGCATGAGAAGATTAGAAATCCTGCGCCAGTATGAACACAAAGACATTAATGCATCTGAGAGCACTCACACTGTCACAGGCTATCTGAGGTCAAGGACACATTAGCTCACGTTACTAGATGTCCAGGCCAAGACAGAAGCCACAGAGCCAAGGGTGAGGATGACAAGTGGAACCCTGTGGCCTTCCTCTAAAAGAGATTCCCTGAGGCTGGAGACAAGATCTCTGGCTTTGGTACCTAGCTTCTGGGACAGACTGTGGAGGGGACCAGTGGTCTACTGAGAGGTGGCCCGAAGAAATGTCAAGCCTATGAAGCCTAGATCTTACCTGTGTCATCACCTGGCCAGCAACTGGTCTGTGCAATCTCCTGCTTTCTGCTGACCTGCTTCCACCTGGGTCTGCCCCTCAGGCTGCTGGGGGCTGGGGTGGGGGCAGGGGCACAGGGTAAGCCTGCTGCAGGTCAGTCAGACTTGCAGTCTTCTTTTGTCTTGGTTTTTTTCAGTTTTCTTTTTTCTTTTGTTCCTTTATATTTCCTTTCTTTCTTTCTTTCTTTCTTTCTTTCTTTCTTTCTTTCTTTCTTTCTTTCTTTCTTTCTTTCCTTTTTTGGCTTTTGTTTTATATTGTAACATAAAACACAGATACCAAAAACCACACAAAGCAAATGGATGGCTTAGTGACTTATCTGAAAGCAACGCCCTTGTTGATGTCTGCCTGAAGTCCAGTTCCCTACTTCATCACAAATTTCTAATGAGCTAGGAGCCCCCGTCCCCCAGATTGTCCCCTCTTCTCTCAAGCCTACTTGTGGCCAGATTAGGCCATGACTAACCACAGTGCAGAGGACACACCCATCCACCTGCAGCCCAGAAAGGAGACCCAGAAAACCAAAACCACCCACTAGAATCTTTCCAAACTGTTAAGATATAACTTACAAAGTGATGACAACTATACTGATCACTTGCTGAACTAGTTGACAACAACCAAAACAATAAAAGCAGTTATTTATGGAGTAACTACCAAAAGCCAGGTGCTGTGCAGATAGCCTAGTTGCTCTCACTGATCTTGAGACAGTATTCACATGTTTTAAGTTGGTGGCCTGAGTGTGAAAAGTTTCATAGTTTTCCCAAGGTCACATGACCAGACTCTGGGATCTCAGGCTCAGTACGCCAGATATGGAAGCTTAGATCTTCCTGTTTAACTCCACTGCCTTGCTAGTGAATGGCAGCAGAATACGCCACCCCAGAATATGCCTTGTTGACATAAGAATTATTTTGAGTTGATTATTTTGAGAAACTGCAGAAACAGGAAAATCTCTGAAAACAGAACAGCAGTGACCCTTTTGGAAGGGAAACCTACATTAGAAATTGGGTGGTACCAGGAAGAGAGCTACCGCCAGAAATAACTTCATCACCTGAGGGGTAACCTCTGTTTGTCAAATATTTCCTCTTCTCACCTTCCTGTGAACTGGCTCCCCTCTTTGAAGCCCTAGATCTTTCCTTAGTTTAGGAACTAGTCATCTGGCTGCCTTCTGAGTCTCCCATCTCTGTGGACTTCCTGTGTACACATGCACATGTAATTAAAATTCATTATTTACTTCTGTTATTTGATCTTTTATCACAAGGGGAGGAACCTAAAAGGGTGGAGGGGAAATTATTTTCTTGTAGATGAGATTTTTCTTTGAAAAAAAATTGGTTGATTTGAGAGACAGAGAGAATGTGAGCAGAGGAAGTGGCAGAGGCAGAGTGATAGAAGCAGACTCTGTGCTGAGCATGGAGCCCAACGTGGGGCTTGATCTCATGACCTTGAGATCATGACCCTGAGATCACAATCCAAGCCAAAATCAAGAGTTGAACGCTCAAGCAACTGCGACATCCAGGCACTCCAAGATGAGATTTTTATTTTATTTTTTTTCAAGATGAGATTTTTAATAAATGTGTACTGAGCACCTATTGTAGTCAAGGCCCATACAAAATGTAATGAATCCCAGATGAACTCCTTCAAGATGATGAAGTCAAACAGCAAGCTCAAAACGTATCAGATAGAGAAAGACAAACACCATATGATTTCACTTACATGTGGAATCTAAAACACAAACAAACAAACAAAAAACCAGAAACAGACTCCTAAAAGCAGAGAACTGACGGTTGCCAGAGGGTTGAGGATGGGTGAAATAGATGAAGGTGATTAAGAGGTACAAACTTCCAGTTACAAAATAAATAAGTCATGAGATGAAAAGTACAGCATGGGGAATAATATAGACCATTGTATTGCAACAACATCGTATGGTGACAGATGGTGACTACACTTATCACGGTGAGCACTGAGTAATGTATGGAATTACTGAATCAATATGTTGTACACCTGAAACTAATACATATCAATCATGCTCCAATTTAAAAAAACTGAAGAAAACAAATTACCCAATTTAAAAATGGGTCAAAAATCTAAAAAGACACCCCAGCAAATAAGGTATATGGATGACAAATAAGCCTATGAAAAGATGCTTAATATCATCTGTCATTAGAAAAACGCAAGTCAAATGCACAAGGAGGTACCACTGCTCACCTGCTGGAATGGCTCAAGCCAACAACAAAACCGAGTACAACAGGAACTCTCACTGCTGGTGGAAATGCAAAATGCTAATACCAGTCATTGGAAGACAGTTTGGCAGTTTCTGATCATGGGAAAACAACAGACAAACTCAAATAGAAGGACACTGTATAAAATAACTAATTAGTACTCTTCAAACATGCTAAGGTCATTACAAAATAAGGAAAGACAAAGGAAATCCCTGGGTCACTCAGCGGTTTAGTGCCTGCCGTTGGCCCAGGGCGTGATCCTGGAGCCCGGGATCAAGTCCCACATCAGGCTCCCTGCATGGAGCCTGCTTCTCCCTCTGCCTGTGTCTCTGCCTCTCTCTCTCTGTGTGTCTTTCATGAATAAATAAATAAATAAAATCTTAAAAAAATATAAGAAAGACAGAAATTGTCACAGACGAGAGATGATGAAAAAGCCACAGTCACTAAACACAACGTGGGATCCTGGGCAAGATCCCGGGGCAGAAAAAGGACATTAGGGAAAAAACTGGTTAAATCCAAATAAAATGTGTAGTTTAATTAATTAGTATTTTGTCTAATGCATCACAGCTACGTAAGATACTAAAATAAGGGAAGCTGGGGGAAGAACACACCCGTGCACTAACACTGCAGCAAGTGACTGCTGTCAGCCTCCTGTGACCGTCTCCAGTGACCTCAAGGAGAAACCAAAAATAAGAAGAATCAGAAAATCAATTGAGGGGAGGCAAGCAGGCAATATTTTTGAACAATCGGATATGGCAGAAAGGTACTGTTACGACGGCCTAAAAGTCTTTCTCATGTCTAGGTGGAAATCAGTAAGTCTTAATTTTACAACCCAACACACCTTGTGCGGGGCAACTACACTCTGGAGAACCGCTGGCAAGCACGCACACCCCTTCCCCGTTTTGCATACAATCCACTGTAAATCAACAAGCATTGGAGCAGTTCCTGCAGAGCGATCCAACATACTGTCTCCTGGGCTACTGTCCTCACTAAGATAGCGGATATAGCATTTTCTTTTTTTTTTTTTTAATTTTTATTTACTTATGATAGTCACAGAGAGAGAGAGAGAGGCAGAGACACAGGCAGAGGGAGAAGCAGGCTCCATGCACCGGGAGCCCGACGTGGGACTCGATCCCGGGTCTCCAGGATCGCGCCCTGGGCCAAAGGCAGGCGCCAAACCTCTGAGCCACCCAGGGATCCCGATATAGCATTTTCTAACCTACTTTGAGGTTGGCTTCTTTTTTTTCCTGTGGACATACCAAAACCCTCTTTATCTTTGCAACTTTTCTGTAATTCCAGAATTATTCAAAGGAAATAATTTATTAAGAAACCCCGGAGGCACCTGGCTGGCTCAGGCAGTAGAACGTGCAGCTCTTGATCTCGGGTCAGGGTTGTAAATTCAAGCCCCCTTTTTAGGGGTAGAGATTACGCAAAAATTAAAAAAAAATCTTTAAAAAGAGAAAAAAAGAAAAGAAACCCTGCAGTTAGAAACACACCCATGAAGGTGTCTAATATAAAAAACAGTATATAGTGGGGCACCTGGGTGGCTCTGTTGGTTGAGTATCCGCCTCCAGCTCAGGTCTTGATCCCAGGTGTCCTGAGACTGAGCCCCGTATGGGGCTCCCTGCTCAGGGGGAAGCCTACTTCCCTCTCTCCCCACCCCGCCCCCCTGGCTCGTGCTAACTCTCTCTCTCCCCTCTCTCTCCCTCACTCATAAATAGATAAAATTTTAAAAATAATATGTATATATATAAAGTATGTAAATAATTCTGAGAAGGTTAAAAAATATATACAAGAATTCAAAAGTAGGGCAGTGTGGGTGGCTCAGCGGTTTAGTGCCGCCTTCAGCCCAGGGTGTGATCCTGGAGTCCCGGGATCGAGTTCCACATCAGGCTCCCTGCATGGACCCTGCTTCTCCCTCTGCCTTTGTCTCTGCCTCTCTCTCTCTCTCTGTGTGTCTCTCATGAGTAAATAAAAGAAATAAAAAAAGAATTCAAAAGTAGTGCAAATAAAATGCCAGGGTGGCTCAGGGAAAGAAAAGTTCATTAATTTTGATCAGCCATGAAGGGCTCCATGGAGGAGGAGACATTGGCATCTGGATGGACCTGTGCAGATATGGAAAGGAAAAGCACAGTATGTGTAAAAGCAAGAGAATTTTCTTTCAACTGGAGTGTCAGACACTTGCCAGTACAGGACTCACCATCAATCACTAGTGCCACACCAACTTCCACCATGGCAGGGGCCTAAGCCTGACTACACTTCACATCGCCTCGGCTCAGCACTAAACGTGTGACCCAAGGGCATCTTGGTCGCCTTTGTCCAATGCCTTATGTAATGGAATTTGATAGGTTTATTTTTTTTAATTCATGGACTTAACTATTGTACATTATGATAGACTGGCTTATTGGCATTTTTCAAACTGTTTTCTCAAGCACAGATAGGTATCAAGTAAAATGTAACTGCTGCAAGCTGTGACTATCCCTGAGCCCCACACCTGCTAAAACAGCCTGCTCAAAGGTCCCCATCTTGACCAAAGTTTCTTCTGTAAGGCACCTACAGGGCAGAAACATAAACATTGATACAAGTAGGTTTCATCTCTTTCCCAAAGACCAAAAGTAATCTAAACAGCCTCAACCATCTTTTTTTTTTTTCTCAACCACCTTTTATACTTGAGAGATAATAGGAATTTCAAGGCACCAAAATGGAGGGTAAGGTGATCTTCCTGCCCTAAGGGACCCAGATTGGAAGTTAAATAACAATTCAAATTATTATATGATAAGTGTTTTTGCTAACTGTTGATGTTCCTGTTATGTCCTCCACTAGATTAAGAACTTCTTGGGGGCAGAGAGTATGATTTTTAATTTGTTTAACCTGATCAAAACTCAGTGCCTAGCACTTAGATGGCTCAGTGATGAATGAACAGAATAAGTAAACAGATGATGGAAGAATGGATAGATAAAATGATAGATGGATGATGGATGGATGGACAAACAGATGAGCAAAGAATGGATAAAATAATAGGAGTCCAGGGTAGGGAGAAATTACTGCTAGTTGGTAATGAAGAGGGAGGAAAGACTTAAGCCGGACTTATAATAAAAATGCAGATAAAGCCTCCTATTCAGGAGGCTTCCTCTCTGATTTACTGGTTATATCTCAGAAATCCATCCTATTCTAACTTGTGCCACTCTACCTCTGAGTCGCCCCATCTCCTCCCCATCACCACACCTCCACTTAGATCCTTGAAATCTAACTCAAGGAAATGAATAAAAGGATAAACAAATTGTGGTACCTCCGTACAATAAAACGCTCATCAGCCATACAAAGGACATGGATAAAGCTCAAAAGCAGAATGCAAAAGAAGCCAAACATAAAAGAAAACAATACATATGATTCCATTTGTCTGACGTTCTGGAAAAAACAAAACTGTGGGAACAGAAATCGGACGAGTGCTGTCAGGAGCTGGTAGAGGGAAGGGAACTGGCCACAAAAGGACAGGGGGGGAAACACAGGGGTGATGAAATTGGTCTGTGTCGAGATGGTATGCAGCTGTATTAATCTGTAAAATCATCAAGCCATACTACCCACGTAAAAAGGGTGAATTTCACCATAGGGAAATTATACCTTAATTACCCTGACTTTTAAAAAAGCCAAAAAACAAAAAATCTCACACAAGTCCTGCTCTGAAAAGATTCCCATGACCAGGCTCTGCTTCAAGTGTTCATTTATCATCCTTGTAACTCACTCAGCAATTAATCATGCCCTGTGGGCACCTCTTCTGTTATCATCTTGAAATACTTTTTATTTTTATTACCTCCTCTTTACATGTCTAGGTCTTATCTCCCCAACCAGATGGCAAATCCCTTGGAAACAAGAACCTGGTAGTATTGTGCCTCCTTTAGCCACAAAGTATCCAGGTCACTGCTTGACACATTACACAAGTGAAAGGTTGAATAATTATTTTTTTATTTTAAAGATTTTTATTTATTTATTCATGAGACACACACACAGAGAGAGAGAGAGAGAGAGAGAGAGAGAAGCAGAGACACAGGCAGAGGGAGAAGCAGGCCCCATGCAGGGAGCCCGACGGGGACTTGATCCCTGGACTCCAGGATCACGCTCTGAGCCAAAGGCAGGTGCTAAACCACTGAGCCACCCAGGGATCCCCAAGGTTGAATAATTATTCATTGATTTCAGCAAAAACCAGCTAGGTGAAGTTATTTTGCATACATCTTCAATTCAAACTTGACCATGATAAACAGGCTGACCAGTGCCTTTCTCTGTTAATTACCAAACACACCTTTTCCTGCAGCCTCCTGGATTCTCTACATCATTCATATGTTTCACCCCCAGGAGCTCTCTGGTTGATCCATCACTGGTATAAGATATGACACCAAAGATTTCCAAATGAACCTGAATCAAGTTGAGGACGCTTCCCAGAAAGTGCCTAGACTAAGTGCTGCTACCTCCTTTCCCAAGATTATTGACCTCAATTAAGCCCAGAGCTTATCAGACACAACAGAATCACATTCCTGTTTGAACATTACAAAATCCAACAATTTCTATTTCATTCTCCTTACGTCTAAAATGCTGAGATTTCCAATTTCCAAACGTGCCTATTGTCAGTTCCTGAAAATAAAACAATGGCCACTTCTCTCCCTATATTCCCTCAAATTTCATGAAGAGACACTATACTAATTAAATTGCTGTCTTAACACATCATTTTAAAAGGAAATTTAATCTTCATTAGTCTGGGGTGAGGGGAGAAGGAGAGTAGTATTTCCTGTGCTCATTAACCCCATGTTAGCAGCAGAATGCTGTTCTTTGACATTGCAGGGCTTTGACCTCACCTTTAATGGGTTTCCTCTCAGATCTCTCCTGGCCACCTTGGTGAATCTGTTTTCCATTAAACAGGTAGAGCACCATTTCCTTTAGGCACAAACAACCATGACCACAAAAATACTTTAAAATATTAATAAAGAGAAAAAAATCAATGTATAGAAATATTTACATTGCATTTTATATATAAAAATACTGGGACACCTAGGTAGCTCAGTGACTGAGTGTCTGACTTTGGCTCAGGTCATGATCCTGGGGTCCTGAGATCGAGTCCATGTCAGGCTCCCCACAGGGAGTCTGCTTCTCCCTCTGCCTATGTCTCTGCCTCTCTCTGTCTCTCATGAATAAATAAATAAAATATTTAAATATATAAGTATATACACATATATAAAAATACTTTCAGGTTAAAGAAAAGAAACACCTACTTTATATTTTTCTCATTTACAGAAACTCTTATAATTACAAAATTACTGTTTGAGCTTTAGGAAGTTACAGCTCAAAGTAATGTTTCAGGTACTTCAATAGTAACTTGGTGAAAAGGTTTTTATTTATTCTCATTTCAGAGAGCAGTGAAGTGAAGTTGTGCAAGTCTGCTTGAAGGAGTCTGCATAAACACCCAGTGCCCACCAACCTGAAGCATGGACTCTACGAGGTGAACACCTCCAGGGCTCGGCCCAAGGTCTCTCTCCAGCTGCTCAGAGCTTCACCTCCTAGGCAGAAAAGTGCTAAAGCCAATGTACAATGTGCATCTGACCCACAGCCCACACCACCTTGTGTGACCTACAAAAGCAGCAGAAGTATTTAGAAATAAGTACATATAAACATATAAACTTTTCCACAAAAAGGGAAAAGTTTAAGATGTGGAAACAACATGTTTGTTTAAGACCCTGTCACACAGAACCGTCTGCACAGTTTGAATTCCTGCTAAAACACACAGATGGAGGTTCGTGGCTGCTCACGCTGCCCTGAGAAATTCTCAGTGGCTCTCAAGGTTCTGACCACCTCAGCAATGTCTCCTTGGGGTACTTAGTGCCTTCGGTCCAAGCACAGAATGAGCCCGTTCTTTTTATTTCTGATGCTAAAGGAGTGGGAACATTCCCCCCTGAGGGTCCAGAGAAAGTGATTTAATCCTGCATTTATATGATCATCTGAGAAGCCAGAAGGCCCCTGAAATATGTGCTCTGTGGTGGAAATAAAAACTGAAAAAAAAAAAGAGAGAGAGAGAGAGAGAGAGACGCCATTAAATTGTTTCAGAATCTGGAATGTATGAAGTGGTCACACCTTACATGTTTAGTGATGAGAGGAAATGACAATTTGGATTCCAAGAGGGGAAAAAAAAAACCCATCCCTATTAATGCTCAAACTACTATTTGGCTTAACATAGTTTCGATTAAAAAGTGCAAGTCTGCAATGGTGCCAGTGAGGCGAGCCCCATATCCCTCCCGGAGGCCTGCGTGGGCAAGGGAGGTTGGGTAGCAGGGCTCTGCAGGGTCACTGTATTCCTCTAAAAGCACCCTCATCAGGCAAAAAACTGGCTTGTTTTCACAAGAAGAGACAGATTCCCCCATGCATTTGCTGATACAAGGAGAAACTG
Source organism: Nyctereutes procyonoides (assembly GCF_905146905.1). Classification (NCBI taxonomy): domain Eukaryota; kingdom Metazoa; phylum Chordata; class Mammalia; order Carnivora; family Canidae; genus Nyctereutes; species Nyctereutes procyonoides. The sequence continues at coordinate 6,041,549 of NW_026575033.1, read as the reverse complement.
TCATGCTCTTTAAAAATTAAGCTCACTACAGGGGAGCCTGGGTGGCTCAGTCGGTTAGGCATCTGACTCTTGATTTCAGCCCAACTCGTGATCTCAGGGTCATGGGACTGAGCCCCACATCAGGCTCTGGGCTTATCAGGGAGTCTGCTTGAGGCGCTCTCTCTCCCTCTTCCTCTGCCCCTCCCCATGCTCACCCTCTTTCTCTCTTTCTCTAAAAGAAATAAATCTTTGAAAAGAAAAAAATTAAGCCCATTACAATTGTCATTTGACTTTCCAGACAAAGACTTTGGTATCCATATGAAATTCACATTAAATGGAGAAAAGTTAACAGTCGACCTATGGACAAAAGAAAATGGGGGAAGGTCAGAGCCCTATATCTCTAGCATATTACTCTTGAAATAATTACAGAAGCATTTTATGCCTTAATGTTTTTAATTATTAATTTTATAATAATTAATGAATAACATGAAGTTTCAGGTAGCAGTAGGTGCTCCATATGTTATCCTGTGTAAGAACTCTCAGCAATCAGCAAGGTAGGCTATCATCAACTCTAAAGCAGCTCTGATTGGAGTCATCTGGGCTGTATCCCTGCCTGAAGTCAGGACTTTGAGTTCAGCCTAAACCATAGCACAGATCAAATGAAAATAGAGAACTGTGGGTGGCTTCCCTCTGCAGCCAGCAGGCATGCAGTTAAGCAAAAGAAAGTGCAATAGGAACACCTTGCATGGCTACTGTGGTCCCATAGGACACCTGGCAAGGGTTAAACCACAGCCACACTGGCCCCTTGGAAAGTGACCAGCCCTTTTCCTTTGGAGACAGCTTCCCTGTTAATGGGACCCAGAGCTGGTCGTGTGGAAGGAATGAGGAGCCAACAGGCTCAGCAGACTATCAGTGGAGGCAACCTACCTGGTAGCGTGTCCTGACCACCGCCCTCTCCCCCCCCCCTCCCCGTGTGCTCACTGAAGACGGTGCAGACACTCCTGCAGCTCTACTCTGCCCCCTCCGGGAACCCTCAACTGAGGGGAAAAAAAATGATTTCTGGAATCACAAGGTACTTAAAGTACACGAACAGCATGCAAAGGAGAAAACAAACAGAACTCAATGCTCAGATGATGAAACCATCAGAAAAAGACTTTGAAATGTGAAATTCACATCCCCCAGGAAAGGAGAGTGTCCCATACCTTACGCAACTCTAGACTGCTCTGAAAAAAAGAATCCAAGACCATGGAAAGAAATCACATAGCTGTTGAAATAACAAGTCAACAGATATTTCAAACTAAGGAGGAAAAAAGAAAAGAAAGCCAAAGCTGAAGAGTGCATTAGTGAACTGAAAGGTAACACCAAGCAATGATACCGAAATGGAGCATTAGGGGATAACAAGTATAAAACCAATTAAGGAACCTTCAGGGAGAGACAGACGTGCCAACAGCCATGTGGAGGAGGTTGCAGGCAGGAAGGGGGAGAAAAGATGAAAAATTCCCCCAAAAGTAAAGACAGTACTCTCAGATTTGAAAGGGCCCTCCAGCACTGAGCATTTGATGGGGAAAAGAAAATACTTAGACCATCAATCACGTTGGAACTCAAGAACATCAAGAACATTAAAAACTGATCAAAATGGGGGATCCCTGGGTGGCTCAGCGGTTTTAGCGCCTGCCTTTGGCCCAGGGCATGATCCTGGAGACCTGGGATCGAGTCCCATATCGGGCTCCTGGCATGGAGCCTGCTTCTCCCTCTGCCTGTGTCTCTGCCTCTCTTTCTCTCTGTGTCTCTCATGAATAAATAAGTAAAATCTTAAAAAAAAAATTTTAAAAAACTAATCAAAAAAGAAAACAGTTTTGTGGCAAAGGAACAAGAATCAGATGGACATAGATTCTCATCAGCAAATCTGGGTATGGGAAAATAATGAAGCAATCTCCTTAAAGTGCTTAAGGAAAAGAGTTTTTGAGTCTAGAATTCTGTATTCAGCAAAACTATTGCTTAATGGGGAGGATGACATAAAAACGTTTTCAGGGACACGAAGAATCAGTTTTCAGTCACAGATGGTCACTGGGCGATCCTGAGGGATCCACTCCAACAAGAGGAATGACACATAAGCACTGCACTCCGGGGATTTCAGCAGAGAAGAGAACAGGGATGGAGGCAAACAGCCAAGGTTTTTGTCTTTTTGTCTGCAGGGCTCGGTTGTGGAGAGGAAAATGATACACATACTGATGAATTCTCGCCTCTGTTAGGAGAAAAAAATATATGTAATTTGCAATTTAAAAGTGCCCTCTAGAATAAGAAGTTTACACATAAAAGGTTCAAAAAGCTAAGGAAAAATATTATGATAGAAAAACTTGAAATAACAAGAGCATAATCCATGAAAGTAAATGTTGGTAAGTTGGATTTTGTTAAAATTAAAAACATGCTCTGGGAGAGACACTCAGAGAATGGAAGACAAGCCACAGACTGGGAGAAGATATTTGCAAAACATATCTGGTAAAGAACTTGTCTCTAAAATATAGAAAGAATTCTTCAAACAATAATAAGAAAACACCTAACCTGATTTACAAATGAGCAAAAGATTTGAATAGGGGCTTCATCAAAGAAAACACACAGAGAGTCAGATCAGCATGTGGAAAGGTGCTCCATATCAAGTGTCATTAAGGAACTGCAAGTTAAAACAACTATTAGAATGGCTAAAATCCAAAACACCGAGGACACCAAGTGCTGGTGAGGATGCGGGGCAACAGCCATTCTTACTCACTGTTGGTAAAAATGTAAAATGCTACCGCCACTCTGGAAGACAGTTTGGTAGTTTCTTACAAAATTAAATATACTCTATACGATCTAGTTTACCCAAAGGGGTTGAAAACTTATGTCCACACACAAACGTGCACACAGATGTTTATAGCATATTTATTCATAATTGAATTCCAAAACTTGGAAACAACTAAGATGTCCTTCAGTAGCTTAATGGATAAATAATCTGTAGTACATCCAGACAACAGAATATTATTCAGGGACTAAAAAAAATAGCTATCACGCCATGAAAAGGTATGGACGAACCTTACACACGTTATCACTAAGTGAAAGAAGCCAATCTGAAAAGGCTACACCCTGTAGGATTCCAATCAAATGATATTCTGGAAAAGGTAAAATATGAGGACACTAAAAACGTAGCCAGGGGTTGGGGACAGAGGAGGTGAATAGGTAAAGCCCAGATTATTTGCAAAGCAGTGAAAATACTGTGTGATACTCTAATGTTGGATGCATGTCATGATACATTTGTCACGGTGCAACACTGCAGTGCCAGCCTCAGGGTATGACACCACAGCACTGAGTTCAGAGTTGACAGAGACATCACCACATCCACGATGGCATCTTCCCTGCCTAGGCACGATACTGCTGGCATTGCCCCGGTATATCCTGTCAACATACCATTCTGCATAAAAGAGCCTGGATGGTAGACTGCAACTATGGACTGTCTCCCCTACCCTGGGTATCTTCAGCCATTCTCTACAGCCATGCTCATAAAGCCATGACCTCTACTGAAATATATCCTAGACAACAGACAACACAGCTCTCCATTATACAGACTCACAGACTGAGTCAAATCATATCTCTAAAGCAAACCAACCCCATGCCACTGATACAAGATATCAGACTGCTAACAACAACACAAGTATCATCTCGGTTGCCAAGCCCGTATTGAGTACCACAGCCCATAATCTCACCAATGTTAAAAGAAATTCCTAAAAACTCAAAGTACGGGAACAGTCTAAAAAGCCCAGCTTCATCCCCTGGTAATAAAACCTACTTCGTCTTCTCAATAAAATGCCAGGCTGCCACTGACACAGTCTGAACACAGCCCTTGGATTATTTTCTTTTTTGTTTACTTTCTCCATTTCTGGAGGATATGCTTTTGAGAAAGTTGTGAAGAAAATATTCACTAAGACGGAATTATTTTTAAAATGTGTTTCTTTAAAAAACTCAACTCCAATTACTGACTGGCCTTTGGGAAGACGAGATCTATATACCGAGATGCCCGCTGGTTACAAAGGAGATTCTCATCTTGGTGGCTAAGATTTGCCAGCTGCTTGCTCTAGACTGTGCAGCACGTGGTCAAAAGTTTGTTTAATCATAAATTGCAGGTGCATAATATTTGAAGATCCTCTCTGCAAATATTGACTGATAAACTCAGATTACAAACACTCAAGTAGGTCTTATTAGATGTTAGGTTCAAAGAGATATAATAGTACAGTAGCCCCCCACTTCTCCACAAAGACATGTTCCAACACCCCCATTGGATAGTACCGAGCCCCATAAATACTATGTTTTTCCTATACATACGTACTTATGATAAAGTTAAATTTATAAATTAGGTACAGTAAGAGATTAATAACTACTAAACAGACCAAATATAATATATGATAATAAAAATGATGTGAATGTGGCCTCTCCGTTCAAAATATCTTATTACACTGCACTCATCCTTCTTCTTGTGATGGGAGATGATAAAATGCCCACGTGATGAGATGACATGAGGTCAGTGACACGGGCATTGTGATGTGTTGTTAGGCTACTATGGATCCTCTGCTGATTGTCCAGAAAGAGGATCACCTGGTTCCAGATGGCATTTTGACTGCGGTGACTGAAAGTGTGGAAAGCAAAACTGAAGACATGGGAAGGGCACTACTGTACCACAAACCAATTAATTTTCAGAATAATCTTAAGATGGATTGCCTAGATGGTGCCCAAGAAAGATTTTCACTCCATGTAAGAGAAAGACAAAGTAACCCTGAAAAAAATATTGGAGGAGTGGAAAGACATGGGCTCCAGGCTGTCACTACCCCTGGAATGCTGGGCAAATTCCAGAATGTAACCCTCCATAGCCTTGGTTTCCTCCCCAAGGAAGGAGGGTGTTGGGCCCCCAGACAATTTTATTTCTGAAAGTCTGCAATTCCATGAACAGCAAATCACAAATGTTGGCACAAGACCATTCATGACAGTGTTGTCCAAGTTACATAGAGCATCTTAAATTTTTTAGTAAGCACACTAAAAAAAAAGTAAAAAGAAACAAAATAATCAGAATATTTTAGGGCTGAGTGGCTCAGTGGTTGAGCGTCTACCTTCAGCTCAGGGCGTGATCCCCCATGGGGAGCCTGTTTCTTCCTCTGCCTGTGTCTCTACCTCTCAATCTCTCTCTCTCTCTCTCTCTCTGTGTGTGTGTGTGTGTGTGTCTCATGAATAAATAAATCTTTTTTAAAAAAATTGGAATATTTTATTTAACTTGACCTATCCAAAATATTACTTCAATATGTAGTAAATATAAAACATACTAATGAGATGGCTTAGATTCTTTTCCCATAGTAAGTCTTCAAACTCCATGATACTTTCAATACTTTGAGCACAGCTCAATTCTGACTCACTCCTCAAGTGTTCAGTAGCCACTGTGGCTAGTGACCACCATCTGGGACCACACAGATCTAGAAAGTCACCTTTGACTTTGATAATGTCTGACTCTCCAAGTACTGCTGATGCTCTGCAAAGTATCTACGCTCTCAAAGGACAAATAATGATCAGGCAAGGATGGACAGATTTTTCTATCTGCCTGGTTCCATCTCTACACGTTGTTGATTACAACTCAGCCATGCTTCCCACAGTTACTCCCCTCTTTGCATCTCTGGTGTTGCCCTGGACCAGGCCCTCATTATTTCTCACCTGGAATACTGTAATAGCCCCTTACCGTGCACTTCATTTGCTATCTTTACTGATCCCTTGTGTTTACACCCAGCCCAATTTATTTTTACCTGGGGCCCCCTCAATCACTTGCCCACACTGGTGTCTTCCCTCCCAGAACATTTGCCTACACCCTAACATCTGAAACCCAGTCAGTAGAAGAGTCAAACAGAGTGGAATAGACATATTTTCAAGCATCAGGAAGGGTCAACAGGAACATGAATGTGGGGTGGATCCAGAGAGCAGTATCTGTAATATTCTTGCCAGCACCAATGAACAGCGCAGGGAATCTGGGGGAAGGACTGTGGGGACTGAGGACAGAACAGAAACACCGCACACCACCTCACACTCTTAGCAATTCGGTCAGTTAAATTCAGTTGCTGAGCCAGGCTCCCAAGATCCCAGAGGACAAAAGATCCATTTGTGTGTTTGCTAGATAAACAGTAACTACCTCTTTGGGGGTCCAAAGATAAAAACTGTGTAGTTTCAAAACCAACGTTCTGTCTCCTCGGTACATAAGAATAAAGAAAACAGAAAGAAAATGGAAACGAGTCTTAAATAAGGATAATCGTTATGTGGCTAAAAATAGTTCATAAGAGGCTGATCCCATGGAGCATGAAGCTGAACAGCTCACCAGCAGGCCACAGTTTTCTCCCTCTGAATGTGAATGAGCTTCTCCATGATATGCATGCATCATTTAAGGCTGGTGAAAAAAGCAATGCTCCCTGAACTTAAGATCTGGAATGAGATTCTAAATGTCAGAGTAGAGAGGTCCTTGCTCTATGTAGTATTCACTTGGCCCCATTTCCCATATGATCAATCTCAGTAATGTACTTAAAATGTTTACAGTAATCCTGGGAGCCTCAGTGCTGATTGCAGCTAACACAGTATCTCTAGAGATAGAAGAGGGAGAAGCAGCCCCCAAACACTTCACCGAAATGTGTGAAATGTAACATTTGCTTATTATTTGGCATAAGATTATGAAAGACTGGAAAGCTTACTTGCAAATGTAAAACCTCTACATCAAAATTAATCAGGATTAGATCACTTTTTAGGGTGAAATGTGATGTTATATCAGATTCTGATTCTTACAGATAGGCAGTGAGCAAGGTAAGACATGTAGTGTCTGAGCAAGAGACACACATAAATAGCACGTGTGCACATACACACACACACACACCACCTACGGTAATGTGTTGACATAGTGAGCCCTCCACAATCCCTGCTGATGAATGAACAATATTATTCATGCACTCTTATGAACACAGCTTTGCAGGCAGACCCAGCATCCATGTGTGACTGCGTCCCCATGGGCTGTCAAGGTATTCTGCATGGGTGACTGGCCATCCCCGTGGCCTCCGTGCTCTGTCCTAGCAAGGGCTCTCTCCCAGGTATCGTTCCTGAGTTTGCCCTTAATGATGGAGAAAAACTCCCTGGGCATAGACATGAGGTCACTTTTATTTTTAGTCTTAATGGTTGTTAACATTCGTCCCGAGCACTTTTATTGGCCTAAATGGATGTAAATAATACCTTATATCCAGGATGGTATTGACCAGAGGTTATATTTAGTAAATGCAAAGATCTGAGGAGGAAAGGCAGAAACTCATCTTTAAAGGTGTTCTGTAGACATCCTCCCATAAATGTCTGAAAACGTTTTTAGAATAATTTAATTTAACCCTTTGATCTAGCTGGCACCTCTGTCAGAGAAGGGTTTAAGATAAAATATCCGCTGTGAAAGGAAAATCAATTATTAAGCAACTTAAGCCATCAACTGAGGTGCTTATTGGCCACTGTAGGGTGAAAAGAATGGCCTTGAAGCCAGGACAAGTGGACAGAAGGTGAAAGCCTCCAGAGACACTGGTGGATGAATTATGTATCCCTAATCTGAGCGCTTAGTGGGTGATCACATACACCTGGACAATAGCACACGAAGGATACCTAAATGCTCCAACAGTGACTCCTTGTCAGGCCTCCATGGTGAGATTTAGAGGGGGAATAATGACAGGTGAAGTTTCCTCTCATCCTGATGGCATGAAGGGTAAGTATCTGGGTGCAGGAGTTTACCTTGAATAGTGATGGGCAGCCTGAGTAAGATCTGACATGCTGCCAATATAAACTTGATTATATCACAAAGTTCTCTAAATGTATCAAATAATTATTGTGCATACTTTAATCCACATTGCTCACTCATCACAACCATCCCGTGGGGTACAAAATTTATTTTCATCTGCATCTGTAATCGAAATAAAGGAAGCTTTCCAATATCATACAGAACTGAATCCAATTCTCTCCAATCCCAAAGCAAGGTGTTTTAACCCTGATATATGACTGACATAAAGAACCTTCCAAACATAATCTAGACCGTTAGGCCAAGTTCGAAAATTAATCCATGACAGAGCTCAGTCAGAGCTTTTTTTATTGAGTACTCACAGGGTAGACAGTACAGAAAACCGAAGCAGAGCCAATTAGGCCCAGCTCTTTACATGTTTCCATTTGAGGAACGGAACACAGAAACAGAACTTGTTCTGTTCAACCTGGGTGTCATATTGAACCAGGCGCACTGGAGGAGTCGACAGTACACTGGGTTTGGGGATTACCTGGTCCTGCTGGAAACTAACCAACAAGCAAGGAGTGTCTCTGAATTGTTTTTTTTCCTCTGTGAAACCAGAGGATGAAGCCATTTCTGAGATGCCATCCAGCCCTTTATGATGAAAGACCACGTCTGTGTTTCAGAGTTGCCACTTAGGTATTTTACAGTCTGACAACCCAACTCATAGCTGGGGTCTGGGCAGGTGGATACAGGCCTGAGTTTAGGAGGGCACTACTAAATTTTGCTTTTCCCCAGGTGCCTTTTAAAATAAGCGCTTAGAGTTAAGGTTGGGGAAAAGTTAGTACCCTCTGCCCGATGGCCTTTTAAGTAATAGGTGCCTGCTACCCTGTTCTCTCTCCTGTTCACTCCTGACCTGGGCTGGAGGGCTGCCCTTCCTGCAGCTCACTGCACCCCCATCCCATCTCTGGGCTTTGTAAGTAATAAGTCTTGTGACCACTTCCCTGGTTAAGTGTACTGAAACTGCACCTTCGATCAAAATGAGCCTGAGGGTCTTCGCTTTCCCAAAGCGGGCGCTCGAGTGTTGAGCAGCTGCCTGCCCACCGCAGGTGGGCACCTTGGGCCTCTCTCAGCAGGTCATGAGCTGCATACTCTAGATCCAATAGACCAGCTCTAGCTTCCAACACAGCCTCATGTTCTAGTATCAGAGCTCTTTCTACTTTCATCCACTCTCATTTTTCTACTCCCCCTTGAAACTTGGGGCAGGTTGTTATGGGAAAACTAAGTCCAGGTGGGAACACTTTTTAAATAAAACACAGCAAAAACCACCTTTGCTGACCAGGAGACGACAGAAGAGATGGATAGGTCCAACATGGGATTTGGACGAGGACACTAGGAGCAGCTTCTGGAAGATCCATACTCCTCCAGGTTCTGTATTTGGCCTGTATGCTTACTGCCCACTAGCTCTTCATTGCTAATACGTGTCATTTAAGCCAAATCTCTAAACCTAATAAAATAGGGAGGAAGCTTCTTCCCTAGAAACTGCTGACATCATATCTCTAAAAAACAACTTTTCCTTTCTGTCCTCACCGTTCACCTCCACCCCCCTCCGCACACCCATACATACACACCCCCACTTCACTATTCATCTGTGTGCACCGTCCATGAGTGTCACTGTTCATGAGTGTCACAGCAAGTCAGGATAGGAGTTGAGAGCACTGACCCCGTGGGTTGTAACCAACCACAGTGCGACAAGCTTCATGAGAGCACACCTGCTCTGCTCACCACTCCATCTCTAGCCCCAAGAGTAGTACCCAGCACAGAGTAGGCACTCAACATACATTTGTTCAAATCAATAATTCCAATTCCAACTGTCTCCCTTACCGGACTGAAAGGCTCAATCTTGAGCCAACTGTAAGCTTCATATGGGCAGGGGGACCACCCCTTATTAGCCTTTGTATTCCCATCATCTGGTAAAATGACTGAGACACACTAACACAAAGTATCTAACTGGAGAAAAGTAGAATTGGCAAATGTGCCCCTGTATACCCAGATTAAGGAAAGAGTCAAAGATATCTCATAAGCAAAAAATAATAATCTCAGAATTATTTTAATAAACAGTATGCAGCTCAGCACATAATCTTGAAACAAATTTCACTGTGAGTTTATTTTTTAAAAATGAAAATAAATGTAATGGAGTACACCAAGGTCTGAGTTCACCCCTACCCTAGACCCAACCAAGATACATCAAGCAGGCACTAATGTGCCGAGCACGAAGCTTCTCAAACACAGAGGTTCTGCTGTGTTACAAAAACAGGTGGTATACAATTTAATTGCCCTGAGGGAACAGCTTATCAATGAAATTACAATGATATCATTCAAATGTCTTGAATTGAGAGTGTATTTCCAGACCTGAAACATGACGACTATTTTCTTTTGATAAAAATTACTATAGTTTACCTTTCTTCCACTAAACTTTTTATCTTGGTATCATTCTAGATCCACATGCAGTTGTAAGAAAATAAAGAGATTCTGTGTGCCCTTTACCTAGCTTTCCCCCCATGGAAATATCTTGCAAAACTATAGCACAATATCACAACCAGGACACTGATAGCAGATAAGTCAGGATATGAAACATTTCTATCACCACAAGGATCCCTGAGGTCACCTTTTTTATCCTTCCCATCACCACAGCTTCCTTCACTCCTGGTAACCACTCATCTGTTCTCTATTTCTGTAATTTTGCCATTTCATGAATGTCATATAAATAAGATAACATGTAGCCTTTGGGATTGAAATTTTTGTTACTCAGCACAACTCCCTGGAAACCCATCCAAGTGGCTGGCTCCTTTTCATTGCTCAAAAGTATTCCATGCTGTGAATATACCGAAGCTTGTTTACCCTTTCAGCCATTGACAACATCCAAATCTTGGCTATTATGAATAGAGCTGCTATGGGTACTCATATGTAAGTCTGGAAAAGAACGATGTTTTAATGAACAATGGTATGCCAAAATCAGGACAACAAGGTTACTGACAAGAAAGTCTGCATTTAAAATAAGCATCAGCTACTACGATGCTAGTCATGGTGCAAATTAAGTTAACTGAATTAAAGATAAATGTGGGAGTCTGACTCCAAAGGGGAATTGTGAATTTTAGAGTTGCAAAGGATCTTAGAGATCACCTTGTCAAAATTCCCTTAGAAAGATGAACAGAATTGCTACCTGCACCCAGACCCTTTCTTTGGACATCTGGTTTAATGTTCTCCCTTATTAACACAGCCCCTATGCTCCCAATTCACAGCCCATGATAATACATATATGAATGTAAATAAAAAAAAGAAATAAAGAAGGAAATAAAGGTTTCCATTTCTCCATAATCAATGCCCAAGATTACAACTGCTATATCAAATGACACCTGCATGTTCAGCTTTATAAGAAACTACTATACCCAAAATACATAAAGAGTTTATACAACTCAACACCAAAAAAAAAAAAATCCAATTAAAAATGGGTGGAAGATCTGAATAGACACTTTTCCAAAGAAGACATCCAGATGGCCAACAGACACATTAAAAGATGCTCAACAGGGATCCCTGGGTGGCGCAGCGGTTTGGCGCCTGCCTTTGGCCTAGGGCGCGATCCTGGAGACCTGGGATCGAATCCCACATCGGGCTCCTGGTGCATGGAGCCTGCTTCTCCCTCTGCCTATGTCTCTGCCTCTTTCTCTGTGTGTGTGTGTGTGTGTGACTATCATAAATAAATTTAAAAAAATAAAAAATAAAAAAAAAATAAAAGATGCTCAACATTACTCATCATCAGGGAAATGAAAATCAAAACCCCAATAAGATACCGCCTCACACTTGTCAGAATGGCTAAAACAAAAAAGACAAGAACTAACAAGTATTGGTGAGGATATGGGAAAAAAAAAAAAGGAGCCCTTGTGCACTATTGGAAGAAATGCAGACTGGTACAGGCACTGCAAAAAAAAAAAAAGTATGGATGTTCCTCAAAAAATCAAAAATATAAATACCATATGATCCGGTAATTTCACTACTGCATATTTACCCAAGGAAAATAAAATTACTAATTCAAAAAGATATAAGCACCTCTATGTTCACTGCAGCATTATTTACAATGGCCAAGAAATGGAAGCAACCTAATTGTCCATTGATAATTGTGCACTGATCATTGAAATGGATAAAGATGTGGTATATATACACACAATGGCATATACTCAACTATAAAATGAATGAAATCTTGCCATTTGCTACAATATGTTTTGGCCTAGAGGGTATTATGCTCAGTAGAAGCAGTCAGATAAAGACCAATATATTATTTTACCTACATGTGAAATCTAAAAAACAAAACAAACAAAAACAGCAGAAACAGACCCATAAATCCAGAGAACAAACTGGTAGGTTGCCAGAGGGGAGGGGAGTGGGAGATGGACAAAACGGATGAGGTAGAGGCTTCCCGAGATGGAATGTCTGTCATCCCATAATCATGGGGATGAAAAGCACAGCATGGAGAGTAGAGTGCACAGCGCTGAATGGTGACAGTTGGTAGCGACACCTGGGGTGAGCACAGCATAACATAGAGAGATGTCGAATCACTATGCTGTACACCCGAAGCCAATGTAACCCCGTGTGTCAACATTACTTCAATTTTTAAAAAGCAAGCAAGCAAAGAAGCCGCCAAATCTTGTCCCTGAGTGGCTGTGCCATTTTCTGCCCCCAGCAACAACGGAGGAGTGATCCAGTTTTCTGCATCCTTGCCAGGATTTGCTGATGTCATTATTTTTTATTATAGCCATTCTGATATGTGGGCTGCGATTCACTTTTAATGAACACAAAGATCCAGAGAGGAAAAGGAAAGGCCTCACAACCACCCAGGTATCTTTAAGTATTTTGCTGATCCCTTGTGATTACCTTAATAGGCACAATAAATCTTCCTCTGCCCTAAATGAAGTACTGGGTAGGAAGAGCAGAGTGTTTCCTTCGAGTAACACAGAGCAGCTACCAACAGCAAACATCATCCTCACCACGAAATTCTGGAAGCATTCCCTTTAATGTTCTAAGAGCAAAGCAAGAATAGCACTTCCGGTCAAAGTTTTTATTAGCAGTACTAGCAAATATAATCAAATAAGAAAAATATTACGACTTACAACTTTATAGTTGTAAATGTACAACTATAAATGTAATGTACAAGAAATGAATGTAAATGTACAAGAAATGAAATTACTTGCAGATAATGCAAATGTCTACACAAAAAAAATTAAAAGAATCCTAAACTTTCAAAATTTATGATAGTTCACTAGGTTGTTGATACACAATCACCAAAAAATTTCAATAGCTTTCCTAACATCAGCAATAATCCAATTAAAAATGTAATTTTTGAATAACCCCATTTTTTTCTAGTAACAAGTATCTCTGAATAAACCTTTTAAAATGCATAGGAATCTACGGGGGGAAATTATACCAGTTTAACAAAAGACTTAAAAGACACATTTAAATAGTGAGAAATACCACATTTATGGTTAAAAGGACATTGTTTTAAACGTCTACTCTCTCCAGATTAATCTATAAATTTAATGCAAATTTAACCCAAATTCTATCAGGATGTTGTTTTATTTCACTTCATTTTAGAAAAGGTTCTTTTAAAAATACACATGGAGGGAAGCCTGGGTGGTTCAGCGGTTGAGCACCTGCCTTTGGCCCAGGGTGTGATCCTGGAGTACCAGGATCGAGTCCCATGTTGGGCTCCCTGCATGGAGCCTGCTTCTCCTTCTGCCTATGTCTCTGCCTCTGTGTGTGTGTGTGTGTGTGTGTGTTTCTCATGAATAAATAAATAAAAATCTTTTAAAAATAAATAAATAAATAAACAGTGTATGTTCTCACTTATTTGGGGAATATGAATAATAGTGAAGGGGAATATAAGGGAAGGGAGAAGAAATGTGTGGGAGATATCAGAAAGGGACACAGAACATAAAGACTTCTAACTCTGGGAAATGAACTAGGGGTGGTGGAAGGGGAGGAGGGCGGGGGGTGGGGGTGAATGGGTGACGGGCACGGAGGGGGACACTTGACGGGATGAGCACTGGGTGTTATTCTGTATGTTGGTAAATTGAACACCAATAAAAATTAATTTATAAAAAAAAATAAACTGGTAAATATAAAAAAAAATAAAAAATAAACTGGTAAATATAAAAAAAAATAAATAAATAAATAAATAAATTTAAAAAATACACATGGAGGAGTAAAGGACCCAAAGGAGACAGAACATAAAGACTCCTAACTCTGGGAAACGAACTAGGGGTGGTGGAAGGGGAGGAGGGCGGGGGGTGGGGGTGAATGGGTGACAGGCACTGAGGGGACACTTGACGGGATGAGCACTGGGTGTTATTCTGTATGTTGGTAAATTGAACACCAATAAAAAATAAATTTATTTTTAAAAAAAGAAGTCAAGACATTCTGCAGAATGGGTGACAAAGGGACCCAAAGCTCTGAGTGCTAGCTGTGCTGATGCCAATGTCCCATTCATGGTGGCACACCTCTGTCAATGGAAAGAAGTGGTTTCAGAGCTCAGGACACTCCTAGACCAACCTCCCAGCACCCCCAACCCCAGCACTTCTGCTTGCCCTGGCCATCATCCAAACTCAGTCTTCACCCTCTTCTATAGGAGTGTCCCCACAGAGCCCACACAATCCAAGGGCCCCCTTCTTCCTCACACTATATGCAGATTCTTCACATAGACACCACCTCTTAGAACCTTCCCGTCTTCTGGAACTTGCAGCCTTTCATCAGCAAATATCCTATCTCCCCTACCACTGCTCTGCTTTGATGACCCTGCTCCTCATTGTCGATTTCAGATCACTGTCCCTCCTTACTTCCTAAAAACCGCCTTACTTTGACACTCCATCCAACTGTATGACTGTAATACTAGTCTTCAAATAAAACAATCTGAAACATATCTTCCCGACTCCAGCTACCACTCAACTTAACCTCTGCCCCTTTGCTACAAAATCCACCCAAAAGAGTATTCTGCACTTGCTGTTTCCTTCCCCCCCCCCAAAGGTTTTATTTATTTATTCATGAGAGACATAGGCAGAGGGAGAAGCAGGCTCTCTGCAGGGAGCCCGATGTAGGACTTGATCCCAGGACCTGGGAATCACACCTGAGCAGAAGGCAGACGCTCAACTGCTGAGCCATCCAGGTGCGCCTGGACTTGCTGTTTTCAGTATCTGTCCTCTTATGTCTCTCTCTCTCTCTCTCTCTCTCTCTCTCTCTCTCTCTAGCTGTTCTGTAGACATTCTCGCCCACGCTTACACAAACACAGCTCTTTGCAAGGTCACCTGTACTCTGTGATGGACTGTTCTCAGGCCTCGCCTTCCCTGAGCTCCCAGCAGCACTGGGCACAGCTGAGCATCCCCTGCCTTCTGAACAGTTGGCTCACTGAGCTCCAGAGCGCCACTCTGGGCTTTTCCTGGGACCTCACTGGCCATCCTCTAAGCCCCTTCGCTATTGTCTTAACCTCCCTGAACTTGAAATGTCTGTGTACCCAGGCCTCTGTCCAAGGATCTTTCTCTTCTGGGCCACATGTATACACACTGGTTACATAATATGCAGGGCCCAGGACAATATGAAAAAGCAGGCCCCTCACTCAAAAATTAGTAAGGCTTCCAACACCACAACAGCACAGCACAGCATTAGAACAAACGCAGGATTCGTCCAGAAGTGGGGGCTCTGTGCAACTCTTCTGTCACACAGCTAGGGAGCTGGTCCTGCCGAGGACCCCAGTCTACATCTCTGGTCTAGACCACTCCCTTGAACTCCAGGCTCATAAATCAGAGAAGCTCATAGACTCCTTTTAAACATCTCCACTCTGCTCTCTCTAGCAGGCACTTCAAAACCAAAGTCATGACCCCCCCCTCCACAAATAAGTACCCTGTTCTTTAGGGATTTTTCCCCCCTCTCAGTGAGTGGCATGTTCTTCCACTTTCTTTTTCCTTCTAGCCATCCCTTGGTTCTCCTCTTACTGAAGCGTCACATCCAAATCATGAGCAAATGTTGTTGGCTCTCCCTTCAAACATATGGAGGATGTGCCCACTCCCCCCCCCACCTCAGCACTGCCACAGGTACCATCTGGCACCTGGATTACTGCTGTCCCCTCCCAGCTGGTCTCTGGCTTCAGCCTGCACTCCCTGCAATCTAGCCTCAACCCCATGGTCCTCTCACACCCACACCGGGGTTCTCCTCAGGTGGATGTGAAGGTGCCCCGACGTTCCTCAGGAGCACAGGTCTGAACTACCTGACAGCGCTTTCCACGTCGCGTGACTCAGCTGCAGAAATCGGCAAGTCGTTTTCACGTGCCTATTCTCTCAGAACCACAAAAACCTCACGGAGACTACAAATGCCCCAGCCCCACACTGCAACCCCTGTTCCCTCCTCCTACCAAAGAGCCACCTGCAAATCTGCAGGGAGTCCTAAGACAGTCAGAAATCTGGTCCCCTCTGACGCTCGCTTTCAACTGTTCACCACGTAAGGGAGGGACCTGGGTAACGCAGCGTGGATCATAGTCACGTGACATCCAGCTTAACACGCTCGGGGTTCTAAATATGTTCCGTGATCAACGAAATGCACGCGTCCAGCCGTGAGCGGCCGGGGGCCGTGCTGCGAGCCCAGGACTGCTGGCTTGGGAGGAGCAGCAGGCGTCGGAACGCGGACGCGCGAGCGCGGGGCGTGCGGGGACCGAGCCTGTGCGCCGAGGCTGCCGGGGCTCTGCGGCAGCAGCGCGAGGGCAGGGCAGGGCGCGGGCAGGGCGCGGGCAGGGCAGGGCGCGGGCAGGGCAGGGCGCGGGCAGGGCGGGGCAGGGCAGGGCAGACGCCCCGCGCTCTGAGCGCCCCCCCCCCGAGCCGCGGACCGGCACCCCCGCGCAGGGCGGCCGGGCACGCGCGCGGCGGCTGGCACACACACGCGCGCGCACACACACACGCGCACGCACCCCGGGCCCGCGGGCGGACGCGGGTCTCTGGCGCCCCCGCCCCTCCCGGCGGCGCAGGTGTCGCGCAGCCCCGCGCTCCAGGGGCCGAGAGCGCGGCGCCGCGGGGGCCCCGCGCAGGGAGGCGGGCGGCGGGCGGCGGGCGGAGGGCAGGGCGGGGGCGGCTCCCCCCGCCCGCGGCGCCCCCGCCCCGCCGCCCCTCCGCGCCGCGCGCCCCTCCGCGCCGCGCGCCCCTCCCCGCTCACCAACGGACGAGCGGATCCGCGACCTTCGGGGCAGGGACATCCTAAGAGCTCCGTCCAGGCCGGAGGCGTTGGGCATCGCGCCCCGGGCGGGGGCGAGGCGGCCCCGGGCGCTCGGCGGGGGCTGCGCGCTGGGCGGGGCGCAGGGGCGGCGGCCCGAGGGCCATGGGTGGGCGCGCTCCCGGGCCGGACTGCGGGGCGGCGGGGGCCGCGGGGGCCTGCGCCGGTGCCGCCGCCGAGGACGCCGAGGACGCCGCGCCGGCCGTGCCGCAGCCGCGGGCCAATGCGGCGGCGCCGGCGGACGCCACGGCTGCGGGCCGGCGGGCCCGGCGGGGGGCGGGGCGGGGCGCGGCGCGGAGGGGCCGGCGGCGGGAGGCGCGGGCCGCGGGGCCGTGGGGCGTTACTCGGGGCGGGGGCTCTTCCGGGACCGGACGCGCCTCGCCGGCCCTCCTCTGCCTGTGCCCGTCCGCTGCCCCCTCTACCTGTCCCTCGTCGTGCGGTGCAGGTGGCCCGTGCGAGCCCTTCCGGGCTCAGAGCTTCCTTCCTTTTCTCGGTCTCTGCCCTGTGTCCATTTTGGTGGGCTCGGTCTACGTTCTTCCAGGGACAGGTTATTTGGAAGACGCAGGGCCTGGAACTAAGAGAAGTCCTGAGCCCCCGGGCTGCTAACCCCCAACCCGCTCAGGATTCTAACTTGGTGGCCTGTTAAAACTGCAAGAAGCCCTTAGGAACGCTGCTTAGCTCGCGCCACACGCACACACACCCCCCGACACACCTTCCATAGGAAACAAAGTCAATGAGAGGTGACGTGAATTGTCCAAGGTCACTTGATCCATTTTCTGTTTTTACTCATCAGTGTTTATACCGCGTTTGGTCCTTCTGGGCACAGTTCCATAAAAAGGGGCGGGGGAGGCTGAATCTGTTTAATATCTGATGAAATTCTGACCTCAGAATGAAAACAAAGATGATTCAAGAAGAGTCCGACCTTACATTTATCGATGTGACCATCACATTAAATTTAACATAAACATCGAGGGCTGATGAGAAGGACAGAGTTCCGCAGAAAGAATTGGTGCCCCATGAGAAAACACCTATGCAGCCCCTCAACCTCCTACTGGCTATCTCTGCTCCGAGTTTTCTTAGGAAAAAATAGCAGAAAGGATGGACAGTAGGCTGGCAACGTTAGCTTCCAAGTAGGATTCCCTGCTCCTGTCTTCTGGGCTCTCAAAAACAAAACAAAACAAAACAAAAAGTGGTTCTAATAAGAAATGAGTCTTCAGTAGGATGTTGAAGAAAATTTTCTAAATTGTTGAGCTGAACTTCAGGATGGGGAGATGTTTTCTCAGTGGGTCTTCATAGCTGCTGAGGGTAAACTTCAAGCCACTTGATCCTGGCAGTGACTTTGCCAAAAACTTTGTCTCTAATAATTCAGTCAATTTTCTATTGATGACAACCCTTTGAAGGCTAAGCAGAACTGAAAAGGACTTGAGTGAAAAACGGAGTTTTTTCAACCCCAAATTTTAGGATGAAAAATGTTTCTATCATAACCAGATGGAAAAAGAAAGAGTAGATAGAAGTTATTTTTCATTTTTGAGAAGCTGAATATGTTAAATATAGAACATTGCCTTGACCACCAGATTGACCCAATGCCTTGCCCTGATTTTGTGCATCCTTATCATAAAATGAATAGGGGCACTTCTGTTTCTGTAGCTTCTCAGAACCAAAACTTCACTAACAACTTGGTAGAGCACTGAGATTCAGTTGGCCCACTTTGAAGATGACATGGTAGGTGCAAGGAGCAATAAATGGGTAATTCATTTGAATTTGTGTTCTCTCATTGACTGCCATGGTTAATTTCCCTGATCTGACTAGCTGGCATCTCTCTTGGGAACTTAAGGATGGCATTTCACTATGGAATCCAGGGCGAACTCCTATCTTTGAGATCTTCTACAGACATACACGCACAAAGGACAAAAGCTAGCCGATGACCAGAATTTACTAATAGTCTTAGAATCCAAATGCCAGTATGGATCATTCAGGAACTGGTATGTGACCTCTGGGAGAAATATATTCACCCGCGTCAGAGGCAGCCTAGGCTAGAACCAAAGGAGATGCAAGAAACCTGTAAAAAAAAAAAAAAAAAAAAAAAAAAAAAAAGCAATGCAAAATCAGAGCAATAGGGATAGAGAAATTTATTTTTTGTCTCTACCCTATAGAAGCAAGAACTTCTCAAGAAAGAGCATTTGCCTCAATTCTCTAGAGTCACCACCTCAAAGTCAGGTGACAGAAGCAGCATGAAGAAGAAAATCCCTCCAAAGACAGGCCAAGCAGGATACACCAAGCTCCTAGCACTGTGGGTTGATAAATATCACTGAGCTAAGTCAGAGTAGCTCTTTTCATCATAATGTATGATGTCGAAGGAAAGGGGGAATAGGAGTTTCTCCATCCTCTCTATACTCTCTGCCCCCTCTCTAAGCAATGAGATGGGCCAAGACACACCCATCTCCCAGAGAGAGAACCCCCAACACATACACACCGTGGTGTGACTGCAGAAAGACCGAGCATGTTTTCAAGAATCCGAGGAAGGAAATCTGCACAACTTTTCTTGGCAGCGCGGTCTGATGCTAAGGAGCTAGGGCTTTTAAGCAGTTCTTCCTATGACCACCTTAAATTCTATTTTAACTTAAGCCCATTCTTATTTAATCTTCATGGTTCTAGAGAGCAACCAGCTTGCATCCTTCTTGAGGAGTTCTTTCATATAAATTAAGATTTTGAGCCATTCCTTAAGCTCCTTTCTTCAAACTAAAACCCTATTTCTTTTTAAAGTGTTTACACATGAAAAAATATTCATACATGTATACATATATGTATATCCCTTTTATGTGTGTACATATATGTCTACACAGAGGTAAACATTTTTAAAAAGGAAATTGCAAATATATGCCATATAAAAAGGTACAGAGATGCATATAGCATTCATCCGTGTACCTATGTCCTCAGTTTAGGTAACAATATAGACAGAGCGGAAGGCACTACTAATCTCTAATGTCTTCCCTTTCCCTCTGTCCCCAGATCAATTTCCTTTTAGGCTTTCTTCATAGGGCCTCCTTCCTCTTTCCCTGTTGTTATTTACAAACAGGCTACAAAGCAACCCTGATAGTATTGGGCAAAGAATCCAGGAAGGAAGATGATTTAATAAAAAACTTTATTCTTCTATGGCAGGCTTCTACAACATCCTGTAAATGTGTTCTGATGACTCCAGATTCCTTTCACTTTACACCATATCCCAAATTGAAGCAAAGAATAAATATTCAGTAGAACAGTCAATATCTAAGGACTGAAAGGGGCAAGTGCCCTAGAACCCCTCCCCCTCAATGACTTAATTAGCATTCATGTCTGGCTTTTGATGCTGGCTGCAGCTGGAATCTTTGCTGGGGCTGTCATCTGGTATACTTCACCGTGTCGTCTCCAGGTAGCCTGGGCTTCCTCACAGCACGGTGGCTGCTTCTAAGAGTCCCAGGAGACAGCCAGGTGGAGGCTATGGCATCTTTTCTAACCTAGCTTGGGAAATCATGCAGTATCACCCCTACCACAACCTGTTAAGGCAGTCACAAAGGCCCAGTCACTTCAAGAGGACAGGAAATAGACTCTAGCTCTTGATGGAAAAGGGGCAAGATTCTGCTAGACGGTAAGGATTGGAAACACTGTTGCAGCCATTTTTGAAAGTACAATCTATCAAAACTAGCAACAAATAATTTTAATAAAATATAATTGTACCAAAATCATAAAATTTTTATGGAAAATTAATGAAAGATATGCAAGACATTGAAAATAAGGGACCCAAAAACAAAATTGAAGGACATACATTACTGATTTCAAATCTTAACTGTAGTGTGAATTCTGGTCAACATAGTGTAGTGTAGACACATGAATAGACAGATCACTAAAATGGAGTTCAGAAATAGATCCATGTATATATGGTTAAATAATTTTGACAAAGACACCAAAACAACTCAATAGGGAAAATATAGTATCTTCAATAAATAGTGCTATTACAGAGATGCCTGGGTGGCTCAGTCAGTTAAGCCTCTGCCTTTGGCTCAGGTCACGATCTCCAGGTCCTGGGATTGATCCCCACATTGGGCTCCCTGCTCAGCAGGGAATCTGCTTCTCCCTCTTCCTCTGCCCCTCTTCCTGCTTGTGCTTTCTCTCTCTCTCAAATAAATAAAAGCTTTTAAAAAAATAGTTCTATAACAACTTGATGTTCTTATGAAAAAAAAATAAGCCTTGATCCCTTAACCATACCAAATAATTAATTCAAAATGGATCATAAAGTGTAAAAAAACTAACCATATAAGGCTTCTAGGGGATCCCTGGGTGGCGCAGTGGTTTGGCGCCTGCCTTTGGCCCAGGGCGCCATCCTGGAGACCTGGGATCGAATCCCACGTCAGGCTGCCGGTGCATGGAGCCTGCTTCTCCCTCTGCCTGTGTCTCTGCCTCTCTCTCTCTCTCTCTCTCTCTCTCTCTCTATCATAAAAAAAAGTTTATAAGGCTTCTAGGAGAAAATATGTCTTACACAAGACATAGAAAGCACTAACCATAAAAGAAAAAACTTATAAATTGGACATTATCAAAAATAAAACTTCTGGGGACACCTGGGTGGCTTAGCGGTTGAGCGTCTGCCTTCAGCTCAGGGCGTGATCCCGGGATCTAGGATCAAGTCCCATATCAGGCTCCTTTCGGGAAGCCTGCTTCTTCCTATCCCTGTGTCTCTGCCTCTCTCTCTCTCTCTCTCTCTCTCTCTCTCTGTCTCTCATGAATAAATAAAATCTTTTAAAAAATAAAATAAAACTTCTGTTCATCAAAAAACATCACCAAGAAAACAAATAGGTAAGCCACAGACCAGGAGAAAACATTCACAATGCATACATCTGACAAAAGGCCTGTTTCTAGAATATATGTTACTACTACAACTCAATACTAAAAAGACAAACTGAATTTGTTAATGATCAGGAAAATGCAAATTAAAACACAATGACATTCCACTACACACCAGGATGCTGAAATCAAGATTAACAACTCTGAATACTGTAGAAAGATGGTGAACAACCAGAATCCATACTTGCTGGTGGGAGCGTAAAATGTTATAACCACTTTGAAAAACTTGTAATTTCCTATACAGTTGAATGTACACCTTCCCTATGACCCAGAAATTCTACTTTGAGGTACTTGCCCAAGAGAAATGTACACATATTTACAAAAAGACTTCAAAAATATTAATAGCAGCTTTATTCATAATAGCCTCAAACTGGAAATAACTGAAATATCCATCACCAGGTAAATGGATAAATTGCCATATAGCCATATAATGGACTATGACTCAGGAATAAAAGGGAATAAATTACCAATGTATATAACACCATACATGAATCTAAAAAAACATTATGCTGAGAGAAAGCAAGATACAAAAGGGGGGAGACGGTTTGATTCCATTAAAGTAACTAGATTAGGTCCAACTTGAAATTCCTCCTGCTAAGCCCTACATAAGCAACCCAAAACTTGACTATGTTTCTATGCTCTGTGCTTGGCTTCCCCAGAAAAGAAAGGCCTGGGCCAGCCAATCAGTGCCCATCTGTCCAGGACAAATTACCTAATGTTGTTCCAAGATGTTCCTTTGCTCCATACAAGGAAAGTAACCCCGCTTTAACCAATCAGCAAATGCCCAGTACAACCTCCTTGTTCCTGCTCACCTTGACCTATAAAAATTTCTTGCCCGGTGCTCAACATCACTAGTGATCCGAGAAATGTAAATCAAAACCACAGTGTGATAGCAGCTCCCACCTTTTAGAACAGCTATGATCAAAAAGACCAGAAACAACGAGTGTTAGTGAGGATGCGCAAAAAAGGGAACCCCTGTACACTGTTGGTGGGAATGTAAATTGGTGCAGCTACTATTGAAAATGGTATGGGGGTTCCTCAAAAAATTAAAAATAGAAATACTAGGGGCATGGGGTTGGCTCAGTCAGTTAAATGTCCAACTCTTGATTTCAGCTTAGGTCATGACCTCAGGGTTGTGAGATGAGCTCCATGTAGGGCTCCATGCTCAGTGGGGAGTTTGCTTGTCCTTCCCCACTCATGCTCTCTCTCAAATAAATAAATAATTTTAAAAAATAGAAATACCATATGATCCAGCAATTCCACTTCTGGGTATTCATCTGAAAGAAACAAAAACACTTATTCAAAAAGATATCTGACCAAGTTAATTGCAGTGTTATTTACAATAGTCAAGATGTGGAAACAACCATTATATATATATATATATATATATATATATATATATATACACACACACACATATATATGTATGTATATATATACTGGAATATTACCAAGCCATAATAAAGAACGAAATCTTGCTGTTTTAGACATGGATGGACCTTGATGGCAGTATGCTAAATGAAATAAGTCAGACAGAGGAAGACCATATGATCTCACTCATACTAGCATACATCAGAGATATTGCAGGATTGGTTCCAGACCACCATAATAAAGCAAATATCACAATAAAGTGATTCCAGTGAAATTTTAGATTCCCCAGTACATATAAAAGTTGTTTATTCTGTAGTCTGCTGCATGTGCAGTCACATTATGTCTTAAAAAATGTGTGTATCTTAGTTAAAAAACACTTGCTAAAAAATGCTAACCATCATCTGAGCTTTCAGCAAATAGTAATTGTTGATTACAGATCACTGTAACAAATGTAATAATAATGAAAAAGTCTGAAACATTGCAGGAATTACCAAATGTGACACAAAGACCTGAAGGGAGCAAATGCTGTTGGGAAAATGGTGCCAATGGACTTGCTCCACTTTTCATTTGTAAGAAACATGATTATCTGTGGAGGAGACAGTAAAGGCCAATAGACAAGGTAAACCTATATACGGGGGTGTGGAGTGGGGAATGGTATGAGTAGAGGTGGTCAAGAGGCACATACTTAACAGTTACACAATAAACAAGTCCTAGGGATGTCATGTACAACCTAGTAACTATAGTTAATGATACTATATTGTACATTTGGAAGTTGCTAAAAGAGTAGATCTTAAAAGATTTTATCAAAGAAAAGATATTTGTAACTGTATGGTGACAGATGTTAGACTTCTTGTAATCATTTCACAATGTATTCAAATATTGACTCATTGTGTTGTACACCTGAAACAAATATAATGCCATATACCAACTATACCTCAATAAAAACAATCTCTTGCCTTGTACAGCTCTTTAAAACTGCCTTCTAACCTGCTAGACAGAACACTCCTTAATTCATGAATTGCTGGATAAAAGCCTACTTGATCTAGTAAGTGGATTGTAAATCATCTGTGGGAAACTTTCTTTTTCACAATTCCCTTTAAGTGAAGCTTAAGAAAAGGCAAAAAAAAAATTTCTAAGGGTCAGGTTGTAGAGATTCACTGAAAAGGGACTCAAGGGAACTTCCTGGAGTAATAAAAAGGTTGTTTTAGGGGTTTTTTTTTGTTTTGTTTTGTTTTGTTTTGTTTTTGACAAATGAGTGGATATTGGGTGTGTGCATTTTCCAAAGTTCACCAAACTATACAGTTAAGATCTACACTTTTCACTATAAACTATACCTCAACTTTTATAATACTAATAAAAGGAAGTGAGTTTTTAAATGCTTGCACTGGGATACTCATAATGATGTCTTTTATAATAGTAAGAACTTGGGAAACAAGCCCAATGACGAAAGAATGATAAAGTAAATTAAAATTCTTAAAAAAAACTAATTCTCTTTAAAAATAAAATTTTCAAAAAATATGTAATGGCTTGAGAAACTAGAATATGATGTTAAATGAACAAAGGGGAGATGAAAAACTGTATATATGTTGTGATCTCTTTTTATATACATATGTACATGTATATACATTTATATATACAAGTATATTTAGATATTTATATTTGTATAGCTTTCTAGAGAGAGAAGTATTAAAATATTAACTGTAACTATCTCTGGATGATGATTTTTAATTTCCATCTTATACTCTCTCAAATTTTGTACAATCATTCTCCTTAAAGTGTAGGAATATAGTGAGTCCATTGGCCTAAAGTTGTTGCTTTGCTACAATTTGAGTTGGCTGAACATGTGCAAAGGATGAATGTCAGAGTGATTAAAGCAAGTGTTTGCTGCCAAGCAGAGCTGGGGGCCAGAGAGGATGTCAGAATAACAGAATAAAGCACATCTTTAGGAAATGCGACACAGCTGCAGAGTATTGGGGAATTCAACAGCCAACACAGTGAGTCCATGACAAGTGAACAAGTCAAAAGGCAGATGAACTAGTTTTATCATAATGATAAAAAACAGCTAGCATTTTTTTAAATTTTTATTTATTTATGATAGTCACAGAGAGAGGCAGAGACATAGGCAGAGGGAGAAGCAGGCTCCATGCACCAGGAGCCCGATGTGGGATTCGATGCCGGGTCTCCAGGACTGCCTGGGCCAAAGGCAGGCGCCAAACCGCTGCACCACCCAGGGATCCCAAACAGCTAGCATTTTTAAGTGCTTATTCTGCACCAGGTAATAAGCTAAATGCTTGACTTACATTTTACCGTGTAATTTCCAAAACAATATGGAAAAAAAAACTACATGATTCTCCCCATTTTATGGATGAGAAAACTCAGGGTTAGAATAATTTCCGCAAGGTCACATAGGTAGGTAGTAAGTGCAGTCAGAAGGCAAGTGGCTGTCAGTTCTGTGTCTAGACCACATTCATAATTATTGTACCCTCCAAAGAGGTCTTTCAACAGAGGAGAAGTCAAAAAATCAAATAAATAAATAAATAAATAAATAAATAAATAAATAAATAAATAAATAAATAAATAAATAAAACGGACAATAATAATAATAAATAAATAAGAAGAAAAGAAACAAAGTGTTTCAGGATCCCTGGGTGGCTCAGCGGTTAAAGCGTCTGCCTCTGGCTCAAGGCATGATCCTGGAGTCATAGGATCAAGTCCCGCATTGGGCTCCCTGCATGGAACCTGTTTCTCTCTCTCTCTCTCTCTCTCTCTCTCTCTGTCCCTCATAAATAAATAATCTTTTTAAAATGTTTTAAAAAAAAGAAACAAAGTGTTTCTAGACAGTCATAATAACAGGAACCCAAAGCATACTTTTATATAAACAGAATGAAAGGCTTTAATCGAGTATCTAGATTTTCTTCCACAGCTGCTGGCCAAAGACCACCAAAGGTAGCCACAGCTTCGAACACATGCCCTTTCATATACAATATGAGTAAAAACTCACTTTTACTAAATTCTGAAGTTCATCAGACGAACATCTGTTGCTTTGTCATCTTTTATTACCTGCTCTCTGTCTATGACAAGTGATTTGGAAAGAGCTAACGGTATCATAGCCCACACCTGCTACCACCGGAGTGGCCTGAGGAACCACATGGACAAATCAGACTAAGTCTACCTGGAAACGAGGCTTAATCTCCAGGTAGAGAGGTGATTCTGAGTAGGAAGAACCAGAAGGCTATTCCTCTAGCAGTTCCTTAAAAAGGTAAACATAAATTTATAATCCCAGCAATTTTGCTCCTAGGAATCCACCAAGAAAAATGAAAACATTCATCCATACAAAAATTTGTACCCCAATGTTCATAGCAGCATTATTCATAATAGCCTCAAATCGGGAAAAAAATGAAATGTCCATTGACAGCTGCAAAGATGAATAAAAAGTGGTGTGTCCATACCTGGAGTACTATTTGGCAATGAAAAGGAAATAAGTATTTTTTTAAAAAAGATTTTATTTATTTATTTGAGACAGAGAGCACCCGTGTCCTCAAGGGGAGGAGAAGGAGGGGGAGGGAGAAGCAGACTCCTTGCTGAGCAGGGAGCCCACGCTGGCTCCTTGCAGGGCTCTACACTGGCCTGGATCCCAGGACCCTGAGATCGGGACCTGAGCCAAAGGCAGACACACTTAACTGATTGAGCCACACAGGCTCCCCGAAAAGGAAATAAGTATTAACACAGCTATGCTATAGACGGATCTCACTGACGTGATCAGAGTCAAAAACACCCTCTTGGCAAACGGGCTCCAGAATCCTGGAGAATTAGTTGCTTGAGCATAACTCAAAAACAACGTTTTGGGAAGCTAACATTTAACACTTGGCTTGCTAACTGCTTGCTAACTCACCTCTGTGGGCCGAAGATACTTTAGAAACATTAATGCTAGAAAGAAAGAAGAAAGAAAGAAAGAAAGAAAGAAAGAAAGAAAGAAAGAAAGAAAGAAAGAAAGAAAGAAAGAAAGAAAGAAAGAAAGAAAGAAAGAAAGAAAGAAAGAAAGAAAGAAAGAAAGAAAGAAAGAAAGAAAGAAAGAAAGAAAAAAGAAAGAAAGAAAGAAGAAAGAAAAGAAAGAAAGAAAGAAAGAAAGAAAGAAAGAAAGAAAGAAAGAAGAAAGAAAGAACATTAATGCTCACATCACATTCAACATTTTTCTCCTGCTTTCTACTTTCCTGCTCTGCATTTAACAGGAGGGGCAAAGACAGATGGGCGTTTTCCGAATTATTCAACAGCCAGAATGCTTTAGGTCGCATCTTGGCAGACGCGCACAGGAAGGCGCGGAGCCGGCGGTCTGGGGTCTGCTGCAGGCAGGAGGCAGAGGGCAAAGCTGGGACCGACAGAAGAGCGACCCTGTGGGCTCCGGGGGGTCAGGGGTGGCAGGCGGCCTCCGCCGGAGGTGTCAGAGGCGTCCCTGGGTCCCTACGGCGCTGCGGCCCAGCTGCGCGGCTCCCGTGGTGACCGAGGAGCGCTGTGTGCACAGCAGGTGCCGCGAGGGCCGGCGAGCGTCCTAGACAGCGGCAGGGCACACCAGGTGCTCTAGGGCTGAACCTCGAAGAACGAGTCCGTGAAGCACCCCTGGCTACGGAGAGCGCGGTGCGTGTGCGGGAGAGCAGGACGTCCGCGGGTAAGAGAAACCAGAACTCGGGGGACCCGCGGGGGCCCCGGCGGGAGCAGCTCGGAGCCCGGGGGCTCAGGGGTGAGCGTCTGCCGTCGGCCCAGGCCGTGATGCCGCGGTCCTGGGGTCGAGTCCGCCTCGGCTCCCTGCAGGGGCCTGTTCTCCCTCTGCCTCTGTCTGCCTGTGTCGCTTAGAGTAAATAGGTAAATAAATAAATAAACCTTTTTAAAAAGGGAGAAAGAACGGGGCGCAGCTCTAGACTGTGGCAAAAGCCCATCCCCCCTGCCCTCCGTCGGTGCTGAAAACAGCGGCGACGGTGGTGACGGTGGGTGGCGCGGCCCAGGGGGTCGGGCTCGCGTCCGCGCTGCCCCCTGGTGGACGCTCCGGCCCGGGCGGAGTCCCGGCGCCCGCCTGCGCCCTCCGTGATCACGGTCTTGCGTGGTTGTTCCTTCCTTGCTTCCACCTACTTCACATTCCGCGGCAATGAAACCGAGCCCCCCCCCCGCCCCCCGCCGGACCCGGGCTCCATCCCGCACCTGCTCCTCTTCTGGGCCCGACGGTGGAGACCCCCCGCCGCCCCCCCGCCCCGGACTCGGGGTTCAGGTCGCACCTGCACCTGTCGGCGGGGCCCGACCGTGGAGCCCCTCCGGGCCTCTCTTTGCTCCGAGGTACGGGGCTCGGAGGCGTCGTTTCGTCTCCCATCGGAAGACCCCCCGCGGCAAGTGCGGACCCCGACCTGCCCCCTCCAAGCCTGGGCAGGAAACGGGTAGCGCTTGGCATCCCGTGAGGCGTGGAGGGCCTATGCCGAGGTCACGGTAGACTGTTCAGCCCAAGGCTTCCTTTTTCCCCACCGTCTTCGTGGCTAACTTTCCTCTGCATCTCCTCTTCTTTGCAGCTCTTTCCTCCGCCGGAATGCGCGGTCTCTTTTTCATGAGGAAAAACAAGGTAAATTGCAATTGCCTAGTCCGCTGAAGGCAGCGGGACGTAGTCTCAGGTCAACAAGTGACTGAATTAGTGAAGTTGTCAGACGGCAGTGCCCCCAGTACCCAGAGAGGGAAGACACGCTTGGCAGCCCCGGGAGAGCATCAGCCGCTGGCTTCGCCGAGCTCCGGGGCCCGGGAAGGTTTCGCATCCCCCGGTTTGAAGCCCGTGTACGCAGAACAGCCTTGAGGCCCGTCCAAGGACGAGAAGAACCGCTCTGCGGAGTAGAGACACCAGCTCTGTTCCCGCCTGCTCCTCCCCCTCCAGAGACCCCCTCTTGCCACCCCTCCCTCTCTCGGCCCTGAGTCATCACCTTCCAACCATTATGCCTCGTGCTTAGACGAAGACTCTGAGGTCTCGTGTCCCCCCTTCGGGGCCCTCCGGGCCCTCCGCCCCCTGCCGCAGAGCACCGCCTATGAACCTGTCGCGGAATGGAGCTTTCCGGAGGGACCGCAAACCCAAGGTGAGGTATTGCGAGCCTTCCCCATAGTAAGAGGAGGAAAGCAAGGCCCCAGACATGAGATCCTACCCTTTGCAGTGTTTATGGAATTTAGGAAGAGCAGAGCTGATGATGGGATGCCGAGCTCACTTACCAAGGGGATGATAGAAGGCATGGGGCAAGGTTATGAGATGACTGACTGCCTGGGACTGGAAGACTTCGGTCCACACAGTTTTAACCACAGCCTAATACAGTGTTTGGTTACAAAAACTTAATTAAAAGATGTGGCCACCGCTATCTCTGGAAACTCTGGAGAATGCAATTCCTATAGGGTTTGATATGATCACTGGGTCTGGCCCCTTATGTTGATCCTCATGCCCAGGCCCAGTTACAAAGGCAAATTTTTAGTCAGACATCTCAGGAAGCCATAAGAGCCTGGAATAAGATTCCTGAAGTCAATATACCCACCAGGTCCTTCACCACAATCAGGCAAAATCCCACAGACCCTTAAATTGACTTTATAAATAGGCTACAAAATGCTGCCATAAGGCAAGCCGATACCCCAAGTAGCTGAGGTTCTGGGGCTGCAGTTGACTTATGAGAATGCCAATCATGATTGTCAAAAGGTCTTTGCCCCACTTTGAGGCAACCATCATAACATTGCGGAAATGATAAAGGCCTATGAAATTGTTGGTATGGAGACTTTTAAGGCACAAGTCCTGCAGCAGCTCTCCAGCCTCAGAGATGCTACATTTGTGTCCAGGAAGGACATTTGCAAAAGGAATGTAAAAAGAAAATAGAAAGTGCCCCTAAACCCAAACAAAAATGGCCTAAATGCAAGAAGGGTTTTCACTGGGCCAATCAATGTCATTCAAAGTTTGACTCTGAGGGGAACAACATTTCGGGAAACAGGAAGTGGGGTGCCAGCTTCCGAGCACCAATAAAATCTGGGAGTCAGGCCTGGAACGTGCATGCCCCCTCGTGGGACCCAGAGACCCTTCAAACAGGGTCACCCTCTCTGGTCACAAATAGCTGAACTACAAACAGAAACCTCTGGCAGTGCATATTCTCTCGGTGCACCAGACACCATCACCTTGGCTAAGATATACGCCCATCTGGCAGATCATACCAGCAGGTAGGCTTACAAATCACCCTTGAAAAGGTACAGAAGATGGATCCATGGAAATATTTGGGTTATATTATTACTTAAAGACACATCTGACCACAGGGAGTCACAATGGCAATTAAGGAGACTATGACTCTTAACAACCTTCAAAAATTGCTAGGGACTATTAGTTGGCTTCAGCCCCTCTATGGGCATTCCCACCTATAGCCTGCAGCATCTCTTCGACACCTTAAAGGGGGACCTCGACCTCCTTTCTCCTGGAGTCCTCTCAAGCAAAGGAGGAGTTAAAGAAAATAACTAAATGGCTCAGTACTCGTCACTTAGTACGAGTCACCCTTGATAGTCCGATACATTTAATAATCTTAAACATGCCTCACAGTGCCACGGGCTTCCTCTGTCAACTTCCCCCACATCTTGGGATCCTAGAATGGATATTTCAAGCCCATCACCACAAAAAGAAATTATGTACTCAATTTGAACAACAGGCTTACTAATTAAACAGGGCTGGCACCAATGTCAAATACTGGGCAAGACCCAGATATAATTAATCCAGGAATCAGTAAGACGGATTTTTAGGCAGTGCCCTGCCAATCTGAAATCTTTCAAATAGTATTAGCTGATTATCATGGAAACATTGATTTTTCTTTGCTTTGAGACAAAATCTTGCAAGGCTTTCAACTCCTTCCCCTTGACCCTTTTAATCGTCCCATCTGCCACTCCTATTCCTGATGCCTTAACAGTCTTTGTCAAAGGTCAAAAAAATCGGGTAAGGGCTCTGTCACTTGGCTCAAACAAAATATTTGGAGACATTTTCTTACTATACACTGCAGCTCCACTCAGTGGGCAGAACTTAGTGCTGTCATTGCAGCTTTTCAACATTTTCATGACCACCCTTTAAATATTGTTGCAGACTCTGCTTATGTAGTTGGTACTATTCAGGTCATTGAGACAGCCCTTATCTGTGACAGTAACGATGAGATATGTCTAGACACCTTCCACATCTGATACGGACCAGGACAGAGTGAGTCTATCTCACTCGTATCAGATCTCATTCTGGCCGGCCAGGTCCTTTAGGAGAAGGTAAGCATAGAGCTGACAAATTAGTGATGTTTTCTACAACTATTCAGGAGGCACTCGCTTCTCATCAATTTTTCCACACAGACACCAGAGCTTTGGCCCTAACCTATAAGATACCTTTATGGCAGCCTTAAGAAATCATTAAAACCTGTCCTGTCAACGATACTCCAGAATTGCTCCACAAGGAGGGATTAATCCACAAGGATTAACAAAAAGTGAGATCTGGCAAATGAGGTCACCCATTAGGAGCCCTTTGGTACCTTAAATACCTCAATGTCACTATTGATACTTTCTCTGGCCTACTCCATGCCACAGCCCAATCAGGAGAAACTAGTAAACATGTTTAAAAACATATCCTAGGGGATCCCTGGGTGGCGCAGCGGTTTGGCGCCTGCCTTTGGCCCAGGGCGCAATCCTGGAGACCCGGGATCGAATCCCACATCGGGCTCCCGGTGCATGGAGCCTGCTTCTCCCTCTGCCTATGTCTCTGCCTCTCTCTCTCTCTCTCTCTGTGTGTGACTATCATAAAAAAAAATATATCCTATCTACAACTGCTGCAACTGGGCCTTCCTGAACAGATTAAAATTGACAATTGCCCTTGCAATCTTTTTCAAAACATGGAACATTAAGTATGTAACCAATATCCCATATAACCCAACCAGACAAGCCATTGTTGAATGGGCCAATGGCCTTATAAAAGCACAGCTATGTAGACAAAAAAGGGGGAATATGGAGAGATACACTTCCCCTCAGGAACAACTTTATAAATCCCTATATTCTCTAAATTTTAAAAATTCCAGTGCATCAGGTCTTACAGCCATAGAATGACATTTTGTTACGGCTCAGGAAAGGCCCAAGCCTCTAGTCCTGTATCGGCATCTTCGACAAGGACCCCAATGGCAGGCACTGGTGGGATTGTTAATGTGGGGAAGAGGGTATGCTTCTCTGTTGTCTCCTTCAGGACCCCTTTGGATTCAGACTAAAGCTGCACAACCCTCCCATGGCATCTACAGGGATAGAACCCAGTCCCAGAACTTTGGCAGTTTGCAGTCCAGCCACCTCTGGGGATGGTTACCAAAAAAGGAGGGTGGAATCTGTAACCTCCACGATGCAGTTCTCTGGGCCAACGTGGGGTGACCTGAAAAAACTCACCTCATAAATAGAAAAAACTTTAGAAATTGTGGAAACACCTATGACCCCTGAAAATTTACTCTTTTCCATGTTTGCAAACATAACCATTAACTCCCAAGTTCCCAAGATATCTGTGCTGTTCATGTTATGGGGATTCCTTGGCTTCCTATCTCTATAGGAAATCACACCTATTGGACACATATCTTGAACCCCCCAGTCTTTGATCTCCTTTCCTGGAGGACCCTAAACTCCCCATTTCCACCAATAACACCACTTACACACGGGGTAACTGGCCTCCCCCTTCCCGCCCCCTTCAGGGCTGTGGAAAATTCTGCAACAAACTTGGATACCACAGTGGATGGCATAAACTCACTCATGATTTTTTCTTTTTTACTGAACAGTTACTTTCTGTGCTGTAGTGTACAATACAGCCAGTAATTATTGTATTCCTTTTTCAACCACGATGGTTTATAAACTGCATCTTTACAGGAATGGACTGTATAAGGATGGTAAAATATCCAATATTCATCAGGACTTCCCGGGTAGGGGGTAAAATCAAATTGGGAAAAAATTATTCTAAACCTAACTTTCCTGTATGTTCCCACCCTTGTGTACAAATCGGAAAAGGCTTAGATTTGATCTGGGGCACCAGCTTTACTGAAAATCCATTATTTGAGGGACCAGTGCTAGAAAATTGGTGCCCAATTGGTCTCCTGGTTCAAAACTCTAGCATTACAAGGCATTGTAGCCTTCCTTTCAACTATTCTGGACAATCTTTATCTTGGAACCGGAGACTGGGAAGGCACCTGCTACCTGTGCGCCAGCGCTCTCACTGGTTGTTGTTGACAAAATACATCTGGTGTCTGGCAATTGTCTTTTTTTCCTTGCACGATGTGTCAAGAAGATTATCTAAGACCTAGGGGTAAGATCACTTGGGTTGCCAATGATCACTTGGGTTTGCATCTCTCTCCCCTACATACTTGCTCTGTCCTTCCATGAGCCTTCTATCTCTCAAACAAACTCTTCATCTTCTCATTATCCCTGAATGAAAAACTCTAATGTGACACTAGCTGACAATTCACATGGCTCACTCCCCTGTATTACACATTTGACACATATTTGCAAATCAATCAACATGATATAAAACACAAACAAAAGAAAGGATTAAAAAAACATGATCATTTCAGTAGATGCAAAAAAAAGCATCTGACAAAGTACATCCATTCATGATAAAAACTCTCAACGAAATAGGTTTAGAGGGAATGTACCTCACCATAATAAAGGCCATATATGAAAAGAAAAAAACAGCTAACATCATACTCAATGGTGAAAAACTGAGAGCTTTTCCTCTAAGATTAGGAACAAGACAAGGATGTCCAGTCTTACCACTTTTATTCAACATAGTACCAGAAGTCCTAGCCACAGCCATCAGACAAGAAAAAGATAAAAAAGGCATCCAGGGCAGCCCTGGTGGCCCAGCGGTTTAGTGCTGCCTTCAGCCCGGGGTGTGATCCTGGATACCTGGGATCGAGTCCCACATCCAGCTCCCTGCGTGGAGCCAGCTTCTCCCTCTGCCTGTGTCTCTGCCTCTCTCTCTCTGTGCCTCTCATGAATAAATAAAGAAAAGAAAAACTACAGAAAAAAAAATCTATAGAACAATCTCAGCCATGATATTAATGGATATTCTAGTAAAATATTAGCAAATAGAATTTAGTAGAATATTAATAAATGGTACCGCTTGAGTAGATGGAGCTATTCTAAGAAGATGAGGATTATTCATTATTAGGAAATCTGTTTAAAAACCTTGCCACAGGGACACCTGGGTGGCTCAGTGGTTGAGCATCTGCCTTCAGCCCAGGGTGTGATCCTGGAGTCTCCGGATCGAGTCCCACGTCGGGCTCCCTGCATAGAGCCTGCTTCTCCCTCTGCCTGTGTCTCTGCCTCTCTCTGTGTCTCTCATGAATAAATAATAAAATATTTTTAAAAATAAAAAATAAAAACCTTGCCACACTAATGTCAAAGAGGTAAAAATATAAATGATATTGCTCACTTAAAAATTATTCAAATATAGGTCTTTGATTTATTTTCCTTACCATTATACTCTCTAGCTCCATTCATGTCATTACAAATGGCAAGATTTCATTCTTTTTAATGACTGAGTAATATTCTATTTATATGTATGTGTGTATATATATATGTATTCCATATATTTTTATTTAAGTTTTTCTTTTATATATATACATTCTATATATGTGTATATGTATAGATACACATATATATGTATATATATTCCACATCTATTCCATATATATATATCCCATGTATATATTCTCTATACATGTATATATAGTCTACATCTTTTTATTTAAATTTTTATTTTCATTCTAGTTAGTTAATGTACAGTTATATTAGTTTCAGTTGTACAATATAGTAATTCAACAGTTCCACACATCATCACCCTGTGCTCATCACAAGTACACTCCTTAATCCCCATCATCTGTTGAACCCATCTCCCCCTCACCCCTACCAAAACCATCAGTTTGAAAGGCAAATACCATATTATTTCACTCATATGTGGAATTAAGAAACAAAACAGACAAGCAAAGGGGAAAAAAGTAAGAGAGACACACACATACAAATTAGAAACAAACTCAGGTTTGTTCACCATAATGATTGCCCATACTTTATATCTCGTTGACTGGATTATGTCCATGAGTAGAGTTTTCAAGAGGAGAACATGGGCAATCTACTCCTCTCAACTCTGGAGACATTCCTGAGGTGAAGTGGCAGCTGGCTGTACCCTCCCCAGAGGTCTGAGCACCAACTTGGTGGGTCTCCCTTTCAAATTTCTGTTTTCTATCTCTTCAACTCCCTCAATTTAGGCATGGTAGCTCCTTCCTGGAGATTTTACTGTCTTCAGTTTTTGCTCCTTTTGCCCTCCAGCACCTCTGTAACCAATTCCTCACATTAAATCCCTTCTGTTGATATGCCTTCTGTGTTGTTATGTGTTTTCTGACTCTACTGTGGTCATGAACTGAAGAAACATTGGTTGGATCCACATCTTCTTCCAACATGACCAAATTGTATTTTGTCTGCTTTAACATTCTTTGGGATTGATAGCACAAATTTCAAGACTCTTTACATTTTAACATAAAACTTTAACATAGGGATCCCTGGGTGGCGCAGCGGTTTGGCGCCTGCCTTTGGCCCAGGGCGTGATCCTGGAGACCTGGGATCGAATCCCACATCGGGCTCCCGGTGCATGGAGCCTGCTTCTCCCTCTGCCTATGTCTCTGCCTCTCTCTCTCTCTCTCTCTCTCTCTGTGTGTGTGTGTGTGTGACTATCATAAATAAATAAAAAAAAATTTAAAAAAACTTTAACATAAAGCTGTAACATTTTCCTTTCTGTTTCTTTTTAAAATGTATTTTAGCAAGTGGGTTCTTTCCACAAAAAAAAAGGGATAAAAGAAAATATGATGAAATTTTAAACAGTATTATTTCTGAGTGTTGGGCTTTTGTGTGTGTTTTTAAATTGTTCACAATAGGCATGTATTACTTCTATAAGTAGCAGCTAAGAGATATTAAACTTTTTTGAATATTTTTTGGTAAAAGTTATTCCCAAAAATAATGATGGGGGCTAGCAACCAATTCTTGATTTCAGCTCAGGTCACAACCTCAGGGTCGGGGATTGAGTCTCGAGTCCGGCTCAGTGGGAGTCTGCTGGAGATTCTCTCTCTCCCTTTCTCTGCCCCTCCCCCATACTTTCTCTCAAATAAATAAATCTTTTCAAAAAATAAAAATAATGATTATATTCTGGAACTTGATCACTTAATGTGCAAATTTTGTAGGTCAATTTCCTTCATGTATTCACTTAATCCATCTGCAAAAAAATGTTGTCCCTTTCTCCCAGGGATGTTGGGGTTACTAATTAAACCAAATAAAGATAAAAGATGCCCAGAAATGTTATGAACTCTGCAAAAGAAACATGATGGTATTTTTTTTAAGATCTTATTTATTTATTTGAGAAGAGGGAGGGGCAAAAGGAGAGGGAGAGAGAGAGAATCTCAAGCAGACTCTGTGCTGAGCACAGAGCTTGACACGGGTCTCGATCTCACAATGCTGAGATCATGATCTGAACTGAAATCAAGAGTGGGGTGCTCAACCACCTGAGCCATCCAGGCACCCCTGTGATGGTTTTGTAAGGCAGAAACATAGAGACCATTCTTGGTATTTTAAAGATTTTGTCCTTAAATAACATCCTATTTGCAGAGAATAATTAAGGAGCCCTCAAATTAACACAAGGGCAGAGTTCTTCAGAATGTAACGGTACTCTTCCACTAAAAATAGCTCACAGAAAAGTCACATCTTTCTCTAAAACTTGGAAACACAATCGCCACTGACAATCATTATCTTGTCTTTTGGAAACTGGATGTTTGGCATTTTCAGAGACCTGATGTGTCTGGCCTTCTTGGAAAACAATCTAGCACAGACAGCCCTGCTCCTTGTTTTTCAATGTTAAACCAAGATTGAAGAGGACCCTCAACAAGGCAGCTGCCACCACCAAGTGAATTATAGCAATTCCCTCCACACGGAGTGCTATTTCTACACAAATGGGCCCTCCTCCTGCTGGGGATCACTCAAGCAGAAAAGGTGGGCAGCGCTCATTAAATGTTGGCCTTGGGGCTATATGCGTGAAGATGCACAATAGGCAGCTTAAAGATTCTGATTCTGCATTTTCAGTCTGTCTCTTTTATGGAACCATGTCTATGGTACAGAATCCGATTTGTGTTTTACAAGATTCTCTCCCCTCTTCCCCTGTACCATCAAAAGGATTCTTTTTGGAAATTTTCAGAGTCAGTCTAAAGACATAGATCAGCCAATTTACCTTCAGTGAAAGATCTTTAGGGAAAAGCAGATTTATATAAAAAAGATCTGGGCAGCCCCGGTGGCTGGGTGGTTTAGCGTCTGTCATGCCCAGGGCATGACCCTGGAGACCCGGGATCGAGTCCCATGTCGGGCTCCTTACATGGAGACTGCTTCTCCCTCTGTGTCTCTGCCTCTCTCTTGCTCTCTCTCTCTCATTAATAAATAAATAAAATCTAATAAAAATAAAAAAGACCCTTTCCCAACCTATCTGAGGCATTTCTCTTACTTTTCCAGTGTAGCCATGCAATGAGCCCAACTAGTATTGTCAGAGATTTGTTTAGCTGTGCTACATCCCAGCTTGTGAACTGAGACTAGTAACAAATTTCTCTCTCTCTCTCAGCACAGGACATTAATCATCCTATCCTGAAGGGAAATTGGAAGGTTCAAATTTTGAATGTAATGTTAAGTATTAAAAGGCAAATTATATAAACAAAAGGATGAGTAAAACTGGAAATCAAGGACAGTGTGGGGCTCCTGTGTGGCTCAGTCAGTTAAGCATCTGCCTTCAGCTCAGATCATGATCTTGGGGTCCTGGGATCAAGACCCCAGGGCTCTGTGCTCAGTGGGGAAGCTGCGACTCCCTCTCCCTCTGCCTGCCACTCCCCCTGCTTGTGCTCCCTCTCTCTATTAAATAAATAATATCTTTATTTAAAAAAAAAAAGGACAGTGGAAACAAGGATTAGTTCAACTCTACATAAGACAAAATGTCTGTGATTTGGAAACGTGGAGAGTCAGAGGTAGATAATTAAGACCCAAGACTGAAAGATTATAAATTTAACTCAGCAAAATGCCTACAACCCAGTGAACAGGCTCTTAGAACCTAAGGTGAGGCTCAAAGGAAGAATTTAATATATCTTCCCTTATGGGTCAAAACAATAAAGTCACAATCATTGCTAGGTAGAAATATAAATAGATGATGAGCCTCTGTATTTGTCATCAAGCTTGTTTATTGGGAAAGCAAATGAACATATCAAGGAAAACTCTCCCTTATTCCCAAATGGGATTCTGATGTAAAAAATTAATTAAGTTTTGCTGCCACCTTCACAGAGACATCTCATACTATGCATATTCTAGATCTGCATTCATGTAATCCCTATCTGGTCTCTCTCATGTCACAGGTAATACTCACATAAACACTCATATAAAGAGCTAAAATCTATTACAATTAACTGAGCACTTTAGAACCTTCAGCTGGAAGCATGTAGACACTGCCATCATCATACCTTTTAAAGTATTACTGAGTTCACAAGTAAGCATCATGAGCTATCAAAAGAGGCACCTGGGTGGCTCAGTGGTTAAGCATCTGCCTTTGGCTTAGGTCGTGATCCCCAGGTTCTGGGATAAAGTCCTGCATGGGGAGCTGCCTCTCACTCTGCCTGTGTCTCTGCCTCTTTCTGTCTATAAATAAATAAAATCTTTTTAAAAACTTATCAAAAAAGGTAGTATTGGGGGAAGCCTGGGATAAAAACAACAACAACAACAACAACAGGGAGCTGAAATGAGAATAGTAGGCAACAAGCAAACAAACTTGACCAGTTTTGCCCTGGAAGCAGCATTACCTCCTGAAGCCCACCACAAAGTTAAAGAGTTGAACCTTAAACCCTGCCCTCCCTACCCTATTAGCTGAGGCCTTCAAAGGGAAAAATTAAACTTGAAGCTGAAATGACAATTTAAGCTCAGAAAAGCAATTAATGAACAAATTAAAAAAAATTTATCCAGAATTACAGCATAGAGAGTAAGGAGATGGAACAAATTAATCATTAAGAATCACAGCAAGAGCAAACTTCTGGGTCACTGAGGTCATGGTGGTCATCTATGCTGAATATTCCCACACATACTCCAGTAAAGTAAACAGCATGAAGACAAAATAGCCTGAATCCCATGCTGTCAGCATAACTAGAAGATAGAGATTACAAACTTTAAATCACTTGTGTGTGAAAAAATAAACAATGGTTTCCAGAGAGATATACCTCAAATTCTCAACACAAGATACTGTGGAGAGGAAGGGAGGTCTCCACTAAAGAGAAACTAAAGGAACAAAGGGCTTACTATTCACCTAAAAGCTCCCCAAGGCACAAAAACTACACCTCAAGAATGAAAATATTGAAAAAAATATCCTAGCACATCAGAGCATTAACCACAGGGATGGAACTTAAAAGTACATTAGGCTCAAGGTGGCAGTCACATAAAAACCCCACTTCTGCAGGAAAAAATGCTTTAAAAGATAAGCAAGGCCCCTTTGGAGACTTAGCGGTGAAGGAAAAAATAAACGAGAGGGGGAATTTTAGGATCTTCAAAGATAAAAGTGAACTAACAGTTGAGGGACACACACCCTCAGCCTTCTTTGTTCTTCTCAAAAAAAAAAATCCATTCAAAAACAGTAGTTTCTCACATATTCACTTACATAGAAAGAAGAGGTTTCTCTTGGAATTAGTGATTTTCTGTAGAGATTATTCACAAAAATTGATGCAATAATTCCTCTTATCCATCTGTATGTGCCCTTTGCAGAGATTTAGTACTCTATTTCCCCTCTGCCTTGAATCTGGGCTAAGCTCATGATTTGCTTTGATTAGTAGGATGCAACTGAAGTGGCACACTGTGGTGTCTGAGCCCAGGCCTTGAGTCCTTGCAGCTCCCATGCTTACCCTCTTAGAATACTGCCTTCAGGATAAAAGACTCCAGAAGAGTCCCAGTGGTCCACCCCAGCTGATCCCACCCCAGCCAGCCCATCAGCTAAATGTGACTGCATGAATGAGCCCAGGTGAGACAACTGAAGAACCACCAGTAGCCAATACACACTTGCAAACCACTAAAGTTACTATTTGAGGCCTGTAAACATTATAGTCATTTGTTCTACAGCAAAAGATAACTGGCAACACACACACACACACACACACACACACACACACACAACTTGCCCCTAAAATGAATAGATGTAAGCTGTCTTCTTCTATACAAAACTATCATAATGGGGGAAAAAATAATCAGAA
Source organism: Nyctereutes procyonoides (assembly GCF_905146905.1). Taxonomy (NCBI): domain Eukaryota; kingdom Metazoa; phylum Chordata; class Mammalia; order Carnivora; family Canidae; genus Nyctereutes; species Nyctereutes procyonoides. Next base: position 6,000,911 of record NW_026575033.1, on the reverse strand, counting down.
GGTAAGAATTAAAGGATTCAATTAGTGAGCCCAATGAACTGTTTTTCCTTGGCAAAAGCAAACAGCTAACATAGTGCTCTAGACAGAATTAAATAATCTCAAAACCATTAAGGAAAATGAAAAAAAATACCCTTGAGAAGTTTTTGTTAAAAGAAAGGGATTAAATGGATTCAAAACCAAAAGAAGGAACAGGAAAATTTGATGAAAATGAGGAAAGAAATGAAAGCAAAAGACAAAATCATATCAGAAATGAAGACTAAATTACAATGCTTCAGAGAATAGACTCAAAAGAAAGTCTACTTTCTTTTGCATTAAAGAAATGCATTAAAGAAGTATAAAAAGTGTAAAAAAAATGAGATGAGATTTTAAAAGGAGAAAATGGTTTACACAGCATACAGGAGAAGATCCAACATGGTTATAAGTAGAGCCCCTCACAGAGGAAAGTAGAAAAATAAACCTTGGAACAGAAAGAGGACACGTGGGAGTAAAGAGGACAGAGAAGAAGAGAAAGTTGTTGGTGGGGGAGGGATAAGGAAGAAGAGGAAAAAGAGGGCACTCTCACAGAACTCATACAGAAGATTGTTCTCTAAGAGAACTCTCACGAGGCAGAAGAAAAGCTGAATATACTTACTGAGAGGATCAATCAGATACCTGGGAAAATTAAGAGAACCTTATAAAACTGTTAGAACTTTAAAGATAAAGAGAAAAAAATCCTCAGGGCCTCCAGGCAAAAAAATAACTTATAGGGGCAAGAGAATTAGACTGCTGTCAGGGGACAGACAATGAGGAGGGCACTTGATGGGATGAGCACTGGGTGTTATACTATATGTTGGCAAATTGAATTTAAATTTTTAAAAATGTTAAAAACAATAAATAAATAAATAAATAAATAAATAAATAAATAAATAAATAAATAAATAAATAAAAACAATATACAGGGGGAACCACACAGCCACAGGCAAAAGAATGAAAGTGGACCACTTTCTTATACCAGACACAAAATTTAACTCATAATGGATGAAAGACCTAAATGTGAGACCTGAAAACATAAAACTCCTAAACAAACAAACAAACAAACAAACAAAAACAACACAGGAAGTATCTCTTGGTCATTGGCCTCAGCAACATGTTTCTAGATATGTCTCCTCCTCGGGTAAGGAAAAGAAAGGCAAACATAAACTATTAGGACACACCAAAATAGAAAGCTTCTGCAGAGCAAAAGAAAACATCAACAAAACAAAAAAGGCAATCTACTGAATGGAAGAAGATATTTGCAAATGACATCTCTGATAAAGGCTAATATCCAAAATATATAAAGAACTTATACAACTATGATACCAAAAAAAAATAAATAAATAAACAATCCAATTTAAAAAATGGGTAGAGGGGCAGCCCCAGTGGCGCAGCGGTTTAGCGCCGCCTGCAGCCCAGGGTGTGATCCTGGAGACCGGTGACGGAGTCCTACATCGGGCTCCTTGCATGGAGCCTGCTTCTCCCTCTGACTGTGTCTCTGCCTCTGTGTGTGTGTGTATGTGTGTTTCTCATGAATAAATAAAATAAAAAATGGGTAGAGGACCTGAATAGATATTTTTCTAAACAAGACATAGAGATGGCCAAAGGACACATGAAAAGATGTTCAGTATCACTCATCCTCAGGGAAATGCAAATCAAAACCATAAGGAGATACCACTTCACACCTGTCAGAGTGGCTTATATCAAACAGGTAAGAAATAACAAGTGTTGGTGAGGATGTGGAGAAAAGGAAACCCTCAAGTAAAATCATATGGTATTTGTCTTTTCCTGACTGACATATTTTGCTTAGCATTATACCTTCTAGATCCTTCCATCTTGCTGCAAATGACAGGATCTCATCCTTTTATATGGCTGAGTAATATGTACATGCCACATCCTCTTTATCCATTCATCTGTCAATAGACACTTGAGTTGCTCCCATATCTTGGCTATTGTAAATAATGCTGTAATAAACATAGGGATGCATGTATCTTTTCAAATTCGTGTTTTCATTTTGTTTGGGTCAATGTCCAGTAGTGGAATTACTGGATCATATGGTGATTCTATTTTTATTTTTTGAGGAAACTCCATACTATTTTCCACAGTGGCTGCACCAATTTTCATTCCCATCCACAGTGTACAAGGATTCCTTTTACTCCACATATTTACCAACACCTGCTGTTTCTTGTATTTTTTATTTTAGCCATTCTGACAAGTGTGAGGTAACATAAACATGGGAGCAACATTTTAAAGAAATTCAAGGAAAAACACTGTGAATCAAAGTATATAAAGAAAATGTAAACCAAAAGTGATATAGCCAAACTCTTTGAAGCTAAAGGGTTACAGAAAAAACAACTTTAAACATACAAGGTACAGGAGATGCAAGAAAAAATAGATACAAATACATTAATAATAGGAGATTTTAAGATCCTGCTGTTATTACAAGTTAGATCAAGTGGATAAAAAGCTAAAAATAATGAAGACTTAACAATATCACCAATAAAGTAGAACTTCTGGGATATATGTAGAACCTCATACACTAATACGAGAGAATATACCTTCTTCTCAACAGTTCGTGGAACAATCACAAAAGTTTATCTTATGTTAGGTAATAAAGAAACATCAAGAACTTCCATAAAAGAGAAATAATGTAAAGGATACTCTGGTTACAGTGTAATAAAACTGTTAATTAGTAGCAAACTTTTTTTGAGAAATATCACCATTTAATTGTGATATTAAATATGGCTATGAAAACTAATATATACAAACAGAATTTTTTAAAAGATTTTATTTATTTATTCATGAGAGACATAGAGAGAGAGGCAGAGACACAGGCAGAGGGAGAAGCAGGCTCCATGCAGGGAGCCTGATGTGGGACTTGTTCCTGGTACCTCAGGATCATGCCCCGAGCCAAAGGCAGACGCTCAACTGCTGAGCCACCCAGGTGTCCCAAACAGAATATTTTCATTATTCAAGATAGTAAATGCACAGAGGTTAAGAGCATAAGCTCTGCCATGTATCAGCTCAATGAGATTAAGCAATTGCTCAATTGTGATAACTTTCCTTTCCCTCATCTGTAATACAAAATTAAAGAGAATTAAATTAAGTACATCACTGAGTTTACTTCCTGCATACGGTGAGCACTCAGTGATTAATTGTAAGCTCTAGCCATTATAAGGGGTTGATAGTGCTCTGTAAATCTCAATAGTTGAAAATTATAGATCTGATAATATCAGGACTTTAACAAATCTTTTTAAGCATAGGGAAATACAGAACTCAGTCTAAAGCCCTGAAAAACAGAACTCAGTCTAAAGTCTAGGAATTTTAGAATTTACACTGTGGCTAGCAGAGTTCTACTTCACAGTGAAAAATGGATGTGCCCCCAGGGAAACTCAAAACTACCATGAGATATCACCTCATACCTGTCAGAATGGCTAAAATCAAAAACACAAGCAACATGTTGGTAAGGATGTAGAGAAAAAGGAACCCCTGTGCACTGTTGGTGGGAATACAAATTGGTACAGTTACTGTAGAAAACAGTATGGAGGTTCCTCAATAAAGTAAATATAGAATTACTATGTGATCCAATAATTCCACTACTAGATATTTACCGAAAGAATACAAAAAAACTAATTTGAAGGGGTACATGCACTCTTGTGTTTACAGCATTATTTACAATACCCAAATTATGGAAGCAGCCCAAGTGTCCATCAACTGATGAATGGATAAAGATATATACAATGGAATATATATATAATGGAATATTATAAAACCATAAAAAAGAGCAAAATTTTGTGATCTGCAATGACATGGATGAAACTACAGAGTATTATGCTAAGGGAAATAGACCAGTGAGAGAAAGACAATATCATATGATCTCATTCATATGCAGAATTTAAGAAACAAAACAAATAAGGAAAGGAAAAACAAGGTCAGGGAGAGAGAGAGACAAACCAAGAAACAGGCTCTTAAATAAGGAGAACAAACAGGTTACCAATGAAACTGGTGAGGTGATATTTTACAGAGCCTGGTAGGATCAACGTACAAATTTTTTTCCCTCTGAAAATTCTATTGGGAGATTTGATGAAACTTAACCAAATGTAGCATACCCAATAAATTAAAGTCAGATAGTGGGCTTGAGTGTATACCTGCATGTTTCTTCATCTTTAAAAGTCTTGGAACAACAAACATATTTTAAAAGTTTTCTTCCAGTGGAAATTTGAAACCTTGTATTTAACAACTCTCAACCTGAAAGGGGAATTTTTTAAATTACAAAATTCCTACCAAATAAAGTTAATGAAATGCCCTAAGTATCAGAATTTATGAGATACTTTTAAAGATAATGATAAAATTTTCACTTTTAATTATTAAGCTAAGTGGTATTTATAAGAGACATGCCAAAAATATAAGGACACTGAAACTTTGAAAGCAAAAGAAGGGAAAGGTTACATTGTGCATATCAACAAAAAGAAAGCAAGAGAGACTGTTAATAAGAGACAAAACAGATAATAGTAATATTACTAAAGGTAAAAAGGTTCTGCCTAAAGATAAAAGATTCAATTCACCTAATATAATAAATAGCCTTAATGTGTATAATGAAAACTTGCTAGAACATCAGAGTGAAATCGACAGATACATCAGGCCTGGAGGAGATTTCAATTCCCTGAGTTATTGACATGTCATATCATATAGCAGTTAAGAACATGCATCCTGCAAGCAGGGTGTCATGTGTGATTCCTTACTCGGGTACCGACTAGGTGTGTGATCTGACAAATTACTTAATTCCTGCCAGTTTCCTCATCAGTAAAATGAAGGTGATGATAGTACTCACTTTAAAGGATGGACAGCTAGAATTATGAGTTAATAAGAAAATGATAACCCAATAGAAAAACAAGGGGCAAAGGATATCACTGATATTTAATTGGAAAGAAAAATATGAATGGTCCATATACATGAAAATATTCTCAACCCTATTAGTCAGTTAGTAATTAAATTCTAAAACCACCAGGAGATACCATTTAATACTAATTAGATTGGCAAAAATTAAGGAATTTCTCATTATTATTGCTAATGAGGACTCAGAAAAAGAGACTCACAAACACTGCTGGTAGGAATGTAAATTTAAACAACTCATGTGAAAGACTATTTGAATATTTGCATACCCAAATACTTTATAGAAGAATGACTTTAAATCTTGTGACTGTGAGTTGCAATCATGTATTTTATATCCCAAACCAGTATAACAACACAAGTGAAAATAGTGTAAGAAAGCAATAATTGCTCTACCTAATATACTGATATTTTCTATTTTTTCATACAAAAGTCTTCATTTCTTTTATACTAATCCTGTCATGAATTTATTTTTTTAAGATTTTATTCATTTACTCATGAGAGACAGAGAGAGTGGCAGAGACATAGGCAGAAGGAGAAGCAGGCTCCCTCTGGGGAGCCCAGTGCAGGACTCGATCCCAGGACCCGGGATCACCACCTGAGCCAGAGGCAGACACTCAACCACTGAGCCACCCAGGTGACCCTGCCATGAGTTTATATAATCAGTCCCAGCAGTTTAAACCTCTGACCTTGGGACTTCATAAAAGCATTATTTTTACATGGATCAAGCTGGTGTCCCAGTTAAACCCCATGCTTTTTTCTGTTGACTTCCATTTTTGTCTGAGCATTTTTCTTCACATTTCAGTAAACTCCCTCAGTTCATTAGAGTGCTTATAATATGCACACATCACACATTAGTTTTGGCAAGTATCTTCTTTGATCCAATAATTTCAGAGTGTGGTATTTGACATTCTAGATTCTTTCCAGGTTTGTCACAATAACATTTGCAGGGCCTTCCTTTTAGAATAAGCTCTACCCCCTTCATGTCTACAATATAAACATTCTCATGGATTCCCATGTATGCAGCCAAAGGAGCAATTCCATGTTTTCAACAAAGGCCGGGGAACTTGTACAAAGTCCCTCCTCTTTTCCCCTATTCACCATTCTGGGAACCCCTAAAAGATACATCGCACCTATGGTTGAAATCTGTAGATGCTGGTGGCATTCTAAAAGTTTGTTTTCCTGACTTACTAATGAATTGTAACCCACTCTTTGAAAAACACTGCCTTAGAGGACTTCTTATTTGGTGTGTCAGGAAACACATGCAGAAGTACACATCACAACCGTTTGTTCATAGTAGAAAACAATGTAGAAAGTGCCCACTCTCAGGAGAAGGGATATTTAATTTTACACAATGAGTGTTTGCGTAGTCGGGAACATTCATGAGCCTAGATACACCTAGATACAACACAGATAAATCTTGGAAATATGTTAAGTGAAAATAAGCAGTTTGCAGACTACATATAAATACCATTTTTGTAATATTCAAAACAAGCAAAATACAATGCTTAGGGAAATGTACATATGTGATAAAAACTATTTTTAAAACATCAAGGGAAAATTTAGAAAGTTTAGAAAATTTAGAGTAGTTACTTCTACAGGGAGCCAGGAAGATGGGATTGGGTAAGAAGAACACATAGGTAACTTCATTATTGATCATGTTCTGATTCTAAATTGGATGATGATTTCATGAGGGTTTATCATTACTACTCATAATGTATATCTATATTAATATACTTGTTTTATTATGTGCTTGTTATTATATTATGCCTTATCTTGTTATCCCACATAACCCATACTTCCTTTTTTAATATGTATCAGATAGCATATAATGCACTTTTGAAATGAAAAAACCCTGTGGGTTTGGTCCAAGTTGCCATGTACAAGAGTCAAGAGTGTGTACCATATGCTCAGAGTAAGAATAGCTTTGCTCCAGGCCCCAAATCTCCACTAACAGTCCCTAAGAGGGGGCACTGGAACTCTGCATGCTCCAGGCAAGATTCCCAGTTCCTCTAACACTCAACCCCACAGCTTTGACACCATCAGAACTAGGCTTATAATGCCCTAGGATCCACACGATCCTAGGATTTCCCATTTACCCCTCAATTCCCACATTCAAACTCCATATAACTTTTCATAAAGTTGCAATCTCATCACCCTCCTTTCCTCAATTCTTAGATTCCATGTCGTCTGCAAGGCAAGGTCAATCAGCAAAATCCCTTATGGCCTCAAACTCTGAATATTCCTGTCAGGAATATTCATCTCTCTCCTGGGGATACTTCTTCCCAGCAGCCTTCATATAGGGTTGCTGCCTTCTCTCACATCCCCCATACACCTGGCCAGGAGATGGTGAAAGTGTCCTTTCTTCATTGCTATTTCCAGGCCATTCTCTCTCCTTCTCCAAAAAATCCCTGAGCTTCAAAACTCAGGCTGTTTGACTATATACCACTGGCTACCCTGGATCATTCCTCTTTACCTCATTCTTTGAAGACTTTAGCTCCTGACTGATTCCCTAGTCTTTCCAGTGCTACTCCTGCTGTGATTCTTAGTGACTCCAATGTCCATGTAGATGATCTATCCAGTACGCTAGCCTCAGGGTTCCTTAACTTCCTTTCCTCCAGTGATGTTTATCTTCACCAACATTAATTAGCATTCATCCTCATGATCACAAGCCCAGCACCACCCAGTACATTTGTCTGTGATGACGGAAATGTCTGTATCTGTACAGTTTAATATGGTGGTCCTCTGTCTCATGTGGCTTTTCAAATGGGGCTAGCATGACTGAAGAATTGAATTTTTAACTTTGTTTACTTTTAGTTATTTTAAATTTAAATAGCCAGCCAAGCCTATTTGAAAGCACAGCTCTAGACCGTCAATGCCAGTAACTGGAAAGCTACTCTACAACTTGAATTTCAATCATCACATTTTCCTACCAGCTATTTTCCAGCACATTCTTTTGAACATCATCTATGATAATTTTTTCATCACCATAGGAGCTAAAAACCTACTGACTCTACAATTATTTCATTGCATAATTTCCCTCTTTACACAATTTGAATTCTATAATCCTAAATGCCTTATGGTTCTCCAGCTTCATTTTACCTGATTCAATCCAAGTCTCTGCGTTCTACACATCAAAATTTGACTATCTGAATGTGGAAAAGAAAAATACCCAACTTTACAGACTGGGCTTGTTGAATGACTGCCAACTTCAAAAGGGTACTCAGTAAGTATTGTCTTGCAATCTAATTTATTCACTTTCTGACTATCACAGGGTAAATATTTTATATCTTCTTTCTTCTCAAACCTCTCCACCTTACCTGCATCAGCACACTCAGCTTTCACAAGTTCTACCATGAAACCCCATTCTACATCTACTCCCCTTAGCTCTGCATTCGTTTGAGTTATAATGGATCATCTGCTCTTGAGACAGGTCCCATCTCCCCTCACTTAACTAAGGACCTCATTCCAGCAATTCTCTCCTCTCTCCCTGGCATCACCAATTTTTCCCTGTCCATGGGGTTTTCTGTCAGCATACCTACATACCATTATTTCTGACAGAGAATTCTTGATTCTAATTTTCCCTTGAATTCTTACCCTGCTTTTCAACAGTCTCCTCCAAAGTGTGCCTTTACTTGCTGAAATTCTGAATGTCTGAGTCTCTCTCTTTCTATACTCTTTTACTTTTTTGAAGTAAAATTGGTGTACTATAAATCACATATACTTAAAGTGCACAATTTGAAAAAGCTGGGCATATGTATCCACTTTTGCACAACCAAATTAATATTTTCTTCAATCCCATAAGCTTTGTTCTGTTCCCCTTGTGTAACTTCTCTTAAATATTTGAGCATATTTAGCATTCTATTTTAATTCATCTACTGACGTTTTGGTTATATCTCTTTGTATTTTTGTTGTTGGTTGTGGTGGTTGCTCTAGGGATTACAATTACATACTTAAACTTTCAAATATATTAATTGTAGAAATCTTGCAACTATAGAGATCCTGTTATTCTCCCCCCAATGCACTTTGTGTTACAGTTATTATAAGTATTACATCTCCATATATTTTCTTTCGACTGTTTAAGGCTGTTCTTCCAGTGAATGTTGGCATCCTTGGTTTCTGATGAGAAATTCATGATTATTTAAACTGTCATTCTTCTGTAGTTACTTTAAACCTTTCTTTATATTTAATCATATGCAGTTTAATTATGATATACCTAGGCATAGCATATTTTAACTTGTTCTGCTTGGAGTTTGGTGAGCCTTTTGAGTCTATGAATGTATGCTTTTCATCAAAGTTAGAAAGTTCCTATTATTTCTTTAAATGTTATCTCTACTCTACCATTTATCTTCTCTCCTTCCGGGACTCTTGTCCCAGACAAGACATATATTAAATTTTTTTAAGATAGTGCCACATGTTCCTAAGCTCTGTTCATCTTTTTTTTTAATTGTTTTTCTCTGTTCTTCACATTTGATCATTTTTATTGATCTCTGAGTTCACTGTCTTTCCTATATCATTTTATTTTGTTGTTAATTTCAACAGTGAATTTTTTACTTCAAATGTATTTTTTAGTTATAAATTTTCATTTGGTTTTTCATTATAGTTTTTGTTTCTCTATTGAGGTTTCTTATCTTTTAATCATCTCAAGTGAATTTTCTTTTACTTTGTGAAGCATCTCAGTATTGTCTCTTCCATTAGGAATGAGTCACATTTTCTTGGTTCTTTGAATGTCATGTAATTTTGTATTGTGTCTTGGACAGTGTCAATATTAATGCATACAGCTTCTGAGTTCTGTTCTAATGCTCTAGAGAATGTTGATGTTTTTATTTTTTACTTTATTTCTGTACTGGTTAACCTCAGACCATAGCTCCATTTTGCCTTCAGTGATTACAGTCTGAGTTCTGTTATCTAAGTGTTTGGAACCCTGACTTGGGTCTGCCCTGCACACGTGTGGTTCAGGGTTGATCTGAGACTTATGCAGGTTCATATACAGAGTTAAGGAATCTCCTTCTCTACTTTTTTCCTTCTCAGATCTGTCCAACCCTCCACCACCACCACCCCTCAACAGGCTACACACACACTCTTTCCAATTCATGGGGCTCCTTTACATGAATCCTCTGGCCAGAAAGACTGGGGAGTTTTGCCTGGAATGTCAGCTTCCTAAAATGCACTGATATGCTACTATGGCCTGCCCCTGGAGGCAAAACATTAAGGGGGGAAAAAAAGGAAACTGGCCCCAGTTCAACAATCTGCCTTCTGTTGCATATTTTTCAACATCCTCGTGTAGTGTTTTTGTGTTCTGTACAGAGTTTATATGCGTAGTCAGCATGAGGAATGTGCTATCAGGGGAAAGACCATAGTAACCAGAATAGGAATCTCCTTCTTCCCTTTGACCCCACCTCAGGCAGGTCTTCCTCCTCATCACTACACCCAACTGTGCTGCTAAAGGTGACCAGAGATTGCCTCTTACTTGACAGCTAACTCCTTTTTCCTTCTACCTCACCAGGCATTCTTTTCTAGTCTCCTTGACTGGTTCCTGCTCATTACTCTGACTTTTTTATGTTGGAAAGCCCATAGCTTGTCCCCTTTCATTTTTTTTAATAAATTAATTTTTATTGGTGTTCAATTTACCAACATACAGAATAACACCCAGTGCTCATCCCGTCAAGTGTCCCCCTCAGTGCCCGTCACCCATTCACCCCCACCCCCTGCCCTCCTCCCCTTCCACCACCCCTAGTTCATTTCCCAGAGTTAGAAGTCTTTATGTTCTGTGTCCCTTTCTGATATTTCCCACACATTTCTTCTCCCTTCCCTTATATTCCCTTTCACTATTTTCATATTCCCCAAATGAATGGGAACATACACTGTTTGTCCTTCTCTGATTGACTTACTTCACTCAGCATAATACCCTCCAGTTCCATCCACGTTGAAGCAAATGGTGGGTATTTGTCGTTTCTAATGGCTGAGGAATATTCCATTGTATACATAGACCACATCTTCTTTATCCATTCATGTTTCGATGGGCACCGAGGCTCCTTCCACAGTTTGGCTATTGTGGACGTGGCTGCTAGAAACATCGGGGTGCAGGTGTCCCGGCGTTTCATTGCATCTGAATCTTTGGGGTAAATCCCTAACAGTGCAATTGCTGGGTCGTAGGGCAGGTCTATTTTTAACTCTTTGAGGAACCTCCACACAGTTTTCCAGAGTGGCTGCACCAGTTCACATTCCCACCAACAGTGCAAGAGGGTTCCCTTTTCTCCGCATCCTCTCCAACATTTGTGGTTTCCTGCCTTGTTAATTTTCCCCATTCTCACTGGTGTGAGGTGGTATCTCATTGTGGTTTTGATTTGTATTTCCCTGATGGCAAGTGATGCGGAGCATTTTCTCATGTGCATGGTGGCCATGTCTATGTCTTCCTCTGTGAGATTTCTCTTCATGTCTTTTGCCCATTTCATGATTGGATTGTTTGTTTCTTTGCTGTTGAGTTTAAGAAGTTCTTTATGGATTTTGGAAACTAGCCCTTTATCTGATATGTTATTTGCAAATATCTTCTCCCATTCTGTAGGTTGTCTTTGAGTTTTGTTGACTGTATCCTTTGCTGTGCAAAAGCTTCTTATCTTGATGAAGTCCCAATAGTTCATTTTTGCTTTTGTTTCTTTTGCTTTCGTGGATGTATCCTGCAAGAAGTTACTGTGGCCAAGTTCAAAAAGGGTGTTGCCTGTGTTCTCCTCTAGGAGTTTGATGGAATCTTGTCTCACATTTAGATCTTTCATCCATTTTGAGTTTATCTTTGTGTAGTGCAAGAGAGTGGTCTAGTTTCATTCTTCTGCATGTGGATGTCCAATTTTCCCAGCACCATTTATTGAAGAGACTGTCTTTCTTCCAGTGGATCGTCTTTCCTCCTTTATCGAATATTAGTTGGCTTGTCCCCTTTCTAACTCACTCTTTTGTTAATCACCTGGCCTAGTAAAATCCCAAAATTTAGGGGCACCTGGTGGTTAAGTTGGCTAAGCATCTGACTCTTTGTTTTAGCTCAGGTCATGATCTCAGGGTCCTGGGAACCAGTCCACATTGGGTCTTCTGCTCAGAGGGGAGTCTGCTTATCCTCCTCTCTCTCTACCCCAAACCCGGCTCACACTTCATGCTCTTTATCTCTCTAAAATAAATAAATCTTTTAAAGAAAAAACTTCCAAAATTTATATCACCCCTCAAGATTCTTTTTAAATGCAGACTTACCAACTGCCTACTTACCGTATCCACTTGTATGTCTGAAGGCATCTCAAACTTAAAATATCTGGCTGTACCCATAATTCAGCACCCCTTCCCCTCTTCCTCCTCAGTCGGACCCTCCCAGTGAATGCTAACTTCACTTTTTCCAAAATCCTTGAAGTCACCTTCGATTCTTCTCTTAATTTTACCTCATATTCCATCTGTCAGCAAGTCCTGTCAACTCCAACTTCAAAATACATTCGAAATCATCGAGCTTATCACTCACACTGCCTCAGCCTGATTTAAGTCACCCTCATTTCTTAATTATATTGCAGGAATAGTCTCTCCACTAACCTCCTGTTTCTTTGCACCAGTGTTTTCTAGCACTGCTCCTATTGACATTTAGTGCATTGCAATGTTTAGTACCTCTGGTCCCCAGTCACTGTGACAACTAATACCCTCTCACCCAAGGGTGCATGCACAAATGCATCTCTAAACATCCTATTAAGATGGAAGTCAAAGAAAGATATTTCACACTCATGAATTGCAAGAATTAATATTGTTAAAATGTCCATATTTCCCAAAGCTATCTATAGATTCAATGCAATCTCTATCAAAATTTCAATGGCATTTTTCATAGAACTAGAAAAAACAATTCTAAAATTTGTATGGAACCACAGAAGATCCTGAATAGCCAAAGTTACCTTGAGAAACAAGAACAAAGCTGAAGGCATCATAATTCCTGATTTCAAACTCTATTACCAAGCTATAGTAATCAAAACAGTATAGTATTGGCATAGAATAGATACATAGCTCAATGAAACAGAAACGAAATAAACCTATACATATATGATGAATTAATATACGACAAAAAAGCCAAAAATATACAATAGGGAAAGGATGGTCTCTTCATTAAATGGTATTGGGAAAACTGGACAACCATGTGCAAAAAAACAAAATTAGATCACTATCTTATATCACACACAAAAATTAAATCAAAGTGGATTAAACATTGAAATGTAAGACCTGAAAACATAAAACTCCTAGAATGAAGCACAGGTAGCAAGCTCCTTGACGCTGGTCTTGGTGATGAATTGTTTTGAATTCAACATCAAAGCAAAGGCAACAAAAAGCAAAAAAAAAACTAAAAATAAACAGGTGAGACTACCTCAAACCAAAAAACTTCTGCACAACAAAGAAACCCACCAACAAAGTGAAAATGTAATCTACTGAATGAGAGAAAATATTTGCAAATCATATATCTGATAAGGGATTAATATCCAAAATGTATTTTAAAAAGCTCATACTACTCAATAGCAAGCAAACAAATCAACTTAAAAACGGGCAGAGAATCTGAATAGATATTTTTCAAAGAAGACAAGGAGATGACCAACAGGTATATGAAAATGTGTTCAAGGTCACTCACCATCAGGGAAATGAAAATTAAAACCACCAGGAGATATTAACTTATACCTGTTAGAATGGCTAGTATCAAAAAGACAAGAAATAACAAGTGTTGGTGAGGATGTGGAGAGAAAGGAACTCTTATGCACTGTTGGTGGGAATATAAATTGATGCAGCCATTTATAAAATAAATGAGTCATGGAAATGTACTGTGCAACATTAATGTGAAAATTGATAAGGATAGATTCTTAAGGTTCTCATCACAAGAAAAAAGTTGTAACTATATGTAATGATGGATGTTAACTAGATTTACTGTGGTGATCAATTTACAACATATACTGCTACTAAATCATTACATTGTGCACCAAAAATTAATATGTGAACTATATCTCAATTAAAAAAACTATTGATCCTTGAACTTACTAAAGTTTTCTGATATATAAGGAAATATCTCTCAAATTTATCTTCTTTCTGTAAATTGCTAAATGTTTTACATATTTCATGCTTTATGACATGCAGCTATATCTCACAGCCAAATTTTATGCTTCCAAGCTTTATGTTCTTTTTAAATTTAAGTCAAATAAACTTCAGTGTTATTTTTCCCAAGACCAAAAGTATAACTATTAAACATTTCTGATTTTATCAGTGTTCTCTAAATATTATAAAATCAATATTTAAAAAAAGATAGAGATCAGATCATATACTCCTCTGTACAATTCCTCCAAAGACTTACCATCTCACCCAGACTGACAGCCAAAGCTGGTATCACGGCCTACAGAGCCCTACACAATCTGATGGCTTTTTACCTCTGATTTTCCCATAGGTTTCTACTCTCCTCCCTCTCTTCATCCCTGCCATACTGATGCTCTTTGAGTGAGCCACTGAACCCTCCTACCTTTGATACATTCATGCTTTTTCCCCAGCCTGTTTTTGCCCATGTCTCTGCATGGCTCCCCAACCATCATCTCTTAGGTTTACTTAGACCCCATCTTCTAGGTGAGGCCTTCTGCAGCTACTTCATCTAGCATCATAAGCCTTACCCCCAGAACTATCTCTCTTTCCCTCTTTATTTCTTCCGTGTGCTTATCACCACCTCACATTCTACATATTTACCTTATTATTATTTACATAGTCTGTATCTTCCAACTAGAATATATATGTTCCACGAGGGCTGGATATTTTGTTTGATGTATTCATTTACCTATTCTGACATTTAGAACGGTGTCCAGCACATAATAGTTGCTCAACAAATATTTGTTAATAGAATGAACACGGGAACGGTGTATGCTTCATAAGAATGAAGTGCATAGGGCAGCCCAGGTGGTTCAGTGGTTTAGCACCTGCCTTCGGCCGAGGGCCTGATTCAGGAGACCCAGGATCAAGTCCCATGTCGGGCTCCCTGCATGGAGCCTGCTTCTCCCTCTGCCTGTGTCTCTGCCTCTCTGTCTCTCTCTTTCTATGTCTCTCATGAATAACTAAATAAAATCTTTAAAAAAATGAAGTACACAATATACAAATGGCCAATAAGTATATGAAAAGATGGTCAGTGTTATCTGTCATTAGGGAAATTCAAATCAAACCCACAATGAGAGGTGCCTGGGTGACACAGTTGATTAAGTGTCTGCCTTTGGCTCAGGTCATGATCCTAGGGTCCTGGAATTGAGTCCTGCATCAGGCTCCCTGCTCATCAGGGAGCCTGCCTTTCCCTCTCCCTCTGCCTGCCTGTTCCCCCTGCTTGTGCTCTCTCTCTGTCAAATAAATAAATAAAATATTTAAAAAAAATAAAACCCACAATGAGATAACTACTTCACACCCACCAGGATGGCTATAATTTTTTCAAGACAATAACTGGATATAAAGAAATTGAAACCTTCATATATTGCTGGTGAGAATGTAAAATGTTTGGAAAAGTTTGGTAATTACTCAAAATGTTAGCATCACCATGTGACCCACCAATTCCTTTCCTAGGTACATGTCCAAGAGAATTGAAAACATACATCCGCAGAAAAACCTGTACATAAATGTTCATAGTAGCATTATTCATAATAGCCAAAAAGTGGAAACAACTCAAATACCATTAATTAATGAATGAATAAGCAAAATGTGTTATATCCATGCAATAGAATACTGTTCAGCAGTAAAAAAGGAATGAAGTACTGATATATCTGACAATACAGTTGATCCTTGAACACATTATGCTAAGTGAAAGATCCCAGTCACATTTACATGAAATGTCCAGAATAGGCAAGTGTGTATATATACATACACATACACAGAAAGGAAATTAGTTTCCCTAGGACTTGGGGCGGAAGGAAGGTGAGGAGGAAGAGGGAATGAGTTCTCATATGTAAGGGGTTTCCTTTTGAGGGGTCAAAAATATTCAAAAATTAAATTGTATTGCATAACTTTGTGAATACACTAAAAACCACTGAATGTATCCTTCAAATGGGTGAATTGTATGGTATATAAATTATATTTCAGTAAAGCTGTTTTTTTTAAAAAAAATGAGTTGCATAATTAAAGTTGATAAATATTTAATTCACTATACTTGGTCAGTTCCTTCTGTAAATTTTCCACAGTTCCTTATATACAATGAATTAGTGGCCAACTTCCTAGTTTTTAAAAACACTCTCAGTAGCTGGTATATGATCCATCAGATCATCCTTAAACATCAAAGGGCAAGTTTTCTTTACTGAATTCAAAACATCTTGACCACACTCACCCTAAGCCTTATAGTTCTATTCTTAAATAGTGAGACTCATAGAATAATAATCGGAAGTTCCTTGCAAAGTAGATATTTGTCGATTCAAAGACTGCTCAGAACTGGATTTTTCTTCCTACTTCATTGGTTTCTGTAACACTGGGTTTTCGAAATCCAGTTAAAACCTGTGATTTGTTGCCTGAGAGAAAAAGAAAAATAGTTTAGACTGTATTGTGACACTTATAATTGTTAATATTTATTGCACGCTTCGCACTGAAGCATCTTATGTGTGTTAGATCTTCTTAATCCTTACAGTCAACCTATAAGATAGGTATTATTGTCTCTATTTCATTAATGGGATACTTAAAAGACAGGAAATAACTTGGCCACGATCATATACCTACTAAGTGGTAGAGCAGAGATTCTAACCCTGGCAGCATGGTTCCAACACCTATACAGAGAAAGATCAGCAGTGGGTCACTGACTTAACCATTTTCCTATGGCAGTAATCACTCAATTCATAAATATTTATGGAGTCCAATCAAATGAAGGTACAAAAACAAACCAAAATAAAACAGGGCTCTTGTTCTGGAATTACATAATCTAATGTGGGAGACAAATATATCCTTGAGCAACAAAAATATAATGTGGTAAGCCTGTATCATAAGGTCCAAAGTCCAACCAGAGTGAAGAGGTGCATATTAATTTTGCTGGAGGAGATGGGAACGGATGAGGAAAGATAGCATTAAGAGGCCATTTATTCCAAAGGAAGTACAGGATGCAAATGCAAAGTGGTATGAAAGAACATAGTGTCCTGGAATGGCCTTGGTATGTGAGAGCTCCAGTAGAGTGCTGGTAAAGTAGACGCCCGAGTGTGAGGGACCATGTGTGTTAGACTAACGTGTTTGAGATAAAGAGCACCAAAGTGTATGGGGTTTACGTAACCCTATTTGCATTTTGAGGAGGTAACTAAGAATTCTGATTACTGGGATGCCTACTTTGCTCAGTGGTTGAGTGTCTGCCTTTGACTCAGGTCGTTATCCCTGGTTCCTGGGATCGAGTCCCACATCATACTCCCCTCAGGGAGCCTGATTCTCCCTCTGCCTGCATCTCTGCCTCTCTGTGTATGTTTTTCATGAATAAATAAATAAAACCTTAAAAAAAAAAAGAATTCCGATCACTTTCAAAGGTACAGACAATGAAACAGGTGGCAGTTGGGAGGCCTTATAGCAATAGACATAGATTTTTTTTTAAAGAAACACATTAAAATTTTGCAATTTTTTTTCTCTTTTTAGGTCTATGATAAGCCATTTGTGGTCCCAGGACCATGATGAGTACTATCTCAAGCAGTACTGTCCAAGATATATAATGCAAGTCAAGTCACATATATAATTTAAAATTTAAATTAAATTAAATTAAAACTTAGGAGCTCCATTAAAACAAGTAAGACAAACACATGAAATTAATGTTTTATTTAACCCAATATATTTATCATCTCAACATGAAGTTGACATAAAAATTTTAATGAAATATTTTATTCTTTTTTCAAGGCCAAGACTTCAAAATCCAGTGTTGATTTTACAACTAAAAGCTTCTCAAGTGCTAAATTTGCTTGGAACTACTTGATCTGCATGTAGATTAAATAAAATTTACAATCAAAAAGTAGACTCGTGTATCCAGGTTGTTCCAAACACACTTATAATGTTGCCCAATATTTAAATTAAATGTCCAGTTCAAATTTAAATTGATTCAAATGAAATTTTTAAAAAATATTTACTTAATTTATTTTTTAGAGAGAGAGAACACAAACAGGAGGGCCAGAGGGAGAGGGAGAAAGAATCTCAAGCTGATGGAGCCTGACACTGGGCAAGATCTCATGGCCCTCAGATCACAACCTGAGCCAAAACCAAGAATCCAAGGCTTAACTGACTGTTCAAACTCAGGTGCTCCCCAAATTAAATTTTTAAATTCAATTTTTCACAATTTTATAATCACACTAGCCATATTTCAAGTGCTCAGTACTCACATATGGCGAGTGGCTACCATTTTATACAGAGCAGATTGAAGTACTAATTCTGAATGAAGGCAGGATGACTTTCCACATACTCCTGCTTGGCTTACCATAGGTGTTCACTAAATGTGTTTGTTACTATCAGGAAGCATATGGTTAAAAAAAATAGAGAATCACTAATTCTAAATCAAATACAAATAAAACAGTGTATGGGAGGAATTCTTTTGGAAACCAAAAGGAATAATGCTCAGCATGTTATTGATTTTGCCTATTATTTAAAAGAACTTTTCTTCAGACCAATCTTTTGTTCAGCTACATAGAAAATGTAAACAATGACTAGAAAGAATTATTCTTTGTTATTAATTACCTACAAAATAGTAAAAGACAAAAAACAATTCTCACAGGCCAGGAAACACACTGTGCCTTGAATAATAGTACATGAAATATCTAACTAGCTCTCCTCCGGCAGGAGGGAAATCATTTCCCCTGCCCCGTGCTGTCAGCTGCCCTGCACTGCAGAGCTCCAGTTTTGGATTCACCGCATTCAGTGATGATGGATGGCCTGGGGCTTTCCACAGCTCTGAGAAATTTGCCAGGTGGTGAATACATTTTCCTCCCTAAGGATTATTTGAGAAAAGACTAACCATCATCACTCTCACATCTCTCTGAATAGGGAAGGCTGGGGCATGGATCTCTGTGAGTTAATTTCCCCACCAGTCATGGCACTAGTGAAGGAGAATGTAGAGAAGACTCCTATGATAGTTAAAGGAGACAGAAGAGTGGACAAAGCCAGTGTACAACAGAGCAAATGATTATATTGGTACAGCAGGTGATTCAACAAGTGATGTGAATGCAGGAGATAGCAGGGAGCAGGGGGACTGGGGTAAATTGGAAGGTCAATGACAGCTCTGAAAGGCGCAGCTCCCTGAGTAGGTGGGGTGGCTAGTCACTGCTGCCAAATCTGTCCACAGTCTGTTTACAAGAAAGAGATGTGGGGATTTCATGTAAAGTCTGATTTTTAAAAATCAGCAAACATTCTGTGGACCAAACAGATCAAGTTACATGTCTCTAGTTTGCACCCTCTGAACATAAAGTTACAAACGGTCAAAATAGGGTGCCTGGGTGACTCAGTCAGTTGAGTGTTGAACTCTTGATTTCAGCTCAGGTCATGATCTCAAAGTTATGGAATTGGTCCCGTGTTGGGCTCCATGGTCAGTGGGAAGTCTGCTTTTCTCCGTCTCCCTTTACCCCTCCCCCTGCTCAAGCTTTTTCTCTGAATCAATCAATCAATCTTAAAAAAAAAAAAAAGGTCAAAATAAAGAGCAACACCAGAAACAGAGTTAAAGTAAAAGCTAGTCAAGAATAGTTATTTTGAAGAAAGGATAATACAAAAAAGTAGATCATAGACAAAAAAGTAAAATCACTGCTGGGATAGATGCAATGTAGGTCAGCTTACATCCATATCAGGAATAAGATAGATTCAATAGAATATGTACCTGTAACAATTAAGTAAAGGGCCTCTCTTTAGAACTCTATTTGGGAGTGCCTAGGTAGCGCAGTTGGCTAAGTGTTTGACTCTTAGTTTTGGCTCAGGTCATGATCTCAGGGTTGTTAGATCAAGCCCTACACATGGGGCTCTATGCTCTGTGCCATGCCTGCTTGAGATTCTTTCTTCCTCTACCTGTGCCTCTCCCGTTCATGCTCTCTCTCTCTCTCTCAAATAAGTGAATAAATCTTTAAAAAAAAAAAGGAACTATATTTGGATTAGATCTCCTAAAATATACTCCCACTACAAAACAACTGAAAATGATGTGTAGAATTTTTTAACACTTTTTTGAAAAGTAGGCTATATGCCTAATGTAGAGCTTGAACTCACAACACCCAAGATAAAGAGTTTCATGCTCTACTGACTGAGCCCACCAGGTGCCCCTAACACCTTGTAGACTCATAGCTGAGCTAGCTAGGAAAGGCAAAGTCTTAGAAGTCAAACAATTGAAGTGAAAGCTTGAGGAAGGAGAAGCAGAGAGTCTGGTAGCTACCAATGATCTAAAGGTTTTAGCTGCTGTTCGGGAGGTAGGCCAAGGCCCAAGACCCCGTGCAGTCTACCAGTTTTCCCTCAGAAAACATTGTCCCCTTCTTTTTTACCAATAGGAGCTTTAGCTCAGTGCCTGACTATCTACAAAAAGACATATCCCAGGTAACCTGGGTGACTCAGCGGTTTAGTGTCACCTTCAGCCCAGAGCATGATCCTGGAGACCCCGGATCGAGCCCCACATCAGGCTCCCTGCATGGAGCCTGCTTCTCCCTCTGCCTGTGTCTCTGCCTCTCTCTCTCTCTCTGTGTGTCTCTCATGAATAAAAAATAAGATCTTAAAAAAACAAAACAAAACAAAAAACAGACTGCAAGTCCTCTTAAATCTTAAAAAAAAAAAAAAAAAAAAAAAAAGACATATCCCAGCCTCACTTGTAGCTTTGTGGCCTCATTCTGGCCACTGTGATGTGAGCAGAAGTGACATGTGCAACTTCCAGATCACACTCTTAAAAGGAAAAGAGGTGTTCTCGCCACATTTTCCCTCTTCTCATGAGCTGGAATGCAAATATATTCCATTGTGTAGACAAGAACATTACTGTCCAAATAGCAAACAACACTATTAGGAGTCTGGACCTCTGAGTCTGCTGAGCAGCCACATCACCCTGGACAGCTACTTGGACCATATGAAAGAGAAATAAGCTATCTTGTTCAAGCCACTGCATTTTGAGGTCTCTTAATTAAGCAGTTTTGCCTATATCCAAATTAATATGAGCCATGCAAATTAAGGAGTAAGAGGAACCCCTCCCCCCTCAACACACACACATCTGTAGAACAGGGACACCAAATGTCCATACTAGGAGCCATCCTTTTTATCTAATGGACCAGAAGACAGTGATTATTTTAGGCTTTTTTTAGCCTCTGTCCCAATGAGTTAATTCTGCTATTGCATAACAGAAGCAGCCATAGACAATAAGTAAACAAATGGCTATGGTTGCTTTTTTTAAATAAATGTACAAAAACAGTAAGTGAGCTTGATTTGGCCCACAGGCTATAATTTGCCAACCCCTTGTCAACATAGTACTACATAAATAATAAGAAAATGTCTGATAAATAAAATTTGCCTGTTGTAGCCTTGGCTCTCT
Organism: Nyctereutes procyonoides; assembly: GCF_905146905.1. Lineage (NCBI taxonomy): Eukaryota > Metazoa > Chordata > Mammalia > Carnivora > Canidae > Nyctereutes > Nyctereutes procyonoides. The sequence continues at coordinate 5,979,511 of NW_026575033.1, read as the reverse complement.
GAAATGAAAGAAAATTCTGCTGAGAATGCATTACTTAGAGCTGACTCTCAGAAGGGACTACGGTTTCAATATACACTACATATGTCGCCTAAAAAATCCTGAGTGAGATGTTATTTTGAAGTGGACCTGGGTCAGGTGCCTAACAGAAGCAAATGCAAATCCTCTTTGGAGGAACACATCTTCAGCCGCAGATAATTCCCAAAGATAAGTTCCTATCAAGGATAAAAATTATAAAAAACACAAGGAGAAAGACAAGTCATGTTGAACAAATCAACAGAAAAAAAAATCAGATTCTATTGACTTTAGATATTGGACTTGTCAATGACAAATATAAAATGAGTATATTAAATGCATAAAAAAAAAGTTTAAGTAAGGATAAGAGATTATCAAATGACCAGGCATAGTTTTTAAAGGACTAGTGAGAATTTCCACAAAATAAAATCGAAATGTAAAATTAAATGAATTTTCAATAAAATTACCAAAAAGGATCAACATTTTTAAAAGGTAGTCTAAAACCACAAAGACAATGAGAATAGGAAAAAGGCTAATAGCAAAGAAATTCTAGGAACTGGAGTGGAAAATGAACTGACTTAGCAGATCAAGAAGGCTAATTTTCTTTTTTTTTCTTTTTTCTTTTTTTTTTTTTTTTTTTTTTTTAGAGAAGAAGGAAGGGGTAAAGGGAGAGGGAAAATTGTAAGCAGGCTCCAGGCCCAGCATGAGCTCAATCTCACAACCTGAGGTCATGACCTGGGCCGAAATCAAGAGTTGGATGTTTGAGCCATCCAAGTGCCCTGAGAAAGCTTTTACTTACGGTGGGGAAAGCTGAGCAGGAAGCTACTGATACTTTTTTGTAAGTAGGGGTGAAGGAGGGGCTAAAAACAGAATTGACTAAAAGCTTTAAGGGGTCACTTAATTTCATTAGTCACTTCCAAATGGAGAAAAGGGAGACTGCTGCTTTTGTAACAAGGCTATCCAAACAGTTGTCTCTTTAAACTGGGTAATGTAAGGGAGGAGGGGCAAGATGGCAGAAGAGCAGGGTCCCCAAGTCGCCTGTCCCCACCAAATTACCTAGATAACCTTCAAATCATCCTGAAAATCTACGAATTCGGCCTGAGATGTAAAGAGAGAACAGCTGGGACGCTACAGTGAGAAGAGTTCGCGCTTCTATCAGGTAGGAAGACGGGGAAAAAGAAATAAAGAAACAAAAGGCCTCCGAGGGGGAGGGGCCCCGCGAGGAGCCGGGCTGAGGCCGGGGCGAGTGTCCCCAGGACAGGAGAGCCCCGTCCCGGAGGAGCAGGAGCTGCACCAACCTTCCCGGGCGGGCGGAAAGGGGCCCGCAGGGAGTTAGAGCAGGACCCAGGAGGGCGGGGATGCCCTCGGGCTCCCTGGGACATTAACAGACACCTGCGCCCCGGGAGAGTGCTCCGAGCTCCCTAAGGGCTGCAGCGCGCACGGCGGGGCCGGAGCAGCTCGGAGGGGCTCGGGCGGCGGCTCCGCGGAGGGGGCTGCGGGGCGGGAGCGCGAATCCAACAGCGCAGGCCCCGGAGCACAGGGCGCCGGGACACAGCCCAGGATCCGGCCTCCCCCGGGACAGGCAGAGGCCGGGAGGGCCCAGGACAGCAAGGACGCTCCTGCCCCGAGCTGAGCAGATCAGCGGCCCCGCCCCGGAGCCTCCAGGCCCTGCGGACGGAGAGCCGAGAGCCCCGAGCCCGTAGTTCCTGCGGAGGCTGACTCCAGGGCTGCAGAGCTGCCATAGCAACTGCGGCTGTTCCTCCTGGGGCCCCACGGGGTAAACAACCCCCGCTGAGCCCGGCAGCAGGCTGGGACAGAGCAGCTCCCCCAAGTGCTAACACCTGAAAATCAGCACAGCAGGCCCCTCCCCCAGAAGACCAGCCGGACGGACCAGTGATACTCCCCCGTGTTCCAATACAACTTGTTTTTGGCCACTCTGCACTGAGCAAAATGACTAGAAGGAAAACCTCACCTCAAAAGAAAGAATCAGAAACAGCCCTCTCCTCCTGGTGCATGGAGCCTGCTTCTCCCTCTGCCTGTGTCTCTGCCTCTCTCTTTCTCTCACTGTGTGCCTATCATAAATAAATAAAAATTAAAAAAAAATTTAAAAAAAAAAAAAAAAAGAAACAGCCCTCTCTCCCACAGAGTTACAAAATCTGGATTACACTTCAATGTCAGAAAGCCAATTCAGAAGCACTATTCTACAGCTACTGGTGGCTCTAGAAAAAAGCATTACGGACTCACGAGACTTCATGACTGCAGAATTTAGATCCAATCAGGCAGAAATTAAAAATCAATTGAATGAGATGCAATCCAAACTAGAAGTCCTAACGACGAGGGTTAACGAGGTGGAAGAACGAGTGAGTGACATAGAAGACAAGTTAATGGCAAAGAGGGAAACTGAGGAAAAAAGAGACAAACAATTAAGGGACTATGAAGACAGATTAAGGCAAATAAATGACAACCTAAGGAAGAAAAACCTACGCTTAATTGGGGTTCCCGAGGGCGCCGAAAGGGCCAGAGGGCCAGAATATGTATTTGAACAAATCCTAGCTGAAAACTTTCCCAATCTGGGAAGGGAAACAGGCATTCAGATCCAGGAAATAGAGAGATCCCCCCCCCTAAAATCAATAAAAACCGTTCAACACCTCGACATTTAATAGTGAAGCTTGCAAATTCCAAAGATAAAGAGAAGATCCTTAAAGCAGCAAGAGACAAGAAATCCCTGACTCTTATGGGGAGGAGTATTAGGGTAACAGCAGACCTCTCCACAGAGACCTGGCAGGCCAGAAAGGGCTGGCAGGATATATTCAGGGTCCTAAATGAGAAGAACATGCAACCAAGAATACTTTATCCAGCAAGGCTCTCATTCAGAATGGAAGGGGAGATAAAGAGCTTCCAAGACAGGCAGGAACTGAAAGACTATGTGACCTCCAAACCAGCTCTGCAAGAAATTTTAAGGGGGACTCTTAAAACTCCCCTTTAAGAAGAAGTTCAGTGGAACAATCCACAAAAACAAGGACTAAATAGATATCATGATGACACTAAACTCATATCTGTCAATAGTAACTCTGAACGTAAACGGGCTCAATGACCCCATCAAAAGGCACAGGGTTTCAGACTGGATAAAAAAGCAGGACCCATCTATTTGCTGTCTACAAGAGACTCATTTTAGACAGAAGGACACCTACAGCCTGAAAATAAAAGGTTGGAGAACCATTTACCATTCAAATGGTTCTCAAAAGAAAGCAGGGGTAGCCATCCTTATATCAGATAAACTAAAATTTACCCCAAAGACTGTAGTGAGAGACAAAGAGGGACACTATTTCATACTTAAAGGATCTATCCAGCAAGAGGACTTAACAATCCTCAATATATATGCCCCGAATGTGGGAGCTGCCAAATACTTAAACGAATTATTAACCAAAGTGAATAAATACTTAGATAATAATACACTTATACTTGGCAACTTCAATCTAGCTCTTTCTACCCTCGATAGGTCTTCTAAGCACAACATCTCCAAAGAAACGAGAGCTTTAAATGATACACTGGACCAGATAGATTTCACAGATATCTACAGAACTTTACATCCAAACTCAACTGAATACACATTCTTCTCAAGTGCACATGGAACTTTCTCCAGAATAGACCACATACTGGGTCACAAATCGGGTCTGAACCGATACCAAAAGATTGGGATCGTCCCCTTCATATTCTCAGACCATAACGCCTTGAAATTAGAACTAAATCACAACAAGAAGTTTGGGAGGACCTCAAACATATGGAGGTTAAGGACCATCCTACTAAAAGATAAAAGGGTCAACCAGGAAATTAAGGAAGAATTAAAAAGATTCATGGAAACTAATGAGAATGAAGATACAACCGTTCAAAATCTTTGGGATGCAGCAAAAGCAGTCCTGAGGGGGAAATACATCGCAATACAAGCATCCATTCAAAAACTGGAAAGAACTCAAATACAAAAGCTAACCTTACACATAAAGGAGCTAGAGAAAAAACAGGAAATGGACCCGACGCCCAGCAGAAGAAGAGAGTTAACTAAAATTCGAGCAGAACTCAACGAAATTGAGACCAGAAGAACTGTGGAACAGATCAACAAAACCAGGAGTTGGTTCTTTGAAAGAATTAATAAGATACATAAACCATTAGCCAGCCTTATTTAAAAGAAGAGAGAGAAGACTCAAATTAATAAAATCATGAATGAGAAAGGAGAGATCACTACCAACACCAACGAAATACAAACGATTTTAAAAACATTATGAACAGCTCTACGCCAATAAATTAGGCAATCTAGAAGAAATGGACGCATTCCTGGAAAGCCACAAACTACCAAAACTGGAAGAGGAAGAAATAGAAAACCTGAACAGGCCAATAACCAGGGAGGAAATTGAAGAAGTCATCAAAAACCTCCCAAGACACAAGAGTCCAGGGCCAGATGGCTTCCCAGGGGAATTCTATCAAACGTTTAAAGAAGAAATCATACCTATTCTACTAAAGCTGTTTGGAAAGATAGAAAGAGATGGAGTACTTCCAAATTCATTCTATGAGGCCAGCATCACCTTAATTCCAAAACCAGACAAAGACCCCACCAAAAAGGAGAATTACAGACCAATATCCCTGATGAACATGGATGCAAAAATTCTCAACAAGATACTAGCCAATAGGATCCAACAACACATTAAGAAAATTATTCACCATGACCAAGTAGGATTTATCCCCGGGACACAAGGCTGGTTCAACACTCGTAAAACACTCATTGTGATTCATCATATCAGCAAGAGAAAAACCAAGAACCATATGATCCTCTCATTAGATGCAGAGAAAGCATTTGACAAAATACAGCATCCATTCCTGATCAAAACTCTTCAGAGTATAGGGATAGAGGGAACTTTCCTCGACATCTTAAAAGCCATCTACGAAAAGCCCACAGCAATATCATTCTCAATGGGGAAGCACTGGGAGCCTTTCCCCTAAGATCAGGAACAAGACAGGGATGTCCACTCTCACCACTGCTATTCAACAGAGTACTGGAAGTCCTAGCCTTAGCAATCAGACAACAAAAAGACATTAAAGGCATTCAAATTGGCAAAGAAGAAGTCAAACTCTCCCTCTTCGCCGACGACATGATACTCTACATAGAAAACCCAAAAGCCTCCACCCCAAGATTGCTAGAACTCATACAGCAATTTGGTAGCGTGGCAGGATACAAAATCAATGCCCAGAAATCAATGGCATTCCTATACACTAACAATGAGACTGAAGAAAGAGAAATTCAGGAGTCAATCCCATTTACAATTGCACCCAAAAGCATAAGATACCTAGGAATAAACCTAACCAAAGAGGTAAAGGATCTATATACCCTAAAAACTATAGAACACTTCTGAAAGAAATTGAGGAAGACACAAAGAGATGGAAAAATATTCCATGCTCATGGATTGGCAGAATTAATATTGTGAAAATGTCAATGTTACCAGGGCAATCTACACGTTTAATGGAATCCCTATCAAAATACCATGGACTTTCTTCAGAGAGTTAGAACAAATTATTTTAAGATTTGTGTGGAATCAGAAAAGACCCCGAATAGCCAGGGGAATTTTAAAAAAGAAAACCATATCTGGGGGCATCACAATGCCAGATTTCAGGTTGTACTACAAAGCTGTGGTCATCAAGACAGTGTGGTACTGGCACAAAAACAGACACATAGATCAATGGAACAGAATAGAGAACCCAGAAGTGGACCCTGAACTTTATGGTCAACTAATATTCGATAAAGGAGGAAAGACGATCCACTAGAAGAAAGACAGTCTCTTCAATAAATGGTGCTGGGAAAATTGGACATCCACATGCAGAAGAATGAAACTAGACCACTCTATTGCACCATACACAAAGATAAACTCAAAATAGATGAAAGATCTAAATGTGAGACAAGATTCCATCAAACTCCTAGAGGAGAACACAGGCAACACCCTTTTTGAACTTGGCCACAGTAACTTCTTGCAGGATACATCCACGAAAGCAAAAGAAACAAAAGCAAAAATGAACTATTGGGACTTCATCAAGATAAGAAGCTTTTGCACAGCAAAGGATACAGTCAACAAAACTCAAAGACAACCTACAGAATGGGAGAAGATATTTGCAAATAACATATCAGATAAAGGGCTAGTTTCCAAAATCTATAAAGAACTTCTTAAACTCAACAGCAAAGAAACAAACAATCCAATCATGAAATGGGCAAAAGACATGAAGAGAAATCTCACAGAGGAAGACATAGACATGGCCACCATGCACATGAGAAAATGCTCCGCATCACTTGCCATCAGGGAAATACAAATCAAAACCACAATGAGATACCACCTCACACCAGTGAGAATGGGGAAAATTAACAAGGCAGGAAACCACAAATGTTGGAGAGGATGCGGAGAAAAGGGAACCCTCTTGCACTGTTGGTGGGAATGTGAACTGGTGCAGCCACTCTGGAAAACTGTGTGGAGGTTCCTCAAAGAGTTAAAAATAGACCTGCCCTACGACCCAGCAATTGCACTGTTAGGGATTTACCCCAAAGATTCAGATGCAATGAAACGCCGGGACACCTGCACCCCGATGTTTCTAGCAGCCATGTCCACAATAGCCAAACTGTGGAAGGAGCCTCAGTGCCCATCGAAAGATGAATGGATAAAGAAGATGTGGTCTATGTATACAATGGAATATTCCTCAGCCATTAGAAATGACAAATACCCACCATTTGCTTCAACGTGGATGGAACTGGAGGGTATTATGCTGAGTGAAGTAAGTCAATCGGAGAAGGACAAACAGTGTATGTTCTCATTCATTTGGGGAATATGAAAATAGTGAAAGGGAATATAAGGGAAGGGAGAAGAAATGTGTGGGAAATATCAGAAAGGGACACAGAACATAAAGACTACTAACTCTGGGAAATGAACTAGGGGTGGTGGAAGGGGAGGAGGGCGGGGGGTGGGGGTGAATGGGTGACGGGCACTGAGGGGGACACTTGACGGGATGAGCACTGGGTGTTATTCTGTATGTTGGTAAATTGAACACCAATAAAAATTAATTTATTAAAAAAATAAAAATAAACTGTGTAATGTGATTTTGATAAAAAATAAGGATTATTAAAATTAAAAAATAAAATTCTGTTTTCAAGAGTAAGAAATTCACTAAACTATTAAGTCAGTTAGAAGGGCATAATATTGATACACAAAAATATATTAAAATATATCTTTGAATGTTTATATGTCATCAAAAACAGGGATAATTTTCAATGATATATTTTCCATCTTATATACAAATGATTTTAATTATATTTGTATACACACAGACACAGATACATGCACCTCACACACAATTACAGTTTTAGGGAAAAAAATACAAATAAGATCACATAGGCTCAACACTACATAAGGAATCTAAAAGTGGCAGTTTTTAGAAACTTAATAGATTATTTCAAAAATATGATAAAATCATTACATCAAACAAGGGCTCAGCCTAGAAGGTCCAATTAAAAGATAGTTTATTTCAGTTTTCATAGTGGCATCTATACAGTTTGCAAGATAAAAAAAATAGAACTTGTCACTCGTGTTGTTTAAGAGTTGATGTCCTTCAATTAAGTTCTCATGCCCATCTAGGAGAAAAAATTTTTAAAAGAAAAAGGCATTGGCCACAGACATTTAACTTTTCTTCTGCCTTCTCAATATATAACAATATAGAAGGCATTATCTTTGGAAATGACACTGAGCTGGAAGTGCCATTATTTCTAAAAGACTTCATTAGAATAGCACCTGTGATACTGGAGTCTGAGTTTTTAGAATCCTCACTTAGGACTTTAGGACTTTGAGCAAATTCCTTAGGTTCTTCTCTCATCTCTAAAGAGAAATAAATGATGATATCACCTACCTTAGTGTTACTGCAATGCTCAAAAACTCCATTACTGTCAGTGCACTCTGGAAAGTGGTGTGCATGAAGTCTCCTTTCAGTTCTGCCATCCTCTAATTACAACCTGGCACCAGCCAGCTAGCTGAATCTTCTAAAGACCACTTCATACAATTATGAAGTTGTAGTGGTAAATAAAGACTATAAATTGTAGAACTTAAAATGTCTTAATCTCTTTTGTCTTCTCATTGACCTCTCATTCATTCCCAGAAGTCATTAAAAAAAGACTAGTAAATTTTGGTAAAATTAAATTTTTACACAGCAAAAGGAATAACCATAAACAGGTGAAAAGGTTAGCTGCAAAGGGATCCCTGGGTGGCGCAGTGGTTTAGTGCCTGCCTTTGGCCCAGGGCGCGATCCTGGAGACCCGGGATCAAATCCCACGTCGGGCTCCTGATGCATGGAGCCTGCTTCTCTCTCTGCCTCTCTCTCTCTCTCTCTCTCTCTCTATCATAAAAAAAAAACTAAAAAAAAAAAAGGTTAGCTGCAAAACATTTGCAATATATGAGAAATAATATAAAATATTAAGAAAGTTTGAGGGATCCCTGGGTGGCTCAGCGGTTTAGCGCCTGCCTTTGGCCCAGGGCACGATCCTGGAGTCCTGGGATCGAGTCCCATGTCGGGCTCCCGGCATGGAGCCTGCTTCTCCCTCCTCCTGTGTCTGCCTCTCTCTCTCTCTCTCTCTATCATAAATAAATAAATAAATAAATCTTTAAAAAAAAAGTTTGAAAGCAACATGAAGGGGAGATGATGATATAATTTTCATTTTAAAAAGTGACATGGATCCAAGACTAAAGGTTTAAAATTATTTTTTTCCAAATTAATTATCTCGACATCTCGATAAATAAAAAGTGATTCCATCCAAAGAGCTCTTACAAATAATTTTTTAAAGATGGCTAATAACACACAAAAATGTTCAAACCCCTTCATAATTAAGGAAATGTCAATAAGACTGGATACCATTTTTACCTATCCTACTAGAATTATTTCTAATACAGAAAAAAAAAAGGAAAAGGAAAAGAAACAAACAATCTAAATATTCACCCAAACACATAGGTTATCAAACACAGTGTGGACATACATGCTATGCAGCTATGAAGAAAAGCAGTAGGTATCAGAATAAAAAGAGATTTAACAGAAACTTCTTCTGGGAAGTATTAGTTGCCTTTATTCCTTTATGTTGCTCAAATGCAAAATTATCTTTAATATCTTTAATTAAACAATGTGGTTCTTTAAATTCAAATTGCTAATTCTTCATTGAAAATAAATCATAATTTGGGGCCCCAGAATTGGCTCAGTTGTTAAGTGTCCAACTCTTGGTTTCTCCTCTGGTCATGATCTCAGGGTCAGGAGATCCAGCCCTAAGTAGGGCTCCACGCTCGGCACGGAGTCTGCCCCAAGGTTCTTCCTCCCTTTGCTGCCTTCCCCACCACCACCACCCTGCTCTCATGCTCTCTCTCAAGTAAATAAATAAAATCTTATATTTATGCATTGCTCAAAACCACCTATTATAATTTGGGAGGTGGGCTTCCTCAAGCCAGTTAACATCTCCTCTGTGCTCTCAACAATTTTCTTTGTACCTTTATCCTATCACTTAGTAAGAAGTTCAAATTGTATTATACTACTTACATATAGTCAGAATTAGGATCTTAGACTCTAGAAAAATAGCCTGGCCTAAAATGCTGGCCCATCTACTTACTAGTGACCATTAGGTTATTGAACTCTTTTGTGCCTGTTTGCTCACTTGTAAAAAGGAAATAATAATATCCATCTCAAGAGGACTGAGGAATGAGTTCATACGTGTAAAGCTCTCAAAGGTAGACCGTAGCCTCCACTTAGCACTGGATGTCAGCTGGTATTATTGAGCATAGAAAATACCCTATTCATAGTAATATTCCTCTAAACTCCCAGCAGTGACTGAAATACGGCAAATAGTAACAAATGTTTGCTGAATTAAATGAAATGAATTAAAATGACTTGCTACCAAGGGATTCAGAGGGGTGAGGATAACAAAGACAAGGTCTCTGGGCAGCCTAGGTGGCTCAGTGGTTTAGCGCCACCTTCAGCCCAGGCCGGATCCCGGAGACCCCGGATCGAGTCCCACATCGGGCCCCCTGCATGGAGCCTGCTTCTCCCTCTGTCTGTGTGTCTGCCTCTCTCTCTCTGGCCTCTCATGAATAAATAAAGTCTTAAAAAAAAAAAAAGTCTCTGCAAGTTAAACTTAGAGCCTACTCTTCAGCATGGCAGCCTTTGTGCACTGGGTATTTGTTGCACTTAATTGGCAGATTACATAGAGAGAAAACGTGTGTTAGATTGAGTAGGAAAAGGCAAACAACTTGGACCGTGACCAATTCTTCCAGTAATTCCTACTCCTCCCTCTATGTGCTCTTAGCACCTGAGCTTCTTGCCTATTTCCATGGTCTCCTTGGGCCAGATGAGGTTCATCGCTCTGTAAGGCAGGAAAAGGATCTAGTCTCATGCCATCTGAGCACGCAGTGCTCTCTGGGGTAACAGGAGTCAGGGAAGCCTTCCTGGAAAGGCTTTCTTGTTAAACTTACCTCCTAGGATCCCAATAGCCCAAATTACTCCCCCTTACCATTTTCAGGATGAGCAGAGCACCCCTCATGCTGGGATGACTGGCTCCGCTCTGAGACTCTTCATAGGGAAGCAGCGGGGAATAGTGGCTAATAGTAGCCTGCTTTTTCCTCCTTCCACCCATGATAGGGTTATTCCCCTTAAAGTCCCATAGCCCTTTGTACTTACCTTGCCTTCATCTATACTTTATTGTATACTTGGAATGTCCCTCATGCAAATCACGCAATATCATTACCTTTGGTGCCTTTGAGAGCCTAGCCATGAAAATCAGTGTGCTATTCCTGTTATCACAAGTAAACCTAGCTCTATGACTTGACAGCCACACGACCTCCAGTAAACTGCCTAAGTTCAACTGCAGTTTCTTCATCTAGAAACTGGAGTTTTCTGCTTTATAGGATGATAGTGAGATTAAACATCATCAAGTATATAAAGTTGTGAGTGTGGTGCCCAGAACAGACTATGCACTCAATAAATGGAGGTCCCCAGAGGCAAAGGGGGCTTTGTGAAAGAGATTTAAATTAGCCCCTCCAGGGCAGCCCGGGGGGCTCAGCGGTTTAGCTCCGACTTTGGCCCAGGTTGTGGTCCTGGAGAACCGGGATCGAGTCCCGTGTCGGGCTCCCTGCGTGGAGCCTGCTTCTCCCTCTGCCTCTCTCTCTCTCTCGCTGTGTCTCTCATGAATAAATAAAATCTTAAAAATAAAAAAACAAATTAGCCCCTCCAGCTCAGACTTTCAGGACAATGACCCTGGGTTACCGAGTCCCAAGGATGCATCCTCTAATAACTTGGTGGTGTAAGCCCCCAAAACTACAGTGCAGTCAGGTTTACAAACGGTGAGACTGGAACAAGGCACGGAGGGGATGCTGAAGTAAATGTGATAAATCATTCAAACTCAAATATTTCATATGTAAAAAAACCCATTACAGTATTTCTAAAGGGACTATTCAAATTCTCTTGTTGCCAAAAAACACTGAGACTAGTAAGACATTAACTTAGGTTTACTCTACCAACACAAAAGAACAGTTAATCTGCTTCTGAAATAATGTGAATGACCTTGTACCAAGTGCAGGATAAAAATCCACTCAGAAATAAAATCAAGATGCTGTTAGGAAAAACAATTAACCAAATATCAAATAAACAGTGTAAAACCTTGCTGAAAGAATGAGACCTAATATATGCATACATCTATGTCAACTCTCCCCAGATCATAATGTATTTTACTTGTATAAACCCAATCAAAATCCCAATAAGATCTTTTAAAGGAAAATATAGGTATCAAGTTTATCTTAAATAGGTGTCTTAAAATAGCCACCCTACACACACACACACACACACACACGAGTAAAAACAGGTATCTTCCCTATCACGTACCAAAATAAAGCTCCCAGTTATACTGATTAACAGCAGTGAGGTACTGGTGTAGTGCAACACTGATGCTTGAGAAGTATCAGGAGTTCATGCCATTCAAGTGCTTTAATAGATTAATAATAGATTCTATAATTAATAGGACTACCCATCTTTATCATCCCCACTTTTCAGATGATAAAGCTTGATTAAGGTCTGGAAAAGTGATTAATTTGCCCAAGATCACATAGGCTCAAGGCAAGGGTCTGAACCCACCTGAGGAATCCAAACTACCTCACAAGAAAAATATTAATGTCCACTACCTACAGAGATCAAGAAAAAAACACTACTAAATAAACTGGTATAAAAATGGACAAAGGATATCAACATACAATTATAATAACATGCAAATGGCTAAATATATATTAAAAAGCTCAACCTCACTACTACTTATTATTAGGATTGATCATATATAGGGTGACAGAATACTAGGAAATGGGTACTCATGCACGCTGCAGAAGTGCATTACTTATACAGCAATTTTAGAAGGCAATCCAACATTAAGAAATACAATTTGTATGCCTTTTCAGCAATTCCTCCTCAAGGATCAATTCCAAAGAAACATTAAACATAAGCACAAAGAGCCAACTACAAGGATATTCACTGCTTTTTCTGTAAAACTGAAAATACTGGAAGGAATCGAATTGCCCAACCACAGAAAATATGCTATGGGATGGCACATAAAAGCAAATTTCATGGACTGGCATGGAAAAACATTGGCAATCTATCACCAAAGGGGAAATAAGGCAAATCAGAGTATACAGATTTTTAACTCATTTGTTAGAAAAAGAAGGATCTGAGAATGATAAAATGTGAGAAAGAAAAAGAAAAAATGAACATATGCACACGTATGTGGAAAACTCCATTTTTTAAAGGGGTTCAAAAGGATACACACCAAACTATGACGAGTAGATACTCAGGGAAAGAAAGTAGAATCAGGGCTTGGGAATTGAAGGGGACTTTCATTCTACTCAATATTCTTCTATATAACTATGTTTTTGTAACCTTGAAAGGACAAAAGCAAGGGACAACTTACTATCTTGTGTTCACTCTACAAAAAGAAGATAAACTGGTAAAAAGAAAACACTAAAAACTGACCAAAGAGAATAAAAGACCAATAAAAAGAAACTTACATATTAAGAACAACTATTGACACCTATAAAGATTCAAAGCAACTGACACAATAAATTTTATTGTTTACATAATGATAGGCTCTGGACAGAGTGAAGACAATGGCGACAATGACAACACATTTAAACTCCTATCACAAATTGATCTGTAACAAATTTCCAGTGGTTCAACATATTAAAATGTAAAATATATAAAGAAAAAAATAAGAAATATAAATATTTAGATTTCTGCAGCACAATGCAACGTCCTTTTAAAAAATAGTTTGCTGTAATTGGGTATTTAATTCTGACAGTAATTCAAAACACAAAACCTCGCATTTTCCTACCCTTCCCCAAAATCTGGATCTGGGGACAGAAGTATTAGAGAAGTATGCAAAAATAAAAACAACTTCAGTGCTCAGAAACAAAGCATTTTCCTTATTTTAATGCATCCAGGCGCAAAAGTTTCAATCCCAAAAAGCCAATCATTGCTATATGCAGATAAATAAAAGATTTAACAACACTTTAATAAATCAAACCCAACTAACATTATACTAAAAATATATATGTGTGTGTGTGTGCATTTGTGTGTGTGTGTATATATATATGCAATACCTATTTTAGAAAAAAAGGTGCCTTGGTGAAAATGATTCTGAAAATATTCACTTGATGCACATTATGTACAAAACCTTCTATATAAAAAATTAAACTATTTTCAATGAAATTCCATGTTCATATCCCATTTAAAACTGTACTTGAAAGATAAGTAGGTCTACCTAACGGTTTCTGACTGAAATCATGGCTAAGGCAGTTCTCTTTCCAAGGGCCCTCTTTTTCACCCACTCTGTCACTAATACTAATATAGACAAATATTACACAGATGCAATCTGACATGCCTATGTGTCACTACCTGGAGTTCTGTTCACTGTTAAAATGGGATAGTTTATAGTTGCTACAAAGAATACTTTTTTTCTTAAAATATATTGTTTCTCTATTCCAAATTAAGCATTAAGCACTTAAGACATTTAAGAGGCTGATAAACCACTCCATTTGGTGTCAATATCAATAGCCCTGTAAGAAAGAACTCTGTATTGGAATAGCTAGAAAAGTTTCCACTAAGGTAATAGTGCATCCTTCACCTGCATAGAATCAATTTGGCTTTATAGCTCTTTGCCTCCAGACACCAGTCTGGAGTTCAAATATGCTCTTGAAGGTTCAGCTCAATATGAGAAAACATCTCATATAGGCATAATGAGGGTATATGGATAATAAAAGTTGTTAAAGTCTATTTGATGATTCTCACAGCACTCTTCCTTCAGAGTAGCTGCTAAAGGTTAAGGTGGAAACAAAAATGAAAAAGACTGGGGGCAATGAAGCAGAGTTGGTCAAATATTTACACCAGTAATTATTTCATTAAGTCGTTAAGCAAATAACTGCAATGACCTGATACCTCTAGCTCATCATTCTACAAGCACTGAGGATTTGATGCTTAAAGGTGAAAAATAGAATACCCTTAGAAAAGGGAAAAAATTCTGAGGCAAAAGTTGTAGGTCTGTAAATATATATTTTATATGAACACACAACTGTGTGTATTATTCTGTATATATTTACATATGTATTCACAAGATGCCCTGCAGTGTAGTTCAAAAGGCCTTTATCAAGGAACAAACTGATTCTAGTATAGGACTTAAAGTTCATACCATCTGTATAAGAAACAAATGTGCATATATTCACATCATGTAAACCTTATCAACAAAAACATTGCTTTGACACTAGGTTAAATAGGTTTTACTAATTAGTGATGTAATCAGAACAATTCTTACACTGACAATCAAAATAATGAAAAATACACAACTGGGTTTCAAATTCACAAGAAAAAAGATGTTTAGCATGGCAAATAAGAACAAAGTTCAGATTCCAGAGTAGGGAAAAATATCAAAACTTTATAAATCTCCTGGGATGCAATTTAATTACTGCATCGATTTTAGAAAAATAGACTCATAGAATGAACGATGCTGCTATGAATTCTCTCAACCACATCCACCCATATGTTTATCTTTTTCCTCTTTTGTTTCCAGCTGGAGGTTTCTTCAACTGAAGGAGTTGTCCTCCTGTTCCAAAACCTGCAGAGGCAGGATTGGACACCCCAAATGTCAAACCAGCTGACGCCGTGATGCCAGGATTGCTGAAGTTAAACCCAGATGTACTTGAGCTGCCAAAGCCTTATGTTTAGGGAAGAAAATATTCATATCAGAAATTAAATCACAAAAACAAATATAAAAAATGGGGAAGAGAGGTAAATTTCTAGCTAAAAGAATATATAATTTATAAAAATAGCAAATATCTTAGAACCCTAAATTTGTAACATGGAATTTTACAGGAAAATAATTTAGCGAACAACTAAGAGGCACCTTTAAAGACAGAAGTTTAATGATCCAGGCCCAAAGAGAAACCTGAGCACAAATATCTGAACTCTACAGAAAACTTCAAGTTGCCAGATACTTTCCTGTTAATTAAATATGTCATGGTGCCTTCCTCCTTCAGCCCCTCTAAAAACATATTATTAACAGAAGAGAGACTTCACAACCTTTGGACCCATTCCTATAATCCTAAATCCTCTAAGAAGGCCTTAACCCACAAGTTTCAGGTCAATGAACACATGAAAGAGTAGTACCAATTGTTCTGATTTTGTAAGAACCCCTGCATCACTAAGATCAAGTACTATCACTGCCTACTTCCTCATACCAGTGAATGCTCTTATCTTACTCTTTTGGAACTGTTGATTTTAAATACCACTTAACATTAAATGGAATTTCCTTAAAATTCCCTCAATTTAAACATAATTTTAAATGTATTATGTCATTATTTTAGACATGCTATTTATCCCTAAGCACTGCATGTTAAAAAAAAAAGCCATTATTTATACATATAGAGAAAATGGAGAAGAAATTTAGAATTTTCTACTAGAACAAAAGATTACATATCTATTCCAAATGAACAAAGAATCCAATCAATCATCATCTCTAATACTGGCATTCTTAAAAACCAAAGGAACTGATAACTAAAGAACATCTCTTTGGGAGAGAAATTATTTTCCTAAATAAAAAACGATGAAGACTGGGTTAAAACCTTTATGATGGGTTCATTTTTGTAATAATGAAGAGACTTGTTTAACCATGACACTAGTCTTTGGGTTTAAAAGAATCTCTACTTAGTTAAATGATAACTTATTATATCAAACTAATAAGTCTTGTTAGAAATATTACACAAATCTGACTTTTTAGTTTATAAGAGAGAGAAAACTGTATGATTTGTTAGGCTTGCATGCTTCATTCAGGGGATAGAAACTGAATCAGGGATTGTTTTTGGATACTGGAAATAACAATACTTATATTTTTAAATTAAATAATTTGCATCTTTAAATTTGCCTGAAATTCAGGCCAAAAACACACAAACCTGCACTAAGACTTCCTGAGGGTTTATTTGTTGTTCCAAATCCAAATGTGGAGGCCCCTGTGGTGCTGCATCCAAAACCAGAGCTAGTTCCAAATCCTAGTGGAAGGGTAATAGAGAAATATACAATGGTATGTAAAACACAGGTTAAAGGATACTGACAAGTAAAACCTAAAATTATCAAAGGTCTAATAAATATAGTGCTATTACAGAAATCTATTTACTCTTTCGCAGACTTTTGGAAGAATCAGGTTAATCTGAAATAAACATTTTTATGTATTTAGACTAAATTTATGACCCATCAGCAATTTTTAAAGAACAAAGCCATAGAGAAACAAGATCATATTAGTATTTTCTCTCCCAAATGGACTAGAAATGTTAGTGATCATTCGAATATGATGTTAGTCAAACAGGTATAAACATTATCTACTTAGGTATATTTCATTTTGGGAAAAAAAAAAAAAAGCTGACTAAATTTATAAAAAAAAAGTATGACATGCACAACAACTTAAACACCAAGTACCATAAGGTAAAACTTTATTCTGCTTTTTACCAAAACATTTTCACTTACAAACCTTTACCATTGAAAAACTGCATCATTACAACACAATCATGTTAAATATACTCAGTTAACGGTAGACTTCTATCATATACCAGCTGATATTACAATTGAGAAAATTAGAGTGGGATCATCATGATTTTTCTAATACTATAGTCACAATTTAAATAAATATATTTCATTATATAAAAGAGGTGATTCTAATAAGTAAAGACGTGTTTTCCATTCTCTTAAAAGTCAGGTGCTCTAAAAATAAAATTCAATTCTTCTTAGGCTACTCTGCAACAGATTATCTAAAATACTGAGTTTAATAGTATGATGGCCTATAAAGCTAAGATATGTAATGGCAAATTGGATTATAGATCATAGGAAATATGCTGTCTGCCATAATTCTAGTAATTCCAATAGAATTTACTACATTAAGTAATCTTGATTGCTCGCAGGCTTCTCTCTTATGATGATACATTTTAGTGGAAATAAAGGAACTTTATTCATTATATGACAATACACTTGCCACAGTACACTCTTTCAAATACCCATAGCAGAGAATTGTGAATATGTTTTTACTTAACATGACGACTTACAGAACACTTACCTTACTAGTTAGAATTAACTTATAAAACTATTCATCACTACATATACAAATATGCATAAAGGCAAATATGCCCAAATGCTCAGAAAAAAGAAGCTGAGCTGTTCAATTATAAAATTATTTCCCCATTTAAAGTGTTCATTTACAGAAAAAGAAGTAATGATTAGGATGTATGTCCAGAAGTCGTTTGGACTCCAAACTGATGTTATTAAGACTACTGTTTTTTTAAAGTTAATTAAATTTATTAAAACTAAGTAATTTTCAAGTTCACATTTTAGCATATTGCTCTGAAAATATGAACATCCCTACCGGTTAATCTTACTACTCTTTTATATTTACTATTCACCGAAGATGAAATGATTTTTTTTTAAGTTCTAAATCTAATACTAGAAAGCATGGATTATGTTTGTAGAACTGCTTTTGTCAGGTGGAACCTTAACTTCCAAAGTAGCAGAGCTTCTTAGAAATTTTTTACAGGCTAGTATCAATTCAAATGTATAATAGTCCAATGCAATATTAGAAAAATGAAAGTGTACCTCCAAGGTTTGAAGAACCTAAGCCACTTGATTGCAAGCCAGTGCCAATACCTGAGCCGAATGGCGTTCCAAAACTAACTCCCAGAGATGGCTGTGGCCCTGGTATAACAAAAAAACAAAACAAAACAAAACAAAAACAAAAACAAAACAAAACAAAACAAAACGGGGGGAAAAAAAACAAATTTGCCTTACTCTTTCAAGATTAAAGTTTCTTTATGAAATTATTTTTTAAATAAACAGTGATTAATTTTGACAAATTCTATTTGCTAAAATTCAGTTTTCAGGATGTCTCCCTTATTTATCTATCCCAATGGATTTACCTATCAAAAAAAAAAATTGTTTTTAAGTGACTTGTTCACGCCATACAATTAAGAGGCTTACCACATTGAAAAATGATTGTTAGTTTAACCTACTAAATAATTTGAAATCTTTAATGTATTGTAAATTATAATTCTTTTAATTTTATTTCTAGGATGGTTTTAGCTCTCCCCACTTGTTTTCTGATAAAATTACTTGGTGTAATTAGTAAAGGTTTTTTTTTTTTCTCTTTTTAAAACAAGCTCCTTACCGTTAGAGTCAAGTCTCAACTGATCAAAGAGACTGACACTAACATGGCAAAACTATCATGTTACTTCATAAGAGTAAGTACCAAAAAACTAGGCATCACTTTTTTATATGAAATATAAATGATATATACAATAAATAGATAAAAAACAAGACAATGTTTTATTTTATTAAATTTATTGTTCATTTTAAAGCAAATCAATTACACAGTAACATGACAATTCCAACTTGTTCACAAAAAGTGATAATTGAGTTCTATTATTAAGCTCTGCTACATTACACCACTTATCACCTGATTAAATAAGATAGATAATGAACATTTACAAAGGCACCGCTGTGTACCTTGACAGATTCAATACATTCAAGATTTCAATTCAGAAGTTTCTTTCCAACATTTTGGAAAACGTACTCAGATGCAGAACAATTAGTCATCCTTTTCCCGTTTGTTACTTTAAAGATTTTGGCTGAGTTTGTTTGGCAAGAATAGCATCAAACTTACTAGCCTCTCTTTTTAACTACTTTTTTTTCTTTAACTAAGCAGAATACAAAAATCTAAAAATCTCTCATTTGATAAATAATTTATGAAAATTATTTAATAAATTTCATAGTACAATCTTCAGTCTTGTCTTTTTCAAGCACAGTGATCAGTGCATCTCAAAGTTGAGGGAACGGCCAAAGTAATATACAGATTGAAATTTAAACTTTTCAAAAAAAAAAAATTCAAAGCCTTCAAGTTGTTTAATGAAGAATGAGGTTTGTATATTCAAAAGGTAGTGTAAAATTATAAAGCATTAAAAAGAAAAAGAAAAAGAAAACTGAGGAAACTGCATTTTGCTACACTGGGACAGAAACTGGACTTTTCAAATAGCTTCTACCCAGAAAATAAAGAATAAGAACTAATAGCAGCCGGAGTTCTTATACTATTATTAAAAAATAAATTAAAAAAAGGATTTAAATTTTTACATCCAGTTTGAGATTAATTTGAGAATAAAATACCTGCCTAGCAGCTCTTTTGTAAAATGTTACTATAGGAAAAAGAAACTAAGCATATTACTCTCTTATTTTGAAGAAAAATAATACGTAGAAAACACACGTCCAGTTTCTTTAACACTGAGAGACTTAAGTGTCACATGTTAATAGGAGGCACTGCTGGTGGAAGACCCTAAAGAATAATGCACACCACAGCCCTCAACCCTACAAGTCGTAAGAGTTACTCAAATAACATGCTTTTTGTTGTGTGTGGGTCTGTTTTTAAGAGTAACCCTAATCATCAATATTCAGGATATAGGTAATCAAGAACTCTGACAATGACAAGACTTTCCATTGCACAACAGGTACATGATTACTTTGAGTTTTGTACCTTCACACAAATTCTGAAGGCAACATCATTTATAAAACTAGTAGGCAAATGTATAACATTTTTTAATATTAAAAACTCATGATAAATATCTCCCATGCCAAAGTATTAGCATATATTACACTCTGGCCACCATATAAATTAGTTTCACTATTAGAAAGCAGAATCTAAATCCTTCAGGCAAAAGTCACGTAAACAATTCAAGAAATCTGTTTCAGAATCTGAATAGTCATTCAATGAGAGGCTTAGTTCCATAAATAAAACCTAGTTAGTAGTAACATATCCCAATAATTGCCTAAAGTGAAATCTTCATGTAGAGTAACATTTTACAAAAGTTACCGTATAATATATTCACACACAACAAAATCAAGTTTAGCACTGTAATTCATATTTTCCAGAATAAATTCTACTTTCTTAAAAGTAAAACTGCATTCAAGGAAAAGGACTAAAGTGCTAAAATTTTTAAATAATTTTCAATAATTACTCAAAATACCTAATGTAATTAGTGTGATTATTCCTAAGTCATATTTTAAAAATAATTTTTCTTAGAAACAAAAAAATGCCTTTTTTCCCCAATTTGAAAATTTTTACTTACTGATTTAATGGGGAATGTTCCTTTGGTTATTTAATACAACAAAACTACAAGAAACTAAAATGAAATACTTAGAATTTCCTACTTAACACTACATCTTAAATGTTCAAACCTACACTAAAAGCTAGAAATTAGAAATTCCTAACAAAATGTCTCAGCTCTCCTTAAAAATAGCAGCTAAGTCACATGAGAATAGTCTTATTATGTAAACATTAAGAACTTTTAAAAGTGTCAAAACACAACAGCAAAACTTAATCCCAGTACATTAGCTTAAAACAATCTATCCTAAGTTAAAATTATATTAATAATCCTAATGTAATTGTCTTAAGCTTTTTAAGAGGCTTCAAAAGCACTGATGGACAAGTATACTCAAGATCTACTAATATGTCATTTACCCATGTACTGATGCTTATTTGATATGTAATTAGCCTGCTGGTTTTTCATCAATTCTCTTCAGCCTTCAGAAGCAATAATGATAAATCATGCAGGCCTAATCTCTATTATATTTTTTTTTCATTAAAAAACACCAAAGAAAAGTTAAGAAGTCACTTCAATCCATACTTCCACCTTTAAGACTACACAGAAACCACCTTCAGAAGGTAGCAGCCTAAGAAGCTATCTGCACTTTTTACATTAGTGAAGAACCCATATGCAACCTAAAGAAAAAAACCCCTGACAACTCAAATCTTGCACAGACCAACAGTGATGTATAAAAACAGCACATATGCTTTACCTAACTAAATCTAGATGGTCTTTAAAATTTGTTACTGATACTTAAAAAGAAAAAATGTCCTCAAAGTTGCAGGACCTAAACAATCACTGAGTACAAAGCACAGTGCAGTAATTTCACAACAGGCTGTACTCATGAAATCAGAATGTATCTAAGAGACCTCATCCATCTCACTGTAGTGGTGACATGACTGGAATAACTAACATCCTATCAGATGCATAAAGGAATGCACTATGGAACTGGGAAGGACCTCAAAGAAATAAAAGGAAAAAGAGAAGACATAATACAAAACTGTTATTACTATTGTTTAGCTTCTCAGTTCTAAAAATCCACACAACTCAAAATGAAAACACTGTAAGACTGTTTAGCCTGATAAATTATAATCCCTGCCAGTCAATCAGGAAGCCTTATTGTAGGCTTCAAAATTGTGGGGAACATTAGAAAGCAGTCAAGTTTCCCTGGAGCCTGGCAAAAGTCACAAATAAAATTAAATGAACAAAGCCTCCTCAAGATGATTCCTCAAAATTCAGCTAACATTCTCCACCACCACAGAAAGCAAACACCATACTTCACTCGTATTGTTTACCTCTGTATCCTTGGAGCCTAGCACATAGTAAGCACTCACTTGTATTTATAGAATGAACATATATCTTCATATGTTAATGAGTCCAAAATGCATGACCTCTCAAAACTCTCTACATAAAAGAATTAAGAACAACAACCCTGACAAGTGGTTTGGCTTTAAATTTAGTTATACACCACAGAAGATAATTCATTTATACTATGACATTTTACATAACTGACCTTTCTCAAGTTGTATTTATTAAAACGGAAATCTCTCAAGTTTTAAAGAACACACTACCAAAACCCATGCTTATTTGATCTATTTTAGGATTAATACTGGCTCCAGAAAGTAAATCAGTACTATGTTGGTTTCATTAGCTAAATAATCATGAGAACTGATAATCCTAATTATTACGGGGCTGATTCCTATACTGACTTGACAGCAATCAGCCACATACTGACTTTTTTCCCTCCATAACTTGAGAATGAATCCTACACTCCAGCCAGCTAGAGAACTACTATATAGTGCCACTGTGAGCCACTATTCACATGGGTCCAGCCATGGAATGTGGACGGTTTGGCATAAACCAATCATCAGCCATTCACTGATGGTAAGTCAATTCTGTCATCTCCAAATGTGAAGAACAATTTTTAAACTGCCAGTAATGAAAACCAGAGAATGCTTCCCTAGTAGAGGCAGCCTGAATACAATACTCTTTTTGTACTATAATTTACTATTGGACTATATGGAACTTTCAGAAAGACACATGCTATAGGATAATAATAAGCATTACTCAAAAATTATGAACGAGTAAAGTAAAAAAAAAAAGTCAATATCCATTAACACTATATTTTCTACGTCCTACTTCAAGCCTGACAAAACAAGAGACTGGAGGAGTAAAGACAATAATCTTCAAAAGACATAGGACCAAACTCCACACTGCAGAACTAGACCATAAAAATGTTTCTCCCATTAGAAGTGGAATTAAACCAAGGACTGAAATTATCTGCTTTCCCATATCTCATTAATTATTTTCATCATCTGCCCAGCTTCCCAGTTCATACTTCTTAATATGCAATCCAGAACATCTCAAAACATCTTCTTCCTGCTCTTGCTACTGTTCTGTTCATTCTGAAAAGGTACAAAGAATTCTAGTATGTACTTTCTTCCAAATTTGGTTAAGAGGACCTGCCCTCTGATTTCAGTCATGATGCATAAAAACAACCAACTCATCTTCAACACGCTTTCAGTCCTAACAATGTACTTCATCCTAGATGTGGGGTACTCTGTAATCACTATGTATGAGGAAAGGAGAATGCACCATCTATCAGTTTCATATATGAAAAATGCAATATATGGCTGCATTATCTCTGACTTTTAAAACAATAAATGATACAATCACAATTTTAGAATCTAATATTCTTAAATGGAATTCGGTAGTGAAACACCATGTTCTAAAGGGCATTTATAGCAATACAGCAAATAACATTAAGTAATTCACAATATTCAGTGTATAATTATTGCTAAGACTACCCTGCATTTTTTATCAGGTATGTTTATAATTGTGTCCATCACAATTTTTAGATTGTATTGGAACAGCTACTCATAGAAATTTCTTTAGTGCTAACACAAAAGGAAGACTTTTAAAAATGCACATCAATGTTCTGCATTTGAACAGTAAGAAGCTATAACTTGAATGCATTCAGACCTGTAGCAGGCTGTTGCTGCTGTGTAAGTGTTGCAGCCATGGCAACGGCTGCTGCATTTGGCATGTTGCTGAAAGGGGTGGGCCCAGTAGTAACTCTGGGCGCATTCTGCCACTTCTTGGCTTCTGCTCGCCTGGCTTCAAATACATCTACAGCATCTCCCAAGAACATTTTCCTGTAGCCAAGGTACTGTTCCTTTAGCACCTAAAGGAGAGAAAAAAGAGGTTAAGAAGTTCTGTTGACTTTGGTAATATACGAATAATCTAACTAGGAAGTAAGGAGGTAAGCAGACAGATGAAAGACACTGCCAATGCTGCCAATATTAAACATTCGCCCTAAAGTGCAAATCAAAGTGCTAGTGATGCGTGGTGTGGGAAATGACGTGTGCAAGCTCTATTACTCTCTTTGAGTATTTTCTTCCCTATTTTTGTCATGTTTTTACAATAAATTGCCTAATATATTCTGGCTTCATGAGGCCCTCTTTATTTTTTTTTTAATAATAAATTTATTTTTTATTGGTGTTCAATTTGCCAACACACAGAATAACACCCAGTGCTCATCCCGTCAAATGCCCCGCTCTTGAGGCCCTCTTTAAAATGAGTTAGCTCAGCTTTTAATCAAGCAAAGTAGTATCTAAAATTCCAGTTTCAAAAAAAATAATAAATAATAAATAATAAATAAAATTCCAGTTTCAATATTCCAGTTTTTCACATTTCCCCCTCTAGTATTCGACCTTTTGGAAACTTTCAGATTCAAAAAGCTAAAAACATGTACTAAATCTATATTTGTTAAATGTCTTCTTTAAAAGGCCTGGGTGACACAGGTTAAAATAAGAGGTTACCTTAGTAGAGAGGGCTTGGGGGGTATAAAGACAGCTTTTACTTTATCAATATGATCTGCCTATTTTACAACGAGAATGACTCATGTTGAGCTTGTGTAACCAAACCGGGGGGACGGGGGGGGGGGGGACGGGGACATAGAGGGGAGGTGAGTGAGTTTATAATTTCAGAGTAAGAAAGAAAAATTACCAAGTTCATAAGGTAGGCTGGTTCACCTAGTGCAACATCTGCCTTGATTAAGGCAATTAACAGGAATGATTCTACCTCACATCAGAATTACTAAATAACTTTCATTAAAGGTTTAATCTAATTTAGATCAGTTTTAAACAAATTTTTAAAGAGATGTAGAATTCTCAGACTCCCTACCATTCTCAACAGAAATTAATAAACATTAATCTTTTTGGTCTTAACAGGTAGAACATTTAGAAATCTTACTGTTATTTACAATATTTAAATGTTATCAACTCCTTTTGTGTGTATTTGATGTTCCGGTTCCAAACTTTCCTAAAATATTGAAGCAGGCCTGCCAAGAACTGAAAACCGTGGGATATGCAGTCAGAAGTAGGGAATGTGATATCACAAGAATGAATTATATTAAAATTGATCTCCCCCTAATCCATCCTCCCTTTTCTCTGTACAATTAAATGCACATACCCATGCAATGTGACATAACAGCCTATAAATATCCGTTCTACTTCAGACACTAGAAAATAATGACCTGCCCAAGAGACTTGAAACACAACTGGTTTAAGGGAAAACAAAACAAAACAAAAAACTGACCTCAGCCACAATTTGTATAATTACTGATAAAATGTCCAATTTTGTTAATGTCACTAAAGACAGGCTGGCTCAGGTAGTTTAAGCCAATTTTAGGAGATTATCTCATGAAAAACAATACACAAGAAACAAAAATAAAAAACCACCTCTTGTAAGATTTTTATTAGCCATTGAGTCCAGAAATTAGTTTGCTCACTAAAAGCAGCTGAAAATAATTGGCAACATAGTCAATCTGATCACAAAACATCCTTTGGTTCTCAGGAATGTAAATTCCAAAAAAAAAGAGTAGGTCAAATTGTCATGTAAAGCTTATCCAACATGATCAGAGGTGATTTTGTGTGAATCTGTCCCACTGTTTTATGGTCATGTTACTGAAAAAGGTAGTTTTCAAATCAGAGAGGAGAAACTGCCATTAAAAAAAAACATGTATAGGACGCCTGGGTGGCTCAGTAGTTGAATGTCTGCCTTCGGCTCAGGGCATGATCCCAGGGATCAAGTCCCGCATCAGTCTATCACCTACCTCTTCTCCTATGTCTCTGCCTCTCTCTCGGTCTCTCATGAATAAATAAATAAAATCTTAAAAAAATAGCATGGGTACTTACAAATGACATGTCTGGAATATACTTTAAGATATTCTAGCATCTCTGTGTAGAAGATGGATAAAGTTAAGACCAGCAGGGTCTTGATAATGGTTGAAGCTGAGTGATGAGTATGTGGGCATTCATTACAATAGTGCCCTACTTTTTTGTGAATGTATATTTGAAAACTTTCATAATAGTAATTGAGAAAAAAAATCTGTACAACTCCAGACTCATCTGTGAGTCTCTGAGACAACAGGGAATCATCTTTATCCCTTTAAAAAAACTAAAGTAGGGATCCCTGGGTGGCGCAGTGGTTTAGCGTCGGTCTTTGGCCCAGGGCGCGATCCTGGAGACCTGGGATCGAATCCCACGTCAGGCTCCCGGGGCATGGAGCCTGCTTCTCCCTCTGTCTGTGTCTCTGCCTCTCTCTCTCTCTCTGTGACTGTCATAAATTAAAAATAAAAAATAAAAAATAAAAAAACTAAAGTAATATTTATTATAGACCTTTACATTTCAGGAAAATTTGATAAAAATGCTTGTAAGCATTTGATGACTAATACGTATTTAAAACATATGTAAAATTAGAGCAGTGCAAAATGCTTTTGCTACTAAGAATGTTTATTTTCTGTAGTGCTGCTTACAGTGGTAGAGATGGAAACCTAAATGGCCAAAAAAAAGAGGATGGGTTAAATAAACTATCTATGCACATATACAATGAAATGCTACATTAACTACTAAAAATGTTGAAGAAACATGTGTATTAACACAGAAAACTATTTACAACAATAAACTGAAAAAAGTTAAAAGAGCCGAATGCATAGAACACCTGGATCTTTAAAAAAAAAAAAAAAGAAAAAAAAATCTGTGATTGTGTCTGAGCATGATTGCAGATTATTTTATTTTTAGTCTTTTTCACTTATATGTAATTTCAGCTGTTCCATAATAAGCATGAATGCTGTGCCCCACAAATAAATACTTCACTTGGGTCTAGATATACAGATATGTGAACTGGTAATGAACTTACCTTTACATTTTCATGAATAGACTGAAGTTGTGCAGCTAAAGCTACAAATGTTTGATAAATTTTCTGCATAGCCATTGACAAATCTATAAAAGAAAATTATATTATAACACAAATATATATATGTAACAATCAGTATTATTTTTCTATTACTTGAGTCAAATTTTTGGTATAAAGTATAGGAGGAAAAAAACTAAATAAATATTTGCATGAATAAGAGAAGACAGAACAGTGAGCAGACGGAGAGCAGTGTGCCTGCATCAGTTATCAGGGAAAGGGAGGGAGAAGGCCCTGAGACTTCTGTAACAGTTCATAATAAAGCATTTTCTATTTACAGAGAATAAAGATCTTCAAGGCCTTAAGGAAATTTTCTTATGGCAGCTTAAGACAACTACTAATAGTTATGTAGAATATCTATTATTAACACCTTAACCTCTCTCACCAAAAAATAATGCTATCCAAAAAAAGAAAAAAAAAATCACCACAGAAAGCACATTACCTTGAGGGGTTATATGTGAGTTATTTGCTTGAGTGGCAAGATGGTTTTCTAGTTCTTCAATCTGCTGTCTGTACTGCTGAAGCTGTACCTCAAACTGCTGAACCAAGATTCTGAAGTAGCTATACGAAAACATTTACAAAGATCAAAGTTTTAAAACTAGTATTTTCCTTACATTCCAAATACCAAAACGAAAACTTGTAAATTATCAAGGTATCAAAAAGACGCACATCCTTATCTCAATTGCGAAAAATCTCTATGAAGAGATAATCTACAAAGTAACTTTATACTCTTCAAGATATCAGGGTCATGAAAGACAAAGACCAAATAACTGTTAGAAACTGGGAGAGATAAAGGAGAAATAACAACTAAATGCAAAGTGAATAGGATTCTGGAATGGAAGAAGTACAGTAGTGGAAAAGATTGGATCCTGGAAAAGAAAAAGCACGTTAATGAAAAAAATCAATAAAATTCAAATAAGTTCTGTAACTTGGTTAATAATATCACGTTTGTATTAATTTCCTATCTTTGATAATTAAACTGTGGTTACACAGTAGTTTGTTAACGTTAAGGGAAGGGATATAAGGAAATTCTCTGTACTACAATTTTTCAAATTTCCTGTAAGTCTAAAATAAGTTCAAAATAAAAAGTATTTTTAAAAAGTGCAATTGTCAACCAGATTTTACAAGCAATTACTTACGGTTCTTATATTCTGAAAACACTATAGTGTCTATACAATACTATTACACTATTCTGATAAATGTAACCAGAGAATGCCAGAAAGAAAAGAAACCTTGAATAGCATGCAAAGTATGCTGAATGTTATCCTATAAGAAATGGAGAACTATGAAAGCTTCTTGTAGTGGAAAATCAAACAATTCATCCCATTTCAAAACTAGCTCTGATGATAGCATGGAGAACAAGACAGAGGGATAAAATACTAGAGGAAGTCCAGTGAGGAAGCACAGACCGTGCTAATCTGAAAAAGATAAGAGTATCACTGTCCTTGTTAATTTCCTGATTTTGATCAACTGTGGTTATGTAACAGATTATTATATTTAAGAAATACACAATGAAGCACTTTAACATAAAAGGCATCATGTCTGCAAATAACTCAAACTGTTTAGGGAGAAAATATGTATATACATATAGAGAGCAGAGAACAAAATAAGTATTGTAAAAATATTATTAACATGTAAGGAAACTGGATAAAAGATATACGGGAATTCTTTGTTTTATACTTTTTAAAAAAAAAAAAAAAGATTTTATTTATTTATTCACGAGAGACAGAGAGAAAGGCAGAGACATAGGCAGAAGGAGAAGCAGGGTCGGTCCCTGCAGGGAGCCTGATGT
The DNA here is from genome assembly GCF_905146905.1 of Nyctereutes procyonoides. Lineage (NCBI taxonomy): Eukaryota > Metazoa > Chordata > Mammalia > Carnivora > Canidae > Nyctereutes > Nyctereutes procyonoides. Next base: position 5,950,708 of record NW_026575033.1, on the reverse strand, counting down.
GGGACTCGATCCTAGGACCCCAGGGTCACGACCTGAGCCAAAGGTAGACACTTAACCACTGAGCCACCCAGGTACCCCTTTGTTTTATTCTTGAAACTTCTCTATAAAACTGAAATTATAGCATAATAAAAAAGTTAAAAGAAAAATGAACGTGAGGGACCAGGAGTCAGACCCGTATCACTCACAAGCTCAGAGTTTCACCTCTTCATGCCTCAGGCTCCTCATCTGTAAGACTGGAATAATAACAGCTGTAGAGGTTTTGTGGAAAATGAGATAAAGCACATAAAGTGCTAAGCACATCGCTTGGCATATGGTAAGCATCTGATAAATATGAGCTATTATCAGCTCTAGCAACACAAAAAGGATATAAAGAAAAGAGACAAGACAGAGATGACATGGCAACCGTACAAATACACAACCTAGGTGACAAGAATGCAGGTGGATTTTTTAAAATTTCAACTTACCTACATTTTCTGATTACTCTTCCTGAAAATTTATTATCTATGTGACTAAAACTATGCAATAAGTGTTAAACTATTTCTAGAACTCCCTATTTAAGAAAGAGACCATTATAAAAAAAATTTTCAATTAAAAAATCCTTATTGATAAAAACATAAGTTTCTACTACCTGCAGAATCTCATACAGTGGAATAGGCCCTGTACATAACAGGTAAATAAGGTACAACTGCATAATAGTGATTAAAAGCCCAAATTTTAGCTGTCACTTACCCTCCAATAAAATGAAGGTAATGAACTGTCTTCTTATGGTTATTAGGAGAATTAAATGGAGGAATCCAGGTCAAGTGCTACTCAACCCAGGCTTGCTACAGAGTAAACTAAAAATTCTTAGCCAGTGTACTTGTACTGTTTTGCTTTCTTAAAGTGAGAAAATCCAGTAACTTACTCAGCAGGAGCTGTGTTTTCATGTTGGAGTCCAGGTGGTGTTTTCTGGGTTCTTAAAGCGATTTCAGCATTCTTTAACTCCTAATAGATCAGAGGTTGAAAAAAAAAGAAGAAAAAAAAAAAAACGGTTAAATATTAGTTTAAAAATACCAATTTTCTCTGGACTGAAACTTCAATGCCACTCTTATGCTATTAAAAGAACATGCTATATTTAACCTGCTTTACAAGTTGCTAAAATCTCTTTCCAAGAAGACAAAGTAAACCTTTAACAAACTTTATGATAAATTTATAATGAGCTGCTGATCTATTGTAAAAACAATGGATTTCTGTGAAATTTATGAATTCACCTATAGCAAAAGATGCTATCATTTAAAAATCTTTAATACACAAATATAGAAAATGCTATTTTAAAAAAGCAATGCAGCAGCAGTTAACATTCTGTAACTCACTAGGTATCAAGCACTATACTTAAGGCATTATGTGTACTGTATCATGGTTCATCTTCAATAACAAACTTATAAGGTACATGTCTCCCTTTTAACCAATGAAGAGGGGATCTTACAAGGACATGAGGTAACTTGTCCAGACTCATGTAGCTGGAAGACCTGAGACTACATGGAATTTTAAAACTTACAAACTTAACCATTCTTATATTGCCTTCTACCATTCCTCAATGCCAACCCTATCTTTTAGCCAGTGGTTTTTCAAGACCAATACTCTGGTTTTACTACCTTACATCCCATGTTCCTATTACCTCAGTGATTTTCAACCTCTGTTTAAGTTCTTTTATTTAGAGGGGGCAAAAAAAAGTACCTTACTTTATATTTCCTGCAGCAACCTCTTACCCTCATTTTACTGCGAAACTAAGTCTCTAACAGTCTGTTTTTTCTGCTTCCTTTTCATTCGCCATCTCAGTCTTCCAGCCCACCTGACTTCAGGACAAATGCCCCAAAAAGATCTGAACTATTAACTCTGAACCCTGCCTACCTCTTGCCAGGCCCACACTCATAAACAGTGTTCCTAGGATACCAAACTGCTTATAGATCCTCAAACATGCCTATTTCATGGCTCCATGCCTCTGCTTGGTATTCTTTCTACCAGCCTGGTGAACACTCATTATGTTCAAGATTCAGCACAAAGGTATCCTACTCTGGATGGATGATAAAAGTGCCCACTTAGCCCTTTGTGCCTCTATCATCATACCTTGTACCCAGGAACATGTTACCCAACCAATATAACTCTCTCTACAGTATATTTTAAGTCTTTTGATCCAAACACTTCTGTTCAAATGCTCTGTGTATAACAGATCCTTAAAAATGCTCACTGACTACAAGGACTCAGCAATATAACCTCAACAAACTACTGGCACCTGCCCTACCCAAAAAAAGAAGAAGTTTAAATACCCTTCTTATTTAAACTCAAGTCATGTAATCAAAAAATGATTTAAAAGACTTTGCTTCCATAAAGTTCTGGTTTTTGCAGTCACAACACTGTTCCTCAGAATTGCCTGTATTTCCCAAAAAGAAGTTGTTTTTTAAAAAATTTTATTTATTTATTCATGAGAGACACAGAGAGAGGCAGAGACACAGGCAGAGAAGGAAGCAGACTCCCTGTGGGTAGTCTGATGTTGGACTCAATCCCAGGACCCCGGGGGTCACTACCTGAGCCGAAGGTAGATGATGCTCTACCACTGAGCCACCCAGGTGCCCCTAAAAGGTTTTCAAGATGAAAAGAAGACTGATAACTACTTCACTAAAGGAGTCAGAACTGATGATTCCCTAAACTGTGGGTAGAGCACTAATTCCTGGAATTAGAAATAAGAATAAGATATCTTAGATCAAATTTCTTTGATATCACCTATAACATTTTCTAAACTGAGATGACTTTTTTTTAAAAAAAAGATTTTATTTATTTATTCATGAGAGACACAGAGAGAGAGAGGCAGAGACACAGGCAAAGGGATAAGCAGGCTCCTCACAGGGAGCCCAATGTGGGACTTGATCCCCAGACCTGGGATCACGCCCTGAGCCAAAGACAAACGCTCAACCACCGAGCCACCCAGGTGTCCCTTGATGACTTTTTTCTTAAGGAAACTTTCTTTGACTCATCCTCTTCTTCATTTGCTATCTTTATACTACACTCAATCTTTTATTATTTCATTTGTACCCTAGTCTTTTAGTGTCTTTGGAGTTGGGTTTGTGTATCAAGTCTGATACACAAAAGTTATTCCACAAATATTTATAAATAGAATCATCCACCGCTAGTTATAGTGGACCACATTATAGCATACATTACTCTTTTTCTTGAATTTGCCTCCTCTGTTAGTGTGCTAATGACCCTTCCCATATAATTTATATAATTCTGTGTAATGTTTAATCAGTCTTGGCATTCTTCACTGTCTAAAAGCATAACATTTCCTTCCACCGAAAAAGATGATACATGCATATCATGATGCAAACAGAAGCAGTAAGTGGAAAAGAAACATGGGAGAATATTTTTTTTTTAATTTTTATTTATTTATGATAGTCACAGAGAGAGAGAGAGAGAGGCAGAGACACAGGCAGAGGGAGAAGCAGGCTCCATGCACCGGGAGCCCGATGTGGGATTCGATCCCGGGTCTCCAGGATCGCGCCCTGGGCCAAAGGCAGGCGCCAAACCGCTGCACCACCCAGGGATCCCATGGGAGAATATCTTAATCATATTTAACTAAAGAGTTTGTAGGCAACCAGGAAATCTGAGAGTAGACAATAAAGACTTTTAATTCCATTGAAACATCAAAGTTTAGAATAGCTACTTCAGTGAACATGTTTTTATTAAAAATATCACAAAGTGTTCTCTAATAGTTGACTTGAGTTTTCATAAGCACAGGTAAATGTCTAATTTAAAATCAAGTAAGTCCTGGGGATGAAATGTATAGCATGGTGACTATGGTTAATAATACTGTATTGTGTATTTGCAAGTTGCTAAAACAGTAGACCTTGAAAGTTCTCATCTCAGGGGGAACCAAATAAGTATGGTGGTGGATGTTAACCAGATTAGTTGTGGTCATTTTCCAATATATATAAATATTGTATCATTAACACTGCACACCTGAAACTAAAATAGTTTTATATGTCACTCATATTTCAATAAAAAAGGACATATAAGCACCTTTAAAATTTTTATTTAAATTATTATCACTTCATTTATGAAGAGCATAGCACTCTCATAAGCCCATGTTTTAAAAAGGCATATCATAGAAGTGCCTAGGTGGCACAGTTGGTTAAGTGCCCAACTCTTGGTTTTGGCTCAGGTCAAGACCTCAGAGTCAAGACACAGAGCCCTGCATTGGGCTCCCTGCTGAGTGTGGAGTCTGCTGGAGATTCTCTCTCCGTCTCCCTCTGCCTCTTCTCTCCCACTGGTGCTATCTCTCTCTCTCTCTAAAATAAACAAATATATCTTTAATAAGGTATATCACAGGGACTCCTGGGTGGCTCAGCGGTTAAGTGTCTGCCTTCAGCTCAGGGTGTGATCCTGGAGTCCCGGGATCAAGTCCCACATCCAGCTCCCTGCACGGAACCTGCTTCTCCCTCTGCCTATGTCACTGCCTCTCTCTCTGTGACTCTCATGAATAAATAAGTAAAACCTTTAAACAAGAAAAAGGTATATCACATAGTTCATTTAACAGATGAAGGGAAACTTAAGGAAAGATTTCTAAACTGCCATGATCAGATCAAGTATATTTTATAATTGTGAAATACAAAACAAAAATAAATCTTCTACCATCATTCTTTCCCAACAATGTAGATTAAAACTATATATTATACATATATTATACCATAATGGAAACAAAAAAAACAGACATGAGTGACAAAAAACATGAGCCTCATTAACATTTTTAACTAAGATCTAATACCAGCAAGTCATCAGAAATTAATATTTATAAAGCACGAAACAGTTTTTATTTAATTGCTGAGAGCTTTTAAAAACCTCTTTTACTGCCTAGCTTGTGTAATATAGCAATTTAGCCAACAACCACTTTTAGGAAGCAAACTAGTTAAGAGTATCAACTCTAGAGCTGGATTACCAGGGTCTGAATCCAAGCTCTTCCATTTACTAACAAAGTTCTCTGCCCATTTTCTTATTTATATAACAAAGAAGAGTGCCTACTTCATAGAGCTGTCCTAAAAACTAAACTGGACTAATAAAAATAAATTGTTTAAAATACTGCCTCATAAATAGAAAGCGCTCAATACAAACTAGTAACTATTACTATTACAGCAACTTAAAACTACACAAGCTATAGTTTTCTTACAGCATTATCTGTATTGTCTTATAATTGACAAAAGACTGATTTCCACTTGAATAAAACAAAACAAAATGAAACTCTATGATAAAATTATTCTAAGTTAGTTTACCTGAGCAGTTTCTATTTTCAACTTGTCAATATTGAGGGTGTTTCTCTGTAATCCACTGGCAGCCAGTGACAGGAGCTGCTTCAGAGCTTTAATATCTTCTTGTACTTTAAGCATGGCTTTTGAAGACATTCTACTAATTTCTTCTTGTACCTGTTTTTGCTCCTTCACAAATTTCCTAAAAAGATACATAAAATTGAACTTTAAGAAAAAAATACACCATTGGTTTCCCACAGGAAAAAAGTACATTTATGATAGGTTGGTCAGAGTCCTAGTGTTTCGGAAGGAAATATTAAAAATCCATCTACAGTTCACATGCTTTTTTCAGAATGACAGTAACAAAATTTTAATTCCTGTTATTCTGTTTTCTCTTGAGTTTATAGGAATATTGAAATTTTTACCTAACTTAAAATATTTAAGAGGAAGAAGCGATGTTCCCCCTAAAATATATTCTACTATTCTTCAATATGTCTTATCTAATTATATTTCACACTTACTGGAGATTTTCAACATCCTGGCAGATGACAGGAGGTAGATTTTCATCCTTCAGTGCTTTACTATCCCTAAGAAAAAAGCCACAGATGTATTAAAGGCATTAACAGTATAAAAAGCTGACAGCTGAGTTTCACTAGAGTATGTGTTGAGAAGAAAATAAAGCAAATATTCCCCATGTATAGCTTTCTTAGGTGATTTCAAAGCTCTTTATTAGAAAACCCTGTATTTCCTGACCTTTAAAATAACTTTAACAATTCATCTGAGAGGGAGATGTTTTTCTAAAAAAGACTGGCATCTATCACAAGTACACATAAATGCATCTGACCAAATGTTTAAGGAAAAACTTAGAAAATACAGCACATTAGACTAATATTGAACTAAGTTCCCCCACCTCAAAAATTCTATGACTGACATATTTAGTTAAAAAAATCAAAGCATTCATTAAAGAAAGTCTATAAAATTTCCTGTAACAAGATGCTCACTATATTTTACTTTATTTTAATAAATTCAATTTGTTCAACAAAATGAAACCTAGGAATAGCTTAACAGAATCATAAATATTTAATGAGATAGGAGTAAGTGAAACTTGACATGTTGTAATGTAATTATGAAATAAATTTCAGTCACAGATTTGCTACTTGGCAAACCTCAGTCTCTTCCAGCTTCCTCATTCATATAATAGAGTTAAACAAGTTGTTTTGGAGGTATGAACTGGATCGTTTATTTATATATGTTGTATTTAATGTAATATAAATTAGGTGAGAAAATATAAGTAGTAGTAAAAATAGTGATCTTTACACATATGATGTATATGGAGGCTTTTTTCTCCATCATCAGAAAATAAATGGTACTAGTATAGTAATTTATTTATAAAAGGTATATATATATAAAATTAGGTAGAAAACATTCTAGAAAGAACTGGTTATAAATTTTCCTAATGATTAAAAACTACAGATTTAACCTTCCAAAATCATTCCAGAGCTTATGTTTATTTTAGTTTAGACAAAAACTGATTCAAATATTTTTTCTTCTAAATGCCTATATAGTTTCATTTACTTACAACCATACCATTTGCCTATAATTTAATATATAAAATTCTTCAATGAAAATATTTTAAAAGTTAAATTGTAAACTTACTCTGGTCTTGTTCCTGTTTTATCACCTAGAAAATTTAAGAAGTTTCATGTAAAAACAGGTCATTTAACAGTGTACTCCCAATTCAAGTTTTAATTTAATACAAACTAAGGTATAAATATAAAAACTGCTAAGTATTTCTTAGACTGCCTCTTACATATATGTGAGGTCATGATGTCATGGAGATATGTTTGTGTACATATAGATAATTACATAGCTGATTTGTATCTATTTCTTTCAAGGGCCAGAATCTTCCTCTTTCAACTCTCTGATGAAAAATATTCTTGTGTAGCGCAGTTTAACTGTTCAGAGTGAGGTTCTATCAGTTTAGAACACTAAAAGTTGTCAGATTACTGGATGCCTCTAAATATTTAACAAAAGCAATTTTTTTAAAGTTGAAGTTTTTAACGTGTGTAGATATATCAACTTTCTAACATCTGTTTAACGTTCATTAATAGTATATATCTAAAAGTAGAAAAGTAAAAATGCTCCATCAGCAAAATGCAGTGATTCACTTTCTGCTTTTCAAAAATGTATTTCATGCTACAAAATAAAACCTGCTTAATTAAGAAAATACAGGAACACACAAAATTTCATCCCACCAGAAAATTTCAATGATCCTCTTACAACCTATTTCTGCACTTATACACACATTTTTTTTTAAGATTTTATTTATTTATTCATGAGAGACACAGAAGGGGAAGCAGAGACATAGGCAGAGGGAGAAGCAGACTCCCTGTGGGGGGCCCAACGCAGGACTCAAACCCAGGACCTCGGGATCACAACTTGAGTCAAAGGCACACACTCAACCACTGAGCTACCTAGGTGCCCCTATGCACACATTTTTAAAAGCAATCAGGATGACTGTAAGTTATGTTAACATATTTTCTCAGCATGCTGCATTAAGTCTTTTCCATGTCACTTAACATGATTTTAGTGATCACAGGATACTGATAATAACATAGCTGTATCAGAACCTTTATGCACAACCTTCTTCTTAACATATGAGCATTCACTATATAAACAATAGTGCTACAGTCAATGTCTTTAAATCTCCAAATACTTGTCATGACTTTATTTATATTCCAAAAAAGAGGAATTTATAGGTCAAAGATTGTATCAGGGAAAGCCTTTGATATATTATCAAACTGATCCTTTAAAACAATTGTTCCAATTTATCTTCCAATTTACTATAAGCGTACCTTTTCCATCACACCCTCAACAACAATGAACATATTTTTTTAAAACAATTCCTGCCAGTATATAAATGAAAAATGCCACTTCATTATAACCTAAATTCACATTTCTGACAGCACTAAGCAAAACATTTCAAATGTTAGACAAGTCTATTTCTCCTTTAGTGAATGGCCAATCAGGGTATTTGTATATCTTTGAGATATGTTTCTTACTGACTTCTAAGAGCTAAGCATATGAATTGTCATATATATATATATATCATATATATCTCATATATACATCATATATATATCTCATATCATATATATATCTCATATATATCGTATATCTCATATATATATCTCATATATATGTATATTACGTGTCTATTTCTAAAATCAGACCCTAATTTTAAGATACATCTCAATTTCAGATGTTAAAATATAAAAAATTGCGCACCTAGAAATCAAGTATTTTACTTCTGATTTGCCATTTACCTTTTGCCTTTGTCCATCAGCTTTCTTTTGTTTGCCTCTTTAGTCCAACTACAATTTATTTCTCCGTATTTTTATTTCACTGATTCTAAGATCTTTCTCACACATAGTTAAACATTTCTGAAATTGGACCCATGTTCTATAGATGGGTGTCTTCGACTGGATAAGACACAGTTATATAAAGTAGGGATTTCATTTTTTTTCCAAATAGTTCAACTTTTTTACTGATTAATGTACTATTTTGCTCTTTCTTTGATATTCTGTTTCATTGTATTTACAGAAGTTTATATACAGACAGACCTGAGTATATAAAATTTGGGCTTATTTTTAGCTTACCATGGGCCCTGACTAGTCTTTCTAGCTCTGTGTCTATAATACCTGGACTGCTATAAAAGCTCCCTAACAGAGGGAGGGGCAAGATGGCGGAAGAGCAGGGTCCCCAAATCACCTGTCCCCACCAAATAACCTAGATAACCTTCAAATTATCCTGAAAATCTATGAATTCGGCCTGAGATTTAAAGAGAGACCAGCTGGAATGCTACAGTGAGCAGAGTTCGCGCTTCTATCAAGGTAGGAAGACGGGGAAAAAGAAACAAAGAAACAAAAGGCCTCCGAGGGGGAGGGGTCCCGCGAGGAGCTGGGCTAGGGCCGGGGCGAGTGGGGCTAGGGCTCCAGGAGAGCCCCGTCCCGGAGAAGCAGGAGCTGCACCAACCTTCCCGGGTGGAAAGGGGCTCGCAGGGAGTTGGAACAGGACCCAGGAGGGCGGGGATGCCCTCAGGCTCCCTGGGACACTAACAGACACCTGTGAGCGCAGGAGAGTGCGCCGAGCTCCCTAAGGGCTGCAGCGCGCACGGCGGGGACCAACCGGAGCAGCTCGGAGGGGCTCGGAGCAGCTCGGAGGGGCTCGGGAGCGGCTCCAGGGAGGGAGCTGCAGGGCGGGAGCGCGAATCCAACAGCGCAGGCCCCGGAGCACAGGGCGCCGGGACACAGCCCAGGATCCCGCCTCCCCCTGGGACAGGCAGAGGCCGGGAGGGCCCAGGACAGCGAGGACGCTCCTGCCCCGAGCTGAGCAGATCAGCGGCCCCGCCCCGGAGCCCCCAGGCCCTGCGGATGGAGAGCCGAGAGCCCCGAGCCCCGTAGTTCCTGCGGAGGCTGAATCCAGGCTTCCAGAGTTGCCATAGCAACTGCGGTTGATCCTCCTGGGGCCCCACGGGGTAAACAACCCCCGCTGAGCCCTGCAGCAGGCAGGGGTAGAGCAGCTCCCCCAAGTGCTAACACCTGAGAATCAGCACAGCAGGCCCCTCCCCCAGAAGACCAGCTAGACGGACCAGTGATACTCCCCCGTGTTCCAATACAACTTGTTTTTGGCCACTCTGCACTGAGCAAAATGACTAGAAGGAAAACCTCACCTCAAAAGAAAGAATCAGAAACAGCCCTCTCCTCCTGGTGCATGGAGCCTGCTTCTCCCTCTGCCTGTGTCTCTGCCTCTCTCTTTCTCTCACTGTGTGCCTATCATAAATAAATAAAAATTAAAAAAAAATTAAAAAAAAAAAAAAAAAAGAAACAGCCCTCTCTCCCACAGAGTTACAAAATCTGGATTACACTTCAATGTCAGAAAGCCAATTCAGAAGCACTATTCTACAGCTACTGGTGGCTCTAGAAAAAAGCATTAGGACTCACGAGACTTCATGACTGCAGAATTTAGATCCAATCAGGCAGAAATTAAAAATCAATTGAATGAGATGCAATCCAAACTAGAAGTCCTAACGACGAGGGTTAACGAGGTGGAAGAACGAGTGAGTGACATAGAAGACAAGTTAATGGCAAAGAGGGAAACTGAGGAAAAAAGAGACAAACAATTAAGGGACCATGAAGACAGATTAAGGCAAATAAATGACAGTCTAAGGAAGAAAAACCTACGTTTAATTGGGGTTCCCGAAGGCGCCGAAAGGGACAGAGGGCCAGAATATGTATTTGAACAAATCCTAGCTGAAAACTTTCCCAATCTGGGAAGGGAAACTGGCATTCAGATCCAGGAAATAGAGAGATCCCCCCCTAAAATCAATAAAAACCGTTCAACACCTCGACATCTAATAGTGAAGCTTGCAAATTCCAAAGATAAAGAGAAGATCCTTAAAGCAGCAAGAGACAAGAAATCCCTGACTCTTATGGGGAGGAGTATTAGGGTAACAGCAGACCTCTCCACAGAGACCTGGCAGGCCAGAAAGGGCTGGCAGGATATATTCAGGGTCCTAAATGAGAAGAACATGCAACCAAGAATACTTTATCCAGCAAGGCTCTCATTCAAAATGGAAGGAGAGATAAAGAGCTTCCAAGACAGGCAGGAACTGAAAGAATATGTGACCTCCAAACCAGCTCTGCAAGAAATTTTAAGGGGGACTCTTAAAACTCCCCTTTAAGAAGAAGTTCAGTGGAACAATCCACAAAAACAAGGACTAAATAGATATCATGATGACACTAAACTCATATCTGTCAATAGTAACTCTGAACGTGAATGGGCTTAATGACCCCATCAAAAGGCGCAGGGTTTCAGACTGGATAAAAAAGCAGGACCCATCTATTTGCTGTCTACAAGAGACTCATTTTAGACAGAAGGACACCTACAACCTGAAAATAAAAGGTTAGAGAACCATTTACCATTCAAATGGTTCTCAAAATATACTCTAAAAACTATAGAACACTTCTGAAAGAAATTGAGGAAGACACAAAGAGATGGAAAAATATTCCATGCTCATGGATTGGCAGAATTAATATTGTGAAAATGTCAATGTTACCCAGGGCAATTTACACGTATAATGCAATCCCTATCAAAATACCATGGACTTTCTTCAGAGACTTAGAACAAATTATTTTAAGATTTGTGTGGAATCAGAAAAAACCCCAAACAGCCAAGGGAATTTTAAAAAAGAAAACCGTATCTGGGGGCATCACAATGCCAGATTTCAGGTTGTACTACAAAGCTGTGTTCATCAAGACAGTGTGGTACTGGCACAAAAACAGACACATAGATCAATGGAACAGAACAGAGAACCCAGAAGTGGACCCTGAACTTTATGGTCAACTAATATACGATAAAGGAGGAAAGACGATCCACTGGAAGAAAGACAGTCTCTTCAATAAATGGTGCTGGGAAAATTGGACATCCACATGCAGAAGAATGAAACTGGACCACTCTCTTGCACCATACACAAAGATAAACTCAAAATAGATGAAAGATCTAAATGTGAGACAAGATTCCATCAAAATCCCAGAGGAGAACTCAGGCAACACCCTTTTTGAACTTGGCCACAGTAACCGGAGAAGGACAAACAGTGTATGTTCTCATTCATTTGGGGAATATGAATAATAGTGAAAGGGAATATAAGGGAAGGGAGAAGAAATGTGTGAGAAATATCAGAAAGGGAGACAGAACATAAAGACTTCTAACTCTGGGAAATGAACTAGGGGTGGTGGAGGGTGAGGAGGGCGGGGGGTGGGGGTGAATGGGTGACGGGCACTGAGGGGGACACTTGACGGGATGAGCACTGGGTGTTATTCTGTATGTTGGTAAATTGAACACCAATAAAAATTAATTTATTAAAAAAATAAAAAAAATAAAAAAAAAAAAGCTCCCTAACAGCACTCCGTATCTGTTCTTGCTTTCCTGCACATTATCTTCCACATGGCTACCACAATGCTCTTCTTCAAATATGTATCTCACATCAAAACTCTAGTGGGTCTCAACTGTCCTCAGTGTAATTCCAAAACTGCTTAATGTGGCACACATGGCCCTACGGCCCTTTGCCGACCTCTGGAATCTGATCTTTCTGTTGTAGCTCGCTGGTCTTCCAGCAGTTCTTCAAAAGAGAAAAGATCATCCTCATCTCTAGGTCTTGCTCCATGCTACAGCCACTCACAGATCATTGTTTCCTACTACTTTTTATCTGATCAAACCCAATACTGCAGGTCAAGACTAACTGATATAGCTACTAGAGAAACCGAGAAATCCTTGAGATTAAAAAAGAATCCCTTGATACACAGAGGAGGTTAAAGGGAACTGGACATAATGCATCAGTTTCAAGTCACATGCACTTATTCTTCATATTCCTTTTGTTCAACTCTAAGGCACAACAGAAGAGGAAGACAATTGGGGGGGAGGCAGGGGGAAAAGAAGAGAAATTAACTCCTTCCATTTCTCTTACTCTTTTGCCTCAATCGGTTCTTTAACATGAAGGTTAAAAGCGATAACAATAAAGAAACAGTTTCATAATTAAAATAAAAGTAGTTGGACAGTACCCAGACTGCTCCAGCAGAGTAACAAATAAGCTGCTAAAAGACCTAAGATTATTCTTCTAATTTTGGAGATGCTACAAAGAAAACTAAGTAAAACAAGAGAGAAACCCCTATGTTTAAAAATCAATTTCCAAAGAAAAATAATCCCAAATTTTCAAAATTTAAAAGGATTTTAGGATTGCTGACTTTTAAAACAGTACTTCACCTACTTCACCCTAGAATAGTATCTCTATATAATAAAATCCACATTCAAATAAAAAAATTCTTACATAGATATATAAACACAGCATTTTTACACCTTCATCTATTACCTCATTCTAAGTTCTCCATAAGAGTTTAATACAATATGCATGAATATACCCTAGTAAAACATGCTTTCATCAGAGGCAGAAGAGATATTGCAAAACAAAACAAAAAATCAAGCAGAGACTCAACAAAACTAAAAAACTTTTCAAAATGAACCTGGATTGGTAATTTTTATTTTATTTATTTTTTATTATCATTTTTTTAAGATTTATTTATGATAGACATAGAGAGAGAGAGAGAGAGAGAGAGAGAGAGAGAGAGAGAGGCAGAGACACAGGAGGAGGGAGAAGCAGGCCCATGCCGGGAGCCTGATGTGGGACTCGATCTCAGGACTCCAGGATCGCGCCCTGGGCAAAGGCAGATGCTAAACCACTGAGCCACCCAGGGATCCCCTGGATTGGTAATTTTTATTTTTATTTTTTATTTTTTTATTTATTTATGATAGTCACAGAGAGAGAGAGAGAGGCAGAGACACAGGCAGAGGGAGAAGCAGGCTCCATGCACCGGGAGCCCGATGTGGGATTCGATCCCGGGTCTCCAGGATCGCGCCCTGGGCCAAAGGCAGGCACCAAACCGCTGCGCCACCCAGGGATCCCCTGGATTGGTAATTTTTAAAAAGAATATTCAGCATGGCAAGAGCACAGCAAGAAGGGCATTTTCATACTGGTTGGTGGGAAATAAATTGGTAAAACATTTCTGGAAAGTAATTTGACAATATATGCCAAGAATCTCCAAGACCGTCCTTCTCTTTAAGCCAATGATTCAGTTTCTAGGTATTAAAAAAAAAAAAAATCACCAAAAATATGAATGGAAATTTATAAGAAAAGCAAACACCTAGAGAGTATTTACTATGTGCCTGGCTCTGAGGTTTTATAAATAGTAATCCTCAGACCAACACTGAAGTAGGTACTGTTATTTTCTTGCACTTTACAGATAAAGAAACTAAACCAGAGGGATAAATAACAAGGTCACAGAGCTTGTAAATAGCTGATTTAAAGACTGGCGATTTCAGCTCGTCTACACCCTTAAACTACAATACCATGTTGCCTCTCCCTATAAAGATGCTCAATATGTTGATACTTGCTAGAATTAAAAATGAAAATGAACACTAATAATAGAATGATGGTAGACTGATATATCTATCCATTCACAGAGTTGACATTAAGCAGCAGTAAAATATTTCTAAAGAATTACGGAATTGACAAATACTTAGGAAATAATGATGTAACACATGAGAAAGAACAGGTTAAAAAGCAATACGGTTGACCTTTGAACAATGTAGGTATTAGGGGTCCCAATTCCCCAGGGAGCTGAAAATCCACACATAATTTTTGACCCCCCCAAATCTTAGTAGTTGCTTACTGTTGACCAGAAATTTTACTGATAATATAAACAATTAACACACATTTTGTATGTTATATGTACTATATACTGCATTCTTACAATAAAATAAGATAGAGAAAAGAAAATATTAAGAAAATCATCAGGAAAACACATTTATAGTACTCCACTGTTATTTATTGGAAAAAATCCACATGCAACTGGATCTGCACAATTCAAAGTGTGTTATTCAAGGGTCAACTTGTATACCGTATATTTGTGCATCTCAACTTAAGAATATATATTAATACACATATTAAGACATGCACATACAAAACTCAATTTTCTACAAAAATAAAATCTTAAACACACAAAATTTGTGAAATATAAAGCAAATTTAAAAGTAAAAACTTTATTAGTGAATATAACTAAAAATCTTCTTGACATAGGAATTTAAGTTACTGTTAGAACGTAACATTACTTACTTTTTTTATCTGATGAACTACTAAAATCAATACCGCCAAGGCCTTCATTGCCTGTAGTTGAAGTAGCCGCAGTGGTTCCCAAAGTCAATCCTAACGCATTCTGTCCAAGTCCTACAAATAAGCCAAATATAATTTACAAAGTTCACTGGAAGTCTTTATATTGATTTTCCCTTAGAGACCAAAGCTCTCGAATACTTTTAAGTTGGATCCTATTTTTCTTCTTACTGGATTTAAGCAAATAACAAGGAGTAAGTCTGGAGCTGGATTCAATAGTATATGTAGTTTGGATAATGTAATTTTAATTACTTTTTAGGTAATTTTTTTAAGTGTAGTTGATGCACAACGTCACATGAGTGAGTATACAGCAGTGATTTGACAAGTCTATACACTATGCTATGTTCACGAGTGTCACTACCCCATATAACCTTTTTACAATACCACCAACTATATTCCCTAGGCTATACCTTTCATCCTTCTGACTTACACCGTAACTGGAAACCTGTACCCCGTGCTCCCCACCCTCACTCACCTTTGCCCATTCTGCCTATCCTCCAAACCTACCCTGTCTAGTAAACATCAGTTTGATCTATATATTGATGGGTCTATCAATTTTTCTTTACTAAAAAGGTCAGAGTGTATCTGTTAATTCAATATACGTGAACATATTAATTTACTTGTTTTTTTAAACCCTCTCTTAAAAAAGCAGTTTTAGTTTGTTTATTTTCAGATGAATACTTCTTGTCTTCCAATCAGGCTTTGGAATTACATACTTTTAAAATAATCTAGAATTGGATGTGTTAATTCATTTGATGGGCATTTACAATGTGCATGTATATATGAAATCATCATGCTCCACACTTTAAATATTTTATAATTTTCACTTCTCAATTATACCTCAATAAAGCTGGTGATGGATAAATTAAATAATCTAATAATGATCTGTAAGACTTCAGTATAACATAAAGCAAATAGTTTTACTATTAAATTTTAAACTGATTGGTGGAAGCCTTACAGTTCAAATATCATATTTCATACTCAAAGCATTTTTAACAAAACTTTAATGAACAAAGTAGACTTCATTTATTTAAATCCTACCTCACTGACAAAAGGAATTGAAGGCGCTAGACTACATAGTTAATCTTAAGTCAATAATGTATGTTTGTGAATCAAGCTGCAAAATTTTAAAAACCATGCATTGGTAAATCATCTAAGTCCATGCACACCCAAGCTGACACAACTGTGGCTCTTTTGGACAAGATGCTATCTACTTTTAAAACAGAGGAAACAGTAGGATGCACTGGGTAAGAGCATCGGATAACTGAAAACTAGATTTAAATACTGGCAATGTGTGAAAAAAATACAGCTTACTGTTAATTGTTTTTAAAAAGTCAACAGCATCTTTAGGTTAGAATAGCCATAAATTAAATACTGACGTGTGTCTAGAGCCTAACAAAAATTAGAATAGACCTAAAAACTCATTAGCAGAGCAAAAACAATCCTCTACCTCCCCTTTCTATTAATTTTGTGTTCTGCTCTCATAGGAATCTTTGGGAAGGATGTTTAAGTACTTATCCTGCAAAGAAACGTATGTTATAGTCATCCAGAGATTTGGTTGTTAGGGACATTTTGAATACCTACAAGGTTAGACAATAGTGACAAAGATAAATATTCGAAAGATCAATGTAAACTTGAACACTACAAATTTTTAGAGGTTATCTTCACCAACTTTTTTCCCCATTCACTGGCCCAGAGTTCCTTCATTAAATTTAGTATCTGAACAGAGCACCTGAAAGAACCCTAAGTTTAAAACACCAGGCCATACTCCATTTCTCCCACACAACCAAGTATTAGACATTTATTAGGTGTTCAGTAAAACTTCTGAAATTAAATAGCCGTTGCAAATAAACATATGTATTATTGGAAATTCTGTGATTTCAACATCTTACTAATTTTTCCTAACTAAATCGTTAAACAGAAATTCTTGATGTTATACTGCTATCTGAGATCATTACACAATGTTTTCATATCAGAGGAAAGCTTTTCTCACTGCTACATTATATTATTGTATTACATTATATATATTCTATCATGTTTACTCTATTATTTATTTCCAATATTCAAAACATCTGGAGAATCCTTAACATGAAACTAATTTCAAAATAAGCATGAAATGAAAAATCAATCCAAGATAGAAAATATTAAAGATTCTCTGCCTAGAGAACTGATACTTTAGTCTTTTTTGCCTGACTGTAATGAATTTAATACAGGTGTTCTAAAACCTTGCCTTCAAAGCATGCTAATACCCTTTCAGTCTATCTGTAATGGAAAGCCATTCTTAAAACCAGGACTTACAAGGTCAAGTTGTTTTACAATGAACTTAGATACTCAATGATCCAAGACTATGCAACTGCCATTTTTAAAAAGACAAGTTTCTCTAGAATAGTTTACTACAGGCTCCTTCAACAGGCCCTTCTTTGGGGCCTTTTGTTCTTTATCTAGTCAGTCAATATTGAGAAGCAGAAAAATGTAATTCTACAATGTGGCTAAGATGTCCAATTATGTATGGAAAACATTTTATAATTCAGTTTTCATACTAAACGAAAAACAGACAGGTTAAAGAGACAAAGTGACCTGTTCAAAAGGTCAAAATACAAAGTAAATTTTAAAATAAATATTTACAATTTCGGAAAATGAATATCAATTACCTGATGTTGCTGTATTTGAACTCTGGAAAAGTGAACCTCCCAAACCAGCTAAGGCTCCACCTAAGGAAAGGCTTGTTGAGGAGCTAGTAGTTGTGGCTGTTGTTCCACCCAAATTATTTAGGGTAAATCCTGTAGATGCTATAAAAAGTGAAATTTTAAGGCTTTAGAAGGAAACATCATTTCTAAGAACACCAGAAAAACTACAAAACATGTCCAACAACAACAAAAAACCAAAAACAAACAAATCAGCCAACCTGATATCCATGATAAAATTCACACTTGGGAAAAACTACTCACTAAAGATAAAATTATATATATATATATATACTTAAGAATAAAGAAAAATAGTACCTTCAAAGCAAAAGCTAGTGACAGGAATAAGAGTTCTGGGTAATACTAGAATGGTATCAGGTAACTGATTCTGGATTGTCATAAAGAGTTTTCAACCCAGGATACCAATTTCGCCTTCAAAATGGAATGAATCCTAAGCCAGGCAAGGTTTATACAGACTCCTTATCCTTTCTTGTCATCAAAATACTCCTTGAAAACAAAGTGGATATTAATAGTTTTACATTTTACCTCTCACCTGGTCCCTGCTTTGCTCTGTAAATAGAGACCAACTTCCAAGATGGCCCCTGCTGCCATTTAGTAGGTCAAAATTGCTGAATGATTGAAATAAAAACTTTCCAAAATCACTTATCTTTAATAAAGGTGGATATCTATATTCATGAGCCAAAAACAAAATAAAATTCAACCATAAAATGTCACTTTTTGCATTCTGCCTCACCTGATGGAGTTGATGTCAGAGCAGATGAAAGAGTAAGACCACTAGCTGAGGTAGAAGTAATAGGTAGAGCAAATGGTGTGGCAGATGCGGCAGGTTTTGTGAATCCTAAACTGAAACCTGTTGTAGACGTAGACGTAGTGGCTGGCGTTCCTGGGTCAAACAAACAGACAAATCCTATTTTATCATAACTGTGTATGTATTATACCAGTTTCGATTAGGATCCCTAAAAGTTTGTGACCCTACTTTTGTAGATAAAAGAAAGATTTATGTATTTGTATATGTATGAAAGAGGAAAACATAAAAGTTGGGACCAAATCATACTGAATACTTAAAACATGACCCTGTGATTTAAGAAAGGCAAAAATCAGTCCAATCAATGTGGTAATATTAAAATCCAATTTTAGTTCTACCCCTGGATTTACCCAAAACAGCATTTATCCTTCCTTTCTCTATTCTTAGCAGAAAGATATTCCTCCCCTCCAAGGATATTTGACCCATTCTCCACTGCTTCCTCTTCCTTCTGTTTCTGTCAGCTCCTGCTACCACACCTTTCAGACTGCTTTTGTCCATCTCCTTCTTCCATCCACTTCTTAAATGATACTGCCTACAGCTCCAGGCCTGCTCCCATACTTCCTAACTGCAGATTTCCAACTACAGGAACATGAGTCTAAATGTACACCTATCAGAGCCTCCATTGGTTAGCTTTACTTGGATATCTCTTCCCTCTGCACCTCTACATCTCTCTATACAAATACTTTCCCGAATCCCCTGCCATGGTCCACTCAGTTGCTCAAGCCAGAAACCATATGACCCTGAGGTCCCTTCCTCCTGTATTCTATTAGTCACAAATCCTGTCAATTCTACTGCAGAAATATCCCTGGAGTACAAGCATCCTCAAAAACACTAGCTCAGGGGCACCAGGGTGCTCAGTGGTTGAGTGTCTGCCTTTGGCTCAGGTCATGATCTGGGAGTCCTGGGATCAAGTCCCACACCAGGCTCCCTACAGGGAGCCTGCTTCTCCCTCTGCCTGTGTCTCTGTCTCTCTCTGTATGTCTCTCATGAATAATAAAATATTTAAAAACAAAAACAAAAATCCTTAGCTCAGGTCATCTCCCTCTCAAGAACTATTATAATAACCTCTTAATTTGTTTCTGTGCTATCAGCCTTTCTAACCTTTAATACATATGTTCTTGGAATTAGTTCAGTTACTTTGAAAACAAGAAAACACACACACAAAAAAATAATACTCTGGTGATTCTCCCTGACTGAAAGCTCTCACTAGCTCTATACTATCTCTACAGTAGCATCTAAAGGCCTGGCACACAACCACCTTTCCTATCTAGTCCTAACATACTCCTCACTTCCCCTCTCCCTACTATTCCCACTTCTGAATCCTAACTCCAAGAACCAAGTTCTTTTCCTATTCCCTTGGATCCCTTTATGATTACGCCTTTCCACTCCTCCATCAGCAATGTTTCCTGTCCCCAAAATAAATTCCTGCTTTTTTCTTCCTCTGCCTTCCTTGGTGCCTTTCATTTATCTGTTAGAGCATATAAGAACATATTACTATACCTGCAAATCACCTTCACCTTATAACCACGAACAATGCCTTGTTCATGCAACTCAGCATTTCTTGACATCATCAGTACAATTCTCACCATCAGTACCATCACCACACCTACAGCTAATACGAAATGTTCAAAGTATTATGTATACCTAAGGCGAGAATCAGGAAGTAGTAGCTGCTTAAAAAAATTTAAAAATATATATATATATAATGACTTGCATTTTGGATTCTCTTCAAAGCACTAAGCAGCTGCCAGAAATTAAAACTTCTGGATTGCCCTTACCACAACCAGAAGTTCCTGCCAGGATACAGTGCTTTAAAATCCTGTAGAGGTTCTACAATCTCAGAAAAATAAGAGAATCCAAATGCTTCCCCCTGAAGCCAATCCTGTCCAAATCTCTAGTAGTAAATAGATGTGTTACGCTTTCTGCTAATAACAGGTGAGTATCATCCAAATGAAGAAACGCTACCATCTTTAGTTTATTTCAATTTTTTACTTAATTTTACTTAATTTTAACTGAGTTTCCTCACTGTCCTTTCACTCATTCATTTCCTTTGACATTATTAACTGCCATCCTACTCACTCGCATCCTCTTTGGCATATCACTACAGCGAACAATGATGTTTTGGGGCTGGAAGGGAATCCAAAAACTTTTTAGTACAATACATTCATTTTATAGATAACTAAAAGCTGCCAGATACATGACTACCTAAGACCTCACAATGATTTGAGGTATAAGCAGGGTTTAATTCCAAGACTTCTGGCCCATAGTTTGTTGCTTCCCCCCACCTCCCAAAAGGACTCAAATGACTACAAAATACAATGTGAAATAAATCTCTACAGAAAAAGCATTTCTGTATTTAAGGTTTCTTTCTGAATTAAAAAGTCATGGACTTTTTAAAAGACTCCAATATCAAAAGGTTCTGTGGTGAGTCAGTGTCTGTGATCTATACCCCAGCTCTGTGAGATTTAAAGAGTAGAAAACCACAGATCTGGGATCTTTCCTCAAAAATTCTTACCCAGAGTTAATCCTGTAGTTATAGTTGTTGCTATTCCTGGGGACAAAAAGAAATAAAATTTAATCGTCAATGGAAAATGGGATATTTTGGGGTTTATCACAATGGCAAGACTTGGAGTCATCCTCAGAGTGTAATAACACTACAACAACCAGTATCCTCCACCATAACCACTAATACAAATGTTCTTCCTATAGCACTGGCTTTCATATTACAGGCTGTATATAATTTGATAAATTAGGGAATATTTATAAATGCAAACAACTCCTGCTTATAACAACACTAGGCAAGGAGGAAAAAAAAAGCTACTCCAAGCAAACACTGGCACACAGAATTGTATCAAGTAGCTCACTGGCTGGTCTATTTACTCCTGCAGTTCTTACATTTTCTATGTGTGGCTGTGAAAAGTTGCAACTCAAAGCTAGAAGGTCAATGCAAAAAGCAGTAACAGAGACCTAGAGACCCTGAGGGTAGAGAACAAAAGAGTAAAGAAGGAAGTAAACGTTTTAAACGGGGATCCCTGGGTGGCGCAGCCTGCCTTTGGCCCAGGGCACGATCCTGGAGACCCGGGATCGAGCCCAACGTCGGGCTCCCGGTGCATGGAGCCTGCTTCTCCCTCTGCCTGTGTCTCTGCCTCTCTCTCTCTCTCTCTCTCTCTCTCTCTCTCTCTCTGACTATCATAAATAAATAAAAATTAAAAAAAAAAAACTTTTTAAACTGCAGCACCAGTGAAAGGTATTTTTAGTAACAAAATATCTTCAAGTATTAAAAAACAAACAGGATTTTATTATTGAAACGTCTACCAGAAAACTTGACCTCTTGCCCTTTTCCCATTGAAACAATTGTTTTAATAATACAAAAACTTAACATATCTCTAAGGAAGGTAAATTATGTTATAGCAAGACAGGATCTGCTGGTCCTACATATGTAAATTAATTAATGTCCAAATTGGTAAACTTATCTTCACTAAGGTAAAACACCTCATTATATAATCTAATATAAAAACTAATTTACTATATTTAAAGAGGTATGTCTTCTTTGTGTCAAAGTATACTCCAAAAAAAGTTATTAAACAAAGAGAGATCTTATTTCTTTAAATGTATTTTCCTTTTTCAGATTTTTTTTTAAGATTTTATTTCTTTTTTCATGAGAGAAAGAGAGAGAAGCAGAAGCAGAGAGAGAGAGAAGCAGGCTCCCTGAGGACCCTGGGATCATGCGCAGAGCAGAAGGTAGATGTTTAACCAATTGAGCCACCTAGATATCCTATTTATTTATTTTAGAAGGAGAGCTTGAGTGTACAAGCGGGGAGAGCAGAGGTCTAGGAGAAGAGAGAGAATCTAGGGAGACTCTCCACTGAGCCTGAACAGGGCTCATTCCAAGACCATGAGATCATGACCTGAGCAGAAATCAAGAGTTGGATGCTTAACCAACTGACCTACCCAGGCACCCCTAAATGTGTGCTTTCCTTCTTTATATTAAAATGGATTATAACCAATGTTAGGCCTATCACTGGCCCTTAATTCCACATCCCTCTATATTTTTTCATCATACTATTTACCATTTTTTAGATCTGTCGCCAATGACAATCCTTGTAAAGGAAAGAGTTATAAAAGAGAACTTAAAAAATAATACCCATACCAACTCCCTGCAAGTGGGACAATCCTCCTTACCTGTATTTGTTCCTCCTAGAGTGAACCCAGTGGTAGGTTTTGATCCAAAGAGCCCAGTTCCAAAACCACCCGAAGGAGCAGATGTAGTTGCAGGAGTTGCAGTGCTTCCAAGAGTTCCAAAATTGAGCCCCACAGAAGTGTTGCTTGTTTATAAAAAACACAAAAAAAGTCTACTAGAGCCAGTATTTCCTTAAGAAAAATAAAAACTCTTCAAGATTAAGTACCTTCTTTCATTTAACATATTTAATATATCTCCATAGAATATAAAAGGGATTAACTATTTTTAACCAATCAAATTCAAATATTTTCCTGTTCTCTTTTAAAATAAGTACACACAAAATTAGTCTCAAAAAATGAGACTGAAAAAAAAATGAGACTGGTCTTCAAAAAAAGCATAATCCATAACAATTAAGATTTCAGGTCCCAAATAATCATAAACAGTATCACACATATACTGCTTTCATAAGTTTTATTAAAAGCTAGCATACTTTAATATGGCCACAAGGAAATCCTATGAATGTAGGTCATTTTCCCCTTACATGACTCATGTACAGTTCATATCTCTAAATTCACCTGTTCTTCCCCAACTACTAATGATATGAGGAAAAATAAAACATACTCAGAAATAGAAAAGTTATCCTAAATTCCCCTTGCCACCTCTCTGTTACTTATCACCATATTCACGGAGTAGGGCGGGGGAGAAGGGGTTGCAGTTAA
Organism: Nyctereutes procyonoides; assembly: GCF_905146905.1. NCBI lineage: Eukaryota > Metazoa > Chordata > Mammalia > Carnivora > Canidae > Nyctereutes > Nyctereutes procyonoides. The sequence goes on along the minus strand of NW_026575033.1, from coordinate 5,927,245 downwards.
AACAGCACCAAAACAGCAATAAGAACTGGAGTAGGGGTGGGAAGAGGAAGAAGACTAAACATAACCTGGCAAGAGTAAAATGCAAAGTAAGATTACCCTCTATCCAGATTATGTGTTCATCAGCAGAAATACACTTTAGAGTTTTTGAAAGCTTAAAAAGAACAGCTGATAATAACAACTGATGTGAACAAAGTTCACAACTTTCAACTGTTCTCATCAAAACTCAGGGACTCATATTTGCTATCTACAGTGGGAGAGCAAATTATAAAAATAGAAAATCTTGACAATTTGATGCTCCAAAAATTGTGTGGAGGAGTCAAGAGAGATTATAACAACACATAACATAATGGGAGATCCATTCATCCTATACAGGTTTCTTTATTAGGTCGGCCTGCTCTTCCATACAGACACAATCTCCATAAGAGAAGCCAAGATCAATTTTAAAAAGCTTAAAAGTCTGAGACATTTCAACTTAAGGAGGCAGCAGTGTTCCAGTACCAGCTCCCCAATGTCCTGGGCCCTGTGTTACATCACTTAGCCTTTTTGATCCTCTAATTCCTCGTGTGCAAAATGGGAATAATAGTGCCCACTTAACAGATGTTTTGCAATAGATTAAGAAATTATGCATGATGAATTCACTTAATAAATGTTGTTACTACTTTCGTCATTAGGAACACTTATAAATTCAACTAAACATATTATATACAAGGTATTATGCCAGCCAAGCACTGTGAGAACAGAACTTGAATCAGTCATCAAAACTGAGTAGGAGGGGAAAAAAGGGAGCATACCCTAAGTTTATCACTTATTTTAAAACAAGCTCTATGAGCATAATAGGTGTGTGAAGTACAGAGGGTTAGCAGGACAAGGCTCCAAGGTCTCACCAACAAAGCACAAATCTTTAAACACTTAATCTACTGAATTAAAAGGGTATTTTAATAAACACTGGCAAATTCTGAAGACCCCAAATTAAGAAAATGGTTATTATGCTCTCCTTCCTCCCAAATAATTCACTGATCCCATTTGATTTACTGCTATTCCACAAATATACAAAAGATGTACAGTTAAATTATGTATTTTAGGCAATTAAAATACCTAAAATTTCTTGACAACTTAAGATAACTGAAGACACTATGAAGTGTTCATAACTAAAGGTGAAAACATTACCAAAGAAATACATCAAAGTGGTATTAGAAAAGCAAAAGAGAACTTCCTCTGTGGCAGAGAAATTTACTTACTTCAACAAAAGGTACCCCAGACAGGACCAATTTTTGCCTCAACCCACTATTATCTGCCAATGACTCATCAGAATGTGTTACAGAAAAGCCAAGTTGACTCCAGCAGGTCAGGAATAAGGTTTTAACTTCTCCAGCATGCCCTAATGTGGACTTAAAAAGTAACATTTATCGAACACTTATCAAGTGCCAGATATGATGCTAAGTACTCTATACGCTTTACCTCATTCAACAACTCAGTGAGATAAATATATCCCTTTTCCAGATGTGGGAACTGAGGCATGGGGAGTAACTTTGCTAAAATTATTTACTTAAGAGACCAAATCACCAGATGGCACTTGGGGCAGTTAGGTCTCCAAACCAGTACTCCACCAGACAAGTGTTAGACTGTCTTTCCTTTCATTTATCCAAGCCCTTCTAAAATTTTTGTTTTTGTTTTTGTTTTATTTTTTAGATTTTTTTAATTTATTTATTCATGAGAGACACACAAAGAGAGAGAGAAGCAGAGACACAGGCAGAGGGAGAAGCAGGCTCCCTGCAAGGAGCCCGATGTGGGACTCGACCCCAGGTCCCCAGGATCACACCCTGAGCCGCAGGCGGCACTAAACCGCTGCGCCACCAGCCAGGGCTGCCCAAATTTTTGTTTTTTAAATTTTACTTAAGTAATCTCTACACCCGGCATGGGGCTTGAACTCACCATCCAGAGATCAAGAGTTGCATGTTGTTCTGACTGAAGCAGGCACCCCTTATCTAAGCCCTTCTGAAGACTGTGTACATGTTTATAGCTGATCACTAATAAATCTTTTACTCATTCACCAAATATTTATTAAAGTCCTCTCCAGAGGAGCTGTCATAGGAATTGAGAATAGAGTGGTAAATAAGACTCAGATTCTGACTTCAGGAAGTTTCCAGTCAGAGAGAAAGAGATTAACCAATCATTCATTCATTCAAAAAATGTGTGCTGAGCTCCACTGTGTCTACAGAAAAAAAAAAAAAAAAACAGTATGAAAAGGTATTCGCTGTCATGGAGCTTCCATTCTATTGCTGGGATCAGAAAGTAAGTCTATAAAAAACACAGTAAACTGATACAATTGTGATAACTATGTTACAAGGTACAATGAGGATGGAAACCTCCTCTACATTTGCAGATCTAGAGACCTCTCTGGAGATGTCAACATGTGAGTCCCAGAAGTATACACCAGCATGGTATACAAGGCAGGAGGTGGGAGAATTCCAATCAGAGGGACCTGCCCCCAAATGGGAAGCGGTTTGGCCAAGCCCAGCTGAGAAACTGAGAAAATGCACTAGTTGCTACAGCAGCATTTTTCAACCTAAGATTAGGAGCCATTAGGAATATAAGATCAATGTAGCCAATCACAATCAGCATTTTAAAAAATGAAATGGAACAGAACAGAAAATATCAAGATGCATCACATAAAGTAAGGGTAAATATCTTTCTTTGAAACTCTGTTTCAGTTATTTCTTTGTACTGGATAATGATGTAAAATTATTTTTTTCATAGAAGGTCTGTATTACTGAATTGGAGCAAACTGAAAGGAGGAGATGGGCTTAGAGTGAGTCTGAAGAGATTCCAGAGTATTTGGGTCTTATGTGTAATGGTAAGATTTATTTTTACTTCATTCCAAGGATAATGAAAAATCATGAAAGGTAGGCAATGGGAATTTTAAAAAGTGACTCTGACTATAATGTGGTAAAAAAAAAAAAAAAAAAGGACATCAAAATAGATTTTTAAGATGGCAACTGGAATTCCACTGAATTAATCAAAGCGGGAGATGAGAAACAGTTGTCATCAAATATGAGAAGGGTTACTGGATGAAAACCTGAAAGAAATCCTAAGTGTTTTCATAAGAATGTAAGCTTAAGGAGAGCAGGACCCTAATTTATCTCATCACCTAAGACAGTCTAGCACACAGGAGCGTGTTCAATAAATATCTGTCCATGAATGACACAAGCTTGAAACAGGGTGGTGGCCCTGGAAGCAAAGCCAATGGGAAGTCAATTATCAGGCCTTGTTAATTAAGTGTGCAGAGGGATCCACAAGTGGATGTTAAAGGAAATCCCCAGATTTTTTACCCGACTATGTAGTCTCTGCCCCCTCCCCCTTAAAACAACAAAGGTATTTTTGCCTTTTTAATCTGCAATCATATCCCTTAAGCTTCAGGCGATACCTTGAAACACTTCCTGTGCACACCTCTTGATTGAATGAACTCCACCTCCATCTTTAAAAGACTGAATTCTAAAGATGCAATCTCTCACCACGAAGCTGACTTTTAGCTCTTCTCATGGACTCTTTCTGGACCTCTGCTAGCTGTACGTACGTCGTCACCGCCCGAAGCGGTGGTTCAGCAGGTTGCACAAAAACGATAAATATGCTACCGACATTTTTTCGGTATCAGCAGAAGACAATGGGAGTCATCACGACACGGCTCTCACGTATGCTAATCTGCACAAAATGTCCAAAATTACCACCAGTGAATGCTGCAAAACTTGCTTAGAACAGGAGAAAAAGCAGCAAGAAAGGATACGGTTCCGTGAGGTACGAAGGTTCGAGCTCGTTTAAAATACCACGAAATCATTAAAGCGCTGGGATGTCCAAGACCCTACCTACACCCTGCCACGCACGGGAACTGAACTACCAGAGGTGAACCTCTAATTGCCCTCCTCAAAATGTTCTCTAAATCGTCGTGCTCCGCACGCCCCGAGTAAGCCAGGACGCCGTTCACACGCCTCTGCCTCAGACTGCCGGACCGCGCGGCGCGGGCTCGGCGGGAGACCCCAGGCCCAGGCCCTTCCCGCAGCCAGCGGGAGGGGAGAGGGACGGGACGGGCCCGCCCACCCCGGGCCGGGAAGCTGAGGAAGGGCGGTTACCTAGACGCCCCCGTCCCGAAGGAGAAACCGCCGCCGGCGCCGCTCCCGCCAGCGGCTACGGTACCGGAGCCCAGCGTGCTGGTCCCGAAGGAGAAGCCCGTGGACATGGCTGCGGAGGCTCGGCGCCGTCGGCGAGCGGCGAGGGGTGCGGGACGCTCCTCTCTCAAAGCCGAGGCCGGCCGAGCAGCATCGCTCGGGCCCAGGGGCGACCTGGCGGGAACTTCAAGCCCCGGCCGCGGACTGGACAGGGCCCAAGTGGGTGGGGCAACCACCCGAGAGCACGTTCGGCGCCCGCCGCGCGCGCGGAGCCCGCCGGGAGCGAGCCCGCCGCGCAAGGCACCCTGGGATGGGAGCGGGTGGGCGCGCCGCGCGGGGCATTCTGGGAGGGCCGGCGCGCCGCGCGGGGCGTCCCCGGACGCCGCAATCTGGGCGCGCCGCCGGCTCCCCGCGAAGGTGGGCGCTCCGCGTTAGACGCGAGCCCAGCCGTTTCCTTCGGCTCTGAATTGCATGCGCGTTGACGTAATCTGTACTTTATGGCTGCTGGACCTCTGTTGCTTCTGTCCTTACTGCTACCGGGGATGCGCGGAATCCCAGAGCGGGGAAGGCCCGATTGAGCAGTCCGAGCCCAGTGTGTGGTTGCTGCCGTCTCTTCCCCCGGAGAGGGACGGGGAGCTCTCCTGCGCCCTGACGGTCCGGAAATCGATCGATAATCATTCATTCATGCGCTCCGCAGTGTTCGGAGCCCGTTAGGCACAGGAAGGCTCAAAGAGCGGCCTCTGGGGGGCGGGGGAGGCGGTGCCCGGCCTCCTGGTGCTGCGCAAACCCCTGGAAGTCCGAGGACGTGCTCAAGTCCTCGAGGTGCTGCGGCGTGTCCCGCGGGGTAGTGTTGGCGAGCCCGGCCGGTCGCGGGAGGTGGCCCCCCGCCCCCCGTAGTGGCTGTCTTCTGACCTTGGGCTTGGCGTCGCTGACACCTCTCTGCTACCTGCTAGAGCAGCTACAAGGTGGAAGGGAGAAGTACAGAAACAAGCACGGCATAGTGTGGAATTCAAGGGTTCCCTGAGCAACCCTTAAAGATAAGAAAAATGTAGATTTAAGGAAGAGATTCCCGTGTTAGTGGTGCATTTGAGGTACTGTGATAATGTGGGTCTTTGTTTTTCCTTCAGGGATTATTACATTTCTCCCGCAAATGGGTTTTCCGGTCTGTGATTTCTTCCAATAAAATTCATCCCATAAGCAACCACCAGAGTTGCTTTCCTAAAACATAATTCTCACCCTTGCACTGCCTTGATGGAACACTGTATTCTGGCACTCATCCTCCATATGGCAAACATTTCTAAGCTCACCTCTCACGACGCCTCTTAATGCAGCTCTTTCTCCGGCGTTGAGGTTGGGCAGGCATTGCTGCCTCCTGTAGGCTGAACTGTATCCCTCCAAAATTCCCGTGTTAAAGCCTTAACCGCCAATGTGATGGTGTTTGAAAGTAGGGCCTGTGGGAGGTAAACAGGTTTAGATGAGGTCATGAGGGTGGGGTCCTCATGATGGGATTAATTCCCTTGTGAGAAGAGACATTAGAGAACTCTTTGTTTCTCCACTTCCGAGGAGACAGCTAAAAGGCATCCTTCTTAAGAAAAGAGCTGATGGGCACCTTGATCTCGAACTTCTTAGCTTCCAAAACCGTGAGAAGTAAATTTTTGTTGTTTAAGCCACCCGGTCTGTGGTATTTTGTTATGGCAGCCTAAGCACTTATACATCACCTCTGTATTTGTTTAATTAAGAAACTAAATAGCATTTTAAATATGGAGGTTACCATAAGAATAATTTAAAAGGAGACATATTTGAACTATGGTAGAAAGAAAGATTTCATAATGATTGAACAGGAGGAGAAAAAAAATATTGAGGGTTTTAGATCTTCAATGGTCTAGAGAATGCCATAAGTGATGACTAATAAGATGGTCAATAGGAGGACTAGAGAGGAAATCTAGGGTACTTTTGCCTGGGGGAAAAAAAAGAACCAGATGAGTTTTGGAAGAAGGTAAAATATGGCTCCCTACATCTTTTAATTCCATTCTTTCCAAAACTTTTGAAGAATATCAGACCAGCATAAAATTTGTAAGATCAAAATGCCTGGCACATGCAATTTATATATTAATTAACAAAACACGTAAGATTAGCTGGATGGAAAGAGCGTGCAAAAATGTAGTAGGGACTACTTTTGTTCATAATAGGGGAAAGGAGGGGGCCCCTGGGAGGCTCGGTTGGGTGGCTGCCTTTAGCTGGGGTCATGATCTCAGGGTTCTGGGGATCAAGCCTCACGTTGGGCTCTCTGCTCAGTGGTGAGTGAGCTTCTGCCTCTCCCTCTGTGATCTCTCTAGTTCTCACTCTCTCAAATAAATAAAATCTTTTTAAAAAATTGGGGAAACTGATGTGGGCTATATACGAATTATCTTTGTGATCATTCTGTAAATCTAAAACAGTTTTATTTATTTTGGGTGGGGAGATTTCTTTTTCTAATTTAAATTCAATTAATTAACGTGTAGTGTATTGTTTCAGAGGTAAAGTTGAGTGATTCATCAGTCTTATGTAACACCCAGTGCTCATTACATCACCTGCCCTCCTTAATGCCCATCATCCAGTCACCTCATTCCCCACCACTTCCCCTCCAGAAACCCTCAGTTTGTTTCCTGTGTTTAAGTCTCTTATGGTTTGTCTCTCTGATTTCATCTTGTTTTATTTTCCCCAGGTTCGTTTCTTTTCGTAACCAAGATCACGCTGTATGTTCTTTGATGTGTTTGTTGGAGATGTTCTCAGCCTAGAACACTCCTTTTATCTGTTATATATTCCACAGAATTAGTGTCACTATTCCGACTGCTTCATTCTATACTGTCATCATTATGGCCACTTTTGTGGACAGATTTGAGCACCAGGGCTGGAATTTGAGGGAAAGAGTGTCAGTTTGAGTCCGTATTGATTTGAGGTGAAGATGTGTTGACTTGACATTGAGCAGGTAGCTGGCAGTGCATGCTGACTCAGGCAGGAGGGCAGTTGGACTGTGACTTTGGGACCCACAGACCAATGGCATCATATGTGACCAGGATGTGGCTGTTTTTGTTCCTGGTCATGAATCCCTTTAACTTTTGTTTTTCTGAGAAAGTTTATCTTTCTATTCTGAATGAAAACCTTACTGGATAGAGTATTCTTTGCTGCAGATTTTTTTCCTTTTAGCACTTTCAGTATATCATGCCGCTCTCTTCTAGCCTATAAAGTTTCTGCTGAAAAATCCACTGATACTCTTATGGGGTTTCCCTTTTAAGTGACTGCTTTCCTTTATCTTACTGCTTTTAAAATTCTTTCTTTATCACTACTTTTGGCCATCTTATTTACTTTATGTCTTGGTGCAGACCTCTTTGATTTGGTTTTGTTTGTGGGCTCTCTGTGCCTCCTGGATCCAGATGTCTCTTTCCTTCCCCAGATTCAGGAAGTTTTCAGCTATTATTTATTCAAATAAATATTCTGCCCCCTTTCTCTCTCTCTCTCCTCTCCTCTCCTCTCCTCTCCTCTCCTCTCCTCTCCTCTCCTCTCCTCTCCTCTCCTCTCCCTTCTCTCTCTCCCTATCATGTGACTATTGTGTCTGACATTGTCACTGAGTTCCCTGGGTCTGTTCTCATTTTGCATATTTTTTCCCCTCTCATCTGCTCAGCTTGATTACTTTCCATTACTCTGTCTTCCAGGTTGCTGATCCATTCTTCTACTTCCTCTAGTTCACTGTTTATTCCAGGTAGTCTATTTTTAATTTCATTTAATGAGTTCATTATCTCTAATTGGTTCTTTTTTAGGTCTCCTATCTCTTTGTGGAGGGTCTCATGGAGATCCTGCATTCCTTTCTCAATTCTACCAAGTGTCTTTATGAGAATTACTTTAAATTCACTATCATAAATAAATAAATAAAATAAGTAAATCACTATCAGACTTATTACTTATCTCCATTTTGTTTAGATCTTTGCTGTGATTTTGTTCTGCTCTTTCATTTGGGACATATTCCTCTGTCTCCTCATTTTGTCTGTTTCTGTGTCTCTATGTGTTAGGAAAGTCAGCTATGTCTCCTGCACTTGAAAGTAGTGGCTTTATGAAAAAGAGGTCCTGTAGTGCCCCACAGTGCAATGTCTCCTTTTTACCAGAAAATGGTGCTTTGGGGATGTCTCCTGTGTATGTTGCTACAGGGGTGTCCTATTGTTGTGGCCAAGCTTTTCTTGCTGTCAGTACAATCTGTGATGGCTCTCTGCCTATTGTGGGTGGAGTCCGGTGTCTGGTGTTAGTGGGGCAGTCTGGGGCTGCCTTGGACTTGAGTTAAGTCAGACCAGATGTTTGCCAGAGGTAAAGTAGCACCAAACTGCAAGGAACTTTCCCTGTGTTGTCCCCTGAGAAGCTTTTATTAGTGGATAGGGCATGCAGTTAGAGTAGCTGCCTGCCCCTAGCCCACTGCTGGGGTCGCAGACAGACTGGTGTTTTGTTATCTTCCCTTCTCCTTAGAGAAAGACTCACTTTGGAGTGGTGTTGGCCTTTGTCTGGGATGCCTGCACACTGCCAGGCTTGTGGCACTGCTTTGATGGGATTTTGCCAAGAGTGTGTCGGAGGGGATGGATCTGTTTCTTGTGGCCTCTTGTCTGTGTCTGTGGAGAGTCTGTTCTTCCAGTCTTTGGGTTGCTTTCTGGGTCATTTGTATCAATGCAGGTGTTCTCTAGGTGGCCATGCCACACTAGGTAAGCCCAAGATCCTCCTACTCTGCCATCTTTCCAGCAACCCCTGCTTAAAAAACAGTTTTAAAAATACGTTTATATGGGACCCCTGACTGGCTTAGTTGGTAGAGCATGCAACTCTTGATCTCACAGTTTGAATTCAAGCCCCATGTTGGGTGTGGAGTCTACCTTCAAAAAACTAAGTGAATAAAATAAAAGTAAGTTTATAAAAGAAAATAGTGAGAAATATGATGTAGATAAAAGTTTGAGTTTTGGGGAAGCCACTCAAATTGACAAGCAAATTATTCTTTTAACTTTATAAAAGTTTTAGTACAGCGTTTCTTGTCTTGTATCTGGCAGATACAAGTTTGTTTATTTTAAAGATTTTATTTATTTATTCATGAGAGACACAGAGAGGGAGGCAGAGACATAGGCAGAGGGAGAAGCAGGTTCCCCATGGGGATCCTGTTGCAGGACTCAATCCTAGGACCCTGGGATCATGACTTGAGCCAAAGGCAGGCACTCAACCACTGAGCCACCTGGCAGATACAAGTTTAAATTATGCAGCAGTAACCTCCAAGATGCTACAGAGAGGAGCACTACTGAGATAGATAGTGGACCACTTAACAAATAGTAGTGTTACCATCTATTACATGGCCCTAGATACACTGAGTGCGAGACTGGACCTGAAATACCTTTTTTCATATACCTTCTTCTGTTTGTCCTATTAGCAAAAAAGAAAACACTTTTCATCCTTTGTTCTACAGAAATAAATCTCCAAAGAAAGCAGTTTCTATAAGCCAGTTGTTTGTTTATTCAATGGAAAGCCTGATAGTAAAATGTCGATATAAGCTTCATGCCTATTTAAGCCAAAAGCCTATGCAGCCAGGCAAAACCATAGGGCACTGGAATTTGGCTTAACCATCCTTATTTAGAGTACATATCCTATTCTAAAGGATGTTTCAAATATTCCTCTTTGACATTGTGGGACCTGAACCCATGTATCAATTCTATGTGAATTACTGTTTTCCATAGATGAAGCAAATGATTCAGATTCTAAATTACATAGCAAATCATCTTGCTTCCCCTTGTTTTTTATATTATGAGAATCATGCTAAGAAACCCCATCTTTTGCTGATTTACTGGCTGTATGGTGACATTGTTAATGTCATAATCAAACTGAATTATCTGAAAGGCAATAGCACTGTAAAAACTATTTTTTAAAGATTTTATTAATTTATTCATGAGAGAGACACAGAGAGAGAGAGGCAGAGACACAGGCAGAGGGAGAAGCAGGCTCCATGCAGGGAGCCTGACTTGGGACTCGATCCTGGGTGTCCAGGATCACGCCTTGGGCTGAAGGAGGCACTAAACCTCTGAGCCACCGGGGCTGCCCTGTAAAAAACAATTTAATTTTGACTTGCATTAAAATGTCTAAAAAGGTTTGTTTCCATGGTATGTTCAGATCAGGATAACTCTTTGAGAAGTATCATTTGAGAGGCTCTAACATAGAAAGGAAGTTGGAATTGAAAGTCTGTTTAAGAGGATCTGCAATATTTATGGTCTGATCCTCTGAAATAACCAAGAGAGAATTTATAATTTAGAGCCTATGTATAACCAGTTGACCTCTGTCTTGAATTTATAGATTCCTATCTTGAATAATAGATTCCTGGGAATCTATTAACTTTAAAGATTTAGGTAGTGTCCTTCCTTTTTAAAAATCCTATTAATTTTTCAAAAGATCTAATAACAAAATTTATGGAGAGATAGATCAATGAAAATGTGACAAAATGTCAATAAATGGTGACTCTACAAGAAAGATATATGGGTGTTCATTGTACTGCTCTCTCAACTACTCTACAGGTTTGAAATTTTTCAAAATAAGTTGGAGTCCAAAGCTAAAACAAAAGTTTCCAACAGTAGATCAGAACAGCAATGATCTGTTTCCTGATATAGCTTTTACCTATCACCCAAAAAATGAAAAAAAAATAAGCAATACAGGAAGTTTTACATGAAGCTAATTATATTTATTTATTTATAAGGATTTTATTTTTTTTAAGATTTTATTTATTCATGAGAAATACAGAGAGAGGCAGAGACATAGGCAGAGGGAAGAGAAGCCGACTCCATGCAGGAGCCTGATGCAGGACCTGATCCCAGATTCTGGGATCACGTCCTGAGCCGAAAGCAGATGCTCAACCACTGAGCCACCCAGGTGTCCCAAGATTTTATTTTTTTTAAGTAATCTCTATACCTGACATGGATCTCGAACTCCCAACCCCAAGATCAAGAGTCACATGACCTATTTTTTTTTCCACATGACCTATTATTGACTGAACTAATAACCAGGCAGACTGAAGCTAATTATATTTAATTTTAAATATGGTCATTTGTTTTGAAATTATGTCCTTCCTTTTGGTGAGTGTGGGATGGGACTCGAAAAGGTTGTTTTCATGACCTGATAATGATATTGAATAAGCATAAGGTCAGGAAAAGGATCTTGGCAATGTCAGCATAAAATAAATGAGGGAAGCTACCTTGTTGCCATTAATTTTCATGCTTCCCTTTTCCCTTAAAAAAAAAAATCCCAATTTTGTTCAAAGTGGCATACGTTTATTTACCTGTGGCCAGTTGAGTGTAGAGGAAGACTTGAGATTCACCCCAGGTATGAGTATGACTCATTTAAAGGAGTAGCTACCATATATCCCTTTTACCATTCTCCTCCTTCTTTCCTGCTGCCTGGGATTTAGACACATGGCTAGGTCATGGATAGCCATCCTGGTCTGTGAAGAACTTAAGAATGAAAGTGTTAGGAGGTGGGTGTTGGGTGTAGCAGAAGGGTGAGTGGGAAGGTATAGCAGAAAAATAGTATAGAGTCACCATACCAGCCATGGTTTGCCTGCCTTTAGACTTCTTTTAATTTTTTTAAAAGATTTTATTTATTTATTTGAGAAACAGACAGACTGAGCACAAGAAGAGGGAGGGGCAGGGGGAGAAGGAGAAGCAGATTCCACACAGAGCAGAGAGCCCACGTGGGGCTTCATCCCAGGACCCTAGGATCACAATCTGAGCTAAAGGTAGACGCTAAACCAACTAAGCCACCCAGGCACCTCTTCAGACTTCTTTTAAATTAAAGAAAAATCATCTTCTGTGTTAAGTCATCATAGTTGGGTCTCTGTTATTCATAGCTAAATTTAATATACCAATTTAAGTAGGAACCCACACTAAAAGATAAATGTTATATGTGCTACTGAAGAAACAGGAAATACCCAAAATGAACCAAGACCAAAGGACTATCTATAGGACCAGAATATAGTGATAAAGGCAACAACATAATAAATTGTTATCTAATCGTTATTTAATTGATTAGATTAGCTGAGGGCACAGTCAGGTTCTAGTTTCAAAAACATGGGAGCCAAAGAGGGAGAATGTGACTGCACTTATTCTCATATTTTAAGGAAACAAGTCACTATATCTGAAGGACTCAGTGTCCACTGTTATGAAGCAGTAATACATTCATAAGACTTCCATAACATGGACAAAATTTCCCTCAACCTCTCCAATTCTCTTTGATCAGTTTTCCCATAGCCTGGTTAGACCTCTTTTGGTTACAAAGAATAGAAACCCTCTCAAAGTAGGTTAAGCACAAGTGTGTATGTATGTGGGGGAGACACAGGAAGACAGAGTTGGTAGTCTTGTTATTGAGACATGGGAGACAAGCCTGGAATACAGAGAAGTTTGAAGTAAGTCTAGAAGAAAAGGAATAGCCAGACCTCAAGTATATCAGAAAGCAACAGCCAGCTCATAAGAAATGAACTGGAGAGGGTTACATTTATTTCAGAGAACTGAGAAGATCTGGAAGTCCCAGAGGATGGAGGAATGGTTAACTCCCTGAGTGCCCAAGGGAGACAGAGGGGCATTTGGGAATCTGCCACACAAGAATCTGAGAACTGACTCTCAAGGAGCAAAGGCTAGCAGGGAGAAAGTGAAACAAACTTGGCAAAACAGATTCCCCTCACTTCTGTCCCCACCTCCAAACCCACTATTATCAAACCTGGGGGGTATGGGGAAAAAGAAGCTTTGAATAGGATTAAGGGGTAAATTTATGTAAGATTGAACTCAGATTCCTAAAAATCTTATTTTTCTAAAACCCAGAGTAATAAGTACAAAGTTGTCAAGAGGTAAAGGGAGAGCCAACAAAGCCACCTAGAAGGGTAACTGTGAAGAAAAAAAGTGCTATTTCACCTCATAAGAATCCAGTGTTCAATGAAGGAATTACAAAGAACAGAACACAACCGACCATTGTATCAACCAGAGTGAATGGACAGAAAGACCAGATATGGATACAACTTGGGAAAATCATCAAGATTCACTTATGTAAAGGACTCAGAAAGTCACACAATCAGGATACACTGAAAAATGATGAGTACTTTTCTTTAAGATAGAATGAGGAGCAAACCTCCAAGTTCTCAACTCCTGAGGGAATGAGAACCACACTAACCTGCAAACATAGTATTTCACCCTCCCACCTAGTATGAGACGGAGGCATATTAGCTAACTTGGCTATGTGCACTTTGCTGGGCCAGGTACATGTCCTCAACTGCAGAGTTCTAGAATATATAATGTGATCACTTGCATACAGTGTATAATTCACTCAGATAAGAGCAAATGTTTCATCTATCATCCATTCCCCTTAAATTTCTGAACTCAGTGATAAAGAGTTAGAATGAGGATAGCAGGTATGCAAACATCTTCAGGGATGCATTCTTTTTTTTTTAAACAACTTTATTTTTTTAATTTTTATTTATTTATGATAGGCAGAGAGAGAGGCAGAGGCAGAGAGAGAGAGGCAGAGACATAGGCAGAGGGAGAAGCAGGCTCCATGCACCAGGAGCCCGACGTGGGATTCGATCCCGGGTCTCCAGGATCGCGCCCTGGGCCAAAGGCAGGCGCTAAACCGCTGCGCCACCCAGGGATCCCAGGGATGCATTCTTCTTAAAACACACATGCACACACCTATTATTTATTGAGGATTCATTGAGACCAGCTACAAGCTTGAACATTTCTTCTCATTATTTCACATAACTAAAACAAATAACTCAATGGAGAAGGTGATGGTAAGTACTACTACTTAAAGATAGATAAACTAAGAGAGGAATTAAATAATTTTACTAAACTCACATAGATAGTGAATAGCAAAAAGGAGATTTGAATTTAGATAGCTTTGATTCCAGAAAGAATTCTGATCATAGATTTCATCTTCTGCAATAATATACCTAAAAATAAAAGCTGAGAAAAATGAAAAGCTGTAGTCAAACAAAGTATTCTTGCTCTATTAGTGGCTTATGTTTATTTAAGAAGCACCCAAATTAAGAAGTAAAATTGCTTTTATTTTATTTTTTTAAAAATTTTTTTAAGATTTATTTATTTATGATAGACATAGAGAGAGAGAGAGAGGCAGAGACACAGGAGGAGGGAGAAGCAGGCCCATGCCGGGAGCCTGATGTGGGACTCGATCCTGGGACTCCAGGATGGCGCCCTGGACCAAAGGCAGATGCTAAACCGCTGAGCCACCCAGGGATCCCCGTAAAATTGCTTTTAAACATCTCATTAGATGGCAAATAGTAAACATAATTATAAAAGCAACAACATTTTAAAAATATGAAATGTTATCTCACATGACAATCATAGTATCAGACACCTCTTACACATTTTGTAGGGGAATTAAGTGTTTTCTTTTTAACAGTGTAAAAACAAACATTAAACATTAGGGAGAAATGAATCTAGGAGACTGATTCCTTATTATTTCAAAGCATCATGATTGTTTAATGTTTTTTGCATATTTGTTACTTTTAATGCAAAACCCATTTGGATGATGAAGTTATAGCTTTACACATCAAAACAAAACTAATCAAAGCACAAATATTTAAAGACTCCATAGAAAGACAGCGTGGCTTCTACACCATGTCTTGATAGGAACTTAGTTGGCATAAAGAAACAACAGGGCCCTCAGAAGGGGGCTTTTCCAGCAATAAAGCCTAAATTAGGGTTACTTGATATATTCCTATAATAATGAACCTTTAGGGCTGCCTCAAGGGGCTTCCCTGGCCCAGAAACACCACTATATTGGTACATCTCAATAGGATTTACAGATACATCACGATTTTGCCTGAATGACGACAATCTATAACATTTTTTTCCTTGCTCCGAATTCATGCTAAGTAAACTTCTCAAATGTAAAATGTCTGCATAGCTTTATAGGAAGAGAACGTGCAGATACTCATTACTGTTTGCTTTAAACTTTTATTTCTCATTGTCAGTGATTAAGTTGATATTTTGATATTTACCAGCCTAACCCTAAGAAACAGATCTCTTGTTGGCTGTCTGGTCTTCCTTCAGACTAGCCTCAGTGGACCCCTTCATTGAAAACTACAATTATTATAAGTCCCCTGTTTGCATAAGTGATGAGATGAAGAAAGTAGGAGATACTTAGTCTGTTTAATTTTATTGTGCTTCCACTTTTTAAGGAAGGAAAGGATTTAAGACCACTGGTACACATTGAAGTTTTCTTAAACTGGACCATATGCTTGATGAACATTAATAAAAATAAAACACATCTAAATGAATGAAACTCTTCTTCTTTCTAGTGTCTCTATTTCCCTTGAGTGAACTGCCCTTTTGTAGTGACACAGGAACTGAGGCTTTTTGTTTCTTGCAGTAATCACCAGGGGTAGAACTACTGACAGAGAAGCTAATGGCCTGGATCCCTTGGATCTGTGTGTGGTGCCTAACGGGGGCTTGTACTCAATCTCTGCTGCTGCTAACAAGACATCGTTCCCAGACTTCCTTGAGCCCATTTAAATGCACAATCCCCCTTTTTTGCAACGGGTTTGCCACCAGAACACAGGTGTCGTGAAAACCACCGCTAAACCTAAACCAAAATGGGAAAGGAAAAGACTCACATCAACATCGTCGTCATTGGACACGTAGATTTGGGCAAGTCTACCACTATTGGCCATCTGATCTACAAATGTGGTGGGATCGACAAAAGAACTATCGAAAATTTTGAGAAGGAGGCTGCTGAGATGGGAAAAGGCTCCTTCAAGTATGCCTGGATCTTGGATAAACTGAAAGCTGAACGTGAACGTGGTATCACCATTGATATCTCCCTGTGGAAATTCAAGACCAGCAAGTATTATGTGACCATCATTGATGCCCCAGGACACAGAGACTTTATCAAAAACATGATTATAGGCACAAATCAGGCTGACTGTGCTGTCCTGGTTGTTGCTGCTGGTGTTGGTGAATTTGAAGCAGGTATCTCCAAGAATGGACAGACCCGTGAGCATGCCCTTCTGGCTTACACACTGGGTGTAAAACAACTAATTGTTGGTGTTAACAAAATGGATTCCACTGAACCACCCTACAGCCAGAAGAGATACAAGGAAATCATTAAGGAAGTCAGCACCTACATTAAGAAAATTGGCTACAACCCCGACACAGTAGCATTTGTGCCAGTTTCTGGTTGGAATGGTGACAACATGCTGGAGCTAAGTGCTAACATGCCTTGGTTCAGGGGATGGAAAGTCACCCGTAAAGATGAGAATGCCAGTGGAACCACACTGCTTGAAGCCCTGTATTGCATTCTGCCACCAACTCGTCCAACTGATAAGCCCTTGCATCTGCCTCTCCAAGACGTCTACAAAATGGGTGGTATTGGTACTATCCCAGTGCGTCGAGTGGAGACTGGTGTTCTTAAGCCTGGCATGGTGGTCACTTTTGCTCCAGTCAATGTTACAACTGAAGTAAAGTCTGTTGAAATGCACCATGAAGCTTTGAGCGAGGCTCTTCCTGGGGACAATGTGGGCTTCAATGTCAAGAACGTATCAGTCAAAGATGTTCGTCGTGGCAACGTGGCTGGTGAAAGCAAAAATGACCCACCAATGGAAGCAGCTGGCTTCATGGCTCAGGTGATTATCCTGAACCATCCAGGCCAAATCAGTGCTGGATATGCACCTGTGCTGGATTGTCACACAACTCACATTGCTTGCAAGTTTGCTAAGCTGAAGGAAAAGATAGATCGTCGTTCTGGAAAGAAGCTGGAAGATGGTCCCAAGTTCTTAAAATCTGGGGATGCTGCCATTGTTGATATGGTTGCTGGCAAACCTATGTGTGTTGAGAGCTTCTCTGACTATCCTCCTCTGGGCCATTTTGCTGTTCGTGACATGAGACAGACGGTTGCTGTGGGTGTCATCAAAGCAGTGGACAAGAAGGCAGCTGGAGCTGGCAAAGTCACCAAGTCTGCCCAGAGAGCTCAGAAGGCTAAATGAATATTACCCCCAATACCTGCCACCCCAGTCTTAATCAGTGGTGGAAGAACAGTCTCAGAACTGTTTGTGTCAATTGGCCATTTAAGTTTAATAGTAAAAGACTGGTTAATGATAACAATGCATCGTAAAACCTTCAGAAGGAAAGGAGAATGTTTTGTGGACCATTTGTGGGGTTTTTTTTTTGTGTGTGCATGTGTGACAGTTTTAAGTTATTAGTTTTTAAAATCAGTACTTTTTAATGGAAACAACTTGACCACAAATCTGTCACAGAATTTTGAGACCCATTAAAACAAAAGTTTAATGAGAAAAAAAATTCACAATCCCTTCAAATCGTGATACAGGGGATCCCCAACAAAATGCTTATCATTCTATAGTTTGGCTTGCCAATTGTCAAACTCTCCTACAAAGATTCTTCCTAATTGACATTTTATTTATTGAAAGGATGGTCAAAGATCATCAGATATTAGAGAACAGTTGTGACATGAAAGTTAGAAACCAAAACAACAAACCTAGAAGGAATCTAGAGGGAATAAAGATAATTTGAGGAACAAAAATAAATTAATACCTAGAGATATGAGATCCACAAAATCAGAACTAAGTGCTACCAAAAAAAAAAAAAAAACCAATGGTAAAAGAAAACTGTATGTAACCAAATGAACTCAGTCTGGAAGGAACAATGTTCCATGGCAGTAGGCACACCTAGTGCTCGGATCTTGGATTCTATTATTATTGCAATGAAAAGGACTAGATCTCCTTGGAGAAACTGTTAATTCTAAGAGCTGGGGTAGAAAAGATACAAGATGAGACTGTGACATATTTTAGTGCCAGAAAGTAAGGAAGTGCTAAAAACAAAAACAAAAAAAGCCCCACCTATATTGATAAGGTATGTCAAAGGGACATAGGAGCCCAGGGAAAGGTTTCCTGATGGCCAAAGCTGGAACAACTCAAGCAAGAAAATAAGGAACTCTCAGATTATAACCAAAAGTATAAAATGAACATACATGAGTCCCTAATGATATAAACAAAAGATGGAATGAATGAATGAGAATAGAAAAGTATCTTGTGTGAAGAATTCCCAATAGTTTATATGTAGAAATACTGCCCTACAAGAGAAGAATTAACTCCCTACTCTGTAAAGTGTATAATGTGAATAGCAATCTCTTTCAAAAGAGGACACTACAGAAATAGGGGAAATAGTACCTTTATGGAGGAGAAACTTGACAAACATTACCTCAGTCAAATGATTAAGGTAAACATGAACAGTGATTAATTATGTTGGGGGTATGTACCCTTGATATGATGTAATAGAAATGGCATTTTATCTCTGGGATCTTCCTCCCCCAAATCCTTAACCCTAGTTTAACTATGAGAAAAACATTAGGCAAATTCCAACCCCAGGGCATTCTACAAAATACCTGACCAGTACTTTACAAAGCTGTTAAGGTTATAAAAAGACAAAGAAGGGGCAGCCCAGTGGCTCAGCGGTTTAACACTGCCTTCGGCCCAAGGCCTGATCCTGGAGACCTGGGATCCAGTCCCGCATCTGGCTCCTCGCACGGAGCCTGCTTCTCCCTCAGCCTGCATCTCTGCCTCTCTCTCTGCCTGTGTCTCTGTCTCTCTCTCTCTCGCCCTCTCTCTGTGCGTCTCTCTTGAATAAATAAGTGAAATCTTTTTTTAAAAAGTAAAATAAATTTAAAAATAAATAAAAAGACAAAATAAAAAACTATCACAGTCAAGATAAACATGACTCCTAAAGTAATGTGGTATCCTGGATGGAATTCTGGCACAGAAATAAGACATTAGATAAAAACTAAAGAAATCTGAATAAAATATGAACTTTAGCTAACAATAACATCCATATTGGTTCAATAATTGTGACAAATACACATTATTCTAGTAATAGAAGAAATGAGATATGTAAGGAGAAATGAGTGGGAACTGTCACCTTACCTTTTCAATTATTCTGTAAATCTACAAGTGTTCTAAAAATAAGGCCTATTTAAAATTTAAAAAGAGGACTTGGGCATTAAAAATATAACTGCAGCAATTAAAAAAATATCAAAAACAATGGACTATAAAGTTGCAAAAATTTCCCTGAAAGTATATTAGAAAGACAAAGGCCTAGAGAATAGGAATAAAAGGATAATAAAATCCTTTTATTATCAGACCAGCAGTTTCAATATCTGATAAAAGAAAAAGAAAAATAGGAAGGAAGAGCAATGAGCAAGAGGGAAGAAGAAAAAAATACAGAAAAGGAAAAAAGCGTAATTATCTTAGAAATAATACAAGAAAATTTCCCAGAATCAAAGCAAATAGTGTTTTTAGATTAAAAGAGATAGCATGTGCGAAATACACTGGATGTAAATAAAAAAGAAAACCAAGTTTTCTTATTTTAAAATTTCAGACCAAAAAGCTTCCTGAGAAAATAAAGCAAGGACATCCAAAGGGAAACCAGGAAATGATCAGATTTCCAAACAAATACCTTGGGAGTTAGGATGTGTTTCTGGGAGCTTTCAAAGCTCAAATTTTCTCCTAAGAGAAAATTTTTTTTTCAGCCCAGCATCTTAGACTTAACTAAACTATCCATCAAAGATGCCCTTCACTTTATTTCAGGAAGTCAATAAAGAGTATACTCCACCAAAACAAATCATAGCAAAGTAAGCAAATCAAGAAGAATAAAACATAAGATCTAGGAATTCAACATAAATACTAATTAGGACATTTCCCTAGTGGAGGATGAAAGGGAGTCCCAAAGATAATACGCGTTTGGTAGGCCCAGAGAACTAGAGCAGACTGGAAGAAGAGGAGAAGAGGCTCCTGGAGATATCTAGGTACCTCTGGAAGGATGTCTCAAGGAAAAACAATGGAACTGAGATTATCGGCCAGTGTTAACCATGAGGAATATTGAATCTGGTGTGAGACTAGTTAATACAAGAGTCAAACTAGGCTAAGTAAATGACTCCAAGATGCAGTTGAGCCAGGAAAAAAATTTTAATTATATAATAAAGGAAATGTGAGTAGAGTACTTAATTTGTATTAACAGTGAGCAGTATAAAAGAATAATAATGACAACATGAATGTGTGTTTAATTTTTAATTTTTATTTTATTTTTTATATTTTATTTATTTATTCATGAGACACAGAGCGAGCAGCAGAGACATAAGCAGAGGGAGAAGCAGAGTCCCCTCAGGTAGCCCGATGTGGAACTCAATACCTGAACTCCAGAATCATGCTCTGACCCGAAAGCAGAGCTTAACCTCTGAGCCATCCAGGCGTCCCGCATTTAATTTTTTTAACGTTTTAAAACTCTAGGAGGACAAGAGGTGGGAGAAATGTGAGTCTGAGAGCAGGGAAGTTGCAAAATAGCGAAATTCTGACCTTCAGTGAAGGAAGTAAACAGAGATTGTCTAAATCTGAAAAAAATGTCAAGAAGGAGTCCCATAACTATGTTACTTAGACACGTGGAGTTAAAAACAGGAAAAAGACAAAAATAAAAATGAATGCTTTAGGAAGTGGAAATGGTGATGAAGCATGGGATAACCAAATTTTGTTATAAGCTTATTGCTACTCTTGAACTTTTAAAACCATTATATGTTCTTTTGGAAAAAAGTTAAAATTTTCCACTTCATAGACTTTTCCCAATTGTCAAAATGTTATACTTACAGAAGAATGCATAAAGTATGTAAGTACTGTTTATAAACTAAAAATTCTCATTCTTTAAACACCACACTGTAACTACCATTCATACCAAGAAACTGAGTTCTGCGAGCAACTTAGAAGTTCTTATGCCCTTCCAATAGTAACCATTATCCTATTATAGGAATATATTCTTTTTCTTTATAGTTTCAGCATCTACATGTTCACCCCTAAACATAGGTGAGTTTTGCCTATTTTTGAAGTATAATACAAATGAAATCATACCATATGCATCATTTTGTGCCTTGTATCTTTTTTTAAAATTATTTTTTGAAGAACAAAAACCTAGTGTAGGGCCCAAAGCAGGGCTTGAACTCACTACCCTGAGATCCAGCATCAGATGATTAACTGACCCAGGTGCCCCTATGCCTTGCATCTTTTGCTCAAGCTTATGTTTGTGAGTTTCATCCTTGTTACATGTAACCGAAGATTATTCCTTTCCATTGCTGCATAGTATTCCATTTTATGACCATATCACCATTTACCCCTCTATTTTATTGTTGCTATTGTTTGTAGTTTTGGGCTATTAGAATGGGACTGCTATAAACATTATTATATGTGTATCCTATTTCTTATGCTTAAGGTTCTCTACAGTCCACATTTAGGAATGAGTTGATGATTCCTAGGCTATGCAATATTCCACTGTATAAGGGGATGATAAACTGTTTTCAAAAGGCTTTGTAACAAATTATACTCCCACAGCAACCATGGTCAGAGATTCCATGCTGCTACATATCCTTGCCAAAACATGTCACTGTCCACATTTTTGAATTTTCCTGATTAATAACAAAGTTAAATACTTTTATTTTTAAAAATATCTATTTATTTGAGAGACAGGGAGTGAGCAAGTGAGAGAGAGCTTGAGCTGGGAGACGAGTAGAGGGAGAGGTAAAAGCAGACTCCTTACTGAGCAGGGAGCCTGACATGGAGCTCGAGCTCGATCCAGGGACTTTGAGATCATGACCTGAGTCGAAGGCAGATGGCTAACCAACTGAGCCACACAGTTGCCCTCATATATTTATTGAACTTTCGGCTATCCTATTTTGTGAAGTCTTGTTCAAATGTTTTTCTCATTTTTCTGTGGAGCCTCTGTCTTTTTCTAATTTATTTGTAGGAATTCTTTATATTTTCTAATTTATTTGTAGGAATTCTTTATATTTTCTGAATATGATTCCTTTATATATGTTACACTCCAGTTGGTCTTTGTACTGCCTTATCATCATTTTTTTAGGAATAGAAATGTGCATTTAAATATTGTTCAAGGGATCCCTGGGTGGCGCAGCGGTTTGGCGCCTGCCTTTGGCCCAGGGCGCGATCCTGGAGACCCGGGATCGAGTCCCACGTCGGGCTCCCGGTGCATGGAGCCTGCTTCTCCCTCTGCCTGTGTCTCTGCCTCTCTCTCTCTATCTGTGTGATTGTCATAAATAAATAAAAATAAATAAATAAAAAATATTTAAAAATATTTAAATATTGTTCAATTTACTATCTACAGTGTTTTTATGGTCTATTTTAAATATTTTTCTCTAAAATAAAGTCATGAGACTATCCTTACCTACCCTCTGAAAGTTTATTATGCTGCTTTTCACATTTGGGTCTTGGCGTAAGGATCAAATTTCATCTTTTGACCCATATAGAAATCAAATTTTCCCAGCCCCATTTACTGAAAAGTCCATTTTCCCACACTGTTCTGCAATATCACATTTTTCATAAGTATCTATATATATGTGGCTTTATTTCTGGATTCTCATTCTGTTCCACAAGACTGCCTATTCTTGCAACATACCACTTTAATTACTGTAAATTTAAAATGGCTTGAAAATTCCTCTGGGAAAATCTTGCCTTCTTGTTCTTCCCCAGAATTGTTCTTAGTTCTTTACATTATCATATATGTTGTAGAGTCAGCTTATCACACATACGTACTGACAGTTCTCCCACGCTCCCACAATATATGCACATACCAAGCCTGTTAGGATAGTGATTGGGAGTGCATTGAATTTATAGATAGATTAGTTTGGGAAGAATTGAAATATTTTAAAATTGAGTCTCTTTTCCATTAACATAATGCATCTTTCCATTTATTTAGGTATTTTTGTGTGTGTGTTGGAGGGAGAGAGAGAGAAATTGTGATTCATCTATCTCTGTATATCTATCCATCTCTCCATTTGTGGAGTTTATAACATTCCCTATAAATATCTTACATATATTTTGTTAATTTTTTCATTGGCATTTAATATTCTTTTCATGCTGTGGCAAATATATCATTTTAAAATGCCATTTTCATCTTCTACTAAATTGGAACTTATATGCTGTTTCTATTATTGTATCAGTTACCCTAGCAATTAAAACAAACATTAACTCTTTTTTTTTTTTTTGAGACAGAGAGAGGGAGCGAGGAATGGAGAGTATAAGGGGAAGGGGCAGAGGGAGAGAGAGAGAGAGAGAGAGAGAGAGAGAGAGAGAGAGAGAGAATCTTAAGCAGGCTTGATCTCACAACCCTGAGAACATGACCTGAGCCAAAATCAAAAGTCAGATAGTTAACTGACTGAGCTACCCAGGCGCCCCTAAGCACAACTTGTTAAAGCTAAAGTTAACCAGCACTACTGCTCTTTTCTAAGGTGATGCAAGGATTCTAAAACACTTTATTTCACTCCTCAGTCATATATTTGAATTGTTTTTCAACTTTACAAAACTTTATTATTGTTGTCTTATGCAGTTAGTGTTGATTTACATTTACTCATTTCTTTACATTTAAAAAAACCCTTCATTTCTTTTGTGTCTTAGATCTTCCATCTGTGATCATATTTCTTATCCTGAAGTATTGTTTAGAACTTGCTTTAGGGGATCCCTGGGTGGCGCAGCGGTTTGGCGCCTGCCTTTGGCCCAGGGCACGATCCTGGAGACCCGGGATCGAATCCCACATCGGGCTCCCGGTGCATGGAGCCTGCTTCTCCCTCTGCCTGTGTCTCTGCCTCTCTCTCTTTCTCTCTCTGTGACTATCGTAAATAAATAAAAATTTAAAAAAATTTTAGAACTTGCTTTAATATGGGTCATGGCAAATTCAGTCTTTTTGTTTTTTTGGAAGATGTCTGAGGGTTTTTTCCCCTTACTCTCATTTCTTGAAAGATTTTTTCTCCTGGGAAAAGTGCTTTATTTTTTAAATTAATTTTTAAAATATTTTTTCTAAGTAATCTCTACACCCAATATGGCACTCAAATTTACAATCCTGAGATCAAGTGTCACATGCTCTATTTGATGAGCCAGCCAAGTGCCCCAGGGACAAGTATTTTGGATTGCCAGCTGTTTCTTTCTGTATATGGGAGATACCATTGCAGTGTTACATGACTTCTACAATTGCTAATAAGAAGTCAGCTGTAAATTTAATTGTTGATCTACTGGAGGTAATTTGTACTTCTACTTTGGATGCTTTTAAGAACCTCATTTTTGTCTTTGGTGTTGCCATAATGAATTCACCATAGTGAATCTATAGTTCACTATCATGTGTCTAGAGATGGATTTCTTTTTATTTATCATACTTGGAATTTGTTGGCTGCTTTATTCTGTGAATTGGTGTCTTCTATGCATTCTGAAAAAATCTTCAGGCATTATCTCTTCAAATATTATCTTTGCCCCACTCTCTTTCCCTCTGTCTCTTATTCTTATGAAACTATAATTAGGTTTATATTAGATCTTTTCACTCTATCCTTCATTTTTCTTAACCTCTTTTATATAATGTTTTTGTCTCTTTGCATTCCTTTCATTTGTCGATAATTTTCTTAATTTCTGGTTTTCTAATTCTTTATTATTTTTAAAGAATTAATTAATTAATTAATTAGTTTATGAGATAGATAGATAGATGGGTAGATAGAGAAGCAGAGACATAGGCAGAGGGAGAAGCAGGCTCCCCACAGGGAACCCGATGTGGGACTTGATCCTGGATTCCATATCCCGGGATCATGCCCTGAGTCAAAGGTAGGTGCTCTACCGCTGAGCCACCCAGGCACCTCTAATTCTTTCTTTTAACTTGTCTAATCCAATGAGCTTCCCATTCCAATTCTTGTATTTCATTTGTAGAAGTTACATTTGGTTCTTCTTTATATTTACTATATCATTCAAAAATCCCATATATTGCAAATAATTTAAATGTCTTTCATTTCTTTAAACAAAACAGTTGCTTTATAAACAAAGCCCGATAATTATAAAGCCATATTGCCATTGTGTTGTAATTGCCAATAATCTCTTGAGAACTGTTTCTTTGTGTGCTATTTTTTAAATTGTGATGAATTATATTCCTTTGAAAACTAATTGTAAGAATTATTTGAAATCTATCATACAGGTACAGTCCAACCAAAGAGGATTTGTATTTGCTATAATAAGATTCCTAGGCACTGCTAATTGCAAACATTTTCAACTATATTCACAGCCTGGTATTTGGGGGAAGTTTTTTAGGTGGTATGAATCTAGGCTGTAAATCCATCTATTAACTTTTTTTGTGGTTGCAATATTTCCAAGACAGGCAATTATTACACCCCCTTCATTTCTCAGTGTCAATGCAAATTTCCTGAAATATTCTAGAGATTGGGTTGGTTGTGCTTCCATATGGCCCTGGCTTTATGTGGGAAAAGTACCTTATTAGACTCCCTACCTGGGGTGGGCCCTGGATTTTGACTTTTGAATTTTGTGCCCTGCAAGAAATAGAAATGGCCCTCTTGCCACAATATTAGTATCTTGCTTACCTCTCTGGGTATGCACTTTCCCTTATAGTTTGCATTGGTATGGTCTCACTAACTTGTCAGTTACCTGATGCTTTACAGAGCTTCATTTCTACTTTGCCTATTATTTTAGTTTTTTAAGGCAAGGTACTTTCCTAGCCTATTTTATTATCATAAATGGAACTGCTATATAGATTTTGAAAAACAAACCAGTATAGAATAGTTGTTAAGAGTACAGACTCTGAAGTCAGACTGTCTCGCTTTGCATCATGGCATCATGGATCTAGGCTTTACCTGCTCTGCAATATTGGACAAATTACTTAACTTCATGTATTTCACTTTCTTCATCTTTAAATTGAGGAAATTATTTCTTTTAAATTAAGTATGTTCCTCATAACACAGGTGAAAAATTTGGTACACTTTCTGCCTCTTGATAATCACTATTAGTTATTGTTATTACCTCTCTATGAAAATTGGTGAGAGAGAAAAAGTGAGAAATGACAAGAAAAAAAAGGAAAGGATAACCTGGTATGTGAGGGTTAAACTGTATGGGAACAGGAAGGGGGAGAAATGACAAAAATGTGGGAGAAACAGTATACAAAGAAGTTTTATTAAGGAAGTCTTGATGTTGCTATCCAATATAATTCACTCTCTTCTGTTTTCTCAAAAGATCTTCAGTAAGGACCTACCTTAGTTTCCTTTTTTAAAAAATATTATATTCATTTATTCATGGCGGGGCGGGGTGTGCAGAGACCTAGGCAGAGGGATGAAGCAGGTTCCATGCAAGGAGCCCGATGCAGGACTCGACCCCAAACCCCGGGATCATGCCTTGAGCCAAAGGCAGAAGCTCAACCGCTGATCCACCCAGGTGTCCCCCTACATTGGTTTTCAATATGGTTTTTGCTTTGTTTTGTTTTCTTGGAAGCAGGATTTGTGTTTCTTCTGGATGTGACACTGTTTCAAGACTGGTTTGTAGGAGACTCTGTCTTATTCTCATTTCCTATTTACCTACAGGAGTAAATAATTTCATCACAAAGACTGCTGAATTTAATAAGCCCTTGCTTTGGCAATCTGTCTGAAGCATAGAAGGCACTCAAAAAAACCAAACCAAAACAAACCAACACCAAGACAAGTTGAATAAAATAAGTGAATGAAATGCTGGCAAAAATTTTAATTAGAAAATAAAAGCTAGATGTTAGGCCTTTATAGCACCAAACACAGTAAGAGAGATGATGTAAAAATGATGATGATGTTTTACAAACAGCATTTTCTAGTTATAAGTGGAACTTCTCGGTGCAGAACACCTGGGAAACATAAAGCAGGGTTTTGCCACCTCTTCAAAATTGACATGTTGGTCTGGATAATTCTTTGGGAAGTGTGTGTTTAGTGCACTATAGGACGTTCAGCAGCAGACCTAGCCTCTACCTGCTAGATGCCAGTAGCACTCTCCACACATGCACCCGTTGTGACCACCAAAAACATCTCCAGATATTGCCAAATATCCCCTAAGGGGCGAAATCACTTCAGATGGAGAACCACTGAAATAGAAGAATTACAAAAAATTACAATCCTCCCGTCTAGAAATGCAAACTTTTTGTTATATAAATAAAAATTATGAGAGTCACATTGATCTTACCATTCTATAGTCAGCTTAATTTTCACTCAGTAATACAGCATCAATATTTTTTTTGCTATATTATATTCCTCTACAGCATAATTTTTTTGGTCGTGTGAGTACTTCATAACCAAATAATCATAATTCCTCCTTCCTCCCTCCCATCCCTTGTCCTTCCCTTCATTTCACTTATACATTAGTGTGCACACTCATATATAATCAGATACATTATTGCTATTATTCTTTTAGACCAAATATTTCTTACCAGATCAATTAAAAGTGAGGAAATGTTTTTATTTTACTTTCATTTACTTTCCTTTTCCAATGCACTTCCTTTCTTTGCGTAGATCCAAGTTTCCAACCTCTATCATTTTCCTTCTTTCTAAAGACTTAACAGTTTTTTTTCCAAGGCAGCTCTACTGGCAACGAATTTGCTCAATTTTTTTTAATCTGAGAAAGTATTTCACTTTACTCTTTTCTTCCTTTTGCAGCCTCATCACATCTGAAAAGAAGTCAAATGTGATTCTTATCTTTGCTCCTCTATTGGTAGACGATTTTTTCCCTCTGGCTTTTTCAGAATTTTTTCTTTATCTTTGAGTCTCTGTAGTTTGAGAATGATATGCAGTTTTCCTCATCTCTTCTGCTCGGTGTTCTATGATCTTACTGGGTCTGACTTTGGTGTATGACATTAATTCGAGGGAATATTTCAACATTATTGTTCCAAATACTTGTCTGTTCCTTTCTTCCTGGGATATACATTACATGTATATTACATCTTTTGTAGATCTTGGATATTCTGCTCTGTTTGTTTGTTTTTTCAGTGTTTGTTTTCCTTGTTCTCCAGTTTTGGAGATTTCTGTTGAGGTATCTTCAAGCACTGTGAGGATAGAGATCTCTTTCCTCAGTTATGTCCCAATGACTAATAACCCCATCAAAGACATTCTTCATTTCTGTTGCAGTGTTTTTTATCTCTAGCATTTCTCTTCAGTTCTTTCCTAGGAGTCTCTGTTTACGTTGTCCATCGGTTCTTGCCTGTTGTTGCCTTTATCTGGATAAATTAGAGCCTTCAGCATATTGATCCAGTTTTAAATTTTCAATTTGATAATCCCAACATCCTTGTCATAGCCATATCTGGTTTTGATGCTTGCTCTGTCTCTTCACCGTGTTTTCTGCCCTTTAGTATGGCTTCTAAGTTTTTCTGGATTGTTGGAACTGATATACTGGGTGAAAAGGAAACTGCCCAGCACCGGTGCCCAGTAAAGTCGCTGCTTGTGGGTTTGTATTCCCTTAAGTCGTGATCCTCTGTATTTGCCTGACCCCTCTCTAATTCTGGGGGTAGCAGTTTGCTCTGTGACCTCGGTTCTCTTGCAAATCTAGGAAAAGTTGATGATTTTTCCGTTTGCTCAGCTTTTACTTGTCAGGATCTACTGCATAAAAATCTTTTTTCCCATTGAACATTTATTTATTTATTTATCTATTTATTTATTTAAGATTTGCTCCATGATTTTTTTTTAAATGGATAACTAGTGGGAATTCTGATTGTTTCAAATAAGGCTGTAGGAAATGTATCTGATCATCCTTCGAAAAGATTCCTGCTGTGAGGGGAGAAGTGGTGATGGCGAGCCTCCACCAGCAGGGGGCGCTCTAGGATCGACGGCGGCCCGGGAAAAACTGGACGCCGCTCTCCCTCGCAGGACCCTCTGCCCCGCGGGTTTCCGCTCCCTCCGCGGCCGCGGGTTTGAGGAAGTGTTTCTAGGAGACGGCGCCTGCGCGGTTGACGCTGCCGGGTGGGGGGGCGGACTAAGGGGCCGCGGCGCTGGCTGGCTGGCGGTGTCTGCCGTGCCCGGGTCGGTGTGCCCGCCCCGGTTCTCTCGCTCCATGGTACGCCTGTGAGTCCCGTCGCCGGCGGACTTGTCCTGGGGATGGAGCACATCCGTACGACCAAGGTAGCCCGCCGCTCGCCGTGGCGTGCGTGACCCGGCAGGGGTGGGAGGCGACGGGAGCTCGGCTGGCTGGACCGGGGCTGCGGGCCTGCGGGGCCCTGTCCGGGGGGGCCGGGGCAGTTCGGGCCCGGGTGGGTGCGGAGGCCTCCTGGACCTACGGGAGCCTCGCTTCGGGGCCCGGTGTTGGGATGTGGGTGATTTGGGCTGCTGGAGGTCGAGTCCCATGAAACTGGTCGCTGCCCTCTCAGCGCTGCACTTTCTTGGGCAGAATTGGGGCTGCTTTAGCTCCGGCTGCTCTCAGGCCCTTCCCGCTGCTTCGCCGCCCCGAAGACCGGAAAACGGCCGAGCGCTCGGATTAGCGGCTGATACTGTGTAAGCTTTTCCTTGTTCACGTTGCATTGTCCCGTGTGACAGGCTGTTGATGCGAGTTTGGGGGGCGCTGAGGTAGGTCAGCCTCGGCCTCGGCGTCCGGTCGTTTGAACTGGGCCCGCCGGCTCAGGGCTCCGCACTTCGTAGCCCGCGTCAGTAGTTGAGAGGGGTTAGGGACGAGGAGAGACGGCATCCCACACCTTAAAGTGTCTGACGCAGCGCTTTTTCTCTTAACCTTGTTAAATCTCATGCTTAATTTTTGCCTGCAAAAGGCACTGATTTCTAAGGACGAACAAGCGTTCGTAGAACTCCATTACAAATGTTGAAACCGAGGGATGTGGCGTCAAAATATTACCGAATTTCGTTACCAACAGTTAAGTTCGGCCTCAAATTTGGGAGGGAGAAAAACATAAATCAAGACAAGAAGAATTGAATAAGACGATGTTGGGATCGCCCGGAGCCTCACAAAATCCGGAAGAGGACCCACTGTGAATCTTGACTCTTCAGGTTTTGCTGAAACCATCTCTCAGTTGCCACGAATCCTAAAGTTACCCTTAATTTAGAAAAAAAAAAAAAAATAGCAGACAGATGTTACCCCCATTTGTTCCATGGAGAATTTGAGGTCTACTCATTAAAATGTTTCACAAGCCTTTTTAAGGTGCCGCGGATTTTTTTTTTTCTTAGAACTTGTTTATGACACTGCACATACTATAATAAAATTGAAGATGCTAAAAACTAATCCTTGTTTTAAAAATGTCTTTTTTTTTTTAAAGAGAATGTTAAATTAACTGTATAATTCAAGTTGCTGACACTTTAAGTTTGAAAATGGAAGGGCAGTTAAGTAAATAACCAAACTAGTAGAAAATGTAGAGGTGGAAGAGCGGTCTAGAGGGTGCATCAGACCAGATTTTTGTCCTGATTGGGAGGTTCCAAATGTGTATTACCATAGTAGCTTTTCACAATGGGCCTGTCCTGATGGTTTAGTAAGGTCCTTTTATGACTTTTTAAGGAGCAGGAAATTTCTGAATAATTTTCTATTAAAATTACTTTTCAAGTTGTGTACTTTGAGTTATTCTTCTAACATAGGACCACCAGTACTCTGGAATAATCCTAAGTGGCTGTAGGTAGGCTGCAATTAAACTGATACTTACTAGGTCCCAGTTATGTGCAAGCACAGACCAGCACTGGCTATAGAGCAGTGAGCATAATAGACTTGGACTTCACTGTACGTTCTGATAATTAATAATAGACTTGGACTTCACTGTACGCTCTGATAATTAATAATAGTGCGAACTATAATATTTTCTAAAATTATGATTTTTGGGCAGCCCCAGTGGCCCAGCGGTTTAGCGCCACCTTCAGCCCAGGGTGTGATCCTGGAGACCCCCAGATCAAGTCCCGTGTCAGGCTCCCTGCATGGAGCCTGCTTCTCCCTCTGCCTGTGTCAGCGTCTCTCTCTCTCTCTCTCTCTCTCTCTCTCTCTCTCTCTCTCTCTGTCATGAATGAATAAATAAAATCTTTAAAAAAATAAAATTATGACTTTTTTAAAGATTAACATGAATATAGCCTATTGCATAATTATACTACTTCTACTTTGCATAGCCTAACTTGGATGTAGTTAATTTACTGCAAAGATGCTTGTATTTCAACACTAAAAATGAATTGCTTTAACTTTACTTGGCTGTTTTGAACTATACAGTTTAGTCACTATGATCAAAAATTGACCGTAGAGTAGTCCTGTGTAACTATTGGTTTGTTCTGTGCTGAGACAGGTTTATTTGAAAAGTAATAATTATATTTCCTAAGAACTCTATGTCAGTGTAGCCAACTGTGCAGTATTACTTTACAATACTTAAAATTTCACAATTATGCTAATCTATACAAAATTGCCACTAATTTCTTAAATAACCTTGCCAGTTGGGTATATTATCAGCATTTGCAGATGAGAAGGAAATAGGCTTGGAGAGTTGAAATAATCTGCCAATTATCTCATGAGGGGTGGAGTGAAGTTTTTTTTTAATAAAAAAAAAAGTTTATTAATTTGAGATAGAGCGAGAAAATGAGTGAGCACACAGTGGGGAGAAGGGCAGAGAGGGAGGGAGAAGCAGACTTCCCACTGAGCAAGGGGCCCAACTGTGGGGGGGGGGGGCGTTTGATCCCAGGACCCTGGCTGGGGTCATGACCTGACCCAAAGGCAGATGCTTAACCCAGTAAGCCACCCAAGCGCCCTTAAGAGTTAAGGTGTTTTTTTTTTTTTTTTTAAAGATTTTATTTATTTATTCTTGAGAGACATGGAGAGAGAGAGGCAGAAACACAGGCAGAGTTCAGAGAAGCAGGCTCCATGCAGGGAGCCTGATGTGGGGTGCATCCTGGGACCCTGGGATCACACCCTGAGCCAAAGGCAGATGCTCAACCACTGAGCCACCCAGGTGTCCCTAGAGTTAAGATTTAAACCAAGGTTTGTCATAATTTTTTTTTCATTACTTCTCTGGTTTTAATCTAATTGTTAAAATGTATTAATATTCAGAAATGAATCCTAATAATAATTCTGAGAGCTTTTTTTCCTCCCCAAACCTCTTCTTGACGTAAGTAAATATTTATGTGATATTATTTTGTATTGTTTATGATCATTGTGGGTTTTTTTATTGTTTATGAACCAGAGGTTTATAAGATAAACTGTTTTAGCTGAGTACTGATTAAATGACTTTATAGTTATAAAATTCAGGAGCAGATACACCATCCTAATTGGTCATATTTGGTTTACTAACTGTATAGCATCGCCAAAGATGTCAAGACTGAATTTGAATTTCCGAAAGACTATTTCCAAGCTCTGCCTATCACTTTGAGCTCTAATTTTTCCATAATGAGGTAGTCTTGCCAAGAAACAATGGGAAATATGCAGAGACAGTTCTTCTTTATGCAGTCTTTCTCCTTTCCCTGCCAGGCTCTAGTGCTTTGGCTGACATCATCTGTTGATGTCGAATGATGTGCTGTTTGTGAATGGAACTTTACAGAATGTAATGGAAGAATGTTTTCCTAAACTATATATGGTAGACTGCTTTCTAGAGTTTGTTAAAGAATGGAATGTCCCATGAAAATCTGACCCCATTGGGGCTCAAGTTGAATTATTGCAAAATGCCTAGCTGCTACTCATTTTTGTCATTAGGATGTGCGGTCATGTGTGTATGTATACAAGTATGTGTAATCAGTTACAAAGAGGGAAAGAGGTGCAAACTAAGAATAAGAGCCAGTAGATTGTGGGGAGTATCTGAGTGCTTTTCCTCACGTAAAGCACTATTTTGGCTAATTAATATTATTCCATTATACAAGTGAGAAGACTGAAATTTGCAGAAACTAAATAATGTGTCCTGACTCAAATAGATAGTTCTATTAAGGAAGAGGTGGAGCTGGGAACTTGAATCCTGATCTTTCTGATACTAGTCTTATTCTCTTAACCATAACACTCCTCTCCTCAGAGTAATTGTCTAATCAAGAGATTTGAGTCTGGGTGACTTAGCCAGTTAAGTGTCTGCCTTAAGCTCAGGTCATGATCCCAGGGTACTGGGATCGAACCCTGTGTGATCTGGGCTCCCTGTTCACTGGGGAGCCTGCTTCTCCCTCTCCTTCTGTGCCCCCTCCCTCTGCACACTCTTTTTTGCTCACATAAATAAATAAAATATTTTTAAAATAAAGAGATTTGAATAGTGAGGTAAGTCAGTGTTATTGGGACTGGAAGAAAGGCAGGGGATGGAGGAGAAGAACTGAGGTGGTAGGATTTTGTCCAGTAGGTAGCTGATTAGAAAGGTGTAGGGTTAGGGAAAAGGTGTGGTCCAGAAGAATAGATTTGGGAGTAATCTATTGATGTAATCACGATATTTTCTTTTCTGGATGAGGTTGTGCAAGGTACATGTAGAGGCTCTGTGGTGGAGAAGAGTGAATGTTAGAGCCCCAGGAGTACTTACAAGGGGCAAGCAGAGGAAGAGGAGTCAGAGAAAGAGTGTTAGGGATAAAACGGGAAGAGACGAATCACAAGAAAAGAAGGCTTCCCTATTCTAATTTCCTTCTTTGCTCCCTCTTCCTCTTCTCTCTCCTTTTTTAGGGCCTGGTATTCTAGGTACTGGGGAAATGGTAGTTTCCAGACAAAAGCCCCTGCCATTCCAAAACATCTTTTCTAGTTGGGGGACACATGACAGAAAACAAAGTTAATAAGCCAAATACATAATACAGTAGATGGCAGTGCTATGGAGGGTGCCAGGGTGAGGTTGGGGGAGAACAGCTGTCAATGTGGTAGTTTGGGAAGCCCTTACAGAGATCATGAATTACTTGAGTAGAGAGTGGAAAGTGGTGAGGCAGCAAGCCATCTTCACAGCAGTAGGGGTTGTGGAGGGGTGGCTGGGAGAGTCCCAGAGAAGGCACAGCAGGGGCAACCTCCCTATGTTGGTCATACCTGGTTAGTAAAAACTAGCAAGAAGACCAGTGTGGCTAGAGGAGAGTGAGTGAAGGAGAGAGCACAGTAGGAAATGAAAAGTTGGAAACAGGGGCAAGCCTTTGCAGGATAATGTGAAATCTTGGCTTTTACTGAGTGAGACAGGAAGCCATTCATGGAAAGTCACCTGTGCCAATGCTGCAGAAAAGCAAAGTGAGTGAAGACTGAAAAATGTCCTTGGATTTATGATCTGTTTTGTTTGATAATTTATGCAGCCAGACGCTGTTGTAGAACTTGGGAATACATGAACAAAGAAAGATTAAAATCTCTGCCCTTTTGAGGTTTACCTTCCCCTTCGCAAAGGCAACTTGATGCTCTTTCTTTTTGAAAGAGATCCATGCTATGGAGTGTGGAATAATGGTACTAAGAGTCCTGAATGGGTGTCTTGTTATAGGGGTTGCTCACAGCAAGTCAGAGAAGCCCTGACCGTGTGTTTTCTGCTTCAGTAGCCCTTGTCATGTAGTTGTCAAATATAACTGTTAGCTGCAGAGCTTTGGTTGAGGATGGGGCATAGGTCCTTTCTTGTCCCAGAGTCTACTTGGTGTCTGAATTTTCTGGATATAAATGCTGAGTATGTGTGATTTCCTGTGTTTTTCATTTCTAGCTTTGTAATCAGCTGAAATATGAACTTCTGTTGAGAGACCATTAGGGTACCTTTAGTGCAGGCCCAAGGTTGGCAACAATTCAACTAAATGGCCCTCAAAGTAATGTGTTGGCATTTCCCCTCCTTACCATAGTGACCACACTGCAATTCTGTTCTCCCTACTCTGTTTCTTCTTTTCCCAAAACCTTTTACTTCTTCCCCATTCTTTTTTTTTTTTTTGGGGGGGGGCCTCTGGTAATACCTAGAATTAAAGGGTCTTGACACTTTCTGTAGTGCTTCAGTGTTAGTGACCTGAAAGAGTTGTGATTGCTTTCTTTTTTTTTTTTTAACATTTTTATTTTATTTTTTAAATTTTTTATTTATTTATGATAGGCACACAGTGAGAGAGAGAGAGAGAGGCAGAGACACAGGCAGAGGGAGAAGCAGGCTCCATGCACCAGGAGCCCGACGTGGGATTCGATCCCGGGTCTCCAGGATCGCGCCCTGGGCCAAAGGCAGGCGCTAAACTGCTGCGCCACCCAGGGATCCCTTGTGATTGCTTTCTAAATACCTGCTTAAAACATTTCCAGGAACACATGGAAAAATCTGTAGCAACATCTGTAAAATACTCTATTCCTTGGTGTGAAAGGGAAATATGAGGCAGCAGTTGGCGCTTAGAAGTTGACTAAGTCTCTGGTTTGAAATTTGTATGCTGATAATTTTAGCAAAGAAAAAGACCTATTTTCCTTTTTTTTTTTTTTTTTTTTTTTTTTTACATTTATCTTAGGATTTTCAGTTTAGAACAGAATAATCAGTAAATTTTCTCAGAACCTAAAGTTTCTCCAGAACCTAAAGTGCTAAATAAATAAATGTTTTGGAATAATGTTCAGATTACTTTTATTATCAGTCATATCCATATAACAGTGGCATATTGAAGCAATCATGTAATGAGTTTTCTATTATGTTTTCTTGAATATGATTACTATGGTAATAATCCTCAATTTATTAAAGTCTTATATAGTCTCTTTTCTCTCAGACTTACATTTCCTTTTATATTTTATCCTACTGAATGGCAGCTAGCCTCTGTTTTTCCTTCCTTCTCACATAGGTTTTGTCATCTCAAGATGGGCTTGGTTTTGTCATCTCAAGATAGGCTTCCTCTTTCACCTGTCTATGGCAGCTTAATCCAGGCCCTTATCACATCTCTCCCAGCCACTCCTAGATTATTAGCTTTTTACCTGGTTACTCACCTCCTGTCTCTTCTTTACTCAACATTTTCTCCACATTATCATTGGAAAGATCTTCTTAAAAACCATATCTGGCCATGGGCTACTGTGCTTAAAAGTCCTCTGTATCCTTTTATCTACAACGCAGATGCTCTACCCTAGCAGGTGTTTCTTTTTCACCAAATGTTATTCCCTCTCCCCTTTTGTGTTCTAGCTCTTCTATTGGGAATTCTGTATTTTCTGTGTATTAAGAAAAATTTTGCTGAGCTTTGCTTCCAGTATTATACTAGAAAAAACAGGTTTTTCCAGTTCTATCACACATTAGAATATTGAATTTGCTTTTTTTTTTTTTAAGATTTTATTTATTTATTCATGAGAGACACACAGAGAGAGGCAGAGACACATAGGCAGAGGACGAAGCAGGCTTTCCGTGAGGAGCCCTCCCGGGACCCCAGGATCACAGTCTAAGCCAGAGGCAGATGCTCAACCACTGAGCCACCCAGACATTCCTTGAATTTGCTTTTAAAGTCCGTGTGCCTTCTCCTTCCTTTCTCCATTTGAACTTGGCATTAGTCTAATACAGAGGACTGTCAGGGCTCAACTTAACTCATCAGGTTACTAACTTACTAACAGTCATTTTTGCAAACATGAGCATGTTATTGCTTACCGTTTGTCAAGCAAACTTGGGGTAAAGTACCTACATGTATTATCCAGTCTTACTGCAGCTTTCAAGGAAGAGATTACTGTCCTTATCTCACAGATGAAGAAAGTGAGATCCAGACAATTTGGTTCGTTGATAGCCGGTGAATTTTTATGGAGTGAATTAGTAAACCCTTTCTGAAAATGTATAGTTATGTGGATGTTCTTCAAAGATGTGTGTGTGTGGGAGGGTGTATGCATATGCCAATAATGTGGTTGTATATTTTAAAGGGCCATAAGTTATAAGAAGCTCTTTTAAAAAGTGGGAGGATACAAGCTGGGACCTTAAATATTCAGGAAAAGAGCATAAAGATAGAGAAGGAACCTAGCCTGGTTAAGAGTTAAGAGCAAGAGGGGGACAGCCTGGGTGGCTCAGCGGTTTAGCACCAGCTTCAGCCCAGGGTGTGATCCTGGAGACCCGGGATTGAGTCCTACGTTGGGCTCCCTGCATGGAGCCTGCTTCTCCCTCTGCCTGTGTCTCTGCCTCTCTGTGTGTGTGTCTCTCATGAATAAATAAATAAAATCTTAAAAAAAAAAAAGAGGGATTAATTTGGAATTTAATTAATTTTAATTAATTAAAGTTAGAAGGAATACTATTTGCCTAAAAATGACCTGGTGAGCTTCTTAAAAATTCAGATTCTTGATGTCCTGTCTGCTGAGACGACTGAGTGAAGTTGAGTGGGGCTTAAGATTTGTATTTATGCAGTTTCAGAGGTGATTCAGATGAACAGCTAGACTTTGGGACTTTTATGTAGGTAAGAAGAATTAAAGATTTAATAAATGGAATCTCAAGTTAATTTTGGATATAGAAATTAGGGAGAATCAAGGAATAGGGTTAGAGTGTTAGGGAGAGTATTTTTAACCTGAATTTCCAATCTTGATAGATGACAAGCCCAAAAGAACTGTGTAGTGTTAGGCAGTTCTAGAGGAAGAGTGACTTAATTGGGTGTTGGGGTAGGAATAGCAGACTGAGTGTCCACATGTGGCTTTAAAAACAAAAAAGCTGATCTATAACTGTACACTATTAGTAATTTTTCTACTTAAGTTTGTTCATCTATTTGTAAATTACTGAATGAGTATTTACTGTTTACCCTTTATGTAAGGAAGAAATGGCAGAGAGAAATGAAGGACAGTATAATGTTACAAAGTAGAATTTCATATAATAAATCTCTTGGGTGATGTCAGCAAAAGAGACCACTGCTAAACTGTGGGCATCTTCTGTTTTCACCCTGTGGCAAATGTGTCTATGGCTGATCACCCTAGTCCAACAAATATTTATTGTATCAGATGCTATACTAGTCATCAGGTAGTCAGACATAAATAAGAGACAGTTCTTGCCCTGGGGTATGTCATAGCTTTAGTGGGAGAGATGGACATGAACAGATGTTTTATAATATAGAAACTACTCTAACAGTAGTGAAAGGTGCAGATTTTTAAAATATTTAGGCTATAAAATTGGTAGGAATTGGTGATTTAATTGAATATTGGGAGTTGGGACACCTGGGTAGCTCAGCAATTGAGCGTCTGCCTTTGGCTCAAGGTGTGATCCTGGGGTTCTGGGATCGAGTCCCACATCAGGCTCCCTGCATAGAGCCTGCTTCTCCCTCTGCCTGTATTTCTGCCTTTGTGTCTCTCATGAATAAA
Organism: Nyctereutes procyonoides; assembly: GCF_905146905.1. Taxonomy (NCBI): domain Eukaryota; kingdom Metazoa; phylum Chordata; class Mammalia; order Carnivora; family Canidae; genus Nyctereutes; species Nyctereutes procyonoides. The sequence goes on along the minus strand of NW_026575033.1, from coordinate 5,889,088 downwards.
TAAATAAAATCTTTTTAAAAAAAGAATATTGGGAGTCAAGAGGAAGTCATAGGATGATTCCTGAATTTCTAATGTGGGTGACTAGATGAGGATGGAGTCCTATATTAATTCACATCAGAAATACAGGATTAGGAACCTATTTGTGAGGAGTGAGGAAAGATCCATTTCATTTTCAGTATGCTTAACATGAGTCTTAAGACATCCAAATAGAGCGGTATAGCATGGTGGGAAGGAATCAGACCTATGACATAGGATTATTACTCTGCTGTTCCACTTACTATTACTAGCTGTAGTGTTGGGACATTTAACTTCTCTAAGTCTCAGTTTCTATACAGAGATTAATAGTACTTAACTAGGTAGGAATTGTGAAAATTAAAAGAAATACTGTATGTTAAGCACTTATCAAAGTACTCAGTATATAATAAGACTTGAGTACTATGTCAGGAATGATTGTAGTCGTTATATGTATAGCAGGCAATATGAACTCAGGAGAGCTCAGAGTTGGGCATTTAGTTTGGAGAGTCATTCACATATAGGTTAAAATAATGACAGTGGATAAGCTGCCTATAGAGAATGAGGCCCCTGAGGAAGAAGGGTAACAAATAGGAGATGGACTGAAGAGAGTTAAAATCCAAATGAAAGTAGTGTGATTGTTTTGCATGTAGATAAGTGCATGTAGAGAATTTGTGCTTTGTCAAGAAATTATTTATGGGGCAGCCGCGGTGGCGCAGCAGTTTAACGCCGCCTGCAGCCCAGGGCGTGATCCTGGAGACCCTGGATCGAGTCCCATGTCAGGCTCCCTGCATGGAGCCTGCTTCTCTCTCTGCCTGTTTCTGTGCCTCTCAATCTCTCTCTCTCTCTCTCTCTCTCTTTCTGTCTATGAATAAATAAAGTCTTAAAAAAAGAAATTATTTATTATGATTAATACATAATATATGATTAATAAGAATTATTTATGACCTTTTGAAAGTCCACAGATTAAACTTCATATGGATTTAGAAATAAAAAAAGCTGTTCAGTTAAATACGTAGTAATGACATCAGCTCCTACTCCCTTTACTTACCAATATCCTTTTTTTTTAAAAATTTTTTGAGTAGTATGTGAAGTGCTGCAAAATGATGTTGGCATTAATTGCTTGAGTAGGGTTAATACTTTGTAGTAACCTTTATTTCTATATGTATTCATTAATTCTCTTTAGAAATATTAACACTTTGCTTTAATTGCTTTGGAGATAAGGCAGGTGAGGTTTATATTACGGTATTACTGTTGGTTGGCTGTAGTCTCCTTACAACTAAGTCTAGCACAATTGAAGGAGAGTAAACAGTAGTTGATTTCATTGTTTTAAAAAATTTAAATTTTAATTCAGTGTGAGTTATATAATTGAGTTAGATTTTTTAAAAGGAAGAAATGGTCCTAAACAATGAAATAAATGCAGATCTCCAAGAGAAATCTTCATACAGTCTTTTCCTATCGTCTTAAAGGATAGTGTGTATAATTATCTGATACTTTTACATGTCAAATCAACTGTCAGATCTGAGCTATATAAATTAGATTGTATCTAAGTTTCCAGAAGAAAATGTTAAAACTCAGTTCATTGCCTTACCCATACAAATAAAATTTTGTGTCAACAACAGGTATTTCAATTTTACAGTTAAATTTTAACTTATTTGAACAGCTGCTGTTAAAAGAAAAAAACTTTTGGAATTAAATTTCTTCAAGGGGAGCTAATTAGCTTTTTACGTGGTAGTTATTGTGGAAATCATAATTTCATAATTAGGGGCATTTGTTTCTTCAATTTTAGTAAGGGAAAAGGAAATATATGTGGGGGAAAAGTACAGAATTAGTGAGATAATTGTTAGACATAGAAGTTAAAGAACTATCTGCAACCTCCTGTTACGGCTATGGATTAAAAATTTTATTTATTTTTTTTAAGATTACTTATTTATTTATTCATAGAGACAGAGAGAGAGAAGCAGAAACACAGGCAGAGGGAGAAGCAGGCTCCATGCAGAGAGCCTGACGTGGGACTCGAGCCAGGGTCCCCAGGATCACACCCTAGTCTGCAGGCGGCACTAAACCGCTGTGCCACCGGGGCTGCCCAGGATTAAATTTCTTTAATGGGAAATGGTTGTTTTACTTTTTTCCCCCCCCTCCCAAAAAGAATGTACAGCAATAAATAACTATGTTTTCAAAACAGTAGTCTCCTACACAGTAGGAGTGGCCAACTGTAACCCCACAGTAGTAGTGGCCAACTCTAACCCCACTCTCCAGTGGCAGCTCTGTGTGTGTGTATGTGTGTTTATTAATAAAGGAGTACTAGATACCTTACTGCCTCAGCCACTACAGGACACAGAGGCAACATGTGATATAATCTGTGATAGGGAATTCAGAGCCAGAAGGAACGATGAAACTGAGACTTTTTTTTTTATGATAGTCACACACACACACACACACACACACACACAGAGAGAGAGAGAGAGGCAGAGACATAGGCAGAGGGAGAAGCAGGCTCCATCCACCGGGATCCCAACGTGGGATTTGATCCCAGGTCTCCAGGATCGCGCCCTGGGCCAAAGGCAGGAGCTAAACCGCGGCGCCACCCAGGGATCTCAAAACTGAGACATTTAAGTAAGTCAGTCAGTTTTCTGAGAAAGGATTCCAGTTAGGAGATAGGGTATCAGTGAGCCCCAGAGAATGCTTACTTAGCACTTAGCTAAGCAGAAGAGACCATCTTAGGAAGGGAGAATGGTATGAGTAAAAGCATAGAGCAGACCACAAAACAATGTCTTGGGTGGAGTGGTGAGGAGAATATAGAGATTAAGTTGGAGTTTGCAACCATTTAACTGTTGATTTGATTTTTCTGGTAGTTTACTCCATGATGCTAGATATTTATTACTTGTTTTGCCAACTTAAATGTATGGACTCTTGCATCTGTCAGCATGGCTAAAATTAACACAAGAAACAAGATTTGATGAGAATATGGAGAAAGGGGAATTCTCTCTTGCACAATTGGTGGGAATGCAAATTGGTGTAGCCTGGAGAACAGTATGGAGCCTCCTCAAAAAACAGCATGCAAACTGATGCAGCCTGGAGAATAGGATGGAAAACAATATGGAGATTACTCAAAAAGTTAAAAATAGAACTACCCTATGATCCAGCAAATTCACTATTAGGTATTTACCCAAAGGATTAAAAAATACAGATTCAAAGGAGGTACAAGCATCCTAAATGTTTATAGCAGAATTATCAACACTAGCTAAACTATGGAGAGAACCCAAGTGTCCATCAACTGATGAATGGATAAAGAAGGTGATGTGTGTGAAATCTTGCCAATTGCAATGATGTGGATGGAGCTAGAGGGTATTATGCCAAGTGAAATAAGTCAGTCAGAGAAAGACAAATACCATATGATCTCACTCATGTGTGGAATTTAAGAAAGAAAACAGATGGACATATGGGAAGGGGAAAGGAAAAGTAGAGAGAGGAACCAACCATAAGAGACTCTTAACAATAGAGAATGAACAGGAGGGCGGTGGGTGGGGAATGGGGTAGATGGGTGGTGGATATTAAAGAAGGCACTTGTGATGAGCACTGGGTGTTATAAGTGATCAATTACAGAATTTTCTCCAGAAATCAATATTGTACTATATGTTAACTAAATAATATTGAAATAAAAAATATATATGGACTCTTGGATATGAAAACCATTTGTTTGCTTATACCATGGGTCTCCTTCCCCTTCTCCTTAATATTTATGTTGTTTTTTTACAGAGTTCCTTTATTGGTTGTATTTATAACTCTAAATAGTACTTGTGTTTCTTGTGGTTTATATACTCCCCAAGATACATGAACTTTGATGTTCAACATTAAATAAACTCATGCTTTTTAATAGAAAGAGGAAAATGTTATCCCAGGATTTAAATGTACCATTTAAAAGAATAATAATAAAGAATTTGCATTACTTTTGAAATGAAAAATAACTTTTTTTTTTTTTTTTAGGTTGAACAAGTGAAATTACTTGACCGATTCAGTACCAGCAACAAGTCACTAACAGGAACACTCTATCTTACAGCCACACATCTATTTTTTATAGACTCTCATCAGAAAGAAACCTGGGTAAGAAGGGCATCTGCTATACTGCTTACCATACTTAGAATAATGGATTTGGCCTATTGCTGTATTTCATTTTGATCATGTAAAAAAAATTTAATCATTGGTTACCTGTTTCAACAAAAATTTTTTCAGTCGCCTCATCACTTATACCCTCCCTTTTAATAAAACAAGGATACCATGTGGAATGTGGAACTCTTTTATAGGTTATATAGCAAGATTTTTTTATCTGCATTAATAAGTATAAAATACCTACTTGTTCCTTTTAATTTTTAAAAATATAAATAGTATATGTACGTGTTTAATATTTAACAGTTTAAGTGACTTAGTCATGCTATTTTTTTTTAAGATTTTATTTATTTATTTGAGAGAGAAAGCACACACACACACCCTATCCATGGTATTTTTACACCAAGTTGCAATTATGGTATTTTTTAATTGATTGATTGTAGATCAAGCAATACAGTAATGGATATTTTGTATATATTTCTTCCTGTATATGCACCAGAATTTCTCAGAGGTAACTGCCTGCGAGTAAAATTGCTAGGTCTTAGAAAAGTGCATATTTTCCTTCACTAAATGTGGCCCTTGCCAAAATAGTTGTTTCAAAATGTTTATTCTCAGTAGAGTGTGATGTGTTGTCTGCCATCATTAGCAACATTGATATTATCAGCTTTAAAATTTTTGCCTCTCTGGTGGATATGCAGTTGTGATTTTAATTTGCTGATTACAAGGAAATCATCCTTTCGGATATTTTGGCCTTTAGCTTTCTTTTTCTGTTGGGCTGTTTGTCCTTTTATTGGCTTTATGAGTCTGGTTTTTAATGTTTCGTCAGGTATGTGTGTTGTAGATAACTTCTCCCAGTGTGTGGCTTGTCTTGTGTGTATATACATCTTTGAATTAAAGTTTCAAATTTAGTGTATTAGAAATTTAATTTAGTGTATTCGATTTTTCATTTTTTCTTTTATGGTTTATGCTGTTTTCTGACTTAAGGGATTCTTAAAGTCATAAAGATTCTCCTGTATTTTTTTCTAAAAGCTTACATTTTGTATTTCAGGATAAGTTGTTAGTTAATACATATGGAAGATATTTTCTCGGATGATATAACTTAGGGATTCATTTTAACTTTTATCCTTTTCATTATTTTCATATGGATACTGGCATTGTTTATTGATGGTTTCAGTGCATTAATGTGTAGTATCAACTCTGTCAAACAAAGTGAGGGTTTGCTTTTGAGCTCTCTATTCTGTTCTTTTGATATATTGATTCCACTGTATAATAGCACACTGTTTTATTGATTCTAGCTTTTTAATACAATCTCTCTTTTATTGTACTCTCTTGATTTTCCCAGGAAGGCCATCCAGTTGATATGTGATTGCAATAAGTAAGTCAAGATACTTACCTGAGATGTTGATCTCAGAGAATTTGTATTCCCTTGAGACACTGAAGCTTTTCCCCATCTAGTGTTGGCCCGGAAACTGTTAAGGATTTCACCTAGCAGGGCCTTATAAAATCATTAGTCATATTATCATCCACTCTGTCCACCCTTCCTTTGTCCGTCTGCTTTAATATCTTCTCAGTATGTTTTTCATCTCCTGAGATACACAGGGAAGTTTCCCATAGATCTCTTCTTGCAGATGTTGGAAAAATAGTTTGAGGGGCAGTGGAAAAGCATCTATTTTATTCTCTCCTATTACTGTGTTTAAAATGCCTTTTTATCAGTATAGTCCCATATGTCTCTCCTGAATTAAATGTTTAGTAACCTAGATCTATAGAAATAAATATTTTAGATCTAGTAGTGGACTTACTAACTTTATCTTTTTCTCATTTTACAGATAATTATTTTTTCAAGATCACATAACTAGTTAGTGGCACAGTCAGGTCTCTTCAACATTTTCTTCTTATAAATAATTTTGGGTCTTAATTAGAATCATAATAGTGATATTATAGTAGCTTATTGTCTCTTACTCTCTTTAGATGTTACTATTAGATCATTTTGAGTAACTTGGCACAGGCCTGCTAATATGAATGTTAATAGTGCTAAATCTTGGCCCTAAGTTTGGGCTATATATGTGCAATGTGTATTAAATATCTGTGTAGTGTATACTTTTAATGTCTGTAGAACAAGTTCTTATTAGTCTTTTTAAAGTTTTTCTTGATTATTTTGTACATTTAATCTTACATGTGAACATTAGTCACTATATATAATTTATATGATTAGTATTAGCATTTAATATTATAATTGTATAATATATATGTATGATGTATGATATAAATAATCATCTCTTACCCTGCCACAGAAAAAGGCAAAAAGCAGTTTGGAACTTTTTATCGAACTTATGTTAAAGTTTTAGATTAATTTGGAATGAATTTCTTGCCATGATTCAGTTTTATTCAGGAACTCTAGGATCTTTTACTTTCTAGAAAAACTTTCCATAAATATTTTAAATTCATAGGAATGATACTGAGAAAAAAAACTTTTTTAGTAGCAAAGAGAATATCAGAACTGCTATGAATGATAATCATATATTTAAACTGCCATTATGGGTTGAGTTTTTAGTAGGTCTTTCTTCATTCATTCAGTAAACATTTATTGTGATGGAGGTAGAAGCAATGACACCTGTATTATTGGTCTGGTCAAATTTTAAGTTTGGATTTATGAGATACAACATTTTAAACTTTTTTTTTTTTTTGAGGAGGGTCATTATAATGCTCCAGATATTGTGTTAGGTGCTACAGATAGAATGATGCTCAACTTAGCTGTGGTATGGTTCCTTACAAAGTTCCCAACATCTGGCTGGAAAAATAGACATTCACTATACAAGGAATTAGTCATGTTCTAAGTGCTGTGAAGGAAAAATATAGTTGATAAGGCATAAGAAAATGGAGGGGACCTAACTTGGGAAAGGCCATGAGAGTTGTCAGGGTGTTCTTCTTGGTGATGAGGTTTAAATAAAGGCCAGACAGAAATAATAGAAGTTCCTAGGTGAAGAGGTAGATCTATAATTTCCTAGTTAGTAGGAAATGTCAGTATATGTAAAGGAGATTGGTGAATTTGAGGAGCCAAAAGAGAACTGTCACTTGCACTTGATGTGAAGAGGTACTTGAGATGAGTCTTGAGCCTAGAGTCTGGGAAATGACACAAACTATATTGCTTTTTTAATCTTTATTTATTTTTTGAAAGATTTTATTTATTTATTCATGAGAGACACAGAGGCAGAGGCATAGGCAGAGGGAGAGAAGCAGGCTTCCTGAGGGAAACCTGTTGTAGGACTCGATCACAGGACCTCGAGATCATCCCCAGAGTAGAAGGCAGATGCTCAACCACTGAGCCACCGAGGCATCCCTATATTGTTTTTTTTTTTTAATTGTTTTTTTAATAGTCACTCACCTGCCTTTTAGAAAATGGATTAGAGGGGGTCAAGGGTAGATACAGGGAGAGCTTTTGTAAGACTACTTACAATTAATTAGGTGAGAAACGATGGCAGCATTCCAGCTGGGGGAGTGACAGCAGACAAAGAGAGAAGTAGACAGGTTACAGATATGTAGGAGATGCAGTTCTTGGGGTTTGATGATGTAGTGAATATGTGGAGTGATGGAAGAGGAATCAGAGCATAGTTCTAATGTAGGCAGGTTTTGAATACTTTATGTGAAGAGGGCATTTCTAATATATGCTCTGGAAGAGAATACGATACTGAGCACTTTTTTATGATGTTGATCACTTGTTTTTTTTCATGCTGTAGATATTGCACCACCATATTGCCTTAGTAGAGAAACTAGCTTTGACTACTTCTGGATGCCCACTTGTGATTCAGTGCAAAAACTTCAGGATTGTGCATTTCATTGTTCCCAGAGAAAGAGATTGCCATGATATTTATAATTCTTTGCTACAACTCTCAAAACAAGGTACTGTTTTTAGAGACAAACTTACTTAATTTTGAGATGGGTTATCTAAGATACTTAATATGCCATTGTTACTTTATCCTTGAAGTAACCCTTAAGTTCTTATGCACTCTATTTCCAAAAATTTGGTTTGGAAATAATTAGATGCTTCTGATCTGAATTGTAAGAATGGTTAGAGTAAGGAGAAAGTTAATTAACATTTATAGTACAGATCTTAGAAACTATAGATTTATATTAATTTTAAAAAAATATTTATTTATTTATTTATTCAGAGAGAGAGAGAGAGAAGCAGGCTCCATGCAGGAAGCCCGATGTGGGACTCGATCCCGGGTCTCCAGGATCACACCCCAGGCTGCAGGCGGCACTAAACCGCTGCACCACCGGGGCTGCCCTATATTAATGTTTTTAAAGTTTGTTGGTAGCCAACAGCACAGCTTTTTATTTTTATTTTTTATTTTTATTTTTTTCACACGGGTATCCACAAACCAGGGGGAATGACTTGGAAATTGATTGCTAAAAGAAAAGTTAAGGAAGGTCAGGTTCCTCTGGTAGCAGTGAGACCAATGAATTTAATTGATCAGAGTGGAGCATAAGGGAGATGACCAGAGGGAAAGTAGAGGTTGAATCCTACTTGACTAGAGGTAGAAGTGAAAGTCATGTAGTTCCGAAAAAGGAACCCATCACTATTTATGCCTTTGAGATCTGGAGGCTTCCTTCCCCCAGCATGACTTGAAGTATGTAGATCTCTCCAGGAGACAAAGCACACTGGTGACTGAATGTTACTTTTTGTTGAACACCTGGATTGCAGTGGTCTAGGAGCAGGTGTATGTACACCCTTGTCTCCTAATACATAAAGCCTATAGCATTTACCACGTTGTCTCTGGAACTCTCTGCAACTATTGCCATTTTTGGTCAACACTGTCCTATAAGAATGTATATGAAATTTCATGTTCTATATGCCACCTCTAGTTTTTTATCACAGCATTAGTATTTCCATTTTATATCTCATTTGGGAAGTGTGGTGGGTGAGAAGTGTGTGTGTCTGTCTTTGTCATTAAAATTTACTTTTTAAGAAAAGGAATTATTTACACTAGAGTATTTAATATAAAAGTATTGTTTATTAACTTTTGCTGATTATATAGGTGAATCTCAGATTGATATGCATGCCTTTAGATACAATCACTTGAAATAACTGAGAAAATAAGTTCAAATATGTTCAGGTATTAGTTATCTTTTTGAAAATTTTAAAGAAATAATGGAGGGATAAAACTGAAAAGTTACTATTATTTGTAGAGTTTTAAGTCCTAGAAGTTGCATTGTAACATTTGTGTATTTTGTAAACTTATAGCAAAATATGAAGATCTCTATGCATTCTCTTATAATCCCAAACAAAATGATTCGGAACGACTACAAGGTTGGCAGCTCATTGACCTTGCTGAGGAATATAAGAGGATGGGAGTGCCAAATTCAAACTGGCAGCTGTCTGATGCCAACCGAGAATACAAGGTAACTTAGCAGTCTTTTTTAAGTTTTTATTTAAATTCCAGTTAGCTACCATACAATATAGTATTAGTTTCAGGTGTACAATATAGTGATTCAGCACTTCTACAAAGCACCCAGTCCTCATCACAGCAAGTGCGTGCCCTCTTTAATCCCCATCACCTATTTCCCCCATCCTCCCACCCACCTCCCTTCTGGTCACCATCAGTTTATTCTTTACGGTTAAGAGTCTGTATCTTGGTTTGTCTCCCTATTTTTCCCCCTTATTTGTTTTGTTTCTTCAGTTCCACATATGAATGAAATCATATGGTATTTGTCTTTGTATGACTGACGTATTTTGACTTAGCAACCTTTTGGAGAAATTCAGATATTAGTACTGAGATAGAGTGTCATAGTAGCATGTTGTCTCAATATTGTTATGTACTGTTGTTGCATTTAAGAAATTGTAACGTTTTTTAAAGGTGATTTTTAACCTCATGATTTTTGAACTGTGGATAGAATGGTTATGTTTTATTTGATTTTTACAGATTTGTGAAACTTATCCCAGAGAACTTTATGTTCCCCGAATAGCAAGCAAACCAATAATTGTTGGTAGTTCCAAGTTCCGGAGCAAGGGAAGATTCCCGGTCCTTTCCTATTATCATCAAAATAGAGAGGTAAGAAAAGAAGGTTTCTTTTTTTCTTTTACAAATGTGGTATAACCTCTCTTCAGGTTTAAGTATCCAGTTAAACACTCATTTTTATATAGGGAGGTCATTATTATAATATTGCTGATAGAGAGTGTTGGCTTTTCTCTTGAGTATGTTTTTGAAATTTTAAAATTACCCTGAAATGTAGAGATTCTCATACTTGTCCTGTTTGCTTCCTCCCTTACCCTCCTTCAGTCTTGTCTTGCTTCTGGTAGGGACTTGAAATACTGAGATTAGTGAACAGATATAGCTGCTTCTTTCCTGTGGTTCTCTTTTGATCCTGCTTGTATTTGGGAAAAACAGATAGATAAACCAACTACTGAGAAAAAGAAGAAAGCCAGCTATATTTCAGCTCTCGCTTTTTCTAGAAAGCTCTCTCAATCAGAAGGATTTTGCAATATGAAGAGGTGGAGGAGGAAGTATCTTTATACTGAGGTACTGTAATAGGTATTACTCACGACAGCAAAATTTTCCCTCGTGGCTTGTAACAATAGGCCACAAGTCAGTATGTTATAGATGCTTTATATGCATGTAATCTCATGTTAATTTTATAAGGTAGGCTTTGCCAATTACCTATAACTTTCAACTTGTGAAGAGAGGATAAATCACTCTCCCTAAATCTAACAGCTAGTAGGTTGTGGAGTTCCATGCCAGTTCTAACTCCCAGTGTTTTGTGACCTGATTTTTTTTTCTCCTCAGGAAGCTTTTAGAATCTTTTTTCCCCAGTGTTCTGAAATTTCACAATGAAGTGCCTTGGTACGTTTTTTAAGATTCTGGGAACTTACTTTTGAGAAGTTACTTCTCTATTTCTGTGGTGACTTCCTCTCTTCTGTTACTTTGTTTTGCACTTTTGTGTGTTTTTGTGTGTGTTGGTTGGCAAATGGGCTTCTGTAAACCTCCATTTTTCTTAATTTTCTCTATTTTCCATCTCTTTCTAGTTTTTAGAAGATTACTTCAACTTTGTTTCCAGCCCATCTCTTTATTTTTTCTATATTGTTTTTAAAATCTAAGAACTCTCCCTACTTTCTGAACTTTTTAGACACTTTTGTATTCATGGTCGTGATGACTGGTTTCTCTGAAGATGTTAAGGACTTTTTAAAAAGAATTATTTTGCTTCCCACATTAGTTGTCTATTGCTCAGAGTTTTTTCTTTTTGTTTTGTTTTTCATGTCTTTCAAATACCTGATTCTTGGCTGGCCTCTCACACTTAACGAGTGAGGTACCACAAACTATTTAGAAGTTTGTGTGCATGAGTGATCTCTATCTTTGGATTCTTTCTGTTAATTTTCATCCCAATGTGGTGTGTTAGTTCTGTCCAGGATTCAAGCGGGGGAAGGCAGATGGGAGGATCTCACATTTTGTTTTGTAGGCTTTACTTAATCCTCTTGTTCTGGGGGGTACAGGGCTTCCCTCCTACGCACAGCTATGCATATTGGCCCCAGTCTTCAGGTTAATCCTTTTCATAGAGTAAACTTTGTCTTCAGGGCGAGGGAAGATCTGGGAGCCTTTATTAGTCCCTATATGGATATTCAACCAATTCTATTTTCAGTTATACTCCAGCTCAGGCTTTCAGAGGTACCAAATCCTGAGTCTTTCTGGGATTTTGCTGCTCAAGATGCTTGCTTATTGTTGACTCATAACAACTTGGCACCTTTCTTTGTCCTGGTAAATTGGTCATTACTAACTTGTCTATTTGCTTTCATTTCCTAAAATTTTATTAAAATCTCTACTCTGGGGAAACGGCACAGGGTTTGAAAGATGGCGGACGATGTGGGCGAGCAACAAACTACCAACACCGTAGAAGAGCCCCTGGATCTCATCAGGCTCAGCCTGGATGAGCGAATTGATGTGAAAATGAGAAATGGCCTAGAGCTTCGTGGCAGATTACATGCATATGATCAGCATTTAAATATGATATTGGGAGATGTGGAAGAAACTGTGACTACTATAGAAATTGATGAAGAAACATATGAAGAGATATATAAATCAACAAAACGGAATATTCCAATGCTTTTTGTCTGGGGAGATGGTGTTGTACTAGTTGCTCCTCCATTAAGAGTTGGCTGAAACAAAGAGTTTATCATGTATGGAATATAGGAGATTTTGTATGATTGCCTCTTTAAATGTAGAAGACATCCAAAAGAGAAACCTGCGTTCATTTTGATATTAAGAAATGACCAAGGATTCTTCCACTCCTGAAATGAGTTGATTTGCAGATAACTCAAAAATTCTTAAGCTAAAGGGCATTTTAATTTTTTTCCAACTCTTTCAATAAATGTGATCACCAGGATGCAAAAAAAATTTTTTTTAATTTTAAAAAAATTAAAAAAAATCTCTATTTTTCTCTCCTTTTCCATCCTTTTTGATCTTCCAATTTTATACATTTTAGATGTCTTTATTAGAATTTTACTTGGTTTTTGGGAAACCAGAGGTGGAAAGTGAAACTTTCAACAGAAATTCCTAGTCTGTTCTTCGTAAAAAAGTCATAGGAAGGGAGTTAGGACTGGTTATGGCCTTGGTTTGACACACCCATATTTTTATACATTGTTTATTGGAATGTTGGGCTGAAAATAGATATTCAGTGCCCAATTTAAGAAATCAGAAAGTACATCTGAAAAGAATTTTATAAAGCAATCTTCATTTTCTTCTATCTTCTTAAATTTTCATGGTTTTATGTGTGAATTTATGTATACTTTTTTTCCTTTATGATACTATGGTTTGAATGATTGGGTAGGGTTAAGTTGGAGCTGGTATGAATGAGATTGTAAAAAAAGTTATTTGGGTCTAAATCTTCTAATCTTTTTTTAAGACTTTGAACAATAGTAAATATCTAATCCAACAATCACTACTTCTTACAGATAGTTTTGCACACTTAGATTTATATTTTAACTCAAATTTGAAGTTCATTTTTTTATTGTAGTCTCATTTTATATAAAGTTAGCTGATTTCTAAATAGAGATCTAAAAGCTCAAATAATACATTATAAGAACTCAAATGTTGCTATTTTTAAAAATCCTGTTCTATCTTTATTGATTAATCCCTTACTTGAATTTCAGTTGAAAGTATCTCATCATCTAGAACATAGCATGCAAGTATCTTAGTAGGTTACATGATAGAGAATTTATCACGTGTTGCTTCTCAGAACTTAAGATTTTTTTCATCAAACTACATAAGGAGGCATTTCAGTTTTTCAGAAGAGAATATTGGGAAAACTTATGTGACATCAGGATGTTCAAATAGTGTTTAATTCAAATAGGATTTCAGGGTTAATATCTTCTGATTGTCCTGCCAACTTTTAAACAGATTACATGTTTGATTTTAACTTTTGTTTTTCTTTTAAGCATTTTTTTAGACATGTTTTAGACATCTTTGGATAATCTGTTTTCTGTCCTTTTAAAATTAGGCTGCCATTTGTCGATGTAGTCAACCACTATCAGGATTCAGTGCCAGATGCCTGGAGGACGAACATTTGCTTCAAGCCATTAGTAAAGCCAATCCGGTCAATCGCTATATGTATGTCATGGATACCAGGCCCAAAGTATGTGTCTTGAATGTAGTACAAATCTGTTAGTTTAATTATCTTTGTTACTTTAATTAATGAGAGTTGATCAATTTGCCCGTATTTAACCTATCTGAATCCCAGTTTTAAATTAACTGAGGCTAATGATACTGAGGAGAGCAATCTTTTAAAGGATACCAACTTAGGAGACCAATTTCCCAGATGGTGATTTCTTATGTCTTCTGATTTATATGTAAATCTAGAAAAACAGAATTTTATATTGGGAACTCTTGATGATGTATAAGTCTTACATTATTGTCAAGAAATATTAAATAGTGTGTGTTGTGAAAAATTAGAAAATCTTAGTAATTTTTTTGGTAGAATTTTTAACTGTCAAAACACTTTGTATTAAAATAAGGGGCCTCAATTTGAAATATTCAAGAAAATAAGGAAAATAGTGAGGTAGGAAGCATTGAACTAGAGTATTATAAATAGTGAACAAGAAATAGTTGTTCTGTTAGGCAGCTGTAATGTTAGGTTCAGTTTTTATCATTGAGACCAATGTCAGAATCCCTTTTTCTTTTAATAAACATGGTTAAACAACTCATTCATATAGGATCCTGAAACTAAAGTAATTAAAATCCTCAATGGTAATAGCTAACATTACTTTTGATTTTTATTAAAGCATCGAATGCAGAGCTGGTGGGCTACACAAAAGGACATTGGCAGAATTATAGTGAGGATTTCTTCAAAAATCTGGAATGATGAGAAAATAAGAGAAAGCGATGAGAAAAAGCGAGTGAGCAATATAGAGCACAATTTTAGGCAGCTTTGTTGAAAAGAATGATAACTGTTTTAGAAGTTATTCTCATCATTATGCATTCTCATAAAATATAATGGAGGAAACAGAAGAGATTAATCTGAGTAAATTAAGCATTAAAAACTAGAAATTGATAATTTGATAATCTTTTATCTTGTTAACAAGAAAAGACTTTCTTAGAAGTCAGAAATGTTGATGATATCTCTTGTAAGACAAATTTTATTTTTCTTCCTTGTTCGATCTGGGTGAATTCAGTGGTCAGAACTACTTTTAGGTGATATTAGATATAAAAGATGATTGTAATCTGAGACTTTCTGAATATGAGGCCCAAAGGCGATCTGTTTCCCAGGACCTAGTATCTCTTATTTGTATAATTGATTTCTACACAGCAAATAGGCATTTCTTTGATTGTTTGTACTAGTTTAAACTTCAACCTAATTAGTAATATTGTAGAAGTATTTGAATATCTAACTCATCTTAGCCATCATAGGTGCTGAATTAACCAGTGAGTCAGTAGGTAGAGTTGAACTGTTCTTATTACCAACCTGGAACCCCATCTACTGAATAAAAAGCTATTTTTTCTTCCAACTTAGCTGTTGTTACATCCAGGTTCATAAGAATATTCTGTAAACTGTAGTAACGTGCAACATGAAATCCTATTTGAAAGAATTAAACATACCAAATCTTAAACGAACCTGTGATCTAGTAACCAAAGACCATGGGCCTACTGGCAGTCTGTTTTTTCCTTAGGGGCCAATTTATATTGGCCCAATTCTTGGAGCTGTATCAAGCTATTGGATGATATGCCACGGTATATACTATGTGGGCCTCCAGTAATCTCTAATATGGAGGACCTTGAATAATCTCACGTGTATTTCAGATGATTTCTCAGAGTCCCCATGGCTCTCTGAATGATCAGGTGTTGCACAGGCTTGCTCTGAAGTGAATCTAATAGGTTCATTAATGTAACAGAAAAGCTTCCCTGCTTGGTTCACTTCTGAATTATTTAGGATTCAGATAAGAGATACTTGTTCCTTTTTAACTTTTAACTTTTGAAATATTACAAACATTTGGAAAACTGTCTAAAACCATAAGTGAATTAGTTTCATAAATTATTTGTGGGAAACTTCTTGTCTGACCTTTCATTTTATAGCAGTCATGTTGTTATTTATATAAAGTGTCCTTCATTACTCTTAATAACATGTGACACTTTTACTTATTAAAAAATAGTAACATACTCAGTTTTGAAGAGTTCTTTAAATTCTACTAAAATGTGGTTTATTTAGTATTTCCATGATGTTTTTGGTAAACTAAGAGATAAAAGCAATTTGTCCATAAATTTCTAAAATTTTAAATTTTAGCTGAATGCAATGGCCAACAGAGCAGCTGGAAAAGGTTATGAAAATGAAGACAACTATTCTAACATTCGATTTCAGTTTGTTGGAATTGAAAATATTCATGTCATGCGGTCCAGCCTTCAGAAATTATTGGAAGGTATGATTATTGTTTGCCTTTGAGGCAACTTTGTCTAATAGAAATATGTTAGTCACATTATAAAATTTAAAATTAGGTAATTTAAAAACTTTACAGGGGGCAGCCCAGGTGGCTCAGCGGTTTAGTGCCTGCCTTCAGCCCAGGGCCTTGTCCTGGAGACCCGGGATCAAGTCCTACGTCAGGCTCCCTGCATGGAGCCTGCTTTTCCCTCTGCCTGTGTCTCTTCCCCCCCCCCCATGAATAAATAAAATTTTAAAATCTTAAAAAAAAAAAAAATTCCAGGGACGCCTGGGTGGCTCAGCAGTTGAGTTCTGCCTTTGGCTCAGTGTGATCCCAGAGTCCCCACATTGGGCTCCCTGCAAGAAGCCTCATTCTCCTTCTGACTATGTCTCTGCCTCTCTATCTGTGTCTCTCATGAATAAGTCAATAAAATCTTCAAAAAAAATAAAAAGTAAAAATAAATAAACATTTTCCAGGATGCCTGGGTGGCTCAGTGGTTGAGCATCTATCTGCCTTTGGCTTGGGGTGTGATCCCAGAGTCCTAGGATTGAATCCCCCATTGGGCTCCCCACAGGGAGCCTGCTTCTCCCTCTGCCGGTGTCTCTGCCTCTCTCTCTCTCTGTGTCTCTCATGAATAAATAAATAAAATCTTAAAAAAAAAAAAAAACTTTTTCCTATATTCACATTATAAAAAGTAAAAAAAAAATTGAAATTAACATTAATAATATATTTAACCTAATGCATTAAAAACATGTTAACATGTAATCAGATAAAAAATTAGTAATGATACATTTTAGGTCTTTTTTAAGTCTTGAAAATTGACTAGTGTGTATTTTATACTATTACACCATGTTTCAGTTTAGATTATTCACATGTCACTTTGGGTAGTGGCTGATGTATTAGTACAGTTCTAATAGTTTTGCAAAAAAAATTGTTATTATTATATAGATATTCTTGCTTAGTCTGTACAATGAAGCTTAATTGATAATAATGCTCCATTTAAGTATCAAGGTATCTTTCCAGTTGTAGTGTGGAATTTTAAAAATTAAAATATCAGACTTTTTTTTTTAAGATTTTTATTTTTTTCATGAGATACACTCACACACACACACACACACAGAGAGAGAGAGAGAGAGAGAGAGAGAGAGAGAGAGAGGCAGGGACATAGGCAGAAAGAGAAGCAGACTATGCAGGCAGCCCGATATGGGACTCGATCTTGGGACTCCAGGGTCACGCCCTGGGCCAAAGGCAGAAGACGCTCAACTACTGAGCCACCCAGGTGTCCCAAAATATCAGACTTTGAAATTAAGTACTTTGTACTCTAGATTTTTCTTTTTTTAAAGAAGAGATTGGAGCTTTTTTTAAGCACAAGGAATGACCAAAAAAAATGTACCCAGAAAATCCAGTATTGAGGTTCTAATAGCATCTTTTCATTTATAGAGTCTCGCATTTTATTTTGTGCTCTTCCCCCCAATTCACTCACTCAGGGAGCTTGAATAGGAGAAGTGGAAGCTCTGGCTGCATTCTAATCGAAATGTTTTTTTCCCCTTTTCAGTCAATGGTACCAAAGGGCTTTCTGTTAGTGATTTCTACTCTGGTTTGGAGAGCTCAGGATGGCTTCGCCACATCAAAGCTGTTATGGATGCTGCAATCTTCTTAGCCAAAGTAACTCTTCTTCACTCATTTTTGATTGGGGATTTTTAATGGTTGGGAAGGATTGCATTTATTCTGTTGGGTGCTGGTACCCTTTCCAGTCAGATAACTTTTATGTTTTACCTCTTTAATAAGGCTTATTTTAATTTGAGCTTTAAAAAATCATGTAGCACTTTAGGGACTTAGGTGAGATCCATAGACACTTGGAAATAGCAGTTTTGGTTTTGTTTTGGTTTTGCTTTGTGTTTTGTCTTGTCTTTTGAAAAATATACTGTGGCAGCATTATCATTGCAGTCCTTGCTCTTCCTTGTAATGCAATATTTGCTAGTATAGTTTTTGAGTAAGTAGAACTTAATTGATCTACCTAAAATGTATTCTGCTGTAATTGAAGTATGTGATCTTTCTTTTCAGGCGATAATGGTGGAAAATGCAAGTGTGTTGGTACATTGTTCTGATGGTTGGGATAGGACTTCCCAGGTTTGTTCCCTTGGCTCTCTTTTATTGGATTCCTACTACAGAACAATCAAAGGATTTATGGTAAGGAGTGATTTGGCTAGACCAGTGATTCTTAAATAGGAGTGATTTTTGTCCTTCCAGGAGACATTTGGCAATGTTAGGAGACAGTTTGGGTTGGTACAAAGAAAAGGACACAACTGACACTTAGCTGGTAGTGGCCCAGCATGCTGCCAATACTCTATATTGCATAGGTTAGCCTCCAACAAAGATATATCTGGCCCAAAATGTATATAGTGCTGAGGCTGAAAAACTTTGAGTCAGACTGATTTCCATTACCACCTCTTTAGTTTTAAACGGTTTTTTCCCCCTAAAATGTTATAGTAGAAATATTCAGTATTTTCTCCTTCATTTTTATCCAACGCATGTGAGTGATATAAAACAAGGCACAAATAAGAATACTTAAAAATTTTACTCTAGAGTAAACTTTCTGTTTAAAACTCCTTCATTCGTTAATTGTAATTACACATTAGGAAGCATGTTTTATATCTGAAGATTAAATTTCTAGTTGAATAGATTTTCTGCTTTGTGAAGTTAAAGCCCTGGCTACTGTTTTTTTATTTGTCTTTTAATATACGATCAGATTAACTTATGTTTTCAAATTTTACATCTTAATTCATGGCAAGTAAAAGTTTCCATTAATTTAATTAAATGCAGTGCCATCTTAAAGCAGGGGAATATTTAATATCACTAGATGCCTTTCAGCACCATTATTTGGTGGCACTAGCATATTGAGTCTTGGACAGACGGAATTAAAGTGCTGCTAAATAAAATTACATACAGCTTACCTTAAGAGTGTAAGATAAGGAATACTTTCTCTGCCATGTTTGGCTTTAATTGCTTGCTAGACATTCAGATGAAATCATGTAATAAGTGCCTAGGGACAATGTGAGAGCTTCCCAGGCAAAAGAAACAATGAAATCCAAAGCATAGCTCTGTAGGCTGACTGCAGGTGATGTGTGATGGCTGGAATTCAGGGTGTTAGAGCAAGGCTCTTAGGTGCAGAAGGATATGTTAGGATGAAGACTGGAATTTGGCCTTTACCCTCTTTGGGTAGTGAGAGCCATTAAAGAGCTTCAAATAAAAGAAATGGTAACTTGCTTAGATCTGCTTTGTAAAATGATGGCTTGCTATCTTCAAAGTGGAGGGGCATGGACATGGAGGCAGGAAGACCAGTGTAGAAACTGGTAGAATAGCTCTGGAGAGAAAAGAGGTCCCAGGAGTAAGGCAGTACCACACAAATGCAAGAGGAGGTAATAGGTTCAGCCTCCAGGGATGCTGAGAAAGTAGAATCGGTAAGAATTGTTCTTGGATTGGATGTGAAGAAGAGAGGAGCTCTCTTCCAGGATGATTTCCTATCTCTGGACTCAGTTGCTAGGATGGATTGTGCTGTTCTCTTGGTCACTACTGAGAGAAGTAGAAGTCTAAGTTGAGTGAGAAAGATACTGAGTTAGGTTTTAGATGTGGGTGTGTAGAGGAGCAGCAGAGGGCCTTTGGTAAGACCTGAGGCTCCAGCCTGAGAACCACTTGCCTGAGGTCACACAGGTGGAAGTGGTGAAGCTAGGATTTGAGCTTAGGCAACATGGCCCCAGAAACTGAATCTTACCCTGTCACAATATGTGGCTTTCTGGAGAGATTTACAACAAAGAGAAGCTAAAGGTAGTTGTTTTTTTAAATCCCTGGCAGTGGATACTACCTCCCTCCTTTCTTTTGGGGTAAATTTCTCTATCTCATCATTTTATCTGGTAGGAATTTAACCCCCCTGTACCAGAGTGTGCTCAGCTGAAAATAAGGATCATGTTGCCACTCAGTGCTTCTTCAATGAGGCTTCTTCTCTCCCCATAGTTGTAGAGTTTGTTCCGTCGGTCTTTAGGCCAGTTTCTGGGGGTGTTAGGATGATTTGATAATTATCTGTGTTCAACTGACAAAAACAGCCTAGAGTCCTCCTATTCTGCTGCCATCTTAGCTCCCCCCTAAAGGTGGCAGTTTTGACACTGAAAAGAATGTGCTTGGTGATTATATAATGAAATTACAAGATACATTAAATACTAAGAAGATACAATGTATAAATTAGACTGAAAAAAATTAGAAGCCTATTATTATTCAGTAGAATTATATTCAGTAGCCTATTACTCAGAGAAAACAGATTAAGATAGTCCATTCAAGAGATTAGCTATCACCATCTGAATTTGAATATACACTTTTTATTGGTCTCTTTATCATTCTTTTTTTGGTATTATATAAGTAATGAATAAACCAAAGCATACACTCCAGTTTACTACCCCCAGTTAACACTGTTAACATTTTGATTTACATTTTCCTAGCCATTTTTCTGTGCAGATATCATCATTAGATATGCAAAAATGTAAATGTGCTAGTGCTTTATAACATGTAGTTTTCACTTAAAAGGTAATAAACACAACCAAAATGATTTAAGTCCCAGGACTACTGTATTTTTCTTTTATGTGTCATTTTTACTCTTTGTTAAACCAACCTCTAATCCAGGTTCTTACTGTCTTTTACCTATAATTAAACAACTGTTTGTTTTGTTTTGTTTACAACCTTAAGTTAAAAGGATAAATTGTTGTTAATAGAATTGAATCCATTTTAGACAAAAGAAATGGAAAGTAGTTGTAAATTGAATTTTACTTTTTGTCATTAAGGTTTTAATAGAAAAGGATTGGATCTCTTTTGGACATAAGTTTTCAGAAAGGTGAGTCATAGTTTTACATTTATGTATTTTGTAAAACGAATAAGACCATTTTAGAGTGCGAAGATATTTCTGTTCTTCATGAATTCGCATGTCCAGTGGCAGATGAGAGTGCCAATAGGTTTATTTTTTTTTTTGGTATGAAAATTGATTTAATTTTTTTCTGTTATCTCTTTCAATTCTCATACCTTTGTTAATTTTTTCTTTTCTTTTTTTTTTTTAACTTTGTTAATTTTCATGGCAGCTTGTTACCTTTCTTTTTTGTCTGGATTGTGGTACTTAAAAGGTAATAGACCCTTTAATGTTGTGGTTGAAAACCTCCTAAATTTAAATTGTTTTAGTAAAAACATTATGCTTTTTTTTTTTAGATAGAATGTTTTAGGTTCCTGTGTGTATGTTTAAATTTGATAATACCTGAACAAATTGACTTCTTCCAGAGGCATTTTTAAAAGCTTGTACTTTCTGTGGGGCTAGGTGTGGCCATTTGGATGGTGACCCAAAGGAAGTCTCACCGGTGTTTACTCAGTTCTTGGAGTGTGTGTGGCATTTGACCGAACAGTTCCCACAAGCCTTTGAATTCAACGAAGCATTTCTTCTTCAGATCCATGAACATATTCATTCATGCCAATTTGGAAACTTCCTTGGAAATTGTCAGAAGGAAAGAGAAGAGCTCAAGTAAGATAGTTTGCATACAGTGGGCTCTTTTTTTCCTACTTAGTTGAGTTCTAACATAAATCATGGTTGAACATAAAATATCTTGACAGTATGTAATAGAACTGAATTTTATTGTAAAGATTTTATTGTATTTCTGAAGCTAAGTGCCCTCTTTCCCTCACATCCTCAGGTTGATAGTAAAAACACATTTTAAAAATTTGTTTTGAAATGTAGCACATACATACAGAAAAGTAATATAGCATAAGTATAAAGCTCAATAAATCTGAAACTCATTCATTTATGTAATCAGTACCTAGAACAAGAAACCTTTACCAACACCCTGGAAACCACCCTCCTACTCCTTGCTGGTCTGAATATATGTGTAAAACAGAAAAATCTTAACAGTATTTCATTTCCTAGAAAGTATTAATTACCAAGCTTTAACGTTGGGTAAAGGATTTAAAAACTGTAGGCTTTAAGGTAAGATAAGTCCAGTTCTCCTCACACTTCTAGGCAGGTTGAGGAACATAGATCTATGTTGGCTGCAGTGTGTCCCTGAGTTGGGTCTTAAACCTCTTCTTTCCTAACCAGTCTTTGGGAGTAGGGGTTTCTCGCTAAATTTTGCTGCGAAGGAGATGCAGGATAAGACAGCGAAAAGTTCTTATATACTTTTTTTTTTTTGGTTGGGTTTCTAACTTTTAGATTTCTTACAAGTCAATAAAGAACAGTTGTAGATTCTTTTTTCTTTCTTTTTTTTTTTTTCAGTTGTAGATTCTTAAATGTCCAAGTGACATATTAGAGAAGCTAAATCTGGTAGTGGTTTGAAGACAGCCACATACTCTCTCACTCTCAACAGAATTGAAGGCAGATGGGGCGCCTGGGTGGCTCAGTGGTTGAGCCTCTGCCTTTGGCTCAGAGCATAATCCCGGGGTCCTGGAATTGAGACCTGCATCTGGCTCCCCATGGGGAGCCTGCTTCTTCCTCTGCCTGTGTCTGTGCTTCTCTCTCTCTCTCTCTCTCTCTCTCTCTCTCTTTCTCTCTCTCTCTCTCTCTGTCTCTCATGAATGTATTAAAAAAAAAAAAAGAATTGAAGGCAGAACTGAGAGTACTTGGAGCACTTGGAAGACTCTAAAGATGTGTAAAGGGAATTACAAGTGAAATAAGAGTATGACAGAGATGAACAAATCAAAGAGCGTTAAGACTTTAGCTCTGTGCTATAGTAATTCACAGTAGCTTATTATAATTTGGAGCAAGTGACTCTTAAAGTAGAGAGCTATTTTAGAAAAAAAAAAAACTATTCTTCTCAGTGCCAAACATCCTCTTACAAAGGAAGATGATAATAAAAACATTTATTTCCTAATAGTCTTTCTCTAAGAATTTACTTATCGGTCATCTTAGGAGTCATAGAGAAATGAGCAGACTCCATTTTTCCCCTGGTCCCCTATCTATTTTATGTTTATTTGGCCTAATCCATTCTACCCTTTATCCACTTACTTCACGTAACTTTTAGAGTTGCAATATAATTGGCATCTTTTTACTGTTGAATAACATCCTGATTTTTCCTACTTCCTTTTTTTCCTATTCACTTGCTCTTAAATTTGTCCCTGTTCTATAATACATGCTGCTACACCCAGATACAGTGATTCAAGTGTCTTACTCAAAGTGTCTGCTGATTTGAAATAGGTATAACAGAGACCATGTCTGTGAAATTATGTGAGCTGAAAGGAATCTCTTAACGTGTATGGTTGTGAGAGAAAATGGTAGACCTATGTTATGTCCAAAGAGACCTGGTTTTATTTATTTCATGATTATATGTGATAAAGGAGAAAAGGGAGAATACAGAATTCAGAGACAAGGTGAGGTCAGATTGCAAATAGAAGGAAAAATTAAAACTGAAATCTACTTGGGAAACAATTGCCTGTTTATAAAAATGAGTATTAGCATCTGTGGGAAACATCTTGGTTTTTCTCATTATGTTAAGGTTAAAGGAGAAGACTTACTCCCTGTGGCCATTTCTCCTGGATGACCAAAAGAAGTACTTAAATCCCCTCTATAGTTCCAAATCTCCAAAATCTGCCGTGTTGGAGCCAAATACAGTCTCCTTCAATTTTAAGTAAGTTGGCATCATTGAGGTATCTATACTTTATTTTTCTCAAACACAATTTATTGAGTTGTTGTTTTTGTCTTTGTCATAAAGGTTTTGGAGAAACATGTACCACCAATTTGATCGAACATTGCATCCTAGACAGTCCATGTTTAATATAATTATGAATATGAATGAGCAAAATGAACAGTTAGAGAACGATATTAAAGACTTAGAATCTGTAAGTATTCTGAAGTATCTAATATATTTGGAATACTAAATTAATGTGTTTCCTTACTTATATTCTTAGTGTATATTAGTATATATGGAAACCTCAGAAGTATACATGATTGCTTCAAAGTAATCAGATCTCTGTTTTCAATAGGTTAGTTTGAATTGTTTTCCCTGAATTTTCAAATTGAAGTAGTTGAAGTACAGTTGACCCTTGAACAACATAGGTTTGAACTGCACAGGTCCACTTACAAGTGGATTTTTTTTTTATAATTACAATACTGTAAATGTATTTTCTCTTATAGTTTTCTTAGTAACTTTTTTTTCTCTAGCTTTATTGTGAGAATATGGTATTAATATACCTTAAAGAATATGTGTCAATTGTGTCAATGTGTATGCTATTGGTAAGAATTCCAGTCAACAGTTATATTATTAATATTAATATAACTTAGAGAATATATGTCAATTCTATCAATGTGTATGCTATTGGTAAGAATTCCAGTCAACAGTAGCTATTAGTAGTTACGTTTTGGGGCAGTCAAAAGTTATATGTGGATTTTTGATTTCATGGAGAGTTGCTTCCCCTGACCCCTGTGTTGTTCAGGGGTCAGCTGTATATAGAAAAGTAGAGATAAGAACATAATAAATATCAGGGTATTTACCACCTAGCTTTGTGAAATTTTAACATTTATCATATTTGCTTCAGATTTTTCATGTTTTTGTTTTAAGAAATGAAACATGATAGATAGATTTGAAGAAGTATACTCCTGCTCAGCCCTCCCCACCTACTTTGGGCTGAATTTGGTGTTAATGGTCCTATGCATATTTTTTTACTTCTATATATGTTTTTATCCACGATTTATAATATTGTTTTGTGTGATTTAAAATATTTTTATTATATATTGAAAAAATACAAAAGAATATATTTTTTATAAGGTATAAAAGAGCAACAGACAACATGAATGCATATGTGCCCTTCACCCAGCTTTTAAGGAACTGCATGATTTAAAACTGTATAAAGGTTGTTATACCATGATGCTTTATTTTACTCAACATTGTTTTTAAAATTTATCCATGTTGATACATGTAGCTTTAATTTATATGTTTTATTAATATCGACTATATAATCTCTTACATGCATATTGTTTTCAGTTTTGGATTTCCTTGATAACAAAGGAAGTTAAATGACTTTTCATATATTTAGTTGGCCATTTGATTTTTCCTGTTCTCTGAATGGCCTATTCCAAATTCTATTCATTTCTTTGTTGGCACATTTGCCTTTTCTTTATTGATCTGTAAGAGTTCTTTGTATACCGGACATTAATTCTTTATTAGAGGTGTGTGTGTGTGTGTGTATCTCACAAGTGGCTCTGCTCAGTCTGTTCTCATCTTCTCCATTTTATTTGTGGTATGTTTTTTATAGATGTTTTGAATTTTAATGCAGTCAAGTTATGTTTTGTGCCTTTTGTATCTTGTGTAAGAAGTCTCTCTCCACTGTTAGACTTTCTTATAATCTTTTCTCTGTCATCATATATAAGCAAAGAGGATCAGTAAGTACATACTTTAAAAATCCTAGACAGTTGTTGTAACTCAGACTGTCATGTCTGTCTCTCAAGCAGGTAAGAAGGTAATTAATGACTGCTTGAAGAGAAGGTAGGAAAATGTGTCAAAAGAGAGGCAAGCCCATGAGTGGCTAGAGATCAGTTCAAGGACTTGGAGAGTGTGATACTCTGCCAAAGAATACTTTTAAAATCTTATGTTTTAAAAAAAAGTTCTGTTGGGGCGCTTGGGTGGTCCACAGTCAGCTGAGTGGCCAACTCTTGGTTTTGGCACAGGTCATGATCTCACGCTTGTGAGATACAGCCCTTTGTCAGGCTCTGCACTCAGCAGAGAGTCTGCTTGAAATGCTTTCTCTTTCCCTCCCCTGCTCTTCTTTCTCTCAAAAATGTATATATAAATCTTTCAAAACATAAAAATTTTGTTATATTCTACCTTTTTGTGTTTATCTAACAAGTCATTGTAGGGAAACCATGTAAGAAAGTTATTTAGGCAATAAAACCTTTAGGTAATAAATAAGTGTGTGCTTATTACATTATACAGTTATGATTCTGGGTGAAGTCTCATACATCTTTTATTATAAGATATTTACTTTTTATACTTTCTAGGTAATGTGTGCTCTTTTCAGATATGAAAGCCTAATGATCTTTTGCAGTCAAGTGTAATAACCATTTTCCACTGTAAAAGTTGTACACAATTAGGATTCTCAACCATGTCTTATTCTGCACTAGGTTTATTAATTTTTTTTGAGATTTAACTTTGTATTGTTCATAAAGAGATCATTTACAAAAGTATAGTTCCTTTTTCTAACCTATATTGAATATGTGGTATGTATAATTAATTTTTTTCAAATTTGTATTTGTTCTAGAAAATTAAGCAACGTAAAAGTAAGCAAACAGATGGAATTCTTACCAAGGAGTTGTTACATTCAGTTCATCCTGAATCACCTACCCTCAAAACTTCCTTGTGTTTTAAGGAGCAAACTCTGTTACCTGTGAATCATGCTCTTCGAACTATAGAGGGCAGCAACCCAGCAGATAATCGTTACAGTGAATATGCTGAAGAGTTTTCCAAATCAGAACCCGGTGTGGTCAGCCTAGAGTATGGTGTGGCAAGAATGACCTGTTAGACCCATAAAGTCTGTTCTGGACTTACTGTGGTGCAAGAAATGGATTATTGCGAAGATGATCAGTGTGCATGACCAAAAGGAATTTGTCTGATAATGATCTTAGAGTTTAATAGTTGAAGAAATGGTAATAACTACTCCTATGAGAGAAATAAGTCAGTTTAATTGCATTTCCAGCAAGGAATGACTTTCAGTTCTTTAAGAAACAAGTGGTACTGGCAGATTTATTCAAAACACAATTTGTACTATAGACTAGTGAATTGACATTTCTGTATGATTTATATGTTAATTACAGCCAAACATGAACAACTTTTCTTAACTATAACTTAATTGCCAGAAAACAAAACTTGACAAAGCTCTCCCTTACTTAATAATTGACATGGCATGTACTTTTGACTACATAACTATGTAACTATGAATATTTACATGTTCTGTCGATTGGTGATGTTTAATGTAGAAGTGCCATGAAAAATATTCTAAGAAAGCCTTAAAATCTCAATTCATCCTTTACTCTTAAGTTTTATAGCCAAGAGCAAGTTTTTGGATTTTTTGGTTTTTTCTTTTGGTCAGCCTTGTTTGATTTTTTTTTAATTTTAATTTTTTTTATTTATTTATGATAGAGAGAGAGAGAGAGAGAGAGAGACGCAGAGACATAGAGACGCAGAGACATAGGCAGAGGGAGAAGCAGGCTCCATGCACCGGGAGCCCGATGTGGGATTCGATCCCGGGTCTCCAGGATCGCGCCCTGGGCCAAAGGCAGGCGCCAAACCGCTGCGCCACCCAGGGATCCCCCTTGTTTGATTTTTAAAGAAGTTCACTGTCATTACTGCAGGGGCTGCATGCTACAATACTCCTGTGTAAACATGTAGAAGTGCACCATTAAGTTCATGGTTGGCTGGTCCCATGTCCATATTCAAAATTAATGAAACTGAACGTTTTATTCTGATGACAGTTTGTGCAGTGCTACATTTGATGACATTATTTACAGCTTAGAGTATTGATTTCTTGAATATGTGTAAACATGTTTGACTGTCTTTTATGGATAGATTACTGCATTCTTTTGATTCTTACTTGGTGGTGGCTTTATTCCCTTGATAACTGTGAAACTTTAAAAAAGCGACTGTAACACTGTTCTTAAAGACAATGAAGAGTATATATGTATATGGTTTTGTTTCAGTGAGTTACTCTTCCTAGGACAGACTTTCAGTTTCCCCCAATTTTGGGGGTTAAACAAAAGGGAAATACAAATAGTTTAGATTTCGCTTGGTTGCATGAATTTTAAAGCAGCCATTTCTATGTGGAACATTTTTTCTTCTCTGTTAACATAGGGAAAAAAAGGGAAAATTAAGGATAGCCTAGTGCAAAGCTAATGTTTAGCAAAAACAATTTAAATGCTAGGAAAAGTTTCATTTTCCAATGTTATGTTAACCGTTCTGTGTGCTAGGAACATATCTTTAAATGACAAAACAAAAAAAAATTCACAGTGTCATCCAGCTGACTTTAAAATTGAAGGTTGAAGTAACATGACTGGCAAGAGGTATGATGTAGGGGTAGTAGGAAACCTGGATAGGATCCCTAATGCTTCTCTTTACTATACTTATATCTATTACATTAGTTTTGAACATAAACAAATATGTTTTTCAAATGAAAAAAAGCTTTATTGTATAAGAACTTATCCTGTTTATTTTTCCAATGCTTTTGTGTAATGCATTACGTAATAAGAAAAATACTCCTTTTTAAACAGTAACAGAAATGCACTATTAAATATAGTTTGTGATTTAGCCAAGCCTATTTCCATACTTAAGCACTGGGACAGGAAACTTAATCTTTGTAACCACAAAGGGAAGCTTTTGTGCCTTGTTATTTGGTTCCAGTTATTGACTGTGGTTTTAGAATCTTCCTTAGCAGATTTCTTATATTCACATGTTTTTGGTTTATTATCTTCAACTTCAGGCATATGTATATATATGTGTGTGTGTGTGTGTGTGTTTATGTGCTCACACATGGACTGAGAAATTAGTTAACATCTTAAGTGACCTACAGAGTATATGTTGGCAGAAAGCAGATTGTGTATATGTCATATAAAATTTACGTTCAGTGTGTTTGGGGATGTATAGCATGTAAATTATTAGATATATTATTTAAAGGTAATTAAATATTCACATTTTACTTTGGATATTTTTCTTTTGGGGAAAAAAACAAATGGAATCAAGTTGTGGTTGGTTTTTTCTTTGCTCAAGTAGGGAATTGGACCTTCACATTATACTAATCATAACAGTATAGGGTTTGAGCAATTCCTTTTCCCAAAGTTCGATCTTGATAAATAATAACATATATAAAAATAATTTCCAAAATACTTAAAACAGGTATAGTGGGCTAAAAGTTTCAGCAGATAGAGTTGATAATGTCACAGTTTTGGTGGAAGGCAGTGTCTAGTGAGTATATACATTCAGAGTAAAAATATCTCCCCAAAGGCAGATCTAGAGATCTGGAGATAAACACAAGGAAAATGACTTACAGGAAAAAGTTTATATGGGAGTGTTTTGAAAGGTTAGCTAGGCGAGAAGTAGCTCAGGGAATCTTGACTAAATAGAGATGGAGGGAAATTTTTTTTTTTTTAATTCTCTATTTGGTAGACTAGCAGGGCAGCAGGGGGTAGTATCAGGACCCCTCCCTTTTTTTTTAAAGACTATTTTTTTAAGAGTAGTTTTAGGTTCACAACAAAATTGAGAGGAAGGTCCAGAAATTTTTTATATACCCCACCAGAGTGCTACATTTGTTCAATTGATGAACCTGCATTGACATCATCATTACCCCAAGTCCATAGTTGACCTTAGTGTTCATCCTTACTGTTGTATATTCTGTGGGCTTTGGACAAATGTATGATGACCTTTATAGTATCATACAACGTATTTTTCATGGCCCAAAAAAATCCTCTGTTCTTCCTATCCGTCCCTCCTTATCCCCCTACCTCTGGCAACCACTGATCTTTCTATTGTCTCCATAGTTTTACCATTTCTAGAGTGTCACATAGTAGGGATTGTGCAGTGTGTAGCCTTTCACATTGACTTCTTTCACTTAATGAATGCATTTCAAGTTCTAAAACTTGAAGTTTTAGAAATTTGAAAAAGCTTCTGTGTTTTTTCATGTCTTGATAGCTCACTCACTTCTTTAGCACTGAATAATATTCTGTTGCCTGGATGTACCACAGTTTATAAATTCACCTATTGTAGGATGTCTGGCTTGCTTCCAAGTTACAGCAATTGTGAATAAAGTTTGCTTTAAACATCCGTGTGCAGGTTTTTGTATGGACAGAAGTTTTCAACGCCTTTGAGTGGATACCAAGGAGTGCAGTTACTGGGTTGTATAAGAGCATGTTTAATTTTGTAAGCAACTGCCAAACTGTCTTCCAAAGTGTCTGCACCATTTGCATCCCCACCAGTTGCCCCACATCCTCACCAGTGTTTAGTGTTTCCAGTGTTCTGCATTTTGGCTATTCGAATAGCCTTTTCTACCTTTTTTCTTTTTTTTCCCAGGTCAGCTTTAGAGTACTGAAACATTTTCCATTGGCATTCTAAGTTGGGTGAAATTCTGTTCATTTACAAAACTGTTTAGAACAGTTGTAGACTTTTATCAGTGATATCGATCTATTTTCATTGGCCAAGTTTTAGCTATTTTGTTGGCTTTTCCATGCAGTAGTCTAATTGGCGTTCACATGTTTTGGTTAGTTAAAATGTAGAAGCTCTTTTTAAAAATACAGACTAAGCTTTAGAAATCTGTCTCTAGAAAAAGACTGTAATTTAAAATAATTGACTAAAGAACAGGATATATACTATTCTAAGAAAATAAAACACTAATTTCTGCCATTTTTATAAACAATATTAGTGCTACTGTAGTTGTTTCTAAGCAAGTAAAATATCTCTGCACAGTGACTTTTGTAAGACAGTGGAATGTGTAACAAAGCAATTTTCAGATATGTTTGCATTAAATATGTTTTGGAGATTCTGCTGCCTAATGGAGAATCACACTCTAAACCATGACCCTGATCAGTAAGCATCTCTTATTCTTAAAGGAAATGCAGAATTACTCTTGTGTGAAGAGCAATAGCTTGGGGGCGTAACACCAAAATGCTACACGAGAAGGGTGAGAAATAAACTTGTGTTTGGGCTCATTGTTACTATAGTATCACCTAGTTTATACTGAATGATGAAACCATTAGCACACCTAAGACGTTAATGATCCACTGATTTCATCTAAAATCCAGTCTTTCACTGACTCCATATGGCTTTTTCCTTAATTTTCAACTCCTGTCCAATGAAGGTTCATGCATGGCATTTCCTTGTAGCTCTTAAATCTCTTATCTTGAACAGTCCCTTACTTTCCTTTGCATTGATGTCTTGAACAGCAATAGAGTATCTTACCACTTGTAAATATATATATATATATATATATATATATGCACAATAAAACAAGGTATGTCTGTACTAATTTGAAATGCAACTGAGACATTTTGTTTTCAAACTTAAGATATTTTCTTATCTTAAGTTTCTAATTTTCTTTTTCATTTAGTGGATTTTTAAATAGATAAAGCATAGTTAAAAATTCAAATTTATGTATAAAGGTAAATGCAGCGGCACCTGGGTGGCTTAATGGTTGAGCGTCTACCTTTGGCTCAGGGCATGATCCTGGGGTCCTGGGATTGAGTTCTGCATCAGGCTCCCCACGGGGAATCTGCTTCTCCCTCTGCCTGTCTCTGCCTCTCTCTTTGTGTCTCTCATGAATAAATAAATCTTTTTTAAGAAAGTGTATGCAGAAGTCTTATTTTATTACCATCACTTCCACCCTGTTTTTTTTTCCTCTACCCTTCTATCCTTCCCACATAGTAGCCATTTTTATTGGTTTCTATTGCTCTTTCAATGTTTTTTTTGTAAATATGTATATATGTGCATACTTGAACAAAGGATAGATACATACTATATATACTATTCTATACTATATAACAAAGGATAGATACATACTATATATACTATTCTATACTTCGCTTTTTTATTTTCACTTAACTGAATCTTGGAGATTACTTTGTATCATTACAAATAGAACTTGCTCATTGCTTCTTTATGGCTGCATAGTACTTCATTGTATAGATTTTATTATACTAGTTAAGTCATTCCTATTTTTTAAACTTTTAATCATGCAAATGTCCAAAAGTTCAAAATTAAGAGTAATATAATGAAACCATGTATCTCTGTAGAATCAATTATTAATGGCAGTTTGCTAATTATATTTGATACTCTTGTTTTTTGTTATTGGTATATATTAAAACAGATTTCAGAAATGCCATTTTACCCAAATAATTCAAAATGTGTGTGGATAGATAGATAGATAGGAAGGCATTGTAAAGATACTGTAGGTGGTTGGATAAGGTATCAGTGTATTTTTTTTCCATATATTTAAGGCCATTTGCACTTTTCCATGAATTGTCTATTTATGTCTTTTGCCCATTTTTTTCTGAACAGGTTCTGTTTTATCTTTACTTATGAGCTTTTTATATTTTAGGGAGACTCTCTATGATATAATGTGCTAAATATATTCTTATTTGTCATTTGCTTCTGGTGCTTTTTGCCATGCAACAGAGTTTTATATTTTGGAGATGGAATTATATTAATCTTACATTGCTTCTTGTTTGAGTTATAGTTAGACTTTCTGATTCTAGGCTATAAAAGACTTCACCTATGCTCTTTTAGTACTTACAAGATTTTTTTTTTTCATTTGACTCTGATTTGAAGTTTGTTCTGGTATATAAAAAGAAATATGGATCCAAATTTATCTTTTCCCAAATGGTTATCTGGTTATTTCAGTCATTTGTTAGTAAATTCACCTTCTTGTCAGTGATTTGAGATGTCATATTTATGTGCTTCTGGATTCTCTTCCTTAGCGTTCGTGTGTCTATTCATGTACTAAAGCCATACAGCTATATTTATCAAGGCTACATAATAAAGCTAACCCTGCCTTGTCACTTTTCTTTCTCAGGGTTCTCTTTACTATTATTTTTAGTATTTATTTTGAGACAATCTCAACTATTCAGAAAAGTTGCAAGTATAGAAGAAACTTTTTTTCCTGAACCCTGTTGATAGTAAGATGCTGACATGTTGCTCCATCTCCTTTAGGCACTTAAGTCTATTTTCCCTACAAAGATATTATATAACTGCAGTGCAGCCATCAAAACCAGGAAGTTAACCACGCTATAATCCTCCAACCACCGTTCAAATTTTCCAGCTGTCCTTTCCATATCTTTAAAAAAGGTAAATAATAAAATATTTAATAAATTAATAAATACATTTACCTAATTAATAAATTAATAAATTACCTTTATTTTAAAAGGCAATCCAGCTATTGAATCCACATGTTGAATTTGGTTCTCTCATTAGCTTCTTCAATCTGGAACCATTTCTCAATGTTTCCTTGAATTTCATGATGAGTTCTTTTGTACTATCTGTGAAATCATTTTATTCTGCTACTGGGTGGTATTTATTACGATCCTTTGATTAAAGTGGTATGTCCCAGGGTACCTGGATGGCTCAGTTGGTTGAGCCTCTAATTCTTGATTTTGGCTCAGGTCATGATCTTAGGGTTGTGAGATGGAGTCCCATGTTGGACTCCATGCTGGGTGCGGTGTCTGAGATTCTCACTCTCCCTCTCCCGTTGCGCACCCCTGCTTGCTTTTACTCTCTCAATAAAATTAAAAAAAAAACAAACAAACAATTCTCTCCCTCTGTCCCCCCACTCTTTCTCTCTAAAAATAAATAAGTAAAAATTTTTTAAACGTGGTCTGTCCCAGATTTCTTCAGTGTAATATTACTTTTTCTCTTTAAAAGTAGTAATACTAGTATTTTGTGGAAAAGTAATTCAAGCCTATGTAAACAATCCTTTTTATCATCAAAATTTATTCATTTTCAATTTATTTATTTGTTTATATTAACATAGACTCATCTTTGGTGTCAGCATTGTCATTATTTATTGTGTGTACATTTGCTACAGCTTTTTTTGCTACAACTTTTTATATTTGCTGTGTTTTTACTATGTAGTCTTCTTTTAAAAATAGTTTTAAACATTTCTTTTAATAATTACACATTTGGACTAGTGTTCAAGTGGGTGCCTTTTTAGTGATACATTATATGATGCATCTAGTTCATTTTTTACCTTACTTAGGTTTCTAGTTTTGCTATCTGTAATAACCTTTGGCTCCCATCTTACTTACATGTCAGTCAATGAGCCAATTCTACTCTTCCCTTCTCCTCCCTGGTTCAGCTGTATTATTTCCACTTTGTCAGAGCATATAACATTATCTCCCACCTTTATCCTCAGTTATGTTGTACTCTAGAATGCTTCACTAAATATCTTCGATGCTCAACACCAGACTTGCCAAAGTTCCCCCGTGGAGCTTATCACCTATAAGATGCTTCAAAAGGGCTTGCAGATACAATCTTTCTTTAGTTCTTGTGTGTTCAAATATTTTCTATAGATTTTATTCTTTAAGGGTAGCATGGCTGAATATAAAATCCTTTGCTCAGACTTTCTTTCCTGAAGTTTCTTGAAAATGTTCTTTTTTTTTTTTTAAGATTTATTTATTCATGAGAGACATAGAGAAAGAGGCAGGGGAAAAACAGGCTCCCTGCAAGAAGCCCGTTGTGGGACTTGATCCTAGAACTCCAGGATCACACTCTGAGCTGAAGGCAGATGCTCAACCACTGAGCCACCCAGGCATCCCTATTGTTTCTTTATTATTGAGAAGTCTGGTGCCAGCCAGATTTCTTTTCTTTATGAGTGACTTGGTCCTTTCATTGTATACATATGAAGGTCCAGTGCATTTTTTTCTATTTAAAGTCAAGTCATTTTACAAACATGTCTTGTAGTTACCTCCTCTAGGTCAGTTTTTTCCAGGTATGTTAGGGCCCAGCTCAACATACAGATGTAGATCTTCTATGACAGTGAAGTTTTCTTGAATTGTCTTTTAAATGTTAGTTTTATTGTTTGATTTTACTTCTTCAGTAAAGTGTTGGATCTTTTTAAGTTTTCTGTATCAGTTTCTCTTTTTTACCATTTTTGTTCATTTCTGTTTAATTTTTACATTTTTTTCTTTATGCTGCTTAATTATATTCTCCTTTGGAAACTTACAATGTAATCTTTGTTTCTGGAATTTTTTTTCTTTTGCTTCAGTTTCTTTTTTAAGTTCGTTAATTCTTTACATATTTTTGTCCATATCCATTCTGAGTTTTTGAATTTATGATCAGTGGTTGCTTATCATATCAGCACTTCCTTTAATTATATTTTAGTATTACTATAGTTTGCTTTTACTTGTAGCAGCACTTTGGGCTCCTCATGCCTCTGAATATACAGACAAAGAAGGGAGTTACTGTGCTGGCTGAGTGATTGATCCTAACTACCAAGAGGAAATTGGGTTGTTGTTACACAAGAGAGGTAAGGAAAAATATATCTAGAATATAGGAGATCCTCGGGGTGCCTGGGTGGCTCAGTGATTGAGCATCTGCACTGGGCTCAGGGTGTGGTCCCAGGGTCCTGGGATTGAATCCTGAATCAGGCTCCCTGCAGTGAGTCTGTGTCTCCTGCCTGTGTCTCTGCCTCTCTCTGTGTGTCTCTCATGGGTAAATAAGTAAAATCTTAAAAAAAAAAAAAAAATAGGAGATCCTCATGAATGTCTCAATATTACCATGGCCTGTGATTAAGATCATTGGAAAATTGCAACAAACCAATCCAGTCAGAATACTAACAGCCCAGACACTTCAGGAATATAGGTCTGGGTCACTCCACCAGGTAAAGAACCATGACCATATGAAGTTCTGGCTGAAGGCAAAGGGACTACAGAATGAGTATTAGGTATACCAGAAGTGACCATGTGACCAGTTATAGATCAAGGACTATAATTGTCATGAGTATTTCCTTATTTTGTTATGAATACATCTGTGTATGAATACATATGAAGCAAATATTTTTGTTTTTTTCCCTGTCTTATTCCCTTATTATATAACATATAATGTGTTGACTGTATTTTAGTATCTAAGTACTGTTAATTTTATATCATAGTATTTAAGTTATAGGACATCAAAGTAAAGAGCAAACATCACTCAAGGATTTTATTTCCTTTTTTGGGGAAGGGGTTAGTGCTTTTTTTTTTTTTTTTTAAAGATTTTATTTATTTATTCATGAGAGGCAGAGACCCAGGTAGAGGGAGAAGCAGGCTCCATGCAGGGAGCCCAACATGGGACTCAATCTTGGGTCTCCAGAATCATGCCCTGGACCAAAGTCGGCACTAAACCACTGAGCCACCTGGGCTGCCCGGGTTAGTGCTTTTTTAGTTGTATGTGGTAGCATTGTATCATGTGAGGCAGAATATGACCCGTTATTTCTCTATTTAGAGATTAAGGAGATGAGTATGGTGCCAAGTTGACAAGGGAGTGTGGTGGTTAGTTTCATATGTCAACTTGACTGGGTCATGGATACCCAGACATTTCACTGAATATTATTCTAAGTGTTCTGTGATGGTGTTTTGGGATGAGATTAGCATTTGAATTGGTGGACTTAGTAGAACAGATTGCCCTCTCAACGTGGGTAGGGATCTTCCAATTCACTGAGGGCCTGAGTAGAATGAAAAGTGGGGGAAAAATTTACCTTCTTATTATGCCTGAGTGATTTAGCTAGGACACTGGTGTTCTCTGCCTCTGGACTACAGTTTACACCATTGGGTCCCCCTGATTCTCAGGCCTTCAGATGTGGACTGACTCATATCACTGGCTTTCCTTGGGTCTCCAGTTTGCAGATGGCAAATCATGGGACTTCTCAGCCTCCATAATTATGTGAACTAATTTCTCATAATAAATCTCCTTCTCTGTGTATATCCTATTGGTTCTGTTTCTCTGTAGAACCCAGCTAATTAGAGGTAGCTACAGTTAGCCCATGGGAACCTAGAAGTCCATTTCCTCTTTTTATGTTATTTTTGTGGTAAAATATACATAACATTGAATTTACCTTTCAATTGTTTTTAAATGTACAATTCAGTGGCATTAAGTACATTCACAGTATTGTGAAATCATCAACCCTGCCCATTTGTAGAAGTCTTTAATCATCCCAAACATACCATTAAACAACAACTCCCCAATGCTCCTGGAAGGCATTCTTCTACTTTCTGTCTCTATAAATTTGACTATTTTAGTTACCTTGTGTAATTATAATCATGCAGTTTATGTCCTGTAATGTCTGGTATATTTCATTTAGCATAATTTCGTTTTGATCCATTTTGAGCAAATTTTTGGTGAATTTTATGGTAGGATCAGTGTCCAACTTCATCCTTTTGCATGTGGTTACCCAGTTTTTCCAACATTGTTGAAAAAACTCTTTTCCTTGGCACACTTATTGAAAATCTACTGACCATATTTGTGAGGGTTTGTTTCTTTGTTCCTGGGCTCTATAATTTACCCCAGTAGTCCACATATTTGCCTTTATGCTAGTACCACACTGATTTGATTATTGTAGTGTGGAAATAAATTTTGAGGGACGTCTGGGTGGCTCAACGGTTGAGTCCCTGCCTTGGGCTTGAGTTGTGGTCCCAGGTCC
This sequence comes from Nyctereutes procyonoides, assembly GCF_905146905.1. NCBI lineage: Eukaryota > Metazoa > Chordata > Mammalia > Carnivora > Canidae > Nyctereutes > Nyctereutes procyonoides. The sequence continues at coordinate 5,851,917 of NW_026575033.1, read as the reverse complement.
GGCAATCAAGTCTGGCATCAGGCTCCCTTGGGGAGCCTGCTTCTCCCTCTGCCTGTCTCTCTGCCTCTCTGTGTGTCTCTCAAGAATAAATAAAATCTTTAAAAGAAAAGAAAAAAAGAAAAAGAATTTTTGAAATCAGGGAGTGTGAGTCCTCTAACTTGGTTCTTTTTTCAAGGTTTTTTGGTTATTAGCATCCCTTGAAATTCCACATGAATTTTTGGATGTTCTTTTCTATTTCTCCAAAAGTGCTGTGGGATTTTTGATAGGTGTTTTATTGAACCTTTAGATTGCTTTTGATAGTATAAATGGCCTAACAGTAATAAGTCTTCTGATCCACGAACAAGGGGTATCTTTCCATTTATTTGAGTTTTATTTCTTTCAGCAATGTTTTATAGTTTTCAGTGTCTTTCACCTGTTGGTTTAAGTTTATTCCTAAGTATTTTTGTCTTTTTGTACTATTATGAATGGAATTGTTTTCTTAATTTCCTTTTTAGACTGTTCATTGCCAGTATATAGAAACCCAATTGATTTTTGTGTGTTGATTTTACATCCTTCAACTTTGCTACATTCATTTATTAGCTCTAACCGTTGTGTGTGTGTGAAATATTTAGGGTTTTATACATATAAGATCATGTTATCTGTGAGCAGAGATAATTTTACTTCTTTCTTTCCCATTTGGATACATTTTGTTTCTTTTTCTTGCCTAATTGCTCTGGCTAGAACTTCCAGTACTATGTTGCATAGAAATGGTGAAAACCGGCATCTTGCATTGTTCTTGATCTTAGGAGAAAAGCTTTCTTTCACCATCGAGTATGGTGTTAGCTATGGGTTTTGCATAAATGGCCTTTATCATATTGAGGAAACTTCCTTCTATTCCTAGTTTGTTTAGTGTTTTTATCATGAAAGGGACTTGAATTTTGTCAATGAATTTTCTGCATTGAGATGATCATGTGGTTTTCTTCCCTTTTTGTTAATGTGGTGTATTATATTGATTGATTTTTGTATATTGAACCATCTTTGCATTCCAGGAATAAATCCCACTTGGTCATGGTCTATAATCTTTTTAATGTGTTGTTGAACTCAGTTTGCTAGTATTTTGTTGAGGATTTTTGAATCAATGTCCATAAAACGCTTTGCTCTCTTGTTTTCTTTTCTTATGGTATATTTGGCTTTAGCCCAGCTATTCTCTAGTGCTGGCATGGTATAGGTTGAAAAACTGAAGGAAGAGTGACCACCATGAAAAGCTGATACTTCAGCAAGGAAAAAGAGAGAAAAGCATTTCTCAGCTGCATTAACTGAGCCATCATCCTTCAACTCATCTTAAACTTTGTTTTGATATGGTTACCAAAAATATGAAAATTAAAATAAGAAACATGGCCAAAAGGATCAGGCAAAATGTATGAGAAATTCTAGACTCATAACCATATGAAAGAGAACACAGAATATCGTAAAGGAAAGAAGTTGGAGACAAATTGAATAGCACAAACGAGTATGAAATTAGGTGAATGAGAAGCTGCTATTTAAGTTACAAGATCATCTGATGTTATTATTATCAGTGGTAAAGTCCTGAATGAGAAATAGTTGTGAGGAAAATCCAGATTAATACTCCTATAGAGAAGGGCACCTTAGTGGCTCAGTTGGTTAAGCATCTGGCTCTTGATTTTGTCTTAGGTCTTGATCTCAGGTTTGGGGGATTGAATCCCAGGGTGAGCCCTGCATGGAGCCGCATGTCAAGCCCCAAGGTGGGCTCTGTGCTCAGTGGGGAATCTGCTTGAGATGCTCTTCTCTCTCTTCCTCTGCTCCTCCCCCTGCTCACACACACACTCTCTCTCTAAAATAAATAAATCTTTAAAAAAAAATTGTAGGGGATCCCTGGGTGGCACAGCAGTTTAGCTCCTGCCTTTGGCCCAGGGCACAATCCTGGAGACCAGGGATCGAGTCCCATGTCAGGCTCCCTGCATGGAGCCTGCTTCTCCCTCTGCCTGTGTCTCTGCCTCTCTGTGTGTGTCTGTGTCTATCATGAATAAATAAATAAAATCTTAAAAAATAAATAAATAAATAAATAAATAAATAAATAAATAAATAATAAAATTTTTAAATACTCTTCTATAGAAATATAAGGCAAGCCATATATGTAATTTTAAAACTTTCTAGGAGCCACATTTAAAAAAGTAAAAAGAAACAGATGAAATTAACTTTAATGATATATTTTATTTAACCCAATACATCTAAAATATAGTAATTTCAACAAGTAATTGATATAAAAATTTATGAATGTGATATTTAACATATTTTTGTACTAAGTCTTCCAAATCTGGTATATTTTAGATTTACAGCACATATGAACTTGGACTCACCACATTTTACATGCTCAGTAACTACATGTGCCTGCCATATTGGGCAGTAAAAATCTAAGTGGGATTTCACTTGTCCAGATCTGCTCATCAGTTTAATTTTCCAGAGCTTGACAGATGGAATTGTTAGCTTTTCTGCTCTCTGTTCTTAACAACTGTATACTCTTATACAAGGTAGTTCTATAGGAAGGTATAAATTCTGAAGTCTTTCTCTAATGACATATTCTTTAGAAATAGCCGACATTGGACAGATTGTCAAGAAACAAATCCTTGGCAAGCAATCTTGGCATTTGTGGAGGGGAAAGGAGGTCTGGTGGCTAAGTAGTTGTGGCAGGTGAGGGCCTAAGGGAATTTGTTGAGGATTTTAGGCTCACTGGATCCAGCAGGAGGTAGATTTTTTGAGCAGTTGGTAGATAGGGGAACAAAACATCAGGGAGATTGGGAACAAAAGTTGAGTGGGCAGAGAAGTTGGCCTTTCTTCCCTGAAGAACCATGGGTGTCTGGATTCCAGGTACACAGTAGCAACAGCAGCTTGCATAAGTCCCTGTCTTGAGCTGTTTCCCTTTCACCTCACTTATATGCCACTCCCCAAAACATCCATTCAGTGTGTTTAATGTGTGTCATTCTTGTGCTTAAAATTTGTGTGTGCTTTACATTTATGTAAGTGTGTTGAGTATTTCTTCTTGCCTGTTTTTCTTACCTTTATCTCACTCCTGCTGTCTTCTCATTATCTTTTCTTTGATGCTTTTCCCACTTCAGTGCTTTTCCCCATTTTTTTTCTTTCAGGCATTTGGCATTAGCTGAGTGTCTAGTGCATGCCAGGTAGGATGCTGGGTACATCACATTGTTTCATTAAAGTCAGTAACCCTGCAAGGATGGTGCATTTCCTCATTTTGTGAAGGGATGAACTTTGAGCAGTTAAGTGGCATGCCCACTATCAGACAGCTAGTGATCCGATTCACACTTCACCTTTATGATTCCAAAATTCATGCTCTGCTATTCAAAAACTCTTCTTCTTTAGAAAAAAAAAATCCCCCTCTTAAAAGAAGAAATGACACAAGTCAACTTGGCCATCTCTTGGGATGTAGAGAAGCTAGCTATTTACAGATTTGGTAATAAGAGCAGCTAACATTTATTCAGTGCAATGGAAAGCAGTATAGAGCAGTGATTAAGTGTACAGACTTTGGAGCCTGGCTGATCCCAACTCTGCCCCCAAGCCCTTAAGGATCTGTATACTTTGGGCTGGTTGTCAACACTTCCCTGGAGGAAGAAGACAAATTCTATGCAGTAGAGAGTGTGCAGTAGAGAGTATAGTAAGAACATAGAGATTTGCATGTTTTTCATTCATTCATCCATTTGGCAAATATTTGACATGTACCATGTACCACAGATTACTCTAGGATTATTCTGGGACCTGGGGTTATAGAAGGCAACGAGGTATAAAAAGCCCCTGCCCTTGAGAAACTTACCTTTTAGTAGCAAGCAGGAAGTCTGACACTAAATGAAGGATGGAGACCTCAGCTGGAGGAGGAAACAGTAATAAGCAATAACTTCGATTTACTGCTGTCTGCTGTGTGCATGCTTCTGAACAAATTCCATTCCCTATGGATAAGATTTCATTGTTTAACAGCTTTATTGAGGCATAACTGACATACTCTAAAATTCAACCACTTTAAATGTACAATGATTTTCAATAAATAAATAGACTTGTGTAACCCTTACCTTAATCCAGTTTTAGAACACATTCATCACTCCATAAAAATCCTTCTTATTAAGAGCAAAGTGTTTTTGTGTCCTTGATAAATGAAAGGATGTGGAAGGAACACTGACCCAAGGGCCAGGAGAAGCCAGACCTAGTCCTAACTTTGCCACTGTACCCCCAGGCAAGACGCTTCCCCACAGAGTCTCACTTTCCTCACATGTAATGTAAAGGGCAACACTTACTGAGTCTTCTTATAGTTCCAACATCTAACAATTTTATTTAAGAAATATCTGAGTATCTGCAGCAGTTATAGAAGACATTAGAGAAGAGATATAAAAATATAACAGGAGAGAAAATGTTGATTAGAAAATTATTAGAAGGCATTCATGTGGTGGGATTAAGTCGTTCATCCTTTTCTTTGAGCACTTTGTCCAGTGACATTAGGATCCATCACCAATGTTGTATGCCTTAGTTTCCCAAAAATGTTCCAAAGATTATATACTGAATCATTTAGTGCCTTCTATAATTGGTTAATCAGGAGATCTAACGCAGATGGTATTTTGCATCTTTCCATAGATGGTTCATAGCAGGGACTGTCAGTGAGCATTTGCTCACTTTGTGTCTATGGCTCACATTTTGGTAATTCTTGCAATGTCTCAAACTTTTTCACTATTATATTTTTTATGGTGATTTGTGACCGACCAGTGATTGTTGATGTTACTATTGTAATTTGTTTGGGGGGTGCCATGAACTGTGCCCATATAAGACAGCAAACTTAATTCATAAGTATGTGTGTTCTGACTGCTTCACTTACTGACCCTTCCTCCATCTCTTTACCTCTCCTTGGGCCTCCCTGTTGCCCAAGACACAATAATATTGAAATTAGGCTAATTAATAGGCCTACAGTGGCCTCTAAGTGTTCAAGTTAAAGGAAGAGTAGCACACTTCTCCTTTAAATCAAAAGCTAGAAATTATAAAGCTTAGTAAGGAAGGCAGGTCAAAAGCCAAGGCAGGCCTAAAATGCGGCCTCTTGTGCCAAACAGTAAGCCAGGTTGTGAATGCAAAGGAAAAGGTTCTTGAGGGAAATGAAAAGTGCTACTCCAGTGAACACATGAGTGATAAGATAGTGACACAACTTTATCATTGATACAGAGAAAGTTTGAGTGGTCTGGCTAAAAGATCAAACCAGTCACAATGTTCCCTTAAGCCAAAGCCTAATCCAGAGCAAGACCCTAAGTCTCTGTAATTCTTTGAGGGCTGAGAGAAGTGAGGACACTATAGAAGAAAAGTTTGAAGCTAGCAGAGGTTGGTTCCTGAGGTTTAAGAAAAGAAGTCAGTTCCAGAACAGAAAGTGCAAAGTGGAGCAGAACGTGCTGGTATAGAAACTGCAGTGAGTTACCCAGAAGGTCTAGCTTAGATAGTAATGAAGGTGGCTACACTGACCAACAGATCTTCAATGTGGATGAAACAGCCTTCTGTTGGAAAAAAAATGCCAATGAGGACCTTCATACCTAGACAGGAGAAGCCAATGCCTGATTTCAAAGTTTCAAAGGACAGGCTGCCTGTCTCATTAGGGACTAACGCAGCCGGTAATTTTGAGTTGAAGCCAAACTCATCAACCATTCCCAAAACCCTTGGGCCCTTAAGAATTATGCTCAATCTGCTCTGCCTGTGCTCTATAAATGGCACAATGAAACCTGGATGACAGCACATCTGTTTACAACATGGTTTGCTGAATATTTTAAGCCCACTGTTGAAACCTACTTTCAAAATATTACTGCTCATTGATAATGCATCTGGTCACCCAAGAGCTCTGATGAAGATGTACAGTGAGATGAATGTGGTCTTTATGCCTGCTAACACAATATCCATCCTGCATTTCAAAATAAAATAATAAAAATAATGAACAAATAATAAAAATATATTTCATAAGACTGTAGGTGTCATAGAGAGTGATTCCTCCAATGGATCTGGGCAAAATCAATTGAATCCCTCCTGGAATGGGATGCCATTAAGAACAATAGGAAGAGGTCAACATATCCACATTCACAAAAGTTTGGAAAAAGTTATTTCTCACCCTCATGGAGGACTTGGAGGGGTTCAGGACATCAGTGGAGGCAGTCACTACAGAAGGGGTGGAAACAGCAAGAGAACTGGAATTAGAAGTGGGACCTGAAGATGGGACCACATTGTTGCCATCTCATGATCAAACTTGAATGGATGGGGGGCTGCTTCTCATGGATGAGCAAAGTAGTTTCTTGAGATGGAATCTACTCCTGGTGAACATTTTGTGAAGACTCTTGAGATGACAATAAAGGATTTAGAATATACACAAACTTAGCTGATAAAAGAACAGCAGAATTTGAGAGCATTGATTCCCATTTTGAAAGAAGTTTACTGTGGGTGAAATGCTATCAAATAGCATTGCAAGCTCCAGGGAAATCATTCAGGAAAGGAAGAGTTACTCAATATTGCAGACTCCATTGTTGTCTTCTAAGAAATTGCCACAACCACTTGAGCCTTCAGCAATTACCATCCTGATCAGTCAGCAGCCATCAACATAGAGGGAAGACCTTTCTCCAGCAAAAAGATTATGATTAGCTGAAAACTCAGATGATGGTTAACATTTTTTAGCAATATTTTCAAGCTAAGGTATGTACATTATTTTTTAAGATATAATGCTATTGTACACTTAAAAGACTATAGTATAGTGTAAAGATAACTTTATATGCACTGAGAAACCAAAATATTCGTTTTTCTTGCATTGTGATATTCATTTAAGTACAGTAAATCTGGAACTGAACCTGTAATATCTCTGAGATGTGTTTGTGTGTGTGTGTGTGTGTGTGTGTGTATAAAAAATATACATATATGGGACGCCTGGGTGGCTCAGCAGTTGAGCATCTGCCTTGTCTCCGGTCCATGGTCCCGCAGTTCCGGAGCCCAAGTCCCACGTCAGGCTCCCTGCATGGAGCTTGCTTCTCCCTCTGTCTGTGTTTCTGCCTCTCTCTCTGTGTGTCTCTCATGAATAAATAAATAAAATCTTTTAAAAATATATATATATATATACATATACATGTATATGGAATATGAAAATTTGTTATAGGAATCAGCTCATGCAGTAGAAGAAGACAGGAAGTCCCTCAGTCTGCAGTCTTCTAGCTGTTGAACTAGGAAAGCTGGTGCTGTAATTCATTCTGAGTCTAAAGATGTGAGAAAAGGGGAAAGGTAGGCTGCTGATGTGACTCAGGTAAAAGTTCAACCTGATGTCCAAGAGCAGAAGAGGTCAAGAAGAGAGGGTAAATTCACCCTTCCTCTGCCTTTTTGTTCTATTTGGATCCTCAATGGACTGGGTGATACCTACCCACATGAGGGAGGAACATCTTTACTCAGTCCATCAACTGAAATGCTAATTTTTTCTGGAAATAGCCTTACAGATATACTCAGAAATAATGTTTTACTAGCTTTCTGGGCATCTCTTAGCCCAGTCAAGTTGGCACATAAAATTAGCCATCACAAGGGGCAGGACCCTTAAAGGCCTTCAAACCAAAGCCAAGGATTTAATTTAGTTGAATGGCATAGAGACATGATTGAAACATTTGGTTATTGCTTTTGTATGTCAGTGAATGATTCAAGATATGATATCCTGGAACAAGACCCAAACTTAAATCCTATCATTCCTGTCTGTGAATTTGATCAAATTAATCTCCATATGCTTCTATTTCTTTATCTATATAGATAATACCAACCTCACTGAGCTTAACATAACTGACAGGTATATGTGAAGCACATAATTGTGTTTGGTGCCAAGTACTTGATGTTTTGAAATTATAAAAGATACTTTATGAATATTAATTTGGGAGCAATGTATTGACTCAATTGACAAGAAGCCAGTTTGATGTTCAGTACTTTTCAAAATATGGTTCCTAGATCAACTGTGTCAGAATCAGTTTGAATATTTTGTTAAAAATGTAGGTTCCTGATCCCAGTCCCAAATCTGATGAATCTGAATATTGGAATGAGCTTTGGAGACTATCATTTTAACATTCCCAGGTGATTCTAATACACATTTGGATTTGAGAACCACTGTGACTGGTTAGCCCTCAGTAAATATTAGTTGTTTTATTACTTTTGCTGCTGCTGTGAGTTATTACCATAATAATGTAGAGAAATCCTAGCCCAGCTTAGGGAGGGGCCATCAAAAGGTTGGTTTTAAATTGTTTGCACGAATGGGTAGGCTTGGGATGGATGTACAGGCTTTGGCCATAGAAGGAAAAAGGGGAATGTATTCTATTTAGAACAAAGGCACAGAAATAGGGGAGAACATGGCTTTTGCAGGGAACTCCAAATAGTTCAGAATATGGTCACAGTGAAAAGTGTTACTAGAGAGTAGTAAGAGTTGATATTGGATGTTATGTTGAAGAAGATGGAAAGGCAGTTTGAAGTTTTGGTTTTAAACGAGAGTGGAATAAGGCCAGATTTGTATTTTGGAAGGACTGCTCTGGACCAGAGGGGGTCAAAAGGAGGTTGCTGAGATTACCCAAGAGAGAAGCTATAGAGGCCTGACATAAGATTTTAATGAAAGAGGGCAGCCCGGATGGCGCAGCAGTTTAGCGCCGCCTGCAGCCCAGGGCGTTATCCTGGAGATCTGGGATCGAGTCCCACATCGGGCTCCCTGCATGGAGCCTGCTTCTCCCTCTGCCTGTGTCTCTCATGATTAAATAAAATAAAATCTTAAAAAAAAAAAGATTTTCATGAAAGATAAGGTGCAACCTGAATAGGAAGAGAATTAGAATAGACTGGGTTTGCCGACCAATACATTGCTGAGTGCCTGAGTGTGTGCATAGGCACAAGTCAATGATGACTTCTAGATTTCTCTGGAAGGGTAACTGAGTTGGGTGGGACTACCATTCATCTAGGTGGGGAAGAGAAGGGGAGAATAAAGTATGTCGGAGGAAAGATGCCCTTGGGCTTAGTTATATTACACTAGAGATGTCTATGGAACATCCAAGCAAAGATATTTTTTAAAATATGGAAGCAAAAAAATAAATAAATAAAATAAAATAAAATATGGAAGCATGGGGCTGGTATTAAGAGGAGAGTCCTCAGTTATAAAAAGAAATTCTGGAAGCCACCAGTTTCTAGTAGAGGATTAAGATACGGCATGCATAAAATTTATTGGGAGGCCTTAGAATGAGAGATTGGAGACTGACATCTTAGGAAGGAAGCAGAAGAAGAGATGCCCAAGAAAAAAAATTGCAGGACAGAGAGAGCACTGGGAAACCAGAGTTAGAAGGTTCCAGGAAGGAAGAGTCTGAGAAAACTATTTACTGTGTCAAATGCTATAGAGATAATTTAATTTAAAGAAAAGAAATTAAATCGTAGAGGCAGAAATTAAATTTATGGCTGAATGGGAGGTGAGCAAATAGAGACCATGACTAGAGACTATACTTATAATTGGGAGAAAAGAATTTCTTAACTTACCTGTAAAACCCTTCTATTGAAAGAATTGAAGTATTATTAAAGATGACTGATTTAAAAAGTCCAAATGAACATATCCTATGGAATGTACATGGAAAAAGAAAAAAAATGTCTCAAAGGGGATTTTGGTCCTGGATTGCAAGCCTTTTGATGGCAAGGAGTGTCTTCCTCGTTTTATCCACAACCTGTGAGCACATTGCCGGGCATCCAGCATTTGTGCAGGAGAACTTTATGGATTGGGTGGGCGGTGGACACAAAGGCCCAGAATTTATTTATTTATTTATTTATTTATTTATTTATTTATTTATTTATTTATTTATTTTACAGGCCTAGAATTTTTAAGGTTATTTTTTCTAATTTCAGATGGAGTTAAAAGAAAGGGAATTAAAAGGAACCATGTTAAAATATTGATACTTACCAAGAATGATGGTTTTAATTTTCAAATAGCCTCTTTTTTCCAGGATTTGCCAGGATTATTCTCTCTCTCTTCTAATAAGCTCTCTCTTCCCTTCCTCGTAATTCCATGCTAGTATTTAATCTAAATATTTTAGCATCTGATAGAGCTTGGAAGTAAGTTAGGATTTTAAAATTTGTATGTTGCTGTTGGACAGTGAGAACATCGGGGATGTATCTAACGCTGCTTAGAGTCCTGTGCCCTTCGGCAGAGATTCCATTTAGAAGGCTTCTGTGCTCTGAAGTCAGCCTCCTAGCAGGTGGGGCTGGGACCACTGCTCCCAGAGTCAGGCCAGGTGGCTCTTGGCCAAATGGTTTCTGAAAATAGGCAATTTTAATAAATGTTTAATGCTCCTCCTTCCCATGCAGCTGCTACAAAATGCTGTCCTCTTTGTGAAGACCTTGTGTTTGGCACTGTATTCCCTGTTTGTTCCCACCGAATGTTTTAATCCAGTTTCTTACTCTGCTGAGCCATTGTCTCCATTTGCACTTTTCCTGGGCTGTCTGTGAAGCCTCTGGTTCAGTGTCCATTTTCACGTTTCTGGGAATTCTGAACTAGTAATATTTTTTTAATATTTTATTTATTTATTCATGAGAGACAGAGAGAGAGAGCAAGAGGCAGAGACACAGGCAGAGACACAGGCAGAGGGAGAAGCAGGCTCCATGCAGGGAGCCCGATGTGGGACTCGACCCCGGGTCTACAGGATCAGGCCCTGGGCCAAAGGCAGGCGCTAAACCACTGAGCCACCCAGGGATCCCCTGAACTAGTAATATTTACAGCAGTTGCTCTCACAGGACCGTAGTTTAAAGTGTCACAGATAAGAAGAAAGAGCAAGCTGCTGTCTATGGTAGAGAAGGTAAGCGGTAGAGGGATGGAACCATCAGCTCTTCATTTGATCCTCTTCAGACCACATGATGGCAGAGTTTCAGGTGTACTTTATTTGGGCAAGTTTTTGATTCCTCCATGAACTTACATGACACATGCATTAAATGCTTAGCAAAGTGTCTGTGTTGTAATTCAATAAATATCTAGTGAATGATATTTGGGTCAAACACTGGTTAAGGCACTGAAAATACAAAATTAAATAGGGCCCTTGACCTCAAGAGTCTCACAAGACAGTGAGGAAGGGGTGCAGACATGTAATACCAGAGGATAGGTGAAATTACAAAGTGTGTACATTATTCTCCCTATAACATTTCCTTGTAATTATCTATTTTTGAAGCAAAGGAGGGGAGCTTTAGTCTTTCTTTGTGGGCCGAGCTGGGGGTACATGGTAGGCATCAGGAAGGTTCTACGGGAGAAATGGTAGTTGGGTTGGGTTTTAGATGATAAGTAAGAATTCACCAGGAAGAGAACAACATTTAAGATGGAAGGATGAGAAAACATCACAGAGAGAGAAGTATCATGACTAGTCCAAGATGGTATGGCTGGAGCCCAGGGGCACTGGTAGGAATAGGTAGGTGGGAGGGGAGGTCAGGATTCCTCCTTTTTTTTTTTTAAAGATTTTATTTTATTTATTCATGAGAGACACACACACACACACAGAGAGAGAGAGAGGCAGAGATACAGGGAGAGGGAGAAGCAGGCTCCATGCAGGGACCCCGACGTGGGACTCGATCCCGGGTCTCCAGGATCACACCCTGGGCTGAAGGCAGCGCTAAACCCCTGAGCCACCTGGGCTGCCCAGGATTCCTCCTTTTAATCTAGAACACAGTATGACAATATGAAACAAGAACCTTATAGTTCATTTCACTTGGTCTGTTTATTCTACTCTAATGAATGTAACTTAAGGCAATCATCACAAATTTCAGAAAATGTGTATGTACACCACTCACAAAAATTAACTTGAAGTGGATTAAAGACTTAAATGTAAGACCTGATATTGTAAAACTCCTAGAAGAAAACATAGGAAAAAAGGCCCCTCACAGAGGTCTTTTTTTTTTTTTTTTTAAGATTTTTATTTATTCATGAGAGAGAGAGAGGCAGAGAGAGAAGCAGGCTCCATGCAGGGAGCCTAACGTGGGACTCGATCCTGGATCTCCAGGATCATGCCCTGGGCTGGAGGCAGCACTAAACCGCTGAGCCATCCGGGCTGCCACACAGTGGTCTTTCATGCAGGCTGTATGCTGTGTTCTAATGGATATGGTGTTTTGTTGTAAGCTCACTGAACTGGAGGATTTTAAGCAGGGGGATTACATAATCAGATTCATATTCTAAGGTGGGTTCAACAGGGCAGGTGTCAGATATCTCTGGTACCTGGCCCAACACCCTTTGACCTGGGCTCTCAAGTGTAGTCAATTTAACACCCTCATAGTAAGGACTAGGAGCCAGTGGGTAAATGCTTCTTCTGGTCTCTCTTCAGTGAATAATTCCAAGAGGAAATCTGTGTGTGCCTGTGAGTGAGATCAAGCCCTAGCTACCCACAGAGGTGGTCTTAGTTGCTCATCCTTATATTGGCTTTTGTTCCCATCACTCTCTCTCAGCTACCTCATTCCCACTACCTTGAGCAGGTTCTAATCAAGCTCTGCCTTAGGGGAGGAAGGAAAACACCAGGCTGTGACAGAAGGTACCAAAGAAGAAGCTCTTGCAATAGTTCAGGTAAAGATGATAAAGGACCAAAGCAAAATATTAATTGCCAGGATGTCAAATAGGGGAAGGAGTGGAGAGGGTTGTAGGAGTGAGAATGGAAAGATCTCGATGCCAGGTCAATGTGGGGGGTGGAGAAGAAGGAGGGATTTCTGATGTCTCTTGGACTGCTGAGAAGGATAATGTCATTCATTAATCAAGTTGAGAAATAAAGCTGTTAAGAGGAGTGTATGCGGGGGATAATATAGGTTCTACTTTTAATTAGAAGAATTTGAGACACTGTGGAAAACATGGGCAAAGATGGTTAGGAGGAAGTTGGATTCAGGAGTCTGGAGCTCAGGAAAGAGGTCAGTTGTACCTGGCACTTTTGTGAATCATGAGCATATAGGAAGGAGAGGGCACCTACATTTATTGAGGGTCTAATATCAGTTGAATGTAGCTCTTTCCCCAGACTTTGAGAGGAAAAGGCAAGTGACCTGAAAGTACCCCCTATTTCCTTCATCGCATTGTTTTAACTTCCCATCACCGTTTTGCTTTTGTTTTTTGTTTTGGTTTTTACTAAGACAGTGTTCATTTGTTAAAAGTTATGTTATCATAGTTTTCTATTTAAATTTTGTCTTCCTAAGGAGGGGACTTATGGCAAAGTTCCTGGATCACATTTGAGAGCAGTGCAGAAGGGAAATGAGGGCAGACAGGCAGGCTCACAGGTTAGGTGCTTGGGTTTTATTTCAGGTGTGCGAGGAAGTTATTGGAGAATGCAGCCATCCAAAGATGGTGTGTGCTGCATTGCAGAGACCTGCCTGGAATTGGGGCCGCTTATTTGCTCTGTCAGTGTAACCCTTGTTTTTATTCCCCCTTGTTTTTCTTCTTGGCTAACTTCTCATCCTTCAAACTTCCTCTGAGGCCAGTGAATACTTGAACTCATGATCAAACAGAAGTGGTTCACCTGCGAACCCCCAGCAATTTAGATAAATTCGTGTGTATCTTCAGCATAGCATCATGAAAATGTTCACAAGTGTGTTATATGCCTCAAGTGTATTATAAGCTCCTTGAGGACAGGGACCAAGGCTTATTTCAGCTTTATATCCTCAATGCCCACATATCTAACATATCACAGGCACTAAATCATTGTTGAAGAGAAGTAAGTGAGACACCCAAGGGAATATGTAAGGAACAAGTAGGACAAGAGATACTGGAACAGACCTGGAAGGGGCTGCTAGGAAGGAAGGAGGCTGTTGATAAACTATAACCCCTGCAAGTGACTTAGATGGTATGGTAGAAACTGGAAGTATGGAAAAAAAAAAAAAGAGGGCTTAGGAGGAAGGGAAGGCTGTGGGTGGTGTAGGGTGATAATGGTGGAAGGAGGAGATGGCATGGGAGCAAAGATGGACAGGGAATGAGGAGTTGGCCATCAAATAGAAAGGCCCCAAGGCAGGAGCTGCCTGGCAGGCCTGAGGAACAAGGGTGAGAGTGGGTGAGAGCAGACACTGGCTTCCCTGCACCCCCATTTATGCCCATCCTTTTGATCCAGTTGCAGCATAGCCCTCTTAAACTCTCAGGTAGCTCCCTTGAACATATCTGCTCCAAGAGACAAAGGTGTTCATGACATAACCCAGGGACTTAGTGTAAAGTGGGCACTCTGGGATTGGTAAAATGACAATGAATACAGGAAGTCAAGAGGCGTCAAGGTTTGGAACGGAGAGTGGATCACAATGTGAAATGCAACAGAACAGTGAAAGAAAATACGCCCTGAAAAGAACCTTTGACTTTGGTAACCTCTCCATGATGATGGTTGCTCTAAAGAAAACTTCTGAGTATAAGGCAAATTTTCCATGTGATTCTAAAATTAAACCATCTTCATCCTCCTCTGGCCACCTTATTTACTTGTGAAAGGCTATCTCTTCTGGCTTCTGTCTCTTGGGCACTGTTAAAATTAAAGCTATGAAGAATTTTTTCTTATTTATTTGAATTATCCATTTTTGTCATCTTCTATTTATAGTCTCAAGGTCTGACGTGGAGAATGTTCCATTGTTCTCCACAAGGGTTTTACGAGTGTGTTTGGAAAATAGATGGGAATAAGCTATTTAAGGAATTATCTTTAAGAGTCCCATCCCAGAGCTCAAATGCAGCATTGCAAACATCCCCACTTGATGGCTTCATATCCAAAATTAAATACAGTAGTTCACTCTTGGAATACGGACTTCTTGCATCTGTTTTATCATAGTGTACAACTCACAGTTAACATTGACATGAAAATGAAAGAGGGTCAAATGTCCTTTCATAAATAGTAATGTGGTGAAACCCTTTAATCTAGAGTTCTAGTCTCTGGCACTCACTTTTTAGATTCAATTCATAGCTAGGTATCTGTCATAGAGATTTGGCGTTACAGGAAATGTGCAAAAGGAACATGTCTCACTCTTTCAAGAGTGACAGTCAGTCATCAGAAAGCCAAAGGAAAGGTTAGAGATGATGTCTGGGGCATACAGGCTACAAGGAAGCCTTTTAAGTTCTGGGATTCACTTTTCGGTGGTAAAGTACAGTTGTTTTGACAGGGAAAGCTTGCTTTTAGCCATCTCAAATATTTATGTACTTGACTTCTATTCAACTCATCCATGGAATAGGAGTACATTCAAAGATAAGCATTTAAACCACAGAGAAAGATAGAGGTCCCTGATGGGGAATGCTAAAAATGTATGCTCAGGAAAGAAGAGGCATGTTTTATTCAGTAAAAGCATGTTTTATTCAGTAAAAGCAAAAGCAAGTATGTAAAATAGCCTTCACTAGGTTTTGCAATTTTAAGGATATTTATGAGAAAAAAATATTGGAGGTCCACATCAGTCAAATTTAAATAATTTCCAAACATATTAAGTCCATTTTCTTCATGGAAGATGAGGCCATGTCTAGGAGGATGGTTCTGCTTTGCTTAGGAAACTCAGGATTATGGTCCCTGCTGGGTGACCCACTGCCCAGCCTGCTCGATCTGTCTATCTGAGCAATCCCTTTACAGACTCTGGGCAGCTGGTGGACCACTCTAGCTACTTGGGGTTCCCTCTCAGTACCAGCTTTAGAGTGCCATGCAGTTTATCAAGCTTTCATTCTTACATCCTCTGAAATAAAACTACACACATGCTAGGAGGATTTACTGCTACAGAAATTCTGAAATGTTGAGGGAATTTCAAATGCTCAAGGAATCTCAAAAAGATGCCAACAACAGTAGGTGATGGTCCCCCTTTCAGTGTGGGCCCACACATTACCTTTCCTCCAACCTCCAACATTCCCTTCTGCCTCCTTCCTCCCAGATGATGCCCTGACCTCTCCACTCACTAAGGTGCCATCAGAAAGTGCTACCTTAGCTTCCAACTACCCCCAATCTCCCTGTTGCTGCCTTCCATGGCCAGCTTTCATTGCTCCCCTCATCTGGTTTTCTAGGAACATTGAATATGTTTAGTCATCCCTCCTTTCCATGGAACTTTTTCTGCTTCAGCTTCTGTTAAGTTCCTCTGTTACTGTGTGTGGTTGTGGCCCTTGTTGCCTCATTTCAGGAGGGCTCTCACAGCCACTGGTTCTTCCTGGCACTGGCTTCTAACTGAAAGCCTAGTGTCTGTGTCCTAATGCAAGGGGAGGTAGGAAAGTATCTGGGATTTCCATGTAATATAGGGTGGGCAGGTTGTGTTTCATATGGTAAGGAGTTCCTCACACATACTAGGGTTCAAAAAGAATGACAAATGTCCACATGGAACCTTGACCTAGTGAAATTTGAGTCATTGATGTGATGCAATTAGTACTCCAACTGGCAATGTCTGCTGAAACTAAGATTTTGCTTCGTCTCAGGTTTAGGGGGTATGCTGAAATCTCTAAATGTCTTTGATTTTAAAGAAAGCAACAAACCAATGAGCTAAGAATCAGAAAAGAGTAAAAGGACAAAAGTAAAAAAGAAAAGTAGAAAAAGTCATACAGGTCAAAACACCATTAATGGAGAAGAAGAAAAAGAGAAAAGAAAGAAGAAGAAAAAACACCATTAATGAATTATTGACAAGAGAACATCAGAAGAGTAAGTCAGGAAACCCAAGAGTTGTTTCTTAGACAAAAGCAATCAAATTGGCAAACTTCCAGAATATCTCCTCAAGGAAGAAAAAGACAACTCAAACATACTGAGAAAAGGAAAATGGCAACACTTTATACCCCTTCCTGGGCAGCCACAAAACCACCTAACTAGTCTCTCAGCTGCAGCTGCCACTCTTGTTCCCTGCCCCAACACTCTCTATATCAGTCAAACAAATCTCCTGAAGATATGCATTGGATCATGCCCAACCATGATAAAAACCCTCTAGTATCTTCCCATGTGATGTGTGATGGTTGAGTGATTTCACAAGTGCTTTCCTCTTTGGCCTCTTTTATTATTACCCACCTGCTTTTTCTTCCTGTCCTCTCTTTGCTCTTTATTCTGCTGTGCATATTCTGACTTTGGAGCCTTGGCAATGCTGGCCCCTTGGCCTTTGGAAGCTTCTTCCCATGAAATCTCAGCTCCTCTGGCCACTGTGTTCCAGGCAGGGAGACTGGCTGACATCCATCACATGGTCTTGTCTTACCATCTTTTTGCCACCGCAACCAATCTGTTTACTTCATCTGTGGTTTCCCCCACTAGGATGTAAGCTCTCATCAGAAAGGACTTCTCACGGCATATTCATGACTGTGTCACCAGCAGCTAAATCAGCACCAGGCACAGTGATTATATCCCTTAATTGTGAAGTCTCTGTGGCAGACATCTTATTATGAATAGAATCTATTAAGTCAGGTTCAATTTACTGAATGAAGAAAGAAATGACTAAGTATAGAGTAATATTGAAAGATTATTAAAAAACAGTAAATGCTAACAAAAAGGAAAATCTTTAACTGAACAAAATGGGAAACTTGAATAAGACTTATAATAAAAAATAAATTTTAAAAATTTGTTAAAAATGTATCTCCCCCAAATTCCAGAATAGAAAACTCACCTTTATTTTTTTTAAAGATTTATTCACTTCTCTGAGAGAGAGAGAGAGAGGGCACACTCAAGTGGAAGGAAGGCAGAGGGAGAGAAACTTCAAGCAGTCTTCCTGCCCAGCACAGAGCCCCATGCAGGGCTCAATATGATCCATGAGATCATGACCTGAGTGGAAACCAAGAGTCTAATACCCAACCGACTGAGCCCCCCAGGCACCCCCAGACTCACCTTTTAAGGTGGATGTGAAATCCTACATCAAATGCTAATAAATTAAATTTGACAGCACATTTAAAGAACAATTTATTATGATCATATAGGATTTATTATAGAAATACAAGAATAACTACATTAAAATATATTAATAAACCAAATCAATAACTTAAAAAGGAAAAACTTTATCTTGTAAGATGCTGAAAAGATATTTGTGAAATTCAAGGCTCTTCTTGTCCTATTGAGATAAAAAAACATCTTCAAAACACTAGGGATATGAAGATGCACATTTGGGATAGAATATGTAACTCTGTTGAACCACAGCTCACTTAAATATGAACTCCCAGAAGTATTTCTTTTTTTTTAATTTTTTTTTAATTTTTATTTATTTATGATAGTCACAGAATGAGAGAGAGAGAGGCGCAGAGACATAGGCAGAGGGAGAAGCAGGCTCCATGCACCGGGAGCCCGATGTGGGATTCGATCCTGGGTCTCCAGGATCGCGCCCTGGGCCAAAGGCAGGCGCCAAACCGCTGCGCCACCCAGGGATCCCCCAGAAGTATTTCTATTAAAATTGTGGGGGAACCTCAAAAATTCTTCCATTACTATTATTCACCATTACCTGGAAGTTCTGGGCAATACAATTAATATCAAATAGAGGATATATAATTATTTAAAAGGAGGAAAAACTGCAATCAATATTGTCTACTTAAGAAAGTGCCAATCAATTAAAGAACATTTCATTTGATGAAGAATCAGCAAAGTGGCTGAATGCAAGATAAATATCAAAAAATTGATGGCTTGCTTCTATACCAGCATAATGTTGCTTTTTTTTTTTTTTACCTGATCTGAAACAGATTAGTTTGTCATACATAATTCCAAAGTGTAACCAGGGTTGCCCTCACTAAGAGATATTATCATTCCTCATTGATTGTGGTTTTGTGTTCTTCCTCACTCTACCACATACCACTACCCTACAGAGAAGTTTGGAGGCTAAGGAAACAGCCCTAAATCTTAAAGGTAAGAGCCACTTAGATAAAGTAGAGGTGTGTGTGTTGGGTGGGGTGGGGGTGGGGACACGATCATACAACACAGTGTCCTCGTGCTGTGTAAAGGGTGGCTCGCAAAAAGAATTACCCAAGGGGTCAATATCAATTGGTGCAAGTTGAATAATTTAAGACTTTAAGTGTTCCTTTTTGGAACAAGAAATCCAGAGCTAAATGATCTCTGGAAATGATGAACCCCATGAGGCAGTGAAATCGAATGGAAGGAAAGGGGTGGCACCCTCTTCCCAAGCAAAGGCATCAAGAGTCTATGAGTTTAGTAGTCTTGACCTTTTACTGTAGCAGACATTGCAAATCAGAGGCTTCAGCTTCCAAGAAAAGAGAAGCACACACATTTGGTGCAAATTTCTTTTGCTTTCTCATTGCGGTATCCCTCCTAGTTAGAGAGTTTCTGTCAGGAGGGTCATTTTCTGGCCTGGGGCCCCAAACACCAGCTAGCCTATGGGCTGCTGCTGGCTTCAGGACATGGTAAGGTTTTCCTGGTATTTGACAAGATGATTGAAGGACAGTGTGGTGTGTACATATGTGTTTGGATCAGGTTGTGAACTGCCTTCTCCTGGGATGGATGATCTTTGTTTCTGAGAATATGTCATTTCCACGTTTTCAGCTGTTATAATCTCTTTTCTTTGTTTTTGTTTGCTAATTGCTTAATGACCTTACTTGGAGTCATGGAATGAATGCTACTTATCTGTCTGCCTAGTGCTCCTTTCCCTTTTACTTTTTTCAGTACATCTTATTTTATTTTTATTTTTATTTATTTCATTTTATTTTTGTTGGCTTATGTATTCATTTATTCCTTTATTCAACATATATTAATTGATCATGGAATTTAGTGGGTCCTAGGCCAAAACTAAAAAAAAACAAACAAACACAAAAACAAAACAAAACAAAACAAAAAACCAAACCAGCTTTGTGGGATATCTGGGTGGCTTAGTTGGTTAAGCATCTGCCTTTGGCTCAAGTCATGATCTCAGGGTCCTGGGATAGAGCCCCACCCACATCGGGCTCCCTGCTCAATGGGGAATCTGCTCTGCTCCCTCATCGTGCAACTCAAAATTTAAATTTACTCATTTACTCTCAAGTAAATAAAAATCTTTAAACAAACAACTTTTCCCCTATTGAAACACACTTTGAGCTTCATCACTTCCTTAAACTTCAGTGTGGGTAAGTTTTAGATTCTCTCCTGAAAGGCTGGAGTGGAGGGAGAGACAATGAGAGAGCTTGGAATTCTAAAGAGAGTAGAAAGGATATAGAAAGATGCATAGGAAATCACCAAATTAAACTTGGTCAGTGTCCCAACTTTCCAGGCATCTGAGTGGATGAGTGTTGACTTTGGTAAATTCACTATCATCAACCGAAAGAGTCGTTCTTAAATTGCACAGACTTTAAACATGATTGAAGGAGGCTTTCACACGTGAAAAGCTGCAGGATCTCAACACCAGAGAAAATGTGGGTATTAGTTTATAAGTGTTCTAACTTGGGGTGAGTCTATGAAACATGTAAAAGCTAGATGAAATTAGAAGGAGTCTTTCCCAACCAGTACCCATTCCTGCCTCTCTCCAGCACTAAGCTGTAGGCATCCTAAGGGCAGGGGCTGAGTCTTGATCATCATTATTCCTGGCGTTTAGCACAGTGCTCAGCACGTTGCTGGTACTGAATCAGTACTTACTAATTGATGAAATGAAAAAGTGCTGTATGATGGGGCCAGCGTGCCAAGATCCTTTTCTTAAATTAAGCCTTGATTCTGCCTTACAGTAGGATCCCATGAAAACAGCTTGCTTGTGGGGTAAACCTTTTGTTTAAATCAAGACTTTAGGGAATTTTTTCCTTTGACCCCAATTTTCTAATACATCCTTAAAATTTACGAGGGAGAAGACAGAGCCAATAAACTTCCCCCCATTCCAGGCAGGTCTCTTAAGTTTGCCAGCACACACTGTCCTTGAATGGCAGCACCTTCTAGTGACTTCCCAGTGCACTTGGAATAAATCTAAACCCCTCACTGCATGTGTAGGCTTTTCCCCGCTGGCCTGCTTCTCCTCTGCTGCGTGAGAATGTGATAAAAAGAACCTTTGTCCTCACCATGAATCCTTTCTTAGGAACACAAAATCAAATACACTGTCGAAACCATGATATTACCGCTGTTGGTGTATGAATGCTGGCTCATTGAAAAAGACAGCGATGGGAAATGGAACAGTGGGATGGCGGAAAGAAGGGACACTTTCACAGTGCCCTTGGCCTGGCCTCTCCTCTCCTCCGAAGGCCTGGGAAAAGAGCTACATGTAAGGCTGGCTGGCCAGGGAAGAGCAGGCCCTCCATTGTGCTGAGCTTGGTTCCCCACTGAGCTGCCACTCAATTGGCAGCGTGACTAGAAGTCAGTGACCCCGTTGCCATGGCCAGACAGGCCGTCTGGGTACCATCTCCACTGGGAAGCCAGTGTGGGAAAATGCTGTTGCTCTGGCCAGTATCACCAGTATTATCTTCACCGGCACTTTCAGAGTTAAAGCTCTAAGACTAAATCCACTTTTCTGCTCCCATAACCTAGGATTAGTTGCTGTCCATGGTGGGTTTCATCAGGTAGCCTGAGGGCAGGAGAGAGGCCGAGGTATTGACTGGCCATCCCTTGCTGAACAGTAGACATCTTAGGGAGGAAAACATTCTGATTCCCAATCCTTTGGTGTCATTGCAAATGCAATTCACAGTTCAGAGATGTATTCAACTGGGATTACCCGGAAGAAAAAGAAGCACAATCTGCAACTCAAAATTTAAATTGAATCATAGCCTGGTTAATCTTTTATAATTAATTACTCCGTGTACTGTCACTGATAATTTAAAAATCATAAGTCCCACACATCTGAGGTAATTAGCATTGGGTAATGCCATCATGCTCTTTTGATCCCGTTTGTGTTGCCTTCACTAGTTTTGGAGGTGCAGGATCCAGGTGTCGTGAGGCTTCCATTCCTTAGTCTCATTCATGACTTAATATTGCCATAACTTAGGCTCAGAAAACGTTTGATGTCAGAATAGTCTCAGGTTTATGGAAGAGGCGCAGAGATGGCACAAAGACTTCCATACCCTGAACCCACTGTCCCCTGTCGTTAACTTCTGTCATTACTACGGGACCTCTGTCACAGCTGAGGGACTAACATTAGAATATTACTATTTAACTGTACACTTTACTCAGATTTCACTGGTTTTTTCCTAATGCTCTTTTTCTGTTCAGGGTCCTATCTAGATTACTAATATGTTAATTAAGACATTTCAGTGTCCTGTCTTTGTGACCTCCTTTGGTCCATGATGATTTCTCAATCTTTCCTTGTTTTTTGTGACCTTGATGGCTTTGAAGACTACCGGTCAGGTATTTTGTAGGATGTTCCTCTGTTGGGGTGTATGAAATCTGACTACCCTGAGACCACCCCAAGCCCAGGGAAGGGTCCCCCAAGGATGAGATGCCAGGTAGAGAGGGGGAGGCCTGGAAGCCTTGGTACTAGACGGGTGTGAAGAAGTTGCCTTGGAAGTGGCTCCTTCCATCTCCATCTCCCCACTTGATGCTCTGTGGATCAGAGACAGATTGCTCAGCTCTGCCTTCCCTGCCCTGTGAGCAAAATCAAATGGTAATTTCCGGAGAGGAAGTGTTGGGGTCGTCTTAGAACTATTAAACAGAAATTATTCTGACACATGTGAAAATGGCATAAAGAGTTTATTCAAAACAATTGCAAAAGGAGGGGACTATTGATTGCAGTAGGGGAGAGAGATTGAATGCAACTGGGAATACAATAGGAACAGGTGGGGGTTTCTGACCAATTGGCAGGATGAGGCAGCAGATGGAAAATTACTAGGGGGTTACATGGTTAGCTGTGGAGGTTGACAGGGTGAGGAAGAGGAGTTTGCTTGGATCTCAAGGATGGGGGTTTTTCAATAAACTGACTAAGCATCGCCAGTAAAACTGGACTCCCTAGACCAAGGACAGGGGCCACGGATGAAGCTGAGTAGAAGAGGACTGTGGAGCCTGATTGAAGTTTGGTCAAGGAGGTTGTCCTTGTCTTGTGCAGCAATGGAGACGGGAGGGCTGGAGTGAGGGTGGCTGGAAAGCGTGGCAGGGGGTGGTCTAGCTTCCCCTGAACCCTCCTGGCTCCTGACTTAGGAGTAACTGCAGGGGCTGGGCCCCTTACCTCTGCCCCAGGAGGACACCCGGCTCAAAAGATAATCGTAACTTCAACACTTTACCGAATTCTAAAGAGGGATCAAGGAAAGGAAATTTGGGGTCATCACCAGGGAAGCCGGTGCCGTGGCCAAGGTGGTACTGTGTGTGGATGCTTGAGTGATGGTATTGGAAGAATGAGCCCTGTGCTGGAGGCCAGGCAGGGGGAGGGAGCCCTCAAGTTCCCGCTGAGCCAGGACTGAGACAGGGGAGAGCTCATCACTAGGATTTTCATCTTATTTTTCTTATTTTATCTTTTTGACAGTGACCTGCTTGCCCGCCTCTCTCTGTGAGTGAAGGGGCCCAAACCATGACCCCTTTGCTTGTTCTCCTTTGCATCACTATCCTTAATAAACCTTCTGCCGTAGGATATATGGCCTATAATA
Source organism: Nyctereutes procyonoides (assembly GCF_905146905.1). Taxonomy (NCBI): domain Eukaryota; kingdom Metazoa; phylum Chordata; class Mammalia; order Carnivora; family Canidae; genus Nyctereutes; species Nyctereutes procyonoides. The sequence continues at coordinate 5,828,498 of NW_026575033.1, read as the reverse complement.
ATGTCAATCTTCCCATCACCATTGCTAAGAAACAGATGCATTTTCTATGAAGGTATCTTTGTAATTATTACTGGTCCCCCGTGGGAGCCCTTCTGGTATGGCATGAGGCCATGGCCCAGGACAGCCCCCCTGAGAGTGTGCTAATGCGAGCGAGCGCACTGACAGGTGGAAGCCTACTTAGTACCAGGGGCAGTAACAGGGACCCCTGTTGAGAGTGTTAGCACATCCCCGCCCCATTCCCAATCCAGACAGGTCCTGGGATCCTAAGCAAATCTAGAATTGGCCACATTAGCCCCTCTTGGAGTCATGACCAGAAAGTCCCTGGAAGGTGCCAAGGAAGACAAGATTCCCCAGCACCACATACTATCATTAGCTACCCCCACCTCGCATTCACCATCTTGGAGGAGAGGGAGAAGAGGGGGAAATATCTGAGAGCCTCAGCATTTTACTTAAGGGACTGATATAGCAAAGGTAACACTTGATTGATTACGTCAGACTGAATTTACTGAGTCTGGGGAAATTCCGATCCCCACCTTCCCTCCCTGCAGTGCATGGGGCTCCTGAGGAAGAGCAGCTCAGAAATAGAGAAAGGCAGAGGCCAACTTTCTCTGCCTAACTGAGGGCAGGGGTACACATGGACCCTCCTACACCCCCAGTATAGTGTTCATCTCTGCCATGACTACTGGGGGGGAGGGGAGGAGGGAGGGACCCCAAAATCATGTTCTAAGTTCCACGTGCCCAGCACTCCCTTAAGCATCAACAGTCTAGATGGACTTCTGCGCTTCCTAGTTATAAATTTTATCTTTAATCATCATTCTTATGGAAGGGACTCACCACTGGCTTCGAGATAATCACTGAATAATGTGATGAATGGAGCTCAGAGCTATAGACCTCCTTTATGTGACACGAGCACCGTGGCTTGCCTAATGAGTTAGATGATAGATTTATGACCTTCCTGTTTCACTTTCAACCCAAAGCCTGGAAGATTTCATAAATATTATTTTATATCAAAGCCTGAAGAATCACTATTCCGGAAGTGATAATTCATTCATATATTTTCTCTCTGAAATCTTTCTCATGAGATAGGAGTTATGCGTGTAGCCTTATGGGGTACACATGCAACAGGCAAGCCGGTGCACAGCCCTAGAGCTGTGGTATTGAGAGCCACCCTCGGAAAGGAAACACTGGTTTCCACTCTGTGCCATCAGCACCAGTATTGGGCACAGAAGAGATGAAGTCTGAAACAGAAATGGAAAAGACCTTCGGTCGGTCCAGTTCTCCCTCCTGCCTGGGGGCACGCAGCAAACCGATTTCCCCATGGAAGGAAGAAGAACAGAGCTGGGCTCCCCACCCCCAGAGCGAATGATGACATGAGATGTTTGGGTAGAGTATTAGGGTCACAGAGCTCCCCCAGGGAGGGGGGGTGGTGACTCCCGTGGTGCAAATGAGGAGGAGGAGCCTGAGAGGTCCCGATATTTGGATCAAGGTCCTATTCTGAGGCTGCTACGTGGGTACCAGGGTGCATATTCACCATGTTCCTATAGATTTGGGATAGCAGGAAGTATTATTCTCCTTTGAGTCACAGAATGGGAAGCTCAGAAAGACCAGTCTCCCAGTTTAAAGCTGGTGCTGACCCTTGATCCTGGCAGGCTTGTGGTGCCCAGTTCCTGGGAGAATGAAGTACCACCTGGTCATACCAAGGTTGGCTGGGGGGCTCCTGGTTCCAGCATTTCATGCCCCACTCCGTCAATGGGGTTGTTTTCTCTTCTCTTTCCAGATCACAGCAGTGATGTAGGATGGGCCTTAGCAGACTGATCGATCTCTGTGAGCATCCCAGTGTTAGCCCCACAATCTGCCGTGGTCAGGCTGGCTTCCTGAAAGGTGATTTTTTTACCCCCACTCCCAAACCTCAGTTTCCTCCTTGGACGATGGGGATGTAATGAATAAATACACGTGTGCACGCCACACACATCTGCCCTGAGTTTGCTGTGAGGACGTGGTGAGATGGTTTGCTGAACAGTAACACCAGGTAACCCCAACCGAGAGCTTTCCCACAGGCTAAACATTTGACATGAATCCTGTCCTTTGATCCTTACAACCCGGTGAGGGAGGTAGTAGTACAGTCTTCACTCTATGAAGGAGAAAGTGGGGGTGCAGGGGGCAAGGTCCCTTCCTGAGGTCACCGGTCAGCAAAGCGGGGAAAGTTGGTACTTGCCCTTTCACCGGTGAGTCCTGCCTCTCGGGGTGCCTGGCATGTGGTGAGGCCAGCAGGGAGAGTAGTAGCGCCCACTTTTATAGCCCTCATCTGGGGTGCCTGGGTGGCTCGGCAGTTGAGTGTCTGCCTTCAGCTCAGGTTGTGATCCTGGGGTCCTGGGATCGAGTCCCACATGAGGCTCCCCTCAGGGAGTCTGCTTCTCCCTCTGCCTGTGTCTCTCTCTCTTTCTCTCTGTCTCTAATGAATTAAAAAAAAAAATCTTTATAGCTCTCATCGGTGACACAGAACCAGGAGATCTGGAACATGCCTCTGCCAGTCCCATGGGGGTAAGGTAGCCTCTGGATGTAAATCTAGGAGAAAACAGGTTCCAACAGACCTCGTGTTGATTCTCTTGTCAGAGTATCTACATCATTATGCTCAGTATGTGGAAAGAATTTATTTTCTAGAAATGGCTTCTTTAAGAGGCTTCACACTGCTCTCCACATCAGGGCATTTTTCTGGTGGAGAGCCTTTGAGAATATTCATCTTTAATGACATGGACTAATATTAAAATGTAATTAATATGGTCAAACCAATAGTTTTATGAGAAAAATTCTTAAAATGACTATTTCCTTGTAGAGTATGGGGATGTAATGAAATGAGTCACCCGCTGAAGCCATCAGCTTGTTCCTGGCCCGTCCTTATATCTATAAGTCAGTGGTGGGAGAGAGGGAACTTCCGGCCTCCCCCCACCCACCTAACCCCATTCCTTGTGAGCCTGCTGGGGCCAGCTAGTGTGCTGGTTACTGGGGGTAAAGATGAGCGAGAAAGATGAGGTCATGCCTCACAAAACTTAGTCTAAAAAGAGGGACTGGGACGTCCAGGGGGCTCAGCGGTTGAGCTGCCTTTGGCTCAGGGCATGATCCTAGAGTCCCCAGATGGAGTCCCACATCAGGCTCCCTGCTTGGAGCCTGCTTCTCCCTCTGCCTGTGTCTCTGCTTCTCTCTCTGTGTCTCTCATGAATAAATTTTTTTAAGAATCTTAAAAAAAAAAAAAAAGGAGATGAGCTTATGTTATATCAATGAGCTCATGTTTCCAGCAGAGGGACATGCTGGGAAGGTACAGGGTGCATGAGGGTTTTAGCAAGGGACCTTCTCTAGGAGGTTCTGGGGGTTAACGAGCTGTGAGCTGAGCCCCAAACTCACCTGGAGCAGGAAGTGGGGGGTGGGGTGGAAGGAGCTGGTGTATGGGGAGACTAAGATAGGGGTGGGTGAGCACTTGGGGCCAGGTGGCTGGAGCCTTGGACAAGGGGACAGTGGCAGGAAGTTGGGTAGGATAGAGAACCAGGGGCTGTGTCAGCAGGGACTTGTGGGTTAGGTTAAGGATTTCAGACTTGGTCGTCCTAAGAAAACTGGGAAATGACTGGAAGGTTGTAACGGGGCGGGAGGGCTTCATTTTCAGAATCTCACCATTCTGAAGAGGAGCCGCCCGTGGGGCTGTGTGGAGCTACTGTCACCCCTTCTGGCTTTGGAAGCCCGCCTGTCCTGTAGCACCGCCAGCCCCCCGGTACAGGTGATCTCACCTAGAGGGGCCCGGGCACAACTAATGGGGCCGGGACAGTCATCTGTGAGGAACCCTGAGTCGTCCATTCGACAGAACTTACTGAGCCCCTCCTGCGGGTAATGACATAATGACAGTTCCTACTTGGTGAGATATAAGAGCTCTTTTTAAAGCAACGGTGATTTTGTGAGTTGTTGGGTATTTTTCCCCCATGTGTCATTCAGATAATTGGACACCCTCTGTTTCCTATTTGGGATGTGTCAGGGGGCTGGGTACCAAGTAGAGTTTCCGGAGAGACCAGTGGTGACTTTTGTCCTTGCAGACCAATGGCTGTTTCTGCTTGACAGAAATGTCCGGGGTGTCAACATACAAACTATAAGGGAAAACAGAGCTAGGCCAACTTCCCCTCATGGAACATCCCTCTCCAAGTGCATAGTACATTCTGGAAGGAAATGAAGCAGAGCTGAGGCCAGGTGAACTCAGCCAGAGTGGTGAGGAGAATTTTGTCATTGTGGAGAGTCAAAACTCTTCATAAAGTCCTTATCTAAATGCTTTATTTTTGTGCTCTATTTTTTACCCCCAGATGATTAGGATGATTTCTTCAAAGGCTCATGAGTCTGAAGTTAAGGCTTTGTTTCCTGTCAGGAGTTTTCCATCCTGGATCCACATTTCTTCATGAGGGATTTCGATCTGGGTATAATTCTTCTCACTTGTACCAAGAATGGGCTGTTGAGGGAGGTGTGGAAAAAGGTGTTTCACAGATGATAACAGTCACCACTGTCTTTGGGTGGCTCCCATGCAGTGTGTAACAGTCCAGTGGTGATATAAAAATAGTAAATATGAGCACATAATAATTCTTGGAGTGTAATGTCCAAAAGATAGGGCATAAAGTAGCAAACATCATTCCTCCTTTTGAAAGTGTACTAAAAGCATATCTCTCACAACAGGGTTGAAGGATTCTAAAGGAACTCATGCATCAATTAGATTCCAAATGATGCCACTTCCCCCCAAAAATAAGTGATGTCCCCCTGAACCCACCATCCAGTCTTTGATTTTGGCCATGAATCAGCTAGCCAATTAGCAGCAGCAGATCCTTCTTGATTATTCAAAATATAACCAGCAAATGCTTTGGCACAATCATTCATTCTAAAAAGTCCTGGCACCTTTCTAGAAGTCACATTTCCCTTCCTTGGAATGCATCTGAAACCCTGGCACACAAAATCCCTCACATCTACGTGGCTCTTTTGGATTAATCATTTATGACCCTGTTATAGTCACACTTGGCCTCACACACCTTTATTATTTTTCAAATTTAAAAGCCAACACACAGCCACCAATGTCCAGAATGTAGGCTTTGTCCCGGCTGCCTGGGGCTTTCAACGCCCCTGAGAGGAGCACACAGAGCTTGGTTGGGGTTGGCTTCCATGTGCTGGCAGCCCTGGGGCTGAGCGGTGGCTCTCCACTAGGGGTGCTGGCAGGAGAGTTTTGGGTGGTCCTGAGGCCAGGCTGCCTGTCCGGAGAAGACCTAGTGGCTCTGAAGATGGGTGCTGTCATCTGCCCGGCAAAGACCCAAGGTGCACACCTGGGTCATCCCTGGGTCATCCCTGCATTTCTCTGCCACCCCCACCAGGAAATCGTCTCCATTCAGAAGGGCCTTGTGGTCCTTTCTCCTTCCATAAGGCAAGCGAATATTTTCGTTACCTTTCTTCCTCTATAATTCACTTGTTTTTGGTTTCAGTTTTTCTATACTATTTCCTAAGGTATAAAATATTCCAGATAGAACAGTGACACATTCATGCCATGTTGCTCATCCTGAAACTGCATAACCTGGCACCTAGTGAGATTAAATATATACGTTGAATGAATGAATGAATCTATACTTTGGCGACACAGGCACACACCATCTGTACCAGAGCCCTCACTCATGGCATTCATGTGCAGAGACCTGGGACATACCTCACCATCAGAAAAACGTTCTTGAGGATCCCTGGGTGGCTCAGCAGTTTAGTGCCTGCCTTCAGTTCAGGGCATGATCCTGGGTTCCCAGGATCGAGTCCCACGTTAGGCTCCCTGCATGGAGCCTGCTTCTCTCTCTCTCTGTCTCTCATGAATAAATAAATAAAATCCTTAAAAAAAAGAAAAAAGAAAAAGGTTCTTATTGATTTGGGGTCAAAATTAAGAGGCAATAAATTGAAGAAGGTTAGAGAATAGTCAAGTACTAAACAATGATCCTAATGAGCTCTTTCAGTGCTATAAAAAGGTCCTCATCTGGTTACTTTGTGTAAGGAGGGCTTATGGAGGGGAGGTGTGAGGAAATAAAGGAGGTGTGTGTCCCATGGCAGGGGATTCAGGAGGACAGGGTGGGAGGTGGACTTCCTCATTCTTTGGAAAAAACAGCTCTGGAAACAGGATAGCCCGCCCTGTCAGTGGGAGCAGCCTGAGCTTGGATTCCCCTGCCCCGGCACCCAGGTGATCAGTTCCCAGTTTCTGATGCTAGCAGGCTCATCTCCATCACAGAACAACTTCTTTCAGAGATTCTTTTGGCCACTGCTCCCTCCCCGCCTTGTTTTGGCAGGCTCCCGGCCCTCTGATGGTCTCTGCAGCCTGTCTTCTGTCCTGCACTTTGCTTCCTCTTTCATCTGTTAACTCTATCCCTGTGTTTCCCATTCAAACTTCCCAAGAGGGGAATTGGATTAATCTATGACAGTGGTGAAAATTAAATTAACCCCCAAACCCAGAGCACGGATATTCAAACTAATTAAAACCAGGCACACGCTAGCCTGCCAGAGTGTTCATCAGGAGGCAGCAGGAAAGAGAACTAGAGGTAAGGTCTGCAGCTCTCCCAGCACGCCGCCCGCCCCAGCTCTCCACCTCCTTCTCCTGCCGGCCTCCATCTACTTAACCGGCTACAGGCCGCAAGGTCTCCCCCGGCTGGGCAGCCCCTGCCACATGCTGTCAGAACTCCGACACCCATGGGCAGCCCGGGTGGCTCAGCGGTTTAGCGCCTGCCTTCAGCCCAGGACATGATCCTGGAGACCCCGGTTCGAGTCCCACATCAGGCTCCCTGCATGGAGCCTGCTTCTCCCTCTGTCTGTGTCTCTGCCTCTCTCTCTCTCTCTGTGTATCTCTCATGAATAAATAAATAAAATCTCAAAAAAAAAAAAAAGATTAGAACTCCGACACCCCTCATGGTGCTTCTGGCTGGTTTTCCCAGCGTGGCCCAGCCCTCCTGCCTCCCCCTCTCTCCTGGGCTTACGCTAAACAACACCTGTTTCTGTTACTACATCGCAGCGCAAGTCCTCAGCAGCACCCACCGCAGGAAGTGGAAGAGAGAGTCAAGGAGGGGCTGGCAGCGCTGCCCAGGGGAGGGGCCTTGGGCACCTGGGAGGATGGACCCCCAGGTGAAGTGGCCGACTCTGCAGGCCAGGGCATGCGTCTTGGTGTGGCACCTGCGGTGGCTCCCGCTCTCCGATTCAGGGACTTCAGAGGCACACTGTATGTAGGAATCAGGCTATTTAAACTGCAGAACACTCACTCATACATGTGATTGTCTTTGTTTCTAAGAAGGACTGATATCTGCTGTCTCATGATTTGCCCCCCAGGCAGAGTCATGAAGCAGAAGGAGGTGCATTCGTCTTTGGTGTCTGTAGTGACACTATGCTGGTCTACCAACACCCCATCATTTCTTTCCCCTGCTAATGAAGTCTCAGTTGTGTTCTAGGATTGGCTGACTGGAGGAAGAGGGAACCAGCTCCAGAGGATGAATCATGACAAGTCTACAACTAACCCTATTCCTTTTGTTAGTGATTGGGTCTGGGCAAGAGATGAATGAGGGCATGTGATCCTGCTCTGGCCAATGAGTAAAGGAAAGCCTGTTGGATAATTTGGGGCAACAGTTTCCATTCAGAAGAGAAGTACATGAAGTGAATTTATCCTTCCCTTCCTGTCTTTGTTATGGTGGATGATGTGATGTATGGAACTGCGGCACCCATCTTGTGAACAAGAAGCTCACGAGAAAGATATCAAGAGAATGCAGAGAAGTTGACCTAGAGCCCTGATATAATCAAACCACCAGGTCAACATGGAACTTTCTACCTCTATACTTATTATACATAATAATAAACCCTTATTGCTCAAGCCACTCTTAGATATTTTGTTACTTGCTGCCAAAAGGTCATTGACTGGTATATTAGGCACCAACATACCTTAGGACCTTCTGGGAGAGGCCCACAGTGGTGGATTTAGTCAGGAGAAGCTTGTTGCATACATGGCAGAGAGGAAGAATGATAGGAAAAGATGGAACAGATTCCTTTTTGATAATTGTTAGCCAAGAAATAACAGTAGCCCTTGCCCCAAGAAATGTCACCATCCATTGTTGTCCCCCCTAACCCTAACCCACACCATCCCCAGATTACCACCTTAGTCAAAAGTACCTACTTGCCTCTCTTGAGAGAATTTGGGAAAGAAACAAATAAAGAGACCGCAAAGTTAAGGAACACCCTCTATCTTGTTGCTAGGGCACCAGGCTAGAATGGGATGTGATCTACACAGAATAAAGAACTGGACTGGAGCCATCTTAAAGAGGACTTCATCTGAGTAAGCCACAGGCAAAAACTTTGGGGCAGCAAGAGTCTGCATGTGTGCATGGGGGTTGCACTGCTGGGAGGTCGGAATCTGTGGGGCTGGGGGAGATAAGTGGCCAGCCTGAGGTGGCATTGCCCACACTAAGGGGCCTGTGGGTGAAAGAGCCCCAACAAAGAAGGGTGTCTAAACATTAACATAAAGTTTATCCCTGCACCCCTCAAAATCAGCTTTGAATACCTGCCAGTCCAGAAATCACCAACATTTGATCCAAGAGCTTGAGTTGAAGTTGTAGCTTCAGTCTGAAGGCAAACCAGGCAGAATTCAGTCTTCTTCAGTGATCCTCTATTAGCTCCTTCTACTGATTACACGAGGCCCACCATGTTACAGAGGGTATTCCACTTTACTCAGAGCTTATTGATTTAAAATGTTTATCTCATTTAAAATATGTCTTCACAGAAATATCCAGGCTGGTGTTTGATCGAATATTGGGGTACCATGGCCCAGGTAAGCTGATACATAAAATTCACCACCACAGGCCTTACCTAGAATGAGAGAAGGCCGGGATCATCTTCACAGCAGAGGTTGGCTGTAGTGCCAGCTAGAACACCTGTAACAAATGCCAAGTCAGTGGCTCCTAGCCTGAAGACATGTTGAGCTGGAGACGACAACAGGTGGAACTGTTACTCACCTGAGAAGCAGGTGAGGGAGGAGGTGAGGGAGGAGGTGAGGAGTTCACTAGTAACTGAGGTGCTGGGATCTGCAAGGGCCTGTTTCATGAGTTTCCCTCAGGGTTCCTAACAGCTGTCACCACCTGGAGCACTCGTGCGGCCAGGTGGGGTGTCTGACAAGGACATATGCAGCACTGGAGTGACAATCACTTGTTTGTCCTTCCCCCTGGGTTGCAAGTGTGAGGACAGGACTGTGATACCCTGGGCAGTTAAAGAGGGCCACCGCCTCTTTGACACTGTGCTTGCCTGGGGGTAGAGGCGACAGTCCTTGCTCGCGAGTCTCTGCTGACCTTAAAACTCACTTGGCTGATGGAACGCAGCTGATGTGTCACCATGTCCCTTCTTGGGGAACCCAAGAGCCTCACATTTGCACTCTTGGAACCCAGCCACCATGCTGTGAGGAAGCCCAAGCTGGCCTGCTGGAGAGAGGCCACATGGGGTGGCCCCAGAACAGGAGACAGCACGTGTGCAGAGGGCGGGCTTGGGGGGGCTGTGAACTGAGGCACTAACAGACACTTGGTGCCAGCCCTCCATCATGCGACAGACCTTGTCGGGCCTCCCAGGCCGGCCCGTGCCCCACACGGACACATACGTGTGAGCCATCTGCAGTGAGAAGAACTGCCAGTCAGACCATGGAATCATGAGAAATAAAATGCTGTCGTCAGCCCCCATGCTTTGGGGCAATTTGTCATGCACCAACAGATCATCGAAACACACTAGGAACAGAAAGCGGCCAGAGGCCAGATTAAAGAGTTTTATTCAGGAAATATCCAGCCTTCATAAAAAAGGAAATTAAAGATTTCATGTAGAAAAATGATTCACTCACAACCTACTTGTTAGACATATGCAAAGGCTTGGCAAGGGTCTGATCATTGGAGCAACCACTGAGTGGGTAGCGCTGACATTCTGGACGCCAGGGAGAACCTCAGCTTGGCCATCACCAGCTGTGACACCTGGGGCTAATCATTTTCTGATTCGTGACTTAGAGAAACACCCCTGAAGTTGTAGCTTTCAGAGCTGCTAAAGGAAGGCGGTTTGTCACGCAGGAGAAATGGCCCTGGTGACGCTGACATGAGCGCCTAGGCCCCCAAGCTCCACAGGGGTAGCAGGAATTCTGATAGGATAGCGAGAGAGCACGGAGATGTCCTAAAGGCATTTCATGCTCCTGGTGGGATGATTTCAGGAACCAGGAGCCCAAGTATAAAGAACCGAGGAAGCAAACAAACCGAGGTCAATGGTGTACATTCCCAGGAGACCTGGGGCTTCCTGACTACCTCCTGACAGTCCTAAGAAGTTAAACCCAGAGAGATCAAGGCAAGTGAGAAGCAAGTGAAGTTATTAGCTGCCTACAATGGAAAGCTACACCTGTCTCTGTAATCCGGAATAAAAAATGCCCAGAAGCCGTGATGGAAAGCCCCTTCTAAGTGCTGGAGCCTCTCGCCTATAGAAAGAGGGGCCCTGGAAGCAGCTCTAGAAGATAAAGCAGGGCCAGCAACAAGCACATGAGAAAATGCTCCGCATCACTGGCCATCAGGGAAATACAAATCAAAAGCACAATGAGATACCACCTCACACCAGTGAGAATGGGGAAAATTAACAAGGCAGGAAACAACAAATGTTGGAGAGGATGCGGAGAAAAGGGAACCCTCTTACACTGTTGGTGGGAATGTGAACTGGTGCAGCCACTCTGGAAAACTGTGTGGAGGTTCCTCAAAGAGTTAAAAATAGACCTGCCCTACGACCCAGCAATGGCACTGTTGGGGATTTATCCCAAAGATTCAGATGCAATGAAGCGCCGGGACACCTGCACCCCGATGTTTCTAGCAGCAATGTCCACAATAGCCAAACTGTGGAAGGAGCCTCGGTGCCCATCGAAAGATGAATGGATGAAGAAGATGTGGTCTATGTATACAATGGAATATTCCTCAGTCATTAGAAATGACAAATACCCACCATTTGCTTCGACGTGGAGGGACCTGGAAGGTATTATGCTGAGTGAAGTAAGTCAATTGGAGAAGGACAATCATTATATGGTCTCATTCATTTGGGGAATATAAAAATTAGTGAAACGGAGTAAAGGGAAAGGAGAGAAAATGAGTGAAAATATCAGTGAGGGTGACAAAACATGAGAGACACCTAACTCTGGGAAATGAACAAGGGGTAGTGGAAGGGGAGGTGGGCTGGGGGTTGGGGTGACTGGGTGGTGAGCACTGAGGGGGGTACTTGGCGGGATGAGCACTGGGTGTTATGCTATATGTTGGCAAATTGAACTCCAATTAAAAAAAAAAAAAAAGCAGGGCCAGGCTGGAGGGAAAAAGGGAACTCTTGATGGGTCTTTTCCATGACTGACAATCTGAATCTGTCTTCTTCCAGGACCCAGCCCATCAGTGCCCAGCCTGCCCTCCAGCAGCCCCACACAGCACCTATTACGCAGGTCTGCTATGGCTCTGCCTCAGGGCAGGTGTTTGGGGGAAGGACATAGGAAGGAGAATAGCCATCACGAATCTACCTGAATTGTGTCCATGTGTCTACGTCAGTAGGAGCTTCTCCTCAGCTCTGGCACCCAGCAGTGGAAGCCAGTATTCTTCCCAACACCCATGGATGGTCAAACACCTCCAACCTTGGAACTCAAATAATTGTGCCACATTCTGCTGCTCTGGTACCCCACTAAAATGCCAATCTGGTGCTCTTCCATTTGTTCCACACTTTCCTTCTGACCAGTTGCCATTTCCCTATATTCATTGTTCCTCTCAAATTCTCTTCGTCTTCTCTTCCTACTCACAGTTCTCCCCTCTCTCCTCCTTAGTCTCACCCTTTATCTCCTCCTCTGTCTCTCCCTCCTCTTCATAGCATTAAAAATTCTTTCAGATTCTAGTTAATAAAAGACTGGGGCACCTGGCCAACTCAGTCAGTTTTATGTTTTGTTTCCTTTACCACAATTTAAGGGTAGAGATCCTGCCTCATTTGAACTATGTCCATTCATTTGATAAATATTTATTGAGCGGCTACACTATGCTCTCGGGGCATTGTGGGAAGCATGAGAGATACAGACAGACGTGGCCCCTATTCTCATGAAATTTGCAGCCCAGCCATGAACACAGATGATTAGGGAGTGAAAATTAAACGGGGTGATTATTTTACTGGGAGATTCACCCTTCCACAGGATTAATGTAGTACCTGACACTCAATTTTTATTGAGCCACATACTCCTTCAATGCAAGTGATGATACTGATGTCATATTCCTACTAAGAGATTATAGGGAAATTAATATCATGCTTGTTTTCAACTGCTCCCATTTCAACCTCAAAGTTAAAATAGAAGTAAAAAAAACATTAGTCTAATGACACACTTGAACCGAGCTAATATGAATCTTAAATTGGCTTAAGTATTAATATGATTTGGGCATCTGTTGTCTCCTGGAGGACAGTGCTATGTGTCAACCTCAAGTACACATCCTTAGCTCAGCAAATGACTCAACAGCAGTAAAGTGTGGTCTCTTTCTGAAATTGGACTAAGTTCAGCGACCCAAATTTAACTGCCCTCTCCTCTCCCTAGAATCTTCTCTATTGAGGATTTTCAAAACTTGAGCGAAAAGCTCCCCATCTGGACTATAGTGAGGGTCATGGCAAACAGCACAGAGCGTGCCACTGTTGCATGCTCAGCTGATGCCATATTCCTTCATTGCGTGGCCCCACCGAGACTCTGGCAGCACATCTGTGGTTGACAATAAGTCTGATTTCACATTTTGGCTCCACCATAGGCATTGTCATAGGAACTGAATGCATGCCCAAAGGATTGTAAACAAGGAGCTATTCAGCAACAAATATCAAAAAGAAAAGAAAAAGAAAAAAGTCTGTGTCTCTCTTTTTTCTAGTTCCCCAGGATTCCTTCATAGGTCCTCATGAAAACCCTCCACCATATTGGTTTCCACGTAAATGCTTAAAGGTTTCTTTGGAGAGAGACAGCAGCCTCTGTCTTGGGAGAAAATGTACTCCCTCCAGCATGTCGCCCTATTGACAATGTCCAGCTGCCCCAACATGAGATAGCGGAGTGTGGGGAGATAAGCCAAGACTGCAAGAACAATGCTGCTGCGGTCATCAGCAAGAGAATGGGGAGCAGAAAGGGCACTGGAGTGGCCAAGCAGAGCGCTGGTCCCTGCTGCGGGCTATTGAAAGAGTCAAGTGTCACTGGGGAGAATTAGGGGCTGGCAGAGGTGAGTCCAGAGACAGAAAAAGGTAAATGGTGCTCCTGGGGCAATCCTGCTCCTCCCAGAGCACTCCTGCCCATGCATGCACCTCCCTATTTTCCTCTTACTCCCATCCACAGGGCTTCTGGAAGGTCCTTCCTTGAGCTTGTCTTTCCCTGAGTCTGACCATATTCACTTTAGGGTCCTTAGGGACTCACAATGTTCAAGATGTGAGACTTGAGCATACTGCTTACTGAAGTGGTTCACTCAGCCTCTGTGGTCTTGGGGTGTACACAAGTGTGTTCACATAGGATGCACACACAAGGGTGCATATATTTTTGTTTCAAAATACACATGATACTACTTACTCTTCTATTAGTGGAATGACCCATCATCCTGGGATGGCAAGGATTTTCCTGATTTTCAAATTGAAAGTCACACATATTTCAATCTCAGAAGAGATGGTTGGTTGCTATCTCTGTAAAGGAAATTTAGAAGATTTCCATATGTTCTGACCATCATGCTGGCTCAGCAGTGTTCTCAAATGGAAACCTTGCATATAATACATAACTGAGTGAGGGTAAATTGGAAGCCAGAGGACTGAGATCTTTCTTATGTAAAAGAATCTGAGGGGTGCCTCGAGCTCTGGAACCCCCTGGCTCAGATCCTCCCGCACTGGCCAGCTGGACCCACTGGACAAAGGCAGAGCCAATCTGTGCCTCAATTTCCTCATGTCCAACAGTGGCTCCCTCCCTCTTGTGATTGTGAGAATTAAAAGTGATGATATAAACAAAGGACTCGGCTCTCTGCTCCTCGCCGTCCGACAGCCAGCCGCAACTTCTGGTGCAGGGCCAGCTGTGTCCCCGAGACACACGATGGTGAAGGTCGGAGTGAATGGATTTGGCCATATTGGGCGCCTGGTCACCAGGGCTGTTTTTAACTCTGGCAAAGTGGATATTGTCGCCATCAGTGACCCCTTCATTGACCTCAACTACATGGTGTACATGTTCCAGTATGATTCTACCCACGGCAAATTCCACGGCACGGTCAAGGCTGAGAACGGAAACTTGTCATCAACGGGAAGGCCATCTCCATCTTCCAGGAGCCAGATCTCGGCAACATCAAATGGGGTGATGCTGGTGCTGAGTATGTTGTGGAGTCCACTGGAGTCTTCACCACCATGGGGAAGGCTGGGGCTCACTTGAAGGGTGGGGCCAAAAGGGTCATCATCTCTGTCCTTTTGCTGATGCCCCCATGTTTGTGATGGGTGTGAACCACGAGAAGTATGACCACTCCCTCAAGATTGTCAGCGATGTCTTCTGCACCACCAACTGCTTGGCTCCTCTAGCCAAAGTCATCCGTCACCACTTCGGCATCGTGGAGGGCCTCATGACCACCGTCCATGCCATCACTGCCACCCAGAAGACCGTGGATGGCCCCTCTGGGAAGCTGTGGCGTGACGGCTGAGGGGCTGCCCAGAACATCATCCCTGCTTCCACTGGTGCCACCAAGGCTATGGGCAAGGTCATCCCTGAGCTGAACAGGGGGCTCGCCGGCATGGCCTTCCACCCCCAACGTGTCAGTTGTGGATCTGACCTGCCGCCTGGAGAAAGCTGCCAAATATGATGACATCAAGAAGGTAGTGAAGCAGGCATCAGAGGGCCCCCTCAAGGGCATCCTGGGCTACACTGAGGACCAGGTTGTCTCCTGTGACTTCAACAGTGACACCCACTCTTCCACCTTCCACGCCGGGGTGGGAATTGCCCTCAATGACCACTTTATCAAGCTCATTTTCTGGTATGACAATGAATTCGGCTACAGCAACTGGGTGGTGGACCTCATGGCCCACATGGCCTCCAAGGGGTAAGAGCCTCCTGGACCACCAGCCCCAGCAAGAACAAGAGGAAGAGAGAGGCCCTCAGCTGCTGGGGAGTCCCTGCCCCAACTTAATCCCCCAACACACTGAGAATTTCCTGAGCTCCAATTTACATCCCAGACCCCAAGGAAGGGGAAGGGCTTGGGGAGCCCTACCTTGTCATGTACCATCAATAAAGCATACTGTACCCCCAAACAAACAAACAAACAAACAAAGAACTCGGCATAGGGCTTGATGCACTGAGCAACATTATCCCCTATCATTATTAGTGTTAGTGGTAACCAACCAGTCTATTTGTAAATGGGGCCTGTGTTTTCTAATGTGTTTAGAAGAAGTCAAATTCTGTGGGTGAAACACAAAGCCCTCTGAAGAGGGGAATAGATGATACTTGAAAATAGCCTAAGATTTGGATTAATATTTAAAAGATTCAGTAAATGAATCCATAAACTCCAAAAGGGAAGAATGACTTTACTTCAGTTATTTGAAAAAGCAGTAGAAATACTTCATAAAGAACAGTCTTGATTGGTGGAAGATGGACAGATTAAACAGAATGATCCCTTCAGTTTCTGGGTTTTAAAGGTTTTTCTACTGTTATGAAGATATATGTGTCTCCGGGAAATAATTTGATGTAGTTTATAGGTGAAATAGTGTATTTCCCTAGTTTATAGATTATGAGGCTAAATGAGAGAGATGGTTTGGTCCCCAGTTCACCAACTTCAGCCTGTCTCAGGAGACATCTGTATATGGTAACGTTTTTTATTCATAAAACAAGAAAAATTTGAGGATCATATAGGATCTTTCAGGACTAAGGGGTAATTTGGACACCACTTATTTATAGTAGTCAGTAAAAGGTTGTAAAATGGGAGCACGATTGATTTATTTTAAAGGCATTGCAGTTTTGTCTCCTCTGAAGCATTCAGTTTGGCTAAGAAAAATCAGTTCCTTTCCTAAAATTTTCAAAAAAAAAATTATGGAAAGTTGTTGCTTGGCTCATCTATCATAAAATAGGGCACATATGCCACAAAGTCACAATTATCTATTTATTCTGGGATTAGACATAGGGCTAGACCAAGAACAGATTAAAATGATCTGACTTCATTAGCTTAATTAGGGAGTCCCAAATTAGATTTTTGCAGCTAAATTCTTCAGCCACTCAGGGTGAGCAGCTGTTGCCGGGCGCCGACCTCAAAGGTAGAGAGCTCCCAGCGTGGCTGGCGAGCCCCAAAGCTGACCTCACTGTGGGAAGCCCATGGGGCCTCAGCCTTATAGTCCTGCGTTGCTTTGACCTAAAGAGCCATTTCAAACATTGTTTCCAGCAAAGACCCCACTGACCTTTTCCATTATTACTGAGACATGTGTTTAGCTCTGCAGCAGAACTGGCCGCATAATCTGTGGGGCCCCACTGCAAAACAAAAATGCAAGGCTCCCTGTTCAAAAAATGTTAACAGTTTCAAGACACAGCAGCAGGACATTAGCCCTGCACGGGCCCTGTGCAGCCCGACACGCCCAGAAGCTGGCTCTGCCCAGCAGTCTGAACCATTCACAAACTTACCATCTAAGATGTGGTTCCTTCTCTCTGGCTCCAACATACCCTCTACACATAGGTCCCCACTTAGGATGGTTCAATTTAGGATTTTTTGACTTCACCATGGTGTAAAATTGATATGCATTTAGTAGAAGGCGAACTTTGAATTTTGATCTTTTCCAGGGCTAGTGATAATGCAGCAAGAGCCTCTCTCCTGATGCTGGGCAGCAGCTGCAGCCCCTCGTTTAGTCACATCATCACTAAACAACCAATACACTGACAACCATTCTGAACCCAGACCACCATGCTATTTGACACTTTCAGTACAGAAGTCAATACATTACATGAGATTTTCAATACTTTATTATTAAATAGGCTTTGTGTTAGATGATTTTGCCCAACTGGAAGCTGATCTAAATGTACTGAGCACCTTTGTATAGGCTAGGCTAAGCTATGATGCTCAATACATTAGGTGTATTAAATGCATTTTCAATTTATGATGGGTTTATTGGGACATAATCCCATCATAAGTGAATGAAGGGCAGCCCGGGTGGCACAGCAGTTTAGTGCCGCCTTTGGCCCAGGGCCTGATCCTGGAGACCCCGGATCGAGTCTCACGCTGGGCTCCCTGCATGGAGCCTGCTTCTCCCTCTGCCTGTGTCTCTGCCTCTGTGTGTGTGTGTGTGTGTGTCTCATGAATAAATAAATAAAATCTTTAAAAAAATAAAATAAAATAAAAACATAAGTGAATGAAGATCCGAACTCAGGAAATGATGGCTGAGGTCCTTAATTTTGTACATAATGTGTACACGATTGGATTATTTACCAGGTGGGTACCATTTTTTAAATCTTGGTATACATAAATACAGCATGATATAATCCTAAAAGTGGTATTCATGAATGGCAATGCACTATCACAAATCAAAAAAAAAAAAATACCAGAAAGTACACCAGTCTAGAGTTTGAATATCATTGAATGACTTTGAGATAGCCTGGAAGACACAAATACTATTTATAGAGTTCTGGAAGCCTAAAACTGCAGAGTTATCATCTGATTTTGAAAACTTGAGGTTTAGCAAGCTCATAGACCAAATCCTACAACAGAAATTTTGTCAAAGACTTTTCTTAGCAACAGTAAATTCTATTCCTTGGGCATCATAGTGTCGAATGAAGTAGAGACAGACTACCCAGACAAGCAAGCCAGAGGTCACCTGGGACGTTATCAAGCCAGCAATGTGCCTGGGTGGCATTAAGTTCCAAGCAAGTTAAAGGTCAGGGGCGCAAAGTGTCAACCAACTATCTTGATAACTGCTATCCCTGTTGTTCCTTACCTGCGGCCTTTCTCAGTCCCTCCTCCTTGCTTCTACATTATCCTTTCTCAGCAATTTCATGCACCCCTTTGCTTTGAGTCTTAACTCCAAGAAGGAGGCTCAGGGAGGCACCCGAGCCCTGGTGTCCCTGGGCATTAGCTATGCACCTCCATCTGCCTGTGCAGTACCTCCATCCTTGGGTGCTAGGTGCACCTGAAATTCAGCTAGCTAGAAACCAATGGCAGCCCCACCCTTTCTGGTCACGAAACCATGCTTTAGTTCCCTTTTCTTTCTTCTTCTCTTCTTCATATTCAACCAGATAATGACAATCGTGGCTCTGCACCCAAGTATTTCTCCAATCTAGTTTCTTTTCCTGTCTAGAGTCAGACCCATCTGTGACCGACCTCCCAGTCTTGGCTTTGCCTCCTTCAGCCACCTGCGATGGACAAAACAGTAAGCTCTCTCAAGCTGCAGCACTCTCCTGCTCAAAACCTTCAGCCCAGGAGTAAATTCTTTCACTTGTCTTTATAGTTTCCTTAAACTGATCTTAATCTACCCTCAAACCTTCTCTTCCAGCAATGTGTCACACATGATCCTTTGTGTGGATCTTACCCTCCAGCCCAAACCACCGCTTAGGACTTTTGAATACACTTGATACCTTTCAGTCCCTGTGCTATTCCTATCCCATTTGCCAACACTTTGCCCAGAGAGGCTTCTTCCCCTTGTACAATCACCAAGACCCTCATCCTTCGCAGTTCAACACATCTGGGCCTGCTCCATGGAAGAACTCCTAGATTGTCCGAGGCAGTGATCATGTCTCCCCGTAGGAGGATCTGAATTCCTCTGTGTTGTACTTCTCAAGGCACTCATCACATCTGGTCAGATGCAGAACCTTCCATTCCAGCTTCTACAAGCAGCTTGAAGATAGGCCTTTTGTCTTATTTTCCTTTACCGAGCTCAATACATTACTGACGAAATAGTAGTGATTAAATGTAGAAATGGCTATCATAGACGTCACTTCCAGCTTTGCAATGGTTAATGTTTAACTTAGGAGGATTGTCACTAACATTGAGGGCTAAGAATGCATTGGTTAGCACACGTTGCCTCCCCCACTGCCTCTGCTGCCTCCACCTTAGTCCAAACTTGGATTGCCGAAGATCCCCTAACTGGCTTCCCCATGTCCTCCTTGTCCTGCAAATTTAACCTCTACCTGTTGGCCAGGAGGTATTCTGAAAATATGTTGGTTCTCATCACCCCCTTGTTTAGAATCCTCCAGACTTTCTATAGAGGAAGGGATTCGGTCATAATCTGGTCAGAAAGGAAAACTAGGAGAATTGTCTAGATGCTCCTATTTGCGCCCCAAGAACCCTGCTCCTTTAGCAGTGTTGAGGCTGCTTCAGGATGGCTGACGGAGAAAGGTAGTGTTCCCCAAACCATATGGCTTCTGGGACCTGGTTCCCAACTGGAGTGTGTGAGGTGGAAGAATTAAAATGGCTTGGAATCTACCAGAGGGTTCTTCCTCTTGCTCCCTCTCTCTTCTTTTATGTTTGTTCCCTTCCTGACTCTCAGTTGTGCTGGCCTTCCTCCCTCTTCCTTCCTGGGGGTTGCATGTGGACCCTCGGTCCCTTTCTTTTCCAGTACTTCCCTCAGTCTGTATAAGAACAGAGACTTCTTGCCTGACTTCTCGCCTGCAAGGGGGAGTGGGTGAAACGGAGGCAAGCTCAGGAGATCTATGTACAAAGTGAGAGGAGCCGAACTCTGTAAACACAATGTGTTACACATGAATGAGTGGAGTGACAGTGGGGTGACAGAGTGCTATCATTTTCACAGGTGCAAGAAGAAATCCTTCTCAGCTTATGCAGAGAACCCACCTCTCGTAATGATTTAAAGACATAAAAGAACAGTGTCTGCTCGCACCACCTACAAGCAATTTCATGCACATTATTAATGGGGAAAACATTCTCTTCTAGTGCTTCATGTTGTTGGAGGGAGGGAGAGAAGAGAGAAATGAATTGGAGTACCACCCACCCACAAGCTCACTGTCTATATCCTAGGACGAGCTGTGAATAGCTGTTGTGCTTCCCAGACATCCCCGGCAGCGAGATTGTGTGTGGCTGTGAGGTACTTCTGTGAAAATTCAGAGAAATGACTTCAGACGGAAATACCAGTGGCCCTTCCCCTATGCTCATGGATCCTCATGTTTCTTCCAGAAACAGGCCGGTGAGCTGTACAGAGCCTCCTTGTTTACATCCTTGGTGATGGTTGTGGATTAGTCAGAGGCTAAATGTTTAGCAGAGGCAAAAAAAAAAAAAAAAAAAAAGAGGAGAGAGAGAATTTGCCCAGGTTAACTCCCGTAGTCTTGCAAGGCTTACAGGAAAATGGAAGCCGAGCAGCACCCCTGACCATGTAAGTCCGAGCGAGGAGGGAAGTTGCCACCTGAGTGCCACCAGGAGGAAACCAGCAGGTGCATCCTGGGCATCACAGCCACAGGTGTCCTTTGGTCCAGTGGGGAGGAAGCTCTGTCCCCCCAGAAATCCTGCCTAAGTGCCAGGTGTCACAGAGGCAGTCTGGCAACAGGATGAGAAGAAGTCAGATAACTAATCAAGCTTTCACTCGGAGGCAAGTGGTTATCCTCGAAGGGCAAGGAGGGTCAGGCATCCTTTAGGAGCGCACTGGCTGTGCCAGGGCAGGGGTGGTAGCCTGCCTTTCCTGTCCTGCCCTGGCTTTTCTTCACTTCCTGGCCTTCATTTTTCCAAATGGTGATATTTGGAAGTACTTGAGTTCCAAATATTTTCGTTATCTCTAAGGACTCGGAAAATATAGCAATGTAGGTAGGTATAGAAGAACAAAAATCTCAGATCCCCCTTACCAGAGGTGGCCATGGCTATTGGATTAAATCTGCTCCTTGGGATCCCTGGGTGGCGCAGCGGTTTGGCACCTGCCTTTGGCCCAGGGCGCGATCCTGGAGACCCAGGATCGAATCCCACGTCGGGCTCCCGTGCATGGAGCCTGCTTCTCCCTCTGCCTGTGTCTCTGCCTCTCTCTCTCTCTCTCTCTCTGTCTCTCTGTGACTATCGTAAATAAATAAAAATTTAAAAAAAAATCTGCTCCTTAATGCATATAGTTTTACATGGTTGAGATTATACTGGGAATCGTTGTAGGACTGTATCTTGCTTTTTTCCTGCTTAGCTCGTGTTATCATAAGCATTTTCTCATGTCATAAAAAATTCTCGTACAGTAATGTGAGGGGGAAATGTATATTATTAGCAACTGATATGAGAATTCCTTTTAGGGAAAAATGTGCCTTTATTGAGAAGAAAGCTCTGGGGAGAAGCAGGGGGCATCCTTTGTCAGTTGCTCCAGGGAGCTGAGGGAGCAAGCCCGTGAGAGTGAGGGGGAGCTGGGTTGCTTAATCTGAGCCCCCTTGAGGGCTCCTCACAATGACAATAAATCATCCAAATCACAGAATCCTTGTGGGGAGAATGGAAGCTGAATTAGGCAGCCCTGGACAGAGCATTGACAGAAAAAAAAAGTCCTTGGAAGGAAGGAAGCTCTCCTTCATCTAAATAATTAGTGGGAAAGAATTGCATTGTCATGAACTGTGGAGCGGAGAATCAGGGCATGGTAATCAGATATCTGTGAGACAAGGGGAGGGCCTCTTCAGTCCCTGAGCTGATATCAGGTTGACATTCTCAATCTTTTGATGGCTGTCTAGTGTTCCATTAAAGGGCACTATCACTTCAATCACATTTTGAATAACTTTGTGTTTGGGTTAATTCGTTGGACATTGAAAACACTTGGTCAAATGATATAAGCATCTTAAAGGAATCTGGTACACTACTACCTGGCTGTTCTCAAGAATGTCTGTGAACAGGCAATGTGAGAGCCACTTCTTGGCATCCTTGCCAGCATTCACCTGCTACTTACGATCTACTCCACATGCCACTGCCTCCAAGAAACTTTTTCCTGCCCAAGTAGAAATAATCTGTCTTATAAACCTTGTAATGCCTCACTTTCATCCCCTAAAGGCAGTGATCATGTTACTGTCATTAGCATACACACCTCCTCCTTGAACTATACTATAAGTGGTTTGAGGGTGTAGACTGTGCCTTCCTTATGCCTGCGGTGCAATCAGTGTTGTAGGGAGGCAGAAGCCCACATTTCTTGAAAACAATGGGAAGCACCTGACACTGACTTTGTGTCTGCTGACCCAGATTCATAAGAGGATCAGGTTCCAAGAGGTGTTGTGATTTAATTCTGTGACTACACCACTGAGGTGATCTCTGGGGGAGTCTGGAAAACAGAGAAGTACCAGAAGGCTGCAAATGGGTGAACAGTGTGCTGGTGTTCAGAAACAGGCAGGGGTGGGGGTGGGGGTGCAGATTCTGGCACGGAGCGCAAGCAGGATGATTTCAGAAGGGGAGGCTGTGATCACCAGGAGTCAGCAGGGACTCGGTGAGAAAATTCGGACTGACCCAATTTCTTTTGCTGCCAGTATTATGCTTGTGGCACACTAGAGAAAGGCGAAGAGCAGGGAGTTTCCAGAACCCGGTGAAAGTGCTAGCAGTGGATCGTCCCACCCTCCTGAGGCCAGCTGGGTGTAAAACAGAGGGCTGGATGCAAAGCAGGACAAGGTGTAAATCCACAGATGCCTGAACAAATCTGCCCTACCGGTTTGCAAACGTGCAGATCAATGGCTAGATGTTAATGTGGAGAGAGGTTTTTATTTTTTTATTTATTTAATTTTATTTAAATTTTTTTAAGTGGTATTTTTCAGAGTCTCCTTCTTGTCTCTGAGTGGGCCCATAGTCTTGTCAGTGACTTGGAAGAAGATGTGGAAGGAAGAGGTAAGTTACGCATCACACATAGAAACCTGGAGAGGAGTGTGAAAACGGCGGGACACCAAATCAGGACCGAGGAAAGCCTGATGAATCAGGGTGCCAGGCCACATTCCATAAAATGAAATGGAACTTGGGTCCCTTGAAACAATTGCACAGGTGTGGAGTGAGGGGCAACACATTTCAGGGGGCAGAATTTCTATGTGACGCTGTGTGGCAGTCATAAATTCCCATTTGGGGCAGCCCCAGTGGCTCAGCAGTTTAGCGCCGACTTCAGCCCAGGGCATGATCCTGGAGTCCCAGGATCGAGTCCCACGTTGGGCTCCATGCATGGAGCCTGCCTCTCCCTCTGCCTGTGTGTCTGCCTCTCTCTCTGTGTGTCTCATGAGTAAATAAATAAAATCTTAAAAAAAAAATCCCATTTGATTCAATATCCATATCTAGAAGTCAGGAGGTGATGGTCATTCTGGTCTGTACCAGCCTAGGCACACCCTGGAATATGACACTAAGTTCTGGGGTACATCACGGGAAAAGGATAGGATGATAAGGAACAGCTCAGGAGCAAAGAAGGCTAACCCAACAGACTGAAGTTGCAGAGCTCCTGGAGGCCGTTTCCAGAAGAGGTATCATTTGGGAGTACACATGAACCTATTTCCTAGGAAAAAAGAAACTGTGGTTTGGGTAGATGGTATTCTCTCTGATGGTCATCATCATCTTTCTCATTCACATGTTGTTTTATGCTATGATCTTGCACTCTCCAACAAAGACATAGAGTTTAGTTATCCTCCCCTTGAACCTAGGCAACCCTGGGACTTCCTTTGACCAGTAGAATTTGGTAGATGTGATGGTGTTTAACTTCTGAAGCTGGACCTTCGCTTATGCGGCTTTTACCTTTGCCAGTTGAAATGCTTGCTTCAGGGTCCAGTTCTAGCCGCCATCCCACGGCAATCCACAACAGACCTCAGTTGATGCCAGTTGGAGTAGGAGGAGATGCACCTCGCTGAGCCCTGACAAAATACCTGATCCACAAAATTCTGAGTAAATAAAATGGTCATTGTTTGAAGCCACTGAGTGTTAGCGTGGCAGTGGTATGTTATTCAGCAACAGATAATCAAAACAATGATTAAGAAGGAAGACTATGGAACCAGACTATTTACTAGCTGTTAGATCTTGAGCAAATCATTTAACCTCTTTGCCCCAGTTTCCTTTTCTGTAAAATAGGGAAGACCAACCTCATGATTATTGTGAGGATTAAATACCGTGTGAGAATCCCTTGGAATAATACCTAGTCCATAAAGACTGATCAGTACTAGTGTAATAATAGGACTAAGGGGTTCCCACTATGAAGACACAAAGTAATTCAACTCTATTTTTAAAGAATTCTCTAATGGAATTGTCCAAACACGGTGTAAGCTGCTTCTGGATGTGGTGAAGCCCCCTTGGCTGGTGAATTCCAATCATGAATGGGAGGCTGTTTGTAGAATTTGGAGATTGATGACTCCTTCAACCTTAAGATTCTATGTCCTGTCATGTTGGGGCCAAGTTTTTGATGGAGGAGGCACTCAATGTGTTCAATATGCTTTTCTTGAATTGACTTGAGCTAGATATGTAAGAAAGGCCTGTTCATCTGGCTAGATCATTACAATTTTGAGATTACCAACATATTTTACTTGGCATAATGTTTTCTCATCAACTTTTAATGTTCCTGTACACATCCTTCTGAGGTTAGCAACACCATTTCTGTAAGATAAAGGACTTGAAGCAGAAGAGCTAAGTGGCTTATTAATTATTGAACAAACTGCTTAGAGCACCTTTCTGCTTGTGAATTCAAGACTAGAACATGAGGCCCAAGCCATTCAGCTTCCTTGCCCGGCAAAGTGGTACAGAGACCACCCCGAGCTCCCCAAACACAGGGGTGAAAAGGCACAGAGACACAGGACAGATCTTAACTTCACTCCTCTCCAGCTCTGAAATCAAGAAGCAGCCCCAAGTAGCTCCTGAATTACAGAAATTCAAGAAAGGAGGAGTTGCTCATTCAGAAGTTAACAAAGAAAGAGAAGATCTGGAATGGAAACGTTATGAACTAAGAAACCGTCCCAGACCTGATCCCAAGGGCCCTGAGAGATAACAATCCCAAGTCACTTGCAATTCAGCTGACAGTTTCTTGCCAGGACATTCTAGGTCAGAGCACAAGCTAGGGAGAGAGAAACAGGAGCACAGAAGTTCCGGGTGATATGGGGGCAGGGGCCCCAGCTAGCTTCCTGTGCTCTTGAGTTTCTCCACCCACTGGCATCAAAGACAGCGATCTTAGGGCTCTAAATGAGGACAGACTGACCCAAGAAACAGGGACAGGTGGTCACTTTGCCACTCACTCTGAAACCCTACATGGGGTATTTTAATAGTGTTCTCCATCTGTCCAACCTCGGAGGCTAATCCCTTCCTAATCTGAGCTGTAATAAAATAATTGGGTAATCAGACAAGACACTCCAAAAAGCTCAGGCCATAGTTTTGCTGTTCTTTTTGGCTAGATTCTCCCTTTATTAGAGCAAAGTATAGCTGACCTAGAAGTTTCCCTATTTGAGCTTCAGTCTTCGCTAAATACAAACAGACCCGCTGAAGAAGTACACATGTTTAGAAAGCACTGCCCTCCTTCTTGAGGGTAATTTCAGTCCCAGCTCCCTGTGCATATAGGAATGAGCTGCTAGGAGACCACATGATCTTGCTCTGTGCTGCAAACTGGGGGGAGAAAAAAAGAGGAAAGAGAAGAAAAGACAGGGAGAAAAGCCTCATGGTTAGCTTGGGCTAATGAGCTCACTGGTGTGTGTCCAGGAAACATCCCAGAATGAATACATCTGCTGAGATTTCTGTCTTTTGAAAGAAGTAACCTTGTTGGGATAGTTGGAAATGAAACATAAATGCAAGCCGCATGAAGCCAGATCGGGGACTGAACCTAAAGCCCATGCAGAAAACCCAGTAGGTGGTTAGGCTCTGGGACCGAAGTAAGCCTGACTATTTGGGGATTAACCCATCATGGAGGAAAATGTATATATATATATATATATATATATATATATATATATATATATTTTTTTTTTTTTTGCAAGGGAGGGAAAGTGAACATTTAAGCTGCCAAGAGGCCTGATGACACTGGCCTAGCACCTGGAAGGAAACAAAGGTGCTGTCAGTCAGTCGGCTAGGGGTTTCACACTGAAACAAGGCTCACAGCGGGGCGTCTCCCGGTTGCCATCAAGGGCAGGGTCATAGCTTATTCATGCCATCCCCCAACACACAGTAGACACTCAATAAATGCTAACTGATGCAGCTAAGACAATATGGGAACCATCCTAAAACAGTCCGGATGCGGCAGTAGCCACAGTCAGATATTCACTTGAGTCTATTTCAAACATTTGCGAAACGTATTTGCTTTAACCAAAAAATATTCTCTCCAAAGGAGAAGGCTAAAGGAAATGGAGAGAGCCAGGAGCGGATGATAGAGACCGGAATGTGGGGGTCTGGAGGTCTAATGCACGGTCTGTGGCAGGGGGAAGCATAGAGAGGAAAGTGAGCCCAGTGGGGGATGTGGGATATTTCCTTTCCCTGAATGGCTGTAGAGTGGGCTGATTTGCTAGCAAATTCTGCTAGTTGTCTGCTCTAATCTATTCTCTTCTTCCATAGTAATAGGGATGTGGCCAGGCACATGGTGAGACCGTATTTCCCCCTTTCTTGTGGCTAGATGTGGCCCTATGACTACTTGTCACCGTTGCAATATGAGAGAAAGTGATACACACCATGTCTGAGTCAAAGCTTCTTCTAGGATCTCTTTCCAACAACCGACTAGATGTGGACGGAGACAAGACCCCAGGGGAGTTGTGAGGCATGAAGCCTGAGACCGTGGATGAACAAGGAAGAGACCCCTGCCCTATTGATTTAGATACCTTCCTAGAACTGGTAGGTGACCAAGAAATAGACTTCTGTTGGTTTGAGTCATTATTTGGGGAGGATCTGTTACAGAAGCTAACACAATCCTAAGTAATGTTTAGAATACCCAGGGAAGTGACGCCCTCATCCCATGTAGCTCAAAAAGGGGAGAAGAGGCCCAGAAAGTGAGTTATTAGCCTCTGACTGGGATGTCTGAGTAACTCACCTGAAGCTCTGCTGGTTGGCAGCTCTGCTTGTCACAGAGGGAAGAACTGTGCTCTTCCTTGTCAACACAATTCTTAGCCCGTCCAAGCCAGAGTCAATTTATGGGAAGTGGGCCCTGGGGCACCACAATGATTGAGGTTGTGCAGAAAACGCCTGATTGTGTGTGACGTATCATTGGAATCAGCCACACCTCCTAGAGCCACAGAGGAACCCGGCTTCCAGCCATGACATAGAGAACGCACGGGATCCATTAGCTGCACAGGTGAAGCAAGAGTACTCGAAAGGATAGCTACAGTGTGGACCAGGCAGATGGACAGTGACACATTCAGGGAATTTGCTCAGGCTTGTTGGAATATAGACTATGAGAGCAAGTGTGTTTGTGTCTTGTGCGTAGGGGTTTAAGGATGGGACAGAGCTGGGAAATTAGAGTAGAAGAAGTAGGCAGAGATGCAGAAAAAAGAAAACAAGAACAAGATAACTCTTTTTGAAGTTCAAAATAAACTTTTGAAGCCCATGGCAGTATCTTCAGGTATAAGGGTTTTTTTTTTACTTGCATGAGGTAGGGTTATTTAAACTTTACGAACCAAGGTTCCAACTTCAGTGATAAAAGAACATGTATATGTTTCGCTGGCCCAGACTACTCAAGACCCCAAGGCTTTGGGGAATGGAAGAGAAAGAAAGAGTGCTAGGGTCTTTAAGAAGAACGGGCTCTGCTCCATCCAAGTTAGCTCCAAAGAAGTGGGCATGAGACACACTTCCCCATGTCACCATGGGCTCAGGAGCTGAGACTAGGAAGGACCCTGCTACTATCTGTCTGGAGCTCTTATGTATGTCCCCTGTGCCATCATGCAGGGCCAGGGGAGCAGATGTTATGACGTGGAGCAGGGGCAGAACCAGAGTGGCATGGGAAAGCAAACAAACTCTTCATGTTTCTGAGACTGAGGTTGAGGTAGCTGAGAAAGGGAGCCAGCGATCCAGGTGTGACGGTTGTGATGAGGAGATGCTGTGGTGGAGAGCAGCTTGCTCGTGTGACTGGAAACCAGGTGGGAAGGACAAACCTGGGCAGAGGGACTTCCTTAGCTGCATGGACTGGTTCATGCTCACTGTCTGTCTGCTGAGAGGGCTGGACCAGCCCTGTGTGTGATACTGCTCTATGTCAGAGAAGCAGAGACACAGTAGAATTTCTCTAAGGTGAGAGAAAGTACACCCAAGGAGGGGCAGGTGCTTGGGCTTTAATTCATTTTTTGTAGCCTCTCTAGGCTCTCACTCTGGAATTCCTCTGCCTCATTAACACCTGCAGGCCTCATCTTGGACTCTGGTTTAGTTCACACCCTCTGTAGGATCAGATGCTTCCCACCACTGAGTTTGGCCGCTCCCTCGCGTGCATTCATCCATGCCCCAAGCCCTGGCATCCTGTCCACATGGCCTCAGCTGTCTGACCTCATTCTGCCCAGTTTTGGCTTCCTTGCGCCCACCTTGGTGCTGACAGCTGGAAGGACCCCACGCCACTCTGCAATCTGAGACAGAATATTTTCTAAGAGTAGCTTTGGCCAAATAGCAGGCCAGGGAAAAGGGGAATTATGGGGAGGAGCAGATCAATGGTTATGATGTAATCCGCTTCTCAGGCTGCTCTGGCTCATGTGTAGGAAATCAGAGAACAAGAATAACCACAGTGTTTCTCTTATTCTATCCCATCCAGACAGCCATCTAGGTTCCTCTTGGACGGTCCCAACAGACCCCAGGAGCCTCATGTAGGTGTGCCAACAACTAGTTGGCAACCCCCTGAGTGCCCTCCATGACCTTGAAATGACTTTGAAATCTGCTGAGTGTCTACACTTGCTGGAGAAGCCCACACCCAATGTGAACCCCCCAAAGTGAGTCTAAGCACATTACTGTCTGTGTCAAGGGCACTAGCGGCTGCACTGAAGGGTAAAGGTGAGGTGGATGCCACCACCATCACTGGCGGTGATGCTTGTCGTGGGTTGAATTGTGACCCCCCAAAGACACATCACAGTCTTAACCCTTTGATACCTGCGAATGTGACGTGATTTGGAAATAGGATCTTTGCAACTGTGACTAAGATATAAAATTAAGATGAGGTGATGCTGGAGTGGGATGAGCCCTTAGTGCAACGTAACTGGTGCTCTCATAAAAGGAGAGGAGACACAGGCAGATGACACTTGAGGGAGAACACCCTGTGAAGATGGAGGTGGTTGGGAATGATGTGTCTAGAAGCCAAGGGATGCCAGTGGTTACCAGCAAGAACCAGAAGGTATGAGAGAGGCCTAGGAGCTACCCCGATGCCAGCATTGCCAGCTTCTGCATGGCCTGTGCTCCCTGAGATAGGAGAATATCATTTGACTTTGAGGGGGGGAAAATCTTCTTAAGATATAGATTATAAATATCATAAAGGGAAAGATTAATGCATTTGACTACATGAATTTAAAAACACATCTATGTAAGATGCCACATACCAAATTGAAAGACAAACCATAGAGTAGGAGAACATAATTTCAACCCAATGTATCTAATGTAACCCCCAAAAAATCTAATGATAAGGATGCTTGTTATCATGACTTTTATTCAAACCACCAAAGTTACAGACAAGTGCTCATTTTGCTTTTGTTTGGTCTTTTCTTCATACCCTCTTGCTCCACAATCCAGGTACAAACCCACAGGGGCTGGGCCAAGGTGACACCTTATGACTGGTGACCCGTGGAACCCAGAACACCTCACTCCCTGAGCTTCTGGGCCATTCCAGAGCCAACATGGGATTCTCTCTCCTCTTGACATGAGCTCTCTCCCCTCTGCTGCCTCAGCTGTGCTCCAGGGTTAATATGGAAAATTGAGAGTTGGGGTGGATTTTACATTGCATGTTACTAATTAGAAATGAATTTCTTCTCTGTGTAAGCATATACCCAGAACAGCTATTACCCCACATTAGGACAGATTAAAAATCAAAATATGCAAACGAGAACATAAGAACTTCAGTCTAGCCGCAGCCGACTGTGCTTAGACCTCTGTAGTCCTCTGCCAAGTGCTCACCTAGAGCCTTGTCTTCCGTGGAAAGGAGGGCACAGAAATACGTCAGTAGCATGGGCCCCTGGGCCAGGCTCACTGGCAAGGGGCATTCACACATTTCTCCCCTGGCCACTGTACATTTCACCTTGTAGTTTCAGCTTATGGAGGCCCACGGCATCCCTTGTAGGGCAAGGATGGACCTTGGTCACGTGGACAGAGTTAACTGCAGGACGAGGGTCAAGGTTGGCAAGGCTGGAGCTCCCCTCAATCATCCTCATAACAAAGATGTTTGAGGATCTTCACTCTTCTGGCCTTCGAGGATAATCATGGTGGGCGGGGGGGTTGGTGGAGGTGGAGATGGCCAAGAGCAGGAAGGCGACATTGCCATTGGGCCGGGGTCCAGAGCAGGCTAAGTGGTCTGGAGATGGGAGGTGTTGATCCCAGTTCAAGTATCATTTCCGAATGTCATTGATGAAACTATCCTTTTAAAGACCTCAGGCAAACATAAGGTAAAGCCAGCTGCCTCCTTAGCGGGAATGCTGTGATAAGGGGAGATCCACAGTACAGCCACCCCGTGGCTTGAAGGGCAGCTCTGCCCCCAGCCTTTTCTGCAAAATGTTCTGGGTGTTTCCCCTCAGATAGAAAATTCCACCCAATAAGCTCAGGACACAGACTAGAGTTAGGCTGGTCAGAAGACTCCCTGAAGAGGGGATTGATGATGATGATGACGACGATGATGGTAAGCTCTCAAATGATTCCTCCTGGGCTTCTCTTATCTTTTTTTTCTCTTCTTTTGATTAACCTCCTCCAAAGATGCTTGCTACCCAGAGAAAAAAGCCCTGACTGAATAATAAACACTCCCTTGTGCCAAAAAAGAAAAGCATGCACATGTCTCCAGCAAAACCCGCTTGCTGTTCACATTTGTGAAGCATCTTATCATTCTGGAATAGCTTTTTTTCTGAAACATTTCTCCTCAGCTCCTTCCTACTCTAATTTTCTGTTCGCTCTCTCAGATGGCAGGTTTGGGGGGTGCATGGGGGCACTGGTGAAGTAGGGGAGAGAGAATGAAAGAGGAAACTATAACCCCAAACAGGCATACTGGTAAAATTATCCTCACCGTCATGATCTGTCTTTCAGGGACAATAGTCGCCATTTTGTGCAAATACAGATATTGCCTCCCTTACTCTTGACAGTGAAGAGTGATTTAAGGTGTCTGTAAACCCTTGCAATGATTCATAGCAATGGCCTTTGACTTCAAAATGCGCCCCCCCCCCCCAGCAGTTGGGCTGGAACTCAACCATCTACCTCCCTTGCTGGCTCCTGGGCCCTAGAAAGGGGGTGCTCTCCCCCCATGTGCCTGATTCTTCTGGTAAGGTCCCCATAGGCTGGCCACACTCTCCTTTTTTTGATAGTCCCCATAACAAGGACCTTGGGTTGGAGAATATTTGAAGGTCCCCATCCACACCATGGCTTCTAAAGCTCCCCTTGCCTAGGGCCTTCAGATGAGGATGAGTCTAAGTGTCTTGCCTTCTTCTGCCTCAGGGCCAGGGACTGGCCACCACAGCATCTTCCTAGATTAAAGACTGCTTTGTCTCTTTCTCTTTGTTTTAAGTGTCCCTGTCTCAAAGGAATGATACCCATCCCAAAGTCCAGGCCATATTTTTCCTGGAGGGGGGTGGGGAGTGGGGGTGAGGGTGAGGGGCAAGGATTCTCATATAAATGAGACTCACATTGGCCTGTCCTGGGAAGTCAGAGCTCTGCAGTGGATAAGCAGTCCACCTTCTCCCAACGTCAGCCTCAGGGATGGAGAAGGGGAGATTTTTTTATAGACTGCTTTATTTTTTCCTGACCCCAGTCATAAACTCTTTCAGACTGACACAGTTATGTAGTAACCTACCAATCAGAGCAATTGTATGGTGTGTGTGAAAGAACTGGAAAAGATTTTCAACTGCCTTCAAAAGCTTGTGAAGAAGTAACAAATGCATTTCTCTTTATATTTTTTCACACCTCTTCCCTCCCCAGGGCAATGAGAACCCTGATTCACCGTGGCAAGTGGTCAGTTAAAACTAGCAGTGGCCTCTCTAGTCTCAGGTTTAAACCCTGTCCTGGAGGGATGTGTGGCATGAGGGGCAGAGACCTGGCCAGATTCAAATGCTGAGAATGGGGGCACCGGGTGATTCGGTCGTTGAGCGTCTGACTCTTGGTTTCAGTTTAAGTTGTGATCTCAGGATCGTGGGCTCAGGGTTGTGGGATGGAGCCCCCTGCCAGACTCCAAGCTCAGCAGGGAGTCTGCTCAAGATCCTCTTCCTCGGCCTCTGCCCCTCCCCGCCACTTGCATAAATGCTCTCTCTATAAAATAAATGAATAAATAAATAAATCTTAAAAAAAAAAAAAGGGACACCTGGGTGGCTCAGCGGTTGAGCATCTGCCTTTGGCTCTGGGCATGATCCGGGGGTCTTGGGATCTGGTCCCGTATTGGGCTCCCTGCATGGAGCCTGCTTCTCCCTCTGCCTATGTCTCTGCCTTTCTCCCTCTCTGTGTGTCTCTCATGAATAAATAAATAAAACATTTAAAAAACCCAAACAAACAAACAAAAAACAAATGCTGAGAATGAAAACCTCTCCTGAATCCAAAACGATTTTAAAAATTTTATAAAACAATGTTTTTGATAAAAATCAACAGAAAAGGGCAAGTATACAGCTAACAACCCCAAGTCCTACATTCGAACCAACTGTGTCCCATGCTACAGGAGCTGCAGTGGCTTTACATTATTAGTAAAACTCTGACTTCAGCCCATAGAGAATGGAGTTTCCAGGTATAATGCATGCAGCTCATAAAAAAATGAAGCTCAAGATGATGAGGGAAAAGATGGATCTTCACATATACATAAATATCACATATTGCTAAACAATAATAATGAACAAAATAGATCATAAATTAATATTATATCTTTATCACATATTATTAAATATTAAATATATATAAATCATATATATATGTGTAGATGCTTCTCCAAATTTCTTCTTTCATGTATATATGACATGAATATATGTACATGCTTCTCCAAATTTCTTCTTTCATTGTTAGTAAACCTTCAGTTCGGGTCAGGAAATTAGGTGTCAAGGTTACAATATTAGCAGTCACCATCGAAGTCAGATCATAGAAAAGATCCCCAGATCGGGCCATTCCCTGGGGCAAGGTTTCCCTTTTGCCCAGATGATGTGGGTCAGAGCAATTGCAGAGACTCCCCGGCACTCAGGGACCCTGCCAGGCTTTTCCCTGTCCCAGAGGGGGCTGCAGGAAGCCCTGGGGATGTGGAAGTGGGTAGGGGGTGGCAGCAGTAGGGATCGGGAGTAAAGCCCTCGTCCTGCCCAAGGCAAAAGAAGGCAGACCCTGAACTCCAAGGACCACCTGTGGAGTGGACCTGAGATTCTCAAACTGTGTCCTCCCTCCTCCACTCATCCATTGTGATCAAGTGCAGGCTAGGCCGTGGCTTCTGTGACCCGAGCCCCAGGACCTGGAGTGTGGGATAAAAGCCACAGTTGCCTCTGAGGACCAGTCACCTTCCCCTTTACAGAACCAACCGCACTTCTTTCCTTGCAGAGAGTTGCTAATTGGTATTCGGCGGATGGCTGGTGTTTTTGCAGCGAGAATCTGGAACCGCAGTGCTAAGGATTCAGCATGGACCTGGAGACTGTGGCTCAGCAGAGGACAAGCCACAGATGTCAAGGGACACGCTCCATGCCTGCTGGGCTTGGTGCCAAGTGATAAGGACAGACGTGAAAGGCTTGGGAAAGACACAAAGGCTTGTGAGGTCCGGGAGAGGCGCTGAGAGCAATGACCATTTTGGGTTGGGGGTGGATTTCTTTGTCCTTTTTATTCTTTATTTTTTATTCATCAATCAGTTCATTCATCATTTTTGTAGGGGGTGGGGGGGCGGTGGTTGCTGCGATCCACCACCGGGCTTCTGGAGAGGAGGAGGAAGCCGGAGGCGGGTGAGGCGGGCCGCGGTGTGCCTTCCACAATGCCGGCTCTGATTCCTGCAGTCGACTGGAGGCTGCGTTGCCTGCTCGTGCCCCGCTCGCACAGACCCTGCAGCACAAAGCCGAGCCGGCTCCGAAGTGGGTTAGGGCATTACACAAGGCCCGGGCGGGAGGGGAGACGCTCTTTGACGCGTGTTTGTCCTGCTGCGGCGGCGGCGGCGGCGGCGCGAGCGGCTCAGGTTGACGGGGAGCGCGGGTGACAGCGGGCTGGCGCGAGCCCGCGCTGACGAAAGCGGCTCAGCCCGCTCGGTTTCCATGGAGACGAGCGCGGGCCGCGGCGGCGGCGGCGGCGGCCAGGCTGTCAGCGAGCGCGGCGGCGGCGGCGGCGCGTCCGCGGGGGGCTGCAGGAGGCAGGCGGAGGCCGCGGCCGGGACCCTCGCGGCAGACATGGACTTGCACTGTGACCGCGCCGCCGAGACGCCGCCGGCCGCCGAGCAGCCGTCGGGGAGGATTAACAAAGCCGCCTTCAAACTGTTCAAGAAGAGGAGATCGGGTGGCCCCATGCCCAGCATTTTTGGGGTCCGAAACAAAGGGGACGGGAAAGGCTCGGGTCCGGCGGGGATGGTGCGCAGCCGGACGCACGACGGCCTGGCCGAGGTGCTGGTGCTGGAGAGCGGCAGGAAGGAGGAGCCGCGCGGCGGGGGGGGGGACGGCGGCGGCGGCGGCGGCGGCGGCGGCGGCGGCGGCGGGGGGCGGCCGCACCCGGGGCCCCCCAGGCCGGCGGGGCCCGGCGCGGGCTCCCTGGCCGGCAGCGCGGTGGCCAAGTCCCACAGCTTCTTCTCCCTGCTGCGCAAGAACGGGCGGCCGGAGAGCGGCAGGGGCGAGCCGGCCGACGCGAGCAAGGCCGGCGGCAAACAAAAGCGAGGGCTCAAGGGGCTGTTCAGCAGCATGCGCTGGCACAGGAAGGACAAGCGCGCCAAGGCGGAGGCCAAGGGCGAGCGCGCGGGGGCCCCGGGCGGCCTCATCCTGCCCGGCTCGCTCACCGCCAGCCTGGAGTGCGTCAAGGAGGAGGCGCCCGCGCCCGCGCCCGCCCGCGCCAGCCCGCCGGAGCAGCCCAGCGGGGACGCGCCGCCGCGGCCAGCAGGTGAGCTCGCAGGGGGGCAGCCGGCGCCGGCCGGGGGCGCCCAGGAGCCCCGGGCCGCCTCGCAGCTGCGCCCCGGGGAGGGCCGGCCGGCCGACGGCGCCCGCAGCCCCGGGGACCGCCCTGGCGACTCGGAAGGCGGCGTTGGCGGCGGCGTTGGCGGCGGCGTTGGCGGCGGCGTTGGCGGCGGCGTTGGCGGCGGCGGCCGCGCCCCTGACCCCTGCTCCGTCGACCCGCCCTCAGACCCGTCGGCAGATCGTATTTGTTTGATGTTTTCTGACGTGACTTCACTGAAAAGCTTTGACTCTCTTACAGGCTGCGGAGATATTATTGCAGACCCCGAGGACGAGGCAGGCCCCGGCTGCGCCCAGCATGTCCCCGGGCCCGGCCAGCCGGGCCCCCCTAGAAAGAACGCCGGCGTGGTGGCCTACCAAGGAGGAGGGGAGGAGATGGCGAGCCCGGAGGAGCTGGACGACACCTACCTCCAGGAGTTCTGGGACATGCTGTCCCAGGCCGAGGACCAGGGCCAGGCGGCGCCCCAGGCGCCCCAGGCGGCGGCGGCGGCGGCGGCGACGGCGGGGGCCGGCGGGGACGCCCGGTGCACGGAAGGGGCCAGGGACGCGCCCCCGGGCAAGCACAGGAGGCTCGACCGCGGCGCCCCCGAGCCGCAGCCCCCGCCCCCGCCCCCGGACCAGCCCCCGGACCAGCCCCCGGACCAGCCCCCGGACCAGCCCACGCAGCCGCGCAGGGAGCAGCCCGCGGCCGTCCCCAACGGCGACCAGGGCTGCCGGGATTCCCCGCCCGGGCCCGAGGAGGACGGCCCGGCCGGCGGCCAGCGGGCCAGCGCCCCCCGGCAGAGCCCCAGCGGGGACGCGCCCCACGACCCCCACGCCGACCCCGCCGCCGGCCCCGCCAGCGACGAGACGTCCGGCCCGGCCCGCCTGAAGCCTGTGTCTCCCGTCACCATCACCTGCCCGCTGCGAACACCTGGCAGTCTGCCGAAGGACTCCAAGATCCCCATCAGCGTCAAGCACCTCGCGGGCCCTCCGTCCAGCCATCCCGTGGTGCAGCAGCAGCCAGTCCGGAGTGAGATGCCCAGAACGAAAATCCCAGTCTCCAAGGTGCTGGTCCGCAGAGTCAGCAGCCGGGCTTTGGCGGGGACCACCCTCCGGGCCGCGGCGTGCCACGACAGTGCCAAAAAGTTGTGAGGTCTCCGAAGCCCAGGTGCATGGACCACATGTCAAGGAATACGACCCCGCCCCCCCGCCCTGGAAACCGCGAACAGAGGTCATGCTTCCCCTGAAGAGAGGCTTGTAGGGCCATCCCCGCTCCAGAGCCCAGACCGAGGAGGTCTCGGCCACGCCGAGGGGGCAGGGGCCGGATACACCAGAGAGGGGGTGCTACACGTGGGATTCTCCGCTCAAATAAGCTACCCGAGAATGATTTCCAAGCACTTTTAGTTTTTGGCCTTTTAAAAAAAATCCTTTCTTTTTTTTCCCTTTTTTCCTTTGATGCACTGAACACCTGGAAGTCACCTTTACTTGCCTTTGCAAAAAACAGGACTTAACCAAACCCAAGTGAGCATCATGCCATGATGTTTGGCTGTGCCAGCGTCCAGACAGGGCCTGGAGGAACCACTGCCAGCACCAGAGGAGCACCCCCCTTCTTCCATGACACTTTCCTTCCTTCCTTCTTTTCCTTTTTCTTTCCAGGAAAAAGAGAAAGAGAGAAAGAGAGAGAAAAGAAAAAAGACCTTTTGCTGTATCACTGTGTGGGAAACACCTACAGAGCTGAAAGAGCCAGGTATTTTACCTTCTGATGAGCAGAAGGGATTGTTCATTGGCAGAACACTTGCCTACTTTCAGTTGATGGGTATGCAAATAGGTCAATAAAGGAGCATTTTGGTTTGGTTGGTGTAGACCATTTGTTAGGGGAGAAATAAAAAGCTCAGCAGAGCAGGTTTCTTCTTTTTCTTTTTCTTTCCCACCCAGTGAAGAAATTAGGATCAGGGAAAGATTTCACTAAAATGCCAATAGACACAGTATTCTAGCATTTATAAACTGTAACCTTTTCATGTGTAGATAATGCATATTTTACAGTTTATCCAGCTGTTAACATTTTATAATCTGTCAGTAACCTCGGATTTAAAATCTGGTTTTATAACTAGTTATGATGACTGTCCACGAACCACTGATGTTCTTTTATGTACTGTAACCTAAAGAAATTCTGTTTCCGTTTTATATGGGTTCTCTGGCTCTCAATGCAGGAGAAAAAAAAAAAAAAAGAAAAAAAAAAAAAGAAAAGGGTCTATTGTGTTGATGTCCCAGAGAAATGGTTCTGTCTTGTCTTGGGTAAGAGACTATTTACTTCTCACCCCAATCCTGGTTTTCAGAGATTTTTTTTTTTTTTACCTTGGTTATAAAAATTTTGGATTCAACCATTCTACAACATGGGGATTTCCAAATGAGGAACATATGGAAAAAAAAAAAAGAAGAGAAAAATAGAGTTTCCCATGTTATTTGACTTTTGATTTATAGACTTATGATTGAGACAGGTATGTTCAGAATATGACGCTGGCAAGCATACATATCATCAACACTCTATGCCAAGATTTTCTTTTTTGAAAAGTGGTTTCCATATTATATAGGTTTTCTGTTCTTTTAGACGAAACATTTATTTCAGAACGGGTTACCATATGCCTGAATAGTTTGAGCGATTAACTGAAGCAGTTCCTAGAATGCTATTAGCATGTAATGATTATATAATATCCTCTTTGAAATGCACTTCAGTGTGTTTAATCAAAAGACCAGAGCTTCTACTAGGAGTTGATTCATGGTATCAGGAAGATTAGACATTTTCAAGCAACACTGCATGTATATGAATGGCACAAACACTTCTATATAACTCCCATTTTCCAGAGAGATTGCCTAAGTGATGAACTGATATTATACACTTTCTAAGCTTGTTTTCTGTTTCATAAGGGAAAGAAAGAGGCAAGTTATGTATATGGAAATCTATTTTAAGAGTACAAAAGAAACAAAATAAACGGACCTCAAAGGCAAACAAATTTGAACCAGTAGCATAAAGTAAATTGTTCTCCGTTTTAAATTTGCAATGATTCAATTAGAAGAGGTGGTAGAGATTTGTTGGATCTCCTTATTAGTCAGATTATCGGCTTTTATTGCATTGTATCAGATCCCTAATGTTATTTCAAAGCACTGTTTTAATATTTAATTTCCTTATATAGATGAGGTCCTATAATCAGACATAGCCTTAAGCACTCTGAACCCACCACGAGGAATTCATAAAGCCGCTCACACACGTGCTTATGCACTCAACTGTGCACAGACTAACAGACAAAGGCATCTACTGTATACTTGGAAATATTTTACAAATTATTTCTGTCTTGAGAAAGGGATTTAGATTTGATTTCACGCTGATAGTACTATTTAGACTACAAATGCATTCATTTTCCCCTAGTGAATGTAAAGAACGTAAATTTTATTCCTAGCCCTAAAACAAAGGATCTTTATTTTCTTCTTGTGCATTTTCTTGTGAGGATTATATTCTCCTCTGTGTGAATCCACGACAAAGTTATATTTGTTCATCTGTTCAATTGTACAGGAAAGTTAAGGGTACCTGAAGTACTGATGGGAATATTATAACGGTAAAGGCAATCTATTGATAAATCTATTTTGTTAGCACTGAGACAAACTATTTTTGCTTTCATGGTTTTGGGGACTTATTTCTGCAATTATACCACTAGGCTGTGTCTTCTTTTTGTAAGTAAAGGAAAATGACAGCAAAGCTTACCTTCACTTCCCCTTGCCTGTCAATTAACCCATTAT
Organism: Nyctereutes procyonoides; assembly: GCF_905146905.1. Classification (NCBI taxonomy): domain Eukaryota; kingdom Metazoa; phylum Chordata; class Mammalia; order Carnivora; family Canidae; genus Nyctereutes; species Nyctereutes procyonoides. Next base: position 5,789,560 of record NW_026575033.1, on the reverse strand, counting down.
ACAAGATATAAAATATTTTCTTTTTATTCTTTTTTCCATATGCTTTCTATTTTCTAAAAAACTCTCTATCTTTAAGAATTCCACCCACACAAGTCAAATGAAAGATGCAGGCAATTAATTAAGTGGCGTCAGTAGGTAGATGGGAAATCAGGACCAATGCAGGAAGCCTGCAACTAAACCTTTTCCACCCACTAATAAGGCTTTGTGGTTGCTTTTTTTTTTTTTTTTTTTTTGTGCCAAGGGCTACTTTCTTTCATTTGTATTCCTGGAGATTGCTGGGTTTGTTTGTGTGTGGTTTTTTTTTTTTTGAGCATTTTAATATTTATATTCTAATTAGTATTAATGCATTTCCTAATTTGGCCATATTTGCTGATTTTTTTTTAATGGGAAGGATTAAGTATGGGCTGATGACCCCTTTGCTGTGTGTGTATATGATTCTGAGATATGGGGTTGATGAGGTCTCTTTAGTCAGAGAGCTGGACAAATTAGAGAGGAAAAAGTCAAATCAATCGTTGGCCCTGAATTTATCAGTGAGTTTAATAGCTCTGCACAAAGACAGCCTGACTTTAATATCTACATTACACAGACAATGTTACTTGAACTACTCTGGCATCAGTACTAATGGCAGTTGGAGGCTTTTATTCTTCCATTAGCACTGACGGGGAGAAATTTTATGATAGCATTTTCAATAATTGCAAGAGAAAACAGATTCTTATTATTTTACCTAACAACAACGACATATGGGACGTTAAAGACTTTTATCCGTAAGATAAATTTTCTACTAATTATCTGCTTATTTAAATACAAAGTGTTTAATGTCTATGAGAGTGATAACTTACTGTAGGATTTCAAGGGTTTTGTCATTAGTCTCAGAAGTAGTTTTGAAGTATTTGCACATGGATGACTATTCAAATAACCCTTTGCTTACAAAGTTATGAAGGTAAAAGACTATATTAGGTATCCAGATTTCTTCGACTGGTCTTTCTGAGTTTTCATTATTTACATCTTTGTCAGATTAGGTTTCAGAGCCTTTTTGCCACTAACTTTGCATGAAGAAACAGACTGAGGTAGTTCCTGTCCTGTCCCCACCATGTTTGCTTACTGAGATAGCAATAAGGGGACACTTCTCATGATGGTGGCATCTTTTGACACTGGTGTAGTGGAACACATTTCTTGATTGTCATTCCAGATTTCTCTCCTGAACGATGATAATCTGGCACTGGTCCCCTGTGCTCGGTTTCTGTGGAGGCGTGTTCCAATTTAGCCAGATAGACTTCGCTTCCCTTATCCTTCTTAAGAAATTAATTCAAGAGTTTTATACTCTTAAAAAGAGAAAGCACCACAATTGCCTCTTATCACCACTGGGAATGACCAGTTAGAAGTACTTGCATGAAATAAGAGGAGGAACCCGGATACCTTGGCGCTACCTGTCTTCCCTCCCTTTTCACCAGGCAGACCGAGCAATGAACTGCAACACACATTCTTATTTGTGGAAACTGGGCCTAAGGAATTTCTGATTCCTTATGCACAAATATTCATGACAGTTTGGGACCAAAAGCTAGCGTGGCAGACTGGTGGCTTATACACCTGTGTGGGAAAGCAAGAAGCAAGCATTTACTTCATAAAAAGATGTGTCTGGAACGTTGTCCAGAACCCCCCCTCCCTAAGCGTGGCTTCCCCTCAAGGGCAGTCACCGAGGCCCCTGAGGACTTGGTGATGGCTGTCATAAATTGCTTCTTAAAGCCTTCGCCCTGTGCTAATGCTTTTTTTTTTTTAATTTTTATTTATTTATGATAGTCACACACACAGAGAGAGAGAGAGGCAGAGACACAGGCAGAGGGAGAAGCAGGCTCCATGCACTGAGAGCCCGACGTGGGATTCGATCCCGGGTCCCCAGGATCGTGCCCTGGGCCAAAGGCAGGCGGCTAAACCGCTGCACCACCCAGGGATCCCCCTGTGCTAATGCTTTAGCGGAGATAGTTTGTTGCAACTGTAGCTGCTTATAAGGAATGTTATCATCTCACTCCAGATAATGCTTTTTAAGGAGTGATTCAGAATGATGGTTTCATGATTATGGAAAGGCGTTCTTTCTCAAACTGAAAAAAGCAAAGATTAAAATAGTCACAAAGCCTCCAGAATGGGAACCAGGCGCACTCTTACGACCAATGTTTACTGTAATTCGATGCCACCTGTATTCACGGGGCATACGCTGTATCTGACACTTCATAAAGACACGTGCAGTTTGGAGCTCACACATGGTCGTACTGACTGAACCTTCTTAACAGTCATTAAAAACATCTTTTATTTTATTTTACCTACCTTTTTTTTTTTTTTTTTTGCATTTGTTGCTTATGGTTTGTGGGATGGAGCAGAATGGGGTGAGCTTGAATATGAATGGAATGGATTAAGCCACACAAATTCCTCTCAAAACAATAATAGTAATTATAACGATGAGCATGTGCTGAGTACTTGCTAAATGCCAGTGACTGCTAGGAGCTTTACAAATATTTACTTGGTCCTCTTAGCAGCTGCGTGGGTTGAGGCAATATTATTTCCCCAGTGTGCCATCTTTAATTCATGCTTTTTGTTTGTTTCTGTCCCATCCCATCTCATCTCCACCCCCCCCCCAACTCCCCTCTTTCTCTTTCTTTCTCTTTTCTTCTGGGATGGAAATATAAACTCTTAAGTAACTTAGAGTGACACAAGAGCTAAGAACACAAGAGCTAAGCTCAATGTCATGACCAGCTCACTTCCAATAGGAACAAAGCTAACCCATGTCATGAAGCCGAACATTGGTTTTGTGTTGGAGACGATGGTGGTCGTATCACTGGCAGAGAAACCAGGCACAGTTAATAGGCAAACACTCTGCTTTCTTTTGATGGTATCTTCTCCTCCTTGAGGTTAACATAAAAAATATAGACAGAAATCTCTTCTGTTGTCATGGTGATACTTCTTCCCTATAGGATGCCAGTCATTCCAAGCACGTTGCACTTGTTTTTCCACGATAAGCCCAGTCTAGCCTTGCTCTGGGTGTTCCATGTGGTTTGTTTAAATATCTACTAGCTGAGTGATCCCTGCATTGATACAGTTCTGAACTTCAGAGAGAAGCTCCTGGCTCTTTAAAAAGTGGTGCCTCCTACATTCTGTCTATGGCCACTGCATCCTAGGTCATATTTTCTGATTCATTAATTCACTCAATATTTATTGAAGACCTATTAAGTCAGTCATCGTGAATTTGAGTATTTTATATTAAAGTGAGATAACTGACATATACTGTGTGTTTGCCCTGCGCCGGGATGATGCTCTGTGCTTTCTTTTACACTATTATCACCACTGTTCACAAGGACCATGCAGGCTGGGTATTGGCTCCATCCTGCAGAGAAAGAAAATGATGCTCGCAAAGGTGAAATACCTTGTCCAAAGTCACCCATTTCATAAGTAACAGACAAAATTTGAATCAGAAACCTAACTATATACCTTATGCTTTAATTCTACATCTTTTTTTAAAGCCATATGATCAATTTCTGTAAAACTTGTTTTAATTAAGAAACTGATCAAAGTCCTTAACTGCAAGAGCCAAACCAGATTTTTATAATTGTGGGTACCATCCAACTGATGATTATTTTAGTTAAAAGAAACTTGTATTTTTTTTTTAATTCTTTGATGGCTTTTCAAAAGCAAGCCTAAAAGGTAGAGGTCAGAGACTAGCAGGTTTTCTTCCCACCTGGGCCAGTCAAAGTTGCGAACTATATTCATCAATTACTTTGGAGTTGCAAACAAACAGGTCTACATACAGATTTTGTGATCTGATATATGTTCTGTCAATAATAAAACTAAACACAGTTTTAGTAGTGAATCCAGCAGGTTGCAACCTGAATTTTCTCCCATTCTGATTCTGTTAGTACTCCCAGTATTTAGGGAAAATTCACTTGAAATTGCATCATGGTCACAATTAACGAGACTATTTCCCTAATATATGGCCTGCCTACACTTGGTAAAATGCTTTTAAAATTAATTTCAGACCTCATTTTAATGAGACTCGGTAGAAGATTTCAATAACAGGTGGTCATTCTACTGAAATGTAAACTGGGGTCATTTGTGGTAATTACTCAATAATTGGTGGATTGACTTTCTGCTTTGTGTGAGAACATAACATTTCTTTAAAAAAAAAAAGATTTTATTTATTTATTCATGAGAGACCCAGAGAGAGAGAGAGAGAGTCAGAGGCACAGGCAGAGGGAGAAATAGGCTCCCTGCAGGGAGCCTGACGACGTGGGACTTGATCCTGTGTCTCCAGGATCAGGCCCTGGGCTGAAGGTGGCGCTAACCGCTGAGCCACCCGGGCTGCCCGAACATAATATTTCTAATAAAATATAGTTGAAGTGACTGGTTATCGGAGACATATTAAACTTTCTAGATACCTACCTGGAATATCTAATAAGCTAAAGAAGAGATACTAAAAATATCTGGTCAGCCTGCATAAACAGAGTGGACAGAGAGTAAAAACTTGTAACATGACATGAAATGGTCCTAGGTAGCCTGAAGGAATTAGTGAACTTTTTCAAACATCTACATTGCAACCATTTATCCCCCCACTATAGTTATTTCTAAAGAAAGGAAGAGAAACTCTAACAAAGTAATACATAACATTCTTACTGCTTCTAGGACAAATTTAACTGAACATGAAGGATCGGAGAGTAGTCGTTTTATCAAGAACATCAGGGAAAATGGTTTTGATGTTCTAGGCAAAGTAAATTTTTGTCATTTTTACTTGACTCCAGCTCTCTACCAGGCTCATTACTAACTTCAGGTTTTGACCAAGTTATTTATATGAAATATCTCAGTATAATATAGGGAATTAATTGCAGGTTATTTGAAAATAATGACAAAGAAGACCCAAATGAAAAACTCCATTCTATAATTAGTTTTCCTGAAAGTCAGGCATGTCTTTGAGGACAAGCTTCTGGCTGTATTATTTTTGTGCACAGGAGGAAAATTGTTAGTAGGTTTATAGATATTATTTTTATAATAGAATGTTAAATTCCCCCCAAACATCAAAAATCGTCTCCTAGAACTACTCTATGTTTTTAAAACTTGTTTTAAAAAAGGATTCTAAATAGCAATAGGATCTTTTCTCCTTTCTCCACTCCAATGATTTAATGGGATAAATGAACCAATGTTTATATTTTTAAACCTGTAAATATTTTTATTTTGGGTATTTTGTATATTTGTTGATATAACTCCATTTTGTGCATATGTATCATTGTGCATGTTGTTGTTTTTGATAGTCATTCTTTTAATGAATGTAAGAAGCTTGGACTAATAGCACTTTTCTCGTTTCATTCAAACATCTTAAAATGAAAATACAACACTGCCATTTTAACTGTTGTGTTTAATTCAGTTAATAAATTTTGTTGCTCCTTTACATTTAAAGTGAATTCTCTTGGTTGTTATTTTTCCAGGATGAATTTTATTTCCAGCCTTTTTATTTTTTAGAATTGATACTAATGATGGTGATAATGATAATCTGATGTACGTGCATGAAATTGGTGGAAAAACCAATGGTGGCTTGTATTTCTTTTCACACTTTGTAAACAAGTGAAAAATTATTGTTCGGTTTGGGTAATAGCCTTTCAAAAGCCTTGTTATTCTGATGTGGATCTGATTTCTGAGCCTTTCACTCAGAAAATCTCCATTCCTCATAAGCACATGTGAGGCCAACTGATCTGTGATAGGAGCAGCCAACTGGAGTCTTTTTTTTAAAGAATTGTTTTCTGGGTTTTATTCTATTTTATTGGGGGGGGGATGTTAAAAAGCAAATTTAACCAAGTAAATTTGAAAATCGAATTGGCTTTATTAAACAGTTCATGAATTGGGCAGCATCCCTTCTAGCAAGTAGAGAGATGCTCTGAAGGAATTGTATGAAATAGAGGGTTTTCATAGGAAGGAGAGTGGGGCAAAGACCTATTAGTAAAAGAAATAAAAAGGATTATTTCATGCAAGGTCACCTCCCCTTAGGGGGAAGGGCTGTGGGTTTTAGTAGGTGGCTGACCCCATTTTCCTTTGGGAGATGGAGAGGACCCATGTGGCAGATAACCTCTGATGCTGATGAGAAAATTTCCAACTGACCAGTTAAAACTTATAATTTCTGGGGGAAGCATAGGTTAGGTACTAAGCCCTGGTTTGGTGACTTGGCCTAGGTGCCACCATTTTGGACTGTGGCTTTCTTTTTAACAGGGCTATATTTTCACTTTATATGTCCAGCGGTTCAAATCCATAGTATTTTGAAATTCAGTGTAAAGACTAATGAGGCTGTGCCCTTTTATATTTTAAAAAACCTATCGATGACTGCATAATTTTTTTGAAATATACTTCCCTTAAAATAGGCTTGTTCACGCTGTGCTGGCTTGTATTTCTCTTAAATAACAAGAAAATTTTATATCTGTCTGTAGAATGTGAGGGTAAACTTCCAAAGGGAGATCTGATTAGTCACAGTAAGCAGAGTAAATATACATCGATAGAACCACAAATAAGGACAGAAGAAACTCACAAAGCCTCTACTCCCTTTGTGTTGTGCCTCCCCCTTTCTCCCAGTCTCTTTTAATTCCCCTTCACTTCTTCTCTTGTCCTAGAATCAACATAGAAGCACCTCAAAATAACTGAATTCAATTTCCCTTTAATGAGGCAATGAGGAGGCTAAAGCTCATAGATGCTAGACTTACCCTAAAGTCTTTGAAGGAGGAAGGTGTGATAAAAAGAGGCCAAATTTGGAAACCAAACAGAATCTGGGTTTGAATTCTGGTTTGGGCACTTATCTGTTCTTCAGGCAATTTCCTTAACTTCTGTGAGACTCATTTTCCCATTCTATAAAATTAGAATAATAAGATTTAATTTAGAAGAGTGATTGTACCGCTATTAACTTTCAGAAATATAGGTGTCTAAGACATAGTATGTTTTTTGCTTATGTTCATTTAGTTCTTCTTGTTTAAAAAAAAGCATTTATAAAGATTAAAACTTTATGGGCTGGAGTTGAAATTTCTTGAACAGAGAACTTGCTTTGATATACATAGAGATAAATAGGAACTTCTTGGATGGGGTGGAGGTGTAGAGTGGTGAAGTATGCTTATATACAAACAAGGAAACAAATGGGAGTCAAGGTGGTCTTAAGTGTCTTATTCTGAGACACATTATTCTGAAATGAAAGCCTACATACAATTAGGAGAGACTAAGGGGGAAAGCCTAGTCTTTGTGGAAGAAGTCAAGGACAGTAGCTGAGCTGGTTGGAGAGTTGGCAGCTAAAACAACAATGACCAGACACAGTGGTGCTGAAATTGGAAAGGAGCTTACTCCCTGAGACACCAAACAACTGGCTGTAAGAAATAGCACAACCGTAACTGAAGGCAGGTAGCTGAGGGGTTTAGTACACCCACTTAGTAGAGAGAGATCATTGATGTCCTTAACCTGAAAAAAAAAAGTTACTGTATCGATTTAAGAGTTAGAAAATAATTTAAGCAAGTGGGCAATAGCTTCTACCATTTCAAGCCACAGACGAGCAAGGCCTGTGCTCTGAATCAGCCTCAGTTCCTAAGCACTTCTCACAGAATGAGCATCTCTCTGCCCTCAGAGGGGATGTGGGATTCTGGGATTTAATGATAATAACATTTTCATATGACATGGAGGCCAAACTCAATCCGAGAAACTCATCTATTTCTGACAGGAAGAGAGTAGTTGGCCACACTGAACATACTGATAGACGTGGGTCTCCATTGTGACCCTTCACGGGAGAGTTTTAAGGGCATACACAATTTTCTCCTTTTATGCTGTTTTCACAGAACTTTAAGCCAAATGTATAGAATCCTGAGGAAGCAACTGCAAACCAAAGGGCAGTGAAAAACATGTGTCTCAGAAGGAAGAGTTTAATGTCATAAATCGAAACTAAGAGAACAAAGCAATGGAAAACTGCCCTTGAATTTTCCTATCCACCTATGCTTTGTACTCACAGATTCCTGCACACTCCAGGATATGTCAGGTGCTCATGAACCAGCAGTGAGATGAAGAAAGGGACATTCCCAAGAACAAATAGAAGTCTGGGCAAAGACTAGGACCTAGGGCTGTAGACACATCCCCTTTTCCTTGTTCCCTGGGTGGAAGCAGCAAAATGTGTATTCGTGTTCCATCAAGGAGAGGGTTCCCACTTAAGATCATTTAAGACTTTATGCTTTTCTAGCTTCTAGGTTTGTAAGCTTAATGTCCTTCTCAGCTCCTGAGATCTCTAGATTCCCCGTGCCCTGTGTAAAGTGGCCTTTTAGAAGTAACTGAGAATCATTGATGGTTGTTCTCAGTACCAGAAGCTGCCTGCATGTTGGCTTGTTACCCAAGGGATGTAGGCACTTTCTAGAGGAGTCTTGTTCTCTCAGTCAGGGACAACTCTTACCAGGTGCTCCAGTAGTCCCATGTCCAATGTCACAGTCTAGTTGCAGCTCTCCATCCCATGAAATAGTTATATCCATTATATGTGCCATAAAATAGATTCATGGGAGGCCTGGGTGGCTTGGCAGTTGAGCATCTGTCCTCGGCTCGGGGTGTGAACCTGGAGTCCTGGGATCGGGTCCCACATCGGGCTCCCTGCATGGAGCCTGCTTCTCCCCCTGCCTGTGTCTCTGCCACTCTCTTTCTGTGTCTCTCATGAATAAATAAATTAAAAAAAAAAACTTTAAAAAGAAAATAGATTCATGCCATTTGGCTTAGCTCAAGAACCATCAACTACTTAATGTGTTCAGTTCATGCTCAACTTGATGGGTATGAGGGAGTGAGGTATAACACTCTCTGCTAAGGCCACTTACACTTCCCAACAAACTCCCTGAATACAAATCTCTGTCCTGGTGTCATTTTCTGGGGACCTTCAACCTCAGATATTATTATTTCCATTTTCCAATGAAAAAGTGAGGCTTAGAGATCTTACATGTTTCTGGCAATATAAAAGTTTAAAAAATCTCATGTACAGAACTCTTAAAGATGACAGACAAAGTTCATTTTTTTTCCTCTACATGGATTGTTGAACTATTATTACAGGAGGGAGACCAGAAATCCTTGGATGTTATTACTGATTCCTGGAGGCCTAGAACTTTCAGTTCCATGGTCCAAGAATGGGCTGGGGACCATACAGGAGACAGTTAAATCCACAATCCGAGCAGAAGAGCAGTTTTGTGGGCCTTTTTGGTAATTGAAAGATCAAGCAGGCACAAAATCAGTAAGGATAAAGATTTGAGAAACACTTATATATTTGGATGCATATAATCCTGGATCAAACAATTAGAGAATCCACATTCTTTTCAAGCACAAACAAAACATTTATGAAACTTGGCTACATCTTAAGCCATGAAGTAGGCCTTAAGCTTTAAAAAAAAAAAATCAGTTACATGCAGAACATGTTCTTTTATTATAAATATGCTAGAAATTAGTAGAAATAAGATAACTAAAACCACACCATACATTTGGAAAAAGTTTTTTTTAAGTCTTAAATATGCCTTTAAATAGCTTATGGATCAAAGAATAAATGAGAATGGATACTAGAAAACAATTAGGAGTGCATAATTATGAAAACATTATATATTAAAACATGGAATATAGCTAAAGGTTACTTAAAAGGAATTTTACAGCTTAAAATGCTTCGATCTGAAAGATAAAAGGCTAGAATTAATGAGTTAATAATCCATTTTAATCAAATGTTAAGAAGTTAGAAAAAAGAATAACAGAATAAGCCCCTAGAAGGTATAAATAAGGATTTAAATTAGCAGAAAGTAATGAGATTGGAAACAAAGATACTCTAAAGTGGATCAACAAAGAAAAAATCAATTCTTTTGAAAAGCATCTAATAATATTTATTGGGATCCCTGGGTGGCGCGCGGTTTGGCGCCTGCCTTTGGCCCAGGGCGCGATCCTGGAGACCCGGGATCGAATCCCACGTCGGGCTCCCGGTGCATGGAGCCTGCTTCTCTCTCTGCCTGTGTCTCTGCCTCTCTCTCTCTCTCTCACTGTGTGCCTATCATAAAAAAAAAAAAAAAAGTCCTTTAAGAAAAAGAGATGATACAAATAAGATTCAGAATGGGAAGAGACGGGCAGCCCCGGTGGCGCAGCGGTTTAGCGCCACCTGCAGCCCGGGGTGTGATCCTGGGGACTCGGAATCGAGTCCTGCGTCGGGCTCCCGGCATGGAGCCTGCTTCTCCCTCCGCGTCTCTGCCTCTCTCTCTGTGTGTCTCTATGAATAAGTAAATAAAATAAAAAAAAAAAAGAATGGGAAGAGATGACTTCTGTGTGCCAAAGATAAAGAGTGCTATAAAGCCATGCCAATATCTTTAAATTTTAGACAAAATATGCAAATTCCAAAAAATATATAAATTGCCAAAAGTGACTTGAGAAGAAATAGATAACGTAGAAAGTCCTAAAACTATTATAAAGACATGGAATTAGTAGGGAAAACTCTTCCTCCCAGTAAAACCAGGTGGCAGAACCAATGTTCTACCAAACAATTAATGATGAGATAATTCCAATGTAACACAATGTCTTTAAGAGAAAGATGAACCATTCCTTGTTGCATATATCGGAGGAAAATTCAAGCCACATCTCTATTGTGGAATTCAACATTTCCATATAAGCTCTTAGAAAATTGAATCTAGTAGTCTATAAAACCAGTGCTCATCTTACCATGTTGGGTTTACTCCAGAAATGGAAATATGGTTCAACATAAAAAAGTCTATTACTATAACTTAGCACATTAAGAGATTAAATGAGAAGCATATGATATCTTAAAACTATAGATTTACATGCCCAAAGGTGCTTTTTAAGGTTCTTTAACAATTCTAGAATTTGGACAGCTAATTCCTGTCATGCTGTTCAAGACAACGGGGCTCTTTAAACTTTAAATGTTTTATCCAATAACATTATTTTAAGCAATTGCCCATATTTCATCCAATCTAAGTTTCTACATATGCATATTCTCTTATGTATCATAAAGAAAAAATAATCCTTGCAATTATAATTGTGAGATACCACTGATTCAAATAAGTACCCAGTTTTAAAGATGTAAAATCATGAAAATATGCATCTTAGAAAGGATGTAATATTGGTGTATTTGTTAAAAGTAATAATAATATTATTCTTCACTTATCAGGGAAGTGAAAGTTTCTGTGAAAAAATAGTTATCTAAATGTGGAGTCTGCAGTATACCAAATGCCGTATGTTTGGAAGCAACTAATATTTAGTGAAGAACTTATTAAACAGGTACAATTAAGGTCTCAAAGTTTAGGAAAATTGTATATTCCTTTTTGTACAGACTTATGCACTCTTCATGAAATGAACATAAAAAAATTCACACTATATACAGGCTTAGTTTTCAAACTTCCCACTTTGAAGAAAATGAAGGCCTGTACATTTGACATCTTTGCCTCTAATCTTGCTTCACTTACCAGGCTGTCCAAGTTGTCAGGCAAGAATACAGTGACAATCTAAAAAGATCTTTCTCTGCTAGCACCTCAGTGTTTCCCACAAGACACCAATTTCACATAGATCTATGTCTTGTACTTACTTCCAGATGGTAACGTGTTTTTTAACAAGCTTCTAAATCTTTCTTTTGCCCATGGGACTACATTTCAGAAGATTCTTGTCACATCTTGTTTTCCCAGTCTGGCAGATATGCACCGGCCTGATGCATGACCATAGCCATCAATTTGTGCCTGCCCGGTGGGTGTTAGGTAGATTTCTTCTTAAGTGGTTGGAGGAGAGCCCCATCAACTGGCAAGTCCACATCCTACATTTTGTTCAAAAGAATATTGGTCTTCCCATAGTGATACCTCTCAACCTGTAGGTCTTTAAATAGTAATAAAAAGTGAAACCTTACTTGGCTCCATTCTTCCTGATGATTTATAGTTTCCCCACCCCAAGGACTTGCATTTTTTAATCATTTATTTTATGACTGTGCATTTTGGTTTTAAGTTTTCCTTCTTCCTGCCATCTTTGTCTTTTATTCTCCTAACGACCTGCTCTCATACTGACATTTAGCCCAGAATTATCTTCCCAACAGTTCATTTGTTCTCTTTTAGTGGAAAAATCCATAAAATACCTGCTTTTTCTGGGAGGTTTATCCTGAGAGTCTTGTATCAATAAACTAGTGTTGTTAGGGATTACAATAGAGTTTATCTGGTCTTGCTTCCTGAAAGATAACCTGGAAATCTTTGAAATTTCCTGAATGATAGGAATGTCTTTGTTATTCTTAGTGGGCTGCTCATCCACACGTGAGTTTATGCTAAGGAGGTGTCTCAGAATGGGACTGGTCTTGCCAGAGAGACCAACCATGTGATTAGAAGCCTAGGGCCCCAAGCCTTGTGACTGCAGTCTGACCTCCCCACTCCCAGGGAAGAGAAGGGGGCTGGAGATTAATTGAGTTCAACTTTGAAGCCAATGATTTAATCAATCATATCTAAGTAATGAGACCCCAATAAAATCTCTGGACACTGAGGCTTCTGAGGGTAGCTTCCTGGATATGAGTACATTGTTATTCTGGGAGGGGTGACAACCCCAATTCCAATAGACAGGACACAGAAGCTCTGTGCCTAAGACTGTTCAGACCTTGCCCTATGTGACTCTTCACTTGGCTGGTCCTGACTTGTATCCTTTTTCATAATTTGTAAGTACAGTACCGTCCTGAGTTCTCTGAGTCATTCTAATGAGTTATCAATTAACTCTTTAACCCTGAAGACGTCTTGGGAACCCCCCAAACTGGTAACCTTTAAGTCAGAAGTGCAGGTGACCAAACCTGTGGCAGGCATCTGAGATGAGGACAGCTGAGGACCATGCCCTTACTTAACCTGTGGAATCTTCTATGCTGACTCAGAGTGGCTAGCATCATAATTGGATTGCAGTATTTCAGGGATGCGGGGAAGGGGAGGGAGGCTTAATTTTATCAGGCCCGAATAACACTTTCCAAAAGTTATTTTTGTTATAGTGTCTATAAGTAAAGAAATTAACAAATTGAACACCAATAAAAACTAAATTTATTATAAAAAAAAGTAAAGAAATTAAAATTGATACTATAGTCTCATAACTTACATGCCCAATTGTTCTACCAGCTACACTTGTTTCTTATTTTATGAGGCTGTTTCTCCGAACCTTTAAAGAATTACTTTTCTACTCCCTGCTTGTGGCTTTAACTTGACATTCCTCAGAGGTATGCTTAGAGGAGCTGATCTCCTGCAGGGCCCAGAATGGTTGGCACTACCCTGGTCTGGAGTTCCAGAGAGTGGCTTGGGCAGAGGGTAGAGGGCTTATCCCACAGTATTCACTGTATTGAATCTCACAGTATTCATGGGCCTGAAAACAGATAATAAAGCCTGGGACTCCCTGCAGTGCTAGAAAATGCAAGCAAGGTGATCCAGCTCCTGGAAATCCACCTCTACCACTGCTGCCCACTTGACAAAGAGTAGAGACATGAGTGGAGCCTGTGCTGGAAAGGTGCAAGGGGAGGGTTCCTCTGCCCCAGGCACAGCTGAGCATGGGCAGGGGAGGGCTTGGCTGGGCCCCAATTTCTGTCCTTCCAGGTAGCATGCTTCTGGCCAAGGGCACTTTTAGCAGACTCGCTGTCCTCTGAGTGACTGCTCTCATATATGAGAGCTACACAAAGAGTTTCCACTTTTGGAGTCATTTGTGTCAAAAAGGCAAATTGGGTCCAACATCCACTTGCCCTGATCAAAGAAAAGAAGGAGCTGTTAGACTCTTTAAACTTAATTTCAACTGTTATAAATGTTTGAAAGGTTTGCAAAACGGCTTTCAATTTTTTTTTTTTTAAATTAATTACAGTTTTTTTTTTTTTTTATTTTTATTTATTTATGATAGTCACAGAGAGAGAGAGAGAGGCAGAGACACAGGCAGAGGGAGAAGCAGGCTCCATGCACCGGGAGCCCGATGTGGGATTCGATCCCGGGTCTCCAGGATCGCGCCCTGGGCCAGAGGCAGGCGCCAAACCGCTGCGCCACCCAGGGATCCCCGGCTTTCAATTTTTTATCACCCATTTGGGTGAACATGTTTCCTCCTCCATGGTAACTTTCAAGGTTTAGAAAAGGACTGCTAAGGCTTAAACCTGAGGGGCAAGCCATGTGCAAGGAGAGCTAGGTTGGGTTCCTCAATAAAATTCTTTAAAAGGTTTTATTGGGGATGCCTGGGTGGTTCAGTCGGTTGCATGTCTGCCTTTGGCTCAGGTCACGATCTTGGGGTCCTGGGATCCAGCCCAGGGTCAGACTCCCTTCTCAGCGGGGAGTCTGCTCCTCCCCCTACCCCGTCCTCTGCTCATGCTCTCTCTCTCTCTCTCTCTCTCTCTCTCTCATGCTCTCTCTTAAATAAATAAAGATCTTTAGAAAAATTAAAAATTTCTATTAAAGAATTTTATGGAAAATCAGTATTAAATATATATTTTTTAAGATTTTATTTATTTATTCATGAGAGACACAGAGAGAGAGGCAGAGACACAGGCAGAGGGAGAAGCAGGCTCCCTGTGAGAAGCCTAATAAATCTCAGTGGATTCTAGCGTGATATGTAGTAGTGAACACAGGTCAGTACAGAGGCTTAATATATTTTTAATTTTAAAAAGCCAGAAAGCAATACAGTTGTGTTATGTTACTAACATAATGTAAGTGACAGCTGGGGTCACCTGGTCCTCTGAGCCTAAATGCCATCCTTCCAGGGCACCTGGGTGGCTCAGTGGTTGAACATCTGCCTTTGGCTCAGGGCGTGATCCTGGGGTCCTGGGATCGAGTCCCACATCAGGTTCCCCACAGGGAGTCTGCTTCTCCCTCTGCCTATGTCTCTGCCTCTCTGTGTCTCTCATGAATAAATAAATAAAATCTTAAAAAAAAAATGCCATCCTTCCAATTGGAAATCTGGTTAAGTAAGGAGGTAGTTTCAGGAAAGTTCCCTCAGCCTGATCCCACAGGGAGCTCGGGAGAATTTATTTCACTGCGAAGTCCATCCCACCTTGAGGCGAGCAGGGCTTCTGTATTCCTCACCAGTCAGCCATTTGCTGGAATCCAAGCAGCTTTTTCTATATTTGCTGGCTGTTTGGGTTTATTTTCCTCTCCACTACCTACTCCTATTTTCCCCTTGGCTTCCCCACCTCCTACATGAGCACGCTCCCTCACTGTCCCCCAACAGGCTGGTTCAGGGGTTGTCTTATACAGGTGTCTCACTGGTAGAAATCTGGTGCTGCCTACTAAAACAATTTCCCTACCCCTGCTACCTAAGTAATTAAATAAGAGAAAACAATAAAGGAGGGAAGAGAAGGAGGCTGTGGCAGATGCTAGAAGAGCCCTGCCCCGGTCCCCCGGGAATCTGTTGCTCTCGTGCTGAGGCTAATAATGACTCAGACACACAACCTTCTCTGAAGTCCTGCCTGCTGATTGGAGCTAGCTCTCCAGACCTACCTGGAAGCTGTCGCCCAGTCCTTCCCAGGGACTAGAAATGGTCCCCAAAGCCCTACTCCCTGGACTGAACAGATGTGACTATGCTTGAAATCTCTGACTTACGAGGCTTTAAATCTCTAGGCATAGGATTCATTGCTATGAATTCATCAGTGTCACTTCCAACCGGCACTAAAAGTACAATAATTTTAATTTTCCCACGAACGTCGTGAGATAAATGGGGTGTGGACAGAGTTGTTGGAAGTAGAATTCCAGAACTTTTGAGCTGGAAGGACCTTGGAGATTATGTAGTCTAACCCTTTCATTTTACAGATGACACTGAGGAAAAATGATTTCCTCCTGGTGAGTCCGGTTCCATGGTGCGGGAGGGGACAGATTTAAAGCCAGAGCTAAAGTCAAATCCTTGTCTGGTTCTCCTTTCCAGCAATGGAAGGAATGGACACAAGCATTTCAGGCTTTTGCTATAAGTCCCAGAAAGTTGTCCACAATTCCTGGAAAGGGCCTTCTTAATTAAGGTAGGCACAGAGGAGGATGGAAAGATACAGATTTGAGAGAGATTCAGGAGGTAGTAACAATACTTGATGACCAATTGGAACTGAGAGAGAGAGATGACAGGCAACTGAGACATTTCTAATTTGTTGAAAGATTGATAGTAATTATAATAGGGAATATTGAACAAAAAAAGGAATATTAAGTAACTGGGTCTGGGTGGGGATAGTGCTTGGGAACAGTTTTGGATACAACCAGATAACACTAGGTCATAATTCACTGTTTCCTCTATCTTGGGAACATGTTTTAAGAAGCTTGTTTTAAGGTAGTCACCTACTCAGACCTGTATGCCTCTTCCCCAGAAGATAAACTACACTAACAGAAGAGAACATACAACCCTGATAGAATTGCTCAAAATCATGCTTGCAGGGAAATAAGATAATTGAGGTGAGATATGACCACTGAAACTTCCTTAGATGAGCTAAATAATTGGATATCTCAATTGATGAGCCCAAGGATCAAGAGTTCTGTTCCTAAAGAAGAAGAATAAATACATTTTAAAAAATATTCCTCAACAAAAATGTCTGTATCCACCATGTTGACAAAATGACAGTGAACAATTCCATTTTCAGTAGAAGACCAGAAGGAGTGTGAGTCATTTCAGAATGTTGTTTAATATGTTTTTAGATCGGGAAGAAAAAGATAGTGCCCCTCCTCCTTCTAAAAAATCCCTTTAAAAATTTCCTTTCAAGGGATCCCTGGGTGGCACAGTGGTTTGGCGCCTGCCTTTGGCCCAGGGCGCGATCCTGGAGACCCGGGATCGAATCCCACATCGGGATCCCGGTGCGTGGAGCCTGCTTCTCCCTCTGCCTGTGTCTCTGCCTCTCTCTCTCTCTCTGTGACTATCATAAATAAATAAAAATTAAAAGAAAAAAAATTTAAAAAAATTTCCTTTCAGGGCAGCCCAACTGGCTCAGCAGCTTAGCACCTGTCTTTGGCCCAGGGCATGATCCTGGGGTCCCAAGATCGAGTCCCACATCAGGCTCCTGCATGGAGCCTGCTTCTCCCTGTCTTCTACCTGTCTCTACCTCTCTGTCTCTGTGTCTCTCATGAATAAATAAATAAAATTATTATATTTATTTATTCATGAGAGACACACTCTGAGGGAGGCAGAGACACAGGCAGAGGGAGAAGCAGGCTCCATGCAGGGAGTCTGATGTAGGACTCGATCTCAGGGCCACCCAGGATCACGCCGTGGGCCGAAGGCAGGTGCTAAACAGCTGAGCCACCCAGGGATCCCCAATAAAAATCTTTAAAAAAATTTCCTTTCAAGTGGGCTATATCTTTTATTGACTTGATCTTCCCATTTCATTGAATGAAAATAATCAAAGTAAGGTTTATTCCAGACACCAGGGTCCTAAGCCAAGGAAGTAGTTGAAGCCACAGAAGTAGGTGAGATTATCCAAAGGGAATCTGGAACAGAAGGCAGGAAGTAGAATTCCGGTGTAAGGGATAGCTCTTGAATTTGCCTTTCCAGCATCCATCCTCCCTCCTTTGGCAAACAATATACTATTTCCTCTGGGGAGCACCTCTATTCCAATCCCTCAGTTCAACTTGTTCATGTAGAGATGCACCTCCCATGCTGGACTCGGGACTGGGCACACCATTCAAACACGGTCCATCAGAGCTCTGCAACCCCAGGTCACAATGGTTGATTCAAGGAGAAGCACCTGACTCACTGGTCCAACGAGACATCACTCTAGATCTTCTGCTAAAACTATTTGGGAAAAGGGGTTCTTTGTCTGCTGGGGTTGTTGTACTGGTAGGAATATGAATAGGCAATTGCTGTTGGCCAATTAGTGCAGGGAGATCTTGCCTAAGAGAGAAGCAGTGGGAACAGAACTAAGAGAATGAGAGAGATCCTAAGTGAGCAAATTCTGGTGCCCAAGATCATGAACACATTTTAACAAAGCTAGCTCTGATTTTGAACTTTTTGTCTGAGCCAATAAATTCCTTTTCCTATTAAAGGCAATTTCAACTGTGATCTGACACTTGTGACCAAAAAAAAAAAAAAAAAAAGGACTGAAGACTTAACATTAACATTTAAAATGTGTTTCTTGGGACGCCTGGGTAGTTCTATTGGTTAAGTGTCTGCCTTCAGGTCAGGACATGAACTCAGGGTCCTGGGATTGAGCCTCATATCGGGCTCTCCACTCGGTGGCAAGTCTGCTTTTCCCTCTCCCTCTGTGATCTCTCTCAAAGAAATAAATAAAATATTTTTTAAAAACGAAAGATAAACTAAACTTTAGTCTTTGAGTTTTACATTTACACACACAGTGACACAGTAGATTTACTAGCCCAACACTATCCTGCTTCACCCCTTGTTACAGAGCAGAGCTAGAAATGTGGAAAAGACATTTCCCACTCCCTTTGAAGCCAGGATTCTGCATGAGACTTAGGCTCTGCCCAGGAAGATGGGCTTGGGAGAGACCTTGATTGGAAACTGGGTCAACTGAAGACAGTGGACCTGGTGAGGGACTCCATCTGGATGGAGTTACACGAGGAGAGAAGTGCAGGGTGCAGGGCACCACTTTGCTGGCACAGTCCCTGCTAGAGCTGCTGTAGTTTTAGTGCCAGCAGCTTGGGTGGTGGCTTTTATTTTGAGAGCTTTCTCACCCGGCAGAGGAGTTCCATTGTGTGTTTAAAGTTCCTGAAAGTTTCGCATTCCCCAAACCTTTATGTGAACCACCGCAGCTTTTAGGAAAGCCCTTTCTGGTTCTTCTAGCTGGAGTATATTCTCCAGTGTGTTACGAACAACCTTGATTGATACTATGCAAAAAATCACGTTTCTAGGGAAACAAACCATAGGCTTTGTCAATTTTTCAACAGGTTTTGTTATCCAGAAGAGGCAACACGTTTGTTGACAGGGGGGGTGGAAAATGGAGAAGAACCACTGAAAAGGAGCTGTAAGATCTATGAGGGAAATGCTCAACAGGCCATTTAGAAAAGAATAAATCAGCAGAATAAACTGTTACAGAGGAGTGAAATGTTGAAATTAGGCCACTGCACTTGGCAGTTCCAGGAAAGTAGAGGGGCAGAATTCTAATTGCAGTAGTGAACTGAGAAGTGAATGAATGATAAGAAAGTACAGGGAGTAGAGAATATTTTTTGAAGCGAAACACATTGTGAGGTAAAGAATGGTGATTATAGATTGATTTTCCGGAAGGAAAATTGTTTTTCTTCCTCTCTTTTCCTTCTTTTTTAGTTTGCTCTAAGAGAAAGAGCCACGGGAGCAGAGAGATTGGAGATACAATAGGGAGTGATTGGTAAAGCTAAGTCCCAGAGGAGGGCAGGGAGAGGGGACGGGATCCAGAGCAGGGGGAACCCAGCTCACTGTGGACAGGTGGAAGTACTCCTCTGAGGATATTCCAACAGTGATGGAGGTGAAGGTACATGAGAAGTCAGAGAGAAGCTGTGGACTTTGTGCAGGATGGCTTCTCTTTCTCTATGGAGCAGGAGGCAGGCCACCTGCTAAGGGAGTGGGGTCGTGACCGGGTCTGTGTGGTGAACTGCAGAAGCTGCATGGAGCATGGGAAAGGACACTGGATGTGTCAGTCTTGGCCAACAGCAGGTACAGAAAACCTGGCTCAAACAGACTGTAACTGAAAAGGAACACCTGGTTCATGTAGTGAAAAGTCCAAGGATAGGGCTGCATCTGAGAGTTCCAACAATGCCATCAGAATTTCATTTCTGGGCTCCTGGGTGGCTCAGTCGGTTAAGTGTCTGCCTTTGGCTCAGGTCATAGTCCCGGGGTCCTGGGATTGAGCCCACCTAGAGCTCCCTGATCCCTGAGGTGCCTGCTCTCCCTCTGTCCCTGCCTCTCTCTCTCTATCTCTCATAAGTAGAGCTGGGATCACACCCTGAGCCGAAGGCAGAGACTTAACCACTAAGCCACCCAGATGTCCCTCTTCCTTTCTTTTTTCTTTCTTTTTTTTTCTTTCTTTCTTTCTTTTCTTTCTTTCTCTTTCTCTTTCTTTCTTTCTTTCTTTCTTCTTTCTCTTTCTTTCTTTCTTCTTTCTTTCTTTCTTTCTTTCTTTCTCTCTCCCTCCCTCCCTCCTCCCTCCCTCCTTCCTTCCTTCCTTCCTTCCTTCCTTCCTTCCTTCCTTCCTTTCTCTTTCTTCTTTCTCTCTTTCTTTCTTTCCTCCTGTCCACTTGGTAGCCAGCCCTGCAGTCTAAGGAGAAGAAGCAGAGCTATTAATAGAAATACACGCATTACACAGTTATACCCATTGCAGACCTCTCTACATCAGCGACTGTGCATGATTCATGGGAAATTCCTGGCTTAGCCTTGAAGGCACTCCTGACATACACAGGAGTGTATGGACATACACAGACTCCAGAAGAGCAGCAGATGTGGCCTACAGCTTCCTGTGCAGGCAAAGTTACTCTCAGGGGTCGGGGAGGGGTGGGTAAGGGGAAATGTAATGACATGCATTGGAATGATCCCCAAACAAAGAGGAACAAGTGAAGGATTGTGACATGTGTGCCTTTTTGATTTGATGGGCTCCTCTTAATCACATGTAGTTAAGCCAGTACTTAAAATAGCTGGGCCACTAGGGAACTGGCGTGCCATTTGCACAAACTCTGCTTTGCGTGTTAATTTTATGTTGCTCCCCTTAGGGTATTCTTAATAGCGGTAATGTTTCTTGATTCCTGAACTATACCCACCCTTAGTCTCAATTTTTCTCGTTCACTCCTTACAATAACCAGAATTTTCTCTACCACAGATCTATAGTTGAGTCAAGAAACATTGAGCCTACTGGTGAAATGGGACAGTGAGGATTCCCTAATAATCCCTGTGGGACAATTTTGAGAATAAACAGGGAATACATCAGAGTTACGGATGGAGTTAAGTATGTATCATAGGAAGAGCAAGAAAGTAAAGTTATATGTGGTTGGTAATTTCTAGAGCACAGCTCAGACAAGTCTGCCCTCTACTCAGTCTTTTTTTTTTTTTTCAAATTAAGTTTGCACAAATATTCTTTTTTTTTTTTTAAAGAATGAAATCCTTTTTTTAAATTTTTATTTATTTATGATAGTTACACAGAATGAGAGAGAATGGCAGAGACATAGGCAGAGGGAGAAGCAGGCTCCATGCACCGGGAGCCCGACGTGGGATTCGATCCCAGGTCTCCAGGATCATGCCCTGGGCCAAAGGCAGGCGCCAAACCGCTGCGCCACCCAGGGATCCCTGCACAAATATTCTTTTTAAAAAAGATTTTGGGCAGCCCGGGTAGCTCAGCGGTTTAGCACCGCCTTCAGGCCAGGGCGTGATCCTGGAGACCCAGGATCAAATCCCACATTAGGCTCCCTGCATGGAGCCTGCTTCCCTCTGCCTGTGTCTCTGCCTCTCTCTCTCTCTCTCTATGTGTGTGTCTCTCATGAATGAATAAATAAAATCTTTTAAAAAGATAAATAAAAATTAAAAAGATTTTATTTATTTATTTATTTATTTATTGAGAGAGAGAGAGAGAGAGAGAGAGAGAATAGAGCATGAGTAGGGAGTAGAGGGAGAAGCAGACTCCTCACTGAGCAAGGAGCCCAACGAGGGGCTGTGACAAAGGCAGATACTTAACTGACTGAGCCACCCAGGTGCCCCTGCACAAATGTTCTTAATGCCTAGACAATAAAGTTCAGAATCCTAGGCATGGTATTCTAGATCCTTCAACCTCTGCTCTCAAACTTTCATCATTTTAATTTTTTCTGTTTAAATATTAAAGATTTCAATGCACAGAAAGTTCAGAGAGGATAATAGACACCCAATGCCCATGACAAAAATTAGACTGCTTGCTGGTTTGCGATATTTGTTTCACATCTTTGTGTAAAGAAAGTCCTAAACAGACAAGGTGATGGGGGCAGTGGGCGGGGCCCTTGGGCACCTTGTAGGTGGGCTGAGCTCGTTTGGTGGCTGCTCGCCGTGCACAGCTTGGACCCTGGTGGAGGCTGTCTGGCGATCTGCGCCCTGGGCTGGGCACCAGAGGGTAGGCTGGAGGAGGGGCTACAGCTCTAAGATGAGGACGGGCAGTGACTGCGGTAATTGGAGGAGGAGAACTGAGGAATAGTGGTGCTTGGAATAAATAGAGCCAATGCCAAAAACTCATTCAGTAAAAATCTGATAAAAATGCTCTCAAAAGCTGTGGATGCTTTAAAATCTGATAAGAAACTGAGGTCAGTGGGCACCTGGGTGGCTCAGTTGGTTAAGTATCTGACTCTTGATTTCCCGCAGGTCATGATCTCAGGGTTGTGAGATCAAGCCCTTCTTGGGGCACTGAGAGTGGATCCTGCTTAAGATTCTCTTTCTCCCTCTGCTCCAGTCCCCCCTTAAAAAGAAGGAGGGAAGGGAAGGGAAGAGAAAGAAAAAAAATGAAAGGAAAGGAAGGAAAAGGGAAAGTCAGGAATAATAGTCAGAACGAAGTTCCAGGGATATTCTGTGCTGGTGTGGATCTTATAGAGAATGAGAGCGTCAACATGATCCAGTGAAGTTGGTCCTTCTGTCTCCAAATTAAGAGCAGTGATTAATGAAATTAGTGGGGACCCAGTAACTCACCTACTAACAGGATGTCCCTGGCCAAAGAACTTTTCTTCTCTGCAGGTGTGCCCAGTGGCCAAGAAGCCGAAGCAGTAACCTTGCTCAGTCATGTTCTAGAACAGAACATGGAGGGGGATGCTGCCCACTGCAAGGCCTTGGGCCTGGCAAGAGTTTTTACCTCAGGGACGTGTTATGATGAGAGGCAAAATTAGCAATTAATCAAGGGATGGAGGTTGATTTAGTAACAGGATTAGCCATAGAAGAAGCTTGTCATGCTCAGACTACTCCAATAAAAAACAGGCTTGAAGGTCTTCTTACTTTTAAAGAGACAAAGTCTCCTCACTATAAAACAAAATAGAAGAAACAAAAATCCTTAAAATGCCGGTGTAACAAATATACTTCTGGAAGTATCTTTCATATCCACATATGCTTCAGCACCTGGAATCCCAATGACCGAATGAAGAGCGAGTTAGCCATGTAGTGAATTAGGCATCTAGAGTGCATCCATATGTATACTTTGTCCAAATGTGTATCATGTCATAGTCATTCAGATTTATAAAGTTCTTTGTGTGTACTGTCAAAAACAGATTCAAAATTAAGTACAAATTTTAATATCTCCTGCGTATGCAGGAGAGGCTTCCTGTTCTTAATTTTTTAAAAAAGATTTTACTTATTTATTCATGAGACACACACACAGAGAGAGAGAGAGAGAGAGAGAGAGAGAGAGAGGCAGAGACACAGGCAGAGGGAGAAGCAGGCTCCATGCAGGGAGCCCGACATGGGACTCGATCCTGGGTCTCCAGGATCACACCCCAGGCTGTAGGAGGTGCTAAACCGCTGAGCCACGGGGGCTGCCCCTGTTCTTAATTTTTTAATGTGAATAATTTATACATTTGTACACCCTAAGAAATAATATGATTATATGTATGCTGCAATACGAAATAAAATTATTTCTATGCACCAAAAAAAGAAAGAAAAAAGAAAAAGAAAGAAGGAAAGGAAGGAAGGAAGGAAGGAAGGAAGGAAGGAAGAGAAGGAAGGAAAGAAGGAAAGTCTTAGAGATAGTGGAAGCTCCCCGACGCCCTGCATCCCATATGGAGTTCAAATAATGTCATGACCACCATATTCCTCTCTACTGTCCTAGAGAGAATCAGTATCCTGAAGTTGTTCTGTTATCTTGCCATCTATGTTTCTATGTTTTTGTTAATTATTTGTTTTTATAGTATTATTCAAGGAGATTTAAACATTTATATCAATTAACACTATATGTATCATATTCCAACTTGCTTTTTAATTCTATGTTTTTGGGATTTATCCATCTCAATAGTGTAGATCTAATTCATCTATTTATTTCAACTGCTGTGCTGTATTCCCATGTATGGATATATCAAAATCTATCCATTCTCTTAATGATGAATGTTTATTTTGTTTCTGTATGACAGTGCTGCCCTTAGGCATACTTCCTTGGACACGTATGTGAGTTTATCTATGGCAGTGATTTTGCAAAATTGTGTTCTAGTCCTTATTTTGGAAACACTACAATTAGGAAAACAAGAGTCTTAGAATTGTTTAACCAATCCCTCCAGAAATTGCCATCACAAGGCACAGGAGAGAATATTCACTCAGGTTTTAGAGTTAAGAAACACTGAACAAATGAAACACTCTTTTTCTTCTGTGAACCTTGTAATAATTAGGGTGTGCTTTTTGCTTGGACTATTAAGAAGCCTGGCACCAAAGTTGTAGCCCACCCTGTGAACTCATAGCATTACGTGGCATGTATTCTATGCTCTAATTTTTCCCTAGCGGAATTATTTTTCCTTAGCTTTATTACCTCAAGTATTCTGTGTGTGTGTGTGTGTGTGTGTGTGTGTGTGTGTGTGTGTAGTATATGTATGCGTGTGCTTCCTGGAAACATTTGTGGAGTACAGCATAAATGAATCAATGAATAAATAAACAGATTATTACAGCAAGACAGCAAGACTAGACAGGATGGAATGAGCAGATCAAATAATCTGTACCCATTACAGAAGTCTGCCTGAAAGCTAATTTTTTTGTCAAGACACATTCCTCTTTCATAAATAATGTAGTTTATAGTTTCATAACTTTGGCATTTTCTAGTAGGGAACTAAGATCATTCTATCTCAACCATCTTAAAGATTAAAGGTTAGATTTTCATGTTTCCTTGCATTGATCATAGTGTTAATAAATAAATCAAAAGGATGATTTGTGAGCTTGCAAATATCCAGTGGTTAGGGACAGAAACAACAAAGCTGCCATAACTAACACATCTGAAAGAAGTCCATACTGTTAGCCAATGGATCTTTCTCTTTGAAAAAATAAAATAAAAAGTTCAGACTTGTGAATGCCATAATCTGCCTGCAAAAAGGTTGTGTATGAATTACCTGCAAATTATCCCCACTGGGCTGACAGTGACGAGGAGCAGTTACTGTGTCTCACATGCTCAGCTAACAACAAATGCGGGCTGTAAAGTTCTTTAATGGTATTTTGGGAGCTAAGCCATCCTTTGGCCCTTACTGAATAGGGCTTTTCAGTGTCTTGCCCTGATTAGCCTTTTGTGTTATGTGTTGGAGTCTTTTTCCACCTCAATTTAAGAAGGTCTTCTGATGTTCAGCCACTTCATTTCATTATAAATGTCCTATTTTTTTTCTTTTGTCATCATGGAAACTATCTGTCCCATAATGTAGAAGGTACCCTAAGTGCTTGCTTCTTTCCCTCTGATCTGTTCTGCTTCGGTTCTGTTTTACACATAGATTGCTTTGGCGGTTTTTCATGACTTGGCAGGTCAAAATAGTTTCTGGAAAAAAAAAACAAAACTTAAAAAAGGAAAAACCAGTCAAACTAGAAATTTTTTTGACCTAACCAGTCATGGCGATTGCTGTCATTTTCTGGTTTAGTGAACAATGAAGTAAAATTAAATGAATATTAAAAACCTTACTTAAATTATTTTCACATAGATGGATTTTCTTGCCCCTCTAAATGCTGATTTCTCGTCGTGTGATTCTATCTCATGCATTTTCAAAGTGCATTGGCTGTGGACAAATTGGCCCACTGGGTGAATGGAGAGAGTTTGAAGGTCAGTGGGTTTCCAAGGGCTGGTTATCTTGTTTAAATTACTAGCTGAATCCTGTGCCACACTCTGGGACAATTCACTTCTTTCCTTTACTTATGGCCCCAACCACATTATAGGGAGATTTAAAATGCAAGAGAATTATCTGAGATCATACTCTCAGTAGCATTTCTTGTTTTTCGTTTCAGAGAATTTGTCCACAAGCATACTTTTTACATAGTTGCCTCCCACAACTTTTTTTCCTCACTTAATTAAAAATACCATTTTATCTGTGAGCACATACACTCCAGAGACAGGGTCTATTTCAACATTTTCTACCTCAGCACTATCAACATTTCGGGTTGGATAATTCTTGGTTGTGGGGGCTGTCCTGTTGTCCATTGTGTGATGTTTAGCACCATCCTTGGTCTCACCCAACAGATTGCAAGTGGCACCCCACCCACCCCTAATAGTGACCAGCCAAAAATGTCTCCCGATATTGCCAAATGTCCCTGATGGGTGGGGGACTTCATAAGATTGCCCCAGTTGAGAACCACTGTCCTGTTTTTCTCATCTGAGGAAAGCAAAGTGTGTTGAGAATGAGATCCCATGTCCAGGCAGACAGGAAGGACTGTGGCTCCTGTGTGGTGGTGCCAGCCTGAGGAAGGCATGCAGGCCTTTTCAACTAACCCTTATAATAGAGCCAGTCAAATAGGTACAGGAACCCCCAATCCAGCTTTGCCCAAATCAGGATCAAATAATCACTCTTGGGAGTGTGTGTTGTTTCAGGTACTGGCTTTTACCCATAGTCTTCTGAGGCAGGTAGTATTATCCAAGTTTTACACGTAGAGAGACTGAGTCTCAGAGAGGTTAAGTAAACTTGTCCACTGGCAAGTTGGGGAATTCAAGATTCAAACGCTGAGCTGGGGGATGGTAAAGCTTGTAGTCCACCTCCTGCCCTTACACAGAAAGGTGGTAGGTGTGATCCAGGCCTGCAGGGGATGGCTGGGGAAGTAAGCCAAGGAGGAGGTGGGGTTTGGGTTGGTCTGCCTAGAAACCACCCGTTTTGTTCATTGTAGAAAGTCAAGAGCCTCGTACTCTGGGGCCCTTTAGACTGATGGAGGGAGTTGGTTTGGGCATCTCCAATATTCTCCTCAAAATGTAGCAGTGCAGGATGGGAACAGAAAACCAATTGTCTGCTCAAAGCCCAGGAGAAAGGTAGAGGACTGAAAGGTGAGCCCTTAAATCATAGGCCCACGTGGATAGCCCTGAACCCCTCAGCCATGCAAGCTTGAGCAGCCCTGGAAAAACTGGAATGAAACTCGTCATGTCTCACTTTGGGGTTGCCTTGTATTGCTTCCTCCCATGGGGCCAGGAGAGAAGAGAATCCCAGAGAGAAGTTGATCAGGACACAGCTGTGGAGCTTCAGAGCCACCCCAGCTGTTGGGTCAGGCAGGGATTTGCTGACTGCAGCCCTGTGTATGGCAGTGTGAGGCATGATGCTGAGGGTAGGCCTGGATTGCTCAGGGTATCAGGTTAGGCCTTTGGAATCTGTGTTTCATCACTTCTTGGCCTTTTGGCTAGTGAAATCTGTGTTTCAAGAGAAGGAGAAGATGTGAAATTGATTACAGTTAAGGGAAACTTATGAAGAAAGTACTGAGGTGTTTAATGGGGAATTTTATTGTTTCTGCTTGTATGTTGGATGCTGAGACCTGTCTACGAAAATCCTGCTGAAATCTCCACTAAAATATGTGTTTCACATTTTTTTTTTTATTTATGATAGTCACACACAGAGAGAGACAGAGAGAGGCAGAGAGAGGCAGAGACACAGGCAGAGGGAGAAGCAGGCTCCAGGCACCGGGAGCCCGATGTGGGATTCGATCCCGGGTCTCTAGGATCGCGCCCCGGGCCAAAGGCAGGCGCCAAACCGCTGCGCCACCCGGGGATCCCTGTGTTTCACATTTTGCACCATGGAATTGGATCAGCCTCTGGAGATGGGTCAAACTACTAAGGTCAGCTCAGAGTGGGTAGGAAGAGTGAACAAAGGCAGCCCATGTGGCGCTGGTCCATCCAGTTGTTAGGATGATCATAACATTTTATAGGAGAACATGTTATAACACATCACAGAACAGTTGGGACAGAATTGCCGGGGGTTTCCTGTTGACCCCACACTCTAAACTCGCTGGCAGCCAATCCTTATCAGAACCTTATGATGTAGGTGATTACTTTTGCCATTTTACAGTTACAGAAACTCAAACTCAGAGAAGTTAAAATGATGCAAGTAGTAAGTAGCAGAGGAGAGATGTTAATCCATTTGTGATGGAAGAAGAGTAGGACTGGGAATTTTCTTTGTTCGTAGATTCCTTCACTAGGCAAAGGTGTCCTGGATACTCTACTGAGACAGAGACATGGGGTCTCCACAGGGACTCCACACCAGCCAAACTCCAGCCTCACTTTGTGGGAGACAGCCTGTATCCGTAAAGTCCCTTGCTGTAATTCTTATACAAGTCCTTCACCTCTCTGCCCCAGCACCCAGGCAAACATGTGGCTGTACCCCGACACTGTTAATCTCAGGAACATATGTAATGCTTTTAAAGAGAAACAAATCAGGGTGTAGTGACTGCTATATCAGTCCCTTCAGCTGAGATCAACTTGGAGAGCTACAGTGTTGGTAAGCTTATCAATATAGCCAATCCAGGCTTCATGGAGTTTCATGGAGCTCATGCACTCAGAAAAAGAAAACACAAAGATCTATCAACAACTCTCTGAAATCAAAAGAAGAGAGCAGGAGCCTTCATAGTCACTCATACCAGTATGTGTGTGTGTGTGCATTTGAAGACAATGTTGGTATTAGAAGACTATATTTATATATAGTGGTTACTTCTTTTAACCTCTAATGTAAATATAGTCTTCTATGTGCTAGCACTTTTCCAGGTGGGATAAAACAATGGACAATATAAACCAAAAAAAAAAAAATCCTTGCTCACATGGAGATTACATTATATCTCTATTTCTATGTATGTATGTATGTATAGAATGTATACATGTATGTATTTATTCTTACCCACTTGAGATCATACTAGTGGCTAATAAAGTATAGATAAACCACCATTCTTTCTTTAAAAAATAGATGATAAACATGAACATTTTAACTGACTTTGCACATTATGTTGCAAAATGCAAAAGCACTTGCTCCTTATAGATTATTATCTTGTTTCTACTACCAATTGATTTAGTGAGGTTTTATGAAGAAATTATGCTGCAGAAGGTACATTTCAGTTCATTATGTGTTCAAATATCATGACGGAAATCAGACTTTTCAACGATCGAGTTTTTACTGCAGCCATTTTCAGCAGAGCA
Source organism: Nyctereutes procyonoides (assembly GCF_905146905.1). Taxonomy (NCBI): domain Eukaryota; kingdom Metazoa; phylum Chordata; class Mammalia; order Carnivora; family Canidae; genus Nyctereutes; species Nyctereutes procyonoides. Next base: position 5,760,591 of record NW_026575033.1, on the reverse strand, counting down.
GGGTGGGGCTTTGGGATTTGCTGAGTTTGGACTAGAGTTTATGAATGCATGGATTGCCTCAAGGTGTTGACATTCTTTAAATAGAACAAATTATGTATGACAATGACTCATCCACTCAGTCAAAGTTTTTTTATGGAACTTAATCTAGTTTCCTATTTCAAGATTTGGGAAATAATCCACTGCAGTTGGAAGGGAAACTGCTGCCAGTTAGCAACCAGGCTTCCTTCTCTGAACTACTTTATTCCTTTCTTGTTACTAAGAAGCAACAGCATTGGACTGTAATATTACACAGTAGGACACGCTGCATTTTCCAAGACATTTTGCAAAAACTGACCACAGGAGACTCTCACTCGTTGATGGTGGGAATGCAAAATAGTGCAACCACTTTGGAAGACAGTTTGGAAGCTTCTTACAAAACTAAATATACTCTTACCACACGATGCGGTTGGACTCCTTGGTTTTCACTTCAAGAACTCAAACACTTGTCCACCCAAAAACCTACACAGAGATAGATGTTTATAGCAGCTTTATGCGTAGTTGCCAGGCACTGAAAGCAACCAAGCTGTCCTTTAGTAGGTAGGTGAACGACAAATAAGATGATACATCTAGACAATGGAGTATTATTTAGCACTAAATAGAAATGAGCTATCCGGCCATGAAAAGACATGGAGGACACTTAGATGCGTATTACTGAGTGAAAGAGGCCAGTCTGTAAAGGCTACATACTTATGGTTCCAACTATATGACATTCTGGAAGAAGCAAGCCTGTGGAGGCCGTGAAGGGATCAGAGGTTGCCAGGGGTAGGGGGAGTGGGGTTGGGGTGGAAAGAATACGCAGATCACAGATGATTTTAGGGCAGTGAAAACACTCTGTGCACACGTGTCATTATACAGTTGCCCCAAACCATAGAATGTACAACACGGAGGAGAGTGAGCACTAATGTGAACTATGGCCCTGAGTGACAATGTGTCAGTGTAAGTTCACCAATTCTTTTCATAAGTGCATCAATTATAACAATGTAGTGCTCTGGTGGGGGATGTCATGGTGAGAGGGTTGTACAAATGTGGGAAGAGCGGGTATATTAGAAATCTCTGCTCTCTGCTCAGTTTTGTTGTGAGCTTCAAACTGGTGTAAAAAATAAGGTTTATTAATAAAAAATAATAAAAAGCTTAAAAAAGACTTACCGTGGATTTAATGAACCAGAACTTGCTTATGCAAATATTACCATCAGATAGGTCTTTTTCAAACAAACATTGTCCGAGTGACCGATAACAAATTTATACAGAAATGTTAATTGGTGGGGCCTCCAGCTCTTCAGCTCACTCTCTGAACATGAGTGTCTTCTTCCTCTTCCTCTTCTTCTTCTTCTTTCTTCTTCTTCTTCTTCTTCTTCTTCTTCTTCTTCTTCTTCTTCTTCTTCTTCTTCTTCTTCTTCTTCTTCATCTTTTTTTTTTGCTTCCAGCAAGATTTGCTGGTGCAGCAATGGTGCATCCCCTCTGTTTTTATGCCCTGAAAGCAGTATTGTGTAAGTTCAACCTCCGTGCCCTTTGGCAATTTTCACTAATTGTTTACAGTGCTCTAATTTTTACACTCTCTTTAAAGGATCTTTGTGTGTGCTGATTGCAGAAGGTAATATTTCGGGCATAGTAACCATGGTAATCAATCATTCTTTCAGAATTGGTGCCAGCTGCACTAGCATCTAGATAATAGCACCCCGGTGTTTTGCTAATGAGTGACTTTTCATTTGCTGGAGGAGGACGTTTCCCCTTCTTCACGTGTCTGCTTGTGTTTTGTTAAAGGCTCTTCCTTGAGAACATTAGAAAAAAATAAATCCCATTTGGTAAAACGTTGATCTCAAAAGGAAAACATTCCTAGTTCCAGAAAGCCGAGCATGCAGAATGAGAGCCTTTGAAGGTTCTATGGGAGGGTCATTCCCGCATGCTCCAGGCTCCAGTCCTACCCCACCCCCCAGACCCACCCCCCAGCATCGATCTGTCTCTTTGGGACATGCACAGAGAGCTTTCCATCAGCCTTCTCCTTTAACTACTGGAGAAAGGAGTTTAAATATTTCAAAGATTTATGTTATGAATAATTTAAGAGAAATAAAGAAAGCTCCTAAACTCGCTTTGAATTATGTAATGGAAGCTTTGAAATATGTTAGCATTTTACTTTATCAGATTAAACCGTTTTTTTATGTGTGTGGGAAGATGGAAGTGGAACTGTAAGCTATTGCCGCCCTTTATTTCACTGACTCATGATGATTCTAGGAGAGACAGAGAGCTTCTTAACCTTGCAGGATATAAGAGCCCTGGGGTAATGGACCCTCTTTCCATCAACTCTACATCCTATTTGCTCTTTCCATGAACAATTGACAGGATGCTCCCAGCAGCTTTTAAAACATTTGAATCCCATACCACTGCCACGTCTAGCCTGGGTGGCCTTTTGACGACAGCTAAGGAAAACTGATATCCAGGATACCTGCTATGCAGAATATTTCTTCTTTCCTAGTCACTTAGACATGGACACCTGATCATATGATTCTGGTGTGGGCACTGACTTTTATGCTGAAACTTCACTCGCAGTGATAGGTTCACGACACGAAAGGCAAACGCATGGTGCTTTCCATGCTGTCTTATGTGCTTTACATGTGTTAACTTATTTTATCCTTATAATGACTCTACCATGCAGACATTATTTTTATTTATTTTGTTTCATTTTATTTATTTTCTACTTATTTGAGAAGAGAGAGAGAGAGCGTGCGCACACGGCAAGGGGAGGAGCAGAGGGAGAGGGAAGGCCAGACTCCTCACTGAGTGCAGCACCCCACGCAGGGTTTGATCTCACATCCCTGAGATCATGACTTGACCTGAAATCAGGAGTCAGACACTCAACTGACTGAGCCACCCAGGTGGTGTAGACATCATAATTTCCATTTTACAGATGAGGAGGGAGGCACAAAGAGGTTGGGGAAACTGGTCCAAGGCTACCTGGATGGTAAATGGCAGGGCCAGGATTCACATCCAGGAAGTCTGAGTGCAGAGCTCTTGGTATTATCCACATACTTGTGCATCCATGTACCCATCTCAATACTACCATGCAAGGAAGCACACAGGAGGGCTCACCTGCCACTTGTCTCACATAAATTCCTTCCTCTTAAAAAAAAAATTATTTTCTCTTCCTGCATCTCAGCTTCTTCAAGAAATGGAAATCACAGTACCTGCTTCACAGGGTTCTTGGATGATCACATGAGATAAAGCATCTGAAAGCTTTTTAGAAACTACAGGTGCTCTCAAGTGGGTATATAAGGATGGGGATAAAGAAGAAGAGAATGCTGATTGCTGGAAAGGCAAATCATAATGAAAAATGTATCCTTAAAGAATATTAAAATAAGTGATATTAAATTACTCTAATTTCTCAGAATGGTATGATTAAAAACTCACTTATCTCAAAATATCATTCCTGCTGAATTAACTTGAAAGTTTACAATACATGATTCCAGAACAAGTATGAGGACTAGGGACACCTGGGTGGCTCAGTGGTTAAGTGTCTGCCTTCAGCTCAGGGCATGCTCCTAGGGGTCTGGGGATGGAGGCCCACATCAGGCTCCCTGCATGGGGCCTGTTTCTCCCTCTGCCTGTGTCTCTGCCTCTCTCTCTGTGTCTCTCATGAAAAAATAAAGAAAAATCTTTTTTTTTTTTAAAAAAAGTATGAGGACTACTTAAAAACAGGGTAGTCTTGGGGTGCCTGAGTGGCTCAATCGTTAAGCATCTGCTTTCGGCTAGGTCATGATCTCAGGGTCCTGGGATTGAGCCGCACGTCTGGCTCTGAGCTCAGTGAGGAGTCTGCTTCTTCCTCTGTCAGTCCTCCCCCAGCTAATGCTTCTCTCTCTCTCAAATAAATAAATAAAATATTTTATAAAAGTGGGGTGGTCTGCAGTCATTATTATTTTAAAAATATATATCCATCCTTTATGGAGAGATTAACGTAATGTGTCACTTGAAAAAACAAAGAACAAATCCCTTGAAATGACTCAGAGTGTGAACAGAAGCAAATGTCTCATGAGCGAGCGCCTGCTGGGAGCTCGTGAAGGCCAGAATTGCTGGGACTGTGAGATGGGGCCATCATGTCCAGGGTGACAGAGGAAGGAGCATGAGCACAGCTATAACAGAGGAACCCTAAAAAGGACAAAACTAAATGACATAGGGATCCCTGGGTGGCGCAGCGGTTTGGCGCCTGCCTTTGGCCCAGGGCGCGATCCTGGAGACCCGGGATCGAATCCCACGTCGGGCTCCCGGTGCATGGAGCCTGCTTCTCCCTCTGCCTATGTCTCTGCCTCTCTCTCTCTCTCTCTCTCTCTCTCTCTGTGTGACTATCATAAATAAATAAAAATTTTTTAAAAAATTAAAAAACTAAATGACATAAATGGTACCAGATACACAGTTTAAAGCTTAGTTAGCAAGATGTATTTGAGAGAGAGAGAGAGAGAGAGAGAGAGAGAGGAAAGAGCAAAAGGGAGAGAGCAAAGGAGAATCAGAGATGGAGGAAAATGATAGATTTCATGTCTAAGGCTCAACTAAGGTCTAACTGTTCAACTATGGGAGGTTCAGTTTTCCTTCCTGAAATGATAACCTGACTCTTGATTTTTCCCTTTAGACGTTTTCCCAGTAGGAAAAAAAAATGAGCTGCAAGAATATTTATTTATTTGTTTTAAAAGATTTTATTTATTTATTCATGAAAGAGAGAGAGGGAGAGACAGAGGCAGAGGCAGAGGAAGAAGCAAGCTCCATTCAGGGAGCCTGGGATCGGGCTCGACCCCAGGACCCCAGGATCACACCCTGAGCCAAAGGCAGATGCTCAACCACTGAGCAACCCAGGCGTCCCAAGAATATTTAATATACTTACAGAATTCTTTAAGTGGACTAAAATAATCACTTGCATTAAGGTGAAGATTTGTTTTTTTGAACTTAGCTGTGAGTTACCAATCATGTTAAATCCTTTATTATTGTAATTACATTCCAGAATTGACAAGTGGGAGATCCAGAGGCTTTGGTCTTTCCAACAATAAACCACAGTGGAACCAGCTTTACTGGTATTTTCTCTAAAGAGAACACGACCATATTCCCTTTAAGAAGTCAGTTGTGGTGTTGCACCCATGAGTCATGAATACTCACGCTTCTGAGAAGCAGCAATCAGGTACGAACATGTTTGCTGGCACTGACGAGGGTGGGGAACAGAACAGCCCTCCTGGTAGCGAAGCGTTTTTTCACGCATTTATCCTGCATCAAAACCTGTGAACGTCTTGGAAGGGCTCCGGGAAGGCAGGCTCAAAGGCACAGATGGTGAATGAAGGAGCGAATGTTATAGTAGAAATGAATTCGCTTATTAAGAAATCAGCTACTTGGTATAACGTGGCAGGTTTCCATGGAGTACTGCATGGGCTTTGACTCAAAGACGAGAGGGCTTTCCCAACAGCTTGCTCCAAAGTAAGGCTTTGTTTTTGGATCACCAAGATTCACCGTCATTTCACAAAAGCCTCCCACACTAAGGCAAGGATTCCCGTGTGGAGTCTTCTGCTCTCCCCTCCCCGGTCATTCCTCTGGTGCCCCTGCTCCCCACTCTTCTCCATTCTGCTCCTGCCCAAGGGTGGCCCCGCTGAGAAGCATCGATGACAGCTCCTACCACCCCAGGCGTGGCACTGGGCTCAGAAAGGAACACAGATGCCTAAACAAGACACACATTCTCATGGAGCTCACAGTTGGAGGAGGGACAAGATGGAGAAGATGGTTTCACAGGGGCACAGTAGGAAAGCGTGAAGCAGCCAGGTATTAGACCTCGGGGACGAGTGGGTACTGTGGCCATCTGGAGAGAGCAATGGGGATATGCAGATTTTTGTGTGAAAATGTCTGAGTTTTAAAACACTTATGGCGAAGCAAAACATATTGAATTCAGCTTGGAGCCTGCCAATTTGTACGTGACAGTGACAGGTGGGAGGGCAAGAAGCCGGAGGATGAAGTGGCCCAGGACTCACCAGTCCCTTCCTTTATTTCTCCTTGGAATAGTACAGTTAGGATGGTTATCTTACATAAGCAAAACAAAACACTCCAAGGAAAACAAGATGAACAAAAAGCAAATACAAACAGCTTAAGATCCTACGAGGCATAAGAGCATGGCAGCAAAAAAAACTACAAAGTCAGGAATGGTACTGCCTGAGTGTAAAGCCTGGTTCTGGGGCTTGCACCATGTGGGCTTGGGGGGGGGGTCACTTCACCCCAACCCCTCAGTTTTCTCATCTGTGCAACTGGGAGAATATTCATCACCACATTATGGATTGTGAGGATAAAATTAGTCGATACATATAAAGTGCTTGGAAGTGTATCTGGCACCGTGTAAATGTTAGCTATTAATATAGTTATTTAGATGGGTGATTTCAGCCTGTCAGGATCTCAGAAAATGCAGTGAAGAGGTTAACTTGACACAAGATGGTTTTGCTCTCCTTTATAGCAACATCTTCACATGTTCCACCCCCACCAACCCTTGTGTTTGCCCTCTATCTTCTTCCCAGCTGTGTCCTGGATCATACTTTCTTTTCAGATCTAGACTTTCCAAATCTATCCTAGGCTTTATCTTCTTTTCAGATCTAGACCAGCACCATCGAAGCTGTGATGTGCATGTGAATCACCTGAAGATCTTACTAAAAATGCATATTCTAATTCTGTGCATCTAGAATGGGACCTGAGATGCTGCACTTCTAACAAGCTGGAGGGTTTTGTCAACTTTGAGAAGCTAGAAAACTAAACAACAGGCTGCCTCAACATCATCTTCCAAACGAAGTTTCATATCAAAACTTGCTTTTTATTCATTAATTTTTAAATATTTATTTATTTGGAGTGGGGCAGAAGGAGAGAGAGAACCTCAAGTAGACACCCCTCCCCCACGATGCAGGGCTGATGTGGGGCTCTATCTCATGACCCTGGGATCAGGACCTGAGCCAAAATCAAGAGTTGGATGCTTAACTGATTGAGCCACCCAGGTGCCCCTCAAATCTTGCTTTTTAAAGTTTGAAGTATCCTTTAGTCCTGAGGTCTAGCCTATTCAAGGATACCTTCCCTCCCGACTTCACAGCTCTCTTACATGACAGTCATGGAAAATGGACCCGGTGCCCATAGAATATTCCAGCTCTTGCTATTAGCTCCATCTGCCTCTTCATGTTTTCTGTGACTCAGCAACGAACCTCCTCCTGTGGGAGTGTTCTAGTAGGTGTCTAGTATGAATAGAGTTTTCAAAATCATTCTCCAATCTCATGACATTCTGAGGAAAATCATTTCTTCCCAGAATAAACAGAACAAAACAGAAGCTTATGTTACAAGGTATTATATTTCCCTGTGGGTTCATCTTCTTTCAAGACAATTTCATGAAGATGAGGACGTCTTGTTCACTTGACTTCTACCACCCTCACTCTGTTAGATCCCTTGCATACAGTCAATCCTCAACGAATGTGTGGGGAGGATGTGAATGTATTTCCACACTACATGTGCAGTTTCGCCACATTCCATACCACACTTTTGTTCCAAGATGCCCATGCCACAGATATCCTATGAATTTATGAGGATGTCCCAATTCTTTTGGCTCAAACTTCCCCTAAAACCCAGGAAAATGGAACCACCAGGCTTCTCTGTATATTGGCTTGTGTGTATCCCAGACACAAAGTAACAGAAAAGAGTGTTATTAGAAAAAGGAAGGATCTATGAACATGTATTTTAAAATGGAAAAATGACAATTACTTAAAACATGGTAATACTACACAGTCTTCCCAAAGCTCAAATGCAACTAGCCCCTCCCTCCAGTGTCATTTATTATTGCACTAGAATTGAGGGCACTCTAGGGGGAGTTTTATTTTAATTTTTATTTTTTTTAAGATTTTATTTATTTATTCATGAGAGACACAGAGACAGAGGCAGAGAGTCAGACACTTAACCAACTGAGCCACCACTGAGGCACCCTAAGATGAGTGTCTCTTAAAAGGAACTCATTATTCATTCAGAACAACCTTTCAGTCTTTATCATTTGGTGTCTTAGAACCTGACCCTCCATTCATCTTTTACCCCAAAGTGAAAGGGGCTCATCAAACAAAGAATGTTTCACTATGTATTTGTAGTAAAACTCTTGTTTTACTTGTGAAAGTGCACATTATATGTTGGACTGAGAGTCCTTCTCACTCTTGATGTGGAGGAGGTGCCTTCGTGTAAGCCTCCACACCTACAGGGTGTCCTGACAGGGGAGGTGGGATGGGGCAGCCCAGTCTTCTCTCCTCCTCCCCTTGATTATTGGCTCCTTGGTGGGAGAGCACATTCCATGGGGTTCCTTGTGCTGCAGGTTCTAGCAGGGTCTGCCTAGGAGATGGACGGGGTGGGCCCAGCTCCCCCGTTCTGGGGTCAGGCATAGGGAAGCCCACTCTTCTATAGGCATAAGCCACATTCTCCAGTAATGGCTTTGTCTGTAATAAAGGTAACGTTCTGTTGTCCCATCAGTCTGACTCTCTCTGCTTGAATGGAATTACCCGTATTTGATTGAATTTCTGATTCTTTCCACTAAAAATTTTCCAGAGCTCAGAGGAAACAGAAGCTCGCCTCACTGAGTTATTTGCAAGAAACTCAAATGTGTGTGTGCTTTAATGGATATAGTTAAGGAATTTAGCTGGGCAAGACTTGTTCTTCTACATTATGTGCTGCTCCCAAGGCAGCAGAATTATGGCAGCCCCAAGCCTCCCTCCTGTGTGCAGAGCACACAGCAACAGCCCTTATAAAAAAAAGAAATAATAAGTCCAAGAATTCAGGCCAAGAGACAACCACATTTTGGATGATTTTTGTAAAGTGGGACGTCTGTGGTGGCCTGGGAATGGTCTTCATTGCCTCTCCTCCCTCTTCCCTGCCTGTCTGTGACTTTTTTTTACCGGACCTCAATCTAATAACTGATGTGGTCTCCCAATTTTGCTAACAAACTCACAACACTGGAGTATTGATACGATCGTGGTACCTGAAGAACGGCTGAGTCACTCACGCCCTCATAATCAAAGCAAGTGCTATGTTCTAGTTTTCGAAGCATCAGACATCCTTATGTTGCTTTCCTGACTCTGGAGCTTTTGTCACTTTTGGCCTGAAGTCCCACTGGGGGGCCAGAGACATCAAACGTAGGCCAGATGTGAGTTACCGGATTCTCAAAGACTGCCTCCTCCTTCAGTCTCAAAACTCCTAGAGGCTCCTGGCTGTCCAAATGTCCTGGAAAGTCATCCATTTAAACACATAGCTGAGTTTTTATGGCATATGGCAGATATTATGTGGGAGAGGTGTATACTCTAGTTAGAGAAATATAGTAGCACGTAAAGTATTAATAATAGCAGGAGGGACAGAGAGTGATTAGCAAGCGCTAAGGGTCAAAGGATAAGTATGACAATAAATATTTGGGAGGATTTGGGAATTGGGGGTAAGATCCTATCAAGCTGGAGGGTTCAGAGAAAAGTTTTAAGAACTGGCCTTGCAGAGTGGAAATAATGGAGATTTGCATATAGGAAAAGGAAGTCTGTCCTAAGCAGGGAAAGGCCGACCCCGGCCCCTGCCACCTGCCTCCCTGCTGCCAGCACTGACCTAATAAGTATCTTCCAACATTTCCAGCGTGGTGGGCACCAGCTCTGTCAGGTACTTTGACCGTTGCATCTTTGGTTGTAAGTCGTGAGGGGCCACAATCCACAGCTGCGATAAACCAGCCCGGGAGGATGGAAGCCCGTCTCCTCAGAGTGTCCAGGGTGGCCTTACTGTGTGGCTAGATGCTATATGTGTGTGTCTGTGTGTGTCTATATGTGTGTTTCTATGTGTTTGTGTGTGTGTCAAATTGTGTATCTGTATGTTCATGCATGTGCCTGTGTGTGTCTGTGTGTTTGTGTGTGTATGCCTCTGTGCCTGTATGCACATGCCTGTGTGTTGGTGTGTGTCTCTGTATCTGTGTGTGTGTCTCTGTGTGTCTGTCTGTATATCTCTCTGTGTGTGTCTTTATGTGTCTGTGTGTCTGTGTGTGTCTGTCTCTACACGTGTGTGTCCATGTGTATTTGTATGTGTGTGTCTATGTGTGTCTGTGTATATGTATCTCTGTGTCTGTGTGTGCATGTCTATACGTGTGCATCTGTGTGTGTCTGTGTATGTCTACATGTGTGTATGTGTCTATATGTCTGCGTGGATCCCTGTATCTGTGCATGAGTGTGGGTCTCTGTATGTGTCTCTGTGTGTGTGTCTACGTGAGTGTGCACGTGCACACGCTTGTGCGCACGCTGGCAGTCGGCCTCCCACGCCCTGAGGAGCTTGCCTTCAGGCCCTGCCACCCCCGACTGGGGCCGCCCAGTTCTCCCTCGCCATGTTATTATCTGTGATTTGAAAGAGTTCCATGGCCCCTTTTTTCTTATTCTCCTCAACCTGAGGACTGTCACCTCCTTCTCATTTATTATCTGGGAAAGAGTCCTTTTTCTCCTTTTTTTATCCGTTCCTCCCGAGAGGTCCGACCCACACCAAACAGTTATGACTACCACCGTCTACCGACAACTCCAAGATCAATACCTCAAACTTCATTTTCATTTCTAAATTGAGCTCCAGTCACACTCTGTATGTCTTCTTCCTAAGGGACATCGTTAGGTATTTCAAATCGAACATGTTAAAAATGGAACTCGCTTTCTTCTTCCTAAAAATGTCCCTAATCTCTTTCATCTTTCACCTTCCTTATTCAACTCATTCCAAATTGTGTCAACCAAATCTCAGGTTTGTACCCAAACTGCCCCGACTTCTCATCCTGGGTCATTACCAGACCACCTCTCAGGAGGACAGAAGCCTTTAAACTCAACTCACTGCTGCCCTCTCTCCCCTTGGATTTAGCTTTTACACTGCTACTGGAACAATTTTCCTAAAAATAAATTCTTTCTTTAAAAGGCTTTAGTTGGCGTCTAACTTTTATAGAAAAAATTTCCAATCTCTTACTGAAAACGTAACCTCCTCAACATCACCTTCCTGCTGCTCCCAGCCCATATCTTAGGCCTCATCGTACCTAACTTCTCCCCAGTCTATAAACTATAAGCCAGTTCATGCTGTTCCTGTATCTGGAATGCCTTTCCCGTCATTATTCATCTGGTGGACTCCGATTCGTCCTTCAAGACCCGTGCTTTGATTAGAGTCTCTTCCATGAAAATGCAACCGGCATTGCTTCCCCTTCACGCCCGCAGAGCACTCTGCAGTCACCGTCACGGTGTAGCCAACATCCAGGTGGGGTTCTCTGGCCCTACTGGTCTCACATCCCCTTCATTTTCTTGCCAAGTCTTTCCCTACCATCGCCTCCATGTCTTCAGCTCATGGAATGGAGAAGGGAGATCTAGGACCCAGGAAGCACACGTTCCGTTCCCTGTCTTGTCCATCAACTTGATATTCTCTGAGATACTATCTCTGAGATGATATTCTTGGTTTGCATCAGGGCAGGGGGAGCGGGGGGTGATGACAATGTGTTCAGATGGTCAGTACCTCCAGAGGCCTTCCTCCTGCCAGCCCCCTTCCAAACACCCCCTCCCTATGCCACCTCAGATTGGTGGTGATGATGCTGAGTTCAAGAGGCTGTTTCCTTCATCCCCCAGAAATGCCAGGCCAAGGCTTGGAGAGATATAGGGTGTAGTGGGGTGCTATCAGAGGATGCTGATCCTCTGGAGGGACACCTCTGGTTTGGTGAATGGAGCAGGCTCTTGCCTTCAGGTGCAGAACAACAGAGTGTGGACTGGCTAAGCCGGGTCAGTACCGTCACTGCATTGGGAGGGGGTCTGCACTGTCTTCCAGCTGACGGTGGACACATTCATCAACCTCTTTATTCCCAAAGCCTGTGTTCAACGAATGAGTGTTCGTAGGATGAGGGAGTGGGTCACTTTATTACAAGAGTTTCAGGGTTTTTTCTTGTTTTTACACATTGAATAGTGTAAGAACGGGGCAGACTTTCTGAGGGATCTACTGCCCAAGTGGTTTGCCCACACTTGATGCAGGAGCTATGGGATCCTGAGTTCCAGCCCTGACACACTGGGTTCCTCTCCCTTCTTTGACTCATGGACCCATGAAGGGGATTCAGCAGGCGTGAGGGTTAAAAAACAAAAATCCAACTGGGTAAATTTTCTTTCTTAATATTTCATTTATTTATTCATGAGAGACACAGAGAAAGGCAGAGACATAGGCAGAGGGAGAAGCAGGCTCCCTGCAGGGAGGACCCTGGGATCATGACCTGAGCCAGAGGCCAGATGCTCAACCACTGAGCCACCCAGGTGCCCCCCAACCGGTAAATTTTAAAGATCGAATTGGTTTTATTAAACAATTCATGAATCGGGCAGCATCCCAGATAGTAAGTAGAGGGAGTTATGAGGAGTCGTACAAATTAGAAGGTTTTTGGAAAGAGGATGTGGGGGATCCCTGGGTGGCTCAGCGGTTTGGCGCCTGCCTTCAGCCCAAGGTGTGATCCTGGGGTCCCGGGATCTAGTCCCGCATCGGGCTCCCTGTGTGGAGCCTGCTTCTCCCTCTGCCTGTGTCTCTGTCTCTCATGAATAAATAAATAAAAATCTTAAAAAAAAAAATAATGAATCCTCCTTTAAAAAAAAAAAAAAAGGAAAGAGGATGTGGTGAGAAAGTTACTGGCAAAAGAAAAGGATGGTTCCAGTCAAAGCCCCCCTTCCTTTGGGAGAGAGGGAGGCAAAGGGTTTTACTAAGCAGATTCCCCCGTCTTCCTCTGTGGGATGGGGAATGCCCAGTGGCATGACCAACAACTCCCCACTGACTGGTTATACCTGCATCTTTAGGGGAGCTTGAAACTGCAACCCGATGAAGCCCCAGTTTGGGATCTTGGTCTCAGTGACACCCACTGGGGGCCCATGGTTTCCTTTTTAACAGCATCATGCCAGGATCAGGACCACCTTTGCTCCTCAGAGAGTCGGAGTCAGTGTTTGACGTGGCCCAAAGGACAAAGCTCACATTACCACTTTCTCCCTAGAAGGCATGAATTGAGTGAATTATAACCCCATTTTCACCTCAGTTTTCTCCTCCATAAAATGGGTCAATAAATCCTCTAGAACTGCAGACTGTGGGAGCCAGGGGGAACCTGGGGCCAGTCTTCTGGGACCATTACGGTAACTTCTGCCCAGCAGTACCTGGTATACGTTGTCTACACATCTGTCTCCCCCACCATCACCAACTCTTCTCTGTCTCTGAGATCTCCATGTCTGACACCTAGGAAGGGCTTAGGTAAAATGTCTGTTGAGTAAATAAATGAATATGAGAAGAAAAAGAGAAAGGAATAAAGGACAATACGACCTGAAACAGTACCTGTGATGTACTTTGTTGTATTTTGTTGACGTTGTTCTCGGATCCTATTCATCCTTTGAATTGCTAGAGCCAAAATTCTGAGTATTTAGAAATTACACTGAAGAGGTGGAAATCCAACCTGTGGATTTTATTTCTTGACCTGGAGAAGGAGGTGCCTTCAGAGGAAGGGACATAGCTTTTAAAGGGTGGATGAGTGTCTCCATGGCACAGGAAGCAGGGGTGGTTCTAAAAGGAGAAGCTGCCCCAAATTGGGGAATGGGTGGGAAACAGAGGGAAAGCGTGATTGAGGCCTGAGCCCGTTCTGAGAAAGCTCTTGGGTGTCAGATTTGGGTCCAGGGGACAGCCCCGCTTGGGAACCAGGACTGCTGTGGGGAAGCTGCGGCCCAGCTCTGGGCAACACTTGATCTAGAAGTCCCTGCTCATCATAGCAGAGACCCACCCTCAGGCCAACTGCTGATCTCCAGCCAGGCTCAACCTCACAGCGGCACTGGGGACTCTGAATTGTGTGAGTCGGGGGCAGACACCCCCTGCCCTTGGTCCGGGATTTACTTGGAGGACTGCCTTTTCTTCCTCTTCTCCTTCTCCTTCTCCTCCTTCTCCTTCTCCTTCTCTGTCTTCTTTTTCTTTATTCTCTTCTTTTTATTCATTTGAGAGAGAGAGACAGAACCCAAACAGGGGGGAAAGGCAAAGGGAGTGGGAGAAGCAGGGTCCCAGCTGAGCAGGGAGCCCGACATGGGTTCATACCCCAGGACCCTGGGATCATGACCTGAACCGAAGGCAGTTGCTTAATCATCAGAGCCACCCAATTGCCCCTGCCTTTTATACTTCTTAAAAGTGCTTTTTCAAACTCTGCATAGACAGTCTGCTGGGGAAACAGGAAACACGGATTAAAAAAAGATGCTAACTCAGAAGTGAGGCTAAGCCACTGTGGAGTTGATCGCATTACCTTTGGCTAATAAATAAAAATAAAATTCTTCCAGAGTGAAATAAGAGGCCACGGTTGCACCTAGAACACCATGACCTTGCAAAAAGAGATGAAGCTATCTGCAGATGTTCCAGCAAAGCACTTCCTGCTTTGACATCTCCATAAAACACAAGATTATCTGCAAAGCTGATCTGAGGGGAATCAGTGTTCCCATTATTAACATCTCAAACAACAATGTCAAATAGGAGCTTGAGAGTTCTTAATTGCTAAACCATATCACATAAGAAGGTAAGCGATTAAAAAAAATCTCAGCGTGATAAAACTTAAAGGAACCTTAGCGAAAAATCTAGTTCAACCCCCATATTTTCAGATGAAGCAGAGGCGTGGAAAGGCCCCAGGGCCTTGACTGGCAGAACTGGGATTAGAATCCTGAATCTGGGCTTCTTTCTGCCATATTAATGCTTCCCTGAATAAGTTGGATAGCAAAATACTTATTTTGTTATTTCTAAATGTGTATCTAGACATTCCCATTAACCTGTGGCTTTCTAAGTTTTGCTTTTAAGTTGCACCTAATAAATTTTGCTGAAATGAGATCACCAGAGTCCTTTATAGGAACAGTCTTTCCTGAAAGGGATTTAACCCTGACCTAAAACTTATGTTTGGGGAGAGTTCATCTGGAGCATTTAATCAAGAGTGGAAAACTCAGGTCACCTGGGTGGCTCAGCCAGTTGAGCATCTTTTTTTTTTTTTTTAAGATTTTGTTTATTTATTCATGAGAGACACACACACAGAGAGAGAGGCAGAGACACAGGCCCAGGGAGAAGCAGGCTCCATGCAGGGAGCCCGATGTGGGACTCGATCTCGGGTGTCCAGGATCAGGCCCTGGGCTGAAGGTGGCACTAAACCGCTGAGCCACCGGGGCTACCTAACATCTAACTCTTGATCTCATTTCAGGTCTTGATCTCAGAGTCATGAGGTCAAGCCCCTCATTGGACTCCACACTAGGTGCAGAGCCTACTTAAAAAGAAATAAAAGAAAGAAAGAATGGAAGACTTTACTGAGAAGTAATTGAGGCCAAGAAGTCTCATCAGGTGGTTTAAAGACAAATGCCCACTGGGGTGCAGGGGAGTGTGCATGGCCTAGCTCTGGAGGTGGCAGGAAGTGGGGTGAGCAGGGTGTGGCCACACTGAGCAAGGGGACCGAGCAGCTCCAGCCAATTTTCTCCCAAGCATGCAGGGAGTGGAGGCCAAGTGCACCACAGGGTGGCACCTCAAGTATAGCACAGAAGGCAGGTGACATCCGCAGAGATGCAGGCCTACTGTCCCTTCCCACATGCTGAGGTTGCTCGGGCTTTCTGTGAGCACCGATGGCCTTGGATTGAATGACAGATGCCATAACGAAGCCGGACCCTAGGGCAGCCTGAGGCAACAGGGAAAGGCCCAGCTGCCCAGCCGAGAGCAACAGACTCTTAAGGAAAATGAGAGTCCTGGATGGCTGGAGGGGCTGGGATTTCCAGAAGGCAGATGGGGCTCTCGGTTGGGGCATTGGCAGGATGGAGGGTGCAGGGATGAATCTCATCCACTGAAGTCTTGATATGGCAATGAAAATACAGAAAGCTATTTTGGTGTCAAGAAATGTGCAACTGTGTCTCATGCGCTGAGTTCTTCGTCCACTTGGGGGGCGCTGTAATGTTTTGGGTGCTTAGGGCCTTGGACCCCTCAGGGCCTGGGATGGGGCTCCCCAAAGACAAGGAAGCAAAGCCCCTCCTGAGCTGCGGCCAACTGTGGAGATGCCCCAGCTCGTGTCAGGACTCCCTCCCCACCTCTTCACATCACCTCCCCCCGCCCAGCCTCATTGCTCAGGAGGAAGGATTTGGCTCAGCCCTACCTGAGGACACCCTTGGACCAAGAGTGTTTGGAGGAAATGACCTTTTCTACTTAATGAAATCACCTTACGTCCTTTCCTATCTCATGTTCTGCTGATCTGATTCCCCTTTCTCCAGATGGTTCCCAGATCCCGTCCATTGTGACCATTCACTTTTGACCCAAACCCAGTCCCTCGCATCTGAAGGTCTGCCTAGCAGGTACATTTACATCTCCCTGTCACTCCACATCACTGCGTCCCCAAGGGCACCTGCCGCCTTCCCCACTGGGCCAGCCATGCCGCCTTCTCTGTTTCCGTCATCGGCACCCTCAGCTCCTCATCATCTGGGTTTACAAGTGTAGATTATTTTGTATTCCATCTTCTCCCAAATCTTCCTTTCCGCTGTCTTTTCACATTTGTATTCTCCTTCCTAGAAACAACATGACCTGGAGAATTCAGGCCCGTGCATTCAGAGTTAGTTCACTTTCAGCGATTACCAGTGTCAGTCAGTAAATGTTTGCCGGGAGAAAGGATGCAAGGAAGAACTCAGAGTTTACCAGCCTCTGTGAGATGGGAGTCGCCAGAAGGCAGGAGCGAGGTCTGAATTGCCCCAGTGTCTAGGAAGTACCTGGCACAGTCGACCGGATGCTAGTTAGAGGGAAGACACAGACAATTCCTTGGGCTTTCTTCCATCTCTGCTCCTGCTAATCCAGCCTGTTAAACTTTCATAAATAACTCATATTATTAGGGTTCTCCTCTTCTCAAAAATTTCAGTTTCCTATTAAAAACTTCCTTTGTGTGTCATTCAAGAGTTTGATGCGGGACGCCTGGGCAGCTCCGTGGTTGAATATCTGCCTTCGGCCCAGGGCGTGATCCTGAAGACCCGGGATTGAGTCCCACATCGGGCTCCCTACATGGAGCCTGCTTCTCCCTCTGCCTGTGTCTCTGCCTCTCTCTGTGTCTCTCATGAATACATAAATAAATCTTAAAAAAAAAAGAGTGTGATGCATTTGGCTTCAAGCCGAGGAGAAAGAGGAGTGTAGGTGTGTGTCTGTATGTGTGTTTGTGTGTGTCATGTGTATACGTGTTTGTGTTTCTGTGTCTGTATGTGTTGGTATGTACGCTTGTGTGTTTGCACTGTGCATGTGTGTATATTTTTGCATGTGCTCTGTTTACATGTCACTGCATGTACATTGTGCATATGTGTCTTTGTACGTGTGTGTCTGTATATGTTTGTGTTTCTGTGTCTGTGTATGTGTTAGCATTGTGCATGTGTCTTTGCACTTGTGTGTGTATTTGTATGTGTTTGTGTGTTTTTGTAGTTGGGGGAAAGAAAAAGGTTGAGACTAGACTGTATGAGAAGGTGGAGGGAAGAAAGCAAATTATCCACCAATCCCACACCTGTCTCTCCCCAGAATGCAGGTCATTGAGGTTCTGAACCTTGAGGATGCGGACTTGACTGACCAGCAAGCATTTCCTATTATTAATAATAATTCCTATTATTTATTTCCAGGGCAACTCCTCTCTTGAGCAACCTCCTACAGTGGGATTTTTACTCAATATTTACACTTGGTGGAGGATCCGCCTTCAGCGGATAGCAAGGCTTTACAAGGTGAGCTGGGAACTACAGCTGGGCCTCTGAGGACATCTCCTGCATTGTCAGCGAGTCAACACAGGCCAAACAGGAGGGCACAGCCACAGGCAACCCCTGGAACTGGCCACAGGGCGCTCTTCCCACTGTGCTCCCCTGAAATAGGCTGGAACCCACTCAGAGCCAGGAGGGGAGGCACCACGGATGCTGAGCCTGCCGATGACCTTGACAAGAACCCCGTCAAGCAAGCTGTCATCCCCAGGACTGTTCTCCACACCTGTACCTGGCAGACTGACTCGTGCCAGGAGCTCAGCAGCATCCCAGAGCAGAGGATGTGGACAATGGTGGCTTCGGAGGCTGGAGGCCAAGAGATAAGTGGATGCAGGCGTGGGGGAGGGAATGCGCTGGATTTCTGGGCTCTGATCCTATTTATGAGTTAAACGGCCAAAGGGACGGGCAGGATGAGATGGTGTTTGACGTCGGGATGGGCTCTTCCCATCAGCTATCGCAGGCATTTGTAAAACAGCAGAAACGATGCCTTCCATTCCACGATCGATTCTTCATGCTTTCTCCCTCATACATCAGAAAGTTCGTCTCTTCCCTCTGTAAACGCACCTGGAGCAACAGATGTAGCAGCAATCAAGAAGCGAGATTACTTGGTCAATATTGCAGAGACAGAAACCTCCAGCAGATGGCAGCACTAAGACAGCAGCGCCGCGTGGCCGCAGCCGCCAGTGTTCACTCTGAGCGGCCTCCCTCCTACCGGCACAGGTGTTACCTGTTCCACTCGCTGCCAGTGGAAATGCTCCCTGAATGGAGTACAGTCGTAACAGGAGGACTGGTAAATCCCAGAGCCAATTCACTCAATATTACTGAATCATAAAATGAGAGAAATAGAAAAGACCATCTTTCCTGCAAGCTCTAAACCAAGGGCTGTGTGTTTCTATCCTAATTTCCAGAAAGTAAACATCGCAAATACTGTTGAAATTCATTGCTTCAACAAGGAATAAAAGATTTTATTTATTTATTCATGAGCGACAGAGAGAGAGAGAGAGAGAGAGAGAGGTGAGAGAGAGAGAGAGAGGCAGAGACACAGGCAGAGGGAGAAGCAGGCTTCATGCAGGGAGCCCGATGTGGGACTCGATCCCAAGACTCTGGGATCACACCCTGGGCCAAAGGCAGACACTGAACTGTTGAGCCACCCAGGCGACCCTCAACAAGGAGGGTCTATTGCTTGATAATTTGCTTTTGCTACAAGATCTGGAAAAGTGATATTTTGGATTTCTCCTATCTAATATAGACTTGCGGTAAAATGGAGTCTCAGAAAGGATACTGGTCTTTTCCCTAGACAACAGAAGATTCAATTTGGTTTTTTAGTGAAAGTTTAGGAGTAAATTGTGTTGTTAGAAATACATCATTCAGTGGCATTGGATATGCTCTTTTTGTTAAAATAAGTAGACTGAAGTATAAACCTAATTATTACTCAAAAAGAAATGCAGAGCTTCTTAGATATGTCTATGTATGAATCCATGTAGTTTGTAAGTGTATATATTTATAGTTTAGCATATTTTTCTTATTTAAGAGATATATATGTCTGCCATGAATCTCTGATATATAGATATGGATCGTAATTCACGTCATAGGAAAATTCTTTTAAGTCTACTTTCATTTTATATTAAGGCTATAGATGGTTGCTGCCTTAGAGATCTGTACTTGAGCCAAGTGGTATTTTTAAAAGCAAGCCAGTCTATATCTAGCCCTTTGTAGTTGGTAAATCTCAGAGCCAATTGTGAAGCACAGAGCACCTTCCCTTAGTAGATTGTCCTAAGTGATGAAAATTGCATTTGGGATAAATACCAGTTCATCTGGATATACCTGAAATTCTTTAGAGGGCCATGGTGGGGAGAGAGTTAGCTGTTCTCTGAAAATGGGATGTGCTGACTCTTGTCCATAATCCTCTGTGCTATTCTGTTATCACACATATATGAAAAATCATTTTTACATTTGCTTTGACTCTATGGCAGAGGACCCAAGTCCCAGTCCCACCAGCAAAACTTCCAGATATATTCTGTAAATGACACACAGGGCAGAAGGGCTGACAAAGGGTCTTGTAGATTTCTTTTTTAAGATTTTATTTATTTATTCATGAGAGACGCACAAAGAGCGGCAGAGACACAGGCAGAGGGAGAAGCAGGCTCCTTGCAGGGAGCCCGATGTGGGACTCGATCCCAGGACCCTACAATCACAAACTGAGCCGAAGGCAGACACTCAACTACTGAGCCACCCAGGTGCTCCAAGGGTCTAGTAGCTTTAACAAAAACACATTCAACCTTTGTCTCAGTCTCCTTGTCTGTAAAATAAGGGCTGTGGATCACATGGCTTCTAAGGGCTGTTTCAACTTTAACATTTCAGTATTTCTTCTTCTAGAGATACTAGGAGAGGATTAAGGATTTACCTCCTCCCCTTACTGCTGTGCAACTCTGCCAGAAATAAGAGAGAACATTCTCTTTGTTTCAGCACATTCAGATAAGCTGGCTCAAAAGACAGTACTGAAGAAACATAGGCCTTCCATGATTCTCCAAAATCTAAGTCTTTATTTTTAACATACTACTTTTAGTACTATCTCCCTAAGCCTCAGATCCTTACAAAGATAAATATTGTGCTTTCTGGGACTACATTCAGAAAAGCCATTCTCTCTATCTGTGTATTACCTCTTGGCAGGAAGCAAATGTCAGCTCATTCCTGTGTAATTGATCTGTGGCATCTTAGTTTCAAGGCTTAGCCAAAGTAGTTACTAATAGATTTTAGATGACAGATAGAGAATTTTCTTCTCTCATCTTTCAGTGGGAAAATCAGAAGGACAGACCTGTGATGGTAGGTTTTGATGCCTTTGTAGTAATTTGGGGAAAGCTTAAAACAGTGTTAAGAAAAAAATATTGGAATATGTATGTAACAGTGTTGTTTTAGTTATCTTTTTAATGAATGCAATGTATTGATCTGGCAGGTGAACTCTATTTATTTACATTATTGTCAAATTTCATTAAGCTGGGGACCGTGTATATAAAAGTACCAGAGCAGGGAACCTATCTGGGTGGCTTGGTGTTTGAGCATCTGCCTTCAGCTCAGGGTGTGATCCAGGGGTCCAGGGATCAAGTCCCGCATCAGGATCTACACAGGAAGCCTGCTTCTCCCTCTGCCTGTGTCTCTGCCTCTCTCCCAAATCCCTCATGAATAAATAAATAAAATCTTTTTTTTAAAAAAAGCACCAGAATAATGCATGGAACAGTCCCTCAACAAATGGTAATACCATTTTGTACAGAGTGTACTTGGAGGGTGATTATTTGTAATCATCTCAGGAATACCTGAATTATTTACATGACAGTAGCTCACGTTAGGAGACTGAAGATAAACAGATATCCTAAATAAACGTTGGCTAGTTTTGCACAGTATTTTTTTAGACTTTAGTCTAAGGCCTAAGTCTGATGAGGCCCAGGACCTTGAAGATGAATTATCCTGAAATATCCAAGATATATGTGGCCCACGCAGCCCACTTTATCCCTCTGGTCTGCAATCCTTTAATTTCAACTACACACACTCAAAGATCAATGTCTCTAGGAGGTTCGGGTCTTAAGCTTTCCTCCTAAACTCTAGAAGTCATGGGAAACATTGCATAGGTACCAAGTGTTCACTAGATTTTCTAATGTCATAAAATCTCTAGAAGAAATAAAATTTCCAGGATCCCTGAATGGCTCAGCAGGTTAGAGCCTGCCTTTGGCTCAGGGCGTGATCCTGGAGTCCAGGGATTGAGTCCCACATCAGGCTCCCTGCATGGAGGCTGCTTCTGCTCAATCTCAATCTCTCTCTCTCTCTCTCTCTCGTGTGTCTCTCATGAATAAATAAATAAAGTCTTTAAAATAAAATAAAATTCTTTAAAAAAAAAGAAATAAAATTTCCTACTGCAAGAGATGGACGTGCCTATCCCGGTGGCTAAGATACTTGCTGGAAGTTGTTATATTTTCACAGAATCTGCACCATAAAAGCCTATTTCTTGATTGATAGTTGACACTTCCCTTGGTGATGCTATACAGCAGGGTCTCAGCGTTTATGAGGTGGCTGAAGAGACAGCAGAGATGCTGTATTTATTCTCAAGGTGCTTCAAGATACAAATGATAGGAATGAACACGGGCACAAAGATTGTCGGGACTGGGGTGCTCATCACTTACGACCAAGAAAACAAATGCTTTTTTGTTTGCAAGATTACTCTGACAAAGAACATGTCAGAGTAACGCAAGTCACAGCCTACACTATCTTCTATCACTATAGTTACTGATTTACGGAGTCGTCTTACCTCTCTGAAGTATCAATATGGAATGACTTTATTTTTCCATTAACAGGCACTGGCTGTGCTCTGTTGAACACCGCCACTCCTTGCTCTCTGGCCAGGCCTAGCTTAATCAGTCCAGTTATATAAACCTTTAGTATTTCCAGTTATTAGAACAGTCTCTTTCTACAAGCAATCAGTCCTGTTTATTTTCTTTAAAACCACATTTTTTTTAATTGAGGTAAGCTTTATGCAGTAAAATGCCTTGTATCTTACATGCAAGATTCAATGACTTTCAACAAATATATATACCTATGAGGAATGCAAAATGAATACACATAGATCAATTGTATTTCTGCATACTAACAGTTAAAAATCTGCAAATAAAATTAAGAAAATAATTCCATTACAGTGGAATTGTAGGAATACAAGAAGGAATAAAATATTTGAGAATCAGTTTAGAAAATAGTGGAATAAAATATTTAAGAATCAGTTTAGAAAATAGTGTAAGACCGGTACCCTAAAAATGATACATTGTTGAAAAAATTTAAAGAAGACTAAGTAAAATGGAAGACATCCCATGGTAATAGATTGAATGGCTTATTATTGTCAATAATGGCAGTGTACTACAAACGGACCCACAGAGTTAACACGACTCCTATCAAAATCCCAGCTACCTTTTTTGTTTTTTTTTTTTTTGCAGTAACTGACAAGTTGGTCCTAAAATTCATATGGAAATGCAAGGAACCCAGCATAGCCCAAACAATCTTGAAAAAGAATAAGATTGGAGAACCCATACATCCCTGCCCATTTCCAAGCTTACTTTAAAGTTCCATTAATTGAGGCTCCTGGGGGGCTCAGTCGATTAAACAGCTGCCTTCAGCTCAGGTCATGATCTCAGGGTCCTGGGATTGAGCCCCACACCAGACTCCCTGCTGGATGGGCAGCCTTCTTTTTTTTTTAATTTTTATTTATTTATTCGTGAGAAACACACACACACACACACAGAGAGAGAGAGAGAGAGAGAGAGGCAGAGACACAGGCAGAGGGAGAAGCAGGCTCCTCACAAAGAGCCCCATGCAGAACTTGATCCTGGATCCCTGAGCTGAGGGCAGATGCTCAACCACTGAGCCATCCAGGCGTCCCATGGATGGGCAGCCTTCTTCTCCCTCTCCACCACTTGTGCTCTATTGTGGACTCTCTCACCCCTAAGTAAATAAATAAAATCTTTAAACAAATAAAAAAAAAACTTCCATTAATCGAGACAGTCTGAGACTGGCATAAGATAGACATAAAGGTCAATGTAATTAAATTCCACCCAGAGATAAAATGCTTACACGTATGGTCAATTAATTTTTGATAAGGGTGCCAAGACTATTTTATGGGGAAAGAACTATCTTTTCAACAAATGGTGTTTGGACAACTGAATATCTGCATTAAAATTAAATAAAGTTTTACTTCTACTCACACCACATACAAACTTAATTCAAAATACATCATAGACCTAACTCTAAGAAATAAAACTCAGGAGTAATCTTCATTAACTTGAATTAGGTAATGGTTTCTTAGATATGACACCAGAACACAAGCAACAACTACAAAAAAAAATAGGAAAACTGAACTTCATCAAAATCAAAAACTTCTGCACTTCAAAGAACCCCACCAAAAAAGAAGGAAAAAGATAGTCAATAGAATGTGAGAGAAAAAATACACAAATCATATCTTAAGAGACTTGTTATATAAAAACACAAGTCAAAATGAAGATTCAAATAGAAGTTTCTCCCAAGAAGATATGTAAATGACTGATAAATGCATGAAAAGATGCTCAACATCATCAATTATTAAGGGAATGCAAATCAAAATCATAATGATGTGCACAGCAAAGGAATCTATCAACAAAGATAAGGCAAAAAAAAGGCAACCTATGGAATGGGAGAAAATACTTGCCAATCATATATCTGACAAAAGATTAATATTTAAAATATATAAAGAGCCTATACAACTCAAGAGCCAACAAGTAAACATGTTAAAAAATGGGCAGAGAATCTGAATAGGCATTTTCCCAAGAACACATATGTGTAGGAAACGGGTACATAGAAAGATGCTCAACATCACTCATCATCAGGGAAATGCAGATCAAAACCACAAGGAGATACTGCCTCCTATCTCTTAGAGCAGCTTGTATCAAAAAGATAAGAATAACAAGTGTTGGCAAGGATGTGGGGAAAGAGCAACCCTCGCGCACCATTGGTAGGAATGCAAACTGGTGCAGCCACTGGAAAACAAAAACTAGAACTACCGTATAATCCAGCAATTCCACTTCTGGGAATTTATCCAAATGGAACAAAAACACTAAGTGGAAAAGATATCTGCACTTTCAAGGGGCCATTGCAGCATTATTTACAAAAGCCTAGACATGGAAATGACCTACGTGTCCACCAATGGCTGAATGGATAAAGAAAATATGGAACATATATACAGTGGAAATTACTCAGCCATAAAAAAGAAGAAAAACCGTTGCCATTTGTAACAATATGGATGGACCCAAGGACATTATGTTAAGTGAAATAAGTCAGAGAGAGAAAGACAAATACTGTATGATCTCTCTTATATGTGATAATTAATCAAACCAAGCTCTGACATAAGAGAACTGATAGATGGTTACCAGAGGAAGGGGACTAGGGGCTGAGAGAAATAGGTGAGCTATTTTTGGTTTTGTTTTAGTTTAAATAAATTGAATTTTAAAGTAATTTTTCCCTAAATTTTAGTCAGTACTTCCTCCTCTACCTCAATCATATCTGCTACATCTGATAATTTCCCCTGCTATCCTCCTAGCTCAAAAACATATAAAACATACTGCATGATTGCAATAATCTCACTCAGTGATTCTCAACCCTAGTTTCACATTAGAATCACCTGGAAGAGCTTTTAAAAAATTCTTACGTCTGGTCCCAACCTCAGAGATTCTTGGCCAGGATGGGACCCCAATATTGTCATTAAAAAAAAAAAAAAAACTGTTCAGGAGGATCTCTGGGTGACTCAGCGGTTTAGTGTCTGCCTTCTGCCCAGGGTGTGATCTTGGAGTTCTGGAATAGAGTCCCACATCGGGCTCCCTGCATGGAGCCTGCTTCTCCCTCTGCCTGTGTCTCTGCCCCTCTCTCTCTCTCTCTGTGTCTCATGAACAAATAAATAAAATCTTTAAAAACAAAAAAAACTGTTCAGGTGATTCTAATATGCAGCTAGGTCTGAGGACTACTTCCTAACCTTCCATTCGTCCCCATCTTTAATCATTTTGCATGTTAGATTATGAACTTAAAGGATTCTTCTTTCATGTACACCCACTCAAAAGCTTTAATTCATTAACACCTTTGTGATAATGTGCAAACCCCATAATCCGACCCCGTCCCCTAAGCATGAATCTGTGATTTGCTAATACTTTGTCTCCTGAAACGGCCTTGCAATTTTCTGCCTTCGTGCATTGCTGACACTTTCTCTGTGCCTATTTATGCCTTCGAGAATATGTTCAACATTGCTATATTTCCAGCCCAAAGCCTTTCTCTATTTTGCCAGCTGATCATGTTTTTCCCTAAAATCCAAATCATTTCCAATTGATGACAGACTCCTGGCACTTTTTTCACCAGAGCCTAGTGGTTGAAAGTTCAAGCTCTTGCAATACACACAACAGGTTCTTTTTTTTTTTTTTTTTTTTTAAGATTTTATTTATTTATTCATGAGAGACACACAGAGAGAGGCAGAGACACAGGCAGAGGGAGAAGCAGGCTCCTTACCGGGAGCCTGGTGCGGGACTTGACTTGATAACAGGACCCTGGGATCATGCCCTGAGCCAAAGGCAGACACTCAACTGCTGAGCCATCCAGGTGTCCCCATACAGCAGGTTCTTTTTTTTTTTTTTTTAAAGATTTTTTAAATTTTTATTTATTTATGATAGTCACACAGAGAGAGAGAGAGAGAGAGAGTCAGAGACATAGGCAGAGGGAGAAGCAGGCTCCATGCACCGGGAGCCCGACGTGGGATTCGATCCCGGGTCTCCAGGATCGCGCCCCGGGCCAAAGGCAGGCGCCAAACCGCTGCGCCACCCAGGGATCCCCATACAGCAGGTTCTAATCCTGGTTTCTCTGCTTCTTGCAGTGTGACTTTGGGATGTGGTGGGGTCTCTTGAGTTTTGTTTCTATGTCTGTTAAATGAGAGCACTCACCTCTTAGAGTTGTCTGAGAACTAGGTTAAGTGAAATAAGATATGAAAACTATATCTTAAATAAGAAATGCTAGATAAATGTTAGCTATTTATTAGTTTTATTATTGTTATCACTGTGTACGTGTGCCATCACCCCAAATAGATTATAAGACGTTGGAGTAAAAGTCTTACAAAACCTCTTACACTCACAATATCTATTATTGTTCTTTGAACATAGTAAGTGTTCAACATGCTTATTCAATAAATAATTTTTATAGGTAATTCTAAATATATCAAAGGCAATTTAAGTGACCATGACCTCTAGCCTGGCTGTAATGCCCTTTGGTTGTGAACAGACTATATATAACATTCTGATTAAAAGCTTATCTTTTTGGGGAGGCCTGGCTGGCTCAATCAGTAGGGCATGTGACTCTTGATCTCACATTGTAAATTTGAGTTTGGGATTGTAAGTTTGAGCTGCACATTGAATGTGGAGATTACTTAAAAATAAAATCTTTAAAAAAAAAGCTTATCTTTTTATAATATACTTTTAGAAAGACATACAAAAATACCACAAAGCATTTAAAAATGTTTACAGGGATCCCTGGGTGGCGCAGCGGTTTGGCGCCTGCCTTTGGCCCAGGGCGCGATCCTGGAGACCCGGGATCGAATCCCACGTCAGGCTCCCGGTGCATGGAGCCTGCTTCTCCCTCTGCCTGTGTCTCTGCTTCTCTCCCTCTCTGTATGACTATCGTAAATAAATTTAAAAAAAAAAATTTAAGGGCAGCCCCGGTGGCTCAGTGGTTTAGCGCCTGCCTTTGGCCCAGGATGTGATCCTGGAGACCAGGGATCGAGTCCCATGTCGGGCTCCCTGCATGGAGCCTGCTTCTCCCTCTGCCTGTGTCTCTGCCTCTCTCTCTCTCTCTCTCTCTCTCATAAATAAATAAAATTTAAAAATAATAATAATTTAAAAAAAATTTAAAATATAAAAAAATAAAAAAAAATAAAAAATAAAAATGTTTACAATTCCCTGGGTGTAGTTCTAATGTCACTCTTTCAAGATCTCTAAATATTCCAAGATTCTGCTAAATATATTTGGTGTATCCTCCCTCCCCAGAATGAATATTCTTATAATCCTAACAAAAATGGACCATCAATATGAGGTGGAATTCTTTTGAGGCCTATTTTCTGATTTTTTTTTTTTTTTTTTTTGTATTTCTTGTCTAAGGCAGCATTGGTTTAAAAAAAAAAGTGACTGTATTATCATTGGGCTTTTTTTTTTTTTTTTTTTTTTTTTTTTTTTAAGATCTTATTTTTGGGCAGCCCCCGTGGCCTAGCGGTTTAGCGCCGCCTTCAGTCCAAGATGTGACCCGGGATCCCACGTCAGACTCCCTGCATGGAGCCTGCTTCTCCCTCTGCCTGTGTCTCTGCCTCTCTCTGTGTGTGTCTCTCATGAATAAATAAATAAAATCTTTTTAAATAAATCTTATTTTTAAGAAATCTCTATACTCAAAGTGGGGCTTGAACTCACAATCCTGAGATCAAGAGTTGCATGCTCTTCTAACTGAGCCACCAGGTGCCCCTGCATTGGTTTGGGGGGTTTTTTGTATTTTTTTTTAAGATTTTATTTATTTATTCATGAGACACACACAGAGAGAGAGAGGCAGAGACACAGACAGAGGGAGAAGCTCCCCGCAGGGAGCCGGATGTGGGACTAGATCCCGAGACCCCAGAATCCGCCCTGAGTCGAAGGTAGATGCTCAACTGCTGCGCCACCCAGACGTCCCGCATTTCTTAAATAAGCCCCAATACCACTTCATTTTGACAATATTCCTAGAAAAGAGGAGGTTTCCATATAAATGAAGTCTAGTATCACCTTAAGAAGGAAACTCTTCTTTAATACTTTATTGGGGAATGTGGGAGTATTTTAAATTGTTTTGCTGGCTTTAATAATAATATATTGAACACAATTACATTTTTTTTCCTACTGACTGAGAGTTATCATTGTCCTTGACATTTATTCCACAAATGTTTATTAGGTGCCTTTTATTCTTTGTTCTGGTTAATGAATGAATGACCATATTTAGAATGTGCTGTGATAGGGGCATCTGAGTGGCTCAGTTGGTTAAGCATCTGCCTTTGGCTCAGGCCAAAGATTCAAATTTCAGAATCCTGTGATTGAGCCTGCCCACCCCTGCCCCCCCAGCAGGAAGTCTGCCTCTCCCCCTGTCTCTGCCCTTCCCTCTCCCTCTGCTCCTCCTGCCTCACCCCTGCTCATTCTCTCTTGCTTTCTATCTCAAATAAATAAAATCTTAAAGAAAAGAAAAAAAGAAGATGGCACCTGGGTGGCTCAGCGGTTGAGCGTCTGCCTTTGGCTCAGGTCATGGTCCCAGGGTCCTGGGATCGAGTCCCGCATCGGGCTCTCCACATGGAGCCTGCTTCTCTCTCTGCCTACATCTCTGTCTCTATCTTTCTGTCTCTCATGAATAAATAAATAAAATCTTTTTTAAAAAAAAGAGTATGCTGTGATATATAAAGGATATGAAGCGTAGTCAATATCTACTTGGTTTTTATTGTTGCTACTGATGTTATTTATGTTGAGTATTTATGCTGTTTTTTGCCTGTTACTATTTGACTATTGAGTATTATTTGCTGCTTTTTAATGTACTTGTTTCTGATATTCTGTCTCCCCCTTAATTTGTTTTTTTAGTAAGAAGGAAATAGGAAATATGCAACATAAGAGTGCCTTGGTTCTGTGTATCCACTGTTCTAGAAGAAACAAATTCGTAGTCTTTGTACTACTTGTTCTGACTGCCTGAGAACTTGTTTGCTTATTTAGACATTCTGTTATTCCATTTTGTATTAAATACTTGAGATTGCTGAATACGTGACTTATACTTGAATATACCACAGATGAAGCAGCATGGACTCAATTCAACTCTGAATAGTTAAAAGCAAGAATACTCAAGTCAAATATCAATAATATACACATTTTATAGAAATTATAAAAATTTGGGATGCCTGAGTGGCTCAGCGATTGAGCATCTGTCTGCCTTTGGCTCAGGGTGTGATCCTGGGGTCCCAGGATCCAGTCCCGCCTCAGGTTCTCTCCATGGAGCCTGCTTCTCCTTCTATGTCTCTGCCTCTCTCTCTGTGTGTCTCTCATGAATAAATAAATAAAATCTTAAAAGAAAAAAAATAAGTGATAAAAACTTTATATGATATAAAATCAACATTTTGTAATTTTAAAATTATAGTTTATAAATTCAATTAATAAGTCCTACTTACTTGTAATAACAAACCTCATTAGTTAGAAAGATTTTTTTAAAAACACAACTCCCCAAGAATAAATTATATGCCCTTGTCACCAAAATTAACCATCACTTAGGGCTGGTTTCTTTATGTTTGTTTTCCTTTATGCTTTGCTTTACCTATAGCTCTGGGTCAGGTCTCCAACCTAATGATTCAAGTGTTTATTAGACACTGTTTTATTTTTGTTTTAGTCACCAGAAACACTAAATTGAAAACACTCCTCCAATTGTCCACAGTCTAACGTGATGTGCACATCTGGGGTAATTTTCTGTGCTCCCTCCTGCCCTCAGGACATTTGACAATTTCCAGAAATCTTTTTTGTTTGGGTTATCACAAGTTTGGAAGGTATGGGCAGTGCTTGCTCACAAGCTACTAGCATCTAGTACATAGGGGCCAGGGTTGCAGCTACATCTCCTATCAAGTGTGAGATAGGCCCCCACAACAATTATCTAGGCCCAAATGTCAGCAGAGCTGAGGCTGAGAAATTCTGCCCTCAAGTGACAGTAATCACACAAATAAGACAAAAGGAGATAAGTGGTAAACCAATGAAGGGCTGTTTTTGAAGACTTTTTTTTTCTTTTATAGGTACATTAAAACTTTGTTTATTATGAAAATTTTAAACATACACAAAATAAAAGAGAATACATACCCCATGTATCAGCTTCAACTATTGTCAACGCTTTGTCAATCTTGTCTCAGATATACATGGCCCCTCTTCCTCTGACAGATTATTCTAAAGCAAACCCAGATGTCATATATTTGCATGTGTAACTACTTCAGTATGTACCTCTAAAAGATAAGGGGATCTTTTTAAAAACGTAATTTTTTATTTTTAATCACAGCAAAAAAAAAATCCTTAATACATAGATGCCATCTTCACACAAAAGAGACCCAACTCTACAGATTTTTTTTTTTTGCCCAGAGTTATTAAAAGATATCTGCATTCCCCATATTTTCCAGTTTTGAGGTAAACAGGAGAGTTGAAATCTCTCATTTTGTATACCTTATTGATTTGCACAATCCATCAAGGGATTCTATGTTGGTGAATGCTATCAGAGCAATGATCTAACCTGCAAAGTTTGCCTTTTTTTTTTTTTTACGTTGGCATGATCCATAGATCTGATGAAAATTTTACTATATATCCAAATTGTCTGGTTAAGACAAGATTAACAACGAACTGTGTCCTTATTCCAAGTTGATTATTCATGCATCAGAACAGGATGTAATTTCTCAATGTGCTTGGCTCTCTTCACTAGGAATAAATTAATCCTCACATAGAATTTCACTTGGCTCCTGCACTGGGGGAGGATCGGGGGGGGGGGGAGTGGTGGGGTGACATTTGTATTTGGTGAGAGAAACCAACAAGGGAAATGCCACAATGGAGTTCATGAAAATGAGTCAGGAAAGGGCAAAGACATTAAAATATCTCCTGATTCCCTTTTTTGTGGAATGTATCTGGGGACTCTGAGTGTAGCAGAGAGCTCTGAGGGTGTCCCACAAGGTATGGCAACCATGGCTCTGGAGTGAGGGCTCTTGGATTTGAGATGTCTTTTTTCCTTGCTCAAGTAACTATCACTATCATGTCTACTTCCTTACCTCTAAAATATGCAAAGAAAAATTACCTGGGGCTGAGTGAAATGAGAGAATTAGCAGAGCATGCTTATCATGGTGTCTGATAAAATAAATGTTTAATAAACAAAGTAGCCGTCATTATCTACTGGAAGAAGACATTCAAGTTCATCCTAGAAAATGGGCGCGAGAAGGAGATATCTGGGCCTGTTGCCGTATGTGACGATGGAGCACTTGAAATATGGCCAGCCTGAACTGAGATGTACTGTGAGTGTTCAGTTACCACCTGATTTTGAAGTCTTAGTTTGATTTTTTTTTAAAAGAACACAAAATACCTCATTAATAGTCTTTATACTGACTACATGTTAAAATAATGGTCTTGGATGTTTGACTTAAAGAAAACCGTTTTTGGTTTTTTTTAAGATTTTTATCTATTTATTCATGAGAGACAGAGAGAGAGAGAGAGAGAGAGAGAGAGAGGCAGAGACACAGGCAGAGGGAGAAGCAGGCTCCATGCAGGGAGCCCGATGTGGGACTTGATCTCAGGACCCCAGGATCACGCCCTGGGCCGAAGGCAGACACTCAACAGCTGAGCCACCCTGATGTCCCAGAAAACCGAATGTTAAAATTAATTTTACCTCTTGTTATTTTTTAACGTGGCTCCTAGAAAATTGAAAGTGAAACACGAGGCTTGCATCATAGTCTCGGCCACAGCGCTGCTTCAGGCAGTGCCTCTTTAGGCTTGAGGGCAGCTGGCTGGCTCTGAGCGATGCTTGCCTACGGGTGAATGTATTACGGAATAGGTGACACCTCTAAGTTGGGGTGCTCAGCTCTGGCACCACATGACCGTAAACATAAATATGTGTTCTTGCAGCCAG
Source organism: Nyctereutes procyonoides (assembly GCF_905146905.1). Classification (NCBI taxonomy): domain Eukaryota; kingdom Metazoa; phylum Chordata; class Mammalia; order Carnivora; family Canidae; genus Nyctereutes; species Nyctereutes procyonoides. Next base: position 5,728,558 of record NW_026575033.1, on the reverse strand, counting down.
CAGTGTGCAGGCCCCAGAGAATCCATTTTTTACATCTTAATGCCATGAAGATGTGGAGGGTGCCTCAGCTGACCTTGGAGATGAACATTGCTCCAAAGTACCAGGAGGACTCTAGGGCACAGGGGCAGAGAGACTAAGTATTCTGATAAAAGACAAATTAACTAATTCATCCGAAGTTTCCTCTCAGCACACCAGTGCTCAGTGTTGGGTAACAAAGCATCACTTTCTAGTAGCGTGGCTGGCTCATCCAATGTCTTCCTTCTCTCTGCAGCAGGTCTGAATGTGTTCATGACTTGCATAGATGCAGACTGGAGTGGAGGAACCACAGATTTACCTTCCCAGCCAGCACAGCACTCTCCCATCCACCCTGCCCCGGGGGTGCTGCTGCTTAGGGCCTGTGACCATCCCCAGATACCTGTCCTCGGGAACCTGGAGGAGTCCTTGGATGTGGCCAAGACTGACTTGACCTTGTGCAACATTTTGCAATATTAAAATGTGCACATGCATGTGCATGCGTGTGTGTGTGTGGAGGGGGTGTCTATACATAATGTGTGGAGCACTTATCCAACTCTTTCCACAAGCAACTATACGGGAATTGAACACTAGACTGAGATGTCTTTATATAGCTATCGTATATGTATATATATAAATATATTTATGTCCTTGACAATAATATTTAATATTTAATGAAATTTTAGAAAAAATGATTTTCAGCTTTACTTAATTGATTTTGAATTTAAAATTTTGATATTAATTTACTGTAAGTTGCATTTTGCCTTTACATTGAAGTAGGTCATTTTATTATATTTTAATAAAACTAACCTTTTGGAAATTGTATATTAAAAATAATTTAATTTTGGAGCCCCTGGATGGCTCAGTCAGTCAAGTGTCTGCCTTCAGCTCAGGTCATGATCCCAAGACCCGCATTGGGCTCCCTGCTCATCAGGGAGTCTGCGTATTCCTCGTTCTCTCCCCCTGCCCCTCCTCCTTCTTGTGCTCTCTCTCTCTCAAATAAATAAATAAAATCTTTTTTAAATTTTAAATTTCTTCATTTACTCTACATTTTAATAATATATTGAAAGTTCTCATACTTTTAATACAATTAAATTTTCGTTTTCATCCCATAGATTATTATTGTCAAATAACAGAATTTTATGTTAATGTCTTTTTTAAAGTAATCTCTATACCTACCAAGGGAGGCTTGAACTCATGATCCCAAGATCAAGAGTCTCATGCTCTTCCATCTGAGCCAGTCAGGCACCCCTATGTTAATGTCTTAATGATAAAAAACCTAAACAGTGATTTTTTTTTTACTTGAGTCATATAAAAATCTTAGCTCTATACATACTTTCCTAGTTCTCTGTTATGAAGCTATATTTTAAGGTAATAGATCTATTTTATTTGACTGTTTGTTAAGTTGATCTATAATTTTTCTTACTTGGACTTAGGTAGACCTCTGTTCTTTTGACTGTGGACCCATAAATATCAGCTGGACTAGTGCCAGCGTGGGTTATGTCGACTTCTAGTGGCCTACTGATTTTTGAAGTCTGTTACATAAACTCTTTTATAAAATGCATCAGAAGGAAATAGCTCCTTTTAAAATGCTGTGATATATCCTTGGATGATTGGTGTGATTGTCCCCAACTTCTTGCTTAGATCCATCTACCTGATGATTATAGTCAGACTCCTGGTCCTAGTTCACATGCGTATCCTGGTGTTAGGTTAGAAATATCAAAGCCTAGTTCAGTGTGTGCAATGCCTAATCTTAGTGCCTATGTGATCCTTCTAATAAATTCCCCTGGAAGCTGCTTCCACTAGTAGGTTTCCCTGCCTACTGACTTCCTGGCCCTTAAAAGCACAGTTGTGTCCCTTCCTCGAATACTGTTGAGAGCAGCATGAGGTAGAAAGCCCACAATGCCTGTACTGATGCTGTTAGAGTACCTCATTTCACTTTGATCTAAATACATTCATGTAGGCATGGGCTGCCTATTTAGGTTAGGAAGTCATAATTGCCCTTGATCGAGACCCCAGATTTCTATCTACCTGGTCCATAAAAGCTCATCCCCAACAGACACACAAATATTGTTCTGATACACACGGTTCCTTGCTTTTTATGAGAGAATGTTAGTCTCAAAATCCATGCACTCTTCTCCTTAAAAATGATACCCTTGATAGGTATTTTTAAAACGGTAAAGCCAATAATTCGTGAAAATACAGAATCTCATGGCAAATCATGGTTTATGCAGAAATACTGATAAGCCCTTGGCAAAGTATATCCTGGTCTATTTCTCAATGCTTGTCCCCTTTAGGGTGACTGTTGGGTGGCAATCACCACCATTTTCCTCAGACTGCAAGTAAAAATCCAAGGGATGGGACAGATATCCAAATCTGAAGTGCTAACCAATGTGGCTCTTCACAAATCATTACAGCAAGCTTTATTTATTTATTTATTTATTTATTTATTTATTTATTTATTTATTTGAACAGCTATCAATCCAGGTGAGATCCCAATTGCATCTGAATTCTCATATATCCCTGGATGCTTTGTCTCAACACACATATTGATGCAGGCCTCAGAATGGTGGGAATTATATAGATTTGTGTGCAGTTTTATGTGTAAGTCTTAACAGACATTTGATCTGGAAGTAGAATAGTCACCTTTTATTTAAAAGCTTCTTCTTGACTTGACTTATCCTTAAGGGCAATGGTTAAATGTTAACCGGCTAGTGTCAACTTACATCCAGTGATATGATCAGATTTGACATTTATTTTCTGATTGAATTTCAGTCCAATCTTTCAGAAAGCAAGCCTGTCACCTACATGGACTTTGGTCTCCTTCAGGAAGTCTAATTACTTCCCATCACCCATCAATTGCATTGCCCAGAAAGCCCCAGGGGCTGTAGCCTTGCACTGTTGGTACTGTCCACTAGGAGTGATGATCTGGGCAGGGGTTACCCACGGAGCTCTTGGAAATGGGGAGAGTTTTATGTAGCATTTAAATATCCAGTATTTCTCAATGGTTCCTCTTTCCCTTGGAAAAAGAAGGATTGGAATCCCCAAAGGGATTGGAATCCTCTCTGTCTAGGAGATGGAGAAAGGGAAGATGAAAAATATACCTATTTCTCTAGTGCCTTGCTTCAAATGACACATGTCACTTCCCCTAACATTCTCTGGGGGAGAATCGATAGTATGCTGTATCTAGATGCAACAAGGAGCTGGGAAATCCAGACTTTGGAAGGAAAGGGATTGCAAAATCTGGTGAGTAGTCATCTGCCTTTAATAAAATTCCCTTAGCCTGTTACACATATTCTCCTCTTTACTGTCTATCGAAATCCTATTCATTTTAGCTTAGATACCACCTTATTCACAAAGTCCTCCAAAATCTCACTGTTGGAAAATAATTGTCCTTCTCCTATATACTTGACCCATGCCTCTATTATGGCACAAGAAGCCACTTGTTTCCCTGTCTGCCTCCTCTACTACAGAAGGTGTTCCTTAAGACCGTAGACTGGAAGTCATTTCTTTCTATAATTCCCACATCACCCAGAATATCTCTGCATACTCAGATCAGTGTTCCCTCAGCCCTTCTGAGAAATGTTACTAGAATTTAAGCATTAAAACATTAAGTATATAAAATTCTCAGGAAGTATGATACTGGCCAACCAATAAGCATTTCTTAATTACCTGCTATGCGAAACCCAGTTCCTGGATTTAAGATGCTTATAATCTAATAGAGATGTCAGATATAAGCCCCTGAAAAAAACAAGAAAAAAAATATTTAAACTCTTGAGTTCTGCTAACAAGACCATCAGCCAGCAAACTGGTATTTAGCTACCCAGAAACTAGTGACACCTGAGGGTTGAAGTGCTGTTATACACAGCATACATATCAAACATGATCTGTCAGTAGATAAATAATAAAACTCAAATCCTTTTTTATATTTTTAAAAATATGAATATTCTGATTTTATAAATTTTAAAAATCATTTAAGTATAATTGTACCATATATATAGAACATATACAACCATAATGAAGTTCTCTGTGATTTACCTATAGATTGAATCCAAAAGTTAAAATCAATAAACTGCGTTTATATTATTATGGTTACACATATATATATCTCAAATGTTACACTTTGTGCAAATGTTTCTATGTATATGCACACACATCCATCGTACATATAGTGACTTTTTTTTTTTTTAAGATTTTTATTTTTATTTATTCATGAGAGACAGAGAGAGGCAGAGACACAGGCAGAGGGAGAAGCAGACTCCATGCAGGGAGCCCGATGCGGGACTCGATCCCGGGTCTCCAGGATCACACCCCGGCCCAAGGCAGTGCTAAACTGCTGGGCCACCAGGGCTGTCCCATCTAGTGACTTTTTATAAATGTTTGTATGTACATGCACACATGTAGTATATACAGTGACTCTCTCTCTCTCTCTCTCTCTATATATATATATATATATATATATATATATATACTTATATACTTAGCAGATTGCTAAGTAATATGATTATACTTCTTTCTATGGTGCAATGTCATGTCCTCTGCTTGTGTTGAAGGAAAATACTTAAGTAGGCTATCTTTTTTATATTTCACCAGATATAACATTGATTAATATAATTATAATATGAAAGTTTATATCAGCTTTTAATACCAGTTAAAGAATGAAAAATAGTGATGGTTTATATTAGGAGAAGGGAGAAGGATAAGTGGGAAGAAATAAATAAAACATATTCTCATCTATCATAGCAAAAAAGTCAATAGTTATATTGCAAGTTTGATAAACCAAGATCTGACTGTATACAATTATTATTAATGAAAATCAAGTACTAGAAACACTAAAAACAAATGGCTAAATATCTGAGAAGTTAATATCCAGCGTATATGACGAACTCCTACTAATCAATGCAAAAAAAAATAACCATGAAGATATTCAACATCAGGGGAAATGCAAATCAAAACCACAATAAGATATCACCTTACCCTGTTAGACTGGCTATTATCAAACAAACCAAAACAAGTGTTGGTGACAGTGAGGAGTAAAGGAACACTTCTATGCTTTGGTGGGAATGTAAATTGGTGCAGTCACTATGGAAAACAGTGACAAATGCAAAATCTTCCTTTGGAGGTTCCTCAAAAAGTTAAAAACAAAGTTACTGTGTGAGCCATCAGTCCCTCTTAGGGGTGTATATCCAAAGGAATTGAAGTCAGGATCTCAAAGAACTACCTGTACTCCTGTGTTCATTGCAACATTATTTGTAGTATCTAAGAGATGGAAGCAAACTAAATGTCCATTGATGAATGAAAGGATAAAGAAAATGTGGTGTATACATAAAATTGGATATTATTCAAACTTAAAAAATAAGGAAATCCTGCTAATTGAGACAATGTGGCTAGACCTGGAGGACACTATGCTAAGTGAAATAAACCAGGCAGGGAAGGACAAACTCTTATGAGGAATGATCCCACTCTTATGAGGAATCTGAAATAGTCAAAGTCATGAAACCAGAAGGTAGAGTAGTAGCTACCAAGAGCTGGGAGGAGGGAGAAATGGGGAGATGTCAGTTAAAGGGTACAAACTTTCAATTTGCAAGATTAATAAACTGGAGATCTCTCCTGTACAACATGGAGCCTATAGTTAACAGTACTGTGTTATATACTTAAAAATTTGGTAAGGGGGTAGACCTTATGTTAAATGCTCTTACCACAAAAGGAAAAAAATTAAAATAAATAAAAGAAGCAGAAGGAAACTTTGGGAGGTGGATGAATGAATTATGGCCGCAATTGTGGTGATAGTTTTAGGGGTATATTCTTACCCCCAAACTCATCATGTTGTATACGTTAAGTATATATAGCTTTTTGTATGTCGATCCTACCTTAATTAAGTGGTTTCTAAAAAGCAAATGGTTGAGAGTGAATATCTCTGTGATCAGGAGCAGACATAGCCACTATTTAAGTAGACTTTTTAAATTATGTGTGTTTGTGTGTTTGTATCTTTGATTAGCTATCTTAAAAAAAACACAGAATTTAAAGTTAATTATGTTATAATTAATATAACATAATATTGTTGAATTTATAATAGCTATTTTATTATATAATTTACATAATGACATCTAGTTTACATTTTATATAAATATGTAACTATGTGATAACATATAACTATATAAAATATATAATAAATATATAATTAATATAATACTTACATATTTATATTCTCTTGAGGTCAAGCTGGACATTCACATCTTAGTATGAGTTTTATACTCAAAGGTACACAGTCTTAATCTTGGGACCTAATATAGCTATATATCTAAGTAATTGACAATCTGAAGTAATTCTGTTTAAAAGAAACCCTTCTAAAAAGGTCCAGTCCTGGGGCATCTGGGTGGCTCAGTCTGTTAAGCATCTGCCTTTGGCTCAAGTCATGATCCCAGAGTCCTGGGATCCAGCCCCATATCAGGCTTCCTGCTCATCCCTCTCCCTCTGCCTGCCATTCTCCCTGCTTGTGCTCTCTCTGTGTCAAATAAATAAATAAAATCTAAAAAAAAAAAAAACTTCAAAAATAAAAATAAAAAGATCCAGCCCTACAAAGAAGATCAATTGGGAAGCTCTATTCATATTACAAAGAATTCACAACAGGGCTTCTGTAAATCATGGACTTCACTAATATAAGATTCATTAGAGGTTTAAAAATTAAATCAATACACAGCTTTTTAGGAACACAGTCCTCATTTCAAGAATGCAATCTTGTAAAAAAGCAAGTGCTAGGAAGGGTGTGATTACTTACAAATGTGTGGTGAATTTTCTGCCTCATTAACAAATGCAAAATGCTCTTTTCTTTCAAAGAAAGGCAGCACAGTAAAACCATTTCAATGTGTAAATGGATAGGAAAGCAGACTCACAAGGATGTGAATATAGACTAGCTTTTATTTCCTAAAGATGCTACTCATAGACTACCCACTGGGCAGAATAGAATTGGAATGGAATCACCAAAATCCTGGGCTGGAGACCCATTTTATAATTTCACTTTCAAATTTCTCCAGAAATTTTGAGGATTGTAGTCCCATGCCCAGTGACACTGACACATTTGAAACAAGGCTAGACCATGTATTATAAGGCCATTTCCTAGGATGCCTTCATGGCTCAGTGGTTGAGTGGCTGCCTTTGGCTCAGTGTGTGATCCTGAGGTCTTGGGATTAAGTCCTACATTGGGTTCCCTGGATGGAGCCTGCTTCTCCCTCTGCCTGTGTCTCTGCCTCTCTCTGTGTGTGTCTCTCTCATGAATAAATAAATAAAATATTAAAAATAAATAAATAAAAGGCCATTTCCACTGGACAACCAATCTGTCCATTGTGGTATGGTTTATAGAAAAATCTTGATCATGGCTTGCAAGCAAATTAATTTCTGTAGGAAAATTTTGCCTGGTAAGAAAAGGAGCTAAACAGATCAAAGGGATATATTCCTTCCAAGATGCTTCTGAGTCTATATTGGCATATTATGTGGTTTAATCAAATCTCTTGGTCACCATGGTTTCCAAAATAAGAGGGAGCATAAATTCACTTATTTAAATCCTATCCTTTTCTCTCTTTCCTATTGTGGAAGGTTTTTTTTTTTTTTTTTTCATTTTGTGATTTCCACCAATTACAGGTTTGAATGCTCATCTGCTAGAGAGCCAATGATCTGTAGAGAACATCTAGTCTTAGATGCTTTTGTAGATAAAGTTTAAGATTGTCTTATGCACAGATAAGTCAGAATGAACTAGGTTCCCATGTAAAAAAAAGAAAAAGAAAAAATGTAAAGCATCAAGTATGTGCTGTCAGGCTAAACTAATGGCATATTATTATTGTCAATGGTGTTGAATTGTACGGTGGGGTTGCAAATGTTGCAACTGCATGTATTAACTTGTCCAAATATAGAAGTATGAAATTATACCTTTGTACTTGTCCAAATAAGGAAGTGCATAAATGCACACTTTTGAGGCTATGAAAATCAGTGTATGTGGAGACTCAAAGCCAATGAGCAGAGAGAGATCATCCTTAGGGCAATTCTCATGGGTCAGAGTCCTGTGAGGGGTTAGGAGCAGAATAAACGTATCTAATCACTTCTCATTAGCAAGGCTGGGAAGCAAAGGTTACAAGACTTGCTCTTGTGCGTTCTCTCTGAATGAGCACAGAAAATGCTCATTGTACAACATGGGGACCAGTGGGTGTGATGAGCCCATTGTAAGTTAAAGAGTATTTCTGAATTTGCATACTAATATTCATCATTCTGAGATTTTACTTTTAAGAATACTAGGTCTTGGGACACCTGGGTGGCTCAACGGTTTGGTGCCTGCCTTTGGCCCAGGGCGTGATCCTGCAGTCCCGGGATGGAGTCCCACATGGGGCTCCCTGGGTGGAGCCTGCTCTCTCTGCTTGTGTCTGCCTCTGTGTGTGTGTGTGTGTGTGTGTATGTATGTGTGTCTTTCATGAATAAATAAATAAAAATCTAAAAAAAAAAAAGAATACTAGGTCTCTATATTTTGAGAATTGTGAATAGTTACAGGGTTCAACACCTTTCCAAATAGAAGAAGGTAAAATGATGACAAGCCTCTTCCTACCTCTGTCCCTTATCCACCCAGCTGTCACCACCTGTAGGCTTTGTCTCTCAGGTGACCACTACGACTAGTTTCTTGCCTATTCTTTCAGAGTGTTCTTGTTTATAAACAAATAATTGCAAGTATATATATTCTTTCCTTTCTTGTTGACACACTACATCTTCAGAACCTTGCTTTCTTTCAATTAGCATTTCTAATTCTCTTTATGCCAATGAGTACACAGAGCACATTTCAGTGTTTGTTTAGGCTGCAAATTATTATACTGTATAGATACATCATAATTTATTCAACAGGTTCTCCATTGTTAGATATTTAGATTGGTTTTGGTTTTTGCTATTAAAAACAATAGTGAGGTCGGGATCCCTGGGTGGCGCAGCGGTTTGGCGCCTGCCTTTGGCCCAGGGCGCGATCCTGGAGACCCGGGATCGAATCCCACGTCAGGCTCCTGGTGCATGGAGCCTGCTTCTCCCTCTGCCTGTGTCTCTGCCTCTCTCTCTCTGTGTGTGACTATCATAAATAAATAAAAAAATTAAAAAAAAATTAAAAAAAAAAAAAACAATAGTGAGGTAGAAAGCTTATATAGACAAAATTTCTCACTTGTGCAAATATATCTGCAGAGTAAATATACAGGAATAAGATAGCTAGATCAAAGAGTAATTGCATTTGGAATTCTAATACATATTGTCAACAGCCCTCTGTAGAGCTGATACTGATTTGTGCTCCTAAGAGCCGTGCATGATAAAGCCTGTTTGTCCACAGCCTCACCAGGAATACTTTTTCATATTTTTGCATTTTCTTACCTGAGAGAAGGACAGCGATTTCTCAGTGTTATTGTAATTTGCATTTCTTCTCTTCTGAGAAAAGTTGAGTATCTTTTCTCTATTTAAAAATCAATTGCATGAGATGCCTGGGTGGCTCAGTGATTGAGCGTCTGCCTTTGGCTCAGGGTGTGATCCCAGAGTTCCTGGATGGAGTCCCTGCATGGGTCTCCCTGCAGGGGACCTGCTTCTCCCTCTGCCCGTGTCTCTACCTCTCTCTCCGAGTCTGTCATGAATAAATAAATAAAATCTTAAAAAAAAACAAACTCAATTGCATTTCTTTTTCTGTTAACTGTTCTGGTCATTTTTCTATTGGACTGTTGGTCTTTTTTTTTTTTTTCTTATAGATCTCTAGAAGCATGTTGATTCCTCCCACTTCATGTGTTAGCATTACTTCCAGTGTTTTTTGTTTTGTTTTGTTTTTAAAATATTTTATTTATTCATGAGAGAACACTGAGAGAGAGAGAGAGAGAGAGAGAGAGAGAGGCAGACACACAGGCAGAGGGAGAAGCAAGCTCCATGCAGAGTGCCCTGACGTGGGATTCGATCCCGGGTCTCCAGGATCAGGCCCTGGGCTGAAGAAGGCGCTAAACCGCTGAGCCACCCGGTCTGCCCCCAGTGTTTTTTTGTAATACGAACTTTAAAAGAACTTTAAAAACATTTTTATGACTTCTGGATTTTAAGTCATAAATAGAAAGGCTTTTACCACTCTACAATTATAACAAATGCTCTCATATTTACTTCTAGTACTTTTTGACTCCACTTTTACACTAAAATTTTTTATTCATTTGGACTTTTTCTAGATGTATGTTAAACTGCATGGATTCAACTATACTTCCACCCCCCTGCCCCCAGAATGCTACCTGTTGTCTCCAAAACATTTATTAAATAGTCCTTTCCCCAACTGATTTGAGATGCAATTTTTTTAAAGTAGGCTCTACTCTTGTGATGCAATTTTTATTGTAATGTCTTATAAGGATTTGTCTATATTTCTGGGCTTTCTGTTTAATTACATGGGTCTTTTCTGTTCATGTTCCAACACCATAGGTTTCTAAAACATTGATGACAACTTTATTTTTCAATATTTGCTTTTCTTTTTCAGAGTTTTCCCAGTTATTCTGGTTTGCTTGTTTTTCAACATAAATATTAAAACTGATTTGTTTAATTAAAAATGAAATAATAACAGTAATAGCAACAAAACAATAGAAATATCTGTCGGTGTTTGATATACAAATTAACTACAGAAGAATTGACATCTTTAGAGTGTTGAATTTTTTTTAAAGATTTATTTATTTATTTATGATAGACATAGAGAGAGAGAGAGGCAGAGACACAGGAGAGAGAAGCAGGCTCCATGCCAGGAGCCCGACATGGGACTCGATCCCGGGACTCCAGGATCGCGCCTGGGCCAAAGGCAGGCGCTAAAACGCTGCGCCACCCAGGGATCCCTGCCCTAAAATTTCTTATGAGTAATGTGTTGTCTCTTGTGTCTGGTTTCCTTCAGCGTGCATATTTTGGAGTTCTGCTTATGTGTCCTACATGTATCAGGGGTTTGTTCTGTGATTTCACCAAGCAGTGTTTTATTGTCTGGATATACAACAACTTGTTTGCCAATTTACTAGTTTATGAATATATTAGTTGTTTCCAGCTTGGGGCAATTAAGAATAATGTTGGGATCCCTGGGTGGCGCAGCGGTTTGGCGCCTGCCTTTGGCCCAGGGCGCGATCCTGGAGACCCGGGATCGAGTCCCACGTCGGGCTCCCGGTGCATGGAGCCTGCTTCTCCCTCTGCCTGTGTCTCTGCCTCTCTCTCTCTCTCTCTCTCTCTCTCTCTCTCTCTCTCTCTCTATCATAAATAAATAAAAATTTAAAAAAAAAGAATAATGTTGCTATGACCATTCAGATACAATGTCTTTGTGTGGATATATGTATTCATTCTTGGCTATCTAGCAAGAAGTGGAATTGCTGGGATGAATAGTAAGTGTGTGTTTAACATTTTAAGAAAGTGTCAACTTGTTTTGCAAGCGGATATATCATTAGAGTATCACTACTAGCATTAGGTGAGTATGCTGGTTGTTCCATCTCCATGCCCATACTGGGTATTGTGAGGCTTCTTAAATGTTAGCCTTTCCAGTGAGCAAAAACAGTATTTCTTTTTGTTTTATTTTATTTTATTTTTTTATTTATGAGAGGCACACAGTGAGAGAGAGAGAGGCAGAGACACAGGCAGAGGGAGAAGCAGGCTCCATACACCGGGAGCCCGACGTGGGATTCGATCCCAGGTCTCCAGGATCGCGCCCTGGGCCAAAGGCAGGCGCTAAACCGCTGCGCCACCCAGGGATCTCTCTTTTTGTTTTAATTTGCATTTCTGGGCAGCCCCGGTGGCTCAGTGGTTTAGTGCCGCCTTCGGCCCAGGGCGTGATTCTGGAGACCCTGGATCGAGTCCCACGTCGGGCTCCCTGCAGGGAGCCTGCTTCTCCCTCTGCCTGTGTCTCTGCCTCTCTTTCTGTATCTCCCATGAATAAATAAACAAGATCTTAAAAAAATATATAAAAAAAGATAATTTGCATTTCTTCAAAAACTAATGATGTTGGGCACCTTTTCATTCCCTTTTTTTCTAAAGATTTTATTTATTTATTCGAGAGAGAGAGAGAGAGAGGCAGAGACATAGGCAGAGGGAGGAGCAGGCTCCCTGCAGGGAGCCCAGTACAGAGCTCGATCCCAGGATCATGACCTGAGCTGAAGGCAGATGCTCAACCACTGTGCCACCCAGGCGACCCGCACCTTTTTGTTCCTTATCGGGCTTTTACATATATTCCTTTATGAAATGTCTTTTTAAAATCTTCTGTCCATTTTCTGACTAAGCTGTGTGTCTTTTTATTGGCAAGTTGTAATAGTTCTGTATATATTCAGGACACAAGCCACTTGGATGTTTTGACAATTTTTTTCCACTTTATTTTCTGAAGAGTCTTCTGAAGAGCAAAAGATTTTTGTTTTAATGAAATCCAATTTATCAATATTTTTCTTTTGTTTCATACCTTTATGTCTTTTAAAAATTTAATTAAGTGTAGAAAGAGAGTGCAGGAGTGGTGGGGGGAAGCGGTAGGGAGGAGAAAGAGAACCTCAAGCAGACTCTGTGCTGAGCGTGGAGCTCAATGCTGTGCTTAATCTGACAAGCCTGAGATCATGACCTGATCCAAAACCAAGTGTTAGATGCTTAACTGACTGAGCCACCCAGGAACCCCCATGCCTTTATGTCTTAATAAATTATTGCCTAATCTTGTGTTACATATATTTTCTCCCATGTTTTCTGCCTAAAACTTCTAAGATTTGAGCTTTTAAATTTAGGTCTATGATCCATTTTCACTTAATTTTTTTCATATGGTGAAAGTAAGAGTCAAGATTTTTTTTTTTTCCCAATGTGGACAGTGTGGCATGGTTCCAATGCCATTTGCTGTCTTCCCATCATTTAATTACTCTGACACCTTAGTAAAAAATTAGTTGATTATATATGTATGGATCTATTTCTTGACTGTATTCTGTTGCACAGATTGGTGAGTCTTTCTTTACATGTATATTACACTTTCTGGATTACTGTAGTTTTACAATGTCTTCTTAACAGGTGGTTTAAGTCTTCCAACTTTCTTCTTCTTTTTTTTTTTTTCTCTTTTCTTCTTTTTAAAATTGTTTGGTTATTTTAGGTCATTTGCAATTCCATGTCAATTTTAGAATCCACTTGTCAGTTCCTAAAAGAAAATGCCTGTTGGGACACCTGAGTGGCTCAGCGGTTGAGCATCTGCCTCTGGCTCAGGGCATGATCCCAGGATCCGGGATCGAGACTCACATCAGGCTCCTTGCATGGAGCCTGCTTTTCCCTCTGCCTATGTCTCTGCCTCTGTGTGTGTGTGTGTGTGTGTGTCTCCCATGAATAAATAAATAAAATCTTAAAAACAAAATACTTAAAAAAAAATAAAAAAGAAAATGCCTGCTGTGCTTTTGATTAAAATTGTATTAAATCTGGGTACCTGACTTAGTTGTTAGAGCAAGCATCTGACTCTTAATCCTTGGGCTGGGAGTTCAAGCCCCACATTGGACATGGAAACTACTTTAAAAAAAAGAGAGATTGTGTTAAATCTATTGATTAGGGAAGAATTGCTGTTTTAATAGTAAATCTTCCAATGTATAAACATGGCATATCTCTCCATTTATTAAGGTCTTTTTTAATTTCTCTCAACATTGTAAAAATCTTCTACACCTTTCATTATATTTATTTCTAAAGATATTTTGTGCTATTGTAAATTATTTTTTAGATGCCATTTTACTTGCTGTTAATGTGTAGAAATAAAATGATTATTGCATATTAATCTTTTATCTTGGAGTCTTGCTAAATCATTTATTAATTCTCATAGATTTTGTATATTCCCTTAGGATTTTTTATATATGTGATCGTGTGGACTGTAAATTCAGTTTTACTTCTTTCTTTACAAACTCTATGCTTTGGGATGCCTGGGTGGCTCAGCAGTTAAGCATCTGCCTTTGGCTCAGCGGCTCAGCGCATGATCCTGGAATCCCTGGATTGAGTCCCACATCGAGTTCCCCGCGGGGAGCCTGCTTCTCCCTCTGCCTGGGTCTCTGCCTCTCTCTGTCTCTCATGAATAAATAAATAAGATAAAATCTTAAAAAAAAAAAAACCTCTATGCTTTGTATTTTATGTTTTCTTGCCTATTCACTCTTTTAGGACCTGCAGCTGAATAATAATGCTAAATACAAGTTGCAACAGTGTGTATCTTTGTCTTGTTCATGTTTTAGGGTAAAAGCATTTACTTTTTCAACATTTGATATGATGTTCCATGCTAAGTTTTTCACTGATGTTTTTTCCAGGTTGAAGATATTTCGTTCTGTTCTGAGTTTGCTAAGAGTTTTATCAGGAATGGGTATTGAACTTTGTCAAATACTTTCTCTGCATCTGTTGAGATGATTGTATGGTTTTTCCTCCCTTATTTTATTAATATGATGAATTACATTAATTGATTTTCATATATTAAACCAATACTACATTTCTTGGACAAACCCCATTTGATTATGATTCATGATTCTTTCACTATATTGCCGGGTTCCGTTTCTGAATATTTCCTCAAAGGTTTTTACACTTATATCCATGACGAATATGGGTCTATAGTGTTTTTTTTTTCTTGTTATGTCTTTGTTAGACATTAAATCAGAGCCATACAGTAAAGTATTTCCTCCTTTTTTGTGATGTAATTTGTGAGAGATTGGCATCATTTATTCTTTAAAGGTTTGATAGAATTACCATGAAATCAGCTGAAACTGGGGTTTTCTCTATGAGAAGACTTTTAATATAAAACATTTTTAAGTTTTATTTGTTATAGGTCTTCTATTTTCCCTGAGTCTGTTTTTGTAACTTGTGTCTTTTGAGGAGTTTGTATATTTCATATGTCATTGAATTTTTTGGCATAATGTCATTCACGTTCAGACCATTCCTTTATTATTCATCTTTTAGTGAGTATAGAACTATATAGTAAGAATCTTCTTTCAGTCTTTCATCTTATTGGTAATTTGTGCATTTGTAATTGACCAGTTTACCTAGAAGTTTATGTTTTATTGATGTCTACAAGAGACCAGCTTCCAATATCATTGATTTTCTCTTTAGTTGTGTCCATTTTCTGTTTCATTGACTTTCACTGTTACTTTTATTATTTCTTTCCTTCTACTTGCTTTGGGTTTAATTTGCTCTTTTTTCTAGTTCCTTAAGAAAAAAGTTTATACCATTGGATTTATTCATTTCTTCTTGATCTCTGATATAAGCAATGCCATAAATTTTCCTCTAAGCATTTTTTCCACTCTATCACACAAATTTTATGTGATATTTGTTTACATTTTTGTTCAATTCAAAATATTTTCTAATTTCTCTTCTGACCTCTTTTTTCCTCAAAGGTTATTTAGAAGTAGGTTTAATTTCCAAATATTTAAGGATTTTCCAGGGAGCTTCTTGTTATTGACTTCTAGTTTCATTCTATTGTGGTCTGAGAATATACTCTAAGCAATCCCATTATGTTTATATTTATTGAGACTTGTTTTATGGCTCTAGATATTCTATATTGGTGAGTATTTCATGTGCACTTTAAAAAGAACAAATTGCCAATACATTCTTTGAATGCCAATTAGTTCAGGTTGGTTGATGATGTTGTTCAGGCTTTATCTATCATTACTGATTTTCTGCCTACTTGCTCTATCAATATTCGTCGAATTTTCTCTGTACTGATTTTCCAGCCACATGTTCTGTCATTAACTTTGAAAGTATGGTTTCTTCTGTAGCTGATATCATGGATTTGTCTATTTCTTTCCTTTTTTGTCAATGTTTAATGTTTTGGAACTCTGTTATTAAGTTAATATACAGTTGTAAATGTTCCATATTCCTGCCTTTTGATCTTTGTATCGTTTTGAAATTCTTTGTTTCTCATAAAACTCCTTCCTTAAGGAGCCCCTTAAGGGCTTTCTCATGCTGTTTCCATGATATGTCTTTTTCTGTTCTTTTACTTTCAACTCATTTGCATATTTGCATTTAAAGAACATCTTTTGTAGACAGCACATAGGTTGGTTTTGTTTTTATATTCCATCTGCCAATCTGTCTTTTGATTGGAATGTTTAATCATCCACTTATATTTAATTCTTGATATGAATTATTTTAAGTCTGCCATTTTTCTATTTGTCACATCTCTCTCTCTTTTTTAAATTACTCTAGTCCTGCTTTTTTTATCCTCCTTTTTATGTGTTAAACTTTTTTTAGTATACTGTGTAACTAATTTCTTGGCTTTTAAACTAATTTAGTTTTTAGTGGTTGCTCTAAGATGGCAGTATTTGCTTCTTAAATGTCATTTTCAGTCACTTGCTGTTAATATATACAAATAAAATGACTCTTATATATTGATCTTTTATTCCTGGTCATATTCTGGAAATCTTTTGCATTCTTTCTCACCATACAATCTTCTTAGATCTTATCTTTATTTAGCACATGTATAGTGGTCAGTGTTTGTGTGGGATAGTACCATATTCATGGGTCATATGTCATTTTAAATAGCTACATATATATTTATTTAAAAAAAACACATTCTTTATTTTTAAGGCAAAATTTTCCAGTTTTCCTCATTGTGTAGCTGCCTTCATTTGCAATTCATCCACAGAAACACTTCCCACTCTCACAATCTGTCAACATCAGCTAAGCTTATAGAAGCTTTACCTTGTAATGGAGATTTAGTCTCCCTATCAGATAACAATTTGAAGCAGATGGCCTTAATTATCAGCAATGGGGAGCTGAACCCATCAATTAGTGCCCACAAATCTGGCCTAGGATATTGTCAGTATATTGATGAGTGACTAGGAGAAAGAAGATACTTTATACCTTAATTCTACAGTCTACATCGTATAAAGAAAGACCAAGATCACAGCACACATATGAGGAATCATACCTATTTCTCCAAAGTAATACAGTTAAAGCACCAACTTCTTTCTAGACTTGGCAGAGGCTGCAGGCCTTGTCATAAGCACTCCTTCCTCCCCCTTTTAGCTGGGAAAGCCCCAGCATCCTGTGATCTAAGCTGGAGCATCACTCGACTTTCCCAAGTCACTGCTCTGCCCAAACCACCTGCCCAGATTCTCCAGGCACGTGGCCTCCTCCCTCACAGCACTTCCCACCCCTGTGATTTCACATTATTTGTGTGACTAATTAAGGAATCTATCTTTTCCAGCAAACTGTAAGCTCCAAGAAGACAGAAACCACACCCATTTCTGCTCTTGGTTGTGTGGCTAGCCCCAAGCTGAGCAGAGCCTGCACACACTGCTCATTACCTGCTTGTTGAGTGACAGCTCCTATGACTTTGTGCCACAACTTTTGGGGCATGAAAGAGATCAAGTACCTTTGTGTGATTCTGATGCTCATTTGTAGAAGAGATCATATGAGAATCTGAGAGCAGATAAAAGAATTTTTAAAAGTAAATGAACATTTATCTGCCCAAGAAAGAGTTAAAAGACTAATTCAAAGGCAAAAGGGGTAGGAGAATTAGGTTTAAAGAGATTTAAATATTTTTAACTCTTTCTCATTTCCTTTCTTTCTTAATTTCTTTCCCTGTTCTATTCCCCCTCTGCATGTGCATGTTCATGGGCATACAAACAAACATACTACTTTTTTAAAAAAATATTTTATTTTTAAGTAATCTCTACATGCAACTTGGGGCTCAAACTCACAACCTCGAGATCAAGAGTCACATGCTCCACTGACTGAGCCAGCCAAGTGCACCACAAATATACTACTTTTGATGGAGGAGGGACAGAGGGAGAGGAGAGAGAGAGAGTGGAGCTGGATGCAGGGCTTGATCTTACAACCCTGAGATCATGACCTTTGCCAAAATCAGGAGTCAGAGGCTTAACTGACTGAGCTGCCCGAATGCCCCAACATACTACTTTTTATACACTTTTTTCTTTACAGGTAGCCAATGATCCCGTCCTGTAGATCACTGACACTCTCTCATTTGTCACTTATGATGCTTTCAAGAAAATCTCTCCTTTTTAACTTCTCTCGGTTGATGTGACCCAAGAAAAACTAGAGTCATGGAATTATATTACATATATTAAGTCTCAAATGAAGTTATTTTTTAGTCTCTTGAAATGAGATCTTCTTACACTGTAAAGTTTAGATTTAAGAAAGATGTTTATATTCGACACTCAAAACTTATTAAAAAGTCATATCAATATATTATATTCTCTAGAGACATTTTTACAGGCTCTTTTAGATCTTATGACCTCGTTAAAACCTTATGAAAAGCATAGGCTCTCTGGAAAAAATACACTGACGTGCATTCTCAAAAATTTGCTCACAACTTTAGGAGGGTCACAGAACTAAAGTTCATTCATTAACAACAAAGATCTGATGGCAAAATTCCCTATTCAAGAGCGATCTAAATCCTACCAAGGAACATAATTACAAATTCAATTTTGCAAACATTACCTCATAAAAAGCATTAACATTTAAACATAAACATTTTGTAACAGCACTAAGAGTACTCTGCAAATGTCTTTCACGTACACATACAGAACTCAGAGTAGTGCATGGCACATGGTAAGTAACCAGTTGCATATTTATTTGGACCACCTCATGAGTTGATACCAGCAACAGTAATGACGACCATCGTCACCATGACTGCGTGTCCTTCTGCACCAGTCCTTGTGTGCTAAGCACTTTATAAATATCGTCAGTAACCCATGTAACAATCTGGTACAGTGGAGATTTTAAGTTAGTTTTCATTTTCATCAAAGTAATGTATGCACATAGCTCAAAAAAAATAAAATGTGGAAGGCTCAAATCAAAATAAAGCCATTCCTGCTTTTGCTTTTCCCCATCCATTGCTATCATTTGCCTTTTCAGAAACAACCAGTTTTAACTCTTTGTGATGTTTGTTCTGGCACTTAAACATTCCCAGAGGCCTAAACAATATATGTATATTGGTTTTTTAAATCAATTTCAACATGATTTATTGACTTTCTATACTTCTGATCCACCATCATGTTTTCTGCCTTTTCTCCTCCTTTTGTTCAATATAGTTATAATTTATTTTTTATTCTTTATTTTTAAGATTTTATTATCAAGTCATCTCTACACCCAATTCAGGACTTCAACTAACAACCCAGAGATCAAGAGGCACATGCTCAATTGAGCCAGCCAGGCGCCCCTCGAAATAGTGATAATTTTAAATTAAATCTATGTTCACTGTCCACATTTTTCTGCTTATGCAACTATTAATCACAGTTCAGGATTTAGTGTACTGTGATGATTTCCTTTCTTTTCTGGAAGTCAGGAATTCCCTGGCTTATCAATCAATTAATGATTTTCCTCATATTCTCCAATAGTGTCTCTCATGGCTAAGGAATTCCAGGTTTCCTTGGCCGTGATCCTCCTTAAGGTCTCTCTCCTCCTGTGAGGGTGACAACTGTCCAGTCTGCTGCAGCTGGCATCTAGCTTTTTCTAACCTCTTCCATGCATTTCCCCACTCCCTGGATCTCATGACCCCCTCTGTGTTGCTTTAGTCTTTTGTTTTGCAGGGGCTCATCCTCTAGTAGTTCACTCATTAAAAGTTGGTACAGAGGCAGGCTGACCATGCCAAGTGCCCTAGGCTCTGTCTTTGAGGGTGGCTGGTGCCCCCAGGCTGGACCAACCGCCCTCTGCTCTCAGGGATCAGTAGTCATCCCGCATCGGCCCTCTGGAGAGTCCTTTGCTGTTCTTCTCTGGATCTTCAGTCTTCCACCTCACTTTCATCTCTTTTCCAGTTTACTCCTCATCTGAATAGAAGACATCCTTAAGATACTATGTGTACCAATTTTAGAAAAAGGCTCTAAGGCCAAAAGAATGGCCTCAAGTCTCAAACTGGTAAGTGCTGGCTGGACTTCAAACCTGGCTCTTTTGCTGACCTAAGCACCTGCTCTTTTTGTGGCTCCATATAGAGAAGGCAAGGAGGGAACAGGGCATCTCTGTGTGCCATGAGTAGAGACTAATTACCCCTGCCCAGGTAGCCACACAGCAGAAGGGGGACTTGGGCTTTTGGGGCAGGGGCCCGGACTCTGGTAGACCTAAGCTGACTGGGAAAACAAGATTATGGTAGAATCCAGTTTCAATGCTCAGACATAGATGGGTCAGGTCCAAAACTGAGCCTGACTTAGCTTCCTGCTTTGGATCAGCCCACAGCATTGGCTTTCCCTCTCATTTTGCTGGCTTCAGGTCCATCATTGCTATGGGTCTCTGGAGTGCAACCAACACTGCTTCTGTGTAACTTTCTTTTATTTTTTAAAGGAAAACAGCTGAAGAAAGGGGCAAGACATTGACATATGAGTGACTAAAAAACAAAGGACCTGGACTAATGGGGGTTTAACTGAAGGTATTAAGGAAAACATAGGTGTACTATTGTCTACTATATGTCTACTATTGTCATCTTGTATATTTATGCCTATTCACATTAGTGTATTTTTCCCCCATGATTTTTATGATCATGTAAATGCAAACGGGGCTTGTGTCAACCAGAGCATTTATTTTATTTATTTATTTATTTATTTATTTATTTATTTATTTATTTATGATAGTCACACAGAGAGAGAGAGAAAGGCAGAGACACAGGCAGAGGGAGGAGCAGGCTCCATGCACCCACCAGGAGCCCGACGTGGGATTCGATCCCGGGTCTCTAGGATCGTGCCCTGGGCCAAAGGCAGGCGCTAAACAGCTGCACCACCCAGGGATCCTAACCAGAGCATTTAAAGAAAAAAATAGCAAATGGGATTTGCAACAATTTAACTTAACCAGTTTATATATAAAGATATACTCATGTAGCCATGGTCTTTAGAGAAGTACAACTTGGCCCTAATGTGTACATATCTATTTGTGTTTACTGCTTATATAATTTATCTGTTCTCTGACCTTTTTTTTTCTTTTTTTAATATTTTGTTTATTTATTCATGAGAGACACACAGAGAGAGGCAGAGACACAAGCAGAGAGAGAAGCAGTCTTCCTGTGCAGAGCCCGATGCAGGACTGGATCCCAGGACCCTGGGATCACACCCCCAGCCAAAGGCAGATGCTCAACCTCTGAGCTCCCCAAGCGTTCCTCTGTCCTTTTTTTTTTCAGTTAAGGATGAAATTGAGAGGCATTATGCCTGGTGTCAAAATACAGATCATTTTAGAAACTTAAATAAAAAGATCCAGGGACTTATTTATGAGGGCACAATGACCCTCTTGTTCTCAGCAAAATCTTGAGATAGATTTAGAACTATTGGAATACTCTATTTGAAAGTGGCACTCTCAGAAAAATCTAGAATGTTGGGCTGCCAAAAAAAAAAAAAAAGCAGCAGCCAGGTCTGTTCTGGATCACTTTCCAATCTTCTGACTCTGAATTCCTGCTACATTTCTTATTTGTACTTAAAATAATAATAACATTAATAATAGCTGATATTTACATAAAGGCTTAGTATATGCCAAGCTTTGTCTTAAGGCTTAACAAATGTTAGCTCATTCAGTCCCCAGAACACTGGGAAATGGATCAATGTTATTCTCATTTCACAGAGAAGGAAACCAGCATACACAGGGGCTAAGTAACTTGCTTGAGGTCTCATACATGCAGCAAGAGGCAGGAGGCCAGGAGGGCTGCCCCCTATGGGCTTTCTTATCACCCTCTCTCCTCTCATAGCCCCCTTCCTCTCTCCAATTTCCACCTGTTCAAATCTAGTCTCATCTTTCATGGCATGATTCAAAATCTTGAGAAACACAAGTGGAAGGTCTTTTTCTGAATTTTCTTAACACTTGCATGTACGTTATTTCTCTTTTCATGCAGCCATTCCATGTGCATGAACTAAATGCCATTCCATGTGCATGAACTAAAAGCATACCAGATCTATGACCCCTGGGTAATTCCTGCCCTCAAGTAGTTCAGTCTGGGGATCAGGGAGGTGGATAGATGAATTGGCAGGCCATTAAACAGTGACATTAGTGCCAGAGATGCTCGGCTGAGCAGGAGCTCCTGTGCTGGGAGGTCAGAGGATGCTTCCTGGCCGCGGTCCTAAGCTCAGCCAAGCCAACGAGTTGGGGGAGCTAAAGGGTTTTCTTGACAGAGGGTTTGTAGAATCCCATGAAAGAAACTGCAAGTGAGTTCAGCATATTGGAAGTTTGGGGTGAGACCCTAAGGGCTGTGTTCACTGCTTGATGGCTGGGGTTTTATTCACACCACAGCTTATTTGGCCTCACTGAAGCTTCACTCAGGGTGAAGATGTCTCAAGAGCAGGAAGCTAAGGTCACCTATTACTCCTCTTGGCTGAGAGCCAGACGGGGGCAGGCCTCGCTGCTACGGAAGCGGGACAGTTTAGGATACAGGGCTGACAGGGATACGTGTTTGGGGCCAGGAACGGTGTGCACTGTTGCTCACTGGCCACCTCAGTCCACCAGCTACACTTGTGCTTTTTCATCCGAATCCATTTCCTCCCCCTCCTTGGGACTCAGGTGTCACCATGAGGCTGTCTACCTCAGGGAATGCCGGTGGCACAAAGTAGCAGTCCTGATATCTTTCCAGCCTCATCTCAGCTTTTGTCGTCCTGCTGTCTGGACTGGGTGCTGGGGTGGGGAACACCATGGGAATAGTAACCACTGTGCCCCTCCTCGCCCAGCTCCTGGAAGTTAGGGGACCTCAGAGCTGCAAGGAGATGGGGCTGTGGCAGCAGGTCCACAGCTGCTGCACGATGCTTCCAAAACACTGTCAAGTGTGATAGAATTTGATCTACAGATCACAACACTCAAAGCTTTTTGAAATTTTCTCCATTTAACTTCCTCGTCTTCTCTCTGATTTATTTTCTTGAATCCATTATCAAATGCAACTTCCTTTAAAGATGAGTCATCTCAGATGACTTAACACAGAGATCAGGATCTGCCATTAGGCCCCACAGATTTTCAATCAGTATTAAGATGCAGAGAATCCTCAGCAGGTCCTATGTTCTGAGACCTTCTTTATGCCTCCATTGTTGGTATTTTTTTAACTAGTGACCATAGCTGGAAAACAAAAGTACCTGTTTGCTAGCTGCTCAGCATCTTCCTGAATACTTTCTAAATTCATGGGGACTGGTCATAGACATTTAGTATCTTTCTCCTTTTTTTTTTTTTTTTAGATTTTATTTATTTAATAATGAGAGACACAGTGAGGCAGAGACATAGGTAGAGGGAGAAGCAGGATCCCCATGGAAAGTCCGATTCCAGACTCAATCCCAGGCCCCCAGGATCATGCCCTGAGCCAAAGGCAGATGCTCAACCACTGAGCCACCCAGGTGTCCCTCTCCTTCTCCTAAGTTCATGAGGATTGAAGATCAAGTCTTACATTTTGAAATTCAGAATTCATTAAATAAATATTTTTGAATAGTTCTCAAATATTCTAGGAGCCAAAGATAGAACAGAACAAAATAGAAAAAAAATCTTTTCTTTCTGGTGTTTTTTTTTTTTTAAGATTTTATTTATTTATTCATTCATTCACACATAGAAAGGCAGAGACATAGGCAGAGGGAGAAGCAGGCTCCCTGTGAGGAGCCCAATGCGGAACTCGATCCCAGGACCCAGGATCACTAACTGAGCCAAAGGCAGATGCCCAACCGCTGAGCCACCCAGACGTCCCCTCTGGTGCTTAATTATAGTGGGAGAGGAGAGGCAGTGAGCACATGATTAAGCATATAATATGTCAAGTGGTTGTATGTGGGATGGAAATATAAATATGAACATATCGTGTATAGTTTAGTGGACTAAAAGCATCAAGGTTGCTAGTTAAATGGCATAAATCAATGTGTTTTATTTTCTATTTTCATTGCTTTGTCTTTACTCAGGCCATAAACACTTTTTAATGGAATGTGTATCCTTCTGTGTTCCTGAAAGACAAAAAGGCAGGAGAGGACTTCTCATGTGTGATCTCTTAGTTTCCAAAAGGAGGCTGTGGCGCATCTACAGGTGCAACTACTAGCATCTGTGGCTCTCACACCCTCCTAACAAGGGTCTCAAGGTAATTGTAAAAGCCCTCCATCAAATGCTTTCAGGAGCTTTCTCCTGTCAGGGCAGCCAGAGAACTTTCAGCATCCATGACCTGAATCACAAACTTCAGAATGGCTCTCATTTTTCAAAAGTAGAAGTTAGTTGCCAACAATATCCTGTTTGGCTGTAGGTGACCCTGGGATTTTTCTCACCGGCCTATCACTGATATTTTATATATCTACTCAAATGTCTTACAAGAAAACACACATCCTTTTAAGAACAGTTAGTTGTCACGGGTACATTCTAAGTAAAGCATTCTGGGCAGGAGTTTTAGTATTTATGAAAGAATTTAGCCAACGTTAGCCTCAGTGTACCATGAAGAGACAGACACAAATGAGCATGCGTGCACACACACCATCAGTTCGTGGCAAGAAGAGAAGTTTTCTAGAGTGCCAGGTTCCCAACAACTACAATTTCAAGAGGATTTCAAAAGAAACTAATAACTGCAAAATTATATGTGAGATTGATATTTAAGAGGGAAATAGCCTGAGGGCACAGTCTTACCTTTTGATAAAGTTGTGCCCACAGTTGAAAGATTCTTCAAGGGCAGCCCCGGTGGCTCAGCGGTTTAGCGGTTTAGCGCCGCCTTCAGCCCAGGGCGTGATCCTGGAGACCTGGGATCGAGTCCCACGTCAGGCTCCCTGCACGGAGCCTGCTTCTCCCTCGGCCTGTGTCTGTGCCTCTCTCTCTGTGTGTCTCTCATGAATAAATAAATAAAAATTAAAAAAAAAAGAAAAAGAAAGATTCTTCGATTTCAAGTCAAATGCCAAGAAAGATATAACAAATTGTACATTTAAAAAGTTAAGGGACACCTGGCTGGTTCAGTAGTTGAGCCTCTGCCTTTAGCTCATGGGGTGTGATCCTGGGGCCTGGGATCGAGTCCCACATCGGGCTCCCTGCAAGGAACCTGCTTCTCTTTCTCCCTGTGTCTCTGCCTCTCTCTGTGTGTCTCTCATGAATAAATAAATAAAATCTTTTAAAAAAAATTCAAGAATCTACAGAGGCTTCCATAAGGGACTGGATAAAAAGATAAAGATTATTTATATTGAAAAACTAAAGATAATAACAAAAAAAATCATCGAAATCTAAAATGTCTAGACTGGAAGTGGCAGGCAAATTCCCAAAGTATTGCATATTATTTTAGAAAGGCACTTTTCTTCATTGCTTCTACAGCACCTTGCTCAGACACTCCTACTCGTGTTCCAACTATAGTGTCAGTTTTCCCAGTCTGTCTCCACCATTAGTCTGTGAATTCCTCGAGAGCTGGAAGCATGTTGCTTGGTTTCTTCCATGCCTGGTACAGAATCCAGCACCTGGTTTGTGCTGAAGCAATGCTTATTGAGCAAATGCATGAGTGAAGGGCAGTAAGCTGAGTGCTGAATGAGTTATGTACTCTGTGTGTACTCTGTGACACATGAATATCCTACCAAGGTAAGCAAAAAAAAATAAAAAGTAGATCATTTTTCAATGATTATAAAGATACAGCTCATTATTTCCAAGATATGCACAGGCTAAAAATAGAAACAGTTCAGAAAGGATTTAAATAAGCTAATGGCTGATGGTTCCACATATTCCATTATTTGAAGGAAGCTAGGACAGGAAAAGATAAAACATGTCACAAAGGTGTGTGTATCCAGAGAGCTGAACAAAGGTGATGGTGCCGGGTATGCAGAATGTGTTCAATAAAACTCTTGTCACCTTCCTTTGTTTGTTCCAGGGTGAATAGTCCTTGATCAACTGGAGGCTGTCGCCAGTGATGTAAAGATCCTTCTCTGGAAAGGCTGCTATTTTACATGGCGAGAAGTTGTGGCTCTCAGAGACATTGGCTCTTCTGTGTGTTTAATGAAGCACCTGCCTGTCTCTGTGGAACTTAAAGAACTAGTGGAACCCGGATGGATCCGAGTGTGGTAAAGAGCAGCTGGCAGAGAGCTGGGGTGTGCTTAGCTGCCTCTCCATTTCCTCCACATCAGTCTCCCTGGGCACAATTCCTTTCTCCTGGAGTCCCTTGAATCTGTCTCAATCTTGCCCTGTCCTGAGCCCCAGCCCCATGCTGTCCATTCCTGGGTGACCAACAGCTGTGATTGTTTTACTGCTTTGGGCCACAGGGCTGTCACAATGATACAAGATGGTAGCCCTTACTAAAGGCTGTTTTTTTGTTTGTTTGTTTGTTTTTGTTTTTGTTTTTTTTTTTTACCAAACTCCCAGGTCCTTGAGGGTGACAGTGGTCATTTAATCGCTGTGCCTTAGATCAGAGGCCCCTTCTCAACTGGTGTCATGGTATCTCTTGCTCTTTGGGGTTCCATTTCCCACCCTGTGGCCTTCCTGCCTTCCTTCCATTAGCACCCTGGTCCAGGTCCCTCATTGTGTCCAATGCCCTTCTCACTACTTATGTAGCTTGAGGAACTTTCATAAAGAAATCTGCCGTCGGGTTGCTTGGGTGGCTCAGCGGTTGAGTGTCTGCCTTTGGCTCAGGGCATGATCCTGGAGTCCCAGGACTGAGTCCCACATTGGGCTTCCTGTATGGGGCCTGCTTCTCCCCCTGCCTGTGTCTCTGCCTCTCTCTCTCTCTCTCTCTCTGTGTTTCTCATGAATAAATAAATAAAATCTGTAAAAAAAAAAAAAAAAAGAAAGAAATCTGCTGTTCTTCAGCAACCTCTCACCTTAAAAATGTGTGTCTTTATACTGGAATTCCAATTTACAAATTAAGACTGTTGTTTTACAATTGCATTCTTTGCTTTATAAAAGAATTTTTCACAGAATTCTTCAAATTGTTCTTTTATTTTTTTTCAAGATTTATTTATTTATTTGAGAGAGAGAGCATGCGTGCAAAGTAGGGAGTGGGGGAAGGAGAGAAGCAGACTCCCTGCTGAGCGTGGTGGAGCCTGATGAGGGGGCTCCATCTTGTGACCCTGAGATCATGACCTGAGCTGAAATCAAGAGCCAGAAGCTTAACTGACTGAGCCACCCAGAAGCCCCACAAATTGTTCTTTTAAAGTCACATTTAAGCAACAATTTAATTTACAGGAAGTAGATTTACACATATATGTTCTCATTATATTTTCATGTCCTTATGGACAAAGGTTTTTAAAAAAATTCCCATGTGCCAGGCGTCTTGCTTCATACAGAGTTGTGCGAAAAACAGCTGCCAAGTGAACAAATGAACACAAGTCAAAGTGAGGAAGAACAATTTGTAATGACTTCTTCAATAGCAACAGAGCCATGTGCAGAGCTGGTCATAATTAATGTTTTTTGGGGAAATCTGATTAGCAATTGATAAGGGCTTCCTAAGGGGTGACTTTACAACAGAACCTTGACTCATCTCATTTCTCCTCCCTCCGTATCTACCTGGTAGACTGAGAGCCAGGAGGTGTTAGTATGTAGCAGCATATCATAAGGGGATTCTGTGCTACGATGATCAAGTTTGACGTCGGTGGTTAATAACACTGTCAGAGCTTGTCAGTTTTGCTTATAAGCCTATTTCTCAGGGGTACACAATGAAAATGATGAAAACTGACTTTAATTAGGATCTCAAGGTAAAATGCTAGTTTGATGCCTAGAATTGAGAACAGTAGACATATGCGAATCTTTATTACCATCCCACCCCCCGATTTCTTTTCATTTAATTTGAGTCCCAGTAGTGCACTAGAGCAATTCGTGGGAAGTCAGAATAATATTACATTTGGAAATTTAGAGATTCTAAAGCATATATTTGTGTTTGTAAGCAGCATAAAATAATAAACTTCCCCCATAATTAGCCTAACAGTATTTGTGTATTAGGAATCCAAGAAGAGAACACAATGCATTTCTGTGTATTTCAAATGCAGAAGAAATTCTCATCCAAATCAATTAACCATACATGATCACAGAGGCTAAGAAAAGAATTAACAAGGGTGACAATTGAGTTAAATCTTGTAGATGACAATATCTAACAAAGTAGTGTGTTCATAACAAGATTCAAGATCTCCAGACAAGTGAACAAATATTTTACTGTATTTAGAGCATGCTGCTAGGAGGTAACATTAGTGTCTGGCCATCATTTGTGAGCTACTTACTTTTTTTTTTTTTTAAGGTTTTATTTATTTATTCATGAGAGACACAGAGAGACAGAGGCAGAGACACAGGCAGAGGGAGAAGCAGGCTTCCCACAAGGAACCTGATGCGGAAGTCGATCCAGGCCCTGGGGATCACACCCTGAGCCAAAGGCAGAGGCTCAACCGCGGAGCCACCCAGACGTCCCTGTGAGCTACTTACCTGAGATCTAGTTGGCACCTCCAGGTGTGGCTGAATTACCGGTTGTCTTTCCTGGAGTCCCAGGCATTGCTGATTCATGCTGCTGTGCCACGGGGCTGCCGTTCACCATGGCCTGGCCTCCCCCCACTCCCGTCTCCTCTTCTTCCACATTAGTCTCTTCCTAATCCTTTGTGTGAAGGTCAATCTCCAACCCAGAAACACTATCTAAATGCTTGCACAGATAAATTTATGGCTAATGTCAGATCTGTTTCTCGGTGAGCTCTCAAAGTAGGCTTGCAACAGAGATGGGAGAAATACCCATCCAGAAAACTAGTCAAAGTCATTCACAGGAATAAACAAAAGAAGAAAAGCTGATCAGCAAATTAGTTAACAAGGACTTACTGCTCAAAGGTTGTAGAGGACCCTCTTAGACTAGAACCTGGGGGAATGGACATAATTGTTTACCCCTGGGTCTCTAAAATGATTTCATTTTATTTTTTTTAAAGATTGTGATTTATTTAAAAAAAAAAAAGATTGTTATTTATTTATTCATGAGAGACACACAGAGAGAGACATAGACACAGGCAGAGGGAGAAGCAGGCTCCACACACGGAGCCCGATGTGGGACTCAATGCTGGAACTCTGGGATCATGCCCTGGGGCCGAAGGCGGTGCTAAACCGGTGAGCTACCCAGGCTGCCTTAAAGTGATTTTATTTACTCTCAGAATCACTGTAGTAATTCTACTATAGTGCTAATGAAAGACAATTACAGACACACACACACACACACACAGGTATATTAGATTTTTCTCCTATCATCAGGAAGCAAAACAGTAAATGTTCCAAAAGTACACAAAACAAATATGTACAATTATAAAAATTGTCATGATCTCAGGGTCTTGGGATCAAGTCCAGAGTGGGGTTCCCTGCTCAGTGGGAAGTCTGCTTATCCTTCTCCCTCTGTCCCCTGCACCCATCTTGCGCACTCTCTCTCTTAAATAAATAAATAAAATCTTTTTTTTTTAATTTTTTTTAATTTTTATTTATTTACGATAGTCACAGAGAGACAGAGAGAGAGAGAGAGAGAGAGAGAGAGAGAGAGAGGCAGAGAACAGGCAGATGGAGAAGCAGGCTCCATGCACCGGAGCCCAACGTGGGATTCGATCCCGGGTCTCCAGGATCGTGCCCTGGGCCAAAGGCAGGCGCTAAACCGCTGCGCCACCCAGGGATCCCAATAAATAAAATCTTTAAAAAATATTAGTTTTTCATGAAATACATCATGTCTTTTTACTTATTTTAAATGGACTGAAGATTCATTTTTGTACGGTTTGCTTATATTGCTTTCAGAGTTAGTTCTAAAAGGGTCTTGATGAAAACAGATATAAATGCACTAATTTACATAAATATGTGAATGTGTGTTCATCTTTTCTGTTCTCATTTCCCTTGTGTTATATTTTCCTCATCTGCCTGTTTTTTTTTTTTTTTTGATTTTAATTTATTTATGATAGCTACTGAGAGAGAGAGAGAGGCAGAGACACAGGCAGAGGGAGAAGCAGGCTCCATGCACCGGGAGCCCGACGTGGGATTCGATCGCGGGTCTCCTGGATCGCGCCCTGGGCCAAAGGCAGGCGCCAAACCGCTGCGCCACCCAGGGATCCCATCTGCCTGTTTTTAATTCTCTTTCTTGTTCTATTGGATTGGATGTATTTACATGTGCCACCTGAAATTCTTTCCAGACCAAAGTGTGACGTTAATAAAACAAAAACAGACTTATTCAGGACATACTGACAACCAAAATTAGCGTTTCCAAAAGTTTAAAGTTTAATCCATTAAAAATGGATTCCAACACATATATCAGAAAATAATATTTTATTTTTAAAAAGATTTTAGTTATTTATTCATGATAAACACAAGGAGAGAGGCAGAGACACAGGCAGAGGGATTAGATCCTGTGGAACTAGATCCCAGGACTCTGAAATCATGACCTGGGCCAAAGGCAAGTGATCAACCACTGAGCCAATCAGGCATCCCCGGAAAATAATACTTTGAATAACATCTCCCAATAAAACCAAGTATGAATGCTTAGAGAAGTGATGCAGCATTGTACCTAGACAAGAAGGAAACAAACTCTTTCTCAGTTTAAGTGGAACATTCAAGAGGTTTATTCTTAGATCTGCACACATTAATTTAGATAGAACCCTTACTCAGGGCAACTTTATGCTCCAAATCCTTCTTTTCTTTTCATTGACCTCTAATTTCATTTTTCCCATTTCCCTGATGCATCTGATGCCCACCAAAATGTATGCATTTCAAAGCACTATCCCATATGGGGGGGATTGCTCTATAAGCTCCCTTTGGAACCTTGGAATATTTCCATGGTTTCTTCTACTGGGTCCTCAATCAGAAGACTTATTTCTAGGCAGTGGGCTTTGACAATGTCTGGTGTAAAGACATCTGGGTGTCTTCCATGTTCTTACGTTTGGGAAGTGGGTGATGAGAGGAGTTGTTTTGTTGGGAAGCAGCCTTCAATGGACACCCCACAGGAGGACTGACCAGGGCCCTCTGGGAAGCAGTTTGAAGGGGGGACTGAAGGTAGGGTCTCCTCTGCTCTACCCCCTGCTGCCCAGAGGCTGGTTCAGACTAACCTCCTGTGGTGTGTTTCTCCCTGGCACCTTTCAGGGTGGGAGTGGTGATGGGAGGCAGGTCGGGTGCAGCTCTTCTCTCTAACTCACTGCTATGACCCCAGAGATACATCCAGCTGGCTCCCAGGAGCTAGAAGATGTACCTCCCTCTCATTTTTGTATAAGAAAATAATCACATTATTATTATTCTATTGTTTTTTAAGTTTTTATTTGAATTCCAGTTAGTTAACATACAGTGTAATATTAGCTTCAAGTATACAGTATAGTAATTCAACACTTCCATACAACACCCAGTACCTATCACAACAAATGTCCTTCTAACTCCCATCACTTATTTCTCCCATTCCCCTACCTACCTCCCCTCAGGTCACCATCAGCTTGGTCTCTATAGTTAAGAGTAGGCTTCTTGGTTTGCAACTCTCTCTCTTTTATTCCCCCTTTGCTCATTTGTTTCTTAAATTCCACGTATGAGTGAAATCATATGGTATTTGTCTTTCTCTGACTAACTTATTTTGCTTAGCATAATACTCTAGCTCTATCCATGTCGTTACAAATGGCAAGATTTTTCCTTTATGGCCATGTAATATGGCCACATCTTCTTTATCCATAAATCAGTCTCTGGAAACCTGGGCTTTTTTCATAATTTGGCTATTGTAGGCAACACTTTTATAAAACGTAAGGGGGGAAAATAAACCTCAGGGGGCGTGCATCCCTTTGAATTAGTATTTTTGTATCCTTTGGATAAATGCCTACTAGTGCAATTTCTGGATCATAAGGCAGTTCTATTTTTCACTTTTTGAGGAACCTCCATACTGTTTTTCCAGAGTGGCTGTAGCAGCTTGCATTCCCACCAACAGCACTGCAATTCTATTATTAAAGAAACAGCAAACAAGGGGAATCTTCTCTTGCTTCACAGTGGTTTGTTGCTGCCCAAAGTAGCACATGTCCTGAAGGAGCCCCGTGCTGTGGGCTGTAACCTGGCTTTGGGAGGGAGGGATTAGAAGCCCAGCTCCACAGTGTAATGTGCTGCGAGCTGTTGGCAGGGAAACTGACCTCTCAGATCCTCTTTTAAATTTGTACAATGGTTAGTGGTAGCTATGACAAAGAGATAATGTGGGTAGAAGGCTAGCAGGGTGCCTCGGTAACCATTAGCTTTCTCCCACTCACATCTTACTTCCCTTTATAGGGAAAGAATTAATTACAAATGACCAGCAAGAATTAGAAAGCAGCATAGTCTTATAATCAAGCAACCACAGCTTTCAAAGCATGTGCCAGAGGCTAGCCTCCTGAAGGCCACTGGCTCCTGTGAGAAATTATAAGAACTAACCCTGAGATTTTTGTACATTATCTTATTTAATATTCTCAGCAACTGCTGAGGTGGTTTTTATTTTTTTATTTATTTTTAATTTTTTTGAGGTGGGTTTTATTACCCATGTTTACAAATGGGGAAACCAGAGTCAGAGATTAAGTGTCTTGCCCAGCTGATGGATTTAGAGCTCAGTCTGACATGAGTCTGTGCTTGTTGACCAGCAACATTGTCAGACCCTCTGAACCTCTGTGTACACTAAATTAGTACAACAACTTCCTCTGTCCATTCTAAAAACTACTGAAAATAGAGACTACTCTTTGTTTGTTTGATGGGGAAACAGGTTCAGAAAGGCACCCATTTGCCCATATACCTAATTGGACCTAAAACCCTACCAGAAAACCTCAATTTAGTCTCCAGTCTTAGTGGGTTCCACACTCTCTGGGCTTCCAGTACCTTTCTAAATGTCTTTATTTTTCTTTATAGCAATAACAACGGCCTGACTCTTATTTCTTTGTTGTCTGTTCTGCACTCCAAGTTTGGCTCCCAAGGCAGGGACCTGGGCTGTTTCCTTGTTAGTGGTCTCCCCAGCATGCACCATCCACCAGTAGATAGCCAGTGAGGATTTATGTAATGAATGGATTTCTAAAGTCTGTAAGTCTAGCTACCTGCAATTGCAGAGGGGTAATGAGTACAGGTCATCTCTTTCAGCTAACAGGTTTATATCTTAACAGGGAGTTTTCTGTAGCACTTTAACTCAGAGGAGTAAATCTGATAGTAAAAGCACAGGGCAGGCTGTTTGGGGGTTGAGCCTTAGGCAGCAGAATCTTTGCATCCATTCAGATCACCTTACCCAGGCAGGTAACTACCTGTACCTTAAGTGGTAGACTGGATCTGAATTCCAGGCTGTGCTTTAATGATGATTCCCCTGGTGGAAATTTCTGGTAGGAAAGAGAAACCGTTCTGGAGGGCTGCTTGTTTTGTCTGGGTAAGAGTTCCCCGCCAATGGCTTTTACTGCTTCTCAGACTGTCCTTGTCCCCTAACTGAACTTCCTAGGGCTTATCATTTTTCTTACTCTAATTTTATGTTCTGAAAATGGGCTCCAATTAGCAACTTGACTGTTTATAGATCAGAATATCTAGCTTTTGGGGGGAATGGTGGAGGGCTGTGCCAATCAATGATGATGCAGTTCAACAGAATGGATGCAATTAGCAGGGTCTGTATATACAAATTTTCAACCGCTCTCTTCGGTATGAAGAGCACACGGTTCAAATCGTTGTTAAAAATCCTCGGGGGAAAAAAAAAACAAACAACACCAGTCAGTCTAATAGTATAATTAGGAGCAAGAAATTTAGTCAGGACCGTCTTGAAATCTCCTTTGCCCAATTCAGGCTTTGAGAAATGGTGAGTGTGTGTGTGTGTGCGTGTGTGTGTGTACGCGCATGCGACCGGTGAAGCAGGGATCCTACGTTTGCTTATTTAGGTTACCAGTTATTTTCCCACCCTCTTCTCGCAGCGTTTCCTTGCAAATCAAACCGTTCCTCTTCCTTCCCTCCGCTTCCTCAACCCGGAGGATTCAAAAAAGATGGAGAGAGACTCCGCCCTCTCATGAATATGCAACCGCGAGGGGCGGGGACGGAGCCGGGGAGACGAGCCCTGCGAGGAAATTGACCCAGGGCCGCGGGATCGGGCTCCGCCGGCCGCCCCGCCCTGTGCCCGGGCCCCCGCGGACCTGCGCGCCAGGGGAGCCGCGGGCCCGGGAAGCCCCCCTCGCCCGGAGGAGGGTCAGCGCCCTGGCCCTCGCCGGGGGCATGTGGCATCTGAGCAGCCCCTCGGAGCCGCGGTGAACTCCCGCCGGGAAGGCCAACGCCGGCCGGATTAACGTCTCCCGACGGCGGGGCCCGAGGTCCCTCCCTTTGTGGTGCAAATGAGGGGCGCTCAGGGGCCCCGGGGGCGGCGCTCGCCCGGGTGCAAGTTTGCGCGCGGCTGCTCCGAGACTTCCTTCACACTTTGAGCTCGGCGCGGGATGCTCGGATCCTCCCGGGGAGCCCCCTGCCATCGTGGAGGGATGCTGAGGAAGGTAAGTGGGTGTCCTTTGCCGGCTGTCCCCTCTCCCTCACGTTTGCAGGGGGGACCACCCAGCAGCAGGTGGCTGCAATCCTGTGCGCGTGTAACGCTTTTTCGGAAACCAGGGTGAGAGAAGGCGGGGGTCGGCGGCTCTGGGGAGGAGCCGGGCAGAGCCGTTGGACAGCGAAGGTTGGAAAAGTTGGTGCCCAGCAGGTGCCGTGGGCGAGCGCGCCGAGCGGTCCCCGGGCGCCCGGAGCACAAAGCCCGCGCGCCGGCGCGGCCGCGTTGCCATGGCAGCAGGGGCGGGGCCGAGCCGCGGCGTGCCTGGGTTGCCGGGCGACGGAGGGGCGCGGGAGGGGGGGGGATGCAAAATCTTAGGGAGCTTTTCCCCAAGATGAGCCAACTTTTGTCTCGCCCCGATCGTTAACTCAAGTGTATTGGCCGACACTTGTCCTTTGGTGAGGCAATCAGGCTACCACCTGCTGAATGCTGCAGTCCTCTGCTTTCGAAATGTTGGATTGTGGCCTGATAGAAGGCATGGAAAAGTTAGAAAATACTCCTTTCTAAAGTAATAACAATAAGTACTCTGTTTCATATAGCATCAGCTGAAGGATATTCCTTAATTTTTATTTTTTAAAAAAGATTTATTTATTTATTCATCAGACACACACACACACACACACACACACACACACACAGAGGCAGAGACACAGGCAAAGGGAGAAGCAGGCTCCATGCAGGGAGCCTGATGCGGGACTCAATCCCTGGACTCCAGGATCACGCCCCGAGCCAAAGGCAGAGGCCCAACCGCTGAACCACTCAGGCGTTCCTTAATTTTTATTATTAAAAAAAATACGGAACCTGGTTTGGATGCATGCAAACGAATTGGCCTTCAACCTTCCAACATAGTGACCAGAATCTTTGCAAAATAAAAGCACATGCAGTAGGTAGCAGGCACAGTGTGAAACGTTCAAACAGTTACATCTTAAAATGTTTTACAAAGACACGAATTTCACAAAGCTTGAAGGAGAATATCTTTTTTTCACTGGACATTTTCTTACATGTAAATGTGCCAGATAATTTTGGCTTATTATCTCAAAGATTATTTGTTTTAGCCATACACTGCAGAAAAAAATATTGGAAAGGAATTTGAATGCTCTTTTCCAGAGTAGTGATTGACAGCTACAGTAGTATTTTTACACCCTCCCTGCCTTTCCCATTTATCCTATTATAGCTAAAGCTATCTTTTGGTGTTTTTAGTTTGTTTCTCAGATTTTCATTGTGTTTGTCAAAGATACTGATCTGTTAATAGTCCATAAGCTGCATTCCACACATTGATTTATTTCTTTTTCTGCTTCCAATTAATTAATTAATTAATTAATTTGGAGAGAGTGCACGAGGGTAGGGATGGGTGGGCAGAGGGAGAGGGAGAGAGAGAATCTTAAGCAGGCTCCATGCTCAGGGCAGAACCCCACGTGGGGTTCCGTCTCATGACCTTGAGATCCTGACCTGAGCCGAAATCAGGAGTGGGTCGCTTAACCCACTGAGCCACCCAGGTGCCCCTCATGCCTCTGATTTAAAATTATCTATGTGGGGATGCCTGAGTGGCTCAGTCAGTGAAATGTCTGCCTTAAGCTCAGGTCATGATCCCAGTGTCCTGGGATGGAGCCTCCCGTGCCTATGTATAGAGCCAGACTTGGGATTAAGTGGTGAGAGAGACATACAGAGTTGAATTAGAAAAATTCACAGTTTAGGGAGAGGAAAAGGCTAGAAAGCAACTATAAATCCATTCTGATATGTTCTTATTTAGAAATTGCACCCAGGATATCCCCTGCCACTGATCTGAACAGAGTTGAGCTTTGTGCTTCATCTATGCCATCACCTTTGCCTTTGCAATGCACACGTTATTCATGGACCGATTTAAACTCTGAGGAAGATGAGACTTGGAAAGTACAGTAATTTGCCTCAGGTCTTACAGTTAGTAAGTGGTAAAGTCAGGATCTAAATCCAAATGTGACTGCTAGGACATGCTGCTTCTGAAGCATTAAATCTTTTATCCCCATATCCCTACCAAATTACCGTATTTGGATCATTCTTAATAGTGACTGTAAATATCTAAAAATAATTATATGGTTTTCTTTTTGGTTGAGATGTTTTCAAAGTCAGATATCTCTAAAGTCAAATATTAGTTGCATTTCTGAAGAGTATATGTTCTTTCTACTGGAATGTTGTTATTGTCAATTATCTTATTTTCAGGGGTTCCTGAGGAGCTAATGAAAAACAAAGAATTTGATTATTCAAATCAAGTTTTAAGAATATTAGAGATACTTGTTTATGAAAGCATTCTATTTTATAAATAATTATAGAATTAGATTTGTTTAAAGTAGAATACACTACTTAGCATTCCGGTTTTTATTACCTTTCTTAATTTTAAATCTTTTAAATCAGATTTATTAGCTTCTGCTGGCAGTGACTTTAGTACATGATAGTTGGAAAGTGCTTTCTGAGTAGTTGTCCTGGAGAGTTCAGGTAGGTACCTGATTTGACCTGATCAGAACCCTGAAAACCACTGTGAACTGATTTTATAAGCGTTTTTTACTATAAAAAATATTTTTCTAAATAGATTACAGGATCCATGGAGGCAAGAACCAGGTCTTTTTTGTCTTCAGAACCCATCTTTCAGTATCAAGTACAACATTCTTCATAAATATTAAGTGGCAGGAGAAACAAAAGTAAACTTTATTGGGCCAATGAAATATAGAGTAGAAATAATCCTTTAAAATACATAGTATCAAGAGTCACAAAAGTTCTAATTATTTGCTGATCTGTTTTTTTCATGGTACTATACTACAAACTTCTAGGCAGTACCTATTTTACCAATAGAAAAACTGAGCCACAGTGATTAGTATATAAAGTATTTTCCGGGGACGCCTGGGTAGCTTAGCGGTTGAGCATCTGCCATGGGCCCAGGGTGTGATCCTGAGATGCGGGATCGAGCCCCACGTCGGGCTCCCTGCATGGAGCCTGCTTCTCCCTCTGCCTATGCCTCTGCCTCTCTGTCTCTTTGTGTCTCTCATGAATAAATAAATAAAAATCTTTAAAAAAAATAAAAGAGTATTTTCCAATGTTTTGTCTGAATTGAAATTCACAACCACCCATGCAATAATTCCCATTACTATTTTTTTAAATATATGAAGACATAGAAACTCAGAGAAGTTGAGTGACGTGGACAGAGTCAGCCAGAGAGGATACCAAATGATTTTGTGCACTAGGCTCTTGAAAACTAGATGCACATGTGAGCTTCGGGAACCTAAGCCTCTAGACAGACACAGGGATGCCAGATGTAAGATGCCTTCCAAGGTTCCACATCTGTTTGGGCAGAAGGGAAGAGACCCTCTTTTAAAAGACAAGTATAGACAGAGTCAGGGCCGATGAAAGGAAGACATGCTCAGTAGGGTAAAAGAAAGTGAGGGGAAACAGTGAAATGAAGTTCATAAAAGAAGGAACCAGTGTCCACAATTGGTAGTGAGGAGCCCTGGTTATATTATTTTGCTAGGATTGCTGTAACAAGGTAGCACAGACTGGCTGATTGAAACAACAGACATTTATGGTCTCATAGTTCTGGAGGCTGCAAGTCCCAAGTCAGGGTGTCAGTGGGGTTGTTTTCTTTCTGATACCCTTCCTTAGCTTGCACGTGGCCATCTTTATGCTGTATCCTCACATCGTCTTCCTCTGTGTGTACATATGTCTGTGTCCTAATCTCTTCTTAGGACACCTGTCCTGTTGGATTAGAGCCCACCCATATGGCCTCATTTTACCTGAATTGCCTGTTTAAAGGCCCTGTCTCCACATACAATCACATTCGGAGGGAGGGTTAGAACTTCAACATGTGAACTTGGGGAGAACTCATTTCAGTCCGTAATGGAAAAGTGAACTTGATCTATTATTCTGAAGACATGACCTATTGCAGTTGCTTTCTTCCTGCGAGTATTTTCTCCTGGCACAAATAAATGTTTGAGCAAGTTGTGGCAATTTTTTTACATCAGTGTATTCCACTGGATGTACAAAGGGGAAAAAAAAGAGAAGATATTCAGAACTGGATTCTTCTATGTTTAGCTTGCTTCATACTTTATTTTCACTCTCACCTCTGGAGGGCCAGCTTCAAGCCTTGTCAAGTTTTGACAAGGGCAGACGAAGCAGATGATAATCCCATTGCTAGCTAGGTCTAACCTATCTCTCTGCCTTTTTTGAGCTTTGGAGTGCATACAATTTGAGTCCTACAGTCTTATGCACTCCCTGTGTACTGTGATGAATCCAGTAAAAATGAACACACAATACTAAGAGGACAATGAAGCATAGATTTTACAACCCTCACAGCCATGGAGCTAAGCTAGGGTGACCTATCTGAATGGTTTTTCCAGCTTATTTAAATAAGATGTGTTCAGCGTAAAACTTCAGACTGTAAAAGGCAGCCAGAAGAATTTGAAAGTTTTCTCTGAGGCACTGAGCAGCTTACAAAGTTATAATTGGAATGTGTTGCAAAGACTCAAAGTATTAAAAAGCTGTGGTCATAGAATAACAGGGGCGAGGGGGAAGCCTGTGAGTCTTGTGGCCAGCGCCTTGCTCAAAGCACAGAGACTGCTTTGTAAAGGTAGGAATCAGTGCTGTGTTTCAAGACAGCCAAAGAAGATTCCAGAGTCTTCTATAATAAAAGTTTCTGTATCTAACCAGTCATCAGAATCTCAAAGTACTTTTGTTTCCTTGACTTCCTTCATTACTTCACGTTCAGCCTTCAGAAAAGGCTGAAACATACCTGTCTACTTTTCTTCATGCAATATCTTGTGATTTGCTAAAAGAGTTTTTATATGTCACTTCTTGGCCCTTTTTTTGTAAGTTGAACTGAAACTCTGTCCATTGTTTTTAGGAATCTGTTTCTATTAGTCCCACAAAAGCTACCCCTCACCATCTGGCATTGTGGAGTTGTTATTTATGTCTTCATGGCACCTTCCTGACTTGTTCCCTTTGGGGACCATCCTATTTACGTCAAGTATGAGGCTCCGGACTATATTCTGAAATATCCCTACTGAAGAATATGCATCCAATATACTTGGTGGAGCTTTTTCAAGAAATACCAGAAGCTTTCAAAATGCACTCTCTGGATGTGATCCAGTAGCTTTCCATTCCATGATGGGTGGTTTCAGAAACAGGTTCTTGTGTGGAATAGCTATTGTTACCCAGCCAAAAAAAGAGTGCCTATTTCTCAGAGCAGTGCATACTTAATTAGTAAAGGGATTGATGCCAGTGCCTGGAATTTGAAAAGTCAGCTTTTAAAGTTAGTGTAAGTCCCTGAAGGGCAAAACTATGTATTTTTCCTGATACGAGCCAGATGTTGGTCTAACTGGTCAGTTGTGCGTTTCGGCTGACATCGGTCCAGGAGGTGGGTTGACCTGCTCCATAGCTACTTCTGTGACACTTTTTCATTAAAAGTTTGCCTCAGAGGCAACTTTTTTTCTCCTAACTTTAAATTAGGAGAAAAGTGCCAAAGACATGTGTAAGGAAAACCTACCGTCCATGGCTGTTTAGACTTCTCCAGATTTTGGTACAGTGAAATACCTTTCACTCCCCCGTGTTACTGAAGAAAATCATGCCCTTGAAGTGGCTTGAAAGTTCCCAGGCAGTCAGCAAGTATTTATCAGTCACTTACTATCTACTCAGTGCTGACAGGGCATAAGAAGATATATCATGAGCTTTCTCCTCAGGTAGCTGATCCCGGAGTTCCGGGTAAACAGGCATGAAAATAGGAAAGCTCTGTTGTGTGCACCGCTTAGACATACAGCAGCCTCAGCTGGGGCTGGGTGGCCAGGGAGCTACATCCTCCTTCCTCTCTGTGGCTTTGAAGATGCTTATCTCCTTCAAGTTCTCATCTTCCCAACCCCCTAAGCCCAGGCCCTTTCTGGCTTTCAGAGTCTTGCTTCAATCCGGTAAGGATGCTCAAGAAATCCTATCTTTGAATGTGTTTACACCTGGGTGAGTCTGGCCACAGGATTCTAAGCCTTTATACACCTGGAGGAAACTCATCACCATTTGAAGGAAATAAAAGAAGGGGCTAGGGTTGAAGGAGCAGAAGAGACAACCATTTCTAATCTCTTCCCTCACTAAGAGTAGTTGTAAATCCTTGGCAAGCCACAAAAACACTGCTTGAGTGTACATTTGAAGGACAGAAAGGTATGTGGCAACAACATAAGACTATGAGACTGTGTTGAGGGCAACAGCAGGGCAGAGAGGAGAAA
Source organism: Nyctereutes procyonoides (assembly GCF_905146905.1). Taxonomy (NCBI): domain Eukaryota; kingdom Metazoa; phylum Chordata; class Mammalia; order Carnivora; family Canidae; genus Nyctereutes; species Nyctereutes procyonoides. The sequence continues at coordinate 5,687,995 of NW_026575033.1, read as the reverse complement.
AACACTGGTCCAGAACCCTAGATGGTGACAGAAGATAGGGCAGCAGCAAGTGGTCATTATCCCAAGCCTGGGAAGAAAATAAACATGGCAACTGGGAAGCCAGCTCCGGAAACAGAAGTACCCCCTGGGGTTATCCTCCGGAAGCCCCAGGCTTCACACTCCTCACCCACTGGACCCCAGCTGAGCAGCAGGGATTTGGAGCTGGAGGGGGTCCTCTGTAGGAAGTGTAGATGCCTCTGTTCCTTGCCTTTCAAGGCGGAACATACATTCAGTTCAGTGTTAGATTCACAAGAAAACAAGTTTGCTTGTTTGTTTTTCAAGCATGTTTCATGTGCATGCATTCAGTATTTGGGGCTGGCTCAGAGACATAGTCATTGTATATCTATTGCTAAGGAAAATATATGCCAAATTCCAAACAAGTGAAATGTATTTTTATTGCACTAAGTGTTTATGGCATGAAGATTAGTGCAACAAGAACTTTATTTGGCTGGCCTAATGTAAGAGCAAAGAGCATCAGTGGAGGGTTAGGACATGTGCATGTAAGCTTTGTGTCTAATACCAGTTAAGAAATGTTTAGCAAGCCAAATTCCCAGAGGTTACATTTTGTTATCTGCAAGAGGAGGGACTTGATTACATAATTTCTAAGGCTCTTTATTGAATGGAATCCTGTCCTTTCTAAAAGGCAGCCTGAAATGGAATGTGTCTTCTCTAAGAATCCCAAATGCTCAGTCCTGTGCCTTTTCACCCGTTAGTTTTCCAGGGACCCTATGGAACTATAATTGTCAGTGATAATGTTACCAACCTGTTTTCATGCACAAAGTTGGGAAAGTCCAGGAAAAGTTTTAGAGGTGAGAAGTTACTAGCTTTTCTTAATTCATACTCTCGGTTCATGGCTTTGTAAAAATGTAATTGTCTTTGGTTGCTCCTGGCTTTCGTGTCTTGACTCTGAGCTCTCAGCTTTGAGAAGCCATCAGGCTATACAGCAGTCATAGTGCCATAAAATGTCACAGTCCTTTGAGGCTGTTTTTGTTGTGATTATATTATATTTCAAGTCGAATATCGCAGGATGTATCCTCAACCCAAACACGTGATTTCTTTGGATTGGGAACTTAGAAGGATGTCCCTGTGTAGTCAATTGCAACAAAACAGAGTGAAGTACAATTATCATTTAGTGTAGAATATGTAATAGGGTAAATACTTACATATTTATAAATAGTGTAAACTATGAAGCATAACATGAAATTCTGAAAAATTTTAAATTTTGGTATTTTAATTTATATTTTAAATGAACTAGTGGATCAAAGCTTAAGAGAAAAAAAAATAAAGAGAACAATTTTTTTCCCATCTATCTCTTAAATATGTCTGTGACTTGAAAGCTAGGAACCACACTACTTATAAGATACATTTTTAGTGGGTTGCAAGATAGTTAAAATAATGTGGAAATCAACTGTTCCTCTGTGGGAATATATTCTCTGGAGAAAAGTGTAAGCAGTTTTACAATTAAATATATTAATCACTGTCAGCTCTGGGAATCTGCCCAAACAAATCATTGTTCCAGCAATGTTTGTGTTGAGCCAACTTGAACAGTCAACCACTGAATGAAGCACTTTTTTACCCCTAAAAGACATGATTTGGCTGGTAAGAATTTGGCTATGCAATTAAATGTTCACCAATTAGGAGCTAAAAGCTCTGGATTTGGAAAAGTTTGGTATTTTAATGATCCAAAGTATAAATAGTTTTTTACCCCCCACAATAAATAACTGATGTAAAAATTTTAATTTCATATTGGCCAGTCTTCACAGCCACACTGCAAGCCGTACACTAAGGGATTGAGGATAATAAGAAAAACTAGAATGCCACTAGCAGTGAGAAACTATTTTTAAAAGAAAAAGAAGGGCCAATTCCTTCAGAAAATGACTTAAGATTCTTTTCCTATTAAACATGAGAAAAGTGAAAGAATTTTCCAAGAATGTTGACCAGTGATGGAGTCTCTGTCCATCTAGTAAAAATACAGTTTTTACTAGAACTTTAATCAGAAGTTTAGGAGTCACATTGCCTCTTCTAAAGGCAATAGGAGACAACATGATCAAGATTTGATGAGTATTATACCTGCAGATTTTAATCGCAGGCACTTTGTGCTAGTTATGACTAGATGGGTGTAAAGGAGAAGAGACAGTGGAAGTCCCCAGCCACTGAATGGAAGGCACCGGGCAGGACAGAAGCTACGGGAACAGACTGGAAGGAGGGTAGGGACAGTGCTTCCCAGTGTCCTTATTTGGCTCTTTCTTTGGGAAAGGTGCTTCTGGAATTTTTACTGGCATCCGATTTATGAAAACAGCTTATGAGAAGATGGGAAAGATTGGGGCAGCCTGGGTGGCTCGACGGTTTAACACCGCCTTCAGCCCAGGGCCTGATCCTGGACACCCAGGATCGAGTCCCACATCGGGCTCCCTGCATGGGGCCTGCTTCTCCCTCTGCCTGTGTCTCTGCCTCTCTCTCTCTCTCTCTCTCTCTCTCGCTCTCTCTGTGTCTCTCATGAATAAATAAATAAAATCTTAAAAAAAAAGATAGAAGATGGGAAAGATATAACCCAAGTAGCTGGGCTAAAGGCTATGTATGAATTAGATGATAGAAAACAACATCCTTCATTAATATTTTTATTCAAGTAGTTTCATATTAAACATTAGTGTTCTTGATGGTTTAATTTGCTAATTGAACAAAAAGATATATCCCACTGGTTTACTAAAAATCTAACTTAAAAAACTGATGATTTAAAACATGGGTTTTCATAGTGGGAAAGATGGCAGGAAAGCATGAAAAACTCTTATTTTACTTAAAAAATTAAGTGTATTAATTTTTAAAAATTGTGTGAATTTTAAAAAATATGTAACTTATTTATGTCCTGTGAAATTAGAGGGTAGAAAACAGCATCTACTGAAAAGTTGCCTCCTGTCTTCTCCTGTCTTCCACCCCACTACCATTTCCATGTCACCAGCTCCCTGGAAGCTGCCAGTATTACCTGCTTCTTCCATATGCTTCAGAGGAAGTCTGGACCTGTGTTAGTGAATATAATTTCTTTTATCCCCTCTCTATTTGTCATATAAGTGATGACATCATCCACATGCTATTCTGGATCTTTCATTGTCAGTGAATAATGCACTTTGGAGATTATTCCTTATCGGTACATAAAGCAATTCTCCATTCTTTTTTTTTATTGTGGTAAAATATGTATAACATAACATTTATTATTTTAAAGCATACAGTTCAGTGGCATTAAGTACTTTCGCATTGTTGTGCAACCATTAGTACCATCCATTTCCAGAACTTTTTTATCATTCCAAACTGAAACTCTGTCCCCATTAAACAACAGCTCCCCACACCCCGTAGCCCCTAGTAACCACCATTCTACTTTCTGTGTCTACGAATTTGACTCTTCTAGTTTGGCTGTTCTAGCTGCTTCCAACAAGTAGAATCATACAATATTTGTTCTTTTGTGTCCAGCTTGTTTCACTTAGTATAATGTCCTAAAGGTTCATCCATGTTATAGTCTATATCAGAATTTCATTTCATTTTAATGGGTGAATAATATTCCATTGTATGTATATACCACATTTTATTTATCTGTTCATCTGTCAAGGGACATTTAGGTTGTTTCTCCTTTCCTTCATCTTTTTTTTTTCCTTCATCTTTTTTGATGGCTGCATAGTATTCTGTTCTGTGGTTATAACAATACAAAAACCAGTTTCCTATTGATGGTCAGGTTATTTCCATGTTTCAGTGGATAATTGTGAACTAAAACCTTTTCATACATGTATATCTATTAAACTCATTTCTTGAAATGGATTTGCTGGAAAAAATGTTATAGGTATATTAAATTTGAGGCCATTACTAAATTATCCTCCATGGAAATTATACCAATTTTACACACTCTTTAGAAGCTGTTTCCCTACCTCCTTACCAACACAGTGTTACCAAACTCCTTCATCTTTGTTCATCTTTTTTTTTTTTTAAGATTTTATTTATTTATGCATGAGAGACATAGAGGCAGAGACACTGGCAGAGGGAAAAGCAGGCTCCATGCAGGGAGCCCGACGTGGGACTCGATCCCGGGGCTCCAGGATCACACCCCGGGCTGCAAGCAGCGCTAAACCGCTGAGCCACCTGGGCTGCCCATCATCTTTGTCCATCTTATGGTGGAAAAGAGTGTCTCAGAATAGTTGCAATCTCCATTTCTCTTATTTTGAGTGAACTCTGGGAGTTTTAGGGCCTTCCCCCCACCCAGGACTATCTTCATTTCCTTTGTTCATTTCTCAATTGGGCTATTGAGTCCCCCCCACCACCTCTGCTTTTATATTGGCTGTTGTTGAAAAATTTGCTTTTGTTTGGCATCCTTAATATAGCTTACGGGAGACTTTTGGAGACTTTTTGGAGCTCTGCTGTGAAACAGGAGCTTTGTCTAAGAATAGGGGAACCTGCTTTTCAACACCATTGACCAAATGCTGGCTCCATGACAATACATTTTACTGAGGGGACAGACCATCTGATGCTGTAGGAGGCTTTATTGGAGAGGTTATATTCAGAATAAAGTGTATCACTGTGAGAACATTATAAAAACTTCTCACTATGTGTTTTAATGCAGTTTAGGATTTACTCATCTTCCAAAAAGTAGTTGTAAAAACCCAAGGTAATAAATAGCTTCGTATATACTGAAAAAAAAAAAAAAAAAAAAAAACCCAACAAAACAAAATAGCATATTGTTAAATTTCATTTTGCTAATCCAAATACCCCATCCTGGATACCTCCAAGTCAATAGGCCCCACTCTGGACTCATGTTCCTTTGACCCACAAAGCTAGTCCTCAGTTCCTCAACTTCCCGTGTGGATTTTCTAAGGCAGTTGTAACTCTCCTCCATATCCAGCTGGCTTATTGCCAGTGTCCTTCCCATGTACCCACCAGCCTGGGTCCCCATGTCCATCATCGTGTCCAGACCCCCCACTGGAGCTCTTTGGGGTTACTGGAGCAACCTCCAGCTCATCTTCTGTCTCCAGAGTTGTCCCTGTTCAGTAGTCCTATGATCTGTAGCCAAGAGCGAAGTTTATCAAATGCAAATCAGATTGGCAAATCTTTGCTTAAAACCCTTTGATGAGGGGGATCCCCGGGTGGCGCAGCGGTTTGGCGCCTGCCTTTGGCCCAGGGTGCGATCCTGGAGACCCGGGATCGAATCCCACATCGGGCTCCCGGTGCATGGAGCCTGCTTCTCCCTCTGCCTGTGTCTCTGCCTCTCTCTCTCTCTCTCTCTGTGTGTGTGACTATCATAAATAAATAAAAAATAAAAATAAAATAAAAAATAAATAAACAAAATCCTTTGATGGTGCCCTTTTGCCCTTAGGATAAAGTTCAAACTCCTTAACAGGGCCTCCAAGGCCAGCTTGCCCTGGCCTGTCTCACTTATCCCTCGAGCCTCCTTCACTCACCCTTTTTTCTACACTTCTTCTTCCCTTTGTCATCTTTCAGTTTCTCAAACTCAGGGTGCACACTCATGTTTTGGGAACTTTGACTTTTCTGGAATGTTCTCCCCTGTTCCATTCCCTCTACCCCCTCCACCTGGAAAACTCCTACTCACTCTTGATCCAGCAAGACCTGCCCAAAACTCCCCCAGTCTGAGTCAGGGGTTTCTCCTGGGCCCCTGAATATTTATCTTACTTGACCACCCTTTACTTGGAGGGCCTGTTTCCTTGTACAAATAAGTGCTCCCCACCAGGCAATAAGTGCCTAAGGAGCAGGACCATGTCTCCATTGCCCCCACAGCTAAACACATTGATTGCTCATAAGTGTGATGAATGGTTGTTGAAAGATGTCTAAAGAGCTGAAAGAGAGTGTCTTCTGGGAATGGGGTGTTGCTATGTGTGAGTGGGTTGTGATAATATGTTACGTATTGAAACCCTGAATGCCTTCCCTGCAAATTCTGAAATCTGTACAGCAAGTGGGTGAGGTTAGCTGTGCTTTTGTTTGCTTAATGGCATGCTGGCCTCATGAGTGTGACACTGAGCATAAGACTTGCTCAAGGTCAAGACTGGGTAGCTGGGAAACAAAGGACACCTGCCAATATTCTGGGCAGAGTCCCAAATAGGGAAGGAGCTCCCTGAGGGCAGTTGGGGTGTTCAGGCTTCGGGCAGAGGTCCCAGCTGTGGTCTGTGAGGAGGGGATTGTTTTGAGCATAACATAAATTGCCTTGGAGTATAGCCTTCAAGAGAGCCTCTGCTGTCCTTTCTCTTTTAATACCATCACGTCCTCTTTTTGAGAAGTAAGTGTGGTTTGGGGCTGATTCAGGACAAGGAATCCCGTGTTTGTGAAACAGAGTCGCTGATTTGGGACTTAGCATGCAGTAGAGTAAAAATAATAAAGGTCCTGCGTTAGTGGATTCTGTCTAAAGTAAGCAAGCAAATCGTGAGCTTAAGACACTCTTGAAAGGCATCCCTCCTGCTCACCAATTCTCCTTGGAAATTTACCGTGAATGTCGTGGTCATAAGAAATTTTTCCTCCGCCGGGCTTCCCTGCAAAATTAGTGCGATCCAACTTCCCGGTGACCAGCAGTCTTTGTGCTGTTATTTTATTCTCTCCCTCCATAGGTCGATAGAACTAGTTTTCATGGCGAGGTTAACAAGGAAAAAGAGAGAGGATTGTAACTGTAGTACAGTTCATGTTGCCATTGGGATCAAAGGCACCACTTTCGAGGACAAGCGTTTAAGAGGTAAATATTCATCTCATTCCTCAATACCAGGAGAACCGAATATTCAAAATGCTGTGTGACCTCTATTTATAGAAGATTGGGTCAGAGAGACTGTACTAGTTGGTGTTGGGGAATGCAGTTTTTGTTTTGTTTTTGAGAAGAAAAATCTTATTTTTTTAAAAGATTATTTATTTATTTATTTATTGAGAGAGAGAGAGAGAGAGAGAGAGAGAGAGAGAGAGAGAGAGAAACAGGCAGAGGGAGAAGCAGGCTCCATGCAGGGAGCGGGTCTTGATCCCGGGTCTCCAGGATCACACCCCAGGCTGCAGGCGGCTCCAAACCACTGCACCACCGGGGCTGCCCGGGAATGAAGATTTTTAATACACTGAAATGTGTAAATATGTATAGTGACCCTGAACAGGAGGAAGAAATGGTCATGATGACCACATGGTTATTGTAATGATAGGAGCTAATGTTCATAAAGCCAAGCCCTCTGCTAAGTGTTTTACCTGGATTATTTCACATAGCTTTTGCAATAAGATACAGAGTCTGTAAAATAATTAGGCCCACTTGCAGCTGGATGACTGAGGCACAGCACACTCCCTGATGCTCCCCAAGTGTTCGGCAGAGAGTTGGAGTTGACCCAGGTGCTCCGAGCCCTGGACACAGCACACCCCCTCAGTGCCCAGGAGCCATGGCCTGGGGTGAGCCAGCTGCTTCCAGCTGGGTGACCCGTGCAGTTTACAGAAGGCTCCGCTTCAGAGCCACATGAGGCACACAGGCTGTTGCTAGGATTAAATATAACAGCGTCGTGTCTTAGAGTAACACTAAGTCCTACAAGAAACAAAGCCCAATGTTCCAGTGGCTTGATGCAGGAAAAATGTACTGTTTCACTAACGGCGGAAGGCAGATGTTCCTGGTCAGTGGTGGGTGGCTCCTTTCTCACAGTCTGCAGGGACCTCGGTTCCTGAAGCTTCCAGCACCTTCAACAGGTGATTTTCAGGCCCCCAGGGCCTGGATGACTTACCCACAGGCCAGGGGAAAGGTGTTGGCAGGAGTGGTGGCAGATATGAGGCCTGGAGAGAATACCATTTGGGAGAAGCCTTTAAAAAAAAAATACAAAGTGGCCTGTGACCAAATTGCTACAGATCCTTACAAGGCCCAGATGGGGCCCTGCAGCCGAGATTCATTGGTTTCATGGCACACGCACCTCTGTAGTTTACACTCCTTTGGCTGGACCCTGGGGGCTGTGGAGTACCCGGAAACATGTCTGGTATGTCCAGGTGAAATCACTGCTAGAAGTCTCTGCTACATGTATGAAAGTGCTTCTAGCACATGGCAAAAGCTAAATAATAGTGCCAGCCACTGGTTTATAATGCTGCATGAGGATTTCTATCAAGACCAGCATGCCTTGATGGTCACTTGCCATTTATACCAATGTGTGTCAGGCATTGTGTTAATGCTGGACCTACAAGCAAGCTTAAGTGTTCAACAGCCTAGATGAAGAGATACCATGTCTCTTTAAAAAAAAAAAGAATGAACAGTACAAAACCCTGTCACCAAAGAGACAAATGTAGCATCTATACCAGTAATCCTTTTGGGGTGGGCAGACCGATCAGAATGTGTGTACACACATACCCACAAACATACATATACATGCACATGTGTGTATATATCAGAATATACATGTATCTATCCAGTTGAAACAACCTAACTTATAAATTAATAAAACATGTGTATAGGGACATATAGAATTTTTAAAATTTGTTTATAGGGATGTGTAATTGGAAAGGTATGGAGACCATTTAACTTGACAGTAGATGCCCTAGGAATAAAATGGCAACATAACCTTTTAGAGTGTTTTTAAAAAATATTTTATTTATTTATTCATGAGAGATACAGAGAGAGAGAGAGAGAGAGAGAGAGAGAGAGGCAGAGACACAGGCAGAGGGAGAAGCAGGCTCCCTACAGCGGAGCCCGATGTGGAACTCGATCCCAGGATCATGCCCCAAGCCCAAGGCAGATTCTCACCCCGGTGTCCCAACCTTTTAGAGTTTAATATGCACACACCTACTGGGTACAGTACAAACATTTTAAAAGAACACTCTGAGACAGAAAGATACTGTCTTTGAAGGTTGATGTGATGGTTAACTTTAGGTGTCAACTTACCTGGACCACAGGGTGCCCAGACATTTGGTTAAATTTTGTTCTGGGTGTTCTATGGGGTTATTTCTCAAAGAGATTAACATTTGAATTGGTGGGCAGGGTAAAGCAGGTGGCTCTCCCCAGTATGGTAGTCCTCATCCAATCCACCCAGGTGGGAGTTTGCTCTTTCTGCTTGTCTCTGAGCTGGGACATCTGTCTTCTCTCACCTTTGGACTCAGATTGAAACTTATGCCATCAACTCTCCAGCATGTTGACTCACCGGGGAGATCTTGGGACTTGTCAGCCTCCATGACCATGTGAGTGGATTCCTTATAATAGATCAGTTTTTCTCTCAATTGGTAGATAGATAGGTAGATATCTCCTATTGGCTCTGTTTCTGTGGAGAAACCTGATGGACACAGCTGGTTAGGTCCATGTGGCAAAGCAGTGTTAGGCAAGGTGGTTCTCAGTCTGGCTGCCTGTTGAATCACATGGGGAGCTTTTAAAAAAAATCCCAACGCTTGGGTCCCTCAATCAAAGATTCTGATATAATTGGACCTCTTTTTTTTTTTTTTTTTAGATTTTATTTATTTATTCATGAGACACACACACACACACACACAGAGAGAGAGAGAGAGAGAGAGAGAGAGAGGCAGAGGGAGAAGCAGGCTCCATACAGGGAGCCTGACGTGGGACTTGATCCCGGGACTCCAGGATCACGCCCTGGGCCGAAGGCAGATGCTAAACTGAACCACCCGGGTTGCTCCTAATTGGACCTTTTTTAAAAGCTCTCCAAGCATTTCTAATTCTTAAGGTCCCCTAGGGATGACTGGGTGGCTCAGTGGTGGAGCGTCTACCTTTGGCTCAAGGCCTGATGGAGTCCCACATCGGGCTCCCTGTGGGGAGCCTGCTTTTCCCTCTGCCTGTGTCTCTGCCTTTCTCTCTGTGTCTCTCATGAATAAATAAATAAATCTTTAAAAAAATACATAAAATCTTTTAAACAACAACAACAACAACAACAAAAGGTTCCCAAGTGGTTGGGGCTGAGAATTGGGACAAATTCTCTGTAGCACTGTAGGTGTCAGAAATGTGATTGGTCAGCACTGAGAAAGTGACCCTCTGTTTCAGGTGTGGGCTCAGACTGGCCAAGCATAGGACTGAGGAAGACGCCAGAGTGCTAAGAGGACTAAATGCCATCTGAGACTGTCACTTAGAGGAATAGATAGGAATAGATAGCTACCCCCACCCCTCCTACCCGATGGCCAACAGAGGTGGGGAGTGGAGCCTGGTTCTGTACTTGGAAGATGACTTTGTGAGCATGTGGGTAGGAGAAAGCGGCCGCGAGGCTGGATGGTGTCATATATGGGACCCCTCACATCCCGACTTTGCCACCCTGCTGTGAGCCTTCCTCTATTTCATCCATGCCTGAGTTTACCCATCTGCAGAATTGAGATGGTTAATGACAGAGCCTACCTTCTAGAATTGTTGAGAAGATGGAGTTAATATATAAAGAGTGTTCAGAGCAAGAATTGTCACTTGCTTAGTGCTCAGTAATGTCAGTTATTGTTCCTCAGATGTTTGTGGCCCCTCAGCGAGATAGCAGATGTCTGGGATGTAGCCCTCCTTCACGTACAGTTATACTCTTTCTTCCAGTTTGCATTCTTCCCATTGCTGACCATTACCTCCCTTTTTGGTTCTTTCTTGACTATAGTAATTAATGTCGTTACTAGGTGTACTCAAGTTCCCTAGGTCTGGAAGGCTACATATATTTAAGTCTGAGAATAGCCCTGCCTAACTTCGGGTTTTTCTGCTCGGAACCTGTGTTAATTTTTAAAGTGCAATTCTCAAAGGGACTCTTTAGTTGTATATCAAGGTAGGATGTCTCACTTTTAGCCACATTATCTACTGACAAGGTGCAGTGGTGTCACCTGCGCTTTCAGAAAAGAGTGGAAAGCACTAGGAAAGATGTGGTTTTAAAAAGTCAGCGACCTGAGCTGCCACATAGAGGATGAAATGAGCCAGCTCTATGAAAGGCCATGAACATAGAATCCCCCAAGCGTGTCCTGCCATGGCAGATCAGAATCCTAAGCCTGATACTTTGCACCTGCAGAATTACACACAATTTATTGCCTCCTGGAGAAGGACAGAGTATCCCGGGGTCAGTGGCATTAATAGTTCAAGGCAACAGCTTTAGATGGATGACAAATTACTAAATGTGGTCATTTTTATTAATGGTTTTGGTTGATCTGCTACTAACTAGTCTGGGACTGGTGTAAATTGCATTAAAATGCTGTTATTTCTAACAATGTGTTATGCACAAAATCAGGCATATTTCCCTTGTCAGCAATTTACAGCTATAAGGCCTGTCTGCAAATAAGAGATAACACCACCTCTCAAGAAGGCTGACATTGTTTCATGGATGCCAAGTACTTGATGCCAGATTCTGCTAATGACATTCTCAGCCAGGGAACCGATAGGATGTGTATTTATCATCCCCATCCCCCGCCCCTCCTCACAGACTGCCTATATTACATTCTTGAACCATAGCTTCAAACCCACAAAGCTAAGATAAAGAATTTACCTAGAAAAACCCATCTTCTGGCAAGATGGAGAGAAACTGGCGGATCACTCTCTGATGGGGTCTCTGGGTGCTTTCCCAGAGAACCCCTTCATCTGGCTGCAAAACCAATCTTACAGCAGGTGATATTTATGCTGCTTGAGGGTGAGATTCTTGAATATTTGAACAACAGATTTCGTTAGGAAATTAAATTCATTTACTGTGTTCAAGGCACTAGTGATTTGGAAGGCGGGGGATGCTTCTCTGGAGTCTGAGAAGTGGGAAGTGTGTCATGCTTCTTCAGTCTTTTTTTTTTTTCCTGACGAGTAACAAGCAGTTACAACGAAACATCCTTCTTTTCAATTATGAGGTGATGGCCAAGCTTTGGAGTCAGAGCCCATTCTTGCAGGTTTGGGGCAGGCTGCTGCAGTTTGGGGTAAAGGAGGTATATTCCTGGCACCATAAACTTCAACTTGGAAAAATTCTCTAATGGAAACATTCTCTAATTTCACTACTATAAAATGTATTAGGGGCTTAATATCCATAATACTGGCTTACAAAATCACCTTTAAAAAACTTTTGGCAAAACTAGGGTTTAAAAGGTCCTATGCGGGCTTATGTCATAAAGTTGTCAAGAATTTGAAACATAATGTAGCATGAATGGAACACTAACATCTCTAAGAGTTTCCTTCCAAGGAGGACCTCGACAGATCCTGCCGTGGCTCTGGAAAGCAGATTTATGGTGAAAGCTAGAGGATGTTGGAGTCTTTCTTAATAAAGGCAGCACTTTCTATCCGAATAAAAATAGAGATATGGTTGAGAAGATTCACATGTAGGGTTGGCCAACATTATTCTGAAGGCATCTTTCAGAGGTGATTTCTGTGATCCTCCAAGTGGTGGAAAGGCCCCACCCATACATAATTGGGAGCCTGTCTTTAATGGCTGCAGGTGGGAAATGTTGGAGTTTCCTGTTCTTCAGTGAGTAATGACAAAGAGGGGAAAAATGAATATAGAGTGACTTTTAAAATTTTTATTTAGTTGTTATTAATTGATTGCTTCGCTTTGCAAAACTGGTGTCTCTGAGTACTACTTTTGGGATGCAGAAAAGTAGAATTGTAATAGGCAATAAGCAATAGATTTTCTCCTATAACTCCTTGGAATTATGTAGAAAATAGCTTGTAACCAAGCCCTACATTTTAGGAATATAAGGCAGATTAGAAAGCAAATTTACATGGGGAGATGGTTATAAAGTATCTGCTTTAATCTACAAAATATTTGCTTTAATTGTTACTAAATAAGTGAGCTAGTTTAGCTGTGTTCTCAATGGGGAGAAGGGTGATTTTGCTTCCAGGGGACATTTGTCAGGGTCTGGAAATGTTTTTGATTGTCATGAGGTATGAAATAGGATACTTTTAGCATCTGAAGGTAAAAACCAGAGATGTTGCTAAACATCTCTCAATGCACAGGATGGCTCCTAAGCAAAGAATGATGTCCAAAATGTCAATAGCGCCAATGTTGAGAAACTTTGGTAGTCATAGGATATATAGCAATCTTTGATTTGTTTTTGGAAAACTATGATAAATTATGTGTTAAAATGATTTATAATGCATGGCTGATATCATGTCTTTCTGATTCCTAGAAAGACAAAGAAAGAATTGATCTTTGAACACACATGAGTTAAAGATTATTTTGTTTTTCCACTTTGCTTTGATCAGATCCAAGTAGAGTTCAGTGTTGTCCTTGGATGAATTCTATTTAACTCGGTTTGACATTAACATCAGCACTACTGGGTCTTAGTTTCTAGACTGGTTATTATTTCTAGCTTATTTTTAGAACATTGATTATACTGATAACTTGAAATGAATCATGCCCAGATGCAGAGCCACAGAAAGCAATCAGCTTGGGCAGGTGGCCCTAAAATAAGATGACAATTTCAACACCAAAAAATGCAATCCTGTGGCTGACTGAGGTTTTCTTTTTGTAATAAATATGTGGTGTTATGTTCATCTTTATCTGATATGCATTTCATATTTATAATAATCACATTCTGTGATCTGGATCATTCCGATTCTTCTTACCAAAATCCACTGAAAAAATAATGTAGATAGTGAAAGGCAGGGAAATGAAGAAGGTGATGTTAAGTAGCATATGAATTTGCAACTGAGAACAAAGGATCTAAGTCTGAAAAGAGGAGAGGATAGGGCAAAGGCACAGAAATTCAAATTGGCAGCCTTCCCAACATGGAAAAAATGAAAATGTTCATCCTCTGGCCATAAGAATTCCTAAGAATGAGGCTGCCTTGAATTGGATGGGAATCAGTGATTCATTACTCCTAGTACTGATCAGACCCCTAATAGCATGTGTTCTGTCCATATCTGAGTTTCATTTTTTAAAAAAGATGTTATTTATTTATTAGAGAGAGAGCATGTATGTGTGGAGTGCAAGTTCGGGGAGGGGCAGAGGAGGAGGGAAAAAAAGAATCCTCAAGCAGATTCCACACTGTGTGTGGAGCCTGATGTGGGGCTTGATCCCAGGACCCTGACATCATGACCTGAGCCGAAATCAAGAGTCAGACCCTTAACTGACTGAGTCACCCAGGCACACCTGAGCTTCCTTTTTGAAGAGGGGCATGTGAGTTTGGAGAGCAGGTTAAGTGGAGAGCTACAGGGATACTGAACAGGTCGATATGGTGTCTGTGAGATGCATAGGAATTGAGATATTCATTCTAGAAGAGAACAGACCCTTGATGGTGGTCTTTGAGGAAATGAAGGCTCGTGCATAGATTATGAATATATTAATTTCTTCTCCCTGCTGTAACACGTTACCAAAACACACACTTAATGGCTTAAAACAACACAAATTTATTATCTTATAGTTCTAGGGGGCAGTCCAAAATAGATTTCACTGGGCTAAATTCAAGGTATCAGCAGAATTGCTTTCCTTCTGGAGGCCCTAGGAGAGAATCCATATTTTTCCACCTTCTAGAGGCCACCTGCAATCTTAGGCTTGTGATGTCTTCCTCCAAAGTGAGTGAGCACATCACTGCAACCTTTGCTTCTACTGTCACATCACCTTCTCTGGCTATCCTTTCCCTCTCTCCTCTCTCTATAAGGATCTTATAAGGATCCTTGTGATTACATTGGGTCCATCCGGATAACCCTGTAGATAGGTGTTATTCCCATTTTATGGCTAAGAAAATGTGGCTCAGAGTCCTTGCTCTTTCTCTTAAGAACAGTGAAAAATGGAATAAGTCATATTAGTTCTAAGTTTCTTTTTTTTTCTTTTTTTGATTTTTTATTTATTTACGATAGTCACAGAGAGAGAGAGAGGCAGAGACATAGGCAGAGGGAGAAGCAGGCTCCATGCACTGGGAGCCCGACGTAGGATTCAATCCCGGGTCTCCAGGATCGCGCCCTGAGCCAAAGGCAGGCGCCAAACCGCTGCGCCACCCAGGGATCCCTAGTTCTAAGTTTCTAATCACTCTTGTAAAGATCAGTTATGATTAGCAGAAAAACCTAGGCACCTAAAAGTAATTACTTTTTAGGCGCACCAAGGTGGCAGAGTCAGTTAAAGGTCATACTCCTAATTTTGGCATTGGGCTCTGTGTTCAGCAGGGGGTCTGCTTCTTCCCCTCTCCCTCCCCTGATTTGCAGTCTCTCTCTCTCTAAAATAAATCTTTAAAAAAATAATTATTTTTTGTCTATTTAAACATCCACTAAGTTTAAATTAGGAATATTATGAGTGGAAATGGTCACCATTTTTGTTTTATCTTTGCTTTTTTTTTTAACTTATTAAGGTATAATGGACATAGGATAAGTTGCATATATTTAAAGTGTACAATCTGGCAAGTTTTAACATACGTACACACCCATGAAATGGCGACAATAAAAACAATGACTATATCCATTCCTGCCAAAAGTGCCTCATGCCCCTTGGTAATCTATCTCACCTTCATACCCTCATTCCCAGACAAACATTGATCTTCTTCCTATCACTATAGATTAGTCGGCATTTTCTAGAACTTTACATAAAAGAAATTAAACAGCATGAACTATTTTTTGTCTGACTTCTTTCACTAAACATTATTTTAAGATTTATTCCTGTCGTTGAATATATTGCTAGGTCATGCCTTTATATTACTTAGTAGTGTTCTTTGCATGTGTGTGCACATGTGCATGTATCAAAATAATTTCCCCAAGGGCACCTGGGTGGTTCAGTTGGTTAAGCATCTGACACTAGCTCAGGTCATGATCTGGGATCACGTGAGCCCCACATTGGACTCCCCACTCAGTACAGAGTCCGCTTGTTCCTCTCCCTCTGCCCCTCCCCTACACTTGTACTCTTTCTCTCAAATAAATAAAATCTTCTAAATAAATAAATAAATAAAATCCCTCCCCCCCTTAGTGATTTTATTTTTTAAAGTAATCTCTACACCCAACATGGAACTTAAATCCACAATTCTGAGATCAAGAGTTGCATGTTCCACCGACTGAGCCAGCTAGGGGCCCCCAAATAATTTCCCCTTTATAAGATCAAATGTTGCTTTGTATTCTATTGTTTATCTAGTCACCTATGAATGGACATTTGTGTTGTTTCTAGCTTTTGGATATTACAAGTAAAACCATTGTAAGCATTATATATAGGTCTTTGCATCAACAGATAGATGCTTTCTTCTTTCCTGTGGTCATACTTGCTAATGGAGTGATTGGGTCATGTGGTAGATGTGTTTAAATTTTTAAGAAACTGACAAACTTTTCTAAAGTCATTGTATCATTTTATATTCCCACTAGCAGTTAACGAGAGTTCTAGTTACTGTATATTCTCTACAATGCTTAGTATGGTGAGTTTTTAAATTCTAGCCATTCCAGTTGGCATCTTAGAGAGGTTTTAATTTGTATTTCCTCAATAACTAATGATGCTGAGCATTTAAAAATTTTTTATATATTTTTCTTAGTGATTTTTACACCCAAAAAGTGGCTCAAGAGTTATGTGCTCCACCGATGGAGCCAGCCAGGCACCCCTGAGCATTTTTTTCATGTGCTAATTTGCCATCTATATATCTTTTGTGAGATGACTATCCAAATCTTTTGCTCATTTTTTAAAAATTGGATTCTTTGTTTTCAAATAGTTGCATCCTAGAGTTCTTTATATATTATGGGGAAAAAAGTCCTTTATCAGATATGTGATATGCAAACATTATCTCCCAGCCCTGTGGCTTAACAGTGTCTTTCAAAGAGCAGAATTTCTTAATTTTTATCAAGTCCAATTTATCAAGTTTTTTCTCTTGTGGATTATGCTTTTCTTTTCCAGTGTTATATATATATGAAACCTTTTCCTAACCTAAGGTCACAACGATTTTCTTCTATGTGTTCTTCCAGAAGTTTTACATATCTAGATTTTACATTTAGGGCTATGATCCAATTTCAATAAATTTTTATATATGATGTGAGATATAAGTAAGGTTTTTTTTTAACCTTTAAACATATGTATTCCTTTAACCTTTTTAACCTTTAAACATATGTTTTCCATATGTATTTAACCAATTTAAACATATGTATTTCTATTTGTTTTGGCACCATTTGTTGAAAGAACTATTTTTTTTATTGAATTGTCTTTGCATTTTTTGTCAAAATCAATTGACTATGTATGTATGAGTCTATTTATATACTCTCAATTTTTTAGGTACTAGAGGCCCTCCAACTTTTGTTTTCAAGGCTGTTTTGGCTATTCCAGTTACTTTGTATTTCCATTTATTTTAGAAATAGCTATTTTATTTCTTTAAAAAAATGGGATTTTTTTTCCCTAAAGATTTTATATATTTGAGAGAGAGCATGAGAGAGCATGCACATAAGAGACAGCACAAACAGGGGAAAAGACAGAGGGAGAGGGAGAAGCAGGCTCCCTATTGAGTAGACAGCCTGATGCAGGACTCGATCCCAGACCCCAAGATCAAAGACAGTTGTTTAACCAACTGAGCCATCCAGGTGCCCCAGACTGTGGGGATTTTGACTGGAATTATATAGAATGTTTAGATGAATTTGGAAAGAGCTGACACGCTAGCACTGTTGAATCTTCTGATCCATTAACACAGCATATCTCTCATTTTTGTCTCAGTAGCATTTTGTAATTTTAAGTGTATGGACCATGTTCTTCTGAAAACACAACTCTGTCTCAACTCAGGGAGATCTCTAGACTGAGTCTGGATCCTTCCTCCTTGTCCAGTAGCTTAGCTCTCTCCTGGCATTCACTGGAGCAATCAAAGGCTCACCTAATTTGTTTTTTTAAATAAACTCTGCACCCAACCTAGGGCTTGAACTCATGACCCTGAGATCAAGAGCCCCACGCTCTCCTGACTGAGTCTACCAGGCACCCCAAAGGGCTTACTGAATTTGTCTCCTGTCTCTCTGGGATCACTCTCATATATTGCCTGATTTTTAATGTTTGAAAACTGTTGTTTCATATTTTCAGATTTTTTAAAAAAATTTATTGCTGTTTGGTATTTTTTAAAGTGAGATGGTAACTCTGGTTCTTAATACTCCATTTTTTTTCAGAATCAGAAATCTTTTTAATTTTTAATATCAGACTTTCCTCTACTTAGATATTTAGGTAAAATGAATCCAAAGCCACTTTATTGTTAAGATTCCTAGGCCAAATATCTGGCCTGTAACAATACTAAGTGGTCAATTCACCAAACCTGAGAGACAGTATAGTAAAATATATTCAACAACAAGCAGCCCCAAAACATGAAAAAATGCTCACCCTTATTGGTAAGCATCAAAATGAAAACTAAAACCACAGAAAGATGGCATTCAATATTCCCCAGACTGGCAGAAAATTTAAAAGTTGGGTAATACCAAGTATTGAAGAGGTTGTAGAACAATTGAACTTTAACTACTGGTGGAAGTAAAAAAATGGTATAACCACAATAATATACAACTTTGCCTTATCTAGAATCTTAGTCTAGATTCTATAGAAAAGAGAGCTTTAGGCAAAGCTCTGCTCACATGTTACTGGGGAGCACAGTCCCAAGAAGCAGGAAGGAAGGAGACAGAAGGGAAAGCAGAGGGAGTTGCTTCTCTGAGTGACCTACTGGGCTGTTCTGCAGTGGGTAGGGAGAGTGAACTTGCCTGCTGGTTCTCTCTCTCTCTCTCTCCTTCCTCCAGCTCCCCATGGATTCAAGTTTGCCCCATGGGGAACTGACTTCCCTATAGTTTCAGGTTACATGTGGCCTATCTAACAGCTAGAAAGGTAGAGTTCATGGCCAGCATGGCGCCTCATCAGAGTTCGAAGCAGGGAGGAAATTAGGAGCTAGCGGTAGAGGCAGAAACTGCCTGAAGTTGTCTCTGCTGGTGGCAGCTGAGCAAAACTCACCAAGCTGATTGCTGCAGGGACACCAGGACAGAATGTGTAGTCAGATTTCCTGGAGATGGCTGAGAGGTTCTGAACTGCCAGAAAACTGATGTTTGGTATGCCAACACAGGTGAACGTGTGCTAACCACAGGCCCTAGCAGCTGTGCTCTTAGATACTACTTCAGAGACACAAACACACATACAAGGAGATAAGCATAGGGATGCTCATGACAATGTTGGGATTGTTTGTAACGGTCACAAATTGGACTTTTAGAGGCTATGAACGGTCAAAAATTAGAGAAATTGTGGTATATTCATAAAATGGGATAACTGTCCAGCAGTGAAGGTTACCTCCAACTATATACATTAATATGAAGGAATCTCAAAAACATAATGCTAAACAATAACAAAAAAGCAATGCACAAAAGAATATATACATGCTCTGTTAAATAGTATATTACTTCGAGATACATCCTTATCACAAAAGCAGGAACACAGTTAATAACATTTTGGATGGAGGATCCCTGGGTGGCTCAGCGGTTTGGCACCTGCCTTTGGCCCAGGGCGCGGTCCTGGAGTCCCGGGATCGAGTCTCATGTCGGGCTCCCGGCATGGAGCCTGCTTCTCCCTTCTCCTGTGTCTCTGCCTCTCTCTCTCTCTCTCTGTCTGTCTGTCATGAATAAATAAATAAATAAATAAAACAATTTAAGAAAATAAATAACATTTTGGATGGCAGTTACCCCTGGGAATAGTAAGGGGATGCTATTAGTGAGAGCATACCAGAGGCTTCTAAGATAACAAAGGTATTTTATTGTTGAACCTGAGCAGACGTGAGTACTCTTTTTTTCTTTAAATTGTACATATGCATTTTACACATTTTAATATATCATGTATTTTGCATATGTATCTATGCAAGATACTGAGTTAGGAAATGTGGGGTCTAGTCCCTGGTTGGCCTCTAATAATAAGCTATGTAACTTTGAGCAAATTGCTTCATTTCTTCATCAAACAAATATTTTTTAAAGCAATGATATGCCAGTGTGGTGCTGGGCACTAGGATACAATGGTGATCAAAACTGATTATGATTCTTGCCTTGAGGGGCATATGGTCTTTTGGGAGAGTTAGACATTGATCCAATGGAAAATTTCATTTCTGGTAGGAGGAAGATGTTGTGCTAGAAGGTACAACAGGGAGCCTGACCTTGTGTGGGAGCTGAGAAGCCTTCACTGAGGAAGTGGTGGGTGTTAGAACCTCTGAAGTATGAGTAGGAGTTCAACCGGACAAATATGGATAGAAAAAAGGAGTTCTGCCTTGGAGGAGAACATGCTGGGTGTGTGGAACCAAATGAGAGATAGTGTGGTAGGAGAAGAGACTGCAAAGCCAGGCAGGCTTTGAGTGTCTAGGAACATTCCCAGACACTGCATGTGATGATGGACAAGGCAGAAGCAGCCCCTGGTTTCTCAAAAGAAATCTTGTGGAGAGACAGACCACAGCAGAATACATGGCAGCAGAAAGTTCACTAATGGGATCAGATCTATGAAGGAAATAAATAAGGCTAAGATAGACAACTGCTCCAGAAGAAGCGATTCCGGATAGCACCGGCCAGGGGGGCCTTCCTGGAATGTGACATTTAAGCCGAGAACTAAATCACACAGAGGACCTAGCCATGTGAAACTGGGGGCAGCCCCAGAAGAGGATTCTAGGGGAATACATGAAGCATCCCTGTGTGGGAGAAGGATTGTGTTGTGTTTAAGAAAATGAAAGACCAGTGAACAGTGGTGCCAAGGGAGAGTGAAACCAGATGAGACTAGAGAGGTAACCGGCTCAGAGCAAGTGGCACTGCTACCGGTTCTCCTGAGTGATCTTGAGCTCTCTCTTCCAGCAAGGAAATGATGGCAACTTTTGCCTTGGAGTTGTTGGGACAGATAGAATATAGAGGATGACTTGAGAGCATTCAGAGTTGGTTGGATGTGGGACCATGTGGATGGAGTCAGAGGTTTTAAGAATTATCATCATGTTTCAGGGGAATATGACTTATTGCGATAGGAAATCTTATATTTCTTTCCTTCTTTCTTTTAAAATTTTGATTTGTAGTGTTTTTCTGACATTCCACAAAAGGTGTCGAGTAGCCAGTTAAGATAGTGGATTGGTAGCTTGTGAGAGAGGTCTTAGATCGGAGATAGAACTGTGGGACTCAAGAGTGTCTCAGCTTCCTATGGCTGCTGTAACAAAGCATCACAGGCTGAGTGGCTTAAACCACAGAAACTTACTGTCTCACAATTCTGGAGGCTGGAAGCTGAGGTCAAAGCGTCTGCAGGCCTGGTTCCTTCTGAGGGATGTGACGGAGCATCTGTTCCAGGCCTGTCTCCTTGGCTTGTAAGTGGCTATTTTCTGCCCATGTCTTTGTATCATCTTCCTTATGTGTATGTCTGTCTCTCTGTCCAAATTTCCCCTTTCTGTAAGGACAGTCATACTGGAGTAGGGCCCAGGCTAATGACCTCATCATACCTTCATTATCTGAAAGACTGTTTCCAAAGAAGGTCACATTCACAGGTGCTGGGGATTAGGACTCCACATTTTTATGGTGGCACCATTCAACCTGTAGCAGACAATAATGCAGCCTGGGTGAACTTACCTAGGGAGAGCGTGTAGAATAAGACAGAAGAGGGTCAAGGACCAAGCCTAGAAGAACCACATCAGGTAACGGCCAGGTGGAAAAGAGGAACCTGGGAAGGAGAGGGAAGGGCCTTGTTAGAGAGGACAACAAATAGAACATGGCATCACAGAATTCAAAGGAGGAGAGGTTTTATGAGAGAGAGGTGATTAAGAGTTTCACAGGCTGCCAAAAGGTCAAGTATTTTGATGTACATTGAGGACTAAAATATCTCCATTGGATTTCGTAGCACAGGCATTATTGGTGCCCTTTTGTATGAATTTAGGAATAAGAGAGGAACCCAGCTGAAGAAGGATCTGAAGGAAGAGATGAGGCATGTCTTGTATCTTGCTTTAACTGTTCAGGGAGAAATAGGGTAGGGTGGTATAGCCAGAGGCATGTGGGGTCCAGAGAGGAGAGCCCTCCGCTCTAAGTGTAAGACAAAGGAGAAGGGACACATGTAGCCATACATAGGTTTACAGGCATGGCAAGGGACTTAATGGACTTTCTGTCTGATGACATGTATTTTCTCTGAGAAATAGAAAGTGAAGCTGTCTACCAAGCAAGAGGTTGTGATAATTGGGTAGTGGTTGGGAATTTGAGGAGAGTGGAGAAAGTGTGTAGTAGTCACCACAGGACGTGGGAGAATGAGTTGATCAGAGAGATGTCCTTGTTGAAGTTGGCGATCATGAATTTTCTCTTCTTACTTGACTGTGATGCTCACTAGGAGAGCCCACAAACAGATGAAGCAGGGAGTTGAATCCATCTAGTTGAGTGTGATGGGTGAGATGACAGAGGGGTGAGGGGGCTAGGATACTGGCATGGCTGTTGTTTAAGTGATTACCCTTAGATAAGGAGGGCCATGAAGAAAAGAGGGGACTGATGGGTTGGAGAAAGTAGAGGACTTAATGGAGTCCTCTAGAGCATCTCCAGGGAGGTGATAACTGAGCAGGCAATCTATGGGGAAAGGCTATGGAGAAGCTTGCTGAAGAGAACGGGACATAGATTCTGGGAGAGGACAGGTCCAGGATATGACTATGGAAAAGTTGGCAGAATAAAGGAAAAGATCGTGGGAGGTGAGGAGATGAGGGAAATTGAGAGGCCAGCAGTCATTTATAAGACATCACTTAAGGTGATAGTGGAGATGGAGAGGTTGACTGAGCCCCATACCCAGGCTGCAAAGACATGATCCAGTGCAAGCTTGAGGCATGAGCTTCTAAAAAGCAGTGTTAGGGTTTTCTTCCCCCATAACATGAGGTGGTTGTGTCAGAGGAGGTCTGATCACATCCATTTATTTATTCATCTATCCATCCCATAGCTCATCCTATCACCGGACCTAGGATCTAAAAGCATTTCTAAAAATATGTTGTATGAAAATATATTGAATGACAAGAATATAGCAAACTCTGAGTTAGGCTTGCAGTTCCAGACGTAAAAGAAAAAGTCTGTTCTCGGGGTATTTGCAGTCATAGGCAAGCCTGGTGTGTTGAGAAATGGATTGATTCCAATAATGGATCAATGTCACTCTGGATCTGTATTTCATAGAGGAGAGAGTTAACATATTTGGGTGAGAGAGTAGGGGAGCTGGTGATGGCTTTCCCAGGACAGCATTCTGGGCTTGGAAAAACACACGATTGGCCTACATGGCTTGAGGTATGGACAAAAGTGGGATTTGTATTGGTCTTTGGGATTCCTCAATCCATGCCTGTTGGACTGACCTGACTATAAGGATTAGAAGCCAGGGAAGAGTTTCCCCAGTTCCCTCAGGGTCTCCATGAAAGGAGATTGCCCCAAGTCTTGTCTGGCTCGTCTAGGGATGGATTCAGAATCTCAGCATCCCTAGAACCCATCCCGTAGGTGGGGCAAAGCTGTGTTCTCTGACGGAGATTCCTGCCTGATGCTGCTCTGCTTCCCTCATTCTTCAGCCGTGTCCTTAGGAACCCCCGCTTCCCTGTCCTTATAAGTCATAATATACAGGATTGGTACAGCCTTAACGTCACCTGCTGTCCCCTTTAGGAACTGGGTCCCTGTCAGAACCTTTGCTTCTGATGTTCCCAGAAGTGGTGCAGCTAAGTATTTTTCTTTTTTTGCATATGGGGTGACCAGAGAATATCTCTGTCGTTTCTTCTGTTGATTGTCCCTGTGAACTCAGGCCTGGGTGTGTGGCTGGCTCCCTGGCTCCCTGAGGCCATCATGAAGTCTTAAGAAGTACAGCATTTGCAGTAACTCAAAATCCTTTTTGTCTGGTTCTACATCATTCTGTTTATAGCACTCCCCCCCCCCCGCCTCCCCACATTGGTCTATAAATGCAGTGTGTGTGTGTGTGTGTGTGTGTGTGTGTGTGTGTAGATATATAGAGAAGGAGGGGAAGTACCTGTATCAAATAACTCCGGGAAAGGGTTGAATTACTTCATTTTCATGTCTCAGTAACAGACATCTCAAGCTAAGTAAGCATTGCTTCTCAGACACTAGTGACAATTGCATTGCTGGGCCTTGAGGTAACAGCAAGTTTACAAGAGCAGGTTTGGTAAATTAGACTTTAAAAAAGATTGACAGCTTAAATAATGAATGGAACACACAGAGAAAAGACAGTGTTGTGTGTATCTGTGTGACGAACATGAATTAATAGGCTGCTGTGCTAAATATGGAGTAATGTCCTCTTGGGAGGCATGAAGGGACTTGATGATAACAAGTAGCTTTTGAGAAAACCTAAAATTAAAACAATAATAGAGTTAAGATTAGAATCTTCATTATGTAATCAGCTCTTTATATACTGTATTGGTAGTACCCTAACACAGACTGAACTGCATATGATGCATTTCAAAAAACCTTGAATTAAAGCAAAAAATAAATTATTAATAAAATGAAAGGAGAAAGTCTGTGGTTCTTCTGCAAATGCAAAATATTTGCAGAACAATTTCTTTTACATTATTCATCAGCCATTATTCACTATGTTAATGATATCTTAAAATATAGCTTACTTTTTGTTCTATATTTAATTTAATTTATATGTATAATACAATGTTAGAAACATTTTAAAATATATGAATAAAAACACAGTACACATCTGTGCACACAGTACCCATAAAAAGAACCAATATGGTTGAAGCTCCTTCCAGTTCCATTTTCTTCTCTGGCCACCCCATAAATTGTTTTGTATATTTACTGCATATATGAACAATCTATATTACTATTGTTTTTTTAAATATAAAAATTTACTTTTGTCTCCTTTCATATGTCCTGGTGAGCAGTCTGGAGTTCTGGTCTACCTCTGAAGGCTGTTCAGGGACATGGGTTCTTTCCAGGCATGCTATCCTCTCCAAGGCAGAGCCTCTCTGCCTTTGGTAAAGGATTACTGCTTTTTTCTTTTTCTTTTTCTTTTTCTTTTTTTTTCTTTCTTTCTTTCTTTCTTTCTTTCTTTCTTTCTTTCTTTCTTTCCTTCCTTCCTTCCTTCCTTCCTTCTTCCTTCTTCTCTTTCTTTCTTTCTTTCTTTCTTTCTTTCTTTCTTTCTTTCTTTCTTTCTTTCTTTCTTCTTTCTTTCTTTCTTTCTTTCTTTCTTTCTTTCTTTCTTTCTTTCTTCTTTTTCTTTCTTTCTTCCTTTCCTTTCCTTTCCTTTCCTTTCCTTTCCTTTCCTTTCCTTTCCTTTCCTTTCCTTTCCTTTCCTTTCCTTTCTTTCCTTTCCTTTCTTTCCTTCTCTTTCCTTTCTCTTTCCTTTCTCTTTCCTAGGCTCTGTTGCCTAACATGGGACTTGAATTCATAACCCTTAGATCAAGAATCACATGCTCTATTGACTGAGCCAACCAGGTGCCCTGGTAAAGGATTGCTTTCAAAATCTCCAAGTATGGGGGATCCCTGGGTGGTTCAGCGGTTTAGCGCCTGCCTTTGACCCAGGGCGCGATCCTGGAGTCCCGGGATCGAGTCCCACGTCGGGCTCTCGGCATGGAGCCTGCTTCTCCCTCTGCCTGTGTCTCTGCCCCCCCCTAAATAAATAAATAAATAAATAAATAAATAAATAAATCTTTAAAAAATAAAATCTCCAAGTATCATGAACAATATTTGTAAATTACAAAAAGAAGGATGTTATTATACAAATGAAATAAAACCACAAAATATTGCTTTGCTGTCAACTACATAGTTAGGAGTAAAATAGTGACTCCTTATACTGACAGGCTATATGTGCATTTTGAATGCATATCATTTATATCAACATTCAAAGTTTTTAACGTGCCAATTGCTTACTTCTTCCTTATCAAATTGATATAATTTAGGTTGGATTGACATTTATATATTTGTGATTCATGAAATATGGAATCCTGTGCTACAGATAATTTATTTTCAGGCTATGTAGTTCTCCAGGTTTTTGCTTTCTTGACTCACTGGCCATCCAGGAGTGTGGTACTCCCCTTAGGGGAGAAGACTGAACAGTCGGTGAAGAAAAGACTTCCTCCATCATGACTCTGTTCCTTCAGGTGTTTTCCTAGAACTGGTAGAGGCATCATAGAAGACATCATAGAGTCTTCCCTACTACTGGGAAGACTCTGGAAGGATCAAAATACTGTACCAATTAATTAAGTTCCAAGATTATTCTGTTACAAGGGCTGAAAATTTACTTTCCATACTATTTATCATCCCAAATGATGTTCATTCACATTATCCAATGTCAGTTACCAGGGACTCTACAGTGAGCTTAAGCCAACAGTAGGATGAAAAGGGGCACTCAGATAATAAAATATTCCCACCTAGAGATCCCCAAATCAGACTATAAACCTCTTCCCACCATCAGCTTCCCAGGGAGAACTTAGCGCCTACTTTACTTCTTTAGTATTATTATTATTATTATTATTATTATTATTATTATAATCTACTCTAGGTGAGAATAAATCAGAGGAAGTAATTGATAGGCATTTGAAAATGCGTTACAGGGATTCCTGGGTGGCTCAGTGGTTAAGTGCCTGCCTTCAGCCCAGGGCATGATCCTGGAGACCCAGGATCGAGTCCCACATCAGGCTCACTGCATGGAGCCTGCTTCTCCCTCTGCCTATGTCTCTGCCTCTCTCTCTCTCTCATGAATAAATAAATAAAATCTTAAAAAAAAAAAAAGAAAATGTGTTACATTCCCTTTTATATTTCTACCTTTTACTAAATATAAATTATCTTTGCCAACTTGCTTTCAATTTAAAAAACTAAAATTAAAAAAAAAAACCTCTAAAATTTCCTTAAGTAAATAATACCTGGAAAGTCCTTATTTTATAATAACCCTGCTTTTTCTGCTCTCTAGGGGAGGAGTTAAGTGCTAGATGACATAACATTTAATTGTAAAGAAATTCTGTTCTTTGGGGTGCTTGGGCGGCACAGTTGGTTAAGTGGCTGCCTTCAGCTCAGGTCATAATCCTAGAGTCCTGGAATCAAGCCCTGTATCGGGCTCCCTGCTCCATGTGGAGTCTGCTTCTTTCTCCCCTCTGCCTCTGCCTCTGCCTCTGCCTCTGCCTCTCCCCACTGCTTGTCATGTGCAATCTCCTTCTCTCTCTTTCTCTGTCAAATAAATAAATATAAATAAAGTCTTAAGAAAAAAAAAGAAATTCTGTTCTTTGACAATCTGTATACAGTGCTCACATTTTCATATTGTTTTCATTTCTCATATTCTGATAAAGTTGAGTAAATTTAGATGGATGTATGAAACCACATTCTAAAAGATATGCATGTTTAGTAGCAAGCAAGAATCAGGGACCAATTTAGGTGAAATGGACAATTGCCTAGTCTCTCAGACCAAGGAATTAGCTCACAAATAGGGTGCTAGCTCAGGGCTTAGCCGGGGAGGTCCAGAGGCAAGAGTTCAGATTTAAGTATGAAAGATAGAGTACAGTTGACCCTTGAACAATGTTGAGGTTATGGGTACCAACCCCACAGACAGTCTAAAATCTGTGTATGTATAAATTTTGACTCCCCCAAAACTTAACTAGTAGTAGTTAACTGCTAATTGTAGTCACACATTTTACTGTGATATACAATTTACTGAAGAAGATGAACTACTCACCAGAAGATGATTAGCATTACAGGCATTTTAAGCAGCTACCTTTTTTTTTTTTTAAAGATTTTATTTATTTATTCATGAGAGACACAGAGAAAGAGAGAGAGGCAGAGACATAGGCAGAGGAACAGGCTCTTTGCTGGGAGCCTGATGTGGGACTCGATCCCAGACCCTGGGATCATGCCCCTAGCTGAAGGCAGATGCCCAACCGCTGAGCCACCCAGGCATCCCATGTTTTTATTTTTCTTAACTGGAAGTGGTGCCATGTGTAAGTTTTGATAAATTTTAACTTTTTAGAATAGATTCATATATATTATAATAGTAAATGAAAGACTACTATCTACATATATTTTATGCATTCATGACATATCTGACTTTTTAACTTTTTATTTCTAGGCTAAACAGTTTGTGGGTGAGTTCAAAGTGTCACAAATCTCCAAAAAATTTTCCGATCTATTGAAAAAATTTGTATATAAACAGACCCCTGCACCTCAAACCCACATTGATCAAGGGTCAACTGTATCTGCAGATATCAAAAGAACAGTATTTTTATGGGTGCTTGGGAAATATGGAATCAAAGCTGAAAAAGTGCAACTGGATAGCTTTCTTATCTGGTGAAAGAATGAATTCATGTGTTTTGACCACTCTTGGTGTGGGGATGAGGGTAAGATGGAGAAGATTGTAGTTCATGAAACTGTCTTCCAAAGAATCACTCTGAGGAAGAACAGCTGATAAATGTCACATTGAAGGGTCTGAGGACACGCAAAATTTAAAAGGGCATTTTCCAAGGAATGCACATTCTTTCAGATTTGTCAACAAACCTAAACGTTGCCTCTGAGGCACAAGCAGCAGCCTCGGCATTTTTGTCAATAGAGGAGTAGATTCCTTTCTACACACACAGCAACATAACTGACATTTTTTTCTCTCCTTAATAAAGACTTCCACTCCCTTGACCTTTAGAATTGACCTTCTAAGATACAGTCCACCAATTCTTGCATAATTATCACCTGTTCTGCTACACAATTGCCACGCTTGTACTCACATTTCTGGATAGAAGACGTTCAGACCACTTGAGCTGGAAGCACCCATAGGTGCCTTCTACATTCCTTTGGTTTTCACTGTGAGCCACAGAGAAAATATAGCAATTTTGTGAGTAACGATCCATAATTCTGTTAAGTGAGAGGTGAATAATGGACAGAGTAAAAATATATCTGAGAGGATATGAGGGTAAGTTTTTATGTTAGCATCCATTAGGAGTTATGAACTTCTATAAAAATTTTCTTATTCTGAGTGTATCTATGGGCTGACACCCTGAGTCTAGGAGACCCACCAATTCATTAGCAGGTGAATATATAGGGCCTGCCTAGTGTCCTTGAGAATTGCACAAAAGTCTTCTAGGCATTGAGAATGTGATAGAAAAAAAAAAAATCTAGGGGCACCCAGGTGGCTCAGTGGTTGAGCATCTGCCTTTGGCTCAGGGCATGATCCCAGGGTCCTGGGATCGAGTACTGCATCAGGCTCCCTGCAGGGAGCCTGCTTCTTCCTCTGCTTATGTCTCTGCCTCTTTCTCTGTGTCTCTCATGAATAAATAAATAAAACCTTAAAAAAATCTGTAACTGGTATTAGTAAGCAACAATTTCAGACAAATACATGGCAAAATTATTTCCAGTGTGTTCTCACTTCATGTGCTGTGATCTATGAAGAAATGGAAAGAAAGCCAGCATGGAGGGCAGCCAACGAAGGGAGAGTTGGGGTACAGCAGAAGAGCTGGTGGGGCCCCGCGGGCAGGCCTCTGTAGTAACTACTGCTACTCTTACTGCTAGTGCAAAGGGCAGCTGTGCTGTTGAGCACTCACTGTGTGCAGTGCTGATGTGAGCACTTGACAGGGGCCAGTGTTAATCCTCACGATAATGCCATGGCAGGTAGACAGTGACCAGCCCAGGTCACCGCTGTGGGACTGAGTCTCAGGGAGGCCAGCACCTCAGGCAGGGGGGCGCGGGGGCGGGGGGGGGGGCTGGTGGCAGGTGGTGGCAGGAGAACACCCAGAAACATGACCCAAGCCCCTCCCACTTACCCATCGTGCCTGTCAGCTCCCAGTGAGCACTGTGGGTTTTGTTCAAGTGCAGATGGAGCCAGGTCCACAGGGCAGGGAAAGGGATGCTCTTGCTGTGTGATAAACATAAAGCTGCGGCTCAGAAGGACAATGCACAAGGTCCCTGCAGCTCCCACTGTTTCATCATTTTGGACCAGCCTCTCTTCATGCCCACTGCCCCACCCTTGGTGATCTTACTCGCCCACAGCTGGCCTTTCCTTGCAGATCTAGTTGCAATGTCTGCTCCTTCACAGAGCCCTCCCTGCGGCTCCCCTCAGCTCAAAGCACCTGTCCTGCCTTGGCCCCCACCTGTGCTTCTTAAGAGAATCACTTTCTACCTGTAGTTACTGTAGTCATTCTGGTGACCTCTTGCCCAGCTAGAGAAGGGTCCCCTAAAACAATAGGCACATCACCTGTGTAGAGTCCGGACGAATTTTGTTGAGTGGCCTCAGGGAAAAGGGACGGACCCGGCTGGACAACCTCCTCATGTCTTCCTAGGGGGCAGTTGGGACCAGAGCTTGCTCTTTGGGAGGGAGCCTCCTCTGTGTGTGGCATCACAGCTGGGGTTAGGAGTGGGGCCCTGGAACTCAAAATCCTGCTCCTCCGATGACAAGCTGTGCAATCTGGGGAAGTTACTAAGGCTCAGGCTTTTCTCCACTTTAAATTTAGGGGTAATAGTACTATTTGCCTCAGGTGTCGCTGTGAGGATTAAATGAAATTTTATATGTGCTTGATACATAGTAAATCATAATAAACAGCATTTATTCTCATCAGGGTCTGTGTGCACGTGCCACCCCAGAAAGTGCACATTTTACTTCTACTTTAAGCCGTGAAGCATAACTGGGAAGTTCTGCAGGAAAACTGTGGTAGCTGCAGCTAAAAGGCTGCTGTGTGGGCCTGGGCTGCAAAGTAGGGTGGGCGATTAGAGGTGGGGTCACACTTGGGGGAGCTCAGGTGTAGACTGTGTGTCTCCTGACTCTCTTAAAGCAAGGTTAAGATGAGTAGGTTCAAGGAGAGACCAGTATTCCAGACTTCTTTCCTTTTTCTTTTTTTTCCAGACCTCTTTCCTTTTTAGTTTCCTAGTCTGCTGAATGAGAGAAAATGTGGCCCCACACTCTTCCTACTCCTTTCTCATGCTCTCTCTTCCTCTCCTTCCCTGGGTGCTCCCTCCCCCTTTTTTCCATGAGCGCCCCCTCCCCACTCCTCTGATTGCTCCCTTCTCACCCCTTCCCTAAGTGCTCCCTCCCTACCCCTTCCGTGTGTCCCTTCCTCCTCCCCTTTCCTCACACATCCCAGAGAGCTCTTAGTTTTCTTTTTCTGCAGCCTCTACTAAGAAAAACACTTCGTGCCTCCAGCTGATAGGGTGACTTAAAGGCCCAGGAGCCCATGTGGCTGAGCGGGAGGAGAGGTGGCAAGGATACCGTGATGGGACCAGGGGCTGGAGGCTACTCATAAAACAGGATGCAGGGTCGTGTGGCCTCTGGGAACACATGGGAGCACTGGGAAGTGAACCCAAGGAGCACTTTGCTGCAGGTCCCCGAATGGCCAGGCCCTGCCAGAGGCCTGCGGGTTGGGGGGGGGGTGTCACCGCGCAGGTGTGAGCCAGCTTGCTGCCCGCTGCCCAGACTCTGCTTCGGCTCTGTCAGGAGCAGCCGAATACAGGTCTGCGCGTCACAGACATCCCAACCCGGGAGCCAGAGCGGGCCAGCTGGTCTCTTCCTCTTTCTTCTCTGGGCCCTCACGGTCCAGCAGGGCCACCTTCTCTCCCACCATCCCTGCTCCCCTCTTCTACTGCCGGCCTGGATCAGGACTTCCCTTCCTGCTGCGGCGCCACTTCCCATGTCCTTTGATCTTCCTTCTGCGAATATCCCCATCCATCGTCTCCTTCCATTATTTCCTGCCTCGGTCCCTACCCGTGGCTCCCTACCGTGGCCTGCCAAGTGTGTCCCGTGCCGCGTGTCCCATGCCACGTGTCCGGATGCCCAGTTCTCGAGGGACAGCACACTGGCAAACTCCCTCCCTGAGCCTGGGGGGACATCTCCACCTTGAACTCTTTTAGTCTTTTCCCGTTTCCGTCCTGCTGTGATGTGTCTGGACGCCCCAGCAGGCTGACCCCTGCGAGACCTTGAGGTTGCCTTCTTCCCTGGACCTGATCCATGAGCGGGGTCCCCTCCCGGCGCTGCCCGTGCTTGGCCCTGGGTCCGCCAGCTCCAGCCTAGGCTGGGCCCACACTGGGGTGTCTGCTCCCGGCTTCAGTCAGTGCTCAGAGGTCTCACCTGCCCCAGAGGGAGAAGTGGGTGCAACTCCCGGTCCTGGGGCTCTTTCCTCTCCCCGTTCCCGAGGCAATGCCAGCGTGGCTCTCCTGCTCAGTCGTCACATTCCACAGTTGGTCTGGGCCCCAGAGACAGTCCTGGGCTGGAACTTGGCCTTGCTGCCCCTCCCCTGGGCACCATGGTGACCCTGCTGCGGGGGCCTGAGAGTGTGGCTGCTGCCGAGGACAAATCCTGGAGCCACAGAAGAGTCCTGGAATCCTACCACTTCTCCCTCTGCGGGCTGGGTGGTGTCCGTGAGGCATGGGGCTGTCCTACAGCTGGCGGACTCTGCTGGCACACCCACTGGCACCAGGACCCTTAGACTTGTCCAAAACAGACTGATCCTGCCTTGCTTTCTTCTTCAGGCGTGGCTGAAAACACTGGCCTGTAACTTTACTGGGGGAGCAGAGCTCCTGTCTCTAATATCCTGCCTGGCAGAGAACACACTGAGACAGTGGCCTCCTCCTCTGGCCAACACCTGTGCATCCAAGCCTGCCCGGTCGGGGTGGCAAGAGGCAGCCAGTGATGCCGACTGCAGGCCCCGGCCCGGGGCTCCAGGGCTGGCCCTTCCTGCACAAGCAGGTCTGGGAAGGGTCCAGGATGGGCACAAGGAAGGAACTGGCCAGAGCTTATGAAGCCCTGTAGTTTTTCTGCACTAACAGACCCAGAATTCTCAGAGCAGGTGACATCCTCAGGCGTCTTTGACCTTCTTTATACACTTGTAGTGGTGGCTTTCCTGTCCACCTCCTCCTGCCTTCTAGACTGTGAGACTCAGGGACAGGACCTAGTCTTGCCCACCATTGTATCTGAAATAGAACTTAGTGCGGGACTCACTGAGGATAGAGGCCTTGGGTGTCCTGCAGCGACTGCCTGTGGTCGCTGCCTGTGACCAGGGGCCCAGCAGGAAGGTGAGGGACCTGGTCGCTGGCAAGCCATTGCCGAGAAGCCCAGGGTATAACTGGTCAATGATGCAAGATCTGCCCGGGAATCTTGCTGCCTCCACTCTGCATCTCAGCCAGACCCTCCATCATGGGCACCGGGTCTGTGGACCATTCCAGAGCTGGGAACTTTTCTCTGCTTTCAGACCAAAATACATTTAGACTCTGGGTGATGTGGGAAACAATGGCACAAGGAAATGTAGATGAAAGGAATTGTCCCTATAACCTGCAGCCCACCGGCAAGTACTGGAGGCGGGCAGAGTGTCCCGTTCCTCCAGGAAGCTCCCAGCTTCTTAATGTTAATGCCTTACTGGAGAGAAAAACAACCTTGGTTTGACAATAGCCAGGCCTCACATTAGCATATGAAAGCCCTTTTGAAAGTTTCCTTACATTTTCTTCGATCCAACCACAAAGTATATAATCAGTCGCCCCTCCCAATCCCGGGGCAGCAGCTCTTCCTGCCCAAGGGTCCTGCCCCTGTGCTTTAATAAAACCACAATTTTGCACTGAGGTCGTTTCGAGAAGTCTTTCTTGGCTGCCGGCTCTGGACCCCACCAACCTCCCCAAAACATTCCAAAATGGTGTATCATGGGGTGAGGGGAGGGCAGGCCAGCTTGTGGACGAAACTCTCTTGGTCTCCTCTCAGATGCTCCCTGCTGGTCAGTATCTGGAGGAGCCACAGGCCACCTGGCAGTACCTTTGGGGTATCATCTAGGTAACTAGGAGGAGTACAAGGATTATACCTCCTGGGTCTAAGGGTTGAGAGAGACCCCCATATAGGAAATTCTGACAGGCTGCCCTTTGGGACGTCAGGTTAGGACCCCTGAAATTGGCCAAGGTGATCATGGTCATGGCCTTCCAATTTTAGTGGCTCCCGTGGTTCCTTCCTCTCTCTGCCCCTGGCGTCTGTGGCTCACCTATCTCTCGTTACCAGCCCCACAACCCAGGTGTGTGGTAGGAGGCTCTGGTCTCCAAGAGGAGTCCTTGCCATAGCTGCCAGGTCAGTCATCTGTTCCCCCATTTCTACCATGTGATGAGCTACTGCAAAGCCTAGTGGCTCTCAGCATTCATTTAGGGCATGGGTCTGCAGGCCGGGGGTTTACCTGGGCTGGCCCAGGCTCCCTCACCTCGCGGGCGCCCAGCAGGCCGTCAGCTGGACGGATGGTCCAGCTGAGCCAAAGGTCTCTTCTCCAGCAGGCTAGCCTGGACATGTCCTTAGGATGGTGGGCGAGGGGAGAGGTGAGCAAGTCCAAGCCTGCGCTGTGTCCCATGTGTTAGTGCCCCATTGGGCAAAGCCCACACATCTGCCCCAGAACCAGGGTGGGAGGATGGCACAGGGTCACCTGGGAGATGTTGCCAAAGCTTGAGGAACTTTGACCCCAACCACAGACTGAAAGGGGGTGTGAGCCTGGCTTTTCTGAGCAGCACTTGGTGCATTTAGTATGCCCTCCCCATGCATGCTGCTCCGATCCCATGCTCCCCCCTCACAGAATTTCTCCAGGTCCCACTGCCTGCTCCTTGAGTGGGGCTCTCACTTCTATTTGAGTTCCTTGGTTTGCAGAGCATCTCATTCCTTCTACCTGGCCCGTGCCCCTCTGCCTGACCCCCTCAGATGACCATTGTCTGGTCTGTGACTCCACTTGCCTCTTGGCCTCTCGGCTCCAGGCTCTGGAGCACCCGGAAGAGGCAGGGCCACACTTCACCCTGTGCCTTCCCCAGCACCTGAGGACACAGTCCGGTTCCACCCATTCTGATAATGAGGATGAGATATCTACAACCAAGATCATCCTAAAAAATACCTTTTTCTTGGGCAGCTCTGGTAGCCTAGCGGTTTAGTGCCAACTTCAGCCCAGGGCGTGATCCTGGAGACCCGGGATTGAGTCCCACGTCGGGCTCCCTGAGTGGAACCTGCTTCTCCCTCTGCCTATGTCTCTGCCTCTCTCTCTCTGTGTGTGTCTCTCATGAATAAATAAAATCTTAAAAACAAAACAAAACACTTTTTCTTGACCTCGTGTGTTCTTCAAAGTCCCATTTCTTTTTAACTTTCCTTTTAACAATAAAAAACAACAATGGGGCACCTGGATGGCACAGTGCTTAAGCATCTGCCTTTGGCTCAGGTCGTGATCCCTGAGTCCTGGGATTGAGTCCCACATCGATCTCCCCTTGGGGACCCTGCTTCTCTCTCTGCTTATGTCTTTGCCTGTCTCTCTGTGTCTCTCATGAATAAATAAATAAAATCTTAAAAACAGCAACAATAACAAAAGCTTTAAAAGAGTAGTTCACACCTACTTCTTCCACTCCTTATTACCCACTTGCTCCCTGGTTCCCTACAAGTTTTTCTGAGTTTTTTCCCCCTTTTTTTGCCCTAGAAAATACTCGTGAAAGTCAGCAGAGTTCGGAACATCACATGTGGGGTTTTTTTTTTTTAAGATTTTATTTATTTATTCATGAGACACAGAGAGGGGCAGAGACACAGGCAGAGGGAGAAGCAGGCTCCATGCAGGAAGCCTGACGTGGGACTCCATCCCCTGTCTCCACGATCACGCCCTGGACTGAAGCCTGCACTAAACCACTGAGCCACCCAGGCTGCCCATCACATGTGTTTTTTATTTAATTCTTGAAAAACCCTGACAAGACAGGCCTGCATGTTACCACGGCCGTTTCACAGAGGACGAAGTCAAAGCTTGGCCTGAGTCAGGACAGGTGATGGAACATGGGCCTGACCGCAGGGGCTAAGTTTTTAGCCATTATTCTAACCCCGAGTACAGTGCTGGAATGTGTTCAATGTCGGATCCCTCCGAACCCTGGCTGTGCTGAGGGGGGTGTATTCGTTTACTTAGGGCTGCTGGAAACAAGTACCACAAACCGAGGGCTTAGGCAACAGACATTGAGCATCTCACACAATTCTAGAGGCTGCAAGTCTGAGATCGAGGTGTCTGTAGGGCCATGCTCCCTCTGAAGGCTCTAGGGGAGGGTCTGTTCCAGGGTCCTCTCCGGCTTCCAGTAGCATGACTGCAGACTTCACATGGCATTTTCCAGGTGTCCATGTCTATGTCCAGATTCCCCAGTTTATAAGGACATCAGTCATAGTAGATTAAGGCCCACTCTGATGACCTCATCTAAACTAATTGTATCTGTATCAACCCTCTTTCCAAATAAGGTCATGTTCTGAGGTACTGGGGTTTAGGACTTCAACATATGAATATGGGGGTGGGGGTACCAGGTGATCCATGGACAGCCCATAAGCAGACAATGTAGATGGTACCTTCGAGCCCCTCCCCTGATGTACTGAAGGAACATTTGCATTTTAACAAGATGCCCAGGCAATTCCAATGCACATTAAGATGTGAGAAACGCTTGTCTATAACACCTTCCGCAAAGAAGTATGGCAGCATGAAGCAAGATTCTTAGGATGATCCTAATTGTCCAATTTCAGTTAGAAGAGAATTTTAAAGATGGACAAAAACAATGTATACAAAGAGGTTTAGTCCAGGTTATTCCATAGAAATAAAACATTTTTGTGCGGTAAGCATTACTTGCTACCATTTTTAGCTGGAAAATTGTTTGTTTGTTTGTTTTTTTATTGTTCCATTTCAGGTGACATTGGAGTTAAAGTTGCTTTTGTGGGAAATGTTTCCTGAAACCTAAAATGACTTATAACCAAATTTCTGGAACACGACCTATTTGTAAACTTGGAGATTACAGCAAATCAACCATTGAACTCAAGAGCTTACTTAACTATTTTTGTTCAGTATGATAATGGTATTATGTTTATGTAAGAAAATGGGCCCTTCTTGAGATGATATTGTATGATTAAGGGGTGAAGTGGCATGAAGACTGGGATTTGCTTTTTAAAAATCCAGCAAAATGAAAATTAATGGAATGAGTGTAGTGAAATGATGGCTGTTAAATCTGGGTGATGGGTTCATAGAGGGAACTTTCTTTCTTTTTCTTTCTTTTTCTTTCTTCCTTTCCTTCTTTCTTCCTTCCTTCTTTCCTTCTTCTCCTTCCTCCCTCCTTCCTTCCTCCCTCCCTCCCTCCCTCCCTCCCTCTCCTCTCTCTCTCTCTCTTCTTTCTTTCTTTCTTTCTTTCTTTCTTTCTTTCTTTCTTTTCTTTCTTTCTTTCTTTCTCTTTCTTTCCTTGGCTTAAAATCACAGGGCTTGAACTCATGACCCTGAGATCAAGACCTGAGCTGAAATCAGGAGTCAGACACTTTACCCAACTAAGCCACCCAGGTACCCCCATGGAGGGAATTTCAACTCTATTTTTTAGCGTACTTGAACATTTTTTACTATAAAAAAAGTTTAAAAATATAATCATGTAAAGTGTTAAAAATTAATTTTCTCTCAGGTGTTCTTTTGACTGCCATGTCTTTTCAGTTATTTTATTTATTTTTTATTTTTTAAAAATATTTCATTTATTTGTGAGAGAGAGAGAGAGTGAGCATGAGCAGGTAGGAGGGAATGAGGGAGAGGGAGTAGCAGATTCTCCACAGAGTAGCAAGCCCCATGCAAGGCTTGATCCCAGGACGCTGAGATCATGACCTGAGCCAAGGACCGATGGCTTAACAGACTGAGCCACCCAGGTACCCCATCTTCTCAAGTATTTTAGTCACACGATGTTTAACCATCTATTCCTCTGTTTCCTCAGTTTTTTAGTTTGTGACAAACTCATGCAGGTCTTCCTCCCCATGTTGATCATTGTTACTTACTGGCCTCCTTTAGAAGGAAAGACTGCTTGGTTTAGTGTGGGACAGATGAAAGGAAATAATTACCCTGCTGGCTGAAGTTGTAATCTACACACATTGTGTTAGCCTCCTACCATCCCCCTTTCTGGTGCTTTTATGACTCTGGATTTTAGTGGTAAGAACAACAATAATTTCTCAATAGAGCAAGACATGATATTTCTAAACAATGACCTAATATGAGTTTTAACAAGACCGGCCTTGGAAGAAGAAAATCTACTATGATGAATGCTTACTCCAAAACTGATGCATGGAGTTATTAAATGTTTCTTTTTTTTTTTTTCCTTTTCTTCCTTCCTTCCTTCCTTGAGTAAGCTCAATACCCAGCATGGTGCCCAACATGGGGCTTGAATTCACCACCCAAGATCAAGACCCGAGTGGATATCAAGAGTTGATTGCTAACCAGCTGAGCCACCCAGGCTCCCATTAAATGTTTCTTTTAAAAAGTATTCTGAGAATGTCAGTTAAAGCCTTACCAGGTTACCTTTCCCTGCCAGGTACCAGATGGACTGGACACGTTAAGAAAACTCTTCACAGTGCGGATCAATAAACACGGAATTTCAGAGATAATGCCCAGCTTCCCAGCTCATTTCTTTCCCTGAGGTCCCTTCTCCCCCAGAGGGTGATTTATCAATAGCACAAATCTGACCGTGTCAGGGCGGCTGACGATCTTCAGGATGGGTTCTAAACCCCCAAGCAAGCCATCTGAATCTGTCTAGCTCTTCAGCCGCACTTGTTGCCACCCCCTGCTGCTCGGGCTTCTGCTCTGATCATTGTTAATCACTTGTGGTTCTCAGCAGCCACCTCCCCACACAGCAGCAGCACAGGAACCACCTCCTACACCTGTAGCCTCTAAGTCCTTCCTCCCAAACTTCCCCCCGCCCCCAGGCAGTCCTCTTGGTCCCCGATGCCCGATGCCCTGGCTCCTTCATCAGCCTTCACAGGTGCCACCTCTCCCAGGATGGTTTTCTTGAGTACCCCTTGGATCATGAATTTTGGCTAGCAAACCTTCTAGAGTCCCCATCATGACAAAATCTAAATAATTAAAACAAAGTTAATTTTACTTAGAAATAATTTACCGGGCAGCCCAGTGGCTCAGCAGTTTAGCGCCGCCTTCAGTCCAGGGCGTGATCCTGGAGACCTGGGATCGAGTCCCACGTCGGGCTCCCTGCATGGAGCCTGCTTCTCCCTCTGTGTCTCTGCCTCTGTCTCTCTCTCTCTGTGTCTCTCATGAATAAATAAAATCTTTTTTTTTTTTAAATCTTAACAACTACAACAACAACAGCAACAACAAATAATTTACCGTCTAGAAGGGATACTTCCATCATTTAGTGAGACTTTATCATGAAGCCAAAGCACAGTTTTGTGTTCCCTACACCCCCTGAGTGCTGGCTTCCTCTTCCCATGTGGAGGCAGAGTTGAT
This sequence comes from Nyctereutes procyonoides, assembly GCF_905146905.1. NCBI lineage: Eukaryota > Metazoa > Chordata > Mammalia > Carnivora > Canidae > Nyctereutes > Nyctereutes procyonoides. The sequence continues at coordinate 5,649,022 of NW_026575033.1, read as the reverse complement.
GGTGCTCTGTTCTCTGATGGCACCTGTAACCCCAGCCCTATGGTGATGTGGCGGGTGTAGGGTGTGTGTGTTAGGACGTGGTGGCCATGGTGACAAGTGTCTGGGTTCTGAGCCCTACAGTAAAATAGTAGGAGCCCCAATCCAAGCTCTTCTGCCCCCTGGCAGGATTTGAGACACTTGGTGCATTTTCCCCAGATGTTCTTACAGTCTGTCAATCGTTGGGCTTGGCTTGTGGCTTTATCCTTCTACTCTGCTCCTGGTGATTTCTCCTGATTGGTCAGGCTGAGGCCAGTATGATTTGGGAGTGCTCCTCCTTTGGCAGGACTCTAGTAGCTCTGAAGGGCAGTAGCTGCCCTTCCTGAGCTGGGATGGCTGTTTCCCAGCAGTTTCAGTTCTCATCAGTGTCCGGTTGGAAATTCTTCCCATTTTTGACAGCACCCTGCATGTTGCACTAATTCTATTTTTATTATGTTTTATTTATTTATTTGAGAGAGAGAGAGAGAGAAAGAGAGAGAGAGCATGAATGGGTGGGGGGGCAGAAGGAGAGAGAGAGAAGCAGACCCCCTGCTGAACAGGGAGCCCTTTGCTGGGTTGGATCCCAGGACCCCGGGATCATGACCTGAGCTGAAGGCAGATGCTTCACTAACCCAGGCACCCCTGCACTAATTTATTTAATGGCTTTCAGCTTTCTTGAGTTCTTGCTGAAAGAACTTGGAACATCTATCCTTCAATAGCAGGGAGAGAAAGTGATACAAACTACACTCATACCATTGAGCCTAAAATTGCCTTCCCATTCCTACAACCAAGGTGTCATTGGGCTGACCTTGACACCACTGATGCTACCAGAGCCGACTCCCTTTCCCAGGAACCTATGCATAACCCAAGAGCCTGAGCACCCTCTACCAGCTCCCTTCCTCCCTTGCTCTTACCCTCTGAGCCATTGTGCCTCTAGTATTCTCTCTTCCAAAAGTTTTATTGCCTCCTTGTTCAGAGAGTAGCCCTATAGGATACTCCAGAATATGGAGTACGCAGTTTGCCACATAGTTCCAGCAATAGGGTGGAGGTTCTGTTCCCACCCTGCCTGGACCCCCAGCATGGGAATAAAGACATGATAAGTCACGTGGGTGCAGAGATTGCCGGCCTCATTCATACCTATGTTGTTCCCACCCCGACCCAGGGCCAGCATTCACTAAATATGTGTTAGCTTGGTGAACGAAAGAGCGAACAGCTCTCTATTCACCCAGATGGTATGATGATCATAAATTAACATGAACCTAACTAAGAAGTGGCGGGCAACATCCAGGAAAGGGTGGTTTCTGGAGGTAAGAGATGGTGATGAGCTCAGGACGTATGGAATGAGGCCATAGGGACTGGGGATCAGAAATTCTTTACAGACGTTGAGCCAAGTAGTGAGCCAGGGGAGAGAGTCTAATAAATATCTATGCAGGAACAAGGATTCCTGAGAAAGTGTCCAGTTTTTAGCCATGGAGAGCAGATCCCCAAAATAACTATACTTTTGCATATGTTTACAAGTGCCAAGCCCTGCTCTAAGCCCTTTCTATACATTAATTCACATAGTTTTCACTCAATTCTGCTTCAAGCCAGGCAGAGAGGTTACATAATTGCTGTGGGTCCTGCAGCAAGAAATGGTGGGATTTGACCCTATGTGCTCTGACTTTGAGTCCATGCACTTAACCATCAAATCCATTGATCTTGAAACCCAGCGCTTTCAGTTATAAAATAACACAGTCAGAACCATGAGGCCGCTGCACAATCCAAGTATGTTGGGTAGAACATGTCATTTTCTCAATGCTATTAAAATCTGCTATTAAGGCCACTGGAGATGTATGTGTGTATATGTAAATGTATACATGTATGTATGTGTATATATTTTTTTCTTTATACATTTTTTTTCAGGTCAAATAGAGATCTAACATCCAAATTTAACTTCAAACAATCTTTCACACATCTGTGTGCTAACAGCACATCTTTTCCTTCTTTTCCAGGACTTGTCCTTACGAGTCTCCAGTGCTCCAAACCTGGTAAGAAGGGCTTCCATTCCTGTCCCCTCCCCTACCCCACTATCTCTTCTACACTTCTGGAGACTCAGACTGACAGCTTTATGCTTTTCTTGACTTTCAACATTCACCTTCTATCAAAGCCTTTGAGTGACATCTTCCTTTTTGAGGTTGGCCTCCTCTTCCTATAATTAGGAATTATACCATAAATGAACTTTATTAATCTGCAGTATTGGTACCAAATATTCTGCTCTTGTGGCCAATCCATCTGTAGGCAAACTTTGGGATGATTTTATTTTGTAAGCAAAGGCAAATGAGTCACCTCACATCAGTGGAGAGTCAAACATGAGATTTCTCACATTTTTAGGATATTTTATTGTGATAAATAACCTGGGAGTGTTTTGGGGCTCTTTGTTTTTTATTGGATGGATATACACTTAGGGTTTAACACATTTTAGTATACACGTCCATGTATATAACATATTCATGTCTTCTTACAAATTAAGTTGTATTAACAACCACCTCATGATTGTAAGGCCAAAATGTCTTTTCTGATGGACAGATAGAAATGTTACAAAAGATCATGTTTTTCATCTCAGCATTGCTTATAGCCATAATTTACCCATTGAGGTTAACTAAAGACTAAAAAAGAATCTAAGGAAGGCCGTTTAGGTCTTGAATGAAATATCTTTTTATACTCCTTATTCTCCAACTGAAGTAGATGAAAGCTTATGGAAAGCTTTAGCTGAGCTAGGCAATACATAATTTAGGAAATCCAATTTGAGATTACATCCACATGTCAGAAACCCAATGATGTCAATCCATTAGTAGACAAGTAGATGATAAGTAAGGTGCAACTTATTAGCTAGGTGATCAGATGGCTGGGTTGAAGTTCATTGATTTCGCGCACCATCAACCTTACCTGACATTTTGCCATTTACTATTGACCTGAAATAAAGGCTATTTTAAACATATTTTGCTTACTTGATGAATTTTTAAAATTTTTTAGCTATTTGTGTTTGTGGAAAAATTACATAATGGGATTTGGGTTCCAAAATTTTTGCTTATTAAGTGGATAGATTATCACATACTTTTTAAATATCTTACTTCAAAATCATTTGGTGTACATTCAGATGAAGAGAAATTATGATAAACTCTTAAAAATTTACTCAGCCTGTTTTATAATGTTTTTAATATTTAGGATGAAGGAGAATATTGAAGCATCCCTGACCAGGTGGATTTCAGTGGGCATATTATAATTTGGGTGATACTCAGGGAAGGTGAATGTGTTTCTAAAGAAGGAGGAGCCCCAAAGATATATGATTTTTATTAATGACAGAGAAAAATAGTATACATTTTTATAACATACTGTAGAAAAACTACAAATTTAATAGCAATAGAACTAGGTACAATTTCTACGTGTTTTTTGTTTTGTTTTGCTTTTTTGGTAAACTTGTGATTTTAAAAAATCTCTTACCTAGCAATAATTTATGTGTATTTTAAAGCATTTTTAAAGTCACACGCTAAAGGATGATCTAACTTACAATGCAATACATGTGTTCTCCTCTTTTATCTTGTGCTTCCTTCCCAATTAGAATAAATATCATTGATGAAAATGCTTTGCTGAAGTCAGATTTTATACAAAAATACAATCACAGAAGGGAAACCATCAAACTGTTCACAGAACTTATGTTGCTTGGAATTAATTGTTGGAATCCTAGACAACAATGGGAACCCAAAGGGAAAGAGACAGTCTGTATACAAGAAAAGCTTCTGTTAAATAGATGTTTTAATTTCTCAAACGAGGTCATGTTAGCAATGACAGATGGAGACTTCAGTGATGCCCCTTTCTTTCTTCTCTTCCGCTCTGGAACCAGGGAGGACTGGGGGAGGTTAGGATCCCCACCCCTTTGTCCCTGGAGTCCTTCTGGAGAGCCTTCTGGCCAGCTGGAGCTCTTTGTGTGCTGCCAGAATTCAGACACTTTATCTTTACTGAAGCTTAGCCTCTCACCGTGTGATGCGCTTCGCTGAGGCAGGCTGCTCCTTAGGAAGCCCACCACAGAGCGTGGAGACCCACCCACAGCCAGACCTTGACCTCCTCTGTCACTTTTCCCTTTATGGCAGCAACGCCCTGGGATCTTAGGCATGGTGGCTTGAAGGATTTGGACCTCGTTAAGTGCTGTACTTTTGAATTTAAGGTTTTGCAATTTTACTTGGTCCCTTGTTTTAAATTGTTCCATTGCAAACAGAGCATTTGATTGTATAGTTACAATGCTTGAGCTTTTAAACTTATTTGTCATTGATACTGTTCCAAATTTTGGAAAAAGCAAAAATAGAATGTTCTATATTGTCACTGAGTTCCAAGGTATGTTCATTCTCGTGTAATGAAAAAACATATGTGACTTTCTGAAAACTTGCTTTTAAACCTTAATCAAATATTTATTAACATTTAAATTAAAATATGTTAATTTTTAAAAGCAGGTTTATAGTCATTTGAGATGGAAACCATTGACCAATAACTGTCTCTATTTATTCTTCACATAAAAATGACACCTTTATGTCAAATAAAATTTACCATTCGGTGGTAACTAACTTTTTTAAAAAAGATTTTATTAGGGGATCCCTGGGTGGCTCGGTGGTTTAGCACCTGCCTTCGGCCCAGGGTGTGATCCTGGAGTCCCGGGATCGAGTCTCGAGTCGGGCTCCCTGCATGGACCCTGCTTCTCCCTCTGCTTGTGTCACTGCCTCTCTCTCTCTCTCTCTCTCTCTCTCTCTCTCTCTTTCTCTCTCTCCCCCTCCCACCCCGTGTCTCTATGAATAATAAATAAATAAATCTTAAAAAAAAGATTTTATTAATTTATTTGAGAGAGAGAGAGAGAGAGAGAGAGAGAGAGAGAGAGAGAGAGAGAGAGAGCACAAGTAGGCAGGGCGGCAGGCAGAGGGAGCAGGAGTCTTCCCAACTATCAGGGAGCCCAACACAGAGCTCCATCCCAGGACCCCAGGATCATGACCTGAATCAAAGGCAAATGCTTAACTGACTGAGTCATCTAGGTGCCCCCGTGATAATTAACTTTTAACATCAAAACTTAAATTGATTGAGAAACACTTCAAATGAAAATTCTAAAAATAAAATGAAATTCTGTTTTAACTCTGGAGGCCAGCAAGCTCAATTTCCCACAGAGGCCACGAGAGGGAGCTGTTGAATCTTAAACTAAATATATTTGAATTTCAACAAACCTTTGGGTAAACTACCCAGATAATCTGGGCTAAACAATGTAATGCATTGTAATAAGCGGTAGCACGGTTTCCATTCCTATTAGGACAAAATTTATGCCTATAATTAAGAGGTACTGCAGTTAAATTAGATGAATACTTTGAGACATGTTGTTCATAAGTCACTCTCTTTTAAAAGGGGATATAAAGAATTCAAATGGTTCATGAGCATATGTGTATGTCTGGGTATGTGCACTTGCATGATGATATTAGAACATAATATATAAGAACCATAAGAAAGAAACAAAGTACCATGAGTTTCAAAACAGAGAACTGGCATCCTGCAAGGTGGGTTGGAGAAGGTGGCATTTAAGGATGCACAGAGGGGTACCCCGGGGGTGTGACAATAGGAAATGGGGAAATATGCTAAGCGCAGAATATAGCATAAATGAAGGAACTTAGGAGAAGCCTGAAAATTCCCATTTGCTTGAAGCTTCAGTTATGTAAAGGTAATTAAAGGAATATCAAGCAGGAAAGGCAGGTCAGGATGCATTGTGAACCCATGTAAATAAATACTGGAGGACTTATTTGTACCTAATTACTCTGAATGTCAAAGTGTGACCAAAGGAACTCTTAGCCTGCACATGCTAACACTATTAAATGCTATAGTGTTCACTGTTAATTAGGCATTATTCATCAAATATCTCTTGAGCACATACTAGACATAAGTTCTTAGAAAATATTTTTTAAAAAGATTTATTTATTTATTTGGGGTGGGGGAGAGGGCAGAAGGAGAGAGAATCTCAAGCAGACTCCCTCCTGAGTGCGAGCCTGATGCAGCTCTTGATCTCCTGTCCTGAGATCATGACCTGAAGAGAAATTAAGAGCCAACTAAGCTATCTAGGCACCCCAAGTTCTTAGAAAATCTTAATAGTTTTTAATTACAGTATTCTGAACCTGCTAAAGCATTTGTAAATTTTTTAAAAGTCATTGAAAGTGATCTTCTTTTGAAAAATGGTTAATAGAAACTTCTATATTTATTAAGACAGAAATGACTGCTTCTTAGAGTACTGTGGTATCTTTAAAAATCCAAAATAAGAAATTTTTTTTTAAGAGTTAAAACAAAACAGAAACTATCTACAGGAAGTGGGATGAATTTCATTCTGAAGTTTTCTGACCGCCAGTGCAAGGCAGGCAATCCTGTGGTCCACGTTGTTTGCATTTGATGAATCCATCTGCCGAATTAGAAGTTTTCCTGGAATTAAACTCCAGCAAAAATTTATAGTGTAGGCTGCTATATTAAAAGAACATTTAATAGTATGCCAGACAATAACTTCAGCTGTTTCTAAAAATCATATAGAGGTTGTTCAATCACCCTTGGATCCTCTATAAAGGTAGATGTTAAGGCATAACTGAAGTAATTCATTTCTCTGGAAAGTAGAGATAACATGGTCCTGATAGCTTGCTTAGATTGTCTAATTTAGAGAGAAAATTAGGTAATAACAAGTGATGTCTTATAGTGTGATAGGTGGAATAATTCCATGCCTACCCCCAAAGTTGTCCTTGCCCTAATCCTTGGAACCTAAATATACTACTTTGTATGGCAAAGAGTGCTAGAACAAAGATCCTGGATTATCCAGTGGACCCAATGAATCACAAGGGTCCTTAAAAGGGGGGAGAGGGAAGAAGAGTAGGTCAGGGGAATTCTGTGTGAGGACTTGATCTGACATTGCTAGGTTTGCAGGTAGAGGAAGAACCAGGAGCCCAGGAATGTGGGTGGCTTCTAGAAGCTGGAAAAGGCAAGAATATAGATTCTTCCCTAGAGCCTCCAGTAAAGAATGCAGCCCTGCTGACATGTTAATTTTAGCTCTGTTGGGCTTTTAACCCACAGGGCTGTAGGTGACAAATCTGTGTTCAAGCTACCAAGTTTGTGATAATTTATTACAGCAGCAATAGGAACTAATATATATAGACCCTCTCTAATATCACAGTCAGTTCATGATAAAAATCCCCTGATTACCTGTCATGTAGATATCTCATGTTAGTACATGTGAGCTGTGAGCTTCACTTACTAGGATTGAGGGGATGAAAATGGCCAACATGTGGGAAAGATTTGTGAATCATATGCTATGCAGGTTTATAAATCTGAACAGTCCATGTCATGACACATTAGCAGGAGGGGTGGCCAAGAGAGAGTGATCAGATGTACCTTAGACTAGACTTCATCCATGTATCTATAATTTGCCAAATCATTTGCCAATCATCTCCCTAAGATTCTTCAAATCATGGGAGTTGGAAAGCTGAAGTCTGGAGATTTTCAGACCTTGGAAGGTGCTTAAATATTTACTGAATGGATGGATGGATGGATGAATGGCTGGATGGCTAGAAGGTAAAGGCTAGGAGGATGAACAGGTAAAGACGAACCAGGCTGTTGGCTAAAGAAGAAACACTACTTTATTCTCCTGGGTTGTGGTTGGGTCGATAAGACCAGCCACATACATGAACAGAGAGTCCTATCTGGAAAGTTAGTGACCTGGTGCCCCTGAGTCCTCTGCCACTGGAGATCTGGTGGCTGCACAACACCATTCCTACAGAACAGCAGACACAGTAGCTACTGTGTTATCATTAAGTATTGAATGCTGACTATGTGCTATACAGTAAGTTCTTTTTCAACATTTTTCATGTTTTTATAAATATTTGGTAATGCAAAAGAATACTTGTGTGTGTTATAATGCATAATAATAGACTGAACATCTGGACCCCTGCATATATATTAAGAGATAGAACATTATGTTTATAATGTTCTATAATAATATATAGTATATAAAATGATATAATACAATAGAGTTCCCTGTGTGTTAGTCCTTGATTATGCACCCTGTCTTCTCTCAAAAGATAGTATTCCAAAAATTGGTTTTTAAATTTTTTTTATTTTTATTTTTTTAAATTTTAGTATAGTGTACAGTGTTATTTAAGTTTCAAATGTACAATATAGTAATTCAACAATTCTGTATATTATTCTGTTCTTATCAAGATAAGTGCATCTTACCCTATCACCTATTTTGCCCATTGTCCCACCCACCTCCCCTCTGGTGACCACCAGCCTGTTCTCCATAGTTAAGAGTCTATTTCATGTTTGTCTCTTTCTGTGTTTCTTTTGTTTCTTAAATTCTACATATGAGTGAATTCATATGGTATTTGTATTTCTCTATTTCACTTAGATCTATCCATGTTGTTGCAAATGGCAAGATTTTTATTTTTTATGACTAATAGTCCATTGTTTATATATAACCGAATCTTCTTTATCCATTCATCTATTGATGGACACTCAGGTTGCTTCCATTATTTGGCTATTGTGAATAATATGACTACAAACACAGGAGTGGATGTATCTTTTCAAATTAGTGTTTTTGTATTCTTTGGGTAGATCTTGTAGTGGAATTATTGGATCATAGGGTAATTCTATTTTTAATTTTTTGAGGAACCTCCATATTGTTTTCCACAGCAGCTGCACCAGTTTGCACTCCCACCAACAGTGGAGGAGGGTTCCTTTTTCTCCACATGTTCCCCAACACTTGTTTTTTATGTTTTCAATTTTAGCCATTCTCACAGGTGTGAAGTGATACCTCATTGCGTGTTTTTTTTTTTTTTCATTGTGGTTTTGATGTGCATTTCCTTGATGGTGAGTGATGCTGAGTATCTTTTCAGGTGTCTGTTGGCCATCTGTATATCTTTGGAGAAATGCCTTCTGTCCATTTTTAGTTGGATTATTTGTTTTTTTGGTGTTGAGTTGAATAAATTCTTTATATATTTTGGATACTAACTCCTTATTGGATATATCATTTGCAAATATCTTCTCCCATTTCTGAATATTGTTTTCAATTCTCTTCTCTTTGTTGTTTTACCATAAATACATATGCCCCTAAGGGAGAGAGAGAGAGAGATTGAGAATGTGCACATAAGTTGGGGGATGGTTTGCAGAGTGAGAGGGAGAGTCTTAAGCAGGCTCCGTGCCCAGTGCAGAGCCTGATGCAGGGTTCAATCTCATGACTCTGAGATCATGACCTGAGCTGAAATCAAGAGTTGGTTGTTTAACCAACTGAGCTACCCAGGCCCCTCAATTGTTGCTTATTTTTAAAAATTTTATTAAAATGGTATCATAGTGTATGCATTCTCCTTCTCATTGCTCTTTCATTCATCATACTGATTCTTGAGGTAATAATGTATGCATTTTCTCTGCTCTAAAGTATTTCACTGTACTTATATCCCAAAATGTATGTGTATGTATCCATATTATCTTATGAATAAACATTTGAGTTGTTTCCAGTCTTAACCGTTGCAGACACGCTTCTATGAATATTCTGTACAGGTCTCCCAGAATCCATATACAAATTTCTTTAGGACATACATTTAGAAGTTGTTGGATCAAAAAAAAAAGTTGTTGTTGGATCATAGTGGAGCTATATGTTCAAATTTTTTTTTAAGATTTTATTTACTTATTCATGAGAGACACACAGAGAGAGGCAGAGACATAGGCAGAGGGAGGAGTAAACTCCTCTTAGGTAGCCAGTTGTGGGACTCTATCCTAGACCCTGGAATCACACCCTGAGCAAAAGGCAGATGCTCAACTGCTGAGTCACCCAGGCATCCCTATATGTTCAACTTTTAAATATTTTATATATTTATTCATGAGAGAGAGAGACACACACACACACACACACAGAGGCAGAAACACAGACAGAGGGAGAAGCAGGCTTCCCAAGGGGAACCTGATGTGGGACTCAGTCCCCAGACCTGGAATCACGGCCTGAGCCGAAAGCAGATGCTCAACCACTGAGCCACCCAGCCATCCCCCTATATTCAACTTTTAAAAAGCATCCTAAATCCTTTCCCAGAGTAGTTGTACAAATTATACATAAAACCAGTGATTGGTGCAATTTCTTTTTGCTCTAAATCCTTATTAAAGTCAATATTTTCAGTTTTCAAATTTCTGTAATTGAATGGGATACAAAATTATATCTCACTATGATTTAAATTTTCCTTTTTGTGAATTCTAATAAAGTTGATTATCTTTTTATCTTTTCTTTCTTTCTTTCTTTCTTTCTTTCTTTCTTTCTTTCTTTCCTTCCTTCCTTCCTTCCTTCCTTCCTTCCTTCCTTCCTTCCTTTTTAAGATTTTGTGTTTATGTAATCTCAACAACCCTTTGTGAGGCTCAAACTCACAACACGGGATCAAGAGTTGCACACTCCACTGAGCCAGCCAGGTGCCCCAGCATCTTCTCATAATTATTAGCCATTTACATTTCTTTCCAATAAAATATCTGATCATATATTTTGTCCCTTTTTAAAAAAAAATTGGCTTACTTTATATATTTTGGGTACTAATTCATTGTTAGTTATATAGGTTCCAAACATCTTCTCCCTAACGTGTGACTTATTATTTCATCTATTTTTATGGCAAAACAGAAGTTTCAGAACAGAAGTTCTTTTTTTTTTTTTAAGATTTTATTTATTTATTCATGAGAGAGAGAGAGAGAGAGAGAGAGAGAGAGAGAGAGGTGGAGACACAGGCAGAGAGAGAAGCAGGCTCCATGCAGGGAGCCCGTCATGGGACTCGATCCTGGGTCTCCAGGATCACACCCTGGGCTGAAAGCGGCGCTAAACTGCCGAGCCACCCGGGCTGCCCAGAACAGAAGTTTTTAATGTATTCATTCTTTTTCCTTTTATGATTAATGCTTTTTGTGACTTAAGAAGTTCTTTCCTATCCCAAAATCATATAGTCTCCTCCAAATACCCTTTTAAAGTTTGAAGTTTTATGTCTTTAATATTAAGGGCACCATGAATTATTATTCATGGGTGCGGGGGAAGGAAGTATAAGGTGAAGTAGAGCTCCTCTCCTATCTCACAGGTCTGTTTCAATATTATTTACTCTTTTTTTCTGTTCTGTTTGAGTTTGGTTAAGATAGAATTATTTGATCCTTTACTGTTTAGTAAAATTGTTTATAATAGTGTGTGTAGAAATTGGTGACAAAACTACTGTTTTTTTATAGGAAGGTTTTATTTTTTATTTTTTAAAGATTTTAGTTATTTATTCATGAGACACACACACACACAGAGAGAGAGAAAGAGAAAGAGAGAGAGAGAGGCAGAGACACAGACAGAGGGAGAAGCAGGCTGCATGCAGGGAGCCTGACATGGGACTTAATCCCAGGTCTCCAGGATCACACCCTGGGCTGAAGGCAGCGCTAAACGGCTGAGCCACCCAGGCTACCCTGAACTTCAGCTCTTATCTTTAGAATAACACTTGGTCAAAAGTAGACAAGTGCTCCCCCTGACTCACACCTTCTTCTTTCTCTTCCTTTTCTTAAACTTCACATAGCTATCAAACATCAAAAACTCTGATAAAAATATTTTTGTTATAATTCAATTTTAGTTGTTTCTACTTTCCATTATACTGTTTCTTTGATACATGAATTATTTATATTTTATAATTTCTGAATATATGAGAGGATTTTTTTTAGCATTTTAAAAATTGATTTATCATGTAAGTATAGTGTGATCAGAAAACGTGGTCTATTTGACAACAACTTTTCAAAATTTGCAAGACCTGATATATGGTCTAATGTGTTTTTATAAATATTTTTTTGTTTTGCTTTGTGTTTATTCTCACAGGTTAGACTATTAATACTATCTTATACTATTGATAATTGTTTAGATTTACTTACATAGTTACCCCTTTCTTCACTCATCATTCCTTTTTGTATCTGGGCTTATTTTCTTCCTCCTGTGGTAAATTCTTCTAAAAGTCTTTAGGGACAGTCTCTTGTTGGTATACAGTTCCCAATTTATCAGAATGTATCTGTTTATCTGAAAATGTTTCTATTTTGTCATAGTTCTTAAAAGATAGTTTTGCTGGATGTATAATTCTAGATTGATAGTTGTATTTCTCCTAGTACCTTATAAATGATATTCTTCAGAGTTCCGTGGTTGCAACTGTGAAGTCAATTGACTGTCTAATTAGATATAAGGTAGTATCTTTTTCATTGGCTGCTTTTGATTCTTTTTGTGTGTGTGTGCATGGCTTTGGTGTTCTTTGGTTTTTTAGTAATGTTTGTTTATTTTTTTAAAGTGATCTTGCTTGGTATTCTTTATAATTCTCAATTCTGAGGATTTATCAATCCTCAAAACTACTATCAGTTTTGGAAAATTTGATCTCCTCTCCTTTTGGAAATTTAACTGAATGTTGGTTCTTCTTCCTCAAGTTTTGGTATTCTTTACTTACCCATCATATTTTTCTTTCTTTTTCTCTGTGTTGGATCCGGATGCTAAATCATTGATTTTTTATTCAATCATGTCTAATCTTCTTTGAGGTTTTTGTTTCAATAATTATATTTACTTTAGAGGTTTATTTTTATATTTCTGGTTTTAAAATTCTTCTTGCTCATGGTTTCAATTCCTCTTTTATTTCTGTAAACAATTTATTTTCTATATCTGATCATTCCTATATCTAAAGTCCTGGTGAATCTATTCCATTATTTTTTTTCCTGTGGTTCTTTGTTTCCTTATATATATATTTTTATTATAATCTTATATTTGTTTGAGATCTATTTGTAGCACACCTGGGTGGTTCAGTGGTTGAGTGTGTCTGCCTTTAGCTCGGATCTTGATCCTGTGGTCCTGAGATCAAGTCCCACATCGGGCTCCCTGTTCAGTGGGGTGTCAGCTTCTCCCTCTGCCTGTGTCTCTGCTTCTCTCTGTGTGTCTCATGAATAAATAAATAAAATCTTTAAAGAAAATCTATTCGTGAGAATGTTTTAAGGCCTGAGGTAAAGATACATTTTTACAGAAGTAAAAATACATTTTTACAGGAAGAGACTTTTTGTTTGCTTTTACCAACCACCTAGGGATACCACAGAATTTATCTATTTAATATAAATATTTTAACTTACAGTTTATAGACAGATAATGTGAATTTAGGACCCAAATCCATATTAGGTCTGGCAAATAGCCATGGAGTCTCAAAGGTAGTGTTATCATAAAACATACAGGATGACTTGTTAAATTTGAATTTCAATAAATAATAAATATATTAGCAGTATATATTATTTATATAAAATAAATAGACTTTAGTCTTTAGAGTAACTTTGGGTTTATAGCAAAATTGAGCATCAACCATAGGGTTTTCACATACCCCTCCTCCCCATACTCACACAGTCTCTCTCCCAACAACATCTTCTTACTAGAATGGTATATTTATTACAATCAATGAACTGACATTGACACATTATTATCACCCAAAGTCCGTAGTCTACATTAGGGTTCATTGTTGTTGTACATTCTATTGATTTTGATGAATGTATAATGACATGTATCTACCATTATAGTATCAGAGAATAGTTTCACTGCCCTAGAAATCCATGACACTCTGTACTTTTATTTCTAAATATGACAACCTGACTCATGGGATACTTTTTCTTCTTACACTAAAAGTCAAGACTAAGTCAGGTAACTTTCCTCGTCTACTGCTTGGGTAGGGTGTTTATGTTTTCCCTTTATTTAACATTTCTCTGAGGGCATGGCCTTTTAAGAGCCTTGTCTTTCTGTAGTGGTCTCTGGTTCTCCTCCCACCAAATCCCTTGCCCACCCATGTTTCCTTTAAGATGAAAGCTTGCACCATCTGGGACTGGAACATGCCTCCAGGCTAGCTGAATGGCCAAGAACTTCTCATTTCCTTGGATTTATCCTACAGCTTCATTCCTGGTTACAGAGGAATGTTTTACTCTCTTGTGACCTAGTCCATACATTTTTAAAGATTAAAAAAAATAAAAATACTGAACCTAGCATTCTTAAGTATTCTGTAGTAGGAAGATTTTTACAATCTGTAGTTCACTATATTGCCAGCAATGGAAAATTTTATATCTTTACATAGATTCTCTCTTTCAATCCTCATTGCCTAATGAAATTGATATTATTATTATCTCAATTTTACAGAGAAAATTGAGATTTAGAAAGGTTAAATAATTTGCTTAAATTCACAAAGTAACCACCAAATGCAACCCTAGTTTTTCTAACCTCCAAAACCTATATTTTCATCTAGTTTGCTATATTCTCTTCCATTTCTTGATACCTTTTACCATTCAAAGCAGCAAAAATAAATAAATATTCATTTATATAGTTTTGTCTTTTTTATTTATGTCACCATTAGGACTGCTACTGGTAGTTGGTGGCACTGATGCTGGTATCAGGATTGACCTGCAGCATAGGTAGGACCTCCCTTTGACTGCCATCTCTTGAGGGTTTGGCAAGACTAAGGTCTTGTCCTGAGCTTTACTGATTTGGAGACTTGATTATTATCAGTTTACCTGGAGCTAATCAGACTCTAGTATACTGACTCATGCTAACAGATCATGAGCCAGAATTCCAATATAAAATTTATAGTGGGAGACAGTCCTTTTCAGTGACTAGACTATTTGTACCCACTCTCCAGGGTCTTTCTAGATATCAAGACAGTGGGTGAAACATACCTGTGGTGAGTGATATGCTTGGCAAAGTTTGAATTAGGAAAAGGAAAATTAACTAAGAAAATTAAATGGCCTCCAGGCCCAGTAGGGATATCTGATAAAATTAATGTTTCTAATAACCAAGATTTCTACCATAAAATAGGTCAATTATGAACACGTACTGAGCATTTATTTCATTTTGGTCACCATGCCACGCACTGTAGATGCAAAGATCAATAAAACAGTGACCTGCCCCTGATGAGTTTATGATCTCATATGTTCTCACTCCCTTAAACAATACTCAAAGTTGAAAATTCTCTCTTTTATATCTATATGCAACGTTCTTTAGTTAAATCCAGACTTAAGGACATGGACTTCAGATACCCAATTAGACTTCTGGGCCTCCAAGATGTTCTCAGTACCAAATTTACAAGCTATCTCTTTGGGCAAGTTGCTTCTTTGGGTCACTCTTCTCCATTTTTAGATAATTCTTCACCCACAGTTGTCCTCTGGGTGCTGAGTACTTGGGGGCACTGTTGTTTCTTAGCAATTACTCATATGGCAGTAGCAAGAAGTGAATGCTTTTGGAATGAATCCACCTATGCATCTGCCAGAAATTTCACAAGGAGTGATTATAAGTATCTTGAGTTTCCTTTTGTATTTGTTCACAGGGATGGTTGTGTGGAAAGTCTGCTTACTTATTTCTTTTCTGTAGTAATGGAGAGTATGGAAGCTTTGGGTTGCAAATAAGACATTACAGATTTGGGAACACAGGAAAACCTAGTTCCTGACCAGAATAACTTTAAATTAATTTTACATTTGAGAGTTAAGTTTGCTCCAAAATGTAACCAAACTTTTAAATGAGAGTAAACCTAAATCCCCTCACTACATCAGGGTGGCCTTCCCTAGAGGGTTGCCATAGGTCAGGGTCTGGTTTTCATCCTTATAATTCAGTTTAGTTGAGTCAGTAGGTCTGAGACTTAATTTTTGTTTTCTGAGTCACTAAAAACTGGAAATACTGGGGCATTTGATATAGTCATGGCTGGGGAGTGGTTGACTCATTTATTTGTTTGATTCAATTTGGAGTAGATTGGAAAGGTTAGCTTAATACAATCCTCTTGATGAGGAGAAAGAAGAAATTCACATTTTATCTAGATAAATAAGATATTAGTTTAGCTTTTTAAAGATATTTAACTGTTAGGGACTTGTAGCAAGTCCTCTGGTGTTAGGTAGCTGATGAAAGTACCCTGGACCTGCAGGGTTGACTGTACCATTGAGGAGCAAGATCACTCACCTAACATCCATAGGATGTGTGAAGTCACCAAATTTTATAAAACTGCTGAGAAAATAGAATTTCAAAAATCTAATAAAAATGAAAGCCAGAAACAGCCAAGTTGAGAGGCATGTAAAAAGCAGCTTTGTATTTGGAAGGATCCATGGGGTTTCCCTACATTATCCATGGCCAAATCCTCACAGTATCAGAGATAGAGTCATTTCCATTAATAAGTATGCTAATACGATCTGTGTGGCATCTTCCCTGACCCAAAGTATTCTGCTAACTTATTGGTTTCAACCCAGAATGGTAAAATTGACTATTGTAATTAACTCTGACATGGAAGAGAGGACTAAGGAGAAACTGGCCACAAATCAGCTGTTTCCAGTCTCAGTTTTGTAGGGCTTATTAAGGCCCTGGTCCCTGTCCTAGCCTGCAGTGGGACTCAGCACGATGCTGGAGGAGCTGTGGGTGCTCTGTGTACCCTCTGATCTTATCCCAAATGAGGCAAAGCTTTGTTTAGGATATTGCTTAGTGTGTCATAGGAGAAAATCACCTTTGCCCTGGCTGCCTTTCCATCCATTCCATGGCAGGTGAGTCTTACAGTTCAACCATGTGACAGCTTTAGGTAGTCAGTGCCAGGAGAAATGTGTTAAAGTGAATGCAGTTATGGAAGCTACCCGTTTATCAAAAATAGTCTTTTCAGTAAATAGAGAGGAAGAAGGCAATAGGGAGTTTTCTATAGCAAGTCCTTATTTATGGAAGAGGGGACAGTTTATGTTGAGATTCTGAGGATCCCACACTGTTCCTTTCATTGTTGTGGGTGAGCTTTCAAACATTTAATCAAGAGTCAGGGGCGGTGGCTTCCCCCACCCACAGAGAAATTCCTTTAAGGAATCATGAAACCATCAACATTCTGCAGCTGTTTAAAAGACTGTTTAGACTCCCTGGAATGATGCTGGGAAATTCTTGGATTTACAGTCTTGGGCAAGAAGGGCACTCAAGAGTGGGAAAATCAAGTAGTATAACCACCTAAATCAAAACCAGGGGAACCTTCCTTACATAACCTACTAATCTGCTCCTCTTAATATAGTTACTGCCAAGTGGCAGAATTTAATGGAAAAAAAAAAGGTTAATATCCTTTCTGCTCTGGATCAAATACAACGCAAGAGACCAAATTCTCCATGAAATTGGCTGGATTTAATCATTTCATGCTGAATGCTTACTTTAGAGTCTGTAGCACTCATTGTTGGTTCATTGTCCAATAAACCCTCTCAGGTCTCAGTAGATGAGGTGACTTGTAATGTTGGTCCACTGCACCATCAATTCAGGTACTCTCTTCCTAAATGACATTTTTAAGCCACCTGGCTTAGCTTTGGCCATGGAGACATTGAACAGAGTAGTAGAAACCTTAAAAGCCAGGAGTTCCTGGACACATAGCTTAACTTAGAAGAAAGAAGCAGACATGAGGAAAAACATGCCAGAGAAGTAAGACTAATTGATTGCATGTCAAGTTGTATTTAGTTCATATAAGGCAGTGGTTCTCAAACTTGTTGGTCTAGGACCCCTTTGTGCTCTTAAAAATTGAAGAGGCTGGGGGTGCCTGGCTGGCTCAGAGGTTGAGCATGTGACTCTTGATCTCAGGGTCATGAGTTCAAGCCCAACATTGGGAGCCTAGTTAAAAAAAAAATTGAAAAGCCTCAAGAGCTTTTGTTTACAATGGGCTAAATTACTAATATTTACTATATTAAATAAAATTGAGAAATTTAAAAAATACTGATTTATTTTAAAAACACAGTAATAACCCTATTACATAAATGACATATTTTTATAAAAATAAGTATATTTTCCAAAAAAATATTGAGTAAGAAGAATGGCATTTTTGGGGCACCTAGGTGTCTCAGTCCTTTAAGCATGTGCCTTTGGCTCAAGTCATGATCCCAAGGTCCTGGGAACAAGCTCCAGATCAGGCTGCCTGCTCAGCAGGGAACCTGCTTCTTCCTCTCCTTCTGTTCTCCCCCCACCCCCATGCTGTCTCTCTCAAATAGTAATAACAAAGTCTTAAAAAAAAAAATTCAGCTCAGATCATGATTTCGGAGTCCTGGGATCGAGCACCAAGTTTAGCTCCCTGAGCAGTGTGGAGCCTGCTTCTACCTCTCCCTCTGCTGTTCCCACTTCTTATACTTGCTCTCTCTCAAATAAATAAGTAAAATCTTTATTTTAAAATTTATTTATTTATTTAAGTAAAATCTTTTTTTTTTTTTTTTTTAAGTGGCACTGTTTGGGAGTTTTGCAAATTTCTTTAATGTCTGGCTTAATAGAAGCTAGGAATTTCATCTCTGCTTTTGCATTTAATTTGAATCTGTTGCAATATGTTGTCTTGGTTGAAGTGTATGAGGAAATCTGGCCTCACACAATATATAACTGGAAAAAAGAAGTAAACAACCCTTTCAAATGATGGTGGGTTTGAGTTTCTCGACAAGCGTAGTTTATTAAAAGTGAATCACAGTGTAGAATCGAAAGTCCTATCAGTTTCAGATTCATTCTGTTATGTTAAAATCTGTTGTTCTATTTTGCACTCTCAATGGCTGCTTTACTCATGCATGATTTGGTAATATCATGCATTGATCACTTGAAAAATATTGGTTCACTGAATTATGCAGATCTTCCAAATGTTGACGTACATATCAAGAAAGCACATCTGTTAATATCAACACCAATCTTATCAGAAAAGTCTTGAGATATTGGAAAGCTGTCAAGCTAATGGTGATGGACAGGTTTTCAGTAACCTCATTTTTGCTTGAAACTTGAATTTTACTATTGGCAACAAATACCTCCTGTTGTTTTCCTTTCAGTGCCTGGATTTTTCAGAAAATATCTAACAAACCCAAGTGTGAGTAACCAGAGTCTGTCTGTCAGTCATTCTTTCAAGTAAAAATAGTGCACCATGGTAACCAAATGCTTTTGCAACTCAAGCTATTGCACAAGGATTCTTCTGCAATTATTGTACTTCTGGGGTGCAACAGGAGTGCTTTATGAGTTCTTTACATTTTGTTACACAGAATATTAAAAAGGTTGAAATTTAAAGTTTTACTACAGGGATCCCTGGGTGGCGCAGCGGTTTGGCGCCTGCCTTTGGCCCAGGGCGCGATCCTGGAGACCCAGGATCGAGTCCCACGTCGGGCTCCCGGTGCATGGAGCCTGCTTCTCCCTCTGCCTGTGTCTCTGCCTCTCTCTCTCTCTCTGTGACTATCATAAATAAATAAAAAATTAAAAAAAAAAGATACTTTAAAAAAAATAAAGTTTTACTACATCATCATGGACATTCTTTGTTTTTTTTTAAATGTTATTTATTCATTCATGAGAAACAGAGAGAGAGAGAGGCAGAGACACAGGTGGAGGGGGGAGAAGCAGGCTCCATGCAGGGAGCCTTATGTGGGACTTGATCGTGGGTCCCCAGGATCACACCCTGGGCCTGAAGGCGGCGCTAAACCGCTGAGCCACCCAGGTTGCCCCATCATGGACATTCTTAAGTGAAACTGTTTGGTTTTCGTTTTGTTTTTTTGTAACTACAAGTACAGGGTAGTGACAAACTTACTGGGACTCCTAGTACAGTTGGGGGCCATGACTCAGGCCAAAGACCCTATAGCTTTACCCACCATTGCTTTAGCAGCCTTGGTACAAACATCAATATAGTTAGAATCAAATGACATCTTCATATTTTATTACAGAAATAATTTTGATCTCTAGGGCTCCTCAAAAGGGTCTTGGAACCCTTGGGTCCTATAGAGACCCCACTAGAATACCACTGACTTAAGGCATCTGGATCTTTTAGAACCATACAAACGTCTCCATTTTTGTCTAGTTACAAAAGACTTAAATTACATGGCTGGCCATTCCCATCAAAGCAAGCTGAATTTGACTCTAGAGCTTCCTGCCCATATTTAGCTTAGCCAAGCTCTAGTTTTTTAATTGTCAGATTCAAATATTATACTTTTTATGGAAAATGGTTGGCTCCCCTAAATGAAGTATCATGAAAGCATGTGGTCCATTAACATTTTCCTTCTGCTCATTTATTTTACATTTTGTATTTATGCCCTGAGGAAGAGTTCAAATTCATTCTCTTAGTAACAGAATCATTGTGGTGGTCTGTTGGAGAGAGAATCCCAAGTAAGCCTCCTATTCAGTACAGAGATTGACGTGGGGCTGGATCTCATTACTTGGAGATCATGGCTTGAGCCAAAATCACGAGTCAGGCACTCAACTCAGGCACCCATCTTTTTTTTTTTTTTTTTTTTTTTTTTTTTTAAGTAAACTCTGCATCCAACTTGGGGCTTGATCTCAAGACCTCAAGATCAAGAGTCACACACTCTACCCATTGAGCCAGCCAGGCACCCCTATACTGAGTTCTCTAAACCAAGTTCGAACCTTGACAATTCCACCTTTTTTTTTTCACTCTATTCAAACTTAGAGTTCTTCATTCTCAGAAGAAAAGCAAAATCTCCAATAGCAACAAAGTCCTGAAGGAAATTGCTTTGAATTAACTGTTCAATGAACAGATCATGAGCCTTATAAAGGGAGAAAAGGCTGATCCTTCATGCAGGTCAATGGATTGGAGCCTCTTGAACCAAAGACTCTGGATGGGTAAAAGGGACCAACCCGAATTGTTACAGCAACTTGCAGGAATAAAAATACAGAGTAAGCTTTAAAATAAAAGGCATAAATAGTGAAATTCAAAATAAATATTAAAATCTTTCTCCCCTCATTTAGTCATAGCATTTATGGATTGGTTTTCTTTTTAAAAAATGTGATGGAAATCCTAAAATTTAGGAAAGCAAATTTTAATCACACAAGTGAAAGATTAGACAGCCTTTGCTATGAGAGAAGTTAGAAGATTATAATTTGCTTCATATTAATCATTCAAAGGAGTTTAAATTTATTCATAAGACCAGGTGACAAGTCCTTAGTATGGCATATAAGAATTGGGGTTCTCTCACCCTTGAGACTAGTGTCCCCGCTTGGGGATGGGGGCAGTGGTTCATTTTCTTGTCTTCTTATCCATGTTTGATCATATTACTATTGGATCCATTCTTCCGCCAGGATCAACACTGGCTACAAAATTTGCAGGGCCCAGTTCAAAATGAAAATGCTGTCTTTTTGTTTAAAAAATTATGACAGATTTCAAGAAGGCAACAGGAGAGCATTAGGCTGAGCATGCATGAAGCCCACTCTGGCTGGGATCCACTGTTGTCCTGAATGCAAATCACAAGAATACCAATAAACAAGGTACAGGGGACCCCTGGGTGGCGCAGCGGTTTGGCGCCTGCCTTTGGCCCAGGGCGCGATCCTGGAGACTCTGGATCGAGTCCCACGTCGGGCTTCCGGTGCGTGGAGCCCGCTTCTCCTTCTGCCTGTGTCTCTGCCTCTCTGTGCGTGTGTCTCTCATGAATAAATAAATAAAATCTTTAAAAAAAAATAAACAAGGTACAGAGATTTCTTCTGAGGCCTCAGAATCTGGAGATGTGTAAGGTGACTGTCTTTTAGGGATGTTTTGGATGCTCCTCTGCCTGGCGCCTGTTGGAAAGAAACCTAAGACTGGAACTAAACCTAAGAACTGTCTGAGCCTGGAAAATATTTGTGAACCATCCGTTCCTGCTTCTTTCTGCACTTCTAACACTTAGCTATTCTTTCAGAGCTTAGGTGATTCACATTTCTTCTGTGAAGGCTTCTCTCACCCTACTGAGCAACAATAATCTCTTTTTCCCTCAATTTCGATAAAGTTAGTTGCCAAGTATGTACTTGTTAATTGTTAATTAAGTTAATTGAAAACAGGTTCTTTGACCAGTGCTTTTTAAAATTTATTTTCCGGGCAGCCTGGGTGGCTCAGCGGTTTAGCGCCGTCTTTGGCCTGGGACGTGGTCGTGGAGACCCAGTATCCAGTTGAATCCCACGTTGGGCTCCCTATGGGGAGCCTGCTTCTCTCTCTGCCTGTGTCTCTGCCTCTCTCTCTCTCTCTCTCTCATGAATAAATAAAATCTTTAATCATAATAAATAAAAAAAGCAAAAAAAAAATTAGTTTGTTAATCTGGTTTTTTGGAGTTGAAGAACCTCTGGAAATTATAAATGAAATTGTGGATGCCTACGTATATGTCATTTTGCAGAAGTAGTAACCACTTCTCCCCAAAAGGGTTAATAACAACCAAGCTAGATTCTCAACAGATATACTCTGATTGGTTCTTTGGGGATTTTATTTATTTATTTATTTTTAAGTAAACTCTACCCTCAATGTGGGCCTCAAACTCACGACTCTGAGATCAAGAATCTCATGCTCTACCTACTGAGCCGGCCAGGCACCCTGGTTTTTAGGGGGTTTTAAACCCAAGATCTATTATAACATGGTCAGGAAAGTTCTCACAGATCATCTCATCCTTTAGACCCTCAACTATAAATGCAAATCCTTCTTGAACTGTGCCAGTGGGCTTTTAGTTCTCTCTGTTGTGTGTTGACAAGGGGGTCTACGTTTGGAAGAGAACTCTTGGTTTGCCCCCTCTGTCTTGTCCCATGCAAATATGAGGTTAGTCCTCGGAAAATAGGCCAGATGACTACAATATTTATCACTGTGCCTCTGTAGTGCTAAGAAGCAAGACAAGCATTGAACTCAGGACTCAACAAACTTTTTTAGTAAAGGGCAAATAGTAAATATTTCAGCCTTTGCCGGTTGGATGGCCTGTTGCAACTTCTCATTCTACTATCGTTGCATGAAGATAGCCATAGGCAAACAATAAGTGTTGTTGTGTCCAAGTACAACTCTATTTACACAGTCGGGCAGGGGCTACATTTGGCCTGTGGGCCAGAGTTTGCCAACCTCTGATCTAATTTATGGCTGACTGGGACCTAGGAAATCCCAGTTATAACCAAAAGGCACAACACTGACTAATTAGGCATGCCTTTGAAAACTCTGCATTTCACCAATAGCATGTAATTCTAATCTTGGCCGAAAAATGAGCATGTGAATCCAAAGGAACCAGCTCATCCCAGGTAATGGCCCAGACTGGCAGCCCAGCGACATGGGCAATGAAATAGGGGTGATTTTGTTGTCACTCTTCCAGTTCTCACGCACCCTTTATCAGAGACAATAAAAAAAGGTTATTGTTGACACCACCACCGACAAGGAGAGGGCAGGCTCCTGCTATAAAATCCAGATTGCTCCCTGATCAGCCTCTCTGTAATTAGTCACCCTTTCTTTCTCTGTTCTGTGCAGATGATGAATAAAAGGCTCACGGTGTATGATGTCACCAGAGTTCTAAAAACAATCTCTTGATTGTTCCACGTTAAATTCTACATTTGCACCCGGCTGTGGCTGCAGCTGCTAGTCATTTCTCTACCAGCTACTACTCATTTACCAAACTGGCTTTGTCAGCTTCCCCGCCACAGATTTGCCTGGCAGGAGGAAAGCCTGGGGGGAGCAGGAATCATAGGTTGAAACTTGATAGTGTCATGGCTAAGAGAGCGCAAATAGTGGAAGTTGATTCACAATTTATTTTACAAGTTTAATGATCTGGAAACAGGTTTAAACAGTTCAACTTGCAAATCAGAATTTTAAAACATGGTAAATTCTTAGACTTATTTAGATTTCTTTTTGTTATCAAGTTTTATAAAAGGAAGCCTTGGATCTCAAGAGGAATCCTTTGACTTTGGTCCTTTCTTGTCTTTTGCTGCTCTATCAACTAGAGGGATTGATGAGTTATATACATTTATTTTTTTGTCTTTAGTAAGTTGCCATGTGTTCTCCCAGTCATGTGTGTGATTGGGAGTGGAGAGAATTCTGTAGCTGGCTCTGGTCCTGTGTCTTCTCTACCAGAACTTGGTTTTCTGGCAACTATTAATGCTGTCATTGGTGATGCTGCGTTTGCCCCAAGAAAGCACCCTTCCAGTGACCTCTGGTGCTGTCCTCACCCAGGAGAGGCTGACCCCTGGCCTGTCTCTCTAGGGTTGCTATTCTCTGTCAAAGTATGGTGAGGTCTTTCCTTTCTTTCTTTTTTCTTTCTTTCTTTCTTTCTTTCTTTCTTTCTTTCTTTCTTTCTTTCTTTCTTCTTCTTTCTTCTTTCTTTCTTTCTTTCTTCTTTCTTTCTTTCTTTTTCTTTCTTTCCTTCTTTCTTATTTTATTTTATTTATTTATTTATTATTTTTTATCTTTTTTCTTTTCTTTCTTCTTTCTTTATTTTATTTTTTATTTATTTATTTTTATTTATTTTTATCTTTTTAAAATTTTTTATCTTTCTTTCTTTCTTTCTTTTTTAAAGATTTTATTTATTTATTCATGAGAGACACAGAGAGAGAGAGAGGCAGAGACACAAGCAGGCTCCCTGTGGGGAGCCTGATGCAGGACTCGATCCCAGGACCCCAGGATCAAGACCCAAGCCACAGGCAGATGCTCAACTGATGAGCCACCCAGGTGTCCCTGGTGAGGTTTTTCTGACTGTGCTGAGTGCCACTGTGTGTCACAGACTGCATGCCACTGCCCTAGAAACAAGGGAGACTGAAGACCAGACTATGTTTGGCCAATCACAAGCAACTTGTCATTAGATTAGCACCCTCAGTAGCAATTCCCCTGAATTGCCACTAAAACCCAATCAACAGACATTCCCAAAATACAGACAGGGTCGAGGTGCTGGATGGCCAAACCAAATAGCAAGGGTCCCACTACTCCAGCTAAACTGGATAGACAGTGTGAGCTGGGACTCTAGTCCTAGAGAGGGAGCAGAGAGAAAGAAACTAATCTTTTTACTGAATGCTTACCCTGTTTCAAGCTCAGGCAAGGCACATGTCTTATTTAAAGCTCCACAAACCTTTGAGCAGTGAAGTTCCAAGGCTTTATAGGTGGTAAGTGATGAAGCCAGGATTTGAAACAAAGTCTGTCTGAGGCTGTCTGTTCATAGTCTTTTAAACAAATTGTTTTTTTTGTTGTTGTTGTTTTGTTTTACCAAATAGTAATTAGAGTATGGGGCAGAAACTGATAATACTGCTGTGAAGAGAAACTGGCAGATCTCCATTTTTGTGTTTTAAGTTAAAATAGGTTGGGGAGAGAGACAAGGCCATGGGTTGGAGAGAGAGACAAAGCCATTCACCCTGGCGTTGTAGACATAAGAGAAGGCAAAACACAAAACCAGCAAGACCAATTTTGTGAAGCCCAGTTTTGTGAAGCCCAGCTCATTAAATGAGGAGAAATTCCTTGAAGAAGATCCAAGTGGGATATCTCTGTTATGGATACAAATTTTTCCAACTGGAAGGGTCTTCGAGGTGCTTCAATTTAAATTTTTTATTAATATCAATTATTAATATTCTGAATCTGCTTCCTCTGGCTCTTGCTAATTAGTTATTTTCATACCTTTTATAAAGCTCTTCCTTGTTTTTTGAGGTCAGGGACTGTAGCTGGCCAATACAAGAAATTTTGGCTGAGATCAGATCACAATGTGAACTAAAATACTGTGGTCATGGTCCGCCAGGAGACCCCAGCCTTGTGGTGGGAGCAAGCAGAGAGAAGGAAGCTTGGGGTAGGTGCTAGTACGTCAGTTAAAGCCACATCCAGACATGTACAGCAAAAACAGTTTTATTTTGAAACAACAAACAGAACAATATATAAATACCAACCTGTGGTCTTATCTATGGGAACACTGTAGGGTGGGGATAGGATGGAGCTGAAATAGTTCAAGTTCACACACTTAGCTTGACTCAACCCACAGTATGCTCAAAACGCACCGGAAATTTTGGAAAGCTTTTTCTTGTAATAAAAACGACATGTTCTCTTTGTAGAATCCCCTGGCAGTTTCAATGTTATATAGATGACTTGGATTTTCAAAAGGATGGGTTCTCAACCTGGATTTTGGATATAAAGATTTTTTTGTTTTGTTTTTTGATTCTTTCTTTCTCTCTCACTTGCTCTTGCTCTTCCCCTCTCTTTCTTTCTGATAAAAATATCTATCTATCTATCTATTTATTTATATTTTTAAAAGATTTTATCTATTTATTCATGAGAGACACACAGAGAGAGGCAGAGACACAGACAGAGGGAGAAGCAGGCTCCCTGTGAAGAACCTGATGTTGCACCGTATCCCAGGACACCGGCATCACAACCTGAGCCAAAGGCAGATGCTCAACCACTAGCCACCCAGGTGCCCCAAAAATATCCTTTTAAAGCTCATTTTCCTAATTGAAAATTTCTGGCCAGGTTCAAATTAGTATAGTCTGATGCTAATGTCAAAGTTAAATGCCTCAGAGTTAGAATCTCACATGTAAATAGCCCTGGTGTAAAAGATGTTGTTATATGTTATATAAAACCAAACAAAAAAGTCCGTATCGGTTTTGTCAAATAATTTGTAGATCGAAGTTTTAAAGATAATAGAAACACAGACAAGCCTGGAGTTGGGTTAGGGAATCATGGTGGTATTAAGAAAATGCTTTCATTTTAGTTTTTTTGCACCACCCTACCACCCAGCTCATATTTTCATGCCTCCAAACTTGGAGGGGACATATCAATCAGAAAGTAGAAATATAGGAGGTATGGGCTGGGCATGGGGAAAAGCAAGCATTAGCATAGATGGTGGATCAGAGCTGTTGGCTTAGTCTCATTCACTCAAGAAGATGGTCACAAGCGCACTATACCTACAAGGAAGGAGGCAAGGGGCAAGATAGGTAAATAAAGGGAGGTTCCTGTCACCTGAGAACAGGACAGAGGAGACTTGGCAACCCACTGCAGCACTCCAAAGGCCAGCTGGAATCAGAGTGAGTCATCAAGGTCAATATTTATGCTTTAACACACAGCCTTCTCCTTTTCATCATCTTATTAGAAAATGCAGTGGGAATTCCTTGCTCTGGGGTTGTGTGTGGGACACAGTGAAGGCTGTGTGTGGACCAACGTTGGCAACCCGGTAAGTCTTCCCTCGGGTACATTGACTACCAGAGCCGAGGCTGCAGGCAGTTTATGTAGATGGTGAGAGAGAAGGCAGGGGTCAGAAGATAGTTTTAGGGACTCAGTACTTGCTCTGAAGGCTCATGGAGGAGTAACATTGGTCTCAGCGGAAATTTTAAATTCTAACTGAATAGAAGAAGGAGGGAAAA
Source organism: Nyctereutes procyonoides (assembly GCF_905146905.1). Lineage (NCBI taxonomy): Eukaryota > Metazoa > Chordata > Mammalia > Carnivora > Canidae > Nyctereutes > Nyctereutes procyonoides. Next base: position 5,621,901 of record NW_026575033.1, on the reverse strand, counting down.
GTAACACCAAACTAAAAAGCACAAATGGGACGGGGAGGCAGTGATGAGGTGCTGGGCCGTGTTCTTAAATGCTACATATTTAGAATACTGGAGCTTTCAAAGCACACGAGGTTGCCAGACGAAACCATTGACCACCCTCCGCACAAGTCACGTAGGTCTGAGGCACAGGGTGCATCGACACACCTGCTCTAGCTCATCATTTCACAAAACTGGCTCTCAAGTAGTCATTTGTGTGCTGACCATCAGGTCGGCCTTCCTGAATTAACTCTAGGATGGACCTTCTTGAGATGTATTGTACATAGATCTAATCTGAGCAGCTTGACCAAAAGAGGAATTCCCCATCATCAACCCCAAGAGGGGCTGCCCTATTTGGCCAGTGGTGGAGCCTGGTAATCTGCATTTGATCAAGCCCTCTCCATTCTCACACATGTTCTCTGAGAACCCCACTTGGAGAAGTACCTCTGGGAATGTACAGTAGAGAAATTGGTTCTTCAGAGGTCTACTGTTTATTGTGTTTTAATTTTTAGAAAAATTTTTGTTTATTTATTTATTAAAGATTTTATTTATTTATTCATGAGAGACAGAGAGAGAGAGAGAGAGGCAGAGACACAGGCAGAGGGAGAAGCAGGCTCCATGCAGGGAGCCCGACATGGGACTCGATCCCAGGACTCCAGGATCAGGCCCTGGGCTGAAGGCAGTGCTAAACCGCTGAGCCACCTGGGCTGCCCAAAACTTTTTGTTTAAGTAGTCTCTACACCCAACGTGGGCTCGAACTCATGACCCCAAGATCAAGAGTCACGTGCTCTTCCGACTGAACCAGCCAGGCACCCAATCTACTGTTTGTTTAGCTCACACTTTCAAAGCATTAACAACAGTTTGGCAGGTGATAGGGTGATGCAAACGTGGTATGAAAAGATACACAAATATAACTTCATCTTGTCTGAGTTGATAATGAAGACTTTGGCGTTGTGTGGCTTGGTTAAAAATGCCAATCATGGCTCAGTTGAATGGATCATACAAACGCATTAAATCTCAGGTACTTATTTTTGGTGTTGGCAAGGTCCTTTCTCTTCTTCGGCTTTACATTCATAGATAGAGAGACGCGAACAGCCTACTGGAACAGTCTCCATTTTCCCCTTCTTTTGCTCAATGGCATGTTCCTCCTCTGCTTGGCCTTAGCTGCCTTACCACAGATATTTGCTTTGGCAATGACACTTGTGAGGCACAAGAGGATAGGATGCTTACGTGACATATGTTATGCTTTTTTCTCCTTCTGGTTTTACTGAGATATAATCGATGTACAACATCATGTGTGTTTTTAAGGTGCAGAGTATAAAGACTTGTTAATTTAAGAAATAAATACTATAAGTTTAGTGAACTTATTGTTAACATCTAATTACAATTTTTTTCTTATGATGAGAACTTTTAAGACCTACTATCTTAGCAGCTGTCAAATAATGTCTTTTTAAAAAAACCAAACACTGTGCCAACTTCTCCCATCTCAAGGGTGGTGGCTCTTGCAGCTTGAGAGATTTGTAGCAATCACTTTTCTACTCAGGGAAGAGAGGAGGTTCCATCTGCCAGATTCTGGGCCTTCATTGTGCGATAGTTACAAAAACACACATATGTACATGAACATATGTTTATGTACACACATCACACATATGCACATACACACACCGAGTGTGGGGTTCCCTGGTAATTTCCAGATTGGAATGCATGGTTGTCAGCTCAGAGAAAACGAGCATGCCTCTCTGGAGGATAAAGTCCTCAGTGAGTTGCCTCTCGTAACTTTAAGTGGGGGAATTTTTGTATTTGTAGACTCATGCCAGAGGGGAAGAACAGAACACTGGGCAACAACAACTTATAGTGAAAGGTCACATTTTTGTAATTCTGTGCTGATTCATCACACATTGAGATCTTCTAATAAATGCCCTTCCTGACAAAAATGGAAAGGACACTAAGGCGGAACAAATGAAATCACCCTCAAGACATAGGTTATGAGAATGACAGATTTCTCAACCTTGAAAACATGGTTGGTCTTTCCCCCTATTTTGACGGCCCTGCTAGAGATGAGAAGTAGGTTTATCCTGGTAGAGCATGTTGCCTTGCACAGAATGCTGTAATGTGCAGCAGGCAGGGTGAGGATTGCTATTTCTGTGTTTTGCCTGGCAGGAAAACATAAAAGCCTTGAATGAAGGTGAAGGGCAAACCTGGCCTCCTGGCCTCCCAGAGCTGATGGAGCCACCAAACCGCCTGGCCAGCTCAGTGGGTGTCCGCTGCCTTTTAGAAACCAGAACCTTGGGGATCCCTGGGTGGCTCAGCGGTTTGGCGCCTGCCTTTGGCGCAGGGCACGATCCTGGAGTCCCGGGATCGAGTCCCACGTCAGGCTCCCAGCATGGAGCCTGCTTCTCCCTCCACCTGTGTCTGTGCCTCTCTCTCTCTCTATGTCTATCATAAATAAATAAATCTTTAAAAAAAAAAAAGAAACCAGAACCTCTCTTTGCTTCTCTTCTTTCTTTCTTTCTTTCTTTCTTTCTTTCTTTCTTTCTTTCTTTCTTTCTTTCTTTCTTTTTCTTTCTTTCTTTTTTTTTTCCCTCGGAACTTATTCTTGAAAAATAAAATCCAGGGATCTATCATTTGGAACATGTCCTCCTAAAATGACATTTTTAAAAAAGATTTTATTTTTAAGTGATCTGTACCTAATGCGGGGCTCAAACTCACAACCCCAAGATCAAGAGCTCCACCTACTGAGCCAGCTGGGCGCCCCTGCGATGACACTTCTGTCGCTTTATATCTACATATGATTTGTATCATTCGTTATCAAACCTTTTGTATAAGTTTCTTTGGCATGCCTCTTGGAAATTTATATCTGGAAAATTATCTTCTTTGTATAACTGATTTCTTTCTGTCAGATTAGGAGATTTATGTACTTGTTTTCCAGAAAGGTTAGAGTTCAGTGATTTGATTTCAATGTTCAGTGATGGCTTTTGTATTATCCTAAATTAGTTTCTTTCCCTTTCATGAGGTTTTAAATTGTGTATTTCAGCTTTATTTTATTTTTTTAAAGATTTTATTTATTTATTAGAGACACACACACACAGAGAAAAGCAGAGACACAGGCAGAGGGAGAAGCAGGCTCCATGCAGGGAGCCCAATGTGGGACTCGATCCTGGGTCTCCAGGATCACCCCCTGGGCTGAAGGCAGTGCTAAACCCCTGAGCCACCGGGGCTGCCCTCAACTTTATTTTATATGCACCTTTTATTATGAGCCAAAACTGCTTGGAAATAGGCAGGATGTGTGTATACATTTTGAATAAACACTTTTTGATCTGAATTTAACTTGCTATGAAATCAAAACATCAAATGCCCCAAATAAAGCTGCAATATTATTAAGTGGAATTGGGTGGATCACATATACATGTTTTTTTTTTTTTTTTTTTTTTTTTTTTTTTTTATCATTGCAAATACTACAAGGACAGATCTTGTAGCAGAAGAAATCTAGTGTATAAAACACTATAGGGACAGCCTGGGTGGCTCAGCGGTTCAGCGCCGCCTTCAGCCCAGGGCATGATCCTGGAGACTCGGGATCGAGTCCCATGTCAGGCTCCCTGCATGGAGCCTGCTTCTCCCTCTGCCTGTGTCTCTGACCCCCACCCCCACCCCCCTCTGTGTGTCTCTCATGAATAAATAAATAAAATCGGGCAGTCCAGGTGGCTCAGTGGTTTAGCGCCGCCTTCAGCCCAGGGCCTGATCCTGGAGACCTGGAATCGAGTCCCCTGTCGGGCTCCCTGCATGGAGCCTGCTTCTCCCTCTGCCTGTGTCTGTGCCTCTCTCTGTGTATCTCTCATGAATAAATAAAAAATCTTTAAAAACATAATAATAAATAAAGTCTTAAAATAACACTATAAACACCATCAGGCTTTATGAGAAAGGGTGCTAAAAGAAAACCAATGTGCAAGGGAAGCTGAGAAGTTAGATGGAGGAACACTAAAGTTTAATTTCAGTTTGAATTATCTCTAAGCAATCATATGAAATATCATGAAGGAAGGGAAAACACCCACTGCACCCAGGGTTGCGGTGACTTGTACTTGCTCCAGGCTTGCAGCTTCAGCAGGCTGCCAACTGGATCCAGCAGCCTCCAAGGTGGAGGGATCAGCCACTTAGCAGATGTGTGGTCTTGAACAAACTGATTCTACTCAGAGCCTCCCTTTGCTAATCTGCAAAATGGGATCATAAAACCCACTTCATTGGGCGGTGCTGACGATTTTACAAAATGACTTATGAGAAGACATTCGGATGGTGCCTGGCACACTTTTCCTTGAAGTTTGAATTTTAACCTCGTAAAAGAGGTAAAGTGTAAAAAAAAAAGAGAGAGATAAAGTGTGACATTTTCTGTTTCATGATAAATCCTGTGGAGAGCCTGTATTCGATTCTTACCAAAAATGTTTGCTGGAGTATATCACACACACAGAAAAGTGCCTGAAGTCTTAGGTACACAGGCAGTTGCTGGGATCTTCCCAAAGCGACCACACTCATGGACTAGCATTGAAATTGAGAAACAGCCCGCGGGTACCCTCATCCCATCCCTGTTGCCACAACTCTTCCCAAAGAGAGTGTCGATCCACTATCTAGATTTCTGACGCCAGAGACTTGTGTTGCCTATTTCAGAATTTTATATAAATGGAATTCTCTAGTGTGTACTCTTTGTGTCTGGCTTCTTTCATTCAACATAATATTGGCAAGATCCCTCCGCAATGTGTATAAAGCTATAGTTTGTTTATTTTTGTGGCAGTATAGAAGTCCATTATACAATACCAAAATTTATTTATTAAATTTACTATTGACGGAAACTGGGGCTTCCAGCGTGAGAGCTGCTATGAGCATTCTTGTACGTGTCTTATGGTCAGTGTATGCCTACATTTCTATTAGATCCCTGAGAATATAGCTCGTGATGTGAGGCTGTGCATATTGACCAGCTTCAAAAAATCCCATCAGTTTTCCAAAGTGGTTGTGCCAATTTATACCCCCAATACAGGGTGGGAGCTCTCTTCATCCTCCTCAACACTTGGCCTTGTCTGTCTTTTTCATTTTGGTGTTCCCACTATCTGGCGGCAGAGCGAGATTTCATTATGCTCTTCATTCGTATTTCCTGGGTGACTAATGCTTCTGTTGCATTGTTAACATTACCTTGTGTGTTGAGATAAAGTTAGATACTGACGTAAAAAACAACGTGGATCTAAACATAAAGCAAAAGCTATTAGAACTATAAACAGAACTTGATAAGCACAAATATAATGAATGCTTTTAAATATTTTTATTTCATGATTCAGCAGATCTGGTATACTTTAAATTATCCAGGAAAAATAGGATCTCCACACATTCATAATTTCCTGTAATAATACGTAATGAAATTTGTATCCTACAAGTGGAGAATATACAATTTTTCCTTTTTTTTTTCTTTAACATTTAGGAAATTCAGTTTGGTACTTGATAATGAGAGACATTTTGAGGGCTCAAGAAAGTAGAGATTTATTTATTTATTTATTTATTTATTCATGAGAGACACAGAGAGAGAGAGAGAGGCAGAGACATAGGCAGAGGGAGAAGCAGGCTCCATGCAGGGAGCCCGATCCCTGGACTCCAGGATCACCAGAGTCGAAGGCAGACACTTAACCACTGAGCCACACAGGCATCCCGAAAGTAGAGATTTTAGTTAGCACCATCTGCCTCAAAATCCAATCAAATTAGATAAATTACATAAAGACCCAGTCTAAAATACTTAGAAATTAGTGAACACTCTCATTGGGTATGCACAGAGCAAAGAGGAAGTTGAGGGTGAAGTTTCAAGGTATCTAGCAAAGCTTTAAAATTAGGAGACCTTAGGAGTGCCTAGCTGGCTCAGTAGGAAGCATGGAAGCGTGTGTAGCTCCTGATCTGGGAGTTGTGAGTTCTAGCCCCATGTTGGGTGTAGGGATTACTTAAATACACATAAAAAAAAAAAAAAAAAGCTAGGAGGCCTTATACCAAGCCTATGGACTCCAGGAAAACTTGTATTTAGAGGAAATAGCCTTTAATACCTCTTCACTAGAGAAGGAATTTTAAAAAGATAGGTTAGAATTCATTTTAAGAAATGAAGGAAACCAAAAAACCCCAAAAGACTTACGAAAGGAAATTAACTAAGATAATAATAAGTTGACACTAATGAAGTAGACATTAGGACTATTAAATCTTTGGCTCTTGATTTCTGTATTAGGGTTCAGAAATGTCTGAATTCTGTTGTTTTTTTTTTTAATTTTTATCCATTTATGATAGGCACACAGTGAGAGAGAGAGAGAGAGGCAGAGACACAGGCAGAGGGAGAAGCAGGCTCCAGGCACCGGGAGCCCGACGTGGGATTCGATCCCGGGCCTCCAGGATCGCGCCCGGGGCCAAAGGCAGACGCCAAACCGCTGCGCCACCCAGGGATCCCAGAAACGTCTGAATTCTAACTGAAATCAGATGAGAGGCTAAAAACAAACATATCATTTCTCCAGTTAGTTTCCTTCATTGTAAAATTAATAATAGCAGTACCAGTAATAATAATAATACCTAAGACAGTGTGAATGGTCATAATAGGTTTTAAAAATGTAATATTGGGGGATCTCTAGGTGGCTCAGTGGTTTAGTGCCTGCCTTCCACCCAGGGCGTGATCCTGGAGTCCTGGGATCGAGTCCCACATCAGGCCCCCTGCTTCTCTCTCTCTCTCTCTCTCTCTCTCTCTCTCTCTCTTTCTGTCTCTCATGAATAAATAAAATCTTAGAGGAAAAAAAATGTAATATTGTTGTAGTGCAACTCAGGGTAAAGATTTCATCCATATATCTGCTATCTCGCTTCTATATACTAAAGACTCAAAACTGATGTTAAAGGAGAGCAGAGGTGCTATTCATAGAGGAGGGTTTTTGTGCCAGGTGTGTAAATACTCTGAAGAAAGGACCTGAAGTACCTTTACAGTGAGGCCACCATAGTCATCCGCAAGCCAAGAGGACATTAAGTCTGATTATTTACATTTGTGGATGCTTTCAGACTCTTTCTGAACCATCTGTGTACGTCAGAGATTGATACTAACCAAGAATTTGTGGGAAATTGTTGTAATGTTACTTGTATATAGAAGATATTAGAAAACAGGTAGAAAGTTGATCTTAGCTGATAGAAGACTAAAACCTTCCTTGCGCTTCCAGCTCCGTGAAATCTGATAACCCCGACTGGTCACTTTCCCAGAGCCAGATTAACCTGCTCAACTGGTCCTCCCAAGAAGCCAAACATCCTTGTTATAAGAAGAGAATGTTGAAGCAAACAAACAAACAATACACACACACACAACACCCCACACTCAGAGTAGTTGAGGTGCCTTACGTTCTACAGTCTGCAGGATCCGAGGCTGGCTCAGCCCCTCTACCAGACCTCAGGGCCCACTTTCCTGAGTCTGGCAACAGCCAACAAAAGAGGAAGGGGAGCCCGGGGTGGTGGCCAGCCAGAGCAGCTCCGGCCACAGAGGGCAACAGTCCACAAGAGGAAGTTAAAATGCCTGGGTGATAATGCACTGTCCTAATGTTATGTAAAGCTTGCCTTGGTCTACCTCCAAAACCGGGACTGGGCGTGCTGTGGACGACCACCGTCTGTAAGGTCCTGGGCGGCGCAGGCAGGACCTCTGTGCGCAAGGAGCCGTGTATGGCCCACAGCCGAGGACTGTGCTGATTTGCACAACACTCAGAAACAAAATCGAGGGGGAAGCCTGAATAGATGCTGCCATAATGTCCTGCGAGGTCTACCCACTTCTCAGGAACCTGCCATTTGTACCTTTTTTTTTTTTTTTTTTAAGATTTTATTTATTGGGTCTCCTGGGCATCTGCCTCTGGCCCAGGTCATGATCCCGGGGTCCTGGGATTGAGTCCTGCATCAGGCTCCCTGCATGGAGCCTGCTTCTCCCTCTGCCTGTGTCTCTGACTCTCTGTCTGTGTCTCTCATGAATAAATAAATAAAATCTTAAAAAAAATAAAGATTTTATTTATTTATTTGACACAGAATGAGAGTGCACATGTGTGAGTACACAAGCAGGGGGAGGGGAGGCAGAGGGAGAGGGAGAAGCAGACTCCCCGTTGAGCAGGGATCCCACTGTGAGGGACCCCACAGGATCCCAGGACCCCGGGATCACGACTTCAGCCAAAGGCAGACGCTTAACTAACTGAGCTTCCCAGCTACCCACCCCCCCACCCCCCATTTGTACTTTTGTAGTAAAACATCTAAGTTGTGCTACTTGGGGGTTTTTCCCCCATCATGTTCGTAGAGAGGCATGTCCTAGGAGTTCAGCGGTGTTCTAGACCAGATCTGCCATCGATTAGGTGGGAAGCTGTGAGAAGCCTCTTCTCCTCTCTGGATTTCCTGAACATACATGAGAAGCATAGAGTGTGTGACCTCTACGGGAACGCTTCTGGTGCTAACCTCCTTAGATTCTCGGAGCTGTTAGCTCCCTGTCCTGTTTGCCAAGCACATACCTTGTTGCAGGGGCCTTGTGATCGGCCACGGGGATGTGAGCAGCAGAGGGTGGTTTCCAACGTTGGTGGACAGGTTGTGCCTGCAGAGGTCTGAGTTGCCTGTTTTTGTCCTGACATTTTAAGCGAATGACATTCTGCTTGGGGCTGGAGGTAAAGCTTCCTCAGAAGCCAGATCTTTCCTGTCCTTGGTGTTCCTGCTTGGCCCCCCACCCCACCCTAGTCTGTCCAGTGGCCCCACTGACACCTGTTACCACCCTCGCCCCCACCCTACAAACTCCAGTTTGCAGCCTGTCCTGCCACATCAGACAGCCCTTATGGACTCCCTCAGGGCTTGCTGGCCTGTCACGTTCTGGCCGCACCCTGGCCGCTTACCTCTGCAGGTTCTGTTCACCTGCAACAGGTGCAACTCACAGGGTCCCGTCTCATGCTTGCATGCCCTTTGCCTCCTGCTTGGGGGTTCTTCGAGGATGCCAGGCATGGGATTCTGGGGGGAGGCATTTGGGGCACACACATGTGCAACCTGGAAGGTAAGGGGAGGTTAAACCCAGGGGGTCAGTAGAAGAAGTGAATGAATAAATGCTGTGTATCCGTAGTTGAGTACAGTGGAGCCCAAGGGAGAGAATGACCCCTTTCAGGGGTGCTTGAGGGATAAGGGAGGCTAGGAAGAGATTCCACAGAGGAAACATCTGAGATGAATCCCAAGAGAAGTGGGCAGGGTCCGGGGATGGGGGCAGAGGTAGCAGAGCTATGAACATCCTAGGGGGAAAAGCATGCTGTTAGTTGAGTCTGCGAGGACAAGGAGGAAGGCAGGGGTCAGGGAGGGGTGCTATGGTGGACGGACGAGGCGGTGGAGGCCTGGGGCCCCACGAGTTCCCATGACCTTCTGTGCACAGCCCCCTTGTCGCCTTATCTCCCAGTCAGTTCACTCCTGCCTGGGTCCCCTCCCTGCCCCTCCCTGCAGCAGCAGTCACCTGCCTGGCTCTCCTGCCGTGTTCAGATCTCCTGTCTCCAGCTTTTCCATGACACCTGTGCTCGTCATCAATTGTCTCCTTTCTCGTGGAGGAGCTGAAACCTTGCTAGTTGCTGGGAGTGAGTATGGCTGTAGGTGAGGCTTGGCTTTTTCACGTGACTCACTCATACCTGGCCTCAGGGCTCCTCAGGCCTCTGTTCTGAATGCAGTTCCAGATGGAAGAATAGAGGACAAGCATGGCTTGAAAGGATCTTGGGGCCTCAGTGGCGTAGTTTGGTCATGAAGTGTTTGTTTCTTGATCACCATTAAGAACTGATCTTAGATTTAAATTCAGAGCAGACCAGGTTCGTTCAGGTATGTTTACGTTCAGGCATACAGCTCTGATACATAATATATAATATATATAGTTGCTATCTGGGTTTTGTTTTCACTTTTATTTTTAATCTACTATAGGAGAAATAAATGTTCCAGGCAGATGGCTAGGAACCTCCACCAGAGCATCTCTGCCTGACTCCCCCCCATTTCCAAAGGAAGGCCAGTTTCCACATCTGCTGGCCTGATTTCAAGGGGAGATGGGAATTATAAATGGATCTTGCTTTAAGGAACTCTTTGGACACAGTAGAATGTGATGAAATTTCTTTATAAAATAAGACACATTTTCCAAGAAGAATATAAATATTCAGAGTCTTGGCTTTGGAACTCACAGCTTTCCTTTGGGGAGGGCAGGCTGACACCAGAGCGCCTGCTTGGTCAGCTTTGCCCTCCTTCCTCCACAGATGACTTGTGTTGCTCACAGCCCTGCCCAGCTTGTTATTTATGAGACATGTCTCCTGCTTGCCATGGAAAATTGTTCCACTGAGCTTCCTGTAGGGATATTTTGGGACTAAGAACCTTGGCTTCTTCTCCCCCCCCCCACCTTGTGTAACAGCTCTGATTCCCAACTCTTTTGAATTTTCTCTCTCCCCTGCTGTTCATTAATCTGTAAAATAGCAAGTCTCATTTAGCATCCTGTTTTAAGTTTATGGAACCACCCTGTACCTACAGCATAAAGTTATTTACCTCTGTGACTTCTTTTATTTTAGACTTATTACAAACTTTTATTTTAGATACAAAACATCCAGCATTTGGGGAGCAAGTGTATTTGGTTTGCTTGCATTTTATTATCATGAAATGCAGAAAAGGTCCTGTATGAGTTAAGTCTGCAGAATTTCGGAGCTAGAGAGAGCACTGCCTCATGTGCCTCCTCTAAGCTTGTTTGACCTGTTCCTCATTTAGACTGGGATGTGAACTTTGACTTTTTTTTTTTTTTTTCATAAAGCAGTGAGTGCCCTGATCAATAAAGGATGGATGATAGAATTTAGAAAATCATTGCATTTAGATGCAAATACCTAGTGAACCATAAAACCACTGAACTCCCTCACCCACTAACCATTGTTGCATGGGTGATTTGCACCGAGTTCCTGCATATTAATATTCAGGTAGCAGTGACCTGGGGACATAAGTACTAACACCACCCATTACAGGTGTGAAATTGGGTGAGCTGTTCTAACCTCAGGCTTCAACTTTCTTACCTGGAAATGAGAAGTGTAAACTAGCTTGCTGCCTAAGCACCATTCTAGACCTTTCTTGAGAGCGGAGGTGGTGAGCTAGGCCACTAGGCCAATAGGCCCCTAGATACCGATGTTTCTGGGAGACCCTGGGGCTACTTCCTGTTGATGCTGCTCCTGCTGGCTTTGTCCTCTCTGAGAGCTCCTGAATCCTGCAGATGTGAGGACTGTGATGTGTTGGTTTCATGTTTGTAATATTTGGGGGCTGGTGACTCAGCCATTGACACTCAGACAAGAATTTTAAGAGACACCAAAACAATCCCTTTGTTCTCCTGATGTCTGTTTGAAACCTGACTGGGAACCATCACACTCCAGGAATGGATTATTGTGTGTGCCATGGAATAGGAATTTACAAGGATTTTCCCAACATATATGAATCAACAGAGGAAGAGTTATTATGGATTATTTATAAGCTTAAGGTGTAGACGTCTTGAAAAATGAAATAGCCATCACAGGCATCCCCTCTGTGTTCAGCATCTGCCTGAGGCTCCTGCATAGCTTTGCCTGTGCTGGGTCACTCTGAATAATGGGTGCCCTGTGCTCAGGGTCAGCCCTGCAAGGGGAGAGGAAGAGGGGAGATGTGGAGGAGGATGTGAAGAAGCCCACAAAGAGTAGTCACTTCAAGGGCAACATGACAGATCCCTCCTACGCTACTACCATCATGGGAAAGTCCGTGGTTCCCATCACACCCTGTCCTGGCAGCCCTAGTGTGGTAGACCACTGGTTCATTTAGCCAGGAAAGGAGGAAAATCATTCAGGGGAGTTTAAGGAGAACTTCAAATCCATTTGCAATAATCCTGGATAGGTAAATGTCAAGTTTGGCAAAATTAGCTCCATTCAAGTTTTTTAAGTTTTTGAGGAGGAGGGACTTCTAGAAAATAACCGCCAAGAGAAAGTGTACATGGTAGGGCATTAGGAATATCGGCACATCCAGATGTAACGTTCCAATTTAGTGTTGGGGGAAATTGTATGATAGTGCGAGAATCATAGTTCTTACTGATAAATGGTGCAATAATGATGTTAACTTCTTTTATCTTTATATGTTCTCTGGCACTAGATTTAGCTAGGTATCTTTCAGAAGGTGGTTATTATGACTACCATTTTACATTTATTTTTTTATTTTTTTTGCCATTTTACATTTATAATTCAAATTTTTATGAGCAACCTAATATCAATTGCTATGGTTCAAAATTTATAAAGCAAGAAAGCAAATGTTGTGCTCTACCTTACTTTACGTAGCCTTTGAGGTCCGGATCAGCAACCCTACAGTGTCTAGCAGTCTGAAAGGGTATCAGACTGTGGTTAATGTGTATACAGTATAAAACACATATTTCTGATAATTTTACACATTTGTATGCCACTCAATTTTGGTTTTGTGGTTCTTAAATTCTTCCCCAGCCCTCTTCTCTTCCTCAGGGTTATATAAACTGTTATGATGTGTCCATCCCTTCATTGTTGGTACCACATAGTCTTCAAGATCACAGACTCAGCCAGGGGCCCTGGAAAATCCTGGCTCTGACCTTTTCTATTTGTGTTCTCTTAGGCAAACTTTTTTAAAAAAAGATTTTACTTATTTTTTCATGAGAGACACAGAGAGTCAGAGACATAGGCAGAAGGAGAAGCCCTCAGGGAGGGCTGATGCAGGACTCAGTCCCAGGACACTGGGATCACTACCTGAGCCAAAGGAAGTCACTCAATCACTGAGCCACCCAGGTGCCCCCAAACTTCTTAACTTCTGCACACCTTGGTATATTAAGGGGATTAACAGTACCTACCTCACTGGGTTGTTGTAAAGAATAAATGAGTTAACACATACAAAGGTCTTAATCACACCTTCAGCAATCACCATTCATCCATTTAAAATGTATGTATTGCATGATATTTCATGGCATCACGTACCAGGCACTATACTAAGCCATAGGGAGCCAGTGGTGGTGGTAGGAAGAGCACCAGAGACCAAGGGCCCCCCCACCAGTCCTTAGGGGCTACTAAATCTTACCAGCCAGGTAGCTCTGGGGCTTTAGTTTTTCTCTTTTGCCAAATAATAAAGATGGTGTCAATAATCTCAAAAAGTACTTTCCAACTCTACATATTCTTGGATGTTCTAACACGAAGTCAAATAGGCTTGGTGGAAATTCATCTCAGTGAACTAAGGAGGTTATTAATTCCCACAGACCTAGAAAAAAGTGATTGTGATGTCTTAGATGAATGACCTTGGCAATGTCATATCTTATTATGGAAAGCAGTTTCTGGATGGTTGGGATGAAAGGGGATATAAAGATATCACATATTAATGTTAGTGGTTTGAACAATTTAGGGAGCATATTAACAACAGTTTTTCATGATGTGAGGAGCCAGCAATGCTCTCAATGAAAAGCCCTCTTGGACACTGTAGCTTGTCTTTTGCAGGCGGAAGATGGGATAGAGGGAGCTCTTCATCATTTCATGGATGCAAAAAACAGTCAAATAGAGGAAATTCGTCACTTTTTACCAAATGAGTAAATAGAGCAAGTTACCCCTAGATGAGATGAGAGACTAGAAGAAGGGTCTGAACAGCAGTGTCTGCGGTATACCCAGCTGAAAGTATTTAGGATCCAGTTAGAGATGCTTTGGGAGTTCCAGAAAGGGGCAGGTAGGCAAGGCTTAAGCATCTGATTAACCCAGGAGATTGGTATTTGGACTTTTAAAGTAGTAACGGAATAAACCTAACCTTAGATCTGTTATTCTTTCTCCATATAAGAGGTATGTCCAATTAAGTCCTCCTCCTACACATTCCCAGAGCACTCCACTCTTCAGCTGAGATGACACTCTTACTTTCTTGCTTTGTGCTGTGTTTCCCCCTCCAGAATTTCTGCTCTGTGGCTGTGGAGATGTTATCTGATGGTTTGTTGTTATGCCCTAAGGGCCTAGCACAATGTCCAGCACGTAGGAGGAGAATATGCAGACATGTTTGTATCTTGAGTGAATGAAAAGATTAGTTTGTTTTAGCAGACTCGTCTTCTGAACTGTGCATTCCCAGTACTTGAAAGACCTTGCTGGGGCACCTGGGTGGCTCAGCATTGAGTATCTGCCTTTGGCTCAGGTCATGATCCTAGAGTCCTGGGATCAAGTCCTGCATCTGGCTCCCCACCAGGAGTCTGCTTCTCCCTCTGCCTATGTCTCTGCCTCTGTCTGTCTCTCATGAATAAATAAATAAAATTTTTTTAAAAAATAAAGAAAGACTTGTCCATTTCCATGTGCTCTGGTGGCTTTTTTTGGGAGAGAGGACTGAGGACAAGAATAAGCAAGCTGCCTTGTGTTTCTGACAAGATATCCAAACTGTGCAGACCCAGGTCCCACTGTGCTCCTCAAATTGTCCTGAGATAAAGGGGGTGGGCTTCCTTAAACACCAGGCTTCTGGGGGAAAGGAGAAATGGAACTTCTTAGACTCACCCCCTCTTCAGCCTTTGATACCCGGCATCCCCCTGCAGCTGCTGATCTTCTTGAGAATGTCCTCAGCTTCCCCTCTCAGTCTGCAAAGGGGTGTCTTCACTTCACTTCCGGTGAGCAGTTTTCTGACATTCTCCAGTGGAGAGGCCCTCAACCAAGCCAGTGTTCCCTGAGTCCTAGGATAGCATCCATGTCAGACCAGGTTGCTGTGGGACGTTCTGCATGAATGTCTAAATGTTGAAGGCACTGAAAGGTCTGGTTCAGTGTGATATAGACTCTGTTTCTTTGTTCTCCTGGTCTACCCCATCCCTACCACCTTCTCCCCAACCTTCAACCATCATGGCACTAGAGATGTAGAGTCTGAGAGGTGTACAGTATTTGTCTTTTGGATTCTCCACGCCACACATGTCACTGCTTTCTTTTCTCTTCTCTGCATGCAATGACTCTAAACTAAGGCTGTAATTGGGTTGGGAGAGAAGGTTCACAGCCCATCCCCTATTCCCCAACCTCAGGGGTCCAGGAGGACTCAGAGGAAATCAGACTGAGGTTCATTACACCAGATCCCCTTCCTTTGTTTTCCTGTGATCTCAGCGGCTGATGTGACTTGCCAAACCCCACGCTGCTGTATCTTCATTCTGTGGATGCTGTGGCAAGGGGCTGTAGAATGCAGAAAGGAATGTTCAGGGTCAGATTCAAACTTGGCAGGCTGCTGCCAGCATAGCAACATGAGCATCTCGTAGGCTCCATCCTGGATGAACTCCCATTGCACCACATTCATGGCCTCCATGCCTCATGCCACATCAGAGGGTTGTATCTTTATTTTTGTTTCTCTTTGCATACTCATGATGCCACATAAATTGAGCTTTTTCTGACCATGAAACAAAACCCAGAAAGCTTACTTTGGATGACATCTTTTAATTATAAGGGGAATGCAGGATTCCAATACAGAAACTGCCAATAACCCACTACCTGGTATTATTGTTTGGGTATCGGATTAGAATAACAATGGTCATAGCAATGCACTGTGCTCCTGGCCCTATTTAAACCTTTTAAATCCTATGGCCTCATTTAATCCTCACCACAGTATTTTGAGTAGGTAATTCTAATATCTCCATTTCACAATTAAGGAAATCAAGGCAAAATAGAACAGCGTTAAACCTCCTACCTAGGGTGGCTTTTGTTGTATACAGGATAAAAAAACAGCTCACAAGTGGAAGCTTTGTCTTTGTGTTTATAAAGTCCATTTGTTATTTAAAGTAATAATTAATAACCCAATTAGAGATTCTTTTTTTTTTTTAAATGTAATTTTATTTATTTATTTATTTTTTTATTTATGATAGTCACAGAGAGAGAGGCAGAGACACAGGCAGAGGGAGAAGCAGGCTCCATACACCGGGAGCCCGACGTGGGATTCGATCCCGGGTCTCCAGGATCGCGCCCTGGGTCAAAGGCAGGCGCCAAACCGCTGCGCCACCCAGGGATCCCTCAATTAGAGATTCTTTTAAAAAATTTTTTTATTTCTTTACTTGAGAGAGAGGAAGTGAGAGAGAGAGTGCACAAGCAACAAGGGGAGGGGGGAAGAAGTAGATTCCCCGCTGATCAGAAAACCTGACCAGGACTCCATCACAGGACCCCAGGATCATGACCTGAGCTGAAGGCAGACGCTTAACTCACTCAGACACCTAGGCGCCCCCTGATTAGAGATTCTAACAAAGAAAATTATCAGTAACTTTCTTGGTTTGCAACCCCAGGTTTGGAAAATGCCTACATAATTATGAAATTCAAATAATTTATTAATTGCTTATTTTTATATGGTAAAACCATGCCAGATTAGTAAAGAATAACTAATTATTTTAGGAATTATCTACTTGATTTTTCTAATGATTTATGTACAGTCTTTATAGGTTTATTGGTTAAGATATGAGGCAGCAAAATTTATTTTTAAACAAAGTTTCTAGAATATCTTTAACCCCATGTACATTATTTTTAAAAACTCCACTAGCAGTGCCACAGTAGCTCATATAGACCTGTGAGCCTCTCAGGACAAGGCCTATCGTCTGTTTACTGTTGTAGCCACACCACCCAGTCCAGTGCTTGGGACATGGTGAACGTCTAGAAAAGTTTTTCATTTGCAGAAACTTTCTCATTGCAGAAAATCATTCTTACGAACACAGCAGCTGCACCTTGCATTGTTCGTTTGATCGCTGTTCTTTATCACACTTGAATCCTAATAGCTTTGGGCCATGTTCAAAGGTATAATTCGCCTTCAGAATGGAACGATTTGGCACCACTCAGTTACTTAAATGAATGCTTCACTTTTTGAGGAGAATTCCCAAAGGAGAAAGAAAGATTATTTCTGAGAATCTATTATGTACTGAGCACAGGTATTTTCATTTCCGTCATCTTATTTAATCTCACCAATTTTGTAAACTAAGCATAATTACAGCTCTTTTTTAATTGGAGAAGGTACAATTCAGAGAGGTTAAGTAACTCACCCAAAGTCACACAGCTGGCTAGTGTGTATATATATATATATATATATATATATATATATATATTTTTTTTTTTTTTTTTTTGCTAATATGTTTTAGAAATAAGATTTACTTTGGGTACTTTTTGCCTCAAAAGCCTACTTTGCACTGCTATTGCTATCTTGAAGAGGAGGTCCAGGGATGTGGTGAGCAATAGAGACCTCACTGGAGAGAGAAATAATCCACCAATGGGAGAACTGCGAAGGAGAGCACGCTCATTTCCATGTGTACTTACTAACAAGTTTGGTGGCATCTCAGACTGTTTTACCAACAGTGACTCTTCCCAAGTTATTGCTTAATGCTGATGCTCTTCTAGGAGGAGCTGTCAGACCTTCTAGCCCCATGCCCAGTTCTTGTGGTCTCAGAGTTCTGTTTACTGAGTACCACCCAGATGGTTGTGGGTCTGGGTGAGGTTGCATCATTTGAGAGATGGCAGGGGAGCGGTTGAACAGGACCATCCGGGACAACTTAGGGCAGGTGGTCATGACGGGATTCTCACTCTGATGGCCTTCACCCGGACAGTGAGGGTAGAGGCTGGTCTGCAGCAACAGGGAGGGGCCCTGCCTTCCCCTTAGCTCCAACTTCCCAGAGGCTCCCATTCCTGGTCAGACCACCTCACCCTTCTGGAAGTCTCCTTTCTTATTTGCAAAACAGAGGACATCAGTTCAGGTAACTGAAGAGCTTCTATCCAGCTCTAAGTTTCCAGGTCTTTACAAATCTGAGGCTTGAGTGTGGGTGGAGCGCAGTAAAGGGACCCAGGGCAGAAGCAGTGCGGTACCTGTATGGGGCAGGAGGGCGTGCGTGCTCACATTTGCACGTACACCTGTTTGCATGTGTCGTTGCCGTCCTGCTGTCCGTCTCAGAGTCCCATCGTAGGATTAAGTAAAGGAAGAATCAGAATTGCTGCACTTTGATTTCAGATCGATTGTACTCTGGGGCTGCTGCAGACGGTGCTTTAGTTGTTGGTGCTGTTCTGGCTACAGTTAGGGTCCTGCCTGTGACACGGCCCGGCCTCGGTTAGCTCCAGCACCCTTCAGGCTGGGTGTCCCTGGGGTGGGGAGCTCAGAGCCCACAGGCGGCAAGGACACACTTCCCACCTCTGCCTAGAGCTTCCCGCCAGCAACCTGGAACTAATAGGCCTTTCTTTGGAACCCATGTGAGTCACGAAGAGCCCGGGCTCTGTAGACTATGTGTGCCTCCTCCGGAGGGGCCAGATCCGTCTAGGCAGATGCTGACTGTTTTTAGAGACCACAGCCCCTCACCAGAAGTTATTTCTGTTTCCCATATTTTGTTTGTTTTGTTTTTAAGATTTTATTTATGTATTTGAGAGACAGCACATGCACATTAGGGAGGCAGAGTGAGAGGGAGAAGCAGACTCCCCACTGAGCAGGGCGCCTGACCTAGGGCTCGATCCCAAGACCCTGGGATCATAATCTGAACCAAAGGCAGATGCTTACCCCCTGAGCCACCCAAGCCCCCCTGTTTCCAGTGTCTTGTAAGTCTTGGGAGCCAAAGACCAACTTTGGCTTTTCCCAACTCACTTCTAGGGCAGAAAAGAAACCCTACTCCTGCATTCGGCTGTTCCTGAGAGGCCCAGGCCACACTTGTCTTTGTGGATGCTGATGGAAGTGATGCTACAGATAGCCTGACGCCGCAGTCTGTGGTGTGACATCAGATCGTGACACTTCCGCACTCAAGGTGCCAGTAGCCTGGCGTTGATTTGGAATAAAGTTCAAAGACCAGAGCCTACCTGCTCCAGGCCTTCCGTCCCACTTCTCCTTTCCCTCCCCTGCCACTGCGTTTTGGCCCCTCTGTTCTGGAAGCCTTCCTCCACACACCAGATGGCTGCCATGGCCTCTGCGGGAAGACTCCTCCTCCCACTCTCCCAGCTCCCTTCAGCTCTCTGCTCAATGTCATCCCTCAGACAGGCCTCTCCTGACCACCTTACCTAAGAAAGCACCCCTGTCCCTCTCAATTCCCTTACCTGCTTGATTCTTCCTCACAGCACCTCCCCAAAGCCCGACGTCTGCCCCACTAGAAGATGCTCTGCACGTGGCGGGGACTTTGTGTTATTCACGTCTGTATTCTCCTTGCCAAACCACCATCTGGCATGGAGAGCACACTCAATACATATTCATAGGATGGATGAGTGAATTATTGTAATTCTTGATCCACACCCAAGTTATAAGGCCCTCTGGCCAACCACCATCCACTTCTCTTGACCCCAAGCTGATCTGGGCTTCCTCTCCCCTGACCCAAGGGCCTCTGCTGACTATCACTCAAACATTTCTGCCCTACCCTCTGGAGCTCTCATTGCAGGAAAACACACTCCCCTACATCATCACTAAATCTTCCTCCACCTCGTTGCCTGAACTGACCCCGGCTGTCGCTCAAGAACACAGCTGCCCTGAAGCCCACTCAAGTAAGGCGGCTTCTTCTCCCATATCCTCTGTACCTTAGGGTCAGGAAGAAGGGTTGTACCCTGTCTCTACAGCAGCCAGATTCAGAAACTCAGGCTAGACCCAACCAGCAGTCATGGAACTTCAGCCTGGGAAGGGACAGACCAAACCAAGAAGAGGCCTGGGGTTGCCATTTGCACTATTCTAGCTACAGCAGCCTCCATGAATCTTATAAACCTAGTGCTCAGTTGATTTCTCCCATGCCATTCTGAAGGTAAGAATTCAAGGCTCCATTGGAAGCAGATGGACTTGGTGGTACTTCCTTCGGCCCTCTCCCAATCTGTCATACAGACTCCCCAATCCAGGCTCTGCTGCCCTTCCAATACCAAACCTCTAAGTCCTGTACTTTTCTCATCCCTGGTCAGAAGTTAACTCTGTTATGACTTTCATGAGTAAATATCAGAATCCAGGCAGCAGTGGAAATCCCACTGATCCTAGATTTCTGACTCTTGCTTCATGTTTTATTTACTTATTTTTTTTTTTGGTTATAAATTGAGCAGAATTATGATTAGGTTGAATAAGCATTTATTCATTAAACTTCATAGCATCAAAACTACGTGGTTTAATAAAAAGCAAATTGTGAAGAAATACCTACCCAATAAAGCCTAAATCTTTGTGCAGGTCAAAAACATGAGTAGATTGAGGAGGGTTACATAAGTAAATTCACAGGTGACATGTCTATAATAAATATGAAATAAAAAAGTCGTTAGATGGGAAGTTTAGGCTAATATTTCTTTTGAAATTGGCAACATAGAAAGGAACCTCTTCTCTTACCAACTACCTCCTATTTCTTTTCTCAAGGAAAGAATTTGGGGATATAAAAAGCTGCTGATTTGATGGAATACAGTTTTTGCTTCCACAATTATACTTGCCAGTAACAACTGTTCTCTCTTTGATCATTTATTTTGTTTTTCCTGTCATATTACCAATGCAATAATTCTTCCTATCATTTAGTCATAACCCACGACCAGATGGCACTGGCTACTGAGAAAAGGAGAATGCTGTCCCCCAAAGGTGACCCGCAGCTCAAATCTCAGGGCCAAGGGAATGTTCCAAATGGGGGTTCACTCTGGGACAGCATTCCTGTCTGCTTGAGATTTGGTGGTTTGGTGGGGCAGGGTAGAGAGGTCATTCTGGTAAAACTAGACAGAGGTGATGTTTGAGGGAGACTTTCCAGCTTCAGTACATAATTTAGCTCAGACAGAGTCCCAGATACTGACTGCTTTTACAGAGACAGAGCTCAGGAGCAGAGCACAGATTGCTGACAAGAATGGTCCTAGTGTTGGAGTGAATAGGCCAGTTAGACTTTATGCTGCAAGTTCCAGAAAACTCAACCATTTTGGGTTGCACAGTAGAGGATGGATCTGCTCCGGCAATACAAATGTCCTGAGGTAATCAGACTTTACATATAGCTTGATCAGGGCCACAGCATTCCTCTGGGACTTTCCTGGCCTGCTCTGTGCTCCTTACACTAAATTCCCTCAAGATGGTGAACAACTATAGCAACTCTAGGAATCCCATTGAAAGGAAAAGAGGAGAGGATGTCCTTTCCCAGAAATCCACAGTATATGACTTGTCTGATCTGTTTCGTTAATGGTTTGTCATGTGTCCAGCTTTAACCAGTGGAATCTTACTGATTAGCTGAGGCCTGAACCTTGGGACTATATGCTTATTGTAATGGTAAATTTTATATGTCAACTTGACAGGGCCTCAGGGTGCTCTGATATTTGTTCAAACGTTATTCTGGGTGTGTCTGTGAGAGTTCTTTTAAATGAGATTATTATTTCATTTGACAGAAGAAAGCAGATTATCCTTTCTAAGGTGGGTGGGCCTCAACCAATCAGTTGAAGTCGTAAGCAGAACAACAACAACAACAAAAAAGCAAGACCTTCCCCAGAGTAAGAGAGAATTCCTCCTGCCTAAACAACCTTTGAATTGGGACACTGCTTCTTTTCTGTCTTTGAACCCAAACTAAAACATTGGCTCTTCCTAGGTCTCAAACTTGCCAGCCTTTGAACTAGAACTATATCCTTGTCTCTCCTGGTTCTCAGACCTTTGGACTCAGACTGGAACTAACACATCAGCTCTCCTGGGTCTCCAGCTTGCCAACTCATCCTGGAGATCTTGGGACTTGCCAGACTCTGCAGTCACATGAGCCCATTCCTTTACATATTTTCTTTATATTTATATCTCTAATATACATCCTATTGGTTCTGTTTCTCTGAGAACCCTGACCAATAGACTTACGGTGCAGGGAAGGGCTTTCCTATAATCAGGGGAACTAGAGGTGCTCAGAAAACTAAGCCTTCACTCAGTCATAAACTGATTGAACATGGCAGTGTCATTCCTTTAGAGAAGGGAAGTCTATATCCCAGGAGACTCAGAGGAGCCTAGAATTCATTCTAAACACATTGGAATAGAAAGCAAGGCCAAATGGCAAGGAAGCTAGACATTGTTGGAACTGGCACAAAAGCTAGTTGGAGCTCAGCCTGCTATGATGAGCTTCAGAGGCTGTGACCAAAGTGGAGTAATAATGATGCCACCACTGTTATTGGTGTAAGGCATGGGAGTGAGACTCCGTCTGCATCAATATGTTCAGTCCTCATAAGAAACCTGTGATACAGGTCGGATTATCCATAATTTATAGATGGGGAGCAAAGGCTTAGGCCCTTACTTCACTGAGGTGGAATGGTGGGTGGGGGGTGAGCGGTGGGGAACAGGCCCTCCCAGATGTGAACCTTGGTCTGATTCAGGCCTCTGTCATCTAGAGTTTGTTCTTGTCATCTCTGCACTGTGAATTTAAACATTTAAACAGACTTCTTGCCATGGGTCAGATCAGATTTAATATTCATTGCTGGCATTTTGGCTGCTAAAATTTTTTGTTGTTCCATACGTCATAGCATTTTGTGAGAAGGAGGAGGCTCTTGGCATTGTCACCCACTTTGCTATCTTTCTGGAAGCCCATGAGCTCTGTTTTTGCATTGGCAAAAGTTTAAACATTGCAGGAATTTAGAGTTCTTGAGTAAGGGAATTCTCTCCTTGTGCACTTGATGACAGCTGTCCCTGGGTGCTCCAGTAGCTGGAGGATGTAAAGAAATCAGGCTCTGCAGCTAGTTGACAGCATGCTGTTGCTGGTTTTGCTGGCATAAATATGTAGCATGTGTTGCTATATTAATCATTCAACTCATATGCCCTTTACCCATTTTTTATATTTTATTTATTTATTCATGAGAAACAGAGGGACAGAGAGAGAGAGAGAGAGAGAGAGAGAGAGGCAGAGACACAGGCAGAGGGAGAAGCAGGCTCCCCTCAAGAAGCCCTATGTGGGACTCGATCCCGGATCCTGGGATCACACCCTGAGCTGAAGGCAAATGCTCAACTGCTGAGCCACCCAGGCATCCCTCTTTCCCCAATTTTTATAGAAAATTTAAAAAGTGCACATATCCAATCAAGGATATTAAGTAAGAATGAACTGGACACACTACAAAATTGAACACACACGTATGTAAGTTATTCTCTGTCATAGGGTAAATGTTTTCTTAGAAATGACTTGTAACTCACCCTAGAAACACAAAACAGAAATATCTAGAGTTACTGGTACAAATTTGTTTCTTAAAGCCCCCGAATTGCTGCCAAAACCAGGATCTCTATTTAAGTGCCTATTTGCAGAACTATTCTAAATTGGAACAGTCTCTAGAATCTTTGTGCCTGAATAAACTCAATGGAATCTTTGCAGAAATATAAATGAGAGACCAAGCATATTTATGAACTGGGCACACAGATGATCATTTTGTCTACGTTGACCCGTAGACGGGTTGATCTCCACAGTGTGTGCTCATGTGGGAGCAGAACACCAGCCACTCTGTTATGTAAGGGTTTCTACCACATCCCCCCACCCCTTCCTTTTAGAGACAAACTTCATAATAGGGTTGGTTGGTGTAGACTTGGCTGCCTCCCCTCTGGGCCTCCTACTCATGCACCACTTAGTCCCCTGAGTTCTAGCTTGCACTCACAGTTTGGTTGAAGCTATGTTCTGGAGTGTCACCGAGACTAGAGACTCTTCTCTTTCCCAGTCTCTGCACCCTTCTGTGCTTATGATGTTCTTGGCCACTCCACTGGCCTCACTTCCCTCCCGGTTCTTGCCCTAATCCTCAGCATCCTGTCTTGGCTGCTTTTCTTTTACATCCTCATGAACTGTTGCCCAAGATTTCATCCTTGGCAATCATGCCCAACAGCAAGCCTAACGCACAAATGACTCCTCCATTCATATGTCCAAACCAGACCATCTCCTCGATTCCAGAATTGACTTTCCCTTTAGTGTTTCAAACTAAACCACTCCAACATTGACCCCACTGGTTCTTGTCTCCTTAAGCTTAGAGGTTTATTTAAGGATCATTGATATTTTGATGTCACCAAATTTTTCCACCCAAGACAATGATGGCAACTTTTTGGTCATTTTTCCAGATCGTGTGTGGTTATGAAGTTTCAGTGTAAGGAAGAGCATATGTTGATGCTACAAGTCTGAGTCAACTGTACAGACACATTTGTTAAGATTCTGGTGGCCCTGTACTTTTCACTGACACTATTTTGTAAAATTTCCAGATTTATGAATCCCATGACCCCAAGAGAAACCCAAGAACTCACTTTGCCATATCACGTAGGACACAGGCAGGTGACTTTCATCCGTCAGTCCTAGTCCATATACAAGTGAGAAATTTGGAACAGGAAGTTCTACATAGAATTTATCCGTGCTGGTGAGTGACAGCTGAGGCATGTATTTTTTTTGGGGGGAGGGGGGGGTAGAGTCTATCCCACCTACAAGTGACATTGGTGCTGACAGCAGCAGTAGTTACAGCTATAGCTGTGTAAATGATAGCATTTAGGATTGAGTGACATCAGTGGTACAGTTTTCCAACCAGCTCCAGACAGCAGCATGGTTTGAGCTCTCTTCCTGGAAGTTTGGCTTTAAGCCTACTTCTCAAGCCCATGTAATATCCTTTAAATAAACTCATCTCCTTCCAATTTCTGTTGCTTGCAACAAGAACCTTGACTAACACATCAGGGAAGTGTGAGAAGGGAAATAGTATTTTTTTAAAGACTTTATTTATTTATTCATGAGAGACACAGAGAGAGAGAGGCAGAGACATAGGCAGTGGGAGAAACAGGCTCCATGCAGGGAGCCCGAGATGGGACTCGATACCGGGTCTCCAGGATCATGCCCTGAGCCAAAGGCAGATGCTCAACCACTGAGCCACCCAGGTGTCTGGGGAAGGGAAACAGTCTTAAGTGAAAATTCCATCCATGGTCACCATGAATATCCAGGTAGTCTGTGAACTGAACAGATCTGGGCTGGCAACCATGTAGACTGAAGTGATGAATCGAAACTCTTGGAGATGTACAACTTCTCATGCCCAGGTAACTTTTGCTACTGTGTAGCTGCTACTCTGTCTCTACCTTGATTTGATTCTTACATTGTACTTTATATTCAGCACTTTAAAAAAAATTTTTGGTGAAATACACTTAACAAATTTACTATCTTAGCCATTTTTAAGTGTCTAGTCCAATAATGTTAGGTATGTCCACATCATTGTATGACCATCGTCACCAGAACTTTTTCATCTTTCCAAACTGAAACTCTGCCCCCAATAAACACTAAGTCCTCGTTCCCCCTCCTCCACCCCTGGCAACCACCATTCTACTCTCTCTGAGAATTTGCCTACCCTAGACACCCCATATTGGGTGAAATTGTACAATATTTGTCTTCTTGTGACTAGATTGTTTTGTATAGCATGATGTCTTCATGGTTCATCCATGTGTGTGTCAGGATGTCCTTCCTTTTTAAGGCTGAGTAACATCCCATTGTATGGAAAGACCACATTTTGTCTATCCATTTACCCATCAGTAAACATCTGGGTTGCTTTAATTTAAGCAATTGTGAGTAATGCTGATATGAACATGAGTGTATATACTTAGCACTTTTTATAAAATATTTTATTTATTTATTCATGAGAGAGGCAGAGACACAGGCAGAGGGAGAAGCAGGCTCCCCACAGGGAGCCCAATGCGGGACTCAATCCCAGACCTGAGCCGAAGGCAGATGGTCAACTGTTGAGCCACCCAGATGTCCCTACTTAGCACTTTTGATGCTAATAATAGTGATCGTCCCTCGTATCACACTTAGCATGTATTGGGCATTATTCTAACATACATGAATCGCTTTGAAACTTGCAACAATTCTGTGGGTGGGAAACTACAATTATCCATATTTTACCAACAAGGAAACAGAGAGTTAAAGCACCCTCAGAGGAGTTAGGGGGCATATTCCTGGTACTTGAATTCTGGTGGTAGAACTAGGATTCAGATGCCCCAGTGTGGCTCTTGTGTGGAGATGCTCATCTGTGCTGCCTCTGAATACACTGCCTTTGGACCTCAGTCACTTCCTGGGAGGAAGTGTACCCTTCTGGCTGCCAGGAATGGTGTCCTGACCTCTGATGGCTGGTTCCTTCTTGCCACTTACATTCCAATTTAAATGTCTTTCCTCAGAAAGACCTTTTATGACTCCTCACTTTAGTTTGTATTTATCACAGTACCTTGCTTCAAATCCATACAAAGCCCCACTTCCTCTCCAACGTCTTAGTATTCATGTACTTTTTTGCCCACCACCGGTCACCCACTACCACATAAGCTCCATGAAAGCAGAGGCCTGTGCTGACCTTATAAGGTTATATCTCCATCACCTAGAACTCCAGTTAGCAGATCATAGGTACTTGGTGAAGAGTTGTTAGCCAAAACAGTGAATGAATGTGTAAAGGAATAAGCTTGGCCCTTGTAGAATTTCACATTAAAAAAATTAAAAATAGAGCAGATGTTAATATAGGAAATTCTCTCCATTGAGCCAAGGGTTTAAATAAACCCAAGAGCAAAGCAGAATGGCTAAAATATTCTCTCATTTCTAATGACCACGCACTATTCTGATACCTTCTAGCTGCATCTGCTGATTAGATTCACCTTAATGCTGGCATTGTTTCTATTTTATGCAATTGGAAAGGTTATGACAAAGTTGCTTATCCAGCTTCATGAAAGTTAAGTATTTAGTTCCAAGAAACCTGAAGATTGTCTGTAATTTCAGCTGAAGTTAAAATGAGTGAAAGTTTTTCATCTTACCCTTCAAATCAGGAGTGCAAGAGATACTAGACAGGAAGCTCTGCTCACTCTGCTGCTAGTCACAGGGTCACCTGTGTCTCAGAGACACTCCTGAACTGAAGGGAAAGCCAAGTCCTCAGAAGCATCTGCCTCTTTTCTTCTCTCTTTATTGAGAAATTCCTGTGGAAGAGAAATCCTTATAGAAGAAAAAATTTCTGGGGCACCTGACTGGCTCAGTTGGTTAAGTGACTGACTCTTGGTTTCGGCTCAGGTCATGATCTTATATGGGTTGTGGGATCGAGCCCCGCGTGGGGTCTCTGCACTCATGTTGGAGTCTGCTTGAAGACTCTCTCCTTCTGCTCCTCCTCCGTCTTGTGCTCTCTCTCTTTCTCAAATAAATAAATCTGAAAAAAAGAAAGAAAAAATTCTGTAGCAGCATAGGAACAAAAATGGTTTAGAATAGAAAAAAAAGTACCTAAAATAAGGAAATCGTGTGGCAGAAAACTTGATTTTCTGTAAGGTCTTCTGTTCCTATCAGTATCTTTAGAATGTGCTGTCTAAACCAAGCTGACCATTTTCTTTTTCCCTCTCATATAAACATGTTTTTCCATCTGTAAAATAAAGAAAGTGTTTACTTTGGATTTCATTAAGATAATAAGCATCATTAATGTACATTGTTGACTGGGAGGTTCTCAGAGATCTTTATATAAAAACAGAAACATAGCATTTTATGTGTTTTAGCCATTTAAGAACAGCTATAAATTGAGAATGTAACTAAACTGTGGCACATCAGCTAATGCAGGAAGGTTGAAAGTTAGGATCCCAGTATATTAGGAATTAGGATTTTACTTTTGTAACTCAGGGCCAGGAATCCAGTACGGAGATAGTCAGCTGAAATCTGTTTTATATCACTTCTAGAATTGAAATACTCTACTCAGTGTCCTTAAGGAACTAGCAAAGAACACAGCTGCTATCCACTTGCTTACTTCATGGACAGGGAGTACGTTCCACTGGGAAATAATCTATTCAATTTTCCTCATTAAAGTTGAATGAAATACAGTGTCCATACTGATTATAAACTTTGCAGATTGAATTCCTTATGGGGTAAGAGTGATTCATCTTCGTGTGCCAGGTTATAGCCTCATGTCTGGCAAGTGCTCCATCACTGAGTGATGGGTGAAAAACTAAACAGATCAGTGGTAAAGCATGTCTACCATTGTCAAGGACTGAGGAAAGTAGATGTTCCAAGGGATAGTAACATTTACAGATTTTTGTTGTTGTTTTGTTTCTTTATTCTTTTTTTTTTTTAAGATTTTATTTATTTATTCATCAGAGACACAGAGAGAGAGGCAGAGACACAGGCAGAGGTAGAAGCAGGCTCTATGCAGGGAACCTGATATGGGACTTGATCCTGGGATTCCAGGATCATGACCTGAGCCGAAGGCAGATGCTTAACTGCTGAGCCACACAGGGGTCCCTTGTTTCTTTATTCTTATTGGATATCATTTGTGAAAGAAAGAAAGAAAGAAAGAAAGAAAGAAAGAAAGAAAGAAAGAAAGAAAGAAAGAAAGAAAGAAAGAAAGAAAGAAAGAAAGAAAAAAGAAAGAAAAAGGAAGGAAGAAGGAAGGAAGGAAGGAAGGAAGGAAGGAAGGAAGAGAGCTCTTTGTTAATAGAGGAAAAAAATACTATAAACAAACTAGCAGAATCTGAGACATTAAAACTCAAGGCCATATAGGTTGTTGTGGCTCTGGTTACCCATAGGGCACCATGGGGTGCTGAAGTAGGTGTAGAGGGCTAGAACTAAGGCAGTGAGAAGGAAGGAAGGAAGGAAGGAGAGGGAGAGAGAGAGATTTTGTTTTACAGGAAACAAAAAATCTAGAATGTCCTGCTTAGTCAAAAGGCAATTGCTTTCCCCCCAGAAAGGAAGGCAGAAGCCAAGCAGAAGGCAGCTGAGAAAGCAGAGTTCAAGTGAGGTCCTCCTTGAAGTGCAGGCGAGACTCCTCCTCTAATCCTCGTGCATTAGGCGGCCTGGTGGGCTGGCACATCCTTACAGCAGGATGACCCCATTAACCTTGCTATGTTCTCAAGAACAACTAGCTTTCAATCAGAAAATGCCAAGTTGTCTCCCTTTAATTTATATGTTGTTGAAGGGACCCTGGGTTCCTTTGTCAAGCCACAGTTTTCGGTATTTCTGGTTTTTGTTAAAATACCATCTCTTGTGGATAAAGAGAATGAGGACTAAAGTTGAGGAGGAGCATGATATCATTATCGTTGAGCTTAATCATCAGCAAATGGATTTTTCCACTGGGGAGGCAACCTATGAGTGGTTCCGTTCCAAGAAGTTCTCTGGGATTTGGAATGAATTTTCCCACAGGAAATAGAAATAGGAATTAGACTCCCAGTTCCAGTCCACAAGAGCTGGTTTAATTCACAGTACAGCTGAACTATAGTTATAGGGGTCATATTTTCTGAACCCCAAATTGAGATCCATGATTTGGCAAGTACATATGTTCTGACCACAATAAAAGAACAGAATCGGAATACTGAAATGGGATTTGTACTGGGAGATCCAGGAAGTCATATTGTAGGACTTTGATGCTCCACTGTAGACCTCAACACCATGACTATGCGTCCACAGGAAAATGTACATCAAGCTCCAATGTGGCGCATCAGGGTCACACTCCTCCCCTGCTGCTACCTGCCCCCCACGCTCCCCACCCCTGACTTCAAGCCTCAGGAGGGGGCTCTACCACTGTTGTGATACCTGCTTCACCCCACAACTCTGTTCCCATGGCCACGCCTTCATTCCTCCCTCCTGCAACCTAGTGCCATCCCAAGCTTCTAGATTAATCCCAGTCTTGAGCTACAGACCTCTGAAGCCTGGTCCAATATCACCAACCATCTTGTTCACCCCACACTAACTTTTCAAACTGGTCCCAGCCGCTGTGAAACTTTTTTAAGGATTTTATTTATTTATTTATTCATGAGAAATACAAAAAGAGACAGAAACACAGGCAGAGGGAGAAGCAGACTCTCTGAAGGGACTTGATCCTAGGACTCTGGGATCATGACCTGAGCTGAAGGCAGATGGTCAATTGCTGAGCCACCCAGACATCCCACCACTGTGAATTTTGATGGAGCTTCCTGGTCCCATCACTTGGTCCCTGCTTTACTCCTGTCCTGGAAACTTAGACTTTGTCTAGGTACCTGTGGCCAGAACTCTGTGTACCTGGCTGCCTGCCCACCTGTACCTCTGCTCATGCTCGCTCTCACCCCACAGCTGACCCAGTCTAGCTAACTTGCAGACACCGAAGACTGTCAGCCTAGAGGCTCAGTGCTCCCAGCCCCTAAACACAACAGCATCAAGAGAGGAAAGACTTTGGAGACAGATTCACCCTGGTTGAGTTCTAACTTAGCCATTTGCTCACTCTGAGGCTTTAAACAAAGTACTCGAATCTCTCTGAACCCGTTTCCTTACGGTTGTAACGAGGATGATAATAATAGCTATGATACCCACAGTGTTTACCATGGGCCAACTACCATGTGTGTGTGTTAGTTCATTGAAACCTCACAATCTAAAATAAATGCCATCATTTTCCCATTTTACAAATGAAAAAGCGGGAGCCTCCAGCACTTGAATACTTAAAAAAATGTTTTTTTAATTTTTTTTGGGAGATTTTACTTATTCATGAGAGACACACAGAGACAGAGACATAGGCAGAGGGAGAAGCAGGCTCCCTGTGGGGAGCCCGATGCAGAGCTCCATCTCAGACTCAAACTGTCAGCCTCCAGAGACATCACGTGAGGCCCAGCACAGTGCCCAGCACGCGGGGGCCTCAGCAACCAGTCGTTGCTACGTGCTGTTTCTGCCCATCTGTGTCTCCATTTCCCTGTGGATGTGCTTGGGAAATAGTTGTTGACCTAATCGAAGGTCGTGTTACTAAATCTATCAGCCTACCCACCTCTGCCCTACGTCTGCCATCCCAATCGTGTGAGCGGATTTTGGCCCTGGTTTGTTCATCCCTTCCTTTACCCATTTAGGCAATTATTAATGAAATTGCTGTTCTGGGCAGCCCGGTTGGCTCAGCGGTTTACTGACGCCTTCAGCCCAGGGCCTGGTCCTGGGGTCCCAGGATCAAGTCCCACGTCAGGTTCCCTGCATGGAGCCTGCTTCTCTCCCTCTGCCTATGTCTCTGCCTCTCTCTCTCTCTGTGTGTGTGTCTCTCATGAATAAATAAATAAAATCTTAAGGAAAAAAGAAAGAGAAAATGGAAAGATCTGTTTAAAAAAAGAAAAAGAAAGAAATCGCTATTCTGGAGAAGGTGAGCACAATTTGCAAGATGGACACAGCCTCTTTCCTCTCAGTGTTTATGATTCAGTGGGAAAGCCCATCAAAACATCAGCCAGTGAATGTAAAATTACAGTTGGCAAGTGCTCTGAGGCGGGTGTAGAGTGCTATAAGCCTATCATGGCATCTGATCTAACCAAAGAATCAGGGAGGGGTTCTTGGAGGAAGTGATATTTACTTGAGAACTGAAGAGTGAGTAGGAAGCAGTAGACGATGAGAGAGAAAACATCCCCGTCAGTGAGAACAACATGTGCAAAGGCCCTTTGGTGTAAGGGAGCAGGATGTGTAGAAGGCCAGTGTGGCTATAGGCTAGTGTGGCTACAGCAGAAATCGTGTGGCATGAAATGAGTCTGGAGATAAATAGGGGCTAGACCATCCAAGGCCTTGGAAGCCACAGTGGGGTTTTATCTCTATACCCAGCACACTAGGAAACTGTTAAAGGTTTTTTGTTTGTTTGTTTTTTGTTTTTAAAAGATTTGATTCATTTATTCATGAGAAACACAGAGAAGAGGCAGAGACACAGGCAGAGGGAGAAGCAGGCTCCATGCAGGGAACCTGATGCAGGAATCGATCCCAGAACTCCAGGATCATGCCCTGAGTCAAAGGCAGATGCTCAACCGCTGAGCCACCCAGGGATCCCCTGTTAAAGGTTTTTAAGCAGAGTTCAGGTTGGAGAGGGGATGACATGATCCAGGACACTTTTGAAAAAGATCACTGATACAGGGTGAATTAGAGAGAAGTCAGAGAAGGAGAGGAGAAGAGGGTTCTGGTCTGGACTTTTCCACACGAAAGACTCTGGTTGAACTTTCTTTGTTGACCTGGTAGCTCATTGCTCTCAGGGAGTCTTTCTAGAAGGTTTAGCTAAGAATCCTGACTTAAGACTTAAAATGTACAGATGTCTAATGATTCTGCTTTGGGGAGAGTCCTGAGGACTTTGGGGAGAAGCTATTCCTACCAAGTATGATGTCCAGTACTTTCCTGGCTCCTGCTTCTGTCCCTCAGCTGACGATGGTGATTCTTGTGTGTAGCCACATGCCTTTTACACTAAGTCACAAAGTTAGGCTGTATCCCCAGCCAGCATCTCTCTAAAGATACTATGACTTTCAGAGTAAGATCTGACGGCATTTCTTTTTAAATATTTTAAATATTTTATTTATTTATTCATGAGAGACACAGAGAGAGAGAGGCACAGAGACACAGGCAGAGGGAGAAGCAGGCTCCCTATAGGGGTCCTGATATAGGACTTGATCCCAGGACCCTGGGATGACACCCTGAGCCGAAGGCAGATGCTCAACCATTGAGCCACCAGTGGCTTACATTGATTTGTAAACACCAATGTCTCAGAAAGGAAATGACACCAGAAACAAGAAGTAATTCCATATTAAAATATGCAATAACACCAAACTGAAGGAGAACATTGAGAATTCTGAATGGTCTTGTTTCTTAGGGTCCTTACCTACAACAGGCCAATCCAAATCCCAAACCCTTATAACCCCAAAGTTCATCTTTGCCTCATGACAGTCTGTCCCCTGTAGCTCTGTCTGTCAGAATAGAAATATCTAGATAAAGGTTCTTAAAACAGACTCCAAAAGTTTTACTGCTATAAAGACAACTAGGGACAACACAGCAAATGGGAAAGTCTCCTGCTATGGAATGAATGGCCTGTGAAGAGATTAATTAGGTAGCAAGGATGTATCAGAAATTAAAACAAAGAATTGGACACGCTGCTTGATCTCGATCACTTGCCACCATCACATGCCTCATTGCTTCAAAATGAATAAAATGCTCAAAAGGCACATTCTCACCCAATAAATACAGAATGGGGTAGTAAGGGAAAATCGGAGTCATTGTGCACATTTGCAGTTGGGATGTGCAGTTGGGAATTTGAGCCCAGGCAGACCCTGGAATCCATTAGCCTTGACATGCCATATATCATCGCAGAGGTAATTTCCCCTTAAATTTGCAATTAGGCCTGGGATTTGGCCCTCGACCCTGATGTCACAGAGCATCAATTACCCTGCTTGGCGTACCGTGTGCCTTACCCCGTAACAAGCAGAGTCTTCTGCCGGGTTCTGTAAAGTTCAGAGTCCAACGCACTGACCAGTTTTGTGCTTTCTCATCTCTCGTGGGTGCTTCCTATTGTTTCCTCTGCTTAAGGCTTATGTCCCTCCAAAGATGACCTCCTTGAGGTTTGGGAAACCAGCTCCAGATGCCTCTCTTCCTTCCTCCTCATCTCCGAGAGGCATCTGTGCCTCCTAGTAACTTCGCAAGAATGCCTTCTGTCGTTCCAAGGTTTCGGTCAGCCTCCAGGACATAACCGCTCTATGTGAGCATAAGTATGTTTGGTTTCAGGCATTCACTAAAGCATGGGTTTTCTGCTTGTCATATTCTAGGTGCTATGGGTATAAAAAGGAGTCTCCAAGAACTCCATTGGGTCCTTGCATTTCCTTTCAAGGAAATCTATCCAAGACACACAGCAGAAAAAAAAGAGAAAAAAAAAAAAAAAAGACACACAGCAGAGACCAACACACTTTTTTTCTAACATAAAGTGAGGGGATGCGTTCATCACTTCAGTTCGCCAATAGTCTGGAAGAGCCTTCTCTTGTTTTATTTCATTCCTTTTTCCCCACTTCTTTCTCACTCCCCACTCTCATTAGCACTTCTCTCCTCCAACCCTTAAGCACCTGCCCTGTTACGTTTGGCAGACATCCTTGGGTCTGTACAGATCTTCGAAGCGTACTGAGCATGGTAGCCTGAATGTAAGCATTT
Organism: Nyctereutes procyonoides; assembly: GCF_905146905.1. Lineage (NCBI taxonomy): Eukaryota > Metazoa > Chordata > Mammalia > Carnivora > Canidae > Nyctereutes > Nyctereutes procyonoides. Next base: position 5,588,111 of record NW_026575033.1, on the reverse strand, counting down.
TAAATTTACAACAACAGTAATAGTAATAGTGTACCATGAGAGTCATCCTATTTCTTAATTTTAAACAAATAGCAGACTGTGTTTTGAAGACCAGTGGATGGGGGCGCCTGGCTGCCCCAGTTGGTAGAGCATGCAACTCTTGATCTGAGGGTTGTGAGTTCGAGTCCCACACTGGGTGTAGAGATTACTTTTAAAAAGTAGAAATCTGGGCAGTGTGGGTGGCTCAGTGGTTTAGCAACACCTTCAGCCCAGGGCGTGATCCTGGAGACCCAGGATCGAGTCCCACATCGGGCTCCCTGCATGGAGCCTGCTTCTCCCTCTACCTCTGTCTCTCCCTCTCTCTCTCTCTCTGTGTGTGTGTGTCTCATAAATAAATAAAATCTTTTGTAAAAAGTAAAATCTTTAATAAATAAATAAAGACCAGTGCATGTTTCTGATGGTACCTCTGGCTTATTCCTGTGTCTGCTTCAGTCTTCTATCAGGGGCAGCCACTGTTTCTCCCATCCATTCACCCAGGTTAAGCTCCATTTAAAGTGCCTCCCACTTTCCCCACCCACAGAGAATGCTACGATCAGTCACCTGAGCCTTGTCTCTTGTGCTGTGCTCACTGGGAGTCTCCTTCTAAAAGTGGGACTTATGGGTCATAGGTCGGATGCTCACCTAATTTCACTGAGTTCTGCTGCCACATTGCCCTCAGATGGCTGCACCATTTCCACCCACAGCGCCCCTTCACTCTCTCCATATAATCAACTTGGTACCTCAAATCATCATCATAATAATAATGCCCACTGCCACTTGTTGAACATCTGCTACCTGCCAAGCTGTATGCTAGTTGCTTCTTGTGCAGAATCCAGAATACTTACATCTTTGCAAGGCGTTTATCAACGTCTTGTTGGCAGGTGAGGATAGCAAGGTTCAGCCAGGGTAAGTTCCTCATCAAGGGGCAGGCAGCTCTCCTGTGACCCAGGCAGGCTCAGTCCCTGGTGCTGAGCTCCATGTGCCTTGAAAAATATGTACTACCGAATGTACTAGGTTAGTTTTATTAAAATCACATAACTAGCTGTGATGGAGGAAGGTGACACTGGTCAAGCACTCCCCTTGAGATGAGGGGGTACCCCTCTGCAGAGTTTTGCCCATCACAGTGGGTTGCTCAGAGAGCCACAGAAATTCTTCTTTGCAACTAGAACTGAACTAAAAATGAGATCTTCACGTCGTTTCCACATAAATACACTGACAATGGTACCCCAAGACTCCTAAATAGTCTCAGTATGAGGGGCAGTCTTTATGAGAGACCTCTTTGATATATTAGAATCGTAGTTTTGTACAATTTTTTCTCAGTATTTTGGAGTATAAATCTAAATGGTTAATGGTTGGAAGAATCTAAGCTTTCTAAGGCAGACTAGAAATTATAGCTTCCATTTGAGGGTGAAAACTTATTTGTTTAATAAAAAACCTTTATGGATGCAAAGAGTAACAAGGCATTCTCCAGCCCTGAGGGGCTTACAACCTCGGGGAGAGAAAGGCATCAGTAAATAATTTGGAGGGTGGCTGGGTGGCTCAGTGGCTGAGGCTCTGCCTTTGGTTCAGGTCACGATCCTGAGGTGCTGGGATCGAGTCCCGCATCAGATTCCCCATAGGGAGCCTGCTTCTCCCTCTGCCTGTGTTTCTGCCTCCCTCTCTGTGTCTCCCATATATTCATTTATTTGTTATAAATAAATGGATTTATACAGAAATATATTTATAAATAAATAAAATGTTAAAAATATGTAAGTAAATAATTTGGGGACCGACTAGATCCCGCACCAGCAAATGGAGAGCTCCCAGGGAAACAGAATAGAGGCAGATGCCCAATGGCAAATGCAGGGAGCATCAGCTCCTGGCATCTAACAAAGGGTGCCTTGCGCCCGAGTCACCCTCGGCCCTGCCTCTTCGGGCACTATGAGAAAACGGGAACCGGACCCGCAGATCATAAACAAGCCGGTGGGGTCAAAGGAGGATGGGTCTGGCTTGGGCCAGCGGGTACCGGGTTATTCAGGGAGTAACCGGGACCCCGACCTCAAGAGAGCATATGGTGCCTTCTCTCCGCTTGCGGGTGGTTGGAGTTTCCTTAGATTTCCCTCAGTTTCCGACCTGTCCTCCTTCATCATCTGTGCAGAGAATGATGTTTCAGGTGTCAGGGGAGCTCATTTTGTAACATTAATCAGGGAGGATTAAAACTATGCTTTCTTCCGATCTGTCCTGCAAGGGTTGCTGGGGAGTCCGGGGGAGTCCCTCTTCGACACAAAGGCTGCGCTCACGGGTTTGAAGTACCACGTTCAGCCAAATAAATGGTGATGAGACGGATCCGCCTGCTACTTTCCAATTCTAAAGTTTTAACTGCTCATTTCCGGGTTGCTCCATCCCTTGTCCCTGGGCGCCGGCAATCCCCATCTAGAGGCCAGATGCTTTTCTGACATTTTCCTCAAAGCAGGGCGGGGGGCGGGGGGGGGGTCCCAATGACATGTTTCTGGATTTCCGCATCCCGTATTCATCTGTGCAGCTTGCAAGAGCCCGCTGCACCCTGCCCAGCACCTGCGTTACCTGCTCTCCGAGCCAAGGCTGGGCTCAGTGAGTATTTTCCTCCTGCTCCTCAGAAAAAGAGGGGGGCAGAGAGAGAGCACCGTGACTGGAATTGTAATGAGCTCCCAAACCTGTTCCTAATTATCTTCCGTAACTTAGCAACGTACTGGATGAGAAAGGAGCAGAACGATTTAAATTCATTGCTGAGATGTGGGTGGAAGTCGGGGAATCGGGCACCCTGGCGGCGCTCCGGGTACAATGTGAGGAGGCATCTGCGAGGTGGGGAAAGGGTATGTGCCCCCAGTTCAGCTTCTGTAGAGGAACAGGGAGGGAAGAGGAGCTGAGCCCACAGGGGTGGAGAAGTCGCTTTAATTGCTACTGTAAGATTCCTAGATTGCCCCGAGAAGGGAATCTGGGGCCCTCACTCTTACCTTCTAATAACCGTGTGCAGTCGTGGGCTGGCCAACAATTGATTCCAGAGAACTAAGCAATTTCTGCAGCCTCCCCCCAGTCCTCTGAGCTCTCCTTTTCAAAATGTCAGGGTGTCTTTGCTATCTTGTGTCTTGAATGGAAAGAGATATGCTGTACATTTCTTGAGCTGCAGATGAATTTCAGGTGACTAAGCAGTACCCCTCAGTGGGACTGCCAGTGGTCAGGTGAGGCTCCAGAGCGTGCTCATCAGAGAGCACAGGTTGGGAATGATGGCCAGTGGAAGAGTTGCCAGAGCCAGGTTTTGAATACAGACCTGAAATCAAGGAGACATGTATTTTTATTTATTTATTTATTTATTTATTTATTTATTTATTTATTTATTTATTTATTTATTTATTTATTTATTTATCTATCTATCTATCTATTTATTTATTTATTTTTATTTATTTATTTATTTATGATAGAGAGAGAGAGAGAGAGAGAGAGAGAGAGAGAGAGAGGCAGAGACATAGGCAGAGGGAGAAGCAGGCTCCATGCACCGGGAGCCCGACGTGGGATTCGATCCCGGGTCTCCAGGATCGCGCCCTGGGCCAAAGGCAGGCGCCAAACCGCTGCGCCACCCAGGGATCCCAAGGAGACATGTAAAGGCACTTATTTCCTTTTTTTTTTTTTAAGATTTTATTTAAAAAAAAAGATTTTATTTATTCATTCATGAGAGACACAAAGAGAAAGGCAGAGACATAGGCCAAGGGAGAAGCAGGCTCCAAGCAGAGAGCCCAATGCGGGACTTGATCCTGGGTCTCCAGGATCACACCCTGGGCCTAAGGCAGGTGCCAAACCACAGGGCCACCCAGGCGTCCCCAGCCACTTATTTCCAGTGGAAAATTCAAGTATAGGTCAGAGGAAGCCTAGCTTGATAACAATTTATGAGAAAAGCATTTGGGCATTTTGCTGAATCATGAACTAAATATAAAACTTGAGGGGATCCCTGGGTGGCTCAGGGATCTTTAAAAAAAAAAAAAAAGATTTTATTTATTCATGAGAAACAGAGAGAGAGAGAGAGAGAGAGAGAGAGGCAGAGACACAGGCAGAGGGAGAAGCAGGCTCCATGCAGGGAGCCAGACGTGGGACTCAATCCTGGGTCCCCAGGATCATGCCCTGGGCGGAAGGCAGGTGCTAAACCACTGCGTCACCTAGGTTGCCCAAATAAATAAAATCTTAAAAAAAACAACAACAAACTTGAGAATGACAGGGGTGATGAATACCTAACTGAATCTCATGTGTCCCATTAGAAGCATGGGATTCAGGTCAAGGGGAGACCATTGTTTTGTTTTTAGCTTTAATCCTGGAGACCCTAATGCAGAGTGTGTGATCTGGCTCTGGCTCTGCTTTTCAAAAAGCAGCATTGATTGACTTGAGAATGTCCAAGGTAAGAGTAATTAATGAGTCTGGAAGCTTTGTTAGGTGGGGACAGCTGTAGAAAATGGGAGTGTTTGGACCAAAGCGGGAAGCCCAAGGGACCCTAGTCCAAGAGGGAGGCTCCCTCACCTGCAGTAATGTGCCTTTTATAGATGTTGAATTCGCCCCTACCTGATTTTTTCTTCATTTCCGTGGGAACCAGCTCCCTTTGCAGGCAGGGCTTTCCTCCCATGCCGCGCAGGATTGTTCCAGGCAGTTTGCAGTGAGCTGCTTACTCAGTGTGAGCACTGCTGCAGCTGGCCTTTCTGTGGGACTCGAGCCTTCTTGCTCCTGCCCAGGTGAGGAGCAGAGTGCCATTTATGGCCAATGCATCCCCTAGCTCTTGGGGTTACTGAGTCCTAGGGTGCTCTTAATATTCCAAAGTGTCTTAACCAGATCAGAGCCACGGAGTAAATAAACTCTACAGGCTCAGGGTGCTAGCTCTCAGAGAGCCCAGGGAAGGATTCAGGGAAGAAAGGGAGTTTCAGAGATGCTTGGATTTAAACAAGCAAGGAGAGGGAGGGGAGGCCCTGGGCTGGAGGAATATTATTGCCAAGGTAGGGAGTAGACAAGCCTGACTGTAAAGACAGTGGGACAAGGCTGTGGGGAAAGGTCAAATGATGGGGAGCCTTAAATGCCACACAAGGGTTTGACTTCTGTTAGGGAGGCAAGGGGTAGATTTGTCAGATTTGGCAAATGAAATACTGTGCCCAGTAAAATCTGGATTTCAGATCAATAACAAATAACTTTTAGTATAATGATGTCCTAAAAATTGCATGGGACCTAGTCTTGCTGAAAAAAAAAATGTGTTTGTGGTTTATTTGGAACTCTGACTTAACTGGGCATTTTGTACTTTCGTAACTCATGCAAGGGGAATTCACTGAAGTTTTATAACAAGGGAGTTCTCTGTGTCAAGTTTGGAAAGAGTCATCTGGCTGCTGTGTGGCCACTGAATTTGAGGAGGAAGACACAGAGTCAGGGCTAGAGAAGGAAAAAACTCTATTCGTCCTGTAGACCCACTACTTCACCTCTGCTACCAGATGTTGGGGGCAGTTTCCGACCAGATGGGTGTCCTACGATTCAGCTCAGTTCTGGCATTATCTACCTGGACAATGTCAGATCTCACAGGTTGAGAGCTCAGATCCCACAAGACTGCCCCTCCCCCTGGATGTCACTCTCCAGGCCAGGTTATCACACCAGCTACTAATCAGAGGTTCCCACAACCCCCTCCTCCGTTCAATAATTTGCTAAAACAGCTTATAGAACTCAGGAAAAAAAAAAAAAAAGAACTCAGGAAAACAGTTTACTTACAGGAGTAACAGTTTATGATAAAAGGATACAGCTCAGCAACAGCCAGATGGAAGAGACACACAGGGCAAGGTATGGGGGAAAGGGCACGGAGCTTCCATGTCCTCTCTGGACATTCCAGCCTCCCACTACCTCTACCTGTATACCAACCCTTCAGTTGAGGTTTCTTATGGAAGCTTTGTAATGTAGGCGTGATTGACTGAAGCCTTGGTCATTGGTGATTAACTCAACCTCCAGCCCAGCTCCTCTTCTCAGAGGTCAGGAGGTGGGACTGGGGACACCCAGGTGGCTCAGCCGTTGAGCTTCTGCCTTTGACTCACTGGATCCCAGATCAAGTCCCATATCGGGCTCCCCACAGGAAGCCTGCTTCTCCCTCTGCCTGTGTCTCTGCCTCTCTCTCTATTGTGCCTCTCATGAATAAATAAATAAATCTTAAAAAAAGAAAAAAAAAGGAGGTGGGGCTGAAAGTTCCAGCTCTCTAATCTCATGGTTGTTACCCTGGCAACCAGATCCCATTGTGGTTATCTAGAGACTTTCCAAAAACCACCTTCCTTAACTTGGACTTCAGATTGAAAGGGCTTGTTATGAATAATAAGATACTCTTTTCCCCTTTCTATTCAAGACTTGTCTCAGGAGCCGTCGACAAAAGACCGAATGTTGTAACAAAGGATGCTCTCATTTTTCTTATCACTTAGGAGATTACAAAGTTTTAGGAGCTATGTGCCCCATGTGTCCCTGTAGAACTACGGCTATGGGTGAAGATTAAAATATATACAATATTATGTATTACTATAAATCACAGTACCACAAGGCAATAAATTGGAAAATGATTGAAATTGTCCCAACTTGACTCTATAAAAGAGCCTTGGTCTGCGTTATAGTAAAAATATGAACAAAGGGATGGATTCAGGAGATGAGCTCAATGGCTCAGTCAACAGGCTGTGGTGACTGGCCAGAAGTAGTTCAGGGGAGAAGGCAGAGGAGTGTGGCAGTAGTGAGGGTGAGTTCAAGGTTTAGTCTTAGCGGCTGGGATGAATCCTGGAGGAAATAGTTCAGAGGAAGAATGACATAGAGGAAAGAAGGTGGAATTTTGAGTTCTCTGGAAGACCTTCTCATGGTAGATACCAAATGGGAGTTTCCGCAAGCAGGAGAGGCAGTACTAAATTCCAGAAGAGAGAGTCGGTAGGAACTGTTGGCTTGGTAGCCCCTGGATAGTGACGGCAGCTGAAGTAGGTTGAAGAGTGGATGAGCCCTCCAAGGGAGGAGGAAAAGTGAGGTTCAGTATAATGGTGGCTCACGGAGGGAAGAAAGCTAAATTCATTGCATATTTATTAGATTCCAGTCTCTACTCTGGACTAACAAGTGAGTCTCAATTACTAGTGGCTTCAGCCTTTTCTTTTCATTTCAATAAAGGTGGAAAGCAAATATGGAGAAATAGTGTAGTTGCCATAACAGGCTTCCTTCTATGAACATAGTTGGGGGATGTAGTCTTAAATCTCTGAATGCCCAGAAAGACTGGCCCTCTGAGCATCACCCAGATGCTTCAGGGATCACAAGTGAAACCTGATGATGCTGTTGGCTCCCATGCTTGTCAGCCCAAATCTAGAGTGAAGGAGTTGAGGGGAGGTTAAGAGGCCTGATACTAAGGGTCTGGGGTCCTCCCAGTCCTGGCACTAATCCTGCACCAGAGCCGTGCTAGGTGGCTCACTCAGTAGCCGGCTCCTTGCCCCTGCACTTCTGCAAAGTGGCTCAGTCACAGCCAACTGCTGATCGGCTCATTGTGCCCCCACCCCCACCCCAAGGGACAGTATTTGGACACATACTTGACCAATCACACACGCTGGTTTTCTCTGAGTCAGGGACACAGGGAAAAAAGCAATTTTGACCCTTAGCCATGGACAGCATCCAGGGACTTTAAGTAGTGTAATTTATTGGAATCTTAATGAGATTCTAAAGATTTCTGGCTCCTGTTCAGGTGAAAATCTTTGGGTTTTAGACATTCTGACTGCAACGTTAAAGATTTTTAAGTGAATGACTCAGTTGCAAAGTCAGAGAATGGCATGATGCAATGAGGCATTCTCAAGTGAGGTGAGAACTGGCTGAAGTACCCTGGCCCTTCTTCTTTCCTTCCCACCCAGACACTCCCCTGGGTCACCCTGGGAAGTGCTTTGATCTCTCACTCACTGGATCTTATGGAGCCTGGCACTCTGGGAGGCCACACAGGGGCCCCTGCCTCTCTGCCTGGAGGCACTGCTGGTGATGCAGCTGCAGTGGGAGCTGACAGACAAGGACCTGCTAGGGCCTTTGTGATGCAAATTGCTGGCTGGTTTGTAGCCACTGATGAGCCGCTCACCCAGAACCAGCCTTCCAAGGCTCAGGCCTTCCTTCAGCTTCTCCCCTGGCCTCCTTTTTCCAACTGTATTTAATAATAACTTTCTAATATCCCCAGAGCTGTGTCTGACCCTCTAATTTGTGAATTTGTCAACTGTCTAAGTAGGATTATGCAACCTGAGATCACACATTTCTGGTCTTGTGATCTTAATTCTCTAAGTGAAGACAAATTGTCACAGGAAGTTGTGTGCTGCTGAGACATGGTTCCAGGAGACTGGGAATTAACGTGTGCTAAATGCTGCTCTGCGGCACTGGATCCCCAAACAATTTTTGGGGTAGGTCTTGTTTTCATCTTACAGACCTGAGGTTCAGAGCTTCCAGAATGTACCCAAAGCCATGTAACTACCAAGTGTCTAAATTGGATGAGAATTTAAACTCAACTGATGGGACACCTGGGTGGCTCACCAGTTGAGTGCCTTCGGCCCAGGGTGTGATCCTGGAGTCCCGGGATCGAGTCCCACTTCGGGCTTCCTGCATGGAGCCTGCTTCTTTCTCTGCCTATGTCTCTGCCTCTCTTTTGCTGTGCATGAAATACATAAATAAAATATTAAAAAAAAAAAAAAACAAAAACTCAACTGACTTCAGATTCTGAACTCTGTTTAGACCTTATGCTCGAGTGTGGAGCTTCAGTTTTGGTTTTCTTCCCCTGGAGATAAAAATATATATGGAACTGAGTGTGTAGCTCTGGATGTTTACTGTTTTATCTTCTGATACATTTGTTAACAAATATTGATTGATGGATCAACGACCTGGAAGACAAAATTTTGGTGCTGTCCTAGCAAGTAGCAACTACATTTACTTTTTTTTTTTTTTTTAGATTTATTTATTTGAGAGAGAGAGAGAGTACAAGAGTGGCAGGAGGGGCAGAGGGAGAGAGAGACAGAAACCCAAGCAGACTCTCTGCTAAGCATGGAGACTGACATAGGTCTTCATCCCACGACCCCGAGATTATGACCTGAGGGAAATCAAGAGTCAGATACTCAACCTACTGAGACACATAGGTGCTCCTTCCTTATATTTTTTAATAGACCTTAATTTTTAGAGCAGTTCTTGGTCCACAGAAAAATTGACTGAAAAGTAAAGAGATTTCCCACGTACTCCCAGGTCCCACACATGCATAGCTTCCTGCATATCAACATCCCCCATCAGATTGGCACACTGGTGTACCAATCATCCAAGTCCATGGTTTACATTAGGGCTTGCTCTTAGTATTGTATATTCAATGGGTTTGAGAAAATATATGACAGGTATCCATCATTATAGTGTCATAAGAGTACAATTGAAACTTGAACAACGTGGATGTTAGAGTTACCAACCCCATTGTGGGGTTGAAAATCAGCATATAACTTTTGACTTTACAAAAACTTAACTAATTTAAAGTTAAAAAGAAAAAACAAACAAAAAAAAAAAAACCCCAAAACTTAACTATTAATAGTCTACTATTGACTGGAAATGTCACCAATAACACAGTCAATTAACACATGTTTTCTATACTATATACTTTATTTTTACAATAAAGTGAACTAGAGAAAAGAAAATGTTATTAAGAAAATCATAAATAAGAGGAAGTGCATTTACCATATTGTACTGTATTTATCAGAAAGAAATCCACATATAAAAAAATGGACCCCCTGCAGTTGAAACTCCTGTTGATCAGGGGTTGTCTGAAGTTTCATTGCCCTAAAATTACTCTGTGACCTGCCTATTCATCCCTCTCTCCCTCTACCCCTGATCATTTTACCATCTCCATAGTTTTGCCTTTTCTGGACTATCGTATAGTTAGAATCGTACAGTGTGCGGCCTTTTCAGATTGACTTCTTTCACTTGATAATATGCATTTAAGGTTCTTTCATGTCTTTTCATAGCCTGATAGCTCATTTCTTTTTGGCGTTGAATAATATTCCATTGTCTAGATGTACCACAGTTTATTCATTCATCTATTGTTGGACACCTGGATTGCTTCCATGTTATGGCAATTATGAATACAGCTGCTATAAACATCCGTATGCAGGTTTTTGTATGAAAATATTTTCGACTCCTTTGGGTAAATACTGAGGATTGTGACTGCTGGATTGCACAGAAGAGCTTTGTGAGAAACTGCCAAACTGTCTTCCAAAGTGGCTGTACCATTTTTCATTCCCAACAGCAATGAGTGAGAGTTTCTAGTGTTCCTCATCCTTGCTAGCATTTAGTGTTGTCAATGTTTTGGATTTTGACCATTCTAATAGGTGTATAGTGATATCTTGTTATTTTATTTTGGATTTCCTTAATGGTGTATGTTGTTGAGCATCTTTTCATATGCTTATTTGTCACCCACCCAGTTCTCTATTTCTACATCCTGTATGGACTTGTATCCATTTTTTCCCTATTAAAATTCATTTATGGGGGGCTATCTTGCTCTACTCTTGCTGGAGTTGAATGTATACATGACATTTGTGAACATTATTGGATGCAGATGGAACTTCTACTTTTATAGCTCTGTCCCAACCATCAGATCTTTGTATCTAACTGCTTATTGACATCTCCACTTGGATGTCCCATGAATACCTCAAACTCAACCATCTAGCAGAAGCTTATCTTCCCCCACAAACACAGGCTTCTGCTGTCTCCACTCTCACTGAATGGTATCACCACCTAAGTCTCAACCTTGACATCTCCTTCTTGCTCACCTGCCCTCCATGCCACCACCAAGTCGTGCTGACTATCCAGTGAACATAGTTCTTGTCCATCCCACTTTTCCCCCATTCTCACCATTGCTGTCATACTTAGTCACCATCACCTCTTGCTTGGACCACCCCAACAATCTCCCCACGGTTGACCCTATCTCCTCATCTTTCCCTCTCTAACTCACTCTCCCCATAGTCAAGTGAGGAGATCATTTCAAAGTACAAGTTTGACTATGTCACTGCCAGACCATGAATTTCACTTCCTCGGGACAAAGTCCAAAATTCTTAGCATGCTCTGTGGGGCCTGAATAATATGACTCTGTGCTAGTCTTTCCAGATGCAATAGTGAACCAATCACAAGAGCCCTGTCCTCCTCATGCTCCTTCCAACATAGAGATACGAACAGAAAATAAACAGTAAAAAAAAAATATGAATAAGTGGATGGTGATTTGTGTTATGAAGGAATGGATGAGGTGTCTCAATTGGGAAGGGCAGGAGTTGTTACTCTAGATAGCATGGTGAAGGGAGGTCTCTTTGAGGTGGCCACAGATATGCTCCAGGACCTATCGTACACCATGAAAGCTAGTTCTATGCAGGGGGAAGAGCATGTGTGAAAGCCAGGTTGGAGTTTCAGGAACAGAAAAGTCAGTGTTGCTGGAACAGAGAAAGCAAGGGGAAGGTGGTGCAAGATGAGCTGGGAAGAGTGGGCAGAGTTGTGGGGAGCATGCTGGGTTTCATCCTGGTAACGTGTAATGCAGAAGAGCGCATTACAAGGGGGGCCTTGTCAGAGGCTGGGTTCATGGAGAGCCCTCTGGGGAATCTGTGGTATTCCAGCAGAGATCTCATCACTGACACAGACATGGCAGTGGAGATGGAGGGAGCAGGTGCATTGGAGCAGTGAAGTGACCTGCACAGAGCTGGAGGAGACCTTGGTCTCCAGACTCTCAGGTTGGTTCTTCAGTTTGTTTGACCAGTAGTTAAGTCAAGTTGGAGATTTTAAGAGTCCTGAAGTTTTACTTGCTTTGACAGCAATAGCTGTTAGGAGTGATCAAAACTGCACGTTGCAGCACCCAGGTAGCTCAATCGGTTAAGTGTCTGACTTTGGCTCAGGTCATAATCCCAGAGTCCTGGGATCGAGCCCTGCGTTGGGCTCTCTGCTCAGTGGGGAGTCTACTTCTCTCCCCCTCTGCAGCTCCCCCTGCTCATGCAACTCTTGTGCTCTCTCTCTCTTTTTCTCAAATAAATAAATAAAATCTTTTTTAAATGTCAAAAAAAGAAAGAAAGAAAACCTGCACATGAGTTTGCCTATTTCACTCCTAGTAAGAGGCCACAGGCTCTTGAAGGAGTCTTTGTTGTTGTTCACGTGTGGTTGGTTTATGGCTGGATACTGAAGGGTAGGTCTCTAGCATTTAGAGAGGCTGTGTGCATAGTGGTCCCTGTTCTCAGAGATGATGCTCTCTAGCTCTCCCATCAGGCTATGAACAGGACCATGTCATTCTTTTTCTTTTCTTTTCTTTTCTTTTCTTTTCTTTTCTTTTCTTTTCTTTTCTTTTCTTCTTTTCTTTTCTTTTCTTTTCTTTGTCTATTAAGATGACTATATAGTTTCTGTGCTGTAGTTTATTTTGTTTTTAAAAAATATTACAGGGATGCCTGGATGGCTTAGCAGCTGATCGTCTGCCTTTGGCTCAGGTCCTGATCCTGGAATCTGGGATCAGGTCCCACATCGGGCCCCTTGTGGGGAGCCTGCTTCTCCCTCTGCCTGTGTCTTGCCCCTCTCTCTCACTCTCTCTCTCTGTGTGCCTCTCATGAATAAATAAATAAAATATTTTAAAAATATATTATATCAATTGGGCCACCTGGGTGGCTTAGTCAGTTGAGTGTCTGACTCAAGTCTTGATCTCAAGGTTGTGAGTTTTAGCCCTGCATTGGGCTCCACATCCAGTGTGGAGCCAGTGTGTTAAAAACAAAACAAAACAAAACAAAACAAAAATATTTTTAAATTATTAAATAATAATAATTTAAATATTAATAATTAAATAATAATTTAAATATTATATCAATTGATTTTGGCATACTAAAATAACCTTGCATTCCCAGGATAAATCCCACCTGGTTGTGATGTGTAATTCTTTTTATTTTTTATTTTTTATTTTTTATTTTTTGTAATCCTTTTTATATGTTGCTGGATTGGTTTGCTAGTCTTTTATTTATATTTCTGCATTTTTATTACTGATAGATATTGATCTATAGGTTTTCATTCTTGTAATGTCTTTATCCATATAAAATGAGCTAGAAAATATTCTCTTCTGCTTTTTGGAAAAGTTTATGATGGATTGGTGTTAATTCTTTAACCAATTTCTGATAGGATTCACCAGTGAAGCAATCTCAGTCTGGGCTTTTCTTTGTGGGAAGTTTTTGGTTACTAACTCAATTTTATTATTTGTTATATGTCTAACAAGATTTTTAATTTATTCTCTAGTCAATTTTAGTAGTTCATGACTTTCTAGGAATTTGTTTAGGTTACCTAAATTGTTGGCATAAAATTGTTCACGGTAGCCCCTTATGATCTTTTTTACTTCTGTAAGGTTGGTAAGGATGTCTCCTCTTTCCTACCTCAACTTAATAATTTAAGTCTTGGGCAGCCCAGATGGCTCAGCAGTTTAGCGTGCCTTCAGCCCAGGGCGTGATCCTGGAAACCCAGGATTGAGTCCCACTTCGGGCTCCCTGCATGGAGCCTGCTACTCCCTCTGTGTCTCTGCCTCTTTCTCTCTGTGTCTCTCATGAATAAATAAATACAATCTTTAAAATAATAATAATAATAATAATTTAAGTCTCTTCTAATTTTTTCTTGGCCAGTCTAGCTAAATTTATCAATTTGGTTGGTCTTTCAAAGAACTAACTAGAATTTGTTGATTTTTTCAATTTTTTAAAAGTTCTATATTTCAGTATTTACATTCTAATCTTTATCATTGTTTTCATTCTTCTTATTTAGGGTTTAGTTTGCTCTTCTTTTCCTATTTTCTTAAAGTGGAAAGTTATGTTACTGATTTGAGATCTTTCATTCTTAAGCCGGAAATTACAGTAAATTTCTCTCTTATCTGCATCTCATAAGTTCTAGCATCTTTTGTCTTCATTTTTATCTCAAAGTGCTTTCTAATTTATCTTGTGATTTCTTCTTTGACCATTTGTTATTCAGGAATGTGTTCTTAAAATTTCCACGTATTTGTGAATATCTCCAATTTTTTTTCTGTTACTGATTTCTAATTTCATTTCAGTGTAGTCAGTCATTCTCTATGATTTTATTCCTTTTTAACTTTGTTAAAAAGTTTGTTCTGTGGCCTGGCACATGGTCTATCTTGAAGAATATTTCATGGACACAAAGAAAAATGTATATATTCTGCTCTTGTTGAGTGTTCTATGGATGACTGTTAGGTCCCACTGGTTTCTAATGTTATTTAAATTGTTCATTCCTTGTTGATCTCTACCCAGTTATTCTATCCATTATTGATGGCAAGATATTGAAGATGTTACAGTTTCATTGTCTAGTTCTCCCTTTACTTCTCTGAGTTTTCCCTTCTTGTATTTTTGGTATTTGTTATTAGGTGCATGTTTGTAATTATTAAGTCCTCTGATGGTTTGACCTTAAAAATTTTTATTTTTTATTTTTTTAAACAATTTTAGTTTTTAATTTTTTAATTTTAATTTTTTAACAATTTTAGTTTTTAAATTTATTCATGAGAGACACACACACACACACACAGAGAGAGAGAGAGAGAGAGAGAGAGAGAGAGGCAGAGACATAAGCAGAAAGAAAAGCAGGATCCATGCAGGAAGCCTGATGCGGGACTTGATCCCACGGCCCTGGGATCACGTCCTAAGCCAAAGGCAGACACACTCAACTGCTGAGCCACCCAGGAGTCCCTTTTTAAATTTTTTAAATTGTTAAAATTTTTTAAATATCTTATTTATTTGAGAGAGAGAGAGTGAAATTGAGCATGAGTTGGTGGTAGGGGCAAATGGAGAGGGAGAAGCAAGCTCCCTGGTCAGGAGCAGAATCCCATGACCCTGAGATCATGACCTGAGCCAATGGTAGACACCTAACTGACTGAACCACTCAGGAGCCCCAACCCTTTAAGAAATGTTAAATGTTCTTTTTAAATCTCTAGTAACAATTTTTTGTCTTCAAGATTATTTTCTCTAATATTGCTATATCTCCTCCAGCTCTCTTTTGGGTATCCTTTGCACAGGATATCTCTTTCCATCCTTCAGTTTTCAATTTATTTGTATCTTTGACTCTGAAATGTGTCTCTATAGATCATGGGTTTCTTTCTTTCTTTCTTTCTTTCTTTCTTTCTTTCTTTCTTTCTTTCTTTCTTTCTTTCTTTTCTTTCCTTTTTTATTAAATCCATACTGACAGTCTCTGTCTTTTGATTGAAACACATTTGCAGTTAATGTAATCACCAACTAGGTAGAATTTACAACTGCCATTTTGCTATTTCTATGTGTCTCATGTCTTATTTGTTCTTTGTTTCTCCATTACTACCTTTTTTGGGGGTTAGATATTCTCTAGTACCATTCTCTAATACCATTTTAATTCCCCATTTGTTTTACTCTACTATTTTTTTAGATTTTACTTATTTATTAGAAAGAGATAGAGCAAATGGGAGGGGGGGAAGAGCAGAAGAATAGAGAGAGGCAGACTCTGCACTGAGCATGGAGCCTGATGTGGGACTCTATTGGATAACCCAAAGATCATGACCTATCTTTTAAATCAGATAGCAAAATAAAATAATTAAAAGCAGAAATATATCTGTACTATCTTTCATACTTACCTGTATACTTATCTTTCCAGAGCTCTTTATTTCTCTGGGTGGAACCCAGTCCAGTGTCCTCTTATTTTAGTCTGAATGACTCCTTTTAGTTTTTCTGGTAGGGCAGGTCTGCTAGTGTTGACTTCTCTCATTTTTTGTTTATTTGTGATTAAATTTTTCTTTTTTTTTTTTCTTTTTTTAAGGATAGTATCAGTGGCTATCAAATTCTTGATTGACAGTCTTTTTCTTTCAGCAGTTGGAATGTGTCACCCATTGATTTCTGGCTTCCAGATGTCTGATGAGAGGTCAGTTGTTGTTCTTATTTTGTATCCATCATGTGTAATGAGTTGCTTTTCTCTTGATGCTTTCAAAGTTCTTCCTGTTTTTGTCTTTCACCAATTTTACTATGATATGTCTAGATGTAGACATCTTTTTTTCAGTTTTATACCTTTATTTGACAATCAGCGATTAGTTCTCATCCACATTAACAGTCTATAGATTTTTTGAAAGTGGTGACAGATACATAGGTAACCAGCTTGTAGAGCTTGTTTGGTGAATCTTCATCCTCGTTATGTTTTCTGGACAACCGCACACAGATACGGTATGGAACAGTCCTTATTCCTTTGGCCCAGACAGCTTTGTTGAGCCTGGTGTCAATGCGCACATCTGGAGTTCCCATCTCCTTCATGGCAAATTTCCGGATCTCTTTGAGTGCCCGAGGGGCAGGCTTCTTGAAACCCACTCCATGGATACATTTGTGAATGTTGATGGTGTATTCTCTGGTCGCTACCTCGTTGATGGCAGAACGGCCCTTCTTCTTCTCGCCACCCTTCTTTTCAGGAGCCATTCTGCCAGGCCCTAGTTGGAAAGGCGATGTAGACATCTTTGAATTTATCCTCCTGGGAGTTCATTGAGCATGTATATGTAAAATAGTGTTTTTAAAAGTTTGGAAAGTTTTTAGTCATTATTTCTTCACATATTCTTTCTGCCTCTTTCTCTCACTCTGCCCTCCCTCTGGGACTACTGTGATGTGTATGTTGCTACACCTGTGTGTTACACAGGTTTCTGAGGCTTTGTTTATTCTCTGCACACTTTTCTCTTTCTGTTCGGCAGACTGGATCATCTCGATTGATTGTTGGACAAATTCTCTCTTTCTCCTGCCAGTTCAGATATGCTATTGAGCCTCTCGTGAATTTTCCACTTCAGTATATACTTTTCAACCCAGAATTTCTATCTGGTTCTTTTCAATAATTTCTTTCACATTATTGATATTCTCTATTTGGTGAGATGTCATTTTCTTACTTCCTTTTAATTCTTTAGACATGATTTCCTTTAGTGATTTGAACATATTTATAATAGATGACTTAAAGTCCTTGCCTAGCAAATCCAACATCTGGGCTTCCTTCAGCATAGCTTGTATTAAACACTTCTTTGCCTAGGCATGGACTATACTCTTTTTTTGCATTTGTCACAATTTTTTTTTATGGAAACTAGGTTTTAAATATTAAGTATCCAGATTTCTTTCTCCCTGAGATTTTTTTGTTATTGTTATTGCCATTTGCTTGTCTAGTGACTTTCCTGCATTAACTGTTTACAAACTATGCATTCTTTGTCATTTTCAGCTACTAATATCTGCTCAGTTAGCTAGTGGTTGCCTAATAATTAGAGAGATATTTTCTCAAATGCACTGAAATAATAAGTTTCCAGGCTTTTATAAGGACCTCTGTGTGTGTGTTGAGGTATGTCTTCCATATTCTAGTAGATCGTTTACATCTCTGCCTTAGCTTTCACTCTCTGCTTGTACAAAGTCTCAATGTCAGCGAGAGGTGAGAGATTAAGCCTTCTAAGCTCTTGCCTGGGCATATCCGCAGCCCAGCACATGCATGTGGCCTTCTAGATTCTCAGTAATATGTTACAGCTTTACAAAGCCCCCTGAAGACATCTCATTCCCCATCATTTCCTTTTAAGTTTTTTTGTTCAGCCTCTTGTTAGTCTTAACTGGTATCACTACCACAAGCAGCTGCATTGTCAAACAATTGCCACTGACTGTGTTTACAAATGCCCTAGGGATACAGCTCTTTGCACAGAACTTGCTCTGAATAAGGTTGAATAAAGACAAATCCTGAGAATGGAGCTTTTCAGAGAAGCTTAAAAATAACACTTTTCTCATGGTGTGGTTGTAGGAGTTACAAACTCATTCTGTCCCCTCCTGTGGCTGCTAGGTTGCTGGTTTTCGCACTTACCAAGGTATAAACCTGTCATTTTCCAAGGCTACTGTGGAGCTAGGGAGAGCAGTGAATAGGAACAGGGCAAATTGAAATGCCACAGTTTGCTGTTCTGAGATTAAGTCATATTCTTTGAATAAATACTCTATGAGTTGTTGCAAACCCTTGATTAGCTTATGGAGCTCTGAAAAAGTTGCTTTTGACAGATTTTGCCAGTTTCTCATTGTCTTTATGGAGGTTTTTGGAAGTCCTTACACCACTAATCTGGAGGTGTTTCTCCAATGCTGACCTCTTTAAAGGGCTTTTTAGAGATTGTACCTTAGCTCACAGAGGAAATTGGGGTCATATGATATTTCTTAGGCATCTTGACAGTCCTCTGAGGGCAGCAGCTTTAGGAAGGGGATGCTTAGTGCCTCTGGGGTCAGTTAAAAGTGTTAGATACTTGGGGTGCCTGGCTGGCTCAGTCAGTAAAGCATGAGACTCTTGACCTGAAGATCATGAACCAAGTCCCATGTTGGGTGTAGAGCTTAGTTAAATAATTAAGTAAATAAATAAATGAACAATCGCATTTAAAAAATAAACTAGCATTTTAAAAAGCATTAGATATTTATTGCATTTATTTTTCACACCCCAGTAGGCTTTTATTACTAACTTGCTGCTGCATATAGTCACTGAATGATTACAATTGATATTACTTGAGTAATAAGAAAAGATAATGGTTTACATATCCAACATAGATGAGTCAATAAGAGGCAGTTTTAAAAACAGTGGTGACAATGAAGTACAATGGGAAGCGATTAAGATTAAGAGTTTATGAGGGAGATAATTTAAATATAAGATTATTCAAAGGAAATTAATTAGGGAGTCCAACCTTAGGGTATGTTAGAAATGGGCTAATAGAACACTATGTAGAAAAACTCTATACCAGGCAATATTCTCTGTTGATCTCTGGCTCTTGAAAACATATTGTTCTATTGATATAATAGTTATTCCTCTTCAAACTGCCCCATGTTTGGCACCCTGACATCTCTATGTGATTTAAGTTGTAGTTTATAAAGAAGACAGCCATTTTTAGCAACTATATTAGGATATTTTTATGTGGCATTTTTATACTCTCTTATGTGGAGTTACTGAAAAAGCTAGTAAGAATGAAAAGGTTTCTTGAGTAAGCTTGAAGCAGTCACATTAAGTTGAATTTTTAAATGTTTGGTATCTGCTCATTATCAGTAAAGATGACCATTTCCTTTCAAATAGAGTCTGAGAGCACAATAGCAGACTGGGATAATTAATCTTATTTTTCTAGAGCATCCTGGTAAAACAGTAAGAGAGTTCACATTTTTTAGCAAGGTCACATTTTACTTGCATTATTTTCCAAAGCAATAAACAACCCATCCATCTTCCCACCAGACACTAATAAAAACCAAAAATCAAAAACCAAAAAAACCTATATTTCATAGGGTTAAAAGGTCAACCTCACTGAGAAACATCAATGGAATCTGTGTGTTTCTTTGTGGCTGAGCCTGGTTTCAAATATATAAAGGGTGAAAATAATTGTCTATGGGTTCACTCAAGCTGGTCATTCTTCCTGAATTGAATAAAAGTCAGGAAATGCTGAAATTCACTTTCCATTCACCAGTGCCTCACTGTTCCTTGTCTTTAGGAATGCAAATACTCTACAGTGATTTGCCAGTTCTAGAAGAGACCTTATAGTTAGTGAGCCAGATTTTCTTAAGATATTTACCTGAAATTTATATGGATCTTAGGAAGAAACAGTGGCTCCAACAAAAATGCAAATTTGAGGCACATTTCAGATACATCACAAAAAACAGCCAGAAGGTCTGGCCCAAATGCTCCCTTGAAATCTGATTGACTTGTCTCTTTTCTGCTAAATGGAGCAATTGTAGGAAAAGGCAGTATCACATAGAAGTAGAAGCTTTAGCTTGGTGGTTATGAGAAAACTGTTAAATAGGTTGGTTTTAAATATTTTGAATTTTTTGTAATGTTACAATTTTAAGAAAAACCTGGCTGCTTTAAGAACTAAGAGTCAAGATTCTAACATTAGAATAAAGGGCAAGTATATAAGGAAAGAGCCAGGCTGTGCTAATAATACTTTGAACACTGTTATTCAAGGTGCATGGGTAATGGAACCTATGAATCTCAGTCAGGATGCTTGTGAAAACGCAGCTGCCTAGGGTCTTTCCCTGACCTAATAAATTGAAATTTAGGACTTGGGATTTGAATTTTAAGTCAGAATTTTGTACACTGTAAAGTTTGAGAACCACCAAGAACTCCTGTTTTCCACATATAAGCAACTTAATATCCCAGTTATCCCAAGAGTTAAAAATAAAAACTAGCTTCTAGCACAAACTAAATACTCTCCTTTCTTAACTGTTGTAACCTCTACTTGCCAAGATTTTTTTCTTTATGCAGCTCTTATTTGGGCTCCCTTATACTGTATTCCTAAATGTTGGCTGGTCTTCTCTATAAAAATCTTCATTTCTAGGGACAGCTGGGTGATTCAGTTGGTTGAAAGTCTAACTCTTAGTTTTAGCTCAAATCATGATCTCAGAGTTGTGGGATAGAGCCCTGCCTTGGGCTCTGTGCTTAGCAGGGAGTCTGCTTGGGACTCTCTCCACCTCTTCCTGTGTCCCCCACCTCAAATAAATAAATAAATATTTTCTTAAAAGGGGGGAAGTTCATTTCTTTGTGATTTTTTACTATTTTTGTTGTTGTTGTTGATTTGTCTTCTCAGACTAAAAGAAAAAATAAACTTCATTTCTTGCTGTGCTTGCTGCATGATAAAAGATATGGGCAGTTCTAGAGTCACCTACAACTAGAACCAGGAACATTTCTCGCTATGCTAATATGTTAAGTACAGGTCCCTGGATCTCTCAATTATCCACATATGAACTAAGCTGAATCACTGCATCTGAACCAGCTCATCATCACCCCTGTCACCTTTCACCTCATGGCAGCCACCTTTAGTGTAGAGCTAAGGTACAGATCACTGGATCTTACACATCTATAGGCACAAGAATCTACTAGGGATTCATTCAAAATAGACATTCCTGGGCTCCAACCACCCAGTTTCTGATCAGTGAATATGGAGCAGATGCCAGGAATCTGTCTTTATCAAGCACGTCTCCCACCCCAGGCTATTCTAGAATCTGGACCCAACCTTTGGGCAAACTTTCATAGAGGAATTTAACTCCCCTATTCAAGAGTAGCTTTGATGCTCTTAGCAAATTCAGCATTGGAAGACTGAAGTAAAGAGAATCTGAGCCATCAGAGAATAGGTCTATGAGGAGAACTCAGGCCCCTTGAGAATCACAACACATGAAACTCTCCGGACAAACGTGACTTGAGAATCACAATTCGAGTGGGTTTGAGTGGGAATTAGTGAAGTTGGGATCTCATTGGTGATTTATATATGTGATGAAGAAAGATGTACTTGACAATTTGCATTTATTAGGACATTGATAAAAATTTGTGCCTAAATTTTTTTAAATCTTGACACAAGGAGTTCTGCTCCTCACCTTTGCCCCTCACAACCTTCCACTCCCCATTCCCAGACACACGTCCATGATACCCACATGAGCATTTTGGTGTTTGGTAGTTCTAAAATAAAAGATATTGTTAAGAACTCTGAATTTAAGCACATTGAGATGGCTTTTCAGCAAATGTTTCGAATGCTTGTAAGAAACAGACCAGAACACGTAATCACTTATATTGCAAAAGCGTATTTTGGCATTCAGTGAAGGTTAAAGAAGCATTGGCTTTTTTTCTTAAGATTCTATCTATCTATTCATGAGAGACAGATAGGCAGAGCCACAGGCAGAGAGAGAAGCAGGCTCCCTGTAGGGAGCCCAATGCAGGACTCAGTCCCAGGACCCCGGGATCATGACCTGAGCCAAAGATAGACGCTCAACCACTGAGCCACCCAGGTGCCCAGAAGCATTGGCTTTTCAGTAAAATCACATAAAAAAAACTAGAAGGTTTTTTGTCTGCATTGAGATTTTAATAGAAATGTACAAAATAAGTAGTTATGGCTATTTTCTTGAGAGATGTAAGAAGAAAAGCTGTGTTATTTTCTTATCTTAGCCAATCCCTCAATACCCATACACCTAGGGTCCTCAAGAGAGTCTGACATCCTGTGGAGATGTTGAGCCATTGCCACACCATACTCTCCTAGGCCCAGGGATGCTGTACCCTGTCTTGTGTGTATCTATCTGGGGCTCCCAGTGTTTGGCAGCCTAACTCTTGATGAGTTCTGGGGGGAAAGAGGGACCTGATGTGCCCCAGCTGCACTCAGATGGCATCTCCCCATCTCAGATGCTGCCACAGTGGTGCAGGTCCGAAGAGGTCCACTTTTGGGTGTGCAGATGTAAATAGCAGGTGACAGCATAGGCCAGACTCTCTGGCTCCAGGAAAATTCTGGAACAGACCTAGGATGTAAACTTTTGGAGTAAAACACAAACAGGTTTAACCTTTTGGCTATCAAACCAGTATTATTGTGTTGCAGTTTTTCAATCACAGAAATGTTTGTGTGTCTCTAGGGAGCATGATCATGAGGACTTCGGAAGTGCATGGCATCTAATAGTGGGAACTTGAAGTTAGCATAGAAAATCCAGGTTTTGGTACATTTAATGATTCTGCATAAATAGTTCTGGTTGCTCAAATAGTTGGGAAAATGTTTTTTTGGAGAGAACTAGATAACTTGAAAACTCTCTCAGTATAAGTTATCTTAAAATGGTGGGGAGGACAGAGTAGGATACAGCGAAGTAATGTGATCTGACAAAGTTAAGAGATGTTGCACAGTTGTTTGTTGCTATAGTCCCTACTCTTTCAGTAGGCTTAAAATATCCAGAACAAATAAATAAAACTCACATTTGTGAAAGCTTTTTCAAACTCATTATATAGAGCCCCCTTACTGTCCTATATACATTAGGATTATAAAAAAAAAAACACACAGAACATAACAAGTATTGGTAAAGATGCAGAGAAATTGGAACCCTAGTGCACTGTGGTGGGAAAGTGAAATGGTGCAGTTGCTATGGAAAACAGTAGAGCAGTTTCTCAAAAAACTGTAAATAAATACCATTTGATCCAGCAATTCTCCTTTTGGATATTTACCCAAAATAATTGGAAAGCAGGATCTTGAAGAAATATCTGTACACTCATGTTCACAGTGGCATTATTTGCAATAGCTACAAGGTGGAAGCAAGCTAAGTGTCTGTCAGAGGATGAATGGACAAAACAAAATGTAGTCTATGCCTATAGTGGAATAGTCTTTAGCCCTAAAAAAGAAAGAAATCCTGTCCATGCTATAAGATGGTGAAATAAGAGAAATAAGCCAGTCAAAAAGGGACAAATACTGCACAGTTCCACTTATTTGAAGTACCTACAGTAGCCAGACTCATAGAGACAGAAGGTGGAATGGTGGTTGCCAAGGGCTGGGTGAGGGGGGATGGGGAATATTGTGTCATGAGCAGAATTTCATTTTTCTCAAGATGAAAAAAGTTCTGGAGCTTGCTTGCACAACAATATGAATGTATGTAACACTGCTGAGAACTGTATGCTTAAAAATGGGTAAGATGGTAAATTTTATGTGTATTTCATCACAATTATTAATTAAAATAAAATTTAAGCCCACCTTAGATAATCAAAAAAGTTATACTGGCTATTGGATGAATCCACAAACTCTTCTCGTCTGGGGATACAGAACTCAGAACAATGGACTTGAAACATACCCCCCTTTCCCTGCACAAAATTTGACTCCCAAAGTTAACTTTCCCAGCTATACTTTCTCAAATGAGTCTTCTCTTCCTAGAGAAGTGCTTTCGATCAATTCAGTTGTAGGCATTCTCATTCAAAATGGGTCTTGTCTCGTGGTACCAGACCCACAACACTACATCTCTCAGACCCTCTTTATCAACCATGGTCTTGGGACAAGAACCTAGACGTCAGGACTCAATCCAGAGCTCTTTATTTCAGAAGAAATATACCTTGATAACTATGCTTGCCTCTGAGAAGCTGCCTGGGTTACTTTACTTCCCATCCTAGTCTTTTTTAAGTATACAATTCAGGGGTGCCTGGGTGGCTCAGTGGTTGAGCATGTGCCAGCTCAGGGCATGATCCCGGAGTCCCAGGATCGAACCCCATATCAGGCTCCCTGCATGGAACCTGCTGCTCCTCCCTCTGCCTATGTCTCTGCCTCTCTCTCTGTGTGTCTCTCATGAATAAATTTAAAAAATATTTAAAAAAAGAAGTATACAATTCAGTGGTTTTAGTATATTTCCAAGGCTGTACAACTATCACTACAGTCTGACTACGCAACATTTTCATCAACCCCAGTGGAAACCGAAACCTATTATCAATCACTCGGCACTCCCTTCTCACCCCACACTGTGGCAGTCACAATATATATTCTATCTCTATGGATTTGCCTATTCTGGACATTTTGTATACATGGGCTCATACAACATGTGTCCTTTTGTCATATTTTCAAGGTTCATCCATGTTATAGCATGTATCAGCACTTCATTCCTTTTTATGGCCAAATAATACTATTATATGGATATATCGCTTATTGTTTATCTGTGCATCTGTTAATGGGTATTTGGGTTGTTTTTACTTTGGGGCAATTATTAGTAATGCTGCTATAAACATTGTTTACAAGTTTTTGGTAGGCATATATTTTCAGTCCTATTGGTTATGTATCTAGGAGTGGGATAGGTGATAGGTTAACTTTCTGCATAACTTTTTGAGGAACTGTCTAATATTTTCCAAAGCAGTTGTACATTTTTCCATCCCTACCAATGTGTGAGGATTCCAATTTCCTGCCATCCTTATAGACACTTGTTATTATTCATCATTTTGATTATGGTCATCCTAGCGGATGTGAAGTGGTATCTAGCACTGGCCTTGATTTACGATTCCCTAATGAGTAATGCCATTGGGAATCTTTTCATGTGCTTATTAGCCATTTGTATATCTTCTTTGGAGAAATATCTAGTCAAAAACATTGCCTATTTTTTAACTGGGTTGTCTTTTTATCATTGAGTCATAGGTTTTATGTATTTGGGTTACTAGTCTCTTAACAGATATATAATTTTCAAGTATCTTTTCCCATTCTATGGGTTGTCTTTTACTTTCTTGATGTGCCATCTGAAGTACAAAAGTTTTTAATTTGGATAAAGTCCAGTTTATTTTTGTCTTATTTAAGTGTCATATCTAAGAAACCATGGCCTAATTAATACAAGGTTACTATGTTTTCTTTTAGGAGTTTTATAGTTTTAGCTTGTATGTTTAGGTCTATGATTTATTTTGAGGTAATTTTTGTAGATGTTATGAAAAAGCTATCCAATTTCATTCCTGTGCATGTGGTTATCCAGTTTTCCCAGCACCATTTATTGAAGAGACTATTCTTTCCTGATTCATTTGACCTGTCATTGTTGTTGAAATTTAATTGGCCATAAATCTATAGGACTACTAGTATTTGAAAAACAAAACAAAAACCATATATTCCTAAATTTGAATTGGAAATATTAGTATATTAGTATAAACTCATCAGATGCTTCATAATGTTTTATTTTATTTTTTCATAATGTTTTAAAGATAAAACATTTCTTAATTCTGTTCACTGATGTGGCTTAGAAATAATGACCAACCTCATAGCAGTGAGTATCTTTAGGATCCACATTGAGGTCTAGAAGTATATTTTCCCTCTTAGACAAATTGGAATTCCCGAAAAATGGTTGTTCCAGCTGTGAGTTAAAAAATGTAAAAAGATCAGCCTGGAACAGCTTGTCATTTCAGGTGGGCCCAAAGCTATCACAGATTAGCAGGGTAATGTCAAAAGGATTCAGGAGCCAGCTTAAAGAAGTTACCACGGAATGAAGATGGATCACTTTTGAATTTTATGATGAATGTTAATTGCAATTGATTGAAACTCATATTTAAATCCATGAGTTCATAATAATATCTTAAAAAACTAAGTCACCTACAAAGGATAATGGGGATCCAATTCATTATCTTGAGAATCTGTGAAGAATGGATAAAAGCAAGCATTTATTGTGCTTTAATGTCTACACACTGTGCGACTTGGTACAATAAATGAAGATAAGTGAACCATTTTACAAATGCCAGTGAAATGTAAAGATCCTGTGCTGCTCAATGGGGTAGTCACTAACCACAGATGGCTGTGGCTGTTTAAATCTAGATTCTAATTAAGTAAGATTAAATAAACTTAAAATTTTAGTTCCTCAGTCACACTGGCCACATTTAAAGTGTTCAATAGCCACATGTGCTAGCACCTTCCACAGTGGACAGTACAGATACAAACATTCCCTTCGGGTGCCTGAGTGGCTCAGTCGGTTAAGCATCTGCCCTCAGTCCAGGTCATGATCTCAGAGTTCTAGGATCGAGCCCCTGCATGGGACTCCCTGCAGGGAGTCTGCTTCTTCCTCTCCCGTGCTCTCTCTCTCAAATAAATACATAAATAAAATATTTTTTAAAAAAGTTTCTCTCATTGCAGAAAGTTTTATCAAACAGCACTATTTAGACATTGAGCATCAACCACAGCTAACATTACAGAGTGGAAAGCAGACATTATAGCCTCCTGAGAGACCACAACACCATTGATGGTCTTTCCAACAGATTTCAGCATGATTTGAATCAAGTCTTTGGGTCCAGTTGTCATTAGAGCAAGTAAGGAGGATGGAGGCTCAGTCGGGCCCCTGGTCTGAGGCTGCCCACACTGCTGGGACCCGCTAGAGCTATGGCCCCGGATTGCCCACCGACCCCAACCTTGACCCCAACCCCGACCCTAACCCTGACCCCGACCCACTGCAGCACAGTTCCTTAGGCACCGCATTTCAGAGCAGGACCTAGCGCTGCAGGAGGAGAACGTGCTCAGCTCCTGGGTAGAAGAGCACTTCAGCAGTAGCAGAAACAGGAGAGTGTTGCAGCCTCTAAGTCTGTTGATAATGGTTCCCTGGAAAACATGCTGCTGGATGCCCAGCAGGAGTCTATTTTATTGAATTGAGAGAGAGAAATTGAGCAAGAGCAGGGCGAAGGCAGAGGGAGAAGCAGACTCCCCACTAAGCAGGGAGTCCCATGTGGGGCTCTATCCCAGGAGTCTGGGATCATGACCTGGGCCGAAGGCAGTCACTTAACCCACTGAGCCACCCAGGGACTTCCACCAGCCCCTTTTGAAGAAGAAATGAAACCTGGCCTTTTCCCAACAGAGCCAGCAGCACCCCTGACAGAAGAGTTTTCTTGATCCTTGGGTAGTAGATGCTCAGCAGGGTGTTTGTTGGTTCTAGAGATGCTCTGTTTGGAATTTAGTGAAAAGGGCAGGACACTAAAACCATGCTAACCTGTAATCATACCTTGGGATCAATTAATAAGCATGCCATATAATTACTATCTACTGTAATAATGTGGCAGTAAGTTCTATTTGGATATTAAAAATGTCTAAGCATAAATAATGTTAATGTACTAGATAGGATGTACATAGCATCTTTTTTTTGTATATAGCATCTTAACAAAGCTTATCTGTAACCAGCTATTCAGTTAAAATAGTTTATAGTTTTTTTTTTACGATTTTATTTATTCACAAGAGACACAGAGAGAGGCAGAGACAAAGGCAGGGGGAGAAGCAGGTTCCCTACAGGAAACCTGATGTGGGACTTGATCCCAGGACCCCAGGATCATGCCCTGAGCCTAAGGCAGATGCCCAACCACTGAGCCACCCAGGCATCCCAAAATACTTTGTATTTCAAAATAATGAATAATTTTTATTAAAATGACTACATAAAGGATTTTTCCCGAATAAGTATTGTGGCATTATAGCCACACTATTATAGGAAATGCTATGTTTAAGTGGATGCAGTTTTTCTAATAGAGACTACATTTTAACTCTGCTGGCTATTCTTTGTGATCCAGTAGAGTCCAATGAACAAATACAGACTCCCCCATACCATTCAGACACTAAACTGCTTGCTTTTGCAAAGGTAGTGACTTCAATCCCAGGCTGTTAGCAACCACCTGGCACAGTCAGTCTTCTGTCCAGGGCACTTGCTAAGTATCTTATTCTTTTTTTTTTTTTTTAAGTATCTTATTCTTTTATCATTCTAGGTTGCTGAACTTATTCTTTGTCTTCAATTTTTGTGTGCTTTTAAAATCAGCTTCATTCTAAGCAAATCTGTGTCTATGTTAAAAAACTAACAATAGAAAAAAAAAACAAACCGTTGCCAAATCCTTCAGCAGAGATGACTGTAGTCATATATGATTTAAAACAAAATGTCATAAAAGCTTTCTGGCTAAACCAGGCATCCTCCCCATTGTCACATTCTTTACCTTTTCTGTGGCATAATATTTTAAAGGCAGCCCCTTGGATATATTCTATGTATCCTGTTGTATTTTTGTTTCACACTTCGTTACTCAATTCAGTTGTGTTAAAATAAATAACATGGGGGTGCCTGGGTGGCTCAGTGGTTGAGCATCTGCCTTCGGCTCAGATTGTGATCCCGGAGTCCTGGGATCGAGTCCCACACGGGGCTCCCCGCAGGGAGCCTGCTTCTCCCTCTGCCTCTGTCTCTGCCTCTCTCTGTGTCTCTCATGTATAAGTAAATAAATAAATCTTTAGAATAAAATAAAGAAAATAAAATCTAAAATAAATAAATAAAGAACATGTTAAGTTAAAAAAAAAAAGTATGGAGTAATACGCAGACCAAACACATGAACATGCAAGCAGAAGAATCCAAATTTGGGGGGGAATTCTACTGGTCAAATGACCCAAGTTTTTAAACAAATAAATGAGAAGAAAAAGAATGGGATGAGTAACCTGCAGATTCAAAGGATTTTTAAACTGTCAAGATGAAATCATTGTATCTGTGAATGGACACTTGGAAGAAAAAGTTACAAAGAAATGCAAATAAATGATTACTGTGAACATAAGGATAATGGTTACCAGTGGGGGAAGGGCTGTGATTGGTCCAGGGCCCGGTGAGGGGCTCCCCGTGTGGCTGGCAAAATTCTGTTTGTTGAGCTGGGTGCTGGTTATACGGGTTCATCTTATAATAATTCATTAAGCCATATTTTGTAATGGCGTTCTCTATCAATGTTTTCTTTTATAATTTAAAAAGGTTTTTTAAAAAAGAACCTAGGAGTACCTCATCAGAGCACTATGCCTCTGACAAGATAATTTCTTGTGATTTATGATCTTTAAATTTCCTTACCAAACCTCTTTCCTGAGTGACATCTGTATTCCCCACTGCATGAACATTTAAGAAGATTACACTCTGTTCGCCCTGAGGTACCAATGAGCTCTATAAAGGAGGAAAAAAAAATCTCTTTCCATTTTCTCCTACTGTCAGCTTGGGCATTTCATCTTCAGATGAATTTACTTTTGTATCATGAGCTCATGCATCTTGAAATGTGCTCGCGGAGACCTTGATCTCAACTCTCTCTCTACTGTTTCCAACGGAATGTGTCACTTTTTACATTTCACTGTCTTATAAGGATAGAATGTTCTGCTGAAGACTCATGAAGATGCCTGACTCCAGCCAACCTTCCTTAATACTCACTTCTGAGAGCTGGGGGCCCCCAGAAGTACAGAATTATTTGCCAAAAGTCACAGGAGAAATTTGGAACGAGGCTGGGGCCGGAATTTTGATTTTCTAGTCCTTCAGTTGTCTTTCTCTTCAAAAAAACCCCCTACATCCAGACTAGATGTTCTTTTTACCTGAGCTCCTCCCTTCTGGGCCATCCATCATTTTCACCTTTACTCTTAAGATTCATCTATACTGGGACGCCTGAGTGGCTCAGTGGTTCAGCGTCTGCCTTCTGCCCAGGTTGTGATCTCAGGGTCCTGGGATCGAGTCCCACACCGGACCCCCGCAGGGAGCCTGCTTCTCCCTCTGCCTGTGTCTCTGCCTCTCTCTCTGTGTCTCTCATGAATAAATAAATCAATTTAAAAAAAAAAAAGATTCATCTATACAGTACACTTTCATCCCAGTCTCCCACCCTCCTTCAAAGGAACTCCTGCCTTTGAGAAAGTGGTTGTTTTTTTTTTTAAGATTTTATTTATTTATTTGAGAAAGAGAGAGAGAGCAAGACAGCAAAACCAGGGGGAGAAAGAGGCACAGAGGGAGAGAAACAGACTCCCTGCTGATTAAGGGGCCTGACATGGGGCTCAATCCCAGGACCCCAGGATCACGACCAGAGCTGAACACAGATGCTTAATTGGCTGAGCCTCTCGCAGGCACCCCAAGCAAGGGTTTTAATAGTAATTTCAATGATGCATTCATGCATTCTTTTGACATAAATTTTCATTGGGTTTTATAACACTGAGAAGGAGAAAACTTCTATCTATGTGACTGACAGTATCACAGCATTATTAATGAGAACTATGACCGCCACCAGAATGCATGAGTAATGTGCAATAAAAACTTGCTGGATGCTCTCAAAGGGAAATTCACATACATTTGAGGATCCAGGTGAAACTGTAACCGGTTAAGTGTGACTTTTGGTGCCTCCACTTTTTTCAGTGGCCGTGGCTCCTTCAGCTCCTCCCCATCACATAGGGATCCTGAGTTCCTATTCCTGCAGTTGCTGTTCCCATGGGCCAGGCCCCAAAGATGACAGGGACTTCCCATCCCAGTGCTTCTTTATTTTCCCTGAAGATTCTTAATTTAAAAATCCTGGGTGGCTCAGTCAGTTAAGCATTTGCCTTCAGCTCAGGTCATGATCTCAGGATCTTGGGATGGAGCCCCACGTCGGGCTCCCTGCTCAGTCTAGTTCTCTCTCTCTCTCTCTCTCTCTCTCTCTCTCTCTATCTGTCTGCTGCTCCCCCTGCATGTGCTCTCTTGCTCTCTCTGTGTCAAATAAATAAATAAATAAATAAATAAATAAATAAATAAATAAATAAAAAATCTTGTAGTATATGTGCTGCCGAATCGAGCACTTTATAAAATCTTTAAAAAAAAAAAAAAAAAAAAAAGGGATCCCTGGGTGGCGCAGCGGTTTGGCGCCTGCCTTTGGCCCAGGGCGCGATCCTGGAGACCCGGAATCGAATCCCACGATTCTCCCTCTGCCTGTGTCTCTGCCTCTCTCTCTCACTGTGTGCCTATCGTAAATAAATAAAAATTCAAAAAAAAATATTAAAAAAAAAAAAAAGCTTTTTTTTCTGGCTGTCAAAATACATGCCTATTATAAAATCTTGAAAAATGCAAAGACCTACTATTAGCATCCAACATGATTTTGCTTATCAATGCTTGCCTTTGGTTTCCTTCCACTCTTTGCTCTGCTCTTTCCTTTTCTCACCTGTTCCCTTCTTTCCTCCCTCCTCTCTCTCTTTTCTCTCTCTCCACACACACTCAAATATAATATTCAAAAACGCTCTTAAGTTAATACTATGCCATGATGATAAATATATATTTAGTATTTACCGACCCTCCTTTCCTGGAACCGAGTTCCTAAAGCCCTTGAAATCCCCAAAATGTTGAGTATCTTTTGTATGCTAATAAGATATCTCCTGGATAGCCTTAGGATGGAGGCTGGTAGCCTGGGGAATCAGCCCCGTGATGAAAGCCTTGGAGCTTTCAACCCCACACCTGGGAAGGGAGAGAATTGGAGACAGAGCTATTCACCAGCGGCTGTTGATTTTATCAGTTTTGCCTATTAATTGAACCTCTAAAAATCTCTAGCAAATTATCAAAAGGAGTTGTAGACACCTCCGATTTATACACAACTGATCAGAAGCACAGGTGACAACCTGGACTGGCCATGGCCTTTGAAGTTGGGGTGGGGAGCAGTCTGGTGGGACAGAGCCCTTAATCTATAGAGCCTGTGCTAACTCCAGATAGTGTCAAAATAGAATTAAATTGTTAGACACCAGCTGGTATTGGACAATTGGTCAGTATGGGAAAAAGCCCTCACATTTGGTGGTCAAAAGTAAAGAAGTATGCATGAGAGTAGTAGAGAGTAGAGAAGGATTAGGGTTTTCACTTACACATATCATTTCTTCATACAGATGTGCTTTGACCATTCTCTACATTTGGATAAGTAGTTTATTCACAATTTAAGAGTACTGTGATCATTACTATACTTGATTTTTTCCTGTTTTATTGCTATTCATGGTTTGATTATTTTTTTGCCATCTAACTGGAGTTTTGTTTGCTTGTTGAAACTTGTTTAATACTGTTGTGTGTTAGGTTAATCTATTTGTGTGTGTGTGGTAAAAGACATATAATATGAAATTTACCATCTTAACCATTTTAAATGCACAGTAGTATTAGCTATATCCACATTGTTATGCAACAGATCTCTAGAACTTTTTTATCTTATAAAACTGAACATCTATACATACCATTCAACAACCCTCACTTCCCTCCATTTTACCCTTGGCCCCTGGTAACCACATTCCACTTTCTGTTCCTATAAGTGACTACTTCAGATAACTCAGTGAAGTGGAATCATACCATATTTGTCTTTTTGCAACTAGCTTATTCCAACTAGCTTATTCTTATAAAGTCCTCAGGATAATATCCATGTTGTAGCCTAACCAGAATTTCCTGTTTTTTTTTTTTTTTTAGTCTGAATCATGTTCCATTGTATGTGTATACCACATTTTTTATTTTTATTTTATTTTATTTTATTTTATTTTTTTTTGAGCAGAGAACATGCTTTATTGAGGAGTAGATATAGAACAGCACATTCTACCACATGTGGGGAAGGGTTAGCTTCAGTAAAAGACCTTTACCCCTTAAGAAAACCCCCAGTGAAGTTGCTTTTGAATAAACTTTAACAGTGACACTGAAACTGGCAGGGAGCTGCCACTGAACATGCTTAAAATTAGCTCCCCCCAACCCACAGTGAGTATAAGTAGTGTACAGAGATGACAAGAGAAAGGCACAAATGACCAGAGTCGGGATTGTATACCACATTTTTTTAAAAAAATTTTATTTATTTATGATAGTCACACAGAAAGAGAGAGAGAGAGGCAGAGACACAGGCAGAGGGAGAAGCAGGCTCCATGCACCAGGAGCCCGATGTGGGATTCGATCCCGGGTCTCCAGGATCGCACCCTGGGCCAAAGGCAGGCGCTAAACGGCTGCGCCACCCAGGGATCCCTGTATACCACATTTTATTGAGCCAGTCATCTGTTGCGATGGACATTCAGGTTGCTTCACCTCTTGGCTACTGTAAATAATGCTGCAATGTACACAGGAGTGGACATATCTCTGAGATCCTGGTTTTGATTCCTGTGGATATATACCTAGAAATGGGAATTCTACATCAGATGGTCATCCTATTTTTAACTTTGGTGGAATCTCACTGGTTTTCATAGTGGTTGCACTATTTTACATTCCCACCAAGGGTGTACAAGGGTTCTAAGTTCTTCACAACTTCCTAGCACTTAATATTTTTAGAGGTTTTTTTGATAGTGGCCATACTAATAGGTGTGAGGTGTACCTCATTGCAGTTTTGATTTGCCTTTCCCTGATGATTAGTGATGTTGAACATCTTTCCATATGCTTGTTGGCCATTCATTTATCTTCTTTAGAGAAAGATCTATTCAAGTCCTCTGCCCATATTTTAATTGGGCTCTTTGATTTTTAGTGTTGAGTTGTAGGAGTCCTTTATATATTCTAGACTTTAACCCCTTTTCGCTCTATTTATTGTTTCCTTGGTTGCACAGACATCTCCCCCCACAGCTTTATTGAGATGTAACTGACACATATAATTTTGTGTAAGTTTAAGGTGTACAATGTGCTGATTTGATATATGTATGTCTTGTAAAATAATTACCACAATAAGGTTAGTTGACATATTCATCAATATATAGTTACCATTTTTGTGTGTGATGAATTTTTAAAATCTGCTGTCATAATAACTTTTAAGTATACAATACAATATTGTTAACTGCGGTCACCAGGCTTTACATTAGATCTTCAGAACCCTTTCAACTTATAACTAGAAGTACACATTGACCATTTTTACCCATTTCCCCCACCCCACTGCCACTGGCAACTACCAATCTGTTTCTACAAGTTTGTTTGTTTTCAAAGATTTTATTTTTTTATTCATGAGAGACCCAGAGAGAAGGCAGAGACAGAAGCAGAGGGAGAAGCAGGCTCCCTGTGGGAAGCAGGCTCCCTGTGGGAAGCCCGCTGTGGGACTCGATCCCAGGACCCCAGGATCATGCCCTGAGCCAAAGGTAATGTCCTCCAGGTCCATTTATGTTGTCACAAATGACAGTTTTTCTTCTTTTTGTGGCTGTTCTATCATCTATCATTTCATAGTTTCTTTATCCTTTCATACTTTGGTCTGTTGATGGACACAGGTTATTTCTATGCCTTGGTCCTTGTAAATAATGTTGCAATGAACATGAGGCTGCAAATATCTCTCTGAAATTCAGAAATATCTCTCTGATTTCATTTCCTTAAAATATACACCCAAGTGCTATTATTAGATCATATGGTAGTTCTAGTTCTAATTTTTTGAGGGATCTCCATACTGTTCTCCATAGTGGCAGCACCAATTTACATTCCCACTGATAGTGCACAAGAGTTCCCTTTTCTCCACATCCTTACCAGCATTTGTTATCTCTCATGTTTTTTTGTAATAGCCATCCTAATAGGTGTGAGATAGTATCTTGTTGTGATTAGTGCTGTTGAGCACCTTTTCATGAAACTGTTGGCTGGCCATTTGTATATCTTCTTTGGAAAAATGTCTATTTTTGTCCTTTGCTGATTTTATAATCAGAATATTTTTCTTTCTTACTATATTTGGATATTAACCTCTTATCAGATTTTTGGTTTGCAAATATTTTTTCTGTTACATAGGTTGCCTTTTCATTTTGTTGATTATTTCTTTTCCTGTGCAAAGGCTTTTTAATTTGACATAGTACCACTTGTTGATTTTTGCTTTTGTTCCTTGCACTTCAGGTGTCATATCTGGAAAATCATCATGAAGACCAGTGTCAAGGAAATTTTCCCCTATGTTTTCTTCTAGGAATTTTATGGTTCAGATCTTCTATTTAAGTCTTTAAACCCCTTTCAATTTAATTTTTGTGCATGACCTAAGATAGGGGTCCAGTTTCATTCTTTTGTCTATGGATATCGAGTTTTCCCAACACCATTTATTGAAGATTACCTCTTCCCCATTGTGTATTCTTGGCTCCCTTGTCAAATATTTGTTGCTGTATATGCATGGGTTTATTTTTGGCATCTTGATTCTGTTCCACTGGTCTGTGTGTCTATTTTTATGTGAGTACCATACTGTTTCAATTACCATGGATCTATAAGACAAATCAGGATACATCTTGTGTGGCTCCATACTAACTTTAGGATTGTTTTTTCTATTTCTGTAAACTATGTCAGAATTGGATAGAGATTGCTTTGAATTAGTTATGAGTAGCATGGACATCTTAACAA
Organism: Nyctereutes procyonoides; assembly: GCF_905146905.1. NCBI lineage: Eukaryota > Metazoa > Chordata > Mammalia > Carnivora > Canidae > Nyctereutes > Nyctereutes procyonoides. The sequence goes on along the minus strand of NW_026575033.1, from coordinate 5,552,817 downwards.
TATTAAGTCTAATGATTCATGAACATGGGATATCTTTCCATTTATTTGTGCCTTCTTCAATTTCTTTTATCAATGTCTTAGAGTTTTCAGGGTACAGTTCTTTTACATCTTTGGTTAAATTGATTCCTAAGTATTTTGTTGTTTTTGAGCTATTGAGAATAGGGATTCTTTTCTTTATTTCTTTTTAGACAGTTTGTTTTAGTATATGAAAGCACAACTGATTTATGTATGTTGATTTTGTATCTTGCTACTTTACTGAATTTGTTTATTAGTTCTAACAGTCTTTAGGGTGTTCTGTATATGAGATCATGTATTCTGCAGAGATACTCTGTGATGAACATCTCAGTGAAATGGGTTCATCTGTTCTCCAGATGAGATTCAAGTGTGTGTGGGAGGAAGGGAGAAAGGCTTAGAGGAGAAATGAGATAAGATTTCCCTACAGAAAAGTCCACACATAAGTATATATATCCTATTATGGAGAATTCTCATCCTTTTGCATAGTTGTAGCATCTATATTTGTAGCATCAGTAACTGACATTTCATTACTCATGTCCATTTTGTCACTTCTGTTTATTAACCAAGTAGGAGTTACTCTAAGTAGGGCTGATTTCAGCACTTTTCAGTGATTACTTGGTCTGTTTCCTACAGCCTTTCTAATCTCAGTGGCCTTAAATAATCCTGCTACATTAAAAAAGAACACACTGGAACTGAAACTCCTTCTCAGCTAAATTCTGCATCAGCATGTCCACTACCTGTTACTGATATTTTTATTCTGCAGCATCAGCTTACCACCTTCCTTACCCAAGTATCAGCCAATCACTTAAAGAATCTTTAGATTCTAGAATTCTGGAGTACAACCAGATTTGATAGAATCAAATCTGATAAACTAATTGGATAGAATCTAAATATCAGTCCCCTCCGCCCTCAAAAAAGACATCCATATAGTTTTAAGTATATCTGTTAATTCTACTTAGCTACTTAGCAGTTACCTAAATTTTTAGGGCAGTAAAAAAAAAAAATTGCAACAGTTTTTGGGTACAACTTTATACTGTAGTTGCAGCACAAAAGCACACCACTATGAGTATTGGCCATGTGACAGTCATGATCCATGTGACCTCTTCAGGTCCCCTCTATACACAGCCTTAAGCACAGACTGGAGTAAAGGCTCCTTTCTAGTGTCACAGGTCCCATCAAAGCACAGACTAAGTGTGTCTTGTTGACAACTTGCTTTATGAGCGCATATTCTCCTATGAAGGGTTTCATGCAAATCATTTTTGGTAAGTTGAATTTAAATTTAAATTAGCTGCTGAAGGCCAAATCAAATATGACCTGGCTGGTTCAACAACTTTTCTGATTTCAGTTGCACCTTAGCCACAGAAAGCTTTGCTGATAAAATCTAATGCTCCAGAAGAATCTTTACCCCAAGAAGGTCTTTCTTTGATGTGAATTTTCACCAAGACTTTAATGGCATTTCCATTAGGTAATAAATGTAGACACAAAGAGCTGGACTCCTTCAGGTGCTGGAAATACCCCTATCTAGATCTGGGCACAGAGCTGTACTATAAAAATGTGTCCCTTTTTTGTTTGTTTTTCTTTCATTTGTACTCTCATTTTATTTTTCTAAAAGATTTATGCATTTATTTTAGAGAGAAAGAGTGCAAGGGGAGAGTGAGAGGGAGAGAGAGAATCCTTAAGCAGTCTCCATGTCCATTGCAGAGCCTGACATGGAGCTCGATTTCACAACCCTGATACCATGACCTGAGCTGAAATCAAGAGTCAGACATTTAACTGGCTGAGCCACCCAGGTGCCCCGCACTCTCATTTTTATTTATTTATTTATTTAGGCTGGAGTATTTTAGGGTTGACATAATTTCACTGTAAACACTTTATTGTACAACAAAGATTTAAAAGAAAATGTGTAACCACAATGCCATTTTATTCTGCAAAAAAATTAATGAAAAGAAGTTTTTTACTATGTGTCACTGATACTTCAATTTATAAAGAAAGAGAGAAAAAATAAACAGGAGCTAAAGTGGGAAGGTGGGAGAGGAGAGGACAGAAGGCGAATGAGGTGGGAGAGAGGAGGAAGTGGAGGAGGAAGAGGACTCTACTCTTATACAGCTACTTGGCCTTAGCCTGTGAGTTTCACTTTCCTAAGTGAGAGAGGAGTTCCTCCCTTAGGGTTGCCTGGGAGATTAAATGAGACCATTATAGTACTTGGCCTAGTACCTGCTTTAGGGTTCAATAAATGGTAGCTATTATTATTATTAATTATATCCTTCATAGTTTTAGAAAAAAATTAAAACTTAATTATAACCACTATTCTCAATGTATATTCTCTTTGAGCCATGTTGATAAAAACAAAAGCCTATTGGCGATGTATCTGCTGGTGTAGAGGGAGAAGAAAGCAGGACATTGTTTCTTCCTTGCCTTCCTGAGCCACACACACAGGTCTTTTGACCTTGTACAGCTGTGCCAGAGAGACAGTGCGGTGGGGCGCAGGGCGGTGGAATGCATTGCCAGGCACTGTCCGGCGAGACCAGCATTTTGCTGCCTTCTTCTCCAGCAGCTGCATGAGTTCAGTGAGGAATCAGTCCTATCAATAATCCAAAGGCTCAGATGGTGTACTGATTAATAAACTAATATTTATTAAACCTTATTGGGGCACCTGAGTGGCTCAATGGTTGAGCATCTGCCTTCGGCTCAGGTTGTGATTTTGGGTCCTGGGACTGAGTCCTGCCTCGGGCTCCCTACAGGGAGCCTGCTTCACCCTCTGCCTGTGTCTCTGCCTTTCTCTGTGTCTCTCATGAATAAATAAAAATAAAATCTTTAAAAAAAAAAAAAAAAAGAAAGAAAGAAACCTTCTTAACTAGCGTAACCAAGATCAAAATGTCAGACTCTATAGTCAGACTCGGTTCAAATCCCACCTGCCACTGATGTGTTATGGTTCTTGGGGCAAGTTGCTTGACCTATTTGTGGCTCTGTTTTTACATATTTAAAATAAAGATAATAATGGCATGTACCTCACAGATTATTAAAAGAATTAAATGAGTTAATTATACATAAAGTATCGGTATCATGTACCATGTTTGTCATTTTTATTTTCTGTACACCAGGTTCTGTGGGAGATGGGGGGATACAAATGTACTTTTAATGATTTTTTTAAAAAGATTTTATTTATTTGAGAGAGAAAGAGCATGAGCACAAGTAGGGGGAAGGAGCAGAGTGAAGGGAGATGCAGACGCCCTGCTGAGCAGAGAGCCTGATGCAGGGCTCCATCCCAGGACCCCAGGGTCATGACCTGAGCTTAAGGCAGACACTTAACTGACTTGAGTAGCCCAGGCACCCCACTTTTAATGATTTTATAAAGGAAATTATTCAGATGAAACTGTTAGAGAACAATATACAACAAGTTTGAGAATGTCCACCATATATGTAAAAACTAAGAAAATTCCAGTAGGTCACTGTAGGGTGAATAGTTTTGTTTTGTTTTGTTGAATGGTATAAAGATTGAATGGAGGGGCACCTGGGTGGCTCAGTCAGTTACGCACCTGCCTTTAGCTCAGATCATGATCTCAGAGTCCTGGGATGGAGCCCTGTATTGGGCTCCCTGCTCAGCGGGGTACTTGCTTCTCCTTCTACCTCTGCTGCTCCCCCTGCTTTCTGTGTGTGTGTGTGTGTGTGTGTGTCAAATAGATAAATAAAATCTTAAAAAAAAAATCAAATGGAACCTTTTTAGGGAAAGAGTGGTGTTTGACAAAAACGATAGTTGATTTCACTTCACGTTAATTAATTTATTTTATTTATTTAAAAGATGTTATTTATTTATTCATGAGAGACAGAGAGAGGCAGAGACAGAAGCAGGCTCCATGCAGGGAGCCTGACGTGGGACTCGATCCCAGGTCTCCACGATCTCACGCCATGGGCTGAAGGCAGCGCTAAACCGCTGAGCCACCCAGGCTGCCCCACTTCACGATAATTTAAAGAGATTCTGGTTCTATTGTTCTGTTAAATGAAGACGTGATTTAGTCTACCCAACTTTTAAATAGGTTTTGATGAAAATATTTAAAGCAGGCATAAATCTATCCATCCTTACAAAACTGTCCCTTAAATACACATATAAGGGAAAGGGAAAGTGTTTTATATGTACAACATATGCAAGTATCTTCATCTTCATGGACAGATATTAGGCATAGAGACAATAGTTTCTGAGAAAGAAAAGGATTCCTTTTTTTTAACCCATTATTTCCCTCACAGTGATGATGATGATAAGGACATATGGAATGCAAATAAAATATTAGATAAAGGTCCTGTCATTGATGAGCAGAGTCCAGACTGCCCAGGCAAAACTAATTGAGTGTATGTCTAGACAACATAAAAAAACCCTACTGTGCATATAAGTGCTCTGAAACCTACATTTTATTATTAATTAATTAATTGATGCTTTAAAATATTGATTGGCTTTTTCTGCCTAAAGTCCTAATTTCTTAGCCTGGCTCCAACCTCCAACCTACCTCTCCAGTCTTATTTCTGCTTACTCCCTATCCTCAGCCCCCCAGCTTACAACCAAAAACTATGCCATACTTAGTGTGCTCTGTACTTTGTATTTTCTCTTCTCAAATGATGGTTTATCTGTTTTCTCTTCCTGATGAACTCATATTCATTATTTTTAAGAGCTTCTTCATTGTTATCTTCTCTGCTCAAACTTGTTTGCTCCCAGGTGGAAACGACGGGTCTTCTGAGCTCCCACAAAATGTTACTCAAATCTCCATTACAGTAGTTTTTGGCCGGTTACAGTTTTTTTTTTCATGTCAGTTTCTGCTCAGTGGCAGGAGTCACCCTGGGATCTCCAGCACCAAGCACAGTGTAAGAGAGCATTATGGAAAGTCAACAAATATATGTTGAGGAATGGAAAAGGTAATGGGTGGTATATGAAATAAGAGCTTAGAATAAGCCTAGAGAGAATATGTTTTAGGAGAACAGAAATGGAGAGGAAAGAAATGTAAAGAACATGAAAGCTCTCTGTTACAGATTGAATATTTTCCCTCCCCCTGAAATTCATATGTTGAGGTCCTAATTCCCAGTATCTCAGAATGTAACTGTCTTTGGAAATAGTCTTTACAGAGGTAATTAAGGTAAATTCATTAGGGTGGGCCCTAATCCAATATGACTGGTGTCCTTATAAGAAAAGGGGATTAGGACACAGGTATATACAGAAGGTATATAGCCTTTAGGCCTAAAGAGAAGGTGTCCCATCTACACCCCAAGGAGAGTGGCCTTAGAAGAAACCAACCCTCCTGACCCCTTGATCTTGAACTTCTAGCCCCCGGAACTGTGAGAGAATAGATTTCCGTTATTTAAGCCTCTGTCTGTGGTTAATACCAATTAATAGAAATCTTTCCCATCTTTCATCTGCTAGAAACCAAGAAGTTTTTTTTTTTTTTCACTACACCCAACTTTTCATTGTATGTGAAAATGTGAACTATTCTGCCATTGAAGTTGGTGGGAATCATGAGAGATTTTTTGGTTTCCCGTACTTCCTCTCACTTCACTTGGGCAGTTGTGTAGCAGAGACTCGCCCTGTTGGTGGATCAGTTAACAGTTGGTCCCTCAGCTACTGGCATTCACAGAACAACACCCGCATTGTGTTTCACTGGGTCTAAGTACCAACAATTCAATAGTTGTTCATTTCCAACATGGAATCCGCTGGTGCTGGGGCCCATGGAGTTCGCTCTCACTCCAGAGCAAACTTCACAAACAAGTTCAAGGTGAGGGCCGCGACCGCTTTACAAAGATTTCACGTTGCAGATATAAAACCAAGAACCTGCTAAAAGAAATGGGGGTAGTAGGCAATCTTGTACAGAGAGAGACAACAAAAGAAAAATCTTGTTCCTAAATTCATTACAGATTCCAGATAAAGCGGATCAGGTGCATTTGAACAAATGTGGGAACATGAATTCAAAAGGTAACCATGTGCTAATGTCTGTGGGCCCTTCTGAACATCTGAGGAATTAACTGATAGAATCTCAGTTGCATTTCCTCTCTGAAAACTATATTTCTGGGAACCTTCAGATTAGGCACTAACATGAAGGGAAGATAAAAGCAGAAAAAAAGTAGAGAAGGGAGGGGGAATTTATGCTTGCCAGAGTAGTGGAGGAAATAAATAAAGCTTTTACAACTATATCAGGGGAAGGAAATACTAGAAATTAAAGCAGATATATTAAGTAAAGGAGGAGAATGAAATATGAGATCACAAGATGGCTGGGTGTTCAGATGCTCCTTTGAAGTGTCCCTTTCACAACAAAATGTTGTAAGGCTCTGGCTTTCTGTTCAGTCCCGGTTCCCTGGGTAATGCTGGTGAAAATGTTCTATGTGCACAGTGACAATGAAAGCTGTACCCGAGAGAGGAGCATTCATAATCAAAACCGCCACTGTGTAGTCCCAAGAAGCCAGGAAAATGGTTTGCCAAACTGAAAAAAACAACCAACCAACCTAAGACCCTAGTAAGAATAAAAGCAAAAGTAAGCACTCTGGCTTTTAATTTGAATGAGCTGGCTCTCTCAGAAAATACTAAACAGAAGTGGTATCAATCCTGTGCTTCTGGAAATGCATTGAGAAAAATCATCCTCTTATCAAAGGTACCTCAATGTAGACTCCAACATTTTCATACTAACGCTGTCTCTGAATTCCACATGAGAAATATAAAAGCACAATGAGAATCTCTACATGCACTTCCTTTTATTTTCAAAATGTTATTAAACTGCTTATGTACATGGTCAAAAATCAGTAATTAGGGAAGAGGAAACTTTTGCAGTCATTTCTGTGTTAGACCTTTTGGTGGTAACACTTGTAATTCTAAATGAGATGCATCAGTTGTTCATTGACATTAATATATTAATTTAGGTGGTATCTTGAGTTTCTGGTATGAAAGTCCATTTGCATACTCCTTTAGTTATTTCATTTTTTTTTAAGATTTTATTTATTTATTCATGAGAGACACAGAGAGAGAGAGAGAGGCAGAGACACAGGCAGAGGGAGAAGCAGGCTCCATGCAGGGAGCCTGACGTGGGACTCGATCCCGGGTCTCCAGGATCACGCCCTGGGCTGAAGGCGGCGCTAAACCACTGAGCCACCCGGGCTGCCCTAGTTCTTTCATTTTTAACAACTGCTATGTTCAGTCCTTCCATTGGTTACCTTCACACCTTTGTACCTAGACTGAAATCTCAATTTCTTGTTCCTTCAACATTGAACCTGACCTCCCAGTGAGATGCAGCCTCTTTATATGTCAGGCCTCAGTTAATCATTCTGGATGCTTGGGGTGTGAGACGCTGCCTCTCTGTTAGGCACACCCTTCGTGGGAAGCCTGCCTTTGGGGCTGAATCTAGAGACTTGCTTTCTGGAGAGTTTGGGCAGAGACTCCCCCTTCCAGCGAGAAGTCTCCCTCCATGGTTCATTTAATTTCTCTTTAGAAGAACTCTCCATTGGAGATGGGCAGTAAATGCTGGCTAACTTTCCGGTAGCACGCAGGACTGGGGAGACGTGTGCTGTGGCTCTGTAGGCAGGCTTCCAATTTGTTCCTGCTTTTCAGCACCTTTCCTTGTTCTTACTCTGTAAGCCGATTGGCCTCAAGCCCAGAGCTTCCCTGGGGTCTTGCCAGAAAGACTGGCTCCCACTCCCCACTCCCTCACTCCCTCCCGTGAGTATTCTGGGCTAGGGTTTACTCCACTCTGTTGTAAGCAATAACACACTTACATTTGCTTTGCCGTCCAGAAACCTTTAAAATCTCTCTCCCTCCGATGTCAACCCCCCCCTCCAGTACCTACACAGGAGGTACTTGCCCTGAGTTAGCCATATTGAATTGGAGCTAAACATTTTTTTTAAAAAATTTTATTTATTTATTCATGAGAGACACACAGAGAGAGAGGCCCAGACACAGGCAGAGGGAGAAGCAGGCTCCATGGAGGGAGCCCGATGTGGGACTTGATCCCGGGACCCCAGGATCACACCCTGGGCCAAAGGCAGGCGCCAAACCACTGAGCCACCCAGGCATCCCCTATCGGAGCTAAACTTTATGGCCACTTGAGAAAGAGAGCTCATGCTACACACACCCTTTTAGAGCCGCCCCCCCCCCCATTTTGGCCACATTTTGAAGTATTTCCTACATCATCTTTATCTTTTTAAATGTGTGCATAGTACTCCATTATATGGATAGACTGTAATTTACTTAATCAGCACCCCCATACTGGGCATTTCAGTTGCTTGTAAATTTTACTCTGGTAAATCAATCTTTGTTAGCTTAATCTGCTAACATCGTCTACTGTCTCCCTGGAATGCATTCTAGAAGTGGAAGTACTATGTCAAAAGTTTGCACACTTCTAAGGCTTTTGATACACGTTGCCAAACTGCTTTACAGACTTCCATTTTCATCAGCTTTCACTCCCATTCAAACCTAGTACTAATTTTCTTCTAGCCCTGGATCTCATTATACTTTTAAACTCACAAAGTTGATAGGCAAAAATGCCTTATTTTAGTTGTTTGCTGACTTTGTTGTTAACCGTGTAACTCCAGGTAAAGGAGAATAATGGCACTTAACTTCTTTCCCTGTACTGGGTGCACACGGAGGAGGTGGAGAATAGTCAACTGAAGAAGAGTTCTTCCAGACTCCAGAGCGTTGGGCAAGGAGAGGGCAAGGAAGGGAGGAAGATGGTTCTAGATCAGACTCCATTCACCTTGATCCAGTGGCATCTACAGGAATATGGAAATGTGTGGGGATCCCTGGGTGGCGCAGCGGTTTGGCGCCTGCCTTTGGCCCAGGGAGCCATCCTGGAGACCCGGGATTGAATCCCACATCAGGCTCCCAGTGCATGGAGCCTGCTTCTCCCTCTGCCTGTGTTTCTGCCTCTCTCTCTCTCTCTCTGTGACTATCATAAATAAAAAATAAAAAAAAAAATTAAAAAAGAAATGTGTGAGCAAACCTGAGCGATGTACTGCATCTTAGGGTTAGGACCGATGGAACTAGATCCCGACTCATTTAATATTGAAAGAAGTTTGTGGGTCAACTCCACACCCCTTGACCTTCTTGAGTTTCTGTGGAGAGTAAGTGCTTACCTGGAAATGCATCAGCCCTGAGGATTTGTTACCCTCTGATCTGGGCCTAAACTTTGCTAAGACCTAGAGGTTGGTGGAGGAGAAGCAAGGGTTTGGGGATAAATGACTATTTTTTTGTTCATCAAGCCTTTACTGAGCTCCTACCATGTGCCAAGTATCGTGCTGGATGGGAACACAGAAATGAAATAAACACATCCTTGCTGGTGAGGTACTTAAAGGCTATTTAAGGAATAAATATTTAACGTATGATAATACAGTGATAATTTATAGCCCATAAAGCAGATTACACAGAAGAAGGGCAGATCTTTGCAGTCAATAACCAACTTCAGGTAAGGATGTGATGAATTGAGTAAGCTAAGACTGAGGCTTCTGGACCTCTGAGTATGTGTGTGTTATCTGTGATTATAACATATTCTTAACTCCTTCTTTATTAGTAAGAATAAGGAAAGAGACTAGGGGAAAAACGTTTCTAATTCTAACAAAATAAGCTATTTTATCTTCCATTCTTTCTACCTTTATTGCTAGTATTCTAATTCAGGCACTCATTATTTTCTCTCTCTATCATGGATCTTGCCTCCTGGAATCCATCCTTATATAGGGGCAGTATTCAAATCTATCATTTTTTTCCTCTGTCATTTGTGCCTTGTTTTATTCAAAATCCTCTTTCCTGGGATGCCTGGGTGGCTCAGTGGTCCAGTGTCTGCCTTTGGCTCAGGGTGTGATCCCAGGGTCCTGGGATCGAGTCCCATATCAGGCTCCCTGCAGGGAACCTGCTTCTCCCTCTGCCTGTGACTCTGCCTCTCTCTCTGTGTCTCTCATAAGTAAATAAATAAATTCTTTAAAAAAAAAAATCCTGTTTCCTTAATCCCACTGTCATGTACATCCTACTTGCTTCTAAAAGTTTTAACGTTTCAGCTTTGAACATTTAGTTATGTCTCCATTTGGCTAGAATTATTTTTGTTTATGGTATGATTATTTCTACTATGTTCTCATGCAATCTTCCCGTGTACTAATTTATCAAATAAACACGAGTCCATTTTGGTTTCTCCATTTATTCTGTTGGTCTAATTGTCTCCTTCTAGTACCATACTATCTTATTACTATGGCTTTATTGTAAGTGTCCATTTCAAATAAGGCAAATCATATTTACCACTTTTTCAAAATTGTCTTTGGTCCTTTACTTTTGCATCCATTTTAAGAGTTTGTAAACTTCCTCAAAATATCCTGTTGAAGTTGCACTGAATTTTAGGATATTTGGGAGAAAATTGCCCTGTGTGTAATATTGAGTCTTCTCATCCAGGAACATTATAAATCTCACTGCTTTTTGGTCCTTTTAATTTAGACTGTTATTTCCTGTAATGACAGCCTTCTCTTCCTTTACAATTTTTTAAAAAGATTTTATTTATTCATGAGAGACACACAGAAAGAAGAGACACAGGCAGAGGGAGAAGCAGGTTCCCTGTGTGGATCCCAATGCGGAACTCGATCCCAGGACACCGGGATCATGACCTGAGCCGAAGGCAGACACTCAACCCTTGTGCCACCCTTGCATCCCTCAGGTTTTATGTTTCTTTTCTTTTTGTCTTGTTCTGCTGGCTAGATCCCTTGTCTAATTTTGAAAAGAAGTGGTGATAAGGTATCTTTGTTATTTTCTTTAAAGGGAAAACTCCTAATATTTTATCTTTGAATACAATATTTGCCTTAGGTTTTTGATGGATACCCTATATAAAATTAATCAACATTACTCGTGTTCCTAGTTTGCTAACAGTTTTTATGGTAAAAATTAGTGTTCAAATACTCTTGTTTCATTTAATGCACCATACTCCCCCCCCCACTTTGCCTCTTAATGAGGTGAATTGCATATAAATTTTCTAATGTAAAGCTATTATTACAACTCTACTTGGTTATATCTTTCTTTGGTAGTGAACTGTCATTGGCACACAATGTCATGTTAAGTGATTCTACAAACCTATGCGTGATGCTCTGCTCACCGTAAGTGGAGTTCCCATCTGTCACCATGTAACACTATCACAATAATGATACCTTTTTAAAGTACATTTTTGAAATTTATTTGCTAATACCTTATTTCTATTTTGCCTCCATGTTCCTAATCCAGACTGACTCATGATTTTATCGTTTATACTGTCCTTGTTTGAAATTGTTATTAAGGTTTTACAAAATTTATCCAATCCATGGAGGAGCATTCCCATTTTTTCCATTCTCCAGGTCATCCTTTTTTTTTTTTTAATATGTTATTTATTTTTATTTGACAGAGAGAGAGAGAGAGAGAGAGAGAGGGAGCATGTGCACATGCTGGGAGAGTGAGGAGGGCAGAGGGAAAGGGAAAAGAAGCTCAGCGAGGAGCCTAAGATCAGGACTTAAGCCGAAGACAAGAGGCTTAACCTACTGAACCACCCAGGTGCCCCTCTCTAGATCATTCTGAATTACTTAAGGATTATGGTCCTTGAAGACTTGCTAAGTGACAGCTCTTGGGTCTCATCTTCTATTATTTAGCAGCAGCAGTGCATATGGTTGGTTAGTTTTTTCCTTGGCCTCCAGGACACTCTCATTTAAGGCAGCAGCATTCCGACATTTCTGCATTCCTTCCCAGTGTGCCTTCTTGCAGACGTGTGACCACCTTCATGGCAGGACACCAGTGAGGACAGGTTGGCTTCTCCTCTGGCACTGCAGACAAAGTCATATAGTTTGGCCAAAACATCTTCTACCCCCAATGAACACACCTCCCCCCTGAATGTGCCAGGTCAATTGGTTCCTCTTGCTACCATGATACTTAATACCTCTGCAGCACTTACCATGCTATATTATAATTAATCATACAGACAGTCTTATCTCCAACCAGTATGTCACAGCACACTGGGCCTTATTCATCTTTGCAATTTCCATGCCTGGTGTAGCACCAGGCACCAGAAAAGACAGCCGATGTTTGTTGAATAAATGAACTAAATGTTCTAATCAGTTAAACACAAATATCTCATTATAGATCTGACATGTGGTCTGCTGTCTTACCAGTTTCTAACCAGGATGTTCTACTGCCACCTTGCCATACACAAATTTATCACATAAACAAGGGTCGATTTGGGAGTCTTTATTTATTCCCTTGGTCTGATTGTCTCTGTTTTTCTTACCATACTGTTTTAATTACTGCAGCTTAATGCAGGTCTCAATCCCACAACTGTTTTCTCACTCACGATCTGCAGTCTCTCCCTGTTGCCTGTCTCCTTGGCCTGGGGGCTCAGACTCTCTCTGGAGTTCTTCAGTGTCTGGTAGTGATCTTTGATCTTGGCTGCTTTTGCCACCACTTCTCACCCATGCATTTCCTCTTGTATGCTGTTTCTGCTGCTCTGTCGCTAAGGTCTCTGCTTTATGGTTCAGACATCCTTGAATGCTTTCTAGAATTCTGCTGTTTTATAGTTGATTCTGACAGACACCACTTAACAGGACGGGCTACTTATCATAATGACGTACAGACAAGGAAGCCTGACTTCCTGGAGGCCTGGGTGCCTGGGGACCGCATCTCCCAGGCAGCGGGATAGATGCTGTCTCTGAGGTCCTTCCTGGTTCTCTTCCCTGATGTGTTCCTGGAACGCCACTGCAGAGGTCATCTGGACAACATCCATTCTAAGTTTGAGTTTTGTGAGCCAATTTGTGCATATAGCAAAACATTTTTATCTCAGTTATTGGATATTTTAGGCAAAAGTTATTTTGGTTCCAACCATTGTTAATGGTGACATCAACTCTTGGTTTTTTTGAATGAGTGTTTAATAGGTTATTTCTGTAAAGGAACTCTGTTATCTTTTTAAATAAAACAAGAAAATAAAGCAAGTTATATAAACACCAGCTCAAGTACGGAGAATGTGCTGTAAGTTTGCAAAGCATTCTCTGCGGTTATGGGTCTGATCTTTCATGCAGATGGCTTGAGTCACGAGAATGTTTCTACGAGTCTGAATGTGGAAGAGTAATTTAACTTCTCACTGTGCTCACTAGAGAAGTGCACAGTTCATGTGGAGCAAATGTAGACTTTGGTTAGGTTTTTTGATTCAGATGTGCTACAAAACTAGTATGGCTTTCCAGAAAGAGCTTTGGGACTGGAATAGCTTTTGAACTGCTAGTCAGCTCCTTGAGAATCCACAAAAAGATGATTGTCATTCCTCTTTCTGGTAGTCTGTCAACTCTGGTGAATTTTCTTTGTTGCTTCTTCAGCAATGGAACTGACTGGAAACCAATATGTGAGGATGTGGAAGGCAATTCAGTGTGTGTGTGTGCACGTGCACGTGTATATGTGTGTGTGTGTGTGTGCAGGAAGTCAATGCTTTACCTTAAGCATAGTAATATAGTGCTTTTACCTCAGGAGATTGTTTAGTGAACAGAAAAGAAAGAACACCACCCACTGGGGCCTGGAGCCTCCCCCCAATACCCTGCTCCCAGTGTATCGGGCCGTGGACTGGCTGCTACATTGCTTCAACAGCCCTGCTCCATTAGTCACATTTTTATGTTTTAGAGTCACATGATCTCTCCCATTTTTGCTTTTTGCTTTTGGGGAAGCAGCTCAAGATTAGTCAAACTTCTCTTGGTTTGCTTTTAAATCCAGCCTGGGTTGGGTCTTGGAGATTGACCAAGAAGTTTCTAGAGACATCCTCTCAGGGGAGAAAGAAATTTTGCCAGGTAGGACCATGGAAAAGAAAATGATCATAAAGGTCCTCTTGGTCTGTACTTTTGATATGGTAAAAATCAATAAATACATTTTTAAAAGATGCTTGAGTATTTTCCACAGAGAAACCAACTTGATTTCAAATATGAGTTGGGTCAATCTGATACCTCTCCTGGTAGTGATCATGGCACTGGCGACAGGAAACTAAATTCCCTGAAACATAGAATCATTACTAAAAACACATCAGATATGTCCCATTCATTCTGTCATGGCTCTCAGCCTTCAGCGGGCACTAGTGTCACCCAGGGGCTTGTATATGGCAGATTGCTGGGCGGGGTCCCCAGGAGGTCGAGGTCAGTGGCTGGCGCCTGGGCATTTGCATTTTCAACAAGTCTGTGTTGATGCTGGTGCTGCTGCCTTGGGGACCAGACCTTGAGAAGCACTGTGTTTGCCTGTTTCTTGAGAAGAGAGGCCACACTATGGTCTTACCCATCTCTAGCCCCTGGCCTAGTGCCTGGCACATAATTACCTCTCAATAACTGTCAATATAGCAACATTACAGAGAACTTTTATTTGGGACTCACTGTGTGCTGTTCCCTGCATTAAAAATGTTACAAAGATTCTCATCTCTCACAGCTCCTTTAGGGAGATACCAACCCACATTCCCATTTTACAGAAAGCCTTGGAGAGAGAGGTTAAGTAACTAGCCTACAGTCACATGGCCAGTATGTAGTGGGGTCAGGAAAGATGTTTGGGGGTTGTTCTCTATCTCTCTCTTTTTTTTTTTTTGGTGATAATTTTCAAGTTCTTATCAAATCTCTGACAAAGATAAACCTGGAACTATTTTAAAAGAAGAAAATTCTACCCAAATTCTACAGACAACTTTTCAAATTGATCTTGAGAGAGAAAAAAATATTGACCAAATTTACCCTTGCAGATACTCATTTTTTTTCTCAGCAGCTGCTAGACATTTTCTCACAGACCCAGACGTCTAGGAAATCGCCTTTCGTGGGGCATTTATCAGAGCCTGCTCCTTTTGCTCCAACCGAGGTGAACACCATGATCACCTTTGCTTGGTGTGAGCAGCTGTCACTAAGAAAAGTCTTGCAAATGCATCCGATGAGTCACTCAGAAAAAACCAGAACCTCTTTGCAAGGTTTTCCCAGTCTGTGCCTCCAAATTCAGCCAAGAACTTGTCGCTGGGTGGAGTCTTAGGTCGTGTCTTCACTGTGAACAGTTCTGAGAGCTGAACCCCACCACCGGCCAGAGCTGCGGAAGGTGCCCCCAGAAGCCCTGGACAGCGGGAGAGGCCGGCAGCGCCGAGAAACCACCTCTGTGCGGGGCTGGGAGGATGCCTTCAGGGTGTCCTGCTGGGAAATCCAGCGAGGAGACCATCCTTTTGGGGTGATGAGTATGCATCAAATGTTGAAGCTCTCTTGAGGCCTACTGTGGTCTCTGACTTGCCCCCCCCCCCGCCCCCTACCTAGCAACTAGGAACATCACCAAATGGCCCCTCGCTGGGTTGTTTTGTGCAGCTGCCACCAGTGGGACCCCTTCGGGCCAACCCCGCTGCCACCTGCAGCTGCACTAGGTGCTCCCATGCCGCCTGGCCCTTCCTCCCAACCCCGCCGACTCCTGGGACTCTGTGTGCTCCTCCTTTTTTTTTTTTTTTAAGATTTTATTTAATTATTCATGAGAGACATAAAGAGAGAGGCTGAGACACAGGCAGAGGGAGAAGCAGGCTCCCTGTAGGGAGCCCGATGTGGGACTCGATCCTGAGTCTCCAGGATCACGCCCTGGGCCGAAGGCAGACGCCCAACCGCTGAGCCACCCAGGGATCCCCTCTGTGTGTGTCCCTTGTGAATAAATAATATCTTTTAAAAAATTGTGTGGATATTTAGGAGCTTGAAGGGACTGTCCAGCTCCCTTGCCCTGGAATCCTTACCCACCAGGCATTTAAAGTTTAATAGGAGAGATAGGACCAAACGTGTAGTGAGAGACAGTTCACTGAGTTCCACTTACAGATGGGAGTTAGGTACTGCCCTGTCCTGAAAGAAGGAGTGACATTGACTGTGGCAACCTTCCTGGGCCAGAACACTACAAGATAACAAATGATGAGTAAGAAGGAGGAGTTGTCCCCTGCTGGGTTTTTTTTTTTTTTTCTTTTCTTTCTAGATTTTATTTATTTATTTATTTATTTTTATTTTTTAAAAAATGACCAAAGCAACGAAGGCCCCCTGGGGAATGTTTAAAACAGAAAATAAGTCACTTCAAACTCCTCCACCCAGAGATAACCATTGTTAATTCCTTAACAAATTTCCTGTTTCGGGCTTTTGAGATAACCAGGGAAAACTGGTTATGGGAAAGGAAGGCTCCAGGGTCCAGGCCCCTGAGATGCTTCCCCCACACCCACCACTCACCCGGGCCTCCTGCCACCCTTGGGTGGGGAGGGATGCCCTTGTGGCTCGACAAGCTCCTGGGCAAGCAGCTGTGGCCACACCAGTGCGCAGGTGAGGAGGGCGGGATTTGTCAGAATTGTCACCAGTTATAACCAACCAACCTTCTCTGCCAGGCACAACCTGTTTGAGGTGGGATCTTCTAAGCATCAAATCACCTGTCAATTCACCAAAGAAAGCAGTCATCTGAGTTCTTAGAAAATAGCCAAGGATAAACTGGTCTTTGGTTTGTAAGGAATTGTGGGGAGGGGATGTTAAGTTTTGTTTTTTCCATTTTGGGTATTTTATCTATGCTGCAGCCAAATCTCTCTCATTGCCCATCTACACGACGAGGAGGACCATGACCACTTTTTTCTCTAAGTTGCAGACTACCACGGGGCAGGCTGTGGAAAGCCCTCCCGGGATACGGTCCAGACCAGCAGCCCCTACTTAGGTCTGAAAAAACAGAAGAGGGGGATAGGAAATACTGGCTCTGCCTTTCCAGTGCAGGGGCAGGATATCTGAGCTTCTCCGCTCTTAGAAAGTTGTGCCTTCCTAGACTTTGGTGAAAATTACAATCCTGAGAGTGTATTGTTCAAAGTCTCACTGAATATTGGACACTCAACCCTCTCAAAAGCTAAATAAACCATGTGACTAAACTTTTCAAGGTGTTCGGTGGTTCTGTATTGTATATATCATACTTGGTGTCCCTCAATACAAACAAGAGGGTGTTTACTCCAATTTTTGCCTTTTTTATTTGCATCTTTATATAATCACTGTTTGGCCCATTTCATTCGTTTCTAATGTTCTGTACAAACATGTCCAAATGTTTGCAGTGGGACCAGATGTTACTAGAACTTTATCAGTTTTTTTTTCTTTCTCATCTCACACTGTCTGCCCAGATTTGTAAGAGTGAGTCCTTCACTGGGGTCAGGGATCTAAAAGGAACTGAAAAGCCCAGGGCAAGAAAGGGTGGAGGCAGAGGGGAGGAGGTCTTTGAGAAGGTAGTGGCAAAGTAAAATCTCTCCACCCTACATCCCAAGTGACCCCATTGTCTCCTTCTTCCTCTTTCCTTCCTGTGTCCACTGTAAGGCTGCCAGTTCCTGCTCTCTCATAATTTCAGCTTGCATAGCATGTAGAAGTGGCCACAAAGGCATTGACTCTGGGGTGGGTATTTGATGGCACAGAACCCACCTCTTGTAGATTCTTCTAGAGGAGTCTGTAGGCTCCGTATGAGGGAGCTGCTTCCTCTAACACAAGTGGGGAGAGAGGATCCTTGATTCAGAGTAGGGGAGCATCCTCTCATCCCTAACAAGAGTGTCCTCATTGCTTTGGGAAAAGACAATTAGAAGAGACATTTGGAGCCTCAGGATCCAGGGAAGGGGCAGAGGAGAGATGGGGTGAGAGGAAGAATGGTGTGCCTCTTTAACAGAAGCTCGTGAATGATCAGGTTAGAAAAGGGGGGAGGAGGTGTACTGCAAGTGTCTCCTTCAGATTTCTCCTTCAGCACAGATAGAGAATGCAAATGATCCCTGGAAGGCAGCACATGGAGCAACCGACTTTCTCCCACACTTTGTAATGGTTGCCAGTCAGAGATCCAGTGGGTTTAAGATCCTCCTGGCTGAATTAATAATCAGGGAATTTCTTCCTCATGGGTGGCTAGAATCTTCAAGATTCAAAGGATGGGAATTCTTCCTGCTGGGAGTAGGAATGGAAGAGAGAGGTCATTTTAGAGATGAGGAACAAGGAAAAAGCAGAAGTGTTCCGGGTAACCTAAGGGAAAGGTGCCAGAAAGCAGGAGAAGGGCATGGGAAATCCAGCACTCTTCTAAAAATAAAAATAAAAATAAAAGATGCTCAATAAACATCTGGTCGCTTAGTTGGCAGAGTCAATAAAGGTTGAATAAGAGGTGAAAGGGAGCTCACTCTGAAATGTGGATTTCAAATGCTTCATTTTCCCAGAGATGAATGTCCCTGCAGCTAGGAGTAACTGTCCAGTTCTGCTTCAGGCCCTCCCTGTCATTCCTAGAGAGGCAGGGATAGAGCAGGTGAGCGAGATGCCCTGTCTCAGGCAGGTGAATCTTGCACCTTCCCCTCTGACCCAGCCTGGAAATGACAGAAGGACATCCCTCCTTCCACCCCCAAGTCTATGGTAAGATTCTGCTGCAGTTCTGCTCCCTTCTCTGCCCTCTTGTGCTACAGGGGCTGCCTTGAGGGATGAGGCAGTGGGGCAGGTCAGGACGGCAGTCAGGGGGCGCCTGGGTGGCTCAGTGGTTGAGCAACTGCCTTCGGCTCAGGGCGTGATCCTGGGGTCCTGGGACCAAGTCCCACATCAGGCTCCTTGTGGGGAGCTTGCTTCTCCCTCTGCCTGTCTCTGCCTCTCTCTCATGAATAAATAAATACAATATTTTTTAAAAGAAAAAAAGAGGGCCATCAGGAGTTCAGCAGCCTTCACTGCTGTGTTGTAGGTCTAGAGGGATCTGGAGGTGGATGCAGCCAGGGGCCTATGAAACACTTTGTCACAGCATTAAATTAACTAGAAACAGAGAGGCCCGAGGTCACATCTTGGTCTCATCATTGCCATGCTCTAACCAGCTGAGTTAACTGACAGATTACTCCTCTACAAATGTTGGATTTAAGTCATTTTCTAAAGCCAATGACAGTTAGTGTTCATTCTGGAGTTTCCCTGGACAGGAACAGAGGTTAGGGGGCAAAAAATAGACATATTTAACTAAGCAGCTCTTCCCTAATCTGTACTACGGAGCTTCTTTCTCTTGAGATTAGAATAGGAAGACCAGAGGTTATGGAGCCAAACAGAAATGTTTTGCCAGGATTTCCATTATCTCACTAACCCGCCTGAGACTCAGTCCCAGGGTTGTAAAATTAGCAATGCTTACTTCATTGTGTTGTTTGAGGATTTGATTCAATAATACTAAAGTTGCAATAGAAATGCTAGTCCCTCATGGTAGGAAAAGGGGACATTTGAGAATGTTTCATAAAAGAGTGACTTACAAAGGTGTAGGGAAGCTGACCCAGGCCAGTAATAATGAGGGCATCAACTCTGTGCCAGGGGAGGGACCTGAGAGGTCATCATCAGAACCTGCAGGCAGAGAGGGCTGCCTTATAGGTGCTGTCATGACCTTTAGTCAAGGGCAACAGGCCACAGCGCCTCCAGCCTGACCTCATCCCTTCCCACCCTCCCTCCTTCTAGTCTGGGCCATGCTTTCCATCACACAAACCCAACCAGGAGCCCAAGAGCATGGGAGCTCCTGGATGTAGTCCACATAGGCCAGCAGTTAGGGACACAGCAGGCTGGTCAGCTGAAGGGTGAGCCCAGGAAGGAGACGGAAGATATCCAGCACAGGGAGGGTTCAAGAAATGAAAGCCATTGTGCCAAGTCCCTGCAAGTCCAGGTCAGATCCCTTTAAATCCATTTTCCAAAAAAGTATTAGTTAATCCCAGCACTTATAGGATATGCCAATCAGTGTTTGCTGAACAGTAATCAGGTTCTGGAAAGGGCATAAAATATTGACTTGTGAGCAAGCATAACATTTGCATTAAATGTAACATTAAAGCACGATGATTTAAATTGCTCATCACAGATGGAGATAAAACAGAAAAGCATCAAGTCTGCTATGGCTTTATTCATTCCTTCCCTTTCATTCTGAGTTGAGTCTGCATCCAAATACTTCTTCCCTTATTGGCAAAATGACAGTGTAATTAACTAACACCACTTACAAATAAATGACTGTAAATTGCTCTGTAGTCAGAGGGCTAACCCCCGCTGCACACTGTCTCTGGTGTCTGCAATCCTCTTTGAAGTTGTAGGGGAGGCTCTGGATGGATGGAACCTCTAACATATCACTTGCAAACTCTAGGGTCCCAGGGGGTCAGGAGAATAGAATAAAATGCCCTTCACCAGGCAACACTGTAGGATTCCATTCTAGGTGGTACGCTTGCTCATAGAATTGGATTCCTCGATAGTCAATCGGGCATTTTCCCCATGCGCTGTGGGGTGATCTACATATGTGCACCTGTCAAACCCTGGAGAGGAAATGACATCTGGGGCCTGTTCTGACCTCTGCCTCTGCCTGTTCTGTTTCCTCAGAACTTACCTAACCTGTTCTGTAAGATTTTTAAATATTCTAAAGCATTGACTTAAATTGATTCTAACCCCAATGCTTGGTCAGATTTTTTTGCTTTCTGGTTAGCTCTTTGAAGAGAGGGATAAAGCCAAGAGATAATTCAATAGTGGGGCAGAGCAATCAAGGAGGGTCCCCTGGGAACTACTCAGGCCTCAGGTGGCTTACTACCAATTACCCTGTTCTTCCCTGTCCCAAACTAAGGTTTTACAACCTTGCTGATCCCAGGCCCAGGAATCTGCAATCAGAGCTCCCAGATGATGGGGACATACAATCTTGTTTTAGAAACAGGATTCAATGGAGTGAGAAAAGCAAAAGAATGTATTCAAAGAGGATTTAGGCATCAAAATTTCCTACCTTATAAAAATCTACCCTACTGGGATGCCTGGGTGGCTCAGCAGTTGAGCGTCTGCCTTTGGATTAGGCTATGTTCCAGGGTCCTGGGATCGAGGTCCGCATTGGGCTCCCCACTGGGAGCCTGCTTCTCCCTCTGCCTCTCTGTTGTCTCTCGTGAATAAATAAATAAAATCTTTTTTTTTTTTTTTTTAAAAAAAACCTGTCTACTTTCCTCTGAAAATATGAACTAAAGGCTGGCCTTCAGTTTCTCTTATTTCTGGAATGATTAATTTTGTGCTCACCTTTCCAATACAATGACATTTTTACTACACATTGATCTTTAAAACCTGGTAAGAAAACAAGTGATCTGAAAACTTTTAAAGGTTTTCTGCTATCCAAAATCAAATCATATTCCTTGCTGCCACCCTCTTTCGTGTCACCCCGAGGCGCCCAGCCAACCATCTACTGAGACCCTCTGACAACCATTTCTGTTATTTTAAAAGGTGACTTCAGCACAGCAGGCCTGAAATCCAAAGTTTGGGTGGTGCCAAGCTGAAAAGAGAGAATGTCTGAACTTTGATGCCAGGGTCCTCTTTGCACAGCCAACGCTAAAATGTTGAGGGTTAGAGAACATGCAGTGATCAAAGAATTTAGTGAGGAATCTGTCCTGTGTGGGAGGGAGGGAACAAGAATCCAGCCTGACTGTGATCCTCAAATTCCCATGGTCGATCCTTTTAACCTTTTGTGTCTCAGGATTTAAAAAAAAAAAATGCTAAAAACATAAATCGGGGCTGGTCTGGAGAGATGTTGGGTTGTGACAGAAGAACCCAAGGTTCTTGCAGCCCTTGACCTCCAGAGCTGAGAGTGGCAGGGACACTCAGGATCTGCCTTTTGCTGGAAGCCTAAGCAAATTAGAAACTTTAATTAGAAAGTGCTGGTTTGGGACGCTTGGTGGCTCAGCGGTTGCAGGGAGCCCGCTTCTCCCTCCGCCTGTGTCTCTGCCTCTGTGTGTGTGTGTGTGTGTGTGTGTCTATCATAAATAAATAAATAAATAAATAAATAAATAAATAAATAAATAAATAAATCTTAAAAAAATGAATAAATTGATAAAAGATCATGAGTAAATGGATAAAAAAAAAAGTGCTGGTTTGTTCCACTAAGCAGCCACCGGTTTAATTCCGCTAATATTTGCTGACGTTTGAGGACATGAACAGTGCACTATGTCTGGGGCAGAGGGAAGAGCTAGTGGCTTCTTTCTTCTTCTTTCTTTCTTTCTTTCTTTCTTTCTTTCTTCTTTTTCTTTCTTCTTTCTTCTTTCAGATTTTATTTATTTGACAGAGAAAGAGTGAGTGAGCGCACAATCCCAGGACCCTGGGATCATGACCTGAGCAGTAGGCAGGCGCTTAACCAATGGAGCCACCAGGTCCCCTAAGCTGGTCGTTTCTGATCCCTGCAAGGGTTTCAGGCTGTTTCTGCCCTATACACTCTTTGCCCAAAGGCTGTGTCCTGGACATGTATTTAACAGTTAAGACTGACACCAAGTTTTTTCAGGCAGAACTCCTCCTTGGAATTGAGCCCAGTCCCACCGGACTCCTGGCTGGGTAGTGACACTGTCTGTGTCCTCCTCCTCAGGACCAGAGACCATCAGTAGCTGTGGGACCAAGAGGGCGGGTTAAAAATCCAGTGACCCTGGGCTGAAAGAAAGGTCAGGACCCTGGAGGACCCTGGAGTCCTAGCCTGTGGTTCCTGTGCTGCTTTCTGATGATCTATTGTCTTTTCCTGATGCAGAAGGTCACCTCCGGCTCCTCAGCGTTTTAGGAGAGTGCTAAGAGGTGGGTGAGGTGGCCTGGAGGCTGCTGCACCACGCCCTTTCCTTCAGGACGTGTCCTTTCTGCGCTGCACTGGCACGGAAGCCTCAGGCTGACCTCATCCCCTGCATGGGCCTGTCATTGCTGGAGGTGTGTTTGCACCAAGCTCCATGTGTGCCCAGAGCCTTGTGTGTGGGAATCATGCCAGGGAACTAAGTCCCCATGAATACCCAGGAGTCCACGCTTGGAGAGCCACCGGCTGATGCAACAGAAGGTGGCTTTGTACAAACCGGCTAATAATGGTTCTGGTGACTAAGAGCCCAGACCTTAGGTAGTCAAAAGGAAAAATCCTGCCAGCACCCAGTATGAGCCAATATGGACACCTACCTACTAGTGGATTAAAAAGGAAACTGCTTAGCAAACATGAATTGACCCACTGTGCCGGAGTCCAGCTGGGAGGAGAGAAAGCATGTTCAGAGAAGAGAGAAAAGGCCAGGGACACAGGCAAAAGTAAAGCTGAGAATTCTAGAAGCACATGAAAGGACGAGTAACTTTTCTGATTCATTAGCTACATTTTCTACTCATCATTGAGTGTCAAGAGAACAAGGGGTTTATCAGACAAGAGGAGACGCTTGTAGGGTTAATCATTCCAAATCCATGTTCTCTGAATAGGTAAGTGGATAGTTCTTTGTGCTGATAGCATGTTGAAGCTTCCACCGTTTTTCAGGATAAAACCCACCGCCCTTAAAGAAGGAACCACTTATTGTTTGAGTGAGGAGACAGAAACCAACAGAACCAAAAAAAAAAAAAAAAAAGAAACCAACAGAACCTGAAAACACGCCTTTGTCCTGGACCTAAATAAAAGCCTGTTCAAATTGTGACAGCTTTTTAAATTCTCTCCTTTTTTTCTCTATAGGCTTTACATATGTAATTAAGGAGTTGGGACTCTCAGCAGGTGAACTTGTTGGAAAGAAAGCTGGGGTAAGCTCTGGAGCAATGCGCTGTCTTGCTTCATTCTGATTCCCACGTTTATCTCCATCTGAGTCCCCGTATGTTCAGAAATAAAAGCCATTCTAAAGGACAAGGATTTTTCAGTGAGCAAATTCAAAATATTTTCATATACACTTGAAAGTAATCCAGAAAAGGAACTGCATTTGAACATATTGCATTTGGAAAGGAATGCTTTGAACAAAGGCTGTATTATTAAAGCCCATTTAGTGGCTGCTTTGAAAAGACCAACGTCTATCTGGGTTTTTAAGTTCTTGTGCACTTAATTACAGCAAAAAAGAGTAGAATTCAAACCACATTCTGGGCATACCTTGTCCATGTCAGATCAAATACTCCTCTTCCCTCTCCTCACAATCTTCCTGGATTCATGCCCACACTAGTGTCCCTTCTCTCTGTGGCCCCACGAGGCCCGGACTAACTCACAGAACCATCTCTGCTTACCTGACCAGGACACTGGACCATCTCCCCACCCAGACAGAGAGCACCTGGGTGGCAGGGGTCTTGTCTCATTCACCTCAGCATCCATGGAGTCTGGACAAAGCTCACGATCAAGACATGTCAGCTGGAGGGATTTTGTGGTACTTCTAGATATCCAGGAGGTCAAGTTTGGATGCAGAAATATTGGGATTTACAAGCCATTCCAGTTGTTTATGAGAACATGTATTTTGGTTTATGGAAGACCACATATTTGTAATGTGAAATATAACAAAATCCAGGTTGAACACAGCTTTCATAGAGTCATATTAATTACTTTAATAGAGTGTTGGCTTTTTAACACTTGCGGTGAGGAAATAGAAGTTTTGTTGACAAACGGGGGCAATAGTTGGGGAGTCTGGCTCCCTTGGGATAGTGTAACACTTTGAGGGGTAGGGAACTAGACTGAGAGAGGACAAGGAAATGAGGAGGCCAGATTACCATGGGGCCACATAAGGGAAGGCAGCATACAGAGGGAGGCTGTTGCAGCAGACACAGTCAACCATCCGTTCCTTATAATAGCTCTGATTTGAGTCAGGGTGGCAATATGCCCATCTTAATACACCCACACTTCCAGACTCCCTTGCTGCTAGGGTTGACCAGGTGACACAGTTCAGCCAAGGAGGTGCCAGAGGGGTCACTGGGTGCAACTTCCGGGAAAACTTCTTCAAGAAGTAACTGAGAGCTACCATTTTGACTTTTACTCTTTGCCCTTCTTCCTGGAATACAGAGCTAGTACTTAGAGGAGGGACTCATTTCACCATTGCAAGGATGAAAACCACATGCCAAGGGTGATGGAAAAGAAATATAGCAGCCTGGAACCTGATGACCTCATGGAATTGCCATGTCACCCTTGGATGGTTTATCTCCAAATTTCCAGGGATAGGAGAGAAATAGACCACTCTTTGGCTAGGCTACCATACCCGGTCTTCAGTTCTGCATGGCTGGCTGAATACAATCCTGATTTATGCTGGGCTGTACCGGAAGAACAGAGCACAGAATTCCAGTCCTGCCTCCTGCCCTTATTGACAAGTGTGCAACCTAAGGATGTCATTTCCCCGAATGTGAAACTGGGGTGGGGGGGTGGGGGATGGAAATCACTGTCTTAACACCTCACAGGTGATGTTAAAGACCAAAAATTATTTGAAAACATTTCAAAAGAATAGAGAATTTTATATAAAGTGTTATTAATATCTTTACTAATAAGTTATGAAAAGGGGCTAATGTGATGAAGCCAGGCTTAGAAGACATTAAGAAAATGTAGTATTTGGAATTCAAAGTCTAGGAAAGGAAACTTCAGGTCTCAAGGGATTCCCATAGAGGGAAACTTAGAAGCCAGGACCCAAATTCTTTGATTTTTATTCCCTCTGTCATGACTATGTGCCAATCACAAAATAGGCACTGATAATTTTCAGAGGCAGGAATCATTACTTGGGGCTGTTGGAAATGTAGCTCTTGCCTGAAGGAAATAAGTGCCCAGGCAGGAAGTCCTGAGAAAGGAGATGGGCTGGAGGCAGAAGGAGTGGCTAAAAGGCTTCTTCACTCACAGGCCCAGGGGTTGGAACTGACACAGAACCTCTGCAGATTCTCAAGCAGGAAAGGGAGGACAGAAAGGAAATGATGTTCTAGAACTGCAACCTGATAAGCCTAAGTGGTTCCTGGAAGAGAGCAGAGATAAGTCAGAAGGCAAACAATGTCGTTGGCATTTGCATGTGGATTCACAGCCTACAAAACTGTGTTAGATGAAAGGTAAACTGTTACAGGGAAGAAAGTTTATGGTTGGACATACGGTAGCTTGGTTTTGATGCTGAGATCTAGGGAAAGTCAGTAATGGATTCAAATCATGCTCTGTGTTCTTCTGGCCCTGTTCTTGGGTGTCAGGCCTAGGATCTGGTCTCTGTCTTCATCTTGAGGTCTAGAGTTTACACGAGACCCCAGTTTTATCAAACAATCCATGTAGCTGGGTCCCTCTTTTGGTAATCAGCCAAGTACTGGAGTCTGAAACCTTGCCTCTGATTCCCAGGCCTGTGGCGGGTGCCCTGTTAGCCCCACCAGCTTCTCTGAGGGTCACTGCCTGTGTGCCTGTCTGAATCTAAGAATGCCAGCTCCGGGAGGCCACATCATGGCGTCTGTCTGCCTTGTCTGTCTGCTCAAGCGCTATGAAAGGTGATTGCCAAAAAAAAAAAAAAAAAAAAAGAAGAAGAAAGGTGATTGCCCTTCAGTGTAAGGAATAGATATTTAGAAGCTCCAAGGAGATCAGAGAAGGATCTAAAAAGCAGAGAGGGCTCTGGTCCCAATTCTCATTTGTATGGCTGTCTTAGGATAGAGATGGTGGGTAATGGCTTCCTTCCTGTCATATGTAGTTTCCCAAGGCTTATAAATGGAGGTGGGGAGGGGGGTCCAGAAATTGCTATATTGAGGCATGTACATAAACAAAGAGAGCTGGTGGGACCCTGAAAGACTTAATGCTGGGGCAAGGAGGACATAGCATATGTGGATGTTCCCCCTGAGGCAAAGGAGGGAAGCCAGCATTATTGATTGACTCCCACCCATCCAGTAGACAGGTGGATCCGGTGGCAGGTGCAACCAGGAGACATAGGCCCCCAGAGACCCAGGGGATAAGACTGTGAGGTCTGTGTGGACCGGATGGTAGCACAAAGATCAACTACCCCCTCCTTAAACTTGCCCTATGCCCAGATGCTGCACAGAAAATGGGAAAGAGAAACTTGAAAGACTGAGAATTTGCCCCAGGGAGACTGGTAGAGCCAATTAAAACCACAATTACTATGCTACACACTTTTTGCCCTTCCCCCCTTAGTAGAGTTAGTAGCTCTTAGGACGTTTGGGATCTATTCTCAGAAATAAAGTTAGTTCTGTATGTCTGGAACATTGCCTATAAGTTTCAACACCAGCACCCACTGTTTCCAGAGTTCAATTCAATGGGCAGAGGGAAGACAGAGTGAGAAATGGAACCAGATACTCCTACGGAGGTAGCGCAGGTACTAGATATACCTGAAGTTCAGGGAAGAAAGGCGGGTTGTGCAGGTACAATACAATAGCCAGGGATAAGCAACAGGTGGTAGGTAGGCCAAAAGGTGTCCTAGGGTTCCATAACAGGTGGGTAGGTGGAGAGGCTGAGCAGAGAGCTCCGTCGACTTTAGCAGGTGGCTAGGGCTGGGGGACCGGCCCCATCCACAGAACTGGGGCACGGGGCAGAGAGTAGTAGTTCCAGGGCCACTCAAAGGAAAATAACAAAAGAAAGCAGAGTTTTGGTCTGAAAGGGCAAGGGAACAGGACAAGCAATCAAGCCAGGAACATAAGAACTCCATCTAGGAAAAAAAAAAAAAAAAAAAGAACTCCATCTAGTATGGATGTGGCTTCCAGGAGAGGTTACAGCCCAGTGTCGGGCCAGACCGAAAACACATTGACTGGGTGTCTCACTAGAGCTCCTCAGTTTTCCTGGTCTAGGAGGCAGCTGGCTCCAGAACCTACTGTGAGTCTGATTCCACATACTTTCCAGGGGCATGTGGAATGTGTGGTTGCCCGCGGGAAGTCGAGAGCGGGTAAGGAGAGGTATCAAATGGTCCAAAGGGAAGAGAGAGGTAGGATGGTGCCTGGCGGGACCCCGCCTGACCAAATAAGCAAAGAGAACTTCAGAAGCCGTGTGATTGGTTGTGGCTCAGGGCTTGATGAATTTCCCTCCCTTCCATGAGGATGTCTGGGCCTTTATCCAAGGAGCGAGTGAGTACGCAGACAGCACCTGCTGGAGATGTTATGTGGCTCTCAGGGGCCTATCCAAGCCTCGAGTACCCGGGTGCCCAGCCGCCTTCCCAGTGAGGAGTTCTGCTGTGGGATTGCCAGGGATCTGGTATTAAGTCCTTCAGGGTGCCACCAGCTCTCTTTGTTTATCTACACGCCTTGATGTGGCCATTTCTGGATCTGGGGACAGATCAGCCCCGGGACTAGCTTCTGGCTGTGAAGGATCCCCCCAAAGCAGATGGGGAAACACCTGCTGTGTGGAGGTCGAACTGATAACCCAGAGGCTGGTCCCTTCTTGGCAGGCCTAGATCAGCAAAGGGATCCCATTGGGAAATGCTTCCAGAAGAGAGGGGATGAGACCATTTTTAGGGGGCCAAGGAAGTGATGGGTATGCCATACTTTAAAAAAAATTTCTTTTTAAAGATTTTATTGATTTATTCATAAGAGACACACAGAGTGAGGCAGAGACATAGGCAGAGGGAGAAGCAGATTCCCTGCGGGGAGCCCAATGCAGGACTCAATCCAAGGACCCCAGGGTCACGACCTGAGCCAAAGGCAGATGCTCAACAACAGAGCCACCCAGGCGTCTCAGATATGCCCTTTGGAGAGACCAGAGGTTCTCACTGGCTCGAGGACGCTGACCTCCCCAAGAAGCTGATGACACACTAAAGACCATTTCCCAGAAAAGCAAGCACGCTCACTCATATGCACGAACCTCAGTGAGATCAGGAACATTCTGTGGAGGATCTTCACTCACCCAGAGATAGTGTTCCTGAGCAAGAGAGTTAGCAGATCCAAGTTTTTCAGCCTCATGTTGCCATTAGAGATGGAATACAAGGGGCAGGAAAGAGGTTCAGATTTTCACCCAAGGTTCATGAGAAGTTAGATGTGAGGGGAAAGTGACCTTGGATACCTGCAGGAACCCTGGGTCTCTGAGTTGGAGAAGAAAACCCTGGATGTGGGGGTGGACAGGACAGCGGAAACCATGTGGGTCACAGTCTTGGCCCTGCTACTTGTTCACGCCAAAACCTGGGCTGGTCACTTGACCTCTCTGGTCTTAACTCTCTCACCTGAAAGAGGAGGCTACTCTCTCATGTACTGGGTCCTTGGACAGTTGCACCAAGACAACACGGATGACAGTGAAACTCTTGGTAAAAGGGAACATTCTGTGGAAAACGTAAATTATATCATCCGAGTCACCTGCTAGCTCATGGCCCAGGATAGGACCTGGTCCTTCTCAGCCAACAATGTTTCCTGGCTCCCGCCTTGGTCCTGGGACAGCCAAAGGAGTAGCCCTGCGTGTCCTAATTGAAACTCACTGTCCCAGCCATTTGTGGCACCAACCTTCCCTCCTGAGCCTATAAAGTACAAAGCCTCGGTCCAGTGGTTTTATGAGCCTCAGGATAGCTTTGCTCATTGTCATGTGTTCAATTGTGTTCCCTAAAACGTCATGTATGGAAGCTCTGACTTCCGGTACCTCAGAATGTGACCTTATTTGGAAATAGGGTCATTGTTCATTTCATTAGGTAAGATGAGGTCGTTAGGATGGGCCCTGGTCCTATATGACTGGTGTCCTTATAAAAAGTGGAAATTTGGACAAAGAGGTAGATACATAGAGAGGGAAGAGGACATAGAGAGACACAGGGAAATGGCCTTCTGTATTCCAAGCAGGGAGGCCAGGAGAGGCTCCACTTGTGCCTTCACAAGGGACCAACCCTGCCAACACCTCAAGCTCATGTTACACTTCTGGTCTGCAGACTGGGAGAAAACAAATTTCTGTTCAAAATTTTAGCCATTTTGTGGTACTTTGTTATGGCAGCCTTAGCAAACCACTATACTCGCTGTCATCATCAAAAAAAAAAAAAAAAAAAAAAAAAAGAAAAGAAAGAGAGAGAGAGAGAAAAAAAAAAGCAAGCAAGCAATTTTCCCTTCTCTTCTCTCTTTTCTTCAGATTTGTAAATATTGGCCGGGAAATAGCACACCAAGCTTAAACACATATGTATTTCCGTGGATCCTATAAAATCATATTGGTTGAAGGTTAGAATAATCTCCTAAATTAGGAGTTCAGTTCCTTTTACAAAACACCATCACTCAAGACTGCAAATTACATCCTGCATTTAGCTTTCCTGCTTTCACACTAATGTTAGATAGAACTCCATTGCCCCAACCAGGAGCTTTTTGCTTAATCCTGAGTATTACTGCAGGATAAAGGGAACATAATGAAATGCTAATGGTGTTTACTGAGGGTAAAGACTCCTGAGCTCAGGAGCCTCTGGCGTGACTCCTCTGCCAGCCTGAGACCAGCACATTTTTCTCACAAAAGTTTGCAAACCTAGCACAATCTGAAAGACAATGGGGACAGGGATACTACTTTTTAGATAAATCTTTGGATCTCCTGAAAACAATGTGTTCACTTTCCTGAGCCAAATTAAGAGGTTCTGGGCTGCCTTTAAGCAGCAGTCAGCCTCAGAAGCTGTGCAAGCAGCGTTAAGCTCAACTGGGCTGGTGTGTGGGAGAGAAGTTTTCCTAAGCAGATTATTAACAGGAAATTATTTGTCTGAGGTTCCAAATGGTCTTTCTCTGCCAGGCCACAAAAATGCCTTATTTTTAAATAAACAATTTTGGGCAGAAACAACTAGAATACTCAGAAAATTCATTAGATGAATTCTATGAATTCTAAGTCGAGACCTCCCCATGCTACGTTGACAAGGCTCAGCTTTGAGGACCACCGTGGCCACCATGCTGTTGACCTCTGAGTCCGCCGGGCTTGGACGGAGAGCCCCCAGCCCAAGGCTGGTGCCCAGTAGGTCTGGAGATATTTGTTTAAGGCATGCAGGATGGATTTTGGTGCAACAAATCCGTATGAGCTGATGGAAACTGGATGGAATATGTTCCGTGATGTAGGAGAGATATGATCATGCGGCTCAGAGACGAGTTTGCACACTTTGTCATTGCTAGTGAAGCTGGAGAAATTATCCGGTCTCCTTGGGCTCGGTTTCCTCACCTGTAACTTAGCTTCTAAGTCTCCTTTAACCTTGAAAAGGTCAATGCAGAGACTTTCCTTGTGTCATGGTGGAGTGCAAGACCGCTATGAACTAAAATGACAAGATGTGGGTTCTAGTCCCGCTTTGCCACCGCTGAGCTTAGGGGCCTCCTTCAAGCTGCAAAAATTGGGAGGATTTCTATGAGAAATTAATTTCTAACAGAGGAAATAGCTTTTACTATAAAGGCTTGTAGAATGTAGTATGTATCATGAGTTTTGAGCCTGGAGTGGGATTTTGGAACAAGGCCTATTTGAATGCAGCTTAAGTGGGACATCTGGGTGGCTCAGTGGTTGAGTGTCGGGCTTTGGCTCAGGTCATGATCCAGGGGTCCTGGTCCCCCTGTGGGGAGCCTGCTTCTCCTCCTGCCTATGTTTCTGCCTCTCTCCTTCTCTCTCTGTCTCTTATGAATAAATAAATAGCAATCTTTAAAAAGTAAATAAATGCAGCTTAAGTATTATCAGGAAGGGATATTAAGTGACAGTAATATTCTCAAGAAGTAATAGTAACTATTATCAAGAAGTGCTTGTGCCCTCAGACTTTTGTTTGAGAATTTTACGTGCCTCGGACCCAGAAGGGTCGCTGTTTTTTTTTTTGTTGTTGTTGTTTTTTGTTTTTTATAAAATCTGATACTCGGTGATATGTCCGCCTGCCTGCTGCTTACTGTGTGTTCTTGAAATTTTCCTCTGTTCCTTTTGGACCTGATCAGAGGCCCAGAGGTGATAGTGAGTATTGCTATTGAATGACTGACAAATTGTTTCCCAGGAGGGTGGTACCAAGTCCACACTTCCTCTACGACTGTAGGTGTAGCTTGTCAGTTTTCCCACGGCTGGGCGTGCATTGACTATTGACATTAAGCTGAACTTTGCTACTTGAATAAAAGAACTACCACACTGGTCTTTTAACGGGGCATTTCTTTAATAAATAGCGAGGTCAAATATTTTTTTTTCAATGGTTGTTGCAAGACCTGTTTGTGTTGGCCATAAAATATCTTTTTATATCCTTTATCAAGTTGGATATTATTATTGCATTTTAGTGTCGTATTTAATAACATGCTTGTATTCATTTCCTAGGGGTGTCATAATAAATTACCATAAACCCGGCCTTAAAGCAACATAAATTTATTCACTCAGAGTTCCAGAGGCAGGAAGTCTGAGTTAAAGTATCAGAAGAGCCATGCTGTCTTTGAAGGCTCAGGGGACTTTCTTTCTTTGCCTCTTCCAGCTTTTGCTCCTTGCCATCAGTCTTTGGTGTACGTTGGCTTGTAGACACATCACTCCAATCCCTGCTTCCATCTTCACACAACTCCTCTTTGTTTGTTCCTGTGTACAAATTTCCCTCCTCTTTGCAGGACACCAGACAGATTAGGACGAACCCTAATCCACTATGACCTCATCTTAATTTTACTGCATTTGAAATGGCTCTATTTCAAATAAGGTCTAAGACATTAGGACTTAAAACTATTTTTTTAAACTTATTTTTTTTTTTAGAGAGAGAAAGAGAGCACACATGAGCAGAGTGAGGAGAGAGAAGGATGAAGCAGAAGGAGAGGGAGAGAGAGAATCTTAAGTAGGCTCCATTCTGTGCCCAATCCCACGACCCTGACATCATGACCTGGGCCGAAATCAAGAGTCAGATGTTTAACCAACTGAGCTACTCGTGTGCCCCTAAACTGATTTTTTTGAGGGGGGCACTCTTCAGCCCACAACAATAGTTAAAAAGAAAATATGGGCAGGAGGTTCTTCTGATGGAGAAGGAGCAAAAAATTGGCAGGTGAGTGATAACTCAGAGAAAAATCTGTGTAGGTTTATTACCATCTGTTACATCAAGGTACTAGAGAAAACCATGCTTTCTGAATTTTAAACTCTTTGAATTTGAAAAGCATATAAATTAGGTCCTAAGATTTCAGAATACTGGTTACTTACCAGTGCAACTATAAAATTCAGCTCCGGTAATCTAGTAAAGTGGAAAGCACATGCTACCATAGGGTCAAACACTCTGGGTTGGGGGTGGGGACTGTCCCTGGTTCTGGATCACTTAGCTGTGTGACTTAGAATCATTTGCTTAATTAACATATATCTATTACTGTTCTAAAATCTGTAACATGTCAGATATAGACCACCTTTAAGGCTTTTAATTCTAACCTGAGTCTAATCACCTATGGCTGCAAAGGCCATATAAGGTAAATCCATTTACTTCAGTGTCCACATTTGTATTTGTAGGGGTAAATGGCTCTTCAGTTTTGTGTTTAGGCATCAAGGCTAATGGAGTTTAGGCTAAAGTTAGTTTATATTTAAGCTATTGTTATCCTTGAATATTGTGTTGGATTTGGAGAAGGCCAAGAGCTCTGTCAGATGCTGAGATGCTCAGATAATCAATCCACACTTTGTTCTTTCCACAGGAAGAGAGGATATTTTCCAAATATAAAAGGCTCATTGATGTTGGAAGTGAAACTAGTGATTTAACTATAGAGTTTTCATCTTCAAAGCCCTTTATAAACAAGAGATTTGGTGGGACCTGGGGTAAGAGATTCCGGAACCCAGCACAAATAGGGTCAGATGTAGAAGAATCCAGAGCCAGCCTCTGTCTCTGCTGAGATCAAATGTGCTTGTTCAAGTTGGGTTTTATGCGTATTTCTGTTTGCATGCAGGTCCTTCTGCAACAACTATCTATGGTTTATTAAACATTCAGGACTAAAATTAAACTAGATATTGTTTGTGGATGTCTATTTACTCAAGTGAAAAAGCCAAGAATAATATAATGGAGGGAGATGGGCACACAAAATCTGGGTTCATTTTCAACGTTTTTTACTGGTAAGGACCAGGATTCACCTCTTTGATGAGTCTCTGCTACATTTTTTTCCTTTTTTTTAAAAAAAGATTTTATTTATTTATTCCTGAGAGACACACACACACAGAGAGGCAGAGACACAGGCAGAGGGAGAAGCAGACCCCATGCAGGGAGCCCGACGTGGGACTCCAACCCAGATCTCCAGGATCACACCCTGGGCTGCAGGCCGCGCTAAACCGCTGCGCCACCAGGGCTGCCCTCTCTGCTACATTTTTAATTCAATGATCGTGAAAGCTTCTCTGTTTCGTGTAATCTTGAATAAGAGTGGTAACAATATTTTTAAAGTGAATTCATTTATCATTCCAAGGAAATCTAATGAAGTTCACTTTGTTACATCGGGCCATGGTAATGCTTTTTTTTTTTTTAAGATTTTATTTATTTATTTATTTATTTATTTATTTATTTATTTATTTAGATTTTATTTATTTATTCATGAGAGACACACACACACAGAGGCAGAGACACAGGCAGAGGGAGAAGCAGACCCCATGCAGGGAGCCCGACGTGGGACTCCAACCCAGGTCTCCAGGATCACACCCTGGGCTGAAGGCGGCACTAAACCGCTGAGCCCCCCCGGGCTGCCCAAGATTTTATTTATTTATTCATTAGAAAGAGAGAGAGACAGAGAGAGAGAACACATGCAAGTGAGGGGGAGGAACAGGGGACGGCAGGGAGGGGGTTGGGGGGGCGGTGGAGGGAGGAGCAGACTCTGCCTTAAGCAAGGAGCCCAGTGCATGGGGCTCCCTTCCAGGACCCTGAGATAATAACCTGAGCTGGAACCAAAAGTCTGCTGCT
This sequence comes from Nyctereutes procyonoides, assembly GCF_905146905.1. Classification (NCBI taxonomy): domain Eukaryota; kingdom Metazoa; phylum Chordata; class Mammalia; order Carnivora; family Canidae; genus Nyctereutes; species Nyctereutes procyonoides. The sequence goes on along the minus strand of NW_026575033.1, from coordinate 5,518,393 downwards.
TATATGACTGAGCTACCAGGTGCCCCCACGATAGTGCTCTTGAATCTTCTATCACTTCTTGCTTGCCTGTACACTAGTCACTCTCGATTTCTGAACATCAGTCCGCACTCCCTTCTATACCAGACAAACTCCTTATTCCTCACAGCCCTACTCGACCCCTCCCACTGAGCTAATCCTTCTCTCTCCTAAGTTCCAAAAATACTCTACGTTTTCCTCTATGAAAGAGCTTATCTATATAACATGATTAAGGTAGTCCCTGTTAGAACAGGAATACTTCAGAGGTACCTGGCTGGCTCAGTTGGTAAAGCATGTGACACTTAATCTTGGGGTCACGAGTTTGAGCCCACGTTGCGTACAGAGATTACTTAAAAAAAAAAAAAAGCAGAAAACCCTTAGTACTTCATGAGTGAGTAGTCTGAGTCTTTATTTTTGTATCCTTAGAGCCTCCTATATGGGGGGTATTTAATGGGATGTCTGTTAAGCAGGTAAAAAATAGGGCAACCTATATATAAAAGTTGTTGCCTTTTATCTCACTAACTGGAGACTCCATTGGATAAGAAAAAGAGATCCAGATATATCATTAAGTGCACATTGTCAATTTTTTTTTTCTAACTCCTGTATCACTTCCAGGGCAACAATGTGCTATTTCAGAGCAGACTAACCACTACTTTGGGAAAGTCTGGTATTGTCCTTTTCTTCAAAACTGCCATTTAACTGGGGCTGGCAAATGGGGTGTTAGGTCTTCAGGTAGCTATTTGCCCACCTGGCTCAAGCATCTCAGGTGAGCTTTGTGGAAACAATTCCTTAAAAAAACACTGTTTCCAAAAATGAGCTAAATTAGAAATACTACAATGGGTGTTCCAGTTTGTGTGATTGTAGAAGGTACACCAGGCAGTGTTCCTCCCCACCTTTTTTTTAACCAGTGATTATCCAGCAAGTTTTTCCCACTTATGATTCATAGTCCTGATGTTAGAGCAATTTTGGACAGTGTTCATCATTTCTAGGGAAAGCTTTTTTAGCCTTTCTGTTAAAGTAATTTTACACTTTAAAAAATGTGGTTAAAATAGGATAGTTCCTGTATGTCCTTTACCCGGCTTCCCTTAACGTTAACATCTAGCATAACCACAGTACAATGTCTCAAACCAGCATATTAACCTTGATTCAACACTATTTTTACCAACCTATGGGTTTTATTAAGAATTCACCATTTTTCCCACTCACGTCCTTTAGCTACTTTAGGAGCCAATCCAGTACTGCACATTACATTTTGTTATAAAACTAACTGTTTTCTCCAAGCTGTTATAGTTCTTCAGTCTCTCTTTGTCTTTTGTGACCTTGACACTTTCAAAGAGCACCAGCCAGTTATTCCCTCAGTTTGGATTTCTCTGATGTCTTCTTATGTTAGGCTGAGGTCATGCATTTGGGGCAGAAATACCCATGATACCATGCCCTTCCCAGTATATGTAAAAAATTATCATATTCACATTTTGCGTGGGTGTTGGAATTTGCTTTTTAAAAGATAATTCCTTCATCTTTATAAAAATTATTTATTTTTATTTTTATTTATTTACTTTAAAGATTTTCTTTATTTATTCATGAGAGACACACAGAGAAAGGCAAGACACAGGCAGAGGGAGAAGCAGGCTCCATGCAGGGAGATTGCAGACTCAATCTCTGGATGCCAGGATCACAACCTGAGCCAAATGCTGATGTTCAACCACTGAGCCATTCTTGTGCCCCAAGATTTTATTTATTTAGCTTTAAAGAGAGAGAACACACATGTACGAATGGTGGGGCGGGGCAGAAAGAGAGAAAGAGACTCTCAAGCAGACTCTGACCTGAGTGTGGAGCCCCATGTAAGGCTAGATCCTATGACCCCAAGATCACTACCTGAGCCAAAACCAAGAGTTGGACACTCAAATGACTAAGCCACCCCAGGCACCCTGATAATTACTTTTAAAACAAATAACAGGGCAGCCCCAGTGGCTCTGCAGTTAGTGCCACCTTTGGCCCAGGGCATGATCCTGGAGACCCGGGATCGAGTCCTGCATCAGGCTTCCTGATTGGAGCCTGCTTCTCCCTCTGCCTGTGCCTCTGCCTCTCTCTCTCTCTGTGTGTGTGTGTGTGTGTCTTTCATGATTAAATAAATAAAAAAATCTTTAAAAAAATAAAATAAAACAAATAACACATACAAGGATGCCTGGGTGGCTCAGTCAGTTAAGCATCAGCTAGGGTCATGATCCTGACCCTAGGGTTGTGAGATTGAGCCCACATCAGGTTCCACACTCAGCAGGGAGTCTTCTTGAGATTCTCTCCCTCTCCCTTTCCTTCTACCCTTCCCCATTCTTGCACTGTTCCCTCACCCTCTAAAATAAATGAATAAATCTTTTAAAAAACTCAAATATTCTCTGCATTTCTCAGGAATTTAGCAGATCCCTCAATCACTTAAAGTTTGGAGTCATAATTTATGGAAGGATTCCTTTAGAAGACTATTTATTTCTCTGCCTCTGGGGAATCTGAGAAGAGATGGAGCTGGCTGTCCTTCTCTTATCATGACAGCAGAGACTCATTGTCAACCAGCGGCCTTCTGCTGTTGAAAAGCTGGCAGTCCATTTCCAGGCTTTGGCTAATTGTAAACTGCTTCTTAGGTTGGGCTCATCCAGAAGCCAACCCTGAGACACTGAGTTGAATCTAGGTCACTTACCTGGTGGGAGAGCAGGCAAGAGAGGGTAAAAGACTGGAGCATTAATCTGCAGCCCCTAGCAATCATTGGATGAGGGCTGCTCTAGGGCACTTTTTTTCTGACATTCTGGCCCATTCCAAATCAGAGAGTACCTCCAGATAGAGTCACTGGGGCCCCCAGTAGAATGTCTTGAAAGCCCTTAGTGTTTAAAGCAATTGGAAGTATCTAGAGATCTGGTAGGGACACCCCAATGCCCTTTCTGCCCTCCCCTTCCTTCTTTTTTTTTCTCTCGCCACATTCTCCAACATTTAAAAATAAAAATCCTAAGTGGTGGATGGGGTAGAGATGAAAGGGGAGGGCATCAGAAAAGAAGTGTTGTGTAGGTAAAAATCCTCAGCTACTGGCAGTGCTATCATTAATATACTCTTACATTTTTGGATCAGTCGATGCTAAGTTCTATTTTTAAAAGATGAAGACCCAAGGCAGAAAAAAATGTGTATCTTATAAACTTAAAAAAAGCTGTTGTTTTCCAAGCTGTGGTCTTTCTTCCCAACCTTTAGAACTGTGAGATCAGTTATAAAGAGAGTGCATTACCTGAGCTTGGGGATGTCATGGTACCATCGACACTTCACTGAAAACACGCTGCAATGGAAGTACAGAACACCCAACATTGGGAGTTTATTTTTTTCAGAAGCTTTCTGGCGACTCAATGATACATCTTGCAGTGGGATAGTCTTAGAAGTTCTGAAATGGCCCCCAAAACTGGAGGAAGGGATTAAAATGGGGGTTGGAAACATGGAGCTTCAATATTTTGCTCTCTGGTCAGATGTCTGTAGATGAGTTGTTTACCTAATTTCTCACCTATAAGATGGGAATATTTGTACCTATTTCATGTGGTGACCGTGAAATTAGATAAGGTCATGTTGTTGAGAAATGCCTGGTCTAGGCTTGGCCAAAGTAGACTCTTAGCATGTGGGGGTGGGGTGGGGAGGCAACTTCTCACTGAACCTTAGGCTTGTGTCATCCATGTGCTGCACGTATTCTATCCCAGGTGACCTTTGTACTAACCTTATGAGGCCTTTATTATTATCCTCATTTTGCAGAGTAGAAATTCAGTTCCCAGGGCACCGGAGTGGTTCAGTCAGTTAAGTGTCTGCCTTTGGCTCAGGTCATGATCCCGGGGTCCTGGGAGCAAGTCCCACATCTGGCTTCTCCCTCTGCCCCTCACCATGCTCTTGTTTTCACTCTCTGGCTCTCTCTCTCTCTCTCTCAAATAAATAAATAAATAAATCTTTTAAAAAAAGAAAAGAAAGAGAAATTCAGTTCCCAGAGAGGCTGAGTCCTCTGGGACTCACAATTGTCAGTGGGCAACTTAGGATTTGAACCCAGATCTGCCTGATTCTGAGATCTGTTTTACCACACGTTTCCCCGACATTAGGAACACCAAGCCAAAGTGAAGAGAGTGGGTGGAGGTGGAGCACCTTCCTCCTCCTTGTCTTCTCCCATCACAATGAACAAATAAAGAACACCTGGAAGCTCTACCTCCTAAGCCAAAGGGGTAAGAGGATAGAATATGAACAACTTCACTCAGCACCGTGTCCCAGGTGTGATGCTGGGCACTACACGAAAGGTATCTTGCTTAAGAAGGATTGGAGTGCAGCAAGACAAGCTCTCTGTTCTGGTTGCTGCACCAGGCTGGCCAGGGAAGGCTTTTCTGAGCATGGCTGAGGAGCTCGTGGAGGTCCTCTGGTCCCTGCAGGCTCCTGCAGCCCTGCCCTGGGTGCAGCAGCTGCTGAGCTTCCAGTCCCTGGTCCTGGGCTAGCCCAGGGCCAGAAGGCACAGAGATGGTGGTTTCAGCTTGCATGGTGGCAGTGTCTAGAATGTGGGTGACAGGCCAACTGCTGGCTCTTGGCCTCTGTGCCCTTGTGTTCCAGGTCCTGCCCAGAGGTTGCTTGCCACCTTAAGGTGCTGCCCCCTCTCCTGCGAGCCAGATTTGGACTAAGGTTTCAATAGACCAGGGACGTCATCGGGGAGGGCTGAGGTGTCAGAAAGCAGAGGGGAAAGGGCGTTGGGAAAAAAAGGCAGCATCGAAGGTATAGCAACTCACTGCAGTGAGCCACTATTCAGAATCAAGCAAGTCAAAGGACACCTGTGTCAACCACCTTCTTGACTCCTGGCCACACTGACATCACTTGCAATTTGGGTATTGGTGGGTTTCCACATGGAAAGAGAGAGTGGAAAGGCGTGGACAGGTTACTCAATTAGAATGTATAAATCCTACTACCTTAGAGGAATTTGATGTGTTACAATGGCCACGAAATACCAACTAACTGGACTATAGGTGATGATCGAATTTATTTTTTTCTTAAAGATATTAATTAAGGCTATTTCTACAGTAGCTATGGCATTGTAAAATAGCTAGAGGATTCCAGTCAAACAATGACTTTGCAGGGTCTTTGGACACTGTTTAAAGTGTTTCCCTTCAGAAGAAAAGACTAACATCTGAAGAAGCTGACTATAGCATTTTTTAGTGTGCATCTGGAGGATTCTAGGTGAATTTGCATACACAGAGGACATAAATCCAGTGGACTGTTAACAGACGTAAGGAAAATAACCGCAGGCCCCCAGAAGAAGAGTCAGAGGGCAGAGGCTGGCACCTGAACAATAAGCATTAGTGTAGCTGGATTTGTGCTTGAGGCAGAGAGAGACGAGGAAGTACTTCCTATAATCCTTAATTTATAAGTTGGAGAAGAAAGGCATTAGGAACCAAGATGGGATTTGTCAGACTGGAGAGGAGCTGCCTGGAAAGTGGAAAGAAAGCCAGCACATGCTGAGGAAAGGGACATTAGAGCATCTTACGCTCTTAAAGACTAATAGAGTGTGACTGCCTTTTATGTGACACACACAAGTATAAAAAAGAAAAAAGAAAAAAGTTAATGCAGTGAGAATAGATACAGATGACTTAAGCCATATTTCTGGAAGATTCTTGTCCAGTGTGAGAAGGCTGCACTCATAATCCAGGTGGAGAAGAATGTGCATGAACAAAAAATAGAAAACCACTGGATGCCAAATTGGTCGTGCTGGCCAGGAGGGCATGAGGAAGGCTATGAAGGGAAAATCCTTGCAGATGGCATTGGCCAAGATGTCATGGAAGACAGACTATGACCTGGTCCTGGAGGAGAGAAGGCTTTATGTTGGCAGAGGGAAGGAAGAGGCTATTCCAGAGGTGGGGAAGAAGACTGGGTGGTGTGGGGTCGCTTTCTGGGGAGCCTTGGAAGCTAGGAAGAAGAAAACAGATTTGGGAACCTTGGCAGACTAGGCAGGAAGGTGGTGTGGGGTTAATGGTATTTTAGGCAGTATCCAAAGCTGGTTTAGGGTAGAGGGCACCTTGGGCAATAGATTGGGTTCTCTGATCTCAGTGACAAAGCCTGTCCTGATTCAAAGATGATTACCAGGGATTCCAGCCAATGAAGCGTGAGCATTCCGACCCCAGCACCAAAGCTATTCCTATTGTGGACAGGAGCATCCGACTCTTTAAACCCGACACAGTGAATCACCCAATTCCATTAACTCCCCGGTCTTCATGCTGACCAAGTCTCCCTGCGATTGCTGGTGGCCTCCACCTGGGCGGGTCAATAGGAAATGTGTCAGTTTAATTTAAAGAACTGATAAGTAAAATTGCCAAGGAGATAACATAACTAAATCATCTATAGTTTTATCTACATAGCCTTAATAAGAAATAACCTGTAAACCACTGTGATCATTAACACATAGGAATGTAGGCTATTAAATGTTCTTTTATAGGTCATTATAGAAAGTGTACAGAAATTTTTTAAAATTGCCAATGATTTTCTTACTTGCCCATAGGCATTTTTAAAACATCACAATCATGTTATACATTCAGTTAGCACATCCCCTTGCATCTAGAGCCTTTTCTGTTGTGATTGGCGATGTGCCGACAGTCCACGTGCCCTCTGCTACACTGTAGAGTAGCCCATCCCATGGATGGGCTGACATTTGTTTAACATTTCCTGAATTTTGACTATTTGTGCTAGTTCTTCCTTTAAGAGGTCTTGTTCAGGGGCACCAGGGTGGCTCAGTCATTTGGGCATCTGCCTTCGGCTCAGGTCCTGATCCCAAAGTCCTGGGATCAAGCCCTGAGCCAGGCTCCTTGCTCAGCAGGGAGTCTGTTTCTCCCTCTCCCTCTGCCACTCCTCCTGCTTGTGTTCTCTCTCTCTTAGTCTCAAATAATAAATAAAATATTTTTTTTTAAATTGACCTTATTCAGACCTAAAACGTTTTCTTCCTTGAAAGACTATGTGTTCCACATGGTAATAGAAAGAAAAACTTTGGTGATTCTTGATCTTTCTCAACACATTCTTTTTCCCTAGAGGCCGTGAGGGAGTGTGTTATCTTCCAGAGTCTGTAACACTGAGCACGTGTCGGATACAAGATGGTACCTGCTAAATAATGATGTTTTTACCACTAAGAGTGGAATGTTCTCCCCATAAAGTAAAAGCTGTCCTTCAAGAAGACTAGTCTGCTTAATGGGTATGGAGGGTTGATGCCTCAACTTGACATATGGCATTTCTAGTAAATTAGGCTGAACCCACAGCAGGGAAGGTAGAAGGAGATGGAATGATGACTTGATTGAGTAACTTGGTCATGACAGCATAGTATAGTCCGCTTTGCCATGGGTTGAGTTTCTGTCGAATGGTTTAGCTCAGTGCAGCCGGCAAACAGGGAAAGGATGTTGACCCAATGCAGAAGTTGCCCTGGTTCATGGAGATTCCTGAATGGTAGTGTTGGGTACCTGCCAGGGCTGCAGCCTGTTCCTCAGCCTCCTTCATCCACTTCCTTCTTCTGTACTCTGTTCTTTCAGTCTGTGTGCATTTTGCCCTGGTCCCCAGAACTCATTGGTGTCGAACCCTTATACCCGTTCTGTGAAGAGAACAAGAGGGGTGTTTGTTTAGAAATGCATGCATGTGTCACATCATATCAGAAATGCCCATCGAATTGGAAGAAAATAAGCTGGGGTGTGCTGTGTATTGTGCTACCTAACTCTCTGGCAACCCTAGAAATGGAACCAAACACAGCTTTCTCTTCGGTAATGCTGCCTGCCTGGGCTCCTGGAGGAGCACCTGACATGAGGCAGCAAACCCAAGCACCTGGTCCTCCCATTACAGGAGTTCACAATGCCATCACCTGTCACAGGATTGAGCAGTGTTGTCAACCAGAGAGGGAACTTGGTTGCAGAATTGAGCTGGCAACTGGCTTAGCCCTTCTCTTGGGTCTATTCCTTTTTTTTTTTTCCCTTGGGTCTATTCCTGTTTACATCGTACACAGGCTTGATTGACTAAACAGATTAGATAAGCAAAAAAACATGACATTCTGTTCTAACATGAGTGTGCTACAGAGAGATTGGAAAGCTTGAGGACGCCAGGGAAGGGTGGATGGAGAGAAGGAGGGACACAGGAGTTGCTGTCAATTTGGGTAGAACTGCTTGTTTATTCATGGTTTCCATGAGTGTTTCAATCATAAAGAAAGGCTCTTCTCAGCATGTGGCAGAAAGGGGCCCTGTGATTCAGTGGTGCTGGTTAGTCTTGCTGGAATGTAAACTCAGTCTACAAAGAAGCAGAATGAGGGTTTGAATGTTATATTTGACCACTCAGTAAAATTATCTGTGACTGAGGAAGTAAAGAGCTCAGAGACCCCACACAGGAGCCCAGGATTTAGTTTAGCCCTTATAATCCTAAGGGCCTAGTAAAGATATCAATCTAGTCCTCAGCATAGTTAGACTGTTTGAACAATCACCAAAATTGAGTTCTTGGGCTTTCTATTTTGTGAAAATATTAAATAGAAGAGAAAAAGAGCCCCTTTCTGGTTTCTCAATGATGCAACATAGAACATATGTCAGTGTTACTACATAAATAACATTTCCAGTAGCTTAAAGTTACAAGTAGAACCTGCCAAGGAAAGGAAACAATACCTGTTTGTTAGGAAGGCAGATATAAGAGGATCACTAGCTGAAATCAACCATCTTTGCACCAGAAGAGGAAGAGAGTGGGCTAAAAAGGGGTAAGGAAGAAAAGGAGCAGAGGAAGGGGATGTCACGTCTGTGCCCTGTTTACTGTCACACTGTGGTGGTTTTCACATTCCTGAGCACTAGAGTTTATCCAACTATAGGAGTCACCCCTTAGTGAATCTTCTGGAACCAAAGACAATAGAACCAATGGACTAGAGAATATCAGAACGCATTGCATGTGCTAAGGTTCAGCATTGTTTGTAAATATTTCCTCCATGTGTCTATATTCATGAAGGTGTTTTCTGGATTATAATATAAAATGCTTATATAAAATGCTTTTCTCACTGTGGGTTGTGGTAGAAGTTTGAGGAACATTCTGACTTTTTGCCTGTCTTCTGCTCCCGGACTTTCTTTCTCAGTCAATGAAAATTTTGTCTCTAAATTTGGCTACCGTTAGGGACGCCTGGGTAGCTCAGTGGTTGATCGTCTGCCTTTGGCTCAGGGCATGATCCTGGGGTCCTGGGATCGAGCCCCACATCAGGCTTCCCGGATGGAGCCTGCTTCTCCCTCTACCTATGTCTCTGCCTCTCCTTCTGTGTCTCTCATGAATAAATAAATTATCTTAAAAAAATAATAAATAAAATTGGGTACCATTAGTTTTGAAATAGATGGCCCCTGTTTGCCTCAGGTGCCTGTTACAGTCTACCATCCTCACCTACTCAGGAATGGGGGTTTCCCCAAGGGCGCCCCACACTGCTGGTGTGTCTATCAGCTGTGCCATAATGGAAAGTCTCCTGAAGTTAAAACTGAAAACTTGGATTTGAATCTCAGTTTAGCCATTTATCAGTCATATGATCATGGATGTTGTTACTTCAAAATCTCCCAAATCCAAGTCAATCTTTACCAGCCCAATTTAATTCAATGAATGCTTATTGAATGCCTTATTAAATGCAGAGTAGGATACTAGGCTCGAGGAACTGAAGAAGTTGCCAGCCAGGAATGAAAATAAACACATAATTCTAAGATATCTATGGGAAGAGAAATGAGGAGGTATTTAATTCTACATGTAGGAAAGGTGTTATGTGGTATGTGAACTGAGTGACGAAGAAAGAATAACTGAATCGTCAAGTGGAGAACAGCAGAGCTGGCTTTCCAGGCAGAGGGACCATCAGAAGTAGGTCACAGGCTTGGGGAAAGCTCCTGCCATGGGTCCTGAAGGGAAGTATGGTCCCAAGTAATGCTGAGATTTCAGGTAGATGAGTGGACAGACGGTCATGTCAAAAAATGGCGGTGAGTAGAGGCATAAGCTGTGAGAAGGACTAGGCCCTGCCTTCACTGAGGTGCCTATGCTTTAAAATGCTTTCTGTTTCCTCTTCCCTCCCCCACCCCCTTTTTTTAAAAAAAATATTTATTGATTTATTTATGATAGACACACACACACACACACACACACACACAGAGAGAGAGAGAGAGAGAGAGAGGCAGAGACACAGGCAGAGAGAGAAGCAGGCTCCATGCCAGGAGCCTGACGTGGGACTGGATCCTGGGACTCCAGGATCGTGCCCTGGGCCAAAGGTAGGCGCCAAACAGCTGAGCCACCCAGGGATCCCCTACCTCCCTCCCCTTAAACAGCTTCGGCCTCTCCAAACAACCCAGATTCTCTCTCCTTTCCAGCCCCTGCCCCTGCCCCTGGCTCCTACAAATCCCTTGGTTGGCACACTACAGAACTTACTTCATGCCTGTCAGCTAGAGAGCAGATGATAGCCTTAGTTGCAGTTTAGCTATCTTTAGTATCCAGAGCATTCAAATCCTGTCAGGTGTCTCTGACTAGTACATGTATGTTCTTCCAGGGGACTTGGTTCAGGCAGGATTTCCTTTTTGAAGACTTTACAGACTTGTCTTCCACCCCTGTATTAGTTGGGATTCTCTAGAGAAACAGCGCAGAATATATACATAGAAATAGAGATACAGACAGAGAGAGAAAGAACGGCTCATATGGTAATGGGGACTGGCAAGTCCAAAATCTGTAGGGCAGGCTGGCAGGCTGGAAACTAAGGCAGGGCTTCTGTGTTGCAGTCTTTTTTTTTTTTTTTCGTTAAGTTTATTTTTTTATTTTTTATTTTATTTTTTTATTTATGATAGTCACACAGAGAGAGAGGCAGAGAGGCAGAGACACAGGCAGAGGGAGAAGCAGGCTCCATGCACCGGGAGCCCGACGTGGGACTCGATCCCGGGTCTCCAGGATCGCACCCTGGGCCAAAGGCAGGCGCCAAACCGCTGCGCCACCCAGGGATCCCCTCTGTGTTGCAGTCTTAAGATCAAATTCCTTCTTCCTTGGGAAACTTTAATCTTTGTTTTTAATAGCTCTGATTGGATGGGGCCCACCCACATTATGGAGAATAATCTGCTTTACTCAAACTCTACTGATTTTAAATGTTAATCATATCTAAGAAAGCCTTTCAGGCAACATCTAGACAGGTGTTGGTTTTTTTTTTTTTTTAATATTTCTATTTATATATTCATGAGAGGCACAGAAAGAGAGAGAGGAAGAGACAAAGGCAGAGGGAGAAGCCGGCTCCATGCAGGGAGCCCGACGCGGCACTCCATCCGGGTCTCCAGGATCACACCCCAGGCTGCAGGCAGTGCTAAACCGCTGCGCCACCCAGGCGTCCCTAGACAGGTGTTTAACCAAAGATTTGAACGCCGTAGCCTAGCCAAATCAACACTTAAAATTAAGCATGTCGACCTTACCCCCATGCCCACATACACACTAAAGAATCGACAAGTTCTTGTCTGGGCCTTTCCATATTTTAATCCATTCAGTCAGTAATCCTGGGAAGAGGGTATAATTCTCATCATTTTAGAGATGGCAACATTGCAATTCACACAGGTTCAGAGATTTGACCTAGGTCACGCAGTTCTGGAAATGGAAGCCAGGTCATGGCCTCCAAATTCTGGATACCTCCTGCTGTGGCACCAGAGTATCTGTTTTGTGAACATGATGATGGGTCCTCCAGCAGAGGGGAGCAGCAAGATATATACTGGGTATGCTGGGGCTTTCAAAGTGAAACACACCTTGACTTGAATCCTCACTCTGCTAAACACATGAGTTGAGGGCCTAGGGCCCTTTATTTAATCTCTCCATGCCTTACGTTCCCCACTTATAAAATGAAGGTAATAATAAACTTTCCTGAGTGTGGTTTTATTTATTTTATTTTTTAATTTATTTTTTAAAGATTTTATTTATTTATTCATGAGAGACACAGAGACAAAGACATAGAAAGTGGGAGAAGCAGGCTCGTCACAGGGAGCCTGATGTAGGACTTGATCTCTGGACCCAGGATCATGCTTTAGGCCGAAAGCAGACACTCAACCGCTGAGCTACCCAGGCATCCCCTGAATATGGTTTTAATGATGAAATGTGCAACGTAGTGCTTGGCATGAAGTAACCATGCATAGACAATGATAATAGCAAGAATAACAACATTTAATCATTCACAACCAATTTATATGGAAAGAATGTAAATATTCATTTAAATACCTGAAAGTTCTGTCTCTGCCAGGGTTTCATAAAAAACATTTCAAATTGTGGAAAGCTGGTGGAATAGGAGGACCCTAAGCTCACCTCATCCATGGATACAACTAGGTAATACTCATCAGTGTAAATAACCCAAAAACCAATCTGAAGGCTGGCAGAACAGAATCCACAACTAAAAGTACAGAAAAGGCCACATCAAGGAGGGTGGGAAGAGTAGAGACACAGTGGGGAGCAAAACAGACTAGTGGGACCATAGTGGATAGAGCAGCAGGCGCAGAAAGGGAAGGAAACAAACCCTCACACTGGTGAGCCTGCATAGGGAAGATGAATCCCCATAGTATTTGGCTTTGCAAACCAGAGGAGCTGAACTTTGTGAGTTCTTAGAATCAATGAGACTTAAAACTTGGAATTTAAAAATCAATGGGCTAGATTCTGGGCCATCTAGGAGAAAAAGGGGAAACTGAGCCCCCACCCTTAAAGAGACAGCACAACAAACAGCCCCTAGAGATACAGTGTAGAAGCAGCAGTTTGAAAAATGCCTGGGGCATAGGGGAAGGCAGGTTATTTGATAATCTCAGAGTTGCTGAGGGATTTCTTCAGAAGCAAAGGAGCTGGCAGGTGCCATTTCCTTCCCCTCCCCCACAGGGTAAACACACTATAACTACCTGCTGAAACCAACAAGGCCTTGCTTACACCCTGCCTCCAACCCCACCAGACTTCCTGGATTTGTGGCCTCCAGCCAGGCCGGGCCCCCAGTCTCCACGCTGCTGACACTCCATGCCCCTCCCCTGAACGTGTTGTGAATCTGTGGCCTCCAATATGCTGCTGGCCAGAGCCCATCCAAAGCAGGGCCACAAGCCTAGCAGTATGCAAGCAGTCCTGACAAGGCCAGCACCACTCCAGTGTGATTCCTGCCCCAGGGAGAGGAGAAGATAACCACACACATGAGTTAGAAGGAGGCCCAGCAGGGCACTGGGGGGTAGACAGCTGGTCTGTTTATAGGCCCTACCCACAAATGAACGCTTCTCTTGGGACAACATAGAGAAAGTGCCCTGCAGTTTGGTGCTACTTCATCTCTGGGAAATGCCTGGTCTAACTCAACTCAAGCTCAGGGTGGCCCCATACTGGTCCACTAACACCACAGGGATGAAACTCTGTTCACAATAGGCAAAGGGAGCCACTGCAGATGACTGGACTAAAGGAAAGAGTGGCTCAGTTGCAATACCAGGGTGCATGCAACACACCTAGGAGACACCCCTGAAGTGCCCAATTCTGTAAATAAGGGACACTGCCTTGCAGGGCACTTCAGGACCTCTTCTTTTTAAGTTCACTACTTTCAAGAGCAGGACATGTGGCTGACTTTCCTGATACAGAGAAACAGATACAAAGAATTAGACAAACTGAGGAGACAGAGGAATGTGTCTCAAGAACAGGGCAAAACCACAGCAAGGGACCTAAGCACAACAGAGATAAGTAATATGCCTGATAGAGAATTTAAAGTAATGATCATAAAGATACTCACTGAACTTGAGAAAAGAATAGAGGACACCATGAGACCCCTAAGAAGGAAATAAAAAATAAAAAATGAAAAACACAAGAAATGAAATTAAAAATATGCTAGATGAACTAAAATAGATAACTAGAGGAAGCAGAAGAATTAATCAGCAACCTGGAGAACAGAGTAATGGAAAGTAATCAAACTGAGCATGTGAGAGAAAAAAGTTATGCAAAATGAGAGTAGATGTAGGGAACTTAGTGGCACCATCAAGCATAATAACATTCCCATTATAGGGATCCCAGAAGGAGAAGAGCGAATAGAGGATTGATATTTGTTTATCAAGGTAGCTTTGCCTATTCAGGGTCTTTTGTGGTTCCATATAAATTTTAGGATTGTTTGTTCCAGTTTTGTGACAAATGCTATTGGTAGTTTGATAAGGATTGCATTAAATCTGTAGATTGCTTTGGATAATATGGACATGTTTACAATCTGTGTTCTTTGAGTCCATGAGCATGGTATGTCTTTCCATTTGTCTGTGTTGTCTTGAATTTCTTTCACTGGTGTTTTGTATTTTTCAGAGTAAAGGTCTTTCATGTCTTTGGTAAGTTTATTCATAGGTATTTTTTATTTGTTATTTTGGGTGCAATTGTAAGTAGGATTGTTTAATTTCTTTTTCTATGGCTTCTTTTTTAAAAAATATTTTATTTATTTATTCATGAAAGACACAGGTAGAGAGAGAGGCAGAGACACAGGCAGAGTGAGAAGCAGGCTCCATGCAGGGAGCCCGATGTGGGACTCCATCCCGTGTCTCCAGGATTACACCTGGGCTAAAGGTGGCGCTAAACTGCTGAGCTACCTGGGCTGCCCTGGCTTCTTTATTAGTGTATAGAAATGCATGAATTTCTCTGTTCATTGATTTTTGCATCCTGCAACTTCATTGAATTATCAGTTCCAATAGTTTCTTAGTAGAGTCTTTAGGGTTTTTTTTACTTACAGTATCATGTCATCTGCAAATAGTGCATGTTTTACTTCTTGTTCACCAATTTCAATGCCTTTTATTCACTTTTCTTTTCTGATTGGTGTGGTTAGGACTTCCAGTAATATGTTAAATAAAGGTAGTGAGAGTGGACATCCTTGTCTCGTTCCTGACCTTATGGGAAAAGCTGTTTTTCATCCCTGAGTATGATGTTAGCTGTAGGTTTCTCACATATGGCCTTTATTAAATTGAGATATGTCCCTTCTAAACCTACTTTGTTGAAGGTTTTTTTTTTTTTATCATGAATAGATGCTGTACTTTGTCAAATACCTTTTTCTGAATCTATTGAAATGATTATATGTTTTTTTATCTTCCTCTTATGAATGTGATATATCATATTGATTGATTTGCAGATATTGAACCAGCTTTGCATCCCAGGAATAAATACCACTTGATCATGTTAAATGATTTTTTTCATGTATTGTTGGATTCGGTTTGCTAATATTTTGTTGATTTATGCATCCATGTTCATTGGAGATACTGGCCTGTAGTTTTCTTTTTTTGTAGTGTCTTTATCTGGTTTCAGTATCAGGGTAATACAGGCCTCATAAAATGAATTTGGAAGCTTTCCATCCTCTTCTTTTATTTGGAAGAATTTGAGAAGAATAGGTCTTAACTCTTCTTTAAATGTTTGGTAGAATTTAGCCATCCTGGAGGAATTTATAGGTCTTGAAACAGTTTTGTTTCTTCTATCCCAGAGTTCAGGCCTGAATATTGATTCTCTGTGTTCTTTCTAATTTATACATTTTATTTATTTTTTTAAAGATTTTATTTATTTATTCATGACACACACACACACACACACACACAGAGAGAGAGAGAGAGAGAGAGAGAGAGAGAGAGAGGCAGAGACACAGGCAGAGGGAGAAGCAGACTCCATGCAAGGAGCCTGATGTGGGACTTGATCCCGGGTCTCCAGGATCACACCCTGGGCTGCAGGTGGCGCTAAACTGCTGGGCCACCAGGGCCACCCTCATTTATACATTTTAAATTATAATACACTTTTCATCACTAACTTTTATGAATTTCCATACCCAAGGTAGTTGAATATGATAAAGGCAACGCCAAAACAAAAAGCAATCCTGAGTATGTGTCTGAGAAAAGAAAAATCTGTATTACATCTGTTCTCATGTCTAATTATATTCTCTGAGTTGAGACTGGGGCATCCTCCCTAGATGGTATGCTCAATCTGATTTTATTTCATCTGCATTTTTTCCTCCACAAACATTGAATCGACATTATAACATTCCACTGCATTACAAACACATTAGCCCTTTGGCAAATGGGCCTTGATGCTAGACCACCCTGAGTGTCTTTGGGATTTTTTTCAAGTAGATCCTTGTTTGGTCTGGGGACCTCTGATGTGGGAACCACATTGTCCATCTGCTGTCCTGTCTTTGGGCTATGTAGCCTACCTCGCCAGCTTCCCCCTTGCTGCCACCAACACAACCCTTTATTTATTTATTTATTTTTAAATTTTTTATTTATTTACTCATGGGAGAGAGAGAAAAAAAGAGAGAGAAAGAGGCAGAGACACAGGCAGAGGGAGAAGCAGGCTCCATGCAGGGAGCCTGATGTGGGAATCGATCCGAGGACTCCAGGACCATGCCCTGGGCCAAAGGCAGGCACTAAACTGCTGAGCCACCCAGGAATTCCCCAACGCAATGCTTATATTCCATTTCACTGCCTTTATTTGTGAATAGAACTTGTTCTTGTCATGTAAACAAGGAAGAAGTAATAGAGTAAGAGGTCTATTAGTATATAGCAGGTAAGTGAAGGAGTTGACAATTTAATACTAACCATAAAGTAAGCTCTTTAGATGAAGAAATCATCAAGGCAGCCAAGGCCACTTTCAATAGAAGATATTTAGTAGAGGGAATGCCCACAGTAAATGGCAACAAAGAGTGTGAGAATTTTCTGTAAAATAAATTGCAATTGTCCTCCACATTGTGAGGATGCAGCTCTATTTAACTTTTATGTCGTGTAGAAAGAACACATACTTCCTGTGGATCTATGTAGAAGAAGGGAGTCTTAAAAAACAGACAACTTTGAAACATTTGTAGAGATTGATGCCCATGAAAAATGTCTGGGAAGTGACCAAATGGAAGTATGGTGGAAAGAAGATGAAGTTTGGAATTTCTTCCTTGGGGTTTGAATTCCAGCCCATCCCCTTTACCTGTGTGATCTGAAAAGCAAACTGGAAATAAATATCTATTATTTATCAAACGAGTTCTATTTTATGAGGACACTTGCATATGTTCTTGCTTGATGTTCACAATGACTTTAGATAGTGTATACTGTTGTTATCCTTATTTTTTGAGGCTAAGACAATAATAAACATTAATGAGGGTGGTGGAGCACCCACAAGTTCTACTATATTACTTGTGGGAATGTAAACTGATAGAACCATTTTGACAAAATGTTGGGCAGTCCCAAATAAAGGTAAACATGTGCAGACTCCATGACCCAGCAATATCACTCCTGGATGTTACCCAAAAAAGTATAATTTTTTTCTAGTAGAAGCATGCTCAAGAATGTTCATAGAAGCATAATAACCAACAGTAGAAACAACCTAATTGTCCGTCACCAGTAGAATGGGGCATGATATATTCAAACAGTGGAGTACTACCCAACAATGGCAAAGAATGAACTACTGTTACATGGAACATGGACTAATCTCACAGACACAATGTTAAGTAAAAGGAATTAGACACAAAAGAATACATACTGCATGATTCCATTTATATGAAGTTCAAAAACAAACAGAACTAATTTATGGTGATGGTGGTTAGAATAATCTTTATCCCTGGGGCAGCGGGCATTGCTAACTGGGAGCGCACATGAGGTGCTGGAGACATTCTAATCTTTTGATCAACCTTGTGGTTACATTGATATTGCATTAGTTTTCTGTGACATGAAAACAAATTACCACAAATTTAGTGGGTTAAAACAATATATAGATATTTTCTCTCAGTTTCCATGGATCAAACATCTGGGTACAGCTTAGCTGGGTCCTTGGTTCTGAACTCCTGTCAAGATGTGGGCTGGGTGGATTCTGATCTAGAAGCTTGAGTGGAGAAGAACTTGCTCCCAAGCTCATTCAGGTTGCTGGCAGAACTTACTGCCTAGCAGATGTATAACTGACATATTGGCTGGAGACCGCACCCCTCCCCCCTCACTGCCTAGGCCCTAGAGGCTGCTCACAGTTCCTTGTCACATGGGCTTCTCCAGCGGGGCCATTCACTTCACCAAGCCAGCAATGAGTGTTCCCCTCCAGTCTGCTAGGATAGGGTCTTTATATAACATGATACCCTGTCACTTTTGCCATTTTCTATTGGTTGAGTGAAAATTGCAGATTCTGTCTATAGTGGGACAGTGGCTTAAAGACACAAATATCAAGAGGCAGGCATCATAGAGGATCGTGTTAGGATTGGTCCAACACACACACACACACACACACACACACACACACACGCTCATCCTACTATACATGTAAGATTTATGTATGTACTGCACAGTATGTAAGTTATACCTAATTTTTTAAAATATTGGAGACTAAGAGATATAAAGTAACTCATTCTATGTAACTTAGCTACTAAGTGGCAGCAGTGGGATTCAAATTCAGTTGTGTTTTATACCAAACCTGTGCTCTCACTCTGAAGACTGAATGAAAAGATGTAGGGGCACCTGGCTGGCTCAGTTGGAAGAGCATGTGACTCTTTCAGGGTCATCAGTTTGAGCCCTACATTGGGTGCAGAGATTACTAAAAAAATAAATAAATAAACTTAGAGTGAGAAAGAAAAGATGTAGGTAAAACCCGAAGTACTTTACCTGTACTGGCTCAGAGAATGGCGGCTAACATAATGGTGGTGAGGCATCTTAGTCTTATTACTTACTTGTAAACATTACCAGTTTAACTCTGAAAAATGTTCAGGGAGCATTTTGTATGTCTTAGGCAATGCAGTTAAGTCCAAGGTGCCAGAAGCATAGAGTCTAATTGACTTTGATCAGTATATGCCTTTACCACTGTTTTCTTAAACCTCTATGAATAT
This sequence comes from Nyctereutes procyonoides, assembly GCF_905146905.1. Taxonomy (NCBI): domain Eukaryota; kingdom Metazoa; phylum Chordata; class Mammalia; order Carnivora; family Canidae; genus Nyctereutes; species Nyctereutes procyonoides. The sequence goes on along the minus strand of NW_026575033.1, from coordinate 5,499,561 downwards.
GATTTTATTATTATAGTTCCTTTTCCTGGCACATCCATTTATTTATATTCCCTTGCCATGCAGGTCTAGAGATGTACTATGAATATTTCTTAGTTAATATTCTGAACTGTGAAGGAAACTTGTAAGATTTACTATAACTGTCTCCTTAACTTGTTCCTCATTATTCAAAGGCTACTTATAAGTGAACAGTGAATCATCTTGTTCTCTCCCATTTGTTCTCCTTTACTTTTGAAGTCAGTGAGGGGTGGTGGTGGTCAGGGGTGGGGTGGGGGAACAATTAACTTGGATTTTAAAATGGAAGAGTTTGGTCAGAGCTGAAATTCAAAATAGGTCACATGATTCATCTCAAATTATAGTTGTGGGCTATGGTGGTTATTAGGAGTTTGCTTAGAATTTTGGAGTTGAAAAGAATTACTGTTTTAATGGGACTTATAAAAATCAGCCAAAAAGAACTGGCAGCCTGCCTAGACTGTTAGAACCCTAAATTTCGGAACTGGTTTTCTTAAAAAAATTTTTTCATTCTTCAAGTTTGTAATATACCTTAAGGAATATAATAACATCTAATCGTGTATTATTATTTTATGGAAGACCTAGTACTCACTATATATCTAGTGTTGTGGGAGATCTCAAAGTAAATAGATAAAGTAAAAGAAAAAAATTTCTTCCCTTAAGGAGGTCATAATGTCTTTGATCAGTGGTAAAACAAATTTGTGTCTGAAGTCTTAGGTGCCATGATAAAAGAAGCAATTAGTTGGTTAACCGTCTGACTCTTGGTTTCAGCTAAGGTCATTATCTCAGGGATCTAGTTCTGAGTCAGGCTCTGTGCTCAGCATGGAGTCTGCTTGAGATTCTCTCTCTCTGTCCTTCTGGCCCCTCCCACTAGTACTCTCTCTCTCAAATAAATAAATAAATAAATCTTTAAAAAATAAGTAATTAGGGGATCCCTGGGTGGCTCAGCGGTTTAGTGCCTGCCATTGGCTCAGGGCATGATTCTGGAGTCCCGGGATCAAATCCCACATCGGGCTCCCTGCATGGAGCGTGCTTCTCCCTCTGCCTGTGTCTCTGCTCCTCTCTCTCTCTCTCTCTCTTTCTCTGTATATGTCTCCCATGAAGAAATAAATAAATAAAATCTTTAAAAAAATAAATAAAAAATAAGTAATTAATGCTAGCTAAAGCTACATATGATATCATACATATGTATGATTCCAACTATATAACATTTTGGGAAAGGTGAAACTTTGGGATGGTAGAGAGATCAGCGGTTGCCAGGGTTAGAGGGGAGGTGAACAGTGGAGCACAGGAGATTTTTAGAGATATGACACTATTCTGTGCGATAACTGTGCTGGTGGATATCTGACATCTTGCCTTTGTCAAAACCCATAGAATTATTTAATAGGAAGAGTGAACCCTGCTGTAAATTATGGACTTTAGTTAATAATAATGTATCAGTATAGGCTCATCAGTTGTAACAAATGTACCACACAGATGCCATATGTTAATAGGGAGGGAAACTGTTGGGCATGAGAATAAGGGGGTATGTGAACTTTCTAGTTAATTTTTCTGTAAACCAAATCCTGCTCTAAAAAAAGTCTATTAATTTAAAAAAATGTATGTATATGTATTTACTGCTTCAAGGAGTTCATAATCTCTTTGGTTAGCCCTAAAATAGAAATGTATCTGAGGTCTTAGGGTCTCATGGAATACAAAGTAATAAACCCTCCCTAGGGAGGTCAGGGAAGGCATCAATGAAGTGAACTTGAGAAAGACTGGCCTTTACCAGGCAGGCCTGGGGTTGCCTGTGTGTGTAGTCTTAGCGGCCATTTGTATTACATACTCTCTGTAGGTGTGGCAATTCTAAAGTCTTCACAGAGATTATCTCGCTTAATTCCCCACCATAATGCGGCACATATTACTATTTCCATGTTACAGATGAAGAAACTAAGGTTCAAAATAGCTTATCCAAGGCCACCCAGCTAGGGAAAGGTGAACAGGGGATACTCTGGCAGCTCAGCCTGCCTCCAGAGCCAGTGCCCCATCACCAGCATAGAGATCACATCCTGTAGAGGGTTAGGGGCACCCGGGGTTAGAGAGATAAAGCAAAATTTAATAGATGAGGGTATCAATCATGGCAATTTGATAAAGAAGACAGGACTTCAGGAGTTTGTTGGTGAGGCAAAGAGAAAGACTATGTAGAAAACCACTTTTGAAAAGTCCCCTCCTCAGTCTAGCCTTTGATGTACACCTTTGAAACCTGGAGTCACTTTCCAAAGTAAAGGCTTCCTGTGGATTCTGGTAAAAAAAACCTGAGGACGTGTTTTTTTTTTTTTTTTTTTTTTTTTTTTTTTTTTAAGATTTTATTTATTTATTCATGAGAGACACAGAGAGAGGCAGAGACATAGGCAGAGGGAGATGCAGGCTTCCTGTGGGGAGCCCGATCTGGGACTCGATCCCAGGACCCCAGGATCATGCCCTGAGCCAAAAGCAGACACTCAACCATTGAGCCACCCAGGTGCCCTTGAGGACGTGATTTTATTGCTCATTCTCTTCTCTTCCTTATGGCTGCTTTGCCAATCATATTCCCTCCAGATCCATCAGATTCCTCCAGCATCCTTTTGGGTGAGCATACAGGGTGTGCAGTGCAAAGTGCATGATGGACCTGGTTCCTGGGCAAAGAACAAGGAAAATGCTTTTGTCTTTCTGCTCAGATTAATTGGACATTCCTTACCCCCCCCCCCAAATAGATACTTAGGTGCCCAAATAATTTGATGAATACCAAGCAGTACTCTTTCATCCTAGGAAGCTTAGATTAGAGAGATGTCTGCTCTGATAAAGTGGAATAAAAGACCGCACATCCTTCTTATCCATTCTGATCAATAATGACAGCCACCATTTATTGAGCATTTTACCATGTGCCAGACAGTAAGCTAAGACTTGACATACATTATCACATAATCTTCACCACAGTATGTCACAGAGAAGAAGAAAGTCACAGAGAGGTTGAACAATTTTCCCAGAGCCACGGGGCTGGAGTGGAAGGGGCTTATGTTCTTTCAGGCTTTACCTTCCTCCTCAGGGGTAACTGTGGCCCAGCCAAGTTGCCTCTTCTCCCCTTCCCACCTTCACTACCAATTAAGAAACAAGACACTGGAGACTGACAGATGAGGATAAAAATGTCCGTGATATTCCTGATGAAGGCAATGAGACACTGTGACTTTGGATCTGTGTGGAAATTTCTTGCTAATATTCTTTGCATGCCCCTCTCGCTCCCCCAGCCAGATGTAGGCCATTAGGTACCCCCATCCAGGTGACAATCTGGCTCTGAGGCAGAGACATCGACCACAGATTGCTTCCTGGAGTAGTCTGGGTTGAGAGGTTCGAGAAGAGTGAAAAGGTTTTAATAAATTAGATGGACCAATGGATTTCACCCACCAGTCAGGTAACTCCTTCTGCAGTAGAGGGTGGGGCTCTAGGCCAGAGGGTTACATTTTGGAAGCTCCTCAAAGGAAAAAAGAAGTCTAAAACAAGGAGATAGGAGTTTCCTTTCTGTATGAGTCAGGTTGGCTGCCATGACAAAAGATCACCCTGGGTGGCTTAAACAGCAGGATTTATTTTTTACATTTCTGGAGGCTGGGAGGTCTAAGACCAAGTCGTCAGATTTGGTGTCTGGTGAGGATCCAGTTCCTGGCTTACAGCTGGCTACCTTTTTGCTGTGTCCTCCCAAGGGAGAGGAAGAAGGAGGAGAGAACCAGAGTTCTCTTCTTATTTGGGCACTAATCCCATCAGGGGGCCTCACCCTCATGACTTCATCTAAACCTCCTTACCTTCCAAGGTCCTATCTCCTAAAACTATTTAATTGGGGTTCAGGGCTTCAATATATGAGACTCTTGGGCAGGGGATAAACATTCAGTCCAGAGCACTTTCCTCCTTTGTCTCTTCTCCTGAAATACCCCTCAAGAGTGGGAACTTTCCGCAGAGGGAGCACCATAATGCTTCCTCAGAAACCCTGGGGGGAAGTCCCATTACAGCCTTCTTTATGACATTTAAAAGCAGGAGCATGAAATTAAAACCTGGCTGCATCATTTCCCAGCTGGGTGACCTTAAGCAATTCATTCACCTTCTCTGAACCTTTTTTTTTTTAAGTTTTTTTTTAAAATTTATTTATTCATAGAGACACAGCTAGAGAGAGAGGTAGAGACACAGGCAGAGGGAGAAGCAGGCACCACGCAGGGAGCCCAATGTGGGACTCGATCCCGGGTCTCCAGGATCACGCCCTGGGCTGCAGGCGGCACTAAACCGCTGCGCCACCGGGGCTGCCCACCTTCTCTGAACCTTGTTTCCCCATCTAGAAAACAAGAATAATAATAGTACCTGGGGGGTGGGGGTGGGGTTGCTGTTTTGAGGCTTTAAAGAGAGAATGAATGTAAATGACTCAGCATATTAAGTGCCCAATATATAGTAACAGAAATAGACATTATAATTTTGGAGACATAATTTTTTTTTTAAGATTTATTTATTTATTCATGAGAGACACATTGAGAGAGAGAGAGAGTGGCTGAGGGAGAAGCAGGCTCCATGCAGGGAGCCTGATGTGGGACTCGATCCGGGACTCCAGGATCAGGCCCTGGGCTGAAGGCGGCGCTAAACCGCTGAGCCCCCCGGGCTGCCCCTGGAGACATAATTATAAGAAAAAAATGTGCACCTCACACTTGGTGAGAAGTGGTAGTTTCTATCCCTGAACAGCATTCTGCAGAAAGCGCCGGTTGTGTTAGGATGAATCTTTGGTTGGTGAAAGCTGTGGATTGGCTACTGTTTAGAATTTCAGCTGCTAGTCAGAGTCTGGTAGCAGCAGATCATGGAGAGGAAAAAAAGTTCAAAGAAACCTCCGGAGGTTCTCTTTTGTGAGGAGGGTGGAATGCAGATGTCAGCTTTGTTTGCAGGGCAGTGAGTGATGGCTGGTCCTGTGGGCAGAGAGAAAGGTCACTATGGGAGACTCCGGCCTTTTTACTCAGAAGCCACACCAAGATTCCCCTGGCAGTGACCGAAGCTGAATGAAACTCAGAGATCGCTGGTCCAGATTTCTCATTTAACTGATTAGGAAAATCAGATGCAGAGAAGTTTGGTGATTTATTCACTTAATGCTCATAGGTAGTGATGGGGCTGAGTGTCAAGCCCTGAATCCCTCCATGTCTTATCAATGAGGTTTCTCTTGAACCATCCTGCCTTGCTCCAACAAGTTAGTATCTTTCATCTCAGGAGCTCAAGATTCTTACTAAAACACTAAAAAATGTCTTTCTTTTTAAGGACAGGAACCAATATTAAGCACTTGCATGTGCTAAGACACCAGGATTTTTATACTGGCTAAAGTTTGGTATTTTCCAACCAATCTGAAGAGGATATTGAAAGTCAGCCAAAAGACTTGCCTAGGAACACAGGTATCAGGGACAAATAGACTTTTGAGAGCAGTTTTAGGGTTACAGAAAAAAGGAGAGTTCTCATATACTCCCCACCCCAAGTTTCTCTTTATTGGCATCTTACATCAGTGTGGTACATTTGTTACAGCTGATGAGCCAATATTGATATGTTATGATGAACAAGCATACATCAGTTACTTTGTGTGGATTTTGACAAATGTATAATGACATGTGTCCACCATTTGATATTATACAGAATAGTTTTTGGCTATTTAAAAAAGCATACATAAAATTAATTTTGACTCTTCATTGGGTAATTTAGTCCTTTTATGTTCTTTAGTTTAAAAATAGTTGTATGGCTTTTTGATTATAAAAGTAATCCATGTTTAGAGTAGTGTTGTGCGTAATAACCATTCAAATGAATCACCCAAAACTGGCATTTTGAAAAAGAATATGTTTGTAAGATTCATCAGTGGCATGTAAACAATTACAGAGTATTTGGGGCCACATCCTAGCACAGAAGGATTTGCTTTCCTCTGTGGTTTTCATACGAAGTACTGATCACCGTTGGGCCACATCGAAAAGGTGGTAGCGCCTCGAGTGGGTTCCCTGAACGGTACACTAAGACTCGCCCCAGTTCCTGGGGAGGAGGGTGGGTTTAAAAATCCTCCCCTAGTATTTCCTTTGCTCAGAAATGCGCACAGCTTGGGTTCCTTCTTCTAAAGTGACCTCCAGGCCCGGCCGAGGTGGGGGAGAGTGAGTGGACTGGTGGTGGTGGTGGTGGTGGTGGGGGGGGGGAGTTGCCTGGGCGACGCGGCGGCTCCTCCCACCCTGGGCTAGTGAGACCGGGGTGGTGGTGGGGGAGGGGGAGAGCCCGGCTAAGGGGGTTCGGGCCGGGGGCAGTGGTGTGGGGTGGTCGCTGGGGGTGTAGCTGAGGGTAAGAAGAGAGGGAGTTGGGGGAAGTGTAGCAGGGCCAGGGGCGTGGCTGGGGGACATCCTGATGGGAGTTGGGGGACCCCGTAGGGGGTTGGAAGTGGCTGGGAGGGTGATGGGGCAGCAGGGCTGTTGGCACCGACGGCCTCTGCGGGGTCGCGGGGCGGGGGCGTGGCAGGGCCCGAGGGGGCGTGGCCTGAGGGGACCGCGATCCGGCCGGGGGCGTGGCCTGGGGAAGGAGAGCGCTCCGGAGTGGGGGATAGCGGGAGAGCCGGGCTGGGGGCGTGGCTTGGGCGTGGCCCGAGCGCCGGGCTGGGGCCGTGGCCCGAGCGGCTGGGGGCGTGGCCCGAGCGCCGGGCTGGGGGCGTGGCCTGGGGAGCCGGGCGGCCGCGGCGCAGGCGGGATTCAGCGGCGCGCTTTCTCTAGCGGCCGTCCGGCTCGCCGCCGGCCGGGAGGCAGCGCACCGGGGCAGAGGCTCCCGCGAGGGAGCCCGGCGTGCTCCGAGCTCCGCGAGGCCGGGAGCGGCCCCGTCTCGTAGGGACGTCTTGGATCCACTGGCTCCGGAGGCTCCGCCGAGTGGGGGCCGCGCGAGGTGAGGCTGCCGCTGGGCGCGCGGCTGTGCGGGGCACGCGCGGGGCCGGGGGCCGGCGGCCGGGGCTGTTCGCGGGGCCCCCGGAGGGGAATTAGCCCCGATGGACGGCCTGTAGCCCGAGCACGCCCTGCGCGTCCTCCTGGCCGCTTCTCGGGGCCGCCAGGCTGCCCACCTGTTGGTGCCCTGCGGTGCTGGCTTGGCGGCCCCCTCCCCTCCCCTCCCCTCCCCTCCCCTCCCCTCCCCGTCCCCGTCCCCGTCCCCGTCCCCGTCCCCGTCCCGGGCTCGGCCAGCGCCGCCGCCCCGGGGAGCGCGTGCGGGCGGTGCTCCTGGAGCAGGCCGTCTGCAGCACGACCCGTGCGGGGATCACCCTGAAACTTTACCCCGCGCTCCCGACCCGCCGGGCCTGGCCTTCGAGGTCGCGCGGGGCGCCCGGGGCGGCCTCCGTTCCCTTCGGTCCCGGCTCGGCTCCCTCGGGAGGCGCGCCCGGTGCCGCCGCAGCTGCGGCCCTACAGGGCAAGCGGTCGGAGAACTTAGTTTTGAAAGCAAGTTTCTCCGCGGGTCCCCGCTGGGTCTCATTTCGCGAGGCAGCCGGGAGGACCCGGTGTCGGTGGCCTCTGACTTGGCGGGCACGGCTGGAGGGCGGTTTGGTTCCAGCTGTGGTTGACGTGGGGCGGGAATTTGCATACTAATTTGCATACCGGGAAGGTAGCAGCCGGCCCCGCTGCCCACGTCAGGGCAACTCAGGTGACCTGTGCCGCCGGCCACCCGTCTGTGCAAAGTCGCCAGTCGCCGCGCCTGAGCAGATTTCCCCTCCCTGCAAGTGCGAGAAAAGCAAGGCAAACCGGCAAGCACGACTCTCTGGGGTAACTGCGTCCCAGCTTTGGATGATAATGCTAATAATAGAACAACAATTAGAATTTAGTTAGCACTTACTACCAAGGCTATCCAAGACCCACCCCAGCCCCTCCCCCCCACCAAGGTTTTCTCTGCACCTCATCTCATTTTCAGTGTTACGCGGTGTTTTCTTCCCCATAACCCCCCTCAGATCTCCAGTTCTTCCCTTTCCCTTGACAACGGCCACAGAAGCCTCACTCCGTTTTATTTTCCCACTTTCATAACAAATGCACCTTTTCTCTTCACGTCCCCCAACTTGCAGACCTCCTCACTCCATTGTTCTGTGGCTGCCTGCTGAGTCGCTCCTTCTTATGCTGCCAAACCTCCTTCTCTGCCCCCACATCCTTTACAGTTTTATGTGACTATTTCTTATCCCATATTGTCGTTTTCATCTACGTCCTTCGGCCCCCAGATTTGCCATCTTCCTTTCACCCAGTTTGATTATCTACTTTTTTGTGCTCCAGGTGTGCGGGCATCTTCCTTCTCTCCCCTGTTTCTCCCACGTGGTGCTTTCTTGCCTTTTACCTACTTCTCCTTGACAGGTGCTTCCCCAGCACAGCCTGCTGCTGCCTTCACAGCACACCTTGTTCCTTTGGTTGTGACTTTTCCCTGCCACAACCATCCCTAGGTTCCTTTTCTTCTTTTTCTATCAGTCCTCAGTTACCTTGCAGACATCTTTCAGTTTCAAACTGTCTGGAAGGGTCAAGAGGTGGAGGCAGGGAGCCGCTGCATTTCCCCCCGGACTGCCCTGGGTTTCACGACCTTCTCATCTGCTCTAGGATCATGTACATAGTTCTTGAATTATGTTGCTGTGGATATCAGTATGAGAGTATTTAATCAAACACTTAGTCTGGGCCAGGCACTGTTCTGAGAGATTTACATGCAATAATACCTCATTAATCCTACTCACATACCTGAAATGTAGATACTCCTACTCTTCCCATTTTACAGATGGGACAAGAGAGGCTGAGAGAAGTAACAGGCCCATTTTCTCATGGCTCTGTAGTGGTGGAACCCTTATGACTGCTGAGCTTCTGTGCTGTAGGAACTTCTGGACTCAGATGTAGGCTGGGATTTGGCTTTGGAAATGAGGTCATTAATTGCCCATTTTATTTAGTCTGCAGTTTATACCAGTTGAGGGCTTAATAGCTATACCTGTAGAACAGGGTATGGGGAAAGCCTAATGCCTAATGTCCTTCAGGAAGACTGGGGACACTGCCCCGGCCGACTGTCAATTCAAGCTCATTTCCAGCCTGCTTCCTGAAGGGAATACACTGGTCCCCTTAGCTGTGGGAAAGCTAGAAGAAAGACCGTTGCCAACAGTCTCCCGTGCATTGAGAGTTGAGATTCACTTTAGCTAGCTGGCCAAACCTCTCTGGTCCCCCCCTGACAGCCCTGGGATTTTAGGAGTCTTGTTTATTTCTGTTTCATTATATAATCCTAAAGCCTTGTTCAAATATTTCCTTGTTGGTCTTCACCTTCTGAAAGTTTGAGTCAAATATTCCCCCCTTTGCAGATACTGAAACAAAGTGTAGGTAAAGTTTTATCCTTTGATAACTGGAAGGGATCTTACACTCCATAGGTGAGCAAACTGTGACCCAAAGAAGTAAAATGATACATCCAAGGGAAAACAGCCGTCTCCAAAGGACAGGAGAACTGGCCTTAGATCCCAGATCTGTTGATCTCTGGTCCAGTCAGGGCTCTTCATGCCTCGCCCTGCAGCTTGGTGGGTTGACCTCTCTGCTTGCTGCTGAAAACAATGAACCTTCTTTCCTCTTCCCTTCCTGAGCTAAGAGGCTTTGGAAGGATTCATTTAAAACCGAAATTGTCCGTGGTTTTCTTGGTGGTTTATTTATTTATTTTTATGTCTAAAAGCTAAACAGTTAAAAATGTTTGCTTTTGAGATACGTAATGGCATAAATGGGATCATAAAATCTCGGAAGTATAAATTCAGAGGTTTTAGGAAGAAGTAATTTTGTTATTTCCAAAACATTAGGAAGGAACACCAAACGTACATTGCTTTCTAGAGGCAAATCATATAATACATGGCAATTTGAAGATCAGTAGCTGTAATGTTTAATTGTATTTTCCATTTGCAGAAGAAATGCATTAGGTACAAAGTGGTCACATGATTTCCTTCATCTTTGCATCTGAAATGAAACAGAAGTGAAGGGGGGAGAGCATGTCAGGTTAGTTTTTGTTTCTGTGTTGGCTCTGCCATGCTCTCCACCTTTTCTTTTTTTTTTTTAATTTTTTTTTAAATTTATTTATGATAGTCACACACACACACACACACACACACAGAGAGGCAGAGACACAGGCAGAGGGAGAAGCAGGCTCCATGCACTGGGAGCCCGATGTGGGATTCGATCCCGGGTCTCCAGGATCGCGCCCTGGGCCAAAGGCAGGCGCCAAACCGCTGCGCCACCCAGGGATCCCTCTCCACCTTTTCTTGTTGTGGGACTTCCACCCATGCCTTCCTAGTTCCCAGCTCCTGCCTGTCTATTTAATCCCTTCCCCCAGGAACCCTCAGGGAACCTGGAGGGTATTATTTATCCGTGATGCTCAACTCATTTTGTATCAGTCTTTCTTGACTGAATTAAACCCTGATGCCTTGAGGTATATGTTGTCTGTAATTAATTTCTCTTGGATGCTTCTAGAAAGAGAAGGGTGGTTAGGTTCTTAGGTTCCATCCTTGGTAGAATTGAGGGAACAGTCACTCAAATAGTTACCTGTGTTCTGTGCTGTTGGGGAAGGGAGGCAGCCTGCAGGAAAGTGAGAAACGGGGACTATTGCTTATCGTGTAGGACAGGTGCACGGGGAGGGCAAGAGTTCAGATGAGGATCATTGTAATGGAAGAGCAAATTAGGTTTTCCTGGTCTCCTTTCACAGTTGAAAAAATGGAGGTGAGGGACATTGCTGTGGCCAAATCCCCTGAGTAAGTGACAAGAATGATATTGGAGTGCAGGGCTGCCTGGCGCAGGAGATCTGGATGTATGCTTCCATGTGTCTCTCTCCTCTGTGGCTTGTAACTCCCTCACACAGTGCTTTTTCACAGAGGCTTTTCTGAACTAGATGGTTCCTGCCTGCTGAGCTGCCAATGCAGCACGAGAGGAGGGGCCAGGGCTGATGGAAGTTCCAGGTCCCATCCCTGCCTGTCTCACTGGGGGTGCACATGGCATGTTCTCACTGCCTGAGAGGACGCCAGGGAGCTGTGGCAATGCCGGGAAAATGTTAGATGTTTCTAATTGATGGCACTGATTTGTGGATACAGGTAAAGCCCCATCCTGTGGTCCTAATGTGCAAATGTCCTGGTCGTAGACCTGTTACCTCATCTTACCCAGGACCTTAAAGGACCTGATTTCTTGGTCGGATATAACCTCTGCCCATTTCCCTGCAGTGGGACCACTCTGTGTCATTGTGGAAGAACTGAGAACTCAAACATTATAATTTCAGGGACCATGTGCTGGACTCAGAATATCTTCAAGCACTCTTGCCTGCCAGATCTGGACTCCCTCTCCTGCCTCCCATCCTCACTCCCTGGATTCAGCCAGATTGGGGGAGCTCAGAGAGGATTCTCTTTGGCTAATTTGGAAGAAAGGGGCAGCTAGTCTGTCCCCCAGCCTCCATTAATACCATGACAAAGTTTGTTCTGTTGCAAGCTGACCTTGGAGAAAAATAGAACACAGGTCTGAAATGACCAGACTGGAAAGTGTTGGTGGAGGGAGGCAGCCTGCAGGAAAGTGGGAAACTGGGAATATTGCTTATTGTGTAGAGCAGGTGCAAGGGGAGGGCAAGCCCATGATTTTATTGTCTTACAACAGAGGGGCAGGAGGCCAGGAATGAGATGCGTTCCTGGTACTGGAACTTTGATCACAGTCTTTCGTAGAATTATCGTTCTATGTAATCTAAACAGTGAGGAGTCTTGTACTTGAGTGTTAAAGTTACAATTCAGTCACATTAAACACAGGCCTTAGTACTTAACCACCATGTGTGATACAGAGAGAGATGAGTGAGTCCCGAGTTCTAAAACAACTTACACATGTACTTTGAAACACATTCAGTTGATACATGGGGGCCATCTATGGCTACAAGAAAACCAGCTTTACTTCAGAAATTTGCTTCATTTCCACCCTTCCTGATAGGATGGCATGCTCACATGTGCACAGTTTTTGTGTCCCTTTTATGTGCCAGGTCTTGTGTTGGATGCTGAAGATGGAAAGTCATCAGAAACAGCCACTGTCCTCAAGGAGGCTCACATTCCTGTCCAGTGGGAGAGGTAGATGTGTGAAAGGAAAGTCTTGAAACTTGTAACTTGTAGTGATCAGTTTATGGGGAGGAAGTACATAAGAGGTCCAAGAAGGCTTCCTGGAGGAGGAATTAACTGCAGCCTGGGCTGAAGGGGATGAGCAGGTTGGGGAAGTAGCTGATGGAGGGAGGCGTAAGACAGATTCAGGCAGATTGAATAAGCAGAGGTGGGTAGACAGATTTCCACTTGGTGACCTTAGGGACTCTGAAACACTTCTACATGGCTATAGCTCCTAGCTCATCATTTATGACTGTTAACGGTGTGTCTACGGCAGTAGTAGTGCCTCAGTATCACTTGGGGATTTGTTAGAAGAGCAAATTCTAGGGCTTTCCTCAGACCTATTGAGAGTTTCAGAAGACCAAAGTTTGAGAACCATTGTTCTAGAACATGTGCTTTCCAGAGGTCCTAAACAGTTCATCTTCATGGCTACATGATAATCTTTTCAGAAAGTGGAAACTGTTCCTACCTGGTTGTATTGGGTAGGATTTTCCTGGAGTCCACAGCCATCCTCATTTCCTGCATTTCTTTGCCTAGTGTATGTACATACTCACAGTTCCTTCTACCCACCTTATTTCATTTCATTGCACACAAGTGATTTGTATAATTTCTAGAACACCTCCGCCTGACGTGATTTCTTAGTGTTGACAGTAGTCAAACTGAGTTCAGATCGTGACTGTGCTGTGTGATCTTGGGAAAGCGTTAACCTGTCTGTGCCTCAATTGCTTCATGTGAAAAATGTATGTAGTAATAGTACTCAGCCCTTAGGTAAGCATTTCAAACTTTGCTGCATATTGGAATTACCCAGAGGTTTTTAAAAAAGCTAATGCCTACTGCCACCCCAAATATTGTCTTTGGTTTTGGGTGTGACTAAGACATTGGAATTTTTAGCAGCTTCCCATGAGCAATGAAATCTGGGATTCACTGTGATCGGCTGTTGTGAGGATGAAATGAGTCTGTTCTTGCTCAGCAGAGGGCCTGGTGGAGGCTCTGATGGTTTTATGGCAACAAGAGGAGAAAGTGAGCCATTTCAATTGTATGATTAATACTTGTTGCTTGTCAAATGCTTGTTGGTTTGGAGGTCTCCTGGTGGTTCCCTCTTTTGTTTTGAGAGGTGAGAGGTGAAACAGCCCAAGGCAGTGGATCTCCATGTCTAATTCTCTAAGCTCTCTCTTTGCAAAGATACAAGGATCATGCTGTAAACAGAGCATGTCCCCTCCCACAGCCTTCCCAGCATTGGGCACCATTTTCTACATCTATATGGAAAAACTTGGGTTTTTGGAGTATAACCAGATTCTAAAGTCATGAGGTAGCTATGCTTTACAATATGGATGGGAACTACATAATAGTTGGGTACCACTACTGCCTACATTTTTCAGGTAAGGCAACTGAAACGTAGAGAGGTTAATGCTTTCCCAAGGTCACTCAGTTAGTAAGCAGCAGAGTTGGGACCTGAATCCAGTTTATTTTGTACCTGCTCTAATCTTTTTTTTTTTAATATTTTATTTATTTATTCATGAGAGACACAGAGAGAGAGAGGCAGACACACAGGCAGAGGAAGAAGCAGGCTCCCTGTGGGGGGCCTGAAGCGGGACTCCATCCCAGGATTGTGGGATCACGCCCTGAGCTGAAGGCAGAAGGCAGAAGGCAGACGGCTCAACTGCTGAGCCATTCAGCCCTCCTGTACCTGCTCTAATCTATCATTTGTACCTAAATGCCAGTTTTCAATCCTGGAATAAATCTTTAGACTTGGTCTCTCTTTGGCATGGATCTATTTTCTAGGATCTAGATGTCACTCTGTCATAAATTTTGTATTTCTAACCATTACTTGAAAGGTTGTATATAATCTTTTTGCCTGCCCTATCTTGTCACACACGTTAAGTTCACCTTCATTCATTGTTTTATTAATTTGACAACTATTGATGAGCCTCTGCTTTGCACCAAACAACCAAGTTAGTAAGTTTATTCCTTCTTTTCCTCCTCTGGACAAACATGTCTCTCTCTTATCAGCATGTGTAAGTATTTTGGTTTTGATTTATGACTGTGGCCTTTTCTATACCTGTCTTTTTGGTGACATAATTCCTCCACTCTTAATAATGGAACATATGAAGGACATTTTTCCTGTTGACTTCATGGGCCTTCCTTGAACCCTGCTGAGATTAATTAAGCCAAGCCCCATGCAACAATTATTCTAATATATCCTGCAAGTTATTAAAATGTAGGTTGCCCAGGACCAGGAGGTTCGAGTAAATGATCTACAGTTAGTACCCTCAGAATGAAATCTGTGATGCAGTTGAGGTTTTTTGGGTTTGTAATATCTTTCAGTCTAGAATCAGTCCTAGTAGTGTGGCCAAACTAAATAAAGAAATGAGAAATAGGTGAATTCATATCTCAAGTATTTTATCTGTTCTCTTTCTGTGAAAAAGTTAGATTATGTGTTTGGTTTTGTTTTCTGTGTAGGGCATGCAAGTAATTGGTGTTTACAGTTAGATTGGCCCTGGGACATTTGAGTGTGTGCTGCAAATAGAAATAATTGATTCACTATATTTGTTCTGCTGCCCGATTACCAAGTGAAAATCTACCACTGGGGAAACTTTTGTATAGCCAGCACACAAGTGGCTCAGTATTATGGTAAAGACTAGCCTCCATTGTGTGGTCTTAGCATTATCACTCCAGTTACTCAGGATCTGAATAGGCTTTAGAAATACAGGCCTTCAAAGGACTTGCCCTTGCTTAAATGTTCCATGGGTCCTTCTGAAATAACATCCCCCACACCCTCACTGAAAACAGTAAAGAAGGCGGAGATATATTAGTATCTACAGCTTTAGTTATATTCAAACGGATTATATATTTAAGATGAGAACAATTCGAAGTACATTTAGATTTTTAATGTTTGAGGTTAACACTTCGAAATACACTTGGAAAAATAAGTAAAATATTCTTTAAAATGGTATGTTTTAAAATCTGCTAGACCTGTTTTCTCTACCTTTGACTTTTCTGAAACAAATCTAAACTCCCCAGTGATTGCTTGGCTCCTCTTACCGAAGAACTACTTGTTTTACCAAATCCAGTTCAGCTCTAGCATTAGAGCATCTCTCTCTGTGTCCTTAGGCCACTTTTCCAGAACTATTGTGTCCTATACTTCCTAGAAAAGGATTGGGTACTTGACGTGCCGGCTGCAGTTCCTGGCCATGATCGATGATGTATGTGTGTGGTGTTGTGTGCGAAGGCGGGTGTATATGACAGAGCCAAAATGATGTGCTCTGTTGTAATGAAAAGTCATGGTAAGGTGTGGGTAAGAAGAGTGATTTATAAACTTGCAGCTTGTGGAATCAGGCTGCCTGGGGGATATTCATATTTTCAACTGCTGCCCTTAGCGACCGGTATTGGAATAAACAGCTCTGTTCAGTGTTGAGCTGTCTGGAGGCAGACACTTGTCTCCAGACTCAGCTTTTGAAATGCCGTGCACCTGGCAGTAAAGTCTTGTGCTTCTGCAAGTCAGGATGGCTCACGGATAATGATGATGCTCTGCTCCTTGAGACATAGGGACCGTTCATTCATAAATACAGACGCAGTTCGGGCCAGAGTGAGGCCCTGGTACAATGTCGAGTCTCAATGGTAACTCTGCCAGAGTTTACACTAGTCTCCCCTTTTCTCATTAGGTTTCACTCTTGGATAGGAGGAGAGTGATGAAGGTTAATTTCCTCTAGGCTTTTCTTTCTGGGCTAGGATCTTCTTCCAGGGCAGTGGGGCTCAGGACAAGTGAGAGGGTATGTATGCTTGCTTCTGCCTGTTAGTGGTTTTGCTGGAAGATCATCTGTGCCTCTTGTAACTCCACTCAGAATTAGGAAAAATACCCAGGGCTCAGAGAGTGCTGTCTGCCTTCCTTCTAACACAGAAGAAACTCAGAGGAGGAAGCAAGAACTCTTTCTGTTTTTCCTAATCTCTATTTCTAATCTGACCCCTCATCCGAGGTACTCACCCTGAAAGGGTGCTGACCCAGAAGCCTTTAAGCAGTACACAGAAGCAGGAATGATCTGGCAAACAAGGTCAGTGCTTACAGGTGGATAGGTCAAAGCATATAAAATTACTGCCACTGTCTAAATATGTCTGATTTGGTAGCATAGTTAACTTACATTTTGATGCTCTCACATCTGAAGAAAGTTTATCACCTTGACTTCCTGGGAGCTGTTTTCAAACCTGCTGAGATTAATTAAATCAAACCCCATGTGACAATTATTCTAAAGCAAAGTGGTTTATTAAATTTTGGTGCATGCTGGACTATTGAATTGGAATTGTTCAAGTGGATGATTACATTTTTGTTGATTTCATGCTATAGGAGTTTAATACCCTTTTTTTTTCTACCAATCTCTTAGTTTTTTTTTTTTTTTTTCTCTCCCTGCTGGGATGAAGAATCTCTAAAGGAAGAAGGAAATGGCCTGTTGTCAGCAGGATGGTACTGTTTTCTAGGCTTTCCTGAAAAGTGATCTCTGTAGAGGCCAGGTTTCACTCTACACAGTACAGGTTGGGGATTTTTAAGAACAGTTTGTATCACTTGGAACACTTTTCTTCTGAGATGAAGATAGTGGGTATCTGTGTAGATCAGTCTGGGATAAAGAACGTTGTAAAAGGAGACCTGGTTCAACAGGAGGGTTCCCAGTGCCTTGTCATATTGAGCTGGGACAGCCCCACCTGTGTATGTCCAAGACACAACGGAGAAGACCTGGTAAGCACTTTAGTCATTAGTGAGAGAAGATTTTAAAAACCCAAAAAACTCTTGAAAGCTTGTGGTTTTATTACTGTTTCCCCCAAACAGAAGAATGTTCTTTTATATGATTGTTTAAAGACGACTGGATCACTCAGTGACCAGTTATGACACATGCCTGGTTACAAATCTCTCTGCCTCGGATAAACTCATCACTGCAGGACTCAGAAAGAATTAGCTTGGAACACACTTGTTGTGAATTTTTAGTTGGAAAGATATATCCCCATTGGGAGAATCGTATAGCTCTCTCCTCAGACGAGTGAGAAATTCAGATTCGTGGCAGGACCACCCATTTACTAGCTGCTCAGTAGCAGATCTGCATGGTTTCAGATTCCCAAGGAAGCAACTCTTGTGCCACCTAAGTGCAAAGGTATTTGGGAAGCATTGCCCATTGGCTGCCTTATGTAGTCAGTGCTACCATTTGGCATGAAGGGAAGGGAGATGGTGAAGTAGTGATCTTCATCTCAGAACCGGTTATAGGGCAGATCTGATGGCATCTGCTGCTTCCATGTGGAGGACAGAGCAAGGAGAATTGGTGTTGGGATGGCTGCCTCTCACTGATGTGTCTCATGTATGATGTTATGCCTATATTGTGTCTTGCTTTTCCCACAGTCTGATGCAGATAACTGGAAATGTTTCAAGGTTTCAAAGGAGGTGGTATAGAGAAAGCTGATAACTACCACAGACAGGTGATAGTTATCTGTTTGCTGGTTCATGACTGGGTAATCTGTGCTGGAATTCATACAGACTTCTGGTATTGGTCCCAGGCTCTCTTATTGAACCTGTCTGCTTACATTGTGGGGATATGCAGCAAAAAGGCATACCCAAATTCCGGTGATGGTTTATGGGGAAGACAGTTGTACATAGATTGTTTTCATTAACTAGAGTAAGGTTGGTGAAAGTGAACATCTGACAACAGAAGAGGCAGGAGTTTGCTGAGGGAAGGGAGTGGGGATTTGAGAGTTAAGACAATATATAATTGTATTTGTGAAGAGTTTTAAATTTTTGTTTATTAATTTTTTAATTGAATTTCTCATTTTGAGATAATTATAGATATACATGCATGATTAGTACAATGATATTTACATGATATAGTACAGCATCACAACTAGGATATTGACATTAATATAGTCAAGATACATGGGGCAACCTGGGTGGCTCAGCGGGTTAGCGTGATCCTGGAGACCCAGGATCGAGTCCCACTCCCTGCATGGAGCCTGCTTCTACCTCTGCCTGTGTCTCTGTCTCTCTCTCTCCTTCTCTCTCTTTGTTCTCATGATTAAATAAATCTTCAAAAATATATATGTATAGTCAACATACAGACATTTCCAGTCACCATGAGGATCCCTCTTATTGTCCTTTTATGGCAACACTCACTTCCCTTTTGTCCCTACTTCTTCCTTTCCCTCTAACAACCACTAATTTCTTCTCCATACAATTTTGTTATTTAAAAAATGTTATAAAATTGGAACATAATATGTTTGGGATTGCTTTTCTCACTCAGCATAATTATCTGAAGATACTAGACCTTGAGACATCTGGTTTGCATACATGTTCTCTAACTAGTTTATCCTTTTAGCTCTTAACCAGGCCCTTTGCAGAACAGAAGTATTTAATTTTGATGAGCTCCAGTTTATTGATTTGTTTCCCCTTTTATGGATCATGTTTTTCATGTCAAGTCTAAGAATAGGAACTCTTTGAAGATTTTCTATTTTTTTTTTTAGTTTTATAGTTTTACATTTTAAATTTAAATTTATGATCCTTTTGAATTTTTGTATAAGGTATGAGACTCAGGTCATGATTTTGGTGGTTTTGTGTGTTTGTGTCTTTTCTTTTTTCTGCCTGTGGATGTCTAGTAGCTCCAGCATTTTTTTGTTGACAAGGCTATCCCTTTTCTATTCAGTTGCTTTGTACCTTTATAAAAAATCATTGGGCGTATTTGTGTAGGTCTTTTTCTGAGTTCTCTTTTCTGTCCTGTTGAGCTATGTGTCTGTACCTCAGCCAGTATCACAGTCTTGATTCCTGTAGTTACAAGTCTTGAAATTAGATGGACTGATTCCTCTCATTTTATTTTTCTTCTTCAAAATTGTTTCAGCAATCCTAGTTTCTTTCTCTTTTTAATTTTTTTTAAATTTATTTATTTATGATAGTCAGAGAGAGAGAGAGAGAGAGAGAGAGAGGCAGAGACACAGGCAGAGGGAGAAGCAGGCTCTATGCACCGGGAGCCCGATGTGGGATTCGATCCCGGGTCTCCAGGATCATGCCCTGGGCCAAAGGCAGGCGCCAAACCGCTGTGCCACCCAGGGATCCCATCTTTCTCTTTTTGTATGAATTTTAGAATAATCTCATATCTACAAAACCTGCTGGAATTTTGGTGAGAATTAGTATCTTTAGTATTGAGTCTTTCAATCAATAAACACAGTATATCTTTCCATTAATTTCATCATCATTGTGTAGTCTTCAGCATATAATCCCTGTTAATGATATAGATTTGTACCTAAGTATTTTGGTTTTTGAGTGATTATAAATAATATTGTATTTTTTATTGAAATAAAATTAGTATATAATATTACATGAGTTTCAAGTATGCAACATTATAGTTTGACATCTGTGTGCACTGTGAAGTGATCACTGCTAAAAGTCTTGTTACCATCTGTCACCATACAATTGACCTCCTTCACCCATTTTTGCACCTCCCACCCCCCTTTCCCTCTGGTAACCATCAATCTGTTCTGTGTCTGTGAGCTTGTTTTTGTTTTGTTTTGTTTTGTTTGTTTAAATTTTATATATGAGTGAAATCATAAGGTGTTTGTCTTTCTCTGTCTGATTTATTTCACTTAGCCTAATATCTTCAAGGTCCATAATGGTATTGATTTTTTAATTCTGATGTCCATGTGTTCATTGCTGGTATACAGAAATACAGTGGTTTTTTTTGTATGTTTAGCTTGTATCTTGCAACTTAGCAGAGCTCATTCATTAGCTTTAGGAATTTTTTGGTAGATTTCTTGGGATTTTCTATGTAGACAACCATGTCATCTGCAAATAAAGATGGTTTAATTTCTGCCTTTCCAATCTATATGCGTTTAATTTCCTTTCCTTGCCTTATTGTGCTGGCTAGAACTTCTGGCATTATGTTGGATAAGAGAGTGATGAGAGCAAACTTCCTTGTCTCTTATTTCTGATCTTAGGAGAAAAGTACACTGTCTTTCACAGGTTTTTAGTTGATGCACTTTATCAAGTTGAGAGAGCTCTCCTGTATTATTGTGGTGGTGGTGTTGTTATTGTTGCTTTAATGATGAATGGGTGTTGAATTTTATCAGATATTCTTTCTGTATCGGTTGAGGTGATCATATGATTTTTTTCTTTAGCCTGTTAATATGGTAGATTATCTTTACAATATGGAAAAACTCTTGAAGTTTCTTCTTCTTTTTTCTTTTTTTTTTAAAAGATTTTATTTATTTATTTAACCATGAGAGACACAGATAGATAGGCAGAGGGAGAAGCAGGCTCTACAGGGAGCCCGATGCGGGCCTTGATTCAGGACCTTGATTGAAATCATGACCTAAGCTGAAGGCAAATGCTCAACCACTGGCTCAACCTGGCGTCCCTTTTCCTTTTTTATGTATTCATTTCATACTATAAATTTTCCTCAGAGCACTGCTTTAGGTGTACCCTACAGTGATGGGTTTTATTTTCATTCAGTTAAATATATTTTTAAAAAATTTCCCTTTGACTTCTTCTTTGACCTGTGGACTATTTACATGCATCTTGTTTAACTTTCCAATTATTTGGAGATTTTCTTGTTATCCTTCTCTTACTAATTTCTACTTTATTTCATTTTGATTGGAGAATACATTCTGGGATGATTTCAGTTTTTAAAATTTCTGTGAGGATTGTATTATAGCCCAGGTTATTGTCTGTTTTCATATATATTCCATACACTCTTGTACAGAATATATATTCTGTTCAGCCGTTGTAGGATGGAGTGTGCTATAAATGTCTCATCCTATTGGTTGATGTTGATCTTACTTCTGAAATGGAGTGTTGTAGTAATGTTGGTAGTGGTTGTTTTTGTTTTTTTCTGGTAACGGGAGGGGAATGAGATTAGACAGCAGAGAGTTTGAAGTCGTATTGTCAGCAAAAATAAGGAGACTAAGTCTGTATTGCCAATTTAAGATAACTTTGACAACCGTCCAAGGAGACAGTAGAGTTTATATTGTCCACTGGAGATGTAAGTACTAGAGGGCCATTTCATCAAACCATTGTTTTAGAATTAGAAAGTCTGAAGGAAAACAAGCTTGATCTCAAAATCAGAGGTCAGACAGCTAAAGTTCCCAACCAGGACTGCAAGAAAAGGATATGTTTTAAGTTTGGATTATTTCTTACTGAGTAGTATTTACGTGTTAACTAACTTATTGTTTACTAAGTACTTACTTAATCATTACTTTAATTAGATCCAGAGCACAGAAGTTGCTTATTAATACAAAAGCTAGACAAATGTATTCTAAAACAGTTGTGTAATTCCTCTGTTCCCGACATGGTACTAGTTCCTGAGGATATAAAAATAAACTAGAGAAATATGGCCTTAAGTATCTTTATTCTCCCACAGAAGGAAAACCTAGAAATCCCAATGGCTAAGACTGACTTCTAGGAAATGTAGGAGTAAATTCAATCTCCAAACTATTTTAGTTTCACATGCTACAATTTAAATTTGAAAAATAATATTAAAAATACTTTGCAGGAGAGGTATGTTTTATTACATGGTTACCTAGTCATTTTCAATTAAAGGCTGTTATTTGTTGCATGTCTCCTTTGTGCCAGGTGCTGAAATGGGGACAGGGGAGTTTTTGCCCACCCCTTATCCATAAGCCTCATATAAAGATAGAGTCCAGATAGAGATTTCCTGAACTTATATTCACCTTTGTGTTTTATTTCTTAAGAAATTGAAGTTTCTATGTATAATGGAAACATTTTTCACATTTTTTAAAATAACACAACTTTGTAAAGAATTATCTACGTAAATCATGTTGAACTTAAATGTAAACAGATCTAGTATCTGTATCAATACTGAAGTTACTCCTCAGCATTTTGTAAACACACCTATTAGTTTAACCTGTTTAACCAGGTACAATTGCAGAAGGGCAACCAAGACCTTGGTCTATTACTTTTCCTGTAACACCAGAGAAAGTGAGAAAATACAGCTAAATTTATCATAGTCTTTGCTTGCTTTCCCCCCTCATGACATCATAGTTTCCCTTTAATATCTGTTTTTCAGATCATGAAAACATGTTATTTTCCCAACCAGTTGCTTTGATTAATGGGGCCAGGTCAGTCCAAGGACAGATTAAACACACAGGAACCTGGCGTGATTCCTAGAAATGATCCTCAGTCTTCCTTCTCTCACCTCGGGGCTCTTTAATGTTTTCTGTGAAAATACAAGGTGGTAATTTCCTAAAGAAGCTCCATATATCAGAATAAATGATAGAATGTGTGGTTGTTAAGCTATTAATTGTTAACAAATAACAAGCTCATGCTTCATTTTCTATCATTTTATTAACGAGCCTCCTTTCTTCCTTGTATAAAAAGAAGTTGAAAGTGTTACTGTCTATTCACCTTCTTCATTATTACTTAGTTAATCGAAGCACAGCGGTCATGAGCATTACTTCCCTGATTCACCATTACTTTTAACTGTTCATTAAGTTCTTATAGATATTTACAAGACAGTGGTCAGATACTTTCATAATAATTTAGGCATGTATCAGACAGTGTGGCTGATACGGTTTGCTTTATGTAAATCCCGTAATTTCTTGAGCCCTTATTGTTTCTGTAAAATAGTTCTGGCTAATAATAAGTCACCCCCAGTATTTATTATGGCTCTTTTCATCATAACATGCTAGTCTGTGAGCTCCAAAATATTGATAACTGTGGCTGATTTATCCCTGTATCTCCAGTCTATGACAGCCCAGATATTGCAAATGCTTATGCCATTTGGGGCCAGGCAGGTAACAGAGGAGCCTGCAGTCACATGGAAAACTCTGTGGGTTCCATGGATAAGGTCCCCAGAGAATGTGGCCCAGTGTTATTTTCCAAGAGAATCAGAAATCTACATTTTTAAGTGAAATCTTTCTATTCTTAAATATTGCAGAATTACTTTAGTTTTTAAAAAGTTCCCTGTGTAGGGCAAACAAGACATGAACACTAGAAAATTCAATCCAAAGCCAATGCTTGCCATTGGAGCATGCTCTTAAGAAAATGTTCATTGAATTAACAGCAGTGGGCAATAATGTTCATTGAAGTATTGAGCTCCTTTATGTTATGACTGCCATGAATAGAGATCATTTTGATACTTCTGAGGAACATACACCTGTCTTATAGTAAGAGCTTTTTTTCTAGACAATTATGATGTTATACAGAATTATTAAAAGTACTACTAATAAGTACTATAATAAATGAACTTACTATGTGCCATACATTACTAGGAAGGTATTATTATCCATATAAAAAGGATGCACAGGGGCACCTGGGTGGCTCAGTGATTGAGTATCTGCTTTTGATACTCAATCTGTCATGATCCCAGAGTCCTGGGATCAAGTCCCACATCAGGCACCCTCTGTCTTTGCCTTTCTCTTTGTGCGTCTCATGAGTAAATAAGTAAAATCTTTTTTTAAAAAATGCACAAATTGAAGATCAGAAAATTTAAATAATGACCCAAACAGATACATTTTGCCTAATGGCTGAGCTGAGACTATAACCCAGCAGTTCATACTGTACCATTCTTATGTTATCACCTTTTGTCCAGATGAATGGATTGATATCACAGCAAAGCAACTAGCCTTATTTTTTTGAAACAGCTCTATGGGAATATAATTGACATACAACATACATCATTTATTTAAAGTGTAAAATTCAGTTGTTTTTAGTATAGTCATAGAGTCATGCCAGTTATTACCACTCTCCATTTTAGAACATTTTCATCACCCTAGAGGGGGACTTTGTACCTATTAGCAGTCACTCCTCATTTCCCCCTGAACTCCTAGACCTAAGCAATGACTCATCTACATTCTGTTGCTATAGATTTGCCTTTTCTAGACATTTAATTTACAAGGAATTGTGTACTATGTGGCCTTTTGTGTTGCCTTTTTTCACTCAGCGTAGCATTTCAAGGTTTGTGCATGTGAGCCTGTATTAGCCTTTATTTCTCTTGAGTAGTGAATAACATTTTATTGAATGGATATATTACGTTGCATTTGTTCACCAGTTTATGGCCATTTGTGTTGTTTGTACCTCTTGGCTATTATGGATAGTGCTGCTATGAACATTTGTGTCCATGTATTTTTGTAGAGGTATGTTTTTATTTCCCTTGGGTAAAACTGACCATTGCTTGCATACATGGTAACTCTGTGTTTAACCTTTTGAGGAACTGTCAGACTGATTGCTAGAGACAGCTTCATTTTACATTCCCACCAGCAGTGTATGAGGATTCCAATTTCTCCACTTCCTCACCAACACTTGTGCGTGTGTGTGTGTACAGATATATATATATATATATATATATATATATATATATATATATATACAAAAGTGTATATATGTGTGTGTGTATATATATATTTTATTTATTTATTTATTTATTTATTTATTTATTTATTTATTTATTTATTTATTTATTTATTTATTTATTTATGATAGACACAAAGAGAGCGAGAGAGAGGCAGAGACACAGGCAGAGGGAGAAGCAGGCTCCATGCACCGGGAGCCCGATGCGGGACTCGATCCCAGGACTCCAGGATCGCACCCTGGGCCAAAGGCAGGCGCCAAACCGCTGAGCCACTCAGGGATTCCCCCAGTTGTGTATATTTTTAAAAAATAAAATATCACTTGTGATAAAGGCCACACATCAAAATTTTCCATCTTAGCCGTTTTAAAGTGTACAGTTCAGTAGGATTAAGTACATTCACACTGTTCGACAACCAGCACCACTATCTATCCCCTTAATCCCCTTTTCATTTTGTAGAGCTGAAACTTTGTACCCATTAAACAGTAACTCCCCATTATCCCCTGCCCCCAGCCCTTGGCAACCCTTATTACATTATACCAAAATGTCGTTATGATTGGCTTATTTCACTCTATAGAATGTCCTCAAGGTTCATTCCTGCTGTATCATATGTCAAAATTTGCTTACTTTTTAAGACTGAATAATATGCCATTTTATGTATATGCCACGTTTTCCTTATCTGTTCTTCTATTGATGGACATTTGAGTTATTTCCACCTTTTGGCTATTGTGAATAAGGCTGCTATGAGCAGAGGTGTACAGAAGTCTTTTTGAAATCTTGCTTTCAGTTTTGGGGTATAAGTGGAATGGCTTCATCTGGTTGTGTTCAGAGAAGATATTTTGTATGATAACTATCTTTTTAAATCTATTGAGACTTAATTTGTGACTTAACATTTGGTCTGTCCTGGAAAATGTGCTCTGTGCCCTTGAGAAGAATGTCTGTGCTGTTGTTGGAGGAAGTGTTTTGTGTCTGTCAGATCAAGTTAGTTTATTGTGTCCCTAAATTCTCTGTTTCCTTACTTCTGGCTGTTCTGTGCATTACTGTGAGTGAGGTAGTGAAGTCTCCAACTATCATTGTGGAACTGTATTTCTCCAGTTAGGTCACATTTGTCTACAAAAACATATACATACACACACACACACACATATACACATATATGTATCCTATATACATATATTCTATATATATATAGAATTCTATGTATATATGTATATGTTTCTGTGATCTGAAATTACCAATGTTATTTTTTTTAAAAAGATTTTATTTATTTATTCATGAGAGACACAGAGAGAGGCAGAGACACAGGCAGAGAGAGAAGCAGGCTGCATGCAGGGAGCCCGACGTGGGACTCGATCCTGGGTCTCCAGGATGAGGCCCTGGGCCGAAGGCGGCGCTAAACCGCTGAGCCACCCAGGCGTCCCCCAATGTTATTTTTTTTTTTAAGTCCAGTGTAGTTAACCTATAGTTACATTAGTTTCAGGTGTACAATATAGTGATTCAGTGATTCTGTACATTGCTATCTGCTCATTGTGGTAAGTGTACTTTTAATCCCCTTCACCTATTTCACCTATCCCCTCACCCACCTCCCTTCTGGTAGCCATCTATTTGTTCTCTATAGTTAAGAGTCAGTTTTTTCATTTGTCTCTTTTTTTCCTTTGTTTTGTTTCTTAAATTACAGGAGTATAGTCATACAGGATTTGACTTTCTTTGACTTTGTTCTTTTAACATTGTACTCTCTAGATCCATATATGTTGTTGCAAATGGCAAGATTTCATTCTTTATTATGGCTGATTAATATTCCATTATGTATATATTATATCACCTCTTCTTTTTTTAATAAATTTATTTTTTATTGGTGTTCAATTTGCCAACATACAGAATAACACCCAGTGCTCATTCCGTCAAGTGCCCACCTCAGTATCACCTCTTCTTTATTCCTCTGTCATTAGATGCTTGGGCTGCTTCCATAATTTGGCTATTGTAAATAATGCTGCAGTAAACATAGGGACACACATTAACTTTTTGAATTAGTGTTTTCATATTCTTTGGGTAAGTATCCAGTAGTGGGATTACTGGATCGTATGATAATTCTTTGTTAGCTTTTTGAGAACCCTCCATACTGTTTTCCACAGTGACTATATCAGTTTGCATTCCTATCCATAGCGCACAAGGGTTCATTTCTCTCCACATCCTTGCCAACACTTGTGTTCAGCAAAACTTACATTTTTGATTTAAGTCATTCTGACAGATGTCTTTGTGTTTTGATATTCATTTCTCTGATGATGAGTGATGTTGAGCATCTTTTCATGTGTCTGTCGGGCATCTGTATGTCTGTATGTCTTCCTTGGAGAAATGTCTCTTCGTGTCTTCTGCCTATTTTTTAATTGGATTATTTGTGGAGGTTTTTTTTTTTTTGTGTTGGGTCGCATAAATTCTTTATATATTTTGGATACTAACCCTTTATCAGATATGTCATGTGGAAGTATCTTATTTAGTACGTTGTCTTTTAGTATTGTTGATAGTTTCCTTTGCTGTACAGAAGCTTTTTATTTTGGTGTAGTTTCAATACTTTATTTTGCTTCCTTCATATATTTTGATGGTCTATCATTAAGGGTGGCAGTGTTTATAATTGTTATATCTTCTTGCCATATTGAATGTTTTATTAGTATCTAATGTCCTTCTTTGTTTCCTGTAAATTTTGTATATTTAACCAAGTTATAGTAATACTAGCTTTTATAATTTCCTTTTTTTGAGATCTTCCTTTATCCATATGCTTTTGAATTATTGCCTAGTGCCCTTTTGTTTCACCTTGTAGGAATTCCTTGAGCATTTCTTGCAGGCCAATGTAGTGGTCACACACTCCCTCAGATTATTTATTTTTTTATTTTATTTTATTTTTTAGTTTTTATTTATTTATGATAGTCACAGAGAGAGAGAGAGAGAGAGAGAGAGAGGCAGAGACACAGGCAGAGGGAGAAGCAGGCTCCATGCACCGGGAGCCCGACGTGGGATTCGATCCCGGGTCTCCAGGATCGCGCCCTGGGCCAAAGGCAGGTGCTAAACCGCTGCGCCACCCAGGGATCCCCCTCCCTCAGTTTAATGTCTTCATTTCTCCCTTACTTTCAAAGGGCAGGTTTGCTTGATATGGGATTCTTGGTTGACAGTGTTCTTTTTAGCACACTGATATATTGGTCCTTGTCTTTTGGCCTCCAGAATTTCTGAGGAGAAATCTGATGATTTTGTTAAGGATCCATTTTATTTTTATTTGAGGATTTCCTTCTCTTTTTCTCTTTTATTATAATGTGTCTCAGTATAGGTCTTTGAATTCATCTGTGCTTCGTGGATGTTTATATTCATCAAATTTGAGAAATGTCGAGCCATTTGTTTTTTCCAAATACTGTCTCTTCTTTTTCTCTCTCTTCTTCTGAGACTACCATGATGTTAGATGTTGGTCCATTTGATGATGTCCCACAGGTCTCTAAGGTTCTGTTTGTTTTTCCTCAGTCTTTTTCCTTTCTGTTCCTTAGACTGTAATTTCCATTGTCCTGTCTTTAAGTTTGCTTTTCTTTCTTCTGCTTGCTCATACCTGCTTTTAAATCCCTCTCATAAATTTTTCATTTCAATTATTTTAATTTTCAGCTGTTGAATTGCTTTCTGGTTTCCTTTTAGGTATTTTTTAATGTCCTATCTGAGATTTCCATTTCATTCATGTTATTTTCTTTACTTTTTCCACATCTTTCTTTAGTTCTTTGAGCATCTTTAAGACTTTATTTTAGGGATCCCTGGGTGGCTCAGCAGTTTAGCACCTGCCTTCATCCCAGGGCATGACCCTGGAGTCCTGGGATCGAGTCCCACATTGGGCTCCCTGCATGGAGCCTGCTTCTCCCTCTGCCTGTGTCTCTGCCAGTCTCTCTCTCTCTCTCTCTCTCTATCTCTATCTCTATCTCTCATGAATAAATAAATAAAATCTTTTTTTAAAAAAGACTTTATTTTAAAGTCTTTGCCTAGTAGATCTGCCATCAGGTCTTTTTAAGGGATATTATCTCTTAGTTTCCTCCTCCTCCCCCTTTGGTATGGGCCATAACTTACTGTTTCTTTGTATGCTTTGGGATTATTTTTTTTTAAATGCACATTGGACATTTGAATGTAATAACGTGGTAACTCTGGAAATCAAATTCTCCTCCTTCTTCAGAGTTTGCTGTTTTTTTGGCATTGTTTTTTGGTTTTGATTTTTATAGGCTATCTCTGTGCTGAGGATGGGCCCGAGCTGTACACTTAATGACTTCTCATTTTCTGAGCCTTTCTGTGGGCATGCATGGTCACTTTCTAATCTTTCCTGTATATATAGTTGTACTGAATGTCCTAGTCTTTAATGTCTGGCTCCCTAAAAGGAAAAAGACAAAAAAATGAAGCTAGAGGAGAAAGGAATACTGGTTCCTTTAAATTTCCTGGAAGTCACCAGAGGGGAAGGTGAAACAGCTATGGCTGTTTGTCTGCCTCTTTGCTCTTCTGTGATCAGAAGCAATGATCAGCAATCAGCACAGGTCCCTGATATTTAGAGGGATTCCTTTTTGCCCACCTTGGCTCCTATGAACTGTGTGCAGGCTGCTGCAGGAACACAGACACAGCTCCCTGCCAACATGGCTAAGAGTGGGGATGGGTAGATACTGTTGTGCTAAGAGCAGAAACTGACTGAAACTGATGGCAATTTATCATCTAAGTCTTCCCCTGAAAGTTGCAAGCTTTCAGTGGTATTCAGAATTACAAAATGGCTATATCATACAGATTCTACCAGTGCACTTGTTTATGTGGGAGACAGATTGCTGCTGCTTCCTATCCTGCCATATTCCCAGAATCCTCTTCCTCACTTGATTTTCATTTTCATTTTTCTGATCTATAATGATGTTGAACATCTTTTTATATCGGTTATTTGTGTAACTTTGGAGAAATATCTATTCAAGCTTTTTGCCCATTTTTTAAAAAGATTTATTTATTTGAGGGAGAGAGAGTGATTACGTGTGTGGGAGAGTAGGAGTGGGGCAGAGGGAGAGAGAATCTTCAAGTAGTCTCCCCGCTGAATGTGGAGCCCAACCCTGGGCTTGATCTCAGGACCAATGAGATCACAAACTTAGCTGAAACCAGGGGCAGTCACTTAACCAACTGAACCACCCATTTCCTCATTTTTTAATTGGGTTGTTTGCTATCTTCTTTTTTTTTTTTTTAAGATTTTATTTATTTATTAATGAGAGAGAGAGAGAGAAGCAGAGACACAGGCAGGGGGAGAAGCAGGCTCCTGGCAGGGAGCCCAACGTGGGACTTGATCCCCGGTCTCCAGGATCACACCCTGGGCTGAAGGCAGGAGCTAAACCGCTGAGCCACCCAGGGATCCCCTGTTTGCTATCTTCTTGATGAGTTGTAAGGGTTCTAAAAATATATGCTGGATACTAAACCCTTATCATGATTTGCATGATTTGCAAATACTTTCTCCCATAGATTGTCTTTTCACTTATTTAGTAGTGTCCTTTGCATCAAAGTTTTTCATTTTGATGAAATCCAACTTACCTGTTTTTTCTTGTTTGTGCTTAGGTGTCATAATTAAAAATTATTGTCTGATCCAACTCCGTGAGGATTACTCCTATATCCTCATCTTAAAATTTTATAGCTTTAGCTCTTAAATTTAGATCTATGCTTCATTTTTACTTAAATTTGTATATATATGAAAGAAGGTTCCAGTGGTGTTTTTTGGCATGTGAATGTTCCTTTATCCCAGCACCATTTATTGAAAAGACAGTTCTTTCCCCATTCAGTGGTCTTGGTACCCTTGCTGAAAATGAATTGACCATGAATATGAAAGTTTATTTCTGGACTCTGTTCTGTTTCCATTGATCTATATGTCTGCTCTTAGGCTAGCACTACACTGCATTGATTAGTATAGCTGTATAGTAAGTTTTGAAACTATAAAGTGTAAGCTCACTAACTTTGTTCTTTTTCAAAATTGTATTGGTTATTCTGTGTCCCTTAATTTTAATATGAATTTTAGAATCTGCTTGCCAATTTATGCAAAGTAGTCAACTGAGTTTTGTTTTGTTTTTTTTGTTTTATTTGAGAGAGTGAGTGTGCATGCTTACATGCAAGTGTGAGGGAGAGGCAGAGGAAGAGGGAGGGAGAGACTCTTAAGTAGGCACCATATCCAGCGTGGAGTCCATTCTCACTATTCTGAGATCATGACCTGAGCAAAAACCAAGAATTAGATGCTTAACTGACTGAGCCACCCAGTCACCCCAAGTTTAATTTTTCAAATGCTTTTTCTGTTGAGATAACCATGTGATTTTTTTTTGTCCTTTATTGATATAGTGTAGTATATTAACTGATTCTTGAGTTTTAAACCAACTTTGAATTTCTGGGAGGAATTCCACTTGGCCATGGTATAAAATCATTTTTCGATGTTGCAGGATTTGGTCTGCTGGTATTTTGTTTAGGATTTTTTGCATCTGTATTCATAAGAAATATTAGTTTGTGTTTTTCTACCCTTGTGATGTCTTTTCCTGTTTTTGTTTTGAGGGTAATGCTGGCTTCATAGAATGAGTTTGGTAATGTTCTCTCCTTTTCTGTTTTTTTTTTTTAATTCCTAAAAGAAGGTACCCCCTTCACATTGTCCTTCACTCTAGTCACTCTTTTTATTTTAATCTATCATGGCCTGTGTAGTTGGATCCAAACTGCTCCATGATGCTTTCTCTAATCACTCTTCCCTGCGAAGCTAGTTTCATTCCTGGACTTTCATTAATGCTTAAGGCCCATGAGCATACTTAATTATGTACTATGTGGTTACAGTCTCCAGTGTTATATGCTTGCTCCTTTTGTCTATTGTACTGATTGTGAGCTTCCTGGGAGCAGTGACTGGGTTCTCGGCTTCACATTTTGTCCTGAAGTACCTGGCATCTTGCAACATGTAAAAGTGGAACATTCTATCCAGTTACCTAGATTTAAAGGCTCTGAAAAATAATCTTTTTCAAGATTTCTTAACATTTATGAGTGTGTATATGTATTATATATTTGTATATGCTTTTTCACATGACTGTGTGCATTATTTCAAACATAGACCTAATTGTAGTTAAAAGAGAATTTGAGAGGCAGCACTCCTGAGTCCTGATTCTGGCTGTTTGAGATAGATACAAGCCTCTGAGGTTTGCTGTTAGTCTGTTTTCTCATACATAATGTAGAAATTGGTGTGAAGATAAGAATAAAATTAATTATTAATTTAATTCTTTGTGCTAGTAGGCACTCAGTATGTAATGATTATTATAATTTCTAGCTTAAGCTCCTTTTAAAGAATGAATATGATATGAACCATGCTTTCATATTTGTATTTAACACTTATCTGATATTAATCATGTCCTAATATGTATTTAAAATAATAGATGATTTGGTTAAAAAGTCTTAAATTTTGTTTAATAGCTGATTAGTTGAGATTTTTCCTTAATACTTTGACATAAGCGTATTCTTTCTTCTGTTATTTCTTTGGAATGTCTCTTGAAGCTGTTGCTGTAACTTTTCCTTGACCTAAATGCTTGAGGAAGTGTCTAAAAGCATGGTCTCCAGAGCTACACAGCTTGGATTCAAGTTCAGGCACTCATTCGCCATGTTAGTCTTACTTCCTCCTTTGCCATGCAGCAATGAGTATCTGCTTCTTAGGGACCTTTGAGGGTTCAGAGAGATACTCAATGGGAAACATTTAGCACAGGACCTGGCTTTTGGTAAGTGCTGAATGTTAAGTAATTGTGCTCTTCATATTTATTGTCATCAGCACCTCATATAGCATCTGGCATTTGATAAATGTTTTTTTTTTTAAAGATTTTATTTATTTATTCATGAGAGACACACACACACACAGAGGCAGAGACACAGGCAGAGGGAAAAGCAGGCTCCATGCAGGGAGCCTGATGTGGGACTTGATCCCGGGTCTCCAGGATCACACCCTGCCTGGGCTGATGGTGGCTCTAAACCGCTAAGCCACTGGGGCTGCCCGTTTGAGTGGACAGTTTTGTTGAAATTATTAACCTCCCTGTGGAAAACTCTTTGGGGCTTTTGTTTTTCTGTAGGAAGAATCCTACACTGGGAAGGAGCCCTGGCTGGGTGAGATGCAAAGCTATTTCTAGATGGGCTGAGAGCCTGAGTTGGGAAGGTCCTTTCCGCTACTCTGAGTTTAAAGATGAGATTAGCAAGGCTACGATGCTGTGACTTTATGGTTACGTATTTAATCCTACCTTTGCTGTATCTTTTAATTTTTTTTAAACCTTCCTATCTGGTAATTTTTTTTTTAAACCTTCCTATCTGGTGTGTTTCTAATAGGATTAAACAGTTAGCTGTGCAGATTTGATCAGCATTAGAAAACTCCTGTTGTTCTACTTCATTAATCAGGCCTGTTAAACAGAGCCTAGTCCATTAAACCAAATACAGTGAAACCCAGAGGAACTGCAGTGACCATCATGACCTTGTTTCCTGTGGCGGCATTGGTATATACAGAGGGTTAGCAACATGCAGCACACACCATTATTTTTATTGCCACATTTGGTATCAGAGTATGTGAAGCTTCTGAAGAAAGACATCTACTCAAACAATTTCCTTATTTACGATAACTCACTGGAAAAGGTAGAGAAGATTGCTATATACATGCGTGACTTCAAAGTTGTAAAGGTAAAGCCATTTTTCAAGTTATTATTTGCAGTATTCTCTCATGTACTCTGTCTGACTGAGTCTAAATGTTTTCATCTAGTTTTTTTTCGTTTGCTGTGGAAGTTGTTTGAGCAGAGGGCTAAATGTTTCAGGTATAAAATCACATAAACTGAACATAAATTTGTCCAATATAATGAATACAAATTTCCTTCAGGATAAACCTAATTCTTCACTATTTCCCTATGGAAAACTGCCATCAAACCAAACCAAGATTAATGGTAGAATTAGAAACACTTGACCAGATTGTCATCACTCCTTAAACTTAGTACATGAGAAAGCATAATGTCCAAAAGTTGAAACTCTCTCTATGTGGAAGGCTGTCAAAAAGTTCCAAGGCAAGGCTTCCATTATTTTATAATGTTCTCCACTGGCCAATAACAGTGGCTTTACCTGTGAAGCATACCTGGGCTGAGAGAGGAAGTGAGGTGACTGCATTTCTCTCTACCCTGGGGTTAAAATTTTGGTGAGTTCATTCTAATCCTGATTTTTCTCTGTGTGATTTTTTTTTTTTTTAATAATGTAAGCTTCCTATGAAATGGTGCTACCCAGGTTTTTGTGTATTGGTTTGCCTTGGACACACAGCACACTGAGTAGCCATTATCCCTCCCAGTGTACAAATGAGACTGAAGCTCAGTGAGATAAGATAACTTGCTAAAAATTACCCAGAAATGGGGATCCGGGGGTGGCTCAGCGGTTTGGCACCTGCCTTTGGCCTGGGGCATGATCCTGGAGTCCTGGGATCAAGTCCCACATCGGGCTCCCTGCATGGAGCCTGCTTTTCCCTTTGCCTGTGTCTCTGCCTCTCTCTCTCTCTCTCTCTCTCTCTCTCTCTCTCTGTGTGTGTCTCATGAATAACTAAATAAAAATCCTTTAAAAAAATTACCCAGAAATGCTATTTTTTTTTTTTTGAGAGAGAGAGAATGAGTGGGTGAGAGCAAGGAGTGGGGAAGGGCAGAGGAAGAGGGAGAGAGAGAGAATCTTAAGCAGGCTCCACACCCAGTGCAGAGCCTGACATGCGGCTCCATCTCACCATGCTGAGATCATGACCTCAGCTGAAATCAAGAGTTGGGTGCTTAACCGAGCCACCCAGATGCCCCTGGAAAAGCTAATTTTTTCACAGGATTGTTGTGAAAAGTAACAGAATTGAGTGATAAATGGAGAGTGGCTAGAGCTTTGTGGATTTTTTATTTGTGGTATGTGTTGACTGCCATGTTTGAATGAGTGACTTTGAGTAGCTATCTGGTATCTGTGCTTCCTGAGAATGACTTATTTTGAGAAATCAGTGTTAAACTCATTTGGGTGTTGAAATTCATACAGTATTCTCTGGGAAGAATTACCTGAACCCAAGTGGTCAGGCTGCTTTTCTCTTAAAACTAAAACCACTCAGCTCAACAGAACCTGTGTCTGTTGAGTGGATCAGAGGTAAGCCCGGCAATCCTCAGTCGGAACCACTTCGTCACAAGCAAATGTCTTCACATATGTGGGAAAGTGTGGGGAAAAGCATACAAATAGGGCCAGCCAAATTGCACAGATTATCACTTTCTTCTTGTTGCCAGTTTGGGTTTTCCTAGAGTGTATATTTAACTTGTTGAGTTTTTTCTCTCTGGTGTGTAATTGTTGTTATATATTAACTTAATGCCAGGCAACAGCACGAACTTAGAGATCACACTGGTGGGTTTTTGTATTCTGTGTAGGACAAAGTTCAAAGCTCTGATAATTTCATGGTCTCAATTCTCCTACGGAGCAACTGGGCCTGAAATAAAATCATACTCGCTGTGGCGTGACCTGTTTAGTGGCCTTTCGAAGACTGGGAAAGGTAGAATGGGTCCAGTCTGTTGTTTTTAAATTAAATAGTTCTTTAGTTATCTTAATAAAGATCAGAGTTGAAGGAAAAATCCATTGTTTGGTTATTGTTTGAGTTTAAAGTCAAGTGGTAGAGTCTATAGAAAGTGACCAGTGCTTTACTATTAAAGGATTTGAGGAGATACGTTAGTTCGTTGTTTCCTTAGGAAATAGCTGACGCCTTTCAGGGCCGGCACTGGGAATCAGCCTTTTGAAAAGTACATTCATGTAGCATTATGTTTTGTTTTTCCAGAGGACATGGCGACCCACTCTATAACTGTATTTATTACCAATGTGGGCACTTACCCCCTTTATGTAACTTAATATAAGCCTTCCCTAATAACAAGAGACCAATGTACCTCACCGTGACATGTGTTGTAGTACTGAGTGGATGCTGGTGTGTGTTACAAAGACTGTACAGTAAAGGCTTTTTAAATAATAGTTTTCAACACAAGTGATAGACACTCAGTAAAATTCTCATGCTTTATCAAATATTTTTTCCACAGGGATTATATTTATAGGCAACGTTCTGCCATGAACATGACTTTTAGGGGTCTGTAATTTAGATTTTCCTGATTCAAGGCTATAATTTCTTCTGAAGCTACCTGGAGATCTGTTCAGTAAGAAATAAACCAATGTAGAGAATTAGGAACTGAGATTTGAAAGGGCCAAATTAAGTTATGACTTTCTTGTTACCTCTAGAAATAATTGCTCTTTTAATTTAAAATCCATTAGCAGCCTTCTGTAAGTTTTGGCTTCATGATTATCAGCAGTTCTGTATATCTGGTCTTCTAATATGGTCTCATTTCAGAAACCTTAAGCAGATCATTGGTTATAATGTAATAGGTGTGGTATTTAAAAGATTGCATGATAAATTTTACTGAAGGTATCTAATAACTTGGATTTATCAAGCCTTGCCAGGGCAACAGAGCCAATTGTATGTATGTGTGTGTGTGTGTGTGTGTAAATATATATATATATATATATATATATATATATATATATATATATATATAGAGAGAGAGAGAGAGAGAGAGAGAGAGAGAGAATGAATAAAGGAATGAATAAGTGATTGGTTTTAAGCATTTAGTTCATGTATTTTTCGGGGCTGGTGGGTCTAGAATCTGTTGGGCAGCTCAGAAGGCTGGGAATTCCAGCAGGACGTGACGTGGCAGTCTTGAATCCGAAGGCAATCTTGAGGCCCAATTCCTTTCTTTGCAGAGACCTCAGTCTTTTAAGGACATCTACTGATTGGATGAGGCCCACTCACATTATAGAGGGTAATCTGCTTTATTCAAAGTCTACTGATTTAACTGTTAATTTCGTCTAAAAAATACCTCACAGAAACATCTATTGTTTGATCAAAAAATTGGGCACCCATGGCCCAGCCAAGTTGACACATAAAATTAACTATCACCATCTCCACATGGGGAAATGTTCATGTTACAGTTTACCTGTGGGCATGGAGAAGTATCTTACCTTGCCTACCTGCTTACATGATGTAGAATTAACTAGAAGGTGAGAGTAGAAAATTAGAAAGTTGGGGAGTAATCACAGGAAAATTAGATGCCACACCAGCATTTAGAAATTAATAGTGTGATTAAGGATAGAAATAATTCAAGGTATGACAAGGATATGCCAAGCCTCATGTCATATGGTTGCAGGGGCTGAGAATAGTCTTCAGACAGAAACTCAGCAAAACCAATGATAGACTACCCCAAAGTCCCAGAACTGAACATAAATA
This sequence comes from Nyctereutes procyonoides, assembly GCF_905146905.1. Classification (NCBI taxonomy): domain Eukaryota; kingdom Metazoa; phylum Chordata; class Mammalia; order Carnivora; family Canidae; genus Nyctereutes; species Nyctereutes procyonoides. The sequence continues at coordinate 5,462,786 of NW_026575033.1, read as the reverse complement.
GAACTTTAGCAATGCACTCTGGTATAAGATTCCAGCAGAAATGATGTTAGCTTGTCATCTAGTTCTAAATCATGCCACTGTGCCAGGCCCAACAGCTAGAGAGAAGTCACCTTCCAGAATTTCTCAGCCTTAAATTTCAGAAAGCAAAAGGAAAGTATAGTACTGTAGCAGGCACATTAATTTTCTGCCTAGAAAATCCACGTTTTGGAAAGAGGTCCTCCACAAAGCAGCTTGTTTGACATGGGAACCAGAAGTATTGGGGGGAAAAATCAATTAAATTGAGAGAAAAAGAAAGCAATAGCAAGAACTAGGATAAATAGTAGCGCATTTGGCTTTATTTGTATATCCTCAGGAAATTCTAGTTGGTGAATTTATCAAGAAAGTGATTTCATTTCTGCAAAGTCACACTTAACATGCTGTTGAGTTGAAAGCGCCTTAGTCTGGGTCAGATGTGTAGGTGTGGGTTTACGCAAACGCAGCAGAATCAACAAGGAACCCTTTATGATTCCCTTTCCTTTAGGAGACTGTTCAGCAAACACCAAGTTCTGTGGTGTGACACTTTAGCAGGAAGCTCCTCTTTTCAGAGCAGTTGCACCTGTACTGTCACTGGTCATGCACTTCTAGGCTTTCAGAGCCCATTAATTCCTTTACTGTCCAAAGGGAGAAAGTAATAGGCAAATCCAGACCTCTTCTTCCATTGCAGAGTCATCCCTGCCTCAGTTGTACATGAGCCATTTCTAGACTTGGGTGAAGTAGTTACAGATCTCAACTGACAGGTGGCTGCTTTTCTGAGCAGCTTGAGCTCACGCTGGCTCCCAGCCAGCTTTGTTAACGCGCAGGCCTTGCCCTGGGTCTCCCCACCCTCCTCTTCCAGAAGCTTGGCAGGAGCATGGGAGATACCTGCCCCTCTTCTTCTTCACTGTGAATTTATTTAGAAAACCCTTGCATTTGAGGTACTTCAAGTAATGAAAGTATTTTCCTGGTTAAACAGTGATCACATAATTTTCAAATCCATGGCCTTACCGTGCTACCTCTTGATTTTCTGCAACACCGACCCCTGTGAATGACTCTCTGCCTCCTTCTTGAAGCTCTGCCTGGTGCCCATGCTGCCCGCTCTCCTCATTCTACTTCTGTCTGACAGGTCTCTGTCAGCTCTTCCTCCTCCTTGTACTGACTGTCAGTGTTTAACAGGATGCTGGTTTCCAGCATCCTCTTTCTTCTTAACTCTAGCCATTCCTGTGGCCCTACCTCTGACCTTGTCCCCTCTCACTCCACATGTCTTGTTAAACATTTGTATTTTTTGAGTCAAGACCTGAAGTTCTAGCATTAGTAAGTGTTTAATGTGGTGGACACTTCGGTGTGAATGAAAGCACATCTACCCTTCTGTCCTAGGACTGGGTGCCTTCGCAATGGTGTACATACTACAGACTTGTCTGAGCTTCCCTCCCGGATGTGATTGGGGTTAAAGTGGTGGCAAAGCAAAGGGAAGAGTTGGTCATAGGAGGAGGTGTCCTGTGAGGCAAATCTTGAAGATCTTGTAGGATTTTGAGAGGCTAATATGGAGAAGGCAGCCTTCCATCTGGGTAGAAGAGAGTAGACAGAGGCAAGGTAGCAAAAGGCGCTTGTGGAGACTAGCAGGTAGTCCTGGGTGATTGAGGCCAGGAGCATCTCTGTATGGGAACAGCATGAGATGAAACAATTTTTAATTCTTCCTACTGTTCTCAAAATGCCACATGCTGTGCCTTGCACCTCATAGGAGCTCCTTAAAGTTTCTGAAAATAGTTGAAAGTGAGGGTGGGTATGAATAGTGACAGCCTTGAAGGCTGGACTGAGGAGATAAAATTTTAATCCAGGGAGCCATTGAAAGTTATTGAGCAGGCTGTTGACTGGGACTGGGGATAAGCTTTGGGAAACTCCATCTGGCATTTGGGCACTGAATGGACCGGAGAATAGAACAGAGGAAAATTGCTAACAGATCTTGGTGAGAGGTAAGAAGCCTCTGAGGTTGGGAACCCGCAGAGAAAGTAGACACGAGGGAATAAATCTAAAGATTTGGGGAATGGGTGGGGTTAGGGAGATGGAGAGGTTCAGGATTCTCAAGGCTGTGGGGTGGGCACCCCGGAGAAGGGAGGTTTTGTTGGCACTGGGGGACTGCTGAAAAGAGGACTTGACCTTGGTTAGGTCTGAGAGCGACAGGTGAATCCAGGTGAAGAGGCTCCCCGAGTGTTAGAGCAGAAGCAGTTGCAAGAGTGTAGGAAGGCAGCAGTAGGAGAAAAGACCTAACTGTTTACCTGCACGGGAGTCATGCTGGGTGATGGATGATCAAGAAGATCAAGGAAGTCTCATCCTGCAGAGGGTTTCCAGGTCAGACACTGCAGGGTAAGCAATCAGAGAATTGTAATATGTTTAGACAAGACTAGAAGGGAGGAAGTACTGAGGGTTATAGAAGCATGAGAAGCAGAAATTGGAGAATAGTTTGTAGTGTTCAGGCTCCAGGCCCACCTTCCTGTCCTTGCATCCACGTTTCAGCAGCAGTGTCCTTGATGATGCCTCATTAATCTTGGCCACCTTCCAGTTAACATGAGCTCCAGTGGTTTTACCACACACCCCAAGGGCCCTTGCAGGACAGGGATTCTAAGATGGTGACACTGCAGCCGTACGTGATGGGGGTGTGAGACACAAATGATGGCAGATGAGTGCCAATCCAGGAATCTGTGATTTAACATGCTTACAGGTGCCCTGAATTTAGCATCATTCAAGACATATGTTTGTTTTTTAAAGAAAGAAAAGTCCATGCAGCTAAGATCATGTTGGGACCTCTCTTTCTCTGGCCTGCAGGAGCAGGGCAGGGACTGCAAAGGAGAGTTCCCAGGCTGTCTGCAAGAGGAGGTACATGTTGTTGGACCAATGTAGATGCGGAGGTGGACCAGGTGCTCTGGATACTTGCTATTGTTGCTTCCTATGGACATTCAAGTCATTCATGGACCATGGAAATGGATTACTGACTCTTCATCCAACGTCTACTCAAGTGACCTTTTAGAGGATAATTATTTTAGTTTTTAAAAAGATTTTATTTATTCATTTGAGAGAGAGAGAGAGCAAGTGGTGAGGAGGGACAGAGGGAGAGAAAGAGAAAGAAGCAGACTCCTTGTTGAGCAGGAAGCCTGTTGCAGGGCTCGATCCCAGGACCCAGAGGCCATGATCTGACCAAAGGCAGATGCTTAACTGACTGAGCCACCCAAGGCACCCCAAAGGGTGATTATTTTACTTCTTAACTTGTAACAGTGTTAGAACTATAGTCCTAGCAACTGCATAGTCAACATTTCCCCACTAACTGATTTGGTCTACTCTATTAGGTTGGAAGGACAAGGATTTCCTATTCTAACACTACCATTTATTCTGTGGCTAAATCACTTGTACACTATCTGCTTAAAGGTACGTGGAATCTTGGCTTCACCTGCAGGGCATAAATCAGAGATTTCATTTGTACCTATACAAGGAGCTCACATGGTCTTATTATCTGAAGAACAGTTACAAAATGTTTGTTTATTGGAACAGGAGGTAAAACAATACATCCTGTAGGGTGAATTATATCTCAATTAATATGAGCAGACAATACAGCCTTTTATTTTTTAAATTAATTAATTATTTTTATATTAAGATTTTATTTATTTGAGAGAGCGAGAGTGAGCAAGTGAGAGAGAAAGAGCATATGAGCAGAGGCAGAGGGAGAGAGATAAGCAGACTCTTCCTGCTGAGCAGGGAAGCCCGTTGTGGGGCTTGATCCCAGGACCCTGGGATCATGACCAGAGCTGAAGGTAGATGCTTAACCAACTGAGCCACCTAGGTACCCCACAATACAGCTTTTTATTTATTTATTTTTACAATTTTTTTCTTTTAACAATTTTATTTATTTATTCATGAGACACACAAGAGAGAGAGAGAGAGAGAGAGAGAGAGAGAGAGAGGCAGAGACCCAGGCAGAGGGAGAAGCGGGCTCCATGCAGGGAGCCTGACGTGGGACTCGATCCCGGGTCTCCAGGATCAGGCCCTGGGCTGAAGGTGGTGCTAAACCGCTGAGCCACCTGGGCTGCCCACAATACAGCTTTTTAAAAGTTTCCCCATTTCTCCCCTTCCTAGCTTTGCTAGTCACTAGTCTTAGTCTCCACGGATTGGCCTATTCTTGACATATAAATGGAATCATGTAACATGGCCTGTGTTGTGACTGCCTTGTTTCCCTTAGGATATTTTCAAGGCTCATCCACATGTAGCATGTATCCATACTTCCTTTATATGGCCAAATAATATTCAAATCTGTAGGTATATCCTGTTTGGTTGCTCCCTGCATCAGTTGGTGGACACATGGTTTACTTCCAGATTTTAAGTATTAGGTCTAATGTTGCTGTAAACATTCACGGACAAGTTTTTGGGTGGACATAAGTTTTCAAGTCTCTTGGTAATACACCTTGGCATGGACTCAGTCCCTGGGTCATATGATAACTCTAATATTTGGCGGAGCTGCCAAACTGGTTTCTAAAGTAGCTGCACCATTTCCATCCCACCAGCCATGTAAGGGGTTCTGATTTCTTCACATCCTTGTCAACACTTGTCTGGAACAATACAGTATTAGAGCAAACTCTGAATCGTTCAGGTACTGATTATCTATAACGAGGGTTGTCTAGGGTTTTGGTTTCTCTGTCTCCCAAGTAACTAATTTGTCAGTTTCACTCTAATAATACCCAGTTTCACTTTCCCAGGGATGGGTGGGTGAATAGACCATGGGAGAAGTTTCGCTGGTTAATGTAGGTACATATTAACACCTGTTAACTAGTTGGCTAGAAAGGTTCCAGGGGGAAAAGGCTGAATGTATCAACTTAAGTGAGGTTTTGGATAGTGACAAGTGCTCCACGGAGGACTGGGAATATATTCTTGGGTACTATGAGAATTTGTAAATTTGGGGTTTTCATTTATGAAAATAGTGACAACTAAGCATGTTCCATATTGTCTGGATGACCACCATGTAGGGAAAACTGAAACTTAATTTTAGTGCTTTTGTGTTTCAGTTTGTTTGGTGCCAAGAAATTCATCAGAAGTGACAGTACTTAAGGCAGAGTTTTCAAAACATTTCAGGGGCTCAGGGTAACTTTTCTAAGAGTTTCCTGTATTTCTCACATGTGGCAAGGAGTGTCACAGTCAGTACTTCTGGTGTTTTCAGTGTAGCCCTTGTAATGACAGTGAGAAGGAAGGCATACTCCCAAAGGGTTGAAAACTTCACATAAAGAAGCCTGTTGCAAGCAAACATTACTCTGAAGTGTTACACTACGATATTTAACCTTTACGTGAATTTATATTGTTTCATAACATTTATATAATCGATAACTAATATTTATTGTAATATAAAGTCTTAAATTACATAACATCAAGTGAAGATAGCTATACCTTTCACCAGCACATTAAAAAGCCTCCAATTTATGTAGAACAGATTTTTTTATTGTCCTTTTCATGTCATCCATTCATTTAATAAATGTTGATTGGTCCCTGCACTGGGGCCATGCAAAATTATAGAAGATGTTATCCATTCACTTTAAGATCCTGCAAGGTACTTGAGGAAACAGCACCAAGATGTGATATAAGAAGTCAAGTTTAAGTCAACATAAAATGAAAAAGAGGCAAGGATGCTGTGGAAAGAGATTTTTGGGCAGGGTGCTTAAATATGTGTGAATAAATGGTCAGAGATGACAGTTTACAGCTGGAAGGACCTGAGTTTACGTCCCAGGGCTTAAACTTGCCTTATGACTTTGATCAAGTGACTTACCCTTTCTAAGCATCACTTTGCTTCCCCCAAGGGATCATGCATGGTTAAGTTCATGTTGGAAATTTCTAGAATTAAATCAGTTTTGAGAAGTAGTGGAGTGTGGTAGAGAAGAGGTCAGATTCTGTTATTCCATCAGAGTTCACCTCAGGCCTCCTGTGGCTTTGGACCTCTCCATGAGTCTCTAGGACTCACTGTCCTCATATGTGAAATGAAGGTAACTGGAACTGTGCATGAAGAGCAGAGACGAGTAATTAGACTGTTCCAGATCTTTTTACATGTCTGGGCATTTGATACAGAATCTGGAGAATGAGTAGAGCAAAGAGAACATGAGTAAGAACCATAGAAGCTAAGGAGGTCTATGTAATATATTGTAATATAATATCTATACTCATAACCTATAAAAAAAAAGATAGGTAGAAAAGGTAGAAAGCACTTAGATGGTAGAAAAATAGAGAACAAGCTTTTGAGATATTCATCCCCATGGGTTATATTTTTGGAAAGTCAAATAAAGATTACAGTTCATTTTAGAAATAATTCTGGCTTCTTCTTTGCTTGTTTGTTCATATACATGAACAGTCTATTACAATGTCTGGTACTTAATGTTCATTAAACATTTACTTTTTGAAGAAATTGGCAGGTTTGTAGAGAGTAGTATATTTCAAGAGACAGTAATAGGCATGATTTCTAAATTAGACTTGAATGTTGGATTGAGCAGAAGAAGAGAACCAATTTGAGAAAAAGGAGTTGAGTGTGAAATGAGCAACTAGCTGCTAGGTATAGGTGAGTAGTGATCAAATATATTGGAAAAGTAGGACTAAGTTATTTGGAAATCTTAACTTTATGGTAAAAAGTCTTAATTTTGGTTAGTATTTCTGTCTTTAGAAGACTCCTGTTTTAAGGAAGACAGATCTTGCATTCTACTCTCTGAAATCCCATAACTGGTACATTAACATTCATATGATAAAGTAGTTAAGTGTATGATAATAGTGACAAAAATTGTGACAGACAAAATGGAAAGAAGTGATAAAGATGGAAAGAGTAAATGGCAAAATGGTGATTAAATATAGATTAAGTATATCAAACAGTTTTTAAGAGGAGCAGAGATTTATATAGTCAGGAAAGGCCTGCTGAAATGTTTGTTAAGAGACAAAGCTAGTTAAAGTCCTACAGGGCAGTAACCTTTGTAGTATGTTCTCTGCAAGGCAGAAATTATTTGCATCACTGCTGGACAAAAATAATCTACAAATTAACCTGTAATTTACCTAATCAGGGATAGACAGCAAGTCAGAATAAAGTGTGTTCTAGAGAATGAAAGAATCTTGAGTGGGCCTGTTTGGCCTACTCTGGTGGGAAACTGAAAGTTGCCATCCTTTACGTTGTTTTCATTTCTGGGTAATTTTTAAAAATGTGTATAAGGATTAGGCCAATTAATACCACCCAAATTACGATGATGTGTGAGACTGTCATCGAGTTCCTTATGTCTCTCAATGTGCACGTGGTCTCCTGGAGGCAGATTTTTGTCTTGGGCTCAAATCCTGCAATAACACGTTTGGTTTCTGTTTTCTTTTTCGTTTTCGTTTTCTTTTTCTTTTTCTTTTCTTTTCTTTTCTTTTCTTTTCTTTTCTTTTCTTTTCTTTTCTTCTTTCTCTCTCTCTCTCTCTCTCTCTCTCTCTCTCTCTCTCTCTCCTTCTTTCAGATTTGGTTTATTTATTTGAGAGAATGAGTGAGCACAAGGAGGGGGAGGGGCAGCGGGCGAGGGCCAGAGTACCTCAAGCAGACTTCCTACGGAGTGTGGAGCCTGATCAAGCCTCAGGACCCTGAGATCATGACCTGAGCTGAAACCAAGAGTCAGATGCTCAACTGACTGAACCACCCAGGCATGCCTGTGTTTGGTTTCTTTAAAGCAGAGCCATTACAGGGCCCCTGGGTGGCTCAGTGGTTAAGTGTCAGCCTTTGGCTCAGGGCATGATCCCAGGGTCCTAGGATCAAATCCCCTATTGGGCTCCCCGCATGGAGCCTGTTTCTCTCTCTGCCTATGTCTGTGCCTCTCTCTCTGTGTCTCTCATGAATAAATGAGTAAAATCTTTTTTTTTTTAAAGAGCCATTGCTCTTCCAACAACTAACCTTCCATTTTTCCTCTCTTCTTTTTACATTTTGTTTCTAAACTGTCTGTACTAAAATTTCAAATACTCAGTCTTTCTGCTTACACCTCAACTCCCATATAGAGTCATAGAAAGTCACTTTGTAATAAAACAGCAAGCCTATTTCAGATACAAATTGCTTTGCTGTATGTTCCAGAAACGAAAAAAAGTTTAGAGGTCTCTGAAATGCTTTGCCACTAAATCTTTTAGACTCAGGTAACAAAACCCACAGGATTCTCTCCCTGAGTTATTAAGTTTGGTTTGGGATTACTGTAGGGGTACCACTCTTTCTCATTCTTGTAGCAGTCTGCATCAGTTTCCTAAATAACTGTTGTTTGGAACTTAAAACTGGACATAGGCTTATGCAGATAAATGGGCGAGTTTTGTTTTATAGTCTCTTCTCTTTGTCCTTGTTTTACAAATCCCAGGTACTATATGACCCTGTGTCACATGTGATCTTTAGGACATGGAAACTAGTTCAACAAAGTTAGAAGAGTTAGAACCTGCAAAGACAGGTTCCCAGGTGATAACCAGAAGGCATCCAAGATGGGTGCCCAATCCTACAGAATTTTACTGCAATTTATGTAAGGATTATATTTTTAGGATATGTGCTATGTATTGCAGGATCAGAAAACTGTAAAGGTGGAGGAAACCTTAGGTCATGAATCTAGCCCCCACACTGTGGTCTGTGGCCCCAGCTATTGAGCCCACCTTCGGTGGAAACCATGAACCTCCCTAGATGGCATGTTCTGTGTCCTTGATTATTCATGAATTCTCTGTCCCAGAATGAAAGCAATCTCATTCTGTACACAGATTCTACTCAAGGGTGCACATACAAATAAATCTCTATTCCGTCTTCCATAGGAAAATCATTGTGATATCTTCCCTAATAGTTATCTTTTAAAATCTCAGATTCCCAGAATCCTTCTACTGTTTGTGGAAGGAAAAGGGTGGCAGACAGTGGTCCAAAGTGACTTGCAGTTTGTCTGTTTCTTTTAGATGTGGTACTTAGGATTGGCTATATTACTCCAAATTAACCAGCCAGTGTATAGGCTTAGGGGAGGGATGAAAAAACTGCTCATATCAAAAGATCTATCATTTGTGTAGACTAGGAATATATTGGAATTTCTGTTAGCTTTGTGACACTGTCCGGTCACATCCGGCTATCTGATTACATCTTAGAGTTCTTCTTGAAGTAATTGCTTTTTGTCAACTAGTCCCATCTTAACCATGTGTAAATAATTTTTAACCTAATTTAAAAAACCTTGGCTGTGAATACTTACAATAAACAGCACCATTAATAATAATACATAATTTTCATCAGAGTTATTGGTGGCTCTAGAATTAGGATTCTAGTCCTGGAATCAGATTCCTTGCAGGTTCAAATCTTATCTCCATGGCTTATTGCTAAATGACCTTGACATCATTCATTGTGATTGTGCCTATAAGGTACTTCCTATGGCTCTTGGCACATGGTCAATGGTTAACAGATGAGAGCTGTTCTTATCCTTTCTCAGACTCCCACTGAACTCAACAGGCATTATCCTATTTAACCCAACTACAAATTTAAGAATACTCTTATTCCTTTTTTCAGATGCAGGAACTGAAGCTCATAATAGTAATGTAACTTGTTAAGGGTTATATGGCTGCTGAGTGGTATGTTAGGAGTTTGAACATAGGCCTATCTGATGCCAAATGATTGGCATACTTACTTAGCTCTATTATATTATTTTAGTGTTTTCTGACCCATTCTTTTAACCCTTGTCTTTTTAAAAGCTGTTTTATTAAATATTTAAGTTACACACAAAATATTTGTAACCTGTGTGAATCAGATATCAACAAATAACACATATGCATTACCCAACCTGAAATATAAAATGCCACCAACATCTATAAATATTCCTTGCTTGTCCTCAGACTCTGCCGACCCCTACCAGGGAGGGTAACCTTATTCTGAATTTTGGAATTATCACTTGTTATCTTTTTCATATTGGTTTTCCACCTATAAATATATTCCTAACCAATATATTTTAATATAATTATATAGTTGGATAAGCCTGACTTATGAGATCTGGCCATGAAGCAACTTTATTTTTTGGCTCCCTGCTGTCCCCTTAAATTAGCTCTGTGATTAGTTCTTCCCATGCCCTCAGTGAAGACTCAACCAGTATCCATGACTTTTCTTGTCATTTTTGGGTCATAAAAATCTCATTTCAAGTTGGAAAAAAAAGCCAAACAAACAATACTCATTCCTTCAGTTAAAATGCATGACTTCATGTAATAATCAAACTTTAATCTTGCTTGCTTTAAAATGGGCAGACTGTGTCTCATCTCCCTGTCCCTGCCCCGGGAGTATTGCAGGCCATCCCAAGCCCTTGTTCTGTTCTTTCATGTGGATTTTAAAGTCAGCTGGTCAAGGTTATGCACATAGAGTCTGGATTTTGATTGGAGGTATTTTCAAATCCTGATGTTGTAATGGTAGTGGTTCTCCCTTTACCTTAATCAGGTTAGCATAATTATTAACATAAGGGGTGGTTTCTGGGCACTTATCTAGGTGAGCAAGGACCCTCTGTGCTGTGTACAAAGCTCTCAAGTAGTAGGGCTGCGTCACTGGGCTGAACGTCCTATTCAGTCAGCAGCTCTTTATTCATGTTTTGAATTAATATACTTTATTTTTTAGATCTTTATGTTTTAAGGTGGTAGAGATATTGATTGGGAAGTACAGAGTTTCCAAATACCCCATCCTTTGCATGCAGGTTCCCATTATTAATATCTTATATCCGTATGACACAATGAGCCAATGTTATTAAATCTGTTTTTATTAACTAAAGTCCCTAGTTTATGTTAGGGCTCACCTTGCTGTTGTGCAGTCTATGGGTTTTGACTAATGTATAATAATATATATCCATCATTATAGTATCAGACAGCATAGTTTCACTGCCTTAAATGTTCTCTGTGTTCCGCCTAATCATACATCCTTCCCCTTAGCCCCTGTCACCCACTCATCTTTTTCTTTTTTTAAGATTTTATTTATTTATTCATGAGAGACACAGAGAAAGAGAGACAGAGACATAGGCAGAGACACAGGCAGAGGGAGAAGCAGGCTCCATGCAGGGATCCTGACGCGGGACTTGATCCCGGGTCTCCAGCATCACTCCCTGGGCTAAAGGCAGCGCTAAACTGCTGAGCCACAGGGGCTGCCCACCCACTGATCTTTTTATTGTCTCTATAGTTTTAACTTTTTTCCAAAATCCCATATAGTTGTAATCATGTAGAATGTAGCATTTTCAGATTGGCTGCTTTTAAAGTTTCTTTTTCATGGCTTTTAATAGCTCAATCCTTTTCATAGTGATAAAAGTCAGTGACTGTAGTGATATCCCATTGTCTGGTGGCAGCCCATTTATTTATCCATTCATCTCCTGAAGGACGTAGTAGTTATTTCCAAGTTTGGGCAATCATGAATAAAGCTCCTATAAACAGCTTTTGAGCTTTGATCTCTCAGGTCCTTGTTTGTAAAATGAAACACTGAGCAGAAGTCTTTTATCATTTCTAACCATCAAAAATCCCATCTGTGAAGAAATATGACTACCAGGAACAAGAAAATTAATTTGGGTGACTTTTTAAAGTCACATGGAAGTGGTCCCCTTAGGGGAAAATGCACACGAGGAGAAAAGAGAAGGGTGGCCATGAGGCGAGAAAGACGCTTTGAATGAGAAAGACTCAGTAGAGCTGTGAGCTTATGTATTATTTTAATTAATTAAAAGTCTAAAACAAAACCAAGAGTAGCAAAAAGTGTAGCTAGAGGTGGAGGAAGCTGCTGGTGGGCTACAGTCAGGCTGAGAGAAAGGAGGAATTTTCAATAGGGGCTGATGGTGGGACCTAGGGCATCTGGTGCTCAGTTTATGTGACAGTTTTGCAGGGTATAACCAGTTTGCCTGTGAAGCTATTAAGGAAGGGCCAGCAGCAGGCATACATGCACTGATGTATCTGTTTAGCAGGCTGGACATCAACATGTACTTGAAATAGTACGAACAATAGAGATCATGTTTGTAGGGCAACACTCACCACACAGCACCTGTTATGGCCCTGGTGCTCTGTTAGTAGCTCACACTGGCCATTTCCTCACACTGAGGTAACTACGACTGTATTCTGAATCTGAACCCAGGGGGTTGTGCATGGAGAACTCTCCAGCCCTGAGAGTGTGGCATCTAGGTGAGAAATCTCTCCTCTACCTTTTGGATCACAGCCAGGTCCAAAGGGGCAAATACTAAGAGATTAAGATGTTTGTTTTAAAGTTCCTTGAAAAGAGTGACCATCAAGCAAAAACCATCAAGCAAAACCAAAAAGCAAAACCATCAAGAAGGAAGACCTTTCCTGAGGTTGTTGGTGATGAGGATGGAATTATGAGGAGGTGACTTCTCTGAGGTGGGGATTTGGGAAATCTATTGTGGCTCTTTTGACTGAAATTCTTGACCTGGATGCTTTACCATCAACTATGTAACTTGTTGTCTCGAACGTTTATTAGATCAATCATAAGGCAATTATGATCAATATTTTTTATTTTGTATATTTAACAGATTTATTGGTATTTCTAGTTAACTCATTCAATTGTATGATTCAGTAAATTTTCATAGATTTATAGAGCTATGAACAGCCATCACAACAGAACAACATTCTAATTTGGACTGTTTCTACTATTCCCCAAAAGAAACCTCATGGCCATTTGTAGGCCACACTTCCTCCCCTGGCCCCCAGCAACCACTAATCTGCTTTCTGTATCTATGGATTTACTCTCTAGCCACCTTATTATGTCACTAGAACCAAACAGTACCTGGACTTTACATCTGTCTTTTCTGTATCCCTTTCAGGTTTCACTTAGCTGTTGAGGTTTATCTATGTTGCAGCAGTATTTTATTTTTATACAGTTAAGATAAGTGACTTTGTAATACATGACTCGTGTCTTCCATACATCCGAATTTATTCTTGCTTTTATTTTTATTTTATTTTTTTTAAGATTTATTTATTTATTCATTCAGAGAGAGCGAAAGAGAGGCAGAGACACAGGCAGAGGGAGAAGCAGGCTCCATGCAGGGAGCCCGATGTGGGACTCCATCCGGGTCTCCAGGATCACTCCCCGGGCTGCAGGCGGCACTAAAGCGCTGCGCCACCGGGGCTGCCCTATTCTTGCTTTTAAAAGATAGCGGGTAAGGATATCATTTTGTTGTGTTGTGGCGAGCTTGTTTTTTAATTCTTCTGGGATTAATTTCAGAAGGATGTCCATAATGTCATTGTGCAGAAGAGTCTGATCTTCCTGTGACTAGCCCCCCACCCCAAGCCCTCTTTTGACTGTAAAACTATACATCTACACTAAATAGGTGGCTGTAAATATTCTGCCCATGACCATAAAGAGCATTTGGTCCCCCAGGGAACAGCACATTCTTGAGAGTAGCCTGGGGACAAGTGTCTGCTTGAGCACTTTCTCATCTGCACCAGAGCTGGGCAGGGCATCCTGCCAGCACAGTCGCTGGAACTCAGTCCTGGCCTTGGTCAAAGACCTAAGTTCCTGTTTTTTAACTTTACCTTTCTTTGAGGTCTAGTATTGGAACACTCCTGTGACTTTTTTATGTGTGCGCAAATTAGAGAAGAAAATTAAAATTGAGATTTAATACCTGAAGTGAGTAGGAGGAAGAATCTTAGAAAATAATAGATAATAGGTCCAATATTCCTACTCAGAAGATGTAGGTAGAAGACAGTGACAACTCTCTCATTAGGCAGGTGTTTTTAATTTTTTTCCCTTTTGTTCTTCTCTTTTTACATTTCCTATTTTTGGGGATAAGAAAATTTCAGCAAAGGTAGCAAAGCACTCATGAGAGGCCAGAATAATGTTATGAACGACCACTTATTTTGTGCGCTAAAAAATGTTATAATTGAAGCATTGCACATGTTTGTCCAATGTGGTGGTAGTTGATAAGGAAATGGTAAACCCTAACTCGGGAAGCAATAAATAGCTCCAAGAATTATGTTGTGATTTTAATGATGTCAAGGTTTCTGAGGAACAGATATCTGGAGTTGCCACTTTCCCAAGTGCCATGTCCCCCAAGTGCAAAGGACCATTCCATGGAGGATAAAAATTGGTGTCTGGGTAATGATCACTTAACAGAAAAGGAAAAAATACTGATAATGCAGCCCTTCAGCTTTTTCCATCTCTCTTTAAATTCCACACAAAGAAGCCTTCATTTCATAAAGTCTGTTTTGGTAACTGTCTCATTAGTCCGGTGTCAAATCAAGAAAAGGGATGGAAGCCCTATGTCCCCGCCATGTTTCCTTGAACATCAAGGATTCGATGTGGTATGCGGGTCTTCAGATGTGATATGTAGACAGTCCCACGTGCGAATTGAGAGGGCAGGACTCCAGTGATGTCGGACTTTCCCTTCATTTCATGGCTGATTCCTGAAGGCAAGAATTGAGCTAGGCTAATTCCTGTTCCTAGCTTCAATTCAATTCAATGGGCCCGCCAATTCTCAGACTTATTTCTCTTTTTCTTGGTAGATCTATAGGAAAAGAAGCTGGAAGCCTCTTTATTTTTTGACATTACAGGTAATTCATGGGAATAATTTGGTAGTCTGTCTCATAGATGGATACGTTTACTTTGTAGGCATCTAGACCTAATGTTTACAAAGGGACCATGAAAGTTCCATCAAATATTTACTGAGCTGCTGTTAGGTGCCAAATACTGTTCTGTGTGCATGCTAAGGCCCATCTTCAAGGGGCTTGTGTCTGCTGGGGGTTCGGCAGTCACGCACTAACCCGACTTTATATCATGGTGTGTGTTAGATGCTGTCTGCCACAGCATCCTGGTTTAAGCACAACATCTGTCACTATCAGGAAGCCAGCAAGGAAATATCACTTCTGAGCTGAATCTCATAGGTGACCAGTGGCGGGAGGCAGGTCACAGAGGCCCTTGTGTGGAATAATAGCTAGGAGCTCACTGGAGCACCTGTTCTGTATCAGACATTGTTGCACGAATAATATTATCTGAAGCTTTGTGTGCAGGGATATTTGAAACTGTATAGGATAATCACGAATTTTCCTGAATCAGATATATTTTGGAAAATTTTAACTCATTTATTTTTTTTAAAGATTTTATTTATTTATTCATGAGAGACACAGAGAGAGGCAGAGACATAGGCAGAGGGAGGAGAAGCAGGCTCCATGCAGGAGCCCGATGTGGGACTCGATCCTGGAACTCTGGGATCACATCCTGAGCTGAAGGCACACGCTCAACCGCTGAGCCACTCAGGCGTCCCAATTTTAACGCATTTAATGGGTCAATTTGACACTGGTTTTTCGTTTTTTATCTTTTTAAAAAAATTTTTTTTAAAGCCAGAGCATTTTTTTAAAAAAATGTAGCATAATGTATATATTATAAAACTCAGTCTGGGGTTGCCTGGGTGGCTCAGTGGTTGAGTGTCTGCCTTCAGTTCAGGGTGTAATCCCAGTTCCTGGGATTGAGTCCTACATCAGGCTTTCTGCTGGGAGCCCGCTTCTCCCTCTGCCTCTCTCTCTGTGGCTCTCATGAATAAATAAATAAAATCTTAAAAAAAAAAAAAACCCTCAGCATGTTAACTGTTTTTAGGTGTAGAGTTGTTCATTGGCACTTAGTGCAACAATATTCACGTTGTTGTGCACTGAGCACTACCATCCATCTCCAGAACCTTTCAATCTTCCCAGATTTAGACTCTCTACCCTATAAACATTAACTCCCCATTCCTTCTTTACCCCCCAGGCCCCATTCTATCTCAGTGAATTTGTCTACTCTAAGTACATCAACGTGATTGGAATCATAAAGTATTTGACCTTTTCTGCCTGGTCCTTTTCACTTAGTAAAATGTCTTCAAGGTCCATCCATGTTGTAGCATAGTATAGAATCTTCTTCCTTTTTAAGGCTGAGTAATATTCTGTTGTATGGAGACACCACATTTATGTATTCATTCATCTGTAGATGGTCTTTGGGTTACTTCCACCTTTTGGCTACTGTGAGTAACGATGTTGCATACATGTTGATGTTGCATACAAATATCTCTTCAAGACCCAACTTTTAGTTCTTTTGAGTATATCCCTAGGAGTGGAATTGCTGGATCCTATGGTAGTTCTATGTTTAACTTTTTGAGGAACCTCCATACTGTTTTCTGTAGCATCGGTCCCATTTCCCATTCCTACCAAAGTGCACAGGGATTCTGATTGCTGCACATCCTTGCTAATATTTGCTATTTTTTGTATTTTGGGTAAAAACTGTCCTAAGCGTTATTAGGTGGAAAGCATTGTTTTTTTTATAAAAACAAACTTTCTGAAAAGAATGAAAACTTTGCATAATTTCTAAAGATAAATCCTAGAACTTTAGATTTTCTGCATTTAGTAACCTGCTTATCTTAGTCCTCCCCAAGGTGTGAACTGGCTCTCTTGGGCCACCAGGCAGAGGCAATTGCAGTGGGGTAAGGGCTCAGATGTTGTGACCAGAATACCTGACAGAGATGCTGGCTCCACATCTTTCTCCTGTGTGATCTTAGGGCCCAACCTCAGATTTGCATCTGTGAAATGGGTGGGATAGTAGAGGGTGGTTATGAACATTGAGAATATCTGTCATATAGACTTTCTCTCTCATTGATTTGTTATTATCAGGAGTTAGAGGAAAAGTTTGAGCAGCACTGCCTGATGGGGAGTTGTTGAAAAGTTTTCAGCTGGGAAATGGCAAGGCTCGTTCTTATTGTTTGCCAATAATTTTGAGACTGGAATTCCTTTGTCAGCAAGCTGGAGGAAGGCAGTTAATGTCAAGTGAGGCTCAGAGTTGCTGATTGTGTTTAGAATCAAGGACTTGGTGGCTTCTCAGAACAGAGAGGAAGCAACTGTATTCCAGTGATTACTTGTAATAGGTTCAGTTGCCAGTCAGGATGAATGACACATGTTCCATATTCCTGTTGGTCAGCTGTGTAGTGATTCCAATTCCAGACTGTTCGACTATGGAATAAAAGGGCATGTACCTGAGGAATACCAGAGTTACAGCATAATTTCATAATCTCCCAGTGCTACTAGAATTCCAGGTGGGAAATATCTATAGAGCCTGAGTTCTTAAGAGAGCCATTTTGCCTTTCATCTGGAAGGCAGTTCACATTGGCTTTTCTGTATGAGCTGCTCCCAGTGATTCGGTCATGAAAGGCCTTGTGGGGGTGGAATACTTTCTAGATTGATCTTTAACTGCAAATAGGTTTAACTCTCTGATTCAGAGGGTCCCCAGTTTCTCAGTCCATGGGCCCTGCTGTCCTCAAGTTAAGTCTGTCATAGAGCCCATAGGCCAAAAAAATACCGAACAATTCCATTTACCTAAATAGTTTTAATTAGCTGAGAAAGGATCTTTCTAAGTGTAGAGAGAAAGAAGAAGAAAGTTAAGAAAGACTTACAATTTTTTTTGGAGATTAGTGTGCTGGGTGCAATTTAAAGTCACATGGAAGTCTCAAGAGATGAACCAAGTCACTCCATTGTTGAAGGTTGAATATAGGTATTTGGTTTTCTTAACCTAACGTTCACAAGATTCCTAGAAAACAGGAGTCTCTAATGATGTTTGTGTTTGTTTCTTGGGCAAGATTGTAATTCTGTAGAGCCAGCCCATGTTGAATGTGGCTTCTTGGGCCTTGCCCAGGATTGGTAAGCTCCTAGTTCCTCTGTGTGGATCCATTATCACAGTGATACAGTGAGAAATGTTGCTAATCGCCAGCTTAGGGGAACAAGGACTATGCTTACCAAGCAAATTTTAGGAATTCAACTTGAAAATGCACAGAGATTGTAGTAGTATCACCAGTAGGTATTTTAAATGATCATTTTTGTTTTACTTTTAAGCCCCAGTTATGCTTTCAGTTGGACAGGCAGACAGCTGGACAGTCTCAGGTGAGGAGAGATCTGAGACTTTAACTTCACTAAATTTATATCTTCAAAAGGTCCGTGTTTTTATTGAAAATAGATTGTGGGGTGAGCGAATCGAAGGCAAAAAGACAGTTCTTATAAGGGATAGTCAATAAAATGAAGTGATGATCTTTGTCATGAGGTGACACTTTCGGCATCTGTGTTCTTAGAGCTCTAGAGTCTGACCTTGCCTCTCTTGACCTTATACCAAGTCTACCCTGTTTGCTATTTCCTTTTCGGTTCCCACTTTCAGGCCACTCATCTCTAGCCATCATTGAGGGCTGCTTCTCTTGCCCCCTCTCATGTTATTACCCCTTCACAGTGACAGGATAACCTTGGATCTGCGGCCCACTCCAGGCCCAGGGTGATCTGCAGCTGCTGCCTAGATATAACTACTTGCACAATGGAAAGGCAGTATATTTTGATCAGAAGTCCTCGTCTTCCCTCCCAATCCTCTCCCTTCTAGGCCTCGGTAGTTCAATAAACTGTTGGTCCCAGCCTGTCACCTGGAGTCACACCGATTCTCCCTCATTCATGCAACACATCTAGCCAGTCACAAGGCCATGGCATTCCATCTCCATCACCAACCCCATCTCAGAGCCCCTGTAAGAGTCCAGGCAAGAGTTGTCATACCCTGTTGGCTCTATCGGCCTCATAATTGCCTCCCTGGCCTCTGGTCTTGCTGTTTCCAGATCCATGTAGGTCACCTGCTCCTGACAGTTCCCCTGATCCTCAGAGTAAACCCTGAGTCCCTAACATGGCCTCTCGATGCCCGTTGTCCACCAGTCATGTCAGTACCCTCCACCTTTGATCATCTGTCAGGTCCTACTGCCATGTCACTTTCTGAAGGAGACCAGTTCAAGTGTCATAACAATGCAGGGTTCATCACAACTGCCTATTTAGTTACACAGTTGACCCTTGAACAACATGGGGTTTAGGGGCAACCGACCCCCAACATCGTCAAAAAATATCCGTATATAACTTCGGATTCCCCACAGACTACTAAGAGCCTACTCTTGATCAGAAACCTTACTTACCAATAACATAAACAGTTGACCCACACATATGTGATATGTTAGATGTATTACGAACTGTATTCCTACAATAAAGCTAGAAAAAAGAAAATGTTATTAAGCAAATCATAAGGAAAAGAAAATACATTTACAGTATTATACTGTACTTATTGAAAAAAGTCTGCATGTAAGTGGACCCATGAAGTTCAACCATGTGCTGTTGAAGGGTCACTGTACCTTTCCTCAACTGGAGAAAGTTCTGTGGTGGCTGAGGTGATGAGTGCTGTTCACCACTCTACTCCTGATGTCTCCTAACAGCAGCCAGACAAGAGGAACCAAGGAAGCATTTGCTGATGATGGTAAACTACATTTACATTGAGGCCATTGGTATTTCTTCCTAATTTACATTCACTCCAGTGATGACAGGCTTAGTTGACTTTGCAGGTGTTCTTACCTGCATGTGGCCCTTGTTGCTTATGTGACCACCCCAGAGGCAACTGAGGCACTGACTGTTGCCAAACTGTAGACTCTTGCATCAGAGCAGTTGGTCTAGTGAAGACTGTTGGGCTCTATAGAGTTGATTGCTGTATCATTATAGTTCTGAAATTATAATTAGAAAACAAACGAACTAGCAGACTTTGGCAGGTTGTTTTCTTTGCGGAGGAGAAGCAGGGTTGTTTTGAAATGAAATTCAAATATAGTTAAGTTGGTCACATTGAAGCATACACTTGCACAGCTAGCTACCTTGCCAGATCTTGAAAAACTCAAAGGCGGGCTTTGTTCTGTGGACAGGCAGGCTTAGACTCACAAAGCTTCTTCCTAAGAAGTAACTGTTTGGCTGTACCACTCCTTGTTCCTGAGCTCTGAAATCACTGCCACTGGGGAAGCAGCCATCAAACAAGATAAGCCCCGAATGTTGAGATGCCATGAATACAAGCGGTGTGACTGGCAGGCTAGTGTAGGGTCACCTACTCCACAGTGCACCTGACCATAGTGCAGTAGTGAGTTACAGCCGAGGATGTGACAGCAGGTTTATGTTTGTGCCCTGGGCTGTGTGGTGTTGCCCTGGTCTTCACAGCATCAAGGACATTCCTTGACGGAGAGATCAGAGGTATTCAAGAGGCAGAAGTAACCTCCTACGTAATGGAAGGGAGTAGCTCACAAAGGATGAGTGGAAAGAGAGGAAAGTCAGAGGATGCCGAAGACAAATGATCCTACTTCCAAATGCCACAGGGCCTTTCTCGTACAAGGAAGGAGGGGACAAAACTCTTCTTCCTCTTCTTTTTCACTTATACCATCTGAGCCCCTAAGCCAAAGAAATCAGGTCCCTCTTTTTATTAATTGCTATTATTAATTTAGTTTAATATACTAGTAATTTCAATTAATATAGCAGTCATATTGCCAGTGGAGACTTTGTTTACATTATGAATTGAGGGAGATTGGGCAGATAATAGGCACATCTTACAGGAAAATGTGTTTTAAATTCTGAACAGTTGACTCCTAAATTGATATTTAGAATACTAATTGCCAAAATTTTGAGACATCTGTTACTTATATCTCACTGCCAGGGTAAAGGAGAGTCCTAAGGCAGATATTATGCATGTGTATGGAGAAAAGTTAGAGCTGATTTCAAAATGAAATAATGGAATTTAATGTATATTTTGGTTCCAGATCCATCCTTTGGGAAACATCCATATACAGGCATTCCTTGGCCGGTCCTTACATATTCATCTGGCAGTGACCTTTGAATTGGCAGGATGGCTTTAGGGAGCAGGATGGGCTTCCATTTGTGGGTTACAAAACGGTGGCTTACACATGTGGGTACTTTTCTGCACCCCCATGGACTACATGGGATCTCTTTGCCTAAGCCCAGTTGCATATATAATAAGCTCAAGTCCATTGAATTTCCAATAGAATATTTCACTTTTTTTCGATCTAGAAATTTTGAGCTGGAATTCTATTTCCTATTAACCAATTTTATATTAAACTATAAGTATAAAATGTATGCTTTACAAAGAAAAGTGTCACATGGGATCCCTGGGTGGCTCCGTGGTTTAGTGCCTGCCTTCGGCCCAGGGTGTGATCTCGGCGTCCTGGGATCGAGTCCCACTTTGGGCTCCCTGCATGGAGCCTGCTTCTCCCTCTGCCTGTGTCTCTGCCTCTCTCTCTCTCTCTCTGTCTCCCATGAATGAATAAATAAATAAAATCTTTAAAAATAAAAATAAATTTTAAAAAAAGAAAGGTGTCATGCTATGAACCTAGCTAATATTTCAGTGAGAATGTTCTGCTTACAATGCACTTGCTTCTCATAACAACCTTGTGATATATTCTCAAAGAAATGTTAGGATCACATTGGGAAATCTGAGGTTGGGATGGGATGTGACTGGTCTAGGTTCCCAAAGGTAGTGAAAGGCAAAGAATCCAGACCCAGGAATTCTGAGCCTTAGCTAGATGCCCTTTCTCACTTAACCTGCTTCAGCTGTAAGTCTTTGAGGTGTGGACTTACTTGAGATGGACCCTCCCTGGGTCTCAGCTGGTTGGCCCTGGGTTCTTTGTGACTGCTCTCAGAAGGCACGTCTGTTTCCGTTCCTAACTGCCTGGACTCAGAGGGTAACCTGTGTCTCATCTTGCACACTACTTCACTTTCCTTGTTTTAGGTTCCAGATACTTAAGTCTTTCCTATTCTTTGGTGTTTTGTTGGTTGGGGTACCTAAACTAAACTGGTTTTAAACTTTCCACAAAAGATAGAATATAGTATTCATTTTATTTCAGGCCCTGCCGAGCATCTGACATATTTTAGAATATCATTAAGCTCTGCATTGGAGGAGCCATGTCAGTGGGATGTGATGCTGGGGCATTCCTGGGTTTGATACCTGCTCCTGTTCCTGTGAGGCATCCAGAAGCGTCTGGCTTGTGAGAGCCAGAACATCACGTTAGGGGAATGAAGCTGAGGAAGGAGTGTTGTGGCCACAATGATGGCCATGTCTCCTCATAGGCACAGTGTCAGAGGCATAGGTACAGTTGATGGGCTGTGAGGCCCCAAAGGCAGATGGGACAGACCTGACTGGGAAGACGGGGTGGGGGGAGTTGGTGTTTTGAGGGATCAAGATTCTAAGGGCTGAAGCTATTTAGCATGGCTTGTCTCTTACATCCTCTGTCCCCTCAGGACCTAGTGAGTCAGTGGGAGAATAGATGGTAAACACAGTCGCCACTAGAGGCTGTATCTATTGGACTGCTATCAGTGAGCACCCAGGAACCCTGCCCTTTCCCACGGCAGGTGCACTAAACAGATAAATCAAGTGATGAGGGAGCAGGTCACGTGATTGCACGGAAGCTTCTGGCCACAAATCTGTGTGTGTAGAGAGAATGGCAAACTCTAAAGAAGCCACTGGGAGCCCTCTGAGTTGCCAACGAATCTCTCTTTGGAGGGCAAACATGTACAGAGAAATTGGCACCAACAGTGAAAGCCTGAGAAATGTGTGTTTTCTCCACCATAAATCTTCCTCGCCAGGGTTCTGCTCCTCTGTCCCTCTGTCAGGTTTTCCTTGTGGTTGGGCCAGTTTGCTTTTCTGAGCCATGGGAGAGTGTGAGAAACGGTTGCACCATTAGCAGCAGGAAGTTTTCTTTATGTTCTAGCACCATGTCTGAAGTCCTCAGCATTACTTCCTCATGCCCAGGGGTATAAATGATACCCCATGAGGATGGGCTCACCAGATTAGCCTCCTCCTTGAACAAAGTGGCCACAGATCAGCTCCTGCTAGGCTGGGCCATGCTGTCCCAGGGCAGAGGTGTAAGTCAGGGGGCCTCAGAAACTATCGCCTGGTCACCCACTACTGGCTCAAGAGGTGTGAAGGGCTGACAGGAAACAATATCCAAATGTCAGTTCAGTCAGAAGACAATTTAAATTAGATGATATAAGGGATGTTGGCAACTGCTTTAATGTGAAAAACAAATATGAGAATGTGGGATACCTGATTGAACAGAGCAGGGAAAAAGTGTTTTCTGAACCTCTATCTTTAGTGATGGCAAGATGGGCTGCTATGGCAACTCCCAATTTAAAACCTGTTTGACTGCTGGATAGAAACAGACTAGAAAATTGTTCTTGTTTCCCGCAACATGCAGTGTTATAAATTGTGATTCTGTGCCTAGGAACTCATTTTGTGCAAAACACAAAAACAAAAAGGAAATGCAGGGAAAATGCAAGGCAAATATACATTCTTATAAGCAGTTAGTAAATGTGTTTTCCCCAAACACTGTATTTACAAGCTACATTGAGCCTTGGAGGGGGTTTTCTCTGCTGCCTGCACCCGGTGTTTTAGACTGTGAATCTGGTGACGCATGGCTCCAGGTTCTGCTAACCCTGCCTTTAGCAAGGAGAAACATTGTTTTTGCTCCAGTGACCTTCAAAGTGCCTTCAAGATGAGGGCCATCCATCTGGAAAACTTTGCTCTGAATAGGAAATGCCAGGGAAGTCCAGCTTGTGGTGACATCTGTTCTGGTGTTCGCTGCAGGCATTAGGTAGTCCTGACCGTGAACTTTAGTGGTTACTGCTGCGGTCTTACTCACCGTGAGAAAGATGGTGGACAGGGGACAACCGGTAGGAAACTAGGCAAGCTATCTTCAGACCTTAAATTTGGCAGTGATTCTCCTGAAGTGTTCCAAGGCTTTCAGCTTTGAGGTTTAGAGTAGGAGTGGAGGAAGGGGAGGTTCTGAGGCCGGCACTCTGCTGAGTGTTGGGGCGATGGAGGGCAGGATAGTGCAGTGGATTGTGTCAGCTATTTCACAGAGCAAGACCTACCTGAACGTGTCTTGCTAGACCTGCCTGACCCCCAATTTCAGAGATCAAAGGAAGGCTTTCCTCTTTTCAGTCTAAGACCTGCCTCGGCAAATCCTCATTTTCTCCACAGCTTCTGCCTCACAGAACTGACAGAGCAAACACCTATCCCCATTGGGAAACCCCATCTCACCCACAGGAATGTGGTTTAGCCTAGTAACCCAGATAAGGCAAGCCAAGACAATGGCATGCTTGTATGAAATTGACACCTTTCCCAAAGATACAGTGATGCAATCTCATCCACAGTTACCTTTTTATATACACTTTCCATTTTTAGACACTTAAATGATTGGATATTTAAATGAAGCCAGAGCTGGCTTTTTTGAGGCATCCTCCTCCAATTCTTTGACAACAGAGACCCTGAGGATACCAGATCCAGGGGCAAGGGACAATCTTCCTTAGACGGTATACATGAGGGTTGGACAGAAGAAGGAAAATGTTTTATGTTAAGGACTTGTGGAAGTTCGGTGGAGGGGGGGGGGTGGGATGGGAAGCAGCTTTCTCCCTGGATCTAGAACTCACAGTTGAATCTTAGATACAGTTTCCTATGGAAGTGTTATAAATTATGGTTAAATTCAGTGGTAGCTATATTATTAGCTAAATATAGTTTGATGGACAGAGTCTATCAGGAAACACATTGCCTGTTGTACAACCTATTCATAAAATGTGGGGTGCTAGAATTTCCAGCTTCTCACAGTCTTGATTTCAGCAAGGTTTTGGGAAAGATATTGGAACAAATAATAGAAAGAAGAGATCTGTCAGGAAGAGAAAGAGGGAGAATAAAATGGGCAAGTTCAGTACATGAGAAAGACTTACTACCATGAGACTTTTTTTTATCAGTCCATAAACTGTAACTTGCTGAAAATAAGATTCTATATAATTGCAATAAAATAAAACATTTATTGTTGTCAAATATTTTAAAGTTAATATTTATCAAAATATCTTAGCTATATATCTGTGATTTTTTTCACAGCCATCTTGGTTTAAATTACAGAAGTTAATAATTTGGGTACTCCAATTACACTATGTGTGTGTGTTGTGTGTGTGTGTGTGTGTATGATTTAGGTTAATATGATACTATATGGTGTGAAATAGAGAATCTTATTCTCTACTCAAGTATGAATGCATTTAACTTTAATTTCCTGGATAAAGAGATTTATTGAGAACTATACCAGCTTAATATTTATGCCAACTTGCTTTTGTTTTGCATTTAATAAGTTAAAATAGTTTCTTTGAACAAAGAGTAGGGAAAATATTAAAGTATGGGTTATATTACATATTTCCATAAGCCATACTTTATAGAAGAAACACTTTATTTTATTTTATTTTTTTTTAAATTTTTATTTATTTATGATAGTCACAGAGAGAGAGAGAGAGGGAGGCAGAGACACAGGCAGAGGGAGAAGCAGGCTCCATGCACCGGTAGCCCGATGTGGGATTCGATCCCGGGTCTCCAGGATCGCGCCCTGGGCCAAAGGCAGGCGCCAAACCGCTGCGCCACCCAGGGATCCCCGAAACACTTTATTTTAAAAAAGATTTTATATTTATTTATTCATGAGAGAGGCAGAGACACAGGCAGAGGGAGCAGCAGGCTCCCTGCGGGGAGCCCAGTGTCGGACTCAACCCCAGGACCCTGGGATCACAACCTGAGCCAAAGGCAGACGCTCAACCACTGAGCCACCCAGGCACCCTTAGAAGAAACATTTTGTATTTTAAACAGAAAATACAATTTTATAGAAGAAAAACACTTTCCTAAGAATCACAGTTACTTTAGGACCCTCTCTGGACATTTTTAATTCAAATTTTGTTGATTAATATTGAGACAGATAGATTGAAGTATATGTTATAAATATATACATTTCAACATTAATATTAAAATATATTTTAAGTACGTTATGAAATGTTTATAAAATTCTTCATTGTCATATTAACTCAGATATGTAATTTGTGTAATATGAGCATTCAAATTAGAAAGTGTCAGATAAACCAGATTACCTAGGGCAGCCCGGATGGCTCAGCAGTTTAGCACTGCCTTCGGCCCAGGGTCTGATCCTGGAGACCTGGGAGTCCCACGTTGTGCTCCCTGCATGGAGCCTGCTTCTCCCTCTGCCTGTGTCTCTGCCTCTCTCTCTCTCTCTCTCTCTCTCTCTCTCTCATAAATAAATAAAATCTTTAAAAAAAGATAAATAAACGTGATTACCTATTAAATGAAATATCTGTCTTGATAGTTAAAAGGTGAGTGTAACTATTAACATATAAGCATTTACATTTCTATGATATTAAATTTTCTTTTTCATTGAATGTTTAAAAAAATCTACAAAATTAGATACAACTATTAAAATAATGTAACATAAACATTAAGTTGAGGTTTCTACTACAGGAAACTGTAGCTGCTGACAATATTACCATTTGAAAGATTATTTTATCAGTACCATCAAACAGTACGTAGAACACTCTGTTTTATGATTGGAAATGATAAATTTCAGTAGTTTCCCAGAAACCATTTTGAGACTAATTGATAGCACTTCCATAGTTTTCAGAGCATATATTTCTTCTTCCTAATAGCATCATTTAAGGTGGTGACTGGGAATACTGCTAACTTTCTACAATGCATAGGACAGCCCTCTTGGCTAAGAATTATCCAGCCCCATGTGTTATGTTGACTCACCTAAGGTATGTGAAAGAAGTGGTATTCCTTCATTCAGTAACTGACTGAATGCTGAGAATATAGTTAGATAAGATCTGGTTTCTGACTTTTAAAAAATTATTTATTCATTAGAGAGAGACAGAGACATAGGTAGAGGGAGAAGCAGGCTCTTCGCAGGAGCTTGATGTTGGACTCAATCCCGGATCCCGAGATCTCAACCTGAGCCGAAGGCAGCTACGCAACCACTGAGCCACCCAGGCATCCCTGGTTTCTGACTTAAAAGAACTTTTCAACCTTTTCAGAGTTTAGTAGACAAAGTAAACTGAGAAACCAGCATGACAGCAGTATGGCAAATGCTAAAATAGAGTAATGCATTAGAGAGCCCACAGAGAAAGGGTATTTGAATTGGACAGTAAGTAAAGAGTTTCTCTCGGGCAAAGTTCATGTGAATTAATAAAAGTTAGTTAGCAAAACACGTATTTATCAGTCAGGAAGAGAGAAATAATCTCTAGGTATTTCAAACAAAGATAATCTAAAATAGGGGTTATGTTTACACAGCCATGAAACAGAAGAGATGAAAGTGAGGAACTCAGATGAACAATAATAGTGGGAAGATGCTCCTACCCGTAGGCTGGATGGATAAAGGAAGAGGTGGTCCTACATGAGTCCTGCCCTGGTGCCACCTGGTGGGAACTAGGACTTAGGAGGGGGGAGCTGGAGCCAGAGAGTAGAGAATAGCTGCTGGAAGTACCCCTGTGGTAGGTATTGCACACAGGGAGAAATACCCTAGCATCTACCTTCTCCTACACGCATCATCTCCCACCAGTGCTTCCTATTGACCAACTTGGCCAGAAGCCCTTTGTCAGAGGGGCCTGGGAATTGTGCTTCCCTGCAATACAGAGAGACAAAAATGGCTGGAGAAGGTCTCTTGAGAGCAAATGAGGAAATGACCCAAAGCACAGCAGAGTATGATGAAGCCTCCCTGTAAATAATTCAGCATGGCCAGAGTGAGAGGATTTTTGTGTGTGAAGCTGAAATCTGACATCTCCTCCACGTTCAGAGGTGGCAGCCAGTGACACCAGGATGAAGTGGCATGACCCCATTTGCAATTTTTGGGAAGGACACTGGCCAGCTTGCAGGTGTCAGATGTGATGGGAAGACAGGATATTTTTCAGGAGGCTCATGCAGTGTCCAGGTGGAAAGGCACTAAAGACTTGAAATAAGCAGTGGCTTGGCAGCCATACTGAGCACTGATTGTCGCGATATGGAGTAGAATCTCTTAGACTTGGTGACCAGTGAGATCCAGAAGGAAAGGAAGTGGTCTAGAATGAAGGGGCCCAAACCTGGTCCCTCTGATTCCCAGCCCCATTGTGCTTTCGCCTGTAATGGCTTGACAATGAGCACATCTCTCAGACCCGGTGGGTCTCAATGCCTTAATCTTCACAAACAGGGGTTAGATGTTCCCTCAGGCAATATTCTACAGTGCTGTGATTCAGAGATTTATGCTTTCAGATTTTGATGTATTTTGCAATGTATTCCGGTTTGTTTTCCTCCAATGTCATATTTTCTTTAATTTACATGAACAGACTACAAAAACCCCCTTGTGTGTACATTTAACCTGGTATGTATTTCTGAATTTCAAATTCAATTACTATAAATTCTTACTTAAAAATTACTGGTCGTAGTTGTTTTCAGAGAATTCTCATTATGAGTGAAAAGAAATGTTCTATTCTAAAGTTCAGACACCCGAGAATCCAGCTTGTAGACAATGGATTTCACAATATTCCCATCTAAAATTCTTCCTTGTAGTTCTGTTCATAAATCTCTCTGGCAGAACTCCCACAATTTACAAGCCTTGCTACAAAACCACTGATTGAATTGCAACCCTTGTTAGTTAATAGAGGTCAAAGTATTAGTTCTAAATAATGCTACTTGGTATGTTTCTCGGAAATTCCAGGAAAAGCCTTTTTCCGTGATTTTCAGTTTCGTT
This sequence comes from Nyctereutes procyonoides, assembly GCF_905146905.1. NCBI lineage: Eukaryota > Metazoa > Chordata > Mammalia > Carnivora > Canidae > Nyctereutes > Nyctereutes procyonoides. The sequence continues at coordinate 5,434,392 of NW_026575033.1, read as the reverse complement.
CCAAGCAGCACACAACAATCACGTTGTTCAGCAGCATGTTGAAATAGTAAGTTACTGGACTTTTAAAAAGCATGTTGCCTCAATCAGAAACTCACATCTGTGTGTATTTTACTGGATCTGTATCTTAAAATTTAAATTATAGAAAATACTTAACTTTTTAGTGTTGTAAAAATTTAAACATCTTAACATTGGAAAAATATGGTGATATATGATGAATTGTTACATTGATACAGATATTGAAACAGTTTTACATCAAGATAAATAATTTACATATATATTATTTCCACTCTCAGTCTTGTTCTGAAGGAAACATGTAAACGTATCATTATAAACATGTCTTGGTAAAGCAGTGTGGTGAGTTGCCTGTAACCTGCAGAGTTAAGGGGTCTCATTAATCTCAGGAGGATCAGGAAGGAATTCCCAAAGATGATGACACTTGGGGACAATCTCAGAGTGTTAGACTAAAGGGATGTACTACTCCTTTTTGACTACCACAGGACACTGAGCCATCCTTCCAACTATATTGTTCTACTCACTATAGGGTGACCAGTCATTCCAGTCTGCCAAGACCTTCTCTGGTTTCAGCCCTGAGAGTCCCTCCCATGTCCTAGAAAATCCCTCACACAGGGCCAACAGGGACAGCTGGTCACCCAAGTTTATTGCCTCCCAATCTAATTTAGGTTCCTGGATCTTCCTTTGCTCATTGCCAAGTTCCCATCTAGAACAGGTTATCACCTTGTCACTGTCTTGAGTTTACCACGGGGCCTATGAATTAATTGGTTGATTGATATACCTTATACATAAATGTTCTTTTGTAGGTGGCACCGGAGCACAGATGACTGAAATGGCTTTACTCAAGATTCACATGATAGTACTGAGTTTAAAACCTAGGCCTGCCTCAGTGCCAGTCACAGAACATTCAAACTGGCCAACATTAAAATCGAGTACTGCCCGGAGCACCTGGCTGGCTCCATGGGTTAAGCATCTGCCTTTGGCTGGGGTCATGATCCTGGGGTCCTGGGATGGAGCCCTGTATGGGGCTCCCTGCTCTGCAGGAAGCCTGCTTCTCCCTCTCCCTCTGCCTGCCCATGCCCCTGCTTGTGCTCTTTCTCTGTCATATAAGTAAGTAAAATCTTAAAAAAAAAAAAAAATTGAGCGCTGCTTGCACCCCTTGAGACCTCAGGGACCGCCGGACACTTTCATCTTTGGTTATGAAAGGTCTCATAGCGCCCTCTACTTGTGGTGTCTGTAAATTGTCTCCGTCCAGCCAGACTGTAAGAAAAGGGTTCCTATCTGCTCCTCTGTATCCAGTGCAAGTCATAACAAGGCCATTATTGTTACATAGTATGCCATTAGTCAGTGTCTGTGACTGGACTTGATGTTTGCATAGACCATATGCTGCCTTTCAAGATTGTGAGAAGCTGAAGCAACCACAGCCCCCTGTTCCTCCAGAGTAGGTGAGAGTAGACAGGGGGGTACTCAGTATTAGACTCATTTTACAACTGGTTATAGATTTACACCCAGCCTTAGTGCCAGGATGAGTCAAGTTTCTGCTGCTATGGCTCATTCAAAAGCAATCCACAGCTCTTCAGGTTCCTTAATTTCTCCATGAGAACATTAAGCTGCCAGAGGGCATTTGGTAGCCCCACTGGGCTTCTGAGTGATGGAATTGGGTAAGTGGACATCAGAAAGGCTCCAGGGGTCTAAGTCTATATAGCCTCTCTGGTCCCAGATGGAATCAGCCCTTTAGCTGTGACTCCCTGGGAATCTCAGGGGGCATAATGTAGGGGCAAATAAAAATGAACCCTTCACAGAACCTGGAGCGTAGAATTAGATGACACCTCTTAGTATGAGGTCACATTTTCTTCTGCCCTTGAGAGGACTAAGCTAAATTGGGACCTAACCTTAAGGTTTTTATACAACCTTTTCCTCTTCTACTTTATTTATTTAAAAAAGATTTTATTTATTCATGAGAGACAGAGAGAGAGAGAGAGAGAGAGAGAGAGGCAGAGACACAGGCAGAGGGAGAAGCAGGCTCCACGCAAGGAGCCTGATGGTAAGGACTCGGTCCCAGGACTCCAAGATTACACCCTGAGCCGAAGGCAGATGCTCAACTGCTGAGCTACCCAGGTGTCCCTCCTCTTCTGCCTTTAATACTGCCTTTGGAATAGTGGCCTTGACTGGCATAAGGACTTCTGGGATTTGACATGAGTTGGGTTATGTCATGAGGCACTGAACTTGGTGTCACACATCTGGATTTCATATCCCAGCTCTGCCTCTCTTTTTGTTCATTAGTTTAGTTCATTAGAAGTAGTAGAGAAGAGTATCAGCTTTGGAAGGGACAGCTGCAGGAACCCCTAGCACCCTCTGCCTAAGTGTCCATTTGATTATCTGTAAAATGAAAATCATTGGCCTTGCAGGTGTGTATGAGTACTCAGTGACATGCTGTTTTTAAAGCACTTAGCACAGGGGCCTGGCATGTGGTAAACACGTAGTGAGTGGTAGTCATTTATGGTTATTATCACAATCCTTCCTACCTTCCTTCATTAACTAATCATTAGTTGAGAACAGGGTGACTGGGACATTTAAGCTGGTGCACACAGGTTGAGCATGTCTTGGCCTGAAGGGCAAAAGATAAGGAGAGCAACGTCTTCACTTGGGGGAGAGCGCATGGATCACATGTGTGTGGTGTGTGGCAAGAAGAAGGTGCGACATTTGTTTAGGTTGAATTTTTGTGTTTGAATTTCTAATATTTAAGTGTTATCCTTATCTCTCTTCATTCCCCAGCCAGTAGGAATCCTGTTGACAGAGGCCTCTCACTAATGCTGTTTCCTTCACAAAGCCAGCCTCCATGCAACCCCAGTTTGTCCCTCCCACTCATGTGTCTCTGTAGGACATTGTGTCTCAGTAGAGTTTCAGGTATTCTGTAGACAGTAGGCAGCTGAGAGCGTCTTGGTCTCTACTACAGCTCCTTGCACCAGTTCTTGCCTAATACTCAGCACTCAATCTGCCTCTTAACTGTGTTAAATTTAATAAAGGTTGGTGTTTCACTGTGACGCATTTAGAAATAGGTGTTGGCGTGGGTTTTTTATTTGATAATTAATAATTACTTCTGTTTTAAAAAAAAGAGAAGACCCAGTGTTGAATGATGCATTGACCTTTGTATTCCAGCAGTTTTTCAAAAGTTTTATTTAAACAAGTTTCAGTGGATTCGAGAATTTATCTTTACATTGGATGCATGACCCATAATTCTCTTTTTTCATTTTTTAAAGGAATGTATATTTACATTCTCTTTTAATTCACTGTGTAATGAATTAAGAAGGGTAAGACTTCTAATTTAAAATAAACTGATGAGCCCGGTCATAAAGCATGCTTTTCTAAATATTAGGAATCATTAAACGATATAACAAGCAGTGTTTATGGAGGTTCCTGTGTGGGGAGAAGAATGACTAAATCCCTGCCTTGTTTTCTGCTGCAGGCGGCGGACACAGCTGAGGAGCCTGATGTGCACCGCAGGGGCGAGAGCCAGGCTGTCAGCAGCCTCGGAAATGCAGGTCTGCGCCTGGGGCCTGTGGACACCGATGTGCATGTGGGCTTGAACCCAGCTGCCCTGTGGCCACGGGCTCGCGGCCCCGGGAACATGACCACAGCTCAGAACGGCCTTGGGCAACTCGCCGCAATCCCAGGTTCTGTCTCTGATCCCAGAGACCCCAGGACGGTGACCTACCCAGCCTGTCCGAATGGAGGATGCAGCAGCAGCCACTGCGGGGAGGCGGAAGCCCAGGAGGCCAGGCTCAGCCCCGCCAAGCTCATGCGCCTCTTCTCCGTGAGCAGGAAGAGGAGCGGCACCAACCCCGAGAGGCCCCGCTCCATGGTCCTGATGGGAAACTCCTCCACCTGGAACGCTCTTGCCTCCTTTCGGAAAATGGGATCTTTCAAAAAACTGAAGTCCTCCGTCCTTCAAGGAATTCAGAACCGCGAGGGGTCAGAGGCGGCGAGGGAAGATGCCCCCGAACGGGCCCCAGGGAGGCCCATCCCCAATGGGGCCGCGGTGGCAATGCAAGCCGGCAGGTGCGCCCCCGTGGGCCCGGGGGCCGCGTCCGACTGTTCCGACCCCGAGGAGGCCGACGACGCCTTCCAGAGGAGCACGCACCGGTCCCGCAGCATCCGCCGCGCCTACGGCCTGGGCCGCCTCAGCCTCCTGGACTGCGACAGGCGCCCGGGGCCGCAGGCGGAGCCCGCCGCGCGCGAGGTCCTGGTGAAGGGCTCCGCGGACAACAGCGGCGTCTACGGGAAGAGCAAGAGCACGGACAGCCTGGACTTTCTGCAGAAGGGCTCCTTCAAAAGGAAGTCCGCGTCCCACCTCGCGGACCTCGGGGCGGCGCCGGGGAAGCCCGGGCCGCGGCGGACGCTGAGCAGCTCCTCCGCGGACACGGGGAAGTTGGGCGGGCCCGAGGGCAGGACCAAGCGCTGGAGGAGCCCGCTGCGGGCCCGGGACTGGGACCGAGTCCTGAGGCTGGTGAGCAGCGCGGCGGACGCGGCCCGGAGCCGAGAGAGCCCCCGCGCGGGGCGCCGGGCGGGCCGCGGGGCCGGGGGACGCGAGCCGGCGGCTGCAGGTGCACAGCCGGCTCCACGACGCCTACTCGCGCCGCGCGTCCACCGGCGCCGAGCGCGACTGGAGAAGGTGCGCAGGTGCGCGCGCCGCCCCCGGCTGCGGCCCGGCCGCAGGGGGCGCCCCCGGCGCGCGGGGGGATGCGGGCCCCGCGGGGTCTCCCCCGGAGGCCGCGGGCTCCGGGCCGGCAGAGGGCGGCTCGCCTAGTCCGCTTCCCCGGGACGCGGAGCACCGCGCGGCGGGCAGCCGCTTTGCCCTGGATCCCGAGCAGCCGCTCACGCCCCTGCGGCCGACCGCGCCCAAGCCCCCCGGCCCTCAGAGCCCGGGCGCCGGAGACGCCGCGCGGCCCAGCAGCCTCAGCGCGCCGTCCCTGAGTTCGGGGGACGGCGGAGAAAGGGCGGAGGGGCCTGCGCCGTCCCCGGATTCCCGGCACGCCTCGTGCGTCGGAGGCGGGGAGCACAGCGCCGGCAGCCGCGCTCAGCAGCGCCCCCACCCGGCGTTGGGTCCAGAAGAAAGGAGGGAGGAGGTAAGGGCTCGGCGGGCGGGGACCCCTCGTGGGTGACCCGCTGCGGAAGAGGCACCGGCCACAGAGGCACCGGCCACGGCACCGCCTTTGCTGGCTCCTGGAGGCCGCCGTGCGGGGGGGGGGGGGGGCAGGGGGGGTGTCCTCCCGGCCTTGACCCTCTTTCCTTCGCTGCCACAGAGGCAGCCGCCCTGTGCTGATCCGACCGCCAGCACGAGGATTCCTGTCGGGTTGCTGTCATCCTTATCTCCCTGAAACGAATCGCTCCCACATGAAATTCCTCGCGCTGCACTCGCCTCACCATCCGTTCAAGACGTATGCATCGTGGGCCAAGCGCTCGCCACATTCTGGGCGGGGAGCTTGGAGTGGAGTGGAGAGCTCTCTCCCGTGCTCTGCAGCTGATAGAGGCCCTCAAAATTTTGGTTTTTGAGACTCTTTTATCGCCCATAGATTTCCTCTCCACGGTTTAAGTCGTTTCAGTGTCCTTTCCGACAGACTACATGTAAATGCAGTTCTTTGTGTCAAAGATGCCATTATGTGTTCTGGATTTTTTATTTCCTGGGACTGAATTAGGAACAGGCAGTTTGATACCTGTCAACCCCTGAGTGATGATGATTCAAAGAGATTTTTATGATGGTTATTGTACTTATTTTTGGTAGGACATAAGCGTCTCATGAATCAAGTCAACTAATAACTGTCAAGGCTGCAGGAGCCATGTTCTTTTCATATCCTGTCAAGCATCCAGACAGCTTTACCTTCCTGTATGATTTTCACTTATTTATGAATGCATTCAGTACACGACAGAGCTGAAAGACGAGGAAATGCATCCATGTGTGTATATTGTAGTTTATTCTTCACGTACATTTCTAGAATATTTTACAGGTATAAATGGGTGCCTGCCATAGAAAATGATCCCCGAGCAACTGTTCCTTCCCACTGATCCCTGGAGATGACCTCAGTTTTGTCTTAATGTCTGTAGATGAACAATTACACAGCAGCCTTTGTGAACGTGGAAGCCAGGATAGCTTCTGGACTGTCTGTTTTGACCTTTGATTTTTAGAGAATCTTCAAAAGTAGAAAGCCTGTTGCAGATCACGTTCAGGAGACCTAAATTAGCCTGAAGTGTCCCTGAGCAGCCAGAGGAGTGAGGCTGCCTCACTTTTTGTGGATGTAAGTTTGTATGGAGACCTCAGGGCTAGCGTGTCTTCTAGAGGTCTTGTGTATTGATGACTATTAGCTCGTTTGCATATTTCCAAAGAAGCCCTGTGGAACAGTTGTAAGGACACTGGACCCGTTGCCAGCATTGGGAAGGAGTTCCAATTCTGTTAGTTTTGCTCTGTGTAAGATTGGCCAAAGCCTGAACCAGTCTGGGCTTCACTCCTTCCCTGGATGATAAGATAAAGCATAATTCCTTCTACCAGACACCCAACCTGCCCCACTGATGATTTAGAACCACAACTCCCCCCTCACCCCCAGCCCTCTGCTCCAAAGATTTGGATATGTCTAGAGGGTTCTTTATATGAAATGTGGGGATTTTATTTTTTTGTTTAATAAGATTAGTAAAAAATCACCATTAAAATGTTTTCTTCCTGAGTGCTTATTAAGTGAACATTATGCAAGAGATAATGTCCAACTTTTTGGAACTGTTTTGATCATTATTTAGTTATATCCATATATTTACTAAGTATAATATAATTATATATAGTTATACATAATTTAATAGTATATAATTTAATTTCTACCCATAAGGGATTACCAAAGATAGAAAGCAGGGCTCAGTTCATCAAGAATGCACACATGTGTATAGATGATTCTACAAATTTGCCTCAAGATGTTTATCACATTTTTAAGTTGCGTTTATTTCCTCCAGATTCTTATCAAGCATATCAAGCTTCCTCTTGTGCTTTTAAAGTAAATGTCATAAAGAAATATATGATGTTTTTGCCCAACTTGCATTTTACATATTGGTAATCTTCAGTGTTACTTAAAGACAAGTGTTTGTAAAATATAACCTGAAGCCTCCTTTTACTTTGACATTTAGAACTAAATCCAAACATAATGAAACAAATAAGACAAACAAAAAAACCTTACAAAGTGCAGGAACTACAACCTTTATGATTTAAAAGCAGTTTTTGTCTATCCTATATAGCATTACAAAAAATTAATTTCAGTGTCAATATGTTTTAATGTACAGTGTGTTTTTTTTTTTTTTATTTAATTCATTGGTGGTATGGTTCTACTTGTATGTTTTTTTTTTGAGGGAGGAGCAGGCTCCATTCAGGGAGCCCGACATGGGATTTAATCCCGGGACTCCAGGATCACACCCTGGGCCGAAGGCGGGTGCTAAACCCCTGAGCCACCGGGGCTGCCCTCTACTTGTATGTTTAAAGCTAGTTGAAGTTGTGGTTAGTGTTGAATATAAAAAAGGTTGAGATCTCTGTATATTGTATTTAAAATATTACAAAACAGTTTTCAATAAGGGAGAATAATTTTTAAATGTAGAGCCATTTATGTATAACATGTCACTCTCAAAGCGACAAAATCATCTTTGAAAAAACTTAACAGTTTAACAGGATTTTCTATTGCTGTGGAAAAAGGATGGGAAAGTGTCCCGCTGTTTTAAGCACTGTAGAAAAATCACCTGGTTGACTTTATACTTCTGCCACCTAGTGGTGAGTTTCTTCATAAGACTGAAGGACTGAAGGACTTCTGCTGAAGGACTGAAGGACTTCTGCTGAAGGACTCCCTAAAATTGTTACTTGGTTTATTTTATTTTAAAGATTTTATTCATTTATTTATTTGAGAGGGAGTGACAGAGAGCAAGTGAGCATAAGTAGGGAGAAGGGTTGAGGGGCGGAGAGCAGCCAATTCCCCACTGGGCAGGGAGCCCTACATAGGGCTTGATCCCAGGAACCTGGCTGGGATCATGACCTGAGCTCAAGGCAGATGCTTCATGGACTGAACCACTCAGGCGCCCCTGTTACTTGGTTTAAAAGTGCAATTTAGTATTTATACTTTCAGACAGTGCTTCCTGTTCTGTGATAAAGGTACAGGCACAAGCACAAGAATTTAGTGTTCTCGCTGGTTTTCCTACCAAGTCACAGAATAGCTTCATTTGGCTGAATTAGGTCACTAGGAAAGGGACCCTGTCCTTATTCATGCAGTATAGATTCAGAAGTATAGTGTTGAGATATGCTCCTAGATGAAGCTATTTTATTTTTTTTAATTTATTTTTAAAGATTGTATTTATTTTTTTAGAGTGAAAGCTTGTATGCACACATGCACCACTTGGTGGAGGAGCAGAGGGAGAAAGAATCTCAAGCCGATTTAGCGCTGAGTGGGGGAGCCCCATGCAGGGCTCAATCCCACGACCAGAGATCATGACCTGAGCCGAAATCCAGAGTTGGACACTTAACTGAATCACTCAGGCGCCTTGGAGCTCTTTTAAATGATGAAAATCCATTGTAACTCCTTGAGAGGGAGCTTTAGTCTTTTAGTAGATTTTTTTTTTTTTTTTTTTAAAGCTTGGTTGGAATCCTGGCCCTGCCATTCCAAGATAACTACCACTAAGTGAACTGCTGAGCTTCTCCAGGCCTCAGTCTTCTTAAGGGTTAGAATGTGGGATAGCTTCCTCTGTTTTTGATGTTTATAGGAACCAAGGGATTTATGCCCATGGTTCCTATAAGCACTTAGCCCAGTGTTTAACACTGGATGTTACTCTGTGATGATTACTACCTACTTACATGATTTTTCCATCCTAGATTGGCCTGATTTCTTGAAACATGGGCCATTTAAGATCAGATTTTTCCAAAACTGTTTTTTGACTATGTTATAGTCTTAAGACAGATTGTAAAGATCTTCAAACAGTTCGTTTGACTTCACATTCACTTTTTTTTTTTTTAAGCATGAGAGTTAGGTTCCAGCATGATCTACCGTTTATATGTTCATTCGCTCTTGCACCAAAGCAAATTCAGACACTCAAATTAGATGAAGCTCTTTGAGGATGTCAAGGACATTATAAAAGAGCTAAGATGTATCTAAATCCTGTGAACTATGCAGAATAGATTAAATCCCACAAAAGAGGTAAAACCATATGCTGTGGGATTTCAGAAGAGTTGTAGTTTTTACCCATCTATCAAATCAAGGAAGGTTTAATAAGGATGATTGAATCTGATTTGAAGATAAGCTGGCTACATTTTAGTTTCAGTCATCAGGTACATAGATTTTATGTGATTTGATAGAACAGGAAGTAACATAATTTGGTTTGATGTAGAGGAATGAACCAAGTTTAGATGAAATCATTAAGTCCAGATCATGGACACTCTTGAATTTAGAGTAAAGAATATGTACACTACTTCGTAGCACTACAGAGTCAAGGGTACTTTCAAGTTGGGAAGAGCCAAGCTCAGAACTGTGTTTTACGGAAGTTAATCCACCATTGGTAAAGAAGAAATTGGGAAGAAAGGTGACCAGGGGGAAGCTATCAGGGATTTATTTCCAGAGAGAGCTCAGAGATAATAAGGCTCTGAAATGTGGGGATGGAAATAGAATATATCAGGAAGAAAGGGAAAGGAGTAAATGAAACAACACATTACAAAGCCTAAGGTACCTTGTCACTCAGTATTTACCTCCCTGATATATATGCCAGAAATAGGGAAAAGAAAGAGTCAAAGGAAAAAAGCTATTCTTATTCTTAGAGATTCACATTCTAATTTGTATATTGGAATATATACAAATAATTATGTAGTGTGGTATTTCCAGTGAAGGATGTACAAAGTACCATGAAAGCACCAAAGACAGGATTATTAACTTTGGGTAAAGAGTTGCATAACTGGGGATAGACAAGTGTGTGGGGTCTTGAAGAAGATCGGGATGGGGAATGCAGTGGGCAGCAGTTGAGGAGGAGTGGCAGGGCCTTCCAGGCTAACTGGAAGAGCATGGGGGAGGGAGGAGGTCTGTAGACACAGGGACAGTCAGCCAGAAGAGTTACCTACGCCTTATTTTCCTCCCCTGTAAACTGGGGGTCGCTAGAGTACCTGCCTATCTCATGCAGTTGTTGTGAAGATAAAATGAGGTGATGCAGGTAGGGAACTCAGCACTGAGCTTTGCACATAGTAAGTTAAGTGTCCACAAAGATGCTAATCTGTGGTGCTAAGGGAACTGCACGTTGCTCACTTTAACTTTTGTACAGGGTGGTTGGGTGGAGAAGTGGGAGATAAAATTGGAAAGATAGGTCTGTACATAGTTAAGAAAGGCTTTGCTTGGAGCTTGGACTTTACCCAGCAGTCAGGAGCAAGCCAGCAAGGTGTTTACCAGGGACAACAGAAGGAGAGCAGCTACATAGAGAGGATTGGGATGGGGGCATTCCTGGGAGAGAGCATTCCTCAATAATTTAGTCCAGAGGGGATGAGATCTATACTAAAACCATGGAGACAGAGAGGAGATGTTACATTTCAAATGATTTCACAATTTATATATATATATATATACACACATATATTTTATATATAATATATATTATATATGTATATTAAAGATTTTCTTTTTTTAATTTTTTATTTATTTACGATAGAGAGAGAGAGAGAGAGAGAGACAGAGACATAGGCAGAGGGAGAAGCAGGCTCCATGCACCGGGAGCCTGACGTGGGATTCGATCCCGGGTCTCCAGGATCGCGCCCTGAGCCAAAGGCAGGCGCCAAACCGCTGTGCCACCCAGGGATCCCTAAATATTTTATTTATTTATTCATGAGAGACACAGAGGCAGAGACATAGGCAGAGGGAGAAGCAGGCTCCATGCAGAGAGCCTGATGCGGGACTCGATCCCGGGACTCCAGGATCAGGCCCTGGGGCCAAAGGCAGGTGCCAAACCACTGAGCCACCCAGGGATCCCCACAGTTTATATTTTTAATTAGCATTTGAATGTTCTGGAGGAGAGAGAAGTCAAAGATGATGGGTAATCGGGACAATCTCTTATGTTGGAATCAATAATCAAACAAGTCGTGAAAACAATGGCTCAGAGCCGAATTAGGTTATTATTCCTAGTCCTTACCACTAACATGCAGGCCCCTGGTGGGAAATCCCTTTCCTTTTCTGAGCCTCAGTTTACTTGAACACTCCAGTGCTTTAGGATCTTATCATTTTCTTCCTCAGGGACTTGTAGCTTCAAAATTGTTGGAAGCCATTGTTGGAACCCAGTCTTACAAAGTTAAAGCAATTTGAATACTTGCTTGGGAGGTTTTGTAGAATAGAATTTGTTACTACTGCACAGGGTTTCAGCTTGTGCTGTTGGCGCCCCACTCAGGGCGTTCTCCAAGTCTCTGCAGGTGCTGATTTTAGCTTGCCTGTTACCCACCGGGGTGGCCCCCACCTGAGAAACACTACTTGAGTTTTTTCCCGACTCCTAAAAAGAAGGGTATTTTGTGGCAGCACAAGGTACGATGTCACTTAAATAAAACTTCCCTCCAACTTTAGTATTGAAGTAATGGGCTAAAGTCAGGCCTATTTCCAATGTGAATTATAAATTGGGAAGTTTTACGACGACGACGACGACGATGATGATGATGATGTGATGGGTACTCAACACATCATGATAGCTCCAAGGTGATGTTTTTGGTGTGGCTGAGTCAGATATAGATACATTATACGATTTTGACTCTTTGAAGATTACTTAGGTATGACTCTTTGGCTTACTCAGGTAGCTGTTTAGGAGACTTAAACAGTTCTTCTGGAGGTTAGAAATGATTCACAGCTATTTCACAGAACCATCTGGGGAAGCAGAAATAAGAGGCCGCATATATAGAAGAAATGTAGTGACCCTAGCAAGTCTGCCCAAGGCTTTTTAGGAATTTTTTTGAAGTCTAATTTGCATAACATGAAACTCACCAGTTTTGGGTATACAGTTTGATGATTTTTAGGAAATTTATAGAGTTGTGCAGCCCCTGCCACAGTCAAACTATAGAATACTTCCATTATACCAGAAAGTTCCCCCATGCCCTGTGCAGCCATTCCTGCTCCCAGTAAAGACCTAGGCAACTGCTGAACTGCATTCTATTTCAGTTTTTTCTTTTTAAGATTTTATTTGTTTATTCATGACACACACAGAGAGAGAGAGAAGCAGAGACACAGGCAGAGGGAGAAGCAGGCTCCATGCAGGGAGCCCGACGCGGGACTCGATCCCAGGTCTCCAGGATCAGGCCCTGGGCTGAAGGTGGTGCTAAATCACTGAGCCACCCGGGCTGCCCAATTTCAGTTTTGTTGTTGATTTTTTTTTTTTTTAGGCGAATAGTTCAATGATTTGTAGTAAATTTATGGAGTTGTATGGCCATCATCACTATCTAGATTTAGAGCATTTCCATCACCCCTGAAGGAGACCTCACGTCCATTTGCAGTCACTCCCTGTTCCATCCCTGGAACCTGAGCTATTTTTTGTGTCTATAGATTATACCTTTCTGGATATGTCATTGAAATAGAATCATGTAATGTGTTGTCTTCTTTCACCTTGCATATTATTTTCAAAGTTGATTCATGGGTTGTGGCATATATCAGCACTTAATTTCTTTCTTTTTTTTTTTAAGATTTTATTTATTAGAACAAGCAAGGGGAGGGGCAGAGGGAGAGGGAGAAGCAGACTCCCCGCTGAGCAGGGAGCCAGATGCGGGGCTTGATCCCAGGACCCGGGGATCATGACCTGAGCTAAAAGCAGACACTTAACCAACTGAGCCACCTAGGTGCTCCTCACTTGATTTCTTTTCTAAGGCTGAGTAACAGGCAGTTGTATGGCTATCCCACATTTTGTTTATCCACTCATCAGTTGTGAGACATTCGAATTGTTCCCACTTTGGGGCTGTTATGAATAATGCTGCTATGAATATTTATGTACAAGTCTTATGTGGACATACATTTCCATTCTCTTGGGTAGATAAGTAGAAGGTGAGTTGCTGGGTCATATATGATTCTATGTTTAACCATCTGAGGAACTGCTACACTGTTTTCTAAAACAGTTGTCCAGGGGGATCCCTGGGTGGCACAGCGGTTTGGTGCCTGCCTTTGGCCCAGGGTGTGATCCTGGAGACCCGGGATCAAGTCCCACATCGTGCTCCCGGTGCATGGAGCCTGCTTCTCCCTCAGCCTGTGTCTCTGCCTCTCTCTCTCTCTCTCTCTCTCTCTCTCTCTCTCTCTCTGTGACTATCATAAATTAATTAATTAATTTAAAAAAAAAACCTTTAAAACAGTTGTCCATTGTAGATTCCCACCAGCAGTGATTAGGGTTCTAGTTTCTCTGCACCCTTGCCGGGACTTGGTATCACCAGTATTCTGGATTCTAGCCCTTCCAAGTGGGTATGTCATGGTGTCTCACTTTGATTTTCATTAGCATTTCCCTAATCTTAGCCATTAGCCATTCCCTTACCTTATTTAGTGAAGTGTCTATTTAGATCTTCTGCTCATACTTTTACTGCATTTTTGGTTTTGTTGAGCCATAAGATTTCTTTATACATTCTGGATACAAATCCTTAACCAGATATATGATTTGCAAATGTTTTCCCACAGTCTCTGGGCTGTCTTCATATTATTTTAATTCTAGTATAGTTAACCTACGGTGTTCTATTAGCTTCATATGTATAATACAGTGTTTCAGCAATTCTATGCATTACTCAGTGCTTATCATGATAAGTGTACTCTTAATCCCTATCACCTATTTCCTCCATACACCTCCTCTTTGTTAACCGTGAGTTCTCTATAGTTAAGAGTCTCTTTTTGGTTTGCTTCTGCCTCTCTTTTTTTACTTTGCTCATTTGTAAATGGCATATGCCTAATTTTTAGTTAAATTTTGAGTAATGTGAGGTAAATAATTTCATCCAGTTATTTTACCTTCATTTGTTGAACAGTCCACAGTTTCTACATTACAGAGAATAAAAATTTCCATACCTCATTGGGTTCTCAATTTTCCCTGACAGAGAAGCCCTAGAACCTGAATCATAGAAATTTTAATTACAGTTGGAAAGATAATTTGAAAATATATTATTTGTGCTTTTAAAAATATTTTTGTAATGGGCAGCCCAGGTGGCTCAGTGGTTTAGTGCCCCTTTCAGCCCAGGGCATGATCCTGGAGACCCGGGATCGAGTCCCACATCGGGCTCCCTGCATGGAGCCTGCTTCTCCCTCTGCCTGTGTCTCTGCCTCTCTGTGTCTCTCGTGAACAAATAAATAAAATTTAAAAAAAATATTTTTGTAATGAAGTTAACATTTTGTTACAAGGACATTTGTTATATCAGTATATTCCAAAAGTATTAGCAACCCTAGGGTGGATATTTGTTCACCATCACCCCACTTAGGGTGTTGTAAAGAGAATTAATATGCTTTCCATGCTTTCTATTAGTTGTCCTTGTCTAGTTTATGTTTAGTTTCTCCTAAGGTGTTTTTTGTTTATTTTTCTTTTTGCAGGAGAAGAACTGAAGAGAAAAAGATCTCTGGCAAAAATATTAAGTCAGGGGCACCTGGGTGGCTCAATCAGTTAAATGTCTACCTTTGGTTCAGGTCATGATCTCAAGGTCCTGGAATTGAGGCTGCATTGGGTTCTCTGTTCAGCGGGGAGTCTGCTTCTCCCTCTGTGCCCCTGCCCCACTCCTGTGAGTGCAGTCTCGTAGATAGATGATAGATAGATAGATAGATAGATAGATAGATAGATAAAATCTTAAAAAAAAAAGAAATATTATTAAGTTGTAAAATGCAGGTCATGAGCCTAAATGTGAAATAAAAACCCACCAATATTTTAAGTAATTAATTAATTAATTATTCATTCATACATACATACATACATACTATGAACTGGGGGAGCAGCAGAGGAAGAGGGAGAGAGAATCTCAAGCAGACTCTGTGCCAAGTGCAGAGCCGGATATGGATCTCATGACCCTGAGATCATGACCTGAGCCAAAATCAACAGTTGGATGCCTAACTGACTGAGTCACCCAGGTGCTCCTAGTAGCTTTTTATTTTAACAATCAAGTCAACATTTTCTGTCTTTTTAAAAGAAATTTCCATGGAATGTTTCAAAATATTTCTGATTGGATGTTTAATATCTGCCAGGCTACTGAACTTTATAAATTTAAAAAGCCACTTCTAAAATTATTTTGTAAAAATGTAAAATCTAAAGAATAGTGTAGTATACATATAATCATGTAATCCTTGAACTTTATAAAGTGGCTCATTTCTAGAACAGTTTTTCTGTAGTGAAATATCAAGTAGGATTTTCCCACTAAAAAAAAAAGCGGAGGGGTGCCTGGGTGACTCAGTTGGTTAAGTGACAGGCTCTTGATTTCTGCTTAATTCCTTCTAGGAATTAAGTTCCTAGGCTCTTGTAGATGTTAAGTATCCTGTTTTTTAGGTTTGCGCATTTCTCTTCCAGATCTACCCGTTAACTCTTGATTTAGGAAAGAGAGTTATTCCTGAAAAAGTTAAAGGTAACCTGTAATCCTATTTTTCTCTTCGAACTCTGTATCAATTGGATATGAATTTTTACAGAATACAAACAAAAATTCCTTTTGGCAAAATAGTGAAATGAAACCTTTTCAAGCAGTAACCTCTCAAATTTGTATGACACTTTTGCAGCTAATAAAAGTCCTTCACATAATATTGTTGCATTTGATTCTGGCAGCCACCCTGTGAAATAGGCCAGCATTGTTATATTTGCTTTAAAAGGTGGGTAAACTGAGGCTTAGAAAGGTTGCAGGACCCTCCTCCAGCTGCTGAATGGCAACTGGGCCCAGAGCTGGTCTTAGAATGGGGAAGAACGCCCAGAAACACCACCTGCATGACAGCTGACACGTAGACTTCAGTTCTAGCCATTTGCTGGTTTCCTGATCTTTGGTGGAATCTCATAATCTCTCTCTCTCTTTCTCTTTCTTTCTTTCTTTTTTTCTTTCTCTCTTTCTCTCCTTTCTTTCTTTCTTTCTTTCTTTCTTTCTTTCTTTCTTTCTGTCATAGCCTTTCTTATCTTTAAAATGGAAGTGTAAATATCTGCTGCAGAGGGTGTTCTAATTAAATGAGATGGAATTGGTAAATGCTGGCATCATAGTCCTTTGATAAATTTCCTTTCTATTTTCTCTTTTGACTCCAAGACTCATGTTCTTTCCACTGAGCATGAGCCACTTCCTGACACTGCTGGTCTTTCCCAAATCAGATTCCTTCCTCTTGATTCTTTTATGTGGTTTTTTGGCTACTTGGGATGGGCTCAGCAGCTCAACAAAGGGGCGTCAGTCCCTTTTCTGACAACTTTTGGTAGTTTCCTTGATGACACAAGAGTGAAGAAAGCCCCTTGGACAGTAGGACTGGTGTGACTCCAGGTCCCTAGTGTGGCATTTCTTCTAGATCAGCACCCACAGGTGGAGAGGTAGGCATGGAGCCTTAAATATGGTTTGTGACGAAGGTCAGTCATTACAGCCTCATTCTCTCATGTATGGTATGAATTTTTACCTATTTACTTACAGCAAGGTTCTGTTGTACACTTCGCTTTATGTTTTTACTCCTTTTGTGATATAAATTATTCATCTCTAATTCTTTCACTGCCAGGCTTTGAATTAAACATTTTCAAGATATTTTGCTTGAGTGCATGTTCTCATATGTTCTCATATCCCTCAGAAATAAAGAAAGGAACACCACTGGTGCTGTCTGTAGGTCTTGCCTTACGTGACAGTACTATACAGACAGGCTGGGCTACTTTTTTTTTTAGAATTTATTTATTTTAGAGAGAGTGTGTGTGCAGGTGGAGGAGGAGGGAAGAGAGAGGGAAAGCAGACTCCGTGCTTAGGAGGGAGCCCAACGCCGGGCTCCATCTCTGATCTCACGATCTTAGGATTGCTGGGATCACAACCTGAGCCAAAACCGAGAGTTGGACCCTCAACTGACTGCACCATCTAGGGGCCCCAGGCTGAGCCATTCTTGATGGAAGCATTCTTGGTGAAAAGCAGCTTTAATTTAGGGTCAGTGTTTTCTTGATAGGTTCATTTGCCGGACCCTTGTACTTTTCACGGAGAGTGACACAGTCCGTTGTCAGTGATTGCTGCTGGAAGAAAGAAAATCCTCATGAAGTCATTACTTTCTCTGACTCTTCTGGGTTCTTTTTTCCAACTTCCCATCACTGTGCCCTCTTTGTTCATTGCTTCTTCATCTTATCCCTTTCTCCTGCCAATACAGTAATGCTTCAAACTTAAACTGAAATACAGAAAAGAGATTTTTTTAGAGGTTCTAAATCTTTCTGTTTACATTCTGTTGCCAGCAGTGGACACTTACTTGTTGGAAAAGATTCCATTACCATGTACTTCACATATCTGAAACTTCAGAACAGGGTTATTAATAATAAGGGAAGGAAAATTGCAGCTAGTCTATTTTCAGGGTGGGCTATATTCAAGTAGGTTATGAAAGAGACAGGAATGGATGGTTGTGTCCTGATCTAAAACATGGGTATTGATTTTAAAATATTTAGTTATAATAAGCAATACCTTAAATCAAGCTCATTTTTACAAAATCATCCATAAATATAGGGAGGGAACAGCTTCCTTGCCACCTAGAACTGTCCATTGATTTGCTCATTTGTCTATCCACCAACTTAGCCATTCATCTCTTTCCACATGTGAGAAGCATTTTTAATTCCCTATTTCTCAGGCTCCAGTGTAGACTATGAGGACACTACCATAATATTGGGAGTTTGGAAAGAATAGTAGTAGCTGCTTTTGTGTGATGCTGAGTCAAATAAATGCTATGTAAACATTGTGGTGGTTTTAATAGAGTCACAGAAAGGACCAAAGTGCTCAGAGCCCAGGGGAGTTTAAGAAGTTTTTCTACAGCAATATTTCAAATGAGTTTTGAAGGATAAATTTTATAGATTGACAAAGGCAAAAAGATAATCCTAGAAAGAGCAACATTTACTTCATTTGCAATTACATAAAGTAAATAAATATGTAGTAAATGGTGAATCATTCGATATGGGCTGGAGAATAATTGTATCTGAAGACAGAGCTGGAGAGATCTTGGATAAGATTTTGAATGACCTCGGGTTTGTTCTATCTAGGTAATAGCCATCTAGAATTAGATGTGTGTTTCAGTAGTATAGAGTAGGTTGGTGACAGAAACAAACTGGGCAACTATTGGAATACTTCCTTAAGAAACAATGGAGCAGAGTCCTCCTGAGATTGAATGATTGACAGAACATGGTGATTGGGTGGCTTTGGCTTATGAAGGTCGGGAACAAATCGAGAATACTGAATGTGGGATATATTGGATGTCCTTCACTAATATGAAAATAGTTTGGGAAGAGAGATGATTCATGAAGTTGCCATTCTGCATTCTAATCCAGAAACCCTTAATTTTCTTGATTCTAAAAGCATTTGGAGCCATTGATTTGAGTGTTTGTGCTGTCATCCATGACTTGAAATGCTTGTGATTCCTCGAACAGACACCTCTGTCTTCTTCCAGTAGAGAATCAACTGGTACTTCCTTCTCTGCTGCCCATTCTTCTTTCCCCTCTCCTCCTAATTAATTCCTTCTACCTTCTTTGTACAACGAAGGTCAAAACAGCATTAAGAAAAAAAACCTTTGCTCTTCAAAAGGGTTCAGAAAGACAGTGGATTTTTGATATATTCAAATCTAAAACACGGTTCATGATTTTAGAATATTTAGTTATCCTCAGTAAACTTGGAAAAGAAGAAAGTAAGTTCATTTTTATAAAATAACGCTTTTTATAAATTGAAGAAAGTTTAAGTAGACCTCTGGTACTCGTCATCATGTGTTTCAGAGATAAAATACATATTAAAATGTCGAGATAGAATTGTTATATACATTTATTTTATAATATGGTTTTTATTTTTTATTATTTTTATTTTTTAAAAAGATTTTCTTTATTTATTCATGAGAGAGACACAAAGAGAGAGAGGCAGAGACACAGAAGGAGAAGCAGGCTCCACGCAGAGAGCCTGACGTGGGACTCGATCCGGGGTCTCCAGGATCACACTCTGGGCTGAAGGCAGGCGCCAAACCGCTGAGCCACCCGGGCTGCCCATATAATGGTTTTTAAATGTGTCTTTACTCTTAATGTGTCTAGGCATAAATTGCAACCTACAATTCTGTTATTTTCTCTGCTTGTGTGCCAAACCTAGGATTGTGTTGCTGTTGATTTGGAGATGGTAGGATGGTTTGGGTTTGTTTTTTTTTGTTTTTTGTTTTTTGTTTGTTTTTTTTTAGATAAGCCCCCAAAATGGAATTCCCCTAAGTGATTATTATGAAGGCCAGGGGAGGAAAGCTCATCACTGGCCCTGTGTTTGCCCAGGGTCAGTGGTAACCCTCCTTCTACAATGTAAGGGAGATGGGTTAGGAGCACAGGGCATGGTCAGGGGGGCCAGGATGGGGTTCATCACAATCATACAGACTTCATTTCTTTATTTTAAATAAGTGAGGATGAGCTCAGCTGCACCGCTTTCTCAGTATAGTGTAACAAGTCAACAGTGTTGAAAATGTTCATAGTTATTTAAGTGCCTTTTTATGTTTATAGAACTGGGCTAAGAGTGTTGAGTTAAATTGTATTCTCCATGAACTTCAAATATTTGCATTTTTTAAAAATTAACTATTCTGCTTATAAAACAAATGGTAGGTTCACTAAGTGTGTTTTAAGTATATTTTATCATCAGTTTTACACATGCAAGGGCAATTGAAGTCCACTATATTCCCCTTTTACTTCAAGAGCCTCAAGCATGAATATATTTTTAAATATTTTTCATACTGTGTCATATTTTTTTTTAGCAAATGGCCTATCTATTCCCTGAACCCCAAGGACAAGGTCATAGCTTTTCAGATCATAATAGTTCCTTTCTTCTCTCTTTTCCTTTAACTTTTAAGAGTTACATCAAAATTACCAGTGTGTGTATAATCTCATTTGATAATAATCAGAACAGTTTTTGGTTAGTCATTTGCTATCAGAATTTCAACAATCCCTAAGGTTCTTAGAAGTTGAAACTTTGTATCTTTAAGATGTAGTATGTTGGTAAGCATGTCACCCAGCATTAGTATGTTCTGCTGCCTCTAGCCATGGAAGGAAACCCTTGGTAAATGGGTTTCCATTTCTCTTCTGTTTCTCGTAGAGACCTGGGCTAAGTCCAAATCTGGGGTCTGAGAAGGGGGAGCGACAAGTTTATGATGGTGTCTGTCCCTTCCGAGGATGGTCCTTGAACTAGAATGGAGCAAGGTTGAACATGCATGATTTCCTGAGGTGGCTGTTAGTTAAGTGAGGGGTGTTTGGCCATTAACTTAGTTCAGACCAAGTCAGAGGCTCCCTTTCTCTTCTTGCTTGGACAATTTTAGAAGTACCTCCACCTGACTATTCCTTCACTAGCTTAAGTGTGGTAGGAGAAGGCGTGTGAACCCCTGGAAAGTTAGGAGGAGGGAGAATTAGAATGGTTGTAGAATGGTTGGGTGGTAGGTGGTCCACTTCTGGAATGCCTCTCCTTGTGCCACTGCAGTTTCCACACACAGACACACACACACACCATCAAGGTGTATAAAAGAAAAGGCAGCTTTGTAGAAAGAAAAATGATTCCACCCACTTGTTCTAAAAATTAAAGATAAGAAACCAAACATGATTCAGTAAGTTAAACAAAATCAACTGTATTTGCAGTTCCATATGTGACCAGTTGAAGGGAAATGTTCCACTGTGGCGTGGCGCCTAGAGCAAGAGGGAAGGTGAGAGATGATGCGGAACGGGGGAGGAAGCAGTAGAGAGGAAGAGCCGGGGAAGATGTACATACATATGCCTACACCCATGAGTGAGGACCCACAAACAGCCCAGAGAATTCACTAAAGGGGAAGCATAAACCGGAAGTGGAGAGATGTAAAAGAGATAAGCAGGCAGAGGCTCTTTGTGGAGCAACGTGTTGAGGTCTAGTATTTGTGGAAGTTGCTGCTCTAGCTTTTTGCAATAAACCATATTGCCTTTTTCTTTTGTACATCTACAAATGGGGGGACATCATGTCTGGTGCTGCCCTTTCAAAGATGAAATTAAGTACCTGATCTCTCTCATATTCTCTTTAATTAAATCCATTGCCTTCTCATGACTAGGTTCTCATCTCCAAAATGGGTGTAATAATGCCTTCTTTACATACCTGAAAATATGATTTTAGGTAGATTATAAATGCAAGTTGATGACAATTTAAGATTTCTAAGTAACTAAGAGTATCTTTTTGGTGTTAAAGTAACAAAAAAAGACAAAAATGTCATCAATGCTCAAGCTTTCATCTTTCTAAATATATAAACATTTTTTGCTCTTACTTTTAACTCCTTAAAATGTAGTAGTTGATCTGGGATCTTATGAATTCCCTCCCTCACTTAAAATTCTAGGACATGGGATCCCTGGGTGGCACAGCGGTTTGGCGCCTGCCTTTGGCCCAGGGCACGATCCTGGAGACCCAGGATCGAATCCCACGTCGGGCTCCTGGTGCATGGAGCCTGCTTCTCCCTCTGCCTGTGTCTCTGCCTCTCTCTCTCTCTCTCACTGTGTGCCTATCATAAATAAATAAAAATTAAAAAAATAAAAATAAAAATAAATAAAATTCTAGGACATGTATTTATGACCCACCCCATCCCAAGTACTCTACAATTCAGATTTAAAAAAAAAAATCACACTTAATAAAAGGGCTTAGGTCTTTTTGATTATGACACATTAATTTTCATTAAAGGGAAATTAGAGACATATAGCTTTAAATAGTGAGGTGCATTTTTTAAAGCTTTATAATGTGTAAGGCCTAAAATTTCATTTTTCTAGAGTTAGAGCACAGAACTGGTACCATAGACTAGTTTTAAGTGAAGCTGTCTACTGGGAGTTTTGAACTTCCACTCATCTGAGGATTTTGTCAACAGAAATGGATGAGTGGGACTTTATTTTACCTTGTAGGTAAAAGGTAGCATTTCCTTTGATTATGAATGTAGGCAACAAGCCAGAGCAGTTTTATCAACACCTGTGATTTTGTCACCCATAGAAGTCACAGATCTTTTTTACATTTTACAATAGTTTTTGCTGGTATCTTAAAATCTCTTATATTTATCAGTGCTTCAAAAGAATTAGCAATAGGTCTAGGTTCCACTAGATGCATGTTCCACTAGACCTATTGCTAGTCTTCTCAATTTATGTGTTTTATATATATTGTTTCAGTTCTTTTAATATTTTGATCATAATCTGATTATAATTTTATCTATTTTATGTATTTAAGATAGTGATTTGGAGAAGGGGTCGAGTCGCTAGCTTTCCCCAACTGGCAGGAGTACCTACAGAGCCTCTCTTCCTGTCATTTCCTTCCCTCACCCCCACCCAAGCAGCTCTACAGCTAAAGGCCGGAGGACCTACCAGATTCCATCTTCTTTCTGTAAAAGTGTATGCCAAGGATTCAGGCCTGCAGAGCGGAAGGGACAGAGATTTTGAAATCAGACAGACCGAGTTATTAGGTGGGACTCTTTCTTTCAGCTCTCCTAACAGGAGCAAGTAATTGCCCTAGTGTCTAAGTGGGTAAAATGTCATAAATAGTTAGCTACTTCCCAGGGTGATGGTGAGGATTAGGTAGGGTATCCCGTGCCTGCTGCCTGCTGTAGTTCTGGCACATATGGACGTTCAGAAGCCACAGCTCTGATTATTATCATTATTGCTGACCCCTTGCAACATGAGATGTTGAGATGTGTTCTTGTCTCACCTCCAGTTCTGTGACTGTACCTGAATTCCTGATGGTGTTCAGGATGCTGAGAATCTGTGAAAGTGTGAGAGCCTTGCTTATTGTATCAGTATGCATCTTGAGAATATCTTTGGCTCATCCAGTGTAAAAGCTCTGCTTTAGTTAATTTTTTTTCTCATCTTCACAAAGCACCTTAATTTCCCTGCTTATAGTATTTTCTCCTGAATTACTTTGCTATATGAGTTTCCTAGGGCTACTGTAACAGATTTCCACCAACTAGGCAGCTCAAAACAGGAGGATTTACTCTCGTTGTAGAGGCCAGAAGTCTAGCCTCTAGCAGCACAAGCGTTTCCTGGCAGTGCTTGGGGTTTCTTGGCTTAGAGATTTACCCCTCTGATCTCTGCCTCTGCTCTCATATGACTCTTTACTTTTGTCTTTGTGTCTAAATTTCCCTCTTTTTCTAAGGACATCATCCATTGGATTAGGACTCCCCTAATTTAGCATGACTTCATCTTAACTTGATCGCATCTATAGACTGTATTTCCAAATAAGATCATTTTCATAGGTCCTAGGGGTTAGGGCTTCAACAATACCTTTTAGAGGGGCATAATTCAAGCCATAGCTCTTGATATTTGATCCTCTATACTTAGACTAAGCTTCTGAATGGATATATGTGACATCCTGGCTTTTTGTCAAGTCTTTTTTCCTCAGTTAATAACTTACTCTCACTGTTGTTTCAAAAAATGTTTTGAAGTGTCTCACTGGAGGTAATTAGACCTATCTTGGCTTTTTACTTTGCGAAGCAAAGAAAGAAATCTTGTAGAGGAAGAAAAAAATTCAGGATTCCTGACTAGGGAAAGTACTCTAAAACTATACAGAGAAGCGAGAGTTAAAAGGGCAGCCACTCCACTGCAAAGTTTGTTTACAAAAGTTTGTGACTTGGGTGTGAATTGGCCAATTAAGCTTAGAGCCCTGGACTGGTCTGAAGCCCAAACTGGTGGATTGTGAGGAGAAGCGTCAGCAGACATAGCTCTGGCATGGCCACTTACACCCTCACTGTCCTGTTTTAAAGGCGAGAAAGAATATCAGAGAGAATGGATATGGTCAACTGCTTGTTCCTTCAGTGTATCTGTGGGCCACCACTACCTGTATCAGAGTCCCGGGTAGGTCATAACTTGTGGAGAGTGGTGGTGGTGGTGGTGGTGGTGGTGGTGGTGGTGGTGGTGGTAGGTGTTTGTAGTTCAGATATAATCACAGTCAAGCTCTGTTCCCTGGAATGAACCTCTGTCATATTTCGAAGTACATAAACTTTGCCAAAGGAAGGTTCAGTTTTAGAATACGCATCAATTCTCATTTATTTTACTAGGAATCTAAGTCTCTTCTGGCTAAGGATCACTGTCTTTCCTTTTTTCTCTTTTGCTAGGAGTAAAGTGGACATTTCAATTGTATATATTATTCTGTTAACTAATTTTTGCAATTCCTAGAACATTCAGTACCACTTAGAAAGGCTGTTTTCTCCTTTTGTTCTTTGGTGGGACTCTATAAATAGTTCTAGGAGGATTATAGTGGGTTCTTATGTGTACCCCCTGGTGGGAATAGTAGCTGACATTCGAGGTATGACGTGTTAAAGAAATCATCCTGTGCACGTCTCCTGCCCTCTGATTTCCTGCTTTGAGAATACCTGCCTTTATGTAGCCTCCTCACTTCCTGGAGTATGTTTTGGTCTTAGAAGGATTTCTTACCTGAACAACTAAGACAGCCTCCTGTCTTCCTACACCCATTTCCTTATTTTCCTGTCTGCATCAGCAAGGCTTTAGTGAGGCATGCTGCATGTTGCATTACGTGCAAGAAAACAAAACAAAACAAAACAAAAAAAAACCACCCGAAAAAACAACAAAAACAAAAAGCAACAACCCAAAGAACAACAACAACAAAAAGCTGCACATAGATTTGTTACCAGTTAGACTACTGCCTGTAATTTTGTCTTGCTTCTGTTTTTCTAACACCTTGTTTCTGAACCGTCTTATCACAGGTTGATAATATAAATGGACCTATTCTTGACTGCTTAAATTGTGCCATTTGGTTTAATAATAACTTGTTTTTCATATGTCATCAAAAAATATTAATGTTTTCTTGATTTCTCGTGTTTTCCCATGGTGGTGTTAGAGAGGAGAGACTTTTCCTCCACCCTCTTAGGCTTAGTACATGGGGGTGTATAGAATTGAACTGCCAAAAGGCAGATTAGAAGAGAAAAGACAGGTTTTTATTCCTGTAAGTAAGTGGGAGTTTACAGGAAAAAGTGACTCCAGGAAGTGATAAGAATTGGGGGCATTTGTATTTCTTACTAGAGGAAGGGGAGGTGGAGAAGACTTGGGAAACCCAATAATTTAGGAAAGATAAATGGGCCTGTGGAAGAGCAGATGGGAGGTCTGATAGTTTTGTGGCAACGTCTGCTGAGGCCAGGTCTTCTCTTCTCAACTGATAAGAGTCAAATCTTCCCTCATTGGAAGAAAGAAAATCCTATCTCATGATAGTGGATTTATGACAATTGAGTTCTTTTGGGAAGCTCTGGCTTCAGGCAAATAAGGGAGTTCAGAAGAAAAAAAAAAGTCTATTCTTGAATACCTTGAGCTCAGAAGAGTTTTTATGCTATGGTGGTGTATTCTAGACCTCTCAGTGGTGACATGGTTTGAACTTCATGTTCTGACTCCATGCAGTCAGAATCCACAGACAGCAAGGTAAGTGGTGATTGCCAGAACTTACTTGCTTTTGAGCAGAGGTGACTTGGTACAGTGGGGAAATTTTGTGGTATCTTGGGAACAGAAATTATAAGACCCACGTTCAGTGTCTGTCTTACTGTGTGGCCGTAGGCAAGTCCCTTCCTTTCTAGAAGTTTGGTTTTCCTAATTTGAAAAATGATGGCAGTGCAGTAGAGCATCTGTAAATTCCTTTCTGCTTTCTTTGATCTTCATCAGATTTTTCATAGTGCAGTGGATCCTTGAACAACATAGGTTTGAACTGTGCAGGTCCACTTACATGCAGATTTTTAAAAATTATTTATAAATACAGTACAATGCTGGAAATGTATTTTCCTTATGATTTTTTGATAACATCTTTTTTTTAGCTTATAGTATTATAAAAACACAGTTTATACTATGTATAACATACCAAATATGTGTTGATTGTTATTGGTAAGACTTCCAGCCAACAGTAGATCATTAGTAAAGTTTGAGGGAAGCCAAAAGTTACATGCAGATTTTTGACTGTGCCAGGGGCAGCACTTCTAACTCCTGTGTTGCTTAGATGTCAACTGTGTATGATCTTAGGGACCTCCGAGGCACGTGGGATTGAAAATTACAGGAACCATATTTGAGGTCTCGATTGCCACTGTTGGGCGAGCAGCATGATCTTTTGGGCCTGTCCTGGGGGCAGTGCCGGGCTGCCTGGGGCAGTTCTGCAGGCTGTCTGCAGGTCTGCCCTGCCCTCGAGAGACATCTCTGTTCTTGTTCTCTTCCCTGGGTTCTGGTCTGTTTTTATTTTTTATTTTATTTTTAAATAATAACCAGAGATGGGAGAAATTGGAGGTGCCCAGGCTCACAGGCATGTGCTTCCTGTAGAACTATGTAGCAGCCTTCCTCTGAACCCAGACTTTGAGGGGTATGCTGACATAGAGGTTATCTGGCAGGCAGGGCTGAA
Organism: Nyctereutes procyonoides; assembly: GCF_905146905.1. NCBI lineage: Eukaryota > Metazoa > Chordata > Mammalia > Carnivora > Canidae > Nyctereutes > Nyctereutes procyonoides. The sequence goes on along the minus strand of NW_026575033.1, from coordinate 5,407,862 downwards.
TCTGGGCATGCTTATTCTACACACTGCTTTTTAAGAGCAATAATTAACTGTGGCTGATAAGGGCTATCTTACTTATCATTGTTACAGCATTTCATCCACACAAGGACCCATTATTTATTCCCCAGTGAAGAGCTACAGAACTGAATCCTCAGACCTTAAGTAACTGGCCTGAGGTTACAAAGCTAGGTAGTGGCCCAGGCTGATTTACACAGAAGGCTATCCATTTCCGACCTCATGGTTTTTTGCTGGTACACTGCATGTCTCTGAAAACAGTATTTGAATAGTTTGAAAGTGTTGCCTAGTTTAGGACTACAGACTTGCCAGCTGTGGGATTGTCTAGTCCTGAAAGGTCAGTTGTTCCTTGTCCTGGTCACACAGCTAGTTAGTAGCCTGATCTAGTTCTTGGAATCCTAGTTCAGTGCTCTACCCAAAAGACCCAAGTCCTTGAGTGTCAGGCGCTAACAGCCCAGACTTACTTTTATTAAAGCACATCCTATTTTTAAAGATTATTGCAAGAAAATACCTTAGAGCAGCAGTGTAAGGTATTACACATTCATTTCTCCTTTTGGAGTTCTGCATTTCCCCATGCTGTTGTTATGTGTGTTTTTGGGCGACACTGTAGTTCCTTCTTTCTAGGAACTCGCAATGGAACTGATTTCCTTAATAGCTTTTATCATAGGCCATCACTGGTCACCATACATCACTATTTAGATTATGGTTTTAATTCAGCCTCCAATTAAAGATGATTTGCATATTTTAATGCACAGTGCAGTTATGTCTTCCTGTTAGACAAATAACTTTTTAAAACAAACAAGTACATCAAGAAGGCCTTAAGGCAGGGCCGAAGAGGCTGGGAGGGGAGTGTATGGCTTGTTCTCTTTCAATACCTTCCTGGATCTTGGTGCTCACCTAACTTGTTCACATTTGAAAAGGTCATGACAGAGGAATCCTGGAGGCGGGGCTCATCCCGAGATGAAGAAAGGACAGAGTCTCAGAGGATCACCAGGAGGAAATGGGGTTCTGGGAGAAGATCAAGGCCCCGACCACTCTCTGACTATGGCCAGCTGGCCCACCGAAGTCTGTCTATTCCTGAAGATTCAATTGCTGTAGACCCCCAGAAAGAGGACACCTCGGAGGGGGACCACCAGCCAAACACGGCCCCCACAGTCCCTGCAGACCAGAACCCTGCCGTGGGCTGCCCCAGAGGAAGCCGGAGAAGACGCCCCATCTCTGTGATAGGCGGGGTCAGCTTCTATGGGAACGGCCAGACAGAGGAAATAGAGAGTCTTCTAGCCCAAGTAAGATCTGGTGTGCTTCTACCAAAGCAAACCAAGTCCTCCAGCTTCCTGGCCTTTGTTCTCCTCTGTAAACTAAACAGGCCGCTGCTTTTCTTTCTTCTCTCTGCCTCAAGGACGACAGACTCCCAACCTTTCTTCCTGACTTTGAAAGCACGCATGAATTAAACTAACCGTCTGACGTGTGGATGCCTTTTACTAATCTTCTGTCTTTCCTGGAATCTCAAACAGTATGTGAAACTGGTTTGCTGTTTGTTCTAAATCACCTGAGATCTTAATAAGGAAAAAGTAGCAGTGCACATTTAGTGAGCTTCCTGAAAGAAGTTCTTGAAAGAGAAAGTGTCCTCCAATGTTAAAATGTAAAGATAAGAAGAAAATAAGAAATCGGTTCTTTAGGAGCTAAGGAAATCCTTTTCCTACCATTTTTTAACTCTTTACATTCAAGTTGCTGCTTTGCAACTGCTTTACCAATAGATTAAAAATCTTTATCTTTATCCCTTAGTAATTCAACAAATACTTACAGTTACCCAAAGAACACTTTGAGTCTACAAAGCATTTAAATAAAGGCCCTGTTCAGGAGGAGTGTATGCTAATGGTGAGACCCAGCCATAGTCAGGGGTTCCCAGAATATATACTGGCTGATATATTTACTCATATATATATATATATATATATATATATATATATGTATATAAATATATATATATTTATATATATATATGATGATATATTTACTCATATACTAATATGAGTAAGTGCCCAGTTTCACTTTTTGAGCTTGCTAGCTGATATCTTAAGTGACTCATAATATTCTCTTAAAGGGGAAAATCTATGTTAGTATTGGATTTTATATTTACATTCTCCCCGTAGAGCCCAGCCTGATGCCTTGTTTATAGGAAGTGCTTAAATACCTCTTGTTTAATAGAGTTCAATTGAATTGTATTCTTAAGATAAAAAATTAAATGGAAGAATACCGTGAACTTTTTGTGGTATTGAGATGAGCTATATGCTAGGAAATAATTCTGAACCAAAGCAAACTGTAATCTGTTTTAACTTAAAACACAGTGTGGGGAAAATTGAAAGCACTTCGAAATCATTTCACTTTGGAGCATCAAGAAGGAATGTGGTAAGATAACTTTATGTACTGTAAGCTCATTTAGGGAATTGGGTGGAAAATACTAAGAAAACCTAAGGAAAGCATAAACCAACCTGACCTTCGCTGTATAGAGATGGTTCACATGGGGAAATCAACAGGGTACATAGGTGATTCTAAACAGACCTGGGTAAATTCATGGAAAACCAACTCTTCTTTTAAACAAAGCTTATTTGTCATGATAGTTTAGGTAAGGAACATTTGTATTCCACAAACACGTACCTAGTGCCTGCATGTGGATGTCCCTGATGGGTGTGCCAGTCCGAGGCTGTCATCCACGACTGGGTCTTTGGCACCGTGTACTTCCCCTCGAGGCGGCTGCCGGGAGCACATCTTCTTACCCTTCTGCCTCTGCATCTGTGTGAGAAAGCCACCACTTCCTAAATCTGCTTTTCTTCTTCTTGGACACGTTGCTTTTACTAGAGTATTACCCTTTGGTATGTTACTGACAAATAAGATGAAATGTGTGCTGTGAGGTAAGAGCTCTTGAGTCGATACTGGTTTTCTAAAATCTTGGAATAATTCATCACAACTGAGCCCCAATGCAGCCTGAAGCTCTTGCCACGATTTGGAGAAAGTGTTTCACATGTGTGAGTGGCTTGGAGGTGACGGCGCCGACCTGCTCACTGCTGTGCGTGTGAAGAGCTTTGCAGGAGGTGCCACTTCCTGGCATCCCCTCACAGCGTTCTGCTTTCCTTTTGTAGCCGGCAGCCAGGCCTCCCGTGCCAGCTCACCAGGTGCTGCCCTACAAGGCGGTTTCGGCCCGCTTGCGGCCCTTCACCTTTTCCCAGAGCACCCCCATTGGGCTGGACCGCGTGGGACGCCGGCGGCAGATGCGAGCATCCAATGGTGAGTTTCTCAGGCCCACCCTGTTCAGGGGTCCCTTTTTAGAAACTGCTGTGGAGTCCTCTGGTGGACTGTTTTCAGTGAAACAAATGTGCCCATTCGAATGGGCACCTCTCCACTGCCTCTGGGCCCGGTTGTTATTCAGCTCGGAGTGAGGAGGGCTTACCTCAGGGTCTTCTCATGCAGGTGTGGGGGTGTCGTCAGCTCTTCCGGGCTCTGTGTCATCACAGTGACCCCACTTGAGAAGTTTGCTCCCCTCATCTGTGTATCTAAGGTGGAGAGCTAAGAATGGAGTCCCAGGCATATGTCTGAACCTTTCTGAAGCGCTTTCTGGGTGTTTGAGATTTGCAGATGCTGTTTTGAACACCAAAGAAAAGTTTGTCTAATACAGGAGTTAATATGCTGTCACAGTACTTGTCCAGTAAATGCTTGTTGATTTGAATTAATAACCGCATGTTTTCGGAATGATGTTTACATTCTTAAAAAATAAAATCTTCCCCTCTGCCAATATTCATGTCAGGACCAATCAGCTGGTCAGATAATGAATGGCATGGACCAGAGTAACAAGAGCCAACATTTATTGAAGACTTTCCGTGTGGCAGACTGCCCCATGTGCTCCGATGTATTAGCCTATTTGATCTTCGTTAACTACCTGCCATGTTAGATGCTATTATTCTCGTTTTTACAGATGAAAAAGCCCAGGTATATATGGGTCACCTGCCTTAGGTCACTTAGGAGGGGGCAGAAATGAGATTTGAGTCTATAAATAGAACTTTTAATACTAAGTGGTTCATTTTTAACCACTGAACTATGCTGCCTCTTGAAAGAGGTGCAGCCGACCCTAATGATTATAGCTGCAATGGCAGTTTCCTGTCTTACTTTTAGAAATGAATATCATGTGGTGAACATGAGAGTAAGAGCTGGACATTAGGAAGCCTGGCTGCTGGCTGCAGCAGCACCACCATCTCGCTGTGTGGGCACATCCTGCGTGTGATGGTGGCAACGGAAGTTGTAAGATGGGGTGAGGTTTAAACAGACTTGAAGAAGGTGAGGGTGTCACTTGAAGAACTGAAATTCCGGGGAGGGAAGGAGGGAGGCAGGGAAAAGATGGGTCAAGGAAGGGAAAGAGAGCAAGGAGGTATGGACTCCCTGGCCAAGGAAGACATTTCTAAGGACAGGCAAAGAGGATGTGACTGGTGACCAAAAATGGGGACAAGAAGGTCTCTGATGGATTCTGACACAGAAATCGTTGAGGACCGTGTTACCCTGGGTGGTGAGAGGTCAGGGAGTTGGTGAATGGTGAGGGAATGTTACCGCCCCACATGGTGTCGCCATGGTTTCTAACTCGTGTCACATGTACTGGGAGGACTCAAGGTGGAGGTTGAGGAAATCTGTGAACATCTCATGACGTTGTCAGTCTTTCAACCCAGTAGGATAGACGCCTGGGAGTCATCACTCCCCCCCTCCTCATGGAGTCACTAGGTCCCATCCATTGGCTCTCAGGATCACCTTGCTTCTCAGTCTCCTTAACCCTTCCCCTCACAGCCACCCCATCACCTCCTTGAGGCCAAGCTTCATACACTCTCTAGTCAGAGCCACTGTTCATGTTCAACTCTTTCCCACCATTGGAATCAAGCCCCAGTTCCTTAAATGAGTTTATGGACTTTTGTGCAACCGGAGTGTCACTTTCCATCTGTTTTTCTCCCTTCTCCCGCCAGAGCTTGCCATCCAGTCTTCCTGCATCTGCTGTAGGCTTTCACACCCCTTCGCGCTTCTCACATTGCCCCCGCTGTCTAGAACTCCCTTCTTTCCCATTGGCGTATGTCAACGTTCTTCCCATTCAGAATTCAAAACCCATTCACTTGTGTGCCCTTGGAGACAAAGTGCATTCATTGTCTTCCTTCTGCAAAGCCGCTCAGCCCCAGGCCTCATGGTCATCCACCTCTGGTGACGTTTTCAGAAAGTTATCCAAAAGGAGAAAAAAAGCTATATGCACAAGTTATTCTTCACAATATGGTGTAGGCACAAAAGTCAAAGTGAATGTCCAGTTATGGCAGACCAGTGAGTTGGGGTGTTGCATGAGTCACTACCTCAGAACAGTTGACAACATCGACAGGAAAACAGTGCAACAACATGAAAAGTGATAGCTACAATTTTAAAGTGAGGAAAAAAAAAGAAAAGAAAATCATATATATTGTATGAGCTTGCCAAGGCTGCTGTAACAAGGTACCACAAACCAGGTGGCTTAAATAGCAGGAATTTGTGTCTCAGCACTGAAGGCTAGGAGTCAGATGAAGACGTTGGCAGGGGTGGTTGCTCCTCTGTGCTGGCTTCTGATTGTCTCGGGTGCCTTGTGCTCTGGCATGTAGAGAAAGGCACAAAGTATTGCCTTTCTCCCTGCCTACATATTCACATGGCTTTCTGCCTGAATTAGGGCCCACTCTAATAATCTCCTCTTAATTTGATCATCTACTCAGACCTTATTTCCAAATAAGGTTACTTTGACAGTACTGAGGGTTAGCATGTCAGCATCTCTATAAGGGATGTAATTCAGTCTATAACATCTACCACGATTACAACAATATATGACATGTACACATGTGTTCAAAGATTTAACAGGAATGTGCAACACTGAAGACAGTGTAGTTAACATGGAAGGAGTGTTAGTGATTGCTCCTCCAACCCTGTATATATACAAACAGCTGATTTCTGTACTTCCTGTACCAGTGTTTGATTTTGACTTTAATGTTCTTTTGTTGAGAAGCAACAAAAACGAACTTTGACCAGCTTAAGCCAAAAGAGAACTTATTGGAACGGTGTCAGATGTCCCCAGAGTTGTTAATTGTTGAGCTTGAACACTTGAATGGCTAGAGAACCAGTCTGGGAAGTGGATGACCTTCGGGGTTGTTCCTGGGAACCAAGGAACCACATGGAAGAAGCTGAGGGAGGGTGTAGCAGGAGGGCATAGTGCCACTGCCGGGAGTAGTTGAAGGCCAACTGTTCCCTCTGTCCTTCAGTCAAGACAGACTCTTTCACTCAAGAGTCCCAGGATTGAGAAAATCAATTCTTGAAGCTTAGGTGACGTGTCTACCTCCTGGTGGCACTGGAACAGGGTGAAGGGCTGGGTGCCTCCAGAGACCCTTTGCCTTCCATTGTAGAAGGCAAGTCCATGGATTCCCTGTCACAGGGGCCGAACACAATGGAAAGGAGGTCATTCCCCTAGAGGAAATCTGAGTAGTAGTAGAAATAGAGAGTCTGGACAGGTTCTCCATTGTTCATTCATTTGTTCATATATCCAGTAACAATTGAGCACTTACTGTGTGCCAGGTGGCATCAGTGAACAGAACAAAGCCCTTAAGTCACATTCTAGTGAGGGGATAATGAATTAACAAGTGACCATATAACAGCAGGTGGTCCTATAAAGAAAAAATGAAGCAGGGTGGAGGGTGTCCATTTTATTTTAAAATGTCATTCTAATGTGATGCCCTATCCCATGTATAATTAAAAACCCCCTCCCTCCTTCTCTAGAAGGAGACACCCCAAAAGCTCATCAATTACTACAAACCTCTCCTGAGTCTAGGCCCTCCAGAGTAATAGCCATTTCTTTTCCAGTCCTGTCGCAATGCCTTTTCCATTTTGTATACCCAGAGGTACATGTAAGCAACATACCCTTTCGTAGTGGAAAGAGGTGGGGGAGGAAAGGAAATAGAAAATACATAAATATCATGTATATATACATGATACCACAAAAGGAAATTTCTCTCTTCTGCATCTTGTTGCAAGGCCATATGTGCTACTGATTCTGCTCATCTAGTTCCTGTATCATGCTCTGTTTTGGCTCCTGCCCAGGACCTTACCTGGTAGTATTCTTTGCCAACTGAGGTGGCCCAGACCTTCCCTGTGTGGTGTGGAGCTATTAGCGGTCCTGCTTGCTTAGAAATGCTCTGACCTTTTTTTTAAGACTCCTCCCTTAGTCAAAAATCAGTTGATCTATAAAAATATATGGAACACCTGCCAGGTACTGGTTTTACCATTTGGAATATAGCAGAGGATAAAGCATCACAAAGTTCACATTCTAGCACTGAAACCAATTCAGTGAGTCAGTAAATACCCTTGTCTCATCCCCTCCCTTAGTCAAGACTCAGTCAGTCTGTAAAAATGTGTGGAGCATCAACCTGAGCCTGCCAGACACCAGTTTTACCATTTGGAAGACAGCAGAGGATAAAAGCATTGCAAAGTTCATATCCTAGCATTGAAACCAGGTCCCTAAGTCAGTAAATACCCTTATCACAGGTGGTAATGAGTGCTCCAGAGACAATGAACATGGGTGATGTGGTAGAGAGTGTACGACTGGGCCCAGCAGAGGGTGACCTAGTGTCTAGTGTCCCTAAGGAGCTGACACTGGAGTGGAGGCTTGAAAGATGAGCCAAAGATCTGAGGGAGGAGTGGTCCCAGAGGAAGGAACATCAGGTGCCCAAAGTTCAGCTGGAACTTGGTGTGTCTGAGGGTTCAGTGAGAGGGCCAGGGTGGCCAGAGTTCAGGAAACAAGGGCAGGAGCAGAGGGCGTTGCAGTCTGGCGGGGAGGCTGCGGCCGGATAGAAAGGGCATTGCAGGTTTCGGGTAGGACTTGCAGTTATTCTAAGTGAAACAGGAAGCCATCGCCAGCCCGGCAGTGATAGGCACTGATTGAAGCTTTCGAGGGGAAGAACAGTTTGAGGGAGAAAAGGCAGAGGAAGGGAGACTGGCTTGGAGGTTGTTGCATAAGTCCAGTTGAGCAATGGTGGTGGCACTGACCACAAAAGACATCCGGGTCTGTCTTGGGTGCTTATTTGTCCGGTGCGTAGGGAGGCGAAAGTGGCCGGCCTTGGTTCTAATCCAGTGGGGCTAGGCCTATGAATTCCAGTGGGAGGGCTTCTCTCTTGGGAGGAGAAATTCAGTTTCGATAGGGCAGAGTTACTGAATAGGAAGAAAATATTTTGCAAATATATTATTAAGTCATCATAAGCGGCGACCCCCAGGCCTGCCCTTTGTTTCTGGACACATCTGTTTTGGCTATGGGTGAACATTACCTTACCAGGCACTGGTTCACATGCACACACACCCCATCCAAGACAGCTTCACAACTTCAATCTGTGTCCCCACGCCATCTCCAGAACTTCATGTCCGTTAGGCCATGACTGTATGCTTCTGGACGATAACAGGATAAAACTTGTGGCACTTGCACGCACTGGTCTGTCCCTGTACTTCTCTCACTGAGGTCCTCTGGTAGAAGCATGGTCATATGAGGTGCCATGACAGTGTATGAGGCCTTCGGTGACATTCCGGCAGAGGTCTCACAGGTAAGGAAAACAAATCCAGATCTAGAATAAATGTCTTTCCCACTAAGAACAGATCATCTACTCCTCTATTATGAAAAGGGTCCATTGTAATCAGCTTTCCACAAGGAGCTGTCTGGTTCCTTCAAGGAACCATATCATTAACTTTGTTGAGAGGGACACCCTGTGGTTTAGCCCAGGCTTGGCATCCATTTCTGCCACCATGGCCTTTCTTTTTTTTCTTTTTTTTCTCTTCTGAACCTACTGAGTAAGCATCAAGATGACTAGGAACAAAGATTGCCGTTTACAGAGTGGAACACAGTGTTCACACAATTATTAAACAGGCTCTTTTGCAATCAGATTCATGTGGGACACAACTGGACATTCATATGGGACAGATCATTTATCGTGCTTTGTGTGTGTTCTGGTGTATCTAATCGTACTCTTTTCCCAAACCTGTCCATTACCTATTTTGTTCTTTCAGATTACCCAAGCCATTCAGCCACGTCATTGTCCTAGCCATCTATCCACACAAGCTAAATCCCTGCTGGGACCCTCTCTCCTCTCAGAAAGGATTAGGAAGAATTATCACTTAGATTTTATTACAGGGAGTATAGTTTCTGGGGGCACAGTTACCAGATAAATGCTGGAAGCGTCCTTTTGAGAAAGCTGGAAGGAAGAGTTGTCACTGTGGTATACCTATCTACCCAACTGTGGGTCACCTGTCTTCTGCTTCATGAAGAATCTCTGAGTCTGGAAACTAGCTGAGATCCGGGAGCTGTGTGAGGGCCCTTGAGTTTCTGTCATGGTTTCTGTCACCAGGTTTAGAGATTTCCTACTGTACGAATCAACTAATATTTCAATGCAGTTACTCATCACTTTAGTTCCTGCAGATCCTGTGATAAGTTAAGCATAGCCAGAAATCATGTGGGTCAACCATTCCAATGACTGAGCTGGCCCTGCTGCCAGTAGAAGAGCTATGCCCTTTTTCCTGTGACATATGTCCCACCTCCATGGAGGTCCTGGGCCTCATTGCAACAGAAGCATCTCTCACTGACTTCCCCAATGACTTCCCCTTGCTTAGACAGATAAGCAGTACCGTGCTCACAAAAGTTGCTGCCACTTCCATCATCTAGTTTGGGAGACAGAGCCCAGGGGATGATGAGTCCATGATGGACTAGCTCCAGCCTTTATCTTCTGGTATTTGCACTTCTTCCTTCCTACGTGCCAAGAGCTGGCCTCTCTGCTGCTGTAAGAGTGGGCCAGGACTGGGTCCAGATCTATAGCCCATCAAAGTGCTGGGATGATAGCCAGCTCCATGAGCCTAGGAGTTGAGTGTATGATCTCTGGTAGATGTCATCCAAATGGATAAATTTGGTTTAATCTAAATTACGCTTGGTAAATGCAGTGTTTGGATCCTGATACCAATAAATTAAAAGATCATTTTGAGATAAGTGAGGAAATTTTCACAGGGACTGAGAATTCAGCAAAGGAATTCTTGTTCATTTTGTTAGTTGGGATCATGATAGTGTAGTTATTTTTAAGTCCTTAGGTGTTATGGGTATATACTAAAATATTTTTTGCATGAAACATAATACATGAGATTTATTTTAAAATAATCCAAAAAGCTCCTGAGAAAGGTTGGAAAAAAAATGGTAAAGTATTGATAATTGTGGGTTCATCCTTTAATTTCTCTACTTTTGTGTTTGTTTGAAATTTATCTTACAAGTTTTAAAAACAGTGAAAGTATGTTTCCTCCTCCCTGGTCAGATACTCCCCAAATCTGCAAATTGAGAAATGCCCACAACTAAATTTTCCTCAAAATGTAGAAATTAGCAAATTAGTTTAAGAAATGAAGACTTACTCTTTTCAGGTGGAGGTGAGCTCTCTCCTCTCAGCACTTCACAGCAGTGTGCTCCGCTCCTGTCTACTAGCACTTCTTTCTTGCTTCAGTTAGAGTACTGTATTACCTCCTTACTAAATACCCTTACAGTCTGTGAAGGTCACATGCAGTACTCCTCAGTAATGTTTATTGATCGTATGGGTGTGGTATTGAAATAATAGAATCTGGATCAGGAATCACAATGGCACTCATAAGTGCTTCTATAAAATTCATGAATGAGAGGCTGCCAACCTATAAAAACTTTATTGCTTTGCTGGTGATGGTATTTGTGGTCCTTCTTCCTCCTTGGGTCTTGGCAAGCACATCTGCACTGCGATATCTTTTTCTCAGGGAGTTTTCTTTGCTGTCTTTTGCTTTCTTTTAATGAAGCTTTAGTCTTACATCCAAGGCAACGTATTATGTCACAGCCTACTTGCCCATATTTACTTTGGATTCCAGCCTTACATTCTTCCTTACTAGTGTGTATTGATCAGAAGTCAAATTTGATCACTTTCTAAAATTCTTCTTGTCATGTCTACTCATCCTTATCTTTCTACTCATCTCACCCATCGAGTTCGGATTAGCTTGCTCATGTGACATAAACCCAATGATTATCTTAACCAAAAAGGAAACATTTCCCAGAAAGGAAAACATTCAATTTCCTGAGCTATTACATTTCTGTGGAATCTTTATGGGTTACAAGCAAGGAACTAAAGCATGACTTTGAAAATCAGATTTGGGAATGCCATTTAAAAAAATGTGTTATATTTTTAAAAGCCTTTTCATTAACCATTAAGTACTATATTAGAGTATTTTTAATAATGCCATTTAACAGAGGAGAGGAAACAGGATTAGGTACAGTAATCATTAAATATAAAAAAGAAGAAAATGGTTTTCTAAGGAGATACAAAGTTGACAAATTGACTTGGTTAGGTTTGTTTTTGTTTTGTTTTTTGTTTTCTTAAGGAAACTCTACACCACACATGGGGCTCAAACTCATGAGGGGGCTCGAGATCAAGAGTCACATGCTCTACCTACTGAGCCAACCAGCCACCTCGAATTAATTAGACTTTTCATGACTTTAAAAAATACTTCTAGATTAAAATTATTGATTGATTTGATTTTTTAAATAATTTTACATCTTAATTTCTTGTGAATATAGTCATTTTTTTTCTCAAGCTAGGAAAGAGAATCAAATTAAGCCAGTGTAGTGCTCTGATAACCCAGTCTAGAATTTTTCCGTCTTCAGGAGAATGATAGAATAATTGAAGTTGCTAACAATAGCATTGTAAAACTCTAAATTATAATCCCTATCCACATTTTTCATTAGGAAAACAACCAAAAAAAAAAAAAAAATCCAGTCCTTAAAGTCATGATGTATACAAAGAACAGCTTCCTTTTAAAAAATTCTAGTTAGTTAACATAGGATGTTATTAGTTTCAGGTGTATAATGCAGTGATTCAGTAATTCCATACATTATTCAGTGCTCATCACAGTAAGTGTACTCTTAATCCCCTTCAGCAGTTTCACCCATCCCTTTACCCACCATCTCTCTGTAACCATAAGTTTATTCTCCATAACCATCAGTTTTTTGGTTTGTCTCTTTTCCTTTGTTCATTTGTTTTGCTTCTTAAATTCCAAATATGAGTGAAATCATACAGTATCTGTCTTTCTCTGACTGACCTATTTTGTTCAACATTATACCCTTTAGATCCATCCATGTTGTTGCAAATGGCAAAATTTCATTCTTTTTTCATGGCTGATATTCCATTGTATACATATTACCACATCTTCTTTATTTATCTACCAATAGACACTTGGGCTGCTTCCATAATTTGGCTATTATAAATAATGCTGCAGTAAACAAAGGGATGCACATATCCTTTCAAAGTACTGTTTTTGTATTCTTTGTGTAAATACCCAGTAGCGCAATTAATGGATCATATGGTAGTACTATTTTAATTTTTTGAGGAACCCCCATACTGTTTTCCACAGTGGTTATACCACTTTGCATTCCCATCAACAGTGCGTGAGGGTTCCTTTTTCTCCGTATTCTTGCCAATACTTTTATATAAAAAACATCTTGATCTGCAAAGGACAGAATGATACAAATTCTACACTGGTCAACCCGTTTGAGCACGTTAGAGCTTGCCTAATGTTTGGTGGAGGAGGAAGTACAGTTGACCCTTGAATAATGTGGGGGTTAGGGGAATATCCCCCGCCCTTGCATAACCCAAAATCTGTATAGCTTTTGGCTCCGCTAGGCCTTTACTAATAGCCTTCCTTACTGGTAACATAAGTAGTTGATTAACACATATTTGGTATGTTATATGTATTATATACTCTATTCTTGCAATAAAGTAAGCTAGAGAAAAGAACATGTTATTAAGAAAAAGAGAAAATACATTTACAATACTGCTCTGTATTTATTGAAAAAAAATGTGTTAGTGGAGCTGTGTAGCTTAAACTCATGTTGTTCAAGAGTCAACTGTGTTTTGAAAACCTGCTCTAAGGGATTAAAAATCCCTGTTTCAAAAAAAAAAAAAAATCCCTGTTTCTGGTGTCAGTAAGAAAGCAAGTAAAAAATATTACAGACCACACTCAAATTTATCTTGGGTCTTACCAAGGGCTACCACTAGAATACAAAGACAAGTGAGGAATACGGTAATATAGAGATTTCCAAAATAAAGTACTTAGTGATAAGAAATCCGACATAATGCATTTTTCATTTTGCTACAGAATAGATTGAGAGCTTTTTAGATCAACATTCAACTCTGAAAAAGGTGATGGCATCTCCCGCTGAATAAGCTCCTACTTCCCAGTTAGCATTGCTTTTCCTCCACTGTGCATATCCATGTGGAAACGTTTGTTGAGACCTTCTGTCAGGCCAGGAGATGGAAAGGAAAGCATCTCCTAGTTAGCGCCGTTTGAGCGCAGGTAGTAGGTTTTGGGTGGACCCCACTGCCTATTACAGTGTGGGCAGACGTAGCATTGGCTTCTGCCCAGCACCTTAGAGCTTGATTCAGCCCCATCTGTGACCTCTCCTCGCACAGGTGGGTGCTGGTTCTCCGCGAGCAGCCCCAGGAGGCTTGGGGTGCCCCGCAGGCCATCTGCGCAGGTGAACCTCGCGGCCACACCAGGAGTTCTTGCCGGATCGATGATGATGTGAGAGGCCCAAGAGAAACGACGGCGCGCGGCTGGCTCTTCGGGGAGCCGGGTGAGGGTTCCTCTTAAGCAGCTGCACCTGCACTGGGGCGGCCCATCCCGACCCCCACCCCCCACCCCCCACCCTCCACGGGCTGGAGGGGTGCGCCCGCCCACGTGGCCTGGCCGTGCACGCGGGCGCCCGCTGTGTCCGCGCCTGAGCCCGCAGCCCGCCCCACACCCCATCCCGCAACGGCCACCCCACGTCGGCCCCCAGGCCTTGCTTGCTTGCATCTGCCGCATGTTTCCTACACACACTTAAGGTTGGTTTGTCTGAAGGAGAGAAAATGTGTACGAAGACACGTCCGCTGTCTTGAAAGCCCAGTGGTTTTATTTATTTTTTATTTTTTTAAGATTTTATTTATTTATTCTTGAGAGACAGAGAGAGAGAGAGAGAGAGAGAGAGAGAGGCGGAGAAGCAGGCTCCATGCAGGAAGCGGAATCCCGGGACTCCAGGATCACACCCTGGGCAGAAGGCAGGCGCCAAAGCGCTGAGCCACCCAGGGATCCCCAAAGCCCAGTGGCTTTAAAGTACAGTTGGGGATTATCATTCAGGGGTGACATTCTTTGCATGTCTTCAACTTCTGTTTCTTCGATTTGATTTTGTACTGAAATGTATTTGCTCAGTAATGGAAAAGATTTCCTTAGGTGTATTTATTTACTCTTCCCTGTTGAGGAACTGGTATTGGTTGTAAAGGCAAGTTTATTCAACTGTATTATGCAGGTGATAACGACTAATGTTATTGGTAAGTGATATAGGATGTGCCATTATGATGTAATCAAACAGTGATATTTCAGGAAATGCCCAAGGTGCCCTGAAACTTTCAGAGTTGACCTTTTAATATGTTCTTGGTTTAGGAGATACCTCATTTGTATTGACCTGTCTAATAAATCTATGTGATATTGTGAGATATGTTTGTTTATATATCTCTATGTCTGCCTTTTTATGAGTGAGGCACTGTACTAGAGGCTGGGTGGTCCTGAGGAAGCCAGAGACCATACTCACAAACCTCCAGGGTAAAGCCATTGCAAGGAGAAAGGAGCTCAGTGTGAAGGGAGAGCATGCAGATCAGATCTGGGGAGTCCAAACACTTCCAGGAGAAAGTGACATCAAAGTTGAGACTTGTTACTAAACCAATGTGTGTCAGCTCCTTGGCGGGTAGTAGACTTATTATACCAGGTGGAGGTGCCTCACAAGGTTATATTTATTTATAGTAAATAAGGAGAACACAGGATAATTTCCAAGGTCATGCCTCCCTGAATGGGTAAACAGGCTCCTTTTACTGGGGTTTGAATATTCGAAGGAGACCTCATCATTGCACATAATGGGCAGGCTTAAAGTTGCACATGTGTACTCAGAAAACATACCCATACTTATATTGTATATCATGCTATGGAAGCTTATTGCCCCTCCCAGAGCAGGGATTTTAACATTAATGAAGCAGAGGTCACTGTGGGGCACTTTCATCTGCGCAGATGTAGTCCTGGTTGGGGTGGAGGGAAGGTCAGACTCAAAATGTATCTTTTCCTGTTCTAGCAATTAGTTAGCTAGTTTCTAAAAGATAAAATTGATAGGCACAGGCTTCTGGGGGTTTCCTGGGTTCAGGGAGTCTCAGTAACAACGGGAAGGGTGAATGGTTAGGTTTGTTGTTAGGGGGAAGGTATGTTCCAGGCAGAGGGAACAGCATATGCAAAAGATGGAAGTGAGAGAAAGAAGAGCACATATAAGAAACTGAGGTTAGGATTGCCCAACAGAAACTTTCTTACCCCATCTGCAGGTATCTCAGATTCAAGGTGTCCTGTGCTTGCAGACTGATGATTGTAGCATGCTGAATGCTTGCTTTAGGATTTTTTTTTTTTTATGATAGGCACACAGTGAGAGAGAGAGAGGCAGAGACACAGGCAGAGGGAGAAGCAGGCTCCATGCACCGGAAGCCCGACGTGGGACTCGGTCCCGGGTCTCCAGGATCGCGCCCTGGGCCAAAGGCAGGCGCCAAACCGCTGCGCCACCCAGGGATCCCTGCTTTAGGATTTTTAAAAATTTATTTATTCATGAGAGAGGCAGAGACATAGGCAGAGGGAGAAGTAGGCTCCCTGTGGAGAGTCTGATGTGGGACTCGATCCTAGGACCCCGGGATCACGCCCTGAGCCAAAGGCAGACACACAGCTACTGAGCCACCCAAGCATCCCGAGTGCTTGCTTTAGTAGGCTTTTCATTTGGTACTGCTTAACTTGTGTCTCTACACGGGGTCAAGGGCATGCCTCCGAACCCCTTTATGACAGCTATATTTATTATTGTCATTATAGATCTTACTTAGATATATAAACAAATGAAGTGTAAGACTGAAGAGACTCACATCTATGAAAACTAAATTCAGGGACACCTCTGCCTATGTCTCTGCGTCTCTCACAAATAAATAAATGAAATCTTAAAAAAAAAAAAGAAAAAAAACTAAATCGAGTACTTTGTAGAGATTCATTCAATAAAGGTGATTTGCCAAAAAACTATTTTCTGTCCAATTAGGTGAGAATTGATAGCTGTTTAAAAAAAAAAAAAACATGAAAAATTAAGGAATCTACTTGGAATGCTTCACGAGTGTCTTGAAAGAAACCAGAACAGGAAATCACACTTGACACATTCTGGTGTGACCTATTCAAGAAAGAATGCAGAATTGCAGTCAGATGATCATACATGAAGACCTCTGGTCCTTTGTGATAGCAAAGATGAACTTACTGCACTTTTATATGTTTTAAATTGTTTATAGCATATAGCACGTGTGATGTTTTTGACTTAGGGCTTTCAGGCAGTCCAACTGCACCTGTGGGTGGACCGCTTCGGTAGATCTCCTGGCTGTAGCAGGAGGAGGTGAGGGAAAGATTGAAGTGTCGAGAGATGAGTCTAGACCAGAGATCAGAGGTAAGGAGCCTGTCCACTCAGGGCTTTTAGGTGAGGGGATTAGATTAGCCCAGGGGCAGGTAGGAGCAGGTAGGGTTTTAAGTGCAGTGCCATGATCAGATTTGCATTTCAGAGACATGGCTGGTCAGATTTTGTCCTCTCTGGAGACAGGAAGAATCTCTTGCTAAATTAGGTGTATAGAACCCTGATTTAAGAACATGACCATAGTTGGGGCGCCTGCATGGTGCAGTCCATGAAGCTTCTGACTCTTGGTTTCCGCTCAGGTCATGTTCTCAGGGGCTCTGCATTTAAGACTTTCTCTCCTTCTCCCCCTCCCCACCTATGGCTCATGCTCCCACTCTCTTTCTCTCTCTCTCAAATAAATAAATTAAAAAAAAAAAAAGAGGGAGAGAGAGAACATTACCATAGTCCTGGAGAAATGAAAACTTGGAGGTCAAGCCAGTTGGATGTTTTGTGTGCTGAAGCCTGGGTGCCTGGGTGATGGGGAGTATAAGAGAAAAGTACGTGAGTGCGGGGCTTGGTTCCAATCCTGGCATGTTGAATTGGAGGCACAGGTGGAGTAAGCAAGTGGAGATGTTCTCTCCATGCACTTCATCATAATAGTCTGATACTGAGGAGGAAGACGCAGGAGAGCAGACTTGAGAGTCCTCAGCAAGTCAGTGGTTGTTCTTAAAGCTACAGGAAGCAATGTTATCATCCAGGGTGTGTGTGAAAAATTAGAAGAGGATCAACTGGGAACCAGTAAAAGAAAAAAAAATCCACAAAGAAGATAGGAAAGGAATGGTCAGATAGGTAAGTGGTGTCCCAGATGTCAGAGGAAGCCTGGCTTCAGGGACAGAGTGGTTAACAGTGTCAGATGTATCCAGAGTGAAGTTGGGCACTCTGAAAAATATGTGTTGGATTAGCAGTGAGGAGGACAGTGTTGACCTTGATTGACAAAGGCAGCTTGAGTTCACTGGGAGGGCAGAGCCAGAATGCAGTGGGAGGGTGGCTACAAGGCCCTGGGGAAAGTCAGGACCTTAAGTTTTAGTACAGAGCTGTTTTATCGATCTTGTTTCTCATTTCCCTTAAATGTTAGGGGTAATTAAAACATTTTGTCTTGCTGCCATTTAAAACTTATTCTGGCTTTACAGTATCTGAAAGCTCATTGATACAGATGTGTCTTGTTTATTTTTACCAAATGTTTTGGCAAAACAAAACAGTGATATTAAGTGTGCATCAGAAAGTTCCATTCCTTGATTTAGGGTTATGAAGTAATACCCCAACATTGAGGAGGTAGAGAAAATTTAACCAGAATGGTTTATGCCATTTTAACTCTTGATTTTTTAATTAAATAAATTGTAAGAAATTACTGAAGAAATATTTTTGAAAAGTCGTGTGATGAAATTAATACATTTATTAAAACACTTGAGATTTATTCTTTTACTTGGCCAATACAGAGAAAATGTTTTTTTTTCCTTTGCCTTAGTTTGTTGTTGTTGATCCTATTTCTAATTTCTTATTCTAATTATTGTTATGAAAGTAAATTTTCTCCTTTGACCCGACATATTTTTAGCTCAAAAAACAAAAAAAAAAAAAAAAGAATTGAATCCTAATCCTGTTGGCTAGCTACATTACCTTCATCTCAGAGTCTTAATGTCCTCATTTATAAAAGGAAGTAGTCATGTTTTGTACCTCACAGATGTGTGAGAATGACTTGGTGTACAGTAAACGTACACCAAATATCAGCTGTTGTTCGTGCAAAGAACTAGAGGGATGTATTCATTACCCAGGGGAAAAGGGGGAGTGAGGCCAGTGGGCCATGTTTACAGCCAGAGTTCTGAGTTACTTATTTAACTGCACTAACTAGCAGTTTAACCTTAGACAAGTCACTTAAATAAGTAAAGCCCTAGAGTACTAGGATTCTTTATGGAACAATATTCTGTTTAATTATTATCCAAATATAGGTTAAGCATCTATAAAATAAGCAAACTTAAGATGCATACACTTGGGTTTTTAGCAAAAGTAAAAACTAGGAAGAATTTTTCTGTTAATTCTCTTGGACCAAGATTTTAGACATTATCTAAGTAGTAAGTTCCAGAGTATCACTTAGAGACTCCACCAGGTTTTTTGTTACAGCAAAAGGAAAAAAGAAACGCAATAGCAGGTGTTAAGGTGTATGTGACACCTTGAAGTTATTATCAAGTATAAAACCTTTTTTGTCTGATCTCTTATTGTTTGGATTATCTCTTTCTGCGCCTGCTTTTCAGAAGTTATCTTTCAATAATGAATCAGAGAGAAAATACAAAGTCAGATCTTGCTTGCTTAGCCCCTATTGAGAGTGATAGTAACTGTTCTTGGGAAAGCAAGTTGAAGTATTGGTGATAGAGAGCTTTGGTCGTTAGGTGTGGTCTAGTTCTCTTCTCCCTTCCCTATATACTCTATACTACCAAGGGACACTGGGCATTGCTTGTACTTATTTGTGAAACAAGAGAACTTTGTTCACTTGTCTTTAGGCACATACTTGTAGTAAGAGTGTTTTCCTGCCTGCTACACTGAACACATTAAAAGCACTCTCTTCTGACCATGCTGTGAGACAGTGTGGATTCCACAGTCAGAGGAATTTAGAAATTATTCCGTATACAAGAACAAGTATTACAAACATGGACATCAGTGCCTTGAACCGTAGTGCCTGTAGGTTTTAGAAATGCTGTTAGCTCTGATAGGAGTTTTATCTGAGCTGGTATTTCAGACCTTGTCTTTGCTTATAATCAGGATTTTTTTAAAAGGAACATAATGTTCTAGTTTGTCTCAGAAAAATAACCAAGTTTTTCACTTTTTTTTCCTAGCAAACTCTTGAAATTGTTATCATCTTAACAGTTAAAATATTCTCAGTTCTAAAACTTGGATTTGTTCAAATCTTTCTAGAATTAAAAAAAAAAGTAAAAAAAAGTCTTTATCCTGTGTCCAATACAAGTTTCAAAATTGAGTTTTAAAAGTAGAAGAAAGAATATTAAAAGTTAAGGAAGGCGAGCCAGTAGATCTATAAACAGCAAGCGAACAACTACACAGTGCCTGTGCTCTGTACATATTACTATTCCCAGAGATACATCCAAGGCTTTAAACTGTTCAGACCTTTTCCCTTACTCAGTTAAGCAAGATTTAAATTCTAAGTAGTGTAGCTGGCCTTGAGACCAGATCATGCTGACTTAAAGTCCAGATTACTCCCATCCCACCCTGTTTTCCAGGTGCTGTGATTTTCCATCAAAAAACACAAAATGATTTTTTTTTATGTGCTTACACATATACCGGTGTTTTGGCTTTTAAGACCGTGCCCTAATAATTGCCTTTAATTAAAACAAAGAAGAAAGGGAAATTTATCCAGTACCTATTTGCTCTTGTTATATTTGAAACATGCTCAGTCTTAAGACTGCAATGACAAATACATAAATACAGAACAGACACGAAATATGTACTAGGTTCAGAAGGATGAAAAAATCCTCATGCTGTTTACAGGAGACGGGAGAAGCAGAGGTCTTAAAATTAAGACATTAACTTTTCTTCTAAAGGGCAATTTTTTATTTGTTTCTGAATTAGTCTAAACTTTGTGATAAACAGTGCCCGGGAACAGTGTCATTTTTGGAGAGGTTGGGGCATAGAGTAGGGGCAGATGGGAGGGTTTATTTAAGCCACTGAGAAAAATTTTGCATCATCTTGTGTGTTCGAGTCTGCATCACCACAGATTGAAAAGCAGTAGCTTTGAAAACACAGAGAGGCACATTTATATCCTCTATATCTTCAGATGTGCTCATGGTTCTCACCAAGCAAGTTCTTATAACTCGGCTCCATTTCCTGTGTGCTCTATGTGACTGGGTCCTCCCCTTCTGCGGTGAGGAGCCTGGCTGCTGAGTGGTATTTCAGCAAGACCTAAATTGAGCCTGCCTTAGCCATACATAAGCAGGCAGCACACTGTAACAGTGTCTACAGCTATACATCAGAATGTTCTAGAGAATGTTATCTTACATGTTACGTTGATTGTCTGGGTTATATTTTCTTATATTTCTCTGGAAAATAACGTCACTGGTCTGTAGATTAATAATTAATACTACTACTTGTTTTTAGTCCATTCAGAGTAAGAGGATCACTCTGGATATTTATTTGTGCTAGTGGGGACAAGGGAGCATTGGTTTGAATAACTAATAGCAAGTGTAGCAGATTATTTCCTGTTAAGGAATCCCCCAGTCCACCTTTAGGAACTGTGGCCCCATATCAGCAATGGAGAAGAGCGAGTGGTTGTACATAGAACGCATCTTAATTACTCTTAATTCTGGGTTGCTCAAATGGGAGTTGGTACTGCGGTTCATTCCAGCCAGATGTAGGGACTTCCTGGGTTCGTGGTGATGTGGTGTACCCATCCTTGAGCCCGTTTTCTAAAATTGACAGTGTTGTTTTAGAAGAATTGCTGAAGAATAATGTTACTTTATCCTCCGGGACCTTCTCCTGTCTTATACATGTCCTGTAGCTCTTGGTAATGGGGCCATATCTAAACCCAGCAGGCACATGAAGTTGCTGGGATATTCTTAGGTTAAGGACCCCCCTCTGTACCATGAAGGAAGGTTGCTGCTTTGGTGAAGCAGCAGTAGGAACTGGGAAACTTTGAGCAGAAAATGAATGCTGGTAATCTTTGCACAAGCAGAAGATGATCATAAAAGAAAATCCATACCATACTGTACTTAAAATAAGATATCAGAAATTCAAAACTAAGTGGAATGAACCTTAATGACTACCTAGTCAATCTCAAGAAACAGTCCTGAAGAAGCAGAGATGACTGCTGGTTTGAGTTTGAGGTATCACTGTTAACTTACTCCAATAGTTTTATGGCATTTTCCTTTCCATATGGGTGTGTGTAAATATATATGGATCTTAGGGATCACTTTGCCAAAAAATCACCTTAATTTCTAAATCTATATAACAAAAATTATCGTAACATTCCATGTATTTTCTACTTTTACTTAATCTCCACTGATTTCTAAATATTTGATATTAAGATATAACTTGAATTTCTCTTCTTTTCTATGGGACTGAGCCCTTACTTAATTCTTTTAGGGTTGCCAGTAATCAGTGTTTGTTATTCCCAGTCCTGACCATGTAATGTAGTGGTGTCTTATCCAAGGAAAATAGATTAATGTGTGTGTTGGGGCAGGGGTGAAGTTTAAGACTTAAGATCTTTGTTGTGGTCTTCTTATTGATCTTGTAAATCTAGGCTTTCATCACTTAAAAAGAAAAAAAAATTTTTAAGCTGAAAGTCAAACTTCTATATTACTTCTCCCAAAAATATCTTAGAAGGGTTGTTGGGTCAGTATCCTTTGATAAGATGCCTCATTTAAACACAGTTTTGTTTATTTTCCTTCTTTTTATCTTTGTTTTGTTTTAGATGTGCAGTAAAGTAAGTTTATTTACTAAATGACTTTGATTTAAGATCCTAAACTCCCAAGGATCTTAATGTAGTACCTTGACCCTGTATCTGGATTTAGAAAAAGTCTTTGGGATGTAAGAGCTATCCTGTGTACCAACTGCCATTGAGAAGTTAAAGTGAGCAAACAAACCCTTAGGAAAATACCAAGGAAATGTGGCAAAGAGATCTTTTTTCTTCTTGACAACTTGCAATTTAAACCAAAGAAATCCCAAATTTAAGAAAATGAAAACTCTGGATTTTAGTTACCTCCTGCTAGAATTTAAACTGTTAGAAGAGACAGCCATCAGAATTAATTCCAACTTTTCAAGTGCTCTGTATCTCAATATTGAACATTTTGCCTCTTCATTCTAAGCTAAAATTACGTCTGCCCATTCTGAATTGATTTTTAAGAAGCACCCTGGCATTCACGATATTACCTCAGGGAAAGTTTCTTGAATTGCCTTGAACAATACTTCTCAAATCTGAATGTGTATTTGAATGCCCCAGACCTTGTTAAAATGCGGGTTGTGATTCTACATCGGTAGAATGGGACCTAACCAGCTCTGGGTCCTGCCAGTGCTATGGGTCCGTGGACCGCACCCCGAGTGGCAAGGCCCTGGCACACTTTCTTTGGGAGTAGTAATATGTTTTACTATAAAAAGAGAGTTTTGTGACCAATAAGGTTGGAAAGTTCTATGTTAAACAATGTTACACAGATATCATTATTTGGACTTACGAGAGAGCCTCTGGCTACTAATGCCTATCCTTGTGCATTTCCTGGAGGTAGACTTTTTTCATGGACCATTCTAGGCAACTAGTATTCCCTATGGCATATAGGAAACTTTACCTTATATGGAGAATCTGTTTTGAGAAACAATTCCAAGGAGTCTTTTGAGTCCATAATTTAATTTAATACCACCTTTTTAAAGAATAGATAATCCCCTTTTGAATGAGCTATTTTACTATCATTTAAAAAAATTGACTCATTAAAAAAATATTTGCAAAGGAAAGATGTGAAGCTGATATGATGTGTGTGTGTGTGAGTGTGTGTGTGGTTTTCACATGCATTTCAACTTTGTTATGGATTATTGAAGCTGTGAGTTCCTAAGAAAACTCCTTTTAGCTGGGTTTAATTAAAGGTGAGATAGATGCATTAAGGCAGTACAAATAGCCACACTTTTTTTTTATATAACCACAAATACTTAAGAATAGTTTTTTTTAATGTTTTTTTTTTTTTTATTATTTATGATAGTCACACACACACACACAGAGAGGGGGGCAGAGACACAGGCAGAGGGAGAGGGAGAAGCAGGCTCCATACACCGGGAGTCCAACGTGGGATTCGATCCTGGGTCTCCAGGATTGCGCCCCGGGCCAAAGGCAGGCGCCAAACCGCTGCGCCACCCAGGGATCCCACTTAAGAATAGTTTTACGGTACAGCACATAGTCAATAACCCTAACTATACAGTTTTCCCTAGTGAGTCCATGCTGTGAATCTTGTGGGAACTAGCACCTTTTTATGGACGTTAGGTCTTTTGACGTTGAGGCATGATTGGTGACATTTATTTAATCTCTAATCAAGTGTCAATATTGTTCTAAACACTTTTTAATATGTTCTCAATAACCCTCAGAGGATTACTAGTGCCCCAGCCGTACCCATTCTGCAGTCCAGAAACTGTGATCTCTAGAGACTTAGAAACTTTTCCTAATGTAGTTTGGTAGAGCAGATTTTGAACCCAGGTGGTCTGAGTCCCATCAGAGTAAAACATGCATTTACTAACTGGTACTGTGATGGTTTTAACCACCATTTATTGAGGGATGACCATGTGACTGCTCCTTTGCATATATTATATCTCATTGTTCATAAAGTTAAAAAGGCAACATCTTCCTGGCATGAAGAAATCTAAGAAAGCGTAGTTTGTCAGCAGTCATTATTTCACAATATAAAAGAAAGACTTGCTTGTTGCACATAACTTAGAAACTAGTGAGGATAGGAGAAATAAATGGCCTGTATGTCATCTAGAGAGATGCTTTTAAAAAAGTGATTTTCTTCATTATAGACAATACACACTTTATGTAGTGAAAGATATACATATTACTTTCACATAGTAGTGTGTGTGTGTGTGTGTGTGTGTGTGTGTGTATATATATATATATATATATATATCTTTTGAACAAAACCCTTTAAGGTGATTTCATAAATTTACAATGAACATAACTCAAAATTTTGTCATGAAATTCTAACTCCATTCTTGAACTTAGCAACCTCTGTGCCTTTTCCCTGTGAAATAGATACCTTTCTAAAAGCGCTCTGAAAGTCTCACTCAGGCTTTGGGATTGTAATTAAAAGCAGCAAAGGCATTTCTGCCATCTTCATTGAAGACTCTTGACCCTGCTAGATCCGCTTGTGAGTGTGTTTGGGTTTGGTACGAATTTCCTCCCTGACGTCGTCCCTGGGACGCCTGGGGCTGCTGTCCCGGCGGCTCTGGGCGGCTCTGAGCAGTGAGCGAGCTGTCAGCTGCCCGGCAGGCTGTGCTGGGAGTGTGCACAGCATCAAAGCAGTGAATAAGCGATTTCTGCTGTTTCCGTAGCTGAGAGCCTGTGTGATTCTCCGTGATGCTCAGTCACACTCCGGTCCTGCTCTGAATGTGGCTGTTCTTCAAAGAGGAGGATGGTAGCTAGAGGGGAAATAGCAAGATTTTGGAGTCTGGAAAGCCTTCACATGGGTATGTGTGCACAGAATGAATTATTATGTCGTGGCAGTGTTGCTGCTTCCACTCTGTTTCCTTCCAAGTTACTGTGCTCTCTCTTTGCAGCTGCTCGTCAGTGTAAGCGTGTCTGTGAGAGTTCATTCATCCTTGTGCAGCGTCCTGAGGGTACTTTTAGTTGTGGATACAGTAAATCAAAGAAATTGGCTTTGTTTGTGGCATAGCTGTTAGGGTGAAACAGAAAAGAAGCAGCATGCGTCCTGTACGAGTTACAGATCTGGTTTTTATTGTGCTGGTTTTTGCTTCTGTTACATGAAATTCTTCTATACAAGGGTTTATTGTTGGGCTGTATATAAATGTTCCTTGCTAATTTGGGGTATGGAAAGCTGTGTATTGATTGCTGAAAAAGACTGTTTACTGTTTGCAAAAGTGATACTGCCCCGTGTTTGGTTACCGCACTGTTCTTCTCCCTCTGACTTTTCAGTATTTTTGTGAGTGTTATGAGCTAAGGTAGTTCCTATTTAAATATGAAGGAAATGTGGTACTCTCACACTAAAAAGTTATAGATTGTAATCCATGTATTCTTTAAAAGGAGTAAGGAAAAAAACTCCGCAGAATGAATTTTAGCCAACTGCTACAACGTGGATACAACAAGATGCTCTTTAAAAGTCTTGTCTCTGTTTTTGCTTTAAATCAATGCCAGTAACTCAGGCTGGGATGAATGAGAACTGTAGTTGACAGCTTGAAGGCAGCCTTGGGCCTCACCGGAGCAATGCAGTTTAGAGTTTGCACATCTTCCTTGTTTTGATTGGTTTTCTGTGTTGGCCGAGAGCAGACAGGGATGTGGTTATGGCTTCTGTGTCTGGCAGATTAAAAAAAAAAAACAGACCCGCGTGTACTCCCATTTCACTAAAAAGTTGCTCACTCAACCACTGCATTCAGAGCATAGACTTGCCTACCAAGTGGCTGTGCTTGTCAACTCCAGTAACTCAGTACCATGGTCCTCTGTCTGTTGTGGACCAGATGAGGCTGGAATGGAGAACAGAGAGGGGCTGGCCGCCCCACTCATCCTGAGCACCAATGGGTGGGTCTGTGTGTTTATTACAGCTCAGCTGGCCAAGCCAGCCAGTGCGTGGGAGAGCAGAGGCGGCCAGGCGGTCAGTGATGGGAGCCCCCCGCTGTCCTGCTGCTCCTCCTTTCAGCATTCCTCCACTCCCTGGGCAAGGTTCCCAGTCTTTCTTCCCACACTCTTGCAAAGGCCGAGGGAAGGCCTGACCCAGCCTCTGGCTGTGAGTGGAATGCTCTCCACGTAGCTAAAGAGATGCAGCATAGCAGAATCTTCTGTGCAAGGCTTTGCACTTCTCTTCCCTCCCTGTGTTCTGTTAGGGGCTACCTTGCTGCTCCCTGCCCCCCCGCCCCCCCTCCCCCACACACAGGTGGCTGTGTTCCTTTGATGAGCCTAGCTGTAAAGAAGAGGAAGGAACTCTATTTAACTGGGAAGGCCGGTTCTGCAGGAACCTTCTCTCTTCCTGCTCTGAATGTTCACTGGTTCAGTATGTTCCACAGACTTTTTCATATACTCACTATACTAAGTGTGTGTGTGTGTGTGTGTGTGTGTGTGTGTGTGTGTGTGTATATATGGTGGAAATGACAGCAAACACAGTATTTAGTCAACTTTAAATGATATGCCAGCGTAAGATAAAAGTACTGAGTTTGCTAAATTGTGGGTTCTTTATTTGAGTGCCCTGATTGGGCAGGGAGCAGAGGAGGGGCTGGGGGACCCTGAGGGACAGCCTGATGGCTCTCCTCTCCAGAGAAAGCCAGGCTAGGGGACAGGCAGGGGGAGGGTGGGGAGGGCGGGCTGCCAGGTTGTGGTCCTGTCCCTGTGAACTGAGTAAGACCCGGACTGAGGCAGATGCATAGCAAGATTGCTTGGAGCCAGTTAGACCTGGATTTGAATTCCAGCCCCACCACTTAGGAGTGGTTGTGTGACCTTTTTGAGCCACAGTTTCCTCCTCTATAAATGGACAGTAATAATTCCAAGATGCTTACAAGGCTTAACTGAGTTGATTTATATTAACTGTTGAGCACAGTGCCTGGTACATACTGAGGATTCATTCCGGGGTTGTGGTGAAACCAGACAGGTTTTTGCTCAGGATTTGTGCAGCCAGCACAAGAAGCAGCCATCGGGAGCTGTGAGGGGTGGTGAGACCATCCCAGACAGCCTTCGGGGGGAAGTAGCCAAGTGGGGGAGAGGAGCCCACGACAGATCCACAGGTGGCAGGCAGTGTGGTGGACAGGGGAGCCATGGTCAGAACCAGAAACCCAAGGAGGAGCAGCAGCTTGCTAAGGGGATTCCAGGGGATAAGCCAAAGGTAAACCCGAGGGTTAGTGGCAAGACACTGAGAAACCCAGAGCCTGGATCCCACGTCTGAATTGGAGACGGGACAGAGGGAGGAGGGCAAGCTTCCAGAACAGGAGGAAGCTGAGGTCTCTCTAGCCTCTGTGCTCCCAGGAGAGAGAGGAAGAGAGACCTTGGGGCATTGTTTTGGGGATACCTAACCCTGGTATCTGAGGGCTCTGAGTACCCATTTGGCCCATGAGCACAGGGAGACTCTATTCTTTATGATACAGTGTATATATGTATATGAGCCAACTCTAGGGGAGGTTTTGGTTTTAAATTGAGAAGAGGGAAGATGATTCATAGGTAGTTTAAAACAAAACTCATTAAAGCATTTATCCAAACAAAATCCTCCATGAGGACCATGGTGTAAATTAGGCTCAGTTGTGATGTGATTTATTCCCATCACCGCTCAGGGCAGCAGAAGTCAGGAGTGGCCCTAAGCAGAATCAAGATGGAAAGCTAAATGTTGAGAGAATTATTTTTAAAAGATCCATGGACACTATAGAAGGTTATCAGTGAAAGCTACCATGTTCATTTCTAGGACTCTTTTTGATCTTATTGTCCATATGTTTAAAAGGCTCAAAAATACTTTTTTTTCTTGTTTTTTCAAAAATACTTTTTATTTTATTTTTTTTATTTTTATTTTTTTTTTTATTTATTTATGATAGTCACACACAGATAGAGAGGCAGAGACATAGGCAGAGGGAGAAGCTGGCTCCATGCACCAGGAGCCTGATGTGGGATTCGATCCCGGGTCTCCAGGATCGCGCCCTGGGCCAAAGGCAGGCGCTAAACCTCTGCGCCACCCAGGGATCCCCAAAAATACCTTTTAAAAGGAAAATGGTTTGCAAGTCTAGATTAGGCATAATAGTGATTTTCATGACAGTAACATTTTAAATTCTAGATACAAAAGCTGTTCATTCAAGCCTTTCACCCAACCAAGTGATACTGACTAGTAAGCATGTTTCTTTTCCCTAAGAAAGTCCTTTTCTTGGGGAGCGGAGTGGGGGCAGATTTGAAGAGATAGGCACATGAACAGCTAACCAGAGTACTGTAGTTAAACAGCTAAAATATAACAATATAAATGTGATGCATATTTTAAAAGCAGTAAGCTCTCCCATGCCTCTAGAACATCAGAGAGAGAGATTGTTGCTACAGGGGATCACGGAGTAATGGGGAGGACAGCCAAAAAGTCATGCAACCCATCATCAAGAAGTGGGAACCAGAATATGAGGCAGAATCTGATCGACTCTTTGGGTGAGAATGTTGCTCCTCATGGAGAGGTTAGCCAGGGGCAAAGGGATTTTGTCCTTTTTGGTAATAAAGGGAACATTCAGTGGTACAGAGTAGCTAAAGCAAAGGTTTCCCCAATGAGATCAGAGTACATTGCTCTCCAGATTGTGGCTTGCTGCATAGACATGCAACAGAACCCATACATCCTAGAACAGATCCCTGCTGGTGGATTTAAGCAAATTTGGCCTTAAGTTCGCACAGTTCCCACGTTTAGCCAGGCATCAGAAGCACTTGGGGTGCTTTTAAAAATGGATACTCAACAAACATCCCCCCTTTCCTTGAGAACTTGGTTCCATGGTCCAGCAGAGGGCAGGAGTCTTTCTTCTTCTAAACATTTCCCAGGTGATTGGGTGTCATCAACACTGGGTACGTGGAACCGCTGAAGAGGAAGCAGTGTCCCATCTTTTGCCATTGAGTCAGTGCCCTGGAACCTGGTTCGTCCCCTCTGTGTGCATCTCCATGGCCTAGAGTTGTTCTGGGTGGTCAGGGTTTTGGCCCATGCAGTAGTAGTAGTGGCTCTGTGAGAGCTGCTCAATGCCCTAAGTCCAAACCGCCTGCCTGCCTCCCTGCCTTCCATGGTTGATTATTTCCATTTTTAGGATGGGAAGTGAGACTGGCTTATCTCAAACCTGAGGAAGTCTGAGCGACCAGCAGGAGGTTTTCTAAAGCACATGTTTTTAACAGATTATTCACTACGTGTAGGAATTCCCCTGTAATCAGTGAAGTTTGGTGAGTGGAAGTCCCCACAGAGGAGCTGTACCGGCGGGAAGAGGCCTAGTTGGGAGATAGTCTTGTTGGGGTTAGGCCCACCATCATGGCAGCAGCTGACATCGGATGACCTTCACATCAAGTGGCTGATTGTGAAGCCCACTGTGTTCGTTCTTACCTTCCTTTGATTTAACAAAACACTGTCATCTGCCCTCCCCACGGACGCGTGAAGACACAGAAGAGAGGTGCTGTCTTTCTTGGTGGCAAATGAAAAAGCAAAGGCTCAGGGTCTTTGTCTATGTAGCCATGCTGGGACCCAAACCAAGGTCTTAGACTCCTGGACCAGTGCTTTTGAAATTCCATCACTCTGCTCAAAAGCCCTTAAGCATGCAAAAATAAGCCAGACGGGAAATAGACGTGTTGTGTGTCCTGAGAAAAACTCCCGCCAGGACATGGGCCTGTCTTTTGTGTACGCAAACCAGACTCCTATAGGAAGTCCTTTCCTTTGTCACATGCTATAAAATAAAGTTTTCCATTGTTGGTGATGTTTGATATTTCCTGTCATAAAAATTCACCTTTGGAGTCTGTGGCCAGGTCTTATCCCTTCACCAATGCAAAATGTAAGTTCAGACAGGAGAATGTCTGTTGCTTCCCTGAGGAATGTTTCCTTAGGAATGTGGAAGTTGTTTGTTGTTGGCCTTTTCTTTTCTTTCTTTCTTTCTTTTTTTTTTTTTAGACAGCTTAGGTCATCTCGAATTGTATTACCTCTAATTGTATTTGCAGCAGTCCTGCTGACTTAAAAATAGTCTGAACTCTATGGATATGTGGTTGTGTCCAGTTTTTTCTAAAGCCCCATCTAACCAGGCTGTAAATGAGGCCTGGGGCGGTCACCAGTTCCTTCAGGAAGTAAGCAGGAATCTGGAGGGGAAAGCAGTTCTCAGGGCTGAATCTGAAGATGCAACCAAAGAAGGGACAGGACTGGGTAGGTGTTGCTGCAGGAAGAAGGTGGCCCAAGTGCAGTGGCTGGGAGACCCCTACAGAACAACAGCCTTTCCAGGAGGATGCCAATTGTGACAATTCAACAAGAACATTAAAAATTCATTTTATCCATATTTAGAATTTTTCTGTATGTTTACCCTATGGAAAAAGGTGTGTTGTTTCAGAATTGGCCCTAGCCAGAGGCATGTGCTAAAAATCACTGTGCAGAGCTTTTAGATGATAAAGGATGTTCCTGTTGGACTTGCCTGCAGCTTTAAGAAGTGCTATGGAAAGAGAACACACCATATCTGCTTTCATATTATTGTATGTAGGGCTTTTGGGGATTTTAAAAGTGATTTTAATCCATGACAATCTTTGCTCCATGTTTACAAGATTGTTTTCACAAATGGCCTTTTCACACCTGTATATTCAACAGAAGACATGCATTTGGCAAGGAACCAAGTGCATCGTTGGTGAGCATATGCAGTGGGCAGCCGCTTTGGAAAACAATATGGGAGTTCCTCAAAAAGTTAAAATAGAATTACCATATAATCCACCAATCCCACTTCTGAGTATATATTCAAAAGAATTCAAAGCCGGATCTCAAAGAGATACGTGCACGCCCATGTTTACTGTGGCATTACTCACAGTAGCCAAGAGCTGGGAGCAACCCAAGTACATCAACAGATGAATGGATATAGAAAACATGGTGTGTACACACTGTGCAATATGATTCTACCTTCGAAAGGAAGGAAATTCTAACAACATGCTACATGGATGAACCCTGAGGACATTATGCTAAGTGACATAAGCCAGTCACAAAAGGACAAGCACTGTCTGATCCCACTCACGGTGAGGTATCTAAAGTGGTCAGAATCATAGAAACAGAAAGTAGGAAGATGACTGCCAAGGAAGGGGGGCAGGAAGGAGGGAGGATAAGTGCTTAATGGGTATAAGGTTTCCGTTTTGTAAGATATGAAAGAGTGAATGTGAATACACAACGCTATTGAACTGTACACCTAAAAAAGGCTAAGATGGTTCATTTAATGTTACATTTTTTTTACTACAATAGAAAGGAGGAAAGGAGACATTAAATTTACTCTTTTGTTATTAGAATATATTCATTTCTCCTAATTTTACTGAAGTACATTTTGAGAATTTGAAGTAGCTCCACATCATGCAAAATTTCTCCCAAAGAAAAAGTCACGATGACTGACCTTAGTCTGTAGTTGAAGATTTTGAAGCCATTCAGTTAAATGAGACTGCATTCCCTTGGCGAGGAAGTGATCAGCCACATGAAGAGGTCTGCAATCCACGTGGGCAGTGGTCCAGACCTGCTGTTTGTGCAGAGGCCTGCCTGGTGGAGGTGACTCTGGGCTTCCACACACAGTGGGAGAGAAGATCACTTAAGTAGATTAAGGGTCAGATTACCGAGGGTCTGGAGTACTACAGGAGAATT
Source organism: Nyctereutes procyonoides (assembly GCF_905146905.1). NCBI lineage: Eukaryota > Metazoa > Chordata > Mammalia > Carnivora > Canidae > Nyctereutes > Nyctereutes procyonoides. The sequence continues at coordinate 5,376,266 of NW_026575033.1, read as the reverse complement.
TTGTCAGGATGCAATTGATAACTACTATGTAGTTTCTTGTGAAAATCATGAAACCGTTGTTTTAAAGCAGTTTGCCTTGGATAAGTCTCAGGAATAAAAGGCACAGCAGAAGGAAGGTCTCAGTGATATTGTAATAGCGCTGTACAGTGACAGATGGGGGCTCCACTTGTGAGCACAGCACAATATTGTCAAATTACTGTGCGGCATGCCTCAAACTTATGTAACGCCATGTGTCAACTGTACTGAAAAAATGAAAGGAAGAAAAGGTACAGACCAGGAAAAAAAAAAAAAAGCATTTTACCTTGGAAGTGATCTATCGTTTGGCCAGCAGGGAGCCAGGTGGGGATGGAAAGCAGGAAGATCAGGTGTGTATCCTGCCTCAGACCCAGCCAGCACTGTGTAGCCCAGTTAAATCCTTAAAGTTCCTGGAACCTTAGTTTACTTATCAGCAATTTGCATTTCAGTTAAAAAAGAATTTTTTGAGTGCCTTTTCTCTGCCAGGTATTATTCTAGGTCCCAGGGATAAAAAAATGTACTCTGGCCCTTCCCTTCCCTAAAGGAAATTATGGTCTCAGAGGGAGAGCACACATATAAAGGCAGTGCATATGCACAGATGCAGTATCACACTGTAGTGCTAAAATCCCTCCCTTCTAGGCAGCAGACGTGGAGAAACCCAACTCCATAAAATGTGTGCAAATGATAGGACAGAAACGCAAGGAGCCCATCAGCTTAGAAGAGACTTTAAAATCACAAAGGGAAAAAAAGGATAAAGCAGAAAATCGGATCATTGCAGACCCAGTTGGGAACGAAGGCGGGGAGTAGGAAGAAAAGGCAGACATAGGAACAGGGGATGGTGAACACTGCCACTCCAGAATGATGTAGAAGTACTAGAATCGGGGTGGTAAGCCCCTTTAATATCTGTCCAACTTGGGATCCCTGGGTGGCGCAGCGGTTTGGCGCCTGCCTTTGGCCCAGGGCGCGATCCTGGAGACCCGGGATCGAATCCCACATCGGGCTCCCTGCATGGAGTCTGCTTCTCCCTCTGTCTGTGTCTCTGCCTCTCTCTCTCTCTCTGTGACTATCATAAATAAATAAAAATTAAAAAAAATATCTGTCCAACTGGTTTTTTTTAAGGATTTTATTTATTCGTGAGAGAGACAGAGACACAGAGAGACAGAGAGGCAGAGACACAGGCAGAGGGAGAAGGGGGCTCCATGCAGGGAGCCCGATGCAGGACTCGATCCTGGGTCTCCAGGCTCACGCCCTGGACTGAAGGTGGCGCTAAACCACTGAGCCACCCGGGCTGCTCTGTCCAATCGTTTTTGTCTTACCACGAACAAGGGTAGTCCTGGCAGAGGCAGCAATGCTGGTAAGTAGGAGCGGATGACATTGGCTTTACCCCTGCCGCACACACCGTGTACTATTGGGGCATCAGTCTACTCATCCGGTGAACCTGGTAGTACCTACCACGTGGCATTGCCGCAAGGATTCTGTGAGCCGGGTCACACAAAAGGGCACAGTGCCTGGCACATTGTAATGCTGAGGGAAATAAATGATCTTGGACTTCTGTAATGTGTTTCAGTATCATTATTTCCCTTAGGTCCACAGTGATGTAATAAGTTATTGTCGAGGATTTACAAATGACCCCATGCGATGGCTGTTACTATGTATATTTGACAATTCGGCAGGTGAAAAATTGAGAAAGAAACTTGACCCAGCGACTCAAAACTCCCCACAACCGTTTTTTAAAAGATTTTAAAAAATTTATTTGAGAGAGAGAACAGGCAGGGGGGAGGGAGGAAGGGAGAGGAAAAGAGACTGAGAAGCAGACTCCCCGCTGAGCAGGAAGCCTGGATGGGGCTCAACCCCAGACGGGACTGAAGTTCATGACCTGAGTCAAAGGCAGACACTTAACCAACTAAGCAATCCGGGCACGCCCCAAAAACCACTTTTTAAAAGATTTTATTTATTTGAGAGAGTGAGCGAGAAAGAGAACATAAGCAAGAGAGCAGCAGAGACAGAGGGAGAAGCTCCCTGCTCAGCGGGGAGCCGACATGGGGCTCCATTCCAGGACCTGTGGGGATCATGACCTGAGCCAAAGGCAGACGTTTAACCACCTGAGCCACCCAGGTGCTCCCCAAAAACCATTTTTATGGAGCACAGTTATGTAAAGCCAAGTCCGTCTGACCCAAAGCCCTGCTCTTCGACTGTATGTATGTTGGTTGGTTGCCAGCCAGCCAGCAAATACTTAGTGCCTGTGTGTACCAGGCAGTGGTGCAGGTACTAGAAATACAGTTAAGAGCAAAGCAGACAAAAATCACTGCCTTAATGTAGTTTACACTGTAGTTGGAGGGACAGGCAACCAGCAAAGTATATGAGATGGTCAGAGATGCTATGGAGAAAAATGAATCCGGAAAGCAGATGAGCGGAGAGTGCTGGTTTTGAACGGGCCTGTCAGAAGGACTCGGCCGAGCCTCGGGCCTCGTGTGCTTGGGGGAGGATCTCAGGTGCAGGGAACAGCACACCCTGAGGAAGGAGAGCTGGGCTAGGAAATGAGAGCTGTCAGAGCCAGAGCTCCGTGACAAGGCCGGGAAGTGCAGGGTGTGTTTGGGGTCCGGGAGCTGTCTTCAGGGACTTGGCCTTCGACCTCCGGATGGTTTGGAGCAGTGGAGTGACAGATTGGCCCTGGCTACTTCGGTGAGCGGGGAGGGGCTGCTGCGGTGACCTGGCTAGAGTGGGAGGGCAACGAGAACTGGCCAGATTCTGGGCGCACTCTGAAGGGAGGGGAGAGTCAGGACTTGTTGATGAGCGGGACATGGGATATGTGAGGCAGGTAGGAGAAAAAGACCTCTGAAAAGCTAAAACCTGTAAACTTACTCCCATTTTATAGATGGGAAAACTGAGGTTGGAAGAGCGACTGGTGCCAAGGTCATTAAGCTAGAAAGTCAGTAAAGCTAGGGTGCTTGCCAAGGTTTGTCTGCATTCCTTAGGCTTCCCTCCCACTGCGGGCCTCCTGCCCTGCCTCACTCACCTACTGGAAGATTCAGCTGACCCAGCGCCCAGGACCATCTTGTTTCTGCAGTGATTAGTAAACATTAATCTATGGTGTTGAAACGGTCACTGTGGAAATCTTTCTCATGGTGCACCTCAGCCAGAGATAGTTTTCTGACTGTATGATAGCAACTCAGAACATCACTAGGTAGATGAAGGGCCTTACCTATTTCCAGACAACTTCATTCTACTACCTCCTGTGGAGGTTTAGTAGTTTTTCCATGGAATCTTTTTCACATTAGACTCCAGGAAATTGTGAGTTTGTGCATTGTCACCACTGGCTTTTATTTTTATTTATTATTTTTTTTAGTCCCCCAGCCCCCCCTTATTGATTTTCATAGCAACATCCAGATCAGATGGTGAAAACTTCTCCCTGGAAAATGTTCAGTGGGTTTTTGAGGGAAAAAATGTCATTTTCAGGGCTTTGCTATGGGCAGAAAGCCCAGGTGCCTTTCTTTTACTGCTTTTCCCTGTTTTTGGCTCAATAGCTGCAGCTGAAAAATGATAGGAGGAATGCTATTGGTGCCAGGCGGTGCCAGATTAGTGTTGTCCGACATCTGCAGATTCCTGCCCCTCTGGGCTCCCTTAAAGGCCAAGGGTTTGCATGTATCCTCCTTACCCAGGAGCATCAGAACATTTCAGCCACTAACCGAGGTCGCTATTGGGCATGGTAGTCTGGCAGCTGCTCCAAGGTCTCCGGTTAGAGAGAAAGCTTGGAGCTTTGGTGTTTTGGGTTTTGTTTTGTTTTGTTTTGTTTCTGTAGCTTAATAAGAAAGACTCATGCATGTACAAAATAGTTTATATTGCTTCCTCAAGACATTCTCCCTCCACCCCCTCTCCCCCAAACACACACATCAGGAACGTGCCCTAGACTGGATGACCTCATGTTCTCTGCCTGCAAGCACTCTGTCCACAGCATGGGAGGCAGACGTACCACACGGTATCCAGGCTCTTAGCTCACACACACGTCTCAAAGTGGCCTTTCTCCAGATCCCACTCAAACCCCAGCATTGGGCAACAGATGCACCACCAGCATCGCACTCCAGGGGGAAGCCCCCTGAGACAGAAGGCCCTGACACGTGGCATCGCCTCCTACCGGGCGTGGACACACATTTGTGTGCACATGCACAACTGCAGCTGGCTCTCTGCTGCCCACCTGCCTGCACTCCCCTTGCCTGGGCCCTCGCCTGGACCACCTGCACTGCCCTGAGCCGGGTGCTGCCTCTCTTCATGGTCAATCAGTATGCAAGCTACAGATCTGCAAGGCAGTGCCAGGGGGCTGGAGAGCTTCCATCTGGACTTTGTGGTGAGGCCCTCAAGGGACATTGTTTCCCTGCCTCCATTCTCCCTTGAGGCAGCTCCCTTGTATACACCCCTCTCAGACACGGGCCCTCATCTTCCCTGAATGAGACTGAGCAGGGTAACAGTGAGCAGAAGTGATGTGGGAGAGGATGGTCAGAGCCCAGGACACCCTGTCCTCTGAGAGCTCCAACTCCAGACTCACTGCGCTGACACGCAGTGTGCTGCTCCAGGCACGGGGAGACCATCGACAACCTGGTACTCTATAACTGGGAAGGAAATACTCACACCAATGGCTGTAATTCACCACATCCCTGCTGTCATAAAAGTATGCTGGAGGAGGGCCCACGAAGCAGCTGGCCCACCCCGCACCCTCTCTGACCAGGCCCACAGGAGGAGGGCTTTGAAGAAGACATGACTGCTGCTGGGTTGTGGGAGTTTCCCAAGTGTAGTGGGGCACCCAGGCCTTGGGAAGGCACATGGGAAGCATGGGCCCTTGTGAAGACCTGGCCTGCTGGGCGTGGTTGACAGGTGCTCTGTCCAGCGCTCAGGCACAGACGACGGGCACAGGAGAGGAAGGGGGCAGCTTGTGAAAGGGGCGCTCACCCTGTCTCCCCCAACCCCGACTTCTACTCCATGTGCTTCCTCTGTCTCCCTAGTTTACTTGGCTTTAATTCATCACCATAATGGTAGTCCTGTCTGTGCACATTGAGGAAAACTTGAGTCTGATGCATATAATATGATCCTAGAGCTAATTTTCATGGTGTTGACCGCCTCCCACTGTTGCAGATCTTTTTTCAATAGTTATCATTGTTTTCACATAAGAATTCTAGGCTCCATTTACAAAGTGTGTTGCTTTAATTTTAATTTATTATTTTTTTAGACCAAGTGTGCGTACAAGTTGAGTGGGGCACTGGGAGCGGAAAAGAGAATTGTAGGCTGGCTCCATGCCCACCATAGAGCCTGAAGTGGGGCTCGATCTCATGACCCTGAGATCGTTACCTGAGCCAAAATCAAGAGTCAGATGCTTAACTGACTGAGCCACCCAGGTGCCCCCAAAGTGTGTTTCTTTTAAAAAGTTGTTCACAACTGCAGCATAGCTGAAATGACATGAGGGAAGCCACGGGGCCTGGTATGCAGAGCTCAGGGCCACGGTCTTGGGGCTGGACAGGTCTGTGGAGTACCGGAAATGCAGCCCGTCCAGCTGGGATGGGCTGCAAATGTAAAAGGCATGTCAGATTTTGAAGACTTAGTACAAAACAAAGAATAGAACATATCTCATGTTTTAAAAAAGGTTGTTTAGTTTAGGAAGAAGACCTGTCCCCTGAGGGTAGTTACTAGAAATCCAAATTTGCAGGTCCTTGAAAAGGGCAAGAACAGATAGCACTAGAGAGTCTCAAACCAGCCTTCTTCTTCTCACCACACTGGCTTCTCTGACTTTGCTGTCTTGTTAACTCTACCAATAACTCGGGATTTTCCAAATCATCATTGACTTCATCCTCTCTGTTGCTCTGTCATCAGCTTGACCCGCACAGACAACATCCTATAATTTCAGTTCCTCTTGCCATTTCCCCTGGTGCAGCCCCCTTGGTTCCACTCTCCAACGAACCCATCATCTCCCCAGTAGGTTTAGGAACCCCCACCCCTCCCTCAGGCTACTGTGGCAAAGTCCTCTCCAGCCTGGCTCCCACCACACGCGCTGCCATCATCACAAAACTCTCTTTCAGTGAATCCCAACCATAACTCAAGGATGCTGGGAACTTGACACACATCATCTCACCTCATTCTCCAAAAAGAAAGAAAATAGTTTCTAAAATAGAGGAGGAAGCTCAGAGAAAGTTTCTGGGTCCTGTGCCTACAGACGGGTAAGGCTAGAATTCAGACCAGACTCTGTGACTCTACAACCTGTTCTCTTTCTATAGTGTCAGGGGGCCTATTTTCAAAACCTGTCACTTCCTACTCAGAATCCTGAAGGAGCCACCCTACTGCTTACCGTAGACTCTTGAGGCACCCCCCCATCCCAACTTTTCAAATCTCATATTAGATGGATGGGTGTCCATATACCGTGTGTTTCCAGTTGGGCCACATTTGGTTCTCAATCAAGAGCCATCTCAAGTATTTTAACAAGCCAGCTACTTCCATGAAGGCTGTCTCTGTCTTCTTCACAGGAATGTTCTTTTTCTCTGTATAATTCCCTCTGCTGGATGACAGATTAGCCATGGGGAGGGTAGCCTACTGTCCTAGGAAAAAGAAAAATCTGAATGCCAAGGTGGGCATTCCAAAATGTTATAGCCATCCTTAAACTAAGAGAGAATGCTATACTCATTCTCTTCTTTTTTTGTCAAAGGTCCTATATAATCCTTAACCCTATAAGTTCCAACCTTTTCATATTATGGACACCTGGAAAGAATGATTACACATTTGCATTTATGACGCTATCAATACCTTTTGATTTTGGTTAGCACCACTGCCTTGCAGGTGAAAGATGGAAGCAGAACACTGTTTTAAAAATGATTGTTTTCATTTTCTTTATCTCCTCAAGCTTCAGCACATGACTTAGAAATATAATCTGCATTTATATATTTTGTATATGCTTTGGAGCACAAATTGTCAACCAAATCACACATAGTTTACCCAGTATCCTAAGTGGCAAAGTAATGGTGTGTGTTAACATTGGCAGTGTCCTCGGGGATGTTCTCCTTCCCACTTACTGTGGCGCTTGGCCACAACTGCTACCTTTGGATTGACAGGTCTGTAGGAATTTTCTAATAATTTCTTATTCTAGGTAAGACCCACATGATTCCTTCACCTTGTGGGTATGTTCTCAGAAGTCATTTATTTTGTCATTAAATTTTTTGTTGTTGTTGTTAGCTTTGTCTTTTTAACTGCAATCCATGCCATTGCTTTTTTAGTTTCTTCAGATGGAGGTACTGAGTCTGCTGCCTTAGTGGATGACAACGGCAGTGAGGAGGACTACAGCTATGAAGATCTCTGTCAGGCCAATCCCAGATACCTACAGCCAGGAGGGGAACAGTTGGCCATCAACGAGGTACTAGAATTCACACGTGACAGTGGCGAATCTTGGATACCCAGTTTCCTGGATGCAGGATCACTTAGACTTTGCCCTCTTGATTCTTTTTTTTCCCCCCCTCTCTCCTTTTTATAAATATTTATTGGGGGGGGTACACACAAGTGAGGGGAGGGGCAGAGGGAAGGGGAGGAGCAGACTCCCCGCTGAGCAGGGGGCCCCACATGGGGCTCCAGTCCACTACCCTAAGATCATGACCTGAGCCAAAATCAAGAGCTGGATGCCTGTTGACTGAGCCACCTAGGTGCCCCCTATTGGTTCTTTCTTTTATTTTTTTAAGATTTTATTTATTTTTCCACGAGAGACACAGAAAGGCAGAGACATAGGCGGAAGGAGAAGCAGGCTCCCTGTGGGAGCCCAGTGTGGGACTTGATTTGATCCTAGGATCCTAGGATTACGACCTGAGCCAAAGGCAGGCGCACAACCACTGAGCCCCCCCAGAAGTCCCCCTCTTGATTATTTCTTACCAGACATATTCTAAAACCTAGAACTCTGATATTCTAGCATTTTCAAGGACAGTTTATCTAAGTTTTCCAGATAACCAAAGCTCACTCACAGCTCTAAGTAATAAGAGCAGTGACTACTGCTCAGTGCTTAGGTAATGCTTTTCAGTTCACAAAATGCTCTTCCTCACATTGTCTCAGAAAGATCTCACAACCAGTCTAAGAGGTAGATGTTAGAATTATTACCCATATTTTAATAAACACTCTGAAACTAAGAGGCTGCACCACTTGCTAGTAAATGGCAGAACTGACATAAACCAGGTCTTTCTCACTACAAATCTGGTGTTCTTTCCACCACTGGGCATCTTCAGCCCTTTTTTGTGGAAATCTTTCTAGAAGGTGCTACTGGCTTTTGGAGTTCTTGAATAGAGCATGTGGAGTGTCACTTCTTGGTGAGTTCGCATCTCTGTTAATAATACCAGTTGTGGCTGTAGAATATGATGATGTCTCTCAGTGCTGAGGGGACCTGCAGCCATCTTTTCATTGGCTGGTAAATATCTGGAGATGGCTCTTTTCTCTTTAAAAGTTAGATTAAAACTTTATTCAGATGGTGAATGAAGTATGAAGAGTAAGTTGTAGGTGAAGCCACAAGGGTCTTGCAGTAAAGTATGTTCATAACCATTCGAGGCCTGGCTCTGTGTTTTTTAGTTTGTTCGAAAACCATATTAGGGGTGAATATTTCAGATACTCACATTCCTTAGATAACTGACATGTAGATAAGTGAGCTATTTTTCTACCTTCTTTAAAAAAGTAGATTTGGAGTTTCCTTTAAGAGCATATGAGGGACGCCTGGGTGGTTCAGCAAGTGAGCATCTGCCTTCAGCTCAGGGTGTGATCCCTGGGTCTGGGATCAAGTCCCACATCCGTCTCCTTGTGGAGAGCCTGCTTCTCCCTCTGCCTGCGTCTCTGCCTCTCTGTGTGTCTCTCATGAATAAATAAATAAAATCTTTAAAAAAAAAAAAAAGCACATGAGAGACACCTACCCGTTTCCCTTAATGTGGAAACTCCTTTCGTATAATCATCAAAGGCCAAGTATTGACCGCAAGCCAGCAGTATGTACATATATGAGGTAGAAGAGTCTGTGTCACCCTGGGAGAGCTCACAGCACATCCCTTGCTCTTCCGCCCACCTGGTTTGGCACTAAGCATGTCCCCGTTGCAGCTGATCGGCGATGGCAGTGTGGTCTGCGCAGAAGCCCTGTGGGACCACGTGACCATGGACGACCAGGAGCTGGGCTTCAAGGCAGGAGATGTCATCCAGGTTCTGGAAGCCTCCAACAAGGACTGGTGGTGGGGCCGCAATGAGGACAAGGAAGCCTGGTTCCCCGCAAGTTTTGTCAGAGTAAGTGTGTGACGCTTACAAACGTGTCTTGCGACTGTCTGTGGTGGGCCCTAGAACTGTGGTGTCAGGCTCAAGCCTACTCTGTACAGGTTCGGTTCTTTGTAATCACTTTAATGAAAGCGTTCAGGAATCAGACTGGATTGAAGGAGAAATTTCAACCGTGGTCAACCAGTTGTTTGGCGTTGCCACTGAGGTTTGAGCCGCGGGCACAGCCCTGGCTCTGCTGAGTGCAGGAAGCCTTAGCCTAGGGCCAGGCTGCCTTCCTCACAACCGTAGAGAAGTGGAACCCCGGGGCCTTCCGCCTGCTTCTGGTCACCACCTCCCCCCGAGTCACTGATCACCTATGTGTGTGGCTTGCAGTTGCGTGTCAATCAGGAAGAGCTGTCAGAAAATTCCAGCAGCACCCAGGGCGAGGAACAGGAGGAGGATGCTGGCAAGAGCCGCCACAAGCACGCAGAGAGCAAGCACCAGATGAGGACCAATGTCATCCAGGAGATCATGAACACTGAGCGAGTGTACATCAAGCACCTCAAGGACATCTGCGAGGTAAGACGCCAGACCCTGTGGCCTCCCCCAGGTTGTCGTGCAACCATGTGATACTCCTGATAGGCCCTCGGTCAGACCCTCCTTTTATATTCTTTTCTGTGGTGCTCCCTTCTCCTGGCCCCTTTCCGTCCATGTGGCCCCTGCCCAGAGTGCGCCCTCACTGAATACTTGTCTGCCCCTGTGAGCATCGGTGGCTCTATACTCTGGTTAGGTTTCTGGGCACCATGCAGCCCTCTCTTCGAGGACTTACCCCCCAAGATTATTCAGAGAAGGCAACGCCCTTTCCGTGAAACCCAAGTGATTTGACAAAGGTCTGTCACTGTTTACAATCTCACTGCATTGAATCACTGACTCACAGATTAGTTTCGGAGTCATTTAGATGCAGACCAAAAAGAAGAAAACTGGTTTTATCTAGTGCTACCCAAGGCTGTGTTTGGCAGTGTCCTGGTATTCTACTGTGCAGTCACATCTGCCTCTCCCACAATACTCTTACCCTCTGCGGGTTCGGGATGAGCGCGACACTACACTGCTGTTGGCCCCGTCTCATCTTTCCTTCGGTCCTGGCTGTGAATGCTGAGGTCTGCACTCCCAGCTCAGCCCCGAACATCCAGCGCCGAAGACGAGCTGAAGCGAGACAAGTGCCCATTCTATAATCGGATTAACTAGCCACATAGAGATTGAGCAATTGTTTAGCTTCTATATGCGAACCGTCTTGTTCCATGTAAGTGTATAGTTACGGGAGGTTTTTTTTTTTTTTAAGTGCCGTTTTAGGAAAACAAGTCATGGCTAATAGTTGAGCTTTGTGTGCCATCCCTTTCCTGGATTAACTCCTACAAACACTCCCATCAGCTGGTCCTCTTAACGCCTCTCCCCCCCTTTACAGATGAGAGAACTGAGGCACACAGCAGGTGAAGTGGTGGGGTTGGGATTTAAACCAGACAGTGTGCACTAGAACCTGTATTTTGAAGCTTTACACTGTCATTCTGTTAAAGTTTGTACCAAAAGTGAGTGGTATGTGTTTTATCATGCAGTCCACTTAGGCTGTGTAATCACATGGTGCTGATTTGGGGAAAAGTATCACACATATTTATGGCCTTTCCTTCCCACCGCACTAACTCCTACCCAGGCCATAGCACAACTTAGGGTGCTGTTCATAAAGAATGAATCGTGCGCCAATCTGTGTGGGCCTTGGATTAAAGTTCTGCAGATTTATGCTCCATGCAGAAAAGAGGTGATGGTGGAATCTTTGGGTAAGACGTTCCTGGCTCTTTGCCATGACAGTGAGCCAGCTGCATGAGCTATTCAGCAAGCTGTGCTATTCCGTATTTGACAAGTCTTCTCGGCTGTGAAATGAAATTAGGGATGGGAGAATGATCATCTTAAGAGTTTAGAAAAAGTGTTACAGTCCCAATGTTTGAACTTTAATATTTGAAGCCAAGCAACTTTGTTTTATGAGTATAACCTGCAAACTTTATATAGTTCCTTGCATTACAAATCCAACCACATTCACCTGTTCTCTTTCCTTTCGTCTTTAAAATATTCATAGCATACTGTAGTCACAGAAGTATCATTATCCCAGCAGGGACCCATAGGGTTAAAATGATTTTCTCTAATTAAAATCCATTCCAAGATAATGGCTATGGGCCCAAAAAGCTACATTATTCAAATAATGATTTCTCTGGATCTCCAAATTAATTTTTTTAAAGTTTACTTTTCTGTTTTGCAGGGCTATATTCGACAGTGTCGCAAGCACACGGGAATGTTCACTGTTGCACAACTAGCCACCATTTTCGGAAACATTGAAGATATTTACAAATTCCAAAGAAAGTTCCTGAAAGATCTTGAGAAACAGTACAATAAAGAGGAACCTCATTTAAGTGAAATAGGATCCTGCTTTCTTCAACATGTATGTCACCTGTTACTTCTTATTAATAACATCCTGTTAAATAATTTTGAAGTGTTTCCCCAGAATAGAAATGAGGCCTTTTTTGTTCTGTTTTGTTTCTTGCTCTGTTTGCTGGATTAATTTCCTATGGAATGGAATGATGTCAGTTGCAAATTAAGTTGGTGGGTTATATGGTTAATCTTTACCTAAATACCTCCAAGATTTCAAAATCTTTGCACTTTTATGAACCTTTGAGGGCTTTTAGAATTGTATTTGGAGTAATTTCTCATAATACCTACTAAGTGGCTATTTTATGTTAAGCACTGATTCCAGGGTTTTCTTACCTTAGCTCCTGTACTGCTATAGAGAAGGTATGATTATTTTACCCATTTTCTACATCGGAAACTATAGTCCAGAGAGTAACCAACTCAGGATCACACATTAGTATGGGGGCAGGTGTGGATTCAGACTGAGGTGTGCGGCTCTGGGACCCCTGCTCAGGATGCCCAAATTGCCTCTGAACAGTCTTGTGATGATGGCGAGCTTATTAACTGAGAATTGACTGCCCGTGTTTACTACTAACAGATTTCAGAGGAAGGAGACTTTATTCCCAGCTCAAATGGGTGTAATGATTGTAATAATAACAGCACTGACCGCCACCACCTCTTCAGGCAGCACTTGCTGGGTACCCACCCCAGTGACTATGCAGAGGCTGAGTATCCCCAGATCCTCGGGGGCTGGGTTGATTTTAAACAGCTGAAAATGAGGCTGTGGTGGACGGGCAAGTAGGAAGATTGGCCCCTTGAGTGCACTGGGCCTGTTTGGGACGTGGTGAAAGGCCTGTTTGGCCAGAGCACAAGGTTCCAAGAGAGATACTTCAGAGGTCAACGAAGGTCAGGCTGCAGCAGGGCAGGGTCTGGTGAAGACAGAGCCTCTGGGTGGGGGCCTTGCCTGGACTGGAACAGCCAGAGAGTTTGGCTGAGGAGCAAGACTTTGCTGTTTCTAGGGAGGGGGGGGAGGGGGGCCTGGGTACGGGTGGCTGCAGTGCGGATGTGGAAGAACAGCTATGTTGGCGTGGGGATCTTTGAGAACCAGCTGACAAAACCGATCTTGGGGAACATGGAAGAGCAGCAGTTGGAACTGCCTGCAGGGTGTTGTGTCCCAGAGAATGAATGGGTGGGTTAGGGAAACCTGCCTTGTAGGGAAATAGGCATCTGGTGTGGACATGTTGTGTTGAGCATGGACAGATATAAACTGTGGGGCAGGACACAGGCTGAAGGGCTGTGGGCAGGGTAGACAACTGTGAGCCAGCAGCCTGGCCACAGTGGCCACCGTGGGGAGGGGTGCAGGGAGTAGGGGAAAGGCTACGACGCATGCACAGGGGACTGGCAGGGTGCTGCTCGAGTCCCAAGAGAGAAGGGCAGGTGTCCCAAGGCCTGGCAGGGTGGCTGCAGCCTTGAGGCAAGAAGTCTAGGCAAAAGGAAGTGAGCCAGGGCTTTCAGTTGGAGGTCAGAAGGGACATGCGTGTGGAAGCCAGAGGGTAGGATGTCAGGGAGAGGACTTGCAGTGAGGCGAGCAGGTGGTGGTCTTGCATCCTCACTTCTTGGTCATGGTCACGACTATATGTATCAGTGAAAGTAAAGAGGAAAGCGGGAGAGAGTTGGACTTGTTAGAGCCTGCCTTTTTCTTAGAGCAGAGCTAGGGCGGAGACGGTGGTGGGAGAGGGTGCTGCTCATCCAGGAAGCCCCATGTGGCTGTGACACACCCTTTTGGGGTACACGGAGGGGGCTTTGAGTGGGACCAGGGTGCCACCTGCAAAGATTACCCCTTCCCCCTCTCTCACCCTTCCAGCTCCCACCCCCTGGTCTGTAAGTGGTCCCTCCCTACAGAGAAGATGTAGGCTTATCGCCCAGGTGTGAAGAACATAGCAGAACACCTTGGGGTGCCTCCTTTCCAGGATTCCCCTCGGATAGGGCTGCCTGTAGCCTGTCCTTGTCATGGCCTCGAGCCCACCTATAACCTGACACAGCTGTGCTTCCCCTTCCCAGCAAGAGGGCTTTGCCATCTACTCCGAGTACTGTAACAACCACCCTGGCGCCTGCGCGGAGCTGTCCAACCTGATGAAGCAGGGCAGGTACAGACACTTCTTTGAAGCCTGCCGCCTGCTCCAGCAGATGATCGACATCGCCATTGACGGCTTCCTCCTTACGCCGGTGCAGAAGATCTGCAAATACCCTCTGCAGCTGGCCGAGCTGCTCAAGTACACCACGCAGGAGCACAGGTGAGAGAGGCATGTGCCTCTGGGAGATGTGCACACAGAGCCTGCCCTATGGGGTGGAAGCAGTGCCGGCACTCTCAGCCCTGCGCCCAGCACTCAGAGCCTCGCAGAGTGGCAGTGACAGGTGGGCTTAGGTGTCCTCTTGACACTCTCAGTTAGTATTATGGAAGAAATTGTCACCTTGCTTAGAATGTTCAGGATTATGAAGTCTTGAAATAGGGTCATTGAAGAGGCTCCAGAATACCCATTCCTAGAGATACTGAAAAAGTAAGAATAATTCTTTAACTGTGTCATGAGCACATAGGGATTTGTATTGTAATGTTAGTCCTTGTAACTGATGTATATTTTACAAATCCTTTTTTGTAGCTATTAAGTAGTTAATAAAACAATTTTTAAAAGACCTACACCAGTGTGAATACAGTTTCAGAAATATTTTACTTCCCGTCCTAAGGCAGCTCACCCTCAGCACAGTATCTCGTACTGCAACAAAAAGTTGCTTTACTGATGGGTGAGGACTTCCAAAGTTTCAACCCTGCAATCAGAGTGGGGAATCTCAAGGGTACACAGAGTAGTGTGCAGGGTCAGCTTGGAGAAACGTTGCACCAAGATCCTGTCTAGCTCTACGCCCTTTTTTTTTTTTTCCCAAGATTTATCTATTTATTTTAAAGAAAAAGAGCATGCATGTACGCTTGTGAGTAGGGGGAGGGGTGAAGGGAGAGGAGAATCTCCAAGTAGACTGTGCTGAGCACAGAGCCTGACACGGGGCTTAATCTCATGCCCCGGAGACACTGTGACCTGAGCCAAAACCGAGAGTTGGATCCCACCGAGCCACCAGGTGCCCCTAAGACCTTTCTTGCCCAACCAACCGAGTGCTTGCCCTGTGTCCGTAATCCATCCCACCCCATCCTCTTAACACATGGAGCACGGGGCTTCTCATCATGGTCACCTACTGCTCCATTTCCTTGTGGAGCTTACTTTGTCCTTAACTAAGCTCTTCTGGAGAAGCCAAAAAGTAATCCGTTGCTTACTTCATAACAACTCACTGTTTTCCTGCATGTACATGAACAGAATGATGTAAAACTGTGCTGTGATTATACATGAGATCTCACCCATTCAGTATTGGGATGGGCAGGCTGTTTTGTGCCATTCCCCAAGAAGTGCAGGTCCCAACCATGTGGTGCCTTTAGATGGCACTGGTTGAGTCATCGCTATGTTCTCACCAGGCCAGAATTGGAATGCCAGTGGGCAGGGTTTGAGGATGAAGCCTTACTGTTTTAGGTAAGAATCAAACCTCACCTATGACGTCCATATACAAAGCTTTCAGTGCACCTGCAGCCCTTGAATGGATGATTTTGAAAGATTCCAGTATGAGGTGGAGTGGGGGACAGGATGGGTACCCAGAGGAAATTTGCTGTGCTAGCCCACAACAGTGCTGGGTTTTAACAGGTAAGTGTTGCCCTGATGGCAATCAAATTAGCCATGGCAGTGCCTGGCCCTGCAGGGTGTGCAGAATGGAGCATTCTTTTGTCCTGTCTGCTGCCAGACTCCTGTGGAGACATAGGGCTTGCAAAAGGAATCTTTTTGCAATTAGATTGGAAGGTAGAAAGAGAAAAAGAGCTAGGTTGCCAAACAATAGACCCTAGATGTGGATGTTAGTTTAAAGAATTAAGATTAAAGGAATAAGAGAAAGGAGTTCATTGAAGTAGATAAAAGGGAAGAGAGCTCTATATTTTTTTTTCTGATGGAAAAATCAGAAAACTTGAAGGAAAATAGCAAAGTCAAGAGAGCCACAGATTTGAAGAAAATGTTAAAACAAAGAATAAAAACATACCATGATGGGAAACTAGAGAAAATATATAAGAGAGTAAGACATGGAAAGGAGATTGGTACATTCCAAGATGGGAAAGGTATGGCCAGAAGTCCATGTATCATTCTTTAGCAGTTAATTCTTGTTTAGACACATTTTCACTAGGAGGTATATGCATATTTGGGCAATTTTACAAAAAAAAAAAAATCCTTTTAAAGGAAATGACAGAAAGCCCATTTCCTTGTCTTCAGGAAAACAAAACAAATTTTTTTCCCAAAAGACCATTATACTCTGCCTCTTTTCTGGAATTGACAGAAAATCTTGAAGGAAAAAATATACGATTATTTTGTACACTTTTTTCATTGCTGGAGGCCTTGGGTGGGTGGTTGCTCCATTATTTTGGCAGCCCCCTTGTATCTGTATTGTTCTTCCTTTGTGCTCTGCTTCTGAGTGTGAATACCCTGTCTAAAGGCAGCGGGTCGGCCTTGTGGGGGAATGCCCAGGGACTTCCCAGGAGCTGAGTTATTTGTGTTTGGTAAATAGACAATAGAGTCTACTTCCAAGGCTTTTTTCCCTTGCTGTGCAGGAGGATTCTAATTCAGTGCTCCTGAGATCCTAAGGCTCTATCACATAAGACACAGGAAAGTGCTGGAAAGTAAAGAATTGAGCTCATTACCTGGGTGATTGGTTTACATGTGCCCAAATTATTAACGCTGAGCAAAACCCGAATATCAAACTTTCCAGTACTAGCCATGCTCTGCACTAGTCTGTGTGGAGTTTGTCTCCCTGGTACCTACAGTTTTAGAAGCTGAAGGAACAAGAGCCTGCTCCCGAGGACATTTTAGTCTGATCTGACTGTAGCCTATGGAAGCAGCAGAAATGAGGGTCTGTCAATGAGGTGAATATGGTGTTAGTATTTACATAACTCACCGTGTCAAGCTTCTGTGGCTTGTGTCCTGTTTGTATCCTTTCTTGAACATCGTAAAGGATGAGACTCAAAGTGAATAATTACTCTTGAGGACAGTTAGTGATTATTAAAGTACTTCATATGGCAAAACTGGCTAATAGGAGAACCGAAGCAATCATAAAGATGGTCCTTTTCTTATTAATGAAAATAACCCATTGTCACTGTGACTAAAAGTTATTTTGTGGCATTTACTTTCATTCATTGTGATTTCTGGGAAATGAATGAAAACATTCTTATTCCAAAGAATTCTGGATTGCATTCGGTCAGTTCCCTTAACCTATGGAAACTGTGGTCTATTCATGAAGGAACAAGAAAAAGGAAACAATGGCCATTATCTAAATGCCACTTTGTCTAGACTGTTAGTATATGAATCCAGGATGCAGTGTCTTACTTTGTCAGTCTTCCTCTGCAAGTTTCAGGTTATATGGTTAAAATGAACCTTCTACTTTACAGTGATTACAACAACATAAAGGCAGCATATGAAGCCATGAAGAACGTAGCCTGTTTGATCAACGAGCGCAAGCGCAGACTGGAAAGCATAGACAAGATAGCACGGTGGCAGGTGTCCATCGTAGGCTGGGAGGTAAGTGCCTCGTGCCTGCACCTTGTGCCGCCCAACGCTGCTCATGCCCTCCCTCGCTCTGGTCTAGTTTGATGACACACTGTAACATCTTGTGATCGATGTTTTATATTCTTGGCTTTAACGGTATATATATTTTGAAGCATATGGTTGAACCTAACAGTCAGCTGCTTTACCAGTAACTCATTTCCACCAAAAAAATCAACCCTGAAGAGTGTCTGTGATTGATTTATGGTTTGTGCTTTGTCTCTCCTGCTAGAAATAACACACCATGAGAGTAACTGGAGAACATTTTCTAAATATTATTTACTTATTTATTTGAGAGTGAGGGTAAGCGTGGGGGGGGGGGCAGAGGGACACAGAGTCTTCAAGAGACTTTGCACTGAGAGTAGAGTGGGACACAGGGCTCGATCTCACGACCCAGAGATCATGACCTGAGCTGAAACCAAGGGGCAGCCACTTAACCAACTGAGCTACCCAGGTGCCCCTGGAAAAAATTTAAACACTGCCTGTGTTTGAATTGGTAGATCTGGGCAAGATTAAGATTTTCATCCTTAAGATGGGGTTAAAAATGTTGCCTAACTTCATAGAGCTATTGTGAGGATTATATAAGACAGTGGCAAATGCAGTGCTTGGCACAAGTTGTAATAATGGTCCAGCATGCTTTTGTGCACACTCATGCACAAGAACTTATTTGTAAAAACAACCACAGTGACAATTGTCTTGACCACATGCCTGGCACTGGCCTAAGCCATTTTTATATGTGAACTCATTTAGTCCTCTCAATAATCTTATGAGGTAGGAGCTACTATTACCTCCACTTACCAGGCAGGGAAATGGGAACATGGCAAGGTGAAGTGGCTTGCTCTAACAACTCATACTGTTCAGATTGTTTCCAGACCAAGTAAAATTCATCCTGTTACACCTGATCTTAGCCAAAAGGCCAAGAAGCAATAAAATTCATCCTATGTTAAATTAATTGGTCAGAACTCACTGTCCCTAAGGATTAAGAAAGTTTGGATTGAGGAGTTAGGTTTTTAACTAAAGTAGGTTCTAGCAGTGAACATTGGAAAGAAATATTTCTATTTCAGGGGCCACAGAGACTCCTGGAGCTTGGACAGGCCCACAGACATCACTGCGTTTAACACTCTTACTTTGTAAGTGGAGAATCTGGAGCACAGAATTGCTCCAGGCAAGAGAAGTAGAAGAACTATTTTGGAGTCAAGATATTTTGCCTCCTCAAAATATTGTGTATGACTGGGATTGAAGGACAATAAAGTCTTATAAATCAAAGGCCAGTGTCAGGACACCTGGGTGGCTCAGTGGTTGAGCATCTACCTTCAGCTCAGGTCGCGATTCCGGGGTCCTGGGATGGAGTCCCACATCGGGCTCCCTGCATGGAGCCTGTTTCTCCCTCTGCCTGTGTCTCTGTCTCTTTCTCTGTCTCTGTCTCTGTGTCTCTGATGAATAAGTAAATAAAATCTTAAAAAAAAAAAAAAAAGACCAGGGTCATGCCAAATATCACAAAGTTACATTGGGTTCAACCCCACCTAATACCGTAAAGATGTGTTTTAGCCTTGTGTTCTTGGACCGACATTTAGGAGATAATTTATGGTCAGGAGGTTACCAACACCTTGCTGGCAATGTGCTGTCTGGTCTTTTGTGACCAAGATCTGAAGCTAGTTATTATTCTGGGAGCCATTCTCTGCATACCAGCCTATAAAGTCAGAGCCCCAGAGTCAAAAGCACTAAGTCCCCACACTTAGAAGGCCTCCTTAGTATCCTTATTCTCTGAGGAGCAGCCATCTCTGACCAGTTGGAGTCTCCTCATCCAGCACATTTATCACCAATCCTTTCTTGTCAGGAAGTCACTTCAGATACCACAGAGCACTGTAACATTTTCCCATTGAGTAGGAAATAAGGAAAAGAAATTTTGCATCAAGGGAAACTAGCAGCCCGAGATTTAAGTGGCTCTGCTCCCTTGTGGAAGGATGCCTCATAACTGGCAAGTCGGAGAAAGAAGGTGTCAGGACTTGTTCCTGTATCCCTGACCTGTTCTGAAGGAATCGGAGCCTGAAGATCTTAAAATGTGTTTTCATCCTTCCAGGGGCTGGATATCTTAGACCGAAGTTCCGAACTGATCCATTCTGGGGAACTGACCAAAATCAGCAAGCACGGCAAGAGCCAGCAGCGGACGTTCTTCCTGTTTGACCACCAGCTGGTGTCCTGCAAGAAGGACCTGCTGCGCCGGGACGTGCTCTACTACAGGGGCCGCACGGACATGGACGAGGTGGAGCTCGTGGACCTGGAGGACGGCCGGGACAAGGACTGGAACCTCCACGTCAAAAACGCTTTCAAGCTTGTCAGCAGAACCACCGATGAGGTGCACCTGTTCTGTGCCAAAAAGCATGAGGACAAGGCGCGGTGGCTGCAGGCATGTGAGGATGAACGGAGGCGCGTGCAGGAGGACCGCGAGATGGGTGAGCGGCTCCTCTGCCTCCAGCCCCGGCCCCAGAGCCAGCAGTCCTCAGCCCATTCCGGCCATACTTGCCACCCCCTCCCCAGGGGCGGGGGAGATAGGCCAGATCTGCAAATCCTGAATACAGTTGACCCTTGAACCATGTGGGGTTGGGGTGCCGACCCCACACACAGTCAGAAATCCATGTATAGCTCTTGACCCCTGCCAGAACTTATCTACTCATAGCCCACTATTGACTGGAAGCCTCACCTGTAACATAGTTGAGTAACACACATTTGCTGTGTTATATGCATTCTGTGTGGTGTTCTTCTAATAAAGTAAGCTAGAGGAGAAATGTTCTTAAGAAAACCGTAAGGAAGAGAAGATACACTTACAGTATTGCTCTGTATTTATTAGGAAAACCCCGCATATAAGTGGACCTGTAGTTCAACCCCATGTTGTTCAAGGGTCAGCTGTGCTTCTAAACATGCTGTAGGACAGACCAGGACAGGTGGAGCTCCTACGGGCAGCATTTATTCAGTAGGCTCAGGGTGTTGATGCTCATAGCGCCCCACCGCACCCGCTAACGTGTCCTGGTTGGGAGGCTGTCATCCTAGTGTCCATCCTTGTGACCATCGTTGCTACTCTCCATTTGTAGTCTGCTCAGCCTCTTAGAGTTCCTTGAGGAATAAGGTTCTTTGCTGCAGGTTATGTAGAGCACCTCAGGGTTAATATGGGTTATGGCTCTAGTTTTACTCTGCAATGATATCACTTGTTTTTATTTTTTTTAATTCAATTAGTTAACATATAGTGTATTACTAGTTTCAGAGGTAGAGTTCAGTGATTCCTCAGTCTTATGTAACACCCAGTGCTCATGCCATCATATGCCCTCCTTAATGCCCGTCACCCAGTTACCCCATCCCCCACCCCCTCCTTTCCAGCAGCCTTCAGTTTGCTTCCCATGATTAAGGGTCTCTTATAGTTTATCTCCCTCTCTGATTTCGTCTTATTTTATTCCTTCCCCTTCCCGTATGCTCCTGTGTTTTGTTTCTTAAATGCCTCATTTGAGTGAGTCATAGGATAATTATCTTTCTATGATTGACTTATTTCACCTGTTTTGAATATTTCTCATGTCTGTTCCTAAATCCAGGAATGGAAATTTCAGAAAATCAAAAGAAACTCGCCATGTTAAATGCTCAAAAGGCAGGACACGGAAAGTCAAAAGGTGAGTTTTGAAGGAGGCTTCATTCATCTCCTTATCTCCTTCGTGTGTATCAGTACTGGAATTAAAATCGGGGAGAATGTCTGAAGTCTTTAGTGTGCTGGTGACCAGCTCTCAAGAGTGGAGGAGAGGCGTACAGGTGAAACTCAAAATGATAGGGCCCTTCCACTCCCCAAGAGAGGAAGTTTAAAATAATCTGCATTTAGTTTTGAGTGTGAGTATGTTTCAGTATTTACCTCCATTTAAATATGAGCCTATATGGTGTGTTTTGAATTAATACCATAGAGCTTCTGCATCTCCCCATCCTGAGGAAGTACCGGTGTTCTTCCTCGGGCCAGTCACCAGGCTGAGGCAAACCAGTAGGTCCTGCATGTTTTGGGCACACGTGGAGGAAATCTCTAGCCCCAAACTGCTGATCAGTGCGAGCTATGTTCTGATGTAGGGAAGAAAAAAGATCTAAAAGTCCAGTACATGAAGAAATTAGTTGAAAAGAAGACACACTATCTTATTGAGAGCAAGGACTCCCTACCCTCCGTGCACATTAGAATTGCCTGGGCAGCTACTGAAAATCACCAACTCTCAGGTCACGGCCCAAGGGCCTCATGTGCAAAGATTTTTTTACATTGTCGATAATTTCACCCAACATGAATACAATAAGGATTTTTATTCCAAAACATATTTGTTGAATTCTTAGAAGCTTTTCTTCAGATCGACTTCCTCCTCTAAGAATAATTTATCCTCTGAAATGTGTCCCATTCAGTATTTTCCTAACTGAAAATGCAAAAACAAGACCCAGTTAAGCCCAGGATGGTGATGTGCCATCTCCTGAGGGCCAAGAATTCATTACCAAAACAACCCTTAGGGGTCCCATTTCCCGTTTTCTCTACTCAAATACAGAACTACCCTACCTGCAACCTACTGATAAATAACTTTGAGCTAGAAAAACCTGTTTTCTTTTTCTTCTTATTCTTTTTTTTTTTTTTTTTATCTCCGAATCAATGGCAGGTGACCAGTAAATATCCATTGGTTAGAATGTGTTATTTGTGTCCGTATCTTCCAGGAGTCACTGGCTCAGCCACTAGGTACCGTGATGAAAGGGATACTGTTGGTGGTGGTGGGGGTCCACCTGTCAGGCACCTCTCACCCAGGAAGGCCAGGGGAGCCTTGTGGCAGATCAGGGCAGGGATACTCTCTGAATGGAGTCTCGACTCCTTCTAAGACTCATGTTCCTTCCCTGTCACACTGACTTTTTCACAGTTAGCTTATGATCCTGTAGCTAATTGCAGTAGGGCCTTTTTCATTACCTCTGGGCAGATTTTTTTTTTTTAAGATTTATTATTATTTGAGAGAGAGCATAAGCAGGGAGGAGCAGCAGAGGGAGAGGGAGAAGCAGACTCGTGCTGAGCAGGGAGCCCGATGTGGGCCTCCTTGATCCTAGGACCCTGGGTTCATGACCTGAGCTGAAGGCAAGACACTTTAGCAGACGGAGCCACCCAGGCACCCTATCTCTGTGCAGATTTAAAACACCTATCCCAATGAAACTGTTTCGAGTAAGCGATTTGGTCCGGGGACTGTGTTGTAAGCACATTACTTATATGAGCTCCCTTAACTCTCATAGCAACTGTTAGGTGCTGTTATTCCCATGGTAGATTTGGGGGGACAGAGGCACAGAGAAAGCAGATAAGATCCCAAATAAACACAGCCAGTGAGGGGCAGAGTAGGATTTGGGCCAGGGCAAAAGGGCCCCAGGCTCTCACTGAGGTTATTTCCCTGCTTTTCCTCCCAAGCAGCCATCTGGGCCAGCCCTGCCCCTGCTGTCCTGTGTGACTGTGGATAATTCACATTACTTCTCTGGGTTTCATTCTCCCTCCTTGAGGGTTTTTGTGGGATCATCTTTGCCACAGTTCTGCACACAGTATCTGCACATAAGAAGTGTTATGATAGCTATTAGATGTACTTTAGGTTAATATGAATTAAAATTATATGAATTAGGGGCACCTGAGTGGCTCAGCGGTTGAGCATCTTGACCTTTGGCTCAGGTCATGATCCCGGAGTCCTGGGATCAAGTCCCGCATCAGGCACTCTATGGGGAGCCTGCTTCTTCCTCTGCCTGTGTCTCTGCCTTTCTCTCTCTGTTCTCTCATGAATAAATAAATAAAATCTTTAAAAAAAAAGATTATATTAATTAATATGACTCAATCAGCTAAGAAGTCAAGTCTTGGCACTTTTTTCCCTTTTTGGCTAACCAGTGACACTCAGTTCATGTTTCTATCCTTCTCTCCTCTTGGATTAGGCTACAGCGGATGCCCTGTGGCCCCGCCCCACCAGAGCTTGCACCCCCTTCACCAGCGCCACGTCACCGTGCCCACCAGCATCCCCCAGCAGCAGGTGTTTGCCCTGGCGGAACCCAAGAGGAAGCCTTCGCTCTTCTGGCACACGTTCAACAAACTCACCCCTTTTAAGAAATGAAAATGGAAGGCCACACTTTTCCTGAGGTGTCTGTAAAGAGGAGACCCAGTTTTGTTTCTCGTGTGCTGAAATCTTCTTGCAGGGACTGGTGAAGAATAGAAGGTCTGGACGCACCTCAGTCTTCAGAGGCCTAGCTCCTCCTCGGAAGGGAGACGCAGGTCATGACGCTCGGCCCCGATGTACACGAGACCCCTCTGGGGTCTGTGCCCAGACGGCTGGGCTGTGGGAACCGAGGACCTGCTCTGTGGAGAAGCTGAGCGGAGACCCCAGCGGGCATCGCTGATGACAGGCACACCCACTGCTGCCGTGCTGAGGAGGGATGAGATGACCATGCCACTTTTGCCTATGGATTTGAAGGGGACAGTAGTGATGATGGGGTTGGTATGATAAAGTCTTGGCGGCACGGGCAGGCTGTTCCTTCTTCCACGGTGTGAGAGGACCTACCACCGCAGTGCAGATGGCTGTGGGGTCCCCTGGTGTCATCTGAGTGGTTGCCACGCGGTAGCACAGGCTTCCTCTGGCCGGGCGGGGCCCGTACAGGCTAGAGGAAGAGGCATGACGAGCTCCGCATGGGGAGCATGGTCCAGGCAGCTTCAGCGGTCTTGAAGATGCAACTGCTTTCTGGGGAGCAAGTGCAGAGTCCTACCGCCCGGTGGATTTGTGCTTCTACAGTCAGGTCCCATCTGCCGGTGAGTGCAGCACATGACTCCGTGGGCAGAAATCACACCTCCTTGCACATCGTGGGCTTATGAAACTAGCCAGACATCTCCGTTTGCGATACAAAAACCCATTGACTTTAATTTTATGATAAAACTAATATGTACATGCACCAATGGCAAGGCATTCTTAGAGCATCAGTTCGCTTTTCCCATCAGGTGTTCATGGCATCCCCGTCCACTAAGTTAGAGTGACCCGAACATTCCATGGAGAAAGCATGAGGTTCGGAGCAGCCCACCTTCTTGGGATTCAAAGCCAACTTGGTTGCATAAAACCCAAACAATAGTGCTAACCACGCCCTTATTAACCCGTCAGGAGGGTTCTGAAGATCCTTTCTTTTTACAGAGACCTTAGAAACACACCTGAGACATAGCTGTCTTTACTAACGAAGGCCGTGTGGGCCGATACCTGGCCATAGTACTCTCCTTGTCTTTGTCTATATTGTAAATTTTGATGAAAATAACTTTTAAATACGTCTGAAGAAGACAGATTCTGCAATAGAGATGCCATTTAATTGTACTTAATGCACTGGACCGGGTATTGTAGTACACACTTGGCAGTTTCCTGGTCAAGAATCCCCTTTCTGTATGCTACGCTCAGAAAGTCCTGTTTTCCAATAGGCCCAGCTGGAGAATAAACAAACCTGTAGTGTCCTAGACAGAGGTGTAACCTGTGCCTCTAAGTGTCTGGTCCCTCCTTCCCCCAGCCACCTTCCCTCTCTATCCAGGGCCAGTCCTGAAGGAGGTGACATCACTGGACATCTGAGTGGGGCCTTAGAGCATTATCTGGAAATGTTACCTGGTCTGACCCTGCTCTGCCACCTTGATGTGCTCACTTGTATGTCGGACTGCTGCGAGGTCGTGCTGCCCTGGGGTCCCCAACCCTGGGGTGGCCTCTGTGGACGTCAGTACCCGGTGTCCCAGGATAGAGCTTGCTTCTGTGAGGAAGCTTCTCAGGAGGCGCTGTGGCTCTGCATGTACAACTGCACGTGTGTGTGTGTGTGTGTGTGTGTGTGTACGGGTGTGTTGTTTCTTCTTTGGATATTCATCTCGATTTTAGTTACATTTATATAGCTGACCTTTTTACTAAGAAAATGTAATGATATATTTTCAAAACGACACTTAAAATGCTTTTTGTCGACCCCTCAGCAATAACTATAGGAGTCTCTGTGCTAAACAGAGTTGTTTGTATATACAACATTTTTGAATAGTTGGGTCTTTTTATTTTTTAACAAAGATTACTTTAGGGAAGGAAAGAGAACCATTTGCTTATGTTACATTTTCAGTGATGATTCAATTCAAGTAAAGAACCACTTCATGGGCTTCCATTTACTAATGTTTCCTAATGTGCAATGAAGACGCGCTGTCAGTTCTGTGACCAGTCCCACTCTATTTCCCATCCAAGCCCAACCTGGTTACCACCTGTCCCTCCAGGCTCTCTAACAGGAGCAGGAAGCTCGGACACCAGAGCACATACCAGGCCCAGGGCCACCCCCGCGAGCTCAATACAGTGCGAAGAGTTGGTCGATCAAATACCCACCCCGACCGCTCACGGTGGTCCTGCTTGACTTTTTCAAAGGTGATTTTGAAAAATTAGAAATCTTTATAAGAAGGTAGAATGCTTTTGACTTTTAAATCTGTTCATCTAGCTTGAGTTTTATTACCAGACATATTGAGTTCTATAAAGAATAGGTGGCTCAACTATTAAAATTTTTAGGTTTACCCAACTTACTTTCTTGATTTAAGTCATGTAGCTTCACTTGGAAAGAGAAAGAAATAGACCAAGAGCCCCCAGATGGAATAAGATCCATGGATTTCATTGCGAATCTTGCTTTCTCCTTCCTTGTCTCCTTTTAACCCTACATTGCATAATACGGGTGCCCCCCAACACATTCTCTCTCTCTCTCTCTCTCTCTCTCTCTCTCTCTCTGCCTCTCTCTCAAAGATAGCACAACACTTTGACAAATTTCACTTATTATTTATGTTTCAGAATTTGCCAGCTCTGGGTCAGAAGAACCCTCTCAATTTTCATCTTACCTAAAATGCACAACCACCTTGCAGTAAATTGTAAACAATCATGAAATGGACTATTTGCAGAATCTTAGAGAAAGAGTGTTCTTCGTCTTTGGCCTGCAAGTAAGAAAAAGACCGGCAGCAACGTGCCAGAGTTTTCCTGGGTCCCTCCATAGTTTTCAGTTGATCAGTTCTTTTTCCCTACTGGATCTGATTTTGTCATTGAAAACATTTCACCCCCATCATCACACTGTTCCTAAATATCGTTGTGTCTTTTTATACCTAATCCAGACGAAGACTAACTCCATGCTTGTTCAGAAAATCCCCTCAATTCTGCATTGCTCTTGTCTAGACAGAAAGCAAAAGTGCATTTAATTTGAACTTTGTTTCACAATAGGATTCTTCTGTAATAGCCATGATCCAGCATTTATCAGTTGGAAAACTATGCATGCCCAAATTGCTGATATTTCTCAATACAAATCAACTTATTAGTTACATAGCCACACCAGAACAGCCTGCTTGCCTGGAGTTAAGGAGAAAATTGCTCTATTGTTATTTTATGGAAGAGAGGAGAAGTAGATGTGTGTCTCTCCCAGGACAGCACTAACAAATGTGGATACATGTCCTTTTGATGGCCAACATGCCAGGGATGCTGGGCACCAATCAGCTAGGTCACGCCGCTCAGAAACATTTGTCCCTTTAAGCTTAACCTACCTATTTTCTCCTTGTTAGAAATCCACTTGGCTGATACTGTTATCCTCAGGATGCATGCAGTGAAAGTAGAGTTCAAACAGTTTTGAAAAGAGTAAGTAGCAACTATCTGATCTTAAAAGGAAAAACCCAGAGGCTTACATATTTGATGCAAATATTCTTAGCTACCACACATTTAAGGTTGTCATCCTTAGTCATCTCCTAGGCATCGACATTTGTATTAAGAAAAAACTTTCCCTTAACTAATTCTGTAATTTAATAATTTGCCTCTTTTTTTTTTTTTTTTTGTAAATATTAACACCAGTTGTGTTTGGCTTACCTATTTTGCAAGATTTTCCTTGGATTTAACTCAACATCAAGACAATGTTGTTAAGTCACGTGACAGCCTCCAAACTGAATTCGCTGTTGACAGCTGAAGTGTGTTGTATGAGACTGCTAAAACTTGATATGTATTTCTGTTGAATGAAATTTTTGTAAAAAAAAAATATTATTTACAATGTTATTTGAATAATTCCTTGTAAATGCTGTGAATCTATATTTGTTGTTTTGTATCTGTATATTAAAGTTAATTTGCCAAACTGGTTCCAGTAATGCATTTGAGTAGTAAAATAAGACATTATATATATGTATATATTTTTTAAATAGCAAGTGCTAGACGGGTTTCTGGGACTTAGAGCTCATTTCCTGTCTGGACATTGATAGACTTCTCATCAGTACAAATTCATGCTGGATGAGCGGACTTAAGCCACTGGCTAGGTATGGGGGAAAGGGCTCCCACGTGAACAGGGAGGAGAGTCTCCACAGGTTGGAAATAAGTCTGATGAGATCAAGCCCAAAGTGATACGGCCTCCTCCGCCCTGTAGGAGCAGTGCCAGCTACTGATGGTGGATAGTGGATGGCAGATGAACTGCCTTCACAGGCTGCTGCTGCCCCAGTGGAGGGTGGAGATTGGACCACTTCACCAGGAGATCTACTGCTTACCCTTTGGGGGCGGGGAACATACGAATTTCCTTCTCTAATTAACAGCATGGAGAAGTTAAGTAAATAGCCCATTGTTTGCTGTGACTTCTAATCGGAAAGTATTCCTACAAAGGTTGCCAAGCAGCTAGTCCCCAGTGTTTGTTTACTCCCAACATCCTTGGGCTGCACTAGAAGAGGGGGTTGGCTTAGAGGTGAAGAGGGGAGGGGGAGCACTGGAAACCTGAAAGCCTGCCTCAATGGGGGCTTCCAGGGACCGAGGAGGTGCCACATGTAGGAAAGGGTGAAAAGAGAGCAGTGAAAACTTTATAGAAGTTTCTGAGGAAGGAGATGACCGAGCCGGACAGCCACCTGCCCTGTGGATTGGGGGAGCTCAAATCGGTAATGCTCCAAAGGAGCATGTGGTCAGAGACAGGAGACAGGCACATAAAGGTGTCATTAAAATTCAGTGTGAGTTATGCAGCAAGAGTGGTGCATTTAAGTTAAGGTCTTTAGGGAGCCAATTCCCTCATCTGGTGAGCTTCAGGGCAGAAAGGTGGCCCAGAAGATGAGGCCCAAGCAGCATCCTGGAGGGCTCACCCAGCGTGCCGGGGGTCCTGGGTGTGTTGCTTGAACTAACTTGCCATGGGTTGTGTAAGAAGCCACCAGTGGTGGAAGCTGGATCCCAAAGGATATGCCAACCAGGACAAGGTGCTGGGAATTCATTTTGAAGGCAAGGAAAGCCATGCCCAGATTTGCTCAGGAGCTCATGGCAAAGGAAAGGGTGTATTTAAAACCAGAGACAGGAGATGATTTGGGAAATGGTGTCCAGCAAAGAGATAGTGGGAGAGGAGGGGGCGATGGAGGTGAAGGGTGCTGAGCCACGGCCTTTCATGCACCCATTGGCAGGAGACATGGCTCCCTAGTTCTGGCCTGTGGTGCAGATGGCTGGGTGCTGGCGCCATCAATGGATTCAGAAAAGAATTTTGGGTTGGCCAGAGCCCATGTGATGATACTCTGGTCCCATGTGTGGGTAGTGCAATCCTGCGTACAGCTCCAGATAGAGGGGTGACAGTGGGACAGGCAGGTGGAGAGAATTGGGAATCCTGCTTTCTCTCTGTCTCATTTGAACCCCACGTTGTGTAATGTGGATGTACCCCCCCACACACACACACACTCACAAAGATAGCCCAATGCTTTAATAAGTTTCACTTACACTTTTTTTTCAGAATTTGCCAACTGTCGGAAGACAGTTGAAGTGGCCTTGGGTCAAAAGCAACCTTCTCAATTTTCACCCTAACTAAAATGCACAACAACCTTGCAGTAAATAGTGAACAATCATAAAATAGGACATTTGTAAAATCTTAGAGTGCAGACAGCTGAAGGAGGGGTCAGCCTGGAACACCCCCAGGGAGTGAGAAAGCAGAGCAAGAGAACAGGGAAGAAGCCTGGGATGGAGAAGGGGGAGGCCAGGATGACCTGGGACTGGGAAGGCCAGCAAAAGCAGGAGGAATCTTCAGCAGGGAAAATGCTGCAGCGGCCCTGTCCCGCTAGGAATCAAGAGGTGAGGGCAGGCTGTGGGATGGAGGAAGACAGAGGGCTGATGTCACCCAGTTAAATCCTGCCACTCCCCTGTGATGTCAGGACGGCTTGGCCTGCGGTGCAGATGAGGATGTTGAGGCCTGGTGAGGAGAGGGCGTGTTGCCTCTGTTCCCTGGGACTCGCCCTCCACCCGCGTTCCCCATTCTCCGTGTGGCCTCTGCAGGCCACCTAGGTTCTCTGATTCGGTTCTCAGCACCTCGGAAAACCAGCGTTGAGGAGTCTCTCCTCCTGATGCTATTTTCAAGTTAGAGACCCATGTTCATAGACTCTGGAAAAAATTAAAAATGAATGATTACATAGCATCGAAGAAATAGTCGCACCATGTTTCTCTCAGTGGCAGGTGGAGAGAGTGAGAGAGTGTGAGAGAGTGTGAGTGTGTGAGTGTGTGTGTGTGT
The DNA here is from genome assembly GCF_905146905.1 of Nyctereutes procyonoides. NCBI lineage: Eukaryota > Metazoa > Chordata > Mammalia > Carnivora > Canidae > Nyctereutes > Nyctereutes procyonoides. The sequence continues at coordinate 5,346,378 of NW_026575033.1, read as the reverse complement.
GAGAGAGAGAGAGAGAGAGAGAGAGATCCCTGGGTGGCGCAGCGGTTTAGCGCCTGCCTTTGGCCCAGGGCGCGATCCTGGAGACCCGGGATCGAATCCCACATCGGGCTCCCGGTGCATGGAGCCTGCTTCTCCCTCTGCCTATGTCTCTGCCTCTCTCTCTCTCTCTCTCTCTCATAAATAAATAAAAATTTTAAAAAAAAAGAGAGAGAGAGTGTGTGATGAGAACAGCATGACATTTTAACATACACAGTGTCTAAGACCAAAGGACCTACTCAGAAGCCTGAGACATCTAGTTCAACAATGCCAGTTCCAAGGGTCTGAAATTCAAATAATCTGTTCCACTTCGGTTTAGTCCTGTTGGCCCATAATTCGCCCAAGGTCAGCAGGGGAGCTGCTCCAGCAAAGGCGTGAGCATCACTTTACAGAAGGACGACGCCGGCTTGCGGATTCCTTGGAGAGTGTACCTGATTTCTGTCCCTTTAGTCACAAGGACAGGGAGGGGGGTAAGGAGCTAAGTTTTCTGCACTGGTCCTGGGAGAAGATGCTACCTGACTCCTGTGTGGCTGCAATTTTTGAAGCTCTTCCAAGACATCTTGTGCCTTACTCCGCTCCCTCCCCTTCCTGCTGTTTTGCAGACAGGCCCACTAGGGAATTGTATGGCAGGAAGGCGTGATTTTATTTAGTTAGCCCTTGATTCCTGGTGTGTGCAGCACCTGGGTGCAGCCTGCAGCCCTGGGGGTCAGGTAAGTGCATTAGGAAACGATTTCTTTACATTCAACCTAAGGCATCGGAGTCCTAAAACAGCTCGTATGTTCTTGGTGTGCGATGACCCTGCTTAATTATTTGCAAAATAGGCAGAGTCTACAGAGTTTGGGTGGGGAAAGGAACAAGCTGGTCTCACAATTCATTCTTGAGGAAGAGAGTGGACAGGAGAGAAGAGCAGATTTTGAAGTTCTTTTGCCAGAACATTGCAGACTGGCTGGGAGGAGGGATGACGCTATAGAACAAATTGTAAGAAGAGCAGACTTTCCTAGAGAGCTTTCTAGAGAAACCCGCCGATTATCTGGCACAAATTTCAGTGTGTACATTTTTATATTTATGGCTATACTGATTTACATGGTGTAGCTTAGAAACAAGCCCCTCCACATATGTTGAAGAAGAAATACGTGAAGTGTACAATGTATGGGACATGTGGAAGAAAATGTATTTAATGAGGAAAAGTCTTGATTTTTATATTCTTAAACTGTTGAATCTGGGAGGGATGTTAGGGGTTTTTTTCATCCTTTGAGTTTGATGCACTGAAGCAGAGGCTCAGAGGCTGGGAGATCCATCACGGATTGCTCAGCTGGCCTCTGGCAGGTCTTTTATTAAATTAGGTGACCTCAAGGGACACCTGGGGGCTCAGCGGTCGAGCATCTGCCTTCGGCTCAGGTTGGGATCCTGAGGTCCTGGGACTGAGTCCCACATCGGGCTCCCCGCAGGGAGCCTGCTTCTCCCTCTACCTGTGTCTCTGCCTCTCTGTGTCTCTCATGAATAAATAAATAAAATCTTTAAAAACAATTAGGTAACTTTTTATCAAGAAATTTAGTGAAGGAGAAATACAGGTCAACATAGGAGAAACAACCCAGAAATCGGAAGTTAACTGAGTCAGGACCTATTGTGTGTGTCTGGGTGGGTGGGTGGGGGGGTCCTATAAAACAGTAACTCCAAAGCCCCTTGCATTCTGTGCCTCTGCTCCTGACGTGCCAGTGTGTCTGGTTTATGAGATCACAGCAGAAGGCCAGGGTCCTTCACCTCGGGAACTTGACGTTTAGCAGAGGGATTGCATCTATTCTCTCTGATTCACAGGCTTAGATGGATCTGTCTGAGGCAGTGATATTTTCAGTTTTTTAATATCCAGGGAGGGCTCGGCAACTCTGACAGTTGGGCTGACTATGTGTCACAAACCTCTCTCACTTTGGATGAGCGCTCACCCCTTTGACACAGAAGCCTTGTGTTAATCAAGACGTGGGCTTAGTAGTAGGGAAAAGAGACCCCAAATAAACAAGTTTGTAGCAGACTTCCCTCTCTCTCTCTTTCTTTTTTATGATTTTATTTATTTACTTGAGAGAGAGAGAGAGAGAGGGAATGCACAAGCAGAGGGAATGGCAGAGGGGCAGGAGAAGCAGGCTCCCCCCGGTGAGCAGGAAGCTGGACTTGGGGCTTGATCCCAGGACCCTGGGATCGTGACCTGAGCTGAAGGCAGACACTTAACCCACTGAGCTACCGAGGTGCCCCTATACTTACTTCTCTCTCATGTCAGGGATGGGCTGATGGGCAGGTCTAATCTGTGCTGGCATCAGAGACCAGAATTTTTCTATCCCCAAAGTGTTGCTCACCTTCAAGGAGTCCTAGATGTCTCAGCCATGCTCACTCCAGCCACAGGAAGGGAAGGTGCCCAGCGAGAGTACAGCCCTTCCCTTCGAGGCTGTGGTCCTTGCACAGATCCCTCTTGTTCACTTCCCACTGGCCAGAATCTAGTTTCATTGTATTATCTGGGTTGCTGCAAGGGAGACTGGGAAGTGTCCACTGTGGGCAGCCAGCTGCCACCTAAAATTTCTATTACTGGGAGCAAAGAGAGGAGGTGATAAAGAAACTAGTAATCTCCACCAAAGACATTGACATGGATTAAAATTAATACCCAGTCACATCCCCAAAATGATGCTTTGCACACTTTTGGAAATATCCTGGAGCCAGGATATTTCTATCAAAAGTTCTTTTTCTCTCTTTCTTTTTAAATCATTCAACAAATATTTGCCTGTGACGCACTGAAAATAAGCGAGTGAAAAGATGCAGCTGCTATCCTCAAAATGCTTTAAGTCTAGGGTGGCGCCTCATAAGTGACCCCCAGCCTAGGTGCAGTGTGGACAACAGATCGGGGGTGGTGGTGATCCAGTGAAGAGAGAAGGAGGAAGGAGGGAAGGATGGGAGATGGGAGTTCCTAGCTCCTGTGCATTCTGGAGAAACACCAGACATAGGAACGAAGAGTTGAGTGTATCAACTAATGAGCCATGAAACTAATGAACGGAGGAGCCAGTCCATGGCTTTGTGAGACCACAAATGTAACTTTTAATTTTTATGAATAACATATTCATATGTTTACTATATGCATTCCCTGTGCAAACCCTCATGTCCCTCTTCTTAATTTTCTTATTCGAGACAGTGCCACAACTTATTTCACTACTTATTTGGGAGCAAAGCATATTCGGTGATTCAAAATCATTTGTTAAAGGTTGTCCATGTGCTAGGCATGAAGTATATGCAAGGATACTAAACTAGAGAAAGAAATTGCGGAAGGATACATGCTTGCTTCGATCTTAGTTCTTATCTAGCTGGAGGGCAGAAGGGAGTTCATCCTAATTTGACACCTTTATGATCCTGTGATCTTTGTGTTATTGGAAAAATTGTAATACACATTTAAAAAAAATTAAAACGGAAAGATCTAAACCTCTCAGAGGTTGGTCGATGCCATTTAGATTTGACTACTACTAGTCACTTCTGAGTTAAACAAAAGAGGATGATGTAGATTATTTATGGAATTTGGTTCTAAGAAAACAACTCAATTTCCTGAAATGGTGTAAGTCTGTGACTTCAAAGGGAAACATCTGTATTTCCTTTTCCAAAAATATTTTATTTGCATCCGACTGGACCATGTGATATTTAGAAGCTTCCATAAGATGGCGATCTAATCCTTTGGGTGACAAGTTGGCCGGGTTTAAAAAATACATATCTTAAAAAAAATACATATCTACAAATACTGTAATAGACACTGTAAAGAAAAGCATTTTTTAAAAAGGAAAAACTCCCATCATTCCATCATTCTTTTTTTTATTTTTTTTTAATAATTTTTTTAAATTTTTATTTATTTATGATAGTCACACAGAGAGAGAGAGAGAGAGAGAGGCAGAGACACAGGCAGAGGGAGAAGCAGGCTCCATGCACCGGGAGCCCGATGTGGGATTCGATCCCGGGTCTCCAGGATCGCGCCCTGGGCCAAAGGCAGGCGCTAAACCGCTGCACCACCCAGGGATCCCTCATTCCATCATTCTAAAGCAACCAAGTCACTTGGATATACTTGCTTCTAGCTTTTGGCACTATGCATCCATAATGACAGGCACATTCAAAATGTGCACACTTTAGTCTACTTTTTACAGATTCAACACAACATATACCTTTTACATATTTCTATGTGACCTACATAATTATTTAAGTGGTTACATAATCTACTTTTGAACCGCTTATTGTTGTACATTATGTAATACGCACTTTTTCACTATTATGATAATGCTGTGGTTAATACCTTTGGCACACAAATTTGGGATTATTAAGAAGAATTTTCGGGATGAGATCACTGGGTTTAAGATGCCTTTTCTCTTTAACTTCCCAAAGGGCTGTGCAGACGTCTGTTGTCCTCAGCATTGTATGAGACTCTGGGTTCTGACATGTTTCACTAGCCTCATGTTATTTTTTTTTTACATTCTAAGATACCTGCCACCACACATTCATCTCATTTAACACATATTTATTCAACACTCTGTTCCAGGCTTAATATTGAGTACTAAGAATACAATAAGGAGGAAAATACAGTCAGATGAAGAGTCACACTTTTAGCCATCCAGGGACATAAACACATGTAACCCCCAATTACGGCGCCACAAGAGAGAGGGACGCGGTGGCCCTTCCTGGGGTGACTCAATGTAGTCAAGAAAGTCCCATGAGTCTTGTGTGCACACTGCCCTAGGGTCTTACCCGTGTGTTCTCTTTGTCTAGAGCACTTGACCTAATTAGCTGCTCTGCTTCTTCAGATCTGATTGCAAACCTCATCATCCAGCATTGCCTTCACTCCTCATGGGGCTGGAAAGCAGACCAAGAACTTGAGAGGGGACTTGAAAGTGTACTTTACAAACTGTGTGCCCCATGTGTGTGTATGTGTGTGCGTGTGCTCTTCGCAGTGCTCTCCTGTAGAAACAAAACCTTAAGGAATATACATGTGATCATACCAGGACTGCTTGGAACCCTTCACTATTTTTCATTCCATTTTATTCTTTTTATTGTGGTAAAATACACATTACATACAATTTACCATTTTAGCCACTTTTAAGTGTCCAGTTCAAGGGCATTACATACATTCACATTGTTCAGTGTCCCCAACATCTACTTCCGGGAATTTTTCATCTTCCCAAACTGTCTCCATTGACCACTAGCTCCCACTCCCACTGCTCCAGCCACTGGCCACCCCTGTTCTACAGAAACCCTGTAAGGGTGATGACCTCATGCGAGTGGAATTGTACAATAGTGGTCCTTTTGTGTCTGGCTCATTTCACTTAGCATGAAGTCTTTAAGGTTCATACATGTTGTGGTAAGTTTCAGGATTTCCTCCCTTTTTAAAGGCTGAGTCATATTCCATTGTATGTACGTGCCACATTTTGTTCAACCATCCATGCGTCAGTGGACATGTGGGTCATTTCCACCTTCAGGCTGCTGTGAATAAGGCTGCCATGAACATAGGTGTACCAGTATCTGCTGGAGTCTCCACTTGAGATTCTTGCATCTATATCCAGAAATGGGATTGCTGGATCAAATGTGAATTGTTTGCTTTACTACTGAAAATATGCTTTCAGGCACACTGACCAAATGTGGTTTTTACAGCAGCCCTGGGAGATAAGTATTAATCTCTTCTTTGTCTCTGAAAAGCGGTTTACCCAAAGTAGAGTGATAAATGGAAGTTTCTGACCTGGGACTTGGCTTCCTTCTTGATCACTCACCATCAAGAGTGGACCCAGTCACATGTTTCCTTCCAAGAGCAATGGCCTTCTGACTGCAAGCAGCTTTGTTGGCTACCTGCTTCGCCCCCACCCCCCATCTGTCCTGACTGTTCTGTCCAAGGCTGAGCAGGGGTGGGTGTGGCTCCCGTGACAAGGAATGGAGGCTATGTCTTGTGACCCCAGAAACAAAGCCTTCCCCTTCTGGTCTGTGTTTCCCTCTTGCAGTTCAGCTGCGCCGTCTGAACCATGAGGATCTGGTTGCTCCTGCTTGCCTCTGGAATCTGCATGGGAAACGTGAAGTCCCAGGACACGTGCAGGCAAGGGCACCCTGGCATCCCTGGGAATCCTGGTCACAATGGTTTGCCCGGGAGAGATGGACGAGATGGAGCAAAGGGTGACAAGGGAGAGGCAGGTACTCGCCAGCTAGTGGCCTTCCGGTGCCCTTCCATTTACACCTCCATTCCTCTTAGATCATTCATTCATTCATTCATTCATCACCAGTGTAGTCATTGCCTGCCTGCTTCCCCCCTTCATTTGTGCATCCATTGCCCAGAAAGCAGTGGTGGAGAGCCTGCTCCAGGTCAGATTCTGGGGTACATGGTGCAGGCCAAGACCAACAGGGCCCGGCCCCTCTTCATGGATGTTCTTTTTTTATGCAGAAATTACTTTTATTATGTTAGAATATTCCTTAATGGGTTGGCAATTATTCCTGTGAAGGAGAGTTCAGAAAACAGATTTATGACTGTATTAGCCTTGTTTAATTAATCTATTAATCTTGGTTAGAGATTTGTGAATTATACAAAAAATATTATTCCCTAGAGAAGATTACTCTAGAAGTAGTAGTAGAGAAGGTCTAAGAGGCTGTGAACTTGGAAGAGCATCTCCCTGCTTGTCTGGCTGTTCCAGTTGGACCACAAGACTTCGGTACAAGGATGGACATGTTTTCTCTGTTGAATTTAAAGCTTTACAACAGTTCACATGCTCTTTCCTGCATGCAACAGGTCAAAGGCTTCGTTAATTTGGTCAAAAGACAGACTGTGAGTCACAAATTCATCAACTTTTATCTTTTTGGACATATATTCAGACACCAACTTTGGGACACTTTCCACACTTTTAGCAACAGAGATATCAGCCACAGCTGTATATTCAGAAAATGAGCTAGTTCCCATATAATGTAAATTTGTCTTTCCTTTGCAAGTAAATCTGCTAGTACCATCTGGCATTAATCCTTTCCCCTGTGTAACTCTTATCTTCTGGCAAAGGTTTGTTTTAGGATTTAGACAAAATTTGCATTCTCCACATTGTGGGATGACAGTGTCACCTGCCTTCAGCTGAGTAACCCCTTCGCCAACACTTTCCACAATTCCAGCACCTTCACGTCCCAGTATCACTGGAAAACTCCCTTCAGGATCAGCCCCACTCAGGGTGTAGGCATCGGTGTGGCAAACTGCAGTGGCAATAATCTTAATTTGAACTTCATGAGCCTTTGGGGGTGCCACCTCTACCTCTTCTTGGAGAGAGGCTTTCCTGCCTCCCAGGCAACTGCAGCCTTGCACTTGATAACCTGGTTTGCCATGTCCTCTCTGCTCCGGGTCAATGAGGGGGGTCATCCGGGGTGGGTCTTTCATGGATGTTCTTATCTAGATGGGACAACTGTTAGCCATCACCTCTGTTACTAAAGGCCATCTTCAGAAGTATATGCTGTTGTAGATCCTTCTGCCTCAGATGGCAGATACGATGGGTCTTTGGAACATGGGGCCTATAGAGAAATCTGGTTGCTAAATATTTAGCTGAGAGCACCCAGCTACAGTGCAGGGAAGAGTTAATGCCTTGCCACACAGTGAGGCAGGTGATGCAGAATTACAGAGTATACAAAAGTAGATGATAGTACAGCCACAAGCTGTACTTGGGTATGTGTGTCCTGTGCTGGAATATGCCTTGGGGCTTGAAGATTTGGGGACAGGATCTAGTCTCTCGGAAAGAGATTTGCAAAAGTCAGAATATGTGAGTGGTTTCCATAACACCTACTGATGGGTCTGGTTCTTGAACGGGGTTCTTGAGTCTGGCTCTGACCATAGGGTCTTATACCTGAGACATAAGCAGACTGATCTACATGGTGCAGGGAGAAAAAATCAAAACTACTATTGACATTTTATTTCTTTTTAAAAAAAGATTTATTTGAGAGAGAGAGCAAGTGAGCATGAGTCAGGGTAGGGAGGGAGGTGGGAGAGAGGGAGAGAATCTCAAGCAGACTCCGGCTGAGCTGAGTGCAGAGCCCAACATGGGGCTTGATCCCAGGACCCTGAGATCACAACTTGTGCTGAAATCAAGAGTCGAATACTTACTGGACTGAGCCATCCAGGCACCCCTACTATTGACATTTTAAAAAATAATTTAGATGAAGAAAAAAATTGAGCTTTAAAAATATTTAATATATGACTTGGCTTGGATAGCCTTGTTTGGTCTCTTTGCAGATGGACATGTGCCATTTGAGGCCTGAAGTGGGTCCTCTGGGAGGAGTGTGAGCTCTCACAGGCTCACTGTCCATCACTGTGCTGTGGCGTACTGTGATTACATGTGCCCAGCCAAGGGATTTTCAAATTGTCCTATCGAACCATCACAAACAGACGGATGCCTGAAACCCTTCTGCAGAGGAATTGAAGACTGAAGGTCGACTTGACAATGCAAACATTAAAGAACCAACAAAAATAGCAGAGCTGTCATCTATCCCTCAGTGTGAATTCTTCTACCGTACGTGAGTGGGAGATAACGATGATGAACTAGTTAGCTCTGACAGGAAGCCTGACAGAAACCTGGAGACTTTTAAGACTTTGGCCCTATGAATTTACATTTACACTCATTAAAATGAACCTCATCCTAAGTGTAAACTGTGCCATGAGGTATCAGTTATTAATAGAAACGCTCCCATTAATGAGACGTTCCAGGACTCTGTGTGGAACGTGAACACAAACCACTGTTACTTTTCCTAAACAATACATTATAGTAGGAAAACCTCACTTAGCTTAATGATGAACATTTAGAAGCCTTTTTGATATTTCATAATTATATCATAGGATTAGACATTCCTCTGGTTGGACTAAAAATGGTTGAAATAGGGGCGCCTGGGTGGTTCAGTTGGTTAAGCATCTGCCCTCATGAAGCTCAGGTCATGATCCCGGGGTCCTGAGATCGAGTCCTGCATTGGGTTCCCTGCTCAGCAGGGAGTCTGCTTCACCCTCTCCGTCTGCCACTCCCCCCACTGCTCGTGCTGTCTTGCTTTCTCTCTCTCTCTCTCTCTCAAAAAAATAAAATCTTCTAAAAATTATTGAGATAATACACAGGAAGCAACATCAGGATGGACTAAAATTAAGGCTTTGCCAGCAAATGCTGTTGGCATATGGATTTTTAAAAAGTCTTTGCTAAGATCTGGAGAAACAAGTATTAGAACAAATTACTTAGGGGAAGTCTGCTCTACAGATGAATGAAAGTCCAGGTGTTGCCCTGCTTGTGGCATTTGGTGTCCCAAGGGGGTTGTGGGGTGGGCTGGATGCAACAGATGGTCACCAACCATCTCTCCAACCACTACCCTGCAAATCTGCTCTGTGGAGTCTCCAGCGTAACATCTCCAGTGAGTCTGTGTCACTTTTTGGTGTTAGGCCGATCTCATTTCTGGGTAGTAAGAAGCCCAGTCCCAGTGAAAGACAGAGCCTCACTCTTAATGAAATCCATTCCCCTACTCTCCCACTGGGACCACAGTGCATGTGCATGTGTGTGCGTGTGCACCTGTGTGTGCATATGTGCGCATACATGCACAGGATACACTCGTGTCTTCATGATGCCCTCATCTTTTGCTTCTATTCTTCTTCCTTACAGCAAGGACTGCCTTTGACTATAGATGTGTTGACTTAGGACATGGAAGCTGGAGCCCAGGGTAGCATGTTCTGAGCTCCAAACTCATGTGTGGTAGGCAAAACATCACTCATCCAACGTTCCCAATGGGGTCTGCCATGCCAGCTTGATCAGCAACACTTACCACTGCTTTAAGGTGCTGGAGATCCTTCCAGAATCCTCCCTGCCATCTCAAGTAGTGCCCGGTAACCCCAGTCATCCTTGTTTTCATAGGAGGTTAGTGAACTCTATGCAAGAGTGATAGAAAAGGAGAATCGAGAAAGCCACTCCATGCCTCCAACAATCTGTCACTACACAAGTTCCCCTCACAGAGAAGGGTGTAATTGTGACCATCTGTGCACACACTCCCTCCCTTCCAGTCCTGCCTTCCCAGAACTGGGTGCTTAGGAAGTCTACCCAACTCATTTCAAAATTTGCTTCTTTTATACCACTCAGCACCCCTGCCGCTCGCTCACATCTGCCTCTCTCTATCTGCACTTCTGTGAGGGGCAAGTGTGTGTCAGAGCCAAGCACACTCCCAGGACTCTCCAATCTACACCCCTGACTGAGACCAACATCTAGGAAATGTAGAATTGGAATTTTAACTCTTGTCTGTTTTCTTCTCTACTATCTAGGAGAACCAGGACATCCTGGCGGCCCAGGGAAGGATGGAATGAATGGAGAGAAAGGAGAGCGAGGTTAGAAACTGTGTTCCATTTTACCATGCTCTAATTCTGAGTCATTGGTGACTTAATAACCAAGGGCTAGTCCTTTGCTAGGCTCTGAGAACAATACAGCAATAAGGGCAACACGGCTCTTGTTCTCTAAGAAGCTCAAGATTCTTTTTCTGTAAAGGGCCAGATCACAAGTAATTTCAGCTTCACAGGCTCTACAGTCTCTGTCACAACTGTAGAGAAAACCAGCCACAGATGCTACCTAAGTGGGGCTCTGTTCCAGTGAAACTCTATGAAAACTAAAATCTGAATTTTGTGTAATTTTCACATATTGCCGAATATTATTTGTGACATTTAAAAATGCAAACCATTTTTAGTTTGTGGGCCATAAAAATGCGTGGGAGGCTGGATTTGGCTCACGGGCCATAGTTTGCTGAGCCTGGTTTAGTGGATGAACATTGAGGAGTACCATTAAATTTTGACTCAGCGCTTCTGGCAACACTGCATGGAGGAGGTGGTGATAGAATTGGGTCCTGAAGGTAAGGTTGTTGTGACTGAGGGGGAGACAGAATGGTCACAATAGCAAACACAAAAAATGTTCATTTTGTGCTAGATTGTTCTAAGTGCTTTTCACACATTGACTCAATACGACAGCCTAGAAACGAGGTAGTAATTATTATCCCAATTTTACAGACGAGGAAAGAGAGGTGTAGGTAGCTAATCAGCTTGCCTAGTGTCCCATTGTGCTTATGTGGAGGAGACAGGCTTGAACCCTGGCTTTTAACCCCAGACTTCGTGCTCATAACCACTGGAAAGCATGGAGAATGTACGCACAGTGACCATCAGCGTGATCTAGTTGGTACAACGGACAGCCTTAAGCGGACAGCAGAGAGCAATGACTGCCACACTATATGAAGACTTTACTCTGTGTTCACTCCCATGAGGAGTTTTTTTAGGGGATGTCACAGACCCAGGGCTGAGAGTCAGCTAACTAAAAGCAGCCTGAGCTCATCTGCCTTTGATTGTTCTTCCCTATTCCAAAGACATGTTCTCAAGGATCAGCATTGTTTAGTGGTCAGAGAGTAGACTGTGATGGCAAAGAGCTATAATTTCTAATGTGAGCCCCAACACTAGCACAGTAGGGTCAGAAGGTGTTTCTTAGGCACACACGTGTGTGGGCATGTGTGCGTGTGCTCGTGTGTAGACTGTGCACTCAATTTAGGAGTAAACTAATGTTCAATGTTCAGACTCTGAGCATCTCCTGAACCTGAGCATTGCTTTATCCCATCCATATGCTCAATAATGCAAAAGTCAAAGTTGGTTTTACAAGGTGCTGTTTCACAAATTATCTTATTCCTTTATTCTTTCTTTTTCCATGCAGGAGCAGATGGAAAAGTTGAAGCCAAAGGCATCAAAGGCGATCAAGGCTCACGAGGACCCCCAGGGAAACATGGGCCAAAGGGACTTGTTGGTCCCATGGGAGAGAAAGGCCTCAGGGGAGAGACTGGCCCCCAAGGGCAAAAGGGGGATAAAGGTGGTGTGGGGCCCAGTGGTCCAGAAGGGCTAAAGGGCAGCACTGGGCCTTCGGGCCCAATGGGTCTACCTGGCCCCATGGGCCCCATTGGAAAGCCTGGCCCCAAGGGAGATGCTGGGCCCTTAGGGCCCCAGGGAGAGCCAGGAGTCCGGGGAATGAGAGGCTGGAAAGGTGACCGGGGCGAGAAAGGGAAAATTGGCGAGACTCCAGTCTTGCCCAAGAGTGCTTTCACCGTGGGCCTCACAGTCCTGAGCAAGTTTCCTACTTCAGATGTTCCTATTAAATTTGATAAGATCCTGTACAATGAGTTTAATCATTATGATGTAGCCACAGGGAAGTTCACTTGCCACGTTGCTGGGGTCTATTACTTCACCTACCACATCACTGTTTTCTCCAGGAATGTTCAGGTATCTTTGGTCAAGAATGGGGTGAAAATACTGCACACCAAAGACAGTTACATGAGCTCTGAGGACCAGGCCTCGGGTGGCATCGTGCTGCCGTTGAAGCTGGGGGACGAGGTGTGGATGCAGGTGACAGGAGGGGAGAGGTTTAATGGCTTATTTGCAGATGAGGATGATGACACAACTTTCACAGGCTTTCTTCTGTTCAGCAGCCAGTGACAGGGAGGCCTGTTGGGGTCTGCCTCCCTGGCCACTCCGAGCTGGCTTGGTGAACGTGTTCTCAGAGGATTCCACTCTATGAATTGTTCTCATTACTGTAATAATTGTAGAGAGGCAACAATAGGAAAGTTATTCCTAAAGCTGATTTTTTTGTGACTTACATTATTGTTTCCAAGAGTAGGTTTAAAAATGCTTGCAGTGGGGTGGTTGGCTGGCTCAGTCGGTAAAGCATGTGGCTCTGGATCTCAGGGTTGGGAGTTTGAGCCCCATGTTGGGTGTAGAGATTACTTAAAAATAAAATCTGGGGGTGCCTGGCTGGCTCAGTTGGTAGAGCATGCAACTCTTGACTGGCGGGTCCTGAGTCCGAGTCCCACATTGGGTGCAGAGATTTCTTTTAAAAAATGCAATAAAATCATAAAAAAATAAATAAAATCTTTAAAAAACATTTGCATTATTTATTATAATTTGTGATTTTTTTTTCCTCATTTCCCTTATCTGAAGAAATGTATGTTCCTTGTGGGACTAGTGTTCTGATGGCATTCTAGCGCTTGAAGGAGCCGTATCAGGACTTGGCCGTCATCTGAATTTCTGACGACTCTGGGACACAGAAAGGGGAAATGTTCAAATGTTCATTCCATTTAGTGGGTAAAAAAGTTGCAAGCAGGTGACAACGAGACGTCCTAGAAAGCTGCAGGGTACTTTGCTCATCATGCTACTTAGGTTTTAATCACCATTCAGTTTGACAAGTAGTTGTTTCTGAGACCATTTGCCAGACTTGATCTGTGCTAGTTTCCTGGGACAAAGTATACACACCGGGGACTTTAAGACAACACAAAGTGTTGTCTGCCGGTGCTGGAGGCTAGAAGTCTAAAATCAAGGTGTCAGCAGCACCAGCCTCCCTCTGAAATCTCTGAGGACAGTTCTAACTTGCTGCTTCCAGCTCCGGTGGACCCAGGCTCCCTGGCTTGTGGAAGCATCCAGGCCATACCGCCATCCTCACATGGCCGTCTTCCCTCTGTGTCTGCCTGTGTGCAAACATCCGTCTTCTGATAAGGACACCAGTCATTTGGAAGAGGGGCCACCTTAATCCAATATGATCTCATCTTAACCTGATGACATCTGCAAAGATCCTGTGTCCAAATAAAGTCACATTCATAGAAACCCAGGGTTAGGACTTTGACAAATCTGTTTGGGAGACAGTTCATCCTGTAACAGACTGCTCTGGTCCTCCAAAATTCGTGATCCTCCAAATCCCACATCCCCCAAAGTCTTAACAATGTCAGCATCAATGCTAACTCTAAGAATCTCACACAAAATCTCTCCAGCTCAAAGTCCCCAATCTCGTCATCTAAATCCTTTATGTCAGCTACAGGTAAGATCTATTATGTGACACATCCTGGGGCAAAATCTCCCTCTGTGAACCTGTGAAACCAGACACATTCTCTGCTTCCAAAATACAATGGTGGGGAAGGCACAGGACAGGCAGTCCCATTCCAAAAAGGAGAAAAATGAAGGAAAAAACAGGATCACAGGTCCCAAACGAGTCCAAAACCCATCAGGGAGAATTCCATTAGATTTTTTTTCACTATTTATCTTACAAAAAAAAATTTTTTTTAAAGATTTTATTTATTTATTCATGAGAGAGAGAGAGAGAGAGAGAGGCAGAGACACAGGCAGAGGGAGAAGCAGACTCCTTGCAGGGAGGCCTGACTGGGACTAGATCCCGGGACTCCAGGATCACGCCTCCGGCCAAAGGTAGGCACGGAACCACTGAGCCACCCAGGGATCCCTATCTTACAAAATTTTTAAATGAGTTACACAGAAGGAAGAGGTACCTGGACAGAGACATCAAACAGAGTTACGGTGGAAACCAGAGGATGGAGATGACTATACCAAGAAATCTGGGAGGTGAAAAGAAACTCGCCTTTTGGGCCACAGACGATATTTCTTGTTCAGAAATACCTCTCATCTGGTAAAAAACATCCTGGTGTGCACTCTCAGACAAGTCTTTCAAGTGGTGTAGGCACTGGAGATTCAGGCCTGGCTAATAACAATAGTACCTTCTTCTGGCCGCAGTGACTTTCCAAAATGGTGACCGATCCAATCAGAGCCAATGAGATGCAAACTGCAACTCTGGAAGGCCTGTGGGGGTCGGGGGGTGGGGAAAGAAGGCAAGATCTTCTTTAGGTGAAGCTAGAACTTCAGCGGGCAGCCATTTAGCTAATCTGGAGAGCCCCAGAACAAAATCAAACAAGGCTGGAGAAGACCCAGTTCCCATGACATTGTTTAGAGCCCTAACTCCAGCTGTTCCTGAAGACAGAGATACTAGAGATATCCCTGAACTATTGTGTCACTTGAGCCAGAATGATGCAGGGTTTTTGTTGTTATTGTCATTGTTACTACTGCTCTTGTCTAAAAGAATATTAAGTAGTCTAAGGCCCAAGGAGAGGGAAAGCACGATTGTAGTGGAAAATGCCCAAGACTAAGAGTAGAGATGTATGGGTTGTGGTTCCAGCCATGACAAAAGAATTTGAAGTGGATACGTTATTTAGCTTTTCTGTGCTCTAGTCTATCATACAGTAGTGCTGGAACGGAATAACTTCATATGGTCCCACACCTCTAAAATTCTGGAAGTATCACAGATGCCTAAGTTAACTCAATATACTTTTCTATGAGTTAAAAGCAACTAATAAAGAAGCAGAAGGATGCAAGCTCAATGCATATTCAAGCTACGCTATTTTTCAAATCACAGTCTGGGCCAGTTTGCCCGACAGGGGTGCCTCTAGAAATTGGGACTTAGAGCCATTCTCTCCGTACTCCAACGGAGTCAACACTGACATGATGATATCTTTGTTCCCTGGGAAAAATGGGATTTTTCTGAATTATCATTATGAGCAGCACTGCTGTAAGTGAAATATTGAAAAATTACTCAATGGTTATGGAAAATTCTGGAAATGTACAGAAATACTTTGCTTGTAAGCATTTTAATGGCCTTCCTTAGTTTGTTTCTTCTAGAACAGAGCCAGGACTGGGGTGAAGCAAGTGAGGCCCCCAGGGTGCAGCAGAGAAGGAGAGGCTCCCTTCCAGGTGCTGACATTGCAGGCACATGACCCCGACACTGAGGGTCTCCTTCAATTTTACATCCCAACCCTTATGTCTCCCTTGCTGCCCTACTTCCGCTCAGCTGTAGTGTGACTGATCACTTTATTTATTGAGCCACAGTGGCCTCATTTTTTGGCTTCTGTGGCTTTCTCAAATTGTAATAATCTAAGCTATTTCTCCCCAGTGTAAAGCCTGGTTTTGTTATGGACTGAACAGTACAAACTCCTTTCTACTTAGGAACACAACTTTATAGGTTGAGATAGACTTAAAGAAAAAACACATTTATGACCCTACATAGGATAGAAGCTTTTATGAAATTATCTTTTTAGGCCAAATATAGAAGATGAGATATAAAACATATCTTAAAGGATTTCAAGAAGATGAAGTTGACTGGCAGGGGTGGAGCGTGTCTAATCTGCCATTTGGGGGGACTGTTCATTGGTTGTCTACGAACCTAGATTGCAGATTTTATTTTTATTTATTTTTAATATATTTTATTTAAATTCAATTTGCCAACATATAGTATAACACCCAATGCTCATCTCCTTAGTGTCCAACACCCAGTTACCCCATTCCCCCTTCTGCAACCCTTTGTTTGTGGACTGCAGTTTTTAAAAGTCTAACTATGCCAAATCTCTCTGAAACACCAGAAACCTTGTTAATTTAGGATAAGTCATCAACCCCTGAGGACACTTTTAGGCTTAAATGTTGCATTACAATGGTTAGGTATCCTTGTATGACAACCATTTTGGGCTAAAGGAAGGCTCCCAGATTTGAAACATCTTTTAAGAAAATATGACAAAGTAAGCATTTTTGTCAAATATTTTGATGAATTTTCTTTTTTACATGTCACATCTGACATCTTTGTAAGAGTCTGCTATACAGGCATTAGGTCTATCATGTGGGACAGCTGCCCTAAGACCCAGCCAGTGACCAAGAATATGACATTACCATGGAAGTGGGGATTTGGGGATTTTAAATCATTTTAAATCTTTGATTAAAGAATCAGTAGAGGGGCACCTGGGTGGCACAGTCAGTTAAGCATCTACTTTCAACTCAGGTCATGATCCCAGGGTCCTGGGATCGAGCCCCGTACCCAGACATTGGGCTCTCTGCTCAGTGGGGAGCCTGCTTCTTCCTCTCCCTGTGCCATTTGCCTTTCTTGTGCTCCCTGGCTCTGTCTCTCTGGCAAATAAATAAAATCTTTAAAGACAAACATACAAAAATTAGTAGACATAGGAAACAAACTGAAGGTTGCTGAAGGGGAGGAGGATGGAGGGATGGGGTAACTAGGTGATGGGCATTGAGGGCATGTGATGATGTAACGAGCACTGGGTGTTATGTGCAACCGATGAATCACTAAATTCAGTATAAAATGAAATCACAACTTATCATACAATCAATTAGGTTTTTTTCTCCCTTCCAGGCTATATTGAAAACAAACTTTTTTTGCTGTGTGTGTGGAGGGTGGAATGGAAGGAGGGAGGCGGGATTAGAAGCTATCTATAGAAAGCCTGTACCACTCCCGGCTTTAACTTCTGACTCTCTGGAACTTTCCAGAAGGTTCTTAGGACCCCTCAAACCCAACAGGCAATGTTAAAATGAACATAGATTTACTCTAAGCCCAAATACTCTGGTGAGATAAAGCTCTGGAATGACTTAAAAAAGGAATTTAAGAAAACGTGACTATGCGTTGCCTGGGAACAAAAATGTTCACTTGGGTTATTGGCTCCTCTGCACAAGTCACACTTCTGGCACCCAAGGCAAAGGAACCAACCTTCTGTGGTCACAGAAGACCACAGCCATCAATACCCTCTGCACTCATACTGGTTTAACAGAATCACTTGGTCTATAGTTCCTGCACAAAACCGAGGTAGAGAAGGGCAGCTGGGTGGCTCAGCAGGTTAAGCATGGGACTCTTGATCTCAGCTCGGGTCTTGATCTCAGGGTTGTGAGTTGGGACCTGCATTGGGCTCCACTGCGGATGTGGAACCTGCTTTATAAGAACAAAACGAAAACTGAGGTGGAGAACAGTATTTGGAGGACCAGTAGCCAGCCCTCCCTCTTGCTTACTTCCTTAGTGTATGTGTGTTATGTGTGTGTGGGCGGTGGTCTTCTCAGAACCCACACACCTGGCTTCTCTTCTGCAGAAGGGTCAATTCTCAAGGGGCCCATCCCATATGGGTTTGCCATTCAGCAGCACCCTGTTCACCCTAAGAGACAGACTAAGAAGCCGCAGGTGCGTGGAATGAGAGCGCCAGGCAAAATGTGAGGGTCACTGTGGCAGCCTCATGTCCCCTCTGTCCCTTCTCCAACTATTGATTTTCTTCCCTCTCCACCTACAGAACCTCTCAAAAGAAACACCTTACTGTGACCAAACCCTTTCACTTAACCCGCATGCACTCCAGGGAGGTAAAGGAGCAGGCACCTTGCAAGATTCCCGCTCTGCACAGGAGGAGGCTGAAGCGGAGCAAGGCTGAGCCTCCCTCGCCGAGGAGAACACCACCCCCTACCCCACTCCAGCTGTGGCTGCTTCCCGTTCATCTAGGGGGAGCCCAGGCTGTTTAGAGGCCCCACCCTTTTCCACACTCGCCATCTGAAGCCCCAAATCACAATTTCCTCTTTGCCTCCTGACCCCCAATTTTTTTTTTAAGATTCTATTTATTTATTCATGAGAGACAGAGACAGAGAGAGAGAGAGAGAGAGAGAGAGAGAGAGAGACTTAGGCAGAGGGAGGAGAGGACTCCCTGCGGGAGGCTGATGTGGGACTCGATCCCGGGACTCTGGGGTCACGACCTGAGCTGAAGACAGACGCTCAACCACTGAGCCACCCAGGCACCCCCTGCCCCCAAACCCTCTCACTCCCTCGTGGTTGAGTGAAGTTTGGTGCAATCCTCCCTCTGCAAATGTATACTGTCGATTATCATCACAAATTGTACAAGGCAGGGATCCCTGGGTGGCGCAGCGGTTTGGCGCCTGCCTTCAGCCCCGGGCGCGATCCTGGAGCCCCGGATCGAGTCCCACGTCGGGCTCCCTGCACGGGGCCTGCTTCTCCCTCCGCCTGTGTCTCTGCCTCTCTCTGTCTCTCATCAATAAAAACAAATACATCTTTAAACCAAAAAGAAAAACATGTACAAGGCGGAGCCCGGGGAGGCTCAGGGGCGGGTAAGCCAGGGGGCGCCGCACACCCGCACAGCGCAGGACCCCTGCAGAGGAGGAGCGTCGCCCGTGCCGGCGGGCGGCAGGCGCTCGGGGCAGTTCACGGAGCCGCGGGGGCGCCCGGAGGAGCTCACCTGCAGCCAGGCGGCCCGGCCGCTCCGGTCACGGGGGCGCAGGGGCGACCTCGGCCGTTCCTCACTCCGGGCGCGCGGGGGCGCAAGACCGCGGCGCTCGGCGTCCGGGCGGCGGGGCCACGCTCTTGCCCTCTGGACGCCGACGCGCTCACGCCCCGCGGGACCGCGAGCCCCGACCGGAAGCGCCGGCGTCCGGGGCGCCGCGTGGGCCGCTGCCCTGGAAACGCGGCGCGCGCGCTCGCGGCGGGAGCTGAGGCTCAGGGGCGGGGCCTGCGGCGGGGCCTGCGGCGGGGAGGGGGCTGCGCCGGGGTCAGGATGCTGTGCGCGCGGAGGCTGCGAGGGCTCGGGCCCCCGGCGGCGGCTGTGTGGCGGGGGCGCCGGGCCCGAGAGGTCAGCACCAGCTGGTGCCCGGTGGGCGCCGCCTTCAACGTCAAGCCCCAGGGCCGCCGCCTGGACCTGTTCGGCGAGCGCCGGGTGAGCGGTGCGCACCGGGAGGGGCTCCCGCGTGGCCGGCGGGGTCGGGCGGGTGGTTTGGTGTGGGAGGGGCCGGGCAGCGAACCACCTCGCACGCAGGGGCCCGGGCGCGCTCTCGGCGGCCCTGCGGGTCAGCGGCTCCTGCGGGGGCTGGGCGGGGGCGGGCGGCCTGCGGGGGTGCGGCCCGAGCTGCGTCCGGGACCCGTCTCCTCGGCGCCGCTGCTGCGCTCCCCGCGTCAGTTCCTCCGGTTGGAGGCGGCGCGTCCGGCCGGGGGGGGGGGGGGGAGGGAGGGGAGGGGAGGGTCCCGCCGGGTCCCGCCCCCGCCCCGCCCCGCCCTCGCTCCGAGCGGTCCCCGCCGCCGTGCACCTGTGCCCGAGGCGGGGGGGGGGAGGGGGGGCTCGCCCTGCACCTCGCGGTGGCGCCCGGGAGGCCTGGATGACTCGGTTCTTTGATTCTCGAAATAGGGTCCTTAATGTTTTGCCAAGCTTTGGGCTCGTGTTATAAAACACAGAACCGTTGTTTTGTTTTGTTTTGTTTTTTAATTGTATTCCCGAGAGACAGGCGGAGACACAGGCAGAGGGAGAAGTAGGCTCCCCTGCGGGGCACCCGATGCGGGGCCCGATATCAGGACCCCGCGGCGGCGGCGGCGGCGGCGGCGGCGGCCTGAGCCACCAGGCGCGCAGGCGCAGAAGCGGTGAGAACAGTGATTTCCTGCCCTGCAGTGGCGCTGACGGCGCTGACCACCTTGATTGCTCCCCCCTCTCCCCCCGGGGAAGTCACTGGCCGAATTCTTCATTCGGTTCCCATTTGTTTCCGCCCCCACACGCCCCGTGCTGTCTGGCATTCCCTAGGCGCTGGGCGTGGACTGAGTGACTGAAGTAAAGGTGGCAGGAAGGCAGGCTTCAAAGGGACTTACTTGCCTGGTGCCTGCTGCCCTCTGCACTTGTGGATTTTGCCCACTTGAGGTTATTACTTTTATTTTTGCCTTCTTGATTTCTCGCTTATTTCTAACACTGCCCCTCTTGTAAACAGTCTTGGACATGGTCACACCATTAGAGCCTAATGATGTGTTTTCTTATTTGAGCTCTGTCATTAGCTTTGCTTTAAAAGACACTTTTGTACGGAATTGGCTCCACCAACTCCCATACGGTTAAATAACATGGTATGTTTTTTTTTTTTTTTTTTTTTAGGTGAAATGTGTTATTCCTCTGTTTGTAGGGGGCTAGAGTGGTGTCTGTTAGGCTTGTGTGATACTTTGATTCATGTGGGCACTTTATCTTTTTTTAAGATTTATTCAAAAAAGATTTTATTCATAGAGACACACACACACACACACACACACAGAGAGAGAGAGAGAGAGAGAGAGAGAGAGAGAGAGAGAGGTAGAGACACAGGCAGAGGGAGAAGCAGGCTCCATGCAGAGAGCCTGACGTGGGACTCGATCCAGGGTCTCCAGGATCACACCCTGGGCTGCAGGCGGCGCTAAACCGCTGTGCCCTATCCATAGTATGGTTTTGACATAATTGCTGTGAGGAGAACAACATCTATAGGTACTGAGTGGAAGGATGAAAAGAGTAAACTTGGTTATGGACGGATGAAATACAGCTAATTTTAGCTTTACTTTTTTTCTTTTGTTTATCATGATTTTAGACACTGGTATCAGATATGTGAATTGTTTCTGATTAAACAAGAACAACAAACACCCCCAAAGGTTTATGTAATTTTTTGTCATTACCGTAACTAGTAGTCTGAGGTGTAGAATTCCCAAAAGCAGTATAGGCATGTGTGCTGGGAAATGAAAAACAGCCTGTACTTGGATCAAATTAAATCAGTGGAAAGAATCTAATTTATTTTTGGTCCCGATTCTGCTCTGCCTGCAGTGTCTTTATTTTCTTCAACTTCTTAATCATTTTGGCGAGAGTTTAATTTCATGCATCCCTTCTTGCAGAAACGGTGGGCCTTCTTAGTCCTGAAAATTGTACCTCTTGCTAATTTAGAAAATCAACATGTTAGTCATCTCCAAAGTTAATCTACGGGATTAAGCACTGGACCCTTTAATTTGTTTCATTCATGAGTTTCTCCATATGGTAGGCACTATGCTGGGCAGCTAGTTTAAATGATGAACAGGATTCCTGCCTCTAGGATCTTGCCTTCTCAGGAGAGAAGACTTTCAAACAGATACATTGCAATACAGAAGTACGGAGAACTTGTGGGATTTAGAGATGTATGAAGCAAACTCAAGTTCTTTCTTTCCCACTATTAATGACCTCAAACATGTTTTTGTTTTTTTAACTGTTTCCTCATCTGTAAATGGAGGATGGTGTTTCCTGCACTAGGGTTATGTGATTTAAATGAGAGAACCTATATAAAGCACATAGTTCACTTCTTGCATGCAGTAAATGCATAGTAAATGCTTTGTGTTTTTTACCTGCCTTCCTGAGGGTTAGTGATTTTTGTGTTTATCAGTATATTAAAATATTTTTGGAAACATATAAAATTTGCTGCTTTCCACCCAAGAGTTGGTTTTAACATATTTATGAAATCTTTCGGAAATATCTGTGTGCTCAACAATCAGCTCATCCTCCCTATCTTATAGCTGTGGAATACTTGGTACTGTGAACTGGACCTGACTGGATGGCCAGCAGTATCCCTAAAAGACATTACATATACTTTCTAACCTGGTACCTGTATCCATGCTGTGAGATATGTATTGTCATCTTCATTGTGCCTGATGGGAAAATTAAGCCCAGGAGGAGAGAGAACTTGGCCAACCAAGATCACACAGCTCTTGGTGATTATAGCTACCATCTATTAAATGCTTTCTGTGTGCCCCACACTGTTAAAATGTTTTTCAAACATGTATCATCTCATTTAATCATTTTAACCACTTGATGAGGTAGGTTCTATAATAGTGGCTGAGCTGGATTTTGAACCTATACCATTCTATTTTTGTTTTTTATTAAATAATTAAAAAGGAAAGACCAATTCCGTCCTTAAAATATTTGTAGTCTAATTTATGTGGAACAATGTGGGGGATGTGAACGTGGTGTCTGTGATCACAGGTATTACATGATATACCAATGAAAACCAAGATTTCCTTTATGAAAAGAGGACTTAATATGAAAAAATCCTATTCTTCATTACAAATTGGAAATGTTCTCTGGATTGCAGGGTCTTTTTGGAGTTCCTGAGCTCAGTGCCCCAGAAGGATTTCAGATTGCACAAGAAAATGCCCTGAGAAAGGCAGACTTGCTGGTGGAGCGCGTGTGTTCCATGCCGCCTGGGCCCCAGACCGTGCTCATTTTCGACGAGCTCTCTGATTCCTTGTGCAGAGTGGCTGACTTGGTAAGATGCTTGGTGTAAGCCTTGAAGCTACCTCTCTGTCAAGCTGTTAAAATTTAAGTTTATTAGGTTTACTGTTACAGACTAGAGCTCAGAGCATCTGGTGCTCGCTTTGGCATATATACTAACAACATGTGACCTATTTGAGAGCTGTTGAGTGTATAATTTGTTATAGTGGGAGTAAGTCATTAGGTATGGGAAAAATGTATAGGAAAAGGTGATATGTAGCATCTGTACTTTAATATGTATAGTTAAAAAATACATATGTGACATATAATAAAAGAATGACTACTCATTTGGCAAAGAGTCTTCATTTGACAAAGATTCTTCATTCATGAAAACTTCCACCAAAATTTTAATATGACATTTACCTGTACATTTATAATAAATCTTAAGAAAAGCCACTGTTTATAAACCTTCTCAGGAATGTCTTTTTCCGATGAATATTGGATATGAACCTGTATTATAGACTTTCTTTTTTCACATTTTGAAACTGGAATAGACAATGTACATAGGGTACATTGGGCTTCATCAAGAAGCCCATTGTCGACGTAGAAGGCACGATTTTTTTTAGCTGCCCAAAAGAGCCACCTCTGCTTTAGTCATGTCAGTGAAGGCAATTTTAGTAGTGCACATAATCCAAAATTGTGGACCCTCTTGATCTTGTCTACTTGGTATGGGACTGTATATCTTCACACTCATTCAATATTGAGTCCCCACCATGTGCCAAGCACTCTTCTAGGAATTGGGAATGCAGTCGTGACAGGTGCAATCTCTGACCTCATGGAGTTTATATTCTTTTTTTTTTTTTAAAGATTTTTTATTTATTTATTCATAGAGAGAGAGAGAGAGAGAGGCAGAGACACAGGCAGAGGGAGAAGCAGGCATCCTACAGAGAGCCTGATGTGGGACTTGATCCAGGGTCTCCAGGATCACGCCCTGGGCTGCAGGCTGCGCTAAACCGCTGCGCCACTGGGGCTGCCCGGAGTTTATATTCTGATGTTAACTTTTTTTTTTTATTTTTTTAGATCTTATGAGGCACTAGATTCTGGTAAGAGGTTTGCTTGGATTAACTAAATTAACCTTCTCAGTATATCTCCCATTTTCAGATGAGGAAAGAAAGGCTGTAAGAGGTTAAGTGATATACCTAGCCAGTAAATGGTGGAACTGAGCTCAGGTCCAGGCATTTTGGCTGAAGAATTCATGTCCTCACCTGCTGTTCTGTACCTTTTATAGGCTGGCTGGCTGCTTAGGTCAGATGAATAGACCATCTGTACCTGGGAGAGGTTAGAAAGTCAGCATCCCCATCTTTTTAAAAAGTATTTATTTATTTTTAAAATGATCATACTGTATAATTGACTCCTTTTGGGGGATGATACAGTTCTATGAATTTTAACTCATGTATTCATGTGGCCACCACCACAATTAAGGTACAGAACTATTCCATTGCCCCAGAAAAGCCCCTGTATAGTCAGACCCAGCTCTCCCTTCTTAGCTCTGGCAACTACCCATCTGTTCTCCATCCCTATAGTTTGTCTCTTCTAAAACATCAGGTAAACAGAATCATTTGTCCTTTGGGAATGACTCCTTTCACCTAGCATAACACCTCCCCATCTTTTTTTTTCCCCCCGTTTGGAACATTCTCTCCCTCCCATACACCTGAATTGAGCAGTAATACCTTTTAGATGGTCATACTGTCACTGTGAGCGCCCCCATTTTAAGGAAATTTACTTTTTAAAGATTTTATTTATTTATTTGAGACAGAGCATGAGAGAGCACGAACGAGTGGGAGGTATGGGCAGAGGGAGAGGAAGAGGAAGAAGTGGGCTTTCTGCTCAGCGGGGCTCCATCCCAGGACCCTTGAGATATGACCTGAGCTGAAGGCAGATGCTTAACTGAGCCCCCCAAGCAACCCCCACCCTATTTTAAGGAAACTGATAGTGTTTTAAAGGGTTTTTCCCAAGAGTGAAGTAAGGTGTGTTGCAGACTCCTTTTCGTCACTTCTTGGTTTTATAGGATCTTAGTTTTGTTCTGAAGTGTGCAGGTACTGACACTGAACGATTGAGGACACGGGACATGCACTGCCTGAGAATGCCTCAGCAATTACCTTTGCTTAATTGTGTCACTGAAATCTGAAAAGGAGAATATTTGTCAGAGAGTTTCACTTACGTGCAGTCAAGTATTGACTTTGTTGGTGGTTTATTTGTTGTCTTAGCCTCCATTTTAATTAAGTGGTGTTCTAGGATTTTTTTTTCTTTACATTTTTGCTTTTTGCTCCTCTCTAAAGAGATTTTAACTCTCTGCCCCATAGCTTGTCCTATTTTGCAAGTTTTTTGTATTTATGAGGTATAGTAAAATCTCATTTAAAAAGTTCTAAATGTGATCTCTATGTGGAAATCTTTGGGTAAAAAATTCAAAGAACCGTTTTCCTTCTGAATTTTTAAGACTTGACCTGCCAGTAAGATCAATACTGTAATAAGGCAAGGGCTTCATAAACTGTTATTTCCCACCAAATGATCATTTGGTTTTGCTTTCTTTTTCTTTTTTAATACAATTGCTATCACTGTTTCTAAAGAATTTTTTGAAAAGATTTTATTCATTCATTTGAGAGAGAGACAGAGAGTGAAACAGCAGGGGTGCTCAGTGGGGGGAGGGGCAGAGGGAGAGGGAGAAGCAGAACCCACGTGGGGTTCTTTTTTTTAATATATTTTTTTATTTATTCACGAGAGACAGAGAGAGAGAGAGAGAGAGAGAGAGAGAGAAGCAGAGACACAGGCAGAGGGAGAAGCAGGCTCCATGCAGGGAGCCTCACGTGGGGCTCGATGCTGGGACTCCAGAATCATGTCCTGGGTCGGAGGCAGGCGCTAAACCGCTGAACCACCCAGGGATCCCCTCCCACGTGGGGTTGTATCCGAGGATCCCAACATTATAACCTGAGCTGAAGGCAGACCCTTCACCGACTAAACCACCCAGGCGCCCCACAAATGAATTTTAAAATATATGCCAGCATTTTGAAATAAATATTGATTGTAAATTCTGCAACATGTAGATTAGTAATTTATACAAATTGTAAATTTTACATGGCTCATTTTTCAAGTACTAATGTTATTGTTATATCAAATGTATAAAACTGTGGATTTAAATGTTTTTATATTAAAAATATTTAATAATAAAATTAGGAAATTTTACCTTGTGGTGATTTTATTTCATATTATAGTCACACGTTTTCTTGAAGACTGAAGAATGTGTAGTTCCCTTGCGTTTTTCTTTTGCAGTATGCTACAATTAACGTGAAAACTAAAATCTGGCTTTACATAATTTCATTAAAAGAGTAAAAATAATTCTAGCTCAGCGTAATGCTTAAGTCAGGATAGCAGCCACTGCACCACTATTAGTTGTGAGTCATTTAAGCTGAGACTGGGAATTCATATTTATTAAAAGGCCTATAAAGAGAGAATGTGCCTTTGTTTTCTGTACAAAGGCTAGAATGTAGTTAAATCAGTCTTGAAACTATGCTGTCAGTTGAAAAAAAGCCTCTATAGTTGTTCTCTGGAGCCAGGTTAACACGTGAGGACCATATTGCCAACAGTTTTAGAATATTTGAAATAAGATTCTGCTTTTTTGGACTGTAGAATTAGGAAGAATTCACTTGGTGTTTATTTTTGAAGGAGAAAGACTTCTAAAAGTTAGTGCAGGTATTTTCTTTGGAATGAAACCCACTTGATTCTAAGGAATAACAGAATTAATAAATGTTCAGAAAGTAGCTGCTTTGCCCTTCTAGTTTAGGAAAATTTCAGTAATGGAAATGCCTATGTCAAGCCAAATGGCACACTTGAAAGCACAGGTTTTCATTTTTACCCTCAGATCTTGGAAGAAAGCTTTCCATCAAATTCCCTCTTGGTTTTGTCTTTCTTCTTTATTAGGCCGATTTTGTGAAAATTGCTCACCCTGAGCCCGCATTCAGAGAGGCGGCGGAAGAAGCTTGTAGAAGTATTGGCACCATGGTAGAAAAGTATGTTCTGTTCCCCTTCATTACAATCTTGGGGTGATGTGGTTTTGTTGACTTTTGCTTTAGGAAATTTGTCTCTAGGGCTCCTCCCTGCAGGTTAGGGGATGGTGTGCTACCCTGCACAGTGCCCAGGGTGCTGGGGAAGAGGGAGGACCCTGGAGCAGGCCACTGTGGTCTCCTTGGCACCAGCACTGTGACTGGCTATTCATCAGCTTATTTATCAGTTCTTTTCCTTGTCTGCAAGTGAAGTAATGTGATTTGCCTCTTAGATGTATTGTGAGGAAAATGAGATAATAAAGTGCTTCTGGTGGTATCAGGCATGTAGCAAACATCCACTCATTATTATTTACATTAAGTAAGAGTTATTTATTTATTTATTTATTTATTTATTTATTTATTTATTTATTTAAAGTAAGAGTTTTTTAGTATCTCAGTGGCAAGTTGGAATTTCTTGATTATCCTGTAATGAAATTGCTATTGCATTGATGATGGCTGTGGGCGCTAGGCAAGAAGCCAACACTGCCTCTGCAAAGTAGCCTTGTGGTCCCTTGAATCTGGGGTGGGGAGGTTGTCTAAGGAGATCATAAAACTGTCTGGGAGGGCTGAGGCAGGCTGGGGCTTTGATGAAATGAGTTATTTTCAAGCAATCTTGGGGTTGATTTAAATATTTTAAGCCTTTACCAAGAGCTTGAAAGTGCTTGTGAAAATGACTTTGGAGGTGGACAGTGCCATATTCAAAGGCACTTAAGTGCATGAGGCCATGCCAGACACTGTCGAAAGCGAGTGAGCATGGCAGGGGCTCGCTGGGCATGAACATACCACTGGAAAACATTGGAGGGCTTTTTCACAAGCCAGAAGTTGGAGGAGGTGTGTGGTCACAGAGTGTGGTGGCTTCTCTGGTTTTGACCTGACACTTCAGGAGGTGCTACTGCTGCTTCACCCGCACTGAGCATCATTTGCTCTCTTTGGGACAATACATATAAGTTCTCTTAGAGCCATTGAAAATCTACTCATTGACTGAGATAAAACGGGTCCCTGCACACTCCAGACACTGGGTGTGAGGAAGGGACTGCAATTGTGGCTTCCTTGGGAGGGACAGCACTGCCCAGGGAAGAGCCCCCGGAAATGAGTATGAGCTGCTGGGGTGCCTGCCTGAGGCACCTTGAACACTGTATCGGGCCTGAGCTGAGATACAGCTCTGGTCTGATGGATGTGGGTTCTTAATTTTGCAGCAGGACAACAAGGAGACCATAATTGGTAGCAAATGGTTGTCAAGAGTATCTGTGCAAGGTCTTCACTTCATCCTGGAGAGTGTTTCAGTTCTCTCCTTCTTTGCCACACTCCACCGGCTGCCCCGAGGCCCGTCGAGGGCCTGCAAGTGGGTCAGGACACAGAACTAGTGGCCTTCACCCGTGCTTTGCTCTCGGTTCTCCCTGAGCACTAGGACTCCTTTTCCTCTTGAGTCTAACTGAATCATGCCTTAACTACTGGAGCTGATCTTTGAGAAATAGGATGATTTCAGGTGTGTGTGTAGAATTGATTTGTTCCCCAGTAGTGGAAATAAAAGCCTATGGTTAGGTGTGTTTGTTTAGAGTTGATGCCAGCCATAGACTAAAATAGAGACTTTATCTCAGGATCTTATGACATAAAACATAATGCGGGAGATGTGCTGAAACTTCTGAAGAGGATACAGCACAGGCTGTGTCTGAATGCCTGTCCTTTTGACATGTATGTAGTAGCTTGTTGAATGAGCCATCCTGGAGGTGATGGGGGGCCACATTGATTTTCTTCCAGTTTCCTGGGATTGCTGCCTGGGCGCAGGAGAGGTGGTGTGCCTGCTCTTCTTGTTGAACATTTTCCCACTGGTGGTGACTGCCTCAGTTCCCTTGGTCTTTGGGGTGGTCCACGAGAGCCATAGCAACAGAAACTTCAATTTCTACAGAGCTGCAGGTTTTTGACTCATTAGGGAACCTGGCCATCCTTGAGTTCCTGAGTCAGAATGGGCAGACAGTTCTTACAGCCTCCCTTCCCTGGGGATCTACTGGGCAGGGATCACATTATGTCTGAAACCAAGTCACTGTTTAGTTCCGAGAGTGGCAGGGCTTTCTGGCATCCAGGAAAGAAGAACTCAGGACCTGGTAGTGGGACTGTGGCTTGGGTTGAGGGCAGTACTCAGTTGGGGGGCTGAGAGCAGGCTGGCAAGGCCACCTAATTGTAACTACTATTTCTTCATTCATGGCGGGAGCATCTCATTTAACCCTCAGGGTGACCTGCAGTCTAACAAGCTGGAGGAGTTCAAATCCTTGCCTGAGGTCACCAAGTAGTAGTAGGGCTGGTGTTGTAACTCTAGTGTGTGGCCCTGAAGCCTGCATCCTTGAGCTTTCTTCACTGTGTGGCCATGTGAGCCTGCCACTGTGGCCCAGGTGGGCAAAGGTCACCCATGTTCTAGGCTCTTCACTTTGGAACTGCACAGTCTTTGTGTTCATGCTTCCTCCCATCTTCATTCCCTTTTTATTAAACAAACAAATGGCCATCAGCATGTTGCTCTGAATGAATTCTCAGTGGCAGTAGGCTCAGATCGCTCAGCTCACCAGCTACTACATTCCTCCCCCTCCCTTCTCTCCTGTCTGCTTTTCTGGTTCCAGCTGTTGACCGTGGCTTTAAATTTATCCTTTTACCTTTCACAACACTTAGTACCCTGACACTTTGCTTGAGGGACTGCCTGTTTCTGTACTAACTGTGGTTTGTACTATTTCTATACTAAATAAAGAAACAAAACAAAACCCCAAACCTTTGGCCTGTGGGCGTGTGTATGCTAGGATGTGACACCATTCTCTTAATGTAAAGTTAAATAGAAGATACTAGAAGATTGTTTATTTTTTTTTCATTTGTAATTTTTCTAGGTTGAACACAAATGTGGAATTATATCAGAGTTTGCAAAAATTGCTAGCTGATAAAAAACTTGTGGAGTCCCTCGATCCAGAAACCAGGTACTTCTTCCTTTGCATTAATTATGGTTGTGACTATTGAGGCAGATTGGAAGGACAACTAGTGTCACTGTACTCACGGCCCCCTCTGTCTGCAGTATTGCTCCCAGGTCACTATATAACTCTGGCACTTTCTTTAGGACTTCACTCAAATGGTGTCTCCTCCTACTCTGCTTGTGTTTTCTTCTCAGTCCTTATTTCCAGCATTATCTCTTTGCTAATTTGATTACATCTCTCTTCCTCTTGGAGGGCAGGCATTGGGTATATTTTGTTCAGGGCTGCATCCCAGCACCTGCAGCAGTTCCTGGCCTGTAGTAGGGGTTTCATAATGGAATGACTTCCTATTAGCAGTTGGCAATCACACTTAGCTTCATGTTTGAAGTTCTATAATTGATACCACCAGAAGATAGAAGCAATTTGATTTTATTGACTGGTTGGATGTCATGATCCTTGAAATGGTTTCCTTTGGTTCATTCAATTGCATTTATTATGATCTGAATTGAAAAAGCTGAATTTCTAAGTCAGTGCATAAAAATATTTAATGTAGGATTTTGGATGCCATGTTTCTTTGCTCAAGCTTATTTATTTATAATGATTTTGTAAGTTTGTCACTAACCCACCTACATATTACCTGTTTTGTAGCACAGAGGTTAATATTTTTTCTTACCTGTTTGTATTTGCTCATCTACTTTGTATTTTATGGGACACTTACTGGGACACTTACTTCTTTTCATTCCTCAATCTCCCTCTTGCTTCCTTCTCCCCTTTCTGTCTCCGTTATGTGGCTTATGACTCCCACGTGAAGCCCTGTTCTGCAGGGATCAGTTGATATGGGATCTCACTGTTAATCTGATACACAAGCACCATGCCATAGAAATCATACAATGAGGCTGTCTTTGGGGGATTATTTTCACCTGACTTCTAGTATGCAGGTATAGGTTTGATCTTAGTTCGCTACATTGATCCTGAGCCTCAGGATACTAGGAAAGCTGGTTATACCGTCAGAATACTTTGTCTTTATCATACTTCTAGGCTTGAGCTTAACACTGTCTTTGTTAACAAAACAAGTCAAAGTTGAATGCCTGCTCATTGTGCTGGATTTATACTCAATTGGTATGGACATTGAGTAGAGATAGCAGGTTATTCATAACCTGACTTTGCTAATGATCAACTTTTCTATATTTAACATAGAAAAAGTAGGGTGGACTGGAAGACTATTTAGGTGCAAAGAACTTGTTCTAACAGAATATGTCCTCATTTCTAGATGTTACTAAAAACACCAACAGGATCTTTAAAGTGACAAAATGATGACTACCTTGGAAAAAATGAGCAAGGGAGAGTATCAGTATTCTAGAAAGGAGACTTGGAAGTAGAGGAAAGCAAGAATTTAAAGTAATAATTATTGAAATATCATGGCACTTGTGCATCATCGAGTGTTGGCTAGCACTCAGAGAGGACCTTGTGTGCAGTAAGGTATGAGACAAGAATTATAAATTGTACATATAAGCCAGAGAATTATAGATTTAATAAATTATCTCGTCATAAAAAGTTACTGTATAAAAGAAGTGATTTAAATTGAGTAGTAGATCATCATCTTATTCTTTGATACATTCCTTGAAATACTAGTTCTATGAGCTATTCAAAAGTATTCCCAGAAGGGTTCCATTAGTTAAATTTGGAAATCTGACACATTTATGTATGGTCTCCTCTTGAAGAGTTTTAGTTTATTAGAGTCTGTGAGAAGCCCAGCCATAAAGAAACCTGTTTTACTTGGGTTTTTCCAAAACCATTAAGAGCTTTCTTATATGCAAGGAACATAAACTCATCATCTTCAGAAAATATAATGGAGGGAAAACCCCAGTCACAAGAGCAACAGAAGTTGTAATATACCTTGAAATAAACTCAGGAATGCAAAGCATGCAGAACCTCAACACGCACACATAAGTTTAAATATGAGAGACAATTAAGTGGAGAAACTTACATTGTCTTAGATAAGAAGAAAGCTCAGTGATGTTTTCTACTAGGTCCATAAGTTCAGTGAAATACAATCTATAAAGAACATATTTCTGTTGTTACTTTAAATTATTTTGAAGTCATAGACAATAAATGTGGCTGAAAAGACAGGAAAAAACTGGTGAGAAAAGTACTAAAAAGGGATTTGTACCAGATAGTAAGACATATTATAAAAATGCTATATTTAAAAGTCTTGTACTTAAACCAGCGTAGTCAATTAGATCAATGGAAGAAGAGAGAAATTCAGTCACGAATATATATAAGACTATTTAGTATATGATAAAAGTGTCATTTAGTATCAGTAGGGTTTTCAGTAGTTGATGTTAGGCCAGATTCCCTGCTATTCCGAGAAAATAGTAGATTACTTAAAGTTATAAATCTTTTTAAAAAAGGAAATCATAAAAGTATTGAAAATCTTGGAATATGGGAAGTCTGTCTTCTCATGATAACAAAGTCAGACCACAAGAGATTGATTTGATTATCTGAAAACTGCAAACTTCGGTACAGCGAAACTTTTCCACATTCACAGTCAGAATACAGAATACAGAATACTGGGACAAATGTTATTTACACAATAAAGGGTTAATATCTTTACTGTGTTAAGAGTCCTTACAGATTACTAAAAATCAACAAACGTGTATTTCCTTTTAGAAAATTAGATAAAGGATTTTTTTTTGTGAAACTCTCCTTTCACAAAATAAGGAATAGCAACAGATGGGCAAGAAATCTGGAACAGGGCAGCCTGGGTGGCTCAGCAGTTTAGTGCTGCCTTCAGCTCAGGGCCTGATCCTGGAGTCCTGGGATCGAGTTCCACATTGGGCTCCCTGTTATGGAGCCTGCTTCTCCCTCTGCCTGTGTCTCTGCCTTCCCTCCCTCTCTCTCTCCCTCTCTCTCTCTCATGAATAAATAAATAAAATATTAAAAAAAAAAAGAAACCTGGAACAGTGTAATAAGTGTGATACATGTAATCAATGTGAAACAGTGGCTGCACATGTGGCCTGTACTATTAGACTACTTTGGTTGGATATTAGCTCCTTGGCTCTCCAGGTCTTGTTTTCTCCTCTGTAAGAAAAGAGTTAAAAAGTACTTCATAGGATTTTTATGAAGTTTAAATGAAATAATGAAAGTAAAATGCTTTGACAGTGACTGGCACATAGTAGTCATTCAAAGAACAGGACCCTGCCATCCTTAAAGAACAAAGAGCCCATCACTTAACCAAGTTGAAACAGAGCAAGGGTAGTTTGAATGGCTTAGGATAATGGGTCCTGTCTAGTTAAGTGCAAATTGATAAATATTTATGGAGGACACCTTTTTGATCAGTTTCGTTTCTTGGAATGTGTTCTCAGGAAACAAGAATAAAGAGATGTATGTAACAGGGACTTTTATCATAGCATGAATTACAGGAATGGGAAAAACGAAAATATTTTTAGTCCATATGACCAAATATTACAAACATTAAAAGCCATGTTTCTGAAGAGTATTTAAAGAGATAGGGGCGCCTGGGTGGCTCAGTCATTTGGGCGTCTGCCTTCGCTTTGGGTCATGATCCCAGGGTCCTCGGATGGAGCCCGCATTGGGCTTTCCTTGCTCAACGGGGAGTCTGCTTCTCCCTCTCCCCTGCTGACCTTCCCTCCAACTTGTGCTCTTGTTCACTCTCTTAAATAAATAAATTGAAAAAAAAATTTTAAAAGGAAATGTTCAATGTTTGTGGTTTAATTTTAGAGAAAAAGCAAGATAAAAGTCTGTTACTTGGCTCCCAGTTATCTTAAATAAGTAGTATAACATACTCAAGTAGATTGGATGGAAGCCAAGGGAGGGTCTTTATTGTTGTTGATGTTAGCCACAACTACATTGCCACTGAGACAGTGCCTTTATGAGACTGCAGATGCTGTCTCTGCTTCTCAGGATGCGGTCCTGTTGCGTGTCCCCCACCAGTCCACCTGGCCCTCCTCCATCAAGTGGAGTTGGTGTGTGAGGGAATTAAGTGCCTCTTACGTCCATTCAGAAACTCTGCAAACATTTTTCAAGTATCTACTATGTGCTGGGCACTGTGCCAACTTCTCTAACTTTATGTTATTTAATTTCACATTTTCTGCATAGCCTTTAAAAATAAACAGATTGGAGGGAAATGTAAGAATTTTAATGGTGGTTATCTTTGGTGAGATTAGTGATTTTCCTTTTTCCCTACATTTCTACACAAAGCTGTTATACAATGAACTTATATAATATGATAAACTTACTTTATACATTCCCATCCCCATTTATCAATGCCTGTTGTTTTTTTTCCCCTCTTAATAAATCAAACAAAATACTGTTTCTAGAAGAGACAGAGTGGAATGTGTTTTAGGTTGACTGTTCAGGATGGGAGATCACTGTGAGGTAGAGATAATGGGAATATTTTAGGGGCTTTGCATTATTTAAGAAATAAGGTAAGTGACTAAATTATTAATGTGGACTATTGAATTTTCAGAAATTTAGAAGAACTTTAATTCTGTCCATTCAAGGTATACTGGCACAATAATCAAGAAGATAAATATACCCTTTATGAAAAGTCAGAGAAAGCCAGGAGAGTAGATCAAATATTTGGATAACTAATTCCAGAAAACTAGTAGTTTAAAAAAATTATTGACAGAAAGAGGTGTTACATTTGAAATTGGTTCCAAGCATGTAGTAGGATTAAAGAGAAAGAAAATGATTCTCATTAGCCAAGAAACTCAGCTTCCGGCATAGCATCAAAGAATTTAATATTCTAAGTAGCTGCTACTAGTTGGAAGAAAAACTGAAAATCTCATGCAATAGAGCCTTTGAAAAATTGTCTAAGTGCACACTGTTTTATGTTTTTAATTATTGGAATTTGGATGGAGTTGAAATAAGTAATTATCGTGGTGGTGGTCTCAGGTTTGTACTCTGAATAAAGGAATAAGCTCCTACATGTAAAGCTAGTCATAATTATTTTTCATGTTCTGCAGTACATATATTGACTTTTTAAAACATTGGTTGAAGTTATTCTTTGTTCCCTCTTTGGTTATTATACTTAAACTCCTTATAAAGCATTTACAACCCAAGTATTACAATTCATGACTTTTTTTTTTTCATGACTATCATACGGCTCCAATACAACCTTTTTAAAACATTCTATGTTCTCCCTATTTTTTTTTTTAAATTAAGTTTGGTAAGTGGAAATCATAAATGCTATTGGAGTCCATAGCAGAGGCCCCTAATTTGGTTAGTAGTGAAGGACAGCCTTCAGAGACCTTGCAGTGGAGGACAGGTGTTTCATGACGTGCCAGGTTGATCATGCCAAGGGATTCTGACCTTGAGAAAGGTCATCCGTAGGGATGGAGGACTGGAGGAAGGTGATGCATTGCAGTAGGGCTAGCTACAGTATATCAGGGGAAGGAGGACCACTGCCTGAGCTAGGACAGTGGTATTAGGAAGGAGAGAAGGGGTTATTTTATTTTATTTTATTTTATTTTATTTTATTTTATTTTATTTTTTACAGAAAATAACATTTTTATTGTGGGTGGCTAAAATGCACAGAAGAAATGTCATAACTTTAAATAATTAGTAATAGGAAAGAAAAATATGTGAGGAACATTCAACTGAAGTTAATTGAAAATAAAAGTAATACTTTCCTTCAGTTTTTCTGTGAACTTTAAAGCACTTCTGAATGTTAAAAGAGAAAAGACAAAAAGAAGAAAAATGCAAATAAGCATTAGGAAACAGACAAATGATAAATAAACCCAAGTGTTGACTCTTTGGAAAAATGAGTAAAATGAAGAAGTCGGTAGATAATATAATTTAAAAGTTGTTGAAAGTTACAAATCCAAAATTTGAGATAAGATTACAGATATAACAGGGAAAGTTAAAAATATTATAGAAGGAATTATGTTAACCCTAGTCTGTGGAAATAAATTTGAAAACTTAATAAGAACAGATAATTTTCTAAATAACAAGGTACATATGCAGAACTATTTTGATAAATTTTTTTTTGCATGAAAGGACAGTGATGAGTATGTGTTTCTGAAGAGTTTCCTCTGTGGGTCTCAATGCATTCTATAGTATTCAGATTAAATTGGTGAAAATGCATATAGATAATATATGGTAATGTCTCTATATTGGTCTAGGTAGACATGCTGCCACTTATCAGCAGGTGAGAGAAGTCGGTATGGAAGCTACTCAGACACAAACACTGTGCCAGGCACTGAAGAGTCAGTCATTAGATGGCAGAAACCAAGACCCCATTCTCCAGAGGGGCTCGCAGTATAGTGTTGGAGGAGAAGCATCCAGTACACACACAGACACACACAAAGAGAACTGCATTGCACTGTAGGGAATTAGAAGTACAGGGCTCTAAGAACATTTTATAACGGGCCTTCTCATTAGGAAGGTGGTCTAGCCAAAACATCTAAGCAGGGTTTTCTTGAGAGGACTTACTGTCCCTGAAGCACCACCTGCATGGAGGGGATGGCATGACTGGAAGGCCCTTGACAGGAAAGAAAGTGTATTTATTAAAGAATGAAAAGGTGTCTGGAGAGTCTGTCGCCCAGAAGGGGTTAATTTGGTTGATTGCCCTATTTCTTTCTAATCCTTTTCCCCCTCACCACCAAATAAATAGCTACCATTTACTGTGTAATTTTCATATTGCTAAGAAAGTGATGTGTGATTACTTCTTTCTTACAGGTTAGTAATACTAGCATAAGCTCTATAAGATACACTCTTGTTTCCTGATCCCCTGATACATATTTATCAGTCAGATTTACTTAAGAGTGATATTACACTCTTATTTTTTGGACATCAGGGACCATGTTTTTCACTCTAATGTACTGTGTGTACCGGTCCGTGCTTTCGTGGCACAGCATGATGACATCTTGTTTCCAGCACACACATAATTCTCTTCCATTTAGGATATGGTATGAATTCAACATTTTAATTCCTCTGGTGTCTAATGGGAAGTAAATTATATCAAATTAGCTTATAACTAAAAAGGGAGAAATGTCCTTCTAAATATAAGATATTACAGGAGAAAATTAATGAAAAATTGCCCCTTACTTTAGATACTATCCAAGATACTTTCTATTCCACTATTGTTTTTTTTTTATTGTTCTGATGAAATTGTTACATCAGGGAAAGGGTAGGAAAATTAGGGCTTGCTCTTACGTTTGCAGATGCATTCAATGATTATTAAAAATGTTCCTCTCCATAGTGCAAACTAGTACTAGTTCTGGAGATGGTGAGGAACCTTTCCTCACAAGTCTTAAGCCAATTTAGCACAAGGTGAATGGAAGCTGATAAGTGAGGAGCCTGCTTGATGGTTTCTCTTAGAACTCCCCAAATACTTTATTTGTATCCATGTTAGGAAATTTACTGTATCTTTACCTTGTATTCATTCATTCAAAAAGTATTTGTCCCTTTATGGGACCATGCCTTATGAAACATTCATGTCTTTACTCACAAGCATCTTAGAGTATAGTTCTGTTAAATATACATGCTAGATATAAAGCATATTATAGTTATATGTATACAGGCTTATCTAGTTGCAATTGGAAATCATGTGTGTGTCCCATGAGTATTTATTTGGTGGGTTGCATAAAGTATGTGGCAAATATTTTTTGAAGGAAAAGCAGTGGATAATTGAAAGGATGTCCATCTTTTCTAGAAAAAAAGCAGAACAGCAGATAAATTTGGCCTATTCGAGTAATCATCATTCCCTTGGTTCAATTTAAGGCTTATTATACCATTAACATGATGTATATGATGCCAAATCATCCATAGGAGAGCAGCTGGGTATTTTGCCTGATTTCTAAGATGTTAATTCCTGGTTTCAAACAAATTTATCTGTATGTGTGTGTGCATGTATGCATGTGTGTGTGTAAACATTTGGCTTTTGGGGAGTTTGTTTTTTTTTTTTTTTTTTTTTTTTTTTTTTTTTTTTTTTTTTTTTTTTTTTTAAATTTTTTATTTATTATTTATTTATGATAGGCACACAGTGAGAGAGAGAGAGAGAGGCAGAGACACAGGCAGAGGGAGAAGCAGGCTCCATGCACCGGGAGCCCGATGTGGGATCCGATCCCGGGTCTCCAGGATCGCGCCCTGGGCCAAAGGCAGGCGCCAAACCGCTGCGCCACCCAGGGATCCCGGCTTTTGGGGAGTTTGGTTGAAAAAGTCCAATTTATTTAACAAGAAAGTGATTTTATTTATTATTATTATATGTTATAACCTGGGTTCTTATTTACAGGCGAGTGGCTGAACTGTTTATGTTTGATTTTGAAATCAGTGGAATCCATCTAGACAAAGAAAAGGTGAATCTTTCCTCTCTGCTTTTTAATGCTAATTTTACTAATATCTGGTTGGTATCTTTATTGCTACAGTCCTTGTACATTGCTTAAATATGCAAATCACAGAAACTTTAGGTTGTTTGTGTTATGAATTTCTTTTGTTATATTTGAATGTAGCACTATCTGGAAATTTGTCCATTATGCACGATAGTTGAGAATTATGAAATTACACGAGACAGTTGAGGTGTTTGAAGTGTTGTGGCATCCTAGATGGGCGATATCAGGAAAGAGAGGCAAGTGAACAGGAAAGCTGAGAATGCTGAAGATTGAGGTCTGGGAGTGGGAGCACAGGGATTATCGCTGAGACCTTTACATGTGCGTGTTCATATTATACGTGTCTTTGACAGATCCATGTGGTTTTGTTCTGGAAGCAGGAAGCAGGGGTTCTACAATGTTTACCCTGGAACAGGAGGGACCTTAGACATTGTTCAGACCCCTCCTTTCACAAATAAGGAAGTAGGACAAAATGATTTGTTCAGGTTCCCATCCTTTGTTTCCAAAATGTCTCACCCTGGCTGTTTCTCTTTCTAGAACACAGCATCCTAAGAAACTGAGTGCCTCATTTCTATATTAAGCTCAGGGCTGGGAGAGTGGGGTGACTGAGCACCACTGAAAGATCTTCCTGCTCCATAGTTATCTCCTCTACTTGCCTGCAGTCTGTTATGGTTATGCCTTTTTTTTTTCATAGGTATGTTTCTCCTAATAAATAGAGCATAAAGCCGTTTACTTATGAATAGAGATTAGTTTGTCAGAGTACTTTGGAAAGTCGAGGTCAGGGTCTTGGGAATATGCAGCACCTACAATAGGTAATACCATTTTGCTTAGTGCTGGGTTTGAGTAATGCTGGGGCCACTTGCACACCTGTGTGTTTATGTGGCTTTAAGGGCTCAACACAAGACTCCTAACCTCAACCCTGAGCCGACACATGCCACCCAGCAGTCCCCACGGCTAATAGGCTCTACTGTAAATGTATGTTGTTTAAAATTGACACATTGGCTTCTCTTCAAGCCAGTTCTTTAGTAATACTTCTCTGCATAATAAATCCACTAGTTTCTGTTTCACTCGAATAAAAATTTGGGGTCAGTTCACATTTTTTAAATTCCCTATACTTTCATGTCTTAATCAGTGACAGAGTCCTTGGATCGTTTCTGTAGAGCTCCTACGTCTGTCTGCATCCCCAAAACAACTCACCCTGAAGCTTATCACCATGTACCTGGCCTGTCCTAAAGGTCTTTGTCTTCCTGTCTCTCATTATAATTAATAGTGATTAAGCATTTGCTATTTGAAGCATGCATTCTCATCAGAGCTTCATATAATAACTGTGAGGTTGTTTGAGTATTGCTATCATTCCTGTGTTGTAGACGAGGAACCAAGGCACCTAGCATTTATGTGACAACGTCACAGAGCTCAGACTCCAGAGCCTGCTCAGCTCTCCCTGCTCAGATTTTCTGCTGGTCAGTCCAACCTGTCTGTGAACATTGGTGTGATTTCCTTAAAGTATTGATTCAATCATTACTCTCCTGCCCAGAACCTCTCAGTCACTTTCTGTTGCCTATAGCAGCTAATATGTAACAGAACAAACATGGTGATGCTCTCCTAGCTGTTCCTTGGCTCCCCTGTAACTCATTACACTGTGCCTTCTCTGTGTGGTCCTGATGTGGCTCTTCCTTCTCCTCTGTCTGCCCACCAGGCCTGCCTACCTTAAACCCCTGCTTATCCTCAGACACTGTGTCTGTGAACCTTTTATCAATCCCCCACCTGGAGTTTTGTTTTCGTCTGAATTCCCATTTGACTTCTTTCATGCATGTGGCATTTATCTTTAAGTGCCTGTTACTGAAGCTGTTCCTATTGCATTACTTAGCTAAATTATGGGATTCTTAAGGACCAAGAATGCCAGTCATGTTTTTCCAGTTTTGGCCTCAGCAAATGCTGAATGACTGTATGATGAATCATAATAATTCTAGCTAATACTAAGTTTGATATTCAGAAGGAAGATAGTGGAGAATAGTAGACTTGCTAGTAGAGAATCTAGGTGAATAGTCTTGTTATTTTATATAATCCTCAGGAAAGATGTTTTTGAAACTTTACTCAAAGGTATTATGTGTCAAGTCAAGGTCTATTTCACCAGCATTGAACCTGCTGCTTTTACTTCTTGAGTATTCTTAAAAGGATAGCTGCCCTTCCTGGCATGTCACTCCCTGGAACCCACGAACCTTAAAGATGCAAGTAAAGTAAACCTGCTGAACTCCTCTCTCGTAACCTCTGTGTCTGTTCTCCAAGGTGCTCCACTAGGACAGGATAAAAGGAGACATGTTACGCTTTTTGAAAGAAACCCACCAACATAATGTACAAATTATAAAGGCCTGTATATTCTTTCTGTATTCTTCCTAGGTTATCTTTTATTTAATTTTTAAGGTTTCTTATGAATATAACTTAAAAGTTTAAAATTGATGGAGGTATATGTTTTTTAGCAATCATTTGTTAAATAACACAATTGCATAGAATTCTTAGAGTATCATATCTTTACCTCAGAATGATGGAATGCTATGCCTAGAAAATTGGTGAATGCAGGAAGTAACCCAGTTTTTAATTTTCTGGGGATTTTTAAAATTCTTTGAAATAGTTTTATGACTTTTTTTTTCCCATTAGTAAAGGCTTTGGGGAATATTTTTGGAAAGTAGTGTAATTTCCAAATCTTTCACCTTTTTGGTTATTCTGCTGGTGGCCATTAGGTGGCGATAGATGGCCATAATAGAGACAAAATCGGTAAAGAGAAACTTGGACTGTAAAGACATTGGAGTATCTGAAAATTAATTTTTTTTCCATGAAGTTTGATTTCTCTATGTTGTGAGTTTTTTTTTTTAAGTAGGCTCCACA
The DNA here is from genome assembly GCF_905146905.1 of Nyctereutes procyonoides. Lineage (NCBI taxonomy): Eukaryota > Metazoa > Chordata > Mammalia > Carnivora > Canidae > Nyctereutes > Nyctereutes procyonoides. The sequence continues at coordinate 5,305,419 of NW_026575033.1, read as the reverse complement.
CCAAGTGTGGAGCCCCACATGGGACCTAACGTGGCCCCCATATGGGGCTTGAACTCAAAACCCCGAGATCAAGATCTGAGCTGAAATCAAGAGTCTGATACTTAACCCGTGGAGCCACCCGTGTGCCCCTATCTTGTAGAATTTTTGGTGGTTAACATATACTTGATTTTCCCCCAACATCTTATCAAGCATAGGTCGGCATCTTAAATACCTTTTTAAAAATTGTTAATGCTGCTTAACCATTTTTAAGGGTCATACTACAATTTAGAATGTGTTGAAGGCTAGTGACCACCATCCCAGAAAGAGGTGCATCTGATTTCACCAGGTGCCCATCTAGTTTTTTAGTAATAACAACTGCAGATTCCTCCTTGTCCTCCAGTAGATGGGATTGATTACATGAACCAGTTTATGTTTTTTCCAAAACATCTGTGGGCTCTCCCTTTGATAATACATCTTTTCTCAGGAGATTGTATGTCCTAAAGGTGTGACTGCAAGAAAAAGCCCATGTGGGTGTGCCAACGCCATCCACATCCTCTCCCGTGAGTTGGTGGGGTGACGGGTACCGGGCACGGAGCTGGAAGACCGGGCCTGGCCTGTGCGCTCTGTCTGGCTCTGCTTCCCACTGTGCTGCTGTCCTTCTGTAGCTGCTCAAGTGTGTGCACACTACAGGGCAGCCCCCTCTGGGTGTTCACTGTACTCCTGTGAAGACTTGCAAAAAATTCCTTTCCTTTCCCTCTACTTTTTTATCTCGTCATTTAGGACTGAGTATATTTTCAAATTTTCCCCTTCCAATACTTACTCTTTTTCTTAAAGATTTTATTCATTTATTTGACAGAAAGAGAGAGAGTAAGAGCACAAGCAGGGAGAGTGGCAGGCAGAGGGAGAGGAAGAAGCAGACTCACCGTCAGGCAGGGAGCCCGAGGTGGCTCTGGATCCCAGGATCATGACTTGAGCCGAAGGCAGACACTTGACTGACTGAGCCACCCAGGCACCCCTACTTGCTCTTTTTAGTCTCCAACTACTTATATCGATACTTCAACTACCTACTGTACTCCAATTCACTTAACTAAGAGGTTATTTTGGGGATTAGAGAAGGATTCTGTACTTCCAAATATCATTAATTTCAAAGATTAGTTATATAAAAGATTATAGGCATAAAATAGAACCCTGGTATTTATGTAAATCTCAAAGCATAGAAATACGATAAAAACTGTTAGGATATTAAGAATCTATCAAAAATAGATTTAGCATACTATTTATAGGATATTATTATGTTTTATAGATAATATATAAACAACATAGTATTCCTTTTATTTAGTATCTCAATTAATTTAACCATATATGTTGCTTTACCATCTTTGTAGATGGTCTGTTAAATCAGTTGTGAAATATTACTTTAAATGCCTTTAAATAACTTTTACTCCCTCTGCATCTAGCGTAAAAGAGCAGTGGACCTGAATGTTAAAATCTTGGATTTGAGTAATACATTTCTCGTGGGAACTAACTTTCCCAACAAGGTTGAGAAGCATCTCTTACCAGAACACATTCATCGTAACTTTGTAGTCACTGGAAATCATGTCATGATTGATGGTCTACATGCAGAAGCTCCAGATGACCTGGTACGTGCATTCCACTCTCTTCATAGTTCGGCTTCTGTCTGTATGTTGCCTCTGTTTTAACTCAAAATTCAGTGATAATGTCATCATACCTTTAAAAATACTTGAGTGTTACTAAGGCCTAAAATTTGACTGTGAGATTATTACTTCTGCTAATACTTTGAATGATGAAAATGGTTTATTCATGTCTCATAAAGAACTCATTACTTTTTTTAAGATTTTATTTATTTATTAATGAAAGACACAGAGAGAGAGAGAAAGAGAGAGAGGCAGAGACACAAGCAGAGGGAGAAGCAGGCTCCATGCAAGGAGCCTGATGTAGGACTTGATTCCGGGTCTCCAGGATCAGGCCCTGGGCTGAAGGTGGCGCTAAACCACTGAGCCACCCGGGCTGCCCAAAGAACTCATTTTTAAAGTATGATAGATAATAATTGACATTTGAGACTACTTAGATTCTTAATGCCTGTAGTTTTAATCTGATTATGGCACATGCATTGGGTGAATGTTTGTTCCACCATAGCCTATAACAGAGAACTCCAGTCAAGGATGTGTTTATATCCCATACTACAGAAACTTTGTAGTATGGATCAAAAAGCTTTATTCATCCTGTATAAAACCTGACTTTATTTTTAAAGCAATGATCACCTATAGAATAGAGAAGTGAGAGAGTTAGCCTATATTGTCATTGCATGGGCCTTTGTGTCATGGCACTTCTTATACCTTCTACCATTTACATTTTAAATATAGGTTCGAGAAGCCGCTTACAAAATTTTTCTTTATCCCAATGCCGGTCAGTTGAAATGTTTGGAAGAGTTGCTCAGCCACAGAGACCTTCTGGCCAAGTTAGTGGGATATTCCACATATTCCCACAGAGCCCTCCAAGGAACTATAGCCAAAAATCCAGGTAATCTTGTTCACCTACCCAACTTTTCAGGGTAAAATAGAATTTTTGCAAAACTGAACTTCTGATTTTAAATAGCTGTAAATTAGTGTTCTCTTTTTAATATACTCAGAGACCTATTTATTGAGATATTCTACATCTTTATATAAAACTGACTTCTAAATAGAGCAAATAATCTGACATATATTCTCTCCAACCATGGTAATTTATGTCTTGTGCATGTTGAGAGTAAATGAAAATACTTAAATTTTCATTGATGCTGATTTCAATTATTTTCATTTTATTTATTTATTTATTTATTTATTTATTTATTTATTTATTTATTTATTTATTATTTTCATTATAACTCAGCTAGTTTCTATGGTCAGCCTAACCAAATTGGTTAGAATTAGTGTGAAAGAGGAGGAAAGATCAATGTATGTGCTGAAGACAAGGTTGAATATAGGCTAGCGCTATAAAAACATATCGTTCTATAAACCTCCTTTTTAGAGAGAAGAGTATGAAATGGGAAGATTTGTGTTGGGGAAAAAGCAACCTAGGGTTTGTGAGAGTCTTGCCTTGTGCTCTGTTGAGTTCTTTCTGATTTGTAATGTATCAAAGAAAACCTTATACAATAGTACTAATAATGTAAGTGTCTATAGTGGGTTTTCTCAGAGTCAGGAGTAGAGTAGCTGTGATGGTGGCATTGTCCTATTCAAGATACCTTTTAGAGGTTGAATCTCTGAGCCTTGGTGATGGGTTGAGAGGGAGGAGGAAATGGTGTGCTGGGTACCCTTGGTTTCTGGTTGTGCATCTGGGCCGGCGTGCCCTTCGTGGACAGAGGGAATACTGGAAGTGAATTCTGTGTGGGAGAAAGATCACATTGTTCATTCTGTTCTGCCTTTATTCATTCCATGCATATCCCTTCTCACTCTAGTATGTCCCCATCTTCTCCAAAGCGTTCTTCAGAAACGTCCATTTCCTTGACCTGTCAAGGCTCTCTGCAAAACCATGGGCTCATCACACTCATTCCTTTCCTTATGTTGTTCCCTGCATGGGCAACAGCTCCCACCTCCCAGTCTGTTAAATCTTATATGGTTTTTCATTGCTCAGCTCAAAACCCACCTCTTTCACAAAGCCTTTTCACTTCCCCGAGACGCCATTGTTTGTCTCTGAACCCCTTATGTGCATACAATTTGTTTTCACCCCGCTTAACTCCTAAATAGATCTTATGTCATTTTTGTATGTTTTTCTGTAGTCATTGTTGTCATCAGATTGTTACAATACTTTATTATTATTATCTGTATAGTTGATCCGTGAATGATGCAGGGCTGTGGACATCCCTGCAACCCTGCACAATCTAAAATTCACATGTAACTTTTGACTCCCCCAAAACTTAACTATGAATATCCCACTGTCAACTGGAAGCCTTACTGATAACAAAGGGTCAATTAATCCATATTTCGTATGTTGTATGTATTATATACTATATTCTTACAATAAAGTTAGCTAGAAAAAAACATGTTATTAGGAAAAACATAAGAAAGAGAAAACACATTTATAGTACTGTACCATATTTTTCGAAAATACCTTTGTATAAGTGGACCTGCACAGTTTGAACCTTGATGTTCAAGGATCAACTATAATAATAGTAAGATACTTACTCTGGGCCACTGGCCATTATTTCATTTAATTACTGCACAGCTGTGTGAGGTAGATGTTTGTATCCACTTCGAGGTTATAGTGCTAAAAAGTGGCAGAGCTGAAACCTAAACCCATGCTCTAAACTTATGGTCTTCATAAGCTGTTTGAGACTTAACAGATAATATAAAAGACATCATCTTCAGTCTTTGTTTTCATCCATTGATTCAGTATTTACTGAGTGCCCACTACATGTTGGTGATTATCCCAGGCCCTAGATATAAATCTGTGTAAGACATGAAAATTTCTGCTCTTGTGCTGTTTATATTTCTATAAGGGAGATAAGAACAAAATAAATAGGTAAGGATCACAGTATGATATTAGTTACTACAAGATGTGGAGAGAACTGAACAGGTTAGGGGATAAGGAGCATGAGCGTGTGGGGGTGGTGCTGGATTTTATTTTATTTTTTTAAAGATTTATTTGTTTGTTTGTTTATTTATTTATTTATTTATTTATTTATTTATAGAGAGAGAGAGAGAGAGAGAGAGAGAGAGAGAGGCAGAGACACAGGAGGAGAGGGAAGCAGGCTTCATGCAGGAGCCTGATGTGGGACTCGATCCCAGGTCTCCAGGATCACGCCCTGGGCTGCAGGCAGCACTAAACCGCTGTGCCACTGGGGCTGCCCTGGTGCTGGATTTTAAACTGACTTGCCAGAGAGGGGCTTGCTGAAGATGAGGCATGTGTGCGTTGATTTGGAGGAAGTGCAGAAATAAGCCTATGGCTCACTAGGGAAAGAAAGTTCCAGATGGACACACAGTGAGTGCAGCGGGCCCTACATAGGTTGACCTGGTTTGAGGAAAAACACAAAGGGCAAAGCGGTGGACAGAGTGAGTGAGGGGAGTGGTAAGAGGCAGAGGCAGATAAGGAGGGGCTGTGTTCAGCAGGGCTTTTCCTCAAGTGAGGTGGCAAGTCGTTGAGGGATTTTGAGCAGAGAAGGAAGGTGACATGACTTAAATTTTGATGGCAGGTCATGTGCTGCTGACTCTGAGATAGACTACAGAGAGACAGGGGTGGAGGAGAGGCCATGTAGAAGCTGTTTTGTAGTAATTATGAGAAGGATGGTAGCTTGACCAAAATGGTGGCAAAGGAGGTTGTGGGAATATGTCTGATTCTGGATATGCAGCATTTTGGAGGGGAAACCAAGGCTTTTAACCTGGTCAACTGAAAAGACATAGTGAGTTCCTGTTAACTAAAATGGGGAGGACTGGAGGCTTGGTTTGGTTCAAGTTAAGTTGAGATACCAATTGGTATTCACATGGTGATACTGAGTAGGCAGTTAAATATGTATCTGTGGAATTGAGGAGAGAGCTCTGAGCCACAGATATAAATCTGGGTCTTTATTTATTTATTTAAAGATTATTTATTTTAGAGAGTGTGTGGGTGGGGGAAGCACAGGGAGAGGGAGAGAATCTCAAGCAGACTCCCTGTTGAGCATGGAGCCTTGAGCCAAACTCTCATGAGCCAAAATCAAGAGTCAGACACTTAACCAACTGAGCCACCCAGGAGCCCCTAGGTCTTTGTTTAAAGTTTTGAGATTGTATGGTATCTCAAAGGGAGTGAATGCATCTAAGGAAGAAGAGAAGTCTGGGAAATGGGGTCTGGTGCCCTCCAGGTTTAAGAGGTCAGAAATCTGAGGAAAAACCAGTAGTGGCCGCCAAGAACAAGCATCAGGGAGAGGAGAAAAATGAACAGAGGAGGTGCTCCTGGAAGCCACATGAAGAAGTGTCTTAAGGAGGGAGTGATCAGCTGACTCAAATGCTGAGGGCAGGTGCAGTCTGAGGAAGGCTGAGGATTGACCACTGAGGTGAGCAGTGTGAATTGGAGGTCACTGGACCTGCTGCAGCTAATGCCAGATGTCATCGCTCACTAGGGGGTTAGTATGGTCATATTTCGGAGCTAGGCTATTGTGCATAGAGTCACATTGGATGTGACTTGTGTCCTTAAGGAATTTAAAATTTACTTGGTGAGATCAGTTATATAAATATAAAGATAAATAATTGTATAGGTTAATGCCTTTTCAGTGTCAAAACAATGCTGTAGGATTTGAGGAGTGGGGGAAGTTTGTCGGATGCTCATGTGGTTGTCAAGGGTTTCATGAGGGAAGTGAAACTAGAAATTGGAGGTGAGGGGATCCCTGGGTGGCGCAGCGGTTTGGCGCCTGCCTTTGGCCCAGGGTGCGATCCTGGAGACCCGGGATCGAATCCCACATCGGGCTCCCAGTGCATGGAGCCTGCTTCTCTCTCTGCCTATGTCTCTGCCTCTCTCTCTTTCTCTCTCTGTGACTATCATAAATAAATAAAAATTAAAAAAAAAAAGAATATTTAGAAAAAAAAAAGAAATTGGAGGTGAGGAAATGGTGAACTTTCAGCAAGAGGCAGAAGGAGGGCAGGAGGGAAGCAAGGTTTTAAGGTGGCCATTCCTGCAACAGGTGAATTAGGAAATAATTCTCCAGTGAGGCATTTATCTTCAAACTCATTCTTTTTAATATGACAATTTTTCAGGTAGATGAATTGAGGTAGATTTTTCATGTGCAAAATAGCTAGAAAAACAAAAATGGGTGAAAGTGAATAAAAAATGTTTAGAAATAAAAAGCATGCATAGACTTACTTGAGAATACTTCTCTATGCAGCTGGTATGATATCCGGAAATAAGATTTCATTTTTAATGAAATAACCGTTTTTTTCTTAAAGGTCTAATGCCATTTAATATGGTACATGAGGCACTGTTTTCAGGATTACTGTGTACGAGGCTTGTTAAGGATCAACAGTGGCAGGAAACCCCATGGCTTCTTGGTTTAGGTTAACCTCCGTTCTTTTCTCAGGCTTGTATTTTACTCAGAAAGAAGATAAATTGGAGATGGCAGGAAACTTAAAACCATATACAAGATCATCTGGAAAATATAAAAACAGTGTTTGTGGCAAACTCTAAAATACATGTGAAAGCTCTCTATACATAAATCAATGGCAAAAAGTGGTAAATTCAAAAATACACATGAAAAATTCCCTATCATAGAAAATAATCGTTGTTGTACTATGTTGCCTTTATGAGTTTGTAACAAATATATAATGACTAGATGGCTGAAGTATTTAAGTACTTAAAATCCTAGCAGAGCTTAAATTTATAATGTTCTAATTTTGGCATATTTTCTTTTGGTATTGATCCTGTATCGAGTATTCTGCAGCTATATGTGAAAAATAAAAATAGTTGTCCAGAAAAAAACCTGATTTTTAAAATATAATTTTCAGTGAATCATGCTTCTAAATTGTACTGATATTTATAAATAAATAAAAATCCAGCTATCTTTTTTTTAAAACTCAGGAAAAATTAGAAAGCTCTAAAAAACTTATTTTTCTCTTACACATATGAGTAGATAGAAACACACTGAAATTTTGACTCCCCATTCATTCCTCATTTTGGGGTTTAATGGAAGGCTTTGGATTATTACTATATTTGTTTAATTCGTTTTCTGTTAAATTGATCATCATCATCTGGAATTATTTATTATATGCCTACTATATGTTAGCAGCCCTGGGACCTTTTGAAAATGATCACTTAATGGCATTGTAGTGCATAGATTATAACCATTACATTCCAACTTTAACAGGTATGTTCATTTTATTTTATGTAATTAAAGATATTTTCTTTTGGATTTCATTTTTAGAGACTGTCATGCAGTTCCTTGAGAAGCTATCAGACAGACTTTCTGAAAGGTTAGTTTTTTTATTCTACTCTTTAGAGTGTGTATCATGTAGTTTTTTTTATAAAATTAGACTTGATTTATAAAAAATTAGGAGGTGGAAGTATGGGAATATTGGGTCAGATCTGTGGACTAGTCAAGAGATTGGATTAACTGTGAGGAAGATTTAGCAAGCACACAGCTGTCTTTCTAAGGTGATAATCTTGAAAACTGAGGCTGACCCCTCTGATTAACTACTTCATTGCCATTGGAACCCCTCATTGATGTGTAATTAAAACATTTGGTGGTATGAGTTGAAAACATGTTCTGTCTCCCTTTCTGATATTTCCCACACATTTCTTCTCCCTTCCCTTATATTCCCTTTCACTATTATTCATATTCCCCAAATGAATGAGAACATACACTGTTTGTCCTTCTCCGATTGACTTACTTCACTCAGCATAATACCCTCCAGTTCCATCCACGTTGAAGCAAATGGTGGGTATTTGTCGTTCCTAATGGCTGAGGAATATTCCATTGTATACATAAACCACATCTTCTTTATCCATTCATCTTTCGATGGACACCGAGGCTCCTTCCACAGTTTGGCTATGCCTTTCCATCTTTGATAGAATTTCTTGTCTTCCACTGGTGCTTTCTAGTCCTTTGCTGAGAGGCCACACTCCAGTAGCCTTCAGATACCTAGGATTCCAGGAAGAGGCATGTCATGGTTGTCTCATAAAGCTGTCTAAAATTTCATTTGCCTTTTTGACTATACTAGCATGTTAAATTTTAGCTCAGATTTCCATTTTCTTTTATTATAAACTCATGCCTTAGAACCCAATCCTCTCTAATTTGGATTATATCTATACACTCTAAGCTTTTCTTTTAATTTGGTGAACCATTGTAGCTTTGATTTAATGAAGAGGCAGTGTTAATTATGTGGTTAGCTGAGAATTTACTTTTTTTTATTAGTTAAGTGTTAGTATTCTTTCTTCCCTGTGTAACAATAGATTTTGAGCAAGCATGTCATCATATTTTTACAGGTATATATGGGAGTTAATTCTAACAAAAAAATTCACATTCTGTTGACATTAAGCACATCACTTTTGCCCAGCTAGAGGTTTTCTGTAGGAGAAAAATTATGTATAGTAACCTCTCTTTATATTTTGTATATAATTATATATTTTATATAATCTCTATATTTTTTTAAAAACGTAATTTGTTATTCTCTTACCTTTTTAATGTATAGCAAAGAGCGGTGATTTAAAGTTTGCTGGTTGTAACCTTTACATGTATCTGTAACATTGCTAATTTTTCCAAGCTTTAATGCTTTCAAGTCCTATATCTATCTGCTAGGATGTTTTCAAAGACAAATTGTGATAATTTACTGATGATATATTGCTGCCCCTTCTAACACAGGTAAAATTTAGACTAATACTGCTTTACATTTGCATTACAAATTACTTCTAATTTTATTATGAATACTGGGGAAAGTTACATAAGAAAACTAGTTCTTTTTATTTTTTTTATTTTTATTTTTTTTAAATTTTTATTTCTTTATGATAGTCACACAGAGAGAGAGAGAGAAAGAGAGAGAGAGGCAGAGACACAGGCAGAGGGAGAAGCAGGCTCCATGCACCGGGAGCCCGACGTGGGATTCGATCCCGGGTCTCCAGGATCGCGCCCTGGGCTAAAGGCAGGCGCTAAACCGCTGCGCCACCCAGGGATCCCCAACTAGTTCTTTTTAAAAAAATTTTTTATTTTATTTAAATTCAATGAAGTAACATATAGTGTATTACTAGTTTCAGAGGTAGAGTTTAGCGATTCATCAGTTGTATATAACACTCCCTGCTCATTACATCAAGTACCCTCCTTAATGCCCATCACCCAGTTACCGTATTTCCCCAGAGAACTAGTTCTTTAATAATGTAATTATTAAAATTTTATACTAACAATGAATGATAAACCTATTTTACAGAACTATAAAAGACTTTGAGATGATACGAAGGATGAAAATGAAACTAAATCCTCAAAATTCTGTAAGTGACAATTTTGGAATATTTTGATTATAATTTAAACAGTCTATCAGCTGAAGTCCTTATCTTTTGACTCTAGAACTCTTGTGATATATTAAAGGTGTGTATATTCTTGTTTCTGATCCTTGGTCTTGGTTCTGAATCTTGGGTTTGGTGAATAAAGCATTGAAATACTTGATCCATATGTCTGAGTTTGACATTTTCAGGAAATCCAGTATTTTTGTTGGTTAGTTGACATTAATCCACATATATGCTCATACACATATACACACCTATAAATGTATATTAACAACATATGTTAATATACAGTCACACGAAGGCTGCTTCCATTCTACCGAAAGTGGCCTTCTTAGTTTGAAGCAGCCTTTGAGGAAGCTCAGTGGAGGATTGATCTGGCACGTGGCAATTTAACCATCAATGTTAACATTGCAGTTTACTTTTTTATTTGCTAATTTATGGAGCTCAACTAAATAGATCGATATTGACTTCAAAGTATACCCCAACTTAACACACTTAAGTGTTGTTTTTAATCATAAGGTTAAATTGTCACTTGGTCTTACTGTACAGGCTTAAATGTCCTTATGTCCAGAAGCTGCCCAAGTGATGCCATGCCCTGAAAAGTGATGGGATTCCAGGTACGAGGACCCTGATTCTCACTTGGTTCAAGGACACAGCAGGGTTGCTGGTTGTATCATTTTCCTGCAGGTGCCATTGTTGGCAATTCTTGATTTGGTGCTGCTGCCAGGGCCAAAATCATAGAGAACATTTAGGGGAAATGAGCCTTGCAGATTTAGAAATTATTTACCAATTTCTCAGATATAGCTACTAAGAAATAGATTAATCTTATCAAATTCACCAATTTCTGGAATAGCATGTCAACTTGTTAATTTATGGTAGGAGCTGTCTAGCAAAGTAGGATTAATCATCTGCATATTTTGGCATGGTAGGTAGGTCCACTTAGGAAACTAGATACAGATTAGAATTTATTTTGGTGAACATAGAAACAGAAAAGATAAGGTATGTTGTCAAAAGCTAATTCATTAAAAGCTAATATTGGAGCTATCCTCTCTAGACATTTTGTATACCTTATCGATACAGGTTATTTTGCAGATATTTGTGAAATCCCTCATTTTCTCCTGAATTCCCTATTTTCACCTTGCTACCATAGCCAGAACCTGCACTCACTCTAGGCCAGTGATTCACAAAGTGTGTTTTCTGTACCAGAAGCTGTAGCATCAACTGGAACTTGTTAGAAATAGAGATTCTTGAGCCCTACATGAGACCCATTGCATCTCTAGCCTTATAATCCTTGTTTTGACAAGCCCTTCATGTTATTTATCCCCCACCCTCCCATCAGTTACTAAATCCTATATATTCTTCCTTCCTGAGAGCTCTGTGTTCTTGCCTCTCCATGCCCATTGCCGCGGTGCCGGTTGAGGTCATTGTTACTTCTCACCCAGATTATCATTGTAGTTGCCAAACTGATTTTCAAGCCTTTTGTTCTGGCTCCTGATTTGGACTACTTAGCAATGTGCCTAGTTCAGGGTTAGACATAGGGTAGGTACTTAGCACTTAATTGAAATAGGAATGAATGAATGAATGAATGAATGAATGAATGACTTGTCACCAGAGGGATTTTGCCAAAAGGCAGATCAGATCTTGTCACTTTTTTTTTTTAAAGATTTTAATTATTCATTCATGAGGGACACACACACACACACACACAGAGGCAGAGACACAGATAGAGGGAGAAGCAGGCTCCATGCAGGGAGCCCGATGTGGGACTCGATCCCGGGACTCCAGGATCACGCCCTGGGCCAAAGGCAGGTGCTAAACTGCTGAGCCACCCAAGGATCCCCCAAGATTTTGCCACTTTTTAAAGATATTTCAGTGGCTTGCGTTAATTCTCAGATTTACTTTCCTGTTTCTTAGCTTTCCCACCAAGCCTTTCCACATTTTGTTTCTACCTGTTTCTCCAGCCTTGTCTTCTGCTGCCCCTTTAAGCCGTGTCTCTTGTTCCCTACTAAGTAATGCCTGTGTGATGCTCTTGTGCTTCTTAAAAACTACTTACCACTTTGCTTCTTTGCTTGTCCTTGCTTTTCTTTCTTTTGTTTTAAAATTCTGACTGGTATTTATGTGCCCACGACTGTGGTAGGTAGCATGCAGTCATTTACAAACTCTGTACACAGGAATGCCTTTCCCTCTTTCTCATCTGGATTCAGTGTGCCTGGTCTTCAAAACTCAGCTCAGGCTTTATCTCCTCCAGTGCCCTTCTCATGGGCTCTGTTTCACATGGTACAACATCACAGGCATAACCTACTGTACTCTGATTGTGGAGTCTAGACCATTACCGGCTCCTTGGTACAGGGATCAGGTCTTAATGGGTTTTATTTCCCTAGAGCCTGCACTCTCTGGTATGTAGCAGGTTGAAATGATCATCTGTTGGAGGAAATGTGTCCCAGGAACTGAACACTTGGGGGTTGGGGGCCATAGTTCCAGGGATGCTGGGAGAAGGATAGTAAGCCTAGAAGTATCTTACATTGGCTACATTCCATGGTCATGGAATAAAATATAAAAAAGAACACCTTGTTATTTGAGGACATGATGTCTGACCTGAAAATTTAAAGGATAAATCAAAGGATAAAAGAAGCCAACATTCATGGAGTTTTTACTCAATGCCAGGTATTCTGTTTAATAGTCCAAGTGCATTAAGAAATGGTATTTGGGAGATGCTGTTGATACGTTCAGCAAATAACTATTGAGGCACTACTGTGTACCAGGCAGTATTCAAGCTGAGGATATAATAGGAAAAATGCGAACAAAGTCCCTGTCTTCAAGAAGCTTACATTCTAGGGGAGGAAAGGAGATAGTAAGTACATGAAAGAAAGAAATACGTGCCATGTTATATGGTGATAAGGGCAACAGAGGAAAATAATGCAGAGCAACGAGGATGGAGGTTGCTGTTCTGTAGGGATTGGTCAGGGAAGACTTCTCAAGACACTTGAGCAGAGGGATCCCTGGATGTCTCAGCGGTTTGGTGCCTGCCCTGGGTCCAGGGCATGGTCCTGGAGTCCCTGGATTGGGTCCCACATTGGGCTCCCTGCATGGAGCCTGCTTCTTTCTCTGCCTTTGTCTTGGCCTCTCTCTCTCTCTCTCTGTGTGTCTCTCATGAATAAATAAAATCTTAAAAAAAAAAAAAAGACACTTGAGCAGAGACTTGGAAGAGATGAAGTAGTGCCCCACAGAGTAACTCGGGGCAGAGCTTTCTCCGCAGAGAGCGCACCTGCCCCTTGTAGTCAAGGAATAGGGAGGGAACCAGTTTGGCCAGACTGGAGCTCGGGAGGGTGGAAGTGGCAGGAGATGGGCTTGGAGTACAGAAGGGTGAGATCAGGTGGTATAGAAGGAAAACAGGAAAGCATTGATGAGCAGAAATACTTTTTCCATGTCCTACCGTAGTGTGGATTGAAAGCTTGAGCCCAGGCATTCTGACTACATAGCCTGGGCTTTTAGTCACTCCTGTCACCTGGACAATTTGTGGGGAGGAGGATCTTTCAGGTATTCAAGCTTTTCTTCCCTTCAGTATTCTGTACCAGTTGTCAAAACCAACTTCTGTGACAGTGCTCCTTCTTCTTCTTTTTCTTTTTTTCTTTTCTTTTCTTTTTTGTGACAGTGCTTCTTTATGACATATTTTCTTTGTCAAGATTAGAGGTAATTCTCCCTTCATTACACTTGAAATTGTTGCTTTCACTTTGGCAATCTACCCTAAGCTGCCTGCTTAGATTTAGAAAGAACTTTAATCTTATCTTTAGAACCCTAATCTTACCTGCAGTATGTTTTATGGATTGATATGTGGGTTGCATTTTGGGAAAAATTTTGACATGACTATTTTAATCTATTAATGTTGACTTTTATGTTTACTTTTTACATTATTTACCTTTTCCCCAAATTCTGGGATTATGTTTCATTTATACCTTGTACTCCTTGATTATGGGGAAGTCAAAATAAAGAGGTATTTCATGAATATTCAGGGTTTTTATAAAACTTTTCTGATAACAGGTTTACATTTTATAAGCTGTCTAACTTGTTGGTAAAAACTGTGGCATAGTCAATAACTTTCATAGCAACGAATTTTTCCATTGTAGGAATTAATGCCTTGGGATCCCCCTTACTACAGTGGTGTGATTCGTGCAGAAAGGTAAGGTTTTTTTGGAGAAATCTTCATATATGAGAATGAAGAAAACTAATCTTTATTGAGCACCTTGTACATTAAGTATGCAACTAGTCTACTCACTCAGTTGCCTGCATTTTAAGCCTGTATGTTCTCAAGTCCAGGCCTCGTGCTGGCATGGTCAGCATTTGCCCACATGTTTTTTATCTGGATTAAAATCGTGCATAGGATCATGCTCTATCCCCTCCTCATACCCCCGCAGCCTGTTCTGTGGCTCATATCATTTCCTTGTTTAAAACTTTTAAATATCTCCCTGTGGGGTCTGGAATCTGGCTTCTTCCTGTGTGTAGCTTCCAGGTTCTTTTACTACAATGAGCATTTTGGGGGCTGAGACTCTACTAGAACCCTGATTTTCTCTCATTTCTGGCCCAGGATGGATGCTCAGCAAATATATGTTGAACCAATAGAGGAATAAAGTAGTGCTTGGGATGGGGCTGTGTGATTTTTCTTATGTTTCCTCATTTTTGTTTGAATATATTGTGGGCACTTTCTTGGCACATCTGGAAGGATATATGTGAAATAAGGATTTAGGACAGTTAACTTGATGTAAGTTCTCCTTTGGTTTCCATATTCTCATGTGTTTATTCTATTATGGGCAAACTAGTAGGAATGCTTTTTTCCTGAAATATCCTCTAGTTCTGTCATTTTTATATTTGCATGTAAACCTAAGAAATATGGAGGCCTGTTCAAAGTGAATAAATTTAGAAATGTTTATGTCCCAAGCAACTATACATATGCAATAGAAATAAAAAAAAAAAACTTCCAATTCTACACTTCAACAGATCTTTAACATTTTTTCTCTTATAGTTCCTTTTTGAGATCCTCAGCTTTACCCCAGAGTTAGATTGATTTAGGTAATAGAAGAAAATAAAAGCTTTGTGCCTTTTTCTTCATAAAGCATGTTGGCATATATCATGATAATATGCTTATTTGATTGGTATTTAACTTTGAAATCTTTTTGTTACTATGCATTATTTAAACATGAAGTAAAGGGTAGTAAATACGTCACTGAAATTAGGCTTTTTGTTTATTTTAATGATTTTTTTTTGATATTTGTTATAAAAGCAGAAAGCAGTAACTTTTGGTGTTCTTTTCTGCAGTGGTAGGAGGAGAGGTGCCCTGAGATCAGTGTCTTGAAGAGTTTACCCACTTAATATTCATTCATTTTCCTCTTTGGCTTCTCTGTGACATCTCTGTTCCTTAGACTAATCTTACAAAGCATATTGTCTCCTGATACTTTTTCAGCTGTTTTTTATACATATATCCCAAATTCAGCATGAGCCACCTTTTCTATGGAAGCACACAAACCATTACTCAAAATCTGTAAATCATTTGATTACAATAAACAGTGAGTGCTTAAAATGTATGATAGGTTAATGTAATTACTTCACAAATGTGTTTGATGACTGCAAAACCCCAGACTTTGCTCCCTATCATTACATAAAACAAATGATTTCTCTCTTCAAACTTTTTCAAAGCAAGATTTGACTTGGTTGCTTGGCCAACCAAGATGTAGCATAAGGGAACACTAAAATTTTATGAATGCCTTCCATATCAAAAAAGGGTTTTAAAAATTTTTGACATTGGAAAGTAATCTAAAATAGATGAATTTGTTTCTTTCTGATTTTTGCTACTGTGATTTTTATGTGGTATTCCTCTGTTTTATGTCACCCACCCCGTATTATTTTAATGAATGTCTTAGCCTTGTATTTAAGTGATATTCTTGTCATTTAGTCTTATTTTGAAAGTGTAGGATGCCCAAACGGTAGTTCTGTGAAAATTATATATGAATATTTGAAGACTTGGAAAGCTATACTCAATTGTAAAGTATATGCATTAATTAGGAGTATGGGATCCCTGAGAAGTTTGGGAGTAATCTTAAATAAAAGACATTGATTAAAGGATAGTGACTTTCTCTTCTCCATTTCGACCAAAGTTCAATATTGCAAAGATTGCAAAATCTTCATGTTGCTGACTGACTCTGGAGTTGGTACTTAGAGATCACTGAGTTCTGTCCCCTGTGCACAAGCCACAGAGACAGGGTCTTGCTGTCCACACAGGCCAATGGAAAGAGTGGGAACACCCGAGGTAGGGTGGCAGTGTGATCTGGAGCATGTTCTCCAAGGTCTGGGGGGCCTGAGGGGGAGCCCTGGCTCAACCACTAATGAGCTATACACCATCTTTGGAAAGTTACTTGTCCTCTCTGAAGCTTCTCAGCAAGGGTATCTATAAAATGGGGGTTATAATAGTCCCTCCTTCATAGTCAGGACTAAATGAGTTATTAGTGAAATAATATTATTATATGGAACTGGACTTCTCTGGATACTGTTCTAGAAGATGATCTACTCTAAGAGATGCTTTTTAAGTGTTCTCTAAAATCTTTTGGGATCCCTGGGTGGCGCAGTGGTTTAGCGCCTGCCTTTGGCCCAGGGCGCGATCCTGGGGACCCGGGATCAAGTCCCACGTCGGGCTCACAGTCCATGGAGCCTGCTTCTCCCTCTGCCTGTGTCTCTGCCTCTCTCTCTCTCTCTGTGTGACTGTCATAAATTTAAAAAAAAAATTAAAAGCTTTTGAAGGAGTGGTCACTTCTCCCTGAAGCTTTCTCTAACACTTATCTAAAGTATGATGAATGTATTGAGTTAGTTGTAGAATGCTTATCAGAGAAGCTTTTAATGATGGAGAAAGAACATGGCCAGAGAGGTCCGCCTTGCCTGTGCTTCCCAGAGCAATACTGTGTCCAGCGGGGAGGAGGACTGTGCTTGGCTGGCAGGACAGCTCGTTTCTGGTCCTTTTTCTCTTCAAGGTCATGGGATAACTACGGCTTTCAAAATAGAATTGGAGCCGTCCGTCATTCATGGTTTCTAGGATCTGGTCATAGCCCGCTTTTCTTTAACAACAAATGGATGCACACCCACAGTTATTTGTTGGGTATGACCTATCCTTCTGTTTTTTTTTTTTTTTTTTCTACCATGCCTCTTCCTTTACAGCTTTCCTCAGCTGGACTAGGCTCTCTGTCCCAAGTCAGATCCCTTTCTGTCTCAGGCAGAGCCTGTCTGGTGGCTACTAGTGTTCACCTTGCCTTTTTTTGCTGTCCTACCTGAGAAATTTTGCCAGGAGTCCACCAGACATCCAGGTCTGCTACAGCCACTGTAGTTCCTGCCACCACTGTGCTTACAGCCACATGTGGCACACTTGATCTTTAACAATGGATTCTGTTGGTCTTATGTGTTAGACATGTCTCATCAACCAGACCTTAATAAAGCTCTTAAGAAAAAAGTGTGACTTGTTTCTTCTATTTGCAGTAAATTGTGGAATACACACTCTGGACTCAGTAAATGCATATTGGTTGATAGCCACTATTCAAGACTGTATCTAAACCAGTAATTGGGGAAACGAACTGGGGGTGGTGGAAGGGGAGGAGGGCTAGGGATGGGGGTGACTGGGTGGCGGGCACTGAGGTAGGCACTTGACGGGATGAGCACTGGGTGTTATTCTGTATGTTGGCAAATTGAACACCAATAAAACATAAATTTATTATTAAAAAAAAAGAACAAGGGGAAAAAAATAAACCAGTAATTGAAAACCTTATTAAAAACAATCCAGTGATTCTCTCTCTCTCTCTCTCTCTCTCTCTCTCTCTCTCTCTCTTTTTAAAGAGGATATCATATTTTGGTGAATGGCTGTTTTCATCTGTCAGATTTATTGAAAGCAGGGTGACCCTCGGGAGGCCTTCATAATACTCTTTTGTTGACAAAGGTTTTTACCAGGCTTTTGTTGGTTCTTAGAGTTAAGGAATCACCAGCTATTCCAGGAACACAATGTAACCTGCCTGGTTACACCAGGGGCTTTAGTTAATTTACTTCAGGTTTCAATACTAGGTCATTTGTTAGGCTATTAACTCAGTAAAAACACCAAGAAAAGGGATACATAAATGCTTCAGAGGAGACTGTAAGAAGTGAGGGTTTTAAACATCTGTTTTAAGGTGCTTAAAAGGCAAATGACTGCATTTTGGTTTGAGGTTTCAATAATCTTGATTGACAAGAGTTGGCCGAGAAGCACAGGTAATGGATGACAAAAGAAAATGAAAATATAATAGTTTGGGTTTGAGGTTAGAAGAAGGGAGCAAAGTGAAGACTGCTAAATCCTTGTTAAATTCCTCTGTTTTCAAGTAAAGACTTAAATATGTGGTTTGACACGAAACAAAAAATAGAAGGGGCTTTCCTTGATTTGAGTTTTTCTTCAAGTTAACCCCAGGGACCCTTTTTTTTTTTTTTCTTTTATGTTCAGATGCATTTTAAGTTTCTTAAATGTTCGCCTAAAGAAGGAAAGAACCTCTTAGAAGTAAGATAAGAAACAAATGTGTTTTAAAACCACCAAAAGTCAATCCTGGGAGATAGTGGCATGAGTGATCGATAGACATCTTAAAGAGCACAGAAAAATCTTAATTTTTTTTTCAAGTTTTAGTGTCCACAGTTGGAGTCCGCATGGAAGAGGAGAAGTAATTTTTTAAATCATGAAAAGTATATATTCAGTTGTTTTGTTTAAAATGAAATGTGATTTTTGATTAGGCAGTCCATTTGTGTGAATCCAAAAGTCAGAACAACATTAAAAAGTACTCAGTGAGAAATTTTGGTGTCACCCCCATCCCTGCTCATGGCATTCCGCTTTGCTTTGTACCCTATAGAGGTAATCATTTTAAAGTTGTTTAATGTGTCCTTGGTGTTTGATTTTGATTTTTAATGCTCAGCGAATTTTTTCTTTTCTGCCAATAGTGAGTTTCAGTGAATCATGCTTCATTAATTTTGATGCAGTTTTATATAAGGGTATTATTGGGAAGGAGAATTCAGTATCACTTGTTCCTTGCTAAGGTATATCCTCAAAAAAAAAGTTCAAGAGCATTCACATAATGAGATAGGAATGTTTTATGTTTTAAACTCTTTAGAAAACCCTGGATTTTCATGGACAGCTGACACTGGTGTTCAAGATAATAAAGACTTATTTGATGTGTGAAGTTGTATGGTTTATTGGCTAGTGTATGTGCAGTGAGCTGGGTGCTGTCAGTGTTTAAAATAAGGATGCTTTATTATGAAAACTTTCAAAATAAGTGAAGATAAAAAGAATAATGTAGATTACCTGCATATATTTATCTTCCAGATTGAGTAACTATTAAAACTGTGCTGGATTTGCTTCATTTCTATCTTTTCTTTTCTTTTTTCTTCCTTCTTGTGACTAAAGCAGGCCCTAGACCTCATGTCCTTTCACTTTGACATTTTATTACGGCTCTGTCAGGAATATGGGTATTTTCTTACAGCAGTCCCAGCACAATACAGGAAGGTTCACAGCGGCCCATTGGCATCATCTGGTACTCAGTCTGTATTCCTATGTCCTTGATAGTGTCAGGTCCGTCTTCTCCCAGGCAGTTTGTTGGAACCAGACAAGGCCTGCACATTTCCTTTGGTTTGTCTCCTGATTCTTACTCTAGAGCACATCTGCGCCCCTCCTGCCCCCGCCTCACCTCCCACCTTCTTCATGTTACTAACTGGCTATAGACACCAGGTTACTTTCCCTACAGGTTTCTTAAACTTCTGGATCTATGTGATTACTTTCTTGTGGTGTCATTTTGCTGCTTCCTACAGTCTGGGTGCTATACATCCCCCACTATTTTTGGGTATTTTGTCTTACTACTGCATTTTTGGTGTGACTAATTTTATATGTTGATATAATTTAGGGATCCGAATGAGAGACTTATGAGTAGAGGTCTCACTGCCATCCTTAAATTTAGCTTCAGCCTCTTTGATGGGGAGGGGGCATAATATCCAGATTGGTACCCCAGCAGGTAATGTGATCATCCTTTTTTACATCAGGCATGCTGCTTCACTTTCCCACTTCGCTGGGGTCATGATAAAATTGTACTTTGTTTCTTCACTTATTAACTTTAGTTTTGATTTATGTTGAGTACAGTTTCCAGTGAACTAGGTATAGTTAATTGGCACCATTGAGGAACGTTGTTCTCTGATTACCAGGAAGTTTGGCTGCAGAACTTTTCTTGCCGTTAGCCTCAGAAGGCAAGATAGAAACAACCAAACTGGCAATGGCTGATTCTTTATAAACCAGAGAGGGCGAATGATCTTTTTTTTTTTTTTTTTTTTCAGTACAATCCAGTTACCTGAAAGGTAAACCAATTTTAGTATGTTCACTTCTTTTACTACCTTCCCTTTGTTTAACTCAATGAAACAGTAGTTCTCCCTATGGCTTTCAAGACTAAACATTTTAAAATCCCATCACCTTAAAATCTAGCTGAGACAGTCATCCCTAATGCCAAAAACATTCTTATTTCATTTTCTCTTGATCAAGTTAGAAATAGTTTGCCTGACAGCATTGTCACCTACTCTGCTCCTGTTCAGCGTGTGTTTCCCCCAGTCCACATGTCCCTCTGGCAGGCTAGCTGGCTTCTGCCGCCCTGAGCCTCCCCAAGGTTTGCCATTTGGTGCAAAGCTTCTCTCACACCCACCTTATCCTCCTGACTAGCACAGGGGAGGACTGAAGCCTATGTTTACCTGCAGTTTCAACCTGGATTCACTGAATCTATTTAATGGTGTCTCTATGTTTTCATGAAGTTCACTGCCAAGATGCGTTTAGAAATAATGTCCAAGTTCTCTCTTTAATCCCAGCTGCATCAGAGGTTGAAATATAAGTCTGACTCATAGATTGTGCTTCATAAGTGCAATGATACATTTAAAGACCTCAAATTACAACAAAGAATTCTTCAGTTGAGAATCTCTGACTAATCTTTTTGTACTTGTTGCAGTGATAATCAGTGTCTCTGATGGGGATTTTGAAACATTGCTAAATTCTATGGCTCCTAATTGGAAAGACCTAATTTTTTTTATTTTTTACTATTTTACCATGCCGATCACAGTAAGTTCTAGTTCTTTGAAAATTGCGAATTTGTAAACCCATAGGTAAGCATATTTTTAAACAGAACGAATAACAGAGCATTCATTTGTTGAGCTTCACTTAGCAGCCAGGGTAGATAACAGTAATTTCCTTCCTATTTCTTTCTGAGGGAGAAGAATAACAGGATTCCAGACATATCTTATTTCTGGATTCAAACCAGTGGAACATCTTTAACTGTAAATAGTAGTAAAACTCTCTTGTAAAACTATAAAAGAGTTTAGGGTGATGAAAGGGATGGGCAATGAAACCAGATCCTCAAAGTGCACTTCGGTTTTACTCTGTTTCTACTGGGTTGTGGCTCTGAGGGCCATAAGGTTTTCCATGCTGCTTGTAGCACTTTTCTGCCATTCTGGGACTCTTTAGATGACAGAGGAGGGATTTTGCAGACGGAGATGCTGTGAGCAGGTATTCACAGGCACACCAGTAGCTCCCGTGCTGTGGCTGCCAGCTGTGACTTGGATGAACACTGGCATGGCATCCTCGAGTGCCTCAGTGACCTGTGGCCACTGCCACATCCTACGTGTGATTTCACACCGTGTTGCAGGTGTCAGCTGAGAGCATGAAAGGTAGGGGCCCACACTGTTGGGGGATTGATATTTTGTAGGGATGTGCCTCGAGGTGCCTCAGGTCTGACTTATAGCTGCTGGAAGTCCCTTTACCTCTTCATTTCTCTTGCAGCTTCGCTAGACTTTTTCCCCTTCTGGCTGTTCTTTGGGAGGGAATTGCCTCCCACCTGTGGGAGTCACAGAGGGTGTGGAGCAGCGTGCAGGTGCTATGAGCTCTCTTCTTGCTGTCTGAGGTGGCTGAGTCAGCTCCAAGGGGATCTTGGCTTGATCGAGCTTGTGTGCCCTGTTTGCTGGAATGCCCGTGAGCCTTTGCGGGTGCTGTTTCTCCTCCTAGAATGCACTTCCCCCTCCACCAGGGAACTCCTCTTTCAACATCCACCCCAGAGGCCACCTCTGTCTTGAACTTCTCTGCGATCCTTACATGTTTATCCTTAACCCTTTGGTGCGCACAGTTAACCATAGTCTCGTCTTTGTTCTTAAGCCGCTTGTACGTTCCCCTGATGCCCCTTGTCACTTGCAGTGATGTTTTATGGTCACGGTGCCTGACTATCTTGAGTTATCGGGCACTCGATATTAATGAATGTTCACTGCATTGCCTCAGTCTCCTTGCCAAAGTGTGGCTGTAGCTTCTGCAGTGCCTACTTTTCTGCAGGCACCTTGCCAGCACCTTGGCAGGCATTGTCTGAGTGTTGGAGGAGCCTGGGAAGTATTATCCTCATTTCCTTGGTTAGGAGATTGAGGCCCCTGAAAGCCAAGTAACTTGCCCAAAGCACAGAATCAGTGAAAGAGAGATCCAAGATCTTAACTTCAGGGCTCTTTCTCCTACACTGCCTTGGATTCCCACAAACCTGTCTGGGCCTCAGTTTCCTCGAGTAAAATTAAGTGATAGTTCATGCTCTACCTGGCTCATAGAATTATGTAAGGAATATGGGAGACTTGTGGTGTGAAAGGACTCTGCAAATTGTAAAGCAATATGCAAATGTAAGATAATATCCAAACTATCACAGGGATTGCTTCATCAGTTATTCTTTCTTAATATATCATCAATCTCTTCCTTTCTGTTAACTTCTTTCTCTATGTCTGCCAAGTTGCTAGGATATCTCCCATCTTTTTTTTTTTTAATATTTATTTATTTATTTATTTGAGAGAGAAAAGGCAGGAGGAGCATGCATGCAGGAAGGGGAGGGGCAGAGGGAAAGAATCTTCCTCCCTGGCTGTGCATGGAGCCTGACCCAGGGCTTGATCTCAGATCATGACCTGAGCTGAAACCAAGACTCTGATGCTTAATGGACTGAGCCACCCAGGAGCCCCTCCCACATCTTAAAATACAAATAATCAGCTTACCTCTCCCATGACCCTTGGAAAGACGGTAGTCCTCATTTCTCTGCCAGACCTCCCCTGACAGTGGTCCACACTAGATGTTTCCTTTTTCTAACAGCCATAGTCTGAATCTTAGTCCTGTCCATCTGTCAGACTGGTCTTCCCGAGTTATTCAGCAGCCTGCCAGTCATCACTGTTCAGTAACTGGTTTTAGCCCTCAGCACCCCCTAACCTCTGCAGTTTGTGAGATTGCTGACTGGTTCCTGTTTCCCCAAATTCTTTCTTCAGTACATACTCCCAACTCCCTCTCCTTTTCTTTCTCACCACCCTCTCATTTGTTTCTCTTTCTTCTTCTCTAAATTGGCAGCCTTAGAAATGCCCTCAGGGTTCTGACACCCCGGTATGATCAGGAGGTCCTTTCTTCTTGCAGTGGTTTGGGAAATAAAAGGAAGAATGAAAGATACAGTGTCATCTTCCTTTAGTTCTTGAACTTGTAGGCAAGTCCTTGGGGAAAGGACTTCTGTACTAAGGTACTAAACAGAATCATGCCTTCAGTTTTCTTGTATGGGATCATTTTTTCTCAACTCCCATACCATTACCATCCTGTTAGAAAGAAAGCCTTATTAGCCCTTTTACTTACTATATGTTATAACTTCAGGGAGATTACTTTTCTTCCTGTAAATCTTCATGTAAATCATGTAACATGGGGGTAACAATATTACCTTGCAAGATTGTTTTTGCTCTTGAATGAGATACATATAAAGGGCTTAACCTAGTGTCAGAGTGAGTATTACCATTATTATTATATCATCATCATCATGACTTAGGGATAAGTTTTTATTTTACAGATTAAATTGAAGGGAAATAGACATATTTGTAATATTGAATCTCCCCTAATCTTTCATAATAATGAATCTTTGCATTCTAGGCTCTGTCCTGTTTACCACTGCTAGAATACTCCTTCTGTAGCACAGCCCTTTTTGATTTCTCTCTTCTTCCTACCTACTGATGGTGGTTGCTCCCACATTGTGTATATTCTTAGAGAGATCTAGTAAATGGTGCAAAATAAAGGCCTTAAGCTCTATTCCCCTTCCTGGCACCTAGTAAAATTAACAAAAAGACCATCAGTATGGTTATACCTACATCTATATACAACAAGAGAAAAGATTGGTAAGGTGAAATAAGAAATCAGATGATGTGATAGTGGGAATCACAGAGAATAGATATTATTTAAAGTTGATAAACCAACAAATAAATGCTTAAGTGTTTAAAAAAATGATAGTGATAACCACCAGAGGAGGGAAAAGCAGACTCTTAACACACTAAATTATCAGAAATAAAAAGAAAATGCTGCCCACAGAGCCAAAGAAAGAAATGAAGGAAGTATTAAAAAGAACGTTACAGAATTACATTGGCAAGAGTGAGGACATTGACCATTTTTATATACAGTTAATAGGAATATATACAGTTTGCTTCAGAGGATGATTTGGAATACCTATTTGAACATTTAAAGTCTCCAAATAAAATAAAAGTAGATTTACATTTCTAAAATTTTTTTTCTAAATCTCATACCTTTTTTTTTTTTTTTGCTTTAAGATTTTTAGTTATTTAGAGAGAGAGAGTGCATATGAGTGTGGTAGGGGAGGGCAGAAGGAGAAGGAGAGAGAATCTCAGGTAGACTCTGCACTGAGTTTGGAGCCCAGTGAAGGGCTCAGTCCCATGACCCAAGATCATGACCTGAGCCAAGATCAAGACCCAGATGCCCAACTGACTGAGCCACCCAGGCGCCCCTCTAAAACTCATACTTTTTACAACAAGGTTTTTTCTGCAATCTGTCCTGAAGATAGGCTTGCCTGATGTGACAAGAGTGTTTGCAGAAGCATCATCTGTAGCAGAGATAAATTAACAGCAGGCTGACTTAGGAGGAGAGGTAGAGCAGTGTAGGGAGGGTAGCTGTGGGTGTTTTCTGTAGAGAAGTTACAATCAGTAAAAACATGATTACAAGTCTAGCTTCTTTTATCATCACCATGTGTGAGCAATTCCAAACAATGTCAGTGATAGGATACTCCCATTAAAAGGTACGGCATTACTGGTTTTGCCTCCCCTACCCTGTCCGTACATATTGGAGTAGGAGACGTGCATCTGCACACATGTATACATAAACCTTGATACCAGGATATACAAGAAATGGTTAATAGTGGTTACCTGTAGATTGTGGGCATAGGGAGCCAGGAGATACTATTTGAGGTTTTTGTTTTTAAACAGGGAATTTATGTTACTTTATAATACATTTTTTCTTAACTCATTTCATATTAATATCATTTGCTTTTTAGCATTCGTAATAATTTATACAGAGTTGAAATTGTAGAGTATTATATAAACATATTCTATACTTAATTTTTTTTCTCCAAGCTAAATTGTCCAAGCTAATTGAATTTTACCTGAATACCACCCATAGGTAAATCAGTAAATATATGTAAGTTATGGATAGGTTAAGTTGTTGTTGTTAGCTTTACTATGTTTCTTTTCTATAAACATAATTGAGTAATTTATATGTTTATTATAACCTAAGAAGGTTTAATCTTAAGATTTAGATTCTTTTGGGACGCCTTGTGGCTCTGTGGTTGAGTGTCTCCCTTCCACTCAAGGTGTGATCCTGGAGTCCTGAGATTGAGTCCCACATTGGGCTCCCTGTGGGAAGCCTGTTTCTCCTTCTGCCTATGTCTCTGTCTCTCATGAATAAATAAATAAATCTTTTTTTAAAAAAAGATTTAGATTCTTTTTACTCTTTTATTTATTTTTCCCCTTTTCCTTTTTTTATGGAGTTAAAATTCACATAATACAAAATGTACTAACTTAGCCATTTTTAAGGGCACAATTCAGAGGTATTAAGTTCATTCACATTGTCGTGCAGCTCTCACCTCCGTCCATCCCCTAATTCCTTTCATCTTGTAACTTTGAAACCCTCTACCTATTAAACACTAGCTCCACATTCTCCCCTGCTTCCAGCCCCTGGCCACCACCATTCTCCTTTCTGTCTCTATGATTTTGACCAGGTACCTTATGTAAGTGAAAGCATACAGTGTTTGTCTTTTGTGCCTGGCTTGTTTCATGTAGCACAATGTCTTCCAGGCTCATCCCATGTTATATTGCACGTTGCAGAATCTCTCTCTTTCTTTTTTGAAGCTGAATAATATCCCTCCGTGTGTGTGTTTGTGTGGTGTTTCTGTGTGTGTACACCACATTTTACTTACCATTCAGTGGTAAATGGGCACTTAGGTTGCTTCCATATTTTAGGTTTTTGTGAATATTGTTGTGAACCATGGGTATGCAGATACCTCTTAGCCTGCTTTCAATTCTTTTGGGTATATATCCAGAAATGGAATTACTGGATCATAGGATAATTCTGTTTTTAATTTTTGGAGGAGCCTCCATACTGTTTTCTGCAGTTGCTACACCATTTTATATTTTCCCCAAGAGTGCACAAGGGTTCCAGTTTCTCCACATTCTTACCAACATTGTTGTTGTTTTTAAAGATTTTATTTATTTATTCATGAGAGACACAGAGAGAGAGGCAGAGACATAGGCAGAGGGAGAAGCAGGCTCCATATGCAGAGAGCCCAATCTGGGACTTGATCCCAGGACTCCAGGATCACACAGAGTCAAAGGCAGACACTTAACTACTGAGCCACACAGGCATCCCCAACATTGTTGTTCTATGTTGTTGTTTTAAGGTCTCTCTCTCTCTTCCCTCTCTCTCTCTCTTTTTAAATGTGAGCATCTATAGCTGTAAATTTCCCCCTTAGCACCACTTTTGCTGTATCTTATAAATTTCGTAAGTTTTGGTATGTTGTGTTTTTTCATTCATCTCTAATTATTTTCTAATTTCCCTTACTATTTCTTCTTTGATTCATTGGTTTTTTAAAAGTGTGTTGTCTAATTTCTAGTTGGTGAGTTTTTCTGTTTTTTTTTTTTTTTTTTCATGTTACTGTTATGGTCCGAGAAGATGCTTTGTATGATATATATTTTTTAAATCTATTGAGACCTAATTTGTGGCTTAATATATACGGTCTATCCTAAAAATATCACGTGTACACTTAGGAAGACTGTGTGTGCTGCTGCTGTTGGGTGGAGTGTTCTGTTTATAGTTGTCAGGGTTAGATGGTGTGTTAAGTCCTCTGTTTCCCTATTTATCATCTATCTTGTTGTATTCATGACTGTGTGGAGTATTGAAGTCTCTGTTATTGTAGAATGTCTATTTCTCCCTGTGATTCTCTCCATTTCTGCTTCATATATTTTGATGTGGATGGGATGTCATTGTGTAAATATTTTTAATTGTTATATTTTTAACTCTATTGAATCTTAGTTAACATATTGTGTCCTCCTTTGTCTATTCTATAACCACTCCTATTCTTTTTTGGTGACTGTTTGCATGGAATATCTCTTTACATTCTATCACTCTGAACCTGTCTTTGGATCTCAAGTTAATCCCTTTAGACAGCATAGTTGGATAATGTGTTTTTATCCATTCTGTTAATCTTTGTCTTCTGATTGGAGAGTTTAATCCATTTGCATTTAAAGTCCTGATAAGAAAGGATTTACTTTGGTCATTGTGCTTTTTTTTTTCCCCTATGGCTTATAGGTTTTTATTTCTTTATTTCCTGCATTCTTATCTTTTTTTTGTGTTCAGTTGTGTTGTGGGTTTTTTTGTAATTAAATGTTTATATTCATTTGTAGTTTTTTTGGAGTACATTATATAGTTATTTTCTTTGTGGTTACCATGGGGATTACGTTTAACATACAGAATTATAACATTTTACTTTTATAGCAGCTTAACCTCAGTAACATACAAAAAGTGCTGCTTTACAGTTCTGTACCCACCCCTTTCAATTGTAAATGTCACAGAATTACATCTTTACACATTGTGTGCCCCAAAACATAAACCAGTAATTCCTTCAACGGCATTGGTCTCCTTGATTATATAGAAAACAAGATTTTAGAGTTACTAACCAAAGCTATAGTAATACTAGATTTACATTAATAATTGTTTTTTTTCTTTAATTGGTTTCTTAAATACTGTAGAAAACAGTATATTTACATACTACTGTTTTAATAACAATAGCTTTTGTGGTTGCTCATGTATTTACCGTAATTGACATTTTTATTTCTCCATATGATTTCAGTTACTGTCTAGTGTCCTTCATCTCACCTTGTAGGACTTCTTGATCATTTCTTTGCAGGGCAGGTATAGTGGTCATGAACTCCTTAGCTTTTGTTTATCTGGGAATGTTTTGATTTCTCCTTCACTTCTAAAGGACAGTTTTGCTAGATATAAGATTCTTGAGGGGTGCCTTGGTGGCTCAGTTGGTTGGCTGTCTGCCTTTGGCTCAGGTCATGATCCCAGGGTCCTGGGACAAGCCCCACATCAGACTCCCTGCTCAGTGAGGAGTCTGCTTCTCCCTCTGCCCCTCCCCCAGTGCATCCTCTCCCCAGCTCATGCTTGCTCTTTCTCTCTCTCGAATAAATAAATAAATCTTTAAAAAAGGAAAAAAGATGCATCCTTCATATTTGGCTTTTGAAAGTTTGATGATATTATGTCTTGGTTTGGGTGTCCTTGAACTCATTTTTCTTGTAATTTGGTGTGCTTCTGAATGTTTATATTCATGTCTTTCTTTAAATTTGGAAAGCTTTCAGCTATTATTTCTTTCTTTTTTTTTTAATAATAAACTTATTTTTTATTGGTGTTCAATTTGCCAACATACAGAATAACACCCAGTGCTCATCCCATCAAGTGCCCCCCTCAGTGCCTGTCACCCATTCACCCCCACCCCCCGCCCTCCTCCCCTTCCACCACCCCTAGTTCATTTCCCAGAGTTAGGAGTCTTCATGTTCTGTCTCCCTTTCTGATATTTCCTACCCATTTCTTCTCCCTTCCCTTCTATTCCCTTTCACTATTATTTATATTCCCCAAATCAATGAGACCATATAATGTTTGTCCTTCTCCGATTGACTTATTTCACTCAGCATAATACCCTCCAGTTCCATCCACGTTGAAGCAAATGGTGGGTATTTGTCATTTCTGATGGCTGAGTAATATTCCATTGTATACATAAATCACATCTTCTTTATCCATTCATCTTTCGATGGACACCGAGGCTCCTTCCACAGTTTGGCTATTGTGGACATTGCTGCTAGAAACATCGGGGTGCAGGTGTCCCGGCGTTTCATTGCATCTGTATCTTTGGGGTAGATCCCCAGCAGTGCAGTAACTTCTTGTAAGATACATCCATGAAGACAAATGAAACAAAAGCAAAAATGAACTATTGGGACTTCATCAAGATAAGAAGCTTTTGCATAGCAAAGGATACAGTTAACAAAACTAAAAGACAACCTACAGAATGGGAGAAGATATTTGCAAATGACCTATCAGATAAAGGGCTAGTTTCCAAGATCTATAAAGAACTTATTAAACTCAACACCAAAGAAACAAACAATCCAATCATGAAATGGGCAAAAGACATGAACAGAAATCTCACAGAGGAAGACATAGACATGGCCAACATGCACATGAGAAAATGCTCTGCATCACTTGCCATCAGGGAAATACAAATCAAAAGCACAATGAGATACCCCCTCCCACCAGTGAGAATGGGGAAAATTAACAAGGCAAGAAACCACAAATGTTGGAGAGGATGCGGAGAAAAGGGAACCCTCTTGCACTGTTGGTGGGAATGTGAACTGGCGCAGCCACTCTGGAAAACTGTGTGGAGGTTCCTCAAAGAGTTAAAAATAGACCTGCCCTAAGACTCAGCTATTATTTCCTCAGATATTCTCTCTGCCCCCTTTTCTCTATTTTCTCCTACTGGGATGCCCATAATATGTATGTTGGTCCTTTGTATGTTTTCCATTGGTCCTTAGGCTCTGTTCACTTTTCTTCAAGCTTTTTCTTTCTATTCATCAGCCTCTATAATTTTCATTTTTATTTTTTTAGTGTCACTGCTTCTTTCTTCTTTCTGTTCACATCTTCCTTTGAACACCTGCAGTCAATTTTTCATTTTAGATATTGTGCCTTTCAGCTTCAAGATTTCTTACTGGTTTCTTTTTAGCTTTTTCTCTCCCTTTATTGATATTTTTATTTTGTTCACACATTATTTCCTTGGCCTTCTCCACTTCCTTTAGTTCTTGGGCATATTTAAAGCAGTTCTTTTAAAATCTTTGTCTAATATATCTACCATTCAGTTTTTTTCAGGGACAGAGACAGAGCTGTTGAATTATTTCTTTCCCTGAGTAGGCCATACTTTCATATTTTGTTGTATGCCTTGTGATGTTTTTATTGAACACTTCCCAGCGTTTGCTGGTTTTTATGTTATTCTAGTCTATTGTTTTTGTGATTTTGATTGTTGTAAGCTGCTTCTGTGCTGGGGATCACTTGAGGTATAAACTTAATATTTTCCCAGATCTTTCTGAGCGTTTCTTTGGATACGTGCACTAATTTTCCTCATATATACAGTTGTTTTTTGAGAGTTGTTCCAGTTTTTGATGCCTAGTTCCGAAAAAGGGAAAAGTAAAAAATGAAGAAGGGAAAAAAGCACGAATCCTTTACATCTGGAAGTTATTTGAGCTGAAGAGGGAGACTTGCAACAATAGGGGGTGATACAACAATGGCTGCCGGCCTCTCTGCACCTTTAAGAGCAAAGCAGCAATCAACTGTCAGAGCACAGATCCCCAGTATTTGGGGAACAGAGTCCTTTTTGCCCACCCTAATCCCACAAGCTGTGTGTAAGCTGCTCCAGGAACAGATGCACAGCTGCCTGCCGTGTGGCTGTGGATGGGGATAGGTAGGCACTACTGTATTAGGAGCTAAAACTGACCACAGTTTACACTCCAGGCCTTCCCCTGGAAGCTGAATGTCTTCAAAATGCCCCAGAGTTCCAAAACAATTTCATCAGACAGATTGTACCAATACAGTTTTCATACAGTGTGGAAGACAGACTACTGATGCTTCCTTCTTGGAATCTTCCCAGAATCCTTTATTTTTTTCTTTTGTTTTTATATTTATTTTTATTATCTGGCCATTAAGTAGTGAATTATTTTTATTTTTTATTTTATTTTTTTATTTTTGTATGTTTTTTATTGGAGTTTGATTTGCCAACATATAGCATAACACCCGGTGCTCATCCTGTCAAGTGCCCCCCTCAGTGCCCATCACCCAGTCACCCCATCCCCCTGCCCACCTCCCTTTCCACTACCCCTTGTTCGTTACCCAGAGTTAGGAGTCTCTCATGTTCTGTCATCCTCACTGATATTTCCCACTCATTTTCTCTCCTTTCCCTTTTATTCCCTTTCACAAATTTTTATATTCCCCAAATGAATGAGACCATATAATGTTTGTCCTTTGATTGACTTACTTCACTCAGCATAATACTCTCCAGTTCCATCCATGTCGAAGCAAATGGTGGGTATTTGTCGTTTCTAGTGGCTGAGTAATATTCCATTGCATATATATAGACCACATCTTCTTTATCCATTCATCTTTTGATGGACACCGAGGTTCCTTCCACAGTTTGACTATTGTGGACATTGTTGCTATAAACATTGGGGTGCAGGTGTCCTGCCGTTTCACTGCATCTGTACCTTTGGGGTAAATCCTCAGCAGTGCAATTGCTGGGTCGTAGAGCAGATCTATTTTTAACTCTTTGAGGAACCTCCACAGTTTTCCAGAGTGGCTGCACCAGTTCACATTCCCACCAACAGTGCAAGAGGGTTCCCCTTTCTCCACATCCTCTCCAACATTTGTTGTTTCCTGTCTTGTTAATTTTCACCATTCTCACTGGTGGGAGGTGGTATCTCATTGTGGTTTTTATTTGTATTTCCCTGATGGCAGGTGATGTGGAGCATTTTCTCATGTGCTTATTGGCTATGTGTATGTTTTCTTTGGTGAGATTTCTGTACATGTCTTTTGCCCATTTCATGATTGGATTGTTTGTTTCTTTGGTGTTGAGTTTAATAAGTTCTTTATAGATCTTAGATACTAGCCCTTTATCTGATAGGTCATTTGCAAATATCTTCTCCCATTCTGTAGGTTGTCTTTTAGTTTTGTTGACTGTATCCTTTGCTGTGCAAAAGCTCTTATCTTGATGAAGTCCCAATAGTTCATTTTTGCTTTTGTTTCTTTTGCTTTCGTGGATGTATCTTGCAAGAAGTTACTGTGGCTGAGTTCAAAAAGGGTGTTGCCTGTGTTCTCCTCTAGGATTTTGATGGAATCTTGTCTCACATTTAGATCTTTCATCCATTTTGAGTTTATCTTTGTGTATGGTGAAAGAGAGTGGTCTAGTTTCATTCTTCTGCATGTGGATGTCCAGTTTTCCCAGCACCATTTATTGAAGAGACTGTCTTTCTTCCAGTGGATAGTCTTTCCTCCTTTATCGAATATTAGTTGACCATAAAGTTCAGGGTCCACTTCTGGGTTCTCTATTCTGTTCCATTGATCTATGTGTCTGTTTTTGTGCCAGTACCACACTGTCTTGATGACCACAGCTTTGTAGTACAACCTGAAATCTGGCATTGTGATGCCCCCAGATACGGTTTTCTTTTTTAAAATTCCCCTGGCTATTCGGGGTCTTTTCTGATTCCACACAAATCTTAAAATAATTTGTTCTAACTCTCTGAAGAAAGTCCATGGTATTTTGATAGGGATTGCATTGAACGTGTAAATTGCCCTGGGTAACATTGACATTTTCACAATATTAATTCTGCCAATCCATGAGCATGGGATATTTTTCCATCTCTTTGTGTCTTCCTCAATTTCTTTCAGAAGTGTTCTATAGTTTTTAGGGTATAGATCCTTTACCTCTTTGGTTAGGTTTATTCCTAGGTATCTTATGCTTTTGGGTGCAATTGTAAATGGGATTGACTCCTGAATTTCTCTTTCTTCAGTCTCATTGTTAGTGTATAGGAATGCCATTGATTTCTGGGCATTGATTTTGTATCCTGCCACGCTACCAAATTGCTGTATGAGTTCTAGCAATCTTGGGGTGGAGGCTTTTGGGTTTTCTATGTAGAGTATCATGTCATCGGCGAAGAGGGAGAGTTTGACTTCTTCTTTGCCAATTTGAATGCCTTTAATGTCTTTTTGTTGTCTGATTGCTGAAGCTAGGACTTCTAGTAGTATGTTGAATAGCAGTGGTGAGAGTGGACATCCCTGTTGTGTTCCTGATCTTAGAGGGAAGGCTCCCAGTGTTTCCCCATTGAGAATGATATTTCCTGTGGGCTTTTCGTAAATGGCTTTTAAGATGCTGAGGAATGTTCCCTCTATCCCTACACTCTGAAGAGTTTTGATCAGGAATGGATGCTGTATTTTGTCAAATGCTTTCTCTGTATCTATTGAGAGGATCATATGGTTCTTGTTTTTTCTCTTGTTGATCTATCACCTTGATTGCTTTACTAGTGTTGAACCAGCCTTGCATCCCAGGGATAAATCCCACTTGGTCATGGTGAATAATCTTCTTAATGTACTGTTGGATCCTATTGGCTAGTATCTTGTTGAGAATTGTTGCATCTGTGTTCATCAGGGATATTGGTCTATAATTCTTTTTGGTGGGGTCTTTGGTTTTGGAATTAAGGTGATGCTGGCCTCAGAAAACAAATTTAGAAGTATTCCATCCCTTTCTATCTTTCAGAACAGCTTTAGTAGAGTAGGTATTGTTTCTTCTTTAAATGTTTGATAGAATTCCCTTGGGAAGCCATCTGGCCCTGGGCTTTTGTGTCTTGGGAGTTTTTTGATGACTGCTTCAATTTCCTCCCTGGTTATTGGCCTGTTCAGGTTTTCTATTTCTTCCTGTTCCAGTTTTGGTAGTTTGTGGTTTTCTAGAAATGTGTCCATTTCTTCTAGATTGCCTAATTTATTGGCATATAGCTGCATAATTTGTTTTTAAAATTATTTGTATTTCCTTGGTATTGATTGTGATCTCTCCTTTTTCATTCATGATTTTATTAATTTGAGTCTTTTTTCTTTTGTTTTTAATAAGGCTGGCTAATGGTTTATCTATCTTATTAATTCTTCCAGAGAACCCACTCCTGGTTTTGTTGATCTGTTCCACAGTTCTTCTGGTTTCTATTTCATTGAGTTCTGCTTGAATCTTTATTAACTCTCTTCTTCTGCTTGGTGTGGGTTTTATTTGCTGTTCTTTCTCCAGTTCCTTTAGGTGTGAGGTTAGCTTGTGTATTTGAGTTTTTTCTAATTTTTTGAGGGATGCTTGTATTGCGATGTATATCCCTCTTAGGACTGCTTTTGCTGTATCCCAAAGATTTTGAACTGTTGTATTTTCATTCTCATTAATTTCCATGAATCTTTTTAATTCTTCTCTAATTTCCTGGTTGACCCATTCATCTTTTAGCAGGATGCTCTTTAACCTCCACGTGTTGAGTTTCTTCCAAATTTCTTCTTGTGATTATGTTCAAGTTTCAAAGCATTATGGTCTGAAAATATGCAGGGGACAATCCCAATCTTTTGGTATTGGTTGAGACCTGATTTGTGACCCAGTATATGGTCTATTCTGGAGAAAGTTCCTTGTGCACTTGAGAAGAATGTGTATTCAGTTGCATTTGGATGTAAAATTCTGTAAATATCTGTAAAAGCCATCTGGTCCAGTGTATCATTTAAAACTTTTGTTTCTTTGGAGATGTTGTGCCTAGAAGATCTGTCATTTGCAGAAAATGCCATGTTGTAGTCTCCCAGTATTAGTGTATAGTTATCTAAGTATGTCTTTACTTTGGTTATTAATTGATTTGTATACTTGGCAGCTCCCACATTAGGGGCATAAATATTCATGACTGTTAAGTCCTCTTGTTGGATAGATCCTTTAAGTATATTATAGTGTCCCTTTTCATCTCTTATTACAGCCTTTGGGATAAACTTTAATTTATCTGATATGAGGATTGCTACCCCTGCAATATATACCTATTCAGTCCCTGTTTTTGTGGATTATTTCTTTGGGCTTCCTCTTTCTTTTACAGGGTCCCCCTTAATATTTCTTGCAGAGCTGGTTTGGTGGTCACAGATTCTTTCAGTTTCTGCCAATCTTGGAAGCTCTTTATCTCTTCTATTCTGAATGAGAGCCTTGCTGAATAAAGTATTCTTGGCTGCATGTTCTTCTCATTTAGTACCCTGAATATATCCTGCCAGCCCCCTCTGGCCTCCCAGGTCTCTGTGGAGAGGTCTGCTGTTTAATCTAATATTTCTCCCCATATAAATTAGGGATCTCTTGTCTCTTGCTACTTTAAGGATCTTCTCTTTATCTTTGGAATTTGCAAGTTTCACTATTAAATGTTGAGGTATTGAATGGTTTTTATTGATTTTAGGGGGGATGTCTCTATCTACTGGATCTGAATGCCTGTTTCCCTCCCCAAATTAGGAAGTTCTCAGCTATGATTTGTTCAAATATGCTTTCTGGTCCTCTGTCCCTCTCAGTGCCCTCTGGAACCCCAATTAAATGCAGATTTTTCCTTCTGAGGCTGTCATTTATTTCCCTTAACCTTTCCTCATGGTCTTTTAATTGGTTTTCTATTTTTTCCTCAGCGTCCTTCCTTGCCATCAACTTGTCTTCTGTGTCACTCACTCTTTCTTCTACCTCATTAATCCTCATCATCATTAGGACCTCCAGTTTGGATTGCATCTCATTTAACTGATTTTTAATTTTGGCCTGATTAGATCTAAATTCTGCAGTCATGAAGTCTCCTGAATCCTTTATGCTTTTTCCAGAGCCACCAGTAGCTTTATAATTGTGCTTCTGAATTGGCTTTCTGACATCAAATTGTAACCCAAATTCTGTAGCTGTGGCAGAGAGTACTGTTTCTGATTCTTTGTTTTGTGGTGAGTTCTTCTTTCTAGTCATTTTGCTCAGTGCAGAGTGTCTATGAGCAGGCTGCGTCAAGAATATCAACTATGACCTAAGTAAACTTTACCCTAGATGATTCTGCCGAGGTCAGAGACCAGAAATTGAAACCAAAGATCAGAATGAAATAAAACAAAAGGACCACTAAAGTGAAAAATAAATTTTAAAACAAAGTAGTAAAAAATAAAAGGCCAACAATCCTAAAGAAGAAGAGAAAAAAAAGAAGAAAAAAGTGGGGGGACTGGGAGATGGTGGTGGTGAAGAAGTTGTAGTGGAGGGAGAATGTAGTCTACCTGAGGGGTTCTAGAGGGTGATCCTCTTGTTTCTGAGTATATTAAGTTCTGTGTATTCAAAGATGCTCAATTCCCAATTTATATAAACCAGAAATACTTGTAGAGAGCTCCAACATTGACCACCAAAACATAAATGAGATAAAAGGGGGGGGGGCAAATGGGAATGAGGAATCTCACAGAGTGAACCAGCATGGTATACCACTTGGTCCTGGGTGCATACTGGTCATGTTTTAGAAAGTATTAACTTCTGCCATTGTAGAACAAAATGAGGCAGAGAAAACAAAAACCACAAAACAAAAGAAAGCATATCTTGTATATCTCCCAAAATTCAGTTGTGTATGTTGAAGGGAATCTTGAAGTGGAAAATATATCTAAGACCTGTAATTGTAGAAATATGAAAGTCAAAAAGGAAGAATCTTAAAAATGGAGAGGTGGTAAAATATTGTAGTTAAGGTGGGAAAAGAGAAAAAAAATTAGAAATTTACGGTCTGAAAACGAGTTGTACTCGAAAAGGTAGAAAAAAAAGGAGGAGTACCGTCTGGTTCCATATACTGTAAATCCCTCTACTTCCCCTGCAGCTTTCCAGCGCTGCTTGGTTAGGAACTTGCTCTTCCCCTGTCCTTCCAGCTGGTCCTCTGGGGAGGGGCCTGCTGTGCTGATTCTCAGGTGTGTGCACCTGGGGGAGTGCCCCGCCCCCTGCCAGGTGCCTGGCTCAGCGGGAGCTGTTTACCCCGGGAGGTCCTTGTTCCCTGGCGGCCCCGACCCTCCCAGACACAGGGTGACACCAGGAGGGACACCACCACTGGCGGCAGCCAGCTCTCCAGCCCTGGAGTCAGCTCCCGCAGTAACTATCGCCGCCGCATCTAGTCCCCACTGGCCTGGGTGCTCCGGGGGGCAGACACTGCTGATCAGCACAGCTTGGGGGCTCCAGGTGGCAGGAGAGTCCTCATTGTCCTGTGCTGGGGAGGGGGGTGCGCAGGATCTTGGGCTGTGTCCCCTGGCGCCTTGGGCTCCGGGGCCTGCGCCGCTGGAATCGCGTTCCCGGGGCTGCGCAGCTCCCTCCACGCGAGCCACCCCCGAGCTGCTCCCGAGGCCCCATCCGGCCGCTCTCCAGCCCTTTCCCGCACTGCCCCGCGGGGTGTGGCGCACTCTCCCCGGGCGCCCCTCCTCTGTTAGTGACCCCGGGAACCTGGGGGCTCCTCTGCCCCTCTTGGGATCCTGCCCGAGTTCCCTGCGTGCACCTTTCTCTCCGGGAAGAATCCGGTGCTGATTTTTAAAGTTCCCCGCTTCTCCGGGGCGGGGCTCTCCTGTCCGGGAGGCTCCTAGTGGGGGTGGGGTGGGGTGGGTGGGCCTCCCCCATTTGATTCATTTTTTTTTTTCCGCCTTCCTACCTTGTTAGAAGCGAAAACCCTTCTCTCTGTAACGTTCCAGTTGTTCTCTTTAAATCTCAGGTCAGATTTGTAGGTTTTCAGGATTGTTTGAAAGTTATCTAGGTAAGTTGGTGGGGCCAGGTGACTTGGAGACCCTGCTCCTCTGCCATCCTGCCCCGTTCTCTATCGTGTAGTTTCTGAAGAGAATGCAGATATACTTTTTATTCTTGCTCCTCTATAGGTAAGGTGATTATTCCACCCTCCTCCATCTTCTCTGGGAATTTTTTCCTTGTCTTTGATTTTTTTGCAGTTGAAATATGATATTCCCAAATGTGTGTGTTTCTTTTAAAGATTTTATTTATTCATGAGAGACGCAGAGAGAGAGTCAGAGACACAGGCAGAGGGAGAGGCAGGCTTCCTGCAAGGAACCTGATGTAGGACTCAATCCAAGGACCCCAGGATCATGACCTGAGCAGAAGGCAGGTGCTCAACGACTGAACCACCCAGGTGCCCCCCCTCCTCCAAATATGTTTTTTGTCCTGCTTGGTGTTCGCCCTTCATTTGGAAAGTTTTCAGCCATTAAGACTTCAAATATTTCTTCTGTTCCTTTCTTTCTGTGTTCTCCTGTAATTCCCATTACATGTACATTACATCTTTTATAATTATCCCACAATTCTTTGGGTCTTCTCTTCTGTCTTTTTCATTCTTTTTTTTTTCCTTCACATCATATTCTTAGAAGTTTTTATTGACATTTCTTCAGGCTCACTGAGAGTTTCCTTGGTTATGTCCACTCTACTGATGAGCATTTTCTTTTATTCTTTTTTAGAGTGTCCATATCTCTGTTTACATTACCCATGAATCTTGTGAATTTCCTTAGAACCCTTGGCATGCTAATCATAGTTGTTCTGAATTCTCAATCTGGTTATTCTAACACCTCTGACAAACCTGAATTTGGTTCTAGTGCTTGTTCTGTTTCTTCAGACTGTGCTGTTTGTCTTTTATCATGACTTGAAATTGTTTGGTGAAAGTTGAACTTTAGTTAGTTAGACTCTGTTTACTTTTGCTGTAACTGTGGTATTGGAGGCTAAACATATTTTTCCCTTGCCGTTTCTTCTTTCTTTCTTTCTTTCTTTCTTTCTTTCTTTCTTTCTTTCTTTCTTTCTTTCTTTCTCTCTCTCTCTCTCTCTCTCTCTCTCTCTCTCTCTCTGATGTGTTTGGGTTTCTCTGGAGACTTCTACTTAAATAATATCTGAGATGTGCAGTTTTTCAACTGTATCTCCTGTTATATTTTATAGGGTCCCTATTGCTGTGGTGGTGAGGGTGGGGTGGGTGGGATGCATTCTAAAGTTCTGTGATTAGGTCTCAGACTGGTACAAAGCCTGTACCCTCAGCTCTGACTTCTGCAAGTGCTTTTCAGTTCCCCTTCCATGTTTGGATGATACGGGGACTGGGTTGGATATTTCTTTTCTCCTAGGTAAATTATGCTCTGGTAAGATAGTTTCTTTTGAGGGCAGCCTTGTTAGGAATAACAGAATTCTTTGGTGTATTTCAAAGGGCTTCCCCCCCCCCCCCCCGCTGGAAGCATTGGGAGAATTTTTCTCCATCTTTACTATGAGAACCTAGTAGAGCTATTGGAAAGAAAACTCATGAAAAGTGTGGGAATCCCCCCTAAACTGGGCCTCCCTAGAGTTTTTAACTCTCAGATTTGTCCACACTGAGCCTCCCGCAATTTATCAATTTTAGTTTAAATTTTCCTACCTTAATGTTTGTCTACACTGGAGAGTTCTATGAATTGTGATTCTTGTGTATGCCTGCTTGTCTGTATATTTTTTGGAGCAGCATTTTGCTCTGTGACCTCAATTTTATGCTGGATACAAGAAGAGTTGGTGATTTTTAGTTGACTGTTTTACTTGTTGGTAGGATAGAAAAATACCTTACAGGCTCCTTACATGTCAGGACACCAAAGCCTCCATTATTTCCTGTTCTTACAATACATTTTCTCCCCCGTTTCCATCATGTCCCTTTCTTTCCATGCCCTAGCAGCTCTGACTTTTCTTTTCTGTCTTCCTTTTCATCTCTTCATCTGGAAGATCTATTGACCCTCTTCTCAGGCTGCATCACCCTTCCTGGTGATGCTTCTCCCTCAACAGCTTTAACTAACACCTGAGCAATTAAGCCTCTGACTTAATATCCTGAGTGTCTGACACCTTATGGGCACTTCACAGTCAGTGTCTCCAGAATTGAATTTATTTTCTGTGATTCCTCTGCCCTTCTCCCACAACTGCACCCCACCCTCCCTTCCTCTCCCACAAACATACCCACCCTCCTTTCTTTCTTTTTTCCTGTTTAGTGCTCTGATCAAATGACTCTGCCATCTCATGCACCTGGCTCAAGCCAGAAACCTATGTGTTATTCTAGATCATTCTTTCTCACTCACATAGTCCCAAAACATTTTCATCTCAAAGAAAAACAAATTCATATCTGCCTCCTCTTCCTTGACCCTACCTGCTTTTGCTTATGTTCAGACCCTAGTTTTCTGTCTGCGCTCCTCATCTCTCCTGCATTCCTCCCTCCACACTGTCAACTTCGCAGTGT
The DNA here is from genome assembly GCF_905146905.1 of Nyctereutes procyonoides. NCBI lineage: Eukaryota > Metazoa > Chordata > Mammalia > Carnivora > Canidae > Nyctereutes > Nyctereutes procyonoides. The sequence continues at coordinate 5,265,282 of NW_026575033.1, read as the reverse complement.
TCCAGAAATCATCAGACTGCTTCTCTGTTGCCTAAAAAAGTAGTCTTCCATGTCTCCCAATCTGTAAGCAATTCACTGAGAGTGTGGACATACTGCATTAGAAATTCTGTTTAGATTTATTTTCATTTCAACTTATAAAAATGTATCCTTTATTTTGTTTTGATTTTAGTGTATGTGCTGCCAAAGCGAGCACCTTTTTTTTGGTTTTGAAATGTAGAACAATAGCACATGCATATAATTTATTAATATGCATATATTAAGGTTGAATACTTAAAAATTATTTTAAGAGTTGGGGTATATAATCAAAAAGTTGAGAGACCATGTGCCTACAATGTGAAGTCCTAATCCCTCAGTTTATGTTCTCTGAATCCTGCCCATGTGTGTCCAGACTCCCCTCCCTCTCTTTTCCTGTTTATCCCCACATCAACTCACTCATGTTTAGCCACTGGTTTAGAAGTTACCAGGCTGTTTCCTGACTTCACACTGTTGCTTCTCCCTAGAATTGTCCTTATTCATTGTCTCCACCCCTCCCAGCAGACTCCTGGTCCTGAGTTTCTTTCTGTGACCCCTTCCTGTTCCTACCTTCTCTTCCACAAGTGAAGTCATCATACCCCCTTGCTGGTCCTCCGTCTCTGTCCTTCACTGAGTCCTCTGATGGTGTCTCTAGCACCACTCTGCTGCTACCCCACGTTTGGGAGACCAGAGTAGTCTGTCCACCTCTCTGCCTTCTTTACAGTGAGCTCCAGAGAGACAGACACTCTCCTTATTCCCTCGCTCCAAAAACCGGCGGACTCTTGACAGCCTGAACAAGTATGTGAATCAGTGACCAAGGACACTGAACTGCTGATATATCTTTTACCAGTGAGATCCTTTTTATGAAAAATTGATCAGGAACTAAGTTGTAAATTTGTGGATTTCTAGAGTCAAAATTTCCTATTTATTTATTTATTTATTTATTTATTTATTTATTTATTTATTTAATTTATTTATTTATTTATCTATTCATAAGAGATACAGAGAGAAAGGCAGAGACATGGGCCGAGAGAGAAACAGGCTCCATACAGGGAGCCCAATGCAGGACTCGGTCCTTGGACTCCAGGATCACACCCTGGGCCAAAGGCAGACGCCCAACCACTGAGCCACCCAGGCATCCCCAAAATTTCTTTTATGCTATACATGTATACATGTATACTTTTATACATGCTTACTTCATCCAATCATTCACTTAGTAATATGCATACATTTGTATATGTTTTACATGAAGGTTTATATATATTTTGTTTTGGTTTTAGTTGATTTTTTATTGAAGTATAGTTGACACACAATGTGATGATAGTTTCAGGTGTACAATGTAGTGATTCAACAAGTGTATACGTAATGCTAAGCTCATCATAAGTGTAGCTATCTTCTGTCACCACAAGTATATATTTTGTTAATTCCAGAGACTAGAAATAGAATAAGCTATTCTATTTCTATTATACTAGAGCCATTCTTTCTAGCAGTGGTCATAAAATTTGGCCTGACCTAATTACCCAAAAGTGAGCACTCACATCATATACTCTGGATGTGCTTTGGCTTATGTTGGAAGAGGACATAAAAAGCCATATATGAGTGAAGAATAATTAACCTTGCCAGTACGTTATGCTTCATTTAAGGTATAGAACTATAAAACAGGTAAATTAAGATCTGATTGTTTATGTTAGAGACTTTTTCCATTAACAAGTGTTTTACTAGAGATAAAATTTAAATTCACTAAGTATGCCTCAGGACTTGAGTTTGTTATTTATGTGATAGAAGTTGCAATTTTTTAGAATAGAATATATTTCATATTTCATATTTCATTATAGCTCACACTGGTTAGATTCTATCTGTAGGTATGCATAAAGGAATGTGTGTGGTGTGGGTAATTGAGCTGGATTGCCTAATTAAGTCAGTGCAAGTAAATAGTAGTAGTCTGTCCACCTCTCTGCCTCCTGAAAAGAATGAAGTTTAGGGAATGGTATGTCTACCTAAATTACTCATTACTAATAGTACTCTTGCATCTAAGAAGTACTACTTACTACTCTTACTACTAAGAATAATTAGACTGCCTTTCTTCTGAAAGTTCCTTGCAAGATAGAGAGATATACTTTTTTGTTTTCAATTCTCTTTTTAGCTACCATGATCCTGAATTTTAAATGAAGAAGTTAAAGGAGTTAACTGGATTTACCTGAAGAAACTGAAGTAAACAAAAATGCTATTAAACCTCTTCTCTTTCTTTTAGGTATAATATTGAACCCAGTTTATATTGCCCATTTTTCTCTCTTGGAGCATGCATGGAAGGCCTAAATATTTTGTTTACCAAACTACTAGGAATTACGTTATATGCAGAGCAACCTGCAAAAGGAGAGGTATGGTGTGAAGATGTTCGCAAACTGGTAAGTATCCAGTTGGTGTAGAGTTGCACTACATCATCTCTTGGGTTCAGTAATTGAGTTAACAGCAGTTTCATCTTCAAGTTAGCTCTGCCCTGATGGAGTGTGTCTCACCTTATTTCTGTTTCATGAAAAATCCAGGTCACTGCTTCTGACTTAGGACACTGTTTAAAAAAACATTTTTCTCTAAAATCAGTTGTTGCCCTAAGTTAATAGAAACATATAATAGTGAATTCTCTGAAAAATTTTTTTCAGGACTTGATAAAAAGTTGAGTCCTTGTATGTGGACAAATTCTAGTTAAAGGGAAATTTGTCATTACTCTTCATATTCCTGCAGTGCTCAGTGTCCCTTTTGGTTAATTTCAGAGTCTGTTGTGTCTAACCTTTCCTTTTTTTTTTTTTTTTTAAACCCTCTTCCCATCTTGTAGGGGCTTATTTGCATAATATATTGATTTATATCCCATGTTCTGATGTGACTTAAAGCTTGATGTCCACCTTTCTCCTACTAGGGCCCACTTTATTTGAGATGTGAATGTTTATTTTTTCCTGGTAAGATTATGGGGGTTTATGGACTTGTTTGTGTATCACAAAGGCTCTGTGTAGTTGTTACGCTGTTTTACTTTCTGCCTATATGCGTACTACACTGTACTCTGTTCCAGTATTTCAAGAAAAGAAAGCTGTCTCATGGCCTTCTGGCTGTGTTCTGTGAGAGTGGAATAGGCGTGGTGGTAGAATTGAAAGGATAGAGTAGGAGCACACTATCACTGCACTAATTACCTGATTATCTGTGTACTTCACAAAGTGGTGGAGCCTGATAAAGTGCAGAGATACAATGAAAGAAAACTTGGCAAAAGTGAAAGGATGACAATGCAAGTAATGAAAATGTTGCTTCATTACAGGGTGTGAGCCCACCCAGCTTCCCCCAGTGTGGGGTGTAGGCCTCACTTGGGCAGCAGTTATTTGCCAGTTTTATTCATTACTAATATCCGAATGCCTTGATAAATTTCAAACACCTACTCGGTGCTTAAGAGGTATTTGTTGAATTAATGAATATATGCCTGTACGAAGTTGTAATGCACAAAGCTGAGGTTCTCTGTGGCAGATTGCTTGAGTTGTGACAAGAGAAAGGAGGCAAGCCAAAGGCTATCTGTTGAGGTCTCCACAAGCCATTCGTCTTCTATAGGCCCAATTTGAGGGAAGGGCATAAATAAAATTACTTATCTTCAGCTGAAGCGAGAAGTAACGTTTTGTTGTATCTGAATTCAAGGGTTCGCATTTTGAGGCATATGTCTACATTGTAAGATTTAGATCTAGAATGGTCTAGCTAGCGCCTCTTCCCAAGTGTCTGGGGAGGTTTCAATGTGAACAGTCTGAAGAGGTGTGTTTGGTCGTGGTTATCCTGGGGCACTAGCGTTTGGGATGAAGGGCTCAAACAAGGAGGGTTTCCTTTCCTGGGAAGAATCCCCAAATCAAAATCCTCTGAGAGGGGAAAATAGAATGTATCTCTAGATAATGTGGGATGGAGAAAGTAATAAAATCTCTCTACTTACGGCTATGGATGTTTTATATATAGATTCTTGTTAGTGATGTTTTTCTACTTTTAGAGTTTCTGGTGGCTTCATTCACCACTAAACGTATTTTTTTTTTTTTCCAGGCTGTGGTTCATGAATCTGAAGGATTGTTGGGGTACATTTACTGTGATTTCTTTCAGCGAGCAGACAAACCACATCAGGTGATGCTTTATGTGACTTTCTTTATGTGACTCAGTGTTTCCAAGGCTCAGTTTCAGTTTCTCCATCTGGATAATGAGAGAGCTGCCTTATGGGTTATTGTGAAGAATAAGTGATACAATGCATGTGAATCTCAGCCTGTTAGCGAAAGCTACTCCAAAATCCTTCCTTTGCTATGGTTCAGAGTTCGTCACTTCTGAGCAATGAAGATAATTAGGTATGAGAAGTGTCTCCCTGTTTATTGCCTGACACATAGAAGGTGTTCAGTAAGCATTAGTATCCCCACCCCCAGTGGTTCAGTGTCTGTGCCCTTCCCACTTGCTTGTGTACAGTTGAGTGTGTGGATCCAAGGTCTTTGATGACTGTGTTTCCAGCATCGGGTATAACATCTCCTCAATACATATTTTTGGAGTGAATGAATGAATGAATGAATCAACACAAGCTTAAGGTAAAAACTTAAAATTTTAACAAAATAAAAAATGTTAGGAAAAAGTACCTATGACTAAATAGAAGAGTAGGACTAAGGTAAATTTGAACTGAGACTTCTTGGTGCAATTTTATATTCATTAAAACTATTTTATTCTTCAGATTTACCTAATACTTTCTTCTCTGTTTTTTTTCTGACCCTTCAAGGATTGCCATTTTACAATCCGTGGAGGCAGATTAAAGGAAGATGGAGACTATCAGCTCCCAGTCGTAGTTCTTATGCTGAATCTTCCCCATTCCTCAAGGAATTCACCAACTTTATTAACTCCTGGAATGATGGAAAATCTTTTCCACGAAATGGGACATGCCATGCATTCTATGCTGGGACGAACTCGTTACCAACACGTCACTGGTGAGCCATTAAGAGGGCGCTTCTGTTTAACAACCATCTTTTAAAAACATGTGTTTTATTTTAAATTGGAAAAAAAAAAGCTCTTTTTTTAAATTTTTTTTATTTATTTATGATAGTCACAGAGAGAGAAAGAGAGAGAGAGAGGCGCAGAGACATAGGCAGAGGGAGAAGCAGGCTCCATGCACCGGGAGCCCGATGTGGGATTCGATCCTGGGTCTCCAGGATCGCGCCCTGGGCCAAAGGCAGGCGCCAAACCCCTGCGCCACCCAGGGATCCCAAAAAAGCTCTTTATTTAGAAAATCTGATCATTTCATATTGTCAGGTGGTTGTTTCTTGCAGGTTGCCTCATCTCATCCTTCTACTTGTTATGCAACCTGTTCATTTTACATTTTTCTCCTTCTTCGCTAATAGTTCTGACTGAGGACTATCTCAGTTGTCTTCTGAATTTTCACTTTCACATTTTATCTTTTCTTTATGGAATTGAAGTTTTTGGCTATGTGTGTGTGAATAAATATGTGTTTCCTTAGTACCTAGAACAGAGTAAGTGAAAGAATGTTGCTTCTTTTTCTCCAGAATCAGTTAGAATACATATTAAATCATACTGAAAAAAAAAATAACATACTTCCTATGCTTTCCCCCTGTGTAATATGGCATTCTTTCAGCTGGTATGTGACCATATTTGATGATATTATATGTAGGCTTTCCTCTTAGTTGTTTCATCTCTAAGTCTTAAGCTCCCTATCCCAATTGGTCAGCTTTAGATCACCTGCTAAATTGCTGTCATTCAGTATTTATTAACTAACTTTGTATACCCAGTATTTGGGGGGAGAAGAAGATATTTGAAAAGACTATAGATTAGCTGGACAGAATCATAAAATGTCACCAGAAAGTTCTTACAGGATTTTGCTTTAAGTCATTTTAAGTTTAAAATATTGTTTTTTGGCATTGAGGGTTGACTTTGTTACAAGAAGCAAACAATGGTTTTAAAAGGTACTTTTAAAACAAATGAAGGGTTGGATAAAGAAGTGATGATATATTCTATGAAATAGTACTTAGCCATGAAGAGTGAGAACTTCCATTTGTAATGACATAGATGGAGCTAGAGGGTATTAAGCTAAGTGAAATAAGTCAGAGAAAGACAAATAGCAGATGATTTTACTTATTTGTGGAATCTAAAAAACAAATGAACAAACGGACAAAAAACCAGTCTTTAAAATACAGAGCACAAACTGGTGGTTGCCAGAAGGGAGGGCTTTGGAGGATGGGTGAAATAGGGGAAGGGGATTAAGAGGTATTCACTTGCAGTTATAAAAGAAATAAGTCATGGAGATGAAAAGTACAGCATAGAGCATAGAACAAGCAAACAAATAAATGAAGGATAAAAGCATTCTGTGGTAGAATTCAGTGAATTGATACAAATGGTTTATTAATTACAAGAATGTTTTAATTTGCGTCTTGTGTGTAGACCAGCAGAGCTGAGGTCGAATTTATTTGTAGAGAGTGAGGCGTTGCTTTATAAGGTGTTTTATCCAGCTGTGCAAATATTTTGTTTTACTTTTGATACACAGGGAAATATATGGGATTATAATAAACTTTTCTGCAAATATGTGCAATAATTTTATAGAAGCAAAATATTGATTTAATGAATTAAATCTTATAGTTCATCAGAAGTACAAATAAAAGTTTTTAAAGAGTACATAAAAAGTAAGATAAATATGTTGATTCATGCCAACCTTTTTTTTTCTTTCCTCCCCATTTTAGGGACCAGGTGCCCTACTGACTTTGCTGAGGTTCCGTCTATTCTGATGGAGTACTTTGCAAATGACTATCGGGTGGTTACCCAATTTGCCAGACACTACCAGACCGGGCAGGTAGGGAAGACACAAGCAAAGTGCTGTCCTCTGGGTGGTGGCGGTCAGCTTTCCCAGCCCATTGCATAATGGCTGGGATTGGCATAATGGCATTGCATAATGACCCTCAGGACGGTCACCCTCTCTTGGAACCAGAATCCTTCTGCTGTGTTTTTATTGTACTTTTAGTTTTTTGCCAGCCAGTAGAGCTGCTCTGTCTTACATGCTAAGTCCTAGCTCATTTAGTCCTCACAACTCTGCCCTGAGGGAAGTGCTTCTTTCCTGTTTTCTGGAGGGGGAAACAACCTGATTCCAGACAATAGTCCTTCAAACCTGTCTCGCTTCAGAAAAGCCATTGGTCTTTCCTGTTCATTTATGCCTTTGAGTATTTGTTTTCTTGGTTTAAATTTTTCCGTTGTTTTGTAAAACTGAACAGCAGTGCCCTCTTTTCCCATCATGCCTTGCACAGTAGGTCTAAAAATTCTTCAGCTTCAGAGTTTTGATTTCAATAGTTGGATTTAAAGTGGAACTTGAAAGATTTTAAAGTTTTATAAACTAGGAAGACAATGAGAAAGCTCTTATGGTGAGTTGGCCATAAACCTAACTATGGACATAGTGCTGTGTACTGTCCACCTGCTTTGTGAAATATCTTCTCCTTCTCTGAGAACTCGGATTATATGATTACTGTCACATTAGTTGATGTTTCCTCCTTAGATTGTACCTCCTTGAGTGCAGCTGTGAAATTACAGTCATCTTTGGATCCTTAGCACTTAGAGTCCTATAGCACATAAGAAGCACTAAGAAATTATAAATGAAGGGATTAATGGAATAAAAAAAAATCACCAAACCCACCTTTATGTCTGAGTCTTTTTCTAGTGCAATTTGGTCATTTCTAATTTGGGAGCTTGATTTCATCTGTTACTGTCAACAAGGGAGTTTCTGGCTAACTAATCTGACTGGGTCTTTGTCATAATTTAGCTCCATTATTAAGGTGACAGAATTGAGATATTGGTAATCAATGAGCTACCTGTCCATTAACCTGCAGAGAGAACCCAGCCAGTAACAGAAACACAAACCATCAAATAATAGCACATTCTGCCCATGGGTCTACATTTTGGGGTTTGGGAATGATCCAAGAGACCTGATTAAGCCCTTCCTTTGATCCCCAGCCCCCCTGCACCTGCTGTAGGGTGCAGAGCCAGGGGGTGCCAGAAGAGGCTTCATGCAGGAAGTGCTGGAGTTGCTGGGTCTGGAAAAAATATGTAAAAGGGGCAGTTTGCCAGTCGGCTCTCTCAGCCCCTTTCCATCTCATTAAAATCTATTTATTGAGAACACTAAGGACATACATGGGGCCTTCAGTCAGGAAGTAGTTATTGAGTTTTTATTATGTACCAGGCACTGTTCTCAGCATCTGAGAAACATCCTGAGAAACAGCCAGGAGTAAGTGAGACAACATTCTGACACTCCAGGTCTTTAAATCTCAGCAGAACTAAGACAGAGCTAAAGACAAGGTCATTCCAGCCAGAAGGAAGAGCCTGTAAAGTCACAGAAAAATCTGAGACCATGACAAGATGCTGGTAGTGGCAAGAACAGAAGGAGGAAAAAGGAGAGACAGGAAAACACTTGAATGTTCTTGTTTCTAGGATTCACTCCCAATCCCTGCAGTCCTCTTGCCCCCACACACTTTTTAATCCCAGCTCATTTACTAGACCACCGTTTGTGACTTGACTGGTTTTTCTTGGTCATTGTTTACACTGGGCTTTGCTCTCACATTTCCTCTTGGGAGTTGTGTCTGGTCCTCCTGGCTCTCAACTCTGCCCCAACCCATTTGTTCCTTAGCCTTTGGCAGACACTTCCCTGGGTTCTACCTTTGAACCCGTGTCCTTGCTCAGCCCTGAGCAGGGCTCAAGTGAAGACTTGCAAATATGTAGTGAAGCGATGGTGAGGGCCAGAATGAAGGCATTGGCTGTCCAGGGCCTGGAAGAGCAGAGTTCAAGAGCTCTTAGAGACTTAATTGGAAGAATTTGAGGCTAGTTGGATACAGGGGTGAGAGAGGAGAATAAAAAATGGAGGCTCCATAAAAAGAGAATTCTGGAAGAGGTCCAAGTTTGAGGAAGGAAGAGTTCTTTTTTGGCCATATCCATGGGGCCGTTAGTAATACAACTCTAAAATCCAGAATCAAATAGAAACTGCAATGTGTGGAGGTAGTTGGCAATTAAAGTATGGCCTGTGAGAAAAAAGCAGGCACTTGAAGAAGCAGCATCACCAGGAAAGGAGCTGAGGAGCTTAGATTGCGAAGGGGATCTGAGAAGATCAAACATAGGTAAGAGGTTTGCCATGAGCCTCTCAGAGTAATACTTAAAGCAGAAAGTTAAATCTCGTGCTGAAATTCACCATGATTACTAAAATCAGTTTTAAAAATGTTATCTATTTACAAAATAGAACTATCAGAAGAGCAAAGAAAGGCAGGAGCCACTAATAATGTCATGTCCCAAAACAGGACTATTCTTATTTTATTATTGCATTCTTCTGTAAGAAGAGCCATTCTTGAACAAGATAGTTTCAAGATAACAACAGTAGGTCCAAAAATACACTTGAAACTGAAAGAAAATGGAAAGAAACAGTAAGCTTCTTTGAATTAATTCAAGTTTCAGATTCAGAAGACACATCCAGTGGGCTAAAGGGACTTGCAGACACAGTCTCTAAAGAATTTAAAATAATTTTGCGATTCATATGGAGAACAGAGAGTGCCAGGAGGCCAGAAACATGTAACTGCCTTGAGTTTCGCAAAGGGCTTGCCTCTTCTTGTCACTAATTAAGATACCAAGTGGCTAGATGATTTCATTTTAAGGGCAGTTTTAGCCTTAAGGACAAGGAGTTAATTCCCTAAAATCCAAGGCTTTGTAAATAAATGACATTAAAGCCCATAAGAAGAATAACAGGGTTGCATCTTTATGCTTCATTTCCTATTCTGCTACATATTAAGAAAGGATTTTTTTTAACCATCATGTGGTATATTTCAGAGAACTCTCAGAGTAAGGATAATATATAATGTAGGTGACTTATTAACACCTACAAATATTTTATCTTAACTAGAGCATGGCATAGCCAATGAATTCCTTGTGGTTGAGGAATGAGAAGCATGCTTATCAGATTTGTAGGGGCCATACAGCTGTCAGAGATAACAAATGCCAGGGGTCCTCATTTGAGATTCAGAACTGTCTTGACAAGCTACAACATCAAAGTTGAAGCAGAATTTCTTGTCCATTAATCTTAAAATTAATAACACAAGTAGAGGAGTATAGACTTGGTAGCTGCTCATGTGAAAAGCACTCAGGTTTTTGGACATAGTAGACAGAACTGAATCAACAGCCTGATGGAGTCTCCCCACTGATCTTCTAGCTCAGGCTACATTAGGGGCCTGTACCATACGAGGAGCTGGAGATGACTGGCTCTCTTCTTGGTGCTTATTTCTTCCCACCTCAAGCCTAACCCTTTTCCCGTTGCTCCCAGTAAGCAGAAAATTATCTACAGGTAGGCCTCACGCTTCTGGAAACCTGATCCTTATTCTCCCTTAAACATTGTTTTAACTTCTTTTTAGTTGTACTAAAAATAATGTAAAGGTTACCATCGGAACCTTGTGTAAGTGTGCCCGTCAATGGTGTGAAGTACCTTCTTATTTTTTGCTCCTGTCCCCACCATCTGCCTCTAGAACTCTCTTCATCTTACAAACCGAAGTTCTGTCCTTGTTAAACAACTCCTTAGTTGTTCTGCCCCTGGCCCCTGGCAACCATCTTTCTACTTTTTGTCTCTGAATTTGACTATTCTAGGTACCTTGTATCAGTGGATTCCTGTAGTCTTTGTCCTTTTCTTTTTTTTTTTTTTTTTGTCCTTTTCTAACTTAGCATAATGTTTTTAAAGCTCATCATGTTGTAGCCTCTGACAGAATTTCCTTCTCTTTAAAGGCTGCATAGCATTCCACTATGGTATAGACCACATTTTTTGTGTCTCTTCATCCACAATGGATACTTGGATTGCTTCCACCTTTTGTCTATTGTGAACATCGGTTTACAAATAGCTGCTTGAGTCTCTGTTTTCAGTTCCTTTGCATATATATCCAGAAGTGAGATTGCCCGATCATATAGAAAGTCTATTTTAAATATTTTGAGGAACCACTAGACAGTTCTCCACAGTGACTGCATCTTTTTTACATTCCTACTTTGTACACTGTTGAGCACAAGGTTCTAATTTCTCCACATCATCATCAACACTTGTTTTTTTCTGATTTTTTTGATAGTAGTCATCCGAATGGATGTCAAGTGGTGTCTCATTGTGGTTTTGATTTTCATTTGCCTGATGACTAGTAATGTGAAACATCTTTTTATGTACTTTTTGACCATTTGTATATCTTCAAAGAAATGTCAGTTCAAGTCTTTATTATTATATTATAATTGGATTGTCTCTTTTTATAGTTATGGAATTGTAGGAGTTCTTTATGTATTCAGACTGTTAATCCCTTATCAGATATATGATTTGCAAGTATTTTCTCCCATTCTATGGGTTGCAACTAGATGGGATGTTGATTGTGTCCTTCGATGCACAGTTTTTAATTTTGATATAGTCCAGTTAATCTATTTTTCTTTTCTTTTGTTGGCTGTGCTTTTGGTGTCATATCCATGAAATCATTGCCAGATCTGATGTTATGAAGTTTTTACCCTATGTTTTTTTCTAAGATTTTTATAGTTTTAAGTCTTATGTTTAGGTCTTTGATTGATTTTGAGTTAATTTTAGCAGATGATGCAACTTATTTTTCTTATTTTAGTAATTCTGAAACTGATATCTCTTGTTAACTATCTCTCTATTTAATGGTGTAAGTGTGCCCCCACCCTATATATTATAATGTGCCCAGGTACATTTTTTTAATACAATTATTACATTCCTGGATTCAAGAAAATAAGATAGTCTTAGCCCCTACACCAAAGTTAAAAACACTAAGCACTTCTATGGTGTAGTTTAAAAGCCTGACCCTTGACTCTCATCCCTATATCCATCCCCATGAGGAAGGTAGGCTGTCCCTGACTCTCAGATTATTTGGAGTATCCAGAGTTTTTCTCATTGTTATTACACAGGCAGGGATGAAGATCAAGTATATATTTCTTATATCACAATATCACACCACCCTATTTCCTTTCAGCAGTGTCTGCCTCTGTCCCCTTTGTCCATAGTTTGCAACCAATAATATCTAAGCCCCCTTACTCCCCAGCAACTCTCCCCCCACATTTGTATTGTTCCCATCTTTTCCCACAATACTCTTTCTGCATATTGTATGGAACAGGTGGCAAACTCCAGTGTATTTCAGTGTGTACTCAAGTATTCTGTTCAGTGTGGGATGCCATGTTCTGCAGTGACATTGGTGAGTTACAAAATATTCTGAAGAGTAGCCTGCTACATTAGTATAAAATTAGAAACCATCTCACATTGGGAATGATGTAAGACTAGAAAAAAGAAACTGCAATGTGTTGTATAGTATCTGAAGGATGCCATATAAGAGTAAAAAGGTAATTGTTCTATGTCATTCCAGAGTAAAAACCAATGGTACTGGTAATAGTGGATGGGGGTTATAATGAAGCTGATTTCAATTCAGTAGATTCTTCTGATGAGTGATTAGAAAGAAAGTGCCTCTGAAAGTAATAAACTTTTAATTTAGTATTTAATGTTGAAAAATAACTTCTATAAAATGAACAGGTGTGAACTTAAACCCAACTTAAATTACTATATGCTCCTCTCTGAAAGAAAGGACAACCCTGAATTCTTATTAATTTTTGTTTAAAAATCGTTTTTTGCCACATGAATTATTGATTCATAAGCAACATGGTATTTAGTTTTGTTTTTGAGCTGTACAAAAATGATATTATACTGTTTATAATCAATGTGTGCTTTTCCCAGTTATATGCCTAAAGCTTATCAGGGGTGCATGTAACTGCGGTCTGTCTACTTTCAATTCAGTATAACTTTCCATAGTTTGTTAAGTCATTCTCCTGTCATCGGTTACAAGGATTCTTCCAGGTTCTTGCTAGTTCACCCAATTCTGTTGCGAGCATTTTTATACTTTTTGTATTCATGTGAAAGACTGGAATTGCTGGATTTGTAGGGGATGTGTGATTTTAAGTTTATGTGATAACACCAAATTGCCTTTCAAAGTATTTGTATTTATTTGCCTTCCTCTTAGCAAGGGTTCCCCTCACACCACATCCTCACTAGCATCTGATATTGTCAAAGTGACAATATCAGAGTGGATTTTGCCAGCTTTATAGTTAAGAAATACAATGCTATTGTGGCCTTTACTGGTAAGCAGCATTCCCTGGCTACTTTTAAAGTTGAATAGCTTTTTATGTTTTTATTGTCCGTTTTTGTTTTCTTTCAATGTCTGTTTGTCTTATGTGCATTTTTCTATGCGGTGATTTACTTTATTCTTTTTTTTTTTAAGATTTTATTTATTTATTCATGAGAGACACAGAGAGAGAGAAAGAGAGAGGCAGAGACACAGGCAGAGGGAGAAGCAGTCTCCATGCAGGGAGCCTGATGTGGGACTCGATCCTGGGTCCCCAGGATCACACCCTGGGCTGAAGGTGGTACTAAATCGCTGAGCTACCGGGGCTGCCCGATTTACTTTATTCTTATTGATCTCTCTCCTCCTTCTTGCTATGTTAGAACAGTAATCCAGTGGTAGGCATATGACTCCTCTCAGTTTGTGGCTTGTCTTTTCACTTTCTCTGTGGTATCTTTTGATGGATTTAATTCCTGCATTTTAACATTGTTGAATTGAGCAATCTTTTCTTTATAGTTATTGCTTCTTAGATCTTATTTGAGAGACATTTGTTTCCTTAAAAGCCATAAAGATACTCTTTTGTTTTCTTCTGAACATTTTAATGCTTTTTCTTGATTTTTCCCCTCTCTGTAATCCAGTTGGAAATTCTCTATGTGTTTAGTACAGGGTAGAATCCAGTTTCCTTTCTGGTCAATGGATAGCCCTGTCCTAGCACTGTTACTCATTCTCTGGTGACCCATCATGAAGCACGTACCCACTATATGCAATAAGCTGTTTATGGGATTTTTCTTTTATTTCACTGTTTACATTTTTTGCCCTGATACTAGTACCATTCTGTCTTTATTATGGCAGCTTCATCAAAGCTTCCTCCATTTGTTTTTCAGAAATTTCTTGTCTATTCTTAAATTTTTGTGTTCATTCATATACATTCAGAACTAACTGACCTATTTAAAAAAAAACAAAAACAAACTGAGAAGAGTTTGGCTAGGATTATTAAATCAGTAGATCAATTTGGAGAAAACTGATAACACTCCATATTGATCTTCCGATACATGACTGTGGTATATTCTCCATTTCTTAGGTGTTTTTTGTTTTGTTTTGTTTTTTAAAGATTTATTTATTCATGAGAGATAGAGACAGAGACAGAGACATAGGCAGAGGGAGAAGCAGGCTCCCTGCAGGAAGCCCATGCAGGACTTGATCTTAGATCCCAGGATCACGCCCTGAGCTGAAGGCAGACGTTCAACCTCTGAGCCACCCAAGTGTCCCCATTTCTTAGGTGTTTTAAGTCATTTAATAAAGTTTAAAATTTTTTTCCTAAGGCTCAACTTTTGCTATACTTAATCTTAGATGCCCTACTTTTTTGAAGCTATTATAAATAATATATTTTTTAAAATTATATTTTCTTTTTTTTTTTAAGATTTTATTCAATTATTCATGAGAGACACACACACACAGAGGCAGAGACATAGGCAAAGGGAGAAGGAGGCTGCCTGCAGGGAGCCTAATGTGGGACTTGATTCCAGGACTCCAGGATCATGCCCTGAGTGGAAGGCACACCTCCAACCACTGAGCCACACAGGCATCCCTGAATTATATTTTCTAATTGTCACTATTGTTTAAAGGAGCTATTGGGCAGCCTAGGTGGCTCAGCAGTTTAATGCTGCCTTCAGCCCAGGGCGTGATACTGGAGACCTGGGATCGAGTCCCACGCTTCTCCCCCTGCCTGTGTCTCTGCCTCTCTCTCTCCCTGTGTCTCTCATGAATAAATAAAAAAAAATCTTTTTTTAAAAGTAAAAAAACAAAGGAGCTATTTATACTTTTTTGTATATAGATTTTATTTCCTCTTTGCTAAACTTTCTTTTTATTTTGGGTAACTTACCTATAGAATTTGTAACCTTTTTAGCCAGTTAACTTTCGCTGCAAAAATGACAATTTTATTTTTTGTTTTCAACTCCTATCTCTTTTTATTTCTCTTTCTTGCCTTATTTGACTTACCAGAACCTACAGAACAGTGTTGAATAGACGCTGTAATATGGTCATTTATTTGCCTTTATCCGGATTTCTGAAAGAAATGTTTTCAGTGTCTTATCGTAAACAAAGATATTTGTAGCACTTGACGGGATGAGCACTGGGTGTTATTCTGTATGTTGGCAAATTGAACACCAATAAAAAATAAATTTATTATTAAAAAAAAGATATTTGTTGTAGATTTGGTGGAGATCTCAGGAAAAGGAATTTCTTTCCTATTTCTAGTTACTTTTTTTTTTTTGATCATTAGTGGTTATTGCATTTAAAAAAATTATTTAAATTCAATTAACATATTATTGGTTTCAGAAGTAGAGGTTAGTGTATTTTATCAGATTTTGTGTGTGTGCATCTTTTCAGATAATTGGGTTGTTTTTTTCCTTCAGTCTCTTAATGTAGTGAACATTGCTGTTAAATGTTAAACCATTTTTGCATTGCAGGATTAGATAGGCTTGGTCTTAACTTATTTTTAACACAGCGCTGGCTTCGGTTTGCTAATGTTTTCATACAGAAGATTTTTGCATCTGTATTTATGAGAGACTGGCTTATGATTTTTCGTTGTCCTCTTGTTCTTTGCTTTGTTAATATTAAGAATATACCATTTCTTAAAATGAGCTTCCAAATGTTCCTTTTTTTCCCTTCTGTTCTTTAAAAGTGCTTTTATACAATTGTATTAATCTGTTTCTTGAAACTTTGTCAGAATTCATCTCTAAAACCATTCAGGACCTATTATTTTCTCTGTGGGAAGGTTTTTTTTAAAAGACTGATTCCTTAATAGTCCCAGCAGTCTTTGGGTCTTCTTTTCTTTTAATAAGCTTTGCAAAGTTGTAATTTTCTAGAAATTTACCCATTTAATCCAAGTTTTCAAGTTTATTGGCATAAAGTTATTTATATCATTCTTTCTTATCCTTCAAATCCTGCTAAACGTGTAGTTATATCCTTTTCATTTCTAATACCGTTCTCTTATTTTTTCTCTGTTAATCCTGGCAGAAGTTTGTCTGTCTTTTTAATGTTTCCAAAGAACTAATGCATATTTTGTTTATCCTCTTTGTTTGTTTTAGTTCACTTATTATTCTTCTTTCCTTCCTCCTTCTTTGTTTGTATCTCTCAATTAAGGTGGGCACTGAACTGATTCAATTTCAATATAATCTAACATGTCTGTTCACATTTTAATGCTATAATTTTATTTTTTTATTTTTTTTATAAATTAATTTTTATTGGTGTTCAATTTACCAACATACAGAATAACACCCAGTGCTCATCCCGTCAAGTGTCCCCCTCCGTGCCTGTCACCCATTCACCCCCACCCCCCGCCCTCCTCCCCTTCCACCACCCCTAGTTCATTTCCCAGAGTTAGAAGTCTTTATGTTCTGTGTCCCTTTCTGATATCTCCCACACATTTCTTCTCCTTTCCCTTATATTCCCCTTCACTATTATTCATATTCCCCAAATGAATGAGAACATACACTGTTTGTCCTTCTCCGATTGAATGCTATAATTTTAAATTGTGCTGATGCAGCGCTTTAGCTGCATGCCATGCTTTTATTTTTTTTAAATTTTTTTTAATAAATTAATTTTTATTGGTGTTCAATTTACCAACATACAGAATAACACCCAGTGCTCATCCCGTCAAGTGTCCCCCTCCGTACCCGTCACCCATTCACCCCTACCCCCCGCCCTCCTCCCCTTCCACCACCCCTAGTTCATTTCCCAGAGTTAGAAGTCTTTATGTTCTGTGTCCCTTTCTGATATCTCCCACACATTTCTTCTCCCTTCCCTTATATTCCCCTTCACTATTATTTATATTCCCCAAATGAATGAGAACATACACTGTTTGTCCTTCTCCGATTGACTTCACTCAGCATAATACCCTCCAGTTCCATCCACGTTGAAGCAAATGGTGGGTATTTGTCATTTCTAATGGCTGAGTAATATTCCATTGTATACATAAACCACATCTTCTTTATCCATTCATCTTTCGATGGGCACCGAGGCTCCTTCCACAGTTTGGCTATTGTGGACATGGCTGCTAGAAACATCGGGGTGCAGGTGTCCCGGCGTTTCATTGCCTCTGAATCTTTGGGGTAAATCCCTAACAGTGCAATTGCTGGGTCGTAGGGCAGGTCTATTTTTAATTCTTTGAGGAACCTCCACACAGTTTTCCAGAGTGGCTGCACCAGTTCACATTCCCACCAACAGTGTAAGAGGGTTCCCTTTTCTCCGCATCCTCTCCAACATTTGTGGTTTCCTGCCTTGTTAATTTTCCCCATTCTCACTGGTGTGAGGTGGTATCTCATTGTGCTTTTGATTTGTATTTCCCTGATGGCAAGTGATGCAGAGCATTTTCTCATGTGCATGTTGGCCATGTCTATGTCTTCCTCTGTGAGATTTCTCTTCATGTCTTTTGCCCATTTCATGATTGGATTGTTTGTTTCTTTGCTGTTGAGTTTAATAAGTTCTTTATAGATTTTGGAAACTAGCCCTTTATCTGATATGTTATTTGCAAATATCTTCTCCCATTCTGTAGGTTGTCTTTTAGTTTTGTTGACTGTATCCTTTGCTGTGCAAAAGCTTCTTATCTTGATGAAGTCCCAATAGTTCATTTTTGCTTTTGTTTCTTTTGCTTTCGTGGATGTATCTTGCAAGAAGTTACTGTGGCTGAGTTCAAAAAGGGTGTTGCCTGTGTTCTCCTCTAGGATTTTGATGGAGTCTTGTCTCACATTTAAATCTTTCATCCATTTTGAGTTTATCTTTGTGTATGGTGCAAGAGAGTGGTCTAGTTTCATTCTTCTGCATGTGGATGACCAATTTTCCCAGCACCATTTATTGAAGAGACTGTCTTTCTTCCAGTGGATTGTCTTTCCTCCTTTATCGAATATTAGTTGACCATAAAGTTCAGGGTCCATTTCTGGGTTCTCTATTCTGTTCCATTGGTCTATGTGTCTGTTTTTGTGCCAGTACCACACTGTCTTGATGACCACAGCTTTGTAGTACAACCTGAAATCTGGCATTGTGATGCCCCCAGATATGGTTTTCCTTTTTAAAATTCCCCTGGCTATTCGGGGTCTTTTTTGATTCCACACAAATCTTAAAATAATTTGTTCTAACTCTCTGAAGAAAGTCCATGGTATTTTGATAGGGATTGCATTGAACGTGTAAATTGCCCTGGGTAACATTGACATTTTCACAATATTAATTCTGCCAATCCATGAGCATGGGATATTTTTCCATCTCTTTGTGTCTTCCTCAATTTCTTTCAGAAGTGTTCTATAGTTTTTACGGTATAGATCCTTTACCTCTTTGGTTAGGTTTATTCCTAGGTATCTTATGCTTTTGGGTGCAATTGTAAATGGGATTGACTCCTGAATTTCTCTTTCTTCAGTCTCATTGTTAGTGTATAGGAATGCCATTGATTTCTGGGCATTGATTTTGTATCCTGCCACGCTACCAAATTGCTGTATGAGTTCTAGCAATCTTGGGGTGGAGGCTTTTGGGTTTTCTATGTAGAGTATCATGTCATCAGCGAAGAGGGAGAGTTTGACTTCTTCTTTGCCAATTTGAATGCCTTTAATGTCTTTTTGTTGTCTGATTGCTGAGGCTAGGACTTCCAGTACTATGTTGAATAGCAGTGGTGAGAGTGGACATCCCTGTCTTGTTCCTGATCTTAGGGGAAAGGCTCCCAGTGCTTCCCCATTGAGAATGATATTTGCTGTGGGCTTTTCGTGGAATGCCATGCTTTTAATATAAAATCTTTCTATGTTGCTAATTGCATTGTAATTTCCCCTTTGATCCACAAGTTGTTAGAAATATAGTTTAGAAGTTTTAAACCTTTGCTTATCTTTTTCTTACTTATATTTAATTAGTATACCTATTACTGATTCTTTGTGTGTTGTTGATATTTTATACCTTAGTATGTCCTCAGTTTTTTGGGAATGTTTTGTTTGTGCCTGAGTACATTGTGTATTTTCTGATTGTTGGGTCTGGGGTTGCATATAAGTCTGTTGTTAAGACAATCTTTTCATTGTGTTGTTTAGGTTTTTGATATGTAACTACTTTTTTTGAACTAGCAAAAATTGAGAGGTGGAAATCTTCCAGGATGATGAATAATATTTTCACCTTAGTTTTACCTATCTTTTTTTTTTTTTTTGAAGTTAGGACTTTATTTATTTAGAGCAGTTTTAGGTTCACAGCAGCACTGAGAAGGTGGTACAGAGATTTCCCATATACTCCCTTGCCACCCCCCCACAGGTAGAGCTTCCCCCCATTATATTCCTCCAGCAGAGTTGTATGTGTTTGTTATAGTTGGTAAACCTACACACACATCATAATCCTCCAAGTCCATAGTTTATATTAGGGTTCACTCTTGGCGTTGTACATCCTGTGAATTTGGACAAATGCCATCATGGCATCATACCCAGTATTTTCACTGCCTTATAAAATTTTCTTTCTTTATTCCATGTATTTTGAGTATATTTTATTAGATGCATAAATATACAGAATTGTTAAATTTTCCTGATGAACTATTCCTTTCTTCCTCATGTGTTGTCCTCTTAATCTTCATAATGCTTCACCTGAAAGTTTTTTTTCTGATAGTCTTGCAACCCTAATTAGGTCACTAATCATTAAATAGAGTCGTATGCAGGACCTAGTTGGCTCACTCAGTAGAGCATGCGACTCTTGATCTCGGGGTGTGAGTATACAGATTACTTAAAAATAAAACTTTAAAGAAGGAAAAACACTGGGGTGCCTGGGTGGCTCAGTTGGTTGAGCATCTGGCTTCCACTCAAGTCATAATCTTGGGGTCCTGGAACTGAGCCCTATATCAGGCTCCCCTCTCACTGGGGAGTCTGCTTCTCCCTCTTCTCTGCCCCTTCCCCTGCTCATGCGTTCGCTCTCTCTCTCTATCTCTCTCAAATGAATAAATAACATCTTAAAGAATATATATAATCATTTTATTTTTGAAAGAATCTACAGCTTTTGTACAATTTTGTGCATTGGCCACCACTAAAATTTGTTGCTCTAGGTAACTTTCTCACAAAATATTTATCAAATAATAGGAATGAACATTTATTATTTTATATTTATCTTATTTAATCCTATCTAACAATGAAGTAGGTACATGGTTATCCACACTTTATAGAAACTGATTTAGGTTAATTTGCCCAAAGGTCACACAATAGTAACATGGGGGTTGGTCTCTTAGTTTCTATTTGTGATGTTAGTAGACCTCTTAGTTTCACATCAGAACTTTCTTAAATTTCTGTCAGTTGCTAAAATCAATATTATAACATATGGGTGTTTTCTCTTTTCCAGTTTTTAGTGTGGAAGGAAATGGCTTATACTTCTTTTACAGTATGTCTTGGAAAATCAAAGACCTCTTTCCATTTTGTTATTTTTAGAACAGTAGAATTCTAGTGCTTTCATTTTAGAATGTTCTGTGCTGCGTCATTGTTAGATTTAGTTTGTGAAAGTCAGCCCAAGGGTAAAATTGCTTAAGATCTATTTCCAAGGAGACAGATAGGCTTGTAATAAATCTTCTGTCATTCTCTCTCAGGAGATATGAACAAGGATTGAAGGTAAAAATCATAATGCCACTGGAACTAGATTAGTTTTGGCAGGTTTAAGTTGTTTTGAAACTTATTTTCAGCTTTCATGCTTCTCAATTGTGTCTAGACAAGAACAGTGAGCTGGGAGGCTGAGGCGGGTCTGAGCTTGGTCTTCCACCACACACACTTGACCTTTGATGAGTCCCTGAACTTGTCTGAGGCTTCTCTGCTTTTCTTTATTTTTGAATATCTTTTTTTTAAATTTTATTTATTTATTTGAGAGAGAGCATGAGCAGGGGGAAGGGGCAGAGGGAGAGGAGAAGCAGACTCCCTGTTGAGCAGGGAGCCCCAATGTGGGACTCGATCCCAGAACCCTGAGATTATGACCTGAGCCGAAGGCAGACGCCTAACCAACTGAGCCACTCAGGTGCCCCAGCTTTTCTGTATAAAATAAAAATGCAAATTTAGAAGTTAAAAATTAATACCCCCATACTTACCTCAAAAACTAGTTTTTGAGTCAAATTTTGTAATATATGTAAAGTGTGAACACGGTATTATTGGAGTTTTTTTAAAGAATAAAATGGAAGTTAGAACTCTATCACACATTAAAATATTTAACTGAACCCTGTAAAAGTCAAAGTACTTCTGTCTATTTCTCTGAACCATCAGTGAGTCTGTGATAACATATAAGCATTTCTAAAGATTCCTTTTTCTCATTTCATCTTAGTTTGTCAGAAGCAACACTACGAGTCATGGAAGCTAAAAGCAATGTTATTTCCTGTGGATTTAGATCTGAGATTTTTGTCTCTTTGGGAGTAGGCAGCTTTTTCATTATATTGATTATGTGCCATCTGGATTATAGGATAATAGCAAAACAGACTAGTTGATACATGCTGAGTCCAGTTGTTTTCCCGTTATAGGCACGTGTGGAGATTTAGTGCTTGGGGTGGTATGGGATCAAGCTGCAAAATTGAAGCTGCCGACTCATACCCTGGACAGCTTTGATGCTCGGCTTTCTGCCTCTGAAGGCTTTTCTTGTTCTGGATGACCATGTCTCAACAAGTTTATGTCATTAGATCCAACATGTTCCTAAAGGATATCAGTGCTAGGAGTTCTTTGCTTTGGGAAGAGCTGAATTTATTACCATAACAGGGGTTTGTACCAGAGAATGTCTTCACTTTTAATATTTATGCAGCTTTTACCATAATAAATTTTCTAAATGGTCATAAATAAAACAAGCTATTTTATCACAGTGACTTGGCTCTGGAAGAGTCTGATGCCAAAACTTTTAACAAGACATTATTTAAATTAGACTGGTGAGATTGTGAAGTGATAGAAAATGTCTGGAAAACATATGAGGTTATATGCTTACAAGTTGAGCTCATGGGGAAACATTCAGAGAATTCAAGTAATGCTGAGTTCGTTAAAATATTTGCATTTTTTGATGATATTCTGAAACCTTCCAAAAATGATGTGCTGCTTTAATGTAACAGCTAAGCTATTACTATTCTGTTTTGTTGGTGTGTATGGTCAGCCAGCAGTGCAGCTTGTGTCTATCCTATAGTAAACACCTCCCTTCCTTTGGGAAGACAGTGTACATATGCTCTGCACAACTCATAGTGTTTGACTCAAATGAAGCTCTCAGAGAAGCGTGTTGTTACCTGGACAGTGATGTAACCTGTTGTCCAAGCCAGAGCACATTTTTTTTTTCTTCAACACCCGCCCACCCTAAGAAGGAAGAGGGATGCTCTTATCAATTAGAACAGAACAGTAGTCCCAAACCAAGATGGCCAGGCCCACCTGCCTGTGCGGACACCCTAGCCATGATAGCCCTGAGGCAAGATAGACATGTTAGGTGCAGGGACTTGAATTTCATCTAGTTAGTTAATCCTTTCCACAAATTGACTGAAAAACTGTTACCACATTAAATTTTTATACCAATTTTTTACAGTGGTATTTTAGTCCTTATTTCACAATTGAGAACACACAATACCAGGAGACTTGCCTGCCATCCCAAGCAAGTGAGTAGCAGCTTGAAAACGCAAGCTGCCTGACCTCAGACACAGTCCTCTGGCTCTCTCACGGTGCTACCTTCCCAAAGGCAGTTCGACTTGTAAAATCAGGTTGATTTAATTTTGCTCACCTTTGTCGTTCAAGTACTCATGATGCTTATGTTTTTCTAAATCAGGATATCTCAGACTTTAATGGACATAAAATCACCTGGGGACCTGGCTAAGATGTGAATTCTGACATGGTGGGTGTGGAGCACCCAAGATTTTGTATTTCCAAGAATCTCCCAGGTGATGCTGAGGCCGCTGGACTTTACTTGCTTCAGGCTTCATGTAGTTGGTAATTATTGTCCTTGTTATTTGTATTTTAATTATGAATAGGAAACCAGACTTTACCTTCTTGACAGAAGAAATGATCAATTTTATGGTCTTTTGTTTTTTCTTTTCAGCTATTAGTTGTGTTGTGGCGTTAAAAAAAGAAGAATTGAGAGCTGAGACTGGGCTCTAGCACACCCATGTACTTTGGGTACACAGAGAAGGATGGGGCTTTCTGTCCCCTAGATATTTTCAAGGGACTTTTCACACCATGATGGCTGTGCCTCAGAATGTAGTTGGGGCTCCAAAAACTTAAACTGAAACCACTGGATGCATCAATAAGATGGATTCATCAGGATAGGATGAATAAATGAACTAAATACTAGAAATAGGAACTGCTACTCTGCACATAGCAGAACTGTGGCTTGGGGCAGTGCACCCTTCTGGACTCTTGAGATGGAGGCTGAGGCCCTGTGGTTTATAGGATACTTGGCATATATTCTGAGAGAGGCTGCACTGTCTCTGTTTTAGTCATACAAAATCAGATCTTATTTCTTTACAAATAACACAAGCATTTTTGTTTTTAAATAAAAAAGATCGTTGTGGAAAAATTCATATTGATTTTTTTGGGGGTTAGGTAGCAAAGCAGGGTTTATTGAGTGATAGTGAGGCAAAGTTTACTTATTTATTTTAATAAATTTATTTTTTATTGGTGTTCAATCTACCAACATACAGAATAACACCCAGTGCTCATCCCGTCAAGTGCCCCCCTCAGTGCCCGTCACCCATTCAACCCCACCCCCCCCCCGCCCTCCTCCCCTTCCACCACCCCTAGTTCATTTCCCAGAGTTAGGAGTCTTTATGTTCTGTCTCCCATTCTGATATTTCCCACACATTTCTTCTCCTTTCCCTTATATTCCCTTTCACTATTATTTATTTTCCCCAAATGAATGAGAACATACACTGTTTGTCCTTCTCCGATTGACTTACTTCACTCAGCACAATACCCTCCAGTTCCATCCACGTTGAAGCAAATGGTGGGTATTTGTCATTTCTAATGGCTGAGGAATATTCCATTGTATACATAAACCACATCTTCTTTATCCATTCATCTGTCAATGGACACCAAGGCTCCTTCTACAGTTTGGCTATTGTGGACATGGCTGCTAGAAACATCGGGGTGCAGGTGCCCCGGCGTTTCATTGCATCTGTATCTTTGGGGTAAATCCCCAACAGTGCAATTGCTGGGTCGTAGGGCAGGTCTATTTTTAACTCTTTGAGGAACCTCCACACAGTTTTCCGGAGTGGCTGCACCAGTTCACATTCCCACCAACAGTGTAAGAGGGTTCCCTTTTCTCCGCATCCTCTCCAACATTTGTGGTTTCCTGCCTTGTTAATTTTCCCCATTCTCACTGGTGGGAGGTGGTATCTCATTGTGCTTTTGATTTGTATTTCCCTGATGGCAAGTGATGCAGAGCATTTTCTCATGTGCATGTTGGCCATGTCTGTGTCTTCTTCTGTGAGATTTCTGTTCATGTCTTTTGCCCATTTCATGATTGGATTGTTTGTTTCTTTGCTGTTGAGTTTAAGAAGTTCTTTATAGATATTAGAAACTAGCCCTTTATCTGATAGGTTATTTGCAAATATCTTCTCCCATTCTGTAGGTTGTCTTTTAGTTCTGTTGACTGTATCCTTTGCTGTGCAAAAGCTCTTATCTTGATGAAGTCCCAATAGTTCATTTTTGCTTTTGTTTCTTTTGCTTTCGTGGATGTATCTTGCAAGAAGTTACTGTGGCTGAGTTCAAAAAGGGTGTTGCCTGTGTTCTCCTCTAGGATTTTGATGGAATCTTGTCTCACATTTAGATCTTTCATCCATTTTGAGTTTATCTTTGTGTATGGTGAAAGAGAGTGGTCTAGTTTCATTCTTCTGCATGTGGATGTCCAGTTTTCCCAGCACCATTTATTGAAGAGACTGTCTTTCTTCCAGTGGATAGTCTTTCCTCCTTTATCGAATATTAGTTGACCATAAAGTTCAGGGTCCACTTCTGGGTTCTCTATTCTGTTCCATTGATCTATGTGTCTGTTTTTGTGCCAGTACCACACTGTCTTGATGACCACAGCTTTGTAGTACAACCTGAAATCTGGCATTGTGATGCCCCCAGATACGGTTTTCTTTTTTAAAATTCCCCTGGCTATTCGGGGTCTTTTCTGATTCCACACAAATCTTAAAATAATTTGTTCTAACTCTCTGAAGAAAGTCCATGGTATTTTGATAGGGATTGCATTGAACGTGTAAATTGCCCTGGGTAACATTGACATTTTCACAATATTAATTCTGCCAATCCATGAGCATGGGATATTTTTCCATCTCTTTGTGTCTTCCTCAATTTCTTTCAGAAGTGTTCTATAGTTTTTAGGGTATAGATCCTTTACCTCTTTGGTTAGGTTTATTCCTAGGTATCTTATGCTTTTGGGTGCAATTGTAAATGGGATTGACTCCTGAATTTCTCTTTCTTCAGTCTCATTGTTAGTGTATAGGAATGCCATTGATTTCTGGGCATTGATTTTGTATCCTGCCACGCTACCAAATTGCTGTATGAGTTCTAGCAATCTTGGGGTGGAGGCTTTTGGGTTTTCTATGTAGAGTATCATGTCATCGGCGAAGAGGGAGAGTTTGACTTCTTCTTTGCCAATTTGAATGCCTTTAATGTCTTTTTGTTGTCTGATTGCTGAGGCTAGGACTTCCAGTACTCTGTTGAATAGCAGAGGTGAGAGTGGACATCCCTGTCTTGTTCCTGATCTTAGGGGAAAGGCTCCCAGTGCTTCCCCATTGAGAATGATATTTGCTGTGGGCTTTTCGTAGATGGCTTTTAAGATGTCAAGGAATGTTCCCTCTATCCCTACGCTCTGAAGAGTTTTGGTCAGGAATGGATGCTGTATTTTGTCAAATGCTTTCTCTGCATCTAATGAGAGGATCATATGGTTCTTGGTTTTTCTCTTGCTGATATGATGAATCACATTGATTGTTTTACGAGTGTTGAACCAGCCTTGCGTCCCGGGGATAAATCTTACTTGGTCATGGTGAATAATTTTCTTAATGTGTTGTTGGATCCTATTGGCTAGTATCTTGTTGAGAATTTTTGCATCCATGTTCATCAGGGATATTGGTCTGTAATTCTCCATTTTGGTGGGGTCTTTGTCTGGTTTTGGAATTAAGGTGATGCTGGCCTCCTAGAACGAATTTGGAAGTACTCCATCTCTTTCTATCTTTCCAAACAGCTTTAGTAGAATAGGTATGATTTCTTCTTTTTTTTTTTTTTTTTTTTTTTTTTTTATAAATTAATTTTTATTGGTGTTCAATTTACCAACATACAGAATAACACCCAGTGCTCATCCCGTCAAGTGTCCCCCTCCGTGCCCGTCACCCATTCAACCCCCACCCCCCGCCCTCCTCCCCTTCCACCACCCCTAGTTCATTTCCCAGAGTTAGAAGTCTTTATGTTCTGTGTCCCTTTCTGATATCTCCCACACATTTCTTCTCCCTTCCCTTATATTCCCCTTCACTATTATTCATATTCCCCAAATGAAGTGAGAACATACACTGTTTGTCCTTCTCCGATTGACTTACTTCACTCAGCATAATACCCTCCAGTTCCATCCACGTTGAAGCAAATGGTGGGTATTTGTCGTTTCTAATGGCTGAGTAATATTCCATTGTATACATAAACCACATCTTCTTTATCCATTCATCTTTCGATGGGCACCGAGGCTCCTTCCACAGTTTGGCTATTGTGGACATGGCTGCTAGAAACATCGGGGTGCAGGTGCCCCGGCGTTTCATTGCATCTGAATCTTCGGGGTAAATCCCTAACAGTGCAATTGCTGGGTCGTAGGGCAGGTCTATTTTTAATTCTTTGAGGAACCTCCACACAGTTTTCCAGAGTGGCTGCACCAGTTCACATTCCCACCAACAGTGTAAGAGGGTTCCCTTTTCTCCGCATCCTCTCCAACATTTGTTGTTTCCTGCCTTGTTAATTTTCCCCATTCTCACTGGTGTGAGGTGGTATCTCATTGTGGTTTTGATTTGTATTTCCCTGATGGCAAGTGATGCAGAGCATTTTCTCATGTGCATGTTGGCCATGTCTATGTCTTCCTCTGTGAGATTTCTCTTCATGTCTTTTGCCCATTTCATGATTGGATTGTTTGTTTCTTTGGTGTTGAGTTTAATAAGTTCTTTATAGATTTTGGAAACTAGCCCTTTATCTGATATGTTATTTGCAAATATCTTCTCCCATTCTGTAGGTTGTCTTTGAGTTTTGTTGACTGTATCCTTTGCTGTGCAAAAGCTTCTTATCTTGATGAAGTCCCAATAGTTCATTTTTGCTTTTGTTTCTTTTGCTTTCGTGGATGTATCTTGCAAGAAGTTACTGTGGCCAAGTTCAAAAAGGGTGTTGCCTGTGTTCTCCTCTAGGATTTTGATGGAGTCTTGTCTCACATTTAAATCTTTCATCCATTTTGAGTTTATCTTTGTGTATGGTGCAAGAGAGTGGTCTAGTTTCATTCTTCTGCATGTGGATGACCAATTTTCCCAGCACCATTTATTGAAGAGACTGTCTTTCTTCCAGTGGATAGTCTTTCCTCCTTTGTCGAATATTAGTTGACCATAAAGTTCAGGGTCCATTTCTGGATTCTCTATTCTGTTCCATTGGTCTATGTGTCTGTTTTTGTGCCAGTACCACACTGTCTTGATGACCACAGCTTTGTAGTACAACCTGAAATCTGGCATTGTGATGCCCCCAGCTATGGTTTTCTTTTTTAAAATTCCCCTGGCTATTCGGGGTCTTTTCTGATTCCACACAAATCTTAAAATAATTTGTTCTAAGTCTCTGAAAAAAGTCCATGGTATTTTGATAGGGATTGCATTGAACGTGTAAATTGCCCTGGGTAGCATTGACATTTTCACAATATTAATTCTGCCAATCCATGAGCATGGAATATTTTTCCATCTCTTTGTGTCTTCCTCAATTTCTTTCAGAAGTGTTCTATAGTTTTTAGGGTATAGATCCTTTACCTCTTTGGTTAGGTTTATTCCTAGGTATCTTATGCTTTTGGGTGCAATTGTAAATGGGATTGACTCCTGAATTTCTCTTTCTTCAGTCTCATTGTTAGTGTATAGGAATGCCATTGATTTCTGGGCATTGATTTTGTATCCTGCCACGCTACCAAATTGCTGTATGAGTTCTAGCAATCTTGGGGTGGAGGCTTTTGGGTTTTCTATGTAGAGTATCATGTCATCGGCGAAGAGGGAGAGTTTGACTTCTTCTTTGCCAATTTGAATGCCTTTAATGTCTTTTTGTTGTCTGATTGCTGAGGCTAGGACTTCCAGTACTCTGTTGAATAGCAGAGGTGAGAGTGGACATCCCTGTCTTGTTCCTGATCTTAGGGGAAAGGCTCCCAGTGCTTCCCCATTGAGAATGATATTTGCTGTGGGCTTTTCGTAGATGGCTTTTAAGATGTCAAGGAATGTTCCCTCTATCCCTACGCTCTGAAGAGTTTTGGTCAGGAATGGATGCTGTATTTTGTCAAATGCTTTCTCTGCATCTAATGAGAGGATCATATGGTTCTTGGTTTTTCTCTTGCTGATATGATGAATCACATTGATTGTTTTACGAGTGTTGAACCAGCCTTGCGTCCCGGGGATAAATCCTACTTGGTCATGGTGAATAATTTTCTTAATGTGTTGTTGGATCCTATTGGCTAGTATCTTGTTGAGAATTTTTGCATCCATGTTCATCAGGGATATTGGTCTGTAATTCTCCATTTTGGTGGGGTCTTTGTCTGGTTTTGGAATTAAGGTGATGCTGGCCTCCTAGAACGAATTTGGAAGTACTCCATCTCTTTCTATCTTTCCAAACAGCTTTAGTAGAATAGGTATGATTTCTTCTTTAAACGTTTGATAGAATTCCCCTGGGAAGCCATCTGGCCCTGGACTTTTGTGTCTTGGGAGGTTTTTGATGACTGCTTCAATTTCCTCCTTGATTATTGGCCTGTTCAGGTTTTCTATTTCTTCCTGTTCCAGTTTTGGTAGTTTGTGGCTTTCCAGGAATGCGTCCATTTCTTCTAGATTGCCTAATTTATTGCCGTAGAGCTGTTCATAATATGTTTTTAAAATCGTTTGTATTTCCTTGGTGTTGGTAGGGATCTCTCCTTTCACATTCATGATTTTATTAATTTGAGTCTTCTCTCTCTTCTTTTTAATAAGGTTGCCTAATGGTTTATCTATCTTATTAATTCTTTCAAAGAACCAACTCCTGGTTCTGTTGATCTGTTCCACAGTTCTTCTGGTCTCGATTTCGTTGAGTTCTGCTCGAATCTTTATTAACTCTCTTCTTCTGCTGGGTGTAGGATCTATTTGCTGTTCTTTCTGTAGCTCCTTTATGTGTAAGGTTAGCTTTTGTATTTGAGTTCTTTCCAGTTTTTGAAAGGATGCTTGTATTGCGATGTATTTCCCCCTCAGGATTGCTTTTGCTGCATCCCAAAGATTTTGAACGGTTGTATCTTCATTCTCTTTAGTTTCCATGAATCTTTTAAATTCTTCCTTAATTTCCTGGTTGACCCTTTCATCTTTTAGCAGGATGGTCCTTAACCTCCACGTGTTTGAGGTCCTTCCAAACTTCTTCTTGTGATTTAGTTCTAATTTCAAGGCGTTATGGTCTGAGAATATGCAGGGGAGGATCCCAATCTTTTGGTATCCGTTCAGACCCGATTTGTGACCCAGTATGTGGTCTATTCTGTAGAAAGTTCCATGTGCACTTGAGAAGAATGTGTATTCCGTTGAGTTTGGATGTAAAGTTCTGTAGATGTCTGTGAAATCCATCTGGTCCAGTGTATCATTTAAAGCTCTCGTTTCTTTGGAGATGTTGTGCTTAGAAGACCTATCGAGTATAGAAAGAGCTAGATTGAAGTCACCAAGTATAAGTGTATTATTATCTAAGTATTTCTTCATTTTGGTTATTAATTGATTTATATATTTGGCAGCTCCCACATTCGGGGCATATATATTGAGAATTGTTAAGTCCTCTTGTTGGATAGATCCTTTAAGTATGAGATAGTGTCCCTTTTCATCTCTCACTACAGTCTTCGGGGTAAATTTTAGTTTATCTGATATAAGGATGGCTACCCCTGCTTTCTTTTGAGGACCATTTGAATGGTAAATGGTTCTCCAACCTTTTATTTTTAGGCTGTAGGTGTCCTTCTGTCTAAAATGAGTCTCTTGTAGACAGCAAATAGATGGGTCCTGCTTTTTTATCCAGTCTGAAACCCTGTGCCTTTTGAGGGGTCATTAAGCCCGTTCACGTTCAGAGTTACTATTGAAAGGTATGAGTTTAGTGTCATCATGATATCTATTTAGTCCTTGTTTTTGTGGATTGTTCCACTGGACTTCTTAAAGGGGAATTTTAAGAGTCCCCCTTAAAATTTCTTGCAGAGCTGGTTTGGAGGTCACATATTCTTTCAGTTCCTGCCTGTCTTGGAAGCTCTTTATCTCTCCTTCTATTCTGAATGAGAGTCTTGCTGGATAAAGTATTCTTGGTTGCATGTTCTTTTCATTTAGGACCCTGAATATATCCTGCCAGCCCTTTCTGGCCTGCCAGGTCTCTGTGGAGAGGTCTGCTCTTACCCTAATACTCCTCTCCATAAAAGTCAGGGATTTCTTGTCTCTTGCTCCTTTAAGGATCTTCTCTTTATCTTTGGAATTTGGAAGCTTCTCTATTAAATGTCGAGGTGTTGAACGGTTTTTATTGATTTTAGGGGGGGATCTCTCTATTTCCTGGATCTGAATGTCTGTTTCCCTTCCCAGATTAGGAAACTTTTCAGCTAGGATTTGTTCAAATACATATTCTGGCCCTCTGTCCCTTTCTGCGCCCTCGGGAACCCCAATTAAACGTAGGTTTTTCTTCCTCAGGCTGTCGTTTATGTCCCTTAATCTATCTTCATGGTCTTTTAATTGTTTGTGTCTTTTTTACCCAGTTTCCCTCTTTGCCATCAACTTGTCTTCTATGTCACTCACTCGTTCTTCCACCTCGTTAACCCTCATCATTAGGACTTCTAGTTTGGATTGCATCTCATTCAATTGATTTTTAATTTCTGCCTGATTGGATCTAAATTCTGCAGTCATGAAGTCCCTTGAGTCCTTTATGCTTTTTTCTAGAGCCACCAGTAGCTGTATAATAGTGCTTCTGAATTGACTTTCTGACATTGAATTGTAATCCAGATTTTGTAACTCTGTGGGAGAGAGGACTGTTTCTTTCTTTTGAGGTGAGGTTTTCCTTCTAGTCATTTTGCTCAGTGCAGAGTGGCCAAAAACAAGTTGTGTTGGGAAAAGGAGAAAAAGAGAGAGAAAGAAGGAAAGAAAAGAGAAAAAGAAAAAAGGAAGAAAAAAAGAAAAAATAAGAAAAAGAGGAAGAAAAAGAGAAAGAAAAAGAAAGAAAGGAAAAAAAAGGTGGGGGAAGCAAACAGAAATCAAAAAGAAAGAAAAAAACGGAAAGAAAAAACCACGGGGGAGTATCTTCTGATTATGTATACTTTAAGTTCCTTGACTTCCCCTGGAACTTGTTCGTCTAGCTGGTCTTCTGGGGGAGGTGCCTGTTGTGCTGATTTTCAGGTGTTAGCACTTGGGGGAGTTGCTCTGCCCCCTGCCAGGTGCAGGGCTCAGTGGGGTTTGTTTACCCCGTGAGGCCCCAGGAGGAACAACTGCAGTGGCGGCGGCCAGCTCTGGAGCCCTGGAGTCAGCTCCCGCAGTAACTCCGGAGCTCTCTGTCTGCAGGGCCTGGAGGCTCCGGGGTGGGGCCGCTGATCTGCTCAGCTCGGGGAAGGAGCGTCCTTGCTGTCCTGTGCCTTCCCGGCCTCTGCCTGTCCTGGGGGGAGGCCGGATCTTGGGCTGTGTCCCGGCGCCCAGTGCTCCCGGGGCCTGCGCTGTTGGATTTGCGCTCCGGCCGTACAGCCCCCTTTGTGGAGCCGCCACCGGAGCCCCTCCGAGCTGCATCCAGGTCCAGCTGTGCGGGCGCTGCAGCCCTTCAGGCAGCCCTTCAGGGAGTTAGGCGCACTCTCCCCGGGGCGCAGTTCCCCTGTTACTGTCCCAGGGAGCCTGAGGGCATCCCCGCCCTTCTGGGGTTCTGCTCCAACTCCCTGGGAGGCCTTTCTGCCCGGGAAGATTGGTGAAACTCCTGCTTCTCCGGGACGGAGCTCTCCTGTCCTGGGGACGCTCGCCCCGGCCTTAGCCCGGCTCCTTGCGCGGCCCTTCCCCCTTGGAGAGGCAAAGTTTATTGAGTGATAGTACAGAATGGCCAAAGAGGGAAGGGACTCGAGAGGGTTGCCTCATATTGAATTATTAAAATAAATTCAATCACTCTAGTTAATTATTAGCATATTATGTCCCAGTTGTGGAAATAACAGTTCTACTGTTTTCCTATTTACCAGTGGAGGGTAAAGATTACAGTGACTTGTTATATTTTATAGCTAGAGTGAATCTTTGAAGTAGAAATACTATCACTCAAATAATACGGAGGCATAAGTAATTGCCTTTCAGACACTAAATAATTGCTGTCTTTTAAATTCCTCCATTACTCTCTCTGTATCTCTCCTGTGGTACTGGGGGCATATTCCCTTGCATTGTTAGTGTCAACATACATTCCTTTTCCTGTTTGTGGTAGCAGGGGTGGGAAGGCTTCATTGTTGTGTGACCTGACTGCTTAGTAGGGTCCCTTGCACACCATGGGATGCTTCCGAAGATGAGCTCAGTGGGTCTCCCTGACTAATCTGACTTGCCTTTATGGCTTTGTCCCCTTCCACAGGCAGAGCCTCTGCTCAGGGAACATGGGAGTGAGCCAGCATCAAACCAGAGTTACTTCACACCCAGCAGCCTTCGATGAGACAAAATCACTATAGGTGTTTTTATAAAAGAAACTCAGGCTAGGGCATAAATGATCTGACATGTAAAGTTTAGTCAGTAAATATTATATTGAAATAAATCTTCATTCATGTTCTCAAACCTTGTTCCAAATAGTCTTCCCTTGTTGAGGGATACAGATTGCTTCTGAAAACCACGTCTCTATGTAGGGTTGCAGATTGCTAAGCTTTGTTAAGGATGTAACTAGATGTGCTGTTATATTTAACAGAGATGGAAATAAGTGAAATAAGTATTGAAATAAGTATTGATGCGAAGACGCACCTGAAAAAGAACAAAATGGCAATTTGCCTCTTGTTGCTGTAGAAAATGAATTTTGCAGGGGAGAAATGTGGGACTTGGGCCTAAGATTATTTGGCATTTTCAGGGTGGACTCATTGTGTGAGGCTGGCCTGTCTTCTGTCTGTGGCCTGGCAGAGAGCAGCAAGTAGTTTGCAGTGGAGAAGTCAGAGGAACTTTGGGACGTGCTAATTCAGTGAGGAAAGTAGGGACGTGTGGCCTACTTTGGAACATGGCCTGTTTGTTTCCTGGCCAGAAAGGAAAGCAGGTTAGTGTGTTCTTCATTAGCTCATCAGCTCACATGTGTTAGAGGAGACCGTTCTGACCAAGGCCTTGAACTGGTGGGGCTGAGGAAGTAGCTGGGGCATCCTGGAGGCCAGTTTCCAGAAAATCCAGGGAGTCTGCTGGCCTCCAGAGAGGTGAGTGCCAAGATGAGATTGAAAGAGCTGAAAAGAAGCTTTCTGAAGAAACTGGGGACATTTAGGATCAGCAAGAAATTTAAAGATTAGTGAGAATGGTACAATTGCATTTGTACATTTTTAAAGAAATTTTCTTTGTAATAATTTTGCTTGTATTTATAGTTTACATCTTATTTCCTTAGCAAATTATTTCCCAACTAGTATCCTAGGTATTAAATCACTTGGTTCTGTAAAGATGCATTATGGTATAAAAGCACATTTTATGCTCAAATAATTTTAGGAAATGAATGTAGAAATTAAGTTTTCTGTTCTTTAAAGCTAGGACTACTCATAACTTTTAATATGCTTACTTGAACTGGGAATGTCCAGGCAAGTAATTTATTTGAGGAGAATCTCATGGAGAAACCTGACTTGCTTTTATTGCTGTATCCTTCTATCATAAGGCGGGACCTCCCCTCAGTAAACGTGGGGGCATGGGAGTCAGCCAATGTCCAATGTAAGGCCAGTAACTTCAGATGGAGTTGGGTTCCATAGATAAAAAATGAAGAATGTAGGAAGAGTTTCTCACTTATTTGGTTATTTAACACATTGTTAATGGCACACACCTATAAATCTCTTGAAGAAGTACACAGTACTGTCTATGGAGTGCTTTGAATGGAAAGCTTTATTTTTTGTCTGTTTTCTTTTCAGTTGAAAGTTCACTTTATATCTCAGGCGAAATATATGTCATACAAAGGTACATTGTTTTCTGTCTACAACTTTGAGATTGCATACCTTGGAATTGAGTATATTCTGGATTTTAGAAAAGTATATTGTTGTATATTTTGAATTTTAAAAACTAGTGGGTTCTGACAGAGTACCCTGTAGTCAAAGGAATTCGTATTTCTGCATATTTACAAAGTAGAATTAACACTTTGAAAACTTCACTTTTGTTCGGGCCACATTTTGCCATCAAGTGTGTTTTATCTAGTTTGTGAAAAACTTTCAGTCTTCAGACCTTTCTGGATTATGGAACCCCAGGTAAAGGATCTAGACCTGTGCTCATAGCAGTTTAAATAGGCACCTCACTGACTTTCTCTCTCTAACTAGAGCTAAATTTATGGCCCACCTGTGAAGATGAATGAAAGTGTGAGATGTATATCTCTGTGCCCAATTTCCATTCTGACCTCATTTATTTTCCCACTTTCGTTTCATCATCTATTAATTATATGCTAATTAATATTGACTGGAATTTTTATTATCATTGCTAATCCTTTTGGGGAGGAACTTTTAGAGTATTTTTTAAAAAAGATTTATTTGACAGAGAAAGAGCGAGCAAGCAAGCACACATTGGTGGGGAGGGGCAGAGAGAGAGAGAGAGAAAGAGAGAGAGAAACTCAAGCAGACTCTGCTGAGCACAGAGCCCTACTTGGGGCTCAATCTCATGACCCTGAGATTAAGGCCTAAGCTGAAATCAAGAGTCGGACACTCAACCAACTGTGCCCCCCGGGTGCCCCTATTAGAGTATTAATAAAACAAATTTTGCAAAAGGTTATTTTTACCATCAAGCCACAGTATACCTGAATTGCAGTATTGAATTTGGAGGGGTATGTATATAAATGGAAAATAAACGTAAAAGCCCAAAGTCATACAGCTACAACATACCGCACAAACTTCATTGTGGGAAGCAGGTATCCGATTGTAATTCTTTTGAGGGTAGGAGATGGTGTTGTCTTCTTCCCGTGGTTTCTAGAATGGCACCGTATACTAAGAATTTATTGAGTGAATGCATGAATAATTGCTGGTGCTTTTAGTATACGTTGAGATCATGTATTTGCATATTTTACCATTTCATTCCTTTAAAGCATACGAATGTGAATTATATGCATATCTAACCTTCATTCACTGTTTGTTGCCTATTTGCTCTTATTTAAACATGAGATAAGAACTCACGAATGAACTTAAAGTGTTTAGAGATTGCATGTGTACACAGCACAGTTGAACCATTTTGGTCAACCTAAAGGAGATGGTGCTTTAAATCTCTGGTACTTTATTCTTTAAGCCTATAGGAGCTGAAATAATGAAAAGTGTCCCCTCCTCCCTCCATTAGTAATTTAAAAATAATAATGACACGGTTTCCTAGAATATAAGTTCCTTGAGAACTGGGATGTTTTATCAGTTTTATTCACTGATATATCAGCTTTGCCTGTCACATGATGGGCAATGAATAAATATTTGTTGAGTGAACGAACTGTCTTTTGGCTAAAACCCACTAACTGATACTCCCAGATGCCTCCTTGACAGTTTTAAACTGTCTTACCACACATGCTGATACATTGTAGGTTTCTTTTCTTTTTTTTTTTTTTTTTTTTTTTAAGATTTTAAAAATTATTTGACAAGCAGAGAGAGCTAAAGAGAGAACACAAGCAGGAGAAGTGACAGGCAGAGGGAGAGGAAGAAACAGGCTTCTTGAAGAGCAGGGTGCCTGATATGGGGCTCTATCCCCGGACCCTGGGATCATGACCTGAGCCTAAGGCAAATGCTTAACTGACTGAGCCACCTAGGTGCCCCCCAGGTCTCTTCATAATAATCTTTAATGATGTCTGATTCCTGACTTAATGGGCAGTAGTTTCCCTTTCCAAAACTTTGTGTTTCTTTTTCCTTTGGAAGCTAAAAGCATAAGTGGTCTTACAGATGACATCATTTTGGGAGTTTGTTTTTTTTTTTTTTTTTTTTTGTACTTATCCTTTTATTTTGAAACAATTGCAGATTCATGGGAAGTTGCAAAAAAATAACATAGAGGTCCCATGTCACCTTCACCAGCAATGGTACTCATTTCCCCCAGCAGTAACATTTTATACAACTATATAGTATGTGTTTTCCTTTTATCAAATCATTTTTGATGAACTCTTTCTAGCTGCCCTCGTCTTTCCATGCTCTCTTTCTTTACATCTTTTGTTTTATTGTAAACCTGACAAGGAAAGAATCAAGCTTCATTAAATTTGTCCCTTTAACGTTTACCATTGCTGAGTGGGTTTGAATCTCTGAGGTATTGCCCTCTAAATAAATGAGCTACTTCCGAATGGTGAATGGTAAGGTGTTAGGCTCTGAGATCCATTACTTGGCATTTCCATATCATTGTCTACAGGGCAGAAGTCATCATCGGCCTTTCAAAGATGCCTGACCCCTGCTATGGGCCCTGGGGATGCTTGCTTTCCCCGCCTGGCAGGGGACCTTCCTACCTCCCCAGGTCTCCCTGCTGACTGGATGATCCTCCTCATCCACCTCCCATTCCCCCATCTGCCCTATCCTCAGATCTGCCCATTACCCAGGCCACATTGGGATCCCAGGATTCTCCCGGGGCTGATGATGCTGCGCTTCTCAGTGGACCACTCTCCACCACCTTCTCTCACCTCCTTAATCCAACTCTTCTCACAGCCTCCTGACTGCCCATCTGTGGGAGCCCTACGTCGGAGGTCTGAGCCGCCTCTCGCCCTGGTCTATGCCTCTTCTCCTGCCCGTTCAGGAACCTTGTACTCTCATTGTTTCTTCTCCTCTCTACATCTCCAGCCTGTATCCCAGGGTTCATTGCCATCAGCATTTCTTAAGCTCGCGTGTGCATTTTTCCAGCCTCAAGACTTTTCCCTCCCTGCTTTTTCCCTCTGCAGCTACCACCCTTCCTCTGTGGACCTCTCTGGCACACTTCTGGAAACTGTGGTGTCCTGTGTACTCATTGTCTCTGCGTCTCACCTACTGCCTTGCCCCAGCTCTCTCCAGTGGTGCCTCTGCCCAGTGTCTCTGGCAGTTGCTTGGGTTACTGATGTTCGTCACTGGTGCACTAACTCCAGCCTCCTGTGTTTTTTTCC
This sequence comes from Nyctereutes procyonoides, assembly GCF_905146905.1. Lineage (NCBI taxonomy): Eukaryota > Metazoa > Chordata > Mammalia > Carnivora > Canidae > Nyctereutes > Nyctereutes procyonoides. The sequence continues at coordinate 5,227,718 of NW_026575033.1, read as the reverse complement.
TAAGCCACTCCTTTCTTCCCCTTATCCAGTGTCTACACTGCAGCCAAAAGTCTTTCAAAAACACAAATTTGACCTGTGACATCTTTGCTTAAAACTCCCCAGTGGCTTACCATGAGGCAGAGACTGAGGGTGGAGACCAGTGTCCCTGCTTGGCTCCGCCTGCCTCTCCTGCCTGGTGGAGCCCTGCTTTCCTGCCCTTGGCTCTTTCACCACTTGCCAAGGGCCCTCTTCTTTTCTGCCCTTCACACATGGGTTTCTTCCACATGGGGTGCTTCTTTCTCCCTGCAGCCGGTCCCTTGTCTCCTTAATGCCTGTTTGCTTTGCAAATTTCACACCTATGGCAGTTCCTCTGCTAAGCCTTTCTAGGTTATGGTTCTCATACCCACCTGCACTGCCTTTCCTTCTCAGAACTCATGATAGTTGCTAACTCTCTTTAATATTGTGCTTACATAGGTAGTGTCAGCCTATGAAGCTTTAGGGGCCAGGACCCTATCTGTTCACTAGCTTCTGTCCCTAATGCCTGATGCAGTGCTTGTCCACAGTACTTTTCATTGTTGGAAAAATGAGAAAATGCCATCCTTCCACATACTTCTTTTTCTATGAAAACAAAACTAGTACAGCTTCATGAAGCATAAAAAATCCAAGTATAGCACAATACCTGTTAGCTGAAGGTATAATGTAAAGTAAGGTTTAAAGAAATTGAACATTCTGATAGAGACTTTTGGCATATATGCCCTGACTAAATCTTGACTTTTTAAAGTATTGTCTGAGGACATTTTTATTTTATACAAGGTGGTCGCCCCTGGTGTGAGAAAGCTCCAAGCCTTCCACCTGTGCCAGAAACTATACTATACAACCTCCTTCAATTCACATCTTAACTCCTCAAAATTTTCTTTTTGTCCCATATCCCTTTCTTATACCGAAACAGGAAGAAGAGAATAGACTTTGTTGTTTGAGCCTTCATCACATCCTGCTGTAGTCTTTCACATAAGCCTTTTTAAAATGATCATTCTAGTGTTCATCTATTCCTTCTGGACATGTTTATTGAGTGTCTGCTGTGGGGTGGGCACTCTGAGGAGATACACACATGTAAATATGGCAGTGCCCAACCCCCTTCCAGCAGATAGCTCTCTGTGTCCATTCATTGGTTAATTTACACAATGGTAGTATTAGGAACCTAAATAGATTTCTTTGTAGAGGGGCTTTTAGCTTCATTTAGATTATCCATAGAGCTATATAAAGTGGTAACTGTCTTCAGTAAATATCAATAATAATTTTTAAAGTAGAGTAAGTTGACTAAAGTGCTTCCTTGACTACGTTTTCAGTTTATTTCTAAGCGAATATATGATGTTATGTGATTAGGCCTAATTAGTCTCAGAGAGGAAGCCTTAAACCAGATAGGGTCATTATACTGAGTTTCCAAGCTCTGCAGCTCTTTCAGGTTGGAAAATAAAAGGATGTGCAATTCATTATCATGGTTTTTTGTTAGGATATCAGTTCAGCTTTAATACTGGCTGACACCATGGATTATCATCTATTTCTTGACACTTGACTCCCTTATTCCTATCATCCATTATTATATGTACTTAAAAGTCATTGGGGTGCCTGGGAGGCTCAGTCAATTCAATGTCTGCCTCAGCTCAGGTCATGATCTCAGGGTGCTGCAGTCGAGTCCCACATTGGGCTCCCTGCTCAGCAGGGAGCGTGCTTCTTCCTCTGCCCCTCTCCCTGCTTGACACCCACAAGCTCATCCTCTCTCTCTCTCTCATAAAGAAATAAAGTCTTTAAAAAAAAGTCAACAGAGCACTTGAACAGGCTTTCACTGGTAACAAAGGAACAGAGAAGCATTCACTTTTTCTAAGGTTTTAAACAGATTCTTAAAGATCAATGCCAGTATCTCAGTTCCCTACAAGAACTGTGTTTTTCATGTATAAACCCTAATTTGACAATCACCGTGATTAAATTCTGTTACTTTTTCGTTTGATGTCGTTTTTAATTTTCCCACTTCATAAGCACACAGTGCAGTGACTTATGAAACAACTTACTTATGTTCTTTTGTTTTTCAAGTCACTGCCCAAAAGTATGGTGTCTCGGCTTTGTGAATCCAAAAAGGTGTGCGCTGCAGCTGATATGCAACTTCAGGTATGTATGTACCTTTGTTCTGAAGTTTTCAGAGTAATTATTCAAAATAAATATATAACTTTAAATTCTTGCCAGTGCTGCACATTTATTATAATAATTATGCTTCTAAGATCTCTTTCATCTTAGTTCAAAGAACTTGACCAAAACCGACTTGTTCAGTCCTCACACTGTCCTTGTGAAGTGGATGTTAAATAGGGTTATTTCCCATTTTTAGTTGGGAAAATCAAAGCTTGGGAAAGTCACATGACTTCTAAACCATACATTTCAACAATCATGTTATATTTTATGTCATTTTGTATCTTTTTAAAATTGTGTAGTTTTGATGTGAAGTTTAAACAGTAATGACTGTTAGTTTTAGATAATATTCAAAGCCAATTTTCTGGGTTTCCAGATACAGACTAGAAAAATCTTACGAACCATCTGTATGTCAGGTCTACATGATACCAGATGTTTCAGTTACTTGTAATTACTGAGACTGTTTATGGAATACTTACTCTTCATCAGGTCTTGAGAATTCTATAAACACAGCCTAAATACCCGTCTTTCATCTCAGGCAATATTCACTTTATAATGATCCAGCTACCTATTTAAAAGTGTGGGCATTATTTAATTGCTTTATGGTTTTGTAAAATTCAGCCTTTATGAACTCTGTTTATGTTGTATCTTAAAATATATATTTGAAGAAAATGTATATTACAGAAAAAAACTGTGGATTTATATTTGATTTATATTAATATCTGTGCATATCAATATAATTTTTAAAGTATTTCTGAATTACTTGAAAAAAATTTGCTTTACCTAGCAAAAGTCTTTTGATTTGATGGTATCTATAGTGGAAGTCCTACCTTTTAAAAGCCTGAGTTGTGGCTTTCTTTTTGAATATTTGTTGCAAAAATTTTCTTTTAAAATGGAAAAACCTACCTTTCTTTCTTTCCACTCTCCAAAAGAATAACCACCACCACCCCCTCCGAGAGAGAGAGGAAGAGAAAGGAGAGGGAGGCAAATTCTTGCCCAAAGAGCTCCCCATGCCAGCTTTCCTGTTCTATAATAGCCCCCTTGTACAGTGCACACAAATAAGAGTGGAAAGGAAATGAATTGTTCCAGGTTTCTAAAAGGGTTCTTAAAATTGCAAATTTTTTTTCTCTTGTGCATTGTTTGAAAAATAGGCTTCTGTTTTTCTGTGGCTCTAAAGGTTGTTGTTCCCAGACAGGCATGACTCCCTGGGTGGGCAAATAGGCTCATTGCTTTAGAATTGTTTGGTTTATCAGCAAATAAGCACGAAACATGCACATTTCATTTATTTTTCTCTGTTTTTATCATTAAAGTCATTCCATGTTTATGCCTTTGAAGGGCATAACTCTAGGAATGAAACTTTTGAATTCTGGTCTGTTTACAGATTGGCAATTAAAAAAAAAAAAAAAAAAACCAACCCCAAAAATAAAACCCCTTTGTTAAAGTTAGAATTTAAGTTTCAATTCCTAATAACCTATTCTGTTAGAATATAGACAAGATGTGGATGAGTAATTTTGGCTTCTCTGATTACTTTATGCATTGTTACTCATTACAGAATAAAGAATTGAAAGAGCTGTATTTAGCTATATGTTTAGATTACCAGTTAGAGTAAAACTATATTTAGGAAATGTCTATATTTTTCTCGGGAAGGTTTAAACTTGACTTATAATTTAGAACCATAATTCTATATCTAGATGAAGCCAAAAGCTAGAGGTCATTTGAATTTTTTCTTTTATCCAAACTAATCCTCAATTCTTTTAAGTCAACAGCTGCACATTCTCTACAAATTCCATTTTTAAATCAGAAAGATACATATCAGAAACATAATTGCATATCAGAATTTTTTCTTTAAAATAAAGCAGTTTTCTACTTCCTTGCTTCAGGTGAACTCCAAACAATGTTAATATTCAAGCCACATGGTCCAGTGAAAAAGCACTTTGTCTTTACTTTAAATTTGCTATGTAAAATCTAGTTTTCAGAACTTTGTAAGCAGCAAATTTCATGTTCAAACTAATGTTTATTCTTCTATCATATTTTAATGGCCTCTTCCTCTACTCAGAGGTGAGTGGTCCTTCTCTCTTGGTCACCTCTGTAAGGCAGAGTTGCGGGAGCACAGCAGCTGCTTCCTTGGTATCTCCCGACACCAGGTGTAGGGGCTGGGTTGGCTCCCCTAACTGGGCAACAGCTGCACCAGATTCTTTGTAACATCTGTACCCCCGTCAGACACAAGATTGCTATTCCTTTCTTCATCTCACCCCGACTATTTAATGTTCTGTCCCTTCTCCTCGCAAAACTGGGATTTGGGCCATTTCTTTGCTCTCATTTTAGAGAGAGCAGGATTCTATGATGAAACCAAACAGGATTTATTAGATCCAGAGTGTCACAAGTTGTGACTTTATTTTTTCATTGACCCACCTACATATGTTAAATATATCTATAGATATCTATGGGTCAAATTCCAGTTTTATGGTCACAAATTTATATTTAATACAACATAAAGAATACCTTATAGGTGTTGAATACCTTATAGATAAGTTCCAGTTTTTAAAAATATCCTTAATGATGAAAAGATTGAGAGCTTTCCTTTTCATTATTAACGTGGTCTTAAAGGTGGTACAAAATACATCCCAAGCCATATACACTTCTTTTTGTGAATGTTTTCAATAGGGTTATGTATAATTATTACTTTGACACACTTCTAACACCTTTGGCCCACAATGTCTGAGGTGTAAGGATGGACTGACACAACTGAGTGAATGTTTTCATCTACCTAGGTCTTTTACGCCACTCTGGATCAAATCTACCATGGGAAACACCCCTTGAGGACATCAACCACAGACATTCTCAGGGAAACACAGGAGAAATTTTATGGCTTACCATACGTTCCAAATACTGTGAGTCTTGCGTTTTGATTCTGTTGTGTGCCATTGAATGGTCCAGCTAGTGTCTCTGTCAGAGTGAGTAGGTTGTGGTCACCTTCCCCCTTGCAGAATTTGAATTCTGTACATTTATGTCAAGGTTTCCTATGAGGCAAATGCTAGAAATTACCTAGCTCATTTAGTATATCCAACCATCCATTTATATGTGTTCGTTTACTTCCCGCTAGATTCCTGGGAAGGAAGGGGTGGAAAAGGTTATTGGAGTTAGTCTGAATTCTTTGTTATTTTCCTATAGTGAGAAAAATGATTTCCTATATTTTCCTATAGTGAGAAAAATGGCTAGCAATATAAGATGAATATGATTATCAGCCTCACATTATTTTCACTGCAAAAGAAATTGATATTTATTGAGTACCTTATTTGTATCAGGGATTATAATAGAATTTTTGCATATCTTATCTCATTTAGTATGGCCTATCAGCACAGAAAGCAGGAATATTGTTACCACTCAATGAGTACTAAGTGCCACACTCCATCTAGCTGCTTTCCAAGAGAATTTCACTCTCAAATTTCACTCTCAAACCACCCTGTGAATTAGATGATATTCTCATATGTGGGGCTCATATTGAGGTTCATATGCATGACATGTCTTCTCTAAGATCATGTAGGTTGTGTTAGGATTCATGAAACCATGCTGTTCCATTGCTCCAAGGTTCCCGAAGGGAAACTGGGTGTGATGGAGAGAGTGGTGGCTGGTGCAGTTAGCAATGCATCTAGCCCTTATGTGATTCAGGACTCTCAGGTGCAACTGGTAGAAACCCAACTCATACTGCTTAGGCTAAAAAGAGAATTTATTGAGTCTCATAACTGAAAGGTGCAAGGGTATATCTGGTTTCAGGTAAACTGGATCTAGTTAGTTCTTGTAGAATACTGTTCAAAATGTATTTCTCGAGTCTGTCTTTTTTAGGATGCACTTTGTTCTCAGGCAGTCTACCCTGACTGAGTGGTGTAGTGGCTGCTGGTAGGGCCTGGCTTGATCCTTCCTGCTTAGCCAGTCTGATAGGAAGAGAGTGCTCTGTAAACTATAAAATGCTGAATAAATGTTATGGTATTGGGTAGCAGTATTTCTGGTTAGAGGCTCATCAGTAAATGCTAATTGTCCAGTGGATCTTCAGGTCCCAATACTCAAACATACATGGGAATAGTTCACACTTACCAGACAAGTAAAATAACTGTGTATTTTATCTTCATAATACTTCTTATCAATAGTTTTTGTTGTCTTAGAAGCTTAATCATCTCCATATATATAATGCTAGTCATACTACATACCTATTTTTTGACTTTATATGTAATTTATTGTTCTATGCTATGCATTATTGCACTCTGGATTATCTATTTTAGTGAAAATTTGTGGTAATGAGAATAAATTATAATAACAATGGCCTAGTTTTAATAGCTTTTTCCAGTTTACAGAACACTACATGATTCATGTGCTGTTATGCTTGTGTGTTTTTGTGCTCATTTTAGTCTTTGCTTAGTTTTAAGAATGGATGGTACTTAAACTCCATGTAATTATAACATGGCTGGAAAGTGATAAAGTTCCAGAAAGGCTAATAGTAGGAGGGACTGAGAAGCTTTCCTATGCAGTAGAACTTGAACTTGGCCAAGCTGCTTGCTACCCCTCCCCTTTATCTTAAGTCGTATAATGATGTAGCTCTACTTCTCCTTAGAAGAGAACTCAAACTTCCCTACCATCCAGGATTCTTCTGTGCAATAAATAAATATACAAAGATGAGGTAACAGTAGCAACTAAAATCTGAATCAACTATCAGTAAATTATTTTAATTTAAAAGGAAGGATGATGTTACTAAGCCCATTATCCTTGTCCTACTTCCTTTTGAGAAAATATAAAGATTTATTTCTTCACTAGGATTATCTCCCTTGTTCATTGTCAAAAGCCATAGCCCTTTGAGTACATTATTTTAAATGGTCTTTATAAGAAACATAGCTACATTTAGAGCATTTAGAGAAGAAAGACTCTTTTCAGACTTGTCTTCTCCCCCACCCCCAAAAAAGAGTTTGTTTAGGTTTTCATAAATATTCTATTCTTCCTACTTAGAAACATCTGCATTTCCTCATTCAGTTCATCATTAAGCTTGTAACAAACATTTCCATAAAAATAAAGCATAAAATGAGGATGCTCATTAGAATTCTACAGTGCAACATTCATCAGGGCAATAAGACAAGGAAGAGAAAAGATGTAAGCATTACAAAGGAAGTCCCAAAACTGTCATTATTTGTAGATGATTGATTGTTTGCTGAGAAAATCCAAAGTATGTATAGGGAAATTCTTGAAATCAATGAGAAGTAAGCAATTTCTCTAGATAAACAATATATAAAAATTTATATGCCATCTCTGTTTATCATCAACAAATCAAAAGCAATTTTAAAGATACCACTGTGGAAATAAAAAGTATGAGGTACCTACTAAAAAATCTAAAATATGAACAAATATTGTTAAGATGTCTGTACTACCCAAAGTAATCTATGGATTTAATGCAATCCCTATCAAAATACTACCAGCATTTTTCACAGAGCTAGAGAAAAACAATCCTAAAATTTGTAGGGAGCCACAAAAGACCCCAAATAGCCAAAGCAATTGTGAAAAAGAAAGCAAAACCTGAGGTATCACAATTCTGGACTTCAAGTTATATTACAAAGCTGTAGTCATGAAGACAGTAAGGTACTGGCACAAAACAGACACAGATCAGTGAGACAGAATAGAAAACCCAGAATTGCATCCACAACTCTGGCCAACTCATCTTCAGCAAAGCAGAAAAGAGTATTCAATCGGAAAAAGACAGTCTCTTCAACAAATGGTGTTGGGAAAACTGGACAGCAACATGCAAAAGAATGTAACTGGACCACCTTCTTAGACCATACACAAAGATACATTCAAAACGTTTGAAAGACCTGATTATGAGACAAGGAACCATCAAAATCCTAGTGGAGAATACAGGCAGTAACCTCTTTGACCTTGGCCATAGCAATTCTTACTAGACGCATCTCTGGAGGCAAGGGAAACAAAAATAAACTATTGGGATTTCATCAAAATAAAAAGCTACTGCATGAAGGAAACAGTCAACAAAACTTTGGAAGGCAGCCTATGGAATGGAAGAAAATAATTGCAAATGACATATCTGATAAAAAGTTTAATATCCAAAATGTATAAAGAACTTATAAGACTGAACACCCAAAAAAATGAATAATCCAGTTTAAAAAATGGGCAGAAGACATCAATAGACATTTTGCAAAGAAGACATCCAGATGACAGACATGGAAAGGTTCTTAACATCACTCATCATCAGGGAAATTCAAATCAAAATTACAATGAGATATGACCTGCAAGGTGGTATCCCATTTAGTCAGAATGGCTAAAATGAACAACGCAGGAAACAACAGGTGTTGGTGAGGATGCAGAGAAAGGGGAACCCTCGTGCACTTTTGGTGGGAATATGCACTGGTACAGCCACTGTGGAAAACACTGTGGAGTTTCCTCAAAAAGGTAAATATAGAACTACCCCACAATCCAGCAGTTACACTACTAAGTATTTACCAAAAGGAAAGAAAAGTACTGATTTGAAGGGGTATATGCACCCCTGTGTTCATAGCAGCATTATCAACAATAGCATGGAAGGGGCAAATGTCCATCAACTGATAAATGGATAAAGAAGCATGGAATATATACACAATGGAATATTACTCAGCTGTCAAGAAGAATGAAATCTTGCCATTTGCAATGACATGCATAGAGCTGGAGAATATTATGCTAAGTGAAATAAATCAGAGAAAAATATCATATGATGTTACTCATATGTAGAATTTAAGAAACAATACAGTTGAATATGGGGGACGGGAAGAGGCAAACCAGGAAACAGACTCTTGGCTGTTTATCTCTTAGTTATCTGGAATAAACTGAAGATTACTGGAGGAGAGGTGGGTGGGGGGAATGGGTTAAATAGGTGATGGGGATTAAGAAGTGCACTTGGTTGCAATGAGCACTGGGTGTTGTATGGAAGTGTTGAATCTCTATGTTGTACACCTGAAACTAATATTACACTATATGTTAACTAACTGGAATTTAAATAAAAACTTGAAAAAAAATCTAAAATAAAAAGTATATTATCTTTATTTTCAAAATGCTAAGTAAATGAGGACCTGAACCAAATTTATAGATAAGATTTAATGCCAAAAACATTAATTTTTTTCTCTAATTAATGTATTATTTTCCAATTAATTTAATGTTATTCTATTGGTTTGTTTGTTTATTTGAGCGTATACTGTTTTATATGGAAGGGCAATGGCCTGATAATAGCCAGGGAAATTTTGAAGAATAGCAGCAAGTTGATAGGCTTCCTCACTTGGGATTAGTGTCCAAATAAAGCAGTGGGAACTGAGGCAGGGTAACACTGATGTGGAAGGGACAAGTAGAAGAGTAGAACAGAGCCAAGCGCCCAAATGCTACTTTAACACGTTTGGACTACTGAGCCTAAGCTGGTGGCCATATAGGTCTGTGGGCCAAGGAGGGACTAGTCTTTTTAGAAGATGGTGCTGTAAAGATTAATCATCCATATGGATAAGACGAAACTTCTATCTCGGTCTCATTCTGCACACAAATATAAAGTGAGTTGAAAACCCAAATGTGAGAAGTAAAGCTTTACATTTTTAGAAGATGATACAAAAGAATGTCTTTCTGATTGTCCCCCTCCCATTTTTTTTTACTTGCCCAGACTATCTTAAATCTTATTTACAGTATCAAAGGTGATAACCATAAGACTGATAAGTTGAACTGTATGAAAATTTGCATCTTCTGTGTATCAAAAGAAATGTAAAAAATGGTGAAAGGAAAACCACAGATTGAAAGTAGATATTTTCAACACCTATAACTAGGATATTTTCTTTTATTTAGTTAGTTATTTACTTTTATTATGGCAAAAAAAAAACATAAAACGTATCATGTTGGAAGAGAAGTATTTTTGAAGTACTTTGAGCGAAAAGCATAGATGTACAGGGAGCCATATAAAGTGACTTCCACATTCATCAGTAACTGATAATTCAGACCACCTTAGGATAGCATCTTAGTCTCACCAGTTTGACAAAAAAAAAAAAAGAAAAGAAAGAAAGAAAGAAAGAAAGAAAGAAAGAAAGAAAGAAAGAAAGAAAGAGAAAGAAAGAAGAAAAAGAAAGAAAGAAAAAAAAAAGACAATTGACAGTACTCAGTGACTCAGTGTTGACAAGGGTTTGGAGTCACAAGCACTCTTACCTGTGCTGGTAGGAGTGCACACTTGGTGTGGCCACTTTGGAAAACGGGCATTACTGTTAAAGCTGAAGATGGACATTCCCTATGACACCGCAGTACAGCTTATATATCCAACCTAGACAAAGTGTTGTTTCGTGAAGAATAGGAAGGTTTATAATGGCACTGTTTGTATGTGGAAAAAGAAGACTCTGGAAAGAACCCAAGTGACTGTCAGTGGAAAAATGGGTAAATAATTTGTGTCATATTCATTGACTAGAGTACTATTCAGTGGAAATTGAGGGACACAAATAATAAACAGGCACAGTGTCAAGTAAAAAAATGAGTTTCAGAAGAATTAAACTGTATACATTTATTAAAAAGTTCAAAATCATGCAAAACTAAGCAGTTCGTTATAGGTAAATACGTAAGCAGTAAACCTATAAGAAGTAAGGGAATAGTAAGCATAAAATTCAGATGGTCCTTACCTCTGGAGCAAGGAATGGGATCATAGGAGTTTTAGAAATGTCTTATTTCGGGATCCCTGGGTGGCGCAGCGGTTTGGCGCCTGCCTTTGGCCCAGGGCGCGATCCTGGAGACCCGGGATCGAGTCCCACGTCGGGCTCCCGGTGTATAGAGCCTGCTTCTCCCTCTGCCTGTGTCTCTGCCTCTCTCTCTCTCACTGTGTGCCTATCATAAATAAAAAAAAAAAAAAGAAATGTCTTATTTCTTAAACCGATTAGTGGGCATAACATTGATGTTTCATCATTCTCTCCACCTTAATAGTATATAAAAATGGTAGGAAATTAGTATGTAGAAAATATTTTTAACTGTTAAGAGGTTATTTTGACTGTAACATATGTGGTAAAGGATTGATTTAGGGAGACCAGTTGGGAAGTTATTCAGGCGCCAGATAGAGTTGGTGCCTTGGACTAGGAGAGTGGCCATGGAAAAGCTAATATTGAAGGGGGTAGGAGAACAGAAAATAGGCGGAATCCAGAAGGCAGGTGGTCGGCTAGACGTGGAGGTGGAGGTTATGAGAATGATTGCAGGTCTATCATGAATATCAACTGGGGAGGAGGACTTCAGAGCATCCTGCCATGCAAGCTGGAAGAGTGACAGTTTTCCTATAAACTTATCTCCAGAAAGTGTTTCTCTCAAATGAATCCTTTTATTCTCTCAAATGAAACCATGTGAAGAAGAGAAAATAAACAACCTACAGAGTATTCATAATATTGATAAAAGCCTGCACAAGTTACATGTATGTAATATGGTCTAAACTTTTAGATGGTGATTATATATATATCTATATTAATTTCTCTTCTAGTGCATTAATAGCTCGTCTTGGGAATAAAGTATCCCATCAGTTATGTTTGAGAATACTCATTTAAATGATGTTAAATGGGCTTCTCAGGATCTGAAATGTCTCCAAATGAACATTGAGTCTCTCGTGCTGTGTTCCCAAGCTTGTTGACCATGAAAGTCTTCCTGATTCATTTCTAGGCATTAGCCTCATGTAGGTCATATTTTAGCAAACTCCACACTTATGTTATGCAACTGTTTAACAAGGGCAGCTCCATTAATATTCTGTAATAAATAATGGGTGCTTATTTTTCAAGTGAATAAATAGCCTTATTATGTCAGCAATTTGTTAATATTTATGAGAGAGCTAAAAGTACTCTGTATGATATATGAACGAACAGATTTAATTTGTAATTGTCTTGCTATTCTAACAGTAGTTTGTTAGGAACCCAAAAAGCTCTTGCTCCGTTGTAGAGGGCAACTTTACAGCATATACCAATAGGCTTGTCTTCTTCTATTATCACTTTTATTCTATTCGGAGCATAATGTTTTGTTTTTATATTAATGACCATCTCTTCTCAGAATATTTTGTTTCTAAATGATTGTGTATTTGCCCCATTATTAATTCAGAGAGTTAGAAAATGCTGAATTTTTCATTTTTATAGTATTTCAGGTTTATATTTTACACTGTCACTTGCTCTCTGGAGCAGTTGACAGTCATGTCTGGGAGAGTATGGGGCGAAACCTTTCTCTAGCCTTATGACCCTTCAGTTCTATCCTTGTGAATATTTTTCAAATTCAAAGCATGAACAACTGGCTCTGCTGATAGACTGCAGTTTTCCAAGATTTGCTAGTGACTCATTTGTATCTCACCGTTTGGATTAACTTGTAGATTTGTGGTTTGGTAAAGTTGCATCTTACATGCAGCTATCCCAGGAGTAACAGTATTCTCTGAATAAATGTTGTTGCCAGTCAGACCTTCTTGGTCCTTTTTACCCACTTCAGGTTGAAAACAGTGATGTGGGGGCGCCTGGGTGGCTCAGTTGATTAAGCATCTGACTCTTGGTTTTGGCTCAGGTCATGATCTCATAGGTCCCGGGATTGCGCCCGTCATCTGGCTCCCCAATAAGTCAGCTTGAAGAGTCTCTCCCTTTGCCTCTCTCCCACTCATGTGCAAGTGCGTTCGCTCACTCTCTCTCTCAAATAAATAAATCTTAAAAAAAAAGGAAAAAAGAAACCAGTGATGTGTACAGAACAAGAAAGTCCCAAGCACCTGTCTTTGTTTCATGAAAATATAATAATATATCTGAGAAGAGTGTCTTTCTTGTCCATTTTAACTTAAAATTTATTGTCTTGATTGAAGCTAAAATAAAAGAATTATTTTAGGAAAGCTCTTACTGGGATTGAACGACATGTTCATATCTGGACATTATTCCTGTTAGAACAAGCACCAATAATGCAAAAAGAAGGCATGTTTCTTGTAAATATTATTCCTTCCAGATTTAAAAGCTCCAATTTTTTAAATCCAGTGACAAACATATTATGGCAGTTCAGTGTTACACTAAGTAAAAGTGGCACACCAGTTGTAGTTTACTTGAGCTGGGGAGATGGGAATTTGTATGATCTGTACACATTGCTTGCCTGTACATCTCATTGTGACCTGCAGGCTTCTTGGGGAACATACCTGATTGGCTTCCACCTGCTCAAGGCACATCATTTCAAAAAGGCTTCTGCCACGGGAGACTGATTTCTATTGAGACTTATTTCTATGATGTCTAATCACATGGAAGAGATATATATAATTCACATTCAGTGTAATTATCTATAGTATTTCTCCATATTAGAACAGCTGAAAGTTGTGCTAGTCAGACATATCAAAAAGCAAGCACCCTTTTGTTATTTGGTATAAATAAAACCATTTCCAAATTCTAATTTATATATTTGTACATTCATTCAATTATATTACTTATATTATTATAAGTAACACTTGTAAATTATTTTTAACAGTTGATATATTTAAAATATGTTATTCTTATTAAGTACCTGCTATATGCCATACACTAGGAAATGGGGATATAATATAGCATGGATGAAACAGACCAAAATTCTTCCCTCATGAAGCCTGTATTAGCAATGGCTTGTTGGAGGGTATGCATACATAATTATTATTATGTCTGGCTAGCTGCCAAACATTTCATTATTAAGCAAAATATTCTTTGAGCCCTTCAGATTGCTTTGTGAGCAGATGGACTGAATATAAAAGATTGAGACCTTTCAAAGCATAAAACAGCTAATACAAATGATATTTTGAGACCCTGTTTTTTATTTTCAAAGGGGGGTGCTTTTTACCTGAAATATTCATAAGAAAAAGAGAGACCTTTGGTTTTTCATTGGGTTCCTACATTCTTCCTCATTCTTGCTGATGTGGTGACTCGGCATCAGTAAGAATTTGTGTGGATGTAGCCCTGCTCAGACACCTGGAGGCTAAGCAAAGATTAACGGGTGGCTAGGAGGAACAGAGGAGCAGTTTAGGGGCTCGGGTGGGCCATCAGACAGATCTGGGTATGTGGTGTTTGATAGGTTGGGAGAGGAGAGAAGAGAAGGAGGAATGAGGAATGATGTGAAGGAGGCCATCTGAGGGGCTGGGGGACCAGGATGACATTCAGTGGAATATGGACTACAGGAGGGGTCACTGCTTAATTGCATGAGGGATGCAAAGATGTTGAGTACAGTTTGAAGTGACAGTGGAATATCCAAGTAGAGATGCCTCTGAGCAGCAGTTGGATCAATGGGCCTGAAGCCCAGAAAACAGATCAAGGTGGGAGCTATATAGATTTGAAAGACCTTCACCTCAGAGAGATAGAGAGAGAGAGAGAGAACTATAAGCTATGGTCACAGACAGCACTGAGCCAAGAGAATTTACTAAGAAGGGAAATTTAGAAGATGACTCAGGGGAATATTTAAGCAGTGGACACACAGTGGATCAGCCAGTGTGGTTGGAGAGGATCTAATAGGAACAGTTTTTTTTTCCAAGTACCAGCAAAACCCAAAGTTTTAAAATACTGTTTTCTGTTTCTGCTACTACAATTACAACAATATAATGCCCTGCTCTTTTCTGTTATTTCAGGGTTACCTTGACTGTATAGTAGCTTGGAACATTGTTTATAGAACATTTATTTTGGATGTGTGTTCTGAGTTCCAAATAACAGACTAATAAATGAACTTTCAGCATAAGATTTATGTGTAATTTGAGGGCTTCCCATCTTGAAATTGCTCAATTTTTAGAGCTGTTTCTTAAGCTGACATTGGTGTGTCATGATAATACGTGCAAAGGAAAGTAACCTCTAATTTGCCAGTCGGGAAATAGGAGTGCAACCAGTGGTAAACCCAGTTGTTTATATAGTGTGCTCATCCCAGATTAACTTTCAAACAGACCTCTTAACCATGTGGAAGGCTGTAAATAGGGAGATGAAATCAATGTAATGGAAGAGTGCAGAGAGCTTTTGAAAGAGCTTTTACCAAATTTATTTTACTGTATAGAGTTTTGTATTATTTTCCTTTAAGTCTCGAAAAAAACCAAAAACACTCATTATGAGAACATGGCCTTGCTATACATGGCTTGGATGTGAAAATTTTGATTTATTGCTCTTAGGGTTTATTTTCTTTCCTCCTTGATAAGCCAATTATGAAGGGCTACTTTCTTACAAATATATAAGTTGAGTGTATCAGGATATTTGTATAGAAATCCATGTCGATACCTGATATATGTGCATTCAGATATAAAAATTATGTTTTAAAAGTTTTAAGTTTAGATTTCAAAGATTTTCATAAAATAATTCATAACTTTAAAATTATATTACAGGTTATTGATCTTATATAAAATCAAATATTGATGATTTTATATTAAAAGCTTTAATTTTAGAAAAACAAGTAAATCATGAGGATAAATAATTAGCTCTTAAATGATTTCTGTGATCTAGATTAAAATAGCAATCAGATTTTTTCCAATTATTTTTAAAGTAAGCCTCATAAGAGAAACTGATTACATGAGAGTCGTTATATAGAAATCTGAGGTCTGCTTTTGACCTTTACTATTCTTAACCTCACTTGCTCAGATGTTGGTGTAAAGCATGACATAAAGGTCTTTCCTTTTCATGTGAAAAAGATAAATGCTATCTATTACATGATAGATCTAGAACCCCTGGATGGTTAAAAGTTCACCATTCTGTCTCCAGAGAACTCAACCTAAATCACGTAATAAAAATCTTCATTCCTCCTATTTCGTTTATTTATTTTTTCCTTCCTGGGGAAGAAGTTCCATTTCCCTTCTGTTCTTCTGTGCTAGCTCTTGTACAAATGGAAAAACTCTTCCGTGAAAGTGAAGGTGCTGCCCACGTTGCACGAATTTGGAGTATTTGGTGTTGCTAAGCAAATGTTAGATTAAACAAAACAATATTTATTTTTTGCTTTCTCTTAAATACAAAGACCATATGGTGCATATCGAAAAAAACCCTAAGTAGTTAATTGCATGTTAAATTCCTTTCCTCTTTGGCTGAATAAACAACTGAGAAAATATTTACCTTCTCTGTCATGCTAGATTTATTTACGACTTTGTAACTAAAACACAGAAGTGTTATAAATTGAAACTTTAATCTCATGATTGACTCATTTTCTAAAAATTTGTATGGTTTCAGTTTGTGGGACAGCTGCAACTCTAGATTTCACTGATTTAAAACAGGAGGAAATTATAGGACTTCCCTGGGTTGTTTTTATAATAGAGTCTTTCAAGCCAAGTCACCGGCTTTCATTTTTGTCTTGGTTTTCATGAACAGACCTATACTTTTTTTTTTCCTGCATATTTACATAGGCTAAATATAATGAAATAAAAATCCAGGATATTAAGTTTTTCCTATACCAGGTAAACTGTGTATTTTAAATGATGATGTGTGTATTTTAGATTTTAGGCAGTTTACATTTCAGGAAGCTTTTTTCTCTGGTGATTCTCTAAGGTGAATCGAGTTCTCATCCACAGTGAATACAAGCTGTGAGCAGGACGCAGAGACCTTGCTATTCTTCATGAGTGACAGTACCCAGAGGGGTGGTTACAGTGTCTTTTCATCTCTATGCCTTGTGACCAACAGGGAGGCCAAGGGCAACATTAGTAATGTAAGGAAGCCACCCGCTGAGTGACATTAATTTTACATTTTAATTATATTTTGAGTAAGAATATATGTACATGCCCAAAAATCATTAAGATGTAAGAGGGTCCCAGTGTAACATCTCTGCTATACTCTGGCCCCCTGGCCCTCGGCCCCTCTCTATAGGTGTTAACTGTGGTTTCTCACATACTGCCTGAAGTTGGAATCACTTGTCTTAGATGTAAAGGTATATCAAATCTGCTTCCTGACTGCTCTTCCTACCTTCTCTTCCCAGGTAAGCTGACTCTACACTGAGCAGTTATAATTCTCTTAACGAGTATCCCCTTACCTACTTTCCCACTCTCATATCCACACAGGTATCAGTGAGATCTTTTCTGAATACACATTTGATTATGACACCCCTCCCTTAAAAGCCTTCAGTTCCTTCTGTCACTCTTAAGCTAAAGGCCAAAGACCTTTGCTGCCCATGGGTTCTTGTGTGGTTGGGTCACTCCAGCTTTGTCCAGCTGAACACACTCACCTTTTCTTTGTTGCTAGTTCTTGGCACTTACTTCCCTCTGCCTGGAGCAGGCTCTTCTTCCTTCTCACTTTACCTCTACTGGAAATGTCACTCCCCTGGGCCGAGCCAGTTCCTCTGTTGTACACTTCCACAGAACCAGAGTCTTTCCCTTCCTATCAGTCATCTTACTTCTTAATTTCTTGATGTCATTTGATTAATTTCTGTCTTCCCAATGGGAGTAAAATTCTCACAGCAGCAGGGCCCATTTCTGATTTGTTCATTATTTCTTCGGGTTACTTATGCATGGTAGGTGCCCAAAAAATATTTATAGATGGGTTTTTTTTTAACCTTTTTACTGAGGCATAACTTCCATGATACACACAAATCTTAATATACAGCTCCATGAAATTGTATATATGTCCATGCCTGTGTAACTGCTACTCAGATCAAGATATACACCATTTCTAATACCTCAGGAGGCCCCTGCAACCTGTCAGTCAATATACCTTATCCACAAGGTAACCACTAGTTTTGCCCTTTTCTGACCTCATCTAAGTGCCATCATATGGTATGTACTCTTTTGAATCTCACTTCTTCCATACAGCATTATGTCTGTGAGAGCCCATCCATCTTGTGTATGTTTCAGCAATTCATCTTTTCCACTGCTTTGAAGTATTCCATTTTTAATATACTATAGCTTCTGTATTCCACTATTGACAGACATTTGCACTCTTTCCTTTTGGGGTTAAGGTGAATAATGTTCTATGTCTTCTGGTGGATATAAGCATTTATTTCTGTTGAGTATACAGCCAGGAGTAATACGGGATAGACTTTAGTTTTATTGCAGCTCTTGCCATACTGTTTTTCAAAATAGTTCTCCTGAGTTTACATACCAACAGGCAATGTTTAGGTGTAACATTTGCTTCATATCCTGTCCAATACTTGATATTGTCAGTCCTTATAACTTTAGACATTCTGAGAGTATGGAGCCATATCTCATTGTGGTTTTAATTTGTACTTCTCTCATGACTAATAATACTGGGCACTTTTTCATATGTTTATAGGCCACTTGAATGTTTTCTTTGTATAAGGATTTTGGCTCTAATGAGGACGAAATAGGAAGCCATCTGAGGGTTTCAGATGTAGGGGGCAGACAGAATTTGTAGTATAAGAGAGGGAAAAGAGTCAAGGGTTTTGGCCGCAGCTGCCAAAAGGATAGCATTGCCATTAACATGGAGAAGACTGTGGGAAGACTAGGTCCCTGGGGCAGTCAGGAAATCAGTTTTAGAAATAATAAATGTGAGATACCACTACTCAGACAAGAAGACATGTCTTGTAGACAGGTGGATATGCAAATCCAAAGTTCAGAGGAGCAGTCTCTGCTGGAGATTGGGATTTGCAGCTACCCACACATAGATTGTATCAAAGCCAAGAGACTGGGGAGGTCACCCTATAGCGTGAGTATAAATGGAAAAAGTTATGAATAAAGATGAACCTGGGGCCATCATTTAGAGGGCTGGAAAATGAGGAAGAACCAACAAAGGAGAATGGGAGAAAGAAACCAATGGGGTAGGAGGGAAAAATAAGAAAGCACGCTGACCTGGAAACTGATGGTCTCACTTGGAGCCTCTGGCAGTTGGATGGGGAAAGCTCAAAATTGATCATACTGAAACAATTGGGAATTGAAGATCAGGGTGTGGAAAATGAGACATGTATTCACATTAGTTTGCAAAATGGAAGGACGGTTTTCTGTTTATTTGTTCCTGATATTTTCAGTAGTGGCAGAGGCCAGGATGACCATTCAGTTTTGTATTGAAGTTAAGAAGCTTTCCAAACTTTGGGAATAAGTTATAGGGACAGAATAAAATGAAGATTCGTGTACGTATTGTCTAGCTTTATACTTACTGTCATGAAATAAACTCCAAATGTAGCAAACACTTAAATAGAAAAAAATGCCATTAAAAAAAATTTCCTGTTTCATTTAGAAAAGGGCAGGAGGTTAGAAATAGAAGAAGTCACAAATGGGAATACAAATGAATAGATTTAATCACAAAATTTGAATTTCTCACAGAAAACATGAATAAGATACACAGATAAGCATACTGGTTTTCAAAAATTATAGCATTTATGACAAATGGTTTACATTGTTGCTGCATAAAGAGTGCATACAAATACAAAAAAAAGGGCAAAGGAATAACAACAATAAAGTCTGAAAACACACCCAAAGTAAAATGGACAAAGAGCATTAAAGGCAGTCATAAAAGAGGACAATGCACATGATTAATATATAGGAAAAATGGTTTGCCTTTCCTAGCATGCAAAAATATACAAGTGGAGATAGCAGCAAAATGATACATTCGTTTGTCATATGACTATATTTTATTAAAAGACAACCCACTAGTGACCATATTGATACACTGATGTATATATTATTTTATTTGTTCATAGGGGAGAGAAATTGGTTTGGCGGGAGAGATCAAAAACATGAAGAGCTTACATACCTCTTAAGTCAGTAATGTAACATGGAGAAATTTATTCTAAAGGTATACATATATTTGATGATCACCACATTTACCCAAAATTAGAGAGAGTCTAACATTGAAGGAACAGTTAATCCAACAATGTTGTGCCCAGTGCTTATCATCAGGCCTGTTCACTAACACTCCACTACTGTCTCTGACATGTGGTAGAAGTGCATGTTCTTGCTCCATGCAGTTTATTGTCACGTGACTTGACTCAGCCAAGTCATGGAGCAGAAGTGATGGTTCTCATTGCTGGGCCGCAGCCTCTATGGGCCACTCTGCGCTTGTGTGTATTTCCTTCCCGTTGGCCCAGCAACCAACCACCCTCTAGGTGGTGGAGACCCTGAAAGTGTAGATATCTTCATGCCACTGACATGAGAAGAGTCTGTTGACCTGAGAGAGAGGTGTCATCTGCTCAGGGAATGAATCTTTGCTTCTTGAAGCCACTGAGATGTTAGGATTCATGTTATTGTAATCGTAGCTTAGTATATCCTGACTCATGTAGCCCATACGATGAAGTAATACATACCCATTAATGTTTATAAATAATTCTTAAAATCAGTTTAGTGAAAAACCTATAATGAAATTGTAGATAGCGTGACTTTGTCTTTTGAAAACAGACTGAAGAGAGCTTTCACATTAACAAATGTTTATCACAATCATGGATTAGGGTGAGTTCCATTTTCTCTTCTAAAGATTTGGGTCGTTTTTTTTTTTTTTTTGAGGGGGAAGGCAAGGCTCTCCCACCAAGTACAGAGGCTTGATCCCACAATTCATAAGATCACTGCCCAAGCTGAAACCAAGAGTCGGAGGCTCAACTGACTGAGCCATCCAGGTGCTCTCATTTTCTTTTTTATATTTTTTATTCCAGTTTTTCTATAATGAGCACATATTCCTTGTAAAATTGGAAGGGCAGACATGCATACAAACACACATAACTTCGGTTGGCTTTCAGTGACACAGGCATTCAGTTCTTTCTGTGCCATTAAAGATGGCAAAGGTCATTGAAATGACCATGGTCGCGTGGCTCTTCTAGTCCTGGGAGCCCAACTGAGATGAAGGAGCGGGGCTCAGCTTAGATTAGCTTCAGAGTAGAAGCTCTCCCTCCCCTTGGATATAAAATGCCCTGCCACAGAGCATAAATACTTTCCCTCTCTTCTTTAAGTGATCTTGGAGGTTGAGAATGCAAGCTCTCTGGCCTTGTAAGAGGTACATCCTCAAAGAGATGGCTTTGGAAGTGCCACCCAGTTTCCTCACAACACTGAGTAGTTTCTCATCACCCAGCACTATGCACACGTACTGGGATAGAGGACATAGAGCAGAGAGAAAGTGTGTTTCTCACTTGGAAAAAACTTACACATATGTTAATAGATGAAAATGAATGGCTTTCTTTGAAACTGAGTATGTAATGTGATTCTCTTATTTTCGCAAATCACCTTGAAGTCTCAGATGTCTTTACTGGGATTAAACTCAATCCTCTATGAAATGCAGTTTAGACTTCGTTCATTTGTGTTCTATCAAAAATTTTCCAAGGACCTCTCTATTCCTGGGTGCCAGGCACAATAAGTTGATGCTACGTGTGCAGAGCAGACAATCTATGCTTGACTCTCATCTACATGCCAAGCCAAGGCCTCCCCTCACCCACCGTGTGTTTTCCCAGGCCCCATCTGGTACTCACACTCCCTCCTCTTGTTCTGAAACTGTGCCCCAGAACCCTATCTCCTATCTCTTAGCCCTAACTCTTGCTCAAGGTTCTGAACCCAGTTTTCAAGGTTATAGGAGGACTACAGTTAGCTCTGTGGATGCATAGGTCTTGTACACTTGACTACTCTAGCCTTAAATTCTTAAGGTTGGGAGTGGTTCACTAGAAGATTCATTTACAGATTTGATTTTAATTTTTTGCCAAGCTGATAGACCACAGATACTGTAATTTATTTCTGCTTGCAATTATTTTATTACTAGGGAAACCAAGAGCTTCCCCTCGAATATTTATCTTCCAGCTTTTATTATTATTTTTTTTAACATTTAACGACTTTCCTTTCAGTGTTCTGTCAGGCTTAAGGAGAACTTGCTGGCCTAACCATATTTAAATTTTTGCCCATATTTTCTTCTTGCACTATTGTGGTTTTATTTTTCACTTTCCAATTTTTGTTTAAGTTTGTGGCGGTAGAAGGTATGAAATTTGGAACCAGCTTTAGTTCTTCTAATTGGTTTTTCCCTACTGATTTGAAAAGGCCTCTTCTGTGAGATACAAAGTTTTCCTGCACAAGATTTGGTTCTGGCCTTTCCATTTCAGGGGTTCTTGCCCAGACTGCATAGTCATTTGTGAAGGGTTTGTTGTTGGTTGTTTTTGAATAGACATGCCTTTGCTCCACTATTCCATTTTTCTATATCTTCCTGTTACACTGTCATATATTTATAATATTCTTACTGGAAGTCCCTCATATATCTTGTTAAGTGTATTCCTGTTTTAAGTTGTTTTTTTTTCTTTTCTGTTGTGAGTGGATATTATATATTTCCTCCTCCCTCCTTTTTCTAGCTAGTCTCCATGGGTACATAGAAAGTTATTTATTTTAGTTTACTGCTTTTGTGACTGACACTCTTTTTTTTTTCTAAGATTTTATTTATTTATTCATGAGAGACACACACAGAGAGAGAGAAAGGGAGAGAGACAGAGACACAGGCAGAGGGAGAAGCAGGCTCCATGCAGGGAGTCTGATGTGGGACTCGATCCCAGGTCTCCAGGTTCACACCCTGGGCTGAAGGCGGTGCTAAACCACTGAGCCACCAGGGCTGCCCATTTGGCTGACACTCTTAATGAACAACTTACTGTTTCTGATACTTATTCACCCAGTTTTAGGGACTTTCCAGTTATGTTTATGTACATAAATGTTTATGTAGAGATACATGTTATATATCTCCCAACATATATAAATAATATTTTTGCTGCCCCCTCCCAATCTTTATGTGTCCACATGTCTAGGTTCAGTGACTTGAACTTTCAAAATAATGCTAAATGTAATAGGGAAATTGAGCATGCTTGTTTGGTTTATAGTTTTAATGAGAAAAAATTTTAAATTCTTTTTTTTTTAATTCTTTATTTCAGTTCAATATAGTTAACATATAGTGTATTATTAGTTTCAGGGGTAGAATTTAGTGATCCACCAGTTGCATATAACACCTAGTGCTCATCACATGCCCTCCTTAATGCCTATCATCCAATTACCACATCCCCCTACTCCTCCCCTTCAGCAACCCTCAGTTTGTTTCCTATTATTAAGAGTCTCTTATGGCTTATTTCCTTCTCTGATTTCATCTTATTTTAATTTTCTTTCCCTTCCCCTGTGTTCATCTGTTTGTTTCTTAAATTCTGCATATGAGTGAAATTATATATCTTGTCTTTCTCTAACTTATTTTACTTAGCATACCTTCTAGTTCCATTCACATCATTGTAAATGGCAAGATTTCATTCTTTTGGATGGCTAAGTAATATTCCATTCTTCATACATTCATCTGTCAAAGCACATCTGGGCTCTTTCTACAGTTTGGCTCTTTTGGACATTGCTGCTATAAACATTGGGGTGTAGGTGCCCCTTTGGATCACAACGTTTGTATTCTTTGAGTAAATATCTAGTAGTGCAATTACTAAGTGGTCATGGGGTAGCTCTATTTTTAACTTCCTAAGGAACCTCCATACCATTTTCCAGAGTGACTATACCAGCTTGCATTTCCACCAACAATGTAAGAGGGTTCCTCTTTCTCCTCATGCTTGTCAACATTTGTTGTTTCTTGACTTGTTAATTTTAGCCATTCTGCCCATGTAAGGTGGTATCTCATTGTGATTTTGATCTGTATTTCCCTGATGCTGAGGAATGCTGAGCATTTTTTTATGTGTCTGTTGGCCATGTGTAAGTATTCTTTGGAGAAGTGTCTTTTCCTGTCTTCTGCCCATTTCTTGACTGGATATTTTGTTCCTTGGGTGTTGAGTTTGGTAAATTCTTTATAGATCTTGGATACTAGCCCCTTATCTGATAAGACATTTGCAAACATCTTCTCCCATTCCATAGGTTGCCTTTTAGTTTTGTCAACTGTTTCCCTTGCTGTGCAAAAGCTTTTTATTGATGAAGTTCTAAAAGTTCATTTTTGCTTTTTTTTCTCTGGCCTTTGGAGACGTGTCTAGCAAGAAGTTGTTGTGGTCTAGGTTGAAATGTTTTGAGTTTGATCTATGATTTGAAAGAGGGCTAGAGTGTGTGTTGTAGAGAAGAGGACGTGGCAGGATAAAGAGTCACATATTCAGATTGCAAAGATAGGAGTGAGAAAGTTCTGTGGGGAAATAGAATATACAAAGCCAAAGTTCTGTGTAGGGGAATGGCAACATGAGTAAAGATGGCTCCTCTACAGAGGGTAAGTTAAATCGATATGGTAGGCAATGCAGGAATAAGGGTACAGAGCTCCAGAATCAAATGGCCTACATTGAATCTTAAACATCAGATCTTTATCCATAAGATGGTACTATTAAACCCAGTATGGTTATTGGAAGGTTAAAAGAAATATTTGTCAAAAGCATTTAGCCCAATGCCTGGCACATAGTAAATGCAAAACAAATGGTAAGCATTATTATTATTGTCAGTAATAATAAATATTTACTGAAAGGGGGAGTTGTTTTTAATTTGAGTATAGTTGACACAGAATGTTATGTTAGTTTTGGGTGTACAACACAGTGATTCAACAAGTTTATATGTTATGCTATACTTACCACAAGCATAGCTCCCATCAGTCACCATACAACACTCTGTCAGTACCATTGCCTATATTCCCTATGCTGGTTTGTTTATTCAAAAGAAGGAATTTATATGATCAAACACATTTTGCAAGAGTGTGTGCCACATTCTTTTGTCAATGACTTTTGAGGATGATCCCTGTTCCTGAAAGATAGCCAGAGGTCCCTGTTAATAATGCACAGCTAGTGTCTCGAGCACCATTATGGTGGATTTGTGCCCTTCTAACTGCTTTCCATGTGGTTATTAATGTATGCGAATAGCTTATCTTGGTGTCTTTTACACGTCTTTACATATTTAATAATTACAAAACCGAGGACCCAGTGTTGCTTTCTTTAATACTATCTTCAGATCCTTAGCTTAGTGATGGTGCAATCATTCTTTTCACATGTATATATTTTTCTATGTCTCAGGGAAGCTTTGAAATACTTGGTGATTTATAGAGAGTGAAAAGTGAACCAAACTTTCTCCGAACACTTAGGAAAACCCAGACTCTTAAAAGCTAAAATCAAACAATATTTGGGATGATTTATACAATTTCAGCAATAACTTTTTTCCACTTAAGCCAAAGTACAGTCTAAACAACCCTTTCCTGGTGCTAAGTCCTTTAAACGAGAGCAGTGGAGGTCTATAAATCAAATGATAGTTTACATTTATTTTGTAGCCACTTTTTGAAACCTGTTTTCCCTCTTAAAATTTAGTAATTCCTCTGAAATGTTCCCAGTCCTATATTGAAATTAAATTAAAGTGAATAAAGAAATAAAAAGATTTTGGAGAATAATGCATGGCCACAGTTTAGTTTAGAAAAGCACAGTATTGAAAAAGAGTGGAGTAATACTAGATGCTGCTGAGCTGGCTCATTTGAAATAAGAGAATTCAGCCGTAAGCTGGTTTGTCTCCATCATGAGTAATAAGCACAGTCACAGAGGTGGAGTAATCTCAAATTAGCCTACTGGCATCGATCCTAAGAATCCACAGAGCACTTTAATCCTAATTATTTTTAATAACCTCTTATCTTGAATTAAAACATCATAATATTCATTCAACATTTTCATAAGTTGCAAACATAGTTGTCATGTACACTTCAGCCAGGTTCCCCAGTGACAATATCCCAGATAACCCAGAGTACATTGTTCAATCCAGGAAACAAGCACTGGTGCCATACTGTGAACTCCATGTTCTGAATTACTTCTACATCTGTGTTTGTTATGATTACCTCTGAGGTTGATTGTCTTTCATATTTTAGGATGGGATGTCTCAGAGTGGTTAGCTAAAAGTGATTCATAATTTTAATCTACAACCTGTGACTTCTTTTGTTCTGTGTAAATGATAACCAGATTTCACAAACATGGTGAACACAGGACCAGTAGGAGTAGAATCAGTAGAGACTGGCACATCATTCCAGAGCCTGCATTCTGATTACATATAATGTTAGAAAAACACAAATATTTCAAAGTGCTAAATGTAGAGAGCCACAGAGGTGATTTACCTCCTTATAATCTACTTCCCTGCATTTTACTATTGTAAAATCTAGTATGTGTTATGAGATCAACCATCTTAAGCTTTTACATCTATTGTCATAGCCTTGGCTTCTCTCTCTACTTAGAGTAACACTGGTTTTCTTATCCGTATCCTTGAAACTGTTAACTCATTGACTTTCAAGCATTCTGACCAAGCTCACAGTAAGAAATGTACTATATTATGATCTGTTATACAAATATTTGTATGTATATGTAGGTGAGTGTATTTGTGTGTAAAACTAAAACAAAAGTACCCCTAACTAAAAGTTACCCTATGTACATTGTGCTCCAATATTTTCTATTTTGCATTTTCATTTTTTAAATGCTAATCACAACCTATTATATTGATTTCACAAACCACTAGCAGACAATGGCTCCATAGTTTGAAAAACACCATGTTAATTTATTGTGGCTCTCTTTATTTTTGTTTATTCTTCTCCACTTTTCCAAATCAACCATAAAACCTTTTTCAGATAGAGATATAATAAACTACAACTCCTATTTAATCCCAACAGAGAAATAAACTACAACTCCTATTTAATCCCAACACCACCATTTCTCCTCATGTGGGTTAATTCACTTATAGACATTGCCTTTTGAGAAGGATGAGTATGTACATATATCAGTGTGAAAAATGATGTAATGTGGTGCAGTGAGAGCTCTGTTCTATACCGGAAGGTGTTTAATTGTGCCTTAAGGCATCAGAAATTGCATTTTATCTGTGTTTAGTCATTTCTTTTTCTTTTTTTAAAAAATTTTGTTTAGAAGCAGACTCCCTGCTGAGCATGGAGCCTGGTGCGGGGCTTGATTCTGGGATCAGGACCTGAGCCAAAGGCAGACACTTAACTGACTAAGCCACCCAGGTACCCCTATGCTTAGTCACATCTAAGTCAGTTTTTACCCCAGTTTAAGGAAGTGTAGGGAGGAGGGGAAAAGGGACAAGGGAAGTATGATAGAGGGTCGTTAGTGGGTTACTTGATGTTAGGGAGTGTGGTATGAGAAGAGAGGATGGATGTTGAAAATGAAGTTAGGATTAAACGTAAAGAGCCCTGTATATCTGCACAGAGGTGTATACATGATCCCGGAGGGAAGGGGGAGACCCTGGAGGTTTGATGTTTGTAAGCAGAGTAGTGACACAAACAGGTAGAAGCTCTAGGGAAAAGTGAAGGTTTCAATACGGAGACTGGTTGGAGGGTAAAAATAGTGAAGACAGGGAAGAAACAAAAACAAAGTATAAAAATACAGTGGATTTTAACAGATGCTTAACATCCATTTTTATTTGTAAAAATGATCTACTTGATCATTTTGATAAACATTTTATTGTCTCCTATCTCAGCAACACATTCACAAATATTTTTTAAAATATGTTTACCCAGCATTTTAGTTGTTTCATTCAAGACAGTTGTTTGAAGTATCAGATCCACCATGCTGCAGACCTGAAGCCCCTCCGTCCACTTTCTCTCTTCCTTTCTTCCTTCAGTGATTCCTATTCAGCTTTGGATCTATGTCCTGTTCTGAGACATTACCTTGATTTTTTTTTCTTCCTACTGTTTTCACTCATATTCTAGTGAAAATGAATTCTCTTACTACAAAATCTGTTTTTTTTTTTTTGCCTTTCACATCTATCTTTTTTATCACCAGTAGCTGCTGCTGCTTCTTTCTTTTCCATAGCATCTTGATCTTGTTGAATGAATGTGATTCTTTTAGGCACTGTATATACATATATATATACATATACCATAGCTCCTGCTTTAAAGGTCTTACCATCTAGTCAGAAGATGATAAGGGTCTAAGAAATCTGAGCATTGATGGTAGGCATGTACATAAGGGAGGAAAAACAAGAAATATATTGAGATAAAATTTTCAGGACCTGAGGATCAATTGAGTGTAACTGAGGATAAGGAATCCCGAGTTAGTGCTGATCAGCAACCCAATAAAGAGCATCTAGGAAAAACCCACAGTTAATACCATACTCAATGCTGAAAGATTGAAAGCTTTCTCCTAATATAGGAATAGAACAATATTGTCTGCCATTACCACTTCTGTTATATATTATATTAGAGGTTTTAGCCGGAGCAATTAGGCAAGAAAAAGGAATAAGAAGTATTCAGATTGGAAAGGAGAAAGTAAAAGTATTTCTATTGCAAGTGACATGATCTTATATATAGAAAATCCTAAGGAATCCAGGATTTGTGGCTCAAGCATCTGCCTTCAGCTCAGGTCATGATTCCAAGGTCCTGGGATCAAGCCCCACATCCGGCTCCCTGCTTCTCCCTCTCCCTCTGCCTGCCAGTCTGCCTACTTGTGTGTGTTCTCTCTCTGCCAAATAAATAAATAAAATCTTAAAAAAAAAAAAAAAAAGGTAGGGATCCCTGGGTGGCGCAGCGGTTTAGCGCCTTCCTTTGGCCCAGGGCGCATCCTGGAGACTCGGGATCGAATCCCACGTTGGGCTCCCGGTGCATGGAGCCTGCTTTTCCCTCTGCCTATGTCTCTGCCTCTCTCTCTCTCTCTCTCTCTCTCTCTCTCTGTGACTATCATAAATAAATAAAAATTAAAAAAATAAATAAAAAAAAGTAAATCCTAAGAAATCCATGAAAAACTACTAGAGCTAATAAATGGATTCAGTAAGGTTGCAGGATAGAAGATTAATAACAAAACTCAATTGTATTTCTATACACTAGCAATAAACAGTCCAAAAATTAAGAAAATAATTCCATTTATAATAACATCAAACAGAAAAAAGTACTTAGGAATAAATTGAACAGAAAAGTTTTACATTTGTGTATTGAAAACCATAAAACATTATTGAAAGAAATTAAAGAAGCCCTAAATAAAGGAAAAGATGTCTCATGTTCATGGACTAGAAAGCTTGTTAAGATGACAGTACTTCCCAAACTGACCTACAGATACAATGGTGAAATCCCATCTGTGGATTTTTGGTTTGGGGCTTTTTTTTTTTTTTTTTTTTTTTTTGCCAAAATTGACAAGCTGATCATAACATACATTTTGAAACCAGGGGACCCAGAATAGCCAAAACAACCTTGAAAAAGAAGAAAAAAGTCGGAGGGCTCACACTTAACAGTTTCAAAACTTACTACATAATCTGTAGTAATCAAGCCTGTGGAATTCCAAGAATGACATTACCCAAATGGTTACATAAGAGACTCCAGTCTCTATCCCCTTACAAAGCTCAATAATCAGATAGCTACCCACAAACAAAAATGGATCTGAGGGAGCACTGGACTCCACTTAGGAAACTTTGGCAACATGGTAGAACAAAAAGACCTGAGAATTACCTCATAAGAAGAGAAGGAAGAGGGATCCCTGGGTGGCGCAGTGGTTTGGCACCTGCCTTTGGCCCAGTGCGCAATCCTGGAGACCCGGGATCGAATCCCACATCGGGCTCCCGGTGCATGGAGCCTGCTTCTCCCTCTGCCTGTGTCTCTGCCTCTCTCTCTCTCTCTGTATGACTATTGTAAATAAAAAAAAAAAAAAAAAAAGAGAAGGAAGACAGCTGAATTTTGCCCACATTATATCCTCCCCCAAGTCAGCATTGCTCAGCGCCACAGGGAACTTCCCAGCTAGGAAGAGTCCACCTTGCCTGAAGAGGAAGAGCAATGGTTAGCTAGCTTCCTCCACCTTTCAGGGCACCACACAAAGGTCACACTTCAGTGTCACCCCACCTAGACTGGCAAAACTGAGACAGAGAGACAGACGGCTAGGAAAAAGGAAGAAAAACGGGCTACCAAGAGCAGCTACACAGGTAGAGTGATTGTGGGTGACAGCGACATTCTCTGCAGACAGACCCAGCTCATACTGCCACCTAAGCCAAGGCATAGATGTGGACCCCTGTGGGTTTCAGCAGCATTTGCCCCACAGGAATTCATTTTTGCTGACACCAGCCACCAGAGTCTCTCCCTGCTCTTTTTACTTCCCTGCGGGAACTACACTAGTTTGAGCCTCTGTGGCTACATGAGCACAAAACACCATTCTAGAGACCCTGATGGCTGACTTCCATGGCTGCGTGCACCACTAGTGGCTAGCCCCCTCACCTGTGCACTTACACACTGCCAGCCTGATACCTGTCACCAGCTTCAATTATGTGGACATGCCTAGGGTGACACCATGTAAACTTGGGAAAGCACACCAACAGCCAGGGACTCTGCAGCTACTGCAGGCCCAGTTCTGGCCCTGTCTTTTGTCATTGGCCTATGTGATCTCCTCACCCACATGCCCTTGGCCCAACCCCTGTGATCTGTCTCCATTGGAGTGCACATGTCTGAGGAGACACTGTTCAACCTGGGGCAGCATGCCAAGAGCCAGGGCACTGACAGGTGCAAGTGAGCCCAGAGCCGACCCTGGCCCTTGCTGCCTACCCTGATCCCCACCACTTCATGTGTCTGCATCTGGCCTTTGCCAGCTACACAAGCACCTGCAGCTGGTCCCCGTAACCAAAAGTATCTACCACCAACTCAGGCCACTACTGCTACCTACCTTGGTTCCTAGCTGGTGTGGACCTGGAGGTGCAACTAAGGACCCTGACACCCTCTCCTCTCCTACCCTGCCACACCTGGTAGACAGCCTCAGTCAGGACTAGCACCCCTTCAAAGTGACTTCTGCCCTGGGGAGGGGGAAGTCAGCCCCTCCACAGCAGTTGTGGCCAGTCCTCTCTGCCCACTAGTGCTCCTGCAGTAACCATAGTTTATCATTGCAGACAGATGGACTGTGGTAGAATTAGAACAAATAATCCTTTCAGTTTGTATGGTACCGCAAAAGACCCTGAATAGCCAAAGCCATCTTGAGAAAGAAAAACAAAGTTGTAGATATCACACTCCCAGATTTAAAACTACAAAACCATGATAATCAGTATGGTACTGGCACAAAAAAATACATATAGATCAGTGGATCAGAACACACAAGAGTATATGGCCATTTAATCTATAACAAAGGAGACAAGATACACAATGGGAAAAAGATGGTCTTCAGTGGGTGGTGTTGGAAAAATTGGACCACTTTCTTATATCATACACAAAAATAAACTGAAAATGGATTAAAGGCCTAAATGTAAGACCTGAAATCATAAAACTCCCAAAAGAAGA
This sequence comes from Nyctereutes procyonoides, assembly GCF_905146905.1. Classification (NCBI taxonomy): domain Eukaryota; kingdom Metazoa; phylum Chordata; class Mammalia; order Carnivora; family Canidae; genus Nyctereutes; species Nyctereutes procyonoides. The sequence goes on along the minus strand of NW_026575033.1, from coordinate 5,196,510 downwards.
CATACACATGAATCTGATGGACATCATCAGATTCCATTTCTTTTCTGGATTTGTCTCCTCAGGCAAGGGAAACAAATGTAAGAATAAACAATTGGGACTACATCAAACTAAAAAGTTTTTGCATAGCAAAGGAAACCATCAACAAAATGAAGTCAACTTATTGAATGGGAGAATATATTCACAAATGATATATCCAGTAAGAGGTCAGTATCCAAAATATATAAAGAATTTATACAACTCAACACCAAAACGAATAATCCAATAAAAAATGGGTAGAGGAAGGCCTGAATAGACAGACACACTGTTCCAAAGAAGACATACAAATGGCCAAAAACACATGAAAAGATGCTCAGTATCACTCATTATGAGGGAAATACAAATCAAACCCTCAATGAGATACTACCTTATTTCAGTCATAATGGCTAATGTCAAAAAGACAATAAAAAGTGTTTTTGAGAATGTGGACAAAAGGGAACCCTCATGCTGGTGGGAATGTAAGTTGGTACAGGCACTATGGAAAACAGCATAGAGATTTTTCAAAAAGTTAAAAACAGAAATATCATACAATCAGTAATTCTATTGGGTATTTACCTTAAGAAAATGAAAATGCTAATTCAAAGAGATGTATACATGCCTATGTTTATTGAACCATTATTTATGAGATGTGGATGCAACCCAAATGTCCATAGGTGAATGGATAAAGAAGATGTAGGGTATGTATATATATATATATATGTGTGTGTGTGTGTGTGTGTGTATATACATACCATGGAGAGAGTATTAGTCATAAAAAAGAATGAAATTTTGCCATTTGCAACAATGTGGATGGACCTAAAACTACTGTGCTAAGTGAATGAAATGAATCAGACAAAGATAAATACCATATGATTTCACTCATGAATCTAAAAACCAAACCAAACAGGTAAAAAAAAAGGAAATGGACTTATTAATACAGAGATCAAAGCTGGTGTTTCCAGAAGGGTGGAGATTGGGGAATGGGTGTAATAGATGAAGGTGATTAAGAAGTACAAACTTACAGTTATAGGTCATGGGGATGAAGAGTACAGCTTAGGAAATATAGGCAATAATATTATAATGATTTTGTATGGTGACAGGTGATAACTACATTTATCTTGTTGAGCTTTGTCTAATTGAATCTATGTTGTAAACCTTAGATTTGTATAATATTGTATGTCAGCTATACTTCAATTAAAAATAAAGAATATCACTCCTTCTCAAACTCTTCAAAGAAACAGAAGAGGAGGGAAAACTTCCAAACTCTTCCTAAATTCTTTAAGGCCAACATTATCCTGACACCAAAGCCAGACAAAGACACTACAAGAAAAGAAAATTTCAGGCCAATATGCCTGATGAACATAGATGCAATAAAATGTTCCTCAATAAAATGTTAGCAAACTGAATTCAATAGTACATTAAAGGGTCATACACCATAATCAAGTGGGAATTATTCCAGGGATGCAAGCATGATTCGCTATCCGCAAATCAATTAGTGTAACAAATCACATTAATAAGAGGAAGGATAAAAATCATATGATCATCTGAATAGATGCAGAAAAAGCATGTCACAAAATTTAACATTCGTTCATGGTAAAAACTCTCAATATATTGAGTGTAGAGGGAATGTAGCTCAACATAAATGCCATATATATGGCAGACCCACAGCTAATGTCATACTCAGTGAAAAACTAAAAGCTTTTCCTTGAAGCTCAGGAGCAAGACAAGGTTTCCCTCTCCCACCACATTTATTCAACATAGTAGAAGTCGTAGCCAGAGCAATTAGACGAGAGAATTACATAAAAGACATCCAAATTAGAAAGGAAGAAGTAAAATTCTCTGTTTGCAGATGACATGATTCTTTACATAGAAAATCCTAAAGACTATGAAAATGTTAGACTAATCAATGAGTTTATTAAAGTTGCAGGGTACAAAATCAATGTATAAAAATCTATTACATTTCTTTTTTATTTTTAAATCATCATTATTATTATATTATTATTATGTTTCTATATACTAATAGTAGACTAAAGAGAAATTAATGAAATAATCCCATTTACAATTGCATCAAAAAGAATAAAATACCTAGAAATAAATTTAACCAAGGAGGCGAAAAATCTGTACACTGAAAACTGTGAGACCTTGATGAAAGGAACTGAGTAAGGTACAAATAAATGGAAAGATATGCCATATTTATGGATTGGAAGAATTAATGCCGTTAAAATGTTTGTACTGCCCAAAGCCATGTACAGAGTTAATGCAATTCCTATGAAAATCAGTGGCCCAAATAGTCAAAGCAGTCCAGAGAAAGAACAAAGCCAGAGGCATCGCATGACTTGATTTCAAACTGTACTACAAAGGTATGATAATCAAAACAATATGGTACAGGCATAAGAGACACATAGAGCAATGGAACAGAATCGATCCCAGAAATAAACCTTCACATATACGTATACGGTTAATTAATATTTGACAAAGGAGCCAAGAAATACTCAATGGGAAAAGAATAAGTGATGTTGGGAAAGCTGTTTAACCACATGCAGAAGAATGAAATTGGACCCTCATCTTACAACACTCCCAGAAATTAACTTGAAATGGACTAAAGACTTAAACATAAGAACTGAAACCATAAAACTCCTAGAAGAAAACAGGGGGAAAACGCTCCTTGACATTGGTCTTGGCGACAAATTTTTTATTTGACAACAAAAGCACAAACAACAAAAGCAAAAAGTAATGAGTGAGACTACGTTAATCTAAAAAGCTTTTGTACTACAAAAGACACCATCAACAAAATGAAAAGGTAACCTACAGAATGGGAAAAAATGTTTGTAAATCACATAATCCAGTAAGGAGTTAATACACAAAATATATACAGAGCTCATATAACTCAATAGGAAAACAATCTTATTAAAAGATGGGCAGAGGATCTGAGTAGACCTTTCTTCAAAGACATACAAATGGCCACCAGGTACCTGAAAAGGTGCTTAGTATCAGTAATTGTCAGGGAAATGCACATCAAAAGCACAAATGAGATATTACCTTGTACCTGTCAGAGTAGCTATCAACAAAAAGACACAAGATAACAAATGCTCAACATCATTTGTCCTTAGGGAAATGCAGATCAAAACCACAATTAGATACACTTCTTTCCCACTGCTGGGATGGATATAATAAAAGAGATGGGCAATGATAAGTATTAACAAGGACATGGAGAAATCAGAGCCCTGTATACTTCCAGTGGGGGTATAAAATGGTGTAACGCTTTGGGAAACAGTTTGGCCGTTCCCCCCAAGAGTTAAACAGAGTTATCATGTAACCAAGCAATTCCACTTTTAGCTATATACTCAATAGAAAACTCAATGTGAAAACACATGTCCACCCAACAATTTGTACACAGTGTTAATAGAAGCATTATTAATAATAGCCCCAAAGTGGAACAACCCAAATGTCCTTCAACTGACATTTGGATGAATGGATAAACAAGAGTTATATATGCCTACAATTAGATATTTGAACACAAAAAGGAGTTTAAATGCTGACATGTGCTACAAAATTAATAACTAAAAATATTATGCTTAGAGAAGGAAGCAAGCAAGCATGAAAGGCTATCTATTGTATGACTGAATGTATACAAAATGTCCAGAATAGGCAAATCCATAGGTAGAAAGTAGATTGGTGGTTGTCAGAGGCTGGGAGGGAGGAGGGAATACAGAGTGGCTACTAATGGATAAGATATTTCTCTGGGGGAGTGATGAAAATATTCTGGAATTAATGGTGATGGTCGTACAGCTTTGAATATACTGAAGCTCGCTGAACTGTACACTTTAAAAGGATGAATTTGTTGGTGTGTGGATTTTACCTGGATTTTTAAGAGAAGAGTGAATACTGACATCATTTAGACTTGGAGGGTGATACTTGATGGGTTTGACTCCTTCCAGCAGGGGAGGAGACTGAACTGGCCAGCTTGCCTCAGAAGCCTGTTCTGGCTATGGTTATGTAGAATAAGGTTTACTTTAGTAACCTATAGATTTAGAAGACCATCAACCTTAGACAAGCCATCACTATGGCTGATGCTTTTGTTTTTTTTTTTTGTTTTTTTTTTTTTGGCTGATGCTTTTGAAGATTACACCTTGAACTTTCAAACTTTAGGACATGTGAGAAGAAGAAAGCCAATATGTAGCTCCTATTACAACATTATAAGATAATGCTGGTTGATACCATTTTTATACAAAGTTATAATACTTAGGTGCTCCCCCCTTTTTTTTAATAGTGACTGCAAACTTTTAACTAATGGTTAGTCGATTCTTTTTTTTATCTTACCCTGCTTTTGAACTGCAGTAATATGTACTGTTTATCATTACCCATATTTTCCATATGTTTCAACCATAACTCTGGCATTTTCTTTTTTTGTAAGAAATTGCTAAAAGCTGTTACATCAGGAATTTTGGAAATTCTTCAGACGAGATCATCAGAGAGGATTGATGACATGTTGATAGAAAGTAGGCAACCCTCATAATTTCAGTGGATCAATCATGTATTTTATTTCTGTTGGTTATTCTGTACAAAATACAGGTAGTAACATGACCTACAGAAGATGTACTGTCACAAGCCCTGAGCGGCCCTTCAGAATATGCCCTTACTTCATAAACTTCCAGAGTGCCTTCACGGTATTGCATAGGGGTGGTGGGGGGTGGGGTGGGGTGGTCAGCATGCATTTCTGGAGGTGAAGGTGTTCCCCAACTTTACCAACTCACTTTGATCTCACCAAGAGCATAACCCTTAGTAAAACATTTCCTCATGTGCCTGTCTAGCTATGTGTGTCTTAGGCAACATAAAGGAAAGTTCATAGGATGTACTTTCTCATGTGGTCTGGAGGGATCTTTCACAATGTGAGTTAGAAAATAGATTTGGGGGGCACCTGTGGGTCTGTTGGTTAAGATTCTGCCTTTGGCTCAGGTCATGATCCCAGGGTACTGGGATCAAGCCCCACACTGAGCTCCCTTCTCCACGGGGAGCCTGCTTCTCCCTCTCCCTCTGCCTGCTGCTCCCTGATTGTTCTCACTCTCTCTGTCAAATAAATAAATACAATCTTTAAAAAAAAAAGACAATAGATTTGGAAAGCAGCAGTCACTCAGATCAAGGAAGCTGAGTAAATACCTCTTAAACATATTAGGCATAAGGGTTAATAGGTGAAGGTGTTACTGTAAAGACACCAGATTTCACAAATTTCAGGGATGAAATAATAGGACCTTGGGAGCACTATCTGCCTGAGAGTCATAAATTCTTCGGTGTTAACTATATCCATTGGTTCAATCCTATGAGAAGTTAATAAAAGTAAGTGACAATCTTTTTTTGTGTGTGATAGTGTTATTGTATCACTCCAGAATTCAGATGTGTATGTGGGTGTGTGCATGTGTAGTCAGTAAATTAATTAGTATTTTTACCTGTTTGTTGACATTGTTATGATTTTAGTGATTATTGAAGCTAATTATAGGAAGAAAATTTGGACTTACTGATGTGAATTGTGTCTAAATTGCAGTTGTTTGATTCTAGTTTTCCTACTCTTTTCATCATCTTTTTGTGAATATTTTTTGAGGACACTGGGCCAGGCAGGAGATGCAAAGAGGTACATGCTGTTCTCCCTGCTTGCAAAGAACAATGTTAGTAGCTGACAAACTGAGCCATCCGTAAAGGCCAACACAGTACAGACTTTTTCCTTACTTTCTATCATTTAATCCATGAAGCAGTCCTGTAAAGTGGGTATGATCAGGGTCATGCTCCAGATGAGCACTTACTTAGTGAGGTCATCATTCACACAGCTGGTCGGTGCCAAGCCCGGACTCACATTGCACTTGTCATGTTGTAATCTTTCTGGTGACACTTTATTTAGTGTGTCTCTCTCCAGTAGGCTGTGTCTGAGAATGCTCAGGGGGCAGTGTCTGAGAATGCTCCCCTCTGTAGCAGTGCCTGACATTCAGTCAACTTTGAAAAGATGGATGGTTTTTGTTATGCGTTGTGCCCTTGGTAAGGAGGAAAGGAACGCGGGTGTCTGTAAGTAGCCCATGCTGTAGGTTCAGGTACCAGAGGCAGTAGGGGTTCAGGGAAGGAAACACAGCCCCTCTAGCTTTCTCTGTGAAGACTTGAAAAGGACAATAAAAATTCATTTGTATTTGGGGTTGTGTTTTGAAAATGTTAAAGTGTGTTTTTAACTTTCACCTCCACAAATCATTTTCCCCTGGGCCATTCCACTACAGAAATCCCAGGTGCTGACCAATGAACTGAATGAGAACCAGGTCAGGTGTGGTCGTGGTGGTGGGGCAAGGGGGCCCTGCAGCTGAGGAGCTTGGGTCCAGGGTCAGGGAGATCTGCCACCCCAGAGGGCACTGGGGTGAGATGGAGGCAGCAGGCAGGTGAACCAGGCCCCAGCCAAGTGCCAGGGTGAATTGCCCTCTGTGATGAGGACTCAGATGAGCAGGGACCCAGGGGACAAGCCGGCTTCTCCTGGCATGAGGGCTCAGCCCCCTGGGAGCAGGAGGGCAGCAGTAAAGCTGAGGACTAGCCTTCATTCTCGGCCTTCTAATGTGCCCACGATCAGCACTGAGTGAGACAGTGTTCCTTTTTTAACCTCAGAGTAGGCTGTGCCAGTAAAGGAGCATTTGAACAGAAACTAAAGAGAGTGAATTAAGCCATCCAGATATCTCTGAGGAAAGAGTATGTGAGGCAGACAGAAAAGGAAGGACAAAGACTTTTTTCTGATGAGCCAAAAAGCAGAGAAAGGAGGAAAAAGTGATAGTACATGAAATCTAGCAGCTAAGAGTCCTAAGGAAGAGATGCCAGGATTCTCCTTGCCTGCTTAACGTGAGAAGTCTATGAACCCATATTTGACATTAGTGTCCTCCCCCTTTTCATGTCACACCTTTGTCTCATGGGCTAGCAGTGTTGTCTGCCTGTTCCAAGCCAGGCTGGACGTGGTTATAAACCTATAAATGCACTGGTTCCTTGGAGGAGTCGAGTTGAGTGGCTCATGCAGCCCGATTATGTCCACTCACCCATCTGAGTTCCCATGTGGAGCCCATGGGTGATGTACCCGCTCTTGGATTTTCTTCCACACTGAGAAGTCAATGTCCCATCTGCATCACTTTTTTATGTATGAGGAGAAAATTCCATTGTCTACAAGGGACACTCACGTTCTTTTCCAGGTTTGCTTTTGTGGGTTTTGTCTCAATGCCCACAGACTCCCACTGCTTTTCTTGAACTTCTCATAATCACAATGAAGACACAAACAGTATCCCTCTTATTCTTTTTTTAAAAAAAAATATGTGCATGTTCCTTTTTTCTCTTTATTGAGGTATAAATGACATAACTCTAAGAGTATAACAACATGGTAGTGTGATCTATCCCCCCCATATATGTATACATTGTGAAAGAATCCCCTTCCACTGCATTTAATTAACACATTCATCACCTCACATATTTACCTTTGTCTTTTTTTTTTTTTGGTGAGAATATTTAAGTTCTACTCTTAGCAAATTTCACTTCTACAATACAGTATGACTCTAGTCACTGTATTATACGTTAGATCCTCAGACTTTATTACTCCCATAACTGAGAAGTTTGTACTCTTTTACCAGTCTATCCTGACTTCTCCCACTGCTTGTCCCCACTACCCCTGAGCAACCACTTTTTTACCCTCTGCTTCTATGGGTTTAACCTTTATTTTATTTTTTTAATTTTTTAATGGAGTTCAATTTGCCAACATATAGCATATCACCCAGTACTCATTCCATCAAGTGCCCCCCTCAGTGCCCATCACCCCGTCACCCCAACCCCCCGCCCACCTCCCTTTCCACCACCCCTTGTTCGATTCCCAGAGTTAGGAGTCTCTCAGGTTCTGTCATCCTCACTGATATTTTCACTCATTTTCTCTCCTTTTCCCTTAATTCCCTTTCACTAATTTTTATATTCCCCCAAATGAATGAGACCATATAATGTTTGTCCTTTTCCAATTTCACTCAGCATAATACCCTCCAGTTCCATCCACGTCGAAGCAAATGGTGGGTTTTGTCATTTCTAATGACTGAGTAATATTCCATTGTATACGTAGACCACAGCTTCTTTATCCATTCATCTTTCGATGGACACCGAGGCTCCTTTTACAGTTTGGCTACTGTGGACATTGCTGTTCTAAACATTGGGCTGCAGATGTTCCAGCGTTTCACTGCATCTGTATCTTTGGGGTAAATCCCCAGCAGTGCAATTGCTGGGTCATAGGGCAGATCTATTTTTAACTCTTTGAGGAACCTCCACACAGTTTTCCAGAGTGGCTGCACCAGTTCACAATCCCACCACCAGTGCAAGAGGGTTCCCTTTTCTCCACATCCTCTCCAATATTTGTTGTTTCCCGTCTTGTTAATTTTCCCCATTCTCACTGGTGTGAGGTGGTATCTCATTGTGGTTTTTATTTGTATTTCTTTGATGGCCAGTGATGCGGAGCATTTTCTCATGTGCTTGTTCGCCATGTCTATGTCTTCCTCTGTGAAATTTCTGTTCATGTCTTTTGCCCATTTCATGATTGGATTGTTTGTTTCTTTGCTGTTGAGTTTAATAAGTTCTTTATAGATCTTGGATACTAACTAGCCCTTTATCTGATGTGTCATTTGCAAACATCTTCCCCATTCTGTAGGTTGTCTTTTAGTTTTGTTGACAGTTTCTTTTGCTGTGCAGAAGCTTCTTATCTTGATGAAGTTCCAATAATTCATTTTTGCTTTTGCTTCCCTTGCCTTCATGGATGTATCTTGCAAGAAGTTGCTGTGGCCAAATTCAAACAGGGTGTTGCCTATGTTCTCCTCTAGGATTTTGCTAGATTCTTGTCTCACATGTAGATCTTTCTTCCATTTTGAGTTTATCTTTGTGTCTAGTGTAAGAGAATGGTCTAGTTTATTCTTCTGCACATGGCTGTCTAATTCTCCCAGCACGATTTATTGAAGAGACTGTCTTTTTTCCAGTGGATAGTCTTTCCTGTTTTGTTGAATATTAGTTGACCATAGAGTTGAGGGTTCATTTCTGGGTTCTCTATTCTGTTCCATTGATCTATGTGTCTGTTTTTGTGCCAGTACCAGACTGTGTTACATAAAGCTTGATGATCACAGCTTTGTAGTACAACCTGAAATCTGGCATTGTGATGCCCCCAGCTCCGGTTTTCTTTTTTAATATTCCCTTGGCTATTCGGGGTCTTTTCTAATTCCATACAAATCTTAAGATGATTTGTTCCAACTCTCTGAAGAAAGTCCATGGTATTTTGATAGGGATTGCATTAAATGTGTAAATTGCCCTGGGTGGCATTGACATTTTCACAATATTAATTCTTCCAATCCATGAGCATGGAATATTTTTCCATATCTTTGTGTCTTCTTCAATTTCTTTCAGAAGTGTTCTGTAGTTTTTAGGGTATAGATCCTTTACCTTTTTGGTTTTCAGACCATAATGCTTTGAAACTAGAACTAAATCACAAAAAGAAATTTGGAAGAAATTCAAACATGTGGAGGTTAAAACACCACCCTGCTGAAAGATGAAAAGGTCAACCAGGATATTAGAGGAAAATTAAAAAAGATTCATGGAAACTAATGAGAATGAAGATACAATAGTTCAAAATCTTTGGGATACAGCAAAAGTAGTCCTGAGAGGGGAATATATCTCAATATAAGCATCCCTTAAAAAACTGGAAAGAACTCAAATACAAAAGCTAATCTTGCGCCTAAAGGAACTGGAGAAAGAACAGCAAATAAAACCTACACCAAGCAGAAGGGAGTTAATAAAGATTCAAGCAGAACTCAATGAAATAGAAACCAGAAGAACTGTAGAACAGATCAACAAAACCAGGAGTGGGTTCTTTGAAAGAATTAATAACATAGATAAACTATTAGCCAGCCTTATTAAAAACAAAAGAGAAAAGACTCAAGTTAATAAAATCACAAATGAAAAAGGAAAGATCACCACCAATACCAAGGAAATACAAGCAATTTTAAAAACTTATTATGAGCAGCTATATGCCAATAAATTAGGCAATCTAGAAGAAATGGACACATTTCTAGAAAACCACAAACTACCAAAACTGGAACAGGAAGAGATAGAAAACCTGAACAGGCCAATAACCAGGGAGGAGATTGAAGCAGTCATCAAAAACCTCCCAAGACACAAAAGCCCAGTGCCAGATGGCTTCCCAGGGGAATTCTATCAAACGTTTATAGAAGAAACAATACCTACTCTACTAAAGCTGTTCTGAAAGATAGAAAGGGATGGAATGCTTCTAAACTTGTTCTATGAAGCCAGCATCACCTTAATCCCAAAACCAGACAAAGACCCCACCAAAAAGGAGAATTATAGACCAATATCCCTGATAAACACAGATGCAGCAATTCTCAACAAGATACTAGCCAATAGGATCCGACAGTACATTAAGAAGATTAATCATCATGACCAAGTAGGATTTATCCCCAGGATGCAAGGCTGGTTCAACACTAGTAAAGCAATCAATGTGAGAGATCATATCAACAAGAGAAAAAACAAGAACAATATGATCCTCTCAAAAGATGCAGAGAAAGCATTTGACAAAATACAGCATCCATTCCTGATCAAAACACTTCAGAGTGTAGGGATAGAGGGAACATTCCTCAGCATCTTATATTCTTTTTTTTAAAATTTTTTTTATTTAAGATAGTCACACACACACACACACACACACACACACACACACAGAGAGGCAGAGACACAGGCAGAGGGAGAAGCAGGCTCCATGCACCGGGAGCCCGATGTGGGACTCGATCCCGGGTCTCCAGGATCGCGCCCTGGGCCAAAGGCAGGCGCCAAACCGCTGCGCCACCCAGGGATCCCCCATTCCTCAGCATCTTAAAAGCCATCTATGACCTTTCTTTCTTTTAAGATTCCACATATTAGGGGAGGGGCAAGATGGCGGAAGAGCAGGGTCCCCAAATCACCTGTCCCCACCAAATTACCTAGATAACCTTCAAATCATCCTGAAAATCTACGAATTCGGCCTGAGATGTAAAGAGAGAACAGCTGGGACGCTACAGTGAGAAGAGTCCGCGCTTCTATCAAGGGAGGAAGACGGGGAAAAAGAAATAAAGACACAAAAGGCCTCCGAGGGGGAGGGGCCCGCGAGGAGCCGGGCTGAGGCCGGGGCGAGTGTCCCCAGGACAGGAGAGCCCCGTCCCGGAGAAGCAGGAGCTGCACCAACCTTCCCGGGCGGAAAGGGGCCCGCAGGGAGTTGGAGCAGGACCCAGGAGGGCGGGGATGCCCTCGGGCTCCCGGGGACACTAACAGACACCTGCGCCCCGGGAGAGTGCGCCGAGCTCCCTAAGGGCTGCAGCGCGCACGGCGGGACCAGAGCAGCTCGGAGGGGCTCGGGCGGCGGCTCCGCGGAGGGGGCTGCGGGGCGGGAGCGCGAATCCCACAGCGCAGGCCCCGGAGCACAGGGCGCCGGGACACAGCCCAGGATCCGGCCTCCCCCGGGACAGGCAGAGGCCGGGAGGGCCCAGGACAGCAAGGACGCTCCTGCCCCGAGCTGAGCAGATCAGCGGCCCCGCCCCGGAGCCTCCAGGCCCTGCGGACGGAGAGCCCCGTAGTTCCTGCGGAGGCTGACTCCAGGGCTGCAGAGCTGCCATAGCAACTGCGGCTGTTCCTCCTGGGGCTTCACGGGGTAAACAACCCCCGCTGAGCCCTGCAGCAGGCAGGGGCAGAGCAGCTCCCCCAAGTGCTAACACCTGAAAATCAGCACAGCAGGCCCCTCCCCCAGAAGACCAGCTAGACGGACCAGTTCCAGGGGAAGTCAAGGGACTTAAAGTCTACAGATTCAGAAGATACTCCCCCGTGGTGTTTTTTTTTTTTTTTTTTTTGCTTTTTGATTTCTGATTGCTTCCCCCACCCCCCTTTTTCTTTCACCTTTCTTTCTTTTTCTCTTTTTCTTCTCTTTTTTTCTTTTTTCTTTTTCTCTTTTCTTTCCTTCTCTCTCTTTCTCTCCTTTTCCCAATACAACTTGTTTTTGGCCACTCTGCACTGAGCAAAATGACTAGAAGGAAAATCTCACCTCAAAAGAAAGAATCAGAAACAGCCCTCTCTCCCACAGAGTTACAAAAACTGGATTACAGTTCAATGTCAGAAAGCCAGTTCAGAAGCACTATTCTACAGCTACTGGTGGCTCTAGAAAAAAGCATACAGGACTCAAGAGACTTCATGACTGCAGAATTTAGATCCAATCAGGCAGAAATTAAAAATCAATTGAATGAGCTGCAATCCAAACTAGAAGTCCTAACGACGAGGGTTAACGAGGTGGAAGAACGAGTGAGTGACATAGAAGACAAGTTAATGGCAAAGAGGGAAACTGAGGAAAAAAGAGACAGACAATTAAAAGACCATGAAGACAGATTAAGGGAAATAAATGACAGCCTTAGGAAGAAAAACCTACGTTTAATTGGGGTTCCCGAGGGCGCCGAAAGGGACAGAGGGCCAGAATATGTATTTGAACAAATCCTAGCTGAAAACTTTCCCAATCTGGGAAGGGAAACAGGCATTCAGATCCAGGAAATAGAGAGATTCCCCCCCCTAAAATCAATAAAAACCGTTCAACACCTCGACATCTAATAGTGAAGCTTGCAAATTCCAAAGATAAAGAGAAGATCCTTAAAGCAGCAAGAGACAAGAAGTCCCTGACTTTCATGGGGAGGAATATTAGGGTAACAGCAGACCTCTCCACAGAGACGTGGCAGGCCAGAAAGGGCTGGCAGGATATATTCAGGGTCCTAAATGAGAAGAACATGCAACCAAGAATACTTTATCCAGCAAGGCTCTCATTCAAAATGGAAGGAGAGATAAAGAGCTTCCAAGACAGGCAGGAACTGAAAGACTATGTGACCTCCAAACTAGCTCTGCAAGAAATTTTAAGGGGGACTCTTAAAATTCCCCTTTAAGAAGAAGTTCAGTGGAACAATCCACAAAAACAAGGACTAAATAGATATCATGATGACACTAAACTCATATCTGTCAATAGTAACTCTGAAAGTGAACGGGCTCAATGACCCCATCAAAAGGCGCAGGGTTTCAGACTGGATAAAAAAGCAGGACCCATCTATTTGCTGTCTACAAGAGACTCATTTTAGACAGAAGGACACCTAAAACCTGAAAAAAAAAGGTTGGAGAACCATTTACCATTCAAATGGTTCTCAAAAGAAAGCAGGGGTAGCCATCCTTATATCAGATAAACTAAAATTTACCCGGAAGACAGTAGTGAGAGACGAAGAGGGACACTATATCATACTTAAAAGATCTATCCAGCAAGAGGACTTAACAATCCTCAATATATATGCCCCGAATGTGGGAGCTGCCAAATACTTAAACGAATTATTAACCAAAGTGAAGAAATACTTAGATAATAATACACTTATACTTGGTGACTTCAATCTAGCTCTTTCTCTACTCGATAGGTCTTCTAAGCACAACATCTCCAAAGAAACGAGAGCTTTAAATGATACACTGGACCAGAGGGATTTCACAGACATCTACAGAACTTTACACCCAAACTCAACTGAATACACATTCTTCTCAAGTGCACATGGAACTTTCTCCAGAATAGACCACATACTGGGTCACAAATCGGGTCTGAACGGATACCAAAAGATTGGGATCGTCCCCTGCATATTCTCAGACCATAACGCCTTGAAATTAGAACTAAATCACAAGAAGAAGTTTGGAAGGACCTCAAACACGTGGAGGTTAAGGACCATCCTGCTAAAAGATAAAAGGGTCAACCAGGAAATTAAGGAAGAATTAAAAAGATTCATGGAAACTAATGAGAATGAAGATACAACCGTTCAAAATCTTTGGGATGCAGCAAAAGCAGTCCTGAGGGGGAAATACATCGCAATACAAGCATCCATTCAAAAACTGGAAAGAACTCAAATACAAAAGCTAACCTTAAACATAAAGGAGCTAGAGAAGAAGCAGCAAATCGACCCGACGCCCAGCAGAAGAAGAGAGTTAATTAAAATTTGAGCAGAACTCAATGAAATTGAGACCAGAAGAACTGTGGAACAGATCAATAGAACCAGGAGTTGGTTCTTTGAAAGAATTAATAAGATAGATAAACCATTAGCCAGCCTTATTAAAAAGAAGAGAGAGAAGACTCAAATTAATAAAATCATGAATGAGAAAAGAGAGATCACTACCAACACCAAGGAAATACAAACGATTTTAAAAACATATTATGAACAGCTCTACGGCAATAAATTAGGCAATCTAGAAGAAATGGACGCATTCCTGGAAAGCCACAAACTACCAAAACTGGAGCAGGAAGAAATAGAAAACCTGAACAGGCCAATAACCAGGGAGGAAATTGAAGAAGTCATCAAAAACCTCCCAAGACAACAAGAGTCCAGGGCCAGATGGCTTCCCAGGGGAATTCTATCAAACGTTTAAAGAAGAAATCATACCTATTCTACTAAAGCTGTTTGGAGTACTTCCAAATTCCTTCTATGAGGCCAGCATCACCTTAATTCCAAAACCAGACAAAGACCCCACCAAAAAGGAGAATTACAGACCAATATCCCTGATGAACATGGATGCAAAAATTCTCAACAAGATACTAGCCAATAGGATCCAACAACACATTAAGAAAATTATCCACCATGACCAAGTAGGATTTATCCCCGGGACACAAGGCTGGTTCAACACTCGTAAAACAATCAATGTGATTCATCATATCAGCAAGAGAAAAACCAAGAACCATATGATCCTCTCATTAGATGCAGAGAAAGCATTTGACAAAAAACAGCATCCATTCCTGACCAAAACTCTTCAGAGCGTAGGGATAGAGGGAACATTCCTCGACATCTTAAAAGCCATCTACGAAAAGCCCACAGCAAATATCATTCTCAATGGGGAAGCACTGGGAGCCTTTCCCCTAAGATCAGGAACAAGACAGGGATGTCCACTCTCACCACTGCTATTCAACATAGTATTGGAAGTCCTAGCCTCAGCAATCAGACAACAAAAAGACATTAAAGGCATTCAAATTGGCAAAGAAGAAGTCAAACTCTCCCTCTTCGCCGATGACATGATACTCTACATAGAAAACCCAAAAGCCTCCACCCCAAGATTGCTAGAACTCATACAGCAATTTGGTAGCGTGGCAGGATACAAAATCAATGCCCAGAAATCAATGGCATTCCTATACACTAACAATGAGACTGAAGAAAGAGAAATTCAGGAGTCAATCCCATTTACAATTGCACCCAAAAGCATAAGATACCTAGGAATAAACCTAACCAAAGAGGTAAAGGATCTATACCCTAAAAACTATAGAACACTTCTGAAAGAAATTGAGGAAGACACAAAGAGATGGAAAAATATCCCATGCTCATGGATTGGCAGAATTAATATTGTGAAAATGTCAATGTTACCCAGGGCAATTTACACGTTCAATGCAATCCCTATCAAAATACCATGGACTTTCTTCAGAGAGTTAGAACAAATTATTTTAAGATTTGTGTGGAATCAGAAAAGACCCCGAATAGCCAGGGGAATTTTAAAAAAGAAAACCGTATCTGGGGGCATCACAATGCCAGATTTCAGGTTGTACTACAAAGCTGTGGTCATCAAGACAGTGTGGTACTGGCACAAAAACAGACACATAGACCAATGGAACAGAATAGAGAACCCAGAAGTGGACCCTGAACTTTATGGTCAACTAATATTTGATAAAGGAGGAAAGACGATCCACTGGAAGAAAGACAGTCTCTTCAATAAATGGTGCTGGGAAAACTGGACATCCACATGCAGAAGAATGAAACTAGACCACTCTCTTGCACCATACACAAAGATAAACTCAAAATGGATGAAAGATCTAAATGTGAGGCAAGATTCCATCAAAATCCTAGAGGAGAACACAGGCAACACCCTTTTTGAACTCGGCCACAGTAACTTCTTGCAAGATACATCCACGAAAGCAAAAGAAACAAAAGCAAAAATGAACTATTGGGACTTCATCAAGATAAGAAGCTTTTGCACAGCAAAGGATACAGTCAACAAAACTCAAAGACAACCTACAGAATGGGAGAAGATATTTGCAAATAACATATCAGATAAAGGGCTAGTTTCCAAAATCTATAAAGAACTTATTAAACTCAACAGCAAAGAAACAAACAATCCAATCATGAAATGGGCAAAAGACATGAAGAGAAATCTCACAGAGGAAGACATAGACATGGCCAACAAGCACATGAGAAAATGCTCTGCATCACTTGCCATCAGGGAAATACAAATCAAAAGCACAATGAGATACCCCCTCCCACCAGTGAGAATGGGGAAAATTAACAAGGCAGGAAACCACAAATGTTGGAGAGGATGCGGAGAAAAGGGAACCCTCTTGCACTGTTGGTGGGAATGTGAACTGGTGCAGCCACTCTGGAAAACTGTGTGGAGGTTCCTCAAAGAATTAAAAATAGACCTGCCCTACGACCCAGCAATTGCACTGTTAGGGATTTACCCCAAAGATTCAGATGCAATGAAACGCCGGGACACCTGCACCCCGATGTTTCTAGCAGCAATGTCCACAATAGCCAAACTGTGGAAGGAGCCTCGGTGTCCATCGAAAGATCAATGGATAAAGAAGATGTGGTTTATGTGTACAATGGAATATTCCTCAGCCATTAGAAACGACAAATACCCACCATTTGCTTCAACGTGGATGGAACCGGAGGGTATTATGCTGAGTGAAGTAAGTCAATCGGAGAAGGACAGTGTATGTTCTCATTCATTTGGGGAATATGAATAATAGTCAAAGGGAATATAAGGGAAGGGAGAAGAAATGTGTGGGAAATATCAGAAAGGGAGACAGAACATAAAGACTTCTAACTCTGGGAAATGAACTAGGGGTGGTGGAGGGGGAGGAGGGTAGGGGGTGGGGGTGAATGGGTGACGGGCACTGAGGGGGACAGTTGACGGGATGAGCACTGGGTGTTATTCTGTATGTTGGTAAATTGAACAGCAATAAAAATTAATTTAAAAAAAAGATTCCACATATTAGTAATATCATGTTGTATGTCTTTCTCTTTTTGACTTGTTTCACTCAGCAGAATGCCTTCTGGGTTCATTCATCTTGTCACAAATGATAGGATTTCCTGATTTTTAAGACTGAATGATATTCCACATATAGGCCAAATTTTCTTTATCCATTTATCTGTTGATTGACACTTAGGTTGTTTCCGTACCTTGGCTGTTGTGAATAATGCTTCAATGAACTTGGGAGTACAGATACGTCTTCAAGTTAGTTATTTCATTTCCTTTGGGTATATCCCAAGTGATGCTATATCATAAGGTAGTTCTATTTTTATGTTCTTGAGGAATCTCCCTACCGGTTTCCATAATGGCTGCACCAATTTACATTACCACCAACAACTTTTCTCCATATGCTTAGCAACACTTGTCTCACCTTTTTGATGAGAGCCATTCCAACAGCTGGTATATCATTGTGGTTTGATATATATTTCCCTGAGTGATATTGAGCATTTGTTCATGTGCCTGTGGCTATTTGTATATAATCTTTGGGAAAATATTCTATCAGATCCTTCACACATTTTTAAATTTGTTTTCTGGTTGTTGTTATTGAGTTGTAGGAGTTATTTGTATGTTTTAGATATTAACCTTTTATTGGATATGGGGTTTGCAAATATTTTCTCCCATTCCATAGGTTGCCTTTTAATTTTGTTGTTGGTTTCCTCTGCTGTGCTGAAGCTTTTTAGTTTTATGCAGCCCCACTTGTTTATTTTTGCATTTTTGCCTTTGTTTCTGGTGTCAAATCCAAAATATCATTGATAGACAGATGTCAAGAAGTTTACTGCCTGTGTTTTCTTCTAGAACTTTTCTAGTTTCAGTTCTTATATTCTAGTCTGTAATTCATTTTGAGTTGATTTTTGTAAATGGCATAAGATAGTCTGGTTTCATTCTTTTGCATGTGACTATCCATATTTCCCACCACCATTTATTTGAGAGACTGTCCTTTCTCCATTGAGTATTCTTGGCTCATTCATCATAAATTAATTGACCATACATGTATAGGTTTATTTCTGGGCTCTCTATTTTCTTCCATTGATTTTCTCTCTCTCTCTCTCTTTTTTTGCCAATGCCGTACTGTTTTGATTACTATAGCTTTGTTATATAGTTTGAAATTAGGAACCATGTTGTCTACAGTTTTGGTCTTCTTCAAGATCACTTTGGCTAAGACCCCACAAGAGGTCTTTTGTGGTTTCATACACATTTCAGGATTGTTTTTTCTAATTGTGTGGAAAATCCCATTAGAATTTTGATAGGGACTGTGCTGAATCTATAGATGGCTTGAGTAGTATGGTCATTTTAGTGATATTAATTCTTCTAATCCATGAACATGAAATATCTTCCCATTTGTGTCTTCTTTAGTAGCTTTCAGTATACAGATCTTTCACTTCCTTAGTTAAATTATTCCTAATTTTATTCTTTTTCATGTAATTCTGAATGGGATTGTTTTCTCAATTTCTCTTTCTGAGAGTTTATTGTTGGTATACAAATGTAACTGATTTTTATGCCTTGATTTTTATATCTTGCAACCTACTGAATTGTTTGTACCCTAACAGGATCTTTTTTAGTGTGCAATTTTTACAAGTTTCTGTATATAATATGTCACCAATAGAGACAGTTTTACCACTTCTTTTCTGATTTACATGCCTTTTATTTATTTTTCTTGCCTAGTTGCTCTAGCTAGGACTTCTAGTACTACAGTGATAAAAAGTGTCGAGAATGAGCATTTTAGTCCACTTCCTTATCTTAGAGGAAAAGATTTCAGTGTTTCATCATTAAGTATGATGTTAGCTATGAATTTGTCATATTTGACCTTTAATATGTTGAGGCACATTTCCTCTATACCCAGCTTGTTGAGAGTTTTTATCATGAGTGGATATTGAATTTCGTGTAATGCTTTTCCTGCATCTATTGAGATGATCATATGATTTTAATCCCCTCTTTTGTTAATGTAATGTATTAACACAATGATTGATTTGGGGATGTTGAACCATGCTTGTATCTCTGTAGTAAATTGATTGTCATGTATGAAACTTTTGAATTCAGTTTGCTGATACTTTGTTGAGGATTTTTGCATTTATATTCATCAAGAATATTGGCCTATAATTTTCTTGTACGATTTTCAAATCCTTGTCTGATTTTGGTATTGTCACAATGCTAGATTCCCAAAATGAATTTGGAAATGTTCCCTCTTCTTCTTCTTCTTCTTTTTGTTTTTCTTCGAAGAGTTTGAGAAATATTGGTATTAGTTCTTCTTTAAACATTTGATAGAATTCACCTGTGAAGCCATCTGGTCTTGGACTTTGGTTTGTTAGGAGGTTTTTAGTTCCTGATTGACTTTCCTTACTAGTAATTGGTCTGTTCAGATTTCCTATTTCTTCTTGATTCAGTCTTGGTAGATTGCATGTTTCTGAATGCATCCATTTATTCTAGGTTATCTAATTTGTTGGTGTATCATTACTTGTAGTCTCTTATGATCCTTTATATTTCCATGTATCAGTGGTAACATTTTCTTTCATTACTAATATTACTTATTTTATCCTCTCACTTCTTCTTTTGTTAAATCTAGATATGGTTCTTCTATTTTGTTTATTTTTTAAAAACTGCTTTAGGGGCTCCTGGGTGGCTCATTCAGTTGGTTGACCAACTCTTTGTATTGGCTTGGCTCATGATCCTGTGATCCTGGGATCAAGCCCCGTGTCAGGCTCTGTGCTCAGCAGGGAGTCTGCTTGAGGATTGTGTCTCCCCTCCCTCTGCCCTTTCCCCCTCCCTAAAATAAAGAAGTATATTTTTAAAACACTGCTCTTCTGCTGTTGTGGGATGGAGTGTTCTGCATATATATGCCTATGTTAGGACCATTTGATTTAAATTCAAGTCTAGTGTTTCCCTATTGATTTTCTGTCTGTTCTAACTGTCCATTGTTGAAAGTCAGGTATCGAAGTTCCCTGCTGTTACTGTATGGTTGTGTGTTTTACTCCTCCAATCTGTCAGCATTTGCTTAAGATATTTAGGTGCTCTGATGTTGGGAGCATATATATTTACCACTGTTCTATCTTCTTGATGAATTGACTCTGTTAACATTAAATAATGGCCTTCTTTGTCTCTGTTACTGTTTTGTCTTAAAGTTTATTTTCTCTGATGTAAGTATAGCTATCCTTGTTCTCTTTTGCTTCCTATTTATATGGAATACCTTTTTCCATCCCTGCATGTTGAGCCTTTATGTGTCCTTAAAGCTGAAGTGAGTCTTTTGTCAGCAGCATATATAGTTGGGTCTTAAAAAAAAAAAAAATCCAGCCAGCCATTCTGTGTCTTTTAATTGGAGAATTCAGTCCATTTTCATTTAGAATAATTATTCTTATATATGGAATTACTGTTGCCGTTTTATCCATTGTTTTCTGTTTGTTTTAAAATCCAGCTTCTTTTGGTGAGTGTATTAACACCAGAGCTGTGCCTGATTGTGTCTTGTTCTCACAGGGATCCCTCTCATCCCCTTGGTGCCTCCTGATCACAGAAGCCCTCATATTCTGTGGCAGTCCTCATTACCTGACCATGGTTCCTTTGGAATGGAGAGGAACCTCCTTTCTCTCATGAGATGGTACAGACAAGGGGGAAAGCAGTATTAAGGAGCTATGATTAGGAAGAGACATGCCAGCATGTCTTGGTTCCGGTTCCATGCTTGTGGTTTTTATTTATTGTCTCATTTACTTTGATTAATATCACTTTACCATGTTTCATCTACTAAGCATTTTAATAATATGAATGTTTGAATCAGTTACACCTTTGCTCTGATAATGGAGTAGCTTTGACAGGCACGATCCAGTATTTCTAAGGTTTTGGGTTTTGTTTTGTTGAATTTTTCTTTTTAAATACCCAATTGAGGTTGACATACTAAAGAGATATACTCCTAATTAATATATTATGCATTAATAATGATTATGACTGATATTGCTATTGATTGCCTGAAGAGAGTTGGTCAGTTTGTTAGAAATTTTTTTCTTCTGACACTGGGTCTTATCTCCTGAAAATAGGCCATAATTCTACCATTATCAGAGAAAATGTCTTCCAGTTGTCATTAGTATTTGTGTCACAAACACACAAATATGGCATAGGAGTATGTTTGGGGGTTACACATTCTCTTAATGGCACTTTGGGAAATCAAGTTTGAATGGTAATGTGGAAAAGGATTTATGTAATGAAGATAAATATTTTTACATATTGGAGAGGAGTGATAGCATTTTAACTTACTCTTAGTATTATATGCAGGTTTAGTATTATTATATGCAAGCCAACTTTTCCCTAGCTATCAGCTCTAGGCCACTCAAAGGTCCCAGAGGCCTCCTTCAAGTCCAGAAGTGTTAACATTGTTGACTTACTATAACACTTACTCTTACTATCATTTGCACAAGGTCTTTTTAGTTGTAAGAATAGCTACCTGGTGTATTTTTGATGTGTTTAAGCTGGTATGATAGAAATTAAGTTCTCTGTCACGGTGTTAAGTATAAACATGCAAGTCATGCATAGGAATATGTTCTGGGGGTCCAGAATTTGAAATAAAGCATTCATGGAAAGCAGTAGGTCACATAATTCAGTTCAATACTTTAAAATGTGTGATATGGAGTAGCAAGAGACATGGGCTTTGATTTTAAGAAGACACCTGGCTGTGAATTCTGTCTCCACACATGTGACCTGTGTAGTCATCAGTTGGAAATACAAAATACAATGACTTAAATGAGATACAGTTCATTTCCTCCTGCATGACAAGGCAAGGGTGTGCAGATAGGGCTGGTGGACTGGTAGCTCCTCCACATATGGCTTTGACCTGTGTCCAAGGTGGTGCCAGTTTTCACTTTTCAAGGCTAGCAGAGAAGGGGGAAGAGAAGGAGGATGAGCAGCATTCTTTTGAAGGACATGGTTGTACACATTACCTCCCTTCGCCTGTGCGTGTGAGAACGTAGTGTAGCCACCCTGCCCCTCGAGGAAGCCTGGGAAGTGTAGTCTCTACCATTCGACCACAACCTTGGTCAGATATATTAGGGAAAAGGTGTGATTCTGTTTCTAAGAGGAAGAAGGAAATGAGGTGGGCTGCTTAACAATCTCTTTCAGTAGCTGTGACCAAATTACTCTTTCTTGATTCTTATTTGTAAGATGTGAAATGTTAAACTATTTATAAAAATTTACAGAAATATCTATAAAAATGTCATCCTCAAAAGATTTTGATGAAGAGACATTTAAAAAATATAGGTATTTCTTCCATATTTTCAGGAGTTCATTTCTCTTAGTGGCACTTCTGAATACAATTCTCACTTTTTGAAATTAATAATAATATACATTTTCTATTGCCATGTAACAAATTACCACATACTTATTGGCAATAGCCACCTCTCTTTCTGTTTGTCAGGAGGCAGAGCACAGCATAGCTGCGTCCCATGCTTGGGGGGGTCACAGGCTGCAGCCAAGGTGTCAGCCAACTGCAACCACATGTAGGGCCTGACTGCTTCACCTGGGTCATTGGCAGAATTCATCTCTTTGCAGCTGTGGGACCCAGGGTCCCGACTTCTTGCTCTCAGCTCTAGGACATCCATATGTCCAAGAGGCCATTCCCACATCTTAAAGCCTTCCTCCCAGATCTGGAAGGGTTCACCTGGCTTCCCCAGTATGGTTGCCAACTTCCTCAGGTCATGGAGGATTTTTATTTTTTTTTATTTTTATTTATTTATTTATTTTATAAATTAATTTTTATTGGTGTTCAATTTACCAACATACAGAATAACCCCCAGTGCTCATCCCGTCAAGTGTACCCCTCAGTGCCCGTCACCCATTCACCCCCACCCCCCACCCTCCTCCCCCTCCACCACCCCTAGTTCATTTCCCAGAGTTAGAAGTCTTTATGTTCTGTCTCCCTTTCTGATATTTCCCACACATTTCTTCTCCCTTCCCTTATATTACCTTTCACTATTATTCATATTCCCCAAATGAATGAGAACATTTACTGTTTGTCCTTCTCTGGTTACTGTGGCCAAGTTCAAAAAGGGTGTTGCCTGAGTTCTCCTCTGGGATTTTGATGGAATCTTGTCTCACATTTAGATCTTTCATCTATTTTGAGTTTATCTTTGTGTATGGTGCAAGAGAGTGGTCCAGTTTCATTCTTCTGCATGTGGATGTCCAATTTTCCCAGCACCATTTATTGAAGAGACTGTCTTTCTTCCAGTGGATCGTCTTTCCTGGTCATGGAGGATTTTTAGAGTGAATCTGCTACCCAGACAAGACATGATGTATAGCACAACTAACCATGAAGGTGACATTCCATTGCCTTTGCCACAGTCTGTTAGCTAATAGCAAGGCACAGGTCCTGCCCACACTCAAGGGGAATGATTTCACAAAGGTGTGAATGGGATTATGGGGGCCACCTGAGAGGTTGTCAGACACAGTTGCTGTGTTTCATTTAAAATCACTTTATATTCCAGATGGAGAATTCCTGTTTGTTTGGCATAGTCATTTCTCAGGTTTTGGTGAAGTGTCAATAGGAACTTTTTATCACATTAGAAATACTAGTCTGTATTGATTCACAGAAATGTATATGTACACATACATTAAGAGATAGAGAATATAGGGGATCCCTGGGTGGCGCAGCGGTTTGGCGCCTGCCTTTGGCCCAGAGCGCGATCCTGGAGACCCGGGATCGAATCCCACGTCGGGCTCCCGGTGCATGGAGCCTGCTTCTCCCTCTGCCTGTGTCTCTGCCTCTCTCTCTCTCTCTCTCTCTCTGTGTGTGACTATCATAAATAAAAAAAAAAAAGAGAGAGAGATAGAGAATATAAACATGAGAAGGCAGATGGAAAAATATCTGCTTCTGCTACTGCTTTCCACTGTGGTTGAACAGTTTGGATGCCACAGATTTGGTATCATAAGAGGTACCCTGCAAACCAACAGTATTGCATGTAGAGAATGTAAAAAGTCAAAAAGGTCTACCCATAAAGACTAGCTCAGGAATTTGCTTCTGTCTTGTCTTTTAGTTACCCGAATTAACAACGGGTACACATTGAACAGGAGGCCTTTATGAACTGGCATGGTATTGCTAGGCTCGTTGTTTAATGTTTAGAGTCTACAAAGCTTGAAGGAGATTGAAGTCACATGCTAGGAAACACTACACAGATTGTGTACATAGTTCAGACCTGGAGATCTGGTGTCTTCAAAAATCTTATACTATCTATCAAATGATGTAGCAAAAATATTTAGTTAAAAATTGTTATTGATACTATAAGAGCCAAAGTTTGCTTTTAGCTCTGTAATATCCTCTTGTTTGTGATATGGATATTATTCCTGGCCTCCTCATTGCAGTCAGAGGCTATTTATTTTTTCAATAGCATTGAGCATCCTCCTGAAAGACTCCTATAGTGTCTGTCCTTCTGTACATCCATCCATCCAACCATCCATTCATCCACTTATCCAGCAGACGGCTATTGAATTCCTGTTGTAGTCCCCATACTGTGCTGAGTTCAGATGTAGACACAGTATTGTGGTCTTTGCTCTTAAGGAAATTTCAGTTCATTTGACACACACCAAAGAGGCAATGGGTGTCATTCCTGTTCTCACACAATTTATAATGTCACTGATTAGATTGTTTTAAAATAAATTTTAGCTAAAAGCATTTATACATAAATAGTTAGAAATGAAGAAATGATGTGCTATTTGAAATGTAAATTAAGAGAAATGATTAGTTCAATCACTGAACATTGAATATGTAGTTAATGAGTATTTACTCTACTCCAGCCCCCTTTGAGGTTCAAAACCAAAATAGATAGTAGATAACCAGCTACTGTGCTGTGGTTCCATTCCTGGCCCTGTCTCTCATTTGGATGGAGGAAAATCACATGATGAGGAAGGGGCTATAGCGAATAAGAATCCTCAAAGAGCCTACCCTTCCCTGAGTTCTAAAGCAAGTGATAGTCTCCACAGAGTTTCTAGATCACTCTTCACCTGCTCCACATTCCTATCTATGGGATCATTGTGAGTGTCTGACCAAGAAGTTTGTAATAGCCATGACTTGGGATAGTGTCAGGGTTGGAAGACTACACCTCTAGTCAAAATAAAAGAAACACTGTAAAGGGATTTGTGTCTTTTGTTTTTAAGACCAGATCCGCACATTACACTTCAAAGGAAGGGTGAAGGTGTCCATCCAGTAGTGTCCCTTGGAAAGAAAAGAGGTTCAACTTCAAAGGAAGAGTGTGTCATAATTCCTGAGCTTAAAATGAAATGCTGTCTTTTCTTTTCCTGATGAATGGGTGAAATTATAACAAAGACTTAATATTAGGGTGAATAAGAAGGAATTCAGCTATTTGTGGTTAAACAGCAGTAGAACCATAGGTCTTAGCCTACCAGAAACTTGCAAACCACTGATGAAAGGTGTCAGGTGGGTGTAATTTCTCTAGCGTGTCTTGAGTATGGAAAGGGTGTAGTACCTAACTCAAACCTGTAATTAAAGAACAAGACACAACGAGGTGAACATCGTGCCAGAACATCTGTATCCAGGTAGGCATGTTGCTATAAGGCAGACGCCGTGGCAGCTCAAGAAATTGAGCATTGCACAAATCCCAGTGTCTCTTTCTACACTTCTGAAAGGTCTTATTTTATTACTCTGTTTATGTGAAGACTTAGTTATGAGCTGATGACACGAACGAACTTAGAAATTTCTTAGCTTGAATCCAATGCCTCTATTCAAGTAGGCCTGCTTTCAAGGTAAGACAAATTTGCATTCAGTTGGAGTCTAAACAAAATTAAACTCTGCTCTGTACTACAAAGGCTACCAAACTAGTTATGGCAGATCAGCAAGAAGAAGTCTCAAAGACAGGACCGCTTCAACTCTGTGCTTCCAATCTTGAGGCTTCCACCTTGGCATCATCAGTAGCATGAGAACCAGTATCAGTGGAGTATCAGGTTAAAACAGCAGGTGAAATGCCATTACAAAAGATATCATTGTATCCCAATCAGTGGCTTTATATGAGAAAGATTACCAGTGGTCCATTAAGATGTTGGCATAACAGAAAAATTGACATAGATCCCCTTTTTTAATAAGACAGATACAGAACTGTTATGTCTTATAAATGAATTCTGAAAGACCCAACACTTTGACTAATAATTTAGCTACTCCAGGTTTATCATAATGGAATTTAACCCATAGATGGTCCTTGGCTATTTGCCTTCAATTCAAATACCACTTGCATAGGAAACAGAATGGGAAAGAAAGCCTTTCTGTACTTTCCACCACCCCGCTGCCCCACTGAGGGTACCTGTTGGCTGGAGAGTGTGCAGTCACCTTCTCCCATCTGGGGCGAGGCCTCAGTTGAGCTTCTGGGGCCTCAGCTCCAGTGCCCTTCATGTTTTCATGGTGCTGGCATCTGTGCCTGGGGCAAATGAGGAGGGATCCAGGTCTGGTTACTATAACAGACCCCAGATAACAACCTGTGAGCGCACCCACCCTGTGCTGGCAGTGGCTACACAGAGTCAGAAACCACACTCCTGGCTTGTGGCTCCCTACGTCTAGGATCTCCCCTCCACAGTTGGCCCAACATGGGACCAATGGGGGCCACATCTCCTTCCTTCAATAAGAAGCATCACTCACAAGGTGCTCACTTTATTTCCAAGCATAGCCATTTTGAAGAACAGGGAAAGTGGATATGCAGGGTAATTGTTTCTCCCTGCCATGATAGCCTCATGTTCAAAACTAGTTTCAGTGCTCCAGTACACCTCTCCCCCGCCCTTTTTTTTCCCATTTGCAACTTTCCATTTATTTGTGCTGTTCCTTTTTTTTTTAATAGTTCTTTAAAAATTGAAGTATAGCTGACACACAATGCCACATTAGCACACCCTCTTTTATAATAGCTCCTTTGCCCAATCCAGACAGAATATTTGTCTTACCGTGTTGGGCACAGGCAGAGAATAAGTAGCGCTGTGACCTCACCATTAGAGTCCCTGTGTGGTGGATGTAAGACTTAGATAGACTGTGTTCTAAAATTTGCCACACACTGTGATCAAGGAATCATTGTTTTTTTTTTTTTAATATTCTTAATCAGGTAGGATTTGCTCATCTAGTTTATAGGTTTATGGTAAGGATTATACCTTATGTTTTATTTCCTGTGGAATTAAAAGATTTGCTAGAGAATGCTTATCTTTGTTAAAAAATGAGCTTCTAGACTTCCTGTGGTGATCGCTTCAAAATACATACAAACATCGAATCATTATGTTGTACACCTAAAACTAATGTAATATATCAATTACACCTCCATTTAAAAAGTGAAGAAATTAAATTAGTAATGAAAGAATAATAAATCTGTCATTATGACTAAAGCTCAGTTTTTTGTTTATATCTTTAAAAAAAAACCTCAGGCTTCAATTTTTCTTCCTCAAAAAATGTGAATATCAACTAAAGCATACATTAGAAGACAGTGGATTATTGCATGTTTGTTTTAGAAAAGCAAAAAAAAATTAGGTCATAAATATGTCTTTTGAGGACTGCTGTGGTAATTCTAGCTTCTGTTGTAGCAACATTACCATCAATAGGCTGTGCTAAGTTTATGTGCTGGCACTTGGATAACCTTCCTATTACTAACAGCTCAGAACGTAGGTGTTTCAGCATTTAGGTACCCAGCAAGAACAGTAGTTGTAGGACAAGGATTTTCCAGTGGAACAGTATGCTTCCATGAAAACTCACATGGCCCTTCTTACAATAACAACATCGTTGTCCTTCTTAAAAAAAAAAAAAATGACATGCTCAGTGCCAGACCCATAACATAATTCCCTCTCCTGGTGTCAATGACCAGGCAGGCTACACCGGATATGAAAGCTGTCCCCGTTCCACCATCTTTGCTCCTCCTGCTGGGTGTGAGCTGTCCTCTCTCCATGTCTGTCACAGAAATGAATCTCAGCAGTGATGAACTTGTGAACAATTAGGTGTGGCAGGTTTGCTTTCCTCAGGGTCCCTTTCCTTGACTTGCAGATGACCGTTTTCTGGCTGTGCCCTCAATGATTTTTCCTCTGAGCCCATGCCTGGTATCCCTCCCTTCTTATAAGGACTCCAGTCCAACTGGATTAGGACCTACCCCCACAGCTTGAATTTAGTCTACACTTTTAAAGCCCTGACTTCAATACAGTCACATTCCAAGGTATTAGGGTTAAGCTTCAACATATGATTTTTTTTGGGGGGGGGACACACTTCAGTCCATAACAGTGTATAAAATGTGGAAAAATATTAATATCATGAGTGACACGGCCCTCTAAAGTTAAATCTGAATTAAAACCTTTGTGGATTTCCTTATTGCGGTTCCATTGTGTTCTCATACATAATATCTGAAAATACAAAGACTTACTATTTCCTGTGTTATGTTTTGTTTTGGCAGGCCTGGCAGCTTCGATTCAGCCATCTTGTGGGCTATGGTGCCAAGTACTACTCTTACCTGATGTCCAGGGCAGTAGCTTCCATGGTGTGGAAAGAGTGTTTTCAACAAGATCCTTTTAACAGGTAACAAAGGGGAAGAATTCTCTAATGCTAGTGATCCCCCAACCTGCTGTGTCTAAAGCCAGGCTGAGAAGCTCAGCCACTTGCCACCTCACCCACACCACCGCCAGGACTTCCGGGTGGGCCTCCCTCGGGCTTCCAGTGACAGAGCCTGGCCCTGAGCCTCTGACTTGCTCCACAGCACCGCACAGTTGCCACACGTTGGTGATGGCATGGCGCCCTCCCATCATGCCCGTGGGGACCTTTGTGTGAGAGCTCTTTGCTTCTCCAAAGTGGGCCTAGACTGCCCTGCTTCCATGCCTCCCTGGTGGGTTTTCTTAGTTGTTCCAGCCTCCCTCCTTGTCTTTACCCTGCTCTCTGTTACTTTTGACAGCATTCCTTATTTTCAGCGCAAGCTTCCAAGGATTCATTCATGGGGAACACCTGATTTCCTTCTTATTGCCCAGCAAAGGATTAGCCACCGTTGTTCATTTGGGAGCAGCACCATTAGAAACTTTGATTATTGATTCTAGCATCCACTTTGTTCCGGAAAGTTCCCCTCCCCCTCCACCTGACTTTGGAACACTTCCATTCTGTGTAGGACAGTGGCAGTCTGAAGAAGGGGAGTGGCTCCCCTGATCATTTCCTCCACGGCATCATGTTATGGGGGCCAGTGACCACCCCTTAGCATTGGTAGCTGCAGAACTCCTGCCCTGCATCGCTCTCCACTGCTTGCCTCCTGCGTGCCCTCCCGAACAGCCTTGTTCACCATTGTCAGCATCAGGATGGGGCAGGAGTTCAACAGCAGAGGCCACAGCTGTCATGAACGTAATTGTGTGGTGACTCTCAGCCCTGTCCAGAGCATATTTCATCAGCTCAGCTGGTGACTGTGTGAGTCTTTAACAATTCTGTTAGGGACTCTGGGGAGGTTGATTGATTTCAGCCAGGGATACATGGTGCCCACCCCCATCCCCACTATGGAGGTGGTCACGCACAGTGGTGGGCCGGAGAAGGAGGGAGAGTGGGGTCTGGGAGGGGCAGCCTTGCATCTCAGTAGGCTCCCGCCAGCCATGGAAGAAGCACAGGATTGCTTCCATTGTGCCCTCAGTGGGCTCCCTGATTCTCACAGGCTTCCCTCAACACCGGGAACCTCGGGGACGTCCGGGAGTTCTGGTCCCATCGAGTCCTTAGAAGGAGCTTCCTTTGAAAGCAAACCACTAATGATGATCTGGTCTAATATTCATTTAAAGCACTTTATCTCCTCACCATGCAAATAAACACATATCCAAATACTTCTCAGGCAGCTGTGGATGATGACTAGTATCTTCACTGCTTTCATGTGGTTGTGGTTTAAAATTAATGGCACCTGGGATGTTCAGAGTGCCCAGAAGTTCCCATGTGGCACGTTATTTTACGTTCGCAGCAGCCTTGGTAGAGCAGGTGCTTCTTGTAAGAGGGAACTGAGGCTCAGAGGGGACAAGTGGTCTGCCCAAGGCTTCCCAGTGAACAGACTGGACTTGGATAATAAAGCAGGTCTGTTAATTCTGACCCCTTTTCCTTCCCTGTCTCCTGCCCAGCCCCCAGCTTTTCATGCAGTTTGACGTAGGCTTGGATTTTCTTAGCTTTTAATAATCACATTCAGTTCCAAGGCCTTTTGAACTTGAATCTGATGTAATCGAATTTTTAAATGTTTTACAGCTTGGTACCCACATGTTATTTTGTCTTCCGCCCTTTGCACACTGCAGACATTTGGTCTGCTTTTCAGATTTTATTATTTTCAAAGGACCTAAAGCCAAAATTGACTATAATAAATCAGTTTGGGGGATTATGATTCTTTACTGGAGATTTCTATAAACCAGGGAAAATATTATCTTGCTTAAAGGAAATGTACTTTACTAGAAAACCGCATACTATTAAATACATATATTTCCAGGCATTTATATCTTGTTTATATGTGCATTCTTGCGTAGACATGTAGTTCACCATACTTTTATAGACATGTAAAAGTAAGCTAGTAAAAATACTCACTGACTAGAAAGTTTCTAACCCATGTCAAAGGATCCTTTTTGATCCAACTTCTGAAAAATCACCAGCCTGGAAGCCTCACCAGAAAGCCAAGGAGTGCAGACCTGAGGCCTGAGAACAGGGTCTGAGGGGAGGGAAACTGCAGACTCTTGGCCACTCCGTCCCCTCCCTGGGTGGGCCCAGCCTTCTGTCCATGTTTCCTAATTCATGACACACTTTGCCTTTGCATCCACAGAGTGTTTGATATCAACATATTTTTGATACTGTAATACTATCAAAACTTCTGATTAGAAACTATGTTCACAAAATTGCCCATACATAAAGATGCTCCTGAAATAGTGGAATGAAACATCATGTGCATTTGTGTAACTTAGAGCATCATGGTGTGTAGTCATCTGGCATTAAAGGAATTGCATTTTTCATAAAATACAAACGTAGTGTTAGATAGCTTGTCTCCAGGTGCTGATAAGTTGGAGAATTTCTATCTGTAAAAATTCTCCAAAATCTGCCTGCAAGTATTATTATAGATAGTGTTCCCTATAGAACCCAGCAGAGAGAGAGCATCAGAAGATGCAGATGAGCTGTTCCTGCCTTTGCCTTCACCCCTGGTGCACTCAGGAGTCAACTTCCTGTTCCCAGGCTTGTTACCCTCAGCCCCGGAGGGGGTGTAATTAGCCCCCTCCTGCCAGTTTTGTCTCCCTCACTTTCATTTCACAGTGTTATTTTTCTCTCTCAGTTTCATCTCAGTGTAAATAATTTCAAATCGCACTTTAAGGGAACACCAAAGGTAATGGAGAATGGGATACCTTTTACTTAACTATATAATACAGAAACTAAATGATCCTTTCTTTGAAGAGAGATTGCTTGCTCTGAAACAGAAAGATGAAAATACAGTTCTCCTTTTATAGTAAATATTTCACACCCGGTTTTACTTATTAGAATAATTTAAATTTGGAATTAGAGTTTTAGAAGCAAGAAAACAGAGGACTGAATTGTCTCAAGGTGGCAGCTTTTCTGAATATGATGTCAGTGGCTTCGTTTTGAGAAACTAAGACAAGTGTGACCTGGGACTATAACAGAGTGTCCTCTCCTCTCCCACAGGGCAGCAGGGGAGCGTTATCGCAGGGAGATGCTGGCACACGGCGGGGGCAAGGAGCCCATGCTTATGGTGCAAGGTAAAACAAAAGGATTGATAATTTTTCTATGATCCATTTTTTAAAAAGGTTTTCTGGGTTATATATATATTTTTTAATTATTGAAGTATAGTTGACATAACAATGTATTAGTTTTGGGTATGCAACATAGTGTTTGGACAAGTCTGTACATTACACATAAGTGTAGCTACCATCTGCCACCAGAAACTGTTACTACAATATTATTGACTATATTCCCTATGCCATACTTTTCATCTCTGTGACTTACTTATTTTATACCTGGCAGTTTGTATCTCTGTCCTCTCCATCTATTTCGCCCATTCTCTCCCTACTCTCCCATTTTATGGGCTTTATGTTTTAGTATTGGATCTTTGAGGTATGTTTTTGCACCATCTATAATAAAAGCTGCTCATATTTTCTCTATACATTTTTCCCTTTAGAGATGAGGCTTCAGCTGTGTACTTTGTTCTGAGCATCTATTTATTGTATCCCAAACAACAATTTAATTTTTAGTTACTGCAATTTATTTAAATTCCAACATGAATTTCAGGTTTTAACTTTTAAAACGTTCCTAATGCTCTAATAGGAAATTTGTAAATTTGTCATAAATTATCAGAAAATTTGCCTTTAGGTTTTAACAGGCCACAGTGTATGTCTTTAGCCTAAAGGACTCATTTTTTTCTTATTCCTTTATTTCTTTCTCCAAAAGCTTAGTTAGGCCTTTGCTAGAAATCCCAAGGCATTGGGCTAGATTTTTTACCCACTGAAAAATGAGAAACTAATTAAATCTCTTCCAGATTACCACAATGCTTGTTTTCCTGTGTAATATGGGGGGTTAATTTTTTTCATTTAAGTATTTTCCCTGAAAATTTAATTGTAGATGGAAATGACCATCATTTTTCATAAAATATTCTTACAGATATTTTAAGGAAAATGTGAATATTATTGGATATTCTCAACATATCAACAATTATATTTGCAGCTGACACTTCTCTCTAGCTGATAAACATTAGGAAACATTAGGAACATTAGGAAATAACATCCAGTATTGGAGAAGCAGGATAGCAATGGGTCTGACATCAATGTTTCCTTGCCTAGATCTGTTCAATCTAATACCTATTGCCCATTTTCTCAGAACCCCTTTCCTTCGTCTGTTTTTTACTCAGCAGCTACGTGCTGAGTGCTCCTGGGTGCCCGGCCCTGTCATGGTGCTGAGCTATGCTGAGGGCAGTGCTGAAAGACTCACAGACAAACACCTGGTTCTTGTGGAACTTGGCCACGAAGGTGCTTTCTCCCAGGCACCATCTGCCCAATGCCGTGTTCTGTTTAGAAAACAGATCAGCCGACCCAGAGAGCCTACGGTTTCAGGTAGCCTGGCCCAACCGCCATGACAAAAGCCCTTCACAACAACACTCTGGTCTCCTGTCGGTACCCTGTGCCTCAGAGTTGTCATTCTGGGATGGAGAAGGTATGCCAGTGGCACCTCACTTCCCACTTGTTCCTTCATGGCCTGTCCTGAACTCTGCTACACCCAGGGGCAGGTTTTACATGGTTTACATGCATCAACTAACTTCATCATCTAGTACCCCTATAAGGTACTAAGGATCACTATTCCCATGTTACAGATGCTGAAACAGGTCAGGTCTTTGGCCTATGTTAGAGGCAGTGAGTAAAACAGTCAGGAATTAAACCTGTGTCTTCTGTCTGCAGAGAGAATGCTCTCCAGCAGTCTGTGGAACAGGACGCCAGGGTAAGGGTCTCTCATGGACCGACCCACGTAAAAGAGAGATGACCAGGCTCATGATGAGAAACCACCGAGAGTGTACATTGTGTACTTCTCAGCTGGTGGTTTGTGGTGCCTCACAGAAAGCCCACTGTGAGTCAAGAAGGGCTGTTGCAGTTTGCTTCCTCCTGTAGCTTTTCTGTGACATACACTCTCCTGGCAGCGTGTTTAGCTTTTCCTCTTTGAGACCAGGATCTAAACACTGTCTGCACATAAATATTAGCATACATATGGTTCCCTCAAAAGAAAAAAAATCAAATCCTTTTCTATGTTTGTCCTTTGGCTGTTATATTTTTCTACTGGCTTCCAAGAATGTTGTAACAAACCTCTCTAAAAATTCTGTTCTTTAGATGAAACATCATTGTGTTAAGAAACTTAATATTTTCCACACTGAAATTCGCACACTTGGGAGAGAAAAACAAGACTGTGGTTCAAACCAGAGACGATAAAGTATTCAGATTCCAGTTAACACCAACAATGGGAGAGTTCTGCTTTTAAACTTTAATATTTTTCTTAATGTTGTTCCGTCATATCTCATTAATTCACATGATTTGTTACATGTCAAAGATGAATGGGAGACGTGCAGAGGAATTATGGCTGTTGTCACTTTATAGGGCTGGATTTGTAAGACAAGACCAGCAGTGGCTTCTCATTTTCTTGTAGGCAGTCAGCCCATACCCCTAAACAGGAATGTCTTAGGGGATGGCTCATAGCCAAACTCCGGGGTGCCCCAAGGAGTAGTGATTGGTGAAATTACTAAGAGTTGTGATATAAAAGCTTAAATAATCCAGTAGGTAGTATTCTTGTATGAAAATGTAATTTTTATAGGTGTTTATATATGTTACTTAACTACTTACTAGGTAAATGTAAAGAGTTATAGAGTTACATCAAGTAGCAGAAGATAAAGAAAGAACACCTTTTTTTAAGCTATGTGCCTCCCTGACCAAACAACAACTTGATTAACCGTGCTTTAAGGCTTATGTTTCAAATGAACTCCAGGCAATTCCTTAGAGTCAGAATACCTCTCTGCTTTGTACTCATGCTCTTTGAATGATACATAGTCAAAGGAATCAAGTATGCCATGCTTTTTTGGTCTTTGAATAATCAAAACAACACAGGACCTATTTTTGGAATGAGTCGTCATTAACCCTGAGTCCGTTGATCTTTTCTGGTCCCACCAACAGATGAGCACCCTTGTGGCCAAAGCCTGGTCTGAAGGAAGTACCAGAGAACACAGCATTCCTCCTCCTTTTCTCCTTTGCTCCACGTTCGTCAGTTAAAGGCTGCTGCCTCGCAGCCCTGTGTGCTGACTCAGCTCTGTTCCCAGGGAGCCCCACGGGGAAGTCCAAGTCAGGGCCACAGAAGCCTTTCCTAGAGTCTGTATTTGTTTCCACTCAACACACTAAACCCCATTTGAAAACAACGTGGTAGTTAAATAGTAGTTAAAACCACATTCCCCTCCTGGGAGAAAAAGGGAGGTCACATGGTACAACCACCTGGGATCTGCAGTCCCTAGCTCCACTTCTTCTTAAGAAAGTCACTCACCTTCCCTCGAGGAGAAGAGGAGTGATTTGGCATCACAACTTAATTTCCTTCTAATATGCTCGTCCTTAGCTCTTGCCCCAGTCCATCTCTGAAGGGGCGCTTATGTGTACCCAAGGGATAAAACAGACGGAGTAGAAGGAGCTACAGATTGAAGTTATATCCTCATCTGCTTTTAAACACATTCATGGCATATGTAAAAGTAGATGTTATAAGCACAATATTCGTTTACTTATTAATCCCCCCACTCAACAGTTTGGCAATACATGACTGAAACCAACTTTTTTTCATTGCCAGGAACTCTGGGGTGAGATTGAACTCTTTGTATAGTGAGAGTTTTTCTGCTCTTCATGCCATCTGCTACCTGCCAGTATTTTTTGGTTTATGTTAAGTATTACATTTCTGAGTAATAAAAGAACTTAAAGTTTTTGCTTAAAAGAAACAATAACGATACAGCATTTTCATTCATTTTGCTATTTTTAAAAAGTATACACTGGAATACTTTTAAGTGTGCTGTGGTGGACACGATCCAAAGTTCAGTTTCTATTA
This sequence comes from Nyctereutes procyonoides, assembly GCF_905146905.1. NCBI lineage: Eukaryota > Metazoa > Chordata > Mammalia > Carnivora > Canidae > Nyctereutes > Nyctereutes procyonoides. The sequence goes on along the minus strand of NW_026575033.1, from coordinate 5,160,830 downwards.
CAATCATTTCAGAAAATGTATGGTTTTCTAGAAGACAAACATGCAGTAAAGGTTTGTGAGTAGCAGGGGAGTAATATTTCATACCCACTGTGAAGTGGAATTGTTTCTTACTACACCAAATACAAGAGTGGGATGATATGGCTAGTCAGGGTAGAAGTTATAGGATTGCAGCAGTTTGTGAGTGACATATTATTTATTCACGCGTATCTTCCTTTGTGAACTATCTTTTTGTGTTTTATGTCATCTAGAAGTTTGAATAAATGGCCTTGTTGAGTTTTTAGGTTCGGAATTATCTCTTAGATAATCAGGAAAAAAAAACCCTAACATTTTGAGAAACTGTTACATGCCAGGTGCCTTCTGCTGTGCTACCTAATTTAGTTCCCATATGTAGGTCACATGGTCCCCATTTCTATAGATAATGAAACTTAGAGGTCATTCTTTTTCTGTGCTGCCTCTCTTCCTGACTCCCATGTCTTCCTCAGTTGATCTCTAAATTCTCTCTGGAGATCGAACTGGTCTTTAGAACATAGGATATGTAAGAGACATGAGTCTTGAGGCCTTAATGATCCCCCAAAGCCTGCGGTTTGTTGTTTTAAATGTCACATCCTAGCTATTCCCATTGACATTGGAGAAGCCTGCCTCTGACATCCACTGATGAGCAATAAAATTTTCCTTAATATGTTTTTGTAAGAGCTCCTTTAGACTTTTGTGGTAAAGCTATCAACTTAGTTTATAATCATTTTTAATCTTGATGCTTCCAAGAGAAAGATTCTCACCACAGCCAAATAAGCCTGATGCCCAGTGAAGTTTCATGTTTCTGCCTCTGGTTATAGCATTCTTGTGCTCTACCCTTCAACCTTTGCACAAAGAATTTTGTGGGGGAAAAGAAAGGTTAAAGTCCACGACTTTCGCATTCCAGAAGGTTATTTCAAATACAGAACAACTTTACTTCTCTGCTTGTTTCCAGAAAAGAAACTCTCAGCTTCATTTTTATGTCTCTGGGGCCAAAAGCAGTATGTAGGAGATCCCTGGGTGGCTCAGAGGTTTAGCGCCTGCCTTCAAAAGCAGTATGCAAGGAGATACAAAGTAAAAACATGACAGAGTTTTTAAAAAGACCAAACATCAGATAAAACTAAAAGAAATAGTAGATAAATGAGTTCATTCACACTGGAACTCCCTTCAGTTTGTTTTCCTGTTGCTGAACTGACTCATGAAACCAAAGGCTAGAAGCCCACAGGGCCTTACCTTAAGCTGATTAAAATCGTAATACCTTACATTTCTGCAAAGCTTTATAGTTTTCAACATACATTCATTTTTGCTGCAATTACCCTGTAGCATCTATTCTAGCTTATTACATATTATTTTTGTCCAAGAAACAAACCAGAGGATTATAGTTTATATTCCAAGAGATCATCCCTGTGGTACCCCAGGGAGATTAATACAATCTATAGTGATAACTACTCTTTTCTTTAAAAATCTTCTTTGTTGGGGATCCCTGGGTGGCTCAGCAGTTTAGCGCCTGCCTTTGGCCCAGGGCGCGATCCTGGAGTCCCTGAATCGAGTCCCGCCTTGGGCTCCCAGCATGGAGCCTGCTTCTCTCTCCTTCTGTGTCTCAGCCTCTCTCTCTCTCTCTCTCTCTCTCTCTCTCTCTCTCTCTCTCTCATAAATAAATAAATAAATAAATAAATAAATAAATAAATAAATAAATAAATAAATCTATCTTTAAAAAACAAAAATCTTCTTTGTCCTAGTAGCAGTGAATGCGCCCAGCACCTGGATCTTGGTTCCACACCATTCTCCATTAAGAGGAACCAGGGCTCCTTGGAGAAATGGTTTATTTTAGGTTTGAGTGTACAGTGTGAGCTGGGAGCACCAGAAAATATGAAAGTACTCAGAAACACACACAAGGATGTCAAAGGGAGGCAAACACTTGCTAAAAGAGTTCCCAGTGGCCAAAGCTATAACAATTTGTGCAACAAAATAAATAAGGCAATTACTGGAATATAACACAAAGTATAAAATTTATATCCATGAGTTCTAATGATGTAAATGATTGAATGAATGGATGAATAAATAAATAAGGAAAATAAATCTCTCAGGCAGAAGAGTTTCAAATGATTTATATAGATGAAGTCCTCCCTCAAGGAAGTGGAGTGTAACTCCCCACCCCATAAGTGGGGGCTGTGCAAAGTGACTTCCTTCCAAAGGAATCCAATGTGGAAGAGGGTGGGGAAGAATTACAATAATATTTATCTATCTATTTATTTATTTATTTATTCATTCATTCATTCATTCACTCATTCATGAGAGAAACAGAGAGAGAGGCAGAGACATAGGCAGAGGAAGAAGTAGGCTCCCTGTGGGGAGTCTGATGTGGGACTTGATTCTGGGATCCTGGGGTCACGACCTGACCCAAAGGCAGAGGCTCAACCACTGAGCCACCCAGGTGCCCCTACAATAACTTTATAAACCGAGAAGTACTTACTCAGGTGTTCCATGATCAGCAACTGCTGTGAAGCCATGCTGAGACGATGTACCCTTGATATGACATAACAGAAGGGGCACTTCATCTCTGCGATCTTCCTTCCCAAACCCATAACCCAAACTGAGGGACATAGTACAAAATACTTGAACAGTACACCTTAAAACCGTCAAGGTCAGGGAATCAAAGAATCTTTCAAGATTCAGAGGAACCTAAGGAGGTGTGACAGCTATGTGCATGGTGGTGTCCTGGGGAGCAGATGTGTATCCTTGGAGCAGAACAAGGGCATTAGGTAAATACTAAGGAAATGTGAATAAAATATGACTTCAGTTAACAGTAATATTGGTTACTATTGTGACCAATAGGTATTGGTTAACTAGTTGTGACACACATGCCCAACCAAGAGGAGATATTAATGCCAGAGGAGTTGGATGGACCGACTGGGTGTGCTGCGTGGGCATGCTCTGTCCTCACCATTCTTCAGTAAATATAAAATCACCTTTAAATTGTCAGTATAAAAAAAAAAAGCCTCTTTGGTAAGATTTTTTGGTAATGGCACAACCACCTGTGGTTTGACCCCTCCAGCCACCAATTCTACTTGCCACATTTCCACGCATTCATCTTGAGGACCATGAGAAAGCCCTGGGAGTATTTCCAAGGCAGGTAGTGACAAAATTGGATTTATGGTCTACGGTATCCATTACGTGCTGAGGAGGGGCCGTGGTAAGGCTGATTTGAATGGGCCCCTTGTTGTTAGCAGCAATCGTGGTAAGAGATGAGGGCAGCCAGCCCAGGAGAGCAAGCAGCTGGGATGAAAAGAGGTTTTCTAACTTAAGACCATTTATGACGTAAGAACAACTGGTCTTGGAATTGATGCTGTGTGGAAGTGAGCAAGCAGGAGAGATGTCAAAGATGACTCCCAAATTCCCTTCTCTTGCTGCAGGAGAGGTGATTGTGCTCTTGAGAGCCTTGGGAACCTGTTGATCGGAGCAGTGGAGCAGTGACCAACTAAAGTGTGTTGTATTAGAAAGGACGAGAGAACAGAGAACCAACAAGGAGGCCCACTGCCCTAAGACAGTTCAGCCCCCATGTGGAATTCAGCTCCAGAAACTCCCAAGTCAGGGGGTTTTGATTCCAGAATTACCTAAGGGACCGTGTTCTGATTAGCTTCCAGAAGCCCCTCCTTCCCAGACAGTTCGAATGATGGGAAACCCACTTTGTCGCAAGGCAAATTCATTACACTTTGTGACAGTTCTCATTGACGGGGTGATACAGGCATTAAAACGGACTCAGAATATTCTGTCTGCTTGAAAAGATTGATGTCTTGTTGATGTGGTGTCTTTAGGTAATGAGCGTTGATACTTTTTTTTTTAATAACCTGATTACTAACCGAATTGGCCAAACATGCTTAGCATGCAGCTTTACTGTTGGTGTTATTTGTACAGTACAAGCATGACAGCAGGGAAGGGGCAGGAAGTCCTGTCTGTCAGCAGAAATACAGCTGATGTTTTAAAAGTAAGAAAGCTACATAAACAGTCCTTATTCAACATTAGCTTGATTGGTTTTTCCAATTGTCAAAACGCGTACACAGTGTATTCAAGAGAATTGACATTTCCCATTGGCTTATGGTACTAAGAATTAGTTGTAGTTACTACTTCAGTTTTAAAACATGCTATTAGCATTTAAGCATGTAATGTGGTTAGTCCCTAAATATTGCCATGTATGGCACAAAGCTGGCAGGCCTAACACCGTATGAGAATAATAAATTCACGCAGACTTTGGATGGTTATTCCTGCGTTTGTTTGTTTCTTTTTAAATATGCCTCTTTGCTTTTTATTTTTTTAATTAAGTGGGACTTTGAAGGGAGAGATTAACACATGACAAGTTCTGCCTGACTTGGCCGACATCTGTGCCCCCTGGGCGTGTAGGGACTCCCAGTAAATAAATGCCAGGACATGCTCCAAAGATATGCCCCGTGGCGTACGAGTGAGTGCCCACCCCAGAATGTATTTTACATTTGTGACTTTTAAGGGAGCCTCTCCCATGTATTAAATATTAAAAGATAAGATGATTTAAAACTACTAGCATGCCAAGCAGGACTGTGCTGTTCGAAGTGAATCAAATGACTTTGGATGTATTGCTCAAATGTTTAGAAATCTAGATCATCTTTATTTCTCCCCTGTTGTCAGGCCTCCCCGTCACCCTCTACCTCCTTACTCTGCCATGTTTTACTCTGTTTCTTTTGCAGCACGTATTTACTTCAAAGTGCAACCTGTATTATTTCATTTATTGGCTTGTGGTCTAGGTTCCGTGAGAGGAGGGGAACTGTTCTGTGCGCCACCAGATCCCTAGCACCTGCAGTCAGCAGTCAGTAAACATATGTTAAATGAGTGAATGCATACATATTAAAATATACTTAAAAGGTGAAATATTTCTTGTGCCATAAAAAAGCGGTGGTTATTACAAGAGGGACAGGTTTTCATTGACCTTGTCTGAGAAGTTTTATATGACATAAATACTTTTAAGGGTTTCGTGGGACCAAATATTTTTGCAGAGTTCTTTTCTAAAGTAAAAGAAAAATATATACAGTGAAAGTATTCTGTGTTGTCACCTGTGTATTCAGTGCCTTCCCTCTTTGATGCCATGGCATCGTGGCTGCCCTGCTGTCTAGACATCAAGTTTTCCTTGGCCTTCCTGCCACTCATTCTGGCTTCCGCCTCCCACCACACCCACACCAGGACCTCAGCTTCATGGGCCTCAATCCTTTTTCTGATCAAAGAGGCTTCATCCACAGGTAGAAGGGAGCCACGGCTACTAAGTGAATATCATATATTTCTCTATCCAGCATATTTTGTGTTTTTGGTAGAGCTTTTCCCCTAAAGAGCACCTATATTTATTACACTGTACATAACCAGTATTCTGCAGGGTAGAACAAAATAGATCATTCCTTGTGTTTTAGAATTCCTATAATGCAAGACTAAGTCCATCTGGTGAATTAATAGTTATTTAGCAAACAGGCATTAAGTGGAAAATGCTTTCCCTACTGTGGGGGGTTAGAGATAAATTCTGCAACTTGATTTATAGCAATGAGTAGTGGGCTCTGTTATAGGAGTTGAGTCGACTCTTGGGGCTTCATTAAAGGAGGACCAACTCTAAGTAAAACCCTCCCTGAGGCCAAGTGGTCCCTGGGGCCTCAGCCTACACCACCACCTCCATCTGATGTCTCCTCTTCTTCCCGGCCACCTGGTGTATTTTGGCATCCAGGACCCTTTGCTTTCAGCCACACCACCCTTGTAGCCTAAGACCAAAGGGGCTGTCCCGAATTCTGTCTTTTGTTAGAATGTACTACTTTAATATCCTTGGGTTAGTGAGCAGTAAATAATGTGAAAAAGCATTGTGAGTTGTTGGCAGTGTTAATCCATTTAAGCTTAGTGAATATTTATTGAATACTGCTAAGCAGGCACTTTAGAGAAATGAAAATAAACAGGAATAATATAGAGGTCCTACATTTTTGTGAGAGGGATAACATCCTATCAGATTTAGAAAAAGGAGCCCCTTCTGGGAGGTGGGTTTGCAGAAAGGTGCCCACTCTGGAGCTGAGCAGCCTGCACCAGGCACAGGCTGGGGTTCCTGCAGGGCTCCTGGGGTTCAGCCTTTCCTGTCCCGTGCCAGCTACCTTAGTACTGGGTACTGACTGGACAACTAGGTGAGGCATCCTGGAAAGCGGTGTGCTGAAGGTATAAACCTATGTAAATATGCCAGGATGCTGACCTTTGGGAAAGCTCTCTACATACGTATTATGTTAATAGACAATACACCTGGGAATCTGCAGCCTGATTTCACCAGACGCTTTAACCAAAATACACCCCGTCTAATCCTGGAGATGGGTAGCATTCTGTAGTGATCAGAGGCACCCACCCTGGGAACAGCCACTCAGATTGTCTTTGCTTATAAAAATACAAGGTCAGTATTTCAATGACACAGATAAACAAAAGAGAAAATATGTGGGTATGATAAGTGAAATGCCCTTATGGGAAGAGTGGCAATTTTTTTACTTCTTAATAAATTGACTTTGGAGCACCAGGACTAAGTAATACTCCTGGGTTATGGTGTTTTGTTAGCACATCAAAAAGATAACTTCATACTACTGTACCAGGAACCGATGAGCATTCTGTATCATTTTTACAGTGTAGGGTAAATAGAAACTACAAGGCATATTGATTTCTTTACACCAGTAAAAGGAAGTCAGCCTTTACCAGGAAATGACAGATTTTTTTCTTCTGCGAAACTTAACCCAGAAGCATCTACTATCCTTGGATTTTTTTTTTCCCTCTGTTTCATTGTCAACGTTCCACTGACTGAATTCAACAGCATAATTTTTGCTAGCAAAGAGGATGAAAAGCCTGTAGGGAAATAACTTTTAAACAGAATTTTAATTTTTTTTCATAATTTTAACTTTTAACCTGCCAGTGTGTGCTACATTATATATAAAATGTGCCATATGTATACATGTGGCACTTTTCAGTACAATGCCTTGCTTGCCAGTGAGGGTTAATTATCAAACAACTGGCTAGAAGGGCTAGTTAGAGAACCTCGTTAGACAAAAGGCCGTGGCACTGCATGTTCACTAGTGCTCACAGTAGAGCAGCTCTTATTAAACCCTGGGCATCACAAGTTCCTACCCAAATGATCTCAGATAGCATGCAGGCAGGAGATTCAGTATGCAGAAGAGGTCAAGGGGCAATGACATACTGGAAGTCACAGCAAAAGTGTTCGATGCAGACCCAGACAGTGTCTGTACGCCACCTAACATTAATCTGCAATGTAGTGTTATGCCCACTCCACATATATGGGGAGCAGGGCCTAGAGAAATTGAGTAATTAGCACAGTGTGCCAAGCTTCTAAAGGCCTCATCAGAGATTTGACTTAGGCTGTCATATCTTCACACCCCTGGAGGTGTTCCCTGCATCTGCCCACTCATGGCACTCTTCCACTGCCCTCTTGGGAGCTTTGGACTTCTTTTTTTTTTTTTTTCAAGATTTTATTTATTTCAGACAGAGAGTGTGAGAGAGTGCACGAGTGGGGTGAGGAGAGGGGCAGAGGGAGAAGCAGTCTCCTCACTGAGCAGGGAGTCTGATGAGGGGCTCACACCTGAGCCAAAGACAGACACTTAAGCTGCTAAACCACCTAGGTTCCCTGGAGCCATGGACTTTTGATACGCTTTTTAGTTGCTGTTTACTTTGGGTGGGCAGTGCTCCCCTTGGTAGTCTCTGAATCCTAATAAACTGTCCTTCTCCACTGGCCGTGTAAACGTGATGGAGCCCTGTGTGTAGTCATCGGAGACTACGTCTCTGGAGTTGGGCTTCTTTTGAGATGTGAGAGCCTTTTTGTTTCCAAGTAAATAACTTGTAGTAGACTCATTCCAGGAAGTACACTAGCAGTTCCACTTCGAGATTATATCAACTCTACTTTCTAGAAGGAACGCAGATGGTATTCCTCAGTTCCTTTTGATTACTTAATGGAAATGTTATAAAATCTTCTTTAAAGATGGTCATTATAGATGGTGTTCTTAACATGTGGTCACAAATGTGTGCTGTTGGCAGTGGGCTAAAAACAGGTTAGGAAAGCAGATGTCGTATCCCCAAAGCTCTTGATGGAGATTCTTAGCCTGGTACCCTGAGGCACCAAGCTTGAAGGGCAGAGCAAATTAGAAGCCCTAAGTATCTCAGGCAGCACTGCTGCATTTCCATCTAGCAAGTATACCAATAAAAGGTAAAATAATAATAGCAGTGGCCAGAGATCTAGAGCACAGTTTAGTGGAACAATTGAAACTGGCATTTGCTAACCCACTCTTGTTTGAAATGTTGCCAGGGAACGTAGAGACAGGAAAATGTCTCTTGGTTTAACTGGATTGTTTCCTGAAAGATCATTTTACAAGATATTTTCCAGTGTTTATCTGAGGCTCTCAACTATCTAAGAGAAATTGTTTTCCCTTTGATTATTATATAACATTACTAATAACAAAATTAGATCAAGAAATGATGAAGCCAAACCTAATTTTCTTTTATTTACTAGTTCTTCTTGATATTAAAGGGTTTTTTTTTTTAAGATTTTATTTATTTATTTACGAGAGACACACAGAGAGAGGCAGAGACATAGAGGAAGAAGCAGGCTCCCTGCAGGGAACCCAATGTGGTACTCGATCCCAGGACTCCAGGATCACGACCTGAGCCAAAGGCAGATGCTCAACCACTGAAACACCCAGGTGTCCCTAAGGCTGTTTTTTAAATAGAATAATCCCTTTTTAATCTCAGAGTGTTCACATCTCAAATATTTGAATCACATTATCAAGTTCTTTTTCTCTACCTCATCACACAAAGTAGGGGTTGTCAAGTAAATCATGTGTTGTTTTTTTATCTTTTCCGGTACAGAACTAAAAGTATGTTTAGTTCAGTTAAGGCATAGGGTCAGGAGGATGGCTAAACTCCACTTTTATTTTCCATCCAAGCAGTTTAAAGAAAACAGAGCTTTAAAAAAACAAAAAACAAAAACCTCTTGAAATCTTAAATCACGCACTCAGAATAACTGGAATTCTGGTACCTCATTCCCCTGTGTCTTCCCTTCTGCACACATTCTTTTTTCACTTTAGGACAGTCACCTTCGCATACTAATTTTCCTGAGCTAACTATTACTTTATGTTGGATATTAACCACTGAAGACTGATTTCTAGTGCTGTTTGTATTTCTGGAGCTGAGTGGACAGGCGGGAGTAACAAGAGCGGGAGCAGCAGCAAGAGTGAGAGTGGTAGCACTGACTCCTGCTAGAAGCACCTGTGCTGTGTGTTGGTGTGTTTGTGTGTTTGCTGCACCAGGGGCTGTGCTCAGCCCTCTGCACGGAGTCACCTCATTTCCTGCTCTGGGGGACCCTGCAGTGCTCACGTGGTTGACTGCCCAAGCTCATGCCAGAGCAACTGGTGGAACCCTGACTCCCATTCAGGCACTCTGACTGGTCTTGGGGCCCTGCAATCTCTTAAACTTATTTTTCAGGTTGTGCCAGGAAACTCTGGCTTTAGAAATGGTTGTGCGCATCTTCCACTGTATTTTCCTGCTCCTTCTTTTACAATGTTTGCCACTGAGTTGCTCGTCACAAACACACTGATGCTCAAGAAAGATCCCATTGAATTTGCAGAGCAGGCTGTCACAGGGACAAACGTGAAAGGTGGTGGATGTTAAGTAGCATCGATAAGGTATCAGCTGGATTGCATGTAGTAAAGTGGTTTTGTAGCCAAATAAGATTTGTTGAGTGAGAACACATGAGTGTCCAGCAAGTTTTAGGGCTTGACGACACACTCGATGGCAGCAAGCTTCTTTTCTTGCATGGTGCAACAGGAAAAAATGAGGAAAGCATGTCATGGAACCAGACTTAGAATTTAGTGGCTCCAGGATTATGACATAGCTTCAGTAATAGAGGTAAACGGCAATCCGGAATAATAGCCAAGTAAATAGAATCCCTAATCTTTGGCTTCTTTGGATATTTACTCAACGTGGCCTCTGAAATAGTTGAGAGCTTTCTGGAAGAAAGAGATGGAAGAGAAGGGAGCACCTGTGTTCTCAAGGCTAGGACCTCCCTTTTGTAAATGCACTGATTTTTGGAGAGGGTGTGTGTGTGTTTAATATGTGGGTGTGTTTGTTTAAGGAAGACCTGGAGCTACAAAAGGCAAAATGTTTTGTAACCCAGAAGTGTAATTGTAAATGGAATTATTACATCTGAAAATGAAATTAAAGTAAACCAATTTGTAAGCAGATCACGTATGTGGGACTCGCCTGGCTGGATCAGCTTCTGTCCCGGACGAAGTTCAGACGCTCTGTGTCGATGCAGTCAGCAGCCCCTCAGACAGAACTGCCTGTTTGACCACAGACAGATATTAACCCAGCCTAGGAGGCAATCGGGTTTTTTCAGTTCAAAGGAAGAAAGGAATTTCACTTTCTGGCTGATACTCTGATTTTCCCAGGAACTGATTGTAGATAGTGGGAATCCACCTTTAGAAGAAGGTGTGGGTAACCACAGCCTTGTAGCAGAGAAGAACTTCAAAGCAGAGAAGGTGAGCAATACAGTCGCCCTAGGCTTGGGAGAGACAGATCTGGAATGAGAGTTCTGATCTCGTAAACTTCACTTCAGACTTTCTAAACTGCCAGGCCAGCCTTTGACCTGTAATTCTTCATCAGGCTGCACTGCATTTGGCACATATAATTATTTCAGCACACACACAGAATAACCATTTACTCTTATGATGGATTTTTAGAACTGGACGTGGTGTTGGGAGTACACAGACATATGCCTTTTCACTCATCCCTAGATCTGGACAGAGAATCTGCCTGTTGGCATATCCCCCTTATTAATAACATTTGCTAATAGAGGCGAGGCTGGCAGAGCCAGCTGACTGGGTAAATCAAAGGCTCTTAGTACTTCAGGCCCTCTTCCTCATTGTTTTTTAAATTGTGGTAAAGTTACTTATGGTATAAAATTTACTATCTTAACCATTTTTAAATATGTGTTTCAGTCACAATGTTGTGTATTCATGATTCTGTGTAATCATCACCACTGTTCATTTCCAGAACTTTCCCCTCATCCCAGTGGTCTCTTCTCACAGCTTTTCTCACAGCTACTAATAATTAGGGAGAAAAATGGATCCATTTTAGCCGCATCTTTTGCTTCATTCTTTTAGCAGATAAACAGTTATCTCCTAAAAAGCAGATAGCAAAAAGTAGAAAAAAGTAAAGCAAGGAGTGATTCTTTTGCTGGATAATTAGCTTGTGATTGTGAGTTTGATGATCATATCCTAAATATGTAATCATAGAGCAACGTTCTAGAATTGAACTTGTGCAAATAAATAAGTAAATAAACAACTTCATCCTTCAACTCACTGAACTGGGAAGTAGGCTTTCCTTTGGATCTGATTGTTATTACTACCAGTTATGGAGCATTTTCTGTCGTAAATGCACCATCTTTTAAAATTCTTACAGCAATCTTGCAAAGTAGATGGCACTGTGCCAATTTTATGATCTTCAAACATTGTATTACACTCTAGCATTTTACCTTTACTCAGATTGCTCTTAGCAGAAGTGAGGTATAGGTGAAGTGACTGGTAAGGTCTCTTAACCAGTTTGTTAACTCAGGTAATCACTCACTAAACCATCAGGATTTTAGTACCTTGTTTAGAGGCATCTAAAGTTGTGTTTAGAAAAGGAAGAATTTCTCTTTCCTTTCTATGCCCCCTTGTCAACCCTTCAAAGGAAAACTTTTGTATAGTCAGAAAAGGAGAATTACACTGAAATTTAAGTTATAAAATGCTATGCCGAAACAGATACTGTTCCATTCAGCTTAAAATCCTAACCTGCACATTGCCCCTGAAGCTGTTTATGGAACCACATGGTAGTGACTCTGCTGGGTTTTGTAGAGCAGGCTGTGTGTCCCAGTAGGGAGTGCCCAGGACATTTCCTCTGGGAGCCTAAAGCTTTTCTTGTCCTCCAGCCTGACCCCTAAATAAGTACTACCTGTAGGTCCTAACTATAAACTGACTAGTATAATTTAGACCAAGTACCAGTGTCTGGAAATGTAAGATTATGATTGACCTTTAGCCTTGATTTTAAAAGAACCAATGAGTTATTTTTCCTCTGTCATCTTGGGTTCTGGACCTGGCCATTCCAGTGAATATCAGGCTTATGTCCGCCGGGCTCCCAAATATACCACACCCAGGCTTCATCTCTCCTGGACAGCTTTGTACACGTCTAGTCCACAAACTCTCAGTGCACCTTTGATTCTACAAGGAAGGAACCCAAAGACTATGGAGACAATCCCACCCCACCTCTTAGCAGACCTCCCAGCCACACCTGGCCAGGATTGCAAGGCAGTGGAATACTTGTTCCTCTTTGGCCAGGAAAGCTCTCCTTTCCTCCCCAGTGAACTGGGGGAGAGGAAATCCGACATAAAGCTTGAGGTATATCACTCAGAATTTATGAATCTGAGGAAAGATAGTCATTTAAGTGGGGAAAAAAAAAAGACCATCTAGTTCAAGCTCTGGTTCTAGAAAGTTGATCCTTAATCAAACAACAATATCGGTGTCCCCCAGGAGTTACTCAATCCCTTTTAATAACTTGTTAGCTGATCTTTTTATCAACTGGGAATCTTCTTGAAAAAAAAAAAAAGTAGAACCTACTCTGGCTTACCAAAGCAGAATTTTTGGGAACAATGTGGAGGTGGGCACAGAATTGAAGGGGAAGTCACAGCAGAGTTCAGAAAGCACAGCTTCCTGTGTCTTGGGAGAAGGAACGGATGTTGTCTTTGGGATGCTGGTGCCATGATGAGCCACTCACTTGATCACTCCCTTCTTTGTACCAATTCTGTATCTTATGTACACCTTTGTTCTACATAAACAATTATGCATTTATATGGTTTTCTCCTCAAATAATCAACTTGTCAAGAGCAGAAATCATGTCCCACTCATGTCTATGTGCCTCATATCTCTAGCACATAGTGCTTGGCACACGGGTACTCAAAAAAACTCAAAAATTTTTTGTCAATGTTGGAACACTTTCTGTCTTGAAGGAAGGAGGGTATAGGCATGGTTCTGCTCATTGCCGTGGTGTGTGGAGCTTGGCAGCCAGGCGTGGACATCCTTTCGGAGCCTCTCAGAGGAGGGATCTTGCCAAGTCTACGGAGAGTCGACTTCAGCAACATCCAGCACCTCCTCCACTCTGAATCACCCTAAGATCCCATTTGCACAGAATTCATGATGTTGCTGTGGACCACTGGCTCCTGTAGGGATCCTAGCGAAAGAGCCCCAGGTGGCCCCTCTGCATTCCTAGCAACTCAGATTTGATGACAGTTCTCAAGCTCAGACCAGTCAGAACTGCTACAGGAAAGAAGCCTCTGAGATGTGTTCTGAGCTGTCCTCACAAGAGACAATAATCAATAAACACAAAGCACTGTTTCCCAGGGGGTTTCTAGTAAGCAAAATATACTCTGCTTCCTTTTCTAAAATAAAAACCCTGCCACCAACCCCTGGAGCACACCTCCCATCTGGGAGACCTCTCAATCAGGGCCAATCACAGCGTGGCCCTCCTCCCACAGCTTATGGCTTATGGCAGCTTCCCTTCTAGCCTCCTCCTCCGCCCCAGGTTCTCAGACTCCCTTCATGCCAAATCCACTTGATCCTTTTACGTGCTTTTCCAGCCAGCTGTGTCCTCTCTCCTGAGGCTTGGTAATCATAACTTTGAACAGTGTCCCAAACAAACCCTCCTTTTTTTGCCTAAGATTGTTTCCTGAGATTGTTTCCTATTTCACTTGAGAAACAAGTATTTTTCAGTTTAGGTAAATAGAAAACTAATTACATCTTTGTTGCCCCATACTTTTCAAACGATGGTTGCCAGCGGAGAGAAACCAGATCTTCTCATTTTCCACTTTAGTCAGTTTCCACATGTCCATCTGGGCTGTGGTTCTCACACTTCATCAGGGTCGCTGACTGCCGAGCGCACTCCCAGTTCCTGATATTAGGCCTGGGGTCCAGACCTAAAATTTGTATTTCTAGCAGGTTCCCGAGTGATACCCATGGTGTTCGTCAGAGAACTATGCTCTTAGAACCAGGAGACCATATATTTCTATAAAATAGATTCTTAGTAATTTTTATATATGATATATATACACATACTGAATCTTCCTAATAAATAATTAAGTGATCTTTTTGCCTTCCTTCAACTGACTTTAGGCACTCTGGCCCACATTGAGTGAGTGAGTGAGTGAGTGAGTGAGTGAGTGAGTGAGTGAGTGAGTGAAAGAAGGAACCCTCACAGAGATTTTACTTATAGTTCCTTTAGTCACCCTTCTTCGCTTTCACTAAACTTTGGTCACAAACTCAACCAGTTTTATTTGATTGGCCACCCTTGCTTGGTGTTCAGCAATATATGAACTAGACCCAAAGAGGAGGTGTAACTATTCTACTTCTCTTCCAAGGCTCAAAATAACAATGATGTTTTTAAGTGCCCTGATAATCTCCTGTATTCTTGAGTGCTTCATAAAGGGGGCCAGAACAAGAGTCCGTCTTTGCCAGGTTGTCTTAGAGCCATGAGCAAACTGCCAGCCAGGCACCCAGTCATGTTTTCAGACAGTTGTATTAGTTGCACATCCAGATGGGCACTCAAGGGGTTAAAGAGATCCTGCCAAGAATATGTTGATATTTAAATGATGGTCTGGTTAGATGATATATTACATATTACAGACTAACAGGGCGTGAACGTGCAGCTTTGTGCACGTATAGCTGACATTCTGTTCATGGTGAAAGCATAGAAATATGCAAAGTCGGGAGCCCCTTCAACATGTAAGGGCTTCTGTTTGCAAGGGGTTACCACAGATACTTGGAGGCCAACCAGAAAACATCCTGAAGTGTGGAACTCCTAGGTGTTTTTTCTGCTGGTATCATACCTACAACTGCAGCAGCAGCCAAGCGTGGCTGAGCACCGTGCCCTGAGAGGAAGAGCCATTTTCTTGGTACCAGCCTCTTCGACAGAGCTTGCGCCCTGTGCTCTACCTCCCTGGATAGTTAAGTAGTAGGGAGAGCTGGTGAAGTGTGCTCAGTAGCACCAAAACCAACCTGCCCAAGAAACAGTGGACATTTGGGCCCTGCCTCAAGGCCGTATGGGGCCAGTTAATAAGTGGAGGACCATCCAGCCCTGGGGGACATCATGAGGCCAGCAGACTCCCTTCTCCCCCACCCCAGTATCTCCACACAGGTGGGCTTTGTCATATCCAGGATGCTGATGTTTAAATAGAAACCTTTTTAGAATGTGTTGTTTTACAGAATCCTAGGGCCTGAGGCAGTATAATAAATCACAGTGCTCTGCGAGCATGGGCTCTGGCACCAGACTCCCAGGGTTCAACAAAAGTAAGAGTTGCGTGACCTCTCTCCGCTCTCTTTTTTTATTTGTAAGATAGGTTCCTCACAGGTGTGTTTTAGCACAATCCCTGGCGCACAGTGAATGCTCAGCAGATAATTGCCACCGTCACTTGGTTGTTGGTTTTCTGATAAACCTTTTCTAGACCAGCTGTGTGGGGGTCAATTCCTCATGCCTCGTATCTTTACCCGTGCTTTATTTCCAGCCCTGTGCCAGTAAGCACTAGAAGGAAGAGCACATCGTGTGATTTGGAAACCCTTATTGCTTCAAGAGTCAGTCTTGGAATCCTTGTGATATCATAATTTATTTCAGTCAGGCTCAGAATAATTGCCCCGGTACCTCAAGGTTATGAAACACACTCATTTGAACAGAGCAGTCGAGACAAAAGTGTTCTGGCTTGTACCAATTTTTATTAGCCCATTTGCCTCTCAGGTAAAATGAGGAGAAAAATAAATTAAATCATCATTCTTCAACTGCTCATTATACAGTCTCTCTTCCTCTAGGACAGGTAGGTGAAACTCAACTACCTCTTTTCCTTGTTATGAACTGATATATGCAAGTGTCTGTCCTAATGCAGCTCTTTCTTACATTGCTGTCAACACTTTTGTTAGCTGTGAAATTTCAGTCCTTTTGGCAAAGTCAGGTGACTTCCACAGTGAAATATGTTTGTAAATTCCACCCACTTCTGGACTTAGCAGCCCCAATCTAACTCCCAGAGGCTTCCAAGAAACTGCAGACCTAATCATCACCCTTGAAGATCAAGACTTGAAGACAAAGGGGACATCTTTGTCAGCTTCTTAAAAAAAAAAAAAAAATCAAAGAGTTCCTGGAATTTTTTTGACCATACATGCATATAAAAGCTAATTTTAAGTTTTCTGACTTGGGGAACTGCCTGAAAACACTGCATTTTTCTTTTAATTCTCTGTGTAGAAGTCCGTTCATGTTGCCACTTGCAGAACAGTTAAATCTAATTAAAGCAAGGATACCCTGACAATATGCCAAGAGAAGTCTTGCCTCGGGAGCTACTCTTTATCCCTTTGGGTCTTGGTTTCCTCTCTTGGAGACCTTCCTCTTTAGCAGTCATATCAAGCCATTTGCCACTGACCAGATTCGATTGAAAAATGCCATGAGTGTAAATATTTTTAAAAGCTTTCTTTGTGGCCGCGATGGACATTCTCTGAGATGTGAGCATGGTTGATGATGGGAAACTGGAGAAGGATGTGTGCTAGTTAGGTCTGTGTCCCGAGAAGGACAGAGCAAGGTCATCTTTATATTGGCAGCTTTTCGAGTGAAAATGAACCACTTCAAAGGGATGGGAAGCCATGCTTAACTGAATAGGTTGGCTCTGCATAAATGGGTTTTACCTTCTGACAGCTCCAGGCATTTAATTATAAACGACCAGTCATTTAATTATAGAATGTTTCACATACTAAAAGGAAGAAAAGAGTATAAAGGTTAACACATTTGAGCAAAAGCCATGTTTAAATGTTTTCCCCACAGCTGTTCCCTGCGTTAAGAAACTTGGTGGGTAGAAAATGCATGAACCCTGATTTATTAATCAGATTGCTTCCACTTAAGCAATAACCTGTATCTGAAGATCTAGTGGGAAAACCTTAGCAATCATCGAAGGCTCAACATTTCTATCCTTAGAGATACAGCTGGATCAGAGGAAAGGCCTTTCGCCCATAGAGATTATTTTACCATACAAAGAAAATTGTGTTTTGAACTTTCATTTGGTAAATAAAGACAAAGCAATGACATTCTCTTCCTGCAGCTGCTTGTTATTTCTCAGTTAGTTCCTAAATGGAGATGTTAGAATTTGACCTCGAATGAGGATGAAAATATTTTGGTCCTCGGTTGAAAATATTACAATACTCTTACTGTTCTTAACTACTCTAGGTCTAGTTAGTGGTTTAAGAGTGTGTGTTTAGAGCTGCTGTTTTTATGTCTTTCACACAAACCAGTTCTTGGGCAGTTTCCCACCCAGTCGCTCCCACTGATGGGAATGAGCAAGTCCATTGGTCCTGTCCAGGCCCGCCCCTGAGCTCTGTTCTCACTGCTGACTGAAGCCTGGTGGTCTGCAGGTGGAGCACCCCCTGGCACCTAAATGTAACAGGCTTTTGGTTTTCCTCCCATGCTCTGGCTCAATTACCTTCCCTTCCTGGTCACTCTAGTGCCCAATCTTAGAGTCTCCACAACACATGTGCCCCCAGAGCCTCCTCCAGGCTTCCTCCAGCCCTAAAGGAGTATACATCCCGCCTTTTCCCACCTTGGTGCCTTCCTGCATGGTCCTCTCCATACAGAGGGTCCTAATTTGAATCTGACTCTTCTCTATCCCTCAGATTTCTACTCAGATCCCAGTCCTCCACAAAGCCTTCTGAATCTCCATCAGAATTCATCTCCCACTCTCATCTCCTACCAACTGCACTTTGTATACTGTTAACACCCACAGTTGACTTTTTCCCAAACGTTTTATGTTGAACATTTTCAGACATTCAGAGAAGTTGAATGCACAGCACAACACTCATATACTTGCCATTCAGATTCTACAAGGAACATTTTGTTGTTTTTGTCACACATCCAGCCATCCATTCCTCCATCAGTCCTTCAATCCACCATGTATATATATTACATGTATAATATATGTAATTTTTCAAAGCATGTGTCAAACAGCAGTAAATTTTACCCGCCATTTTTATATGTGTATTTGTTTACTTTTCTTTTTTAGATAAAATTTATATACAGTGAAAGGCACAAAGCTTTAATGTACCCTTTAATGAATCCTGACGCGAGCATGCATATTACTAATGGATCACTATCCAGATAGAGAACATTTACCATCACATCAGGAAGTTGGTTTGTGTCCCTTCTCAGTTGGTTATCATCTCCACTCCCCAAAGTAGCCACTATTTTTTTTTTTTTTACCACGGATTAGTTGGGCCTGCTTTTGGACTTCGTATAAATGAAATCAAACCAGATGTACTCCTTTGTGTGTAAGGCTTTTTGAGATT
The DNA here is from genome assembly GCF_905146905.1 of Nyctereutes procyonoides. NCBI lineage: Eukaryota > Metazoa > Chordata > Mammalia > Carnivora > Canidae > Nyctereutes > Nyctereutes procyonoides. The sequence goes on along the minus strand of NW_026575033.1, from coordinate 5,142,390 downwards.
CATCCATGTTGTTGCATGTGTCATTGAGTTCTTTTTTATTGCTGAATAGTATTCCATTTCTGAATATACCATATATGTTTATCCATATCCTGTTGGTGGAAACTTGTGTTGTTCCTAGTTTAGGGTTGTAAAGTCTTTTTTTGTTGCCTTCATTTCCCTTGGGTAAATACCTAGATGGAAATTCCTGGGTCATAGGGTATGTGTGTGCTTAGTTTTATAAGAAACTCCTAGGTCTTTTTCCAAAGTGCTTGTACCATTTCAGCCTTCCATCACTGATGTGTGACAGTGTAGGCTGGCCCACAGCCTTGCCTACATTTGGTCTTTGTAATTTTAGCCATTCTAGTGGGTGTGTTGTGGTGCCTCATTGTGGCTTCAGTTTTCTTTTCCCAGATGACAATGATGTATCTTTTCAGTACCTGTTTGTTTATTTGGTTTTTTTCTTTTGTGAAAGGTCTGCCCAAATCTTTTGTCCATTTTGAATTTGTTTAAATTCTTTTTATGATAAGTTGAAGGAGTATTTTATGTATATATTGGATGCCAATGTCAGGTGAGATATATATTGAGTATTTTCTCCCATTCTTTCATTAACTATTCATTTTGTTAATTATTTCTTTTAAAGAAGAGAAGTTTCTTATTTTGATGAAACCTAATATTGCAATTTTTTTCTTTCATGGTTATTACTTTCTTATCCTAAGAAACCTTTGCGTACCTCAAAGTTGCAAACGCATTTTCTTCAATGGTCTTCATAATTTTAGCTTTTACAGGTAGTCATATTGTGACTTAGCCTGTTCATCTTTGACTGTTCATGAGCTGGCCTGGTCATTACACACACCAAATACTCAAGATATATTATATTGAATTGCATTAAAGATTGAGATGGTAATATAGGACTCTGGCCATCCTTTAATGTCTCTGTGTTGGAATGGGTTTTATGAGATCCACCCCCAAATTAAATGCCAGTGTATAGAGCCCTGTCCAACCCTTGAGTTAGCATTATCTGCCAAGAATATAGGTCATGGCAACAAGGTTGATTGCTTAAATATTTGTCCTTTACTTCCTTGGAGTAAAAAGAGTAGAGAGAGATTTAGCTTTTTACTGAATTGTTAATATGTTTTAGATATGATGCCTCATTGTTTTCTACTACATCTTCTCATTTTATCTTGATAGCCACCTTGAATGCTAGATGAGGAAATCTGAGTACCAGAGATTATAAGTGACTTTTTCATTACCCAATTAGAAAGTCACAAAGCTAGGAGTTCTCCAAAATAGGAAAATCTGGAGGAAAGCCAGTAACTTAGCTCTGTTATAAGATTTCTGCAAAAGAATAACACTTGATTGATTTTAAAGTGTATGGAACTTGATAAGCAACTAAACATTTTAAGTTCTGAACCAACACACTCAACCAAAAGTTCAGTCTTCTAACATCACTTTATAATAATATCTGCAATATAAAAACCCTTGGGAAATGAATTTGGTCCTAAATCTCTGTACTAACTGCTGACCAGATAGTAAAAATATATTAAAATCATAAATAGCCCCAGGGCCCACCCACTACCCAAGAATTCCTTTCACGGGTGACTTTTTATAATGTTTACATAGGCAGTTATGTAATGAGCCCTTATTTCAAAAAGCCAGAATGTTCCCCTAATGTATAATGCCTTTGTCCCTCTTATTGTCTCCAGGTGGATATGCTGGCTCATTTTTTCTTTGTTTGCAGGTATGCTTCAGAAGTGTCCTTCTATGGATGACTTTGTAAGTGCCCTTGTTTCCGACTTGGATCCAGATTTCGAAACTTTCCTCATGGATTCTGAATGATAGAAGCACCTTGGATCTTTTAAATCAAGATCGTGTAGATACGAACTTGGTTGTAAATGCTACAGCTGTGAACACTCATTTCTGATTTCAGTATTCTAATTTCTGAAAAACCTTATACCGATGGAACTTGGAATAAATAATTTGTTTTAATTATGTTGGCTTTTAGCCTGTTTGGCAGAGTTTTGAACATATGGATATCTACTCAGTGAGCTAATAAAAACTAGAACCTAGTGTTAAATTCAAGGTATGGGCACTCCCTTAATCCAACCAGTCTCCTGTTGAACTTTTCCCCCCATATTGATCTCTAATTGATTAAATTAGAGACTTAATTAAAAGCAAACTTGTTTTAGTTTGAAACAGTCTTCAGAAGAGTTACACATATTCTTTTGAATGATTACCATTTGAAAATGCACTTAGAGCAAGTATGGTTTCCAAAGTACTCATAGTTGACTGCACTGGGTTGGTCTTAGTGCTGAGGCTATACAGATGGACTCGGAACAGAAAGGATTTGAACTCGTCCTTTCCTGGCTTGACTATGAATGTACAAAGATAAGTGCAATTAACAAATGGTGTGTCAAGATCCAGCAGAAATGAGGAAAGGGAGATTCAGACCATGTCTGACTTCATCCTGAACCCATCTGCTTTACATTCTTGTGTATCGTATCACTGTGTGTTAATAATAGCAAAGGAATTCTTCAGTGGGGTTTTCCCACCATCAAAGTCAAGAATTTAATTATAGACTTTAGCTTAAAATGGCATCTGCTAGCAGCCTCTTCTGCTTCTCACTAAATGACCAAAGATGGTGCCAAAAGACAAGATTTGAAATCCCCACAACTGGGACCCACGTCCAGCCTATTCACAGGATCTGAAGAAGACAAGAATTCTACAAGCTCAGAAGCAGACAAAGAAATGTCAGTGACCCATGCATGCTGGATCCCCCTAGATATGAGAGCTTTTGTTCTGTCCCCTCCCCTTGCTCACACTGAAAAACCCAAAGTGGGTACCAGCCAGAAAGCAGAGCTGCTGACATACCACCAGGGCAGTACTTTTACCTTAGCCACAGTCCTGCCATTTATCCTTCTTCCAGCTACTCCACACTTGAATTTCTCAGTCTACGAACACTTGGAAACAGTATCTCACAGAGAATACTTGGGCAAGAAGTATGGCAAGCCTGGCAGCAGAGCCTCCTCTATACCGAGAAGGTAGAGAGCGGAAGAATGGACAAGTCTTAGAGGGTTGATGGCCACAGGAAGAGCCCTGAAACAAGTACACAGGGAGGAATGTAGCTGTGTGTATGCTCCACCCCATTTATTCACAGTCTCTGAGCCAAGGTGAGGAAAGATCTTACCTACAAAGTTGCACTACACAAATGCCAACTCTGTTCCAGGAATGGGCTTGAAGAAGCTAACATCGACCTGCCAGTCAATTAAAAGCAAATCTTAAAAGGTTCTTTGGCCAGTTAGCAGGTCCACCAGCAGTGAGAAACCTCTGGATTTTTACCAGTTGCTTTTCAGTTGAAGGTGAAGGAGAAGAAGCTGTGTGGAGCCTGTATGCAAACATCTCATGGAAAAGGAAAGGGAAAGATCACCTGGAAGATCATAACTTGAAAAACTGTTTGTTCAAGGAAGTAAAGCACATTGTGGAAAACCTCTCTGGTATTCCTGGTGAGATTTGAGAAAACACAGTATTAATGAAACCATAGAAGAAACGGTGAGGGATCCCTGGGTGGCGCAGTGGTTTGGCGCCTGCCTTTGGCCCAGGGCGTGATCCTGAAGACCCGGGATCGAATCCCACGTCGGGCTCCCGGTGCATGGAGCCTGCTTCTCCCTCTGCCTGTGTCTCTGCCTCTCTCTCTCTCTCTCTCTCTCTCTCTGTGTGTGTGTGTGACTATCATAAATAAATAAAAATTTAAAAAAAAAAAAAAAAAAGAAACGGTGAGCAGAAATAAGGTAATTGGATAAGCTAAAAAAGAAGATGGGGGCAGCCCGGGTGGCTCAGCAGTTTAGCACTGCCTTCAGCCCAGGGCCTGATCCTGGAGACCTGGAATCGAGTCCCACGTCGGGCTCCCTACATGGAGCCTGCTTCTCCCTCTGCCTGTGTCTCTACCTCTCTCTCTCTCTCTCTCTCTCTTTCTCTCTCTCTCTCATATGAATAAATAAATAAAATCTTAAAAAAAAAAGAAGATGAGTGGAAGAAGAAAGAAAGAAATACAGAGAAACGGAAACACTAGTGCAATGATTTTAAAACCTTATTGTAGCAAAGCAGAAAAGAGCAAAGTTGTAGAGGTCAAACTTGAGAAACATCTGAGAATGCAAGTCAAAGGGATGTGTTGAGAGCTGATGGCCAGGAAGCAGAATAGAGTCACCTCCTTCAGATGATAGGATTCCTGAGGATGAAGCCAGAACGGTTGGAACAAAGGTGACAACAAAAAGTAAATTCTTATGTCCTTCTGTATTCCCATTGCTAAAACCAACATCTAGCACATTGGAGGTGCCTTGGCGAATACATGCTATTCAGTGAATTTAAGGAAACTTTTTTGAGATGGAAAGAAAAAATGAGTGTGCAATTTAAAAGGAAACCTGATGGTCACCCAATAACATCAAAGTACTTAATGCCACTGAACTGTACACTTAAAAGTGGTTAAAATGGTAAATTGTATGTAATGTATATTTTATAACAATTTTTTAGAAGAAAAAAGGAATCCTGTATTCCAGACCAAGACAAATAAAACACTGAAAAGAGACCCTTGCCTAGACACAATCTGCTTTTTCTTTTGAGAATTTAATTATAAATATATTAAAATTACAAGCCAGTGTATCTCAAATTGGGCTTTGCAGAGCACTTCCTAATAACTGTTACGTAGTATTCTATGAACTCAAAAGGGTCCTGTTGTCAAATAACGTTTGGGAAATGCTGAGTGTTGAAGGTTAGCAAGCCTACAATTACAGAACATATCTCGCATTGCATATGGGCGCCAATATTTCCCAAACATTTGGTTGTAGATACCCCTTTTTTGGAGTATCTGTGGATGACCTTTTTCACAAAAGTGGGAAGTAACTGTTAAATACATTCAGCTGGAAATAATAGGCTTACACATAAAGGAATAAAAATTACAGTGATCCCAGAATGCAATTGTTCATCTCCATTAAATGCCAAGGGACAAGGAAAAAAGAAGTTTTGAGAGGTAAAGGCTGAGATGCAAAATGGCATTCTCAGATATACAAGGGCTCAGGAAACACCCCAGCTTTGTACCTTTCTTTAAAAATTGCTAAAAGAAAAAGTAATTTAGACCAAGCATCAAAGGAAAGGAAATCTCTATGGAGCTTCTAAGAATGCAGAGGGGTCATTGCCTCTTTTCACAATAACAGCTGGATAAATCATAATAGCAAGTTATTTTATTCTGAATGCTTTTCCTTATAATGGGAATAAGCCCATAATTGCTCAGCAATTCCTCTGGGAAAAATTCTCTCCTGTAGTTATGATACACTACCAGGTTCCAAAAATCTAATTTAAAGTGCTTATGAATATATGAACACTAAAAAAATAGTGTAGCAAAAGAACTGTAGGATAATGACTAAAATGTTAATGTAGTTATATTTAGTGTTGGGATATTGGCCTTTTCTTTTTCTCCATTCTTCTTCTATTCCCGAACTTTTTAAATAGGTAATGTGTTAATTTTAATTATTTAAAATTTACAAAAAGTTTAATATTCATGACAGAGCCAAATTTAAAGCATTCTTCCAACTCCAAAGAATGCTCAGCTGATGTAAACAAGTTCAGAAAACATCTCTGGGACAGTTCAGGGAACACTTTGTATAGTCAAAAATTGTATTAATACTCAATGTTTAGTCTGACCTGGTAAAGGTGATTGAGATAAAATATTAACAATAGTGCTTGATGTATATGTGGCATTTTTCAGTTTACAAAGAACTGTGTCATATACTAGACACCAATACAGAGTGTTGCATGGTCACATGACCCACACAGGCCATAGGGCCTTATGTCATACACTGTGTTTCTGCTTGAGGAGTCCAATGCCCATGGGCAGATAGACAGGGACATAGAGTATGATACAATGTTAAAACATCCGACCTGGAAAGATGAAGACTTACATTAGAGCAGGTTGGGGTTGGATGGTGAAGAGAGACAGAGACATCCTGGAATGTTCATTGACAGAACTTGGTATTAAATTGTGTGGTGGTGGAGGGAGGAGGAATTAGGTAAATATACTACCTATGTGCTCGTGTAAATCATGACTCAAATCCGATTTTAGAAAAAAAAAATTGTGGGCAAATAAGAACTAGGCACTAGTGGTGGTGAGCCATTAGTGACTGTTCTCTAGGTTGATATATTACTTAATCTTCATCTTTTGAGTAAGATCATCCAGCAATTGTGAGCCATCCTCTGGGTACATTTCTGTGTCTTTTCCACACACACACAGAAGATCATGAAGAATTGTGTCAGATGCCTTTCTGAAAATCCAGATACATCAGCATAGTACTCTCTTGGTCTGTGGTTAATTGCACTTCTGCACATACTGTGTTCCTGTTTTTAAATATTTTATCCTTACAAGCATTCTTTGGGGCGGGTGAAGTGATCCCGATAGAGTGACACTTGGAAAAGGCCATATAAAAGCCAACTCTTGAGCGCATGGAGTAGTGTGGATGGTGTAAAATGTGGATGGTGAGTCTTCATTCCCACAAGAGCACTGGTTAGGGAATGCTTCCAGAGGGATGGGTCCTAAGCAAAATCTTGTAATAGATGGTAGGTATGGATTGGAAAAGCAACTCAAAGGAGAGCTCATGTGGTATCAATGTGGTTAATTCACCTTAGCAAAGCACGGGGCTCTAATTTGCCCATAGTCACAATCAGAATTCAGCTGTTTTGTATTATGAATAACAAAGGACTTGGGAATATAAAAAGTATCTAATACATAAAAGACCCAGAAAACATAAATATATTTACTATTTAAACAAAATGCATTTGACCTAGGAAGGTCCCCAAGTAGCACACAGAACATTTTAGACATGTTTTCTTCCATGATGCAAACACTGAGCATCAAGATGCCATGTGGGATGTCAAGTAGCATGCCATTTTTAGAACTTTCATCTTAAATTCCAGGTGTTTTTCAAGCTGTCTGCATTACCTGTTTATATTGAAGACACATCAAAGTCAGCCTCCAGAATCAAACTCATCTTCTGTCCCAAATATTTGTCCTGAGTCACTGTTTTGGTTAGTGACATTCCATTTTTTCCAGCTGCTGAGTAGAAACCCTACCAAAAGCGTTAGTCACTCCTCTCTGAGCCCTCATTCTTGAAGTTCATACTTCCTTCCCTGTCGCACTTGACTGATTCCTTATATATCTGGCTCAGTAAGGCCTGAAGCATTCTGACTCAGCTGCCTTTGGCCAATCTCAAGTGCCAGATATGTATCAGAATATCAGTAAAAGCCTCCGATGTGGTCGAGCGTAAAGTAATAAGCGTCCAAGGACATGAAAAGGAGGAGCAAGTACAGGAATATTGTGCAGGTGGGCTTGAACCATACAAGTAATGGAAGCTTGGAACCTGATCCTCCTGGAAACTTCTTTAAAATCCATTGGATATAGTTAGCATTAACAATGATGAGATTTATAGAAATTTCTGGTTGCTCCTATTGCTGCTTTAAGAAGAATCCACAAAAGGACCAGTGAGGAAATGTGGAATGGTTTTTTTGGAATTTACGATAAAAGTAAACACCAAGGAAACCAGGACCAAATCAGCCTCAGCAAAAGTCTCAAGCACAGCTATGATGTTTGCTTTAGAATATGTGTAGAAACCTCTTTTGACCCATTGTTCTCGTTAATTTTTACTCCAGCGTCCTGTACATGGCTAGTTGCAGAAAAGGCATTACTCACTGGGCAGGAGTGCTCTGTGGCTGAGCCAGGTCTTTGTTTAATTCTGAAATACAAGTTGTATGCTAGTCTGCAGATATTTAGCAGGAAGAAGGAAGCCTCAAGAAAGCAAATGTCATGGACATTTGGGGGAAATTGCTTTTATGGCTTTTTATGTTGACTCAACATTGAATGCAAAGTTATTTTTGTTCTTTCTTACCAATCTTTTTGGAGAAGGAGCCATGAGCAAAGAGCTTGGTGCAGCAAGTGAGGGCCCCTGAGTGAGCTGGGAGCACGTAGAAAACACCTGCCCTTAGAAAGGGGCAAACTCTGTCAAAACTTCCTGCCTGTGTTTTGAGGTCAAGCTGCTCTGAAGACCTCCATTTTTAACTCAAAGAAATATTTTATGGTTGATTTAGTAAAAATACATTAAATCTAGAACCGAATTGTGTTTATATTTTTTCAGGTAATGCTTCTCACATTCAGTTTTTAGTAATTGCTTATGCCTAGCTACTAGAAAAAAAGGGAGCGAAGAAGGCCTGGTTGTCCTACTTACTCTTGCCTAGAAAGGTGGTGACAAAACAGCATGTCAGGGACCTGCTCACTGACACAACCGTATACAGGCCACAACTGAACCAGGATTGTTTTCCTGCAAAGTCATCCTAAGTTACACAGAGTTTAATAGGAATGAAGCATAGAAGTAAGCACTTAGCCTCAATCCAAATGTCAGCCCCCTCACTGTTTCCATGCCTCTCATAAAGCCAGTAAACTCTCCTCTTCACCAGGACAATGGCATCTTCTGAAGTACATGCACTAACATCGAAGATGCTGACACACATACATCAGAAGAGGTGAGACTTGCATTATCAGTTTGTCACAGTCAGAAAAAGCATGTAGACTGAGGGCAAAGATCATAAATGCACACAGAGACGATGAAAGATAAGCAGTGTAAACAGCTCTGTAGCGCAATATGTTTCTAATAGTCTGCAGATTGCTTACGGAATAAGCCAGTTCCATACGACAGACAGCTCTTTATTGGCAAGTTTATAGCTTACCGTGTTTCTCAAAGTCCCTTTACTTTTTAGGTTGGAAAGTTAAAGAATAGTAATAATAATAAAGAGCCAGAACACATGCCATAGTAGAACATTTGTGTTCTCCCGAAATTCATATGTAAAATGCAATACCATATCTTAGACCCCCAGCCTCCAGAACCATGAGAAATAAATTTTATTTGTTGATGAGTCACGTGGTCTGTGATATTTTGATATAGGATCCTGCACGACTGAGATGACAGATGGCAATCTGATTGTCCACAGTGCTTCCAGAGCAATGAAATTGGAAACTTCGGATTGCATGGAGCACATCTTCAGGATGTTGGGGGGAATGCTCACAACGGCTGGCCAGCAATTCTTTGGTTTGATCATTAAACATCACATTACAATATTTAGCAAGCCCTATCACTCCTGAGAGGTCAAAGGCCAGGGAATTTATTCATGACAATATTAATTGAACTCCTTAAGTGAGAGCAACATTAACGTCCTGTGGGGGCTGATGGACACAACTGTACAGTCCCTCGGGTACATACAGTAGCTGAGCTCCTGAGAATCACTTTAGAAGCAACACATAAAAACACGATAGGAAGTGTGACGTGTGTAGTATGTATGTTTGTCTTGTTCATGCCCAACCATGTGTGGATTCTCAGTACAGCTGGTAGCTGTTCAGACTGAATCATTTACTACTTGTTAAGCACTGGGCTGGGTGCTATAAATACAAAGATGAATACAATCTGAATCCTGCCCTCAAGTTGCTAACACCGTAGTCAAGAGGTGCTGAAGAACCAAGGCACTTCCAGCGTGTCGTTGCAGGTCAGACGAGGATATGAAGAGCAAGTAGGTCTTCAGGGAGCTCCTGCAGGAAGTGATGGGTGAGAACTAGAGAGTGAAACGAACACTCGGCAAGGCATGCAGACGGTCAGCCTGTGTCCACCCTCAGGTAGGCCAGTCCACTCCCGTGAAGCAAATGAACGAAGGATCTTAGAAAAAAGAAGGGTTGCTGCCCAAAAGAACCAGAGAAACTCAAAACCAGACAGATTATTTTATATTCATGAGATAAAAGTTGCTGATTTTCAGGGGGCTTCAAGTACATTCATAGTTTACAAACTTTGAAGGCCGCTTGGGTTTCACGTGGTCATGATCAAGTAGCTTTAGGTTATGACAAGTGTAAGTTGGAAGACGCTTCATCCCTGTCCCCACACCACCAGGGGCTGATCACCTTCCTTCGAGAACTCCTTGAGAGGCCTTTTGGGCCTCCAAAGAGGACTTTGCAGTCCGCCTTATGTCCCTGAGTCAACCTGTGTTCTCCCAGGGGACTTTCAAACCACCTGCCTACTTGATCTTCATTCTCACATTCCCTACATCTCCTGCCACACCTGACCCTGTTGACAGACCCATGTGACCCATCTTCTGTTCCTTTGGGTCAGTGTTCCTGGCTGTGACACATGCTTCCTGGTTCCTCTCACCATCCAGTGAGGATGCACACTGTGCCCTGGGGTTCAGAGAAGGGAGCAGAACCCACACCACGCGTCTCACACAAGAAAAGATTCATTCAGGGCACTGGCTGTGTCTTAGTTCTGGCTGCTATAACAAAATGCCACAGACTGGGGGGCCTAAGACAGAAATGTGTTTCCCACAGTTCTGGAGGCTGGAAGTAGAAGCTCAGGGTGCCAGGTGGGCATGGTTCTGGTGAGGGCTCTCTTCCCGGTCTCCTGCCTCTTCTTTTGTGGGCACTAATGGGGTTCCACTGTCATGGCCTGATTACCTCCCAAGGGCCCTGCCACCAAATAGCATCACATGTGATTTGGGAAGGGGGGTGGTTATAGACAGTCCAGAAGTCCATCTCCTCAGTGGTACCTCATTCGCACACAGAACTCAAGCAGTAGTTTCTAGATACCGAGGCTGTATCCAGGAGAAAGTCTTTCCTCTTCTTTTAAGACATCACTATCCACACGTGTAACTTTAATGCCCCACTTCTGTTTCGAGCAGTATCTCTTCCCAGTCACTGAATTGCTGAACCCAGAACTCACATTGTTTCCCTCTCCCCCATTGGGTCCATCCCTGAAGAGTCTCCCTCTGCTGGGTCCTCCAGTTCTGTCCTCCCACTTCGCCAGGCCTCCCTCTGACTCAGCCCGTTTGCTGCCACCTGAACTGGTGCCATCACTGCTCAATCCTGGTCATCTCAGTGGCCATTAGAGGACCCTTCTAAGGCATGCTGCTCGCCACGTCGTGTTGCTACCAAAAAACCTTTACACCAAGTCCCTATTGAACATTTGAAAAACATGCCAAACTGTTTAGCGTGAAGCTGACAGCTGCCCACATTCTGGGCCCTGTGGACCTTCTGTCTCACCTTGCGAGTGCCTTCTTTATGCAGCTGCTTCTGCCTGGAATGTCCTTTCTTCTGTTCTATGTGTTCAAATCCTGCACTCACATTTGGTTTCAACTCAGATGCCACTTGCCTGAGACCATAAGCAGGCTTCTCTCTCCTTTGATCTTGACTTAGGGCATATAATTAAATCTTTTTTGAGAGCTCTTGTACTTTCTACTTGATAATGTATGCATTTGTGAACATGTCTATCACCTCTGCTACTAGACTGTTAATTCCTCAAAAGTGAAAGGCTACATCTTAGTCATTTGTGGGTAGGTCCCTTTCAGTGTCTTACACAATATAGGAGCTCAGTATTTAGTTAATGGATAATACATATTTTATGGAGTTCTGTGCAATCTATATATTACTGTGCTTTTTCTTCTATACCTTGAAAAGAAAGAGCCCAAAGAGAGACAAGAGTCAAGAAAACTGAAGGGGGAATGAGGTCTGAGTGGTTTCTATGTCCCCAGCACCCAGCAGTGGGTGACACACAGCCATTGAAAGTTGTTGAACTGAACAAAATGGGAAGAGAGGGTGGATCACGTTGGCAAAGGGAGGGAAGGGTTTCTAAGAGTGATAGTGTCCAGCGTGTGAAGGGTCAGGGGCATGCTGGGCCATAGCTGCTATTAAATTTGGGAATCAAGTGGAGAAAGAAACCAGATTAAAAGAAATTGAGGAATAACATGAAGAAATGTAATCAATGAGTGTAGATTATTCTATCAAGAAACCTGGTCCGGCTAATGGGAAGAAGAGCAACAGGATGGCATATAGTGCCCATTGGATCTCACGATCATCTGCCTCTGAGGAGCATAGAGATGGGTCAGTCCACATCATCCCAAGAGGTATGTGAAAGGTGCAGAATACACCCCTGCCACCAATCACAGGGCTCTGTAGTTGTGTGGCTGGCTTGATGTGTTCATGTTTATGTACCACATTCTCAAGACAGACACAGTGATGGCTAATTTTATGTGTCAAGTTGACTGGGCTATGATGCTCAGATAGGTTGTCAAATATCATTGTGGATGTTTCTGTGAGGGTGTTTTTTGATGAGATTAATGTTTAAATTTAATGTAAAATGTTTGAGTAAAGCAGATTGTCCTCCCTCATGTGGATGGTCCTCATCCAATTAGTCAAAGCCCTGAATAGAACAGAAGATGAACCTTCCTGGAGCAAGGATGAGTTCTGCAGCAGACTGCCTTTGGACCTCACCTGCAACATCAGCTCTCCTGGATCTCCAGCCTGCCGACCCGCCCTGCAGATCTGGATTTGCCAGCCTCCATTATTATGTGAGCCAATTCCTTACAATCAATCCATCCATCCATCCATCCATCCATCCATCCATCCATCCATCAGTCTCTGCGTCTCTCTCTCCCTCTCCCCATCCCCAATGTATATTTATTAGTTCAGTTTTCCTAGAGAACCCCAATTCAGATTTTAACAAAGCAGGTCTCATCCAAGGAAGAGAGTCAAATGGAAGGTTTATTAGCATGATAAATGAGGCATAAAGAAAAGAATTGGACAGAGCCTGGAGAAGAGACATGAGGGCCTTCTGCAGACATTTTTAAAATTGCCATGTAGGAGGAGGGATCAGATTTATCTACAATCCTAAGAAAGAAAAAACTGTCAGCACTGAGGCAGGCTAATTTTGATTCAGTATAAGGGATATCTTGCTAATACCTTGAGCTGCTAACAATGATACAGGGATTCTGATAAATGGGCCCCTCCATCACTGGAAATGTTGATAAGCATCTATCATGGATGCTTCAGGAGTCCTGCATGGGTAGGAAGGTTAGATTAGCTTGTGTGTCTTCTCACTTATGCTTTGACCATCAAGGCTGTTATTTTAACAACCTCATCTCTGCACTTCCCCATCTTTAGACTCCCATGTTTGGGAGGGAAAAGACTGAATTTCTAGGATATTGTGCAAACTCTTCTCAATACTTCTCTAAACATTGTTGGTTCTTTCTTACTAAAGTGACTCATGGGTACCAAGTCCTGCCAAGAATACCTAAGAGGCATACCCTCGTTCCTGTGATTTCTGTGCTTTACCCATTCCCCTGTCTCCAGCTTCAGATATATCTTCCCTATCTTCAAAACAGCTGTCTCCTTTGCTAAACAGCCTGGAACATGTCTGCACATCTTTCAGAGTCTCAGCTGGAGCACGAATTGCTCTGGGAAGTTTCTCACGACTACTCCAGACAGAGGCACATCTTCTCCCATACTCCACTGCATTTGATATATCCCTCAGTTAAAGAATAGAAGGAAATTTTACTAGATATAAATTTGCCTTAATCCTTCACCTGGCTCTTGCTTGATAAAGCCTAAGTTCATTGAGAGATTTATGTTCTATTGCCTGAAAGGAAAAGTATTGGGAGTCCCTGAGGGGCAGAGGCAGCCACGATGAGGGAGAAAAGGGTAAAAATAATATTCTTGGGGAATTTCTTTTTTTGGTTTAATTTTGTTTTTGTTTTTGTTTTTAAATTTTATAAATTAATTTTTATTGGTGTTCAATTTACCAACATACAGAATAACACCCAGTGCTCATCCCGTCAAGTGTCCCCCTCAGTGCCCGTCACCCATTCACCCCCACCCCCCGCCCTCCTCCCCCTCCACCACCCCTAGTTCATTTCCCAGAGTTAGGAGTCTTTATGTTCTGTCTCCCTTTCTGATATTTCCCACACATTTCTTCTCCCTTCCCTTATATTCCCTTTCACTATTATTCATATTCTCTTGGGGAATTTCCTTCAGGATATAGAGCTTGGTGCCAACTTGGCTGATCATGAGGGAATCAGGCAGCTGAATGAACATCAAAGCTGGCCTGAGGATAATTGGACATGAATTCTGTGTCCCAGTTCAGCCTGGAAGCCAAGGAGCCTGTGAGAGCATATCGATCACATTATGTTGGCCTCTCTGCCACATGCTTACCTCGGCTGGGAAACAGTGGCTATCGACCATGTGCTCTGAGCCCGGGCGACCCACGGCCCCCCAGTGCAGATGTAACTGCAAGGCCTGGTACTCCCGCCCGGGGCCCAGGGCCATCTCCAGCCCCGTAGACAGGGTCAGCTGCACTGGGAGGGAAGAGGCAGGTGAGCCGAGGGGCCCCGCCTAACAGCCAGGCATGGGCTTGGCGGGCCCTCGGCTCTAGGACACCCGTTTATGATGTATGCAAGACTCTTACCACGTCCTCATTTGCCTTCTCATCATAGTCTGTTCTGCTACAATGTGCATTTTCATCACACAAATTATGTCATACTTGCTTGGAAGACAGGGCAGTGATAACAAGTAATGTGGATGATGGATTGGTTCATGGGAGATCTTTTTCTAAGCAAGGGGATCCAAAATAGTGGAAGTTGGCTTGTACACATCAGCAGAAAAGGAGAAAGCCCTCTGCTTTGCTGAGAAGGAGCCTTGCAGCTCTAGATGAAGAACATAAAACCAAGTACCTGAATGCAAGTACCTCTCCCTCCAGCTTGTGTTGGGTCCTACTGAGTCCTGTGTTCCACAGGTCACGGTCCAGCACTGCCGCCTGGTTACTTTTGTGCTCTGGGAGTATGCATCGAGATGGCTTCCCTTGGCTGTAGAAGGGATCCCTGTGGTACTCGTCAGTCATGTACATTTGGTGAGTGGTCACTTCCTGGGCTTTGAGTTTCTACCCCAGCCAACTGTTCTCATAAAACCCTGTTATGTTTGTGGGATTTTTCAAATTTTGAAATCTCTCTTCATATCAATTTTTCAGATTGTGTGTGTTTTAAGACCATGTAAATCATGTTAGACTTATGTTTAACTTACATTGTGTGTGTGTGTGTGTGTGTGTGTGTCTTGTCTTTTCTTCGATTAGTCCCATCAGAAGTTTGTCAATCTCAGTCATCTTCCAAGAACAAATCATTGGCTTTGTTGGTCCTCTCTTTTTTGTATTTGTTTTCTTTTTATTAGTTATTGAACTATTTATTGTTTTCTCTGACTTTCATCATGTTTATTCTGCTGTTCTTTTTCTTATTTCTTAGACAGATGCCTAGCTCTTTAATTTTTAATTTTCAACCTTTTGTCTTTTCTAAAATATGCATTTAAGGCTGTAAACCTTCTTCTAAGTACCTTTTAAATTACATCCCAAAGATATTCGCATGTAGTATTTTCATTATTGTGATTACTCAGTTCAAAATATAACCTAATGTGGTGTAACAGGTGATTCTTTCTTACATTTAGTCAGGACACATTTTATATACCATTTCAATATCTTGAAATGTATTGAGGACTGCTTAATCATCCTGTATTTGGTCAACATAGTTAGCATGTTATATGTCCTTGAAAAGAATGTGTATTTACTAGAATGCATATTGTTAGGTGCAATGGCCATTTTCTTTTATCTTTTGTCTGCTTACTCTACTTACTGAAAGATGTGTTAAAAATCTCTTGCCATAATTATGGATTTATCTATTTACCATTGTAATTTGGTCAATTTTGCTTTATTGATTTGAGGCCATATTACATCAAATTTAGGCTGGTTATATCTTCCTGATACTTAATTTTTTTTATCATTATTGATGTGATGATCTCTAATTATACTTTTTTGCTTAAAATCTGTTTTGCCCAATTTATTATTGCTTCTAGTTTTCTTCTTTTTTGGAGATTTTATTTATTTGAATGAGAGAGAGCAAGCACAAGTGAGGGGAGTGGCAAAGAGAGAGGGAGAAGCAGGCTCCCCGCTGAGCCAAGAACCTGGCTCGAGGCTTGATCCCAAGACCCTGAAATCATGACCTGAGCTGAAGGCAAATGCTTAACCAACTGAGCCACCCAGGCAGCCCTCCTAGTTTTCTTTTGATTAATGCTTACATGCTGTATTTTTCATCCTTTAACTATATCCTTAAATGGTTGTGTGTCTTTTATCATAGTGTATTGTATCTTACTCTGATATTCTTTTACCTGGATCACCTACTTCACTTATGTTTTGTGTAAAATACTAATTCATTCCTGTTAAATAAATCATCTTACTATATGATTTCTTTGTTTCACCTATTTTAAATTCTTTAAAAATAAATAAATAAATAAATTCTTTTTTTCTCCTTTCTTTCATTCTTCTATTGATATCTATTATTACTGCATTGTTTATTATTCCATTTTGTTACTTCTATTAATTTGGAAACTATATATTCTTTGTTTTATATGTATATATAATTTTTATTATTCATATAGTTAGTACTCATAAGGATTCAAGTGTGTGTTTACCATTTTGATTGCTCTTTATTCTTTCCCATACCTCTCACTTTCCATGTCGGATTGAAGATCACCTTCAGAATTTCTTTTAACATGGATCTGCTTAAGAGTCCATTTTCATTTGCCTATGAAGTCTTTATTTTATTTCATTCATTTTTTTCAAATGTTTCATCATGAGAATGTCTCATTTTATTATAAGAGCATACTTTTATTGGGTAGAGACTTCTGTTGGCAGCTCTTTTCTTTCATCACATTCTACATTCTGCACCACCACCTTCTGGCTTCACTGTTGCTATTGGAAAGTCAGTAGTTAATCAGAGTCTTGCTCCTTTGAAGGTTACTTATTTTTATTCCCTCCTACCCTGGTTCTTTTTAAGACTTTTTCTTTGTTATTTTTTAGTTTTACTATGATGTATCTAGCTGCATATTTGTTTATCTTTTTGCTTACTTATTTAGCTTGCTTGAAATTTACTGATTCTTAGATCCAAGAATTAACTATCTTTTCATGTTTTGGAAAAGTTTGAATCATTATCTCTTCAAATATTGTGCTGGCCAGTGTCCTTTTGGGACTCCAATGAAATATATGTTAGACTTCACTGTATCCTCTGTGTCTCTTATTTTTTCTACTCGTTTTTCATCCTCTTCTGCTTCATTCTAGATAGCCCCTACCTGGTCTATATTTCCAATTTGCGAATTCTATCTTAAGCTGTATTTAATATGCTTGATCTATCCAAGTTCTTTTTTTTTAAGATTTTATTTATTTATGAGAGAGAGAGAGTAAGAGAGAACATGAGTGGGGGATGGGAGGGGCAGAGGGAGAGGGATAAGCAGACTCCTTGCTGAGCAGGGACCCTGACCTGGAACTCCATCCCAGGCCCCTGGGACTGTGATTTGAGCCAAAGGTAGAAGCTTAACTGACTGAGCCACCCAGGCATCCCCCAAGTTCTTAGTTGCTGTATGTTTTCAGTTCTGGAATTTGTTCCTGTCTCTTTTTCAGATCTGCTGTGGCACTGTTAATAGTTTCCAATTTCCTTACGAACATTTCACATTTGACTCTTCTTCACTATGGTAAACATAGCTCCCTTGCAGCTGTTTCCTTGCAGTCTGATTATTCCAATATCTGTTGTTTCTCTGGTTCTTGTTTATATATGTCTGTTGCTTTCATTGAGTACTAGAAATGGTATTTGCAAAATTACTTCTAGAAATAAGTTGATGTCATCTTTGGAGCACATAAAGCAGCACTAGTAATCTAGATAACATGCTTCCAATTTTAGGACTAGTGATTTTTCTGGGCAACCCACGTGACTCAAAGCTGCTAAAATCCATGCAAGAGCTGTTTTATTTCTATTTCACTCTTCTAAATCCTAAAGCAGAAGGGATGTCATCCAATCCTAAAGCAGAAGGGATGTTACCTATACTCCTAGTTTACCCTTACTCCGTGGAATGGTCCTGAAGGCCTATCAGAAGTACAATTCAAATGCACAGCAGTCTTTTTCAGATTGGCAAACATTTTCAGAGCAAAAAACCATGAGTGCCCAAGCTCACCCCTGCAAATACCTATTCTCTCCCAGATCTCAATCAGTTTCATATTAGATGGTTAGTTTTTGAATGCTTTTAAGATTTTTAAGAAATATTTCATCTGATTTTTAAAAATTATCTTCTATGGAAAGTTTGGCCCAAATGCCGAATCCACCATTACCAGAAACCTGTAATTATGTCTCTCAAAGAGCTAAATACACAATCACCCATATGACCTAGCAATTCCACTCTTAAGCGTATACCCAAAGAATTGAAAGCAAGTATTAGAATTGATATTTGTACACCAACACTCATTGCAGCATAATTCACAATAGCCAAAACATGAAAACAGCCCAACTGTCTCATCAACTGATGAATGGATAAACAAAATGTAGTATGTCCATTATCATGGAATGTCATTCAGCCATAAAAAGGAATAAAGTTCTGATACACGCTGTAAATGGATAAAGTCAGCAACATTACACTAAGTGAAAGAAACCAGGCATAAAAAGACAAATACTGTATGATTACACTTATATGATATATCTAGAACAGGTAACTTCATAGACAGAAGACAGACTAGAGGTTACCAGGGGCTGGGAGGGAGGTAATGGGATTATCTCTTAATAGAATTTCTATATCAGGTGATGAAAAAGTTTTGTCCAAGGTTAGTGGTGATGATTGTAAAATAATGTGAATGTAATTAATGCCGCTGAATGATACACTTACAAACGGTTAAGGTGATAGACAAATTTTGTTATAAATATTTTATCATAATATTTAGAAGTTGGTAATGTAATATACCAAAACCATTCCATTGCATACTTTATATGGGTGAATTTTATAGCATGTGAATTCTATCTCAAACTTCTTAGAAAATAAATCTAGAATTATACTTTATTAGTATTTATCTCCCCACTACGTTTGAACAAACTAAAGCCAAGATGTGTATCCTTTCATCCTTATTTATCCAGTGACTAATAGGATGTCTGCTATGTGGTAGCCCAGCTGGCTGCATCTTCACTGAAGCTTCGCTGATGATTAGCAAGTTTGCTAAACTACCTTTTGCCATAACAATTTTCTTTACTCATGTGGGTGACAGGCTTCAAGAGATAAGGTTTGATTGGGAGTGCAATTATTTCTGTATGCTTTCCTGATTAATGAAACATTTCTATTTTGTTATAAAATTTTAACTTCTTGAAAGTACCTAGTGCATATGAATGCTCATAATTCTTATTTCTCCTCACTTTCCTTCTAAATTTCTATATAACCACTTTTTGTGTAGTCTTTACATTTTCAAAGATAGATTAAATATTCTCACATAGAAAAAGGATGAAGATTGGTTTTCATTTGCTGTACAAGATAACTGTCAATTTATTTTCTACAGGATTTTTAGAAACACGGACATTTTATTTATTATTTTGACTGTAAATGGTAGAATGCAAACTTGAACTTCTTGAGTACAGTTATCGATTTCTTATAAGAATGCGTCAAAGGTGTCTCACAGCATCCAATGGCTGCCAAAAGGGATTAGGATGCTTTGGGCTGCAAATAACATAAACCTGGAATCAAATGGGTTAAACCACAAGGAAAAGAACTATCATGTTACATGGTTGTTGGTGATCAATGAAAAGTAGCCCATAAGACTTACTTCATCTTCACCTGAGATATTGATTGGCCATTTCAGCCCTCACTGTTGAAGGGCTATGGGTTGGGACATTCAGAGCTGAACGGCTTAGTCTCCTTATAAAGAGGATATTGGGCCCCTATCACTTAAAAGAAGTGTTATCTAGAAGTTTCCATCTCTTGAAATTTCTCTTCCATTATTAGCTGATATATCTCCAAGTGTATCAACAGGTTTGGAGTGGGATTTAGAAAATACTAGCTTAGGGAACAGAGCCAGTTCAGGTCCTTTGAGAAGCAGATGGTGAAACAGGATTAGAAGTACAGATTTGTTGGGGGAAATGCCTGTGAAGGATAAATAGGAGGGAGCAAGGAGAGCCTTTAGACACTGATGCAGGTCTGACACCTGTGAAAGGAGAGGGGTGGGGTAAAAATAGCAGGAAAAGTGTACGTTCTTATGACTTGGGTTAAGTAATGGCTTCTTAGATAGGACACCAAAAGGACTAGTGACAAAATAAAAAACAGATAAATTAGACTGCATCAAAATTTTAAACTTTTCAATTTTGCTGCAAATTATGCCCACAAGAAAGCAAAAGGGCAATGCACAGAATGGGAAAAAAAACATTTGCAAATTCTGTCTCTGACAGGGGACTTATATATAAAGAAATTTTGTAACTCAGTAATAAAAGGACAAATAACTCAATTAAAAATGGGCAAAGAATCTGAATAGATATTTCTCCAAAGAAGATATACAATTAGCCAGTAAACACAAAAAGATGTTCCATGTCATTAACCATCAGGGAAATGCAAATCAAAACAATAGCATACCACTTTACACACACTAGGATGCTAGAATCAAAAAGACAGTAACAAGTCTGTGGGGATGTGAAGAAGCTGGAACTCTCATTATTTCTGATGGGAAAGTAAAATGGTAGAGATGCTTTGGTACAATTTGGTAGTTACAAGACAATTTGGTAGTTACTCAAAAAGTTAAATATAGAGTTATCATATGACTCAGCAATTCTACTCCTAGGGATATACCCAAGAAATGAAATAGGAATATACTGAATATATTAAATATATTTGATATTTATATGATTACATATGAATATAACCCATTCATATGTATATGTGAAATCTATCCATCCCAAAATTTATACATGAATGTTCACAGAAATTTTAGTCATAATACCCAGAGTAGAAGCCACCCACAATTCATCCACTGATAAGTGGATAAACAAAAGTGGTATATTATTTGGCAGTAAAAGAAGAAAAAGTATTGTTACACATACAACGTGGGTAAACCTTGAAAATATTATGCTAAGTGAAAGACCACAAATTTTGTGATTCCAAACATAAAATGTCCAGAATAGACAAATATAGAGAGAAAGTAGATTAGTGATTGCCTAGGGAATATAGGGAATCGGCGGGGGTGGGGTGGGGTGGGGGGGGAATAGAGGAAATAGGAGGTGAGTGATAATGGGTGTGGGGTTTCTTTTAGAGATGATGAAAATGTTCTAGAATTAGTGGTGATGGTTACACCACTCTGTGACTATACTAAAAACCATTGAAGTATTTACTTTAAATAAGTGAATTTTGTGGTATGTGAATTATACTTCAATTAAGCTGTTAAAAATAGAAGCAGTAGTGGTCCAGCACTAGTGCCTTCAGCATGGTCAGTTGCTGAGTGGAGGACCCCAGGGAAAGCATAGCCTACCAATACTGCTAGATCCCAAGACTTAGCAACTGGTGCTGTCACTCAACTATAATTCCCACTGCAGACTCTCTTGAAGAAGATCTAAACAGTGCATTTCCACAGCCCCCACAGAAACCACGAACAATCACATCAAATTTGCATGAAATTATTTTCAGAGAAACCTTTGTTCTAGTGCAATGAATCCTTCTGCCTCGCATTTCATTCATTTAATAAACATTAATTCTGAGTGTCCTGCTATGACTCAGATGCTATGCTGGGTGCTGGGGAAAATCTCCTGGTCACAGCTCCTTACAGTTTTGTCTTCTTCCTTTCAGTTTCTCCTCCTACTGATACACACACACAATACATACAGAGTTATAATGATCCACTAACTTTTAAATGAAAATGGCTTCTTACAGTGTACATTGTGTTTCATGTACATTAGCTCATCTGATCCTCACTTAAACACTTCATAATTATCAATATTAACCAAGGATACACTTAAATAATTTAAATTTGTCCAAGACCAAAAATCCAATAAAAAGTAATTACTGAGTACCTGGGTGGCTCAGTCAGTTAATTGTCCAACTCTTGATTTCAGCTTAGGTCATGATCTCAGGGTGATGAGATCCAGCCCCATGTCGGGCTCCACACTCAGTGCAGAGTCTGCTTGAGATTCTCTCCCCCTCTGCAATGAACTACATCTTGTTTTATAACTGTTTTTTTTTTTTTGCTTTAAAATATGACCATTTGGATTGTAAGTCTTTTTCTATACCAGTTTTAACAGCTACGTAGTTCTGCTGAATGTTTTTGAGGGTCTCTGAAAGAAGTCAGTAAGTAGTACCCAGCTTTTTCACCCCAGTCCATTGAGACTGGTTTTCCACAACAGGTGGAGAACCAAAATCTCACCCTCTATCCTAATTAAAGCTAAATTGGGAGGTGTAGCTCACCACAAGACAAATTGGGCTTGCCAACTCTGTCCTTCTGTTTGTACGCTGTAAGAACCCACCTCAGAGAAAGCTTCAAGCAGACAACCCACTGGTTCGCCAGCTTCCTCACTGGCCCTAGGGGAAAACAATGAAGAAAGGAAAAAATGCTCCAAGCCCAGGGCCTTTGATACCTTCACCCAGTGCCTATACCTAACCAACCACTGTGTTTCCTCTCTGAGGTAGAAGCTGGGAAGATTGAGGGAGAGCCCACAAAACTAGAGGCTGTGGAAGAGGCATTCCCTTGGACAAAGCTGTTGCCAAACAGCCTAAAAATTAAGTACCTTTTCAATTAATCTTCGTGAACATTTATGGTGATTTCCTCAGGATAAAGTCCTAGAAACACAATTCCTAGGCCTAACAATATCAAAATTGCTTGAAGCTTTTGGTGTTTTGCCACATTTCTTTCTAGAAAGTTTGTATCAGTGCACATTACTGCTAGCAGTACAGCTGACCCATGAATATCAGTTTGAACTATGCAGGTCCATTCATATGCAAATTATTTCAAATGAATATATGTTCAGAACTGTAAAGGTATTTTTCTCATGATTTTCTTAACACTTTCTTTTCTCTAGCTCACTTTATTGTATTTATTGTAGAAATATGGTATATAATACATATACCAAATAGTGTTGACTATGGTACCGGTAAGGCTTCTGGTCAACAGTAGGCTATCAGCAGTTAAGCTTTGGAAAATCAAAGTTATATGTAGATTTTCATCCGCATGGAGGAGGGTCACCCCTCCCTGCCCCCATGTTGTTCAAATGTCAGCTGAATGTGAGAATGGGTACCTTAATGTGCACCCACTCTGGATTAGTCTTTTTTGTGCTGGTCTTTGTGAAATCATTGGGCAAAACATCTATA
The DNA here is from genome assembly GCF_905146905.1 of Nyctereutes procyonoides. Lineage (NCBI taxonomy): Eukaryota > Metazoa > Chordata > Mammalia > Carnivora > Canidae > Nyctereutes > Nyctereutes procyonoides. Next base: position 5,119,388 of record NW_026575033.1, on the reverse strand, counting down.
CCCACAGTGCAATTTGAGATTTGAGCAGTCTTAATAGAGGAACTTTCCTGGAGGATGATGGGATAGAAGGTGTGAGAGAAATTCTTGAACAGGCTAGACAATGTTTCCAGAGGCATGGAGCCCTAAAATTGCCCCTATCCTTACACTTTGGTATGTAGATCTTGTTTTCCAACCCTGGCGGCACCATAGTGAAGTTGAGAGAGGATGATTCTGGGAAAATACAATTCCTTAAGAATTCCGGAGCTTGGGGCAGCAGAAGCTTAAGTATTCTCATATAACATGTGACTAAATAGACCCTGCTTTTTGAATGAAAGTCATGTGGACATTGCTTGGCCCAACAGTGGTCAATGAATGAATTGTAACCCTTCTGGAATCATCTTAGAGCCCTCTAGGGTGACAGGAAGAGGTGGATCAATCTGACAACATCCTCCCTTCTCTCTCCCATCTTTGTGTCTGTATCTGTCTCAGCTGAACCACAGGGAAAAGGGGTGATTGACAGAGTGATGTGGGCATTCCCAGGATTTCTGAGCACAATACCGCATTCCGGTATTCTGAATTCTGGTCACTCTCCTGAGTCACCAGGATTTCTAGCAGCTGGTGGTCAGCCTATCAGCCTGTTACCTGCCTCTCCATACCCTATATCCCTCACACCTGGGGCTGGTGGTGATGTTCTCAGGATCCTTCAGGGTGTGCTTCCACACCTGTGTGAATTCTTGCCAAGTAAGCCCTTCCCTGTCCCCACCCTCACCAGCAAAGGCCAAGCCAGGCAAGGGAGTGCCCAGCCGTCCTTGCTGCCTTCTTTGTTTGACTTTGGTTCCCCACCTACAACTCACCTTTGTCATCAGACACCTTAGGAAAGGTCTTGGACTCTACCTCCAGTGGCCCATGGACGTCCCCGTGGCAGGAGGCAGGCCCAGGCCCACCCTCAGGCACCTAGTCCATTATTCTGGGCACATTTCTTTCCAGGAGCTGCTTTGGCTTAGAGTTTTAGAATCCCTTTTGTTTCTTTCTGGAAGTTAGGAAGACAAGATAGGAAACCAGCATACAACTGTCCATTTGGAAGACCAGTAGCTGTACAAGGGCAGGGGGAAGATCAAAGCAGCTAAGGTGTAGGACCATGCCCCATATGGAAAGGTGCCAAGCCAGAGAACTAGCCAGCCTGGGTCTCTGGGAAAGGGACTCACTGAGTTGTTTGATGTCATTTGCTGTTATCTAACCAGTGCTCTCTCCATCAGCAACACAGGTGTGTGTGCACGGGTGTGTGTATGTGTGTGTATGCGAGAGAGACAGACACAGAGACAGAGAAGAATGTCCTGGCCCCAGGTATCATCTTCATAAATGCCATGGGCCAATTTTTCATCCCTCACTATAGGAAATCTCAGCCACAAATAGCCCTAAAAGCTTATTTACTTACCCAGTTAATGGTTTACATAGTTAATAAATTTGGTTTATAAAATTCACCACCTGGCACAAGCACGTGTTTAAAACACTTGCACCCTATGATGGTAAATAAATCACCTACTAAAGAGTGAGGCCTTCGGGTGGCCCCACAGAAGCCATCCTCTCTGCTTGGTGTTCATCTGAGGTTGATCTTCAGCTGGTCAGGCGTCACTCCAACCCTAACACAGTGGAAGGCCTGAGCCACACGGACACCAGCTGCTTTCTTTCAACATTTACAGGAGCTAATGGTTGACAAGTTCCCTGTGTGCATCGCCATGGGAAATGCACGGGGGTGAGATGCTGCCTCTCCTCAAGGAGAGAAGACTTGGACCAGAATGAGCCCATTTCCAGGCAGAAGGGAAGGTGCTCTCTGGAAAGAGCACACGGAATAAGGCATCAGGGGCAGGCGAGCACCTGGCTGGTTATATGCGGTGCACGTAAGCAGGGTGCTCTTATCCTTCCTCCAAGCCCCAGACATATTCCCTTAACCTAGGAATTAATCACAGCCCCTCCAGTGTGTCCTCTAGCACAGCTTTCTGGGCACACTCGCTTTCTTGCTTTCTTCTGGTGATTAAGAGGCTCCTCCTCACCCATTTCTACATTGTTGCTCCTTCTGCCTGGAAGGCCTGGCCCCGGTGCTCCCTAGTGGAGTCCTCTGGGTCTCCCAGAGAGAGCTTCCCTGCTGCACCTGGATGGGTTCTCACTCTCGCCAGCACCACCTATGATGCCTCTTCATTCCCTTAATCAGAATCAGAACACATTGATTGATTTATTTGACTGCTTTCATGGTCTTTGCCCCTCTAACATGCATGTAAGCTCTCAAATGGCAGAGATTTCATCTGAGTCCCCGTTGAATCCCCAGCATTTAGAAAAAAACCTGACTCATTGTGATTATTCAAGAAACTGATTTCTAACGTGTCACCTACAATCGAAGATGAAATTGCTTCCTTAAAGGAGACCAGTTTGCAGGGATGGTGCTGCAGCTGAACTGTATGGATGGGCCTCAAAGGGTCCATGGAGCACTTAAGTCTATATGTATAATTTGGCATGTATGTACACATTCCTGGTCTGAGAGTCCAGAGCTACAAATTCCCAAAGGAATCTGTGATACCCTGCCTTCCCTCAACAGGGCAGAAACCTCTGCTGGGTTCCAATGCTCCTTTAGGTCTGAGTCTGCATGGGGGAGGGCTATAGAGGGCAAGAATAGGGACTAGCATGGGGCTGTTCCTGGGTATTTCTCAGAGTCAGTGTTTCTCAGACAGGGTCTGCTGATTCCTGGGAGTTCCGCTTTGGGGATCATAGGGGGATCAGGAGGATTGACAACCTTGGGGGACAGACTTTACACATTGGGTTTCTGTCTAAAATGCCATTTAGGGAATGTTTTTCACTGCTTTGGAAAAAAGGGAGGAGGTGAAATGCATGAAAGTCCCTCTTACAAGTACTTATATCTCAGTTCGGCTTATGTGGAGAGAATTTAAAGAAGAATCTGTTTTCCCAAGAATTTATTTCAACTCAGCTATTCCAAAATCTGGAGAAACAGAGCCTGAGGTTGTTCCCATGGTGCAGAGGCTTTTGCCTACTCTGAAGGGGGGCAGGGAAGAGTCCTCTGAGATATGCTCTGGGCTTTGCAAAGCTCTACCCCAACCTCTCCAAGAATGCATCCTAATAGGAAGACTTCAGTGACCATAGAGGACCTGACCTGTGTTAGCCGAGGTACCTGAATTGGCCAGGAGAAGGAAGGAGCAAAGACAAGAAGCCATGGAAGCATCTAGGCACTGGTTACCATATGTAAGGAGCGCCCCCCCCCCCAACACACACTCCCTCCCCAGGAGATGCTTTATTCACTGGCTGTTGCTCACCATGTCTTCCAATCCTATTACTGGCAGGTCACATCACCTAAAAGATCAACCAGCACCTTCTCTAAGGAAGCAAATAATCTCCTAATGCCATAAAGCGAAAAGGGCAAGGACAGGATTCCTCCCTGGAAAAGGAAATAAAAAAAACAAAACTGTAATGAGCAGCCTGTGTCCCACATTGGAATTTATGGGATCTTAAGGCCCCCTGATACAATTTTGTTTGGTCTCTAAACAACTGCAGAGCTTGCATCGATGGTCTCCATCTCCCAGACAGGGCTCCGAAGGTACTGGGTCTGTTAGCCCCACCCCTGCGCTCCCACCTGCCCCCCTCCCAGGGGAAAAGCAGGTCCAGCTCTAACCTGGGCCTGGGGTGAAGGGCAGGGACTCCCAGACTCCATGGGGCACACACAACCCCGCCACTCTGTTGGCTACAGTTTCTATCAATAGGTGACTGTCATCCTGCAGGGATTGAAAGTCAGACGGCGTCCATGTTCTGTCACTTTCAAGCTAATCAGAGGCAAGAGGATTTGGAATTGGAGAGAAATGTGCTGATAAAGTATATTTAAATGATACCAAAATTTTATTGAAAACAGCCATCACATCTTATATTTTACATTTAGTGTGGCTTTCATCCATATTTTATTTTCCCAAAATTAATGTTTTGCTTTCAAGGAAGTGAAAGGCCAAATTTAAAAGAAAATTTCACCAAGTTTTCTTTTTACTGATTCTGTGCCAGTTATATTCTTGAAGCACATTATCTGTATCACCAAAAATTATTTTGATTTCAGTGTTTGACACTGGAATTGAAAGAGACTTGAACTAACTTCAATCGATTTGAAATAGGATTTTTTTCACACACATTCACAACCACATTTTTACTTATAAGATGTCCCTTCCAAGAACATTAATGTGTCAAAGACATTGCCTCATAGAATTTGGAAAGAACACTTCTTTTTTCCCAACATAACATTCTGATTTGAATTATTTCTTCATTTAAAAGAGGGGGAGGCCAATCTGTTGGCAAATTAAATTTAATTAAAATATATTTTTTAAAATAATAAAATAAAATAGGGGGGAGGCTTTTCATGGTCAGTAAGACACAAAGGACTTTGTTGTAAGAAATGGTGAATGGTGAATGTTCAAATATAGGCAGATTTTCCTGATACTGGATGTTTCCCACAGACACAATCAGCATTCCAAAAGCAAATTTATTAACCATAACCATGTACTATGTTAACAGGTCTTTAGATGATTCGAATATAAACCCCAGAATAAAAACATACAACAACCGTCTTTTTTTTCTAAAGAGATTTGGGGTGAAATTAAAGAAAATAGTCTCCACTTAACGTAGTCACTTTTTAAAGAATAAAGTTGCCCAATATTCCTTAAAGATGAATAATGTGGGGTAGTAGAAAAAGGAACGATAAGGAAAAACAACCTTCTTTGACCCACACATTTGTACACAGACACCAACAAGGTGCCTTGCTCTGCTGCCCACTGTCAGGGTCAGCCTGGAGACCCAGGCGCATGCGCAGGTGCAAGCCAGGGTGTTGGGGGAGGGAGGGGCGGGATGAGGGTGGGAGGGTGGAGGCTGGGCGGGGGCAGGGGTGAGCAGTGGGAGCCTGGGCCTGGGGTGCAGACAGAAATTGCTGCACTTGCATATTTTCAGTATTTTCTCAAATTGTTTCCCGGATAGAAAGCACAAAAGGCAAACTGTGAGGCCCAACAGGACGCACCTGGTTCAAAAGGACCCACCTGGCCCCTCACATTATGCCTCCCTCACCTCGCTGTGCATCTGGGACATCTCACTTGTTTATTAAATTGAAGTAAAATAAATGACAAAAACACACGCTTCATTTGAAGAGAACACTTTGAGTTCTGCGGGTTCACTTTTGTGATTCTTAAAAAATTGGGGTAAAATATACATAACATAAAGATTTACCATTTTAGCCATTTTTCAGTGTACAGTTCTGCGGCGTTCAGTACATTCACATTGTTGTGCCACCATCACCACCACCCACCTCTGGAACTTGTCATCATCCCGGACTGAGACTCCCACTAACTCATTTTGGCAGCTCCCTAGATTCCGCATTTAGGGAGAAGGGAGGAAACCCGACAAATGACCAACTGGTTTCCTAGGGTGATTGGGTTAAGATAACACCTATTTTTCCTCCCTGCCTAACGATTTTGTCACCCCATGATGAAAAGACTATGAAATTATCAAAAGCTTGAATTTCTTCTTTTTATTGTCTCACTTTCAGGTTACTCATCTCATAAGTAAGAACTTTTATATCTTGTTACTAGATTGTTATTAGACGTTCACTTTATTTTTTTAAATTTTATTTATTTATTTAGAAGAGACACAGAGAGAGAGGCAGAGACATAGGCAGAGGGAGAAGCAGGCTCCCTGTGGGGAGCCCAGTGCAGGACTCAATCCCAGGGCCCCGGGATGACCACCTGAGCCAAAGGCAGACACTCAATCACTGAGCCACCCAGATGTCCCCTAAAGAAAAAATTTTAGGATTAAAGAAGACTGAGAACTACTTCACTAAGGGAGTCAGAATATTTTCTCAAGTCCTGGGGGCGGGGGTGTGAGGAGTACCAGGCAAGGCAAGATCCCAGGGGAACAATGGAGCTGTCAAGTTCTTCAGAACTGGAATTGGACTGGAAATTTTCTGAGAAGTATTAGAGACTTCGCCAGCTCTGAACGACAATCTCAGGCCAGGGTTTGGTTGTGGAGCATCACTCTGGCTCCCTGCTAAACCCTGTTACTGTGAAATTTTCCTGCTCTGAATATGATTTTGTCACACATGGCAATTCTATCAATTTTTAATTTACTTTGGTTTTTAGGTAACTCTTTAAAAAACCCTATTTAGCCGTGTCAAAAACAAAGGTGGGTTTTGTAATTAAAAGTCTGGAGAGGAAAGATACGGATGCAGTGAAACGCCGGGACACCTGCACCCCGATGTTTCTAGCAGCAATGTCCACAATAGCCAAACTGTGGAAGGAGCCTCGGTGTCCATCGAAAGATGAATGGGTAAAGAAGATGTGGTTTTGTATACAATGGAATATTACTCAGCCATTAGAAACGACAAATACCCACCATTCAACGTGGATGGAACTGGAGGGTATTATGCTGAGTGAAGTAAGTCAATTGGAGAAGGACACACATTATATGGTCTCATTCATTTGGGGAATATAAAAAATAGTGAAAGGGAATCAAGGGGAAAGGAGAGAAAATGAGTGGGAAATATCAGAAAGGGAGACAGAACATGAGAGACTCCTAACTCTGGGAAACGAACAAGGGGTGGTGGAAGGGGAGGTGGGCGGGGTGTGGAGGTGACTGGGTGACGGGCACTGAGAGGGCACTTGATGGGATGAGCACTGGGTGTTATTCTATATGTTGGCAAATTGAACACCAATAAAAAAAAAAAAGTCTGGAGAGGGAGTGGTTCGGGGTCCTTTATAGCCAAGCAAGGTTGTAGTGATGACAGTGGCCCTTGGATATTCTGGTGAGAGGACAAGGAAGAAGGATGGCCTGTTCTTGCCTACACTTTGCAAAAGAAAATGCCCACCTAGCCATACTATAGGGATTCCTGGAACTCTTGAATTATGGGAATATTTGAGGGCATGTGGTAAGTCTCCCAACCAATGCAAACCAGTGATCTATTCAAATGCACCCAGGACAGAGACCTCAGGATGACAGCTTTCTAAAATTGTAAGCAGTCAGGTATACTTTCCATTCAGGTCGTGGTTGTTGAACATGGTTATTGTGTTATGCTATGCCAATCTTGCAAAAGCATTCTGAAATGCACCATGGAGAGCATACGCCTGACTTTCTTGGATGTCATGAATGAGTTACGATGATTATGAATTAATCATGATTATTACTGAAAGACTTCATCATAGCTCACATGTATCCTATGGTAATAGGCACAGTGTTTTATAGGCATGTAAATGAAGAAAATGTTAGTAGAAAGCATATGTATGCAGATGTGAAACATACACATCATTCATTTGATAGATTAAATGAAATGCTGATTTAGAGGCACCTGGGTGGCTCAGTGGTTGAGCAACTGCCTCTGGCTCAGGTCATGATCCCAGGGTCCTGGGACTGAGTCCCACATCGGGCTCCTTGCTCAGCGAGGAGTCTGCTTCTCCTTCTCCCTCTGCCCCTGCTCCCTCCTTGTGCTCTCTCTCTCTCAAATAAATAAATATTTTTTAAAAATGCTGATTTAATCTCTTACTGCTCATGTGTATGTGTATGTGTGTAAATCTTCCTGGTAGCTCAGAGGCAGGGGCTCTAATGCCTGAGGACCCTGCTGCAGAAAAGCTACATTATTTAAGTGGTAAATAACACTTATTAATTTGATGATTTGGGAAATCTGCAGTATTTTTTTTACAATAAGGTATTAAATTCTTTACACATGTATCTTCTGCTGTGTGGAACACTCTTCTGAGGATAAAGATAATATCTGGGGTGGCTGGGTGGCTCAGTGGTTGAGCGTCTGCCTTTGGCTCAGGTCGTGATCCCAGGGTCCTGGGATCGAGTCCCACATCAGACTCCCCTCAGGGAGCCTGCTTCTCCCTCTGCCTGTGTCTCTGTCTCTCTCTGTGTGTCTCTCATGAATAAATAATTAAATCTTAACAACAACAACAACAACAAAACCGGGTGTTTGGAGGCAGCTTCACTGGGGAAATGACTTATAAGAAGACCATGAAAGAGTCAGATGTCTGGGGGGAGAGCAGAGGGAACAGCATGTGCAAAGGCTCTGTGGTGGAAACGAGCCTGACTCTTTTAAGGCTGAAGATGTCTATCTGAAAGCACTGAACTCTATTAAAGACTAACAATATATTTTAAGAAACAATAAACAAAGTTTTCCTTCACCTTGTTGTCTGACGTTCTACTGCTTTGATAACATAGCACCTGTCTGTGAATTGGTTCTTGTACCTAGAAAGCTCCCATAATGTGAACTCAGACCACTGTGCTCTTCTTTCTTCTAGGTTTTATTTGGAAAACACTTAAATATCACCTATTACATGCTGGATGTTATTTTTTTAAAGATTTATTTATGTATTTATTCAGAGAAAGAGAGAGAGAAAGAGAGAGAGAGAGAGAGAGGCAGAGACACAGGCAGAGGGAGAAGCAGGCTCCATGCCGGAAGTCCGACATGGGACTCGATCCCGGGTCCCCAGGATCACACCCCAGGCTGCAGGCGGCGCCAAACCGCTGCGCCACCGGGGCTGCCCTGGATGTTTTCTAAACACTCTAAAAATGTACACTCACTACTCATACCCATCCTGAGATACCATTGTTATGCCCATTTTACAGGGAGATAAACTAAGGCACAGAGAGCTAAGATTACTTGCCTAAGCTCACACAGCTAATAAGCCTCAGAGCTGTGATTTGAATGCAGCGTGCCCAGCTTTAGTGTTCATCCCCTTAGCCTTACACTACACATCCCCTTAACCTCCTCACCTCCCAGCGGAGAGCCTGAGCCGGCTCAGACCAACTCCAAGGAGCCAGTGTGTGCCTCTCTTCCCAACTCCACATTGGATGGCATCACCTTAGTAACGTGAAATCTGCCACGGAGGGAGTGTCTACACCACAGAAATCCGCATGTGCCATAACCCAGGGATTCATTGAGAAGAACTGGTAAATTTTTTTTTTAAACCACTTTTTGAAGCAGCAACTATGAAGTCTGAAAAGCAATCGAAGAATTGGTTATTAAACACCTACTAGCGTATGACCTCTCTGACTTCTGCATCCCACGTTAGGCTTCATCCCCATTGGCGCTTCTCCTGACTCTACTCTATCAGGCCCCGGTTCCTCTGGTTTTACCCCGGCACCAGCCATTGTTACATCACACCATCTCCCTCATGGATCGCTAAATCCCTTGGTGGAAAAGCACTATTTTATTTGTCACCGTGTCCCCAGCTCTCAGAAGAGCATCGGGCATGATGGGCCTTCAGCAAAGACCTGTTGACTGATGACCAGTTGATATGAAGTGCGAGGCCCAGTGCTAGGTGTACAGTAACTGCTCATCCACGAGCTGTGTGAGTGTGTTGAGGAGCACCTTTTGGTCCTCTGGACTCCCACGGAGTAGAGATGGGTGGGGGCTCTGGCCCTGTGTGCAGCTGGTCTGTGCCAAGGCTAGTGTGTACCCCCTATCCCCTGCAGACCAGGGTCCCCTATGCTTTATCCAGGCTGAGGGGAGGGAGGGCAGCGCAGGAGTCATGTTGTCAAATATTTATCAAAGGCTTTCGATGTGCAGACTTGCAGTTCCAGCAAGCAGGGAGAAAACCACTCCCTTTCAAGTGGCATCTGGCAGGGCTTCAGCCTGTCACTGGATGGTTAGTGGGAATGTGTGGGCCAGGGCAGGCTGCTGTAGAAATCCAGTATCGAATTTCTTGACCTTTGAGCATTTTCTTTTTAACTCTTTACATGTCAGGCCATTGCAGTCGGAGGAGGGATCCTTCTTGGTCGCCAGCCTCCCCTGGAGGTGTCAGGATATCCAGTATTTTGCCTGGAGGTAGCCAACTTGATAATTAGTCATCAAACACCTCCTGCCCTCCTGGAGTCACTTCTCCAAACCTCAGCATTTTAAGAGGGCTCAAGAATTTCCAAGTAACCCCTGATAAAGTGGCTTACAATTTTTATGAAGCCGGTGTGGAAGAGTGGTACAGGAGAGGCCTGAGGGAATACACGTTACTTGTGCGAGAGGCCAGGTATTCATCAGACTGGGGCCTGCTTCTCATTTATGGACCCCCCCCGGACACTCAGCGCGATTTGGGCTGATGGTCCTGGGCCTCTGGTGGGAACTGTCCTTCCTCAGGCCTCGCTCATGTTTGTTGTCTCTTCTCGTGCTCACAACACTTTACTCTTCTTCAGACCCTCGTGGCATTATGTGGATGGCTTGGCTTCCAAGTTCCAGAAGGTTGTCAGAGAGCAGGGCTAAGTTTTCTTTTCTTTTCTTTCTTTATTTTTTTTATTTTTAAGGTTTTATTTGTTTATTCATGAGAGACAGAGAGAGAGAGAGAGGCAGAGACACAGGCAGAGGGAGAAGCAGGCTCCATGCAGGGAGCCCGATATAGGACTTGATCTCAGGACCCCAGGGTCACACCCTGAGCCAAAGGCAGAAGCTCAGCCACTGAGCCACCCAGGTGCCCTCCCCTCCCTCATTTTTTTAAAGGGCTACATTACATTTTCTGAATCCGTCCAGGAAGCATTTGGTTTGCAGCCAGGATGAGGGGTGGGATGGGGGGAGACATGGTGCCTGGTGGTGGTAGAGTCTGGTTCTCTAGGCATCCGCCATGTTCCTCTCTCGTGTCCCCATCATTGGCACTAGTGTGATGGAGGGGACCCTGTCCAGTACTGGAGTGTCCAGCTATGATTGGGAACCTAGATGTGCTTTGGCTTGTTGGTTCTAATGGTTTTAAGAGCCTGTTATGGCCATCAGAATGCAGAGCCTGGCTTTGACCCAGCCTTCTCCAGGCTCCAGGGACTTCAGGAAGGAGGCCTCCACCCAAACTACAATGGCCAAGTAAACCAAAGTAGCATGTTATTGCTTGCTAGGCTTCGAAACACTCTGGAAACCAGGCTACAGCACACAGCTGAGGCCTCAGGCCTGATGGGGCTTCCTCTTCCACGCCTTACCTCAAATCTTAGCCAGCGGGATAAATGAAAGAGATGAGGATCCATGCCTGTTGGGAAGCAGAGAAGAGAGAACTGGCCCACCAGGGGTCACTACGCAGGACAGGCCTAGGAGGAAGGTGAGGGGCTTTGAGCAGACAATACCCGGCTTACCAGGACATGTGGGCTGATGGACACCCAGCCCCACCTGCTATCTTGCTTCTTTGTGCAAGAGCTGGGAGGAACAAAGGCCATGCCACCCCCCACTCCCCACAGCAGCTCAACCCTTTGATCCCTCACTTGTAGAAATGTAGCTTTTGGGGAAGGGATGTATATATTTTTAAGAAGCACAGGTGATGGTATTATAAATTAATTTAAAAATCAGTGACTTCTTCAGCATCTAAAAGATTTACTTAGATTTCCCCAGAGTGTAGAAATGGGTCATTCTTCTCCCAGGGCTCCCGAGTGCCCTTTTGCCGTAAATTTCCAGGCCGAGAGCCTGAGAGGGTGGCTGGCCACTGGAGCATTTCGTTCAGGGGCAGGACCCCGTAGGCATTCAAATGTCAACTATTTTTATTTTGATTGCTAACTTAATGATTTTTGGTAACCTACTTTTGTGGAACTCATTTTTTGTTTCTCTTAAGCTGCCCTAGCCTTCTGTATTTTTTTGAGCCAAATAATTAGACTCTGACATTTTTTGTTTGTTTGTTCTTTTAGCCACCAGTAAATGCATGTTTAAGCGATAGCTTCCTACAGCTCTTGAATTATGCAATAGAAAAAATACCAAAGTGTTTTAATTTTAGTTTTGTAGGTCATGTAATTGGAACATGATTTCAAAAATAATGGAAAAAATGTATTTTTAAATCTGCAAGTTAGAAGTAGAAAGCTATTTCTCCTCTGATTCCCTGGAAGACCTGGAGGCTTGTGCCTCCCTGGGGGTGCCTCCTGAGGGTGCCTCCCTTGTCAGTAGCCCCCACTGCCATTCCAGCCCTTTTGCCCCTGGGCATGCTGTCTCCCCGTCCCCACTCCAATATACTGAATTTCTCCAAGTTCTGCGAACTCACAATGGGAAAGACAGTCACTCCTATTTAGCAAGTACTTCCTTTGTACCGGACAGGGTGCTAAGGCTTTCCATATATTAACATGTTTAATCCTCAGAGCAACTCTGGGAGGTGGATACTCTTTTTTATTCTTTTCATTCTAAATGAAATTCTATTTCATTTTACGGATGGGGAAACTGAAGTACAGAGAAGTTAAGTCACTCGACAAAGGTCACACAGCTTCAAATCCAGACAGAGTGAATCAGCATCTGTGCCATTCATTGCCATGTGACATGCTTCATGCCTTGCGCCTCCTGCCTGGCCTTGGCCTTCAGTGGCCTTGGCCTTCCTGTCAGTGACCACCACTAGACTTCCATTCCCACCCCCTATCCCCCCCCCCCCGTGTCCATGTCCCCCTGAGGTTCACACTATTCAGTTCTGCACTGTCTTTTGTTTTGTTTTTATTTTATTATTAAAAAAATATTTTATTTAAGGACGCCTGGGTGGCTCAGTGGTTGGGCATCTGCCTTTGGCTCAAGTCATGATCCCGGGGTCCTGGGATGGAGCCCCACGTCGGGCTCCCTGCATGGAGCCTGCCTCTCCCTCTGCCTGTGTCTCTGCCTCTCTCTCTCTCTCTGTGTCTCTCATGAATAAATAAATAAAATCTTAAAAAAATAACAAAAATAATTAAATAAAAATATGTTATTTAAATTCAATTTGCCACCATGTGGTGTGACACCCAGTGCTCATCTCAAGTGCCCTCCTTAGGGCCCCTGAGGCTCCGTAAGCATTCACTGGAAGCACGAAAGCCTGACGCGGGTCCCAGGGCTGATGAGGCCGCAGCCCGCTGCCTGGCGCCTTTGGAGGCTGCTGGGCGCCGCCGCTGGCTCTCCTGCAGGGCCCTCGAGGCCGCCAGGCCGCGGTCCTCGGGCTGGCCAGCCCGGCTGTCCCCCTGTGGCTGTCCCTGCAGGCTTCCCGCGCTGTCCCAGGCCCGCTGCCGACCCCGGCGTTCCCGCCCTCTCCGCCACACTTTCTATTTGTACTCCTCCACTGCTTTCAGCTCTTCTCCTGGCTCTTAGTGAAGACACAGGCAGAGAATAGGTCACGAGAAATTCTAGAAGGGCCAGGCATGGCGGGAGGCCGAGCCCGCGGGACATCACCGTTGTCCCGCGCCTCCCCCGAGGTCCGGCTGTTGGTGAGTGAGGGAAGAACGGGCAGCCTGGTCCTTGAGAGTTGCACCCCTTGATGGAGGCTCGGTTCTGGGTCTCTGGAGAGGCCGGCAGGAAATCCCCAGCGCCTTGCCCACGGAGCACTCCCAAGGCTGCCGGGCCGGGCACACCGCGTGCAGACGCCATCAGGGCTGCTGACGCCTCGGCCTCCGTGTGCTCAGAAGAGCCAGCCCGGCCAACAGTCCATGGCCGCCAGCCGCCTCCCGGACGGTCTGTCTCCCTGCACCTTGGTAGCTGGCCTTCCCGCCCTCAGCAGGACGTGCGGCGCCCTGGGGCCTGGTGCTCAGTGACCCTACGCAGGGCCTCGGGCCAGGCCCTCCCAAAGCAATCCTGTGCGGTGGCTCGCCCCACCAGCCCCTCCGTCTCATCGAAATCTCTCCACCGTCCGAGGCCCTTGGCCGTGGTCTCTGAGGGCTCGGGGAGCGGCCTCTCCCTTCCTTGCTCCATGACTGATACCTCAACTATGCAGCTCAGAATTACTGGTGTTTCGCGCGGTTGTTCCGGCTAGATCACGTTACCAGCTCACATGTAATTTGTTGGCCATTTTCGTTCCCCTGAGGCCTCCTTCAGTGTTTGTATTTTCTGAATACTTTATCTCCTTGCCATTAATAACTATGTGTGGGATTCTCGTCCTTCCGAGTGTGAGAGTTTGCATTTTTTCCACATTGGCCTGCCTTTGATTTACTGCCCTTAATTATCGCCTCTTGCTATTGGTGTCCTATTCTCGTCCGTGAGTGGGGAGCTTATTTAGTTTCACTTAATGGGCGGCAACCTCCCCCGTCTTCTCCCCACGGAGGCAACGTCAGAGAGCATTAACTGTACTGCGGAGCGGATGCCTTCGGCCTTCTGCTCCTGCCTCACAGAGTGTCGCTTATTCAGGGACCTGGCCAACTGGGGCCCATCATGGCAAGTGTGATGGAGAGACTCAGAGATATGATCTGTGATGAAAACATAAAATAATTGGGAGACAGACTCAATGACCTAAATGTTCTTGTGGGGGAGGCATTACCCTATCCTATCTAATCTATCCTATTAGGTTCGCTCTAATGTTCCATCTCTTGTACATGATGTAAATGCGTTAGTACCAGAATAAGAGGTTGCATTTAGATTTGAGAAAAGCTTGGCGGTAGTTAATTCTGAGGCATGGGATGGAGAGGAACAAAGAAAGGGGCAGAACTTGGGGTGGGTAGAAGCTCCTTTTGCATGACTTTTAAAAATAAAACAGAGATTGTTCTACCCAGAAGGGCTCCAGCCTAGCCCTTGTAAAATAGGATCCTTACCACATTTAGACTTTATCAAAATCTTCTGGCTTTGATTCCAGCCCTTTGGACATTGTTCTCAACGATACAGTTTCCTCCTGCATCCCCATATCTTTAGAGTTATTTTGGTTTAGCCACACACTGCGAATTTCAAATGAGCAGGTTTATAACACAAGCATTCTTGACCCTACAAACTCATTTGATCTCCATGAATCTCATCTCAGACTTTGAGAATGGTTTACGTGCAAACGGTTTACATGTGCTGCTCAACTCGGATCTCATACCCCGCCTTGAACCGATGGCTTCAGAACTGACCTTGGCAGTCAGTAACTCCGGGAGGGGGCTCAGCTGTGGGACAGTGTGAACTGGGTCCCTACGCTACTAACACTTCCTAACAATGACACCCCATTGCCTGCTACCTGCGTCGGTTGTGGAGGGAAAAGTGGCAAAAGCAGTGTTTAGAGCGGATTAAGTTGGGGGGATGTGGATGTGTTGGTGGTTTATGGGGACGATAAATGTGAAGAAACAAATGATCTCACATCAGTGGTTTTCCCTGAGTCACACTTCTCCCGTATATTAATATTCAGGACTTCATTATATAGAAGGTTCTTTTCAGCTCTCATTACTCTACAGGCAGTACACCTGATCCCACCCCTGCCCAGATCAAGGCTCAAAGAATTGGCTGGATTTTCATAGAATGGGGTGGATTTGTCAAAATCCTATACTTTCCCTAAAGTGTGACTTTTCCAGCCTTTACAATGTTGGAGGAAAAGTGAACTAAAGCATCATAAGGTCTGAGGAAGAGAGCTCAGAGTCTAGGATTCTCTTGAGTCTAGTTTGGAGGTCTCCCCAAATTCCCATACCTTCCTTCTACCACAACAGCTTGCCACAACACGGATCATCGGAACCCCTTTGTAAAGCATAGGAAGTAAAGACAAGCCAAACTGTCTCCAAAAATGGATGTAACCATAAATTCACAACCAGAGAAAGGGAGTCACCCTTTGGGCTTTCTCAAGATAGCCTGGACCTCAGAGCATCACAAATGCCACCTGATTCTTCATTCAAAGCCATCATCAGATGCTTTTGCTCTACTTAGGAAGGCACTTGATTTTCTCTGATTAGGTTATATCAGGAATTCCGAAGGACGCTTCCTCTTGCTGTTCAAGTTGTAGTGATTCAAGATGCTTCAAACAGGGGATCCCTGGGTGGCGCAGCGGTTTGGCGCCTGCCTTTGGCCCAGGGCGCGATCCTGGAGACCCGGGATCGAATCCCACGTCGGGCTCCTGGTGCATGGAGCCTGCTTCTCCCTCTGCCTGTGTCTCTGCCTCTCTCTCTCTCACTGTGTGCCTATCATAAATAAAATTTAAAAAAAAAATCTTATAAAAAAGATGCTTCAAACAGAGATAAACCAGAGGTAGTAGTGTCCACTCCTTGATCCCTTGGTAGGGGGTTACTCAGCTCTCAGGACAGGGCTGTCAGACATCCAGTTCTAGTTGGCATGATGGGTGCTTTGAAATGAGAGGCTCAGGCAGGGTAGATGCAGGGAAAGGAGAGGTGAAAAAGGGAAGCAATGTTTCAGCTCACAACAGAGCACCCCCTTCACTTCACCTCCATCATATCATCCCTCCCAACTCCCCTCATCTAGTCATACCTGTAACCCTGCCATTCCGATGCAGTCCAGGCCTTGGAAGCGGGGCGGGGGGTGGGGGGGCAGATTCAACATGAGAACTTGTTGGGGTCCCTTGTTAAAGAGTGACTGATGGTTTTCAGAGGGTGACTGCAAGCAGAACATGCAACCAGACTGGGGCCCATCTGCGTACAGGATCCTAGATGACTCCTGGGTTGTACAACCTTGATGTCAGCCCTGGTCCAGGACATCATCAAAATAGCTGCATGGCCCAGAAGAGGCCAAGGCAGGTTTATCAACACGCAGGCCCAGGCTCACTGTAGATGGTGGTATCTCCTGCATGCAGAGTTCCACTCGAGGCTAGGTTACAGGTGCATGGCCCGGCTCCTAGGGGGAGGCTCCCCCAGACACACTGGCCTCTGAGAAGGGGCCTTTGTTCAGATGCCAAAATACAGCGGTATCTGAGGTGGGATGTGCTGCAGGTAGAAATCTAAACCTCAGCTGGCAGAATCAGGGAGAGGAAGAGTGAGCGGAACACACGTGGCCTGCTGCTCGAATGGCCTTCCCAGGAACGTGAGCCGCAGGCCCGCAAATAACCCACAACAAAGAGGAGATTCCAACTCCCCACACACACTTCATGCCAAGATGACTAGTACCAGATGAATAGCCCAGCTTACTTGCTGAAGAGAATCCCTGCAACGGTGAGTTCAATAGTTTCCCTGGGGCCAGAGGCTCCCGGGCCCTCCAGGAACCCAGGCAGCCCCACGGGACCAGGTGTCTGGAATGATAGGTCACCAGGCAAAGGCCCCTGTAGGCAGTTTGGATGATCACCAAAGTACCCCTGGTTTGGTCACTGTGTCTGAGTCAGCGCTCCATGGTCTAACACCCTTCTATTAGGAGAGGGGTCTGTGTCCCCCGCAGGGTGGGAACACTGCAGGTCATACAGAGGGCGATTCTTGCCCAGCTGGGCTCCATGTGTTATTCCAATCATGCAATAACGTGTACTCATTTACATGTACTTATAAGTCCACCTTTGGGTCTGGGTATGTATTTTGAGCATTACATTATGATTGAAAAGGGGAGTATGTGGACAGTCAGCTTTTAAGAAGGTCAGCTTAATAAAGATGCCCACACACTAATTTCTGTCTTGGCTCCCTAAAGTTTCCCACTTCTTACTCATTTTCCCTACCATGCATTCCTCCTATACCCTCTCTGGAGGTACAGGAGACACAGGGAAAGCCATCCATCTATATAGCCACACTTGAGATTACAGACACACTGGCTTTGTCTGTAGTTGCTTCAAGGGTCTTTAACAAACAAATTGAGTCTCACCATTCCCCACCACCACCTCCAATCTTTTCCCTCTTCTTCTGGAGAGGTAAATATACCTGCCAGCTTGAGAGGTGATTTTTTCTTTTTCTCATCGGTGAGGCTACCAATCCTTGATTGGTTATAGGCCTTGCAAGTTATCTTCTCCTTGTCTGTGGTTTGGCTTACCAATTTGTATCTGGTGACTTTTGTGATAGGCTAGTCTTAAATTTGAATGTACAGTTGGCCCTTGAGCAACATGGGTTTGAACTGCATGGATCTTCTTATACATGGATTTCTTTCAACAAATATCCACACAGGACTATACATGGTACTCTCTCTCCCTTATGATTTTCTTTTCTCTAGCTTTCTTTATGGTAAGAATACAGTGTATAACACATATAACATAATCAGGAAGACTTCCGGCCAATAGTAGGCTATCAGTAGTTACGCTATTAGAGGGTCATTGTTATATGTGGATTTTCGACTGCTCAGGGCTTGGGGGAATGCCCCGGCCCCTGCCTTGTTCAAGGGCCAATTGCAGTCAAATTTGTCC
Source organism: Nyctereutes procyonoides (assembly GCF_905146905.1). Classification (NCBI taxonomy): domain Eukaryota; kingdom Metazoa; phylum Chordata; class Mammalia; order Carnivora; family Canidae; genus Nyctereutes; species Nyctereutes procyonoides. Next base: position 5,101,440 of record NW_026575033.1, on the reverse strand, counting down.
ATCTTCTCCTTCACAGTTTGTGTTTTTATATCTTATTAGAGAAATATTTCCCTACCCAAGGCCAAAATGGATTTTAGCCTAAAAATTTATAGAGTTTTGCTTTGAATGTTTAGATCTTTAATTTACAATGGGACTTATTTTTATGCATGACATGAGCTAGATCTCCAACTTAATTGCAAATTTTCCTACAGATAACCAATCCTGCTGTCCCCCCCACCTCGACCCCCTGACCTGCAGTGCCACCTGTCATGTGTCACATCCTCATGTAGTATCGTCTGATTTCTGCTGCTCACTGCACTGGCATAATTACCTTCTCTTTATTGTGCCTTCACTGTATTCGTCTTCAGAAATGTCTTGGCCATGCTTGACCCTTTGCTGTTCTAGAAAAAGGCACAGAATTGGCACAGAATTGGCACAATCAAATTCAATTAAAAAACTATCAGTGTTTTTATTGGAGCTTCATTGAATTTATTGTGAGAAATGTGTTAAAATCTCCCACCTGCAGAGGTCAATTAAACAATTTCACTGTGTAGTTCTGTCCATATTATATTTCTTGTCTGTATTTTAATCGTCCACTTATATATTTGAGCCTATGCCATTAGGTTCATACATTGCTATGTTTCCTGCTGCTTTTTTCTGATTATACAATGGTCCTCTTTTATAACTCTAATAAATTTATTTTTTTTGCCTCAAAGTTCATTTGATCTTGTGTTGATATCACAATCCTGGCTCTCTTTCAGGCGGTATTTACCTGGATATTTTTTCCTGTCTGCTTATTCTTTGTCTTTTCTTTTCTTTTCTTTTCTTTTCTTTTCTTTTTCTTTTCTTTTCTTTTCTTTTCTTTTCTTTCTTTCTTTCTTTCTTTCTCTTCTCTTTCTTTCTTTCTCTTTCCTCCCTCCCTTCTTTCCTTCCTTCCTTCCTTCCTTTTTTTTTTTAGCAAGCTCCATGTGCAGCATAGAGCCCTACGTGGGATTCAAACTCATGACCCTGAGATGAACACCTAAGCTGAGATTAAGAGTCAGATGCTTAACCAACTAAGCCACCCAGACCCCCCTGTATATGTTTTTTATAAATAAAGAAAACAAAGCTGGATTTTGTTTTTTATTCAATTTTCTAGTCTTTGCACTTTATTGCCGAGTTTAAACAATTTACACTAATTGTGGTCATTGAGACATTAATAATGTTATTTTGTGCTCCTATTTACCATCTTTTTTCTTCTTTAACTCTTTGTCCTTCCTTCTCTCAGGTTTTTCAAAAGAAGAAGTTTTGCAGTTTTCTTTATTCCTATTTTTTTCCTCCTCTAGTGGTTTGGAAGTTATGTAATCTGTTCCATTTTTTTAAAAGTGGGTTACACTTAAATTTTAAAACTACATACTTGCCTCAGAGTCTAGTGTGAATATCTTTAACCTTCTTCTGAATAACATAGAGATCTTAGCAGTCGAAACTGATTCCCTCTCCCATCCTTCAACTATTATCATTATGGATTTTAGTTCCACTTCTTCTCTTTCTTTATTCAAAAGCTTTATTGAGGTATAACTGACAAGAATAATAGTGTCATATTTAAAGTGTAAAATTTGATATATTTTAACATGTTTGCACACTCCCCAAACTCAAGAGAATAAACTCATTTTGTTTCAACCTCTCTCCTAGTTGTAGCTATCATTGTGATTTTATCATTCATTTACCCAGATATTTATTTTTATTATTTTTTAATTTGTCCACACTTATTTCTTTTACTTTACTTTTTCCATCTAGGTTCATTTCTTTTTTTTTCTTTTCTTTTCCTTTTCTCTTTCTTTCTTTTAAAAAATTTTTTAAAAATAAGCTCTATACCCAACATGTGGCTCAAGCTCACGGCCCTGAGATTAAGAGTTGCACATTCTACCAAGTGAGCCGGCTGGGCATCTCTTCTTTCTTCTTGAATAAAAATCTTTGGCTCCTCAGCAAGACTCCATGAGTAGCACATGTTCTGTTTTTGTCTTAAAATTTCTTTATTTTACACTCACATTTATTTATTATAAGATTTTATTTGTTTATTCATGAGAGACACAGAGAGAGGCAGAGACACAGGCAGAGGGAGAAGCAGGCTCCCTATGGGGAGCCCGATTTGGAACTTGATCCCCGGACCTGGAAATACTCCCTGAGCCAAAGGTAGATGCTTAACCACTGAGCTACCCAGATGCCCCTACCCTCGCATTTAAATGAGATTTTAATCTGGATACAGAATTCTAGGCTAAGGATTTTCTTCAGTGTTTCAAAAATATTATTCCAAAGCCACATGACCTCTATTCTTGTAGAGGACTTGGGCTCAGGCTGCTGCCTTGCCTTTGTGGTCAGATGTTTTTTCCTCTCTCATGGCTTTAAAGATGTTCCCTGTCTTTTATGGTATGCAGGCTCACACTAATGGTTTAACTCATGGCTATTGCTGATAAATGATAAGATGTGTAGGGCCCTGAGCAAACACTTTTTGTGGGTCCTTGTCCATATAAATTACTTGTGTCAACAAAATCAGCATGTCAACATCATTTTAGCAGCTCAATCACATGTGATGTTCTGCTGTGACAAATGGGAGAGATCCCACTCATGAGGCTACCACCCTGGGTCGAGGATCTGGCCCTGGGGACTCCAGGACAGCCCATAGGGGCAAGACCTGAGGTCTGTGGGAGCATCTGCTTGAACCTTAAACCAGATAGAGTCAGAGAGTGCCTTGCAGGGTAGAGGTAGGACCATGGTTCACATGGGCCTTGCTCTGGGCTCAGGGCACCATGTCTAAACACTGCCAACTCTGCTCAGTCCTTGCCTTTGGAGGGGAATTTAGAAAACCTCAAGGAAGGCACTCCAAAGTACCAGGGCTCCCTGAGGGGCAGGGATCATAGTAGGACGCCTGCTCACCTGGGTCTAAGAAGCTGCACTTGGTTCTGGAAAATGGTGTCTGAATATCCTCTTTCATCATCCATGTTCTTTCTTTCTGGAACTCCTATTAGATATACATGAGACTTCTTCATATTATTTTTCATGCATTCTATCACATCTCTTCCATTTCCTCAGATCCAGGCTCCAGCCCACTAATTTTCTTTACAGCTGTTTTTTAAACATCTGTTTAAGCCATCTACTGAGTTTTAAATTTCAATTATATTTTGCATTTTTAGAAGTTGTAGCTATATTTTTCCAAATCTGCCTATTTTTCGTTTGCACAATTCTCTTTTCTTGTTTTATATCTTGAATCATATAACAAAACTTATTCTAGATTGTGGCTCAATGGCAGCAAATTCTTGGCGATGTCATTTTGCCCTGTCATGTCTGCTGGTTCTTGTTCATGGTGGCTGGTTTCGTCTTGTGAGATACTTTGGTGGCAGACAGGGCAGGAGGGCTTTGTGTTTGTCTTTCATAGGTTGTCCTGTTTCATCCCTTGTCCCCTCAGCTCTTTCTTCAGGGGCTCCTCTGTCCCTGCAAGTAGACATGTGTAGGTATTGGCATGGGCAGATCCTTATCATGGGGTGAACGTGGGTGCCACCCCCATTCCTGGCATTTCCTGGTAATTGGTTTTCCCCAAGCCAGCCTTCATTCCCTGAGGGAATATAGGGAACTGGCTTTATCAGTGACTGGTAGAAATCCAGCTCCCACAGAACATGTGGATGGTGGCAAACACCCTGGCCCACACGCTGATACCTGTTTCTGCTGTTACCTCTGCTGCCTCTGCCTCTGACACTTGCTGCTTCCCCCACACCTGCTGACCTGGCGCCTGCAGCCCGCTCAAAGGCAGTGGCTGTGACCTCCCTCCTGGATGCCAGGTACTTGGAGGGCCCCCTGGGAAGCTCCGCCCAACTCCTCCCACAGTCTCTCACCCCAACATCTTTCTTTCACACTCTGCATTTCTGCATTCAGCGCCAGAGGGTCCTTTCCTCCCCAGGCTGGCTCAGAGGAGTTTCTCACAGCAGCACCCATGGGAAACCGTCACAGACAGGGAATGAGGCGCTCCCTGCCTCCCTTCCACCAGGACTCCACCTCTACACACACATCCTAGAGTGAATGAGGCCAGGCTCCCAAACCACTGCCTCACTTTACTCTTCTTCCCGTTTCCATATTACTTCCCCCACCTTCAGATTACTGCAGATTACTGTGGGTGCCTTCTGAAGTTCCTCCCCAAAACTCACAGCCCCAGATGATGGGGCAGATTCGACTCTTACCATTTTTGAAGATTTTATTTATTTACTTGAGGGAGAGCTCAAGTGAGGGGGAGGTAGAGCCAGAGGGAGAAGCAGACTCACCACTGAGCAGGGAGTCCAACTACGGACTTGATCCCAGGACCCCAGGATCATGATCTGATCTGAAAGCAGAGGCTTAACTGACTGAGCCACCCAGGCACCCTCGACTCTTACCATTTTGCTTGCAGACTCTTTCCATACTTGATCACACTGACAACAGAAGTAGAAATAATAATGATAATATCTTCTGCTTACTGAGCAGCTGCTCTGTGATACAATGTTACATGTTTTATCTCTGATTCTTACTATATTCTTTCTGGAGAATTATCAATCGTCACCATTCTGTACAGGAGTAATTAAAACCCCCTGAGATAAAATTCTAACACAGCCTACAGCGTGGATGAAGCTTGAGGACATCATGATCAGTGAAAGAAACTAGTCATAGAAGGACTAATATTGCATGATTCCATGTATATAAGGTACTTAGAGACATTCATAGAGACAGAGGAACGGTGGGTGCCTAGGTCTGGAAAAAAGGGGGAGCAGGGTGTTGTTTAATGGGTGCAGAGTTTCAGTTTGCAAAGAGAAAAAAATCCATAGGTGGATGGTGGTAAGTTTGCACAACAATGTGAATGTTCCTAATGCCACAGAGCCATATAGGTAAATTAGTTTAAATGGTAAATTGTATGTTCTGTATATTTTGCCACAATTAAAAAAAAAAGACAGAGTTCAATGACTTGCTCAAGTCCCTGCATCAGGTGAGCGGCTGAGCCTGCTCTGGACTCTGGCTCTCCCTGACCCCATGCCAGGCTCCTCCCTGGCACCCACCCATTCACCACTTCCACTGTCCCTTACCATTCTGGCACCTTTCACTCACTCTGGACCTCAGAGCACAGCACAGACCCTGGCACACTAGTCAAACAAATAAAGCAATGACTACACATAAGATGACTATGAACATAGTAGAAAAGTTGTCTGTTTTTACCTCTAGGGCTGGGCCAAGGAAAACTCAGCTGGAAGTAGGCAGGGAACAAAGGGGATTCGCAATCAGAACTACAGGGGAGCTACATTCCCCTCTGCCCTTTCCTGCTCCCCTGGTGGCCAGTGAAGGCGCTGCCAGAGGCGGCAGCCACCTGACAGCCCCCCTGGTGCCTCCTGCCCTGCGTTCTCGATGGGTACAGTCCTTTCCTTGTCCCGGGATGAAGTTTAAGTGGCAAGAAAGCTGCAAGGTAGCTCCCACTGGCCGAGGTCAGTTGAGCTTTCTGCTCAGTGTCCTAAGTGGAGGCCTTGTGGGCACTAACCTGCCAGCCCCACACCACCTCCTGGTGGTCCCACAGGCCCTCCCTGCTGGTCTTGCTCCTTGCTGGAGCGTGTCCCCAGAGCCATGCATGTTGTGACAAATGTCCTTCTCCAGAGGCAACACAGTATGGCTGAGTGGGTACTCTGTTTCCTACCAGCTGTGAGGTTTCAGGAGAGGGGGGTAGGGCTCTGGCTTCAGACTTCCCATCTCATCCCCAGGGATGAGTCGTTCCTGGACTTCTGTTTTATAAGAATCACCTGGGAAGTTTGTTTCACCTGCAGCTTCTGGGGTCCATCTCGAAGATCTCAGGTGGCCTGGGCTGGGGCCCTAGGAATCCTGATTTAGATAATAGACTGCATTTTTAAATTTCACTGTGGGAAAATATACATAAAATAAAATTGACCATCTTGTCCATTCATAAGTGTATAATTCAGTGGTATTAAATACATTCCCAACGTTGTAACCATCACCACCGTCTATACCCCAAACTTTTCCATCTTCCCCAAGAGAAACTCTACACCCATTAAACACTAATTCCCCATTTCCCTTCCCCACTGCCCCTGTAACCTCTATTCTACTTCTGTCTCTGTGTATCTGCCTATTCTGGGTATACGTCACATAAATGGAATCATACAATATTTATCCTTTATTTCACTGAGTGTCATGTCTTCAAGGTTCACCCATATTTAGCCTGTGTCAGAATTTCCTTCCTTTTTATGTCTGAATAATATTCCATTGAATGTACTTGCCACATTTTGCTTATCCATTCATTTGCTGATGGATAAGATAGATTTTTTTTTTGTGAGAGAGAGAGAGAGAGAGAGAGAGAGAGAGAGAGAGAGAGAGAGAAAAGGATTTGATGACCTCCCAGGGGCCCATAGCAGTTCCAGCATTCTGTAACATGCAAACTTTCAATGAGGAGTGTTTCTGCTTCAACAGCATCCAGAAATAATAGGGGGTGGGGGGAGTGGTCACAGCCAAGTCCTGCTCTTTCCCCGAGACGACAGTGAAAGGGGGATGGGACCCTGGGGCTTGAGCTGGAAACTTGCCAGCCATGGTACACTACGGGTATGGTGAGAACAGGGATGAGCGGGCCATGTTACAGCTTCCCCCTGTGTGTATGCAGCATGTTAGAGTCTCCTTAAGCCATGATCTCAGATCCCAGAACCCAAGGGCCTGAAAGAGCTTATGAAATTGCATTTATTTACTTTATAGAATAAGAAAAATGAGATTCAGAGAAGGGATGTACCCAGGGTCACTCAGCTGCTTGGTGGCAAAACTCAGACTAGAATCTACCCTCTTTGTTTTTGTCTCAGCATCCATTTCCATCAATTCACTGCCTCCCTTCTTGGACACTTGGGTTGTAGTCCTTGGGGACCTGGAAAAATATGTATGATAATAATAATAGATTGTTGAATGTAAACTATGGGCTTTGGGTGCATTAAGTTCTTTTTCAGTTCTCACAACTCTCTTGTGAAGTAGAGACAGTTATTGTCTCTTTTTGGCAATGGAGGAACCTGGTTCTCAGGGTCTGGTGATGCTGACAGGGTACCCCAGCTGTCACATGATAATCACAACTGTCTAGTTCTAGAACATTTTCATCACTGCAAAAGAAAACCCTGTATCCATTAAGCAGCCATTCCAGTTCTCTCCTACCCACAGTCCCTGGCAAGGACTAATCTGCTTTCTGACTTGATGGAGTCACCTATTCTGAATCTTTCATATAAGTGAAATCACAATATATGACTTTTTGTGTGTGGCTGCTTTTACTTAGCATGATGTTGTCAAGGTTCAGTCTGTGCAGTGTTTTTTATGGCTAAATAATATTCAGTTGTATGAGTACATTTTGTTATCCATTTATTTGAATTTGAATTGTTTCCACTTTTTGTCTGTCATGAATAGTGCTGTATGAACATTCATTTACAAGTTTTTGTTGAACTCTTGTTTTCGATTCTTTCAAGTATATACCTAGATATGGAAAAAAAAAAAAGGCTCCTCTGCCTTCGGAGCCCAAGCTTTTAGCCCACTATGTTGTGTTGCCTCTGTGGAAATCCATCCCCTCTTCTGGGGAAAAAAGCCCCATGAGACTGGTAGGTCACTACTTACCTCAGCCTCAACCATGAGAGATGACATGTTGTCTAGTCTCATGTTGGACACAGGGAAGGTCAGAGTAAATATGGCAGGGGTCAGGAGAGCTCACAGGAAACCAGCAACTCCGTCAATCACACAGATGGAATCACTGTTCAATAAATGTTTAAGCATTTACTATATGCCACATAATGCTCCAGCCTTGGGATTTAGTGATGAATAAGGAAGACGGAGTTCTCCACTTGGGACGTGATCATTCTATCTGGAAGTGGATTATGAATAAATCAGCAAGTGCCGTGCATCGATAAATGTTGAGCATTGAGAGGGAAGTCAGCTGGGTGGAGGAGGTGATGGGGATGAATGCATTTTAGAGGAGCATGGTCTTGGTGGAGGGGGTGGTACACCTGAGCTGAAGTCCTCAGATTAAGACTGAAGCAGCATCGAAGTTCAAGGGAAGAGTAAGTGCAGAGGCCTGGGTGGAGGAAAGCAAGGGGCTAGCAGGAGAGCAGTGTGAATGACAGGGGTGGGCACTGAAGGGACAGTAATTTATTCTAAAAACCATACGGTTTCCAGGCATTTGAGAGTCATTAACCCATGCAATAAATGTATGTATGTATGTATTATTTAATTTTATTTTTTTAAGATTTTATTTATTTACTCATGAGAGACACACACAGAAAGGCAGAGACACAGGCAGAGGGAGAAGCAGGGCCCCTATGGGGAGCCCGATGTGGGACTCAATCCCAGGACCCTGGGATCACGTCCTGAGCTGAAGGCAGACGCTCAATTGCTGAGCCACCCAGGTGTCCTGAGTGTGCAACTCTTAATCTCAAGCACGGGGTAGGATGAGAGACTGAGATGGAACGGGAGCCTGAGGGATGTGAAGCTGAGTTGATGATCTGGGGCCAGGTTGTGAAGAGTCTTGCTTGTCCTGCTGGGGAGTCAGGACCTGACACTGCGAGGCTGGAGAGGCACGGGAGGATTGTACAAGGTGGGATGCAATCATACCAGAGTCATTAGAAAGGCCGTGGGCCATGCCTGGGCAGCCCTCAAATTCCATCTATTAACTGAAAAGAGAGAAATTTAGGATGGAATTCAGCCTGGAGTAGGAGAAGGATCAGTGGATTTGGAGCCAACAAGGATGAAGATGAGGTTCTCTAGGCCCATGTATCTCCATTTCCAAATGAAGAGGTGAATAGTCCCATGTTCTCCAGCCGGGCATCTCTCTCACTCCGTGGGCAGCCTCCTGGGAACTCTGGGGACCCACGGATCACCACGCCGAACTGCTGGACCAGACAGCTGCTAAGGTTCCTTCTAGCTCTCTCTTAGGGTTGCCAGGTGAAGCAAGGAGGCTCTGCCCTGTTGTTACAGTCTAACCCCTTCACTCTGCACAAATACGGTCACACGGTGTGGCATCTTTTCTCTGTTTGCTTCAGTATGAATGGTCAGCTCTGAACGGCACTGCATGGCTGAAAGATTACGGTTTACAGATCAGAAACTCAGGGTTCAAATCCCAGCTCTGGGATTTACTGGCTGAAAGCTCTTCTCTAACATGCTTTCTACCACTTTCTACTGGTTTTTTTTTATAATGCATTTTTTAATTTAAATTCAATTAATTAACATATAGTGTTATTAGTTTCCATATAGTTATTAGTTTCCAAGGTAGAGTTCAGGGATTCATCGGTCTTATGCAACACCCAGTGCTCATGCCATCACATGCCCTCCTTAATACCCATCACCCAGTTACCCCATCCCCCCACCCCCTCCCTTCCAGCAAACTTCAGTTTGTTTCTTATGGTTAAGAGTCTCTTATGGTTTGTCTCCTTCTCTGGTTTAGTTTTCTTATTTTTTCCTTTCATCTCCTACGAGCCTCTGTTTTGTTTCTTAAATTCCACATATGAGTGAGATAATAGGATAATTGTCTTTCTCTGATTGACTTATTTCACTTAGCATAATACCCTCTAGTTCCATCCATGCCATTGCAAATGGCAAGATTTCATTGTTTTTTTGTTTGTATGTTTTTTTCCTTTTTTTTTTTATGGCTGAGTTCTACCATTTACTGACTTTAGGGCTGGTTATTTAGTCTCCTTGAATCTTCATTTTCTCATCTGTAAGATGAAGCTAATCATACCTCTCAAAGGATAGATGTGAGAATCCAATAAAATAATGGTATAAAAGTGCTCAGGAAGAGAGGAGTTGTTTTCAAATGTTACACATTATCATCAGTGGGTCCTCAAATGAAGAATCTGGTTTTGAGTTGATTCATCACTTCTGACAGAAGTGTCCAGTGTACAAAGCCTAGCTGTCAAGTATTGGGATTTTAAAAAAAAAAAAAAAAACAAGCCTTGAATATCCATTAACTTCAAAGATGTCTCTTCATTGGGCAATTTGTTCTTCTAATAATATTACTGTTACTTAAGACTTCTTTGAAATGTATCTTTTGAAGCTGTCTCCAAAGTTGCTATATCCTTGGTGATGGTAACTCTTTATTCATTGGATTGAATTTTGGTGAATAACCAATGATTATACCCAGAGAGCTATAGCTTGTGAATATAGGCGCAGATCAAGCTAGATAAAATGTGTTTAAAAATGAGGAATACCTTTTATGCCATGAGCATGTTTTCTTGTGTGGCAGATTCCACTGTACTTTTTAATGTATGATTCTTCTAAAATTCAGCCTCCTGGTCTACATTAACAAAATCAATCATTTGTTTAAAGATGCGTGGGACATCAGCAACTGAGTTTGTTTGCTTAAGAAATGGCACACTGGGGGATCCCTAAGTGGCGCAGAGGTTTGGGACCTGCCTTTGGCCCAGGGCGCGATCCTGGAGACCCGGGATCGAATCCCACATCGGGTTCCCGGTGCATGGAGCCTGCTTCTCCCTCTGCCTATGTCTCTGCCTCTCTCTCTCTCTCTGTGACTATCATAAATAAATAAAATAAAAAGATAATAAAAAAAAGAAATGGCACACTGCACCTTTGGGCCAATGAGAGAAGCATCCCGGAGATGCCATTCCTAGGAACCCAAATCCCAATGCTAGAGAGCAATGCAGAACCTGTTTTTAGAATGAAGACAGAGTTCCCCCTGGAGTGATTTATAAGATCATGTAGGTGGGGTTGGCTTTTGGGGATGGGAGAGGCTTCGCTTGCAGGGACTGTGCTTTGGGTCTTGGGGAACAAGTTTCTACTGGATTCATGAAAATGACACTTGAGAAGTGTAGAAGACGGAGGCTGTTGCTCTGACTGTCTCTGAGTCACCGAAGACCTCAGGCTCTTTCTGTGCATCACTCTTTTTTCAGCAGAGTAATTCCCACTTCCTGGGAAAGAGAAGTGGGACTAAAGAGACAGACTAATCAAAAAGATTCTGTAGCTCTCAGCAGGGTGAAATCATACTACAGGCGATTTTGCATGTCTCATAACAAATGACAGTCATGAGTTTTTGTGCAAAGGCTCCCATCAGATAGAATCATCTTGGCTATTCTTTTAGCATTGAACTACAGCTTTTTTTCTCTGATTCTCCCTGAACTAATATCTAGTCATCACATCAAAGCCACCTAGAGCCAAGCTTTTCCCTTAATGTGGGCTGTCCATTGTGGTGAGGGGCGAGTCCGCAGAGGAAAGAATGGAGAGTTGAGGGTGGAGACCTCAGTCTGAGCTACTGATGTGAGGAAAGGGGAGAAATAGCACAAAAGGACCTGTGCCTGAAGAGAAAGATGAGAAGTCACAGTAGTTCTCATCTGACAGACCAAGGGTTTCTGGGTTATGTGCCTTGGGCTTTTTTTTTTAATATATTTTTTTTAAGATTTATTTATTTATTTATGATAGACATAGACAGAGAGAGAGGCAGAGACACAGGAGGAGGGAGCAGCAGGCTCCATGCTGGGAGCCTGATGTGGGACTCGATCCCGGGACTCTAGGATTGCAGCCTGGACCAAAGGCAGGCGCTAAACCGCTGAGCCACCCAGGGATCCCCTGCCTTGGGCTCTTAAGAAAGTCTTGAGCCCCATGATGGGGGCGTCTGCGTGGCTCAGACACTTAAGAATCTGACTTTTAATTTCAGTTCAGGTCATGATCTCCCGGTCATGGGACTGAGCACCACATCTGGCTAGGTGCTCAGCGAGGAGTCTGCTTGAGACTCTCTCCCTTTCTCTCTGCCGCTTCCCCTCCTCTTTCGTTCTCTTAGAAAAAAGAGAAAGAAAGAAAAAGAAAGAAAGAAAGAAAGAAGAAAGAAGAAAGAAAGAAAGAAGAAAAAAGAAAAAAAGAAAAGAAAAGAAAGAAAAAAAGAAAAGAAAAGAAAAGAAAAGAAGAAAAGAAAAGAAAAGAAAGAAAGAAAAGGAAAAAGAAAGAAAGAAAAGGAAAAAGAAAGCCTTGAGCCCTATGGGACTCTACTGGTCTGTCCAATAGAGAACACTTCACTCACATTGACACTCCACCAGTTTGGTCACTGGTATCTATTTAGCATGGGAGGGCAGGGGGCATGGTTTGAGTGTGTTAGGGTTTTCCAGAGAAACAGAACTAATAGTGTGTGTGTGTGTGTGTGTGTGTGTAGGGAGGGAGAGAGAGAGAGAGAGAGAGAGAGAGAGAGAGAGAGAGAGAGAGGAGAGAGAGAGAGAGAGAGAGAGAGAGAGAGAGAGAGATTTATTTTAAGGAATTAGCTCGGGAGATTGTGGGGTCTGACAAATCTGAAATCCATAGGGTCTCAAAGGCTGGAAACCCCGAAGAGAGCTGCTGTTCAGCTTGAATCTGAAAGGAGGCAGAATTTCCTCTTCATTAGAGAGCCTCAGTCTAGTCTCTTAATACTGTCAACTGATGGGATGAGGCCCACCACATCATGGGGAATAATGTGATCCACTCAAAGTCTACTGATTTGAAGCTCATCTAAAAAAATGCCTTCATGGCAACATCTAGTCTGGCGTTTGAACAAACATCTAGGTATAATGACCCAGTCAAGTTAGCACATAAAATTAATCACCACTCTCCCTTACCCAATATCTAACTGGGATCTACTCAGAGAATAACCTAGAATCTGCAGAGTTATGGGTAATTGAGTGGTTTATAAACTGAAAGAAGACATTCAGAGAAGCGTCAGCTGGAACCTGGCCTTGTGTAACTTCCTCATCACCCTTGATTTCGAGAAAGGGCATCTGCAAAGGTGCCTTGTTATCAGGTTTGATGGCCATGCTCAGTTGTCCCCTGGGTAGATTTAGTAAATGTGATTCCCCAAGGGAACACAAATTCTACAGTCAGACAGGACCATCTCTCCTCATTTCACTTTGTGTGCTGCTCTATGCATCCAGCCAGAGGCTGTCAGACAGCAGCCTCCACATTTGCTGGGAAGCTGGAGACCAAGATTTTAGGTCTGTGGTGAGGGAAGTGAGGGTAAGAGGAAAATAGTGGCTGAAGGAGGAGAAAGTTTCTTTTTACGAGTGCTGATCCTCATGTCCCCTGCCCACATTAACAATGTACTGCCGAAATCTTAACACTGTACATTCCATTTTCTCTCTCGAGATCCAAGGCTAGGCTTTGGTGACATTAGCATGAACACTTCCTTCTACAGAAAGATGCCAACTCTTCATCACATTATTGCAACGGCCGCTGCCTGTTAGTCCTGGGTCCCTAAAGAACACATGGGCGAACCCCCTCAAGGGTGAGAACAGGATTCAGGGAGGACCTGGGGTCCTCTATGTGGCTCCTCTCTCATATTTATGCTTGGGTTCCATTTCCAGCTGGCCTATTTATTCACCTCTCAGTGCACCTACTTGTGGTTGAAGTATCCAAAGAGATATGGTCTGCAGCTTTGTGTCACAGCAGGCATGCCGAGTGCTGGGGAGCAGACAGGCTACAGCCACAGACACCATGGCACCTCGTGAGCAGAAGTGACAGAAGGAGAAGGGGGCAGGAAAGGCAATGGGCTCAGACCACCAACCATTGCTGCCACCCAAAACAAGAGGCTAACCTCTTTTGGGATTTCCTGGGGGGGAGGCTGCTCAGCCACGCAAGAAATGGACAGTGAAGCCACAGTATTTCTAAGACAAGGGCGACGGGCTAAGAAAAAAATGACCAGGTGAGATGTCAGTTCCCAGGTGAAGAGGCCTGGCTAAGATTGAGAAATGGGGACAAAACACATTTCCCTCTAGAAGTGAACTCACATGTGATGACAGCGGTGCCTGGAACGCTGGGTCAAGGAGGACCAGGAGTCTGAGCCCCAGGCTCAGGACAGAAAGGCCATGGTTGATGGGTGATGCTGTCCTTGGGCTCTGGGAGGGCGAGGCCACACCCACAGGGTGGATTTGTCATCGCTAACTTATGTCTTCTCAAGGACTCAGGCGTAGTATTGATTTGATGTGAGCAGGTGGTTCAGCCAAGTCCTAAACATAGATCTCACATGCAGCATGGTCCCCTTCGAAGTCAGAAGGACCAAGGCGACCTCGATGACAGGAGAAAGATCTCAGGCTCAGTATTTCCTAACCAGGGACTGATTATCCACCCCGCCCCATCCAGGTGGCCATGTCCTCTCAATGACTGGGGCTATTCTGTGTCTAGAAAGAGGCCTACCTTGCCTAGTTTGATAACTTCCAAGCTTCTGAAAGACCAGAGATTATACAGTTGTTATGTCATGTCACTCATTTGTTGGAAGGGAAGTAAATTCCCTATAGGGTAAAGTTCAAAAAGGGTAAAGTTCCCTGCAGGGGGAACTCACACAGTCCTTCCTGGCATACCGGGACCTCACCCAGCTGCTGTGCCATTCCTGACTTTCCCTGGGATGTCACAATAAAGACCTAGCTTATAAATATTTAAAAGATTTATCCCCCTATATCTCTTTGCTTGCTCTAACCCTGGCATTGCATTGGCAACCAAGTACATACTCTATGCTACTACTGTATACATGTGTAGAATGAATGAGTGAATGAATGAATGAATGAATGGAGGAAGGAAAGAAGGAAGGAAGGATTGATATAGGAAACATGCTCTTCTCAGAACGAAGCTTCCAAGAGGAACTAAATTTGTGTTTAGAACTTCAAGGGAAGTAATTCATATCTGATACACTGAGCCGGTGATGTGCGCCTGGCTGAGAAGAGCCTGCCTCCCTAACCCGCTATTAAAGGATTGCCACCGGACTGTTGTGCAGATCTCCTGTTGACTGTAAACAATCAATCCAGGTAAGGAAAATCCCTCTGCAGAGTTCTGCTGGCTCAGTTCAACACCAAACAAAACAGACAGAACATAGCTATTTCCATCTTAAGTAGGACTAGTTAATGCCATTAGAAATTAAGATAAAAAGACAAAATCCTGTCTTTATGGACTAATAATTGAAACCTGCTTCATCAGACCACCCAGGGTTGAAGAGAAAGTAGTTTTTAAAATTCAGGTCTTCTGGAGAGGCTGATTTGAAAGCAGCCATAAATCACACTAATTCAGGTGCCACTGCTGGTTTGCGAACAGACTGGGTCTGGTCGGCTTGATCTCTACAGGAGAAACCTTGTGACCTTCCTCTGGCTGAAAGGTGACACAGCCACTGCTACTGTGCACTGTTGACTTGATTCCATTTAATTACATGACTACAACCACATACCAGGTCATACTGAAATTTCTTAGATATTATAGAAGACTTTGGAGATTCTCAGACTGTTGTTTAGTTTCAAGATGACTGATTGATAAATTTAAGCTAGCATCTATGTAGCTTATCGGGTGCCAAATACCTTTTAAGGAAATTAGACAATACCTCCTCAAGTTAAAGTAGCACTAATAGACGAATTCGGAATGACAAGTAGCCAACTGCAAAGACCTTTATAATAGTGGTAATAATGAAAATAAGTTGTTTATGTGACTAGAGAGTACTTCAGACCTCTTGTTAGAACCAACCTCACAGGCTTTGACTTACTTTTCTCAGAGAGTTGATGCTACTCACAAGCCCAACTGGATTGCATGCACATGGGAAAAGTCTACTTGAGCCAAGGAGCTGGTGTGTGGGTGGAGGTGTGGAAGGGGGAGAGAAGCTAATGTCCTGGGCACTCGGGTGGTTTAGTTGGTTAAGTGTCTGCCTTTGGCTCTGGTTATGATCTCGGGGTCCTGGGATCCAGTCCCACCTTGGGCTGCTGCTCAATGGGGAGTCTGCTTCTCCCTCTACCCTTCTCCCTGCTCATACTCTCTCTTTCTCATGCTTTGTCTCTCTCTCTCTCTCAAATAAATAAGTACAATTAAAAAAAAAAAAAAAAAAGAAGAAGCTAATGTCTTTCCCTTAGGGAACCCGTAGTGTCATTTTAACACTACAGTCTAACCCGCTGAGAAAATATGGCGTCCCTTTAAAATAATCCAATTTTTTCCAGGAAGTTTAAAGTCCTCACTCAATATCTAATAATAGCTTTAAAAGCTTTACCAAAGGGAAGGAAGGTCAGAAGCTGGGAAGGAAAAAAGAAACTCTTACAGTAACCAGTGTCACTCTGTGGGAGTGGGTCCACTCCTCCGCAGAAAACATCCTACTGACCTCCACAAAGAATGAATATAAAACCTCTCCTCCTTTAGTTCTTTTCATCTTTATGTCATAAAATGAAGGAGGAAAAAGAGATCATAATATAATCTTGATGCCAAAGCTTCTCAAATAACTCAGAGCATTCTTCAGTAGCTTGACATACCTGAGAAATACAACCAGGTCACTATGAAGGATTTCAAATCCCCCTCACAAGAGTTGAGGGCCAGAGAGGGTTATAGTGGAAGGATCACAACTTAGTGAGACCCCCCAGGTGGAGAGCAGGAGAGGAAAACAAATCCACATTCTGATCGCCAATCATCTTCTTACTGGACATGTCAATACGAATACCAGGTAATGATTTTATTCACATATAAAAAAGGATATTACAAAACAATTTGTATAAGAAAATGAAAATTTACAAATTTATAAATTCCAGTATGCAAAATAGTAATGATGAAATCTAAATTGATTCAAGCTGGTGACCTTCAAGCAATGATGGACTTCTTTTCCTTTTCTCTTCAAATTTTTTTTTTTTTACTACCATGAACAATAGAGCTTAACTAGGTATTAGCAACAGTAACATTTTATCTAAAGTAGAAAATCTATATTTGAAAAATATATTCCGTATACACAAAATGAGGAAACCCTTGCCTTTACATGGTCAGTCCCCAAATCCTTGTCTCATTCTTGTTGGTGGGTCTCTGTAATGTTTGAAATCACACCAATTCTCACTCCCAGCCCTATTATTACCTGATGATGATTTCCTGGCATCCACATCCTAGAGGCTGAGTTCCTGTGATCGCTGTAGGATATTCCAACTATGGGAAATGCAGATTGGGCTTTTCCTCTCAAGTCTTTATACAGAGTATAGAATCTAACATTATTATATGTTTCTGCAGTAGGTGGTGGTAAAATGTCTTCATCTTGATAAAATAACCCTGGAATTTTCAAATTTAGTATCAAATGAAATCAGCTTTCAACCCTAAGTATTTCCTCACTGATCCAAAGTGATGTTTCAGGGTTTAGGGCCACAGTCTCATTCCCATCCATCTAGCTCTCTCCAGCAAGTGTTTGTCTTTGAAGTTGAAGAGGGTTTCTACATGTGGAAAATATATTCAGGTCACCAGAAGCAGCACAACCCGGGCCTACTTTGATCATCCCTCTGTCAAAACAAAACGCTCAGATTGCAAACAATGGCATACATATGTGAATTACAGTGAAGCCACTCGAGGAAACTCTAGTGTGCATTTTCATAGACATCTTGTGGTCAAATCCTACATATTTTACATGACTTTCCTAAAGGCAACTCTCCTAAGAGCTGGCGACTTATCAAAGTTTAAAAACCATTGATGAATGCTCCAAAAGGAAAAGAAAAGAGGGTACTAGGGAGACACAAAAGATTGTGGGTCACCCTGAGATGATTCTAATTTCTTATTTTGGTTCAAGGAACTGAGGTCACGAGAAGAACCAAGCACAGGCAAGCTAATCCACACATATTAGAGCCTAAAACCATGGGGAGAGAAACCGGTCCAGCTACAAAGAAGAAGGCTCATTAGATGTTCCTAACTTCCTACAGAGAGAGAGAAGCATGGTCTAATAAGTGAGAAGATAAAAAGTCCTAAGAAAGACAGATCTTTTTTAGTTCAATTTAATGTTAGGTAAGAGTGATCTGGGTGGGGCAATTGGGAAACTACGTATTTTAGTGCACTCAAACACAGTGATGTTCGATTTCTTTTTTAAGTGCAAATGTGAAAAGACAAAGGCCAGAGCTGATCATGTAGGTTCACGTAGGAAACAGATAAATCCTGCTCAAGTAATTCCTCTCCAGGGTGTAAAGATTAAGAGCAAATGAGCCATCTTCCGGTTTGTGGCTGAACTGGGTTCATTGTCTCTCTTAGCTGTAGAGAAAATCCTAGTGTGTAAATACCAAGGATGTAAGGGATGGGGCGCCTGATGCCACACTTAAATCCAGCATCACTGCCTATGGCAGATCACTGTGCTGACGAAATGTGCACAGTCGGAGGGACCACTGTAACACTTGGGCGGACTCCAAGAGGGCAGTTATGAACTGCTCTCCTCTAGGCTGCCTGCTTTTTCTTCCCATTCTAGTATGTAGTGCAGTCTCTTAAGACGGTTCGCTGGGTGTTACATTCCAGCAGGAGGGGAACCAGATAAGCGGTAATTTCTAAAGCCCTTAGTTATAAGATATGACACAAAAACAAAAACAAAAATAAACTCATAGGTATAGAGGACAGGCTGGTAGGCTTTGGAGGCAGAAGGAGGGGAGGGGAGGAAAATTATCTTTATAAATTATCACTTTTCTATAAGAGAGAAATTCTGGATCTTCTAAGCTCAATCACAGAGTCAGAAGTAACAAATGCTTCCATATCAATTGCTTTTCACAGAAATATGCTAATCATTGTATCCAAGTCTCCAGGATACATGTGCTAAGTGGTTTTTAACACAGGGTGGTGGGTAGCTCTTTCCCCACCACTTCCCGAGCTCAGGCTCCTCTCATTACCAGCTCCGGCAGGGGTTCACAAGTCAGTAGCTAAGGTTACACGTTCTCCGTTCTGGAGAAGGCTTGCCCTCCTCTGATTCCTAGTCAGGCCAGTTGCCTTCTTCTAACAAACCCATGATTTAGGCAGGCAATATGAAGTCAATTATAACCTCCTAAGCTAATCAGATGATGAAAAAGTGAGTTTCATCACATACAAACACTCATTTTTGAACGCTTCGACATAATAACTCAGGTAACTAATCTGACACTGACTTTTAGTAGGATAATTGGCTACATGAAATTATTCCTGGAGAGAAAGTATAAATGAAAAAACATAGAGTCTGGTCTTCAGTCCGGTAAAACCACATTCACCGTGAAAATAAGCATGAATGCATTTCTGTTTCTTGTTATATGCTCATAATCTCGTAGGCTGCAAACTCGACCCATCAGTCTTTGAAGTCACGCTTGTGGCATAGAAGCTTCTTGTTTAGGAAAGATGCAAAGTATTGTGAGTGCCTGGAGTCTTTCCTTGTTATTGCTTGAGGTTTCAGCTTACAGCTGGTCTGGCTCAGAAGCAACTGGTTGAAAGGCTTAAAACGCCATCAGTTTGGTTCAGATTTATTTTCTTTTCCCCCAGAAGCCGCGCAGGGTCCAGACTGTGCTCAGTTCATAAGCCTAAAGCGGAGGGGCGAGGGCCCGGTGGGTTCCATCCATATGCTTCAACGGCAGAAAGAAGCAACTCCTTTAAGCTTCCTAAAACAGCAACAGAAAGGAAAGCTTGAAAAATAACACCTTACAAGTGAAAACTGCTGAGCTATAGTCTGTGACAATTATTATACATAACGTTTACTTGTCGTACATGTGATTTTAATAACATATGGACAGGTAGTTCATTAACAGTGTTTGGATATCCAGGTATGCACATACTCTGATGATAAAATAAAGATTTTTATAACAACTCACAGTCACTCAGTATTTGCAAATAACACTGCAGAATTGATAATGTGACCCAGAGAAACAAGCGTATTAAACAATGATTCTTTTGCTCATTTTCGACCGCTTTCAAACATTTAAAGCTTATTTCAATGCTGCACTCTTAAAGCAGTTGTAGGCAAGATGTTAGGATCCTTTAGTCCCTTCAGAACAAAGATGATTAATGAATAGTCACATTCTCTTCTAAACTTCTGCTAAACCACTGCATTTAAAACTTCTGCTAAACCACTGGAGAAAGTTTAGAGATAGTTTGGAAATGATTTCTCATCTAATCATCTTCTCTTCACTCTTCCTAGGGCAAATATCCTCAGCAAAGGGGCACGCTTAGAGCTGTCCTTTGTCACAGAAGGGCAGTGATCTAACTTCTGGAGGCATCAGCCAACTGCACGTTACTGCAAATGAAAAGAATCTTCATTTTATGTTAACCTTTCATTCACTTCTTTACCACTAATTTGGCATTGGTGACATATCAGGTAAGTTTACAAATACTTTGTTCCCTAGATCGAAGGGGAGAATCTAGAAATAGAAGCTTCTGAAAGAACTCTCAAAAATCTGAAATAGTTTCATAAAATGTATTGATCAATTGATATGATAGTAATACCCATATGAATGCTACTATGGGAGACAAATAGTACTCATTTTGCTGATATGGAAAAAAAAATAGGGCTTTTAAGAGACCAAGCTACTAGAACCTAGGTCATCTCATATCTTTTCTACCATTCCTTCTATTATTTCATGTTGACATTTTCAATGATGGTGAAAAACATCACCAAAAAAGCTTTTCCTATAAGTAAACAGGTTGGCCTCATTCTCCCAAGAATTTTAGCAAATCATGACCCAAATATTTTAGTTCTATCCCTTTTCTGGGGAGGTGTGTATAGGGAAAATTTGATTGGAAGTGTGTCATTCAGACTAAATAAGGTTCTCACACCTATGTGCTTTATCCTGCACCATAACATCAACATCTGATTCTGGGTGGTCTTAAACCACCCACAAGAAAACTACTGTGTAAAAATACAGTTTTTGGAAACAAATGCATCATGCATTAGCAATCTGACCCTGTAATACAAAAGAGCCATTGTGAATTTTGCAATATAGATGTTTATCAAATCATCACACTGCCATGTGATGTGTCAATTCTATCTCAATAAAGCTGGATAGAAGAAAGGAATTGTAGTTAAAAAAAAAAAAACCCTGAAAATATGAGTGAATGCTTAGGTAGGAATTTCAAGGTCCTTTGAAAATAAGTATAAATAAATCACTAAAGTAGGGGGGGGGATGCTATAATGACTCTTGCAGCCTTTCTGTATTTCTCAAACAGAAATACCATGCTGTCCTGAATTAGGAATGAGCCCATGGACCAAGCTAACTAAACACGAACTCAAGGAACTGGAAGTTCTTTGGTCCATAATACCAAGTTGATGAAAACAAATTCTTTATGAGAAGTAAGTATGTTCTCTATCTTGGAGAATCAGCCTATTAAAAGGAAGTCTGAATTTCCTTTTGGAATCTAATGTATTGACAAAAACAGAACTGTTGAGCTAAATACTCGGCTGACCCTTGAAGCAAAGAAGAGGGTAAGTCTCCCAAGGATGTAAAGTTATATCTCTCTCCTGTTTGCTCTTGAAGATTAAAGTTCACTCACTAAGTATTCAATAAATGCAACCAAAGGCAAAGTGCTTTTCAGAACCTGGAAAAGATTATCTCTTAAAATGGGCTCAAAAGATTATGTGTTGTTTTTAATTATAGGGGGAAAACTGAAATGATTCATGTTTTAAAAATTCCTTTCCAGAATTCAGAATGCCTCATTTATATTTACCACATTATGTAAGAATTCTAAGATAACATATCTTAGAAAGCTAATAAACCTTTCACTAATAAATGACATTGTGTAACTTGAATGTTACATTTTCTCATTCATTTTACATGTAATTATCATTTCTTTTCATGATAATCTGAGTTGAAAGTATCTTTATGGAGATCATGATTACCTTGACAACCGTCTTTGAAAAGAAGTTAATGCCATTATATACACCAATCTTCTACACTAAATGATTTACATTCATATAACTGTAATAATACTGCTTACTCCTGTCCCCATCTCACCAATGATACAAATAGAAAAAGGTAGACATTGAGTCGGTTCTGATATAACTTGGCATCAAGACGTTTCACTCCTTAGTTTCAGAATTTACATCATGAAAGTGGGGACAAGCTACACAATGAAGATGAATGGTAATTCTATTTGCTGACAATGGTCCGAAAAACCATAGATGGTCCCTGGGAACCCAATTCTAGGTCCCTAAGAACTTGTGCCTAAGAACAGATGTGTGGGAAGAGGTAACTAAGACATTTGTGAAAGTAGAAGCAAGTTTATGATCAAAACCAATTGACTTGATGTCAAAGAAACTTCAGCATGTAATGAAATTGTGTCACTGATTTAATTTTAAGAGTCTCTCAAGACTTGTAGAGTACTTGGCAAAGCAGCCGGCCGGGAAATTGGCGTTAGCTGTCTTTTGCCTCTCTCACCTGCTCTTAGGGCCTGTTACTTCCTCCTCTAGGCAGCTGGGTATGCTCAGCCCCCAAGGCTTGTGGGCCACTGTCCATTCTTGAGACCCACACACAGCTCACAACTCTGCTAACTGTTGTCTTTTCTTACTATTATTATGGAAATTACAAAAATTACAGGATGGTTCAACAGAACAAGGTCAGTAAAGGCTCTTTCTCTGCTACAGAGAGATGTATTTTACAATTTAAATGCCGAATTTGTTTGCTTTTCTTCCCTTAACTCTTCATTTCCTTTATTTTGAGAAAAACAAAATTATTTTCCTCCAAAGTCAACAAATGCTTTCTGCATAGAGTTCTCTATGAAGTCTCTATAGAATTTTTTTTTTTTTTGTAGTTGAGAAAAAAAGTACTACAGATTTAGATCAACACATAACCTATAGGCTCTTCTTCAAAGGAGCACACCTCCACTCACACTTTGGCTTCAGACTGAATTGGTTGCTCACAAGCAGTGAGAGCAAGGCTATGCGCGTAGGCCTTGTGGGGCCTGGGAGCCTCACTCTTGCTGACACTCTGCCCTTCTTACACTAAAGGTTGACATCTTTTCAGAAAGAATATATTCCGACATTATATGGGCTCATACGAAGGAAATGCTTGTAGACAGTAAGTCAAATTCAGGAATGGCTATATCCTCGCTGGAAGAGGCATTGGTGACATATAAGGTAAGTCCAGGATGCCCAGGTTTCCCTGATGCTTCTCTGCCTCTCGCCCTGCAGCCTGCCCAAAAGCCCCATATCCCCTCAGTCACCATCTCTACCTCCTTGCAAATCTGATTTCAAGCCCTTTCTTCTAGAAGGTTATTATGCAGTCTTTGGACCCAGATCATGACTGACAATCAATTTCTAACCAAAAAGATCAATGAAAGCAGAGCAATCTCAAAAACATCAGAAAAAGAGAGGGAAAGGAGAAGCTTGGGGAGATCAAAATTCCCAATAACGACGGTGAATCAAGCGATGGTGAGGAACTGTTTACAAGATGCTCCTGTGACTAACTCATCTCTCTCAACCAGGAACGTTGCTGGGGGTGCTGTGCTAAGTACCTGGATTTACAAGGAGTAAAAGGATGGAGCTCATTATGACCAGAGTACCTATGCATTGAAAAAATAAAACAAAACCCACTTGTAATTTAATTTAAAACATATTCTCCATCCATATAAGACCAAGAAGTTACGAAGGATGGAAAAACTTTCTCATTAGGTCCCCCCACCTTCTATGGTGAGAGGAGTTCCATCCCGTTGGGTCTGTCCTGAGTCAATGCTGTGTCTTCATTGAGGCCAGTCACTGCCTTACCTGCAGGGATGTCTGAGTGGACAGGTAAGTGATGTCACCACTCTCCTGCCGTAGCTGGCTTCTGGTAGTCAGTGTATTCTGAGTCAGCACTGGTTCTGTCGGGGGGCTGTTACGTCTAGAGAAATCAGTAGTTTCCGTAAAGTTTTCAGAATGCTCTGGAAGGGCTCCACCAACCAAATCCTGGCTACTGTTTGAATCCAAAGATGATGAGCTTTCGTTCTCTGGACTGAGAGAATGAGTTTCTTCTCCGGGGAATTCAGGATACGAGTCACAAAAAGAGATGTCATCACCACAAATGGGATTTTGCATCAGAGGCCAGGCGTCTGAAAACTCACCACAGATGGACCTTGAAAGAGACCCGAAGAACGTGGGCATGGTCTCCCCTGCTGGACCTGTGTGTCTGAACACACATTCAAAAGATCTTTAAGTCACCTATGGGGAGGAAAAACACCAATACAAAGCAACATGCCAGCTCTGCTTTCAAGTTTTCTAGATGCAACAACAACTGATTACGTCAGAATTCTAGTGCTTCCTTTGCTATAAACTTGCTTCCACACAAAAAGTTTAATTTCTCCACTTACTTTAAAGCTGAATTTTTATACCTACTTCTAATCAACATAGTTATACTTAACCCAATGTCTAAAATAGGCAGTTTCCTGGGTCTTAACTGAGTTTCTTGATGGCTATTCTAAAATTCTATGAGTAAACAATAGGTTACAAATTACTTAGAGATGACAGAAGTGTCACAAATCATGAATATGAGACAAAAACAAAATTAATGGAGTGTAGAGTATAAAGAATGTCGCACTGGGTATCAGTAACCCCGAGAGACTCATTTACCTCTTGCCAAGGCTTTGTCCCCCTCCGATATCCAGAATGTCATTAATAATATTTTGTAAATGATGTCTCATAGTTTGACATGAAAAGTGCTAGATTAGTAGAATGCATATTTGCACAAGGGGACATGCATTATATGGATTAAAAATACCGAGTTACCTCTCCTGAAGAGTGGCCTTGGAATGCACCCTACAGCCAAGAGTCACCCGGTCCCCGCTGCAGGCCTCATCACAGCACAGAGATGGAATCAAGTGGACAGGCCCTAGGGAAGCCAGCAGAGGTGTGAAGCACAAGGCTGTCTTCTGGGAACTTTCCTTTAATACCGGCTCAACAGTGCTGGAGAAAAGTCAGCTATTCCCCTTTGGGTGACTCTTTGGGGAAAGGAAATATGAGGTTTAATTCTCTCTCTTTTGGGAAGCCTGGGTGGCTCAGTGGTTGAGCATTTGCCTTCAGCTCAGGTCCTGATCCTGGGGTCCTGGGATCAAGTCCTGTATCAGGCTCCCTGCAGCAGGGAGCCTGCTTCTCCCTCTGTCTGTGTCTCTGCCTTTCTCTGTGTCTTTGAGGAATAAATAAAATCTTTAAAAAAAAAATCTCTCTTTTTTGTTATCTTACAAAAATGCTAAAGCACTTGTATGAAGTACCTCGGGCAGTCAAACCCAGAAAGGCTGAATGGTGGTGCTGGGGCTGGTGGAAAATGGGACATGGGGGCGGCAGGTCACTTTACTGGAGATGGAGCTTCAGTTTGGAAAGATGAAGGGGCTCTGCCGATGACTGGTGGTGATGGCTGTACAACAGTGGGAATGGGCTCAGTGCCACTGAACTGCACACTTAAATGATGTTAAAATGATACATTTCATGTTACATTTTACCACAATAAAAATAACACTGAAAGGTAAGGACACAGCCTGTGAAAGGAATGTGAAATGAGACTGTCCTACATCACTGACAATGGTAGAAACAAGAGCATATTTCTGCTGAGTGGACTAGCAGTTAGAACAAGAACATAAACACATTCAAAACCCTTAACACACACAAACACAGACTCACACACAGTTATTATTATTATTTTTTACTTCTAGGAATGTGATGTAAGGAGCAACTAGATGTGTACACACATCTTTACAAACCATTTTGTTCACTGAGGCAGCATAGATGTTTGATTACAAAGATAATATAAGCCTACTGAAGAAAAAACATTTTTTAAATTTTTTTAAACTTAAATATTTTATTTATTTATTAATGACAGACACAGAAAGAGGCAGAGACACAGGCAGAGGGAGCAGCAGCTCCCTGTGGGGAGCCTGATGTGGGACTCCATCCCAGGATCCTGGGATCACGACCTGAGCCAAAGGCAGACACTCAATCACTGAGCCACCCAGGTGTCCCAGAAAAGAAATTAAAAAAAAAAAGAAAAAGATTTTAAAGAGAGGGATTAAGATAAGAAATTTAAAAATAACTATTACCTAACCTCATAAACTGGAAATATACACTATCAACATTTAGTGAACTTTTCTCTCTGTATACACATACATATATAACTCTGGTTTCATAGAACCATATACATACTAAAGCATACAAATATAGAGACACACACAGAAAGAGAGAAAAAGATGTGGAGAAATTATATATTTACATATACATCTATATGTTTATGTGTGTAACCCAAGTTTTCATGAGTAATTCTCTCTTTTATCAAAAGGAAAAAATATTGTGGAATTAATAGTTTTCTTTTTGAAAATGAATGTTAAACATTGACATGCATTTGTGAACCAGTGTGAGGTAGGATGGATACCTGCACACATTCGCCTAAATCTCTCTCAGTGCGGGCCCCACCTTGTGCTAAGTGAGTATATGTCACTGTGCTGCTGTGAGCATGGGGAACTTCCTCGGATCCACGGCCAGTCAACTCAGCAAGCCCATGTCACGCTCACCGTGAGACATTTCAAAATTATTTAAAAGCAAAAGGCACTGCCTTTCCTTTTCAAAATGACTGTTTCTAGGGCTCAAGCAGCAAAAGTGCAAGATGAGCCTGGAACTTATTTTGTGTCCCAGAAATTAAGAAAGTGCTAAAAGAATAACTAGGACACGTCAAAATGACACATGACGCGGCATGAAGGGACATGCACTGGCCAAACCTAGGAAAATGTGAGCAACAACGTAAATGATGATAGCAAAGGAGCATACGCCGTGGAATAGAGCCCACAAGTCCACATTAATTCAAATAAATAAATGAGGAAGAAGTTCTTTCTTGCTGTAGGAAGCCAACTAATAAAGGTGGAGAGAATGATGGAATTACAACACAAGCGTTTGTAACCATCATCGTAATGACTGATTCAGGTAAGAATCATCAGTGGATGCTAAACTCCTGGGCGAAAGTTTGGAGAGTTAACAGGGTATTTACATATTTACATAGTCTTAGAGAGTCTCCTGCAAGGTACTGATGAACTACAAAGAGAATAACACTAACGTTACAGCAGAGAAACCTGGCAGGTGCCACCTTAACGAAGGGACCCAAATTGCCCCGACCAGGAACAGGACAGCCACACATGCTGTGCCTCTTGATGAGGGACACTGGAAAGGACACAGCATCACCTCTGCAGTATTTCTCAATATAGTCCTACAGAAACATCAGGCAAACCCAAACTGAGGGTCATTCTACAAAATTACTGGCCTGTGCTTGTCAAAAATAATAATGTCACGAAAGATTAAGGACCTATGTCAGATTAAAATAAGGTAAAGAGATTTGACAACTAAATGCAACAATGTCATTTGGGATTTTCTTTTACTATAAAGGACATTTTTGCAACAATTAAGAAAATCTGAATACGCTCTGTAGATTATACGATAGCTTTCATTTAACGTCAATTTCCTGATTTTCATAAACTGTGCTGTTCTGTAAGAAAATGTTCTTGTTCTTTGGAAACAAACATGATCAGTATTGAGGGGAAAAGTAGATCATCATTTGCAACTGATTTTTAAGTGGAGATGGAAAAAATGTGTATAAGTACATATATCTCTATGCTACTTAGAAAAATGTTAAAGCAGATGTGGAAATGAGATAAAATGTTATTATTAGGGGAAACTGGGTGAAGACAGCGTCAGAAGTCTTTGTATCATTCTTTCAACATTTTTTTAAGCCTTAAATTATGTCAAAGTAAAAAGATAGAAAAAAAAAGGCACTGCCATAAAGCAGGAAACCACATATAAGTGGTCAGTTATCCTGAACCTTAGCAGGGCGGATTCTTTCTAGGCTTGGCATTCTGTTAGGAGGATGTGCGCCAACGCCATCTGCCTATTTAATCTTTCTTTTCGGATAGAAGTTAAGAGGAGACAGAGTTTGCCCAAAGCTGCATTTTACTACATTGGAGTTCATCTCTCAGGAAATTATTCCTGCCCTCTCAGACCCCAGCCACGCTGTGCCAGCACAGTGTCTGGGAACCCTAGCACTGGGGGTGTTTTGAGGATCACTCAGGTATTGTCAAGACTGTCTAGAAGTCTATTACCTACATAGGCAAAGGCAAAAATAGAGCCACACACACCACAGAAAGTCTTGTATTTTGTTCCCAGCCCATTCCTAAAACAGAAGGCAGTAATGAGCAGTAGCAAAATAAGTCTGCTGAAAACTTCTTACTCCACATATGGAACGTTAGATCAGAAAATGGAATCCTGTAATTTCTTGGTAAGAACGACTGGACAGTTCCAAGAGCGTCAGTCAATCTAAGTGGATTGAAACACTCAGCTTCAAGAGCGGCTCTGAGAGACAAAATGGCACTCTCGGCATTGCTTTAAAGGTGCTATGAGAACGTAAGGCCAGGCAGGAAGGGCCAGACATCTAGGAAGGCTGCTGCCATCCAATTCTACTCTGTAGAGGAGGTGAGGGGTCTTCACAGTGGGGGCCGAGAGGGAAGTGTGTTTTTTTTTTTTTAATTTTTATTTTTTTATTTTTTATTTATGATAGTCACAGAGAGAGAGAGAGAGAGAGAGAGAGAGAGGCAGAGAGAGAAGCAGGCTCCATGCATCGGGAGCCCGATGTGGGATTCGATCCCGGGTCGCCAGGATCGCGCCCTGGGCCAAAGGCAGGCGCCAAACCGCTGCGCCACCCAGGGATCCCAGAAGTGTAAGTGTTTGAACCTCATACTGATGAATATAAGTAAGTGGCAGAGAAAGTATTATCTTTGCCCATTTTTTTGCCCTGGTGAGAAACCAATTTCCATTTGCATGACTTCCCTAAACTTCCTTTCGGCCAGTAGTCCCAGGGGCAACTGAGGTATGTGTAAACCCCTGCCATAGATCTT
Organism: Nyctereutes procyonoides; assembly: GCF_905146905.1. Taxonomy (NCBI): domain Eukaryota; kingdom Metazoa; phylum Chordata; class Mammalia; order Carnivora; family Canidae; genus Nyctereutes; species Nyctereutes procyonoides. The sequence goes on along the minus strand of NW_026575033.1, from coordinate 5,072,898 downwards.
TCCCCCTGCTCTTCTTTATTAATGTCCAAAAAGACATTAACAAGACATATCCAAGTTCAGCTTGAATCCACCAGACAAGACAAGATATACACTCCTACTCTACAAAAGGAGGATACTATTTTCAATCAGTTGGCCCAAAACAATAAAGGTAAACTTGCCTTAAAATGTTGCTGAACAATTCTAGAATTTTAATGAGATGCTTCTGTTTGATACTTAAGAGGTTCAAAACACCCAAACCATTGGGGGACAGAGAATAATTTAACAAGATTAGCTTTAACTAGAAAACCAAGCAGAGCAACCTAGCTGTGGGACGAACAAGGACAACTGTTTGCAAGGTCTGTGTCCCTTGTGCTCCCCGAATGGCCTCTTGACTGGTTGCACTTACCACAGGTCTGGGCTGTGTCCCGGTGGCACCGACAACATGCTCTGGGAGCAGATTCGTTGAGCCGACGTCTGTCAAAACATGACAGTTCAGAACCATTGTACTGAATGTCTTGTGCTCTCAGAGACCCTACAGGGGGCGAGAATTCCGTCAGTGAAGACCATCTCCTCTATAAAGACCAACGAACACCTTAATGCAGACAGGCACCCCTCTAGCTCTTATATTTCTGAAGAGAAAGACAACCATCGTTCACATTTAAAAATATTTCTTCTTACATGGAGGCACAAATAGGAATTAATATGGTAAAGCTCAAATTATAGAGCATTTCTGTTGCCAGAACTTGGAATGGCTTTCATTTTTGCCGGGTGGCAGGGGATGCTGCTGCTTTTTCAATGTCCTTATAAAGTGGTGCCTCTAGGGGACCAAGGGGCTATGGACTCCCTTTCCATATCCGCTCTGTCCTTTTATAGCTCCTGACTGTTGTCCCAGTCAAGGCCTCGTGGACCCTCTGGTGACAATGATGATAAACACATTTCACCCGAATGCTAACAAACAGAAAGAGCTCCAAACTCACAGCTGGGTTTTTTCTCCATAAACTGCCTCTTACAATAGATGACACAGAGGATGAGCAGGGCCAGCAGGACAGTGGCCAGGGCGCTGCAGATAACGGCCGCCAGGGCTGTGTCCCGCGGGCTGGAGGCCGTGGATGGGATCTTCACGAGGTTGACCTTACTGGTACCTGGAAACCACAAGAAGGGGGTCACAGCAGGCTCTCAACAACCTCGGAGACTCTGATGCTTACACTTGACTTGAGGGTCATCTTTAATAATAGCCTTCATGGAAGGTAAGTCAGACCCCAGAAAACAAGAGGAGGTATTCTAAGAAGGCTCAGTGTTCCCTCTTCTTAGAAGATCTCTTTAGCACTGCACCTTCACCCTGCACCCCAAATGTGTGGATGTGCCACTCCTCCTTTCCCACAGCCCCGCGGACACACAATCCTCAACACATTGCATTGCCTGAATGTTCTTTTAGGCCCACTAGACCAGAGCTGTTTGCCAGCTGGAATTCCTCATCTTTCTCCATCTCCCAGTGCTTGACACAGCATTTGGCACATAGTAGGTGTGTAATATTTGCTATTTGATTGGAATTAGACTGCCTACATTTTCAAACACACTGACTTAAGGGATGCTTTTTGGGGCAACTTTAGGGAAAATAAGGAGTGGGATCATTCACAACCTAATTGTGACCCCCAATCTCTGAGACAGTGAACATTTTTTAATGCCTGGCTATTGAATTACTGAACATCAGCTAAATTTTAGAGAAAAAAAAACCAAACAAATACTATTTCTATACTATGGCTGGGCAGCACAGTAATGTATTAAGAAAGTGTCAAGAAAGAGATTCTATTTTAGAGGGAGGTATTGCATCATGGTCAAGGACTAAGGTTCTGGAATCTCATTGCCTGGCTTAACCTCTGGATTTCTAACTCTGAGCCAATTATTCAATCTCACAGAGTATCACTCGCACCTCTGTTCTATGGAGGTAATAATAGGATCTGTCTCACCTGGCTGTTGAAAGAATGAAATGCGTTATATCAGGTGAAGCATGTAGAACAGGCCCTGTACTCGGTGCTCTAGAACCACTGATTGCTGTTATTAATCATGATGATATAAGTAGCACTTAACTTTCTTAGGGTACTGGGAGGCATGAACTCACTTAAATTAGAAATCTATATTAAGTGCAGTCAATTCATAACCTACTAACTAACCTGAGAAGAATCTGAGAGAGCTTGAAGCCTAAACAGGCAGTTATGCCTTTTCCTCCTCTGGGTACCTGCCCTGCAAGATGAGGTGGGCCCTTCTGCTCCCTGCAGATGCTCTCACTTCCTTAGTGCCACTCAGTGGGGGCTCCTGCAAGGCTGAGAGTTGCTCCAGATCACTGTGGCCTGAGAGAAACATAACATGTGTCCCTCGTGTAATTTGAAGTTTTCTAGAAACCATGTTAAAAAAAGTAAAACAGATCCCTTTCACGAAGATGGCACCGAAGGCGAAGAAGGAAGCCCCTGCCCCTCCCAAAGCCGAAGCCAAAGCAAAGGCTTTGAAAGCTAAGAAAGCGGTGCTGAAAGGCATGCACAGTCACAAAAAAAAGAAGATCCGCACGTCACCTACATTCCGATGACCCAAGACCCTGCATCTCCGAAGGCAGCCCAAATATCCTCAAAAGAGCGCCCCCAGGTGAAACAAGCTTGATCACTATGCCATCATCAAGTTCCCCTTAACTACTGAGTCAGCCATGAAGAAAATAGAAGACAACAACACACTTGTGTTCATTGTGGATGTCAAGGCCAATAAGCACCAGATCAAACAGGCTGTGAAGAAGCTCTATGACATCGATGTGGCCAAGGTCAACACCTTGATCAGGCCTGATGGAGAGAAGAAAGCATATGTTCGACTGGCTCCTGACTATGATGCCTTGGATGTTGCCAACAAAGTAAGCTTCCTTTTCTGTGAACTCACCCACTGCCTGGGTCCAAGTGATGGCTCTTTTGGTCATCAATAAATGACCAAAACATGAAAAAAAAAAAAAGTAAAACGAACAGGTAAAATTTATCTATTTTACCTAACCCAATATATCTTAAAATATATTGTTTTCATGTAGTCAATGTACAAATTATTAATGACATAGTTTACATTCTCTATTTGTACAAAACTTTCAAAGTCCAATCTGATTTCACATGGACATCACCATCTCCTTTTGGACTAAGCACATTTCAGGTGCTCACTGGCCACATACGGCTAATGGCAGTTGTATGGATATCACAACCCTAGACATTAAAAGTTTATATCTCCATTTGTGCAGCGTGGCACCTAGATGCAAGCCAATTCATTATTTGGTACCTTTCTTTCTTCTCGTCCCTGGCTACACATCTCTCCAATCCCATCAGACTGATTTCCACTATATGACACCTGAGGCTAGAATCAGAAATTTCTGAGCTAGTAATATTGACTGATAAAAATAGGAAAGCAGGAGTGATCATCCAGGAACATCAAATTTTGGTATTTCTAGGCTCAAGAATTCTGGAGCCACATTGATAAAAGTCTTCTATTGCTACCCAGAAGGCACCTAAGCTATATGCCTTGGGCTTGGATGATTAGGAATCACAATCCAATCATACATGTTAAAAGATATTTTTTTGTAAACATGTTTCATATTCATAAAATAGATTTACCACTTGTAGCTATATAGACATCCTATAATCATCAAACAGCACAAACTGAAGTGCATCATACAGCAAGTTAAACAAATTACGTCCCTGACCTGATAGAGATTAAATCTAAATCTGAAACAGCCTCTATCAGTGGACAAATTCACAGGAGGATGTATGAACACAGGCACAGCTGTACAAACACTGACAAATCAATAACCGAATAGGAATTCATATCCCGAGCAAGGGAAATAGTAGGCTACCCCACAGGGTAAGGGATTTGGGAAATGGAATTCTTATCTGTTTGGACCAAATGGTGCAGTTGTGGAAAACTGCCACCTTGCTTATGTTTGTGAAAAAGGTGGTTGACTCCAGAGCGAGATCAGCTTAAATTCTTCCTCAAATAAACCAGCTCCACACAATGCAAGGCTTTAGCAAGAGCTATTGTCAGAATGCAACACAGTACATGATTTGAGGTGAAGATCTCAAAGTTCCTAACTGTTGTAACTACTGAATTCAGCTCATTCATTCACATGCTACTGGATATTTAGGAAAACCCTACTAAGAATTGGGACTTCCAGTTAAAGTAGAATCATGATTAGCATTCTTTAAGTTCTTGTTTAACTTCTTTTTAAGTATATTAGTCAACTTATGTACCTTCATACGAAAGGAACTTTATAAACATGCTAAAATACCTCCGATGGGGATTCTGAATCTGGTGGTTTGTGATTCAAGATCTATTTTCCCCAAGTGAATCATAAAAGTCTTAGGAATAAATATCTTTCCATGGTAGGGTACTAATATCGTAATCTCAATGATATCCAGTTGCCATAATAACATCGATTTTTTTTTAAGAGTGCACTCAGTAAAGCCCCTTCTCTCTACATCTCCCTGGAAGTAGCATCTGAAGATGAACAAGAAAAAACATAATAGTTTTACCTCTCAACGTTTGACACCTAATAAGAAAAGGTCTCAGAGAGGTCTCCATGGGAAGCAGGGCTCTGGAAACCACATTCTGGATTTTTGTTTATATGTGCAAGTTTATGACAACAGTTACAGCAAGCAATCTATTTTATAGAAAATGGGCTCATCATTTTTAGGCTCCATCATCACATACAGAAATGCAGACATTTATGTGGACACTATGGAAGACTGGGCTATCATTTAAGAACCACTAATTCACATAAATTTCTGCTAAAAGCCTGTTTCCTTATAACTCTTTTTGATTTGAGTAGAAAAAAAAAATAAAAGGAAGGGAGGGGGAGAGAGGAAGGAGGAGGTATCAATTATATGAAGTGGCTTCTACTCTATTAAGTTCTGGTTAATTGAGGTGTTGCTGATGATTTCTCAGAAAAAGATTTCTCTACTACAAACTAAAAAATATTGTTTTGCTGACCTGTGACCGCTACAATGATACTGAGGTTAAAGATTCTTTCCACCCACATGCCTCGACTAAATTCCCTGTCCATAGTTGACCAAGCGTATTGAATGCCTGCAAGGAATTTTACCCGTACCTTATTAGGATTCTGATAGTACTTCTAAAGAACAGAGAACAGGAATGTTCAGTCTTTGGAAAGTTTTAACTTTTCTGGAATACAAAGGCATCGCTTACCCTAATTAAGTTATTAAATTCCACTATAATCTTAGCAATACCCTCCGGCAAAGTTACTTCAGAGTGAGAACTGTTTTCTTAACTTAAATTTTATATTACATTAGATAAGTGAAAATTTTATGTTATACATTTCCTTAGGAGTTCGGCCTAGCGGAACAATGACATACTGAGTACCTAACTGTGACTAAGACATCCTATAAGACATTAAATAAGTTGAATGAGAATCTAAACAGAAGAAGAGGAAACAGAGGTCACCAACAAAGTCTGGTAATCATTTTTATACAAGTCTTTTACCTTCTTCGGAGTGTGACCAAGGTGCAAAATATCCAAGTTGCAGAGATAGTCTCCTTACATCTTACCCCCTAAACAGCTTCAGAATGTAGCTGGAAAGACACATATCATGGAGAGGTCTATGTTACTGGACCCTGACCAGTCAAGGAAAAGTCTTAAAAGATTAGGAACTCAATGTGCAGGCCACAGACCTGACCAGAATGAGCTTCTGTAGGCTTTGGGTGCTATTCTAGCCCTGGACACTGCTAACAGACCTCCAGGGATTTCATTCCCCTTGCAACCAGGCAAAGCTGTGACAATGCACTGATGGCCCTCATTGTATAAGATGAGAAAACCAAGACTTAGGGTAGTTTGCTCAAGGTTAGACCACAAAGTAAGATGGCTCGAGAACTGAAACCAGGCTTTGGGATCCTCTCCAGTGGGCCATGCTGGCCCATGGATGCATGTAGCTTCTGAGTGAGTAACACATTTTGCCAGGAAAAGATTAGCAAAATGTGGCTCCTGTGTATGTGCAGGCCATGCCCACTTCTGCTGGGAGAAACCAGCCAGGTCATGGAGAGATCAGGGGATTTTCTGAATGGCAGACTGTCCGGCTGTGCATGAAGCCAGTTCAGCATGAGTGCATCTGCCCCGAGAAAGCATTTCAGGGCCACTAGGCCTCATTGTGGATCTCATCTCACATGCCCACAGCAGGCACACAGAGCAATGCCTGAGTGTCACTGAGGCAAGGAGGAGAGGAATGTTTATGATGAGTCTGGGAAGGGTCAGAAGCATCAGGCTCCGATGTGTGCTCTGGGGGGTTTCATTTGTAATTCCATAGGTCTGCTACTCCCAATCTCCCTACATGTGTAACCATGTTGACTTCCTAGCAGGCTGTTTACAAACCTGCTAAACAGAAGATCCTTCTTCCCAGAGCATCCTCCTGACCAAGGGCCCTGCTCAAGGAGGGCTGACGTGGGAGGAAGGAAACTGGCCTCCCTGTTTTAGCTCTCAGTGCTTTCCACTCTGGCCACGGACAAGACTTCTGAGGCTTGGTTTCCTCATAGAGAAGACTAAATAGTGGCTCAAGTAGACAACAGATCCACCATCAAGGAGGCTGAGCATCTCACAGGCCAGATGAGCTCCTGTGGAGTGAGCGGCCATGCACATTTGGACATGTTGGCTATTAAGAAAGTCCTGTGATCTGTGGCCTGGCTGATTTCTTCCTACAGAAACACCCAAGGCCTTCACATTAAAGAATAAGATTGAGTAGGATGCTGTATTTTACTACTCTAAAATTTTTATTTCCAGTCTGGGCTGCTTCCCTGGACTCTAGATTCATCTAACAGCTTATTTGAAGATCTCTACTTGGAATGGAGATAAATCTTAAACTCCAAAATGAGTCCAAAAGATGACCTCTTACAACCTCTGATAGTCCCGACCTCCTCACTTCCTTCCACAAACGCTCTGTCCCCACAGACCTCTCCTGCTCACGGCCTATGGGCTAGGCTCATCTCGGGCTGCACAGATGACTCCTTCAGCTGTCCTTCTGCAAACATCACCCACTTAGCAAGACTACCCCCCCACCAAACTCTTTAAAACTACAGTGTCTCACCAGTGCTTCCTACCCCCTTTCCTACTTGCTTTACCTTCCTAGTCCTCACTGCCCTCTGGCACTTTATGTGTTTAACTTGTTTGGTTCATTGTCATTCTCTTCGCTGGTCGGGGTAAAAGAACCCATCCTGCGTCCCCAAACATACCCATTGGGCTTGTGTTTAAGTGGGGCCTGGCCAGAGCCATATTTTCCAGACTCCTTTGCAGCTAGGCATGATGATATGTCTAAGTTAGAGGCAACAGGGGATGGGAGGGATGAACAGAAGTGATGCACAAAGTATGTGTCATTTCCGATTTAGGGACAGATTACTTGCCCCAGACATCCCCTTCACTGTGGACTGCAAGCTGGATATGGCTAGATTATGCCCAGTCTTGATCCTACTGATGAGGAAGATATCCAAAGGCTGGGAACGTGCTGGGGAATCAGCAGCTGGCCTCTGAATGACAACCTGCAGCAGACCTGCTCCTCCATGCTGGACTGGTCACACTACTGCTGGATGGAGAGGGGAACATCTATCTTATGTAACTAGGCGGCAATGTTTTTGGGTGTCCTTGTAATAGCAACTTAGCTTCTACCTGAATCAATTTCACCTCCTACTCAAATTCAGCTTCCACAAGGGCGGGGATTTTCATCAGTGTTGTCCACTACCATTTCTATACCATCCACCACCATAGCTGGTGCCCATGTGTATTTGATAAATGATGGGATGAATGAACACTTGTGAAAGAAACTGGAAGATTCTAAAGAGCCAAAAGTTAATTTAACAGGGACCTCTCTAATTAATAAGGTGAGATTATGCCACCAATGTCTTTGCCTCACATGCTTCCACCCTTGGCTCCCCAGCTGGTGACAGTGCGGATGGAAACAGCTGGCAGCAAATAACAGTTCCACTTATATGCTCTTTATGTGATGTTAATGTGACCACAGGTGAAAGAGCAAGGGTTGCTTGGATTTATCAATACACAAAACTTGAAGATTATTGATTATCCCTGCAGAATGAATATGAGACAAAAACTTCACCTTCTCTAGTCAGTTTTACTCCAAGGACTCATCACAAAGGGGTCTTATTTTAGTTATTATATGTCAAATATAACCTTAATTAACAATACATCCATCATGATGACTAATTTATAATGAATTACCAAAGAAGCTAGAAAAGGGAGGACCTTTGGGAGGCCATGCACATCTTCCAGTGAAAGCCGCTTTGGTGTTAATTTTGGAAACTGATTACTAGCTGAATTGGATAAAGGGAATGATTAAGCATTCTTTTCATTTTATCAAATCAGGCACACTAATCTTATCTTTTTACTGAGCCTCTCCCCCTAAAACTATGCAGAAGTATGCAGAAAATGACATAGGCATCTACAGAACTGTTAATGACAGGAACCCATAATTATTTTTTGGAGACAGCTACCAGATTATCAAAACTATCCTGGCTTCCGTATGCCAAACACCTACAGAGGGCCAGCCCCTTACTTACTTGCTTTTGAAAAGACATAATAATCCTTTACAGTGAGGGTTTTGTACATGAAGAAGGCTCTACATACCTATATATTTTTTCATATCAAACAAATATTGGGTGGTTGGATCTAGATGTGAGCCTAATTTGTCTCTGGCTCCAAAACTTATGCTTTTTTTTTTTTTTGGTAAATTATGCTATGCTTTTTTGCAACCATTTAGAGCAAAAAATCTACTATAGTGTGAAGGATTCTTGGCTCCAGTTTTGTACAGACCAGTAAATTCTACTTAATCAGCTAACATATACAAAATAACTTGACTTAATTTAAAGCACAAACCTAGCTTCACAAATTCAAACTGTCTTATCCCCAAGATTAGAGGCTATTGTATTTTTTTTTTTGCAGGGAAAAATAATGTATGATCTTTTTAAGTTTTATTTTTAAGATCTCTATGATATAATTAGATGAGAAGCAAATAAATACAGTAGGGAAAAACAAGCTGTAAATGAACTGTGTTTTCTAAGTTTCTGTTTTCAAGATTTCAGTAATACCTTGTGTTTTCATCAGAGAGTTTAGCACATGCAAATAAATAATACATCAGGTTTCCTTCCCTATAACATGTCTCTCCAACATAATTGGAAATGAGAGCATTGATAACCATATTCTGGCACATGTAATTCAACTGACAATTAGTTCTGAAATATAAACATACAATTTGGGCATTTCCTAATAATTTTCACTGAAATATTTTATCTTTGACTTTTATGTTTGTTTCAAGTAAACTACAATTCAATCCATTGTTGTCTATACTCTTCTATCACCACTGATAAAAATCCTGTATCAAATAAAGGTTTAACAAAATTAAAACCTGATGAATCCATTTCTAGTAATGCTCTTTAACAACAACAAAAAATACTAACAAAGAACTCTTTGCAATGTTAATTGAGGTGAGGGTACAGTTATGGAGTGTAAGCTTTATCTTGTTAATCGAAACTGGCTAAACAAAAATATCTATGTTAGCACTCAACATATGAATTCCAGATGTACCACAAAAGAGTCTGCCACTAAACAAAATAGTTGGATTTTTTTTTATCCACTTTATATCAAGCATTCTGACATTGTATAAATGTCAAGAGTGAGCCTTCATCTTGGACTTTGGTCTTAGAACAATGTGGTTTGCTTTTTAGTAACTGATAGAAATATTATTCCAAAATTAGCTTTTTCTGTGTGTGTGTGTATATACATATATATGTGTATATATATATGTGATATATATATATATATATATATATATATATGATATATATATAAACTGGACTGATTTTTTTTATTGTGGTAAAATATACATAACATTTACCACTTTTGACATTGGGTATATTCATAATGTTATGCAACCATCACCACTAATTCTAGAACATTTTCATCACCTCAGAAGGAAACTCCAAACCCATTAAGCAGTCAATCTACATTTTCCTTTCTCTCCACTTCCTGGCAAGCACTAATCTCCTTTCTGTCTCTATGGATTTGTCTATTCTGGATATTTCATCTAAATGGAATCATACAATATTATGTGGCCTTTTGTGTCTAGCTTCTACCACTTAGCATAATGTTTTCATGGTTCAACCATTCTGTAGCATGTATAAGAACTTCATTCCTTTTATGGCTGAATACCAGTCCATGGTTTGGATATACTGCTTTTGTTTATCCATTCATCAGGTGATGGACATTTGGGTTCTCTCTGCCTTTTGGGTATTGTAATAATGCTGCTTTAAGTTTCACATATAAGCGTTTCCCATATATTTAAAAACTTTTCACAAAGATATATTGTTTCACATGCTATCAAAAGACACATTATTATTACACTAAATTATTAAGTTAATTAATAACTCAGGAAATAAAAGTATTTCCTGAGCAAGAACTAAGAGGAAAGTGGAGGGAGATGTGATGTCAGGGAAGCTGGTCAGGGTCAGTTCATGGAGGGATTTAAAGACTGTAGTGTGGAGTCTGGATTCTATTCTAAGAATAATAGGATATAGTCAACAACAGTGGAATACACATTCTTCTCAAGTGCACATAGAATATTATTCAGGATAGACCATAAGTGAGGTCACAAAACAAGTTTCAATAAATTTTTAAAAATTAAACTCAAGGCAAAGTCCCTTTTCTAATCACGAAGGAATGAAACTAGAAATCACTAACAGAAGGAAAACAGGAAAACTCACAAATATGAAGAAATTAAACAATATGCTCTTAAATAATAAGTGAAGGAAGAAATGGCAAGGGAAGTTAGAAAACCGTCTGAGATGAATGAAAACAAAGCCACAGCATAACAAAACCTATGGGATGCAGCAAAAGGGAATCTTAGAGGAAAATGTATAGCAGTATAAGTCTATATTGAAAAAGAAGATCTAAAGTTAATAATTTAAACTTCAGCTTTCAAAGACATTTAGAAAAAGAAGAGTAAATGAACCCAAAAGCTAGCAGATGGGAGGAGATAATAAGAATTAGAGCAGAGATAAATGAAATAGAGAGTAGAAAAACAATACAGAGAATCAACAAGCCCAAGAGCTGATCTTTGAAAAGATCAACAAAATTGACAAAACTTCAGACTGACTTTATTTTTATTTGTTTATTTATTTATTTATTTTATTTTATTTTATTTACGATAGTCATACAGAGAGAGAGAGAGGCAGAGACACAGGCAGAGGGAGAAGCAGGCTCCATGCACCGGGAGCCTGACGTGGGATTCGATCCCGGGTCTCCAGGATCACGCCCTGGGCCAAAGGCAGGCGCCAAACCGCTGCGCCACCCAGGGATCCCCAGACTGACTTTAAAAAGGGAGTAGATATAAATTATTAACATCAGAAATGAAAGAGAACATTGCAACTGACTTTATAGAAATAAAAAGGATTATAAGAGAATACTACAAACTGTTTACCAACATACTGGATAAACCAGATGAAATGAACAATTCTTAGAAATATACAAACCAAGAAAAATGAGACAGAAGAAATAGAAAATCAGAACCTATTAGAAACCTATTAGAAGTAAGGAGACAGAATCAGTCATTAAAAACTTCCCAGGAAAGAAAAGCCCAGGACCTGATGATTCCACTGATGAATTCTACCAAATATTTAAAGAAGGATTCACATCACTCCTTCTCAAACTCTTCCCAAAAAATGAAGAAGAGAGTACACCTTCAAACTTTCTAGGGGGCCAGAATTATCCTGTGTAGGTGAAGGCACTACAAAGAAAGAAAACCACAGATCAAGAGTCCTTATAAAGATAGACACCAAACCCTCCACAAAATAAACTTAAGGAGGTAAAAACTTGGACACTGGGAATTACAACACATTGCTGAAAGAAATGGCAGAATAAATGGATTTACAAATAAATGGAGAGACATCCTATGTTGATAGATTGGAATATTTAATATTGTTAAGATGACAATACAATCCAAAGTGACATACATAAGGTGCCTGGCTGGCTGAGTCAGTAGAGCATGCAACTCTTGATCTCAGGGTTGTGAGTTCAAGCCCCACACTGGGTGTAGAGCTTGCTTTTTAAAAAGTACAGATTTAAGTAAAAACTCCATTAAAAAATAACAATGTGATACATGCAATTGAATGCAACCTCTATCAAAATCCCAATGGTTTTTTTTTTTTCAGAAATGAAAAAAAAATACTAAAATTCATACTGAACTTCAAGGAACTCTAAATAGCCAAAACAGTCTTGAAAAAGAACAATGTTAGAGGATTCATACTTCCTAAATTCCAAACTTACTATAAATGCTAGACTAATCAGAAAGTATGGTACTGACATAAGGATAGACATACAGACCAATGGGATATGACTGACAGCCCAGAAATAAACCCATACAACAATGATCAACTGATTTTTGACAAGAGTACCAAAACTGTTCAATGGGAGAAAGAACAGTCTCTTCAACAAATGGTGGTGGGAAAACTGGATATCCACATGCAAAAGAATGAAGTTGGATCCTATCTCGTGTATTAAAAGATTAATACATGAACCAAAGACCTAAATTTAAAAGTAAAAGCCATAAAATTCCTAGGGGAAAACATAGAGGAAAAAATCTTCATGACCTTGGATTTGGCAATAGTTCCTTAAATATATACCAAAAGCACAGGTGACAAAAGCAAAACAGATAAATTGGGTTTTATCAAAATCAAAAACTTTGTGCTTCTAAGGACATCATCAAGGATGCTGACAACTCGTGAAATGTGAGAAAATATTTACAAACTATGTATCTGAGTAGTGTTTAATATTCAGAATATATAAAGAACTCCTACAATCCAACAACAAAAAGCAAGCAATCCAAAATGGGCAAAGCACTGAAATAGACATTTCTTCAAAGAAGGTATACAAATGCCCAATACACACAAGAAAAGATAGTCAACATCATTAGTCATTAGGGAAATGCAAATAAAAACCACAATGAGATACCACCTCACACCTACTAGGATGATGATGATGATGATGATAAAATAGAAAATAAGTATTGGTACAGAGGCGTACATTACTGGTGGGAATGTAAGTGATACAGCTACTGGAGGATACAGTCTGGCAAAAGTCCTCTAAAAGTTAAACATGGAATTATGGTACAACCCAGCACTTTTACTCCTAGGTCCACATTCAAAAGAACAGAAAACAAGGACTCAAATAGATACTTCTATGCCAGTGTTCATAGCAATATTATTCACAATGGCTGAAGGGTGGAAACAACCCAATCATCTATCAACAGATGACTGGATAACACACATGTGGCATATACATAAAATGATGTTTTTAAGCCTTAAAAAAAAACGGGAAAATTCAATACATGGTGTGACATAAGCAAATCTTGAAAACATTATGCTAAGTGAAATAAGGCAGATGCAAAAGGACAAATATTAATATCATTCCTTATATGAAACATCTAGAATAGGCAAAGTGACAGAGTCAGAAAGCAGATCAGATATTACAAGGGGGTGGAGATGGAAGGAGAACAGGGAAGTACTGCTTGATTGTCAGTTTCTATTTCTGTGACCTTGCCCATTGTAACTACTTACAAATTTACTGTTGAATGAGAAACTTTGAATAAAGATGAAACCAAAATGTGATTTTCAAATATGATGTCACCAAGTAAAATTGTAGGAGCAAAGCTCAGTGGAAGTTTATAATAAACAGAAATCATGATGTAAGCAAGATCCCATTACTTACACAAGATTATTTGATTTTAAAAAGTAACATTTCTCAAATGAATACTAGGAGAATCAGACTAGGATTTGCATCTTTTTCCTAAGGAAACATTCTGACTCTACTTTTGAAGCATCACCCAAATATATATATATATGTTTTTGAGCTTGAGATCTCTGTTCATCAGCATCTGTGACAAGTGAACACTGGCTGGAGTATATTCTAACACCTGTAACTAGGACAGCCAGTTGTGTGCAGGTAGAACCAAAAGTTCATCATGTCGGGCCAATTTTTCACTCTGAGTGCTGAGTTTCCAAAGTCATGCCCTATATGTTTGTTTGTTTGCTTGTTTTTAATTGATTTTCTTTTTTGAACTGAGAGAGCATCCACAAAAGCACAGCCCTGCAAGCCCTCTTCCACTGCGGAGCCATGTTGTAAGAACATCTGCTGATACATCATCACTGGTGAGCTGGATTCTTTCTCCGAAGCTCGTGCCTAGGCACTGTACGAATCACCAGTTCTTTTGTGATTTAAATGCAAGTGAATCAAGGCAGAATCCCAAAGTGGCCTCCAGCTTGCTCTGAATACTAACCCAGATGGCCAACAAATATGGCTGTACCATAAAGAGAACCTACCCGTGAGAAGTAAACTTTTACACCTTTATTTCCCACCTGGCCAGGCTGTATGAAGGGCCACTGAATGTAAGCAAAGTGGAATGGGAAAGCCGAAAGGATATCTTTGGAACCCAAAATAAATCCATCTATATGAAATCTAGTATATTGCAATGGCACCGACAGGCTCTCTGATTGTGGCATTATGGGATGGATACTACTCTGTTATTTAGGGCAGTGCAGAGCGGGTGACCCTGAGAGCTCCCATGAAGGATCTTTGAGCCTTCTCTCCATCTGCCAGCTCTGACTTGATTGATCTCTGTTTTCCTCTGGGCTGCCTGCCCATCACTGTTTTATTGCCATTGTCAGCCTGTTACCATGTTCGCTGGAAGGAAACATGAAGAAAATGTGAAATGCCCTTCTTGGGGGAGTGGGGAGGGAAGAGGAAAATATATTCATTCTTAAATTTAAAGCACTAAGGAATGTCCTTCACATTTACGTTTATTCTATTATTCTTCTAAGAAGTCATTTAAATAGTAGTCTCCCTTAGATTATTAAAAATGATTCCAGTAATTCCATTGAATTATAGAAAGAAAGGTTCAAATATTGCAATTAAAACATCGGTTATATGAATATCGAAGCCTTTTATTGCCTTCTGGAAAGTTTTCATCAAAACACTGTGCCAAGTTTTTTAGAATATAACAGGTGTGTAATTAGAAGAGTATAAAGTTCCTTAAATAACAGGTCCATCAGTTATCAGTTCTTATTTACAACTTTATCTCTGTTCTTGGAAAATCTTCACTAAAGTCAGTGGTTTAAAATCATCTTTCAGAGAGTAAAATAAGGCAAGTGATTGTTAATACTTTGGTAGTGAAAGAACAGTTATGAATCAAGGGGTTAAAGATAAGAATGCAGCATCAATATTTTAGTTATATAGAATAGTTGCTTTTAATTAGACCCATTGTTGAAGCAGAAAATGGTACCAATGATTGTCCGGATAAATTAATATTCATAATAACTGAGCAGATTCTAGCAGTAAACAGCTCATACATGTAGAGCATATTTGAGTTGTGTTTACATGAACCTGAATTTACTAGGTGAGAACTAAAATAGCAAACACTCCAGTACTCCAAAGTTCTGACCTGCTGTTTTTACTGGGACTCTGCTGGCAGGTACTGCTAGAACTGGAAGCACTGCTTGTTGATCAATTTAAGCACTTTGCTTCTGAAGGATCATAGATTAAATCTTTAAAAAGGACTAAGTCAGAAGTCTCTTTCTGGTCCATATGTGTCAGCATATCTTCATCCTTTCTTCCTTTTTTGTCTCTTTCTGGCTTTAAAAGTTACTGTAAAACACTGCACATTCTAATGGTTAAGACCTGTGTAGTAAACGGTCTGGGTTCAAATCCCCAGTTTGCAATTTACTAGCAGTCATATGACCAGCAAAGACAACTGTTTGCTTCAGTTTCTTTATTGGTAAAATCAGGATATAACAATACCAACCTGAAGGGATTTTTGTGAGAACTGAATGAAGTAACCTACTTAAAGGGTTGGCATCGTACCTCATACATAGTATAATTTCTATAAGTGTTAGCCATGCTTTTTTCCCATTATTATTCAGAATCAGACACTGTATTGTAATTATTATTATGTCAGAATCTGGAATTTTAACCCAGTTGAAACCATCTGCATAGTAGACAGGCTGTTGAATAAATTGATGGAATGAGTTACTTGTTCATGCATGTGTCCTCATAACACATCCCTAAAGCACTGTCAAGTTCAGAAGGAAAATTAACAATAAAAACAAGCCAAAATAGTTCCTTCCAGAAGTTTAGATGCATTTCTTGTAAGAGTAAAGTTACCACTGCTTTTATGTAAGTATCTCAAAGAGTCCTACCAATATGATCTAACCTGGTAATATTAAGCAATGTTATATAACAATAAAAAATTAACAAAATACCTAAACTTCAAGGAATATTGTGACTTTGATAAGCAAATAAAAATTTTAAAAATTTTTAAAAAGATTTTATTTATTTATTTGACAGAGAGAGAGAAAGAAATAGCACAAGCAGGGCTAGCAGCAGAGGCAAAGTGAGAATCAGGCTCCCCATCGAGCAGGGAGCCCAATGCAGGGCTTGATCCCAGGCCCTGAGATTGTGACCTGAGCTGAACCAACCGAGCCAGCCAGGTGCCCCAAGAAAAATTTCAAATATCTATCAGTAGCAGTGGTAGCCCTGACAACACAGAGCTCAGGCACAGGAGTTTAAAGCAACTCCAGTGGTTAATGTTCTCACTCAAGGCATACAGAAGACAAGGTACAGGACCTGCACTTACTCTTCCTTAAATACCCCTGTAGAGAATTCTACATGGATGAGATGTAAGCCGATAGTTCTACAACCAAGTCCAATTTTTGTACAAGATTTCTGCATTTTTTCAAAGGTTTATATTAAGTATAACTGGCATAGCTATTTAGAGAGAATGAACTAAAACTATATGAATTGTATTTCTTCCTAGATCCTTGGGCACTAAGACCATGCCCTGGACTTATTAACTACATAGTGACAGATAAACAGAAACAAAAAAGCACTAAGCAAAAACAACAGTATGTATTTAAATTACGTGCAAAAAGAGGGTAGTGAAGGAAAAAAGGACAAATAGAAATGATGTCTAAAAGGAAGGGACAGAGAAGAAGAAATCTCTGTTTTCTCATTTTTATGTACATTTGTCTGGTTCTACTGCCAATTGTTTTTTAAAGATTTTATTTATTTATTAGGCAGAGATTGAGCATAAGCAAGGGGAGTGGTAGGGGCAGAGGGAGAGGGAGAAGCAGACTCCCCATAGAGCAGGGAGCCCAATGCAGGTCTCTATCCCAGGACCCCGGGATCATGACCTGAGCCAAAGGCAGATGCTTAACCGATTGAGCCATCCAGGCACCCCTCAACTTCAAATATATAAATAGTCTTCCCTTACTGCAAAACTATAGCAGAAAAAAAGACCAGTTAGTTGGACAAGGTAATTTGACTCTTCATTCCTGAGGATGGTCTGGTGACACTCAGATGGACACTTGGACATTTTGGATTGCCAGCATGCCAGAGAAGTACTCACACTTGAGTAAAGAAACGAGATGGGAAGGAGGAAGACGCCTGGAAGGCCGCCTGGCCCAGCAGAGCATTCACAAGCAAACAGATGCACATTTAACCATAGATTAAATCTTTAAAAAGGGTTAAGACAGACGCCTCCTTCCACTGGCCCACGGGCTATCCTATGTTGGCGATATTTTATCCTATGCCTCTTAACTCTTGACTTACCTTTTTATTTTTACCTGGAGAGTCAAATTCTCACTCAAAGTTGGGTACGTTGTAGTCGTTAAGGAAGTCTGCAACAGCATTTATCTGGCAATAAGCTGATGGTATGAAATTAGGTAGAGATTTGGCAGTTTCTAATTCTCATCAACACAGCCTGGTGCGTTTTCTGACCTGAACTGCTAACCTGTGTGTTTACAAAAACTGGTTTTAAAACCTAAGGCAGATGTCACCGAGTCTGTACCTGGTGTGCCTAGACACGGGCTTGGTTCCCCTTTCAGCTGAGACCACCATTTTCCATTGCAAACCTCTTCCAACTAAATACCCGAGCGCATGTTTTATCTGCCTTTTGGGCAGCCCAGCTCCTTTCTCTCTGGCAGCAGCACCCAGTCCCCCTCCACTGCTCCAGGCATCATCACGCTGCTGTATTAGACTGGCGTGGACGTCGACTCACACTGCAAAGGAAGTTGATGGTACTTAACAACCCAAGTACAAAGCGTTATCGTGCCAATATCGTTTTGTTTTGTTCCTAAGCCAAAACCCCAGTGTCATCATTCATTCTGACTGCTCTAATAGGTACTTTGCATTTATGTTGCTAGAAAAATAGTGACTTTAGATTATTCTTTCACATTGGCACTGTATACTGCTTTGCAAACTGTCTTTCCAAATGCTTGGATCTTTCTCCTCTTCCTCCCTTCAGCCACTATCCTGGTTCTCACTTATCTTCTCCTCAGCAGCACACCACGGCTTCCTAATTGGCCTACGTCCTGCCAGGCCAGGGCGTGCAGGCCACTGGTAGGCCACGGGAGCCTGTTTTGTTTGGACCACACAGTACTGGCTGGGGAGCTGCCTAAGCAATAAAGACAAAGTGTGGACTCAGAGCCATAATATTTCATGGTTTGCTCCCCAGAACCATTGGGGAGACAACAGGGGAAGGGGAAGACAGATTAATCCAGGGTACAGATGTGGCTGAGGGCTTATTCCATCACTGTTGACTCTGTTAGTGACAGTGAGGCAAAGATTTTGTTTTTTTTAATTTGACTTTTTTTTTTTTAAGATTTTATTTATCTGTTTAGGAGAGAGAGAGGGAGAGGGAGAAAGAAAGAATGTTCAGGGGGAAGCAGACTCCCTGCTGAGCAGGGAGCCCGATGCAGGACTCCATCCCAGGACCCTGAGATCTTGACCTGAGCTGAAGGCAGTCACTCAACTGACTGCACCACCCAGGCACTCCTTGGCTTTGGATTTTACTTATTAGTGCAAAAGGTGAATACTTCTATCTGAAAAATGAAAATTAACTGTATTTATAAGGTATTGAACTGAACAGCTGTATTTTTTCTCAACAAGACAAAAGAGAATTACAGATGAAGACAGAGCTTCTACTCTTTAAGATACATATGTCATGGAACGCACTATTTGAAATGCAGCAATGAAATTAAAGGGACCTGGAGCACCTGGGTGGTTCAGTGGTTGAGTGTCTGCCTTCAGCTCAGGGCATGATCCCAGGGTCCTGGGATCAAGTCCTGCATCCGGCTGTCCACAGGGAGCCTGCTTCTCCCTCTGCCTATGTCTCTGCCCCTCTCTCTGTGTCTCTCATGAATTAATAATAAAATCTTTTAAAAAAATAAACAAATAAAGGGACCTGGGATATACAGGCCCTCAGCAGCCCAGTGAGAGGACTAAAGCAAGTGTGATAGGGGTTAAGCAGACAAAGGGTTAAGAGTATTACTAAGAGAGGTGCTGGAGTGGTGGGTGAGGGATCCAGGCTGGCAGCAGATACACAGGCATCTGTGAAGGCTTGGGAGGCAGAAAGAGAGTGATCTGAAGGGCTGGAGGTCAGAGGGGATCCCAAGGCCCCATCATGACACGAAGAACATCCCTGGAAGGGAGAAAATCCCAGGTAGCAAGTCTGTTCCAGGAGGCTGACATCACAGTAGCTGAGACTTAGCAAATGACTTCACTAGACTCTGTTTCTAGTCTTAATCTTGCCTCTAAGATCACTTGGCCTAGAGGTCTGTTTCCCATTAGGACTGTATAGAACAAATATTATCATGCATGTCTTTGAGGGGGAAAAAAAAAAAAGAAAGAAGAGGAGCAGAGAAGACAGTTATCACAGGAGAGCAGCTGACCGGTCAGGGAGGTGAACAACAGGCCCTTGCTGGCCACATTTTGATCCATGGGGTTGACTAGAGACTTTCACTGCCACGTGCTATTCAGAGAAAGTCTGTTATGCCAAAAGCGAGCTCATTATTTTAAATTTCTCTTCAGTGCTGGGTAGATTATAAGCCTAACTGTTTGGTACTTTAATTATGATAAATGCCATAATTAACACTGAAAAAATTATAGGCCACAAAAATGGCAGTAGATTGTCTCTAGTATTTCTCTGCAAGTATGATAAAGTGAAGCAATTTTTTCCTGCTTTCAAGGATGTTTTTCTTCTTTTTATTATCCCACAGTCCTATAAGGTCTTGCTGTGTTTATTTGACCGATGAAACAATGAAGCTTTGAAACTTCTACACAAGAAACAGAAAGGACACCATAAAAGAAACACGTTATTATGGCCTTGAACATCTGTGCTGAAGGATACACAAGCTCAAAAATAGTTTTGCTTCAATTGGGACTAAGAGACAGGGTTGCCATCTGGGAACTAGAACAAAGATATGAAATTGGGCCCCTGCCCTGGCTCTTCCCCACGCAGACTGCTTAACCCTTTGAGCGCCAGGCTCCATTTAGGCTCCTGGATGCCATGTCCTTGTAAAAGCATGACCTTGTTCATTTTGCCTCAAGTGGAGAAGGGCAGGGTCAAGCTAGGCATGCTTTCACCTAAGTACGCTGCATCCTATAATTGTTAGGTTCCCTGTTATTAGTAAAGTGGATACTTTTTATTTACCTCACTGCTGTATTTGAAGAGGTAATCTCCTGTGAAATTATTCTAAGGTAATGAAACTTAAAATTATTTCTGCCCATTAACTTCCAACTAAGAAAAGGCATATATGTTGATGCACAGCTTCATATAGCTAGGTCTACACTGAAAAGGAAATCTGAATGTAGATTGTGTCTCTTTCTATCTCCTACTCTGGCAGAATTGATACTGCTGCTAATTTCTTTATAATTTTACAGTTGATATAATTTATGTTAAAGAATAAAACTCTGGGTGAAGCTGGAAGGAGTCTAGTTTTTTTGGAGACTTAGAACATGAAGCAGATTCAGGAATTCAACCAATGCTTTGTTTCCTCTTTTAAAATTATTAGAATCCTCATTTGGTACATGAAAAACCAGGGTCCCAGAAAAGTTAAATGACTAGTTTGAGAGTTAGTGCTACGACCAGGACTCAAAATCATGTCTTCTTCACAGTGAAGGTTACATGAGCTAAAGGGTGAGAAACATCAAGTGGATACTGGTCTCCATTCGTCCAGGGATGATAAAAGTGGGTGTTACGTGACAGTGTCCTTTCAGTGCCAATTAGTATTGGAAGTTAGAGAGAAGCTCTCCCAATTTTATTGTTCAGATCTTCATCTGTGTCCCTAGGCCCTAAAGTAATAGAAAACAGTTGTGATGAACTAAAATCTTATGGCACTGATGTAAAATCTTCAATTAGCCTCTTCCAACTTTGTGGCTTCCAGGAGTTTAGGAGAAAAAAAAAAAAAACTCAATCAAATGCTATTCCTCTGTAATTTTCTTTGGCATCACACAGAGCAAGCAAAATATAACAAATATTCTATTATTAATATAACTAACAATTAAATTCATTAAATGTATTTACATTAAACTGATTAAATTAAACTAATTAAACTAATAATTAAATCTGGAGAAAAGGGATCCCTGGGTGGCGCAGCAGTTTGGCGCCTGCCTTTGGCCCAGGGCGCGATCCTGGAGACCGGGGTTCGAATCCCACATCGGGCTCCCGGTGCATGGAGCCTGCTTCTCCCTCTCTCTCTGTCTCTGTGACTATCATAAATAAAAAAAAAAAAAAAATTAAAAAAAAAATAAATCTGGAGAAAAGGGTAGGAAACCTATTCCTCAAAGTGCCTACGTTTATTGTACCGGTTAAAAATACTGGGTTTAACTAGTCCCCTTGCTTCTTCCCTTGCTCCTCTGAAGTCTATTCTGAACAGCAGCCAGACACACTTTTTAAAAGTTAAGTCAGGCGATGTCATTCCTATAGCCAGACCAGGGTCCTTACAGTGGCTTCCCAGCTCTTACAGTGGTCTACACCCTCACCCCAAGTCCATCCCCACCCCCACTGGATTCCAGCTCAGCTAAGCGTGTTGCTGGCTCTGTCCCAACATGCTGTGTCCAACTCACTCCCTTCCCTCCTCCAGGGCCCTGCCCTAGGATCACTTTATTGAGGTCTTCCCTGACCACTTTATTTTAAATAATACCCCAGCTCTGGAGCATTCGAATGCCAACTCCTTGAGGACTGAGAATTTCATCCGTGTATTTGGCTGTGGGCCAGCACCCACATCAGTGCTCAGAGAAGGCCTTCAATATATTTGTCAGTCAACCGTGTGGACAGACTGACCCACAGGTAAATGACAACATCACAGAGGTGTCTTTACGATCATTCCACTGTGTCAAGATGAGCATCAGGCACTCAGAAAGTCCACCCTGGCATATCTCCTGAATTACACCAATTACACATCAGCTTAATACCAAAAAGGAATTTTTTTCATTTTAAAGAAAAGCATGCCTCCTGTGACCACTATAAAGCTTTCTAGACATGATTAATTTTCAATGACAGTTTTAAGTTTGATACTGAAGATTTTGCTCCTTTCAAGACAAAATTCAACATTTCATACTGTAGCTCTTGGGTCTCATGACAGAAAATGAGCGTGTTCAGAAAAGACTATATATATATATGCATACATTTTTTAAAATGTGAGAGAATGAAAAAATGCTCAAACCACATCTTCATGACAGCTAGTAAGTAAGATAAAGTGAACCCTTCTGAGGTTACTCCAAAGTCATCACTTAAACAGGACTTTTCTTCTTAGAGAAATGACAGCAGTGTTTTACATCTTTATTGGGGAGATGATTACACAGGTGTACAGATCCATCAAAACTCACTGAATTATGCACACCTTCTTGTATGATATTTGTATATCTATAAATTAAAAAAAATATTTTGCAGCAGTTAAAAAAAGCCTAACCTCCCTTTAATTATAATTGTAATTATAATAGTGTCAGGAAAAGATATTTTTTGGATATTTAAGAAAATCGCTAAATGATTCATAATATAGACAAAATTTTCATGAATACTTAATATCTCTGAGATGATCAAAATAATTTTAAAAAGCAGTTAAAATAATGTTTTAAATCCCCAAAGTCAGATATTATCCTTAAAAACCTAATTCCTGGGGCCCTGGGTGGCTCAGTGGTTGAGCACCTCTACCTTTGGCTCAGGTCGTGATCCTGAGGTCCTGGGATGGAGTCCCGCATGGATCTCCTCGCAGGGAGCCTGCTTCTCCCTCTGCCTGTGTCTCTGCTTCTCTCTGTGTGTCTCTCATGAATAAATAAATAAAATCTTTTAAAAATACCTAACTCCAAAAAAAATAATAATAAAATAAAATAAATAAAAAAATAAAAATACCTAATTCCTGTTTAACATAGGACTTCAAGCTTTCAATTTTTATTTTTTACCACCTTTGCTAACTTTTATGTTCTTTTTACACTATTTCTTCAAGTAGGAGGACTCAATTACATTTCATTTATAGTTTCAAATTTTTTCCTTAATCTTTAAATTATTTTAAAACTCTTTTATAGGAATAAGAGAGCTCCTCCCGAGTTCACTTGGAGAGGTGAGTATTGAACTTGGCATGTCTGCGCTGCCAGGCCGACCTGGGTTCGAATCCTGTCTCCTCTTTTCTGTGCTGCCTGACTGTGACATGAAGGCACAGTAGAGAATTACTGCAAGCTCAGACTGAGAAATGCAGATGAAATGTCTGGTCCTGTGCAGAATTCAAGATTTGCTGTTTTAAACTCTCTTGGTGCTCTCTTCCTCCTCCTCAAAATTATGTGCCTTAAATTAAATCCCCTCCCTTAAGTAGTTGATGTGGGAAGTGGCCAGGCATTCACCCTTGTTTAAAAGCAAAAAGATCTCAATCCATTGGCAAAGGTGACATATTCCAGTCCCTTTGGAATGTGAGCCCACAGGGGACCAAATGCTGGTCTCCTGGCACAATGTGAGCCCTCATATAGTACCTCGTGAGAATAAATGTCCTGCAGTGGGAAGGGGAGGTTTGGCAGAAACTGTGAGAACGCTTTCTCCACATTTATGTATGTGCTACGCGTTCAATGGACACGCACGCTAATCACTGTTCCATTTGCAAAAGTCCATACCTTAGTGAAACAGGCCTGTTGGATTTTAGATTTTTTAAACAAACTGTACTTAATCTAGCATTCATTTAATTTAGTGATGGCCTTTAACAAACCACAGCCTGTTTCTCCATGAGTAAATATTTACGCCGGCGCACTGACTTTCAACATTTCAAAGAGACTTAAAATAAAGGGCAGAGAAGTCAGATTTATAGCTGACGGGGTAATCATCAACAGCTACCGTGGGCCACTGCCGTGCCTCGGGCTCAGGACACTCCTGCCTCCCTGACGTCACAGGCAAACAACTTCTCCAAAGCATCTCCACCTTCAAGGGACAGGGTCACCTGACTCGGTCAAGGCATCCAAACTTTCCTTTTCTTTCACTTGAAACAAAGTTAACAGCTTACATATATTTATCAATACCATATTGGGACAAAAGGATGAAGGTAGAGCACATGAGTTTAAGGAAGATTTTTTTTTTAGGAAGTTCTGGTTTCTAGAACTTGAGCGAAACCAGGGCTAAGACAAATATTTGAAATAGCTACATAATCATACGAAGTGGTAGCATTTATAGCACACTTTTCCTCTGAAGAGGTCAACACATTTAAACTGCCCAGCTCTTTTTCCCACATCCTTGGAAAAGGAGGTGTTTGCCATGACACATTTTTAACCTCTTTGTACATAACCATTGTTCACCTCTCGGTAGGCTTATTAAGCTGAAAAAAGATTAATCGTTTTCCATAGAAACCAGTCTAAAACAATTACAATGGTTTTCCATTTTCTAAAAAATTAGGTTTCAACAAACATCATTGGACTGTCTCCCCACCCCTTTCTTGGGGTCCAGAAAGAATAATGAGAACGATGAGTCCCGGGCCCCGTGCTATTCCAGACACAACCTCAGGGCTCAGTCACTGGAGCATGGGTCTCTCCCCTACACTAACTGGCACAAAATCCCAGTGGCTTTGGAGTTCCTGGGGCTGCTCTATGTGTGTTGGGGCTCCCCCCCCCCCGCTGGCTGCAGGCTGCCCTTTTGCTTCCTGCCTTCTCCATCTCTGCCGCTGCCTCCTTCCTCCATCCTTCCCTCCGCTGTGGCTCCTTCGCTTGGCATAGCAGTGCCTGTGACCAAACATAAACGGATTCGGCGGGACAGCTGCAAAGCTGTTCCCCTCGGCAGAGAGCGATCGGGCTGCGGTTCTACAGGGACACCCGCTGCTACCTGCCTCCTCCGTTTCCGCAGAAGCAACCTTTAACCACTATTTTAGATCGTCTTCCAATAAGATAATGAGATCGCATCATATTGACAAGAAGAAAGGGAGAGCAGCGTAGGTTGGTCTCATTGCTTCCTGTCCCCTACCCTGTAAGTTCTGTTCCACGGGAAAGAGCTAAACTTGTAAGGCTCCTCTGCAAGAAGCTCCCCTTCTCTGCTGCATTAGCGACTTAATCAGGGCACGTGGTGGCACTACTGTCTGTTTCTGCAACAATCCCCAAAGCCAGGTTCCATCCACCTAACACACGACAAGTGTCCCCCCTAGCCTGACACTGAGGAGTCTCGGCCCGAGGACCACAGACTACTTGAAAACCCTCAGTCAAGGGCACCCTTCATTAGCACATCGTGGCTTTGTGGTCCAACCTGCAGAGGATCCCAGGGGTACCCTGAGAAGTCCGGCCACTAAGTATTAGCTCACTCATCATCACAAGAGCAGAAACAATATACACCCAGAGATGGAATAAAAATCACATCATGTTTCCAAAGCAAATGCCAAATTCTCCTGGATTATATGCTTCCCTTCTGCATCCCCTCACATGGCCATTTCCTCTGATAAGACTCAGTAAGTGTGTAAAGTGCCTCACAATGCAGGCTACTGGGTGCTGCGTGAATGCCAGGAACTGGGTTTTGAATCTCACCAGTCACTAAAACATTCAGGCAAAAGCTGAAATCCACTTGTAATTTGCCAAAGGCAAGGTCTCTCCCTCTGCCTCCTCTTCCTCCTCTTTTAGAGAAAACCTGAAGACTCATATTGGTACCGATTTCAAAAGACTCCCAATGCATTTCCTTCTAAATTTGTTGTATTTTCTTTAAAAGAGGTGTTTACCAGGCACCCTTACTTTGATATAACCTCGCAAAAACTGCACATTGAGTATTGATACCTTTGGACACATAAACTGTGAGCACCCATTCACTGGGGTATAGACAGTGATACAAACAACAACAACGTGTGTAACAGAGCAGCCTTCAAACCCAACTGTAGCCCTAATACCGACGTGCTACTTTAATCCGTAATATCATTAAAATGAATGCTTCAATAGTGTATGAAAAAAAAACTATACCTCAGGTAGAAAAGGACACAAAGTGGCATGTACAGCATAGTTACATCCATTGTTCATAAATCAGTGGTAGAGATGGAAAACGGATGAAAGAAAACCACTAAGTTCTAATGTGGGCAATGCTTAGCTTATTGGTAGTGTCCCTTTCTTTGTTTCTACTAAACTTTAAAAATTATCTTTAATGAGGGATCCCTGGGTGGCGCAGCGGTTTAGCGCCTGCCTTTGGCCCAGGGCGCGATCCTGGAGACCCGGGATCGAATCCCACGTCAGGCTCCCGGTGCATGGAGCCTGCTTCTCCCTCTGCCTGTGTCTCTGCCTCTCTCTCTCTCACTGTGTGCCTATCATAAATAAATAAAAATTAAAAAAAAAATTATCTTTAATGAGCAAATATTTCAGTTAACAGTTTATTTTGATGTTACTTTATCTGTTACTTAGAAGGCATTTTAAGTTTCCTTTGGAAAATAATCTTTTTTTTTAATGTCATTTATCACTTATTAGTACAGAGACCTGCTGTTCTTTGAGACCATTAAGCCATGTCAAATTCCTAAATAGTTCCAGTCCCACACAGCTCCTGCTTTTGTCTTTCCCCCACACAGAGACTTATCTGGTCACTTATCTCTTCAGAATCACATGGCTTGTTTTACAAAGCCCCCAAGAACAAAGCAAACATCTAGGTTAAACACACTTAAATAAAGCTATACTCGGATGAAAAACCGCTTTGAATTTTTTTCAAAACCATTTGTTCCAACCACAGTATTTGTTCCAAATTAAGTAAACATTGCTAAAAGAAATCATACAAAATCTGCATTTCTTATCTGGCCTGGGGCAGGATATAGTTCTTCTAAAATTTCTTGTGGATTTTTCTTGATTTCCCCTTAATGTTCTAAATGGGTGCACATTTTGAGGAAGTGAAGATCAGGTGATGAGGAACAGAGCCCAGAGCAGGGATTTTTATGTAAAGGTGCCTTTTATTGATCTGCAATTTACAATGATATCATTCATCAACTCTGTGCTCCAGGCCCAACCAGCCATTCTCCCAAATTAATGCTATTGGTGACCTGACAAAGAGGTTATGAGTGGACTAATCAATTACAGTCACACATCCATCCTTATTTTGAGGGGAGGGAAGCTTCAAGCTCATGCTGGTTGGGCATGTGGCCTGAGGCCTTAGGTCGTGGGATGGGGAGGAAAGATACCAGCCTAATAGGGTTTCTTCAGCCTGGTACTCTAGCCATTCAAGTAATCAAACACAAAAATTCCACTGCAGCCACTTTCTGGGGAGCCCTTTCATTGGTGGGGGTGAAGGACAGCAAGACAAAGATCAAAGCCGGCTGCATCATGAGATCCTGCCCATGTGGGACAAGTCCCAAGCTCCATAACCTCTAAAGAGCATACCTGGGTGGGGGTAGGACTGCAGGAGATGCAGGGTAGATGCAGTCACCATTTAGAAGAAAGCAGGCCAGCAGGCAGGTAGCCATTACTAGGCTAACTCTGGGGATGATAGGTTTCTGGTTACGATTTCATTTAGTTCTACTCAAAATCTGCATGAGATAATATTCCACGCTCACGGATTGGAAGAATTAACATTGTTAAAGTGTCTATACTACCCAAAGCAATGTATAGATTCAATGCAATCCCTATCAAAGTTCTAATGGCTTTTTTTTCCCCACAGAAATGGATCAAACTTTCCTACAATTTGTATGGAACCACAACAGCCCCTGAATGGCCAAAGAAACCTTGAGAAAAGAAAAAGAAAGATGGAGGTATCATGCTTCCTAATTTCAAACTATATTGCAAAACCCTAGAAATTAAAACAGTATGGTGTTGGCATAAAAACAGACACATAGATCAATGGAACAGAACAGAGAGCCCAGAAATAAACCCACATATAGAGGGTCAACTAATTTATGACAAAGGAGCCAAAAATATACAATGAGAAAAAGACAGTCTCTTCAATAAATGGTGTTGGGAAAACTAGAAAGACACATGCAGAAGAATGAAACTGGGTTACTTTCTTATACCACACACAAAAGCTAACTCAAAATGGATTAAAGGCTTGAATGTAAGACCTGAAACCATAAAACTCAGAAAAAAATAGGTGGTAAATGCCTTGACATTGGTTCTTGGTGATGGTTTTTTTGGATCTGACACCAGAAGCAATGGCGACAAAAGCAAAAATAAAAAGGTAGGACTACATCAAACTTAAAAGCTTCTGCAGAGCAAAGGAAATCATCAACAAAGTGAAGAAGCAACCTACTGAATGAGAGAAGATATTTATAAATCAGACATCTGATAAGAGGTTAATATCCAAAATATATAAAAACTCATACAACTCAATAGCAAAAAGAAATCTGATTAAAAAATAGGCAGAGGGTCTGAATAGACATTTTTCCAAAGAAGACATACAGATGGCCAACAGGCACATGAAAAGATGCTCAATATCACTGATCATCAGGGAAATGCAAATCAAAACCACCATAAGCTATCACTTCACGCCTATTGGGATGGCTCCTATCAACAAGATAAGATAATAACAAATGCTAGTGAGGATGTGGAGAAAAGGGAACCCTTGTGCACTGCTGGTGGGAATGTAAATTGGTACAGCCATTATGGAAAACAATATGGAGATTCCTAAAAAAAAAAAAAAGACTACCATACAGCTCAGCAATTCCACTTCTGCAATTTTCGAAGAAAATGAAAGCATTAACTCAAAAAGATATCTGCATCCCATGTTCATTGCAGCATTATTTAGGATAGCCATGAATAACTCCGTCCATCGATGGATGACTAGATATAGGAAATGTGATATGTGGTCCCTTGGAGAGTTGACAGAAATGTGGGAAGGTTTCAGTTCTCATGTCATTACTTTGGCTTATTTCAGGTATTGTATAAATACAAGATAATTTATTTACATCCATTTAAAATTATTCTTGTGTTATTAAGACAGGCAATATTATCAAGGCTTGTTTGTAGCTTGCTATAAGCTGCACATTTAGGGCTCAATCTATATCTGTTTTGGGGCAGCCTCAGAGGTGGCCTGAGTCATCCCTACAGCCTAAGTACCTACAGACGTCATTTGAGGAGCAAATGGTGCTTTGCTATGACCACAAACTTCATCTGTACACCTTCCTGGTGCTACCAGGAAACCCACTATCTTCTCAAATCAACTTCCCTCCCCCACTGTGTAATGAGACTCTCAAACACCTGTGCTTTTGCAGCCTCTGAGTTCCTTGGCTCATGCCTCACTGGGCAGAACACAATGCTTCTGACTTCACACACACAGAAGCCAAATCCACGAGCCCCTCACCCCCTGCCACGGAATGCAGAGGTCCATGTTCATTGCCCCACTCCCCACCTTCGCTGGTTACCGCAGGGAGCACTTGCTCCTTCCAGAGAAGGCCAACCCAACAAACGAGCTTCTAGATCCTTTTCCAGCAAACCTTCCATGACTGATCATTCTACTGTTCTCTCATATAAAATAGTCAACCTCTCTCAACTGGACCATCTCCCTCAACCTGCAAATAAGCATATGTGTCTCTCACCTCAGAAACGAAATAAAACAAAATGAAATCCTTCCGTTGCCTGCATATTCCCATGTTACCTTCACAGGTAAACTTCTAGACAGTTGTTCATAATCATCTCTATTCCTCCCCTTACGTTAGCTTGTCCTTTCATTATCATCTGGCTTCATTTCCATTACTCAGTGAGGTGGTGCTTGTCAGTGTCATGACTTCCAAGATGTTAAGTACAAAGGACATTTCCAGTGTCAACTGACTTGACTTGCACAAGAGAGGATGTTCTACATGCGCTCCTGGCTTCCTCCGACTTCCCTGGTCCTCTGTTTAGTCACCTTTTCTGGTTCATCTTCGTCCAACTGATCCTTTAGATCATAGCTCAAAAGTCACAGTTCTGGAAAATCTTCCGTAATGTTCCTACATCATGATCCATTATACATTCTTAGAGCACTGCAGATCCCTTCAGGGACAGGACTGGCCAACCACACTTTTGCATCTATGTGGGTAGTATCTAAATACTGTTAAATTTGGAGTGCTTATCTGACAACTCCCCTACTATACCATAAGCTCACGAAGAAAAGAATCGGGATCTATTTGTCCATCACTCTGCGCTTGGACCCCAGAAGGCACCCAAAGATTTGTTCAACAGTTAAATCAAACAGACTCGGGTCTTATAGGACAGTGGTATTTTCCTTGGCCAATGAGATTCTCTCCCTGAAAAGCATGACTGAGGAAGTATGGACCAACTTCTTGGAAGCACGAAAGGAAAGGAGGAGATGTAAACAGAACTCTGCAGACTGAGGAAGCATCAGTGGTGCTGACCAGAGCCAGGGCAGGACTCGGAGCCTCCTGTTGTGGGGGGCTACAGCCCCCCGACTCCAGGGCTGCCCTTGGTTCCAAGGAAGGACTGCGCCCAGGTTGAGTGAAGTTCCAGTCTCTCACTACTATGTATATCCTTAAAACAAACCCCATTACTTGAGCCAGCTTGAGTGGCATCACTTTCTTACAGCTGAGTCTAAATAAAATAGGAACCCCTCAGCAGGGAAAAATTACTAGAGAAGTAGTTCTTTGTGGATGAGTTGAAATACTCTGAGTAGAAGAAATGAAAACATAAGGCGCCTTACATAATTCCCCCAAAAGATTTCAAGATCTCTTTTGAGGAGATTAGTTGTGCCCTGGACATATTCCCAAGAACTGTGCCAAAGGCAGCAAACTCTCCTCTACAGAGATAAGGATTAACACTCACTAAAGATCCCAGACTGTTGTTTCATGATTTGAAAGGCTATTACCTTGCATGCTGCATTTCTGACTTACAGAAATTATTTGTTTTTCTTTGCTTTCTAAAGAATTTCATATATGGTGGGATATATCTATACATAATAAATTAAATTAGTTAATTTTCTTTTCAAACTGTAACTTACTCAGGGCTCTACAAGACATTGGAAGTTAAATGTGAAAACTATGTTTAAAGTCTAATTTATGATGTCCGAGCTTAGCCAGATCCCTAAAGGCAAAAAATTCCAATGCCTCAGACTTATGACCAGATCATATTAAATTTAAACTGAATAAATTAAAGAGAAAAAAAAAATCCTAGTACTTTCCAACTCTAAACTGGGCAATAGCAGTTACTTTACTAAATCACTTAATGGTAGTTTGGGATGAAGGGCATGATCTTGATTTGCCTTCTGGACAAAATGATGGCAAGCCCAGGTCACTGCCCCATTTTAATTGGCAAGAGGACATGTCCTTTTACAGGCTGTGTAGCATAAAGATCTCCTCTAGGTTAGATTTTTAGAATTTTTGTTTAAATGACGAATATTAAAGCAAACAAAAAGTCAAATGTAGTAGATTACATCAACCAACAGAGGACAGATTAGATACTTCGGTTTTTCTCAGGGAGACAATAGAGTGTGGTGACAAAGGCAGAATGTTCGGCGTTAGACAGACCTGGGTCTGAATGGTGTCTTCGCCATTCCCCAGGCAACAATGGAAAGGTATGAACCTTTCTGGACCTGGTGTCCTCATTGACAAATGTAGGCTGATGATGGGACAGAAAACTAAGCAAACAGTATTTTTACCTCCTAGGACTGATAAGTAACATTTGATACTGCATTTGTTAAATACAATGAATTAGGGGTGCCTGGGTGGCTCAGTGGTTGAGCAACTACCTTCTGCTCAGGACGTAATCCCAGGGTCCTGGGATCAAGTCCCACATTGGGCTCCCAGCAGGAGTCTGCTTCCCTGCTTCTCCCTTTGCCTGTGTCTCTGCCTCTCTCTCTCTCTCTGTCTCTCATAAATAAATAAATAAATACATACATACATACAATTATTTGGCAAATATTTGTATATTATAAAAAAGAGTCACCACATATTTTTGTAAAACTTAGGAAGAATCCTTTTTTCTTTTTTTTTTTTTTGGCCTTTCTACCATACTATATCAAATGAAGAATAAGAAATAATGTATTTTGGTAAAGGAAAGAATAATACGGACAGCAAATTCCGGGACATTCTTGGAAACACAAGTACTGTGTGGTCTTATCAATAATGCAATGACTTTCAGTTAGTTCAAAGAGGGCTCCTGTCACAGAAAGAATCAAGAGGACCTCAGAGTATTACCCATGCTCCCCAGAAAGGCATAAGCAACCCATGCATGGGATGGAGCACCTTCCCCCACCCCCCTACCCAGGCTTCGCTGGTGCTTCTGTACGATCATCCTGCTTAGCAAAGACAAGTCCTGAGCACCCTGGGGGAGCCCACCTGCTGCCTTCTTTCCTGACCCATCACCTGTAAACTTCCACTGGCCACATGTGTATTTAGGACTAAGAAAAGTGAGGATCCACTCTCCTTCCTGTTCAAAATCAACACAAATCGCTAGCCCTGTCACAAATACCTTTTATATTGAAGGAAACAATACAATCAAGAAGATTACTGTTAATACAGAGAAGAAAAGGCAAAATTTCTCATTTAGCTGTACTCCCACCATGCAATGGCTTTTCTCTTCCTATTTATGTGTTAAAGGAGAAAAACGAAGGAGTGAATGAAATGAGCCAATATTTAATTTAAATACATTAATTAGGGCAGGTGATTCATGGTGACGAAAGTCTCTGGAAAGGTAGGGAAGCCACCATAGGACAGTACTGGGGCCTAAAAGATGGGAAAACATCGAAATTCATGAGCCCGAGGCAAAGACAGTATGCCTTAGGATTGGATCACCTACTTAATTGTAGTTAGAAACCTAGAACCCAAGATAGAAGTTTGAATGAAACAAGCAGCAGCAAAATGTCTGTATCTTGCTCTCAGATTCAAATCAAGGGACACAGTTTGCTGACTGAGGCACACAACAAAAGGGCTTTATATCCTGCTGGAAGCTTGACAAAAGAATGCACACTCTAAGCCCCACAGTGGAGAGAGATTTTGCCCCATTTGCTAACTGCAGGAAAGTTTCTTAAAAAGGCCTACAGGGCAGCCCCTGTGGCCCAGTGGTTTGGCGCCGCCTTCCTCCCGGGGTGTGATCCTGGAGCCCTGGGATGGAGTCCCACATTGGGCTCCCTGCACCTGCTTCTCCCTCTGCCTGTGTCTCTGCCTCTCTCTCTCTCTCTCTCTCTCTGTGTGTCTGTCATGAATAAACAAAATCTTTAAAAAAAAATAAAAAAAGGCCGAGAGCCCTTCTGCTGTGCTTGTATGGAGTTGACTCACAGTGTGGCTCGTAAGGAGGAGGAGGATCTCCACAAGGTACACACTCCATGTCTTGAAAACCGACAAGTTTTGTCTTCCTATAAAACCTAGAGGAGAAAAGAAAAGAATCCTCATCAGCTCTTTCTTCTGAGCTCAGAGTTGCAGCAAAGAGATTCACGATGTTTAGAAATTATCAGTCATCTCCATTATCAGTTTTACTTTTTTCAAAAAAAGCAACAAAAAGGCTTACATACAACACTCTCTCAGACAGACACACCCTTATTTTTTTTTTAAAGATTTTATTCATTCATTCATGAGAGACACAGAGAGAGAGAGAGAGGCAGAGACACAGGCAGAGGGAGAAGCAGGCTCCATGCAGGAAGCCCGATGTGGGACTCCATCCTGGGACTCCAGGATCACGCCCTGGGCAGAAGGCAGGCTCTTAACTGCTGAGCCACCCAGGAATCCCCACAAACACACCCTTAGATGCAGTGACCATTTAAGAAATATCAATTCCACTAAACATAACTTTGTAAATTCTTCTCAGCCCCACTATACTGAGGTGCTGGTGCTAGTGAGGGATTAGGAAATCAGTGGTCTTTGGCATTTCTATGTAGTTTAAATGACAAAATTCCTTGTAAATCAAGTGCCAGTTTTTAAACACTTGAAATTCAGAGACCAAAAAAAGCCAAGCAAACTATAAAAGCAATGGAAAAAAATCGGGAGATACTTATACAGCCTTCATATAAGGATAACCTTTCTAGGCATGACAAGAAACCCAGGAGCCAGAATGAAAGAGATTGACAGCTTTTACCACACCCCTAGACACCCATACCTCCCCCATACACACCCATGCACACCCATACATACACACATGCATACACACAGACCCATACATACACATACACAAAATATTAAAGACATCCAAAGAGCAAAAAATAAATAAAGCATCATCAACATAGTCAACAGGCAAAAGAAAACTGAAAAATGGTTCTAATCATAGTATTATCTGATTCCAGTCTGTAATAGAAACCTAAAAAACCATACTGGTAAAGGTGAATATTGCAGTTGAAAGATAGGCAAAGAACATTATTAATTCCCAAAAGAAGAATATTTCAGAATTTTAAAACTTAAAACTAGAAACACGATGTGATTAAATTTTTAAAAATTTAACATTGAAATGTTTAACTTCATTAAATTAATCAAGTAAATGCAAGTTGCAATGACAATATTCCATTTTTACTTAGAAAACTTGGAAAGTGTTGGTGTGAGTATTGACAAAATAAGCACATGCCTATGTACCAGTGGCATTATAAATTGCTACTTGTAGAAGGGCAATGTAGCAATATGCCATCAGAACTCAGTAAAATAGTTTATATATCCTTTAATCAGTAATTTCATTTTTTTGAAATTTATCCTAAAGAAACAATCAAGTGAGTGAAGCTGTATGTATAACAATGCCATCATAGTATTGTGTATAGAAGAAAAAAACCCAGTTAGGCACAATTTCAGTATACAACAGTAGATATGACTAACCATGGTAGTCCCAAGGCAATGGAATACAAAGTGGCCTTTAAAGAAACAATGATGTAGATCTCCTATACATTTTTTTCTAACTCAGAATATCAATAAGTTAAAAAAGGAAAGGTGAATAATATAATTCCGTTTTGTACAAGCACATACTTTGTTATATATCCTTTTAGATTTTTTACCAAAGCAGCTAATATAACTTACATACATAAATTTGTATTGAGAAAAATTTGTAAGATATTATATACCTAACTTAACAGTGATTATTTCTAAATATATTTGAAAATACATCTTTCTATGACAAAATAATGATATGGAGAATAAACCAAGTCTATAGAGGGCAAGATAGATGCAATTATTTTGTGAAATTGGATATTGTGGTAGCAAATCTGTATGATTTATGGTTGAAGCAAAATTTGCATTTAAAATTAGGTAAATTATTTGAAATGCCCAGATACATTCTGTATTTGCTTAGTCTTCATTTTTCACACTTCCTGATACTGAAACATATCACAAAGCTATAAAATCAATATAGTGTGCAGTATCAATAAAGTGTACAGCATACAAAACAGTATAATAATCAGTGATAGCTATAATAATCAATACTGGCATAAAGAGAGACATGGAGAACAATGGAATGAAATAGAGAGCCCAAAAATAAACTCTCACATATATGGTCAAATGATCTTCAACAAGAGTACCAAGACCACTTACTGGGGATGGGACAGTCTCCTTAAAAAATGGTCCTGTGAACACTGGATATCCACATGCAAAAGAATGAAGTTGGAACCTTATCTAACACCATACAAAAAAGCTAACTCAAAATGAATTAAAGACCTAAACATAAGACCCAAAAACTATAAAATTTCTAAAAGAAAATGCGAAAAACTTCATGATGTTGAATTTGGCAATGATTTCTTGGATATGACAATAAAAGGCAATCTAAAGGCATATGTGAAACACACAACAAAAGGAAAAATAGACACATTGGACTACATGAAACTTAAAAATTTTATGCAGTAAGGATAAAACCAATATATACTTATCCCTAAACTCATCAAGTAAATATGTACAGCTTTTGACATGTCAATTATACCTCAATAAAGTAGTTAAAACAAGTTAAGTCACATCAAAAAAGTATTAACTGATAATAAAATAATAATTTTTTTCAGGATTTTAAAAGCAGGATACAATCAACAGAGTGAAAAACTTATGGTAGGGGAGAAAATATTTGCAAACCATATATCTGACAAGGAGTTAATATCTAGAATATATAAAGAATACCTATAACTCAACAACAAAAATCAAATAACCTGATTAGAAAATGGACAAAGGACTTGAATAGATATTTTTCCAAAGATGATATATAAACGGCCAATAAGCACATGAAAAGATGCCTGACAGTCAACCTCACTCATCATCAGGAAAATGCAAATGAAAACCACAATGAAGTATCACCTTATGCCCATTAGGATGGCTACTAAAAACCAAACCAAAACAACACAATTGGAAAATAATATGTGTTGGGGAGGATATGAAGAGAAATTGGAACCACTGTAAAATGATGCAGTTGCTGGGGACAACAGCAGTTCCTCAAAAAATTAAAAATGCAACTACTATATGATCCAGCAATTCTACTCCTGGGCTGTATCCAAAAGAAGTGAAGGCAGGGCGTGGAAGGGATATTTGCACATCCATATTCCTAGCAGCACTATTCACAATAGCCAGAAAGTGAATGCAGCACAAAGGTACTTGGAAAAATATCCTGTCACACCCTACAGCATGGATGAACCTTGAGGATGTGTTAAATGAAACAAACCAGTAACAAAAGGCAAATATTACATGGTTCCATTTGTATTAGGCATGTAATCAAATTCATATAAACAGAAAGTAGAATGGTGGTTACCAGGGGCTGAGGGGAGGAGGAAAAGGTGAGTTATTGTTCAATGGATATAGAATTTCAGTTTGGGAAGATGAAAATGTTCTGGAGAGCCACTTACAGCATTGTGAATGTACTTAACACTCCTGAACTGTATACTTAAAAATAGTTAAGATGGTAAATTTTATGTTATGTGTTTTTTACAACAAAAACACATAAAAAATTTTAACATGAGGTAAGAAAGAACCATAAGGCTATATGAGAGCTTTCTTATTAAAGATAGATTTTTATTAAACATTATAATATATGCAAACTAATACTATTTATCCCTTCAGCCAGAAAATTTGACAAATATAAGTAACTGAACATTGACACAGTCTCAAATCATTTTATACATACCCATTCTACGTAAATAAATATTCAGAACAAGTGAAATAAAAATGTAATATCCAACATTTTCTGTATCAACAATTGACAGAGAAATACATACTCTTTGGGAAACAAACACAGACATTTAACATTCTTAAAATAAGGAAATCTAGTGGCAAGTTTTGAGGTCTGAGCTTTCCCTGACAATTGAATGAAATATATTTCCCAAAAATATATTGATTAAAATATGGGTTTGAGCCATCATTGGAAATGAGGCTAGAAGGTGAGCAAATTACATCACGTTTAGAATAACACTAGATACGAGTATAAACAGCTTGAAATACTAACTAGAACTGAGGTTGAGTGTGCACAGCGATTCATGAGGCTCCCGTGTGTGTAAACACTGCTCACTAGGAGAAATGATGCTTGGATGTTACTCTGAGAGCAGCTATCCACAGCTCTGCACAGAGATTTGACAAAAAGCATTCAGAATCTGCTCTGCCAGCTTCTTTATGCCAATGGCTGGATTGCAGAATCTAAGGTTTGTTTCTTTTTTTTTTTTTGACTGAATTTTTAATTTTTAAATTTTAATTAATTTAATCTAATTTTTTCAGGAGATTATTTATTTATTTATTTATTTATTTATTTATTTATTTATTTATGATAGTCACAGAGAGAGAGAGAGAGGCAGAGACACAGGCAGAGGGAGAAGCAGGCTCCATGCACCGGGAGCCCGACGTGGGATTCGATCCCGGGTCTCCAGGATCGCGCCCTGGGCCAAAGGCAGGCGCCAAACTGCTGCGCCACCCAGGGATCCCCAGGAGATAATTTTTAACAAAATTTTCCATTTTATCCTCCAATTTGAAGGTGAAGATGCAGAAACTAGAGTTTTAACATGTAATTGAAAATATTCAGTGAATAAATACATGTAAGAATTTTAAAAAATTATTTTACATTCTTTTGCTTAGACTGTCATGGTTTGGGGCCACAGAAACATTTGCAACTCTGCTTTTTGCCCAAATGAGAAAGGATACAAATTTTAAGAAAATAAAATAAAAGGGACCCAGGACATACACAGGTGTCTGGCTAAACTGGCTTCTATAGTCAAACTTCAGATTTTACTCTGGGCGTTCAGATAGCTAATGCAATAAAGACAAAAGGAAACCATACTGGCTTTTATCTAATCATGGTTTGGTGAAAGGCAGCATATAAATACATCTTTTAGATTCTAATTTTTCTCCAACACTGAAATTGGAGAGGAATTTTTAATTGGACTGGATCCAAATAACACCAGTTTGCCTAATGGACACCATGTTTGAAAAGTGCTATTTTAAGAAAGCCTGGTTGTAGACCATCAACTCTTCATTCACTGAGAGCACTGCTGCAGGGAGACGACACACCATAGTCCAACTCTGGTTTTATAATGATCTCGCTTAATGCAGTCTGGAAGGCAGTGACTGTGTCCTGTGTCTTATGGTCAAGCCATGGTTAAATTTTCTGCAGTGCATGTTAGATACTGGGCATGCTCTTCCCTCCCATATTCTTATTTGTACCAGTTTCGTATTGATGGACAGCCTACTATTTATGTTCCTCAGCAATCCACAGCAATGGCCCCTTGTTGAAACTGAACAAATACTAAGGAAGAGATGAACCACTAGGGTCAAAGCCAAGCTCAGTGTAGTGGTTCATGGAGTGAACTCTGAGAATGGGCAAAGGAGGACCAAGCACCAAGATGAGAAAGCTCACCAAGGCAATGCCAGCAACTTTCCGGAGCCAGGAGGCTGATGGGGTGTGCGGGTGCAGTGAGGGTAGAGCACGGAAGGGCAGTGGCAGCCCCCTGGTTAGTCACCGGTCACAGAGGCTCCAGGGGACTCTCCCTGTGAAACCAGACACAGGGTTAGGTATGGGGGCTCAGCAGTGAAATGACAAGCTAGGCGACCTTGAGTGAGTCATTTATCCCCTCCAAGGATCAACTGCTTCCTTTGTAAAGGGTATTTGGTATTACTCCCTGGTTTATGGAATGGTTTTGATGATTAAATAAACTGCTCAGCACATAGTAAATGCTGAATACATGTTAACTATCATGGTTACTAGGAACAGCAAAGAACCATCAGGGGCCAGGTTAATTCTTTCAGGCCAGGCCCCAGGTCCCCTTAGCAGAGAAAGAGTGGGAACATGGGAGCCAGAAGGGGAGGTTGGAGGCCCATTGTAAACAAGACAAAATAGAACAAGTCATGTGAAGCTTCCACTGGTTTCCAGTAACATTAATTGGTGACGAGGTCAAATATGTATTTAGTGCTTACTATGGATTAGGCGCTCTGCTTGGTACTTTGCACGCATTATATTCTCAATCATTCCAGCAATTTTGCAGGTTGGTATTATTAGATGATCATTTGTAGGTGAGAAGTATGGGTGTCAGAAAAATTAAGGAATTAGCCTTAAGTCATATTTGGGAACAAGGGGACTGTCTGTCTTCAATCACTCAAATTGAGGGCACCGAGGACAGACTATTCCCACACTGTACTGTTACTGGGGAAAAAGCCGCTACTGTTCTGTTGGGGCTAAGCCTATGGGCAGCAGAAGATTCTTATCTGGGTGAGGTTGAGGCTTCAGAAGGCAGAAGTAGCACTATGAATGAAAATGCCCACCCTCTGCCTGACTTTGGCATCCTTTTTCTGGGAGCAATAGGCAAATGGCTTATTTTCTTTCTGCCTTAATTTTCCTCTCTATAAAATGGGTTTCAACTCTTTACCTTCTTCACACACATATAGTGAGGGTGGGTGAGCACCTTAAAACACTCTGGAAGGCCTGGGTCAAAGTCACTATGTAATTATTGCCTGCCACATACATTCATGCTGGCTTAGAAAGGATGTAATTTTAAACTAATCATATAAATAAACTATGAAACATCATTCAAATGTCTATTCACTTATATATGACTTTCCCACATCTAAGGATTTACTTAAGGAATGAACAAACACTGTTGAAGCTGAAGCCGTGGGCTCAGGTGACAATGAAGCACGAGGAAGCACTTTGGTGCCAGGTCCTGGGGAGAACGCACCCTCTCTCACACTCCAGTCACAAACCCTGTGGATTCCCTCTTTGTAAAAACTAAATCCCTTGGTCCTATGGTCTTCCCCACTCTCTCACCCCTGAATCTCCCATGGACCTCCTCTTCTCCCTGCCCCATAGATGAAGAGAGCAGGTGGGCACTGACATGCTTTTGTCAGAAGCGGAAAATAGGAACAGCAGAGATGAGTCAGATGCTCTGTTCGTGTTCCTCGATCAGTCTGCTTGAGGTCAAAATCCTGGATAATAATATTCACTGGTATCAGCATCACCTGAGATTATAGACCATTCCTTTTTTTTTAAGTAGCAGACTGAAATCTAATTCACATATATTGCAATCCATCCACTTAAAGTGTACAACTAAATGGTCTTTAGTGTACTCACAGAGCTGAGCAACCATCAGAACCAACAATTTTAGACATCTTCATCACACCAAAAAAAGAAATGCTGTACCCTTAAGCAGTCACCCCTCAGTCTTCCCAAAACCCCCTGACCCCAGGTGACCACTCATATTCTTTCTACTCTATAGATCTGCCCATTCTGGACACTGCATACAAATGAAATCATAGAATACACCTTTTGTCATTGGTTTCTTTTGAGCATGTTTTCTAGGTTCATCCATTTTGTTGCATGTTATGAGTAATTCACCCCCTTTTATCATCAAATAATATTCCATCATTTGAATATACTCCATTTTGTTAAGCCATTTATCAGTTGATGGATATCAGGGTTGTTCCCACTTTTTGACCGTTACACATCATGCTGCTCTGAACATTTGTGTACTCGTTTTTGTGTGGACAGGTTTCCAATTCTCTTGGTTATAATACCTAAAAGCGGAATTGCTGGGTCACATGGTAACTCTATTTTAACTTTTTGAGGAACTGCCAGACTGTTTTCCAAAGTAGCTCCATCATTTTCCAATCCCACCAATGGTGGATGATGGTTCCAGTTACTCCATGTCCTTATCAACCCTTGTCATTGTCTTTCTGGTCACACCCATCCTAGTTGGCTTGAAGTATGTGGTTTTAATTTGCATTTCCCTGATGCAAATTGACACTGAACATCTTTTCATGGGCTTGTTGGCTATCTGTGTATCTTCTTTGGAGAAGTGTCTATTCAAATCCTTTGTCCATATTTTAATTGGTTATTGGTCTTTTCATTATTGAGATGTAAGAGTTCTTTATATATTCTAGATAAGACAATCCCTTATCATATATTATTTATAAATAGCTCTAATTCTGTGGGTTGTCTTTTCATTTTCTTGATGATATCCTTTGAAACACAAAAGATTTTAATTTTGGTGAAGTCTAAGAGCTATTTTCTTTTATTGCTTGTGCTTTTGGTGTCAGACCACTACATTTTGCACCTGTTCAGGTGCTGAGTCATTGCATAGGGTCACACTTGGCCCATCAGATTATTTCTTGTCCTGTTTCTGTCCTTCAGGCCCACAGGTCTGTCTTCCCCTCTGCCCTCAACAAGAGCCCCAGAGGGGCATCTAGGTGACTCGGTTAAGCATCAGCCTTCAGCTTGGGCCATGATCTTAGGGCCCTGGTATCCAGCCCTGTATCGAGCTCCCTGCTCAGCAAGGAGCCTGCTTCTCCCTCTCCCTCTGTACCATGCCCTGCCCCCACTCATGCCCTCCCTCCCTCCCTCCCTCTCTCTCTCTCATCCTCAGATAAATAAATAAAATCTTAAAACACACACACACACACACACACACACACACACACACGAGCCCCAGAACTAGCACTATGCCATTTGGTCAGAGCTACCCTGATCTGTAGGCGTATTCTGGCTAAGTCCAGTTAGAGCCCTGCCTCTGCAGTGCCTGAGAGCCCAGATTCCCATGTTAGACTGCTAGAGCACCTGAACTCCAGGGTCATGTCCATGTTAGGACCTGTCTCTGCATTCCTGTGTCCACAGTGCTTTTCTCCCCCCACACCTACTCAGCAAACTGTCTGAATTCCTCCAAGTCTTGCTCAGAGCTCACCTACCCTGGTCACCCACCTGAACACTGCCATTTGCTTGCCCATGGGGCATGCCTAATCCACCTTACCTGCTCTAGGTTCTCTTTCTTCTACAGAAATCATCCTCTGCTACGTTTCTGCAGAATTTATGTATCATTTACTGTTTAGCTCTTTTGAAAACCCTTACTAGGATCTAAACTCCACACGGGTAGGGTTCTTGGCCTCTCTACCTCAGCAACGCTTCACTTCTCCTAAAGCAATGTCTTCACGCTGCTTCACAAATATCCGTGGAAATGAGTGAATGGCTGTGATTTGCATTTCTCTGATCACTAATGAGGATGAACGTGGACATAGGATCACAGGGCACACGTGTTGCCTCTTTTGTGAATTGCCCAATCACTCTTCTGTCCAT
Organism: Nyctereutes procyonoides; assembly: GCF_905146905.1. Lineage (NCBI taxonomy): Eukaryota > Metazoa > Chordata > Mammalia > Carnivora > Canidae > Nyctereutes > Nyctereutes procyonoides. Next base: position 5,030,193 of record NW_026575033.1, on the reverse strand, counting down.
CTGTCCACATTTTCTTTTTCATCAATTTATAGGAAGCTCTTTAGATTCTCGTGACACTAATCCTGTGTTAGCGTTACTTATGCGTTTTATTCGTAACCAGCCCGTGTCACGGGGCGCAGCACATGGTGGGCACAGAGGATGTCCCGACCGCTCGCCAGATGTGTGCAGGTTCCTGTTGGGGTGTGATCACCTTCAGGGGGAACAAGGGAAATGTTTGTTTAATCATCATCCTATGATTACGGGGGAAAGGAATCACCCAACGTACCCTGGCAAGCAGTCCCCGCAGACAGTATCGCTGGTGACGGAGCAGTTGGCCTTCTGGAAGCGGTTCATGGCCGCGCACTCCAGGCACGGCTTGCATTTCTGAAAGCCCCAGTCCTCCTTGAACCTCTGAGGCCGGCACGTCATGCACTGGGCATCCTCCCCGTAGCCAAAGCCGCATTCCTGCAGGGATTAACAGGCACCAGAACGCTATTCAGACGTGGCAAGCGTGAAAAAGACGGCAGGGATAAAAGGAAGACCTGGTCTTATAATCACCAAGTGAGGCCTTCTTGGATACAAAGGCAGCCCTTTCAGCAAGTTCAAATGTGTCTCCCACTGCTAATAATCTCTCTTACTACGATGAGTATACTTAGTCATCCACTTTATTCAAGAAGCCACAAGCATTTGAATAATAAAGGTTCTCAGGGACCCCCACTGCTGCATTATTGGTAGCTTATGGCAGAATTATGGCACTTTCTTCTTTCCTAATTAAGCCAGTCTTGGGCATGTGCAGAAACTACAGTCAGGGAAGTATCCAGACATTTACTCACTTAGCAAGGCAGAAAACAAGTATTTGGATCTCAACAGTGATATTTTAGAAGTGAGGCTAGCTGCGAAAGAAATTTCCTAAGCTGATAAGCCTAGAAATCTATCCAGTAGAGAGCATCTTGACAGGTTTAGCCGTGTGTTATTGCGTGAAAGATTCTGATGTAGTTCTTTAAAGAACACTCAATTCTTGTTTGGATTAAGCTGTGTGATGCTAAAGGTCTCCGGATAGATTTGAACATCAAAACACAGCACTGCTTTCCATGGATGGGCAAAATGGATGGTGCTTTGACCCACATTATGATCATTTCTACAAGGTTGAGAACCAAATAAATCAGAGCCTATCGTATAATGTAAATACAATGCAACCATAAGAAGAATGATGTACGGGCACCTGGGGGGCTCAGTTGGTTAAGCATCTGCCTTTGGCTGGGGTCATGATCCCAGGGTCTTGGAATCAAGCCCCATGACAGTTCCCTGCTCAAGGGGGAGTCTGCTTCTCCCTCTCCCTCCCTGCTTGTGCTCTCTCTTGCTCTCTCTCTCAAATAAATAAAATCTTTTTTTTTTAAATAAGAATGTGTAGATATGTGTTCATGGTAGCTTAAAAAACAAGTTATAATACAGAATTGGAAATATGATCCCATCGCTTACAAAAATATTGATAATTAGTACTAATGTTTACTGGGTGCTTACTCTGTGCCCGGAACTTCATACACATTATCTCATTACTTTAGACTTCTTTCAAATGAGAAAAGTGTTATCATGACTCCCATTTCATGAATGGGGGTGTGGAGCTTCCCAGAATGTAACCAAGGTGACATTGCTAATGTCAGAACCAGGATTTGAGCCTACACTGTTTCATTCTGGAGTTGGATTCTATACCTCAACACCGTAGGATCCATAGGATACTTATCTCTGCACTTGGAGAGCACACTGAGCGAGCCCACATAAACAGCTCAGTAGCAGATGGAAGGACTCTGACAAAATCTCTTCACTTCCTCACCTGTAAACCTCAGATGCACAATGCAAATCCCTGCTAGTTCAAAATTCCCACTGGCCTATAAAACTTATATACTTAAAGCCTTTCATTTGTATTTATAGGCACAGTCAACTAAGTAGTACTTACTGTCAAAAATTAAATCAAAACCAACACAAAAGATAACATTTCCCATACCCAACAAACTTCTGAATAAAAGAGATGCGTAATAGCACTTCAGTTTAGAGTTTTTACCAGTTAACTCATTCATATCATGGAGGAGCCATACCTTCCTTCCTCACTTCAGTTACTCAGCCAGCCTTTCAAGTGTGTACTCTAAACATCCACATCAAAAAGTAGGGGAGCAAAAAAAGGTCAACAACCTTCTGAATCCTGAGCGTTCCAAATAGACGATGTTCTAATCCAAGGCACAGCAGAAGGAAAAAAAAATTGATTTGAAGAACTATTCACAATTAGAATTTTTTTAAAGGTTTTATTTATTTATTCATGAGAGATACACATAGAGAGGCAGAGACAAAGACAGAGGGGAAAGTAGGCTCCCTTTGGGGAGCTCGATGTGGGACTCGATCCCAGGACCCCAGGATCACGACCTGAGCTGAAGGCAGATGCTCAACCACAGAGCCACCCAGGTGCTCCACATTTAGAATTTCTTTGAAACTGTTAGCAGGTATTATCTAAGGGGTGGGGAGTGAAATTATGAGGTGATTTGAATTTTTTATAATTCTGCGATAATTTAAATTTTGCCAAACAGCATCTCTTACTCCGGCAATCAGGAAAATACCAAAGATACATATTCAAGAAGAACTGCTTGGGCATGGACTAGGTCCATGGAGTAGGTCTTTGAGGGGAGGTCCCTGCTGTTTTTGGTGCTTTGTACATGGGCGATGTGGCTCTGCACTGGGGCAGAAGTGTGTTTTTGCTAAGTAGTTGCAGAGACAGCTGAATGCATCCTAAGACTCTCTTTCCGTGTGACAGGAGCCTCTTTCTTACAATTTTCCAGGATCAAAGTGTGGTGCCTGTGACATTTGGATAGGGGGATGGGGACTTGTTGCCCACAGGCTCAATATCTCCATGTCAAAGGTTCACACAAGAGCAAAGTTTCAAAATTATACTTTGATACAGCCAGCTTGGATGGTAAGGGTGTCATATACAAGTGGCAACACAACAAAGAAAGGAAGGAAAAAGGTAGAGAGCAGAAAGGAAAATAAAGGTTAAGAGAAATGAGAACTAGAGGCGCCTGGGTGGCTCAGTGGTTGAGCATCGGCCTTTGGCTCAGGTCATGATCCCAGGGTCCTAGTATCGAGTCTCACATCCGGCTCCTCACAGGGAGCCTGCTTCTCCCTCTGCCTGTGTTTCTGCCTCTCTCTGTGCTCTCATGAATAAATAAATAAAACCTTTTTTAAAAAGTAGTAAACTATAAATCAAACACAGAGGGGGCATTCACCAGGTAAATGATACCTTTCTAGATTCTCTACAACTCAACAAACCAACTTTCCCAATTCAAGTATAATAAAGCCTCACTGGGAAACAAAAGGATCCTCAGACTCCAATTTTTTCTGGGTTACTTGAAACATAAATATAGGGACGCCTGGGTGGCTCAGAGGTTGAGTGTCTGCCTTTGGCTTAGGACATGATCCCAGAGTTGCAGGATCGAGTCCCACATCGGGCTCCCTGCATGGAGCCTGCTTCTCCCTCTGCCTATGTCTCTGCCTCTGTGTGTGTGTGTGTCTCATGAATAAATGAATAAAATCTTTTTTAAAAAAACATAAATTTGTATCTGAATTATTTTTAGAGAATAAAAATATGTCTATAATGAATTGCAGTTATCTGTCTTTTAAAAATGGTACACAAAATATAATTTAGCCATACCTGCTTGAATCAACTATTGTGTTGTGTTGTAATACAAGAAACTAGGAAGCCCCTGTGTGTATGTAGGCAGTTTAATATCCTTGCCAGGCAGTCAATTCTCACTCCTCATCCTGTTGGGTATCACTGTCTCTGACAATTCTCTTCCTCTCTCCATTCCTGAGAAACTAAATGAATATCCAAGCAGACATAGACTTGAAAGAAAGACAAATAGGTGTTTTGGTAGGCTCATCTCTTTTGAAAAATAATGAGTATTTAAGTGTTGGGAAGATATTTGTCCTTATTTTTTGATTCTTGACTATATTCTAGAGTTTGCATTGCACATACATGAAGACCATTTTGACCAGTGTGTTTCTGCCACATTATCATCGTGTGTCACTTACATATCACTATACTTCATAGACTGAGGATTCCATGAAACTTTTTTGGGGGGGTCCATTCTATATTGGACCAAATCATGTATAGAAAAAACAACAGGGGCGCCTGGGTCGCTCAGCTGGTTAAGTGTCTGCTTTCATCTCAGGTCATGATCTCAGGGTCCTGGAATCAAGTCCTTAGGTGGGCTCCCTGTTCAGTGGAGAGTTTGCTTCTCCCTCTCTCTCTGCTCCTCCACCTCACTCACACTCCTCGTGCTCTCTTTCTCTCTTTCTCTCTCTCTCTCTCAAATAAATAAAAACCTTGGGATGCCTGGGTGGCTCAACAGTTGAGCATCTGCCTTTGGCTTAAGGCATGATCCCGGGGTCCCGGGATCAAGTCCCACATCAGGCTTCCTGATAGAGCCTGCTTCTCCCTCTGCCTGTGTTTCTGCCTCCCTCTTTCTGTCTCTCATGAATAAATAAATAAAATCTTTTAAAAAAATCTTGAAAAAAAGAAAGAAAAAAACAACAAAGCCTGGGTGGCTCAGTGCGTGAGCATCTGCATTTCGCTCAAGGGGTGATCCCAGGGTCCTGGGATCGAGTCCCGCACTGGGCTCCCTGCAGGGAGCCTGCTTCTCCCTCTGCCTATGTCTCTGCCTCTCTCTGTGTGTTCTCATGAATAAATAAATAAAATCTAACCAAACAAAAAAAAGCTGTGTGTCCATTATAATCACAAAATAATACCTAAATGTATTAAAAATGTACTGTGAATCATGTAGTCTCCTGAGAACTTTTATAGAGACTGATTACTATTTGGGGGAATTTAGTTTAAAATACCTTTTATCTAAAGTATTTGTCATTTTCCCAAAGATAGTATCAAAATTCCAACCTCATTATTTTTAAGATTTTAAAAAATGCTTGCAGTTCATGACGGTCTAAGAAATTTATGAAGTGATCATTCTAGATGTTAAATTAACTAGAAACCTTGACTTAATGAGAAATTCAGAGAAGATATTCCCAAGGAATTAAGTGATAGCACCGTGTCCATGGCAGCAACTGCTTTTAGAGCTGACTGCCATATTTCTAAAGCACCATATAAACACAGAGATGCTGCAATTATTTGAAATCCAGGCTATAAAGTAAACAGCATATAAACATTAAATTATCCCCAGTATAAATGTCTACTTTGATGTTTTTATTTCATTCAGTAAAACTAGGTGGTTGAAATGCCCTGAAATCTTCCCCATTAAGTTCAATAAATAACTACCAAGAGAAAAAGGGAAAAGGCCAAACAGCTTGAAGTGCTTGTGGCTCACAGCCTCCTGCCCAGGATAGTACTGCTGAGCGCACATTGAAATTGTGCCTCTATAAACTCGTGTCCACCCCCCTGGGGCCAGAGACTATTTCTGGTCTCTTTTCTTTTTATCACTCTTTACACTGAAAAACTACTGCTACACACAAGATCTTTATAAACAAATCAAACAGTACGCCTTCTTTGACACCTCTGGTCTCTTTACTTCCTATTCTGTCCACACAGGCAAACAGCTGTTATCTTAACACACTGCTCTGTAACTAGTTTTTCAGTTTTCTGTACCCAATACATCTTGGAGAGGGTTCCCTACCAGCAGATGAAGGGCATACCATTGTGTGGCTAATAGTTGAGTTCACCCTACCGGAGGCTAGTCATCACTGCATCCCAAGTGCAGGATGGAGGGGCAACCACAGAGGTCTGCTGAAGCACTGTGGCATTGATCACACTGTCTGATGGTACATTTAATGAAAACAGTTAAAAAATCTTTTGCGGCTTCCCCCATTACTTTTAAATATAAAGGGCACAATTTCCCTCAGCATATGATTTCCCAGAGCAGGCTAGTATACTACTGTTGAGAATAAAAGAAATGGAAGGAATGGATTTTTGGTGACATAAAACAAAGAGTACTTAAAGAAGAGACTAAGCTAGCCATGCTGGTGGTGAGGTTTACCGCACTTTTCACCAAACTTCACAGGCTCCTGTGAGCTACTTTCTCTGAGGCCCTAGCCTTGGCTTTTTCCTCAAGAGGTCAGTTGTCCAAGAATATTGTGTGGTTGGTTAAGCCAGAATCTTCCACCCTCCTATCTGCTCACCCTCAATTCCTGCTCAAATTTCCTCCTGGCCCTCCAATCCTCGGATCACCCTGCCTGCCTTCAGCAAGAATCCTGTTAGGTCTGCTTTTGCCAGAATGCCCCCTGCCCTGATGTTTCCTCCTAGGACTTTTCCATCCACTGCCTCCCACCCTGGTCCTTGGCTGAAATCCCCACTTGTCCATGTTGCATTTGGAATTGAGCCTAGTTCTATCCTGAGGCCTCTCTCCCCCTGTTGCAATAGTTCCTGAGTAAAATCTGTTTTTGCTGCTTTCCCCTCTGTCCGGCTCTGGTTCTCTGACACTTTTCAAGTTACATTAGAGCTCGCCCTCTCACCATTTCCTTGGAAGGACTGTACTTGTGTTCGGTGAGGGAGGATACATGGGAGGACACCAGGGCGGGAGTGGGGGCATTAGTCAGCCATTGGCCTGGCCCTCAGAATTAGATATATGTGTTTTATTTTTATGGAGCATGGTTGGCCGTGAATACCAATGGCAGAGATGCATTTAGGCTTTCAAACAATCCTAGAGTCTTTGTTTTTGAAATTGTGACCTCGTATCTTATAAAAGCTTAAAAGGAAAACTTACAACTTTCCCGAATCCCTGAAGATGCCTTTTAATAAGCATCAAGGTGTGAAAATGTACACATGAATAAAATAACCCAATTAAAAAAAAAAAGCATTGCCATAGGATTCCTAGTGATTTCCCAAAATTCTACAATAAGTGAACAATCCTCTATACCTAACACCACCCTCCACCACTCTTTCCCCAAAGCCTATCAGGGCACCTGGTACTTATAAAGATTCTTTGATTGACCAAACTTTAGCCAGGCTCCTTAACCTTCTTCCAGGTGCACCTGTGCACGTCCTTGTGCTATCCTGCTTTAGCAAGTCCTCTGCTAAGTCAGCTTACCCAGAACTACCCATTCTCAATATCTGCTGGGGTTCCTCATCCTATACTTGAAGTTTCATGGGGACTTGAAGCCCAATCACCTTGGCTTGGCTTCAGCAAAGAGCTGTTAGGTTGGCTTCAGCCAGGACCCCTCCTACCCTTGATGCTTGCCCTCAGTAACTTTCAACTCACCGACCCCTGCTCCATGGCTATAAATTCCCATAAGCCCATGTTGTGTTGGGATGGAGCCCAGTGGTTTTCCCCCACTAGAAAATCCCATTGCTGTGATCCCCCTCCATACCTATCGAACAAAGCCTGCCTTGCCATCCTTATTAACAAGTGCCACTGGATATTTTTTCTTTAACAGCACATACCAGGCTGGTGAGTAACACATAAATGTTTGCTGACTAAATGAATGGATGAACAAATATCATTGAAGGCAGTGTTTCCTGATGTTGTTTTATTACTAGTATCATTACTTTATTCCAGGGAACAAATCCTATAAAGGTCACAGCAGTGTCCTAATTGGTAAGTCCAGATAATTCTCTGGGGCTGGTGGAGGTGGGCCAGGGGATGGAAGATGAGGGTGAGGGTCAGTGTGGGGTGGGGGTGGAAGCTTTGAGCAACCCTCCTTATCTTGGTTCCAAGGCAAGAGAGGGCTGCATCCAGCTGGGTCGCTTCCACCCAAGCTGGCGGCAGCAGTAGCTCTGACACTCTGCCCAATATTTTTAAGCCACATTTGGTGGCTTTCCAGTGGCAAAATGACTCAAAGTAAACAGTCCTCAAATCCCCTACTCTCTTTTCTCCCTCTGCAAATTCAGCACTTAGCAAAAACACAAGCAGATCTTACCTACATGTTGTAGGAGCAGTTTCAGACCACAGGGGAGATCCTCACAGACCATCAATTGTCCAGGAAATACATCTGGGGGCCTTGGGTCTAAAGCACTATTTATTTGTACAGCCAATAAGTTATTAACTTTGGTTCTTTGAACTTGAAACGCTCAAATTTGGACAGAGAATAAGTTATTTGTGGAGAAAATCTAGCGCACGCAAATGGAAATGACAAATTAGATTTATGTAGCTGGTGTTTAGAAATCAGCTTTTTAAATTTCCTTTAATAAAACACCACCAAAGACCTAGGTTCTCCCCCCGCCCTGGCCCCACAAGTTCCAGTTTATGAAAATCTGTAGTTGAGTTTTTTAAAGAAAAATTACAAGCTAGAGCTTGCTAATATCTGCCAAACATCACTGGGCTCAATTAGGTATAATTAAACATAAATAAAGTGAGCAACACTGTAATTAGATGGCATAAATGAATCTTTTTCATGCTTGCAAATCATATTAATTTTTTTGTGTGCATGTGTGACTTTCTTCATGGGGACGAAAATAGCTTTCCAAAAAAGTAGACATCTTTAAAAATGTGCGTATTTGTGGAGGAAAGTGTGTTGTTGTTTACAAGAATTAATTTTTTACATTAAAGTCATCCCAATAATTGGTTAGAAAAGTTTACTTTGAAAACCGTGCCAGAGACTTGAAGACTGTTTCAAGTGGTTCATGCAAAAACTAGTTTCCTGGTTTACTGCTGGGAGGTGATCATGTTAAAAGCACATTGTTGGCATTAATACTCGGTGAGGAGGAGGGGCTGTGGCTGGGCAGATTCTAGACAGTAAGAATTAAAAGGCTAATGTGGTCACTTCGGGAAAACAAAAGTCATCCTCTCCCACGTATCGCAATGCTGTTTATTTCTGTGAGCCAAAAAGCTGGCTGTTTAAGGCTCCAGATGCCAGCATGTAACCACTCATGGAGCTACGTAAGCAACAGTTTGTACTTTTTGTCTTGGAAATAGGAAAAAGACATTATCAATGATCTTTCTCTTAAACTTTCTGAACCTAAACCCTGATGTGGAAGAGAAAAAGACCAGCTATGGCTCAATGGAAGAAAATCCTCAAAACAGACCCCAGATGGCTCAGTGGCCTATCCTACATTTTCCCAAAGACACAGGAAAACTACCCGTTAAGCTGAGTTATCAAAAAGAAGCTGACTGAGAAGATAGGATGCTGGGGGCTTTCAGGGAAAAGAGCCCAAAAGAGCTACTAGCTACTGCCATCAGACAGCTCAGATGGGGACACAGAGGGTGCCACATGGTGTGAGAAGCCACAGCAATGGCTCCCGCTTGGCTCAGTCGAAAGGAGTGGTGGGAGAGCAGAAGCAGATGGATGTTCAGAAACCAGTGCCCAGGCCACGGGTGGCTCAGACAAGGAAGGAAAGGAAGAAGGCTGACCAGGAAAGCAGCTTCTACCTAGAATGTACAAGCATCAGGTCAGCGTGATTTGGATCTCTTTTTTTTAGAAGTTGGTCCTGAGCCAGAATTTCTAGAGGGAATTTCATCATTCTAGAGAGCTACACTGTCCAATATAACAGCCACAATTTCATGTGGCAAAACTTAAAATTTCATTTGCTAAAATTTAAAATCTAATGCTTCAGTGACACGAGCCACCCTTCAAGTGTTCAATAACACACTTCAAGTGGCTAGTGACTCCCATATTGGCCAGTGCAGATACAGACCATTCCACCATCACAGAAAGTTCTATCGGAAAGCACTGTACATGGGCACTATGCAAAATGAGAAAACAAATCATTACCACCATGTGGCCCCACCACTTTCTCCCTGCACTTCTAATGGTGGCAATGGACAGAGCAACTGACCATCTCCATGTCTGTTTCCCCATCTATAAAACAGAAGGAGTTATACCCCCTATTTAAGACATACATTAAAGGGACTCTATAATTTAATATACAAATATCACATAGAATCTGGCTCATTATAACAAACGTTAGCTAGTATCTATTCTGGTTGCATGATATATATTACAGAATAACAGCTGAAGACACATTTGAGACGTAGTATATATTTGCTAAGAGACATCCCTTAGACACACATAACCGAAAGTATCTAGGGTAAAAGGTTAAAATAAGTAATCACTTAAAAAGTGGCCAACAAAAGGAAAAGTCTCAATCTAAACAAGCAACAATGGTTATTACTGAGCTTGGAGCTTCTGTGCAGACTTACTATCTGACAACTGAAAGGAAGTGAAAGAGGTCAGATGGACCACTGACCACCTAGGACAGGTGTGCCAAAGTGTAGACTGTCTCCAGGAATGCTCTTCTGGTAACCTCCCCCAAACCCTACACTACATGTTTTAAATGGCAGAGACCTAACAATGGGAAAGTAAGCCCCGACACCTTTAGAAAAAACTAGAATTGAACGCCTTCCAAAGAAAATAATCATTAGGAGTAATAAAACCACAGATGCAAATTTTAACGCTACCTGCTTACCCAAAGTATTTCTAGGCTTTAGTTTTAAGACACAGATAACACATTTGTAATTGAAAGAACCCTATGACCCAGCATTTGTTATTTTGGGTTGAGAGACACAATATTAGAAAATGGACATAAGTTTTAAGTTATGTTTACTATAGCGAAACAAGTAATTTAATAATGTTAGGATAAAGGTTATCTGAAAGCTCTCACATCTGGTGAAAATGCACTTCTTTTTTTTCCCCCTTAATATAAAGAAAACTGGTTGTGATCAATAATTTGATTCAGCTTTTCTACTTTTTAATAACTGACTTTAAAATACTTACTGTTCATTGTGCATTCAAAATTTCAAGCACCACAGGTAACCAGAATCTTAAGCCTCAGTTAAAGAGGTAAGTACTACCGAACTCAGTTATTACAAATGAACAGGCATTCCGCCCTCCAAATTATAAGTTTGGCATAATAAGTGAAAAAGGAATTCAATTATTTATAAATATCAGATTATGTTTTTTTAAAAAAGCTTAGTATTAGCCAAAGATGTAAACTTTTCTTTGATTTGTAAAACTTGGATGTCAGAGTTAACCAGTTGAAAAGGTTTGCTAATTTAAGTGATTTATCTGATTTTAATATACTCAGAACTTAATATTTTTCTCCTCTGACAGATATATGTTCTTGCTAAAGAGTTAATTAAGGCAGCCTAGAAAGAAGAAACTGTAAAATTATGAATGGACAGTTTTGAAACTTCCAGCCCCAAAGTAATCACTTATGAAAAAACCTCAAGCTGTCTTGATATATACATACTGTATATAATATGTATAATATTATATGTATAATGTATATGTACATATGTATATATATATTTATATGTATAAACGTATTATATATATAATTATATATACTATAGTATATATACTATAATATATACATACTAGGAAACGCGGTATGAATATATATTCCATTGATACGTTTGATTCCTTTGCTCTGTTAGGGCATGAGCAAGGCTAAGTTGCTAATTTTATTTGCTAGGAGCTAAAACCAAGATAAAAGACTTGGCAAAATATATAATTTATAACACACACATATACACACACAGAGATATCCATTAACTTTTATATGACAAGATTTAAGTGGCACTTTTTTTGACCTAAGAACTATCTGAAGTTGACTGATGTTCTTTAGTAAAGGTACTTTGTGGCTGTACTATGTCCAACTCAAGGTAGATACCTCAGGGTATGTAGGAGCATGATACACGTATTTGTGACATTCGTGCGCATCCAAGTGGGTCTTACCCTAATTTTTCAGTGATATCATTACCTTTCCTTTGAGTCTTTCTCACCCAATTTGTCCTTTTTCCAATGAATTAAAATGATAATAAATATTGAAACAAATACTAATCAAGTAGTAAAGGCAGAATTATTCAGAATTCTTACTCTCTTTGGTTGCATCCAGTGTCATAGGGATAGACACCTGTTTCCACATTTGGGGAAAATTACTACCTAGAGAAAAATATTTCTTCTGAAAATCCATGGAAAATTTGGAAAATTGTAAAATAGAAAAACTCTTATCAGATAATCTCAGAAGATGGATTTTTTTAAATTAAAAAAATGTTAGGGGTGATAGGACCGTCAGCCTACTTTTTCAATAAAAAGTTAGATTTTTTTAATTAAATATTTTTAATAAAAAAAGCTTAGATAAAAATACTAAAAAAAAAAAAAAATACTAGAGGTCATAGGGACCTTCACCCCTGGTCTGATTCTCCAGAAATTATTCTGAGGCTATACTCTCTAGATTCAAAGGATGGAGGAGAGGGAGCAACTTCTGAAAATGATTTACTCATCTTTCAGAATCTATGACATTTCACTCAGATTTTTACAGAGATTTGGGAAAAGAAGAACTTTTGAGAGGTAGCAACTTCATCATCTATTTTTCTGTTGGGCACTGTCACATTTTTTACTACTTTGTTCACTGATCCTAGATCTACAGGTCTGCTCCTCTTACACCCAACACCACAAAACCTAGATCTGAAAATGCACCTCTCTACAATCAATAAGGACTAAAAAATACCAGTTTAGATGCCACAGTGAAGTCAATGGAACACAGGGTTCGAAGATCAGCCAGTTTCAATCCAAATGTAAAGCCCAGGATATTAAATGGCACCACTTATTGAACACAACCAGCAGAGAAAAGCCATCCACCAGGAATCACTTGCAGAATGCAGAATGCTTTGTTTCCTGCTGTTTGTGGATCATTGATCAAAAATCTATGAATGACAAGACTCCATTTGAAATAATGGCAGTCTGTAGGGGCAAAGGACTCCTCTTTTAAAAGTCACTTTAAGTAAAAAGAAAAATCTTTTTGTTCGTTTTCTAGCAGGAAGACTTTGATGCTTTATTTAGAACAAAATGATGTATCAATTATCTACAACTAGTAACATCTTCAAAAGGTTAGAAAATAAAGCAAAAAAGGTCTGAGAATACCCAAGACTTTGAAATATGCCCTCCTGGGACATACTGCTTCTTAACAAGTAGCGGGTAGAGGAATATATTTAAAATGCTCCTGGGAATAACGTACATCCAACATGGGGAGATTAATAATAGCACTTGCATTGTCAAAAGAATGTACAGAACGCTAGTTTGCAAAGGCGCTGCCTCTATGGAGCATGGTTACTGTAGGCACTGCTTTGTGACTAGCAATGGTAATAATTCATCTTAAGAAAAAGAATACCCAGTAAAAGAAAGTAGAGTTAGTATTTTCTCTTATGATTTTATTTCAAAATCTTCAGTAGAGTATTTGGTTCTTTTTAACTAACTCAAATACACCTTAATAATTCTATTCTTTCACTGACATATGATAAGCACAAATTTCACAAAACAACAATTAGATTCTAATTATCAGAACCTACTCCTTTTATCTCAGTAAGATATATGAATCAAAGGTACTGGAGAGAGAATTGGGTAATAACCCAATTCTCAATTGGCTCTCAATTTACCCAATTTTGGCTCAAGTAACCAAATTCTGTCATCGTGTCCAAATCTTCACCAGTAATTAGCTAAAAGAGTTTAGCCCAAAAGAATGTATTTTAAAAGCACAGATTTACAACCTCACCATGCATCCAATATTTACCTTAGACAATTCCATGCCTGGCCCACATTGCTTGCAGAGAACACAATTTCCAGATCGATCCCTGAATTCTTGTTGTCTACAGCCTCCTGTTTCACAAATCACTTCACACGCCTGAAAAAAAAAGTTTTGCAAAATGTTATTTTAAAGTAAGTTAATTATATACATATATTTTTGGTAAGAAAGGAACAACATCATCAGTATTATTTACACAATCACTGAATGTAAACATGAATTCAGAGACCAATTTAATTTTCAATTTAGGAAGAAAAATCACTTTTTTAATAAAGATTTCATTTATTTGAGAGAGAGGGAGAAGCAGACTCCCCACTGAGCAGCGAGCCTGATTTGGGGCTCGATCCCAGGACCCTGAGATCATCACCTGAACTGAAGGCAGATGCTTAACCCACTGGGCCACCCAGGTGCCCCCCAAAATCACTTTCTGAATAAGTCAGTGGAACAAATAAGTCAATAAGCCTGATTTTTCTCTGTATTCCCTGACTGAGGTTTCTGTGTGTGTGTGTGTGTGTGTGTGTGTGTCTCATTCTCTCTGTCTCTCTTTTTTTTTTTTTTTTTTTTTGGATCAACGGCTATCTTCCTCTGATACTTTTCTGAGTGCCTAAGGTAGAAAAGGACAAAATGACTTAGGACATGTCCTCTTTTCTAAGAAGCACTGGGTGAACAGACTATTGTTCTGCAGAATGGCGATTATACAAAAAGGCACAGTAAATTGTTCTTGATTGTAATGATGAGTAATTAATCAGTATAAACTATGTCCTCCTTGAAGCAGGAGTGTCTATAATGATGTCCTGCAAACCAATTAAATAAAATCAAAGTCTGAACCTCTCAAGCAGGCAGGAGGGAGAATTCAAGGTGGAGATTCCATTCAGCCACAAAGAAACTGTAATCACTCTGAGAAACAAATTCCAGGGACACCCAGGTGGCTCAGTGGTTGAGCATCTGCCTTTGGCCCACGTCCTGATCCTGGAGTCCTGGGATTGAGTCGCACTGGGCTCCCCGCAGGGAGTCTGCTTCTCCCTCTGCTTATGTTTCTGCCTCTCTCTGTGTCTCTCATGAATAAATAAATAAAATCTTTAAAAAAAAGGGCGGGGGGAGGGAGAGAGAGAAACAAATCCCACTACCTCCCTCCTAGACCATTCATTCAAATGTGTAACAGCGTCAGCTGGAAGGAAGGAAAATTTTCCTTCCTCTACTGAATCTCAGGCTCCAAAGTGACCCCACTCTTACTTTGTCTTTCAAGAAGACTTCAGGTACTGTCTTCAGCATGAATAATTCGTTTTACATTTGCAGATGATGATCCTATCTCCAGATGAAATAAATTTCAACTTTTTTGAACACCTTCATAGATCTTTCATGTCAAGCATTCAAACATTAAAATTCTCCCTCTGTCTTTAATGCTTTTTGGAACCAAGAAGTGTTTAAATAACTATATAAAAATCACACCTCTTTTAAGAGTCAATTCTAATTTCTTCACAAACTATGTAAATCATGGGCTCCAAAGAGAATCTGGTCTTGTTAGGGTCTAGGGTGTGTTATAGAGACATAAGCCTATACACACAACAGAGTACCATTGTCCTAGAGCTATGAGTAATGCTGTGATTTTATTACTTCATCTAAATGTAAACAAAATAATTTCAACAATTGCTACAAATGTCAAGACTTTTGTCTTGGCAGCAATCTTTGCTTACTAATGAAATGCAACATGATAAAATACAATTTGAAAGAAAAATGTAAAAGATGGGATTGGAAATTGAAGATCGTTTTGGTACTACTTAGATGACTCTCTCACCACGTTCTTAGGAAAGACTTGACTTACCAAATAGGCCAGTAAAAGTACAATGGTGCGAAATGCTTTCTCTTGTTCCAGGAGCACTTTTAAAGCCATGGCTCTTATTACGTGTATTTATTGTGGAGGAGTTTTCTAAAAGACAAGAAGATCTAGTTAACCAGGATGACATTGGTTGCTGGTGTTCTGTATTCACTGTACAATGTCTACCATTAACATTTCTACTAGGTAATACTATTTATGTTTTAAAGGAAATTACT
Organism: Nyctereutes procyonoides; assembly: GCF_905146905.1. Taxonomy (NCBI): domain Eukaryota; kingdom Metazoa; phylum Chordata; class Mammalia; order Carnivora; family Canidae; genus Nyctereutes; species Nyctereutes procyonoides. The sequence continues at coordinate 5,014,652 of NW_026575033.1, read as the reverse complement.
TGGTAAAAAGATACACAGACAAACAATAGGTAAGCTTTTAAGAATTTAGGTTAGGGGAGTGGAAGCTTTGTCTCCCTACACATTATATGCAAAACTCCTACTGGCTCTGAATTCCTAGGCTATACACGCCTTTATTTTCTTCTTTTTCTTTTTTTTACAGATCTTACCTTTTAAAGTAATCTCTACTTCCAGTGTGGGGTTCAAACTCACAACCCAGAGATCAAGAGTGGCATGCTCTCCTGACTGATCCAGCCTGGTGCCCCTATGCATGCCTTTATTTTCTACCCAAGTCTCTACAGTTCCAACAGCTCCACCCAATAGAGTTATACTACAACAGTGACTATATAAACCCACCATGTAGATGGGTTTAGTTGGTGCCAAGAGGGCAATTATAGTGATAAAGTAACAATGAACATGTGCTAAGTAAGCACTATGTGCCAGGCACTGTCTCCAGCATATTAATTCATTTACCTTCACAAGGACTCCAGAAGGTAGATACCCAATTTTAGGGATGTGGGGAAACAGGCTCAGAGAGGATGGAGTCCCTTGCTCAAGGCCAATGAGAGGCATAGCAAGATGTACACCCAGGTGGGTTGGCTCCAGTGCTCCTGAGTGGCATATACCCTGCAACATAATCTGCTCTGTTTAATAAAGACATCAGGCTTGGGTCTTGGGCCTGCAGCTCCACAAAGAAGCAGATACAGCTCACGTTTGGCATGTGTGAGTACTTCCTCCAACCAGTACAGTGAAAGTAATCTATGAGCAGAAAAATGAGCATTTATTTAAGAACATCTAAAAATCATTTACAAGTGATGAAATTGGAGGCACTCACTTTTCGGTAAAAGATAAAGCCAAACCACCTCATCTTTATGGTAAATGACCTAAAAGGTAGAAACAGACATGGCTGACTTTTTTTCAGACCCATACAATGTCCAGAGAAGAGATCTATCTTAAAAAATAATAATAATAATAATAGGGAAGACTCAGCTGGTGGTTCCATCTATTAGGTAGAGAAACAAGGGCTCAGTTTCTCTTCAAAGTTGAATCTTCCAAAACTAACAGAGACCCAGAGCAAACAATGTGACCACTTAGAAAGAAACCAGAGCAGAGAACCAGAACCCTGGACCAAAGACCTTAAGAAAAACAATAGCAATTAACAACAAAGGAAGCAGGGCTGGCGGGCTGCTGTCTCCCTGCTGGCCAAGCAGCCAGCCTGGGGTGAGCCTGAACATAACCCTGTCTGTCTGAGACAGACAGCCCAGAAAGTTACTCCGGCCACCTGAGTGGCTCCAGTTATCAGTGCAATGAAATTTAATGTTTGTTGAATGAATGATTCATTTTGACTGAACTCAAAATTTTTTGGTTTTGGTTTTTGCTTTTCCAGCTTCTTTGGTCATAGCTTCTTTTTCCTCCTTGCATATGTCAAAATGACCCAGCAGTTATCCAACCATGCAGCTTCCTGCCTGTGCAGATGCAGAATTGGGAAGAGAAGATAAAATCACATTCCCCAAAAGGTATGCTTTGGGTTATCTCTTTCTTGACATGGTCCTAATTTTTTAAAATGTGCTGATTTTTTAAAGGAAAACACAAAATCTCTTGGATTAAGCTAATATGGAAGAGAGGGTATAAATATCAAAGCATTTACCCAAATATACAAGAAAAAAAAAGATCGACAGTTAGTGCATACCACAATCAAGCAACTAGTTTGATCAGAACAATACACTAGGATTCTGTACTAACTACTGCGGCAGGCACACAGATACTGTAGTATCTTCCAAACCACGCACTTTGGGTTGGAAGTCATGGCAACACGATTTTGACTTCAGAAGATACACCTGTTTTATGTACAAAAATAAGTAAGTCAGAATACTATCAGCGGTTAGGTTAATATTGTGGCATCCTGGGTGAATTTTTTTCCCTCTTTTTTCTAAAAGTTCTTTCTAGGGTATTTCATTAATAATGAAAAAATATGTGTTATGTTCTTGGGGCAAAAAGGTAAATTATATAGTACTCCTTGAAAAGTCTATAAAATAAATGATGAGATTAAAAATCACATAAACACAATTAAAGAAAAAAATTAAATAAAGTACTATGATTTCTGCATTAGAAGGAGAATTTTTTTTTTTAGATGATAGGGCAGAAAAAAATGAATGGAACTATATCCTACGTGCTAACTTTTATCATTCTCCCAAAACACACACACACACACACCACGCTAAATTAAATAGTTTGAATGGGTTGATCTTTGCAAATTACCCTTTAAACTCCTTAGCCTGGCACCTGGGCCATTTACAATCTCACCCACTAGCCCACCGGAGTCATCACTAGTCACTGCTCTCCCATCCATCTGGCTCTGCCATAGCCTGATGCCCACGTTTCTTCTGAACCCCCGTGGTCTTGCCCTCTCGCCCAGGCTGTAACCTAGGTCTTGAGAGCGTTCCCCCTAAATCCCTCTAAGAACCTGCTCAGCTGTCGCCCTGCTGAGATGCTGGCCAAGACCAAGCACACTAAAGAGATTTATTTGTTCCCTATGGCCCTAAAGGTCTTTCTACATTCATGCACAGTATCGATCATATGACATAGCAATTATGCTTATCTGTATGCCAGTTTTAGGCACCAGACTGTGTGTTTCTTTAAAAGGGGTACCACACCTCATTACTCTTTGTATTCCTAGTATAGCATAGCACCTGGCACATGTGGGCACGTAAATGTTTGAATTAATGAAGAGAATAAAGCAGCACAAAACAATGAAGAATATATTGTGGAAAACAAGTGGGATTTGGTTGCAGACTTAACTTTTCTGTGATGAATAAGAATAAACATTCTATCTCAGATACATCTTATTACTATGTCATTATATCTACAAGGCATTAAGTCTGATGATTGAATAATATGGTGATTTTTTAAAAATCCTAATTTGCTTTTAAAAAATGTGAGCAGGTTTTTTTTTTTTTTTTTTTTTTTTTTTAACAGATCTCTTACACTGGGAGCTAGAAGGCAAAATGCACCATTGGAATATATCACTTCTCTCTTTTGTGACTTCTCGCTTAGCCTGGCTTTTTTTTTTTTTTTTTTTTTTTTTTTAGCCTGGCTTTTTTTATACCAAGAGGCTGGGAAGTAATTAGGACTGGGTAGATTGCCCAATTGTCCTGGCAGCAGATGGGATGATATAAAGTCCAAGTTCAAACATTTTTCTGCATGTAAACCCAATATGGGTTTTTTAAGAACCTGGCTTTTAGGGGAAACTATCAGGGAAAAGTGTTAAGTAGAGCACCTGGGTTTTTAGGCCCATTTCTTAGCAATGTCACTTTGAAACAACACATTGGTAGAGATAAAAATAGAACCTGTATCACGGGCTGTTGTGAGGATTACCTGAGATAATGTATATCAAGTGCCTACCTAGCCCAGTGCCTCACATACTTAGCAGAGGACGGGGGTGGATCTGGTTCCTGGGGCAGTTGTTAGGCAATGCCACCCACTAGTGTGTGACCTTGGCCAGGTTACTTAACCTGAGCCTCAGTGTCCTCATCTCTGCATTGAGCCTAGTGATAATGCCTGCCTCCTGAAACTGCTGTGAGGAATAAGTGACTTGAATAGCACTCATAAAGCACTCCCAGGATGGTGAATTGATACAAACTGTTTGTGGCACATAATAAATGCTACATAAGCATTGGCAATGATTATTGTTGTAATTAATGACATTCATATTGAAGACCTAATGGTCCAATGTCTGTGACTTGTTAGACCAACAGGAGACATTATTCAGGTGGTCACAATCCAGTGGAAGGTGACAGTTTAGATCTCTGGACCTACAGGTGCACAGAAAACATTCAAAGACTAAGAATTAATTCAAAGTCTGAACTAAGCATTTATATGTTGAGTACTGTGACTATACTTTATAAAAAGTATAGTTGTTTCCATACTCCCACACTTTAAAAAGAGTAGATATTTGGAGATCCCTGGGTAGCGGACCGGTTTGGCGCCTGCCTTTGCCCAGGGCATGATCCTGGAGACCCAGGATCGAGTCCCGCATTGGGCTCCCTGCGTGGAGCCTGCTTCTCCCTCTGCCTGTGTCTCTGCCTCTCTCTCTCTCTCTTTCTATGTCTATCGTGAATAAATAAATAAAATCTTACAAAGAGTAGATATTTACTTCTATCCAATGTAAGAGGAAAACTTCAGGTCAAAGGACACATCATAGAAATGGTGAAAAACAAACCAAATCCATGACTAGTAACTCCAAAATGGGGTGCTCAGCTGTTCCACCAGGTTGACCTAGGGTTTTATCATCCTATACTGCAGCATCCAATGGCCCGTGGCACAGTAGGATGACGTGAACACAAATGATCAACAAAACCAAAACCACATAACAAAATAAGACATTTCATGATTTATCCATTTATTCAACACATTTTGGTTAAGTAGTTATTAGGTGCTTGAAAGAAGGCAATATCAAGTTGGGGCAGGAATTACAAAGGTACACTTCCAGGGAGCTCACAGCTTAGCAGCGGTGGTGGTATCTCCTAAACACATTTGAGTATAACCCGGCAAAGGGGTATTTAGAAACAAACAATTTGGCTGGTGAAGTGTTAAGTGTGACCTTGCATTTCCTGGAAAAAAATGAAATAACCTTGTGAAATGCTTTGGCATTCATAAAAAGAAGGAAAATTTAATGAAATAACAAGCATGTAAGCAATAATATTTAAAATAAAAATAAGGCAATAAAAAGGTATTTATTGAAATTGCTTTTAACTTCTGAGCATTCAGGGCCCAAGCCAGGGAGAAAGATGCCTTTATATTAGTGTCCTGTTTATTTGGAGATGACTTATCAACCATGAGACATACGAATTATCAGGATTATGGGTTTTCATAGTTTGCCAAAAAAAATCCAGACTAGATATCATCTATTAACAATCTAGCAATCATTTTTGCAAAATGTGTGTGGAGAAACTGCCTCTAGCTAGGCAATAAAGGAAAAGACTAAGGATGCCTGATTCACTGTCTTTTAGGAGTTTGGAACTTCTGCTTTGACAACTGCTGTTCTACAGTATCAAACAGAGTGGCAGTCTGGGGAGGCCCAGGCAAGCAAACATTCAGACGGGAGCCTGAAGCCCAGGGCTGCAAACATTCTGTTCAGCTGCACAGAAAGTGGCTGCTTCTCAAATCAAACTTTTCAGCCTGCTCATTTGAATGAATGGTAACCGGGATAAATCCAACAGGTGCTGAAATGCACGCCCCTTCCACCTCCTTGTTCATCTGGTAAAACCCTGCGCTGGTGTGTGAACAGGCAGAGAGGCAGGGTCCTGGAAGCCCTCTGCAGGAGCCCGCTAAGGAGAAGTGGCTCTGGGCTCCATCTCCTACTGGCTGGGCACACCACTAGCTCCCAAACCCACCCTGGTTGTTTTAACCTGCAGTTTGCCCAACTGCCGCCTGCCTCTTTTTCCCTGGGGCCTTCCTATATGTACTCTGACTATATCTACCATACCTGCACCACAATCTGTCAGAGTTCTTCTGGGATCTTCCTAAATCTCGCATGGCACTTCTCTTCTGTTTTCATCGCACCCTGGGTTCATCTCTACCTCGCGGTGTAATTACCTGGACACTTGCCTCTCTGCAGGCCATGTGTTGCATCTGGCCAGCAGCACTATTTTCTTCACTCGCTGTACCCTAAATTTTTTAAAGTAAGTTTTCGATATAAAAAAAAAAAGTTTTTTTTTTTTTTGAAAAATTAAAACACCTAGTCCCGCACCAAGGCAACGTGAGGTAGAGCTGAGCATCAGTCATCCTTTACACAGAAGAACATATGGTTTCTAGTGCCCCATACTCCACCATCTCCTATTGCCACACTGAGCACTTCCCTTCACTCCAGCACCAACCAAACCAATTATGGTTTGAGGACTTCATGACAAGAACTGTGATTTTGCTCTAGAATTATAACTCACTCACAATATGTGCCCAATACATGTTGAGTGGATGAAGAAACTGACTAATTAGGGATGACATTTTAGTTCTTAGGATTGTTATAAGGGCTAAAGCTATATGCAGAAAATATGTGCAACTGTAACTTGAGATTGAAACATAAAATCCTTTGGTAGAAGACAATTCAGTTCAGAATCCCAGTTCTTTTTTATTTATTTTATTTTTTTATTTATTTATGATAGTCACAGAGAGAGAGAGAGAGAGAGAGGCAGAGACACAGGCAGAGGGAGAAGCAGGCTCCATGCACCGGGGAGCCCGACGTGGGATTCGATCCCGGGTCTCCAGGATCGCGCCCTGGGCCAAAGGCAGGCGCCAAACCGCTGCGCCACCCAGGGATCCCCAGAATCCCAGTTCTTGAATATAGTGCTATAATATAACAAAGATCACTAAATAAGAATCTAGTATTTGTTTTTCAACTTTTAACAATTCAGTAACCTTTCTTTCCTCCTTCTTCTTCTTTTTTTTTTTTTTTTAAATAGGCTCCATACCCAGCATGGAGTCCAACGTGGGGCTGGAACTCACAACTCTGAGATCAAGACCTGAGCTGCAATCAAGAGTTGGATGCTTAACTAACTGAGCCACCCAGGCGCCCCTAATTCAGTAAACTTTCTGAGAATAATTTTATTTTTTATCTTATAAATGACCAAAATACATGAATTTCAGAATAATTCAAATAATCTGGATACTTTTTCAGAATAAATTAATTTCTTCACTTTTTCAACCTTTTAAAGTTATTTGATTTATTATCCAACATACAGTGCATGCAATAGGTAACAGTTTTCATCTCCTAAAACTGTATTACCATTATGTAATAAAGCTACAGTCAACTCATACAGTTTTCCAATATGCAATAAACTGAAATATTTTTTTAAAAAATCAACATTAAAGTAAACTGGCAGGCTTACAATTTATAAAATCAGCATTGAAATAAAGCCAGTGCTATACATATAGTCTTTTACATTTTAATGGTGGAACATAATCATTAATGGCTTAGAAATAATGTCCATTCCCTATGCTGAGAGAATAAAAAGCTAGTTAGAAATTTAGGGTACTGCCATTTCCAAACAGGACAATAACCTCTGGCCTCTAGCCTTCCTCTATCTTAGCCTTCAATTTCATTATGTTCTGAAAATCATTCTTCCTACATCATAGAGTTGGCAGCCTCTTTTGTAGCCTAGGAAGCTCACAAAGGCATGCAGTAATAAGCACATACATATTGTTGTTGGCTGCAGAATGAGAAAGATTTCCCTTTTTCAAATCATGAAATATTTTCTGCTAAAAAACTCTACAAGCTTTACAATGTTCTGTTGCCAAACACAATATCTTCAATTCCCTCAAAGTTCAAAAACATTAGGGGCCACTGTCAAGCTTCTAGAATAATTTTTTTTTTTTTAAGAACTTAACCTAGCATAGTGTTTTTGGATACTAATTCTTTTTGTTTCTCTGGATTGTAGATTCTATCAACCTTGGGTTCTCTACCATCCTTGTGTTCCTTCAGAAAATCACTGTCAGTATTCTCAAAATATAGCATATTGAACCCAGGCACCACCCCCCACCCAATTCATAAATATTTCTCTATCTCAAAATACAAGTAGAACAACTGTAGCATCAAGGACCATGGGGACCTCCAATGCCGACACAGTGTATCTTAAGAGAACTGTGCATAACCATTTCTAAAACACAGCTGTTTAAATTTTTATTTTAGAAGTCTGGATCAATTCCAAAACTTCTCTCTGAAACATCTGAAGTCCTCTTTCCCAGTCTAAGTAGTGTCCATTCTTTTAGATTTCCTCTTATTAGACCTTTCCATGCCTACTGAAGAGTGGCTACATAATATTTAATCTTTAGATATACAAGTTCCTTTGTTTTATCTAATTGCTGATGGGTGCTTGTTCCCTTTTTAAAACCCGGGTTTTAAACTTCAGTTTAAAAGGTACATATTCTGTGATGTGTGGACTAAAAGATAGCTCAACACTGTTTAAACATCTTACTTTTAAATGTAAACATTTTAGACGGATAAAATAGGATGAATGAACTCACTGCTTAACCTGTAAATCATGAAAAGAAATTGCATTCATACTGCTTTACTGTTCTTTTTTCTTCATCTAGAAAGTTACTTTAAAAAGGCTATGAACATTTAATAATCAGCTGCCACGAGACAAATGTACTTCACTGCTGAACTGTTCCTGGCTCTCTTATCACATAAGCAGCTGTCTATTTATTTGGAGTGTACATTAGCCAAGGTGGGCCTTCTCATTCAACCTGTAGTCAACACAGATAGGGCATGTTAGCCTTTTTCCGAATTTTAAATCTTTGACTTTAAATACTGACTCATCAGATTTAAAAGGACTTGCTATTTTTCATATGTTCAAGACGCCTGCAGTTTTTTTGTGTTGTATTAATTTTTTGAATGATGGAAGTAGTCACAGGGGATTGGATTAAGCTTCAAAGATCTAAATAGGTGAAAAAGGAGAATCAAATTCTCATCATGAGTGTTAGCAGGCTTCCTCACTTATGTTTCAAAAGTCCCCAACAAGTCCTAGAGTTATGTACTAGAGCTATAACTAGTAAATTAAACTAACATAATAAGGACAGCATGTGACAGTTACATGTCTCCATTCATTTTCCATTCGTATGTGTGGTAGGTAGGTATAAATGAAAGCTCATGATTATCTGAAATTAAAAAAAAAGTCAGGGATCTCTGGGTGGCGCAGCGGTTTGGCGCCTGCCTTTGGCCCAGGGCGCGATCCTGGAGACCCGGGATCGAATCCCACGTCGGGCTCCCGGTGCATGGAGCCTGCTTCTCCCTCTGCCTGTGTCTCTGCGTCTCTCTCTCTCTCTCTCTCTCTGTGACTATCAGAAATAAATAAAAATTTAAAAAAAAAAGTCATTTTTCTGTTCTTTTGAAAAGCTTCTTATGGCTACTTATATATTAGCTGTGTTCCTTTTTTCAAGTTTCTAGACAGGAAAGGTACTTTAACACTGCAATTTCAAGTGTGTAAAAAGTCTTCACATGTCCTTAACTTCAAATTCAAGATGCAGCCTGGGGCTCATTTAAAAGACAGTCTCATCAAAGGGACAGATAACTTCCATCAACATCCTAGAAAATACTAACACTTACTATGGAAAAATTCTCAAGTCAATAAGGTCATGTGGCCTCAGTAATAAAGTAGATGGTATAAGACATTTTCATAGGTTAAAAAATAACTTACACAGCTCACAATAATGTTTTACGTATTGATGTCAAGTAATATTTTCACAATGAAATTGCATTTCTATGTTTTGCATTATTTTCAGAGCAACTTGATAAATATCACTCAAAGATAAATTCTTTTTAAGTACCCATATCTCTGTGAATAATAATTAATGTCAAACACTTTCTTCTACAGTCGGACTCAATTCTCACCCCCTTTAAGTTACTGATCTTCAAATTAGAGAATAAGCAGTGCTTGAAATAAAAAAATATATATGTATACATATGTAAACTACATGAAAGTAGCATTGGCACAAATGCCTAAGGAGAAACTGCACAACAGAAAACATACTGAGTAAATCCTGAACTAATGCAATATAATCCTCCCTTTTGAAGAGAAGTATCTGATCATGAAATAACAGCATATTAAAATTTTCTGTTTGCATAAGTCATGCTTAACAATAACTGTTTCCTGTTTATGTGAAGAAATTGCTTCTAGTAAAGGATAACTGTCAGTGGAGTAAAAAGTAAGCCTTCATAGATATTTTGAGTTCAATTCTTTCAATTAAACAACACTGACCGAGGCTTATGGTTCTGTTTGCAGATTGAGTCCTTTAATGAAAATGCAAAAGGTGACATGGATTTCTTAAATGTACATTTGGTGAATAGTTGGCTGCCATCCAAAGAGATCATCCTTGAATTTTAAGCCTTCCAAATTTCACCTTCAAGAGTGTATTAGTAAATTTTTATTCCACGAAATGGCATCAGAACCTGGACCAGTCCTGAGAACACTGACCTTTCTCCCTAACCTACCACCCTCTACCCATCATTGTACTAACAGTGCTTTTATTTGCCAAGTGTTCTTTTCCTCAGAATGCTGTGTTTCCGGACCACCTCTGAGGCCTACCTCCGCATACTGGTACCTCCGCAGCCTCGCAACCCCGCCCCCCGTAACCCACACCCCCGCACCCCCCGCCGCTCTGCACCCCTGCAGCCCAGCACCCCCGCACCCCCCGCCGCCCGCAGCCCAGCACCCCCGCAGCCCAGCACCCCCGCAGCCCCGCACCCCCGCAGCCCAGCACCCCCGCACCCCCTGCCGCCCCACAGCCCAGCACCCCCGCAGCCCAGCACCCCTGCAGCCCCGCAGCCCCACAGCCCAGCACCCCCACAGCCCCGCACCCCCGCAGCCCAGCACCCCCGCACCCCCTGCCGCCCCACAGCCCAGCACCCCCGCAGCCCAGCACCCCTGCAGCCCCGCAGCCCCACAGCCCAGCACCCCCGCAGCCCAGCACCCTTGCAGCCCCGCAGCCCAGCACCCCCGCAGCCCAGCACCCCCGCACCCACACACCCCCGCACCCCCCGCCGCCCGCAGCCCAGCACCCCTGCAGCCCAGCACCCCCGCAGCCCCGCACCCCCGCAGCCCAGCACCCCCGCACCCCCTGCCGCCCCGCAGCCCAGCACCCCCCGCACGCCTACATCCCCGCACCCCCCGCAGCCCAGCACCCCCCGCACCCCTACATCCCCGCACCCCCCGCAGCCCAGCACCCCCCGCAGTCCAGCACCCCTGCAGCCCCGCAGCCCAGCACCCCCAGCACCCCCACATCCCCGCACCCCCCGCAGCCCAGCACCCCCGCAGCCCCGCACCCCCGCAGCTCCCGCGGGTGGGCAGCCTGGGCCTGCGCACGCCTGCCCCGGGAGCGGGAGTCCACACGGGCGCCGAGGCCGCGAGGTGTCCGGACCCACCGACCTCGCAGCGCCGCCCTTCCAGGCCGGCGGCAAGCCTCACACGGGTTTATTTACACACTCACAAACGTCTACTGCACACGCAGGTTCTCTATTTACAAGATCCTGGCCTGGAAGACTAAGTCCCATCACTGCCATCGCCGACTGAGGCCGGAGGCGTTCATCCTCCCGCGTCCCTCCCGCCTCGGCTCCATCTCGGGTGCCTCCTCCCTCGGCAGCCGTCCTCTCCCGCTGTCACCCCTGCCGGGGGGCGCCTTGGTCCCGCACGGTCCGCTCGCCCCCACCCCGCCCCCCTGCCCCCTGAAGGGAGCAGCCTTCTCCAAGCGACCCTCCCCGTTGGGCAGCCGCCTCCTCCCCGGCTGCCCTTCCTCGGGGTCCACCCAGGGTGCGGGTGAGGCACCGCCGCGTAGCCCCCGAGGAGCGGGGCACCTACCTGCCCGGCCACCGCGAGGCTCCGCCGCCCCCGCTCCCCGTGCTCCCTGCAGGGCCAGGCCGCGTGGAACGAGCCGCGGGCGCGCACCGGGTGCGCAGCTGGGACCGGGTCCTCTCACCGCGCGCTCGCCGAGCGCTCCCCGCGCCGCGCGCTCCGCGCTCTCCCGTAGCCCGGCAACGGTGGCCGCCTCCCGGGCCCCGCCCACCCGCCCCGCCCACCCACAGCCCCACCCAGTAGGGGGTTCCATCCACCCAGAGCCCCGCCCACCGGGGCCCGGCCCCGCCCCCCGCGCCGGGCAGCCTCCGCTCCGCGGGTCGGGCTCTCCCGGCTCAGGTCCGACGCGCGGGAGGGCGCCCCCTGCGGCTGCGGGAGCCGGTGACCGCGCAGGGCCTGCCGACCCGGGGGTGCGGTAGGGGAAGACACCGGGACGCCAACACCAGCAAGAGCTCGTCTGTTAGGGGAACTGGCTTCGGCGAAGGGAGACAGCCTTCGTTTCTAGCCTAGACGTATTTTCCCCAAGATGTTTGCGCCTTTCTTTGCCGGCTCACCTTCTCCCCAGCACCTGCTTTTGCCCGTTCCCTGTGTACCCAGAAAACGATGCGGCACGTTTGCCCAGGTGGATCCAAATCGTGATGACCTAGCTCATCAGTAACCGTCTCATTCATTCATTGATGCATTTTTCCAGCAGATACTCACTCAAGGCACGCTCCCCCCACCCGCGGACAGAAACCTCTAGTGGTTAGTTTTACCCCGAGAATCCTGGTATCCGCCTGTGTCCACCTCCTCCACGCCAGCGCTAACCCAATCCAACCCATAGGGTCGCTGGATAAACTCAAAGCCGCTGGCCTGTAGCGGAGCACAGTGCCCAGGCTCCAGACCTTTACTATTGCTTTGTGTAAGGTGCTGAAACTCAGGAACTTTAGTTGGTGCATCTATGAAACGGAGCTAGCGGTACCCAGTTTGCAAATTTGCTGGAAGGAGTGAAAGAATCATGTGTATATATATAAAAAAATACATTTGCAGCAGTAGAATGCTATAGAAATGTAAGCAATTACATTTTCACCTGTCCAATAAGTAAATAAAAGGCAAAAAGTTCCTTCAAACTCAAGATAACTGTGCATGACTCCAGTACAAAGAGGCATCCGTTTCTCGTGTGTTGGTTTTGTTTTCCTGACGCAACTGCACGACTCTTTGGGTGGAACCACAGCCTATGTTTCCTTACTACACCCCAAACCCTGTTGTAGTCCCTCAATAAATATTTGTTGAATAAATAAATGAATGAGTTGCTCTAGTTAATTTCCGATAGCACATCTTTTGATCTTGAGAAGCCATAGTTCTAGACCAGGTTCTTGTGAATATACATTAAAAAATATGATTCCCAAGCATCATATCTCAAGGATATCTACTTCAAATCTAACACGGCCAGAACATAAACCCCAGTAACAACTTCTCTGTAAAGAATTTACAAATAATACGCACTATCTTATTTAAACCTCAGGGCAAGTGTCTCAACCTTAGATTGAAAGCAAGTTCACCACCATCTGTGGTGAGTACGATTTGCTCTTTGATGGAAAGGGAGAAGGAGGGAGAGGTGAGGTCGGTAGGTGGGGCTTTCCAATGACTTTATCAAACCATTCCCTCCAGGTGCAACCACTCTCTGCAAGGGGAGTTCTGACAAGAACAGCTTTCTCCATCCTGCTAACTGTCCCTGGTACTTGGACAGCCTTGCCTGGCATCATGGGCGGCTGCCCAGCCTGCCTGTTCCTTTGTTAAGCCACATGCAGAGCAGTCTGCCATATTTATAGGGAAAGAAGAAAAGAGTTTCCCTAGCCTATCTGTGCTGTTACTAGTACTGCTACATGTACTGCAGTAACATGCTTGTCATTATATTGAAGTTATCTGTTCGTCTGAGCTCCCTTCCTACCTTAGACTTAAATCATCTGAGGACACATCTTATTTTCTTACTATCTCAGAGTCTAGAGCACGGAGCACTCAGTGTCTTTGTTCACCTGGATTATTGCTTCTTCCTTTGTGAGATTTAACTGCATTCACCCTTTCTTCATCTTTTTCTCTTGGTCTCACTCCCTCCACCATGGTACAGGCCCTCCCTACCTGTCATCTGAATATTGCCACAGCTGGTCAATCTTTGTCCTTGCTGGTCTGTCCAGCAGTCCTGCTTTCTCTGGACTTCCATCACTGGCACTGTCCAATTAAAAGATTTACAAGAGGTTCCTCGTTGTAAAAAATGGCTTTCATACTCCTTAAATTAACATTCAAAGATGCCATACACTTTATATTCTGGCCAAACTGGTCTGCATGCCTTGCCTCAAATGTGCCCTGAATTTCCCCTTCCCTTTGCTGAGCTTCTTATTTATACTCACCTACTTCCCTTACTGCTCTGGCTCCTTACCTACTTACCTTACTCCTATTTAAGAACCAGCTCAAAAGCCACAACTCTTGTGAGTCTATCCAAGATTTGTGAACTTCTTACTACCATAATAGTACTTGCCACATCTCCCTCAAGTCCTAAGTGTCTATGGCTTAGCTTTCTTCCCTAAGGAGTTAAAAATGCTTTCAGAGAAGGGATATATTTTGTTCAAACTTGTATCTCTGATAATATCAAACACCCAAACAAATGTTCAATAAATGTTTTCTCAGTGGAATTTAATATGCCAGCTCAGGAACTACCTCTTTGACTTCAGCCAAGTGCTCTTTTATTTCCTGGCCTCCTTTTGTACTTAGAGACAGTAAGACATTATTTAGTCCATTAGTTCTTGCATCATTTCATGTGTATTTGATTGATCTGCCCAGGTAACCTATTAATTGACTACGGAGAGATACATTATTTTTAACACTCATGGGCCTTGGCATCAGATTATCTGGTCTTGGATGACAATTTGCCATTCACTAGTTGGATACCCTTGGAAAAGGAACTTCACCTCCTTCAATTTCCATTTTTGTCATCCATAAAATGTGTTGATTCATTTGTAGTTATTATAAAATAAGGTACTTAAAGCACTTAGCACCATGTCTGACTCATAGTAAATGCTCACTAAACGGCAGCCATTATTAGTAGTAGGACATCTTCTGTAGGGCATCCAATGCCCAGTGTCAGTAGATAAATGATCAATGAAATGATACTTGACAGTGGGGACAAAGAGCATTGAACTTCAGCACTCGGCTAGTGTATGCATCTTATTCTCTAAAGAACAGTCCAGTTAAGTTAAATAAATACTCCCCACTTTACCACACTCATTCAGATACTCTCTTCCAGTATCTGAATGAGAACCCAGACACACAACTGAGTGTCAGTGGAGGTACAAAAAGAATTATGTGATTCCTAGGCTCACTGAGAATGAGGCTGATGCTTAGAGCTGCAAGCATTTTTTTCTCCCTTTCAAACACTGAATATCATTAATATGTTGAAGTTTTTACAGGAAAGGCCAAATTGCCATGAGGATCTTCATAGAGTTGCTGTTTTTAAGATTATATTAAGGGTTGGTTTCCTTGAAGCTAGTTTTAGCAATATCTAGGCTGATACAAAGTACATTTGTTTAGGATGTTTCCCCCTGCAAATTGAACTAATGAAGTAACAGGACTTCTTTTAAAAATAGTTTCATGTATTAAACACTTCATATGTAAATAAACGTGGGACATTGGCCCTTGTGGAAAAAAAAATAGTTTCAGTGATAAGTCAGCTCACTAGAAGCAAAATTTAAGAAAAATTGGTTGGCTTTCTAATAATTTCTAGTGTAAATCACTATTCTCTGGGAAAATGTAACAGAATGCAAGCTATACGAGAGTATTGAATTTTGTCTGTCAATCCACAGTGCCTGGTGCATAGCAGGTATTCATTAAAACTTGTTGAGTGAATTAATAAATGGGAATGAGGATCTCAAATATTAATCAAGTTTGTCAAATACAGTTAAGAAAATAAGGGAGAAAATAACCAAGATGCAGCTATTTAAGTAAACCCCAACACCCATTTCAGCCAATTCTAGACTATCAGTGTATGATTGGGGCCAGACATTGAGTGACTTGCTCAAGGTCACACACCAAGTTAATAATAAAGCTGGAATCAAAATCTAGTCTCCCTGAATCTTAATATAATCTTCACCATACCATTAGTGCATAAACCAATATATATGAAAAGGCCAAGGAAGTTATTTAGTTTATGTAATGTCAAACTCATGACATTTATAGAGCAAAGTTGTTATAAGTTGTAGCACCTGCACTGATCTTTGTGAATTCATGACACCCCCATTAGCTAGACTTTTCACGTGTCTAATGAGAAAAGAAATGAGCCCTTGACTCCTCTAAATCTAAAGGCAGACTCCTCTGCATGTGGCTTAACATGGAGAAAGGTGTTCTTGTCAGAACTCCTCTTGCAGAGAGTTCTTGATGCTGGAGGGAATGGCTTGATAAGGTCAATGGAAAGCCTTATCTCTCCCTCCTCCTCCCCCTTTTCAGTAAAGAGTAAATTGAACTCACCCTGGATGGTGGTTTAACACCTCTCCATCTAAGGATGGGAGACTTGGTACCTTCTGAGTTGTCATTCCAGCAAGAGGAGGGGTTTGAGAAACAACTCCACAGGCCAAAGCTTGTGACATAGAGGGGAAATTAAGCACAGCCATCAGGTAGCTTCCTTCTGCCCCCTTTTTCATTGCCCATTTTTGTAAATTGGGCTGACAAAATTATAAAGAATCATTCTTTCAAGGGGCACCAAATTAAAAATTTTTCCAGGGTTCCTTGGACTGGCTCTACCATCATAGAGAAGAAAATCTGACCAGGCCAATGGCCAATTATTGATCTCTGTCTAGTTGCAAAGCAGAAGAAGAATGCTTTATGTCTTAAGCTCCTTTATAGCTAACTGATGGAAAACTCTATCAAAAATTTCTAATAGTTCTCATAAAATATATCAAAAGAAAGAAAAAATACAGAACGCTTTTTTTGGCCAAGATTTTGGTTGTAATGTTTGCTAACAGTTAAGTTAGGCTCTATATAATTCTTGTAATGGAAAGAATTAAGTACCTAGCCCTAGAACAAAAGAACCCAAGATTTGAAATCAGATACATTCTAGAGCTGCCACTTAATTAGCCTTGTGATCTTGCGTATGTTTTTTAACCTCTCTGAGAATCACTTTCCTCATCTGTATGATGCAGATGACAGTGATTGTAAATTTAAATTAGATAGTCTTTTAAAAACCATTGTGAGAGTGCCTGACATACAAGTATTCAATAAGTATAAGTGAATTAATAATTAGTGAATTAATAAATATTAGTGATTGTTACTGAATAATAATCTGTAAAGCCTCATATGAAACCTTTATGAGGATGATAAGACATGAGGGATAGCTATTTAGCTTTAAGAGTACGGTCTGTTCAAAATTTATAGTCCACAAATTAAATTTATTCACAAGAAACATTTTTTCTCCCTCAGGGAAAAAAAGAAACATAAAGAGTTAATGGAAATACATTCAAAGATTCTTAACATAATCAAATGTAGTATGAAACACATCTCAAGAGAGAATCATATGAAATTTATAAAGTGAAATCTCATAAAAATCCCACTGGGAATCTCCCTCGATGAATAACAACCTTTCATTAACTATTAAACTTATCAGGGACCCACTGACATCTTCTAAGATAACATGAATTCCTTGAAAACACAAAAAAATGTGCCTATATAATGCCAAACTTGTATAGACACAAATACACAGGCAGACACACACAAACGTGTATAACTCCACATTGCGCTGATACATTAATATTTGGTATAAACTATTTTAGTCCTTCTGATACATTATGTGCAGCAATAATTGAGTTTAGACTGCTTAGAAATATAGAAGTGAAGAGAACAGCTGGAAGGCAACCAGACTAATCCAGTTGATTGACATATCTATCATGGAAACAAACAAACAAAATGTGTGTGTGTGTGTGTGTGTGTTCCAATAGGAAGCAGCCATCTTTATCTTTTGAACTAACATTGTTCTCTGTTCAGCTACATGGTGCATTTGTTCTGTTGTGCAGTTGTTAGAAAACAGACTATGCAAGACTATGCATGGTGAACTAGAAAGAACATTGGATTAGGACTTGAAAAACCAGCCAAGCGACCTTGGTTAGGGTAGTCAAGGCAACCTTTCCCTAATCTCAGTTTTCTCATCTGTAAAATGGCTCTAAAAATTCCACCCTGCTTCTTTCACAATGATAGAGTCGCCTCCCTCATTTCACACATGAGAAAACTGAGTAGTGAAGTGACTCTCTTAAGGTCACATAGCGACTCGGTGACAGAATCAGGACTAGAAATAAAAGTCTTTTGAAGACTTGGAACTTCTACAGTAACAAAGCTGCCATTGAAGCAATAGATAGGAGAGTGCTTTGAAAAATATGACATAAGGGTTTCCTTCATAGAAGTATTATGGAGTATAGCTACTGAAGTCACCATCCAGATCATTGTGTGGCAATTAATTAAGAAATGCCTTTTTGAGACTCTACCTGTACATTTGGTAAGGGCCACCTTTCTTTGAAAATCAAACACAATCTGCTTCATTTCTCAACCAAGACACAAGAAGTAAACAATTAATTGAATTAATTCAGACACTGAAGTGGATTTTCAAGGACTTGACTTGCCCAAGCTAGTTTTCTACAAAGCCTAAATTAATCAGATAATTGCTAATTCTCCCTTTTGTTTTGTGCCGAGGAGAACTTGTAGCTGTTAAAATGAGCCTAGTAGCAGAATAAACAATGGTTTGACATTTTTATAAATCTCAAATCTAAACTAAATGATCAAGTTCCTAAGCATGTTATTTCTTCAGGCATCTTCTCCACTCATTACTTTAAAAGCTTAATTTTCTTTATTGGAATGTGAACATTAATACTGCTTTTGTGATTTAAAGAGGATTTTTTAAGCAAACAAATATAAGAATCAACCTAAACAGATACCCCAGGATATTTTGGACATGCTTTGCTACACATTGTCAGTAGAACAAAAAATTAAATGCCTCTCCTGGCATGACTAAAAACAACAGTTACATCTTTCAGATTAAATTCTTACTGACACATTTTCTAAAATATAGTCGTCTTGTACGATTTTAAATAATCTCCACTTAACAGCTACCAAAGTTTTAAAATTAAGCAAACAGTGCTAATTACCATCCTTCTAATATCTGGAGGAAAGTTTAGAAAGTGATTAAATTAATTGGCTCTGAAAAATTAATTACATTCGAAATGAGGCTCATTAGACCTTTCCTGTTTCATCAGAATTTCAGACTAAAGGATAACTAGTCTTATCACTTATAATTTCTTTGTGGTTCAGCTAGCATAAAACAGACCATTGTGATGATAATTATTCTACCCAAATAAACTTAGGACTAGTAACTAAAGTGAACTAATGTGAATGTGGAGCTCTTACTTTTGCACTGTATTTAAATTCTTGCATTTCAGTGTAAAAATTTCTCTCTGTGTGTGTGTATGTGCGCACGCGTGTGCGTGAGATTATTGAACTGACAAAAAAAAAAACCACTGAACTTTCAAATTAGACACCACGATATATATTTTGGCTTTGCCAAGTTGAGTATAAACTAAAGTGAAAATGTGACTAAAAACTATATACAGCCTAGTAACTATTGATTACTCGGTTTTCATAAACAGCTGGCAAATTTTAACTTACAACAGCTGTCAGTATAAATTTAAAGTAAATGTTAATTTAGGAATACTAATGTCGTGAATGTTTCTGTAAGTAAGGCTTTGCTATTTCCAAAGGTTACTGAAAATCACTAGAGAATTTTTTAACCAAACTTGGCACAACTTTACCCTCCCTGTTTTACAATTCTTCAGTTTTACACATAAAAGGCTTTAATCATACTTGAATGCCTTTTCAGTGATTCCCTTGAGGATGCAAACTGCACAAGGAAATGTTTTTGATAGGTTTACATCTTGGAGGTGAGAGAATAAATAAATGAAAGGCACAGTATTGCCAGAGATGCACTATACTCTTTTATATAAGAAAACAAGGAAAGCGTTGGCAGCCAGTAAAGTTCCACTGCCTGTTTACTAAATAAAGCAACCTGTAAATACTTAGAGCAATTACAGCTTACGGATCTCAGGCTCTGAAGGCGGGTTGTATGCTAAAGTTAGCGTTCTGTTTTTTCCTGTTTGAACAACTCATTTCCAAGTAAAATTTGCATGACAGATTGCAAACCCTTTTGCATGAACTATTAAACTGGCGATGAGAATCCTCCTTGCTCGGACACATTCATGTAACATAATGTAGTATTCAAGTAGAGAAATGCCTGCTTTTAATTGATTTTCTTTTTCTTAGAACACACAGGAAAAGTCAAGTGAAAGCTACACAAAACAGAAAGTGCTGTACCTGCAACGTGCTGAACTCTTTCCAGTACTCACCCTTTCGGCAACTTAGTTTCTCCTTGGCAGCACTTCTGTGCCAAATGCTTCTACCTTCCCAAAAATGTATGTCAGCACAAGCCCAGACGAAACTTCAAATCCAGGAAAATAAAATTAACCATGCAGATCAAAGGCAGACGAGCAGGGAGATGAAATGCCCGTAATCTGATCGGTGATCAGTTGCAGAACATGAAAGGCACGACTAAGTTTATATATATGCACGGATATCAGAAAGTTCCCTTTCGGCAGGTAGTCACCCTCCCGCCTCCTAGTCCACAAATTCTTTTGTTTAACGTGGATCACGTTGTTTTCCTCTTTTTTCCCCCCCCTTCCCCTCTGCAACCAGGCAATACCGGTGGCTCCCCCAAGCTTGGGCTGAGTGGCTGGATCTGTAGCTTTTTTCGGTTCCCAAGCTGTGTTGGGGATTGTGTGTTGGAAGCTTTGCCTAGTGCCAGCGGGTTCTGCTTTATCCCTTTCATCTCGCTGAACTGCAGATCCCATGACATCATTCAGCGCCGTGGGACTGGTAGGAGAGCTATAATTCAGCCTGTGGGGGAGTACAGCTCCAGAGAAGCCAGAGTCGGCCTGATTTCTAATCACGTTAGGCTATTGTGCCTCACGCAGTGCAGTTTCTGTTATCTGTTTCCCAGTTGGAAAGGACAGCGATTGCTGGAGAGTGATAAGATCCCGGATCCATCTGGGTTCCAAATGACAGCATTTAATTGCCTTTTCGTTGATAAGAATCACACTTTTTCACAAAGACTGGGTGTCAAATATTCAGAGTAGTTAAATAGCACTGTAAGACCATTCTGGAAAACACCCAGGGGCTCTGACACATGGAGGGGGTAATGTTTTGAAAATGTGTCTTTGTTTTAAATGTGACATGTCTTTAAGGATCTTAAAGTAAGCTGTCTTTTCCTTGCAACTTAAATTATTAGAAGTTGACTGTCAACTAAACAGTGGTGTTTCAATGAAGGTAATTATTCAGCAGATAACCAACAATTCATCAGTGGGTGATATCTGCCACCCTTCCACTTAAGTCTCTGTCCTAGAGACTTAAGTGGAGCAGTCTTTGGACAGAGACTTAACTCTTACTCTTGGTCTTTGTCAGGGATTCTGAAAACTAGGTTTTAAAACAATATGCAGTCCTTCGATAGGTATAACTCAGTAACACCTGTTAAGCATTTTTAAATTCACAAAAGAAAAGTGTTAGGTAGAGAAAGCACTTGCCCTGTGCTGACCCCAAAACCATATGTACCTTCAGGACTGTTTTTCCTAAATCCATAGTTTGCACTCTTAACTCATAAAGCATCACCACATTAGTCTAATTCTCCATAATTTAAAATCAAACCTGTTGCACATTATTTAGAATTTTTTTTACCTGGTCCTTAACATTGGCAGATTAGATACGATAAGATTATTTTATTTTTAGTACTCATTGGAATAGAAGACAACCAGAAATTTCACTTTCATTACAATCTGGGATAAGGTGCATTTCTCAATTAGAGACCACTCTTTCACAGAGTGAAGGAAAATTTTCTATTGTATAATGGAGATTTGCCAACTTCTGGAAGGAGAGTTAAAATTATGTTTGCAAAACTGAGAAGACAGTAGAATTTCATCTTTATGTAACTTCCCTCCCTAATTTGTTTTGTCTAATATTATTTTCCTGAAAGTGTAGTTTATAATGTGCTCTATGAATCCCAAACAAATTTTAATAGCAAAATACTGGTTTGAACAGTTAATGAGCTCAGCATATGCAATGTGTAAATAGTCACATTTACTTTTCAACATTTCTTTTATAATTTTCGATCTCATGCGTCATTTCTCAAAGAGCCACAGAGCTCAGATAGTGTTTGAAGTGCAGATGTGATTCTTTATGACTTCTTGAAAGTGGAGCAGAAAAAATCCTGTGATGCTTGGACTCTGCATGACGTTTCCAGGGCTTCTTGGAATACAATGAGAATATTTAACAGTACAAAATATTACCAAGTAGGCATATGCCCATTTCTTCCTGGAGGTCATCCGGCCCTGCAACTAGCATGAAATCCATATTCTATCACCCTGCTCTCATGAGTAAGGTCTCCCCATGTGTCGACATATGAAGTCATAACAATTCAGTGCTATGTAAGTGTCTTTGCGTCAGCAAGTAATCTTAGTGTCTTGATAGAGTTTGACACCAAGAGTCCCTCACCAAAATAGGTGAGGGATTCTTACAGTTTCCCTGGAAGCTTCCAGCAGGGACTCCCATGAAAACCAGTCAAATGATCCTTGATTTACACGAATCTCACCAAGAAGATTTGTTGTTCAAAATACGTCTCTCAATGCAGCATCATCTCCAATGGAAGAGTTTATTCACTAACTCACTGAGAATGACTATGAATTGGTCCTCTTGTGACCAAAACCCTCCCCCGCCCCCACCACGTGTGAGATGAAAGGGGAATGAGGTTAGGGCCCCATCTGTCGCCAGGAGCAGAGTGTGGCTAAAGGCCCTTCTCGAATGAGGAGTGACCTCTTGACCCGGGGCTCATTAGTGCTGTGCTTCAGCCCACGGAGCTCCCTTCATTGTGGAGATGTGGCCTGGACCATTGTTATTTCTGAACGGCACCATGAAGGGGAGCTACTGCAAAGCTTTTCTCTCTCCCTCCAAGAAACTTAGATTAGTGAAATTAAGTCTGATGCCATGGTGATAGGAAGTATGTCACTACACTCTGCTCAGTGATCTGTTTCAATAACACTGGCTTACATCTTATCGATGACTCCTGGTGCCACATCACCTATAAATGGCTTATTTTACTCTCTTGGCCAAATTGCATTCCGCCACCTGGCTGTGTAATGGTGCTGGGACAGCAATTTGATCCCCAGTGAGGAGCCTGATGCTGCATTTCATTGCACTTAAAACTGAGGAAGCTTCCATTTGTCATATCAAAGAATGGCGGGGCTTCCTGAGATTCTTGAGAGGGCGCCTCACGTGTCCCTCCGTTGCCACTGCCTGCTGTCTTCTTTCCAACAGCTGAAACGTGCCTCCTTTGGTTCTCTACCTCGCAGGGGGAATGGCATGCATTCCTACAACTGTGAGATACAGGTTCAGGTAACATACATTTTCTTCCATTAAGTTTTAAAGTTCTTGGAGTTCCTTGGAACTCTTTTTCTAATGCCTCTTTTCTCAACTTTTTGTTTAGATACATCCTGGATTATATGGGCTAACATAGTTGTATATACATAAACTGGGAGGAATAACTTTAAAATTTGTTCCATTTATATACTTTGCTCACATGTGTGAAGTAGCTCAATGCTATGGGAAGAGCATGGGTACTGGAGTCAGAAGGGCTGTCTTTTTTATCTGGAACTTAATAGCAGCTTGGACAGTCTGGGTAAGACACAAAGCTTCATTTTCCTGTACTGCAAGAAGATGACAGCATCTACCTCCCCAATGTTGTTGAGATGAGCTTATGCAAAGCAGATCAAGCAATCCCACTCGAGTATGTATCTAAAGGAAATGAAATCAAAGAGTAAACAGCTCCATGCTCGCATGTTCACTGTAGCGTTATTCACTATAGCCAAGCTTGGGAAATAAGCTAAATGTCCATCCACAGATAACTGGATAAAGAAAATTAAGTATTAGCCTACTGAAATATACATATTCCATTATATTATAGTATAGCATATTATCGAGCCTTTAAAAAAGAAGAAAATATTGGCATTTTTGACAGTGTGGATGAAACTGGAGGATATACTATAAGTGAAATAAGCCATACACAGAGAGACAGATATTATACGATCTCACTTATATGTGGAATCTTAACCCTACAAAGACAAAAACAAAAAGCCTCACCAAACTCCTACTAACACAGAATAGAATGGTAGTTACCAGAACCTGGAGTGTGGGGGAAAGTGAGAGATTAAAACAAAGAGTATTGGTTACCAGGAGTTTGGGGAAAGGGGTCATTAGAAGTTGTTTTTTAACGGGGACATATATTCAGGATCACAAAGATGAAAAGAGATCAAGAAGTAGTTGGTGGTGCTGGCTGCACAAAAATATAAATATATTTAGTACCACTAAAGTGTACACTTAAAAATGGTTAAGATAGTAAATTAATGTTATGTGTATTCTACCAAAATGTTTAAGATGGAGAAAAATTGAGAACCAAGCAGAAAACACTCTCAACAGAAAAGCCAAGTTTCATTTTCTTTCTCTGTGAGAATTAGAGAACAATAGTGAGACGCCAACATTTATTTGGGAGATCAAACCCAAATTTGAGTTGGGCTTAATATTTCAAAGGAGTAGGGCAAAACATCACACAGGGCCTGGGTCCAGTTAATGTGGGTCTGAGGTAACCCAGATGTCCTCAAGTCCTTCAGAGGCCGGAGACCATGCTTACATTATCTGATTATCCTCTACAGGTCCTTAAAAAGGAATGTTTCAAGCCTGTAATGGGTTGAGTTGTGAACCCAGAATTCATATGTTGGAATCCTAACCCCTAGTACTTCAGATTGTGACCTCATTTGGAGGTAGGTCTTTATAGAAGTAACCAACTTAAAATGAGGTCATTAGAGTAGACTATAATCCATTATGATTTGTTTCTTCCTAAAAAGACCTGAATTTGGTCACAGGGACACACAGATGGAAGATGACGAATAGACCCAGAGAGAAGATGGCCATCTACAAGCCAAGGAGAGAGGCCTTGAACAGATTTTCCCTCACAGCCTTCAGAAGGGACCAGCCCTGCCAACCAACATCTTAATTTCAAACTTCTTGCCTCCAGAGCTGTGACTGTCAATTTCTGTTGTTTAAGCCCCTCAGTCTACAATAGGTACTTCATTACAGTAGCCCTAAGAAACTAATACAGAGCCCACCCAAAATTTCAAAAAAGGCTTATATTCTCATCAGAAAGCCTCCAATCTGCTTCCTAAAAATCCCTCTCAGCTCCTGTGGACACCCCCCGCTCTGGCTGGACTGCTTCCTCTCCTGTGGGAAAAAAACGTTCTCTCTTCTTCAAAATGTCAGTTCAGGGGGATCATTGAGTGAAGCAGGATATTGCAGAAAGTAATTAAAGAGAGGAATTAAAGTACACATTTGGGCTATTACTTATAAAGCTGTTATGAACATTTGTATGCAAGTCTTTGAGTGGGTATATATATTTTTATTTCTCTTAGGTAAATACCTAGAAGTAGAAATTCTGGGTTACATGGCATATATTTAACATTACAAGAAACCGCCAACTTGTTTTCCCAAATGGTTATATCATTTTACATTCCTGCCAGTGATGTAGGAGATTCCCATTTGCTCTACACCCTTGACTACACTTGATATTGTCGGTCTTTATAATTTTACCCATCCAAAGGGAATTCAGTGGTGCCTCATAATGTTTTAGTTTGCAATTTGCTGATGCCAGTGCTTAACTTTTTAATATATATAGAGAGACTTCATTTTATGGAATAGTTTTAGACCAACTGAAAAATAAAATAGTACAGAGATGTCCCATATAAGCCCTATGCTTCATACAAAGTTCCCTCTATTATTCACATCTTTTTAAAAAAATATTTATTAATGAGACACAGAGAGAGAGAGAGAGGCAGAGACATAGGCAGAGGGAGAAGCTGGCTCCTCGCTCGGAGCCCGATGCAGGACTCGATCCCTGATCCTGGGATCAGGACCTGAGCTGAAGGCAGACACTAAACTGCTGAGCCACCCAGGCATCCCTATTATTCACATCTTGCAGTAGTGTGATTTGTAACACTGAATGAATCAATATTTATATCATTAGCTGAAGTCCTCAGTTTACACTATAGTTCCTGCTTTGTGCTGTACCATTCTATAGATTTGAACAAACGCATAATGTCATGTATATGCCAGGACAGCCTCACACAGAATAATAGTTGCACTGCCCTAAAAATCCTATGTGCTCCACCTGCTTATCCCCCCTGCCCTGAACCCCTGGGATCCACTGAACTGCTGAATATATCCATGGCTTTTTCTTTTTCAGACTCTCATAACGGTCGAAATCATATAGTAAGTAGCCTTTCAGATTGGCTTTTTGCACTTGGTAATATGCATTTAAGGTTCCTCCCTGTCTGTTTATGGCTTAATATGAGCTTTTTCAAAGCTCATTTCTTTTTATTGCTGAATAATATTCCATTTTCTGGCTGTGCCATTGTTTATCTATTTACATATGGAGGAACAGCTTGGTATCTTCCAAGTTTTAGCAATGGTGAATAACGTTGCTAAACATCTTTGTGCAGGTATTTATGTGGGTGTCAATTTTCAACTCACTTTGGGAAATAAATGCCTAGGAGAGTGGTTGCTAGATCGCATGGTGAAACTATGGTTCAATTTTTAAGAAACTGCCCGACTTCCAAAGTTACTGTGTCATTTTGCATTCTTACTGACAATGAATAAGGGTTTTGGGTTCCTGTGCATCCTTGTCAAGGTATTGTCAGGTTTTTTTGTTTGTTTGTTTTTTTGTTTTTGGATTTTAGCCATTATGTGTAGTGGTGTTTCATTGTAATTTGCAATTACCTAAGGACATTTGATGTTGAACATCTTTTCATATGTTTACTTCCTATCCGTATATCTTCTCTGGTAAGGTGCCTATTCACATCTTTTGCATATCTTAAATTGGGGAACATATTTTTTTATTGTTGAGTTTTAAGAGTTCTTTGTATATTTTAAGTACAAATCCTATATCAGATATGTGTTTTGTGAGTAGCCTCCCAGTCTGTGGCTTACCTTTTTATTCTCTTAACAATATCTTTGCAGACCAGACATTTTTAGTTTTAGTAAAATTTACCTGTTCAATTTTTTCTTTCATGATTGTGCTTTTAGTATCATATCCAAAACTCATCACCAAACCCATCATCACTTCTTGTTTTGCCCTCTGGAAATTTTGTAGTTTTGTGTTTTTTTACATTTAGGTCTGTGACCCATTTTGAGTTCATTTTTGTGAAAGGTATAAAGTCTGTGTCTAGATTCGTTTTGCACATGAATCTTCAGTTGTTCTAACACCTTTTGTTGAAGAGCCTATCCTTTCTCCATTCAATTATTTTTGTTCCTTTGTCAAAGATACGTTGATGTATGTGTAGGTTTATTTCTTGACTCTTTTTGTTTGTTCCATTTTGTCTCTTTTGTCTATCCATTTCATCTTGTCTTTTTCTAATATCACATTATATTGATTACTGTAGCTTCATAGTATATTTTGAATCCAGATAATAACAGTCCCCTGACTTTTTCAGTATTATGTTGGCAATTCTCAGTCTTTTGCCTTTCCATATAACTTTAGAAATGATTTGCTGATATTCACAAAATAAATTGGTGGAATTTTAATTGAGATTTCATTGAATCTATAGAACATAGTGGGAAAAATTGACATCTTAGTAATAGTGAGCCTTCTTACCCAAGAACATGGGACAGCTCTCCACTTATTTCATCAGAATTTTGTAGTTTTCTTCATATAGATCTTGTATATTTTAAGATTTATACCTAAGTATTTTAGGGTGGTTTTTGGGGTGTAGGTATTAATATAAATGATATTGTGTTTATAATTTCAAATATCAGTTGTCAATGCTCATACAGAAGAAAGCATTTGACCTCTGTATTAACCCTATATCTTGCAACCTTGCTGTTATCACTTATTAGTTTTAAATTTTTTTGGTCAGTTCCTTGGGGATCATGTAATCTGTGAACAAAGGAAATTTAATTCCTTTCTTCTCAATCTGTTTATTATTTGTAAAAGTATATCACAAACTCTATGACAACCACTGCAACAAATCTAAGTCCACTTTTATATAATACTATAATGTTTCACGGGTAGTATAAGGCACCTTATAACTGAGCATTCCCAATTCCTCTTTCCTATCTCTTATAACATTGTTGTCATTTATTTCATTTATCCATAGACCACAATCACCCAACATACTGTTGCTATTATTGCTCAGAACAGTTATTTATTAAACAAAAAGAAATAGGAAAAATAATTTTTATTATACTTTCATTTACTCAGTCTTTCTTTTTATAAATCTATGTTTTTGACCTATATAATTTTCCTTTTTTGTGAAGAGCTTCTTTTAACATTTCTTGCAGGGTGACAAATTCCTTGAGTTTTTATTTGTCTGAGAGAGTTTATTTCTTCTTCAAAAATGGATTTC
Organism: Nyctereutes procyonoides; assembly: GCF_905146905.1. Lineage (NCBI taxonomy): Eukaryota > Metazoa > Chordata > Mammalia > Carnivora > Canidae > Nyctereutes > Nyctereutes procyonoides. Next base: position 4,986,760 of record NW_026575033.1, on the reverse strand, counting down.
TTATATCCTTTTGAAGGATAATTTTGTCAGATACATAATTCTAAGTTAGTGAGGGTTTTTATTTCTTTCCACTCTTTAAATATTTCACTCACTCTCTTTTTGTTTTCCTGGTTTCTTATGAGAAGTCTGATATAATTTTTATCCTTAATTTTAAATAAATCAAATTCTTTTCTTCTTTCTTTCCTTCTTTCTTCTTTCCCTTCAGACTTCTTTTGAGATTTTCTCTTTGCCTTTGATTTTCTGTAGTTTAAATATGATGTGTTTCCCTGGAGAAGTTTGGATGTTTATTCTGGTTGGTGTTCTCTAAAGTTTCCTGGGTCTATAGTTTGATGTTTGTCATTAATTTTGGAAAATTCTAAGCTATTATCATTTTAAATATTTCTTGTATTCCTTTCTCTCTTTCTTCTTCTACTAGCATTCCTATTACTTGCATGTTACACCTTTGGTAATTGACCCATAGACTTTTAAAAATTCTTTTTTTCTCTTTGCATTTTAGTTTGGGAAGTTTCTATTGATATTTTTTCCAAATTCACTGATTCTTTACTTCACTGTGTCTATTTTACCAGTGGGACCACCAAAGACAATCTTCACTTCTGTTACAGTGTTTTTGATTTCTAGCTTTTCTCTGTTATTATTTCTTAGAATTTGGATCTCTCTGCTTACATTAGCTATTTGTTCTTGCATACAGTCTACTTTTTTTTAATCAGAGCCCTTACTATGTTAATCATAGCTGTTTTAAATTCTCTATATGATAATTCTAAAATTTATATCATATATGAATCTCGTTAGGATGTTTGCTTTATCTCTTCAGACTGGATTTTGTCTTGTCTTTTAGCATGCCTGTTATTTTTTTGTTGAGACCTGTACATGCCATATGAGATAATTAGACTTTTTGTATGAGGTTAATCTCTTATGTTATGTGAGGTTAGAATTATGTAAATCTGGCTCAGATCTAGGCTGCATTTAATGTTTGCTGTAGCTGCAGATGCCAGAGGTTTTGGTTTCTTCTAGTTTCCTTGTTTTGTTTTTCTCCCATTGCTTTCCCTAAGTTCCCTAAGAACTTCTTCTTAAATAGAGTCTGTGTCTTAAAATTCTGTCAATACCAAGGCCCTTTTGATGTGGTGGCAAAGTGTTGGGGAGGGAAAGCTTTCTATGCTCCTACGATTAAATCTCAGTTTTTTAGTGGGCCTGAGTTCCTGGGTTATGGACTTCAGAAACATTTCTTAGCCTTAAAAAAAAATTCTTTATATATATAAGGCAGGAATTCCAGAGGGGTTGAAGTTGACTTGTTGTTCTTGCTCCACATCAGATAAGTCTCTGGTAAAGTAGTTTCCTCTAGAGGGCAAGCTTTTGTTGTGGAAATGTTCTGGGAATTTATTTGTTTATTTTAAAGATTTATTTATTTATTCATGAGAGAGAGAGAGGCAGAGACCTAGGCAGGGAGAGAAGCAGGCTCCTTGCAGGGAGCCTGATATGGGACTCAATCCTCGGACCTAGAATCACTCCCTGAGCCAAAGGCAGGTGCTTAACCGCTGAGCCACCCAGGCATCCCTCTGGGGAAAGGTGTTCCTTTCCCCCTTCCTCTGACCAAAACACAAAGGTTCTTTCTCTGATCATCACTGAAAGAACATGATGGAGTTTTTGGAGGTAACATTTAAGAAAGTGTGCTGATTCCACTAAGATTGGGCTGCCCAGAATTTCTCACAAGTCTACACTCAGTCTCTAAGAATTCATCAAAATTATTATTCAAGTGTTCCTGATTGTTACTTGCTCCTGTGGCTTCTGCTTCAGGTAAGCAGATCTCTGTTTTAATTCTCTATATTTCCCCATCTCTCCAGATTTCGAGGTTACAGTTTGCCCTGTGACTTCAGTTCCCTCATGGATCTAGAAAAGTCACTGATTTTCAGTTTTTTCTTGTTATAAGGATAGGAGTCATGACTTCTCATCTCTTTACATGTAGGAGCTAAAATCAGAAGTCCTTTGAATTCTATAGTGTTTAATAATACTCATTATCATCTAAATATTTTGGGAGCCTGGCTGATTCAGTTGGTAGAGCATGTGGCTCTTGATTGCAGAGTCATGAGTTCAAGCCTCATAATGGTGTTAGACATTACTTAAAAAATTCCATAATTTTGGTTTTGGGTTTATTCTTTGAACCATCTGTGGTTTAAAAATGAATTTCATCATCTCTAAGTAGCTAATACTTATTTTGATTCTCTTTATGTTGGAAATGTCTGATTAGATACATGAATTATGTTGTTTCCACTTTTATTGATTTCTTGTGATTTTCTTTGCGACCTTAATAATATATCATTGTACTATAGGTCAGTTAAAGAGGTGCATTCTCTGTTATCAGAGCAACGAAATTAATTTCATTGATACTAGTACTGAATTTTCAAAGACTTACATTGTTTTATATTGGGTTCTATAGCACTGTCAGTTTTAATTCTTAAATGTCCCTCACATAAAATTGGAAATTAGAAATATTTATCCATAACTACAAGACATTAGAATAGCTAGTGATTTAAATACTCTGTCAAATTCAATTTTCTCCAACGTAGTGACCCATCGACAGTGAATATGATAAAACTATCTGCAATGGAGTGGTTCTGTTCTAATAAAACAACAGCAGCAGTAAACAAATTAATTCAGTAGATACATACAGACACACCCACCATCAGTGAGCAAAAAGGTATTTCATTCACAATGAAGTTGCCTCCAACTACCCAATTGCAGCCTTGCTATTTTCTGTTCTTCAATTTAAGAGATTGAGAGTTTAAGAGATTACAATATTATTCTTATCCACCATAACATATTACTGTCCAAATACTTCTCTGAGCTCTGGCTAGTTTTCAGATCAGCTATCAAACTTGTATTTTCCAATTAATTAAATGATTTCCATTTCATTTTCTGCCTGTTCAGAATTTATGCTGATTAATACACCAGACTAATTATGAATCTTGGTTCCCAGGAGCCTGACCACACTAACAAAAATGCAAATGGAACAATGAGAAACTGGGGAAAGACACACTAAGAAATTTATTCAGAATAACACCGCAAAAGAGAACGAGAGAGAGAGAGAGAGAGAGAGAGAGGAAAAGAGTGATATTTTGGCTTCATCAGAAAGTACAATGTTAGGTGAAAACAGGCCTGCCCTAAGGTGTACTTTAAGAAATACTGATCTAATGTCAAAATATTTGGGATGCCTGGGTGGCTCAGTGGTTGAGTGTCTGCCTTCATTCAGCTCGGGGCGTGATCCCAGGGTCCTGGGATCAAGTCTGGCATTGGGCTCCCCAGAGGAAGCCTTCTTCTTCTGCCTATATCTCTCCTTCTCTGTGTGTGTGTCTTTCATGAATAAACAAATAAAATCTTTTGAAAAAAAATTAAAAAATAAAGTCAAAAATTTAATGACGCAACTATTCGTGAAATCGAAAGAGCATCTACCACACAACTGGGGACATAAAACACGCAGAACAGTTATCATTCTTGGTAAAATCAGAAAAAGACAAAATTTGAGGGAAAAATAGAATACAGTAGCTCTGCTAAATAGAATTGCAAAATAAAGTGGTAGAGTAGATGGTGAAGGATTCACTTTCAAACAATAGAAATATGTTAAGAGCATACTTAGGAATATAGTTTGTACTCCATTTGTAAAACAAAATTTCCAGATTAATCTTCAGATTATCTAATATGTTCAATAGAAAATAAGAGAGAGTTTAATTATGTGAGAGATCCTGTTCAGCATAGCATACCCAGTTTAATATAAAATTATCTTTGAAACCCTTTTTATTTGGGATTAGTTTATGTTATTTTTAAAGATTTTATTTATTTATTCATGAGAGACACAGAGAGAGAGAGAGAGAGAGAGAGAGAGAGAGACATAGGCAGAGGGAGAAGTAGGTTCTGTGCGGGGAGCCTGATGCGGGACTCAATCCCAGGATCCCAGGATCACTCACTACCTGAGCCAAAGGGAGATGCTTAACCACTGAGCCACCCAGGCATCTCTATAACAGTGCTATTTTGTTTTTTTGTTTTGTTTTTCTTTTAAGTTTTTATTTATTTATTCATGAGACAGAGAGAGAGAGAGAGAGAGAGAGAGGCAGAGACATAGGCAGAGGGAGAAGCAAGCTCCATGCAGGGAGCCCGACATGGGACTCCATCTTGAGTCTCCAGGATCAGGCCCTGGGCTGAAGGCGGCGCTAAACCACTGAGCCACCAGGGCTGCCCCAACAGTGCTATTTTGGAATAATTTTAGATTTACAGAATTGCAAAAATAGTACAGAGAGTTCCCATTTATCCTGAAGCCAGCTTCTTCATCTCAAAATTAGAATATTAATCTTGATACAATACTATCAACTAAATGACGAAATTTATTCAGGAAATTTACTCTACAGTATACAGGTTTCTGGCAAATGAATAGCCATGTATCCACCACCGCAGCTCCATAGAGAATAATTTTATCACCCCCAAAATATCCTTGTATTGCTTCTTTATATTCAACTCTTCCCCTGTACTCACCAACCTCTGGAAACCACTAATCTTTTCTTCTCACTTTTTTTTTTTTTGGCCTTTGTACAGTATCACATAAATAGAATTATAAAATATGCTATCTTTGTAGTCTGGTCTGTTTCCACTATAGCAAATTGCATTTAATGCATCCTCTAGCAAAATGTATTTATGTTGTTGTGTGGATCAATGATTGTTCTTTTTTATTGCTGAGTAGTATTCCACTGAATGGATATACTACAGTTTGATTATACATTCACAAGTTGAAGGGCATTTTGGTTGTTTCAAATTTTGGTAATTTTGAATGAAGTTGTTAAATATAAACATGTACAACTTCTTGCTTGAACAAAAATTTTCATTTCTCTTTAATAAATATCTAGGTGCAGGATTGTTGAGTCATATGATAGATATGTTTAGTTTTACAAGAAATATCCAAGTTGTTTTCTGAAATGGTTGTACTATTTTGTATTCCTTCCAATAACATGTTAGAACTCTAGTTGATCCATATTCTCACTTACGTTTGCCATTTACACATTTTAGCTAAACTAATAAGTATGCAGTGGTATCTTTTAGTTTTACATTGAAATTCGTTAATGATTAATGATGCTGAGTATCTTTTCTATATTTATCTGTTACTCATTTTTTTGTAAAGTGTCTGTTCAGACCTTTTGCCCATTTTAAAGTTAGTATTTTGTTTTGTTTTCTTTTTTAAATGTTATTTGTATTTTTTGCAGATTATGCATTTTATTTCATTATATATTTTTTTATTGAAGTGTAACTGACACACAATGTTACATTAGTTTTGGGTGTGCAACATAGTGATTCCACAAGTCTTTATGTTGTGCTATGCTCATCACAAGTGTAGCTACCATCTGTCACCACATGACGGTGTTACAATACCATTGATTATACTCCCAATGCTTTACCTTTCATCCTCATGACTTATTCATTACATATCACCTTTTGTTTTCTTATTGTTCAGTTTATAGAGTTCTTTGTCAGAAATATAATTAGAAAATATTTTCCCCCAGTCTGTGGCTTATCCGTTCACTCCTTTATCAGTGCCTTTTCCAAAGGAAACATTTTAAATTTAATGAGTACCTATGTGGGGCACCTGGATGGCCCAGTGGTTGAGCATCTGCCTTCTGCTCAGGTCATGATCCCAGGGTCCTGGGACTGAGTCCCACATCAGGCTCCCCACAGGGAGCCTGTTTCTCCTTCTGCCTGTCTCTGCCTCTCTTCTCTATGTCTCTCATGAATAAGTAAATAAAATCTTAAAAAAAATGAGGACCAATGCAGCAATTTAAAAAAAAAAGTATCATACTTTTGATGTCCTACTTTAAAACTCTTTGACCAATCTAAGTTTACTCAGATTTTCTCTTATTTTTTTTTTAGTAATTTTATAGCTTTACACTTTACATTTAACTCTGTGACCAGTTTTGAGTTAAATATTTTGTTAAATATTTTGTGATAAGGTACAGATTGAGGTTAATTTTTTTGCTTTTGACCATCTAGTTATTTCAGCATGATTTGTTGAAGACTATCTTTTCTCCATTGAATTGCCTTTGTACCTTTGAAAACAAAAAACAAACAAACAAAAAAAAAAAAAAAAACAAGCACCAAAGAATGGTTGATTATATTTTGTGTGAGTCTATTTCTGAGCTCTATTCTCTTCTGTTGACCCATATCTCTATTATTTTGTCAGTACTACACTGTATTTACTACTGTAGATTTTTTTAAGGTTTTTTTTTTAATTTAAACTTTTTTGGGATGTTCTTCCTAAGTAATGCTATTTGCAAGTTGAGATTGTTCTATTATTTCTCTAATTTGTATGTCTTCTATTTTTCTTGCCTTATTGCACTAATGAGGACTTCCAGTAGGATGTGGAGTCTGAGTGATAAGAGAGGACACCTTTGCCTTTTTCCCTATCTCAAAGAAAAAGCATACAGTTTTCACCAATAGGAATAATGGTAGCTGTAGTGTTTTTTGTAGATGCTCTTTATCAAATTGAAGAAAACCCTCTCTATTCCTAATGTTCTGAGAGTTTTTATTACAAATGAGTCATAAATGATAATTTGTAGGATATGCTTTTTCTGTATCTATTAATGTGATTATATGGTTTTCTTCATTTTGTTTATATAGTAAATTACACTGATTTTTGAATGTTGGGTTGATCTTGTATTATAAGGATTTGATTGTGATGCATGAGTTTTTAAAAATATTGCTGGATTTGATTTGTTGATTTTTTTGCATGTGTGTTCATGATGGTTAGTGATCTCTAGTTTTCTTTCCTTGTAATGTCTTTGTTTGGTTTAGGTATAGGGTAATGCTGGTCTGATAAAATGAGCTGGGAATGAATTACTTCATCTTCTATTCAATAGGAGAGTTTGTATAGAATGGCTATTATTTCTTCCCTCAATATAAAATTACCTTTTCATAAAGCATATACAATGGCACAGTTGCTATTTATAATTTGTAGGAAATAACTACATTATGGTACTTTTCTAATGTTATTCAAGATCAAAGCCTATGGATTATATGAATCTCAAAATTTAGTTTTTCTTTTTCATCTTCTAGTTTCATAGATATTGAAAGCAAGTAAGAAATACATATGTTGTTGGAAGTAGATATAAAGAGTTTGGAGGGATGCCTGGGTGGCTCAGTGGTTGAGTGTCTACCTTTGACTCAAGGCATGATTCCGGGGTCCCAGGGTCAAGTTCTGTGTCAGGTTCCCTGCAGGGAGCCTGCTTCTCCCTCTACCTATGTCTCCACCTTTCTGTGTGTCTCTCATAAATAAATAAATACAATAAAATCTTTAAAAACAAGAGTTTGGAAAAGAAAGCTGTTCTAGCCAAATTTCTACCTTTTAATGTCCTGGTTAGAACCATACAACTTAGGTAAATAGTCTCTCACATGAGGGTGCCTTGGCTTGAGGTCTAGTACTTTGACATAAATTTCTGAAGATGAGTAAGTCACTTCAAACTTCTTTCCTTATCTCTAAGATGAGGGAAGTAAGAGTACCCTACTCCTTAGTTCTTGTTAACATTAAAATAGTACTGTTGGGGAGTAAGTATGGAACACATGTTAATTCTTAACTATTTAAAGCATAGCTTAGAAAAAAAGACATGTCATTTCTGACTGTAACAGGTGAGTAGAAATTGTTTCTCTTTGGAAGAGAAAGGCACTCTATATTCCTCTTTTAAAAAGCATTACTCAGGGATCCCTGGATGGCTCAGCAGTTTAGCGCCTGCCTTCGGCCCAGGGCGTGGTCCTGGAGTCCCAGGGATCGAGTCCCACATCAGGCTCCCTGCATGGAGCCTGCTTCTCCCTCTGCTTGTGTCTCTGCCTTTCCCTCTCTCTGTGTCTCTCATGAATAAATAAATAAATAAAACCTTTTAAAAAAACATTTTTCGTTTTGAAGTCAAAAGGTATTTTACATTTTGGCTTGTAATGTGTTTCACAGCATTTGAAAATGGGCAACTTTGATTTTTAGAAATTGCTACTATGACCTCTCAGTCCTATACAACCAAAAAGTTTAATGTATTATGATAGTTTTTAAAGGGAATACCTCATTTCTGTTCATGTTAGAGTTCAAGGTTAAGGATGCATCATCCTTTAGATGAATGTATAAGATTAAAAATAATATTCTTTCAAAACAATAAATGAAGTGTGTCCAGACTTCAATGATTGGTAGGACTTTCATATACTGGTACAGCTTGATAGTAAGTGAGTCTTCCACTATCAGAGGGACAGAGTGCCCCAGAGCAGAGAAGAATATTTGGTCCTTCACAAGTACCAAGCTGAAGGTATGGTGGAGAGCAGGAGTCTCCGTGGAGACAGGGAGGAATAACTGGAAATACAATAGAGGTGGTCTGTGTATATCAGAGGTTGGAGAGGGAGTAGCATTTTGTGATTCTGCTCTCCTGGTGGGATGTGGGCCTCCTACAGAGAGGGGCAGAAACCTCTGGGAAGGAACAAGAATTTTTGTGCTAAGACTAAAGGTGTGGTCTTTTCAGGACTGCACATGACATGGATAAATAGTGAGGACCGCAGCCAGTAGAAGGTAGAGATTCCAACTGGTAAAAAGTCAGGAGAATGACCAGAAGTGAAGGACTTTGGAGCTACATGCACATGGAACTTGGCAGGAGAGGCTTTATAATTAGAGGCAACAAAGTGTCCAGCCCTCCCTCAAATGTCTCTATGATGATTTGACAGCTTGTTTGGGGTCTCTGAGAGGTTGGGAATATGGTGGAACTCTGTTTTCATATGCATTCTTCAGCATTGATAATAATAGCTCCTGGTTAACTCTCTCTCTTCAGCCTGGCACTTGGCTAAATTCATACCAAATCCCCCAGTTCAAAGGCCAAGGGACTAAGGATCAGAAGAGCTGTGTCACTTTCCAAGACCCCATGGCTAAAATCAACCTCAAGAGTGAATAACTCTAAAGCTGTACTCTTTTACAAGATCACACTATTTCACTATTGTTTTCTGTTAATTAAATATTTTTCTAAAATGCTGTTTTTGTTTTCATAAGTAGGGAGCCCTGCCAACTTAAGTGTTAATAGCCTCTGTAAATTAACCTAAGCTTCTTGGGCCACAGGAATCCCCAGTAGGAGGCTTATGTGTCCACCTCTGAAAAATGTTAAATTTCAAGTATTGGGATTTTTTTTCTGATTACAAAAACAGCATATATTAATTATAGAAAATATGATAATTAAAGAAAAACAAAGTAAAGAAATCCACTCATCAATTATAATTCTGATTTGTCCTTTTAAAAAATTATGTAGTTTTAGGTAATTAAATCAAGAAGCAAAAGTCTTGTCCTGACCCCCAAAGTAACCTCTGTCAACAGCTCATTGAACATACTTCTAGCAGATATTCTTTTGATTTGAGGACACTCTCACTGCTGCCTTTAGTGTGGCTGCCTTTTTCATTATTGGCAAATATCAAATAGAGAAGGTAGCTAACACGCTGGTTTCTGCCAAGGGTGTTCTTCTCTCCTATTTATTTAACCTTCTAGTTGGTATCTTAAGTACTGTTTCAGTGTGATATTTAATACCGGAAATGCATTGCTCCTGCTTTATCCCACAATTGTATCTACGCGCAAAGCGTTATGAAACAAATGTCGCTGACAATAAGTCCCTTTATTGGGAATGTCTTTGACACTGGGGAAGAGATTGTAAAATAAGACACTGTCCTCAGATGAGGTTCCTAAAAAAAAAAAAAAAAAAAAAAAGGTTGTTTGTGCTGGAATTTGAATAGAAATTGCACCATTTCCTCTGTAAAGGTCTAGCATGAAAAGAGAAACATGACTCAGAGATTAGACCATTGGTACAGGAGTCTGTAAGAAGAGCTCAAAGGAAACTGAAATGTGTGCAGTAGAAATGAGCTGTTTCCCTCCTGATTTCCAATCTAATCCCATTATACAGGGGCCAACACACACATGCCTCCTGTGGACACACACATATGCACTCGTACCATATATGCTGCACATATACCACACACACACGCACACACACACACACACCACACCATGCACACATACCATATATGCCTCACATCCACATCCACGTCATTCCATGCACACACACTTACACACTACACATACACCAGTCCTACCCCAAACTCTACATACCACAGCAGGCATGAACACAGTATACTGTTCATACACCACACGCATACATCATGCACACACACACACACTGTTCACATTGTGTATATGTCATATACCACACACACTATATGTATGTCACATACCCATCACACCATGCACTCACACATACCACCCTCCACACATAAACTCCACACTCCACACTATGCATACACACCACATACACACACAATATCTTAAGGATTTTTTTTATTTGAGAGAGAGAGTGCACATGTGCACACATACACACACTTGTGCACGAGTGGAGGTAAGGGGCAGAAGGGAGAGAGAGACTCCCCAGCATGGAGCCCAGTGTGGGGCTGGATATCACCACCCATGACGTCACGACATGAGCTGAAACCAAGAGTTAGCTGCTTAATCAACTGAGCCACCCAGGTGTCCACACACATTTTTTTAAACAAAAAGGTGGTCTTGCTGTATCTTGCTGTATTGTTTTAAAACTTACTTTTGTATACTAGATATATCAGGATGCCAGCATAATATTCCCTTATTAGTGGATATTAAATGATTTTCTATTATTTTGTTACTATAAATGATACCATAGTTAATATCTTGGTCAGCATGTGCTTATATTTCTTTAGGAAAGATTTTTAGAAGATTGTTAGGTCAAATGATATGCATTTACGGTTTTATGGTAATGACACATAAAGGTTGTCATTGACACATACTTTCAAAAAGGTTGTACCAATTAACAGTTTTGCCAGCAGTATATGAAAATGAACTGTTTTTCCAACTTTCTCTGTGCTTCGCCTTGAATTTTATCAGTATTTTCCTTTTTTATAGTCTATTACATAGGAGGAAAATATTGCAATGCAGAGGAAAAGGAATATTTACCATAGTACCCTGTTGGAAGGATTTTAATTTGTACTTGGCAATATGGCTTTACTGATCCATTCTAGTTCCGGGAATGCACCCGTGTGTGCAAGGATCACTGAGAAAGGTATGCATCCCTGCATTATTTGTGTAATTGATGACATGATAGTTGCACCTCTGCTGTCAGTGGAGAAACTTGGAGACCAGAAAAAAAGTATTGCTCATGGTGCCATTGGCCATGATTGATCATGCAGGGGCATCCTCGGTTAATGTGGAGGCATTAGAAATAGTAATCAGGCCACAGGGACCTGGGGGGCTAAGTCCGTTAAGCATTGGACTCTTGATTTCAGCTCAGGTCATGATCTTGGGGTCATGGGATCGAGCCCTATGTTGGGCTTCACACTCAGTGTGGAGTCTGCTTGACATTCTCTCTCCCTCTCTCTCTCTCCCCTCTCTTTGCTCACTCTAAATAAATAAATGAACAAAACCTTTTTTAAAAAAAAAAGTTAAAAAAAAATAAAAAGTAATCAGGCCTACAGAGAGGTTGATACATCTTTGACCAAGGTCATTTTTTATGTGAGGAATAGGGTCAGAATCAAGGTAATAGGAGAAATAGGCTTGATCACAAATTCTTCACATAGATTCGTGGTAAATTATGTTTTCTTCAGGTACTGCAGGAGATTAATCAATCTCAGCTTTACTTGTGGAGAGACATCAAGAGATGCCCATTTCTGTCCATTCTCTGTCCATGGGGGCAATGGCTTGACCAGCTTTCTGGAGGTGAGAGCCTAACAGAAGCTCCACTGAAGTTTGGCTGAGTCCCCCTCTGTTACCTTCCAGTGGGAGTCAACTTTCTTGAGTCAGGGATGGGGACAGTGGGTGGAGAACTTCATGTCAGAACTCAGGAGGACTGGGAATCAGGGAACAACCACCTGGAAAGTCGTCTCAAGGACTAAACAGAGGCACATTGCCCACCTTGGTTGGAACAACAGAGGCAATGAGGTGAACAGAGGAGCAATTGCTGACCACTGCCTCCCTCAACTTCTTCCCATCCTGCCCACAAAGCTGAAATATCGTAGGGGAAGTGTTACTTACAGGTCTTTTGGAAGCCAATGCGTATTTGATCTAAAAAAGTTGTGAGATTGTATTGATTTTTCTAAAGAGCACAGCCCCTCATCCACAGCCTTCTGAAAAGCAGCAGTCATCCTTCTGTGGTGCACTGGGTGGTAGAGTAGGGGGCGGGAATGCCAGCTAGCAGGGGACCTCAACTCCAGAAGCTAAAGAATACCCTCCCTGGTCCATCCCCACCCCAGGGAGTGAATATACTCTATGGGACCGAAATGAAGAAGAGGCTGTCATTCAGATTACATTAGTAGTTAGTGAAAATTAGAAACAGCCCAACTGTCCAAAATAGAATGATGGTTAAATAAATGGTTAAATAAAGGGTAAACATGCTAACTATTTGAAAAAATGATAGGGGCATATATGGAAGGACATAATAATATAATATTTGTTGAGGTAGTTTTCAAAGCAAGTTGCATGGCAGTCTATGTTATAAACTCATTAAAAACTCTCCTTATGAATATTATATATTTGTGTATGTGTAGAGAGAAGTAGGACAGAAGATTTCTTGACAACCAAAATTGACTGCTCTTTCAGGAAGCTTTCCCTAACGTCAGTAGGAATGGGTGCCCCTTGTCTCTCCCTCTTGAAATAACACATTCCAGCACCTACTGTCTCCACCATAGCAATTCCCATGGTCTTCTATGGAAGACTAAGTGGTTTCTGTTCCCACTCTGCACATCAGACAGGAACTCTTTGAAAGCACGACCCACATTGTACTCGTCTCATGTCTCTTGAGTCTAGCTAAGAACCAAACGGGCAGTCAATGAAGAGTGACACCAGGGGAGCAACATCAGTCATTACCATATGATGTGGCTCATTTCCCACAATCATCTTGACACTATTGAAGTTTTTAGGTAAAAAGAAATGACACAGTCTCCACTTTCACTTGGTAAGCTTGTCCCCCACTATGGTAAGAAGGCTATCATGGCTCTTCACTGCTCAAGATCTTTTAATTTACAACTTGAGTGTGAAGGGTGAAGCTTGACCTAGGTAGAGATGTTGCAGTGAGAAGGACTGTTCATTTTGTGTGTGAGGGAGAAGGCCTCCCCTCTCAGCTCAAGCATCTCGCTGCGACAAAGGCAACAGGTGGGTTGACCTTCAGTGACAGTTTGCCCTGAGATCATTTTCCCATTAGGGATAAGAGCTGCTTATGAACCTAGTTTATAGTTTTATTTATTTTTTTAATTTTTATTTATTTATGACAGACACAGAGAGAGAGAGAGAGAGAGAGAGAGAGAGAGAGAGAGAGAGAGAGAGACAGGCAGAAGGATAAGCAGGCTCCCCGCAAGGAGCCCTATGTGGGACTCAATCCTGGATCCCGGGATCACGCCCTGAGCCAAAGGCAGATGCTCAACTGCTGAGTCACCTAGGTGTCCCAAGTTTGCAGTTTTAATTTTTATTTATTTATTTATTTATTTATTTATTTATTTATTTATTTATGATAGTCACAGAGAGAGAAAGAGAGAGAGGCAGAGACATAGGCAGAAGGAGAAACAGGCTCCATGCACTGGGAGCCCGACGTGGGATTCGATCCCGGGTCTCCAGGATCGTGCCCTGGGCCAAAGGCAGGCACCAAACTGCTGCGCCACCCAGGGATCCCTCAAGTTTGCAGTTTTAAATGAATCTCTTCTAAGCAGTAATAAAAATGTGAGAATTTGGAAATCTGGCAGAGGAAAAAAAATCCTAAAATTTGTTAATCATAGGTTTAAGAAAAAACTAAATTGAGATGGTCACGTGGAGTCAGATAGGATTGTGTATATACATTATCTTAAGATAAATGAAATGCCATATGATGGGAATCAGGTCCCAATGGGGTGAAGGCCTGGTTTTAGCTCTTGTTTGAGTCATCAGGCTTGTATATTTTGGAGAAGTCACTCAGCCTCTCTGATGACAATGGTTACCTCAAGCTTGCTGTGGCTCTTCAAACTCTGTCATTCTAAACTAGGCATTTCTTGTGTAACAAAGATGCTGCATATAGTTAACAAAGATACTGCAAAGATGCTGCATTAAGAGAATTTGAGCAACAGGCAGAAGATAAGTTAGTAAGTATTAAATAATGGGTAATAGAGACAAGAAATACAGTGAAATATAATGATTCACAAAGAAAGTTATTCAGGCTCAGTTTCTGCTAGGGACATAGCGGATCTAAGTCCGAAATTAGACATAGTCTAACTTTGCAGAAACCTCAATTGTTATTTGTTGGAGGTATTTCCTGATATTCTAGGTACATTGTTCTTTCCTTAGCTTTACCTTTACTGTTTCACCTCCAAGCAGGCAAAATAAGGACTTGCCTTCTTTAGTGTTAACACCTTTTAAATATTTGTAGACGCTTATCAAGTACCGAGATACCCCCTCTCCACCGTTACTTGGCCAATCTACACACCGCCAGGTCTTTTGATCTTAATGCCCAAGTCACTCCTTTGATCATTTTGGTGCCTTGCTCTGGACCCTCTCAACTATATCAACTTACTTCTGTTAACAAATATTGCTCTGAGCAGTCCAACTATAGTCTTCTTTGAAGAAGCAGATTGCAGAGAGAATATTCCTTTACTGTTCCATGATGTAAATCCCTGAAGCATTTGACCCAACTCAAGATTTCCTTTTTGACTATAACTAAAGTTATTTCAAGCTTACAGTGAAACAAGCTAACCTTAGTTTCTTACCATAATAAAATGTGTGATAGGTTTACCTGTGGGGTTACAGAAAGGGCTCTTTATTATCATTTTCTGCTGATGAATTTGGATCCACCTTCCTCTGATTCACTTTACTGAAGCCAGCCAAGTATTTCAATTGAAAAAGATAAGCATTAAAATATGAATTCCACTGTGAGAGGATACGTTGACTTCAGTTCCCACTAAGCTGTAACTATGCTAACTATATATATTTCCTAGAATGTTTTTAATTCTGGTGAAATTAGAAAATTAACCACAGAAAGGGGAAGGGGCAGGGAGAAGTTTGCAAAAAGAATAGATTTAAAACTGAAGATAAAGGCTATGTTGTAGATCTCATAATTTGGCGTAGGACCACTCCTGCCTGCCCTTAGGGCTCCTTTAGGGACTGGATCAGTGCCTTGTATAAATTGGCAGCCATGCTTAGCACCTCAGTTGGCAAAAAAAAAAAAAAAAAAAAAAAAAGAGTTGTTGAATAAATACATGACTAATTTCTGCTAGGAATTATCTGTTATCTCCTCGATTCTGTTACTTTGTCAATGGGTGGATTAGCACATATTATCTTTTCTACGCTCTGCCTTATTTTGTAATATGTTATCTCTATTCTTTCCTATCTAAGTTCTTGAGCATTATTCTCCAAAGCTATTTACTTTTTATGATGTTCCTCAATTTCCTGTGAAAATTTCAATATCCTACCTAGTTTTATTTTCTATCATCCAAAGAAGACAGATTCCATATTATTCAGAACTGTGCTTGCTTAATCTAGTGTGGATTAATAAAAGGATTATTAAGAGAATACTATCTTCTCCAAGACCAAATCTCATGTTCCCTGAAATTTGTATCTTTGCATCATGAGCAGTAACACAGCCCAGCAATGAAAGGTGTGCAAGGGAAAACAGAGATCTCTAAGGAGATCTAGACAATATAGTTTTGTAGATTAAAACCAGTCCCTTTGAGTTACCTTGAGAGGTAAAACAGAAACCTTCTGTTAGAGGCCGGAGAATCCAGAATTCTTCGTGACTAGCTTTCCAAAGCAGACATTGCTACTTACGGCAGTTGTTGAAGTTTGTGTCTGAGATGCAGAAAAGTTCTCAAAGAAACGTTCCTGCTGGAAACTACAAAGGGACCAGTGCTGTGGTGGCATGAACAATAGGAGTTTTAACAGACTCACACTTGAGAAAGTTTTGAAGTTAGAGATCTATTTGTTTTCTTCCTATCCTAGCCTATTTACCCTGCAATGTCATTACACTATCCTTGGAACAAGGAACATCTTCTAAATGGAATCAGCTCCTGTTTTTAAAGTAATAAGAAGCAATAAAGGAGAGACAGAGAGAGAGAGGGAAAGAGAGAGAGAGAGATAAACCAAAAAATACTAATAACTATGGAGAACAGAGGGTAAGCAGAAAAGACAGAAAAACAAAGGAATAAGGGAAGAAAAAAGGAAAGAAGACAGAAGGAGGAAAAGGAAGGACGGAGAGAAGGAAGGAAAGAAGTCTCCTTCCAACTGTATATGTTCCATCTAACCACGAGGGAAGGGGAAAGACCCTCTTTTCTCTTTTTTAACTAAAAATGTTTAATTACACACCATTTTAAATATCCAAAAGCACGAAGGTGGGTCTCACGAAGATTTTACGTTTCTCCTCACCAGTAAACTCCATTAAGGAGATGAAAGCAAGCCATAGATTCACAATACTTGTATCTGAAGAAAACTTCTCCAGAACAGGTGAACGGGTTGCAAATGATAAGCAAAGACAAACAACCTGATTTTTAAAGTGGGAGCCTCGCAAAAGAGTCCAAATGGCCAAGTGAATAAAGGTGTTTTACATTATTGCTCATAAGGAAAATTCAAATTAGAATCTGAAATGAGATACCGCCCCACAGCCGCCAAAATGGTCACAATTTAAAAAGACTGGTAATAACAAGTGTTGGTGAGGATGGGAGCAACTGAAACTCAGCTATGATTGGTGCCCACATTAATGGAACAACTGCTTTAGAAAACTATTTGGCAATTTTTACTAGAGCTAAGCATGCACCTAATCTAAGATTCAGATAGTCCAGTTCTCGAATACACATAGAAGAAATAAAAGCATATCTTTATAAACAAATATGTGTGAGAAATTTATAGATGCTTTATGTACAATGGCCAAAACCTGAGAAAAAAAATCAAATGCCCACAATGGGAGGCTAGAGAAAAAATTGTGTATATTTGTACAGTAGAATACCATAATATTTAAAAAGTGATCTACTGGTACATGCAACAACGTGGATAAATCTCAATGGCGTTAATTTCAGTAAAAGGAGCCAGGCACAGAAGAGTGTATTTGTGTAAATCCATTTGTATGAATTTCAAGAACAGGAAAATGTAACTGATAATTGAAGTCAGAATAGTGATTATCTGGGGCAGGAGTGGTATAAACTGGGAAGGAGCACAAGCAACGTTTACAGAGTGCTAAATATTTTTGGGATATTAATTTAGCTGGTGGTCACATGGATGTGCACAAAAATAAAAAGTTGTACACTTGGGGCATCTGGGTGGCTCAGTCCATCAAGCTTCCATTGCTTGGTTTCAGCTCAGGTCATGGTCTCATGATGGTGAAACTGAGTCCCCAGTCTGTCCCAATGCTGAGCGTGGCACCTGCTTGCAATTCTTTCTCTCTCTCCTCTCTCTTTGCCCCTCTGCCCACTCACATGCTCTCTCAAAAAATTCTTTAAAAATTTAAAAACTTGTACAGTTAAGTTAGTGTACTTTATTCTATAGATATTATCCATCAATTTAAAGTAAGAATATGAAAAATAAGAATAGACAAAAAATACATTACTTAAATTCTTTTGATGCTCGCATTTGCCATATTTGCTTCTTTTTTATTAGAATATAAAACAATACAATATATTTGGAACCATCCCCACATTCTATACATTCCTCAGTCCCCAGAGTCTATCATTATTCGGAAAGAAGTCTGCATCCTGACCACAATGCTTTTATGTTTCATTCTGAGCCTACTCTGCAGCAGGCAGTGTTCTAGTTCCTGGAGATTTAGCCGCAAATCAAACATACAAATGTCCCTGTAATCCTGGAGTTGACGTTTGAAAGAGTGTAGAGGTAGACAATGAGCAAAAACAAGTAAAATGTATGGTGTATTAGGTGAGAAGATGTGCTAAGAAAAAGATAAAGCAGGAATAGAAAACAGGGAGGGGTGAAGGGGTGTTCAATTTTGGATAAGGTTGCTCAGTTGCAGTGTAACATTTTAGGAAGATCTGAAGAAAGAAGAGGAGCAAAGCACCAGACATCAGGACTGCAGACCTTCCAGGCCCAGGGAGCCTCTGTTCAAGGGGCAAGGCTGGGGTAGGTTGGAGGAATGTACGAGGTTAGAGGGCCAGGGGCTGGGACGAGGAGGTGCTCCCTTGCAGCCCACCATAAGGAGCTTTTGAGACAGGAGCCTTTTGAGCGTTTTAAGCAGAGGAATGCATTGACCTGATGATTGTTTACCAGAACCATTCTGGCTATTGTCTGGAGAATAGATTCCAGGCAGGAACATGGGCACAGCAGGGAGACTAGTTAAGAGGGGGAAGCCATAATAATTTCAGTGCAGGGCTGGTGATGGTTTGGCCCTGCTAGTTAGTGTCAATGTGGGCGGGACCCGCTGAATTCCAGCTGGATTTTGATTTTGTGTTAAGTGCCTACATTTGCATCAACAGCATATAACATTGTTCTGTGTGTTTTGACAATACACATTTATGGATTTATACTCCACAAATTCTTTTCCAGGTCATTTTTCTTTGAGATTCATCAGTGTCGATGCATGTAGATTATTTTATCTGCTGTGTGATATAATATGGTGTGAAAATTCATTTATTCATGTAAGTCTCAAGGATGTGTCAAGCTTCTACTAAGAACCAGGAGTTGTTCTAGGTGCTGAGCCTCAGGGAAGGACAAGAGATAAACATCTCTGCCACACAGATCTTAACATTTAATGTTTGTTCACTGCCCTGATGATGAGTAGTTAGGTTGTTTCCAGCACTTCACTAAAACAAAATGCTGCAATGAACATCCAGTGTACTTGCATACCCCTCGACGTGTACATATGTGAGGGCTTTACAAAGACACCTGAAGACAGCATTTAGGGATCTGCTAGCTGTTGACAAATTGCTTCCCCAAGTGGTTGTTCTGATTCTGTGTGCTCCCTGAGCTCTCATTCCTCCACAAGCCCCACTCAATGCTTAGTTTTAAACTTTGGCTAGCTAATGAGTATGAAATATTTTATTATTTCTAGCTTCATTTCTCTGTTACTAGTGAGTTTGAAAATCTTTTAATATGCTTGTTAACCATTGTATTTCTTCTTTGAACTACACATTCATATAGTTGTCCGATTTCCACCTTGGTTTGTCTTTGACTTATTAGATTGTTGAATGTTACATGTAAATTTTGATACTAATTTGTGGCTGATGTAGGTGCAATGATCACCTTTCATCTTTGTCTAAGATACCTTTTTTATGCTGAAGTTAAATAATATTAACATAATAGAATTCATAAATCTGTTCTGATGAATTATCAGGTATTTGCTTTTTTGTCTTGTTGAAGTAATATTTCTCTATTCTAAGGTCACGAAGACATTCCATAATTTTTTCTCCTAGTTTCCAAACTTTTCCTTTTCACACTTAGATTTTTAAATGCATCTGGAATTTATTTTTGTGTATGGAGTCAAATAGATGAAGCATCCTTCCCCCACCAGGGAACAGGTAATTGTCCCAGTATATGCAATAAAACTAATTGCACACAATAAGATTATATTTGAAATATTATTAGTAAGAGATTAGATATTTAGCCATTTTCACTTTCTATTAAAGTAATTCAGACTTTTTATCAAAGGTTTCTAGGACTTCTAGATTATCACAGAAAAAAAACAAAGATCAAATTCCTCCGAGGTAGTAAAAGGAACACAATTCACTGAGCAGTTCATACTTTCCTCACTAGCTCATAATGCTGCCTCTAGAGTACTGCATACATATTATATATAAAATAAACTGTTCCTTGGTTTTCATTTTGTTCCATAGGTCTATTTAATGTTAGATTTGAGTACGACACTTTTCAAGTTCAAGAAGCTTTCTTCCATTTCTTGTTTGCTAATATTTTTTTTAGAGAGACAGAGAGACAGAGTAAGCGAGCGAGTACCTGAGCAAGGACAGAGAGAGAGGGAGAAGCAGGCTACCCACTGAGCAGGAAGCCCCATGCAGGGCTTGATCCCAGCACCCTGAGATCATGACCTGAGCCAAAGGCAGTGGCTTAACTGACTGAGCCACCCTGGTGCACCTCTTGTTTGCTAAATTTTAAAAAATTTATGGATTTACTTGAAATTGTACATCAGAACTATGATGTATCTTCTAACATGATTGTCAGATTTTCCTCCTTTTATCTATTACTAAGATGAATCACAGTAATAGAAATTTTCTTAAGTTAGCTTTCTTGAGAATAAACCCAACTTGGTCAATTACAAACTAACCTAAGTAAATTTGGTCCTGCATAAGTGTTACTGTTTGGCAAATAGCAGTAACCTGTGAAAAGTTTAAGGTGAGAGAAGGTTAGCTACTGCCTCACAATCTCCCTACCAGGTAAAAGAAAGCATATCTTAGACAAAATTCTGTACACATACTAACATTTACTAAACCAATACTGGTTGGAAAGTAGATATAAAACTGTTCATACCCCCCGTTCTCTTATCTACATGGAATTCCAGCTCTCTGTACATTTGGATGGTCTGAGTAGCACTTTGCGTGAAATGCATGACAACATTCCACGGTTGGTGTCAGCAAGAAGATATTTGCCTTGAAAATGGCTGAATTGCAAGTGTTTTTTGTTTGAAGATTAAGCCACAAAGCATCCCTCTGGGTTCAGACTAGAGGCTCATTAAATTCTTATGTCCTTTAAGGGTGAGGAATATCTCTGAATTATGTTAACCTATCCCCATTCTCTAGCTATACTTAATTTCTCAATGAGAGCTCATTTTTCACAATATTGTGCTCATTAATAATGCCTCATGTGCAGGCTAAACACCCGTAAATATGGACTCATGATTATAAAAATTGTATCCTGTCAAAACTTGAATTCACTGGAACAAATATACTATCACTCTTTCTCGGCTAAAGCACTTTAAATTACAGATAAAATAAATAATTGTTCAACGATTTAACAAAGATTTATGGCATATTTTAGGTAATGGAGGCACAGCAAGTAGGAAGCAGACCAAAGTCCCTGACCTGATAGAACGTACAGTCTAGTGAGAGAAACTGAATGAAAGGAGGCAGGGGGAGTAAAGATGAAGTTAGGTTGTGTGTTAAAAGCTTACAAATAACTTCCACTTCAGGCATGTTGTGATCATTGTCACTGGACTTGCCCTTCTGCCATAACAATTAGAAAAGTGGACAAGATAATGAAACAAGTACTTAAACACATTGGAGCACAAGGTGTAGAAGACTGATTCCTAAGGAAAGGGAAAAGACAGCGTGAGACCTACTGTCATCCTGGCTTTAGACCTGGAAGAGCCTAAAACTGTATTCAGGATTTAAGGGAAGACATATATATAATCAGGAGGGAAATTTAAGATGTATATATAATTATATATAATATATAATAATATAATATACATATTTAGGATATCAAATTAAGTTATATATATATATATATATATAAACTTGTAGAGTTGAAAAATATAATACCTGAAAAGAAAAATTCACTGAGTGGGATTAACAGCAGATTAAACACTGCAGAAGAAAAAAAAATCAGTAAAACTTGAGATATAGCATTATAAACTATCCAAATTGAAGCGCAGAAAGAAAAAAAAGACTAAACAAAACAGCATTGTTTTAGCAGCATTTGGGGAAATATCAAATGATTCAACATGTCATTTGAATGAAGAGAGTCAGAAAATATTTTTGAAGAAATATAGGAATTAATATTTTTTTTATAAATTAATTTTTATTGGTGTTCAATTTACCAACATACAGAATAACACCCAGTGCTCATCCCGTCAAGTGTACCCCTCAGTGCCCGTCACCCATTCACCCCCACCCCCCACCCTCCTCCCCCTCCACCACCCCTAGTTCATTTCCCAGAGTTAGAAGTCTTTATGTTCTGTCTCCCTTTCTGGTATTTCTCACACATTTCTCCTCCCTTCCCTTATATTCCCTTTCACTATTATTCATATTCCCCAAATGAATGAGAACATACACTGTTTGTCCTTCTCCGGTTACTGTGGCCAAGTTCAAAAAGGGTGTTGCCTGAGTTCTCCTCTGGGATTTTGATGGAATCTTGTCTCACATTTAGATCTTTCATCTATTTTGAGTTTATCTTTGTGTATGGTGCAAGAGAGTGGTCCAGTTTCATTCTTCTGCATGTGGATGTCCAATTTTCCCAGCACCATTTATTGAAGAGACTGTCTTTCTTCCAGTGGATCGTCTTTCCTCCTTTATCGTATATTAGTTGAGCATAAAGTTCAGGGTCCACTTCTGGGTTCTCTGTTCTGTTCCATTGATCTATATGTCTGTTTTTGTGCCAGTACCACACTGTCTTGATGAACACAGCTTTGTAGTACAACCTGAAATCTGGCATTGTGATGCCCCCAGATATGGTTTTCTTTTTTAAAATTCCCCTGGCTATTCGGGGTCTTTTCTGATTCCACACAAATCTTAAAATAATTTGTTCTAACTCTCTGAAGAAAGTCCATGGTATTTTGATAGGGATTGCATTATACGTGTAAATTGTCTTGGGTAACATTGACATTTTCACAATATTAATTCTGCCAATCCATGAGCATGGAATATTTTTCCATCTCTTTGTGTCTTCCTCAATTTCTTTCAGAAGTGTTCTGTAGTTTTTAGGGTATATTTTGAGAACCATTTGAATGGTAAATGGTTCTCCAACCTTTTATTTTCAGGTTGTAGGTGTCCTTCTGTCTAAAATGAGTCTCTTGTAGACAGCAAATAGATGTGTCCTGTTTTTTTATCCAGTCTGAAACTCTGCGCCTTTTGATGGGGTCATTAAGCCCATTCACATTCAGAGTTACTTGAACTTCTTCTTAAAGGGGAGTTTTAAGAGTCCCCCTTAAAATTTCTTGCAGAGCTGGTTTGGAGGTCACATATTCTTTCAGTTCCTGCCTGTCTTGGAAGCTCTTTATCTCTCCTTCCATTTTGAATGAGAGCCTTGCTGGATAAAGTATTCTTGGTTGCATGTTCTTCTCATTTAGGACCCTGAATATATCCTGCCAGCCCTTTCTGGCCTGCCAGGTCTCTGTGGAGAGGTCTGCTGTTACCCTAATATTCCTCCCCATGAAAGTCAGGGACTTCTTGTCTCTTGCTGCTTTAAGGATCTTCTCTTTATCTTTGGAATTTGCAAGCTTCACTATTAGATGTCGAGGTGTTGAACGGTTTTTATTGATTTTAGGGGGGGATCTCTCTATTTCCTGGATCTGAATGCCTGTTTCCCTTCCCAGATTGGGAAAGTTTTCAGCTAGGATTTGTTCAAATACATATTCTGGCCCTCTGTCCCTTTCGGCGCCCTCGGGAACTCCAATTAAACGTAGGTTTTTCTTCCTCAGACTGTCATTTATTTGCCTTAATCTGTCTTCATGGTCCCTTAATTGATTGTCTCTTTTTTCCTCAGTTTCCCTCTTTGCCATTAACTTGTCTTCTATGTCACTCACTCGTTCTTCCACCTCGTTAACCCTCGTCGTTAGGACTTCTAGTTTGGATTGCATCTCATTCCATTGATTTTTAATTTCTGCCTGATTGGCTCTAAATTCTGCAGTCATGAAGTCTCGTGAGTCCTTAATGCTTTTTTCTAGAGCCACCAGTAGCTGTAGAATAGTGCTTCTGAATTGGCTTTCTGACATTGAAGTGTAATCCAGATTTTGTAACTCTGTGGGAGAGAGGGCTGTTTCTGATTCTTTCTTTTGAGGTGAGGTTTTCCTTCTAGTCATTTTGCTCAGTGCAGAGTGGCCAAAAACAAGTTGTATTGGAACACGGGGGAGTATCACTGGTCCGTCCAGCTGGTCTTCTGGGGGAGGGGCCTGCTGTGCTGATTTTCAGGTGTTAGCACTTGGGGGAGCTGCTCTGCCCCTGCCTGCTGCCGGGCTCAGCGGGGGTTGTTTACCCCGTGGGGCCCCAGGAGGAACAGCCGCAGTTGCTATGGCAACTCTGGAAGCCTGGATTCAGCCTCCGCAGGAACTACGGGGCTCGGGGCTCTCGGTTCTCCGTCTGCAGGGCCTGGAGGCTCCGGGGCGGGGCCGCTGATCTGCTCAGCTCCGGGCAGGAGCGTCCTCGCTGTCCTGGGCCCTCCCGGCCTCTGCCTGTCCCAGGGGGAGGCCGGATCCTGGGCTGTGTCCCGGCGCCCTGTGCTCCTGGGCCTGCGCTGGTGGATTCGCGCTCCCGCCCCGCAGCCCCCTCCGCGGAGCCGCCGCCCGAGCCCCTCCGAGCTGCTCCGGTCGGTCCCGCCGTGCGCGCTGCAGCCCTTAGGGAGCTCGGAGCACTCCCCTGCGCTCGCAGGTGTCTGTTAGTGTCCCCGGGAGCCCGAGGGCATCCCCGCTCTCCTGGGTCCTGCTCTAACTCCCTGCGGGCCCCTTTCCGCCCGCCCGGGAAGGTTGGTGCAGCTCCTGCTCCTCCGGGACGGGGCTCTCCTGTCCTGGGGACACTCGCCCCGGCCTCAGCCCGGCTCCTCGCGGGGCCCCTCCCCCTCGGAGGCCTTTTGTTCCTTTATTTCTTTTTCCCCGTCTTCCTACCTTGATAGAAGCGCGGACTCTTCTCACTGTAGCATTCCAGCTGGTCTCTCTTTACATCTCAGGCCGAATTCGTAGATTTTCAGGATGATTTGAAGGTTATCTAGGTATTTTGGTGGGGACAGGTGATTTGGGGACCCTGCTCTTCCGCCATCTTGCCCCTCCCCTCAGGAATTAATATTTTTAAAAATTTGGTAAAAACTGTAAACCAATAGATCCAAGAAGCTCAATAAATTCCAAGCAGAAAAAAACATAAAGCAAAACACACCAAGGCAAATTATACTCAATTACTAAAAACCAATGATGCAGAAAACATCTTACATGTAACCACTGCAGGGAGAAAGACATTATATTCACAAGGACAAGATTAGGAATGTCCTACACTTCTCCTCATAACCAGAGGAAGTCAGAAAACAACAGAAAGACATCTTTAAATTTCTGAAAGAAAAAATGAGAGCATAGAAGTATATGTCCAGTGAAAATACTCTTCAAAAATGAAGGCAAAATATTCACTTTCATACAAACAAAATCTAGAAAGATTTTTTTCCCCCCAGTAGGCCTATTGTACAAGTGATGTTAAAAGAAATTCCTCAGGTTGAAGTAAAATCATACTTGAAGTAAGATCATGGGTCTTAAAAAAGAGAGATAAGCAACAGAAATGGTAAATGTGTAGGTAAACGTAACAGTTTGAAGAAGTAATAATGAAAATAACATTGTATATTAATTATACTGAAATTAAATATGCAAACAAAAAATAAAGGAGTAGTAATAACAATTAACTGTGGAGTTTATAATAAATGTAGAAGCAAATAAATGACAGCAGTAGCTCAAAGAATGAGATGGAGAGTGAAAAGAAGTATAGTAGAATGGCTAAGAAAAGAAGAGGCGGGGCACCTGGGTGTCTCAGTTAAACATCTGCCTTTGGTTCAGGTGGTGATACTGGAGTCCTAGGATGGAGCCCTCAAGTCAGGGTCCCTGCTTGCTAGGGAGTCTGCTTCTCCTTTCTCTGCCTCTTCCCCTACTTGTTCTCTCTCTCTCTCTCTCAAATAAAAAAAATAAAATCTTAAAAAAAAAAAAGGAAAAGAAGAAGCACATTACCAATTTGGAATGAGAGTGGATCATCACTATAGATCATACAGATATTAAAGAATAATAAGAGGATATTATGACAACTTTATGTTAATTAAAGCATATTACCAATGTTATTCAAGAAGAAATAGAAAACATGAACATGTTGATATTTACTAAATATTTAAATGTGTGATGGAATCTTTCTAAGTGAAGAAAATTCCAGACCCAGGTAGTTTTAGACTCGTGAATTCTACACAAGTCTTCTAATCACTCTTTGAAAAAACAGAGAAATAAAAACACTTTTCAACTTATTTTTGATGTGGACATTAACCAGATACCAAATCCAGAAAAAGAAATTACAAGAAAGAAAAAATATTTATCTATGTATTGTGAACATAGAGGCAAAAAAATTACATATCAAAATTTTAGCCAATCACTCTGTGTTAACTAACAGGAATTTAAATAAAACTTTTAAAAAATTTTAGTCAGTCAAACTCATCAAAATATAAAGAGGACAATGCATCATGTTCAAGTGGGTTTTGCCCTTGGAATATAAGACTGGCTTAACATTAAAAAATTAACCAAAAATACTTCACCATATTAACAGAATATACATAACCACCAGGATCTCAACATGCAAGGAAAAGTATTTGACAAAATTCAACATCCACAATTTTTAAATAATTTAAGCAAACTAGGAATAAAAAGTAACTTCCTCAGTGTGAAAACTCAGAGTTAGCAACACATTATAAGGAAAAAGATGGAACATTTTCTCTCGAGGGAACAAGAAAGGGATGTGTGTTCTTCCCACTTGAGTTCCACATTGCCAAAAAAAAAAAAGGAGTCCAGGAAAAAGAAAGGGAGGGAGGAAGGAAGGGATGTAAATGATCAAGGAGGTAGTAAAACTGTCTTTAAATGACACCTTTTACAATGGCATCAAAGACATGAAGTGATAAAATTACCCAGTGATAAATTTAACAAAATATTGTAAGATCTGTTCATTGACAGAAATGAAAGAATATCTAACTAAATAGATACATTGTGTTTATAGATTGAAGACTCAATATATGTGTTTTTAAAGTTTTAGTTGTGGTTAAAGTACAGGTGTAACTCACCATCTTAACCATTTTTAAGTGTACAGTTCAGTAGTGCTGAGTATATTCATATTGAAGTGCTACCAGCCTCCAGAACATTTTTCATCTTGCAAAAATGAAATTCCATATACATTAATAATTCCTCATCCTCTTCCCCCCACAGCTCCTAGTAACCACCATTCTATTTTCTGTTTCTATAAATTTGACTAAATTCCTCCTATAAGTATTTGTCTTCTTGTGACTAGCTTATTTTACTTAGTATAATATCCTTGAAGCTCATGTATGTTGTAGCCTGTGTCAGAACTTCCTAGAAAATTCAGCATTTTTAAAAAGATGATTCTCTTGAAATTGATCTATAGATTTAATATAAGTTCAATCAAAATTCCAGCAGGCTTTTTTTTATAGAAATTGAAAGCTGATTCCAAAATTTTGTAGAAATGTGAATAACTTAGAATAGCCAAAAAAATTTTAAGCACAAAGAGATAAAGTTGTAGAACTTGCCTTCCTGTTTTTTCAAGATTTATTAAAGAGTAATTATAACAGTATGGAATTAATGTAAGAACAGGTAGAAATCAGTGGAATAAAATATTGTATTATTCAGAGTTCTCCAGAATATTGTATTATTCAGAGTTCAGACCAGTAGGATTTGTACAGATATATATATAAAAGAGCTTTATTATGGAAATTGGCTGACATAATCACAGAGGCCAAAAAGTTCTATGACCTGCCACTTGCAAGCTGGGGAACAGGAAGGCTGGTAGGTGTGATTCAGTTTTGAGCCCAAAGGTGGAGAACAGGAGCACAGATATTAGAGGGTAGAAGAGACATGTCCAGTTCAAGCAAAGAGAAAAAATTCACCCTTCCTTTTCCTTTTTTCTCTAATTTGTCTCCAAATCAGCTGCTTATCTCTTCTGGAAACACTTTTGCAGACACATCAAGAAATAAGGTTTTACCAGCTATCTGGAAATCCCTTAGCCCAGTCAAGCCAATGCATAAAATTAACATTGACAAATACAGAGTCTAGAAATAGATCTACAAATATATGGTCAATTGATTTTCAACAAAGGTGTGAAGACAATTCAATGGGGAAAGGATTATCTTTTCAGCAAATGGTGAAATAGATTTCACTTCTGAATAACCCTTACTTTACTATATGAACTCAGAATAGATCATACACTGAAACATAAATTTAAAACTGTAAAACTTTCAGAAGAAAACACGGGAAATATCTTTTGTAACTTTGGGATAACAAACATTTGTTAGATCACCAAAACACTAAGAATAAAATAGATATGAGGACAATATTAAAAAACTTCTTCAAAGTATTGTAGACAATGATGTAGTATAGAACTTATACTTCCATAAAGTTGATGTAAAAAGACAACAGTTTTAAGCAATGGAGAAATATAATGTTGTATTGTTGGGTTCAATTTGCTAATGTTCAGAATTTTTACATCCGTGTTAACCAGTGATATCGGCTTGCAATTTTTATTTTTGACACTGCTAATATCTAATTATTTTTAGGATTATAGTAGCATCACAAAATGAATTGATGTGCTCTCCACTTCTTATTTCAAATATAGTCAGTTGATTAAAGAGGCAATCTTTTCTTGAATTTAATGAAGCTGTTTGTAGTATAATCTGAGGGTAGCCTGGTGTTCTGGCCATGGTTTCCCTGTTTTCTTGTTTCTTCTCCACTGGCTTGACTTTGTTTTGTTTGAGGCTTACACAATTTTTGAGTCAATCATAATCATCTTCTAGAATAGTTCGTGCTTTGTGTTCATTTTCAAAGTCATTAAAAATATATTTTATAATATTATTTTGCTATTTTAGGGCTTACTTTGTGTGCATCCTTTAGTATCAGAATCCTAAAGGTCATATCCTACATAAAGTTCATAATTGTAAATGGCCTGAAAGAACATGATTTCTCTGCACTATATTAATAAAAATACATCCCAATGATTATTTTACTTAGAAATTATAAGATATCTTATTTTAAAAATCACTAGAGGGGTACCTGGGTGGCTTAATGGTTGAGCATCTGCCTTTGGCTCCGGTTGTGATCCTGGGATCCTGGGATTGAGTCCCCCATTGGGTTCCCCGCAGGAGGAGGCAGAGGTCTCTCCTTCTGCCTGTGTGTCTCTCAGGAATACGTAAATAAAGTCTTATTAAAAAATCACTAGAAAGATCTTTTTGCAAAAAATGAAAGCAAAAAGATTGGTTGTCTTCCTACATGGATCTGTGTAAATCAGATCAAATCATTTAACATATCTGCTCTTATTGTACCATAAATAGAGAGCCTTAAATTTGTTTTTGTTTGCCTCTTCCAGCTCTGCAATTCTGGGATTATAGTCTGACTCTATGCTCTATGCCAACTTTTTTATGTAGATTTACAGGTGAATAGACATGTGTGAGTGTGTATGTGTGTGTAATTTGATCCATAAAGGGGATCAAATTAAATAATTGTAAGGCCCCTGCATATCCTAATCCTACTCTAGATTAAAACCTTTTATTTCAAATTTAGCATATTCCAACTAAGTTCTTCAGATGTTTTCTCTATTCTTTCCCTCTTTTGGGATAAAGCTGAATCTGTTACCAGATTTGTTAGTGTTTAAAACACAACTGTTGTAATCTGCACCACCAATTCAATAATAATTTTAAGGAAAGAAGGAACTTTTACATATCAAATGCATGCATTGATTGTAAATTGTATCATGATTTTAGAAACATTGAATTATGAAAAAATAATCACAGCTAGAAAGATGTGGTAATTATTTTCCCTGCTTAAATAAATTTTCTTACTTGGTAGAGATAAAAAAAAATGGCACCTATGAGACTAACAAGGTGATTGGCAATGAGTAGGTATCAGATAGGTAAGACAATTCCTTTAAAAAAAAAGATTTTATTTATTTATTCATGAGAGGCACCAAGAGAGAGGCAGAAATACAAGCAGAGTTGAAGAAGCAGGCTCCCTTCAGAGAGCCTGATGAGGGACTTGGTTCCAGGACTCCAGGATCACACCTTGAGCTGAAGGCAGATGCTCAACCACTGAGCCACCCAGGTTTCCCATGACAATTTCAATTACAAATAATACAGTACCAACCAACAACCTCATTTCCCTCTCACACAATAAGAAATATGGAAATAAGGAAGTTCAATGGTTAATTTAGCAGCTCCGTGGTATTCTTGGGCTTTCAAATTCTCTCCATCTTTCCTGTGTGGTTGGATTTGTTGGCCTGATGCTTCATCATCAAAGGACACCCAGTTGCATGCAGGACATATAGACCAGATATATCTAACCAAGGAGGGGGCTTTCTACCCATGCGACTCTTCATAGTGAGCAAATAAACCCATTCCAATACCCCCCCTCATAAAATTCTTTCATATTGTTGACCAGAATTGAGTAACCTCCCTATCTTTAAACCATCACTGGCAAAGGTGAAGAGGATTACCATGATGTCTTATGCGATCATGGTTAACCATCTGGGCCTGGGGAGGAGCCGACATTTCCAGAGCATTCTGTGAGATACCAGAACAAGTTGGATTCTTTGCAGAAAGGTGATGATGGAATAACTATCGAGTGTATAGCAATAGCTCCATGAACTCTAGAGTATTTCAGAGTTTGTTTAAAGAGATAAGCCAAGGATACGATAGAAAAGCATTCTGCAGATAACCCCAAATAAAGCTTTACTTGCACTGATGAATTCTAGTTGGCTTAATACTTACTGGTACCACTAGGACTCACAATGTATGCCTTTGTATATCTTGAAGTAGAACATTTAAAAGTCAATGTGTACAACTGATTTGCTAAATCTTTTAATATTAAATTAAACACCACTACTTTCCCTCATTACCATGTCTGTTTTGTATGTTTCTTCAAGTAGAAATTTTCCATGACATGTACTTTATGACCTCAATTTTATCTATTGTATCTTCTGAGAAATCCATTTATTTTTCCAAAAGGTTATTTCTCTCCCTTTCTTCTCTCTTTCCTTCTGTCAATTTCTCAAAGAATTAAGCATATCCTATTTACAAGACTGTGCAGAGAATAAACACAGTAAAACCTGACCTTAAGAAAATTATAGTCATGTTGGCTGATATATGAGGTTAAAATAGAAGTAAAGGTAGATGTGTAGGTTGGATCTAAAATACAAGGCTATATAATCAAGAGTGTGTGCTATCAATGTGATTTGTGGTTGTTGATGTTGACCTAGGTCACCTGGCTGAGGTAGTGCTTGTCAGGTTTCTCCCTTATAAGGGCATTCTCTCTCCTTCCTCTCCCTATTCTGTACTCTTTGGAAGGAAGCTTGCTGTTCTCTTTTCTATTATTTAAATTGATTTGTGAACCTAGTGAGGCTAGGAATCCCACTTTCGGTGCCATTGGGTCATCATTTTTCTTATTTGTTCTAAAAATGTCCTTTGGGATGACATCTTCTGCAGGGTTATATAGGATATAGGGTGAATGCCCCCTGGAGCTGTGCAGTAGGATAAACAACAAAGAAGTAGATCTGTTTCCTAAAACAAACTATTAAAATGTACACACACCTTCTTGGATTGGGGTACATTGCCCTTCTCACAAAATCAGAGGTACTACTGGAGAAAGCAATGAGAACTCATTCCACAGTGACAAGACTGGTACAAGATTCACAGAGGAAGGAGGGGGTGCTCAGGAGGCAAGCAGAAAGTGATAGGAAGCCAAGAAGGCCGGGAAGGCAGGGATGTGGGAGGAATGAATCACTTGGCACTTGACAAAAAGCCAGGAGTATATGAAAGCCAAGGTGTTTCAAAAATAGATGTTTAAAAAGATATTTTAAAATAAATAAGGAGGTAGTAAAATACTTCAGAAAAGCTTACTAAGATTTGCTGGTAACAATACTTAACATATATTGAATGTTTATTATGTCCCAGCCAATGTTTTACATTTTACATTGTTTAACTTGGTTTCTCAAACTTTTGCATGCATCAGACCTGCCTGGATGGCTTCTGGTTTAGAGGGTTTGGGTGGGTCCAGGACATTTGCATTTCTAATAAGCCCCCAGATAATGTGGTTGCTTCTGGTTTGTGGGTCACACTTTGAAAATCACTGGTTTAACCATTTAATTTGGATAAACATCTCTGAGGGAGATACTGTTATTCCCATTTACACATAAGGAAACTGAGACATAGAGAAAATAAATAACATGGCAACATCCCCACCATCCTCCAAAGGAAGCAGTTAGGCTGGATTTGAACCCAGGCAGTCTAACTTTGGTTCTGGATTTTATGTCATACGGTGTCCTAGATATTAGTCCCACCAGAGAACTCTTATCCATCTAAGACAGCATCCTGGCTGACTTAGTGCTAATTTAGTTCTAAAGACATTAGCCCAAAAAGGCAGCAAATATTTGAGAGTTGTGAAATAAGCTATAGACATTGGTAAAATCTTGGGTTTAAAAAAAAAATCTTTCATTGTGATAATTGTCTTTCAAAGCATGTAAGGTAGAAAGAAAGAAAGAAAGAAAGAAGAAAGAAAGAAAGAAAGAAAGAAAGAAAGAAAATAAATAAAAGAAAAGATAGTAGTTAACATAATGGGTGGGTAAGCCTTTAAAACCTTCAAAATCTTCCTGGAATTTCAAGGTTTAACCCTGAATGTGGATTACTGTTTGCACTGAATTGAAAAGCTTTTAAAAATCTATTTACAGTCTTCTGGTTTCCTGTGGACTGAGCAGGTCAAAACGTGTTATATAAACTCAACAGAAAACATTTTCACATTAAATTTAGTTATATGGAGTCTACAATTTAAGGCATGGTGGGCAGCTAGAACTGTTCTCAGGTCTAATGATGGCTGGGGTTATTAACCTAAATGACATATATTATGCTCTAAATGGCTTCTGACACCTTGCAGCAGAGTAAAGGTAACATTAAGACACAGTTAAATTAGTTCAGAAAAAGAAGAGAAAAAACAATCCAGATCAAAATGTCTAGATAGATGGATCTTCAGAAAACCTTCTGCAAGTCTGGTTTCTCCCAAATCTTGTCAAAAGGGAAGGGATGTGATGTACATGTGAAGGGATTGATGTACATACCATGTAACCATGAAGTAAAGATGCTTCCGTTAGTCTATAATGATTTTTACAGCATCAGAAACTGGTGTCAGAAGAGTGTGAATAATCATCAGCACATCCCCATCCATTCTCTCTAGATCAGAAGACTGAGAAAACTCTGACTTACTTCACATAGCATTATACCCTCTAGGTCCATCCATGATGTTGCCAATGGCAAGATGTCATCCTTTTTATGGCTGAGTAATATTCCATTGTATATACAGATACCACATCTTCTTTACCCATGCATCTACAGATGGACACTTGGGTTGCCTCCATATCAAATAAACAAGTCAGACAGGGGAACACAAGTACCACATGGTTTCAACTCATGTGGAATTAAAGAAACAAAACAAACAAGTGAGTAAAGAAAAAGAGACAAACAAAAAAGACAGACCCTTAAACACAGAACAAACTGGTTACCAGAGGAGAGATGGGTGGGGGGATGGGTGAAATGGATAAAGGAGAGTGAGAGGTACAAACTTCCAATTACAAAATAAATAGGTCACAGAGACTAAGAGTACAGCACAGGAAATATAAGATGTCAATAAGATGATAATCACACTGCTTGGTGACTCCCCTTATTGTAGTGAGCATTGAGTAACATATTTAGAATTTTTGTGTCTGTGTGTGTGTTTTTAAAGATTTTATTTATTTATTTTCAGAGAGAGAGAACACAAGTAGGCAGAGCAGCAGGCAGAGGTAGAGGGCAAAGCAGACCCATCCCACGACCCTGGAATCATGACCCAAGCTGAAGGCAGATGCTTACCTGGCTGACCCACCCAGGTACCCCAGAATTTCTGAATCAATATGTTGTATACGTGAAGCTAAGATAACACTGTATGTTAATTATACCTCTAAAAAAATTGGGAAAACTCCCCTAATTGTGTGATTCAGTCTAGTAAGTGGTGCTCAGAAGACCATTTCTTCAACATGATTTGAGTCTTGTCAACCTCACACTACTGACATTCTCTGTTTTGGGGTTGGGCTGTCCCCAACACTGTAGGATGTTCGACAATGTCCCCGGCCTCTACCCACTGTGCGAGAGTAACAACTGCTCCCAAGCTCGAGCTAAAGTGTGAAAAATATCTCCAAACACTGAATGTGCTTTGAGGGCAAAAGCACCCTTGCTTGTGAGAACCACGGATTTTAGACCCTCTCATCATCTTCTATCTCAAATCATCATCACTAAGGGCATGCCATGCTTTATAGACTTTGCAAACAATTATTAAGTAATCCCTTTGATGTTCTTTTTTTTTCTCTCTAGATGAAACAACTTCAAATCATAACTGGTGCTTCACCTCCCTGCTGCTGGCTCTCATCTTCAGCGTTGGAAGGGTTCTTGGAGATCCTGTTCTTTAACTTCTTGATATACTAGATTAGGCTCCTGAAATAATATATCTGATCCCATTCTATAAGAGAATGAATAGAAAATCATGGCTCAAAGCTTTTTGTCGAGGGAAACAATGAATTATGGAAGGAAGATTGTTGTGGTGGAAGACCACCAGGAAAGCAGCACTGTAATTAAGCAGCTGTATAGACACGTTCTAGTCAAGAAACATTCATGGAAGCCATGAGTGTTGGAGTTGGTGTTAACCCAGCCACACCATTTGCTACTTTTTGTTTTCCCGAGCACCCACAGGGGCAATCTGCCTTTCAAGAAGCAGCTTAGTAAAGAATCCATCAGCAATCTTGTAAAGTCATTGAACTGAGGCAAAGACAGAGAAAAGACAGTGATGAGAGATACCAGAGCCACACCGGAGCTTCAAAATGATGCCCGCAGCTTACTAGAGATTTCTGTTCAGCATTGGAACGCAAATCAGTAAAAAGAGAGAAAATATCCTAAATCTGTGGACATTTTGCTTAGTCATAAAAGAGACATATTTGTGTGCTCAGGGATGTATGTGTATTGTTCGATATTTTAAATGAATCAAACATTAACCAGCCTTTGGCAAGAGAGAAATAACACATGTAAACAAGCATTTAATGACGATGCAGTGCACACTTACTATTTTCGGGGATGACACAGGCCGTTCTGGTTCAGCAGAACTGTTCAGTGGTTTGTAGAGAACTCGGTCGCGATAGCCCGAGAAAACAGCTTTGGTTTCATTAACTCTGTGCCCAGAACTGACTTTTTTAGATCTCTGCGGCAGAGCAATAGTATAGCCCATTCTTTTCAGTACTTCAAATACACTGAATACTATTAATATTTTAAAAGATTCCATTATGTAATCCAGGCTTCCGGCACAATTGATTGAACTTTGTAGTTACTGTTTAAGTAAGCAAGACAATTAACCTGCCCTCCAGTACCACGTAATAGGAATCATTCTACAAAATTGTGATACAGGCTAAGTACTGGTACATACTGGGGAGGGATGGGGAGGGATGGGGAGGGATGGTCTCTGGAAAGTCAGAAGAATAATGATTCTGACAGTTTTGAAGTGTAGACTTCTCTGAACCCCAGGATCCGCATCTAAGTAGAATAATAACGTCACTTACCTTTGTTAGCTTGGTTCTGGGCTTGAATGAGTTATAAACCATTAGGAAAATGGTTTGCATACTATTAAGAGCTGTACCAAATCTATTTCATTCTAATAGCCCAATGATATTATGCAGGTCACTTTTCCTTTTATTTGAAAAGCACCTACACAAAGATTCAGTCATATCATAATTTTAATTATGAAAAAAAATCACAATTATGGGAAACCTGAATGGTTTCTTTTCAGCATTGTTTTCATCAGTTCAGGCTGCTACAGCAAAGAACCATGGAATGGGTGGCTTACGATGACAAGCATTTATTTCTCACAGTTCTGGAGCCTAGAAGTCCAAGATCAAGGCAGCCGCCAGTTGACTTGGTGTCTGGTGCATCTGCCCTCTAGTTCATAGATGGCTGTCTTTTGGCCATAATGTCACATGGTGGAGAGGGTGAGGGAACTTTCTGGAGTCTCCTTTGATGCCCCGAAAGGGCATCAATCTCATTCATCAGCACTCTACTTTCATGACCTAAACACGTCCAAAGTCCCCACCTCCTAATACTGTCTCTTTGGGGGTGGGATTTCAACCTATGAATTTGGGGGGAACACAAGCATTGAATCTATAGCAAGCATGTTAATTGTGAAAATGGCAAAATGAGAAACGGGTCAAGTTCCTGAGGACAGTCACTGTTCAGGAGCAAACTTCACCGGCTTGTCTGTATGCCTTCTCACCCAACACCCCTCCCTGGAGCACATCGGTCACCATGAAGGCATTCCTTTGCTTTGAAGATGATAAACTGGTGTGTACGAAGGTGGAAAATGGTGTCCTAAGGGCAAGAAGAGTTTTGCTGTGTGGAAACGTGTCAGGTCAATTTTCTCTTAAGCCCGCAAGACTATATCTTTATATGTGAAAAGCCAAAACAGTGTGCTGTTGCCTGAGGCTCTCGTCTGGCTGTTGCCCTGGGGTAGAATTAT
Source organism: Nyctereutes procyonoides (assembly GCF_905146905.1). Classification (NCBI taxonomy): domain Eukaryota; kingdom Metazoa; phylum Chordata; class Mammalia; order Carnivora; family Canidae; genus Nyctereutes; species Nyctereutes procyonoides. Next base: position 4,950,515 of record NW_026575033.1, on the reverse strand, counting down.
CCAGAGGAGATAGATGTCTCCAGGACCACCCAAAGTCCCCGGCAGCAGCACTAGTTTGGAAGAAAGAGGTGCTTTGAATGTTCAAGCCTTGAGTTTGAATGAACTTACATCTGCATTCTATTCAATGCATTTATGCTCTATTTAGTATATATTTAAATTGACTCCACTGTATTCCTAGATATTCCTTGCATGTGTGTGGTAGTTTAATCTCATTATTCTTTTTTGGCAGAATGGTCCTAGTGATTTACTATGACAGGTAGTTTAAAATCCTAAGGATTTCAAGAATGGGCCTAGCAGTCAAATAATCACAGGGCGCCTTTAAACAAAAATGATTACAAAATAAACAAATCCATACATCAAAGCAGTGGGAAAGATTAAACATTAAGCGAACCAACTGTACATTTAGGGAGAACTTCAGAAACCCTAAATTGTACTTAGCTCTCACGAAAATGAGAATTATCACTATGGGTTGAAGTAAGGTCCTGAGCCAGAGGCTTCACGCCGTTTTGGCAACATCATTTGGTTTCAACCTACAGCTACTAAATTACCCTTTGCTTCTTTCCAGTGAAGCAGAACTGCTCTGTATCATCTTGGACAATTCTGAAGTAACTTTCCAGAAATGCTCAGTGAAATAAGATATGTTTACTAGAGCTTTCCAATAAGATACTTCATAACCTTTAAATAGCACTGACTTTGAAATGAAACAATTATGAATGTTTCCAAGGAAATGAAGAATGTGGTTGTAAATAGCTCATTGGCTGCGTGTCTGTGATGTCTGTCTATTCTGTGATTTGGAGATAATGGACAAAAAAAGAGAAAAAAAAAAAACCTCATTTAAAAATGTTTTTCACTTTGGGGCTGTGACACAGTCAGTTAAAATGTCGAACTCTTGGTTTCAGCTTGGGTCTGACCTCAGGATCTGCTCTCAGAACGGAGTTGGCTTGAGTTTCTCTCTCTTTCCTTCTGCCCTTCCTGTCTCCAATCTCTCTCTCTCTCTCTCTCTTTCTCTCTCTCAAATAAATAAAGTAAATAGTTTTAAAAAAATTTCAAAAAAAATTTTCCACTTGTGTTGGAAGCTCTCCATTAAACATACACACAGATTTATTAAGTATTCAATTTCACGTTGCACTACGATAAATACAGGAAACCTCGTAGACCAGGTCTTAGCCTTGTTGTCATTATTTCCGTTCCTAGTTACTCAGTCCTCCCTGGAGACCTAACACTCAGGCGTCCTGACAGGCAGAGACCCTCTGAAATGCAAGACTAGCCTCATTGAAGACTCCACTGTGTGCTGGGGCTCTCCTCTCGCTACCCAGCCCGCAACAGCCAAAGCAAAATCATTTCAGGTTTGGAAAGAATCTGCCCAGACTGTGTGGAACTTCTAAAGACACCACAGATAGCACATTAATGGATGCTAATAGGTATGACCTTGACTGATTAAATCCAGTCTCAGCTGTCCGGCCCCTGCAGGTATTGTAGTGAGGCTTTTAGAGATACAATAACTTTTACTTTCCCTCTGCACCAAGCTTTCTGTAATTAGGGAAATGGAGCCACCTGAGCTGTTCTGAGCAGGTGACTACCTTTGTGTGCACTTAAAGGCAGGTTTTCCCATGATGGCTGGTCTTCATGGCTTCGGGAGTTGACATACCCGTTAGGGAGTGTGACTTTCCATGTGTTGTGCCTCCCTTTTCTCAACACTCAACTCACTACTCAGCCCCATGTAATGGGATTTGTGTCCTGTCTCGTCTCGATGATCATAACCACTGCATATCATTTCCAACATCTATTCTCTCCACCATATCACTCTTGCCTGAATGTCCTACTCTGGCTGCTTCCATTTTCATCAGGGATATTGGTCTGTAATTCTTTTTAGTGGGGTCTTTGTCTGGCTCTGAGATCAAGGTAATGCTTGGCTGTCATATTTTTATCTTTCAAACATAAGTTAGTTGCTAAGCTTTAATACTGATATGTCTATCTGCATTCTGACACTCATCAGAACTGTGGAGCTTTGGCTGTACTAAGTCAACATTCCCTTGGAGCTGAGGACTGCTGGCCTCTTAAGATGAGGTGATGGTCCCTACTTGCACTACTATGTCTCACCCAGTCAACACCAAGCATCCTGGGGACATTTAGACATTTATAAGAGTTTTCCATTCCTGCCTCTCTCAGCACAAGGTGCCACTGAACTCACAGCTTGTGTGATGTAGGTGTCTCTACTCTCTGGCACTCCTCTCTTTCTGGGCCCTCCTTCAATTCTTCCACCTTCTTCCATCCTTTCAATAGCAGTGTCCCCTTAAAGAAGGAAGATCTGTCTTTGTTTTTCTCTTTCCTCTCTCCCTTGTCATTTCATATATCTCCGATTTATATTAGTAATGCTCTACAGAAGGTATTTATGTCCCTTAACCAATGCAACCAAATATGAACATAAGTGCAAAGATGAAAACAAGACCCTGTTCCTTTTCTTAAGGAGTAAAATGCAAGTAAAGAATAAGATATATGAGTAAAAAATTCAGTGCAATTTGATAAAGGTTTCACAATTAAAATGTTGCCTACAGGGGATCCCTGGGTGGCTCAGCGGTTTGGCGCCTGCCTTTGGCCCAGGGTGTGATCCTGGAGTCCTGGGATCAACTCCCGCGTCGGGCTCCCTGCATGGAGCCTGCTTCTCCCTCTGCCTGTGTCTCTGCCTCTCTCTCTCTCTCTGTCTATCATGAATAAATAAATAAAATCTTTTAAAAAAATTGCTTAAATAAATAAATAAATAAATAAATAAATAAATAAATAAATAAATAAATAAAATGTTGCCTACTGCTTAGGAAGGGCATTATGGACTCATGCTCTCCTACCCAATGACATGTCAGATTCCGGGGATTGTTCTTGAACTATCTCTTGAAACCACCCTCCTTTTCATCCCAGTGGCTATTGGTATTATCTGTTTCTGTTCTCCCTCACCAGTAGTTGGCTTCAGCAAAAGGCTACCAGCATGCCAGGTCCTCTCCTCTATGATTTGGCCATGCTGTCCCCTTGCCTAGAATGTCCCCTCTGTTCATTTTGGCCATGTGAATGCCAAAATGGCATTCTCAAATGGCACAGACCGCCTCCAGCACCCCCTCACTGATTTCATTTTCTGATAGAGCTCATAACCTAAGATTGAATTAGCATTTATGGATCAGAGCCTGCACTCTACCCCCCAAAAATCCCTCCCTCCCTGTGTTTCTAAACTACTTTGTTTATGCCTCTGATATAGGTTTACTCCATTCTGCTCCTTACTGGAGCTGTGTGTACACTCTTAACATTTTCCTTTTTGAGGTAATAAATCCCTGAAGGGCTGAGAGTATCACTTTTTGATTTTTTGCTTTCCTGGGGCTAAGTTCTGTGTCTTGTACTTTGGTTGATATTTAGTATACACTTACTGAACAATATGGGTAATATAAAAAAATGTATACGGGCTCTTCTTTTACCTGGATCATTCATTTGATAAATTTAACGCCAAAGTTGAGTAGAAAAACTAGGCACAAGGAGAATTAACAACGAAAAGGAGAAAACGTATATCAAATGTTTAGTTTCTTAAACTGTGACACTAGAATATATTAAGATCAAACTGTGTCTTAAGGTAAGACATCTGCAAATGTAATGAGAGACAGCTGATTATGTGAATCAATACAAAATATGCTATTTAATGCTGGTTTATAGGATTATATAGAAAACATATATTTCCATAATAGGTAACTAAAAATCCAGGATTTATGGAGCATATAAAGTTCTGGGTTTGGATAGAATTAGGTTGGAGGTTTAGGGATGAATCTGATCTAAATTGTTTGTGAAAGCTAAATGCACATAAATACAACCATAACTGGATAAGTGTTTGTCTCAAAACTGGGAGTCTCAGAGGCTAGGAGCGGGAGATGACTCAGGTCCCCAGAGTGGCACTTTTAAGGGCTTGGTGGTGAGAACAGAGAGGTGGAGGAGGGCAGGTTGGGTGAGTTTGCCAGGAGCCAGCCAGCCCCTGTGGAATGCAGGTGCAGATAAGAGAAGTGAGTTAGCAGGGAACGGAAGCATGAGCTTTGAAGCTGAAGGGTCAGATATTGGAAGTGGTCCAGGTGGCAGTGAGATCATGTAAGGCCTATCTGGGTTACCAAGGACTATCACAGAAGAGTGGGGCATGAGGAAAACTTTGTCGACTCTTCTACTTGAGTCTGGAGTACTTAGTCGTATGCTGATATAAGCTGAAAGGAAGCAGAGAGTTGATTCTCAGGCAGCCAGCTGTCTCTGTGACTCATGGCGGGATGTTCAGTTTTTCTAGGATCATTCTATCGTTTGTAAAATTGGAGTCCATTTTAAAGTGAACTTGTGTGGGTCTGTGTGTGTCTGGAAGGGGGATTTTCATCTGATCAGTATCCCTGTAACAGTGGCATTCTCAGAAGAACCAGACCATTGACTGTCACTTACAACCTGGCAGCTTTCTCAGGTCTGAATACTAGAGTCTGTAACCTAATACTGAATTAGCATTTATAGATCAATATCTGAAAAGAAACAATGGAAGACCCAAGATTTGGATTTGAATCCCAGAACTATCCCTACTTTTAGTAGTTGTTTCACTGAAGTTTATGAAAGTCAGAAGCATGGTGTCTGGAACAGGGAATAAAAATTAAATTTGGGTTTATTCTTTTTTTCTTTGGTGCTCATTAGCCTTACCCTATGCCCTCCCTTGTCAGGTAGCTAACATAAGTAAATAAAGAAATACATTGAGGCATAGAAGAGTTAAATTTGAAGGAGGTCATATAAGAAATAATCAACCACATTTTAAACCATTCGAAAGTTGTGTTCGTTTTAATTTACAAAGTGCTTTACTTTTTGTGCTGTTTATTCTTCACAGTACATCTCATGATTAAACATTTCTGTCACTAAATAATAACAATAGTAGATTACTTTGAACCAGTTTTGATTGTATGTGATCTCACCCCTGAGTGGAAGCAGAGAATGAGGCAGAGAGAGGGACACAGTTTGGTAGACAGGACCCATCAGATCTCAGGACCCTGATTTAGTAGACAGGACCCATCAGATCTCAGGACCCTGATTTAGTCTTGAGCCCTACATGCTAGAGTTACATCACAAATAACTTGCCCCCCTTGGGAGCCACTGATGATCTTATGCAGATCTGGAGTTAACTTCAGGGAGCTGGGGAGAGAAGAAATGAGGTGAAATCTAACAAATAATGAAATTTGTCATAATTGCTAAAAATAGATCATCTTTATGTCCCACCAAATGTGTGAAATTAGCAAGGTGGTTTGGGTTGGGAAGAGATGGGGCGTTATGGAAGTAGAATATAAATTAATGCTAAAAAACAAAAACAAAAAAGGGGCTCTACCATCAGTTCTTCCAAAAGCAAGGTGCATGGGTACCACGAGAACCGGACCTGACATATCCTACTGTTTTTCTGTGAATATTTTCTACAATATGGTTTTTGCACCACCTGCTGGCAAAGATCAGTGATCCTACCTCTCACTAAGGGAAAGGCACGTATTTAAAGTGCTGGAGAGCAAGGCACTGAGGAGAGCAAAATAGCTTTGTTTATTGGAAACATGTAGCTACCACTGCTAAATGGCATCCAATTCCTTGTCACCACCTTGTTAACAAGTTTTAAATTGTGCCAGGTGATACACACAGGTGTTTTCTTTCTGAAAGTGTCATAATAATATGAGAAGATTATTCTGGATTAAGTTAGTGAGAAAGGGAATATTATTTTCAGTGATTAAGAGAGACAGTCCAGGACACCTGTCTAACATACAGACTAATCTTTTTTTGGTGGCAGGGGGAGGAAGCATTTCCAGGCTACCATCATTTAAAAATGCTGAAGCAACATTATTCATATCTTTATTTGTTTATTGCCAAGGAGCCATGTAGATTTTTGTGATTGAGCAACTCTTCTGGAACAATCCAAGAGTATCACATTCTACCTTGAGGTTTAAAGTGGCTTTCCTGGGTGAGATTTTGAAGACTATATGAAGACATTTTCATTGTGTTCTTTTTGCCATCTTGGAAAGAATTTGGCTTTGCTTTCATTCCTCCTAGCTATTTTTTTTTTCCTGTAGAGATGGATGAAAAGTCTGTGCTAAATGAATAGGGGGCAAGACAGACTGAAGACTGCACCCATAACTATTTCAGATTCAAATCAACTCCAACATTGCTCTTTGATGTTCTACAGCTAGGAACCTGGGTTGGGGAACAGGAATATAAGTGGAGCTCTCATTGCATCTGGCGTTCAGAGCAGGCACATTCTCTTCCTCTCTGCTCCATATGTAACCTTAGTTTATAAGAGGGAGAAGTGGTTTATGAGTAGATGTGATAGAACTCAAATACTTTCCTTTAAAAGAATAGCTCTTCCATTCCCTATTTGGTTGCACTGAATAATTAGAACAAATTTCTTTATTCTCTGGATACATTTTTGTGAACTTCTTTTGATTTTGAATGAAAGTCTTTTTCCATCGTCACTCTTTAGTGTCCCTTTCATCAATTCCATTCCACTCTACTTCAACATTTATTCAGTAGTGACTACGTAATGGGATCTGTATTTGGAAGACAGTAGGGGTGACACACATTTGAAGATGTGGTTAAGATGCTCAAGGAAGGGACGCTGGGTGGCTCAGTGGTTAAGAGTCTGCCTTCAGCTCAGGTGGTGATCCTGGGGTCTTGGGATGGAGTCCTGCACTGGGTCCCCCGCAGGAAGCCTGCTTTTCCCTCTGCCTATGTCTCTGCCTCTTTCTCTCTGTGTCTCTCATAAACAAATACACAAAATCTTAAAAATAAATAAATAAATAAATAAATAAATAAATAAATAAATAAATAAAAATAAAAGATGCTCAAACAACGTAGCACCTACTATGGGAGAGATATCTCCTGAGTACAATGATAGCACTCTCCTCAGAGGATCACTTCAGTAAATTTCCATGGAAATGTCGAGGAGAGGCAGGTGACTTTGGCTGAGTGAATTAGAGGAAGGCCTTGGAAAAGAACCAAGCAGAAATACTGAAGAGGAAACTCTATACCTGAAATCTGTACTCTTTCTTTTAACTGACTTTCACTTGCCTTTTCTAATGAAAGTAGCTTTTCCAGACACAAATTATTTGTTCCTGTCGCTCGCTTCCTTCTCCCGAAGTGCAGGCATGGTGCCTTAGCCAAGGGATGAGGGAGGGTGGCATTTAATAGACTCTGTTAAACTGGACTCTCTTTTGATTGGTACAAAATATTTTGGTAGCCTTTTCAAAAGAACAGATTACTATTTTTAATCAGCAGAAGCTGGAACTGTTGATGATAAGCATTGTTCCAAGTGCCGCGTCTATTGGGAAGTAAGCTATAAATCTCTGTTTGTTATTTTAAAGTGGCATCTGGAAGTATACTTTTGATCTAATATTGAAGTTCTCTTGAATTGCCTAAGCTGTTCCACATGGAACCAAATGCATAGAATCTGCCTTGGGAGGCTCTTTCAAAGACAGAGGGATTGAGTTCATGTTTGGTGGCAACATCAATGTTTTCCAGGCTCTCATAACCCTTTTGTTTTCCAAATCAATCCATGAAACAGATGTGGCTAAAGGAGGTTGAAGAGATGCCAATGTGAAGTGAAGCAGCCACGTTAGAAGCACAAGTGGCTCCGTTACCACAACGCCTTGGTTTGTAGTTTTAGGTCATTTCGATCTATTGCAATTCCTCCCTAAGTAAATGAAATCATGTTCAGAGTCTTTTAAAGCAAAGGAACTAATATAAAAAGTGAGGCTATTTTGAAATAACTTATACAAATCTGAACAAACCAAGGTGATGGAAAATATCAATAGTTTTCTGACATAGAACTTAAATATTTGCAAGAAACATATTTTCTCTCAAAATACATTTTATATTCTGTCAGTTAGAAACTCTCTGATCAGGGACGCCTGGGTGGCTCACTGGTTGAGCACCTGCCTTCAGTCCAGGGCGTGATCCCGGGGTCCTGGGATTGAGTCCCACATCGGGCTCCCCGCAGGGATTCTCCTTCTCCCTCTGCCTGTGTCTCTGCCTCTCTCTCTCTCTCTCTGTCTCTCATGAATAAATAAAATCTTTTAAAAAAAGAAAGTCTCTGATCAAATAAAATCTTAAACGATTTGAAATGAATGAAATTAAGGAAGGGCCTGTAAGAAAATTTTAATTTTTTTCAAAGTATTTACATTCCAAATAACTCTAATCAGTAAATAATAAATATACAGTCAGCTAATTGATAAAAGTTATCTAGCATAAGAAATGAGATTGTGAAATTGGGTGATCTGTTACAAATGCTTAAAGAAAGCTAAATCCTTATCTAAAAGTTATATTTTATTATATAGTTTGGTTGAGGTAAAATACTTATCCATCTGGCTTTTTTTCCCCTTATAAATGTGTTTCTAATTTAGCAAATGATTGGCTGATCTTTTCATTTCAGATATAAAATTATTCTTCATCTCTTCTCCAGAGAAAGGTTTGGACTAGTTTGGCTTCCAGAAACACATGCTTGCTCTGTCATTCTTAACTGCAAAAGAAAACTTACTGAGTTGGGTACTTAAGAAAGTCAGAGAGACTCTTGCTCTATTCAACTAGCACAGAGTCATAAACCCAAAAGTGAAAGCTTTTTCTATCAGACATGATCCCTCCCATCCTGCTCTTTTGAAATAATCTATCACCTCCAGGTTGGGCACAGGTCCACCTCTTTGGAGGATCCCCTAGGGGATCCTGGTGATAGAAGCACCCCCGCCCCATTACTGACTCTCAGCCCTGCCCAGGGCCTCTGGCCATAATACTCAATTAAAAAGGTATGTGCTCCCTGTTTGGCAGCCTGGGATTTGTGAAACCAGAATTTAAGGCTTTGATTATAAACATTTGACTTCTGGTATTTGTAATTTAAACTCTAAAAAATTGCTTCAGAAAAAGTGGTAGCATGTGTCCCCTATAACAAGAGTGACTGTATTTTTAACTTTTTATTAGGAAAAAACCAGTCATCTGCCATTATTTAAACTTAAGGCTACTTGCTTCAAAACTTTAAAGAATATAACTTTTTTTTTTGGTACAATCTTCAGGCAACTTAATGAAAGCTGGTGTTAATCACACTGCAGTATTATGATAGCTTGAATGGACATTTTGCTTTCCCTTCCCAGACCTGATATAATGTCAGCCAGAAACAGTAACCACACAAGGACAAGTTAACATAGAAACATAAAGACAGTAAGAAAGTTGATTATTAGTAGAGATATATTTATAGTGGCCTCCATTGTTTGAAAAAGTAACTTTTAGGAAGACACCAAACCTTCATTTTTCATATAGACTTCATTACATATTTTCCTGATTAATAAAGCTCAAGAAAAAGTAGAAATCTGTTATATAATAGTTTATATGAACCAAGCTCTTGGTGGGGGCTAATATCATGGAGGCTTAAATTATTTGGATTGACTGTGTTGATCAAATTACTAAATATTTATCGCTAGAATGATTCATCTCTATTTCCCTTTGTCCTGTGTGGGTCAAAGGTCCTATTATGAGAATTTATGAGATCTTGCCAAAATACAACCCTGATACGAAAAGTGATAACTGTGTAGGCGACATCTGTTCTCTACCCTGTCATGTAACCCAACTTCACACCAGGGTGGCTGGTTTCCCAGGTGCCGTGGGCACAGCACTAATAAAACCCAGGTCATGGGTCTGATTGGTACTCAAACCCTGGCAAAGGACCAGATCCCTGACTGAGCCGGTTGCTTCTACTGCATATGTTGTTGGATTCAGGGGAGACAACAGGCCTAATAGGAACGTGAATCTACAACTCAGAGGGGGCTAGCAAAAACAGTCAGTGCATGCACACACCCTAAATATAGTTCAAAATAGCACTTTTGATGGGTTCTGCTTCCACTGAGTATGTAGAAAACTGTAGAGGAACATTGCTTCTACCCTGGGGATGACAAAAGCCTGGATCATCTACAAAATCCTGTTTTCTGGAGCCCATCAGAAAGCTGAGGTCACAAGTGAATGGAATTCCAAAAAGGGATCAGCTCCTCCAGGAAAGCCCAGATCTGTGAATTTTTGCACCTTTTGTATCACATGAAGGGGAGGCCAGCCACCATACAAGCAAGTAAGAAGGAATCCGTTGGGATCTTAACGGATTCTAGAGGCCAAGATAGGTGAGCATGTCTATCTGGAAAACTGGGGCCCAGACAAAATAGGAGACTGCACTCACTCACAGGCTGATCATTCAGGAGACTGGGCAGGTCTGAAGACTCTGGGGAGCCCCTGTCAGGATTAAGGTGATAAAAGTGAGCAGCTGCCTCTGGGGACCTGCATGAAGCTGACCCGCATACCTTTACTCTTACAAAACCAAAAGCCTTAGTGGTGAAGGGAGGGGAGTGAACTCTCTACCCGGGACCCAGGCAAGACCTTCACAGGTAAAAAAGCAAAACCTTTGATCACCCTGGGGGGAGGTATGGCAACCTCTCCTGCCTTCAGGATACAAACAACACTCCTCGGCTTCTCAGGGAGAGGAAGAAGCTAAGGCTCCATGCCCCTGGAGAACAGGACACCTTATTAAAACCATGGATCAGTTACTGTGATCCATAACTCCATGGCTGAATTTATTTAATGATTACTGTCTTTCCAAACTTGAGGCAGCTGAGAACAGAATATAACTAAACAATATGTTTAGTCAAGATCAGAAAAGAAAATATCTGGTTAGTCTCCTTACTGTGATTGAACATGGTACAGCAGACCCCCTTATATGCAGTGAACCTCAGTCCAGAAGCTGATCATTGTCCTTCTGACTTATCATCGAAAGGTCAATAGCAGCCAACACTGTGTCACCGTGCCTATGTCATTCACATCCCTCCATGTCATCGTTTAGGCATTTTATCAACTCACAGCATCCCAGGAAGGGTGACTACTGTACACTCTGACATTTTGAGAGAGAGAGAGAGAGAGAGAGAGAGAGAGAGAGAGAGGGAGGGAGAGAGAGACCACATTCACATAACTTTTATTATAGTATATTATAGTTGTTCTATTTTATTATTAGTTCTTGTTAATCTCATGTTGTGTCTAACCTATGAACTAAACTCTATCATGGGTATGTTTTTATAGGAAGATCTGTATTATACCTTTATAGGGTCACATCTTGATAAGCCTGTCATAAGTTGGAAATATTGGGAATTGAAGTGCCTTTCATACACCTAACCTACCAAACATCACAGCTGAGCCTAACCTACCTTAAACGTGCTCAGAACTGACTTTAGCTGACAGTTGGGTAAAATCATCAAAGATAACGCCTATTTTATTACAAAGTGTTAAGTATCTCATGTAACTGAACACAACTCTGAAAGTGACAAAAAAGCATGGTTGTCAGGGTGCAGAATGATTGTTGGCCCTCGTGATGGTATGCCAGACTGGGACCTGTGACTATGGCCCATAATCATAAAGGAGAATGGTCCCATGTATTGCTAGCCCAGGGAAAGATCCAAATTCAAAATTCAAATTTTGGCTTATACTGAATGCATGTTGTTTTGGCACCATTTTAAAGTAAAAAAATCATCATTCAAACCACTATAAGCAGGGACTGTCTTTAAATATAGGTTATGGTACTATCAATGGTTTCAGCATCCATTGGGGACCTGGAAGTTTCCCCACCACAGATGAGGGGGGACCACTGTATTTGGTCCTGATTTGGTGGCCAGGACAAAAATATAAGCTTAGTGGGTTAAATAATTCTAATGTTGGGTGCTCATAAAGTGCTTAATAGAGACAACATTTTCTTGGTGGCAAATTCTGAGGGGATCACATTAGACTTTACAGAAGGGGCTTTGGATGATAAAATAGTATTTATTTACTCATTCAATTAACATTTATTATTCATCAGGCTGGTCCTGTGCTAGATTTGGGGATAAAAAGACATAATTTCTGTTTCCTAGTGGAGTCTTTAAGATAATTGGTATGTTTTGATTACCAAACGAGCAAGATGGGCCTCCTCTTATAAAGGTTGAGAAATCTGGCCAGGGTTCTTGCTGGAATGAAGGTCCAAACAATCCCAACTCAAGGTGGACTTTAACAGCAGCTGCTGGCAGAGCTGGGATTTCCCACAAAGTTAAGCTTTGAATTCATTCAAATACCTAGGCACAGGTTCAAACGAAACTGGAATTCCTGCCATGATACATGGCAAAGAAAATACTCACCCAAGAACTCTTCCTTGTCCACATCACCAGTCCTTTATGTAGGTTAAAAAGCACTTAGCAATCCCCTGGAAGGACTGTCTGATTCTGTACTCTGGATTGTCCAATAGGATGAATTAGCTGTGATGCTTCTATATAAATTGTATGTTAATGTGAGGTACGAAGACAGTACTTTGGAATATCATACTTGTGGTTACAGGAATTCAGCAGTTCATACTGGAGATCTTTAAAACAGAACACATTAAAGTCAATATTTTGAATAAAATATAAAAATCTGTGAGATAAAAATGGATAAAAATAAAAGGACAAAATTTAAAAACCTGTGTTTGGTAAAAAAATGAAATTAATGCCACAGGATGCCCTATCATAGTTAACTGAAACATTTTGGCTTTTTGGTAGTGGATTAGGACTTTTAGACATTAGGTCTGGTTCTCTCGCTCCTTCCTTCCCTTGTTCTCCCTCCCTGCCCTTTCTACTTTGGAAGTCCTTGCATAGAGAAAGAGCGTTGTCACTGCATCTTATTGGCCACTAAGTGGGACTGGTGCCCAGGGAAGTAGAAGTGTTCCCTCAGCACCCCAAAATCATTTTCCAGTGCATTCAGGAAATACCTTGCTCAACACATTTTCTTGAAATTGGTGCTGCAAAGAATCATTAATATTCTGTATTCTAGAAAGAAAAAGACTTATAACTAAATATCACCCCTGATAAATAATTTCTAGCTAGCACAATTCTGAATCAGTTAATTGTCTCCAGAGGGAGGTGTCTAAAAAAAGTGTACAACTTGTCACTACTATGTGTTAAGAACCCTGGGATTTACCAAGAAAAAGATAGTGCAAACTATTTGAGCATATTCTTATCATTTACCAGCATATGAACTTCTCGATTATAATACCTAATTTCTCAGGGTACCTTAAGTTATCCAAATAATTTTGCTTCCTATTGGAACTTTTATAGAGAATTTTTGGCACTAATCAAAACCTGCTACCACTTTAGAGAGTGAAATTTCCCACAGGCCAACAATCTGACATTTATTGTGGAAGCAGATGATTATCTACAGAGCTTCTGGAATGTCTCCTGGGGTGAATTTATCAGTGATCTAGTCATTAATAACTCATTTTGCTTATTTTTAGTTCAAGGAAATTTTCAGAAATTTTACATGAGCTTTTATTAATGCAGCTTTTGGCCAGTGAGCTCATATGATAGTTACTTTTCACTTCCTGGAGGATGAGCTGGTTTTAATTCAGTAAAGTGAATGGAAACATCCAGATGTTCACTGTGCATAACATGAAGCAATATGAAATGAAGTTTTGTGCAATATCAGCTTTCCAAAAATGGTTTGTAATTCAATTAAGTTAGGACTTGAGCCAATGTCTTAAAAACTTTGCTTTAGATATGATAAAAAGTACCAATAGTTCTAATTGAAACATGACCTTTTATTTGTTATTGATGTTATGATTTTGAAATTCCTCAAATTTAACACTGTTACATTCCTATTAATGAAACTGCAGATTTTATTGAAATTTCTACATGTCTTCTCATTAATGTCCTTTTCTTATTCTATGATCCCAGCCCAAAAACCACATTGCTTTCATTTGTCTCGTCTGGTTGGTTCCTCTGGACTGTGACAATTTCTCAGCCTCTCCTTATTTTTCATAACCTTGAATGTTTTGAAGAGTACCAGTCTGGTATTTTATATAATGTGTCTGATTTTGTTTTTTTCTGGTGTCCTTCTCATAATTGCACCAGAATTAGGGATTTGGGGAAAGACTATCACAGACAAGTGTCCTTTTCATATGTCATGTTGGGAGCATATGATATCTACATGATGTTGCTGGTGATGGTAACCTTCATCACCTGGTTCAGAGAGTGTTTATCAGATTTCTCCATGTAAAGTTGTTACTCTTCCCTTGCCAGTTCTTCGTTCTCTGAAAGCAAATAACTCAGTCCAGCCCATCCTCTGAGGAGGGCAGTTAAACTCCACCTCTTTGGTAGGGAAATATCTACACGTATTATTTGGAACTCTTCTCGGTGAAAATGCTGTCTCTTCTTCATTTTTAAATTCAATATTATTTGTATAATTATGTATATTTATTTTATACTTTGAATTATAATCCAGTGCTTTTAAAAAAATCCTGCTCTATGTTATTTATTCTGTTGTTCTAATTGTTCTAGATTTGGCCATTGGGAGCTCTTTCAGGCGAGACCCTGTGTCCCTTTAATACACTCCCATTCTTTTGAGTACTTTCTTACCTTGACACTACAGGATATTTGGGTAAATGTTGCATATTCCTTGCTTCAGTCCTAGAATCAGCTATGACTGAAGAAAACCTGTTTCTTTTATTTCAGAATGGTATTTCTAAACCAAAATTTGGGCTCTGGGGGTGCTCAGTGGTACCAGGGCGTCAATATCTTCAGACTTTCTTGGCAGATAGTCACAATCTTTTAAATGCTTAGAATTTTTAAAGGTTTTAAATTGATCTAGATAAGACTTCTAATACAAAATCAGCAACACATATACACATTTCTGATTCCCATTTCTTATTATGCCCCCAATCTCCCTTCTTCTCCCTCTGATTCCTCCAGAAACTGTCTTTGTCCTCTTAAACTCCTCTCTTTACCTCCTCTCCCTTTCTTAACTTACCCCCCTTTCTCACCCTTCTTTCAGTAAGTGAGGGCCTAACCTAGTCATTAGGAAGAAAATAATCTGCTTAAGTGAATTTCCTTAGAGGTGAAAGACTGATCATAGTCTATTGAAATGGATGATTCACCTAATTGTACGTGCAACAAATCAATCATCGAGCTGTTGAAAATACAAGTACCTGGGCCCCTTATTCCTGACTGAATGAAAATCCAGGGGGCCAGGGGGCCGCTATGACACCCATAATTGTATAACCTAAGGCATTTTGTGTCTTTATGACTCTATTAAACCGATCATTTTAGAGAGACAAAGATTATTAGTGTGTGGTTGTATCATTTATTTATTAATCTCTGTTTTATATACACACATGTGCACATATAAATACACATACTTTTAGAGTTTCTGAAAGATCCATTTCAGGTGTGTTCTAAGTCAACCATTTAAATACAAGGTATCCTGGTCATTCCCCATTTTTCCCTTCCTCCCCCAATTTCTCTGTCCATTCTCCACTCTTCTCTCTGACTCCTGGGAGACTGGCCCCCTATGAATTTCATTTCTCAGCTTCTTGCCAGCTAGCCTTGAGGCATGGCAAGTGGATGGACAGCATCCACTTTCTCCCCTTGCTTTCTGTGAGTCAGCCTTGCAGGGTAGGTAATCACTGTCCCTCTGAGATTGTAGCTATTGGGCTCTGGTTACCCTCTCTCCTCTCCTTGTTCCTCCAAGCCCCAGTGGCCATGATAGCTCCCTAATGTTGCTAACCTCTGGGTGCCTCAGAATCTTTGATGGGTCTCTTCATGGGGCCCATAGCTCTGAAAAACCCCACATTTAAGTTGTGGAAGTGAGCCCTCTGTGTGAACTCTTGTTTCCTGCTGGGACTCTGACTGATAGACAAAGAGTTAGAATCATCTCTTATATCTCTGAAGGCCTCCATGGCTTGTGGTGTGAAAGGAAGAACAGAAAAACTTCCTGTTTTAATTAAGGAGCACACAGGTTATGATTTCTGAAAAATTAAGAAGTCCATGCTTTACTAAAGACATTTGGTCCCACCCTTCCTCTTTTCCCCAGTGTTTGAGGGGCAGGATTAGGATTTATTGTCCTACTTTATAGTTGTAGTTGACTTTGTATCAGACTTATAATGAGATCAAGCAGGAATCTAGCCTAGCATTTCTAATGACATTATCTTAGGATAATCTGCTGTAGAATTTTTGGAATTAAGAAATTGGGCCAGGATACTGTTTCCAGTGGCTTTTTGGGTTGGGATGTTTCCGGAGACAGGGGGAGAGAAAAGGAGACATGCTGTCTTGGGAAACTCGGCAGTATTTTATTGAAGAAGTCAATCCTGGCTTGGATATGTTGGCTTTGAATTTTTACAGGCTACACCCCCACCATTTCCATGAATTGGTTTATTATATTTTCTTTCTGATTATACTGCTTGCCCAAAATGGGATGGATTTATTTTTATGCATTTCTCCAACTTTGCTGGCAAAGTACCATTCAGTAAACCCAAACAGATGGAGCAGAATGCATTGTCAGTCCACGTAAGGTCAGCTTTTGTTTATGCCAAGTGTTTCTTGTTTCTGTTGTCTTATAATGAGGGACCACAAATCTGATCTTTTGTTTCAGATTCCAGTTTGGTACTGACACTTTCTCCTCAACCATCAGGTGGTTTCATTTCCAAGATGAGTTCTTCTTGAACCTTCCCTGTAGTCTGTGACTCCCTCCATAATGTTTCCTAATTAAATCTTCTTCAAAGCCGAGGTCAGGAACTCCTGTACACCCTAGATTTCAGGTAATCTCTACTCACTTATTCAAATTCATTTGGAGAATAATCAAGGATAGCCTCAGGGTCAACATCACGCATTATCTTGTGGGTGAAGGTCATTGTCTATAATGGTCAGAAAGTAACCTATAACATGGTTTGCCTTATGAGAAAACACTGCATAGACACTGAAACCATAAACCTAAAAGTATATGTGTTTCATAAAATAAGTCAACTCTCTGTTTCTGAATGTGAGCCACTCTATTTTTTACTTCTAATATCTTTCTTATTTCCCATTATGTCCAGAAGTTTTTAATTCCAGAAAATCCCTGTAATTGCTAACTACAATAACTTTAAACATATACACGTAGTCTTTTTTCCCTAATTGAAGGCAATTTAGATAATTTCCCTAATTGAAGTTGTCAATGGAAGCTCCAGGTTTCCATAGTTTATGGTATCAGAAGCAAATCCTCTTGGAGCCAGCCCCTTTGTTAGTCGGATTATTTTTGTATACATATTTGTCTTGGCTTTAATTATTTTTTTTGGCTCTAATTTTTATCAAAGTTACACATGCTCATAGTTTAAGCCAACAAGCTGGTTATGAAAAACAACAGGCTCACCTCCATTTTCCTTCGTTTTATGAGACAACCACTTTGACCTATTTTAGCTAAATTTCTTTTTCCTTCATTTCTCTAAGTGGCATGCTTGTATTTCTCCTTTTCAATCTTTCTGTTGTAGGTTATCTTCCTACTACAAAAGATTATTATTTAACTGTACTTCCTCCTATTAGCTGTGTCTTTTCCTATTCTCTTGACTCCTCAAATAGGTTGTAAAATAATTAGCTCAATATTTTTTAGTTACATCATTATAACTATGTAAATGTTATTTATAGGGGAGTTATGTGACGATTGTGATTACTTTTTCCTTTCTCTGCAAAGTTCTGTTTTTCCTGGAGCTAATTATCTTTTCTTTCCCCTTGACTTTCTGTCCTCTTGCCAGTTCAACCACAGCTTCTTCATGAACTGTCTACATCTTCCTTCAAGACTTCAGGTACATGAGGCATTCTACCAATTTCATTTTTCTGGAGAGGTCTCCTCTATAACCATCCTGTTTCCTTTTATCTAGACTGCTTGTTCTCTGTGCCTTGTACACAGCTGTCATCCTGGGATCTCTCTTAACCATTACTTTGCCTCTTCCTGTGCTAACCTCTTATTTCTTTTATTAAATATCTATCTGTTTATTGGTGGAACTTGTTTTCTGGTAGCTTTTTGTGAGAGGATAGAAGGCACACAAAAATTTTTTTTGAGAAGTTGAATATTTTAAAATATGATTATAATGTATTTATGCTTGACTTGTATTTGGGTTTGGTATATAATTCTAGGATGAAAATATTTCCCTTTAGGATTTCAAAGGCATTGCTCCTTCTGGCTTCCACTGTTTTTGTTGAGATGTCTGAAGTAATGTGGTATTTTCTTTTTTCTATCTTTATAAATTTTTAGAATTTTCTCTGTGTCTAGAGATTCTGAAAATTTTTGGTAACATACTTGGATATGATTTTGCTTTTTAATTCCTTGGCTATTTTGTTGGCCCTTTTAATAGACACTAGTGACTCTTAATTCTGAGAGAGATTCTTGCATTATTTCTTTGATGAGTCCCCTTTCTGGATTTTCTGTGTTGACTTTTTATGGAACTCCAACTTTTAACTTTTAACGGAAAGGAAAATAAGAGATTCATTGGATGCCTTCTTCAGTCTGGCTATTTAGAAATGTCAAGAAAAGGAAATGGTAGGGTAGAAGATGTATGTTCAATGAAAGTCAACAACAACAACAACTGGAAAATAGGGTCAGGGAAAATCATGATAATTTTTCCAATTCTTTTCCGTTTTTGAAGAATAAAGTGATTGGGTTGGAATAAAGGTGAAGAGGGATGTTTAGTGTCTTTCTGTAACTTTCTGTTGGTACACAGAGAAGTGAAGATGCAAGGAAAGAAAACGATCTCCTTCATTGACATTTGGGGCTGAATAGCCAGATGGTTATGTGTCCAAGTAGGGAACTTGGGTGATGCTCAGTTAGATGAATTGTCAGGGAATTAAAACCTTCTGGAATTGTCTGTGGTGAGCTTATTAAACCTTTGCATTCAAAAATCACCTTGACCTGGGTCTTAACATGAAGAGATGTGTCAGTAGATAGGGTTGGACAAAAGGGGATAAATGAGTGAGAAGGAAGCAACACTAATCATTTACTGTTATTCCTATTTTCCTAATTTGATGTTTAAGATATTCCATGTCAGTGGCATCCTCTCTAACACACACATACACACCTACACACACAAATTAATGGACACACATACCAACATCAAAATGAAACTGAACAAAACTCCTCATCTTTACACATATCTATAAAATATATACAACACCACATACATTTGACACTTAATATGCTAGTTTCTATTATTATTTATACATTCATTAATGTGTCCTATAAAACTAAGCCATTGAGAGCAAAGTAATTGTTTTATGCCCCCATAAAATGCTCTGCATCTTGCCTCACCAGGCATGTTCTCCTTATGTGCCCATAAGCCTTTGTAGTAGATGATGATACTATATGCTTTTCCCTTATGTCTGAGAGAAATCAGAAGGGGCTAGTGATGCTCAATTTGTCAACCAGATTTCCCAACAGTCAGTCATAAGGAGCATAAGCTGATGTCCAAAGATAAGTGAGAAAACGCCTCTAGCTGCATGAATGCTATTAAAGAGATGGTAGTATAGGGAGTGAGTTGATAGATTTCCCACATATTTCATCATAATATTTTCTTAGGTTCCCTTCCCCTGCATTTTCTCCTAGACTTGCACAGACTAGTCAGTTGGTGACTTCAGTAAACAATTTTGAGAGACTGCTTGTGCAAAGAATTCCCTTTGGAAAGTTAAGTATGGATAAAAAGTGACCAGGCAGCTGGAGGAGAGGTGAGGGTGAGGCAGAGGGGCCCAAGGGGATTGTCAGAGACAGCAACAGATGCTGAATGCCTGCATTCCAGGGGCTTGTTCACAAGCCAAGGGAATCCCTGTGTATAGAGCTCCAGCCCTGAAAAGAAGGAAAAAGAATGCAGGCACCCCAGCATTCATGAATAGACCCAGAAGAACATCAGGCTCCAGCTCCCCTGGTTCACAATTGGCTTTCTCTTAGAATTCAATTTCAAAATGATTGAAGGACAATTTTAAATAGAAATAAGATTCTGAAAAAATAAGCAAACAAAGACTGTTTGGAGCAAAATGGTGTATCATAATTGAATACTGTTCTTTAATTCTGATGGTTTCTTTACCAAACAAAGCCCTGCTATTTCATTTGAACCATATTAAAATGGTTTTTTTCTAAGAAAATAAGCATTTTCAGAAGTAGCTTCAAAAAACAATTACCATTTTAATGTGAAATGCTTGGTTTCAGAAAGTTTATAGTGTTATGTTCCAGATTTTAGTTCAAAGGAAATGGAGCTAATGGAGCTGGAATTTGCTTTGACTCAATTGGCAGCCCCTGTAAGCTGATCCATCACGGGCGACAGGCCCGACTTAGAGTTTGAGCACAGAGTGCGCCTCCCACCGCTGGGATTACTGGAGGTCCCCGTAGTCTTTTTCATATTTGCTTTATTTGTCTCATGGTGGTCACATCTGTAGAAATGTCATATCTTATTGTTAAGGTGCTTTAAAAAAAAAAAGAGGATATTGCTAGGCAAGTTGTGAATAGGTAGTATGCCATCACTGTACAGGCAGTTTTAAAACATTTTCTTGCATCTCATTGAATCCTCCCACAAATTTATTGGAAAAAGCTGAAAGAGACCCATAAATACAGAGAATAGACCCATGTGGGCAAAGTGGTGGAGGGAGAATGGGAGGTACAGACTTCCTGTGGTGGAATAAATAAATCACCAGGCTAAAAAGTCCAACACGGGGAATGATGTTGTAGCAGCGCTATGGGTGGTGCATGGGAGTTCCACCTGTAGTGAGCATGGCATAAGCCATAGACTTGTCCAACCACTGTGTCATACACCTGAAACTAATGTAACATTGTGAGTCAACTATACTTCAATTAAAAAAAAAATGAATAGCAGGTCCAGGAGAGAAAGAAAGGAAAGAGGAAGGAAGGAAGGAAGGAAGGAAGGAAGGAAGGAAGGAAGGAAGGAAGGAAGGGAAAAAAAAGAGGATTGGTATTATTATGATCCCCGTATCATAGATGAGGAAACCTACCCAAAGTCCCAAAGCTTCATGACTGCTGATGCTAGGATCACAGGCAGGACTGCTCTACTGAGCGTAACCATGACACGCTCCTGATTTGCTCCTTACAGCTCCTCCCAGAATGGCAGGTAACAGCATCAGTTGTGCTGTGCCCCTGCAGTGCTGAGAGAAAGAGGAAAGGAATCCTCTGTCCTTTTCATACCCAATTCCCAAATGTTCTTTCCTTTCAGCACTTATGTAAAGCTTGAGATCAGTGTTCAAATCAAAAACCAGGCTCTCATTCTTTTTTAAAATTAACATTGCCATACATCATTTCTCCTTTATTACAAGTACATAATTTGGGTGATTTTACAACTCTACAACTTAGGTGGGACAACTCAGAAATTTAATAATTACCATCAAGTTTTTATAAAAACTGTTCACTAAACAACTAGAATGCCAGGAGGCTTATCAGGATTTAGATCTGTTCCTTCACCAATGACTTTACCCACTTGGAAAAGTCATTTTTGTATGTATGTTTCTACCATATGCTATCTCTCTCTCATAGCCTGCAGAAAATACGGCTTTCTCAAAAGCCTGAGTCACAGACATGCAGTAAGTTCAAAAGGTTGTCATTCTCATAGACTATGTGCATACATATACCAGCCTCTCATTCTTGGAGTAAGATTCAGAGAAAGGCCTAAATAGCATGAAAACAAATAAAGTGGTAATAAAAGAGCTAACTGAGTGCTTCTCTTTACCAGGATTTTTCTTGATTCACTCAATTAATATGTACAACAGCCATACTATCAATAGCCTAGATTCAGACTCCAACTTTGTGACCTCAGAGCTCAGAAGCCACTGGACTTCTCTGGGCCACAGTTCCCCCAACTGTAAAGTAGAAATACTTGTAACAGTTTCTACCATTATATGTTTCAAGCACCATGCTGTGTGCTTTATACATGTGCTCCCACTTAAGCTCATGGCAGCCCTGGAAAGTATGGAGACAGAGAAGATGAAAATTTTAATATTTATAGACCTCAAGTAAATCCCAGAGCAAGTAAGGGGCAAATCTAGTAAGCAACCCTGACTGTACTTGGGTGCAGTGTGAGCACACTCAACCACCAGTCAATGCCATGAAGACTCAAAACATCTGCTGTCTGCACTTCCACCATAGAAAATGCTGGTCAAATCTGATCACCATGAAGTATCTGTCAGAAACTTTTTTGATGGTATTAGGAATGAAAGAAATCTTGATTACATTTCTACAGATAAAAAAAACAAATATTTGGACACAACTTAATTATTGGCAAGAAATTCTTTCTTCCAAGATTCTTTAGCCCTGAAACAGTAAGTTGCACTTAAAAGATTGATATAGGACTCATCTTCGGGGGCTACTGATCAGCAACTACTGGCAGCAATATACTTGCAAACGTGATTGTTGACTTATATTTTCAATTTTATGTTTAGCTCTTTATCTTATAATGTTTGTAGGAATGATGCTGTCTCTCCCATTGACTGGATTGTGCATTTTAAAATCTCACTAAACAAATAGTACTGGTTTAGTGAAAAGGCCATTTGGGTTTTCTGTTTTGATTTATTTTAACATCATATAAATAGTAACTGAGAGGATTATTGTGATACTGTAATTTATAATAAGAAATATATTATTTAGTCTTCATCCAGTTTCTGACACAGAACTTTTAAAACCCTTAGAATTTCCTAAGACTTAAGAGTGAAAAAGGTGGGGCAGCCTGGGTGGCTCAGTGCCACCTTCAGCCCAGGGCGTGATCCTGGAGACCTGGGATGGAGTCCCACATCGGGCTTCCTGCTGGAGCCTGATTCTCTCTCTGCCTGTGTCTCTGCCTCTCTGTCTCTGTCTCTCAAGAGTAAATAAATAAAATCTTAAAAAAAAAAAAAAGGAGTGAAAAAGGTGTATTGATATTCACAACATATCCTTTTCAGCCATACCCTGGTTTTTGCCAGGGAAACCAACCTCGAGATTGGAGGGTTGGAACTTTCATTCCTAGGCCCCTCCCTCTACCTCTGGGGAAGGGAGAGGGGGTGAAGGTTGAGTTGATCACCAGTGGCCAATGATGTAATCGATCACGCCTACATAATGTAGCCTTCATAAAAACCTAGGAGCTAAAAGTGATGGGATTCAGAGGGTCTCAGAGCTGGTGAGCACATGAAGATTCAAGGAGGGTGGTGCCTCTTCCTGCATACCTTGCCTTATACAGGTCTTCCATTTGGTTGTTCCTGAGTTTCAACATTTTACAAGAGGCCAGTTATCTAGCAAGTAACATGTTTCTGGGTTCTGTGAGCTGCTCTACCAAATTAATCAGACTGAAAGAAAAGGTTGGAGCAACTTCCACTCTCTAACCAGTCAGAAGCACAAGTGGTAACCTGTGCTTGGCCTGGCATCTGAAGTTGGGGGTGGGGAAGGGGGAGGGGACAGTCTAATGGGACTGAACTCTTGACCTGTGGGGTCTGACACCATCTCCAGGCAGATAGTATCCAAATTGAGTTAATTGCTTGGTGGTGTGGTAAAAGGGGCATTCACATAAGAATTGATGTCAGAATCATAGTTAGGAAATTGATTCCACCTTTGGGGTGAGAAGAGTGGTGTTCTCCTTGAGGCGTACATGATGCTTTTCTTTCCAACCTCACTGTGTCTGACAGGGGCCTCTTGACCAGCCACTGCTCTCTTTATGGCTGTGGCTTGTTCAACCCTGGAGCAGGGACCTAGGGGCATGCAGATGACAAGGACAACCCAACCTCATCCTGAGTGCCTGTAGGGCTCCCTAGTTGCACATTCAGGTAAGGAGCCGAATCCTGAGGTAAGTTCAGGGCAGACAGGCAGCAGACAGGCCCATAAAAGGTCTGGTTTCACTTTTACATGGGAAAAATTTGGTTGGGTGGAGTTGGCAGAAAGGTAGGCATATTCCCACTTCTTGTTCTCCCATGTTTAGAGCCACTAAGTAAGCCACATTCTACTTGGCTGGATGTGGTCACTCTGACTGGTTTATTATTATTACCACTGCTCATGTGCCACTTTATTTTAAAGGGAAGGTCTAAAGTTTCTGGCTGCTTGATGAAATACAGAAATAACTCCCACACACTTTGTGGAGACCTGGGTACTGAGTGTAGTGGTCACTAAACCAAGTGCAAGGCCATTAGCTTGTAGCTTTAAGCCCTCATGATCCCCCACATTACTTCATATCCCAAAAAGTTCTTAATATTTGTCTCCACTGTCAACAGTCTCTCATCAGCCACCATATCAGTTTCGGCTCACGTTAGGAAGGCTGTCTCATGAGACTTACACCCCAGCATATGGATAGTTACTTTGGCAGGATTCTTATATAAACAGATGAAGACAGCTGATAACACTAGCGACTTCACTTGTCATCTCCTGTTTCTAGGGCACTTGCTTCCCTGAAAATTATTTGTGTTTGATCTATTAATCCATGGCAACCACCTACACGAACCATACCAAATGTTGTTCCCGGAATGATCAGTTGCTACTTCTCCTTTACACCATTCTATTTTGGGAGTGGTATGAACTTTGGACTCTGCTGTTGGAGCTCTTGCCCCTGTTGGGTTAGGAAAAAAAGGTGGCTTGTAAAAAAAGTCTGCTGCTTGGCCTTGGTCATTAGGAGAAAAAATAAATTCTGCTCATTTACTCAGATGATATAATGACTTACATTTAGATTCTAAAAGATTCAAAGTAGGAAATTTTTTTTCTGCATCAGGGGATCTAAATATGAAAAAAATTTTAAATAAAGTATTGCAGTAATCTGTGCATTGATTAAAAAAATCAAAGCAGTAGAGAAAAACAGTCTCCATTCCACTTTTTCTCAGCCTGTCCCATGGCTCCTAGGTAATTCTGAAGAACATTTCTGTTTTTGATTCCTGTTGGTTACCAACAGGTCTCAATGCTATGCCTTTACATCTATTCTTTGACTCATCAATTTTTTTTAAGGTTTTATTTATTTATTCACAAGAAGCACAGGCAGAGGAGAAGCAGGCTTCTCACAAGGAGCCCTGTGTGGGACTTGATCCCAGGACCCTGGGGTCATGCCCTGAGCCAAAGGCAGACACTCAACTGCTGAGCCACCCAGGTGTCCCTGACTCATCAATTTTTTTATCAGTTCTTTTTTTAAACACAGTTTTATTGATGTATTGTGTACTTATAAAATTCACTTATTTTAAGTATACAATAAAATGAATTTTGGTAAATTTTAGAACATTTCTAAATGTTTTAGAATCTAATTTTAGAACATTTCTATCATGCCAAAAAAAAGATCCCTCCTGGTCATTTGTAGCCACTTCTCATTTCAGTCCCAGCCTCAGGCAATTCCTATTCTAATATCTGTCTCCGTGATGTCCCTCTTCTGGACAGTTCATAGCAATGGAAGTGATCAATCAGTTAAAGACTGTACTTATCAACTTTCCAGTACAAAAGTTCACCTTTACAGAACTACCTTTCTCTACTCCCTTCTGATCTTCCCTCTTTTCCTCCCTGACAATTTCTGGTAACTTCTGACAGTGAAGACTTTATTTCAATATTGTTAAGACTCATAATATTTCACCTTGTGTCTTTTTAACTGTAAGTTTCTGATGTCAGCAGGTTGATTCTAAAAGTAGAAAGTGAAGAGCAGCCTTGATCCGGGTACACAGCGCAATAACATTTCCTTCATTTCCTTCCCTCAATGTCCCAAGCAGAGCTGAGTGGCGCACTGGGGGAATGTGCTCATGGCAAGTCACATGAACCCCTCATTCCTGTTCCTGCATTGAATGCTCAAAATTTTACCATAGGACAATTGTTATATTGAGCCATCCCTTTATACCTTTTCATTTTTCCCCCTTAGTAAGGGGTTTTAAATTATTATCCTTCTTCTTGAAACAGGCATAATATACCTTTGCTGGAATCTTTTTTTTTTCCACTTCAATTTTTTATTTTTATTTTTTTACATATTTTTATATTTTATTTTATTTATTTTTTTAATAAATTTATTTTTTATTGGTGTTCAATTTACCAACATACAGAATAACACCCAGTGCTCATCCCGTCAATGCCCCCCTCAGTGCCCGTCACCCATTCACCCCCACCCCCCGCCCTCCTCCCCTTCCACCACCCCTAGTTCGTTTCCCAGAGTTAGGAGTCTTTATGTTCTGTCTCCCTTTCTGATATTTCCCACACATTTCTTCTCCCTTCCCTTATATTCCCTTTCACTATTATTTATATTCCCCAAATGAATGAGAACATACACTGTTTGTCCTTCTCCGATTGACTTACTTCACTCAGCATAATACCCTCCAGTTCCATCCACGTTGAAGCAAATGGTGGGTATTTGTCATTTCTGATGGCTGAGGAATATTCCATTGTATACATAAACCACATCTTCTTTATCCATTCATCTTTCGATGGGCACCGAGGCTCCTTCCACAGTTTGGCTACTGTGGACATTGCTGCTAGAAACATCGGGGTGCAGGTGTCCCGGCGTTTCATTGCATCTGAATCTTTGGGGTAAATCCCCAATAGTCCTTTGCTGGAATCTAAAACTTACCTGCTTCTCTGTCAATGTAACCAAATGAAATTTTCCTTTTTTTATCACAATGAGATAAAGAGGAATATTTAGAATGCTCATATACTTTTGTAATATTTTAACACATTGCTGAGAAACCCAAGCTGGCATGCTTACTGTTAGCAAATGTAGTTTTGCATTTAAATTTTGGATAGGAATATATTTTGATGACTGCTACACTGACAGGAAAATATTTTATTCACATTAAGAGATTATGACAGAATATAGATCAATATACTATGGATTTCCTTTTTTTAAAATACATTTTATTTTATTTTCTCTTGCTTATCCCCCCGCCCCACCTCCCAGTTTTATCCAGGTATGATTGACATATAGCACTGTAGAATTTTAAGGTATAGAGCATAATGACTTGACTTGAATACGCTGTGAAATGATTACTACAATGAATTTGCATGAAGGACCCAACTTCCAGAAAGGGGTTCTCTCAAGAATTCCTGACCAAGATGATATATTTTCATTTTAGTGTGATAAAATGATCATTGTGTTTTTTGGTTTTGTTGTATGCGTGTATGCCTTTTTTGCGTGTGTGTGTTGTTTAAAGTATTATTCGCTACTATTGAAGAAATAACAAAAGTTTCCTATATACTTTAAAAATTTTTAAAGTGTCTTTTCACATTTTTTGCATAATATGCAAATTATATTGAATTTAGCGGGAACCTCTGCACCATTTTATTTTCTCCATACTGATAACCAATAATCCTGATATTGTTTATTGAATAATCAATCCATTCTTTCCACATTGAAGTGAAATTCTAACTCTGCCATATACAGTTTTCAAATATGCATGAATGTATTTCTTAATTTTTTTTATTTCATTGTTCTGTTCATTATCCCCACACAAGCACTGCACCATAATTTAATCATTCTACTTATAAATCTTGATAGGTTACAAAATGAATGAATCTGTTCCTTCCATTCCTTCTTCCAAATTGCTTTGGCTAATGTTGGCTCTTTATTCTTTATCCTTCTGTTTCAATTATGGTAATCGGCAAGTTTAGTGAAAAAAACATGTTGTAAACTTTATTGGAATTACATGTAATTTTTATTTTGGGGAAGAAATATTTTATTGTTAATTTTTAAATGATGAATGTATGTACCAATGATCTTTTTTAGGTCCTATGATAAAGTTTTATGCATTTCTCCTTTCACATCTTGTATTTCTTTTCTTTTTTTTAAAAAAAATATTTTATTTATTTTTTATTAATGAGAGACACAGAGAGAGAGACAGAGGCAGAGACACAGGCAGAGGGAGAAGCAGGCTCCATGCAGGGAGCCCGACGTGGGACTCGATTCCAGGTCTCCAGGATCATGCCTTGGGCCAATGGCGGCGCTAAACTGTTGAGCCAGCTGCCCCTTATATTTCTTTTATATTTTTTCACAAGTAATGCTTTTGTGTTTTTGTGAATGAGCTTTAAAATTGTTACATTTTGGGTGCCTGTGTGGCTCAGTCAGTTAAGCATCTGCCTTCAGCTCAGGGCATGTTCCTAGGATCCTGGGATCAAGCCCTGCATCAGGCTCCCTGCTCAGCAGGGAGTCTGCTTCTTCCTCTCCCTGCCTCTCACTCGCGCTCTCTTTCTCAAAATTAAATAAAAATCTTCTTTTTAAAAAAATGCTACATTTTGCAACTGATTATGCAGTAAGGTAGCTTTTTATCACTATGTCCTCTAAGCAACTTGGCTGAACTTTTACTAGTTTTAGTTGTTTGTAATTGTTCTGGTGATTATCGAATTATATTTATAATATTTATAAAATATTATAATTTATTGCAATTTATAAAATTATAATCTATAAAATATTATAAATATATCATAAAATAATATATTATTTAAAATGTATTATATATAATATTTATAAAAATAACATTTTTTAAATATCCCTTATATCATATGTTCATTATCTAATTCACCAAGTTAGTATATCTGGTGCAATGGTGAATTCAAATGGTAATCGTGGCCATTTTTACATTTTTTTTTTTTTTTATTTACGATAGTCATACAGAGAGAGAGAGAGAGGCAGAGACACAGGCAGAGGGAGAAGCAGGCTCCATGCACCGGGAGCCCGATATGGGATTCGATCCCCCATCTCCAGGATCGCGCCCTGGGCCAAAGGCAGGCGCCAAACCGCTGCGCCACCCAGGGATCCCATTTTTACATTTTTGTTGACTTTAAAGGAACTGTTTCTTATATTTTTCTATAGCGTATGATGTTTGTTTTAAGTCATTTTATAGTCAGATGTCAGTTTGGGGCTTACAAACTTTTCAAACTATAGAAGCACAAACATCTTTTTCCTCATCTTCCACATAATGAATATTATGGGGCTCTATAGCAATACTCAGTTTTAATTTTTAATGGATCATGATGATGGAACTCATCAAATAATAACCGACCTTCTGCTTTCTGTCTTTAAGATGGGCTTTTCCCCCAACTTCTATTGTAGTCAGCATGAGAATATCATTAAGAAAATCCATGGGTTCTTTTTTTTTTTTTTTTTTTCTTGAGTGGTAGAAAGGATTATGGTCTTGAATACCTGTTGGCCATTCATTCATATATCTTCTTCAGAAAAATGTTTATTTAAGTCCTTTGCCCATTTTTAAATTGGAATATTTGTTTTTTTCTAATGAGTATAAGTTCTTTATATTGTATGAGTTTCTAACCTATTTTGGATATTAACCCATTATCAGATATATGATTTGCAAATATTCTTTCCCATTCTAGGTTGCCTTTCTATTTGCTGATAATTTCCATTGTCATACAGAAGCTTTTAAATTTGACATAGTCCCACATATTTTATTTTTGCTTTTGTTGCCTTTGATTTTGGTGTCAAATCCAAATGCTAAGACCAATGTCAAGGAGTTTATCCCCTATGTCTTCTTTTGTAGTTTCATAGTTTCAGATCTTACACCTAAGTCTAATTCATTTCAGGTTAATTTTTGTGACTAGTGTGTGATAGGAATCTAGTTTCATTATTTTACATGTGAATATCCAACTTTAACAGCCCCATTTGTTGAAGAGACTGTCTTTTCTCCACTGAATATTATTGGCTCTCTTGTTAAATATTAGTTAACTGTATATGCAGGGGTTTATTTCTAGGCTCTTGATTCTGTTCTCTTGGTCTTTGTGTCTGTCTTTATGCATTGCTATACCGTTTTGATTACAATAGCTTTATAATATAGCTTGAAATTAGAAAACTTAATGCCTCTTGCTTTGTTCTTCTTTCTTGGGTTTGCTTTGGATATTTGGGTTTTTTTGTAATTCCACATAAATTTTAGGATTGTTTTTTCTACTTCTATTAAAAAAATGCCATTGGAACCTTGATAGAGATTATGTTGAATCTATAAATAGCTTTCAGCAGTATGGCCATTTTAACAACCTGACTTTTCCCATCCATGGACATGGGTACCTTTCCATTTATTTATGTCTCCTTCATTATTTTCACCAGCGACTTGTTCTTTTCAGTGTAAAGATCTTTCCCCCCTTTGGTTAAATTTATTCTCAAGTATTTTATTGTTTTTGATGCTATTGTAAGTAAAATCAATTTTTTTTCAGATAATTTGTTGTTAATGTTTAGAAATGCTACTGATTTTTGTATATTAATTTTGTATCTTGCAAGTTTAGTGAATTTGTTGAATGGTTTTTAGTGAATTTGTTGATTGTTGCTAATGATTTTTTTGTGGACTATAGGGAAATAAGAGACAATTTCACTTCTTCCTTTCCAATTTCCATGGCTTATTTGTTTTTCTTGTATGATTGCTATGTCAAGGACTTCCAGTACTATGTTGAATAAGAGTGATGAGAATAGGCACCTTTGTCTTGTTCCTAAACTTAGAGGAGACCTTTTAACCTTTCAACATTAAGAATGCTGCTAGCTGTGGGCTGTCATATGTAGCCTTTATTATGTCGAGGTATATTCCATCTGTACCTAATTTGTTAAGAGTTTTTTTTTTTATCATGAATGGATGCTAAATTTTGTGAAATGCTTTTTCTGCATTTATCAAAATAATATAATTTTTTTCTATTCTATTAATGTGATGTATCACATTGATTTGCACATGTCGAATCATCCTTGCATCCCAGATAGAAGTCCTATTTGATCACGGTTAACAATTTATTTAAGGTGCCACTGAATTTGGTTTGCTGGTATTTTATTGAGAAATATAGCATTTATATTCATTAGGGACATTGGTCCATAGTTTTCCTTTCTGGTAGTGTAATTTTATGGTGTTGGTATCAGGGTAATGCTAGCCTCATAAAATGAGTTTGGTAGTGTTACCTCCTCTGAGTTTTTGGAAGAATTTGAGAAGGATTGATGTAAATTTTTCTCCTTTGAATGCTTGGCAAAATCCACCAGTAAAGCCACCTGGTCCTAGGATTTTCTTTACTGGGAGATTTTTGATTACTAATTCAATCTCCTGACTTATAGTTGACCTGTTAATTTCTATTTCTTTCTGACTTAGTCTCGATAGGTTGTAGGTTTCTAAGAATTTTTTCATTTCTTCTACGTTTCCTGGTTTGTTGGCATATGGTTGTTCATAGTAACTTCTTATAGTTCTTTGTCTTTCTGTGGTATCATTTGTAACATCTCCTCTTTTGTTTATAATTTTGTTGATTTGGGTCTTCTCTCTCTCTCTCTCTCTCTCTTTTTTGGTTGGTATAGCTAAAGTTTTGTCAATTTTATTTATTTTTTCAAGGAGCCAACTCTTAGTTTTGTTTATCTTTTATATTATTTTCCTGTTCTCTATTTCATTTATTTCCACTCTAACCTTTATTATTTTCTTCCTTCTGCTAACTTTGTGCTCAGTTTGTTCTTCTTTTTTTTTAGTTCCTTGAGGTGTAGAGTTAGGTTATTTACTTGAGATCTTTTTTTCATTTTTAATGTGAGCATTTGTTGCTATGAGCTTCCCTCTTAGAACGGTTTTTGGTATACCCCATAAATTTTGGTATGGTTTGTTTTCGTTTTTACTTTCATTTGTCTCAAAGTATTTTTTTTTTGTTTCCCTTTAATTTCTTCTTTGATCCATTCATTGTTCAGGAGAACAGTGTTTAATTTCCAAGTATTCATGAGTTTTTCAATTTCCCCCCTGCTATTTATTGATTGTTTCATACCATTGCCCTCAGAGAATATACTTGATATGATTTCAACCTTCTTGAACTTGCTCAGACTTATTTTGTGGCCTAACATTGGATTTATTCTAGAAAATGTTTCACATGTACTTGAAAAGAATATGTATTCTGCTGTTATTGGATAGAAAGTTCTGTATATTTGTCTATAGTGTTGCTTAAATCTGCTGTTCCCATATTGATTCTCTGTCTGGATGATCTATCCATTTCTGATAGTGAGGAATTAAAGTTCTTAACTATCATTATATTTCTGTTTGTTTCTCCTTTATATATAAAATATATGTTACACAAGTATATGTATGTGTATGTTTGTAAATGCTTATGTACCCAATATAGGAGTGCCTAAATATATAAAGCAAATATTAACAGATCTACAGAGAGAAATAGATAGCAATATACCTCCTTATAAAAAGCAAAATAGGAGTGCTTGGGTGACTGAGTCAGTTAAGCCTCTGACTCTTGATTTTGGCTTAGGTCTTGATCTCAGGGTCATGAGATGGAGCCCCACACCAGGTTCCATGTTCAATGTGGAGTCCGTTTGAGATTCTCTGCCTATCCCTCTGACCCTCCTCCTGCTCACACTCCCTCCCTCCCTCTCTCTCAAATAAATAAATAAAATATTTTTAACAAAAGCAAAATATATAATATAATCTTATATGTAAATCTTATGTCATACATATTCATAAACATATATTAATAAATACAAGGTTTGTTAATTGTTTATAAATGCATGTAATTAAAAAGTATACATATTCATATATACATTATACATACATATACATTATTACCATAGTAACATATACACAAACATTATATATGAGTATTTCTTTTTTTATGATTTTATTTTTTTATTTATTCATGAGAGACAGAGAGAGAGAGGCAGAGACAAAGGCAGAGGGAGAAGCAGGCTCCATTCAGGGACCCTGACATGGGACTCGATCCTGGGTCTCCAGGATCCTGCCCTGGGCTAATGGTGGCATTACCCGCTGAGCCACCCGAGCTGCCCAAGTATTTCTAATAATTATGTGAATTTATAATTTTTTAATATTTGTATTTTAGGCATACAAGCTGAACCCAAACATTTTTCTTTTGTATGGGCAATCACTATTTCTTTTTTTAAAAAAGATTTATTTATTTTATTTGAGAGAAAGAGAAAGTGAGGATGAGTGAGGAGAGGGGCAAAGGGAGAAGGAGAGAGAGAATCCTCAAGCAGACTCCGCACTGAGCATGGAACTCAATGCAATGCAAAGGTCAATCCCAGGACCCTGAGATCAAGACTTGAGCTGAAATCAAGAGTTAGATGCTTATCCATCTGAGTCACCCAGGCGCCCCTCTTCTTTTTAAAATCACTATTTGTTTCATAACTAGTTACAACTGCAGAATAACAAAAACTTATTAAATAACAATTCCCTATTTTGCTTGCATATATGCACACCTTCAATAAATGTGTACCATTTTTATAATTCTTTTTTTTCTTATTTTAAGTTTATTCTGATTATGTTGAAATGCAATCTTGTGTCTTTTGGATCTCAAAACATTTGAGCTTTGATTTTTGTATATCTTTTCCTTTAAAATCATATTTTTCTCGTAATTCTTTTTTATTGTATTTTTAAAAGTAACAGTATGGAATGGATTAAAATTTTTTAAAAAATCATTCTTTCTGGTTTTCTGCCTTCTTTTTCATTTCTTCTCACTGTACTTGCCATTTCTAAGGTCCAAGACTCTTCTGACTTCCAGAGGGGAGACTGGCTCCCTTACACAGTCTCCAACAGTTATATTCTGGGCTCTAGCTTCCTTTGCTGCCCTGTTCATCTGCTTTTTGTCTCCTGGAAATTTGTTAAAGTTTCTGTCTACTGATATCCTCTTCCTCGCTCTCTTTGTGTATGAGTTCATTCTTCTTTGTGCTTCTGTATTGTCACTTGATGGCCCTCAGGAGGGATGGGAGGTGAATACACATGTTCATTATGATCCTGAACTAGATTAGCCTGAGGTTTGAATCTTCAAAGCATATATAAATTCTTTTAACAACTACATAAAATAGGATGGTGTAACACCTCTCAAGTTGAGATACTACCCAGACAACTGAAGAATAAATTTACCAGTTCTATATGTTAAATATATAAATATTTTAAATTAAAATTTTTCATTAATGTAAGCTATCTGAATTAATTGATTTGAGAGTCACTTGGCTAATGGAGACATCACCGTTGTTCTCTTCCTCATTTGAAAGAACGACAGCCAATATTTGTAACGTTGTCTTTATACATATTTCATTCATTCAACCAGTATGTATTGAGTGCATTATGGACAGGCTGAGCATGTGACAGTGAAGAAAATGAAAATCTCATTGTTTTCACAGAGCTTTCATTTAATAAAAGGAGAGAGATTGCAGATAAGTTGAATAACTTATATAAGATTTTTCAGACAGGGAAAAGTACTAAAGCAAGTAAAACAGGATGATGTAAGTGACTGGTGGAGGAGGTTGGTACCATTATATAAAGAAGGGAATAAGTTTATCAATTGAGAGAAATATTACCAGCCATTTACAATGATTTCCATCTTATAGTGTAACCTGTAATCCCAAGGTTCAGAAACGATCTGTGACCTTTTTAGAGTATTCCTTATTGTCTTCAAAAAGTTATTTGCCTCGTTTATATCATATTTTGTATATAATTGTATTTCTTTGTCCTAATTAATACTATCACATCAACAGTTTTTGAAGTTATGCAAAGTCTTTATTGCCATTCATTTAATTACTGTATGTATAATGTACATTAATTTACAATGTAATTACTGCACATTTTAAAATGTATTTAGCCAGTCTTCTATTAAGAATTTTTATTTATAGTTTCAATGATTAAATTTACTTCTGTAATGAACATTGTTGTGTACTTATCAAATTATTTTTAAAGAATCAAGTGCATTGTTGAAATTATTGTGTCAAAGTATAAAAATGTTATTAGGGTGCTTAGAACATATCCAAACTGTACTTCAAAAGGGTTACACAAATTTATATTTCCAGAATCCATGCATGAGAGTGTCTGCTTCTTAGAAGCATTTCTTGAGTAAGTTATTTCTATTTTGAAAGTTTTAAAATTTGATAGGTAAGAATGGCATATTTATTATTGGCATGCTAAAGTTTTTATTTTTATGACCAATGAAATTCAACATTATTTTCCCACTGATTGCTTATGCTTAGATTTAATACAAAAGTATACAGGGGCACACATTTATAGAGAGTTTTATAAAGGGTTTCAGGGGGAAAGGATTTAACAAGTTTATACATTACACTATGTTCACCACAAGTATAGCTACCATCTGGCCCATTACATAGCTATTACAATATCATTGACTGTATTCTTTATGCTCTGCTTTTTGTTCCTGTAACTTACTCATTCTATAACTGGAGTCCTATATTTTCCTCTTTCCTTCACGCATTTTGCCCAACCTCACAGCCCCCTCACATGTGGCAACCATCGGTATTAATAGTTCTGATTCTGCTTTTCATGTTTTCATTTTTTAAGATTCCATTTGTGAGTGGAATCACGCAGCATTTGTTTTTCTTATTCTTCTTACTTATTTCACTCAGCATAGTATCATCTAGGTCCATCCATGTTGTCTTAAATGGCAAGACCTCATCTTTTCATGACTGTGTAATATTCCAATGTATGGACTATTATATATATGTATGTATATATATGTATATGTATGTATATGTATATATATATACACACACACACACACATTTTTCCTATGCATTTGTCTATTGATGGACACTTAGCTTGCTTCCATGTCTTGGCTGTTGTAAATAATGCCACACTAAACATAGTGGTGCATGTATCTTTTTGAGTTAGTGTTTTCATTTGCCCTGGATAAATACCCAATCGCAGAATAATTGGATCATGTGGTATTTCTATTTTTAACTGTTTGAGGAACCTCCATACTGTTCTTCACAGTGACTGCCGTAGCAATTTACATTCCCAGCAATAGGGCATGAGGGTTTCTTTTTCTCCACAACCTCACCAATACCCACTGTTTCTTGTATTCTTCCATTTTAGCATTCTAAGACGTGTGAGGTGATATCTCACTGTGGCCTTGATTTGCATTTCCTTGATGATGAGTGATGTTGAGCATCTTTTCATGTGTCTGTTGGCCATCTACATGTCGTCTTTGGCAAAATGTCTATTCAGGCCTTCAGCCCACTTTTTAATTTAATAATTTGTTTTTTGTTGTTGTAGAGTTGTATAAGCTGTTTATATATTTGGATATGAACTCCTTATCAGATATGCATTTGCAAATATATCCTCCCATTCAGTAGATGGTCTTTCTATTTTCTTGATGGTTTCTTTTGCTCTGAAAAAAACTCTTTATTTTGATATAGTCCCAGTATTTCACTTTTGCTTTCATTCCCCCTGCCTCAAAAGACATGTCTAGAAATATGCTGCTGTAGCAAATGTCAGAGAAATTACTGCTCGTGTTCTCTTCTAGGAAATTTTTTCCTGTGCCCAAGGACAAAGCAATCTATTCCCATTACCTCAGCACTATCCTTCTCTTCTGCCATTTACAGTGTTGGGAGTGTGGTTTCCCTTTCTTGCTGTGTCTCTGTCTCTTTCGCTGTTCTCCTGCTATTCTCCCAATCTTTGGTTGTTCAATAGCTGTTCAGTCATTCCTCAGTTCTTCTTCAGGAGGAATTGTCTATTGATAGGTGTAATGTAGTGTGTTCTGTGGAGGAGGGGAGTTCAAAGTCTTCCTATGTTGCCATCTTGTACCAGAACTATACAAAATTTGGATTTTAATTCACCTATCTCTGAATCTTATTTTTTTTTCAATTAAATACAAGTGTTTGACAATGCCAGATTTCAGGTTGTACTACAAAGCTGTGGTCATCAAGACAGTGTGGTACTGGCACAAAATCAGACCCATAGATCAATGGAACAGAATAGAAAGCCCAGAAGTGGACCACAACTTTATGGTCAACTAATATTCGATAAAGGAGGAAAGACTATCCACTGGAAGAAAGACAGCCTCTTCAGTAAATGGTGCTGGGAAAATTGGACATCCACATGCAGAAGAATGAAACTAGACCACTCTCTTTCACCAGACACAAAGATAAACTCAAAATGGATGAAAGATCTAAATGTGAGGCAAGATTCCATCAAACTCCTAGAGGAGAACACAGACAACACCCTTTTTTAACTCGGCCACAGTAACTTCTTGCAAGATACATCCACGAAGGCGAAAGGAACAAAAGCAAAAATGAACTATTGGGACTTCATCAAGATAAGAAGCTTTTGCACAGCAAAGGATACAGTCAACAAAACTCAAAGACAACCTACAGAATGGGAGAAGATATTTGCAAATGACGTATCAGATAAAGGGCTAGTTTCCAAGATCTATAAAGAACTTATTAAACTCAACACCAAAGAAACAAACAATCCAATCATGAAATGGGCAAAAGACATGAAGAGAAATCTCACAGAGGAAGACATAGACATGGCCAACACGCACATGAGAAAATGCTCCGCATCACTTGCCATCAGGGAAATACAAATCAAAACCACAATGAGATACCACCTAACACCAGTGAGAATGGGGAAAATTAACAAGGCAGGAAACCACAAATGTTGGAGAGGATGTGGAGAAAGGGGAACCTTCTTACACTGTTGGTGGGAATGTGAACTGGTGCAGCCACTCTGAAAACTGTGTGGAGGTTCCTCAAAGAGTTAAAAATAGACCTGCCCTACGACCCAGCAATTGCACTGTTGGGGATTTACCCAAAGATTCAGATGCAATGAAACGCCGGGACACCTGCACCCCGATGTTTCTAGCAGCCATGTCCACGATAGCCAAACTGTGGAAGGAGCCTCGGTGTCCATCGAAAGATGAATGGATAAAGAAGATGTGGTCTATGTATACAATATATTACTCAGCCATTAGAAACGACAAATACCCACCATTTGCTTCGACGTGGATGGAACTGGAGGGTATTATGCTGAGTGAAGTAAGTCAATCAGAGAAGGACAAACATTATATGGTCTCATTCATTTGGGGAATATAAATAATAGTGAAAGGGAATAGAGGGGAAGGGAGAAGAAATGTGTAGGAAATATCAGAAAGGGAGACAGAACATAAAGACTCCTAACTCTGGGAAACAAACTAGGGGTGGTGGAAGGGGAGGGGCGGGGGGTAGGGGTGACTGGTTGGCAGGCACTGAAGGGGGCACTTGACAGGATGAGCACTGGGTGCTATTCTGTATGTTGGTAAATTGAACACCAATAAAAAATAAATTTATTATTAAAAATAAATACGTTTGAGAATCTTCAAGTCAGCTGAAAAGTTTATTTATTTTATGGAATTGCCCCCAGTTTATTCAGCCATTCCTCTATCAATGAATAATCTCTTTGATTCTTCTTTTGCACATCCTTTTTGCAATAGTATCCTTGACACACATCCTTATGTACTGATAGCTTTATATCTAATATAGATATATTCCTAAGAGTGGGATTGCTTGTCAAATATATGTATATTTTTAGCTTGAACAGATATTATCAGATTTCTTTCCAGAGATGCTACAATAACAATGCTTGAGAATTTATTTTCTCTACATTCCTTTTCTGCCAAAAATTATTTTGAGCAAAAATTACAAAATATTGAATTCCAACAGAACTGATAGTGAATATACTAGTTTTTGCCCCATTATTCCCAAACTCTTCTGTGTGCTTGAACTCTTTTATGGTAATTTTTAAAAATTATAATGCTATCCTTATTGATATTTATGTATTTTATAAAATAGAGACATTAAAATAAATAATGCTTCCATTATATTTGCTGTCATTATTTCCTCTGCTTGTCTTTTTTTCATACTGCAGCTTTATTGAGGTACACTATACCTATAATAAAATTCAACCATTGTAACTGTATAGCTCTATGAGTTTTTATAAGTTTGTAAAGTTGCACAATCATCAGTCAAGTTTTAGAACCTTTCCATTAATCCAAAAAGTTCTCTTGTGCCTATTTGAAGCCATTTCCTGCTCCCAGCTGCAGCAGCGGGCAAGTATTGATTTGTCTTCTATAATTTTGCCTACCTAAAATGTCACATAATGGAATCATACAGTAAAGTCTTTTGTGTCAGGCTTCTTTCACTTAACATAGTGTTTTTAAAGTTCATTCACATTCTTGCATGTATCAGCAATTCATTCTCGTCTATTACCATATCCTATTGTATTGATATACCATATATTGTTTATCCATTTACCAGTTATGAGCATTTGGGATATTTCCATATTGGGGCTGCTATAAATAATCTTGCTATGGATAGTCACATGTACATCTTTAGACATACATTTTCATTTCTCTTGAGTAGATATTTAGGAGCAGATTGTTTAACTTATTGTGAAACTGCCAAACTGTTTTACAAAGTGACTGTATCATTTTTATGTTCCCACCAGCTATGTATGAAGATCCATTCCTCCGTATCTTCAGCAACATTTGGTTATCAGCCTTTTTGGTTATAGACATTCTAGCACGCACATGCGCGCATGCTCGCGTGTGTGTGTGCATGTGTGTGAGCAGCTTTCAGGTGCTTATTTTTTATCCATAATATATTTTTATCCATAATATTATCCATAATAATATATATTATATCCATAATAATTTTTTGCCTAATTTTAATTGGATTGCTTGCTTTTTTTCTATGGAGTTATAAAGTTCTCTGTGGAGTTGAGGAATTCTTTATTTGAGCTACAAG
Organism: Nyctereutes procyonoides; assembly: GCF_905146905.1. Lineage (NCBI taxonomy): Eukaryota > Metazoa > Chordata > Mammalia > Carnivora > Canidae > Nyctereutes > Nyctereutes procyonoides. The sequence goes on along the minus strand of NW_026575033.1, from coordinate 4,911,247 downwards.
TCTTTTCTTGGATATATGATTTGCAAATGTTTATCTCAGCTTGAGATGTGCCTTGCATTTCCTTAATGATGTGTTTTGAAGAGCCAGAGTATTTTGTTTTAATGAAACACAATTATCAATTTATCTTTTATTGTTTTGTTTTGATCTCACAGCTAAAATCTCTTAGCCTGGTCTAAGACCACAATGACTTTCAACTATGTACCTATGATTTCTTTTTGAAGTCTTATAGACTGAATGCTTAACTTTTAGGTCTATTATAAATTTTTAGATAAATAAATAAATAAATAAATAAATAAATAAATAAATTTTGAGCTAATATTTGTGTATGGTATGGGGTAAGGATCTCGTTTCACACATATATTTCTTTGACGCCATTGTTCTAGTGTCATTTGTTGAAAAGACCATTCTTTTATCATTGAGTTGTCATGACAACTTTGTTCAAAATTTATTGATTAGAAATTAATGGGTTTATTTATGATCTTACATTCCTGTTCCACTGATTTATGTATCTAATCTTATGCCAATAACATAGACTTGATTTTTTTTACTGACTTGTTATAGCTACATAGTAAGTTTTGAAATCAGATAGTGTAAGTCCTCCTACTTTATTCTTTTTTTGCAATTGATTTGCCTATTCAGTATCCTCTGCTTTTACGTATAATTTTTTAGATCAGCTTATTAATTTCTAGAGTAGCCAGAAGAGATTTTGGTAGAGATTACATTGAATCTATAGATCAAGGTGGGGAGAATCTTAAAAATATTGTCATCTTAAAAATGTTAAATATTAAAATTGTCATCTTAAAAATGTTAAATATTAAAATTTTTCCAAGTTATGACTATGGCATATTTCTCCATTTACTTAGGTCCACTTTAATTTTCCTCATTTGTAATTTTTAGTGTATCGGTCTTGTACTTTTGTTAAATTTGCTCCTAAATATTTGATCCTTTTTGATGGTATTTTGAAAAGATTTGTTTTCTCAATTTTATTTGTATATTATTTGATGCTGTGTAGAGAGGAACAAATGTATTCTTGTATACTGATTCAGTGACCTTGTTAAACCAACTTATTAGGTCTAGTAGGTTTTTTGAAGATTCCTTAGGATTTTCATATAGTAGATCATATTGTCTGCAAGTGTTATACAGTTTTACTTCTCCATTCCCAATCTGTGTGCTTTTAATTTCCCTTTTCTTATTTATTGCACTGGCCAGAACTTCAGTACAATATTAAATTGAAGTGCTGAGAGTAGAAATATCATTAACTTATTCCCATTCTTAAGGGAAAGCAGTCAGCTTTTACTATTAAGTATAATGTCAGCTGTAGGCTTTTTGTGAATGCTTTTTATCAATTTGAGGAACTGATCAAGTTTTTGAGAATGTTTATACAAGTAAATGCATGGATCTTTTACTTTGTGATTTCTAGTATTTAAACTTGTATTTCCATGGGATGCCTGGGTGGCTCAGCGGTTGAGCATCTGCCTTCTGCCCAGGGTGTGATCCTGGAGATCCCGGATTGAGTCCCACATTGGGCTCCCTGCATGGAGCCTGCTTCTCCTTCTGCCTGTGTCTCTGCCTCTCTCTATCTCTCTCTCTATGTATCTCATGAATAAATAAATAAAATCTTTTAAAAAATAAAAAAAATAAACTTGTATTTCCTCTCTCTTTTTAAGCTTATGTTTTTTTCGTTGATTGTAACATTTATTATTTGATTTGTATGATATAATTCACCAAACATGAGCCTCAGGGTCAGATTTGGCCTGGGTCCTGTCACTTCTACCTCTAGCTTTGTGATCTTGCAGCATTTCCTTATGTAATACTGTGTAAAATGCTGCAATCAAAAAACTTACTTCACAGCATACTTGTGAAAATTAGAGGGGATCACGTTTCATTTCATAATCTAAGTGACAGGGTCATATGGCCAGCTGATCTATCAAATGAGGAAGTAGTCACTGAGAGCACACTCTTTGAGAAAGGGACATGTCTTGTTTTCTGAGAATCAGGTGTGGGAGTAAAGAGAGGGAGTTTAGTGAAAAAAATAATTTTAATTCCTAAAATACATATATGACAGTTACTAGAATTGTATATTTATCTTTCATTCAGCTTTTAAACTAACCTTTAAAAATTAATTATAATAATTTTTGCATGATTCACCTTATTTTTCTAGGAGAAAAATCAGGTTTTTTTTCCAAATCATTGCTACTTAGTAATATTTCTTATTTTTTTAAATTTATTTTTCTGTTGACTGGAAATTCTAGAACAATGAAAATCATAATGACATCAACAGACAGCATTTTTGTTTGTTTGTTTGTTTGTTTGATTTTTAACAGACAGCGTTTTGTTCCTGATTTTCACAGGATATTGGCTACTAGAAGGAAATACATTTCATTGTGATAGCATGCTAAAATGTATTTTCTATTCCTAGCTCTAACTGTTTTGGTGTTTGAATTTATCCGATATCACTTGGTATGTATGTATGTATGTATGTATTTATTTATTTTTAAATATTTTATTTATTTACTCATGAGAGACCCACACACAGAGAGAGACACACACACACAGAGAGAGAGGCAGAGACACAGGCAGAGGGAGAAGCAGGCTCCATGCAGGGAGCCTGGCGTGGGACTTGATCCCGGGTCTCCAGGATCACACCCTGGGCTGAAGGCGGCGCTAAACCGCTGAGCCACCCAGGCTGCCCTCACTTGGTATTTATTAATATTTTCTTATTTTGCCTTTTGGTGTATACCATTAATTTAATATTTATCTTTCACACTGCAGCATACATTCTGTGGGATGGAGACAATGTTTATCTTATATACTCATTGCGTTGGTACTTGCTGCTTTATATTGCTAAATAAATATTATTTAAATGATGATGCATTATAATTACAAATTTCCTGATATTAAACCATCTTTCAGCTCAAATAAATTCTACTTGGCCTATTCCTTTATTGTACAGTTTAAATATTTTTATAGCATTTTATTTATGATTTCTATAATTATATTCATAGGAAAGGTTAATTATAGCTTAATGTCTTTGGATGAATTTTAAGTTTTAGTTTTTTGTTATTATGATTGTTCTTGTTTCATAAAATGAACTCAATAGCTTCCTTTGTTTTTTTCTGTATGTTTTAGTACAGTTTATACAGCATGTGTATAATGTATTACTGGAGAATTTAAAGGGACATACTTGTAAAGTCACACAAGACTAGAATAGTGATTTTCAAATCTAATTGCATATCAAATAACCTCATGATCCTTTCAAAAATCCCAACCCCAGGCTATACCCCTAATAAAATCAGAATCTCTCAGTTGGGACCTAGATATCAACATTTTAAAATACAAAATAAAATGAAAGACTCAGTGTGGTTTATAAAATTTGTGCTAGCTCAAATATTTTCTGATTTTGTTCATAATTGGTCCAATTGTAGTACCAGCTAACTGAGAAGTCCAGCAGCCATTATCAAGGCAATAGTACTGCAAGCTGGTTTTTCTGTCTGTATCTTATTTTAATCTTACACCAAACCAGTAAGGTAAAGTAGATAGTATAATCCCTACTGGGAAAGCAGATGAAACAGGCTTTGGAAGGTTAAGAGGCTGTGCCACTTAACCTTCATCATTTTGTTATTTCTATCAATAATAGAGTCTAAAGACCAAGCGATGAAACAATGGTGGACACACAAGAAAAGAAATACGAGCTCATTAACTAATCAGGAGGTCTTATTTCCAAAGAGTAAATCTGATTACATTGCTGCCTGTTTAAAGCCCTTCAATGGCTTCCTTATGCCTAAAGAGAAAAAAAATCCAAATTCCTTTGTGTGGCATAAGAGGTCCTTTGTGTGACACAAGATCTGGCCGCCCATTACCTCTCCAGCCGTATTTCTCAAAAGACTCTCTCGTGCTCCTTATACTCAGTCATGCACAGTGTTTTGAAATTCTCCAAATGCTCTGGCTTTTTTGTGTTGGTGCTGTTGCTCAAGTTATTTGCTTTTTCTGAAAGGTCCACCTTCCAAAACAGTCTTTTCCTTTCCGCTCTCTAATTCTGTTGACCAATTTATCTTTAGAGACTGAGTCAGTTCAAAGCCTACCCCCCTGAGACCCTCCTTCCTTCCTGCTTCTAGAATTCCCTATAAAACAATGACTGCCCAAAGGGCACCAACCTTTTGTTAATCATCGCACACTGTGTAGAACAAGGCCACGGTTGGTATTTAACAAAGGTTTGGCAAACTGATATTGGGGACGGTGGCAGATCTGTCAGTTGAACCCAAGATCTTACTCCACTGCTGCCCAGGCTCTGTCCCCTGGGGTCAGAGGGTCCTCAGTGTTTAGGGTTCTCAGGGTTATCGGGAGGTGAATGAAGCTGGTAACCACACTGCCACCAAAAAATTGCATGGGTAATTCCAGAAAGTATTCCTTTCCTCAATAGTGTTCATAAAAATTTGAGAGAAGAGAAATACGCTACACTAGGATAAACATAGGGATTTCTTCTTTTGTTGTTTGTTATATTTCTGATATAGTTCAAACAGGATTGTAATAATAAAAACTCTAATTGTCTTTTCCTGTTAATAGCCATAGCAAACCAGCCTGATTGTGTGTAGCACGTGTGTATTGTGGATGTGAACAGTGTGTGCATGTGGGTTAAAGTTTGTATATGTTTCTGCACTTAGATACACACTTGCAATTCTCAAAACACCTCATGTATAATTAGGTTGTACATGTATGACCTGGCCAATGTCCCAGCTGTGCAAGAAGCCTGAGCTGCAATTTCTTCTGCATGGAGTCACGTCCTGGGGTGCTCGTCTCATCCTGTTGCTGTATGTTCTGGGCTACGCACCTGGCTGAGAATAGGATTCATGGTGCTGAGAAAAGTGCCTGGTTCTCTGCATAAAAGGTAATGTCTGAGTGGAAGGTTGCCAAGGGAGGGTTAAAAGAAAAAAATGTGAGAATGTGCTCAGAGACCCATGTGTAAGGTGATGAACTTGTGAGCTGACACTTGTTCTCTGCAATTTCCGGTGGTTTACTGACACGCAAGATTTTCTTGCTCTTCATTCAGCCTTCGACATGTTAAGCAAAGATTTTTTTGTTTAAAGGTCTAACAGGAAGTAAGGAGCCACAGTGAAACCTGGGGTGTCAACTTGGAGCTGGATAGATATTTGTTGGAGAGGAGAAGAGCTGAGAGTTGTAAGATGCTTAGATATTTCTTATTTTCTTAGGCATGAAAAAATGATGGTGACAGGTAAAGACCACACATTCCTCCCTGCTCACTCCTCCCCACAATAGTCCTTCCTTCTCCAGATTTGAGAATTTGACACGTATTAGGACTTACTACCCTCTAACTGTGTTCTGTGTTTTAGTTTCCTCCGACAAGATTGTGTATTCATGAGAAATATTCAAGAAGAAATAGATGATCATGTTTTGTAGCCCAGCAAAGTACTGGGCATGTTAAACTGCTACACTTTTAATTAATTTATTGATCAATTAATGTATTGCAGATGCTTAAAAAATTAAGTAAAGGCTATCATTTAAAAGTAAAATCAAAGTGTGAATAACTTCTCTCTTTCAGTTAATGGAGACTTTCCACAGGCATTTTTTTCTTTTCTTTTTTTTTAAGGAATGGGGAGGCAATAGGCATGCCGCTTTCAACTGGCCATTTTGCTGCCAAGAAGAGAACTTTAGAGTATAGGAAAAAACAAAACCTGAAGCCAAACAGAGCTAATATTTTTTGAGTGCTCACTTAATTTTAAAACCACAGCATTTTTCATCACTTTTTACCCTTAAAAAGAGAGAGAGCGAGAGCAAGAGCAAGGCACATCTGCTCAAAATTCAATCCAGAAATGAGATTATGAAATCAAGCTGTGTTGCACATGTGCAGTGTAGACATTCTCCGTTTGTGCACCATCCCTGCCAGTGGACACCCTCACACAGCCTGGTGTGTGTGCCCGGGGTGCCTGCACAGGGGCCAGATACACGGCTGATGAAAATCATTCCTAACTTCAGATCAGAGATGTTGGCTTCTTGCAGACTCCTGTTTTGAGCAGCTCTACTTGCATTTATAAGGAATAAGCTGTCATCAACATTTAAGCCTGACCTCCTCCACACGATGCAGAATGAATAGGTATCCTTCATTCCGTGTCTCCATTTGTTGGAATCCTGAGTTTTTCTTAAGTTTGCTCATGGTAGCCCACCCCTGGCAAGATTAACTTCACCAACTTGTGCTTTAATATCAATTCTTATTCCTGTCAATTTGTGTGAATTAATTCTCATGGAGGTGTTGTCCATCGTTTCCTGACTCAAAGCCGTGTTATGAATCCTTGCATATGGCAATTCTTTTTAGATTTGGTGTCTAGGGAAAAAAAAAGTTATTTTTAAAAACATACCTTCTTTTTTTTTGTCTACTACTATATGCATTTCTCTTGTTTCTACTTTTGCCTTGGCCTCCAAGAAGCTCAGAGCCATGTTTCATACTTCATGATAGAAAAAAAAAAAAAAGAAAAAGAAAAAAGAAAAGAAACCACCTTACCTGGGCAGCCCAGGTGGCTCAGTGGTTTAGCGTTGCCTTCGGCCCAGGGCGTGATCCTGGAGACCCGGGATTGAGTCCCATGTCGGGCTCCCTGCATGGAGCCTGCTTCTCCATCTGCCTGTCTGTCTGTCTCTCTCTGTGTCTTTCATGAATAAATCAATAAAATCTCAAAAAAAAAAAAAAAGAGAGAGAGAGAGAGAGAGAGAGAGAAAGAAACTACCTTACCTGTGAGTACTCTTATATTTACTCTCTTTTCCCCTCCTGATACTTCATCCTCATCTCTGTGGGGTTTTTTTTTTGTTTGTTTTGTTTTTTAAGATTTTATTTATTTGTTCATGAGAGACACAGGGAGGCAGAGGGAGAAGCAGGCCCCTTGCAGGGAGCCCAGTGAGGGACTTGACCCCAGCACCCCGGATCAGACCTGAACCAAAGGCAGACGCTCAACTGCTGAGCCACCGAGGAGCCCCTCCATTCTTCCGTTAGTAAGGCCTATCACACGCTTTTTAGTGTAAATCTATCAAAACCATTTTGGAGAAAGGCAGGGCTTATATAAATGATAAAGTATAACTGTCTCTTATCATCCTGCTGATTCTGTGCCTTTAGAAGAAACAGACTGTATCTCTTTAACAACCTGAGAGGCAGGGAGCTTGCTCCTTCAGAGATCTACTGTGGGTTTGGCCTCCACACCCAAGAAGGAGCCTGAGGCCTGAGCAGCAGGACCTTTGGGAACCAGAAACCTTTTCTTACCCATTCTCAGCACCTTCCATCTCTCACGGTCTTGGTCCTCTTGGTCCTCTTGATTTGCTGCCTTCCTCTGGTAAAGGACGCAGGGTTATTATCTGAGAGCAGGTAGTTAATAAAAGTACACAGACAACAGTGATGGAGTTAGAGTGATCATGACTAAATGGAGCAAAGGTGTAAATGAAATGAAACTGAGACATGGGGCTGTTTCTGAGCGGGCCCGTTCAGCCCGGGGAATCCGTGTGCGGCTCCAGCCTGCGGTGGGTTAGCTTCAGCGGGGCCAGCCTGAGCCCCCGGGGCCTACAGAGCTTTCCATGTGCAGCGCTGCCCCAGGGGACCGGACGGGAAGTCCACTGCACTCCTGCCACCAGCAGACATGGAAGCTCAGCGCTTGAACACCAGCAGGATGGATCGTGTATTTTGGGACAGGACTGTACAGCTCTTTCTTGGCGTTCCTTTGTCTAAGAGGGCCACCATCCATCCTCTCTCACCACCCTATCCTGTTTAGTGATCACTTGTATGGGGTCCTTTGTCCAAGAACAGAACCATTCTTTGTCAACTATTAGTGGTGGAGGAGGTATCCATGAATCAAAGGCAGGTTTTATGAAGCCCTTTCAGGGAGATCTCTGCAGGTATGGGTCCTGGCACCTCTGCCTGTGATCTGCTCTTCCTGAGTGCTGTACTCACTGAGTTCCCCCATTAGGACATAAGTTCAAGTCTAGAAGCGATGCTGATGTTTCCGTGGCAGTTCTCTGCAACACACAGTGGGGTTTTGTACCCTTTTGTCCTCTGGGCCTTCCTGTGTGTTTTCTGAGTCGTGAGTGGCCCCCACTCAACCACTGGATCCCAGCGGGTTATGGTCAGATTCTCCAGAGAAGCCTGGAGTGGTACATTTGGTCACCAATCACCTGTGCCCATTGACAGCAGAGGCCTGGAGCTTTCTGGGATTAGTTTTCTTATTTGCAGAGTGCGGGGGGGTTGGAACAGGCTCCCGTTTTGAACAATTTAATTTGCATTTGTATTAGAGTCATCTTTTGTAAAAACCAAAACTCTAATCCCCTCCTCCCACCCCCAAAACCCAAATGGGATCTTTTCCCAAAACCAGGTCCACAGCAGCAGCCTTGAGGTGGGGACAGGTTTTTTAAATGATACCACTGCGCCCTCCTGTGGTGGAGAGCAGAGCTGTCAAGCCGGCTCTGGGGAAATGATGTGTGCAGGCCAAGAGTGTAGCCAAAGTCACAAAGATCTCTGTGTATATAAAGACCACGACTATTCAAGAAAGTACTATATGTTGGCAAATTGAATTTAAATTTTAAAAAGTTAAAAGAGAGAGAGAGAGAGAGAGAGAAAGCACTGAGTTGCTGAGCAGACGGCGCCAAGTATAAATGAGAGTTCCTAGGTGTCACCAGCCCAGGGATACCAATCCGAACACGGAGTCCCGCTTTTGCTCGGATCATAGGAAATGGAGTGTGTGTCAGTTACTTCCCAAGAATCTCTCAGATGTACTTCTGAGAATCATCTTCTCTTCCTGGTGAGAGTAGTAGTGAGATGACCCCTGACGCTGCACCAGGGCAGCTGCCTTGGCCACACAGTCACCTAATGCTCTGCCAGAGGGCTTTTCAATCAAGTCCCTCCATTCTCTGGTCTGGCTGTCTCCAGAGCCCTGGGCTCACCTGCCGGCCCGGAGGAGTGACCCCACTGACCCCTGGAGGCCTGTGGTGTGCCAGAGAAGGCCCAGATTCTGCCACTCACCAGTGGGACTTGGTGGCAAAGTTACGTAACCTCCTCGAGCTTCCATTTTCTCAGTAGAAGCCTGGTTAAATTGTGAGGTTTGCTGTGAGGTTGAAATGAAATAACACATGCCAAGTCTCCGGCACTCCGTGGGTTCTTGGCCCTCCTGTGCATTTCAAAGGTGTTCTGATGTATTTCTGGATTCCTTTCATGGAACCCTGAATTTACAAAGTTAGTAAAAATGGAGGCATATACTTAGTCATAATGTAGAGGGAAAAAAGGCCAATGAAGAACTGGCTTCTAGTCCAAGTCTAACTAACTTCTGCAAGGTATGTCATAGTAGACACATTCCCAGACCGTGAGAAGCTAGGCCACTCAGCCAGAGCTGATGTGTTCCTATGCCTGTCGCCAGGAGAGCGAGAAAGCATTCAAGAACCTTTTGGGTCCTTATCATTGTCATCAGTGAACATTTATCGAGCACTTATTATATACAGAGCACTGTGATAGATGCTGGGGAATATTAAGTAAGGAAACCCCATATCCAAGGTCTTCCAAGGCAGCTGCAAGTTCAGACATTCACTCGCAGGATTCATAGAAGCATACCTGTACTGGGCAGCTCCTGGGACCTGGCTTTTGATTCTGAAAGATGCAACATTTAAGACATGCTATCGGCCCCCAGAGATTTTTATTATAGCTAAGGAAAGGCAGATATATAAAGAGAGAAGTAATAGTGAAGGTATCTTTTTAAACATTTTAAATCACTAAAATATAGGTAACATAAAAATTTACTATCTTGGGGCACCTGGGTGGCTCAGTGGTTGACCATCTGCCTTCGGCTCAGGTTGTGAATCGGGGTCCTGGGATCCAGTCCCACATCAGACTCCGTGTAGGGGAAAAATAAAATCTTTAAAAACAATGTACTATGTTAACTCCTTGTAAGTTCAGTATTGTTAAGAACATTCACAGATTGTGCAATCAGTCTCCAGAACACTTCTCATCTTATAGAACTGAAATTCTGTACTCATTAGATCATGACCTAGCATTGTCCTCTTCCTACAGCTACTGGCAATATCCTACTTAGTCTTGTGAGGGTATATATTTCCTTTTTCCTACTCCCTCCTGTAGCTGGGACCCCGGGGTGCAAGAGTACGTGGCTCCAGGGGTTCCAAACGGACAGGTTTGGCCACTCACCACTGACAATGTCCACAGGCAGAGATGCTAGTGGTGATGAGACAAGAAAGGGGTTTATTTCAGTGAGGCCGCCATTGGGACAATGATAGACTAATGTCTCAAAGACTACCACCAAAGGGCCAAAAATTCTTCCAGGTTTATGTAAGGAAAATGGGGGACAAACGTTGGTGAGTATGGGCAGGTGGGCAGTGAAGGTCAAGTCATCGTTGTTTTGGGGTCAATCATGGGCAGGATCTTGCTGCCTCAGGCTGGTCCTTATTGCTTGAGGGGCTGGTTTCAGTTCCCATCAGGGGATGCTTTGCCCACAGGGTCTTTTGCCCAAGTTTAGACATAAGCTGGATAGAAGAACCTTATCACTTAGAAGGTTTGAGGTCAAAATGTAAGTAGTTGAAGTCCTCTTTCACTCCTACATTTTCTGGCTGGAACTCTATAAAAACACCAAAGACAGATTAACAAGAGAAAAACAAACACAAATGTATTAATACATGCATCACACATAGACACATGGGAGCACCCTCAATGAGTAACCAAAGCAGTGGTTACAGCTTGGGCTTGGATCCCATAGTAGGCTAAGCAAAGGGAAATGGGTTTAGGGCTTCTTGATTGGAGAGTGGAGTTATGGTAAGGTAGCCAGGAAGCTTAGTAAAGAAGGGTTTTTAGTATGATTGGTCATACAGATCTTTTTCCTTTGATAAGATTTATTAACTGTCTTCCCCTTCCTAGTCTTGGAAAGAGGATAATTTTTACAAATGGAAGTTTGCTTTATAAATGCAAATTCCCTTTACAAGAGGAAAATTGGTCCCCTATTTTCAGATCTTTCTTATATCTGCTGGTTCTCAATGGCTTTTAAGCTCAAAAGAATCCATTGCCAGAGAGGCATGTTTTGGGGTGGCATATTCTGGTACCCTTCAGTGTCTCTGAATGTGACTATCTAGGAATCTCATAAAAGGATTCATATGACATTTGTCCTTTTGTGACTGATTTATTTCATTTAGCATAATATCCTCAAGTTTCACCCATATGGTAGCATGTGTCAGACTTTCCTTCCTTTTTAAGGCTGAATTTCATTCTATGTGCACATCACATTTTGTTCATCCATGCAGTCATCAGTGGACACTTGGGTTGCTTTCCCCTTTTGGCTATTGTGACTAATGCTGCTCTGAACACAAGTGTCCAGGAATGCATGTGAGTTTCTGCTTACGGTTCTTTTGGGCATATACCCAGAAGTGGATTGTGGGATCATATGGTAAGTCTATATTTGAGCTGCCATACTGATTGCCACAGCAGTTGTACCACCTTACATTCCCATCAGCTGCACACAAGGGTTCCCAAAATAACGTTATCTACCTTAAAAAACAAAATCTTTAGACGAGCTTTGAGAAGAGTACAAAGAATGTGTGTATTTCCTTGACCACATTCCCCAGTTGTTAGCATTTGATCACATTTGCCCTGTTGCTCTTCCTCTTTATTTTCAGACTGATTTAGGTCTCCCCCCACACACACACCTTGTGCCCCCATCATCCCTAAATACTTCTGTGTGTTGCTCTGTAAAACTAGAGCCCTGTCCTCCATGACCAGGCACAACCCTGCCAACCAGGAAATCAACATCTCTTCGGCATAGGCTGAGCCTCAGGCCCCAATCTCATCTCACCAGCGCCTTCTTTCTTGTTCTTTCTGGTCTGGGATCAGGATGGCATGTTGCACTCAGTTGTCATGTGTCATTTGTTTCCTTCTGTCTGGGACATCCTCAGTTTTTCCCTCTCTTGTCGGTATTAGCTTGCTAGGACCATCATAACCAAGTCCTGCAGCTGGGTGGCTTGAACCATAGTTTATTTCCTTACAGTTCTAGAGGCCAGAAATCCAAAATCAAGGTGTTGGCCAAGCGGGTTTCTTCCTGGGTCTTTCCCCTCAGCTAGCAGGTGGTCATCTTCTCTCTGTGCTTCCTTGGGATGAGTCTGTGTCCTGGTTTCCTCACCTTGTAAGGACCTCACTCATATTGGATAAGGACCCACCCTAATGACCTCATTTCTCCCTAATTACCTCTTTGAAGACCCTGTCTTCAAACTCAGTGATGTTTTGTGGTTCTGGGGGCTAGGACTTCAACATGCATTTTTGGTGGGGATGCAATTCAGCCCATGACGGTGTCCTTGAGAGTCTTAAAAGGTACAGGCATGAAGTAGATCTTCAAAGTTCTCATTACAAGAAAAAAATTGTAACTGTGTGAGGTGATGGATATGAACTAAATTTATTATAGTAATCATGTTACTCTATATATGCCAAATATTTATGTTATACACCTTAAATCCAAATAATGTTATATGTTAATTACATCTTCATGGTAATAACAAAGAAGTCTAGGTCCTCTACTGTGTAGGATGATGCTCATTTGGTTCTCTCTAATGTTTTTGCATGACCAGACTCGGTCTACCATTTTTGGTAGAAATTATGCTGTGTTCTTCTTGGAGGTCACCATGACTTACATGTATGATGCTGATATTTATGAAATGGCCAAGTCAGTGTCTGCTGGTTCCTCCATGGTAAAGTCATTATTTTGCACTTTGTATTTGATTAGAGTTGGGGAGAGATAGTTACTATTATGTCAATACCCTGTTGTTTATCAACTCTCTGTGGACCTTCCTTAGTAGCCAATTAGACTCCTGTTTCAGTGAAGAGAAGGAAGGAAAGGTGGAGAGGGGAGGTGAAAGGGGAAAGGAAGTTAAGAACATTTTAAGGTACCTAACTAGGAATAGTTACAGGTAGGGATCAATAAATAGGAATAGTTACTGACGGGGATCAATGACTCCCATTTCCAACTTCTTTTTTTTAAATTATTATTATTTATTAAAATTTTTTGTGTTTATTTTTTTATTTTTATTTTTTTATAATAAATTTATTTTTATTGGTGTTCAATTTACCAACATACAGAATAACACCCAGTGCTCATCCAGTCAAGTGCCCCCCATTTCCAACTTCTTATATTTCTTACAGCATTGCGTTAGGTTATTGCAGTAAGGATTTTTAAAATGTACTCCAAAGACACATTTAATTGAATCAAATCTAACTAGTAATGATAATTCCAACTGATATTTTTTAAGAGAGTTTACTATGTGCTAAGTTTTCCCTAGGCATTGGTACTTCAATCCTTACTGCCATTGGAGGTGGGAGCATTGTTGTGATGGAAACTGAAGGAAACTGAATTTGAGAGAGGTTGACTAGCCCTAACCAGGTTCCATAGCTAGTAAGCCACCTTGGGATTTTTAGGACTAAACCCTGTGATGGTTATCTTTACCTCTACTGATATTCGGTCAGAATGCAGCCACTCGAAATTCAGTGTGGCAGAGTCCTACAGTGCCACATGCCAAAATGGTGAGTTCAATTCTAAATTTAGGGTCGAATGACGGAGGAGTTTCCAAAATTGGAGAATGTGTTTTCTTTCTCCTATCATAGTTAGAATTCTTGAAATGTGTTTTTTCCTTGCTGTTGTTTTTCACTTCCCAAATTTTGTTTTTCACTTAGCTAGCTCAAAATGAGGATTGCATTTTCTTTTTTGCAATAAAGAATGGGCTGGTACTCAGAATAAAACTCAGCAGTGGCAAGAGAAAGAAGGGACGTTATGAACACAAAACACAGTGTATAGCAAGGAGGTCCAGGCATGAGTGCAGAGTCCAGCATGCTCCCAGGCCACTGGGTAAGTAGGTCAGACCAGCCTCATTTTCCATATAAAAGAAGGAAGAGAGTAAATATCCCTTGAAGTCTGCTAATGCTGAGCTAGGGGCTTTGCACACTCTCAACAACCATGTGAAGTTGACACTTTTATCTTCATTTCCCTGGTGAGAAAACTGAGGCTCAGAGAACTCAAATAGGTGGCCTCAGGTTGTACAGGTGGTGAGTGCTGGAGCTCAAATCTAAACCCACATCTGTCTGGAATTCTCCAAACAGTGTGTTCCTTTTATTTTATTTCATGATGATTACTTTTAGCTGAGTGATATCCAAGTAAGATTTGAGAAGTGTGTTTCTCAACTCCCCCAAATCCATTGCCAACATCTCCTATGATCTGATCATAATGTGGGGGGTTAGAGACCAAGAAACTATAGAAGGAAGTAGCTATAAGTGAGAGTGCTAAAGTCTTCCTGCCGGAGTGGGAATCTAGGCTCTACTCCCAGCAGTATGACTTTGGGATCTCTCTTTGATGCATGAGCTCATCAGTGTCTTCATCATAAAACAGGGATTATGATAGTTGCCTCTCAGAGTTGAGAGGATTAAATTAGGTAATACATATAAAATGCTTGGGGCACCTGGGTGTCTCAGTTAGCTAAGCGTCTGCCTTTGGCTCAGGTCATGATCCCAGGGTCCTGGGATAGAGTCTTATATCAGGCTCCAGCTCAGCAGGGGTGTCTGCTTCTCCCTTTACCTCTGCCCCTCACCCCTCTCATGCTTTCTCTCTCTCTCTCTCTCTCTCTCTCTCTCTCTGTCTCACTCAAATAAATAGATAAAATCTTAAAAAAAAATAAAACAAAACTTATTTATTATAGAAATCTACCTATTGGATTATGGAGGCTGAAAAGTTGGGAAACTAGAGAATCAGAAAAGCCAGGGGTATAATTCGGATTCTGAGGGCTTCAGGAGCAGGGGGCCAATGGGGAAAGCCCAGGAATTAGACCGAGGGCTTGGGAATCAAGAGCATTAATGTCTGAAGGCAAGAGAAGATAAAACATCTGCAGAGAGCAAATTCACCCTTCCTCTGCGTGTCTTCTCTTCAGGCCCTCTGTGGTTTGGATGAAGCCCACCCACACTGATGAGGGCATCTTCTTCACTCAGACTACCAATTTAAATGCCAATCTCTTCTG
Source organism: Nyctereutes procyonoides (assembly GCF_905146905.1). NCBI lineage: Eukaryota > Metazoa > Chordata > Mammalia > Carnivora > Canidae > Nyctereutes > Nyctereutes procyonoides. The sequence continues at coordinate 4,896,223 of NW_026575033.1, read as the reverse complement.
GAAATACCTTCTCACACACTCAGATATAATCTCCTACCAGTTTATCTGGGCATCCCTCAGGCTGGTCAAGTGGACACATACATTGAATCATCACAATCGTGTTTGCAAGAGAAATGAGAAGGGAGAAGACCACAGAAATCTTGTCAAATGAATCTTGTTTGAAGGAAAGGAGGCTATTTTGCTAGAAATAGGAACTACTCATGTTAGACATCACATCTGTGTTCAAATATATGAAGGTGTATTACAGGAAAGAGAAATTAGATGTGCAGTATTATTTCATAGGCTAGACCTTAGACCAATGGTTCTATGGAAAGAATAGAACCATACTATTGGTTCTATGGAAATTTGAAACTGGAAACCACCTCTTGCCACTACTTACCAGTTATGTGACCTTGGCTAAGCCATGCAACTTCTCTGAGCCTCAATTTCTTCATTTGTAAAGAAGCAACAATCTCAATAATAACTCAGTCTTGCAGAGGATTAAATGAGAGTTTATTTGTGATTGTACTTTGCATATTGTACTACTTAACAACTTTGGAGTAATAATGGAGGAGTCAGATTTCTGTTCAATTTACGAAGAGGGTCTCAAGAGTCAGAATAGCTGCCTTGGGAGGAGACCAGACTTTCTAAGCTGGTTGAAGTTCACAGGAAAACTCTGGCAGAGATGTTGTAGAGAGGTATCAAGCAATGCATGAATCCTCAACCAGATTATCATGAAGGTTCCTCTCATCCCAGGGAGTCTATGATTCTGTTGAAGGAAAGCATTGTGTGCACCCCAATATGTGGCCTGGCATGAAGATTCAGGAAATTAGGGTGAATAATTTTAAAAAGAGCTGTAATTGTATCGTCCTGGCAACATTTTGTGTTATTAGACAGTGTCCATACTCTTTATAAGAAGGCCTGCTTTATGTCTGAAAAACACCCATTGGCCTGCCATTCTGCCTAAAATGTTACTTTTATTTTGAAGATACATTTCAGGCAGTAAATGTAAGTGAGAAAAGTAGGTTGGATGAACATTGTGGTGAACAGAAACCAATGCAACCAATTTAAAGAGGCATACATGCTTCTCAGCCCGGGCTACTAGTCGACCATCAGAACATGGGTCATGTGTTCTCAGATCTTCCCAATTGTCAAGAGAAGGCAGAAATCTGGACTGTAAGTGATATCTTCCAAGTTTTAAATGTTGATAAATTTTTTTTAATGTTGAAATTATTTCTTAAATACCATGCTGGCCAAAAAAACAAAGGTCAAAGGGAACTAGAGGAGTAGTAGAAGGAATGGTCAAACCTCTGTGTAACGCCACTTGGAAAGTGACCTTTTTCTGGTACCACCGTTATGACCACATTTATTGCAGACACATCACATCACAAATGCCACTTAATCTTCTTGTTAACTGATGAGGAAGGCATTATTAATACAGGAAATATTTAACCTTGATGAAATATAAGTTATATGTCAGTAATAACATATTACAGATGAGGAAAATGAAATTCAGAGCAGTGAGGAACTTGCTCAGGGTCAGGTAGATAGGATTTGAATCCAAGTCTGTTGAATTCCAGTCTGTTCTGCTCACTAGACCTTTTTCCTTCCTCAATCTTCTAGCAAAAGGAAATCATTGTATTTGTAAATTGCTTAAAATATAATTAAATGCTTTTATCTCACATTTTCTCAGTACTAACCTTTGAATTATGTAAACTCATGATCATTGCTAAATAGTACTAAATAACACTAAAACTTTAAGTTCCCTTACCTCATTGGTGGTTTAGCTACATCATAGTGTCATCCATTCCCTGAAAAAAGATAAGGCAAAGCACTCAGAGAAAGGCTGCATCACATTCAGAGATGCCCCTATTTTTAAAATAATACCTGTGAGTTTTCTCTCTTGTAGGTAGTTGCTAATATTGGTGTAATTTTGTGGGATGATTGGTGTGAGGTTAAGGATTCAGAGCTAGAAAGACTAATTGTCCTATTATGTTGAGAAAGGAGAGCTATAGAAGATCTTTGAAGTTACCATGTGGATAAAACTTGTGTGAGGAAAGGTGATAAAATTTCTTTTCCAAAACAGTTTCCAAACCTACGAAGAACAGCATTTATTACATTTTGAAACAGAGGATGGAGTCTGGATTCTTCACAGCTTGTCCAAGGGTTTACTACATACTGATGCCAATTTTTGAGCTGATACCATTTCTGCTTTTCTTGTAAGAGACAATCGTGGCATGTTACATTCTTTCAGTCTTTCTATTAGAAAGAAAATGTAGGGGCACCTGGATGGCTTAGCCAGCTAAGTGTCTGCCTTCGGGTCAGGTCATGATCCCAGGGTCCTGGGATCGAGCCCCGGTTTGGGCTCCCTGCTCAATCTGCTTCTCCCTCTCCCTTTGCCACTTCCCCTGCTCATTCTCTCTCTCCCTCTCTCTCTCTCTCTCAAAAAATTAGTAAAAACTTTTTTAAAAAAGAAAGAAAATGTATATATAGGATTTAGTTGCATGTGTTGTTTCTGCGTGCCTAACATGCTCATCTTCATCTGGACTTCACAATGGCCTTTATCCCAGAATTCTTGTCCCATGACTAAGACCAGGTTAGAGTGGGGCTATGGCTGCATTATTCTGAGTTACAATAGCATGAAAACAGCCACTGTGCCCTCGTAAAAACATGGGTAATGGGTTCAGTTATTTAGGTATTCCAGGAATTTTCAGAGGCATGCTGGATTTCTCCATGCTAAATTTTACTCACTAAGCTGGTATGTACATGCATGTTGCCACTCTAGAAGGTAAAATAATTCTTAAAAGAATACTGGAGCTCTTCCAGAATCATTTGGGCAACCACAGGTCATGGGTTTCTTAGTACCCATGGAATAATTTTAATAGCATCAACTGTCAACTTCCTTGTCATTCAGGGTTCTAAATATTTTTTTAAGATCTTATTTATTTATTCATGAGAGACAGAGAGAGAGAGAGAGAGAGAGGCAGAGACACAGGCAGAGGGAGAAGCAGGCTCCATGCAGGGAGCCTGACGTGGGATTCGATCCTGGGTCTCCTAGGCTGAAGGCAGGCACTAAACCGCTGAGCCACTCGAGCTGCCCTCAGGGCTCTTATACAACATAATCATACTATGAAATGTGATTTCACTATTAAACACTATACATTTAAAGCATATGTAATAACCTGGAGACATATTTTTGAATAGTCAATTCAAAAATGTCAATTCAAATTGAAATTGAGTCAGGTGTCTTTCGGTTGCAGTATCATTGACCCAACTCAGATAAAAGGATCTTCAAGTGTGTTTCAGAAATCTCAAGAGAATCAAAATGCAGGAATCAAGGACAGATAGATTTCTTGGAAATTCAATCTGGAAGATTACTGAGCATAAGGCTCCTTTCTTGGGCTACTGGATTCTCCTCTTGAGCCTTCTCCCTGAATGCTGTTCCCTATTTCTCTCTCATGCTAACCTCCTCTCCTCAAACATAGTTTCTATTGTCTAGGACTTCAGTGTGCATATAGCCCAAAGCATTTTCTTAGCTTCTATTATATCTCATATCTCTTCATCTCAACTTCAATGCTCACTGCTTCAGCTCTTGGTCTCCCAATTTCAAATTCCTAGACTGATTGGCTCAGCTTGTTTTTGCAAGTCAGACCACATCTTGTAGGTCTTTAGTCTAAGAACAGGCTATTTTTAATTTTATTTTTTTAAAAAAGATTTTATTATTTGAGAGAGAGAGAGGGAGCACATGAGAGCACAAGTCGGGTGGGGAGGGTCAAAAAGAGGAGAAGCAGACTCCCTGTTGAGTGGGGAGCCCAATGTGGGGCTTAATCCCAGAACCCTGAGATCATGACCTGAGCCAAAGACAGCCACTTAATTGACTGTGCCACCCAGATGCCCCTAAAGTGGCCTTTTAAAAAAGGCAATAATAAAAATTTAAAAAAAATAAGGCAATAATAGGTTTGCTTGTTGGTCTTTAAGATTATGACCAACAGGGATCCCTGGGTGGCGCAGCGGTTTGGTGCCTGCTTTTGGCCCAGGGCACAATCCTGGAGACCCGGGTCGAGTCTCACGTCAGAGTCCCAGTGCATGGAGCCTGCTTCTCCCTCTGCCTGTGTCTCTGCCTCTCTCACTCTGTCTCTCTCTCTCTGTGTGACTATCATAAAAAAAAAAAGATTATGACCAACAACAAAACCAAAAAGATACTAGAGAGTGCCATGGAAAGCTAGATATCAAGACAACAAGAGAGGGTCCCAGAGAGTGATACTTAAATTATAATCTGTTCAGACCATGCTATGGAAGATTCCTCCTCTTTCAGCTTGCCTGTAAATACCTGTTCCTGATATCTTAATGTGATTTAGTTAATCCATCATTACTTTAGTGTTTTCCCTGAAAGTAGTACAAAGTTCTGGAATACTCTGACTTGGCATAGACCAAATTTGGTTGGCAGAAGAGAATAATCAACTGCTTGGTCTGGAATACAGAGCTTGAGCAGAGGTTGCAAGCCTGACTGGAGAAACACCAACCGTACAGTAGACCTCTTATCCATGGGGCCTATGTTCCAAGACCCCCAGCAGATGCTTGAACCTGTGGATGAGACTGAACCCTATATATACTATCTTTTTCTTATGCATATATACAGAACTATGATAAGGTTTAATTTATAAGCTAGGCATATAAAAATCAACAATAATAACTAATAATAAAATAGAATAATTGTAATGATGTACTGCAATACAAGTTATATGAATGTGGTCTTTCTCAAATTATCCTATTGTACTCTACTCACCCTTCTTCTTGTGACGGTGTGAGATGATAAGATGTCTACGTGATGAAATGAAGGGAAGTGGATGACAGGCATTGTGATCTAGTGTTAGGCTACTGCTGACCTCTGACCCTACATCACAGGAGGATCATCTGCTTCCAGACTGTGGTTGGCTGCAGGTGACCAAAACCATGGAAGGCTAAGGTATGGATAAGGGGGTGACTACTGTGTGCTGATGAGTATTTAACAACTAGCTTCCTGAAGGTGCATGTTCATAGTATCTATCCATTTTCACAGTGTAAACACTCCCATTATGGCTGATTTCGAGCTACCAATGAGATACCACTGGACATGGGCCTGGGGAGGAGATGTATGCAATTACCTCCAGCATCCCACAGGGTCACACAGTGGGGCCCTGGATAGTGAGCAGACAGCAAGAAGACATTAGGCACCAGAAAGGCATGAGGAGGTACCTCCAAATGCAGCCCAGGTGCCTCTCTCTCCACAAGGCCTTCAGTGTTTGTTTTCCTATCTTAACCAACTAGGAAATCAGACACAAAACCTAATTAGGGGATGTAACATTGTGATTGACAGTTGTAGGCTTCCATGAGAGATTAAAATAATTAGGTAAGGGGATGAGTCACGTGTAGGTCCAAGAGTGTGGGCTTCCTGAACACCCTTCCTATGAGGTGAAGACACCATCTTTGTATGGCTCAGCCTGGTGGGTCATAGAAAAATAGGCCTGGAGGTATGAGGCCTCTGAGCTCAGGCTCAGCCTCTATCTCCTTGGTGGGCTGTATCCTCCTGTACCCTCACCTCAGCAAGCAGAAGAGTTACATATGAAAATGTTGGATTGCCTTCTTGGTGGGTAAGCATCTTTTAATCCTGAGAAAGTTGAGAATGAAATGAAGAAATATTCAAGGGAATGAAATCCATAAATCATGTGGTATTTATAGTTGAATGTTGGAAAATACATTGTGTATGTTTGGCATTTTAAGGATTTGCAGCGTTTAAAAGAAATTTGTTATTGAAGCAATTAGATTAGCCTTATGATTCTATTAAAAATATATCATTGACTAGTTCACTTTGACTTACTATTTTATACTGAAGTCTTACTAAAATGATATACATCTAGGATAACTTTAGAATCATTACCTTTGAAAATTTATTAGCTTTGTAGGAGCAATTTAAGTACTAAAGAAGATTTTGTTTATTAAATTATAGCCCTTAAAAAAGTGATTTCACATTTATAAATAAGTTTGAACTATTTATGGCAATCTCAATAAATTGTTAGAGTTCCTTTTGCTACAGTAATGCTATTAATGACTGCAGAATAAGCTTTGGATGTTGGATTAAAAACTAAAGGAAAATCAAAATTTAAAATTTGTAATTTTAATGAAATAAATATTAATTTTTAGAATGAAAAAGATATTTGAGTAATATTTTGAGGCACAAAAACTGCTTTTCCGAATTTCATACTCTCTTTCATTTCACCTGAGTTCCATAGGCAGAGTCATGATCTCCTTCTGTGTCCTGTTCCCCCAGCACTTGGTAACACATCCAGTTGTGTACACACCACAGTCACTGCCAGTCTATGAGCTTCTCCTGAGGGGGTATGCTCCTCTGGGGTATGGGCCGTTCTTATTTCTCTTTCTATCCTCAGAACTCACTGCAGCCTTGGCATTAGGTGGGCAGGTCTTAGGCAGCTTGGCTTCTATAGCAAATGCCACACACTGGAGGCTTAAATACCAGAAATGTATTTCTCACAGTTATTGAGGCTGAAAATCTGGGATCAGGGTGCCAGGTCAGTTTCAGTTTTGGAGATGGCAGCCTTCATGGTGTGTTCTTACATGGCCAAGAGAGAGATTGTTTCTCTCACATCTCTTCTTAGAAGAGTACTAATCCTGTCATGAAGATGGAGCTTTCATGACCTAATTACTTCTCAAAGCTACCTGCCCACCAAATATCACACAGGAGATTAGGGCTTCAATGTATGAATTTTGTGGGACACAAACATTCAGTCCATAGCAGGGAACCTTCAGAAATGTTCATTAAAGGGGGAGGGGCAAGATGGCGGAAGAGCAGGGTCCCCAAATCACCTGTCCCCACCAAATTACCTAGATAACCTTCAAACCATCCTGAAAATCTACGAATTCGGCCTGAGATGTAAAGAGAGACCAGCTGGAATGCTACAGTGAGAAGAGTTCACGCTTCTATCAAGGTAGGAAGACGGGGAAAAAGAAATAAAGAAACAAAAGGCCTCCGAGGGGGAGGGGCCCGCGAGGAGCCGGGCTAGGGCCGGGGCGAGTGTCCCCAGGACAGGAAAGCCCCGTCCCGGAGGAGCAGGAGCTGCACCAACCTTCCCGGGCGGGCGGAAAGGGGCTCGCAGGGAGGTGGGGCAGGACCCAGGAGAGCGGGGATGCCCTCGGGCTCCCGGGGACACTAACAGACACCTGCGCCCCGGGAGAGTGCGCCGAGCTCCCTAAGGGCTGCAGCGCGCACGGCGGACCCGGAGCAGCTCGGAGGGGCTCGGGAGCGGCTCCAGGGAGGGAGCTGCGGGGCGGGAGCGCGAATCCACCAGCGCAGGCCCCGGAGCACAGGGCGCTGGGACACAGCCCAGGATCCGGCCTCCCCTGGGACTGGCAGAGGCCGGGAGGGCCCAGGACAGCGAGGACGCTCCTACCCCGAGCTGAGCAGATCAGCGGCCCCGCCCCGGAGCCTCCAGGCCCTGCGGACGGAGAGCAGAGAGCCCCGAGCCCCGTAGTTCCTGCGGAGGCTGAATCCAGGCTTCCAGAGCTGCCATAGCCACTGGGGCTGTTCCTCCTGGGGCCCGACGGGGTAAACAACCCCCGCTGAGCCCTGCAGCAGGCAGGGGCAGAGCAGCTCCCCCAAGTGCTAACACCTGAAAATCAGCACAGCAGGCCCCTCCCCCAGAAGACCAGCTAGAGGGACCAGTGATACTCCCCCGTGTTCCAATACAGCTTGTTTTTGGCCACTCTGCACTGAGCAAAATGACTAGAAGGAAAACCTCACTTCAAAAGAAAGAATCAGAAACAGCCCTCTTTCCCACAGAGTTACAAAATCTGGATTACACTTCAATGTCAGAAAGCCAATTCAGAAGCACTATTCTACAGCTACTGGTGGCTCTAGAAAAAAGCATTAAGGCCTCACGAGACTTCATGACTGCAGAATTTAGATCCAATCAGGCAGAAATTAAAAATCAATTGAATGAGATGCAATCCAAACTAGAAGTCCTAACGACGAGGGTTAACAAGGTGGAAGAACGAGTGAGTGACATAGAAGACAAGTTAATGGCAAAGAGGGAAACTGAGGAAAAAAGAGACAATCAATTAAGGGACCATGAAGACAGATTAAGGCAAATAAATGACACTCTAAGGAAGAAAAACCTACGTTTAATTGGGGTTCCTGAGGGCGCCGAAAGGGACAGAGGGCCAGAACATGTATTTGAACAAATCCTAGCTGAAAACTTTCCCAATCTGGGAAGGGAAACAGGCATTCAGATCCAGGAAATAGAGAGATCCCCCCTAAAATCAATAAAAACCGTTCAACACCTCGACATCTAATAGTGAAGCTTGCAAATTCCAAAGATAAAGAGAAGATCCTTAAAGCAGCAAGAGACAAGAAGTCCCTGACTTTCATGGGGAGGAATATTAGGGTAACAGCAGACCTCTCCACAGAGACGTGGCAGGCCAGAAAGGGCTGGCAGGATATATTCAGGGTCCTAAATGAGAAGAACATGCAACCAAGAATACTTTATCCAGCAAGGCTCTCATTCAAAATGGAAGGAGAGATAAAGAGCTTCCAAGACAGGCAGGAACTGAAAGAATATGTGACCTCCAAACCAGCTCTGCAAGAAATTTTAAGGGGGACTCTTAAAACTCCCCTTTAAGAAGAAGTTCAAGTAACTCTGAACGTGAATGGGCTTAATGACCCCATCAAAAGGCGCAGAGTTTCAGACTGGATAAAAAAACAGGACCCATCTATTTGCTGTCTACAAGAGACTCATTTTAGACAGAAGGACACCTACAACCTGAAAATAAAAGGTTGGAGAACCATTTACCATTCAAATGGTTCTCAAAATATACCCTAAAAACTACAGAACACTTCTGAAAGAAATTGAGGAAGACACAAAGAGATGGAAAAATACTTCATGCTCATGGATTGGCAGAATTAATATTGTGAAAATGTCAATGTTACCCAGGGCAATTTACACGTTTAATGCAATCCCTATCAAAATACCATGGACTTTCTTCAGAGACTTAGAACAAATTATTTTAAGATTTGTGTGGAATCAGAAAAGACCCCAAACAGCCAGGGGAATTTAAAAAAAAGAAAACCATATCTGGGGGCATCACAATGCCAGATTTCAGGTTGTACTACAAAGCTGTGTTCATCAAGACAGTGTGGTACTGGCACAAAAACAGACATATAGATCAATGGAACAGAACAGAGAACCCAGAAGTGGACCCTGAACTTTATGCTCAACTAATATACGATAAAGGAGGAAAGACGATCCACTAGAAGAAAGACAGTCTCTTCAATAAATGGTGCTGGGAAAATTGGACATCCACATGCAGAAGAATGAAACTGGACCACTCTCTTGCACCATACACAAAGATAAACTCAAAATGGATGAAAGATCTAAATGTGAGACAAGATTCCATCAAAATCCCAGAGAAGAACTCAGGCAACACCCTTTTTGAACTTGGCCACAGTAACCGGAGAAAGACAAACAGTGTATGTTCTCATTCATTTGTGGAATATGAATAATAGCGAAAGGGAATATAAGGGAAGGGAGAAGAAATGTGTGAGAAATATCAGAAAGGGAGACAGAACATAAAGACTCCTAACTCTGGGAAATGAACTAGGGGTGGTGGAGGGGGAGGAGGGTGGGGGGTGGGGGTGAATGGGTGACGGGCACTGAGGGGTACACTTGACGGGATGAGCACTGGGTGTTATTCTGTATGTTGGTAAATTGAACACCAATAAAAATTAATTTATAAATAAAAAAAAAAAAAAAAAAAGAAATGTTCATTAAAGTGATAAATAGAAGGGAGAAGGCTGTGCTGAGGGAAGGACATGGCCCAGGATGAACACGGGGCAGGCTGCGGGAGAGGGGTCAGGGGTCGGCCTCATGCTGGCTTTCCCACCTGGCCTCTTACACGCTTCTCTCACATGATCCTGCAGCTGTTTGTGTGTTCTAGAGCTGAGCTCCATGTTGTCACACATTGCTCTTCTCCACATTCCAAACACTCATTCATGGGGAGGTTATACCAACACTTGTCCCATCGTCATTTGAAGAGGGATTCACTGAATTATGTCACATGTCACCCGTGAGTTGAGGCAGCTGTTTCTGGGCCTTCAGAAGTCACTGTTTCCTGGACAAGGTGGCCTGTGTTGAGCAACAGCTGCTGTGTTCATTGTTTCACAGGGAGCATGGCTAGCCATCAATCTGTGGGCAGAAGCTATTTTTTTTTTTATTAACAAACAGACTTGAGAGCCAAATAGGCGGCTCTACAGATAAAAGGAAATTTAGAGTCTTGAGAGGCTGTGTCTTTTTCATCTCTAATTCCACCTCGAAGCATCTATCACCATACAGACATGTGATTAAATGTTTAAACAGATGTGAGGATGAATGAATGAGAAAGAAAGGTGTTCCATAAGGGGAGGGGAATGGCTTCTGTAGAAGTCAGCAGTGAGCATGGTAGCAGATGACCCTTTTATCTGTGTGCAAGAGTGCTTCTGTTTCAAGGAGCTTCATAATCTCAGGTTTGAGTAAGAGGTACCACCTACCTCAGATCCTGTGTCCTGTCCATGGGGATTGGTCAGACCAACCTAGGAGCCCAGGTGGGGAATGTCTCTCTCATTGGATCTTCCAGTGAAGAGAATTAGCCTGGCTAAAGAGAGCAACAGAAACAAAAGACAAAGAGAGAGTCCTTGTGGCATTTTAAGCTCTTGTTTCTGTACTCCTGAAGCCAAAATTTGCCCTTTTTGCCTAAACTAGTTTGAGTTAGTTTTCTGAAAACCAATGGAACAACGATGGTTCTTATAATAGTGCATGTATTGAGTGCTTTCTGCGTGCTAGGCACTTTTCTAATCCCAAAAATTGTGAACCCATTTTGTGTTCACAAAAAATCTTACAAAGGAAGTTTATTATTGTTGAATTTTTCAGATGTAGAATCAGGACAAGCTAATTTACATGTTCAAGTTCACGGAGCTGAGAAGAGATGGGTCTGGAGTTGGCTCAGGTGATTGACTCGAAAACAAGCTACTCCCCCTGTGCCAAACTATTTCTCTGTGTGCTAGAGCCTGATGATGATGATGATGATGATGAACACCGTGCCTCCCTCCACCCCCCATTATGTTGGGAGCAGCTTTTAGCTCACCAGTGGTGGTGGGGGGGTTGCTGGGAAGTCCCAAGTATAAGCAGTTATCAAGCTGGAAAAGGTGGGAGTGTGCCAAGCTTACAGTGGCCTTTATGTTTGTATCAATTGTTGTTTGTTGTAACATTCTTGGTTTGGGGGGATTTTTCTTGATCATTTCTGGGTCTTCAGCTAGGTTAGGCTAGGCCTAGGGAAGAAGAAGGACAATAATCTGGAATGAACCAGAGACAGGGGGACATCCAAAGAGTCCTAGGCTTGGCAGAGTCCAGATGTTCATGGTGCCTCACACATTTGTATACTGATTCACAGTTGACAAGTGCATTTTGTTTCACTTCATAATCATTACTGCTATCATATAAAAAGGTTGGTTGATATCTGAATGCCTATGAATATATGCCTAATATAGCACAAAGTTTATTAGAAACATAAAAAACCCTAACACACCTAGAGTGAGAGGGGGAGAGAGAGTCTTAAGCAGGCTCTACGCTTAACATGTAGCCCCACATGGGGCTAGACGTGGGGCTCGATCTTATGACCCCGAGAACATGACCTGAGTCAAAATCAAGAGTTGGAGGCTTGACTGAATGAGCTGCCCAGATGCCCCCCACCTTGCAATGTGCATTTTAGATAAAGAACTATGCAGTACAAGAGATATGCCATTCTGTTTGTACAATTGATTTTTGTGTGTGTATGCAATGTTTAAGTGGAAATGGAATTTTGATATAAATGATTAAAAAGCTGCTTTTATTCTTACTTGTTGAATGCCTATGATGAATCTGTCCTGGACATGGTGATATGGTCCCTGAATCCATTTCTGGGTTGGGGTAGGAAAGGGAGGGCCAGGTCACTGAGGAGCTAAGTAAGCAGAGAGTGGGCACCTGCATGGTCTTGGCAGAGCTGGAGATGATTTCCCAGACCAATAGTCTCCAGAGACCCATTTGTTCCTGTAAGGGTTGATGTGTGACCTGTAGATGAGACCAAGATGGGGTAAGAGGGGAGCGTAAAGAAGAGAGCAGTTATGAGAGAACGTATTTAAGAGAGCCGAGGCAGGACGTTTAGGGGCAGGAGAAGAGGTTAGTGTGGCCAGGTGTAAGCAAGTGAGTGTGCTCAGACTTGAGGCTGGAGAGGCATGTTTGACAGTGTGCAGAGCTAGAATTCCTCACAAGTGAAAAGAAAAATGCAGCATCTGTCACTCAAGGGTCTGTAGACCTATTAATGTAAATTCTTGTTGGGTAAGAATTGCCCTGATGACAGTTTTCAGCCACTCATACAGAATTAGGTCCCTGTCTATACTCCCATGGCGGACACCCCAATGGTCCCTCTATAATATATCATTATCACCTTGTATTTTAAACTTTAACATGCCTGGCTCCCCCCACTAGACTGTAATCCTTTCAATGTAGCAATGCATCTCTTCCCTCACTAACCCCAAGACTTGGAGCAGCACCTGGCATATTGAAGGTCCTCATATAGTTGGGTGAATGTTGCTGTTAAAGCATTGTTCATACAAGTATTATTAACAATGTGTTGTTTGTATTTAAAGACAACACTACGTATCATCTAGCCATGAGCTTTACATGCATCAACATCTCTGAGCCTTTGTTTATTATGTTGGAAAAAAGAGATTAAAGAAATTCCTGTATCAGCGTTCTGTGAGCTTTCTAACCATGAGTCTTTATGGCTTATCTTAGAATCTTAACTGCTTCTTCATGGCACGCTGTCTTTCAAGGCATCATCTACTCAATGCTTTTGGTTTGAGCTTGAGGTCCTAAGTGCTCCTATGGCATGCAATAGTTTTATAAATGAAATAAATTGCTTCAATAAAGGCTCAAACTCCAACCCCGGCTGTATGCAAAAATGCTTTAATCAACTCATAGTCAGTTGCATTATTATAAAGTAATTTTTGCATTTATACAAAAGTGAATTAACATGCCTAGAAAACCTATAGAGTTTTATAGCTTTGCCTAGAAAAATAAAACAGACCACTCAATTTCCATAATTAATCAGATAATTGATGCTTATATAATTAGAAATTAATTAGAAAATATTATGATAGAATGGGAAGGTTTTCTTCCTTTTGGGAATTGACTAACAAACAGGCCTTGGTCTGGTTTCATACATGGAGAGTTGTTGCCGTTTTGTTTCTAAAATTATTCTATCAGAGGAAAAAGTGGTATTTAAACATGAATGATTTTACAATAAACAGCACGAGCTAGAGAAGAGGTAAATTATGGAAACAATATTGATAGGAAAACTTTGACTTGCTAGTGTTCTAAATGGACGTGGCCTTTGTTGCTTATGCAAGAAGTTTGATTCTTCATTGGTGGGAAGGATAACTGGAGAGATAAAAACTTCTGTGATGTTGGCCAGTAATAGAGTCAACAGTAATGATAAGAACAACAACATGTATGACAATAATGGTAAATAGTACCCTAAGAATAGTAAAAGCAGCTTGCACAAGCACTGTGATAAGGGCATGGGTAGGAGTCAGGTAATACACATTTGAAATATGGCTTGGCCCCTCAATGGTCGTTACATTAGGTAAACTACTTAAATTCTCTGTGCAATGCTTTTCTTATTTGTAAAATGATACCTGTGTTCAAAAGTTGTACTAAGGAATAAAATTTAAATGAAAATGAGCAAAGCATTGGCTCATAAGAGACTAGTAAGTATTGCTAGTAGCTATTATGGCTATTATGTTCAAAATGTTAATGTGAGGAATAATATATTCCACATCTTTGTTGATATTGTGGAGAAACATGTGACTGAATCATCAAGGTGTCTTGGGACAGATGTGTGCCCTGGATCAGGCCCTCTTGGGAAGAAACATGTACTCTTGGTCTTGGTATACCAGATGTCATGCTTTTAGGAGGAGTCTGGAAATCACAGAGAAAGAAAGGGTAAGTTTTAAGAAGGACAGTGCAGCAAGACATGGTGTTGGAGGCAGGGAGGCTACAAACACAAGACAGGGAGTGAAAGGAACCTAGCCAGGGCAGTGGTGGTGAGGAGCCATACTAAGCTTTCCATCTGAAGACAGGGAGCAATGTGGGCCTAGTTAGTAATAGCTAACCCATGAAGGGCATACAAACCATTCTATGGGTATTTCAAGTGCTATTCTGCATGCTTCATAGGCATTATGTTGCTTGATTTTCATACTGGCCTTAGAGATGGGAATCTTCAATATCACCCTGTTACATTTGTACCCAGGGCTTAATTTTTAGAGGTGACCAAGTAACAACAGAGAGATTGATGTCACTGAAAGAAACTTTATACCTCACAGTTTCCAAGTGGAGGGGCATGCGATACCACATGCCACATAGAGAAATGCCAGCGTCAAGAGGCAGAGTATGAAGGAGAAAGCATGGCTCACAGGCTTTAGCACGGTTTCTATGAGGATGAGAAGGAATGTATAAGGAAATGGAGTCAGATTTGAGCAGATTTAGATTTGGATACCTTCAGAAATTTTGGTAGGCCTTGTTCTATAGAGGTGGCCTCCACTTGTCAGGAACCTGGCCCTTGGGTGATATGGGGCCAGGGAAATACTGGCTTGGTGTGAAAGAGTCAGATAAAGGAGATGTTTGGGAATACCAGCTTTGGAATGGTTCGTTTGCATACGAAAGGGATGCTTTCAGTGAAGTTGCTTGCTAACTCTAGGAATTAGCTAGCCTTAGAAGGGGCAGTCACCCCCCCTGGCCAGCAAGGTCCCCAAGATGTGAAAGGATCATAAAATATGATTGATATATCCCCCTTGACAGATAGGGAAATTCTGACACAGAGAAGGTAAGCAACTTGTAAAAGACCACACAGCTATGTGATGAAGCTGCACATTCAATCAATGCACATTCAAGAAAGAACAGTCTCTTTGCTTAACCACTATGATAACTTGCTCCAGTTAATATTGATCTTTCTAAAAGTGGGAAAGTGGAAAAGTTCACTTATTAGGGCAAACAGTTCTTTGTTTTTATTTTTTAAAGGTTTTATTTATTTATTCATGAGAGACACACAGAGAGAGGCAGAGACACAGGCAGAGGGTGTGCAAGTTGGCAGCAGTGACCCCGGGGATCACACCTTGGGCTGAAGGCAGACGCTCAACTGCTGAGCCACCCAGGCATCCCCAAACCATTCTTTATAAACCAGTAAAGTTTTCAGGAGGAGGGGTTTTGAGATATCTTATTTTTTTAGTTTATTTTTTAATTGAAGTATAATTGACATGCAATATCCTGTTAGTTTCAGGTGTCCAACATAGTGATCTAATGTTTTCATATACCATGAAATGATTACCAAAATAAGTCTAGTTATCATCACATCACGGAGTTATTACAATATTCCCTGTGCTGTTTATCACATCCTTATGACTTATTTATTTTATAACTGGAAGGTCAGCCTCCTTCAAAGCCCCTTCACCTATTTCACCTGCCCCATATATCACGGCGTTACAGAAACTGGGGGCCACTTTCTGAGGTTTCCATGAAGGCATAGTTGCTACTGCAACCTGACTAAATACATTTCACTGTCATGATCCAAGGAAAAATGCCATCATCATGCACCAGGACACTTTCCAGAATTCAAGAGGGCACGTTTGACTCCAGATGTCATCCTGATTAATGGGGAGCAGGTGGCATGACAGGCTAGGCGAGCACTCATCTCCCACAGTGGTTTAGATTCTGGCTGGCCTGAATCAGAGAGATGGTCTCTGATGACCTTCCAAGGTTCACTAGGGGCATGACGTAATTTTTGCTAGTGTCCCCGTCTCCTGGATCTGTAGCCTCCTCCTAGTCTACACACAAGAACTGGTGAGAGTAACTTCTGCCTTTTTCAAGTTGGATGGGCTGGTGTGGCATTGTACATATCTCCTTGACTTGCTCAAAATCTTTCAAAGTCTGTCATTAAGGGGAAATGTATATTTAGATGCAAATTGCAAATTCACAAACAATAATGCTCTCTCCTCTTTGTGAAAAATAAAATTTACCATTGTTTTCCTGGATCAAAAAATACATATATTTTGATTTCCTATGCTTTTATTCATTTGCTCTTATGAAAGGAAAAGACAAACCAAGCTCACAAATAAGTCATTTGCTGGGACGCCTGGGTGACTCAGTGGCTGAGCATCTGCCTTCAGCCCAAGGCATGATCCTGGGGTGCTGGGATCAAATCCCACATCGGGCTCCGGCATGGAGCCTGCTTCTCCCTCTGCCTGTGTCTCTATCTCTATCTCTCTCTGTCTCTCATGAATAAATAACTAAAATCTTTAAAAAAAAAAAACCAACAGTCAGTCATTTGCTTCACGTGTGTTGTGGCATGATTTAGGACACATATGCACATATTTCTTGGGCAGCCGTCATATGCTGGGCAGTATATTAAAAGGCCTTATTTTATATCTTGTTTATAGATGCATTAGCTCATTGAATTCACATAATAACCTGCTGAGGTAGGCAAGATAGACTTTATGGTGAGTATTGTTTTTGTCTGATCAGCCACATTTCTTGTTCTGCAAATAAGAGAAAACTCACAGAAATCGGCTTGCCCCAGTGAGATCTCAAGTGTTTTTCCCACATAAGTAGAGGTCTAGGGGAGGCAGTGGTTGGCACTGGTTTGGCAGCTCAGTGACTCCATTCAGTGTGTAGCTGTCTCCAGTTTTCTGCACTGCCTTCCTCGCTGGGTTGGCTCTTGTCACCAGCCTCACTGCTGCCAACTTGCAACCTCTTGTCTAAATTCTACAGAGA
This sequence comes from Nyctereutes procyonoides, assembly GCF_905146905.1. Taxonomy (NCBI): domain Eukaryota; kingdom Metazoa; phylum Chordata; class Mammalia; order Carnivora; family Canidae; genus Nyctereutes; species Nyctereutes procyonoides. The sequence continues at coordinate 4,879,355 of NW_026575033.1, read as the reverse complement.
GCCCTGGCAGGAGTTGACTGTCTGACCCTTCCTCCTGGCAACAACTTTTTATTTTTATCTCTGAAAATAAAAATGTTATGTTGTCTATGGATCCGGGGTATCAGTGACACAGGACTGTTATCCCTGTGAGGCCAAAGTGAGAGAAGAAAAACTATCTTTTCCATTTTTTGGGTTGAAAAGTCAACTCTAGTGAGAGATGAAAAGAATCTGAAGATTGTTTTTATGTTCACTTTTCAACTTACACCTTTGTTAGATTTTACTTGACACATCATCTCTATTCTTAACCAAGTTTTTCTCGGTCTTGGATTCTAGGTCTGCTGCTCTGGGGACAATGAGTGACGAGGTTATGGTCAGAACTTTTGGTGGGAGCAATCTCTCTGGAGTGGCTACTGTCCCCAGTTATTTAACCAAATGCCAACCTAGTTCATGCTCTGAGGGTATGTTGTAGATGTGATAAGAGTCCAAAGTCAGCTGAGGTTAAGTAAGGAAGCATCATCCTAGGTAATTGGGATGGGCCTGATCAACCAGTAGAGAGGCCTTAAGAGCTGAGCTGAGAAAGAAGGAAGTCAACCTGAGGACAGCAGTGTCTGCGTGTGCCAAGGGCTCCAGCCTGCCCTCCACATTTCAGACTGTCCCAGCAGGCCCCTATGATTGCACAAGCCCATGCGTTCCAACAAATCTCATTATCTCCTATGGGACTGGCTGAACCCTGACTGATACAGATGCCATTACTCAATGTCTTGAAAGCCATACGAGCCCGCACTTTCCAACTTGACAGTGTTTGTTCTTATGCAGTGTATTAGTTTCCTAGGGCTACTGTTAAAATTACCACAGACTTTGTGACTTAAAGCAGCTGACACTTATTTTCTTATGCAGAGGTCAATATGGGAAGGCCAGAAGTTTTGGAGGCCAAAAGTCCCAGTCCTGGTGTCGGCAGAGATACAACCCCTCTGAAGGCTCTGGGGAAATCCTTCCTTGCCTCTTCTACCTGTTGGTGGCTCCGGGTGTTCCTTCTTCATAGATCATCGCTCCCATCGTTGCTTTTGTCTTCCCAGGGATTTTCCTCGGTGTCTGTCTCCTCATCTTATGTCTCTTATAAGGGCACTTGTCATTGGATTTAGGGTCCACCCAAATAATCCAAGATGATCTCAGTTTAAGATCCTAAATTATACCTGCAAGATCCCTTTTCCAAGTAAGGTGACTTTCACAGATTCTGGAAAATACAGACTTTTTTTTTTTTTTTTTTTCAGGGAGGAGGGAGTCATCATTCAACTCATGTCATGCAGTTTTCAGTTTCGGTCAATTTCCTAATGACTCTGCAATTGTAAAAAGAATGGAATCTGATATTTGTGACTTAATAGACCTGAATTTAACTTCATTCTGTTCTTCACAATTGCAAATTCTTCCCTGTTCTTCTACGGGTCCTTGCTCACTTCACCACTGTCATAGCATGACTGTGCTCTGCAGTCTTCACATGTCTCTTGGGATCTTGGGATCACTTTGTGTACTGCTGCTACCGCCACAGGCCTCCCCCAATGAGGATGAACAGACCTGGCATCTCCTTCCATCACAGCCCTGCCCTACTTCCCTCCACAACTGTCCTGTGAGTCAGTGTATGTTGAATACTACCTCTCCTCCTTCATCCTATCTTCTTCTCCAATGAAGTTACAGCATCAAGAATTGTTAGTAAGTTAAATATTCAGAAAATATCTGGAGTGCCTTGAGGATCACTTCTACTTGTTGATGTGCTTAAATGAAATTCAAATACAATTTCAAAGTTTCAAAGTCAAATACTACTTCAAAGAATAATATAGAATATTACTATAGATTTTTTGGAGGGGATTGGCACAGTGCATCCTAACACGTATCACTCCCTTTGGAGGATGCTCAAAAATCTTACTTCTTGTCCCCACCATCTTGCATTCCATGACCCTTCATCTCCTCTCTTCTTTCTTTCCCTTCCTCTTTCTCCATGTAGGGTGGCATCCTACAATTTGGTATTAAAAGTGTCCACTTAATTTCACCAAGTACTGCTGTAATTGACTCACTCACTTATTCACCTGTTTGTTCATTCAGCAAGAATTGGTTGAATATTTACCATGTGCCAAGCACTGTTACTCAGGTCCTGAAGATGCAAGACCACATCTCCTTTTTCCATTCATCTGTGGATGGACACTTGGGCCACTTCCATGCTCTGGCTATTATAAATAATGCTTCAATAAACATAGAGTGCATATATCTTTTTGAATTAGTGTTTTTGTTTTCTTTAGATAAATAAATACTCAGTAGTGGAATTGCTGGATCATATGATAATTCTATTTTTATTTTTTTTTGAGGAACCTCCGTGCTGTTCTCTACAGTGGCTTCACCAATTTACATTCCCACCAACGATACACAAGGGTTCCTTTTCTACCATGTCCTCATCAACACTTGGTATTTGCAGTCTTCTTGATTCTAGCCATTCTGACAAGTGTAAAGGGATATCTCATTGTGGTTTTGATTTGCATTTCTCTGATTAGTGATATTGAGGAAATTTCATGTGGTATATAAATGGAATGTTGCTCAGCCATAGAAAAGAATGAACTCTTGCCATTTGCAACAACATGGATGGATCTAGAGGGTATAAGTCACAGAAAAACAGAGGGAAATAAGTCAGAGAAAGACAAAAATATGGTTGCACTCATATGTGCAATTTAAAAGCAAAACAAATGAACAAACAAAGGAAAAAGAGACAGACAAAAAACAGACTCTTAAGTACAGAGAACAAACTGGTAGTTACCAGAGGGGAGAGGAGGGGGATGGAGGAAATAGGTGATGGGAATTAAGGAGGGTGTTTATCATAATAAGCACTGAGTAATATATAGAATTGCTAAATCACTGTTGTATATTGTACACCAGAAACTAATATAATCCTGTATGTTAACTATACTTCAATTCAAAAAAGAAAAGAAAAGGAAAAGATCTGCATTTGAATTGGTAGTACAATGCCAATGATAGTGGTGCCATATTCCTTGGTTTCTTGAGTATGTGCTACACTTAGGCAGATGTTATCATTGGGGAAGCTAGTAAAGTGTACGCAGGAACTCTCTACCGTTTTTTTTTTTTTTTGCAGCTTCCTGTGATTCATAAATAAATTCAAAACATGAAGTTATTTTTTCAAAAGATCTAAAATGGATAAGATGGTCTCTTATAGAGCTGACATTAAGATGGACATGCACAGCATACGCGTAAACAAACATACACACAAGGTCTAGCAGTGAGTGTGTTGAGGCATTTCATTGCCCTTAGTTCTCTGGTGGGGTTCTGGGTAGACTATTTAGCTGGGATTTTAATATATTTGTGTTTGTCAAGAACATGTACCAGGAAAGACCAGCTGAGCCTGACCAGCAGGCAGAAACGAAAATTATTGGAAGATACTGGGCAGCTCATTGCACTGTTGGAAAGACTCAGGAAACAGGCAGGACCAAGGACTGCTGTGGAGAGGGGGGGGGGGTGCAAGAGCCAGGGTTTCATCACAGGAAACCACTTCCTCAACAATCCCCGAGTCTGTGAAGCCCTCCCTCAAGGCTCAGAGTATCGATTTGCATAGCCAGTGTTTAGGTGATGGGTCTGTGTCATAGCTGCCAGGTCCAGGATGGATGTCTCCCCCACAGTGAGTGCATCCCCAGGCAGACATGTTGGTGAGATGCTGGGTGGCTAAAGAGAAAGAAAGCAGATCCAGATCATATACCCTGCAGCGGTTTTGAAATACATTCTCAAGCTCTAAGACATGCCTCCCTTCAAAAGATGAGCCTTTCTTATGTGAGCTCACTTAACGTGAGCTCTATTTGGTGGTTTGTATCTAAGGAATAGAATGATCATGATGATGTATCATTTCTGAGATTAGGACACAAAAGGCATTGTGGCTTCCTCCTTGTTCTCTTCCTTGTTTCTCTTGCTTGTTCTGCAAGAAGCCAGGTGCGTGCACTGAGGGACTCCCAAACAGCCTTATGGAGAGGTCCATCTGGGCAGGACCTGAGGCCTTCAGGATGTGAAAGAGCATGCCTGGGGGCTCCATGTTTTTTTTTAAAGATGTATTCATTTATTTATTCATGATAGACAGAGAGAGAGAGAGAGAGAGAGAGAGAGAGAGGCAGAGACACAGGAGGAGGGAGAAGCAGGCTCCATGGCGGGAGCCGGACATGGGACTCGATCCTGGGACTCCAGGATTGCGCCCTGGGCCAAAGGCAGATGCTAAACCGCTGAGCTACCCAGGGATCCCCTCCATGTTTATAGTTTGCAAAAAGAAATATATTCTTCTTACATAATGCTACTATTGGTCATACAAGCAGAATGACACACCTTTTGTAAAGGGAGACAAACCAAACTCTCTCATATAATCACTCAGACCCAGGTTCTGTATGTCTGGCTAATACACTTTCTTCTGTAAAGTCTCTTAAACTCATTTTATCATTTGCACATTGTAGATTTAATTGTAAGGTCCATTATTACCAACATCCTATGTGTTAATACTAAATATGGGTAGAGTGATAGTCCCTGTTTCTGCGACAGCAGAGTTTCCTTCTTTGCTGCCTATCCTGGATTCCCTTTGTCTTTAGCCAGCACCTCTGACAGCTGGGATTATTCTTTCCTCCTTTGAGTTATTTATTTATACCTTTGTTTTTGAGGGATCTGAGCCTGCTTGTGTAGGATAGAAGTCTTTCATTACCCTTCACGGTTTTGCAATCAATGGGAGGAGATGCCCTCAGGTATCACTAGGTTCTACCGTTAGCTTCCCTCCTTCCCCTCCTCCCTGCGCCCACACAGCAGGGACACCATTTTCCTGAAAAATGGAGGGAAAGACATGTAATTTATCCACTTCTTATAGCAGTCTACTATCAACTTCTACCTTAAAGCTGATACATTGAGAAACAGACATCTAGGTGCGCCATTTAATGTTATAAAGAGGACCGCTTACATAATTAATGGCAGAAAATAGCCAAATTTTCAGGATGCTTGGCGGGAGAAAAACAAGGACCATATTGGAAAAGATGAAAATCAACAATGAATAAGTGAAAAGCAGCAACATAAAAACAAAATATACCCAGTTCTGACTCTAGGAAAGCTGTTGGTGCTTCTTCTGTTCTTTACATTCTGCAGCCCCCACAGCCTGCTCCCTATTTTTATTCCATGTCATCAGTGACCATTTGTTCAGAAGTGGGTTTCAAGGGTCATTTGTCATTCTTGATTTTTTTACCTCCTCCCAACTACCAGCATATAACATAATTAGAAACAAGTTGAAGATTTTAAAAATTACGGAAACTATTTTGCAAGACCGTATGCAATTACATCTGGAAACGTTCATCACTGGAAGTGTTAGCTCGGTTTAAAAACAACAACAAAAGGAATAGTGTAGTGTGTTTCAGGTAAATCTGGACAATAGAGTAACCTCTATTGTGAATACCTAACATTGTCTATTTCGCTACATGGTGGTGGTGGTGGTGGTGGTGGTGGTGGTGGTGTGTGTGTGTGTGTGGTGCATCCTGGAGGAATACAAGAAAAATGTCCTGGACTAGGAATCACAAGGTAGAGGTTCCAAGTAGAGCTCTTTGGATATTTATTTGACACTTAATAACCATGTTACTCTTAGGAAGTCACTCCTCTTCTCTGTGCCTCATTTTTATGTTCATAATATTAAAAGATTTGTGATCATCTAATTCTACAACAGTGAGCCTGAAGAAGCCTAAAGTGAGGTATATAAAGATTTCTCAAAAACGTGCAATCAGAAGTTATCCTCTTTCTGAGTCAGCAATTTCTTAATGAAAGGTGGAAAATCCAATTATGTGACTTAAGACCTAACTAAGGATGAAGTGGGAAGTGTTTATGATGTGGCTGTGAAATATGGAAGTGGCTTCCAGGAATAGTCAACCAGCTTTACCAGGGAGGGCCACCCACACTCCAGAGGAGAGGCTGGTGGAAGAGAGAGGCCAAGAAGGAGTCGATTGGTCATGATGGCCATTCAGCTGGTAGTGACTCAGTTCAGTCAGCTGGTCAGGTGTCAGCAGTGGGAAGACAGAGAGCCTAAATAGATCTTGAATGTCTTACTTCAATGGGGTGTCCACTGCAGGGAAAGAGAATGGAAATATTCCAGAAACAATCTGTTAGAGAAGAGCTTGAGGCTTGAGGCACTCAGGAATGACTCAGTATTCCAAATCCAGTGGGCAGAGATGGTGGCTGAGGGTGGTGGGTGCTGTTTACACAGACGAGGGTCAGAGCCCTGGCTCTACGTGTTCTTGCAAACTGGGCAAGCTTGTTAATACTTCCGATGATAGAGCAGCAAGCACACTGTCAGCTGTTAGGAAGCAGCTGGGCTGGGTCCACACATTTGGTTGTGTTGCATTCACCTTGTGAAATGTCATGTGGTAAAAATTAAATCGCCTACAAAGTCCAAATCCAGCTCCAACTGTGTAGTTATTGGCAGTTCCTATTTTTTTTCAGACTCTTAAAGCATGGAATGGCCAACATCTGAGGAGAAAGCCGTCCTGCAGAATGCTCTAGGGGAAGCCTGGTTTGGTCTGAAATACTGACCCCATTCACCCTATAGTGAAGACTTTGTTCAATTAACCCCCAGCGTACTAGCCTTGCTGCCGAACAAAAATATGTGCCCCCACAGTCTCATGCATGATTCAGTTTTGTTTTACAAGCCTTCCAGCAGACCATGTGTTTGTTTTACTTTCCTGGCTCTGCTCCTTCTTGGTGGATGTTCTGGATAAGTGGCTTGATGGCTCCCAGGCCCGGTTCACATCCCATGTGTGACAGAAGGTCTGAATACAAGCTCCCCCGGCCAGGGAACCATCACCATACTCTCTAGTGATTAGCTTTGTACAGCTGCAGACACCAAAGAGCCCATACCCTGTGGTGAATATGGTGAATATAAATGCCCAGGGAACCTGAGCACACATGGTACAAGGCACAGAACTGCCTGAGCCTCAGAAGATCACTTGACAACACCATGCCAGGAAGGTCAGGACCAAGACAGACATTTTCTTAAGGTATTAAGTTTATGTCTTATAAATCAGCCTGTTGATTTTATAGTTTGTGCCAAACCATTCTCAACCAATTTATTGGTTGTTGTCTTACTGGACATGAGTAAAAAAAACCCTTCAGGTAGCATTTCAGATAGGAACCTGGACCTGGTAGGCTCCTGATGACAAAGATAGTTCAGGACAATTATGGTCACAAACATGGTGGCCATAAGCAGATTGGCACCTGGATGCCGTCTCTTCCTGGGACCCCAGGCCACAGCAGGCTGACCTGAGTGGGGATGGCCAAGCAACTGTCAGAGGAGGCATACAGTTCTGAAGAGGCTGTGGATCTCAGAAATCATTATCCTGTTTCTATAGATATGAATTCCTTAGCCTATCTGCTTTATTTTTAAAAAAGCAACTTTTTCATCCACAAAATTGTATAGTGAAAATATTAAGGAAGATTTTTCTCCATGATCTGACCACCTTAACAACTATTTTGATTATTTGCAGTTAATTCTCATATACATTCCATGGAATCACAATTGTGGTACACTTACCTCATTATTTTCTCCCCTGCATAACTTATTGTGAACATTTTCTGTTTCTACTAAGATCAGCTTCATGAAGTCCCACTGGATCCCATGCTCCTAGTTTAAGGATCTGTTGTGAACATCTTGAAATTCTTCATAATTTTGAGCAAGGTGACTGATGTTTTTATTTGATTGTGGGAACTGTAAGTTATATAGCTGGTCCTAGGTTCTCTTTTTATTTTATTTTTATGACTATATAATTTTGTAATTTACCCTATGTTCATTTAAGGTGTGCAGAATACAAATGATGCTGCAAAAATATCTTCATATCTATAGAGTTTTGTTTTGTTAAATTAATCAAGATAAATTCTAGCTGTGGGCTTTATGGACCACAGCATGTACATCTTTACGTCTCATATTACTGTATTCTGATATGATATCTACATTTCTCCATATTCCTTATAAAAATAAGTATTATACAGCCTACTTCTTTTAAGCCAGTAATGAGGATTACTCGGCTTCAGGCCTCTTGAAGAGAGCCCTGCCTTTGTCTCTCTCCTTGCCCAGCCCTGGGTGTGACAGGAGATGCCAGCATGTTACTTCTTACTGAGAATGGGGGTGGCAATTACAGAGACCTTGGAATGAATCATTCCAGACATCAGCTTCTTCATCTACTTGGGGAGTAATACCTACCCCAAAGGACTATTTTTGTGAAGACCAAGCATTAGAGTAACCAGTGCCTGGAACTCTGCAGATGCAAAATAAATATGAGGTTCTGTTCCTGCTTAAAATCAGTTTCCACTGCTTACTGGCTCAGGCACCCAAGAAACCAAAGGTCTGGAGTTTCAAGCCCCCACCCCATTTTTTATTCTTTTCCAAACTTATGTAGATGCATATCACAAAAATCAGCTCTGACTCTTTTTATTTAGTATTCTTTGTAGTTTGTTCTTTGTTACACTTTCCACTTTTGGCCCCTTTTCTGAAAACTCTGTATCTGTTTCTTTTTCAAATTTATTTTAATTTTTAAATTTTTTAGGTTGTTTTTCATTTTTTAATTTAAATTCATCTAATTAACAAACAATGTATAATTAGTTTCAGAGGTAGAGTTCAGTGATTTATCAGTCTTACATAACACCCCTTGCTCATTACATCATGTGCCCTCCTTAATGCCCATAACCCAGTTACCCCATCCCCCCACCTCCCCTTCCATATATGTTTAAGTGAAAAGTTTCCTTATTCATAACTTAAAATGTACAGGTGTTTAAGTAAAAGTATATGGTTGTATATCTATAGAAAAGCGACTCTAAGCAAGGCCAGTGATTGTGAAATGGAAAGTAAAAAATGTATCAGAATGAGAAAGAAATCAATATACTAAATCAATAAACCAATAGTATCAGTATTATTATAATAGAGGATTAAGCTTTGCTCTGAACATCCCAAGAACAAAGGCAAAAAGGCAAACGCATATATATATATATATAATTTTTTAAAAGATTTTATTTATTTATTCATAGAGACACACACACACACAGAGAGAGGCAGAGACACAGGCAGAGGGAGAAGCAGGCTCCACGCTCGATGTGGGACTCGATTCCAGGTCTCCAGGATCATGCCCTGGGCTGCAGGCAGCGCTAAACCGCTGCACCACCGGGGCTGCCATATATATATATATATATATATATATATATATATATATATATATATAATTGCTACAGCTCACAAGAGGCAGTGCTTCTTCTAGTGGATAGTCTTTCTAATAAATTCTCAAATAGATTTGTCACATGGGATGGGCAAGGATACTTATTTATCACTGTCCGGTCCACAGGAATTACTCAATAAACATGTTGAACAAATGAATATGAAACTTTATATTGCTGGCATTGAACACCATGGAAAAACAGCAAAGCTATAATCTCTTCCTAATATTTATGAGAGAGCTGAACCAAGTGCTGTGCTAAAAGCTTTATATATATATAAGCTCATTTATTCTGCACAAACACCTAGTAGGTTTTTATTAACATCCTATTTTACATTCGAAGAAGCCGAGGCATGAAGACAGCAAGTCGTGTTTCTAGGGCCCACAGTGGGAAGTGGGAAGCCAGGGCTTGACACTCACTCCTTCTGCCACACTGTGCCACATCGTGGTGTGTGGCCCGTCCACTGTGGGCAGTCTAGCACCTTCAGGAAGTCCTCTGTGACTTCTCACACCATATAAATCCTGAGAAACACCTGGGATGCTCACCTAAACATAAATGTGGTTATTCTTACCACCTGCTGGTGGCAATATCAACTGGTGAAGTCTTTCTGAAGGTCAATTTGGCAACTCTTGTGTAAGATGCTTTAAACATGTCCATCCTCTTTGGTCCAGTATTAACTTCAAAGAATGTGGCATAAAGAAACTATCCCAAATGCATACAAAGATTATAGCTGCTGGATATATCTGAAATATCCAATGGTGGGGAAATCAATTTAAAAAAACAGTTTGATACAACTGAGATAAGATACTACACCTCCATTAAAAATTGTCTTTTAAAGACACTTAAATACATCGAAAAATGTTCATAGTGTGTTGTTACATAGGAGAAAATATAGTCTTAAGTGATAAGTATATTGTGGCTCTAATTTTGTAGAAGGCATACCTCTGGTGGAAGTTTAAACCAATACAAACCCTTTATTTTTTATTTAAAGATTTTATTTATTTGAGAGAGAGAGAGAGAGAGAGAATGTTAGCAAGGGGAGGGGCAGAAAGAGGAAGAGGGAGACAGACTTCTCACTGACCAGACTTCCCCCATTGTCATGGGGCTCAATCCCAGGCCCCTAGTGTGATGACCTGAGCTGAAGACAGATGCTTAACTGACTGAGCCACCTAGGTGCTCCCAATACAAGCACTTTAAATGCTAGAGTCAATAGACAGTATATATTAAAATTTAGAGGTGCCTGGGTGGCTCAGTAGGCTAAGCATCCAACTCTTAATTTTGCTCAGGTCGTGATCTCAGGGTTGTGAGATCAAGTCCCAAGTTGAGTTCCATGCTGTGCATGGAGCCTGCTTAAGATTTTCTCTCTCCCTCTGTGACTCCACACTTGCACTTTCACTCTCTTTAAAATAAGAACTAAATAACTAAATAACTAAAATAAAAGTTAAAGCCTATGACCTAGCAATTCCACTCCATGTTACCTGTCTGAGTCCCATGGACATAAAGAGACAAGTACAGTTTTATTTTTTAATAACACAAATTGGAAGTCACCTTAATATCTATCAAAGTGGAAGAGTTAAATACACTGTGATGTGTCCTAACTATGGAATAGTATTTGATAGTTAGAGAGAATGGAGTACTGGCATGGAAATATAAGAATATTTGCTGATAGATTATTAGGTACAAAAAGCAAGTTGCAGGAAGGAAAGTATAATTTATGTTCTTTTGAAATGCAATACAATATGTTGCTATGTCCGTATGAGTGTGCATTACTGAAAAGATTTACTCTGGAAGGGGACATATGGTAATGATTACTTATTCTGAGATGAGAAATGGAGGATGGGTAGGTTATAATGGAAAGTTGCTATTAGCTGTAGTGTTCAAATCATGTCCAAGCAGAATGCAATTATATGTGACCTGTGCAATTAAAAATAAACAAATTTCGAGTATTAAAGAAAAAAAGAAAAATATATGAAAATGTTGAGTGACTTTTTTGATGTTTTTCTTTAGTTATTATTGAATCTCACTAAATTAGGAATTGTTCTGGATCTAAACCTGAAAATTCTGTATTTTCTAACTCTGGCATATGATGAGTGTCTGATAGATAACTTGATTGAATTCTTTCTCTGTCTAAAGTAGCACCTCTCTAGGGCACCTGTGTGGCTCAATTGGATAAACCGTCTGCCTTTGGCTCAGGTCATGATCCTGGGGGAGTCTGCTTCTCCCTGGCCCTCTGCCTGCCCCGCCTCCACCCACGCACACACACTCACACACACAAACACACACACACTCTCTCAAATAATTACATAAAGTCTTTAAAAAAAATAAAGTAGAACCTCCCAGCACCATTAGTACCTTCTTCTTACAGGACTTCATTTCCTTGGTAACGTTTATCTTACCACTTGGCATACACGTTTGTGTCTATTTGGTCTCTGGCCACTGCAGTGTAAGCTCCTCGTGGCAGGGCCCCTGCCTGTTTGGTTTTCTACCATTTATTTACCGCAACAGGTGGCAAAGGGCCTTGTACATAGAAGCCACATGATAAATTAATAAATTGTTGTGGATGCACACATACGCCTAGGAAATAACGTGGAATGATCTATACCCACTAAAACACCAACAGCATTTATTTGCTTGTTTTCTGAATGGCAGGATGGTTGATTTTTACACATTTAAAATGCATTGATTTTCAAGGTTTTCTTTTTAAAATGTGGGAGCAGGGAGGCTCATCTGAGACAATTCCTACTTGTTTAGACTCTGTTCTGTGGTCTCAGTGAGGTTTGGGTTATTGATGATAGTATTCCTTTTCTTGTGAGTTGATGATCCTGTAAATTGGTATGTAATTTTTTTTTAGGTGGCCAGGGTGGCTTTAAGCATCACCTTAAAAATTAATTGTTATTTTGCCTGCACTGCATCCTGTGGCAGAATTGGGTATGTTGTAATTAAGATGCACCTGTCTGTTGATGCTTCATTGTAATATTGTTACATCGTGAAGCAAAGACAAAGGAGCACCACCTTGCCTTTGTACAGAAAGCTACTTCCTTGGACGCTATGTGGTGTGGTGTTGGTCTACATGTCTGTGTGACTGTGCTTCAGGAAGCGCCTGTTTTTTTCTGGACCATCACAGGACTGGAAAATTGCAGGGAGTGTTGTCACAGCCAAGCTCTAGGCACTGACTTCTTAGAAAAAATTCAGGGAACCAGTGGCAGGTCTGCAATTGTAGCGAGGGAGAAGGAAACCCTCTTCTTCCATCCTTCTGTGTTCTGCAGACAGGACTCTGGAAGTTGGACTGACAAAAGACAGATTAACAAAATTAAAGAACATTGATTTTTAATAATGTGAGCAACATGCATTAATACCAGAGAAACTCAACGATGAGCTGTAACTCAAAGGGATAGTTAGAACCATCAGCATGTGGCTCTTGTTTTTAGCACAGGTCATGATCTTGGAGTCCTAGGATGGAGTCTCTCGTGTTCAGCATGGAGTTGGCTTGAGATTCTCTCTCTCCCCCTTTGCCCCTCCCCCTGCTTCCTCACTCACGTTTTTTATTTCTCAAATAAATAAATAAATAAATAAATACAACTTTTTTTTTAAAGATGTTATTTATTTATTCATGAGAGACACAGAGAGAGGTAGAGACATAGGGAGAGGGAGAAGCAGGCTCTCAGCAGGGAGCCGAATGCAGGACTCAATCCCAGGACCCTGAAATCATGCCCTGAGCCAAAGGCAGATGCTCAGCCAATTTACAACATGGTAGATGCATTTACTCTGACTGCCTGGATGTACTGAGGAGCCACAATGCTTATGAGGTCATTTTTCTGTTAATTGTTACCTTCTACCTTCTAAATTTTCATAACCCAGAGCCTATGTGTCCTCTCTAGGACATGTCATAGGATCATATTGCTGCTGTGATTTAGAAATATAGTTGGGGATTTTCTGAAATTCTTGAGTTGAGTTTACATAGGTAGCTTTTAAGGGCAAGTGTCTGGCTCTCACCTCCAAAATTACTTTTCAAACTGGGAAGGTGACTTAAAACAGAAAAAATACTATAAAAAATTAATAACTTCTATAATTTGGATACCTATTCCACGGCAAGAACTGTGTGTGCCTATATTGGAAGGTGATATTGCCATTTCACAGAAGGCGAAACTGGAGGTTAAAAAGCATAGATGCTTTCTGCCTAGACATTTACTGGTTTATAGGGATCAAATCTATGGCTGCCCCACTAAATTGCTAAAAGCAGTTATTGTGATCGAGAGACTGCTGGCTTTATACACAGGCGAGTTAACAGAATCTGTGATGAAGATATCAAGTCTAAGACTAGGTTATGAGTAGATGCTGAAATTGAGCTGACATCTCTCAGATTGAACAATGGCCAGTTCTGAGTTGATAAAAATCTGACACTCATACAGCTTTATGGAAAAAAAGGCCACGTGGGCTCCCGGCTATATGATGGAGCTGGAAAGGAAGAGTGGGCCATGGTGAGAGCCATCCAGGAGTCATCCAGGAGAGGAGGCCAGAGAGTTGGTGGTGCCAGCTCTTTAAAAGTCCTAGAAGAGTGACAAAGACTTTTCCCTCTAGTTAAGTTTTTCATGATTCTGGGTGGGAGTAAGGGGAAAGGTATTAGATAATACTTTCTCACACCATTTGCTTGGGGTGGCTTAAGGTGAGGGACGATGCGCTGACCTCTAAACTGTGTACATCAACAGTCCATCTTTGGCTGCAACATGGAAGATTTGCGATTCCCTAATTATCTAGAAACTTTAGGTTTCTTACCATTTTTAGGACAAAGTCTAAATCTTTTGACAACAATGTTCAAAACCATCAATAGAACCACAGATTTAAGTGAACCTGTACAGTTTCCTGAGTGTGCGAGTGTGGGTGGAACCACACATGCACGTGCAAATCCTTGTGACAACACAAAAGCAGGCCATGCACAGTGCTCATCTGTGCCATTTCTACATAACCAATATGTCACTGGGTAGTTTTGTGCAGTATGAGTAGGTAGGCAAAATGGTATAATCTTTCTGAAAATAATGTACATCAATCTAAAAAAACAACAATAGGGAAGTAGTTAGATACACTATGGTATAACTCTAAGAAGGGTTTTCATGCAGGCATTAAAAAGTATGTCCTCAAAGAATGAAAGAGGAAAATATTTTCAATATAATGTTAAGTGGGAGAACCAGATATAAAACATATAATGTGTGTGATGTATATATATCAAATACCAAAGACTAAAAACAGCTATTTCAGATGGTATGTTTATGGGTTATATTTCTCATATTTTCTAAAATAAACACATTGTCTTTCTAATTAGCATAAAACAGTACTGTAATTATTATTTTGTGCCTGCTGCTTGCATCCCAGCATGGCTACCCTGAATGTTACAAAATGATCTCATTAGGGACCCATTTTCCTTGGAAGGTGGAGGAATGGGGAATTATAGATACTTATAATTTATAACATTTGCCCTCTTAGGGTTCTAACAGTTCCAAGTTGTTAGTATGCAGATGATCACATTCTGTGAACAAGAAACTGAAGATTGGCCTTGCAGTGCCCTGTGCCCACCTGAGTGCCAGCTCTCCACAGATGTGTGCTTAATTAATTTGCTGATGACTGAGATGGTGCTGTTAGAATTGAGACACCTGTGGAGGGGAACGCTCACCTCATGGGGGCATACCATTCGGGCCAGACTGCTGGTGACCCATGCATCCCTGGGGTGAGAATCAGATAAAAGGTACTCAGGACGCTATTTCTCCCTTGTTGTTATTTAGTGATTTTTTTGGAATAAGACATTTTCCTACTCTTTTCTAGGACGTTATATATGTGCATCTGAATTGGTGAGTCTAGGACACCAAGGAAATTAGATTTGGAGTCTTAAGTAGAAGCCCCATGGAGGCCTATGCTGTGGAGAGGCAGGTGGCAGTGCTGCTGAACTGGATGCTGACTTGTTGGGTCTCCCTTGGCCTTCTCTGGAAAGATTGGTTTAGCCTTTTGAGGTCTGGAGTTTGCAGAGCTGAGTTAGGTATTGTGCTCAGATGTAAAGCAACCAGATGTAAAGTTTCAGAGCTCCAGTAGTTCTAGATAAGCCTCTGTTCTAGGTTTCTATTGACGTAGGCAGTTCTGCTAGAAGGCTGTGAGGAATATGGTGCACCCAAGGGCCGCAGGGGAAGGGCTATTTACAAAAACAGACTCTCTTGGTATTTCACATCCTCCATGTGTAGGAAGCAAGAAGATAGAACTCTAATTTATTGTTACAGTACTTTTATTACTAAACTGACAGTAACAATGAAAACTTAGAACATTTTACAACTCTGACATTTCACGATTCACAAAACATTTTAGGTAAATGATCTTTTTTTAAACCTTTGGAACATCAAACCTAAATCCAAATAAAATACAAAAAGTGCTTTGTGAGCTATTAACCTGCAATGCAAACATAGCATGTTACTCTATTTTATCAGCGAGTGTGTGGCTGATGTTTTTGTATTTAATTCTAGTAAATTACAGGATTTCCAGAGCATTACCTGGTCACAACTCCTCATTTGCAAAGGGCTAACTGAGACCCACGAGTGACTCGTGTAAGGACACACGGCTAGTGATAAACAGAACCGGTCTTTGTTTGCCATGCCTCCTTCCTAAAATTAATCTTTGCAACTTCGTGAGAGTGGAAACTGCACCTGCTGTTCTTTTGCACCACCAGCCTGTGCAACTGTGCTGTATGTACTCTGCAGCATTATTCAAACCTGAGGTGGATGATGGTCCCTATCTCTTTAAAAAGAAAAAAAGAAAAAAAAAAAAAGGCTGCTGGCGGGGCGGGGTGGCTGCTGACTGCGGCAGAGGCATCCAGTCCCTGGACCCAGTGCGGCTGCGGTGGCAGTCACTAGCTGGAACCTGCTGATGGGACAAAAGGAAAACAAAGGGTCCGAGGTGGACGCTGACAGCTACCGGTAAGTATTTGGGGATGCAGCTAGACACCCAACGGGAAGGGAAGAGGAAGGAGCTTATGGAAATGAACGGGCCTGCAGTTTGATTGGTTCCCCAGTCCTCTGAGAGCCGGGCTGCAGCCAGGTCGGTCAGTCACTGCAGTGGTTTGCGGAGATCATTGCCCACTCTGCTCGGATACCCGCCTTCCATGGAAGATAGCGAATCTTCTTTCACGTGAGGGGCAGCTGTGAGTAATAGGTTCTTGTAAAAATGCACAGTTTGGGCTGGCAGCCTGTGGGTTTGTGGGTGAGGCACCAGCTGCCGTGTTACTAGAGAGATCCACTGTGGTCGAGATGCTCTGACCACCCGGCTTTGTCATTTTAATTTCCACCCTGGGTTGCAGTGTGGGTCACAATGGCTCTATTGCTGTAGCACCGCGTGTGGGATTAAGAGCCCTGTTGAATAACAACGTGGGATTCTCAAAGTGGCTTATCGTTTAATTTATAGTGATTGTCCTCATTTCAAACAGCACACCCTTAAATGATTCCGCAGATGATAGTTATTATACAATATTTGAAAATCCTGTTTTTTAGTTAAAAGTGTTTTGTTATTCAATTTTATTCGAATAAGTGATCATTACATTCTTAGAAAGAGTAGCTCCGTTTTAACAACAGGAATCTCTGTCTTGTTCTTTTTTTTCTTGAAACAAGGTTAATACTTCAGTAAAGACTGCTGGATGTGTTTCTAACATGACAATCGTTTTGGCTTTAATTTTATCCTTCTCTGTGTAATTAAGAGTGAATGCAGGTTAATTCCATGTGTTTCCCAAGCATGAGCTGCCCTAAAATTATATGGAAGGGGAGCTCTTTATTTCTCCACCAATGCAGATAAAATAGTTGACATTTAGTCCCATTATATTTGTCGCAAGAAAAGTGGATCTCCTATATTGTTTTTTTAAGCTATCCATTGATAACCAGGGACGTAGCAAATTAAAGTGTGATTATTATGTCCTGGTGGTTTTGCTTATGACTAACCAGCTTTCTTTCCCTAACCCTGACTCCAGGTCTTTCTTCATCCTTTCTTTACCTTCTCTGGCTTGTGGGCTGGCCAATTACCCCTTCTTTTTTTCTGGAGATGAGGCCCCTTCGATCTCTCTTGCAAACATACCAAGCTGGATGCTCCATATTTCCATCTTTTCCTTGTACCTTGCTCGGTTTGTAAGATCCTTTCTATAATTAAGATGATGTTTTCTGTCCTTCCCATGATAGGAAGAAAAGCCCAATCATAGCTTTTTGGGACTAAAGTTCACTTGCCTCCGAAGCATCTGGGGTATTGCTGCTTTATGCTGGATTTGTTCTCAGAAGCTTTAGGTTCTGATCTCACTCGTCTCTGCCACATCTTAACTCTGCAACCACTGAAAACTCGCTTGACTTCTCTGAGTCTCAGTTCCTTCCTAAGGTAGAGAAGTTGGCAGTTGTTTTCCACACAACTGTCATGGGGTGGGAATGAGGTATTGTAAATGAAGGCACCAGCACAGAACTTGGCACAATGTTGCTATTTAGCAGGAGTTTTGACTTTTCCCATTCAGTCCCCCACCTTCCTATCCTCCCACCCATGGGGAGGAAGACTGAAGTGGTGTCTCGTACCATTTCCCTAAAGGAAGGAATTGTGAAATGATCTTTTGACCGACTGCATCTCAATACTTACTAAGGATCTCTTATGTATAAAAATAACACTGGTGCTTCCATGTTGCCACAAGACTGTTCTATTGGAGAAGGGAAAGCCAACTGTCTCAGTACAGCTCCCATTAAATCCTTTATGATGGCAGAAGCCATTATGATATTGACTGTCCTGCTGTGAGGCCAAGTGAGGACCCCTAAATGTGATTGATGCAAAGGATGTCAAATTGGAAACCAGAACGATTCCCGTTGCTATTCTGATCTTGGACAACCTGGAGAGTAATTTGCTTTTTGTATTGCCAATCCTATTACTAATTTAATTTCTATTTTATGTGCTTTCTCCTTTCTCCTCGCCACCTTTTCTTTCCTTTCCTTTCCTTTCCCTAAATCCTACACTTAGCACATTGTGTCTGACTTGAACACCTAGGATGGAGCCACTGTGCTGATACCTAAAGAGGAACATAATGAAGTAGGAAGAAGCACTAGGTGGGAATCAAGGGGTGTGGTGCTAGCTCCTCCTTGGCTTCTCTTTGCGCTAACTGGAAAGTCATTTACCCTCATATCGAGACAGGAGATATAGAGTAGATACTCTTTGAGTTTCCTTCAAGTGCTGGGTACATAGTTAGTATAGCCTGTCTCAGGGGTACCCTTGGTTTATAACAATTATTTGGTCAACTAATGTGCTCTGGTGATGCCTGCATTGCCACATTATGTCTATTGTCATTCTCACCATAACCTCCCAGAATAGGCAATACCATTTTGCAGATCATAAAATATAAGGTTAAGAGAGAGGAGAGCCCCAACTATTTCTTATTTGTAAAAAGGGGAGGTTGACTAGATGATATCCATGTTCGCTTTTCTTGCTTTGTGAGTCCTCAGACTGCGAACCCTGAGCTCTAGTTTCCTTACCCTGATGTCTCCTCTCGTGGCATTTAGACTTTATGGTGACATGAAGCCCAAGCTACACCAGTTCTTGCTTTTGTAAGGGGGCATGTATGGTCTAGTTATAGTAACATTGCATCCAGACAAACATTTGATTTAAATATTCTGCTCTGGATTAGAAAATGAGAAAATAGGAGCTCTGCAGTCCACATATTCCTTTTCATGTGTCCTGAAACTATAGCATTTCTAAAAAGTCAAAGATATCTAAATAATATTATGGGTGATCACTTAAACTTCATAGATCTTATTTCATTTAAGTAGTAAGTACTAAGGAGGCATATGTATTTGGAATTTTTAGGTGTCTGGAATTTGTGCACTTATTTACGTAGTAGTACAGTTTTAGCCATTTTTCCTTGTTTTTAATGTGATGATAAATTTAATCACTAAAAAAGTCCTAATAGGATACCAGATAAATTATAGGCAATATTGCACAAAATAAACATATACTAAAAAAAATTGTTATTTAGTTGAAATTCAAACTTAACTAGGCATATTTTTATTTGCTAAATCTAGCAACTCGGTATAAACAGAACCTTGATAAATTAGATAATCATTTACTTTGAGCATAAAGATTAATTTGTTGGTTTTTAAGCTTAAAACATAAATTAAATCCAGTCTTTATCAGTTTTTCACAATATGCAAACATCTCCCTAGTTTTATGTATTAATGCTTTTATTAAATGATTAAGCTAAGTGACCATTCTAAGAAAATATTGATCCTGAAGACTGTATTGTGTCCAATGTACCTCATATTCCCTAGGGGCCTTGCTAAAGAATGAAAAAAAATCCAAGATTTTAAATATGTTTGTTTGGAGTTAGGAAAATTTGGTTTTGAAAAGTGACTGTACATCATACGAGTTCTGATGTTTCACCTCCTGGAACTTTAGTTCTCTCCTTCTTAAATGGGACTGCCTATAGGCTAATAAACCCTACCACCAATTTGATCCAAGATATGCTATAAAAATATGTGTTTTTTTATTACCTGGAAATTGACCAAAGTGACTAAAGTACTCAATCTTTATTGAATAGCTTCTGTATCCACGGCCCAGAGTCTGACTGAGTAGGAGATGAACAAGCCATTCTTGAGGAGCATTCAGCAAAGTAGAGGAGGAGGATTTGTATAACACAGAGGAGACTTGGAATACTGAGAGAGTAATTTATATTGTTTTCTTATTAAATCTGAAATATAATATCTTCTCTGTTGTACATTTTACATGGAAATCATTAATTACACCATACATACACATGCATATGCACACCCAACCAATTAAGTATCATTCATCTTTAACTTTATTTTTGGTGCTTTGCAAAGTGCTTTGGTGCTTTGCAAATTGATGTGCACCTTCAATTACAGGGATGTATATTAGTGGCCAAAGAAATGGCTGTAGTGACCATGACCTTTCCTATAGCAGATTGTGCCAATACCGTTCTGCCATTAGTGATATTTGTAATTCTTGCTATGTCTTAGTATCTTAATTTTGCCCTATTGATTTATAGGGTGAATAATCTGACTTCTACATTTTGCAAAGATGCCATTTTAAAGTCTTTGCTGACTCATGTTTTGTTCTGACATTAAGGAGGGCAAGACAGTTTTTTTCTGAGGGTAATTCCACTGGAGGCTTTCTGTGGGCCTGAAGTCTGTCTGTATTGGGCTCCCTGTTTTTGTAATGTTAGGGACTTTCAAGGGTAAATTTTTACTGCATCACAGAGGATTTAGCTCCCTATGAGAAAGCAATGTTCATTTTTAAATCCCATTTTCAGACAAATGTGTATGCCATTCTCAGGAGATTGCTATACGGGCAATTCTAGCTCTATTCTTTGCTGTAAATGGGTTGAAAGCCTGTTTCTAGGGAAACGAAAGCTATTAAGATAGGTAAAGCTGCAGAGAGTGGTGCCTGTGAATCCTGACAGTACTGAGAAGAGTGGAAAGGGGGAAGGACCATCCCTGACATCCTTGCTTCTTCCCGGCCTTGGACCCCTTCCTCCCCCTCTGTGAGAAGGGGTTTTTACTACCTATGCAGAAAGCATGCAGTTCTGCAATTTAATAGACATACAAACCAAAAAAGAAGTGACATCGTATTGAGGATAACATTTTGGGGGTAGCTCCTTATTATATTTTTATCTCATCTCTGCAGGAGAGAACTTTCTTCTCATTCACGTAGGTGGCAGTCAGGCATCTGTATTCTATTTCCTGGGAAGTTTCTCTTGTCCTCTTTCTTTCTGGTGAAGTCTACTTTCTTCCACCTTAGAGATCCTTTCGTCTTCCCGCACTCCTCCCTGCCTACCTGCCAAGGACAGCTTTTGGCTGAGGGGACCGTTACCTCCTATTTACACCAGGGTCATGATTTACTCCCTGAGTCTCTGGGCTGTTTCTGTTTCAAGTAGCGTAACTCAAAGAGAGTTTCAACTCAGTGAGTAAGTGGACCTGGCACGTTTCTTTCATCCTCCTTAAATGAGATCATACATGGTGCCAAATTCGCCTGCTGTAGGGAAAACCCAGGTTGCCAAAATAGGGTGTTTTTGCCAGGGAGGCGAAGAGGTCACTGAATGGCACACTGTGCCTATATGGGCAGCAGCTTCAGGTTTCCAAGCCAAATGAACGGATTCCACAGCTGGCAGGGTTGGATGTCCAAGCCCCATTCTCAAATGACAAGTTATAGAGCACCGATTGTTTGTGGCCCCAATGAGCGAGACAAGGACCTGAATCTGTGGTCAGAAAATATTCTGAATGCGTTTTATGTCACTTCATGTGTTAAAGAATATTGCATGAACACAAAGAGTGACATCCAATACTTGCAGAAACTAAGCACTGCAGTTTGCTAAGCACTTTTAGACATAGTGCAGGGTAGTCTTTATGATGAATCTACATTATCAGATGAAAGCATTATCAGATAAAGATTGCTATACAAGAGAAGCATTAGACATACAAATATAAAAATCCTATGTAATGCTAATCTTACAATCAGTAAGGAACAAAAAGCATTTCTGTAGTTTAAAATAATGAATGTGAAATAAAAGTATATATTTAATTACAAGCAGAGATGTGTTCATATATCTGCATATTTAAAATGTTAAATTATGGCACACCAAAAAATAGATGTTTGTTGAATTGAATAAAGGGGTGTGTATGTGTGTGTGTGCAGTCATGAACTGTGACTAAAAAAGACATATATATATTTCCTATATATTTTGATCTTGGATAAGTACAAAGTAATCATGAGAATAAAGAAAAGAATATATAATAAATGTTTTGTGAATGTTGATGTGCTCCATATATTTCAGTATCATTATGTGAGAAGCAGTCTAGTTTATTGGAGAAACCTCTTGAACTATAAGGTTCTAGAGCTTGTATTGGAGCTGTGTCACTTCCTTACAGTGACCTTGCAGTATCCTCATGGCCACAAGAGACACTGTGATGGTATGTGATGGTCTGTTCAACATTGCCACTGCAGAGCCTGGTTTTACAAAGATTAATATCTCTGTGAACTAACATTTCCATATTTATATGCTAACATTTACATTTGCTACAGACAGCCCTGGGGACTTTTGTCAACTTTGTACCCTTCTATTCTATATTCCCTTTTGGCTTGGGCGCATGCTTTAACTTTCTTGAGCTTCAATCTCTTAACCTGTAAAAAGGGGAAACTATCTGGTCTACCTCTTTTATCAAATAGTCTTGTGGATTGCATGACACCGTATATAGAATTGTAAAGGACTACAGAAATGTAAGGTACTGTCATTTAAATGACATACACAGAATTTCTAGTTGATTAAGAAGGGCTTACTGGTACCATATGGATCTTTGGAACTTTGAGGAATACTTTGGAATGCTTAGGGAGTAGGTTCTCAGAGAGTATTTCACAAGGTGGAGGACTATTATATGATAATAAATGAAAGATATTAAAAACTATTTTAAGCAAGGATGTCATTATATACTCTTCAATGTTTTATAAACCCATTTTCAATATTATCCCATGTATGAGACACAATTTATAGCACAAAGTGAATTTTTATTATCTTTAAATGGAAATACTGTGCATACAAAATAATATATATAAATTAGAACCCTTTATCTGACTTTTTTTTTTAGATCATTTCCTTTTTTATTTTCAAGAGTTCTTTATGTATTCTGGACACAAACTTTTGTCAATTATCTGTATGGCAAATATGTCTCCTGATTTTTATAGCTTGCCTTAGGTGACCAGAAGTATTGATTTTAATGTGGTTTGACTGTAATCATCTTTTGTCTTATGGTTAGTGCCTTCTATTTGTTCTTTAAAGAATTCTTTACTTTGAAGTCATAAAGATACTGTGTTATATTTCTTTCTAAAGACTTTAAGGTTTGGTTTTCTCATTTATGTGTGGCATTGATATTTGTGTACCATGGGAGGTACAGATATGTTTTGTTTTTATGTAGATAACCAACTGTCCCAGTAACATTTTCTGAATGGTCTGCTTTCCCAACTGAATTCTCTAAACACTTCTTCATGTATCAGGTTTCCGTGAATGCAGGGCTCTGTTGCTAAGCTTTTATTCTGATTGTTCCTGTGTGAATGCCCTACTAACTTAGTTATAATAGTTTTACATTAAGATTCAATATTTAGGGGTGCCTGGGTGCCTCAGTTGCTAGGCATCTGTCTTTGGCTTGGGTCCTCATCCCAGGGTCCTGGGATTGGGCCCGGAGTTGGGCTCTCTGCTCACCCAGGGAGTTTATTTCTCCCTCCCTCTCTGTCCTTTCCCCTGCTCATGCTCTCTCTTTCAAATAAATAGATAAAATCTTTTAAAAAAGTTTTATAAAGAAAGATTCAATGTCTAGAAAAGCAAGTCTTTCCCCTTACTCTTCTGAAGGAGTGTCTTTTTAAAAATATTCTTGTCCTTTTGTTCTTCCACAAAACTTGTCCAGCTTTATTTTAAAAACTTACTGGGACTTTGGTCAGAATTCCCTTGAATGAAAAGATCAATTTGAGGAGAGTTGACATTTCAATGATATGGAGCCTTTTTTGTCATCATGTGCATTATCTCTGTTTTTATAAGGGCCTCTTATATGTTTATATAGGAAAGACAATTCAAAGATTGTTTTTTATGATGGATGTATTATTGTCCATCTGTAGGAAGGTTATAGTGATTTATACCACAGGGTTCTATGTTGTGTAGCCATTTTACCAAACATGTCAGGTGATATAAAGCTAACTAATATTGTAGATTTCAGAATGTGTTTTTTAAAAGATATCAACAAATTGGAAATAGAGATGGAAACTCATTCAATGAGGTTAATAAGCATGAATGTGCAGTGTTCCACTGTTCCACTGAAATCAGTGCTTCTGTTTCTCTCTAATGCTCCCATGGAAGCAGAACATCATGAGCAGAGAAATTATGCTGAAGGCAAAGCCTGGAGGGTCTCTATTCAAGTATAACTAATCCTGGATTTCCTTTGGAATTTCATATTTTATTTTTTAAAGATTTTATTTATTTATTCATGAGAGAGAGAGAGAGAGAGAGAGAGAGAGAGGCAGAGACACAGGCAGGGGGAGAAGCAGGCTCCATGCAGGGAGCCCGACGTGGGACTCGATCCCAGGTATCCAGGATCATGCCCTGGGCTAAAGGCAGTGCTAAACCCCTAAGCCACCCGGGCTGGCCTATCATAAACATTTGTATAAAACCTGTGTCTGTTCTATGACACATTTATACTTTATGACTATACTTAGAATGACAATTAACAAAATCTTTTTTATTTAGAAAGACATAATTTGGATGAATTTGTATTCTCAGAAAATTGTTTATGAGTTAGATCATAGACTGAATCATAGAATTTTATAGGTGTTAATAACTTGGAACGCTTATTCCAACCCCTTGTTTCACAGATAAAGAAATTGACTCTTATCTTCCACTTTATTTCACATGACTTCTCTTAATCTGAACATTTCAAATTGAAGAGTCTAATTTTTGAAATTCATTGTCATAGGCTTTCATTTTCATGCTATATAATTTCTTAATTTAATTTCAATTCTTTATTTTTTTAAATTAAATTAAATTTTAATTCTTTAATTATAAATTTCAATCTAGAATTTCTCTAATCCTTTTTTTAAAATATTTATTTATTTATTCATGAGAGACATAGAGAGAAGCAAAGAGACACAGGCAGAGAGAGAAGCAGGCTCCATACAGGGAGCCCAATGTGGGATTCGATCCTGGGAGTCCCGGATCATGCCCTGGGCCAAAGGGAAGCGCTCAACCACTGAGCCACCCAGGCATCCCAAGAATTTCTCTAATTCTTGACCCAAGGCAATCAAGTTTCATTACATATGATTTTATGTGAAAGAATAATCAAGATTTTGGATTGGCTTGTTTTGATTAATCTCACTCCTGATGTCTGGTCACATTTTTATTATAACAAGTTACTGAGGAAGTGATTTCAGGAAATCACGCACTGATTACAGTGCATTTTGAGTTATTTTCCTGGGTTTTCATGAAGCCGAGAATCTATAGTGTTATGGGTCTAGCTTAGTTTACTATCTCTAAATTACATTTGTCTGCAATGAAATATCATTGGTAACAAAAGTAGAATAGGCATTCAGGAACTGGTTTTGCAGCTTCCAGTGTGTAAGTGCCTAGCTGAGTGAGCTTGAACACTGTTCCTCACTTTACTGCGCCCAAGTTTCTTCAACAGTCTAACTATTCTCTCTCGCTCTGTCCACTTCAAAGAATTGTTTAAGTGTGGTACTAAGAGAGTGTCTTGAAAATTATCAAGTGCTTATACGCATGAGAATGTATAAATGGGTAGAAAATTCAATCTCCTGTGTCCTTCTGGCTTATCACTGTTGTCAAAGTGTGTCACTTATTTTCCTAGTTTTTTTTTTTTTAAATATTAGACTGTGGGAGTCACTAGGGGTTGTTGAGAATATTACAAAAAGACTTTCTGATAGTTACATTTTCTTTTCTTTTCCTGATGTAGATGTTTCACTTTCAAACATGAGTTATATTATATGTAAAGTCATAGCTTTGGATTTAAAGGCATGGTTTCTGAAAAAGAGCACTCATCTAAAGTACGTATTTCACTTGAAAGAAGCCAGGGAAATGGAGAAATGAGAAGAAATGTGTAGGGAGTGAGAACAGGAAACTAAATTAAATAGATATGTTTTTTTATTTATAGAGTCCACCATGTCTAGTTACACGTGTGTGTTTGTTGGTTGTGAGGTAAGGGATAAATGCCGTGCGATTTGGCAGGGCTCTAGTGCAACCAGCAGTTTATAATTAGAAAGTCGCTGGAAATAAGAACCGTGGCTGTCTTCCACAAGGAATTACATTTTTAGTGCATTTACTCAGAGTACTTTTTCCCTACTCCCTCTAACCTTCCTTGGTTTTTCTTCCAGGATCCAAAAGTGATGTGGCAATGCAGGCATTACCAGAGCAAGCAGAAGGGCTCTTGCCGGTGAGTGTTTTATACCTGGCGAGATGAGGGTGAGAAACACGGAGCCCAAGAGCTTCTGCGACATTTTTCCTCACCACCTTCAGAAAGAAAAACAGGAGATTCCCAGATGAAAATTGCTACTTTCTGCTGTGGAGAAAAGCCAAACACAGTTACCTACTTGATACTAGTTTACCTTAAGAACTTCTGTGGGTTGCCAGATCAGAAGGCATAACAACCCAAAGAGGCAACCACTTTTGGACTGGAGAGTCTTACTTGAAGGAAGACAACAAGACGTAACAATGCTCCCGGGCATCAGATGATGGGTGGACACTGAGGGGAAGATGGGCTTCTCACCGGCCACGCAGAGCTGAGCTCGGAGTATACACTGAAAGGAAATACAAACGAAAGACTTAGAAAACAGAAAAATAGTTTCATGATTTTCACAGACTCATATTCCAGAAGTAATAATGGAGACCACGGATAATAGGTAAATGAGTTCATGTTTTAAGTGACAACAATTGGCATTGATATTTTAAGGCTTACTGGGTTTTCCCAAATGAAACATAGATAGGCAAAAACAGATGAGAGGGAGTCAACTATAGATATTTCAGCTGTAACGGGAATGATGGCTGTAGCAATTCAAGCCAAGGGTTGGAAATCATTCCTTACCTTTGTCCAGATGGTTTTTGGATTTTCTGTCTTGTGGTGTGGCTGTTGTAATGGATGGTTGATTAGATGCCCCATCCCCATTTTCTCTTTCCTCAAGTGTATATGCTAGTGCCTCCTACTGGCCATGGGATTATTTGGAAAATATGAAATAAAAAACTGAAGTACCTGAAATTTTATCAAATGACCTGGGAAAGGAAAGAGAGAGAGAGAGAGACAGAGAGAGAGAGAGAGAGAGAGATGGAGAGAGAGAGCAGTGAACTTTGGTAAGAATAAAGTTTACTCCTTTCCTCAAATTTAGTTGTTATTTTGTAAGAACCATACAAGCTTGAGGTTTGAAGCAAAAATATAATGTTTACAATTACCCCTTAAATTTCTATGTGTTTTTTTTTTCTTAAGCATATGACAAAACACTCTTTCATTGATTTTGAATGCTGTATTTGAATAGTATGCTCAATAAATAAAATTTTAGTGCCATAGAGACCAGGTAAGCCTTCACATCTTGTACCCTAATGATATCAACAGATGAAAAGACTTTTCAAATTTGCCTTTCAGATTTGGCTTGTTGAAAAAAACCCCAGTGTTTGCTTTTATTTTTCAGAAATTTCCAAAATAAAAATTTTTAAATGTTGTATTCACTAGACAGAGGAGGTAAGTGTAACTTTTTCAATAGAACTTGCCTCTTAGCAAATGAGGATTACTTTTGTGACTAGTTTGTACTTAAATATGCGAATGCACACAAGTGTTGAGATCACTTAATGGATTTAATTTTTATTGGCCAATTGGAATATTTGACTATTTTTTAGTATAATAAGACATCTAGAGCATCTAAGATAATATTACTGATGTTAAATTGTTTAAACATGAGAGAAACATACTTACGTGTCACCATACATGCTATCTCACAGTATTTTTGAAGATTTTTCTTACCTTTTAAAGTGCTTCTATATTATGTCTTCTCAGTTGTGAAAGTAGGTGTTTTTCAAACTAAAGGTAAATTCATTTTCATACTACTTGGCAATTGACTGATTTGTTAGACATAATGTCATTTTAAAATTTATTTTATTTTTTAAAAGATTTTTTATTTATTTTTTGAGAAACAGTGTGAGAGAGAGAGAGAGAGAGAGAGAAGGACAGAGGGAGAGAGAAGCAGACTCCCTACTGAGTGGGGAGCCTGACATGGGGCTCAATCTTGGGACTCTGAGATCATGACCTGAGCTGAAGGCAGACATTTAACTGACTGAACTACCCAGGCGCCCCTATAAATTTATTTTAAAGAGTGATGTTTATGTAGAATCACTGATGCTGTCACTAAAGTATAACTTTTCAACAATCAGGATTGATTTGAAGTATCTAACAGATGATGAAAGAATGACAGATTCTGGCTGATAAACTCTTAATTTAATTTAATTTATTTGAGAGAGAGAGAGAGAGAGAGAGAGAAACATAAGCAGGGAGGAGGGGCAGGGGCAGAGAGAGAAACAGACTCCCTGCTGAACAGGGAGCCTGACATGGGGCTGGATCCCAGGAACCTGAGATCATGATGTGAGTTGAAGGCAAATGCTTGAGTAAGCCATCTAGGAACCTCTGGCTGATAAATTCTATTTATAGCTTTAAAAAAGTATATTAGCATTGAGTGTGTCTTTGCAGATTCTGTAGTCTTTGGGTACTGTAGTATTTTCTCAGAACTGATATATTTATTTACTTAAAGCTTATTTACTTATTTATTTAAAGCCAAAATGTCAGTGACGGGATATAGCAACGTGTGTGACTACACCGAGTGGAATACGTGGGTTGAGGGCCAAAACATCAATCTTAAGGTCATTTTTCTAAGTACACGTTTTTATTAAGGCATTTAAAACCTATCTTATTAAGACCATAAATCTATAAAGCTTGATTGCCTGGCTTCTTTGATCCTGGGACAAGATAATTTTTATAGGTGAAAAAGATTCAGCTGGGGCTTCTTGAGCTCTGGGGCATAGTATCTTGAGTTCTAAGGGGTATGTGTATGTGGTGGGGGCTCATGCAGTCATGGCATCAACCGTTCAGGCCCTTCCTAGGGTATTGCCTTTATGTAGATGTTTTGGGAAAAGAAGTTAGATTGTCTATCTAATAGGCAGTATCAAGCATTACACTAAAATAAAGGCAGATGTATTATTGGATATGCCATCTGGATATTTATTTATTTATTTTTAAAGATTTTATTTATTTATTCATGAGACACAGAGAGAGAGAGAGAGAGAGAGAGAGAGGCAGAGACACAGGCAGAGGGAGAAGCAGGCTCTACGCAGGGAGCCCCACGTGGGACTCAATCCTGGGTCTCCAGGATCACGCCCTAGGCTGAAGGCGGCGCTAAACCACTAAACCACTGAACCACCCGGGCTGCCCTCCATCTGGATATTTAAACTAAAAGTTGAGACTTAATCTCAATTGTTGAAGGATGCTTTGGGATTGGTTCTCTCTCCATGGCCATCAGGAAGACTCTGGAGCTTCAGTATGTGCCAGTGTAAGAGCAGAATCCAGGATGTGAAAGGGTGGACCAGATTTGGAGAAATTGTCCTCCACAATGCCTAGGAAACAGTTCTAGTTACAGTGTGCTAAGGAGCTTCGCTTATTTGGTATTGATTCAGGCTGGTGGTGATGTCTGAGATCCTTTCTTATGGGTCTTGTTTGATAGATAAGAAAGCTGAAATTATGTGACTTGCTCAAACTCATAGGGTTAGTTAAAGAAAATTTTTTTCTGACACTTGTTAAAATGGTTAGGAAGACTTCATTTAGGACTATTGAAGGGGTGTCGAGAGCATTGCAACAGGGGAGAGAGATCGTGCTCAAATCCGAATACAGCAAAGACGACTAAGGATTTATAGCCAATGAGCAGAGTGTGGGGACCAGGGGATGTAATATTAATAGAAGGAGATACCCAGTATAGGGGGATTCTTGCTAAAACATCTTGATAGAATTCTTGCTGAAGGCTGGCCAGGGTGATTGGGTATCAGGGGTAGGGATTATGGAATTTGGTTAAATATTGAGGGTAATTGGATGTTAAGAGTAGAGAGATTTTTGCTAAACTGATTTATCAGGATTCTTGCTAAAGCTGGGTTAGGCAAGTCAAAGACAGAGCTTAAGGGCAAGGCATCATTGGAAAGAAGGCTCAGAGGTGTCTCCTAAAGTTTGGTCATGGAGAGAATCCAGGTTCAAGCAGGTTCAAGACCTGGTCCTTCCTCTCCCATCTTCCTCCAGAATCTACCCAATGTGTCTGGCTCCACCCACCTGGGGATTACAGGGCAGCCCTTTCAGTTAGGATCCTCCAAATAAATCTCTGTTCTTTTTTTTTTTAATTTTTATTTATTTATGATAGTCACACACACAGAGAGAGAGAGAGAGATGCAGAGACACAGGCAGAGGGAGAAGCAGGTTCCACGCACCGAGAGCCCGACGTGGGATTCGATCCCGGGTCTCCAGGATCGTGCCCTGGGCCAAAGGCAGGCGCCAAACCACTGCGCCACCCAGGGATCCCAAATAAATCTCTGTTCTTAAAATTATTCATTCAGCTAACATGTATGGAGCATTTATTATGTGCCTGGGGATACATCAGGGAATTCAACTGATACAGATACTGACTTTTGTGACTCTTACATTCTATCAGGGAAAGACAGAAAATAAGTAGTACATAATTAAGTTACATGGTATCTTGTATGATGGAACTAAAGGAATGGTAGGCCAAAGAAAGGAGGTGGGAGTCTGATGGGGTATAGGAACATGTGTCTCAATTTTAAATAGGAAGGTCAGGACAGTACTCATGAAAAAGATTAAATTTGAGCAAACACTTGAAAGAGAGGAAGGAATAATAATAATTATAAAGGAGAAAAATGTTCCAGACAGAGGAATTCATGCAAAGTACCTAGGTAGGAGCTGCCTGGCATGTTACAAGAATAGGGAGGTGGTGGGCATGCTGGAGGGAAGTGAATGAAGGCCAGTTGACGATGTGGTTGAAGAGGTACCTGGGCATCAGGTCATCGTGAAGGAACTGGGAATCCATTGCAGGGTTTTAAGGAGTGACATTCTCTGACATGTGTTTAAAGCAGCCCACTAGCTGCTATGAAGAGGGCCAGGTGTAGAAGTGAGGAGACCCATTATGAATTGTTGTGACAATCTAGATGAAAGATGATGATGATTCTGGGCAGGATGGAAGGGTGTTGGACGTACCTCTTCTCTGATGGCTCTGTGGTGGTTCACACATGTGTTTGTCAGTATCTTCACCAAGGTTGTGAGAACATCATTAGCATCTGACTGTGTGGGAATGTTGAATATACTTAAGATGAATATCAACAACCTGATTATGATGACTGTTATGCCATTTTTCAAAAAATGATCAATTCCCTAATTCCTCACCTGACACTAACTACCAAAAGTTAGCATAGACCCTTGAGGTTAAGGGCTCAGTCCTGCAAGTCTGCCCCACTTGAGGGTCCAGCTACAAATGGGATCTCCAGGTTACCCAAGTACAGATTCAGGGATTCCCATGGTGCCTTTCCTCGGGTTCAGTAATTCACTACAACGACTCTGAACTCAGACTGTTTTACTCATGATTATGGTTTATTGTAAAGGATATGACTCAGTAACCCCCAAGTGGAAGAGATGTATCAGGCAAGATTTGGGGGTAAGGAGTATGCAGTTTCTGGAGCCCTCCTATCACCTTCATGTGTTCACCAGTTGGGGGGCTCCCTTAGCCTTGTTGTTTCAGAGTTTTTATTGGAGTTTGATTCTGTAGGCATGACAGATTGAACTCAGGCTCTAGCCCCTCTCCCTTCTCTGGAGGTCAGGGGGATGCAGCTAAAAGTACCAGTCCTCTAATCACATCACTAATTCCTCTATCTCTAACCACTGATCCTGAAACTACCTAGGAGCCCTGCCCTGAGTCACCTCATCAGTATACTAAAGACCCTACTATCCTCAGGAAATTCAAAAGCTCTGTGCCCCTGGGGCACCTGGGTGGCTCAGTTGGTTGTCTGCTTTCAGCTCAAGTCATGATCTCAGGATCCTGGGATTGAGTCTGCTGTCAGGCTCCCTGCTCAGCAGGAGTCTACTTCTCCCTCTGCCCCTCCCTGCTGCTTGTGCTCTCTCTCTCGCTCACTCTCTGTCTCTCAAATAAATTAAAATAAAATAAAAAATAAAAGCCCCCTGTGGCAAGCCCAAGAAGATATATTATATTTAATTACACACATTTATATATATATATATATATATATATATATATATAATTTTTTTTTTTTTTACGAGAGCATACTAGGAGTAAGAAAGATTCAGATGGGAGGAAAGCAGAGTCCAGGCTTCAGGATAGCAGGCAAAGAAGCTGAGTCTAAGTATGTGAAACTAAGCCCAGACAGGGAAGAGCAAGTAGGCAGTAATGGGCCAGGAAAACAAGCCAGACCTTGTACTTCTCATGAGGGGCAGGAGTGGATTTAGGCTCGAAGCCATGGGTCTAATGGCAGTGACCCAGAACCAGAGCCAGGGTGATAGGGGTCCAAAGAAAGAACAAGTGGATTAGTAATTATTCCACACTCCTTAGTTTCTGTAGTTCATGAGTCTAAATAAAGTCACTTAATATTTACATCCATATCTCCATGGCTTCAAGCCTTCACCCGTTTGACAAGACTTTAACCCCCATGCTCCACTAGTCTGCTTAAATTCTTCCCCAGCTGTTTCTGGGTATCCTCAAGGTGATGATGTCTTATATGGGCTCAGGAATAAATTTGCTCATGTTCTTTCCTCTTGAGCCTCTCAGTCAAGGAGACTTGTCAAGGCCTCTGAAAGCGGTTGTTTCTGTAAGTCCCCCATACCCAGTGGACACCCTGAGCCCAAAACCATTCTGAAACCTGGGGATAGGGCAGTAAAGGGAGATGAATGGCTTCTCCTCAAGCCTGTGCCAAATTTGTTTTCTAGGAGGGAAGCAGCACTGCATGGACTAAGTCTTGTCCCATGTTTCATAAACATTGTGCCTCAGTTTCTGTCCTCATAGGCTCAAAACCAGTCCCTTATATACCAGGCAGAAAGGGGAGAATGAGTCCTGTCCTGCCCCCTCTACATCTCCTCCCTCTCTCTTCTCCTTAGATACCTCTGCATCCAAACAAAACAAACTCAGAACAAATATCCTTCCACCTCCTTTCAGAGAAAACAAATTGTGTAATGGAAAGAGTATCAACGTTTGAGCCAGATATACTTGGTTTGAAACTTGGCTTTGCTATTTACTAGTTATGTGGTCTTGAATATGTTCCTTTTTCTTAATAGAGGGATCATAATGCCTACAATAATGTTAGGTTAGAGATCATGAAGTTAAAACATAGTAACTGACCCAGAATGCCCAGGAAAAAATATCACTTGTTACAGTTACTTCTGTTAAGCAGCAAAAATTCAACTGAATAATTTAAAAAATCAAATTGACTTTGTTGAACGATTCATGAATCAGGCAGCCTCCCATCTAGCAAATAGAAAAGAAGTCCATCAGGCTGCAGGAAAGGAAAAAATTTTAAAGGTAGAGAGGGAGTGGATAAAGGAAATTATTAGCGAAGAACCAACCCATTGTTTGAGGCAAGGTCACCCTCCTAAGGGGAACAGAAGGGGTCTATCAATATATTTCCTAGTGCTGGCCAGGAAATTCCGTGTTGACTGGTTAAAGGTTACATTCTGGTAGAGGGTGAAACTGTACTTGGGTTAGGTATTAAGTCTTGGTTTGCCAATGTGATGCCCTTAACATAAGTGACTCCATTTTGGGCCTGGTGTTTTCATTTCAATACTCCATTATCCAGAAACTAGCACAAAGCCTAGCCATGTGCGATGGCTTCCACCAGCAAGTGTTACAGGGGTAGTGCTGCCTACTGCCATCCCAGCTAACGAGCAGTTGTAAACTGGTCTGTCTTACACTTCTTGGCTGGTTGCAGGGATTTTCCTTTCTACCATCCTTTCTATCATCCCCTCAACGTCTCCAAGTGTGTCAAGATCTGCTCAGGAAGGGCCTTATCCAGTGTCTGGTCAACCAATAGGAAACACAAGATGCAAAGGCAGGGGCTGGGGATAATCTTGGTGAACACCGTATAGTATATTTAGGGAAGGAATCATCAAAAGGCAGCAAGATGATTTGGGACAGTTGGTGATCCTCACCGAGTATTAATGAAAAGGCCAACTTGGTTTCCCTGTAGTTTCCTACCATGTACTCTGTAGCAATTCCTATTTTCCTGGTTCCTGGGGGAGGGAAAACAGCCTGCATGTGTGATTTTAAGCCCTTCTGTGTAATATACACAGGCTAGAGTTTGGTCTGCAACAGGTGACTCACCATTGCTGTCAGTTTCAGAGCAGTAAGAAATCCATCTTCAATCACCAGGGGAAGGGATTTGGTGAGGGAAGGAGAAAAAGACATACTGATGAATGCTTTGCTGTATTTGCCCATCAGGCACGCTGCTGTTTCTCAAAATAGTTAAGTCTGATTCAGTTTCTCCTTCATGGGTAGAACAGGCAATCATGCTGTGGTGAGCGGGCTATAGATGGGGTCCCCACAGTCAATTTAGGATAAGCCAAAGGTATATGGAAAATGAAAAAGAATCAGTTGCCAAGGAAGTTGGCAACTGAGGCAGTTACCTCCCAAGACCTGAGGGACTAAGGTAGAAACAGTTGCCTAAATCTTTAAGGACAAAGCATAACTTGGGGCAACACCTCTTGAGAAGGGCAGTGACCTTTTGTTGAAAGACACAGACCATGGTGAGGCTATGTGATGAGTGTGGGGGAATGAATTCTTTGACATCACTCTCATCTCTCTCACTTCCCCCTCTGTTGAGGCTGGTGTTGGTCAACTGAACCTGCTGCAAAAGCCTCCTGAGGCCCTCCTGATGCAGTCCAGACAGGTCGGTTGAGGTGAGCAAGGTGGAGAGTGGACCTGAGGGGCAGAGTGATATTTAGTATATGTGGAAAGAATCCTGGGCTTTCACCCTCTTTACCCATGATTGGCAGAAATCCTACGCCAGGTCTTCATACCCCTTTGCCCCCCTTAAAAATATCATGAAAAATTTTAGACATACATAGAAGAAACTGTTACGTCATTGTACCTATATACTCGTTATGCAGATTAAGTACTAATTGAAATTATGCCCAATTTGTTCATACCTTTCTCTTTGTTTCAACATGGTAAAGCAAATCCTACCCACTCTATTTTGTGCTGGGGGGTGCAGCTGTGCGGTGGCATTCTGAAGGACCCCGAAGGCTTTTCCACTCTCAACAGATGTGTGTTGAAGGAAGGAGTTCTGCAATCACCTAAAGCTATTGGAAAGGAGAAGGGGAAGCAGTAACAGCCATAGAAATATATTTGTTATTTAACATTTATAGGTACTGGAATCATTACCCATTAAACACTACTTAGGATGGTCCTCTTCACTGAAAAATCAACTGATAGGTTTTTCTTGAGAAAAATATAAAGTTAATTTATTATCCAGTATAAAACATTAGGGTTTTATTTTTTTATTTAAATACAATTTGCCAACATATAGTACATCATTAGTTTCAGATGTAGTTTTCAATGATTCATTAGTTGCCTATAATACCCAATGCTCATCCCATCACGAGACTCCTTAATGCCTGTCACCCAGTTACCCCATCCTCTCACCCTCCTCCCCTTCTGCAACCCTTTGTTTGTTTCCCAGGTAGAAGTCTCTCATGGTTTGTCTTCCTCTCTAATTTTCCCCCACTCAGTCCCCCTTCCCTTATGGTCCCTTTCACTATTTCTTATTATTCCACATGTGAGTGAAACCTTATGATGATTATCCTTCTCCAATTGACTTATTTCACTCAGCATAATAACCTCCAGTTCCATCCACATCGAAGTAAATGGTACGTATTCATCCTTTCTGATGGCTGAGTAATATTCTATTGTGTGTATGTATGTGTGTGTTTGTGCATGTATGTGTATCACATCTTTTTTTATCCATTCATCTGTTAAAGGACATCTCAGCTGCTTCCACAGGTTTTAAATGATATCATTTACTGACCCTCCAAGAGGAAAAAAATTCCAAGTAGAAATGATAACTTAGAGTCAAATTGACATGATATATTTTTTAAAATTCAGCAGTAGGAAAAATGTTTTATATATGAATCCTTAATATAAATTATTCTAACTTCTAACTTGTTATGATTGAAAGCCACAGCCATAAGAAAAATAGTGCAGAATCAAAACACTAATTCTTTTCAGAGCTAAACACAGTTTGAAGCCTACAGCATCTCCTAGACCAAGTAAATAGGTTCTGTATAAAATCTTTCATAGAATGTATAGAAAAAAAAATCCCTTGAAAAATCTTTGAAAATAAAAAAACAGAAAAGCTTTATAAAAGTGGTTGTATATTATTGTGACCTCTAGCATAGGTAGGTACAGCCAAATAATTTGATGTTTTGACATAAATTAACCTGGTCTCTCCTCCCCAAAAGAATAAAAAAACAAGAGAAAGGAACTGCCCCTTCTCATGTTGCAAGAAAATCCTGGCTAAATGCAGAGTCCAAGGAACAGACTTCAGACACTGTAATTTATTCTTTCTTTTAATCTGTATAGTGAAGAATGGTAGCAAACATGTTCTTTAAAGAGAATGATGCACTACAGAGCCCTTGTACATATTTACTGTCTTTTTTCCTTTTTTAATTAGGGAAGTCTTAGCTCAAAACTTCAGTTGAGTTACAGAAAGAGAGGACAAGTTTACAAGGACGACATGTGCTTTGCAGACATTGTGTTAAGTGCAGTGGCAACTGATTGTTTCTCTCTGCCCACTGATCAGTCACTGAAAAAGGCAAACATGTCTACATTTTGCTACTTAATGGTACCTTATCATCATATTCTTTGGGTCCATAGGTCCAGTCCCAGTAAGAGCTTATTTTCTATTCTGGAACAGGTAATTATCAGTTTGTGTTTTGGAAGTAAGGACCATGGATATTACCAATTTACTTAAATTTATTTAGTGAAGACTGTTCTCAGGGTTAAGTTAACGATCTTTAGCCAATGTCTTTCATTGGTAAAATGGATTCTCCATGAATCAAGTTGTTTTCTGAATCTCCTCCATCCAGTCAGTTGACTGTCGAAGCCACACCTAGTTGGTAGCCCTTCATTTGTACCTTGAGGTCTTTAAAATGGAATAACTAATGTTTTTTAAGTTAATATCTTTCTTATGGGTAGTCATATATTACAAAATGTTAGCTTTAAAATTCATTATTCTCACAATTAAAAGGAATCTTTAAGCTGAAGGAATTTTAAGTTTAAGGAACAAATTAAGTTGCAAGTACATAGTGAGGAAGAGCATACTTAAGCTGCCTATCAGGGGTCCTCTGCTCCAAAGAGTCTCCCCAGCAGCTCTATCAGCACATCTCAAACCAGCATCCTACACAAATGAATGGTACTTTCACAGATAAGTGAAAAGTTGGATATTGCCCATATATTAAGACAAAAAAAGAAATGTATAGAGACTCCTGGCTGGTTTAATTGGGAGAACATGTGACCCTCAGTCTTGGGGTCATGAGTTTGACCACCACATAGGATATAGAGATAACTTAAAAAAATGTACAAGGTGAGCAGAGGAACCAGCTGATGTGTAGGAGTCTTTTAGCTCCCGAAGGAAGGCCTTAGAACAGTAAGTGATCAGCAAATGCTAACAACATTGACCATAAAAATTCTTTAGGTTCTGCACAAATGCCAATCACTTCTTCATCCTCTGATCTTTTACAGGCTGAATCCCAATTTCCCTTTGGCTCTGTTGCTTTTTTTTTTTTTTTAACCATTGCTTTTCCAAAAATTAGGTGTTGTGAAGTTCACCTCTTCTCAAGCTGTGAAAAATTTTGGAGTTTGTGATGAAAGATTAGACCAGCTCACAGTTCTATCTAATGACAGTTTACTAATATCTGTCCACTAAGGCAATTATTTTTTTTTTTTTTATTTATTTATGATAGTCACAGAGAGAGAGAGAGAGAGAGGCAGAGACACAGGCAGAGGGAGAAGCAGGCTCCATACACAGGGAGCCCGACATGGGATTCGATCCCGGGTCTCCAGGATCGCGCCCTGGGCCAAAGGCAGGCGCTAAACCGCTGCGCCACCCAGGGATCCCCACTAAGGCAATTATTAAAGAAAAGAAAAAAATGATAAGGACTCACTTTTCTTCTAATTCTTACTTTGTATGGAGGATGCAAAGTGCTTCTTAAGGAATGGCCAACAGAAGCCAAGTATGTGAAGATCACAGCATTCCCATTTTCAGCACTGAATGTTGTGGGACATAGAATGACATATGAGAGATTGTAAGCAAGAGAGGTTTCAGTAGTCATGAATAAAGAAAATTCATGCCTTCTTCGAACATTCATAAGTGAAAGTTAAGTGTTGAAGTTGTTCAAGGAGATAGAGGTTTCTTCTCATTGGCCTAGCTGGAGGCAGCCTTCTACTCTTCCAGCTGGTGCTGATTGATTAGTAGGATCTCAGTAGTGTCATTTATCAGGTTCTTCTCATCTCTGAGGTGTTTTATAGATTGATCACCTGAAATTTGAAGGAGTGTTTCCAACTTCCCATTCATGCACTTCAGAACTTAAATATAAGATCAGTGCTTCCTGGATATGTGATGCAAGTCTGAGGTTCTAGCTTTTCACCAACCCTTCAGAGAAAGAGATCTTATAAGTATCCTGCTTACCCATCTCAGTCCTTGTTCACTCCATAAGCACTGATGAGGTTGTGTGCTAGGCCCTGGGGGTGTGGAAGAGGGATATTGAGACCTGTTTCCTATTCTTAAAAGGTTCCCAGTCTCCAGAGGGAGATGCAGCCATGTAAATACCTGGTTTATGTAGTGTGGGAAGACCTGAGATAGATGGACATGCAAAGCATTATGAAAGAATAAGAAAGGTCACATAGGCTTATTTGTCATGGACCCATTCCCATTTCTCCTGAAACCATATTGGGTAGAGAAGGAAGGTTTCTCAACTGAAGTGGCATTTGAGCTGGGCCACCAAGGATGGGTAATGAGTTTAACATGTAGGGAGGAGGTAGATGCTTCAGGAGGCAACAAAATGTGCAAGAAATGTGCAAAAAAAAAAAAGTGCAAAAACATGGGCCTACCTGCAGTACTTTGGGGGAATATTCAGGAAGGAGGGGAGGAGATAAGGGTTGGGAAAGTGAGCCTGTCTATAAAGCATTTGAACTTTATCACATGGGTAACTTGAGGTACTGAATATTGTTATGATGGGCAGAGGCTTAGTCCCCCCTGCATTTGAGAATAACTCAGTGGCAATATGAAGGATTGACTGAAGCAGAAAGGATTGGTGCAGTGAGAATAGGTAGGGCCCTGATCTCATGGTCTGAGCAAGAGAGAGTAAAGCCTGAACCACTATGAGCATGCAGAAGGAATGGATTCAAGAGATAGTCAGCATGGTGGAGCACTTAGACATGGTGGCTGATTGGAGGTGTAGGTAGAGGGTTTGCAGAGAAAAACCAGTATTTCCTTTTGGGAATATTTATCTTACATTCACAATATCTGCAGATTATTTAATCAAAAAATGGAAAATATGTAGAAAACAGGAAAGTGACCAAAGGCTTAAATGACAAACACACATAAAATTTTAATTACCAATGAAATTAAAAGTATGTTTTCTGAATTATATTCAATTGCCCTAAGTACTTCTCTAATTGATAAGTTTTAAATGTCAGTTGCTTAGCTATTACACTTATACTATTTATAAGTCAGTTATTTATAAAGAGGATAGAAATAGTAAGCAATCATATGATTTGTTTTAGGTGAATTTAGATTTAGATTTGGGTGAATTCTGAAAAAAGTATACATTTGAATATTAGTTATGCTTTCCTTATTTAAAAATTTTGGAGATCCCTGGGTGGCGCAGCGGTTTAGCGCCTGCCTTTGGGCCAGGGCGCGATCCTGGAGACCCAGGATCGAATCCCACGTCGGGCTCCCAGTGCATGGAGCCTGCTTCTCCCTCTGCCTGTGTCTCTGCCTCTCTCTCTCTATCTGTGTGTGACTATCATAAATAAAAAAAAATTAAAAAAAAATTTTGGGGATCCCTGGGTGGCGCAGCGGTTTGGCGCCTGCCTTTGGCCCAGGGCGCGATCCTGGAGACCGCGGATCGAATCCCACGTCAGGCTCCCGGTGCATGGAGCCTGCTTCTCCCTCTGCCGGTGTCTCTGCCTCTCTCTCTCTCTCTCTCTCTGTGACTATCATAAATAAATAAAAAAAATTTAAAAATTTTGTCCTTGGTACTTAAGAAATATTAATTTTCATAAGCAGAGAGCTAATAGAAATCTTTTTCAATTTATAACTCCTTATCCAATGAAATCCTATGAAGAGAAAATTTGAAATGGTTTGAGAAATGAACAAAATGTAGGATTTTAGCAGATTAAGCTTCTATTTAATTGTAGTACTCATTTAAAGTCTAGTTGTTTTGTTTTTTAATGGATCCATTCTCAATTTTCCTTAAGCAACTCCCCTGACCTATTTCTAACTAGCATTTTCTTTGTGTCCCCTCCAGTAGAGGTTGCCTGCCAACTACTATAATTGTTCCCCAAGATAGCATGTGTATGCAGCCATTTAGAAGCCCTTCTGTGTGAAGAAGACTGTGGTATGCTCCTCTTTTACTAAAGCAAATAAAAAAAATACAGTGTTATTTTTCACAAATCCACACATATGTAATTTTGTGGATGTGGTTTACATGATTCATATTTCCAAGTTATTATGGCGTTGGCTCTGCACAGAGATAAAATAATGTTCACTCTTTGAACTGTTCACTTCAAGTCCAGATATTTAGAAATGGGATACATAAGAAGATGTTTTTTATTTTTCAAAATCATTAGTGAATCTAAGCAAGAAATATTCAAAACAAAGTATGACCAAATAAGTAAGATTTCCATTTCTATTCTAACTGAATAGAAGTGGTTGATTGTAAAATCTCCCCCTTTTTGACTGAATACTTATATCTCTATTCCATAATTCATGCTTGTATATTTATCACATACATTTAGAAGTGTTCTGCAGTGTGTGTGTGAGAGAGCTTGCATGCGCCTACATCTGACCAGCCTATAAAATTGCTATGTTTGAAATACAAGACTGTGATCTAGCCCTTAGAAGAGAACCTAGCAGGTGCCTGGATGGCTCAATTGGTTAAGCCTATGACTTTTGATTTCAACTCAGGTCATGATCTCAGGGTTGTGGGATTGAGCCCTGAGTTGGGCTCTGCACTCATTGAAGAGTCTGCTTGAAATTCTTACTCTCTCTCTGCCCCTTCCCACCTGCTCTCTCACTTTTTCTTTTTTCTCTCTGTCTAAAATAGTAAATAAATAAGTCTTTAAAAAAGAAAAAGAGAGAGAAAACCTAGGACACCGTTCACTCTCATCCCTGAAGCATGCTGACCATGCATGGTTTTTAGGATCTCAAGCAAAATGTTTACTCCCTACTCAGTGCTGGAGAGTAGCACAGAATAAGGGGAATTGAGCAGAGATCTAAGTTCCAGTGTTGACACTTGGCATTTCTGAGGAAACCTCAGATAGATTATTTATGTTTCCTGGGTCCCGGGTCCTGACTTTTAAGTGTGAGTGAGAATGTCTTCATAGGTTCATTGGAGAACTAATTGTTATAGTGGTTGTAAAGGATTCGACATGTAGTTGGTGGTCAGTGTATAAAAATGAGAATTGTTCTAGTTGTTGTGAGATATTTTGTTGGAGTGAGCCCCAAATTTGTCTCTCTCTGGAGCCACAGAAGTATTTATACATGAAAACCATTCCCGTATTTGTATAGTATAAGAGGAGTCATTTTTTTCCCTCCAGGATAAACATCTCTAGTTCCGTCAATAACAACCTCATATGGGGATGTGGGCAGTGATTAAAGACTCAGGTTTTGAGTTTGCTGAGAGTGGGGTTAGATCTTGACCCTGTGTGTAATCCTGGGCAGTTTTGGCCTTTCTGAATCTTACATCATCCATAGGAATAAAAATGCCTCATAGGGTTTTCAGGAAGATTAAATACAAAGCATTTGGTGCCTCATAAATTATTAATGGCAGGAATTATTATTAGGCATTGTTTTGAGTTTCTTGCCATCTCCATTGCTGCTTAAAAGAAGTGATTGTCTTTGTGATATGATTTCAGAGGGAGTCAGAGGACTAAACTTCCCAAAACATGAACCCAAGCCCCACACAGAAGCAGAAATGAAAATCTCCTGTTAAAATACAAATATACTTGGGAGAAAGGTATTGGCTGTGGAGAATACCCTTTCATTGCCTTCCTGTGTGAAGAAGCATGCAACGATCAAAGGACCATACCATAGCCACTAAGAATAGTTAACCTGGTCTGCACTGTCCTTCCTAAGGAAGGTCCAAAGAGATAGAAAGACAAATTCTCTCTCTAAACATACACAAACACACGAAGATGAAAGAGAAGGGAATGCCAGGGCCACTTTGGAGGGAGACTCTGTTCACACACAGGAAGGGTGAAGAGGAACTAATGTGTGCCCTAGTTGGGCAGGAGAACCACCACCAAGGCCTTAGATAGATCTGCCTGAAAGCTGAGCAATGCAGTATGCTTGGGGGTAAAGGTAATGGGGGAAGAAAAGAAAAAGCAGCTTTCATTCCACATATAAAATCAACTAGGAGTGCAGTCTCTTTCCTGATTGGCTCTTGAAGCCATGGTGTGGGTCCAGGAAAACTGTTAATGGAAGACATGCCTTGGCATTCATAGCGACTAATGGCTTAGGTAGGTTTTCTTTATTTTAGCACTTCTCCTTTTATACGAAAATTATGTTGATTATGTTTGCATGTTGTTCCATTCTCCAGGTTTCTTAC
Organism: Nyctereutes procyonoides; assembly: GCF_905146905.1. Taxonomy (NCBI): domain Eukaryota; kingdom Metazoa; phylum Chordata; class Mammalia; order Carnivora; family Canidae; genus Nyctereutes; species Nyctereutes procyonoides. The sequence goes on along the minus strand of NW_026575033.1, from coordinate 4,836,663 downwards.
AGGCAGTAGCGTTGTTACTATCACTAGCATCTTTGATTTGGTAGAGTGACTGCACAAAGAACATGCACAGTTATTGTTTACCAACCTCCCAGAGCTGGGGAAGCGGTGGAGTAAAGGGTAGGGGACATCAGGGTGAGGTGACTGAGATAAAAGGGTTCAAGAGTACCCAAGACACCTGATTCTTGTTTGTTTGTTTCTTTCCTGGCATTGATTTTTGACTGTTCAGATGCCCATATAAGAGAGAAGGGTGAAGGAAGAGCTGGGAGGGGGTAAGAAAAAAAAGAATATGGAGGATGCCATCTTGCAATTCCTGCCTGGTTGCTGTTCCCACAAGAGGTGATGCTCCCCCAGGGCAGGAATTGTGTTCCTTTATCACTGTACCAGTGCCCAGCACACAGTGGTGCTACACATTTTTTATATGAAAAATGAGCATCTCCTTGGTCAGTGACTGCCCCATTTCACCTGACAATAACCTGACAGTCCGTCCAGTTATACAGGTGAAAATGTGAGCTCTGGAATAGAGACAATTTCCCCAGCTGGCAGGTGTGAGAATTGGGGGGATCCACACCCTCAATTCACTATCACATGAGGGGCAGAGGATGGAGAAGTGCAGAAGGCGAAAATAAAGGAAAATAAAGGACAGATAGAAGGAAGATGAACTGATGGGAAGAATAACAGTAGCCAGGAGAAGCAGAAAATAGGTAGAAATATACTATGGTATTGGTATGTTCCTACTATTTCCTTTTTTATGTTCAGTGTTATTTCTACTTATTCAGTGTTATGATGAGATAGGTTTATATCTGAGTTTCCTACTATTGTGTCTACACCTGAGACTCTACTCAAACTTTCTATTTGTTAGCAAGCAGCAGATTTATTTTGATGTACACACTATTCCAGCCAGCTCGTTATCTCCATGTTTCTATAAAATATTCCAAGAGAGGAGGTTTAATCGAAGGTCACCATAAATGGAAGAGCAATTCAGAATTCAGAGGAATTCATATGTGGTTTAGCCTTCCTTGAAATGGCTAATACAGCTCATGATGTCTCACCTTTATAATATCCAGAGGGCTGAGTCATTTTTTTCCTTTGTAATGCGAAGTCCCATTGGATTAGTCAATTGATATATGTAAGCATGGCTACATTTAAAGCCCCCACTGGTTAATTTTGCTTTGGCAAAGCTGTTTTTGAATAATCTAGGATTTTTGGCAACCAAATTAGTGCTTATTAAAATTAACAATAGATTCAAAAGTGTCATGTAAAGTCCGTGCAAGTCTATTTTCTCATAATTTTTACAGCACTTTAGGGAATTCATAGTACTCTCGTTGGAAGCAGAAAAGTCAGGAATGTTAATTCAGAAACATGACATCATTTCCCAAAGCACGTTCAGTGTAACTAAAAATAAAAAAGTTAAGCAATTGTGTCTATATTAGCACAAAGAGAAGGGAAGTTTTGTGATTTGTCTGACTTACTGGTTATTAAATGTGGCCTGTTGGATAAATTTTGCCATGAGCCACCTGCATTTCTGGTTGAAGACCTTGTTTTCCTTTTTTTTTTTAAATAAACCTTTAAGATTTATTTATTTATTTATTTATTTATTTATTTATTTATTTATTTATGATAGACATAGAGAGAGAGAGGCAGAGACACAGGAGGAGGGAGAAGCAGGCTCCATGCCAGGAGCCCGACGGGGGAACTCGATCCCCGGACTCCAGGATCCTGCCCTGGGCCAAAGGCAGGCACTAAACTGCTGAGCCACCCAGAGATCCCCTCATTTTCCTTTAAAGACGTTACTCTGCATAAGGCTTTGAAGGTGGAGCTCAGGTCCCCAGTGGGGTGCCCCACTGTCAGCAAGCTTGGGAAGGAGAGGTAGATGGGACGAGTGATCAAGGAGGTAGAAACCAGGCTCACAGCCATGGTGTCTTGGGAAGCATCAGGCTTCTTGAAGAAGGTTGAATCTGAAGGCAGAGTGGACACTGAGGGAGGAAGGAGACCACGTGCAAAGGCAACATGACTGGGATCCCGGGGTTAATTTGAGAAGAGTGGAGCATGGCATGCAAGGGGAGGTGGGAGGTGGGGAAAGTAAATGGAGGTCAGGGAGAGATCACGATGAAAAGTAGGATTTGGATGTTCTGATAAGGAGTTTGCATTTGTCTTATTTGTGTATGTATTTGGGACAAAGCCATTAGTTGTGACCATTCTGGAAAACGGCTGAGAACACCTTAAGAAGATAGTGAAATAGACCACTGGACTCACCAGAAAAGACAAGGTAGCCACATTAAAAGTTTTCGTGCCCAGAGGGAATCAACACATGGTGGTATGGTGACATATTCACATCAACTGCAATGTTATTATCATTTTTCTTTTTAAGATGTAATTCGCACACCATGCTGTTCACCATTTTAAAGGATCCAGTTCAATGGCTTTTAAGGATGTTCACCAGGATATGTCACTATTCCAGAATATTTTCGTCATCCCCCAAAGAAGCCCATTAGCAGTTACTCCTCACTGTCCCTTCTTCCTAGCCTCAGCAAACAGCAGTCTACTTTCTGTCTCCTTGGATTTACCTACTCTGGAGATTTCATACAGATGGAAGCCCATAATGTGTGGTCTTGAGCGCTTGGCTCATTTAACTTAGGATACTATTTCCAAGGCTTGGGTAGTTTTTAGCGCAAGATGGAGAGATGTGGTGCTGAGATGGGGTTTGTAGGGGGATGCAAACCAGGGGTGGAGGGGTCACACTGAGGCAGTTATGGTAAATGTTCTAGTACCAGGGAGCAAAGAGCGTGATTTAGTGATACGCCCACTGTAGGGGGGTGTCAACATGCTCAAGAGCTTTGGGATTTATGACCTTAGGCAGGACATGGCACAGGGGCAAGAGAATGACGTGTCTGGAGGTGGGAAGGGACTCTTGAGGCCTCCTCTGAGGGAGGATTTGGGGAGGGCACAGCAGTCATGATGCAATTCTAGTGATGTCTGGTACAACAAAACTGAAGTCTCTTGTGCAGAGGTGTATTCTTAGGAACATCTCTCAATAAGACTCATCAGAATGTAGGTTCTTTTTTTTTAAGATTTTATTTATTTGAGAGAGAGAGTGTGTGCATGCATGAATGGGGGAGGGGCAGAGGGGGAGGGAGAAGCAGACCCCCCACTAAGCAGGGAGCCCATCATGGGGCTCAGTCCCAGGACCCCTGGATCATGACCTGAGCCAAATGCTTAACTGACTGAGCCACCCAGGCACCGCCAGAGTGTAGGTTCTTAATCTTAAACGCCAGACACAGGTTTTTCTGAATATTTCAGCTGTGGGTTCTCACCAAGATTTAAGAATCTTCATTAAGGAAGTACAATGTGACTGTGACCTTGTTCTCCCAATCTCCCGGTGGTTGCTTGTCCTGGGAAGGAGGCCAAAGTGGCAGGATCTGTCCTGCTAAGTGACCTGCTGGTGGGGTCAATTGGCACCTGCAGACTGAGTATAGGACACCAGGTCACAGGCTCCACGGAGCAAAACGGAGAGCCACCTGCCAGGGGGCTGATGCCAGGGGACAACCAACATCTAGAGGGCATAGTCAGAGCCACAGCACAGCTGTGGCTGCAGTGAGCCTGGCAGTGCTGGAGCCCTGGGGTTAGAGGCTGGAAACCAAGATTGGAACAAGGTGGGAGGGATATGGACCTTGGGTATCAGCATGGAGTCCAGGATGCCAGCAGAGTGAGCATGCATCCATTCATGCATTCAACAGTATTTCTTGAGTACCTGTGGCATGCCAGACCCCATCCCATGCTGGGAAGAGAGCAGTGAACTCAACAGACAGTGGCTTTGCTCTCATGGAGTAGAGCTAGATATTGTACAAATAAGTAACCAAGTATGTGTCAGATGGTCATAGGTTCTATTAGAGAGGGATTAGGTAATTTAAAGGGGGGGCACATTGGGAATGTTGCTGTTTTACAGGGTGGTTGGGAAGGCCTCCTGAGAAAGATGACATTTGACATGTATGCAGACATAATGGAGGTGAGGGAGTAAAAAAATGCCATCTGGATTAAGATCATGCCAAATGGGGAACAGCAAGTGCAAAGACCCTGAGCCAGGGGAATGTGTTTTGATGTTCAGGACTGAAGGGTGCCAAGTGTAGCTGTGGTAGAATGAGCTAGAGGGAGGTGAGGCAGGGACCAGGGAGCCAATGACTGAGGAGGATATAAGCCCTGGGACACAGGGCATTTGACCACTGAAGCCTTATATGCTAAGGACCCTGACTTTTCCTCTGAGTGACATGGGAAGCCATTGGTACAGGAATTTGCATCTTTGGCTCATCATTTTTTTCTTGATTTTGCCCCTGTTTTCTGTAGCCACCCTTGCCTTCCCCAAGACCCTGACAGTCACCTGCACTCCTCTTTCATGTTTCTATTACAGTGGGTCACCACTTCATTTCACATGCAATCAGGTACTGCTCTCAAAATCGTCAAAACAGAATTGTATGTGAGCAGTTGTTTCTAGAAGAGCCTACGAGAGGGAAGAGGAGATGGGAATGGTACTGGCCTGAGAAGTCGGGTCGTGGGAGGGCACGGGGAGGTAGAGAAGGAAGTGTCGGGATGCCGTAAGCATAAAGAGAAAGCCAGTGGGACACCAACAAGCCTGACGGAGGAGAAATACTTACCATGTTCTTTCAAGGTCTGAGAGACTCTGATGGAAGTGATGCAGGGGGCTTATCAAACATGGCAAGGTCAGTAACTCAGGAGTAAGGAAGAGAACAAGGCCAAAGGGAAGAAGGCTCTAGAGATAAGCATGGAGACGTGTGGCTTTTTCTCCTAGCTGAGATAAAAGTGTTACTAATGATACCATCTAGCATCCGGTTCTGCCTGGGTGTTGTGGGTCTGGGTGCTCCCTGCCACCTCTCTCCCCCCATTGCTGTGCATATCCTGCCATAATTGCACAGGGCCTTTTAGGATGTGCAGATGAGCGGGAATGGGGAAGTGTCCTCGTTTAATTTGTGCAGAATGTCTCCAGGCACAGACAGTTGAAAATCCCGCTTCCATTAGTAATAATAGTTTATTATAATTCAGATGCATAAAGATTCATAGTGTGTTAAAAGAACGGTGACAGTTGCCTTCTACGTGCCCAAACATACAAGCTCATGATAGTACACACTAACCTGGTGCACACACCAGTGGCTTGTAGAGATATAAACAAAAATGGAGGGTTTCCCCTTAAGGCAATAGTACTCATTGAATGAATTTTTTTAAAAAAATTATTTATTCATGGGAGGCACACAGAGAGAGAGAGGCAGAGACATAGGGAGAGGGAGAAGCAGGCTCCATGCAGGGAGCCCGACATGGGACTTGATCCTGGATCCTGGGATCACAACCTGAGCTGAAGGCAGGTGCCCAACCGCTGAGCCACCAAAGCCTCCCTTATTGAATGAATTTTAAACCAATATTAAACAAGATATTCATTGGTTGGAAGAATACCTCAATTAAATAGGTAGTTTAATTGACTTCATTTTCTTCAAATTTTTACTTAAATTCTAATTAGTTAACATATAGTGTAATATTGTTTTTGGGAGTAGAATCTAGTGATTCATCACTTAGAGATAACACCCAGTGCTCATCATAACAAGTGCCCTCCTTAATGCCCATCACTGTCTAGCCCATCCCCCACCCACCTCCCTTCCATCAACCTTGTTTATTCTCTCTTGTTAAGAGTGTCTTATGGTTTGCTTCCCTCTCCTTTTTTCCCCCTTCCCATATGTTCACCTGTTTTTTTCTGATTCCGCATATGAGTGAAATCATATGGTATTTGTCTTTCTCCACCTGACTCATTTCATTTGGCATAATATAGTCTAGCTCTAACCATGTCATTGCAAATGGCAAGATTTCATTCTTTTTGATGGCTAAGTGATATTGCATTGCATGTGTACACACCACATCTTCTTGATCCTTTCATCAGTCAATGGACATTTGGGTTTTTTCCATAGTTTGGCTATCTTTGATAATGCTGCTATAAACATTGGAGCTTCTTTGAATCTGTAATTTTGGATCCTTTGGATAAATACCTAGTAGTGCAGTTGCTGGATCACAGGGAACGTCTATTGTTAACATTTTGAGGAACCTCCATACTGTTCTCCAGAGTGGCTGCACTAGTCTGCATTCCCACCTGCAGAATGTGCAGAGAGATCCCCTTTCTCCACATCCTCACCAACTTTGACAGATGTGAGGTGGTATCTCATCATGGTTTTGATTTGTATTTCCCTGATGATGAGTGATGTTGAGCTTGTTTCCATGTGTCTGTTAGCTATCTGGAAGTTTAACTGGGAAAAATGTCTAATTATGTCTTCTCCCCATTTCTTAACTGGATTATTATTTTTTTTGGCGGGTATTGAGTTTGATAAGTTCTTGATAGATTTTGGATGCTAACCCTTTATCAAATACATCATTTGCAAATATTTTCTCCCACTCTGTAGGCTGTTTAGTTTTGTTGATAGCTTTCTTCACTGTGTAGAAGCTTTTTATCTTGATGAAGTCCCAATGGTTCATTGCTGCTTTTGTTTCCCTTTCCTCTGGCAATGGGTCTAGTAAAAAGTTGCTATGGCTCAGGTCAGAGAGGTTGCTGCCTGTGTTCTCTTCTAGGATTCTGATGGTTTCCTGTCTCACTTTTAGATCCGTTTTGAATTTAGGTATGGTATAAGAAAGTGGTCCAGTTTCATTTTTCTGCATGTGGCTGTTCAGTTATCCCAACACCATTTGTTGAAGAGACTATCTTATTTCCATTGGATATTCTTTGCTGTTTTGTTGAGGATGAGTTGACCATACAGCTGTGGGTCTGCTTTCTAGGTTTTCTATTCTTTTCCATTGATCTCTGTGTCTGTTCTTGATCATATGGTTCTTGTCTTCCCTTTTATTAATGTGGTTGAGATATTCCATTTAGAAATTTGTAGTGGATAGAATACATAGGATTCTGATGAGTACTTTTTAAATTTTAAATACTTTAAGCAGAATTATGGTAATAAGGTGAGGTGAGTTAAAGGGAATGAACTAGACTAGCAAATTTTGTTTTTTATGGAGAAGAAATCTTATCCTTACAGTTCACCTTTGGGTAAGGGATGTGTTTCCTCGATCGCCAGCATCGTCCTAGGGCTTCCTTCTGGGTGTTTTCTCACTTTGCGTATTTGGTTCCATTCTCAGATGACATTAAGATAAATAGCACCCCAGCCCATGTCATGCTCCATTCCTTGACCACCATGTTTCATCAGAGGACTTATTTCTGCTTTGCATATTATTTGTCTCTCTACTTGTTTTCTGCCTCCCCATTATGAAAATATGAGCCTCATAGGAGCTAGGTGTTGTTTTGTTTAACTGCTGTAATTCTGGTATACTATGGTATCTGAACTTTGGATTAATGAATGCATAATTATATATATATATATATCTCACATATATATATTTGTTGATTCACATGTTATTCATATTTTTCTTCTCTTGGGCTTTATGAGAACACAATTTGAATTATTCTGATGGCTAATGTGTATCTAAGGTAACAAAGTGCTAAAATTAAGTGCTTCTACCTTAATTTTAACAGTGATATTGTATACCAAATTGTTTGCAGACAGACCCTCTTTCATATACGTAATTACAAAGAGCCTCAGAGCATAAACTGTGAGGGAAACCCCTCCCCCCTTAGCCTGAGTACAGAGAGAAGTTCGGTAGAGGTTATTTGGAGAGAGATGTTGCCAAGTGGACAGGATTAGAGGGGTTTACCTCCTTTACACCAAGCCTGGTGAACCACATAGAGAACTTGGAACTGGGGTGGAGGCCAGTTCAGGCCTGGGGCACAAGCACTCTGAGGCAGCAGGAGGGAGGTGACTGTGTTGGCATTGGCGTGCACTGCCTAAGCTTGCTGGGCAAGGGACGTGAGAGAATTTTCCATAGAACACATCTGAACTAAGTGCAAGAGCATCAGGTTGGGCTTCTTCAATAGAGTTGCTTGAGGTGGGGCGAGAACAACAAGTGGGGAGTGACGTGGAATTCCTTAAGGTTGTAGAAAGGGTCATGAGTGATTGCTCAGTGTAGATATGCTTTTGCCTCATGGCTGAGGTCCTCAGGGACAGGACTTTCCAGAGACTTCCGCAGGAGAAGTGGTGAGCTGACTTCACCTGCCAGACCTACAGGGCTCAAAGCCACCCAGCCAAGGAACCACCCATCCTCCTGCCTTTCCTGCCTCCACAGCTTTGGCCTGTGTGGGGTCGAACTGCAACTCTGGGGGAACAGGGAGAGAACAGAGACTGTCCCCACCCACTCCTGGAAAGCAGGCAGCCTTTGACTATAGGACTTGGTGTAGTGTGGTGATGGGAACATCAAGGAGAAGCTGACTTTTGTTGAATGTTTTGCCTGGACTTTATTCCAGTTAGAGAATTGAAACTATACTTTGTAACTTAAAGTGACCTCAGGACTGTCATTATATAAAAAAGAGCAGAAAAATCATAGGATTTACCCAAATCCCATCCCAAGGCAAAGAAAGATTACTTGCATGAAATATTTCCCCTGAACTATCCTTTGGAAAAATTGTCTTGATATGTCACTAATCAGGCTTTAAAAAACTAACTAGTCAGGGTGCGTGGGTGGCTCAGTTGCTAAGTGTCTGCCATCAGTTTCATAATCCCAGGGTCCTGGGATCAAGCCCTGCATCGGGCTCCCTACTCAGTGGGGAGTCTACTTCTCTCTGCCTCTGTGATCTGTCTCATTCTCTCTCAAATAAATAAACGAAAATCTTTAGAAAAAAACTAACTTATTGCATTTTTTTCTTTCTTTTTTTTAAAGATTTTATTTATTTATTAATGAGAGACACACACACAGAGAAGGAGAGAGAGAGAGAGAGAGGCAGAGACACAGGCAGAGGGAGAAGCAGGGTCCATGCAGGGAGCCTGATATGGGGCTCCATCCTGGGTCTCTAGGATCAGGCCCTGGGCTGAAGGTGGCGCTAAACCACTAAACCATCAAACCACCCAGGCCCACCCCTGTTGCATTGTTTTCTAATATTTCTGTGGACGCTTTAAAAATAAATTTTCCATGTATATGAGAGCAATGTCATAGATAGTGTCCTAGGCTGATCAGACAGTCACTCAAAAATCCCTATCCTCTTGCTAAAACTTCTATTTTAGACGCTTGGTTTTCCCTGCCTTCCTTGTGGCTCAGGGTGGCCAATGATACAGAAATAAAAGTCTGCTGGGAAAATTCTTGTTTTTCTGATAAAGCAGGTGGAACTGTTTTCTCCCCTTCCCCCTTCCTCTTACACTGAATACAGAGATATTAGAGGTTTCTTAGCCATTTTCTGACAAGGGGAGAAAGTCCTAAAACATTACTGAAATCCAAGTCTTGACATTGTCAAAGAATGGCATTCCTCCTGACTTCCTGACCTGTGGGAAAAACAAACCTCTATCAGTTTAACTACTGCTAGTCAGGTAATCAGAGCCCAAAACCAAACCAAACCTTGTTGACTGATGTTAGGAGTGAAGTTGCTATTTATCTGTATGCAACTTTAACTCTCAAACATCTTAGCAACATTTATTAAAGATTACTCTGTACTAGGCCCTTGAGATACAAAGAGAAATGCAAAGGTGTTCCCTTTGCAATGAATAAAAATTAATAATAGTTAAAAATGTGAGATGTGTGATACCAATGATAAATATACAATGTACACATTAGATACAATTGGCCCAGAAGAGTCAGGGAAAGCTGGAAGAGGTGGTCATTCTTGGAAAAGGACTTAGGAATTTATTAGATGGAAAGTGATGGGAAGGGGACTGCAAGTAGGTGAGGACAATGCAGGCAGGGTACATGGGGGGAGCTAGGCAATGTGAGGTGATTGTATTCTCTGAATATTATAGTTTAATATTAATAGTGCATGGGCTCTGGAGTTGGACTACAGATCCTGGCTCTCTTCCTGGCTCTCCCACTTAGAGCTCTGGAGCTACAAGTAAAATGTTTAGTTTCATTTTCCGTATCTGAAAATTAAGATTTTATGTACTTCATGGGGTTGTTGGCAAGATCTGATGGGTCAAAGGATTTTAGTCAGTGCCTGGCACAGCGTAAGTATTCTGTAAGGGTTACATATTATTATAAGCTGGTCATGGAGACAGAGCATGGGGTGGCCTCAGAAGAACTGAGAAGGTTGACCAGGACTTGGTTGTGATGGGCCTTATAAATCATGCATAATAACTTGAACTTGATCCTATAATCATCAGGAAATTCTTGCAGGTTCTGGAGCATAGAGTCAACATGGGCTTCCTAGTTGTCAAATCCTACGGGCACTTTACCTATGTGAGACTTGGCACCCCTAATTCCTTTTTTGAAGGTTTTTACTTAATCTTACAGATACCATTTTTTAAAAATTTTGTTCCTGTTTTAAGTCTTGTCTTCTTCCAAATCATCCTCACTCCTGCCACCTAAGGAATCTTTATAGAGTGTAATTATGATCGCCTGACCTGATTAAAATCTGAAAGTGCCACCCACATAACTCTGAAATGTAGCATAAAGGATACTTCATGGCCATATTCCCACAAACTGCTCTAGGATCATATTTCCTGTACTTTTATATGTAAAATATAATCCTAATTTAATCTTACTCTCTGATTCTATCATATGGAGCTACTTGTAATTCCTCAGCTTTACCGCTATTTTTTTTTTTTTTTTTTACTCTATGATTTTGTAGGTGCTATTTCTTCTCCATGAGAGATTTTTTTTTCCTCTTTCTGTTTGGCTTATGATTTTTACTCATTTTTTAGGATTTTACTGTCCTAAAGCATGCCCATGATATCCTCATCTTCTTATTTTCAGGCGAAACAGCCTTGTGCTGACTCATTAAACAAAGGAATAATGACTTGTCATTCTTTTGTCTTTATATAACTGGCAAACATTCTCCAGAAGGACTAATTTATTGTTTCCCTCTGATCAGAGACATGCTATTAGGCACATTCCATTTCATAAAATCATGAAGTGTTGTTTCAGGGGAAATTAACTCTCAGCCTTGCACTACGCTTCCAAACTGCTGTCGATGTGGTGAGAATGAACTAGAATAAAGGAAGCCCAGTTACTATTTAAGACTTTTTCATTCGATTGGACTGGTGTTTTGGTTGTTACCCTGGGTAGGGTTTTCAATTACTAAGGTGAGTCATTTGAAGGACTGAATGAGACTGGAGAATTTTTATGATCTAGGAGTGATGGGGAGGCTAGGGCTCAGCTGGCTCTGTCATCCAGGGCAAGGGAAAGAAAGAAGCACCAGGGAAAATTAAAACATGGCTCCTGAGAAGAAATGACATTGTTTTCTGCTGTTGTCTTGCTGAGTCTGGCTTGTGCAATAAAATGATCTTATTTTGCTCATCTCTACAACTGAAATAGGCTCAAAGGGTGGTCCCATGACTTCTTGTTTTTTAGAGTCTGGACTCATTCATTCTAAAAGAAGAAACTAAGGTTTTGGCTTCTTGCTGTTCTGCATTTTATAACATGCTCCTACAGAAGAGGTTATGCTCAGCTACACGTTGATTAGAATACATCACTTTTGCAAATTTCTTTCTCATCTTAAACAGTGGTAAAATTTCATGAACAAAGATATTTATTGGTCCATGCACTTCCGAAAAATTAAAATACCCCCACAAGTATCAGTAGAGTTGAGTAGCCTAAGACATTTCTTCTCAGTGGAAAATTAGGCAGTTATTAGAAATACAATTTATTCAATGAGAAAAATGTTGAAAAAATGTCTATGTACTATAGTTGAAAAGATACTATGTACCTGTAGTATTATTATAATCTCATTAAAAAACCCTTAAATTAATGGCAATGGATAAAAATGTTGTTTGTATTGGGGTGTTAGAATTATGTATAATGTTTGAGCTCCTACCTACTTTTCTGTATTTTCCAGATGTTTAGTCTTTTTTCCTCCCTTTCTTTCAGCCCCCACTTCCTTTATTTAATTCTTCCCTTGCATGCTTCATTTTTTCCTTCCCTTAATCTTTCCTTCCTTTCCTCATAGTTATTAAGCACCTATTCTGTGTTAGAACTGTGTTCAGGCTCTGGGAAGCCATCAGCAAACAGCAAAGACATCAATTTCAACTTTGATTTTGCAGTAGGATGATGGGTTGGGAGGAGAGAAGTTGAGGAGGGGTAACCCAGGGAGGAGGGAATGATACCCAGTCCAGGTCAAAGATGATGAGTACAGGGGCTGCAATGATTGCTCCGTCCCCCTTTTTTCTTGAAAAACCTCATTCTGGATAACTTCATTTTCCTGTGTTTCATCCTGTCCTCTTTTCACATGTCAGTTCTTAGAAAGGAGTGCTATGGCCATCTCAGCTTTTCCTCTCTTATCTTGTCCTACCCCAACTTCCTCTCTCCACTTTTAAATAGTACTTATCCCTACTTGGCTGACATCATAGGATGAATTTATATATTGTCCATTTGTTTATTGTTGTCTTCCTTCCCTAGAATGTAAGCATGAGATGGGGACTTTGCTTTGTTGTCATTTAGAAATGTATCCTTCTAGGAAATAGGAGAGGTTTAGTAAATAGTATCTGAATGACTAAACAAATGATTTCCAAATCTATCTTTTTTTTGTTAAGATTTTATTTATTTATTCATAGAGACACACAGAGAGAGAATGAGAGGCAGAGACACAGGCAGAGGGAGAACCAGGCTCCATGCAGAGAGCCCAACGTGGGACTTGATCCAGGGTCTCCAGGATCACGCCCTGAGCTGAAGACGGTGCTAAACTGCTGCGCCACCGGGGCTGCCCCCAAATCTATCTGTAGCCTTGACATCTCTTTTGAATTCCAGATTTGCTTGCATTTCCCATGCAGAATAATACTTTATTTTTTAAGATTTTCTTTATTTATTCATGAGAGACACAGAGAAAGAGGGGCAGAGACAATCAGAGGGAGAAGCAGGCTGCTCGTGGGGAGCCTGATGCAAGACTGAATCCCAGGACCCCGGGATCACGATCTGAGCCACCTAGGTGCCCCTGCCTCACTACTTGTGAAATCCTCTCCATCAGGATCATTCCTTTCTCTTATGGCTTCACCTCTGCACCACATCATGTTTGCCTGGCCCCCTAGGAGAGAGCATAAGGAAAGCAGGTGGATTTGGAGGTTGTGGAAGGATTTAGGTGTGGAGGATCTCTCCTGGGGGAGTTGTGCTGTGCCATGTCAGAAGAGTGAGAGCTCATTCTTTCTACTTGCTGATATTCTAATGCATTTGCATGTATAGTCTTGTCCGATTGAAAAAGTAAATATTCGTCCATTAGGGTTTTCTGGCCTGATCTTATACTGAATTAGCTATTTTCTAATTGTGCCAAGTGGGGAAAGAGCTGCAATGATCTACAGACTTTCCCTTCTAAATACTGTTATAGGAGGGATGGAATAGATGTATAGGTACTCTATTACTACTGATATCAACTTCTAAGTAATATTTTTTATGGAGGGGGGAAGTAATAATTGAAAAAAACAGCAATTAATGTCACTTTTTTTTGGGCCAACGCTAAAATTAAGTCTATTCCAGGTATTTAAGCAAGAAACACAAGTTTACTTGTTCAGGACATAGCCTTTGAATTTTATTAATAGGTGTTGCCCCCCCTTTTCTTGCAATGCTTCTCATCTATACCTATGAGAAATCAGAGGAAAAGACATTTTCTGCAGCTTTATTCTGCAATGTGCACTTTTAAGTTACAAGGCAACGTTTGTTACTCTTGGGTGATGCCATCAACTTTAAGGCTCTGGTTTCTGATCTCAAAGAGCATGCAGGTGTGATGGGAAAACACTGAGGCGACCACCAACAAAAGCTAATGTTGCCCCAATAAGTTACATGCATCTTAACCTGTCACGGGATATGTCCCTGCGTGTTCTTGTGGTCTCATCTGTTACTTTCTTACTGGCTCTCCTTCCTCTGGCAAACTGAACCACTCACTGATCCTACTTCTGTCCCTTAAAAACGAACGGGAAACCGTGAAAGACACTTGTGTTCTGCAATCCCCACGTTCCCCCCGCTGTGCCTAAGAGGTCACCATAAATCCTATTTGGAGATGTTTCCAGAGATTGAAAGTCATCAGAGGCGAAGGAGACTCGTAGGCCCTAGGAATGTCTAGCTCTGCCTTTCACGGTCCTGCTGAAGTCCGCCGGGGAAAATACACGTCTTCTCTGTGTGTGTGTGTGTGTGTGTGTGTGTGTGTGTGTCTGTGTGTTCTGCACATACAATTAGGTGTTTCAGGTCCTCCTGGGCCCCGCGCGCTCGCAGACGGGCGCGCTAGCCTGCAGACGCGGGCGGGGGGGCGGGGCCTGCTAACGCGGGCGGGGGGCGGGGCCCGCGGGCGGGGCGGGGCCTGCTGACGCGGGGGCTGACGCGGGCGGGGCGGGGCCTGCTGACGCGGGCGGGGCGGGGCGGGGCGGGGCGGGGCGGGTAGACCGCGCGGCTAACGGTCCCGGCGGGCGCGTGCCCGCGGGCGGCGCCTCCAGGGGCTCCGCTGGCTGGGAGCGCGCCGCCGCTGCTCGCCCTCGCCCCGCCCCGCGGCCGCGGCTTCCTCTCGCCTTTGCAGCCCGGCCCGTGCCGCGGCTCGCGGGGCTGTGGCTGAGCCCGGCCGGGGCGGCGCCCGCCTGCGCCATGAGGATCCCGCGCTGCCGGCCCGCGCCGGGGCTCTGGGTGCGGCGGCGGCGGCCGTGAGCGGGCGCGGCGCTCGGCGAGGCCGCTGGCGATGGGGGACAGGTAACGCTGCCGGGGGCGGGCCGGGCCGGGCCCTGGGCCGCGAGGCGCCCTCCCCCCCGCCGCCGCCGCCGCCGCCGCCGCCGCCGCCGCCGCCGGCCCGGGGCGCTCGGCCGCACGTGGCGCCCACTGAAGGTTCCTTTGCCTCTCGCGCAGGTGGCTGCGGGTGACCGTCCTCCCCGGCTGCGTGGGCTGCAGGACCGTGGCGGCTCGGGCGTCCTGGACCGTGCGCGACCTCAAGGAGCGCATCCTGGCGGAGACGGGCTTCCCGGCGTCGGAGCAGCGGCTGTGGCTGGGCGGCAGGGAGGTAGGGCCGCCGGCCGCTCTCCCTCCTCGGACTGGGGCCGCCCCGGGGCTCGGGCTTGCAGCGCGGCCCCTCGCTCTCCGCAGGCTCCGGCCCCGGGGACTGAACCGGCTTCATTCGGTGCCGCGGGAGGCGGACGCTCCTGCAGTGCTCACCCTGGAGGTGATGCTCGGGAAATAGCAGGAGCCTCCTGGTTGGTTGTGATTCACCAGTCCAGCATGTGTGTCACCCTGCCCCCTGCCCGCCCTTTCGTCTGGATCTTCACTTCCTGAAATGAAGATACTTTTTCTGATGGGCGTTACAGCCAAGAGGGTTTTCGTTGTTGTCGTTTACTTGTCTTGAAGCGACTTAGCCATTGCTCTTTTTTTTTTCCCCCTGATTGTGTCGTACGTTTAGCTGGGATTAATTTCGACTTTAATGTCTTAGAGGTTTCCCCTTAGTTTTGAATCACAGACATGTAGGGTTGAAAGGATCTTCAGACTATATTATAGAAGCTATTATTATTTTTTTTAAAGATTTTTTATTTATTGATTGATGAGAGACACAGGGAGAGAGAAAGAGGCAGAGACACAGGCAGAGGGAGAAGCAGGCTCCATGCACCGGGAGCCCGATGTGGGACTCGATCCCGGGTCTCCAGGATCACACCCCCGGCTGAAGGTGGCGCTGAACCTCTGAGCCACCGGGGCTGCCCAGAAGCTATTATTTTGAGGAGTGCATTCCCATGAAAACGTCTGAGCTGCAAATGAATGAGATCAAAACCTCGGAAGATGGGAGTATTTCATATTGTCCTGTATATTTTTTAAGATGCCTGAAAAAAAAACAAATTTTCTCAAAGGAGGAGTTAAATGGAGGCATTTTACCGAAAATTAACATACTCTGCATTTTACTGAAAAGTAACTTGCTCTTTTATCTGAATAAATTTCTTCGCTTCTAATGTGCTGAAAGATCATTTCCAGTATTTAAAGGAGGTAAACATGTTAAGTATATATGGAACACTGAGCCATACAGAATGACATTTCAGGTGTTGGATTTATACCCAATACTAACTGATGAAGTACTTGATCCCTGTGACTTTTAATCCCTCAGTGTAATCTTGACCTTCTATGTACCTGGGTCCACACCATGGACTCTTGAGAACTTAGACACAGGTTTCTAGATAAACTGCTCTTCTGTTCCTCCACAGCTCAACCCTCCTTACCAGCTTCCCCAGGTGTTGGTGGCATGCAGACAGTGACTTGATTGAAGACTGTGGACAGAATTGAGGAGCAAAACTTGACATCCTTACCTCTTTTTCTGGGCCCCCCTCTGTCTCTTTGCCTTGCTGTGTCTACTCTTCTGGTTCTGTACCCCCTTTTTTGGTTACTCCTCTGGGTCTACTCTGCCATCCTGTCCCGTAACATGTGGCCATACTGTCAAGCTTCTTTGTGGCTGGGTCGTCATCAGAAGTGTTTTTGGAGATGTCTGTGCAAAGCACTGATAGTGGATGGTGAATGTGGCTGTGGTGCATCAGGTGTTTCAGACTGAGTGGGGGTGGGTGGGTCGAGGTCTGGTTAGGACACTTGTGCTATCTTGAGCTAGGGATGTTCTAGACTCTTGACTATAGAGGGGAAACCGAAAGGAGAAAATGCATGGGAGACTTTATAAAAGGTATGCTGGTTGCAGTTTGGTACCAGATGGATGTGCACATGTGTGCGTGTGTGCAGTGTAGTGGGGGTAGATGTAGAGTAAGACAAGAGGGTCTTGCCAATGTTGTTCACAAGCCTTGAGTCAGACCCAGAGATAATGGAATTCTAAATATGTCAGGGTGGGCAGGACACAGAAACTGTTGACGGCTCCTTGTCAACTCACTGGTTTTGGTTGGTATTGGACAGAGTAAGCAGAAGGCGCTTACTCAGCCCTACGTCTTTCTGGGTCACCTATGCTCCTCCTTCTCCTTGTCTCTCTTGCTTTCCCTGGCCTAGAAGTGGAATTTCTAAGTTCTTCACTGTACCTCTGGTCTCATGAAGAGACTGAGCTGTTAGTGATAGCTGTGCATTTTCCTGATCCAAATGTGGTCGAACCTCAAAGCAGGAGGTTTGAAGTATTACTTAACTTTCCTGTCTCTTAATTGATCAAAAATGTCCTTTCTGTCAACTCTGGAACCTTAGGACCTCCTTGTGTCCTTGACCCCTGAACAAGGGAAGAAGTGTCAGGGTGGGGGTGGAGGGGATCCAATTGTAATTAATATTGTATTGTTCGCTTAGTAAATTGGAAAGACTTATTGTTTCATAGTAAATGAAAATGAGCATCTCTGAGGTTTTTTTTTTTTTTAAGATTTATTTATTTATGATAGACATAGAGAGAGAGAGAGAGGCAGAGACACAGGAGGAGGGAGAAGTAGGCTCCATGCCGGGAGCCTGACATGGGACTCGATCCCGGGACTCCAGGATCGCGCCCTGGGCCAAAGGCAGGCGCCAAACCGCTGAGCCACCCAGGGATCCCCATCTCTGAGGTTTTTGAGGGAAATTAAGGCTGGCATGGACAGAGATCCAGATGTTCAAATATTTTAATAATCACTCTGTTTTATAAATGGGTAACTTTTAAGATTTCATTGCTTCTGGAGATGAATAGGACTGTGTTACTTTGCTTGGTTGGAGTGATTTAGGTTCTGGGAAGGAGAGAGGCCCTAACAAAATCCCTGAATCTTGGCAGACTCAGGAGGAGAAAGCTGATAGCACTGCTGAGGTCAGTTATCTGTGCTGCTTGATTTCTCTTTGGGAGAACCACTTCCCTATACATAGGCCGCTGATCACCGTCCACCAAAAGCATTCATAGACTCACATAGCCAGTTCTCCTTTTACTAACATGATTCTACTCTGTGTCTTCTTCCCTTTCAAGTCGTCTTTAAGACCTGCAGGCTACTTCCTGCATTAAAATTTCCTTCCATCCTGCCTTTCTTCATTCAGATGTACCTTAGCTATTTCTAAATTGGGCTAGTAATCCTTGGCTTATGCATGGCTATCTTTTAGTAATTAATCAGTTAACTAACAGAATGAACCAAGATGACATCCAACTGGACACTGGGAACACTTGATAGTTTATGTTTACCTCTGTGCTTCTTGTCCCCAGCCCATGTGCCTGTTTCTTTTCCTATAGCCCTTCGTGTTTATTATTCTGTTACCTGTTTTTGTAGTCTTTTTAATAGTTTTCCTAAGTGTGTGTATATATGTGTATACATAATATACACCTGCGTGCATATATATCCACATATGTGTATGTGTATGTCTATAACCTAAATATATAACCTGCATGTTATACTGTTTACTTTTAGTTATTTATGAACTTTATAAGAAGCTTGTTATTCCATATGTAGTAAACCCAGAATTAGCTTTTTTTTTTCACTGAATATTATGTTATGAATATTCACCCAAAGTTATGTGCAGTGTAGTTAGTCCATTTTTCATTACTGTTTGATACTCCACTCTACTAATATGTTCCAGAATTAGGGTTGCTGCTAAAAGTTTGGTGGTTAACAACACAAAGTAATTACTGTACTTTTCAGGGTTTTTTTCAGACTTGCTTTAAGATTCAATGGGAATATGCATATGAAAGTGCTTTATAAGCTGGAAGCTATAACAAAGTGCTCAGATTTGTATTTTAGAGATGGGGACTAGAATGAAGATGATACACAGAAAAAAGGAGACATAAAAATGCAAGAAATACTGGGAATCTGAGCATTGGAAATGGAGGAAGAGCAAGTCAAGTCTGAGAGAAATTGGGGATGGGCATGCTAGACCCTGGAGGGTAACTGGACATGTGGTTTGGAGAGAGAGAGAACTTCTCCCCACCTATTTCCTCTAAAGTGAAAAGGTAGAAGGTACCACTGTTAACTGAGATACAGAGTAAAAGATGAGAGATAAGGGTTTGGAAGGAAATGCAGTGAGGCCACTTTTGACAGGTTGAGCTTTAGCAACCTGGAGGGATGGATATCAATGTGGGGTAGGTGGCAGACCCTTGGAGATTCTGAATGTTTGATAGGGTGGATGATGTCATTCACACACACCCTGTTGAGGAGTGTAAGTTATGAAGGCAATTCCGCAGCTGAACTTTTGAGTAATGTTTTGCAGACCGTTGACCTGTAAGAGACCGTTCCGTAGTAGCATGTGAGTGACCACTGGGGAGACAGTTGATCTGGCTTTGGCTCTGCCTGGGACACTTTGGAAACGGAAAAGAATGATTTTGTTGATGTTGATGAGCCTGGTTCATCATAAAAATTTTAAGTTATTTTAAAGCAGATCTTTATTTGTAATTATTTAAGGAAAAGATCCTTTAGGTTTAAGTTAAAATCCTATAGGTTAAGAGAAATCCTTTAAGTTAAATAAGATGTTTGACTAAATTTCCGTCCTTTGAAATACTCGCTTCTGCAGAGCAACTTATTTCCTGATAAGTACAGTTAAGCATTATTTCTTAAGTGAAAAACAAAGTTGAGATAGTTTTGGATGTACTGTTTTAGGACCAATATTACTTTTCATACATGTTTTTTTCTTTTTTTCAGTTATCTGACTGGATCAAGATTGGAGATCTGACTTTGAAAAATCGTCATCTTTTTGTAAACCTTCAATCAGGAGGCTTGAAAGGGGGAGGTATTACGTTGACTTTACCAGGAGCACATGCCATTTTTAGTTGCATAAAGATTATGTTTTAAAAGTGAATGAAAATATATTCCACGGGAGGTGATGAGGGGGTATCAGAGCTGGAGTAAAAAGGGTGGATGGAACTAGTGAATTATAAGAATGCATGGGAGTATCACATCCTGTGGTGCAGAGTCCTACTGGGGCTTGGTCCTGGTGGCTGCTGTGCCAGAATGATGCAGATGAATTTGTAGTGATGATTTCATTATTTTAAGCACAGAGGTTTTTTTTTTTGTTTTTGTTTTTTTGTTTTTTAAATGATACGGAATTGGGTTTTTTTGTTTTGTTTTTTTTTTTGTTTTTTTTTTGTTTTTTTTCTGTGCATCTGAAAAGTTGACTTTTCTTTCCCCATCCTCTCTGTACTTTCCTGTCACCAGCTATCTGGAGGCAACTTGATCAGTCAGTTCTAAGAATCTCTGTTAGGAAATGCTTAAATGTATTTGACCTAGACAGCCACTGGGACAGTGACTATGGCGATCTCAGAACAATCAGAGAACACTGGTTGAATTTGAGAATATTAACAATGCCATAATAGACACCTCTCTCTGGCTCATTGTTTAGTGGCAAAGTACACAAAATATGTCATTTACTTCATTTGCTTTGGAAAATGGCAACAATCCCTGCCCTCCCCATGCTCTTTATTTTTGAATTCCTAATCTTTTGTGATTATATAGTCTATTTTTGAACTTTTTTAAAACTGGAATTTTATAGCTCAGTTGAAAAAATCTTGAGATTCAGTAAATTGAGTCTGCTGTGCTTTCTACTGAATCTGTTTAGTCAGGTAGATTTTTGTACCTGAGTGCTGCAGTATAAAATGTATGAAGTCATCACTTGTATAATTTTACTATGTCTTGGAACCAAATAACACGTTGGATTTTTTTTTTCTATGTAATTTTTTAAATGTGTCCTATATTTTAGGTCGATTTGGTCAGACAACTCCACCACTTGTTGACTTTCTCAAGGACATTTTAAGAAGATATCCAGAAGGAGGACAGATTCTTAAGGTAGGGCATGTGTTGTGTGCCTTTACATGTGTGAATTTACTTTGATAAAAATGAGACAGATTAAAATGAATTGGAAGTTCTAGAAGTGTTTAACTTTTAAAAAATTTTGTCTAGCTTTAAATAGCTGTATCTGTTTCCCTCTGTGCCTGCATGCATATGCTGGATAGGATGGGTTGAGAATGCAGCCATTGTAAACACGGGAGGTTTCAGAGGCAGAGGAACTCACTAAGGCGCTGTGTGCTGTGAGCAAGCGGACACAGTGTTGCTCTAGGAACACTTTGTAATTTTATGTAAGTGTATAGTGTAAAGTTATAAACATCATGTGAAACATCATGCAGAGCCTGTAAAAACCAACCAGTTGACCAAATGAACAAAATAATGCAAGACTCACATGCAGAAATCATGAACACATTTGCCCTCTGGTTTTAGAGGTTTGCTTTTTAGGAGAATTTATGTAATAGGGTAATGATTTTAGTTATATGTTTCTCTTTACAATATATATATTTTTTAGTTTGAATATACTCCTCAAAAACTTAAAAAAATCCAAAAAACTGAACAACCATAAAAGAAAGCAATAGAAGATATAGCAAAATCAGGTTTTGTGTTTAAGCTTAATGAGAAAGGTCCTCAGTTAATTGTCAAAGTAGATCAACTATCATGCATTTTTCTTCTTGTTAATTTATGTAGTGTTTATTGCCTTTAATATCTTGGCCCTCATATTTTCTAGTTTGGATGCTAAGTTTTTAGAGTAAGGATTAGGCGTGTTTAATTGAATTTAAGTAGTCATGCTCTGATAGGCACTGATTGGGGGGGATTGCTCCATCATTCGTGATTTTATTTTTTTGGTTTTATTTTTATTAATTTTTTTTTTGTTTCAGGAGTAGAATTTACTGATTCATCATCACTTATATATAATATCCAGTGCTCATCCTAACAGGTGCCTTCCTTAATACTCAGCACCCATTTAGCCCATCCACCATTCAGTTCCTTCCATCAATCTTGTTTGTTCTCTATCATTGAGTCTTTTATGATTTGTTCTCTTTTTTTCTTTTCCCACACATTCATCTGTTTTGTTTCTTAAATTCCATATATGAATATGGAAATTGGAAATATTGAAATCATACAGTATTTGTCTTTCTCTGCCTGACTTGTTTCACTTAATGTAATACACTCTAGCTCCATCTTTGGCATTGTAAATGGAAAGATTTCCTTCTTTATGCTGGCTGAGTAATATACCATTGTGTATATATATGCCCCATATCTTCTTTATTCATTCATCAGTCGATGAACACTCTCTCCATAGTTTGGCTATTTTTGATAATGCTGCTATAAACAGTGGGGTGCATGTACCCCTTTGAATCTGTATTTTTTGTATCCTTTGGGTAAATACCTAGTAGTGCAATGGCTGCCTCTAGGGTAGTTAAAATTTCAACTTTTTGAGAAACCTCCACACTGTTTTCCAGAGTGGCCACACCACTTTGCACTCCCACCAAGAGTGTAAGAGGGTTTCCCTTTATCATCCTTGCCAACTTCTCATTTTCTGAGCTGTTCATTTTAGCCATTCTGACAGGTGTGAGGTGGTATCTCATCATGGGCTTTTTTTAAGATTTTATTTATTTATTCATGAAAGACACAGAGAGAGGCAGAGACATAGGCAGAGGGAGAAGTCAGCTCCTCACAGGGAACCTGATGTAGGACTCAGTCCTTGGACCTCTGGGTCACGCTCTGAGCCAAAGGCAGATAGATGCTCAACCACTGAGCCACCCAGTTGTCCCTAATTGTGGTTTGATTTGTATTTCCCTAATGATGAGTGATGTTGAATATGTTTTCATGTGTCTGTTAGCCATCTGGACAAAAATGTCTATTTATGTCTTCTGCCCCTTTCTTACCCGGGTTGTTTTTTGGGTGTTGAGTTTGGTAAGTTCTTTATAGATTTTGGATACTAGCTCTTTATCTCATAGGTCATTTGCATTTCCCATTCCATATGTTGCCTTTTAGTTTTGTTGATTGTTTCCTTCACTGTGCAGAAGCTTTTTATTTTGATGAAGTCCTGATAATTCATTTTTACTTTTGTTTCCCTTGCCTCTGGTGACATATCTATAAGTTGCTACAGCTGAGATCAAAAGGGTTGCTGCCTGTGTTCTCTGCTAGGATTTTGATTGTTTCCTGTCTGACTTTTAGGTCTTTGATCCATTTCAAATTTATTTTTGGATATGATGTAAGAAAGTGGTCTAGTTTGATTTTTCTGTATGTGGCTGTTCAGTTACCCCAGCACCATTTGTTGAAGAGACTGTTTTATTTCCATTGGATATTCTTTGCTGTTTTGTTGGGGATTAGTTGACCATATAGTTGTGGGTCCACTTTCTGGGTTTTCTGCTCTGTTCCATTGATCTCTGTGTCTGTTTTTGTGCCAGTGTCGTACCGTTTTGATGATCACAGCTTTGTAATAGTGCTCGGAGTTCAGAATCATGTTGCCTCCTGCTTTGCTTTTCTTTTTCAACATTACTTTGGCTATTTGGGGTCTTTTGTGGTTCCATATAAATTTTAGGATTGTTTGTTCCAGCTTTGTGAAAAATGCTGATGGTGGGGCGCCTGGGTGGCTCAGTTGGTTTAGTGTCTGACTGAGTTTCAGCTCAGGCCACACTCTCAGGGTTATGAGATCAAGCCCTGCATCGGGCTCCGTGGCTGATGGGGATTCTGCTTGAGATTTTTCTCCCTCTCCCTTAACACCCCTCTCTCTGCTCACATGCGCACACATACTCTTTCTAAAATAAACACATCTTAAAAAAAGGCTGGTGGAATTTTGATAGGGATTGCATTAAATGTGTAGATAGCTTTGGGTGATAGAGACATTTTAACAATGTATGTTCTCTCAATCCATGAGCATGGATTTTTCCCCCCATTTCTCTGTGTCATCTTCAGTTTCTTTCATAAGTATTCTGTGGTTTTCAGAGTACAGATCTTTTACGTCTTTGGTTAGGTTTGCTCCTAGGTATCTTACAGTTTTGGTGCAATTGTAAATGGAATCAATTCCTTAATTTCTCTTTCTGCTGCTTCATTATTGCTGTATAGAAATACATCAGATTTGCTTACATTGATTTTTATATCCTGTGACTTAGCTAAATTCACACATTAGTTCTAGCAATTTTTTGGTGGAGTCTTTTGGGTTTCCTACATAGAGAATCCTGTTGTTTGCAGATAGTGAACGTTTGGCTTCTTCCTTGTCAGTTTGGATGCCTTTTATTTCTTTGTGTTGTCTGATTGCTGAGGCTAAGACTTCCACTACTACGTTAAATAGTAATGGTGAAAGTGGACATCCCTGCCTTGTTCCTGACTGTAGAGGAAAAGCTGTCAGTTTTTTACCCATTCAGGATGATATTAGCTGTGGGTTTTTTGTATGTGAGCTTGATGATGTTGAGGTGTGTTCCCTCTATCCTTACTTTGTTAAGGGTTTTTATCAAGAATGAATGCTGTATTTTGTCAGATGCTATTTCTGCATCTATTAAGGAAGTCATATGGTTCTTATCCTTTCTTTTATTAATGTAGTGTGTCATATTGATTGATTTGTAAATATTAAACCAGCCCTGCAGCCCAGGAATAAATCCCTCTTTATTTATTGTGGAGAATGATTCTTTCTTTTAGTGTACTGTGAGATCCTATTATCTAGCATCTTGTTGAGAATTTTTGCATCCATGTTCATCAGGGATATTGACCTTTAATTCTTTTTAATGAGGTCTTTGGTTTTAATCAAGGTAAACTCTGGCTTCAGAGTTTGGAAGTTTTCCTTCCATTTGTATTTTTTTGAACAGTTTAAAAACAGTAGGTATTAACTCTTATTTAAATATCTGATAGGATTCCTTTGGGAAGCCATCTGGCCCTGGACTTCCGTTTTTTGGGAGATTTTTGATTATTGATTTCAATTTCTTTGCTGGTTATGGGTCTGCTCAAATTTTCTATTACTTTTGCAGTTTTGCTAGTTTGTACGTTTCTAGGAACTTGTCAGTTTCTTCTAGATTGCTGAGTTTGTTGGCATATAATTTTTCATAATATTCTCATAATTGTTTCTATTTCTGTGGTGTTGGTTCTCATCTCTCCTCTTTCATTTGTGGTTTTATTTATTTGGGCCCTTTCTCTTTGCTTTTGATAAGTCTGGATAGGGGTTTATCAATTTTATTAATTCCTCCAAAGAACCAGCTCTTAGTTTCATTGATCTGTTTTTTTGTTTGTTTCTTTCTATATCATTTCTCTCTGCTCTAATCTTTATTATTTCCCTTCTTCTGTATTTAGGCTTTATTTGCTGTTGTTTGCTACTTCCTTTACACTAAAGTTAGGATGTGTGAGACTTTTCTTGCTTCTTGAGGAAGGCCTGTATTGCAATTTACTTCCCTTTTAGGACTGTGTTTGCTGTATCCCAAAGGTTCTGGACTGTCATTTTTTTTTAAAAATTTTTATTTATTTACGAGAGACGAGAGAGAGCGAGCGGCAGAGACATAGGCAGAGAGGGGCAGGCTCCATGCAGGAGCCTGACGTGGGACTCGATCTGAGGACTCTAGGATCACACCCTGGGCCAAAGACAGGCGCTCAACCGCTGAGCCACCCAGGGGTCCCTGGACTGTCATGTTTTAATTTTCATTTGCTTTTGTGTATTTTTAAATTTCTTCTTTAATTTTCTGGGTAATCTATTCATTCTTTAGTGGGATGTTCTCTAATCCCATTTGTGATCTTTCCAAATTTTTTCTTGTGGTTGACTTCAGGTTTCATAGCATTGTGGTCTGAAAATATGCATGGGATGATCTCAGTCTTTTTCTACTGGTTGCAGCCTGATTTGTGACCTAGTATGTGATTTGTTCTGGAGAATGTTGCATATGCACTCAAAAAGAATGTGCATTCTGTTGCTATAGGATGAAATGCTTTGAATACATCTGTTAAGTCCCATCTGGTCTAGCATGTCATTCATAGCCACTGTTTTCTTGTTGATTTTCTGCTTAGATGATCTGTCCATTGATACAAGTGAGGTCTTAAAGTCCTCTTACTGTCATTGTACTATTATCAGCGAGTTCCTTTATGTTTGTTATTAATTGATTTATGTGTTTGGGTGCTTCCAAGTTGAGGGCATAAATATATACAGTTGTTAGATCTTCTTGATGGATGGACCCCTTAATTATGATATAATGCTCTTCTTCATCTTTTGTTACAGTCTTTAGTTTAAAATCTAGTTTATCTGATAAAAGTATCTACTTTGGCTATCTTTTGGCAGCCATTAGTGAGGTAGGTGTTTCTCTACCCCCTCACTTTCAGTCTGTAGGTGTCTTTAGGTTTAAAATGAGTCTCTTACAGGCAGCATATAGATGGGTCTTGTTTTTTGGTCCATGCTGGTACCCTGTGTCTTTTGATGGGAGCATGTACTTCATTTATATTTGGAGCGATTATTGACAGTAATGAATTTAGTGCCATTGTATTACTGGTAAAGTTGTTTCTGGAGATTTTCTCTGTTCCTTTCTAGTCTTTGTTGCTTTTGGTATTTCTTTCCCACTTGAAGAGTCCCCTTTAATATTTCTTGCAGGGCTGGTTTAGTAGTCATGAACTTGTTTAGTTTTTGTTTGTCTAGGAAACTCTTGCTCTCTCCTATTCTGAATGAGAACTGGATAGAGAATTCTGGGCTGCGTGTTTTTGCCATTCAGCAAATTGAATATACCACTGTCTTCTGGCCTGCCAGGTTTTTGGGGAGAGATCTGTGGTAAACCTGATCTGTTTTGCCTTATAAGTTAAGGACTTTTTTCCTCTTGCTTCTTTTAGGATTCTTTCTTTGTGTGTTTTGTGAATTTGACTAGGATTTTAATAATGACAGTAGATTGGAGCAATTGAAGTTCACATTTCAGAATAGGCATCAGTGGTTCACAGAACGTTAGTTTGAAAACTTTTGTAGCAAGGTATTAGGACAGTAAAGATGGGAAGAGTGTGGTCATTGTGTTGTTGGGGTGACAGAGGTGAATGGAATATTTGTCTTTCTTTCTTTCCTTCTTTTCTTAAGATTTTATTTATTCATGAGAGTCAGGGAGAGAGAGAGGCAGAGATATAGGCAGAGGGAGAAGCAGGCTCTTCACAAGGAGCTTGATGCAGGACTTGATCCCAGATCCTGGGATCACACCCTGAGCTGAAGGCAGACGCTCAACCGCTGAGCCACCCAGGCATCCCAAGAATACATTTTCAATGAAGATTTAGTTGGTGGTAATGGGCTTATCAGTTCATAAGTGAGTGAGTGAGGGCTGTGGGGATACAGGGCAATGGCCTGAGTGAGATCTTTGTACACCTTACAGTTAGGTAGCAAGCAGCTGATTGATAGTCTTCCCAGGGTGTGTACTGTGTGTGCTTGTGTGCGAGCCAGCTCAATATAATCTTGTTCTGTGGATACTGTAGTAGAATTCAGCCCTTGTAGGTTTAATTAATAGGAATCTTAGAAATACCTAGACCTAAATACCACTACCTTTCCTGATGTTTGTGGAAACAGGTCCACAGATATTTTACTGACTTGCCCAAAGTTATGTGCAAATTAGCACATTTATTGCCTCTTCTCAGAGTCAGTTTGAAAGCTATCCCTTGAGAAAAAAGTATACTATCTTGTTTTTTGTTCAGCTGGAAACTGATAGTTGGGGTCTGAGACTTAGGGTTTTATGTTCCATTTTCTTCATAACTGCTCCCTAAAATGCACATAAATCACAAATAGATACTCAAATGAAAACAAGATCCAACCTCGAAAGTCCTATCATTTTATAGATAACATTGTATTTTGCTACCCATTTAATTCTTTTTTCTGTCTTTTATATTATAAAGTCCTAATGTAAGTAAAATTGCTAATTTTTAGGAATTCTTTTAGACTAAATGCGATAGGGATTGGTCTTAAAAATCTTTTGAGAGATAGGCAGATGTATAAATAGGAGCAGTTTGTAGCTGATGATGTAGATAAGGGCGTGGTTCAAAATTTCTTGTTCCAGGTTCAATAGCAGATGGGCTAGGACTCCCCAGCCTTTCAGTGTGCACTGGGTCAACTAACACCATACCATATCTCAAAACTAGCTCTCCACTTCTGCTCTGTCCCTTCACTCAGTCTTCTGTTGTCTCAGGGCCTGTGGGCACTGTGTCCCTTTCCTGTCTGGTAAAGGTTTTGCTGTTGGCATTGCCGTAGGATCAGTATAAGTTCTCCTCACTTATCTGTCTTCACTGCTCCCTCCCCTCATTTAGGGTGAATAATACAAGGTGAATATAACCATTTGATCTGGCTTGATCTAAGTCAGAGCTCATCCAGGCAGTTGCCTTACTAAATTTAATCAAGGCCCAGAATAAGCAAGAAATATTTTCTTGAGTTCATTTCAAGTTTGATGATGATGGCATTGGCTTTAAGAGTTGGACTCTTATTTCAGAGTCTGGTGCTCCCTTCAAATGAACCAGCACCCAACATGTTGTTGGTAGGCATGCCAAAGTGATAGGGGTTGTGAGACTGTGAGGATGTTTTTGCAGTTGCCAGCGGGTGTGATTTTGCAGTTTGCTCTTTTCTTTCTACGTTGCGGAGGTGCGACCACTCATCCACCAAATAACATTACTATTTTCTTTATGAGAAAGGAATGAGTCAGTTCTGACTGTGCAGATGCTTTCGGCTCTAGTACAGGGGAAAGACAGGTTCATCTCTCAACTTCTCAAGAATGCAGAATACTAGTGGGTACATTAAGACTGGTACATTTTTCCTAAGAGAAAGTAATCTTGGTAAGGAAGTGATAAATAGAAGTCTGTGTTTAGTCACTGCTTTGAGAATAAAGTACCTGTCCCAGAAAGAGAACAGTCTGTGCAGCTCTTGGAAATGGAATAATTTCTTTTGAATAAAGGCTTTGGGTAGATCATAAATAAGAGAGTTATAAATAGTCTCAGGATTTGTATTCGGAACTAGGAGATAGCAAGTCAAAAATCACATTTTAGGTGTATGATTAGAGAAAGACTCACAAGCTCTCAACCATATTCTCGATGCCTATGACAATTACTTGCAGTCGTATCCCCACTGCATTTAAAGGTAATGATGCCAATAGTGAGTTTCTGTTACTTAAATACAATTACTTTTTAAATGTTATGGGTAAATTCAAAGATGGGTGGTGGATTACTGTATTATTAAATTTTTTTTTGATATATTTCTTGATTAGGAACTAATTCAGAATGCAGAAGATGCGGGGGCCACGGAAGTTAAATTTTTATACGATGAAACTCAGTATGGAACGGAGACTCTTTGGTCAAAAGATATGGCACAATATCAGGGTAAGAGTCAATAATTAAGGACAAGTTTCATTTTTTGTGTTAACAGGTGATCAGAATCCTGGTCCTGCACAGGCCCTCCACAAGGCATGTCTCCACTGGGCACCGATATACCTGCCCTCACTCTGACCCTCATATTTACTCACCATGATTAAATGGGTGGCCTGGCCCCTGCTTAATTTCAGTCTGCTCTCCTATACATGGTAATAAGAATAAAATCTGCCTCCAAGTTATTTTTTGGATAAATGAGCTCATTTGTGTGATACTTTTATGTTTGGTGTCACACTGATATTATTATGTGTATACCATAGAGTCATAAAGGTGACAGTGTGAGGAGATCCTAGAAGTGTTTTGCATCAAACCCCTTCCTAAGGTCTATGATTTTTTGTTTCTAGCCTTGACTTTACTTCTTTTTTTAAAAAAAATATTTT
The DNA here is from genome assembly GCF_905146905.1 of Nyctereutes procyonoides. NCBI lineage: Eukaryota > Metazoa > Chordata > Mammalia > Carnivora > Canidae > Nyctereutes > Nyctereutes procyonoides. Next base: position 4,807,238 of record NW_026575033.1, on the reverse strand, counting down.
AAACAAGATTATTTAACTGAATTTGTGAATAAGTGCTGTTGACCCTGGAAGATTGTAGGGGTAAGGGGTGCCAACCCCCGTGCAGTCAAAAATCTATGTGTAACTTCTGACTCCCCTAAAACTTAACTACCAACAGCCTACTGTTGACCAGAAGCATCTTATCCATAACATAGTTAACCTGTAGTTTGTATACTATATGTATAATATACTATATTCTTACAATATGCTAAACTAGAGGAAAGAAAATGCAAAAAAATCATTAAAGAGAAAGAAAACACATTTATAACACTTATCAAAAAAAATTGTTGTATAATCCATGCAATTCAAACCCGTGTTCAAGGGTTGGCTGTATTTAGAGAGAGTCTCTTCAAAGTATTTTCAGATGAACTGATTTAAAATAAACCTGGACACGTAAAAGTAGGGAGAAATTATCTTTTATAGCTTTATGTAACATGAGGACCCTATACGCTCTTGCATATTTGAGATTGTCCTTCTCTTACGTTCAGATGTCAGTGTTCAGATGTCAGTGTTATATTAGCTGGTATCATCTTAGATCTTAGTTTTGTTTCCCTTTATTGATACTTAGTTATGCAGAAGAGAACTTTTCAGTTCACCTTGTTTTTCTTTTTTATATAATCAGATGACAAAAGGCTCAGTCTGTCAAATTGAAATGCATAGGAATGAGGAGATCGCACACATTTTCACACAATAAGGATTTCAGAGATGTGGTTAATGAAGAGACATAGTGAAGGAAGTGTGGAGAAGTCTTGGACTCCCAGCACCTCCCCCTAGGTCCATTCATGCTGTGTGGGACACAGCTGGGCCTACAGTTAGCAGAGGTAGACTCTGAGTGATGCATGCAGGCCATCTCCTGCACGAAAGGAGCTGTTTTAATCATAAAAAAGTTCATGTTTTTCTCTGATAATTAAATAGCTTGTGACTTTTTCAGGGAGTTCTGTCTCATAAATCTATAAATTCCAGGTTTACTTAAAGTAAGGAGGTTCTGTAAGTACCCACTAGGCTCCCCTGCTAGCAGGTAGTGTTAGTGTGTTTGCCCAGAGATCTGTCATAAGCATTTATACAAGGAGATTTGGCTGGGTTCTTTCTCTCTCCCTATTCCCTTTTAAAAGGAGAAAGTAGATTGCGGGCCTGCTGCTAACCTTTCCTTCCTTCCTACATAACTTTTGTTTGAGAAATTTTTTTTTTTTTTTTATTTATGATAGTCACAGAGAGAGAGAGAGAGAGGCAGAGACATAGGCAGAGGAAGAAGCAGGCTCCATGCACCGGGAGCCCGACGTGGGACTCGATCCCGGGCTTCCAGGATCGCGCCCTGGGCCAAAGGCAGGCACCAAACCGCTGTGCCACCCAGGGATCCCCTTGAGAAAATTTTCTGAAGAGATTTATTTTGTTATTTCACTCTCAGAATCCAGAGGCACCCTTTCAATCAGGGTGGATTAGGATATTTTGGAATTGATCTGCAAGGTGGAGGTGGAGATTCAGTGAGATTCAAGATTAAATCTCCAGGATGAGTATGATTCCAGGATGAGTATAATCAGATAATTCCATGATTAAAATCGTGGACTAAGAACTGGATCATACCTGCTAGATGCAGGAGCCAGTGAAGAGCGAAGCATCTAGCTGACTCGCCCAGTTGTCTGCTGGTTGAGGTGGGCTCGTCGGAGCGCCACCTGGTTCAGACACTGACTAGCCCCTGTGTAAGGCATGCTCCAGAAGCCAGTGTACAGGGCAGTTCCATGATAGTTCCTGGCAGTTCCGGGTGACAGGTGGTTGTCACCTGTCTCCTTCTTGCTAGGAGCTCACTGACGGTGTTGGACGGGAGACAGTTTTGGTGTGTCAGTAAGGCTTGGAGAAGGAGGATGTGAGGAGGAAATTCTTATTTATGTGAAGTACTACTTTGTTTGAATTTGTAAGAACCTGCATCTATTGTTTTGTAATTTGACAAATGTTTTGTAAAAGCAGCTGGGCAGTAAAGGGTTTTCGGGTTGACAGGGGGAAGGAAGGGAGGTCTTCCTTCAGGCGGGTAGCTCTGCTCTGCTCCTGGCAGTGTTAGTGGCGTGTTCCCTGCTGGATTTCTGATTCCCTTCCGTAGCCCTTCCAGTTATGCAGGTTCTCTCCAGATTCTGGTCTCGGTGTTCGGCGTTGTGAGCTTCTGTGGTTCCCATTTCTGTGTCTTCATAGGTATTTTTAGTGGACGTTTGGAGTTGGCAGGACCAGACACTGTTCACCAGATGCCACTCTCGACTGGCTGTCGTTGGCTATCATTGGCTAATAGGATACTTACTGTATTAAGATTCCTGTAGTAATATCTTGCTAATTGTAAGTACTCACCGCGTTAGGTACCACCCATGACTCCAACAGGAACAGGATCTGACCATTCAGGCGTTGACTCTGTGCTAGGTGTTGTGCTTGGCCCTCCTTTGTACTGTGTCATTTGAGCTCCCACATTTCTTCGCAAAGCAATACTGTTCTCCTTACTTTATAGATGAGCAGACGAGGAGACTGAGCCTTCAAGACTTCCGTTTGCCTGAAGTGATGCAGGTGCTAATGGTAGAGCTGGGTCTGAAATCCAGCGTCTGTTTCAGCTACCACATGCTCCTCCTCGGAAAGGCCTCGCAGTCTTGGCGACTCTCCTGTCCATTCTTACACTATTTGACACACAGCACCAGGCCATTTTTGTAAAACAGGCAGGGGCCAGTGTCCCCGTATCTGAGCTCGAATTTATAGGCGAGTGAAGAGAAGCTTCTGGGGGAGCTGGGAGGGCTCTCTCTGTTCATGTGGGTGGGAGTTCCACAGGTTTCTTCACTTTGTAAGAATTCATCGAGCTGTACACTTAGGATCTTTGCACTTCATTGTATGTTTGTTATATTTCAGTAACTCTTTAAAAGAACAGTGTTTTAAATATGAATTATTATAATTGAACGTATTCAAAGAATGTTAGAGATTCTGGAGTTTCAAAAGGGTATTCTAAAAGTATTTTGAATTATCAATTCACGTTTTAAATGCAAATATTTTGAATTTTAATGATGACTTTTTAAAGGAATGCTTTGGAGACAGGGTAGTATTATTCCAAAGTGCTGATTTTAAAATCTGTCACATTAATGATTGTTTTAGTTATACAGGTAATGGCTTGTACAGAAAAAAATCCAGAGGCTGACAAAAACAAGTTGATTATTGTTATTATTAAGGATTATTTTTCTCCATATGAAATAATATATTAATAATGTTTTTTAAAATAGCAAGTCTCCTTAGTACATTTATAGGTTATTCCATTTACAAAAAAATTTAAATATGCCATTTAGGAATAAATTTTGTATAGTAATAGTATACTGTGATTAATTTCCTTGTTTGCTCTGTGGTTTGGATGTCTAAGGATCATAGCATCCTTAATTTTTCCTTTTTGGAGTTTTGGCCAGCAATATATTTTTTTTTTTCTGCTAGCGATTTTTACCATTAAGTTTGTGGGTTTTTTTTATTGTGAAAATTGGAATTATAGTGTAAAATCCGGTAATTCCATTCACTTCTCTTATCTTCTACGGAATAAGCAGTTTTATGTAGGGGAAGCTCTTGAAAGAGGACCGAATGCCATGGCTTACTTCTTCCTGAATACCTGCATGTGTATTTTACTTTTAAAAAATTTTGATTATGTTTCTCTGCATGTGCATTTTAATACCCAGGGCCAGCTCTGTATGTATACAACAATGCAGTTTTCACTCCAGAGGACTGGCATGGCATTCAGGAAATAGCAAGAAGTAGGAAAAAGGACGACCCCCTGAAGGTTGGAAGATTTGGAATTGGATTTAATTCTGTCTATCATATAACAGGTGTAGTATTTGGTTTTTCAGTCATGGTTGTGAAAATTATTTTAACCTGTCTTTTGTAATTTATTTGGTTAACTTTGGAGATGATACTGTTTTAAAAGGCATCTTTTCCAAATTCTCTGGCAGCAGCAAGGAGTATGCCAGTGAAATACCAATGTGTTTTGAGTTTTCTAAAGTTGCCATGGTCAGTATACCAAAGTTTCCTCATGTGATGCTAAAAGTTAATGTCATGATCTGGTGGGCTCAGTGTAATATTATATATTAATCCATTTTATATGAGATTTGAAACGTAGCTCTTGAAATGCCTACACAAATTGTTTCTGCTCTAAAAAATTTTACACTGAATGTCTTTGAGTCAAACTGATTTTCACAGATTTTCTTGTACGTATTTTTAAATACTAGGAGATTAAAGAGAAAGTATAATACTCAGTAGTATTGAATAACAAAGTGAAGATCTTTGATTCTGGTTTCTCATCATTTTCCTCATAAAAATTTTGCTCTTTTTAAACTTTTGAGTATTGTAAAGATTACTTTTAAATCATGCTTGGTTCTAGAAAGAATATGAGGAGTCTGGTTCAGAGTTACATAAGAAGTACTTGAAACTCTTCCTGTAGATATCTCTAAGGTGGCTATTCTTCCAGAGTCAAAGCAACCAGTATTTACCATAGTTTGTGATAAAAAGTTGTTTGTGGAATTGGCACTTGGCTGTGGTTTAGTTTCAAACTCTGCATTTTGAACTTACAAAAGAGAGACTGAGCTAGCTGGCAGAGCTATAGCTATAGCTTGGGTGACCATATAGTTTATTGTTCAAACTGGGACACCCGTCAGAGTGGAAGAGGGTGGGTGGTATCATTCCCTAACAGCTGGCCTGAATTGGGGCTGTCCTTGGCAAGTGGGACATTGAGTCACCCCCACTATAAGGTTGGTTTTAGTAAGCCTATATTTTTATTGCATTTACATTATTATAGTATATTGTATAACACAAATATATTAAATTATGTCACAATTATACATGAACGTTAACGTTGATGTGTTCATCCATTTTCGAGTTACCCCTCAGTTGTGTGACATGTGGAAGTTTTAAAACTTTACAGGGGCACGCTTGTGAGTTGCCTAAACGTGGAGACTGTTGTGCAGGAATGATTTTGTAGTCAGAGTCTAGCTGACTGTGAGCATCTGCATATCTCTGGATTTGTTCCTTGCTTGAGAATGAGCATGTTGATGTCGGACAGTATTAACTGGAGTGCTGTTCTATAATCTGAGGATTTGCAAAGGTCATGCGTTATGCTTTACAACCATCAGGAGTCTCTGACATAATTTCAGTAACGGGAGTGCAGACACGATGTAAAGGGAGTGTAGCCCAGAGTGCCATCCCACCACATTGTTGATCGATTGAGTGGCTGAGTTGGTGGATGTCACATTTCCTACTTAAAATATCTGAAATTTTAGGGGTCCGTGGTTGTGACGGCTCTGCCTTATGTGGATGACCATAAATATTAAAGGTGCTAAAGGTGCATGAAGGTTTGGTGCTAAAGTCAGCATGTGAGGCAAAACCTGTCAAAACTTATAAGGACTTGAAGTCCTTATGAAGGCACCATGGTGAAGAATTTCTCATTTCAGGTTTCTCTGCCTGATACTGACTGATTCAAAAGCGAAATTACTATATTTCATATGCAGAGAATTACATTTCTGAAGCTAAATTTAGTTTGTTATTAGATAAATATGTGTTAAAGTCACTTTATGGTTTATGCTTTTCCACATATGATATCTTGATAGTAGCTATGCATCATAGTTACAGCTGTCCATTAAATTTCAGCATCAATCATGACTGTTGAATTTTTCTTTACAGATGTTCCTTGTATCTTTAGTGGTGATCAGATTGGGATGCTAGATCCTCATCAAACGCTTTTTGGTCCACATGAATCAGGCCAATGTTGGAATCTCAAAGATGACAGCAAAGAAATTAGTGAACTTTCGGACCAGTTTGCGCCATTTATTGGCATTTTTGGAAGCACCAAGGAAACGTTTGTAAATGCCAATTTTCCAGGAACGTTTTTCCGTTTCCCTCTTCGCCTACAGCCTTCCCAGCTTAGTAGTAACCTCTACAATAAGCAGAAGGTTCTTGAGTTGTTTGACTCCTTCAGGGCAGATGCAGACACAGTGCTGCTCTTCCTGAAGAGTGTGCAGGATGTCTCCTTACATGTCCGAGAGGCCGATGGAACTGAGAAACTGGTGTTTAGGGTGACTGCTAGTGAAAATAAGGCCCTGAAACATGAGCGGCCCAATTCTGTAAAGATCCTGGAAACTGCAATAAGTAACTATTGTAAAAAGATTCCAAGCAATAGCATCACCTGTGTCACATATCACATAAACATAGTTTTAGAAGATGAGAGCACTAAGGACGCGCAGAAAACATCGTGGCTGGTCTGTAACAGTGTGGGCGGGCGAGGGATTAGCGGTAAACTTGATTCTCTAGCTGATGAACTGAAGTTTGTCCCAATCATTGGAATAGCCATGTCTTTATCGAGAGATGATGAAGAAAAAGGAGCAACAGCTGATTTCTCAGGAAAAGCCTTCTGTTTTCTGCCCTTGCCGCCAGGTGAGGAGAGCAAAACAGGCCTTCCAGTTCATATCAGTGGGTTCTTTGGCCTGACTGACAATCGCAGAAGCATCAAGTGGCGAGAGCTGGACCAGTGGAGAGACCCTGCAGCCCTGTGGAATGAGTTTCTCGTCATGACTGTTGTCCCTAAAGCCTATGCGACTCTCATCTTAGATTCCATAAAACGTCTGGAGACCGAAAGGAGCTCCGATTTTCCCTTGTCAGTTGACCTCATCTATAAGCTTTGGCCTGATGTGAGCAAGGTCAGGGTGCACTGGCAGCCGGTGTTAGAGCCTCTGTTTAACGAGCTGTTCCAGAACGCAGTCATGTATTCCCTTAGCAACCAGTGGGTCAAGTTGGAGCAGGCTTACTTCTCGGAACTGGATGAAAGTTGGGAGTGCGCGAAAAGTGTGCTCAGCTACCTCCAGAGCTCAGGGAAGCAGATTGTCAAGGTTCCCGCCAACCTCGCTGCTGCGGTCCAGCTTGCTGCCTCCAGTGCCAAACCTGTGAGGAAGGTGACACCCGCCTGGGTGCGGCAGGTTTTGAGGAAGTCTGCACACCTTGGTGGTGCCCAAGACAAGCTTCACCTTCTGGAATTCGTGCTTTCTGACCAGGCCTATAGTGAACTTCTGGGCTTAGAACTGCTGCCTTTACAAAATGGAAATTTTGTGCCCTTCTCCTCATCCGTATCAGATCAAGATGTTATTTATATTACCTCAGAAGACTATCCAAGGTAGAGAGCTCATGCTTCTGCAGTGCTTGTTCCCTTGAGGGCCCCATCCCCCTTCCTCTCTCCCCCTCCCTCCCTCTCCTTTATTGTGAAATCCATTGCTCATCCATGTAGATTTTGTAGTCAGGAAGACTTTTGCAGAAATCCTTTGTTAAACAATGGTAAGGCACATTTTTACATCCTAAAGTGAAAAAGCATTGAAATGTTGGTCAGCCAGAAACTTACTGAACAGGTGTTTCTCTTGGAAATCTCAGTAACAGGACCCTGAAAACAATGGCTATAAAGTACTAAGGATAACGAAGTAAGATGTGTCTATAATGAATTATTTTGATGAAATTTAATGAGAATAGTACATTAATTTAACTGAGGATGTGTATGTCATCTCAGAAAATAAAGGTGATTTTATCTAAGATGTTTAGACTACTTGGACTTGGATATGGTGCATGAGGCCACCATATTTTAAAGTGAAGCCTAAGTAATATTCAATCAAAAAAGTATTATAGTGTGATTTGGTATGCGCATTATAATTCTATGTAAAATAGAACATTTAACTGACTTGAAATTACAAAATTGAATTACTTTACCTTAGAATCGTTAGAAGGTTATAATTGCTGTGTTCCTTTCACTTTTTAGGTCCCTTTTCCCAGGTCTTGAAGGAAGGTTCATTTTGGATAGCTTGAAGCCTCACCTCATCGCTGCTTTAAAGGAAGCTGCCCAAACCCGAGGTATTAGAGTTGTTCAGTTGTTTTTTTAAATAAACCTATTGCTAAAAATATTAAGTTTTTATAAGTTTTCTTTGAAGTTGAGCCAATATGAAATTGCCAAGAGTTTTCCATTCTAGACCTGTAAGTTAGCAATTTCAGTTGGTTCAATCTAACATAATTGTTAGATTTTAAGGCATTTCAGTACTAGATTCTAAAAGAGTCCAAAAGTCAGATATTGTATTTCAGAACCTCTTCTGTCATGGGAGGGTGGTGTACACGTATGGTAATTTCTTACACAACTTTTAATGCTTTCCCATTTCCTTTCTCACATGCACACCTAAGTCTCCCATTTTGTAGCCCGGATAGTAGTAGCACAGATGTTGTTGATTGGGTTGCATAGAGGACGAAGAGGAAAGTTTGATTCCAGGTCAGAAGCTCATGTGTGCGGGGAGCTTTGGTCTTGCACCTGCCAGCTTTGTGTCGCCCGTACCACCCTGTCCTCAGAGTTCTTGTGACCATGCTGGGTCAGCTCCAGGTCTGCACTGCCTCCAGCTGCAGACACATGAAAGGGGACTCTTGAGGTCTTGGCAAAGGATGTCCTTTATTGAGAATTCTTTTTAGGGAGAGACAGAGTGATTTGGGAGAAAAAAATCACCATGGTTCTCAGTTTAATAGTATCTTTCAACTTTTGTGAGCATCCTTGCCCTTATTAAACCATTGCTTGAGCTCTTTCTTTCTAAGTTAGATATTGCCCTGAAAAATTCTGGGTTTGTACCAGTGTTTAAGGTTAGAAAGCACATTTTTTGTGGCATTGTCTTTTATAGCATCTGCTCTTTTCTTCTGAAGGAAAATGACTAAAGGAAAGTTGCTGGTCATTGTACATCTTGACTCATTTAGATAAAAGTGAAAGGAGTTGGGATGGGGGAAGCGAGCTAAGGATGAGCCCAGGTGAGACCAAAGGAAGAGGAATCTGCAGTGCTGTTACCATAAGGATCTGTAAATGTGAGCAAGGAATTGGACGTGGATCTTTCCACTATCCAGATTATTCACTGAATTGGGAATGGTCATCTTCAAAGCCTTTGAGGGAGTCTAAACTTGGATTCCTATAACCCTACTGTTCTTTGCTCCAAAGTTTTAGAAATCCTTATTTTTTAGAATCTGTATTGACAGTCTCTTTTAAAAACTGCACATTGCAATATAATGTACATACAGCAGAGTACATGTCATAAATGTAGGTTCAGTGCACTTAAGATTTTATTTATTCATGAAAGACACAGAGAGACAGAGACACAGGCAGAGGGAAAGCAGGCTCCCTGCAAAGAGGCCAGTGTGGGACCATCCCAGGACCCTGGGATTACGCCCTGAGCTGAAGGTAGACGCTCAATTGCTGAGCCACCCAGGTGCCTTTTTTATAAACCAAATACATGTAGCTCAAAACCCAGAAGATTGCCCACACCCATACTCTGCCTCTCTGGTCCTAACCACTCCCACCGTGATCCTGGAGTCTAGTAGCACAGATTAGCTCAGCTAGTTACTGTGCTTTCTGGAAGGGGAAATCATGCGATATGTGCCGTGTCTGTTTCTCTGACTTCCTCTTATGTTTGTGAGATCCATCCAGAGTAGCTGAGTTATAGATCGTTCTTTCTCATTGTGTGTTATATTACTTTCTTTTGAAGAGAATGTTTTTGTTAATGGCTAGTAGTTTCTCAGGTGGATATGGATTTGGAAATCAGCCCAGTTATTCAAGTTTTTCAGAACCAAATCAGGTGAAAAGGGTATACTGCTTTAACTGGAAACTTTTTAGATACCATGTGGCACAGGGCATGGCCACAACCTGCCTGTTCATCCTTAAGTGGAAGGGAGTACCTGTTGTTATATTTTTGGGGAAGAGTTAAGTTTATACATTTACTGACATAGTTTGACATTTTTGTAAAGTTGTGTCTTTGTACTTTGGGTATCTTTTCTTATCTACTTTGGATTCTGATTTGTTTTTTGGAATTATACCATAAGCACTGTTTTTTCTCTGGTTCTTTGTTAATTTTCTCTGGACTGTTACACTAGATGGGACATGTTGACTGTTTTTGCTTGTCACCCATAATTTATAGCTCGGTTCTCCCAGACATTATCTTCAAGGTCACTTTTCTTTATCTCAGTTAAAGTGTATGCTACCATTCTCATGATTATTAAGTAATCCTAACCTCTGGCCTTTTCAATATTTTATCTGGCCCATAGGTGCCTGCCTCCTGGGCATCTTCCCTATTATTTTTGTACAGTTAGTTCCAGGCAAAAAGTAGTTTTTCATACTAGTTTGTTGCCTTTAACAGTTTTATTGTTTGGGGAGTATTATGATGTAGAGCCTGATGAGGATCCAGTAAGTTAAACCCTTGCTTTGTTTTTCTGAGAGCTGAGTTGGTAAAGAGATGCCCTGAGAGGAGTCCAGCAGATAAACGTCACAGATCACCTCTGACGTCCTGATAATTCTGGTAGTGGAGATCATGGCTGGGGACAGGTGGCTTGCTTCTGCCCTTGATCCAGAATCATCCAGATCAGCTCACTGGTCTATGCACAGGCCGCGTGGAAGACTCCAGGCTGTCCTACAGGGGTCCTGCCCTGCACAGCGCAGTGTGGGGGAGAAACCCCCCCCCCCCAAGGCTTCCTAGAAACGTGCAGATTCTTTTTCTGAAGTTACCAGTCAGATCAGTCATTCCACTGTCGGATGGCGTGGGGCAAATGGAAGGGATGAGTGAGTGTTGGAGGGGAGAGGCCGTGTCATTTTTATAGAGCTCCCTTCATGTGGTGGGGAGCATCTCACATGTACAACATTTGAGTTTGTATTTAGTATTTTAATTTTTTACCCTATATAATGATTATGTGGCTGTTTTGCTGACATACAGCACTGTGGACTTCTGTTTATTCACTATCAGTAACAAGCAGTTGCCTGGTTTTGAAAGTGCTGTTGCATGGAATTGTAACATGAGGTATTTTTTCTCTGCCGTGGGTGCTTCTCTGACTCCAGAGCTCTGATAGAATCTGTCTCATTTGATAGTGGTACTTGTATCACATTTAGAGTCCTGAGCTAAATATTGAGTAACTGCTTTTGCTTTCACCGTTTGCCTCTACTGCCCCTTTGCTGTTAGCATGAAACATGTTTCTGTGTATCCTTTTTTTGGGGAAAACACAACAGACTTGACTTTGATTACCTTTCTTGTATTCTGTCCTGGTCCATGGTCCAGCTTCTAGAAAGAATAGGATATGCCTACAGTCTGTACCTCCTCCTCATCTGTTAGCACAGCAGATGAGCCTTTGCTTCTGCTAGATTTCCAATAAAATTGCCAGGCTGAGGTCACCAGTTAATGACTTTTTTATTGTTAAATCCAGTGGACTTATGTGGTTGCTTTTACCTAATCTCCGTGAAGCTTAGAGGATGCTGCTCATGTCCTTTCTGAGCTCCTTGGCTTCATGACACCATTCTCTTTTAGTGTCTTTATGCTTCTTTGCCTGCTTCATGGAGTTATTTGTGAATCCCTACTCCTGAATTTACCCCTTGAATATGGACTAGTGTGGGAGCTCTTAGCTCTTCCATTTCACTCTCACTCTGTCTCCCCACGCAGCCCACACCCCTGCCACCATACCTGAGGAAGGACTGCCACATCTCCAGTTGCCACCCCAGTGATGAGAGGGGCAGTGTGGTATAGTGGTTACATGCCTGGGCTCACACCCGATTCCTCCACTGTATGACTTTGGATAATTAGCCAACCTCTCTGAGCCCTGTTTTCTAATCAGTAACATGGTAATATAATAACCTCCTTCATGAGAGTCTAGCTGAGGCCCTCAAGATTTAATGACATCAAATGCAAGATTGCTTTATTACAAAGTTAATGAAATGAGATACGAGATGAATCAAGGATGGCAGGCAGTCACAACTTTCTAATTGAGTTTGGTCCAGTTTTGCAGTATTGCAGTAGGGCAGATCATTGGAAGGTGTTGTCGTGGTACATTACTCATCCTGGTCATTACTTGGGCAATTGCGTGGTACAGATGTCATATAAGGGTACTGATGAAGTGGCTGCTGTTATCATTTTGCACTTGGAGCTCTATGAGTATCTCAGAATCAACATTTTCCTGACTTGAGTCCTTGTCCTATCCTGAAATCTCTTTGCCCTGCTTCCTGGCTCTCTCTTCTTTGGCTGTCACCATTGTAGCATAGGTCCCTCCTCACAGATTCCTCACCCTTCACTGGGTCATGTCCCTCCCCTACTCAGCATTCCCAGTGGACGCGGATTCTTTCAGGATGGACCTAGTATTGTTTGTGTTGGCAACAGGGCTTTCCCTGATTGTAAACTTGCCATCTCGTTGGCTTTGGTTCATTAACTGTCCCCCTCCTAAGCACTTGTAGTTGGATGAACTTACCACTCCATTTGTCTCCTGAGAGCAAAGACACTTGTCACCACTACATAGTGCAGGGACTGCTTTAAGGTGGATGCTTGGTGATTGTCTTTACCTGAAGGAAAGTTTTCTCACATCTGTATTTTTGTATGTGGTGTTCCCTTAGCTTAGAACACTCTCTCCACCCTCCTCTTTGCCACTATGACTTGTGTTCATCCTTGACTCTTCAGCCCACACGTGTCCTCTAAGAAGCTGCCTTTCATGTGGGCTGCCCTACGCCCACCCTGGCCTTGCACCTCTGCGGTAGATGTCTCTCCTGGGCTCAGGGAGCTTGGTACATAGTCCATTTAGTCCTCTCTGGTTGATCAGGATCATAATTTTATTGGGCTAGACTGTAAAATCCTTGAGAGCAGGGACCATCCCTTATTTTGTTTTTGTATTTCCAGTGCCTGCTTGACAAGTCTGGTTGGACATGTTCATGCTTCCACATGCTGGGCTTTGGATGTTGTTGCGGGGGACAGGGGCGCAAAGATGAAAAGGCAATTAAATCCCTGGGATTGTGCCTGTGATTTACTCTTTCCTTTCCAGATGAGTATCTTCTGTCCTCTTACTTGCTTTTCATAATTGTGAGATAATTGAGTGTATGTTGTCATCGTCATTTGAGTTATTTGTTAAGTTACTTGAGTAAATGCTTAACTATCAGAATTTGGAGAAGAGTTAGAAGAGCAGGTAGATGGGTTTTGGAGGAAATAAATAGAAAAAAAAAGCTAAATCAGACAAATGGTAAGAGTGCCTGCTAGGTTAGGTTAGCACCAAGATCCTATTTATATTCAAAATATTTTTTGTATTTACTTATTACATATGGTGTCACAGCTTGCTCTGTTTCATGATCAAGACTCCCAGTAAACATTTGTTGAGGTTCCCCTGTGTATACCAGGCATCCTCCTGGGTGGAGACAATGTGATGAAGAATAAAAGTGGAAGGAACTCACAGTCCAGTGGGGACAGCAATGTGAATAATACCTCCATTTAGTGGGATGGCTCCTGTGTCAGATGCTGGGAAGAGAGTCAGTATGAAGAGGGGTGGCAGGTTGAGGGACCTCACAGAGGAACTGGCCCAGCTTCTGTCTGAGACATTTAGGGGAAAGACCGCAAACATCACATCTGGAGAGACAGCTTGTATGCCTTGTCCACGTTGACGCTACTTTGTGAGGATTTACAGTACTAATTGCAGAGACAATCTCATAGAAGTGTGCAGAAATATTCAGCAGAAGTAGCAATGTCAGGTGCCAACCTCAGGCATATAGATTAGCAACATCCCAGAGATTTGGAGGCAGGATTTGTACCATGAGAATGTTCTGGGTTACTACACTCACAGCTCACTGTCAGGCAGAAGGGCCCTGTTTTAAGAAGTCTCCCAGCCCCCCTCCCTGCAGGTGGCCAGCATGTCTCACCTTGAATATGGGAGTAACCTTGAAAGTCTCCCCACACCCATTCTTGCTTCTCTAGTTAATAGAGTGATAGTATGGTTACGATTATCTTTCTAAAATACGTTCTCACTTCTTACCTGAAAATCTGGCAAAGGCTTCCCCTTTTTCCTTGGAACAAAGACCAAAATCCTAAACATTTCATATGAGGCCCTTCATTATGTGGCTCCATTTTCTGGATGTTATAAAGATGTCTGGTACATGGAAAGGGTATATCAGTGTTTGATATTATTGTGATTATTATAAATATTCTCTCTTATTGTCTCCATTGATCTTTCTCATATTTGGGGGACAGGCTGTTCTTTTCCTCCCTTAGGTGTGGTGTACATGGTTTCCTCTACCCCCTCCCCCAGTCTTGCTCCCTCAGGCTCGGCTGTCTCATTCATGGCCAGTGTGTCCTTGTGGCACACTATGCTCCTTGTAGCATTTGTACCATACCCGTATACCTGTTTAATCATTTATAATAATTTATCTAATACCCATCTTGCCTGTTAGAATATGAGACATAGTCTAAGGTCATGTGTCTTGTTTATTTCTCTGTCTCTAGTGCTCAGTCAATACTGACTGACAAAATGCCTCTAAAGTAATTGGAAGAATGTTCAGATTAGAAGAGCTTAAATTCCTTTGGTAAGAGCATGGTCTCTGTGTTAGCTGCCAAGTGTAGCCTAAGTTACCCAAATTCATAAATGTTCACAGAGCCGTGGACATGTACTTGAGCCAAGAAATGGCTTGCTTTGGGCAGAGGGAGGTGTTCGATGGCCATGGAGAATTCTTTGAAGTTTGAACTTATTGGTGGTTACCATAAGCAAACTGTGGAAATATATGATAAAACCTCCCTTTTTTTAAAATCATAGAGTCAAAATTATATTTACTTTATGGAGATAACTCCAAAAATTATATACTTACTTTATAGAGGTACTCCCAATTTATGGAGTGATTTACCTTGTAAATTAGATGTCTTCTCTTTCTTAGTTATTTTTTAAGAGGGGGAGGGATGAAGAGAGGGAGAGAGAAAATCTCAAGCAGGCTCCACACCCAGAATGGGGCCTGAGGTGGGGCTCAATCTCATGACCCTGAGAGCGTGACCTGAGCCAAAATCCAGAGTTGGATTTACCTAGCCACCCAGGTGCCCCTTCCCTTTCTTAATTCTTATCTGAAATATCCAAATATCACATGATACTCCTCTGTACATAAAGCACATTGGGAGCTTATTAAATGACTTTATTTATGCTATGGAAATGTAATTTATCCATACAAGTTCATATTCCTTTCTTCTTTGCTTTCTTTTTGAATGAAGATTTCCCACCCTTTATATAGTTGAATTTAGTGTGCATTGAAATACATTTAAAGTCTTAAATGTATATTTTGCTTTATTTGGAGTTCTGTTTATGGCTTTTCTTTTACGTCATGTGTAAGATTCCATAGACAGTGTTATCTTAAGATGTAGAATGATTTCTGTAGCCATCATGTGAAATTGTGACAATTCTGGCTTTTTCTAAGATTGGATTTAATTATATTCTAGCACAACAACTTCTCTGGGGATATTCAGGTATGGTAACTGACTAAATGTTGTGTTTATTTGTAGCCTGATGTTTTTGTTCATTTGATTCTTTGAATCCTGTTTTTTTATTTACCAAAGTACCTAGAAATTATGTTACCAATTTTTTTTTTCTGGTGCTGATAACTATTAAAGGAGAGAGGAAACTATACCAATATAGGTATGTAGGTCGTGGTTGTACATACCACAATAAAACCATATTTAAGTGACTTGGAAACATTCATTTCATAAAACATTTGGTCTCAACTGAAAGAATTATGCTGAAATTTGTATTTTAAGCTGCGGGTTTTAATGGGAAAGTGTGAATGAATGCACCTCTCTTATAAGATACACATAAATATCGAGATTAGAAAGTATAGAGGGGAACCAGTTCTAGGATCTGTGGCCCTGAAGGGAGGAAGTCCTGTGGTATCCATAGTGGCATTGGGCTGACGTGGTGAAGTTGGGAATGGCAACACAGCCCACTCCTTGGCCCGTTGAGGAGAGTGAGGTGGCTAACACAGCCTTCATTAGGAAAAATAGGCTGATTGTACTTACAGTGTCTGCTGTGTCCTTCTATGGATTTCTTTTTAATAAAAATTTTGACTCAGCTGGTATTATTTTCCCCTAGTTCATGTTTCACTTGGAAAATTAGAGGATGCAAGATTTGCTTTACAGAAATTGTTTTTGTGGTAAATATTATTTTTGGAGTCAATCAGCTTTGAAGTAAACTGTACCTATATCAAATTAGTCGAGAAACCAAGTCATTGCTATATTGATGATTCCTATTAATATTAAATTTGGTTTCCAGCTTGTCCACAGCTACTCTTACTGTATATTTTTAAACCTTAGTATAGCTTATACTTCTAAGGTATAATCAAAGAGGGAAACAAAATAGTAGTAGAAGTAGGCTGCGTAGTTGTCGTATGCCCTGGGGGTGCTGTGGGTAATGGCAGTGACCTCTCCATTTGTTGTGGCCTCCCTGCTTCTAGATGAACACTAGGGACAGTAGGAAGACAGAATGCCGCTGTGGACTTCTTGAGAAGAAATTTGGTCACCAGTGGATTTTTGAACCACATTGGCAGGCTCCACGTTAGAGTGGATATTTCTGCTGGATGCCCACAGAACTTGCAGTGCTGCCGCTAGACCTGCCCAGTGCCAAATGGAGTGCTTGGAGGGCAGACGCGCACTTTCCTGGCTTCTCTTGGTTCCTTTCCTTTCCCATCTTTCTTTCTGTTGCTTGGAAGATTTGACTCATCTGTAGCTTACCATTGAATGGACTTTCACCCTGTCACCCAAGTATTTAGAGAGAAATTTGATATCTCTACCTATTAGAGTGTTGTCAGACCTCATCACCCATTGAAGCTGCCACTGCTCCTTTCTGTACAAGAAAAATGTAAAGAACTGTTGCTGTACTTATGGCTTCAGATGCCCAGAGTCAGCTGGCCATGACTCTGGAGGAGTCTGGTCAAGTGTAATGAGCCCCCCGTCAGTGAAATTCAAGACTGAGATTTCTTGGTTAAGTAAATGTTGATGTAGTCTATAATATCCTATCTTCATCTGTGTCAAAAATCAATCTCAAAGTTAGTACTGAACATAAACTTGAGAATAAAATACAAGCAAAAAATACAGCATAGTTTTGAAGAGTGATTCAGTGTGTTGATGTCATTGTTTTGAAAAGATAGCAAAAACTACTCTTAGAAGAGTTATTTCTAAAAACAAAAGAAAAAAGAAGAGTTATTTCTGAAATAACTTATTATCTCTTATTATGTTTAGTAATAGTTTAGCTAAAACATTTCTCTCCAGGAACACTTCCGATACTGTAGAGTTGACCTCTTTTGATGGTGTTGATGATTTTCAAGGCAAGACCAACAAAAACACAGTCCTTTATTAAAATGCTACAAAAATTATTTTCCAATACTGTTAGAGGTGCTTTACCATATCAATGGCTTTCTAACCTAAGATGTGAAGATTTTTTTTCTGTGTTAACATTTATACTTTAGGGTGAAAAGCTATAAAGGCTTAAATACAAACTAAATAGACATCAGGACTTCAGATTGAATCCATCTAAGTACTTTAGAATTATGTCGTAATTTCATTTTCTCTCTCCTTTATTTTCTCTTATGTTTTTTCAGTTGAGCATGACTAGTGTATTAGTTGCATGTTATATGTGGTGTGGGTGTTTTCTTGTTTTCTTGGCATTTTATTTATACATTAATATTAGATAATTTTCCTGAAGGTGGGTATATGTTTTTTAGGATACTAGACAGGATTATCTACAAAATGCACGTCATGTGGCAATTATTAACATAGAGAACAGTGTGGTGCACATTTAATGTTTTTATTTTTGTTTTCAGAGTGTTCAGATTTTTAATTTCTAACTCTATTTTGTCTCTTTGGTATAATACCCTTGCCTTACTTATGATTTAGATATTCTATTAATTCCAATTCAATAAACATTTTTATGGAACATTGTTAAAACTTAATTATAATAAATTATATTTTAATGGAACTCCTAGGTCAAAGAGACTATACTAGTTAGACTACCGACAAGATTTTACGATTTCTTAAATGTTACTACTTGATTTACCCTAAACCACACACGTAGAAACTTAAGATATTCAGAATTTGGGTATTGACATCTTTCAAAAGTTGTAAAATTTTGCCCTTAAGTTTCTGTAGCAGTAATTTAAAAATGTATTATTGTAGCATGAAAGATCAATTTTCTTGGTAGAAGGTAAAGTCATCTTTCTGATGCATAAGACTATGGAATAAGGGTGTCCTTTCTTGTTTAAAAAATAGTGATGTGCAAAAGTTTCAAGGAGCTTGAAGTGTGCCTTCTTTTATATATTTTTTAAATTAGTCTTTTAAGAGTCTAGAAATTCTGTGTACATAGGAAAGAAATTGTTAGTTTTCTTCAAATTCAATAAGATTGAATCCAATGTTATTGAATTTGAGATGCTTTTTATTTCTCTATATAGACTAACACATACCTATTGGTATATGGTGTCATTGAAGAATCTTTTCCTATTGGTATTTTTAAAATACTTTGAAACACAAATGGCACTTAGAAATAATATTATTTTTTGTAGCAGTAGTTAAAAGTTAGCAAAAATCTTTTTCCCTAGACAAAATCTTCTAGTCTCCTCATTTATAAAACATCTAGAAGTGGAGCGGCTTGGTGGGACAAG
This sequence comes from Nyctereutes procyonoides, assembly GCF_905146905.1. Taxonomy (NCBI): domain Eukaryota; kingdom Metazoa; phylum Chordata; class Mammalia; order Carnivora; family Canidae; genus Nyctereutes; species Nyctereutes procyonoides. Next base: position 4,788,766 of record NW_026575033.1, on the reverse strand, counting down.
CCCTGCCTTCTCAGAAGTGCCCAGGTGCTCCCATTCCTTGTCTCTGAGGCATTTCTGCAAAATCCCAGGGCTCTGAAGAGCACATGTTAATAAATAAGGAATAAGGAGCTAGGTAAAAGCTACTTTGGAAAAGTTGTGAATATGGTCCATACTTGGGCATGTAAATGGAACAGTTTTGGGACTTCATTCCCCATCCTTTTTCCAGAGAATTCAGGCCCCACAAAGATTAAGTGACGCTTACCTTACATATCTTGTTAGTGGGTGAAAGTTGGTAAGTTTCCTTGCTGCCTCAGCTTCAGAGAGTTTTGGTCATCAGAGATTGGGACTCTAGTCTTATGCTCCTCTCTTCATCCTATGTCGCTATGTTTCCATCCTGGAAATACGAAGAAAGGAAGTTCATATTGGGTTTTGTTGATGCATTCCTTACCCTTAAATAGAATGGCACTTATTTAAGCTTTATCCACATTTTCTTTGGTGCTTTTTTATTTGTGGACAAATGGCCACTAAAAATTCCTTCCCATGTTGATGCCATTTGTAGAATATCAGAGGATAATTTTTAAAATAAACGTAAATGCATTTTATATATTTATTTAAAATAAGCTCTTTCCAAAGAGAATTATTTCTCCCATAGGTCATTATAAATATAGATGAATATGTAGATTCTCTGTCGTTACTTAAAAATTACTTAGCCAAGGTATGGTGAATGTTTTCATTTTTACAGTGTACTTAAACCTTCTAAAAATGGTTTGGTAGTACTACTTAATCTGCAAGAATAGAAAGCTAAGTTACAGTACAGTTATATGTATTTATAACATTTCTGTATATGATTTACAGGAAGACCATGTACTCAGCTGCAGCTTCTAAATCCAGAACGATTTGCACGTCTTATCAAAGAAGTAATGAATACATTCTGGCCTGGCAGAGAGTTGATTGTTCAGTGGTACCCATTTGATGAAGACAAAAATCACCCATCTGTTTCATGGCTTAAGATGGTTTGGAAGAATCTCTATATACATTTTTCAGAGGATTTGACTTTATTTGATGAGATGCCACTTATCCCCAGAACTACACTAGAAGGTCAGACGTGTGTGGAGCTCATTAGACTCAGGATTCCATCATTAGTCGTTTTAGATGATGAATCTGAAGCACAGCTTCCTGAATTTTTAGCAGACATTGTACAAAAGCTTGGAGGAATTGTCCTTAAAAAATTAGATGCCTCCATACAGCATCCACTTATTAAAAAATACATTCATTCACCATTACCAAGTGCTGTTCTGCAGATAATGGAGAAGATGCCACTGCAGAAATTGTGCAATCAGATAGCTTCGCTACTTCCCACACACAAAGATGCCCTGAGGAAGTTTTTAGCTAGTTTAACTGATAGCAGTGAAAAGGAGAAAAGAATAATTCAGGAATTGCCAATATTCAAGCGAATTAACCATTTATCTGATCAGGGCATTTCCTCTTACACGAAACTAAAAGGTTGTAAGGTCTTGCACCATACTGCCAAACTTGCTCCAGATCTGCGACTCTCTATTTCAGTAATAGATAGTAGTGATGAAGCTACTATTCGCTTGGCAAACATGTTGAAAATAGAGAAGTTAAAGACCACTCATTGCATAAAGCTCATTTTAAGAGATATTGAAAATGCATTCTATTCACATGATGAGGTAACACACCTTATGTTATGGATCCTTGAGAATCTGTCCTCTCTTAAAAATGAGAATCCAAATGTGCTGGACTGGTTAATGCCATTAAAATTCATTCAGATATCACAGGAACAGATGGTGTCAGCTGGTGAACTTTTTGATCCTGATATAGAAGTATTAAAGGACCTTTTTTACAGTGAAGAGGAAACTTGTTTCCCCCTTCAGTTTTTACCTCACCAGATATTCTTCACTCTTTAAGACAGATTGGTTTAAAAAACGAAGCCAGTCTCAAAGAGAATGATGTTGTGCAAGTAGCAAAAAAAATTGAAGACTTACAGGTCAGTTCTTGCCCAAACCAGGACATTCTTCTAAAGAAAGCCAAAACACTCTTAATGGTTTTAAACAAGAATCATATGCTGTTGCAGTCGACTGAAGGAAAGATGACTCTGAAGAAAATAAAATGGGTTCCAGCTTGCAAGGAAAGGCCACCAAACTATCCAGGCTCTTTAGTCTGGAAGGGAGACGTCTGTAACCTTTGTGCGCCACCAGATATGTGTGACGGAGCCCATGCAATTCTGGTCGGCTCGTCACTTCCTCTTGTTGAGAGTGTTCATATTAACTTGGAGAAGGCTTTAGGGATCTTCACCAAACCTAGCATTAGTGCTGTCTTAAAACACTTTAAAATTGTTGTTGATTGGTATACTTCAAAAACCTTTAGTGATGAAGACTACTATCAATTTCAGCATATTTTGCTTGAAATTTATGGATTCATGCATGATCATTTGAATGAAGGAAAGGATGCTTTCAGAGCCTTAAAATTTCCATGGGTTTGGACTGGTAAAAAATTTTGTCCCCTTGCCCAAGCTGTGATAAAACCATTTCATGATCTTGACCTTCAGCCATATTTGCATAGTGTCCCTAAAACCATGGCAAAATTCCACCAACTGTTTAAGGTCTGTGGTTCAATAGAGGAGTTGACATCAGATCATATTTCCATGGTCATTCAGAAGGTGTATCTCAAAAGTGACCAAGATCTCAGTGATCAAGAAAGCAAACAAAATCTTCATCTTATGTTGAATATCATCAGATGGCTATACAGCAATCAGATTCCAGCAAGCCCCAACACGCCCGTTCCTATACATCATAGCAAAAATCCTTCCAAACTTATCATGAAGCCAATACATGAGTGCTGTTACTGTGACATCAAAGTTGATGACCTCAATGACTTACTGGAAGATTCAGTGGAACCAATCATTCTGGTGCACGAGGACATACCCATGAAAACCGCAGAATGGCTGAAAGTTCCATGCCTTAGCACAAGACTGATCAATCCTGAAAACATGGGATTTGAGCAGTCAGGTCAGAGGGAACCACTTACTGTAAGAATTAAAAATATTCTGGAAGAATATCCTTCAGTGTCAGATATTTTCAAAGAGCTACTTCAAAACGCTGATGATGCAAATGCAACCGAATGCAGTTTCATGATTGATATGCGAAGAAATATGGACATTCGAGAGAATCTGCTGGACCCAGGCATGGCAGCTTGCCACGGACCTGCTCTGTGGTCATTCAATAATTCTCAGTTCTCAGATTCAGATTTTGTGAACATCACCAGGTTAGGAGAATCTTTAAAGAGGGAAGAGGTTGACAAAGTTGGAAAATTTGGTCTTGGATTTAATTCTGTGTACCATATCACTGACATTCCCATCATTATGAGTCGAGAATTCATGATAATGTTCGATCCAAACATAAACCATATTAGTAAACACATTAAAGACAAATCTAATCCTGGGATCAAAATTAACTGGAGTAAACAACAAAAAAGACTCAGGAAATTTCCTAATCAGTTCAAACCATTCATAGATGTTTTTGGCTGTCAGTTACCTTTGACTGTAGAAGCACCTTACAGCTACAGTGGAACTCTTTTCCGACTGTCCTTTAGAACGCAACAGGAAGCGAAAGTGAGTGAAGTTAGTAGTACCTGCTATAATACAGCAGATATTTACTCTCTTGTGGATGAATTTAGTCTCTGTGGACACAGGCTTATCATTTTCACTCAGAGTGTGACCTCAATGTATTTGAAGTACTTGAAAATTGAGGAAACCAACCCCAGCTTGGCACAAGATACAGTAATAATTAAAAAAAAACCCTGTCCTTCCAAAGCATTGAGTGCTCCTGTCTTAAGTGTTTTAAAAGAAGCTGCTAGGCTCATGAAGACTTGCAGCAGTAGTAATAAAAAGCTTCCTGCGGATGCGCCAAAGTCATCTTGCATTCTTCAGATCACCGTTGAAGAATTTCACCATGTGTTCAGAAGGATTGCTGATTTACAGTCACCACTTTTCAGAGGTCCAGAGGATGACCTAACTGCCCTCTTTGAAATGGCTAAGTCTGGCCAATCGAAAAAGCCATCAGATGAGTTGCCACAAAAAACAGTAGAGTGTACCACATGGCTTATATGTACCTGCATGGATACAGGAGAGGCTCTGAAGTTTTCCCTGAATGAAAATGGACGAAGACTAGGGCTGGTTCCTTGTGGGGCAGTGGGAGTTCTGCTGTCTGAAATCCAGGATCAGAAGTGGGCTGTAAAACCACATGTGGGAGAAGTATTTTGCTATTTACCCTTACGAATAAAAACAGGATTGCCAGTTCACATCAATGGGTGTTTTGCTGTTACTTCAAATAGAAAAGAAATCTGGAAGACGGACACAAAAGGACGATGGAATACCACCTTCATGAGGCACGTTATTGTGAAAGCTTACTTGGAGGCCCTCAGTGTCCTCCGTGACCTGGCCACAAATGGGGAGCTAATGGACTATACTTACTACTCAGTGTGGCCTGATCCTGAATTAGTCCATGATGATTTTTCTGTAATTTGCCAAGGATTTTATGAAGATATAGCTCATGGAAAAGGGAAAGAATTGACCAGAGTCTTCTCTGATGGATCCATGTGGGTTTCCATGAAGAATGTGAGATTTCTAGATGACTCAATACTTAAAAGAAAAGATGTTGGTCCAGCAGCCTTCAAGATATTTTTGAAATACCTCAAGAAGACCGGGTCAAAAAACCTTTGTGCTGTTGAACTTCCTTCTTCAGTAAAATCAGGATTTGAAGAAGCTGGCTGTAAACAGATACTGCTTGAAAATACATTTTCAGAGAAGCAATTTTTCTCTGAAGTGTTTTTCCCAAATATTCAAGAAATCGAAGCAGAGCTCAGAGATCCTTTAATGAATTTTGTTCTAAATGAAAAAATTGATGAGTTCTCAGGAATTCTCCGTCTTACACCATGTATTCCTTGCTCTTTGGAGGGGCATCCTTTGGTTTTACCATCAAGATTAATACACCCTGAAGGACGAGTTGCAAAGTTATTTGATATTAAAGATGGGCGGTTTCCTTATGGTTCTACTCAGGATTATCTTAATCCTATTATTTTGATTAAGCTGGTTCAGTTAGGTATGGCAAAAGATGACATTTTATGGGATGACATGCTGGAACGGGCACAGTCCGTGGCTGAAATTAATAAAAGTGATCATGCTGCTGCTTGTCTAAGAAGTAGTATCCTATTAAGCCTCATTGATGAAAAACTAAAAATAAGGGATCCTAGAGCAAAGGATTTTGCTGCAAGATATCAAACAATCCCCTTCCTTCCATTTCTCACAAAGCCGGCAGGATTTTCTTTGGACTGGAAAGGTAACAGTTTTAAGCCTGAAACCATGTTTGCAGCAATTGACCTTTATACAGCCGAGCATCAGGATATAGTTTGTCTCTTGCAACCAATTCTAAATGAAAACTCACATTCCTTCAGAGGATGTGGTTCAGTGTCATTGGCTGTGAAGGAGTTTTTGGGATTACTAAAGAAGCCAACAGTTGATCTGGTTGTGAACCAATTGAAAGAAGTTGCAAAATCAGTTGATGATGGGGTTACATTGTACCAGGAGAACATCACCAATGCTTGCTACAAATACCTTCATGACGCAATGATGCAAAATGAAATCATTAAGATATCGATTATTGAAAAATTAAAACCCTTTAGCTTCATTCTAGTTGAGAATGCGTATGTTGACTCAGAAAAAGTTTCTTTTCATTTGAATTTTGAAGCAGCACCATACCTTTATCAGCTGCCTAATAAGTACAAAAATAATTTTCGTGAACTTTTTGAAAGTGTGGGTGTGAGGCAGTCATTTACTGTTGAAGATTTTGCTCTTGTTTTGGAATCTATTGATCAAGAGAAAGGAACAAAGCAAATAACAGAAGAGAATTTCCAGCTTTGCCGGCGAATAATTAGTGAGGGAATATGGAGTCTTATTAGAGAAAAGAAACAAGAATTTTGTGAGAAAAATTATGGCAAAATATTACTGCCAGATACTAATCTCAAGCTTCTCCCTGCTAAATCTTTATGCTACAATGACTGCCCCTGGATTAAAGTAAAGGACACCACTGTAAAATACTGTCATGCTGATATACCCAGGGAAGTAGCTGTAAAACTAGGAGCAGTCCCAAAGCGACATAAAGCCTTAGAGAGGTATGCATCCAACATCTGTTTTACAACACTTGGCACGGAATTTGGGCAGAAAGAAAAATTGACCAGCAGAATTAAGAGTATCCTTAATGCCTATCCTTCAGAAAAGGAAATGTTGAAGGAGCTTCTTCAAAATGCTGATGATGCAAAGGCCACAGAAATCTGTTTTGTGTTTGATCCTAGACAGCATCCAGTTGATAGAATATTTGATGATAAGTGGGCTCCACTGCAAGGGCCAGCACTTTGTGTGTACAATAACCAACCTTTTACAGAAGATGATGTCAGAGGAATTCAGAATCTTGGAAAAGGCACCAAAGAAGGAAATCCTTGTAAAACTGGACAGTATGGAATAGGATTCAATTCTGTGTATCATATTACAGACTGCCCTTCTTTTATTTCTGGCAATGACATCTTATGTATTTTTGATCCTCATGCCAGATATGCACCAGGAGCCACATCTGTTAGTCCTGGACGCATGTTTAGAGATTTGGATGCAGATTTTAGGACACAGTTCTCAGATGTTCTGGATCTTTATTTGGGAACCCACTTTAAATTGGACAATTGTACAATGTTTAGATTTCCTCTTCGTAATGCGGAAATGGCAAAAGTTTCAGAAATTTCTTCAGTTCCATCATCAGACAGAATGGTCCAGAATCTTTTGGACAAATTGCGGTCAGATGGGGCAGAACTTTTAATGTTTCTTAATCACATGGAAAAGATTTCTATTTGTGAAATAGATAAAGGGACTGGAGCTCTGAATGTGCTGTATTCTGTAAAGGGCAAAATCACAGATGGGGACAGATTGAAAAGGAAGCAGTTTCATGCATCTGTAATCGATAGTGTTACTAAAAAGAGACAGCTCAAAGACATACCAGTTCAACAGATAACCTATACTATGGATACAGAAGACTCCGAAGGAAATCTTACAACATGGCTAATCTGTAATAGGTCAGGTTTTTCAAGTATGGAAAAAGTGTCTAAGAGTGTTATATCGGCTCACAAGAATCAAGATATCACTCTGTTTCCACGTGGGGGAGTAGCTGCTTGCATTACTCACAACTATAAGAAGCCCCACAGGGCCTTCTGTTTCTTGCCCCTCTCTTTAGAGACGGGATTACCATTTCATGTGAATGGCCACTTTGCTCTAGATTCAGCCAGAAGAAATCTGTGGAGGGATGATAATGGAGTTGGTGTTCGCAGTGACTGGAATAACAGTTTAATGACAGCATTAATAGCGCCTGCATATGTTGAATTACTAATCCAGCTGAAAAAGCGCTATTTCCCTGGTTCTGACCCAACATTATCAGTTTTACAGAACACGCCTATTCATGTTGTAAAAGATACTTTAAAGAAGTTTTTATCATTTTTCCCGGTTAACAGGCTTGACCTACAACCAGATTTATATTGTCTGGTGAAAGCCCTTTACAGTTGCATTCATGAAGACATGAAACGTCTTCTGCCTGTTGTACGGGCTCCCAATATTGACGGCTCTGATTTACACTCTGCAGTTATAATTACTTGGATTAATATGTCTACTTCCAATAAAACCAGACCGTTTTTTGACAACTTACTGCAGGATGAATTACAGCACCTTAAAAATGCAGACTATAACATTACAACCCGCAAGACAGTAGCAGAGAATGTCTACAGACTGAAACATTTGCTTTTAGAAATTGGTTTCAACTTGGTCTATAACTGTGATGAAACTGCAAATCTATACCACTGTCTTATAGATGCAGATATTCCTGTCAGTTATGTCACTCCTGCTGATGTTAGGTCCTTTTTAATGACATTTTCATCTCCTGACACTAACTGCCATATTGGGAAGCTGCCTTGCCGTCTCCAGCAGACTAACCTAAAGCTTTTTCATAGTTTAAAACTTCTAGTGGATTATTGTTTTAAGGATGCAGAAGAAAATGAAATTGAAGTGGAAGGACTGCCCCTTCTCATTACGCTGGACAGCGTTTTGCAGACATTTGATGCAAAACGACCCAAGTTTCTGACAACATACCATGAATTGATTCCATCTCGCAAAGACTTGTTCATGAATACATTATATTTGAAATACAGTAATATTTTATTGAACTGTAAGGTTGCAAAAGTGTTTGACATTTCTAGCTTTGCTGATTTGTTATCCTCTGTGTTGCCTCGTGAATACAAGACCAAAAATTGTACAAAGTGGAAGGACAATTTTGCAAGTGAGTCTTGGCTTAAGAATGCATGGCATTTTATTAGCGAGTCTGTAAATGTGAAAGAAGATCAGGAGGAAACACAACCAACATTTGACATTGTCGTTGAAACCCTCAAGGACTGGGCATTGCTTCCAGGAACAAAGTTTACCGTTTCAGCCAATCAGCTTGTAGTTCCTGAAGGTGATGTTCTGCTTCCTTTGAGTCTCATGCACATTGCAGTTTTTCCAAATGCCCAGAGTGATAAAGTTTTTCATGCTCTAATGAAAGCTGGCTGCATTCAACTTGCATTGAACAAAATCTGCTCCAAAGACAGTGCATTTGTTCCTCTGTTGTCATGTCACACGGCAAACATAGAAAGCCCCACAAGCATTTTAAAGGCTGTACATTATATGGTTCAAACTTCAACATTTAGGACTGAAAAATTAGTAGAAAATGACTTTGAAGCACTTTTGATGTATTTCAACTGCAATTTGAGTCACTTGATGTCTCAAGATGACATAAAAATTCTGAAATCACTTCCATGCTACAAATCCATCAGTGGTCGCTACATGAGCATTGCAAGATTTGGAACGTGCTATGTGCTCACAAAAAGTATCCCTTCAGCTGAAGTGGAAAAATGGACACAATTGTCGTCGTCTGCATTTCTTGAAGAAAAAATACACCTAAAAGAACTATATGAGGTGCTTGGCTGTGTACCTGTAGATGATCTTGAGGTATATTTGAAACACCTTTTACCAAAAATTGAAAATCTCTCTTATGATGCAAAATTAGAGCATTTAATCTATCTTAAGAATAGATTATCAAGCATTGAGGAATTGTCAGAAATCAAGGAACAACTTTTTGAAAAACTGGAAAGTTTACTGATAATCCATGATGCCAACAGTCGACTAAAGCAAGCAAAACATTTCTATGATAGAACGGTTAGAGTTTTTGAAGTTATGCTTCCTGAAAAGCTGTTTATTCCTAAGGACTTCTTTAAAAAATTGGAACAACTTATAAAGCCCAAAAATCAAGCCACATTCATGACCTCCTGGGTGGAATTCTTACGAAACATCGGCCTGAAATACATACTTTCTCAGCAGCAGTTGCTACAGTTTGCTAAGGAAATCAGTGTGAGAGCTAATACAGAAAACTGGTCTAAGGAAACATTGCAAAATACGGTTGATATCCTCCTCCATCATATATTCCAAGAACGAATGGATTTGTTATCTGGAAATTTTCTGAAAGAACTTTCTTTAATACCATTCTTGTGTCCTGAGCGGGCCCCTGCTGAATTCATTAGGTTTCATCCTCAATACCAAGAGGTCAATGGAACACTTCCTCTCATAAAGTTCAATGGAGCACAAGTAAACCCCAAATTCAAGCAGTGTGATGTGCTCCAACTCTTATGGACATCCTGCCCTATTCTTCCAGAGAAAGCCACACCCTTGAGCATCAGAGAACAAGAAGGTAGTGACCTTGGTCCACAGGAACAGCTTGAGCAAGTTTTAAGTATGCTTAATGTGAACCTGGATCCTCCTCTCGATAAGGTCATTAATAACTGCAGAAACATATGCAACATAACCACTTTGGATGAAGAGATGGTAAAAACCAGAGCAAAGGTCTTAAGGAGCATATATGAATTTCTCAGTGCAGAAAAAAGGGAGTTTCGGTTTCAGCTGCGTGGGGTGGCTTTCGTGATGGTAGAAGATGGTTGGAAACTCCTGAAGCCTGAGGAGGTAGTGATAAATCTAGAATATGAATCTGATTTTAAACCTTACTTATATAAGCTACCTTTAGAACTGGGCACATTTCACCAGTTGTTCAAACATCTGGGTACTGAAGATATTATTTCAACAAAGCAGTATGTTGAAGTTTTGAGCCGCATATTCAAAAATTCTGAAGGAAAACAGTTAGATCCTAATGAAATGCGCACAGTTAAGAGAGTAGTTTCTGGCTTGTTTAAGAGTCTGCAGAATGATTCAGTCAAGGTGAGGAGTGATCTTGAGAATGTACGAGACCTTGCACTTTATCTTCCAAGCCAGGATGGCAGACTAGTAAAGTCAAGCATCTTAGTTTTTGATGATGCACCGCATTACAAAAGTAGAATCCAGGGGAATATTGGTGTGCAGATGTTGGTTGACCTTAGCCAGTGCTACTTGGGGAAGGACCATGGCTTTCATACTAAATTGATAATGCTCTTTCCTCAAAAACTTAGACCTCGTTTACTGAGCAGTATACTTGAAGAGCAGTTAGATGAAGAGACTCCCAAAGTTTGTCAGTTTGGAGCATTGTGTTCTCTTCAGGGCAGATTGCAGTTACTCTTGTCTTCTGAACAGTTCATCACAGGACTAATTAGAATTATGAAGCATGAAAATGATAATGCTTTCCTGGCCAATGAAGAAAAAGCCATAAGACTTTGCAAAGCCCTAAGAGAAGGATTGAAAGTGTCCTGTTTTGAAAAGCTTCAAACAACATTAAGAGTTAAAGGTTTTAATCCTATTCCCCACAGTAGAAGTGAAACTTTTGCTTTTCTGAAGAGATTTGGTAATGCAGTCATTCTGCTGTACATACAGCACTCAGACAGTAAGGACATTAATTTCTTGTTAGCATTGGCAATGACACTGAAATCAGCAACGGACAATTTGATTTCTGACACTTCATATTTAATTGCTATGCTAGGATGCAATGATATTTACAGGATCAGTGAGAAGCTTGATAGTTTAGGAGTAAAATATGACTCTTCAGAACCATCAAAACTTGAACTTCCAATGCCTGGCACCCCAATACCTGCCGAAATACATTATACTCTGCTTATGGATCCAATGAATGTTTTTTACCCAGGAGAGTATGTTGGGTACCTTGTTGATGCTGAAGGTGGTGATATCTATGGATCATACCAGCCAACCTATACATATGCAATTATTGTACAAGAAGTTGAAAGAGAAGATGCTGATAATTCTAGTTTTCTGGGAAAGATATATCAGATTGATATTGGGTATAGTGAATATAAAATAGTTAGCTCACTCGATCTGTATAAGTTTTCAAGGCCTGAGGAAAGCTCTCAAAGCAGAGATAGTGCCCCTTCTACACCAACCAGCCCTACTGAGTTCCTAGCCCCTGGTCTACGAAGCATTCCTCCTCTTTTCTCTGGTAGAGAGAGCCAGAAGACCTCATCTTCAAAACATCATTCCCCTAAAAAGCTCAAGGTGAATTCTTTACCAGAAATCTTAAAAGAAGTCACATCAGTCGTGGAGCAAGCTTGGAAACTTCCAGAATCTGAAAGAAAAAAGATTATTAGGCGGTTGTATTTGAAATGGCACCCTGACAAAAATCCAGAGAATCATGACATTGCCAATGAAGTGTTTAAACACTTGCAGAATGAAATCAACAGGCTAGAGAAACAGGCTTTTCTAGATCAGAATGCAGACAGAGCCTCGAGGCGGACATTTTCAACCTCGGCATCCCGATTTCAGTCAGACAAGTACTCATTTCAAAGATTTTATACTTCATGGAATCAAGAGGCAACGAGCCACAAATCTGAAAGGCAACAACAGAATAAAGAAAAAAGCACACCTGCAGCTGGACAGACCTACTCTCAAAGGTTCTTTGTTCCTCCCACTTTTAAGTCAGTTGGTAATCCAGTTGAAGCACGTAGATGGTTAAGACAAGCTAGAGCGAATTTTTCAGCTGCCAGGAATGACCTTCATAAAAATGCCAATGAGTGGGTGTGCTTTAAGTGTCACCTCTCTACCAAACTAGCTTTGATCGCCGCTGACTATGCTGTGAGAGGGAAGTCCGATAAAGATGTAAAGCCAACTGCACTTGCACAAAAAATAGAGGAATACAGTCAACAACTTGAAGGATTGACAAATGATGTCCACACATTGGAGGCTTATGGTGTGGACAGTTTAAAAACAAGATACCCCGACTTACTTCCTTTCCCACAGATCCCAAATGACAGGTTCACCTCTGAGGTTGCCATGAGGGTGATGGAATGTACGGCCTGTATCATCATAAAACTTGAAAATTTTATACAACAAAAAGTGTGAAGGTATTTTAAAAAAAAAAGCAGAGCTAGACCTGGACTGTGTTGTAGCACAAATATGAATTGCTGAACTTCCTTATGCTTCATTGCCAGTTATTTAAGAATTGCAAAGCACATTGCAGATCGTTGGGAAGAACTTTGGAGTTGTTGTTAAACATCAGTATCCCTTAACTGAATCTAAAAGCGAACAATTTTGAAGATGGCAACTGCAGAATTGCTAGGTGTATTTGAATGGCTAGGATGGCACATTACTGAGCTGCACTTTAATGTAACCAAAGCTTAGCGGTTTGTTGGATAAGAGTCTGTGTATGTCTGATGAGGATGGAGTTACTTTTCTGTTTTTAACATGGTGTTTTTGAAGGAGCTCATGAAACACTGGACATATCATTGGTTTAAACAAATAAGGGGAATTAAGTCTTTGATCACTTCTTTAATCGGATCCTCTTTTGGATGCATTATTATCAGCTGGCTCTGATTATGAATTTGTTGCAATTTTACATCTTAAATACTCAGTACATTTAAAAAATGGTACAATATTTTAATCCTGAATATTACTTGATTAAGAGTATGCAGATAGTACTTCTTAGGGTGCACTGAGTGCACTTTACATCTTTATTTTAAATGGTTTTCTACACCTTATGTTTACAGGCTTCCTTTTTCATGAAGGTAACGTATGGAAAACTCAACATGGTGGCAGTTCTTATCACCAGATGTTGATATTGCGTCCAAGAACTGCTTACCAAAACATTTGTCAACTGTTAGAACATTTGCTTTCTGTTTGTACATATTTTCCAAAAATATAATTTATATGGCGTGATTGAACGGGATGCAATCTTTTGTTGTCTAAAGGTGCTGCAGTTAAAAAAAAATATCTTCTCTCAACATGGCACTTAGTGGAATTTTTTGGATTTTACTTTGAAAACATTTAAAAAGTGTAAAACCATTGTGACAATATCCAGTAGTTTATAAAAGAGGAATAATCATCAGCTTGCATTTTCCCCATGAATGATTCAGAACTGACATTTGATTTTCATCCTGTTTGAGTGTCCTCCTATACTGTACTTATTTCGGCATAGTTCTTTTGCAGAATGTAAAAAAAAAAAAGGTAATGATAATTAGTTTTATTATATAAGTGTGCTGGCTGTAAATGATGCTAGATATAATATTTTATGCAATTAAGGGCTTATGGAACATATTAAAACTTTTTTACTTTTATGGTAATAAGGAATGTTTGTGCCTCCATTATTGTATTGCTTCTGGATGTGAAGCTATGTAATTATTTCTGCTGTTATATTAAGTGCCATACTTTTAATAAAGCAGATGTACATACGAAATTATCGTAACTGGTATTTCCTGAAAATCAAACTTAGTATCTTCCTTTATAATGTTTTGAGGTATGAATATGTGTGTACTTATTGGCAGTATTTAGGATAGAATTTTTTATTTCTATACTGGAATTTTAGTATGTTCTTTGTTTAATGATTGAATATGAAGTACTTGATGTATACTGTGTTTATTAGGTGCTCATTGGTTTAGTTAATACTTTTATTTTTCCTTTTTATGGAATACGATTAGCTGATATATATGGTACAGTATATATATAGATATATAGATATGCATATATATGTACACACATATATATAGACGTATTTGGCTGCAGGTACATTAGGTATTGTGGCTCTTCCATAGGTAGAGGCTGACTTGATATTTACCTTACCTCAGGATGGGGCTGCACATCTGGGGCTAATTTACTCTTGAGCCCTAAACAGAAGATGTTCATCTTTATACCAGACACATAGGTTTTCAAAGCTAGGCAGACCAGGGCTAGAGTTTCTGTTCTGGTGCTTAACCAAATTCTGGGTCTTCAGGTTTCTGGGACATCTTCAGAAGTGCTTGCTACCTTGAAACGCAGATTCAGCACTTGGAATATATTTTGTTTTTTGATATTAAATTTTATACAGAAAACTTTGGCCGTTGTGCTAGTTGAGCTAGTTGGAGTTGTTGGTTTTGTTTTGTTTTGTTTTCTATACTTGTAAAAAAAAAAAAATACAGGTTCACAGTCCTTGATATACAACCCTTGGATCTAGATGTATTTCAGAATTTGGATTTTAGCAAGTTAATACAAACATTCCCATCAGGGTTGGTAGCACTCCTAAACACATTAATATTTCTGCAGTGAAGCCTGTGAATACTTGCACTGACTTGAATACCTAAGCTTAATATGTAACCTCACCTAAATTCAGGTCAGATCTCACCACCAGTAGTTTGCTGCAGACGTATTTGGAAGATGTTCATATTTTTGGAGCTTTCTAGATTTTGAAATTCAGGGTAAGGAATTTCTGACATGAACTAATTTTGTATTTTATTTTTTTATGCTTTCCCTTTCCGCTTTTATTAAAAGGAAAATGGAAACTTGGCGCATGTGTGGAGAAGCTGCTCTGAGTAGCACACAGTCTAGCAAGGATTTGGGACAGGCCTTCCTGCAGTCAGGAGCAGGTGCTGTGCTGCCTGGTGAGCAAAGGACAGAAGCCTCCCCCCACAGGTTGGCAGAACTGTTCTCAGCCTCCACAAGGACACTCAGCGAGAACCTGTGCAGCCCAGATAGTTTAAAAAGCAACGGGGAGTTGGAGGCCAGGCAGTGCCGAGAGCCGCAGGATAACATCGGCAAAGTGTTCCATTAGCGCTTAATAAAGAGAGGACGTCATGGGCCTGATGTGCGGGTGTGGGGGATTCGCTTCCTTTGGTGCCAGATGACATGTTCTGTACTTGACGAGTTCTGTAGATCTCGAGGACAGCATTTGCAGTGCTGGTAGAAAAGAGTAATTAATAGATTTTAATTAGCCATGTATTATTTGAGGTTCTATGAGAAACAGAACCAGCAGGAGACATACAGATGGACACATGGAGAGATCTCTTTCCAGGAAGGGACCCGTGATTGTGGGGGCTGACAGGTGCAGAATCCAGAGGGCAGGAGGCTGCCACGGCTGCACACACTTGGGCAGGGCAGAAGTGCAGCCTACCCCGGGATATCCGCATGGTTTGGCTTCCAAAGGCTTTTTCTGTTAATCTTGTTGGAATAAAAATGGCTTAAAGTAGTGTCATTCATTCATTTGTAAACAGCCCCCCCACCCCACCCCGGCACTGTGTGCAGGCCTTATGTTAGGTGTTGGGGGTGTGAAGGTGCATCCTGGATTTAAAGGATCTGCACTGTTTAAAGGATTTGCACTGTTTGAATATTCAGTGCAAAATGGATTTTTACTTAGTGATGCCCTTAGATCCTCTTGTTCCACCTGCATGTTTGCACCTGATAGAAAAATTTATTTGGCTTTGAAATAACAGCAAATCTGATGTGGAATTTAAAATACAGCACACTGCTGAATATGAGTAAATTTGATGTCTTGAATCAGGGAAAGAAGGGACAAAAAAACTACATAAGCACCACCTAAGAGCCTTCACGTGAGGGGCTCTGCCTTTCAGAACAGCTTGGGCTCTTCCTCACTGATCCCCCAAAGCAGTGGAGACTGACCAGGTGGGTGGCAGGGGCAAAGGGTGGGGAAGGACCTGAACATGCCAAGCTCACTTGTGAATTTTACTGTGAATTTGGGTGCCTTCAGGAGAGGTCTGGTCGGTCTGTCTGCTCTCTTCCACGTGGTGAGTTACAGGAGTGCGGAGCCCATAGTTCTCCCTGAGCCAGGAGATGATCCTATGATTCAGGTCTTAGGGAGTCCATTTTGCTGCAAATCAGACTTCTTTACTATTAAATCTGATAGTTTGGTCTTCATCTTTCTGACTTGTGTCTACTCAGCTGGTTTGGAAGTTGAAAAAGAGATAAGGGCTGAGGTTGCTCAAATATCAATACCCAATAGTCTACGACCACTTGGAATATAAGAATATTAGTGTACATAGCTAATTAGGTATGTTCATTTGGTACGTTCATAGTCAGGACCTTGGACCTTTAAGAACAATTTAAATTACATTGCATAATATGTTTAAAAGGACAGGTTTATGTAATAGGTTTTAGAATACAGCCTTTCTAAAAGTTTTGATTCTAACCAAGGATGAATTCCTTATCACTGGAGAATGCAGCTATCCACAATAACTTCTTTCATGATGATTCCAAGTAGCAAGGGAGCAAAAAAACAAAGCAAAAGTAATTTACATCTTTTATTTAAAGGTTTCTATCCTTCATAATTTCTCCTTGATTCTTTTTCTTGACCTTGTGTCAACTGAACTTGAAGGTACTTGTTTTGCACAAACATGGAGCAAGAGAGCAAATAATGAAAAAACAAAGGCAGTACTACTTACTATGACAGAATGTTGTAGCAAGAAAGCAGACATTAAGAAATCAGAACTTTAAACAGAAAAGGTGAATACCAATTTATAATCTAAAAAAACCCACCCCCTGTGAAACTTTAGGCACATTATATTTAGGGTCGAGTTCAGGACACGCCTAATTTTTATTCTGTAATTCCAAGTGTTAATGCACATAGCAATTTGAAAATCCAGGATTTGCTGTTAGTGGGCTATCCTTTTAAATGAAGATCTTATTCAAACAGCATTAGAAATAAAGTGTACATGGGACACCTGGGTGGCTCAGGGGTTGAGTGTCTGCCTTCGGCTCAGGTCAGGATCCTGGGATCCTGGGATCAAGTCCTGCATTGGGACCCCGCAGGGATCCTGCTGCTCCCTCAGCCTATGTCTCTGCCTCTCTCTGTGTCTCTCTCATGAATAAATAAAATCTTAAAAAAAATAGAGTTCACTTTTCTACATTCAGTTCTGAGACTGCAAAAAAAAAAAAAAAAAAAAAAAGAACCTGAACTTGCGTTTACAGTTATAAACCCTATAAATAGAAAGTTGCAATGCTGTTGGCCCTACCACATCTTGTGCTGCTCGGTGATTCTAATTATAACCAGTAAAACACAAAACCGAACCAAGCCAAACGCATCACTCTTTGACAACTGGCATTTTACGGAATGAGTGGCTTCCACAAAGCTAGCCTGTTTTCATAGGTTCAGTGTGTCCTATTTGATTTACATAACAACATATAAACAATTGGTACTAAGCTTCATAGAAACACCCAGTCTGTTATACTGTGTTAAGAGGTAAATGCACAGGCTGGGCGGTTATGAGTCCCACCACCTACTAGCTGCTTGATCCTGGTGGATGACAAAACCCTTTTGGACTCTGGTTTCCTTACTTGTCAAACGAATATAATCCCATTTACACAATTAGCACATAGGCTGGCATTGGATAAAGTGAGACAACATACCAGAGTTTTTCAAAGTGAAAACAGCTGCTCACATGGAGGGTCACATTTCAGATTAATTTCACTAGGTACTGTATGACCTTCTGACTTGTCCTAGCTGAACCTTTTTAAAATCATCCCATAACTTGGGGGAAACATAATACCTACCTCAAAGCGCTGTCGTGGGGATTAAAGGAAGCAAAGACGAACAAGTTTGTGAAAAATGTTGGTTGGTTTTTTATTGCTTATTGACTATGTATAAAGAAAACATGATTAATTTTTGTATAATTTATTCCTTGACAACACTGAAATTCAGATCAACTCAAGTCCTCTAGAAACCTGAAGATTTCTTCTAAAACCTGACACACTTTGCATTAAAAGGGAGAACTTGTGGGTCTGACTGGGAACACCTTTGGAGGAGCAATGTATTATTGATCAATGCTACTTTTTATGGGAAGTTAGTCATGGCTGAACAGCATTAATTCATTCCATACGCGATTCAGTATTTCATTGTAGATTGATTATTCACAAGAAAGAAGAAGAAAAGTCACAATGGTTCTGATGAAAATAAACCTAGTGGAATACCTCCCCCCCCCTTTTTTGCTATTGCTAGGCTTTTGTGTCTAATATAGGCTTTTGTCTGTGCACACCATTCTGAGATCATGTATTTTCATCAGAACACCTTCACTGGCCTATTTTTCTGAGTTCCTTTTGAAAGTGTGACCTCCTACTTCCCATCCACTGTGCACCATTCACCAGGATGTCAAGTAGCTCAGTGTGAAGGCTTGAGGTCAGCAATGTAAAGCTCACTGAAATGAGGCAGGTGCTCCATGGAAGATGCAGGTGGTTTAGAGGCAGATGTGACTGTGTTCATGGCATGTGGTACCCACGCCAGCCACGGACAGGTAGAGCTTCCCATCTGGACACACACAAATTTCATAGAGTCTCTGTGAGCTGCCGGCGGGACCCTGAGTCCCCTGAACCAACTTGGGTAAACACACAGTTTCAGCATCAAGCACAAGCTGTTTGGGAGAAAAGGAGAGATGAAATGGTAGAGAGGAAGGAACACAGTAGTGTGAAACTCCTATCTCAAAATGCTCCAGACAGGTTGGTTTCTTTTCTGCATAGAAAATGAAACAGGCGCCTGACTTAGGTCATAATGATCAGATTCTCTTAAAGCTTATTTCTAGGGGCACCTGGGTGGCTCAGTGGTTGAGCGCCTGCCTTTGGCTTAGGTCATGATCCCTGGGTCATGGAATCGAGTCCCACATTGGGCTTCCTGCATGGAGCCTTCTCTCTCTGCCTTTCTCTATGTCTCTTATGAGTAAATAAATGAAATCTTAAAAAAAAAATAAAGCCTATTTCTAGTTTTCTAGAATTTCTAGGCAGAGGCTTAATAATTCCTCTCCAAACTGAAGTTTTTTTTTTCTTTTAAACCCATTGTGCTCAGGCAACCCCGGGTGGCTCAGCGGTTTAGCGCCGCCTTCAGTCCAGGGCCTGATCCTGGAGACCCAGGATCGGATCCAGTCCCATGTCAGGCACCATGGAGCCTGCTTCTGCCTCTGCCTGTGTCTCTGCCTCTCTCTCTCTCTCTCTCTCTCTCTCTCTCTCTCTCTCTCTCTCTCTCTCCTCTCTGTGTGTCTCTCATGAATAAATAAAATAAAATCTTAAAAAAAAACCCATTGTGCTAGTTGAGCTAGGAACATTTATGATGCTACACTCTCAGAAATACCTTTCAGAATTACCTGCAAAAAACTCTTTTGATTCACATTTATTTTGTGATATACTTTAACGTTATGCTAAATCACCTCTACCTCATTAGTGTAAAGTACAAGTCACAGAAATAAAGTCATCTTAATAATTTTTACCTGTGAATGTTGGAATTTCAGTTGGTTTTCTTTTCCTGTGAGAGGTGATTGACTTCATCATTAGCTACCATTTCCCTAACTTCTAAAATATTATTTGAAAATCAGCTGCCTTCTCTTAGATGTGGAAAAGCAGTAGACACTCGGACTAGAGCCAACTACGGTTAAATGGAAGCTATTGGGATTTTTGTTCCTCCTATGGTTTAATTAAACTGAAATGTAAACAAATGGCCCTTAATTGGGGTTTGGAAATCTTTTGGGGAACTAAAGACTGTCACACTGGATACCCTAACCTTACCAAGGGCGCATCCACTTGTTAGAAGGAATTGAAGTATGTCATGGGCGCACATGTTTTTCCCCCCACAAACAAGGTTGGACTCTTCCTTTATTTTACATACTCTCACCCACGAACTCTACTCTTTTCATAAACTGATGTTTGCCATCTGTACTCCCCCTGGGGAAGTTGACCACTGCCATGTGAAGCCATGGGTGGAACAGTATTAGAAGCAGAGCTTTATTTACCTTGTGGTCTGGGACACAGTTAGAGTAAAAGAAATGAAATCTATTTTTTTTTTTTTTTAACACAGAACCTACTTAGGCTATTGTCCGATGCTTTGGATTTGTGGCTACCTAGTCTTCCCTAATGTGTGTTAGCTTTTCCTTGTTGGCTTCTCTGCTCTCCCTTATTATGGTTAATCAGTGAATTTTTTTCTAGTTGTTATTTTTTTCCTGCTCTTCTAGCAAACTGTCATCACTGGCAGTCCACATACTGCATCCCTGCTCACCTTCCTTTATCTTTATGGGAATATATCTTGTGGGAGACCAGCCACCCCCACACTTTGAACTAGCTCCCAGTAATAAGGGATATCAACTTTAATTATGAGTCAGGCTGTGTGCTACTATAAAAATGATACCTTATTTGTGGAAATAAGTGGTTATTATTTCAAAATTAAAATTAGTATTTTTTCAAAATAATACATCTTAAGTATGTAATAACATTATAATTTAGTAATGAGATTCCAGAATTCTTGACTTCCATTTTGGCATTTATCTGCTCTTGGCATCATAACATTTTAAGTTATAACTTAAAGGGGCTTCACTGGATGTCTTTTATATTACACTAGCAGGCTGTCATTGGATGGGTCCTGTCCACACTTAGGAGCTGCCTCTCATTGTCTCCATTTGCTGCCTCAATCACACCTTCCTTTTAATAGTAAGTGAATGTAATTTCAAATATTACCACCTATATCACCACACTGGTATCTCATAACTCTGTGACATAGTTAAGCAAATATTATTTTTCCTATTTGACAAATGAGAAGATAGGTCCAGGTGTGGAGAGGCCTGTTAACTTTCCTGAACTCATACAAATTCATGAGTTGATCTAGTGCTAGAACAATCAATACTGAGTAGTGAGTGCTCTACTGCTTCATTATGACTTTGGTTTTTATCAATGATCTTTTATTTATGGACCTGAAGTTTCAGATTTTATCCTTATTGTGTTGGCTTTTAAAGCTTTTATTTTTCATATTTAATTTTCATTTAAACATAATATGATGTGAGCAAGCATAGTGCTCAAGGCAACAACCGATTATGGCCATCATCTACAGGTAACTCCTAGTGACCACCGTATTGAGAGAAGTTGGATCAATAGCAGGTAATGGCAGAACTGATATTCTCTGTCAGCTCTGAAAGTCATCAGGACATACAACAGGATCTTCATACACTGAACTCACCATTCCATCACTACTTTGAAAAATGATATCCATTTGAGAAAGAGCTTCGATTTTCCCAGCATGAGCTTTAATATGAACACCCTTTGGGGCATCCATGCTTAGACTCCGTGTGGGGGATTCTAATCTGAAATGAGGGAAAGAAACAACAAAAAATAGTATTAAAAAAAGTCACCCCAGGAATCCCTCATTGAATGGATTTGTATAGAAACTACAAATAATAAAGTATATAGTATCATTGTCATTTTGTTGTAGTGTACATTCTTTATTGACAAATCCAGAAATAATATGCAATGAAGAAATTAACTTCCCATTAATAAGAGTCTACAAAATTAATATCCTCTAAAAACATAAAAAGATTACACAGCTCCACCCGTACATAGTAGTTTCAGATGGCAGGGTTAAGCACTCTGCATATCACACTAGAAGAAAATGCTATTTGTGAATAACTTTGTAAAGCTATTTCTTTAATGAAAACACAAACTTGTTTAGGGAAAAAGGACAAACTTAACGGTAACATGTTCATTTGCTACCTGCTCATAAAATAGAATGTAAACTTATTAGGTTTTGTTTGCATGTTGTTTGTTTTTAATTTAGGAGGATTACAGGGCAGATGTGAAGATTTCTTTTGTGAAAATTCTGAACTGGTAGGGTTGATAGACAGAATGGAGACTGGCTTTAGCTGGCTTTGTTTATTTTATAATTTATCAGAATCTCCTTGTGTTAAAGTCAAACAGAACCAGGAATGAACATATGGACCAGAGAAATTCTATTTGCCTCTGCCTGAAAAAATACTAAATTTCCACCAGGTGGCATAACATGATCATTTGAAAGGTTTTTCAGCTACTCTAACCCAACCTAAATCAACCCAAAAGTCCAAAAGGCTGAATGGATTGAAATGTTTCAAGATAAGTGAGAAGTAGAACAGGATACAAACCAGTCTGTAATCCTCCCACAGCAGGGTAATATCCGTGTAGACATGGGTATCAAAGAGAAAGGGGAGTGGCTCCAGAGGAGAGAAGTACTTGGGTCATTAATTGCATTTGAACTGAGTATTTATTCGGTGGATGTTTAACTCAGATGAATTGCTGCCTTTAATTGGCAAGTTTTTTTGTCTACCATTCTTTGTTATAGAAAACAAAGTTTTATTTTCTTGTGTACATTCAATATGTAATATTTGATCTGTTACACATTTTGAAATTTATATTTACCTTGAGTACAAGGAAACAGAGACATTCATAGAATTTATTAGTCAAATTATGTTAAGCTTAGGTTATAGGAAAACACTTGGATACATCCAGATGATTTGGTTGGCTGACTGCCTGCCCATTTTGCTATTTTACATCTGCTAATCGTCTACATTTGTCCTGCCCGGATTGATAGAAAGGGGGAGGTGGTGGGGAAGGAAAGGAAGGGAGGAAGACATGTAAGCAACTTTAGATGTCTGGTCCATTTCAGGTAATCCGTTTGTGATCTTAAAGATCCTAGTGAAGGTGAGTTTGTTTCTCATCAAACAACAAAATGACCTCAACAGGACCAATTACTAGTTTTTAACCATGTTATAATATACTGCTTCTGGAATAGCAAATTTCTTCCCCTTTGCATTGTTTCCAGCCCTTGAGATGAAATATGTCAGTTCAGCACAAGTGAAAACACTTTTTACCAAAAAAGTCTGTGATTACAATGTCCTGAAGCATACATTTCCATGAACATAATTAACAGTAGTCAGATATAAAATAACTCAATTATTTTCTCTTTTGTTATATTTTAGTTTGCTAGTTAAATATCTACCCCTTTCTTCAAATAGTTGAATATATATTTACTCATGACTTATATGAGGAACAAAAAGTTTTGAGCACTGATTCAGAAATTTACCAAATAAGTAAGCTGTGTGTATACATATATGCATATGTATATGGTAGACACAGTATAAAAACAGTAGCAAACAAGGCAGATGAGCTTCTTGCCTTTAAAACCTAGCATTCAAGCAGCTTAAAGAATGTAAGCAGAGGAATGACAAGATTCCATTTTTGCTTTAAAAAATATCACTCTATAAATTCTGGTCAAGACAGATGAGCAGCACAGCTCTGCCCTCAGCCAGCAATTACATATAAATGCTGGTTAAAATATGATCAAAATTATTAAAACACATACTAGGCAAAAACAAAACAAACAAAACCAAAAAACAACCCAGAAAGACAAAGGCATTTTCATAGTGCCAGAAACAGAAGAAACTCCTAGCCAGAGTGATGAGTGGGTGCTGAAAGGCTGAAGCCCTTGGAGTTTATGGGCAGATAAATGCCTTGTGGGTTGGTATTTTCCATCTCTACAGGGAAGGAGTTGTGGCCAGCTGTGGGGGGCAGGGGAGGAGTGTTTGGAAATGTGCTTTGGGCATACAGAAGGGAATTGAAGCACAGTATGATAACAGCCCTAAAGTAGGCTGCTCATTCTGGGATGCGAAGAGAAAGTCTTAAATCACGCATTAGTGTGGAATCCAAATCCACACCCTATTCAGGCAGTTTATAAAACCAACATGAGAAATATCTAGGAACACAGGCTTCAGAACAGTGCCCCCTGCAGGGCCCTGCCAGAAGTGAATGTGAAATTGACATGTAAAGGCAAATGTTGAGTCTCTATGACAATTGCTCCCAGATGAAGAACAGAAGAGGATGAGCTGTCAGACAGAATTTTCAAACCACATGGGAGGATCTATCAATATGAGGAACTAGAGATAACAGAGCAGTCAGAAAGGGACTAACACTAAGTTTAGAGCATCCAAGGAGATAAATTAACACTCACAGAAGAAGAGCAGAATAGAAAAAGAAAGATTTAAAAACCAGGCAAGTAGAAATTCATGAAATAAAAAAATTAAAGTCTTGTAGTAGACTGAATAGTAGACATGCCACATATCAAAAGAGAATAAGAACCGATAATGTAGATTTGGTAGTAATGGTTGGGAAAACACAAAATGTGAAATTTGAGTTACACATTAAACTTTTTTAAATGCATAAAAACAAAGTACAGAATTTCAAAGGAAACTAGGTAACTTTGAAATACAAATATAAAAATATCTTTAAATGGGTGATACGCAATTTGTGATCTTATTTAGTAATTAAATAAGATCTGGCCAGAGGACTTACACCTAGTGTAATCTCAAAGCAGTGAAGAGCAGTAATGTATTTTGAGATTTTGCTATAGCCTTTACATGATACTAAAGTATCTCTGGCTTCTAAAGATGAAAAAGTCAAGGAATCTGCCCATACTACTGTGGTTTGTTGCCTCTCATTCATATTTGAAGGAATGCTAAATTTCAATTAGAGGTCAGTAAAAATGAAGGATTTCTTTTTCATATTCAAAATCATTAACCCACTAAATTCTATTCTTGGACACCCAGGGGATCAACAGACCACAAGTAAAGTATGCCTATGCTCTAGAAGATGAGAAGACAGACAGGAAGAGGTAATGTTTAATTAGAATTGAAAAATATCATGAGTTCCTAAAACTGAAGAGGTACACCAATACCCAAGTATGAATTAAGACATATCCAGTCTCCAAATGCTTTGTGGCAAAATTGCAAAACATTAAAATTATGAGAAAGCCTTCAAAGTATTCACAATGAAAATCAAATTGTTTTCTGACCAAAGACCCAAAAGAAATGAATAATATCTTAAAAATGCTGATGTAAAATTATTGTCAGTCTAGAAATATATCCCAACTTAGCCATCATTCAACTGTGAAGGGACTAGACATTTCAGGCCCACAAGGGAAAGTTTGCTGTCTAAGCAGATCCTTAGTGAAAAAAAAATATTTATGGAAACTAAAACCAGAAGAAAGGAGTATTTTGCAAGAGCAGTTTTGGACATTAGAAAAAAATCAACACAGTGTGGGAATAAAGCTAAATCTGTATTGCCTGAAAAATACAACGAGAGAGATGAGTAAAAGCTTTGCAAAATATGTTAAGTGAAGTTTGGATAGGAATAACTTCTAAATTTTTTGGTATAAGAAGAGAATGATAATGACAAACTTAGTTAGAAAGTATTAATTTATCTCCATGCATATAAAATATAGAGGGTTATCATTAGGGATGCCTGGGTGGCTCAGTTGTTGAGCATCTGCCTTCAGCTCAGTGTGTGATCCTGGGATCCAGGATCAAGTCCCAAATCAGGCTCCTTGCAAGGGAGCCTGCTTCTCCCTTGGAGAAGTGACACAGGAGTGACACAGGAGGCCTGTGTCACTGCCTCTCTGTCTCTCATGAATAAATAAATAAAATCTTAATAAAAAAAGGTTATCATTAAAAGAATGAAACCAGAACCACTAGAGGGAAATACTGCAGGGAGAATAAGCAGAAGTTTAATAATCCAACTAAAGGCCAGAAAGAAGAAAAAATGAAAAGAAAAAGTACAGTAAATAAAATAGGACATCACAGAAATACTTCAAATAAATCGGTGATCATAATAAGTATAAATAGTTAAATTTACCTATTAAAAGTTAGAAGCTTTAGGGAATTAAACCTCAAATCCAGAAATTTAACCCCTAGAGAAACTGAAATATAATGATATACCCCACACAAAAAACCAAATCTGATTGGATTAAACACCTTAATGCAAAAAAATGAGTGTTTTTGAAAAAATTCACACCTACCCCCCAACTAATGCCCAAGGAGTATTTTCAATATACCCAAGTTCCTAAGGGTTTATTTTCACCATTCTGTAATTGGATGAAGCTTTTTAAAAAATATTTTATTTTTTAAGTAATCTCTACACCCAACGTGTGGCTGGAAACTTATAACCCAGAGATCAACAGTTGCATGCTTTATTGACTGAGCCAGTCAAGGCAACCCCCACCCCTTTATTTTCTGTTTTTGGATGAAACTTTCAACTCTAAACTGTTTTTACTTGCTGAATTGACTAAATCTACTATGTTTTTTTTTGATATTTTATGATTTTTTTATTTTTTCTTAGAATTGCTAGAATTAAGGAAAACCAGCCACACCATAAACTGTCAATTACCATGAGGCACAAATTGCTTTCCTTGTTTAAGTAGACACAAGGTGGTAACCTATGATAAATGAGAAATAAATACTTAGGATAAGGAATATAATTATGCAAGCTGTGTTAGATCAATCAATGCTTTATTTGTTAATTATGTTTATCAATGAGTTGTTTTGAAAACCACTGAAACAGAAGGAATTAAATTCCTGAGATATCACTTTTGACCATTATGCAAATGTATTTGAAAACCAAGATTAAATTAATAATTTCCTAAGGAAATACAGTTGATCAAAATTGACCCTTATTAAAGGTATAGTTTAAAAGACAAATTTTCATAAAAGAGGAATTGCACTTTTAAGGAATTATTTTTTAAAAATTAATCAGGCCGATATGGTTCCAGGGAGAATTATATGAAAGCTTTAGAGATCAGAGCATACCAATTGTCCACAATTATTCCAGAACAATGAAAATGAGGGAAATCTTAATTCTTGAAGCATAACATTGTTATCTAGACTTTACAAAAATAGCACACAGAAAGCTAGCTATAGACCAGTATCATTCATGTATATAAATGTGAAGGTTCTAGATAAAATATTAGCAGGTAGAATTGAACACCATTTTAAGGAAAGAATATACCATGACCAAGTAGAATTTATTCCATGAATGCAAGATTGGTTCAGTATTAGAAAACCCATTAATGTGACACACTGTACTAATATATCTAAGGAACACATAAATATGACTATCTCCATAAACACAAATGAGCCTTTGACAAAATCTAATGGTCATTTTATTTATAAAATATTTTCTTTACACATTCATATCATCTCACTTAATGGAGGAATACCAGTGGCATTTCCATTTAGACTGGGTAAAGGCAAGGATGCATACTACTTCCACTTGTTTCTCACACTGCTCTAATGATATTGGGACATGGAGTGAGATAAGGGAAATCAGAGATACAGAGTTGCAAAAGAAAGTGTAAGAATATATCTCTTTGCAGATGATATGAACGTATGTCTGAAAAATCCTAATGGGCCAACATAAAACTCACTCAAAGAATAAAAAGTTTGGTAAAGTCATTTATATAAAATTAACACGCAGCAATCAGTAGCTCTCATATCCAAAACTTACCTTGTAGGAAGATATAATGGTAGATAGAGTAAAACCTCATTTATAATTGTGACAAAGATGAGCTAAAATGCTTAGGGATAAACTTAATGAGAAATGTGACAAACTTGCCTAAAGAAAACTTTTAGGCACTCCTGAAAGGACAAAAATAGATTTTGGTGAATAGAAAGATGCCCTATGTTTTTGGAAAAGTAATGTTATGAAGACATCAGTTTTCCCTAAGTTAATTTATGAATTTAACATAATCCTAATAAAAGAATATGCTTTTGGGACACCTGAGTGGCTCAGTGGTTGAGTATCTGCCTTTGTTCAGGGCATGATCCCAGGGTCCTGGGATTGAGTCCTGCATCAGACTCCCTGCATGGAGCCTGCTTCTTCCTCTGTCTATGTCTCTGCCTCTCTCTGTGTCTCTCATGAATGAATGAATTAATGAATTAATGAATAAATAAATAGTTAATTAAAAAAAGAATACACTTTTACTTGAATTAGACAAGTTAACACTCAAGTTCACATGGAAAAATAAGCAAGAATTAATTGATAGAGAAATGTTGAGAGTCGCTACAAGGTTATGTGCATGTGTGTGAGAGAGACAAGACCTATCTGACTTTAAAGGATCTTCTAAATCCTGTTTATCAAGATTGGTATAGGCACTGGCACCTGAATAGACCGATGAATAGAATAGAGTAGAAAATACACAAACAGGCCCACCTGCATAGGAAAATGTAATACATGATAAAGGTTGTATTTCAAACTGTAGCAGCAAAAGTAGAATTTCTAATAAATAATCTAATTGTTGGCACTTCTGGTTGGCTGAATGGAAAAAAATAAAATTAGACCTAGACCTCATACCTTATACCTCATACAAGAATAATCTCTAAGTGCATTTGGAATCCACAATGTATCTTAATATAAAAGGGAAAGCCAGATGAACAACATGGCAGACAACTTCCCCTTTCTATAAGGAAAGTTTCAACTTACGGTTTAAAATCCAAATTCAATGAAAGAAATGATTAATAAATTTGAGTACACAGGGAAGCCTGGGTGGCTCAGTGGTTTAGTGCCACTTTTGGCCCAGGGTATGATCCTGGAGACCAAGGGTCAAGTCCTGCATCCGGCTCCCTGAATGGAGCCTGCTTCTCTCTCTGCCTGTGTCTCTGCCTCTCTCTCTCTGTGTCTCTCATGAATGAATAAATAAAATCTTAAAAAAATAAAATAAAATAAATAAATTTGAGTACATAAACGTTAAAAATAAAAAAATGTTAATAGGAAAAATGTTGATATTCAGTATATTTAAATATATGTATTTATATATTTAAATAAAACCGTTTAAAAAAGGAAAGAAGCAAAGCAGATGAGTCAATTCTAGATAAATTTGGAGCATTTTGTAGCTCCAGTGTATAAGGTGTGCTCAAAAATCAAAACAGCAAGGGTATAGCAAAAGGATACACAAGCCAAATGAAAGAGTTGCCCATCAAAAATCTTCCAGGCAAAAAATTTAAGCAAAAATATTGTAAATATTGGATTGTAACCCAAAGTTGGTGGTTATCAAATCTCTGTGATTTTTAGATTCCATCAAATACACTGTAACGTGATGAGTTTTCTTTCAAAATGACAGTGTTTATAATATGGCAGAAATGGTATCTTTTGCAAATACTTAAATTTATGTAAAACACAATGTTAACTTAAAAGTGGGGTAATGGGCACCCAGTTTTTCAGACTTCTTTTAGAACAGCCATAGAAGAGCCATGAAGAGCACTCTGAGTTGTCCATTCCACCAAGTTTCACAAAGTGTGGGTTTCAGATGTACACATATTGGACTTTGCCAAACCTGACCAGTGTGCCTCTCAGAATGCTTTGTGCTGATTTCTAATTCTGTGAGCAGTGTTAGAGTCTGTCTTTCCTCACCTTTTACCACCACTTTACCTTTTTCTTGTGAATGATTTTGCTATAAGAAATGTAAATCTAGTTTAAATACACGTTATCTTTCTTCTTAAAATAATAATTGTCACCCTTCTATGATTACCATTTGAGCCAATGTAAAAATTTAAATTTGTGATATTTAAACATGTATATTTCAGAGATATATTTATGAATGCATAAGGATCTCAGCCCTACAAAATCCACATTCATTGTTTTCAAGATAATCTAGAATCATTTTCACTTTATCTTAGGCCAGGAATAATAAGGGTATGGGACTCAGAAATATAAAGTGAGGGACGCCTGGGTGGCTTAGCAGTTGGGTGGCTGCCTTAGGCTTGGGTCGTGATCCCAGGATCCAGGATCGAGTCCCACATCGGGCTTCCTGCATGGAGCCTGCTTCTCCCTCTGCCTATGTCTCTGCCTCTCTCTCTCTCATGAATAAACAAATAAATCTTAAAAAAAAAAAGAAATATAAAGTGAAAGTTTATGGTAAGAATTTACAGAAGAAAATATGAATATTATATAATCATTTAGAAGAGTCTGGTCATAAATCAAAGAATAAATCACTCAAGGTTCTACTTAGGTAGAAAAGAGAATACACCCAATGAACATGGACTTTGGAGTCAGAGCTGATAGGCTATTTTAATCTTAGCTTAGAGCATGCCGCTATCTAGATCTTGGTTTTCCTCTCTTGTAAAATGGGAATCAAGTTGCTTATTTTTAAAATAGTTAATGATTACATGAGATAAGTTATGTACAGCACAGAGCACAGATCTTGCAAGTTGAAGACATTCAGTATTTGTTCATGCCTCCCATCCTCAGCCCATTCCTCCAGGACTTTCTTACAATTTCATCATTTTCTTAATTATTTTGTTTGTAACACTTGGGTTATGTGACCTCCCTTAGTATCACCTTTTAGAAAGCAAGAGGATACTCTTCTGCCATTTTTTCTTTTAGCAAGGGCCTGATGGATAACAAGCAGATTGACACCCTGGTGGGATGACATAAGATAAATGGTTTAATTTTGAGATCTATTTGTTTTAAAACAGTGAAGTAAATTACTTCAAAAAGTAGTCTGGCATCTCTACAATTTTATTACTTTATAATTTAAAAATGTTTTAAGTGGAATTATTTTTAAAGATATTGAATCACTTTTCTATCCTAGAAAAGTAAAATGTTCTTCTTCCCTAACTATAATAATTCTGTAATATTGATCTTATGCATAATGATCCTTTACCAAAATTATCCTTTATCAAAATTAATGAAATTGTTCTAATGTAATTAGAGTCACAATTTATTTTCATGCTGCAGATGTTCTCTAAGTGGGTAAGATGAATTGAACCTCATTTGCTTTTGATTAATATTTAATTAGACATTAAAAAATAAGAGAAATGCTTAATTTCCTAACTTTTATTCCATCTAGTGTGATTATCTACTTGGTACAATAATGATAATAAAAATAATTATTTGGGGATGCCTGGGTGGCTCAGTGGTTGAGTGTTTGCCTTTGGCTCAGAGTGTGATCCTGTAACCAGCTCCCCGCAGGGAGCCCACTTTTCCCTCTGCCTGTGTCTCTGCTTCTCTCTCGGTCTCTCATGAATAAATAAATAAAATCTTAAAAAAATAATTATTTGAACTCAACTTTCAGTTTCCAAAATACTTTTAACCTAATAGCTAATTAAATCTTTCTCAGAATACACTGAGATATGTTACTATCAGTATTTTATAGATGAGAAAGTTTCAAAAGGTTAGTTTGGCCAAGGTCGCAGGCTTCTCTGTGTAAAGCTGGGGACTCCTTCTGTACTTAATTTTCTCTATTTCTACTAATATATTAGGAGTTAAATGTTCTGCATATACTTCAAATTCAAATACTGAATGTAATTTTAAGTGATACCTTGGACTTCAGGCACTTGTTTTAAAAAATAGTATTTGATTTTGTTATAAAATACAAATATAATATTGGAATAAACAATTACAGCAATAAATGTTATTCAGTGGTGCACTGATAAAGTGAAGTACAAAAAGGCACACAGAGACTCTGTATAAAGTATAATTTTACAATCTGGTACTAGTCAATTTTATATATTCTGACATTACGTAAAGATATAACAAAGGTTGGGGACATTATGCTAGGTGAAATGAACCAGTTGCAAAATACAAATACTATATGATTCCATGTATATGAGGTGCCTAGAATTGTCCAGTTGGAGGAGACAGAAAGTAGAATTGTGGTTTCCAGGGGTTGGTAGAGATGAGAATAGAGAGTTGTTTACTGGCCACAGAGCATTAATTTTGCAAAATGAAAAGATTTCTGGAAATGGAAGGTGGTGATGGTTGTACAGCAGTGTTAATGTACTTAATACTTTTGAACTGTACATTTAAAAGTAGTTAGGATGGTAAATTTTCTGTTTTGGGTGGATTAAACATAGGGAGTCAGTACCACTTTTTACTTCCTTTGGATTTTAGTAAGTATTGACTAGTCAATAAGTGGAATATCATGAGAATAAAGATAATTAATGGAATAAGACATGATCTTGTAATGACTGCTAAGATATTATCCCACATATATCCAGGTATCATCCATAAGAGAGTTTGTATCTGAACAAAATTCTTACCTCAGGTCCTGAAATGGGTCAGCTCTTACGAGGGGGGTCTCCACTGAATGTTCAAAAAGAGCACCTTCGGGGCCTAAACAAAACCAGAGGTGCATCATTTTACAAAAGTAAAACAAATTACATCAAACTATTAAATATTTAGCCTATATATTAAAGCACAAGTAGATTTAGAACTTGTGGCTGAATTTGTACAGATGTAAGAAAACATAACTGATATATAGGAACAAATATGTAGGATTTTTAAACTTTTATGGTGACTTTCAATTACTCTAAGGGTGTCAGTGGAACTCTTTTGTAAGGAACTATAACTCTATAATTAGTTTTTAAAAGTATGACAATTACTTAACCAGTTAGCGATAATATAGTGACACGTGATAATTGTAATGCACATAAGTACAAGGCAGGCATAAAGCTTATAAACTAATACGTATTATCATCACATAAAAGCAGCAATTTCTTTATCATTGAAATTGTCAGTGTTCAAATTATCAAATCTTATGATCTATTTGGCCGCAAAGTAAATATTCCTCAGAATCTATTTGCATATATTAAAATAGATTTTTCATAAATGGTTTTATAAAATAACTCTTAATAAATTATTGATTTTCAGAGTAACTATATTTCCCTTATGTATGCATTCATATTTAATATTCCCAACTATGATTATATAAAAATATATAATTGGTGTGACATCAATGAAAATAGAAACATATTATTGGGGTCATATAATCTAAATTTTAGGGAAAAAAGTTCCATTATAAAATATCATTATGTAGATAATGCACTTAAATAACTGTAAAACATGATCCTGTATAAATGTTATTTGTATAATGAAAGTATAATAATAAAAAAGTCCAGTCTTGCAATGTTAACCTTGTTTTTAAAGAATGTATCACCAAGATTAGATATAGTAAGTCGTCTGGTCATTTTCACTATAAGATATCAGCAGTATTTGGATGATACTATCCGATTTCTTTTCTGGGTCCTAGAATAATTTATGATGAATGGATACTCATGTGAAGATCTGTAGTAAGACTATGGCACAAATGAACTGGATGGTGTGAAGACTTGATGGACAGAACCCAACACTGAAGGGGAAACTGCTCAAAGGCTACGCCCTTCTTCTCTACATGCTGCTTCTGTGAGTTCTTTCGGTTACAGAAAGAGAATTCAGTATGAATACCTCTGTTCAAACAGTGGATAATATCTATCAAGACATCTATTAGATTTTTATGCTGATAACTACTAAGATTGATTCCACGCATACATTGAGTATTTATGGCCTGAAATGAGCTTTTCAAGTGATACAAAACCAAAAAAGACTTCCATTGCCCTGCCTCGCAGCCAAACCTTCACATGATATCTCCAACCCATTCTTTTCTGCCACCGCTGCAAACTGCCTTTTACCTTATTACTCCAAAGAAAATGCTCTTGTTAAGATAATCATGACCTCCCTGATGGCATATTCATGACAATTTCAGTCCCTGTCTTTCCAGGACCCAAATCCTGGGATCCTAGTCTCTCTTGGCATCAGGAAAATGGCTCCTGGTGACATTCCCACATTATCTGTTTCTTCATATTCTCCTTTAGTGGATACCCTTCCTTTTTATCTGACTGGGCTCTATCTAATGTTGGCATCTCTCAGAGCTCCATTGGTTGACGATGCCCCCATTTGTATCTTTAGTCAAAACTTCATCTCTGAGAAATAAACAGCTCACATATCCAAGAACTGACTTGACATATCCACTTGGCTATTTCACATATACCTTGCATTTATGCAGCTAAAACATTAACTGTCTATTCTCTCTGGCTTGCAAATGTGTTCTCCTCCTCAGGCTTGTCCATTCCCTAGAGAATAATGTCATCATCCAGGAAACAAATATTCTCTCTCCATCTTTGACCCCCTTCTCTCAATTTCTGCCATCCATTTGATCTATTGGCAAATCTTTTATATGTCAGTTCTTAATTTGAAATCATTATCTTCCTTCAATGACCATTGTTACCACCTCTTCCAGGTTACCAGCATCTATTGCCTGGTGACATCTTCCTAACTGGTTTTACTGTTTCCTCTCTTTCCTCCAAACAATCTATTCTCCCTTGTAATGATTATATTGATCTTAAAATGTATAGCAAATCAAAGAGTACACTTGAAATAATTCAATGCCTTTCCATTGGACTTAAAACAAATCCTAAGTCTTTATAATGGCCAGTAAGAACATGCATGAACTGCTTTCTCTGTATCTCCCCTTATACCAAGCTTCTTTCAGACTTAAATTCAAAATGATAAAAAAATCATGAAATAATATGACATAGATAACCTCAAATAGAACAGCAATCAAAACAGATGTAAATATTTTAAACTCCTCATTACAAAACAAAAGTCTTTTAGATGGGGTTAAAAAATTAAATTCCAGCCAAGCCCCACTCTCAAGAGAAATGTAAGTCATTTGATGTGAGAATTTAGGTTGGAAGATTTAAAGAGGCCATCAAGGTCTTACAGAAATTTAGAGGAGTCATCACACAAGGAAGTGATGGTTAGGATTGTTGGAGCCATACTGAAATAAAGAGGGGAATGTTACACACTTAAGCACAGTTAAATATTACTGGACCACTGACATAATCAAACTGGAGCTATCCTACCTCCAGACTTCTCATGTAAGATAATATATATTCTTATCATTTAAGCCAGATTTAATTAGGTCTTTTGATCCTTTCAGCTGGATATTGTTGACAATGGGCCAAATCATCAACTTGTTCACAGAGCTTCACATTACAGTGTTTAGAGATCTTGCATATGTTCTTAAAGGATAGGGTGATCTCTTAGCATCTTCTAGATCATCTGTCTTCATGTCTTTTTAAAGGACCTGGACTTATCATCTTTGTTTATGTTCACTTTTTCAGCTGCTGAAATCTTACTTTCCAGATCCTCTTTTTTATCAGGGGCTTTGTGAGTGACTCCAGCATTTCTGCTCCATCACTTCTGACTTCATGTAAGCCTGCTTAGCTGCACAGGTGCAAAGAAAAAGAAATTGAACTGGCTTCAGTAAATCTTGTTTTCCTCAAGAGGAATTGGATACCATTGCAGGTCCATGTTTTTCTTACTAAATGTTGGGGAATGAACCCAGCCTAGCAAATCACTGCCAAGGAATTAAAGTGTATTTTCTGCCAGAAGTCAGTTCTGGCAATGGCATAAAAAATTTTAAGATGAAATTTTGATGCTAGTCCAGTAATGTGTTCTATAATTGGGGTTAACAAAAAGGGCATGCTAACTTTGGTCACTTGGTAACTAATTCTATTTTTAGGGGGAAAATGAGACTGTGTAAAGGTCTTGGTCAGTTTCAAAGTGAGTTGGTGAAATTATTTAATCTCCTCCATAAATATGGTTTAAAAACAATTCTTCGATTTCCTAGCTGATGAGAGTCTAAATGGAAAGTTAAGGGTTTTTATTTTATTTTTTAAATTTTAAAAAAGATTTTATTTATTTATTCATGATAGACACAGAGAGGCAGAGACACAGGCAGAGGGAGAAGCAGGCTCCTTGCAGACTCCTTGGTTCTGGGATCCCGGGATCATGCCCTGAGCCAAAGGCAGACGCTCAACCACTTAGTCACCCAGGCGTCCATGTTAAGACTTTTTAAAGAATGCTACTTTATTGAAATATATTTGCCATATAACATGGCATAAAAATAAGGTGTAAAAATTGTAAGGTATAAAACATGTTAACATTTCTATATTTGTCATTGTAGTGATAACTAGCACCTCCATCATGCTACATAATGATCCTTTCTCTTTAGTGAGTGCAATAGTTAAGTTCTAGCCTCTTAGCAGTTTTGATAACTGTAATACAATATGTTTTCTATATTCATTATACTATGCATTAGACCTCTAGGGCTTACTTACTACTTGTTCCAAGTTTGTATCCTTCTATCTGTCCCATCCCTCATCCCCATCCACTGGTAACTACTGTTTCATTCTTTGTTTTTATGAGTTTGGCTTTTTTATAGTCCACATATAAGTGACATCATACAGTCCTTGTTTTTCTCTGTCTGACTTACCTCACTTAGCATAATGTGTTCAAGGTCTATCCATTTTGTTGCAAATGGCCAGGATGTCTTCTCTCTCATCACCGAGTAATATTCTATTGTATGTACCTACCATATTCTTCTGTTGATGGGCACTTAAGTTGTCTCCATATCTTGGCTATTGTGAATAATGCTGCAATAAACATGGGAATGTATGTATTTCTTCAATATCCTGTTTTCATTTCCTTTGGGTATATATCCCCAGAAATGAAATTGCTGGATAATATAGTAGATCTATTTTAAATTTTTTGAGGAACCTTAATAATGTTTTCCACAGTGGAAAACATTTACATTCTCACTGAGAATGAAAGTCATTCTAACAGATGTGAGACTGCATTTTGATTTTGCTTTGCATTTCCCAGATGAGTAGTGCTACTGAACATTTTTTTATGTATCCGTTGGAAATTTGGATGTCTTCTTGGGAAAATGTCTATACAGTTCCTTTGCCTGTTTTAAAATCTGGGTTTTTTGGTTTTTGAGTTGTATGAGATTTTGTTATTCTCACCGTTATTCATTTGAATGAGCTCTTTATGTACTTTAGCTACTAACCCTTTATCTGATACACGGTTTGTAAAACCTTTCCCCACTTTGTACATTGGTTTTTATTTTGTTAGTTGTTTATTTTGCTCTGCAGAAGCCTCAAGTTTTACAGAGTCCCTTTGGGTTTTGTTTTTGATGTTTGTTCTTGTGCCGTGTCCAAGAAATCATTGCCAAGACCAGTATTGAGGAGCATCTTCTCTGTGTTTTCTTCAAGGAGTTTTATAGCATCAGCTCTTATGTGCAAGTTTGGATTAATTTTGGGTTAGTTTTTGTGAGCCATGTTAGATACCAAATTCACTGTTCTACATGTATTTATTCAGTTTTCCCAATACCATTTGTTGAGAAGACTATCCTTTCCTCATTTGGTTTTCTTGTTGAATATTAGTTGATTGTGTATGTGGGGGTTTAATTCTGGGCTCTCAGTTCTGTTTCATTGGTCTATGTATTTATTTTTATGCCATACCATACTGTTTTTATTACTCTAGCTTTGCAGTACAGTTTGAAATCAGTGTGATACCTCTAGCTTTGGTTTTCCCCTCAAGATTACTTTGGCTATTAGGGGTCTTTTGTGGTTTCAAATTGTTTTTTTTTTTTATTTCTGTGAAAAATGCCATTGGTATATTGGCAGGGACTGAGTTGAATCTATACATGGCTTTGAGTAGTATAGACATTTTTACATTATTGATTCTTTTGATCCATGAATATGGGATGACTTTCCATTTGTGCCTTCTTCTGTGTCTTTCAACAAAGTCTAGTAGATTTCATTGCATAGATCTTTTCTTTACTTGGCTAAATCTATTCATTGGTATTTTATTGTTTTTGATACTATTGTGAACAGGATGGTTTTATTTCTTTTTCAGATGTTTCATTATCACTGTATAGAGATGCAACTGACTTCTGCATGTTGTTTTATCCTGCAACTTTACTGAAATTGCTGATTAGTTCTAACAGTTTTTTTTTTTTGGTTGAATCTTTAGGAGACTTTATACATACAAGTTATATCACCTGCAAATGGAATCTGCTTAAGAATTGAAGATTCATTTTATTCTTTGAGTACTTAGACAAAGGTAATGGCAAGAAAACATTTCATGCAAGAGTCAAGATGAGGATTTAGCACAAGTCAAGAATTTGGAGTGTGCCACCTTGAAGAAAGAGCAACTTGACTCCTCCTCTTACATCTCATGCTTAGGGTAGTTATGTAAGTAACCAGGAGAGACAAAAGTAAAGCAAAGCATTTAATTTTCTTTCCCAGTCCCCAGAGTGAAACTGGCTCTGTCTCTCTTATCAGTCCTCTTGTCTTGGCTTTCAACTGCTACTGCTTCTGCTCCAAGAAACTCCAAGGGCTACTTGGAATCAATCCATTTAAAACAAGACCAAATTTTTATAGTGAATAGTGGAAAAAGCTTTAATGGGAATTTATTTTTAAAAATCAAAGTTTATAAAATATTATATTTTATATTTAGCAAAACAGTTATAAATAACTATGAAATCATATAAAATGAACAAAGAATAAATCAAGTTTTGTTTTTTAGTGAAATTTTTCTAACACAGTTGGAATTGTATTATGGCTGTATTAAATTTTTCTGTGCCACAAATTATGACAAACTTAACTGCTTGAAACAGTAACCACTTGTTAGCTCATAGTTCTGTAGGTCAGAAGTCCTACCCAGTGGGCTTGGCTAGATTTTATGTGGATTTTAACCACAAGGCCAAAATCAAGGTGTTAGCCATTCACGGCTCTTTTCTGGAGTCTCTGGGTAAGAATCTGGTTCCAAGCCCAGTCATGTTATTGGCAGAATATAGGTCCCTGTGGTTTTAGGGGTGAGGCTCTGTTTTCTTGCTGTCAGCCTGGAGCCTAAGACTCTAGAAGTTACCACATTTCTTGTCATATGGCCCCTTCAATCTTCATATAGCAACAGAGAGCAAATCCTTTTTGCATTTCAAATTTCTCTGATTTCCCTTTGTACTACCAGCCAGAGAAAACTCTCTACTTACAAAGAGCCTATATGATTAGAATAGATCATTGAGAACTAATCCTTAGATGGACAGACTTTTTTTTTTTTTTACCACAGAAACAACATAATTATGAAAGTGATATCTCATCACATTCACAGATTCTTTCCATGCTCGGAGATGAGGGAATTTTATAACGGCAAAGATCACTGGGGGTCATTCTTAGAATCCTGCCTACCACAGTGACACAATATGACATTGTTTGTAGTTTTAACATATGCAGTAAAATCATCGTAATAGTCAAATCAATAGCACTGTGGGTCTTCTCAAAGGTGAATATTTTAATCTTGGGAGAGTAAAATTATTGATCTTTGAGGTACCTATCATGTCATCCTCTTTGTTTATTTTTATACTTTCCATCTCTGGCAAGTCTGATTTTCCAGGTCTTCTTTTATTACTGACTTTGTTGGTGATTTCAATATTTCTACATCACTTTTGACTTCTGGGAACCCTGAATCTTTTGCAAGACTTGCAATTTTATTTCACAATCAAATTTTCCTTGATTTGCTGCACTCTGTACAATATTCTCCAGTCAATGAAAGACCAGTGGGTAAAGATGCTTAGAGCTGTAGTGGGAAGCACTGACAGGTTGAAGTTGTTCCAGGTCACACATCTACTCAGTCGAGCAGCTGGGACTGGAATTCAGTCTGGTTCTCAAAAAGTTATCCACTCTTATTTTTTTAAAATATTTTATTTATTCATTCATTAGAGAGAGAGAGAGAGAGAGAGAGAGAGAGAGAGAGGCAGAGACACAGGCAGAGGGAGAAGCAGGCTCCATGCAGGGGCCTGATGTGGGACTTGATCCTGGGACTCCAGGATCACACCTTGGGCCAAAAGCAGGTGCTAAACCGCTGAGCCACCCAGGGATCCCTTCCACTCTTATTTTTAATAACTGTCTATTAATATCCATTTATTAATATTCATTCATGCTCTACATTGTGGTTAGAACAATTAACATCACTTTTTCTTCCTAATAAACCTAGTAAGCATTTTTCTAGGACCAGATCAATTCCTCTTTCCTTGAGAAACCTTGTCTGACTCATTCTGTATCTTTTTCTATCACACTCTGGCACAACTGATGCCTTTCTCCAGGCTATAGCTCTTGGCCCAAACATCTATTACAGTCCTTAGCAGACTGTGTCCAATCAATTAATTTATGTTAAAAGCTCTCCAGCTAAAATGATTATGTAAAAGGAAGTATGTCTTAATTATTTTTTACTACAGGTATTTAACTTAATTATTAGCAGATAGTACACATTAAATAATACATACGCCGGGACACAGCCCAGGATCCGGCCTCCCCCGGGACAGGCAGAGGCCGGGAGGGCCCAGGACAGCGAGGACGCTCCTGCCCCGAGCTGAGCAGATCAGCGGCCCCGCCCGGAGCCTCCAGGCCCTGCGGACTGAGAGCCGAGAGCCCCGAGCCCCGTAGTTCCTGCGGAGGCTGAATCCAGGCTTCCAGAGTTGCCATAGCAACTGCGGCTGTTCCTCCTGGGGCCCCACGGGGTAAACAACCCCCGCTGAGTCCTGCAGAGGCAGGGGCAGAGCAGCTCCCCCAAGTGCTAACACCTGAGAATCAGCACAGCAGGCCCCTCCCCCAGAAGACCAGCTGGACGGACCAGTGATACTCCCCCGTGTTCCAATACAACTTGTTTTTGGCCACTCTGCACTGAGCAAAATGACTAGAAGGAAAACCTCACCTCAAAAGAAAGAATCAGAAACAGCCCTCTCTCCCACAGAGTTACAAAATCTGGATTACACTTCAATGTCAGAAAGCCAATTCAGAAGCACTATTCTACAGCTACTGGTGGCTCTAGAAAAAAGCATTAAGGACTCACGAGACTTCATGACTGCAGAATTTAGATCCAATCAGGCAGAAATTAAAAATCAATTGAATGAGATGCAATCCAAACTAGAAGTCCTAACGACGAGGGTTAACGAGGTGGAAGAACGAGTGAGTGACATAGAAGACAAGTTAATGGCAAAGAGGGAAACTGAGGAAAAAAGAGACAATCAACTAAGGGACCATGAAGACAGATTAAGGCAAATAAATGACAGTCTAAGGAAGAAAAACCTACATTTAATTGGGGTTCCCGAGGGCGCCGAAAGGGACAGAGGGCCAGAATATGTATTTGAACAAATCCTAGCTGAAAACTTTCCCAATCTGGGAAGGGAAACAGGCATTCGGATCCAGGAAATAGAGAGATCCCCCCTAAAATCAATAAAAACCGTTCAACACCTCGACATTTAATAGTGAAGCTTGCAAATTCCAAAGATAAAGAGAAGATCCTTAAAGCAGCAAGAGACAAGAAGTCCCTGACTTTCATGGGGAGGAATATTAGGGTAACAGCAGACCTCTCCACAGAGACGTGGCAGGCCAGAAAGGGCTGGCAGGATATATTCAGGGTCCTAAATGAGAAGAACATGCAACCAAGAATACTCTATCCAGCAAGGCTCTCATTCAAAATGGAAGGAGAGATAAAGAGCTTCCAAGACAGGCAGGAACTGAAAGAATATGTGACCTCCAAACCAGCTCTGCAAGAAATTTTAAGGGGGACTCTTAAAACTCCCCTTTAAGAAGAAGTTCAGTGGAACAATCCACAAAAACAAGGACTAAATAGATATCATGATGACACTAAACTCATATCTGTCAATAGTAACTCTGAACGTGAATGGGCTTAATGACCCCATCAAAAGGCGCAGGGTTTCAGACTGGATAAAAAAGCAGGACCCATCTATTTGCTGTCTACAAGAGACTCATTTTAGACAGAAGGACACCTACAACCTGAAAATAAAAGGTTGGAGAACCATTTACCATTCAAATGGTTCTCAAAATATACCCTAAAAACTATAGAACACTTCTGAAAGAAATTGAGGAAGACACAAAGAGATGGAAAAATATCCCATGCTCATGGATTGGCAGAATTAATATTGTGAAAATGTCAATGTTACCCAGGGCAATTTACACGTTTAATGCAATCCCTATCAAAATACCATGGACTTTCTTCAGAGACTTAGAACAAATTATTTTAAGATTTGTGTGGAATCAGAAAAGACCCCAAACAGCCAGGGGAATTTTAAAAAAAGAAAACCATATCTGGGGGCATCACAATGCCAGATCTCAGGTTGTACTACAAAGCTGTGTTCATCAAGACAGTGTGGTACTGGCACAAAAACAGACATATAGATCAATGGAACAGAACAGAGAACCCAGAAGTGGACCCTGAACTTTATGGTCAACTAATATACGATAAAGGAGGAAAGACGATCCACTGGAAGAAAGACAGTCTCTTCAATAAATGGTGCTGGGAAAATTGGACATCCACATGCAGAAGAATGAAACTGGACCACTCTCTTGCACCATACACAAAGATAAACTCAAAATAGATGAAAGATCTAAATGTGAGACAAGATTCCATCAAAATCCCAGAGGAGAACTCAGGCAACACCCTTTTTGAACTTGGCCACAGTAACCGGAGAAGGATAAACAGTGTATGTTCTCATTCATTTGGGGAATATGAATAATAGTGAAAGGGAATATAAGGGAAGGGAGAAGAAATGTGTGAGAAATATTAGAAAGGGAGACAGAACATAAAGACTTCTAACTCTGGGAAATGAACTAGGGGTGGTGGAGGGGGAGGAGGGCGGGGGGTGGGGGTGAATGGGTGACGGGCACTGAGGGGTACACTTGACTGGATGAGCACTGGGTGTTATTCTGTATGTTGGTAAATTGAACACCAATAAAAATTAATTTATAAAATTAAAAAAAAAAATAAATAATACATAATCATAAATACATACATGATAGTAAAGCCCAGAGAAATAGTGTAGGCTTAAGGTAAATCAGTGGTTCTCAACTAGAGGTGATTTTGCAACTCCTTCATCCTGCTGAAAACATTTGGCAACGTTTGGAAACATTTTGGTTGTCATAACCCTTGGGGATAACCTTTGGTTGTCTTTCCTTGGGGAAAGAATAATGCTACTGAGTCTGTGCAAAAAGTTAAGGGATACTTGCTAAATATCCTGCAATGCACAGGATAGCCCCACACTTACACCAAAAATATTATCCAGCCCAAAATGTCAGTAGTGTTAATGTTGAGTAATTCTGAGCTATACACTATAGAGAGGGAGTAACACCCCAGATAGAAGAAATAAGGAGAGAAGTCAGAACTGTAAAATTTCTTGCATTTCTTTAATCACAAAATTTAGGGAAGCTATGAACATATTGAAAAACTGAGAAGAGTCAGGGTCTGGATCAAAACTGTACTGTTCATATACTCACCACTCAGGGTTGCCTTGGTGAAAAGAACTCCATACTGTTATAGTGGCATAATGACAAGGAAAGTACACAGTACTTACAGGTGTAGTATATTTGCTCTAGTTATTTTCATTGGAGAGAAGGGGAGTTTGGAAGAAATTTGCACCTCAGACAAAAATAACTATGAAAGAGAAGAAGAATATAACTTATCTTTAAGAAGGTAACTGAAATATGTGCATGCCAGGGAGAGCAGCTATATGGTACCAACATGTTTTTTTCATGTTTTTTTTCTGGACAAGTCAGCCTAGGGAGTGGTTCTCAGCCTGTGGTCCCTAGCACTAAAGCATCAGCATCATCTGAGAACTTATAAGAAATGCAGATTCTCATGTCCCATTCCAGACCTACTGATTCAGAAACTCTGGGGATGAAGCCCAGCAACATACACTGTGATAAGCCCTCCAGGTCATTCTGATACATACACGTAGGTAATAAATAATCTAGTTGCTTATCAATTTTTCTCACCTGTTCCACTAAAGTTAACATCAAGACCTGGAAGGAGCCCTAGGCTAAGAAAAGTTTCACTTAAGCGATGCCTTGTGTAGGATGGCTTGGTTTGAAACAATTGGTCCTGTTTCTTGGACTATTTTCTGTACAGATTTCATTGCCTGAAGAAGTGCAATAATACTTTATCAAGAAATCTGATGTCTTCTTCATATACTAATCCACTTAATTCAGCAATGCTAGTAGACATCATCAATCCTGCCATTTGCAACTATGGATGGACCATGGGGGTATTATGCTAAGTGGAATAAGTCAGAGAAAGATAAATACTGTGTGATCTCATTTACATG
This sequence comes from Nyctereutes procyonoides, assembly GCF_905146905.1. Classification (NCBI taxonomy): domain Eukaryota; kingdom Metazoa; phylum Chordata; class Mammalia; order Carnivora; family Canidae; genus Nyctereutes; species Nyctereutes procyonoides. Next base: position 4,745,138 of record NW_026575033.1, on the reverse strand, counting down.
TGGAATATAAAAAAGAAGTCAACTCATAGATACAGAGAACAGATTGGTGGTTGCCAGAGGTGTGGGGTGGGCCTGGAAAAATGGGTAAAGGGAGTCAAAAGGTACAAACTTCTAAATAAGTCCTGGGGATGTCATGTACAGCATGGTAACTATAGTTAACAATACTGCATTGTATATTTGAAAGTGGCTATGAGAATAGATCTTGAAACTAAGACAGCACTGTGTATTAACTACACTGCAATTAAAAAAAGTTCTTATCATAAGAAAAAATCTGCTACTGTGTGTGGTGATTGATGTTAACTAGATTTACTGTGGTGATGATTTCACAATAGATATAGATATCAAATCATTATGTTGTATACCTGAAACTAATTGAATATTGTGTTAATTACATCTCAATTTTAAGAAAAGTTATCACATACCAGTTACTCGAAGTTTATCTGTACCAACCACAACTTCCTTTTCATCCACAGTAAACAGTGGCTTGCCATCCTTGGAGTTGATCTGAAACTGTTGACTCTGGACCTCTACCATTTTGGGACCTGAACAATTCATTAAAACAGTTTATTATGAAGTGTTTACTATATGTAGTTGTCAGAAATCTCTATGTTTACATGTCATATCACCCAGCAATACCAAATTACTAAATATATAAAATCTGTTACCAATAGTTCTTTTTAATTCTATGATTAATTTTTTAAGTTCTAAGCTTAAATCTATAAAGCATAATGTATAGAGATGCTGAATCACTATGCTGTACACCTGAAATGAATGTAACATTGTGTGTCAACTAAACTCAAATAAAAAAATTAAAAAACAAAACTAAATAAATGTGTCAATCTAGATCAAATTTATGAATGGACACGTTATCCAAAGGTTTTTTCAACTTTACAACTTGCCTAAAATAACATATTTTTTCTACTCAGATTATTGAAATTTGTAAACTTTGGAATATTAACCAACTAAGGATTTTGTATTCTGAAAATGTGAGATTTGTGAAAGACCATTTTATGAATGGCTCACTTCAATGACCAATGTCAACCCAGAAGATGAATCATACTCAGATTTCCTCCTGTGCCCTTATTCTTGGGAGAGGTCCTTACCTGTTACACGCTGGAGGAAAAGACATCACCGTGGAAAATACTTTCAAGTTTCTGTCCTTTCCCTTCCCCCATGTCATTTTTGTCTTGTTCATGCCTTCCTTCTTTATATTTCAGTGACAGAGGTATCACTTTCCCCTCCAAGTTTCATCTCATCAGATGAGCTTTAGACTCATTGCCTGCCAACTCATTATTTACTCAGCAAAGATTTAGTGGGTACTCCCATGTGATGGGCACTGGGGATACTGTGTCCCCAAGAACATATGTGACCCTTGTCTACTCTCAGGTGTTCATCGTTTCATGTTTCCTAATTCATCTTTGTGCTTCCAGTCTTTCTAACCCTGGCAGCATAATGGATTAATCTCTCCAGAATGCAGCTCTCAGCATTTGCACAAGGAACTACATGCGTTTCCTAATTCTTTTGTGTGTTAGCTTTATAGTCTTATCTGTGAGAGATACTGAGAAAATGAATGGATGTCTTAGAGTTTTTATGTGTGTGTCCCTGTATCCTTCCTAGTACTCATTAAAGTTGATGGATACCTAACCAGAAATGAAATAGAAGCTCTTCAAAGAATACATTAAACAGTTTTGGATATGGTCAACAACATATTCTTATGTTATTTCATTAACTGGTATTGCAAGAGTCTTCAGGGATTCTTCATTTAAATATGTCTGTGTGTATGTGTGGTGTGTGTATGTGTGTCAGTTATAAAGCGGAACTCATTTTTCCTCTCTCAATCTTTTTTCCCTTAAGGAAGCCAGACTTTATTTTTTAGATACTTGCCTGTATTTCTGCTCTTTGTACTTTCACCCAGTCTCAGTCACTCAGAGACTCAGTGTCACCCTTCACCTCTTCTGGGCCACTGCTATATCTTATACTGTTATTGTATAAATACTGCTTTGCACTACATGATGAATATGCAGTTATGGGTATGTAAAATTGACAGGGAGAAAAAAATCTGGGATAATTTATCCAGTAAGACCTCACTGTTGAGCTTCCTGGAAATTCATATAACAGTTCTAGGAGGTTTTATTAGGTAAAAGGGGTTTAACTACATGACTGATATACTTTTTCTGTAACTACTGGTTCATATACAGTGACGAACTAGACAACGAGTTTAGGAGCATAATTTTCATGAGTAGCAAAGTCAAATGAACCTTTACTCAAGTCAAAGGAAATGCAAAAATGCAACTCTTGATTTCAGGGTTGTGAGTTCAAGTCCCATGTTGGGTGTACAGATGACTAAAAAAAAATAAACTTAAAAAATGAAAATGCAAAAAAGTGAGTCTGCACTATTCAGCACGAATTTATGGCATGTTTTTCATGTTCAAGGTTCTGTGCTAAGAATTGAGGATACATAAACAAGTGGGATGTAGCTCACAACTTAGAGGAGTTCATAGCCCACTGAAGAGAAAAGCATATGAACCTAGTTTCAGGACAATTTGGGAAGTGCTGTGATACAAGCATGGGCGGGATCCAATGAGAGCCCTGACAGGGAACCTATGGTCTATTCCAAGGCTCAGAAATGGCACCCTGGGGAAATCATGTCTGAACTGACCTTGAAGAAAGAGTTTCTGTTTCCCTGATGAAAGGAGAATGAGACATGCCAGGTAGAGGGAAATACTTGAGTAAAGGCACAGAAGTGAATAAAATTCTATCTTTGTTTTATTAAATACAAGCAGACATTGAATGTTAAATTTAAATATGTAAAAAAAGTAAATATGTTTTCACTTTAGAAAACACTATTAATATACCAAGTGATGACAAGCCCATAATCATAGGGATAGTCATCTCTTAAAATAACTGGGTTTCTAATTAAGCTTTTAAATTTTATTAATATTCTACTGGTTTTTATTAACCTAGCTGAACACTTATTAGAGCTAAGCAATAATCCTCCATTGGAGTTCTTTAAGAAATATGATAAAAATTCTACCTAGCAGATAAAAATAAGAGCTATCTGGGTAAAGTAATATTTTTCATTAAAGGCTTTGGTACAAAGAAGGAAATGAAAAATGAAGGAAATAAAGGAAGGTTTTATGTTCTGACCAATTAAGTTTGCAAAATTGGCTTGAGGGTTTTGCTGGTGAAAATACAACCAAGGTTTTCCTGACATACAGAATCCTTGATAGCTTCAATGGGATGTGTGACTTCCTCTTCACCCCTTCCATCTCAGGCTCACCGCCCAACCCTCTTCCCATATATACCTGGCAAAGAATCAGTCTCTACATTTCAGGTTTATCCTTTATTTCTTGTGCATAAATGAGCAAACACATATATATTTTCTTATATTCTTTTCTTACTTCCATGAAAGGTAGCATACAGTAGATTCTCTTCTGTACTTTACTTATATTGCTTACAAATACATCCCAGAACTTACTTCATATCAACTCTTAGATATTTTCCTCATCCTTTTTTACAGATACATGGTACCTCCCACATGGATATACTGGCCATTCAGCTATTTACCCAGACATATGGATGTGTGAGTGGTTTCCAATGCTTTGCAATTAGGAATATTGCCACAGAGAAGAACTTTACACACATATTTTGTTTTGTTGGGGTTGTATCTTCAGGATAGATTCCTAGAAGTGGGATTATTGGGTCAAAAGGAGTGTATATATATATATATATATATATATATATATATATATATTTGTTAGATTTTGCCATGTCTCTGACTATATCTTTTTGTACAGCATTGACACAGTAATGTTGCATGCATCCTTCACCCATCTGCACATCCTCCTAAATAAACATTGTGTTTTCCTTCAAAGAAGTTCCCCTTTTATTTTTTTACTGTAAAATTTTCAAAATGTAGAACTTCAAAACTTTTAAACATAAGCAAATATTTTTTGAGTTACTAGTTTTCAGAAAAATTATACAAATTTAACATTATACCCAGAACAGAAAACTTGCTTGGGAAGAAATTCATTCTATATTTCTTCTTTTTCAGACATGCATCTTGTGGTGTTACCTTTTGTCTGAGGGAACATCTATTTTTCAGACTGGGTATTCTGGTTGTAATGCCTCATCATAAAGGTCTTCCCCTTTGTGTTTTATTTTTTATTTTTTATTTTTTTTGGAACTGGAAAGTGAATTCATTTGGATTTTCTTCCTAACATACTGTTTTTAGTCTGTCTTTCTAGCCACTGTAGTCGTTAATCTTGTGTGCTCTACAGACTTGGGCTCTTATGAAAACATTCAATATCCTGAAGTATAAGTCACTTGTTTCTGGGCCCACTGGTGGTATTTCAGTATATTTCATTTTGGGGTTTCCTGAGACAGCACTGTGTTTGTTCCTCAGTTGGAAGAAAATCTAGGTAGATTTTCTGGAAATCTTTCTGGATTAGAATCTGCCTAATTGTTTTTTAAGTTAAAAATGCTTCCTTTATTAAAGCCAATACTGCTACTTCTAAGTTCAACTGTGTGCATCTCTATATTGTTCAAAGTGTCATGCCTGTGATGTTAAAGACAATCACTCCCAAGTGTCATCAGGTAGTGGCTTCCTGTGGGTGTCATCCACGATCCCTGCTCCCTGTTCCACAGATATTCAACAACCTGTTCTAGGGAATGAGCAAGTTCTCTCAGGCTCTGGTGTAGACATAAACTCAAGGTTCTTCCACACTTTCCTATGCCAGAAGCACATGACTCTGAAGGAGACACAGTCAAAGATGCTGCAGGTGACCCAGCTGGTCACTACGCCATTTTATCATCTTCATTAATGAAGTGTTGTGATCATAATAGAGCCCTAATCTGCATTATGATAACAAGGTGTTGTACATTCTCCTGAGGACACACCATGATTTTTATATCCAAGATGCAAGGTCACTCTCCGAACAGTCTCCCAGGTAGCAAGTGGAGAGCCTACTGCAGGTACAGGGAACTGCTTCCTGCACTCCAACTGTGTGCTCAAAATAGTGCTTTGCAAGCGCTGGTTAGAAGTGTTCTGAGGGCACCAGTTTTGGCTTTCCACCCCTCTGTGAACATACTAGTCAGACTCTTGGCAAGTTCTCACTGTTCTTCAGGAAAGAGTGACACATGTAAACCCACTCACCATTGGCATCCTTCTTGCCCCAAGACTGGTACTTCCCACCTATCTCTTGTCATTCTCTACCTCTTTCTCAATTCTAGAATGTCTGCTCTGGAGATGTAATCTAGCATCAAATTCTTCATATTCTTGCACTCTTGCTTCTTGTTTTTTTTATTATAGGATTTATTTATTTATTTTAGAGAGAGAATATGCAAATGGCAGAGGGAGAAGAAGGAGAGAATCTCAAACAGACTCCTTGCTAAGTATGAAGCCCAATATGGGGCTTAATCTCACAGTCCTGAGATCATGACCTGGGTGGAAATCAAGAGTCAGATGCTCAATGGACTGAGCCACCCAGGCACCCCTTTGCACTCTTGCTTCTCTCAAGACCTCTGTAGACTCACCCCAGAATCTCCTGCAACATCTGAGGATATGGTGCTCAGAAAAGCCAAATCAAAGTTCTGGAAGATGTCATCACAATATTCTCTTTGTGTGTTTTACACCGGGTAGATCTTGGAGGGATCTCAGTGAAAGGATATCGAGCTGCTATCTTGGATAGCATTGATTACCACTATCATGACTTCCCTAGACTTTTTGTCAATTACAAAATTGTTGCCCTCAGAGCAATGTTGATGTACTTGTGCAGCTAACAGAAGACTCTTGGTTTTTTCCCTTTGAAGGGGTTTCAGAAACCTTTGTACAAAAGGATCAAAGTTAAAGAGCAAAAGCCCATGAATTCTCATCAATCTGAAGACAGCGTCTCTAAACATCACCCTCATTCACCTCTTCTCAGAGCATGCTTTGTGCTTTAGCAATTCATTTTCTGAACTTGGGGAATCATTAATCAAGCGAACAGCTGAAAAGTCAACCTCTCAGTTATTCTGCTTTTGTCTCCTGAGTACATTCTTAGATTCATAGCCTGTTGCAACTGTATGTTGGGGGCTTCTCTTCTCTGTGGCACACTGCACTACAAGGCCCTTCATCCTCAGATCCTGAGTCACTACCCTGTTCCTCCTATTTCCTTAGGAAGGATTTCAAAGCAGCAATATCTTGGTGACTTCAGAGAAATATGCAGCTGGGATAACCCTGGTATTTTTGGCTTCATTTCTAATATTTCTTCCATTGAGTTAAAAATCATCACATGGAAAGATATCTTGGCTGCAGGTACACTGCTATCTTGTAATTGAGCATGCATGGAATTCCGTAATACTACATTCACTTTATTCTTCTGTTTTACCTTATATGCTTTATATTAGGCACACTCTGAGCATATAAAGTCTTTTGCAGAAGCATATCATGGCAATGCAGTTCTAAGAACCCTAACAAACTTGATGGATTGATGAGATTCTTATTTCTCAGCTTTGCTATTCGAAGACCTGGATCAAAGACATGTGAGATTGTAGCAGAGGGTCTCTTTCAGCACCCAGGAAAATGACTTGTATGTCTGGGTGGCAGTGACCAAACAGTGCCATAAACATCCCCAGCTTCTCCACTGGGTTTTTTTGGTTGTAGTTTGAATAGGTCCACTTGGATTGGTAGCGACTACAATGCTATAGAAATCCCTCAAGGTAGAGGCCAGTGGTCTGGCTGGATCACATTCTGTATCTACTGCCAGTTGCTGGAAAGCTGGTGCTCCACAGGATCCACTGGCTAAGTTCTCGTTAAACTCAACTGCCAAAACTGGCCAGCCCATCTCAGTTGCTGCTTGCTTACTTCTGGGCGTGTCTTATTTTTAAGCTAAACAAAATTCATTTCTATTATTTGAAATTGAAAGAAAATTAACTGTGCTAACCAGAGCTGCACTTAGAATTAGTAAGATTCCATTACTGTTGCTATGAATTGGTATCTTTCAGTTCAAGGATTTGAAATGCTAGCTATTATTGATTACTTGTCAATGTTTGATTTCTTTTGGGATTTAAACTTTTGGTTTTGACTGTATTGGTTGCCATTTTTTTCAGTAGTTTTGTTCATTTAATTAAGTGGGATTAATTTGCTTAGTTCACAGAAATTACATTTTAATATCCAGGTTGGCTAAATTTAGCTTCTTTCAGAAAAGATGAGGCTGGAATGACTGTGATTATGGGAAGTCATTTACTTGAAAATAACCTTGGTGAGCTGAGTGGTATTCCCTGATTCAGGGTTCTTAATATAAAAGAGGTTTTCCAGTGAAAGTTTATTAGGAAATCACTCATTTTAACACAATCTCAAGCATGAAACACCATGGTTAAAACTCATGATTTAAGGTTAATTTAAACTAAAGTAATTCTAATGGGAAATTTTTTTTCTGTTTTTTTTTAAGTACATTTCTTGGTCACAAAAATGGTAACCATACTTGCAGGAACTAGGGCAGTTACTGGTGTGCAATAATTTAGGGATATCTGGTTGGAGAGAGGGAGTGTTACACTCCTGACTGATGGAAATAAGTCCTGAGGTTTGTTTTTCCTGCTAACTACTATTCCTGTTAACTACTAATCCCTGATAACGGTTAATTTGTATTACCTCCTGGTTTGGCTTTTTCTGCTACATAGTGATGTTTTCTTAAGCAAATGAGCTTTCCACAGCTTCAGTTTTTTTCATTCATGCAATTAGAGGCAGGTTTACATTATGTCTAACTCTCTTGTATGATAAATGAAAATCCACATTCAACAAAAAATTAATGAGGAAATATTTGTATTAAATCAATTTTATTGGAGTGTAAAAGGAATCTTTTAATTTTGGAGTTCCTAAGAGATACATGTATATTATTTATATGTTATTACGTACTTAACAGCATATAGAAAGTAGCACATAGGCATCCGATAAATGTTGAACACATGACAAAAGATGAGCAAAAATCCCTCAAACAAAAGCTATAGTCAAAGAATTTTATGAAATAAAGGTGAAAGATAAATCATGATACTACATAATTCATTAAGAAAATACGATTTGATTTAGATAAGTTTCAAGACCATGTACGCTGGATAAACTCAGATTTATCTCTAGACCCACTGAGAATTTTACTGAACTTAGTGATCAAACAAACTTTTAAGCAAAAGATATATTCATTATTAGGAATAAGTTATAAAGATTAAAGAAGAACATATAATATGGAACTCTTGTATTAGTATGATAAAAAGGAACCATTAGGTTCATTAGGTTAATTATATGGCAGTAGTTACCAATGTAACATTATTCTGTTTTGTAAAAACAGCCATTAGAAAAGAGACACTGAAAGTTACTAGTTCGTGTTGGCAGGACACAATTTACCTGTTTTCCCATAATCCAAAGGGCCACCCAATTTTTTGGACTTGGCACATCTATAGACTGCTGGTAGTATAGAGAATGGGTACGTATTCCATTCACTGGGTGGTTTGCTCTTTTGTCATTTCTTCCATCTATGGTCTTTCTCTCTAAGTCTTGTTATCACCATGTGAGATTCCATGGGATCTCACTCCTTGGTGAGATTATTCTTTGGTTTTAGCTGGTTGGATGGGTGTGGTCTGCTGACCCAAGGGCAGCGGGTTAAACATATTAGGTGAACCAATAAGAGTAGTTTGTTGTGAATTTAGAATTTGTGCAATTGAAAACTAAGGTGGTTGGTGTTGAGAACTACAGCCAATCAGGTGAAGAACCAGAGAGGTCCTGTAGGGCCTACAGAGTTAGAACTGATGCAGCCAAGTGAAAACAATGGGCAAAGATACATTGGAAACGAGGGTTATGTGGGAGAGAAGAAAGGAAGGGAGAAGGAGGGGGTTGGGAGAGAGAGAGAGAGACAGAGAGAGAGAGAGAGAGAGAGAGAGAGAATCTTTTGGCTCTTAGCCCTGGTTCTTTTTTTTTTTAAGATTTTATTTATTTATTTATTTATTTATTTATTTATTTATTTATTTATTTATTTAAGAGAGAGAGAGAGAGAGAGAGAGAGAGAGATGCAAGTGTGGTAGGGAGAAGGACAAGCAGACTCCTCATTGAGCATGGATCCTGACTTGGGCTCATTCCCATGACCCTGAGATCACAACATTACCAAAATCAAGAGTCAAGTGTTTAAACGAGTAAGTCACCCAGGCGCCTCCCCAGGCTTCTAGGGGAAATAAAGGTTTAGGTGCCTGTGAGCCTCTTTTCACATTTTCACCAACTGATCAATACATAACTTCGTTTTTGTTTTATGTATGTTTCTGGGTAAGGACATTTTATTTAATATATATTGAGGATTTCCCTAGCTTTATTGGATGTAATTGACAGAAACATTCTGTAAGTTTAAGGCATATAATTTGATAATTTGATATTTGTATATATTGTGAAATGATTACCATAATAACATTAGTTGACACATTAAAAAAAAAACTACTTTGGTTCCTTTGGTCTCAGATCAGATTCTTTTGCATTCTGTAATAATCATTGTTTCTTTTACTACCTTGAATGGTCCTCTATTTCTTAGAATCAAAATAATTTTAATTAGAATACTTCAGACTGTCTCCCCTGTGATGCCAACTATTCTCTGTGGTCAACATAGTATGACATTTAGAAAACTCATAATTTAACTGTTCATAAATAACTCTGAATTTTTTAGAAGAGAAAAAAAATGTATCCATTCAGCACAGCTCCCCATGGAACAATTACATGCCAAGCACTGTGAAATCAGACTCACCCACTTTTAATCTGCCTGTGACCTCTCCTTCAGAGTTGCGTGCATTGACCGTCACATTCTGAGTTGACTGCAGAAGCAGAGATGAGTCCTAGGAAGGCATTTATAAAATTTGACAAATACATACTATTTAAAATGACTGTATCTTTATATTCATACATAAACTTAGGATTTATATGACATAATTTCTCCATAGTCACAGATCCTGTGACACTACAGTATTTTAAAATCCTGGATTATATTACATGAAAAGAGTAATTGAATGTACTTTCCCCCCAAAGTTTAAAACAATACAAATTTATTATATCATAGTTTTTTTTTTTTTTGTGGGTCAGGAGTCCAGGAAGAGTCTACCCTGGTTCTAAGTTCAGGGTCTCAAGGGGATGGCAGGGCTGAGGTTTCATTCCAAGCTCAAGATCTTCTTCTAAGCTGATGTGGTTGGTGACAAAATGCATTTCCTTGTTGCTATAGATGTCCTAACATTTACAAAAATAAATTATAATACTCTTTTGGGTTTCTGCTGCTTATGTGCACTAGCCACAATATACCACAATAGTTCTCAAAGTGAGGATCTAAAATAATCAACTTTTAATCATTGTTTTTTCTATTCCAAGGAATTAAAATTTCATTTCTTATTATTTATGTCAAGGACATGATATATATTTAGGAGGTAAATCAGAGAATGGTTAGTTTTTCTATGATAAATACCATGTTACTTATTTTCCAAATGTGAAGTGTTTTCAAAATTTCAAAAGGGCTTTCTAAAATTTGTCAGATGCTTATGTTCTTTGAATTTTTTGTTGAAAGATAAAATGGCTTCATGGGCACATTGGTGCCTTTTGTGGTATCATAGCTCTGGAGGGGGGGTTTTGTATTACAGATCATCTTTTGCTTTTATATAAACAATTTCTTCAAAAAGAATGCAAGAATTGGGTGGTGAGATTCAGGTAGGTTTATGGTCCATTCAGAGGGAACCAAATATCTTCCAAAGCTGTAGGGAATAACGTGAAATTTCAGAAGGAAAGAAGTTTCAGGAGGGCTCTGGAACTCTGGCAGGTCTAAAATTCTCCAAATTGCTTTGTGGAAGCAGACAGATCTATTGGCATCTCATGTTTTATCCAATGATATGACCTTAATACTGGTTTTTGCACTGTTCAAAAATAACTAGCACAGTAATAAGAGTTAACAGTGCCCCGGGGTCAAGGGGGGCACACCTCATGCAATCTCTGGGCTTTCTCAGTGTGTGGTGGTCTCCTCCTCCATGGTACTCTACCCTATGAACCTCAGGTTGGCTGCTTTTCCTTGGACTCCTAACTGAATCTTCTCAACTTGGAGAGAAGACCTGCCTCTGCGTTGGTCCTCTCCCTCACTGTGGCCTTAGAGAGTCTCTCCAGACAGTAAACTGGGGTAGTCCTAGGGTTCACCTCATTTGTTTCCTCTCTCAGAGAGAACTATCATGACTGCCATGGTGCAGTGTTTGAAAACTGTCCTATTCCACTTCGGTGTTATCACAAACTACCAGAGGCTGGGTGGCTTATAAACAATGAAGCTTTTCTCACAGTTCTGGAGGCTGGGAAGTCTAAGATCATGGTGCTGGCAGATTTGTTGTCCGGTGAGACTTTCTGGTTCACAGAAGGTTCCTTCCAGCTCACATGGCAGAAGGCATGAGGGAGATCTCTCAGGGCTCTTTGGTAAGGGCACTAATCACATCATGAGGGTGCCGTCCTCATGAGCTAATATCCCCAAAGCCAGCCACATCTCCTAGTAATACCACCTTGGGAGTTAGGTAAAACCACTGTTCCATATACATCCCCAGTTTTGTCAGTTGTTCAATAAAAGCACATAAATCTGTTCCCTGTTATTTCTGTCTTGTATTTATCTGTTTTGATTTTGTAATTTCTTGTTCTTTTAATAAAAGCCACTCAGAAATAGCTTTAAACTCTGTGAGATTTTTTAAAATTTAAAGACAATTAGCCAACATACAGTACATCTCTGTGAGAGTCTTAAGTGTGCTCTTCTAGTCATTTTCACAATGGTTCTTTTTACTTCGATGGAAGTGGATTCTCTTTTTGTGTAGAGTTCATTTGGCCTCCTTATTTTATTTATTTATTATTATTTTTTAAGGATTTTATTTATCCATTCATGAGAGACACAGAGAGGCAGAGACACAGGGAGAAGGAGAAGTGGGCTCCCTGCAGGGAGCCTGATATGGGACTTGATCCCAGGACCCTGGGATCACGATCTGAGCTAAAGGCAGATGCTCAACCACTGAGCCACTCAGGTGCCCCTTGGTGTCCTTATGTTAGATGGAGGTTTCCTCATGTGGTTTCAAGTTTCAAGTCTCAAGCTCCCTGTGTGGATCTATTTTAATTTTGGCACTCATGCAGCCTGTCTTAAGACTTTATCATCGTTTTCATTCAGACCCCCAGGCTTCTCAGTTTTCTAATAGTGGTTCAGGGCTTGTGTCCTCCGTGACACCCGGGTCTTGGTCTGGCATCTTTATGGGTTCCATTCCACACATACACAGCTATATTCAAGCCTGGGCTGTAGGTGCAACTCTTTTCTGCCTTTCATTGCTGTCTCATGCAGTGAATCTGCCTGGAGTCAAGCAGTCCCATCAGGTGCCATTTGGTCTCTGTTCGTCTGTGGGCTTTGATGGTAAGCTGTCCCTACCTCTCTCCAGGACCATGAACCTCAAAGATAATCATTTCAATAAAGCTTTACCACTGTGTGTTTCATCTTCATTTCATTTTTGACTGTATCTATATGTTTCTAAATACAACCTTTTTGTTTTATCAAACACAACTGTTATGTGTTTAGGTCAATGGGCAGGGTGGATGATTTTAAATCATGAGCTCCAGGGATGCTCTTGACAGGATGTTATGTGTTAATTGTGAAGAGCAATCGCACAGAGTACCATGATGAATTATATTTATAATAAAGAAATTCTCTCACCTCAGCAGATTAGATAAATGAATATGTGTTGTGTTTTGCAAATTCATCTCTGTAGTTTTATGGAAAATTATTTCCTGGACTCATCTTTGAAAAGGAAACATACATCAGTGCATACAGAAAATATAAAATGTAATTTTGTTCAGTTAATCCTATTATTAGAAAGCCATGTTAGTTACCAGATACTCTCTATTCTTTGTGATCACATAATATTCTATGTGATCACATAATATTATCCCATAATTTTATGTATCACTTCACATATTTCCTCAATGCATCATTGTAAGACTTAATACATGATTATCTAAAAGAAGTTATATAATTTTGCTGTTTTGTTAAGTATGCTGGAAATGAAAAAAAACTGGTCAAACTAAAAGTACTATGAAAGCCAGAATATTAAATTTGCTATGAATGAATCATCTGATTTCAGTCACCAGGCTATTCTACTAGTCTTATCTCTTCAAAAATATGATAGGGGATCAGCCAACATAACTCTGGGTGGGGCAGTGGCTAAGTCCTAATATTTAAATTCTTTTCTCACATCTGACCTCCCCTCTTATAAAAGCTTGGGTTCATTCTCCATGTTCCCATAGACAGGGATATTTAATACACTGAAATGCCATAATTATTAATATAAACATATTATCTGAAGAAGAATTGAGCTCATGCATGTATCAGCCTGTCACGTTCCAGGTCATTTGCCTGCTCCTACTGTCAACAGAGACATAATCAGAAGGAATATGGTAGTGCCTAAGAGCTACTATGTGTGTTGCACTTTCTATAATCTCTCCTGGGCAGTTGATATTTATGTGTAAGCTTTACAGCACATTGCATTATGGTTGGTAGTAGAGCTTGGTGATTGTCCTGATGTCCATGTAGGGGTGTGGTTTATCTCTAAGACCATGTGTGTTCTCAGTGGTTGGACTTTTATACCCTTTCCAATTGACCTAAAGTAGCTAGAAGAGCTTCTGCATGTAGGAGATACTGACATACACATTCATATCTAGAGATATGAGTGGAAAATGAAGAGTGCACTCCTCATACAATTGATAAGTTATGGTTGGATGAAGTTCAACATTTTGTTGGAATAATGCCACCTAATCAATAATTCAGCAAAATGTTTATCTTTACTACAAAGTCCATAGCATCACTTAAAGAAAAATAGAGCATATTACAAAAACTGACTATATTTTATGTGTGGCTCTCCCTGTTATAAATTCCATGGAGGTAAATGAAGGTAATATTGAAGTAGATTTATTTATAAAGTCACATTTAATGGGAATGTTTAATCTACTTATGAAGAATCCTACAGGACCATAATCTATAATTAGCATAATTAGTACAGAACCTACTACTATGAAACTAATTTCTTTCTAAGCCTCTCAGATAATTTTAAATGCCTCGAGAAAGTGTATTTAAATTACCTGCACTAATGGAAAGAAGTTTAGATTATTTTTGATAAAGGTTTTAATTACCAAACCTTTTTTATTATGGTCTAAATTACTGAAGCCATGAAATTCAGATCTGAAGCACATGAAAAAGGAACCTTTTTATAATGTAATATCAGAAATATGTTTTACAACCTTCTAGCCAAGCTTTTTATAAAGAGTGTAACAGCAATGTGTGTATATGTATACATTCTAAGAACCTCTTCTGAGGTATGTTGAATTTCTGTGCTTAATGATTATTTTTCAGAAAACACAAAATATTTAAATGTTTCATCATTTTCTTACCACTCTGGAGTGTATTTCCTTGGCATACAATGGGAATAAAAATTCTGATTCTCCTTCTAGGCGAAGACCATCTTTTGTAACACGCAAATGACCCATTCCTGTCTGTTAAAAAGAGGAGACAATAGAGATTTTATTATTGCTTTCTTTTCCCCTTCTTTTAGTGTCAACTAGGATTACAGATGCATTTTCACAAATTTTCTATTGGCACTTTTCTATATTTCTCTTAAATACTCTATTTAAAACTTTAGTTGTTTTTATTCAATTGTCAGTATTTCATTAACTCTTGTGTAATACAAAGGACTATTTAAGAAATACATATTAGATTTAAAGAGTCAATGTATAATAAACACCCAAGAGCCCACCATGACCTAAGAAAAAGGTTCTTACCATTACTATTTAAAAACATTTTAAAAAATTAAGATGCAATAAAACAGACCATTTTAAGGTGTATAGTTCTATGAGTTTTAACCATACACAGGGTATATAACATTCTTTCACCACCACCCTCTACCATACCTTAAAGCTTTTCAAGCTTATTTGGTAAGTTTACAATATAGCAACTGTTTATTGGCCATTTCTTAAGTGAAAAGCAATATTGCAGGAAGTGAATCTCTATTCAATATGTCTGTTCTCAAGGAATTTTCAGTCATTAAGAATGATCACAAAGGATAGAAGACTTAATTCTGGTGATTATTGGTGCTATCAGAGCTGTTAAATCTTGTAGACATTTTTAAACTTCATTCCCTTTGTTTTCTCAGCAGAATTCAGCACTGGATCTCTTTCTTGTTGGAACACTATCCTCACCTGGTTTCTGGTATACCACGGTCTCCTAGCTTTTCTCCTTGGCATCCACACATATTTATCCCCTCTACCCAGCCTCTGACTGCTGGCCTTCACAAGCTCAGTCAGGCACTTTTCTATGACCCCTCCCTGACCACGCCCTCAGCTTCAATCACCATCTCGGTGTGGAAATTCTCACGTGTTTTTATTTGCAGTTTACATTCTTTCTTTTGATCTCCAGACCCATATATACAACTATCTCTCTCTCCCTTTTGAGTATCTTGGGAGCACCTAAATATAACAAACTTAAGTTCTGATCTTTGCTTTCTCCCCTCCAAGATAGAGGTAGGTTTAAAAAGGGGAGAGCAGAATGGTCAGGAAAATGAAACAAAAACATTAAGGGCCATTTTATAGGATGATAGGTGATTTTTGGGACAGAGATATGGTACTCTGAACTGAATGCCATAGATTTCTCTCTTCAAGAACTCCACTGGTTGATAAGCCTCATTAACAAGAACCAGATTCAATCTTGAATTACTCTGCTGGTTATCTGTCTGTAAACCACCATTATGGTCCTCTTCTCAAATTTAGGTGTGGGAGCAGTGGATATTGTAACTGTGCTTAATGGAAGTCTCTCAATGCTGCTGAGTTTGGGTCAATCCCCACCACAGGCAGAGCAGCTCTCCTGAGTCACACACATGTGACTCAGTGTAGAGCTTAGTTTGAAGAATGGGCTCAAAATCTAAAAAGTTGACAACTACTGTTCTACAGTTTCTCACAAAATCTAACCATGAATTGTAAGGCACAGTTTACGAAATTAAGCCAACATTAGCATATATAATATTGCTAATGTTGGCTTTAATTATGTATAATAAACCAATTTTTAGCAAACAGTTTTTGCCCTAGAGTTAACCAAAGTGAAGTTTCAAAATTACATATTCAAATCTGAAAATGTGCTGCTGAATTTCTGGGTTCAATGAAAAAAATGCCAGGAGTTTTTCTGGACTCTATTTTGCTATATTAGGGGAAAAAACAATAAAAAAGTAATGCTAATTCCAGCCTCTGAAGTAGCTCATTTACATAATCAGGCTGCGAAAGCTAGTTGTTCCTTGTCATGTGTCATTTCCTCCTCTTTGAAAACTGAGGAAATTGACATGAGGTAACCCAAACTCCTTCTACCTATACTATTCTATGGTTTTAATACAATGAATTACAACCTCTGCAAACAACCAATCATTCCTCAGTGCCTGAAAACAAAAGAATATACCTATTTGTCTAGGTTTTGTGTGTGTGTGTGTGTGTGTGTGTGTGTGTCACATATGTTGAGGCATAACATAAAAAATAAAATTTATCGTTTTCAGTGAACATTTTTGCACATTTTTCACAAAGTACAAAATATCAACACAGTGAGGATATAGAACAGTTTGAGATAATAAAAATGCCCCCCAGCAGTCACTCCCCACTCCCACACTCCCACACCTTGGCGACCATTGCTTTCTGTTCCAATAGTTTTGCCTCTTGCAGAATGTCATATAAATGGAATCATACAATATGCAGCCTTTGCAGACTGCCTTCTTTCTGTTCCAATAGTTTTGCCTCTTGCAGAATGTCATATAAATGGAATCATACAATATGCAGCCTTTGCAGACTGCCTTCTTTCAGTAGAATAATGCATTTGGCATTCATCCATGCTTGTGTGCATATCAGCAGTTTGTTTCTTTTTAGAGATGAATTGTATTCCCCTGAATGAATATACCACTATTTGTTTATCCATCTATCAGTTGAAGAACATTTAGGTTGTTTTGATGATTATTAAAAAAAAGTCTTCTGTGTGAACATAATTATCATTTCTATTGAACAAATGCCTAGTAATGGGATTGATGGGTTGTATGGTAAGTTTATAGTTTTTCTTATAAGAAATAAGAAACTGCAAACTGCTTTCCAAGGTACTTGTACCATTTTCCATTCCCATAAGCAATATATGAGTGCTCTGGTTCACTGTATTTTTGTCAGCACTTAGCATTGTCAGTATTTTTTTCCCATTCTAATAGGCATATGATGATATCATATTGTGGTTTTAATTTGTATTTTCTTAATGACTAATGATGTCAAGCATTTTCAACGTGCTTTTTGCTATCCGTATATCTTCTTTGGTAAAATGTGTGTTTAATTTTTTTCTACTCATTGTTTCTTTTCTTATTTTTGATGGTTTAGAGTTCTTTATATGTTCTGTATACAAATCTCTGTTGATATGTAATTTGCAAATATTTCCACCCAGTCAGTGGTTTTTTATTTCTTTAACTGTGTCTTTTAAAGAGCAAAAGTTTTTAATTTTCAAGAAGTTTATCATTTTTGTCTTCTATGCTTATGCTTTTGATATTTTATATGGAAGCTTTACCTAAAGCAAAGAAATATTTTCTCTCTTATATTTTTTTTCTAGAATTTTTAGTGTTAGAATAAACATTTAAGTCTAATTCTTATGTTTGTTAACTTTTATGTATGGTGTGAGGTACAGATAATGATTATTTTGCATATGGATATCTAATTATTTCAGCTCAATATAGTGAAAATTTTTACCAATGTCCACTGAATTACTTTTGTACTTTCGTCAAAAATTAATTAACCATGTATGGTTGTATTTCTGGATTCTCTATTCTGTTCTACTGACCCATGTGTCTATCCTTACTACACTGTATTGGTTACTCTAACTTTACAGTAAGGCTTGATATCACATAGTATGAGTTTACTAATTTTGTATTCTTCAAAACTGTTTTGGCTATTTTAATTCTTAAAAAGATTTTTGCTATGATACAGTATGCTTAACAAAACTTGCCATTGTAGCCATTTTTAATTGTATAAGTTCAGTGATATTAAGTACATTCGTATCGTTGTGCAATCACCACCATCTATCTCCGTAACTTTTTCATCTTTTCCAACTGAAACTCTGTACTCACTAAACAACAACTTCCCATCTCCCAATCTCCCAAACTCTGGTAATCACCATTCATTCTACTTCCTGATTCTATGAATCTGATTATTTTAGGTACCTCATTTGAGTGGCATCATATAAATTTCTCTCTTTTTTTAAAACTGTATTCTAGTTTCTTGCCTTTAAATATAAGTTTTAGAATCAGCTTGTCTATTCTACAAAAATTTTTGCTGGGATTTTGATTAGCAATGTACTGAATATAAGTATCGATTTGGGAGAATGGACATTTAACAACAATGCATCTTCCAATGCTTAAGCACTATTTCCCATTTACTTAATTTTAAAGATTTCTTTCATCTGTGTTTTGTATTCCTCAACATACAAATCATCCATATTTTGCTAGATTTTTACATAAATACTTCATGTCTCTTGGTGCCATTGTAAACGATATTTTTATTGCATACCAGTTTCCATTTAGTCAGAATTGTTCTGGTTTATGCTTTTTCCTTCCTTTATTTTCAAACTCCCTCCATTTTTTCCTTTGTGTCTCTTGTAAGAGATTACAGATGATAATTTTAAAAGCACAACTTGAAAATGTCTATTAATAGTTTAATGTTCACACTCAATGAAATTACTGAAATATTTTGATGGATTTCTACTATCTTATCTTTCCTTAAAAAAATTTACAGTAGTTATTGACTATAATCTCCTATAACCTGGGAATCATTTTGTCAGTAAAATGGCCTCTTGAGTGCTGATACCCATACCAAATCTCTATAAGAATATTGTGGTTTTAAGAATAAAAAAGATTAAAAAAAAGATGTAAGGTTCCATTAATCCCAAGTGTTCTTGTTAAATAAAATGCTTCATCTGGGTGAAGAGGGCATCTATGAAGAGGCATGATCAGTATTGGGTGTCAGGTTCCAAAAGGGTGAATAGTACCCTCAACATTGAAGCTCCCAGTGAAGGGTGTCAAGCTCAGGTGGAATGGGGAGGTATCTGTGTAGGAGAGAGAGTGTTGGTGGAGGTATGAGAGTAGAAACATGAAGGGGAGTGATTAAATAAGTAGATGAAAGAGCAATGGGAGCCAAGTTCCTCATGTCATGGAAGGGAGGTATAAATTATATATAATATAATATAATATAATATAATATAATATAATATAATATATATATATATATATATATAATTCTGTCATGTTGGATTGAATTTAAAATTTGTATGAACCCATGGTGCTCCGTGGTGTACGCGGATAGGTAGAGAAATAAATGTTCATACAAAGGTGTGTGTGTGTGTTAGTTATATGTCTTCTGACTGGGTCTGGGAGAGTAGCACCACGTCAACAGCCATGAGAATGTCTGGCATTTGAATCTTCACTTCTAAGTACTGTTCCCCACTAAAAGGAACAAGAACTCCTTGGAGAGGCAGCTAATTTCAGGGCCAGGGTAAGGAAAGAGGATGATGAGCCTGGAAGATCTTGTGCCAAAAGACAAGGAAGGGCTCAAAGAATAATGAAGATAGGTCAAAAGGCAGAAAAGTCAGCTAAAAAGGCCTCCTAGAAGCCAAATCAGATTCAACATGAACGTCAAAAGAAATGACACTAATGGATTATGAAAGCCCACTAGGTAGAATTAGAAATCAGGAGTCCATACAGGCATTCAAAAATAAACAAATGAACAGGAGGGTTGATGAAAACAGGACCTTTACATAGTTTGAAACTATTTCCTTACAAATTAATTATAACTGTAAATGGGAAAATAGTAATTTTACAGGGAAGGAGACTGGGTCTTTCATCAAGTGCTCAAAGTAGTGAGCCAAATAAAAAATATGCTGTGCTGATGAAAGTCCTAAATTCCAGAGGATGAAACAGAGGGTTTCTGGAGTTGGGGAAGGACGGGAATAGGAACAGGATAGTGCATGTGCAAAGCCTTAGAGCATTTGAGTGCAGGAGATGAGCAATGGGGAGATGAGGGTTTCTTATGGTGTTCAACATCAATCGGGATGGAAGGAAAATGGGCATTAAGTGCAGTGTACCTGACGCAGATGGTGGAAGTACATCTGTGATGGTGAGAGGGCAGTGAGAGGGCAGTAAGAGGGCAAGCGCCTGATGCTCCCTATTTATTCTTGTTGATGAGGGAAGGGTCTGCAGCACCAGGGCCATAGGACTGGCCCACTCTGTGCAGGTCCATTCTTGACTCTTGTGAGATGGGGCTGACTTGCTCTGGATTCCTGGGGCTCTCTCTGGACTCTTGCTGATTGCATTGTGGTTCCCACACTTTTACTACATTGTATCATATGGATTTCAGCATGCTCTTTCATGCTTCCATGCATTTGCTCATATTGTTGACTAATAATTTTAATTTACAGCTAAACCTTATTAATCCTTCAAGACTTGTTTCAGTTATGCCAGTACATAGAACCCTGTGCATAACCCTATACTAGCACATATAGGATTACTAGTACATGAGCTTGTTGATCTCTATGCAAAATATTGGTTACTCCTTTTTCAGAGGTATAATGTAATCCTCTCCTCTTGAATCTGGGCTAACAGCAGAAATGCCTCTCGGTATACTTCAGAAGTCCTGAGTACTATGATGTAAGAAGTCCAGGGACCCTGAGATCACATGCTGCAGAGACTAAGGACAGACTCTCCAGCTGTCAATTCCAACCAAGCCCAGCTTCCAGCTATCCCTGCGGTGGCACCAGATATGTGAGTGAAGTCATCTTGAACTCTCGAAACCAACTCTAATACTGGTTAATTATACCTGAGTGATCTCAACTGACATTATGGGGAGCAGAACTGCCTGGCTGAGTCCTACCCCATATTTTGACCTGCAAAATAAAAAGTTACAATAAAATGGCTTTTGTTTTAAGCCATTCATTTTATTTATTTTTATTTTTTTAAATATTTATTTATTTATTTATTTATTTATTTATTTATTTATTTGATTTATGAGAGACACAGAGAGACAGAGAGAGACAGACAGAGAGGGAGAGGCAGAGACACAGGCAGAGGGAGAAGCAGGCTACATAGGGAGCCTGATGCGGGACTTGATCCCGGGTCTCCAGGATCATGCCCTGGGCCAAAGGCAGGCACTAAACTCCTGAGCCACCCAGGGATCCCCAAGCCATTCATTTTTAGAGTGATATGTTTTGTAGCAATAGATCCCTGAAATATTTCCTTTAAGCAGATTAACCACATCTATTCTCACCTCTTGATTTAATACCCGATACCCGATGTCCAAAAGCACTTATTATGTGTTTGAACTGTTAGATGATCTGTTTTCAGAAAAAAGTATCAGAAGTCTAGCCAATAAAACTCAATATCATTTAGATCCTACATTACTCGACACTGTCAGCTTAATGGTTATAGCACATCTCAACTCTGGCTTTCCTTCCTTTGGTGTATCCTCTGCTATTAATTCTAATGTGACTGTACCATCACATATTCATTCTTTTGGCAAAAATCAACCAAGTGCCAGATTTTGATTCTGTTTTGCTTCTATCACTCACTCCAAGAAGGCTCAACAGTTCTAAGCAATAGCAAGGGGCAGGAAAAGCAGTCCCAGCAGGATGATGCCTTGATTAAATCCTTAGGGAGCTTACACAGAATGCCAAGAGGATGAGCTCTGCAGTTCAAAGTCCCTTCCACTTAATGGTGGTAGGAAGAATGAGCAGGATGTCTCAGATTTTCCCCCCTGAAGAACTGAGGGAGGAAGAATTTCCAAACCCCTTCCAAATCACTCTTTTCATCTTCCCAAAGCTGGAGTTAACAAGACGAGTGTTGCTCTTAGCCCTTAATCATCATTTTCTTAGTTGCAGGCTTAGCATTTACAGCTAGAACAGTTGAAGTAGAGCATGATTTAATCAACTTTCCCTGGAGCTTAAATTCATTTTGGTCAATTTCCAATTGTTTTTGGCTTTCTTCATTCTGGAGGTCAAAAGATTGCAAAATATTTGATAGCTCTGCAAGTTTCTCTTGTTTCCTTTCATTTCTTAAAGTTTAATTAGCCTGTATATCCTTTTGAATTTACCACATTAATTTTGTTTCAAGTAACTAACTTTGATAATTTTCTCTTCTTGTATGGAACAAATTACCCTCTGTCTTCTCTGGTGAGCACTGCCCCCACTCACCACCTTCTAAAAGCTAGCTGAGTGTAATAAAGAAAAACTTAGTTTTTTTCCTTCCTATTTAGGGAAAAACTCAGCTCTCCCCTGTTATGTCTTTCCTTCCTATGAGGCTCCTGTACTTCACACAGAACACTTTACTTCCGACGTTTCTGGTCACCAAATGTGTGGAGGTTTTCCCCACATGTAGCAATCCTTAGACACCAGGAGAGTGTTGAAGAATTCAACTCAATTCTAACACCAACTACCCAGAGATACCACCAAATTCCATAGACTAAGGCCTCAGTCCCACAAGACTGATCCACCACCACTGCCTTTAGATGCCAGCCACAAGCCCAGGCTGTCACCCGTGCTTCTGACTAACCAGCTATTTATCAGAGTTCCAACAATCCCTTCCTTGGGTTTGATTAAATGGCTAAACGAAGCTCACAGAACTCAGGAAAACATATATTTACCAGTGGATTAAAGAACACGGTAAAGGATACAGATGAACAGCCAGATGAAGATATACACCGGGTGAAGTCTGAGAAGTTTCTGTCTACATGGAATTGGGGTATGTCATTCTCGCAGTGTGGATGTGTTTGTTAAACTGGAAGCTCTTCAAACCCCCTACTACTGGTATTTATAGAGGCTTCCTCATGTAGCCATGACCAATTATTAACTCCATTTCCAGCCCCTCTCCCCTCTTTGGAGGATGGTGGGGGTAAGGCTGAAAATTTAAGCTTCTAATTTTGTCTGGGTCTTTCTGGTGACTAGCCCCTATACCGGAGTCATCCAGGAGCCCACCTAGAGTCACCTCACACAACAGTGAGAAGTTCCTTAGGTCTAAGTCTGGCAGAGGGGGAAAAAGTGCAATTGTTAATTAGTAACATTCGGTGCTGGCTGGAATTTGGGGTTGAGAGATGACTGTCATGTTTGTTGCACATCTGCCCACCTGGTGAAGACTTGCTGGGGTCTAGAGGCAAAGATGAAAGAGATTTAGTCCTTATAAATATTCCACATATTGTACTTGGGGATGGGAGCCCATTCTATGAGCCCTCAGCCCACTCATCTTTGTATTACCAGTGCCTAATGCTAACATTTGGCACATAAGAAATGTTTGTTGATTCTACTGTATCAGAGACAAAAAGTTCTATCTGGAGGTATTCACAATTCCATAGAGAAGATAAATTAAGTATAATGTAATTACAGATATATGATATGGAGAGCAATGTTGGAGAAGCTTAGACTTTCACCTTATTAGAGTGGCTCTTCAACTAAACCATGTAGGAATAAAATAAGAAAATATTGGAATTTTTCTGTTTATGAGATTTTAACAAAATCAAATACAATAGAAAAATCACCTGATTCGATCAATTGTAATTTGTGCAAACTGACTCAGAAATAGCAGGATCTATTATATTCTATGCTTTCTGCTATTGAGGTCACGAAGGAAACTGAACTCACTAAAACTTTAATAAAGTTAGGGCTCAGTTGCCATCACACATACTCCTGACTTACATATAATTTAGGTCCAAATATCATTTGAATAAAATCCTCAAAAAAAAAATCCTCTTCCTAGCTTTGAGTAGCAGAAAATGTGATGCAAAACAAACTTATATCAATACTCTAAAGACTAAGAATGAAAATGTCTATGTTTTCCTGAACATCTGAAACTTGACTTTTCTCCTAATAACAAGTCAATTTATTAAAAATGCTAAAGACTACATATACATTTTTCTTATTAAACTAATCTTTAAAATTTTATTCTTTTTAAACTGCATGGATGAAACAACTTAAAGACATTGGTAGTGATAAAAAGTAATAATGTAAAATTAATTTTCCAGTTCCAACTGCATTTATCAGCCATCATTAGTCTTCTTTCTGAGGAGCAGAGTCTGGACCCCACACCTAGTACCCCAAATTTTAAGACTCCCATCTGACAGATGGGCCCCCTAAATACCTATCTCTGAAAGCCAGTGGGGCTTTGTCCATGAGCCTTACCAGACTAGAGCCAACAAAGAAGTTCTTAATGGGTGCATGAGCATTCATCATGGCTATCTGCCAGGGATCACTGCAGGGAATAGGCGAAAATGCCCATTTCCCAGTCTTCCCCTCAAAGGGATTCATCTGCATACTTTAAAGCTACTGTCTGAGGGCCAGGGTTCTAATTTAGCACACAGCTAGGGTCTACCTGCCATCTTCCCTAGAAGTCAGCAGGGAAACCAGTGTACAAGAGTACACCTTCCTATGTTCTCCCTCAAGTCTTCTAAAATAATAAAAGACATTAGTATCACCTTGAAAGGAACCTGTATACACACCTGGCTCCCCAGATTCTATGGCTTCTATTCCAGGATGAGCACCTAGATTGCCTGGCTTTTATAGCCAATAGGGCTTGCATTCAAGAATCTCAAAGGACCATGGCAAACAAAGCAGCAGCTTTTAAGGGGCTCAGGAATGCCCCTCCAAGGCCAGAGGGAGAAGCAGGCGCCCTGCAGGGAGCCTAATGCAGGACTAGATCCTAGGACCCCGGGATCATGCCCGCCCTGAGCCAAAGGAAGATGCTCAACCACTGAGCCACTCAGGCATCCCTGAGGGTCTAGCTTTTAATCAAACTGTATCTAGGTGCTCACGTCTTCCCCTTGAGGACATTGACAGGTTTTGATAAATCCTCAAGTACTAAGAGCTAATAAGAATAATGATGGCTATTTGGATAATAGCAAAAGTTTGAGAGATAGTTAGAAGCCCCAGCTGGGCTGACAGACAAGGACTGTCACACAAGACCATTCTGTCAAGATTGAGAGTGGTGGCTGTTTTATCTAGTATGCAGGAATCAACACAGAAAGTCAAAGAACATGAAGAAAAAGGGAATTATGTCCCAAACAAAAGAATAAGATAAATCTCCAGAAATAGGTTCTAATGAAATAAAGTAATGTACTTTATGACAGAAAGTTCAAAATAAATCACAAAGATGCTCAGGTCAGGAGAGCAATGTATTTCAACACAAAAAAAATATTAAAAATTACCTAATAGAAATAACAAATGGAAGAGTCTAATAGCTTAACTAAAAAATTTCAATAGAGCAGGTTCAACAACAGACCAGGATCAAGCTGAAGAAAAGATCAGCAAGCTCAAACAGGACGGTGGGATTTATTTAACCAGAGGAGCAAAAAGAGTGAAAGAGAGTGAAGATGGCTTCAGGGAATTATGGAACATCATTGAGTGGACCAACATATACCTTACAGGTGTCCCAGAAGGAGAAGAGAGAGAAAAGGTCAGAAAGCTTATTCAAAAAACTAATGGCTGAAAACATTCCTAACCTGGGGGAAGAAACAGACATTCAGATCCCAAGAAGGTCAAATATTACCAAATAGGATGAATCCAAAGAGACTCACATAGAGACACTGTAATTTAACTGTCAAAAGTTCAAGACAAGGAGGGAATCTTGAAAGTAGCAAGAGAAAATAAACCTAGTCCAGGAACACCCAGGTGGCTCAGTGGTTGAGTGTCTACCTTTGGCTCAGGTTGTGAT
Organism: Nyctereutes procyonoides; assembly: GCF_905146905.1. NCBI lineage: Eukaryota > Metazoa > Chordata > Mammalia > Carnivora > Canidae > Nyctereutes > Nyctereutes procyonoides. The sequence continues at coordinate 4,719,353 of NW_026575033.1, read as the reverse complement.
CTCAGGGTCCTGGGATAGAGTCCTGCATGGGGCTCCCTGTGGGGAGCCTGCTTCTTCTTCTGCCTATGTCTCTGCCTCCCTCTCTGCATCTCTCATGAATAAATAAATAAAATCTTAAAAAAAAAAAAGAAAAAAGAAACTTAGTTCACACAAAGATATTCTCATAAAACTAAATAGATCTTTTTCAGCAGAAACTTTGTAGGCCAGAAGGGAGTGGGATAATATATTTAAAGTGCTGAAAGAGAAAAACTTCCAACCAAGAATACTCTGCTGGGCAAAGTTGTTCATCAGAACTGAAGGAGAGATAAAGAATTTACTAGACAAACGAAAGCTGAGGGAGTCCATCAGCTCTAGACCACCTAACTAGAAATAATAAAGGGAGTTCTTCAAGCTGAAACAAAAAGTTGCTAGTTAATAACAGGAAAATATATGAAAGTATAAAACTCACTGCTAAGGTAAATATATGGAGGTTTAGAATACTTCAATCTAATGGTGGTGAGTCAATCACTTATAACTCTAGAATGAAGGTTAAAAGATAAAAGAAGTAAAAATAACTATAACTACAATAATTTGTTAATGGACACACGGTGTAAAGAGATATAAATCACAATAATTTGTTAATGGACACATGGTGTAAAAAGATGTAAATCATGTCACCAAAAATATAAAATATTGGGGGAGGAATGTAAAATGTAGAGCTTTTGTATGCAGTGAAGTGATTAGTTTGAAATAGACTGTTATAAATAGGGCTTCTGGGGAAGATGGCAGAGTAGGAAGACCCTAAAGTCACCCTGTCCCACAAATACAACTAGTTAACACTCAAACCAGACAAACTACTGAGAAAAGGACCCAAAGACTGGCCAAACAAACTCCCCAACTAAAGTAGAGGAGAGGCCGCATTAAAGAAGGCAGGAAGGCTGAGGACTCAGTGAGAACTTAAACCTCCTGGGTCTGAGCACCAGAGGAAGGGAGCCGCAGGTGTTGAGAGGGACAAGAAACAGACCAGCACCCAGGCAGCCTGCAATGGGAAGAGCTATTCCCATAGCATTTGGCTTTGAAAATCAGAGGGCTCGAATTTTCTGAGTGTTCAAGCCATGGGACTTACAGCCTGGAACTTTAGAAATAAGCTGCTCAGCTCCAAGAGAGCCCAGAGGGTGATATGAAGCTGAGCCCTGGTCTTTAAAGAGACAGCACAGCAAAGAACTGGAGGCAGCAGTTTGAAAGGTGCCTGGGGCTTATGGGAGGGAGAATTAGTTACTAATTTCAGATTTTGCTGAGGTATTTCTCCAGGAACAAAGAAGCTGGCAGGCACAATTTCCTTCCCTGCCCCTCACCATAAACACACAGCCACCTGTAGGAATCAGCATGGCACAGGCACAGACAACCTAACTTGCTTACACTTTACCCTAATTCCCCAACAACTAGACCTGCCTCAATCTTGGTGCTGTGGATCCTCTCCCCCAGAAGACTTGCACAAACCTTGCCAACACTGCATCTCCTGACCTCTGTGGAGAATGCACACACCTTGTTAAAACTGCACCCCGGCCCAAGCATGTTTTGTGGAAAAGTCCTTGCTGGCCAGTCTCCCCAGTGGAGGAAAACCAATGCCACCTCATTAAAAGTGAATGTCCCACTCACTAGTTTCAAGATTAAGTCACCATAGCTGGTGGTGACACAGAAAAACAGAGTTAGGCAAATGAGATAGAAGAATATGTCCTAAACGAAAGAATACGACAAAACCAAAGTATGAGACCTAAGTGAAATGGATATAAATAATATGCCTGATAGAGAATTTAAAATAATGATCATAATGATAGTCACTGGACTTAAGAAAAGAGTGGAGGACATCAGTGAGACCCTTAATACAGAGATTAAAAAGAATCAATCAGAGACGAAGAATATAATAAATGAAATTAAGAATACACTTGATAGGATGTAGGGCGATCTGGCTGCGACATCTGTCACCCCATTGATCGCCAGGGTTGATTCGGCTGATCTGGCTGGCTAGGCGGGTGTCCCCTTCCTCCCTCACCGCTCCATGTGCATCCCTCCCGAAGCTGCGCGCTCAGTCGAAGAGGACGACCATCCCCGATAGAGGAGGACCGATCTTTGGTCAAGGGTATACGAGTAGCTGCGCTCCCCTGCTAGAACCTCCAAACAAGCTCTCAAGAATACACTTGATAGAATAAATAGCAGGCTGGAGGAAGTAGAGGAGTGAATTAATGAACTAGAAGATAGAGTAAGATAGAGTATTGGAATACTTATCATCAAGCTGAACAAATGAGAGAAAAAAGAATTCTGCAAAAACGAGAACAGACTTAGGGAACTCAATGACTCCATCAAGAGCAATAATATTTGCATGATAGGGATCCCAGAAGGAAAAGACAGTAAAAAAGGGGGAGAACATTTATTTGAAGAAAGAATAGCTGAAAACTTCCCTAATCTGGGGAAAGAAACATATATCAGAATCTAGGAGGCACAGAGATCCCCCAACAAAATCAACCAAAGGAGGTCCATACAAAGATACAAAGTAATCAAAATGGCAAGAAGTAGTGATAAAGAAAATAAAATTAAAATCAGCAAGAGAAAAGGAGACAGTTGCATACCAGGGAAGCCCTATAAGTCCAGTGATAACTAGATTTTTTAGCAGAAGCTTTGCAAGCCAGAAGGGAATAGTATGATATATTCAAAGTGCTGAAATGGAAAAATCTACAGCCAAGAATACACTATCCAGCAAGGCTATTCATTCAAAATAGAAGGAGAAATAAAGAATTTCTCAGGCAAACAAAAATTAAAGGAGTTCATGACCACTAAATCACCACTAACAAAAATATTAGAGTGGAATCTTTGAGTGGAAAGGAAAGATCATAAGTGAGAGTATGAAAGGTAGCAAACACAGAAGCAGTAAAAATAACTATTTCTGTAAAAAATCAGTCAAGGAATTCACAAAATAAAAGGATTAAAATAAGACACCATATACAAAGAATAAAGAGAAAGCAATCCAAGTATATCACTAAAGAATACCAGCAAACCAGGAAAAGAGAGAAAGAGAAGAAAGGGTCAGAGAAAACTACAAACAACCACAAAACAAGTAAAAAATAGCAATAAATATCTATCAATAATTACTTTGAATGTAAGTGTACTAAACACTTCAATGAAAAGAGATTGGATGACAGACTGGATAAAAAAACAAGACCCATCTAAATGTTGCCTATGAGAGACTTGTTGCTGACCTAAAGACACCTGCACATTGAAAGTGAGACGATGTAGAGACATTTATCATGCTGATGGATGTCAAAAGAAAGCCAGAGCAGTGATACATATATTGGACAAAATGGACTTTATTTATTTATTTTTAAAGATTTTATTTATCTATTTATGAGAAACACACAGAGAGAGGCAGAGACACAGGCAGACAAAGAAGCAGGTTCCCTGATGTGGGACTCGATCTCAGACCCCGGGATCACACCCTGAGCCAAAGAGACACTCAAATACCAAGCCACTCAGGCATCCTGACAAAACAGACTTTAAAACAAAGACTGTAACAAGAGACAAAGAAGAACACTATATAATAATAAAGGGGACAATCTAACAAGAAGATATACAATTGTAGATACTTATGCACCCAACATGGAAGCACCCAAATACATAAAATAGTTAATAACAAACATAAAGGAACTAATCAATAGTAACACAATAATAGTAGGGGACTTAATACCTCACTTAGATTGATAGATATATAACCCAAACAGAAAACTAGCAAGGAACAGTGGCTTTATATGGCACATTGAACCAGATGGATTTAATAGGTATATTCAGAAAATTCCATCCTAAAACAGAAGATACATTTTTTAAGTGCACAGAGAACATTCTCTAGAATAGATCACATATAAAGCACAAAAGGAGCCTTGACAAAATCAAAGAGATCAAAGTCATACCATGCATCTTTTCTGATCACAATGCTATGAAACTAAAATCAGCCACAGTAAAAAATCTGGAAGGACCACAAATACGTGGAGGTTAAATAACATGCTACTAAACAATGAGTGGGTCAACCAGGAAATCAAAGAAGAAATAAAAAATACATGGAAACAAATAAAACTGAAAACACAAGAGTCTGAAGCCTTTGGGATGCAACAAAAGCAGTTTGAAGAAAAAGAACCCAAAAACAGGAGAAGAAGGAAATAATTAAGAATAGACAGAAATATATGATATAAAAACTAAAAAACCAATAGAACAGATCAATGAAACCAGGAGCTGATTCTTTGAAAGATCAACAAAATTGATGAACCTCTAGTCAGAAACATAAAAAAAAAAGAGAAAGGACTCAAATAAATACAATTATAAAAGAGTGTTATGAAAAACCATATGCCAACAAATTAGATACCCAGAAGAAATGGATAAATTCCTAGAAACATAAAAACTACCAAAACTGAAGCAGGAAGAAATAGAAAACTTGAACAGACTGGATCAATTAAAAACTCCCAACAGAAGTCCAGAACCAGAGAGCTTCACAGCCAAGTTCTACCAAACATTTAAAGATGAGTTAGTATTTATTCTTCTCAAACTATTCCAAAAAAATAGAAGAGGAATGAAAACTCCCAAATTCATCCTATGAGGCCAGTATTACTCTGATACCAAAATTAGATAAAGACATTTCAATAAAGGAGAACTACAGGCCAGTATCTCTGATAAATATAGACACAAAAATCCTTAACAGAATACTAGGCAGCTGAATCTAACAATATATTTAAAAAAGCTAAAAATTCACCATGATCAAGTGGGATCTATTTCTGGGATGCACATGTGGTTCAATATTCATAAATCAATCACTGTGATATATCACATCAATAAAAGAAAGGATAAGAACCAAATGATCATTTGAATAGATGCAGAAAAGTATCTGACGAAGTACAATATCCATTCATAACAAAAGCTCTCAACAGAGTAGGTCTAGAGGAACACACCTCAGCATAATAAAGTCTGTTTGTTTATTTATTTATAGATTTTACTTGTTTATTCATGAGAGACACAGAGAGGGGCAGAGCCATAGGCAAAGAGAGAAGCAGGCTCCATGCAGGGGGCCCAAAGTGGGAATCGATCCTGGGACTCCAGGACCACGCCCTGGGCCGAAGGCAGGTGCTTAACCACTGAGCCACCCAGGTGTCTCTAAAGTCTGTATATTTAAAACCCACACTGAACATCAAATGTAATGGGGGAAGACAGGGCTTTCCCTCTAAGGTCAGGAACAAGACAAGGATGTCTACTCTCACTACTTTTACTCAACATAGTTCTGGAAGTCCTTGCCACAGCAATCAGACAACAAATAGAAATAAAGGCATTCAAATTGGTAAGGAAGAAGTAAAACATTCACTATTTGCAAATGACATGATACTATGTATAGAAAATCCAAAAGACTCCACCAAAAAACTACTAGAACTGATAAATAAATTTAGTAAAGTCACAAGATACAAAATTAATGTACAGAAATCTGTTGTATTTCTATATACTAATTACTAATAATGAAGCAGCAGAAAGAGAAATTAAGAAAAAAAATCCCATTTACGATTTCACCAAAAATAATGAGATACTTAGTAATAAGTCTAACCAAAGAGGTGAAAAACCTGTACTCTGAAAACTATAGATCATTAATAAAAGAAACTGAAGATGACACAAAGAAATGGAAACACATTCCATGCTCATGGATGGGAAGAACAAATATTGTTAAAGTGTCCATATGACCAAGAGCAATCTATACTTTTAATGCAATCCCTATCAAAATACCAATAGCATTTTTCACAGTTGAACTAAAACAAAAAAAAAATCCTAAAATTTATATGGAACCACAAGAGACCCTAAATAGTCAAATCAATCTTGGGGAAAAAAAGCAAAGCTAGAGGCATTATAATTCCAGACTTCAAGTTATATTACAAAGCTGTAGTGATCAAAACAGTATTGTAATGGCACAAAAATAGGTACATAGATCAATAGAACAGAATAGAAAATTCTAGAAATAAACCCATAATATATGATTAATAATCTTTGACAAAGCAGGAAAGAATATCCAATGGGAAAAAGTCTCTTCAACAAATGCTGTTGGGAAAACTGGGCAATCACACATAAAAGAATGAAACTGGACCACTTTCTTACACCATACACAAAAATAAATTTAAAATGGGTTAAAGACCTAAATATGAGACCTGAAACCACAAAAATCCTAGAAGAGAGCATGGGTAGGTAGTAGTGTCTCTGACATTGGCCATAACATCATTTTTCTATATATAACTCCTGAGGCAGGGAAATAAAGCAAAAAATAAACTATTGGGACTATATCAAAATAAAAAGCTTCTGCACAATGAAGGAAAAATCAACAAAACTAAAAAGCAGTCTACTGAATGGGAGAAAATATTTGCAAATCACATATCCAATAGAGTTAGTATCTAAAATATATAAAGAACTGATACAACACAACACCTCAAAACCAAATAATCCAGTCAAAAATGGGAAGAAAACATGAATAGACATTTTCACAAGGAAGACATCCAATGGCCAACAGACACATGAAAAGATGCTCAGCATCACTTATCATCAGAGAAATGCAAATCAAAACTATAATGAGATATCACCTCACACCTGTCAGAATGGTTAAAAGAAAAAACACAAGTAACAAGAAGGGCTGGTAAGAATGTGGAGAAAAAAGAATCCACTTAAACTGTTTGTAGGAATGCAAACTAGAGCAGCCTTTTGGAAAAGGTATGGATGTTCCTCAAAACATCAAAAATAGAACTACACTACAATCTAGCAGTTGTACTACTGGCTATTTACCCCCGAAATACAAAAACACTAATTTAAAGGGATTTATGCACCCCTATATGTATAATAGCATTATTCCCAAAAGCCAAATTATGGAAGCAGCTGAAGTGTCTATTGATAGATGAATGGATAAAAATGTGGTATGTATATGCAATGAAATATTCAGCCATAAAAATGAATGAAATCTTGCCATTTACAATAACATGGATGGAATTAAAGAGTATAATGCTAAGTGAAATAAGTCAGTCAGGGAAAGACAAATACCATATGGTTTCACTCATACGTCAGATTTAAGAAACAAAACAAATGAGCAAAGGAAAGAGAGAGAGAGAGAAGAGAGAAACCAAGAAACTGTCTCTTAAGTATAGATGATGGTTACCAGAGGGAAGGTGGGTGCTGGGATGAGTGAAATAGGAGAGGGGATTAAGGAGTGCAGTTTCACGACTTGCGGTAGATGATGTATGGAATTGTTGAATCATCATATTGTATACCTGAAACAAATGTAATACTGTGTGTTGATTATATTGGAATTAAAATAAAAAAATAAGATAAAATCTGTAACTTCCTGGAATGTCCTTTATCATGTAGATTTGTAACTCTTTATGTAAACAACATACATAACAGTACCAAATGTTCTTTCTTTAGAGCACTCTCTTCTTTGTGAAGTTGTGTATCAGAGGCAGTTGCTCTAACTTGAATGATAATAAAACTCTTAACTTTCTTTTAGAAAAGTAATAGACTTATAAATATGCTTTTTGTTTGTTTTTTAGAAAGATAGAGAGACTGAGCAAGAGCAGAGTGTGGAAGGGAGATAATCTTAAGCAAGCTCCATGCTCATCATGGAGCCCAAGATATGGCTTGATCTCACGACCCTGAGATCATGATCTGAGCTGAAATCAAGAGTCAGACACTTAGACTGAGTCACCCAGGAACCCCTAAAACTATGCTTTTGTAAGCGTTAAGGTAACCAAAGCCAAAACCTGCAGTAGATCCATAAAAGATAAAGAAATCTAAGCAGAACACTATGGAAAATCATCAAATCACAAAGGAAGAAAACAAGACAGGAAGAAGGGCACCAAGGGAATTACAAAACAACCAGAATACGATGAACAAAATGACAATCCTAAATTCATACCTAAAATAACTACTTTAAATGTAAATGGACAAAATTTTACAATCAAAAGACACAGAGTGGCTTAATGGATAACACAACAAAACAAGAGTCAAATATATGCTGCCTACAAGAGGCTCACTTCAGCTTTAAAGATTTGTATAGGCTGAAAGTGGATGGATGGAAAAAAGATATTCCATGAAAATGGAAACCAAAAGAAATCAAGGGTAGCTATTCTCACATCAGAAAAAAACAGATCATAAGCCAAGGACTGTAACAAGAGATGAAGAAGGTCATCATATAATGCCAAAGGGCTCAATTCATCAAGAGGACATAACATTAGTAAATATGCACCCAACACTGTAGTACTTTATAGATCTGAAGGGAGAAATGGGTAGCAATACATTAAGAGCAGGAAACTTCAATATTCCACTTTCAACAATGGGTACATCATTCAGACAGAAAATCAATAAGGGAAAAGTGTTCTTAAATTGTACAGATAAACATTCAGTCCAACAGCAGAAGATTATACATTGTTCTTGTGTGGTATATAAAGACAATGGAATATCATTTAGCCTCAAAAAAGAAGGAAATCCTGTCATTTGTAATAACATGGATGAATTTGGAGAGTATTTTGCTTGGTGAAATAGGCCATATAGAGAAAGACAAATACTGCATAGTATATATGACTTTATGTGAAATCTAAAGAGGGGAGAAATTAAGTTCATAGAAATAGATAGTAGAAAAGTGGTTACCAGGACCAAGTAGGGGGTAAGTAGGAAGAGGCTGGTAGAAAGGTACAAGCTTTCAGTTAAAAGACCTGAAGAGGGTGGCAGGATCTACTGTTAATGTGGTGACCATGGTTTATTGACATTGTATTGTGTAATTTAAATTTGCTAATCAAGTAGAACTTATTCTCTCACACACAGAAGGGACATATGGGAGGTGATGGATATGTTAATTCACTGGGGGGAGTCCTTTCACAATGTATGGGTACATCATATCATCATGTGGTACACTTTAAATATCTTTCAAGTTTGTCAATTCTGTAAATCTGAAAAAAGAATAGAAAATATGGAGTGTTAGTGAGAAGCAAGTGGATATAGAACAGCTGGAACTCTCATATCCTGTTGGTATAAGTTGGTACAACCACTTAGAAAAATTGGTGGTTTCTATGAAAGCTGAATATACACATAATATATGACTCACATTCTGTTAGAGTCCACACTCAATTCCCACTGCCTTAATTCCTATCTAGTCTCTGGATCACTAAAATCTGGCTTCTACTATCCTTATTCTACTGAAATTGCTCTCCCTAAAGCCCCTAATACCTTTGTTTTTAATAAATCCAATGCCCATTTTCAATTCTCGTTCTATTGGAAAATTCTGTAGCATTTGAGACTGTGATCAACCCATGATTCTTAACACTCTACCTACCCTTGAGGCTTAGGACAGTTCTGTTTATTATCTTATAGTTTGTTCCTTTGGCACTTATTTCTCAACAATGTCCTTCTATGCTTTTTGTTAAATGTTGGTGTTTCTTGGAGTTTACATCCTTGGCACTATGTATATACCTGATATATGTGATATATATCTATATATCTATATATCTATATATCTATATATAATATTATATATTATTAATATATACTCTTCTTCCACTTCAGTACCCTTCCTTAGTGTGGAGCCTAATTTTCTCTTTCCATTTCCCTCTGTGGCCCCCACCAAATACATACATACCTACATATATACTAACAGTTTACTTCCCTCTTTAAAAGCCTGAGATGGTTTTCAACTGGTATACACAATAAAATACAGGTGAGTTCCTGAGATACAGGGCTCTTATACTTGATCCCTGACTACTTCTACAGCTTCATCTTCCATCATTCCTCTCTGAACCTTATGTTTTAGGTGATAATAAACTTCACACTCAACAGCATTTCTTCATTCTCATATTGTATCCTCAAATCATCTAAGTCCTATTGAAGCATTTTCTGACCTCTTCAGGCCACTGTATGTCCTTCTTCTGGATTTCTACAAAAGTGTGACCATGTCTCTCATAGAAATCTTATCACATTGTTATGTGTATCTAGACCTCTACTGTGCTGAGTTTTATAAATCCAATCTTGTTGTGGCAGCTGGCACTGTATCTTACACACAGTACAACTCAACAACATGTTTAATGATTAAACAGCCTCTGTAGCTTCAAGATCCATGATACATAGCACATTGCATATGTTAGCTGCTCAGTATATGTTTAAAAAGTTAATAGGCTAATGATTGGTATTATTTCAGAATACATAGTTAAGGATGATAAACGATGCAGAGTAAGAAATTTTGCATCTTGGTGGATGTTGCAGTGATTTTAAAAAGTGTTTAACTGAGGGGCAGCTAGGTGGTGGTGCAGTTGGTTGAGTGTCCAACTCTTGGTTTTCAGCTCAGATCATGATCTCAGGGTCATGAGAACAAGCCCCAATGGGCTCCCATGCTCAACATGAGGTCTGCTTGAATTTCCCTCTCCCTCTCCCTCACCCACTCATACTCTGTCTCAAATAAATCTTAGCAAGAAAAGCCTTTAACCTTGCTGTGCTTTCATAACTTCATTCCAACATTTGAGAGGTAATATAAACCAAAAGTTTCCAAATTCAAGTTTATCATTAATTATTCTTGTAATTATTCTTTGCTTACCTCAGGTTTTTGTCTTTTTCAGTCACTTCTGGTAATTTTCTACACAACTTTTCTTTCTTGCTAGGATGCTAGTAAAAAAATTTAGGCATCAAATGTAAGTTGTTCTAGTTCACAAGAATTTTTTTCCTTGGAAATAGGTAAAATTATTTCATGAATGAATGTTTACAGTATTTTTATCTGCCTATATCCTAAAACACTGTGATAGATCAAGGACATAAATTTATTCAATGAGAATTTTTATAACATCCTCCCTCAAATCAGTGATACTGTTTTTTTAATCCTGCAGACAGAGGAATTCTAGAATTTGATGAGAAGTTAAAGTAAGTATGTTTGGGATGCCTGGATAGCTCAGTTGGCTAAACATCTGACTCTTGATTTTGGCTCAGGTCATGATCTCAAGGGGTCATGAAAGGAGCCCTAGGTTGGGCTCCCCACTCAGCAGGGCATCTGCTGGAGATTCTTTCTCCCTGTCCCCCCCCCCACACACACACACTCGTGTGTGCTCTCTCTTCTTCTCTAAAATAATAAATAAACATTTAAGAAAATAAATTAAGGGACCCCTGTGTGGCTTAGTGGTCGAGCATCTGCCTTGAACTCGGATCGTGATCCTGGGGTCCTGAGATCGAGTCCCACATCTGGCTCCCCACAGAGAGACTGCTTCTCCCTCTGCCTATGTCTCTGCCTCTCTCTGTGTGTCTCATTAATAAATAAAATATTTTAAAAAAATAAATTAAGTATATTTTGTAAAGATGGATCCTGCAAATGATCCCAGAATAATCAGCGATTGTCTTATCTGTTTTCAAATATCCACAAAGTGACTCACTTTTCAATTTTCTATATCTTATGTGCTTTTGATATTTGTTCCTTCTAAATCACATGGAAAATTAGATAATAAATTTTTGTTTTGGTTCAGTATAAGAAAGGATAGTTTGGTCGAGTTGATCTTCTGACTTGTCAAGAGTAAGACTTTGTGAGCCTCTAGAAATATGTACAGAAACCAGTTCTGGGTATGCTTCATTTAATGAAATTCATATTTCCTAACATCTTGCTATAGAATAAATTTAATTTCAACTGAATTATATCTCCTATTGGTTTCCAAAACAAGTTAAAAATATATTCTTTCCCAGAAGAAAAATTCCTTTAATATAATTATAGTTATAAATAAGCAAAAATCCCCTGAAAATAAATTATTCTATAGAAAACTTGTTTTCTGATAGAAATGGATAATTCTATTTAGACATTAGAGCAATCCTAGGAGTGATCCAAAGTACCATCTAATAAAAACCTTTTATAAATGAAAGTATACAATATACAGATAATCTGGCAATACTGCAATGTACCTACTCTTTTGGCTCACGACTTCCCCACTGTATCATTGCAATACTTAAAAACAGAGTAATTTTCTTGAGTTTTCCATAGACTCATGAAGTAATGCCCCTCTTCCCCATTAGCTTACATTTTTCAAATATATTGCCATATTTGTAAGAAGCAGCAACACAAGATCTTCCACGAGGAAATAAATACAAATAAGTATGACATGTTCAATCTTCACTTAAGCAGCAAAGTTATCTCAGTGTATGACAAAATATTGGTTACCACCTGAGAATGACTTTGAAGGTGATAGAACATATTTGAGCTTACTACCCTTTTCCACTGACCAAGTTTAAATTTTAAACTTGTAAAATAAATTATACATGTATAATTTATTGTAAAAATTATACATGTATAATTTAATGTAAAATAAATTATACATGTATAATTATTAATTTGACAAATAAGTTACATAATTTGCAATGTTTTGAATTAACCATTGCAAATTATGTAACTTACTTGTATCTTAAAAACATTTTAATTAAGTATAATTTTTAGAAAAGTAAACAAATTAAAATTGTACAGAATTTACCAATTTACATTCTATTTCTAATGTTTCTCTCTCTTTTTAAAAGATTTTATTTATTTATTCATGAGATACACAGAGAGAGAGAGGCAGAGACATAGGCAGAGGGAGAAGCAGGCTCCCCGTAGGGACCCCCATGCAGGGCTCAATCCCAGGACCTCATTTTTTGGCAATTAATTATCAAACTTTTGCAATTAATTATCAAACTTCGATAGACTAATCTTACAGGATAAACAATAGGACAGTTAGTCAAGGTTACACTTAAAAAAAAAAAATCCAGCAGCACAGATCTAATAGTCTTAAATACGTTCATCTCCTCCCAAACAGACATTTGATTTAAAAACAGAAACCAAAACAGAGTGCATACCACAAGGAAACATGGTACTTACATATATTGTCAAATAATTCTGCAGAGCTCTTTACGAAAGAAAAGGAAAGAGGTTTTTTAGAAATTTAGAAAGCAGTAGAACCACCCAGCCTGGCAGGTAGACATGCCAGATGTTCTGCACTTCAGAGGGCTCCTGACCACATTCGGAGGGATCATGACCTGAGCCAAAGGCAAACGTGCCCAATCACTGAGGCTCTCACGTGCCCTTTAACATCTCTTTATGTTCCCTGGGTCTATTTGTGTTCATGAGCTGCACAGTTTGGATTATTCTAGTTTTATAAAATATTTTGGTATTTGCTAGAGCAAACTTTCCCTTTTATTTTTTGTTATTAATGAAGCTAAGATGAAGTCTTTTCATCCAGCTGTATTCAGGTTTCCTTTTAGGACTTTCAGGAAAGTATATTTCAACAAGAGTCCTTGTGAATTTGCATATTCATTGCAATATCAAGTGTGATTCTAATACATTTTCTAACTAGTTTGGACTAGAGTATGGGTGTGTGTTAAAAATGAAACTTTGTACCTCATTTTATTATTTAACATATTATAAACTTCTGTATTTGTTTCAATAGTTTTTCATTTACTTCTTCTGGATTTTATAACACAATAATTATTTGTGAGTAATTCTTTTCCCTCAAATCATCTGCTGTTTAACTGTTTCTATTCCTTATTTAACAAATGGTCTTGTTGCATTTCTCAAACTTCAAACAAAAAGGTAGAAGGCAGTAGTGCTATCAGACTTATTTTTCTTGTTTTTGGCCTTGATGGAAATGCTTCTAAGGGTTTCAGTATTAAGTATATTTTGGCTGCTAGTTAGTGGTAAATATTTTTTATCATGTTAGGGAAGAATGATGGTCAACTATTTCTTTTTACTACCATCATTTATGATATCCCATGTGGTGTGGTCAAGTGAAAAAAGGGCTGATTTCAAATCAAATGAAATGGATGCAGGGACACCTGGGTGGCTCAGCAGTTGAGCATCTGCCTTCAGCTCAGGATGTGATCCCGGAGTCCCAGGATCAAGTTCCATATCGGGCTCCTTGCCTACTTTTCCTCCCTCTACCTATGTCTCTGCTTCTCTCTGTCTCTCATGAATAAATAAATTAAAAAAAGAGAAATGGATGCAAATTCTTTTTTTTTTTTTTGGATACAAATTCTAATACTTATTTTCTCACTCAGCGATCTCAAAATTTTTAAATTTCTGACAATGCGGTTAAGGTACACCTATATTTTTAGAGTAGTGCCTGTTATGTGGTAGCAGTGGACAAGACGCTAAAATATATAGACTAGTTTTTTTCTACCTTATAAAGTAGAGCTAACACATGGACCCAGGGAAGGAAATAGGAGAGAAGCCACCACAAGAGAATAGCAGTTTGAGAAGCAGGAAGAAAATAAAGAAGCATAAAAGACTCAAGAATTATGAGATGGTATGTTCATTTAACAGCACAGATAATACAACTAGAAAAATGAGAAAAGATTAGCATTAGTATGGTACTTTATACAGATGCCATGCAACTTCATGAAGAACTTTGTATTTTCAAGCTATGTTTGAAATCATCCCTAATACACTGCAAAGACAAAAAGAATAATGTGCTCAGAACACCTGGAAAGTTAAAAAGAAAGAAGAATGACTTCCTCTTTTATATATATGAAAACAATAGTAAATTCAGCATAATTAAAATTGGGTTCTAAAACACTATCAAAAGAAGTAACAAACGGAGATGAAACATATAGCTCTGAAGTAGATTTAACTCATAAGAGCTTGTTATATGATAAAGGAAGCATAATAACTAATAGAAAACACAGGATTATGCAATTACAAGGATATGCAGCAAAAGTGACACAGTTACATCTGGATAGCTTTTAAGGGGTAATTTCTTGTTTCTTTCTCAAGTCTTTTGTCTTTCAAAAATGCATACAAAATTCACAAACATTAAAATTAATAAAAGTTTTCAAAGCCAAAATACAGATTATCCATCCTATAAACGTTGTTCATAAAACTGGGTGTTTGGGGAGAGGGATAAAATTAAAACCTTTCCTCAGATTATAAATGCTCCGAATGGTAGTCCCTTATTTCCTACTTGGAAAAGGTGGCATTATAAAGAGATGTTATATATGAATACATTTGTAATGCTTTACACACTTGAGAGCACTTTACACATTCTAAAGCACTACCCAAAGTTATCATTGCTATTATAGTCATCATTATTTTCTAATACTCAGATATTAAAACAAAATTTCCAGAGTATCTGAATGTGCTTCTCCAAATATCACTAATAGTGTGGTGAAACTAAGACCAGGTGATTCAAGCAGTACATATTTGGGGGATTAAAGAGAATCAGGTTGACTCTCATGAGAAGCCTACATTAAATCAATTAGTCCATATTGTTTTAGATGACTAACAGCTGAGGACCATACTAGAGACCTGATGCTTTTGGTGCCTCACCTGGACATTTGCGTACTAAGAAAGTCAGTGTTCTACAACCACATCTACATCTCAGAAAATTGGAGGAGACAACTTTAAGGATACACAATTTATTCAAGCACATTTGCAAAGAAATTGAGAATTTGTGAGGGAATGTCATGGTTCATTCAGTACAAATTCTATGAACAAGATAATAGATTAGCAAATTTTTGATTAGTAATCTTGGATCTATCCACTCACCTGCAAATCCTACAGTAATTTTGTGTAATCAATCTAATACTGAATTTGTGCCATTCCTTCTTGGTCACTGCTAATCTCATACACATGGGTGAAAGTTCTCTTTCATTTCTTCTCATTTTTTTAGGACCATAAAATATTTACTGGGTACCTAAATTATGTGCAAGGCACTGTGATATGGCTGGGGATTAAAAAAAATACAAAGCCCCATTAGCCCCTCAAGAAGTTTTTCTGACATGAAAAAGATACACTAATAGTACAGACAACTTTGAGAGTTCAGGATGAGGCTGGATTAAAGTGTGTTAGAGAAACTGGAGAACGTTCCTCAGAAGGTGTGGGATTTGGTCTGAGCCAGGATAGAAAGGTAGGATTTAAGTTCTCTTCTAAAGAGTTTTAGATTTAATGGAATGGCAATGATGAGCTTTGTCACAGATCACTACAGAAAAAGACATTAAAGCATCCAATATTAATTCTTAACACAAGGTAAATAAATAGTCCCTTTCTGTGTGTCTCTCTTTTTTTTTTTTTGAGTATGGTTATCTTTGAAATTCTGTTTTTTCATACTTTGTGCAGATAGAATATCTGAAATCGGTCTGACTTCCACGTTTGACAGTTGCATACAGTTCAAGCCTATGGTGACTAGTGACCAGACAGTTTTAGTCATGGCTTTAACGCCCTGCTCATTATACTAACATCAACTACATCATCCACACAGAGACCCATATTTGATGAATGGAATGATATTTTTATCTGAGTTTGGCTTTCCGCATTGTTTTCACAGTGAGAAGCTTAACAGGATGACAGGTACTTTCATTTTATGCTCAGTAAAGAATAAAGAACACTTTGGCCAAAGGGTTTCATAATTTCATGCCAAGTTTAAACCGAGCACCTAAGTAACATAAACAGTTGCTAACAGTACATTGTGTGTGTATAACATCAGAACATCGCAGATTGAACATAATCTCACTTAAACCCAAGATTCTTACCCAGTCTGGCTCCTTAAACTAATGTTCTTTCCACTACAGTATAGTACCTCTAAAAAAAAAGGTGGGTTTTTTTTGGTCTGTTTTTTAAGATAGAGAACACGTAAACAAGTAAATTAGGTTGTTTTTATAAATTACAAGATAATATCTTCATTAGCATTTGTGAGAAAAAAATTATGTTGCCCAAAGACATCAGTTTTATTTTTTTAATTTTTAAAATTTTTTGTTTTGTATATTTTTTTTTATTGGAGTTCGATTTGCCAACATATAGTATAACACCCAGTGCTCATCCTGTCAAGTGCCCCCCCCTCAGTGACTGGATGGCAGGCATCAAGTTTTATATTATTGTTGACAAAAGGAAGCAAGTGAATATATTTACATTGAGAACACATTCACTTTGTTATAATACTCCTCATGACAGGAATGTGAATCTCATATCTAGGTTCAGCTGATGACTATCACTATGCATGACAAGAGCCTGTGGCTTAGGACATGTGTGCTTTTGCTTTATTTCTCAATACTTAAACCACTTGCAGAAAAATTATAACAAAAAGGAAAATTGAATGAACATCCTTGAGATAAAATTAAAACTATAGCGCTATTTGTATCTTTAGACACCAGTGATAATAGGATTTGTGTCACTGATACCAGGGATAATGAAATTCCTGTGTACTTGGAATAGCTTGAGGTTTATCTTCCTCCTCTCAACTCAGGCTTAATAATATCTTGTCTTCTTAAAAATGCCATTAAGTTAGTACATGTTCATACCGTCTGTGACCTCTGGATCAATCCCACTCAATTATGACTAAGACATAAATCAAACATTTCAGTTTGGTTTTTAGACTGGCAAGCACTGATGTAATATAATGCTTTTCAGAAAGATATAATTTGAGAAAATATCAAGATGCTGCTCTAAATGCCACTGTGTCATGTTTTTCTTTAAATCCTAATTTGCATTAGTGTGAAAAATGGGTGGCAAAGATAAGGAGGCAGCATAAATAATAAATATCAGATCACTGACGATGTAATGACCATGTGGACTAGGCTTTGGCAAAGGCACAAATGGAGAACACAAGGCTGCTGGCCTCTTCTTGCACCACAGCATGGGTCTCTGTAAAGGCAGGCAGAAGACAAGTGGTAAAACATCACTAAGTAGAGGCATCAAGAATGGTAGACAGGTATAGTGAAGAAGTGAAAATCTCTTCTGCTATCTGTGGTTCAGATAAAATTTCATTGCCTTCACACTTATGGGCTGTTCTCCTGTGGGCAGAGACTGCATTCCTTTGAGATCAGGGATGATTTTGTTAAAGGCCTCCCTGCAGTTGACAACACACTGCCTTTTTTGAAGAAACAGCTGGAGGGAGCTCAGAGGGAGCAGAGCAAAGAAAAGGCAAGGCTGAGCTCATGATCATCCACAGACACTGGTGGTACTTGGGGCCACCTGCCTGCGATGGAGTCTCAGCGATTCCAGGAGGTGAAGTATGTTGCTGAACATATTTTGATATAAGAACAGCGTCATCTTAAAATATACTACCATAATGGTTGCTAAACATATGATAGTAATTCTTTTTTCATTTGCTACTGCAGTAAGATATTTTAAAATAAAACCTCTGCCCAAACTCATAAAACATTTGTCGAATACTGAAACATTCCAGCAGAGAGTTTTCTAGCACAAGTGATTTATTTTGGCTAAATTTGACCTCTTCAATAAACCATCAGGGATCAACACAGAAAAGATTTCAATTTCAGTAGCATACATGTCATATTTTCTTTTGGAATTAATTTCACTTTATAAATGTAATGTTATTCAATATATTTGTTAGTGAGACCAGTAATGAGATACAGGTAATGAGGGTAACTGCTCTTTAGACAAAGTTTCAATGTCTTGTTCTGTATTAGCTCATTCAGGTATATTCTTCCATTTTCATTTTATCAGTTAAGGACCAGAAGGCCTCTACATTGCAATGCATCTCAGCATAAACCATTAAGAATATATAATATAGGAGCACCAGGATGGCTCAGTGGTTGAGCATCTGCCTTGGCTTAGGGCGTGATCCTGGGGTCCTGGGATCGAGTCTCACATTGACCTACTAACAGGGAATCTGCTTCTCCCTTTGCCTTTGTCTCTGCCTCTCTCTGTAATAAATAAATCTTAAAGAAAAAAAAAGAGTATATAAGATAGGAAACAACATGAAATCTGGATAAATGACCCCATGTGAGTAATACTGTATTCCCTGAAAGTAGTTCATACTCTGAATGACCCTAAGACAATGTGTTTCTGAACCTGGTCTGCAGATTCGGGTCCCTGGAAGAACCTGGAGCCCCACTCCAGAACCTGTTAACCAGCATCTTTGGGAAGTGGCTTCACAATATCTATTTCTAAGGACCTTCCCAGGTAACTGTCATGCACCTTAAGAGCATGAGAGCTACTCTTCTCACTCCCATGATGTACCTACCCTCCAGCCTCCTCTCTAATCTGCACTTTAGTGTCTGGATTATTCTGCGCTTCCTTAATCATCTTTGCTTTTTCTGAGTTGCCTTGGCTCCTTCTCTATTCATGTGGTAAGAACATATAACAACAATTTCATTAAAGGGGACAGGGGAAATGCTCTCATTCTGTCATTCAATCCGTCATTTATTCAAGATGGTAGATGTTGGGCCTACTGAGCTCAGCTGACATGATCCTAATGGGTGAGCAGACATTAAACAACCACAAAAATGTATATAAAATCAAATTTTGATGTGTGCTATGATGGGGAAAATAGAGTCCTAGAAAAGAGAATAATAGGAGAAGACTGTCTTAGCCTGTGGATAGGAGTGGTTGAGGAATATACCCCTGCAAGGAAGTGCTGGTCTGAGCAGAGATTCTCTAATGATACATGTGACTGTGTGTGTGTAGCTGTTCTAGGCAGAGGGAATGTATGCGAAAACACTGGGTTCAAAGAGATCAACAGAATTTTAAGAGCTACTGTGGTTTTTAGTGCAATAGAGAAGGGAATCCACTAATTGATTTTTCCATAATAAGACTGGATGAATACCTTGGAGGCATCTCTTCTTCTCAAATTGCTACAAACAGAGCTTTTAAAACAGCTGGAAGAGGCATGCTGGTATGACCAGGATAAAGGATCACTAGGTCCCCAAGGTGGCTGGATGGGCTTCCCACTCCTGCACATTTCTGGTTCCCAAACTTCTAATTTATATCCTAACTGATTGCCCCTCTTAAGCAGGGTATGTGGGAGGGACCTCTCAACACAGAAGCCCTTTGGTCCCTTGCTGCACCCCAAAGCAGGAGGAGTGTCCTGCATGGTTGGTGAGTTAGGAAAAGCATCAGACCCTTGGCTCAGCTCCTCCTTTCCTGGGGATGTATGTGCCCCCAGATTTCCAGTCTGCTATTGGTACAGTAAAGCACATGAGGAAGAATGACATGATGATCAGGTCTGTGCCCCTGGAAACATGTCTGAAGTTTTCCTATGCTGCCTGTGACTTCTTGGGTGACCTAATTCTGAGGCACAAGATGTTCAGGCAGATCTAAACTATGCCCTCCACTTAACTTTTATCAGTAATACAGATATTATTTGGAGCTCTATCTACCTCTTTTTATTCCCTTTCATTCGTTCCAAACTTGGATAGGGAGAATGCAGTAGGGCTTTTTTTGGACACTGTGTGGGGATACCGAATCTCTGTAGTCTTCATGGTACTACTTTCTGAAGGGTATGGGAGAGCTCTGAAGACCTGGCTTGGGTGTTCTTGATTTTCATGGATCCTGGTATTTGTTAAGATACACCTATCATTGATATCTCCAAAATAAAATATATAATTCTTTAGTTTGTAAAATACAAATTCATAGGGTAATTATAAGGATGAACTAAGTTAATGGACATAAAGGGGTTGGGCAGTCTATGTACATCTTTTAGGAGTTATTAAAATAAAGAAGACAGAGCCTCTTAAATATAAACTTTCTTCATGATAATATATCAAAACATATATTCAATGATTCTTCAATTATGAAATTATCAACTTATCATGACAATGTAGGCAAGAACATTTTTGCTATTAAAGTGAAAAAATAGGCATACATAATAAAAAGATTTTCAAAACCAAATTTACTTGCTAAATTAAGTAATTTCTCAGGTAGTGAGTGCTTAAAACATTAGATTAACCTAAAATATTACTATTTTATTGCTGTTTTATTGCTTCTCCTTCACCTTCTACCCTTCCCCCTGCTTGTGCTCTCTTATTTGCTCGATCTCTGAAATAAATCAATAAAATCTTTAAAAAATAATTGCTAATAATAAATGGTTGTGAATATCGATCATCAGGTAAGTTCATTCAGGTACTTTTAGAGTTTTTCTCTTTGTTTTCTGTTTGTCAATATCTAGTAAAAGAGAAATTAAATACTCTGCATAATGGATAACACTGTATTCATACTATCCCAAAGGTAGCTGCTTAAAACAATGTATATTTCTTCTTCAAGTTTCCATAGGTCAAGGGTTTGACGCTGCCGCTAGGCTGGGTTCCTTTATGGACTTGGGGTTCTCTTCCAAGCTCACGTGGTTATTGGCAGACTTCATTGCCTTGCAAGGCAGGGAGTCAGGGCTCCATTTTATTGCTGGCTCTCTGCTAGGGGCCACATTCAGTACTGACTAGCTGCCCCTAGTTCCTTGCCACGTGGTCTCTCTCAAAGACCCTCTCATGCCTTTGAGGCCAGCAGAAGAATCTCTTACAAAAGGGCTCAATCTTTTACCCAATTGAGGCAGGCCTACCCAAGATAATTTCTCTCTTCATTAACTCAAAATCATTGATTTGGAACATTAATTGCATCTGCAAAGTCTCTTTATCTTTGCTACAAAATGTAACTTAATCCCACCACTTTTGCCATATTCTAGCCAAATCACAGGTCCTGCCCACACTCAAGGAGAGGGGATTACACAGAGCATAACACCAGGACTGGCAGTCATTGGAACCTTCCTAAAATTCTGCCTACCACAAACATAAACCAGGTAGTTAAAGAAAAGTAAAATAAAGATATTTAATAATATAGAGGCATTAAATGATTGTCTTCATTAACTTTTCATAACATGGTCTAGATGACCATGGAGCTAGCATGCCACATACCACATTCATGACATATCCAAAGCAAGGAAACCAAGATCATGAATCTTGATCCTCCAAAATAAGACAACAGCACTTACTGAAAACCCATCGGTAAAGCATATTAGCGTCAAATTTTACATTAGGAAGGACTAGGGTGTCATCAGTTATAAATCAAGTATTTTAAAGATGAAGAAAATAAAGATCATGGGGATAACAATGTGTTAATAAATGGAGGTGTTAAAAAATATCATGACAGGGGCAGCCCCAGTGGCTCAGCAGTTTAGTGCCACCTTCAGCCCAGGGCGTGATTCTGGAGACCTGGGATCGAGTCCCACGTCAGACTCTGCATGGAGCCTGCTTCTCCCTTTGTCTGTGTCTCTGCCTCTCTCTCTCTCTCTCTGTCTCATGAATAAATAAATAAAATCTTTAAAAAATATCATGACAAAGGTTATATTTTAATAACCTTACATGACCAGTGTGCATTCAAAGACAGCCTATAGTCATTTGTATATCAGAATTCTTTCCTGAGTTTTTAAAAATCCCCTTCAAATGATTATATAATCACAGGGCTGAGATAAAAGTCAGTGATATGCCATCTAATACTATTTTTCTGTCTTCCTATGAATGGTCTCTGACTCCTCAATGAGGAAAACATTGATCTAAGGAAGCATGCAGAGAGGCAGTCTTCTAGGGCTTTATTTTCTCACTAAATAAAAATTTCTTAATGCGGAAGTTCTTGATAGAAGATTTCCAATGTCTGGTTTCCAAAGTGAATTATTTTTAAATCCTTGTTAAGGATGAATGTGTTCAAGGTTTTTGACCTCCTAAAAGGAACAACATTGTCTATTGCCATAGTAAAGGAACATATATATCTGAACCTAGTTAAGGTCTCTATATAAACTTTTAAGATCTGGCAGGCAGATGCGGGGACCTACTCATCTTGCTGCCACTCAAGATGAACGAGCTTCATATGAAGTTTTCTTTGCTTATTAAAACTGCTACTCACTCAGTAATCTCCTTGACATCAATCATAGAACCATTTTTCTAGATATGTCTCCTGAGGAAAGGGAAACAAAAGCAAAATTAAACTATTGGGACTACATAAAAATAAAAAGTTTTTGCTCATTGAAGGAAATCATCAACAAACCAAAAAGACAACCCACTGAATGGAAGAAGATATCTATAAATGACATATCCAATAAGGAGTCAATACCCAAGAGCTTATACAACTCAACACTGTAAAAACAAATAATCCTATTATAAAATAGGCCATAGACATGAACAGAATTTTTTTCAAAGAAGACGACATATAGGTATATGAAAAGATGCTCAACATCACTCGTTATCAGAGAAATGCAAATCAAAACCAAAATGATATATCACCTCACACCTGTCAGCATGGCTCATATCAACAACACAAGAAACAACAGATGTTGGTAAGGGTGTGGAAAAAAAGGAACCCTCATGCACTGTTGGTGGAATGTAAATTGGTATAGCTGCTGTGGAAAACAGTATGGAGGCGCCTCAAAAAATTAAAAATAGAACTACCATACAATCTAGTAATTCCACTACTGAATATTTACCCAAAGAAAATGAAAATACTAATTTGAAAAGATATATGCACCTCTATGTTTATTTTAACATTATTTACAATAGCCAAAATATTTTATATGCAAGTAAGTAAATAACCATAAATCTTTTAAAAAATCTATCTGGGTCATTAAAAATTAAAAATGCCTTGTTTTAATATACTTACTGATGAGAATCATGGATACTATTTAATAACCATGAACACTTTAACCAAAACTAGTTTTGGATATTAGTTTTACAGAAGGAAAATATAAAAAGGAAAAACAGAATGAGCCACTTTATTGCACTGGTTCTTTTAACGTCCACTTTCCTGAATAATTGATTTAGCTATTATGATGATCAACACAGAATATTCTAGAAAGTTTATGTTTGGCATCAGTTGTTACAATTTCCTAAATATTACTTTATGTTCAACAGATGTCATACATAGAAATTATGTAAAATTCTGTTACATGAAGTTGCAGTTCTAAGACTGGAACTGTGCTTGGGAGATACTCATGATACTGGTGGTTGGCTTTACTGTTTTCTATAGTAAAATATTAAAGTATACGATGAGGGGAACAGGAGGACTGAAATGATAGTATGTCTAAGTTAATAAACCTGCCATTGCTATATGTTGGGGATCTAAGCAGAGAAAGTCTTTTAAACTTTGTTAATTTGGGAAATTATAGTTTTCAGTCTATCTTGACTAATGACTATATAGGTTATAGATAGGTTATTATACTGAATTTGGGGAGAGAATTATATATTAGCTGTTACATGTTCAAAATTCTATCACTCTGTGCAAATGTTGAGAGCCCTGACTTTATCATTTCAGTGCCAAAGCTCTTCAAAGTTTCTTTTATAGTCATGTTGCTTCCTTGGCATGTATGTAATCGAGAAAGGATACTGGTTTATATATGAATAAAATAAAAACAAAACTAAATTACTATATACAGTGAGATCTTTAAAACTAGGAAAAAAATCAGAGCATAAATGAATGTACAATGTCCAGCATTACAATGCATGGAATGTTCCCAAAGCAAGGGATCAACCTCACACACATACAAGAATTGCATCATTTATGTTATCTCCTTTTGAGAATGACCCAAAGTCAACCCACCATTTTTTAATCAACCCTTGGCACTTTGCAGAATAATCTTTTTATGGGTCTTCCCTTTTGATCCATGAATATAGGTGTCTGTTCATCCTATTTTGTTGAAAGATGCCACTAAAGAACCCCGAATTAGCAACAGTTTCCTAGTGTTGAAGGAAATACCACACGAGCTAACCTTGTCTCAAACTAGAAAGCACAGGGTATGACAAAGGGCAGCAATGGCAGGAAAACATGTGCTGGTCTCTGTGATGTGCTATCCTAGGTTGAAGTGGACTCAGCTGCTTGGCACAATTTCATTTAATGTAATCAAAATTTATAATATCCAAAACTTGTTTCAGGGCTACGATATAAGACAAGAGCAAAAAGCAAGTACACTATCACTTTATGTTCACATATGGTTTGTAAAATTAATTCACATATACTTCTAATATAATACACAACTGCATTCATTCAAGATATAGTTACTGAATGCCCAATCATGTGCCAAGATGGCCAGGTGATTGATAGAACCCATCCATGGTCCCTGGTGAGAGACTATTAAAATCTGACCATCCTCTGCACTTCCAGAGCCATGGGGTGGCTTCTTTTCCCCAGGCCCTTCTAAAAGTCTTTTTCCTAGTAAATTTTCTCTCCACATTCTGCATAACTGAGGAGCACATGGTGGTGGGTGCAGGGCTCTTTAGTCAGGAAGCATTTCTGATAGATCCTATAGTTTATAATTTGAGGACTTCAATCTCAGTTCACTCTCCAAAAAATATTAAAATATTTTAAATTCAGAGATAAAATGAGGATGATATACAGCATGTGCATAGCATATGCTGTGCTACTTAAGCAAAGGTGTCCAAATATTATTGTGATACTGTAAAAACTTTTTTTTTGTAAATTTTAAAGAAGAAAGCACAACTTCCATTTGGCTAATTTAAATATACTTATGTATTTATAGCATAAATACATAAATTTATAGTATTTAAATATAATTTATAATATCAATTTATAACATGTTTATATTATATTAAGTAACACCTTTTAAGGTATATTTTGACTTGATTGGTTTTTTACCTCTTTGAATATCGGAAAATATTTATGTCAACAAAATAAATAATGTACCTACTGGCTATCGAGCAATGGCAGAAAAGAAATACTTGCATAGAAAGTGAAGGAGATGGGATGCCTGGGTGGTTCAGCAGTCGAGCATCTGCCTTTGGCTCAGGGTGTGATCCCGGATTCCTGGGATCGAGTGCCACATCAGGCTCCTTGTATGGAGCCTGCTTCTCCTCCCTCTGCCTGTGTCTCTGCCTCTCTCTCTGTGTTTCTCATGAATAAATTAATAAAATCTTAAAAAAAAAAAAAAGAGTGAAGGAGACTCATCAAAGGAAGGCATTTCAGACTGATTGCTACAACTATTGTTCTTGAAAAGAGCCTGTACCTATATCACATCTTCAAGATGCAAGGAAGGAACAGATTAACCTACCTGTGATGTACATGTGCTATTTTTCTCACTATGACTATCTAGCAAAATTAGGACATTTTTATATTAAATGAATATATTTTTTCAAAAAGTATACAAAATATTATCAGAGCATATAAAATTACCCAGCCATCCTGAAAACATGAGGATGTTTAAAACAGACTATGAATTCCTTTTGACTACTAGTATTTTATCTACTAAATCTTTTGTTAAATGTTGAAGCATGGACATGAATTTATTGTATATTAAAGTGAATTTTTAAAAAATGAGAAAGCATCTAGGCAGTTAGTATTAGTGGATTAATGAGATTAGGAAAACATAATTTATAGAATTTTACAAATTAATTGATTAAATAGTCATTACTCAATTTTGATGCAGTCAACCCCAAACTCAAGATGGTTACAATTTTCCCACATGCAGAGGTAATGACTAACATAAAAAAATTGCAATAAAAAAGCAAAAAAAAAAAAAAAAAAAAAAAAACCCAACACCCTATAGTTCATAGTGAAATTGAGAAAAAATAAATGTATGACTATTTTGCTACTGATTGTTTTGATCTGGACAGAAAACAAACATTAATTACATTAAAAGAGGTTTCTACCAATACAATATGGATGACGTGATACAACAAGCAAAAACATGCTTACCAGGAAAGGAAGCTACTTACTGGGGAAAACCACATCACTTTAAGAATCCAAATCGTAAGAGCAAAATTCACAAGGAGGATGATGAGTAGAAGAAGAACAAATAAGTATAGGCAACGCTTTCTCCAGCCATAAATGCCAATTTTGTAGACACACTGGTTCTCTGGCCTCTGTATGTGGGTACCTTCTGTGGTTGTAGTGTACTGTTCGCGGACCATCTGCCATGGAGTAGGGGCAGGGTGGGAGAAGGGCCAGGGAGGGGTTGAGAGAGAGAGGGAGGGCCAGAGAGGGACACAGAGAAGGAGAGAGAAAGGGAGAGAAGAGGTGTGGAGAGATAGAGTGAGAGAGAGGAAAGGAAGGAGGGAGAGAGAAGAAAGAGGGAGGGGCACAGAGATAGAAACAGAGAGAGAATTTGTCAATACTGATTTACTAAAAGTCCGACAAAATAACACTTTTTACTCCAATAATAAATTTCCAAAATTAAGATGATTTTTAAAAAGAATTGAATATTACTTTGAAACACATCACCATTTCAAACACAGAGTGTGAGTAATCTATCATTCAAAACAGTTTAGATATGGCCAATCCATCTGAAATCCAGTGACCATATTTTCAGATTTTAATCAATAAGTATATAGAGACAACTTGCAAAAGTCTGCAGAGTTAAACTTGGAATTGAAGCATCAACCTAAAATAACTTACCAAGCTTTTAAAAGATTCAGTGGGAGGAAAATCAAGCTGATACCTATATATCTTTCTAAAAATGGAACCCAATTATTTAGTTTTCATGTTAAAGAATTAAATCACATCTTTCTTCAGTTGCTAAATTACTTAGAATTAAAGGCTCTCTTCAAGAAACCTACCACTCTAATTTTTGCCTATAATAAAATTCCCCAGTATTAACCTACTTCCAAGAAATATCAGAATGTATAGGTGCATACAAATGTTTACAATATTAATTGTTTGTAAATTAGAGTAAATTTTCATAACAATTTCAACTCCATGAGGAGATTTTATTTATTAAATTTTATTTCTTAAAAATTTTATTTATTCTTGAGACACACAGAGAGAGGCAGAGACACAGGCAGAGGGAGAAGCAGGCTCCTTGCAGAGAGCCTGATGCGGCAATGGATCCCAGGATCACGCCTTGAGCTGAAGACAGATGCTCAACCACTGAGCCACCCAGGCATCCCTCCGGAGGGGAGATTTTAGAGAATTATTCATTATTTCACTTTACATAGAGGAAAGAAGAAAGTGCTTTTAATTTATAAAGTGAAGATTAGAGATTATGAAGACTTTCCTGATTATAAATGTAGTAAAATGATGACTCAAAACATAAAATATTCTCCTCTGGGATTTTTTTTTTTATGCAAAGGTCTTACTTTTTTTTTTTAAGGAATGGTTTGGAGGTGCCCTTATTACAATAAGTCATAGTCTTAAATAATTCTTTAAATCTCTTTCCAACTCAATGATTGGATTTTCCTATGTTCTAATTCATTATATAAAACTGTGCTATTCATCACGTAGGATTTTCAAATACTCAGGACAATCTACATTATTCAAAACCTAAATGCTTACTGATTTCAAAACTGGCATAACCTATTTACTCACTTCTTTGAGCTCTTCAATCTTCCTGACATTAGAGTCCACCTCATGCACACAGTTTCTCCAAAGTCCTAGGAGTCATCCTTGATTCTTCTCTTTTTCCTTCAAACCTCTCACATCTTATCAGCTCTGCTTTAACATGTATCCTGAATGTGTCCACACCTCTTGCCCCCACGCTAGTTCAAGCCACTATGAACTCTCTTACCTGTACTACCGCAAAACTGGTCTTCCTTCCTTCCCTCCAGAAACCATTCTCTACCGAGCAGCCAAAAGTGCAAAATGTAAGCAAGCTCCAATCATTCTGTTCTTTCAAGCCCTCTAATGGCTATTCCTCACACTGAGAATATCTGAACCCTTCTGTTACCTGCCACACCCTACATAAGAGGCCTTTGCTTACTTCTTTGACATCTACCACCATTTTGTCTTTTGCTTGTAATACTCCATCTATTCTTCAACAGACCAGGTTAACTCACTTCAGGACCTCTGTCCTGAGCATTATCTCCACTTGAAATACTGCTGGCTCCTTCTTAGATTTCAACAGCAGCTCACATGTCATTTTCTCAAAGAAGTCTTCCCTGGGCACTGAGTCACTTGCAATTGCCTCACACTATTACATTTATTTCAAAGTGCATGCCATCATCTGTAATAATGGGAGACAACTCCAGAATTTCTGTGAAGCTAGGCTGAGAGACTGCAATTGGATTGGGAAGAGAGGCCAGAGAATCTGAATTTATAGGAAATGCACTATTTTACCATATCGCTACAGATTAGTAAAAATAGCAGCTTTCCAAGAATGTGTGTACGCAGTTTCCAACTGCTACATATCTCTATTCCTATATATAGTTTCCTATTGCTAGTGTAACATATTATCACAAATCTAGTGGCTTAAACCAGTACAATTTTATTGTCTTTCAGTTAGGGAGGTCAGATATCTAAAAATGGGTCTTTGTGGACAGGTTTGTATTCCTTCTGGAGGGTCTAGGGAAAAATCTGTTCCTTCTTTTTTCCAGTTTCCAGAGGCTGCCCACATTCCTTGGCTACAATCTGTCTTTATGTTGCCTCACCTCCTTCTGACTCTAATCCTGCTACTTCCGCTTCATAAGGGCCTTGTGATGACACTGGGCCCACTTGGGCAACCCAAGACACTCTCCCTGTCTCAAAGGCCTTACCATAATCACAACTGCAAAATCCCTTTTACAATGTAAGGCTCCAGGAATCAGGACATGGACATATTTGGGGGCCATTATTCTACCTTTCATAGAAAGCTTTTTTTACACTTACATAAAATGGGAAAAACCTTAATATCCATTTGAGACAATTTTGTTGTGGCTTATAGGAGAGCCAAAAGCAATTCTGTTATGAGGGTGGCCCTTAAATCCCTCTAACTTGGTCCTGGGAATCTGTTTTGATTATTCATTCACCTGTTTATTGACTCCTTTTCCTTAGAATTTAAACTCTATGTGAGCCTTGTTCATTGCTATGTCCATAAAATAGTGTAACAGACAGGTAATATGCACACAATAAAATCCATAAGTGGATGAAGAAATTGAAAGAACTATTGAATTTGACAAACATTCACTGAGCTATCTACATGCCAGGGACGATGTTACCCAATGAGGCTAGATAGATGGAGTGAGCCCTCTGAGTTACACACTAAATAAAACATTCTATGACTTATGAACATACGGAATCCATTAAGAAAAGATCTAGTACTTGTGATCCAATGCTCTTCTTTAACAATGATTTGAATGAGGAGTTAATTCCAAAGGGGACCTCGGCTAAGTAGATAAAAATAAAACATGCTGTCTCTGTTAAAGCATTTCCAGAAAAGACCTGTTGGAAAGAGGACTAGTAATATATGAGGTCTCTAGGATTTTATTATTGAAAGAATACTAACAAGGATGAACTAAATAAGACTGGAAAGTCAGTCTTAGAAGGGGTGAGCCACCAGCCTGTGGCTCCTGAGGATGGTGATTATGCTTTTACCACCATATGCCCTGGCAGACAGCAGGCACTTCATAAATATATACAGCACCAGCTCCACTTCTCCACTACTTCTTCCAGCAAAACTCCTTGAGTGGGTTGACTATACCTACTGTCTAACTATGTGTCTTCCTTCTCTCTAGAGCTTAATTACAGGCAGGCTTGTTTTTTTGTTTTTGTATTTTGTTTTTTTAAGATTTTATGTATTTATCCATGAGAGACAGAGAGAGAGAGAGGCAGAGACACAGGCAGAGGGAGAAGCAGGCACTCTGCCAGGATCCTGATGTGGGACTTGATCCCAGGACCCTGGGATCATGACCCCAGCCAAAGGCAGACGTTCAACCACTGAGCCACCCAGGCACCCCTGCACCCCAGACAGGCTTTCATACCTACCACCCATTGAACTGACTTTTGTAAGCTCACCAATGACCTCCGTATTGCTAAGCAAAGAGTGCATTCACATGACCTATGGTCAGCACATGCCAAAGAGTCATTTGCTTCCTCTTTCACTAGGTTTCCAGAAACCCTACTTGCAATAGCTGTTGCTTCTCATTCTCATTTGCTGCTTTGCCCTCATCACCCAGCCTCAGACTTGGCCCTTAGACCGCTTCTTCTCTTCATTTACGTTAACCCTCAGTTGCGGATGCATCTTTTTTTTTTTTTTTAAGATTTATTTACTTTAGAAACAGAGCAATGGAAGGAGGGACAGAGAGAGAGAGAATATGAGTTGAGGGAGAGGCAGAGGGAGAGAAGCTATGTGGGAAACCTGACGCCTGACACAGGGCTCAATCTCATCACCCATGAGATTGTGACCTGAGCTGAAACCAACATTGGATGCTTAACTGACTGAGCCACCCAGGCACCCCATGGATGCATCTTTAAGCCGAGGACTTGCCAGTTCCTAGCACAGACTCATCTTGAGCTCCAGAGTCCTACTATGCCCAACTGGATCTCAAACTTTACATGTCCCAACCAAAACTGCATCTTCCTAACCTACTCCTAGTAAAATTTGCCCCCATCCCACAAACTGGCAACTTCATCCTTTAAGATACTCAAGTCGAAAATCTTTACGTTGTTTTAATCCCTTTCTTTTTCCATGCCACATCCAAACCATCAACAAATCAGTGAATTAAAGTACTACCAATAAGGCAAAATCTGATTGAGGCTTACCATTGTCATTTGCCTGGCTGACTGCAACAGCCACCTAACTGTTCTCTGCTTGCATCCCAAATCTCCTGCAATCAATTTCCAACAAGGGGGCTGGAGCAGTCCTTTAAAACATCAACCAGATCATCCACCACCTCTCTATAAAACCCTTCTGTGGCTTCTATTCCACCTGGAGTAAAACTCAAAATGTCTAGCCTGACTGGCATGATCCATCCTGACTTCATCTCCAGCCACTCTCCCCCTTATTCCTTGCTCAGGTCATACTGGTCTTAACCACATTTAGTTGTTTATATTTATTTATAAATAAATTTATCTTATTTATTAAAATAAATTTTAAGGGATGCCTCAGTCTCACAACCCTTGAGATCATGACCTGAGCTGAAACCAAGAGCTGGACACAACCTACTGAGCCAGCGAGGTACCCCTTACTCACCTATGTATATTCCAACCATGAACTTGGCATTTCCCTTATCTGGAAGCCTGGATGGTCTTCTCCCAGATAATGCATGGCTTCTCCTTTACATCACTCAGCTATCTGCTCAAAGATCATTAAGAAGTCCTCCTTGACCATCTTATTTAAATAACAACCTTCCACCAACGCTACTGCATATTTCTCTATGTTCCTTCCTGCTTTATTTTTCACTATGACACTTAACTCCACATGACAAACTATATATCTTATTGACTTACTTTAAATACTCACCTTAGCATATAGAAGCCCCAAGAGGTTAGTCTTCAATTGTTTTTGTTAATTTGTATCATCCCTGGCAACTAGAGCAGTACCTGGCACATAGTAGGTGCTCAGTAAATACTGAATGAATTAATTATAACCATTGAATGCACATATCCCCAGATACTTTTATTTAAGTTTAAATAACAAAAAAATAAGATCAGTTTAGAATTAGTCCAGAGTTTCCTCAACTGTTTATAATTAGTAACTTGAAACCCAGTCACAATGGACTAGATTAGTGTGCTCAGTTGTTTGCCGTGAGAGAGGTAGCAGGCTCTACTGTAATCTGCCAAAGGTCTCCCAGGGAAGAGGAAGCTAGGGAAAGTGCTCTATTTAATTTATGAGTTTCATTCATTCATTCGACAGAAAGAGAGAGAGTGCATGGTGGGGACGGGCAGAGAGAGGAGAGAGAATTTCAAGCAGAATCCAGCACTGAGTTTAGAGACTGATGCAGGGGTGGATCCCATGACCCAGATCATGACCTGATCTGAAACTGAGTCAGATGCTTAACTGACTGAACCACCTAGGCACCCCATGAGTCACTCCACTTTTGTGCACCTACTTTGCTGACTAAGAGGCTGGATCCCATTTCTTTAGCAGAATATACTGACTCCAGGCTCACTTCAAGAAGCTGGTGATCTGCTTTTTGTCCTTTCAGAGTTGAGCTCTATTTACCCTTAATTCTGCTCCCACATCTGGTTCTATTTTTTCCCATTGTATTTCTTACTCTATCATGTTTTACGATTGCCCACTTTAAGTATTTTGGTTAACCTCCTATTGCTATTATTTCTCAGTGTTGATTATGTTGCATAAAACAAGGAATTTGCTCTAGACAGGCATGATTTAAGTGACTAAGTGGAATATCCAATTTATATTTTTTTCTTTTTTTAAATTTTTTTCTAAAAAAATCAATTTTGTTATTTAATAAATTCTTAGCTTACAGTTTTCATAACTCAGTGGCTTTCATTTTTATTTGATACCGTGTATTATACTTTTGCTAGAAGAGACTTTCAGAGGCTATCTGGTTCAGCTAGCTCCCTACAGATCTTTTCTATAATCAGCATTGGGAAGGATACCAATTCTTCAGCATTTTGAAGTCAGACAACAGCAAAGTAGTATTTATAATGGCAAGAAATTACACTGGATCAATGCAGAGTACTTTGCGATCTATTTATAAGGCCTTTACCAAAAAATTAATGAAGCAATGCTTTATCTTAGAACTCAAAACCTATATTCCAAGATAAAGAATTTTGAGTTTTGCCATATGTTGAATAAAAATTACCTTTATAGATCACTTTATTTAAAGTAATTAATGTTATTAAAAAATTATACCTCTTTCCCTGTTAACCATCTTTCAGAATATGTTGATGGTGGTATATTTAATTTTGATGGGTTTTAAAGGCTTCTCTCAAATACAGATATCAATATTTTAACTGACAGGGATTCAGACATGAAGTGTAATACATTTTTGCATAAATATCAGTTTTTATATACTTGGAATTCATGATTCCCTATTTATTATTTAAAATAAAACCACCTTATGGATAGGAATTTGGTCTTTAATATTCTTTGATTCTTGTCACGGGACATAATATAGTGAACTGAGGATTGTGGCTACTAAATAAATGTTGTTAAATGACATTCTTAATTTTGAGCATCATTTATTGGCATGCCTAATTTGGATAGGTTCTTGCCAGGAGTTTGAGACAAAGAGATAATAAATACATGGATAATGTTGAAAAGGAGTCAATATGATGTTTTTAAAAATGGGTTTGAAAAGAACCAGACTCTTTAGAAATGAGAAATTCAGTTACATTTTAAAATTCAAAAAGCTATATAGCTTGAAATTATAAGACATATAAAGTATATGTCTTATATGTATCTAACAAATATGTAAGAAAAGTCTTAGAAAACATGACAGCATGTTAAAGATATGAGAAATATGAAGGGAAAAATGATGGATAAGATGGTTTAAATGTGCTCTACTGGATCTTCAGGGGAATAACTAGAGAAAATACAGGAAAGACAACGATTAAAGGGTAATTGTGAAAAATTTTCTCCAATTGAAGATAAATTAGACTTAAAACAGATACTGACTCCTGAGCTGGATAAATTAATTGAAATTTATTAAAAAATTCTGAATCTGGAGAACACTAAAAGCAAAGAAACCTCATGACAAGTATAGGTCCCAGAGTTCAACCTTGTAAACGTAGTCATGCTGCAAAATTAACAAACTCACCCCAGTGAGGGTCTATATATAGGAGGGTCTGGCAGAGAGTTCAAATCCATCCTTTCCCCAGCTAGCACTTGTTGGTAGGGCACCTGCTGAGAATGATCATGAGCTCTTGGGCCTGCACAGTGATTTCAAGAAAGAAGGGAAGGAGGAAGAAACAGTGATTCCATGAATCTCCCAGTTAACCTATTCTGGGAAGAGTAATCTAGGAGATTATTGGTGATAGGAGCTCCATTTACTGATTTGCTTATTTCCAGCCCAACACACATAATACCACCCATCCTTTTACCCCAAAGGAGATGAAAACTTCAGCCACTCCTTGACAATGGGGCAGGAGCAGAGGACAGGCACCATCTATCATTTACGTCATATCTGAACTCTCATAATGACAGGCACATTACAGTGGGGGATTGTTGTAACACTACAGATATAAAATATATTCACCAGCAGGCTGTATAAATGCTAGATTTGTATGAGTCTAACAAACATTCTGATATACCCACTTCTATGTATATCTATTCATCTATATATAGTAAATAAAAACTGAAGAAGTTCCAGAAATAATGAAGCAAGCCATTATCCTAGTGGAAGATTTTCAGCATACCTCTACTGATAGATCAAGCCCTCCAAAATTACTGCTGCTATATGAAACCTGGACAATACCATTGAAATGTGTTCAAATGGACATGTAAAGAGCCCTATCTCTGAAACAGGGACATGTTTATTCTTTTTAAGCATACATGTAACATTTACAAAATCTGGTAACATACTGGTTCACAAGGAAGTATTATGAAATGCCACTTGATTTGTTTCTTACAAATTCTTTGTGGATAATATAGTAAAATTAGAAGTGTATTACACAATACTGGATAAAGCAAAAACCAAAGTCTTTGAAATATGTTAAGAGGACTAGGGTTGAGGCTTGACGATCAAGCTCACTCAGGTACATATATATGATTCAGATTATATTTTCCTGCCATAATCCCAAGACAAGGGATGGAGGATGTCCAATGGGCAAGCTCCCCAGCCATCTCATCTCTCTAAGGGAGATTCATCTGAGTGTTAGGGATGGAACTCTGACTGCTTTGAGTTAGGTTCTGCCAGGCCACAGGGCATGCTGACTGGAGGCTTACCAAGCCTCTAGTAGCACCCATCATGTCAATCAAAAAACTGCAAGGAAATTATTTTTGACAGTCTCAAAAACTGCCTTTCATACCATGTAACATAGCTCTGACAGCCAAGCAGCATAATTTATTATGCAGCACACACTATAATGTTATGTCATCCATTAAAACGACAAGGTAACTCACATGAGTAGTCACCTGCAAGACTATATAACCATGGCCAGCGGGATTTATGTGCACATAATAAGCAATCGAGGAGTATGTATTGGACAAAGGAATATATAGAGAGTGGGACTTACTGGATGCAAAGCGTAGTTTTGCAAGGATGAAAAATGAGATCACAACAATAGAAAAAGGAGAATAGAGTCTAAAACAAGTCCCCACACAGAAGTGATAAATAAGTAAATGGAAAGTGAAAAATAAGAGATAGCCAGTATAGATGGGCCACTCTTCCAGGGAAGAAGTTAGTGTGCTTATCTAAAGCACAGGTCATGCTGGCACTGAGAACCACAGGACAGGAAGAGTTCTCCCTCCATTTGCTTTCACACTTCCAAAAGATAGCTAATTCCTCTGTTAAATTAGCTAATTCTGTCTTTCTGACCTCCCTGTTTGCATCATAACTCACATCACTGTGACTAGGTATAAACATTCAG
Organism: Nyctereutes procyonoides; assembly: GCF_905146905.1. Lineage (NCBI taxonomy): Eukaryota > Metazoa > Chordata > Mammalia > Carnivora > Canidae > Nyctereutes > Nyctereutes procyonoides. The sequence goes on along the minus strand of NW_026575033.1, from coordinate 4,683,427 downwards.
GAAAACAAAGAGTCATGGGGAGGAGACTGCTCCCCTCCCAATTCAATAGCTGATAATAAATTGGGGAAAACATCAGCCTTAAAGACAAGGTTGATACTCTTAAAAAACACAAACAATTCAATAACAGTTGAGCAAAGCCATGCATGTACATCAAAGAAATGTAAATGACCAATAATACACATAGTAAAAAAAGTTTAGCTTCATTGGGAACCCAAGGAATGCAAATAAACACAAATGCTGGAGCAGTTGCAAAGACTAAGGAGATTTAAAAAGTTATAGTAGCCAATACTGGCAAAGTGTCTGAAATGTGAACACAGTAGTCCTCTGCTGGTGAGCGTGAAAGTGATTGTGATCCTTCTAGACAGATACTTTGTTTGAGGTTCTCAGTGAAGAATACCAAGTAATTTCAATTCTAGAAACTTAGTCCATTTTCATTCCTATTTCTTTGAAAATTCATATTTCAGGATATTTACTGTAACATTATCTATGATGGCGAGAAACAAGACAGTAAATAAATGAAGAGTAATGAGTTCATTGGATTCTTATGGTATGACAAAAATCAACTGCTTGGAAACAAAACAATATCCCAGGGAAAGGCTAATAATAGGGTATTCAATGAAAAAGATAGATTATTGGGACGCCTGGGTGGCTCAGCGGTTGAGCATCTGCCTTTGGCTCAGGGCCTGATCCCGGATTCCCGGGATGGGGTCCCCTGTCGAGCTCCCTGCATGGAGCCTGCGTCTCCCTCTGCCTGTGTCTCTGCTTCTCTCTGTGTCTCTCGTGAACAAATAAATAAAATCTTTAAAAAAGAGATAGATTATTGAAATACATATTAAAATGTACACATAGAGAAAAGACAATGACATTTAAAAATTGTTAATAATTTTCCACACACTCTACCTTTTTTCATTGAAAATTGTATGCATTTAAGTATTATAACGAAGACTGCCACATTTGGAGACCTAGCTTCATAACCAGAACCAGGTGTCATTCAGTACCAAACATGCTCCCCTTCTTGGCATGGTTCATACCTACCATAACCTCTGATTTAGTGCACCTACATCAAGTGGAGAGAGACAAATTAGTAGGTGGCTGCCGTGAGAACTAAGTCGATGTTAAAAACCTATACAGAGATGCTAGAAGCCCAAAAGCAACCGTATGTCTCCCTGTTGAAGGCCACTTAGTAGCCTCTCGGCACGCTTTGTACTGAGCTCCATTCCACTGGTGCATCCAGACTTTCCAGTCCCGTCTCATCCCACTCTGCCCTTCTCAACACTGGCTTCCTTCCATCTCTCAAACAGAATAAGCTTTTTCTATCTTATCTAGCCTTTGTATGTTGTTCCTTCTGACTGAAAATTTGGTCCATACTGCATGGCCACCACATCCGACTGGATTTAAATGGTCTCTCATGAGCACCCCCACTTCCATGTGTTTTCTGTCCTGTCATAATTTACAACTGCATCCTGGTTCTCTCTTTCATAGGATTGTTGCTCAGGATAGACACAGAGATAACCTCTGTTTACTTTTTATTGTCTATTCCTCTTTAGACTCTTATCCCCACAAGGGCAGGAAGGATCCTTTGTTCACAGTCATATGTCGAACACCTAGACATATGTACCTGCAACAGAGCGGCCACTCAATTATATGTAATTGTTACAGGCAGGCAGCCAAATAAAATATATCCACATATATAATGTATTTGTGGAATAGATTTACATGTCTAGGAAACAGCATAATGGTTAAAAATGTGTCATTCCTTCTTTAGTCATACATATTATTTCTCTTACCCATTCTTTAACTTCCTCAACTTCAACAGAAACTTCACAAACAGCTAGGAAAAGAACTAGAACATATCATGCAAAAGAGGGAAATGACAGATTTACCCATCATTATTTTCCAGACCCTTTTATTGCCATATGTCATAACTCATAGGCTGACATTTCCCTCATTTCACATCCAGCAGGCCTGCATGTGACTCCATTTGCTAGAATGAATGTTAATCATAAGCACTCTTTGTGCCTGAACAGCACATTTTGGATCAAGATCATATAAAGTTTCACCCTGATAAGACAAATGAGTTGGATTTGGGAGGAAGATTGCTATAAAAAAACAAAACAAAAAAACAAAAAAATTAAAAAACAAAACAAAACAAAAAACAAAACAAAAAAACCCACCGTTTCTATTTTTGCTTTTCAACTATAGTATCTTGGGTATTTCCCTTTCGCTTTCATAAAAACCAGACTGAGTTCTAAAGACATACTTTACTGCGTTCTGTCAACTGATCAACTCATATGGCCCAGCAGCCTTCTCCTCAAAGTAGACTCCTGATCACCTTAGTCTTAGGACATGTCCTGACTTTTGGTGGGATATGTTTAAAAAGCTGTCTGACAGGGCTCTGTGGCTTTGGCACCTGGCCCTGTCCATGAGATGCAGTCCACAGAGCCACATTTCCTTCTAATACCTGCACCTGCTCCCTGGAGACTGGAGTTCTCATTGCTGTTTTCTCTTCCCTCTTTTTCTTTAAAGATTTTATTATTTATTTATTCATGAGTGACACACAGAGAGGCAGAGACATAGGCAGAGGGAGAAGCAGGCTCCCTACAGGGAGCCTGATGCGGAACTCGATACCGGGACCCCAGGATCACACCCTGAGCCAAAGGTAGACGCTCAACCACTGAGCCAACCAGTCTTCTCTCTTCTCATCCTTCTTCACACTGGCATTCCTTTTTCAAATTCTACTCCAAACTGTGATCTGCTAAAGTTCTGGGGAAATTGTGGAAAAAAATTTACTTGGAAACTCTCAGTTTCTAACAATTAAGACTCCTGAACAAAAGTGGAAGAGAAAGGCATGATATTACTTGATCCTGGCTTATCTATCTTTAAAATACATGCTTCTTTGATTTTGATGGCCCAAAACAAATACAAGGATTTAGTTTTTGATGTAATATGTAGTCTTTTAGGAAACAGTATATGGTTATGTTTTCTTCCCCCAAGTTCTTGTGGATTTTTTTTTTGTCAAATTCCTCAGAAACTGCCCACAAATGTGTGAAATATTTCATTGCATAGCATTTTCTGAATGTTACATCAACAATAAGGATTACCAAACATAGAGTTTAATTATGCAATTTTTCAAGATTTTTTTTTTTAACACATGAAAGTCTCACTGGGCTGTTTATTGGTGTCATCACTTATAAATGCTTTCCTAATATCATGAGTAATGTAATAGTTTTCTTCTAAGCCTAATGCTTACAATTGATATTCTCAGAGTTCTTAAGGTCCACCTAACACCTGTATCTGCTGGCATCTTTCTCACAACAGGTGGAAAGTAAGACTTATTGGTGGATTATACATATTTAACATCATGAGAATTATGTTTAATAAAGGTTATTATGCCTCTGATTACTATCATTTTTCTAAACAAGCCATTTTATTATCATTAGATCCCTAACATTCACAATAAATCCAGTTAACCTTATAACATTTGCTCTGATACACCCCCTAATATATTTATAAATCTTACATATGGAGAGGCCTGTATTTCCCTGAAATTTGCCATCATAGCTCCAAAGGGAAAATGCACTTTTCCTAGAATAATGGTTAGCACATAGTGTTATACTTGCTGCTATTGTATACTAAGTACAAAATTCATGCTCTTTCGACTTTGAAGCCAGATCATACTAGCATTTCAAAGAATGTGTATTTATAGAATAGGATAGTGCCAAACCTTGACAAGGTTCTGGAAACTATTATTACAGATACAACTCATATCAAATCAGAAAAACTCTAAAATATTATTAATAGAATCAATTATAACTCAAATACCTATTTACTATTATATGAATGACATATTTATGTATTTTCCATAAATATTTTAAATAGAGCCATTATGTTAAAAATGTTCACTATCAATTCCTCCTCATATATAAAAATGAAATATTTTTATGATTGTTCCTGTAAAATATTTTTATTACAGAATATGATTTAATCAAAGTGATCACCAAAATAATAATGGGCTCTGATTTGTCTATATAGAGAGTAAGGGATAATTAGTTATTTGAAGTTAGCCCCTATTTAAGGTGAAATTATCCTAGCAGTTCTGTGGTATCTTTAACTTTTTTTTTTTGAAGGCTTTATATTTATTTGACAAATTTGACAAAGAGGGAGAGAGTCCAAGCAGGGGGAGCAGCAGAGTAAAAGGGAAAAGCAGACTCTCCACTGAGCAAGGAACCTAATGTGGGACTGGATCCCAGGGATCATGACCTGAGCCGAAGGCAGACACTTAACCTACTGAGCCACCCTGGTGCCCCTATGGTTGCTTTAACTTCTTCCCCTACTTATGAATCCAAGTAGATTAATCTGAAATGCAAATTGGTCTCTTCTGCCTCCAGTCTCCTCCACTTATTCAACATCCAAAATATATTGCATCTATGTTCCCATATCATTTGTCCCATACCTACAAGGGCAGGATTTTTTTTTCTTCTGTTGGTTCTTAGCCAGTCCCACTACCTAGAGCATTGCCAATATCTGATGATCAAATGGATGAATATAATGCAAAGATGAATTCTCCATAAATGATATTTTTATATTGTTCTACTGGATTATACTTTAGTCATACCTATAAAAGTAAAACAAGGAAAGAAAATTATTTTCTAAAAATTCATGCCCAAATCAGATAACCATAAAGACAGAAAACCTGAAGATTATTCTAAGCAGATACTGTGGTGTGCCACACAGACCTCCCCTCATCACCAAGAAACTCATTCCCCCAGCCACCAGGACTGCTTCCTGCTCACAATGCACACCTGAGTCCCTGCCCCAAAGACTGATGAGGGCAGACTCACCCAAAGCGATGCCCCCTCAGGCAGCTAGGACTAGTCAGTCTGGTGGCATGAGGGCTTGGCTCCTGCCTTCATGTCTCTTCTGAAGGGTCATTCTGACTCCAGAGAGCATCCTCTACTACTCTTCTCTCCCCAGCCAGCCCTGTGGGATCACGGAGGCCTCTGTTTTCACTACCTCACAGCTTCTTCCTCTTCCCATTCCTGTTTCCTCCACTCCTGTAGAGCTATTCTTCCTAAAAATACTTCTTAATGAACTTCCTCTATGCAAATTTCAATCTCCTGTTCCCCCCAGAGAAATAGAGGTAACAGAGTTGGTGGTAAGAAGAAGTCTGGGAAAGTGAATCCAAAATGGTATTTTGGAGCTGGATCATCTGTCAATTACTGGCAACAAGGACCCTGTTTCTGGCAGTTCCTGGATTACGGGGCTATGCCACAGCATGCTGTGGTGGCATCACTGTGAAAACTGCCCCTGGTAGTGACCAGGGGATGGCACATCAGTGGGAAGAGACTTACTAGTGGGTGCAATGCATAAGGGGTTGGAGGGCTTCAAATGAAGCAATCATAAGGGCCACGGAAGGGCTCTTCTTTAAGGCATTGGAGAAAGACAATGTGAGACTGAGATGGTGCCAGGCAAATTGCAAAAATCAGAGGGCCTCTCTGGCAGCTGATGAAGACACCCTCTCTTCCTGTAACTGAAGGGTAGAGCAACAGAGGATCCAGCCTTTATAAGAGTCATGGAGTACCAAAGAAGATTGAATTCTCAACCCAAACAAGTCTGTTCTGCTGGAGCCAGGGCCCAAGCAGGGTGGGAGTGGAGCCCTGATATTTGGAATGAGACATCTGGGCCAATGCATTTAAGAAACTAGAAACTCCAGATGCCCCTAGAAAGTCTGAGTCCAAAGAGTGGCCCATTCCTCCTTCCCACTTGAAGAGGATGTGACAACCTGCCACTTGGCCTGTTCTCTCCTGGCCAGTTGACCAAGAGTTGGGGTTAAAGCACCATATAACCAGGTAGGGACAGGCAGGGCCTGATAAGGGAATAAAGGGACTATCCAAAGGGCCAGAAGGCCCTATCCAGCAGGTGTGTCAGCAGGTAACAATGTAGCTAGCACTGAGTCCTGAGGATCTGGATGCATCAAGGAAGATACCAAGTGGACAAAGAAGCATTTGGTATTAGAGCATCCTCTGATGATACAGAACTTAACACCATGACAAAGGTCTTGGAAGATGGCAGCAATACACTGCTGGGTTGGCCCTCAAAAGCTTGCAGAAAGTGATGGCTTCTATAGTGAAAGACAAAATCCGGAATTACTAGTTGTTGAAGAGGACGAGGATAGTTGGGCAGCCACCAGGGGAGTTCTCTCCATCTATGCAACAAAGAGACATTGAGGGTGGATAATCAGGAGGCTGAGTGCCACTGGTTCCTATAAAAATCACAACTTTTTGTTCAGGTTCCAGACCTGGAAACCCTTGACTGAAGAGAGACCTGGTCCCCAGAAGGAGGTGCCTGCAACACCAGAGCAAGTGGACATAGCAAGGACTCAGCCAGCCCTGCTCCAACAGAGCCCAAGGCCATACAACTGGGCTGCCACACAATGAGGAAAGGGCAAGCCAATGGAAGAATCACTAGCATTTTGGAATAAGGCCAAGCCATCTTCAGCAGAGAATTAATTATATGCCGTTTGAAAACATTTCTCTAAACACTACTGAGCCTTTGTGTAGATAAGGCACTTAACCATGGGACACCAAACAGCCATGTGGCATTTCCCATCATGACCTGAGTGTTGTTAGACCTACACCAAGGACAGGAGCCATCAGCAACCTCTTGAAAGTTAGAACTTTTTCCTAGAAAGTTAGGTCCAGGCAGAGGGCACAAGTAGGCTACATGCACAGGTGACTAGGAGTTCCATGTCACCCACCACCTCTCCTCATCTCAGTCCTCTGGCCATTGAGGGGTGTCCCTTATGACCAGCTTACAGAGGAGGAAAAAGACCAAAATTGGTTTCAGGGTGGGTTGACTCAACATGCTGGTGCAAGCCACAAAAGTCATGCTGTCGACCTCAGCCCAGTCAAGGTGCTGAGAGGAAATCTTCCCAAAGCACAGAGCTTCTGGCAGTATGACTGCTTGTGTACATTTTGTAGAAACCAAAATCAGCTGAGGTTGTAATATATATGGTCTTATTGATGAAGGTGAATGTCTTGGCTGGTTCATCAGGACATGGAAGGGGAAGTCTGAAAGAGAGAGGGCAATGAGATCTGGGAAAGAGCGGGGGTGGGGTGGGGGTGCACCTACAGGCTACACAGAGCAAAGACGTTTGTTTCACACATTAACTTCGTCAGAGTGTCCACTGTGCAAGAGGCATCAAATAGCCAGAATGACTCAGCCAGCTGACACCAGCCAGTTCATCATCATCCACCCCAGTGCTTCCAGAGTGGGCTCATTAACACAGTGGCCATAGTGGCTGGGATTGAGGCTATGCATGGGCCCCATGAGGGCTCCCCCTCAGCAGGACTGATCTAGCTTAGCTATTGCTGCTATGAGTGTGTAAACTGCCAACGCCAGACACCAATGCTGAGCCTGGATATAGCACCATCCCTCGACATGTTCAAGTAGCTAGCTACTCAATGGCAAGATAATTATATTATTGTGACTGGGACTGACACATAGGTTGGGTATGGGTTTTTCTTTTTTGCCTCCATGGCTGTAGCCAGCATCACCATCTGAGGACTTACAGATGTTGGACCCACTGGTATGGGACTCCCTGTGACATTTCGATGAATCAAATGATCACTTCACAGCAAAGGCACTGTGGCACTTGACTATGGGTCTACTGTTCTTATCTTTCTATCTTTTGATAGTAAATGGACGAGTGCTCAGACAGAGGCTGATAAAGAGCACAATGACCAATGGCTCAGAACCCCTCAGAATTGAACGTCAGGTTGACTACAGGGACTGATAAAGGTGTTAGGTGGCATGAATGAGTGGGTGGGGGTGGGAGGGAGACACAATGAGTATCAGCTGCCATCTGGAGACCAGCTGCAGCATTGGAGCTGCTTCAGTGGTTTCCTCAGGGAAAGAGACTGATTAGAATCTTGGGGGTGGGGCAGCATTCCCAAATTAGATACATGAAGTAATCTCAGTGATGCAATGATGAACAATAGTGGTGCGACACTCTGGTCACTCTTCAGAACCAAAGCTCTCATTCTTCCAGTTGCCAGGAGTGAGAATTGATGATAGGAATTACTTTTGATGGCGCTGAGGGGCCCCACCTACAGTATGTCCCACATCCACTGTTTGATTACAGCAGGAGTGCAAAAGTCCAGGCCCCTTCCTCAATTCCAGGACAGCTTCGAGGGCCATCCCAGCTCTGGCACAACTACATTGCCATTCAATCGTCCTGCTCAGTTCGGCAGCCTTTAGTGTCCTACAGGTGTTTTTACTAAAGATATTTACTAAAGACTCATAAACTGGCAAGCAAATCTCCTGGGAAAGCCTGTCTAAATAATTGCTCTTGGAAAGATGGGGATTTTTGCAAGTGAACAGTCAGATATGCTGAAGGATTTCACAGAAGAACATCGCTATCTTAGGTTCCCTGAGTAAAACCTGAGGTGAGGATTTTTTGTTTTTAAGATTTTATTTATTTATTCATGAGATACACACACAGAGAGAGAGGCAGAGACAGGCAGAGGGAGAAGCAGACTCCATGCAGGGAACCCGACATGGGATTTGATCCTGGGTCTCCAGGATCATGCTCTGGGCTGAAGGCGGCGCTAAACCGCTGAGCCACCCGGGCTGCCCATGAGGTGAGGATTCTTAAACAAGTGATTCATTAAGGTAATGTTCTCTATGAGGCATGTGTCAAGCAATGAGAGCAGCTGATTAGGGCGGAGAAGCAGCTAGATACAAAGATGTGGGTTGCAGTGTGGGCAACGCCCTAGAGAAGTATGCAAACCCTTATTAGCCATTTAGTAGCCAGTTTGTGTGTCAGTCTTGTGAGGGGGGCTTCAGTCCACCCTCATGCCATTCATCCTGTATAGATACAACTCTTAAGTTTGACATTATTTACAAAGGAAGACAGAGTTCAGAATATTCTTAAAGTTACACATGGAAGCTACATTTAACCAAACAGAATAAAAGAGCCTGTCCTCTGTGGCATTAAGTCTTTGGAGTTTTATGACTGGACTGAAAATCTCAGGCATAACAGCTCTATGACCCCTCCCCCTCAAAAATCTCAGTTTGCCTAGTCCCTAAAAATAGCATTTAACTAAATGCTAACTCTGAGAAATATCCATACAAAAGGACAAATTTTAAGAAAAGAAAATTATTTAAATGTATCAACCAAGCTGAGATTCTTTTTAGTTACAAGTCTCCATATGAAAGATTTAGGGCAAAAAGAAATTCTTGAGGTAGGCATAATTAAAGTTCTTATCAAATGTGTGTATGCAATTTTCCAATTGCTTTGACAGTTCATTAAGAAGTTTCAGAGAACTTCAAGGTCACGATTCACTTCTATCTTTGTAGACACCTTTTCCTCAGGATTGAAAAGGGAAGATTTAAAGTGATATTCAAATGCATTCTGGTACAGGGACAGCATATTTCTATGTTTTTACCAAGATTAACATTTTAGAATATTGTATATAAAATTTTCATTAAGATAGATCTAACATATTTTATGAAAGAAAAATGTTCATAGGAAACCCAGCAGTCAGTTGAGTTTTTTTCCTTCAGAACTACTAAAGGCACCCAGGATTTCCAGTAAATTAGTGAGAGTATCAGGGAGGATACTATTTGTGTGTTTTCTATTTGTGTTCTGGAAGGAGTATTTCCTCCTCAGCAGCCTTGACCGAATGTGGAGAACATTCCCCACTAGAGCAAAAAGAGTCTAAGCCTGGTATCTTCTATATAGGGCTCACATGGTGTTGTTGGGGGTCCAGGAGAAGCAGGTTAGAATCACTGATCACTCACTATTCTGAGGTTCCTCTCTGACCTCCCTGCCAGTGGGGTTGAGAATTTGAGATTATGTGTTTCCCCATTATTGGTGGTGATGGTGAGAAGAGATGGGGGCAGGAGGAGGAAAAGGACAGTTACTGTTTACCAAGAAGTCAAACACTTTCTGTATGTTTTGTATGAACTGAATTTGATACTCATCATAACGTTAAGAGGTAGAAAGTGTGATAATCCCTATTTTTACAAATGAAACGGAGGTGAGAAGGTAATTGAATTCACACAAGCAAGGTCATACAGCTAGAAAGTGGCACTTGGACTCCACTGAACTTGTAACCACTGCCTCTTCATTGATAGTATGCTTTTCAGGGATGTTTCACAAATAAAACTAATTGAGAATGTTCAAAAGAGTTGAAATAGTCACAAAGGTGAGGCTAGGTTTTAAGATATCCACCTGAAAGGCAATGACTTCTTCCTGCTGCCTCTCCCTTCATTCTTCAGTCCTTAGCAGAAGCTGTCTTTGGACTTTTCCAGAACTCCTCCTCTCTCCCTCTCCCATGCCCCCAATCCATTCTCCATGGCAACCAGAGTGAGCATCCCAAAGAATAAATCTGTCCCCGCTGCTTTTCTGTTGTAAATGCTCAAATGGCACCCCACTGCTTATGGATGAAGCATAAATCCTTTGGGCATAAGCGAACCCTCCTGCAATCCCCAGCTCATTTTGGTGCTGCACACCAGCGTCAAGTCATACTCATGTCAAGGAGACTTTGATATTTTGAGGGATTTTCAGAGAAGTCTTGAGACTTTTGCACATCCACAAATTACTAAATACTCTGTATCAATTTTCTCATAAATTGTGCTAGGGCATAAGCACATATAAAATTGAAAATGAAGCTGCAGTCAGAAATGGCAAGTCCAGTGGATGAGGCATTCTACAACACTCACGGGGGCAACATGGAAATAATCTGGTCTTGCAGTAGGTCCAAAGAAGCTCAAAGATAGGAGAATGGTATTTACACTGAGAAGAAAAGGGGGAGAGAAGGACAGAGGGGTAGAAGCAGGTTCTGAGGAATGGACAAGTAGCAGAATCACACTCAGGAATGTAGTTTGTTTGCTCCCATGAGGAACCATGCCAATTTTGGACTTACAGGGTCTGGGCTCATTTGAGAAGCAGCAAGGGCCTGTGAGAAGCCAAGTAGAAGAGGGAGGAAAAGAAGAATCACGGGTCCTACAAAATATGTATAATTAAACTAAATGGGCACTCATTCATAATTTACAATTAATTACTCCTTGATTTTCATAGTCAACAGCAATGCAATGGGTGTGTATTTTAAAGAATGACATGGTGCCATTTTATTTTCGGCACTTTAACTGTGTAGGGGAGGAAACATTTTTCCTTCTACCTTTTAAGGTCTTCCAGGTGGTTTAAGAATTAAATTGACATAAGGTAGATTAACAAAACAAAACCCAAGGTTTACTACTTACACAAGGAGGCCCAATGAGGAGGTGGAGACCTAAAGAAACAACCCAGGCAGGCAGTTTTTCCACTTTTTGGAGAAAGGGACCATAAATCTGCGAGGAATTTACAGGACAAAGAAAACTTAACTTTGGGAGCTTCTGTTAGTAAGGAATTCTAAACAGAATTTGGGCTGGGTGAGTAAATTAGTAAAAAGTAACAAGGATTTATATAGACTTGAGTATATTACCCCTGGTGATAAGGAGGTCTCTGTATCTCCTGCTAGAAGGAGGACACCTTTCACACGGGAGGGAGATTGATTTCTTGCTTTTGGGAAACAAATGCGGGAAGTTGGGGGTTAAGACTGTTTCTTCATTAGCTGTTTAAGTGACTTTTACATTTCAGGGTGGCCTGCCCTTGGCACCTGCAACTGCTAGCTTAGCCAGCCTCTTTTGGAAACTTGGATTTGTCAGTCTTTGGAATTTGACATTTAAATATGGCTGAAATACTACTTTTCATTTGGCTTTGAAGGAAAACTTTAGATAAATTCTAGAACCTATAAGACGAATACCAACTTGAACCATTAGTCTCAAAACTGAGTGTGCCTCTTTGTACCTATTTCTACAAAATGTTTCCAAGGAAATAAGTAAAAACACAGTACATTTTGTACTAGTGAGTTACTCCATCGTGCTGGCAAATCTTTCAGCCAGTTGAGCTCTTTTTTTCCCTTATTATCTTTTTCTGTGCCTCCCTCTAAACTTGTTTTTCCAACTGCTCCTTATTAACCTAGGAAGCACAAAGAGCAAGCTGACAACTTTAGTAGGCCTAAGTGTTGGCATATGTTTAACTTTTCCTCTGTATTTACTTTTTGATCTGGATTTTGAGTAACACTTTATTTCCAGATTTTAGGAGAGAACTATTCTTTCCTTTTTTTCACTCTGAGAATAGATGGGAACTGAAGTTGGTAATTTGCTCTTGTTTTGCTTACTCCCAATTTTTCAAATGACTTAGACTCTTGCTCTCATTAATTTTAATCTATTTTTTTGATGTTTGTAACAGAGCTATGGACAAAATGTGAAGCAAATGTAGTTCTACCACAAAAGTTTAAGAGTAGAACTAGAACAGGTAATCTTAAAGATTATATTTTATCTAGATTAACTATAGTATACACCTTAATACCTGATAACATAGATCTGCTATCATGTCATTCTACAAATTAAAAACATTTGAAATACAAATCATGTGAAAAATACATAGCATACTAGTAGAGTGACTTAAAGGAGTGGAAATGAGAAGCCATACTAAATTTTATTGATACTTATACATAATCATTTTGAGAGAACTGTACTCAACATCTTAAAAGTAATTTAAATGTCACCTACAAAGAGAAAAACACCAAGAAATCTTGTACCTATTATTGTTAATGACATAAAATCCAAGTTAAAACTGATAACTTACCTTAGATGTATAAAAAGCCCACTGGAAAAGTAGCTACAATCAACTCCAGCTCTTTCAGAGACAAAATGTCTCAAACTTTCCCCTTATTTACAGAATGAGTGAAGGATTTGAGGTTTCACGACTATGCCTGCAAGAGAAGGCTCTCACGTGTTTGGCCTTGTCTCATGTTTCATCCCTCCTATTAGCAACAGGCGTATCTAATTTTACTCAGTGACATAAACAGCTCATACCACACTTAAAATTGTTTGGGCACCAATTCCAGGACACAGCTCTAAGTGGGCCAAAAAAAAAACAAAAAACCCATAAAATTCTTACAAAACCAACATTTAAATCCTGAATCATGATAGTCTTATGTAATTATAGCTTTCTAAAATAAACTTTACCTTAAATGAAGAGCAAAAAAACAGACTCATTTCCAGTAGAATCTAATGTTGACAAAATTTCATAGAAATCATTACAAATTAACATGCAACAGTTAGAACTCAGGACTTTATTTGTATTAAATGGATATGAGAATAATATTCTCATTCAAGTGAAATGCATATTATGTAAGAGTCACTCCTTAAAAATCACTTTCTGTAAGCCTCTTAAGTGAAAAACTTTAATATTTGAGAAGAAAACCTTAAGAAATGAACCTCCTAATAAAGAGAAGGTAAATAAATTCTGCATGTTAAAATTACGACAGTTCTTCTCCAGTAAACTACATTTATATTATTTTTACCAAGGTATGTGAATGTAACAATGCAATCTTGATGTTTTATCTTTATTTAAAAAGAATAACACTTAGATTACTTGATTTTATAAGATGTAAAGAAAACAAATATCAGGCTTTTAAATACTCTTTTATTTTGCATTATTTTTGTGTAGCCTGGTGAGCAGCATGGATTAACACAGATTAAATTAAATATTTGAAATTTATATTTTAGCACCAAACTTTGAATAGGAGAAAGAGAGTAGTGATAATCCATATACTTAATATTTATTTTATTTTCTTCTCAGGAGACTTTTTCTCTTATTCTGTTTATTCATTACTCTAACTTCTTTTGACATTTGATGCTTCTTATACTAACAGCTGCAGCCCTTAAATTAAAAGCTGATACAGCTTCAACTAATCACACATTTATTTATAATACTTAAGAAATCTTTCATGAACTCTCTCCTCATTACTATTTTCTCTAACTCAGCAATTTAGTTCGACATAAAATTACAGTACAACTATCACACACATATTTAAAAATATATAATACTTAAAATGATAATATGAGATGTATGTTTGTATCAGTATGTGTCTGAAAAGTCAAAATTTGAAACTCCTAACTCAATATTCTTATTTTAATGTCACATTTAAAGGTTACATATTGTGGGACCTTTTCATCAATCAGTAAATTGGTTTTTATAGTGATTAACTTTTCAATGTTTTGTGGACTGCTTTGTAAAAATGTTAGTCAAGTTATGGATTTGATCTGCACTTAATACTACCAACCTTTTCAGTCTTTCAGGAGGAGGGCTTAGAGAAAAAAAAAAACTTCCATTTTATAGAATAGTTGCAATTATTGAAACAAGATCTTCAAAGCTTTGAATGTAGGTCTAGCTTCAGCTTAGAAGCTGAACCCACATATACACATCTCATATGTTTTCGGTGCAATCATAACATTTTAAAGCTATTTGAAACCTTAAAGGAAACCTAGTCTAACATTTCACTGGCTGTAGAATGGCTCATTAGAGGTTACAGAGCTGGTTTGGTCATGGCAAACAAACAAAGAGAAACAGAATCATACCTACAGAGAACAAATGTGGTCACCAGAGGCAAGAGTAAGGGAAATGGGTGAAAGAGGTACAGGGGATTAAGAAGTGGAAACTTTCCGTCAAATCTAAGTCATGGAGATGAAAAGCACAGCATAGGGAATGTAGTCAGTAATATTGTAATAATGTTGTATGGTGACAGATGGTGACTACACTTATTTTGGCGAGCACTGTGTCATGTATACAACTGTTGAATCACTATGTGGTACACCTAAAACTAACGTAAGATTGTGTGTCAACTATACTTCAATTAAAAAAAAAAAAAGGAAGTTTCTAGGCTCTCCCGTTAAGCATGGTCTTACATAACTATAGAATCCTTCTAGGATTCACCTTTATCCTCCCTCCTGACATCAGCAATCCTGCCCTCCTACCTCACTTCTGCCTGGGGACAGACAGTCCTGCTGCCTAAGATGCTGGGTTGGGGGGACCACTTTTAGATCTAGTGAAAACAAGGAATTTCTGATAGAGATTTGGTGCTTTTTGGGCTAATTATTTGCATTTTTGTTATGAAGTGGGAAGTAGGGTTTGCCTGAAGAGACAGGATATAGATATAGGGGATGATGGGGGATGAGACAGTTCAAAGTCTGAAAAGACTAGAGAAGCCATGAAGAGCTGGGGAGTACATTGACTAGTGAAGTATACCAGACAATGTTAGGGGCCCAGGTGCAGATGATCAGTGTACAGTAGCCCCATTTTTAATAGTTCCCATGTCTTTGGATATTAACTGTAGATGTGAGTTGCTATGATGAAATCCCCCCAAACCACCTCAAGCTTTCCTCTAATACTAAACTCATCATCTCCCCAAAGCTGCTCTTTCATCCATCCTTCGTTCCTCAGTGTAAGGAATTCCTCCACAAAGGAGATGACTGGGGAACATCCCTTACTCACCAGCCCCCCAGTCACTAAGCCCCAGAATCTCCTTCTGTGCCTGCTCTCTTCTCTCCAGGTCCCCATCTGACTGTGGGGCTCTCCATCAGGTCTCACCTAGGGCTGCTGCCAGCAGCTGCTGCTCTGCTGCCAGGTTCTGCCAAGTTCCATTTTTGACTCCTGGGATTGCCCAAGAAATGCCGAGAACAGGTCATTCTCTCCATATCACTCCCCAGCTTAAAGCTCCTCAGTGAGCCTTCAGGATGGGGTGCCACGTTCTTGACAGGGCACACACACCTTTATGACTGAGTTCTGCCTGTCTCCCTTGTCTCCTGCTTTAGGTTCTGGAAGGAACTACACGCCTTTGGATGCCGGCTAAATCTGACTACCTCCCATCCTTTTCTTTCTAACTACTATTTAACTTTCAAAAGTCTGTTTATGTCACCATCAGCTTTCTATCTGCGTTTATAAACTTAATAGTTATTTGTATTTACATCGCCATCATTGCTTTATATTCATGCTCTCGCTGGTAGACCATGAACCCCTTGCTCAGCACATGCATACAGTGAGCCCTCAATCGAACTCTGAAGAGTTACACCAAACTTGGGATCCCTGGGTAGCGCAGCGGTTGAGCGCTTGCTTTTGGCCCAGGGCACGATCCTGGAGACCCGGGATCGAATCCCACGTCAGGCTCCCGGTGCATGGAGCCTGCTTCTCCCTCTGCCTGTGTCTCTGCGTCTCTCTCTCTATCTGTGTGACTGTCATAAATAAATAAAAATTTAAAAAAAAAAAACTTGATGTTTTTGTTTTGTTTTAAGATTTCGTTTATCTATTCATGAAAGACAGACAGAGAGAGAGAGAGAGAGAGAGAGAGAAAAGAGAGGCAGAGACACAGGCCGAGGGAGAAGCAGGCTCCCTGCAGGGAGCCCGACGTGGGACTCGATCCTGGGTCTCCAGGATCAGGCCCTGGGCTGAAGGTGGCATTAAACCGCTGAGCCACCCGGGCTGCCCAAACTTGGGTGTTTTTTAATATCCATTCTCCAGTGCACAATAACACAAAAAAAAAAGCTAACATATAATCAGGATGACATTATAAGACTTTTCCAGAAGAGGTCAGTATAACAGTAATAAAAGTATTAGCTTTCAGGGCAAATGAAATATGAAATCAAATTAAATTATTTTGTAAGAGATAAAATTTCAAGCATCAAAATACCACATCTGTGATCCGCCCCTCCAATCAAAGCTGCAACTTCCTCAAGAGAGATGGCCATAGATCTTTCACATAAGCAAAATGAAATGATTCTACACCCAAGTGAAAACACAAGTTTAAATCCAGAATGTAATTAATGTAATCACCTGGATGCTTCTCACCTAAATTTTCTGATTACTTTTCAGTAGAAATCATCCAGGTGTACGTATTTAGAAAGATAATTTGGAGTTGCCATACAAATAAAAATTTAAATTGATCTACTGAAAGTAGGCATTTTGTGGCATCTTGTGGTACTTCAGGGAAAGTTTGGAGTTACTATTTAGGGTAAAAGGTTAATTCACTGTTGTCAGGGACGACAGAAAGAAAACAGTGGGATATGGGATATGGAAAAAACAAGAGGTAAGAAAGACTTAAAAAAGAGAAAACTCTTACATTTCAGAAGAGGAAATGGACTAACTGAAATTTCTAAGGTTATCCTTTGGCAATCACTGGATTGGGTCATCATATTTTTTAAAAAACTTTATTTATCTTACATAGAGCATTATGAGGGGTGATGGACAGAGGGAGAGGGCGAGGGATCCCAGGCAGATCTTCCCCAACTTGGGGAACAACATGGGGCTCGATCCACCACCCTGAGATCCCAACTCTTGAGCTGAAATCAAGAGTCAGATGCCTAACTGACTGAGCCACTCAGGTCCCCGGATCGTCATATTTTTAAAGCCTTATTCCATGGACATATGACTTGCATAACTGAGAAGGGACAGGGACTGCAACTCCATTAGGTGCAGACTTGAGCAGTGATTCTCAGGCTGGACAGTGAATAGAAGTGTGGTGTGCACACATCAGAATCCTAGGAAATGCACTACAAGTAAAGACCAAAGCTGGGTTTGCACACACAGAAGGGGAAATCGATCAGAAGGGCTTGTAATAAAAACTCTGCTGTCTCCTGCTTCTCCTATCCCATCTCCACTTCCACTGGTCAGAGATCACTGCTTAGATCTTCCTTCTCATACGTGCTTCTGACCTTTACATAACCTTTCATTGCTCAATCTGGGTTTATGAACTTTCGACCTAATCTACTGACTTACTTCATGTACATTATTACATTACTACCCAGTAGCCCTTGTCTCCTTTTTCTGATGTGCTGTTATCAGGTGTTTGTTTCTCCTGTGGTCACCTCTGCAAATTCAAACAATGAACTTAAATAATCATTTCTCGTTCCATAATGGCAGATTATCCCTTGGTTCTTCTGCTGCCCAATGGAGGACATTAGCATTCCAAATGTCTCACTGCCTGTGCCCACAGTGTCTGCCACTCTTTTATGGAGACGTGGGAGGAGGAGAGGTACGGAAGGGCAGAGAATCTTAAGCGAGCTCCAAACCCAGTATGGAACCTGACACAGGGCTCGATCTCACAACCCCAAGATCATAACCTGAGCCGAAATCAAGAGTCCGACGCTGAACTGACTGAGCCACCCAGGCACCCCAGTGCCTGCCACTCTTATCTCCAACCCTCTGTCCTTTCCCTTTACTTGTTGTACATGCTCAAAGGGGTAATATTTACATTCCACTTTGAAACTATAATTTCCTTTTTTTAGAATTTTTTAAAGATTATTTATTTATTCATTCGTGAGAGACACAGAGAGGGAGAGAGAGGCAGAGACACAGGCAGCGGGAGAAGCAGGCTCCATGCAGGGAGCCCAACGTGGGACACAATCCCAGGACTCCAGGATCTGGGCTGAAGGCGGCGCTAAACCGCTGAGCCACCCAGGGATCCTATATCTCCTGTGATTTGATCAGGTCAATTTAAAAAACAATGCAATACACAGTGTTCACTGTTTTACAACTAGCCACCAAACTATCCAATGATATTCTCTTTCAAAGACAAACACCAATGCTCCTCAATGGTTCTATATCAGTTTAAATGAAATCTTCTTTTCAAACAATTCCTGCAGTGGGGATGTAGCTCAGTGGTAGAGCACATGCTTTGCATGTATGAGGCCCCGGGTTCGATCCCCGGCATCTCCACTTCCAGAACCCTGGAACAGGAGTTTCAATTCATTTCTTATTGGGGCACCTGAGTGGCTCAGTCAGTTAAGTCTCTGCCTTTGACTCAGGTCATGATCTTCGCGTCTTGGGATCCAGCCCCGCATCAGGCTTCCTGCAAAATAGGGAGTCTGCTTCTCTCTCTCTCTCGGTCCCTCCCACTGTTTGTTCTGTCTCTCTCTCAAATAAATAGATAAAATGCTTAAAAAAATAAAATATTCTTCCAAATTGTTGCGTACTGACATTGTGTTTTTCCCAGAGAGTTTTTGTTGTTGGAGTTTCTGAATACCATTTTTGTTGTTGTAAAATAAGAAATTTTGCTAAATTTGCTTTCCTCAGCTTATCCTAGTTGTCTCTCAGTTTTTATTGCTTTAATCTAATACTTGGAATCAATGTCATTTTTCTCCTTAAAATCCACTGTTCTTTTCTAATTTAAGTAGTTTATATCATGGTTTTCTTGGAGGTCTTTCACCTCGAGCTCCCTTACTTTCTAATGCTCTTTCTGTCTCTTGCATTCTCTACCTCTACTACATCATCAAACTTCTGCTGAATTTCTGATAATAATATCTATTGTATAGGATTGCATTTTTCTTCAGCATCCTGTAATCCAGGCTTCCCCTCCACGTGCCAGACTGTCTTGTCGAGCCAGTTTCCCACACGCTGCTGTCTTCCCTGAGCTGAGTAAAACTTCCTTGACTCAGATTTCATGTCCTCTCCTCATATACCCCCTTGCTTAGAGGGACTTACACACTCAAATAATCATTCAGAAGTGGTGTTTGGGAAGTAGACTGTCTGAGTACCTTTATGTCTGAAAATGTACTATTCTGCTCCAAAACTGGTTAATAGTTAAATTTAGTATAAAATTCTGGGTTGAAATAATTTCAGACTAAACTTTGAAATCCTTGGTCCATTGGCATCTATTATTAAGAGTTCCCACAGAGAAGTGTGATTCTAGTCTGATTTGCATTTCTAGCTTATATCAAGTAAGGTACATTACTATTTAAAGGCACCTGTTGTATCTTTTGGTAAAATTAGTATTCTCTCTAGTTTATTTCCTGTTCCATTCATCTGGTATTTCATATATCTGATTCCATCAAAGATAAAGTAGCATCCATTTATAAAATGTAAGTGTATTTCTTCTTATTGAAAAGTAATCAAGTAAGACTACTTGAGTTAGAGTTCATGAATGTTCTTAAAATCTCTTTACTCTGATCAGAAATTTCTGACCAAAAACTACAGAGGAAATGCTGGTAGGATTTATGAAAAGCAAGATACATGATATAAAATAAATTGGAGGGGGAAAAACAGAACTGAAAAAGAGAATATTGGAAATCTGCATATAGTAGAATAGGTACATCTGTGCCCAGGGACATTGAAAAGCATGTCAGACATTGAAATTTATGAGAATAGTCACATACGAAGGAACACTTATTCTTTCCATTTCTTCTACTCATTTCTTTCCAGGGAAGGTGGATTAATTGTTCTCACTGATGAGTTACAATAAGAAAGTGGGTCTGTATGGTACAATTCCACTCTCTTCAGGGACCTTCATGCCAGCAGAGAGTACAGTTTGATACTGATCCTTTGGGCCCTAGGAAGGACCTGTGTTCATCCAGAGCTGCCGAAGGAGTGGGTGAATCCTGGCAGGGAATGTAAGATGAGCAAGTCCATTGTTGCTGAGCACCTAGAATACATTCTCCAACAGCTCTATTTCTAACAAAAATGACATTTAGATCTTCACTTGCCTCATCCCTTTGTCTCTCGGTTGGTTCAGAACTGGGCAGTAAACAGAGAAGTGAATTTTCTCAATCTTCTCTAACTCAGAAAAAGTCAGCATTTAACAACCACACTTCTCTTCTGAGGAACTACTACATGGCAAGGACTACTCTATATTAGTTCCTAGACTTACCTAACTCCCCTCTTCTAATGTCCTCTTTTTGGCAAGGCTGGTACCCTTCTAAATATCTCTGTGGTCCTCACAGCATTCAGTGCAGACCAGTATGTCACTGCTTACTTACTTCCCTAAGTCCTCTTTATTCTTTATTTGATCATAAGTTTGACGACAGGGTCTGAATCTTGATACCTGTAATTCCTTAGTCTCTAGGTACTCATTAAATATCTGCTAAATGAATGAATTTAACAAGTAAACCACAATTTCTACTTTCCTTACATAGCTTTCCTTCCAGCTCAGAGGAAAGATAGCTAAAGAATTACTCAATAGTGTGTGTAGCGTAACAGTTTAGGTATGAACCAAAGGCTACGGAAGCACATAAAGGAAAAGTTAATTCTGTTTGGAAGAGACCTAGTGGTAGTTAATTCTCCAACATCAGAAATCATCATTACCTCAGCCTTTTGAAATTTCCAGTATTTGTGCCTGTTTCAAATGTATTCAGTATTTTTTTTAAATCTTTTTTTTTTTAATTTTATTTTATGATAGTCGCAGAGAGAGAGAGAGAGAGAGAGAGAGAGGCAGAGACACAGGCAGAGGGAGAAGCAGGCTCCATGCACCGGGAGCCCGATGTGGGATTCGATCCCGGGTCTCCAGGATCGCGCCCTGGGCCAAAGGCAGGCGCCAAACCGCTGCGCCACCCAGGGATCCCAAATGTATTCAGTATTGACATAATAGTATGTAAACATAATTTGTAAATGTATATGAGTCAACACATATTGAGATATGTACCGGTCACTCACCTAAGTGCTCTGTTTTTTATTGGTGCACAAATAAGTTTTGAGACCGTGAACCAAAACCTTGAAACATTTATGGTAATGATGACTTTAGTTCAGCTCCCTAAACCCCCCAAATCATGTCTTGACAGCTTGGCTGATGTCCTGTATTCTGCAATCTGATCATGGTTTATTAACCATTAACTACATAGAGTTAATTAAAGTCTTTAATTTAATTCAATTTAAAAATCTTCCTTACTTATTCTTTCCCTAAAAATAATATAAACAAATGGCCCAAAATTCTAGGCTTTGGGATCAACTGAGTTTTAAAATCAGCTTTTCATCAGTAATAGCTTGTGTAATGTCAGGTAACTTAGTTATTTTCTTAATGGTCTGTTTTCTGCTATTAATGTTGGGGATAATATCAACTCCCTGCTTAAGGCTAGGAAAAGAAATGAGATAATGTACAAAAGGCACTTGGCACATAGTAAAACACATATAAATGGTAGCTATTATTACAATTATTTCTTAATGCTGTGAGTGAATTTTTCAAAATGAAGTAAAATACATGAATCACAGATTATGACAAATGAAATCTTTACAACAAACATATTTTGGCTTACTTAATGATACACCTAATAGGATAAAAACATTCTGACTTGATGTTATGTCTAATTATTAACATGCTCAGCTAGTAACTAACTTTCCTAGGCAGACTACACAATAGCACTTTCACAGAATCAAAACATTATTTTTTTCTTACAATTTAGTTTTCTGGTGTCTGAATCCACATCAATTGTCAACAACTTGCCTTAATATGATATACACAGTTTAACAGTCTTGACATACACACAGGGATACTTTACAGTCTCAAAGGTAAAGACCCTGGAAATCCCACGAAGCTGGACCTGACTTGCTTCTGACCATTGCCTTGCTCATATCATCCTGAGGGTCTCTGTGCTCCTGACCCCTGACCTTTACCCTGCTACTGAAAAGTCTTCAAAATCTTACTATTTCAAAAACCTTTTTTCCACTGAAAATGTGTAAGTGGGACACATTCACAAGTGAGAGGGATCATGACAACACAAATGCTGTGTCATGAGGTCATGGGGCTGACAGCAAGATTCAATGCTGAGGCCTGGGAGAAAAGATGGTGGTGAAGAGAATGACCTTGAGAGAGGAGATGTAACAATGAAGTTGGCTTGGATCCTTTGTGTTTAAAGACTTATGGCATAGATATTTCAAAGTCATGTTGCAAACTCAACATATTTTAATCATCCCTCTCACTTCTCCCCAAAACTTCTGTTCTCTTTCTTAGCTTAAGGCCATTGCCATTGGCCACGCCAGAAATTTTCCATAGCTTAATATAAATTATTTTCACTAATGTGTGTATTTGCACCCCCCATTAGCAAATGATCAAAAAGTCCTTTTTTTTTAAGGTTTAATTTATTTATTCATGAGACACACACACACAGAGAGACAGAGAGAGAGAGAGAGAGAGAGGCACAGACACAGGCAGAGAGAGAAGCAGGTTCCATTCCATGCAGGGAGCCTGACGTGGGACTCGAACCCAGGCCTCCAGGATCAGGCCCCGAGCTGAAGGCAGCGCCAAGCTGCTGAGCCATCGGGGCTGCCCCGCCCCCCCTTTTTTAAATGGAAAAGGAAGAATACAATTAAAGGTAAAAATGAGGGATGTTGGCTTAAGCACATCCCATGCATGACCCAGTTCAATTACTTACCATGAAAGAAATAAAGCTGTTTGATAATCAAGCAATAGATTCTATATAATTTCAGCAACAAGAAGAAAATCTCGCATCTCCACAATACCACAAAATCTGGTTTCTCCACTATAGTACAAAAATCCCATTTGTTTACTAATTTTTTAAAAGGAGACAAATACTTTTTCATTTTAAAATGAGGGATTAAAACTTAAAAATGTCAAAAATGAGCATGTTGGTTCCAAAAAATTTTTGAGTACATGCTTTTTGTTTCTTAACATCCATTGACTTCACTTCTGATAACAACTCTTGGCTTTTCTTTTTGGGGAATCACCCCTACCTTGTTTTTAGTCCGTATGTTTGGTCGAGTCAGATCAACACCATTCCCTGTTGAGTGGCAGGTTGAGTGACTTAGGCCAGGCTGAGCAGAGCATGGCATTCTCTCGGCCACAGAGATTATTTTAAAATGACTCTATCCAAGCCAACCAGTCTCAGTCAGAGCAATCCCACAACTTTTGTTTCAGTGACTGACAAGACAGATTTTCTTTTCTGCTTGATTTGAATTTGATTGTGATTCAAGCCTGGTTAGTGAGCAGCCACAAACACAAAACAACACAACACAGCAAAGGTTGGAGCTGGGAGACGAAGTAAAATTCATGGTAATTTCAAGTCCATAAATTGAGGCATGCCTAAATCAGCTCTAACCTTGTGCTTTACATCAGCCAATAAATTGTCTTTTTTCCATTCACAACTGTAGAGTTGGTATTTGATAATTTGCAAAATAAAATCTAACATAAGTTTTAGTCAAACCAATGCAATAAAGAACTTGACTTTTTTTAAAAAAGTTTTGTGGGTGGTGGTAGT
This sequence comes from Nyctereutes procyonoides, assembly GCF_905146905.1. NCBI lineage: Eukaryota > Metazoa > Chordata > Mammalia > Carnivora > Canidae > Nyctereutes > Nyctereutes procyonoides. Next base: position 4,659,559 of record NW_026575033.1, on the reverse strand, counting down.
GGTATAGGAATTCACTTAGTTCCTGGTGTGGAAGACTGAGGGGGTGATGGTACCACAAGTTTCAAAAAAATGAAGAGAGGTGGTGAACAGAAACTTGAAAAACTCCTTAGCATCATTTTTTTTTTTTTTAGATTTTATTTATTTATTCATGAGAGACAGAGAGAGAGAGAGAGAGAGAGAGAGAGAGAGAAAGACAGAGACACAGGCAGAGGGAGAAGCAGGCTCCATGCAGGGAGCCTGACATGGGACTCAATCCCAGGTCTCCAAGATCAGGCCCTGGGCCAAAGGCAGACACTAAACTTCTCAGCCACCTGGGCTGCCCTTAGCATCAGTTTTGAAACAGAACTTGGAGGTTACAGAAATCCATATTCTCTATGGTGGCATACATGAATGATGGGGCTATTCAGGGTTACCAAATGCTCTGGGGAGGTCAAAGATGAAGACTGAGAAAGAGAACTTGATTTGGTAAGAGAAGGCTAGAAGGAAAATTTAAGATGGTAGTTCTAAATTACAAAAAAATATTATACGCATAGTTATGACTCAACGAAACCTCATGAAAAAGCCCTGACTTTCTCATATACTATTATCCCATCAAAGCTAAGACTGATGATTTTAAGAACACCACTGTTTTTATGCCAGTAAAGGAGTACCTCTGCAAATTAAACTATAATATGGTACAAATGGTAATATGCATCCCAATTAAGTGCTATTAAAATGTAAAAAATGAGCATTTCAGATTTGGTAAAATATGATAATAGCACAATGGAGTGAATGATAATAGCAGTTGTCTGTCATTTATGATTTATTTAAATAATATTCAAGGATTATCTCTGTCATACACATGAGTTGCTTCTGTTGATTTGTTTTTATGTTTGCTAGAATAAATGAGAAACTTAGTTCTTGTCTTTATAATTTTCTAAGAAAGACAATGCCTTTTTAGGTAGCTATATGGAAATGTTTCCTATTATAGATAGAGGTTGCTTAATGGGATTAATGATGGACTCTCCCTAAAACTGTTTTCTGAGATGCTGAGTTGGTTCATCACCTATACACAAAGACTACCAGGATCCTGCCAGGCTACTTCTGCTGTTTTGATCCAATGAACACCACCTGGGTGTCAAACACTATTCTAGATGCTGAGGATACCAGCGTACACAGGGCAAAGGAGGTCTTGCCTTCCTAGAGTTTATATTCTAGTTGAGAGGAAACAACCAATCAATAAGAAAACAATAAGCAAGATTTCTCACAGTGGCAAGTATATTAAGAAAATAAAGAGGGTGATGGGGAGAATATTTTAAATATATGGTCAGGGCAGGGCTTTGTGGGATGACCTGAATAATGAGAAAGAACCAATCATGAAGAGACCAGAGCAACGTATGATACAGGCAGGGGATGGCACATGTAATGGCCCTGGGGCAGCAATGATCTATGTTTAAGTTACACAAGCAAGGCCCAGGGGTGGGAACATGGTACATGGAAGAGGCCAGATACGGCCAGAGAGACAGAGGCATGAAGAGCAGTGGTTCTCTGCTGTGGCCACACATTAACATCAACCAGGAGATGTATAAAATAATATCACTGCCTAGGATCCTCTCCAGAAATTCTGATGTATTTGGCATGATAGAGGCCCGGCTAGCAGTATTTGTCAAGTTCCCTAGGCAATTCTACTGGGTCGCCAAGGTTGATACAGTGCAAAACAACGTAGCTATAGCCCACTCTAAGAGAAGACCTTATTCCAAATACTAGATGTAGAAATACATGAAAAGCACTGACATTATCTGTGAAATACTGCTCATTTCTTCCAACAATCCCCTTCAGTAGAGCGTCACTCTCTCCTTCTCCTTTCTGCGATCAGATCAGCTACTTTCAGGAAGGAGGTCTGTGCCAGGATGGGATGTGTTCTGCTCTGAACCAGAGCTTCTGTGTTTTTCCAGTCTTCACTTTTAAGCTTTTCTTTTCTTTTACTTTTCTTTTCCTTCACAATACAAGATCTCTCCTATGCTTAGCTTCAACAGACAGACTGCCTTCTGGACATGTGACTGATCTGTGTGACTCCTCATCTGCTCACCTTTGCATCTTGGCACTGAGCCTGGTGCAAGAGATCCCCTGCTGTCAGCTCATTCATCTCATCCTCCCACCGTACCTGAGACGTGCAGACTGTACCACGTAAGACACACACTTTACCTGTGAAACACAAAGTGCTGGGTTTTCTGAGGCTGCAGCTCTGACGGCCTCTTTTGCTATTCTTTCAGACACATACCTGTTCAATCTCTACTCTTTTGGGCAACTTTCCACTAATTTTGTGGTTTTAGTGGTCTCCTAATTTTGCCTAAAATAGGATTTGAATGAGTTTTTCACTTGCCTTACTGCTTTTGAATGATTTCAGGAAGGCGCTGTGTAAATACTATCCTCACATTATCATCTTCAAGGTGGAAGTGTTTCTTTAGCATAGGGTTAAGGGGGTCATTAGCTACTTGTGAAAACTACTGGTAGTCACCATGCATTCCCTTCTGTGGATCCTAACTCCTGAAAGAATTTTGGTCTTTCACACTATCTTAGATAACCAAAGAAGAGGAAAATAGCAAATTCAGTTTCAACAAAAGCTTACACAAAGGACAGAATGGAAGACAATTTGTGGTCTCGGTTCAGGCCAGACTTTTAGGACTCCCGATTCCTCTACAGATCTTATCCCACTTTTAATCCCTGGCAATGTGAGTGCTCTCTTTTGGAACATGATTCTGTTCAGTTCACCTTTATGCCTCAGAGTACAACTGAAAGCTTAGTCATTTTTGACAGTTCATTTCAACTCAATAGAACGAAGTAATTGCTTTAGGTCCCCAAAGTGAGAATTTTCTTTTTCTTTTCTTTCTTACATTTTCTTTCTATTTTTTTCTTTTGGTCTATTTGAAAGAAATAGTTAAGCTCTTTTCACATCTAGGCAATGTTACGTGAACATAAAGTCTACTACTGGTTTATAGATATGGCTGGTAAAAACTCCTGCTCAGCCTCACATGTCAGTATGTCCCCAAGTGGCTGTGAGCTTGTCACCGCTACATATGTAGAATCTTCCTGCACCCTGAGGTGTGCAGAATCCTCCTTCTCTCCCAGGACCACACTTGGTTTCTTTCTACTGCAACTGTCATTGAAAACTCATGCCACTTATGTGCCCAGGAAAGAGTCCTTATTCTTTGAGCCAAACCTGAATATTACATATTCTGATATATTTTTGGTTTTAATAACTGAAACACAGGAATGATAACAATGTTTAGGCTTTGCACAAGAAACATTATTATTTAACTACATTAGGCTTAAAGAAACATTTGCAAAGCTCCTTACAATGTTAACACATATATGACACATTTCTGAGAAAATATAATCATATTTGCAAACAAACTTATAGAACACAGACAATTATTTGGATGCAAACTACATTGTATGCTCTGAGGAAGTAATTCCAGGTCTTTTTCTTCCCACATCATAAATAATACAAAAAAGTTTGACTCGTACGAAAAGAAATACTTTTAGGAATGTTCTTAGAAAAGGAAGTCAAATAGTTTTTGCATTTAAAAAGATTTTACACAAGCCTGGGCAATGGTAAATGGATAAACAAACTGGTACACCCAGACAATGGAATATTATCCAGCAACACGAAGAAATAAGCTCTCAAGCCATTAGAAGATATAGGGGAAATGTATACGCCTCCTACTAAGTGAAAAAAAGCCAGTCTGACAGGGCTACATGATTCCAACTCTTTGACATTCTGCAAAAGGCAAAACTATGAAGGCAATAAAAAGGTAAGTGCTCACCAGGAGTCCGTGGTAAGAAAGGACTGACCAGGTGGAACACAGGGAGCCTATAGGGCAGTGAAACTACTCTGTATGATGCTAGCATGGTGGATGCAGGTCATTACACATTTGCCCAATCCTATAGAATGTACAGCATCAAAAGTGAGCTCTTATGTAGACGATGAGCTTTGCATGATAAAACTGTGTAAGTGTAGGGTGGTCAACTTCAACAACTGTAGGATGGGATGTTGACAGTGGGGAGGCTGACCTGTGGGGAGGCAGGAGGAGTATAGGAAATCTCTATACCTTCTCAATTCTGTTGTAAACCTAAAACTGCCCTCCTGCCCAAGTCTTTTACAAATATTACCTTTCATTCCCTATTGTTTTGTTTCTTTTTAAAAAACCAACACTTGTACTTCAAAATTTAGTCCAAGAAATATCAGGTATTTACTGGCTGAGTTTAGTAAATAACATAATTACTGATTTGAGGATAATGCTATAATATTCATTTTGTTTAAATTCTTTCATCGTTCAAAAACTGTCTTTTTTTAAAAGATTTTGTTTATTTATTCATGACACACACACACACACATACAGAGAGAGAGAGAGAGAGAGAGAGAGACAGGCAGAGGGAGAAGCAGGCTCCATGCAAGGAGCCCGACATGGGACTCAATCCCAGGACCCCAGGATCAAACCCTGGGCCAAAGGCAGGCGCCAAACCGCTGAGCCACCCAGGGATCCCCCAAAACTGTCTTAAATCATTTCCCCCGCCCATTTTTTTGACATTGTAATGAAGTAAGTTGATTAAAATTTTCAAACAAAAACTATATCAGAATAGGTACAGGAGAAGATTGCTTTAAATAGTTCATAGGTAGGCTGGTAATAATTAATTTTCTGCCTTTATTAAACCAGTCGTATATGTAGCCACCATCTCTCTCTAAAGGTCTTTCTTTCACCTAGGCCTCAAACACATATCTAATCTTGTGCTAATATATAAATAGAGGAAGGGGCCCGTGGTGAGGAGGGTCATGAAAGTGTAACGGCCTGAAGAGGGTGAAGGAGAAAGCAGGAGGGGAGGGCCCAGGGAAAGCAGCTTAAAAGAGGGAAGGATAGATGTGCATATGGTTAAGGTTAGGGTAGGGCAGAACAGGAAGTTGAGGCAGTACAGACCTAAGAGCCTCATTGTCTCAGCTGAGCAGGAGGGAGGTCATCTGCCAAGGATGGTAAAGGACGGAGGAGGTCTGGAATGGCTCCCATTGGGATGGGAGAGGGAAAAGTGGAGCATAAATAAATGATAGCAGCATGAGGCTAAGGGTCCTGCTAGTTGAGGCTGTTCAGCACTGGCAACTGAACACGTATGGGATTTTAAAAACATTTTGGTGGTAATAAGAGGAAAACCACACTATAGGATTGATCTGTGGCAGGACTTTTCTCAGTGGATGGAGGAGATACATATGGATAGGTGGAAGCTGATGGTGCTGGTGAGGCCAAGGAAGTTCAGGCCATCAACATGGGTCCAGCTGCATGGGAAGGAACATGCCAACAGGAGGAGGAGGCTCATGGACAGCAGCCTGAGAGAGGAATGGATGGGTAGGACCTGCCTGGGCATCTTCATGACATTTCCTACATGCAAAGGAAGTTCAAGGAAGGTTTCTTTTTTTTCTTTTTTTTTTTTTAAATTTTTTTTTTTTATGTATTAATGATAGAGAGAGAGAGAGGCAGAGACATAGGCAGAGGGAGAAGCAGGCTCCATGCAGTGGGAGCCCGACGTGGGATTCGATCCCAGGTCTCCAGGATCGCGCCCTGGGCCAAAGGCAGCCGCTAAACCGCTGCGCCACCCAGGGATCCCTCAAGGAAGGTTTCTGTGCTTGAACTTGAAAGGATGGAAAAAGTTAAGCCTAACTCCCCAATATTTCCTGAGCAACCCCAGATGGTGGCAGATACCAAACTGCTGCCTAAGTATCATGGAAGCAGAGGCCGCTGGACCCCAATTCGGGAAACTGGGATGCCGTGTAGAGCAAGGCTTTAATGGAACCTCACACCCACTGGGTGGAGCATAGGAAAGCTTTTCACCTGTGGGAGAATAAATGGAATGAAAAGCAATGCTAACCAACCAGAGCAGGGATGGTTTGAAATGAATAATGAAGCATCCCATTTTGGACAAAGAATGTGGGATGAGAGGAATTGCTGGATGGAGGTACTTGGCCTACAGTTTGAGATTAGGGCTAGCGACTCCTAAGAATTCATCAGGGCTACAACTCAGACCATTGCTAATGAAAGTCTGGCCTTTGAATTTTTCCCTCTCTTTTCTGAATATAGCAGATTAACTTTTAAAAACAGGTTTAACTGGGGCAGATTGACAAAGTTAGTCACATTTTGGATACAACACAGAAATCATGTCAAAAGCATATCCTATGGAAAATTTTCCAAAGCCCCATTTCCAGCCCCCTAGCTTTACTGAGGTATAATTGGCAAATAAAAATTGTATTTAAGGTGTATTTCAAGTTGTACAACTTGAAATTTTGACACATATTATGAAATGATCACCACAGCAAGCTACTTGACACATCTAACACCCCCCATAGTTACCGTTTCTCTCCCTCCCTCCCTCCCTCCCTCCCTCCCTTCCGCCCTCCCTCTCCTTTCCCTTCTTCCCTTCTTCCCTTCTTCCCTTCTTTCCTTCCTTCCTTCCTTCCTTCCTTCCTTCCTTCCTTCCTTCCTTCCTTCCTTCCTTCCTTCCTTCCTTCCCTGGTCAGAACACTTAGACACTACCATCTTAGCAAATTTCAAGTATACAATATAGTATGAGGTATCACCTCACACCTGTTATAATGGTATTCTCACAAAAGACAGGAGATGGGATGCCCAGGTGTCTCAGTTGGTTAAGCATCTGTCTTTGGTTCAGGTTAAGATCACCAGGTCCTGGGATGGAGCCCCACACTGGGCTCCCTGCTCAGCCGGGAGTGTGCCTCTCTCCCTCTCCCTCTGCCCTTCCCCCTGCTCATTCTCTCTCTCTCAAATAAATTAACTAATTAATTACAAAAAAGACAGGGGTTAACAAGTGTTGGAAGGATGCAGAGAAACTGGAACTCTTATACACTGTTGGTGAGAATGTAAAATGGTGCAGCAATTATGGAAAACCTTGTAGAGCTTTCTCAAAATGTTTAAAAATAGAACTATCATGTAATCCGGCAATTCCACTTCTGTGTATACATTCAAAAGAAATAAATCAGGATCTGGAAGAGATATCTTCACTTCCATGTTCACTGTAGCATTATTTAGAATAGCCAATATACGAAAATAAACTAAGTGTCCGTCAACACATGAATGATGATATAGAAAATGTGGTGTAGGGGATCCCTGGGTGGCTCAGCGGTTTAGCACCTGCCTTTGGCCCAGGGCGTGATCCTGGAGACCCGGGATCGAGTCCCACATCGGGCTCCCGGAATGGAACCTGCTTCTCCCTCTTCCTGTGTCTCTGCCTCTCTCTCTCTCTATGTCTATCACAAATAAATAAATAAATAAATAAATAAATAAATAAATAAATCTTTAAAAAAAAAAGAAAATGTGGTGTATGTGTGCACTGTTCATTTTTTAGAGACTATTTTTTTAAGAGCAGTTTCAGTTTTACTACACCAAAAGTAAGGGGGAGGTATAGAGATTTGCAGTATATGTCCTGCCTTCCCTATAAATGCACAGCCTCCTCTGTTACCAATATATCTCACCAGAATGGTCCCTTCTTTCTTTCTTTCTTTCTTTTTTTTTTTTTTTTTAGCAAGGATGAACCTATACAGACACATCATAATCACTGATAGTCCACATTTTACCCTAGAGTTTACTCTTGGAGTTGTAATGTTTTATGGGCTTGGACACATATATAATGATATAGAGACACCATTATAATATAAGAGTATTTTCTTTTTCGAAGCGGGAGAGAAGAGTTCCACTAATCTTTTTTTCTTTCTAGCTTTATTGAGGTATATTTGACAGATAACACTGTAAAAGCTTAAGGTGTACAATATGTTGATTTGATACACTTCTATACCACAAAATGATTACCTTTTATTTTATTTGAAAAAATTATTTACAAATAATCAAAATCTACCAATGGGAAAAACATCTTGCAACTATTTGATGTGTAGCAAATAAAGGACAACACCACTTCTCAATATGTAGTTAATATTTTTAAAATAAGCAAGAAAAATGGAAAAATGGAAAAATCTGGAGCCCTTCCCAGTATGAAACTAAGAATATTTTTTGAAACTAAAGAGTTTAATTAAATTGTAAAATCTTTTAAATGTCAAAAGAGGCAAACTTGATAAAATAATTTTTAGGTTTTTTTCCCTTATTTCCAATTTATATAAATCCTTCTTATCTCTTAAAGGAAAATGACCATTCTGGCTCACCTCCATTTGATCACTGTTGGCAGAAACAAAATCATAAACCACCTGTGCAGATGATCATGGCTTACTGATGGGTACAACACAATTTCCATTTTAAAATATGTGTCATATATATACAAAATGGATATTACTCAACCATCAAAAATGATATCTTGCCATTTGCAATGGCATGGATAGAACTAGAGGGTATTATGCTAAGTGAAACAAATCAATCAGAGAAAGATAATTATCATGATTCCAGTAATATGTAGAAATTAAAAAACAAAACAGATAAACATAAGAGAAAAGAGGGGAAAATAAAACAGACAAAATCAGAGAGGGAGACAAACCATAAGAAACTCTTAACAATAGGAAATAAACTCAGGGTTACTGGAGGGGAGGTGGGATGGGGTAACTGGGTGATGGGCATTAAGGAAGGCACATGATGGAATGGACGCTGGGTGTTATATGCAACTGATGAATCACTGAACTCTCTTTGACACTATATGTTCATTAAATGAATTCAAATAAAAAATAAATAAATTATGGGTCACATATATACATTTCTCTAATTTTTAATATTTTCAGGCTGTTGCAACAGTTTTGTATAGTGACAAAATTCAAGAAAGATCCTTAATGTAATGTAACATGTACAGCATATTCACAGTGATGCATACACCAAAATATTATTTTAAAAATTTTCATTGTATTAATTTTTATAAATTTGAGGTAATTTGCAAACACTAACTTACTCAGTTTGAAATTTCAGCTCCAGAGAAGAAAGCAACATTTTTTTTAGGTTTGTAAATCATACCATTACCTGAAGCCAGGAGTAAAGAAGGTAAAGAAAAAATAAACAGGGATTAGTTCCTTCTTTCCTAAATCTTTTGAGTGTGAATATATTAGTATTGTGTATGAAGTGATTTCTCCAAAAATGTTTATGTATCTATTGTGAAAAATGAATAAAAGAAGCCTCATTCAAATGGAGTAGAAATGTCATGATGTGGAGCTGTCCCCCACTCCCACTCCTCACAACCTACTCAATCCAGCAGGAGGAAGTAAGATTTTCTCTCGGTCTGGCAGCTGCAAGCTGCCCTTGCCTGTGGGCAGTGAGAAGCTGCCACCACTTCAAACCCTCAATCTATGTTGGAAAATACTTCACAATTAAAGTTTTTATTTCTTCATAACTGATCGCTTTAGGTTTGGTAAATGATGGCCTGTGTGTCAAATACAACCTGCTACCTGTTCTTACAAGTAGAATGTTCCTAAACCATGCTTACTGGTTTATGTATATCTATGGCTGCTACTACTGCAGAGTTGTGTAGTTGTGACAGTGATCTTTATGGCCCACAAAGCCTAAAATATTTATCATTTGGATAAAATGGTAGAAAAAGTTTCCCTACTCCTATACATCTCATTGAAAAGAGACCATATGTTAAGTCATGTTTTAGTTAGATTTTACTATTTTAGAAATAAATTTATTGTCCCATTATTATTGTTAATCCAAGAGGTGAATCTGATAATTATATTACATTCTTATGTGCCCTTCACTCCTCCTGGCAAAGTAAAAAAACCCTGAAATTATCTGGTAGTTACTTGAGTACCTGTTCAGAATACAAATTCATACTTAAGGTCTGAGTTTTATGTCACAAGACAAATAAGATACTCAAACCTCAATTTATTAGTTTCAAGCAACCAATCACTCAAACTCTAATAGGTAATAAAACTGTCCTGATGTCTATCCTTACTTTCCAACTAGCATTTGGTAGAGATATTAGTAAATAAAAACAAAATTTAGGAATGCCTGGGTGGCTCAGCGGTTGAGCATCTGCCCCTGGCTCAGGGCGTGATCCGCGGTCTCAAGATGGAGTCCCACATCGGGCTCCCTGCCTGGAGCCTGCTTCTCCCTCAGCCTACGTCTCTGCCGTCTCTGTGTCTTTCATGAATTAGTAAATAAAATCTTAAAAAAAACAGAAACAGAAACAAAAACAAAATTTAGTAATAAAGGTATAGGCATCCCAAGAATAAATACTCAATAGCTTATATAACCAACTTAAATAATTCACAGATTACATAATTAACATAATTGACAAATAATTGAGAATTATCCTTATTATACATTTAATCATTTAACTTTACTTAATACACCATTATACTTTATTGCTAATTTTAAAGTTCCAGAAGTTGGTTAAAATTTGGTTTACTTAAAATTTAGATAATGAATGTCACAGAGTTCTTTGTAATCTAGCTCACAATATGATGTACAATGTATTTTTTATTTCATAATTGTCTTTAAAAATAGTTAACAGGAACTGTCCCCCCCAAATAATGAAATGTGTCACACACAGAGAGTTCTTTTAATATAATGGACTAGGAAGACCTGAGAGAGTCCCATTTATACCACCAACACACAAAAGTTCTGCACAAAATGTAATACTTTAAAAATATGTAGTCAAAGTTGCAGGGAAGAATGGAACATTCTCAAGGCTACAAAACAGGATGGAAATGAAAGCCAGAGTTAACTGGGGAGGATGCTACACATAGAAATATGCAGGTTATCAGACCCACTTATGAGCCTAGAGACTGAACCTGAATCTTAATGCTCAACAAAGATGGGAGAGTTGGCCACTGTCCATTGCAAGGCCAGAGCTCCCACATGCAGAGAAAGTACGAGATCCCTCCCTCTCCAAGGCTCTGGATAGAAAAATAAGCCACTGTATAGAAAGAAAGCAGTCATGTTTGTACTAACCACAAGCCTGTACCATTTATAGGTGTCAGTCTGCCCAAATTCACAACAAATATGTGCTGCTATAACCCCACACCATGAAATTTACATAAAACTGCTTTGAATCCCATAAACCCCCTGGTACCCCAGCACATGTACAAGCAGAACCACTCCTAGGGACATTTGCACACCTGTCACATTGGAGAGTCCTATCTAAGAATAACTCTCAGTGTAGATGAACTCACACAAAATAATTACACATCACTAGAGCAATTAAACTACCATGATGTGGAATGAGGGAATCAGCAGCCCGAGAAGAAATGGAAGATGAAGATGAGAAGGGCCAAAATGTACCTAGTGAGATTTCAAGAAGGGGAGAGAGAGAGAGAGAGAGAGAGAGAAGCAATTTTCAAAAAGAGGGCGACATCTACTTTTCCAGATTTTTAGAAAGAGTCTCAGCCAGAAGAATCACGTAGAACCCTAAGCAGAGTGTGATATTTCTTAAACACACACTGTGGGATGGTTACCTGGGGCTTGAGACAGGTCAAAAGAAGGGACCAGAGTATCATTCTCTTACTATTATTCCACTTTGATCGTTCTCCCCATCAACTTTTATACATCTCAAAGTCTAGATATTGGAAATGGGAGAAAAAAAAGGCAGAAAGGCAAAAACATGGTGAACATGTGAAGGGTGACAAGACTGCTTCTTAAGCTAAGTATGAATAAAAATCTTTGTAAAACAGCAAGTACCCACGGCCTGGCCACCAACCATCCCTATGCTCCATGCATCAAGACTTGTTAATGGAATACTGTGTTCATTAAGATACGATTCTATTTTATCGGCCTTCTGTATTTGCCTGATTTATTAAAACATCAAAGCAAAATATGTAATTGGAGAATGAAGACATGGAAGTTGCCTTCAAGAAGACTTCCACACTTTCCCAAGAAGAATTCTGAGAGTTTTAAGGGCACCAGAGTTACTGGTGCTCATTCCATACACTCATGTTAACCTTAAATGTGATGGCCTTCTTTTTCCTTGAATCAAAGTAGTCCTAGCGCTAGTAATGTGGGCTAGTCACTTGAGCTACTTGGCACTCACAAGAAGCATGAGATGTGGGACTGACCACAGCAGCATCTCCCTGGGCGCTGTGCTGTGCTACCTTGGGATGTGTGGGTTTAGTGTCGAGTCTGTGTCATTACTCAGATCTTGGCAAGTGATAGTGATAACCTTTCTGGGCCTAGTTTCCATTTATGTTGAGTGGGGTCCTCCTCACAGGCTGCTTGCGAAGACTGATGAAATGTGATGAATGCCTGACGTGCCAGGCTTGATATAGGATCTCAGTCAATATGATGAAGTCAGCGCTCTCCAGGTGAAAGCAAGTGCTAAAAGTCAGAGGGACAGCAGCATGCTCTACGTGCCAGAAGGAAATTCTCCCGAGAATAATTTGTTGGGTATTTACCTCAAATCATTTTGGATTAAGGGGGATTATAAATAAACAGATGGAGTCAAGAATCTTAAGGAAGAAGGATACAGAGGAGGAACCATGGCTCCCAGGAGCAGCCACTTGTCAGGACAGCAGGCCTAGCAGGAGCCTGGAGGAAAAATGATGCACACAGTCCTTTATATTGCAGAGGGCATCTGCAACTCACGCCTCTGAAATGTAAGACAGCCTCAATTATAACCCAACCCACAGAATTTCATGTAAATAATCCAGTGACTCATAAAGATGTTCTTTATAAGAACACAACTTTTATACGACCTTAGCCTTTTTATAACCGGTTGCTACTTAGACCTTTGTCTTTAATGCAATATGACTTTAGTTAAGGTTTCCTATTTTTTAAATTTCCCCTTTTCTCATTCAGTTCACTTATTATGTCATTTTTGCAAAAGGAGTTTAGCAAGCAATATTAAAGTCTGCTAGACAAACTATCACAAGCACATTTTTATAAATTAATACCTGGCTCGTGTTATTTTTCCAATTAAGTTTTCCCTGTTTTATTATTAATGTATTAATGTAATCACACTTTATTATAATGGACTCACTCAAGGTTTTGTACATGCAGCAACCAAGCCCACCTACACGCTGAGAATCTAATTTATGTGACCTCAGCCAGGAGCCCAGAACTGGCTTTAAGAACTGTTAACCTCTTGAAATCCAGTCCAAGTAGCAGATCTAGAACTATCACCAAGTTTTCAAAGGAATCCATCACCTTAAAATAGTTAGGAAGCATTAATTTACTACCTACTGCCTTTTCCTGCTATCTCCTATTCCAGCACAAATATTTCCCTCGTATCTAACAAAATGATATGCTAAAAAAAAAAAAAAAAAAAAGTTGTTATAGGTAGCTATTTTGTTTCCTAATTTAGGTGTCCTGTTCAGAAATTTACATGCAAATATACTTCAAACAAGGGATACTATACAGATAACCCTGTATTTGTACCACTCACAACAAATAACCAGTTGTGTTTACTTCACGTAAATTCAACTATGGAAGACATAATGAAATGTGCATTTTTTTGAAAAATAACAAAGAAACATCACCTAAGTCTTTAGAAAATTAAATGTTTGGGTTATTATACTATGATGATCATGTTCATATAAATCACTTTCTAACAGTACAATTCTAGAGAAAGAAATAAAATTAACATTACCGTTTTGCTTAACTGTAACTACATCTAGAGATAATTACTTATTTCACCCAAAGGACATTAGGAGCTCTTGAAGGACACAATCTTAACAACTAAACATCAAAATGGGGCTATGATAAATTTTAAAAAGTCATACCTAAGATAATGAAATAATGCTGATTAAAATGTAATTCTAGGGGTCCCTGGATGGCTCAGCAGTTTAGCGCCTGCTGTCAGCCCAGGGCCTGATCCTGGAGTCCCGGGATCGAGTCCCACATCAGGCTCCCTGCATGGAGCCTGCTTCTCCCTCTGCCTGTGTCTCTGACTCTCTCTCTCATGAATAAATAAATAAAAATCTTTAATAAAATTAAGATGTAATTCTATACATATATATTTACAGAAATATATTTATACTTCAAATATAATCTATTTGAAATATCCTCCAGCCACAATTAATGAGTATTATTATCCTTATTAACTCTGAGAGCCGTGTTTTAAGATTTATTTATTTATTTATTTATTTATTTTTGTGTTTTAAGTTTTAAAAAGCAAACAAAGTATTTGTTAAATGTCAAAAGTTTCCTGTTTTAATTTATAGTCTACTTATGTATGTCTAATTCATTAAATGGATAGTTCATCACTATATTTTTTCCAAGATTAAAGAAATATCTTATAGACTGTAATGTTATACAGGACAACTTTTCTATACTTGTAAGCCCACAGTGGAGGTGTACTACATGCATTAATGATTTAGGTGTAATATCCACTAAATACTGTGTTTAATGATTCAGTAATAACAAACATTAAACATCATAAGAACATAAGGACTTAGGCAAAGCAAGGTATTTGGAAACATAGTTCAATAACTTTGAAAGTTAACTATATAATATTTTCACACATGTGGAGTGGTGTCAGTTTGCTAATCACTTCGGAAGCACTTTTCCTAGAGAGTAAGATCTCATACAGAGACACTGAACCTTCTGGTAAAATATTCCAGCACCAAAGCCCGAGAGATCAACTTACATATATATTTTTGAACAGTATTGTAAAATCTGTTTTTCAGGGTTTTTTAAATAGCCTGCTCATATTAAAGAAAAAAAAGAGCACAAAAAGAGCATATAAAAAGATCTGCTTTATAAGTAAAATAAGCACAATTCCATGGCTTTACAGATTTACCTGTTTTAAGGAACGCGCAGCAATATTCACGTAAAAATACCATACATATGTAGAGTGTCATCACTAAAAATCTACTTTTACAGCACTTGGTATTACTTAATGAGTGGTTATTTCACAGAAGAATTGTATGGGACTGTACCATTATTTGTAAACATCAGATAGTGATGATTTAGTAGTAGTAGTAGTAGTAGTAGTAGTAGTAGTGATTTAAAAAGTTATCAACTGCCTCAACTGCCGTACTCTGGTTTTACCAAATACATGCAAATACATAAATACCAACCAGGGGAGCTTAAGAGAGGTAGTGGGTATGGGGGGGGGGTTGCTCATCAAGTTATAATCCCACTGAAGACTGGGTGAGCCACCTGTGATTTTAAGGATCTCTGCTTCCCCCCTAAAATGCCCAAGTAAAACCCTGTGCAACTCCGCACTTGGTGCAGCCGTTCAGCTTCGTCAGCGTCAACAGACTAGTCAGCAATCCGGGGCAATGTTTTGGCAAAATCAATTTGCAGAAAACAACTTCGTTCTGATCTCCTTCCCCTGGTCTGCACCTCCGCCCGCGCCCGCCCGCCCCGTCTGCTTCACCCCCTGCCTCCGCCCGGGCCCCCGCCCAACCGAGTTCCCAAGCGTGTCTGAGCGCACATCACTTAGCAAAGTTTTTCCGGGAGAGGGAGGCCGAGCGCTAGGACCGCACCGCACCGCACCCTCGCACCCTCGCGCCCTCGCGCCCTCGCACCCTCGCGCCCTCGTCCCGGGCCCCGCGGCCGGGCGGGGAACGGGGCGCTCCGCGGGGCGGAGAGGACGCAGGTGGGAAGGTAGGTGTGGGGTCTCGGGGAAGCTGCAGGGCGAGACCGGGGGCCCCAACAACCGAGGCGTTCGTGTAGGGCTGCGAGAGAAGGAAGGGGGAGCTGGGGAACCGAGGGGAGGCGGTGCTGGCCGCGACCGTGCGCTCTACCTGCTCCACTTCTCGGGGTCCCGGCGAGCAGACGGCCACAGGATTTCCCTTCATTCCCGGCCGCAGGAGACCACTGTCTTCTCTCCGGACCGCGCGCCCTGGGCTCCGTCCTCCTTCCTCGGCGACCGCAGCCACCACTCTGCGTCTGGGCGGGGGTGCGGCTCCCCCGGGCCGCGGGTGCCCACATCCCCGCCCGGGCTCGGGCCCCGCCGCCGGGGGAGCGCGCGGAGGCGGAGGCGGAGGCGGAGGCGGAGGCCAGACTCCCGGGGGGAGGGCCCCGCCCCCGCCCCGCTACGGCCCCGCCCCCCGCACCAGCCCGGGGCGCCCCGGGGCCGCACGCCCCGGCTCCCCCCCCTCCAGCCCCACGGCCGCCCGCGCCTCCACATGACCCCCTCGTGCCTCCAGCCCCACCCCTGCCCCTTCCGTCCTGCGCCGGGGCGCGTGCAGCACCCCCGTCCGCGCGCTCCTCCCGCGCGCACCCGGCCTCGCAGCCCTCCGCTCGCCCCCCGCGGTCGCGCACGCGCGTGGGGCGCCGAGCCGGGGCGCCGAGCCGGGCCCCCGTGGCCACCGGCCCGCAGCCCGCTCCTCTTCGGCCGCCCGCGGGGGCGCCTCCCCGCTGCCCCCGCGGGTCCCGCCGCGCCCGCCGAGCGAGCGCATCCTGCGCTGGGAGCTCGGGGAGCATCTCGTCCTCGCCCCGGGCTCCTGGCCCCTCGCGTTACAGCAGGCAGCGCCTTCCGAGCCTACGGCGTCTTCGGGCGTCGCTGCGCGGGGAACGGCCCCGTCCGGGAGCCTCCCGGGTCTCGCCAAGAGCCCCTTGGGCTTCGGAAGCTGCGCGGGTCACTCCTCGGCACTCTTGGAAAGCAAGGGCCAGGTCTCCCCGCCAGGAGGCATCCCTCGGGATTTGCAGAAACTCTCCGCGGTGGCAGGAATATTGCCGCACGTTATTAGCTCTTACAACCAGGCTCCCAAGTAGGGAGTGCTGACCCATCATTTTTTAAGAAGGCCCTTTTACTCTGTTTTTCTCGAGGCCTGCAGAGGTTCGCTCAACTGTGTTTATATGGAATATAGTTATCCTAATTAGTGCTTGTATTTCAATCATTTATTTCCTGGTTGACATCCATGCGTGTGACATCCACACTCGGACCCCTTGGTCTACATAGGACAGTGACTTGGTTTTAGCAGTTTTGTGTCTGGAGAGTGGTTTGGGTATTTGACCATGTTTGGTGAATGTCCTAGGAGGTAGATGATCTCATTCCCGAAAGGATCATTTTTGGTATATTTTATGATTTCTTAGGTGGAGATATGCTACCATTTTTGGAACCAAATGGAAACATGAAGATGTTGGAGAATTTACACGTTTTTCATGTAACGAAATGGGTAATTGTAAGGCCGAGACGTTTGCAATGCTTAGATTACATTAAAGCACGCTTTTTCAAAGGTAGGAATCTAAAGCGGGTAAGTTAATTTCCCAGAGAAGTGCAATGAAAATCTTCATTAATTATTCTCTACCTCATGGATTGTGAAAGTGACAACCATTTGTTTCAAAAACTTTATTCTCACAAGGAAGGTAAGATTGACATAGGTTGAGATATACTGTTAAGGATATACTAATCATTTCATGACTCTTTCACAGACAACATAATGAAAAGAACTGTGAGCCGTTGCTCTAAAAATATCCCTACTATCTAGAAAAAGTCTCAGTTTATATATTTGTGTCAAAGAATTCAGAAGTTATTAATACATTTTAATTGCGAAAACTAATGTGATGTGAGTCAGGGCTTCTTTTTTCTTGGCTTAGAAAGAACTAACTGGCAACAATTTGATGCTGTGGATGGTGAGAACAATGAAGATCCAGAGCACTTGCCATCATTCTCCTGGCAGTAAAGCCAAATATATCCAAAGTGGTATAGGGGAAAAAACCCAAGAGTGTGTACAGGGTGTGAAGGCTCAGTTTGACTGAGTACCTTATTAGTAAAAAATATTTTTGAGCCACCCAGTACATGTATATTTATTTGTAAATTATGTGCATTTCTGAATACACAGTATATTGCTTGCATAAAATTAACACTTTACATTTTAAAAGGAAAGGTAAATGTACATACAAATAAGAAAAGTATTAGAATTAAATGAGGGTCTCTGCTCACCCTCTCCATGAAACAATTGTAAGTGGTGAAAATATTTTTAAAAAATCATTTAAAGTCTCTGAGAACTGTCCCAAGGGCATACAGCAAATGAAGAAATATTTATTCATGAAAATCTACTAAATCTTGGTAAGAAGAGCAATAATCTGGGCCACAACCCACTCCTCCAGCTCCCAGCTCAATGTTGTGGAAGTGTCACTCTGGATGAGTGCAGCTTCTCTCCTCCAGTTCCCAGTCTGGGATATTGGCTTCTCTCTGGGAGGGGCAGGCATCCACCATTTTCAGCCCCAGTCTCCCAAGCCATGTGCCAGAAGCATTACTCCAGGCAATATGATGTGGCTGAGAGGTGTGGGGCTTTCCACCTACCCAGACACTACTGTGGGGTAGAAGCTCTAGCCTAGGTATAGAGGGGTTAAGAATATTGGGCTACTACTACTGTTCCCCACTCTAGCTCACTCAAGGTGGGGGTTCCACATTGGGAGAGGAAAACTGAGAATACCAAGGGATACAGACCCCAATAATAAAGCAGAAGTGTCACTGTAAAGAGAAAGGCTGCTGCCCACCTCCAGCTCCAGGGCAGTGGGGCAGAGGTTCTGTGCAGTGGGAAAGACAATAGTCCCATAGCTCTTCCTAGGAAGGCTGATTTTCTCTGGAAGAGAGTGTGGGGAAGTTCACCCCTAACGGTGCTGTCAGAAACACTGGAGATATTGAGAATAAGCAATTAAGAGGAAGATGGTAGCTCCATGATAGCAAAAAGCTAAATGCATGGTAGACCAGCTAGAAATTTAACAGAGAAAATCAGGAAAAAGAATGGAGCCCTCCTGGGGTGGAAAAAGCCTCAGAGACTGACCTCAAAGATGACCCGTGCAAAGAGGCTGGACTGTAATTGGATCCGACTGTGGAATGGGTTATGCCCAGGTGTTTTTAAAAATAACAGGAATCCACTAACAATTAGAACAGCCTCAGAACCAAGTGTGATATTCATAGAGGCAAACTAGCCAGAAGCTTAACAGGGACATCAGGGAAAAGAGTCTCAGAGGCTCCTGACCAAGAAAGAAAAGAGAGGATTCATTCCAATGTCGAGGGTGAAAGAGGGGCCATCATTATCAACCTGAGAGAAAAGATTATAAAGGAATACTGTGAACAACTGTATGCTGACAAATTATGTAATTTATATGATATATGCAAACAAATGCAGAAGAAGGCAGTGTGTTCTCTTCTCTAAACCATGCACAAAAGTTAATTTAAAATGGATCATAGGCCTCAATTCAGGAGCTTAAAGAAAAGACTTTCAGAATAAAACATCAGAGTAAACCCTGGTAACCTTGGGTGAGGTAAATCACAAACAACAAATGAAAAAATAGATTTGTCTTCACCAAAATTAAAAATGTTTGTGCTACAAATTATGCCATCAGGAAAGTGAAAAAACCATGGTCAGAATGGAAGAAAATATTTGTAAATCATATATCTAACAAGAGACTTATAACAAGGGGCATCTGGGTGGCTCAGCAGTTGAGCATCTACCTTTGGCTCAGGGCATGTTCCTGGGGTCCTGGGATCGAGTCCCACATCGGTCTCCCTGCAGGGAGCTTGCTTCTCCCTCTACCTATGCCCCTGCCTCTCTCTGTGTGTCTCTCATGAATAAATAAATAAAATATTTTTTAAAAAGAGACTTACAACTAGATATATAAAGAACATTTACAGTTCAGCAGTAAAAAGACAACCCAATTAAAAATAGGTAAAAGATCTGAATAGATATTTCTCCAGAGAAAATATATAAATAACCAGTAAGTACATGAAAAGATGCTCAATGTCATTAGCCATTAAGGAAATACAAACTGAAATCATACGAGGAAGTGGAGGTGTAAAACTTTAAGTATTAACAAAGATCTTACAGTGACCAGCAGTAAGAGATCAGAACCCATGATCTCTGGACCCAGAAAGACTCTTAACATTACATGAGACTGCCTACACATACTCAGGTTACTGATGCTCAGAATCACTCACCTGTAGAACGACAGTGATTTGGGGTACAGAGAGTTAAATGAGTTAATGTTTGTAAACTGAAGAGCACAATCCTTAGCATCTCATAAGTTATTTTTTAGTTAGGCTGTCTTTTCTTTTTTTCAATGCTAATATAGGCCACTTTTCACTGACGACTCCAACAAAAAGTTAGTAGTAAGGAAGGTACTTTTGAATGTCCTAACTAGCTGACATTTACTATAAAGTGCTTCACGTTTATATATATATATATATATATATATATATATATTCACATATATATAATATTTAAAATACCATGTTCACACTTGCATAACGTAGTACTTAAAATATACATGTGGCATGGTATGCTTTTAATAGAGTAGTGGATCTTTGTAAATACTCAGGGAGCTTGTGAGAAAAAATGATTAGACAAAGAATACTGAGGGACTCTGCTTGTGAAGGCCAGAGTTTTGACAGTAAAATTTCAATTTAAACAATATAGGACTACGTATGAGCTTATATTTTTTCTTTTGCCAAAAAGAATCCTTAAAAGAGCAGTTTCTCTTCTCTTACTATCTAATATTTCATCAAGAAGGTTATTTTAATATCCGACTGTGTTGAATAAATTATTTCAAGATAAAATATATTCCTTAAACTTAATATTGAACTTTATTAGAAAAGTTAATGCTTTCCCTTGATTTTTTTTCTCACTTATTCTTGTAGTGTCAAAAATTTTCTCCAGGTAAAAGATGATAAAATTATTCAAAAGGGACTTTATGGACCTTTATGCCCAGGAAGAATCATTCCAGGGTCTGGTGACTGAGTGACGCAAAATCGACCTACTTCCTGCGGGGGGGTGGGGGGGCGGGGGCATCGGGTCTCCTAACAGTCCTGAAGCCCTGAAGACCAGAAACTGAGGGAGAATTAGAGGCAACTCCCTTGATATGGTTAAATGTAAGCTGGGGAAAACAGGGTGGGTGTATCACACTGACTGCCGGTGACAGACTGCTTTCTAGGCACAGATGAGACCTCTCTTTAGAGGTGTCCAGAAAACACTTGGCAGGTGGAAAGGAGGCTTATGCATTGTTAGAAGTCATAGCCAATTCCTATTTGGGCTAAATATTTTTTAATCTGAGTATTTACCACTCCTATTTCTGATTGAAATTTGTGTGTATTCGGGAAAGTCTCAAAAGCAGAAGGTGGAGCTACTTTTGAGTTGGCTTTTTTGTTTTCATGTTGTTTTTTTCCAGGATACTTGGCACAGGTGTGGTTTGAGAAAGTGGTTGATGGTATGTAGGGGAACCCACAAATATTAGCGATGGGATTTAATAGCATGTTTTTTTTCTTTGTTTGTTTTTGTTAGGCAGTGACTTACAAAAATATTTACTTTTCTCTCATGTTGTATGCCAGTCATTGCAGTTGGGCTACTGCTGCTCCGTGTCATAGGTTTTCTCATTTCAGGACCCAGGCTGAAGGAGTAGTCATAATTGGAAGCAAGCTGTCCTTACGGAAAAAATTAAGAGAGTTGATGGAAACACACAGTGTATCTCAAAGTTCCTATTTCAACCTGACATGTGTTAACCCCAGTACGTTCATATTCCAAAGGAAGTCACCTGCCCAAACCTAATATCAACCAAGTCTTAACATATATGCTTGTCAATCACAAGACGTTGTAGGCCAGTTGGTCATGGATGTGCATACTTCCCTAAATTATTTAGTCTAAAGTCTAAAACAAATAGTTTGGAACAATAATGCAGTCTACCACACTAATGTGGCATTGATTAACGTAAGATTTAGTGAAATTTAATAGTCCCAGATTTTGTTGTTGAGTTTTCACTTTTTACCTTAAAAACTCAGCAAGTTTTACATAATTTCAAAACAAAAAAAAAACTTATTGTTTGTGATTTGATTAAGTGATTTCACGTAGAATGACACTTCTATTACATTTACAACAATTATACTTTCTTTCTTTGCTAGGACACTGGGTTTTTAGGCTGGGGCATGCTTGCCTAACTCTGGGGGTCACTTGATACTGACTCAGAAATACAGCTCCCTAATTGGTTCATGGATACCTGTGTGTATATTTTGCATGGTTTTCTTGTTAAATCTGCATATATATTAAAAATCATGATTCCTAGGGACAGAAGTCTCATTAAAGTCAAATATTATTTCTATAGTATTTTATTGGTGTAACAAATAGATTAAACAAAAAAATCATAGTACTTAAAAAAATATTCCTGGGACACCTGGGTGGCTCAGTGGTTGAGTGTCTGCCTTCAGCTTGGAGCGTGATCCTGGGGTCCTGGGGTCGAGTCCTGCATCAGGCTCCCTACAGGGAGCCTACTTCTCCCTCTGTCTATGTCTCTGCTTCTCTGTGTTTCTCAAGAATAAATAAATAAAATCTTAAAAAAAATATTCCTGTACTTATCAAAGATGATAGATGTACCAGATGATCTTTATATACTCTTAATTTTTATAAACTTGAGTTATTTCAAAATATTTCTTTTTACCATCATTAATGAAATCAATGAGCAATGCAATAGGATTTTGTTTCAGAGTACCAACAGGCCATAATTAATAGCAAATGTTGTGTTCAGTGATCACAGTCACTTGCCTTTTTCTTTTGTTCAATTCAGTTATTTTGTGTACTGAACATTTCCAGTTTCTCTCTGAAATGCATTCCTTGGCCATAGTAACATTCGGTTTTATAGATGATTTTTATTTTCAAAACTTTTACATCTATTTTTTCACAGCTATTTTCACATTTCTAATCTCATAAGGTCCACAAGAGATGGTCTGTTAAATGATTTGCTGTATAGCCATAGACTTTGAAGTTTCATCAAAATGCACCCTTACATTTCTTTAGATCTCTTGTATTTTCTTTCATTTTATTGAAATCATTTTGATTATGCAATAATAAAAGGTAATGACCCAGATTTTTTCCAGTGCATGAACATGTTGGGAGCAGTCAGACATATTCTGAAACAGAATGGACTCTTAATGCTCCTAACATCATTTGTGTATTTTTCTTTCAGTATATTAAGTGTGTCTCAGTGTCTAAAAGTAATAATTGCAACCTGACAGAATATGTTATTCCTGGCAATTATTTAACTATTAGAATAATATACCTTTATTTATTTTCCTATTAGCTTTCTACATTTCATATCCTTTATTCACTGTATACTTTCATTGAATTTTTCACAGGAGAAACCCCTATCCATTCCTTAGAATTCATAACCTTAATGCAGAATAGTTAAAATGATGGCCACCATCTTGTGCCACTATTAAACTTCACTAACTCTTAATTTAATCAATTTTACTATAATTTATTAATTATAACAAAGTAATTTCCAGAGGCATAGTAATGCTAAATACTGTCATTCCCATTCCTTCTGAACTCTCTTCTCTTTCCTCCTTTCCCTTTTTATATTAACAGATATTCTTATTTAAACTTTCTTTCTCTCCCTACCCTCTCTTTCCTGTTTTGTGTTACTTTGTGATTTCTCTTCAGTTTTTTCTTTCCATCAACTTTTCATCTTTTACTTCAATCCACCATCTCTTTTTCTTTTCCACTTATTCATTTTGTTTCATTTCAGACTTTTTTAATTTGATGTTTTCACTTTTAAAATTACTTTCTTTTTTCCTATTTCTTAATCATTCACTATTAATAACACAAAGGAATTCATCCAAATCTCTGTTGTGTCATCTAGCATGAGGAATGATTTGAGAATTAACAGGCCTCAATTATGCCTATCCGAAAAAAATAAAATTTAACAAACCTAAAGAGAAGCCTAAAGTCTGAATGAGTGATGAGTCCAAGTATTACCAGCATTTAAGTAAGGTTAAAAAACAAAACAAAACAAAACAAAAAAAACCTATGTAAGACTGAATAAGAGAAAAATTCTTCTCATAACATGGAAATAAAAGAAATAAAGAGTAGCTAGGGATGGAAAGGCAAACTAGTTAGGTGGTAGATTCTGAAGATACGATAAATACATAAGGGGAGCGAGAGAAGGAAAATGGACCTGATGGAGGAAGAGATATAGCAGAGGGAAAAAATGAGAAAATTTTTCTTCAAATGAAGAAAGTTGTGCACATTTACTTAAAATTTCACCACATTTAAAGCAGAATTAAAGAGATCATAATTTTTTAAAAAGCTGAATAATAAAAACAATCTTCCAATTATAAAAAATATAAGCCACATTCATATAAAGTACAGCATGGGGAATATAGTCAATAATATTGTAATAGCTTTGTATGGTGACAGATGACCATTTATTGTGGTGAGCATTTCAGAATGTATATAAATGTCAAATCAATATGTTAGTCATCTGAAACTAAGATAATACTGTACTATATTTCAATAAAAAAGATAATTTATTGACAAGGAAAAATAAATGCCTAGTAAAGTGATAGAATCAGCTTTGCTTTAGAATTTTTTTAGTAATATTAAATATTGAAAGGTAATAATCACATTTTCAGGTTTATGGTTTAGTAGGATTTGACTTCTGCAAATATACAATTTATGTCAAATAGCAAAAGGAGTACTTTCAAATGTGTGAGGACTATAAAACTATATCACCATGTATTATCTCTAGAAACACTGAATATTTTAGAAAATATTATAAAACAAAAGGGAGTAGTGAAGGGAATAAAAATATGATAAAGTTCTATTTCTTATGGGAGGGTCTATGTAAGCTAGCTTGTTCCTTATGTTGACAGAAGAATGTAAGTTTTTATAATAATAAAGCCATTAAAATAAAATTAGCTGTAGTGCTTCAAAATCCTAAATCACCAAAAATAGGATTATTTTTGGCTATTTGAGGGGGAAAAATGAGGAAATAATAGAAGAAACTAAACATGTTAAATTTTTTTTAAAAAAAATTAGAAGAGAAAAGTAATTTAACAAAAACAAACAAACAAAATACAATGACAATATGATGGACTCTAGGTTTGGAAACTCACATTTTTCCTATCCTCTTCTCTCATAGCGATATAGGAAAGCTGAAAACTAGATTCCCTGGACTATGCTGAAGCTGGTCTTTCAATGTATTAGGTTCTACTAGTCATATATGTGTAATGATCCAAGAAATCTTTGAAGTGGTACTGAGTCATCCTCTGAGGAAAGAGGCTGGACTCAGGCTACCTGGTTTGTTGTCATGGATATGAGAGGGGATCTGAATAATGTATTTGATGAAGTGACACCCATCGGGAAATACACATGCTTTCTAATGTTCATGGATTAAAAAAAAAAGAGAGAATTTGTTTTCTTTTGGTAAATACCCAGTAGTGGAATAGCGGGATCATATAGTATTTCTACTTTTAATTTTTTGAGGAAACTTGATACTGTTTTCCATAGTGGTTATACCAGTTTACATTCCTATCAGCAATTCACCAGGATTTCTTTTTCTCCACAGCCTCGCCAACGCTGTTATTTCTTGTCTTTTTGATTTTAGCCATTCTAACACGTATATGGTGATATCTCATTGTAGTTTTGACTTGCATTTCCCTGAAAATTAGAGACATTGAGCATCTTCTCATGTGTTTGTTGGCATTCTGTATGTCTTCTTTGGAAAAATGCCTATTCAGGTCTTCTGCCTTTTATTTTTTTAAGATTTACCCATTTGTTAGAGAGAGAAAGAGAGAGAGAGAGAGAGAGATCAAGCATAAGCAGAGGGACAGGCAAAAGGAGAAGAAGAAAGAGAGAATATCCAGTAGATTCCCTGCTGAGCATGGAGCCTGACATGGGGCTCAATCCCATGACCCGGAGATCATGACCTGAGCAGAAATCAAGAGTTGGATACTTAACTGAGACACCCAGATGCCCCTGCCCATTTTTTAAATCAGATTGCTTTTTATTTTATTTTTTTTATGATTTTATTTATTTATTTATGAGAGACACAGAAAGAGAGTCAGAGACATTGGCAGAGGGAGAAGCAGGCTCCCTTCCATAAGCCTGATGAAGAACTTGATCCCAGGACTCTGGGATAATGACCTGAGCCAGATACTCAACCACTGAAGAACCTCAGGTGCCTCAGATTGTTTTTTTTTTTTTTTTTTTTTTTTTTTGGTGTTGAGTTTTTCAAGTTCTTATATATTTTGGATTTTAACCCCTTATTGGATATTTCATTTACAAATATCTTCTCCCATTCAGTAGGTTGCCATTTTGTTTTGCTGTTGGTTTCCTTTGCTGTGCAAAAGCTTCTTATTTTGATGTAGTTCCCATAGTTTATTTTTGCTTTTGTTTCCCTTGCCTCAGGAGACTTATCTAGAAAAAAGTTTCTATGGCCAATGTGAGAGAAATTGCTGCTGTGATCTCTTCTAGGAGTTTTATGGATTCAGGTCTCATATTTAGGTCCTTGATCTATTTTTTTAAAAGATTTTATTTACTTATTCATGAGAGACAGAGAGAGAGAGAGAGGCATAGACACAGGCAGAGGAAGAAACAAGCCCCATGCAGGGATCCCGATGTGGGACTCAATCCTGGGACTTCAGGATCATGCCCTGAGCCAAAGGCAGACAGACGTTCAACTGCTGAGCCACCGAGGTGTCCCAGTCCTTGATCTATTTTGAATTTATTTTGTACTGGGCTATAAGGTGAAATTCAATAATGTACCCAAATTTTTACAGACAGCTAAACAGTAATGATAAGAATCTTATTTACAGTTGTCAATATAATTGGAATAAAACTAGAAATTAAAAGTAAAAGGATGGCAGAAGTTTCCAATTAAATAATTTTCAACCAAACCAAAGTACTGTTTCCTTCTTGAGGACTATTTGGAAGTAAGGACATTTTGGTTGTTAAGGAACCTGGAGCACTGGTGGCATTTAGGGTCATCGTATGATAAATATCCTGAAGTATGTAAATTGTCCTTCTGTGAATGAAGGCTTGTCTTTTCCTGGGTGCCAGTGATGCTCCACTGAGAAACACTATCCTAAGCACTTGGGATTTTTAAAGAATAAGGCTAAAAACGGAAATTAAATGTGAAATTGTAAACTATTCATATAACAGTAAAGAACACTACTGGGCAATATATACACAAAGAAGCATAAATGGTCAATGACTTTAAGGAAAACTATTTCATCATTTAATAACTAATAAATTGATGATTAAAACAAGATATCTTTTTCAGATGGCCAAATACTGAGAAAATACAGCATTCAGTGTTATAAATGTTTTTGATAAATGACAATCTCATAAACTGCCAATGAGAGTTTTTTATTGGCACAAGATTTTGGGGAGACAAATTTGTACTATCTGAAAAACTTTTAAAAACTATATGCTCATTTGGAATAATTATTCCACAACTATGAAGTTTTTCTTAACATTTAGACAATGTTGCAAAGATGATCTTTGAGATTGTCATAGTATTGTTAATTGTACTAAAAATTAGCTAACAACTGAAATTTCTAATCAATAAGGCATTGGTTAAATAAGTTATTATATAGCTGTACAGTAGAACATCAGTCATCCACTAAAATTATGAGATAACCTTATGTCGACTTAAAAATGTGGCCATGATGTATCACTGATAAAAAAAGACGTACACAGAGCAGTCTTATAGAATAATAACTTTTATCTAAAGTACAAATATGCCTCTCTCAGTGAGTGCAAAAGTTTTGAAGAATATGTAATTAAGTATTTTCTTGGGTGTGTGAAATCAAACGTTTCTCTTTTTTATTCTTTGCTTTGCTTTATGAATATTAAATAAGGGGAAAGATTTCCAGTACTTTTGAAAAAGCAAATTATTAGTTAACAACTTCCTGTGATTAAATCATTGTGTGAGCTATACTTTGAATTTTCAGAATTCTATCTGTACATTATTGGGAAATAAATCACTATGCTGCATATTTTGCAATAATGTAAAATTTAAAAACTTTACTAATTTCAATTAAACTCATAAGATAGAGCAAAGCATCAATATACTGTTAGAAGATAATTATGAAAGATGGATATGGGGATCCCTGGGTGGCTAGGCAGTTTAGTGCCTGCCTTTGGCGCAGGGAGTGATCCTGGAGTCCCAGGATTGAGTCCCACATTGGGCTCCCTGCATGGGGCCTGCTTCTGCCTCTGCCTGTGTCTCTGCCTCTCTCTCTCTCTGTGTCTCTCATGAATAAATAAATAAAATCTTAAAAACAAAGAAAGATGGATATGTGAAGCAATTATATTCATACAAATAGTTAAAAACAAAAGCTAAAATGACATATCAAAGATAGCATTAAAATTAAGATATCAGTTCTATTCATGTAGAAAAGGTTGCCTGCTTTTCTACTATTCAGGTGAAAAGAACATGCTAACCAACTAACTATATCTATTTTGTATTTATATAGATATATATGTAGTTTTGATCCCATTATTCTTAGAATATATTTTTTGTATATAAATTTATTTTTTTGTCACAAATTTATTTTTTAAATCATTAAGTTAATCTTATTATAGAGCATTTGGAAAATACAGAGAAACAAATTTGAACACCTCTTAATCTACTACAACCATTGTTAGCATTTTCTTTTTTATTATTATTTATTTATTTATTTATTTTTTTTTTTATTATTTGTGTATGATAGAGAGAGAGAGAGAGAGAGAGAGAGAGAGGCAGGCAGAGACCTAGGCAGAGGGAGAAGCAGGCTCCATGTACCGGGAGCCCGACGTGGGATTCGATCCCGGGTCTCCAGGATCACGCCCTGGGCCAAAGGCAGGCGCCAAACCGCTGCGCCACCCAGGGATCCCCCATTGTTAGCGTTTTCAGTTTCATTCTAGTTAGTTCATCCATGTAGACTTCTCCAGAGTTTTAATATTAGTGTCCATATCTATTACTATGAATCCAATTTCCCAACTATTTAGAATAATTTTTAGACGGGAAATATCCTTCCTTTTCCCACATTGATTAACACTGTAGAGATGGCAAGATGTAAGTACACTTACCTTGGTATCCTGTGCCACATTCACTCCAGGAAGCACTTCCACCAGTCTTGAATTCAGCCAGGAAAAAAAAAATGAATTGGTAAGGTTTAGGCAATAGCTCCATCCTTCATTTCCATTAAAATGCCATAACTACCAAGATCACAATTGTAGGTAATCTCATCAGTAGCATTTGTTATCAATCCAAAGAGAAAAATTGTTCATAGTCCATCACTGAGCTGACAGTGAGCTTGACCTTACTCCCTCAACTTGGGATTCCCTGGGTAATTTTCACTGTGGGTAGGAGCCATGTTCATTTCTTATGGAAGAAGAGCTATGACAAGAAACCATGTAAGAAATAATTGATACTCAACCAGGTCAGGAACAACTGGTCAAATATACATTTTGTTGTTTCTGCGGGTACTTGAAGGCAAAGGCAAGATAATAAAGCTTTGTCAATACACATTCTCCATTGTGTGAGTTTTGTTCAAGGCTTAGTTTGTTGTGGTAATTGCTGACTTGTGAGGTGGGCACAAGTTGTGGTAATTGCTGACTTGTGAGATAGAGAGAAGAGGTCCCTCTTACCCACTCATGTGCTACAAGATTCATACTATTGGGACCTGACAAAAGTGCAGCAACCACAGAACTCAGGCATATGCGTTGTGGCTCTCAGCATGCTTTCTCCAGACCTTCACTGCCCAGGGTCCCAGCTGGGGTGTTGGAAATAGAGATGAGGGCACAGATGCTGGGGACTGGATACCTGGGTGAGGTGGGATGTTGCTGGAATGCAGAAGCTTCATTCTGAGCTGTACCAGGATCCTTTCAACTTGGATTTTTTTCTGCACTATTCAGGAAGAACTGATGCCTCTCTCTACCTAATATTTACCTTTTGGGGGGTAAATAAACCTTAAGCTATCATGCTTCTTGAACCAAACTTAAAGTCAGGAAGGTGACATTTTCACTAAGAAAAAAAGGAGACCCAGTGGCTCAGAGTCTCCGAGCAGCATCTTTGCTCCATTCAATGGAAACTTTGAAAGTCATTTTCACGAAACTTTCTCTTAAGACTCTGTTTTTTATTCATTTATTTTCATGGGAATAAAAGATAAAATCGCCAAGCTGTTTATGGGTTACAGACCCAAAATACCCTTCAACTGAACCAGACTCCTGCATATCACTTTCCAGATAGTAAACTTGGCCAGAGTTCATTCTTCATATTTTACTTTGAACTACTGCCTTCATTTTTCTGTTCTGTATTGGCTATGAGCTAGAACAAATTTTGCACATTATTGTTATTATCAAGTTACTAAATTAAATAATCATATTATCTAAGTAGACATCCAGGAAAAGTATAACACACTGCATTGTGAAGCTGGGGCAGTGATTGTGTATTATACTCTTTCTTAGGTGATGAAAGTTTGCTTCAGAAAACTTTCTTTAGAAAATTCTCAGAGCTGCGTCTCATGAGAGTATGGATTGATAGTATTGTGGATCCTATCTTAAAATCTCTAATGATTCGGTTTTAAAATCTAAATATCTTGTAAATAAAATTTTAAATCAAATTTGAACATTTTCAAATGTCAGTCAATGCAGCTGTTTCCTTTTTTTTTTAAGATTTTATTTATTTATTCATGAGAGAGAGAGAGAGAGAGAGAGAGAGAGAGAGAGAGGCAGAGACACAGGCAGAGGGAGAAGCAGGCTCCATGCAGGGAGCCTGATGTGGGACTCGATCCCGGGACTCCAGGATCAGGCCCTGGGCTAAAGGCAGGCCCTAAACTGCTGAGCCACCCAGAGATCCCCAATGCAGCTATTTCCTTAAAAGAATTTTAAATAAAATAAAATATAGAAAAGACCACAGAGCATAAATGTAAAACTCAATGAGTTACCATATTGTGAATGTCCACATATCCAATATTCAGACCAAAAAGCAGAAGCTTATCAGCATGCTAGTAAACTCACTGGTGCTCATTTTCAGGTTTGGCTCCCTCCTTCTTACTCAGTGCCAACCACTATCTTGATTTGTAACAAGAAGAAAAATTTCAGTTTAACCTTTCTTGGGAACTTTAAATGAAATCCTATGACACATAGATGATAGATAAATGACAGATAGATAGGTACATACATACAAACATATGTACATAGACTTATGTTTGGCTTCTCCTGCACATTATCGTTTATGAACCCCATTTGTTTTGTTGTATATAGTTGTAGTTCATTTTTGTTGCTTTGAATACTTAGAACACAATTTATTTTACTGTTGATGGACATTTGTCTTGTTTCCTCCTTTGGCTAAATGAATAATCTTGTACATGTCCTCTGGTAGACTGTGCAAACATTTCTGTTGCCTGTGTATCAAAGACTAATCATTGGCTCATACTGGATAATGCCAGTTTCAGGATCCCAGGACCAATTGTTTTATCAGCAGCATGGTTACTGAGAACAGGTTAAGGTTCCTTGACAGGTTGTTTTTGTTTGTTTGTTTTGCCAAATAGGTAAATCAATTTCACGATTCCAAAGTCAAATCTATAAATCAAAGGGCATTTAGAGGAATCTGGCTTTTTTTGCCTGCCTTCATTTACTGTATTCCTTCTCTCCTCTGGAGAACCACATTCAAAAAGTAGCTACCACAGCGTTTCAGGTGTCTCTCTATTCAGCCAGGAAGGTAGCATAAAGGTTGTTAGAAATAGGTTTCTATTGGTGAAAATTGTGCCTGGTTGGTAAGCAAAATGGGTTCTGGACATGGTGTTTACCAGTGAAACTCACAGTGTTTAAGATACATAGACACTTGGGGATCCCTGGGTGGCTCAGCAGTTGAGTGACTGCCTTTGGCCCAGGGCATGATCCTGGAGTCCCAGGATCCAGTCCTGCATCAGGTTCACTGCATGGAGCCTGCTTCTCCCTCTCCCTCTGCCTATATCTCTGTCTCTCTGTCTCTCTCTGTGTATGTGTGTCTTTCATGAATAAATAAGTAAAAATCTTTAAAAAAAGATGCATAGACATTTTAAGCATATTTGCAGAATTCCATGAATACACTAGAATGTTGAGAGTCAAGTAGCCAAGAGTGGAGCTTTGGATTGGGTTTCTAAGTTGTCTCATGTTCAGCTATCAGTTTGGAAGATAATCGATGCCTGACTGTGAAATATAGTTAACAAAGCTCTATCTACAATGAGAATATTGTCACATTTGCTTTGGGTGAATCTTTGTGAAAGGTGCTGTGGACTTCAAATAATTTACAGACCTGGCTATGAAACGATTTCATGTCTATTTTATAATTAATGTATGTATGACAGCTTTTGATATGAGACTCAGGATTTAAGTGAAACCTATAATACTTATCTACCCTAACTGTTGCTGGCTACCAATATTACCAAAAAGAATCGTTTTACTATCACTATTAAGAACGTCCTACTTATTGATCTGGGAAAATCTTACTTATCTTTCAAGTCACTCAAAAGACACGGTATAAAAGAAGATTTGTAACAAAAATAGCAAAGAAGAACTAATTAATTGTTTCTAATGAAGATACTGATGATAATGTCATTAGGATTAAATAGTAATAAATACACATTTGAAATTTATAAGCACAGATAATCTAATCTAATCCAATCCAATCTAATCCTGATAGTGTCATGGAAATGTTAGCAAAATATATAATTATTTGATGTTTATAAAACCTTATACCTGAAAGGTGTACTTGCTTAGATTTGCCTTACAGATGGTGGGCATTTATTTCTGAAAATAAAAATACAGAAATATTATATGAGTCATTTTTAAAATTTGTCCTCAGCAAGTTCATTCCCTGAAAATTAGTTGTTTTTCACATTATTATTCCCCCAGAGGTTTCAATTAAGTTCAAGCATCATCAGGCTGTTTTTGTGTCTGTGACATTCTGAGATAGAGCTGTGAGGAACAAAGGGGGAACGTGCTGGGTTTTGGTAGAATTATTTATAGATTAGAAATTAATTTACCCCCCAATCAGTCCTCCTGACAGATGATTGACAAGGGCCAACAAATTAGCTTCAGAAGGATGGAACTTCTTCAATTCCAAACAGGAAAGCTGTGGGCATGGGGAAAGTGTGCAGGAAGGGGAAAGAAGTTTGAAGTGGCTAAACTTAGAGGAGCCCCAGTAACTGGTGATCCTAATTGTGGACTTTAATTTCAAAATTGAAGTATTTGAAAAACAAAACAAAACTAAACTAAACTAAAATCGAAGTATTTGGATTCATAATCAGAGCTCAGTGTAAACAGCTTAAAAGTTAGGTGATTGCTTAAATCAACCCCAAGAATTGCCTCTATTTTCCTACATTATTCATTGGTGGTAGGACTTCAAATATCACATTAAAATTATTGAATTATTGCACTAACATGATTGCATCAGGTCTTCAAGTTTTTGGCTGTAAAATTTCCCACTCAAACTTGACTGACCCACTTGAACAGCTCATTAGAAGATATCAATTTCTTTCTTTGTCATATATAATGACACTTTAAGTTTTAATATTTTAATTTTTCCTTGTAGGTATTAGAATCGATTATTTACTTACAATCTATACATTTAACCCAAGTTTGGAATTAAGTTGAATTCCTATTGCAATTGCCATCTTATTCTTTCATGGTTTAATTAACTAAGCAGATTTAAATATAATATATTTTAGTCTATCATTTCTAAAAATTAACTTTCATGGTGTGTTAAGAATTAAATACTGTCAAGCTGCTGCAAAATTGTTACCATTTTAATAGAACTACACAAAACAGGAAGAAATTACTGAGATTTAATGTGCTTCTTGAAAATTTTAGTTATGAGATCCATCAATGCTGACATCTTAATTTTGTTCTACTCTTCAAGTGATGCATTTATTTTTATGTAATTATGAGCTGTCAAAGGCCCCTTTCATAACAACAGATTTTATTTGCTTCACTGAACTTAATGAAATCCATGTGCATGAAAGAATCACAGATATATTTAAATTCAGTACCTGAAATTCTTGTTTCTAATGGTGTCCGATATTTTAAAACATGAAGGCTATTGAAGAAAACAAATAAGAACCTAAGAGCCACAGGTTAAAAGATACTGAAGAAGATATTTACCAGATTTTGATGGCTTGAGTCAGTTTTGTTCCTATATCATTTCAATCTCTTAGATAACTAATTTAATCTTAACAGTGACAGACAGGATCCTGTAATTTTCTTTGGAAAAATGGTTGTCTCCTCTTTTTTTTTTAATATTTTGTTTATTTATTCATGAGAGACACACACACAGAGAGAGAGAGAGAGAGAGAGAGAGAGGCATAGGCAGAGGGAGAAGCAGGCTCCATGTGGGGAGCCCGATGTGGGATTCAATCCGGGGCCTCCAGGATCACACCCTGAACCAAAGGCAGACACTCAACCACTGAGCCACCCAGGCATCCCTGGTTGTCTCCTCTTACCTGTGGTTTTGCTTTCCATGGTTTCAATTACCGCCAGTCAACCTTTGTCTGGAATTAGATGATCCTCCTTCTGACCTATTGTCAGAAGGTCAGTAGTAGCATCATAATGCCTACATTACTCACCTCACTTCATCTGATCACTTAAGGCATTTTATCATCTCACATCATCACAAGAAGAGTATAGTACAATAAGATTTTTAGAAAGAGAGAGAAACCACAGTCATATAACTTTTATTACAGTAGGTTGTAATTGTTCTTTTTATTATTATTGCTAATCTCTTAAAATAACTAAGTTATAAATTAAACTTTATCAGAGGAATGTACTGGAAAAAGCATAGTACATATACGGTTGGCTAATGTCTATAGTTTCAGACATCCATTGGGTGTCTTGGAACATATCCTCATGAATAAGGGGGGAGTACTCTGTGTGCTGTTATCAGAAAGGGTTTTCTTAAACAGTTTTGTTTTGAACTCCCACATCACCCTGAAAAAAGCATTTAGTCTATTCAGTGGTTTCCACAAAGCAACCACTCACATTAAACATTCTGTGAACTTTAGAATCACCTCAAGATTTGGAGGAGGAAATAACTACAAGAAGCATAGTCCTGGGATGCCTGGGTGGCTCAGTGGTTGAGCGTCTGCCTTTGGCTCAGGGCATGATCGTGGAGTCTTGGGTTCGAGTCCCACATCAGGCTTCCTGCATGGAGCCTGCTTCTCCCCCTCTGCCTGTGTTTCTGCCTTTTTGTGTCTCTCATGAATAAATAAATATTTTTTTTTTTAAAAAAAGAAGCATAGTCCTGCCACCTCCCTGGCACCATATATCCTTCTTCTTTTTCCCTATTTCTGCCTTCCTTTCCCCTCTCCTCTTCTTCCCTTGTGTCCTCTCCCCTCTCCTTCTCCTCCTTAATCTTCCTTTCTCCTTCCTTCCATCAGCCGCCCTACATCAATGACCCCTGCTCAGTTGGTGGGATTTATTTTGGCCACTCATGCTTAGGTTATCATTTTTGATTGTTGGTTTTGGTCATCTCCCACTTCTAAATATATTATGCTATAGTTATTACATGTATAATAATTCACTTGTGTTCATTTCATAGCTAATGAGGACTCTGAATTCTAATCCTGTGATTTCTTTCTAGTAACCTCCTTTAAGTTTGAGTGCAGTGCAGAAAAAAAAAAAGAGTATGGACTTCAGGCAGCAAAGTTTTGGATTTCAGTCCACCTCTGCCACTGAAGTGTTAGGTCCTGCACCTCTCTGGGCTTTGCTTCCCAGTATGGCAATTGGACTAGGTAAACATTCTTAGCCCAGGATCTAAGAATTGGCCTCAGTATTCTTTGAAATTCCTAGAAAATTTTGTGTAGGTGTGCACTGGTTTGGACAGTATCTGTAAGCTTTATAAGATTCTCAAAAAAAAAAAAAGCTTCTCAAAAAGTTTCCTTGATTATAATAACTTCATATCCACAGTGTAAGATTATCTTTTATATACATTTCTAATGATCACTGTTGAAAAATGCATTAAAATCTTTGGAGCCTCTGGACTATGCTAGAAATTTAAGAAGTCATGGCTTAGTGCACTGGAACAAACAAATAAGAGACCCTAAACTATTTTATGAATGTATAAAAACATTATTAAATGTGCTAACCCAGGAACTGGCACTAAACTGGGTAGAAAATAAACAGTTGTCACTCTCCTTACTGCAGTTTTGGTAGATAAAAATATCTATTACAGATTTACATATCTGGAAATTCATGACATAAATTAACTTGAATTAGAAGTCACAAGGTTTCTTAGCTATGGGGTTTCAAGCTGTGACTTTCTGCAACATGTAAATTCAGTGAACCTAAAACTTCTTCACCATGAATAGTCATGAACAGATTTCAAGAATAGTGTCATAATTTCATATTGAAATTACAGTCTAAAAGGTTCATTAACTTTAGCAATAAAATAAATCGGAATTGGCTCAAATTCCTGATCTATACTTAAAAATTTTACCCTTGTGCTCTTTGTTGTTTCTTTTTTAAATCATTTAAGATGCTTTGCAATAATCTGTAACATAATAATTAGGAATTTTTTAGATGGAATAAAATAGATGTTTTAGAATCTTAGCTCTCACTTCACTGGCTTCAACTTCAGTGATTTAAAAAAAATCCTTCATAAACTTTATAACCACTTTAACCTTGGTTTTATATCTTCAATTAAATACAATTAAGCAAGCAGTCAAGTTGTGCCTACTTTATGTCAAGAAATGTGCCAGCCAGGAGAAGAAAAACAAGGAGAAAGACATTCTGTATGAGGAACTTCTTCAAGCTGAATTAACAGCTCACTTTGGAGCATAAGGAAATGAGAAGTGGTTTCAGGTTTTCTACAAGGAGTTTTTTAAAAAATATTGTTGGGATTTTATGCACTGAGCAAAAGTAAAGTAAGAAGCACATGGACTACGATTAGATTTCATAAGGAGTATGTCACATTTTGAGTAGATTGTGAATTCAAGATAACTTTCTCTTCTTCACTGGGACATGGTCATGAAACAGTTTGATATTACTCAGCTTGGTCTTGAGTAAGCGGAAGGAGTTGCACAGATATTTTGAGACCTAACATGAACCCTGTAACTTTCTCCTTAGTAAAAATAATTAGAGATGGGGTACTAACAGCAAAACTGGGAATTTCTGTGAGTCAAAAACACCCTGAAGTGTATGACAAGAAAAGCCACATGTGGGGAAATAATATTCATGATGCCTAACCTGCAAAGAATGATTATTTAGAAGATAGAGATAACTCCTCTAAAATTAGCTAAAACCTTGCAAAAGGCAAACAATACAACCAATAAAGGTACAATGTAGATGGTGAAATATGGTTACCAACTCCTTCCTTCCTTCTGTGTATGTGTGTGGTGCTTTACTCATTTAGAAATGGACGCTGTTTTTCCTGCCCTTGAATCTAGGCTGGTTTTATGAATTTCCTTGACCAATAAAAGGCAGCAGAAATAGTAGTGGTTAAACAATTGGTAGAAAAGGAAATCTGAAAGTCCGATATAAGGAAAACATGACCTCACTAATGATCACAGAAGTGAGAATGGAAGGATGGCATGATTCCACACACATCAGAGAGGCACATTCATAAAGCCTGACAATATCAGGTGACGGTGAGGGTGTCTTATAACAGTGGGGTCGATAAAGGTTGATACAAAAACATTTGAGAACATGTTTGGAATGTCTAGATACATTGCATATGAACATTTCCCGAGCAGCAAACTCTGTTCTATGTGTGCACTCTAGACTAATTTTCACATAAGCCTCTGGAAACGTGAGAATATTCAGCATGGCTCTATTCGTTAAAGAAAAAGATTAGAAATCAACTAAATGTCATAAGGAAAAAGAAAAAAAAATTGATGTGTTTGTATAAATGAGAAAAGCAAGTGGCAAAATACAACATACATTTATTGAATGCTCTCACAGGTTGTGGGCACAATTCTAAGTCTTTTCCATGTATTCTTTCATTTTAATTTTCTTAACCCCACTCTGAGTACTTGCATTCTCATCAGCATCATCCTTCCCGTTTTATAGAGAAGTGTTTTCCCAAGACATATGCTGGTGAATGGAAGGGTGGATATTTGAACTCAGCGGTCCATGTTCTTAATGACTCCTTTATGCTGCATTTTGAAAATTGTTGAAGACCTCTGAGGAATCCTTCTGAGGAATGCCATTTGCAAACCTCTGCCCCAGAGGTAGTTGGATGAGGGTATGTACCTGTTACTCCCTTCATGAGTTGCTGGTTAAACCAAGCCTCTAGATCCAGGGTGTTTTCAAGTGTGTACTAGTGTGAGACCAGAGCGGTGTCCAGACAGGAGGATGGTAGCTTGCTTGAGAAGATAAAATATAGGATCATTAAATAAAATCTTTGAGGGTTGTAATAAATTTTGCATACTCGGGAGAAAAAAATGTAGATTTTATTATATTAAAGGAATATGTGGGCTTTTGTGTTTGAAGGGAGACAATCAAATCATTAGACTTCATACTAGTATATTAGAAATATGCAGGCATGTTGTAAGGATTCAAGGAAATTGTGTATTTATTAAGTGCCTGACGCATGGGGGGGGCGGGTAGCTAAATAAATGTTCTCTTCTTTAATCTGGAATTTCTGTTTGCACTACTAGTGTTTTGTTAACACCTCAATAAACCATGGACTTTCATAGAAAAGCCCTTGAGGTCTGAATTTATGAATTCCTATGTGCTGATTTCAGCATGTTCTAAGTATACAAGCAAAGGAACAAGAAATAATAATGGATTTTGAGTAGCTGTGCAAAGTCAGCAGACCGAAAGATGTCCAAGAACCAGTGAAAGTTTATTAATAAGTAGGGGAAAGTGGAGGTCACCTACTGGCCAAAACCAAGTATGTTCTAGAAATAGTTTATAATTCCCATCAGCAGTAAACAGTCATGAATTTCTGTCACCTTGATAGGTGGAATCACAGGGGAATACCTGTTCCTGTTAAAGATGATGGAGAAGAGCAGCAAATAAAACAAAGAATGAAGCTTAGTGACAGACATGTCACCACCATGAAGCTTAGTGACAGACAATAAACACATAAATATGTAAGATATATCCTTTCAATATTGGGAGAGATGGTGATAAATGCCTTGATGGACAATAAAGCAGGAAAGGGGGTTATGATGTGCAGATGAGCCCCAAGGATCAAGACTGTAAATTAGGTAGTGATGTCTCCTAGAGAAGTGGCCTTTTAGTAAAGATCTGAAGGAAAAAACTGTTCTGTAAAAGAGAGTAGCAAGTATAAGAGGGTGCCCGTTAGTTCTAGAAACAGCAAAGAGGCCAATTTACTTGAGCACACTAGCTAGAGAGAGCATGGAAATGGAGATGGCCAGATCAGGTACCATTTGCTGGCCACCAAAAAGACATTGGCTTGTTCTCTAGGTGTGATGGGAAACCATTGGATGATACTGGAATGGACTGAATTGTGTCCCCTCCCCCACCCACTTCACATGTTGAAGTCCTAAGCCCCAAGGTGACTATATTTGGAGATTTGGCCTTTAAGGAGGGAATGGGTTAAATGAGGTCCTAAGGGTGGAGCCCTCCTAATTCAGTCTAATTGGTGTCCTCATAAAACGAAGAGATTAGAACATCTGACAGATGTTAGGTGTGTGAGGAAAAGAAGAAAGGCCATGTGAGGACACAGGTAGAAGGTGGCCACCTGCAAGCCAAGGAGAGAGGCCTCTGGAGAAACTTAACCGGCTGGCCCCTGGATCCTAGACTTCAGCCTCTAGGACCATGAGAAATACATTTCTGTTCTTTTACACCACCCATTGAATAGATTGTGATGACAGGGGCAATGTGGAGAAGTTTACTGCAATAGTCCAGGTGAGAGATGACAGGGGTTTGGGTCAGATTAACCTATTAATGGGAGAGGCTGCATCCTAAGCTTCCTAATTGGCTGGTTGTGGGATAATTTTACTTACTGGAACAGAAATCTGTGGATCTGAAAGATAGACACCATTTTCTTTGAAGGGCTTTGTTGGGAAAGTAAATTTTGAGGGTCAGTAATTTAGATCTTGGAGCAATCTGTGTTCATAGATAGGACTTGGGTCCCCTGATATAGTACATATACATGCTATAATATATATTCCTCAGATATATAGAAAGAG
This sequence comes from Nyctereutes procyonoides, assembly GCF_905146905.1. Lineage (NCBI taxonomy): Eukaryota > Metazoa > Chordata > Mammalia > Carnivora > Canidae > Nyctereutes > Nyctereutes procyonoides. The sequence continues at coordinate 4,619,809 of NW_026575033.1, read as the reverse complement.
CATCAAATCTTTTACATGTATATCCTTCTAATATGTATTGTATATATAACTGTCCTATATATTTTTGGATAAGTGTCTCTAGAACTCCATTTTTGCCTAGAATAGCTCTTTTAGTCTGATTAGAGAGAGCTGGAAGGGCTATAAAGAGTTTCCTAGGAAATTTCCATCTACCACACTATTAACTTTGAAGGCTCTTCCATTTCTGTGTTTTTACACAAAATCCCTCCCTTTCAAGCTCTTCCCAGCTCCAGCCTCCTCCATGGAATCATTTCGGGTTCCTCTAGCCATTCCTGAGGGTCTTATATGTGAGCTATTTACTAATTATTTGCAACTTGCGATTTTTTTATTTTTTTAAAGATTTTATTTATTTATTCATGACAGACTCAGAGAGAGAGAGAGAGAGAGAGAGAGAGAGGCAGAGACTTAGGCAGAGGGAGAGGCAGGATCGCTACAGGGAGACTGTTGCGGAACTCAATCCCAGGACCCTGGGATCACGATCTGGGCCAAAGGCAGACTCTCAACCACTGAGCCACTCAGGCATCCTGTGATTTTGTTATTATATAATTTACTGTATATTTCACAAAATAGTTCATAATCTTTAGTATATGTTTCTTTTGATGTGTTTACCTGGCTAGGTTGTGAATTCACTGAGAGCAGTAACTTGCCTTGATGTTTTATTCTTAAAAATACTGAGATAAGAAGTGGTCAAAGCTTTGGTTAGATATTTTGCTTATGCTAAACAGAAAAACACTTTTAAAATAAATTGGATGGATAATTCTTTGCTTTGAGGAATAATTTGTTTCAACACTTTTCAAAAGTAATCTCTTAAAGAGAAATCATTTTCACATTAATATTAAATTAGAGATGTGTTTCACTGGAATATTTTTATTGCTTTAGAAAATAAAATCACACATATAAGGGGAAAAACTCTTCTGGACAAATGTCAACACAGCATTCCTAATAATTACAATATCCTTTTATTCTGAAAATACAATGCAGATTCAAACAAAACATGATGCAGCAAAATGGAATGCCCTCTGGCAACATGATATTCGGGTCAGCATGCCCAGTGATGTTTATAGGAGTTGTAATTTAATGATTTAAATGATTTAATTACATTTTGTAATGATTTATGATTTTTGTATGAGTCCAAACTCCTAAACAACTTAAGGTCATTTCTAAAACAAATTTTTAGACCTTTTTTGTAGCTTCCTGGATAGATGAAAATTTTGCTGTGAATCTCTTACAGGGAAACAACGAAAAATAACATTAAGGCCTCAAATAAACAATCCCTTACTGAACAGTTAATTCATTTATTGAATGTTGATAATTATTTATTGGATGTTAATGTATGCCAGGTCGAGTGAAGAACAGGATGGAGAAGGTTAAGTCTCACCATCAACTAATGCATTTAATAAATTTCAATCAAACAAATCTCTGCTTGCTAGTGTAGTGGAGAGTTCACAATGGATTGATTATATTTATGGGAGATGCATTATGGATTATTAGCAATTCAATTGCAGGTGAGGTCTAAAATTAGACATTACTCATAGCCTGATCTTTCTTTCTCTGTTTGGGGTCTTCTCTGAAATATTAAGATGCTTTCCCTGTATGTCACACATCATGCATATGTGTATGGTCTGCTCGTCCATCTGACTTGAAGCGGTGTGCTTGCTGGGATCAGCACTTGATCACCAGTGCCCCATCAGATCAGAAACTGGAAACTGGCACATCAAAGTACGTATGCAATGTTAGCTAATGAATGGATGTAGGCATGAGTTAAAGGTATGATCCTGTGTGGGCTGTAATTTAAAGTTTGCTCTTTAGAATGTACTATATACATTTATTTGTTTCTTTTCATTTTATAATACTACTGCTTTCCTGGAACAAAGTATGTCTTGAATTGTGCTTGTCATTTTCCAGATTTATCCATGGTTCAGTACATACTTTATTTAATTTGAATATTAACGTGTGTTTTTCTGTAGGTGTTCCTGTGTTTGCCTGCATGTATTTTGCTATTTGGAAAGTTGTTGTTTTTTTTTTTAAACATAGTTCCCATGAATATGAGGAGATCCTCAATTATACTTGAATTTGCATTATTTGCTTAATGAGATAAGACCAGATGTGTTAAATAGTTTAAACAGTATGTATTCCAAGACCAGATGTGCCTCTGTTAAATCACCAGTTCAAGGTAATAAATATGCTGCTGTTGTACGCTCACTTTCATTAAAATCTATCTCTAGGCAATTTATCTTTATTAATTTGTGGGTTTTTTTTTTTTTTTCCCTTGAAAATGGCCAGAATGTTTTGGCCCAGAAATACAGACTCCCTGCCGACTGCGGAATTATACCTCTGGTAACTCTTTTGAAAGCAGTCTTCATTCATCTTGCAATGGAATAGCATGCCTTTTTTCTTTGTATTTTTATCATTGTTTAATATATGCTGTACTTATGATTGCAATACTAATTTGCATACATTGTAAAAATTGTGAAAACCATGCTATAAAGAAAAATTAACACTAGCTATAACCCTAACATTACTAACATTTTAATGTATTTGTGCACCATCTTTTTTTTTCTATGCCTTTAAAATTATCTCTATTAAAATTTTCCACTCAGCATTTTATCTAGCCAAATGACCAATGTCATTGTGGAGACAGTTAAAAAGCATTTATTGAAGTTAAATCCAGGTACAATAAAATTCTTTTATTCCTCATATGTATTGAGACATTTCTCTTTCCCTTTGTACTCAGTGCTTGTCTATGTTATGCCCCTTTAAATTTTTCAAGGTTAAAATTATTTGACTCACACAGTGAACAATAACTTTGAAGTCCTCATCGTCTGTTCTGTGCCTTAGAAAAGATGCAAAGTAATTGTCTTGATACAATTTTGGTTTTATATTTGGGCAAGTAACTGTGTTTTAATAGAATCTTTGCCTTTCACAAAAGGTGGCCAGCCCAACCACAGTTCTATTGTCTCTTCAGATATACATGTCTTCATTCTATTGTCAGCACTAAATGGTATTGTATAATTGAAATTTGCTAAGAGAGTAGAACTCAAATGTTCCCTCTCACACACCCATAAAAGTAAGGAGATGGATGTGTTAATTAAAAAATGGGGGGCAGCCCTGGTGGCTCAGTGGTTTAGCGCCGCCTTCAGCCCAGGGCCTGATCCTGGAGACCCAGAATCGAGTCCCACGTCAGGCTCCCTGCATGGAGCCTGCTTCTCCCTCTGCCTGTGTCTCTACCTCTCTCTCTTTCTCTCTCTGTCTCTCATGAATAAATAAATAAAATCTTTTTAAAAATTTAAAAAATGGGGAGGGGATCTTTATGTATCTAAACCACCACTATATATACTTTAAATATCTTACAATTTTATATGTCAATTATCCCTCAATTAAAGCTGAAAGTTTAAAAAAACTATGAAAGATAAACTTTCCAAATATTTATTGGAAGAATGTTTTCTAGCTGCATTTCCAATGTTCAACAAATCTTGATTACAGAAATGACATGGCCCATTTTGTGTGCCAGATATGAATCATTTAGCTGGGAAAATTTCCCTTTCTGTGTTGGCTGCTGCTAAAAGCTTAGCACAGAGTAACTCCAGGATCTCCACTGTCTACTTGTGTATGAGGGAAGACGCAAAACAAATGTCTTAAAAGTTTCCCTCACCTTTGGACCTCATTCTGTTGCATTTCATATTTCTGGTCTTATTTTTATTTACTCTGGTTCATCATCTTGTGGTATTTTAAGTCTTTTATTATAAACTCCTTATAAACTTTTCTGAAATGAGATTTTAAGAGAATAAATAAAATTATTTAAATCTGGTTTCATGATCAAATTTTCTTCCTTTAAAAATGAATCTTTGTGTCATCTGAAATCTAATAACTCCATGGAATTTTGTTTGGAAGTGCTGATTTTCTTTATTTTTATATTCCACATTTTTTAGTATAGGATGTACTTACAGAACACTAGAAATTAAAGAAGCCTACATGTATAATGGATTTCAGTTTTGTAATTCCAATGAATATAACTTGAAATTTATAGTCTTGGCAGATGTTTCACACACTACCACCACCACCAGCACCACCACCGCCACCCACAAATAATATAATCTGAGAGTTGGAAGGGACTCGTCAAGTAACAGAAGGGAAATTTGAATTGCAGAGCATAAGTGACTTGACTAAGGTACATTGGTTTTCAGCAGAGTGAAAATAAAACTTAGGTCATTTGACTTAACTCACTCCCCTTTATCTATTTCCCTTACCACAATCATCAATCCACACCGGACATACTTTGTTAGCACTTAAACATAAATATTAAGGAATCTGCACTCCCTGTAAGCTTTCAATCTGGTAATAAAGAAAATGAAAATCAGGTTAGCTGAAAAAACAAAACCTGGAATACTCATTGTATGAGAATGATACTGAGTGCTGCAGGGTCTCAAGAGGATGGATCACATCCATTTGAGGAGTGGGAAAAGACATAGCCAGGTGGGAACCCTACTGCCATGTTCAAGAATGGGCTGTTTCCCAATTGTCAGAGATTGAAGGCAGGAAATAGGCCCAGCAGGTAAATCCAGATGGTGAAGTGACAGAGTGAGAGGGGCACACAACAGGGTCTGAGAAGGTGTCCAATCCACCTGGAGACAGGAGGCATGAAATAGCAAACATGCACTGCTGTTAGATATCCACCTTCAGGAAGATGAGCGAGTGTATTGTGGAAATCACTCAAGGATCGATCATCAGGCAAAAACTGCAAAATGCTGCAGTATTTTAAGTCTGTGTTTCCCAAACTTGAATGTGCATATGATTTACCAAAAGGTACTGCTTCTGGAAGATTGAGCTCTGGGGGAAGGGCCTAAGATTCAGCATTTCTCACATGTTCCCAGGTAATATACCATGCTTCCGGCCCCTAACAAGACTCAAGACTCCACCTTGTAATTAGCAGTCATGATGCCTGTGAAGGCTATACCACAGAGTCCTTCTTGATCTTTTGAGTATTTTTAAACTATATTTCCCAGTGGCCCACAGGGTTGGGAGTAATTCTTAGGCAAATAAATTACATTTTATTGTGGGTCTAAGTTTAAGATTTTACTCGAAAAAATTGGGTGGATGGCAAATCGTTTTCAGAGTAATATGGCCAAGTGTGTATGCCAAGAAGAGCTCTAGGAGCTAGCAGTAGGGTTTGAGACTGAAGGCTAGGAGAACCAGGTAAGTTTCCATCCTTGTAACACATTATTAGGATCATGGCAGTTTTGGCTACGATGGTGAAAATGAGAATTGAAAAAGAAGGTAGGATTCGAGAAATATGGATAGTACTAGGTAGCTTATCGGATATAAGTGGTCAAATGAAAATCAGGGGTCTGAGCTCTCTCCAGGAGTTAAGTTGAAAAGTTTGAATTTTGTCACATACTTGACAATAGTGGGCACTTCTTCCTGTGTCTGCCTGTTTCTTCTATGAATATTCTAGGAGCAGCCCATCCCCAGACCCACTACTTGGCCCTACCATTGCACCTTGTTACCATGGTACAGATCTCGTTCCTCCTCTTCACCTTCCTTTTTAACAGCAGTTAATATAATGGTTTTTCTCCCTTTCTTTCTTTAATTCATGAGATTTCCTCCTTAATTAGCCTAAGCCCTCCTCAGGCCGAGAACAGTGTTTAATTTATTTTTTGCAAACATAAGGCCCAGCACCAGGTGCTTGAAAAAAGTCGTTTGAATGAATAAACATAGAGAAGTACATTTTAATTCCTCATTTGCCTGAGTCCAGGTGCTCAGGAAACACATGCTGAAACATCAGTTAGCTTAACACCCATATGAACAGAGACCTGGGAATCTTCAGTGGACTGAAGTTTGGAGTCTAGCAGACCTGCCACTTATAAGTTATGTGACCTTGGATAAATTATTTAACCTCTCTAGGCTTCCTTGCCACTCAACAGCTCTATAACTTTCCTTTAAGTGGAGGTAAAAATTGCCATTCTTCCTTTAAAGATAGCCTTCATTTTGCTCTGTAACGTTTTACATTTTTCCAAACTGCAATACCAAGGATAAAAATGTGAGCAGATTTAGGTACTTAAGTGGACCTTGAAAACAACCACAGAACAACAGTAATTTCTGGAGGGCTATAATCATCCTAAACTGTTGACATTGGAAAGGAAAAATAAAGACCATTTATTTTTCAGCATGACACTAAGAGTCCATCAAAACACGTACAAATCTTCTTGAGGAAAAAGGAAGACACATTTAATGCTGCAACCAGCCGAGTCACCAAAGAATTTGAATGTAATAGAATCTGGAATGAACTCGGAGTTGTTGTCATGAAAATCCATAATAATAAAGATCTATTGAAACAACTCCCTATCAATATCCAGATACAGCTCTTTACCAAATGTAGGACAGAGAGTTGCCTTATTCCAAGGAGACTTCCTTCCACAATAAAATGTAAAAATGCATATGGAAGGTATAAAATGCTTGCCTCTGAAACATAACTTTTGGACTCAGAAGCTTTCATTTCTTATCACATAGAATAGAATCATTTTGAAGCCCATCGTATTTGAAATCCCATTTATATTCATAATAGTCAGTACTTCTAAACTTTTAATAGGTACTTTCATTTCTAAAGAGAAGGATTCACACATGAAGACCATCATACACTTTGCCAGTATAGCTTCCATAGAGTATTGAAAGAAAGAAATCAGGAGAGTTTTTCCGATTTCCAGTTAATTGCCTTGGAGTTTGTTCAGTGTTTCTCTTGCCTCTGCATGTGCAATTATGGGATAAAACATTAAAATATAAGAAAATCAGGATTAATATTAGCTTTGTATATAATAAATGCAAAAATAACATTGTTTAATGACCTTGGTCAGGGGCAATGAGCCAATGCCTTAATTAATCTCTGATACTAAATTAAGTTCTTAAAATTCACTGGAGTGCAACTGATAACATTATAGCTTCTCTAGGTGCCTCCCAGGGAGTGACACAGACAGGGCTAGTATCTGTCTTGTGAAACACTTCAGACCTCTATGTTCTATAGTTTTTTTTCAGTGGCTCAGCTCTCATAAGTTTTTCAAAGTATTTAATAAAATGCATCTTAAAATATCTTATATTTCAGGCTATACTATACTTTAAAATGTTGGTGGTTTTATATTGCCTACAAGAAAATTCTAGGGGCACCTGGGTGGCTCAACCGGTTAAATGACCAACTTCTGGTTTCGGCTCAGGTCAGGATCTCAGGTCATGAGATTGAACCCCAAATTGGGTTCTGTGCTCAGCAATGAGTCAAAATGGCTTTGCTTGTCCTCCCCTGACCCCTCACCAGCCCTGCTGCCCCTCTCCCTACTCCTACACATGCACTCACTCTCTCAAATCGATAAACAAAATTTAAAAAGAAAAAGAAAAATTCTAACCTGCAGGGCCTTTCACAGTCTAACATTGCTTATCTTCCTAATCTTACTCAAGGCCATTGTCTTGTGTTTTCTATGCTCGAATTAAAATGAAATTTAATTCATTTAAATTAAATGAATTTTTTTTAAAAATTAAATGTGTTTTTTCTGCTTGGAAAACCATTGCTCGCCTGCTCTGGGATTCAAGGCTCTATGAAGGCCTCATGTTCCCTTCTAGATGGGGTTAGAGTCTAGAAGTTAATACTCAAGTTGTTCATCTTCCTCTGTCCCAATGGAGCTTTGAAAACACCTCCACTATACCTCCTCCTGTGTTACCATTTAATTATTTATAATTACATTACATATTGGAAGCAGAAATCATGTCTCATTCATCTCTCGATTTCAAGTGTTTTGTACAGAATTGGCACATTGCAGGTGATTGATAAATATTTCTTTAGTTGATTGCAGTTTCAAAAGGATATTTCTCCAGGTTTGATCAATTTAAGTGCTGACAGTATTACGTCCACTATTACTATCACTCAACATTTGCAAAGCACTTCCTAGGTCTCAGGCACTATTATAAGGTTTTACAGAGCATAAGCAGGGGCAGGGGCAGAAGGAGAAGGAGAAGCAGACTCCCTGCTGAGCAGAGAGCCTGATGTGGGGGCTCAATCCAGGACTCCAGGATCATGACCTGAGCCCAAGGCAGATGCTTAACTGAGTCACACAGGCACTCCTCAAAACACCATATTAAATGAGGTACTCTTGATTTCTCTAATACAATTCTATTCATTTTAGAATTTTGGCTCTTTTGCGAATATCTTTTAAATGTCATCTCCACTATCTATTTTACTCCACTATTTTACTCCACTATCAGATAAGTTTAGATTTCACCAAATTATTCTCTGATGTACATGTAATTGTCAACCAAAGAAGTTTCCCCTACCCAAGACTGTTAGGCCTTTGTTCACTTTTGCTTTGATCACATTCATACGTCAGGTGGTCATTCTTTAACTTGTGTGAAAATGCTTTCAGCTATAGATTATTTAATTATCAAACTGAAGATAATGACTTGGTTAATTCCTTTATTCCTCTGCAAACATTTGTTGAAGATCTATTGTGTACCAGATGCTAGCATATAAAAATGAATAATTATGGTTCTCATCCTCTTGAACTTTGCCTTTGAGGACAGGGAATAGCTTCTAGGTTTTAAATAGATTGAAGATAAGGGAACAAATCTTTGCTTGAAACTTTGCCTTAGGATGAGAGTTCTGTTTTCTATTTCCAGAATGGTCAGATGCAAATATAAAGTTGAGGGAGAGAATCTATACCATTTCATAGATTCCTCAATACTCACTTTTTGTCTTTATTTGCTTATCTGAAATCATTTCATAGGCTTATAGCCATACTCATTACCATGGTAGGGTAGGTATAGTCAAAGGAGATCCGTTTTAAGATGTAAGTAGTCTCACTCAAAGTTATGTTTAGTTATTACTTTTTGGTATAATTAATACCTCTCTTTTCCTTATATTTTCAGTAGAGTAGGGGCTTGGATACTGTTAATCCAAAAACTCACTGCGTATCAACCTGAATTAGCCACACTCATTTTCAGGAGCACAATAGAAATGTTAGCATAAAAAGAAAGTGCACTGGAAATGGGTTATTGGCATAAATTTACTCTTATCACAAGTTTGCTCTTAGAATTTGTTTCTAATTCACCCTAAAAATGAAATATGATCAGCTTAATCCAGCTTGGGAAAACTGGCTCAAGATAACGATGCTATAACCAATTGAGGATTTCTTTCAACGTAGAATGATAATTTAATAAAATGTGATATTATGTAATTGATGACAGTGGTTTAATTATTGCCCTTATCTCCTGTCTGATTTATCAAAGTCATTTGGAATGCAAAGTCACTTCCTGTCTAACCCTATCACAACTTTTGGCCTGAATGTAGTTTACTGTGGCCCCATCCATCCCTCCTTCCCCTTTACTCTGCCATCTTTTGGTGGGACACACACCTCAGAATTCCTTTCCCCAGAGTCTTTATTCCTTTAATGTCCTGCAACTTATAAACTTATAAATTATTGCCCATTAAGATGTTTAGAGATAGAGGGTGACTTTCAGAAGCATATTCTCAAATATATCAGAGTCGTCAGGAGGCTGGCTGTCCAGTGGTATGGAAAACTGCTCCAGGATGCTCTGTTCCAGCCTGCATTTCCTCCAATCTTCCTAGTGAGTATCCCACATTGAAACACAACTTCTTAACGCTCTCAACTCTAATTCAAGAACTCCTGAGCATTTTTTGCCAAAATGGTGGAACATTCATCTCTAGAAGAAGACTCTTTTTCAAAAGCCCTGAGGAGCCACATATGAGAAAATTCAAGCCATGCACATTGCTTTGGGTTATTGATCTTCTGTGTTTTGCCTTCCAAGAATTCTGTTTGTGGCCAGGAAGGGTATGGCTATAGGATCTTCAAGGGAAAAACCAAGCTAAGAATGATCCAGGCTTGTGAGATTGACACAGTACAACATCACTGGTGAAAGGAGTGATGAGTCGAGAGTGGTGGTGGTTGCTTGAATGTGTCCCCAGGCCAGTCCAATGCATGTTTGGGATTAGGGGACAGTGAGGTCTGTTAAAAAATGGAGAGAACCGATGTGCTGAACTCAAGAACTCTGAGGCACAGGATGCCAGCTCTGGGATGTGGGAGGAGGATGGGACAGGGCGGTATCCGCAGTGGGGCAGTTGCACACCTGCAATCACACAGCTTCAGCCAGGGGTGGAGGTGGGGCTGAGGGAGCAGACGGCACAGTGGCAGCAGCAGGATTCTAATGACAAGTTACAGTGCGGGTCACAAAGAGATGTACGTGGCCACTCCTGTACATACTTAAGTTGTGTATGTGTCTGGTGGCCACAGAACCAGGCAGAGCCAAGGTGGCCTCTAGCAAGGAATGTTAGGAACCAAGGCAGGTGGGTCTTGTGGCAGACAGGCTGGCCACAGGGGTGACTGTGCACTCAAATCATGATGGTGGCTTCTGACCATATTCAGAGTAAAGCCCAATAACTCCATCCAATAGGGCCTTCTGAGGCCCTGCGTGAGCCTGTGCCATATGACCTCCCAAACCTCATGTCTGCCTTGTCTCCCTCACTTACCGTGCTGTCACCACAGTGGCCGACTTCTAGTTCCTTGATCACACCAGGCCTGCTCCCTCCCAGGGCCTTTGCATCTGCACTACTGCTGCCTGAAAAACTCCCCAATATCCATGCAAGTTATCCCTCACTTCACTGAGGTCTTTCCTCAAATGTAGTTTCTCAGTGAGGTTTTCCCAGGCTTCAAACATCAACATGCTATCTAACATCAACACTGCTCCCACCTAACCGTTCCCTGTGTTTCTTCTTTATCACGTATTGCTATATACGCTCTTATATATTTGCTTGTCTTTATTCTGTGTTTCACCAGCAGCTTTCCTGTAAGTTCCATGAGGACAAGGCTTTTTGCTTGTATCTCCATCTTTTTGCTTTGCTTTCTTGTATTAGTTTTGTGTGTTGGGAAAGGTATAATGCAGGTGTATTCCTGTATTCTGGCAGTATACAACCTGCATCAACCTAAATTAGCAGCTCCAGGAAAAAGAAAGATAGTTTCCCCCAGTTCCTCTGGAAGAAAGTAGGAAGATTATTTTCTAGTGACAATATCATGATCCATGTAATGATCTCAGGGTAAACTTAAGGGAAAGTAGCCATGTTTCAGACAACGTATGTTCTCATATTGACATACTGAGTAAGAATAGAGTAGCTGGACACACAACATTCTTTCAAGAATTTGTAACCACAAGAGACTTTCAGCTTTTGGGCTAAATAGTCTGGAGACCTTAACGTACACATGTAAGTAGGAATGGCTGGAGGGTGGCACGCACCAAAAAGCAAAAGCCAAGCTAGGCACAGCCAAACTACAAGACTCTCCAGAAGAGTTCATTGCTTGGAGATCCTGACTCCAAATGACAAATATTTTGCCTTCTTTTTAATAAGCAAAATAGGGTATTTCAAGGATTCTGGTGGGAAGTATAATTTTTGTCCTGAGTGAGATTTTTTTGAGTTTTTAAATTTGAATATAGTTGGTACAGGTTACATTGGTTCCAGGTGTACAATATAGTGATTCAACTTCTGCATATATTATACTATGCTCACCACAAGTGTAGCTACCATCTGTTCCTATACAATGCTATCATAGTATCATTGACTATATTCCCTATGTTGTACTTTTTATTCCCAGGACCATTCAAGCCAATATGGGGTTAGTACCCAAAATACATAAAGAACTTATACAACTCAACACCAAAACATGAACAATCTGATTAAAAAACGGGCAGAGTACCTAAGAAGACATTTTTCTTTTTTTTTAAGAAGGCATTTTTCTAAAGAAGATGTACAAATGGCCAACAGACATATGAAAAGATGATCAACATCACACATCATCAAAACCACAATGAGATATCATTTTACACCAATCAGAATGGCTAAAAATTAAAAGACAAGAAATAACAAGTGTTGATGAGATTGTAAAGAAAAAGGAACTCCCGTGTACTATTGGTAGGAATGTACATTGGTGCAGCCACTGTGGAAAACAGTGTGGAGATTCTTTGAAGAAATTAAATATAGAAATGCCATATGACCCAACAATTTAACTACTGGGTAGTTACCCAAGTGATATTTGATTGCAGAATGTATATATAACCCCCCAATTCATTTCTAGGTGTAAAAAACATAGTGGCTTTTAGGGGAAGAGGATTAACAAAATTTAACATGATCATAATTTTCAGACTGAATGCATTCAACATGTTGAGTGTCTTTGACAGAGACTTAAAAGAGAGGATCTCTTGGGTACATAGTTCTTGGGTTTGTAAGTTTTGGATTGAGGATTTTATAAAAGCTGAAAAGAAAACACCACAGAATCTATGATTAGACAGAGTTATAGAATATATTCCATGTGGAAGGATTTCATTTTTATATTCATAGCCACTACACATGATATAGAGGTCTTTCTTGGGAACATAGAATCCTCTAGGACCCTGCTGTTGATTAGCTTCTAGGACGGTCCAGAGGCCAAGTAAATTGAGGTAAGGAGACACCCACTGCACCTGGGCTACATGGAGACTATAGCTAAGCAAGTCTGAGGAGCAACAAGTCAATAAGTCAGATTGGAGTGGGTTAAAAAGTCAATGAAAGAGGGGAAATTGAGGTGTTCAATATAGACAATTCACTTGAGAATTTGGTATAGGAAAGAAAAGAAGTATGGGATGATGTAATCAGTGGGGAATAATTGGTCAAGGAAATTTTCTTCAAAGTTGGGAGGTAAGGCAGCAGTTCTGTATGCTGATGGGAACAATCCAGTAAAAAAAGGATGCAGAAAAGAAATAACTTCAATATATTTGAAAGGGAGGGAGGGTAGTAGGATCCAGTGATTAAGTGGAAAGACTAGGTTTCAAAAAGGATCAGTGAAACTTTTCTCGTGGTATCATGAGGAGTCCTGAACATTTGTGCACAGGTGAAGGGCAGGGCAGGAACACAGTTTGTGATTTGTTGGCTTCATTTCCTCAGTGAGATAATCAGGTACGGGAGGGGATATAGCCTTCCTAGGAGTGTCTCTCAGGAAGCCGGTAACTTTACTGCATCTCAATTTCCTAATCTGTAGAATGGAGATGCAATTAATGGTTGCTGTAAGGATTGGAAATCTGTGTAAAAAAAAGTTGGCTCAGTTCTTGGCACATAATCATACAGTAAATGCTGTTGGTTTTTTTCCTCTTATGAATAGACAGCTTCATCTTTATCATCATTGGGCAGGAAGCTCTGTAATTTCACATCGTGGTATAAACCGGGGCTGAGAAAGGGCATGAGTCTTACTGTTTATAGTAGAGTGAAATGAGTAAGCAGGAAGGCTCAGTAGAAATTGGATCTGTTCAAACATACATGGTGTAAGGGTTGATAAAGCTGATGGTTGTTAGGACATTGTAATTTCAAAGACTCTTGGAATTGTGTGTGAAAAAAAACTGCATACAGACTGCAAAAAAACAACTGAAAAGAGACTGTATTTATTATTAGTTAAAACATTTGCTTACGGGTATAAAAAATTTACATCTATTTTAGGCTATAAATGTGTGTTAGATTTGGTTGAGTTTGCATATTTGAAAACTTTTTATACTCTGAGAAGTTACTCAGCAAAACAAGAGTGTGTCATGAACAAGATTTCATTCAAGTCAAGCAAAATCTGTATATTGCCCTTCACTTAGAAGGACTTCATTGTGAGTATTTTGAAATGAACATGTCAGAGTTGCCGTTATGATTTCTTTGCATGATTAAGACTCCTCAGTCTGATGATCCTGAAAAGTAAGAGTTTTGGAATTACTCTCATCAAAGCAGCTGTTCTGGCTTAGGTTACAGGCTTAGTCTGAGAGTTGAAAGTGAAAATGATCTTATAGCCTCAATCAGTACATGCTTCACCATTAAATTCAGCTGCTTTTGATGTTTGAAAAAAATACACTCTGTCATTTAAAAATGTTATTTTCAGGGGTGCCTGAGTGGCTCCATCAGTTAAGTGTCCAACACTTGGTTTTGGCTCTGGTCGTGGTCTTGGGGTTGTAAGATCCAGGGCAAAGTTGGGCTCTGTGCTCAGCGGGGAGCCTGCTTGAAGCTTCCCTCCCTCTGCCTCTCCCTCTACTTGCTCACTCTCTCTGTTTCTAAAACAAACAAATAAATCTTTAAAAAACTGTTATTCTCATCTGTCAAAAGTTTTAAATGCCACGAGGCAAAAATATTGATATCAAATATTTTTATATTGATACATAGATATCAAATATCAAAAATATTGAGAGGTGCTCAGTTGGCTCAGTCTGTTAGGTGCCAACTCTTGGATTCAAATCATGTCATGAGCTCAGGGTTGTGAGATCGAGCCCCGCATCTGGCTCCATACTCAGGATGGAGTCTTCTTAAGATTCTCTGCCTCTCCCTCTGCCTTTCCACCTACTTCAAAATAAATAAAATCTTTTTAAAAATATTGATACACTTCTAGGTTTACTCTTTTAAGGAATGCTGCTTTTAAATTTCTTCCTACCCCCCCCTTCCTTTTTCCTTCCTTGTAGATTTTGGTATTCTTTTATCTTCAGTATGCACTTTAAACTCATCACCATGGGATCCCTAGGTGGCGCAGTGGTTTGGCGCCTGCCTTTGGCCCGGGGCGCGGTCCTGGAGACCCGGGATCAAATCCCACATTGGGCTCCCGGTGCATGGAACCTGCCTCTCCCTCTGCCTGTGTCTCTGCCTCTCTCTCTCTCTCTGTGACTATCAAAAAATAAAAAAAATAAAAAAAAATTAAAAAAAAATAAACTCATCACCAGACTGGAGTACACTGGAACTGAAAGGATGTTTCTTTTTTCATCTGAGTTTACCAAAGTAAAAAGACAGCAAAAATGACTTCTAGATGGCTGTATAGCATATGTGGAAGATATGAAGCAACTTAGTAATTTTACTCTGAAATTTTCAAATTGTGTTTTTCCTAAGGAAGTATTAAATATAAATTATCTTAAGTGGGGCTATTTTACCCATTTTACTGCCTTTTCCTTTCTAACTTTTCTGTCCTTTCCTGCTCTGGACAAAGTCTTGGCTAGTTTTGTTCTATGTACTCTAGTATTTATTTTAGGATATCTCATTTGAAATTCAAAATAGTATTTCAACTACCAATTAACACCACTGAAATGAGTGAATACCACCCAGGCCCTGTAGATTTCACAGCAAAAATAAAGGTGACGGGTGGATCTTATCTCAGCCTCTTACCCGAGTTATCTATCCCCTGGCATCCCCTTCCCATCAACATAAGTGGGTGAAATAGCTTCTCCCTGTCCTGTCCATGTGCCCTTACTCCTTTAAACCTGCATTCTTGATTCTTTTCTTTTCTTCCTCTTTACATCCTTTGCCACCTTATTGTTTAATTATATTTAGGAATTTAAAAACATCTATTGTTTTTGTCTCTAATCTAATTCCTTATTTAGCTATCAAAGTTAGGTAAGAGCTATTTTTCTCCATCTCCTACAAAATGGGAGTCTAAACAAGTTTTCTTTCCTGAGTCCACTGACACCTGCTTCAGCCTTCGGTAAATCGCTGAAATTATCCCCATTCATAACCTTCTAGTTGTTAAGTTCAATGAACTTTTTCAGTCTTTATCTGACACCAGTGGGAATAACCATCCAAAATTGCTGGCTTAAAGGTAAAAGGTTATGAGATCAAATACGATCCATCGATTCCTCTGAGAAATAGCCATCTGCAAAAAACATGTGTGGGTTTGGTTCTATCCTTCATCACTGGGTTATAGCACTAGCTAAAGGTTTGTAAAACATCCAAACAGTCTGCTTTTCCTTCTGGGTCTTTTTCTCCTTCTCAGAAATGAATGGTAGGGTATGATTTATGCAGCACATTTCTCTCTTCTGCTCGTGTGTGTGGCTATCATCAGGCTGCTGTAGCAACTGTGAGCAGGTTACCTATAGTTTATTTTTTTTTAATTTTATAAATTAATTTTTATTGGTGTTCAATTTACCAACATACAGAATAACACCCAGTGCTCATCCCGTCAAGTGTACCCCTCAGTGCCCGTCACCCATTCACCCCCACCCCCTGCCCTCCTCCCCCTCCACCACCCCTAGTTCATTTCCCAGAGTTAGAAGTCTTTATGTTCTGTGTCCCTTTCTGATATTTCTCACACATTTCTTCTCCCTTCCCTTATATTCCCTTTCACTATTATTCATATTCCCCAAATGAATGAGAACATACACTGTTTGTCCTTCTCCGGTTACTGTGGCCAAGTTCAAAAAGGGTGTTGCCTGAGTTCTCCTCTGGGATTTTGATGGAATCTTGTCTCACATTTAGATCTTTCATCTATTTTGAGTTTATCTTTGTGTATGGTGCAAGAGAGTGGTCCAGTTTCATTCTTCTGCATGTGGATGTCCAATTTTCCCAGCACCATTTATTGAAGAGACTGTCTTTCTTCCAGTGGATCGTCTTTCCTCCTTTATCGTATATTAGTTGACCATAAAGTTCAGGGTCCACTTCTGGGTTCTCTATTCTGTTCCATTGATCTATATGTCTGTTTTTGTGCCAGTACCACACTGTCTTGATGACCACAGCTTTGTAGTACAACCTGAAATCTGGCATTGTGATGCCCCCAGATATGGTTTTCTTTTTTAAAATTCCCCTGGCTGTTTGGGGTCTTTTCTGATTCCACACAAATCTTAAAATAATTTGTTCTAAGTCTCTGAAGAAAGTCCATGGTATTTTGATAGGGATTGCATTATACGTGTAAATTGCCCTGGGTAACATTGACATTTTCACAATATTAATTCTGCCAATCCATGAGCATGGAATATTTTTCCATCTCTTTGTGTCTTCCTCAATTTCTTTCAGAAGTGTTCTATAGTTTTTAGGGTATATTTTGAGAACCATTTGAATGGTAAATGGTTCTCCAACCTTTTATTTTCAGGTTGTAGGTGTCCTTCTGTCTAAAATGAGTCTCTTGTAGACAGCAAATAGATGGGTCCTGCTTTTTTATCCAGTCTGAAACCCTGCGCCTTTTGATGGGGTCATTAAGCCCATTCACGTTCAGAGTTACTATTGACAGATATGAGTTTAGTGTCATCATGATATCTATTTAGTCCTTGTTTTTGTGGAATGTTCCACTAAACTTCTTCTTAAAGGGGAGTTTTAAGAGTCCCCCTTAAAATTTCTTGCAGAGCTGGTTTGGAGGTCACATATTCTTTCAGTTCCTGCCTGTCTTGGAAGCTCTTTATCTCTCCTTCCATTTTGAATGAGAGCCTTGCTGGATAAAGTATTCTTGGTTGCATGTTCTTCTCATTTAGGACCCTGAATATATCCTGCCAGCCCTTTCTGGCCTGCCAGGTCTCTGTGGAGAGGTCTGCTGTTACCCTAATATTCCTCCCCATGAAAGTCAGGGACTTCTTGTCTCTTGCTGCTTTAAGGATCTTCTCTTTATCTTTGGAATTTGCAAGCTTCACTATTAAATGTTGAGGTGTTGAACGGTTTTTATTGATTTTAGGGGGGGATCTCTCTATTTCCTGGATCTGAATGCCTGTTTCCCTTCCCAGATTGGGAAAGTTTTCAGCTAGGATTTGTTCAAATACATATTCTGGCCCTCTGTCCCTTTCGGCGCCCTCGGGAACCCCAATTAAGCGTAGGTTTTTCTTCCTTAGGTTGTCATTAATTTCCCTTAATCTGTCTTCATGGTCCCTTAGTTGATTGTCTCTTTTTTCCTCAGTTTCCCTCTTTGCCATTAACTTGTCTTCTATGTCACTCACTCGTTCTTCCACCTCGTTAACCCTCGTCGTTAGGACTTCTAGTTTGGATTGCATCTCATTCAATTGATTTTTAATTTCTGCCTGATTGGATCTAAATTCTGCAGTCATGAAGTCTCGTGAGTCCTTAATGCTTTTTTCTAGAGCCACCAGTAGCTGTATAATGGTGCTTCTGAATTGGCTTTCTGACATTGAAGTGTAATCCAGATTTTGTAACTCTGTGGGAGAGAGGGCTGTTTCTGATTCTTTCTTTTGAGGTGAGGTTTTCCTTCTAGTCATTTTGCTCAGTGCAGAGTGGCCAAAAACAAGTTGTATTGGAACACGGGGGAGTATCACTGGTCCGTCCGGCTGGTCTTCTGGGGGAGGGGCCTGCTGTGCTGATTCTCAGGTGTTAGCACTTGGGGGAGCTGCTCTGCCCCTGCCTGCTGCCGGGCTCAGCGGGGGTTGTTTACCCCGTCAGGCCCCAGGAGGAACAGCCGCAGTTGCTATGGCAACTCTGGAAGCCTGGATTCAGCCTCCGCAGGAACTACGGGGCTCGGGGCTCTCGGCTCTCCGTCCGCAGGGCCTGGAGGCTCCGGGGCGGGGCCGCTGATCTGCTCAGCTCGGGGCAGGAGCGTCCTCGCTGTCCTGGGCCCTCCCGGCCTCTGCCTGTCCCGGGGGAGGCCGGATCCTGGGCTGTGTCCCGGCGCCCTGTGCTCCGGGGCCTGCGCTGTGGGATTCGCGCTCCCGCCCCGCAGCCCCCTCCCTGGAGCCGCCGCCCGAGCCCCTCCGAGCTGCTCCGGCCCCGCCGTGTGCGCTGCAGCCCTTAGGGAGCTCGGCGCACTCTCCTGGGCGCAGGTGTCTGTTAGTGTCCCCGGGAGCCCGAGGGCATCCCCGCTCTCCTGGGTCCTGCTCCAACTCCCTGCGGGCCCCTTTCCGCCCGCCCGGGAAGGTTGGTGCAGCTCCTGCTCCTCCGGGACGGGGCTCTCCTGTCCTGGGGACACTCGCCCCGGCCTCAGCCCGGCTCCTCGCGGGGCCCCTCCCCCTCGGAGGCCTTTTGTTCCTTTATTTCTTTTTCCCCGTCTTCCTACCGTGATAGAAGCGCGGACTCCTCTCACTGTAGCGTCCCAACTGGTCTCTCTTTAAACCTCAGGCCGAATTCGTAGATTTTCAGGATGATTTGAAGGTTATCTAGGTAATTTGGTGGGGACAGGCGATTTGGGGACCCTGCTCTTCCGCCATCTTGCCCCTCCCCCCACCTATAGTTTATACAAGAGAGACAAGTCCATGATCACTGTCCATTTGTAGCTATAGTCTCTGAATTCCCCTTTTTACCTGGACACGACCTGAATACCCACATGAGCTTCTGGATGGAACAGTAGAATTTAAGCTGTGTTTAAAACCAGACTCTAGGCTCTGGAACCAGCCTGCCTGGTAGACAGTAGATGGTAGATAATCAGTGCTGCACCTTTGATATGTTACTTAACACCCTGTGCTTTAGTTTCCTAACTTGTAAAGTAGAAATAATTGTAGTAAGTTATTATTTGGGTTAAAAGAGATGCAAAGCTTTTAGGAGAGAGCTTGATATCTAGTAAGCACTCAATAAGCTTTAGCTGGTATTAGTATTAGAATTAAAATTAGAATTAAGATGAAATTGAAAATAGTATGAGCATTTGTATTAGCATTATTACCAGGCTGGCTTTAGGCTCACGAGTGAAACCCTATGTCTAAATTTTGGAAGGAAGATGAAGAACAGAGTGACCAGGAATCACAGCAAAAATGAGTGAAGCCACGGTAATGATAATTATTTATGTGGAGACTACATTAATACACACAATAAGTCAAGATATGTCTGCCTTTAAATGACAAGTAGATATTTTACAAATATTACATGTCTTCATAGTCAAGAAGTCCTTATGAGTTTGAAATACAAAATCGCAACCATAAAACTTTTAATACCTTTTGGGTGCATTTCATGCTCTACTTTGTTGAGTAACTTACCTATTCTACTCATTTAGAATAGTAAATTAATAGCTATTTTAAAAGGCTGACAAAAAAGACATTTCTATTCTACCTAGAATCTAAGGAGTCTGAGGTTATGGATAGTCCATTTAAAAATTATATTTCCACAAACCATACTAAGTTGTAGTTTTCTATTATGTCAGACATCACTCTTTGTGTCAAATATGAATGAAAATTTTCCACTAAATAACAGGGTGCAAAGTATTAGCCATGATGCATTTTCCACATCTACAAAACAAGGGGGTATACTAATGAGAAACTCTCTCACATCTCTTGCAGTGTTAGTATCGACCATGTGATTCTGGGTGTAAAGCAATTACACAGACTTAGCCTCCAGTTACCCTTGAGTTATTGTTGCCAGAGGGTGCTGTAATCGCATTATGTAGAAAAAAAATCATGGCTCAATCACGATGCCATGGGAAGGGGGGCACCTGGGTTGCTCAGCGGTTGAGCGTCTGCCTTTGACTCAGGGCATGGTCCCTGGTCAGGGGACTGAGTCCTGCATCAGGCTTCCCACAGGGAGCCAGCTTCTCCCTCTGCCTGTCTCTGCCTCTCTGTGACTCTCATAAATAAATAAATAAAATCATAAAAAAATAAAAACAAAACAAAAGCCCAATGCCAGAGGAAAGAAAAACTAACCAAATAATCAAGGATCCTCAAAAGGATTCTACAAGTCCTTTTTCTGTACAATGATGGCCACTGAAACAAAAATATGATCACTTGAAAATTAAAATAACATTCTCTAAGATAATGATTTGGTAGAGAGGAAGTAACCATCATCATTGATGGTTTATAAAATTAAAGAGAATACAGCATGTAAAATTTTATAAGATAAAACAAACACAGGACTTCAATGAAAATGTATGGCTTTAACTATTTTCACTGTTCAATAAGAAAAATGAAAAAAGAAAAAACACAAGAATTAAGCGTTAGGTTTCTTCTGCTGTTTTATCCATAGCATTCTGACTCAAATGCTCTACAAACTTTTCCTTAGCAAACAGGACATGGCACCCACCTAGCTTTCTGCCTGGGTTCCCACCATGCCTCCTATCACCTTTATTGCTCTGCTAGTGGAGGCTTGCCCTGGGCTCCAAACTGTTCACTCTAACGATGTCATCTGTTCCTGTGACTTTGGTGACCTCTGACATGTGATTGGAGCTCACTGCTGTATTCGTTTTGTTTTGTTTTGCTTTGTTTTTAAATTCATGAGAAACCCAGACAGTCAGAGACACAGGCAGAGAGAGAAGCAGGCTCCATGCAGGGAGCCTGATGTGGGACTTGATCCTGGAGACCTGGGATTGAATCCCATGTGGGGCTCCCAGTGCATGGAGCCTGCTTCTCCCTCTGCCTGTGTCTCTGCCTCTCTCTCTCTCTCTCTCTCTCTGTAACTATCATAAATAAATAAATAAACTTTAAAAAAATAAAATAAAGAAATAATGGCCAATGTATTTTACAAATTGGACAAATACCATAGATCTGTAGATCCAGGAAACTTAATATGCATCAACCCATATAAAGAAAGAGAAAAAGAAAAAAAAAAGAAAAAGAAAACTATACTGTCATACAGCATAATTAGGTTGCTGAAAACCAGGGATAAAGGGGAAAAAAATCTTCACAGTCACATGAAAAAAGGCCATATCACATACAGAAGAACAAAGCTAAGAAAGATGAGAAACTCTTTGCCAGATACTATGCTAGGCAGAAGATAGTAAAACATTTATAACATGCTAAAAGAAAAAAAAAGCCAAACTCAAATTTTATACCTAGTGAAAATATTTTTCAAGAATGAAGGTAACAAAAAGAAAGATTTTCAAGGATGTGGATGGAGCTATAGAGTATTATGCTAAATGAAATAAGTCAGAGAAAGACAAATACCATATGATCTCACTCATGTGGAATTTAAGAAACAAAACAAATGGGCAAAGGGAAAAAAGAGGGGAGAGAGAGGCAAACCAAGAAACTGACTCTTAACCACAGAGAACAAACATGATTACCAGAGGAGAGGACTATGAGGGTGTGTGGGAAATAAGTGATGAGAATTAAGGAGTGAGCTTGCTGTAATAAGCATCAGGTATTGTATGTATGGAACTGTTGAATCACTGTACCATACACCTGAAATTAATATCACACTGTATGTTAACTTCTGAAATTTAAATAAAAACTTAAAATAAGAATGAAAATAACATAAGGATTTTCTCATATAATCAAAAACGGAATTATTGCCAGCAGATATGTGTTGCAAGAAATGTTAAAGGAGTTTCTTTAGATTGAAAGTAAATAATACAATATGGAAACTTGTATGTACACAAAGAAATGAAGAGTACTAATGTAGATAAATGTAAAAGATATTTCTCTCTCATTAAAAAATGTCTTCAGAAGATAGCTATTTTTAAATAAAAATGATAAGAATATGTAGTGGAATTTATTACGTGGAAATAAAGAGGATGACAGTAGTACAAAGGCCCGATGTGGGAAAAAGCATACTAACGTGCAGTTCTTGCATTATTCACACTGATAAAATACTATTAAAAGACCAAATAAGTTAGAGATTCAGACTGTAATCCTTACAGCAACCAATGGAAAATAAAACCAAGAGGTATACGAAGCCAATAGTAAATGTTGAACAAAATTGTAAAAATATTCAGTCCAAAGAAATGCAAGAAAAAAGAAGCAACAATAAAAAAAAGATAAGGCAAACAGAAAACAAAAAATAAGGTAGATTTAAACCCAAGTATTTGTGTGGGTGTGGGCATGTATGTACATAAAAGTTTTAAATACTCCAACATGTATGTCTACAATATATTTTTTAAAATCCTGCTTTAAGAAATGGATAGGTGAAAGCCAAGAAGACTGATTAAGATATATCATGCAAACACAAATCACAAGAAAACAGGAGTGGCTGCATTATGATGTGAAAAAGTAGAATCTACAGCAAGAAATATCGCCAGGCAATAAACAGTAACATTTGAAGAGACAAAAAGTTCAATTTGACAAGAAGAACTTTGTGTTGCCTCTAGGTTTATGGTAATTTGTTACAGCAATAAAGGTAAATATCATACTTAATCTGACAAAGCACTCATATTCAGAATATAAAAAATAGTTTCACAACTCAATTATAGGAAAAACACTAATTTAAAAACTGACAAAAGATTTGAATAGATCTTACACAAAGAAGACATATGAAAGATGTTCAGTGTCACTAGTCATCAATGAAATATCTAAAAATGCTGCCACACATTTACTAGAATGGGTAAGATTTAAAATGTGGATAGTAACAACTTTGAATTACATGTGGGAAATTGCTGTGAAATACATAACGGTATAACTGATTTGGAAAATATATTGGGAATTTCTCATAAAGTTGAACATACACTTACCATATGACCCAGCAATTCCACTATTAGGTATTTATTAAGTAAAAGTAACAATATAATATAATACATAAAGGTTTGCATGTAAATATTCATAGAAACTTTATTTGTAATAGTTAAAATCTGGAAACAACTCAAAATATGTATCAGGTGGTAAATAGATTTAAAAAATGTGGTTATCTATACAGAGAAAAAGAACTCAGTGATAAAAGGAATAGAGTAACATATCCAGTGATGTAGATGAACCAAAAAAAATTACATTGAGTAAAAGAAGGCACACTAAGGTCCATAATACGTCATTTCATTCATATGAGATTCTAGAAAATGCACAACAATCCATGTCACAGAAAGCAGATCAGTAGGAATAAGGTGGGAGGGAACCAATGCTAATTTGTCTAAAGCAGACTTCTGGGGTTATGCAGATGTTCTGTATCTTGACTGTGTTGGTGGTTACATAGATGCATATGTTTGTCACATTCATCAAATTGTTCACTTAGAATGGGTCAGATATATGTGTGTGTGTGTGTGTGTGTGTGTGTCTGTGTCTGTGTGATAGTACCATAAAGTTTAAAAAGGAAAAAGAAAGAAAATCTAAATGGCCACAAGAAAAAAAAAACATAAATATTCCTCTTTCTCTTATCTTCCCAATTAGTTCTGCTTTTCTGCTTTAGAACTATCCAGTTTCCTGCCCACTGCTCTGTGCTCATAAGTAGAGAACGTGAATGTTGACTCTAAGTTTCCTGTTTCATTCTCATCCAAACTGTGCAGAGTTTGGCAAATGTTCTGCTTTTGTGCTATGGAGTTAGGATCACATCCTATTTTCAGTATCGATGGTGCTCTCTTTTCCATTTTTGACTCTTTTTTTTGTGTATTTTAGTGGTTTGTTCAGGTTGAAGATAAAACAAATGAGTATTACTTTCCTATTTTCCCATAGAGTCCCAACAAAAGTGAAGATTTTACCCTTAAAACTTAGAATACCAAGTTTTTACTAATTGTCCCTAACATTTCCCAGGATAATAATTTGATTTCATTGCATTATATGTAGATTCAAGTATGGCATGCACTGACAACAAAAATAAAATTATTATGTGAAATCACTGTGCCAAGAGAAGAAGAGATCACCTGAATTATATTTTGACTTCAATGTTCTTATGTGAATTTCTTATAATGTTGCTAATATGCTTTTTTCCTCAAAGATTTTATTTATTTATTTATTTATTTATTTATTTATTTATTTGGGAGAGAGAGAGGGAAAGAGAGAGAGAGAGAACACACTGGAGCAGTGGGGGGGCGGGGCAGAAGGAGAGGGAGAAGCAGACTCCCCACAGAGTGTAGACCCAGATCCCAGGACCCTGAGATCATGAGCTAAACCAAAGTCAGAGGCTTAGTCAACTGACCCACCCAGGTGTCCCATGTTGCTTATATTATCCCTTTTGACATCATCTTAGCCACTTGGTATGGTCTTGCTTCTAGTTTGCTGTCCATTTGAATATTAAGGTATAAAATGCCTTTTCAGAAGAGGTTCTAGGAGGGTGACCTTTTAAACAACTGTAAAGCCGTATTTCTTGAATTTTTGATTATTAAACACATATTTTTAAGCCACCCTAAATATCAAATTATTTAGATTAAAGAATTTTTGTGTGTTTCTTGGATTCAAATCTATAGGCACTGCAAAAGAATTACACTGATGTATGAATCCTCTTGAAATAAAAATTCTTAGAAAAAGAATCTGCTATCCAGTTATCTCCTTTACTAACTTGGCAATTTTGACACTCTTTTTAAAGTCAGGAGAATAGATTAAATGTGATTTTGTGAAGTACTTATTTATTTTGCTTGAGAAGTTTTCAATACTGGAAATCTGGAATGAAATTGAATCCTTTCTTGATAGAAACATATACATCTTTCACTATATTTACCGCGGGCCCATGAAGCTATAGGATGTCAACCATATGTTCGGGGGGCACACTGACACAGTCATAGCGCCCTGGGGAAAGTGCTTGTGAGTACTTCATTAAGATGTCCAGCTCCTCTCCATGCAAGATACAATTTTCACCTATTACCGGTTGACAGTCTTCCCCATTGGATTTGTTGGAACATTTCTCGGGTCTGATTTCACCCGAGGCAGGATTCCGACAGTCTTAATTTAGGGCCCATTAAAGAGACCTGTGGCAGGTGTTTCTGCTCCTATCAGCCCTAACACTTTCCCACACCAGCCAAATTGGCTCCTGATGTGTTTATGCAAAGACTGCTTGGAGTAATGTACCACAACATATGGGAGAGGAAAAGGAATTTATTCCGAGAGAATATAAATCCAACTAAATCAGTGGAGATATCTTGCTAATAATGAAGAGGAGAATTGCTACTAACTTTTATTGTTGTAAAAAATATTCATATGTGGTAGGTTAAAAATCAAAGCTTCTTTTTAGAGTTTATGTCTTTAAAGATCTGGCTCTACACACTCTGTTTTTGAGTATTCAGAATTGGGAATCAAGCAAATAGTGTTTGAGTCTGTGCTCTGCTGTAACAGGTTACACATTCTTGGGAAATTTCTGTCACTCATTTAAGCCTCAATTTCCTTATTATTAAAATACATCTTAGTTAAATCTTTTCTAAATTTCCAATAGAGTTTCCTGTATTTATTGAGATGAAAAAGTCTTTAGTAAAATGTAGATAACCAATACATAAAAATGCAAGGAATTGTGGTGGGCATATTTCTATTTTCTCAGCACACAGTATTGATAGGGCACTTTGATATACATGGTTTCATTGTTTTATTTTTTAACACAAAAAATAACCTAATATTTTAAAGTTTTTTATGGTAGTAAAAAAACCGCACAGATCTACCCTCCTAACCAAAATTTAACTGTACACGATTTAACTGTAACTTAACACGATTGTCAACTCTAAGTATGGTGTCATATATTAGATCTTTAGAACTTTTTCATCTGATGTGATTAGGAAACCTTTACTCATTGAACACCAATTCCTTATTTCTCTTCCTGGCTCCTGGCAACTGCCATTCTATTTTCTGTATCTATGAGTTTCTACTTTAGAGGCCAAACATGGGTGGAATCATACAATACTTCTCTTTTTGTGACTAGCTTATTTCACTCAGTATAATATCCTCAAGGTTCCTTCATGTTGTGGCATATGACAGGATTTCCTTAATTTTTTTTTGGCTCTGTAATATTCCACTGTATGCATTTACCACATTTTCTTTATCTATTCATCCATCAATGGATGTTTAGGTTTTCCCACCCCTTGACTATTAAGAATAATGCTGCAATAAACACCAGAGTTCAAATATCTCTTCAAGATCATACTTTTAGTTCTTCTGAGTGTATACCCAGAACTGGAATTGCTAGATCTCATGGAAGTTCTTTTGTAAATTTTTTGAGGAACCTCCATTCTGTTTTCTACCATGTCTATGCTATTCATATCCCACCAACAGTGTATAAGGATTCTGATTTCTCCACATCCACCCTAAACCTTGTTATCTTTGGTAACAGCCATCTTAGAAAGCATGAGGTGATAAGTTACTGTGATTTTGATTTGCAGGCCCTGACGCTTATGATGTTGATCATCTTTTCATATACTTGTGGGCCATTTGCCTATCTTCCTTGGACAAGTGTTTAATCAATACCTTCACCTATTTTAAAATCAGGTTATTTTTCCTGTTATTGAATTGAGGGAGTTTAAAAAATACATATTTTAGAGATTAATCCCTTGTCATATATATGGTTTGCAAATATTTTCCCTCATTTCATAGGTTGCCTTTTCACACTGTGGATTGTTTTCTTTGCTGTGCAGAAGCTTTTTAGTTTGATGTAGTCCCATTGGTCTATTTTTGCTTTTGTTGCCTATGCTTTTGGTGTCACAGCTAAAAAAAATCATTGCCAGACCAATGTTATGAAGATTTTCCCCTTTGCTTTCTTCTGGGAGTTTTATATTTTCAAGTATTTGATTGCTTATGAGATCATTTTATGTATGTGGTGTTAAAAAATGTTTCAAATTTTATTCTTTTGCCTGTGGGTATCCAGTTTTCCCAACACCATGTGTTGAAAAAAACATCCTTTCCTCACTGTGTAGTTTTATCATACTTATGAAAGATCATTTAACTATATACACATAAGTTTACTGCTACATTCTCTATTCTGGTCCATTGTTCTTGATGTCGATTTTTATGCCAGTACTATACTGTTTTAAATACTGTAGCTTTATAATATATTTTGAAATCAGGAAGTGTGAGGCCCCCATATTTGTTCTTCTTCAATATTGTTTTTGGGTATGCAGAGTCCTTTGTAGTTCCATATAAACTGTATAATTATCTTTCTATTCCATGAAAATTTCTGTTGTGAATTTGATAAGAATTGCATTCAGTCTGTAGATGACTTCAGGTAGTATGGGCAGTTTAAGAGTAAAAAGCATTCTAATTAATGAACATAAGATATCTTTAATTTATTTGTATCATCCTTAATTTCTTTTCAGTAATGTGTTATAGTTTTCAGTGTATAAGTCATTCACCTCCATGGTCGAATTTAGTCCTATTTTCTTCTTTTTCCTGCTATTGTAAATGGGACTGCTCTCTTAATTTACTTATCAGATTATTAATTATTTCGTGTATAGTACTGCAACTGATTCCTGCATGTTGGTTTCTGTAATCTGCAACTTTACAAATTTGTTTTTTATTTCCAGCAATTTTTTTTTCCTGAGGGCTCTCTGTATTTGCAGATCATGTCATCTGCAATCATCTGCAAACATTATTTTTACTTTTTTTTATGATAGTCACAGAGAGAGAGAGGCAGAGACACAGGCAGAGGGAGAAGCAGGCTCCATGCACCGGGAGCCCGACGTGGGATTCGATCCCGGGTCTCCTGGATCGCGCCCTGGGCCAAAGGCAGGCGCTAAACTGCTGTGCCACCCAGGGATCCCTACTTCTTTTCTTTTGAATACCTTTATCTCTTTTTCTTGCCTAATTGCTCCAGCTAGGACTTCCACTACTACGTTAAATAAAAGTGAAGAGAATGGACATCCTTGTCTTCTCCTGATCTTAGTAGAAAAGTTTTTAGTTCTTCACCATTGAGTGTGATGTTAGCTGTGGGCTCATCATATGTAGCCTTGTTGGTCTATTGGGATGATCATACAATTTTTATCCTTTGTTCTGATTATGTGGTGTATCATAGTAATTGCTTTTTGTATGTTGGACCATCCTTGTATCCCAGAGATAATTCCCATTGGTCATAGTGTATAATTCTTTTAATGGGTTGTTGAATTTGGTTTGCTAATAGTGTGTGGAGAATTTTTGCATCTATGTTCAGGGATATTTGCCTGTAGTTTTCTTGTAGTCGTTTTCTATCTTTGCTATCAAGTCAGTGCTTGTCTCATAAAATGAATTTGGAAGGGTTCCTTCCTCTTCAATTTTTGAAGAATTTGGCAAAGACTGGTGATAATGCTTCCTCTAATATTTATAGTATGAACTAGTGAAGCTGTCTAGTTCTGAGCTTTACTTTGTTGCGTGACTTTTTTTTGTTATTAATTTAATCTCCTTACGAGTTACAGGTCTGTTTACATTTTCTATTTCTTCATAATTCCATTTTGGTATGTTGTAGCTGTCTAGAGACTTGCCCATTTCTTTTTGGTTATCCAATTTATTGGCATATAATTGCTCAAAGTAGTCTATTATAATCTTTAAATTTCTGTGGTATCAGTTGTAATGTCTTCTCTTTGATTTCTTATTTTTTTGAGTCTTTCCTCCCTTTTTCCTGATTTAATCTAGCTAAAAGTCTGTCAATTTTGTTGATCTTTGCAGAAAGCCAACTCTTAGTTTATTCTATTTTTTTCTATTGTCTATGTTCTATTTCACTTATTTCTGCTCTAAGTTATGTCGTTTTTGCCAACTTTGACCTTCTTTTGTTGTTCTTACTGCTTTAAGATATATAGTGGGGGATGTATATTTGAGATCTTTTTTTTTTAATGTATGCTTTATTGTTGAAAACTTCCTTCTTCATATCATTTTTGCTGTATCCTTAGTTTTAGTACATTGTGTTTTTGTTTTCATTTGTTTCAAGGTATTTTCTAATTTCTCTTTTGATTTTTTCTTGTCCTATTCATTGTTCAAATATGTGTTATTGGGCGGGGGGATGGGGTGACTGGATGACGGGCACTGAGGGGGGCACTTGATGGGATGAGCACTGGGTGTTATACTATGTTGGCAAATTGAACTCCAGTAAAAAAATATACAACCCCCCCCAAAAAAAAGTGTTCATTCAAAACTGTTCATTCAAAGTGTTCGTTCAAAAAAAATTTCATTTCCATGTATCTGTGAGTTTTCCAGATTTCTTTCAGTCAGTAATTTCTAGTTTTATTGCACTGTAGTCAGAAAGGATATTTTGTATGGTTTCAACTCTCTTAAATTTGCTAGACTTGATTTGTGGCCTATCTGGCCTAGACTAGTGAATGCATCATACGCACTCAAGAGGAATGTGCATTTTGCTGTTCTTGGGTGGAATGTCCCATGTATTTCTGTTAGGTTCCTTTGGTCTACAGTGTTAAGTCTTTATTTCCTTATTGATATTCTGTCTGGACTTTCTATCTATTATTTACAGTGGTATTTAAATTTCCTACTATTATTGTGTTGCTGTCTCTTTCTTCAGTCTGTCAAAGTCTGCTTGATGCATTTGTGCTCTGATATTGGATGAATATATTTATAATTGTTTTATCTTCCTGATGTATTGACCCTTTTATCATTTTATATAGTTGTTCTTTGTGCCTGTGACAGTTTTTGACTTAATGTTATTTTATCTGGTATAAATATGGACACCCCTGTTTTCTTTTGATTAATATTTGCATGGAGTATATTTTTCTACCCTTTCACTTTTAACCTGTGTGTGTCCTTAAATCTAAAGTCTGTATCACACAACCAGCTTATAGATGGATCTTTTAAAAATCCATAAATCTACTCTTTTAATTTAGGAGCTTAATCCATTTATATTTAGGGTAATTATTGATAGAGAAGAACTTATTTTGTTAATTGCTTTTTGTCAATCTTATAGCTTTTTTGTTTTTATTTTTATTTATTTTTATTTATTTACCTATTTTTATATATATTATAGCTTTTTTGTCCATCCTTTCCTCACATCCTGTCTTCCTTTGTGATTTTTTTTAAAAGATTTTATTTATTTATTCATGTGAGACAGAGAGAGAGAGAGAGGCAGAGACACAGGCAGAGGGAGAAGCAGGTTCCATGCAGGGAGCCCACGTGGGACTCGATCCCGGGTCTCCAGGATCACACCCCGGGCTGCAGGAGATGCTAACCGCTGGGCCACACGGGCTGCCCTGATTTTTTTCTAGTGACATGCTTTGATTACTTTTTTATTTTCTTTTTATTTATATATTCTATAGATATTTTCTTTGTGGTCACCATGGGCTTTATATATTGTATGACAATCTATTTGAAGTTGATGACAACTTAACTTCAATCACATACAAATAGTCTATACTTTTATTTCTTCTCTCCACACCTTGTTATTGATGTCACAAATTGAACCTTTTTGTATTACATATTGATTAGAATGTGTTTGTAGTATGGTTATCTTTTATACCTTTATCTTTTGACTCATATATCAGAATTAAAAATGATTTATGTATTACTTTTACAGTATTTAAGTATTCCATATTTGTTTATACTTTACCAGAGAGTTTTATACTTTCATGTTGCTGTTTAGTATTCTTGCTTTTCAACTTGAAGAACTCCTTTTTTTTTTTTTTGAAGAACTCCTTTTATCATATCTTGTAAGACAGGTCTACTGGTGATGAACTCCCTTAGCCTTTATTTTTTATGGGAAAGTTCAATTATCCTTCCTTTTGAAGTATATTATTGTATTCCTTCTCTCCAGATTTGTTTGGTTCTTTTTTAAAAAATATTTTCTATCTCTTTATTGATATTCTTGTTTTATTCATGTGCTATTTTCTTGAGCTCACAGAACACCTTTATCACCTTTATGATGATGATTTTGCATTCTTGGGTAATTTATATTTCTCTTCAGGTAATTTATCTTTAGGATAAATTTTTGGAGTTTATTTTGTTCTTTTTAGGGGGCCATTTTCTTTGTTTCTTTATTGTTTTATAACTTTGTGTTGGAATATGCCCATTTATAAAACCAGTTGCCTTTCTCAGTCCTTATGATTTCATATAGGGGAAGATGTTCATTAAGCAGCCTAACTAGAGATTTAGGGGCACCTAAAAACTTGTTAGGGAAGGTGTGGCTTCTCTAGGTCTGAGGAAGCAATTTACCAATTAGAGAGGCATGACCGTTTTTTTTTTGTTTTGTTTTGTTTTGTTTTTTTTCAGGAGCCTCTAAACTCTTGCTTTATGTGGTTGGTGTCTATGAGTGGCACTGAAAGTTCTCTGATTCTATAGCAGTAATTACCTAATCTCTTGTTCTCACCTGCTACCAGGCATGGACAATGTGCTGCCTTCCCATCAGTGCCCTAAGACAGGCAAACAGTTACTAGTTCTTCAAGTAGCAATCCGAAAAGGTGGAACTCTAGACATATATTCTACTTCTTTTCCTCCTTCCTAAGGAAGAAGCTTTGACTTGTGTATCTTTTCCCACTTATGCCAACCTGTACCAGCTACAGCAAGACACTCCCCATCCTTCTTTGTTTACAGTAGCTCCTAGCCATATAAACTAAGCTAGTTCCATTAGTGTTCCAAATGAAACAAGGCATAAATTAGGCCCTCAGGTAGCCCTCTGAAAAGCCAGAATGTTGAATGCATGAATGCCCTACTCTTCTCTTTCTCCCTGAGGGAAGAGTAGCTAGTAGGGTTGTTCTTTCCAGTGCTGTGCTATGCCAGCTTGAGAGAGGAGCTGAATCAGGTAGAGTGAAATTGATCTTTCAATCCATTTCAGTGCAGTTGTCTTTTTGTGCTCTCCTGGTGTACTGAAACTTCTTAACTGGATTAGGGGATTATCTAAATGCCTACATTTTGGTCCACATATCTTGTTAAATCCCCAGTGTTTTTGTGGGGAAAGTAGGGCTGGGACTTCCTATTCCATTTTGCTGACCTTACTTTCTATTTTAAAGTTATTTTATTGCTAGGAAATTCTTTCACTAGTGTCATAAACTGCTATACCTTTCACCTGTATTAGTAAAGTAGATATCCATCATGTGAACTGACCTGAATCAGGCTTCTGTGAATCACCACCCCCTATGTTATCCATCTTTTATTCTCAGGAGCTTCCATTTTTTAAATGTGATCACAATTGATTGTGTGGCTCTTAACCCAAACTCCATCATTGAGCCTATTTCCTGGTAACTTTCATTCTTGGGACCAGAGACGGTGTGAAGGAATTGTCTCTCAGGTGACTGAGGTCATAAGACATAAAACTTTGTAGTTATTAAGAGTTTGTCTTTTCACCATGTGTAGAAGGCGATCCTTAAGCAAGAAAAGAATGAAGTTGACATGCTAACAGAAGCAGAATTGAGAGATACAAAAACATGGTCTTAATGGTGCCTGGTGCCCCTTGAGCTCTTTAGATGAGTTGCGCAAGCATTTTTATTCATGATATTCAAGAAAACTTTCATAGTTAAATTAGTTAAATCTGGGATTTTATTTGTATCTCAAACAGGCTTAACTAATGCAATTTTCATTGAACTAAAAAATATCCCAAACCCTAATAGCAACTTGAACTTTATGATTTTAAGTATTATATTGCATTGCTATGTGGTCTAAATCTACATTGTTTATTTTCTTCTCATTTTAAATAGATACAGCCAAATAAATTTTTTAATGCTTTTGTTTGTTTGTGTTTACTCTGATACAGAGTAACCACTAAACCAATATAACCATTCTATAGCATGCTGTCAAAAAGTTGCCTGGGGTTGTGTTGTTAAAACAGATATTTGACAAAAAGGAATGTATATACACCCCAAACATACTATAGCACTGTGTCTATACTTTCATACCCTTCACGTTCTTCTTTCCTCTTCCTAACCCATATTTTTGCCAGATAAATATCAATGTTTGTAAAGATTGTGCCTATAATCCTTTATTTTCCTCCTTAGTAATTTTCTCTATGAAAAAGTTAACAGATTATTCTAAGACTGTTTTTGATGTGTGAACTGTCCTACTAAAGACGCATTAGTCTAACTATAGCTCTAGAAAGTAACTGTAATAACTTCTAATCTTTATCATTTTGTCTTTTTAATGGCTCCCAAATGGTTCTAGAATATGTGAGACAACACATCTATTAAAGTGGAATAATGGTGTACCTAATAGCGCTGAGGCAAGGGCTCTTAGGCTGTGTAACTTTCTTATGAGAACATTAGTTGAGTCTATTTGGGTCAGGAAAAATGAGACTACATTTCAGCTTGAGGAAGTGACATGTTGTTGTTGCCAGACAGGCAGTTTATTATTCTTTTCTGAGCAGAATACCCAAAAGATGCTTTTATTTGTATTTCCAGATGTTTCATCATATCATTATTATGATGAACTATTTTAGAATACAATTACATAGGCAGCATCCTCAAGAATAAATAAAATGACAAGCTTCACTGAATTATCAAAGAGTTTATGGAAGATTTTTTAAAATACAAAGCAATCTATTTCCAACTTCTTATAATAAGAAACTGTTCCAAACTTGGTGAAATCACAGTCATTTTTAGAGCTTGCAGGGACTTTGAGATCACTTGATCATAAAACTACACAGAGGTAGTTTAGAAAGGAAATTACAAGTACACAGCAGGGAGAGCTAATGTACTCCATAAGTTCGAGGAAGGCATTCTGGAGAAATAAACTTTAATCTGAGTGCTATAGGATAAAAAGAGGGAAGGGTGAGAGCAGCTGGCTGAGGTTTTCTGGCCAAAGTGAATATTCTGGCAAGTGAGAGAAGGTGTATGTGTTCAAGAAACTGAAGGATGTCAGGGTTGGCTTACCTTTAAAAACTGTGTAGCCCTGGGTGAAATTACTTAGTTTCTATAAGCCTCAGGGCCTAGTTTCTATAAGCTTCAATATGTTCCATTTAAGAATCAAGATAATCATAGGGTGCCTGCCTAGCTCTGTCAGCAGAGTGTGTGACTCTTGATCTTGGGATTGTGAGTTCAAGCCTCACTTTGGGCATGGAGCTTACTTTTATAATCAATAACAACAAAAACACCTTAAAAAATTAAGCTGATAATAGTACCTACCTCCTGGAATTGTCATGGTTAATTCTAATTCTATTCATAAAAGTTTTGTCCCAGTGCTCTTAGCATGTATTTTCACTAAAGAGTAACTTTAGTAGATTTTTAAAAAACTTTATTTGAGAGAGGAGGAGAAAGAATGAGAGAGAGCAAACATGATCAGATGGAGGGGCAAAGGGATAAGCGGATTCCCTACTGCCTGAGGAGCCTGATGTAGTGCTCAATCTCAGAACCCCGAGATCATGATCTGAGTCAAACTCGGATGCTTAACCAACTGTGCCACCTAGGCACCCCAGAAATCGAAAGATTTTAAGTGAAGAATGTCGTGGTCAGATTTTTAAAATTAGTTGTTCTTCAGAATAGAAATGGATTTATAGAGAACAAGACTAAATGTGGTAAGATCAGTTAGAATAACTTTATAGGGATCCAGCTGACAGGTGGTGATGGTGTGGGTTAAGATAAAAAGTAACAACAGAGATAGAGAGAAGTGGATTAATAAAATTTGGAATATTAGATTTTAGTGCAATTATTAGAGGAAGAGTATAGGGATGAAGAGAGAATAGTATGGGATAACTCCCAGTTTCCTAGTTTCTATTACTCTATAAGACATGACCATGTAGCACCTTGAAACAACATACATATATTATCTCATAGTCTATAAGTCAGGAGAAATCAGAGTTCAGCTGAGTCCTCTGCTCAGGGTCTTCCAAAGCTGAGATCAAGATGGCATTTGGGACTGTAGTCTCATTTGAAGGCTCTAACTGAAAAAGACTTCCCTTCCATTATAGTTCCCTAATTCTATTCATTTAATGCTGGTCACATCATTATCATTGTGCTGCACCATCTATGATGCCACTGCCCTGAATGTGGACTCCCACAAGTGTCTCAAAGGTGTTTACCATGCTTGAGTACACAAATGCAAACACATCTCAGAATATGAAAGAAACTGTAATTGATAGTATATTTTCTCATCACATAAATTTACCATTTGGAATTTTAGGGTAATGCACATAGAATAATACATCTTCCAACTATGTCTCCTTTTGGACACTTTAGGAAATTATCACTCCATTTTTGGACTGTGATCTCTTTGATGCTGGTAATACACTAGCTTTGCACACACTGCCATGAGTGAGAATGATGCAAAAGGGGCCTTGGGCAGAGTGAGAAGAGGAGTAGATTCACCTAGGGAATGTCCATTCCTTGTCTGGATAAACCTTAAGAGTAACCTGGGACAGCATGATGTCAAATGTTAATTGTATTTTATTCAAAATCAGTTGAGAATATTTATTCAAAATATTGAATACTGAAATACTTTGGATGTATAAACCAACTGTAAATTACTAAAAACAAAACTCACAAACAGGAACATATTGCATTTTACACCTAAAAAGAAAGGAGAAAATGAATAAATTAAACAAAGAATCTAAAGTTACAAAAGACATAATTTTAAAGTTCTACAAAAGCATTTTTCTCCTCAAGCAATGAATGTTCTATTGGAACTCTTATTCTAATTGGATAAATTACATTCTTTACAGGAGTGGAATGAAATTGAGGTTTTGGAGCATCTAAATTTGAAAAACTCTTAAAAGAATCATAAGTAGTGATAAATTACATGCGATTTGCCTTGTAGAATACAGTTGTTGGGAAAAGACATTCTGAATGAAGGTAAACAAGGCAGTATATGCAAAAAAAAGTGAGCTGAAGTATTTACCTATTTCAATATAAAAAGTAGAATTGAGAATATTCTCTACTTAACAGAATTTGCTGTGAATTTAACAGGTACCTCGGCACTTAAAGATACTATTTTCTCATTTAAAAATATGGTCTATGTAGAAGAGTCCATTGAAAAGGCTACAATTTTAAATATGTTTGCTAAAAACTTTAAAGGAGGGTACTGGAAATTTTATGAAAATATTAAAAACGAGGTCATATTGAAAAGAACGCATTCTTCGAGAAAAATACCATAATAGGTGCTGATATCATTAAGAAACTAAGGTATGTGAATATGTAGCAAGAATAATTTTTCTGCTTGTTATTTTTTATGACTCAATCAATATAAAAATGGTTGAAAAAAATTTTTTTAAAATAAATCTTCTCATCTTTAGAGGGAAATTTATTATTTAAAATAATTTTAAATTGTTTGAAAATATTTTTTAAAGTTTGTTAATAGAATCATTCTATATGGCCACCAAAATAATAACCCCATCTGTTGGTCAATATATATTTCAAAAGTTATATAATTTGAATTCTTTTTAGATACTTTTTCACTTTTAAAAGTATCCCAGTTGGGACAAAAATTAGATGATTATCCTGTCTACGGATATATCTCTTCACATGCCTTGTTGTTTAAATATCTGTAGGTGAAAGGGCAGGTCTCACTCATAGTTCTTACTTTCCCAAAGTACATATGCCAGTGTGACAGAGACTATTACCTTATGTACAAATCCTTTTCTTCATCCTACAGAAATTAGCCTACATTTTTGTAGCTTCTTGTAAAGCTTGTAAACGTGACAGAGTTTTATGAGTGGATGATGAGCACAAGTGACACATATCAGTTTCAGGCATGGTGCATATTTGGGAGGTTCTTCTATTTTCTTTTCTCCTCTTGCTAGGCGAAGTAGCAACAACCATAAGCATGACCTTGAGAGCCCTCATTTTATGGATGGCAGAGCCACTCCCTGAATGGAGTCTGCGTGTCTGAATTTTCTGGCAGTGCATACCAACCAGAAAAACTCAGGACTGTTACCTAAGCAAAAAAACACTTCATAGTTTTAACTCACTGAGATTTTGGCATTTATTATGGTAGCTAGGATTAATTGAACGTATACAGAAATGGGTACCTTAAAGCAGAATGCTGCCATAATAAAATGGGAACTACGTGGTATTGTGTGGTTTTGTTTGTTTGTTTTTGAAGTAGACTCCATCCTGGCCAATATGGAGCTTGAATTCATGACCCTGAGATCAAGATAAACTGAAATCAAGAGTCGGACGCCCAACTAACAAAACCATTTGCAAATGTGTTATCCGATAAAGAGCTAGTGTCCAAAATCTATAATGAATTATCAAACTCGATACCCAAAAGCCAAAAAATTCAGTCAGGAAATGGGCAGGAGACATGAAAAGACATTTCTCCAAAGAAGATGTACAAATGGGTAACAGACACATGAAAACATGCTCAACATCACTCATTATCAGAGAAATGCAAATCAAAACCACAATGAGATACCATCTTACACCTGCCAGAATGGCTGAAATAAAAAAATACAAGAAAAAAGTGTTGGCAAGTATGTGGAGGAAAGGAAACCCTCTTATACTGTTGGTAGGAATGCAAACTGGTGCAGTCACTCTGGAAAACAGTATGGAGGTTGCTAAAAAGTTAAAAATAGAGTTACCCTATGACCCAGCAGTTGCGTTATTGGATATTTTTCCAAAGTATACAAACAAACAAACAAAAACCAAAAAAAAAAAAGTATACAAATATAGTGATTCTAAGGGGCACATGTACCCCAATGCTTATAGCAACAATGTCCACAATAGCCAAAATATGGAACGCGATAAGAAGAAAACAGAGAGGGAGGCAAACCATAAGAGACTCTTAAAACTAGGAAAGAAACTAAGGGCTGCTGGAGGGGAAGTGGATGGGGGGATGGGGTAATTGAGTGTTGGGCATTAAGGAGAGCACTTGATAGAATGAGCACTGGGTAATATATGCAACTGATGAATCACTAAATTCTACCTCTGAAACTAATAATATGCTAATTAACCTATATGTTAATTAAATTGAATTTTTAAAAAAAGAGAAAACAAAACAAAACAAAAAACAGAAGTAGGAAGGGAGCATGGAGGATGGCTAGTGATCCTGAGTGGGCGGTAGGTGCATGGGTGTGGGGGCTGCTTGGGCCTGGGGGCTGGTGTCCCTGAACGGAAGGAGTTCTGGAGATGAATCTAGGTAAGGGGAAGCTACCTCTCGATGGCCTTCGAGTTCTTTGCAATGGTTTTTATTTTTGGAAAGGAAGGGTGTGGCTTGCTGGCTAGCTTGGCCCCGGACCTGGCTTTCCTGGTTTCCTGCAACCCTCAACATGGGGACATATGCTACAGGTGACAAGCATGGCCATGTGCATGAGCTTATCTCATGTGTCTCACAGGAGGGTTGGGGCATACCCTCTGTGTCAGGAAAGGAGCTATCAATGAAGCTGGCCTAGGGGGTGATAGTAGGGGCTGCTGCTACATCCAAGCTGGGATCCAGGGTCCCATGGGAGAGGATAGTGTTGAGAAGCAGGGTACTAATGCTCACTGACTTGGTAGTACCAGTGGAGGTGCTCTAGGGCATCTCATAGGAGTGGCAGGCAGAGGGCTGCTGCCTACCCTCAAGCTTGCCCACACTCCCGATGGGGGTGGTGCTAGTGGTGGGTATATAGATGGTACCTATCTCATGGGTCTCACAGGGTGGGTTGTAACACACCAGCATCATGCCAGGCTGCATGCCACCATGCTGGGCTGTCACCCTCGACCAAGTCAGTGATAGTGACTGGTCAAGGGCTGTTCTATAGTAGGTGAGGCTAGAACAGACCTAGGGAGGTCATATACAGGCTGGGACTTAATCCCATGGAGACTGTGATCAGAGGTACCTGGGTAGGCTGGGCGATAGGCTGCATGGTGGTGGTGGGGGTGGTGAGCCCACCAGCCCTTGTCAGTGTGGTCTGTGCAGCCAACATAGTAATGGCAATGGGGCTGATCACCTGGCTTCAGGAGATGGCAATAGTGCCCAAGGTGGTGATGGGTTTGGCCAGGGAGGCTCTAATGCTGTGGCCCACAGTTCTGGCAAGGCTGGGGGGAATGGTGCCTGTCACTCTGCTGAGGGTTGTGAAGCCTATGGTGTTCTTCACAATTGACATGGTGATGGTGGGCTTCATAGTGGAGACAGTGACCGGGGTGACCAGGCGAATACCCCTCAGTGGACATGGTGTCCACCTTTAGCACCACCTGTGTCACCACCTTACTTCCCATGGCCAGTGGCAATTTGGGAGATGGCAATGTTGGTTTTGGGGGGGTGTTCCACTTCCTGAAGTCACCACCTTGGTGGTGATAGTGATGGGGCACTTGATGCCAGGACTGCTGTCACACCTGTGGTTAACTTGGGGATGGTCTTGATGATGGAGGTTGTGCTGGACTTAACAGTGCTGGGGGGACATGCTTTGAATGC
This sequence comes from Nyctereutes procyonoides, assembly GCF_905146905.1. Classification (NCBI taxonomy): domain Eukaryota; kingdom Metazoa; phylum Chordata; class Mammalia; order Carnivora; family Canidae; genus Nyctereutes; species Nyctereutes procyonoides. The sequence continues at coordinate 4,580,314 of NW_026575033.1, read as the reverse complement.
CCAGTAAGGCAGGCTTAGTCCCAGCCACACTGGTCTATATGGAACTGATGATAGTGGTGGGTTTGCCATCTGCTGAGGGAACCAGCTTCAGGAAGGTCCCAGCTGACAGGGGCTCTTTGGTCTGGACACCCACCATCACTTTGCCCAGATTGGAAATCAAAGCACTGCCTTCTGCAATAGAAATGGGGCTCTTCACCCATGGTCTTGGTGATACCACCCACAACCATGGCCATCACCTGGGCTTGCTGAGCCATCATCACATTCCCTGACTTGTGTGCCAGGATGATGAGGTGGGTGGATGTGTTGGCAGTGGAAGAGATGGAAGTCCCCACCTGGGCCGTTGCAGTCACCAGTGTTTGAGTGGCTGGGTTGCTGACACATATATAAACTATAGAGTATAGCCAGGAGGGTGTTGGTGCCAGTTATCCTAGCCATGGTTCTGATGATGGCGGTGCCTTCTGCAACACTTGGCACTGTGGGCACCAAGGGAGATCATCTGGGTGGTGGCATCTGTGGCTGCTAGTGCAACCATCCCGCTCATCTTTGGGCTGCTGCCGATCACTGTTCCCCGGGCACTCTGCCCATTCTGCAGTGAGAACTGCTTTTGATAAAGTAAGGAATACCTTCTACATTGTTAAATCAAATAATCAGATGTGAATTAGAGGTTATTTCTTGTTTTTCAATATGTACACACAGAATTTCCCAGCCCTGTTTATCCAGAAGACCGTATGTAGTGCTTTACCGTACCGTCTTTGTCTAAAATCAACTGTCTCTGTGTGTGGGTTTATCTGGGGGTTCTCACCTCTGTCTCAGGTCTGCCTAACTCTGCACCCAGTATCATACGCTTACTTATTGCAGTGTAAAAATAAATCTTGATGTCCATTAGAGCCAATCCCATCACCTTTTTCTTCTCTTTTGGCTATTCTTGATCCTTCACATTCCCATATAAATTTTAGAATCAGCTGACAATTTCACAAAGGAACCTATTGGGATTTTGATGATAATTCATTGGATCTATAAATCAATTTGGGGAGAATTTTTACAGTATTGCATCTTCAACTTGGTCACTCATATAATCTTCTCATATATAAATGGATTTGGTTTGCAGATACTTTGAGAGTTTTGCATCTATGTTCATCCAGGGGATCAGTCTATTTTTTGTCTTATACTGTCCTGTTTAAACTTTGCAATCAATGTTTTGTTCCTTTCATAAACTGAATTGCTGGAATGTGTAAGTTCATTCCCTATCCTCTGAAAGAGTCTGTAGAGGATTAGCATGACTGTCTCCCTAAATGTTTGGTAGACGTCACTGAACTTTCTGGACTGCTCTGCTATCAACGTGCACTCCACCGCAGCATACTTGGAGGATATAAGATCTCAATAAAGGGTGATTCATCTACAGAAAATAGAACCCGCTCTTGCTCCATGTGCACCACTAGAAAACGAGTCCTTGACTAATTGAATTACATTGTTGTCTTCCTCTTTTTTTTAAAAAAAAAAGCATATATTTATTTGATGCTTACTATATGTCAGACACTCTGCTAAGAAATTGGCTTGTACTATCTCACTTAATCCTTTAATAAAACTAGGAGAGCCTTTGGTTCACTAATGAGAAGCCTGAGGCATGGAGAGATCAGCAAACTCCGTGGAGGACCAAGCTGGGGAGCAGTGGAGGCAGGATTCTATGCCAGGCAACCTGGCGCCAGAGCTTCCTCCCTTCAACCCCAGCTAATGCAGTTTATTTTAGGTTTAGACTATTGCTCTTTTTTCTTCTCTATTGAATTGACTCTTCTACTCCCTTATTTCCTCATTTTCTTAATATCAAATGCCTTCATAGTCGAATTTTCCTTGATTAATGCTTTGTTCGAATTCTGTGTTTCAATATATGGTATTTTATTCTCACTCCTGAATGGTTGTTAATTTTAATTTGGAGTTTTTCTTCATCTGGAGTTATTTAGAAGAATGGTTTAACATTTCTGAGTGGAAAGTTTCTTCGGGGCTAGCCTTTGGTTATTTACTGTCTGGTTTTGTGACATTGTAATCAGAATTGGGCTGTGTAATTTCTGCTTTAAGCACTTTTTCCTTTAGAATTTTTTTGTAACCTAACATCTGGCTAATTATTGCCAGTATTCCATGCTGTTTGAAAAGAATGTATTTTCAATTTGTTTGGTACACATTTCTATATATATCTATCACAGCAAGAGAGATATTTGTGATATTTGAATCATTATATGGTCAGTTTTTTTCCAGCTTACTTGCCATTTTCTGAGAGAGATTTTTTTCTTCCTCCTTGGTCATGGTTTGCAAGTTTCTCTTTGTATTTTTGAAGATATTTGCCTTATATATTTCAATGCTGTGCTCAGTCATTAACATTTTTCAACATCTCTGCAAAGTGTATTTTTTTAAATCAATATAAAACATTTGTCCTCATCACACTTAATACTTGACCTTTTTTCAATTTTTATCAAATATCCATTTTTTTTCCTCAAGCCAATTTTCATTTTTATAATAGTGACCTGGCACGTCTTTGTCTGTTACCAGTTTTCCATGTCAGAAACACATCTGCTGCCTTAGTGCTGCCGCGGGTCCCACCTTACTTATCCCTTGTTGTCTCTGATCTCTGCAGAACCCTTCAATGAAGTCTTGCAAAGATCCATTTACTCTTTTAAACTGGTAAGATATAATGTAGGAAAACCTGTCTGTTGACTGTTCATCTCAGCCTGTATTTTCAGTGGGGCTTGCTCCTACTTCACAGAGGTCTTCCAGGACCATTTAGAACATAATCATTTTCTAAAACCTTTCTCAGGCTTCTGCAGGAAAGCAGGGCTGTACCTCAGGGCCACTGGCATTGTGCTTTCTTTCCTTTGTTCTTCTTTATTTTTTCCATCATGTCTATATTGTGTTTCACTAGGGATTAACTTCCAAATGTGGACAGATCTGTTCAGATGAAGTTTGCATGGCTACATTCCATGTGCACTTGGAGGCTTGCTGGAATCTTCTCTTCCCTTCTGTTTCTTATTGGCACTTCTGGTGCACAGCCCTGGTTTTCTTCTTTACCTTAAAGGAGTGATTGGAATGATTTGAATAGAGGGGAATAATAACAGAAATGATTATTCCTCTAATAATTTTTGGTACAACCTTCGATTCTAGCACCTATACTCTGCATATTACTTTTTTAAATCAGTGTCATCCATTAAATAAGTCTGTAAATAGCAGGAACTGTGCTGAATCACCTTTCTGGCCCCAGTGTGCAGCGTGATGCCTGGCACACAAGCATTCCATAAATGTGACTAATGAGGCACATGTAAGTAGATTAATGCATTTATACACACCTAACCCAGAAGGCCGTGGGAGATGCAAATGTAATGAACCACATGTCCTTACTTGTGCCCTCAGCCTCTAATAATTTATTCTTCATATAGCAGCCAGAAAGATTCTTTTAAAACTTAAATCTGATCATGTCACTTCTCTGTTCAAAATCTGGTACTAGGCACTTACTATCTCACTTCAAGTAAAAGCTAGAGTTCTCACATTGGCCCCTGATGGCCAATACAATGTGTCCTCATCTCCCTCTGCTCTTTATACAACCCACTCCGGCTATGTTGGCCTCACTGGTTTTCCTTAAACAACCTAAGCAGACTACAGCCTCCAGGATTTTGCGTTTTCTTTCCCTCTGCCTGGCCCGTACTCCTCCTCCCCGACATTCACATGGCTTGCTCTGTTACCTGATTCCAACCTCTGCTGGAATGCCACCTTCCTTGAAAATCCCATCCCAACCCAATCTGCCCGTGCCTCTCTTACCACATTGATTTCCTTACACTCTGTGATACTACCTGACATATTAAATATTTGTTTATTTACTCCTTCTAGAATGTATGCTCCATGACAAAGGACACATGTCTAGTTTTTCACTGCTGCGTCCCAAGGGCTTAGTGAATGATAGATGTAATTTTTAAATGAATAAATAGAAGTATTTGCTTGGTGTTGGTGGCTACTGCTACATTTGCTATAGTCTCTCATATTCAACACATAGACATATACATGTCAGGAAGGAGTGAGCATCACTGAATACCACTGGGGATTGTTTAGGTGTGCAGCCATGGCAGGGCAGGCTGGCAGCCATGCACCCTTACCCACGCTCCATATGAGCCAGGTGCTTGGCTATTCATGGATAAGCAAGAACCGCGGACTTCTCCTGGGAGAAGGATGCTATAAAGCCTGTACTCTTTAGATTTTGTGCCCATGACAAAGTAACTCTCATGGGATGGGTGGTGGGAAAAAGCTGAGACTGCACCTGGCTTCGAGGAACAAGACCAATCTTGATTTGGTGTCTGCAGAATGTTGTCTTCTAGCACTCATGATGCCATGGACAAGAAAGCATGTGAAAAATTGTATATGTATTTAGCTCAAATACAGGTCTGCTATTTCACAGGCTAGGACTTTGGTCACCAGAAGCAGGGGTTTGCAGACTACATTTTCCCCTCAGCTTGCAATGCCAGTGTAGAAGATGGCTATTTGCAATACAATTAATGGAGTGATTTAGGGATAAAGATACATTGTGTATCCTTAAAAACTGCTTAATCGAACTAAATTAAAGCTTAGAACCAACATGGAATCATGGAAAGATAATAAAAATTGTCTGATTTGCCTGTAAAATTCTATGATTTTGTCTTCTACACTTATAAACTTGAGCATTTGTGAATTTTAAATATATGTGGGATGACCTCTTGATTCTATAGGATAATATTTTGACATGTAGGCTGAATTTTCTAATGGATTAGTAATCTTTAAGAAAACAAATTAAATTATCAGTGATGAAATAAAGAAGAAGTTGATCTTAAATCTTAAGGTAATGCTGCCAACTTTGTACTGTCCCGTCTCTCATGTTTGTTGAGAATTTACAATGTACTAGGTACTATAAGGGCTTCCAATGTACTTAATTAAGGATATTAATTATGATGTAATTAGTAAGGAGGAGGGTTAAGGGTGTTCTTATTAACTTATTGTCTGCGTCTCACCTTGAGGACGCAGGGTCAGAGAATGGTTTTCCTAAGACTGATAAATGGAGGAGCTGGAATTATTTTGAAAGTAATCTCAGTGCAGAATCTGTGTTCCAACCTGGAGTTTCTATCTTACAATCAGTAGTCTGGCTGCCTTGAGGAGACCTGGATCCTGTCATGCTGAGCAAATTTCAAAAAAAAAAAAAAAAAAATCAAAGGAACCCAATTATTTAGGCCCTGAAACATTTCCAGGGTTTTGGAGCTAAAGGCAAGTGGAAAGAATTCGAGTTGATAAGACAAATGAAGGGGAAGCATAGAGCTCTCTGAGTGCCTTTGAAAGAGTGGCATGATCAATTTCTGTGTCTTCAGTAATTGGTAATTTGGTAATTACCTTGGTAGTTCAAGGGAGTAGAACATATATACAAAAACATGATAAATCCAAATCTTTAGGTTTTCCTAAAATTTGTATAAAAGAAATTATTTTTATGTACATGTTCTATAAAAATTTTGTAATTAGGGGCACCTGGGTGGCTCAGCAAGTTAAACATCCAACTCTTGATTTTGGCTCAGGTCATGATCTTAAGGTTATTAGATCAAGCTCTGCATTGAGCTCTGAGCTGGGTGTGGAGCCTGTTAAGGTTCTCTCTCTCTCTTTCTCTCTTCCCTCTATCCCTACCCTCCTTACGCTTTATCTTAAAAAAAATCTGTAATTAATATTCAGATTTGACTGTTTCAAAGAGTTTTACTCAGTTATCACACGTTATGAATCTGTCAAATTACTACTTGTTAAGTAAAGCACAGCATGCCCCATGGTGAATGGTCAGATGTGGTTCAACACAAAACACAGGAAAATTGAGAGAGAGGTTTAATACAGGACCTGAGGGAAGTGGCTGGCACCTACTGGAGTCATGGGGAAAGATCAAGGCAGGGTGAGAACAAGAGAGAGAGGCAGGACCTGGGACATTTGCCTTTTTTAGGATGGAGTACTTTGGGGTTCACAGGCTAAGCCTGGATTGGTTAATTCAAACCAAAAGAGCTGGGTGTTTGATAAACTCCACAGAAGTCTTCTTTAAGGAGTGTACAAGATGAAAGGCCTGGGAAGCAGGGATACTGTTTATTCCAAGAACTGTTGGAGAAGTCATGTCAGGAACTTATATTTACTTGTGACTCTGTGGGCTGCTGCTGGGGGCATGAGCTTGCATGAGGGGCTAGGGTCAGTTTAAGATTCCTACAGGCTGAAGAACAGATGACCAGGTAGCAGTACCAAGAAGTAGCATAGCTAAACTCCAGACATCATAGAGTGAGAGAACCTTAAAACAGTTATAGGAAAAATGTTAGCACACAGTGAATATAAATTGTGTTTCAAAAAACTGTCTTTAATGAGAATCTACCAAAATCATAACTTGTATAACAAAGTTGAGTTTTTGTTTCTGTTTTTAGCTAGATTATAGTGAAATTGAGAGAGGACTTTATTACATGCAATGCATAAGAAAACTTAAAGGACATTTTGATTTTTAATTTTCAAGTTTTCAAAAATTAACAGGGATGCCTGGGTGGTTCAGTTGGCTAAGTATCTGCTTTCGGCTCAGGTCCCTGATCTTGGGGATTGAGCCCCACCAGGGGCTCCCTGCTCAGCGGGGAGCCTGCTTCTCTCTCTACCCTTTGCTCATTTCTCTCTCACCATCCCCGTCTCTATCTCAAATAAATAAATAAAATCTTTTAAAAAAAAGAGTCATAGCTCATAAACATCTTACATTTAAAAAGTGTAACCTTGCCTAATTTCTTACTTATTTTTTAATACTTTTGACTATTTTACCTTTTGTAGCTTCTCTAAGAGAAGTATTTTGTATTTCTCATTATAGATTTGCCAATTATAATTCATTTGTCAATTATAATTGTGTTTATTAATGTAGTAGGCTCCCCATCTGAGCTGTCAGTTGTTTCCCTAAAACTACTACCAAAATTAAACTATCAGCTGTCAGTTGTTTCCCTAAAACTACTATTCCAAAATTAAAAGGAATAGTGATCAAACTGTATTTGTCATGAATTTAAAATGAGATGAGATGTGAATGGAGACCTCTTCACCTCATGCTTTCAAACACAGAAGATCTCATATGCCTTAAAACGGTCTTAAATCTCACTTGGATACAAGTGTATGACACTATAATTTTATGTTTTTATTTACATTTCTGTTAACATACAGTGTAATAATAGTTTCAGGTGTACAATTTAGCGATTCAACACTTCCATACAGCATCTAGTGACACTGAACTTTAATGTTTATCTGTGGCTTGTTCTATAACCTCTCTACCCGGTAGAGAGGCATCCCAACAATTTTAAAGGCATCCCAACAATTATTACCAGGAATAAAGCTTTGAGCTCTATTTCAATATTACTTATTCACTCTTTATAAAGGGATTGGTATCTCACAGAAATGTATATTTTTCTCCAAAAGAAAAATGGAAGTATACAGAATTTTCCACACCTACCTGACCAGGAAACTATTTACATTTCTCATGACAGCATACAAAAGAACAACAATTAGGAAAATGCAAGTCAATTTTTTTCAAGATTTTATTTATTCATTTTAGAGAGAGAAAGTGTACATGAATTGAGGGGGGCAGAGGGAGAGGTAGAGGTAGAGGGAGAATCTCAGGCTGACTCTGGCTGAACTGACTGTGGAACCCAACATGGGGCTAGATTTCAGAAGCCTGAGGGCATGACCTGAGCCAAAATCAGGAGTCAACCACTTACCTGATTGAGTGACCCAGGTGCCCTGGGAAAATGTGAGTCTATTAAATCAACCTAATTAGTTACATGATGCAAATGCTTTGAATTCTGATTTTTTTTTTTTTTGAGAGAGAGAGCAGAAGTGGGTGTGACATAGGGGCAGAAGGAGAGAATCTCAAGCCAGCTCCATGCTCAGTAAGGAGACTCATGGGAAGCTCAATCTTATGACCCAATGACCTGAGCCAAAACCAAGAGTCAGATGCTTAACCAACCGAACCACCCAAGCATCCTGACAATTGTTTTATACTGGAATTTTTACTGTCTAATATACATGTTCACGTTTTCCTAAATGATTTATCAATTTCTTCTGACATTTCTAACAGGCCTTGCTTTGCATTAATTTGAAATCATCCATTCTATCTGCTGCAGAGATTGTTAAAACTATCTTGACTTCTTCAAATATTGCACCATTTATATGTTCAAAATACATGGATTCACTTGATTGTGTCTTGAATTGTGTATTTTTAAACAATTGATTTTGAAATAACTACAAATTCACAGGAAGTCACAAAAAAATGTACAAAGATGTTTCAGGTGCTTTTTACCCAATTCCCCAGTGGTAAAATCTTGCATAGCTATTATACAATATCAAAATGAGGGAATTGGCATTAGTACAACCCACAGAGCTTATTCAGATTTTACACGTACAAGCATGTGTATCTTCTGTGTGGATTCCTATAATCATCACCACAATCAGGATAAAGAGCTGTTCTACCTTCATGAGGCTCTCTGTGCTATTCCTTCATAGCCAGGCACATTTTCTTCCTAATCATTGGCAGCCACTGTTCTCCATTTCTATAATTGAATACTTTGAGAATTTTACATAAATAGAACTCTACAGCATGGAACTTCTGAGATTGGCTTTCTTTCTTTTTTTTCATTCAGCATGATTCCCCTGGAACCCATCAGCACTGTATCAACAGCTCATTCATTTTTATTGTTGAGTAGTATTCCATGGTATGAATGTACCATGAATTGTTTAATCGTTTTTTGAAGCACATTTGGGTAATTTCTAATTTGGGTTTTCAAGAATAAAGCTGATATAAACACTCATAGATAGGTTTTTGTGTGAACACAAGTCTTCATTTATCTGGGACAAATGCCTAGAGTGTAATTATTCACTCATATGATAGTTTAGTGTTTTAATATTTTTCCCCAAGTGGCTATACCATGTTATATTCCCACCAGCAACTGATGAGTTAGTTATCCAGCTCCTCTGCATTCTCAGCAGCATTTGGTGTTGTCACTATGTTTTATTTATACTGTTCTGATAGATACCTTATTTTAGTTTCCCATTTCCCTAATGGCTAATGATGTTGGACATCTTTTCCTATAGGTTGGTTGCCATCTTCTTTGGTGAACTATTTGTTTTGCTGATTTTCTTAGTGGACTTTTTCTTTTACTCTTGAATTTTGAGAGTACTTTATGTATTTTAGATTTTAGATACAAGTTTTGTCAGATAGATGGTTTGTAAATATTATTTCTACCACTCTTGTAACTTGTTTTCTTAATCTCTTTACAATTTTTGGTAGAGCAAAAGTTTTTATTTCGGGGGATGTACAATTAAACAGTATTTTAATTGTAATATTATTGCTTTTAAAAACTTTACTTAATACAATGTACCCTTTTAATTTTGCCAAAAATTATTCTTGTTTATTATAAAGCATTTAAAAATATAATTTTTAAAACTCTAAAATTCTATTCAAATTAGCCATCATTAGCATCTTGGGGAAAAGGCTTGATCTCTCTTTGCATATATTCATATACATGTGAAACAGAGAAGTAATTTACAAGAATAATATAAAACTCTTTTAAGTCTGAAAAGCATTAAATTCATTTTTATTCAAATTCAAAGCACAGGAAACTAAAGTGAAAATATGAAATATGTTGAGCTTTAGATAAATTTTCATTTGCATTAGGGAATTTTAGTTCTTATGAGATCCCTTTACAAATAGGAAACAAGGTCATGGAAAAAGTTAATTTTTAGAATTACAGTTGACCCTTGAACAATGTAAGTTTGAACTTTGTGGGTCCACTTACACATGCATTTTTTAAAATAGTACTGTACTATAAATGTATTTTCTCTTCCTTATGATTTTAATAATATTTTCTATTCTCTAACTTTTTTGTTGTAGGGATACAGTATGTAAAACATAACATTCAAAATCATCAATTGACTGTGTATTTATCACCAAGGCTTCTGGTCAACAGTCCAAAGTTATATGCAGATTTTTGACTGCTCAGAGTCTTGGCATCCCTAACCCCTATATTGTTCAAGAGTCAACTGTATTATCTTTAATAATAGCTTTCAATTTTACTATATTGATTGGTTCCATCCTATGAAGATAATCAGCCCTTTTATATATCCTCCTGATATATAAGCTACCTACTTATTTTTCTCCCAAATTCCTATTTTTATTATGTTATGCAAAACTGATAATACTTTTTACAATATGCATGTTTTATGCTATAACCATAATACCCACAGTGTGTCAGCTGTCTTCTCTTTTGGTAGTTCTGCAGTAATACTCTGTTTTGTGAAACTATTGCTCCCAAGATCCTTCTATGCCCTGGATGCAGTCACTGCAGTCAAATTTGGTGGGTATGCTGGTTTTTCACACCTGACCTTTACTTCTAGGGAGTCTGTACACTTCTCAAGTCCACACAGCATGGCCCTCTCTTAGTGTGTGTCTTTCTGTCTTTTCCAGACCTCAGATCGTCAGTCTGTGTCACAGTTTGAAGCTTAGGCTGTCCTTTGATGAAAAGGAGATAATATTTCTTAAATCATTACTCTAGCATTTTTTAATTTTGGTAATCCAGGACTCCCCTCCAATCTGTTCTTTCTACAGAGCCCTTTGGCCATGAAGTCTAGGGCACAAAGCTTGTTATTCAGGGATGGTGTGAATTATAGCAAGAAAGTAGGAGAGGTTGGAGACAGGGGGACATAACAAGGCTTCCTTAAACAAGTGTTTTGTCTATTCTTGTTAGGCTTCTTCCTCAAGCCAGGAATTCAATTTATTAATTAAATATACTATTTTTATATATTCCACCTCATTAATTTATTCCTTCATTTATTTTCACCATTTCTTTCCTTGTTTTTTTTTTTTTTTTAGAATTTCTTTGTTGGTTTTGTTTTTCCCTTTTTTGAAATGAGCTTCCCCTGATCATGGATTCAGAAGTGCAATGCTGTATTATTATTATTATTAACAGAAATTTTGTTATTTCATCTTATTTCTTCTGTTGCCTAAGAGTTTTTTTTTTTTTTTTGCCTAAGAGTTATTTAATAGGTTTTTAACATACAGGGTAAAGTACCATTTTTATTTTGGTTTTTACTAATACTTTCTGAATTTATTGCATTGCAATGAGAACCATTTCTTATAATATTTCTACATTATGCAACTTCACTAATGTTTTCCTTGTAGCCTAGCAGATGATCCATTTTTGTGAATTTTTCATGAGTATGTAACTCTCTTAAATTTCAATGTGTATTTATGAAGTCTCCTAATTGATTGTATTGCTTACGTATTCCTGTCTTGCTGAGAGTAGTATGTGAATGTCTCCTCTTAGTATGTGTGTGTGTGTTTAAGATTTTATTTATTTATTTGACAGAGAGAGAGAGAGAGAGAGAGAGCACCCACAAGTTGGCTGAGCAGTAGGCAGGGGGAAAGGGAGAAGCAGGCTGCCCGATGAGCAGGGAGCCTGATGTGGGGCTGGATCCCAGGACCCCGGAATCATGACCTGAGCCGAAGGCAGTTGCTTAACCAACTGAGGCACCCAGGTGCCCCTAGTGTGTTATGTTTCTATGTCTCTTTGAATCTCTTGTACTTTTTGCATCATAGGATGATTGCTATATTATTTAGGATACGAATATTTCTAAGTGTCATATCACTATTGTGAATTACAGCTCTTAGCATTAAAAGGTGCCTTTCTTCATCACATTTAGTGCTTTTGGCTTAAATTCTACTTGTCTGATATCTGGGTTGCTACTTCTATTTTCTTATTGTCTGTCTATGCCTGGGATCCATTTGTCTGTCTGTTTTTAACATGTGGAATTGCTTTGTATTAGGTCTTTTTTTGTACACAGCATATACTTGGGTTTTGTCTTGCAAACCACATAGAAAATTGACTTCTTTCCTTTGCTCTGCCTCTGAGGGTACCCCAGAAATCTTAATAAGATCTCCTGCGTGAAGTTCCTGCAGAGTTCCCTGCAGAGTCTCCTGACTGTGGCATGTGGGCTCCGGGGACAAGGCACACTTACTCACATTGTTATCTCTCAGTTTCTTTCTTTTTTTTTTAAATATATATATGTATGTCATATATATATTTATATATTTTTTATTGGAGTTCGATTTGCCAACATACTACCCAGTGCTCATCTTGTCAGTGTATCTCTCTGTTTCCCCTAGCTGTCTCTGTGAGCTGTCACTGCACATGGAGTTGGAAGTGGCTGGGTGCAAGGCTCCTTCTCATGGTGTTTAGCCCTCCCTTCAGTCTGACAAGGGAAACAGGCCCTTGACCTTGATATTTTATGCTTTTCTAATAGCTTCTTTCCTACCACAGAGGTGGGTATCTGGCAAGGAGAGGGTGGTATTCTCGATGCCTGCCTCCCTCCATTTCCATCTCTATCTCCCCTCTCCAAGATCTCTTAGGATTAAGTCATCAGGCTATGAATTTTTTTTTCTCTCCTGAAATCCTTTCTCTTAGCCGTGGGCAGCAACTTCATAGTGTAGACTTCATAGGAGAAAGAAGTATCTTCTTTATATATTTGGAGAAACTCTCTGACCAGATTGCTGTAGGCATGCATTCTTTAAATGGTAAAGTAATTTAACAATTCCTCTTTTGACAAAGCCTGGTTTGCAACTCAATTGCCCTGCCGACAACTCAAGTAAAAATTTGACAGTTAAAGCTGAAAAATGATTTCACTGATATAGAACCAAGTATCTGCTCTTTCCCTAAGCCTTTATTTCAAAGGACAGTGAGCTTCGCCAGAACTTGAAAATATGTATTAAAAACCATGCAATTATCTCCATCGCAGGTGTTAAGTAGGCTATTAGGGGCGTTGTGTAGGCTATTCTTCTGCTGCAGCTAGTCAAACCATTTGTATGCAAGTAGGTCCCGTTTGATCTTGTCACAGTGTTTGGAATTGCCATCATTTTTGCTCAAGTGTTAAGAGAAGTCCTGGTTTCCAGGAAAAATTGTTAAGGGGCTCTTCTGGGACAACTCAATGTGAGTCAGCTAAGCGCTGTTGTGAAAGATTAGTGGCTACTTATAATAGTTAATAGCTTTGCTTTTGCCACTAATTTATTCAGAAGAAGTGAAGTTATGGCCATTGTTTTCTTATCTCTAATACAAAGAGATGATGTGGGGTGCGGAGGCTCTACTTTAATTGTGTTAATCACATCTAACATCAAAATCAAAGCTTTTAAAATGTATCATTTTGAGGAAATATGTCCTCCTTCTCTTTGGAAACTAAACTCAGCATCCATACCAGGGGATTGGGTTGAATTCTCATGTCTAGTGTATGGATGATAGTGGAGTGATAATGTGTTTTCTAGGCAACCCTCATGCCTTTTCCCAAAGTCAGCACATCCAAATCTTTAATGGTGTTGGGCTGGCTGAGAGACAAGGGCACCCCAAATGGCGGACATCTCAGATTGGGTCAAAATGGCTGATCTTCCCGCCAAGGCAGCCTTGACTACCACGTCACCTTCAGTAAATCGAAACCTAGACAGGAAACCGAAACTTTCCACCCGGGACTTTCCAGCCAGGGACCACCCCCCATCACCTAGGGACATGGTGTTCCCTTGCCTAATTTGGCAAGGGATCCACCTGGATCCAGACCCGGAACCAATAAGGCTTAAAAACCCCCACACTCCCCCACCTGGGTGCGACTTCCCTGACTTGGGCCACCTCTCCAAGTCAGGGAACCTCCCCGGGGAGGGCTCCCCATTAAAGCATTCTTGAACCTACTGCCTGGCTCTGCCGGTTTTTTTTTTTTTTTTAATTTTTTTTATTTATTTATTTTTATTTTTTATTTCTCCGCCGTTCATTAGGAAAAAACCTAACAAATGGCACTGCACATAAAATGATGAGTTTAGTAGGAGAATCAGGAAAACCACTTGATCCTTTCCACTTTAGTATTAAGTTGATGGGCTCCATTTTATTTATTTATTTATTTATTTATTGGGGGCTCCATTTTATTTCTGAAATTTTGCACATCTCCTTTAGTCTAGGCAGATTTCAGTATTTATACCAATGTATCAGCTTGTTACCATGTAACTAAATATTAAAACCACATTTCTTAAATGAGAATTGGAGCTAAAAATTTAGCTGTCTTTAGCACATTTGCAGATTTTATTTATTTATTTATTTATTTATTTATTTATTTATTTATTTATTTAAGAGAGGGAGAGAAAGAGTACACGTGAAGGGGTGGAGAGAGCCAGTGAGAGAAAATCTTAAGCAGGCTCCATGCCCATTGTGGAACCCAACAGGAGTTTTGATCTCAAGACCTGAGATCATGACCTGAGTTGAAATCAAGAGTTAGAGGCTAAGTCCATTGAGCCATGCAGGTGCCCCAAGCACATTTATAGATCTTAAAGGGGCTCTCCCAGAAGGTAAAAGTTGTTAAATCAAGACATTTATGTGTGTGTTTGTGTCAATGTGATCACCTGGTACTATTATGTTGCCTCCTTGTCACTAAGAAGATTCTACCGATCGTACCCAGTTTTTTGGAAGATTGAAACTTCTACAGGATGTTTAACCTAAAGGAAACTCGGGGATTAAACATGGACTAATACTGACATTATTTGAGTCTACTTATAAACCATTATCTATAATTTTATTCATTAATGATTTATTAATTTTAACCTTTTAAGATAGCTGTTAGAGATCAAGTAGATTCCAAAGACTGAAAAAGGAAAACATTATCAAAGCAGTATCATAACACTAATGTCTGAGTACAGCATAAGTTATATTGTTGAGAATTCAGTAAAAACCCCACAAACAAAATGTGTTATTATTCCATCTGAAAATCAAGGTTGAGATTTCTTCTAAAAACACTTGAAGCTGTATAGCATTCATGATTTTGTCTAATCTAGTGTATTTTAATAAGGCATGAATTTCGAAGGAGTTTAGGATAGTCCGCTGTTTTATTTAGTATTGTGAAAAACTGAAATGACCACAGCCATTTTAAAATAGACCTGCTGCAGGCAGTGCAGAGAAACTATCCTTCTTGTCTTGGTCTGAAAGGAGCCAAAACCTGTGGGTTGGGCAAAACAGCAATCATGTAAAGCAGTTATTTGAAAAATTAGCAGCAGGACAGACATCCTGATTACAAGATCCAAAGTTCTGAAATTTTTGCAGATAAAATCAGAAGACCATCAATGCATAACCCATAGTAGTTTAGCTTGTTAACACCCATAGAAAAACTTTTTTTTCTTTTATTTCACTCATATAATTGCCCTTTACATTTTTCCTCATTAAAACCCCTTGCTTTCACCCTGTAAGTGGGAACACTATATGGGTATGTAAGTAAACTCATGCTCCCCAAATAATAACTCTTTAATCCTGAGTAAACACTGCTTGCCTCTTCCATCCTCTTTTCCTCAGGCTGATGGGAGAGTGTGACTGAGGGTTTCTCAGGTACATGTCCCTGTTTAGGTGTCGCCCATAACTCCACAACTATGCCAGTGTAATTAGACATGGTTTTTAAAGCACCACTATTTCAATTATTAACTTAAAATTTGTGAGTTTAGCCAAATTTAAAAGTATACTTTTAAAAATCAATGTGTTTTGATCCCAAAAAAAATTCAGAGTTAGGTTATTTGTAAGAACTCATAAGACCATAGATGTCCATCGACAGATGAATGGATAAAGAAGATGTGTTATATACATATATATGTATTATATACATGTATGTATATATTATAATATATACATACATATACAATGGAATATTACTCAGCCATCAAAAAGAAAAATCTTGCCATTTGCAATGACATGGATAAACTAGAGGGTATTATGCTAAGTGAAATAAGTCAGAGAAAGAGAAATACCATATGATTTCACTCATGTGGAATTTAAAAAACAAAGCAGATGAATGTAGGGGAAGGGAAGGAAAAATAAAATAAGATGAAAATAGAAAGGGAGGCAAACCATAAGAGATGCTGAACTCTAGGAAACAAACTGAGGGTTGCTGGAGAGGAGGATGAAGTAACTGGGTGATGGGTATTTTTTTTTATTGGAGTTCAATTTGCCAACATATAGAATAACACCCAGTGCTCATCCCATCAAGTGCCCCCCTCAGTGCCTGTCACCCAATAACCCCCACCCCCTGCCCACCTCCCTTTCTACCACCCCTTGTTCATTTCCCAGAGTTAGGAGTCTCTCATGTTCTGTCTCCCTCTCTGATACTTCCCACTCATTTTCTCTCCTTTCCCCTTTATTCCTTTTCACTATTTTTTATATTCCCCAAATGAATGAGACCATATAATGTTTGTCCTTCTCCGATTGATTGACTTATTTCACTCAGCATAATACCCTCCAGTTCCATCCACGTTGAAGCAAATGGTGGGTATTTGTCGTTTCTAATGGCTGAGGAATATTCCATTGTATACATAAACCACATCTTCTTTATCCATTCATCTTTCGATGGACACCGAGGCTCCTTCCACAGTTTGGCTATTGTGGACATTGCTGCTAGAAACATCGGGGTGCAGGTGTCCCGGCGTTTCATTGCATCTGTATCTTTGGGTAAATCCCCAGCAGTGCAATTGCTAGGTCGTGGGGTATCTCTATTTTTAACTCTTTGAGGAACCTCCACACAGTTTTCCAGAGTGGCTGCACCAGTTCACATTCCCACCAACAGTGCCAGAGGGTTCCCTTTTCTCCACATCCTCTCCAACATTTGTTGTTTCCTGCCTTGTTAATTGTCACCATTCTCACTAGTGTGAGGTGGTATCTCATTGTGGTTTTGATTTGTATTTCCCTGATGGCCAGTGATGGGAAGCATTTTCTCATGTGCTTGTTGGCCATGTCTATGTCTTCCTCTGTGAGATTTCTCTTCATGTCTTTTGCCCATTTCATAATTGGATTGTTTGTTTCTTTGCTGTTGAGTTTCATAAGTTCTTTATAGATCTTGGATACTAGTCCTTTATCTGATAGGTCATTTGCAAATCTCTTCTCCCATTCTGCAGGTTGTCTTTTAGTTTTGTTGACTGTATCCTTTGCTGTGCAAAAGCTTCTTATCTTGATGAAGTCCCAATAATTCATTTTTGCTTTTGTTTCTCTTGCCTTCATGAATGCATCTTGGAAGAAGTTACTGTGACCAAGTTCAGAAAGGGTGATGGGTATTAAGGAGGGCATGTAATGAGCACTGGGTGTTATGCGCAACTGGTGAATCACTAAATTCTACCCTGGAAACTGATAATATAGTGTATATTAACTACATTAAATTTAAACAAAGAATTAGAAAAAAGAAAAGAACTCATAGGCCAGATTTCTAAGGTAACCAGTGACTACACTAGAGGATTTGGGGATTTGAGAGAATAATCATTTATTTTTGGTGCCCAGTAATTTAGAAATAAGAGGTAACATTGAGTGCTCACTATTGTCATGTTCTGCGCTAGAAGGCCTTTCCACGTATTAATTCATGAGATCTCAGAAACACCATGTAAGGTAAGCACTATTGCTATCTGGAGTTTCCAGATGAAAAAACTGGGATTGAAGGAGAGCAAATAACTTGGTCAAAATCATAATTGAGCATTTGGGACCCAAAGTCATACCATTCTAAAAGTACTCATGCTTAAATATTGGTTGTCTAAATTCTCTTCCATTCATCAGTCAGAGTGACCTTGCTAAGAATGAAAATATGATTATATTATTTCACTGTTATCCCTGAAAGTCTTCCCATTTCCCTTGAAATCCAGGACCCTTTTTGTGAACTATGTCTGCTTTCCTCTTCTGCTTCTGAAGGCACCCCTTCCTCATCATACCCTCTGGCCATGTTGTATTTTCTAGTTATTTCACACTCTTTCCTCCCTCTCCCTAGAATACTCTCCACCTTTCAATCCTTCTTACTCTTCACTCAGCTAACTACTAATCATCTGACTAGGCTTAGCTAACACATTATTTACTCCTGAGGCCTTCTTGAAACCTATAATTGTTTTGAAAGTTTCAG
The DNA here is from genome assembly GCF_905146905.1 of Nyctereutes procyonoides. NCBI lineage: Eukaryota > Metazoa > Chordata > Mammalia > Carnivora > Canidae > Nyctereutes > Nyctereutes procyonoides. The sequence goes on along the minus strand of NW_026575033.1, from coordinate 4,562,344 downwards.
ATCATACTTGTACTCCCCTTTCATGATATATAATGCATGTACACATATATGATACATAATTTATATAACTTCCCCTTCAATATATGATACATAAAAAAATAACATATATAATAGTAAAATATACATTACAGCTATTAGACTTGTTTAATAATTGTGTTCTTTATTATACTGAAAATTCACTTTGGGTAGGGTCAATGTCTGTCTCATGATCACTAATTTTGGCATGCTTGTTACAGCACCTGGCTATAAAAATATATCATGAATGGTTTAATCTGATAAGCCCAACATTAGTGTTAATTAGTGTTGAATATATGGTTGAGTATAAGGGTTAAGTATACCAACTAAATGTGAACCTCAGCATGAATAATGTGCTGTAAATAAGACTCTCCCATTCAAATTTGTATTCTCAGTGCCCACCAAAATAATAATGGACCAATAATGGATGCTAAATTAAATATTTTTGGATGAATTTATGAACCCATGAATTACTGTGTATAACCTAACCAATATGTACATAAATATTTTCTTGGGCAAAATGGTAATGATAATAAGTATCCTAGAGTCTTTGGGGCTGAAGTAGACAAAATGAGAGAAGAGATGTAAAAGTATAATGAAAATACTGATGAAATGTAAAATATACTTGTTTACAAGAAAAATATAGAAACCATATGTAAATATCTGATAACATTTACCCAAGAAACATGTAAGTATTTTATCTGCTATATGAATTACTGTTGGAAAACTATCTGGAAAGAAGAAATTTCATTTCTTTTTATATTCATGTTTATATTCTTGCTGGCTTAGCCTTTTATTTTATGGTCTATCCTTGGAGTATTTACTTGAAATGTTACATCTTACATTTATTTTTTTATTTTGTTTTACTTCATTTTATTCTATTTTGGTGTTTTAGAGAGAAAGAGAGCAAGAGCACAATTGGGAGGAGTGGGGGTGAGTCATACAGAGGGAGAGGGAGAGAGAGAATCTTGAGCGGGTTCCATGTCTAGGGCAGAGCCAGATGAGGTGTTTGAGCTCATGACCTTGAGATCATGACCTGAGGTGAAATCCACAGTCAGAAAACTGAGCCACTCAGGTACCCCTGCTACATCTTATATTTAAAGTCTGAGTTACACTAGTAATTTCTACATACTGGAATTCTTAAACAATCTTCATGAATATTAGCTTTTCTTAAAACTAGGGGAAGATTAAACTTTTCTAAGAAAAACTTGGGAAGTATGGAAAGATGTCATTATATATTGTAAGTGGTAGGCTAAATATTGAAAACCAAAAACTAAATTCATCTATTTAGTTAAAGCCTCTGTCTCTCAATGTCTGTGGAATATTTTTATTTCTACAACATACTGTCTTTGATTAAAGCTTTTGCATATTCATATATTTCGTTCGTTTTATTATCTAGTAAGTAATACATCCACACAATAAAATATTATTTACCCTTATGTGGAAGGGTAACAAAAGGAAGGAAATTCTCACACATTCTACAACAGGGATGAACTTTGAGTACATTATGGAAGTGAAATAAGCCAACAACAAAAATACAAATACTGCATGATTCTGGTTACGGAAGATATCTGAAGTAGTCAAATTCATGGAAACAGAAGGTAGAATGGTAGCTGTCAGGGGCCTGTGGGAAGGGGTAATGGAGAATTTCTTTTTTACTGGCTATAGAATTTCAAATACATATATATAACCAGTTGTTATATATATATATAATTACCATAATAAAATAAGTAAAATATAGCTTAAATATTTTAAACTGTCTATAAGATATGCAAAACTAGGGGATCCCTGGGTGGCTCAGCGGTTTAGTGCCTGCCCTTGGCCCAGGGCGTGATCCTGGAGTCCCAGGATGGAGTCCCGCATCAGGTTCCCTGCAGGGAGCCTGCTTCTCCCTCTGCCTGTGTCTCTGCCTCTCTCTCTGTCTCTCTCATGAATAAATAAATAAAATATTAAAAAAAAGATATGCAAAACTAGCCCATAAGCACTATTTAAAATTACATAAAATATGTGTTTTTCTTTGGAGCCAATTATTTTGATAGTTTCATTTGTTATACTATCAAGATGAGATGTAAATTTCTTTAAGTGTTTATTGCAAACATTGGTTTTTACAATCTGGACTTGTGCTTTTACCAGCTCCTTAGGACTTAAAAGTGATATAAAGCCAGGCATTATTGATATTCTACATAAAGAAAGAATCAGCCTAAGAAGAGCTTTGTTCCCAATTTATCATTCTTTTAAGGAATGCCTTTATTTTCATGCTAGGAAGTAAAGAATCTTGTTGTAAATAGTCCAAAGAATGCTGAAGCAGAGAATAGAAAATGACAAATGAAATTTTCATTTGTTGTTTCTTGTTGTAAATAGTCCAAAGAATGCTGAAGTAGAGAATAGAAAATGACAAATGAAATTTTAACCCTTGTATTAACTACGCTTCCCTCCCCCACCACCAATCTCTCTCTCTCCCCTTTATCCTGTTCCATATTTCCAAAGTCACAAGATCAGTACCATTTTAGTATCTCTGTCTCACACACAGATATATACTTAGAGAGCCATGGAGGCTTTTTGATTTGATGCTATTATAAACATTTTTTTTATCATCTATACTTTAATGTATATTTTTATGCATTATCCAACTATTGCTTAAGGAAAAATCCCCAATCTGGGCAAAGGATATGCATGTAACATTTAGATTGCCTCTTTCCTCCTAAGAGAGATTATAGCCATTTACATTTCCATAAATATATCTGAATTCAGCCCACTGTTCCCCAAGCACATCCACTAAAGGTATTCTTGATCTCTAAATATTCGGTGCTCTTAGATGTATAAATGCATCCCCTTATTATTTTAACTTGAATATCTTTGTCTAATGATGATTGACAATGGATGTCTATTTTCCTATTTTTCTTTAGGGTGTTCATACTTTTCTTATTGATTTGTAAGAAGAATTTACAATTCAAATGTATTATCCCTTTGTTATTATGTATCGCAAGCCTTTCTTCAGAGTTCCATTTGTCTTAGTTTCCCCACGAGATTGTTTGCCAAATAGACATCCAAGTTTTTATAAAGGTTAGTTTTATCAATCATTTCCCTTGTGGAATCTGGCCTTGGTGTCATGCTCAGAAAGATTCTTCTTAATCAACGATGATTATGCCTCTATGTACCCCCTTTTTTCTATACTAAAATACTCTTATATTTTCTTTTGATACTATTTTTAAAAATATAGTATCAAAATAGTATTTTTAAAAATAGTATAGCATTTCAAAGAATAACCTGGTGCTATGAAGTGAAACTTGGAGACACATGGCACAACCAGGTTCTCCTGCTATAACTCTTGGTGTTTGCCCCCAGTGGATCCAATTACTGACTTTCAAATTTCAGAGTTGTCCTGGGCTTGTTAGAGAACATTTGTCTACCTCCTTTGCATGGCTGCAGCAGTGGGTGTGAAGAGGCAGGGACTCACAGATGGGGCAATTTCCACATCTATATTATGTGGGAGATTGGTCTGCCTCCCAGCCCTTCCCCACATTTCATCTTACTTTATATTTAATTGATTGCAGTGGGATTTTGGAAGCCCAGATTCATGGGTTCACTGGTACCCTTTCCTTTTTCTACATTGTGTGGTGAGTGATCGTTCAGCACATCATTCTTGCAGTACATACTCAGGCCCCCGTTCCACCTGCTTTCAATACCAGCTCCCTGACCAGTAAGTGGGAATGAGGTAGGGGAAGAGCACAAAAATTTTGTCCACTGGCCTCTGTTACTTGAAAGCACTTCCTTAGACTACTAGATGCCTGTCAAACCAGAAGCCAGGCCCTCAGGCCTAAGCCCTGCACAAATGACAAGGCGTCTTCCACAGAAAGACTTGGGTGTATTTCAGTCTGCTGGCTGTGCAGTGCAACGTCTTGGGAGTGGTAGCTTGCCTGGACTTGTCTCTCAGTGTGTTACAGTCCCATGGGACCCAGGAACACAGCAACTCTGGCATCTGAGTCAGGGAGAAAAGGGTCATCCCATCAGCAGTAGCTGCAAAAATTAGGACATCAAAGATGTAAAAGCCCCCTTCCAGGAGACACTGTACTCTGGAGCACAGCAAGGGGAAAGTGTGAAGACGGTGCTTGCTAGCCGTAGCAAGGCAGAGGGGGAACCTAAGGATGATGTCTATGGGGAAAAAAGAAAAGAACAAAAAGATGGCCCCTTCCAGCTATTGCAAGGCAGAATCAAAGGGCAAAGATGGCACCCACCAGTCTCTGTCCCAAAAGAATGTTCCAGCAGGCTCTTAGATGTGTGTGTTAAACTGAGAGAGAGAGAGAGAGAGAGAGAGAGAGAGAGAGAGACACAGGCAGAGGGAGAAGCAAGCTCCACGCAGGGAGCCTGACGTGGGACTGCGGGTCTCCAGGATCATGCCCTGGGCCGAAGTTGGAGCTAAACTGCTGAAGCCACCCGGGCTGCCCCCAATTCTTTATTATACTCAAATGAACCTCTTCCCCTTAAAGTCTGAGTCAAATCAGCTGCCTCTGAGTTGCGACTAAAGCAGGAGAGTATGAGCATGCAGAGCTTTTTAAGAAACATTGCTCGGGGGTGGGCACCTGGGTGGTTCAGTGGGTGAACATCTGCCTTTGGCTCAGGTAGTGATCCAAGGGTCCTTGAATCGAGTCCTGCATAGGGCTGCCCACAGGGACCCTGCTTCTCCCTCTGTCTCTGTCTCTGTCTCTGTCTCTCTGTATCTCTCATGAATAAAAAAATAAAATATTTAAGAAAAAAATAAAGAGCCACTGCTCAGATGGCTACAGTGTTGCAGATGTGGGAGGACATGACCCTGTTGATTTTCAAAGCTAAATGTTTTTGGGGGTTCACCTCTGGGTGCAAGTCTTAAAAGTTGCCCAGTGTGGGGTTAGAACCCTTCACTTCTTAGGGGAAAGTCCAGATTTTGAATTCCCTCCCAATGTGGGTTGCCATGTCAAGGGTGGGGTCTATATGAAGAGATTGTGTCCCAGCCTCTCCTACTCATTTTGATGCGGTTTACTTCGTTTCTCCAAAGTATAGTCATTGCTCAGTTGGCCTTTAGTTTTCTTTTATGGTAAATTATCCCATATGTAACTGTAGACCCAGCTCCCTGTCCATGGAAGGAGGGGAGTTTAGGATCTTCCCATGTCACCATCTTGAACCAGAACCTCCACCCTTTTGCTTTGTGTCTTTTTGGATTTATCTATTCTGGACATTTTAAATAAAGGGATTATATAATATTTTACTTTTAGTATCTGGTTTCTTCCTATTTAACGTAGTGGTTTTGGGATTCATCCACATTATTACATATATCAGTACTTCATTCCTTTTTGTGTCTGAATAATATTTCTTTGTAAGTATATATGACAATCTGTCCATTTTTCTATTCATGGACATTTGAGTTCTTTACGCCTCTTGGCTATTATAAATAGCTTACTAATGTCTCTGTATTTTTTTAAAGATTTTGAGGGCTTCCTGTGCATTGTATAATATACTCCATCTGACAAAACACATAGCCAAATTTCCTTATGAGAGAGGACCTTATTTATATTCAGCTGCATATGGTATTAATTTGGAACAATAAATTTAAGATTCTTAGAAGACATCTTGAAAAGCCAAATTGATAATATGAAGCATATTCTTGTTCTGCCAGTATATAATTTGGGTCCCTTTTTTTAAGCTTTCCATAACTCTTCCCTTCAAATTTTCCTCCACTATCGCCTTATGATCCTTTGGGCTTTTGTCTGCTGCCTGGCCCCAAGATATTACCATACAGTCTTGATGTTTTATGGTGACACTCTGTTTACAGATACTAAATTGTATCCCAGAATCTACTATTGTGTAATGGACTACCCCAAAATTTAATGGATTAATAGGGTATTAATCATACCACTACATTTAATGATTTTGAGAGTCATAAATTCAGAGAGGGCTTTGGTGACTATTCTCATCTACATGGGATGATTTGGGGTCACTTGGAGTATTCAGGTGATGGTCAATCTGGCCTTAGTGGTTTTAGTTGTGCAACCATAACCACTATCTAATCCAGATATTTTCAGTACCCACAAAAGAAATGCCATTCCTACTCCCTTCTGGTTCCAGCTCCTGGATACCACTAATTTACTTTCTATCTTCCTGGATTTTCCCATTCTGGACATTTCGTAGATGTGGAAATGTACCATTGTAGTTTATTTCCATAATTTTAAACCTTGTACATGTACTGAGGCTTGTTTTATGGTCCATCTATTACTGAACACAAGTTAGGCTGCTTGTTGCGTGAAAGGCCAAGAGTCAAGAGAGAAGTTTTGATAGGAAAGGAATATAAGCTTCGTTCATGAGCCCACCCACTTGGGAAGAAGGCAGACTATTGTTCAAAAGCCATTTTTGCCTGGCCCAGAGTTTTTAAGGGGTTTAATCAATTAAGGGAGTGCAGTGGTTTGTGACATTTCTTGATTATGTACAAACTTGATGATGATGATGCCAGTTACAGAGTTAACTCTGCTCCAAGTTATACAAGAAGTGCTAGTTCTTTGGTGCCTGGGGTAGGGGAGGCGTTGTGCAAGAAGGTGTGGTTCCTTGGTACTCATGAGAGGTCCTGCAAGAAGGTCTGGTTCCTTGGTACCCAGGGGAGGTTGGGCGAGAGAGCCTGGTGACTTACAGAAGTGTTTTTCTCTCTTTAGGAAAGAATGCATGACCTTTGGATAAACAAAGAAAGGTTTAGTTCACCAATCACATGGGCTCAGAGTGTTTGCTAAAGCTTAAAGAGTACTAGGTTGGCAGAAGGGCCAAGGCAGAGGTTCAATTCCCCACCATCAGTCTCATTCCATATCTATGAGATTAAGAGTGAACATGGATCATCCTCTGTAACTCCTTCCTGCTGATCAGGAACCATAAAGGGATTTTGGAATGGAAGACCCTCATGCAGTGAGATAATCTTGTTTCAGGCATTTCCGCTGAAGGAGACAGTAGAGGTGTCTCCAAGCTAGTATGAATAAAGTTAGCTCTGAAAAAAAAATTTTTTAAAAATAAAATAAAGCTAGCTCCGGCTTGACAGATGCAAAAAGACAAACAACCAAGAAGAACAAGAAATATAGCAATGCTTAATAAGGTATATTTACATGTGGATGGTATAGAATTTAACCAATTGCTAAAAGGATTTATAGCTAGGACATCTATAGCTGTGGTGTATTTACCTAAATCTTTCATAAATTCATTTACATTTTTCCAGTAATTTGGGGCATAGATACAACACTGTTCTAATAAGAGTACAGGTACCTTCTTGAGCTGCACTCAGGACATCGAGGGCCATTCGGTTTTGGAGGGCCACTTTTCAAATTTTTGGGTGATTGTGTGTTGGGTTTGGTTACAGGTGGCTGCTGTATGCTGGGCTAAAGCCGCTTGCAACTTTACATCAAGAGAGGTTGTTCACGAATATGGTGAAGGGATAAATCCAGCAAGAAGGCTTCTTTGCCTGATATCTAGCCTTAACAATATCCTGATTCTGATGAATCACTGACAAGTGGAAGAAGATCTGTCTGGGGATGTGGGCATTCAAGTGGGTCCTCTATCCAGTCATAAGGAAAGTGGAGCCATCTACTTTTTCCACAAGCCCATAGCTAACCCCATGGAGTGAGGTATGCTCTGGCTTTTAAGGAGTTCTTTTGTCATCCACATAGAAAGGGTCAAGACCATAGTTGAGTTACACAATTTTCAGGGATTCCATCATATTGTTCAGCTATCCAAATAATCATATGCTCATAGAGTCCTGTTATTTCCCCCACAGAGTAACAGGCACATAGATTGTCTATAATATGAGCTGTCGTGTCAGTTTCTCTGAAGTTTACCTCAATTTATCTAGCTTAGGCAAACAATGAACATTCAAAGACAACTAATCAGTACTAGAATTTAACATCCACAAAGGTGTGTTATTGATACACAATGTTTTTCTCTAAAATTACCCTCATTTCCAAAGATCACCAAATTGAGACTAGTTCCTTTGTAAAAAGTAACTCCAGTTTTAGTCACTGAGAGTTTCAGAACTTTGGAGGGCTTGGTGGAGAGAAAGCCAAATGTTTCAATTTTTTCACAAGGGGATATTTTATTAAAAAAACTTTGTTTAAAAAAAAACCCTTTGTTTATAATTTCTTACCAAGAACAGACCAATAATCCAAGAAAAATGTCTTTTAACAGAGAATAAAACAGAATGTCAATATTATGCCAGTGTATTTTTTTAATTTTTAATTTTTTAATAGATTTTATTTTATTTATTCATGAGACACACACACACACAGAGGCAGAGACACAGGCAGAGGGAGAAGCAGGCTCCTGCAGGGAGCCCGATGTGGGACTCCATCCTGGGACTCCAGGGTCATGCCCTGGGCCAAAGGCAGCCACTCAACTGCTAAGCCACTCAGGTGTCTCAATGACAGTATATTTTTAACATCCATTCGTTTTAATCTTGGTCAGTCCTGACCACACACACAATTTTATTCCCAAGCTTTCCCTTCACGCATTTCTACAACTTTATTTTTCATTTGGATTTGGTCTTAAACTTTCTCTCTCTAAATAACCAATCTCATTTTAGGACAAATTTGCTTTCTTTTACCTCAACAAAAATGCATCCTTTCTTATATCTTTCTTATGCATCTCCTACTTTCCTATATACAGAGTTGCTTTTCCTTTTCATCTCCATCAAGCTTAATTTCATTTAATGAAATTTTAGCTTCTAGAAACCATAGTCTCCAGTGAAAATTAAGTAGTAACCATTGTGAACTGTCTGCTATACCAGAATTCTTTGGATTGGCAAATTTATGAACACGTTTCATAATTTTTAGAAACTTGCTTTTCCATATTATAGCCTTTTAATAAATCATAAAGCATGTTTACCAACAGACCCAGGTATCCTCAGTATTTTTGCAGTGAGAAGCCAATGCAGAAAAGGCTATGTTCAGTAATCAATATTTGAGTATTCTATCTCATTTGAAAAAGACCTACGGGCTCAGTGAGTAGAGCTCACATGAAACACTTGACCTTGAAGTTTTAGGTTTGAGGCCCATGTTGGGTATAGAGATTACTTAAAAATAAAATCCAAAAAATAAAGAGAAGAGATAGGTATTTGATGAATTCAACCCAATTTATCAGTTAACTTAGCACAACTTTTTAAAATTTCAGATCACCAAAGATTTTGAAAGAGGTCTTAGCAATTACCATGAGAACTTTATGAGACAGACAAGATTAACAAGCATTTTAAGCCATCTTTGTGCTGACAAATTACAACTGAAATAATACGGGCTTATTTGACCTTTTGACCTTTAGTAAACCTTAGTATAAAAGTTTTATACTTATGTGAATAATTCTAAAAACATATGTTTTGGGAGATAGGAGCCTCCAAGGGGGAGGGGCCCGCGAGGAGCCGGGCTGAGGCCGGGGCGAGTGTCCCCAGGACAGGAGAGCCCCGTCCCGGAGGAGCAGGAGCTGCACCAACCTTCCCGGGCGGGCGGAAAGGGGCTCGCAGGGAGTTAGAGCAGGACCCAGGAGGGCGGGGATGCCCTCGGGCTCCCTGGGACACTAACAGACACCTGCGCCCCGGGGGAGTGCGCGGAGCTCCCTAAGGGCTGCAGCGCGCACGGCGGGGCCGGAGCAGCTCGGAGGGGCTCGGGCGGCGGCTCCGCGGAGGGGGCTGCGGGGCGGGAGCGCGAATCCCACAGCGCAGGCCCCGGAGCACAGGGCGCCGGGACACAGCCCAGGATCCGGCCTCCCCCGGGACAGGCAGAGGCCGGGAGGGCCCAGGACAGCGAGGACGCTCCTGCCCCGAGCTGAGCAGATCAGCGGCCCCGCCCCGGAGCCTCCAGGCCCTGCGGACGGAGAAACTAGAGCCGAGAGCCCCGAGCCCCGTAGTTCCTGCGGAGGCTGACTCCAGGCTTCCAGAGTTGCCATAGCAACTGCGGCTGTTCCTCCTGGGGCCCCACGGGGTAAACAACCCCCGCTGAGCCCTGCAGCAGGCAGGGGCAGAGCAGCTCCCCCAAGTGCTAACACCTGAAAATCAGCACAACAGGCCCCTCCCCCATAAGACCAGCTGGACGGACCAGTTCCAGGGGAAGGCAAGGGACTTAAAGTCTACAGATTCAGAAGATACTCCCCCGTGGTGTTTTTTTTTATTATTATTTTTTTATTTTTTTTGCTTTTTGATTTCTGTTTGTGTCCGCCACCCTTTTTCCCTTTCTTTCTTTTTCTTTCTCCTTTTCTTCTCTTTTTTCCTTTTTTTCTTCCTTTTTTCTTTTTTCTTTGTTCTTTTTCTCTTTTCTTTCCTTCTCTCTCTCTTTCTTTCTCCTTTTTCCCAATACTTGTTTTTGGCCACTCTGCACTGAGCAAAATGGCAAGAAGGAAAACCTCACCTCAAAAGAAAGAATCAGAAACAGTCCTCTCTCCCACAGAGTTACAAAATCTGGATTACACTTCAATGTCAGAAAGCCAATTCAGAAGCACTATTCTACAGCTACTGGTGGCTCTAGAAAAAAGCATTAAGGACTCACGAGACTTCATGACTGCAGAATTTAGATCCAATCAGGCAGAAATTAAAAATCAATTGAATGAGATGCAATCCAAACTAGAAGTCCTAACGACGAGGGTTAACGAGGTGGAAGAACGAGTGAGTGACATAGAAGACAAGTTGATGGCAAAGAGGGAAACTGAGGAAAAAAGAGACAGACAATTAAAAGACCATGAAGACAGATTAAGGGAAATAAATGACAGCCTGAGGAAGAAAAACCTACGTTTAATTAGGGTTCCTGAGGGTGCCGAAAGGGCCAGAGGGCCAGAATATGTATTTGAACAAATCCTAGCTGAAAACTTTCCTAATCTGGGAAGGGAAACAGGCATTCAGATCCAGGAAATAGAGAGATCCCCCCCTAAAATCAATAAAAACCGTTCAACACCTCGACATTTAATAGTGAAGCTTGCAAATTCCAAAGATAAAGAGAAGATCCTTAAAGCAGCAAGAGACAAGAAATCCCTGACTTTCATGGGGAGGAATATTAGGGTAACAGCAGACCTCTCCACAGAGACCTGGCAGGCCAGAAAGGGCTGACAGGATATATTCAGGGTCCTAAATGAGAAGAACATGCAACCAAGAATACTTTATCCAGCAAGGCTCTCATTCAAAATGGAAGGAGAGATAAAGAGCTTCCAAGACAGGCAGGAACTGAAAGGATATGTGACCTACAAACCAGCTCTGCAAGAAATATTAAGGGGGACTCTTAAAATTCCCCTTTAAGAAGAAGTTCAGTGGAACAATCCACAAAAACAAGGACTGAATAGATATCATGATGACACTAAACTCATATCTGTCAATAGTAACTCTGAACGTGAACGGGCTTAATGACCCCATCAAAAGGCGCAGGGTTTCAGACTGGATAAAAAAGCAGGACCCATCTATTTGCTGTCTACAAGAGACTCATTTTAGACAGAAGGACACCTACAGCCTAAAAATAAAAGGTTGGAGAACCATTTACCATTCAAATGGTCCTCAAAAGAAAGCAGGGGTAGCCATCCTTATATCAGATAAACTAAAATTTACCCCGAAGACTGTAGTGAGAGACGAAGAGGGACACTACCTCATACTTAAAGGATCTATCCAGCAAGAGGACTTAACAATCCTCCATATATATGCCCCGAATGTGGGAGCTGCCAAATATTTAAACCAATTTATAACCAAAGTGAAGAAATACTTAGATAATAATACACTTATACTTGGTGACTTCAATCTAGCTCTTTCTATACTCAATAGGTCTTCTAAGCACAGCATCTCCAAAGAAACGAGAGCTTTAAATGATACACTGGACCAGATGGATTTCACAGACATCTACAGAACTTTACATCCAAACTCAACTGAATACACATTCTTCTCAAGTGCACATGGAACTTTCTCCAGAATAGACCACATACTGGGTCACAAATCGGGTCTGAACTGATACCAAAAGATTGGGATCGTCCCCTGCATATTCTCAGACCATAACGCCTTGAAATTAGAACTAAATCACAACAAGAAGTTTGGGAGGACCTCAAACACGTGGAGGTTAAGGACCATCCTGCTAAAAGATGAAAGGGTCAACCAGGAAATTAAGGAAGAATTAAAAAGATTCATGGAAACTAATGAGAATGAAAATACAACCGTTCAAAATCTTTGGGATGCAGCAAAAGCAGTCCTGAGGGGGAAATACATCGCAATACAAGCATCCATTCAAAAACTGGAAAGCACTCAAATACAAAAGCTAACCTTACACATAAAGGAGCTAGAGAAAAAATAGCAGATGGACCCTACACCCAGCAGAAGAAGAGAGTTAATTAAAATTCGAGCAGAACTCAATGAAATCGAGACCAGAAGAACTGTGGAACAGATCAACAGAACCAGGAGTTGGTTCTTTGAAAGAATTAATAAGATAGATAAACCATTAGCCAACCTTATTAAAAAGAAGAGAGAGAAGACTCAAATTAATAAAATCACGAATGAGAAAGGAGAGATCCCTACCAACACCAAGGAAATACAAACGATTTTAAAAACATATTATGAACAGCTTTGCCAATTGGCAATATTATGAACAGATTGCCAATAAATTAGGCAATCTAGAAGAAATGGACGCATTCCTGGAAAGCCACAAGCTACCAAAACTGGAACAGGAAGAAATAGAAAACCTGAACAGGCCAATAACCAGGCAGGAAATTGAAGCAGTCATCAAAAACCTCCCAAGACACAAGAGTCCAGGGCCAGATGGCTTCCCAGGGGAACTCTATCAAACGTTTAAAGAAGAAATCATACCTATTCTACTAAAGCTGTTTGGAAAGATAGAAAGAGATGGAGTACTTCCAAATTCATTCTATGAGGCCAGCATCACCTTAATTCCAAAACCAGACAAAGACCCCACCAAAAAAGGAGAATTACAGACCGATATCCCTGATGAACATGGATGCAAAAATTCTCAACAAGATACTATCCAATAGGATCCAACAACACATTAAGAAAATTATTCACCATGACCAAGTAGGATTTATCTCTGGGACACAAGGCTGGTTCAACACTCGTAAAACACTCAATGTGATTCATCATATCAGCAAGAGAAAAACCAAGAACCATATGATCCTCTCAATAGATGCAGAGAAAGCATTTGACAAAATACAGCATCCATTCCTGATCAAAACTCTTCAGAGTGTAGGGATAGAGGGAACTTTCCTTGACATCTTAAAAGCCGTCTACGAAAAGCGCACAGCAAATATCATTCTCAATGGGGAAGCACTGGGAGCCTTTCCCCTAAGATCAGGAACATGACAGGGATGTCCACTCTCACCACTGCTATTCAACATAGTATTGGAAGTCCTTACCTCAGCAATAAGACAACAAAAAGACATTAAAGGCATTCAAATTGGCAAAGAAGAAGTCAAACTCTCCCTCTTCGCCGATGACATGATACTCTACATAGAAAACCCAAAAGCTTCCACCCCAAGGTTGCTAGAACTCATACAGCAATTTGGTAGCATGGCAGGATACAAAATCAATGCCCAGAAATCAATGGCATTCCTATACACTAACAATGAGACTGAAAAAAGAGAAATTAAGGAGTCAATCCCATTTACAATTGCACCCAAAAGCATAAGATACCTAGGAATAAACCTAACCAAAGAGGTAAAGGATCTATACCCTAAAAACTATAGAACACTTCTGAAAGAAATTGAGGAAGACACAAAGAGATGGAAAAATATTCCATGCTCATGGATTGGCAGAATTAATATTGTGAAAATGTCAATGTTACCCAGGGCAATCTACACGTTTAATGCAATCCCTATCAAAATACCATGGACTTTCTTCAGAGACTTAGAACAAATTATTTTAAGATTTGTGTGGATTCAGAAAAGACCCCGAATAGCCAGGGGAATTTTAAAAAAGAAAACCATAGCTGGGGGCATCACAATGCCAGATTTCAGGTTGTACTACAAAGCTGTGGTCATCAAGACAGTGTGGTACTGGCACAAAAACAGACCCATAGATCAATGGAACAGAATAGAGAACCCAGAAGTGGACCCTGAACTTTATGGTCAACAAATATTCGATAAAGGAGGAAAGACGATCCACTGGAAGAAAGACAGTCTCTTCAATAAATGGTGCTGGGAAAATTGGACATCCACATGCAGAAGAATGAAACTAGACCACTCTCTTGCACCATACACAAAGATAAACTCAAAATGGATGAAAGATCTAAATGTGAGAGAAGATTCCATCAAAATCCTAGAGGAGAACACAGGCAACACCCTTTTTGAACTCGGCCACGGTAACTTCTTGCAAGATACATCCACGAAAGCAAAAGAAACAAAAGCAAAAATGAACTATTGGGACTTCATCAAGATAAGAAGCTTTTGCACAGCAAAGGATACAGTCAACAAAACTCAAAGACAACCTACAGAATGGGAGAAGATATTTGCAAATAACATATCAGATAAAGGGCTAGTTTCCAAAATCTATAAAGAACTTATTAAACTCAACAGCAAAGAAACAAACAATCCAATCATGAAATGGGCAAAGGACATGAAGAGAAATCTCACAGAGGAAGACCTAGACATGGCCAACACGCACATGAGAAAATGCTCTGCATCACTTGCCATCAGGGAAATACAAATCAAAACCACAATGAGATCCCACCTCACACCAGTGAGAATGGGGAAAATTAACAAGGCAGGAAACAACAAATGTTGGAGAGGATACGGAGAAAGGGGAACCCTCTTACACTGTTGGTGGGAATGTGAACTGGTGCAGCCACTCTGGAAAACTGTGTGGAGGTTCCTCAAAGAGTTAAAAATAGACCTGCCCTACGACCCAGCAATTGCACTGCTGGGGATTTACCCAAAGATTCAGATGCAATGAAACGCCGGGACACCTGCACCCCGATGTTTCTAGCAGCCATGTCCACAATAGCCAAACTGTGGAAGGAGCCTCGGTGCCCATCGAAAGATGAATGGATAAAGAAGCTGTGGTCTATGTACACAATGGAATATTCCTCAGCCATTAGAAACGACAAATACCCACCATTTGCTTCAACGTGGATGGAACTGGAGGGTATTATGCTGAGCGAAGTAAGTCAATCGGAGAAGGACAAACAGTGTATGTTCTCATTCATTTGGGGAATATGAATAATAGTGAAAGGGTTTATAAGGGAAGGGAGAAGAAATGTGTGGGAAATATCAGAAAAGGAGACAGAACATAAAGACTCCTAACTCTGGGAAACGAACTGGGGGTGGTGGAAGGGGAGGAGGGCGGGGGGTGGGGGTGAGTGGGTGACGGGCACTAAGGGGGACACTTGAGGGGATGAGCACTGGGTGTTATTCTGTATGTTGGTAAATTGAACACCAATAAAAAATTATTTTATTAAAAAATTAAAAAAATAAAATAAATAAGAACATATGTATTTTAATAAAACCAACATACTGAAATTAGCTTTAGTACTGAATATGTTGCATTTGTGTCCACCAAAAGTCAATCAATTTGTTCTCCTGGTCATTTTTCCCTGGGGCTCCCATGGGGGAATCTGAAGGGGAGCTGCTGGGCCCTTCAGGCTGATTTGGAAGGTGCTTCAGTTTGAACCTCATAAAGAGGTGGCCTAACAGCTTGAGGTGCTAAAGCTCCTTGATAGTGACCAGATGAGGAGCAGGAGCTTGTGGTACCTAAAGCACCCACTGAGGATAGTATAGGAGCTGGTTATGAGAGCCCGTGTTGTTGGAGAAACAGAAGGAAGGGGAGGGGTGGGAGAGGTGGCAGGGGTGCTCCCAGCAAGGCTGGAGGTAGATTTAAAGTTTGGACTACCATTCTTTTATCTGTGTCTCCTGCATCTCCCTGCTGCAAAACACGCTTTTTCTCTGATGGCTTTTTAGCTCTTTTCACCATTTATTTAAAATAGGTCCTAATGGGCTTCCTTTGGGAACAGAAGGAGTATTCCCCATCTTCCTGCCAAATATTCAGAAAGAACACAGAAGAAACAAAATTATGACAAGAAGAAGCTGTTAGCATTTGTTCTTCCCAAAAAGTTAAGGGACTTCACTGATATATGTAGGCCAGGTGGTTTTACAATAAAAATAATTTTAAAAAAGCATCCTTTTCTTAGACATGGGCTTCTGGCTGTATCCTTTCCATTTATTCAAAATATAGCCCTTTGGCTGTTTGGTGAGACAGAGATAGAACCTCCCATTGTACACAAATTTAACACAACACAACCCCCACACACACCAAGACAGATCTGTTCCAGATTCCAAGTACAGTGCCCATTACCTAAGTCCCTTTTAGATTCTCCCTAGAGCCAGGCCTTTCTCATGGGAAAAAGCTAGGACAACAAAATAAAAGCATCCTGTGCTTCATAAATGAGATATTTGCATTGGCATTCACTCCAATGGACTTACTAGGTCCAGAAGCTCATCATTTTCCCCAAATGCTCCTTTCCTTACTGCTGCAAACCAAAAAGCAAAACTGGCAGTTGGTGTCAGTCTGGAATCAACAGGGAGTTCCCTGAGACAAAACAGGTCTCAGAAAAACTGCAGGATGGGTTGTATCCCCAGGCTCCCTTCCAAGGTCAACTAGCATGGAGCAGCTTGTCTTCCACGACCATCAGAATGACAACTGACCACTTTGTCCAAGCATGGAAGCACTAGCTTACTTGGCCGGCTTGCTAAGTTTGTTACCAAAAGCCAAGTTCAGCTGCCTGTCACTCCAAAGGCCAATTCTCAAGAGGCAAATTTGGATTTGAAAGGAGAATGAGCTTTATTCAGTAAGGCTGACTCTTGTCCAAAGGCCAGCTCCACTACAGTTTCTGTCTGGCCTAAGCCTTTTAAAGGGGTTTAATCAGTTAAGAGAATGCAGTGGTTTGTGACCTGTCTTGATTATATGCAGACTCAATGATGCCAGCTGCAGTTATCTTAGAGCTCATAAGTCATCACATAAAAAGTTCTAGTTTCTTGGTACCTGGGGGAGGTTGTACAAGAAAGCATGGTGATGTGCAGAAGTTCTCTATTCTCTCTAGGGAAGCATACATGATCTATAGTTATACAAAGAAAGGTTTAGTTCTTCACTCACATGGGCTAAGAGTGCTTGCTAATGCTTAAAGACTACTAGGTTGGCGGGAGGGCCTGAGGCATCTTCACAGCATATGGTGGGTCCTGGAGAATATTGCACGTGCCCTTGAGAAGAACATGTGTTCTGCTCTTTGGTCTGGGGGACTGTTCCATGTTCAACTGAGTTGGCTTGTAGTGTTGTTGAAGTGTTCTACTTCCTATTTGATATTCAGTCTAGTTGCTCTATTCATTATTGCAAGTGTGATATTGAAGTCTCCCGTTATTATTGCTGAATTGCCCGTTTCTCTCATCAGTTTGTCAGCTTTTGCTCCATGTATCTTGTATCTTATTGGGAATTTAATTTGCATTTCCCTAATGGCTAATGATGAATGAATATCATTTCCATATATTTTTTTTTAATTTACTTATGATAGTCACAGAGAGAGAGAGAGAGAGGCAGAGACACAGGCAGAGGGAGAAGCAGGCTCCATGCACCGGGAGCCCGACGTGGGATTCGATCCCGGGTCTCCAGGATCGCGCCCCGGGCCAAAGACAGGTGCCAAACCGCTGCGCCACCCAGGGATCCCCCTCATTTCCATATTTTATCCGTATTTTTCAAATTACCCAAGAGTAACATGAATTACTTTTGTAATCTGAAAAAAAAAGAAAAAAAAACTAATAAAAATAAATCGAGGGGATCCCTGGGTGGCTCAGTGGTTTAGCGCCTGCCTTTGGTCCAGGACGTGGTGCTAGGGTTCTGGGATCGAGTCCCACATCCAGCTCCCTGCATGGAGCTTGCTTCTCCCTCTGCCTGTGTCTCTGCCTCTCTCTCTCTCTGTGTCTCTCATGAATAAATAAAATCTTTTAAAAAATAAATGTAAATAGGGATCCCTGGGTGGCGCAGCGGTTTGGCGCCTGCCTTTGGCCCAGGGCGCGATCCTGGAGACCCGGGATCGAGTCCCATGTCGGGCTCCCGGTGCATGGAGCCTGCTTCTGCCTGTGTCTCTGCCTCTCTCTCTCTCTGTGTGTGACTATCATAAATAAATAATAAAAAAAATTTAAAAAAAAAAATAATAAAAAAAAATAAATAAATGTAAATATAAATAAATAAATCCAGTGATTTTTCTAATAATAGATAGTTTTAAGGTTGTACATAAACTCTTACATAGTATCTGCCCAAGAGCAAGTACTCAATAGCATTTGAAAAAGTAAGGTTTATTTCTATTATTTTATATATTAATTCTTCCTTAAAAATACTTTAAAAAATTTAAATGACTAGTTTATATGAGGTTGAAAGCATTAAATCTGACTACCTGTATGAACAATTTTCAAAAATAATATATATATATATATAGGCCAATTCAGCAAGAGAATTGAAACATTCAACATTAAAAGCAATTAAATATTTTTTAACCTAAATTATATGCTGAGTTTCTCTGACGGTTTTCTCAAAAGGGTATAATTAAATCTGACATAGGACACTTCAGAAATTTGAATTCTCCACTCAATAATAAGAAAAAGCAAAAAGTTTAAGCTTTGTACTTTTATTTGACGATGCAAAAAGTAATTTTTAGCATAAAAATTTTTTATTTTATTTTATTTATTTTTTTAGCATAAAAATTTTGGAATAAATGTTTCCACAATTTTAATTTTTCCTCTCAAAATGTGAATTTCCCAGGTGAAAATATCCCATGAAGATAGACCCTCCCCCACAATTTCCTTTGTTTCTGAGGAGCTTTTGTCACTTTGCACAATACTTTTATTTATACTCAATTGAAAATTACTATTAATCATGATAATATTTAACAAATTTATTTTAGGATCATTACATGGCTTTTATTAGTAGACATCTACCCTCAAGCAAAAGACAATTTCTCAACGTCTGTGAGTCAAAGAAATAAAATAATTAGCTTTTGATTCAGAGAAAGTAGAAAATTAAATTATAGATAAGTTTTAAAAAGGTTAAAACATGCTCCTAGATTTTAGACATGTATCTAATGCAGGAATAAGAGTGTATGAAGTAAGACATTTGAAATAAATTAAACATAAAGATAACTTGACAAGAAAATAAACTTGAATTTTAGTTTGCTACTCTTTTGATGGGGATATTTATCATAATCTTTTCAAGTAAGTAAGAAATTTAATACCCTACTAATTTTGTCAGTTTCATTTTTTTTCATAAATTTCACTTTTAATTTATGTATCACTAGTAAGTAGCTTAGTTAGCAGTTGGAACAGATATTTCTAGATTGGAGTGTCATCAATTTGGATGTTGATCAGAACTATGGCTCGTGTTTGGCTTGAATGAAGACAGTGCTCTCCAAAAGCTTCATCTTCACTGCCTGTTCTGGGACAACATGCAAGTGTTAGAATTAGAAAAGAATTTCTTGTACAATGATTTTCTTTAGTTAATATTATGAACAAATTGTTTGAAACCTAAAGACTATCTGTAGTGGTATGCTACAACTGTTTTTTGAGGTAAAATAGAAGAATTCAAATAAGTGAATGGATATAATTTTTCAGGAAGTTGTTTGTTCTATGCCAGGAGAAAGGTTAAAGACATACACTTGAGTGACTAACAGAACTGGGCCAAGTCCTAGCTTTGCCATTTGCTGTATCACCTTGGTGCCACCTACTCTTGCATACTTTAGCTTCCTCTTTGAGTGATCGCAGACAATAGCTCATAAGGTTCTGGCA
This sequence comes from Nyctereutes procyonoides, assembly GCF_905146905.1. Lineage (NCBI taxonomy): Eukaryota > Metazoa > Chordata > Mammalia > Carnivora > Canidae > Nyctereutes > Nyctereutes procyonoides. The sequence goes on along the minus strand of NW_026575033.1, from coordinate 4,542,553 downwards.
AGGACAAAAAGAGGACATATTTGCAATTTTTTTAATGTAGAGCCTGGCATAGGGTAAGTGCCTAACATGTATTATATAGTAATATAATATATATAATTATATAATAGATGTATTTTATGAAATAATTTATAATATATAAATATAATTATAAATAATATATTTCATGTACATGATATATTCATACTAGCTCTTAAAATCATTTCTAAGTGACACTTCCAGAGTATGAACTGGCATTGATGACCATGGGGGTGCAGATCTGTAGCCATGCAGTTATTACTGTTTTCACTGCCAGTGTCAGCAGTTACTTTCACAAATCCTTATGGATATTTACAAAACAGTTTCAGCTTCCTTCACCATTTCAGAATGTTGTGGACTGAATGTCCCCCTGCCCCCTAAATTCATAAACTGAAATCCTAACCCCGCAATGTGACATTGCTGGGACCTGGGACCTCTGGGAGATGATTAAGTCATGAGCGGGGGTGAAATTGGTGCCTTATGAAAGGAAGCCCAGAGAGCTCTCTAACCCTCTTTATGCCACGTGAGGATATATGGGGAGGGGGGCTATCTTCATTTTCCAAATCGTTGATGCTTCTTTGTACCTGAAGGATCATGTATGAGCTCTTTAGCCATTAATTCAGGGGTCTTTCGAATGTCACCCCCATTTAATGTGGCATTTTATAATTTTTTCCATTCTGCAAACCTTCCAATCTAACTGGACTGGTATGTTTATGGTTTCATAGTCTTAGCCAGGTTTGCTTTTTGTTGCATCTTCATACATGGTGCTCCCTTCATTTAGATTGTCTTGTTACATGTAATCATTCCTTATGTGTTTGGACCCTTCCTTCTAGGTAGCAATATTTGCTTTCTGCACCCTAAAGTCTTCCTATTGTAACCTATGGAATAGATAGTTTTCCTAAACTTAAATTTTAAAACAGGTTGACAGGGCAAAGAAAAAACACCTATCATTTTTACCACTAATTTTAGTATCATCATAAACTCCCTCATTTGGTCACTCATCTTCTAAAATGTGTCCACTGCTTAACTACATTCAGGTTCCTTCATGGTAGGAGATGTGTTTTATTTTTTCCACAGTGCATAGCAGGGTGCTTTTCTCTAAAATTAATGCTTTATGAGTTCCTAATCGGTTGATGCCGCTGGAGTTTTTTCTATAAAAATAGATAAGTGCTTTGCATGCTTTATCATATTCTGCACTAATGTTTCATGATTTATTTATTTGTTCATGGAGTCAACAAGTATTGTGAGCACCAAGAGTGATAAAAGACAAATATTTTAAAATAGACGTTTTCAAATTTTAGAGTTAGAGGGCTTCCTAAAAGGCAGGCTGCTGAACTCTACCCCAGAATTTCTGATTCCTCAGGTGTGGGGTGGGGCCTGAGAACTGCATCTTAAATGATATCTTAAGTGGCACTGAGGCTGTTGATGTGATCTGGGGGTCGTGCTTAGAGAGTTCCCCAAACACATTACATTGTGTGTGAACTGCTAGAATTACTCAAAGTAATGTAATTCTAGAAAACATACTCAAAATAGTACTAGTGATCATATGTATAATGAGAGTGAAACAGAGCTCCACAATAAACAACATTAGTAGCCACACAAAATAACTTAATAGAGATTTCAATAATACATTCCAAAATAATGAAATGAGCCAAATATCTTAAAGAGGATAGCTAATTATGTAGAATTGTTCTCATTACCTAGGAAATGAAATATCTTAGATTGGGATCCCTGGATTGCTCAGTGGTTTGGCGCCTGCCTTTGGCCCAGGGTGTGATCCTGGAGACCTGGGATTGGGTCCTGCGTCAGGCTCCCTGCATGGAGCCTGCTTCTCCCTCTGCCTGTGTCTCTGCCTCTCTCTGTGTGTGTGTCTCTCATGAAAGAATAAATAAAACCTTAAAAAAATAAATATCTTAGATGTTTTTTAATAATTATACGAAGAATGATAGGGTGGCCCTGAGTTTTGACAATGTTAACAGATAAATTCAATATATCATAATGGCAGAAGAATAGATTATGTAATCCTGACAAAGCAAGGCTTTCAAAGTAGATCCATTCAGGGAAGAATAGGTTATTAAAAAATAAAATAAAATAAAATAAAATAAAATAAAATAAAATAAATAAGAAAAGAAAAGAAAGAAAGAAAAGAAATGAAGAACCACAATGCTGCCATGTCAATGTCATAAATTTAAAAATCGTTTTATTGATGGAAAAATCAGAGTTCTTTTATACACAGAGCCAAATAAGATTAAATGGGCCTAATATTTGAATCATCTTGGATTACACATAGTTCTTATGTGCAGACCAGGAATCAGTTAATCAATAGCCCAGAGCTGTCCAAAATATTCCTTCTAAATTTCATGAGATTATTGAACTCAGGATAGTAGGAAATGAATTATCATTGTTTTTAACTGTAACCACAGAAAACTGTAAAAATAAGAGAATGAGCAAGGAATGGAATATATGTCCAAAGGAAACAACAATTTTAAATCAATGGTATTAGCACTTCTATGACCTTTTTGAGTAGAGAAGTAAGTTTTCTTATTGGGACACATCTCCAGATGCATGCTGCCCTGTTCCATGAAGAAGGCCACAAACATACTACCAAATGGTCAAATAATATCTCATATTCTTGGAATTGTGGGGATTCTTGGGTAGTTTGTGGGAGCAGAAATAAACCCTATGGTCTGATTCATTCCCACTTGCTTCTCTTCTTTCTTAATAAAAATATTCCTAGTGTGTCTAGTACTACATAGATCTAGATATAAATATATCTCATGTGTACATGCTCAATGATATAGCCACATATTGTCAAATGATACATATGCAACTAAGAAATGAATGTATACAGTGAGAGGAAGAACAAAGGCAGAGTGAGGATAGACAAGCAGCTAGCTGTTGGAAGTAGAGGAGAGGAATGTTCAGGTCCTGGCAAGGCTCTTCCTTGGCTAACTAACCCTAGTAGGCCAAGTCTATCTGAGCTCTTGCTCCATTATAGCCCTTCCCTCCTGTATAGGTCCTCAGCATTTCTGTGCTGGAACTCTCCTTCCTTCTACAAAGCCATCTCATGGCAGGTTTGTGTAAACATGAATAGACAATGTCTATCTGGCTCATGGGTTTTAGTACATTGTTGAACATAGAAGGGGAACATGAAGCATCTTGTCAACTTTTCAGTTGCTGACAAGCACGCCCTCTTGAAGTCATACTTCACAGGCTCCCAATTACAACAATGAATAGGATATGTGGGTTTTGAGAAAAATCTGAGAAAAATGAAATGTGTTAGCAGACCTGGGGTCATGAGCTGCTTCATCTCCTAAGCCTCCCCAGTTTTGGTTTCTTCTTCAATCCTTTATATTCATTTCTGTGCCTCCTCTTTAGCACACAGTTCTGGTAGTAACTAGGAAGTCTTGGCTGTATTTTATTTGATGGAACTGAACTTAGAGGTGAATAAATTTAATTAAAGTTACCATCAAATGCTCACATACTCTCATGACCCAGATCAAGATAAACAGAGGCTTTGCCAGAGGAACATCTAAATCTGCTGCAACAATTGTCACCTGCCTTCACAAGGTCTTTCTTGGAAGAATGATGGGTTCAACAGCAATCTCATTAACCTCATAATAATCACCTCTCCACTTATGGGAGGATGGTGCCCTTTGAGAAAGCTTATTCTACAACATTAGAATGAAAATATCAGAATTAAAGAACATGTGGGGTTGGGGTATGTAGGAATGGAAAATTAAGCTAGATTCCGTCAGTCCTCCAAATACATGTGAGTGATGGCTGAGATTAAGCTGGGATTGACTTGTGGTATTGTTGACAGTGATATCCCAAAGTCCACAGAGCACCAGCTGCTGTTCTTTGCTTCTGTATCTTAACACTTAAGAGGAGAGGAATGGTCAGGTCCTGGCATTTGAAGGATACTTCGTAGAGCTAGGAGGATGGTTACAACCTATGGGGTTAAATAATTGCCCTCTAAAATAATAATAATAAGGAAAAATGTGAAATAATACTTCAAGAGAAGACAGTGTTATTGAGAAGAAAAACTGGGATTTGTTGTCAATTATGAATGAATTTGAATCCTAGCTCTACTTTCTTCTAGTGGGGATCTTTATCTCCCTCATTACAATAGTAAGCAGGCTTGAATAGCTTCAGAAGAGGTTTCAATACCTCTTTTCATTCAAAACATCATTCTGAAAGGAATGTGGAGAATCTCCCCAAATTTTTTCTTTTTTCTTTTTATGTTAGTTTCCTGAATTTTCTTTCTAGTTCCTGTAATCCCTTCATAACAGACAAAACATAAAATAAAATAAATAAACGAAAACATCCAGTTACAGAAATCCATGATTCCATGCAGTCAAGGTTCAATGATGCAGATGGAATCTCATATGATGTTCAAAAAGTGGTAGCAGTTGGGAGTGATGTGGAAGTAATACTCCAGGAAAGAAAAATCTAGGTGGGGGGACAGCATGTCTGTGAAAGCCACACAGGTAGCAAGGAATAGAGCCTGTTGACACAGTGAATTTGTCGGTAGTAAAGTCTAGAAAATGATCTAGATTTGGTGTCCCAGCATAGTTTTTAATGTCCAGGAATACATGTCTCTTTTGTTTGCTAGTGACAGAAACTAGAATTGAAATTGTTTCTGTGAAAAGGGAATTAATTGGTTCACACAGCTGGGAAGTCCAAGACTGAGTCCAACTACGACTGATTCTGCAGAATCTTTTTTTTTTTTATAGTTTTGCTGTATTCACTTAAGTGTTTTGTTTTGTTTTGTTTTGTTTTGTTTCCCCAAAGATTCCATTCATTCATTCATGAGAGACACACACAGAGAGAGAGGCAGAGACACAGGCAGAGGGAGAAGCAGGCTCCATGCAGGAGCCCAACGCGGGACCCTATCCTGGGACCCCAGGATCACGCCCCAGGCCAAAGGCAGGCGCCAAACCGCTGAGCCACCCAGGGATCCCTGGTTCTGCAGAATCTAATCGTGGAATTAGAGTCTATCTTTCTTCCTTTTCTAACTATGTGGGGGTCTATTTATGGGATAGCAGTTCTCTTCTCATTTAATGTACAAGTTTACCCTTGTGCTAATGCCACACCCTTTTTCCCCCAGCACTTTTTAAAAAAATTTATCTTTTAATTTTAATTCCAGGATAGTTACCATATAGTATTTCAAGTGCACAATATAATGATTGAACATTTACATACAACTTCTGGTGCTCATCACAAGTGCATTCCTTAATCCCCATCACCTATTTTACCCATTCACCCAACCACCTGCTTCTGGTAACCATCAGTTCTCTATAGTTAAGAACTTGTTTCTTGGTTTGTCTCTCTTTCTCTTTTTTTTCCCCTATGCTTGTTTGTTTTGTTTCTTAAATTCCACATATGAGAGAAATCATATGGTATTTGTCTTTCTTTGACTTATTTCCCTTAACATAATTTCTCTAGCTCCATCCATGTTATTGCAAATGGCAAGATTTCATTTTTTATGGATAATATCCCACTGCATATACATACCACATCTCTCTTGGTTATCACAGTTTTGTATTAAGTTTGGAAATCATAAACTTGGAAAACAAATCTCCAATATTGTTACTTTTTAAAAGAGTTTGGATATTTTTGGTCTTCTGCATTGCCATATAAGTTTTAGGACCAGCTTGTCAATCTCTACAAAGAACTTGCTGGGATTTTGATAGCTATTACACTGGAACCATAGGTCGATTTGGGAAGGACTGTCTTCTTAACAAACTTGAGATTCTCAGTAAATGAGCATGTTCTACTTCTCTATTGATTAAGATTTCTTGAATTGCTCTCAGAGGAATACCTGCAGGAAGCCAGTGAGATAGCTACTTGAATGTATCCATGAAGAATACATTTGTAGACCTTGCCTGTTTGTTCCAGATTCAGGCTGAGTGAAGGAAAAAGTGGCTTTTTCTGGTCTTTCTAAAAACAGGTTTCAGTAAAGCAAGGAAAGAGGATGAGGAGAGACTGATTCTGCCGAATGGGGACTCTGAAGAAGGTGCTGGTAGTGCTTCAGAAAAGGGTAACAGCAGATGGGATGAAATCAGAGAGTGGTGGGCATAAGCTGGAAAGCAAAGTGCTGGGATTCAAGGGTAGATTAAAGTATCATTTTCTTGAGCTAGTTAAGTGGTTTTCAGAGAGGAATTTTGATAAGAAGAGGTTTTCCTTCAGTCCATTTCTTCTGAGATTCTGTTTACTTCTTATCTCTTCAAAACAGGGGCTTTGGGGGCCAGTGTCTTTGGCACATCTCAATAGTGTAGAAACAACTTCTGGCCTCATAACATCTTAAAAAGTGAATTACAATTCTGAATAATAATTTTTTTCAACATCCAAGTATTGGAGAATGTAAAGACAAAGAGTGTTTCATCTCAAATACAATGTATTGTACAAGAAGAACATGAGTGTGAAGTGACATTGGACAATGCATTTTGGGCTGGTAGGGGATTTCAGAAATGTCACAGAGCAATGACAAATAAACCCAGGTCAGTAATATGAGCTTGTAGGACCAATCGGCCCTACGGCTCCAAACCTAGATGTGACTAGACAGTATGGGAAGCTTATTCAGCTCATAATAATAATCAGTTCTATGAACTTTTCTGAATTTAAAAAACTTCATAATAAATTTGGGAACCCAAATACTGTTTTGTGATTTGTTTTTCCTCTTACTCTAGAAACTTATTTTAAAATCTTCTTCAAATATATATTTTTTGATGTAGTGTGACAGATGCATGAGAATTTACCATATGAATTTACATAATTACTTTATTCAGTCCCTCTTCTAAGATGAATATGATATACAGTATGTGAGCCTGGATTAGTTTCTGATTTGGAACCAGAAAATCATGGAAGCAAACCTGAAAAGATGGAGATTTTCAGGTGAAAAAAAATGCAGTTGCAAACTTTTTTGTATAGTATGATCTCATTGTGGTTAAAAATTATATACCTGTGTGTAAAATACCATATGATACATACGTAGGAAATTATATATAAAATCTATGAAAATTATATGTAACACATATATATTTTATAAATGAATATAGTGTATATATAAATAAACATGTTTAATATCAATCTATACAAATAGAAAAATATTTGGAAGGATATATGTTAAACTTTAATTTCTGGGTGCGGTGGACTGAATGCTTGTGTCTCTCCTGAATTCATATGCTGAAGTCTTAACCCCCAATGTGATACATTAAGAGGTGGGGCCTTTATGAGGTAGTTAGATCATGAGGGTAGAGCCCTCACAAATAGGGTTAGTGTTCTTACAAAAGGGACTTCAGGGAACTCTCTCATCTCTTTCTACCATGTGAAGACACAAAAGTCATCCATCTGCAATACTTGAGAGCCCTCACCTGACCCCAACCATGCTGGCACCATGATATTGGACTTCTAGACCCTAACACTATAAAAAATAAATTTCTGTTGTTGATAAGCCATACATTCTATGGTATTTTGTTATAGCAGCTGGAGCTGACTAAGATACCAGATATTAAGATATAATTTCTATTTCATTTTTTCTCAAAAGTTTTTTCTAACTTAAAAAAAATATATTTTTACAAAAATACTCTTTAAAACAGTAAAAGTCATTTAATTTTATAAATATTTTATAAAAATTAATTAAAAATTTTAAAGAGCAGTGTTTGAAGTAGACTGCAAAGCAAAAAGTAATATTAGGAGTTAAGGTCATTAAATAATGATCTTAAAATGTATAATTCAGGAGAAGTTATAATAATTCCAAGCTTGTAACCTGATAATATTGTTCCAAATGCACAAAGCAAAAATTACAGAGTAGAAAGGAGAAATCTATAAATACATAGTCACAGTGGGAGATTTTGACGCATCTCCTTAATTAATTTGTCTTTTTAAATAATTAACTTATCAATAGACCAAAACCTTTGGAAAGCCAAACCTAAATGCCTGATCTCATGAAACTATATAGAAATCTTCACCTAATAGGAAATAGGCATTCTCTTTCAGATGTGCATTAAACATTTATGAAAATTGACCACTGAACTCCACTTTGTCCAAAAATCCAGTCAATACATTTCTTAGGATTGGTGTCATTTTAACCATGTTCTCTGACCACAGTGCAAGTAAATCAGAAAACAGAACAGAATCTTGGAATCTTTAAAAAATTTGAAGTTGGAAAATCTATTATGTTAAAATATCTTTCACACACCTCACACAATACCTTACAGAGCACATCTTGGAGATCTCTGAGGAGTATTTCAAGGGAAATTTATAGTTTTATATGCTTGTATCAGAAAAGAGGAAATAACAATTAATGAGGTAAGCCACAATTTAAGAAACTGGAAGAAAATAAAGTAGAAAAAATAAAATAATAAAAGGAAAAGCAGAAATTAGTGCAATAGAACTCAAATAATTAATTACAGAGAAACAGTAAAGCCAGAAGTTGGTTCTTTTGGGGGGAGAAAAGTACAAACTTTGGTGTGATTGCCCAAAAAGCACAAATAAATAATACTGAAAATGAAAAAGGAGGCATAATTACAGTTGTAATGGAGATTAAAACTGTAAAAGACAACTAGGAATAACTTAATGGCTAAGTTAGATAAAATTGGCAAATTTCCTAGAAAAATGTAACAAAAAACTTATTTAAAAAACTTTAGAAAACCTGTACAGAAAGACCTATATCCATTAAGTAAACTGAGTAGTTAAAAACCTACCTTCACAGATAACATGAAGCCCCATTGTCTTACTACAGAATTTTACTAAACTTTCACAGAAGAAATAATTGCATTTTTTAAAAATTGAAATATAGTTGCCACCGAAAGTCACATTAGTTTCAGGTGTACAACATGGGCTTCAACAAGTCTATACACCTACAACAAGTAAGTGTAGGTACCTCGACTGGCCCCATACAGGGTTATTACAATGCCATTGACTATGTTCCCTGTGTTGTGCCTTTCAGCCCATGACTTATTCATTCCATTACTGGAAGCCTGAACCTCCCACTCCCCTTCACCCATTTTGCCCATCCTACTACCTCCTTTCCCTCTGGCAACAATTTGTTCTCTGTACTTATAGGTCTGTTAATAATTGCATTCTTTTTTTTAAGATTTTGTTTTTTTATTTGACAGAGAGAAAAAGCATGATCAGGGATAGGGGCAGAGGGAGAGAGAGAAGCAGGCTCTCCACTGAGCAGGGAGCCTGATGCGGATCCCAACCCCAGAACCCTGGGATCATGACCCGAGCCAAAGGCTTAACTGAGCCACCCAGGTGCCCCAATAATTGCATTCTTATCCAAACTTTTCCAAAGAATAGAAAAGGAGACGACTCTATCATTTTATGTGACTGGTATAGCCTTACTACCAAATGCTGAAAATAATAATACAAAGAAGGGAAATTCCAAGCCAACCTTAGCTCTCAATAGGTGCCCTAAACTTCATAAAATACCAGAAAATCACATCTTGAAATTCATGCAATAAAAAAATTTCTATGGAATATTGTTAGGATTTGGCTTTTTATTTACATCCAATTCAGGAATCACTGAGCACCAGTTTAGGTAATCTCTGTTTCACGAGCTAGAAATGGAGTGGTAGACAATTCTTACATGCTTCTTCCCTGCAGGAACATGACTCTCAAATTGTGTATTGTCTTACAAATTACTTTATCGTCACAACCAAACAGTTTATCTTCTCTTGGTTTATACTTCATTTCTCATACTTCCTGCTATTTATCCATATTATACATTTCTTTTCTCACTTTTCCCCACTGACATAAAAGTTAACCACCCTGGTTTTTATTCTAGCAGTTTCTTTGTGACTTTCAGATATATACTTTCATACACATTATCTACGTATATACACAAATTATCAATCTATGGTTTGCAATTCCCCATATAAAAAAATGAAAGTAACATGACAACATCCATTCTCCTCCCTCTACATTTTTAATTTCCTTTGCTATTACTTAGATTTTAAGTTTATGCTATTATTAAATTATTACTTTTTATATTATATAATCTTTATCAGGAGGTATCTTGGTATTTGCAATATTTAAGCCAATTATCTACCCTTAGTTTCTCATGGTTTTGCTCTCATGGTTTTCCTTGACCGCCTATTGATCTTGCTCCTATTGTATGACATAGTCATAATGTTACATCCCCTTATTGATTTCTATGAAAAAAAATGCCACAAGAACCAAACATTTTGTGGAGCATTTAATTGAGATTTGCAGGTGCCATGGAATGTCATACCAGCCCTCCACCTGTTTGCTGACCCCACTCGTTGCACTGACTTCCATAGTCGATACTCCCTGTACATGACCCTCATGGCCACATGCAGACCCTGGGAAGCTTTGTTCAGTTACCTGCTTCTCCTCAGAAAACAATCATGCCTATGTGGTCTTGTCTTTCCCAGGAACCCTGGAATCTTGGTGAATAAAATGTTTTATTATTTTTATTTTTTAAAATATTTTATTTATTTATTCATAGAGACAGAGAGAGAGAGAGGCAGAGACATAGGCAGAGGGAGAAGCAGGCATCACACAAAGAGCCTGACGTGGGACTCGATCCAGGGTCTCCAGGATCACACCCTGGGCTGCAGGCGGTGCTAAACTGCTGCACCACGGGGGCTGCCCAATAAAATGTTTTAAATTCTACCTTTACAACAGACAGGGACTCTGGGAAATGTGACCTGGATTACCTATTTCATCCTCATAGTAACAGTTTGAAGTGAGTCGTAGTTATCTGCTTAGGGATGAGTGGTGGGGGCAGTATAAGAGGCAGGTGCATGGTCATAGAAATCTTGAATGACAAAAGTCATTCTGCTTTTTATTATCACATACACTAGCATTTCTAAACAATCTCAGTGACAAAAATAAAATACCCCTCCTGGGTTTGACCATTTCCCCTTCCCTGTTGTTGACAAATCATTGGTAGGTACTTTCACTAACCCAGTTAACAAAATGGGGAAACTGAGGCTTACACAATGTATTGCCCTCCAGGTCTTACAGCCTGTAAGGGAATGCATTGGTATTTGTACCAGGTATAGCTTATTCCAAAGTTCTTAACAAATATGCTATTTTATCTACTTTTTGATGACAATTCAGGGTTCTTTAGTAAAAGCAAGCCTTGGCTTTTCTCTGCCCCTTAATGAAGTGCCATTGAGACATTATCAGTGAAAAGCACTATAATCTGATCACACCTCTAATGGATTTTCACAGTCAATAATAGTGCATCTGTATAATTTCCTAGGGAAGCTAGTTTCAACTCATTATTGTCAAGGACTATTGACCAATTAGTGCCAATTCAATCTAAATGTGTAAGAGAGAAATTTAGGCTTTGCCGAGTTCATAATGAACCATGTATAGTTCTTGCTAATAGCAGGACATCACTGGCTCTCCACAAGAAGAAGTCAATGAAATTTGAGCAAAGACTTAAAACATAGCAGTTGCCTATGTTTTAAGAGAAAGCAAGTTATTTGCCAAATACCAGTCTATAATCTTCATGTTTCTGAAAGCAAAACATTCACTCCATTTTGAATGATCCACAAAAGTTTCCACAAATAAAAACAGGAACATCTTAGAAAGAGAACCTTATTTATATATGTCAAAAATTCAATCACATGAGATTGATTCTGTTTTACAATGGTAGCACTAAATATGAATTTAATAAATCCTTGTCACTTGAGTTTTGCAAAACAAAATAAAGAACATAGACAAACTGCTTAAATAAAACATTTCTTTTATAAATTTCACTAATAGCTGTCATCTTTATTACTCATTAGGAATTGTTATCCAATTCTTTATTCTACTGTGTTTCCACCTATGTCATTAACACAGGCAACTATTTTGCAATAGAAAGCACAGGAACTTTTGATTCCTAGAGTCCTAATTCAAATTTTCTCCTTGTACATGAACAAAAGTAGGTAATTATGTTCATCTCTCTGTTGAATGAAAGAAAGATGGAAGTCACAGAAAGGAATAGTAGGAAAATAAAATATGATTTCAACATATTCAGTGTCTTAGATTTACCCGATATCAGTTTTCTAGGGCTGCTGTCACCAAGTATTACAGACTGAGGTGCTTAAACCACAGCGATTTTATTTTCTCTCAGTTCTGGAGACTAAACAAGGCACTGGCAGGGCTGTGTTCCCTCTGACAGCTCTAAGCATTGGTCTTTCCTTGCCTCTACCCAGCCTCTGATGGCTCCTGGCAATCCTTGACATTCCTTGGCTGGTAGCTGCATCATCCTACTCTGGCATTCTTCCCTATGTGTTTGCATCTCTGTCTTCTCTTCTTAATAAGACACCATCATGGATTTAGGGTCCGATATAATCCAGTATAGCTTCATCTTAACTAATTGCATCTGCAAAGATTCTGCTTCCAAATTAGGTCATATTCTGAGTTTGTGGGTGCATGTGCATTTTATGGGGAGACAACTACTGAATCTACTCCACTTATCTAATTTCTTATTCTATTGTGTTTCTATCTGTGTCATAACATGGGGGACTACTTTGCTGTGGAAAGTATAAGAACTTTCATTACTAGAGACCTGAATTCAAACTCCTTCTTGTATCTGAACAAAGGCAGCTGTAACTATTTCTCTATCTGTAAATTATAAAGGGAAGCAAGATATAACTCGTGAAAGTGTTCTTAAATATAAATATATTCTGAAATCATGTGTGACACTTGCTAGGTACTTAATAGATATTATTTTTTCTATTAACATTTATAATTATATTATTCTGTATTAAAATATTTATTAGAATACTAAGTAATTAATAGACAGCCATAATCTTTGACCAACCCATGCCCTATGTAAATGACTTTTTGGAAATGGCACTGTTTAGAAGCCCTTCCTTAAACTAAAACCCCCTTTAGTTATATGAGCTAAATCTTCTGTCACAAATACTTTGAGGAATTAAAACTCTGTAGCAATTATTCTCTATTGTTAAATAATTAAAATTGAGATAAATTATATAACATTTCAAATAAAAACAACATCAGAGACTTATGTAACAACTGGACTTGACAAATCTGGTTTAAAATTTGTCTACCTATGCTTTAATTCTTTCATTTCAAGTTAAGAGAATAAAGATGTATATATGCAATTTAACATCACATTCCCATCAGATCCCTTTCTTTCCATTTCTTAGTAACCAATAAAATGAAGAGGATGCTTATTATGTAGGTCACTAAATCACAGTACTCTAGGGGTGATATTAACTATAGATTACAAGGCATATAAAATTTGTGTAGTCTACATGTATAATTTTAAAACAGTAATTGCTTTTTAAATGTATATTTAAATGTATGCTTTCAACTTTTTTTTTTATTGCAAGTTAATCTGTACCTTTTATTTCAATGGTTTCATTAGTCTCCCCTGCAGAAAAGCCACACTGACTTGTTAGTTCCCTCCTGAGGGACATTTGGATTGTTGCTTTTCATCCTGCTCCTACAACCAACTCTATGGTGAACATACTAATACCTTCTCCACTTCAATAAGTGTGGTTGTTTCTAGGACTCCAATTGTTAAATTATTGGGTGGTCACATCTTTAACTTTATTGGATGGTCACATCTTTAACACTCACCAGAATTATATGACAATTCCCATTTCTGCACATTCTTGTCAACATTTGGTACTCTCAAATTGACCTTATCAATCAGATGATTATAAAGTAGTATCTCTTTAGTCTTTAATTATCCCAGGGATTGAACATCTTTTCATCTATTTATTGACAACTTAGTTTCATGTTCTGTGGATTACTTGGTGTGTCCTTTGAAAATATGTGTGATTTGGGTTATCTTTTCTTGCCCTTATTTGTATGAGGTTATCTTTTCTTGCCCTCAGTTGTATGAGGTTTAAATATATATATATATAAAACACACACACATATATATATATTCTGTATAACATTTTTGTGTTGGTCCTGGGTTTTGCACATATCTTTTTCCAGTCTGTGGGACATCTTTCCTGGTTTTCACCATAGTTTATGAGTCTTGATATCTTATGGGGCAAGTATCTCCTTACTTTATTTGGATTTCTCCTTTTAGCACTGACCTACTCTCGATTTTTCCTTGGAGACTTGAAGCCTATCCATGTAAGAAACTGCTCAGTGCTTTTAAGTCGTTCCAAAGCTAAAGATTTTGTACGGTTGACTAGGTGAGGATGAAAGCCCAGTGCTGCCATCTGATTAGATTGGTCTGAGAAGTGTACCCTCTTTACTCATGTTTTAAGATGTTCTTCTGGGTATCACTTAATCTGGTTTCCAAACTCTGATTTCTGTTAGTCTTACTGATCTTTTATTTTCCCTGGACTTTTCTTAAGAGCAAATAAGTTTTAGCACCTTCTCAAATTTGAGCCTAATTTTAAGTCTTAGCACAACTTGAGGGTGTGGGGGGAGCTGACGGGAGGGGGTCAGTTGTATAGACGATGTGTAATTGGTCAACACAGATAATCTCTAAGACAGGATTTAATGCAAATTATTTCTGTCCATGTAACTGAAAGGAAATAAAACTTAATTAAACACAGTCCTACAGTTAACTCTGGCTGCAAAAGAATGAGGCACTTGCCTCACTTCCTTTTCTCCTGGCTGTATTAAAAAACTTGTTCTTAAAATAGAACAATTATCCCCCAAAGCAAACTAAATTAAAAACAAATGATTCTTTGCTGTTTTAATTATCCTGGAACTTGTATATTGAGGAATAATCCTTCATGCATTTAGTCTCATCCACATTGAATTTTTGGTCAGAAGTGAAAATAGAATATTTTGCAAGAAAAAAGCTGAGAAGTAATAGAGTTTAATTTTATTATTTTGACCTATTTGTAGTATTGAATATGTGAATGAAAACCTTTGCAGTTTTGCAAATGTAGAGTTCACAGGTATTTGTCAAAGTCTGTTCTACTGCCTGGTAATTCCAGCTGTTGATCACATCAAAAGGTAAAGAAAATGAAAGAATCTGGAGGTAGCATGTCACTGTTTTGCCTTGTATTGGAAAACCTAACAAAAATTAATAAATAGTGTGGTTTATTCAATTTCATTGAGGTCTATAGTATTTATTTCATTACATTGTCCTTTTTGATCTTTGAAATGAGATAAATTCTCTCATAATGTGTAACTAGAACTTCTAAAAATTCTGAAATATCTTCCTGTATATGCCTTCATCTGTGTTTCATATCTGTTTATATAAGTGGTAATCACATGGCCTAATTAGAATTAATTTCTGAAAAAGAAGAATCAGAAAATGCCATAAATAGATTGAATGATTAATTAATTAAATAATTTAACTGTTCTCTTATTCATTAAGCAAGCATTCATTGAACAACTATCAAAGTATCTGGCATTTGCTACATACAGGACAACTAAAAATAAAAAGACAATAGCCAGGTTGACTAGGCACATCTGTATCTCTCACTACCAAATCTATTAAGTTACTGAGTTTGGATTGAAAGAGTTTACATGACTATAGATATTTGTATTTGATTACTGAATGAAATTTAGGTGCAAGGCATGCTTGCACAATAACAGAGATTGCTAAAAACTTTTTTTAGCTGCCCTCGTGTGTAATTATATACTCTATATTACAACAAACTTTACTTTTCTACATTTATTTCAGTTAAAGAACAAATTTATAATTAATGAAAATCAGGTTTATAGATTGTACTTTTAGCTTGGTGGCTCTGATGGATTTACTTTACTCATGGAAACACCTATGGAACCAGGTAAGGGATGCAGATGTTCAATAGCAATGAGAACATCAATTGGTGCTTCTCTAATCTTTTAAAAGAATTATTACTCATTTAGACCCATTCAAACTAAACAGAAAAAATCAGTTTGGTGACTTGTCTTAGGCCACAAAGGTATCAAGAAGAACAGCAGGAGATGGGTAGGAAGCAGATGGGTATCTTCTCACTCTCTATCCCCCTAGCCGAGACATAGGACTTATATTCAAATCCTGCAGTGCATGATATATTGGAAGTAGATAATTTTCCCTCTCTGCTTTCTTAATACTCCTTTTTACTCTGAATCAGTACAGGACAACTCCTAGGAATGCAGCACATCCAAGTGTCAAATAAGGCAAATAGCAAAATCATCTATTCTGAGATGCACAATGGAAACTAAGTGTGGATGACCATAGGAAGAAGACTGATTGCAGGATACAATGATGAGTATACATTGATTCCCTATTTCTAGCTAAAATCTACTCAGATGCTTTCAAATTGCTTAGAAAGAAATTTACCTTTTATTATTCTATTAGGCAATAGAAAAGAGAAAACCCTATTATACTGGTAGAACTACATTAAAGAAATGCCAGAAAGATATCAAAGATTTATTTATTTAGAGGTTGTGGGCACACTTTGTCCTTTAGCAGATGTGAAGTTGGGAGGGATTTCTGCTTTCCATAATGGTACCCTACAAAATTCAAAATACCTTAGCTTGTTGAGAAAAGTAGACAATTTGGGGGTAGGAGGTCCTGTTTGAAGATACAAGAGAACTAAGGATATATTGAAAAACTACCTACCAAAATTTGAGAGAGGACAGAAATTCAGAAAAGGGACTGTTTCTTGGGGGTTATTTGCTGATTGCCAATTATGGAAGTGTACAGATGAAAAACTGACAGTGCTTTAGACAGTCTCCGGTCTGAGGTGGGAGGCTGAAATTGGAAGCCTGAGTCCACCAATGTAATGACAGGGGACTGGTGAAACCTCCAGGCTTTTGAATGGAGATTCTTATTTGCTCTTACAAATAAGAATAACAGGGTAAAGCAGTCCTCAAAGGGGCTGCACCCCTGCTTCACATGGTCACTACATCTGATAAGGGAGCCTACATTGCTAGAATTCCAGTCCCTGGGAGAGGCACATGTAAATTGTGTCTGAGAATGGTAAACTCTTAAAAGTAGAATCCAATTCTACATTTACATTTGAAAAATAAATTAAAAACTCAGTTTACAGTTAAGAGCTGTTTCGATAGATGAGAAATATAGATAGGTTGATAATTGATCTAGATGATAGGTAGATAGATAGATAGATAGATAGATAGATAGATAGATAGATGATAGATAGATGATACAGAAATACCCAAGACAGAGTAAATGACAGTAGAATACAATGAAGAAGTTCAAAATATGTTCAAGAAGTGAAAGAAAGAATTGAATAGAAGCAATATTTGAAGTTACTGTGTCTGAGAATTTTGTAACACAGAAGGACAACCAATCATGGACTAAAAAAGATCTACAAACAGTTTAACTATGATAAATACCAAATGAGTATGAATGACATCTTGGTACATCGTAATAAAACTCCAGGAAAACAAAGACAAAAATAAAATGTCAAATGGAAGAAGACATACATTTTCAATGTAACAAGATTTTTAACATACACTTGATTTTTTTGTAACAGCTTTATTAAAATATATTCACATACCATATAATTTATCATTTAAAGTGTGTAATTCAATACTTTTAAAATTTATATACACAGGGTTTTCAACCATCAACCAAACAATGTTTTCATCACTCCAAAAAACAAACTTTATAGCCTTCAGCTTCAGTCCAATTCTCTTTCCCCATTCTAACCCTAGGCAACCACTTTCTGTCTCAAATTTCATAGAAATGGCATCATGTAACATGTGTTCTTCTCCTACTGGCTTCTTTCACTTAGTAAAATGTTTCCAGGCTTCATCCAGGTGTAGCATGTATCATTATTCAATTTATTTTTGTGGCCCAATAATATTCAATTGTATGTATATGCAGGGATACCTTGGGTTTGGTTCTAGGCCACTGCAATAAAGCAAATATCACAGTGAAGTGAGTCAAATATTTTTTTTAATTTCCCAGTGCATATAAAAGTTATGTTTATATCACAATGCAGTCTATTAAATTTCAATAGCATTATATCTAAAAAAAAACAATGTGCACACCTTAAAAAAATACTTCCTTGCTAAAAATGCTAACCATCATCTGAGCTTTCAGGGACTTATAATCTTTTTTGCTGGTGAAGGATCTTGCCTTGATGTTGACTGACCAGGGTAGTGGTGAAGGCTGGGGTGGCTGTGGCAGTTTCTTAAAACATGTCAACAGTGAAGTTTGTTGCATTGAGTGACTCTTACTTTTATGAATGATTTTTATGTACCATGCAGTGCTGTTTGATAGCATTTCACACACAGTAGAACTTCTTTTAAATTTAAAGTCCATTCTCTTAAACCCTGCCACTAGTTTAGAAAGTGATTTCTTTGCTCATTCACAAGTAAGTCTTCATCCACTCGAGTTTGATCATGAGATGGCAGCAATGCAGTCCCATCTTCAAGCGCCACTTCTAATTCTAGTTCTCTTCCTGTTTCTACCATCTCTGCAGTGACTGCCTCCACTGATGTCCTGAACCCTTCCAAGTCCTCCCTAAAGGTAGGAACTAACTTCTTCCAAACTCCTGTGAATGTGGATATGTTGACCTCTTCCCATGAATCACAAATGTTATTAATGGCATATAGAATGGTGAATCCTTTCCAGAAGGTTTTCTATTGACTTTGCTCAGCTCCATCAGAGGAATCCCTTCAAATGGCAGCTAGAGCTTTTCAAAATGTATTTCTTCAATAATAAGACTTGAAAATTGAAATGACTCCTTGATTCATGGGCTGAAGGATGGATGTTGTATCAGCAGGCATGAAGACAACATTCATCTCATTGTTCATCTCCATTAGAGCTCTTGGGTGACCAGTTGCATTGCCAATGAGCAACTGCATTTTGAAAGGAATCCTTTGTTTCTCAGCATTAGGTCTCAACAGTGGGTTTAAAATATTCAGTAAACCATGTTGTAAACAGATGTGCTGTCATCCAGGCTTTGTTATTCCATTTATAGAACACAGGCAGAGCAGATTGAGCATCATTCTTAAGGGCCCAAATGTTGAGCACTGACTTCACTTCTCCAACTGCATCAGCCCCTAACAAGACAGTCAGCTTATCTTTTAATGTTTTGAAGCCAGATATTGACTTCTCTCTAGCTATGAAAGTCCTTGATGGCATCTTCTTCTAATAGAAGGCTGTTTTGTCTATGATGAAAATCTGTTAGTGTAGCCACCCTCATGAATTATCTTAGCTGGACCTTCTGGATAACTTGCTTCGGCTTCTATGCCAGAATTTGCTGCTTCACCTTGCACATTTATATTATAGACCTGGCTTCTTTCCTTATGCCTCAGGATTCAACCTCTGCCAGCTTCATACTTTGCTTCTTCAGCTTTCTCACCTATCACCACCTTTGCAGAATTACAGAGAGTTAGGGCCTTGCTCTGAATTGGATTTTGGCTTAAGGGAACATTATGCCTGGTTTGATCTTCTGTCCAGACCACTCAAACTCTCTCTATATCAGCAAGAAGGCTGTTTTGCTTTCTTATCATTCATGTGTTCACTGGAGTAGCACTTTTAATTCCCTTCAAGGACTTTTTCTTTGTATTTACAACATGGCTAACATTTGGTGCAAGAAGCCTCACTTTTGGCCTGTCTTGGCCTTTGACCTGCCTTCATCACTAAGCTTAATCATTTCTAGCTTTTGTTTAAAGTGAGAGACATGTGACTTTTCCTTACAATTAGTGGCCATTGTAGGGTTGGTTATTCATTGGCCTAAAGCCAATGCTATTGTTTCTCAGGGAATAGGAGGATAAGGAAAGGGAGAGAGATGAGGGAATAGCCAGTTGGTAGAGGAGTCAAAACACTCATTTATTGATGAAATTTACCATCTTATTTGGGCACAGTTTGTGGCACTCTAAAACAATTCCAATAGTAACATCAAATACCACTGAGCACAGGACACCATGACAAATATGATAATAATGAAAAAGTTGGAAATATTGCAAGCAGTACCAAAATGTGACAGAGACATGTAGTGAGCACATGTTGTTGGAAAAATGGTGTCAATAGACTTGCTTGACTTGGGTTGCCACAAACCTTCAATTTGTAAGAAACACAATACTTGGCAAAGTGCAATAAAATGAAGTAAAGTAACTTGAAGTATGCCTGTGCCACATTTTGTTTATCCATTCATCAGCAAATGGACATTTGGATTGTTTCCATGTTTTGGCTATTATGAACAATGCTGCTCTGAAACTGCAAATGTGAGTATGAAATTGCAAAGTTTTGAGTGGACACATGCTTATCTTGGGTAGATCCCTGAGAGTGGAATTGCTGGGTCAATAGTAACTGTATGTTTAATGCTTTGAAGAATTACTGGACTATTTTCCAAAGCACTTGCACCAGGTACCTTCTCACCAGCAATGTAATTGGAAATAAGGAGTTCCGATTTCTCCTTATCTCCATGAGTGGCCAATACTTGTCATTTTCTGTTTGTTTATATCTGCCTATTTGTTTTTATCTCCATCCTAGAAGGTGTGAAGTGGGTTGTGAAATGCTGTCATCTTAACAAAACTAATGAAGTCAGAAGTCAATAGAATAATACATTTAAAGAAAATAACTGCCAGCCTAGAAGTCTTTGCTTAATGAAAAAGTACTTCAAAGTTAATTTCAAATAAAGAGAAAAATTTAAAATTGATAGCAGTAATGATCAGCACATCTGTACTAGGAGAACTCAAGCCTGTTCTTCGGGCAGAAGGAAAATGTTCCTTGATGAAAACTGTATGTGCATAAATCTCTAAATTTCATGCTGGAAGTCAAATGATCTCCAAATTTCTTTTCTTAACACCTAGTAGAACAAGAACACCCCATTTCCTTCAAATGGAATAGATTCTTCATTTTTCCCCCTTGCTTTGGAAGTAATACAGTCAGCTTCGTTTCAGATATATTTGAGTGGTAGTTATATTCATGAGCTTGGATTTTACCTTCTTTTTTATTATATTTTTTAAAATTTTATTTAGTTATTCATGAGAGACAGAGAGAGGCAGAGAGAGAGAGAGAGATTGAGAGAGAGGCAGAGACACAGGCAGAGGGAGAAGCAGGATCCATGCAGGGAGCCTGACATGGGACTCGATCCAGGGTCTCCAGGATGACACCCCGGGCCAAAGGCAGGCTAAACTGCTGAGCCACCAGGGCTGCCCTGGATTTTACCTTCTGATAATGGGGACCATTTTTTTAATGGGGACCATTTTGAAAGACAATTCCTATTGCATTGTGGATTGTCAGGGAGTAAGAGGAGATACAGGAGACCAATTAGGTCATTGGGCAGGTGGAAGGAGTTGTTACCAGATGAGAGGTGAGATGGTCACCGTTAGGAGATGGGGACAATTGTCACTCTTAGGGCTGGGACGTATAAGGTTGGCAGGTTGGATGTAGGGGATAAGAATGAAGAAGGAGATAAGGAAATATAAAGGAAGATACTAGTCAGAAAAAGAGAGAAGAATCATTTTGTAAGGAAGGAAATTAGTTAATATTTGAAGATGAAGAATGGGAGGTGCCTGTGGAAAACCTGTGACTGGGTAAGTAAAGTAGGTTTAGAGTTCAAGGAGAAGACATATTTTTGGCTCCTGAGCATATTGTTCATAGCAACAGCCTTGGGAATGGATGAACTCTCTATGGAGGACTCTGCCCAGAAGGGTGTTGACAATCAGGGGCACATTCAGAATCACACTGGCTTTCTTCCAAAGACCATGTCAAGCACACACCGCTTATGTATTCTGATCTAATTGGACTGTGGTGAAACCTGTGATTCTCAAATTCATCCATGGTTAAATGTAACTGCATAGGGAGACAAAAGAAGTCTCAAGGAATTTAGGGGATGAAGAGAGGAAAATAGAAGTTGCAAAGTCCAGAGAGAAAGGGTGTCCAGAATGGCAAAGAGAAAATCTGAGAGGAATGATGTTCCAGAAGCTGAGAGAAGAGATTATTTCACAAAAGAGATCAGACTGAATGAATAAGAACAGAATATACAAGACAGCTTAGTGTCTTTTAGAAAGCAACTTCAGCTGATTTCAGGCTGCCTTTCAGACAAAAGACAGAATGTGTGTGTGTACATTTGTTCACATGCATGCACACACATGTGCACAAAGAGGGAGCTTTGGGAAGAAGTGGAGGCTGTAAAAGTACAGACAGGTAAGTATAAGCATCTGCAGTGCTTATAGACTCCAGTGCAGTCTGCCCCAGAGGAGAAGCTTAGATTTTGTCCATCAATTAAAAGAAAGGAGATAGAAAATCAATCAATAACACATACAATTTGTATAAAGGAAGCCCTGTGTCAATGTGCTAGAAATGAAAATATGTGGCACCGTGTTTTAGAGGACCCAGGGAAAAGTAATAATGTACAAGGTGACTTTTATAGGTCAAAAAATAAAGTCTCTAAAAGAGCACTGAGATCATGAAAAAAGAGAGGAAGGAGGAACATGGATGGGATAGAATGAAGGCATGGGGGAGCTTGGGTCAATGATGAGATAATTACTGCTATCTCTTTTTAATTTTTAGTTACAGCTTAAACAAAGAAAATAGGATGGACATAAAGAACTGTTGCAATTCCACATCTCTGCGTAATTTACCTGAACCTTGTCAGTGGTAGAAAAACTACTGAAAATAGTCCTGAGTAATTGAGGAAGAAGGAAATGGGACAGTGCATTGTAATGGTCTCTCTCTGTTTGCAGCAGATGTTCAATGGGAAGCCCCAAACAGTTGCTGCTGTTTGTTATGCATGGCTCAGAACAGAACAGCTTGTGGAAGCTGTGAGCCCAGACGCTGCAGCCTGAAAATAGGCCACAGTCGTCAAATTTGTGGGGAGCATCGTGAAGAGAAGCTGCTTACAATACCCTGGGGGTGGTGGATTAGGTGACTTTTCTATTTCTGACCTAGGAGCAAGATCATCAAGATACAATGAAACTTAATTCTACATTGAGAATTTGTCTTTACAATTTCTACACTGGAATATTTCTATCACTTCAAAAATAAATATTGATCCCTTTTCTAATGTTTAAAGCAGTATAATTCCACTTTATTTATTTATTTATTTATTTATTTATTTATTTATTCCACTATTTTTAATACAAAGCTAAGAAAGAATAGGACTTTCTGTTAACCTCACTTCATTTGAGAGAAAGAATCATGTGTTGACCTAACAACTTAATGCTCTGCGATGAAAGTGGTCTTCATGTTGTCCTATGGGGTATGAGGATGACTTAATGTAGGGTGGATAGATGTGCACAGTGCTATTTGTAACTTTGCCACTAGATGATAGATGATGACCAGGGACTGCACATTACTCTGGTCCTTGGCATTTACAGAGCTCTACAACCACCTTTGGCCTTTGTTCTTACTTTTTTTTTCTTTGTTCTTCTTACTTAACATGATGCTGTTTATAATAGCACTGAAATGAGAAATATATTTCCCATAGGTAATTTATTGGCCTTAACTGAACACTAATCATATATTAGGCAATGAGATAGGCATGGATCTCCATTCTATAGATGAGAAAGTAGAAATTTGAGGAAATTAACATGAAAGTCAAAAAGTGGAATCAACTCAAAACTAAGTCTGTTTGACTTTAAACTTCCAATGGGCACATGGCAAGGTTGCATCATCTCTAAAACAGATGGAGAAAAAGTCCTTAATACTAGACAAAGCATTTTCCAGAGGCCTGGATCACTGGCTATTCCTCTGTCTAGTGGGAAGGGTGCATAGTTAGAGGGGCCTCTGCAGTCCGGGTGGACTCGTCCCAGAGAGTCCTGCTTTGGATTAGCTGTCATACACAGATGGGGTGGGCAGAGTGGCATGAAACCCATGTAAGGAGTTTTGGGTATCAGGTATATTCCCAATACCCTGCAAAACTGCTATTCATAGTAATAGTGGAGATTAGGTGGCTGATTATTCACCTGTCTTTCTGTTGTGAATCTTCCTAAAGGAGGGCAATGTAAAATTAATTTCAAAAATCAAGTAGGAAAAAATATCTACTGTATAGTATTCATCCTATCTAGATAATTAACTCAAGGTTCAAATTGAGGGTGACACTTGAAAACATCTGTATTGTAGTTGCTGAGTATAAGCCCTTCATCTCCAATTAAAATACTTAAAATAGGTATCATGTTTGATACCTCTTATCGTTTCCACAGTGCCTTAAACCAAAGCAGCAAAACCAGAAAGCTTGTTGAATGATTGTGAATCTGTTGTTTGGTTTTCTTTAGCTCTGAAGCTTGAAAATGAGCAGCTCCTGTGGTAGAGGTTTAGGGATGCTCTATATATTCATGGGTTTTTCTTGCAGGAACTCAACCATATTCTCATCATGAAAATGGAAGAAAAATTCCCTCCTGTTCCAACAGGATCAGAATGAAAAGTGATCATATTGAAATAGACCTGGAGCATTCTCCATAATAAAGGCTTACTCTCCAAGGGAAAAGACTTTAGGAGAGCCTTATCTGACCAGGAGGAAGGTGATTAGCCAGCTCTAGCCTCCTCTAGCCTTCCTGTTTTACCTAAAAAGCTGAGAAACACTTCTGAAGGTCACAACCCAGGGACTCAGGGCCATTAAAAGACAGATTTAATTAAAAGATAGAGAATGCTTCATTTCTGCCACATCTTACCCTGGATTAACAGGGCTCCAGTATATTACAGTGGATTATGGTTTAAAGAACTGCAAGACACAAACTCTACTTAAGTAGGAATTCTTAGGAAAACCCCAAGACACTAAGAGAGGAGAAGGAAACAAGAATACTAGAGGACACTGAAGCCTCTAGCACCTGCAGCTAAAGCAAACATTAAACCATCCCGGATCCTAGCCAAATTAATATAAAATCTCATGCTAAAATCCTGTTTGCCTTGTTTCCTACTTTTCTGATACATCATGTTTGTCTTTCAACAACAAAATTGCAAGATATGCTAAAAGACAAAAATAAAAAAGAAAGAACCCCAAAAGATAAGAAACACACTCTGAAAAGACAAAGCAAGCAAGGATCAGAATGAGACTCAGGTGTGACACAACTTTTGAAATAATCAGAGACAGAACTTCAGTTAACTCTGAATAATCCTAATTGTTCTAATGGAAAACGTGGGCAACACACAAGAACAGATGGGCAATGTAATCAGAGAGACAAACACCACTAGAAAGAATTCAGAGGAAATACTAGAAATCATAAACATTGAAAAAGAAAAGAATACCTGTGATTGAATACAGCCAAGGAAATAATCAGTGAATTTGAAGATATTTTAATAGAAAATTACCAAACCAAAATGCAAAGACAAAAATTAAAAATAAGGGGTATGTGGGTGGCTCAGGTGGTTAAGCAACTGCCTTTGGCTCTGTTCATGATCCCAGGATCCTGGGATTGAGCCTGTCTGGCTCCCTGCTCAATGGGAAGTCTGCTTCTCCCTCTCCCCACTGCTTGTGATATCTTTCTTGCAATTTCTCTTTCTCTCAAATAAATAAATAAATAAGATATTTTAAAAAGTAATAAATTAATAAGATATCCAAGAATTATGGGACAATTACAAAAGAAGCAATATAAGTGTTATTGGAATATTAGGGAAGAAAAAAAGAAAAGAATAGAAGAAAATTTTAAAGCAATAATGGCTAAGAATTTCCAAAATTAAAGGCTGACACCAAACCACAGATCCAAAAGACTTAGAGAATACCAAAATAAAAACCAAAATTCAACACTCAGGCATATCACATTCAAGCTGCATAAAAGCAGAGACAAAGAATATCTTGAGAGAATTCAGAGGAAAATAACATAAGGCAACAAGGATAAGAATGACATTAGACTTCAAATTAAAAACCATGCAAGTAGGAAGTGTACTGAAATACTTAAAGTGCTAACGTAGAAAAATACCAACCTAAAATTCTTTATCCAGTGAAATCATTTTTCAGAAGTAAAGAAAAAGCAAAGTTTCTATCAGACAAAAATCGAGGGAATTTGTGAAGAGTAGATCAATGCAGAAACTTCGACCTACAGAAAGAAAGGAACAAAGGTGGAGAAGGAATAAATGAAGGTAAATAAAATAACTTCTTCTTGATTAACTGACTAGGTAGCTTCTATTTTCAAATTAATAAGGTAGCAATTTATTGGGCGCATATGGCATATGAAAAAAATAAGTAAATTGAATGATATCAATGTTATAAGGGATATCAATGTTATTATGTTATAAGAGAACTTAAGAATGCTTGGTTATAAGATATCTGCACTATCCCTGAAAGCTTCATAGTTTTATATGAAAAGCAACTTAGATTCACAGTATATTTTGCATTTTTTAAAAAAGGAAAAAAATTTAAAAGAAGTATAAGTGATAGACTAAGTGAAGTGAGAAAACAGAATAATGTAAAATGCTCAGTTTATATCAGAAATGGTATAAAAAGAAGGAAAGGGAGAAAAAAGAAATGAAGAACAAGTGCAGGGAATGGAAAACCAGTTGCCTACATGGTAGATGCCAACCCATCTGTATCAATAATTGTCCTAATTAAAAAATAGAGATTGTCAGAGTGGAGAAAAAGGAGTGACCCAACTGTAACAAACTCACTGTAAATATAAAGACACAGATAAAAGTAAGAGGGTGGAAAAAATATACCATGCTAACCCTAATCAAAAGAAAGTTGGAGTAATTATGTTAACTTCAGACAAAACCAACTTTAGAACAAAGAAAATTACTAATGATAAAGAGGAACATTACATAATAATAAAGGAGGCGATTCTTCAAGCAAGAAGACATAATAATCCTTAATGTGTATGTATCTAACAGCAAAGCATCAAAATATGTGAGGCCCAAACTAACAGATTTGCAAGGAAAAGTGGACATATATAGAGACTCTGTACAGAGATGGTGATATAGGAGGTTCCTCTCATCCACATATCAGACGGACAGCAACACATAGAACAGTTCCTCCTCTGAGAAAGTCAGACACCAGGTGAGTGACTCCTACATAACCACTGAGAAAATTCCCATATGGAAATGAATAGGAAAAACTAGAACAGACTCTCACTCTAAACTCAACCCCTTGCATGGTGGCATACAATTAGGACAGAACTCCCAACTCTTAGATTCTCCCAGAGAATGAAGGGTTTGTACCACATAGCCAGATTTTAAGGCTACCACCTGAGGGATGGGGCCCCCAAATCTCCTAGCTCTGAAAGTCAACAGGGCTTGTGTTTATTGGTTCAATAGGACTACAACACGCAAAGAAGCAGTTGACACACATAATACTCACTTGGCTGTCCCTACAGAGCTCAGTGCAGAAAAGTAGGTAAAAACACTCATTTCTCAGTTTCTTCCTGGAAGGGGTTTAATTGCATACTTTCCCAGATGTTGCTTGATTTCAACTATAGTACAAAGCATAGAAATCAAAACAATATGATGTTGCCATAAAAACATAGACCAATAGAACAAAATTGACATCCCAGAAACAAATCCATGCATATATGGTCAATTAATTTTTGGCAAAGGAGCCAAGAATATAAAATGGGGAAAGGATGGTTTCTTTTTTTTTAAGATTATTTATTTATTCAAGAGAGACACAGACAGATCAGAGACATAGAGGTAGAAACAGGCTCCTCACAGGGAGCCTGATGTGGGCTTCAATCCCAGAACCCTGGGATTGTGACCTGAGAAGAAAGCAGACGCTCAACCACTGAGTCACCCAGGCACCCAAGGATAGTTTCTTAAATAAATAAGTGGTGATGGGGCAACTTGATGTCTACATGCAGAGGAATGAAATTGGACCTTATTTTACATCACACACAAAAAATAAACTCAAAATGGATTAAAAATATGAATCTAAAACCTGAGACCAGAAACATAGGAAACATAGGGAGTATGGGCCTTGACATTGGTCTTTGAAATGATTTTTTTTTTTTTAGATTTAACACCAAAAACACAGGTTAAAAAAGCAAAAATAAACAAATAGAACTAGATAAACTAAAAAAGCCTCTGCACAGCAAAGAGAGCCATCAGGCGCTCCTGGGTGGTTCAGCTGGTTAAGCTTCTGCCTTTGGCTTAGGTCATGATCTCAGGGTCCTAGAATCAAGCCCCAAATCAGGCTTGCTGCGTAGTGGGGAGCCTGTTTCTACCTCTATAAATAAATAAATAAAATCTTAAAAAAAGAACCATCAACAAAATGAGAAGGAAACTTACCAAATGGGAGAAAATATTTGCAAGTCATATATTCCATAAAAGGTTTATATCAAAAAAATATAAGGTACTCCTTTAAGTCAATAGCAAAAAACCCCCAAGAATCTAATTAAAAAATTGATATAAACCTGAATAGACCTTTTCCCAAAGAAGACATACAGAAGGCCAACAAATACATGAAAAGATCCTCAATATTACTCATCATCGGGGAAACGCAAATCAAAATCATAACAAGATACCCCTTCATACTTCTTAGGATGTCAATTATCATAAAGATAAAAGATTTTAAAAGGCTGATGAAGATGTGGAAAGAAGGGAACTCTTGTGCACTGTTGGTCATAATGTAAACTGGTAGGGCCACTATGGAAAATAGTATGGAGGGTTCAAAAAGGTAAAAATAAAAACATACAATCAAAAAAGAAATTAAAAATAGAATTACCTACTTCTGGGTTTATAACCAAAGGAAATGATCTTAGATAAATAAGCAAAGGGAATTTAATTGAGGAAGGATAGTCTTTTCAACAAATATTGCTGTGACAATTGAATCTCCGTATATAAAAGGAAAAAGAAAGAGAAGAAAAAAAATGAAAGAGAGAAAAAGAATCTAGGCAGAGACATTACATCTTTTATAAAAATCAACTCAAGGAATGTCTGGGTGGCTCAACAGTTGAGCATCTGCCTTTGCCTCAGGGCGTGATCCCGGAGTCCCAGGATGGAGTCCCACATCAGGCTTCCTGCATGGAGTCTGCTTTTCCCTCTACCTATGTCTCTGACTCTCTCTCTCTCTCTGTGTCTCTCATGAATAAATAAATAAATAAAATCTTTAAAAAAATTAACTCAAAATGGGTCATATAGACCTAAGTGTAAAATGCAGAAGTATAAAACTTTTAGAAGGGTTTATGATGAGCTATTGAATATAAAAACCAAAACCACTATCCATGAAGGAAAAAAAAAAACTGCTAAATTGGATTGTATTAAAATTAAAAATTCCTGCTCTGTGGAAAACAACTAGTAACTAACTAATAAAGGACTAATAAAGGACTTGCATCTAAATATACAAATAGCTCTTAAAACTCAAGTATAAGAAAATAGATCAATTAAAAAGTTGAGAAAGAGATCTGAACAGATATCTCACCATATAAGTTATAGAGATGGCAAGTAGGCACAAGTAAAAGAGCTCAGCATCGTTATTTAATGGGGAATTGCACATTAAACAAGATATTGCTAAACAATAAGTAGAATGACTGAAATCCAGAAAACTGGCAATACCAAATATCAGCTAGGGTTCAAAACAATAGCAACTAATCTATTGCAGGTAGGAACCCAAAATGGTACAACACCTTTGAAAGCAGCTCTTAAAAATCTAAGCAGAGTCTAATCATATGATCCAGAAATTTCACCCTAGTGTTTACCCAACTGATTTGAAAAGTTATGCACACAGAAAAAAACTATGTGTAAATGTCTATAAAGCTTTATTCATAGTAACCCAAAGCTGGAAGCAATGAAGATGGCCTTCAATGGGTGAATGGAGAAACAGATACATTAATACCATGGAATGTTACTACACACACCCAATAATGGAATATTATTCACTGATAAAAATAAATGAGCAGGGATCCCTGGGTGGCGCAGCAGTTTGGCGCCTGCCTTTGGCTCAGGGCGCGATCCTGGAGACCCAGGATCGAATCCCACGTCGGGCTCCCGGTGCATGGAGCCTGCTTCTCCCTCTGCCTGTGTCTCTGCCTTTCTCTCTCTGTGACTATCGTAAATAAAATAAATAAATAAATAAATAAATAAATAAATAAATAAATAAATAAAAATAAATGAGCAATCAAGCCATGAAAAGGCAGAAGAACTTTAAATGTATGTAAGTAAGTAAAGAAATTCAGTTTAAAAAAAAATAAAGCAATTAGGGCAAGAGTCCTAAAATACACTGGACATTTGTAGAGACACACAGCTTGATGTGTGGAGTAGATCTAAGTGAGATGATTTCTATTTCACATTCATATCCATCAGAGATCATGTTTCAGGGGAGATAAGAATAACCAGTTGGACAAGATGACTTACTTACGTAGTGATTGTCAGCAGGTCTCTCCTCAGCTTTCTCTTGCTTATACAATGAGCCCACAGCTGGAATGGTGGCAGAGATGAAAGCTGTGGATTCTCAGAATGGACTTTCTTTCACCTGGGTTAATCTAGCCATTACTGCAAATGGAGTTTTGATGCATCAGAAAGAGAATAAACATGAGTCTGCATGTAGTATTACATGTAAAGAGACCATTTGGTGGCAAATTTACTTTGACATAGCCTTCTACTCTAGAAAGAGAAGTGACATGTTTGTCCAGACCAATACTTTTTTTTTTTTTTTAAGAGAGGGAGAGAGGCAGAGAGGCAGACAGGTAAAGGGAAAGAGAGAGAGAGAGAATCCCAAACAGGCTACCCACCCAGTGTGGAGCTTGACACCAGGGTTCAATCTCACAACCCTGAGATCATGACCTGTGCCAAAACCAGGTGTTGGACACTTAACTGACTGAGACATCCAGGAGTCCCAGGACTTAATACATGTTCTAAATATGAATTTGCCTTTCCTTCCCATCCTACAGTGTCTTTGACAATATAACTTACCAAAGGTTCAGAGAGTCTGATTGATAGACATGAGATGACTCATAACACTGTTTAGGGCTAAGGGACCCACTCACTGCATAGGAGTTGTGGCACTGATCTTGGTCCTACCACATATTTCACCATCTACAAGATGGTCAGTCTGAACTTTTCATGATTCAGCTAATGTGATTGCTTCGAAAAAAAGCCTCTGTAAAGTCGGGATGCTGACCTTTAAGTGTGTTATATAATTTAAAATAACTTCCATTATATAATAATATAATCAATAGTAGAATACCTGGATCTCAAAACCAAGGAATGGAAGTTGGGATGACTCTGCTAACTCATTATTCTCATTGACTCACGGGAGTATTTGTGCTTTCTTCCTAAGAACTTTAGGCTGTATGGGTCCAGAGGTCTGGGTTCCTAGAAGAAGGATACCTTAATCTCAGAAACCAGAAAGAGTTGAATTAGATATACAGCTACTTGCCACCAGCTCATCTTTGGCTCCTTATAACATTGGGCAAATAGGCAAAGAATGGAGTTACTTTACTAATAGAGGTAGTTGACCTTTGTCCTCATTATGAAGTAGAGTCACAGCTACATAATATGAGTAAGGAGGAATCAGTCTTTGAGATCACTCATGTAATCCATCGGGAAGTCATTGGTGTTCCATGTCTAATTTCCACTGTGAAGAGATCATTATATCAACCACATTCTGGTAAGAGCATGTTAACAGAGGCTCAAATCCCTTATGGATGAAAGTCTGAGGCACCTACCGGTCAAGACATCTGGTCTGGCAGAGATGCTAGATGAGAGTACAGGGCATCTAGAGTGGGAGATAGAGAAGAGACATAATATGAATCATGGCCTATCCATTGTCCCACCAAGTTTCTTCCCCCTAATTATTATTAAGAATCAGAATTTTGGAGAAGCTGTGACATGATGGCATGTAGTCAATGTAAGTAGCAAATGGGTCGAAGCATGAAAGGAGGGAGCAGTAGCAGAAAAGGTCAGTATCTGTCATATTCCACTCAGATTCCTTGGGTCCCTCCAGAGATTCTGTGTGCCTGTTCTCCAGTTTCTGTGTACTTCACTTTTAAAGGTTCATATCTACAAACTTCTTTAGAGGGATGCTGTTATGCTATTGAATCTGCTTCATTTGATGCCCCAAGAGCCAGAAGTGCCTGGCAGTTAATTTCCCCTCCAGGCAATCTGTTAATGACACTGGTGTATGAGGATGAGAGCCCAGCTCCTGTGCCTCTAGATGGGAAACCTATTTTCTGAGGCTTCCCTGGGCTTCTTATCCCTTCATTTTCTGCTTTTCCCACTCCCTACCAACCACAAAGCTTCTTTGTAGGAGCAGTTTCTTAGTAAGTCACTTGCATAAGAATCTACTTCTGAGAAATCTGACCTAAGATTATGAGAACTTTTCATAACATATATTGGGACTGCTGAATATACATTTGAGGGATAATACATTATATCCACACTTCTCACTATATACAAGAATAAATTTCAAGTAGATTAAAGAGCTAACAATAACATTAAAAACTTTAGGAAAATATATTCTATGATCTTGAGATAGCAGGCTTTTCTGAACATGGTATGAAATCAATATAAAAGTAGTAAATATAATAATGAACTAATGTAAGGTTTTCTGATGAACAGAAGATGCTCTATGCTAAAAAGATGAAAGACAGACTGAAAAACAGTTATATAACACAGTTATATAACACAGTTATATAAATTATATTTAAAGGGCCCTACAGATAAAAAAGCCAAACCAATTAACCCAAAGAGAAAAATGAGAAAAAGAATATGTAAAGGAAATTCACAGATGGAATGTACTTACCCACACTAGTTAAAAAAAAATGCAAATTAAAATTAAATATAATCCTTGGAATAAATTGGAATAGGGTATTGGAAAAAAAACTTATGATTGGCAAGCGTATGTGAAAATGAGTACTTATATCCACCTCTGGATAGACAGAATTTTGTCAGTATCTACTGATATTTTATTTTATTATGATTTTTTCTACTGATATTTTAAATGTGTAAACCTATACTTCAAGAACACCTTTTGTAAGAATTTATCCTATAGAAGTACTTGCAGGATTGAAAAGGTAGATAAATACACATGCTTTGTAAAATCAATTGGAAATGAATTAAATGCAGTATTGAACAACTAATCAGATAATTTGAAGTTTCATTAACTGAGGAAACACTGGAAAATTGTAGCAATCCAAAAAATGATGTGATTTACATGTGCTGGTGTTGAAAGGACTTTGATGCATGGGTACAAATTTTGGAAAAATGTATAGTATTTGGCTACATTTGTGTAACACCACAATCAACAACAAATCTCTTTGTGTGTGTGGTTACACAAGTTTACCGACTTCTGTCTTAAGTTGATGGATGTCTTGTATCCTTGATCACCGATCTGTGTTCCACAACTCATCTATAATCACTATATATGTTTGTGATATTTAATGTCCATTGCATCATAACTGTAGGAGTTAAGAGTATGGGTTTTGCAGTCAGCTGTATCAGAATGATGGCTCCACCATCTGAGAGTATTGACCTTGGGCAAGTTCTTCAAATCCCTAAGCTTCAATTACCTCATTTGCTAAAAGTGGATAAGAGTAATATCTCTACTTCTTTAGTGAGGTGAAATAAATAAGAAATACGATAAGAGCTGCCTGCAAATTGCCCACCAAGTCAGTAGTTATTTATCATCCCCACAGGGATGCATTCCTCCAGATTCAGTGGCTAAGGGAGAGGAATTTTGAATGAAGTCTTATGGTTCTCAAACATTTTTGAGGGAAAACAAAAATTGAAGGTTTCTACTTCTAAAATATCTTCTCTAGATAGCATACCAAACTTCAGAGTAGTTTAATTCAAAAGTCCTGAAAATGTCAAAAGTCCTGAACATGTCCTGGCCCTCCATTACTACCATTTTAGTCTCCCATCTTTCTTTAGCAGATCTCTTTAATCTTGTTATAGAAGCACGAATTTTGGGTTCATTTTTTTCTGAAGAATAAATTTGCAGCTCAATACCATATGAAAAGAAATAAGTAAATGTTGAAACGAAGGACAATAAAATAGAGTAATAAACTAAAAGCACAAAGTAAAACCTCATCAGCAGAAAAACTAAACAGAATATCCAGGGAAGTTAATGGTTTTGAATCACACAGATTGTGTAAAACGTCCACATGACAATAGTTGAGGATTTAAGGTTAATTACTGAAATTGCTTTGCCACAATGTCTCCTTTCACAAAGTTATGGCGTATATTATTTTCAGCAACCATGTAATCTGGTTAAATACTTTAGAAAGTAAAATAAAGAAGAATGGCATTGATTTGAGAAACATCTGTGTGCTTTTGGTCTCGAGCTTACTCCTTACTTTCTTCCTCTCTCAACAAGGGTGATAATGCCTTCATTTATAGGACTTTTAT
Source organism: Nyctereutes procyonoides (assembly GCF_905146905.1). Classification (NCBI taxonomy): domain Eukaryota; kingdom Metazoa; phylum Chordata; class Mammalia; order Carnivora; family Canidae; genus Nyctereutes; species Nyctereutes procyonoides. Next base: position 4,508,460 of record NW_026575033.1, on the reverse strand, counting down.
GAAGAGTAGAGATAAAATAAATAGTAACTACCAAAGTGCCTGGAACACAGTAAGTACTCAACAAAACGTAGCTAGTGATCTGGAAATTGTGTCAATACTTTGACTCAGAGCGTTTCCCTCAATAAAATTCCAGAATGCAGGTTTGTGCCACTCTAGAGGTCACCTAAGAAATGTGATATTATATTCGGAGGTATAGGTCAAACTCTTCAGAAATCTTTTTTTAAGTATCTCAGGTAAGGCTCAAAAATTTCTTTTTTTTTTTCTTTTTCTTTTTCTTTTTAGATTGTATTTATCTATTTGAGAGAGAGGTAGAGAGAGAGAGCAGAGAGGGAGAGGTGGAAGCGGACTCCCTATTGAGCAGAGAACCCGAGGCGGGACTGAATCTCAGGACCCCAAGGGGAGATCATGACCTGAGTCGAAGGCAGACTCTTTTTTTTTTTTAAAAGATTTTATTTATTTATTTCTGAGACACACACACACACACACACACACACAGAGGCAGAGACACAGGCAGAGGGAGAGGCAGGCTCCCCACAGGGAGCCTGATGGGGACTCAATCCTAGGACCCCGGATTACACTCTGAGACAAAGGCAGATGCTCAACCACTCAGCCATCCAGGCACTGCAGAAATGTCTTGCCTAAAGAGAATCTCAGTGAACCTTGGAATCTACCTCCATTTCACTTCCATCAGGAATCTAGTCTTACTGATTTCCCCCAGGGCCACCCTTTCTTGTATGACCATTAGAATATATAATATTATATAATATATATAATATAAATATATATATAATATATATATAATATAAATATACATGCCTTCTCATCTCTTGGATAAACATCATCAGGTTTTTGCCTTCTGTGATATGTTGTTTCCCTATCTGCCATTAGAGCAGCCTATTGTCTAAAGATTTCCTTTATTCAAGTGTTTCCATGTTTCTCCAGAAGGTATCGACATGTGTTTGCAAACAAATTTTATTCAGTGCCTTGTTATAGCTGCTAGCTTTCCTTCCTCTGTTTCCTGAAGCCCTAATTGGCTTGGTACTCACTTGTCTCTCTGATATCACAATGTCACTTCTTTTTGTGACAATTCCTGAAGGCCATTGGATGTCTGTGCCAGCCAGCACTGTTGCCAATTCCAATTCATGGCTTTACCATCCTGTATTTATGCAATACTTTCTTGAAACCAAACACATGCATTTATTTCTCTTAACCTCCACCTTTTAAAATTTGATCATTTTTCCTAACTTTTAAAGAAATTTCTGGATCATTATTTATCATCCCAGTGTTTTCAGTATCTTTCCATAATTGTAGCACCTGAAAGAATTTATCAAGTATCTGTTATCTGTCCTTTCAAGATAATGGTCAATATTTTGTATGGTTTCTCCTCTGGTCCTCTGTGTCTTACATTTTCCTTGACAGGTTAAGATCCAGCTCCTGTATTCCTGTTATATTTCAAACACAGGCTTACCAACTAGATCCTAAATCTTCCATGATGAAGAATGTGTGGAAGTGATTTTATGGAGTGATGTTAGGCAGATAGATAGATTGGTATCCTTGGTTGAAGGTACTTGGTAAGTTAAACAAGTTGGTTGGTTGGACCTCATGACCCTTTTTTTTTTTTTTTTTTTGATTTTATTTATTTATTCATGAGAGACACACAGAGAGAGAGGCAGAGGCACAGGCAGAGGGAGAAGCAGGCCCCACACAGGGAGCCCGACATGGGACCTGATCCCAGGACTCCAGAATCATGCCCTGGGCCGAAGGTGGTGCTAAACTGCTGAGCCACCTGGGCTGCCCCAAGCTGACGACCTTTAAGAGTATAAGACCTAGTCAAACAAGACAAGTGGTAATGTGACATTATTTTCAGTTAGGGTCATCACTAACTATGGAATGCTCTAGTTAATTAATCAGTAAATGCCAATTTATATTTTAAATGCAAAAAAACACATGCTGTAGGGGCACCTAGATGGCTCAGTAGGTTAAACATCTGCTTTTGGCTCAGGTCCTGATACCAGGATTCTTGGGATCGAGTTCTACATCAGACTCCCTGCTCAGTGGGGAGTCTGCTTGTCCCTCACAATCTGCCGCTCCCCCCTGCTTCTCTTTCTCTCTCTCGCTCAAATAAATAAATAAAATATAAAAAAAAAACACATGCTGTCATTTAAACATAATTATTTTGTTATACTTTATGTGTGCTTTGTCTTTAATTGGTAACTCTTATCCAAAAGAAGAAAAAAACAAGTGCATTAATTCCCTATTATTGTAAACAATTATGAGGAATATAATTAACAAGGAGGAAAGGATAAATCTTATCAAACCAAGTAAAAAAGATTAAACCTCAGGAGGATTAAAACAGACTCTGAAGCTGGAAATATGTCTTAATCAAGGCCTCTACAGAAGTTTTTCTGAAAAAAGTAATTAAGCAACATCTCACAAATTGATAATAAAGATCTTTCTGTGCAAAAGATGTATGTCTAGGAGGCTAAAACTGTTTCAATTTTCCTCCACTACCTTTTTTCCATAAATGTCACAACCTTTTAGATACACGTTATCCCAAGTATGAAATTATTTTCCAAGCTTGAAATCTCTTGAAAATCTAAGACCTCCTAGATCTGCTAAAATACATTTACTAATACTTAACACTATTTGCTTAAAATTTAAAAAGCCATTTTTTTTAATTCCAAGAATGTTGTGGCATTTCCCAATATTTAGTGTTGTTATTTTCAGTCAAAGATTTGTTAACAACTGGAAGTTAACATTTTGGAAGACAGTAAAAAGTTTCAGAACAGTGCAAATACATTTGAGAGGGAATTCTAGGGTTAATATTGGAATGTGGTGAAGAATTTCTCATACTTGCACTCATATACAACACAATTGCTTTTCCTACCATTAACATGTTGGTTTTTCTCTTTTGACTCTTACTTGGTGGCTTGCACTGCCCTGTAATTTCACTTCTGATTTTCTGTTATGGGAAATGCTAACAGTCAGATAAAACTTGCATTAGGCTGTGGCTAAGATGCCAGTTTTATATTGTGTTGAGCAAGCCCTCTGAGAACAGGGATTAACCTGTAACGCAAGAGAGCACAAAGTGTGAGACCCAGCGAGAAATAAAGTGCCTGAGAAGAATAAAATGGGAAGTCCAGAGGCTATAATGATTAAGTTGCACAACCCAACCTTCTTCCTGAAGGAAGATTTCTCTGGGAACGTGTAATTGGAAATAGTTGTATTTCCTAAAACAAAAATATTTACTTCATGAAGAAAATAAGTGAGAAGTATGAAGTCAAAGAGCATCTACAATGCAATTTCTACCTGATTAATGCCACTGAATAACCGAAGCTTTGATTTTGTTACCCAGGCAAGAAGGGAAGCTGGGAAATGCCCATATCATCCCAGTCAGCAGGATCTCGAAGAGAATAATCATTGTCCAAGGCATTTGGAATTTTCATTGCTCATCTTTATGTGTCTATATCTAGAAGTTCAGGCACAATTCCATCACCTTATCTACATTTATAAATTTGACCTAACAGGATCTGTGAACCATGAAATTTCTAAATTTCATTTCTAAACAATATAATTATGCCTTTTGCAGTAAGACACAGCCTTATGAAGTATCTGCCAATTAAAAAAGACTCTGAATGTTGTCTTTCCGAACAAGTATCCTCCTGATGGCTTAAGCAGAAATAGTCATAAATCATATATAATTGGGCAAGTACACTAGGCCATATTCAGCATTTGAAAAGAATAATATAAAATATGACACAATTTTCTCTTTTTTCCTCACTGAAAAGATACACAAAGTTTTACTACTCATTATGAAGCTTTTTAGATATATTTTGTAGTTCTTTAGATATATTAATTAGTCTTTTTTTCTTCCAAGAGAAGAAAGGAATCAAATGTCATTTGATGTTGTAATAATATAACAGTAAAAGGAAAAATAAAAACAATAGTGAGTTTAGAGACTTATCCTATGTTCTAGAATCTAATACTCACCATCACTATTGATGATAAAATCCAATCTTCACTGCAACACTGGAAACATGGTTGTAGCACTCCTATGTCTCATTTTCATGAAAGAGAATTCTGGCCATGGAGGCAGTTGGCCAGATTCTACCAAAAAAATGGAGAGGCTGTTCCAATTCTATTTATTGGATTTCCTACTCTCCCTGTTACCTTGTTCATGTGTTCAAACTTGATTCAGAAAAGGTCTTGAAACCAATACTCACCAAAGTGTGAATGACCAATGAGAGGAAGGTAAAACCACTGCCTATCTTTGTGCAGAAATGCTTACTTTGCTTTGTTTTCAAATGTTTCCTGGAGAAGAAGGATAGAGAAAGGAGCTTACAGGGTTTACGGGAAAGTGGTTTCTTGAGAAAACAGAAAGCAGCAAGTGTTGGAGTGGATATGGAGACATCGGGACACTTGCACATTACTTTGTGGGAAAGTAAAATGGTGTAGCTGCTTTGGAAAACAGTATGATGCTTCCTCACTAAATTAAACATAGCATTACCATTTGATCTAGCAATTTCACTTCTGTGTTTATATACACAAGTTTTAGAAGCAGGAACAAATAAAAAATACATATAAAAAAGATGGGGCACCTAGGTGGCTCACTGGTTGAATGTCTGCTTTCAGCTCAGGGTGTGATCCCCGGGGGTCCTAGGATCAAGTTCTACCTTGGGCTCCCCACAGGGAGCCTGCTTCTCCCTCTGCCAATGTCTCTGCCTCTCTCTCTGTGTGTCTCTCATGAATAAATAAGTAAAATCTTTTAAAAATTTAAAAAAATAAAAAAGAAATGCAGTTATGTTAGTCAATCTATAATGGAGGTCCACAGTTAGAAAATTAAAAATTGGAAAAGTTTATTAGAGAAATAAATTTTATGTTAAATTCCAAAAAAATACAAAGTACTGGGAAAATGGAGTATAGCAGAATGGCTTTGTGGGTGAGGAACAGTCATGCATAATTTCTCTTTCATCTTTTCATGAGTGATGCAACAGAGCTTCTCAAAGTGCTATCCTCAGTTCAGCAGCATCAGCATACCTTGAAAACCTGACAGAAATTCAAATTTCCAGCTTTTCACTTACACCCACTGAGATGTCAAGCAATCTACTTTTAAGAAGTGCTTCAGGTTGTTCTGATATACACTGAAGTTCTAGAATCACAGATACTGATGGAATGTATAGGTAAGTATGTCAAAATTCCAAAATCTGGGAGCACTTACTGTGACCCTGGAGAAATTATTTACATTCAAAGGATACATTCATTCCATAAAATGAAAATAGTAATAAAGACTATTGTCAAGATTAAGTGAGATATTGAATTGGTGATAAAGTGTCAGATGGGACCTTTCCTGTTGTCTCAATAAATGGCCACAAGAGTTGTTAATATGTCCAAGCAGGAATTTCTAAAATGCAGCAGAAATGATCCAACAATCATCAACTGACTGCAGCCTCCAAGAGAGAAGATTTGACATTGTAAAGGCAATGTTTAGGGGAATTTGTAGGAATGGAGAAATTGCAGGGTGTTCTAAGGTTTTTCTCCTCCCATCCCTTTAGGGGAGGAGAGTGGCAGCCAAGAAAGAGGGTTCCAAGAAAACCCTTCTACTAGAGATTGAAAGTATTTGAAAGAAGCTAAGATATTTAATTACATGTGTGCTAAGCTATAGGTCTATTTGGACACAGCCATGTGGGCAGAACAAGGCAAAAATTCTTGCGAGAACCTATTTGTCTCTCAAATTTGGGAATATAGGTATATATAGATTCTGATGTGTTACTTTTCATGTGGGACATTTTGAAGTCTTCACTCTGGGTAGGACAGTTCCAAACTGCAGAACAAGGAAGAGGAGTCAGCATTGGGGTCAGTTGTACTTCCTCTGTTTTGTCAAAGACACCTACATTTTCTATGGGTCAATTAGATGCCGTACGAGAAGATAGGCATCTTGAAATGGCTCTACCTATTAGGGCCACCTGCTCTAAGAGTAAGAGATTCTGAGAGTTGGTTGCAAGACATCAGCCAAAGAGCATACTATCCATGTCAGAAAATAGCAGAGTACAGAGATCTCTGCCCTCAGAGATTCCAAAGAGCCCACAGATACGTTCCCTAAGAGATTCAGTCCTTGGACAACTGCCATAGGAGAGACAGTGGCCAGAACTCTCTGCTGAGTCAGAATTACAAGGAGCACCAGCTAGGAGGTAAGATCTTTATCCCTCCCTCACCATCCTTTTTCTAATCTCCATTTCTCTGCCCTGACTCTGAAAGGATCAGAAGATGGATGGGGAGGGAAAAAAGGAGCAAGGTGAAAGTAGATATCTATTTCTTTAACCACAGTTGGGGTCCTGAGCTCTGGTCAGGGAAGATGGTTGAATTTGTATGAGATTAAGGTCAAGTTTTAGGCTGAATTGGACTATTAAAATTTCTGAAAATGACACTGTTCTAGTGGGTAAGAAACAACTGATGAGTGATAAGACCTATCCAAAAATGATGGTGAAAAAGATAAAGTATATTAAGGAGTAATGGGGAAAAAATCGGAAAGCGATTTCTAGTTTGTACTTTATCAGCTCTAGTACATTCAATAAGCTTGTTCTACAAATAAAGTATCTAAGAAAATGTCTACAATATATAGAAGGTAGTCAATACAAGTTGTCTTTTCCTTTTCTTTCTTTCCTCCCCCCATCTTGGTAAGAAGGTTGCATGGAATCGGAGTCAAATATGACCTTTTGTTATTCTTCAGTTAGTGGATCAAAGCCAATTTAAAGAACTTTCAGCAATAACCATTTCTGGAGAATTAAACTTTAGCAATGAATGCTTTTAAGAAAGATTTTGACTCATAGAAAAGTATTATAGCAAATCTTTTTCTCCTCATGCCAGAGAGACAGAGCCTATGATGAAATTCAGCAAGGGCTGAAAATACTTGAAAATTAGTAGGAAGTAATCTTTCACTTAGTATTTGATTCTTTTTGCATTTGTTCATGGTTGATGTTATTTTGAAATTAATAATTAAATTAATTAATTATATTAACCTACTTTCAATGGAGATATGTAAGTAATTTTTAAGTATCAGTAGAATTGTGACACATTTAGTGTTACCTAAGAGAGTTTTCATTATTAAGGTGTTAAATCCAAGCTCTCATTATGGTGACCTGAAGACAGGCAACTCAGATTTTCAGCAAAGTTACATGGAAATGAAGAACACAGAAGAGGGAAATCTGGCTCCAGACTACGGAGAGAAGATGTGTAAGTTGACTTGATCCTCAAGGGGTAAGGGTTATTGACCACTTATAACTCAGATCTAGAGTTGACTCCAATCTGGGGTTCAAATAATTAATTCTTGACCTAAAAAGGCTCACTCTGAGGCTATTCCTGCCTATTTTTCCTCACCCCTCACCATATCCCTGTATGATTTCTAATATTGAATTTCATAAAACTCAGGTATAAAACCATTAAAATACTTTAAGTACATTGGAAAATTAGAATTATTTTCTTTTTTTGCTTTTTGCCCAAATTAGCTAATACTTGGGGAAAATGATACAATGTCCAGATCAATAGATCCCTATGGAACACTTTTAGATGCTTATTTTTGTGGCATAATTACCATATCTGGTGATTTAATTAAAATTTCACCTTGGTCCTGCAGGAAGATAGAAAACCAGAAATAGGAGTTGCTGTAGGACGTACAAGTAGATTCATTCTCTGGTTGGCAAACAGTTACTATGCACCAGCTACTGTTTGAAACTCTATATATAGATGTAGAGAGCTTTCAATTTTTTTTCCTTTTTAATTTTTATTTATTTGTGATAGTCACAGAGAGAGAGAGAGAGAGAGAGAGAGAGAGAGGCAGAGAGAGAAGCAGGCTCCATGCACCAGGAGCCAGACGTGAGACTCGATCCCGGCTCTCCAGAATCGCGCCCTGGGCCAAAGGCAGGCGCCAAACGGCTGCGCCACCCAAGGATCCCAAGAGCTTTCAATTTTAACTGAGTTTTACCTTTACAAGGGAGAGTTTGTTTATTTGCAATATTCTGAGTTACAAAATTATGGATACAGTGTAATGCTTTTCATTACTTCCTCCTCCCAATGCTCATGCCAAGAAGGCTATTTATTTTTAAGGTCTTTATTAATGAACAGTGAATAGTGGTATGTTAGAGCAATCAAAGGTTACATTTTTATGACTTCCGTGATGGCAAATCAATCTGTGTAATCATTACAATTTATGGTACTGTAATTTCTGTACTACTACAAGGACAATGAAATCTTGCAAATCAAAGTGTTGTAATAATTGTACAATTTCTGAATTTCAAATAGTTCCTAACTGGTTACATATGCGGCACATTGTGTACTGGTGCACAATTCAATGTCAGAAAGCCAATTCAGAAGCACTATTATACAGCTACTGGTGGCTCTAGAAAAAAGCATAAAGGACTCAAGAGACTTCATGACTGCAGAATTTAGATCCAATCAGGCAGAAATTAAAAATCAATTGAATGAGATGCAATCCAAACTAGAAGTCCTAACGACGAGGGTTAACGAGGTGGAAGAACGAGTGAGTGACATAGAAGGCAAGTTGATGGCAAAGAGGGAAACTGAGGAAAAAAGAGACAAACAATTAAAAGACCATGAGGATAGATTAAGGGAAATAAACGACAGCCTGAGGAAGAAAAACCTACGTTTAATTGGGGTTCCCGAGGGCGCCGAAAGGGACAGAGGGCCAGAATATGTATTTGAACAAATCCTAGCTGAAAACTTTCCCAATCTGGGAAGGGAAACAGGCATTCAGATCCAGGAAATAGAGAGATCCCCCCCTAAAATCAATAAAAACCGTTCAACACCTCGACATTTAATAGTGAAGCTTGCAAATTCCAAAGATAAAGAGAAGATCCTTAAAGCAGCAAGAGACAAGAAGTCCCTGACTTTCATGGGGAGGAATATTAGGGTAACAGCAGACCTCTCCACAGAGACCTGGCAGGCCAGAAAGGGCTGGCAGGATATATTCAGGGTCCTAAATGAGAAGAACATGCAACCAAGAATACTTTATCCAGCAAGGCTCTCATTCAAAATGGAAGGGGAGATAAAGAGCTTCCAAGACAGGCAGGAACTGAAAGAACATGTGACCTCCAAACCAGCTCTGCAAGAAATATTAAGGGGGACTCTTAAAATTCCCCTTTAAGAAGAAGTTCAGTGGAACAATCCACAAAAACAAGGACTGAATAGATATCATGATGACACTAAACTCATATCTGTCAATAGTAACTCTGAACGTAAACGGGCTCAATGACCCCATCAAAAGGCACAGGGTTTCAGACTGGATAAAAAAGCAGGACCCATCTATTTGCTGTCTACAAGAGACTCATTTTAGACAGAAGGACACCTACAGCCTGAAAATAAAAGGTTGGAGAACCATTTACCATTCAAATGGTTCTCAAAAGAAAGCAGGGGTAGCCATCCTTATATCAGATAAACTAAAATTTACCCCGAAGACTGTAGTGAGAGACAAAGAGGGACACTATATCATACTTAAAGGATCTATCCAGCAAGAGGACTTAACAATCCTCCATATATAATGCCCCGAATGTGGGAGCTGCCAAATATTTAAACCAATTAATAACCAAAGTGAAGAAATAAGTTAGATAATAATACACTTATACTAGGTGACTTCAATCTAGCTCTTTCTACCCTCGATAGGTCTTCTAAGCACAACATCTCCAAAGAAACGAGAGCTTTAAATGATACACTGGACCAGATGGATTTCACAGATATCTACAGAACTTTACATCCAAACTCAACTGAATACACATTCTTCTCAAGTGCACGCATATGCAACTTTCTCCAGAATAGACCACATACTGGGTCACAAATCGGGTCTGAACTGATACCAAAAGATTGGGATCGTCCCCTGCATATTCTCAGACCATAACGCCTTGAAATTAGAACTAAATCACAACAAGAAGTTTGGGAGGACCTCAAACACGTGGAGGTTAAGGACCATCCTGCTAAAAGATGAAAGGGTCAACCAGGAAATTAAGGAAGAATTAAAAAGATTCATGGAAACTAATGAGAATGAAGATACAACCGTTCAAAATCTTTGGGATGCAGCAAAAGCAGTCCTGAGGGGGAAATACATCGCAATACAAGCATCCATTCAAAAACTGGAAAAAACTCAAATACAAAAGCTAACCTTACACATAAAGGAGCTAGAGAAAAAATAGCAGATGGACCCGACACCCAGTAGAAAAGAGAGTTAATTAAAATTCGAGCAGAACTCAACAAAATCGAGACCAGAAGAACTGTGGAACAGATCAACAGAACCAGGAGTTGGTTCTTTGAAAGAATTAATAAGATAGATAAACCATTAGCCAACCTTATTAAAAAGAAGAGAGAGAAGACTCAAATTAATAAAATCATGAATGAGAAAGGAGAGATCACTACCAACACCAAGGAAATACAAACGATTTTAAAAACATATTATGAACAGCTTTGCCAATTGGCAATATTATGAACAGATTGCCAATAAATTAGGCAATCTAGAAGAAATGGACGCATTCCTGGAAAGCCACAAGCTACCAAAACTGGAACAGGAAGAAATAGAAAACCTGAACAGGCCAATAACCAGGGAGGAAATTGAAGCAGTCATCAAAAACCTCCCAAGACACAAGAGTCCAGGGCCAGATGGCTTCCCAGGGGAATTCTATCAAACGTTTAAAGAAGAAATCATACCTATTCTACTAAAGCTGTTTGGAAAGATAGAAAGAGATGGAGAACTTCCAAATTCATTCTATGAGGCCAGCATCACCTTAATTCCAAAACCAGACAAAGACCCCACCAAAAAAGGAGAATTACAGACCGATATCCCTGATGAACATGGATGCAAAAATTCTCAACAAGATACTAGCCAATAGGATCCAACAACACATTAAGAAAATTATTCACCATGACCAAGTAGGATTGATCCCCTGGACACAAGGCTGGTTCAACACTCGTAAAACACTCAATGTGATTCATCATATCAGCAAGAGAAAAACCAAGAACCATATGATCCTCTCATTAGATGCAGAGAAAGCATTTGACAAAATACAGCATCCATTCCTGATCAAAACTCTTCAGAGTATAGTGATAGAGGGAACTTTCCTCGACATCTTAAAAGCCGTCTACGAAAAGCCCACAGCAAATATCATTCTCAATGGGGAAGCACTGGGAGCCTTTCCCCTAAGATCAGGAACAAGACAGGGATGTCCACTCTCACCACTGCTATTCAACATAGTATTGGAAGTTCTAGCCTCAGCAATCAGACAACAAAAAGACATTAAAGACATTCAAATTGGCAAAGAAGAAGTCAAACTCTCCCTCTTCGCCGATGACATGATACTCTACATAGAAAACCCAAAAGCCTCCACCCCAAGGTTGCTAGAACTCATACAGCAATTTGGTAGCATAGCAGGATACAAAATCAATGCCCAGAAATCAATGGCATTCCTATACACTAACAATGAGACTGAAGAAAGAGAAATTAAGGAATCAATCCCATTTACAATTGCACCCAAAAGCATAAGATACCTAGGAATAAACCTAACCAAAGAGGTAAAGGATCTATACCCTAAAAACTATAGAACACTTCTGAAAGAAATTGAGGAAGACACAAAGAGATGGAAAAATATTCCATGCTCATGGATTGGCAGAATTAATATTGTGAAAATGTCAATGTTACCCAGGGCAATTTACACGTTTAATGCAATCCCTATCAAAATACCATGGACTTTCTTCAGAGAGTTAGAACAAATTATTTTAAGATTTGTGTGGAAGACAAAGACATGGCCAACATGCACATGAGAAAATGCTCTGCATCACTTGCCATCAGGGAAATACAAATCAAAACCACAATGAGATACCCCCTCACACCAGTGAGAATGGGGAAAATTAACAAGGCAGGAAACAACAAATGTTGGAGAGGATGCGGAGAAAAGGGAACCCTCTTACACTGTTGGTGGGAATGTGAACTGGTGCAGCCACTCTGGAAAACTGTGTGGAGGTTCCTCAAAGAGTTAAAAATAGACCTGCCCTACGACCCAGCAATTGCACTGTTAGGGATTTACCCCAAAGATTCAGATGCAATGAAACGCCGGGACACCTGAACCCGGATGTTTTTAGCAGCAATGTCCACAATAGCCAAACTGTGGAAGTAGCCTCGGTGTCCATCGAAAGATGAATGGATAAAGAAGATGTGGTTTATGTATACAATGGAATATTCCTCAGTCATTAGAAATGACAAATATCCACCATTTGCTTCAACGTGGATGGAACTGGAGGGTATTATGCTGAGTGAAGTAAGTCAATCGGAGAAGGACAAACAGTGTATGTTCTCATTCATTTGGGGAATATAAATAGTAGTGAAAGGGAATATAAGGGAAGGGAGAAGAAATGTGTGGGAAATATCAGAAAAGGAGACAGAACATAAAGACTCCTAACTCTGGGAAATGAACTAGGGGTGATGGAAGGGGAGGAGGGCGGGGGGTGGGGTGAGTGGGTGACGGGCACTGAGGGGGACACTTGACAGGATGAGCACTGGGTGTTATTCTGTATGTTGGTAAATTGAGCAACAATAAAAAATTAATTTATTAAAAAAATAATAAACAAAATCTTATGAAAAAAGAAAAACATTTTCTGTCATGTACTTTGAACCATTTTTATTACTACTTTGAATTTTTGTTTGCTTATAAAATAATTTAAATATACATTTCAAATTTTTATAAAGTCAAAACTATTTCGCAGTATTATTTGCTATAAAACATTGTCACTCATCATTTGTATATGCCACCATCACAAAAAGGGGCACTAAAAGATACTGTGTACCCCCTGATGGAAGAACAGATACCACCTCTCTTCCCTGTAGCAAAGTCATGCCCTGACATTCACTAATTCCAAAATAGGTTTCCAAAAGCCAATTTTATCCAAAGACAAACTTTTTTTTCAAAATTGAAACAAAATAATATTGGTACTATTACCATTATTATTTTACATGCTTTCATTGTTTTTGTTAACATATTGTAATGTGAAAAGACAGAAAAGAATAAACATAGGAAAATAAGAGAACACATTTCATAATTTCATATCTATTACTTATATTATATATATGCAGAATAATCGAACAAAACAAGCTAAGACAATCTTGCTAAAGATATACAAGATAACTAAGTAAAGTTCAATAGCATTTCTGTGCACCATAAGCTGGAAAATATGTGTAAAGTATGGCATTTCACTGTTTTTACATGTATTATTAAAAGTTTAATTGATATGATAGTGCTGTGTAGTAATATATTTTAGCATCTGCTCGGACTGATCCTTATAAATTACTTAACGAATAAGAAAATGTTCTAGGTTCTTAACGACTTTATTCAATAGCTATACAATACCTGCTTATTGTTCTCTACTCTTGGAATATAATGATTAAAATTAGAGCCTATAAAATCAACATACAAATATCAGCCACATTTCTAAACACTAACAATGAACAATCTGAAAAAGAAATGTAAAAATTTTCCATTTACAATAGCATCCAGTATAATAACATGCTTAGTAATAGAGGCAAAATATTTGCATTCAAAGATTTCTATTTAAAAAGGCATAAATGGAATATATCATGAATTCATGTTTGGAAGATTTAAGATTGTTAAGCTGATAATGTGCAAAGTGATCTCTAGGTTGAAAGCAATCCCTAGCAAAATAATAGTGATTTTTTATTTTACAGAAATAGAAAAACCAATCATAAGACTCAAGTGACCCAGAATAGCCAAAACAATCTTGAAAAGAACAAAATTGGAGGACTCACACTTTCTGATTTCAAGCTTGCCAAAAAGCTATAGGAATCAAAAGTAGGATACTGTCACAAGAACTGAAATATAGACCAATAGAATAAAATAGAAATCCCAGAAATAAAACCTTACTTATTTGGTCAATGATTTTCAATAAGGGTGCCAAGATCATTCAGTGAAGAAAGTTTAGCCTTTCTTTCCTCCTTTTCTTTCTTTCTTTCTTTCTTTCTTTCTTTCTTTCTTTCTTTCTTTCTTTCTTTCTTTTCTTTCTTTCTTTCTTTCTTCTCTTTCTTTCTTTCCTCTTTCTTCTCTTTCTTTTCTTTTTCATTTGTAAGAAATAGATTCACTTTCAGTTGTTAAATCCAATTGTTTATACATTGTTCCACTTTATGAAGGCATTTTGATACTTTCTGTTTTATAATGTAAGACTGACTTCTTTTAAAAAAAATGAATTCCAGTGTAACTAGCATACAGTGTTATAGTAGTTTCAAGTGTACAATATAGTAATTCAACAATTCTGTACATTACTCAGTGTTCATCATGAAAAGTATACTCTTAATCCCCTGCACCTATTTCACCCATCCCCTCATCCACCTCCCCTCTGGTAACCATCAGTTTGCTCTCTATAGTTAAAAGTCTATTTTTCTGGTTTCTCTCCTTTTTTTCTTTCTTTCTTTGTTTTGTTTCTTAAACTCCACATATGAGTGAAATCATATGGCATTTGTCTTTCTATAACTGGCTTGTTTCACTCAGCATTATAATCTGTAGCTCCATCTCCATCCATGTTGTTGTAAATGGCAAGATTTCTTTCTTTTTTATGGCTGAATAATATTCCATTATATATAATATTATATATATATATATATATATATATATATATATATATGATCTCCCTTATCCATTCATCTATTGATAGACACTTGGGTTGCTTCCATAATTTGGCTATTGCAAATAATGTTTCAATAGGCATAGGAGTGCATATACCTCTTTGAATTGGTGTTTTCATATCTTTGATTAAATACTCAGTAGTGCAATTGTATCATATGGTAATTCTATTTTTAATTTTTTGAGGAACCTCCATACTGTTTTCCATAGTGGTTGCATTCCCACCAACAGAACATGAGGGTTCCTTTTTCTCCATATCGTCACCAACACTTGTTATTTCTTGTGTTTTAATTTTAGTCATTCTGACAGATGAGAGGTGTTATCTCATTACAGTTTTGATTTGCATTTCCCTGATTATGAGTGATGTTAAACATCTTAATATATATATTTGTTGACCATCTGTATATCTTCTTTGGAGAAATGTCTCTTCATGTCTTTACCCATTTTTTAATTAGATTGATTTTTGGGTGTTGAGTTTGAGAAGTTCTTTCTATATTTTAGATACTAATCCTTCATCAGATATGTCATTTGCAAATATCTTCTATTCAGTAGGGTTTTTTTAGTTTTGTTTATTATTTCTTTTGTTGTGCAAAAGTTTTTTATTTTTATATAGTCCCAGTAGTTTATTTTTGTTTTTGTTTCCCTTGCCTCAGGGAACATATATAGAAAAATATTGCTATGACCATTGTCAGAAGAATTACTGCCTATGCTCTCTTCTAGGATTTTTATAGTTTCAAGTCTTACATTTATGTCTTTAATCCATTTTGAGTTTATTTTTTGTATGGTGTAAGAAAGTGGTCCAGTTTCATTCTTGTGCATGTAGCTTTCCATTGTTGTATATGACAATAAAAGCACAGATAACAAAAGAAAAAATAGATAAATTGGACATCATGAAAATTGAAAACTATTATATATCCAAGGACACTATTAAGAGAATGAAAAGACAACTGAAGAATGGAAGAAGATATTTTCAAACCATATATCTAATAAGAGATTATTATCCAGAAAATGTAAAGAACTACAATTCAACAAAAAACCCTCCAACAATCTAATCTAAAGTGGCCAAAGAACTTAAATAGCTATTTCTCCAAATAAGATATACAAATGTTCAATAAGCACATTAAAAAGTCTGGAGCATCAAATTAAATTAGGGACAACAAATCAAAACCACATTGAGATACCACTTCACATACACCAGAATGCTGCTATTAAACAAAAAAAAAAAAAAAAAGGAAAATGACAAAAGTTGGCAAGGAAGTGGAGAAATTGGAATTCTTTTGCACTGCTGTTAGGAATGTAAAATAGTATAGCTACCATGGAAAACAATTTGATGGTTCCTCAAAATTTTAGCATAGAAACTACCATATGATCCAGCCATTCCATTTCTAGGTCTATGTGCAAAAGAACTGGAAGCAGAAACTTGAACAAATACTTGTATACCCATGTCCATAGCAGCACTATTCATAATAGTAAAAGGTAGAAACAATTCACATGTCCATCAACAGATGAATGGTTTAAACAAAATGCGGTTTGCATATACAATAGAATACCAATCAGTCTTTAAAATGAATGAAATTTTGATACCTGCTATAACAAGAATGAACCTTCAAAACATGCTTAAGTAAACATAGTTGCAATTGGGCAAATATTGCATCATTTCATTTATAGGAAGTGTCTAGAATGAACACATTAACAGAGACAGTAGCATAGAGGTTACTATTGGCTAGGGTAAGGGATAATATAAAGGTTATTTTTTGATAGTTATTGAGTTTCTTTTGAGGAGGAACAAAGAGTGGAAGTGGTTGGTGGTGTTGGCTACACGACATTGTGAATGTACTTAATGCCACTGAATAAATACTTAAAAATCATAAGTTAAAATGGTAAATTTTATGTTATATAAATGTTATCAGAATAAAAACAAATTAGGGACACACTTTTTGTCCTCACAAAGATTATAATCTATAAGACATTAAACAGACATTAAATGTTATTTGTCATTACACTGTATAAAATACATATGTAATATGCTACACTACATGTTACAGAGAAAAATATAGACAGTGGAAAATAGTGCAAAAAACACCTCTATGTTTACTATCAGGTATCAGGGATTTATCCTAGCTCAGCATAAAATTATTAGTGTATTAATAACAACTTCACTGGTACTTTAATAACAAGGAACAAAATAAACAATTTTGGAAAAAAATATTTTTCCTCATCCAGATTGCTCTTTTCCATGGAAGTTTGAGAGTAAGATTCCAAAAGGAAAAGGCTGATATTTTATTCATCTCTGTATTTTCAGTACCTAGCACTTAATAGCCATTTACATAGAAAACACAAAAGATAAAGAAGCATGTAGATGGACACAAATTACATTTGTTTTTTTTTTTTTAAGATTTTATTTATTTATTCATGAGAGACAGAGGGGGGGTGGTCAGAGACACAGGCAGCAGGAGAAGCAGGCTCCATGCAGGGAGCCCGATGTGGGACTCGATTCTGGGTCTCCAGGATCATGCCCTGGGCCTAGGGCAGGCGTTAAACCGCTGAGCCACCCGGGCTGCCCCAAATTACATTTGTAAATACAGATCTAGACACACACACACACACACACACACACACACACACACACACACATGATGTTGAGATAATCTTTAGATAATTACTACAAAAACTTTAAAAAATCTATGGTATTTTCAACCACAGGAAATAAACTTCTTTTTGATATTTTTTCCTCATATATGAAATAAACACCCCAAATCGACAGTTTCTGAAGTATTGATTTCACAAAATATATACTGAGTTTCCAGCACAACTAAGGGCTGATTTTTCAGCTCTGCTCCAATATGAGATAGGATGATTCTTGGTGCATTTAAAAGAAAGCAAAGAAATATACATATTCATTGGGCCACTCCTATTGCCATCCTTTATGCCTCTATGAATCTATTTCTTCTCAAAAGGAATACTGTAGATTTTATACTAATATCTCACTGAACTTTAACCTTTCATTCCTGGGACTTGGTTAGTGGATAAAAGGCAACATTTTACCCATCCCCTCTCAACCAGTGCCATCTCCCTCTTTTCCTGACACCTTACCTCAGTCCCTGAATTTTTCCTTTTCCAGTAATTGCAGATTTCCAATCTTCTGGATGGCTGATGTATACCCAACCATTGGTGTCTAATTGAGATGTAGTTCAATTAGCATAGTGATATATGACTTCAGTGCCCTAAATTAAACAGAAGAGTCTTGGTGCAGAATAACATACCAATTGACCTGGAAAATTCAGTGTACCACTAAATTAATTCTTTATGAATTTAGGTACTGAAATCATAAAACTCAACAGATCAAAATTTTTTTGTTTTTTTCCCTATATATCCAGGATTATACTTGACCCTGTAAGTTGTTAATTAACCAATAATTTTACTGAAGTGGAAATAATCACAATAGAGCATACCTTCAGAAAATGAATGAGATTTATTTTTAACATTCAACTTATAGTTCCATTTTTCTTTAGTGTTTGAATTATTGTCAGTGAATAAACAAATCCTACATGATGTGAACATCATTTATTAACCAGGAAACAGATGTTGGAAAAGGTTAATGAATTCCTAATGGAATAACAAATACAAACTGAAAATGAGTTGTTTTACAGCAGAGAGTTATCAAGTTTACTTCATATATCTCAGTGTATATTATAGCTCTAATCAGTGGCAAGAAGAAAGTAGGTGTTTAATAATGATGCTGAATTCAAATAAATATATTTAATTAGTATCCAATAACAATAATAAATACAAATTAATTGTTATGAGTAGCAATTAGTATTACTAATAGCAATTAGTAATAGCAAAGCTTTTACTTTTCACATGAACAAATGATGGCTACTTCAACTTTTTGAGGATTGTAGAACATCTTTTTGGTTTTTTTTTTTTCATCTTTTTGTTTGTTTAGTTACCTTAGTTTGCCTTGAGGCTTTTAAAAGTAGACTTTATTTTACTTTTAATAAGGACATTGTCTTATAATTTGTGTAACGGATTAAAGCTTTTAAGCATTATGAGAAAGCTGGTATTTATAATTAAAACAATTTTGACTATGATTCAAGAAACATCTATAGATCTGAAAACGACAAATGCAACTTCTTTAACTGATGATGTTACCTTAAGTTTATATTTGTGATTTGCCTTTATTTCCATAGAAGATCTCATTCATTTAGTGAGTCCCATGATAGAGGTAAAGAATTGGGGAAAAAAAAAAAAAGAAGTAATTGGCAGTTCACTTAAAGCACTCATATGTCTAATTTTTATTCACACTTGGATTAAAAAATATAAACCTAGGTAGAAAATAAATATTTGTCCCTATTTATATCATAGAAAAATTTTAGTCATTGCTTATTCTAATAAAATTATTTTTAGAGAGTAATATTAGATTATTTCTGAATTAGAGATTGAGTAATGTAGTGAAATAATAAATTTAATTTATATAATTTTTCTTAAGTATTGGATATTATAGAGGATTTAAAAATAAATGACATTATGAATGACCAAACAGTTTCTGGATTTGACTAGGAATAAGGTCAGGGACAAGTATTATAGGAGAAGATCACGACCATAAGTACTATTAGAAATGTATAAGTAAATTATTGTGATGGGAGCATTAGATGGTGGAACCACACTGGTCTTGGCACTGCAGTCAAGACTTCTGGAAGATAATAAGGGACAGGCCAGACAAATGATGAGTTAGGAGTGACCTATAAAATAGAGGGTTTGACCAGCCCATTGTGTTTTCATGGTAGAGAGCTGGCCCTTAAACTTTAAGAGTTTAAAGCTTTGAAGCTATGGGAAGTTGTGCAAGTTCTCTGAGTCCCTTTGAATCTCAAAATCCTCATTTATAAAATTAGGAAATAATATCTAATTTGCAAGTTTGCTGAATATTATGTGAGATTATGAATGTGGAAACATAAGTTCAGTTTTTGACCTAACCAAGAAACTCAGAATATCTGAAAAACATGTTAATCATTTTTCTTAATGTGAGAGTGAAACCATTAAGTTCATTTTTTTTTGTTCAGAGTGACAAACATTTTGAAAGATATGCTTTAAAAATAAACTTTTAAATATAATAATATAATTGATCATAGATAGAAATGATGACATATAAAATATCTTGAAATTGGTAGGCCCAAATGGAATGATGACCAAGTTCAATTAGTATTAATCCAGGGAGGCTTTTTAAAGAAACTTATTCTCAAAGAGTTTCCTAAAGAGGAAGTATTATGATTTAGTTGAATTAAGATTATGCATAGTCAAAGCAGAGAGAATTGTATTCGTGAATTACCACAAGGAAGAATACTCAGATTTTTTAAGAATATGGTACATGAGAGGCAGGGTACAAAGTAATGTCTCTTTTATCACAAATTTCCTTATTTAGTCATAGAAACCTGTTCTTCAATTTAAATTTTTTTTTAATTTATTTATGATAGGCACACAGTGAGAGAGAGAGAGGCAGAGACACAGGCAGAGGGAGAAGCAGGCTCCATGCACCGGGAGCCCGACGTGGGATTCGATCCCCGGTCTTCAGGATCGCGCCCTGGGCCAAAGGCAGGCACCAAACCGCTGCGCCACCCAGGGATCCCGAAAACACAGTTTATAATTTCCTGAATCCCATGGCTTTGAAATAATCTATTAGAATATTTTTACTATTTCAAAAGTTATGCATAGAATAAGATAATTTTTCTATATCAAACCTCAACTATATAGCATTTAAATTTACATAAAATATGAATGCTCTGGAAGTCTTCTCCCCTAACATAAATAAATTACCCATTTCCAAATCTTATTAATGTAGGCAACCTATATAAATATTAATTATGCATTGTGAAGCAACAGAACAAAGCTATTAATGGTGAATATATATGAGCATTTCTCTGCACTTTAGAAACATACATGAAGAATTCAGTGATATAGTTTAATCACCTGTTTATGTAATTCTCTTTAGTGTACTATTCAAACTCTGACTGTTCAGTGATTTCCTTGCATAAAGCTATCAGGGAAAGTGCAAAAAATATTAGTGTCCATCTGAAATTCCTCAAAGTTCAGACCTTAAGATACAGTGCCATTATCAATTCTATTTCTGTTACTTTGTCCAAAACTTTCTATTGCCATATCCATTTGCCACCACATAGTTCTGTACGAATGCTGAAAGCGATGACAGGTTATCTGACTTTCCTCATAAGATGTTTCAAGACAAAATGCCTCATGAGAATGCCTCGTTCCTGATAGTGTGCATTTGAGGGAAGGGGCTGGGGAAGGACTGGGACGAGGATAGAAAATAAAGAATAGAAAACATAAGGAAATGTTTGTATTTTTTAGCAAACAGATAAAACTTCCATGGTTAAAGGTAGCTCTTAGAGTTTGAGTGTAGAAAGCCAGTAAAAATATAGCTACCATTTTAACAATGAACAAAGCTGGGTGAACTACAAAATCATAACTTTGTCCTGTTAAGCTCATCAGAGCACAGTGGTCTCCAGGCCACCAAGTAAGCAAGTGATGAGAACTCCAGAGCATGTTCATTCTCTCCCTTCAGGGGAGCTGGTGGTGGACTGCCTGGGCTCTGGGGGGTTAAGAACAAGCAACTGAGATGCTGACCAGTATTAGAGGGCAGGGTGGGCTGGAAGGTCTACCCACAATACATGATGAAGTTTCACTGTCATGCCAACTCTTTCCTCCAGAAGGGGGGCCATGACACCTGCACCTAAGATTAAGGCTGTACCAGAAGATTTTTTTTAAAATATATTTTTTAATTTTTTATTTATTTATGATAGTCACAGAGACAGAGAGAGAGAGAGAGAGAGAGAGAGAGAGAGAGAGAGGCAGAGACACAGGCAGAGGGAGAAGCAGGCTCCATGCACCGGGAGCCCAACGTGGGATTCAATCCCAGGTCTCCAGGATCGCGCCCTGGCACAAAGGCAGGCACTAAACCGCTGTGCCACCCAGGGATCCCTGTACCAGAAGATTTTGAGAAGTCTCCGGCCCCACCATGAACCTTGTGCCAAATAACAAGCAAAAACAGGTAGGCCCTGGGGGAAGGGAAAAGGCTGGAAAGAGATCTCAATGTGGCCCACCAGTACTTTCTTAGGAATCTAGTAGAGGACCAGTGGCATTGCCAATGAAGAGATAGTAGTAATCCTAAAATAAGTGTGGGATGAGAATGTAATGTGTGACAGGAGCATTAACAAACACGACAAAGTATATATAATACATATGCAAGAAATTTCTGAACCTCTGTTAAACATCAGTAAAGGAAATAGAGCATATGTGCCTTGAACATAGATAAGAAGGTGTGAAAGGATCCAGTGTTGGCTCAGCATTCATGAGGCATCGAATACTCATGCCTTAGGGTTGGCAACTGTTGGTCAGACCCACTGCACGCCAGCAGAGCCTCTGCGGAGATAGGCAGAAAGAAGTGAACCATGGCTCAGTGGCTTAGGGGCAAGCTACAATTACTGGCCAGATATAATTGCCCCTGTTGGGTGGTCTTCAACTCATGCTCTTATGGCACCATCACCAGGAAGAGCCAACGTGACAGTCAGCAACATGGCACAACACAGGATTTAGGGAGTGAGGTCTTCTTGTACCCCTCCCAAGTGTGTGAACCCACCAGTCCTTTCCCTTTGCTTCTCTTTGCATGTGTTACATTGATTAAATAAACATGGGATTCACGTGACTTAATTTTAGCTGTAATCCTTTCTGTTTGCAGCCATGTGTTAGGCTGCTTGGTGTGTATTGGAAGCGATTGATCGCATACTCAAGTTAATTTCCCACTGTGACAGAACTTTACAAACTAGAGTAAAGATGCTCTATATTCTGCCTGTTGCAAAAATAGTACAACTAATAAAGCACGGAGGAAAGGGGCAGATGATGGAAAGTAGAATAAGCCCACAGTGCCTCACACATAACAGCTGGGAGCCAAAGACTGTCCTCTATAATTACCCAGTCAGGTAGTAGAATTTCAGCAATGTTTAAGAAGACAAAGGTAAATTCTGAGAAACCTAAAGCTATTTAATTGGGCAGAAGGAAAAAAAGATGATCAGCTAATTTTCTAGTTGCTCTTTATAGAGAATAAATACATTCTATCCAATGAAAGGGGTAATTAAGACTATAAACTGTAACTACAAAAGTTACTATAAGAAGGAAAAGAATAGGGATCCTGCATGGCGCAGCAGTTTGGCACCTGCCTTTGGCCCAGGGCGTGATCCTGGAGACCCGGGATCAAATCCCACGTCGGGCTCCCGGTGCGTGGAGCCTGCTTCTCCCTCTGCCTCTCTCTCTCTCTCTGTGATGACTATCATAAATAAATAAAATTTTAAAAAATATATTAAAAAAAGAACAAAAAAATACAAACTGCATTGAATTAGGACTAAAAAGAACTAAAACATAGAAAACAGCTTACATAATGAAAACCCCTAAAAGCACGCATACTAATGACCAATATATGCAACATAAAATAATATGACAGAGCCAAGATTAAACATATCAGTCATATCAATACGTTTAAGTGTGTTTAACTAATCTATAAAAATAAAGAGATATTCAGACTGAATCATAAAGCAAGACTCAACTCTTTTCTGTTTCAAAAGGCACATCTAAAACCACATCTTCAGGGATGCCTGGATGGCTCAGCTATTGAGTGTCTGCCTTCGGCCCAGGCCATGATCCTGGAGTCCTGGGATCGAGTCCTGCATCAGGCTCCCTGCGAGGAGCCTGCTTCTCTCTCTGCCTGTGTCTCTGCCTCTCTCTCTCTCTCTCTCTGTGTGTGTCTTTCATGAATAAATAAATCAATCTTTTTAAAAAAATAAAATAAAACCACATCTTCAGAAAGGTTAAACATAAAAGAATGTAGATAGGCATCCCAGATAAATGAGAGCAGATAAATGTGAGTATATGTTGTTATTTTATAAGTCAAGTAAAAAGTATTAATTGAAACAAAGAGTTATTATGCTGAAATGTGTAAGTCATATAATGAAGATGTGACAGTTTTGAATATCAGTGCATCAAAAAAAATAATGAAGTCTATGAAATAATAATTAATTTTCAAAACAATTATAAACTCTTATTCTTAATCCAAGATCAAACAGCTAAGAAAAAGTAATGATATAGAAGAGATAAGCAAGTAATTAGATTGGCATTTAAATATATTTTACTTTCTACCATAATTGATAAGAAAATTTATTTTCAAGTGTATATTTAATACTCATGAAAACTGAACTTACATTAGGACAGAAAAATATACTAATACATTCTAAAGAGTGGAATTAGTGCAGACAACATTCTTTCATGTCAATGTAAAAAAAAAACAGAATTTTATTTCACAATTCAAAACAAAAACGGCCTTTCACCTAAAATTTGAAAATATTCTAATAACTTGTACTTGGATAAGATTGAAAATACAAAAGAAGCAATGAATTTTTAGAAAAGGACAATAGTGAAAGCAGCATGTAACCAAAGCTATGAAAAACATTCAAGTAATACTAACAGAAAATCCATAGCCTTTAACATTCATATAAATTTAAGAAAACAAAGAAAAATAAACTAAGCACTTGGATAAATATATCATTAAAAGTATAATTAAGTAAATAAAAGCAGAAGAAAGGAATTGTTGAAAAATAAAACAAAGTAATCAATATAGAACAAAAAAATGAGTAAAATATGAATAAGCAGAAAATCTGGGAGTTTTGATGCACAAAAATAATAAAGATTGATACACCATTCACAAACCAAATCATTACAAAGGAGGAAAGCTCAAACTCACAAAATATTAAATTCACAGGATAAATAATCATAGACAGGAAATTTTTTAAAAATCAGGAAACTGTTTTCATAACTCAATGAAAACAAATATGAAACTCTGCATACAACCTTTTCCTAGGAAAATATAATAAACCTGCCTCCATAAAGGATGAAAAACTGAAATATATTTATTTCCAAAGAAGATTAAATTAAAATTTTCAAGGAACTACTCCTTGGACTTTGAAATTACAGGAAGGCCAAGAGATTTTCACAGGGTAATTTTACCAAATCTTTGAAAGGCAGATAATTCCACAATTTCTAAAACTGTCCTAAAGCTTTACAAAAGGAAAACTTGCTATTTTTTTAAAGTGGGCATAATATAGATACCAAATTCTAATAATGATTATATAATAAGGAAATTTGTATATTGGTATTATTTAAGAATAGCATTGCAAAAAAAGAATTCCATAGCATAAGAAATAATATATAAAAACCAAGTAGACTTTATTCCAGTATAATTCCAATATAACTTTATATAAAATGGAATTATATAAAATTCCAATATAATTTTAACATTATATTGGTGGTATTCATCAGTGAAATTAGAAGTACAGAATTATGGAGATATAACAATTAGAATGAAGAGGTAAAACTACCTCTATTTGAAGATCATATGATTATTTAAATTCCAAATCCATCAACTAAAAAATTATTACAAACAATAAATTAAGTAGCAATTAAGGTAGCAGTACATAAATTATCTATATAAAAATCAATAGCCTTCAAATACACAAATAATAACAAACTAGACCATATAGTTAAAGAGAAAACTACATTTTGAAGAGCAACAGAGATGTATGAGAAATGTGTGATAACTAAAAGATAAACTTGAAATCTTTTTTGATAAACCCCAACTAGATTTGAACAGATGGAAACACACATCATGTTCATGGAAAGCAGCTCTCCAAAGCTGAAGGTCAGTTGTTTATAAATGTATAGAAATTTATTATTTCAATAAAAATATCAAGTTTTTATTTGGAACTAGACAATCAATGTCTTAGTTTCATGTACAAAATAAAGTGACAAAAATTAGAGAAAATCTAAATGGGGAGCATCTACAAGGGACCATATCTCTCACATATTTACATATACTGAGCCTCAAAGATTAAAGCCAAATGGCCCTACCATAAGTATAAACAGATATCATTGGAGCACTGGAGAAAGACCAGAAAAGGAACTGTGACACCAGAAACTTCAAATGTGGTGACAGTGGCATCCCAAGCTGGGTATGTCAAAACATGAAATTATTGAAACACTAGAAAAAAACATGAGTAAATCATTTATGCCTTGGACTGGAAAGGCCTTTCTACTATGATTTAAAGTCCAGAAGCTATAGGGGCACCAGGGTGACTCATTTGGTTAAGCATCTGACTCTTGGGGGATCCCTGGGTGGCTCAGGGGTTTAGCGCCTGCCTTCAGCCCAGGATGTGATGCTGGGGTCCCAGGATCAAGTCCCATGTCAGGCTCCTTGCATGGAGCCTGCTTCTCCCTCTACCTGTGTCTCTGCCTCTCTCTCTCTCTCTTTGTGTGTCTCTTATGAAAAAATAAATAACTCTTAAAAAAAAAAGCATCTGACTCTTGGTTCTGGCTCAGGGCATGATCTCAGGGTCTGAGATAGAGCCCAGCATGAGGTTCTGCACTCAGTGGGGAGTATGCTTGAGATTCTCTCCCTCTGCCTTCCCCCTACTGCATGCTTGCACATGTACTCTCTCTCTAAAATAAATAAATACATCTTTAAAAGAAAATAAAGTCCAGAAGCTATAAAAGATAGAGATTTAATGATCTATATTTATTTATTTTGTTTTGAGCTTTTAAATCATACAAATGTATTACTTGTTTAAACATGCAATTATACTAAGAATATCCTTTTAGTTCTAGCTTTCTAAGTTTTTTTCTTTCTGTATATTCTTTTCACACCCATTTAGAAGTGGTTCAGAAAATAAATGAGCAATTTCTATGACCAATTCAGCACTCCCACAAAAGGGTTCCATAATATACTTTAAGAGAAATGCCTTTCTAACTCCACATGGAGAGGGAGAGGGACTAGCACTCTCCTGGGACCAGAAATTTGGATGTTAATCCCAGTTTGGATATCAGTGAGCCCCAGTAGCCCACAGCTCTTTCCTCCTCTATCAGGTAATGTGGTAAGGTGGACTAACATCGTCAGTGTTGCTTCCAGCTTGGGAATCCCTTAGCAATGTCTACTCAGTTGACTTTTGGCATAAGCATTTTCAAGCACGTTTTCATGTTTGTCTTGGGAAGAACTGTTCTTCATCCTAGTCCTGTAACCAATTTAGAGATTAAGCAGAATTTTTAAAAATCTATGTATTCAAAAAAAAAAAAAAGTAAAAATCTATGTATTCTCTGCACCTATGTTAGCCTGAAGTATTTCTTCTCACACTTTTTTTTTATATTTTTTTTAATTTTTTTTTTTATTTATTTATGATAGTCACAGAGAGAGAGAGAGAGGCAGAGACATAGGCAGAGGGAGAAGCAGGCTCCATGCACCGGGAGCCCGACGTGGGATTCGATCCTGGGTCTCCAGGATCGCGCCCTGGGCCAAAGGCAGGTGCTAAACCGCTGCGCCACCCAGGGATCCCACTTTTTTTTTTTTTAATTCAAACACTTGTGCCCAGAAAGCAGTGAGCTCAAGGATCTTATCAAAACAGATAAAAACTACTAGAACAATGTAGGAAGGGTTACAATGACTCCAGTGTCCTGTTTGTCAATGATTTAAATAAAAACGAAAACAAAACACAAAAACACCCCGGGAAGTATGGAGAGAATCTGTTACGTTCTAGAAACTCAGAGCAATTACCTAAGAGCCTCTCAAATGTACTTGACTGAATTTCTTAGAGTAAATTTGACATTACCATCTGTCTACTTATTTGCTTGTTTTAAAATAGACTGTATAATTGATTTTTAGATTTAAATCTTCTGAAGACATTAAAAAATTAAAGCTTATTCTGTCAGTCTTAGACAATTATAGTCTCATTTGTTTTCCGGTACTTTGACTGTAAAGCTTTAGTTAGTAATTATAATTTATTGACCATATTATTACTATGTAATCTTTGTTTAGAGGTGAGCATTACATCCTGTTTAAGCATATTGCATTTAAATTATCTACTATATTTCATTCTGAGAAACATTTACATTAAATCTGATTGATAAAAATCAATGATTTGCAATGGAATACAATGCCTTTGAGGTCAAATCCAGACACTGGATTTGCAATGTGTTCATGAATAGGTAAAGATAGCAATCTTTTTTTGGAAGTACATCTTCTCTGGAAACAATACCTCTTTTGAAAAAGAAAGAAAGAGAACTAAGGACATGTTAAAGGGATTTGGATCATTTTTATGGAGCCTATAATTAAAAAAAATACATGTAGGTGAACAAAAATACAGTTGATGCTTGAGCACTGTGGTAGTTTGAGGTAACAACACCTACACAGTCAAAAATCTGTGTATAACTTTTGGCTCCCTCTAAACTTATTTACGAATAGCCTACTGTTGCCCAGAAGCTTCACCTATAACATAAATAGTTGATCAACATATATTTTGTATCTTACATGTACTATATACTGTATTCTTACAATAAAGTAAGCTAGAAAAGAAAATGTTATTAAGAAAATCATGAGGAAAAGTAAGTACCTTGAATACTGTACTATAGAAATCTGCACACGAATGAACCAGAGCTGTTCAACAATCTTTTCAAGATTGCAGTTGAAAATTTAAAAAGCCATGATCTAATTCTCCCAAAGAGAAAGGATAGATAAGCAGGATATCACTGATTAGCAGCCAAAGACATCTTTATCTCTGGACCCTGGTCATCTAGATTCTTCTGTTTATTTTACTAACATCAACCGACAATCAACCAATAATCACTTATGATTATTTCATAAGTGAAAAGTATGTAATAAGCACCTAGTCTTTGTTCAACCTCATGATGTGTACCATGACAGACTCATAAAAGTGTAGATATTATTACTTTGTATTCCATTGTGAAATAGTGACATGGTTGGAGCCTTTTTAAAACAGAGTTGGAGCAACCAACTGCAGAGAAACTGCCCTACCAGGCTTTATTTGAACTGGGCCGCACCCTTTGGACTGGACAAAACAGCAACTGTTGTAAGCAGCTATTTGAGAAGTTAGCAGGAGAACAGACCACCTGATCACAAGACTCACAGTTGTGGACTTTCTGAAGATAAAGTCAGCTGACAATCAACACCTAACTCAGAGTGGCTTAGCTCGTTAACACTCACAGAAACACTTTTTTTTTTTTTTCCCTTTTCTTCAACTCTTATAATCTGCCCCTTTTCTTTTACCCTTAAAAACCCATTGCTTTCACCCTACAGGTGAGAACAGAATTTGAATATCTACCCGAATCTATGCTGGCCAAATTGCAATTCTTTAATCCCAAATAAATGTTTGCCTCTCTTTGCAAGTTTTTTCACGTCCACATATGGTCTATGTAGGAAGACCGAGCTAGCACTTGTAAAATAATTAATAAATTATCATATGTGAGTTCTGTGGCACTTAATCAACTAGCTCCCCTAAAAGAAGTATCAAGTAAGGCACACTGATGGAATCGGAGCTAACGCAGCCATTGAGATATTGCAGTAATGAAGTGGCAGCTGAAATTCACAGTTCAGTGCTATTTCCTGGTTCAAACTTGTGTTATTTAAGGTACCAAAGTGACTTGTCTCAATTTTAATGGATGAGTAGAAGAGGAAGAATGTAAACTCTATTACCACTAACAAATGTTCAGAAATTACAATTCTGTGGGTTGATATACAAAAATATGAGTGGCTCCATTAAATCAAGAGTCTATGCGTGGGACGAAGCGATGAATTTGGTTGGTTGAGTAGGGCAGGTGCAGATCGTAAACAGTCTTTAATATCATGGAGAAATTTGGGTGTGATAACCAAAGTCTCTGTGGAGCTGGTTCTTAGGGAGGAAAAGACTTTTCCTTTACCTTCTCAGATTCAGAATTGGTGAACCTCAAGTTAAAATGATAGAAGATAGATTAGCCAGAGAAAAGACAAAGTTCATTCACATAAATACGTGGGCTCTCAACAGAAAATGTAGCTCTAAGAGGCAGCTAGGGTCCTTCTAGACCTTAGGGGAAGGGAGGAGGGAGAAAGGACACTTATGGGAAAGAAAATGACTTTCAGGTGAGAGAAATGGGCTCTAAGGAGAATGGTTGGAAGATATGATAGTTTTATGACAAAGTCTTTTTAAATGATTTATTAAATTCCAGTGCTGACTTCTCTGGTGATAGGAGTCCATCTTCCCTCATTGGGAAACCCCCGGAGAGGGCATTTATGACAGTTGAGTTCTTTTGGAAGATTCTGCCTTTAGGCAGGTAAGTGAGGTTCAGAAACCCACACACACAACTTTTCTGTGTCTGTTGATTCTCAAATGTCTTCCTCTCAAAAATGATCCATATGCCCCAGTGGTATATTCTGGATCCCTTCAGGCAGCCAAAATCCAAACAATAGTGACATCCCCCAACTAGCAATATGCAAGATGGATGGCTTTATCGCTTTCCTGGAAGCCATCTGCAGAAGGGTTGCAATAATCCAGGTTTGTGACTGATGTGAGAACCAGGTGAGTGAAATGAAAGAAGCATGTAAGATATGAAACACTCTGGTATCTTCATGCGAGCAAAAACAAGTCCAAAATTATTTTCAAAAATAACATCTTCATCTCATCAACAGAGCATCAAGGAGAAACATTACAGTGTAAACAAGATGTGACATTCCACTCTATTGTTTCAAATTGCTTTAAATGTGTAAATATTCATCATTGCTGCAAGACTCTAATGGATGTAATGTGATTACATTGTTTACTAGGACAATACATAAGAATGGCTGTTGAAAGTGTATATTGTCTCATTAAATCTCTTCTTTAGAATTTTAAAGAGATAAATGAAAATGAAAGCATTTACAAGATATTTCTATATTTCCTTTCTTCAAATTTATCATGGTGCAGGCCTGGTTTGGTTCCTGATTGCTGTCACTTGAATGCTGGAACTAAGTGTATATTTGAGCCCTGTCATTTCAACTCCACCTGACATTTACCACATCAATCACACCTCTGAAAAAGAAAAAAAAGAAAAAAAAAAAGCTTAAGTGGTTTTTCCATGTCATCTATAGTGCTGGGGAAAGAATAGATCTTTTAAAAATAATATATTAAATCTCTGTCCAAAAGTGTTTTTTAAAAATATTTACTTATTTAAAGAATCGTTACACCCATTGTAGGGCTTGAATTCATGACCCTAAGATCAAGAGTTGTGTACTCCATCTGGTCCAAAGTGTTTAATATAAATTTTTTTTTGGAGAATGAATATCAGGATGTGTCCAAATTCCAATCTCTGGTTCTGGGTACAGTTGGCAGAAAGGGCTCTGGCATGTCAAGTGTCAAAGGGAACAAGAAAGCAGAAGAAACAAGAATGGCTTAGGGCTTCCACTAACTTTCCTTAAACATTTAGTAACCTTGGGGTGTATATACACTCCCATGAGCATTAACTCCCACACAGTAAATGGGATTGATTACATTTCTCATTCAATTGTATTGGATTTTCTAGACTCTTAGAATTTACCCCCAAATCCCCTTACACTTCACTCCCTTACACTGTTACTAGCAAATGACCATAGTTCAGCTGGTCTAGGCTCAGGAGTTCTCTTTTCTGTTCCTTTCTAATGGCCAGTTACATTCCTTCAGCTGCTTTTCCAAGGTTTCTCATTTGATCCTGGTATTTTTCTATAGTCAGGCAGGTAAAGGCCACAGTTCTTAGAGTTGAAATTCCTAGGTACTTGGAGAGCCAGTGATAGCAAGGAGGGTATCAAATGGACTAGCAAACCTGCTGGAAGCCAGTGGCTTGGATAGTATCTTAGCTGAACCCTTATTCTAGCCAAGCTGCATGCTCTGGGATAGACCGTATCAACTGGTACTCAAACCCTTCTGACTCCTATATTTTGTTCAGAGCATAAAGCCTGGACTGTGTTTTTGTTATAAATAAAATGAAGCCATTTTATACTTTCTAATAATTAAGAGGTCTCGGGTCGTAGAGTTTTCACCTTTTAACAAGAGGAAAAAAAATTGCTTTTGTAGCTCAACCAAACTTATGCATACCTGAAGTGGAAAAAGATAGGAAGCAGAGCTGAAAATCAATAATTTTATAGTTCTGAGATAAACTGCAATCTTTATTTTTTTAATTTATTTTTATTTTTTAAATATTTTACTCATTTATCTAAGAGAAAGACAGAGAGAGCACAAGCAGGGCAAAGGGAGAAGCAGATTTCTGCTGAGCAGGAACCCGACCTGGGGCTCAACTGCACAACCTTGGAATGATGACCTGAGCCAAAGGCAGATGCTTAACCGACTGAGTCACCCAGGTGCTCCTATACCACAATACTCAATTGCTCCTCTTCAAAGATTGTCTATAAAGATAGTAATAAAAACACGTAAGGCAAAAAAATTCTGGTTTTTTTTTTTTTTTTTGGTCCTGTGTGTGTATGCTCCTTGAATGGGTGTTCTAGTTAAATCCCTACCTGCTTCCATAGTTGAGCATTTCAGAAACATCATCAATTAATAAGAAGTCAATCATTCCTTTGAATTGTATCTATTTGTCCAACCCAGGTTTTGTTGAACTAAGCACACACAAATTTAAACTGAAATTCTAGTCAATATATTTGGAAATCTGCAAAATTATAATAAGAATCTGACACAATTTTTATTTGCAAGGATTAAATCCTTACATCTTTCTCTTTCTGTTGTTAACACATTTGTCAAGGTGCTATCCTTATTGAAAATGGAAAATGCTGGCCCACGCTTGCCTTAGAGAAATTTCTATGTAGTGATTGACTTGAAGAAACAATATCTAAGGTTAGTGATTATTTGCCATCTACCATGGACCTTGTTAAGAACTCTCTGCGTTTTTCCTCATTCCTTTTAACAGCTTTCCAGTAGGTACCCCTTCATACTTGGGTAAATGGAACTTACAAGGAGTAATATATCTTACATAAAATCATGAAGAAAAATGTAGCTGCACCTCAGAAAATGCATCGCCAGGGATGATTTAATTATTTTCTCTGGTTAATGATTAACAATGATCATAGTTTGACACCCAGAAATTTTCTCAAACATTACACATGAGTAGCAGTTCTGTCTAAAAATCCAGTTTTTTGGCTTGAAATTGATTCACTGATGCAGGGTTATCTTTCATGCATGAAACCCTGTTTGATATTTTCCTTTTTCAAGACTGAATATTATCAGTTCTCTTTTACAAATGGCATTTTTCTGAGAGTGATAACAAGTATCTGGCAGCTTTATTTTTGCTCACTTTATAAAATTATTTTTAGGAACCTATGAAATTATTCATGAAAGTGAATTCTCTCTTTTTTATTTTGTTATTCCTTTTATACAAAACCTCCACAGATACTTCACACTTGGTGTCCTCTGAATCCATTTCAAAAACTTCAGCTAACCATGACTTTCCAGTGCAACATAAATGTAGGTATAAGAATCTGACACTATTATTATACATTAATTTCAACAAAGATTATTTTTAAAAGATTTTATTTATTTATTCATGAGAGACAGAGAGAGAGAGAGAGACAGACAGACAGACAGAGAGGCAGAGAGGCAGAGACACAGGCAGAGGGAGAAGCAGGCTCCATGCAGGGAGCCCTATGTGGGACTCCATCCCAGGACTCCAGAATCATGCCCTGGGCTGAAGACGGGTGCTAAACCACTGAGCCACCCAGGGATTCCCCCAACAGATTATCTATTGGAAAAGTAGAACTGAGTGGATGTGTCTTTAGCTTATTGTATGGGAGAGTACTTTTTTTTTTGTCTGTGTGTGAAGACTTACAGATTGTGTCTATGATGTTCATATCTCTATGGTTAATACTTTCCTTGTTTATGCCTTTTAATCTATTGCTCTTAGACTAATGGATTATAATTACCTGGTGTTCAAGGGGCCTGAAGATCCTCTCAGAGCACAAGGTCAGTTAAGAGCTTTCTGACACTCAATTTTAAACTTTTTTTTTAAATTAAATACAGATACTATCAATTTATTAGCCTCATGATACAAGAAGAGTGGGGTATTTTGTTTTCTCCTCTTTGACTTCACATGGTTTCTTTTCTATGAGGAAATTTGGCTTAACAGAAACATCCAACTTTGGAGGATGTATTAGCCAGCGGTGAGCAACATTAACGTCTGTGTACAAGGCATTGTACAGAAGTCAAACTCAGCACACTTGGTGATTTTGTGCCCACTTTTAATCCACAACCTATGTGCCATTGCTCATTCAGTCTGAGACTTTCTGTTGCTTAGCAGTGTGATCTTCTCATAAAACCCACATAGAGGGGTCTTTGCCTGGGTTGAGCTGCCTGTGCCACAGGCAACACTGTCAAAATTTCTTATCTGTGAATTTTGCCTTATCTGTCCTAGAAGAAGAAATTTCTTTCCTTTTGCCCTTTGGAGTGGGTCATAAAAACAAACAAACAAAACAATGCCTGAATGTCTTGAAAGGCTGAAGTCTCTGAAAGTCAGAAAGCAGCTGCTGGATAAAGTTGGCAGCATAATAGGAGGACCCTATGCTCATCTCATCCCTAGAGCACAGCGAGGTAACTCTCAGATCATTGTGCGTACCCATGCAACCTACCTGAGAACTTACAGAACAAACTGCACAGCTACAGGGAGGGGAAAGAGGCTGTACAGAGGAAGGGAGGAGGTGCCCAGATGTGGTTTGGGGGAGAAAAGTTTTGCAAATGCTGTGGAGGGGAAGGATCCCTGGTCACAGAGAGAGGAGAGAGAGAGTGAAAGAAAGAGAAACACGCAGGCGATTGTACAAGAACACTTCCCCAAAGCCATTGAGTGGGAAAATGAGAAGGGACATTTTTCATGAGCTTTTGCAACAAATGGAGCTCAAAGCCTGGAGGTTTAAAGGTTGGCAGGCTTGGCTGGGGTAGAGACCTGAGGACACTGCCCTACTCCTGAAGAGAAGGCAGGCAAACAACCACTGGGGCAGATAGCATCATCTGGGGATTGCCTATGGTACACAGGGAGAGACTGTTATTTTTGGAGTGCATCTGTAAGAGGCGGCATTGCCTCTCAGGGGGCAAAAGAACTGGTGGGTGCCATTATACTCCCCCACCCCTTGGCATAGGTGCAGAGATACTGGCTGAGGGCAGCTAACCTGGACACCACTCTTTAGCCTGCTTGTTCCAAATCCATGCCCCTGCACTCTGGAGTAACTGCCCCTCTCAGTCAAACCTGCATCAATGCCAGCATGGTGAGACCCTCCCCCAGAGGGCCAGCACAGCTTCCTGTCACACGAGGTCCTTGAAGTTTGGAATTGAACAGTCAGCAGGCTTGGCTAAGATAGAGCCCCAAGTGCACTGCAATACTCCAGGCAAGTGACCCAGACACAGACAGTGAGAAATCAGCTATCTGAAAAACACCTGTGACCCACCAGGGGAAATTTTTCACTCTTCTGAAAGTGCTCCCCTGAGTGCAGCAAGAACGGACTTCCCTCTCTAGGGTCAAAGGAGATGGCTGGCACAATTTCCCTTGCCTGTCGCTCAGCCTAAATCACTTCAGTAAACAACACAATGCCAACACAGGTTGCCTAACCAAGTCCCACCCCCTTGAGCTCTGCAGCTGCTTCTTTATAGAGCAAATATGCTAAGGACCAGCTCATTGAGTCCCTCTCCCTGAAGACCAGCACAAGCCCCTGCACATATATCCTCTACTGAATAGAGTTTTGCAAGGCTTCAGGTCTAGTGGAAGTAGCATCAGGTTTCATTTAACAAGTAGACCAAACCACACCTGTGGCCACACTCTAGCCAGGGTTCAAACATTTTCCACTGCAGGCAAGGAGAGGCTCTGCAGATAACTGTCCTGAAGGATAGAGCAGCCACAGCACATGTAGCACACTTCAGAGACATTCATTAAAGTGCCAGGCCCTGGACCCTGGATGACTCTTAATAAAGCCATTACTCTCAGGAGAAGGAAATGTACCAGGCTTTTCTAACACACAGGAGACAGAGACCTAGACAAAATGCCAAGACAGAGGAATTCATCCCCCCACCCAAAAAAAGAACAAAATAAGGCCATGACCAGAGATCTAATCAAAACACATAGAAATAATATGTCTGATCCAGAATTTAGAGCAACAGCCGTAAGGATACTCACCAGGCTTGAGAAAAGAATGGGAAACTTCAGGGAGGCCCTTACCATAGAGATAAAAGAGTTAAAAACCAATGGTCAGAAATGAAACATACAATAACTGAGATTCCAAACAATCTGGATGTAATGACTACACGGAAGGAAGAAGCAGAGGAATGAATAAATGATATAGAAGATAAAATTATGAAAAATAATGTAGCTGAACAAAAGAGAGAAAGACAAATTATGGAACACAAGAATAGACTTAGGGAACTCAGTGATTCCATCAAACATACTAACATTCATATCATAGGAGTCCCAGAAAAACAAGAGGGAGAAAAAGGGTCAGAAAATTTATTTGAGGAAATAATAGCAGAAAACTTCCGTGATTCTGAGGAAGGAAAGACATCCAAATCCAGGAGGCATAGAGAGCTCCCATCAAAACCAATAAAAGCAGGCCAACACCAAGATACATTGTAATTAAAACTGTAATTTATAGCAATAAAGAAATAATCCTAAAAGCACCAAGACAAAATAAGTCTCTAACTTACAAGGGACTATAAGGCTAGCTGCAGATGTCTCAAATTGACAAGCCAAAAGGGAGTATCATGATATATTTAAAGAACTGAATGGGAAAATATGCAGCCAAGAATACTCTATCCAGCAAAGCTATTCATTCAGAGTAGAAAGAGAGATAAAAAGTTTTCCAGACAAACAAAAACTAAAGTATATTGTGACTAATAAACTGGCCCTGCAAGAAATATTGAAGGAGACTCTTTGAGTGGGGTGGGGGTGGGGGGGTGGGGGTTGGGGGAGGAAAGACCAATAACAACAAAGACTAGAAAGGAACAGAACATCACCAGAAACAATGACAAAACAAGTAATGCAATGGCAATAAATACATATCTATCAATAATTACTCTGAATGTAAATGGATTGAATGCTCCAATAAAAAGACATAGGGTGTCAGATGGATTAAAACAAAACAAAACAAAACAAAACAAAACACAACAAAACAAAACAAAAAAACAAAACAAAACAAAACAAAAAAAACAAGACCCTGGGCACATAAGTGGTTCAGTCGGTTAAGCCTCCAACTCTTGGTTTTGGATCAGGTCATGATCTCATGGGTTGTGAGGTCAAGCCCAGCATTGGGCTCTGCACTCAGTGTCAAGTCTGCTTGAAGTTCCCCTCCATTTGTCCTTCCTCCCCGGCATACTCTCTCTTACTGTCTCTTTCTCTCTCTCAGGTAAATAAATCTTTAATAAGAAAAAAAAAAGCAAGACTCATCTATATGCTGCCTATAAGAGATTTTAGACCTAAAGACACCTACATTTTAGACCTAAAAACACCTACAGATTGAAAGTGATAAGATGGAGAAATATTTATCATGCAAATGGACATCAAAAGAAAGCCAGGGTAGCAATATCAGATAAACTAGATTGTAAACAAAAAACTAACAAGAGATGAAGAAGGCCACTATATCACAATAAAGGGGATCAACCAACAAGATGTAACAATTATAAATACTTATGGCCCCAACATGAGAGCACCCAAATATATAAAACAATTAATAACAAACATAAAGGAACTCACTGATAATAATACTAAGGGACTTTAATACCTCATTTGAAGCAATGAACAGATCATCTAAGCAGAAAATCAACGAGGAAACAATGGCTTTGAATGACACATTGGACCAGATGGACTTAACAGATGTATTCAGAACATTTCATCCTAATGCAGAAGAATACACATTTTTTTTTCGAGTGTAGATGGGATATTCTTTAGAATGATAGATCACATACTAGGTCGCAAATTAGTCCTCAACAAGTACAAAAAGATTGATATCATACCATGCATATTTTCTGATCACAACTTGTGGTTAAAACTTGAAGTCAACCACAAGAAAAAATTTGGAAAGACCACAAATACATGGAGATTAAGTAACATACTGCTAAAGAATGAATGGATAACCAGGAAATCAAAGAAGACATTAAAAAAAAATACATAGAAACAAATGAAAATGAAAACACCGTGGTCTAAAACCTTTTCAATCTGGCAAAAGTGGTCCTAAGAGGGCAATAGTAAGCAATACAGACTTATCTCAACAAGCAAGAAAAAAATCTCAAATAAGCAAACTAATCTTAATCCCAAAGGAGCTAGAAAAAGAACAACAAATGAAACCTAAAGCCAGCAGGAGAGGAAAATAACAATGAATAGGTACAAAATTTCCATTTGTATTTTTGAGGTCAGCATTATCCTGATATCAAAACCAGACAAAGATTCCACTAAAAAAGAGGACTACAGTCCAATATCCCTGATGAACATGGATACAAAAATTCTCAATAAAATACTAGCACATTGAATCCAACAGTATATTAAAAGAATCATTTAACTGATCAAGTGGATTTATTCCTGGGTTGCAGGAATGGTTCAATATTTATGAATCAATCTAAGTGATATACCACATTAATAAAAGGAAGGATAAGAACCATATGATCCTTCCAGTAGATGCAAAAAAAGCATTTGACAAAGTATAACACCAACTCATGATAAAAACCCTCAACAAAGTAAGGATAGAGGGAGCATATCTCAACATAATAAAGAAAAGCCCATAGATAATACCCTCAATGGAGAAAAATTGAGACCTTTTCTTCTACAGTTAGAAACAAGACAGGGATGTCCACTCTCACCCCTGTTATTTACCATAGTACTGGAAGTCCTAGCCTCAGCAATCAGACAACAAAGAGAGATAAAAGAAATCCAAGTCCTCGGGGAAGAAATCAGACTTTCACTATTTGCAGATGACATGATACTCTACATAGAAAACCAAAAAGGCTCCACCAAAAAATTGCTAGAACCCATACATGAATTCAGCAAAATCCAGAATACAAAAAATCAACATACAGAAATGTATTGTATTTCTATACACAAATAATGAAGCAGCAGAAAGAGAAATCAAGGAATCAATCCCATTTATAATTGCACCAAAACCCATAAGATACCTAGGAATAAACCTAACCAAAGAGATAAAAGATCTGTATTCTGAAAACTATAGAATACTAATGAAAGAAATTGAAGAGGACACAAAGAAATGGGAAAATATTCCACACTCATGGATTGGAAGAACAAGTATTGTTAAAATTTTATACTACCCACAGCAATATAAACATTTAATGCAATACTTATCAAAATACTACCAGCATTTTTCACAGAGCTAGAACAAAGAATCCAAAAATTTGTATGGGACCATAAAAGACCCTGAATAACCAAAACAACCTTGAAAAAGAAAAGCAAAGCCTGAGGCATCACAATTCCAGACTTCAAGTTATATTACAAAGCTGTAGTCATCAGGATAGTATGGTACTGACACAGAAACAGATACAAAGATCAATGGAGAATAGAAAACCCAGAAATGAAAAAAAAAAAAAAAGAAAGAAAAGAAAACCCAGAAATGAATCCAAAACTCTATTCTCAACTAATCTTCAACAAAGCAGGAAAGAATATCTAGTGGAAAAAAGAGTCTTTCTAACAAATGCTGTTCAGAAAACTGGACAGAAACATGCAAAAAAATGAAACTGAATCACTTTATTACACCATATATAAATATAAACTCAAATGGATTAAAGTCTAAAATGTAAGGCTTGAAACCATGAAAGTCCTAGAGAAGAATAGGCAGTAACATCTTTGACACTGGCTGCAGCAACGTCTTTCTAGATACGTCTCCTGAGGCAAAGGAAACAAAAGCAAAAATAAACTGTTGAGACTATATCAAAATGAAAAGCTTCTGCACAGCAAAGGAAACAATCCACAAAACTATAAGGCAACATACAGAATGGGAGAAGATATTTGCAAATTACATATCTGGTAAAGGATTAGTATCCAAAATCCATAAGGGACTTATAAAACTCAATACTCAAAAACAAATAATCTCATTAAAAAATGGACCGAAGATGTGAATAGACATTTTTCCAAAGAAAACATACAGATGGCTAATAACCACATGAAAAGATGCTCAACATCACTCCCCCATTAGGGAAATACATATGAAAGCTACAATGATATATCACTTTAAATCAATCCGTATGGCTAAAATCAACAACACAGGAAACAACAGGTATTGGCTAGGATGTGGAGAAAGGAGAACCCTCTTACACTGTTGGTGGGAATGCAGACTGATGTAGCCACTTTGGAAAACAGTATAAAGATCTCTCAGAAACTTAACTGTACCATCCAGCAGCTACACTACTAGGTATTTACTCAAAGGATACAAAAATACTCGTTCAAAGGGGGATATGCACCCTGATGTTGGTAGCAACATTATTTACAATAGTCAAATCATGGAAAGAGCCCAAATGTCCATTGACCAATGAATGGATATATATATATATATATATATATATATATATATATATATTTGTATTTTTGAGGTCAGCATTATTCTGATATCAAAACCAGACAAAGATTCCACTAAAAAAGAGGACTACAGTCCAATATCCCTGATGAACATGGATATATATATATATATGATGAACATATATATATATAAAACTCAGTCATAAAATATATATATATATATATATATATATAATATATTACTCAGTCATAAGAAAGAATGAAATATTGCTATTTGCAAGGACATGGATAGAGCTAAAGAGTATCATCCTAACCAAAATACATCAGTCAGAGAAAGACAAATACCATATGGTTTCACTCATATGTGGAATTTAAGAAATAAAACAAATGAACATGGTGGGGGAAAAAAGATAGGCAAACCAAGACATAGATTCTTAACTACAGAAAACAAACCTATGGTTACTGGACAGGCAGTGGGTGGCAGGGGGGTGAGGGCAGATGGATTAAACAGGTGATGGAGATTAAGGAGGGCACTTGTGATGAGTACCAGGTATTGTGTATAAGTGACAAATTACTAAATTATACAACTGAAACTAATTTGTACTGTATGTTAACTGGCTAGAATTTAAATAAAAACTTAGAACAAAAATAAATTAAAAAAAAACTTTTAAAAAGAGAGAGCAGCCCTGGTCAGGGTGTTTTTGGTTTGTTACTACAAGTGTGACTCATAGAATAATAGAATCTCTTTATGATCCTCTACGTACAATTTGATTATTTTACTACTTAAAGAAAGTTATATGCAAATTGTCTTCAGAATCAGTCTTGCCTTTGGGAAATGTCTCATTGGTGGCCTAAAAGCTGAAAAAGAGAAAGCAGAAAATAAATATCCATAGGGAACATTCACACCCTAGAAAGCTAAGGATTTAAGGAATCTTTTGATGCTTAGCTAATATTCCAGATGCCTCCAATACTCAACTTCTTATTCTTGTGTTCTTCCCTTTATTTTATGTCCTTAATTTATATTTTGTTGGGGGACATTATATTTAAAAATCCATTTATCATACATGTGAGGAATTTTATCACAATGATGGAATGTGAGAGATCACTTTGTGTACATTTTATTGAAATGCACTGAAAACTCAAGTAGATCATCTGTATGGTAACATTCAATTCTTGTAAAGACTATTTTTTAGAGAAATTCTAGGTTCACAGCAAAACTGAGAGGAAGGTATGGAGATTTTCCATAAATTCCCTACCTAGATATTTACATACCTCTTCTACTATCAACATCCCCCACAAAAGTGGTTTAATTTGTTACAATTGATGAACCTAGAGTGATATATTATCATCACCAAAAGTCCAGAGTTTGTTTAGGGCTCCCTCTTGGTGGTGTATTTTCCATGGGTTTGGACAAATGTATAATCATGTGTATCCACTGTTAGGGCATCATACAGGATATTTTCACTGCCCTCCAAAATCCACTGTGCTCCATCTATTCATTCCCCCTCTCTCTCAACCCCTGAGAACCATTGATCTTTTTACTGTCTCCATAGTTTCACCTTTTTTGGAATGTCACATAAGTGGAATTATATAGTATGCCATCTTTTTAATATTGGCTTCTTTCACTTAGTAATATACATTTATATTCCCTACATGTTGTTTATGGTTTGATAGGTCATTTCTCTTTAGAGTTAAATAATATTCCATTATCTAGATGTGCCATTTACTTATCCATTCATCTATTGAAGGATATCTTGGCTGCTTCCAGGTTTTGGCAATCATGAATAAATCTTCTACAAACATTGTGTATGCAGATTTATTGTGTGGACATAGTTTTCAATTCCTTTGGGCAAATTCCAAACAATGACTTCTATGTTATATGATAAGAACATGTTTAGCTTTTCAAGACACTGCAACCTAAGTGTCTGCACCATTTTGCATACCTGCCAGCAATGTAGGAGTATTCTTGCCCTACACCGTCCCAAGAATTTGGCATTGTCAGTGTTCCAGACTTTAGCCAAAATAGGTATGTAGTGGTATCTGGGTATAGAGAAAATATACTTCAAAACAATAAATGCCCTATATGATTGAGTATGAGATTATATCATACTCAATGCTGAAAAGCTGAAAGCATTCTTGTAAGATCAGGAATCAGACAATGATGCTACTCTCACTACTTTTGTTTAACAGCGCTGAAAGTCCTAACCAGAGAAATTAGGCAAGAGAAAGAAATTAAAGTCATCCAAATTAGAAAGGAAGATATAAAACTGTCTCTACTTACTGGTGATATGATATAGAAAACCCTAAAGAGGGACGCCTGGGTGGCTCAGCGGTTGAGCATCTGCCTTCGGCTCAGGGCTTGATCCCACGGTCCAGGGATGGAGTCCTGCATCGGACTACCTGCATGGAGCCTGCTTCTCCCTTTGCCTATGTCTCTGCCTGCCCCTCTCTCTGTGTCTCTCATGAATAAATAAATAAAATCTTAAAAAATAAAGAAGAAAACCCTAAAGACTCCAAATAAAAGAAAGAAAAAAAGAAAGAATTCTGTAAAGTTGCAGAATACAAAATTAATATATAAAAATCAGTTGCATTTCCAAACACTGACAATAAACCATTAGAAAGAAAAATTAAGAAAACAATCCCATTTATAATTATGTGGAAAAAAATACCTAGGAGTAAAGTTAACCAAAAGATGAAAGATCTACACTCAGAAAACTATAAGACATTGGTGAAAGAGATTGAACAAGACACAACGAAATGGAAAGATATTCCATCCTTATGAATTGGAGTAATTAATATTATAAAATGTCCATATTACATAAAGGAGTATACAGATTCAATGTAATATCTATTAAAATTCCAATGGCATTTGTCATATAAATAAAACAATCATAAAATTTGTATGAAATGATAGGACCCCAGGTAGCCAGCACAATCTTGAAATAAAAAAACAAAACAAAACTGGAAATATCACAGTTCTTGAATTCAAACTACACTCCAAAGTTATATAGTAATGGCATAAAAACAGACACATAAAATAATGAAACAAAATATAGTGTCCAGAAATAAACCCATACATATATGGTCAATTGATTTATGACAAAAAGCTAAGAATATACAATGGGGAAAGGATAGTCCCATAAATAAGTGGTGCTGGGAAAACTGGACAGCCACATACAAAAGAATGAAACTGGTTCCCTATCTCATACCATACTCAAAAATCAACTCAAAATGGATTAAAGACTTACACATAAGACCCAAAACTGTAAATCTCATAGAAGAGAACACATCCTTTTGATATTGTTCTTGGTAATGATTTTTTAGATTTGATACCAAAGGCAAAAGCAACAAAACAAAGCTAAACAAGTGAGACTGTATCAAAATAAAAAGCTTCTGCACAGCAAAGAAAACCAACAAAATGAAAAGGCAACCTACAAATGGGAGACAGTATTTGCAAGTCATATATCTGATAAGGGGTTAATATCCAAAATATATAAAGAACTCATGCAACTTAATAGGAAAACAGAATGAAGAAAATGGGCAAAAGACCTAAATAGACATTTCTCCAAAGATATACAAATGAGCAACAGGTACATGTAAAGATGCTCATCGTCACTAATCATCAGGGAAAAGCAAATCAAAACCACTATGAGATCTCACCTCACACCTGTTAGAATGGGTTTATAAGAAAGATAAGAGATAACAAATACTGCCATAGATATGAAGTAAAGGGATCCTTGTGCACTGGGGGAGAGGATATAGATTGGTATAGTCACTATGGAAAATAGTATGGAAATTTTTCAAAAAAGTTAAAAAATGAAATACATACAATCCAGCAATTCCATTTCTGTGTATACATTTATAATAAAGAAACCACTATCTTAAAGAAATGCCACCTGGACCTCCATGTTCATTGCAGCATTATTTACAATAGCCAAAGTATGGAAACAACTTAAGTGTACATCAACTGGTGAATGGGTAAAAAAATTAGAACCCTTGTGCCCTGGTGGTGGGACTATGAAATGGTGCAACCATAAAAAAATAAAATAAATAATAAAATAAAATAAAAATAAAACGGTGTAGCCATTATGGAAAACCGTATGGTGATTCCACAAAAAAATAAAATAGAACTACCATATAATCTAGCAATTACATTTCTGGGTAGTAGTCAAAAGAATTCAATGAGCACATTTTTACTACAGTATTATTCAGAACAGCCATGAGATGGAAGCAGCCCAAATGTCCACCAATGGATAAGAGGATAAAGAAAATTATCTTTATCTTATCCATATGGCGTGCATATACATACAACAGAATATTAGCCTTCAAAATGAAAGAAATCCTGTCAAATGCTCCCATATGTATGGAGAATTTAGCTAAAATACTCCTTGGTATTGCTGTCTCCTCATCCATTTACTTTGGCCAAATGGCTCGGGGGCACCTTAAACTGACCCCAAGCCCTTCATGCAAGTGCATGCACAGCAGCCCACAGAGTCACCTTTAAATGTAAGTTCCTGACATGACTTCCCCAGCAGCCTTGTGATAAACAGTCTCACCATCTTCCAGTGTTATATGCTCTATGGGTCACTTATAAACCCTGGGAGCCTCCCATGCAGCACTCTCTTGG
This sequence comes from Nyctereutes procyonoides, assembly GCF_905146905.1. Taxonomy (NCBI): domain Eukaryota; kingdom Metazoa; phylum Chordata; class Mammalia; order Carnivora; family Canidae; genus Nyctereutes; species Nyctereutes procyonoides. The sequence continues at coordinate 4,463,778 of NW_026575033.1, read as the reverse complement.
TTTATTTAAATTGACCCATCTGGTCCTAATCCAGCAACCCCAAAGCACGCCACCCTAATAAACACATGTCCCCAGGTCCTGCCTCTCTCTTGGTCTGCACTCTGCCTCAACACCCCCATGTGGCCTTTTGAGGCATGTCATGTACTTGCTCCAGGGCCTGTAAGAAATAGACTTCTCTGTTTAAGTTTCTCTTGTGGTCTGTTGTTGAACAGGTGGAGAGATTCAGTTTTGATGAAAAAGTTCCAGACATCTATTGCACAACAGTGCAAATATACTTCACACTACTTAGCTGTATTTTTGAAAAGCATAAAGAGGGTAAATTTAATGTTGATTTTTACCACAATTAAAAAACAAGTAGAAAAAGAAAACTACCACACTCATACGCATACATGCACCAGGATCTTTCTCCCTTTTTGGGCTAGCACTATTCCATCTCTTAATCACTTCCCTATCCTGAAGATAAATCCCAATGGCTTAGTTAGGCTTCTCCTCTCCAGGCTTCCATTCCTGACTTAGTCTCAAAACAGTCTCTGATTATTTTGCTTCATACACTGTTTTTTTCTATCTGTAAGATCTTTACGCTACTTCTCTTCCTATCTTACTCCTACTTGTCCTTTAAAAATCAATACACATGTCATCTCCCTCAGGAAGCCTCCCTTGACCATCCTTCTTGTTCATTATGGGCTGGGTGTCCAGATGCTTACTTCTGCCAAGTACATCATATGTGTGTTTTATTTGACTACTTGTCTGTTTGCCCCTGGTTGGTCTGTGAGATTGGGGGTATCAGTGGTTCACACTGTGTGGGCTTTAAAAATTTACATCAAGCACGCACCTACATCAGACCCAGCACCTAGTATATTGTATGGGTAAGAGAGAGAAAGGGAGCTAGGGAATGTTTTTGAATAGATGGACTCCTAAGTTCCCTTAAAATGACTAGCCCTGGGGCACCTGGGTGGCCCAGTTGGTTAAGTGTTTGCCTTCAGCTCAGGTCATGATCTCAGGGTCCTGGGATTGAGCCCCACATTGGGCTCTCTGCTCAGTGGGGAGTCTGCTTCTCTCTTTCCCTCTCCCTCTGTTCTTTCTCTCTCTCTCTCTCTCTCTCTCTCTCTCTCTCTCTCTCTCGCTCAAACAAATAAATAAAAAATATTTTAAAAAAATGACTAGCCCAAATGTGGCATAGCCCAAATGACAGATTTTGCACTAGCTTTCTGGGTGAATTCTTTCTTATGACATTTACAAAACATGTAAATATGATAAAAAGGACTACATTTCTGAAATCAATGCCTTATTTATTTGACTGTTTTTTTTTCTTTAACCTAAAGAATAACTGTATGTTCAATTTACAAACATTTTACACCTGATCCTTTTAATAAAAGGAATATTCAATTGCTGAAGATAGTTGGGAACTGTCATTGTCAGGTGAAGAGATCCCATTCCCTTAAGAATTTTATTTATTTATGTATTCATTTATTTAGACAATAATACAGATTTATTTACTTATAAATTTGAGTTGTCCAAATTTGAATCTTTAAAACTTTTTTAAATTTAAATTCAATTTAGTGTATTATTAGTATTCTTATTCATGGGCAGAATTTAGTGATTCATCAGTTGCATCTAACACCCAGTGCTCATTGCATCATGTACCTCCCTTAATGCCCATCACCCAGTTACCCTAGTTCCCCACTCACCTCCCCTCTAGCAACTCTCAGTTTTTCCCTAGTTAAGAGTCTCTTATGGTTTGCCTTCACCTCTGTTTTATTTTAAATGGCAAGTTTCCCAAAACATTATGGATCATACTAACTCAGCACAATTTAAGAGATCAACATGCTTTTTTGAAGGAGTGGAGAGAGGGACAGCAGAGGAAGGGAGAGAGAAAGAAGAGATAGGACACCACAGGGAGGGAAGAAAGTAGCATTTGTTAAGGGCTGGTCATTTCACTTAGTTATCCTCTGCTTTTCACTTAGAAGGAAACAGAAAAGTGAAGACATAGAATCTGGATTGCTTAGCTTGAAAGTGATCAAGTGCAGTTTTAGTTCTGAGATGTGCATACAAACCCTATAGCAACCAATATTTTATAATTTAAACTTACCCTCATTTGCAGAAAAATAAATTTTAACATAAGAGAATAATTTCATTATGGCTAGCCCAAGGGAAGAAAAAAAATAAGGTTTTTAAGGCTTTGATTAATGACTCAGAGAGTAATCTGACTATTATGTTGTTTCCTTCAGCAGATGGTGAGGTGGCTGTGGCTAACATGATTATACTCATGAAGAAACTGAGAGCATTAGGAAGCTGTCTTGCCAAAGTAAAGGTGAAGCAAAGCCCCAGTAAGGCCTTGAGCCAGGCCTAGGGTCTGCTCTTTAAGGTGTCTGCTGGTCTCGTGCTCTGATGGCTACTATAGGCTGTGTAACCAGATTTGTGCTGAAACTGGTTAAACGACCAACCAGCAGTTTAGTGATGGACACAGTCTGTAACAACCTGGAATCTAATGAGTCTAGAATCAAATCAAATTAGGGTTTTAGATTCCAATGTGGTGAAGTTTATCAATGGTATTGACATGTGTTTTAAAAAGATACTTGGGAATAATGCATTTTGGTCTTAACTAGTGATGTAGGTCCATGAGCAAACAGTCAAGAAAGAATTCTTGAGACATCTTCGGTGCAAAAAGGTGCTTTTGTTAAAGTAGGGGACAGGACCTGTACCACAAAGAGCTGTACTTTCGCTGTATGAGGCTGGTGGCTATATGCTTAGGGCTTAAGGGGGAGGAGATGTGCAGGGAGTATTAGATCGTAAAAGTCTTGTTAAATTTCTACTCATAAAACTACTTTTGTAAAATTTCTCTAGTGCTTATCATTCAATATTAACTGTTGGTGGGATGTATAGGCAGTCATGAGACTCTTTAAAAAGGTCTTTGACCTTTTAAGAATCATATTTGATTCTTATCGAAACTATGCAGTCTATAGGTTAGCTTTCTAGGGTAAAGGTGAACATTTTTCTACTTCTATTGTCATCATCTAGGACAATGCAAACAGAAGTAGAAGTTTCACCCTCTGGCGCCATATAAATCTACATCAGTATTGATATTTTAAAGAATATGGAACAAAAATCAGTTGGAAGCAATAGTTACGTATCATAAATCACCCTGACAAGGGTTGCTTCATTGTTTTTCTGTTATATTTGGTGGGAGGTGAGGGAAAATAAAGATGAGAAAAAAATATTATCCTAATAGTCAGAATTTGTGAAGGTTTTAGAGAAAAATAAGCCACAGAAGCCTATGTGTTCTGTGAGTCAACATTCTACTTAGAAAATTATGTCACAAAAATCTTTTTATGAATTTTAAGAACAATTCTACGAAAAGAGAAATTTGCAAATTTCTATATTGCCTAATATAAGATTCTATGATACACAACCTGAAGTGGAAAAAATTAAAACTTAACTGATGAATTAAATGGTGGAATAGATATGATAAAAGGGAAGTTATCAGGGTTGTATATTTCCTGTGTGAAGTAGAATCCTCAAGAGAACACACATTTTTTTTTTATCAGTATTACTTTTCTAGTGGGACCTTTCTTTTATATGGCCATGGTATAAAGCCAGCAACATAAATCACTTTCTTCTACCAAGTGATGTTCCCTGGGACTTCAACAACTCACTTAGACCCCATTTGAGGTCACTTGTGTCATCTCCCTCCCTTGGGGATGAGATCCTGTGTGTTTTGGTCATTACCACCTACCTGGTGCCATATAACAGTGTTCAGTGAATGAACAGAAGATCAGCTGTACATAGTCAACAATTTATGAATGAGGTGTGGTCCAATGGTAGCTTTTAAAGACTATTTTTGCATTGAAAGCACATTATGTATAGTGATTTTATTTCCAAACCAGCACCAAAATGCAGGTCAATTTTTTTTAAAAAAATTATTTATTTATTCATGAGAGCCACACAGACAGAGGCAGAGACATAGGCAGAGGAAGAAGCAGGCTCCCTGCAGAGAAGCCTAATGTGGGACTGGATCCCTAGACTTGAGATCATACCCTGAGCAGAAGGCAGATGCTCAACCGCTGATGCTCCACTGAGGTTTCCCTGCGGGTCAATTTTTTTTTTCAAATATCCTCCTTCTCCTTCATATTTTTCTTACAGTATGCAACATAAAGACATCTTGATAGGACAGTGAGTTGGTATAGACAAAAGCGTCTGATCAGTGTTAAAGCCTGTGCCCATGGTCTCTTCAGAGCCAGAACTCATTATTGTTTTCTGAGGACCCAGAGTTTGTCACTCCTTTATGGTTTTGTCCTGAGCATGTACAGGGGTCTTTTGATTTTGCGGGGGGGGGGGGGGGTAAGATTTATGTTTACCAAATAGTTATAATAGGTAACAGAATCAGTTCTGTCTTCCTTCTTCCTCTCTTTTCCCTTTTTTCCCCTTTCAACCTTGTGGGAAAAATAAGGGCACACATATTCGAATGTCATTTTGGTATAGGGAATGGGGTATAGAAGATGGAATCAGGATCAGGATGCATCAAGGCAGTGAGAGGAAGTGTCCCTAGGAGGATCAGTGCTGGGCTGGGAAGGCAAGAGCTGGAGCAGAGGGAGGAGTGGAGGACTTTGCCTGTTCTTTCCACTCCTCTTCCAGCATGATCGCCACCATTGCTATCACTGAAATCTCCTCTATTACAATAGCCAAACTATGGAAGCAAACCAGGTATCCATCGATAGATGAGTGGATAAAGAAGACATGGTTTATATACACAATGGGACATTATTCAGTCATAAAAAACAGTGAAGTCTTGCCACTTAAAACAACATGGGTGCATCTAGAGAGTACAATGCTAAGCTAAATAAGTCAGTCAGAGAAAGACAAATACCATATGATCTCACTCATAGGTAGAATTTAAGAAACAGAACAAAAAACAAAGGAGAAAGAGAGACAAACCAAGAAACAGACTCCATCAATAAAGAACAAACATGGTTACGTGGTTACTAGAGGTGATAGGTCAGATTGATGATGAAAAAGAAAAAGAAATTGCCTACATTGGCTTCGGGAAAATCAAAGTAGGAAGAAAATATGAAAAAGGTAATGCAGGTCCCCCCAAAATACAAAAATTAAAACTGTATAATGCTACTAAAAATTAGTTCACAGACACAGTCTATGCAGATGTATCTATCTATACAAAAACATAAAAGCTGAAACTGTGAAGAAAAGAATAGAAACAAATTCTCCAGGGAAGAGTAAGAAACTCCTCTACCAGTTTTGCTGGACCAATTATTTCCAGGGGCAATGCACACATGTCTACATAGACTTTATTTCTAATCAGGAGGACCTCTGCTTTTCTTTGTTCTATATACTTAAACTTCAGCATGCCAGATCCTTTTCTAAAGCAAAATATTTTTTTAAAGGCAGTTAACCATTTCCTAAAGTACATTTTCTACAAGTCAGTGTTTTCTTCTCAGTCAGATGAGTTTTATTTTGGTGGGACATCTGGGCTTGTACAATATTTAATAAATCATATCAGTAAAGCAGAAGGACAGAAAAACTGGATCATGCCATACAGAACTGTTGTGTTTAAATAATCAGTCATATGCTTATATTCCAACAAATATTTGCCTTGGATACACCCAAATTTATATTTGGCAGCTAAGTTTGATAAGATTTGAAGGACATCTTTGTTAGACGTAAATGTAAAGAAAGGAATTTTCAAAAGACAACCTAGGCTTAGGCAGTGGTAAAAATGCAGAGAGAGATGATAGAATTGGATGAGGTGATGCTGAGAGAGCATGATTCTGTTCCTGCTGGTTCGGTCATTTTCCCAGTGGGGAGGAGGGTGGTATTTACTGCTAGAGAGTAATGCCTGCTGGGCCTGCTGCCCCTGCAATATGGCGGCCTGCTGGAAGCAGCACTGGCTACTTCTTCCGGATTTGCACTTGGTAGTAAAATTGTGTGTGTGTGTGTGTGTGTGTGTGTGTGTGTGTGTGCCCGTGTGCACGCAGTGTTTTTCTTTAAGTAATGTTTTAATTAAAAAGAAAAACATGATTTGCAAATCAGGAGAGATCACATAAAAGCTCTTTTTCAGAGGTTTTGAGATAATAGGATGGGCTAATTAAGTTCTTTTCTGCTTCAGTAGCTTTGGTTGCTCCTGGTGCATGTTGTCATTACTGATTTTGCAGGTGCTCGATGGCACACAAAGAGAGGAGTGACTGTCCTTGGGTTTCATTTTAGTTGTTTTACAGAATTGCCAGGAATGAGTTATGTTATCTTTGAACACAGATGGCAACCATATACACCTTTTCCATAACTATATCATAGAAAGCAATCCTGAGTGTCACTTTAGTTACATATTGTATAATATACCTAAATATAGTGTATTGTATAATGCTACTAAAAAATAGTTCACAGACACAATCCATGCAGATGAATCTATTTATACAGGTAATAAATGTAAAATAACACAAAATGCAGCTTGTCATGCAGTCTGGTTTTCTCACTGGATTACAGAGATAATGAGGTCAGGGAGGCAGCTTCAATTTCTGGGGGAGATGCTTACCTTTATACGTGTTTTACTACCACAAATTGTTACAACTTGAGCCACTGACATGGATGTATCCCACTAAATCAGGGAGTGCCAGAATTTGTGAGTGCCTGGTTAGGAGTGGGGATGAAGTTGGCATACAGACTGTGATTTACTGAAACAGCTCAAAGTTTATGCCTTAATTACAGTTTTCTGATTGAATATGGATGATAGGTCGTTGTTTAAGAAATCCAGAGACTGATACAGACATATTTAAATCTATCCACATATTTCTGAGCTATTCCTACCCATATTCCCATACCTCAAACATTGTACAAAGAAATGAATTGAAATGTAGTGCATTAAATATGTGGTGTTATACACACTGCAAGAATACCATCTGTCAGTAATTACAAGTTCCTCAGATGGATTGTTCCAGAGGGCATTTGGACACTTGCTTGATCACTTGAAGATATTCCAGAGAATAGAATGGCAATTGCCTATAAGAGCGAGATATCTCATACCTGATGACACCTCTGCAGGTGTACATGCTTGTTAGCAAAGAGCAAGGACCAAGTTTGGGAATCAGCATCCTGGCTTCCTACCTCCTTCATCCTCTGACTGTAAGAGTCACTTTAAAGAAACTCATCATAAACCAGTGACTTTTTCATCCTCATTTTTCATCACAATATTATCTCACCTAATCTTCACAGAAATTCCATGAGGTTAAGCAGGGCTGGGATTCATACAGACATTCTGTGTCTGGAGCCATTGTCTTTGATTATTACATTATTCCAACTCTTCAGGACAATCTTTGGGCACAAGAAAGTAGTCTCAGTAGTGAATAATGTTGTAAAATTCAATATTAAAGTGACAGGATTAACATTAAATCATGCTAGGGATGCCAAACTGACTTTACACAGAATTGAAAGTATGTCCATGTCTTTCAGGTTAATATACCAGTTTTTTGAATGTAGGTGTTTAGAGACACCTGGGTGGCTCAATCGATTAAGCATTTGCCTTTGGCTCAATCATGATCTCAGAGTCCTGGGATTGAGCCCCACATCTAACTCCCTGCTCAGTGAGCAGTCCACTTGCCCTTCTCCCTCTGTGCTCTTTCTCTCACTCTATCAAGTAAATAAATTTTAAAAAAATTTAAAAAAATAAATGTAGTTTTCAATTATTGAAAAGCTTATTGAAATCAAGCATGCACATATATAAACTAGCCCTTTTATTTTTATTTTTTTTAATTTTTTTATTTATTTATGATAGTCACAGAGAGAGAGAAAGAGAGAGGCAGTGACACAGGCAGAGGGAGAAGCAGGCTCCATGCACCGGAAGCCCGATGTGGGATTCAATCCCGGGTCTCCAGGATCGCGCCCTGGGCCAAAGGCAGGCGCCAAACCGCTGCGCCACCCAGGGATTAAACTCGCCCTTTTAAAAGACGTTATAACCCCAATGAAAATCTTAAGGTGATCATTTTAATGCTGATGCTAACTCACTACTCTGGAAAAGAAAAACCCAACTAGGACCAGACTTCCTATTTAATTACATATGAGCCATGAAATATAAAGTTCTTTGATTAATTTTTGTAATTCCAACATAAGAGATTTATTTTTGGTTATCTCATTTTGACAAATTCTGTGGGAGCTTATTAGCAAAGAAAACAAAATTTGGATTTGCAGAACCTGAGTCAATTTACAGAACTTGGGAAATATGCTGCTAGCATCACGAGAGCACAAAAGAAGCCCATCTGTTAAGAATGACTACATGCAAAAGTGTAGGTAGCTCAGATTCCCCAGTCTCACCCACCCTTGAATAGAAACGTGTTGCAGTTATAGTCATACTCCAAATCTCAGTGCTTTGAGCATCATGCTTGCTTGATTGCATGGAAGCTTGGCCTCCTCTAGCATTTCTACTTTATAATTCCCTCTAGGAGAAGCTGGATGTAGATCCTACCATGTGATCAGAGCTGCTCCTGAGTTGGTCCTGATGCTTTCATGTTTACATCTTTTGCTTTTTGCTCCACCAGTTACTATTTCTGTGTTGCCTGTGAGTTCGACATGTGCTTGCTTTCCATGAATAGCTGATCTTAAACTGTCCACAGTTCACTGCCCATACTCTGCAGACTTCTGTGCTGTCAGTGGTTTCTGCTGCTCTTCCTCTGCTGCCATAGCAAGAGGGCTTCATCTGATCCTCCTTACCCACTTACAGGATCTGGTTACAGGCTGAATTGTGTTCCCTCTAACAAATTCATATTTTGAAGCCTATACTCTCAGTATCTGAGAATGTGATTGTGTTTGAAGATAGGTACCTTAAAGAGGTAATTAAGTTAAAATAGTGTTGTTATGGTGGATCTAAATCCAGTATGACTTATGGATTTATAAGAAGAGATTTGGACATAGACATACACAGAGGGATGACCTTGTGGAGACACAGGATAAAGGCAGCTGTCTACAAGCCAAAGAGAGAGACCTCAGAAGAAACCAAACCTGCAAACACTTTGATCCTGGACTTCTATTTCCACAGTGGAGATAAAATAAGTTTACATCACCCAGTCTGTGATATTTTATTACAGCAGCCCTAATACAGGGCTTCTCAGCATTTGGGAGACCTTAGTGACATAGTCCTTTCTTTTTACCTTGACTTTCTTGTCTTCAGAATACTCAAGCATTCTAAGAGATGGGCAAATGGGGTGGGAAGGCCTAGATTTGAAAATGTTCAAAAAGGGGTGCCTGGGTGGTTCAGTTGGTTAAGCATCTGCCTTCGATTCAGGTCATGATCTCGGGGTCCTGGGATGGATCCCCACATTAGGCTCCGTGCTCAGTGGAGAGCCTGCTTCTCCCTTCTCTCTCTCACTTCCCCTGTTTGTGCTCTCTCTCTCTGAAATAAATAAATAAAATATTTTTTTAAAATGTTCAAAAAAAAATAAAAAGAAAAGAAAACAAATGTTCTGGTTTGGCCTCATACAGTACCCAGATCCTCTGCTCCTGTCAAGGTCCTGGCCCTACTGTCTTGTTAGGCTCATTCTACTGGACTTAGTCCAGTATACTACTCTCTTGTCTGTCTTATTTAACACCATCACAGAATTCTGGAGTTTATCAGAGAACTTGATTTTAATATAAAGCCCAGGGATCCCTGGGTGGCGCAGTGGTTTGGCGCCTGCCTTTGGCCCAGGGCGTGATCCTGGAGACCCGGGATCGAATCCCACGTCGGGCTCCCGGTGCATGGAGCCTGCTTATCCCTCTGCCTGTGTCTCTGCCTCTCTCTTTCTCTCTCTCTCTCTCTCTGTGTGTGTGTGTGACTATCATAAATAAAAAAAAAATAATAATAATATAAAGCCCAATATTGGACCAGATTCAAGATTTGTCCTATAGAATCTGCAAATCAGGGATGTGTCTGGGTTCATGAATATTCTATGACAGTTAATAATTACTTGTGATGGATAATGACATCCAGAGGCAGTCTTCCCAGGGCTCAGAGAACTTCTAGAAGAAGGGTTGTCAAACCCACTTTCCATTCTAAGTGTTTTATTTCTGATCCAGATTCAAATGTCACAGATATTAATGAGGTCACATGGCCCTTGCACAGAATTTGGCTTTAATCTCTACTACTAATTTATACTATAAATTAGCATAAAATTTTTTGTATCCTCCTTTCTCTAGTCATCTTTTTTTTTTTTTTAAGATTTTATTTATTTATTCATGAGACACACAGAGAGTCAGAGACATAGGCAGAGGGAGAAGCAGGCTCCCTGCAGGGAGCCCAATGTGGAGCTGGATCCCAGGACCCTGGGATCATGCCCTGAGTTGAAGGCAGATGCTCAACCACCGAGCCACCCAGGCACCCCTCTCTAGTCATCTTGTTAGTACTTATATTGATTCTATAAATGATCCCTTATCAGTCTGCACTAATTCTTTCCAACTAGTCACAAATACTATGAAAAGAAATATATATATATATTTCCATACATATGGAGTTTAGGGTAATGTCAGGGCTAGAAATACAAATTTCGAAGGCATGAAAAAATACATATTCCTATAGCTTAAATAATATCATGCACAAATAGGTATAAGTTTTATGATGCCTAAATCTTTTATACATATAGAAACTTTCTTAAGAAGAGACTATATAGAGGATCCCTGGGTGGCGCAGGGGTTTAGCGCCTGCCTTTGGCCCAGGGCGCGATCCTGGGGACCCAGGATTGAATCCCACGTCGGGCTCCTGGTGCATGGAGCCTGCTTCTCCCTCTGCCTGTGTCTCTGCCTCTCTCTCTCTCTGTGACTATCATAAATAAATAAAAATTTTAAAAAAAAGAATTTAAGAAGGGACTATATAATCATAAATTAAAATTTAAGTTAATGTGAATGTTTAGAATGAATTTAGAATATTAGAATGCATAGTTACTTAGAAATTATTTAGAATCCACCCTAATTATAATTTTAGGTGTTAAATAAAATACCTCAAACATCATAAAATCCACAAAAATAAGATTTTTATTAATTAACCACCTCTATTATACCACCCTCCCCCTATATTTTAGCTATATACTTTTTAATCACATATTCATATGACAACAATTTTGAACTATTTTTTATATGGGAATAGGAAATGTAATTTTCCTCTAACATGATTAAGGAACTTAAACAATAATTTTAAAAAAAATTTTTTAAGTTTCTTTTAGCTTCATTCCCTCCCCCACTTTTTTTAAGGTTTTATCTGTGTGTCCAAGAGAGAGTATGTGTGAGTTTGGAGGGTGGGGAAGGGAGTAGCAGAGGAACAGGGGGAGGGGGAGGGAGAGTTTGAAGTAGACTTTGCTCTGAGAAAGGAGACCTTTGCAGCTGGATCTCACAACTGACCATGAGATCATAACCTAAGCCCAAGCCAAGATTCAGACACTTAACTAACTGAGCTACCCAGGTGCCCCAAGCTTCACCAGCTTTTACTTGTAATTTTCAGAATTGTATTTATATGTGGAAAAATAAATCTCAAATGCTTTTTTATATATGAGCTATAAGATATCAGAGCATTTCATATTTTCATTTGCACTAATTATTTTTCACCAATATTTATTTATTTATTTAGTTATTTTGCCCAATAATAGGGGTTGGCACACCATGGCTCTCAAATCAAATCTGTTGCCTGATTTTGAATGAATTACACACTAAGAATGGTTTTAATACTTTTAAATGACAAATTTTTTAAAAAGATTGATATTCTATGACAGAAAAGTTGTATGATATTCAAATTTCAGTGTCTATAAGTGAAGTATTTTTGGAACACAGTCAAGCTTGTTTATTTGCATATTGGCTATAGATGCTTTCACATTGCAGTGGCCATATAGCTCATAAAGCATAAAATATTGACTTTCACAGTTTTCAGAAAATTTAGCTGACCCATTGTCTAGGATATATCCATATACAAACAACCAATTAAACTAATAATGATCAAATCCCTGCCACAATATCAAGTCCAGTCATTTTTAAAGAGTTCAAAATACTTCATCTATTTTCCATAAGTTCTCAATATCCTAAGCAGTCTATTTTGTTTGTATTTCAGCATTATAAATAGGGACAGACAATAAGTTGGCCAGCAGGTGAAGGGATATTGCTCTGGGTAGAACATAGATCTTGAGATCCTTAGAACAACATTCACTACTCTTCTGCAGTGGCTAGCCTACTCTGAATTAATATTTCAGTAATCAATTGGTTGTCGATGTCTTATTATAAGCAATAGGTCATATATTTTATTTTATCTTTGTCAGTGGAGGTGTTATGTGTTTGTATGATTCATTGCTTTTCATTAATTAGATTATTAAACAAAATCCAAATTTTTATTTCAACTTGAAATTTATGTTTGCTTTTAGAATGCAAACATTTCTTGAATGAAGAATATGAAACATTTCTTGTTGCAATTCACTTGTTGAAGTCAGAATAATCTCTATTGATTTCATTAACCATCTTTATAGATTTTCCTATTCTTTTAATTTATCTGACTTTTGTCACTTCTTCAATAAGTAAATTTAAATATGACAAAAGAGATGTCTTTTAGATAAGTTCAAATCAGGAATCTGTACTTGTATTTTTGAAATAGTCCAAAATGTATCCAAATTGCAGGTAAATGGTATTTTCCCAACTAAGTGTTCCCAAATCTTAGCTAGATTTTAGTCCCTCAACCACAATCAACAAAACATAAATTTAAAATTTAAAATCAAATTATGGTAGTACCCCACTATCAGTGGGGGATATGTTCCAAGACTCCCCAGTGGATGCTGGGAACCATGAACAGTACCAAAATCTGTTTATGCCATATTTTTCCCTATACATACACACCTATGATGCAATTTAATTTATAAGTTAGGCACAGTAAGATATTAGCATATCAACATTAACTATAATAAAATAGAACAATTATAACAATATGCTGTAATGAAAGTTATGTGAATATGATTTCTCTCTCTCTCCCAAAATATCTTATAGTACCTTTCTCATCCTTTTTGTGATGATGTGAGATGGCAAAATGCCTGTGTGATGAGATGAAGTGAGCTGAATGACACAGGCATTGTGATATAGTGCTAGGCTACTTTTGACCTTCTATTAATATGTCAGAAGGAGGAAGATCTGCTTCCAGGCCACAATTAACCCCAGATAACTGAAACCAGAGAAAACAAAACTGTAGGAAAGGGGGTGATTACTCTTATGTAATTTGCTTTGTAATTTCGGCCTTTTCCCCCTTAGCTATACCACTAAAATGTGCTTGGCTACTCTAGGAACCTCAAATAGAACAAAAATTATAGGGGAAATCATACTGGGAAGAGACAACAATTATATGGTAATGCTTTAAACATTTTACTTTTGCAAATTTGACAAAAACTGTATAACCCTGTGAACATATTACTAGGTCTCTGTCACTGGGAAGAGACTCCCTTATAAAGTAAATCCATCTCTGAAAGAGAAGGAATCATTGTATGTAAAAAGCCTGAGAGTATACTCCAATCTCTACTTAAGATAGTTTAGAAGAGATGGAGTCAGAGAGACTTAGAAGGAAAGTCAGTGAGAGACTAAACACAGTAAGTGTGAGGTCCCACATGCTAAGTGAAGAAACTTTCATGAAGGTTGGAGGTATTAACTACGTTGTGGGAATGCCGTAGTCTTGAGTAGTATTTGAAATAGGATTTGGAGAGTGGATAGAGTTTGTTACGAACTAACTTTACTGATAAAATATGTTCTGATTAGTGTCTTCTACCTTAACCATAAATCTTTTCAACATTACATGTATATGTAACCATATATGCATTTAAAAACGAAAAAATCTTAGCCTAAGATACATTTGTGTATTTGGGTACTAAACCAATTCAAAGAAGCTGTGCAACTTCTCTAATCAAAGTATATTATTTGCTTATATCTAACTATAATAAAACCACAAAACTTTAAGTGTCGAAGCTGTATCCTAAGTTCCATAAGGAGTTTACAAATGGTTCTGAGACTATTGTAGATAAATACAAGTAGGTCATGGTGGTTAAACCTTGCAGAGTTTATTGAAATATACTAAATTTAAAGCACTCTTTGGTGAATTTTTACTTGTAGAGATCACATACCAGATATTAATGCCTCCATCACTGTCAGCAGAATATAATGTTTAAGTATGGTAATCAATTTCTACTTCAACTTTCATGTAATTATTATTAAATAAAGAATGCAAATGAGAACTGAGAACACTTGAGTCCATATCTATTAACTATCAAGACTGAGAATTCTTTGTTTCATGAAATTCTTACCTAAGAAGATAAGACTAATAAAAAACTATACTGTTCACTTCAAGAAATTTCTGAAAACTGATTTACCTAAATAAGCATGTAAGTCTATGGGCAAATAACTTCCCTACCAACACAAATTTGCTCAGCAGGGCAAAGCGCTGGCCAGTTCAATTATGAAGGCACAGCTCAATCCCTTGTACGCATAGAGACAAACTATGTTGTTACAAATCCTAATCAGTTCCCTACTACAGTGGATTCCGTTCCCAATTCATATGTTGAAAATCTAACTTCCAGTGAGATGGTGTTAGGAGGTGGAGCCTTTGGGAGGTGACTAGACCAGGAGAGTGGAGGCCTTATGTTGGGATTAGAGCCCTTACAAGCCAGGAGAGTGCTACTTTCCCTTCCTTGCTCTCTGCCACATGGGGAGATGCAAGAAGTCAGCAGTCTGCAAACCAAAAGAGGGCTCTGTCCAGACCTGCACAATGCAGATACACTGATCCTGGGCATCCAGCCTCCAGAACTATGAGAGATAAATTGTTGTTTCAGCCACTTAGTCTGTGGTAATTTGTTAGAGTAGCCCAAGTGGATTAAGACACCCACCTGGAAACATCTACCTTAATCTATTTGAATCCACTTGCCAAGATTTCATAAATTTCTTTCCTGATGTCTTACCCCTATTGTCCCTATTGCAGTAAGTCTAATGAATTCAATATTGCTTAATCAACAGACTATGCTGGTGGTCTTTTTGCAGAGTCAGGAGCCAATAATCTGGTGAGAAATCAAATGCACAGTATCTCACTTTATCCTCAACTCAAAAGGGAAGTTTCTCTAAATTAACCTTAAACCTCGCCACTATTACACAAGCTATGTCCTGGTGACAAAGAGCAATTCAGGGCCCAATTCCTAACAACCTTTAACTCTCTTCATGTTATAGTCAGCAACCACCATCCTTGGACATTTAGCTGAGAGATATTTGTTTCTCCTCCTGCTAAATTAATAGGAAGTGATCTACCTGCAAATGATATTGCTCCATTAAAATCTCTCCTTTTAGGCCCTTCCTCCTAGTCCCTGAGGTCTCCTCCCTTAAGTAGGTCACAGTAAATTTGCATGTTGACTTACCAGTATCCTTGTATCTATACCAAATTCAAATTGAAGATTTCGTTGAGGTGCAGTACTCCTTGTGTACAAATATATACACAGTAGATCCATCAAACTCATATTATTCCATCCAAACCTCTAATAACCAAGCCTTTACAATATCCTTTAATACCAGAAGCTAAGGAAAGTCTAAAAACAAAAATCAAAAGCAGCAGCAGAAGGGATATCATACTCTGTACCCATCCTTATAATACTCATCATCTCCTAATCATTACACTGTATATGAGAGGATGTACAATTTTTATGTATATGGTTATCTCTCATACACCTATAGAATTAAACTTATTTTTTGGTCCCACTTGAGGCTCTATATTTTCCAGTTGTAGATTTCTGTTCTGCATTCTTAACTGTCCCTAGATACCTATTTATATTTTCATTAGAAGCTCAACAATATACCTGGACATTAGGTCTCAGGGGTTTACTGCAACACCCTCCTACTCTAAGTTGTCCTTAACCAGAATCTTAAGAAGCTTAAATTTCCCTGTAATTGTACCCTTATCCAATCATGATGTTCTGCTGTGTTCTAGAGAAGAGGTGCTTTCCATGATGGTTTAAAAAATGTAAAATTTTCAAAGAAAAGTTATAGACCAAGTGCTTGACTACGGGTAGATTTATCTAAAGAAGGTCAATCTCTTTTTCTCAACTGATTATAACCTTGTTAATCTTTTAAAAACCCTCTTAAGGTCAATCGTTAAGGGACATTTAAAAAGGTCCCTGGGGGGATCCCTGGGTGGCGCAGCGGTTTGGCACCTGCCTTTGGCCCAGGGCGCAATCCTGGAGACCCGGGATTGAATCCCACGTCGGGCTCCCGGTGCATGGAGCCTGCTTCTCCCTCTGCTTGTGTCTCTGCCTCTCTCTCTCTCTCTCTCTCTCTCTCTCTCTCTGTGACTATCATAAATAAATAAAAAATAAAAATAAAAAAAAATAAAAAGGTCCCTGGGTCTCACTAACTACTATAAAAAAATGGATCCTTGCTGTTTTTGAAATTGCCACAGTTCTGTATTGCTCAATCAAGTTTTCACTCGCTAACACTTCTTTTTGGAAACTATAAATATGCAGGCATTTTGCAATTTAAAATTAGTTCTTCAACTACACCTTCCTCTGCCTGCCTACCTTATTATCATAAGATCTTTCAGCTATTCATGTTGGGTAGTCAGGACAAGCTCTTCAGGTGAAGTGTTAGCTTTACAGGAAACATCTAAGACCAACAGTTTACCACAGCATTCTTCTTGCCTCAGTAGCAAAAGCCCACCTACCTTGCTTTAGCACAATAAGAGAATCAGCTAAGCTAGTGCATCTTCTGGTCACTTGGCCCTTGGCTTTAAAGTCTTATATCCAATGGTCCCTCATGCTATACAAATTTTGTTGCAGATAATTCACAACATTTCTCAGGCTTATCTCCTGTGAAATTCTATTACTTTCTTCCTCACATACTTCTATTCATTGTTGTAATACATTTAATCCTGCTCTTCTTCTTTCATTAACAGAAGAAGGGGAAACTCATGACTGCTTATGTTCAATATAGGAACTATCTAGATCCCAAATTTATTAGACCTCCATCTTTAACAGAAAAATCTAGATTAATTAGAATTAGATCTAATTCTAGATGAATCTAGATATTTTAAGACTGAAAGAGAAAAATATCAACTCACTCCATTCTAGAGGTCAAAAAATGACAAATGGCATTAATTCATTTCACTCACCAGAACTTGCCAGTTAGTTAGATATTAGATGGTTAATATATATATGGATGGGATGCATGCCAGTGGATTAGTCTAAGATTTGGGGTGCTTTTGGAAATAAAAAAATATTACTGAGCTCATCAAAAACCCCAAAAAGTTAGACGACATTTAGATACTCTAATGCTTTCTTAGTAGATAGTAATTTTAAATATAGAAACTTATACCAAAACTTAAACCAAAAAAAGAACATGAAAGCTAAAGGAAATGCTATGACTGATCATCATGGTGCATAGTAGTACCCAGTAACATCCCGGCTCCGTGATACTCCAAATGCCATGTATTTAGTAAAGTTCAAGTGTAATTAGTTCAGAAGCTCTTTATGATAATTTCTTGGCAGCTCTGGAGAACCTTAAGTGGAATCTTAATACTTTTTTTTTACATGAAATTGACCACCATTGAATTGACCACAAAAATATCACTTAATTTTGTGTTCTCAGGCTGCAGAATTCTTACCCATCTTTAAAGTGATGGGAATAGTTGTTTTACTGGAATTACACCCTCAGAAACTTTACTTTATATATTAGATTCAATATTTAAGAAAGAAAAAAGTGGGATTCAGAAACAAATAAGGAAAGTTCTTAGAGAATCCTTAAAAATTCCATAACCTAAGGATATTGGCAATGTTACTAATTTCTTTGGGGTTCATTGACTCTTCTGTTATGCATGAGTAACAGGCTAGTCTACATACTCATCCAGGAATATGACTTCTAATTGTAGTCTCCAACCTATTGCAAGCAGACATGGTCAAATGTCACAAGGAACTTTTGTGACATAACCAGACTTATAATCCACAGGTATGAACAGACTTCCATTATGATCTTAAAAACCTTTGCATGACCTTAAACCTGAAGAATAGGTGCTCTGAAAGAGACATGAGCAAAAGCCCTAGAGCTCCAATGGAAAAGTTCTTATGATGCACTGTTAACAGCTAGCACAGCAGTAAACCTCCAATGCATTGATCCTTGGATCAAAGTCTTTAAATTAATGAGACATAAATAACCTTTTAATCCCTGGAAAGCAACCCCAATCAGAGACTTCAAAATAATGATTTGGGGACTGTTTTGGATTCAAGTTATCTTTTGGATTAGATGGATTCCAACAAGATCCTTGAATTAAGGAGATGACATATGAAATAGATGGTTTATACCTAAGACCTATAGAACAAGATCTAAATGACCAGAGCTACAGTGCTGAAGTTTTTTGTTTTTTTTTTTTTTAATTTAAAATTTATTTATTCATGACAGACACAGAGAGAGAGGGAGAGGCAGAGACACAGGCAGAGGGAGAAGCAGGCTTCATGCAGGGAGCCCAACGTGGGACTCGATCCCAGGTCTCCAGGATCATACCCTAGGCTGAAGGCAGCACTAAACCACTGGGCCACCAGGGCTGCCCAGATTCTCAAGTTTTAATATTCATGTTTTTGTTCTTTATTTTCTTAGGTATTTTCTCCCTCTCCTGCTGGGATGTGTGTGTGTGTGTGTGTGTGTGTGTGTGTGTGTGTGAGAGAGAGAGAGAGAAAGAAGGAGAGCTTTATTGAGATATAATTCACATATGCACACATCACCAATTTAAAATATATATAAAACAATGATTTTTAGCACATTCATACAGTTGTGAAACTGTTTCCACAATTAATTTTAGAACATTTTCCTCATTTTCAAAGAAACCCTGTACCCACTTGTAGGCATTCCCCCTTTTCACTTACCACAAGTTCCACCCCTGAATTATCAACCATCTACTCAATGTCCATTCCAGACATCTCGTATAAACAGAATCATATGACATGTAGATTTTTCTGATATGTTTCTTTCACTTAACCTAATGTTTTCAAGGTTCATCCATGTTCCAGTATCAGCATTTTATTCCTTTTTATAGCTGAATGCAATTACATTTTACAGATGTATCACATTTATTTCTCCATTAATCAGTTGATAGACATTTGGATTGTTTTCACTTGGCTGTTATGAAAAATAGTGTAGAGTGATAATTTGCATATGAGTTTTGTGTGGACATGAGTATTCATTTCTCTGGATATAGACCTAAGAGTAGAATTGATGCATCATATAATAGTTATATGTTTAACATTTTGAGGAACTATCAGCCATTTTACAACCCCAATAGCAGTTTATAAGGATTCAATTTCTCTGCATCATGATCAACCCTTGTTGATATCTGTAATTTTTATTAAAGCCATACCAGCATGGTTGAACTGGTATGTTATGATTTTAATTTTAATTTACCCCATGGATAATAATATTGAGTATTGTTTCTTGTGCTTATTGGTCATTTGTTCATCTTCTGTGAAGAGATGTGTGCTTAGACTATTGGCCTATTATTTAATTGGGTTATTTAGTCTTTATTGTTGAATCATAAGTGTTCTTTATATATTTTAGTTAAATGTCCCATATCAGATTTGCAAATATTCTTTACCATTCTGTGGGCCCTTTTCCTTCTCTTCATGGTATCCTTTGAAACACAGAAGCTTCAAATTTTGATAAATTTGTCAATTTTTCTTTTCTTACTTGTACTTTTGGTGTCATATCTAGAAAGGCTTTGCCCAACTTAAGGTCAAAAGATTTACCCTTATATTTTCTTCTAAATGCTTTATAGTTTTAGATTTTATATTTATGTATTTGATTCATCTTTGTTTAAAATTTGTGTACGGTGTGAGGAAGTTTAACTTCATTCCTTTGAGCTATTCTATCACCATTTGTTGAAAAGTTTTTTCTGTCTCATTGGACTTTCTTGATACCATTATCAAAAATCAACTGATTGGGAGCACCTGGGTACCTCAGTGGTTGAGGTACCTGCAGAGAGCCTACTTCTCCCTCTCTCTATGTCTCTGCCAATCTCTCTGTGCCTCTCATGAATAAATAAATAAAATCTTTAAAAAAATCAACTGATCATAAAAAAAAAAATTACCTGACTGTAAAATGTGAAGGTTAATTTCTGGAATCTCAATTCTTTATCATTGTCTAGATATCTGTCCTTTGTCAGTACCAGACTATCTTGATTATTGTAGCTTTGTTGTAAATTTTGAAATCAGTAAGTGTGGGGATCCCTGGATGGCTCAGCGGTTTTGTGCCTGCCTTCAGCCCAGAGCGTGATCCTGGAGTCCTGGGATCGAGTCCCACATTAGGCTCCCTGCATGGAGCCTGCATCTCCCTCTGCCTCTCTCTATCTCATGAATAAATGAATAAAATCTTCAAAAAAAAAAAAAAAAAGAAAGAGGAAAGAAAGAAAGAAAGAGAAATAAAGAAAGAAATCAGTAAGTGTGTTTATTCTAGCTTTGTTCTTTTTCAATATTGTTTTGGCTAGCTTGTGTGCCTTATATTCCCATATGTATTTAGAATTTCTGAATTTCTGAAAATTAGCCACCTGGTTTTTTTTATAGTGATGCATTGATTGATGGATCTATCTGGGAAATGTTACCATGCTAGCAATAGTAAGCTTTGTGATCCATGAACCTGAAGTTTCCTTCCGTTTAGTTAGTTCTTTAATTCTTTCAATAGTATTTTTTACTTTTTAGAGTATACATTTTGAATTCATTTTATTAAAATTATTTTATCCTTTTGATGGAATTTTCTTCTTAAATTCATTTTCACATAGTTCATTGTTGATATATAGAAATATAACTGATTTTTATATATTGATCTTATATTCTGCATATTGGTTTCTTATTTATGCTGTAAAATTCATGCAGTTGGAGGCTTAAAAGAATACAAGTGTACTTTTTATAGTTCTAGAAGTCAGAGGTTTAAAATAGGTCTGCAGTGCTGTTCTCCATCTGGAGGCTCTAGAGAATAATTTTTTCCTTGCTATTTTCAGTTTCTAGAGGTCACTTACATTCCTTGGCTCATGGCCCCTTCCTCATACTCCTAAACAAGCAGCATACCATCTTCTCCTCTTCCTGATTTTGTTTCCACCCTCACATCTTCTCTCTGATTATGACCTTTTTGGGTCCCTATTATAAGGACCCTTATAATTATGTTGGGTCCACCTGGATAATCCAGAGTACACTCTCATTTCTGGATCTTCAATTTAATTATATATATGCAAGTTTGCTTTTGCTATATAGGGTAACATATTTATAGGTTTTGAAGTTATAGAAATTCTTAGGAGGCATTATTCAACCTATCATACTCTACAACCTTGTTAAAGTATTCATCATTTATGATGTTTCAGTGGTTTTCTTAGGAATTTCTCTATACGGTAAATGATGGGGAAGAGAGGGCTAGCTGAGGACCAAGGCTGAGCTGCCACCACACAAAGGACCTTTGCCCAGGTGGGATACCTGTGACATTCTTTGGGAAATTCCTATTGTCTTAATGCTAATGCCTCTCTGGAAAGAAAACAATCTTTAACTTGACAATGGCCTCCAGTATCTTGTAGGTCCTCTTTATCAAATGAAAATCCTTTTGAAACCTCCCTTTTCCTTGTCTTCCCTTTACCATATCTGCAAAGAATTCATTCTTGGTTGTCCACTCTTGACTTTGCCCCAGCAAGCCTCACCTATATTCCCAAACTGTATCAGTAGACATATAGAGATGGCCCTGTATTTTAGCATATTTAAAATTTTTTTCTATACCAAATTTCTCAACAGAAATTTTTTATTGTCCATAATGCATATTGTTTGTTGAAGGGTTAATAAGGAGCAGATAGATTTAAAAAAAACATAAGAAACATGGCTTACATAAGACATAGTTGTATAAGTATCATCTGATAGAAATTTTAGTATATTCCTTTAAAAAAATGTTGGCTTGAGGAATCTAACATTTTCTAAATATCTTTTCTCTAACTGAACAGTAAGGCAAGAGTCATTACATTATAATGGACCCTTAAAAAAAAGTTCACAAATGATTTCTGAGAGACATCAGATACTACATGGTGATATTTTTTCCTTCTTAGAGCAATCTTTAATTTCTTCTTAAAATGTGTGTACCTATATCAATAGATTATAGAGAAATTCATCTTTTTGTATTCTAAATGAAGCAAAAGAAAACTGATAGGATTTCACCACTGGGCAGGGGATTTCAGTGGATTGTGACCATTAATGTTAATAAAAGGCAGCCAAAGTTGCTAAGCACTTTTCAAGTTAAGAAAGGCTGAATGTCTGCCCAGAAGGAGAATGACTAACAAATGCAAATATTCTACTTATGATCCTTTTTTTTTCTTTTGTAAATGTGTATGCCTCTATAAATAGATTATAGAAAAAGTTGTCTCTTTGTATCCTAAATGAAGCAAAAGAAAACTGATGGGATTTTACCATTGGGTAGAGGTTATAATTGGATTTTATCTTGGGCAGAGAATATAATTGAATTTCACCATGTGCCCACAATTTCTGCCCCAGGAAACATAATTAAATGGGCCAGAACTTCTCCATCTCTATTTCTTTAACAGTAGGCCCGCAGAACCTGAGGAACCTCTTTGTAAAATCAAGGCCTTCCCTTTATTGTTATTTTCCCTCATTTGCTGATGACCTGCTTCAGGAAGAGGAGTATTCAGATGATTAAGAGTCCCTTTTCAGTCAGAGGGCTAAAAACTGTACATATCATATTAGAGTTTTCTTGGTTGTTGCATTTGATAATCAATTAAAAAAAAATGAAAAGAACTTTGTTCAGTCTTCATCACTTGGTTTCCTTAAAATTTCCATTTTATTTTAATAGAAAGACCAGGATTTGGGCATATGGAACTGAGGTAGCCCTTAAGATGCAGTGTGGAGTCTCATAATGTTGGAACTGGAGCTTCTCCAGAGAAAACAGAGATGAAGCAAGGGCCTGCAGAATCTCCATCAGCATTCCTCAATTTTATTTGAACATATGCACTACTTGCATCCTCTTATGATGAATATAAATGTTCACATCCACTTGGAGATTTAAAATGCTCCTCTACTTCCATTGGGAATGACTACTCCAAGTGAAGAAAGCCAAGGAAAACCGCCAGGGAAAAGACAGAGGAACAAAATAAAGGAGGAAGGATGCAAGGAAGGAAAAAGGAACAAGAGAAAGAAATAAATGAATGATGTCGAACAGAAAACTTAGAAAAGAAAATGGTTAATATGAAGAGAGTTCAAATAAGGGTATGGGGGTAACAGATTCAGAGGAATTTTAGAAACACTAGTTAGAGTTAAGAGACACTGAATTAGAGAACACTAAAATCAGGTTAAGGAACAGACCAATATTTCTCACCAAGGGGTAACTGCTTTTCAGGTATCTGTCTTTCTTCAGGCTGTTATGACAAAATCCCATAGATTGGTTGTCTTAAATAATGAATGTTCATTTCTCATAGTTCTCAGAGTATGTCAAGTCCAAGACCAAGGTGCTGGGAGATTTGGCATCAAGTGAGAACACTTCTGCTGATTTGCAGATGGTTTCTTGCTGCATCCTCCCATATTGGAGAGATGGAGGTCTCCAGGATCTTCTTGGCATATGGGCACTAATTTCATCAAGGTGGCTCCACTCTCAGGACTTCCTCTAAACCTTCATTACTTCCCAAAGGCCCTACCTTCAAATACCATCACTTTTGGGGTTAGAGCTTCAAGACATCAATCTTGGTGGGGCACAAATTTCACAGCAGTATCCAAAGTAGATAGTGAATGTAGGAAACAAAGGCAAAAGAAAAAAATTAAATTTCCTTACTTCTTACAGACCCTTGACAAGTCCTTCAAGTAGGAGGAGAGACCTTCCTCTGGGAGCTCAGCTGTCTCGACGTTGACATTTTACTAAGGGTAAAATGCAGTCTAAGTCTGCTCTCCTTTCTGCCCCTCAACCCAGGATCCTAAGTCTACTTTAAACATATAGAAATTCCTTTGGAAACTTCCTTTATCTCTGCCTCCCAAGATATATGTTAGCAACCATCCTCGAAGAGTATGGCTCCCATACACATTTGAAGGGTCTCAGGACTGGGTTTTTATGAGTCAGTAATAAATGACTTTTTCCTAACAATAGCTAGCCCCTCAGTGTCCTGGAAACCTGGTTTCTAGAATACCTTGGAGGTTTGTACTCTTCCTAACCCCCTCTCAACTTGAAAGTATATAATCAGCCACTCCTCACAACCTCAGTGTAGCCCTTCCTTCCCGCTGGTCTTATCTCTATGCTTTAATAAAACCACTTGTTTGCACTCAAGACTTCTCAATAATTCCTTCTTGACCTTTTGTTCTGAATCCCAATGTTTTTACATCAGATAGCTTCCCCGTCAAACTATAAATTTACTGCAGATGCCAAAGCTTGCCCTAAAGCTAAATTCTCACTAACAAATTATGTTGTACTAATTTTTACTGTTAATAAAAAAAGAAAACTACTAATTGGATACTAATTCTCTTGGCATTTTTATCTCAATTTCAAGTTCCTGAAACCGTAAGTTTTATATTTTCTCTTTCAGCTTAGAAGATCTTTAGGACTAATTCTGCTCAGTAGTATAGGAGGATACTTTGTATTTGGTTTTTCAGAAGCCTAGGGAAAAACATGACAGAGGTTTGATATGATTGATAATAGTGGTTTATCAACAAATGTTGATATCATGGACCACAGAAGAATCTACCTAGTTAATTAAGCTGTAGTCGAATCTAGGTTATTTACTTATAGATATAAAAATGTCTAAGGTTCTAATAAATAAGGCACTATCACAACTTTAAAAAATATTAGATCTAAATCTAATAAATCTAAAAAGTATAGGTCTAATGAGCACTGCATGTATAGTATGTAATTTTAATGTTAATATATAATATATAATATATAACATATTATCTGATATTAATATATAATATTTTAAATTTTAAATACTAAATAATAATATTTAAATATCAAGTGATTGAAGTATAATATGTCACATCTGGGCCAGTTAAAAGCTCAGGTTAAAAAAGCAAAATTTATTTATTAAATATAAGGATTTGAAAAGAACAGCAAATTATTTTACTCTGGAAATGGTATCTTTCTTTAGAGGGATGTATTCACTAACCCTGGGGGTATGAGCAATTTTTCAGCAAATAAAATGTGTCTTTAAAAAATATGGTATTGAGACTGCAATTGCTAAACAGTTTACTGTATCAGGCAAAGTTGGGTTTTATTTAGATCTTTCTAGATAATTATGTAAGAATCTAGATCTAAGGTTTCCTCTGAAAAAGTAATCTAAATTACATTTTGCTGAACTGAAAAAAAAATAAATATAAAGTGTATTTTGTGTGGTGAGAGATAATTTTTTTCCCCTGAAGTTTAAGCCAATTTGACTTTGAAAACTACTAGAAAAACACCAGATCATAGTATTTATTTTAATGGAAATACAGAAAGGCCTGTGGTTTCTAAAATTAATGCTTTCTAGGCTATTGTTTGATTACAGTTTACTGCTGCTTTTCAGAGATACCCTATTGGTTTCAGGGCTTATTAATTAAAGTCAAGCTTTAAAAAAAAATAAGATGAATTCTTCCTAAAAGCTAGGAATTCATAAAATGTAGTCTATTGATGTTTAAGAGATTCTGTGCCTTAAAGATTTTTCATTTAATTTGATAAATAAAGAATCAGACAAAGCACAGACCATGGGAGAGGCTTTTTTCTCACTCTGCATTTCCACCTTTCTTCCCTGATCATCTCATTTCTTCCTCCATCTCTATCTTTTGAATATTTTCTATGCGCCAAGCTTGAATCTTGGTACTGGGATCATAAAGACAGTTAAAGACCAGTCATTCATCTGAGGATCAGACATTTTATTGAAAGAAATATTCAAAATAAAGAGTGAAATACAGTATATTATAGTTCATGCTGTGAGAGGAGTTAACAGAGAAGTCAAGCACATATGAGGAACGCTTATGAGCAGTTCTGTTTTGGAATCTGTGAGGGATGCATTAGGTATATAGAGAAGGGTGAGTACTCTGGAAAACAGTGTAGAGGTTCCTCAAAAAGTTAAAAATAGAGCTACCCTATGACCGAGCAATTGCACGACTGGGTATTTATCCCAAAGATACAGATGTAGTGAAACACCAGGACACCTATACCCCAATGTTCATAGCAGCAGTGTCCATAATAGCCAAACTGTGGAAGGAGTCACAATGTCCTTCAACAGATGAATAGATATAGAAGATGTGGTCTATGTACACAATGGAATATTATTCAGCCACCAGAAACGACAAATACCCACCACTTGCTTCGACGTGGATGGAACTGGAGTGTATTATGCTGGGTGAAATAAGTCAGTCAGAGAAGGATAATCATCATTTGGTTTCACTCATTCAGGGAATATAAAAAATAGCGAAAGGGATTATAAGGGGAAAGGAAGGGAACCGAGCGGGAAAAAGTAGAGGAGACAAACCATGAGAGACTCCTAACTCTGGGAAAAAAAGGGTTGCGGAAGGGGAGGTGGGTGGGGAGTTGGGATGATGGGGTGATGGGCACTGATGGGGGCACTTGATGGGATGAGCACTGGATTTTATACTATATGTTGGCAAATCGAACTTAAATAAAAACAAATGGAAAAAAAATAAAATGTAAAAAAAAAGAGAAGGGTGAGTGTCTTCAAAAACAACAACAACAACAACAACACAGAATCATATTAGAAAGGAAGATGCAGCGATAACTACTGGATAGGTAATGAATGGTAATCAGTAGACAGGTGGCTCCTAACTTAAGAATGTCTGGATGTAGGATTTTCTGACTTTATGATGGTAGAAGAGTGATACACATTCAGGAGAAACCATACTGTGAATTCTGAATTCCAAAGATGAACCCTCAGGCAGCAGCCTGCAAAACATACCGTCGGGTCCATTTCAGAGAAAAACTGGGAGGTGGGAAATTTTGTCTCTTCCCTGCCTCCACCTATCCCTGCTGGGGCAGCCTTGGTGAGGGCTGGAGCCTGCGCCCTTTAAGAACTGCTTCTTTATTTGCTACATGGGCTGATTACTTTTAAGGTAAGCTATACCTCTGTACCTACTACACAAAACTTTGACTTTGTAGAAATCTACATCTAACTTTGTAGTCTCTCCACAATTTAAAACATTATCTTCCTCCATCAAAAGTACCCTGATTCTTATGTCAATTATTCTCTGTAATTTGTATGTAGTTTTGTTGCTTCTACATTTCCCCCAAAATGTAATTTTGTGGTTTTAGATGTTTCTGACCTTATAAACAACATATAAAGTACTATGCAATCCTTTTGTTTTTTTTCTATTTAATATTATACTTCTAAGATTAAACCACATCATGGTTTATTCATTTGTACTGATTTATAATGTGTCTTTCTCTGAAGATTCTATACATATTCATTTATACTTACAGCAGTGGACACTTGCATTATTGCCAGGCATTTGTTACTGTGACAGTGCAACTCTGAGTATTCTTGCTCGTGTCTCTTACAAAACATAAAGAAATTCTCTGCTTTCTGTGCAATTATTTAGGAGTGAAAATCCTGAATCATCTTCAAATTAAAAACTCTGCTCTGCAAGAGGCACTATTAAGACGATGAAAAAACTAGCCACAGATTGAAGTACAATATTTTTAACTGAAATATCTTCCAAATGACTAGTATTTAGAATGTATGTTTCTATGTAAACAGTAAAAATATGAAAAATCTGATTTGAAAATGGGCAAAAGTCAAATAGACATTTCTTTGAAGAGGTATACAGGTGATAAGTAAGCATATGAAAAGATACTCAACATAGCCAGCTATTAGAAAAATATAAAGTAAAACTATAATAAGATATTATTACATACTTATAGAATACTAAATGCTAGCAAGAGTGCAAAAACTGGATGACTCATACATTGCTGGTGGAAATTTAAAATAGCATAGCCATTCTGGAAAATTTAGCATTTTTTTTTTATAAAACTAAATATGCACTTACCAAACAACCCAGAAATTTGCATTCCTTGGTTATTCATTCCAGAGAAGAGAAAACATATCCACAGAAAAGCTATATACTAATGTTCATAGCAGCTGTATTTTTAATAGCCAAATATTGAAAACAATCAAATGTCCTTCAATCAATGAATGTAAACTGTGGTACATTTATAATATCAATGCTATCTAGCAATGAGAAGGAATGAACAACGATACTCATAACAGTTTGGCTGGATTTCAAGGAAATTATATTGAATGAAAAAAGCCACTCCCCAAAAGTCACATAATATATGAACCCATTTATATACTTGAAATTTCAAAATTGTAGCAAGGGAGAGCAGATTAGTGGTTGTCAGGCATAAGGAAGAAGGTACTGGAGGGGTACCCAAAACAGCCAGAACTTGAAAAGCCAAGATCCCAGAATGGAGAGAAAAATCAATAAGGGAAGATGGACATTCAAGACTATTTTTCCATAGTAGTTGTCAGTTCTATTCTGGCATGGCTAGAGATACTGAAAACCTGAGCAGAAAGTAAGTGGTAAGAAGTTTGGATGATGACTTGTGCTTGTAGCTTCATCTCAGGATGGTAGATGTTGAAGTTCAGTTGAGGAGGTAAGAGGCCATTTCAGATAAAAGAGACAGAGGAGAGAGAACACCAAGAAACAAAGTTCTTTTTACTCAAGGCATTTGCTAAATAATATATACGGTAAAGCTTATAGGTATAGAACCTAAGAAAAAATGACTACATTAAAAAACAAGAAAAATCTCAAATAAACAACCTAACTTTATACCTTAAGGAACTAGAAAAAGAACAAACCAAAGCAAAAGCTAGTAGAAGAAAGGAAATAACAGAGATCAGAGTGGAAATAAATGAAATGGAAGACTAAAAAGATAACAGAAAATATCAATGAAACTAAAAGCTGTTTCTTTGAAAAGATAAACAAAATTGACAAACCTTTATAGAGATCACTATGAACTACTATATGCCAAAAATTGGACAACCTAGAAAAAATTAGGTAAATTCCTAGAAACATACAAACTGCTAGACTGAATCATGAAAATCTGAACAGATTACTAGTAAGGTGATTGAATCAGTAATCAATCTAACATACAAAAGTCCAGGACCAGATGGCTCCCCTGGTGAATTCTTCCAAGTAATCAAAGAAGAATAAATTCTAATCCTCAAACTCTTAAAAAAATAAGGGGAGGGAACACTTTGAAACTCATAAGGCCAGCATTACCTGGATACAAAAGTCAAACAAGGACACGAAGAAAATTACAGGCCAATATCCTTGATGAACACAGATGTGAAAATCCTCTACAGAATATTAGCAATACATTAGAAGGATCATACACTGTGATCAAGTGGGACTTATTCCAGGGATGCCAAAAAAGTTTTGACATTTGCAAAACAATCTACCTGATACTCCACATTAACAGGATGGAAAATAAATGTCCTATGATTATCTCAGTAGGTGCAGAAAAAGCATTTGACAAAATTCAGCATCCATTCATGATAAAAACTCTCTGGCAGCCTGGGCGGCTCAGCAGTTTAGCGCTGCCTTCAGCCCAGGGCATGATCCTGGAGACCGGGGATGGAGTCCCACATTGGGCTCCCTGCATGGGGCCTGCTTCTCCCTCTGCCTGTGTCTCTGCCTCTCTCCTTCTCTCTGTGTCTCTCATGAATAAATAAATAAACTCTTAAAAAACAAACCTCTCAACAAAGTAGTATAGAGTGATATTGAGTGAATGCTCCTCAACATAATAGAGGCCATATATAATGAGCCCATAGCTAATATCATGCTCAATGATAACAAGAAAAAATCCTTTCCTCTAAGATCAGGAATAAGAAAAAGATGCTCACTCTCTCCACTTTTATGAAGCACAGTATTGAAAATCCTAGAAAGAGTCATTAGACAAGAAAAAGAAACAAAAATCATCCAAATCAGAAAGGAACAAGTAAAACTGCCATCATTTGCAGATAACATGCTATTATATATAGAAACCCCTAAAGATTCCACCAAATAACTATTAGAACTAATAAATAAATAAATTTCGTAAAATGATAGGGTACAAAATCAATATACTCAAATCTGTTGTGTTTCTTCTATATATTGAGAATGGACTACAGAAAGAGAAATTAAGAAAAAAATCTCATTTACACTTGCATCAGGAAGAATAAAATACTCGAGGATAAATTTAACCAAGGACGTAAAAGATCTGTACTTTGAAAACTCTACGACATCAATGAAAGAAATTGAAGAAGATGTAAATCAATGGAAAGGTATTTCATATTCATGGATTTAAAAAATAATATGATTTAAATATACATACTACCCCCAAGCAATCTATAGATTCAATATAATCCCTGTGGGTAACAAGCTGTGGAGCTTATTTGAGAACTGAATCTTTAGTCCTTAGCACTGAGGATACATGAGGTCCTGAGTTGGCACACAGACTCTTGACCACATTGTTCTCCAGAAACAGCTCCTCCAT
This sequence comes from Nyctereutes procyonoides, assembly GCF_905146905.1. Taxonomy (NCBI): domain Eukaryota; kingdom Metazoa; phylum Chordata; class Mammalia; order Carnivora; family Canidae; genus Nyctereutes; species Nyctereutes procyonoides. The sequence goes on along the minus strand of NW_026575033.1, from coordinate 4,433,298 downwards.
TCCCCCTCGTTGAGTTAATACTTTTACCCTTTTAAAAACGTGTTTTTCTCTGCTTCCCAAAGTTAATAATTTCTATGGCTAATCTGCTAGCCCTCTTAATAAAAGCTGGGTGAGACAAAACCCTGGGGTCTGTGTTCAAGTCTCAGTGTTCAGTGAGACTCGAGTCTTTCTTCATATTATTACCTCCAACTATTCTGGGCTCCATGGCAAATCCCAATCAAATTCCAATGGCATTTTTTCACAAAAACAGAACAATCCTAAAATTTGAATAGAATCACAAAAGATCCGAAATAGAAAAAGCAATCTTGAAAAAACAACAAACCTGGAGGCATCATATTTCCTGATTTCAAGCTACATTACAAAATTATACTAATTAAAACAGTATGATATTGGCACAAAAACAGACACATAGATCAATGGAACAGAATAGAGAGCCTATAAATAAACCGATGCATATATAGTCAGTTTATGACAAAGGAGCCAAGAATGTGCAATGGGGAAATGATAGTCTCTTCAATAAATGGCTGGGAAAACTGGACAGCTATATGCAAAAGAATGAAACTGGATCACTAACAAAAATCGACTCAGAATTTATTAAAAACTTAAATATAAGACCTGAAAACAAAACAAAACAAAAAAACCCAATCTGATTTTTAAAAAAAGGGCAGGAAGTCTGGATAAGCATTTTGCTAATGAAGATACACAGATGGCCAACAGATAACTGAAAAGGTGCTCAACCTCACTAATCCTCAGGGAAATGAAAATAGAAAAACCACAGTGAGATATTACCTCATACCTGTCAGAAAGTTATCATCCAAAAGATAAGAAATAACAATAACAAATGAGGAGAAAAGAGAACTGTTGTGCACTGTTAGTGGGAATGTAAATTGGTGTAGCCACTGTGCAAAGTGGTATGGTGGTTCTTCAAAAAATTAAAAATAGAATTGCCATCTGACCCAGAATTTCCACTTTTGGGTATTATTCCAAAGAAAACAAAAATACTAACTTGAAAAGATATATGGGAGGGATCCCTGGATGGCTCAGCGGTTTAGTGCCTGCCTTCAGCCCAGGGCATGGTCCTGGAGTCCCGGGATTGAGTCCCACATCGGGCTCCCTGCATGGAGCCTGCTTCTCTCTCTGCGTGTGTCTTTGCTTCTCTCTCTGTGTCTCTCATGAATGAATAAATAAAATCTTTAAATATATATATATAATATATATATTTAATATATTATATATATAGGCCCTTCCTGTTCATTGCAGCATTCTTCACAAAAGCTAAAATGTGGAGTGGAAACAATGTGTCTATTGATAGGTAAATGGTTAAAGAAAAGGTGGTATATTTTATATAATAGAATGTTATTTGTCCATTCACAAGAAGCTATAAAAATTCTTGTCATTTGTGATTGATGGATGGACTCTGAAGGAATTATGCTATGTACAGGAAGTCAAAGGGAGAAAGAAAAACACTGTATGATTTCACTTATATGTGGAATTAGAAAAAAATAGTTCATAGATACAGAGAACAGAAAAGAACAGACTGATGGTGGAGGAAGTGGGTAGGAGTGAATGAAATGGGTGAAGGGGGTTAAAAAGTACAAACTTCTAGTTATAAAATAAATAAGTCATGATAATATAATATACAACATGGTGACTATAGTTGATAATACCGTATTGCACATTTGAAAGTTGCTAAGAGTGTAGATCTTAAAAGATCTTACCACAAGAATAAAATTATACCTATGTCTGGTAATAGATGTTAACCAGACCTTTTTAAAAAACTAATTTGCTTATTTGAAAAAGAGAGGAAAGAGAGGGAGAGAGAGAGAGAATAGGAGCACATGAGCAGGGGGAGGGGCAGAGGGAGCAGGTGATGGAGAGTATCTTGAGTGGACTGCCAATGAATATGAAGCTGGTTGTGATCCTGAGATCATGACCTGAGCCAAAATCAAGAGTTGTTTCCTCAACCCACTGAACCACCCAGGTGTCCCAGATGTTAACTAGACTTCTTGTGGTGATCATTTCACAACATGTACAAACATTGAACCATTATGTTGTATACCTGAAACTAATATGTCATTATCTGTCAATTATGCCTCAATAAAAAGAAACTGACTGCAACTTCCAACATGTTCTGTTCCATTATTTTAAAATATTCTACTGAATACTTTGGACTGAAGGCTTTCTTAATATTTCTATGCTTTTTCTCTTTACTTTTTTATAGTCTAAAGTTTAAATTATTGAAATTTAATTTTAAATATGATATGCAATAATGGTTAACATTTTCCCCCAGATAGAAAGTCATTTCTATCAACATAATAGGATTTACATAATGTGTTTTTGTACTTACATGTTTTCTTATTTATTCTTTTTTTTTTAAGATTTTATTTATTCATGAGAGACATGAGAGAAAGAGACAGAGACACAGGTAGAGGGAGTAGAAGTAGGTTCCCGGCAGGGACCAGATGCTGGACCTGATCCCAGGACTCCAGGATCACGCCCTGGGCTGAAGGCAGGGTTCAATTGCTGAGCCACCCAGGCATCTTTCTCATTTACTCTTTATGCTAGAACAGACCCTACAAATTTATTTTTAAAGAAATTTATTTTCATATGATCATAAGGTTGTCTGTTGTCACGAATCCATCGCTTTTTTAAATGATCCAAAATGATATTTGTTACTTATTTCTAACACGTTGGTTTGTGTTTTATTCAATAGTACCTACAAGAGTTAGCTAGATCTGGGTCTGAAATTTCACTGTTCTCCTCCCTACTACCTATGTGACCTCCACAAGTTACTTCATTTTTCTTTACTCAGTATTTTCATTAGTGAAAAGTGTTTAAAATTAATAACATTTGTTTTGAAGCATTACTGTGAGACTTAAATGAGATAAGCAAAAAAAAAAAGACCTTACTACAGAGCTTAAATCTTATTTATTGATAGTCATAGCATTATAATTTTGTAGTAGTCATTAAAATTATATTTGATTTACTTTAACAATATCAATTTCATTAAAATATTTAAGTGCCTAAAGCTGCTTGCCACAGTTCTTATTTGGTATCATCAACAGACTAATGATACAGTATAATTCTCAGCTGAATTTTTAGTTACCTGTGGAAGATTTGCAAGGCATCAGTTTTGTGATAGCAAGTGTTGAAGGGCTCCTATAAAATAAGGGCTTGAATTTTGAAATATCTTATTCAGTAGTTAATGCAGCTGTGATTTCTATTACAACCTCAGAAAAAATGCACTATGTATATATGTATACACAGGCATTCTTTGATCCATTTTTCTGAAATTCATTTTGTATGTTGGTGAGAAATTTGAGCTTTAAATGTGCAAACATGGACTGAATTCTGACAAGATTTGACCATGGACAAGATAGATTATTGATGAGGAGCTGATTCTGCAAAAGCCACCAGTTTACAGAGTCCCATGTTATGTGAAAAAGATATTTTCTTTAATGAGTCATTAAGTTACATATGTATATCTATATACTAAGTTATATATGTATATCTATATACTTATTTAGTTGCTTCTTGAACAGTACAGTTTAAACTCCACAGGTTCACCTATATGTGAATTTTTTCAATAACTCAAAAAAATGTCAAATATTTTCTTTCAAAAAGTTTTTGGAGATTTGTATCAGTTTGAAAAAATTGGCAGAAAAATCTCATAGCCTAAAGATACTGAAAAAGTAAGAAGTTAATGTTTTAAGAGTACAGTATGTAATAAGTATAACATACATAATCTGTGTTAATGGACTGTTTATGTTAACAGTAAGGCTTCAGGTCAATAGTAGGCTCTTAGTAGTTACTTTTGGGGAGTCAAAAGCTATATGTAGATTTTCAACTGCCTGACGGATTGGCACCACTGATTCCCAAGTTGTTCAGAGTCAACTGTATATTTCTATCTCTATTTATCTATCTGTACATATGTATGTATGTTTCTATTTATCTATCTGTGTGTGTATGTGTGTGTACATAGTATATGTGGATAGTTTTGAGGACTTAGTGATATTTGGACATTGTGAAAGGTTTCACAATGGTAATATCCGATCAAATAGTTTCTGAAAGACTAGTATTTTCTATCATTTAATTCTCTGTTTCCTAATATTTTACAAGCCCTATCATCCATTTCATGACTCACTCCCTGAGCATATATGATTTTTCTCCTGTCTTTTTAGATGGCATTATCTGCAGTGAAAGCACTAGCTTAATTAGTCTTTAATATGGTTTTTCACTGGAAGCCAATGAACGTAAAAGATTCTAACAAGGTTTTAGTTATTTTGGGGTATTGTTTTGTTTTTCATCTTGTTTTGTTTTATTTTGTGTTTGAAGATACTCTAGAGATAATACTCCCTTACACCTTCATTATTTTAATTACTTTTTGGCTTCTTCTCTCTTCCTGGAAATTAAAAGAACAGCATGTTATAAAAAAAGCTTCTCTTAACCCAGCTTTTTCTATATAACCTTTAGATAATTAAAATTCTAAAGTCTTTCAAGAGATACTGTAATTATACAAGAAGATGTGATATCTAAAAGTTTTTTAAGCAAGTGGACTCTTTGCTTCCTGATGATTATTTTTGGCAACATTTCTTATTATTTAAGGTCATTGCAAAGTTGAACTAAACCTGTACTAAACCAATAAACTACATACCCAGACTACATCAATTCTGTCTCACATTAAAATTTCTTTTCCACACTATAGTTTATTGTAATGTCCGTGACTTTCACAGAGGCTCATATAAGAAGTAGTCTTGTGTAAAATATATCTACATTTTAAAATAAAACTTCAAAGATATTGTTAATTGCTTAGAAACTCTAACACAAAGACCCTTTAGGTGAAAGAAATTTCCCTTAGAATCTATATAATGGATATATACTCAGTAAATTTTAATTGAATATTTACTGTTTGCCAGGCCCTATTCTAGGCACTGATCATGTAGCATTTGACACTCTAGATGAAGTTCTTTTTCTGAAGGAGATTTCATTCCTTTGGGTGTCAGTTCTTTTAGCAAATAATGAGGGCTATATAATTAATCAGGATTCTTTCTTTGCCTGTGCCTGGGTTTCTAGAGAGATTGGATCTAAATTAGGTTGAACTGTACCTCAATCTGGGAACCCATCATTAAAATATATTAACAAAAAGAAACAAGCTTCCTTTTTCTATATTTACTTCTTGCTTTTTTTTATTTGTGGATGAATATTAGCTATGTCCTCCAGCCTTTTTGGTCAATAATCCCTTTACTCATGAAGCCAAGTCAGTACTTACCTGTCAAAGCAGATCATGCTGAGATTTGACTCTAGTTATTTGGATATTCATGTGAAGAGATGAGAAGATATAAAAACTTAAGGAAGAAAAGAATAATCTTACAGGATGCTCAGTTCAGGTGAGTATTCTAAAGTTTCTAGGCAAAGGGAGATTACTGTTCTCTGGGCTGGAGAATTTGACCACATGAGTTTAAGCATTTAGGCAATACAAGCATTTAAGGGTCTCAAGGTCATTCACAGCATGTCCTCATCCTGGGTCAAGGTCCTTTTTTTTTTTTTTTGCCCCTTGTCTATTCCCTGATATTAGAGGAAGAAACTTGCCAGGATTATAAATTGAGCCTTCTCTGTAATTGTTATTCTAACCAATCTAACAATTGAATAGCCTGTAATTGGAATCCTTAAAGGAGAGGTGAGAGTGAGGTAAGGCAGGAGTGATATTTGAGGAGAGAGAATGGCCAACAATTTCCCAAATTGAAAAATGATAGCAAACTACGGATTCAAGAAATGATACAAATGCCAACAAGGATAAATAGTAAATTATATCTAGGTCATACCACAGTATAAGAACTGAAAACCTATATAAAACCTTAAAAGGAGTCAGAGAAAAAAAAGATATATTGTCTCCAAAGGAGACACAATAAGCCTGAGGGCAAATGTCTCTATAGAAGCAGTGAGAGCCAGATGACAATGGAATGGCATTTTTAATGTGCTATAAGAATTGCTAACTATGAATTCTACACTAGAAGAAAATATTCTTCAAATTTAAAGTGGCATTAAGTATTTTTCAGACAAAAAAAATGAGATAATTTTTTGTCAGCAGAAGCACACTAAGAGAAATGCCAAAGAGAATATTTTAGATGGAAGGAAAGTGGTCCTGAGTGGAAAAAAATGCAACAAAAAATATAGGGATCAGGAGATGTGAATATGTGAGTAAATCTAAATGAATATTAAGGCTACAGCATAATAATGTTCCCTGTGAGGTTTCAAGTCTTTGCAGAACTCAGAAACAGGGCAATACACATAGGATGAGAAAAGTAAGTGGAATTAAATTATTTTGAGATCCTTACCTTTTCTAAGAGGTGGTAAAGTACTAATTTAAAGTACATTCTAATAAGACAAGGAGGCATATTGTCATCTTGAAGGTAATCAGTTAAAGGATCATATAAAAAATTTCAAACTATAGAGCAATTAAGATTAATAGAATTATTTGAAAAAACTCTCTTCATTGATCTAAGAGAAAGCAAGAGGGGAGTGAAAAAATGAAAAAGATGAAGAGACAAATAATAAGGTGGTATATTTAACCCCCAGTATTTCAGCAATTACATTAATGCTAAATGGATTAATTTCCCAATTGAAGGACAAAAATTAGATTTGATTTTAAAGAACTGTTTGCTCTTTAATTGGATAACTCAGACATAAGGACACAGAAATCAGGGAGTAAAAAAAGGACAGAAAGAGATGAATTGCAAACTCTAGTAAAAAAAAATCTCATGGAGATATATTAATAAAAGACTAAATAAACATTAATAAAACAGCATTACTGATGAGAAAGAGGAACATTTCATAAGGATCAATAAAAATCCTATTACCATAGCTTCCAATCTAGATTGAAAAGGGGGTTATCACTGTAGATCCCATTGACATCAAAATGGTAAGAGAATCTTAAGAGCAAATTTACCAGTAAAAATATAGGTAAAATTGACAAACTGTTTGAAAAGCAAACATCATATTACTGACATAAGAAGTATAAAATCTGAATATTTCTTTTAAGGAAATTGAAACTATAATTTCAGAAATGTTCCAAAAAAGAAAGCCCGTGCTTTACCAGTGAATACTTTCACAAATATAAGAAAGTGATTACATTAATCTTACACAAATTCTTCCAGGAAGCAGAGAGAAAAATGTTTGGCAACTCATGTATTAAATAGAGCATAACCATGACATAAAAATCAGTCAAAGACATTGTAATAAAAGAACCCAAAACTTTATGGCATACTTATATTCATAGGAGCCAACAACTTAAATGGAACAATAGCCTCCCCCAAATCCATTTATGTTAAAAAGAATAATACATCAACACCAAATTAAATTTGTATGGTTGGTTTTACAAAGTCAGGCAATGTAAGAGTGCCTGGGTGGCTCAGTCGGTTAAGTGTCTGACTCTTTGTTTTGACTCAAGTCATGATCTCATGAGTCCCAGCTCAGGTTCTGTGTTCAGCAGGGAATTTGCTTGAGATTGTCTCCCTCTGCCCCCTCCTCACTTGTGCTCTTTCTCTCCTAAAAATAAATGAATCTTAAAATAAGGTCAGCCAATGATATAATTTAGTAAATTAAAAAAATAAAGGAGAACAAAGTCATATCATAATAGATGCAAAAATTTAGCATTCATTTATGATAAAAACTCTTAGCAAAATGGGAACGAAGAACACTTATTTAATATTTTAAAATATCACTTAAAATATTACAAGAATCACACTGAATGTTGAAAAAAATGAAATCCTTCCCACAAAATCAGGAATTATACCAAGATACTTGCTGTGACCATTTATGATTAACAACATGTCTTATCAGTGCAATAAGGCAAGAAACAGATATAAAAGATTAAAAGCAGATTTCTAAATAGATTAGAAAGAAAGAAAGAAATTGTCATTATTTGCAGACATTATTAGCTATGTAGAGAATTAGCTACAATCTATCAAAAATTATAATTAGCAAGTTTGCTGGATAAAACACTAAATTCAGTTTGCTATATGGTACCAAAAAATAGAAATCAGATTTATAAAAATATTAGACTCCAGAATAGTATTTATAATAGCAACAAAATATCAAATAGTGCAGAATAAATTTAATAAAATGTGCAAGATTTCTACACTGAGAGCTACAAAAACATTGTGAGAAATTAAGAGACCTAATAAATGGAGATATATACCATATTCAGATTGTAAGATATTTTTAAGATACAAAATTTCCCCAATTATTGTACAGGTTCTCTGCAATTTCACTGCAAAGCTCAGTAGGTTGTGTGTGTGTAAACTGGTAAGCTGATTTAAAAATTAAAATAGAGATGCAAAGATCTAAGGACAGTGAAGACCATCTTGGGGAAAAACATTAAAAAACACAATAAAGCTGTAGGACTTACATTACTAGATATTAAAATCTACTATAAAGCTGCAAAACTATGATGATTAAGAGACTGTAGTGTTGGAGTAAGGATAGAAAAGATAGACTAATGGAGTGGAATAGAATGCCTAGAAAAAGATGCAGATATATATGGTTGTTCAAATTAGAACAAAGATGCTCCTGCTGTTTCAGTAAAGGTGCCAAATCAATTGGATAACCATGTAGGGGGAAATAAGGTCCCTTTCCTAATGCATATACAGAAATCAATTCCAAAACAAAAACAAAACAAAAAAGGAAAAGAATAAGTAAAGAAAGATAAATACATTAAAATACATAAAAAATACATTACATACACTAAAAAATCAAGTCCAATCCTTACCTTGTAACAGAAATCTATACATATATGCTGCAAAATATAACTATAGTGTATTCACAGGAGAAAATATTATATAGAAATAAAAATAAGTGAACTATTTCCACATACGACATATGAATAATCCCATAAATATAATGTTGATCAAAAGAGGCCAGACAAAAAGACATAACATAATGTATCACTCCACTTATCTAAATGTTCTGAAAGAGGTTAAAATAGGGATGCCTGGGTGGCTCAGTGGTTAAGCATCTGCCTTCCGCTCATGATGTGATCCTGAAGTCTTGGGATCCAGTTCCACGTTGGGCTCCCTGCATGGAGCCTGCTTCTCCCTCTGCCTGTGTTTCTCCCTCCCTCTCTCCCTCTCTGTCTCTCATGAATAAATAAATAAAATCTTTAAAAAAAGAAGTAAAAATAATCTGTGGAGATAGAAGTCATAAAAATGGTTGCTTTTAAGATGGGGATTTTGCTTTATGACTGGATATAGGCACAAGAGAATTCTAAAGTGTTGGTAATATACTTTTTTTGCTATGCTTTTTTTTTAAAGTTCATGGACTTATACACTTATGATTTATACACATTTATGTGTATATAATTCAAGTGTAAAATTTACATTTTAATACTATTTCATTATTGGGTAGTTCAGTAAAATATTACATTTAGGAAGACATTTCATTACCAAGTAATTCTGTAAAAAAATTTTTAAGATGTTATTTATTCTTTCATGAGAGACACAGAGAGAGAAAGAGAGAGAGAGGCAGAGACACAGGCAGAGGGAGAAGCAGGCTCCATGCAGGGAGCCAGATGTGGGACTCGATCCCGGGTCTCCAAGGATCACCTGGGCAGAAGGTGGCACTAAACCGCTGAGCCACCCGGGCTGCCCAATTCTGTAAAAAATTACATTAAAATTGAATTCAGTAAAATTTACATTTATTCAGTAAAAAAATTCAGCAAAAATTAAAATAATTAAATGAAAATATAATTCAGTAAAATTACAGTAAAAATTTCATTTTTGAGTAATTCAGTAAAAAAGTTACATCACAATAAAATTCAGTAAAATTTATATTTAAAAAATTACATTAAAATAGAATCAGATTTTTGCTCAAAAGTAATTGTAAAAGACTCCTATTTTTATTTCTAACAAAGAAAAAAGTGAATGTTCAAGTTGGTCATATTGTGTAACATATCTAATGCTTCTAATCAGAAATTTTGAAAGACAGGCATATGTTGAAAATAACTTTATTTTAATGTAAAATGAAATGAAGACTAGCATTACCAATATATCTTAGAAGATGGTAGCCATGAAGTGAATGCACAATCTGTGATTGCTTACGCTTTAAAATCATCTAGGTTGGAAAAGAATACATTCTGATTATTTGGGGTCTGATGAGGAATGGAAAGCATGTTTTATTTGTATAAGTCAGGAGACCAGAAACGAGTAGGGAAACCATCAGTGTGTATGTGTCTAGGATAGTAAAATCTTTTGGGTCAACTTTTTAAAAATCATTTTTGGTACTCCATATAGTAACTTTGAGGGGCAAAGATGGTGAACACGTGATTTTCATGCAACGAAAGTGCTGAGAAGTGGGAGTAGAAGTAATCTAACTCAAAATAATTTTTAAAAAAGATATAACAAATAATGAATTTGAAAGTCTGCATGCAAATCACTATAATGATGTGAATTACTAGAATTTAGAGGAGAGGAATGGAGACAGGAATCAGAATTTTATTCTCACTGGTTGAAATTCTATACTTACTCACTCACTGAAAACTTGCACACTGGTCATGATGGTCACTTGTAGAATTGTTCTCAGGGAGGAGTTCTAAAATAATGATATAGTTATTTTACCCAATATTTCAGCTAACTACTCATTTTTCACACACAACTTGATGAATTCAAATCCAGCTGAGAACTTCTTTCAGTTGAGTCTTTCTTTCTTTCTTTCTTTCTTTCTTTCTTTCTTTCTTTCTTTCTTTCTTTCTTTCTTTCTTTCTCTTTCTTTCTTTCTTTCTTTCTTTCTTTCTTTCTTTCTTTTCTTTCTTTCTTCTAAAGATTTTATTTATTTATTCATGAGAAACACACAGAGAGAGGCAGAGATAAAGGCCAAGGGAGAAGCAGGCTCCCTGCAGGGAATGTGATAGAGCACTCCATCCCAGCGCCCCAGGATCATGACCTGAGCCAAAGGCAGATGCTCAAACACTGAGACACCCAGGCACCCCAGTTGAGGCTTCCTAAAAAAAAATGTATGTAAATTTGGAATGTACCATACTCTGGGGAAGGAAGAAGGAAGTCCCTATTTGGGGTCAGTTTTACACAGAGGGAAGTCAAAAGCTGAAGCAGCAATCCATGTAATCTTATAGTATCTGGTTAAATGGATCTAAATACTGTCAGAAACATACAAATTTAGGGTGCAGAAAGGAGAATATTCACTAATCAGCATGTAAAGGTCTGCATAAAATTCTTTAACTTGTATCCAGCCTCTGTTCTCAGATTTGCATCAATTCTGAGTTTTGCTCAGAATACTGATATCAAGACCTCAGGCCAAGTTCACCTGTGATAAGTATGTGACCAAGGAAATCAATCTGATATCCTTTCCAATTTCACTGTATTCTTTGTCTTTAATTATGAGTTATGATTCTGCAAATAGTGCTTTGCAGAATGACATATGTCTTCCTTTTTTAAAGGGATAATTTTTAAGACTGGATTACTCAAATCAAAGCAAATAGTATGACTGCCATTTGACATTCACAGACAATGGGCCTGGAGATGTTTGAGAAGATATAGTGGTTGGACAAGTAAGGCAAGATTGGAGGCAATAGATTGGCAAGGGATGCATCAGCCAAGTGCCATCAACTACCCACATGTTGATTTAATCCTTATAGAGATTATTATAAGGTATGTTTTGGCATCTCACTTTTCCAATAGCAAAATTATTATTCAGGAGGCTAATCAGAATTCTATAAAGCTACATATTTGAGATTATAATTTAATTTCTCCTGACTTGTCCATTTATTATCAACTATTTATTGAGTCTCTTCTATGTTTTAGCTACTGAGCCATGTAAAAGGATATCACAGTTAGCCTAAAAAAACATGGCCCCTGTCCTTGTGTAACGTAAAATCTAGTAAAGGGAAAAAGAAGTTAAGTAAAAATATCCACACGATGTAGTTGTAGGCTATGATAAAAACTATAAAGAAAAATAGAAGGTTATTTGAGGGAGAAGTAAGGAGGAATTTAATTTACAATAGGTCATGGAAGAACACTATGGGTTCATAATACTTAAGCTGACTTAGAGAATGAGTGAGGATTTATGAGGCAGTGAATAAGTGACAGTATTTACACAATGGGAGATGTATCAGGAAAGGTCATGTGGCATAAGAGAGCATAGCACCATAGTGGAACTAAAAGAAGATGGGTAGCATCCAGCATGAGATGTGGGAAAAGAGCACAGGATGAGATTGGGAAGATACATGGGAACTGGATTGCATGAGTATTTGTATACCAATGGTAAGGAAACTGGGCATGAATTAAAGGGCACAGAGCAGAGGAATGCTATTAGAAGACAGCTTGGGGGTATGTAAATTAAAGTGGGACAAATGGAAGCAAAGAAGTGCACATGAACGATGACTGGCTTCATCTGCCCTAGTCTAGTCCAGCACAGTGGAAAGGGAGAGAGACAGCAAATAATGGACATGGGTTATGCTTTGGCAGAATCGACATGACTAAAAGATGGACTAGGAGAAGGATGGAAAGGAGGGAGTCATATCTATCCATTTTGGATTATCTCTAAATTAATGAGTTGCTCAACTGCATGGCTTGTCTGTCATTTACTGGTATGTGAAACTAGAGAATTAGATTTAGGGATGAAGATGAGCAGTTTACTTTGGACCGTGTTAAATCTTAAACCTGTCTGAAACACTCAAGTGGAGATGTCAGATGGAAAGCAGGGTACAGATTCTGGAACACATAAGTCTAGTCTCACTAAAGTTATTAGGAATTGTTTGCTGGTGGGGGATCCATCAGTTTCCTATTGCTGTTCTAACAAGTTACCACCAATTTACTGGCTTAAAACAATAAATATTTATAATTTTCCAGTTCTCAGTGTCAGGAATATGAAGTAAGTTTCACTGAGTTAATGTCAATATGCTGCCGGTCTTGTGTACCTTTTGGAGGCTCAGGAGGAGTGTTTGTTTGTTTTTGCCTTTTTGATCTTCTAGAGGCTGCCTACATTCCTTAGCTCATGAATGCCTCCTCCATCTTCAAACCATTGAGGTAGCAACTTCAAATCTCTCTGCTTTAAGACTGCTGGTTCCATCATTACATAACTTTCTTTCTTTTTTTTTTTTTTACATAACTTTCTTTGATTCTGACCCAGATGATTTCAGATAATTTCCCCATTTTAAGATACTTAATTGTGTCTGGAAAAGTCCCTTTTCTTGTGAGCATTAGAATGTGGACATTTTTAGGGGTCATCATTGTGTCCAGTAAAAGGAGTTTGAAGCCATTAGAGGGATGAGATCACTTAGAGAAATTCCTAGCCCACCAATTTTATGAATATGTAAGCTCTTATCAAATTTATTTCCAAGTAACTTAATAAAATTCTTAGGAAAATATTTCAGTTTCAGAGTATTCTTTAAATTTCAGATTCAGAATAAGATTATGAGTGTGCATAGCATGTATGGAGTAGCAGCCCCTTATAATTTTCTAATTGAAGACTTTCTGGTCTTATGCAATATTTATAGGGGTTTTATATAAAAGGTATGAACACATGAATAAGTCAATATCTGTTTAAAGAAGTTCTTGCTAAATTTAAAATTGTAGAACTTTCAAATATATACTACATAGTATATGACATGTTATAAATCATACTATAGTATACACAGTATAGTAGGATAAGTAAATATGAAAATATTAAAGCAAAAAGTATCCATAAGACAAGGAATATAAATGGGTGATAAATATTAAAAAGCCAATCTCTTCATATTGAATGAAATGTCAAACAAACTGAATTTATCAAATTAGCTATCAGTGGTAAGGATTTTATGAAATGCAGGCTCTTACATTATTTTTGTTAAAAGTCTCAAGAACATTTAATCATTTGGCTCATGAATTCTAAGTCCAGGATCTATTCTAAGAATTTAATCATAATTGTAGAGAAATATTTATGCATAAAGTTAGAGGTTAAACATGAACAGAAGAGCCTATTAGAGATTGGCTAACTACATTGAGATCAATATAATGGAACATTATAGGAATTAAACATGATGTTTTAGAATGATCTGTAAAAATATGGAAAATTATTCATGTATTGAAGCAAAAAGAGACAATGTTAAGTTTTACAAATATATACCATTTATATGGACAAAAAGAAAACCAAAAGGAAATTTGTAGAAGTATGATTAGGTTTTAATAGGAAATGTAGCCACTTCATGGTCCTATTGGAATTATTCCTTACTATTGTTATGTTCAACCAAGATGTCACACTAATGGTCTGAATATGTGTCAATAACAGGGAACAAGAGCCCTTGAGTGGATGATCTTTGTGGAAGAAGGTGGCAGGAGAATGTAGCTGATTAATTGCAGCACTCAGGGAGAAAGATGAATGGGGGCTCTGCAGATACCATCTGTGTTTTATCAGAATGGATTATAGCTGCTCCACTGCCCTCACGCCAGGAAGAAGGGAATAGCATTGCTGTATATGCAGATTTTCTGTAATAAAAACGTTCCTGGCTGGCATATAGGAACAATCAAACTCGGATTTTTTTTCTCTCTTAATGAACTTTATCTGACATCTCAAAAAACAAAACAACTATGTGTCGGATTCCACAATTCGGAAATAAGGTTTGAGCTGATATGTATTCTTTATTTAGAGCTTAATTAAAACAAGAATTAAAGCACAGTTGTATCATAAACAAGTTAACAGGGTCCAGAGTAATTTATTTCATGGATCATAATAACTTGTTAACTTAGAACCTCTTCAGAATTGAAAAAAAAAGTAAAATAATTGGCACAAGGAAGTCTTCAAACATTTCATGCCGCACGCTTTAGAATCTGCATTACATATTCACTATTCATTTTTCACTTAGACTACATCTTGAGGCATTTTTCCTTTAGTCAGTCATATTTCAAACTGTGGAAACTGCCTTGTTGATGGGCACGTCCATCTGAACAAATTATCAATTAGACTGGTGAAGGGGCAGAAGTAAAATGAGATCACTGAAACCATAGTTTCACAAATCTTTCTTTTTGTGGTTTATTTGATTATACATCAATGGTGTTTTATAGAAAATAATGTTAGCTTGAAAGATATCCTAAAAGAGCCCTATGAATGCAGCTATTACAGTTCATAAAAATATTGGAATTCTTTTACCAATCTGGGGCACCTGGCTGGCTCAGTCTCTAGAGCATGTAACTCTTGATCTTGGGTTGCTTAGTTCAAGCCCCACACGGGGCATAGAGATAACTTCAAACAAACAAACAAACAAACAAACAAACAAATAATATCTGAACCTTACTAGTAAGGGAGAAAATGATGTTTGTCTATCTATCTTTAAATTCATAATTTTAGATTCTAGATTGCTTCTTGCCATTCCCAATTACCTTAGTTTGACTATTGTTTCCTGATGATTATCACCCTATGGATTGAGTTATCAGAAAGGAAAATACCTTCATTGCCACTTCAGTATGTTCCTCATCAAATCTCTGCCATGGGGGATGTCAGTGTGTGTGTGCATGTGTGTGCGCGCTTGGTTTAGTTTCACAATCTATCCAATGAGGCAATTCAGATCAGCAGCCATTGAAATTGTGCCACGGTGTTCCAGACAATTAAAGTGCCAAATTCTGAGCTATTTTTGTCTGAGTGAAAAACAGCACAGAATATGAAGGACAAGGAGTTGTTTGGGAACAGCTTTGGGTGAAGACACAGGAATCCTGGATTCAAAGGCTCTAATGCTGCTGTAGAACTCAACTGAATGTGATTTTGACAAGTCACATAACCTTTCTAAGAGGTGAAACTAGATGTTCTCTGGCATTTCACCTCATTCTACAATCAACACACAAAAAGACAGACAGAGAGAGAGAGAGAGAGAGAGAGAGAGAGAGAGAGAGAGAGAAGGAAAGAAGAGAAGGGAATAAAGAAAGAAAAACAATACAGCCTTGAAGGTCTCCTTGCAATAAATTTGAAACCAGCAGAGTAAGAACCAAAATGTACAGAAGTAAATTTCTAAGTATGGAAATGTTTCTTTTTGGATGAAGACCTTCAAAGGAGCTCATGTAGAGCCCTTTCTTCCCCTCTTTTGTCTGGAGTTTGTGCCTTTGAAAAGATCATGCATCTTTATGATCAATGCTATCGTTGCTTTCCATTTCTCCCTTTTTATAGTAAGACAGGAAAATGAGACACTGGACTGCAGAGAGCATTCAGGTGGAAAATTATTACAGGATCTTATCTAAATCTGACAGTCTTTTTATATGACTACCAGACTCTAGCTCCGCATTTTGAGGATTATTTGTCCTTACATATTTGTTCAAGTTTTATTTCATGCTTTCTCAGTTTTTAATACAGATTAATGATGAAAAGGTTAAATGAACACACTTAAACGAAACGGTTTACAAATGTGTTAGCTGGCCATTACGAGATAATAGAATGTTACACATCACCCACATCATTGGATAAAATAATAGCAAACAGCATAGTCTGAACAGAAAATACAATTGACTAGAAGGGAACTATAAATTTGAAAATTATAAAAGAAAATGTCATAAGCAAGATCATATTAAAAGACAGCTATCCTGAAAAGATTAAGGTTGAAACATACCTTAAAACATAGACAAATTAACACCCGCACACACTCAGTGACTTTAAGTGTATGTTTTTTTACAAAAAAACATAAGGCATAATAATATAGAATATATTTAATAACAATGATCAAGCAAATATTGACTTAAAGAAATCAGGAGTGATAATATTAACAACAAAAGCAAAATGAAGTCAGGGAATCCAACATTTATTGGTTAAAAGAATCATGACTACTTAAAAAATACTTAAGTAAAAAGCAATTTTTCAGATTTATAACTTATTCAGGAACATAGGAATTATGAAGCTACTCAGTTCCATTTAATATGAAATTATCTAACTCATGAATTCCACATGAAAGTAGGAAAAAAACCTATTTACTGAAAAATATCAATGCACAATGTTACTTATAAATGTGGAGTTTTCAAAAACAATAGGAAATAATTTAAAATAGTCCAAAAAGAGTCTATCTTATGATTGCAAAAGTAACGTCAATGGCCATGGAAAGAGGGATTGGGACAATAAAGAAGAGAGTACAACAAAATAATTAAACATGATAATATTGGAAGTGAAATTTGAATAAAAACTAACTGGAGTCATGGAAGAAAGAGCTGAAGATGGGGTGATGCTAACCATGGGTATGTGGCCCGAGGAGCTTAGTGAAGGTGAGTTTATTGACATACAAAAAGAAAATGGATCAGGAGGAAAAGATGAAGAAGTCCCAGAGAAAGTGACACTGGCAAAAAACCTTGAGATCAGAGAACTCACAGAGATATTTCATGATGTAAAAGTGCAAAGGCTTAAATGCGGGAAGCTGACCCAGTCTTAGAAAGAAGCACGGCAATTGGCCGAGCCACAGAAAAGACAATGAGGTTCTTAAGATTCCATGATATGTTATATGACAAGGAGAGCAAGGTAAGGCCTATTCTAACCCTTTCCTGCAAATTTTTCCAAAGGAAGGAACAAGATAATCCTCCCAATTTCTTTTTTTTTAATCCTCCCAATTTCTAATTTTATAATTACACATTCTTCTTATACTGTTACTAAGGTATGTGGTAACAGACAGCAAGAGATTTTTCAATACATTGACAATGTTTTTAAAGGTCATGGAACTATCATAATTCCCCACTGGGTACTCAGATGCGTTGCGGGGTTTCAGCAAGCGCCATCAGGCTGGCAGCCCTCCACCACTGTGCAGGGCGGGAAACACCCAGACTTCTCATCAGTCATCGAATATGAAGCATTGCAACAGCATTTAAATAACTACAGAGGTTATTAAAGTTACCACACATTCTTAATAAATTAAAAACACATCTAGAAGATAAGTTATGAAATGACAAAAACACATCCATTTTGAAACTAATATATTCTAAACTATAGAACACTAGGAGGCTATATTAAAGTAGGGGATAATTATAACATGGGTGTAAGTAAGGGTTAAATATTACTTTTTAAAGGTAATTTCAGGACTACCTAGAAAAAAAAGACTGTTTGAATCAACTGAGACTCCCTAGAAAGCTTACTGTTATGTATCAATATTTGAATAAATGTACAAAGACAATACTTTTTTATATGCTAGCCATAACTAGATAGAAGCTATTGGAGTAAAATACTATAGAGTCTAGTGGAATTCCTAATCTAGGAATCTGGGAAATTGTAACAAAGATGACAGATACAAATCTTTCATTTCTTTAAATAATTAAAAAAATGAATACTGCTAAGATAAGGGATGAAGGTTAATGATATAACACTTTCCAAAGTGTGAACAAAAGTGGCTAATAACTACTTGAAGAAATGTTTCATCTTATTAATATAATTTTATTTAATTTTGATTTTGGCTAAAAGCAAATTTTTTTTAAATGATAATATTTTACACTGGTAATAGTGATGTGAGATGATTTTCAACCATGCCAAGCAGAAGGAAGTATAAGTGATTACTCCCATTAGGAAGGTACTCTGGGCTCTATGTATATGTCACTAAGACACCCAGAGTGATGGTGCTGGGTCCCAGGGATGTTGTAGGGGATTTATAGAAAGATTCAGTAGGTGCAATGCAGATCTTTTGTCTATTTCAGGGGCTGGAAGACCACTCACTAATTTGGTGGTTCACTGGAAGAATTTATGTACCTCAATATCAAGAAGTTATATGATGGCTAAGGTGTACTCCAGCAAAGGATATAGTTTAGGAATAGCATAACACGGGCTCCATCTCATAAGACTGTCTCCCACTCCCCCACTTTAGATGCCAGTTGCAAGCCCTGGGCTGCTACCTTTGTTTCTATAGATTAGAGGTTCCAATAACCTCCTTCTCAGGTTTGATTAATTTGCTAAAGTGGGCCACAGAACTCGGGGAAACATGATTACCAGTTTATTAAAGCATACAATAAAAGTTATGAATAACAGCCAAGAGAAGACATATATAGAATGAGGTCTTAAATAAATAAGTTTCTGTCCTTGTGGAGCTTAGGGCCTGATCCAATGGCAGATGGAAATGTTCTGTTTCCCCAATGATGGAAGCTGTCTGGAAAAAAAAAAGGGCCCCAAAGCTGTCCTCCTGGGTTTTAATTGACTAGATAATTGGCCATTGGCTCCATCCCTCCTTCCCACCTCAGAGGCCCTGGGGTGGGACTGAAGGTTCCAGCCATCTAGTCTCATTGTTGGTCCCCTGAAAACTAGCCCCTGTCATCCTTCTCCTTTTCCTAATTTTTTTAAAATGATTTTCTTCAGCTCTTTGAACATGAAATAGTTCATTTAAAGTCTTTGTCTAATTATCCCAAAGTCTGGGCACTCTCAAGGATAGTTTCTAACTTTTTTCCTGTGAATGGACTATGCTTTCCTGTTTCTTTGAATGCTTGGGAATTTTTTTTATTGGACACTGGACATTTTTTATATTATAATCTGCTAACTCTGAATATCTCATTCTCTCCCCAGAAGACTGCTGTTGTTATTGTTGAGGGCTTTTGTCTTCTTTTTATTTGGTGATTTTTAAAACAATTTTTGAAAAGACATTTTTCATTTTTATGTGTGGTCACTGTTGTCTGTTCTATTTTCTGCATATCCAGCCAGTGACTTGACAGAGATTTCCTTAAGTGTTTGAACAGAGTAAGAAAAGAAAAGAAAAGAAAAGAAAAGAGAAAGAGAAAGAGAAGAAGAGAAGAGAGAGAAGAGAGAGAGAGAGAGGAGAGGAGAGGAGAGAGAAGAGAAGAGAAGAGAAGAGAAGAGAAGAGAAGAGAAGAGAAGAGAAGAGAGAGAAAGAAGAGAAGAGAAGAAAAAGGAGAGGAGAGGAGAGGAGAGGAGAGGAGAAGAGAAGAGAAGAGAAGAGAAGAGAAGAGAAGAGAAGAGAAGAGAAGAGAGAGAAGAGAAAAGAGAAAATGCATTGTATTTCTTCAACTCATTCAACAGAGGCCAGGAATGCTGCCCAGTGGGGTTGACACAGTGGTCACCTCTCTTACTGAGTACTCAGGGAGCCATCAGGCAGATCAAAACAGCCCTGGATTTTTGAGGACAAGGTCCTTATTGCCAACCCTGGCACCAGCAAAACATAACAGTAATGTGGCTTGTCATCCCCACATCTTCCTAATGTAGGGCTGGGGATGTGGTATGGTAGCTTCTGTTCAAAATGCTAAAATTTACCAGTCTCTTTCTTCACCAAGCACTCCCCTGGATGCCACAAGTATTCAGTCTGACTTCAGAGCTGTGAAATAGTTGGTTTTGATAGTTCTTCCCAACTGAATAGCTATTTCTGTGGAGCAGTGGATACTTGAAGAACTCAACTTCATCATCTGTTATGATACTACTCCATATGCTACATTTTGATCCAAAGATAACTACAGAAATAGAAAGGGTGGAAGACATCCCCCAAGTGGGAAAACAACCCTAGCCCTTCTTGTATTTTCAGGTAATTTTTAGAAGGAAAAATGGGCTTCCTAAGGGTCAGAATCCCATAAAAAAATGAATAGCCTTCATAATATGAATCAGTCTATAGAAGAAATTATTATTATTATTATTATTATTAATTTTAGATTTTTATTTATTTATTCAGGAGAGACACACAGAGAGAGGCAGAGACACCAGCAGAGGGAGAAGCAGGCTACCTGTGGGGAGCCTGATGTGGAACTCAGTCCCAGGACCCGGGGATCACACCCTGAGCCAAAAGCAGATGCTCAACCACTGAGCCACTCCGGTGCCCCTAGAAGAAATTCTTAAATGTGGGTTTTCATGAGTGGGAAAGGGGAAGAGTTAGAAGTATGTCCTATCAGGGAAGCCTGGTAACAAGTAAGAGATCTCTGATACTGTGTAGCACTCCAATATTTTAGAATATTTTACGCTGGTTCTTCAAGACTAGAGGAGTATAAACCCAGGAAATATGGCAGAGACCCAGATGATATAGGGACAATAATTAGAATTACTGAGCATAAATTATGCTCCAACACCATTTTGGGCACCATATGTTCAACATCTTAGATGCTCAACTCAACCAAACAAATTTGGTCTTATTTCCCCTCTGTGGTAAGCAGAATTTTAAGGTGGTCTCTAATAGTCTTGGCTCCTGGTGTACACATTCTGTATAATCTCTTCCTTTAGAGTATGGGTGGGGCCAGTGAATATCCCAGATCCACTCTCATATATCTATCACTCCCAAGATTATATTATTATGGAAAAAGTGATTTTGAAGATGCAGTCAAGGTTTCCAATCAATTGCCTTTGAACTAAAAACTTCAATAAAAGGGAAGATTATCCTGGGTGGAACTGGTCTAATCAGGTGAAGTCCTAGTAAAAGAGAAGATAGCAGCAGCCAAGCACTCTCCTGCTGGCCTTGTAGAAGTGAGCTGTGTTGTGAGAGGCTGTGGCAAGAGGATGCCTGAGGATGGTTTCTAGGAGCTCTGAAATAGCTAGCAAGAAGGCAGTGACCTAAGTCATACTGACAGAGAATGAAATAATAGCCCTAGACACCTGTTTGATTTCAGCCTGATGAGATCCTGAGCAGAAAATTCAGCCAACCAGGATCCAAATTCTTGACTCATGAAAAATGTGAGACAATGGATTGGTGATGTTTTAAGTTGCTAAGTTTGCAGTAATTTGTTACACAGCAGTAGAAAATGAATACACCCATTTTGTGTCAAAATCTACACTATCATGTTGGAGAATCAGGATAAAGACAGATTTATTTACTGTAACTAAAAAGCAAAGAGGTAGTAGAGTTCTAGAAACTCAGGTAACAAGGTTGGAAGAGGTCCAGTGATAAGGTTCGCTCAAAACTGAACCAATAATTCTAGCCTGAGGCTCCTTAAACATACCTGTTAGGTTTTCTTTTAATGATCAGCGGAGAAAATTAAAGACAGCAGAGCCAGGCAGTAGGTTCCAGAGTGCTTTAATGGGGAGCGCTCCTGAGCGAGGTTCCTTGACTCGGGGAGGAGGCCCGAGTCAGGGAAGTCGCACCCAGGCATACTGCAGGGGGGTTTATAAAAAGTTTTCTGTGGGAAGATGGGGGCAGGGTGGCATTCCTATTAGGGCAAGGGTTACAGGTGTTTGTAAGCTAAGTTAGGTAGGGTGGCAAGGTGGCATTGGCGGGAAGATGAAGGTAGAGTGGCGTTATTGGGAAGTTGCTGGCCTCGGGTAGGCCATTTTGAGGTCCCCAGGCTAGCCAGCCCAACAACACCTTTTACAATAATCTTCAGTTTTTAAATGAGGCAACTGCAATTCTTATTTCTGAAGTTAAATTAACTGATGTTTTATTTATGTAAAAGCAGGAATGAAGTCACCAGGAGAAAATGTGAAAGTTTCTATGCTTAATACTGGTAAGTGGTAACAATTTCCTGCAGAGCTGCTAAGTACTAGTGTCATACAGATAGAAGCATCTCCTTACTTGTAGTAACTAGAAATCCAGCTTAGACTGGAAAGTAAAACAGAAAGTAGAAAAAGACTCCAGGAATATACATCTAAATAATAAACTTTCCATCAGGTGAGAATATTATATTCCAGATATACACTTGGTTTTAATTTGTCTCTTTTGGTTTGTATGGGTAATATTCACTTTTTAAAAGTTTTTGCTGTGATCAAATAGTCTTAATGGCTAGTAAGAAATTTAAAATTTTGTTTTGTTTTGTTTTTTTATTACCTTTGTTGTTAAGAGGATGTCACTGACTTGTTTCAGTCCAGATCGCGATATCAAAGAGAAAGTGTGGGGCAGCCCGGGTGGCTCAGCGGTTTAGTGGGGCCTTCAGCCCGCGGTGTGATCTTGGAGACCCGGGATCGAGTCCCACGTTGGGCTCCCTGCGAGGAGCCTGCTTCTCCCTCTGCGTGTGTCTCTGACTCTCTCTTTTTCTCTGTGTCTCTCATGAATAAATATATAAAATCTTTAAAAAAAAAAGAGAGAGAGACAAAGATGTGAAATGACACCATTGAGGTGACTTTCACCCATGAGTCCTCCAAGGTGGCAGTTCTTAAGGTGATTTGCCTTTTCATTTTCTAAGTGTAGATCGGATCTTACGAGGAGGTGTATAAATCAGGCACTAATATATTAATTTCTAAAGGATGTTATTCTTTCTTATGACCTGAATCATTTTTTGCCTCTCTGCCTCAAAATAGAATGATCCCATTTTTATAAAAGGAATCACTCCTGGAGATCTTGAACAACTCAAAACTTGAATAATCCAAGAGTAATTTTCACATACAGATACATTGAAGGTAGATGTTATGCTTTTTCCAAGCTTAAAAATGGACTGAAAATGCAGCGTAGAAGCACATTTTGCTGGGTCATTTATTCTGCAGCCATGTTTTCCGCATTTTTTTTTCATGATCCTTGCCGGATATGCAGTGATTTTTGTCAGCATGAAGGTGTGCTTCTTTAATGTTACTTTTTAATCTTCGGGACATCATCTGTGACATAACTGATAAGTATGTTGTGCTTTCTTACTGTTTTGTCTAACCATGAATCCTTGGAGTGGGATTCTTTTTTTTCCACTCCCATTCTGACACCTCCACTTAATGGACATTTGAATAGTTATAGTTTGTAAAATTATTTTAAATTGTATTGTGGTTAATATTAAAATAAAAGCACCATAGTTCCTAAATCACTCTCAGAAATTTCTATCACACGGAAAACCGTGGAGATGATGGTATCGAGAAGGAAAGGGAAGCCACTTCTATTTCTATTTAAGGTTCTATCTGCAGGGATGCCAGAAGCATGCTTCAAATTCACCTTTTTTCTTTTCTTTTTTTTTTTTTTAAGAATTACATTTTATATGCTATTTGGCATTGTTTCCCTTTTCCTGACTATAAGTTTTAAAAAAGCTGGAATGTCTCTTCACTTACATTGTGCTCGCTTCTCCTTTGATGGTCATGGAACATTGTTTTCTCATTTTGTTGGATGTAACTAGTATTGATTGAGCTGTAGACCGGCTTCCCCCCACATTTGGCTCAGCCTCAAGGCACAAGCTCCTAGCTGTAGTATTTACACAACACTTCCCAGATTCGGTGTTTTATGGCCTATCATCTCACGGTCTTCAGGTTGCCAAGGGCATCCTGTCACTCAGGGCAGAATTCTAGTAAATGACTTACGACAGGAATATCATATAATAGAGGAAAACATATAAGTCAAAGGTTGCATTTTAACTGTGTTAGTGTGAATCCTTGACTCATTTTCTTGCACGCCTGCAAAGACATTTATAGCCATGGGGTGGAAATAAAGGGGTTTCTTGGATTGAAAATTGAAACACAATGACAATTTGTTTTTAAATTGCTATTTCCAGACATTTTATCAAATACAGTAGAAGTAGACTTTCTTATATCTCTAGCCGTCATGTAGCAGCAGTTTTATGGCCCAGAGGGCTCTTTATGAAAACATGGAATGTTAGGGCACTCAAAATCCACTGTACTGTGCAGAAAGTTTATCCCATAGATTACTTGTCATTTTTTAATGAGAAGGATTTTACACCTGAAACTAATATAACACTATATGGTAACTGTACTAGAATTAAAATAAAAGCTTAATTAAAAAAATGAACAAGAAAGCTTTGATATTTCACATTCAGCAACCTATTTTCCCCAAGGATTTGAAATTTTTTTAAAAATCCAGTTAGTTAAGATACAGTGTAATATTAGTTTCAGGGGTACAATGTAGTGATTACAATTCCATATGTCATCTGGTGCTCAGCACATGTGCCCTCCTTAATCCCCATCACCTTTTTCACCCATTCCCCATCCACCTACCCGCTCTGGTAACCATGTTTGTTCCCTGTATTTAAGAGTCTGTTTCTTGGTTTGCTTCTCTCTCTTTTTTTCCTCTTTGTCAGTTTGTTTTGTTTCTTAAATTCCACGTATGAGTGAAATCATGTGGTACTTGTCTTTCTCTGACTGACATTTCACTTAGCATAATACACTCTAGCTCTATCCATGTCCTTGCAAATGGCAAGATTTCATTCTTTTTTATGGCTGATTAATATTCCATTATATATATACATGTATATCCTTTATATACATGTATACAAATATATGTATATTTAAAATATATGTATATATACATATATGCACATATACATGTATATATAATCACCTCTTCTTTATCCATTCATCAGTCCATAAACAGTTGGGCTTTTTCCATAATTTGGCTGTTGTAAATGATACTGCTATCAACATTGAGGTGCATGTATCCCTTTGAATTAGTATTTTTGTATTCTTTGGGTAAATAGCTAGTAGTACAATTGCAGATCATAGGGAAGTTCCATTTTTAACTTTTTGAGGGATCTCCATACTGTTTCCCAGAGTGACTGAACCAGTTTGCATTCCTACCAACCAACAGTATAAGAGGGTTCCCTTTCTCCACATCCTTGCTAACACCTGTTGTTTCCTGCATTGTTGAGTTCAGCCATTCTGACAGGTGTGAGGGGATGATCAGTTTTGCCAACACCATTTGTTGAAGAGGCTGTCTTTTTCCCATTGAATATTCTTTCCTGCTTTGTCAAAGATTAATTCTATAGTTCTGGGTTCATTTCTGGGTTTTCTATTCTGTACCATTGATTTGTGTGTCAGTTTTTGTGCCATTACCATACTGTTTTGATCACAACAGCTTTGTGAAGTAACCCGAAGTCTGGTATTATAATGTCTCCAGTTTTGCTTTTCTTTATCAAGGTAGCTTTGGCTATTCAGGGTCTTTTGTGGTTCCATACAAATTTTAGGATTGTTTGCTTTAGCTCTGTGAAAAATGCTGGTGGTGTTTTGATAGGGATTGCACTTTATGTTTATATTGCTTTCAGTAATATAGACATTTTAACAATACTTATTTTTCAGGGCAGCCCCGGTGGCTCAGCAGTTTAGCACCGCCTTCAGCCCAGGGTGGGATCCTGGAGACCCGGGATCGAGTCCCATGTCAGGTTCCCTGTATGGAGCCTGCTGCTCTCTCTGCCTGTGCCTCTCTCTCTCTGTCTCTCATGAATGGATAAATAAAATCTTTTTAAAAAAATACTTATTTTTCAAGCCATGAGCTTGGAATGTCTTTCATTTTTTTTTCTTCACCTTGGATTTCTTTCATCAGTGTTTTACCGTTTTCAGAATACAGGTCTTTCATCTTTTTGGTTAAGTTTGATCCTGGGTGTCTTCTTGTTTTTGATGCAATTGTAAATGGGATTGTTTTCTTAATTTCACTTTCTGCTGCGTCATTATTAACATATAGGAATGCAACAGATTTCTGTACACTGATTTTGTATGCTGTGACTTTACTGAATTCATTGATCATTTCTGGAAATGTTTTGGTGGAGTCTTTTGGGTTTTCTATATATAATATCATATCATCTGCAAATAGTGAGAGTTTTACTTCTTCCTTACCAAATTGGATGCCTTTTATAGCTTCATGTTGTCTAATTATGTGGCTTGGACTTCCAGTACTGTGCTGAATAAAAGTGGTGAGAATGGACATTCATATCTTCGTTCTGACCTTTGGGAAAAAACTCTCAGTTTTTCACGATGTTTTTCATATGTGGCCTTTACTATCCTGAGATATGTTCCCTTTAGATCTACTTTGCAGAGGTTTTTTTTTTTTCTTTCATCATGAATGTATTGTACTTTGTCATATACTTTGTCAAATGCTTTTTCTGCATTTATTGAAATAATCTTACAGTTTTAATCCTTTATTTTTTTATCTTTTCTTTTATTGATGTGACATGTCTCATTGATTGCTTTGCAAATATTAAACCACCCTTGCATCTTGAGAATAAATCCCACTTGATTGTAGTGTACAATTTCTTTTAATATATTGTAGGTTTTGGTTTGCTAATATTTTGTTGAGGATT
Organism: Nyctereutes procyonoides; assembly: GCF_905146905.1. Lineage (NCBI taxonomy): Eukaryota > Metazoa > Chordata > Mammalia > Carnivora > Canidae > Nyctereutes > Nyctereutes procyonoides. The sequence continues at coordinate 4,406,458 of NW_026575033.1, read as the reverse complement.
TTGCATCTATATCCATGAAGGGATAGAAGTCTTTTTTAGATACATGTTTCATATATCTTTTCTCCTATTTTCTCCAGGATTTGTCTATTCATTTTCTTAGAAGTATCTTTTGATTAACAGAAGTTTTAAATTTTAAAGTATTCTAATTTATCCCTGTTATTTTTTATAGTAGTAATTTCTGAGTTATGTCCAAGAAATACATATTTGGCCACAGAGAAATTCTCCCATTTTTTTTTCTTCTAAAGATGTTATGGTTTTAGGTTTTATGTTCTGTGATTCAACTTGAATCAATCTTGGTATACACGATGAGGTGGAGGTCAAATTTTATTTAATTTTCCCTAGAAGATACCCATTTTTTCCAGCACTGCTTATTGAAAATATTTTCCTTCCCTCATTGAATTGCATTAGTGGAAAATCAGTTGACCTCATAAATGTAATCTATTTCTGCACTATATATTTTGCACCATTGAACTAGATGTTGATCTGTATGTCAATATTAGATTGATGAGAGTAGCTTTGTAGGTCTTGAAATCAAGTAATATAAGTGCTTTATTCCTTATCAAGATTGTTTTGGCTATTCTACATTCTTTGCATTTCCATTAAATTTTAAAATCCTCATGTTAAATGCTAAAGAAAGCCTACAAGGATTCTGATCGGAATTATGTTCAATATGTAGGTTAATTAGGAGATAACTAACACCTAATAATTTTGAGTATTTTAGCCCATGAACATGACATTCTCTTCATTTACTTAGCTTTTGTGTAGCTTTTTTTTTTTTTCATAGCAGTGCTTTGCACATTTTAGCATAGAGGTCTTGCATGTTTTTGTCAAATTCACGTCCAATAATTTTACATTTTTTGTATTATTGTAAAAGAATTGAATTTTATTTCATTTTCAATTTTCATTGCTAATACTTAGATATACATTTGGTATGTTATAACTGACTTTGTATGCTAAATTCACTTATTAGTTCTAATAGTTTATAGGTTCCTTAGTATTTTCTACCAAGGAAACAATCATATTATCACTATATATAGGTAGTTTTACTTCTTACTTTCCCAACATTATTCTTTTTCTTTCTTATGCACTTATTAGGACTTCCTGTGTGAATGGGGAATAGAGGTAGTAAGAGCAGATATTCTTGCCTTGTTCTCAAATTTTGGGGAAAAAATTAATATTTCATCAATAAGTAGAATGTTAGCTTTGGGTTTTTCTTAGATGTGCTTATCACATTGAAGAAAATCCACTTTACTCTTGGTTTACTGGAGAGTTTGTATCATAAGTAATAAATGTCATCTAATTTTCTATCATCTATGAAAATGATTATATGACCTTTTAAATTTTTAAATGTATATTTTTAAATGTTTGTTAGTATGATAATTACACTGATTGATGTTAAAGTATTAAATCAACTTTACATTTTTTGAATAACTCCATCTTATCATGCTATAACCAAATTATTTATTGCTGGAATTTTATCAAATACAGTTTTAGGGAATATTTTCTCCCATTCTGTGGATTGTCTTCTCATTCTCTTGATGATGTGTTTCATAGTGTGGAAAATTTTAATTTAATGAAGTCCAGCTTATCAATTATTTTTTTTTTGTGCATGATGTCCTTGGGGGGTGTAGCTAAAGGTCATCACATACTCACAATCATCTAGATTTTTTTCTATGCTATTTTCCAAGAGGTTAGTAGCTTTGTGTTTTCACATTTAAGTCTGTAATCTCTTTTGAATTAATTTTTGTGAAATATAGGAGGTCTGTCTCTAGATTCATTTTTGGGAATGTGGATTTCATTCTCCCATCACCACTTATTAAAAAGACTATCTTTTTCCATTGAATTGCTTTTGATCCTTCAGGTTAAAGATAAGTTGATTTTATTTGTGTGGGTCTATTTTTGGGCTGTCTATTCCATTCCACTAATTTATTTGTCTATCCTTTCACCAATACCACCCTGTCTTGATTATTGTAGCTTTATAATTAGTCATGAAGCAGGTAGTATCAGTTCTTTGATTTGTTATTCTTTTTCTGTATAATTTGGCTATGCTGGGTCATTTCCCTCTCTGTAAACTTTAGAATCAGTTTGTCAATTTTCAATGAATAACTTGCTGGGATTTTGATTTGTGTTTTACTGAATCTGTAGATTGACTTTCAAGGAATTACATCTTGACAATATTGAAGAAATATTAATTTAGTTATTCTTTAATTTATTTCAACAGACTTTTGTAGTTTTCTTCACACAATCTTGAATATAAATTGTTAGATTTGTACCAAAGTATTTAATTTTGAAGGAGTGCTAATGTAAAATGATACTGTATTATTAAATTAAAATTCCACTCATTTATTACTGATGCACAGGAAAATAATTGACTTTTGTATGTTAACCTTGTATCCTGCAACCTTGCTATAATTGCATATTAATCCAGGAATTCTTTTTGTCAATTCTCATGGATTTTCTGTATAGAAAATCATTTCATCTATGAACGGACAGTTTTAGTTCTTTCTTCCCAATGTATATATCTTTTATTACCTTTCCTTGTCATAGTGCACTGGCTAGGCCTTACAGTAAGATGTTGGAAGGAGTGAGGAGAGGGGACACCATTGCTTTTTTTCTGATCTTAGAGGAAAAGCTTTTATTTTCTCACCATTAAGTATAATATTAGCTCTACATTTTTTGTAGATATTCTTTACCAAGTTAAGAAAATATCTTCCTGTTACTAGCTTGCCAAGAGTTTTATCATGAATAGGTGATAGATTTATTTAAATATGTATTTTTAAAATGCTTTTTAAGCTTTCTTTATTTTTCTTAATTTACATATAATTGACATATACCATTATATTAATTTCAAGTACACAACATAATGTTGCAGTACCTGTATATGTTGTGAAATGATCATCACAATAAATCTAGTTAACATCCATCACCATACATAGTTATAATTTCTTTTATTGTGATGAAAACTTTTAAGATCTATTCTTTTAGGAGCTTTCAAATATATAATAGAGAATTATTAACTGTAGACTTCATACAGTACATTATATCCCTAGGACTTATCTTATAGCTGAGAAGTTTGTTTTATCCATCCCCACCTTTCTTTTTTAATGTATTTTATTTATTTATTCATGAGAGACAGAGAGAGAGAGAGAGAGGCAGAGACACAGGCAGAGGGAGAAGCCGGCTCCCTGCCACGTGGGACTCAATCAGGGGTCTCCAGAATCAGGCCCTGGGCTGAAGGGGGTGCTAAATTACTGAACCACCTGGGCTGCCCCATCCCCCACCTTTCTGCCCCTGGTAACCACCAATCTATTCTCTATATCCATGAGGTCAGTTTTTTTTTTCTTGTTTTTTTTTTTCTCCATATATAGTGAGATCATGCAGTACTTGTCTTTTTGTGTCTGACTTATTTCACTTAGCAAAATCCCCTCAAGTTCCATCCATATTGTTGCAAATGGCAAGACTTCCTTCTCTTTATGGCTAAACAATACTCCATTTTGTGTGTGTGTGTGTGTGTGTGTGTATTATATCCATGAACATGAAATATCTCTTCATTTATTTATTCTTTGATTTCTTTTTAGTTATTCTTTGATTTCTTTCATCAGACTTTTGCAGTTTTCTGCATATAGATCTTGAAGATAATTTGTTATGTTTGTACTTAAGTATTTCATTGGGTGGTGGGTGTTCTACTTCTTATGCAACAGCAAGAAAATGCAACAAGGCAGAAAGTTGGAGTGAGTAAGGAATGAATTTGGAGCTTAACTGGTGTATTATGCCTTTCTCTAGGATTACATTCATGTGCTGCATACTGTTCAAAGCATGAAAAATGTTACCTTATATATTTTGCCCACTTTTAAAATTTTTCCAAGAGTGCAAGTACTGAACCATTTATTTTCTTGTTGCACATTTCCTATGTCAAAGGATTCTGGAGACACAGAGCCCAACAAAAATGACCAAGCTCCATCCCTCATAGAGCTTATTCTTTGTGAATATGAATGGACACGACAAGTAAAGAAGTGACCAAAAAAAAAATCTGTAAAGAAAAAAAGAGCAATACGAAGGCAATTCAGGGTGTTGTGGGCTACTAGAGTAGCCTTTTAAAGGAGTTTTTATTTAAGCTGGTCCTTGAAAGCTGAGAAGGAGATATATATTTTAGGAAAAAGTGTTTAGTTAAGAAACAGCAGTTGCACAGATTCTTGAGAAAGAATTGAGAAATTAGAGGAAGAGAATCATGCCCTGATTCTTTTCTCATATGTCAATCTGTAGTTAACTAAAACAATTTCTTGTTAATGCTCATTTTTAAAAAGAATTTTCCTAGGGTGCCTGGGAGTCTCAGTTGATTGTCTGACTTCAGCTCAGGTCATGATCTTGGGGTCCTGGGATCAAGCCCTGTGTTGGGCTCTCTCTCAGTGGGGAGTCTGCTTCTCCCTCTCCTTCCCTCCCTCCCCCCTGCTTGTGCTTTTTTTCTCTCTCAAATAAATAAATAATTTAAAAAAAATAAAAGAATTTTCCTTTTGAGTGTTTCCTTCTGCCTCTTGTAAGTCAGTCTGATAGCACCCTTTCTGATATTATCTTTTGCTTTGGGTAACCTCTCCTGCTTCTTCATTTCTAGGCACCAATTATGATAACCTTTGGTTTGTAAAGACTAAAAATGAGAAGTGCCTGATAGAAATGTTCATGTGTGCATATGTGCATGCTTCTATTGCTGCCCATGATGGTATTATCTCTTCTAGTTGAAAAAACATAGAGAATAGAGGGATGTTGGCAGAGTTGACCTTAAAGAAAGATAGTTATAAAGGATTTTAAGGAATGCCAGAGGGCTCTGATTCCAAATTATTTCTGTTAGAATGACTTCAATCAGAAAATGAAGAATATTCACGAATATTCCTAATATATTTTGGGTCTGAAATCATAGATCTTTTAGTATAAAGTCCCATGTTTTATCTATTATTTCCTTGCCTGCACTTTCTTTGAGATAATCCTCTGAGTCTGAGAACAGTTTTGGGTTCTCTTTGAAATGCAAATATCTTTGGAAGGTGTAGCCTATTAGACCATTTTTAACCAACTAGCAGGGATCATTGCCTTACCTGTAATGTACTGAAGGAGCAAGGTCAATAGGAAATGGACACAGTCCTTTTTTTTTTAATTTTTTTATTTATTTATGATAGTCACAGAGAGAGAGAGAGAGAGGCAGAGACACAGGCAGAGGGAGAAGCAGGCTCCATGCACCGGGAGCCCGACGTGGGACTCGATCCGGGGTCTCCAGGATCGCGCCCTGGGCCAAAGGCAGGCGCTAAACCGCTGGGCCACCCAGGGATCCCAAGAAATGGACACAGTCCTAAGGAAGTTGAGGCCTCTGAAAAATTAATGGGAAGGATTGAAGACCAATACCTCATTTAAACAGGTACATTAATAATAAAGCTACCACTGAGTTGTAAAATTTAATGAAAAAAACATTCATAGAACACTGAGCATAGAGCTGGGCATATTAGAGATGCTCAATTGATGGTAACAATTTATTGACTCTTCATGCTGTGTTCAAAAGAAAGATTAAAATGTTATAAACAAGCAATTTCTAGAAAAGTGATAATAATATTAAGGTGAATGAGTGAGATGGCATAGCCTTTTGTTTCTATTTTTCTTGGGTATTATCAAAGTATTTTGAAAAATGATAAACACCAGGTACAACTTTTAAATTTAACATAAAATTTCCACCCTGTGCTAATCATCATAAAATTCATAATTTATATTATACTGCAATTTAAAATTTAAAATACAGGGGCACCTGCGTGGCTTAGTTGGTTAAGCATTTGACTCACTTTTGGCTCAGGTCGTGAGATCAGCCTCATGTTGGGCTGCACACTGAGTGTGGAGACTGCTTGAGATTCTTTCCCTTTCCCTCTCTCTCTGTTTCTCTGATCATGCTGTGTCTCTCAAATAAACAAATAAAATCTGTAAAATTTAAAATACAAATATTATATCGATTTTAAAATGTATCACATATAATCTAAATACCATAGGACTTAACACTCACCATTATCTTTGTAAAAATATATACACAAACTTTTTTTATCCAACAGTTGAGATATAATTGACATATAGCATTGTGTAAATTAAAGGTGCACTGTGTGTTGATTTGACACACTTATATACTTATATATTGTCTTATAATTGTCATTTTTGTGTGTGTGGTGAGAATTTGCAATCTTAGCAACTTTCAAGTATGTAATACAGTATCATTAACTATAATCACCATGTTGTAGCTTAGATCCTCAGAACTCATTCATCTTATATGTGGAAGTTTATACTCTGACAATCATCTCCTCCCCTTTTCTCCCACCCCAATCCTCTCATAATCACCATTCTATTCTATTTTTATGACTTTAGTGTTTTTAGATTCCACATATAAGGGAGATTATACAGTATTTATCTTTCTCTGACTTATTCACTTCGCATAATGTCCTCACTTAGCATAAGATCCATCCCTGTGTTGCAAATGGCAGAATTTCCTTTTTTCACATGGCTGAATAAGATTCCATTGAGTACATATACCACATCTTCAATATTCATTCTTGCAATGATGGTCACTAGGGTTGTTTCTTTATCATGGCTAATGAGAATAATCCCACAGTGAACACAATAGTGCAGGTATCTCTTTGAGATCTTGTTTTCATTTCCTTTGGATATGTACCCAGAAATAAGACTGCTGGATCATATGGTAGTTTTTTTTTTTTTAATTTTTGAGGAATCTGCATACTGTTTTCCACAGTGGCCACACCAGTTGACATTCCTACCAACAGTGCACAAGCATTCCCTTTTCTCCATGTCTTCACTAGCATGTGTAATTGCTAGTCTTTTTTAAGAGAACGATTCTAACAGGTGTGAGGTGATGTCTCATTGCAGTTTTGATTTGTGTTTCTCTGATGATTCGCAGACTGCTTTTAACAGAAGGAAATTTTATATTGTTTAATCTTTATCTTAAAATTATATTCATTTTATTTTCTCTATAAAATTTAATCATAAGGCAACTACTTATTTTTGCTTGATAATCCCTTATTCAGCCTATCATAGTACTTTGCCAAAATTTCTATATATAAATTAAAAATAATTTATATTTTATTTCAAATAATCATGAAACTCTAAGTATTTTTTCTGGGTAGAATTGTTATTATAATTCTAGTAACAAACAAGTAATCAACATATTACATATATTTGAATAAATAGTAAAAAATAAGAGCACTTCTTTAATTAGAAAAAATATCTCATCTGAAGCTGGATGGAACTTTTGATAATTTGTTCATATTATTGAAAATAAAAATTATTGCTAGACTACACAAAGTTCAGCATTGGCTCAATACTTATTTTTTATTTTTAGTAGAAAAACTTTGCTTGAATGGATGGAAACAAAATGATTTTTGTTATGGCATTATTACTCAATTCTTTGAATTCCTTCTTAATTATATGCCCCAAATTACATAGTGATCCATCACCAAAAATTATTTTTAATGGCTTATGGATTGAAATCTCCATAGGTCCTTTTTTCACATTTGATGAAAGTATTTTACAAGTTCTGCAAACAAATATTTATTACCCTCTCATTAGTTGTTCACTTTTCTTAACACCTGTATCCATATTTCAAATTGTCCTTTAGATTAGAATCAGGGATAAAACCAAGATTCCTTTCTTGGGAAAAGTGGGAGAAACTTAATAAAATCAGGCCCACTGAGTTAGCTGGTGTAATAAAGCACCCATTATTGGCTTGCCGATATCATATATCCCCCACCCCAACCCACTGCCTAGATTGTACTTTGCATTTGTGGTGGGCAGAGAAGTGCATCCCCCTCGCCTAAAGGATGTCCATGCTCTAATCCCTGGAACCTGTAAATTTGTTTCTTTATATGGCAAAGAGCTCATTAAATTTGCAGATGAAATTAAGGTCAATAATAAGCTGGCTTTAAAATAAGGAGAGTGTCCTGATTTATCTGGGTGGAACCAGTGCAATCATAAGCGGGAGAGCGAGGCAGAAGAATCATTGTCAGACAGAGGCCAACCGGGAAGGATTTAACTTGCTCTTGCTAGCTTTGAAAGTGCAGGAAGGAGCCCATGAACCAGGGAGTATAAATGCCTCTAGAACCTGGTAAAGGCAGGGAATCAGGCTCCCCCAGAACTTCTGGAAAGGAACACAGCCTTGGTATTAGTTCAGTGAGACCTGTGTTGGACTTTTAACCTAAGAAATAACTATAAGATAAATTTGTGTTTTTTTAAGCAACTGAGCTTATAGCAGTTTCTTTTAATGAGACTGTATCCTGTTCTTTATTGTAAGCATTATGCCCAAAAAAAAAATTTGTTTGATAAATTTTGTTGATTTGACTTTGTTAAAGTCTACTGTGTGCCTGGATTAAGAGATGAGAGGCCATGAGCTAAAATGAGGAACAAGCATCATTCACAAATCTATTGTTGCCAACAGCCTGGAGCACTGTCCTGAAAGGGTTCCGAGGCTTCCTATGAGATGAAGAATAAAGACCACATATTGATTAATGGCATGTACAATGGGCATGGACTAGGGTACATGTCTGCCAGTCTAGAGCATGAGTCATAATCCCAAAGCTGGCTTCCACAGCACAGGTTAGAATAAGCATATTTTTGAAACTTAGCCAACCAGGGAGGCACATATCTTGGAACCATTCTTTTCCTGAGATAATGGTTTGTGGATTAAACTCAAAGCATATATTGAACTTTTTATTAAGCTAAGCAATGAAATTAAGCTGCTAGAGGACATGGATCCCATCTCTGGAGCTGACCATGAGAAATAGATGCCAGCAAGAGGTCATACAACAGTGCTCCTGAGGTGCTGCAGGTAATAAGGTGTGTGTATCACAATGGAGGGAACAACAGATTAAGCCACGAGTTTAGACCAAGCTCTATAAAAATATACTCAGTGCTTCGGTCCACTATTAACCCAGGACAACCCAGTCATGTTCCAAGGAGTCAGCAGCAGTAAAAATGAGTCATTGGCATTCCAGGGTCTGGTGAAAAGTTTCTTGGAATATCCTATCATATTATTAATTGCTTTTGCATTTTCCTTCTGCTCAATTTCAATTTCTGTGTAGGTCTTGGACTTGATCTGTTTCCTACTTCAGGGTTAAAGTTGTCTACTTAGCGTTGCTGGTAGAAAGATGCTCCAGGAATGACTCTGTTAGAACTCCTCACTGTGTACTATGACTGTCTGTTTTCTGACTGGTGACCTACTGACTCCTAAAGAGCTTCAAGGGCTTCATTGTTCAATTCTCCACTGCCTGCATCTGTACCCTGAGGGCTACAATTAACAAGGTTATTCTAGTAGCCAAAGATATGACATGTGAAACTCAGACTAAATTTATTATTAGGGAAATCAAATAGTATGATTAGGCTGATGAAAATATATTACAGCCTATAGTATTTTACCTTTAATGGCATTCCTAACATTCTCAGAACACCCTCAGATTGACAGGTTTTATGTACTGTGCTCATTGTCCAAGTAAAGGAAGTGATGGGCAAAGAAGCTAGGATATCATCTATGATTATACACTTAGCAAATAGCACGGTTGGGGCTATACTTCAAGGCTGTGAATCTTAAGTCAATTCCTTCTTGAAAGTGCACTTGATCTGGATGAGGGTGAAGGAGACCAATATCTAGCCTCCAGGGGCTCTCCAGTCACTGCAGCCACTTATCAGCTGCTTATTCTGGGCAGGGGCACACCAGTTTTGTTAAAGCAAATTCCTTCCACTCTTTCAGGATGTTGTTTCCATTAGTTAATTTTATAGAAACAATATGCTAGAACAGGATGTTAAAATAGACTTCCCCTAATAAATTTGATTAGAATTCTCAGTCTCAGTACAATGTTATATCACTTAGGATTTATTGACAGGGAGATATGAAAAATGCACCTACATCCAAATGGGTTCTCAGGTTTGGGCTGAGAGTTCTATCTTTGAACTGTGAGTTATTAAGCTGCCACGTATGAGTGGCAATATATCTGTTCTGACCTCTAAGCAGATTTCATTGTGGAAAACGTCATTCTCAAGCTTTGTCCTTGACTGTGTCACATGGAAGAATGATGTGGTATCCACCAAGGAAACATCTACTTCTGATGCACTTAATGGAATCTAACCTGAAGTTTATTTCATGAAGAATGGGCTCTTGTTGAGGTAGGAGTCCTGAGTTATGGTTCCATTACTCTTCAGCTATAATATTAGTAAAGGTACAAAGGTGTGAAAACCAAAATAAAAACCAAGCCTTTCTTTCCATGGCTGACCCTGATGACGTTTTATTTAAGAGTCTGGGGATAGTCTGGAGATTTGGGACAGGATGTTTTGATTTGAGTCACTATAGAAAAGGACATTTTAAAAAATATTTTATTTTATTTTTTTTTATGAGAGACAGAGAGAGGCAGAGACATAGGTAGAGGGAGAAGCAGGCTACTTTCGGGGAGCCCGATGCAAGACTTGATCCCAGGACCCCAGGATCATGCTCTGAGGCAAAAGTAGATGCTCAACCACTGAGCCACCCAGGCTCCACAGAAAGTGACAGTTTTACATGTTAATGTAGTGTAGGTATAATGTAGCATTAACAATCCAAGTTCACTCTAGTGATAATATATATATCTACACATGTATCTGTACATATAATCACACATACAATTTCTTATTATTTACAATAGACTATAAATGATTGTTTTATACGTGTATATATATGTTCTAATCATATAATCTTATATGAGTGTGCATATGTGGTATGTATATAGGTATATGTGTGTATACATATGTATGTATGTGTATATATATGTGTGTATGCATATATGTGTATATATGCATACACACATACTTATAGGCACTCTGTACTTAGTTAATTCAATGAATAAATGAGCTTTAGGCTTCATCTGGTTCAAGTCTTCATTTTACAAGTGAGGGAAATAATTCTCTACATGAGTGTGGGGTGGGTAGAGTGGTTAAGTTATTGACCAGTTAGTGCTTTTGCTTAGTTCAAGGTAATCATAGATACTGTAGTGGGAATAGAATTGTCATTATTATCAGAAACTTCAGCTGCTCTTTATAAGGTGTTATGTCTTGAGAGAGCTAATCTCTCCAAGACCAAGTTTCTTTTTGGTAGAATGAGAACAATAATACATACTTCTCTGAAATGTGACCATCAAAAGAGAAAATGCATTTTAAAAGATTTAATATTTTCTGCTTCTAAATAACTGTTAGTTTTTTCATTAAGCCTTGCTATTTCTTGCTGTAGTTTTGTAAGAGACACATAGGGTTAAACTTATTAAGCAGAGTTAAACACGACTAAAGAGCCAGGTGTCGGCAAAGAATGAAGACAACCAGCTGTGACTTCTTCCACTCATTTTATTTTTATTCAGTTCATAAAATGATCAAAAGCAGAGACAACTGTGAGGTCTGTTGAGATTAAGAATTTGTAGCCCAATCAAACAGGATCATTTGAATCTTACAGTAATGCAAATAAGGTAAACAGTTTCCCGCTTGAAGATATGTATTCATTGCAACCTCTCCATGATGAGAATAGGGATTCATATATGATACTACTAGAAACCATGTTTTGAAAGGTACAAAGAAATGACAAAATCATATAAAGTGATAGGCTGTGGAAGGGTGGGGGTTCTAATGAAACATGACCAAGTCAATGTGAAGAAAGTTAGCCTATTTTGTAGCTACTGAACTATCAACATTATATAATCCATGAGTGGATCTTTAAGTCCTTTGATCGTGTGCAACATTGAGCTTAGGTTCAAGTTCACACCAAAAGGAATGTTAAAATGCATTGACAAGGGAGAGCGGTTGCCCAGATGTTTGAATATCTTATGAATCTCTATGTTGCTTCCATCTTGGCTATATAGGGGAAGTTGTTTTAGGAAACATGAACTAAATATTTTTGTATTATAAATACTTGAAATTAGTGTCAGAATCATTATTTGGATGCAGTTTTCCTTGATAGCACCTGTCAAAGTAAGAATTTAGAATTTTTTGTGCTTATATGTTAATTGCCACTGCTTCTTCTATTGGATAAGATCAATAATGCTAACTATCATTCCTACTTCTTCATTTCTTGCATCCTCTATTTGGCCATAAATAGTTGCTCAATAAATGCTTATTGAATAAATGAATAATTTTTAGTGGGACATATGTTTATTTGTTTCTATATCCTAAGTATCTGGTTTAGTCCCTTCTGCATTATTGATTGTCTCAAAGAACCTCACTCTTTCTTCCTCTCTCATCTATTTACTTTGACATGGTATCTGAATAGCACCAGCGATCCACTTACCAGTTGCTGGGCCTGCCCTGTATTATCCTATATAGGGTGGATTTTTTACACATCAGATACTCAAAGAATAACCATAACTAAGATGATCTGAGATCACTATTTTTCCTCCAGAGGCTGACTCACAAAAACACTAAAGGCTAGAAAAGTTCAAATGATGTTATCTGTTGTCTTCTCAGACTTTAGTGGGTGTTGAATGTATGATGTGGTTTGAAAAAAATTTGTATGACTTGCTCAGGCTCCAGAAATATGTGAAATGTGTTACTGATCACATTCATGGTTTGATCATAGAGGATTATTTCCAAGAGACTTTTTTCCAGTCGGTTACCAGTGTGCTTTTATAAAAGGATTCTACATAAACCAGAAAGATAAGGTACCTTAAAAAATTCAAATATAATACGACTGTCTAGTACTAGTAACAATATGAGTTATGAATAATAATATGAGCAACAATACAGGAGTAATGATACAGAAAGTATCAGTAAAACACCAGTCCTGCTGTGTAAAAGCAATGAAAAAATTAAACTTTCCAATTGATAGGATATTGTTCTGCTATGGACTTAATTGTGTCTCACCAAAATATGGTGAAGCCCTAACCCCTAAAATAACTGTGTTTGGAGGTAGGGCCAGAAGAAGGTGATAAAAATTAAATGGGGTCTTAAGGGTAAGGCCTTGATATGATAGGATTAGTGTTCTTACAAGAAGAGACCCCAGAGAGCTTGCTCATTCTCTTCCATACCCTTGCACTTGGACAAGCCAGAGGTCACGCAGTGAGAAGCCACCTGAGACCCAAGTGAAAAGCTCTCACTGGACCCCAACCCTGCTGGAACCTTGCTGCTGGACTTCATGCCTCCAGATCTGTGAGAAAGTAAATTTATATTGCTCAATCAAATTCCCTGATATTTGTTATGGCAGCCCAAGCAGATGATGTTTTCCATGGAGCGGGGCAAGAAAGGTGAATTCATTCTTATTTTCCTTTCACTCTTATCTATTCTAATTAGAAATCATTTTCTAAAATGTTATTGCCCTACTGTTTCCTGTCTAAAATCTGAGTCCTCCATGACACTGCCAGAATCCTAACTTTGAAGCTCTTACCCAAGGGATTGCAAGAGTTCCTGTCTCCCGGTGCCTACAATACTCTCCTTGCCTCCATTTATTTTCTATTTTTATTTATTTATTTATTTATTTATTTATTTATTTATTTATTCATTCATTCATTCAATCATTCATTTATTTTTATTTTAATTTTTGCCTCCATTTTTTATTATGTTACCAGCGGGCTCTTTCCGAAGTACAACACTGGTCATATTATTCTCTTGCTTAAAAGCTGTAAGTATATATCTTTTGACAGAAGAACAAAATCCAATTTCCTTGAGTGGCATTACACCCATCCTGTACAAGTCCTTGTCTGTCTCTAGACTCATCTCTTGCCATGTGGTTGCTGTCTTCAACTCAGTATTTCAAACCCAGTGAGCTATTTAAAATTTCTTAAAGATGTCTTTCTGTTTCAGAACACTGAAGTGTTTATTAAGTAGTTGGACTACTATTTACCTATAATTTCTTTTTCTTTTTTGCCTTCACTGAAAAGATTTGCTTATCTTTAAAAATTCAGCTTAATTACAATCACCTTTATAATACTATTTTCCTTGACATTTTTGTATCCATATTGGTAAAATTGTCTATACCCTGTCTGTGTGTATCCTTCCATAATAACTGAACTATAACATGATCACAGCACCTGCAATTTTCTTTTTTTTAAAAATATTTTATTTATTTACTTGAGAGAAAGAGAGGGAGGAAAAGAGAGAGAGAGAGAGAGAATGCACAGAAGGAGAGGGAGAGCAGATTCCCCACTGAGCAGAGATTCTGATGTGGGGTTCAATCCCAGGACCGCAAGATCATGACCTAAGCTGAAGTTAGATGCTTAACCTGCTAATTCACCCAGGCAGCTCATCACCTACAATTTTCTATTCTTATGTTCTAATTTGTGTATGTAGTCATTCATCCCTATTATTTTGTCCCAGTGTTACTCATTTATTTGTGTAATGAAATCAAAATGATTAATATGAGAGGGTTCTCAGACTTTTCTTTCTTCTCAGAATACAAAAGGGAATTCTGAATGTGCCATGCCAATTCTTCTGTTACCTCCTGGAAGATTCTCAAGATTGTAAAAGGAGGCAAGTTCTGTAGGTTACATAACATGCTGAGAGACGTGACCATGTCTCTGTGCAGGTTACATAACTTGCTGAGAGTCAGTGCAGGGGACAGAATGATGGAAGATGGCCATTACCAAGCAGCAGGCTGGGGATGGGGCCAGTGAATACTGTGCTCCTTTATTTTTCTCTTGTTCTACAGTCTGTTGTTGGTGTCTCCCATTAGTCAAAATCAACCAATCTCTCAATAAAGACAGAGCCAGAGAGTCTATGTGAGACCATCTATAGAAGAAAGATTTTTAAAGCATAAAGCTGGGAGGATGAGGGTTAAAGATGGTGGTATGGGGAAAACAGAACATCCAGCATGAGAGAGTATCCCTTATGATCACCTTCTAGGAATAGCCTAGAGTAGCATTCTTGTGAGTCCTATTGATCTTATTTGAATTATTTCTGTTTTCTAAATCAATCCTTATGACCAACCCCTGAACTTTATGGGGAATAAATTTCTCTAGAAATGAATAAATGATAACAGGAAAAGATTAATGCCTGAATAATAAATCAGAGTACTTTTTAGAAAGAGGATGGTAATGAATGTCAGGCAGTTATTTGCCCACCATTTCACTCAATGCATGGAAGTAAATGATTTTAATGAATGGAAACTTCGATTTTTTAAATCTAGTTTACAATTACTACAGTGTGATGCTGTATACACAACTTTAGGATTTAAAAGCATGCTTATGAGATATGAAAAACAGAACTAGTATTTAATCAATGCCTCCAAGGTACCTTTAGCATTAGGTGCATTACATAATTTCATATTCATATACACCAGACAATAGGAATAATTTATACAAATGACATAGTTGGTAAGTGGCAAATCTGGACTTCCATTTCACGGTTGTTTCTTTTTTTATGTAAAATTTTCAGGCCTTGCTTTTAATTTCTCTTACTTTGCAGCTGAGAAGTTATTTAAAAATCTTAGGAATACCTTATTACATGAAAAGGAGCAAGCTATAATTTATTATTGCACAAAAATTTAAAATACAAATTCATTGTGATTACACAAATGCAGCTAAGGTTTATTTGTGCCTAGTATGGCCTCTATTAGTTATACAAATCCACTATTTCTACAACTCTACTAAAATGTTTGTTGGTGGCATTGGAATGATAATTATTCCACCAGACTCTTGTACAGAGAGTGTTCTGTGGAAAGCTTGCTCTTTAACATGCTCAGAGCCATGGTCATAAGCTTGAGAAATTATATTAAAGAGTTCTAGAAGTTCTCTTTGCTCCAGAAGTTGAGTCCTTAAGTAATAATGTTCATTGTTAATCTCTAGGAAAGAGATATGTTATACCGGCATTTCCAGATTTATCTGAGCACAGAATCTTTTTTTTTTTTTAATTGAACACCCACTCACATTTACCTGGAATCTTGCTCAAAAGAACAGTTTGTGAGAAAGTAGTTTAACTCTAGCAGGAAAGAACTGTCATCCCCCTTTTGATTTAATCACCACCAGAATTAAATAAGGAAACAGAAGCTTATACGTGTTAATAATATGCCCACAGTTTTTTTCTTGAAGTACATCTTTCTAAAACATAAATACGCCACACAAATCAAAATCATAGACATATAATTTAGGGCTATAATTGAAGATGGCCATTTCATGGTTATATTGTGTCTTCTTTTATTTTAAATTAAACCATTCACAATTCTGTCAAAGCAAAATCTGCCTTTTCTCGTAAACCTTTACAATTTTACTCATCCTACCAAAATAAGATACAGAAAAATTTTGAATTTTTAAAGGAATTTCTATAAGGAAAAATAACCAATAGGTTATTTGGACTATTTTCAGGCCTGATCTAGAAGAGTTGTAATAAGGGGCATTTTCAAAGTATTTTTATTTCAAGTCATAATTTTCAGAACAAGTGATGGATTATTTTGTATATCTTCAGAGATGCCTTATATTCTTTACATGAGGCTGTGTTTTTCTTTTGGATATAATAGAATGTTATTTGGGCAATGCCTTCTGAATATGCTTGATTAGCATACTTGTAATAGCATTTTTGGCTAAACATAAAGTCTAATTTTAAAGACACGCTATTGTGTTGTTGGCCCTTTCAGAAAATGGAATATAAAGTATGTATCAAACAATGGAATCATTAACTCGGGCATATTTCATCCCAGTGTGAACATTCACAGGATGAAGAAATTCTAGTATATTTACTAAAAATGTGGTGGTCTCATAGCTTTTTCGAAGCTTTGGTTATAAACTTTGTAAATGTGGTTAGGGTACAAATAAAGCCATATTCCTCTTAATGATCAAATTAATATGACTTTGAGCTCTTGTGTTTAATATTGAAGGCATTTATATTTTCCAGGTTTTCCTTCCACCAGTAGAAAAGATCAGCCTAGTTACTAAAATCAGGACAGTTTGGCATGGAATCACTTTGTCCCCTGACTCACCGAGACTGGTTTCATGTTCTCTCAGGGACATCTCATTACAGACGTTTCTGGACTTCAACTCTTAGACCTTTCTGATGAGTTCATTTGATTCTCGGAAGCAGGTCTCACCCAGGCATAGGTGCATGATTAGCGTGGGGACCTGCTTACATCTGTGGGACCAATAAGACATCCTATGATTTTCCAAGAGCAAGGTGGGTCCCTGTCAAAGGAAATTAAAATTATCTCCCAAGAGATCAAACCTGTAACATTCCCACATGTTGGTTTCTAAACCCAACCAGAGAAAAACAAAGTTCCTCTTTATGGGAACCCAAACACACATACTTTATTAAAACAACATCAGAATTATGAAAGAGCACAGAATTACATAGTCAAATTTGACTCATAGCCGACATTGTTCATGTTTTGTGTCACTGAAGTGATAACCTCTGGCTGATATATTCTGAGTATGTTTGTATAAAGCCACAGAACATTAGAGCTCAGAGTGGCCTTAGGTATAATCTCTTGACTTTGCAGATGACCACAGGGAGAAGGACAAGCATAAATGCTTGTTCAATAGAGGAGTGGCACAATTCTAAAATGATATTCAAAGACACATCAGTAATTCTCATGATTCAGGGGATCCCTGGGTGGCGCAGCGGTTTGGCGCCTGCCTTTGGCCCAGGGCGCGATCTTGGAGACCCGGGATCGAATCCCACATCGGGCTCCCGGTGCATGGAGCCTGCTTCTCCCTCTGCCTATGTCTCTGCCTCTCTCTCTTTCTCTCTCTGTGACTATCATAAATAAACAAAAAAAAATTAAAAAATAATTATCATGATTCATAAATAGAATAAACTTATATCTTCATACTACCCAGACCTAAAAATCATTAGCACAAATAGTGCATGAGAATCAGCAAATAGATGGTGTATGAACTTACTTAAGAAGTAAAACATAATTAACATTGAAGGAGACCAGTATCAACTTAAAGCAAAACTATTTTAAAACTTTATGTTATCATGGTGTCTGAAACATGCTTTTAAAATGTTTTCACATCTCATTTAAAAAAATTGAAATGCTTTGGATATTTTTAATAGACAAAAAACAAAAATAGAGCAAAATAATTTTCCAAATTCAGTTTAAATTATGACTGCTGTTTCATATCACCCCTAAAAGTAGGGATCAGTAAGACTGGTGTGTAAAAACATTAACAAAGAACCGTGGTGCTCTCTGGTGGTAGTATCTTTGTATCTTCCTGAAAAAAAAAAAAAATCCACTAAGTTCTAGAAGGGAAATATTCAGTAGGTAATGATTTTTAAAAATTTCTACTCAATAACATTTTCATGTAATTAGGTTATGATTTTTTAGCTTAAATTCATTATAAAAGTCAAGCATACATGTTTAACCCAAGACGTATGGGAAATGCAGTTCTGTCCTGGACCAGAGCAATAATTCTGTCTATGCTTCTGTGTCCTTTGATGTGTATGAACTGGGGGTTAGTACCTCCGTGGATAGAGAGTGAGGGATAAGTAAAACCATAAGAAACTGAAATGAGGGAATTGGGGCTATGGCCATTCCTGAATTCAGGCACTACCCAGAAGGTAGATGACATCTATGTGTTTGCTTGCTGGGGACACCTCTCTGAAGTGGGTCAGGAAATGAGTCCAGATGATTGCAAAGCACATGCATCCCCACAAAGTCCCTGCCTAATCATATAGATTTTAAACTTATAATAAAATTTCTTGTATTAAAAATAAATGAATGGGTGAATGCCCTGCTTAAGGGGTAAGACACAAAAATGAGAAGGCACAGTGAAGCGTGGACTCACGTGATGATAGGATAGACCTATGTTACCAAGGCAAATCCACCAAAATATGCCACAGACTGTGTGACACAGGAAGCAGACAATGATCTCTAAAGAAATCTAGATGATGCTTACATGATATAACATGTGGTTCTTCCCATCAGATCCAAAGCCCGTCTCTTGTAACAAAATAAAATTTCAAAATAACCTAGTTAATATTGTGTAATAAGTTAGCATTATTCAACAAGAGCCTATAACATAATTTATACACACATACTTCGTAATAATGTCTATTATTTAAATGGGAATTGTAGATAACATAATCTACCTACATATTTAACTTCAAAAAATCAATGTAATTCCATAACTGCATTCTAGAGTAGAAATAACAGAAAGTAACTTTTTAAAAATGTATTGCAATGTAAGTTTTCAAGTAATGTAATGAAGTAAATCTATGAATGCAAAGCTAATGTAGCCTAATACTACTGCACTAGTATCAATGTCTCAAATATACTGTTATGAACAAATCATGCTAAAGATCTATAAAACAAATGTATGTTCTTACCTTAAAATTGTGTGATTGTTACATTTTTGGAAAATTTCATGGATCTTAATTGAAACCATCCAAAAATATTTTGTATTTACATGCAAAATGAAAAAAGTGTCTAAACTCAAATATACATAAACAGATTTTCAGCGACAGAATGTTTCATAGACTTTTGAGTTTTGTCTGGGACATAGGACAATTCTTCATTTTGTAGGCCTGTTCATTTATGGAAATGGTCTAGCCTCTCTGTTTTCCGACTGTTAAATGCCAGTAGAATGTCACATCATTGTGACAACAAGGAATATCTTCCAAAAATGCCATCTGGAGACCCATAAGCTCTGTGAAAGCCACTTGCAGGAACACAAAGTGTTCAAGAAGGGTCTTGAGCCACTCAGCTGATTTGCTACTCTGACTCGATTGTGTCAGTGTAATTTTGTTCTCTAATTAATTGTAACTTCTTTTAAAAGAGTAAAGTGTTGGGCAGCCCTGGTGGCTGAGTGGTTTAGTGCCACCTGCAGCCCAGGCTGTGATCCTAGAGACCCAGGATCAAGTCCCATGTCAGGCTCCCTGCATGGAGCCTGCTTCTCCCTCTGCCTGTGTCTCTGCTTCTCTCTCTGTGTCTCTCATGAATAAGTAAATAAAACCTTTAAAAAAAAAAAGAGTAAAGTGTTTAAGTTTCAGGAGATGCTTGGCTTGCACTCCTATAACTTTACTGGCTTTATCATTTAAAAAAAAATGTGCTTGTTAGACTCACATCAGCTGATGGTTTGATCTACTAAAGGATTTCCCTCGTTTCTCCCACTATTTGGCTTACCCTTATCGGTGACATCACAGCTTACACAAAGATGAGGTTTATACCTGCAGAGAGATAGACAGGACTTGCAATCCAGGTTATGCTCTGCTCACCAAGCTGAGTCCTGGTATGTGGCCCCAAGCCATTTTCTGATTTATCTACCCGAAGGGAATAACTTTTCCTTAGGGAAGTAGTGTAGACCAGGAACAGAAGACAGGGCTTGATGTGGTCCCACAAGCAGATGTGGAGTTCCTGGCTATCTGTGCTCTCCAGTGGCTGCTCACTCACCTCTGGGGCATGCACAATGCAGTGGAGGCCAATGATGAGGGTCAAGCACTGTCATGCAGGTGCACAGCTGGAGTGACTAGCCCCAAGTATGCACACAATGATGGGGGCCAGCTTGGAGGGGAACGTCAAGGCTGATGTCTTGCACTCATGCTTTTGCTAAGAACTGAGCTCCCTACTGGCACTGCTTCTGGGATTTGGAGGGATTAAGGAGGGACTCACATAGCTGGTGTCTCACACTTGCACAGCTATAGAGGCCTGAGTTGGCTGCCAGGGCAGTTCCTGGGCTCTGGTGGGGCGGGGGGGTAGGGGTGGTGGGGGTGGTGGTGAGGGACTCACACAGCTGGCATCCACAAATACAAACATCCATGAGGGTAAAGGCCAATGAAATATGCAGATATGTGGCAGCTGTGCCAAACATTGGTTTCATCAGTGGCAAAATCTGATGAGTTTGTCTGCCAAGCAGGTCTCTGTAAACCATGATTGCTTCTGCTGCATGGCTACTATTGATAACCCCTGCTCTTTTTCCTTGTTCCCGGTCACCTCTGTATGTCTCAGCTTGCTGCTCCCAGTGAGGTGAAAGTGAAGTGTAATCTCTGTGTGGCGCCCCAAAAGGCTGGAGAAGCTAGTTGCTCACCCCACTTTGTTCTTCTCTTTCTGGCAAGGGGCTCTCTTTCTAGCTGGGAAATTTCCTCTTGAGACTGAACAGTGGCAGCTTGAGGGATGGGATGATGCAAGTGAAATGAAGCTATCTTCCTTCTCTACTTGTGCAATTAATTCTCAGGGTTTTTTTGTTTTGTTTTTTAATTTCACATGTTTCTAGAATTTCTGAAGTGGATACAAAAGTGCTCCCAGATTTGTTTTTATTAATGGATAATGTCTAATTATTGAGAGATGGAGATGGGTTTTCTAAGTCATTATTTTGGTGACATTTGTGGGGGGAGTTCTATAGTTCTGCTAAAATCTTCACACAAAGTGGAAATTTTATTTTTTTTTAGATCTTGGAAAATGTTCTTGAAGCTGAGAGTTTATTTTCTTCATGTAGTCTGGAAAGTATTTAGTTGACATTTCTTAAAATATTGCCTTACACTTATTTCTCAGTTCATTTCTATTAGTGGTCTTATCAAATTTATGTTGGACCTTCTTACTTTGTACTTCATGTGTCTTACCTCCTTTTCATATTTTCCATATCTTTTTCTCTATGTCTTGTATTCTGGTTAATTTTTTTTCTATTTGTGTTTCAGCTCATCATTCTTCTCTTCAACAGTGTCTACTTAAAATGCATATACTATTTATTGAGTTTTAAATTTCAGTGATGATGTCTATTAGAAGTTCTTTTTTGTTCCTTCATAAAATTTTACTGGTTAATATCTTAATAGTATTTTTTGCCTTCTCAGAATTTCAGTTCTGGGTTTAATTCTTTAAATCTTTCAAGATTCATCACCCTGGAATCCAAACATCCTAAATAATGCCTTGTATTTTTGTGTATTGAACTTCTTTCTGGCAACAATAACTCTGTGCATCAAAGCTTAATTAACTTATGTGCAACAAAATACAAGCTATATTATTAAGTATAAAAAGAGTTTAAATCAAATTTAAAGGATATGTTGGTCTCAGAAATAGTAACTCAAAAATAATAAAGATTCTCCTTGGTTCTGCTTATTTATTCTTTCCACAAATATTTGTAAAGCAGCTACTATGTGTTTCTGGCACTACCCTATATGGGAATGTGAGATAAACAAGTCACTAGTCCTTAAAGAGTTTGGAGTTACAAAGGTGAACTTATAAATAACTTATAAAAATTGATCCATACCCTTATCAATATGGTATGGATCTCTTTTTCTTTTTAACTGACCAGCTAAGAGAATTATCTCAAGGACATTTCCTTTGCAATATGTTATATAGAAAGAAATAAAGAGTTAAGTGAACAGAAACCTACATTTGTTTAACTGTGGTAGTCATTAATGAAAATGGCTCACATCATGATACATCAGTACAAAATGATTCTCAAGTTATAAGTTGAGCCTAACAAGTATATGGAGCAAAAATTCTATTTTATGGAAAAGTAGGAAGTCATGTTCTTTATTTCAAGTGAATTAAATTTTTCAAAAAAGAAATACATTGGACTTTGTTTCAATAAATATATAAAAAATAATTTTTTAAATAGTGTTTTAATTAAGATAAAACTCGGCAATGTGAAGCAGAATGGAATTTTCTTAATTTGTTAAATGCTATCTATCAAAATCTACTGCAAATATTATACATAATGGTAAAATAGCAGAAATAATCTCTTAATGTCAGAAACACTACAGAAAGCCATCTTCTATCACCACATCTATTCAACATCATGGTTGAAGTATTAACCAGCATTTTAAGGCAAAACACTAGCAACAACAAAGCAGCATGAACATAAAATTTCAAAAGCCCTAACATTGAGTGTAAGAGATTATATTTAAAATGATCATATGTGTCTATGTGTGTGTCTGTATACAGTTCAAATCACAAAATAATAGTTTATAGCCATTATGAATATACATGGATGAATAGATAGGTAGATAGATGATAGGTAAGAAACAAAACTAAATACTCAGAAGTCTGCTATTACCTCTGAGGAGGCAGGGATAGGGGAAGGGGAGGGCTCACCTGGCTGTATTTATAAGGATTATTTCTTTCAGGGAAGGATCTAGGGACACCTGGGTGGCTCAGCGGTTGAGCATCTGCCTTCAGCACAGGGCATGATCCCAGGATCCGGGATCAGGTCTCACATCAGGCTCCTTGTGAGAGCCTGCTTCTCCCTCTGCCTATGTCTCCGTCTCTCTCTGTGTCTCTCATGACTAATAAATAAATCTTTCTTTTTTTTTTTAAAGAGAGGGATCTGAAGTAAATATAATAAAATATTGGGCACATAAGTACTTATTTCTGTGCTTCTTAATACATTTGAAATCTTTCATAAATTAAAAATGATGTAAAAAATGAGTATCTATATATTACCACATGATGGCACCATAAATCCACTAATATCCTTATCTCACCTCAGCAGTTAGGAAAATAATATCTGCATTTTAGCCTATTGATCTATGTAGAAGTCAGCAAAATGTCTACAGTTTCCTAAACAGGTAATAACCTATGTATCCATGTATGTGTGTGTGTGAAAGAGAGAGAGAAACAGAGAGACAGAGACAAACTTTTCTTAGAATAAATGTCCCTGAAACTCAGAATTTAAAAAAAATCCAGCCTGCACTAAGGCAGAACTGGAGAAATAGTAAAGTAAAACATTATTAATCTGGAATCTATTACATTTGAATTCTGATTATTTGGAAAGGAAATTGTTCTTTGCGTTAAAATAAGTGGCTTGCTAAAGACTTATTTTCTGACCAGCAGAAATAAGATAATGTGGTTAACTTAAATATAGATGGTCCTAACTTCTACTTGCTGGCTTTGGGATATGATGCTCAGTTCATTTATCTAGAATACAGGTATAATAACATAACCCACAGAGAGTTGTTTTGAGATACATATCTCATTACACTCCCACTGAAAAAAGACTCTCAGTTAATGTCCAGGCACCTCTTTATTTGAAGGAATAGATTGTTGCCGTATACCTTAAGAATCCCCTCCCACGAGACTATAAAATACATACTTAGTTATTTTTAAAAAATGCTTTGTTAGAAGAA
Organism: Nyctereutes procyonoides; assembly: GCF_905146905.1. Taxonomy (NCBI): domain Eukaryota; kingdom Metazoa; phylum Chordata; class Mammalia; order Carnivora; family Canidae; genus Nyctereutes; species Nyctereutes procyonoides. The sequence goes on along the minus strand of NW_026575033.1, from coordinate 4,382,443 downwards.
AACATCCTCCACTATAAACTGAGCTTTTGAATAATCAATTAAAAATATCTATTTCTTTAAGAACTTATATTCTTCTGTCTCATGGATAAAAGAACAAAGATTATTTATTTTGGTTTTAAAAGAAAATATTTAAAATTCCTATCAAAGCTAACACTGGAAAGAATTTCTCTCTCTCTCTCTCTCTCTCTCTTTTTGTCTTTTCTGTTACTACTAGTAGGCCTAAAATAAAAATATAGTTGACTACATGGAATGATATTACTATTTTTATGAATTTTGCATTTCACAGCTATCATAATAAGAAAAAAAAGTAGTTCTCCCAGATATATTCTTTGGCCAACTTTGTGATTGCTGTGTTATCTCAAAAATATGCACAACATTTTTTCTAGGTTGGCATGTGATAAAGTTTCAATAATATTTAGATAACAGTATTTAAGTAAGACATTCTGATAACACCACTGGTCTGGTGCAGGGCTATAGATTCACCACGGTGAGCTGTAGATTCTAAATCCAGGGTGGCATGAAGGGGTTTCCTTTGTTTGATTAGATGGTTTGGGTTTTATATAAGAAATTGAATTTGAAATTGTAAGTTAGAGTTACATAGTTAGAGAAAGAGAGGATACAAATACAGATGAATAATCTAATCTTGCTGGCAGAAAGAGGATTAGAAGGTAAAGTAAAAATCGGGTAGGCTTTGTGAGTAATGAAATTAATAAAACAACTTATAACTACAGTCTACAGGGATGAGTTCTTAGGGTGATCTGAGTTGTAGTCTTTTAAATGTGATTTTATAAGTCATCACATTTAACATCCAAAGTTTGAAGTTTGTAGGTGATAGTCATAGGAGAAAGGGAAAAATGTTAATGCAGTATATATTATAGTTTATGAGATCTTCATATTTAAAAGGGCTATAAGAAAGTAAGTTATGAAGATTTGTTTGCTAATGTCCAAAGGAAGGTTTCTGCCTTTGCTCAGAGAGAAGTCCAAGATGTTTGGTGAGTGAGAAGAGAGAAGGGAGGGAAGAATAGGCACTTTGATCCTCACCTTCCTGCAAATTATTTTCAATCCAATTACCTTTAGAAACTTAGAGTTGGCAATGAGCTTGCAATCTACCTGCCTTGTTTTAAAGTGGGTGAACAGATACAATGATGTTTCCTGGCTTATTTCAACCAGGGGGAAGGACTAAGTTATCTGAAGTAGTTGAGATGTGCCAAGATAATTTGATTTTCAGGGCTTGGAGTGAGGTGGGAGGAATGCACGTCAGTGTGATGGTCACCCATCTGGGAACCTCTGAGAATCAGACAGCAAAGATCAAAGGAAGAATGCCGGGCATTACAGGAGAGGGTATGCTTCACAAAGTCAAAATTTCTTGGTTTGTGGTATATAACTCCAATCTTTCCACGGCGTTCTCCTTATGTGTGTTTGTTTCTTCACATGGCATTCTTTTCATAAGGATACCAATCATACTGGATTAGGGGCTCACCCTACTTCAGTAAGACCTTATCCTAATTGTATATATCCAATGACCCTATTTCCAAATAAAGTCACATTCGGAAGTACTGGGGTTAGGATTTCAACATAGCTAGTTTGGAAGCACACAATTTAGCCTGTAACAGGGGGTGGTTGAATGTTTATTAATAATGATGGCTTCTTTGAGTAACCCAGTCTTTCTAATTATGGTGAGGGATTTTATCTACGGCTTACATTTTGTTGTTCCCTAGGGCTCCATTCTTTTTTTTTTTCCATTCTTAATGTTTTTCCCATCCTATGCCCTTTTCCTGGGAAGATCATCCACTCTCTAAACATGTTTTGTCATGCCAGATGTTCCATAAGTTACATGGAATTTAGACACGTCAACTTTTATATCTGAAATATGTTTGTGAAAATAGTGTATACAATAAATTCTGGCTATTATGCATAATGTATAAACATTGCTGCTATAAACATTTATATACATTTGTTTTCATTTCTCATCTACTAGGAGTGGAGTTGGGGATCACGTGGCAGCTTACTAGTTAACATTTTGAAGAACTGTTGAACTGTTTTACAAAGTGGCCGCACAACTTTATATTCCTACCAGGAAAGTATAAAGGTTCTAATCCTTCCACATCATCCTAGCACTTTCTATTTTATTTTTATTTATTTTTTATTTTTACTTTTTTAAAGATTTTATTTATTTATTCATGAGAGAGAGAGAGAGAGAGAGAGAGAGAGAGAGAGAGAGAGAAAGAGAGGCAGAGACACAGGCAGAGGGAGAAGCAGGCTCCATGCAGGGAGCCTGATGTGGGACTCCATCCTGGGACTCCAGAACCACATGCTGGACCAAAGGCAGGCGCTAAACCATTGAGCCACCCAGGGATCCCCTCTCTTTTTAATATAGCCTTCTAGTAGATATGATATGTTAACTCATTGTAGTTTTGATTTGCATTTCTGTGATGACTAAAATTTCCACCAACTGATGAATGGAAAAATAAATATGGTATATCCATACAATGGAATATTATCTGACAATGAAAAGAAATGAAGTACTGATCCATGTTACAATATGAATGAGACTCAAAGACACTATGCTCGGTGGAAGAAACCAGTCAAAAAGGATCACATAGCATATGAACTCATTTATGTGAAATATCCAGAATAGGCAAATCTTTAGAAAAAGAAAGTAGACTAATCGTTGCCTAGGTTTGGGGTCGGGGGAATAGAGAATGAATGCTAATGGATACAAAATTCTTTTTCAAGATGATGGAATGTTCTAAGACCAGATTATGGTGATGGTTACCCAACTCTTTAAATATGCTAAACCCCATTAAATTATACATTTAAATGAGTGAACTTTATAGTATGTACAATTATATCTAGTAAAGCTATGAAAACATTAACTATGCTTTGGATGACCAAAGTTATGGTATTTTGTAAAAGTATATAAACCTTTTGTAATATGAATAAGTATCTAATAAATCACCTTTTGCAAAGTATGTGTTTGGAGATACCCAGTTTTCTCAGAGCGTTTATCAAGTCCTAAAAAAAAAAAAAAAAAAAAAAAAAAAACACTTATTTTGCAAGAGATAATAATCCATCAGTGTTTGCCAACTTGAAATTGAACCCTGAATACGAAATTAAAATCATTTAAGTGCTCACTGTCTTTTTTTTTAAATTATTTATTTATGATAGTCATACAGAGAGAGAGAGGCAGAGACAAGGCAGAGACATAGGCAGAAGGAGAAGCAGGCTCCATGCACCGGGAGCCGGACGTGGGATTCGATCCCGGGTCTCCAGGATCGCGCCCTGGGCCAAAGGCAGGTGCCAAACCGCTGCGCCACCCAGGGATCCCCAAGTGCTCACTGTCTTGACCAAATATGGGATTTTGGTCTCAATTAGAAATTGCTCCAATTGAGAGTTTGCCTTGGTATTCCAGGGCAGAAACTTCTGAGGAATCCACGTTTCTTTTATGCAGTTTGTAGTGCAGTGATCTCTTTATCTGCTAAAGAGATGAAAATCAGAAGTAGAATAAGGAATAAAATTGTAGATTAAATTTACATTCTGACATGATATAAAGCATGAGTTCATCGTAATATTTCAGATTTGTTTTCCAAACCAATTTTACGTGCATTTATCTTATTTGGTCCTCAAAACAAAAACGTGAAAAACAACTGTGTGATAGTCAGTAAAGGTATTTACTGTCAACTTTTGACATTAGAATGTTTTACCAAGACCTGGCATGTAATTTGACATTGGGTATGGAACTGAGATTGGGAATTAAATTCTCTGATATCCTGCCATTTTCATCATAACCCAGCATCTGCCCTGGGTTGAGACTGAGATTACAAATATAAAGAAAGCAAGCCACTGAAACCAAAACTAATAAATAGTTCACTCAAGGTGGCATGGGAAAAGGAATTCCTTCTTGGAATCAAAATGTGTTTAGGAACAAAAAAGCATTAACCTCATGCTAGCTTGATCAATTAATCATTGTAGGTATTTTGGTTCAACTTTGTTAACATTTAAGATTCTTGTCCTCAAAATGCTGATCTTCAAGATGTGACTTTTAAGGGCTTTTCAGTTTTAGTTCAAAAGAGGATTGTTTCATTTTACCTGATGAGGTCTTATCTTAAAATTCCATTGGATGCTTAGCTCCAAAGCTTGCAAAGACTGTCTCAAAGATATGCCTTTGATTCACTTCACAACTTTGTGTAATAAGAGTGACCCATTTGAAAGCTTGCAATTTAATAAGGCTAACCTAATAAAATAATTAGAAATACAAGACGAGCTTCTCAACTTGATATATTGTTTACTTCTAATCCTTTTGTATTATGGGGGCCAAGATGTATAGAAGTCTTTGTAAGGCTTCAGGAAGTGCAAGAGATCTCTTCAAAGCAAAACCAATTTTACAAACATCTCCTCCTCCCCCCAGCTCCCTCAGTCACATGATCAGGTAATGTACTTGATTCATACAAACAGGTAATCCACCAGGCTGCACTCCAGACAGTTAAGTGGCTTTAACATAAACTCTTATTGCAAGGGTGGGGGGGTGGGGAGGAGAGAATGAAAGATAAAAGCATCATTTGTCTTTTGAGCACTTGCTGAAAATCTACCCATTATACAGTGCAGACCCGGATGAAGGCTGCTGGTGCCTTTTTGATGTACAAGAATTTCCTTCGTCTTGTGAAGAGTCAATGACCCAGCTTTTCTTTTTTTCCTTGGCAGAATGTGGGTATTTACTTGCTGCACATTCCAGTGCCTTGATAGATGGCTGAGCTGAACTTGGCCTGCACTGAGCTAAGGGGATCAAGACTTGGACAGATTCTTTGTTCTGTCCCATGGTGTCAGCAACTTGGAGTAGTCAGTCTGTCGACTTGGGGGCCTTTCAATGGGAGGACAGATCCCTTAGCTCACAGATAGAGCAACAAAGGTTTGCTTATGGTGTGGTGGCTTCCTCTAAAAAATAGCTTTTTTGTGTCAGGATATTTATCATGTACCCATGTCATCATTTCGGGGTTTCTGTGGCAGTCCTCACTCGGACAGCGCACCAAGCCTTTTATCTACAAATGTGAATATCGCTTTGAAGCCCAGGCAAGGAATACATTACAAGTCTACTGATAGAGAAGCTCAAATGGTTGAGCAAGAAGTGAGAGAGGACGGAGAAAGATACAGAGCTGCTAATGGGAAAACAGGGTGGGGGGGGGAATTAATCTAATCATTCTTTAGTTAGAGAAATAAATCCTTTGTTCCCCACCTTCCTAAAAAATCCCAAGTATTTAGGGTCATGTCAGCGTGGTTTCATCTTATTCCTTATCTGGTTTTATGACTCACAATAAAGCAAATATTTGAGGGCATTCAAATTAATTAGATCATTTTTATGTCCATAGATCGGTAGAATCACAGCATCCCGAGCAAACTAGAGAATGTCTTGTCAAAACTCCTTTTGTGGAACTATACCCCATAGTCCAAGTTTAGATTTTATTTGATTTTATTATTCTTCATTCAGAAAAGCCAAGAAGCAGCTTGTTTGGGAATTCCACTTGATCAAAACTGCTCAAAATTTCCTTGTTGATCTCATAAGTTGGTGGACATTTCAGTTATTTCTACTTTTTGGCTATTATAAATAATGCAGCTATGAATATTCATGTGTGAGTTTCTTTTTTTTATATTTTTTAAAAATTTTTATTTATTTATGATAGAGAGAGAGAGAGAGAGAGGCAGAGACATAGGCAGAGGGAGAAGCAGGCTCCATGCACCGGGAGCCTGACGTGGGATTCGATCCTGGGTCTCCAGGATCGTGCCCTGGGCCAAAGGCAGGCGCCAAACCGCTGCGCCACCCAGGGATCCCCATGTGTGAGTTTCTGTGTGGATATGCTGTCATTTCTCTTGGGTATATAGCAAGGACTTACTGAGTCATGTGGTAGTTCTGTGCTGATTATTTTGAAGAGCTGCTTTCCCTGTTTATCATTTTGAAGAATTACCAAACTTTTTTTTAAAGTTGCTGTACCATCAACTATTTCCACTGGCAACATATAGAGGGCTCCCATTTTCCATATCTCATCATTGCATATCATTACTTATTTATTAAGATCATCCTCTTTGGTATGAAGTGCCATCTCATTGTGATTTTGATTTTCTTTTCCCTAGTGTCTAATGATGTGGAACATCTTTGAGCTTATTTGTTTATATTCTTTTGAGCAATGTCTATCTATCTCTGTGCCCTTTCAAGAAAATTAATAGTTTATTTTTTAAGAGAGATTTTAGATTTACAGAAAAGTGGATTGAAAAATACTCATAAACTTGTTTTTCTCACCTCACACACACGTTTCCTAATTAACAACATATCACATTATTATGGCATATTTGATATGATCGATCAGCTAATATCAATACTTTGTTATTGAGTTCCTAACTACATTAGGGTCCAAAGTTTGTGTTGTACATTCTACATGTTTTTATAAGTGTATTGTGACATCTATCCACTCTTACATAATAGTTTCACTACCGGATGCCCTACCTATTCACCATTCCCTATCTCTCCTTGAATCCCTGGAAACCGAAGATCTTTTAATTATCATCACAGTCTTGCTTTTTCTAGACTGTCACATAGTTGGGAATATGTATGACATTTAGTAGGGAGCCTTCCCAGAGTGTTTTTTCTCAGTTAGCAAGGTGAATTTCATATTTCTCCATGTCTTTTCATGGCTTGATAGCTCTTCTCTTGTAATCAAAGAATAACTTTTCATTGTATATATGTACCACAGTTTATCTGTGTAGCTATTGAAGTTCATCTTGGTTGCTTCCAAGTGTTGGCAATTATGAATAAAGCTGCTATAAACATTCATGCGCAGGTTTTTGTGTGCTCATAATGTTTTCACTTCATTTGGGTTAATACCAAGGGGCATGATTTCTGGGCTGTATGATAGGAATGTGTTTAGTTTTGTAAAAAACTACCAAGCTTCCTTCCAAACTGTTTATGGCATTTGCTCTCTCACCAGCAATGAATGAGAGTGCCTGTTGCTCTACTTCTTCCCAAGCATTTGGTGTTGCCAATGTTTTGGATTTCAGCCATTCTAATGGGATCTAATGGTATATCAATGTTGTTTTAATTTACAATTCTCTCAGGCCATGTGGTGTGGCACATATTTTCAATATGCTTGTTTGCCATCTGTATATCTTCTTTGGTGAGGTGTCTGTTCAGATCTTTTGCCTGTTTTTTTTTTTTTAAACTGGTTTGTTCATTTCTTTTTTATTGAGTTTTAAGAGTTCTTTGTATATTTTGGATACCAGTCCTTTATCTGTAGGTGTTTTGCAAAATTTTACAAGTCTGTGGTTTATCTTTTTATTCCCTTAAGCTGTCTTTTGCAGACAGCAGGTTTTTAATTGGGTTGAAGTCCAATTTATTAAATTTTCTTCCATAAATTATGCTTTTGGTGTTTAATCTAAAAGTCATCACCACACCCAAGATCACCTAGATTCTCTCCTATGTCATCTTCTGGGAGTTTTATCATTTTTAATTTTTCATTTAGATTTACTATTCATCTTCTGTTAATTTTTACGAAAGGAGTAGGGTTTGTGTTTACATTTTTTTCTTCTCTTTCTTCTTCTTTTTTGTCGAGTTGTTCCATCACCAATTGTTGAAATGATTATCCTTTTTCCACTGAGTTGCCTTTGATCCTTTATCAAAGATGAGTTAATTATTTTTATGTGAGTCTATTTCTGGGCTCTCTCTTCTGTTCTATTGATCTTTTTGTTTTTTGACGGACACCACCCCATCTTGATTGTCATATCTTAACACGAAGTCTTGGAGTAAGTCAATTCTTTGACTTTGTTCTTCTCCTTCATTATTGTGTTGAATGTTTTCAGTCTTTTGTCTTTTAAATTTCCAATCCAACATTACAAAAATTTCTTATGTTTTCTTCTAAGAGTTTTATAGTTGAGCTTTTTCATTTAGATGTATGATCCATTTTGAGTTAACTCTTGCATATGTTGTGAAGAAAGAAAATCCAACTTCATTATTTTGCATTAGCTGTCCCAGGACCTATTATTGAAAAGACTAGTTCTGCTCCATTTGATTGTCTTGGCATCCTGTTGAAAATCAATTAACCATAAATGGAAGGGATTATTGCTGGACTTTGAATTATATTATGTTGTACAATCTGTCTTTATGCCAGTACTGCACTGTCTTGAATACTGTAGTTTTATAGCAAGTTTCAGAACCAGGAAAAGTGTATCCTCCAATTTTGTTCTTCTTTTTCAAGATTATTTTGGTTGTTCTAGTTTCATAGCATTTGCATATGAAAATTAGTAACAGCTTGCCAAAATTTGCAAAAAAAAAAAACATAGGTATGTGGGATTTTGAGATGAAATGTATTGAATTAGTCAATAAAATCAGATGAATATTTCCATTTTAATAATATTGGATGTCCTAATCAATGAATATTCCATTTCTTTGTATCTTACTTAATTTTATTTCAATAACATTTTAGAATTTTTAGTGTACATTTTTTGCACCTTTGTTAAATTTATCCCCAAGTATTTTATTCTCAGATTAGGATAGATACCACCTTGCAGATGGGAGGATATGACAGACAGAAAATTCTTTGCAGAATGAAATGGAAGTGGAAGGCTCATCCCTTCCTCGGTCACTGAGTGTGAGGAGGAGAGGATGAATAGAAAAAGGGTGTGACTTAAGTCCTCCTTGATTCTTCTCCACTTAGCAGAGTATAATATCTAGAAGCTTTGACTATATGAATTCAATGTTTAGGTCTTCTTTTGCCTTCACTGGCACTTGTAGGGTCTCATGAAAAGGTTAAGTTCAGCTATAGAAAATGAAAGAGTCACAACTTCTTTGCACATTAGAGTAGTGCTATGAATCAATCCAGAGCTGTACAAAACTGTCCTTGTCTATTTTTGTCTGTTAAAGTCCCATCTATCTGTAGAAGATTGAATGGTGGCATCCAAACAGTGATGTCCAAGTGTTAACATTCAGAACTGGTGAATGTGACTTTATTTGGAAAAATAATCCTTGCAGAAATAATCACAGATCTCAAAATGAGATCATCCTGGATTATCCATGTGGGCTCTACATCCAAAGGCAAGTGTCCCTATAAGAAGATGGAAGGATACACAGGAGGACCATCTAAGGATAGAAGCAGAGATTGGGATTACATAGCTGCATAGTCTAAAGACATCATTGACAGGCTGCAATCCTGGAAAAATAATTGTGACCTTTAGCTCTGTAGCAAATTTCCTGAAATATATATGTAGCCTATATGCATGGATTTGCTCAACAAAGGAATTTATATTGTTGAAGTTCCTGGATATTCTACCCTGATGAGTGAAGAATCTTTTTTCAATATAAAGCTAGTAGGGACACTTTATTAGAGCTTTGTTGGTTTAAAGTGAAATAAAATGTACCCTAACTCTCCTCTTTCCAGTCTAATTCTCAGCACATTTACACACACACACACACACACACACACACACACACACACTCATATCAGGCTAGACATCCTAAGATATCCAGTCTAAATTAAACTCTTATTTCTTTACTTAAAGCCATAATCCTTAAAGTGGCAATAAACATCAATAGATTAGATGGTTGTTAGTCATCTTAGGTATTAATTTCCAGTTAATTCTAAACAGGGGTTTCTGCATCCAGGATCATTAGAGCAGATTCCTATAAGGAATGCACATAAACTTTCCAGGCTTTCCCATATTGTGGTCCAGAGTAAATGCTCATTGTCTCTGATCTGGCCTCAGAAGGAGGAGCTTGAGCCCCTTAGACTTAATTCTGACTCCATGGTTTATGTTGTTGAGCTCAAGAAAAAAAAGCCTTTGCAAGACAGAGAAGTGTGTCGATTTTAAGATGCACAAAAAGGCCCACGAGCACATTCCTTCTCCAGATGAAATTCCTCTGAAGATATTTCCCCTTCACTGTCTCAGTCCCTGTGCTAAGTATGCCTGACATTAAAGGAACATTAAATTGGTTGTAGTCATTCTGTTTCCACCTGTCTCTTGTTTGTTTAAAATCAAAAAGAACAGGAAAACCCATGGTCAGTTATTTGGCATGGGGCTCCCTCATTAAAACTTTGGAGAACCAAATTATTCGGATTAGGGCCACATGAGAACCCCTGTACCCCAGTTAAGGGAGCACAACAATAGGATTCTGCACCTGCATCGATTTCTGCCAAATCTGAGCTCACACAACTGTTGATCTTGATTAAGTGCATTAGGGAAAAATGGATTTCTATCTGCCACATTGTACTTGTTTTATTGGTTATGCTCATGGGTGGAATATAAAGTGAGATTGTGCAGGAGACCAGAGGAAAACCACGCTGACTTAGAACTGTTTTTCAATTCAACAGAGTCAGCAGAAAACCCTTGCCAGGATTTCTTTTGGATTAAAATAAAACTACATAATGGTAGTTTCTGCACATTTAAAAGAACGTCTGTGAATTCATATGTATTTCAAATTCCATTCTTTACAGTTGCCCCCCGCCAAGGTGGTGGAGTAGATGCTCTATTGGTGACTGTTGCAACACAGAACTTGAAGCTACGTTATTAGAAAACTTCTACACAAAACCAGAACGAACACAGCAGCTTTATCCTAGCTTGCTTGTCTTTCCCTTTCTCCGTCCATGTTCCATGTCCCAGATTTGAACACACACAATTTAATGCAGTCAAAATGTGGAAAATTAATCAGAATTCTCAATGAAATATTGCCTATTAACTTATATACCCAAACTAAGCCACACGTGCATTTTTTCCATTTGTTTATTTGGTTGATTTGTTGTGTTTTATATAAACTAATGCTCCCCATTATTTCCTTTTTTGGAGCTGACGTCTCACTGAGGTCGTTTTTCTGGAGCTCCGTGTTTCGGTGGGTGCTTTGATCAATAATAGAGGTAGTCACGTGTATCCTTGTTCAATGGAAGCCCTTGTCATTTGAACACTGCTGAGAGGCTCATGGTGAAGGAGCTAATGGCCTTGGTGAAGTGCCACCAAACTGTATCTTCATAGCAAAGAAACATCGTTTCCAGTGACCAATGTCACTTCTGACATGGAGGGTGGCTACAGAAATGGGATGTCATTGCCATCTATACTTTGGAGTTCAGCAAGAGGGTGCATCATGGCACTGATTCTGCTACACTAGTGACTCCTTTTTACTTGTTTTTCCTTGTGACAAATTGAAGTGTTTTCTTTTCACAAATACAGGGAATGGAAATATTCATAGCCTTTAATTTAACATAATAGCTTATACCACTCGATTCGATGGTGAATTCTCAGTCTGTATTTTAATCTACGTTTTATTCTGTCAATGTTAATTGGTAAAGATAATTCCTTGTAATTCTTTTTTTAGCATCTGTCCAGTTGTCTTCCAGGACATCATTCTTTTTTGCTTCTTCTCAGGCTTCTTTGCGGGCTCCTTTGCACTTCCTAACACCAGAGCTGTGGTGTATCCTAGGGCTCAAGCTTCCAGTTTCTCTTCCTGGTCTACATTTATTCCCTAGGCGATTTCATTTTATTTTATGGTCATTACTCTTTTCTGTAAGCTAGTGACTCCCCAACAGGTATCTTCAGCTCAGACTTGGCACTTGAATTCCACACCTGGGTATCTACCTGCCTTCTCAGCATCTCTCTTGTATATCTAAGAGGCAGCCACTTTTCCTCTACAATCTTTTCTGTTTCTGTAAGAGGGAATTGTGACCTCTATTTGTTCAGGTCACAACTCTTCCTAGGTGCCCTTTTTCCACACCTATCCCACTCTAAGCCAACAATAAATTCCTCAGGCTCTTCTTTCAAAATATGTCCAAAAAATCTGAGTACTTCTCATCATTCTGTGACTTCCACAGTGGTCTCCAGATCTGGATGCATGTAAAAACCTCTTAACTGCCACAGTGAAATTGAAGATTTCTGTTGAATTGAATTGAAGAAGGAGCAAATTATGCATCTTCCACTACTAGAACCCTTCAGGGGCTCATCCTTGCCTTCAGAGCAGGAGGTGGGGATGTGGTACCCTGGGGCTGGCTCCTCCTCTGGAGGCCCAACTCCTTGGTTTCAGCTACCCTGCCTCACCTCAGGGCTCTGCAGGGTCACAGAAAGTTCTTCCTCTGGGCACCCACCCTCACTTCTTTGGACCCTCACTGGACATCACCTTTTCTGAGATCTCTTTGACCACCCTATGTAAAATATCAGCTTCCCCTTCCACATACTCTCCCTTGTTTATGCTAACCTAATTTTTTATCACTTATGTCCACCTAAAATCTTAATGAGTGTTTGTTGATGTGATACCATCTGCCCCTCCTTCTAGAAGCTTTAGTGGGCAGGCATTTTCCAATGTTTTGTTTCCTGCAGACTCTAGCACCTGGTACACCTCACCATAGTAGTACTCAAGATTTACTTATGGGATGACTTATAAGTACTGACACTGGAGAAATGATGGCCTTGAAAATATGTAAGTTCACAAATGAAGTGATATGCAGTTTCCAGGCTGTCAGCTTTGTTTACTTGCTTTGTTTTGTTTTGCTTCTGAGAATGAGACAGACCTTTTAATTCACTGCCATTTAGACATTGTTGTGTGGCAGTACACTCACTCATGGGAAGTCCGTGGACAAGGGCCAGTCCTTATTTAAGTCCCTATGGGGACTACCAGAAGACTTGAATCCCCTGCTCCTCTGATGGAAATTCTGGCAAGTTCTCTTCCCACTACTGTTCAGGTAGGGATTGCAAGTTTCATGCATGGGTTCAACTTGAATCCATCTAAAACATTTATTTTTGTTAACCATGGAAGAAGCTACTGCCATATCATTAAATTTTCAAACCAATTCACACCTTCTTTTGGATGTAGCATAAAAATTATAGAGCTAGTGATTAATATTTCCTTTGCATTTCCTAGAGATTTACTTTATTTTGGAGATTCTTTTGACTCATCTTATATCCAAATTAGCAATGATAAAAACCTGGAAAAATGAATTACTCTCATACTTACTTCAAAGAAGAATGAAATGTGTATACGATAGTGAAATTATTTTTAGACATATGAAAGTCAGATACAGAAAATATTCGTATGGTCTTGGGAAAGGTCTTTATTTTTAGGTTGGACATGAATAAATATAGATGATCATACTGCTGCATGTGTGCTCCTATATTTAGTCCTATACAAAGATTTTCTCACCTTTGAAATAGAACAGATGCTCTTTTGTGCAACTTTCAGAACAGGTAGTTATGTGTCCTCATTCAGTCCCAAAAAGGAAATGTATATAGGTCAGCAATGCAACAGGAAAGTGTTAACTCTTCCCACCTCTTTCTGCATTCTTCACCCACTTCATTCCTCCCCGTGATCAACCCACACATGTATGAAAATAACCACTCCTCTAGTGACCAAACACAGGTCTTTATCACAATAAAAACGGATTAGGAAAAATGCTAATTACAATCACATTGGAAAAACAAGAGATCTTTATGATGCTTTGAGTGTCAACTGAAAATGATCAAACTACTTCACTCCAGTGCTGCTTTCAGCTACATGGAGGATCATTATTGAGAAAGTCCAGCCAAATAGAAACTCCATAAAAAGAGTGTGGGGATTGTAAATGTCAGGAAGCCAAAGCACAAAGATGACAAAAACTGTGCATTGAATTTAATTAACTGTTGACCATGACTAGGCTTGATCAATCTCAACTTGTCTGCTGTATCAACTACCATTTCATTCAGCTATTCTTGGTTTTATAACATTTGTGTTATGGGAAATTAGAGCAATTTCCACAATGCTTTGGATATCTTCCTCCTCATAAACAAAGTACAGTTTTCTGAGGAGACAATGCTCACTTGTTGGCACCTCCTGTTGGCTGCCTTTTTCCTAGACCCTTAGCCTGGATCAAGAATCTCTCACCCCTGCCATCACAACAGCCATTTGTTTCCATCTCCCCACTCATTCCATTGTGTATTGTCCAGCATCATATATGTTCCTTTCAGAGCTTGAGGGTGGGGGTTGGTGGAAGGGATGCCAGCACGCTATGCTAAGACCTTTGGGGAGCTAACCTAGATGAGATGAATGCATTAAAGCTAAACCGGATTTAAGCAGCCTTGAATGGGAAATTGTTTCTCTTTGTAATCAACACTGGAGTTGTAATTGATAGGAGACATCTTTAAGGAATGTTGATTTTTTTTTTAATATTCCGATGGAACTATGTGTTTCCTTCATACATAGGACTCTCTTTGAGTCCTGAAATAGCTCTGAGCCTGGAGGGGCCAACTTGGAAGTACGCATAGCCAAACTTGTGAGGCAAGGAAACTCAACTTTATAAGAACACATTTTTTTGGCTGAATTTTAATTCTTGTTCTTTTGTCTCTTTCCTTTCCTTTTATTTTATTATCTTTTTCATTGAAGTATAACATGCTATATTACTTATTACAACATGCTGATTCGACAATTCTGTACATTACTTAGTGCTCACCATGATAAATGTCATCACCATTGGTCAGCTTACATTATTACAATAATAGTGACTGTATTCTTCATGTTGTAATTTTCCATCTCTGTGACTTATTTATTTTATCTCTTAATTACTTGTATTTATGTCACTGCTTTTTCTGTATTTTGTCTCTGATGAAGAGGATTTTGGCACTTCTAGGGCATCTGACAAAAGCTCTGGCTTTGGTAGTCATAGAGAGGGAGATAGCTCCAGTATTAAATTCTCCAAGTCCAAGATTCTGTTGGATCTAGAACCAGCGTTTTTTGTTTTTGTCTTTATTTTTGTTTTGAGAATTAACAGAATTATTTAACTGTCTTTTTCTGTGGATTGATATATATTCCCTTAATAGTTTAGCCTTGCCTATGCTGTATTTACTATATCACATCAGTCAGTTTATTTCCAACTTTAGTACCTTTCCATAAATTAATTCATTGAGATATACAAGCCCATGCATATTTTTTCACGGAAGCCATTATACCATATATTAATGTTCTGTAAAGGGAAACTGTCATTTACTAAATATACACAATGTAGGAGACACAAATTGTGATACATGCAATTTCTATTCATCTTCACAGCAGTCTTGTGAGTGAACCATTAAAATCACCATTTAAGCATGAGAAAATTAAAATGTCAGAAGTTTAGGAATCTTCTACAACATCACACAGATGGTAAGTAACAAAATGGATTTTAAACAGACCTGACTTCAAAATGAACTCTCTTACAAGTATACCTATCCCTGCTATTTTTAGTACTAGCTTAGCGTTCTGTAATTCACACCTTTTTGATTTTGGTAAAATGAAGGCTCATTTTGTATTAATCAACATATTCAGTTTAAAGCATTTATTGAATGCATTTTAGATGCTAGGCAGTAAGGTAGACTCTCAGATACAAACTTGAGAGAAGTATTGTTATGGTCTTTAGGGAAGACACCAGAATGTGACTATAGGCTAAGTCAAATGCAGGCGGCAATATCTCATTATCATGCATTGCTAATTCATTTTTTTCCACTGAATTTAATTGTTTTTAAAGATATTTTATTGAAGTAATAATATATGTATGTATGAAAAGTAAACTTAAGACAAAAAGCATTGCTGTTCCACCTATCCTCATGCACAAACCCTGTTCCTCAGGTATAATCACTTTCAGCTCTTTTAAGCTATTTTATTTTCATGTCTTAAGTAATAGGCTTAAATTACTATTTCCACAGAGAGTAATTATACTCTTTTATGGATTTTAAGTTCCCCTATACTCTTTATCTTCCCAGCTACCACCTCAAATGCACCAGTAATACATATACACATTCATGCACAAATACACATACATACTTTAATTTATAACAAATTTTGGCTAAATTGGTATTTAGTGTTTACAACATAGGATTAGGTAAGTTTTGTTCATAGATGACACATAGTATTTTGTGTCATCTATAGATGTCATGGATCTATAGATGTCATAGATTACACAAAATATATTTTGAATATATGTCTTTGTATGTTTTCAAAAAATTTTCTTAGAATTGATGATGTTTTAAAAAAGTTGTGATTTTCTAAGTTCCTATAAATACATTCCCCCCTGGGTAGGACTGTGGCATTCCTGCAATTTAGTCTAGACATTCAGTAATCTAGTAGTCCATGTTTTGTTCCTGGCAATTGCTATCCTTGCTTGAACCTGTGGTCTCCTGCTACAACTAGCCCTGACTGTTCTCTAGGCTTGTGGTAGAATGTGCATCCTAGACCATCCCCTTATCATCCTGGAGCTTCCCTTCACTCCTTTCTTTTTTAAAAAATATTTTATCTATTTAATCATGAGGAAGAGAGAGAAAGAGAGAGAGAGAGAGAGAGAGAGAGAGAGAGAGAGAGGCAGAGACACAGGCAGAGGGAGAAGAAGACTCCATGCAGGGAGCCCGAGGCAGGACTCGATCCCAGGACTTGAGGATCATGCCCTGAGCCGAAGGCAGACGCTAAACCACTGAGCCACCCAGGAGTCCCCACTCCTTTCTTTTTATATGGACTTCTTTGATCTCCTATATGGATGCTATAAGTATCATTACCCATAGTGTGAGAAGCAACAAAAAGAGATGGGCTGGCTGAAGGGAAACCTTTGGATCATGTAGTATCTAGGCTGTCCCTTCATCCCACTGTATGTAGCCCCTTGCATAGAGCCTGCCTTCTACAGTACCCATGGGCCCCATTTATAGGATTCTTGAGCATACTGCTTCTCCTGTGCATTTTCACCCGTTCTCCCACTTCCTAGTGCACCCTTCCAGTCTGCCTTGAGAGATACCAATGCATCTCTTCCTAAGTTTTTCCAAAGGAGGTCTCTGGTACAAACCAGTTTTCTTTATTTTTATTTGCTTGTTTCCAGACATACAGAAGGCCAATAGATACATGGAAAGGTGTTTAGCATCACTCATCATCAGGGAAATGCAAATCAAAACCACAATGAGATTTCACTTCACACCTGTTAGACCAGGTTACTATCAAAAAGACAAGAAATAACAAATGATGACAAGGATGTGGAGAAAGGGAACTCTTGTGCACTACTGGTGGGGATGTAAAGTGGTGCCACCACTATGGAAAACAGTAAGGAAGTTCCTAAAAAATTAAAAATAGAATTATATATGATCCAGCAACTCCATTTCTGGGTATATATCCAAAGAAAATGAAAACATGAACTCAGAAAAATACCCTGCACTCTTAATGTTCATTGAAGCATTATTTACAATTGCCAAGATATGGAAACAACCTAAGTGTCCATAGCTGGCTGGATGAATGAATAGTTAAAGATGAGTTAAAGGAAGGAGTGATGTCATCATGATGGCAGTATGAGGAGTAGTAGTTCTTTTATTTTCCTCTCCTTTGATTTACAACTAATTGGACATTCATAACAATACCAGGACATCCTAGATAGATATCCATCCATCTAAAAGTATGTGGATTGGGCCCCTTACAGGTAGTGGATGAGGAAGGTTGTGGCAGAGGTGGTGATAGCACAGAAGGCAAAGGCAGGTCTGACCTTCCTGGCAGAAGAGATGGAGGGTAAAAGGCACTGAGTGGAGGTCTGCTCAGTCTCACTACAGCTGAAGGGAATATTAACTTTCTGAAGAGAGACCATAGTAACTGGGCAGAAGGATAAGAAAAGGAAGTAGGCAAAGAGAACTGAAGAAAGCAAGTCCTACTATAGACCCCAGGAGGCAAGGGGACTGCCACAGGACCTCTGGGAACCCCTCTCTGCCCTTGAGGATTCCCCTACCGGGCCTTGGGCACAAGAAAAGTCCCAAGGGCCAAACACACACCTCCCCTCACTCTACTACCACCCTTTGTTTTGTTTTGTTTTGTTTTAATGTGTGTGTTCCTAACCTTAGCTGCATAAAAGAAACCAAAACTTGTGCTATATCGCCACCTTCTGGAAAACAAAAGGAGGCTTCTAACTACCAACCTATTGAGCTACTGAATCGAAGTCAACCAAATCTTGCCTAAATAAAAAAGTTGTTCACTACTTCAAATGTAGAGGCGGAGGCAATTCTTATCAAACACCATGAAGAATCATGGTAATATGGTATAGCAAAAAGGAGATGATGATTTTTCAGCAACCAAATCCAAAGACATCGTGATCTAAGTGACAAAGAATTTACAGCAGCTGTTACGAAGAAATACAGTGAGCTACAAGAAAACTCGGAAAAGCAATAAAACGATCTGAAAAACAAAATTAGAGAACAGAAGGAGTACTTTATAAAAGAGGTTGAAATTCTAAAAAGGAACCAAACTGAAATTCTGGAGCTACATAAGTCAATAAATGAGATGAAGAATGCCTGAAAATGCATTGGAAATAAAGCAAATAACATGGAAGAGAGAATTAGTAAGCTCAGGGACAAAGATATGGAATGATTCAGATGGAAGGGAAGAAAGAACTATGATTTTTAGGGAGTGAAAAAACCTTCCAAGGACTACCTCTGTTAGAAAAACCAACATAAGAATAATGGATACCCCAGAGGGAGAAAAGAGGGAGAAAGGATCAGAGAGTTTATTTAAAGAATGAAAAACTTAAAACTCCCCAAATCTGGGAAGAAACTAGAGATAAATTTCCAAGTAGCTAATAGAACACTTTATTATCTCAACACAGAAAGACCTTATCTAAGACACATTATATTTAAACTGCCAAAAGTCAACAGTAAAGAAAGAATTTTAAAGTTAACCAAGGAAAACAAGACAGTAACCTACCAAAGGAACCCCATAAGGCTATCAGCAGATTTCTCTATAGAAACACTACAAGCCAGAAGAAAGTGGACTGACATATTCAGTTCTGAGACATTAAAAACTGCCAGCTATGAATTCTCTGTCTGGCAAAGTTATGTTTCAAATCTGAAGGAGAATTAAAAGCTTCCTCAGATATACAAAAACTGTGGGAGTTCACCAGCTCTAGACCTGCCTTCCAAGAAATATTGAAAGGAGCTCTTCAAGCCGAAATAAAAAAGATAAAAGTACACAAACCCTGATTAAACTGATAAATAGTCAGAATGAGGACACTAAAATTTTTTTAAGATAGTATATTAAAATCTTAATTCTAGCATAAAGGTCAAAGGAAAAGAGCATTAAAAATGACTAGAGCTACTACAACTTGGCAGTGAAGTGGCAGCATAAGTGCTAATTTCTGACATCAAAAATATAAAAGGAGAAGAATAGAAGGAAAGATCCTTTATAGGCAAATGAAGATATGTTATGAGCAGAAAAGGGGCTATTTTATCTATGAGAACTTTGATGTAAACATCATGGTAACCACAGAGCAAAAATCCAGAGCAGAAACACAAAACATAAATAAACTGAGAAAATCATCCTGAAAAAAATCATCAACTTACAAAAATAGACAGAAAAATAAAAAAAAAATAAGAGACAAATAATCAGAAGGCAAAAGATAAAATGGCAGTAGTAAATCCTCAAATATAAATAATAACCCTGGATTAAATATTAATGGGTCATGATCCATATTGATTAAACTCATCATTAAAAAGCACAAAGTGGCTGGATGAATTAAAAAATACGAATGGATTCAACTCACCAATTAGCACAGAATGGCTGGATGAGTTTAAAAAGAAGAAGAAGAAGAAGAAGACTCACCTATATGCTGCCTACAGGAGACTCATTTTAGCTCCAAAGAAATATAGAGGCTCTGAGCTAATGGGGATAATTCAGGAAAGATAACATGAATATAAAAAAAAATCAGTTTGTATTAATTGTGAATTTAAAACTGTAAATAAAAAATTAAAATGTGTCACATTTCTTATGCGAAGAAGATTAAGAGATTTCAGTTTTGAATTTAATACATGGAGAAAATCTATTTCAAATACTTTTAAAACAAAATTAAAAAGAATATAGATCAAAATCACTGCTAAAATAAAAACAAAGAAGACATTTCATGATTTTTATATAATATGATTTATAAACTTAATTTATAATTTAAATTTATAAATGGAAACAGTTCAGTATATTGCAAAATGAGATTCATTATATGCTGATCAAAAATATAAATAAGTCAAAATTAAAATGTGCTACAAATTTCATGCTGAGAAATAAAATCAATAATTACATTATAAATAATGAAAATTAATAGAAACATATTGTTTTGACCAGTGTAGCTTTGTCATATGGTTGAAATAAAGAAGTGTGATGCCTTCAGCTTTATTCTCCTTTCTCAAAGTTGCTTTGGTTTTTGGGGGTGTTTGAGCTTTTATACTAATTTTAGGATTACTTTTTCTTTTTTTGTAAAAAATGCCATTGGAATCTGATAGAGATTATGCTGAATCTGTAGATTATTTGGGGTAATATGGACGTTCAACCAATATTATTCTGCACATGTCTGTTAGTTCCACTTGACCTAAAGTCTGACTCAAATCCAATATTTTCTTCTGGATTTTCTGTTAGGATGATTGATTCATTGTTGAAACTGGGGTACTGAAGTCCTTGACTATTATTGTGTTGTTGCTTATTTCTCCCAGCAAATCTGTTAGTATTTGCTTACTATATTTAGATGCTCCAATATCCATATTGGATGCAGAAATATTTTTTATTGTTATATACTCTTGATGAATTGATCCCTTATAATTACTTAGTTATCATATTTGTCTCTTGTTATCATTTTTGGCTTAAACCCTTTCATATGCAGTCAATTAATGCTTGATAAGAAAGTAAAGAATGCTAAATGTGGAAAGGATAGTCTTTTCAATTCATGATGTTTGAAAAGCTGGAAAACCACATGTAGAAGAATGGAATTGGCCCTTTATTTTACACCACTCACACAAATGAACTTGAAACGGATTCAAGACTTAAACATAGGAACTAAAACTGTAAAATTCCTAGAAGAAAACATAGGGGAAAAGTTCATTAATACTGCTCTTGGCAGTGATTTCCTGGATATGACACAGAAAGCTTAAGAAAATAAAAAAAAATTATAAATCAACTGCAAATTAAAAGTCTTCTGCACAGGAAAAGAATCAAAATGAAAAGGTTACCTATGGTATGAAAGAAAATATTTGCATATCTTATATCTGGTAAGGGGTTAATATCCAAAATACATAAAGAACTCATCCAATTCAAACAACTCAATTAGAAAACTGGCAGAAGAACTGAATAGACAGTTTTCCAAGGAACACATACAAGTGGACAACAGCTACATGCAGAGGTACTTGACATCCCTAATCATCAGGAAAATGCAAATCAAGACACAAATATTTGTCACCTCACACCTTTTAGTTGACTATCATCAAAAAGTGACAATGATTGTCGATGAGGATGTGAAGAAAAAGAAACTCTTGAGCACTTTCGATGGAAATGCCAATTCTCATAGCTACAATGGAAAATATTATGGATATTTCCCAAAAAATAAAAATAAATGATTCCATCAATTGCATTTCTGGGTATATATCCAAAGGAAATAAAAACAAGATCTAGAAAAGGTATCTCCACTTCCATGTTCATTACATCATTATTCACAATAGCCAAGGTATGGAAACAACCTTAGTATCTGTCAGTAGATGAATGGATAAAAATGTGATATATATTATTAGTAATATTATTTAGCTTTAGAAAGAAGGAAATCTTGCCATTTATGACAACTTGGGTGAAATGTGAATTCATTATGCTAAGTGAAATAAGTCAGACAGAAAAAGATAATTACTGTTAATATCACTTCTATGTGGGATCTAAAAAAGTCTACCTTAGAGAAACAGAGAGGAGATTGGTTGTTGCCAAGGAGAAGGGATGAGAGAAATGGAGAGATGTTTGTCAAAGGATACAAGCTTTCATAAGTAAGTTCGGGGAATTTAAGGTACAGCATGATGATTATAGCTAATTACTGTCATATATAATTAAATGTTGTAAGAGATTAGAGCCTAAGTTTTTCACCACACACATACAAAATATGGTTTTATGTGATGTGAGTGAATGCAGGGGTTAGCTAATGATGTACCAGTAGTCATTTTGCAAAATACAAATGTATCAACACATTGCACACCTTAAAGTTGCACAATGTTATATGTCCATTATACCTCAATAAAGCTGGAAAAAATTAATAGAAACAGCAAGATTGACGATTCAAAGGAATTATTGATTTCTATTTGATCTTCAAAGGTTATATATAAAAACACAAAAGATTGGAATAATACAACTGATACACTTAGTATAAATTATTAAACTATGTATTCTACAATACTGCCATTTCAAGAGATCTTAAAACATTCATAAATACTGATCACATGTAAAGATACAAAAGCTAAAATTAGGGATGCCCGTGTGGCTCAGTGGTTGAGTACCTGCCTTTGGACCAGGGCGTGATCCCAGGGTTCTGGGATCAAGTCCCACATCTGGCTCCCAGCATGGAGCCTGCTTTCAGCATGGAGCCTGCTTCTCCCTCTGTCTATGTCTCTGCTTCTCTCTGTGCGTCTCTAATGAATAAATAAATAAATAAAATCTTTATTTTTTTAAAATTAAGAAATTAAGAAATCCAATGTACTAGATAATATTTTCTCAGTTTGAAGATGAAGATACTAAGGTCAATAGCTTGCCTCATAGTCACCTAGCAAATAAGTTGCAGAACGGGAATGAATATGCATCTCTTGAGCACAAAGCTGCAGGTTTAAACTACTTCATTATATTGCCTCTCCATAAGAGATTTAAAAATAACCTAGGGCTGCCCAGGTGGCTCAGCGGTTTAACGCTGCCTTCAGCCCAGGGTATAATCCTAGAGACCTGGAATCTAGTCCCAAGTCGGGCTTCCTGCATGGAGCCTGCTTCTCCCCTCTGCCTGTGTCTCTGCCTCTCTCTCTCTCTCTGTTTCTCTCATGAATAAATAAATAAAATGTTAAAAAATAAATAAAAATAACCTAAATAAAATATCAGCAAATTCAGTACATTAATAAATTAGAAAAATTATCCACTGTGACCAGATAGGTTATACAGTAGGAATTCAAAATAGCACACACTGCCCATTATTGATTTTAACAGGGATGTACCAGAAAATATGACAAAGAGGAAACCATTTCAACGTTAAGTCTATCTAAAAAAAAAAAACAGCAAGCCAAACATAACAATGAAATATAATCAGAATTTCTATTAATAATATTCACAAGCATGCAACATAACTAATAAATGTTGTTCTGGACATTTTTGTCAGTGCTATAAATAGGACATGGGATTAAAAAAAAGGAGACATAACTATTGCAAAGTAGACAACTTTGCCATTAACTGAAATTGCATGATTATAGGTTTAATAAATACAAGAGGTCAGTTGGACCTAAAACAATATGAATATTCAATAAAATGAATGAACACAAACAGCTAAAAATGTCATTTATATATCATGAATAATAAGCCTGAGGGTAGAGAGATGAAAGAATTTTATGGTAGCAAATAAAAACTAGAACAAACAAAAAAGAATATTTACTATAAATCTCCCTAAAGAGAATTGTGTTAAACATACATGAAGAAAACTCGAAAACTTACTAAGAAACTTAAAAGTGAATTTTAAGGAATATAGACATGTGCCATGGTCTTGAATCAGTAAATGAATTATGTTTAAGATGTTAATTCTACCCAAATTCAAGTTTCTGTATGATCATTAGCCATAAAAGAAAGGAAGTCAGTTTGGAAAGACACTAAAGGTGAGAGCTTAATACAAATTATGAAATATCATTTAGAAAAAATTAAAATAAATGGGGAGAATAAATAAGAATAAGAATGTAGGTAGATCAGCCATATCAGATACCAAATGATACTGAAATTTAAACATGGTGGTCTGCTGCTAGCTTCAACAGATCAAAGGACAGAAGTATATATCTCTTGCTCTCTCTCTCTTTCTGTGTGTGTGTATGTGTGTGTGTATACATGTGTGTGATTGAGAAAACAGACCAATCCAAGCAGAACGGATGGTTTGATTAATTGTATTTGGAACAGCACTTAATTATTTAGAGAAACTCAATTTTTGTTCTCATCTCATATCATATACAAACGCATACATTAAAACACTAAAGTGTCGATATATTGAGAAGAATTGAAGTCACAGAGAAAAATATCAATGTTACATTTAACATACTGAAGTCAAAAGATTGAAATTATTAGAGCTAAGAAGACAATTTATTATTTAAATGCCAGATTAATTACTAATTGCTGTAATACAAGGTGTTTTTGTAAACAAACAACAACAACAAAAAACAGTAATAAAAACTAACCAAGGTCAAGGTGCCTGGGTCGCTCAGTTGCTTAGGTATCCAATTCGATTTCAGCTCAGCTCAGCTCAGGGTCATGTGAGTCCTGCATCAGGATCCACATCAGTAGAGAATCTGCTTGAGACTTTCTCTTTCTTCCTCTCCCTCTACCCTTCCCCTCATCTGCTTTCATGCACACTCTCTCAAATAAATAAAGAAATCTTAAAAAAAAGTCAATTAAGGTCAATTAATAAATTTCATACAAATGACAAATAAATATAAGATCAAATAAAATGTGCACTAGATTATAATAAACAAAACACAAATTACATGCATGAACTATTAACTCTAAAATAAACAAAATATGATGAATTCATGGTCAGGTGGAGTTAGTGTGGTTGGTAATTTGATACAACCTTTATTTTTTTAAAGATTTATTTATTTATTTATTCATGAGAGACACGCAGAGAGAGGCAGAGACACAGGCAGAGGGAGAAGCAGGCTCCATGCAGGGAGCCGGATATGGGACTCAATCCCGGGACTCCAGGATCATACCCTAGGCCAAAGGCAGGTGCCAAACTGCTGAGCCACCCAGGGATCCCCTTGATACAACTTTTTAAAAAACATATTAGAAACATGTCCCAAAAGCTTTTAAATATTTTTAATTTTAAGTCTGACAATTCCCTATTTCAGAGTTCCAGGTCATGATCAGAGATACGGTCTAGATCCAAGCATGAGAATGGCAATATAGTAGTACAATCATTTGGAAGTCTACATATATCATGTATTCTCAAAGGGCCAAGTAATTCATAGAACATCTAAAAGATTTATACAACCATTAAGAACAACATTTTCTCTAATTAATTGATGAATTGAGAAAATGCTCATTATATAGTATATATGTATATTATATAAAACTTGTGTTTTATGTAATTGTAATGTGTTTTTGTAATTGTGTTTTATGTAATTGTCTTTTATGTGTGTTTTTATGTTTTAATTATGTTTTTATGTATGTAATTATTTTACATAAACTGATGAATTGGGAAAATGCTCATGATATAATATGTATTTATTACATAAAACTTGTGTACTATATATGTGATATATATTTATATGTACAATCAAAATATATAAACATTTATATATTTATGATCAATGTATAGGTAGTTGAAATGTTATCAAATAAATACAACCAAAATATGTAGACATTAATTTTTTATTTTTTTATATGTAGACATTTATATATTTATGAGCAATATAGATAATTGAATTGTTATCAGATATAGTTTTATATAATTTTGTTTTTACTTATTTTATCATGTATGATTATTCATTTCAATAGCTATAAAATTGTATTAATTTTATTTTTATAGATTTTATTATATATTTAATTTAAATTTAGTTATGTTAAATGTAATTTTATAAATTTTTATTAAATTTGTTAATTTAATAGTTAACAAATATATCATCAGGTGTCTCTATGATTATGTGGATATAAATAAATATAGAGAGAGGAAGCATGGAATTATAATTCCAAAACTTAATTGTTGTCTCTGGATAGTAATATGTTGATTTTATTTCATTCTTTAGTCATTTTAATATTTTAATTGTTTTTTTTTCCAAACTAATGCCAACTCACAAAAATCAGAGGAAGATAAGTATATATAGTTAGCATCAATGAAATTTATAAAGTGAAAAAAAAACAGACTTCATCCAGACTGTAGATTTGGTTTGACTGTACTATGACAGATAGGAGAATGAAATAAGTTGATAAGAAAGTAAATCTGTATGATCTCAGAAAGATAATATGTTCCAGCAACATGGACTATTCGTTCCTGGTTATGATGCTGTTTATATGATTGTTCGGAGTCACTTCAAAAGGCCTTAGGTGGATAAAACAGAATAGGTGTGCTGAATGGGCTGTTACGGTTCAGGAGTGAGAATCCATGTGCCTGCTAAGGGAAATGGCAGGTGAAAGGGAAAATAAATTTGATATTAAAAAAGGGTGGGGGTGAGGGAAGGCCTGAGAAAGTGGAAAAGAGGATTAAAAATGGGTTGCAGACATCAGCTACCTGGCAGTTTGTCCCTGCCTGGCTTTGACCAGGCCAATTTGGAGAATTCAGAAGAGCTTGAGGACAACTTTTTACTGCAGACTGTCATTTTGTCAATTTCACCTGCATGCAAGTAAATTATGATGTAGGCTACAGATTGGAGTTCTAAGAAAGATCTCTGTTTCCTGGAAGGAGAATAATAATATAAGTCTGGTGGGTGGTATTTCATTATTGTTATTTTGGGTGCCTGAGTCAGTTCTTGGAAAACTCCTATATGAGGCTCTGCTATACTCTGTGTCCAGAGATATGAAAGAAGCTGCAGCAGCAACAATGCCACCTGAAGCCTAGGGAGGGGACACACATGGCTTGTGTGTGAGAGGCACACAGCATGGCCATCAAGTAATTAAGATAAACAATATACAGACTCTAGAAACATCTGTATCTCCATGGACTTAGGGGAATTCTGTCCAAAATTATACTATTTGCATGAAAAGGGCACTGATTCCCTTTGCTGTAGATTATCTCTAAGGCTCAAATACTTTTGCAATTAAATATTAAAATTTGAAATGTAGTATAATCCATTTTCTGCAACTCAGCAAGTTTTCCTTAAATAACATTGTCATAATTATTTACGAATGTGGGAGTGGAGCTTTCAACAAATCTTACTTTTTTTGATGTCTTCAATAATACATACATCATTGTAGTCTCCTATTTGAAATCTATAGCTTCTAATGAGTTTTATTTTCATCTGTTCTTTCACTATTCCCTAGTATGTATATAATATATATGCATATTTCTCATAGTTCCCTATTCTTAACACTTTTATGTCCCTCTATGGTAACTCATTATATCAAAATCTAAACCACCTATTATCTATAGAATTCACAAGGAAGGGATGTTAGAATCCTCCTTAAGTAGAGAAACAATGCTGCTTAACATATCAGGGCAAATATTTCACAACACATCTTAAGGGAAATGGTGAGTTAATGCCTGAATACCATAATGTATTAAGTATTAGCCAACAAAGTTTGTTTAAGAAAGATCATCTCAACCTAATTTATGTAATTCTCAGATAAGATAACAACCCTAGTAAATGAAGACTGGGGTGGGTTGGGGAGACCTGCTTGAAGAATCATTGAATTGAAAGGAATGCATATTTCTATCATTAGATGACTTTAAAAATGGCTTAAATGAATCTTTCCAGACAAGAGTCCGTGTTAGTGTCTGAGACAAGTACTGAATGGCATCTCTTTGATATCTATACAGTATTTTGTGCTACGAGATATTTATTATTGCCCTGAAAGAGTAATTAAAGATGACACAGTATTTACATTTGTAGAACATACAAATATGGGTGGGAGAGAACATATATTTTCAAATGAGCTTTAAGGACTGATGTTTTAAAAAAGAAACCAAATACTAGGTGAAATGAAAATAAAAGGTACAGAGTTAAATTTTAAGCTGGAAAATATTAAGGTGCTTCCACAATGAAGTGCTTCTCTAAAAGTATAAAATGTAGATGAACTGTAAAGATCAAAAACTTGGTGGTAAAATGATGACATCAGAGAAAATGAAAAATTGTATGAAAGTGGAGGAATGTCTGGAAATTGTTGAGCTAATTCAGGCAGGAGGAAAGATACTGAAAGAGGATAATGGATGGTAATTAAGTTCCTGACCTCCTGCAAGCCTCTGTGTGAGTCAACAGTTACTTTGGTTCAAGATAGAAAGACTAAAAAGCCTTTGCAAGGAGTATCCAGAACACTTTTCAAAAAAAGATACTCAAAGATTTCTTTAAAAAAAGCCCACTGGAAGGCTTGTAAAGCTATGCCATGCCTGCACACACAAACACACACATAGAGATCTCACTCGATTTAATGAGCCACTGATTATGTTATGTAGGCTTCAAGTGAATTCTGGGAAGATTACCTTTGTTCATCATTTGGTGATGTAGAATGTTGATGGAGAGACATTTTCTAATGGAAAAGTCAGAAGAAATTATACAATTCTGCAGAAATTATTGCTGAGTGCTTACAAAAATCCTCAGCAGAATAATCATTCAATTACAGAACAAATAACATCTCTGTGTTGAGATTTGAGTAATGTAAAGGATCTTGGGCACATTCCTCCATTTATTGGTTCCCCAATGTATAAAAGGATAACGATAGCGATACCTGTTGTAAAACTAAAATATGCTAGTGCCTGTAAAGTAGATGTGCGACTGACTTGGAGTAAGTGCTCAATAATTAAAGGTGTAAGGATTTTGTTATTGAGAAATTATAATCAAGGTATAAAAGATACGTAGGGGGAGCACACATGCTAATGTATTTGTTGTATGTTCTTGAAATTCACCACTTACCACAGGAATGGATTGGTCTTTGCCTGCAGACACTACTTCAGTGTCGTGGTAATAGTGGGCCACTGTCACCTACCAACTTATCGATGGCAACGGGTAATATCTCTCAGGGATGCAGCTGTGAAAGATTTCTTCTATCCAGAGTGTTGTTGTAGTTCTTATAACCTTTCTGACTACCTAAGGGAATGTGACCAAATACTTTATGATCTACTTTTTCTTTTTATTTAGCTGGTTACTCCTGCAATTTGCCCAAGGAGAGAAGACCACATTCACATTGAGAGAAGTTTGTTATTTTCCTGTTCTCCCACTATATAATCTGTGGCCTAAAATCTATAAACATCATATTGATCTAGGTCTATTGGGCCAGAATTGTTCAGTTATCTAGTTAATAATAGAATTTATATTTGCTGATTTTAGTAACTGATCTGCATACAGTGGAATTGAAGTGATATCCTACTTTCAATAGTTCTGCTACCACTTCTTCTTCCCCTTCTCCTTCTCCTCCACGCCCTCTTTCTCCTTCTCTTTCTCCTTTTTCCTCTTCTTCATTTTCCTCCTCCTCCTTCTCTTTTCTTCTTCCTCCTCTTCCTCTTCTTCTCCTTGTCTATATCTACAGCCTAGATGTAGGATACACTTAGTAGTTGTCCAGTAACTGTTTCTTCAGTGTCTATGAGGAAATGTACCTCTAATTCTTCCCTGAATACAGTTAATTAGCTCAGGTGAGGCACCTGAATAAAGCAAGTTGAATTGCAGTTTTTAGAAATTAAACTTCCACAATCCAGAAAACACTAAACTAGGATCTTTGTTGCAATACAGATATGGGGATGCCCTAGAGCACCCAACCCCCATTTCTCTTTCTACCTTTGTTATTCAACTCCTCCTCCTTTGCCAGGACACTAAATTCCTCCTAGATCTTCTCCTTGTTTTGCTTAAGCTGCTTAGCTTTAGATTCTGCTACTCACAATAGTTTTGAGGAATTTATGTTTTAAAACTGTATTTATATACTCCAACTTAAGGAAACAAACCAAAGTGTAGGAGGAAATCAGAAAGTTAAATTGAAGAGGTAATTTTTTGAATGTTTAAAGCTTTTGTGAATTTATAAATGTATGATCAAATGTTTTTATATTTTCCCATATTTTTGAAATGGTGTGATTTGCATGGAGATACCAGACTACATGCATAAAATACATGTTAGATAAAGTAAAAAACAAACCATGAACTGTAATCCAATGTTATAAACTGTAAAAATAATATTACAAAGCATTTTGCAAAAGTTTAGGTTTAAAATCCAAAGTTAGTTTACCTTAACATCTGTTTATTCAGGGGGAAATACTATATTCTTATAGCCTCTTAAACTTAGAATGAGATAAAGGGATGCACTTTTATTATTCATAAAAAGACAAGCGTTTATCATTTAAAGTTATTGTTTTCATTATGTTTTTTTGTTTATTTATTTATTGCCATGAGGCATTCAGTTTACCATGAGTAAGTATTTTAAAATATGTGGTACGATTCTTTTCCTTTTGAATATAAACTGTAAACTCTCACAATGCCATATGGTGGAGCTGGTGGACAAAGGTTGATTCATACAGTTTTCATTGTTTTGCTGTTTGCTATGTTTAAAATTTTACTTTTTTACAACTTTTATTACCATGTTAATTCTGATAAATTTCCTGTGAAACTTACTATTTGCTTATGTATTTCTATTTGAAATTGTTATACACAGTATTAGTAGCTTAGTTCTTAAAAAGCTGAAAAAAAAAAGTAGTAGCCATGCTGATTTTTCAATCAGGAGTAATACCTTTCCAAAGAAGGTGAGTTGTGAGACAGGGTATTTATATTGTAGCCTCAATTACTACACAGATATTAGGAGAAGTATGGAGT
Organism: Nyctereutes procyonoides; assembly: GCF_905146905.1. Lineage (NCBI taxonomy): Eukaryota > Metazoa > Chordata > Mammalia > Carnivora > Canidae > Nyctereutes > Nyctereutes procyonoides. Next base: position 4,352,002 of record NW_026575033.1, on the reverse strand, counting down.
TCGAAAGGCAGAATATAATATCATATGTTATGAGTGAATATATATTTAGGGCTTAGACACTCAGAGAAGATTAATTATATGCATATTTTATTCATTGATTTTTTTTTCAAAAATTAATCAATATTACTCTCAACCCAGCATGTTTACAATTTGAAATTCAGAGACATTTCTTTAGTTAGTCTACTCAACAGGCTTAATGGAGACTTGTTCAGCTTTGTCAATTATAATTTATATTATATTAATTCCAAGTAATGAAAAAAGAATAAAATGTGTGTGTAATGGGCAGAATTTTACCAGGTTTGTAAAAATATAAACACTGATAAAATAATCTTATTTCCTACATGGAATTTATCTATTTTTTAAAAAATAACAAGTTTTAAAATGTTAAATAATGCTGACAATTAAAATATTATTCCAGAACAGAATTGAAGAGATTTCATAGGAAAATATATACCTAGGACACAAATAAATTTTAGAAGCACAGCTTGAAGTATGAATAAGAATTTGTGTTGTGTAGGAAGATTGAGAGGGCCCAGACACAAGCTTAGCAGCTATACGTGCATTTCTAATTATAAATGAAAAGAATCCTCACTTTTTAAAAAAATGCTGAATTGAATAATTTCATTCACTGAGCTGTTGAAAGCCAAAGGCTACACAAAATGTTTAGATGCACATAAGATTCAGTAGGCCAGAAGATATTGGGTTGTTTTTAACATACCTAGAAATATAAAGAAGATAAATATTTTCCTCCTATGGACAGAACACAAGGTTTTAAAAAAAGAGCCATATCCAATTAAATATTATCAAATAATTATAAACTAATTCTAGGCTGTAAAGATGAATGCAACATATATTACTTGAGTATCAGGCAGAGATTATATGTCTCCAAAGGAATTACCTGCCATTGAGTGTTCCAGGCATGCCGTGTGTTAGAATAAAGATATCTCATAGTTCAAGCTACAAACCAATAACAGTTAAAGGGAAAGTGAATCCTACCAAAAAAAAAAAATGTATTAAAGATTGTGCTACCAGGTATGTTAGAATGAGTGCAACAAGAAGTTTCAGGAACCATTTGTAGAGCATTAGCTACATATTAAAAACACAAGGTGTATTGAATGCCCACAATAACCCTGGACTGCACATACTATTTGAGTCTCCTTTTGCAAATGAGGAAACAGAAGCTTGGAGAGGTTAATAATGTACCCAAGATCCTGCACTCTGTCAGTGGCAGAGCTGGACTTCAAGTCACAGCTAACTCAAATCTATTCTCTTAACCATAATGCAGAAAGATCTAATTTTGAACCCTGGGTAACTGAGACAGGATGTCATTAACAAGAAGAGAAGTAGATTTGGGAAGAAAGAGAATGAGTTAGGTTTAAAACATGCATGATTATTTTTTTTTTAGCTGAAAGAACTTAAGGACCAGGTAAGCCATTATGTTGCACAAATGTTAACAAGCAGCTCTTGAACATAAATTATATAGCAGACACTTTCGTAGACATTGAGTCTTCAAAGGATGAGTTTAAAATCAAGGGATAAAGAGAGACATGTAAAACACAATTATAGTACAACACTAGGAGTGCTTTAATTGACTCATAAAAGCATATTCTGTGGGAATAAAAGAAGGTGTAGCCAACTCTGACTAAGGATAGGTATCAAGTACCTAGAACTTAGTATATAATCTTGTACACAGGAATGAAAGAAGGCTTCATAGAAGAGGTGACATTTGAGCTGGGTCTAAAAAATGAATAGGAGTTCTATAGACCTTTAAGGTAGTGGGTGAGAGGATGAAAATTCTAGTCAAAGGAAATAGTTTCTAGTGCAGTAGTTGTATGCTTGTATGCTACTGAGACCCAAAGACATTGAGTGATTCTCCTAAAGTCAGTCACTTAGTACAACATTCTGACAAAGCTTAAATCTCTAGACGAGGCATTGGCAAACCACAGCACATGGGTGAAATAAGGCTCACTGCTTGTTTTGTAAATAAGATATGCTTGGAACATAGCTGCACTCGTTTGGTTAAGCAGTGTCTATGGCTGCAATCAAGCTACAATACCAGAAGTGAGTATTTGCAGCAGAGATCATTACCCTGCAAAGTCTGAAATATTTACTCTATGTCTAATTACAGAAAAATTATGTCAACACCTACTCTAAGATTTTGGTTCTGCTTTCTCTTCTACACATTATGCTGAGGATGGTGTTGGTGGATATTTGAGACTACCTATAAAATAGGTTATGTCCAACTATGTATTTTGAAGGTAACAATCCTAATGGTGACATTTCATATCCTAAAATTATGGCCTCACAAAAAATATGAGTATCACAAAATATAAGAAAACCTCCAGCAAAGAATCCAAAGACATATACACATTTAGGAACTAGGACCAAGAAGAGAAAAGCAAGAAAACCTAGCAGGAGAAGAGGAGAAGTGCGTACTATTTTGAGAACAAAATAGGAGAGAATTCTGAGATAGCTGGAGGGGTGAATCTAAAGCCAAAGGATTCAAGGGGACAAGTGCTACGAGAAGACTATTAGATTTTGGATAAGAAGCTCACTAGAATTTCCTCAAGTTGATGGAGATACAGTCACAAATTTTGATAACACTTTTATCCAACTAAGAAGAAATGACTCATCATGGCACAAAATTTTAGAACATACTATTTAAATGCAAACTTCTTTATGTTGTATTATACATATTGCAAACAAGAATCAGAAGTTGTTTGTTAGTTTGCATATGACTAATGATTAGTAAAAATGAGGAACACTTTAAGAATGAGCTAAGAGTTAGTCTAAAAAATCTAAAAGTTTCCACAGGTAAAAAACAGATCACATAAAAAGAATGAACTACCAGAATGGCATTGGATTTCTCAACAGTGGTGCGGTGAGATAGAAGACAATGAAACAAAATCTTTAAAATGCTGAGGGAATTCGAATTTTATACCTAGCCAACCATAAATCAAGAATGAGTATAATAAAGACATTTTCAGACATGCAAGTTCTCAAAAAATTGACCTGCCAAGTAGCATTTCTCAGGGAACTCTGGAAAATGTCTTCCCTTAAACTGAAAAGTAATCCTGGAGAGAGAAAGTCACAGGATCAAGGAAACAGAATCCAAATCAGAACAGAAGTAAAGGGAGTTCTCTTGGCGAAGTTGAAAAAGAAGTCTTGGAGCTTCTGTGGCAGAATTAGGGGAAAAAAAAGTCAATAACAACAAGCTAGTGAATGTGACATTCAGTAAATACTGAGGTTTAATTTCATCCACGTGCTGAGGATAAAATATTTATATGTAATACCACATTTTTACTTATTTAATTGTTTAAAGAATTTCTCAAGTGATGTTCTTACCCTACTTTTATATACGTTTTCTTCTTGCTCTCACAAGATTTTAACATGCTAGCAATTAAGATAAAGAGCTATGGCTGTATTTTTATATGACATTTGTACCTAAGAATTTCTTAATATTCCAAAACCAGAAAATGAAGTCATATAATTACTAAGCATAAGTTTGGGAATAAAGCCACATACATTTTTGTGTAGTGTCAATAAATATCACCTGAAAGCTTACTTGTGTTCATCTGTATTTAAAAAGTAATCCTATGATAAGAAGTATTTTGGGGGAGATTTTTAGCTGAGCGATGGTAGGAGGGATGTCATGAGTGGGTAGCCTCAACCCTGCAGAATGCCTCTTGGAACCATGAGCCTGGAGTTCAGCAGGGCACATAGGGATCCTCAGTTTCCTAGTATGCCTCGGCTCTGCTCTTCCCTTCTCTCCTGTAGAAACAGTGGGAAGCCAGATGCTTTAAAATCTTTACTTCTAGTCTATGTTGATGACTCAAGTCAGCATTAATTTCAACAGGAGTCATCACTCTCTTGACCCATACAGACCTTTTAATTATTTGCCAAAGTGCAACACTACATCAGTTCCAGAGTTTTAGGTGGTCAACTTCGCCATGTCAGAAGATGGTTGCAAGGGATGGTGGCTGGCCCCACTGGAAATGCTGCAAACTATTGCTAAGTTATTCCTTCGTGATTTTTTTATTGTTCCTGAATATGGAGGTAATGAGCATTACATAATTTTGGTGACTGAATTACCTATTTTAAAACAGATAAAGAAAAGCCTATATACTTGTTAAATAAAACAAAATAATTCACAGGTTCTAAAGCAATCTTTCACAGTGAGAACTTAAGCATGATTCAGAACAAACTGATAAAACCTGATGATTGGTGGCATTCTTTAAAAAGCCAATGATGGGTGGCATTCTTTAAAAAGAATTCATTCTTCCTATAGCTTGTTGGCTATAAGATGGGGTTATTTGCTCACTATGAAGAAGTTAACAAAAATAGCAATTATCCAAAGAAACATTAGAAAACATTACAATATTATCAAATATTCAGAATGTAAATGAATAAATAAAAAAGAAATCTTAATTGTTCTTAATTCTATTGAAGTTTTGTTAGACTTCTAGAAGCCAAGCATATTTTGGTCCCAAATTGGGATGACATTCTTACAATCTTTACTGAATTATAACTGGGGGGATGGGGATAAAGGGGTGGAAGTTATTATTTAAAAAATAGATTTCAAAATCCTTTCTCTAGTTCAGTATTTCTCAACTAGTGAGTGATTTTGCCCTCCAGGAGACATTTGGCAATATCTGGAGACATTTTTGGTTGTCCCTCTTGAGTGGGGTGGCACCTAGTATTTCTGGTATCTAGTGGGTACATGCCAGAGATGCTGCCAAACATAAAATCATCCAGCAAAATGCTCATAATGCTGAAGTTGAGAAATACCACTCTAGTCCAAAGGTCACAGATTTCATGAACTCTTAGATTAAGAAAGAAACCCGGAGAAAAAAATACCTTAATCTACCATAAAAATTCCCATATAATGCTACAATCCTATAAGGCAATATTTTTAAGTTTAGAATTATTGTATTTATTATTATTTATTTATTTATTTATTTAGTCTGTGTGTATATTTATTCATGTCGACTATTTCCATGAAAAAAAAACAAATTCGAAATTTTTACAAAATGCAGTTCAACTAAGTGAACGGGTGACCATTCTTTAATTTAATATTTATCTGACCTAGATTTATCTAAGAGTTGGAACTTGAAGTTCAGAGCTTGGAACCAGGCTCCATTTATCATCTTAGACACTAGGAAGACATTTTGTAGAGTGCTAACATTTATTAACATGCTTACATCAAATGCAGAAACTTTTAAATACAAAGTCATAGGCTTTATGTATGAAGGAAATGTTTACAAGATGTGAACACCTCTTAGCACACATCATTAGATGTGTGCTACCTCCACAAGCAAAATCTACAAGAAAATAGCTTGTTAAAGCCCCTGAATGAAAATATGAAAACCTAGATGTGAGATGCGAAAAAGTAACCGGAATTGTGTGCTTGGTTGTTGAGGATGCAACAGTGATTCTATTCTTTCTTCAGGCTTATATTTCCTGCAAACTAATTCAACCCTGCCCTTCTTCAGAAGTAATTTTTTCTTTACATTTTTCTTCTTCTTCTTCTTCTTCTTCTTCTTCTTCTTCTTCTCCTTCTCCTCCTTCTCCTCCTCCTCCTCCTCCTCCTCCTCCTTCTTCTTCTTCTCTCTCTCTCTCTCTCTCTCTCTCTCTCTCTCTCCCTCAGCTACAATAAACCAAAGTGGTTACATTCATTAATGAACATGGATATCCTATTTCACTCTGAAAAGGCAATAATGATTTTCACTAGTGGATATAGGTCTGTACCTCTATACTTTTTTTTTTTTGTACCTCTATACTTAACACATTCCTTCTCTGACTGGGTTGTGACAGTCTCAAGAGTTTCAAAATAACCACAGAGTGCTTATTGGCTATAGGATGAGGTTATTTGCTCACTGAAAAACACTCAGTGGACTCCATCATAGCCTCTGTAGTTGACTAGTTGAATTCTTGGTCTCTTCCTATCTTGGAATTCAACTGAGCTATAAATGAGAGCTAGGAAGTGGGAAATATTGCTGTTCTAATGCCACAGAAAAAATCAGACAAAGTTGGGTTTTAAAAACAGCATTTAACAATGGGCTTTCTGCTTAGGCAACAGAATCAGATCAACTATTTTTCTTTTCATTTTCTTTCTTTTTTCTTTTTCCTTTTTGAGAAGTCTTGATATGAAGGAAATTATCAGCTGTCCCTATAAAAACAAAACACAAAAAATAGATTAATTCATTTTAGCTTCCTATTGTTTGAGTCATACTTTGAATATCACTCTTAAGGCACACCCGCTCTGGACATCTAGGCAGACATTTTAAAAGGAGGAGATTTTTGGTACATGAAGTAAGACTAAAGATATTCATCTCTGTTCACTAACTGTCTAGACATGGGAAACATCTGGGAAATACACCAGTATTTTCATATAAATTTCCTTCCATGCTTCTTCTAGGACACTCTCAGGAAACTGCTCTACTGCTGGTCTCTGTGATAAAAATCGTTGGACTCACAAACTATTTTCTTTATGTGCCTATTATTTCCTTCTTTCTGCTACCTTCCTAATAAATGCAAAAGGGAATGAAGCATCCTTTTTAATCAAACTGTGCAAACATTTTCCTCTCTTTGATGGACTTTTGTAGAGAATTTGAGTCAAAAAGGTTGTCAACTTTTGAGTCCTCCTGAATATGCTAGTTCAATCAAGAAAAAAATGTTTTCTGTCCCTGCCATAATGCTTTGATTCTGCCATCTAGAAACAGATGCCCTCTAAAAACAGGTGCTCCATCTGGATGGGCAGGCTCCTCTCAGCCCATCTGAATTGTAAGAACTATAACAGTCAGTTCTTGGTGATTTTATTCTGTCTTGTGCTTGAAAACTTCTTGGATGGCCAAGCAAGCTCTGACTCTTCTTCACCCAAAGCAATCACTGTTCTAACCAATGGGCCCTAACATTTTGTTTTCCTCTATTATTAGATTTTTTTAAATGTAGCTATATTTTATTTGCCCAAATAGTTTGTACTGGACCAAATATTCCTAAAGGTATTCCATAAATGTGATTGATTCCTGATACATGTGGCCAAGTAGAATGGCACATTCACCTTTAGTTTGGGTTGTAGTTTCCTCCTTTCGAAATTCAGTAGAATGATGCTGCAGTGAACCCATAAAGAGGAAGAAATAGTTAAAAATCTGAATGTGATCCTTGTAACTGATGTAACTGATGACATAGTCTAATATGTTTTACTTTTAAAATTGACATGACAGAATTATACTTTGTAGCCATAATGATGCTTTGTCAAGTTGGTTGTGAATGACTAAACATTTGAGTAAGAATGGGAGAGGTCATCTGCTGAAATAATTCCCAGCACAGAACTGAAAGACGGTCTCTCAGCAACATCATGCTAATATAGTTCAGACTACTTAAAATATCAGACTTTTTGCTTTTGATTAGAATTATATGGATTATTGATTGTAACAATGATTAATTCATCCTCATAGAAAACCCTGATTAGTTAGGTAGTTGGACTTGTATCTACTATTGATCGATACAAAGATAGATATTCATTATTAATAACTCACTACAAGCCTTTAGGCACAAAAGCACTTAAATATATAGCTGTTGTAGTGGGAGAAAAGGTAACGTAAAGAGTGGTAGGTGCCAAAAATGTCAATCCTGCATTTGTCCACCCTTCCTTAGATGGGGTAGAGGAGGGGATAGGAAATATGGAACCCAAACAAGTTAATTGTTTAGGGCACAGAGGTGAAACTGGCAGGATTCACATCTCATAAGTACTAATCCTTTGCTTTTACAATTTATTTCTCTACAAACTTTAGGATTGAGCCAATGACTTACTTAGTAAAGATGAGAGAGGGGTGTTTCGTATCCATTTTTGATGCTAGAATTAACTTTTGTTTAAAGTTGTGTGTAGGGATCCCTGGGTGGCACAGCGGTTTGGCGCCTGCCTTTGACCCAGGGCGCAATCCTGGAGACCCGGGATCGAATTCCACATCAGGCTCCCGGTGCATGGAGCCTGCTTCTCCCTCTGCCTGTGTGTCTGCCTCTCTCTCTCTCTCTCTCTCTCTCTCTCTCTCTCTCTCTGTGACTATCATAAATAAATGCAAATTAAAAAAAAATAAAGTTGTGTGTAAAGAAAGTCATCAGGAACAAGCTTTCATCTACGAGTTTAAAGTATAATTCATATTCAAATTTTTTTGACATAATGAATTATGACCTTTGTTTTCACAATTTTCCTTACTCTGTAAGGAAGTTAATAATTTTAAAAAATCTCATAGAAATGGTTGGTGGGGGAAATATCATTGATGTATTGAGACAGTGGTTGGGTAAAGGCTTGGTGGTGAGGGTGGATTTCTTTACCAAAGACTGAAGTGAGGAATTATAGGAGATGGTCAATTAAGAAAACAAATTCAGTCTTTCCATTTCACTTAATTTCTTCTAAGTGATGACCAGGAACCAGCATGGAATTCTGCTTGGCAAAGGTGTTATTTCCTATCATCTTGCAGAGTACTCATACTATAGCTAATAGAATAGAAGTTTGTACTCAGTTCTGGGTGTAGCTGGCAAGAAGTTGGATTTATTGTATGAATGACTACAAAGAAATGAAAGTCATTTTCTCTATTAGCAGATTATGGATTTTAATGACTTTGGAAAGGTTTGAGAATCTACCCTTTGGATTCTGAGAATCTGTCCCATATACAGAATATTGGATGCGGGTTTAGAAAGGAGAAAAAATATTTTCTCTCTTTACTAAATGGCAGCCCTATATATATACACAAGATATACATACAAAATACCAAGTTAATGTTTCTGCTGCACATTACTTAGGGGAAATACGTTAGCATGGCCTTCTGTTAAAGTAAGACTAAAAGGAGTAAAAATTTTTTAAAAAGCTAGATTAATATGCCCCCATGTCATTTTCAGACCACAGTCTATACTTATTTCTTTAGGGAGCCTTTCCTTGTTGAGTCTAAAAGAAGTTGAAAATGATTGCCAGGGTGAGGTCTCTATCTACCAAGGCATATAAGTATATAGAAAAGGAGCTCCAAGGCCATTTGATAATAAGAATTATTTTTAAAAGATTGCATTAACTGTTTATGTGTGGGAGAAACAAATATTAAAAAAATAAATTTATTACTGTGTTATTGGCATGCTATTTTAAAGAGTACTTTGCTGGCTAGATGATATTTTAATATTTCCCCTGAAAGAGCCTAGTTTTTATTTTATTTTTAGCCTCTTTCAACCAAGACATCAAATTAGTGTTTTTAAAGCTCTTTTATTTAGAGGTCATTCTTTGTGATTCAGATTCTCCAGTTAACACCTAATTTCCCATGTTCATAATGAAAGGAATAATATAATTAAATGAAATCTACAAGCAGGCTCTGGGTTTTATTTTAGCCTTAACTGCACTGTTCTACCACACCCAGCTCCTTTACCAGAAATGCAAGCAACAAGGGGCGCCTGGGTGGCTCAGTGGGTTAAGTGTCTGCCTTAGGCTCAGGTCAATGATCTCTGGGTCCTGGGATTGAGCCCTGTGTCCAGCTTTCCTGCTCAGCAGTCAGTCTGCTTCTCCTTCTCCCCCTGTCCCTCACTGCCTTGCTTCTGCTCGCTCACTCTCAAATAAATAAATAAAATCTCAAAAAAAAAAAAAAAAGAAAAAAAAAAGGAAAGAAAGAAAAGAAATGCTAGTGACTAGTAAAATGGAATAATTTAACTAAATTTTCTTTACAGTCCTCCCCAACTTTGGTTACCTTTGATTAGCAGTGGAAATAGTTTATATCTGGGTAACAATGATTTGGGGCTTCATTAGTACACACAATAGATAATGCTTCAAACATAGGGATGGATACAGTATATAGAGACTAACAATCATAAGAAGTGATAAATGGATTTAACAGATAGTTTTATAAGTGGTTATGATGACAGATTGATAGGTAAACACTTGGTTACCATTTGGATTGTTTATAGAATGAAGACTTCCATTAATTGAAACTTGAGGTCATAAACGAATAACTTAAGACAGGGTGTTTTACTTTGTGTCATTTGACTCGGCTTTGATAAAACCTTCCTATTATATACCAGTGTATATTTATCTTATAGTGAGTCAAGGTTAGCAAAAAAATATTTTAATTTTCTTTAGCAGTTCTAAATGGTGCAGTACCTGAGACTGGAATGTCAACGGTCATTGTCCAGGGCTAAGGACAGAAGGTATAGGACAATAGGCAGCAGTGACAAAACTGAGTGGATGCTATAGATGAATTGGAGTTAAGTGCCAATTCCTCTGTATGCCAGGGATGGGATAGCCATTGCTAAGGCTGGTCACAAGGAGAAGAAACATTCAGGCTGAGCTGAGCTGAGCTGATATGGAAGCTAACCAAATGGTGACCAAGTGTTTACCAATTAATCCATCACCCATAACTTTTACTCTGCAAAAATCCCTACTTCCACAATAATAAGAACAATTACAGCTATTGGATATTAGCTACACAGGGCATTGTGGTAAGAATGTAAGGTCCATTTTAGCATTTTATTGTCACAGCAGCTCTATGTGATAGGTTCTATTATTGTTTGCATTTAGCAAAAGAGAAAGGAGGCACAGAGAGGTTATGTGATTTGTGATTATGTCACAGTGCTGGGATTCAGTTCAAATCTGAAAGCCCAGTTTGGGAATCTGAACTCAACCATGACAATCTGTTAGAAAAGATACTAGTTTCCTAGTGCACGGAAAGTTCTATTCTCTACTCTGGTAAATGCCCACTCTACAGAGATAAAATATCCCTCACTTTTTTCTTCCCTAATATTTACCCAATACCATAAACCTAATATTCTGTTTTCTTTCCGAGGTAAATAGTGATGGGGTTTCTTTTTGTTTCATATGTTGGAAATGGTGTCATTAAACTACTTATCAGGGCTGGTTTTTATCCAATTCAAATTATCTTAAGTAAATATGGGAGTTTATTACAAGGATGCTGGGATGTCTGCTGAAACACAACACAGGAAAGCAGTTTAAATACAGGGATGACTAGAACAAAACTTTTACTCCTAAGAATGGTGTTTTCAGTTCTTGTTAATATGTCTGCCTTCTGTCTGTCTGCAACATTGGTTTTCTGTGCTTGGCAAAGCAGAGGGACAGAAGATTGGGTGACTACAATCTATTCACTAAATCCAAAATGAGTTACAGGTTCAGCACATATTCCCGGCTTTCTGATGACATACTGCTTAGTTATTTTTGTATTGAAATTGCCTTTCCTTCTTCATATTCTTCAGACTGAAAAATTAATAATCCCCTTTGGCCAGTTTTACGTAAATGGCATTCTGTTCATCTATTCCATTTGCCTGAATGATAATGTTAGACTTTGGAGTTAGATTATATTGATAAAGGGTTGACATTCAAATTTAAAGGATGAAGATTACCAAATATTTCTCCTTAAATTATATTTCAGAGCCAAGCATGGAATAAATAAATATTTTTTGTTCCTAAAGCTGTGCTGGCAGTATATGGTTCATAAATCATGTTCTTTTCTTTCAAATATGTCAATGTTGGTTGAAGAAGCAAAACTAAACCATCATGAAAGCAAGTATGTGAAATAAATAATAAATGGCATATAATATTGAAGCATACTATTGAAAAATATTTGCAGTTGGCAGACATGTAATACCTCATCTGGGTGTCACACCAGCCCCCTGAGGATAGTGTCCCATTTTGTCAGTACTTTGGTATTCTAATATGGATTTGCATGAAGTCATCTGATTGAAAGTATTAGAGTTAGTTCCTAGACCTGTGCCTTCCAAATCTAAATCCATATTATTTCCCACTTTGCCATGGTTCTGTGGCCCAAGAAGTAATAGAAAAGCTCAATAGTCAGGAAATAAAAGTGTTTATAGGGGATATTGGAAAAATATGAACAAACTAGTGGAACTAGAAATTAAAGAAATATATTAGTTTAGACTCTATTTAAAGTTACAGAAAACTCAAAATAAGTTAGGCAAGAAAGAATAAGACTATTTTAGAATATAGTCTGCCTTTGAACACATATACCTCTGGATACTGGACAGCAGTAAGAAATTAGTAGAGGGTAGTTTTGGGGAAGTATATGCGGGTATGTGGGTTCCTCAGAATTCAGGCCTGATAGAATAAGTTGAGGTGACTAGGTGACAGAGATCAAGTAGCCTAAAAAGGTTGGCCATGTACAAGAGTCAGCTGAAGAGTTCAAAGAAGTCATTGATCAGAGAGATGCAGAGTCTACAGTGTAAAGAGGCATGAGGATGTAGAAACCAGGAGACAGACCAGGCAGCGATAAAAATGGAGTTCACAAGAGAGATGCAGGGAGGCAGAGTGTGGTGCACTGAATGAAGGTAGCCAAAGGCCATCAGGCCTTACCTGTGAGAAGCTGTGTGCAAGTCAGAATGGATGTATGAACCAGGCCAGCTTAACAGTTTGAAAAGAGTTGGCAGGAGGAGCAGCATAATGGATTGCTCATCATGCTTGTTTTTCTCTTCCATGATTTTCCTTGGAACTGAATGAACCCTTTTGGTAAAAACCCCATTTTTTGTGTGTTTGGTGTACCTAACTTCCTTCCCTTGTAGCAATGGAAGTGGCCACAGAATCTTAGCTTGTCTTATCAGACTCTGTACCAACTTGGCCACAACGATTGGTTCAAAGACGTGCGCATCATCTAACTAAACCAGTCAAAGCCTTCTGAAGGCTTCTGCTAGAAATTTCATGGGAAAAAAAAAAATGATGATTCCTTCTCACCAGATGTGCTAGCTGTGAGGGATAGCATGGGCCCTGGGACTGCTGATAGACAACCTTGCCACCCTGTGGAGAGGGCCTCCAGGAGAGGGAAGCTGAGAAAATGGAAATAGAGCCTAGAGCTGAAGAAGAGAAAGATTCCTGAGGAAATCATCTGCATTCCTGAATCTTATTGTGCCTGAGGCAGATCTGCTCTCTTCTTAGGGGAAGGGGCCAACGTATTCCTCTGAGGTCACAGTTGATTGCAGTTGAATTTCTGTCACATGTGAGTTTCATGTCTACCTGTATAGTTAGTCAATGCACAAGCTTCACCAACCAGGTAGAGCTTTGATTCTGCGTGGTAGATAATTGTAAGCCACGGCAATTTGGTCAGAGGTGAATTACATTAGAGTTAGAAACTGGGATATATTAAACTAGATTTTATGAGCTTTAATATAATGTTTTAATATGACAATGAATGAAGAATGGGAAAAGAAAATAAATCTAAGGTTTAAATAAATAGCAAATAAAGTTCTTAAAGAAATTGCTTGCTTTTTTCTACCTTATATAATAGCTGTTTGGTTATTATGGTAATTTAATGATGTTTTTCTACTCCTTGCAGCACATGTATCTATTGATTTGAAATAAATCAGACTGAATAGAGATAGCTCTTAAAATGGAAGAGAAAGAAAAATGACATTTATGACTACTTACTCAGCACTAGACCAGGGAAAACCATTTTCTTATTTTGTCCTCTTATTTGCACAACAATCTAATGGGAAAGACATTTGCTTCTCTACCTTTGAAATGAGGAATTTAAAAATGAAGTAGAGTAAAAATGAAGTCATATGGGGCTGGGATCTGAACTCCTTGCTTTTGGTCTTTCTTTGATATAATGATGTCTCTGTGATCCTACCACCCACATAGGTGTGGATTCTAAAATGAAATGCATCACAGGTGATACGGGATTTCTGCTTTGGTGTTGATTCTAAATTAATGAGAATTTATTTCGGATGGATACCTTTATTGGCAATCCTGATTTGAGAAGTAAAACATACTAATAGAAGAAATTCTGAGCATTCAAGCTTTTTTCCCCTCCTCTTTAGGGAACTCTGATTCTCTCTCTCTTTCTTCTCTTTCTGTAGGACTTTAGTACCAGAACCCGTAGGCTACCCAAAGAGCCAAGTTTCCTCAGGTATGTGTTACTTTATAACCACTTCAAACAAGAGGCCATTCCAACTGACAATAGCTTAAAAAAAAATGTCTTTTTGGTAAATTAAAGGAGGGCAACTGATCACTGAAGGTAAACAGGTGATGAAATACGTCATTAGTACCTCATTCGTAATTCATTTCTCCTGAAGTAGTTGACAAAGCATCAAGACTCGAGTCATGAATTGCTCAGAAGTGCAGGCTTTGAGGTCACTGGAGCAGATTCATTATAACTCAGTGTAAAGCGCAGCCTGTCTCTGTGTCAATTACCGGCGTTTGATAACGGATATTATGTCAAGGTCTGTTCTTTCTCAAGATGCAGCCACACATTTTAAAATCATTACGAGTGTGAGCAGGAGCTACACGGCCTCAGGGGGTTCAGTTCATTTGTTATGTCCCATTATGACTTAAAGATACAAGCCCAAGGTCTGAAGAAAGCTCAGTGGGGAAGCAATGAAAGCATAAAGCTGGACGCCTCTTCTTTTCCCTTTACGGTGAAGTAAACTGAGGTTTATTTGCCCCAGGAGCCACTTAAGATCTGCACCATATAGTGGGGGGGACGAGTAACCCCAGTAATCACTCCCACTGCATAGCGATTACGGGCATCACTAGCAAATAACCCCAACTCGGGTTTCAGTCTGGCCAGGGAAGTTTTATTGAAATGAAGTACTTTCTGCTGGAGACTTTCTCTGCTGGGGCATGGAAATGTTCTGTTTCTTTCTCCCCTTTCTTTCAAAAACCATATGTGTGCTTTCCAATAGTCTTTTAACATTTTGGCCTTTCCAGGAGCACTTTGTGTCACAAATTGGCATGAATTTGAGACACGTCACCCATCTTCTGAAGGCAGTCTCCACTTCAGAAATAGATCTACCCTGGTCTTCAGACTGAGGTACAAATGCTATAAATAGATGTGGGGATGCCATAGTTCACCATAAATACATTAAAATGAAGAAAAAAATCATTAAAAAATCTTTTAAAAAATTGAAGACACACACACACACACACACACACACACACAAACCCTACTCCCTCCTGAATGGCCTTCATTTCCCTCTATGGAACTGTGTTTGAGGCTGTTGGTAAAATGCCAGAATCTCAGACCCACATCCCCCCTGCCCCCCTGCCAGAACTTCACTAAACAGCACACATTCCTTTATATTCAAAATTCCCCTTTCTATTAGTGGGAACTCCAAGCATGGAGCAAGTGCAAAATACTTAGTTCCTCTCTGCATTCTGTAGAATGCAACAAGCCCTCCAGAGAAACCTTCATTTTTTTTGCACTTTCCCCCAAACATTCTGATCAGTCTGTGCTCTGGGCATCACTGTTCTGCCCTGAAGTTGATGTCAGGATTGTGTCCCCTTTTGAAAACAAGCAGTCAGGTGGAGTTGGCCTAGGGAAGGAAGCTTGCATTTATCCCGGCTGGAGTGTTCACCGACCCCTGTTTGCGATAAACCTTTTCAAAGAGCTGGGCACACTGCAGAATGCTGCCAAGAAACTACTGTTATCACAGAGGGAAGAAATCCACTGCAAAATTATGTGTCAATGTTGTGAATTAAGTAAAAATTTTACTTTTTTTTTTTTTAGCTCTCATTTGTTCAGCACTTTATTTTTTTTTATAAATTAATTTTTATTGGTGTTCAATTTACCAACATACAGAATAACACCCAGTGCTCATCCCGTCAAGTGTCCCCCTCCTTAAGGAAGCCTTAGAGACACTTTTCGCAAATCTAAGCATATGGAAAATTTAACACAATTGTACTCCGGATTGTAGGGTACTAGAAATCCAAACGGCCCATAAATGATAACCTAGCTCTGCAGGATAAGGGCATAAACACTTGAAGTCTCTGATTCATTCATTTGGTTGAAAGCTTTCTCTATGTATCTCATGAGGCTACATTACCCCTGACTGCTTTTACGCAGGCGTGCACACGGACCCAGCATACATAATTCCATTATGTTATATGGAAAGCATACGTTGGGAATAAAAAAAATGCAGACCTCTCACTTCTATGAATTTTACAAGATTAAAATGTTAAAAATTCCATACATCACACACACACACACACACACACACACACACACACACATTCTGTTTTCATCTTTATCATCCACGGCTTTGGTAAAGATTTATTAGTAAGTGAGAGAAGCATTCTAGAAACAAATCATTTTGTAGACTCATTTGATAAAAGACTCAGAAGTGCTCCTGTCATTTTTGATTTCTATAATGTTCAGCTTATAGGACATTGGGTCCTAACAAGCAGTACTGGCCCATGATGACCTTGCAAAGCCATGTCCTTTTCATTGCCAACGACTCCCCCTTTACTTTACTCCTCCAATTACTCCTCCAATTGTCCCTCCTATCAAATTCCATGGAATTCTATTAAAAATGAGCTATTTCCACAGTGCAATCGTTCCCTGGAAGAGACTTTTTTTAAAGGTTTTATAATCTGTCCACCGAATGAGGGGTTCAAACTCACAACCCTCAGTTGGAGAATCACATGCTCCATCCACTAAGCCAGCCAACTGCCCCCAGAAGAGATTATTTTGTCTAATTCTTAAATTTGATTATCAATTATGTTGAACAACTCATAGTGCTTTACAGTTTTGGGGCATTTTATCAACTCATTTTCACCCAGATGCTTTATTAATCAATGAAAATAAGCGTTGAAAAATACACTACTTTATAGAATCAAATGAAGGTTGGAGGTATTTTGTCAAGTCTATCAACAATGTTTTGTTCAACTCTATCTTTTAATTGATGAGATTGCATACAAATCTTCAGAATAATTTTGACTGTAGTGTAATTATAGACTGTAGTATCCTAAAAATACTCCATCTGGGTCAAAATAATTCACTCAGTGAGAGCAAACATTTTTTAAATAATTTCTGTTTTAGAATAGATTTTGATGTTATAGAAAGCATTTTATAATAATTTCCATTTAGAATAGACTTATTTATATTTGTAGAAAAGTCGTACAGGTTGTATAGTGTTCTCATATAGCCCATACTCATTTTCCCCTGTTATTCACCTTTACATTACCTTGGTACATTTTTCACAGTTAATGAACCAGTATCGATGCATTATTATTAACTGATGCCCATAGCTTATTCACATTTCCTTAGTTTTTACCAAATGCTGTGTTCCAGGATCCTATCCAGGATTCCACTTAACATTCAGTCATCATATTCATTAGGCTCCTGGAGACTAAGATAATTTCTCAGACTTGAGAACGTATTCTTAAATCCTAGCTGCTTCTTTCTGTTTTCATGAACTAGTGTACATTTAGGTACTTTTGTTTGTAGAAATAGAGTTGATTGGGGACAAAGGTGACAAGACCTAATTAATTCCCTTCCATTATCAAATCAGTCAGATAGATTTGCTAACACCTTTACAGAAAATCTTTTAGACACAGAAAACAATTATAGATATAAGAGTACACTTGATGAATAATTTCCAGTGTCAAAGAGAATATCACCTTGCACCTCAATGCCGATTTGACTCTCCACTGCAGTGTTGAAGATAAGACTGTTTATTCACTTATGCATTGACTTTTTTCAAGGCAGTGTCTCACATGTCATTTTTCTGCCTTACAAGATAAAAAGAAACAGTGTGTGACCATTTTCTATTTAAACAGTGAAGTTTTAGATATTAGATAAACAAATGTACCAAGAACATGTATATCCCCAAAGGCATTTATTTAAGTGCCCAAGGCAATTCTGAGCCATCTAAACTAATATTCCTTTTACTTAACAGAGGTGTTATTCCTGAGCAATGCCAAACCATCTTATCTTCTCGAGTAAGAATGGTTAGGGAAATGGCCTTAATTAAAGTGGTTTGTTTTACTTTATTTCTGTTTACAGTTGTACCATTCATTTGTAACATTTTAGTTGTTTGAAATGATTAAAAACTCTGTCTTTATATATAAATCTCATTTTTCAACTGAGAAAGAGTATTGGTATGTCAAATATTCAGGACGTAATTTTCTAATAAGGAAGTACAATTGAGTACTGAAGATCAAATGGTTTCTCATTTTTACTTAAAATTTTGCTTTTAATCTTAGGAGTGCCAAGTCAGTTTGGCTGTTTGCTGAGTTAGATTGCTTACTGTATACAGTTCCAGATTTATAAGCAATATTGCATAAACAGTTTTATAAGTGTATACATATATTTATATACGAACAGTTGAACAGACCTTTAATTTCACTCTAAGAAAGTTTATTCTCAACATTACCTTATAGTTAAACCATGCAGAATCACGACTTTTAGGCATTGGCTATTCCCAAAGTGCACAAACACTCTGGGTTGTAATGAAGTTTTACGATGAGTGAATACATTGCAGGGGGACATGGATACCTGCCATCATGTGTATCTGCTCATCCATTCAGTGAGTCACTGACTACTGAACAAATATTAACTCTGTTGGATACTGCATGTGTGAGGACTCAAGATTGTGCTTTGGGGTGACACAATCTAGGAGGGAGCCAGGAAAATGGATCCATATGCAGACAAATAGAAGAGAAATGATAAGACCTCTAGTAACTAGTGATGTTAAGACCAAAGTACTGTGAATAAGAGGGAATGTATGATGTAGCAACTGTGTTCTCAATGGGCTGACGTGGGACCTGGGAATAGAGGGGACCATTAGGGGTCAGGACACAGCTCAGGCTGTGTACAAAGGCCAGTAAACTACTCAGGTTCAGCCCTGGAAGAATAATTACCTCAACATTCTTTGGAGGCATGTTTACACATATGCTGTAGGTTTATATATTACATCAGATGATAGAACAGAAGGACGTGGGGAAATGTTTGAATCAGGCAAAGGAAGAAACTCAGGGAATGCATGTTGATGATATTTTTCTAAGACTTTTCACTTCCTACTCACTGAAATATTCCAGCTCATACAAACTCCAAGTTAGGATGAATTTTTTTTTCATGCAAATTTAGTGGGGTTTTTTTCTAGTGAAATCAACATTTCAAGGAAAAGAATATAGAGAGTATGTTTAATATAAAAAATGGTTTGATTATTTTAAAGTTTTTCTAGGAAGTAATATATAATTTATATACATTTCAAAGGCATTCATTTAAAAAATATTTATTTATTTGTTTATTTAACAGAGAGAGCCAGAGGCAGAGTGAGAGGGAAAAGCAGGCTCTCTCTGTTGAGCACAGAGCCTGATGTGGGGAACGATCCCAGGACCCTAGGATCATGATCTGAATCAAGGGCAGACACTTCACCAATGGAGCTACCAGGTGCCCCATCAAAAGCATTCTTGATTTTATGGTAGTTTCTTAGTTTCTCTAAATATATTTTAATTAATTAGAGATTAAAGTCTTTTTTATAGCTTTTCACTGCAGATTAGTTGGTTCTTCGCTCAAATTCCTGATGACAAATATAACCCATAAAAAATGGGCATCTAATTTCTGAAATAGTAAATAACAATATTTAAAATGACTAGATTCTGAGAAATTCACCTGTTGAATCTCAAAGTTAGCCAGTAATGTCGAGACGGAGACGTTAGTGCCCAAGTGCTTGTGGTATCACTAACAGACCTGGTCTTTGGATCTGTTAAGTCTCACTAACTAGATCAAATTTGGGGAGAAACCTTAATGGATACTCAAGTAATTAAAGGAAGGTGACCTTGAGCACTGGTATGATGTAGACTTCTGGGGCCACTCACAAAACACATGCAAACAAGTGGCATTTGAGATTGGATTTAGCAGTATGATGTCTAAATTATAAGGAGAGACATACTAGGGTGCTTGGACTGATAACATTAGGAAATTGGCAACATTTACTGTTGGTGCAATTCCAGCTTTCTTAATAGTCAATTTTCTTCTCTCAGTGATATTTTCTAATTATCTGATGTTCTCTCTTGTTACTGCCCTAACATATACCATTCTTATTCATTCTTGTTAAAATAGTTTAGAGTCTCAAGTATCAGACCACAGTTTCTGTGTTACTAATGCTTGGAGAATAGTAGATCATTTACCTGTCTCAGTCTAAATTTTCAGGAGACAAGCATAATTGTTCAATAACTATCTCTTTTTATACTCCATTCTTGAAATACTGTCACTGAATTAATTGAAAACCAAGTTTTGATGGTGTGGTTATGTTCTGATGCTGTGGCAATACTGTGATGGTTGGTGATGCCATGCTGGTGTAATGATGAATTCATGTATGGTGATGCTGTGAATGACCAGGCTGTAAATGACTGGGTGGTAACCCTGTATGTCACATTCAGCACTGTGAGGGCAATAATGAATGGATAGAAAATGACTTCATCTTAAAAACAGCTAATCAATTTCATGGGACATAGATATTTGCTATTAAGAAGTTGATTCTCTACATGTATTGGCAAAAACAGAAGTCGGGGGAGAAAGGAATAGCAATAAAAAGCTAATGCTATAGATGAATCTTTTCTAAAGAGCTCTCTTTTCTCTTTCTTTGATTCCTGCAGATTCCAATCCCGATGATATGTGTTTCCCATAGTTCACCTGTATACCAAAAACTATTCACTGTGGATAAATAAATCCCTATTTTAAAGATTATTGCATGATTTTTTTTAACAAAAATGAGTGTCCAATGCAAATTCTAATTTCAAGTGCAGTAATTGGCAATTAGAACATATTGGTTTGTGAAGCACCTGACTGGCTTAGTTGGAAAGAGCAGGCAACTCTTGATCTTGGGGTCATGAGATTGAACCCCACATTGGATGTAGAGAATATTAGCAAATAGTAAAATAAACAAACTCAAGAAAAATAAGAGTACTGACATATTCTAAAATAATTTTTTAAAAAGAACACATTGGCTTGTATAAACTGATTTATTGCATTATTTTCTCCTTTTAGATAAGATCATTTGTTTTCAAATGATTGAAGATGACAGATAATACATATACATGATTGTATAATATATTTATGTTGAATAAAATGTCTTCTAACCATACATTTTAAAAAGTGTTCATTTTTTATGAAATTTAAATTGCATGGTTCGCAGCACACTTTACCAGGTAACTCTAATTTTTGTATGCTTTGAGGCTTAATGTATTCCAGTGTTAGAAATGTTTTAAATTCAGAAAATATCAGACCTTAAATACTCTGGATGAAATATTTTTTTCCGCTGTATCTGTATTCCATCAGGAACCATCATACACACCAAATAAGAGCCAATGAAAATGTGGCATGTAGCTTCTGAATTTCAGTCCCCCCTTGTTATAAATCTTGTGTTCTGGAACTCAAACTCTAGATAATTATGATCACTGTCATTAAAATAAAAAAAGGAAAAGGCAAACTCCTTAAATATCGATACAGTAGTATATACACTATCCTTTGTGTTTCCCTTTGGATTCACAGGAGGTCAGACACGGGAAAGAACACATCGCCAGTTTTACTTGGACCCAAGCCCTGACAGTAGTTCCTGGCCTCTGTCCAAGTTCTATCACACAGGCCCTGCCCCTTCACATATTCCCTCAGTGCTATTTCTCCTTTCCAGCTCACTGACTCCTTGTCCTTTGGCTTTCCCTTTAGAGTTCCAAACTCAAGCTGTCAAGTCTAATCATGACACCTGCCTACTGTGTATACAAAGGAAAAGAAAATGCCGCTGGGAACTGCCATTTCCATTTGCTGCCACAACACCTCCTCTCGGGGTCTGCAGATTTGTGTGTGATATAGCGGAAAACGCAAACTGCAACGTTCTCTTTATGTTAAGGAAAGTTCATGGTGTATATGGACAACATTCTCTCTTAGCTTTCAAAAAGGGATCAAGTTAACACAATCATTAATAAAAATGTTATATATTTTTGCTCACTGTAGATATTTAAGGGAGCAGCTTGGTGTGTTGAATTATTAGCTATAACTTTAAAAGGCATTTGCTGAGCAGGAGGCTGGATGTGTCTGGGATGAGCTACTTTGATCAAAACTAGGAACCCAAGATGATAAGACAGATATTACAATGACCTATCATTAATCTAAGAAGACAGAATATTAATGTAATCAATGTAAAACATGGTATGATACCACATTTCTATTAGCTATAGAAATGTGAGGTGATGATATCTGGGTAGTGAACCTGGTTCTAAAGGGACTTGAGTTAAAAATGAAATGTGACAAAGTTTCTATAAAATAAGTTTGAGGTTCCTTGTCCTGTGGGTTCAGGGATTTTTTTGCCACACAGCCCATACAGTGAGGAGAACAGACCGATGCTGTGCTAATGGAAGGGGCAAGTCTAGTTTTGTAAGTTTTGTAATTGGTAACTCATGTTACCTTGTGAATGTCTTTTTTGTGTCACTTTGAATAATCTGCATGAACCTAAGAGACATATCTTATTGTCAATATTTTCTTGTATTCATATAATTTAATATTCCCTATTAAAAATTGAGAAGAAAAAATGTGGATATTTCTTTCACATAAGCCTTTTGGAACTATTGCCACAACATTGCAAAACTTAACTGAGGTAAAGATTTGGTTACCTGTTGGGCAGTTCAACAAAGTTGTATACTAGTCCTGATCTGTAGGTAAAATCCTACTGCCTCATAATCTTTCCAACGTGCATGCCCCAAGTAGGCTGCAGACCAGACACACTGGCCACAGTAGTTTGCTTTTTAAATAAAATGCAAAGCATAGTGATTCTGAGTGAGCATTCATCCATCTGCTTGTGTAAAAACTGGCTATTTCCAGGCTCTGTGATTAATACTTTGAATGAATGTTTTATTTAATCCAAAAATAATGTTCTTAATGTCAGTTTTAGATTAGTCTAGAAATTGTTTCACTTATTCTACTTAGAATTTTAAAAGAATCAAAAGGCTAGTGTTGGCTCTTCCACTAACTTGGGTATATTTTACCTCTTGGCTCTTGGACAATGAAGGCAGCCTTTGAGATCTCTTTTAAGTCTGACATCCCATGTGCAGAATTGTGTGAAATCAGATTGAAGGTAGGTGCAAAAGTATCCTGTGCCTCTCTTGATGTCTCGTTTCACAGGGGAGTATGTACAAGCCTGTGCAAGCACATATTCAGATACTTGGAACACATTCTTACTCCAGAGGACCACTTCCAAGAGGCATAGCTATTATCCTAGAGCAGGTGTGGGCAACACTTTTCTGTCCATGGCCAGAATAGTAAATATTTTAGTTTTAAGCTTTTTAACTTTTAGCATTAACTTACTCTGGCTTCTTTGCTTTCCATGTTTGAAGGAATTGTATGAGAAAATAACCAGCCTGAATAAAGAAGTGAAATTTCAATGTTGGATTATTAATATTTGAGCCATTTCATTAAGCACTTCTCAAACTTACTGCCAAGTTGGGTTCAATGTTTCTTCTCTAATGTATAACCCTAACGTTGTGTTTCCACATTGTATTTCCATAGTTGCCTATTTATTGTTTTTCTTTCACAGTAAAATGTGACTTCCTTAGACAAACAAACAACAAACAAACAAACCCTCCTCCCAAAAAAATCCTCCCCAAGAAGGAGTGACGCTGAGGTTCTTGGTAAAAAGCCAACAGAAATATGGTGACATGTGCTGCATGGTCAAAGATTGGAGGGTCCTTCTGGCACAATTACACCTAATCAGCTGTGATTCACTTTGGTTAAATGAATGAAGAAAGTAATAACTGATCAAGGCATCTTAATTTAGCTTGGCTTATGTTGGCTGGAGCTAGGACATATTTTAACTTATCTAGATGTCTAGGAAGGCATGAAAACACTGCCTCAGTCTGTTTTCTAGGAACTGAAACAAGATGCCTGATGCCGTAGCAACAGTATCAGTTATGTTCCCACTGTTACTTCAGATTAGGGCTCTGACCTTCATAAGATAGGACTCAGGAGTGGGCTTCCGGGGAGAGATGTGTGCAACTATAATTTCCAGAAAAGTAAGTAAAGAGTATGTGTGTGTCTGTGTGTAGAAAGAGAGAGAGAAAACTGAAGATCCTCTTAAAGGACATCTACCTACAAATCCAACTTCCCAAACATTCCAATTCCAAGAAGTAGAGAATTGAAAGGCAGTACTTTGACATTTACTCAGAATGTGTTCCAAAAAGACAAAGAAATTTTTTGAAAATATGAAAGGACAGTTAAGTAAAATGGAAGAAAGATTATAAATCTCCAGGGTAAATCAAATTCTAGTTAAGAACAGAGGAACACAAAGAGTAGAGGAAGTGGACTGAAAACCATGTTTATAGAGATGGTGAATAAGAGCTGATAATTTTTTCAGAATGAAGAAAGGTATAGAGCTGTTAGACCTATTGTCCGTTCTCAGATCCATGAAAGACTTAAAAACAAAATCCACACCTAAATAGAAGGGAAAAAAATTTTAAAGCAAAACTAATTACCTATACAAGAATAGCAACTATTTTAATGACTTCTCAACCTCAAAAATATAGGCCAGAGGTAAATGGAGTCATAGCTTTCAAATTACTGAGAGAGAAACAGTATCAACCTAAATTCTATACCCAGCTATATTATCATTTGACAAGTAGCACAGAATAAAGATGTATATAGGCATGTAAGACTTTACAAATGACACATGCTTATTAAAAAGTACTGCAAAAGTCATATTTCAGCAAGAAGCAAACAAACTGGCAAAAAGAATCTGATGTGTGTGCAATGTCAGAGAAAACAGAGAATAATAATTTTAAAACATCCTACCAAATTTAATCATTTATTGTTCATAAAAAATGTTAAAGTTGCATATAATAATAAGAAGAGATAAGAAGAGTTAAATAGGTGAAGGTCTCTGTAGTTTAAAGAGAAGGTCAAAGGCACTAAATATAGTTCTAATTTGTTAGGAAAATATATAGTAAATATATATGTTTAAAATATTCTCTGAGAGGATTAGAAATAGATGATAACCTGAACTGAATGAGCAGGAGAAATTCAGGCTCAATCAGGAGATGGACAAATTGACAATACTAAAGATTACAAAGTAGGTACAAGATATGGAACAGAAAGAGATTTTAAATGAGGAAAACACCATACACAACATTATACCAATATTTTGAAAATATAGTTGAAATAAACTATTATCTAGAAAAATAAACCTTATCAAAATTGTCCCAAGAATTTTTTTTGAAATATAAGCCAGGGGAGTCTGGGTAGCTCAACCAGTTTAGCATCTGCCTTCAGTTCAGGTCATGATATCAGTGTTCTGGGATCAAGTCCCACATCATCTCCCCACTTGGATTTTAAATAAAATCTTAAATTTTAAAGAAAACCTTTAAAAAAAATAAGCCAATAATATTCAAAGAAAATTAATTTCCATTCTAGTCTCTCCTGATCATCCATTTAAATGACAAGAGTAGACACTTCTGTAGATGATTTCTGATAAAATATCCAGGCAAACTGCACAGAGAACATAGCAAAAAAAAATTATGTAGCTTATTTTATGAGGTAAATGCAACCTTAGTAATAAATCTAGACAAGGAAAATGTAGTAAAAATCTAGAGTAATTTTACTCATGAATATACTTTCAAAGATATCACCAAGAAAAGAAAGAATAGTGAATATAGCATGTATTTGGAGACAATATCACACAAACAAGTGGAATTCATCACAGGAATGCAATATTGGTATGACAGAAAATGTGCCATTGCAATTGCTCATATTATAGGGTAAATGAAAGAAACAGTATGTTCAGCACCATTATGCAGAAAGAGAGCAGTTAAAAATTTAGTGCACAGTCCTGACAAGAATTCTTTATAAACTGGATAAGAAGATCTTTTTAAGCTTTAAAAAATATCTATTGGAAGTAGCTACTCCATGGTAAAATTTTAGATACATTCTTACTCAAGTCAGGGATTACTCATATTATTAACATTGGGTTAAATGTTTTAACTAAAGCTAAGGTTTTTAATTTGGAAAGGAAGATGCAAAACATTTCTTATTTGAAAATAGTAGAGTAGAATAATAATAGAGTAGAATAACGTGCAATTTGTGTTATCAACAAAAAACTGTGGCATTTAGAAACACATTTAACAAAAGTTGTTCAAGACCTCTGTAGATAAAAGTATAAAAATTTGTTAGACATAAAACCCCTATACACACACACACATATATGTATACACACATGTATATATTTTGCTATATTGTGGTGGGGAGCAGGAGTAATTATTTCAAAGATATCCGTTGTACTCAGATTAATCTACAGATTTTAATCAGATTACCAAAGATTACCATATTTTTAAATGAAACATGACCACTTAGCCTTAATTCATGAGAAGTGAGGAATATCCAAGATAATTATAACTAAGACAAAAAGGAGGAAAGAGGAGAAAATCAAAAGAAGAGAAAGAAGGCAGAGGGATTGGAGGAATAAGTCACCTTCACAAAATAATTTCTATAAAGCTAAACTCATAGAGAGTAATTAAGGAGTCATTGTCTAACAAGTAGAAATTTGATAAGGAGAGGATCAGAATTCATGTAAATATGTGGGCATGATATATGACATTAGAGTCATTATTAATCAGTGGAGAAATAATGGACTAGTAAATAAATAAGATTCTTATATTGCAACCTTCTAAGAATGAATCCTATATGGATAAAATCCATATGTGAAAAGCAATCCTTTAAATACTTAGATGATACAGGTGCCTGAGTGGCTCAGTCAGTTAAGTGTCTGCCTTTGGCTCAGGTCATGATCCCAGGGGTCTGGGGTTGAGCCCTTGCATTGAGCTCCTTGCTCGGCAGGGTGCCTGCTTCTCTCTCCCCCTCTGCCTCTCCCCCTCTACTTGTGTTCTTGCTCACTCTGCTCTCTCTGTCTCTCAAATAAATAATCTTTAAAAATATCAAATATTTAGAATACAATATAGAAGGATATCTTTATGACCTTGGATTAGGGAAGGTGATTTTTTCATTATTATTTATTTTCTTGTTTTAATAGGATATACAAAGTGAACGCCAAGAAGATAAAGATTAATAAACTTAAGAAGAGGAAGTTTTTAAAACTGTGGACAACCAAAGACAACATAACAAAGTGCAGAGA
The DNA here is from genome assembly GCF_905146905.1 of Nyctereutes procyonoides. Taxonomy (NCBI): domain Eukaryota; kingdom Metazoa; phylum Chordata; class Mammalia; order Carnivora; family Canidae; genus Nyctereutes; species Nyctereutes procyonoides. The sequence goes on along the minus strand of NW_026575033.1, from coordinate 4,325,116 downwards.
CCAGTAACTGGAAGAATGTATTTTTCATATAAATAATTAAGAAAGCATTAGTATCTAGAATATACAAAACTCCTACAAATCTATAAGCAGCAAAAAGTAGAAAAAATAGATATCAAAAAAGGAAACCTAATAGTCTGATAAATATATAAAAGTTAGCCATCCTTTCTAGTCATCAGAGGAATGTAAAATGAAGGAAAGTGGTAGAGCAAACATGTCTATTAGATTGATCCTGTCAATACCAAGCTTAGCAAAGAATGAGCCACACTGTTTCTCCCACAGTGCTGGTGGGAATGTAGATTGTGCCAACTACTGTGAAAGGAATTTTGTGCTATAGTGAAGTTGAAACTGTTGGACTGTTAACTCAGAAATTCTCTTGAAGCAACTCTTATATGTAATACACAGGGAGACATGTGTAAAGACATTTAGTTCAATGTTATCTACAAATATCAGATAACTGGGAACTAACTATCCAAATATTGGAAACACCTAAGTGTCCATCATTAAGAGAATACATTTTAGTACGTTTAAATGTGAATACTACGTAACAGCAAAAAATGTGAAGTCGAGTTACTGATTCTGCATCAGCTATAAGAAAGCTCATAACAAAAAGCTAGCTTTGCTAAAATAAGTGTTAAAAGATTTTATGATTTGGGGCACTTCGGTGGCTCAGTTGATTAAGCATTTGCCTTCAATTCAGGTCATGATCTCTGGGTCCTGGGATCAGGCCCTCATCTGTCTCCCTGCTCAGTGGGGAACCTGTTTTTTCCTCTCCCTCTGCCTGCTGCTCTCCCTGCTTTTGCACACATCTCTTTCTCTCTCTGTCAAATAAATAAATATTTTTTTTAAAAAGATTCTGTGATTTGCCATTTAGGTTCTAACTTCACCCAAAGTTTCCAATTTTTCTGCTCCTATTATATTTCTTAGACTTAAATTAAAGACAAGTAAGATTAGAAAGAGAGTCCAGGCAAAGCTGTTGCAACCATCTTGGCAAAGAATGGAGACAACCAACCAGAGGAGCAGCAGGCCTGGGAAAATGATGATTTGGGAACATTTCAGGTTGAATCAATAAGACTTTGAATGTATAGAGTGTAGGCATAGGCAAACTTGGCTATATAATTTGTAGGACTTGGTTCAAAATCAAGATGTGAGACCTTTTGTTCAAAAATGAAGAATTTCAAAATGGCAATCACAGAGAGTGAATCCAAAGACAAGGACCTTCTAAGCAAGCCCAAGAGCCTATGTGACTGCAAAAGGGAGCCATTTGCTTCCTTTGCTCATGAAGCTAACTCTAAGTGCAGGAGACAGAAGGGATGATGATACTGCCTGGGATGTGGTTTGGAAAGTAGAGGGATTTTGGTGCCAATATGCCTCTGTAATAAAAGAAGAATGGAGAGCCTCAGATAGAAAACTTGAGGACCACCAATATTTCAGGGATTGGTAGAGGCGTGACAAATAATAAGCATCTGCATGGGAGGAGAAAAAGCAGGAGATCATGGTACCAGAGAAGTCAAGGGAAGAATATGTTTATATAAAGAAGGACTGGTCAACAATGCATAGAGATGGCCAAGTCATACAGTGCATAAAATATTTCCATCAGATCAGCAACAAAACATTGAGGTAACTTTTGGGGAAAATTGTATCAGTGAAGTACTGGAAGAAGAAGCAAAACTGACTTTGATTGAGGAGGGAGTAGGAGGAGAGAATATGAAGAAGGTAACTCTGGAAACCATTTCAGTTGGTTTGGTTGTGAGAGAAAGAACAGAGATAGGGCAGTGGTGGAAGGGAATGTGGGGTCAGAGATAGGTTTACTTTTGTTTTTTAAGATGACAGAGACATAAAATGTATGTACATGTGCACAGTGTATGTGTATGTTAGTAAAGTGTATGTATGTATGTATGTATGTATGTTAGTAAAGAGAGAAAGGTGAAAATCCAGAGAGAGGAGGTAGAGGAAACAATTCACAGAATGCTATTCCTGAATGAAGTAGAGGGGTCTGATGCAGAGCAAGGACGAAGAATTATATTTTGAAAAAGAAACTTCATCTCTTCCATTTAAAAATGAGTGAAGGAAGAAGGTATAGGCTGGGTTCATTTGTTAATTTGGTGGCAGAAAGTTGGAAGGGTTTTTATCTGTAGATTTGTCTATGAAGAGATGATGTCATCCATGGGGAAGTGGAATGGTCAGAGGCCTGGGGAGGTATGAAATACCCCTTTGGAGAAGGAGAGAAAATGATGCTTAAGGGTTCCAAACAGAATCAGAACCCAGTGAAGGAATGGAAATGTGAATCTGTAGTGACATCTTCCTGGGTGTTTGTGTGATTTTTTAGGGATGTGCCAGTAGCAGATGTGTGTAGACATTTATAGCTGAACCAATCCCAAAAAGGGATTTACCATGTGTGGAAGGGAAAAGGGTGGGCAGTGGGAAAAGATCTGAGAATATGGCCCAGGTATGACTGAAGTAATAAAACATGGAATTTGAGTGAATAGGAGAAGGGGGTGAATGTGGTAGGAAATCCATATAACATAATTACATAATTCATATAGGGCCTCTAAGAGATAAGAGGGCTTCCCATCACTGAAGAGTTGGTGTGAAGTTACAAAGGGAGTAAATGAGAAAGAATGGTGGGGGGAATGGAGAATTTGATGGTCACATCCAAGTAGCCACCTTAACTTTGATGACTAGAGTAAATGCAAAGTCAAGGTGCTCAAGGGACTCATGACCTTGGGAGGGGAAGACTTTGATCCAGGCATCCATATACTTAATGAACGAGGGAAGCAGCCAGGAAATGGGCCAATCTTGAAAACAAGGTGAGATGATAATATGTTTGGGTAATATAAGCATCAAAGGAGAAACTTGTACACAAGAGAGCAGAGGAACAGAGACTTGGAAACAAAGGCTAATGCCTTCTCACCCCAACGTGAGTTCAGAATGGCTGAGTAGAGAGCCTTCATGAGAGAAAACCATAGCGGTAGTGTTGTTATCACAAGCAGAGCACCAACCAAGGACACAATGCCCTTACCAGCATTAAGGATAAGAGATCCCACACTAAAGAACAACATGAGGGATGATTCCAGCTTCTCTTATAGTCTGGCTTAATCCAAACAAAACTTTAAAGTATCCTCAGGAATATAAATAATGCCTGTTCTTGATAAGCCAACATAAATATATATGTTTTTCCAAATGAGTATTTGATATCCACAATGGTTTGGATATTATTCTATATAATATCTCTCTGGAATTTGGTTTCAAGACTTATCACATAGCTATAATAATCAACACTGTATAATATTGGCAGAGGTTAGACACATAGATAAATGGGACAGAATAGAGAACTCAGAAATAGAGCAGAAATATGCCCACTGATTTTTCTACAAAGGTGCCAAAGTCATTCAGTGGCAGCAAAGGGTCACCTTTCATCAAATGGTGCTGGAGCATTGGACATCCACAGGCAAAAAAAGGAATTGTGACCCAACTTCACACCTTATACAAAAATTAACTCAAACTAGATCATTCTATTTAAAACTTTTAGAAAAAAAGAAAGAGGAGAAAGTCTTCAGACCCACAGCTAAGCAAAAAATTCTTAGACTTGACACAAAAAGCACAGTCAACAAAAGGAAAAATCTATAAAATGGACTGCATCAAAATTAAAAAGTTGTGTTTTGCAAAATGCTCATTAAGAGAATAAAAAGCTATACATTGGGAGAAAAATTTTGCAAACTAAATATTTGACAAATGACTGGTATCTATAATACATAAAGAAATCTCAAATCTCAACAGTATGAAAACAAACGATCCAATTAGAAAGAAAATAGTTAAAAGGCATGAACAGACATTTCACTGAAGAGGATTTACAGATGGCAAATAAAAACATGAAAAGATGTTCAACATTATTAGTTACTAAGGAAAGGCAAATTACAGCCATGTGATATCTACACAGATAACTATTAGTATGGCTAAAATAAAATAATGACATCACCAAATGTTGAGAATGCGGAGAAATTGGGTCGCTGAGAAATTGCTGCTGGGAATATAAAATGGCACAGCCACTCTAGAAAACAGTGTGGCAGTTTCTTAAAATACTAAGCATATAACTACCATATGAACCAGCATTTGCTCTCCTGGGCATTTGTCCCAGAGGAATTAAGACTTATGTTCACATAAAATCCTATACACGAATATTTATAGCAGTTTTATTCATAATAGCCCAAACCTGGAAACAACCCAGATGTCCTTCAATGGGTGAGTGGTTAAACAAACTGTGGTGCATCTATACCACAGAATATTACTCAGCATTAAAAAGGAGGGTGCCCTTGATATGCTCATCAACCTGGTTGAATCTCCAGCGAATTAGGCTAAGGGGAAAAAAAGCCAGTCACAAAAAACTACGTATTACATATGTGTGCTGCATATATATCATGTATTATATATGCAATATGTAACCTTTTATATGCCTTATGTATATTACATATGTAACATATACATATTATTTTGTTTATGTAGCATTCTTAAATGACAAAATTCTAGAGAGGTAGAACGTATCAGTGGCTGCTAGAGTTAAAGGAAGGATAAAAGTGAGGGATCCTTGTGACAGCATAAATGTTCTGTGTCTTGACTGCATCAACACTGACATCCTGGCTTTGATATTCTATATAGTTTTGCCAGATGTTACCATTGCAGGAAACTGGATAAAAGGTAGCCAGGATCTGTTACAACTGCATGTGGACGTATACTTCTCTCTAAATAAAAAGTCCGGTTTTAAAAAGAAGTCTCGACCTTAAAGAACTGGGGCATAAAGCCTATAAGATAGTTAGAGACTGAAGTAATTCGACTACAAGTCAGTTTTCTCTGCCCCCCAAGTGGTTAGTTTTCTTCTTTAGAGTTATTAGAAGAGCCCATATCTAATACCCTATAGCTGTTAACATATTGCTGAAAAGGGAAAAGGTGAATGTTGTCTTACAGCTTACTGCTGGGTTGACATGGACATCTCCTCGTTTTCAGAAAGTTTAAAGATTTAGAAGGTGAGAGTTCTCCTTGCTGGGTGAAGCCTGTAAAATCAACATCACAACAGAACCCTGTGCCCAGGCACCGAGCATCTGGTGATAATTGCTGCTTGTGATCCTGGGAGGAGTCAAGGTTAAAGAGTTCCTTGAAAATGAAGAGGGTGTGTACAGACCCATCAATGTTCCTGTGCCTTGTCACACCAGAATAGAGGCCCACATGTCTGCAAAAGAGAGCCAGTCAGCCTGAAGAGACCTGCCAAGAAGGCGAGCCAGTTGGGATCTGGTTGATTTGCAGGTGCCAACCCTCTGATGGCCAGAAATGAGGCCAGCCACCTGTGCCTACCAATGCATGGCCCTGCCACTCAGGCTTGAGGAGGCTCTCAGGTGATGGGCTTACCCAGGAGTGATTGAAATGGACTCCCTGCCAACTGGTGGGATTAGGACATGCCTGTCAGGATATAGAAATTAAGTTCCATTATCTAAAAAAGAAAATTGGTTTCTTCCACGTGGATGTTAATGTCCCAGACCTTGTACTCATTATATATAGTTACCTTCTGTAGACACACACAAAATCTTCACCATGCCCTATTATAAAAACCAGAGACAAGCATGTAACCTGAACCTTTCAGGAACACCACTGAGGACTTACTTGACAGAAAGGTATTAGGCTTCCTTCCCCATGGACTAAGTTTGGATGTGGCTAAATTTGAAGGAGTGTAGAATGCTTTCATTTCCTGGGTCAAAGCAAGGCAGTCTGTTTTGTTCTTATGATTGCTGTTGTTTTAAGGCTTTTATTTTGGATTTTGGATTTCTGAGACAGACAGAAGTCTTTGAAGAGCCAAAACTGGTGTTGTTCACCTCAGCTCAGAACAAAGTACAGAAGGATCTCTTTCAACCACCCGTTAATCTATTACAAATTTTTAAATCTGGAACACCTTTAAAAAGAAATCACTTTGGTGGAAAAATCTAGAAGAATAACAAGACCACCAGTGTGAGTGGTACAACTGCTAAATGAGTAGAGGTGCTGAGGTGAGGGCACACAATAACCCTGCCTTTGTTCTGCCTTTAGGACTCTCAGCTTTTCCAGGAAATGCAAGAAGCTAATCAAGCCCTAGAGAACTCAGCAGACCACTGGGGAGCCCCTACCTCCACAAAAGGCACATCTTATTTGGCCTCCATTTCTTTCTCACCTGGTGAGTGATTGTGAACCAGACCCTGTAGCTGATAATTGTTATTATCACATTGTAAGGTGAAATGCATGAGCTTTCTTGGTCACTGGAGGCCTGAGCTTTTATATACAGGCAATTAAGAATGGTACTGTTCTTTGTTTAGATTCCATTTTTTTCCTCGCATCTTCTTGATTGTTCTTTAAAGGTTAAAAATGTTTGGCAGCCATTTGGGAAAAAGTATGGCTGTCTAAAACCAAGACTCTTCAAAATGTAGCACAATTCTCAAATCCCCTGAGGGAGATGATATCCACTCATTCCTCTATGAGATTGCATTCACATTTCACTGCTTACCAGTGTGGAGCACTCATAAATGATCTCTCAAGCACTTTTCCTGTTTTTCTAACAAAGACTCTGATACTCGGTTTATTTAATATCTGCTTCAATTCTGTGCCATTTGCTAACAGAAAAAAAATCTTGGTGTCATGGACCAATGAACCCATTGTTAATTCTCATTGAGCAAAGAGAAATTTTTTGTATGTTTTATTTTTCAACAGACCTTTCTCTTACTTGAAAGTAGAGTGACTTCTCAAAAAATAAACCTCAAAACTAGAGATAAAGCCACTCAACTTAGTGGAAGGTTAATTAAGATGAAAATCCAGAAGAATGGATGCATTTAAAGTGACTTTATGAGAAGTCAGAAAGATTTTTTAAATACAGTTATCTTAAACAAGGAAACTGTAATTGGTGTTGGGAGGGTTTTCTACTTCTGAAATACAAACCACTCCACGAATAATTCCACATATGTCTACATTTTATTGAGCATACCTCATCATTTCCAAGTATGGGCAGTCATAGTGTTTTGCTTTTGTCAGCTTCTTTGGTCTTCCTTGTAGGAGTCAAGTCAACAATTATGAAACATAGAAGATGCCTGTGCTGGATGAGATTCTTCACAAAGAAAGAGATTATGAAGTAGCAGCTGTAGTGAATGAAGTGGTAACTTAATGAGACCAATGCCTAACAACAGGGTTTGGAAAGGAACATTCTCGAGAGAAAGAGTAGCTCAAATCTGCAATAGGAATCCCCCAATTAGTAATTTAAACTGTGAAGCTCAGTTAATTATGGTATATTTGTAAAACAATGAGGTAATTAATCTTCAAATTCTCAACCTGCTTCCCTGCAATATTATGGAAGAATGTGTCTTATCCCTTTCTTGTGTGTTTTTATAAGAACAAGTTATGACTAATCTTGTGCAGAAAATCCACCTCCATCAGAAAATCAAGATTCTTTCTGTTGCTGAACATATCAGATTTCTGACAACTAATCCATTGTTCAAGATAGAAAATATTTTCATAATAAAACCTGCAAGAAGTATTCAAGATGTATAAACTTGTTCATGTATACCGCAGCAAAGTTTTCTTTTCTCTATCATTGTGGATAGCACTATTACACATTTAAAATATATTCATTGCACTTAGGCCATATTAACCTATCTAATTATATCCATTGTATACAATTATTAAAACAGTAGTTTTTATTGTTAAAGTTGTATTTTAATTTTCTTAAAAGAGGACAGAAGAACTTATGACTCTTGGATCATCCAGGAAGTGTAATATGGAGAAGCTGAGAAATCGAACATGTCATTCCAATTAAGAATGAAATTTTAGGGAATTCCTGGGTGGCTCAGTGGTTCAGTGCCTGCCTTCGGCCCAGGACATGATCCTGGAATCCTGGGACCAAGTCCCACATCAGGGTCCCTGCATGGAGCCTGCTTCTCCCTCTGCCTATGTCTCTGCCGCTCTCTCTCTCTGTCTCTCATGAATAAATAAATAAATCTTAAAAAATGAATTTTTAATCCAAATCAGCAGTGTTTAGTTTTGAAGGAAATAGAAAAAAAAAATGGGCACAAGCAAATAGCCTAATTTATTTATTTATTTTGTCCAGATCTCATTATTGTCCTGGGCGAGTCCCGTTTAATTATCACTTCACTTATTCATTTATTATATTTCATTCTTGTAATAATTCATTCACAAGGCCCTTACTGAATCTGTTGGGGGATGATAATGAAAAAGACAGATGGCAGAGATGGAAAAACTAATAGAGGGTGTGGAGTGTTTTTACCGGGAAAGACTTCCACAGTAACTGATAGAATGGAATTAACTTAGTTTAGAGGGTCAGGGAGAGAGATCTCAGAGGAAATGATGCTTAGATACTCATTTGTATTTAATCTCATTAATTTATGGGATTGCTTAACATTTGAAACTGAAGCATTTATAGATTTTCATGTGAAATAGTGTCTTAGTGTAAATCTGAAGACATTTATGTGCACAGAGTAATTTAAGTGGTTGGATTAGCCCAAACCACTTGAGGGCATGGCCATGTGCTATCCACCGAGTTGGCCTCAGTGGCACGCAGCATCATGCCAAGAGCATGGTGCCCACACAGTACATGCTGCTGAAGTACTTCATACATAAACAAAGGCAATACCCATTTTAGTGCTTTTTCAAAACATGCCAATTTAGGTAATGCTTATTTCCAATTATCCAAAAAAAGTTACTAACCATGAATGTAAGTTGTTGATAAAGGATCTTAATGTCAGCTAATAAGGACTGAAAAGACTCATGAAATAATGTTTTGAAAAATTATATTTTTTAAATTTTGCTTTGCATCTTATTTCCGATTTCTTGGATGTGTTTAAATGAAATCTGTCTGTAGACTGTTTTATATCTCCTCGGATCTAAGTTAGATTTTGATATATTCAGTATTGCCACTAATTTGAGGCAGCAGTGGTTTGAGCTAGGAAAATATATATGTACTTGCTTTCTAGAATTGCCTGAGCCCCATTTTTAACCCTAAAGCTCTTCTGTACATTTATATAATCTTTTCATGAGTGTGTTATTTTCATCATGATTCTTATCTTAACTCTTGCTAAGTAGAATACAATTCAAAATTTCTTTTATCCTATGAAAAGCTGTCATATCGTTTGCTCCTCTTTTTATATTTTCTTTTTCTGGTTCCTCTTTCCCTCCAATATTACCATCTGCTTGTTTTATTCCTGTTCCCAGTGATACCCACAGTGAAATTTCCATCCACATTCTCTGTTGATTTACGCTCGGCTGTGTTTATTTCTGGCATTGCTAACTTTCTTGATATGTCTGAGACTTGGGCTCATTACACTAACTTTGGGTTCAGGTTTCCTTCTCACAACATTTACTCCACACCTCCTTTGAACTTTTCTTAAGAGAAGAGCTGAAAGTACCAAATATGATTCTTTCCCAGGACAGATTTCAGGGTGGAAAAGAAGTGAGGATGAAGGAAGAGAGTTACTATGTTCAAAAATGTCCAACTCTTTTTAAAACCTGGTAGCAGGGATAAACCCTTGCCCTAATTTAACTTCCAACATATCTATCACCTTGGCAGTGGGTACTTCAGGGCATTTTCCTAGCAGCCCTTGGCCTGGTTTACATTTGAATCAGTGACATACTTCTCTTGGAAGCCCTCATGGGTAGTTGAAGCTTAAGTGGGTTTCTGGATTGCAAGTCCCAAAAATCTCCTTATAAATCACAGAGTTCGCCTGAGTGACAAAGAGGATCTATTCATCTATGGTCCGTTCATAGCAAAGGTCTGGGCTGTGAGTTTCAGCCGTGGTCAACTACTCATCTTTTGTCTGATCATCGATGAAATTTGATCACAGGGGTAGAACTTTTCTTCTCAAACCCAGCTGTTATTCAGCTTACATCTTGAAGGATAAGGATTGATCACCCTGGTAATTTTATCCTCCCTGGTATAGCTGCAGATGTTATTCTAATGTACGGCATCTAATCCTCTTCAAATTTTACAAAGGTAACTGTTTTCAGAGACTTCATCTACAAATGTAAATATCATCAACAAAAAGCTTTGCTGAAACTTCTCTCCAGGCCTTTGTGGCAAACAGACATTGGCTGTAGATGAACAGGCTCTCTTCATCACTCAGGCAAACATGGTGTTTTGTAAGGAAATTAATATTTTTAAGCAAAAAAGTCAAAGGAAGTGATTTTTTTACTTCAGGAATATTTACAATGTCTATACGAGAAGGAAACATTGCAGATATTACATCCATTTTGCTGATTGGGAAAACTGAGGCATGTTATTAAAAGGCATGGCTTAGCTTACTACAAAACAACAAGAACAACAATAAAATATTGGCACTGGAAAGAGCTACTGGTCTGCTCTTTTATTTTGACTTAACTAGAGATGTAATGCCACACAGTAAATCTATCAGTTCCAGGTGCCAAATTAATAGAAGTGCATATGTGGCATTGAATTTGCAAAATGAGAAGCAGGAAATTGACACAGAAAATGAATTATCACATAACTTATAAATCCAATAAGGAGATGTAAGATGCAAGAAATAAATCTCCAGGATGGTACAAGGGGCAGATGATGAATATGTATGTGTGTGCATGTGTATATCATCTTTTGACGTGGACACTTTGAATAAGGCAGTGCTGGTAGCTCACTTGATTATAAATAAGGCTGGGAGTGGGGGATTGAGCTATGGTGATGTTAGAAATAAAGCAAAATAACCCTGAATGTGAAATTTTGGAAGTGGTAATCTTCATCTTAGAAGATTTCTTTTCAGCCCCATATCTTTAAAACTGAAAGGGAGAGGAAAGAGGGAGAAAGAGAAAGAGAAGGGGGAATTCTTTTTTTTTTTCTTTTCTTCTTCCTGTGCCATGTATTTTTCTTAACTTTGTGGGCAAAATGTCACATCCCAAATAAACAGAGGACCATGTATCACTGGTAGACTAGCATTTACTCAAACCCCATCTGTTACGGAGTTGAAGTGGTTACTGACACAAGTTACTTATGAAATAGGATAAAATTCTAGGGTATCCATACAACTTTTTATTTCTAGGGTTTCTTCCTTCATTCAACAAATATTGGTTTCAAAGTCTGCCATTTGCCTGGGTCAGTTTCAGGATATAGTGTAAAGTGCAAGAAAAATCCCTGCCTTCACTGAATGTATCATCTTGTGTAAGCGAGTTACAACTGGATAAATGCTACCATAGACAAGCACAGCCTTCTGCAGAATCACAACCTAACTCAGGATTGGGGAATGATGGTATCAGGAAGACTAGCCCAAGAAGTTCATGTCTGACTCAGGCTCTGTGCTGGTTCTTGCTCTTCTTCTTGACTTTAAAATGTTGGAGGACCCTCCAACTCAGTCTCTGGCCATTTTCCCATTTCTATTTACCCTAACAACCTAGGCTTCAGTGGTCTGCAGGAGTTACCCTTTTTAATTCTATGGATATGCCAAACTCATGTCTCAGCCCTGCTGTCACCCTTCACATGCAGACTCAGATTTTCATCTGCTCACATTCTCTACCAGTTGTCTGCAGGTAACTTAAACAGGTGCCAAATTGACTCTTGGTTTTTGTTTGTGTTTTATTCTCAAGGTCATTTCTCGCTCTGTCTCCCAAGTTCATACAATTTACACTACTGCTCAGGCCAAACAGCCTGAATGACACACTTTGGAGTCTTTGACCTGTTAGTGTCTTCAGTGGGCCAGTTCTTGCCACAGCCGTCAGTACCACCATCTGGCCATCAAAGCCATCCTTATTCGGACCACTCTGTCTTTCATAAAGTACCATACTAGCTTCTGAAAGGCCTCCTTGTTCCCTTAGATTCACGTTTCTCCATTCCAAACTGAATAACATCTTAAAATGTAAATCAAATTAAATCCCTTTCCTGCACAAAACATCCCAATGGCTTTTCCACACATTCAGCTTACATCCTCAATACTTTATCGTAGTTTACAAGGCAAAAAGTGCCCATCTCTCTAGCCTCATACCCTACAGCTGAGAGTTGACAAAACTCAAAAGATCTATGTGCTCATGGACCCCTTCTAACAACACTTCTAATTGCTGGTGTTATTGTAACGTCTCTATATAAAACCTAAAGAATGACTCAGAAAGGTTAAGTGATTTCCCCCAAATCATGTAGTTGGTAATATTTGGATAGGATCTTTATAATAAAATATGGGTAAACTTCCAGCAAGAGCTCTTTCTATTATGCCATGGGGTGTACAATGAAATACAAACAAAACGTTGTACAAACTCCTGACCTTAAAAACAACAGTAATAATATTGATTTAAGTTTTGATAAGAATACAGTTTCAAACACTTGGAAGCTCAGTGTTTATTTCCTTATTTCCTACATCTTAGACATTGAAAACCAATCTGGCTTGCCCACATTCACCTTCAATATTATGATCTCATGGGAAAGAACTTCAACTTCTCTCTGTTTCCATTGGGAGTCAGTTGCAACATCCACACAGGCACGGTGGTTTGGGAAGAGACTTGGCATCAATTTCTGGCTACAGAAATATTTCTTTGTTTACAAAATAGCTGTCTGTCTCTGTGCATATCTGTCAATAGCTTCTCTTCTACTCTTTTGTCATCATCCCTACCATGATTCTATCCTCCTCACTGGAGGGATTTACTAGAGCAACTACCAGCCTGTACCTGTAGCAGGTTTGCTCAGAGTTCTCCTGTGTTCATAAACTTTTACAAAACAAAAAACAAAGAGAGAACAAGTAACTGCTGTTTAGTCTCATTACTTTACTTCCAGGGTTTGAGTGGATTCTCCTACGGTGCTTAGAATAGTTGCATGGAGTGTTTAGTGACACTGTATGGGAGCTTCCACCTCTGAACACCTTTAACCTCTCAGCATACCTGCATGCCCCAGGAGACTTGGCTGGGCTGCCTTACCACCTGTTGGCCCCTGCTCATTGCCAAGAGGGTCCAAGCATTATCCTCTAACACCCTCAACCCTAAGGTGGGAAACTTCTGAGTGTCACAATTGCATCTGTGTCCTCTATGTTGGCAGGGTGGTGCTTCCCCCAGGGACCAGGCCTGGGACCTGCCAGTTTGGCACTCTTCATACTTCCCTGTGCCCTGGTTGTTTAGTTCACTTGTGGTTTTGTGAGCCAGTAATCCTCATCCTCAATCTAAACAATTAGCAACTGGATGAAAATAGCTATTTTAGGGACAACTTCTTCCTCTTTGGGTTAAATGCATGAGGTTATAAGCAAGGGGAGAAAATTTTGATTGTGCTAAGAAAGAAGCCAGTCTCTTGGTTTGCCCAAATTTACAGGTACATGGCACTTTATATACTAATATGAGCACTTAATCTGTGCCTACAATATGCCAAACATTTGGATGAGCATTAGTATTGAGTCAAAAACAGATATTTCCAAATAGCTAAATGTTTGGCCTAAAAAATAAGTCAAGTAGCCTTTTGTTGTTGTTGTTATGTTTTTCAGCCTTAAATTACAACCTTTGTAACTTGTTAGATCTGACCGTCAGAGCCTTTAAAAAAATAATATCTGAAAAACGAAGAGGTAGCTCTGAAATCCAGCAAGCGTGGTGTTGAGTGACATGAAGACAGCTTCGAGAGATGCGGGTCCAGTTTTGAGAAACTCGCTGTCAGCCCTTCAGGCCGGGAAAACAAGAGTCCACCAGGAAGCTCTGAGAGGTGTATTTCCCAGATTTGTGCCGGATTACTCTTGCTGGTCCCTTGATTGGAACTCACAAAATAGTCTAAATTTATGTCATTTAACAAGAAAAAAAGCAACTACAAAGGCAGCCTAAGTGATGCCTGAAGGCTCAGGGGAACAAAAGGTTCTTGTTGTCCTGGGGATGGTGTTATCCTCTGTCACACATATTAATTAATACAGAGGGAAAAGGTGGCACTGCATTTGTCAAAACACTTTATTACAAACAAGCCAGCCACTGTACTGAGTGATTCACAGTTATTCACAGTTATTTTTTCCAAATTGTGGATACATATGTCTAAGAAATATGATTATTTATATATGCTATGAACCCAAGTGAACCACCTGAATATTTCATCTTTGGGATTTTATTGGCAGCCTAGAAGTCCTAACACCTCTCTTCCCCAGGTGAGCAACTTTAAGAGGTTCGTAAGCTCAAGGGTCTGGGAAGCCTGTTTTCTCATATGTAAGAAGAGGTGTGGAAGAAGAAGTTTGCATGCCCCTCCAAATACAAAGCATTTCCCTGCATCGCACCATGAGGGTACTGTGAGATTAAGCGTGTAGGGATGGAGCCAATCGCAGCTTCTGTGTTTTCCTTGGCCATCATTCTTTTCTGACAGACTTTTTTGTTAACAAATTTTTATGTTTTACTAGATTCCCGGTAATCTACACTTGAGATTGCATTTGAATGTTACATGCTATAGATTATGAATTCCATCAGTTTCACCAAAAGTGCTCTCAGTAAAAGGAGACATTAAAAAAATCTCAAGGTAAAGCAAAGTTAACAAAAATATGCATGTGAAAGACATATGGTTGGGCCTATTTTGTAAGACAGAATGCATTTCAACATGAAATTCTCAGAGGAAGTATGGTGTAATAAACTTGCTGTATTATGCACATCCAGGGACCAATCAAAGTAAAGATGAATTATAAAGGAAAAAAAATAATTTAACTGTAACGATTGAAAATAATAGCAAAAGGAAGATCATGTTCCTGGCAAACTGAATGACCTTCGGTTTCGAAAGATTCTCTTTGTCCCCTGACCTCCCAAAGGTATTGCTTGTTGGAAAAACAAAACCCCATAGAGAACCAAATATTCTATTAGTTGAACCTCCAGGAAGGCAGACGGCAATTTGTTAAATAAAACACTTTCATGCTCTAAGTGAATATGGTAGGGAAAAGCTGACCACCTTTCCTTGGAAGGGCCTTTTGGAATTGACTTTGCTTTTATTAATCTAGGCTCCAGCTTGGGTTGAGGCAGCTAAAAGCAGTTGTTACCTTCAGTGCTTTTCTACATGGAGCTCTAGTGGAATAAAACCATGCAGAAATTAATTAAAACAACTGCAAGGGCATTGAATGCAGGTGGTTTAAACATAGACTACATGGCTTTGCAACAAACTGATTTGTCCCATATGCATGTGCAAAGCTTTTGGTTACCCTCTTGCTAAAAGAACAACAGTGTAGATGAAAAACATCAGTGAGTGTGGGGAATCTGAAGACCACCTTCTTTGTTGGCTGTGGCTGAAGCAGCAATAACTATAATCACTTTTTACTGCCTAAAGATTTTATATAAGCAAACTCCAGCCATAAGCCTTGAAAGTGGGATTGTTTTCTCAGCCTTTTCTCCAACCGCCCTGGACCACTTATTATTACGCTTTGCAGCCTGGTTTTCACAGGTTTTGATAGTTTGGTCTTTGCAGTTCACCAACTGGCATTAGGGAAATGCCCTTTGGCTTCTAGTGTGGTCTCTGTTGATTATGATTTTGGTAGCATAGTAGAAAATGAACATGTATTAACAAATAATAAAAGCACATCTCTCAAGTTCATTTGCAATCTGAAGATGAGATTATGAAAGGTTAAACTGTTAAGTGAATGGTAATGCACTGTGATGCCTGGACCTTGTCCAATGGTACCGGTAGCAGCTGTCAACCTAATTAAGCCAGATGTGCCTTCAACGTAAACGGACCTCCCAAGAGGAATAATAACAGATTTCAGGTTCCAGCTAAGGACAAAAGGTGGAGATGGTGTTGCACAAAAGAGGGGCAGGGCTAAAGCCTAAAGAATGTTCCTGATGTCTCTGTCATTCTTAGTTGGCAGATTCTCAACTCATTAGTGTCACCTTGATTGAATTCAATGGAACTAGTCCTATAGGAGAGGGAAAAAGTGATTTATTTTAAGTGAAATCTGGGTTAATTTTCATATTCAATAAAATTATGGTATTGCCTACACTCTTTCATCTTCAACACACACACACACACACACACACACACGTGCATACATACACGCACACACAAAACCTCGGCCTGACTTTATATCCTCAGTTATTTAAAAAATGACATTTAAGTCAGGCCAACTTTGACAGCCCTTCAAGTGAGCATGCAAAGCATGGGCCAAGAAAAGAACATCAACAGATCTTCAACATTCTCTGATTATGTGATTCACAGATTAGGATGCACATTGGGCAGGATTTTTGCAACTCGACTGACTATTTAAGACAAACATTCGGTAAACTATAAAATGTAAGGTACAAATAGTGGGTGTTATGTAAAAAAGAAAAAAAACACTATAGCTTCCAGGCAATTTTTTCCATTCATGCTATAAAATGTCATATCTCCAAAACAGAAGTGTTTGAGAGGCAGACCTTTAAGCTTAGCCAGGAAAATGCTTCTCAGAAAATTTTCCTTCGTGTTTCTTAATTTAGTAACTACCTTGATGAAACCACTTCTAAGTTGCTAGGTCTCTAAGAAAATTATGAGGAATACCCATTACCTTTTGGTACTTGATAGCGGTTTAATAATTCACTTACTGAGAAACTTCATTGATTTTATTGACACTAAATATTCTTTATTTAACAAACACATATACAGTATTTATTCTGCCACAGACATGGTTTTAGGCACTTTATAAACAATAAATTATTTAGTGTTTATAGCAATCCTATGATATAGGTACCATGAATAATCCTGTTTTACAAATAAAGAAACAGAGGCACAGAAAGTTTAAGTGGTTTACTGATGTTACATGATGAATATACAGAAATGTTGATGGTCTCATTGGATCCTCTCTTGTGAGAGGAACCAGGTAAAGGATGTGATCAGAATCCTGCTGGAATCATAAAAGCTCAACTTCAGATGGCAAACTTCTATTTCAGTGGGTGAAGTGGAGGGTGTCCTTGAGCAAGCTTATTTGGAGACAAAGAGGTGAGATTTTTGAAAAGGAGACCGTGGTGTAATGGGAAACATGTGACTGAACAGGAGGCTTGAGGATCAAGGCTGGATCTTATATCGTGCTCCAGTGACGTGGGCATCATTTAATTATTTATCTAAACTTTGCAATGTACACTGATCCCACTTGACAGTTCATAACTGAAGACATTCACTTCTTCATTCATTCAGTGTAGATGTCATATAGTGTGTTAACTTCTGGAACTAAGATGATAGATAACCCTCAGAGAACAAATCTATATAGTGGATTGGATAGGTCCCCCCTCAATTCACGTCTACCTGGGGCACCTCAGAATGTGACCTTATTTAGAAATAGGATATTTGCAGATACAATTAGTAAAGATGAACTCATACTGGATTAAGAGGTCCCTAAGTTCAACGAGTGGTGTCCTTATGAAAGAGAAACACAGAGACAAACACACGTAGGGAGGAAGGACATGTGATGATGGGGTAGACTCTGCAGTGAGGCAGTTACAAGCCAAGGAATGTCATGGAACAGATGCATTTGTGACCCAAGAACAAGGATCAGATTCCCCCTAAAGTTTCCAGAGGGACAATGACTCTGCCAACACTCTGATTTCAGACTTCTGGTCTCCAGAACTGTGAGGGAATACATTTCTGTGTTTGAAGCCACCTAGTTTGTGGCTCTTACTTACAACAGCCTCCCTCAAGAAACTAGTAGAGATTTTGGTACCAAGGAGTGGGCTGGTGCTGTAACAAACACCAAATATGAGGAGGTGGAGATTGGATAATGGGTAGAGGCTGGGAGTGTTTGAGAGTGCATGCTAGAGAAAAATCTAGATCACTTTGACCTGGTAGAAATATGGATGTTAGAGGATTCAGGTGGAATATGTAGCATAGGACAGAAAGTTCCCAGCATCTTAAATAATGAGCAGATCGTCACAAACAGATATTGGGAGGGATTCAAATGTTAAATGTGCACCTGCTAAAGCCTCAGAAGGAAAAGGTGAAGGAGACTTGAGGAAAGACTCTCCTTTTTATAAGGTGATAGAATGCTTGGCTTGATTTAAAATCTTTAACCATGGATCTTATCTCCATTACTAGTGCTAATTATAGAAATGGTTGTACAGTGGAAAATTTGAACTCAGTACTACAACATGATAAAATTTTATACTGTTTATCCTTTTTCAAAAGTTTTCAAACCTTTCCCCAAATTATGAAAGATAGAAAATCCATGTTTGAAGTTCCATATAAATAAAAGTTACTAGATGAGGAAGGAAAATAGATATCTGAACTAATAACACATTGATGGGTCTTGGAGTTTTAGGTTTGGAAGAAATCTTAGAAATCACCTAAATTATTCCCAATAGCATTTATTTATCCCTTAACACCATCCCTGAGAAACCACTGAACATCTTATGCATTTTTACTTCCTGTGTTAATTTATTCATGGCGATATGACTCCAATTATTAAAAAGTTCTTCATATAAATCTCAAGCCAAGCTTGCTCACACTTGGATCCATGGAGCCTCTTTGATCCATGGATCCTCATAAGGATCAAGAGTGTCTCCTAAGCTCTCATGTGAAATATTTCCAAAGTGCTGCCTTCTGTTCAGTCCTGTGAGCTAATCCACACAAATATGACTTATGAGTCTTTCATTGTCCTAGTGATTTTATGTACTATCTTGTTTGTAGTTGATGCTTCCCTTCATGGATGAGGTCTAAACAGAACAGTGAAATCAAAGTGAGCCCTCTTCACACAGAATAAAACAGGGTCAGTCCTTCTCTCCTTCTACCATTCTACTCCCATTTATTCATACTAAAACCACATTCTACTAAGCCAGCCATCACACATTTGCATCATATTAGGGTTGCAAGCACCTGAATTCATTCAATGATAGTTATATAAAATCTCAAAATTATAAAACCAGTTGTGCCAATGAAAAGTTTAATATTATATGAACACACGTTAGGTCAAATATAACATGGAAAATATGTTCCTATTTATATACTTTATGTGTTAATCATTGATGCAGTAGAACTATTTTTATACTCAATTTTTTGAAACATGGAAGAGAAGGAAAAAGTTTCTTCCAAATGCCTGTAAAAATACAATGTTTTAAATATAGATAAATTGAGGTTAAGTATGAGATTAGTCTATTTCCATATTTCACATTGATAAAAATGGCATAAATTGTATTTGAGATGTGCAAGGAATCCACCTCCAATTTATATAAATGGTCCAATATTTACCACATGAAAAAACAAATGAACAAATAAGCAAGTGAGCTCCATGAGTTTTCGTAAGAATTCTGGTATCTGTTAATGCAGTAATCACATGATGCTATTGCCTTTGAGATATGCTGCATGCTATCCCAAAAGTTAGGCTCTAACCTCAAACACAATGACATCTGTAACAGATGAGGATTTTTTTTGCTTCTGGTTGAAACTCTAATAAACACTTTAGAGTGATATAGAGTAGCTGATTGCCACTTATGATTGCCTAATGAAATGGTATAGAAGCTCTAGTTCCCTGGATTCAAAATGGCAATAACTTATTAGCAATAGTAATGGACCCAAGAAGTACACACCATTTTTATTGATCAAATATGCCTTGACACTTCTTCTTCCATTTGTCAGAGAGTAGCTTGCCACATACCAATAATCCAGCTTGGATACAAATAGAAAAATCAGATAAAACCAATTTAATACATTGGAGAGGTGTCAGATCAACCAGAAATTGAAGCATCAAGGTCCTGGAGAGAAAAAGACCTCAAGACATATATGAGACTGTTCTAAGAGCCACTATTTTCTGAGCATTTTTCAATTTGTCCACAAAGGTTGAAGCCCAGGTTTCAGGCAGATAAATTCTACTAAGAGGCACAGAAACCATCAGAACATCTGGCAATTTCACAGGATGGGAAACAAAGAAACTGGAGTTTGGAACTGTAAACAGCTGGGATCTGAGAAACTAAATTCCCAGTGAGAAAAGTGATATAAGGATGTATTATATTTTATGTTTTTCTTCCCTTCTAGAGATTTTTGCTGAATTCCTAAAAAGATAAAGAACTCAGCAGAAAGCCACTGAAAAATATAATAAAGTTTTCTGGAAATGTTTGGGGCAAAAAAAAAAAAGTATTCAAACATCATGAGGAGAAAGGATTCTGTTAGATATCCTAGGTTTCAGGTGGGCCAACTGCATGGTGGCATCCTAGGAATGTGTGCAAACTATTAGGACCTACAGTACCTTTCAACACAGCTTCCAGTCGTATTGGTTCTAGGTGAAATTACAATGATTTTCCTTGACTAAATCTCACTGACAGAGGGAATACTGTAAAGTTTCTGAAGGAGGAGTATCGAATACTCAATAAAAAAAAAAGTTAATTACACCATAAAAGCAGACCCATGCAGAAAAATGAAAAAATAAAATTCTTCTCATCCAGAGCTGCTTTAAATGAAACTGAAGGGATCCCTGGGTCGCAGCGGTTTGGTGCCTGCCTTTGGCCCAGGGCGCGATCCTGGAGACCCGGGATCGAATCCCACATCAGGCTTCCGGTGCATGGAGCCTGCTTCTCCCTCTGCCTGTGTCTCTGCCTCTCTCTCTCTCTCTCTGTGACTATCATAAATAAATAAAAAAATTAAAAAAAATGAAACTGAAATGGGTGTCATTCATAATGATTGAAAATCTCTTTATATGGAAATATGCAAGTATCAAAAGGAATGAAGAGTCACAAAAGGTGTAAACATATGAGAAAATATAAACCCATATTAACTATGCAACAATAAAAATATTATCTAGTATGATGATTAAAAGTATATAAAAAACTAAAATGTACAATAATACTAACACCAACATTGAAAAGAAGCTAAATGTAGTAAACAACAACTCTGAATAGAAGCTGAATAGAATAGGAATAGAGTTGTGTGCAAAGCAAAATAATTATCAGACATTAGTATCTTAGAACTAATATACATCATTTGTTATAATAAATTATAGCTAGGCATTAGCAAGGTGACTGCATTGGTCTATCATAAATAATAATCATGTTTAAATCTCTATGTTAACTACTAAAAATCATAAAAAATAATGCAAGTGAATACTGGAAAAAAATGAACAATTAAACAATTTAAAGATAATCCAAATGGGTAAGAAGAAAGAAAACAGAGAATACCTGGGAAAAATGTGAATCAAATAGTAATATGTGAGATATAAACCCAAATATATCAGAAAATGTAAACGACCTAAATTCTCTAATAAAAATGGATGCAAAAAACCAACTTAACACTGCTGACATAACCTTAAATACTTCAATTGAAAGATAGATTCCCTATATATAATGATAAACAAAAATAAGAGAATGGAAAAGACATAATAAGTGTTATTTTAAAAACTAGTATAGCAAAATAATATCCATTAAATGCACTTCATTAAATGCAGTGACAAACAGTATAATTTTTTTTAACATTACGATTTTTGTAATTTAGAATGGATTAAAAAAATAGAATTTCTTGATAATATCTACCTGTCAAATAAACAATATTTTATTAAAATAAATAATTCACAATGATCTGCATTTATTAGAAATAAAAATTAAATTCAGTAAGGCTTCTTTATACAGGGTCAATATAAAAGTGAGTTATCTTTTTCTACCAGTAGAAAACAAGTAGAAATGAAGGCTTAAAAGTATGATTTATAATAGTGTACAATCAAATTCTGAGGGATATATCTAATAAAGAAATTTAATTTATGGAATTTTATTTAATAAATGGAGTGCTATGCCATGTTCATGGATTAAAAGTTTCAATAATGTAAAGATATAAATTATCCCTTAAATTTATCTGTAGAGTCACTTGGGTCTCAATCTAAATTCTAGCAGAGTTTTCCTTAATTTTTTTGTAAAACATAATAAGAGTTTTCAAAAATGTGTAGAGTAATAAAGGCCCCAAATAGCTGAGACAAAATCTAAAGAAATACAAAATTGAAAGAATTACGCTACCAGATACGAAGGCTTAGTATCACCTACTTAAGACAGTTTTATAATGATGCAAGAGTAGATAAATGACTAATAGAATAATATACAGTTCAGATATAGACAAATATATATAAGGTCAGTTGATTCATGATATGCTATGCAAAAGAGAAAGAATGGTAGTTTCAAGAAATATAATTAGGTGTATTGAATATCCCTAGAGAAAGAATTATTCCTGACCCCTACCATAATGTATATAAAATTAATACATAATAAACCACAACCATGTAGAAAAGTCATTTCCAGGTAGGCTATAAATCCACATGAGGAAAGTAAAACAATAAAACCGTGAGATGATAACCTAGGAACATATTTTTTGAAACCACTGAGTAAGCAGAAAATTCTTAAATAGAGAATTACTAGCATAATGGAAAATATTGATAAATTAGGTTTCATCAAAATAAAAATTTGTGATCAAAAGAATTAGTTAAGTAAAATTGCAAGTCATACAGCAAGAGATTTAGTAATACATATAAGGGAATAAAGGCTTCTATCCAGAATATATAAATAACTCTTAAAGATCAAAAAGGAAAATGAAAAAGACAATCATAAGTAGTAGTGTGAGGGCCAAGAAATTTAGCAGGCATTTAGGACAAAAAAAAAGAGAAAGATTCTAACAGTAAAAATATAATCTCATCATTTGTCATTAGCCTAATGTAAATTAAACTTCAGTGGGATAATACTACATACCTACCAGAATTTAAAAAACAAACAAAACACAATAAAATCTGGATATGCCGAAAAGTAGGCAAAGAAGGGGAGAAACTGAAGTTCTCATTCATTATTGGTAAGTCCGTAAATTGTTATATCCACTTTAGAAAACTGGCTGGCAATATTTGTTATACCCAAATATTCACATACTCTATCTTCCAAAATTTCACTACTAGGTATATATCCAGTGAAATATTAACTTGTACACATACACACACATGGAAGTTCAGCAAAGTGTTATTTGCTCTAAGTGGGAGACAACCCCAAATTTTCATCAATAATAGAATTGAGAAATAAATATGGTTATATTTGTATGGTGGAATAGCATATGTCTTGGTAACAAATAGATCACAACTAATAAGTAGCTTAAATGACTTCCAAGAGCATACTATTCACTTCAAGAAGCCAGGCACAAAAGAGTACATTCTATTTGATTTCCATTTTTATGAAGTTTAAAAATGAGCAAAATTAAGCTATGGTGCTGGAAGTCTCAGAGGGTTTACACCTGTGGGTCTTGTTAGAAGTTACCATAGTAGTTATCCCTGTGGGAGGATGTAGTGACTAAGGACATCTCCCATGTTTCCATGATTTCCACTACAAAGGAAAGGACAGTTTTCCAGAACACAGAATTAAGCTGTTATGGAAACAAATAACGTGGCAAAAGATGGGAGGAGTATCTTGGCAACATGTAGTCCTTGGTTCTAGGGCTTTTAGCCCAGATGCACTCCTACTTTTCTTGAGACTTGGGTATTCAATGATTTTTAGAATTTTTTATCCAGTCAGTTTTCTTATTTGCTTAAATTGCTTTAAGATAGTTTTATGTCACTTGCAAATTAAGAAATCTTAGATAGTGCAACAATTGATGGAGATGGCAACATCAGTAGACCTTTGCTTTGCCCATTCCAGGACAATCTTGCTCAGTCCAGGGATTGATTTATTACGTGGGACTCGAAAGTCAGGATCATCACTGGCAATTCTGTTCAAGCCATTGGGATAAGTGCTGTGTTTTCTAGATAAAGATACATGGAAAGCTGGCTAAAGTACAGTCAGAGAATAGAAGCTGAGCAATAGGCAGGGAGAGATGTGCATAGCTCTGAAACTATCATCTGAGCACCTAGACTCAGCCAACCGAGTCAACCCCAGAATATAAAATGCACCCTTGAAAAAGTGAGGGTTAGGGATGTAGTTGCAAATCTGCATATAACTTCTGACTCTCTAAACACTTAACTAATAGTCTACTCATGCCCAGAAGCCTTACCCATAATATAAACAATTAATACATATTTTGTGTTATATGTATTACATACTGCATTCTTATAATCAAGTAAAGTAGAAAAAATATTGAAAAGTATAATAAGGAGAAAATACTTTATAGCACTATACTGTAAAAAAAAAAAAAAAATCTGCCTATAGGCAGGGTGCCTATTGGCCCTGTAGATCTGCTGCTTGCTTCAACAGTGTTCAGATGGAACAGAACCAGGTACTACCAGCATTGGCTGCACCCTCTGTCAGCACATGCCGAAGTCATCCCAAGATGGGTAAGGTAAAACTTTGCACATCATGGAAGCTGCCATGGTCCTAGACAACCTGGACCAGGCCCTTTTGGATCTGCATGCCCTGGGTATGGGCTCCTATCTATGTGACTTCTTGGAGAGAAGGAAGTGGAAGATGAGGAAGTGACAGTCAAGAAAATGGGTTACCGCTTGACTAAGTTCCATAGACTGGGCTGGGCAACTGTCTCTTCCAAAGGCTCTCCCTCAAGCACAACTGGGACCACAGCCCTGGAGGCGATCCTCAAATAATCCTGTCAAGACTTCTGCCTGAGGGTCTCCCTGCAGCCACTAGGCAGCTTTTTAACTATCCTGGAGCCCTCGGCCAAGCCACGGACCAAATGGAAACAAGGTTCTTGAAGAAAAAAAAATGCATATAAGGAGATCCATGTTGTTCAAATTCATGTTGTTCAAAAACCAACTGTACATTTCAGGAAAAAAATCAACTACTGTAGTTCTGCCAATATAACAGTTTCTGGGTAGCAACCTTAAGTTTAAGCTTCAAATTGTCAAGTTTCCTAGAGGTGTTAATAACGGGTATGTTTAAGAACATTTATGTGTTTTCTTGAACAAATAGGAGAGTGCCTACTATGTTACAGGCAATTTGTCCAATGGAGATAGAAAATGTCACTTGATAGAACTACATATGACTAGAAGGAGTAGAGAGAAGAGATTGTGTGAAGAGAAGTTAATCAGTGCTTATTCGATTATTCTGCTTCACTGGTTTCCTAATGATGGTGCTGGTCATATTTTGGCATCATATGTAGAAGGCTGAAGGCCCCCCTCTCCCCACAGCAACCCCAAGTATCAAATGAAAAGCTAAAGTTACAATTGCAGTCCAGTTGTTACTTTACTAAATGCAGCTGTTTTCTGTTATTTGATAGCAATGACCAATCACTGAAGCATTTTCAAATACGTGTGGGGTTTGTGTGTGTGAATGTGTGTGTGTGTGTGTGTGTGTGTGTATCAAATCCACCTCCCTCCACCACCACAAGAATTTGGATTTTAACACTGGCTATTATTTTTTTGTTAATTATTTTTTCTTGTTAATTTTACTAACAGTCTCTGAAGTTATCTTTGGAAATAATTTTAAAAACCAAAATAGGGCAGCCCGCGTGGCTCAGTGGTTTAGCACTGCCTTCAGCCCAAGGCCTGATCTTGGAGACCCGGTATCGAGTCCCATGTCAGACTCCCTGCATGGTGCATGGAGCCTGCTTCTCTCTCTGCCTGTGTCTCTGCCTCTCTCTCTCTCATGAATAAATAAATAAAATATTAAAACAAAACAAAACAAAATAAAAAACTTCAATGAATCCCAAATGATGGTGCCAGAAAATGTGTTAAACTTCCCCAAGCTCAGGTCCACTCAAGGCAAAACAATTTTAGCTAAAGTAAGACTGGTAGATTCAGAAAGAATCAGGACAAAATTCAATCTTTGAGTCTTGTGGAAAGATTTGACTCATCAACTTCCAAACTCTCCACTTAGAGAACTTCTATTTCATATATTAGAAATGGTTTTCATAGTTAAAATCAATATATTAAAACCAATATTTACAACAAAAATTATTTTCTGGTTTTATGGACTAATGAGGCTTCATTACCCTTCTTGGGTTGGAAATATATCTATCTCTACCTATAGTGATAGAAAATGAGATACAGAAAGAGCTAGCTCTTCATTGTCTGAGTTAACTGGTTATCTAAATACACCAGGTTTATCTTGAAACAACTTAAAATACTTATCCATTAAATAGTGAAAGAATCACAGGTACATAGAATGCAATAACCAGTTGATATTGTGATATAAGAAAAATGCTTAAATAAATAGCTTAAGAAGTTCTTTGGAATCAAAACCCCATGCCATAGGAAAACAGAGACATAAATGTTCCTTTATGTTGGCTTTAGCTCCCTCGGTATGTAATCTAATATCCTTTCTCAAAGCCCAACAATAACTATATATTTATTTAAGCTCTTACCATGTAGATGAGTTAGTGATGATGATCTTCTGAGTTGGCAACAAGATGTTTAATAAAATTATGAGATTAGAAGGAATTCAAAGAGGAGATCTTATCTGTCTCCCAGGCTTGCAATAATACTATTCCAAAAAACTGGACAAAACAAAAAACAATCTAGAAAAATGCAAACAATGAATTGACAGCAGGAATTTTGTTTGTTCATCTCTGAAAACAAAGACCCAGAACAATATCTGTCCTCAATAAATGTTTGCAGAGTGAGTGCCAAAAACAGGGGGGAAGAAAGCACATGTTGGAAGGAGGATTTAATTAAAGTTGATATAATTAGAATCCATATTCTCTTTGGTTTTCATTGGAATATGTGAGTCTTTGCATTTATATCTTAACAATCCTTTCCATTTAATTTAGACTTTCATAGGCTGACCCCTACTTTACTAATGAAATACTTAGTCCCACTAAATGTTTTTTATTCAATGTAGGTTTAAAAGTATCTGAGCCTCAATCTCCAGTTTTGACTTATTTTTTTTATAGTTCTAGATTTAATATAAAGATTTTGGAAAATATTTGTAGAAGAATTGTGGTTCCTTCTCCCACTCAGGGAGAAATATACAAAGTAAAAGTCCTATTTCTTTATTGTCAGTGCTTTTAGTGTCTTCTCTTAGTTAAATAAGAGGTTAAAGCTCCCTGAGAGGTTAAATATATTTTCAGAAAATTCCCTTTTCTTATACGGAGTAGATTTTCTTTTTGTATTCTGACAGAAAGCAGCTTTTATGATTTCTTTCTCTTCAGCATGCTGAATAATTTTCCTAATTTATTTTCAGAGGAATTCCCTTCATTCATTTAATGATCTTCTCTGTTCTCTTATTAATTTTTTGAGAGTTTTTCAAATTATGCAAGACAAAATGAAATGCAGCAACCAACTCATTAGACAATTATGAAAATTGTGCTGATTCTTGTATGTTATACAGTATATTATTTTATACGTGCTTTTACACATGCTTTTAAAATTATAGTTTCATAATACCTGTGTGTGTCCTGAAAAGCCATAAAATTTAAGGGATTATTTCTTGCTAGAGTGTTTCAAGGGCTTAGCAAACCTCCAGAGGTCACTATAAAAAGATGTAAGATATACTAAAATTGCTAGACTGAGGTCTAGAGGTAAGCCTGTTGCAAGAACGTTAGTCATCTCCTTGCATTTTTCCTCTCAATTAATTGCTGTAGTAGTTGGATGCTCTGTAAACTCTATTTTTAGTTCCTTATGAGAACAGTACTTTTACTGTATGTTCATGCAGTTTGATTTTTGTTCTTTGTGCATCTTTAGTCCTCTCTTCATCTTCTAATATTTTGAGTTTAATTAATGATCTCCTTCAATAAATAATGCTCTTTCACTCACTGCATTTCTTATTTGTGGTAAGATCAAAGAAGACATTTTTTTCCATCAATAATCAATAGTTGTGCTGAAATTAACTTCACCAGGATCATTAATGGCTTCTTTGGCAACACATGCAAGAAACTATTTTTTTTAAAGATTCATTTATTTGTTATTTTTTTTTTTGAGAGAGAGAGAGAGAGAGACAGACAGAGACAGAGAGACAGAAGAAGGATAAAGAAAACCTCAAGCAGTGGGGGGTGTGGGTGACAGGCACTGAGGGGGGCACTTGATGGGATGAGCATTGGGTGTTATGCTATATGTTGGCAAATTGAACTCCAATAAAAACACAAAAAACAAACAAACAAACAAAACCTCAAGCGGATTCCCCTCTGAGCATGGAGTGTGGAGTCAGATATAGGGCTTGATATAATAATGCTGAGAGCGTGACCTGAGCCTAAATGAAGAGTTGGGTGCTCAAGCAACTGAGCCACCCAGGCACCCTGTAAAAGACTTTTTTGAAACATAATATTTCAATTAAGATATGAATTGCATAAGTGAAATCAAGATCTTAGGTTTACAATTAACTAAGTTTTTACAAATGAATACATCCCAATCAAGACACAGGACATTTCATCACCTCAGAAAATTTATTGTGCCCCTTTTTGGTCAATCTACCTCTCTAGAGCTAGGCATTCAGTGTTCTGATTTCAACAGCCATAGACTACTTTTGTCTATTCTTGAATTACATATAAATGAATCCTACAGCATGTACACTTTTTGTGCTGGCTTTTTTCACACATCATAATGATTTTGAAATTTATGTTGTTCCTTTTTTTTTAGACTGTGTCATCTCCCTTTTATTGGTAAATATTCTGTTATATAAAAATATCAGAAATTACCTCATCCTCAAGGAAAGGAGATATAACTCCTCACCTCTAAAGTGGGGCTCCATATAGTGACTTCCTTCCAAAGAGTAAAATATGGGAAAGGGAAATAAAAGGATAAGCTTTGCAGTGGAAAAACCCAACAAACACAATGTCAGTCAGGTGATTAAGGTCAATATCAGTAACATTAAATTATGTATGTTGATATGATGTGATGTGATAAAATGATATCTTACATAATAAAATCTTGCCAAAACTTATAACTCCAGTCTCATATTGAGAAAAACAGATGAGTTCCAGTAGAAGGACATCCTATGAAATGCCTGAACTTAAAACTGTCAAGGTCTATATGCAACTGATAAATTATTGAACACTACATCTTAAACTATACGTTGGCTAACTGAATGAAACAAAATAAATAAATAAAACTGTCAAGGTCATGAAAAGCAAGGAAAAACTGAAAAGCTATCACAAATAAAAGGAACCTAAGGACCTATGATGATGAAATGTAATGTGGTATCCTAGATGGGATCCTGAAAAGGAAAAGAGTATTAGATTAAAAACTAAGAAGATTTAATAAGCTATCAATTTTTAGAAATATAAACTATATTGGTTCCTTAACTCTAACAAATATACCATAAAGATGTAAGATCTTAATAGGGGAAGCTGGGTGCTGGGTATATGAGAATTCTCTTTACTACTTCTCAATTTTTCTGTATATATAAACCTATTCTAACAATAAAACCAAAACAAAAGGTACATGTAAAGAATACAATTTGTCTATTCTGTTATTGATTACTAATTCAGTCCCAGTAGGTTGTATGTTTCTAGAAATTTATCCATTTATTGTAGGCTGTCCAAAATGTTGGCTTATAATTGTTCATGATACTCCTTTACTATTCTCCTTATTTCTTTGCCATTTATTGTAATATCTGCTCTTTAATATCTGATTTGATTTGTATGTTCTATTTTTTTCTAATTGTATTTCTAGGGTTTGTTGTTTAGTGTCCATGTGTTGGTGAATTTTCCTGTTTTCTTCCTGTTATTATTTTTTATTTGCATTCCACTGTGGCTGGAGATACTTGGTATGATACTTGGCAATTCTCTTAAGTTTCTTAAAACTTATTTTGTGACCTAACATAGGATTTATCCTGGAGAATGTTCTGTATGCACTTGAGAAAATTGTTATTCTGCTGCTGTCTGTTGGAACATTCAATATGTCTCTTAGGTCCATTTGGTCTATAGCATTGTTCAAATCAGCCGTTTTCTTACTGATTTTATACCTGGATGTTCTATCCATTACTGAAAGTGAGGTATTGAAGTCTACTAACATTGTATTGTCAATTTATCCCTTTATATTTGTCAATAAATTTTTATGTACTTAGGTACTCTGATGTTGAATGCGTATATATTTATAATTGTTATATATTCCTGTTCAATTGACCTTTTTTATCATTACATAATTATATTATTTGTCTCTAGAAAAATTTTTTTACTTACAGTCTATTTTGTGTGATATAAATGTAGCCATTCCTGTTGCTTTTGGCAACATCCTCTTGCAAGAGGCACAGGATAACTTCTCCTGCCCTTTATTTTCAGGCCATGTATATCCCTACAATTTAAAATGAGTCTCTTGGGGGTGCTTGGGTGGTGCAGTGGATTATCTGAATCTTTATTTTGGCTCAGGTCATGATCTCAGGGTTGTGAGATTTAATCATAAATCATGGCTCTGTGCTCAACAGCCAGTCTCCTTGAGATTCTCCCTCTCTTTCTCCCTTTTCCTCTGCCTCTCTCTCTTTTTTTCCTCTCTCAAATAAATAAATAAATAAATAAATAAATCTATAAAAACAGAATACAATGAAATGAGTCTCTTGTAGACAATGTATTCCCGACTTATTTATTTATTTATTTACTTACTTACTTATTTATTTATTTATTTATTTAGGTATTTTTTCATAGGAGTTCAATTTGCCAACACATAGCTAGCATAGCACCCAGTGCTCATCCCGTCAGGTGCACCCCTCAGTGCCCGTCACCCAGGCACCCCATTACCCGCCCACCTCCCTTTCTACTACCCTTTTTTGTTTCCCAGTGTTAGAAGTCTCTCATATCCTGTCACCCTTTCGAATTTTTCTCTCTTTTTTAAATATTTTATTTATTTATTCATGAGAGACACAGAGAGAGAGAAAGAGAGGCAGAGACACAGGCAGAGGGAGAAGCAGGCTCCATGCAGGGAGCCTGATGTGGGACTTTATCTCAGGACTCCAGGATCACACCCTGGGCTGAAGGTGGTGCTAAAATGCCAAGCCACCCAGGCTGCCCACCCTCTCTGATTTTTCCCGCTCATTTTCTCTCCTTTCCCCTTTATTCCCTTTCACTACTTTTTATGTTCCCCAAATGGATGAGAATAATGTTTGTCCTTCTCCAGTTGACTTACTGCACTCAGCAAAATACCCTCCAGTTCTGTCTACATTGAAGCAAATGGGGGTTATTTATCATTTCTAATGGCTGATTAGATTATGATTAGAAATCTCATTTCCATTGTGTACATAGACCACAGTTTCTTTATCTATTCATATTTCGATGGGCACTGAGTCTCCTTCGACAGTTTCACTATTGTGGACATTGCTGCTATAAACATTGAGGTGCAGGTGTCCTGCTGTTTCACTGCATCTGTGTCTTTGGGGTAAATCCCCAGCAGTCCAATTGCTGGGTCATAGGGCAGTTCTATTTTTAATTATTTGAGGAACCTCCACACAGCTTTCCAGAGTGGTTATACGCGTTCACATTCCCACCAATAGTGCAAGAATGTTCCCCTTTCTCCACATCCTCTCCAACATTTGTGGTTTCCTGTCTTGTTAATTTTCCCCATTCTCACTGATGGGAGGTGGTATCTCATTGTGGTTTGATTTGTATTTCCCTGATGGCAAGTGATACGGATCATTTTATCATGTGCTTGTTGGCCATGTCTATGTCTTCTTTGGTGAAATTTCTGTTCATGTCTTTTGCCCATTTCATGATTGGATTGTTTGTTTCTTTGCTGTTGAGTTTTATAAGTTCTTTATAGATCTTGGATACTAACCCTTTATCTGGTCTCTCATTTGCAAATACCTTCTCCCATTCTGTAGGTTGTCTTTTAGTTTTGTTGACAGTTTATTTTACTGTGCATAAGCTTTTTATCTTGATGAAGTCCTAATAGTTCATTTTTGCTTTTGTTTCTCTTGCCTTCATAGATGTATCTTGCAAGAAGTTGCTGTGGCCAAGTTAAAAAAGGGTGTTGCCTGTGTTCTCCTCTAGGATTTTGATGGATTCTTGTCTCACATTTAGATCTTTCATCCATTTTGAGTTTATCTTTGTGTATAGTGTAAGAGAATGGTCTAATTTCATTCTTCTGCATGTGGCTGTCCAATTTTCCCAGCATCATTTATTGAAGAGACTGTCTTTCTTCCAGTGGATCGTCTTTCCTCCTTTATCGAATATTTGTTGACCATAAAGTTCAGGGTCCACTTCTGGGTTCTCTATTCTGTTCCATTGATCCATGTGTCTGTTTTTGTGCCAGCACCACACTGTCTTGATGATCACAGCTTTGTAGTACAACTTGAAATCCGGCATTGTGATGCCCCCGGCTCTGGTTTTCTTTTTCAATATTCCCCTGGCTATTCGGGGTCTTTTCTGATTCCACACAAATCTTAAGATTATTTGTTCCAACTCTCTGAAGAAAGCCCATGGTATTTTGATAGAAATTGCATTAAATGTGTAAATTGCCCTGGGTAGCATTGACATTTTCACAATATTAATTCTTCCGATCCATGAGCATGGAATATTTTTCCATCTCTTTGTGCCTTCCTCAAGTTCTTTCAGAAGTGTTCTGTAGTTTTTAGGATATAGATCCTTTATCTCTTTTGTTAAGTTTATTTCTAGATATCTTATGCCTTGGGGTGCAATTATAAATGGGATTGACTCCTTAATTTCTCTTTCTTCAGTTTCATTGTTAGTGTATAGAAATGCCACTGATTTGTGGGCATTGATTTTGTATCCTGCCACACTGCCAAATTTCTGTATGAATTCAAGCTATCTTGGGGTGGAGTCTTTTCTGTTTTCCATGTACAAAATCATGTCATCTGCAAAGAGGGAGAGTTTGACTTCTTTGCCAACTTGAATGACTTTAATGTCTTTTTGTTGCCTGATTGGTGAGGCTAGGACTTCTAGTACTATGTTGAATAGCAGTGGTAAGAGTGGACATCCCTGTCGTGTTCCTGATCTTAGGGGAAAGGCTCCCAGTGTTTCTCCATTGAGAATGATATTTGCTGTGGCTTTTCATAGATGGCTTTTAAGATGCTGAGGAATGTTCCCTCTATCCCTACACTCTGAAGAGTTTTGATCAGGAATGGATGCTGTATTTTGTCAAATGCTTTCTCTGTATCTATTGAGAGGATCATATGATTCTTGTTTTTTCTCTTGTTGATATGATCTATCACGTTGATTGCTTTATGAATGTTCAACCAGCCTTGCATCTCGGGGATAAATCCCACTTGGTCATGGAGAATAATCTTCTTAATGTAGTGTTGGATCCTATTGGCTAGTATTTCGTTGAGAATTTTTGCATCTATGTTCATCAGGGATATTGGTCTATAATTCTCCTTTTTGGTGGGGTCTTTGTCTGGTTTTGGGATTAAGGTGATGCTGGCCTCGTAAAATGAGTTTAGAAGTATTCCATAACCTTCTATCTTTCGGAGCAGCTTTAGTAGAATAGGTATTATTTCTTCTTTAAACATTTGACAGAATTCTCCTGGGAAGCCATCTGGCCCTGGACTTTTGTGTCTTGGGAGGTTTTTGAAGACTGCTTCAATTTCTTCCCTGGTTCTTGGCTTGTTCAGGTTTTCTATTTCTTCCGGTTCCAGTTTTTGTAGTTTGTGGTTTTCCAGAAATGCATCCATTTCTTCTAGATTGCCTAATATATTTGCATATAGCTTCTCATAATACATTTTTAAAATCGTTTGTATTTCCTTGATATTGGTTGTGATCGCTCCTTTTTCATTCATGATTTTATTAATTTGAGTCTTTTTTTCTTTTTAATAAGGCTGGCTAATGGTTTCTGTATCTTATTAATTCTCTCAAAGAACCAGCTCCTGGTTTTGTTGATCTGTTCTACAATTCTTCTGGTCTCTATTTCATTGAGTTCTACTCTAATCTTTATTAACTCCCTTCTCCTTGGTGTAGGTTTTATTTGCTGTTCTTTCTCCAGTTCCTTTAGGTGTGAGGTTAGCTTGTGTATTTGAGTATTTTCCAATTTTTTGAGGGATGCTTGTATTGTATTTGCCTCTTAGGACTGCTTCTGCTGTATCCCAAAGATTTTGAATGGTTGTATCTTCATTTTCTTTAGTTTCCATGAATCTTTTTAGTTCTTCTCTGATTTCATGGTTGACCCTTTCATCTTTTAGCAGGATGCTCTTTAACTCCACGTGTTCTTTTAAATTTCTTCTTGTGATTGAGTTCAAGTATCAAAGAATTATGATCTGAAAATATGCAGGGGACAAGCCCAATCTTTTGGTATTTGTTGAGACCTGATTTATGACCCAGTATGTGGTCTATTCTAGAGAAAATTCCATGTGCATGTGAGAAGAATGTGTATTCAGTTGCATTTGGATGGAAAGTTCTGCAATATCTGTGAAATCCATCTGGTCCAGTGTATCATTTAAAGCTCTTGTCTCTGGGATCCCTGGGTGGCGCAGCGGTTTAGCGCCTGCCTTTGGCCCAGGGTGCGATCCTGGAGACCTGGGATTGAATCCCACATCGGGCTCCTGGTGCATGGAGCCTGCTTCTCCCTCTGCCTGTGTCTCTGCCTCTGTGTGTGTGTGTGTGTGTGTGTGTGTGTGTGTGACTATCATAAATAAATAAAAATTAAAGCAAAAATAAAGCTCTTGTTTCCTTAGAGATGTTGTGTTTAGATGATCTGTCATTTGCAGAAAGTGCCATGTTGAAGTCTCCCAGTATTAGTGTATTATCTAAGTATGTCTTTACTTTGGTTATTAATTGATTGATATACTTGGCAGCTCCCACATTAGGGGCATAAATATTCATTTTGTTAGGTCCTCTTATTGGATAGATCCTTTGAGTATGATATAGTGTCCCTCTTCATCTCTTCCCACAGTCTTTGGGATAAATGTTAATTTATCTGATATGAGGATTGCTACCCCAGCTTTCTTTTGAGGACCATTTGAATGGTAAATGGTTCTCCAACCTTTCATTTTCAGGTTGGAGGTGTCCTTAGGTCTAAAATGAGTCTCTTGTAGACAGCAAATAGATGGGTCTTGCTTTTTTATCCAGTCTGAAACCCTGTGTCTTTTGATGGGATCTTTTAGCCCATTCATGTTCAGAGTTACTATTAATACCTATTTAGTCCCTGATTATTTCTTTGGGCTTCCTCTTTCTTTTACAGGGTCCCCCTTAATATTTCTTGCAGTGCTGTTTTGGAGATCACATATTCTTTCAGTTTCTGTCTATCTTGGAAGCTTTTTATCTCTCCTATTCTGAATGAGAGCCTTGCAGGATATAATATTCTTGGCTGCATGTTCTTCTCCTATAGCACCCTAAATATCCTACCAGCCCTTTCTGGCCTGCCATATCTCTGTGAAGAAGGCTGCTGCAAATCTAATATTTCCCCCTATATAAGTTAGGAATCTCTTGTCTCTTGCTGCTTTAAGGGTTTTCTCTTTATCTTTGAAATTTGTAAGTTTCACTATTAAATGTCGAGATGTTGATTGATTTTTATTGATTTTAGGGGTGGACCTCTGATTAGATCTAAATTCTGCAGTCATGAAGTCTCTTGATTCCTTTATGCTTTTTTCCAGAGCCACCAATAGCTTTATAATTATGCTTCTGAATTGGCTTTCTGACATAAAAATGTAATCCAAATTCTGTAACTGTGGCAGAGCGTACTGTTTCTGATATTTTCTTTTGTGGTGAGTTCTTCCTTTTTGTCATTTTGCTCAGTGCAGAGTGACTGTATGAGCGGGCTGTGTTAAGAATATGAACCATAGCCTAAGTAAATTTCAGTCTAGATGATTCTGCCGAGGTCAGAGACCAGAAATTGAAAACAAAGATCAGAATGAAATGAAACAAAAGGACCACCAAAGTGAAAAACAAATTTTAAAACAAGTAGTAAAAAAATAAAAGGCCAGGAATCCTAAAGAAGAGGAAAAAAAAGAAAGAAAAGAGAAAACAGAAAAAAAAGGAGAAAAAAAAGGGGGGGGACTGGGAGATGGTGGTGGTGAAGAAGTTGTTGTGGAGGGAGAATGTAGTCTCCCTGAGGGGTTATAGACGGTGATCCTCTTGTTTCTTAATATATTAAGTTCTGTATATTAGAAGATGCACATTCCCAAATTTATATAAACCTGAAATACTTGTAGAGACCCCCGACATTGACCACCAAACATAAATGAGATAAAAGAGGGGAGGCAGATGGGAAAGAAGAGATAATAGAATCTCATAGAATGAACCAGCATGGTATACCACTTGGTTCTGGGTGCATACTCCTCATGTTTTAGAAGGTATTAACTTCCACCATCATAGAATAAAATGAGGCAGAGAAAACAAAACTACGGAACAACAACAAAAAATATATCTTGTATATTTCCCAAAATTAAGTTGAGTATGTTGAAGGGAATCTAGAAGTAGAAAATATATCTAGGACCTGTAATTGTAGAAATATGAAAGTCAAAAAGGAAGAATCTTAAAAATCAAGAGCTGGTTAAATATTGTAGTTAAGGTGGGAAAAGAGAAATAAAAATTTGAAATTTACAGTCTGATATAAAAGTGAAAAGGAAGAAAGGAAAAAGGAAGAAAAAAAAGAAGGGTTACCCTCTGGTTCTATATACTGTAAATCTCTGGACTTCCCCTGGAGCTTTCCAGTGCTGCTCACTCAAGAACTCTTCCCCTGTCCTTCCAGCTGGTCTTCTGGGAGAGGGGCCTGCTATGCTGATTCTCAGGTGTGTGTACCTGGGGGGAGATGCCCCATCCCCCACCAGGTGCCTGGCTCAGTCGAGCTGTTTACCCCATGAAGCCTCTGTTCCCTGGCAGCCCTGCTTCATCTCAGGCACAGGGTGACACCAGGAAGGACAACCACACTGGTGGCGGCCAGCTCTCCAGTCCTGGAGTCAGCTCCCGCAGTAACTACCGCAGTCTCCCAGTCCACACTGGCCTTGATGCTCCCAGGGGCAGGGGGTGCTGACCTGCACAGCTTGGGGCGCCCAGTGGCAAGAGAGTCCTCGCTGTCTTGTGCCCTCCCCACTTCCTCCTGTCCCAAGGGAAGCACAGGATTGTGGGCTGTGTACCCCGTCCCCTGGAATCTGGGGCCTGCCCTGCTGGAATTGCACTCCCGGGGCTGCACGGCCCCTTCCACCCGGAGCCCTCACCTGAGCTTCTCCTGAGGCCCAGCCTGGCAGGCTCCAGCCCATTACTGAGATTGCCCCTGATTTGAGGTGCACTTTCCCCTGGGGCGCACTTCCTCTATTAGTGACTCCCGGACACTAGAGGCTCCACTGACCCTTCTGCAATTCTGCTCCAATTTCCCTGCTAAGCGCCTTTCTGTCCAGGAAGAATCCAGTGCAGATTTTTAAAGTTCCCGCTTCTCAGGGACTGGGCTTTCCTGTCCTGGAGGCTCTCGCAGCCCAGCCTTAGCCCGGTCCTCCCGGGGCCCCTCTCCGACTTGGTTCTTATTTATTTATTTATTTATTTATTTATTTATTTATTTATTTTTTCCCACCTTCTTCCCTTGTTAGAAGCAAAAGCCCTTCTCTCTCTAGTGTTCCAGCTGTTCTCTCTAAATCTCAGGTCAAATTCGTAGGTTTTCAGGATGATTTGAAGGTTATCTAGGCAAATTGGTGGGGATGGGTGACTTGAGGACCCTACTCCTCCGCCATCATGCCCCCCCCCCCTTTTAATCCATTCAGTCATTCTATGAACTTTGATTGGAGCATTTAATCCACTTACTTTTAAGTGATATTGATAGGTAGGTTCTTACTATTGTTATTTTGTTAATTGTTTTCTTTTTGTTGCAGTTTTTTCTTCTTTTACTCTCTTGCTCTCTTCTCTTGTTATTTGATAGTTTTTGAAGTGGTTTGGTTAATTCCTTTCTCTTTGTCTTTTATAGTTTTTTTCCTTGGTAGTTACTAAAGGTTTATATAAATCTTCTTATGACCATCTATTTTAATTTGATGACAACTTAAGTTCATTTGCATGCATGCACTCTACACATTTACCTCCATAGTTTGTGTTCCTAAGGCAGTTTTCTTCTTTATGTATTGTCAGTTCATAACCAGGTTATTGCAGTTCTTGTTATTCTCAACCCTCTGTCTTTAAACTTTTATATTAGGGCTATGCATAAATTACATGGCCACTACAATATTGTATTAATCTGTATTTGACTGTATATTTATCTTTACTGATGAGATTTATATTCTCATGTGCTTTCATTTTGCTATTTACTGTGTTTTTAATTCCATTTGAAGAATTCTCTTAAGCATTTCTTGCAAGGTACGTCTAGTGGTGACAAACTCTAAGTTTTTGTTTACTTGGGAAACACTTTATTACCCTTTATTCCTTAAGAATAGCAGGGTATAGTATTTTTGATTGGCAATTTTTTTCTTTCTGTACTTTTATACTATCAACCCATTCTTCCTTGGCCTGAAAGGTTTCTTTTGGGAAATATGTTCATAGTCTTATGGGATATGCTCTTGTATATGATGAGCCACCTTTCTTTTGCTGCTTTCAAAGTTCTCTTTGTTTTTGGACTTTTGATAGTGTAATTATAACATGTTTTAATATAAGCCCCTTTATGTTCAACCTATTTAGGGCCCTTTGAGATTCTTCAATCTGAAAGTCTATTTTCCCTTCCCAGATATGGGGTTTTCTATAATTATTTCTTCAAACAAGTTTTTTGCTCCTCTCCCCTTCTCCTTCTGGGATTTTTATATTGAGTATATTAATTATTTTTATGATGCTAAGTCCCGGGGGCTTTCTCATTCCTTTTCTTTTCTTTTTTCTTTTTCTTCTTCCTACTAGATAATTTCAAATAACTTATCTTTGAGTTTACTGATTCTTCTCCTTGGTAAAATCTTCAGTTCAAGTTCTGTATTACATTTTTTCAGTACAGTCATTGCATTCTTTAGCTTCATAACTTCTGTTTTATTTTTAAATTTTTTTCTATGTCTTTGTTGAGCTTCTCATTATTTTTCCTTGATTTTATTGAAGTGGTTATCTGTATCCTCTTGTCATTCACAGAGCTTATTTAGAACAACTATTTTGAATTCTTTGCTGGGCAATCTGTGAATATCCTCTCTTTGTGGTTGGTTGCTGAAAGTTTATTGTGTTCTTTTGGTGGTGTGATGTTTCTCTGGGACTGGTGGTATGGGTGCATATCGTCAGGAGCTGGCTGTAGTTGTGCATGCATCAGGGGCTGGGGCTGGCTGCAGGCACAACTACAGCCAGCTCCTGACAATATGCACCTATACCACCAGCCCTGGGGAAACATCACACCACCAAAAGAACACAATAAATTTTGTGTTTATGTGCAATGTTTGTACTGGGACCTAGGGCCTGAGTGCCTGTTGTGGTGTTGACTGGAATGGCCTTGCTGAAAGTGAAAGTGTGTGTGTGTGGGGGGGCGCTCTTTTGCAGGTATGGTGAACATTTCTTTCCTCAGCAGCTTAGCAGCTTAGCTGCTGAGATGTTCTGCAAAATATGCCACTGGAGGGTGAATACTGTATGGTCCTCAGTGGTGAAAGCCATGGGCTGTTGCGGTTCTCAGCTGCAAAGGCTGCTGAAGTCCTTTGCAGAGGAGGCCACTAAGAACCATGATGACATGCACTGCATGGATGGTAGTGTAAGTCATTTTATTTTCTCCCTAGATGACTATAGATGTCTCATCTATGCTGATCTACCCCAGTGATCAAAGTAGGGTGAAAGCAAAGTGGGTTCTTCAGATAGTGTCCTAAAAGGTAGGAGAAGATGATTGCTGACCCTTTTCCATTGTGAGGGGAACTTGGAAAGCTGAGGATATCCTCCTCAGCTCTGAATTATGTCACCTAGGAGATGGATAATGCAGGTGAACTGAAACTAATCTTTCTACCCTTTCTGTGCATTTATTCTTGTGTAGTGCTCTCCTGTGGCTACAGCTTCTTCCTGGGCTCCTGAGCTCCACCCACCATCAACCATTTTTGTTTATGGACAGCTGCCTAGTTTTTTTTTGTTTTTTTGTTTTTTGTTTTTTTTTTTTTGTGAGGAAGGATAAGGGCTGGGATCTCCTACTGTCTTCACAGTCTTGCTAACATCATTCCTTGTCTATTAATTTTCTTTCTGTAGATTTGATAAGCAGTACCAATTTATAATCCCACTACAAGTGTTCTCATTTTTCCACATCCTCACCAACATTTATTATCTCTTTTCTTCTTATTGATGGCCATTCTCACAGGTGTGAGATGATATCTTTTTGTGGTTTTAATTTCCATTTCCCTAATGACTAATGATATTAGACATCTTTTCATGTACTTGTTGACTATTTGTACATCTTTGAAAAGTGTCTATTCAAGTCCTTTGGTCATTGCTTATTTATTTTTCTCAACTTCTGTGACAATTTGGGGTCTTTTGTTCCATATAAATTTTAGGAGTGTTTTTATTTATTTCTGTAAAAAATGCCATTTAAATCTTGATAGAGATTGCATTGAATCTACCAAAGGTTTTAGTATTATTGACATTTTAACAATACTCATATTTTCCATTCCTAAGCATGGATAACTTTTCATTTATTTATGTCTTCTTTGCTTTCTTTTATCATAGCCTTGTTTTCTGAGGAGAGATTTTTCACCTCCTTGATAAAATTTTTATCCCATGTTCTCTATTGTTTTCCATGCTATTGTAAATGTGATTGACTTAATTTCTTTTTCAGAAAATTCATTGTTAATGTATGGAAATGCTACTGATTTTTGTATGTTAACTTTGTGTCTTCCAACTTTGCTGAATTTGTTGACTAGTCCTAACAGTTTTCATTGTTGTCGTTTTTGTTGAATCTTTAGGATTTTCTCTATATAAAACTGTCATCTGCACATAGAGATTATTTTACTCTTCCTTTCCAATTATGATATCTTATCTTTGTCTTTCTTGCCTGATTGTTCTAGCTAAGACTTGCTGTTCTATGTTGATTAGGAATAGTGAGAGTGGCCACCCTTGTCTTGTTCCTGATCTTAGAGGAAAAGCTTTCATCCTTTTAACATTGAATATGATATGAACTATGGGCTTGTCATATATGGTCTGTATTATGTGGAGCTACTTTCCCTCTATGCCTAATCTGTTGTGTTTTTTTTTTTTTATCATGAAGAGATGTTTAATTTTGTCAGTTGCTTTCTCTGCATCAATTGACATAATCATATGGTTCTTTTCTGCTCTTCTACCATATGATGTATCACACGGATTGATTTGCATATATTGAACCATATTTCCATCACAGGGATAAATCCTAGTTGATCCCCATAAATGATCCTTTTAATGTACTGCTGAATTCAGCTTGTTAGTGTTTTATTGAGAATTTTTGCACTTATATTCACCAGGGATATTGGCCTATAGTTTTCTTTTCTAGTATAGTCCTAATTAGGCTTGGTATCTGGGTAATGATGAACTTGTAAAGTGAATTAATGTTTCCACCTCTTTGAGTTTTTGAAAAATTGTGAGGACTGGTGTTAGTTCTTCAAATGTTTGATAAAATTCACCAATGAAACCATCTGGTCCTGGGATTTTCTTTTTTGGGGGATTTTCATTGCTAATTCAATCTTCTTATAAGTAATTAATCTATTCAAATTTTCTATTTTTTTCTTGTTTCAGTTTCGTTTTTTTTTTAAGATTTTATATACTCATTCATGTGATACACACAGAGAGAGGCAGAGACACAGGCAGAGGGAGAAGTAGGCTCCACGCAGGGATCCCAACATGGGACTCGATCCTGGAAATCCAGGATCACACCCTAAGCCAAAGGCAGACACTCAACTGCTGAACCACCCAGGTGTCCCTCTTTTTTCAGTTTCTTTCTTTTTGTTTGTTTGTTTGTTTGGTTGTTTCAGTTTCAATAGGCTGTGTGTTTCTAAGAATTGTTTAGTTGGCATATAATTTTCATAGTAGCCTCTTATGATCTTTTGTATTTTTGTATTATCAGTTATAATGTCTCCTTTTTCATTTATAGTTTTGCTGATTTGGATTCTCTTTTTTTCCTTGATTAGTCTAGCTAAAGGTTTTTCAATTTGATCTATTTTATCAAAAATCAACTCTGTTTAATATCTACAATTGGCTCCATTTGCTTTTTTTATAGCTCCTTAAGGCATAAATTTAGATTATTTACTTGGAATCTTTCTTGCTTCTTAAGGTAAGCATTTATTTCTATGAATTTCTCTATTAGAACTATTTATTCTGCATTTCCTAAGTTCTAGTATGTTATGTTTTCATTTTTGTTTGTCTCAAGACCATTCTTTCCCCTTTAATTTTTTTTTGATACATTGTTCAGAAGAGGACCCAGATTGTTCCCTGCTCTGACTTTCCTCTGGCCAAGCACCTCTCCACAGGTAAGAAGTCATTTTGCCAAAGAACATATCCATTGGAATTTGCATGCTCCTTTTGAACCAACATTAACTGGTACTCCAGAATAGCTGGCATCTGTGTGGCCTCTTTCTATATCTATTCCCTCAAGGACAGAGTGTGCAGCAGGCATATAAACCCTCACCCTGAGAGATGACCAAAAGGTGGACTTGGATGGGATAGAATATAGATTGGGATTAGTTGTGTAGGCTGGGTGTCCAAAGGTGCATGTGTGAGATCTCTTGTAGGGTGGAGTGATGCAAGAGGATGGCAGAAAGTGTTGATAATTGTCATATTCTAGCTCAGGCTTTTGACAGGCCTGGTAATGCTGAACTTACATGCAGCCTTTCAAGTTGTTGTTATAAAGCTATTTATCAGAGTAGGAAAATAAATAATGTGTCCTTAAATAGTTTGTAGGCTTGACTTATAACTTTTCAATATTTAGGCACTTAGCCTATGGGCTTCCATTTAAATTCTCATCTTGGACTCCACAAATATTAGGGCCCAATTCATTTTGAAAGGTATATTTCCTCCATAATAATGTCTCCTCTCAACTTATTCAAATTCAATTATTTCTTCAAGACATAGTTTAAGTTTTATGAAGCTTTCTAATCTCCATATTTTAGAGTTTATTCCTTCCTGTGAACTAGTACAGCATCTGTTATCTGTACTAACCTCATGGTACATATCTAATATTTTATTTTTAAAAGAATTCTATTTAATAGCTCCTACAATAGTTTATTGTCACAGGTCATATTGTACCTTCACTTCTCCATTGCCTCTGGTAACATTACAAGTACATTCTGTCCAAAGGCATAATCTGACTTCCATGGGAGGTATCTCATAATTAGCTTTTTAGTAATTGTCTTAATGAAATACTTAAAACATGTTCTTTGAACCAGTGCAAACTTAACTATGAATCATGTATGTATCATGTATGTTAATGGATTCATGGATTAATATTTCTTATTTACCACATACTGGAAGTTTCAATTCTTTCTTTCTGTGAAATTGAGTGTTGGAATGAGTGTGCATGAATACATTTTGTTGTTGGTGGTGGTGGTGATAGTGATAAGGATGGTTATGATGGTGTATGATGTGTTTTTAAACTAAGAAGGAGAGTTTTATTTTTTGTCCACTAACCCATATCCTCCTACAATCTATAGTCCTTTTCACTTAGATTATAAAACTGTGATTGTCAAGAAACTTATCTTGTATCATTTGAATCCAAATGCCTAGAATGTCATTCTATATCCAATAAGACACTTACCAAATATACATTAGAAATGCCAATGCTGGAGCTAGTGGTGTCTGCACTTAATATAGCCTATGGTTTGGTGTAGGCTAGACAAATTCAGATTTAAGACTGGGTAAGTTGTGAAGATAGCACTAGATTCATATGTTGAAATAGGAGGTGTTTCAGTAGCATTGGGATTTCATTGGTGTTTATTCAATCTTAAAAAAATTCTTAAAACTTTCCTATATGCCATTTGTTGTTCTACATATTTGTGATATATCTATATATAAACAGAAAAGTGACCCAGCCATTCTGGGGCTTATATTTAACATTGGAAGCCAGCAGTTAATAATGAACACAATAAATATATAAAATATAATGCATTAAATGGTGATATGGCATGGAAAAGAAAACAGCAGGCTTTAAGGAAAAAGGAGCTTAGATTAAATTAGGATTGCATTTGAAATTCTTAAATAGGGTAGATGGTGTAGGCACATAGAGAAAGTGACAGCTTATCAGACTTCAATGAAATACAGGACTCAGCAATTCTGATATCAAAGGGAAGATTATTCCTGACAGTGGGAACAGCCACTGCAAAGATTTAAATTGGGCAGGGTGGGTGAATATTCCAAGAACAGCAAGGAAGCCAATGTGTCTGGAGGGAAGTGATGAATGAAGTAGAAAAGATGAGGTCAGAGTGAAAAGGTATGAGGAAGAGAGATCATGTTATATAAGGCCCCAGAGACCATTGCAAGGACTTTGGACTTTATTCTGAAATCCATTGAGTGTTTCAAGCAAAGGATGCCACTCTTGATGTTTATGTTTTTAAAAGGATCCTGTTGGTCACTGTGTTGAGCATAAAATGAAAGGGGTAAAAGAATCTGGAAGAGTAGTGGGGTCTGTGAGGAGGACATTGAACTCATGCTAGA
The DNA here is from genome assembly GCF_905146905.1 of Nyctereutes procyonoides. Taxonomy (NCBI): domain Eukaryota; kingdom Metazoa; phylum Chordata; class Mammalia; order Carnivora; family Canidae; genus Nyctereutes; species Nyctereutes procyonoides. Next base: position 4,280,931 of record NW_026575033.1, on the reverse strand, counting down.
GAAATGATAGTAGCAGTGGAGATGGTAATAAATGATCAGATTTTTGATGTATTTGAAAAAGTAGAGTCAATCTGATTTCCTGAAAGATTAGATATGAAGCTGGGTAATCTTCTTATTAGCCAAGATTTAAAAAGCGCAAGATATATGATCTATTGTTTTTTAAAAAACAAAACTATTAATTATTTTTTATTATTAAAAGGTGAATAAATTACAGATAAAAATAAAATATTAACGATAGGTGCCAAATTAATTACAAAACAAGTATAAATAAGGAAAAATATGCTGGATAAATTAAAGACCCAAAGGAACTAGGATATTTCAGCTATTAAAATAATGAGTTTCTATCATCATCCAACATATAGCTAAAATAAGGTCTCCCTTTCTCCTCAATTTGGGGTTGGGTTGGAGACAGGAATCTGGAATTTGGAGGCAATGATCAGAGACACTGCTCTATGAGAAAAAAAAGTTCATGGCAGCATTCAGAGTGGGTGGTAGAAATACAAAGATACCAAGCTCTTTCATAAATTATTCCAATAGTCAAGTTTCCTAGAGTCATTATGGGAAGAAAAATGACTTACACTCGAGAGGATAATTAACATGTGAATGTCATATGTCATATGAGAGGCACACACTCCTGCCAGAGGGGAGTGGAGAAAGAAGACATCATCATGAATAGAACAGCCAGAGAAGGGGGCAGTGAGATCTAAAGACACACTGGCGATTTTTAATATATGTTATACTTATAAAGATTATCCATTTGTATTACTTAAATATTATTGTGAGAATCAAGATAAGTAAACATGAGGGAAAATAATCAACAGTCCTATCAGAAGGGTTGACATTTTTGGTTATTATTTTTTTAAAGTTTGTATTTAAAGTTCAATTAGTTATTATACAGTGTGATATTAGTTTCAGGTGTACAATATAATGGTTCAACACTTCCATGCATTACATGGAGCTCATCAAAAGTGCACTCCTACATCCCATCATTTGTCTCATCCATGCCCCCACCCACCCTCCCCTCTCCGTTTGTTCTCTATAGTTAAGAGTCTGTTTCTGAGTTTATCTCTCTCTTTTTTTAAGGTTGATATTTTTAAAAGTAAAATCGAAATTACTGCTAAGTCTCTTTAATGAGCAAGTCATAAATATTTACTTAATATGACCAAGTGCAGTAAATGCTATATGGTGGTTGAACTAATCCCTTAGTACAATGTATACGGAGCAGTGGAAACCACATTAACTTTTAAGCAGATTCTTTTCCATTGTGTTTTACAGTATTGACCTGCACTTTATTATGCCAGAGGATAGCCGGGTCAGGTCTTCAGTCCTAAATTCTTCCATGGAAGGTCACAAAGAGACATGATATGTGTGAACACCATAGTTTTGCATCTGGATTTCTTATTTAGCTTGGAGATGTGTAAAAATGTGTGGAACCACATCTGAAGAAGTAAAGGAACCCTTTTTATTTCCCAACCATCAATGTGATTTATGATCACTAAACCGTTTCCCGATCCCTTATTTAAAAATTGGCTACAGCAAAAATGGAAGAGATGCAGATCTAAGGATCTGGAGTACTTGGAAAATGGGTATTCGTGGATCAAATGCTTGGCATGGACTTTGCTGTCAGCACCTCAGGTGCATAATGCATTTCAAATTTTAAAAAGACTTTTGATTGTGAAATAATTCACACTCAACTATTTCTTTAGATAGGTCTGAGTAATAACTATACCAAAAAGAAAGATATTACCTGGAATGAGTTACAACATGCTTTTCCAACTTTTCCAACTAAAACTAATAGAAATGTAATTTTTCCATGGCTCTGATAAATAAAAACTTGAAAAAAAGTTTTTAATGATCTTATCCATTGCAGGTGCCAGTATGACAAGTGAAGCCATAAATCTCAATGGCACATAATGATGTTTTAAAAACAGGCAGGGAAAATTTGAATGTTTCTTGTTAGCTTCTTTTGAAATGCATCAATTTACACACTGCTTATGAGACATAGAGTCTTCCAGTACTCTACAACTCATAGATCTACAACAAACCAAGATGCCTCCCCAAACCCTAGTTGGAAAATCTTTCTCCTGCAACAAGATATCAGCTCTAGAAATCATAAGATAACTGTAACTAAGATGGGAAATTCTTCAATATTGTAAGTTAGTTGTTATGGTGGCTACTTCCTCCTTGCCACTAGGTGAAATAAGCAGAAGAACCTCTAAGTGGTGAAGAGGAAGGGTAGAAGTTCTTGTGGTTCATTTCCAAAAGCTCTAAAGAAGTCAAGTATTGGAATTCCAAATCATTTTCTCACTGAAGCACTGTTAAAAGGTTTCAAGTTAGTCAATGGTGTGTGATAGCATTTTATGGTACATTGTATGGTACCATTACAGATGGTAGCTACCCTTATGGTGAGCACAGCATAACATACAGACTTGTCAAGTCACTATGTTATACAGCTGAAACTAATGTAATATTACGTGCAACTATACTGCCATTAAAAAAATTTTAGGCTCTTACAAAAGCCAAAACCAATGGTGGTTGCATCTTTTACCTAAAAAATAGGATTGTATGATTGTTGAAAAGTTGTAAATGAGCTATAGAGGAATAGTGGGAACCAAAGTAAGCACAGCAACTCTTCAGGGAAATTTCTTCTGTGATTGCACAAAATTCCCCACTCCCACAGCCTCTGGTCAAAGCTTTTCTTTTCTCAACATCACTATTCTTTTCTATCTTCATGTCATTCAGTGAAGTAAGTCACCAGGTCTGTCAATATATATTGAGAGCATATGCTGAAGTGTTGTATTTAGGGAAAATAGGAAATCTACCAAGAGATTTTAAAACTTGATAAAAAAACAAGCAAACCGGAGATTAATTACCATGTTTAGATGTCTTACAGCTGTGACATAAACTCATATCCATGCTACTTATTACTATAACAATGAAGCCAGTATTATTTTTTGCCTCTACTATATTCACTTCTGCACCTCTGCTCTTAAGATAGTAACCTAACCATTCTGTACCCTCTTAAAATTCCAACTTGGTCACCCCAAGTCTTTCTTTACTGTATATGCCAAGAAATCCTTCATATCCTTCTGGAATCTCATCCCTTTCTTAAATCTTGTGGCTTATAGGTGATAATGAGGTCAATGAGCACACCTAACTGCTGAAGTAGGATTTTTACACAAATCTTGTCTATTGACAATAACAACAAAATGTCCACCACTTTTCAGAACTTCTATAAAATATTTTTGTTCTTTTCTTCACACATCACTGTCCAAATCCATCCATCTCCTTCCTTTACATGAAATAAAAAACTCCCTGCTTGTGTATTTTTATTTGGAAACCATCCAGACTCTACACAGACTGTCCAGAGACTCTCTTGGATAATTGTGATTTAGTTGGTTTTGTCAACAAATCAAACATAAAAAGTAAAACCCAAAATTTCCAAACAAAATATACAATCACAGACTTAAATTTCTCCCTAAAATAAAAACTTCTCACAGAAATTAAACCAATTTACATGGCTAGTTGTCCTGACAAAGGATAAAATACAAACATTTATATTGATAATAGATATATGATTTTAGATGTGTCAGTACTTTTGACATGCTTTAGAAAATGAGATATTCTGAACTTTCCAAGAACTCCTATAAAATAAATGGAAAATTTAAGACCTTGAAATGCTTTATGATAACCTAATAAGATAGAAATAATGAAATGGAATTAAACAAAGATATTTCACAATATTATCTGTAAGAGTAGAGATGTAGAGATAGGTGGGCCTGACCCTGGTGAGCTGCTTATAAGAGGTATTGTTGATGAGGTTTCCAGTGCACCCCCCACCTGTTTATGACACAATTTTGGCAAGTCTATTAAAGCATCAGGGAAAGCTGCCAGTGAGCTCCAATGGAGGAAATACTGTGAATAGCTGACATGTAAGTCAAATGTAAGGTGTTGATCCTTGAATTCACTTTAAATGACATACAGTGCTTCTCCTTACCACTAGACATCCAATCCTTTGAAAGACAAATTAAGGATTCTTTGGAATCCTCCAGAAGCCACGGACTACAGAAGCAGACACTTCTACCTAAGACAACGGAACAAGGTTAACTTCTGATTCATCCACACATTTTTTTCTGCCCCTTTGGTATACTACTAATCCTACCTATTATTATAGTTTGACAAACTTTAGAACACTAATATGACGTTTCTTATCCTCATTCCAGCATATTTTTTATCCTTTATGATCTTCTTTTTCCACTTAAGGAAACACAAAAGTGTCTTGAACATTTCCCCCAATCTATAAGTACTGCACTGAATAGCTGTTTGCTGGATCTGGCACACCTAACTGATAACTGTTCTTACAAACACTTTAGAGAATATATTGCCTTTTCACCTGGAGCTTTTAGGTTTCAGTCTCCCTCACATTATTAATACCAACATTCAGTCTTCTAAAAAGTGAGCATTAGCCTCATGTTCCCAAAACATTTCTGCTGAGATCATTACAACCTAATAACAAGAGCTAACCAATTCCCCAAACAGTAATATTGGGAGCTATCTTGACCACAATGGATGGTTAATTTGTTTCCTTCAGAGACACTTTAAGTCTGTTTCAAATTGAATTAAAAAATTTGTCCTCATAAAGATATGCAAAATCCACCTCTTCCTGTTGAGATAAATAATCCTTTCGGTCCCACTATGGTCTGTGCACTACCAGAGCATTCTTCCCAAATGGACATCAGATTTATACATGCCTGCCACACACATATTTATCCTGTGTGCTCAGGATATTTGTTAGATATTTGTAATATTCAGGACTATCTCAATTCCAGTTGATTGTGTTTCCATTGGAAAAATTACCTCCAGACTCCCAAAATGAGGTGTGTACAAACTTATTCATAAAGCTTTCAGAAGAGACACTGAGCTGTCTTCATGTATACCATGCCAACCGTGATTCTTCTTTAAGGGTTACAGCAACTGGAAGGTTCGTACAAAATGTGTCTCTGACACTAGGAGAAGCTTAAAAAACCAACTATTAGCCAGAATTGTTATAGAGAATTAGAGTTTTTCACTTCCCCTTAATTAGCCATGAGGAAAGGCAAGCTATTAGCAAATAGGTTTTGCTGTACCGCCTACATACTGAAAGATAAATAAGTTCATGACTCACCTAAGGAAAAATATCACCTGTCTCTCCAAAACAGACCAAACTAGATTCATTATGTGGGTTTTCTAATCTAGGCTCCAGATTTCAATATTAATTTTGAGTCCTAATAATTGCCCTTTTCAGTTGGCTAATGTAAAGAATTTTAAGTATTACCAGTCAACTATTGTCACATCAAAGGATCCAACCAATTTCCTGGTATAAGAGATATTAACCCTAGTCAGACTACAGACTGTGTCCTCCAAAGAATCCCCTAAAAAAGAATATTATCAGCCATGGTGAAAACCTGAAGAGTATGGAATGATGTTTCCTGGCTTATTTTGTCTGCCTTTGGCCAAATCAGAAAGAGAGAAGCAGTCCCTGATGTTCAGGAGCTGGCCAAGTAGCATTATCTAGACCTCTGTGTTGCTCTAAACTGACTATGGCATTCTCCTGTTGAACATAAAAACTATTTCAACATCAGACAAGGCCATAAGATGATAATGAAGGATGAAGAGAGAAACAAGGTGATTCCAATCATGTCTGAACACAGACACAAATATTGTCCCAGCCTCAGAAATGACCAAACAACTCCTATTCTAGCCAATGTGAATGGCTGCTGGTGATTTATAATCACAGCTTAAATGTCAGTCCAGTAGTCCCTCCTAGATAGGATTTAAGATGTCCCATCATAGAGGCACCTTCAGTTCTTGACAGCACACATTTGAAGCAGACTTCCTTCCTTAAACTGTCCTCAGATCTTCTAAGATGAGTCCAAATCCTCTAAGATCTCCCCACAGTGTGCCTTCTCCATAGCAAACAATGATAAAGCCAGCTTATTAACTGTTGGTGTGTTCCTGTGAGCTTTGGCTGGAGATTGAGAGAAAATTCACTCTCTTTCTTAAGTAGCTTCTTCAGGAAGGAAGATTCTTTTGAAATTTCCACCTGGGAAGATATGGGCAGGATTCTGAGATCATGGTGAATAGGGCCTCTGGATGAAGATGGGAGCACTTGGAATGTGAGACAGACAAATAGAAGGCACACTGACCTTTGAGTAGCTTCTAGAGGAGAAATGCCCCTTGAGTTTGTTTTATTTCTTACCCTATCTTTTCTTCTGATGATTCCTCATTGTCTAGAGAGAATCCACATTTTTCTCAGATCAGTTCCAAGCGAGGGCTAAAGCAAAGTATGAAAGAAGTCAGGCAATCCATTCAGAGAGTTAGCTATAGTGTATTGAGAATTCACAAGGTGACGAAGGTAAATGATCAGAGAGGACAAAATGCATATTCCAAGAAAGATTCCTGAAGCTGTTCTGCTGAGGCACTGCTCCTGTGGGAATAAAGCAGATCTGGAACTTCCTCTACCCTACCTCAAAGAACACTTTGGGTTGCATCAATCTTCCTTTAGTACAATTTCTACACTTTTTTTTTAAATTTCTACACTTTTTAAGCAAACTTTGAGTAAATGTATGACCATACTTATAGTCACAAGAGATAAGTTTAACATTGGTTTTCTGGTTTATTAGATACTCAGAAAAGGCCTATTTGAGAAAAAAATCAAATCACAATACTTGTTTTTTGAAAGACATAAATGTGAAGCAAGAAAATCAGAACCAATGTGGTATTTATGTCAGTGACAGTTGGACATGCGAGCCTTGTTCATTCTCAATAGTTGTGTCACTTAGAAGATTTATAGTGAAAAACTCTCTCTCTCTTGTATTTCCTGTCACATAAACTGACTACATCAGGATTATTTTTTGTTTCATAACATAATGTCATATTTTAGAATAACAGCACCAAATGGAAACAATTTGTGATTTTACTGGGGAAGGTATCTAACAGACAATATAGTATAGAAACTCTAGGCTGAGAAATAAGTTTGTGGGGAATGAGGCAGGCAAGCAGGTTGAAGCTATGGACTTGTAGGTCTTCGGCAGTTTTCTGGTAGAGACGCCTGGACCTAGGGCATTCCTGAGACATGAGAACAGGCAAAGCAGGGATAGCTGTGCTTCCCCTCTTCCCAGGGAGGGCATCATTTGGTGATAGTCCTGCTCATTATTACCACAAAAGCACTGGGTATTTCTACCATATAGGTGGGGTGAAAAGAAAGAAATGTTTTCAAGTTTTCCTGCTTTTTCATATGATCTATTGATATGATCTCCAATATCCAGTGGTCCCAGGAGAGCATTAGGACAGACATCGGATAGTGTGTCCTCATTCTGAAGCACTGACGTGGAAGTAGAAGGGCCATTCATGTTTTCATTTGTTCATCTAATCAATGTGTACATACCCACCCACCCACACATATATATATATACATAGAAAAATATATGTGGGGGAGAGAGAGAGAGAGAGAGAGAGAGAGAACTTAGCTAACCACTGGAAAAAATGAGAGTGTTATTTAATTACGAAATTGTTTATATTCATGTAATAATTTTAGGATTAAATATGCAAAGTCAAAATGAATCACTTTTCCTGACTGTATATGATACTGTATAGCCTTTTTTTTAAAATTGTTTTGTGAGTAATACAACATAAATTACTGGGATAAATACCTGTTTGTGTTTTGAGCATACTGTGCAACACAACATCACTCACAAGGTTGAAAGTTTATGAAAAGGAAAGATAAATAATGCTGTTGATGTTTCTATCTTGTTTGTTCCTATCTTATCTAACATCTGGAACTTTCAAATTGCCATTCTGATTTTCATCAAATTTTTGTAAAATTAGATTTCAAATTTTAAAAGGACACATTTGTAGCTTTGGCAGCCCTACATATCTAAATTCTAACAATATCTATTTTGTGAAATGCAAAGCATATGTTGGTACATCCAGTGGATTGCCAATGCATAGATATAGATGTGGATTGCCAATGCATAGATATAGATATATTTCTTTAAACTATTACAATTGTATATTTAACCTTTTAAAAGTTAAAAATTAAAAAAAAATGTAAAAATGACCACTTTATCTGATTGCTGTCCTTTTCTATAAGGTGAAATTTTATATCTGGAAGATCATGGAAATGATAATAGTTTAAATATCTAATCTTTCTCCTGAAAAATCCATTTATGAAAACACACTAATTACGACTTATTTTTCTTTCCAAATAGGTTGGACTCACTGCAATAAACAAGTACAGTAAAACTCAATTTTCTGTCATTAGAATAGTTTGGAACGGAAGCTCATGTACAGTCCTGAGTTGGTCTGTTCTGTCTCCACTAAAGACTACTGAAAGTGGGTTAAGTGAAAGGTTAGCAGGTTAACCACCAACAATCCTCTTATTTCTTGTCAGGAAGCTTTGAGGTTCAGGCCTTGGGAAGAAGACATTAAGGAACTAAGAGAAAGACAAATCATATTGTATTATTTCTATTGACTAACAATGGGGGAAAACAAATAGTGCTGCACTTCTAAGAGAAAAATTTGTGAATCTGTCAGCAAAGCTCTAGTGAATTCTTGCTCTGGGTGTCACATGGACTTTTTATATAAACGTGCTAATCAAAAGACTTATCCCCTGGCAGTTTAAGGGTCTCTAGGAGGAGAATTGTGGGATTGAAGTCTCAAAAGAAAGAAAGAAAGGAAAGAAAGAAAGAAAGAAAGAAAGAAAGAAAGAAAGAAAGAAAGAAAGAAAGAAAGAAAGAAAAGAGAAGAAAGAAAAGAGAAAAAGAAAAAGAAAAAGAAAAAGAAAGAAACTGAAGCCCAGAGAGAAGGCAATTCAAGAGCCTGAGATAACCTGGTTGTTGTCCCTAAATATGAGAATTCTTTCTGTATTCAAATAGCATCCACCTCTTTCTCTGCGTTCAAACTGCTCAAGAAAAGGCTTGTAAAGTAAGAATTTCATTCAGACAACTTTCACTTACATTGTTACCTAGAGCAGTTTTCCATTTGAAGGGAAGAATGAGGTTGTTACATATCCAGCCATAATGAATTAAAATTATAATAGGTGGTGCTGGAGACAAAAGAGCCATGTGTCAGGCCTCTCTTATTTCTAGGAGACAAGACAGGTCATCCTAGCTCATGGAGAACTTGGAGGGAAAAAGGGTCTTCTCAAGGACAGCCGTCAATCGGTCCTTTCTCTGCTATGAATCCTTAAATACAGGCTGGGTAGAGAAAGCTCAATATATCATACATTCCTTCCCCCTTTCTCTGCCAGTCTCCACACACTGACTATAATGTAGTTTCTACAAATTCTTTCTGCCATGTAATGCACTGGAGGTAAATCACAAATCAGGGTTTTGTTCTAACTCATGGAAAGGTGGAAAACTCGCATTGCTTTGGCCTTGAGAAAGAATTGAGGTCATCCAATAGTTAAGTGAATTAATGAATGAATCAAGTGTATCCCCTTAAAAATTCTTGAGTAACTTTTGGAAGTTTTCAGAAATCTTCCTATAAACTTCAACATAAATATCATTAGCCCACTCAGAAAACCTCAAAGACCTGGTGCTCATTTTCTGTGAAATAATATTAAGGTTATAAGCTTGAAGGGCCCACACACCCACACACAGAAATTTCTGTGGAATTTCTGTGAGTAGGGGGGTGGGAAACTGGGTTATGTCCCTTAGATAATAAGTTAGCTGGATCCACAACAAGGTGGCTGTGATGCCTTTATGATATTTCTCTTTTAAAAATATTTCTCAATTTGCTAAGCCAACAGACCAATAAAAATATGCACACTGTTTGGTTACTTTTACTGATATCTAGGATGAATGCTGGAAGACATTGGCCTGCCTGCTGATTTCTTTGAACGCACCGACGGAAAGCAAACTTAAAGATGCGTACCATTCTTCACAGACAAATACTTACATCTGTTTTTCAGCACCCACAGATAGAAATAAAATCACCTCGTACCTATAAATATGATTTAGTAATTTACTTCTTACATTCAGACAAACCCCTGAGAGTAACAAGAGTTCTTGAAATATTAACGTGGAAAGTATTTTTAGATATGTCGAATTCAGATTTCAATCATTCTATGGAGCTTGTCCAATGGTAACCAGTTAAACAGCTTCAGAATGCTGGCAGTTTTGTCATAGAATGTACCTTAGGATAACTTCATCCTATTTTCTTGATATGTTCACAATCTTTTATTGATAGTGAAAGACATAATCAAAAGGCATATTTCTAAAAATCCAGAGGATGCTTGTGAGGGGCAGTCAGCAGTGAAATTAGGCATATTGATTCTCGAAGTTTCTATTAGTTTTGCTGTCATTCTGATGGAGGTCTCAGCAATATTCACCCCCTGCCCTGCCTTTGCCATACCACTTCCTCTGCAGAACTTTTAGTAGCAGACAGTTATACAAGAGGCAATTTTTCAACTATATACACTTTACTTACAGCTCAGTTTTTTCCTCTCTGTTTTCCTGTTCTGATTACCATGAAATTTTAAGGGCACTTAAGGCAATAAGTTAGGAGAACCAATGTCTTTGCAGGAAAGTAGGCAACTTTTATTTTTATTTTGGAAAATAGTATTTCCTCATGGAAGCTGAAAGAAACATTAAAAGAGGTGGAAACAAAGATTGGAACGCATTTCTGTGTAAACATTGTGCTACCCACAAGCATATGAATCAATTTACTCTCTGCCAAACATTTTTCACTTTGTGGAAGGGAGAGCTACGGTCCTGAGGCCTTCTGGAAGCAGCCTCCCTTATGTCCTTACACCCACTGAGGGGTCAGAAGGGATACACCATAGCCCAGTGTGTAAATGTTTCATCTAAGGGCTGTGAAATGGCATCTTTCATGGCTTTGACTTCTGTTTCCTTGATGACTAAAAATGCTGGTACTTTAACATTTGTTTAGATGGTGTTTGTATATCTTCCTTTAAGCATTTTGTGAGATTCATCTCTATATGTTAGGTTTTGAGTTTTAATGCATTTTACATATTTTCTTTAAAAAATTTACATTCACATTTTTCCTTACTATTAAATGGCAATACATTTGGTGTTTGTATATAGATCCCTTAATCCTATAACCTTGGTAAATTCATTTATTAGTTCTAGCAGGTTTTTTTTTTTTTAACTAATCTCCACACACAACAAACGAAAAGCTCAAACTTACAACCCTGAGATCAAGAGTCACACACTCCACTGTGCCAGGTACCCCTAGTAGCTTGTTTTTTTTTTTCCTTTTCTTTTATATTTTTCATGAGCTTTTCCTATGCACATAATCATATTATCTTTAACGAAACACTGTTTTACTTCTTTATTTCCAATCTGGTTGAAGTCTTGATTCCTGCCTTACTGTACTGATTGGAATCTCCAAAATGATGCTGAATTAGAAGTGGTGAGAGCAAACATTCTAGTTCCCAACCATAGGGATGAAGCATTAACTGAAGCACTCCTAACTATAATGTTAACTTCGGGTTTTTTTTTTTGTACATGCCTTATATTAGATTAAAGAAATTTAATTTTGTTCTGATTTGTTGATTTTATAAAAATTCATGTTTGGATGTGGAATTTAATTAATTGTTTTTATGCATCAAATGAGACGACCTTTTTAATTTTTACTTTGTCCTGTGTTAGTGAAGTGAATTATAATGATTGGTTTTGAAATGTTGAACCAACGTGTACACCTGGAAAAAAACCTCTCTTGGTAATAATGTTTCTCTATTGTCGATCAGATATGATTACATTTTGTTAATAATTTTTGGTCCTACCTTCATGGGAGATACATGTCTGTATTTTCTTTCCTGGTAAAATCTTTATCACATTTCAGTATCACCATTATGCTTGTTAAATGAAATTTTAAAAAATTTTCCTATATCAATTTTCTATAAATGTTTGTGTAAGATTGGTGTGACTTTCTTAAGTGTTTTATAGAATTCATTTGGACCTGAAACACTTTTATTTTAGAAAGATTTTTTTTTAGTATAGCTGACACAGTGTTATATTAGTTTTAGACGTACGAAATAGTGATTTCAACAATTCTGTACATTATTCAATACTTACCATGATAAGTGTAGTCATCACCTGCCACCACACAATGGTAGTTCAATACTATTGGCTATATTCCCTATGCTACACTTTGAATCTCCATGACTTATTTATATTATAATTGGAATTTTGTATCTTTTAACCCTTTTATCTATTTTTCCTATCCCTCCCGCTCATCTTCCCTCTGACTACCACCAGTTTGTTCTCTGTATTTAAGAGTTGGTTTGGTTTTTGTTTGTTTGTTAATTTTTTAGATTCCAGATATAAATTAAATCATATCTATAATATTTGTCTGTGGAAAGATTTTTTATTTCCCAGTCAGTATATTTAATAAAGTATTCTGTAGATATTTCATATCTCCTTATGTATTTGATAAGCTTTTTTCAATTATTTTTTCCATTTCATCTATATGGTCAAATTGATTGGCATAAAGTTTCTTGAATATTACCCTAATATCCTTTTAATATTGGATGCATCTGATAATCTTAATTTATTCTTTCTTTTTTTTCATGACTAGTGTCATCAATTTTATTACTTCTTTTAATTTTTTAAAGAATTTAAGCTATATTAATATCCTATGGCTGCCATAGCAAATTACCACAAACTGAGTGACTTAAAACCACAGAAATTTATTCTAACACACTTCTGGAGGCTGGAAATCTGAAATCAAGGTGTCAGTGGGCCGTTCTCTGAAGCAGAGCTTTCTTCCTGAAGGTTTCAGGGAAGAATGCCTCCTTGACTCTCCTAACCTCCTTGTGGTTGCCAGTCATCCTTGGCATTCCCTAGCTTATGGCTGTAGCACTCCCAGTGCTGTGAGTCTTCACACAGCCATCTTCCGTCTGTGCTTCTGTCTGAAGACAAATTCCCTTCTCCTTTCTCTTATAAAGATATCATCCATTGGATTTGGCTGTACTCTAATCCAAGGTGGGCTCATTATAGTTTCATCACATCTTTAAAAGTTTCTATTTCCAAGTAGGGTCATATTTACAGATACTGCAGGTTATGACTTAGTATCTCCTGGGGGAACATTTCCATCTACTATAGTAACCATAACTGCTTTTTCATGTATCCTAATCATTTCAACTTCTGTTCTCATTACAGGAAAGTGACTTGCCATAGCTAACTATATTTCATCTCATGTTTATAACACAGAAACATTTCTAATGGCTTTGAGGAAGGTGACAGGAAGATGTAGGAGAAATGATAACTTCTCTGTGTTACTTGTCTCTGATCATCCACTTCCATCTAGCCCATACCTGTCCTGTGATAGTCACACTGTGTGTGAACACACAGAACAGGCTCCTTTGTTCACCACTCATGTGTCTTTGGTAAAGAAAAGGAAAAGGAGAGGAGGCAAGGGTAATTTCAGGAATTAATCAAGACTATCATCATAGCTTCACTTGAATATGGCAGGGAGCAGTTTCTTGCATTTAGAGGGACCCATTAACAAACTGTCTGGGGACTTTTAAACTTTTGTTTATGTGCGGAGGAACTTTTAAGAAGCCCTGGCCTCATTATGGTGATGACTTAGGGGAGATAATCCCTAAAAAAAGCCAATCCTAGCATAAGATCAGTGGAAGAAGGGAAAATCATTTATGAAAAGAGGCTAACATCCTTGTTTGAACAAATTCCTTAAAATTAATTGTGTGATTACATATATGTATGTATGTACATAAATATATACATGTATGTATACACATGCATAAATATGCACACACACACATATATATTTATGTATACAAGTATACATCTTTTACATAGCAGTCTAGAAGAAAACAGTGGTCTCGACTGGTAAATTTCTCTGATTCTTGAGATAACCCAGGCTTTCAGTCAGGTAGGTGGACACCGTCTAACTCAATGACTAGCTTCTATCTCTTGTTCCAAGGTGTTATTCTAGTTGTTGCTATATCCAAACACTGAAAAACAAACAAAAACTCTTTAGGAAGAAGTTATCCTTAAGGAAGTAAGCCAAATGTTTCTCATTTCACTTCTGTTTATATCCCATTGTCCTGAAAATAACCATATACTTTAATTTCAAGGAGAGCTGGGAAACAGTCTGTTTTTAGGTAGTTGTGTGCCTGGATAAAGCATGGAGAGTCCATTCCCAAAAATTTAAAGTAGAGAAAAGATATTATAATAAGGTATTTAGAGTTTACAGCAAAATTTAAAAAGCACATATCATCATAAAACATTACACTAAAAGACATAAAATTTGAATACAAGGACATATTTCAACCTCAAATAATCTATACATTTAACAAAATTCCATTCAAAATTTCAAAGTGATTTAGAGCTACCAGCTGACTTCAAAGATCATCTGGTAGAATAAATTTTCTAAAAACCTGCATATAGGGAGTTAATGTATTATAAAGATTATCAAATCAGTGGGAAAAATATATATAATATTTAATAAATGATATTAAGGCAATTGATTATTCAAAAACTTCCAAAGTTTAAGGCTTCTGTCTCTAATTACATAAAAGTCCATAAGATTTTATGTTTGGGAAAATATAGGAAATTATTTCTACATTCTTGGAGTTGGAAAGATTTTTGTAAGCATGTTAGTAAAGGTAAAACTCCCTGGAAAATATTTATATATGTTATTTTATATATATTTTAAACATCTGCATGTATAAGTTTTCCATAACTATATTCAAAATAAAATAATGAAAAAATATATATGACAAAGGGTTAATAACTTAGTGTATAAATAGCTCTTATCAATAAATTAGAAAATATTGAATATCCAATGAACACCAAACAAAAGCAATGAGTAAGAAATTTGAAGAATAAGCTAAATTGTTCCAAAACTTTAAAAAAAAAATCAGTTTTAGAGGTGCCTAGGTGGCTCAGTCAATTAAGCATCCCACTCTTGGTTTGGCTCAGGTTATGACCTCAGGGTCATGAGATTGAGCCCCATGTCAGCCTCTGTGCTCAGTGGGGAGTTGACTTGTGATTCTTTCTTTTCCTCTGCCGCTTCTCTCACTCTCTAAAATAAATAAATAAAGTAAATCTTTAAAAAAAAAACAGATTTCCTATCTAATTTGTAATAGCAAAATGTAATATTTTAAAGGGTTACCAAGGTACAAAGGAGGGTGGACATTTATTTATAACATTTCTCATAATAAATCACAACAAACTTTGTGTAAAGCTACTTTGCAATTGCAGCTGATACTTTCAAAGTGTTAGAAACTGGCTTTTGGATATAGCAATTTTCTTTCTAGAATTTATGTTTAAATATATTATAACTTAAACATACTACTAGTAGTATGTTTAAACAATTTGTTAATAAACCAAAGGCCCCATATTAATATTTAAAAAATAAATTATGGTATACTCATAAATCAGTACATTAATAATAAAAAGGGTAAATATTATCATAAAATAAAAATGCTCTCTATATTTTTGAATTAAAATACATAATATGGATATAAATTATAAATGTCTATAAACTAAACATTTATCAGTGTTTTTTCTGCTTTATATTTTTTCTGTGGCAAACATGTTAAGTTTTGGAATATGAAAAACAATTTTTTAAAAAACCTCTCTCTTCATGTAAAAAAAAATACATGCTTGGTTCATTTCTTATAGAAAAATTTTCCATATGTAGTTTGGAATGTACTGAATTCATTAATAACTGGTCTGTCAGTTGGACTTTTCCATGGATCTAGTTTAAAATAGCAGAAGAAAATTCATACATGCAGCCATAACCTATGTTGTGTCTATTGAACTATGATTCTTCCCCTTCCCAGAAATTTCTATCCTCCACTTTGCTCTTTCCACATGAAGAGCTTTCCTATGAAAGCTTTCCTATGAAGCCAGCTATTCCTAGATATTAGCTAAGGGCTCCCTCCACCACGCTCATGTGCCTGGGTGCTGAGTCCACACACTCCTAGGGAATGATCCTCACTCCAGGTCCTGTGGTTCTGCCTCGGGTGTCCCTAGCAGCAAAGTTGCTGACATCACTGGAATTTTAGTGCTTACAATTAAACTGCATATTTAACACCTTGTTAAAAAACAAAACAAAACAAAAAGCCAACAACAGAAATTTATGCCTCCTTGGGTGCTATCCTGAAAGGATCAGCCTCAGTCAAGAGGCAACATGCTTATGGACACAGCCAGAAGCAGCAGAAACTTTGCCTTTATTAATTAAAGTATAAGTTAGAGGGGCACCTGGGTGGCTCAGTGGTTGAGCGTCTGCCTTTGGCTCAGGTTGTGACCCCGGAGTCCCGGAATTAAGTCCCTCAGCGGGCTCCCCACAAGGAGCCTGCTTCTCCCTCTGCCTATGTGTCTGCCTCTCTCTGTGTCTCTGAGTAAATAAATAAAATCTTTAAAAAGAAAAAAAAATGTAAGTTAGATTCACAGCAGAACAGGTTGGGTCAGGTGAGAAGTCCCAAGAACGACGTGTGGAGTGATGGGCTGGCGGCGTGCTGCGTTGCCCCCCCCACCCTGGACTCTGGGCAGCACAGCCGGCAGGGTACTCCCAGGGTGCCCTCCCAGGCCCAGACAAGCAGGAGACTCCGGGTTGCAAGGCTGCCTCAACTGCTCTCTGCTCTCCATGTTCTACATTCGGCCTTTCCTTTCCCCAGACTCCAGATCTCTCCTCCTGCCTGGCTTTCTTTCCTTCAAGCAGGAAGCTGATGAAATCATGCATTTTGAAGTATTATAGACTAAATATGCTCCCACTTTGAGGTCTCTGGACATTTTTGATACGTATCACAGGAAAAGCTCAATGTTTACCTTCAAGGAATGGGTTGCTATTATTAGGATTTCTGGCATCAGTGGATTTGTATTAAAGTATTTTGCCAGCTGATTTGGGGAACCCACAGATCATTGTCTGCCACGAAAAAATAAAATACGACCCCAGGGCTACACATGGATGGTTGTTGATTCTGACATCCTTTTGTCAGTACCTGATTGTCTGCAAAGAGAACCATAGTGAGGCAGTGTGTTATCCAGGAGCACTAGCGTGTATGAGGGACACTACTTAGTGGGGATCTGCGGCTAATCTATGACCCTCTTCTGGCTTTGGTTTCCTCAGTTCTTGAAGAGAATAGAAATAATAAATCTGACCTCACAAAGCTAATATGAGAATAAACTGAAATCATGTATTGAGGAAACTCATAGGAAAAGCTTCAAGCATTATACAGGAAAACGTAAAAGTATGGTTATTGCATTTCTGCTTTACTGAAAGGTAGAGCTCCTTTCCCCATCCAATACCTGTAACTACATGAGGAGAGCACTACTCAGTTCTCTGACAGATGGGAAAATGAGGCGCAGAGAGATTAAGTCAAGTGCCTGCCCAGCGGCTTCTTATTTGTAAGCCAGTCAGGCCAGGATTTCCACATGCTTGGCTCTGTTCCCTGTGGTGTTCAAAATAGGGTCTGGGTCAAGCCAAAAAGTCAGGAAGTGTTTCCTTATTACATGAATGAATGAAAGAAGGAAGGAACACAAGAAAATTCATGCATGGATGTTAACTCCTCTCCACACTCATTCTGGAGCAACGAGAGTCCAGAAAAACAGACAGAAATAGGGTTTGGAGAAGTTGCTGAAAACCTGAGGAAATTTCTGGGTGAAGAGTTTATGGATTCAGTTTAATGGGGGCATCCACGGTTTTAACTTGGCTATTTTAACTCAATATTCTGTCATTGTCTGACCTCAGACAGTATACATTCTCCATCCCTCTCTAAGCACTGCAGAGTGAATGGCGGTTGTAGCCAGCAGCGTGATCTGTGTTCTCTCACAGCCTTTTTCTTTATATTTGGAGTAGAAGACAAAAAAAGCTTTTTATACTTAGAAAAACATAAGAGGAGGAACTCCTGGGTGGCTCAGCGGTTTAGCGCCGCCTTCAGCCCAGGGCCTGATCCTGGAGACCCGGGATCGAGTCCCACATCGGGCTCCCTGCAGGAGCCTGCTTCTCCCTCTGCCTGGGTCTCTGCCTCTCTTTCTGTGTCTCCCATGAATAAATAAATAAAATCTTAAAAAAAAAAAAGATATACATAAGAGGGGACAGTCTTCGAACTGCAGAACTAATTAAAGCACCTTAGGTTATTCTCTCCCTCAGCAACTGTATTTGCATTAAAAGAAGAAAAAAATGTTAGCTAGTAGTTTATTTTTAAAAAGTTGATAACTACTGATATTTTAAATAGTGTAAAGTTGGGCTGATGAATCATCTTACTAGTGACATTCACCTGTCATGTAAAGTTGTAGGCATTTATTGAAAAAAAGTCTATCTTCTATAACCACAGTCTCATTTTGGCTCATTAAAAGAAAGATTTGCAAAGGGCCCGTGTGCTACCCGCACAGGGGCAGGGTGCACCCTCTGAATCTGTAGAATGTATGTGCCTGGGAAGATGAGATGTAATAAAAATGAGTGCCAGAGTTGTCAAATAAAATTTACTGTATGAAGCTATCTAACTCAAAACTTTCCGACCCCAAACTCCTGGTGGATTGCCAAAGGCGAGCTTGAAGTATTAGGAAATAAAAAATATGTAGGTCAGTAAGAGCCAATAGGCCCTTATGGGCATCTCTTCTTCAAAGGAAGGTATTTTCTGAAAATGTAAAGGATTATTTAGAAAGGATCATGTGGACATCTGTAATAATTCCTTTACATGGCATCATTATTAAGTCTTTTGAATTCCAGAGCAGATTCAGGTTGGCTGAGAAAATTGATGAAAAATTCCAAGGACTGAAAGAGAACAGAGTACAAATACCTTCCCTCTTTAGTACCCTGTCACTGAACTAGATATCCTCTGTACCCACGCCACCTCCTTGCTTCTGGTGACCTCACTAAGGCTTTCCACACATCAAGCCTCGCTCGAATGTGCTGGAGGCCCAGGGAGCTGATCAGAAGCCTGAAAGCTGTACACAGAAGGAGCAAGTGGTTATTTACAGTGGAGGGTCACCTTGGGTGACATTTGTTATTGCACTGCCTCCCATCTAATCAGGGACGGCTAAAAAATAATTAAATCAACTCACTCTCGACGCGGCAGATGACCTGCTCGAGTCCGCTCAAGTCTGAGTAACGCTAAGATTAATGGCACCATTATCAGGAGCTCACACAAGACTATTAAACTGCCTCATCTGCCATTTTCATGGCCAGGAGCTGAGGTTTTTGTAATGGAAACAAAAATGTCACACATCGCAAGATGGATTTCTCTATGGAAATAGCATCGTGTCTTCAATAGGGTTTACTCTTAATCTGGATGATCATTATTGTGAAGAGCTGTTCAACAGACTGGCTTGGCCTGGGTTTCAAGATGAATTAGAAAACGCGCCTCTAGAGCAGAGAGCAGGGTCTCCCTCCTCTGCTTTTTATAATTTGGCAGGGTGCAGAGAGAGAAACAGATGAAATTCAGAGTCAGAAATTATTAATTCTATCTCCATGTCCACTTTGGAGTAGTTTGGGTAAACACAAAGTCTTAGGCTTAATTTCCTGGTTGTCAAATCGATCAACCCTTTATTCTAAGAAAGTCTGGAGTCAGATAATTGAGGTACTCATGAAAGAGTGTCTCTAAATAATGTTGGGTTTGTTACATTTAGATATAACACAAATATATACCACGTGTCATGATGACACATACGTGTGCATATGTATATACACACATGTACTTACACACATGCACATATGTATATGGTTAAGGGTTTGGAAGGAGTTTTGGGGTCTCAGAGAGCCTGAAAGGTTGACAAAGCAGAACTAGCCCACAGCAACTTCCCTCTTGGGGTACCTCTGTGTTCCTGTGTGAAACAGGATTCTAGGGCCTGTGTTAGAATACACAGTGGTTGAAACTATTAGAAAAATAAGAAATGGGCTCTGGTTCTAGATATTTTAATATATTAAACTAGACTCATAAGAGAAACAGAGAAATCTTACAACCTTGGTTTTGGGCTTCAAAGTAAATTTCCTTTCAGGGCCTCATGTATTCCCAGCAGGCTGAAGCGTTCCATGGTTTAAAGGCCAGTGGGAACAGAAAGCTCAAGAACCCTTCACCCAGTCAGCCACCATCAGCAGGGAACACAGCATCTGGTAGTTAGACAATGGCATCTGTCAAATAAATGCCACTTTTTTTAAAAAAAAATTTTATTTATTTATTTATGATAGTCACACAGAGAGAGAGAGAGAGAGAGAGAGAGGCAGAGACACAGGCAGAGGGAGAAGCAGGCTCCATGCACCGGGAGCCCGATGTGGGATTCGATCCTGGGTCTCCAGGATCGCGCCTTGGGCCAAAGGCAGGCGCTAAACCGCTGCGCCACCCAGGGATCCCTAAATGCCACTTTTTAATTGGGCAAAGGAATGGTGTGAAGAGAGTGTCCGAAATTCTTTTTCAGATCTGTTTATTGTGGGCAGTGCCCTGTGGTCACTAGCAGAGTGGGGATTTCTGTCTGTGAAGCACATGGCCATGTGTCACTTTGGACAAGCTGTGATGGAAATTATTCTCTCTTTCTCTGTACTTCTCTTTCTTCTGGTAAGCCCATCAACTGTGTTATGACACCTCCACACTCAGTGAAAAGAGAGAGAATGATCTAAGTGGTGGCACCTTCCTGCCCCTGTGAAAATTTTCCTTTATTTAGAATTCAACCAAGAGGTGTCCCCTCTAGGATGTCTTCCTGACCACTCTCGCTGGCCCTGGAAGGCCCTCTCTGCTTCCACACGACAGTATCTGTGTGTCCCCACGATGCTCTACTTCCGTGTTTCACTCCGACTCCCACACTGGACCCCCAGCACCTACATAATCAGGGCAAGGCCTCATTCATCTTTGTATTTCCCATAAAATCTTTACTTTCCCCTGCCACAGTAAACACAATAAATATCAGTTATCTTATCCTAAGAACAAAAAGTAAGACTATTAACAATTGAAGAGGTAGTTGTTGGTGGCTAAGGAAGTTCACTGCCGGGGTGGGGATGCATAATGGGATTCTTGGTGGGAACACTGAGAGCAATTCACTCAGATTCTGAGAAGTAACTGGAAAGCTGGGGGAACCACAAGTCGGAGGGAGCTCAAGCAGAGGGAGGTGGCTTACAGAGCAATGCCCCATGACTCGCTTCCTGGTGCTTCTCCAGAAATGATGGTTTTCTGTCATTATCTACTTTTTTAGGATTTTATTTATTTATTTGAAAGAGAGAGTAAGAGAGATGAACTGAGGAGAGAGGGAGAAGCAGGCCCCCTGCTGAGCAAGGAGCCCGACGCAGGACTCAGTCTCAGGACCCCAGGACCTGAGCTGAAGGCAGATGCTGAACTGAGTGAGCCACCCAGGCATCCCTGTCATCTATTTTTAACCACCACAGGCTATGTTTGTCTCTTCTCTACTCCATCCTCTCATTCTCAGGCTTAATCCAGAGCTGACTTCCCTGAAGAGAGTGTAGGAAGACAGCGACGAGAGGTCTTAATGAGGACCATGGCATGGGTCTCTGTTCCATCTTTCTATCCATGACTTAAAGTAGTCCAGTGTTGCTCTGAGAATGTAGACACCCAAGCTGCCGTGTATATGTGCTTTTGTGTGTGTGTGTATGTGTGTGTTTGTGTGTGTCCATGGTGGTAGAGGCAGCAGGCAGGAGGAGGCACAGTGAGATGCCTGGGGATGAGGCCCTCCGAGGCAGCCAAGTGCCCTATAGCCCACCTCTGCTCCCAGGCAGCTCCCATCACACCGCCCCTCACCTGCCCTCCATGGCCTCACCAGCCCATGCTCAACACGCCACAGTTGCCCCTGCCCGCGACTATTAAGAGGCCTGAGATGTTCTGCTGCTGACAGACAACACTACGGACATAGCCTAGAAAGCCATGTCATGGCTGAAGGATTGCTCATGGCAAGGCCTTTACCCCCAGGTACATAAAGGCGATATGAAAATACCACATATTGGACATATACTATATGCCAGACTCTACTGGGCACCTTGAATACATCATCTCATGTAATCCACACCATTATCTTTTCAAAGACAAGAGAATGGAAAAATAAGGCATTGAGTAACCTTCCTGGGGGTACATCTATAATGAGAAATCCAAATTCAGCCCCATCAGCCTCAACGCTTGTGATTTTTGCAATGGGCAATATCTTTGGTGTCTGGCAGGTGTTTTAAAGGCTCTCTTCCTGTTGCATATAAAACATTTCTCTGATTACTACCACTGCCATTTCATGATGTGTATTTCTTTGATTCACATATAATCAAGAAAGGTTTATATGGATACAAGTGTTGGATAACTTCCTTTGCCAAACTTGGTGTAAAGACATGAAAAACTCTGAGTGTATCTACTTAGAATAGCTGAGCACCTAACTAGCTTCCATAAAGAATTTACTTTGGTTTTTCTCCCCAAGTTCTTGGGGCTTAAAATATTGTAATATTTTATTAGCCTAGAGGTTGAAACTTTTGGAAGGGTAATATCATAATTAGAAAGCTAATACATTTGAAGGTAAGATGGTCATGTCCGAAAACATGTCCAGGGGCATCTGGGTGGCTCAGCCAGTTAAGTGTCTGACTTCTGGTTTTGGCTCAGGTCATGATCTCATGGGTTATGAGATCTAGTCTTGCTTCAGTCCCCTTGCTCAGCGGCGGGGGCTGCTTGAAGATTCTCTCTCTTTGCTCCTCCTCCATACTTGCATGTTCTCCCTTTCTCTCGCAAATAAATAAATCTTAAAAAAAGTGCCCAACATTCACTGACCTAACTGAGACAGGTTGAATATTCTGTTTCTTTACATCAATATTGACCAAAATAATGAGTTGTTTGAATGTAGCAGTGATACCCAGTTTTCCTGCAATTTTATTAACATTACTAGTAGCAAACACGTTTTGAGCAGTTATTGTTTTCCAAACACTCTGCAATGGATATTATAGGTTTGGTCTCACTTTGTATTGTAGAGGCAGACTTCTGGTGATATCCAATGTCAGCTACTTGGGTTCTGTGAGGACTGGAGCTAGCCACATAATTTCTTTCTGCCTCAACACTCCGGTCTCTCTCATGAGGCTGTTGTATGAATTAAGTGAAGTACTCAGAACAGTGTCGATAGATAATACTAGGCCAATATATATCAATACCTATTATTATTTGAATCACAAAACCCAAACATTTGTTAATGAATGACTTATGCATTCAATCCGGGTATAAATTTTGGTCACATAGATCTATAAAATTTAAAATATTCTACTGGAATCCAGAATCAGTTGTACTTACTGATGGTGAGTGATAAAGGCATTTTGTATTACTCCCTCAAAATTACCTACAGAGCAATTTTCTAATTATTCTGCTTTGCTGTGTGTTTGTGTCTGTGTGTGTGTGTGTGTGTACATATATAAAATGTTATCAAACTATTTTAGTTGTTCTCTTAGGTGAAATGTGAGTATGCTATAGAAACTGAATTCTAATTTAGGAAAGTGTTTAATGCTCTGAAATAACAAACTCTCCTGTTTGTTCCCTATGACCAGAGAGGGAGCAGGGCAGAGAGCAGCTCTTTGTCAGAGCGCCAGCATGTGTGGGGAACAGAGCTGGAGCTGCTGGTGACTTCCCCAGGCCACCCACGGCCAGAAAGCACACTGGGAGTGAGTGTAACTTAAGAATCTGAAATAAGCCAAGTAGCATTAAAAACACTTAGTATAAGGGACTAACTGAGTGATTCCATCTTTTGGTTTATTCCCAGAACTTCACTGAATCTGAAACTCTGTAGCCAAAGCTAGAATATGGGTGAGGATGGGTTTGGGGAGTTTGCTACCAGGACCCTGCTGGAGATAAAATCACATGGATAACACCGTTCCCTAAATTGTAGCATGCTCTTTGGAGCCATAATCCCAGTGTTGGGTTTCGGGAATAGTGGTTTGTCACCAGAGTGTGACGCTCAGTTATCTCAGCCATCCCGAGTGTTGAGGAGAAACAGTTACATAGTTCATATTGGCTTGTTTGTCTCCGTGGATGTTTTTAAAAATAAATCAATAGGAATACCACTATAAAAAAGGGATGAATAATTGCTAGGTGCACTGAGTTCTTTATAGCCAAAATTGAGCTTGGGCCATTAATCTGAAATCTGAAACGTAGGTGTGTGTTCTCCCGCTGCCAGATTCTTTTCAATGTCGTAAGAAAAAAGTTTTCTCTCTAATGAGTTAAGAGAAGGAATTTCAGGAAATAGTTTTGGTTAATGTTTCCCTGACCTGAGATTTCTCTGGTTTACTCTACTCTTTGGTTCTTTTTCAAGGTTGTTATCATGATCTTTTAGGAGAAAACATTTTCCTGATCAGCAAGAAGTGATTTGGTACAGGAAACCAGCAATGACATCCACAGAGAGAGGCTCTCGGGAGCAAATTGAATGGATTTGAGCCCATAGGCCTGGGCATGTTTTATTTTGGGCTAAATCAGGAAAGGGATTTATTCATGTGCTTCAGTGAACATGCACAAGATTTTAGGAAATGGTTAATCTTTTGTTAAAATTCATGGTCTTCTGGGATTATTTGGTCATTCATTACAGGTATCAAAGCAAAGACGAAATTCTGCTATTGTGAAGTTTGGCGCATTCAATTGGAAAAATCTTAATGATCAAGTAACCATGTGTTTTTACTCAGATATGTTTTATGACATAGCTGTAAAATCTTGTCTCAAATAGACCTACCGCAGCCCTGCATTGTTTCACAGACAGTAATAGGACTCACTTCTAAAACGCCTTTGTATTAAGGCTAAAGGACTGATGAAAAGTAGAGAGCTTCGCACAGGAATTATTTATGACTTCTTTATGACTAACACCCAGGATCCTAACAACACTGTGCAAATCTAAGTGTTAGCTTCAAGTCTGTAGAAATCACAGCAATGAGTGTGTGACAGCAGTTCAAAGCCCGCCTGCCTGGGCCACTATTAACAACTGTGTTTAAAGGTTTCTAACTTGGCACAAATAAAGGTCCAGAAGGATTAAAGCATGATATGTTGGCCATCAATCTAGAAAGAGTATTTTTCAGAACATTTGAAGGGGAAAAAAGGAATACATTGTTGTTTTGACTCCGTCTTCTGCAGAGAAAATAATTATTTTAAAGACATACCATAAAAATTGTAGAATTCTTGCCTTAAGGGGAAAAAGATCTATAAACTGTGACCAAGTGAATGTATTCATGTAATAAAAATTAACATAGAGTCAAACTACATATGACTTTTAAAAAAATGTGATACAATTTTGAAACTTTCTGCCTCTTAGCTTCCTTATCAATTCCCCATAACTTATTTCACAAGGAATTCATAAAATTGTCCCCAAGATAAGGAACTAGGATTACTATTCATAAGTGGTCAATAGGCACTGAGTTTAATTTTTTACTTTACTTTCACTTAAAGTATGGTCCCATCTTTCATTTCAAAGCTTCTATTGTTACTGGGAAAATGTCGTGAAAAAAAAATTTTGGATTATAGTACCAGCTTCACTTTTATCCTCTCCAGATAGATACCAAAGATAAATGCTGAAAGATCACTTTATGCTTATGATATTTACTCAAAACATTTAGTGAATGTCTACTATATTCCAGTCACTGTTTTAAGGACTAGTTTATGTTTTCGCACTCATCATATACTAACTATAGAAGCTGATTAGTTATCAATTAAGATTTGAGATTGTATTGACAATGGGGGCCATGTCTTATACATGGACATGGCCCTTTGAATCCTTTCCTATTCATAGCGCAGTTAACAGCATTTTATACATAATGGATGTTAAATTAAGATTTGCTTGAGTGATGAAAAACAAAAATAAGTGAAAACCTTTTCTCTAAAATGAAATATTATACAAAGTCGAATCAAGCAGGCTTTTTTGAAACACGCTATTGAACTACACATGTGACACTCTGAATTGACATGGAACTTGTGTCTCATAAAGTAAAATTATTAATTCTCATGGGTTGAAGTGTGCCCCCTGCAAAACTCATATGTTGGAGTCCTAACCCCCTGTACCTCATAATGTCATTGGATTTGAAAAAAGAGCCTTGAAAGAGGGAATTAAAGTTGAATGAAGGGTGGGCCTTATCTGACAAAGAGAAGGAAGATCCTGTGAAGACGCAGAGAGGAGACGGCCATTTGTAAGTCAAAAAGAGAGGACCCTAATCCTGGCAACATCTTCCTTGTGGACTTAGAGCCTCCAGAACTGTAAGAAAATTAATTTCTGTTATTTAAACCATCCAATCTGTGGTACTTTGCTACAGCACCCATAGCAAACTAATGAACTAATATTCAACTTGATTTCTTCTTTTAAAATATGCATAAAAAGATTCTGAAGCCAACATTTATTTCTTCCTTTATTTTTCCCTCAGCTACCCTATCTGTTATCTATATGTGTATCTATCTGTGTACATGGATCAGAAGTTCAACTTTATAAAGAGCTGCTCCTACATCTATCCATCTTATGAGAGTTAAGGTTAATGTTTTGAGCTCCAACCCTTTCCTATGGATATCTGGCTGTGATGATGTTCTTCATTTGTACGAAGGGCAGAGGGCCAGAGCATGATGGATAACTGTAAAGATATTGTACTGGTGCATAAACCATTTAGCATGCTTTATAGAATGGAGTGTTCTATTTTATTTTATTATTTTTATTTTGTAGAGTTCTATTTTGAAGTCAACTAGTCTTCTGAGCATAGACATAGCTTTCTTAAGAATGAGCTAACTTTGGTGGAGTCCTTGAAATGAGTAAATTTAGCTTGGCAATCTTGAACCCTTTGGACTGATACACAATAATCCAGAAAGCTTTGTTAGAGACATTATGTACCCAGAAAATGCACAAATTGAACTGAGGAAAAAGAAGCATCAAATAAAGTCTATGCAAAAAAGATACTGATTACAGCCACAGTTAGGCTCTTTTGTATTCCATTTGGGACCATTCCACCACGCTCAGGTGGATGCAAATGTATATAGAGGCTGAGTGTCTACAAGCTGTTCTGACTGGGCCACTTAGTTGTCAGGGATACATTGTTCCCCTACAAAAAAACAAAACAAAAACAAACACAAAACCCAAAAACATGTAGCCCAGCAAAAAGCAAGACTGTACTCCTTTGTCTGGAGATCTTTGGAAATCATGCAGGAAGGCTCATATCACATGCCAGAGTCTGATTTTCCACTCTCTTCCTCAATCTCTAAGAGAACCTTGGATGGAAGATTGAGAATATAGCTGTAGAAAATATCTCAATTTATTTAGCAAATACAGAGGAATTGTGATAAGATGTGCAAGAAAGGAAAGTACTTATAAGAGGTCAGCATCTGTAGAGTTAGTTGTAGAAGTTATATCTGAATGAATATAGTTCAGTGAGGCCTGAAGAACTTTATGGCTCAAAAAAGAATATTACTAAAATCCTTCAAATATCTCATCCATCCTTTCTTGAATATGACTTGTTCTTGTTTTCGATTCCAAATACAATCCATCACCTAGACTTGTTGGTTCTTTCACTGCAGAGTCTCCTATGCCTCTTCTTGACACTCTATTCTTTGTTTCACTGCTAAACTTCTAGAACATTTACCTGCCTCTCAGGACCTCTAGATCCAGTGCCTTAAGCCACAGTTTACAGTTGGCCCTTGAACAACACAGGTCTGAACTGAACTGCTCATCCACCTTGGACGGAACTTCAGGCCCTTGGGAAGTGGAGATGCCTGGCAGGAACTCACATCTTCCAGTCCATGCAGAAGTCAGCCCATGGGGCAAGGGTCTGACAGTGGAGGGAAGAAGAACCCAGGTGAGCCTAGTCCTTGCACGGGGGCCTTGCCCTGGAGCACTTGTAGGATCTGTGCATGCTTATTGGTTATCCCTGTGCATGACCGAGTGCAACATTAAACAGCAACCAAAATAAAACCATGAATGGTACAGAGACCGTGGAAGAAAGTGAAGGACTTTATATTTTAGTACCACTATAGGCACTATTTTCCTGTTTTTTTAAACAAGGGGTCCCACATTTTCATTTTGCACCTGTCTGCAAATTATGCAACCAGTATAATAGAATTAACAGAATAATAGAATTATTTGGAGAAGTAAATGACATAGCACATGTTAAATGAGTGGAAAATACTCAACAGTGGACAATTCTTGTTTTTATAAATCCATGTGTACTTTCCCCAACTATACTGTAATTGTTTAGAGCCACAGGGTTAGAGTTCCTAATTTTCTGCTTCCTATTTGTCTAGGTTACATCTGTGCCTAGTATAAAATAATTTTAGGAGTAAAATATGCTTTTTCAGAAGATATTAAAGTCCATGGGAGAACTTTCCTAGATCTAGGAACCACCCAAAACAGTAAGCAAAATTGGGTGTGATTTATATATAGACATTCTTTTTCTCATAGTCAACAAATTTCACCATATTTTGAGAATCCCAAAAGATTCAGAATCACTGCATTTAAACTTAAGAAAGAACACATGCTAGGCAATTGGAAGTGAAGAGAGAAAAATCACCACAATGGAGTTTCTCCATGCTTGGGGAAAGCTGGGGTATGGAGCTGCTCCTGGCCCCCAGCAGATTCCTTTAATCATTCAGAAACACAAGACTGAAGTGACATTTAGCTTATAATTTCCTAGATCTTCAAACATTTCACATTTTACAAAAGATAGTATTTTGCCCTTAGATTTCATTATTTAAAAACAAAATGATATTAAATGCCTTTATAAGTAAAACACCAATTCTAGCATTATTTTTTCTGTAGTTATCAGTCTACAACAGAAAAATGAAGTTATATACCAGATGTTATTAAAACTTTCAGTTAAAAGAGATTACTTCTGAGAAGTCAAAATAAGAGATATATGGCCATTAGTAGCAACAGTAAATATTACTAAAATTGAAATTAGCACTTTAATAGCCATGCACCATATCTTTTTAAATTCTACTGGAAATCTCATGCATTTTTATATAATAAAAAGCAAAAACAATATCATTTTAAAAACATGGCTATTGGAGTACCTGACTGGCTCATTTGGAAGAGTGTGTGACTCTTGATCTCAGGGTCCTAAGTTTAAGCCCCACCTTGGTATAGAGATTTCTAAAAATAAACAAATGAATAAACTTAAAAAACTAAAAAAACTGACATGGA
This sequence comes from Nyctereutes procyonoides, assembly GCF_905146905.1. Classification (NCBI taxonomy): domain Eukaryota; kingdom Metazoa; phylum Chordata; class Mammalia; order Carnivora; family Canidae; genus Nyctereutes; species Nyctereutes procyonoides. Next base: position 4,251,847 of record NW_026575033.1, on the reverse strand, counting down.
TATTTTAATTAAATTATAATGAATCATAAGCTGTTTTTGATGTCCTTAGCAAAGTCTTGAAGTTTCTTTTGAAAAAGTTTTCTTGGGTAGCCCTGGTGGCTCAGTGGGTTAGCGCCTGCCTTCAGCCCAGGGCCTCATCCTGGAGACCCCGGATTGAGTCCCGCATTGGGCTCCCTGCATGTAGCCTGCTTCTCCCTCTGTCTGTATCTTTGTCTCTCTCTCTGTCTCTGTCTCTCATGAATAAATAAATAAAATCTTTAAAAAAAATGAAAAAATTTTCATAATAGTGAAACCTAGAAGCACTATTAACTATTGCAATAAGATTAAAAAAAGTTTTTAAGTTTTTAATTTTGATAAAAAACATATGTGATTGTTTGCATCACTTTGCAACAAATGTACATGTACCAATTATCAATACTCATGCCTTATTTTATGTTCAGTGGACAGTTTCTTTTTTTAAAATTTTTTAAAAATTTTTATTTATTTATGATAGTCACAGAGAGAGAAAGAGAGAGAGGCAGAGACATAGGCAGAGGGAGATTAAAATTTTTTTTTAATTTTTATTTATTTATGATCGGTGGAGAGTTTCATTACATTTCTGATGGTTATGAGAATTGTCTTGTCTCTGGAACTCTGATATTTTCTCTGATCTACCATGCTTCTTATAAAATGCTTATTCCGAAGGGAAATCAAGTGCTTTTTCATCCCTTAAACAGATTAAAAAGCCTGAGAAGTCTGAAGTATAGAATGTGAAAGTTTGGTGGTTCATTCCATCCTGAACTTCTTCATTCTCTTGAAGACTTTTGGAGGTTTGCACACTATCTCTGGGTATTGTTTCTGGGTTCAGATTCTAATTCATGATATTATCTAGGTTTGCTTCTTTCCACATCATTCAGTAACCCGGAGTTCAGCTACCCAACCAAAATAAATAAAATAAAATAAAAATAATAATAGTACTGATGAACAGCAACAATATTTAGTTTTTAAATATCCAAGGATAGATTCAGAAAATTTGCCTCAAATTTTTCAGAAGTATAGGTAATATAATTAGAAGTAAGCCATTTTCATTGATAATACTAGATACATTCCCAAAGAAAAAGTTAATTTGGTTTTAAAGTATATTTTTAATTTTATAATAAATTTAGACTTACAGAACAGTCACATGTATCCTACACCAAGTCTCTCATAATGTTAGTATCTTATAGTAACCATAGCACAATTACCAAAACTAAGAAATTGACATTGGTATGTTTCCATTGGTATGTTTCCAGCACAGGAACTCATACTGAATTTGGTTGTCAGTCTCCCTGTTTCCTTAATTTTCCTCTGTCTTTCAGAACCTTGGTACTCAAGGTGTACTGGTCAGTTACTTTATAGAATGTTCTCTCATTTGGATTAATCCTGTATTTTTTCATTATTGGATTGAAGGTAGATATTTTTTAAGGAGATCACAGACATGATGGGCCTTTCTCAGTGAACCATGTCAAGGGTATATGAAGCTGAGATGTTTTATTACCAGTGATGTTAATCTTGATTATTTAGTTGAGAGGGTGTCTGTAATTTTTTTCCGTTAAAAATATACTATTTTCCCTTTACAATTAATAAAGATCTTGGGAAAGATACTTTGAGACTATGTAACTGTTCTGTTTCTCCATAAATTTTTTCTCATATCGTTTTCATATATCTTGCCTACAATAATTATCACTGTGGTGTTCAAATGTTGATTTTATGTTTTCCATATTATTTCTATATTCACCAATTTATATCTCTTATCCTCTGTTAATTTATTCATTTATTTACTTATATCAGTATGTTGGGTTCATGGATGTTTATTTTATTCTGTGGGCTGTAATCCAGCACTCTGTTGATTTTGTTCCTCAAATTATTGCTATTTTAGCCATTTGGAGCTTTTTCAGGTTGTCTGCTGTGCCCTTTTAATATGGTTCTATCCTGTCTTGAGCACTTTCTTACTTTCTGGCACCTCAACATACTCCAGGTTCATCTTGTTTCACTCTGCCCACATTCTGTAATCAACCACTTCTTCAACAGGTCTTGAAAGATATTAAAATAATGATTCAAACTTAGTTTGCAAACCAAGGATACTATGTATCAGTAATTGATAGTCCTCTATTTATGTGACATAAAGGCCTTCAATCTTTTAAGCTTCAAAACATCAGCAGAAACCACTGCAGTAAATGTGATAATTGCTGTTTTACTGATGAGAAAACAGGCTAAGAAGAAAAGCAAGAAGTTGTGCAAGATATTACACTAGTAAAAAGCGCTGTAATTGTCACAGAAGTCTTTCAAACTGTTAAGCCTGACTCCTCCCACCTCGCATGTACCAAAACAAAATATTGGAAATTCCTGTTTTCTGGCTGCCTGATGTTTAACTATAGTGACAGACAGAGTAAAATAGTTCTGTTGAAACCAGTGTGTCCCTCCTATCTTTTATGAAAAAAGGTGCATTTTTGATCAAGACATGCTCTATCTTCATCTGTGATAAAGCACCATGAAAATTGAGTTTAAGTTTGAAATTATATAACAATCCTAAGGAATATACTTGAGTCACAAGAGAAACATTTCTGATGACAGAGTAGTATAGTAATATAAACTCTGATCTGAGAACTTAGACAGAAATATTCACACTTTGGTGTGTTAGTTAAACATATATAGTCCCAAACCAGAAAAATTCCTATTCCTAGAGTATTTATTATAGTACTATGACAAGCAGAAGTAGCTGAAAATTGACAGCATTCCAATAGAAAGACAAAGTTAAGGAATAAGTAGCTCAGTAACTTGCTAGAAAGTTATACAGCTGTAATAATTATTATCCAATCATTCTTTCAACCAATTATATCATGAACACTTATTATGTGTGAAACACTGTGTTTAGAGAAAAGGATATAATAATGTATTTTTAAATTTTTTTTGTATATTTTTTATTGGAGTTCAATTTGCGAACAGATAGCATAACACCCAGTGCTCATCCCGTCAAGTGCCCCCCCAGTGTCCATCACCCAGTCACCCCCACCCCCTGCCCACCTCCCCTTACACTACCCCTTGTTCTTTTCCCAGAGTTAGGAGTCTCTCATGGTCTGTCACCCTCTGATTTTTTCCCACTCATTTTCTCTCCTTTCCCCTATAATCCTTTTCACTATTTTTTATATTCCCTGTATGAGTGAAACCATATGATTATTGTCCTTCTCCGATTGACTTACTTCACTCAGCATAATACCCTCCAGTTCCATCCACGTCGAAGCAAATGGCAGGTATTCATCGTTTCTAATGGCTGAGTAATATTCCATTGTGTACATAGACCTACAGCTTCTTTATCCATTCATCTTTCAATGGACTCCGAGGCTCCTTCTACAGTTTGGCTATTGTGGACATGGCTGCTATAAACATTGGGGTGCAGGTGTCCTGCCGTTTCACTGCACCTGTCTCTTTGGGGTAAATTCCCAACAGTGCAATTGCTGGGTCGTAGGGCAGGTCTATTTTTAACTCTTTGAGGAACCTCCACACAGTTTTCCAGAGTGGCTGCACCAGTTCACATTCCCACCAACAGTGCCAGAGGGTTCCCCTTTCTCCACATCCTCTCCAACATTTGTTGTTTCCTGTCTTGTTAATTGTCACCATTCTCACTGGAGTGAGGTGGTATCTCATTGTGGTTTTGATTTGTATTTCCCTGATGGCAAGTAATATGGAGCATTTTCTCATGTGCTTGTTGGCCATGTCTATGTCTTCTTTGGTGAAATTTCTGTTCATGTCTTTTGCCCATTTCATGATTGGATTGTTTGTTTCTTTGCTGTTGAGTTTCATAAGTTCTTTATAGATCTTGGATACTAGCCCTTTACCTGATAGGTCATTTGCAAATATCTTCTCCCATTCTGCAGGTTGTCTTTTAGTTTTGTTGACTGTATCCTTTGCTGTGCAAAAGCTTCCTATCTTGATGAAGTCCCAATAGTTCATTTTTGCTTTTGTTTCCCTTGCCTTCATACATGTAGCTTGCAAGAAGTTGCTGTGGCCAAGTTAAAAAAGGGTGTTTCCTGTGTTCTCCTCTAGGATTTTGATGGATTCTTGTCTCACATTTAGATCTTTTATGCATTTTGAGTTTATCTTTGTGTATGGTGTAAGAGAATGGTCCGGTTTCATTCTTTTGCACATGGCTGTCCAATTTTCCCAGCACCATTTATTGAAGAGACTGTCCTTTTTCCAGTGGATACTCTTTCCTGCTTTGTCACATATTAGTTGACCATAGAGTTGGGGGCCCATTTCTGGGTTCTCTATTCTGTTCCATTGATCTACGTGTCTGCTTTTGTGCCAGCACCACACTGTCTTGATGATCACAGCTTTGTAGTACAACCTGAAATCCGGCATTGTGATGGCCCCGGCTCTGGTTTTCTTTTTCAATATCCCCCTGGCTATTCGGGGTCTTTTCTGATTCCACACAAATCTTAAGATTATTTGTTCCAACTCTCTGAAGAAAGCCCATGGTATTTTGATAGAAATTGCATTAAATGTGTAACTTGCCCTGGGTAGCATTGACATTTTCACAATATTAATTCTTCCAATCCATGAGCATGGAATATTTTTCCATCTCTTTGTGTCTTCCACAATTTCTTTCAGAAGTGTTCTGTAGTTTTTAGGATATAGATCCTTTATCTCTTTGGTTAGGTTTATCCCTAGGTATCTTATGCTTTTGGGTGCAATTATAAATGGGATTGACTCCTTAATTTCTCTTTCTTCAGTTTCATTGTTAGTGTATAGAAATGCCACTGATTTGTGGGCATTGATTTTGTATCCTGCCACACTGCCAAATTGCTGTATGAATTCAAGTAATCTTGGGGTGGAGTCTTTTCTGTTTTCTATGTACAAAATCATGTCATCTGCAAAGAGGGAGAGTTGGACTTCTTTGCCAATTTGAATGACTTTTATTTCTTTTTGTTTCCTGATTGGTGAGGCTAGGACTTCTAGTACTATGTTGAATAGCAGTGGTAAGAGTGGACATCCTTGTCGTGCTCTTAGGGAAAAGGCTCCCAGTGTTTCCCCATTGAGAATGATATTTGCTGTGGCTTTTCATACATGGCCTTTAAGATGCTGAAGAATGTTCCCTCTATCCCTATACTCTGAAGCGTTTTGATCAGGAATGGATGCTGTATTTTGTCAAATGCTTTCTCTGCCTCTATTGAGAGGATCATATGGTTCTTGTTTTTTCTCTTGTTGATATGATCTATCACGTTGATTGCTTTATGAATGTTGAACCAGCCTTGCATCCCGGGGATAAATCCCACTTGGTCATAATGAATAATCTTCTTAATGTAGTGTTGGATCCTACTGGCTAGTATCTTGTTGAGAATTTTTGCATCTGTGTTCATCAGGGATATTGGTCTATAATTCTCCTTGGTGGGGTCTTTGTCCGGTTTTGAGATTAAGATGATGCTGGCTTCATAAAACGAGTTTAGAAGTATTCCACCCCTTTCTATTTTTCAGAACAGCTTTAGTAGAATAGGTATTATTTCTTCTTTGAACATTTGATAGAATTCCCCTGGGAAGCCATCTGGCCCTGGACTTTTGTGTCTTGGGAGGTTTTTGATGACTGCTTCATTTTCTTCCCTGGTTATTGGCCTGTTTGGGTTTTCTATTTTTCCCTGTTCCACGTTGGGTAATTTGTGGTTTTCCAGAAATGCATCCATTTCTTCTAAATTGGCTAATTTATTGGCATATAGCTGCTCATAATACATTTTTAAAATTGTTCGTATTTCCTTGGTATTGGTTGTGATCTCTCCTTTTTCATTCATGATTTTATTAATTTGAATGTTTTCTCTTTGATTTTTAATAAGGCTGGCTAATGGTTTATCTATCTTATTAATTCTTTCAAAGAACTAACTCCTGGTTTTGTTGATCTGTTCTACACTTCTTCTGGTGTCTATTTCATTGAGTTGTGCTCAAATCTTTATTATCTCTCTTCTTCTGCCTGGTGTAGGTTTTATTTGCTGTTCTTTCTCCGGTTCCTTTAGGTGTGGTTTAGCTTGTATATTTGAGTTTTTCCCAATTTTTTGAGGGATGCTTATATTGTGATGTATTTCTCTCTTAGGACTGTTTTGGCTGTATCCTAAAGATTTTGAACAGTTGTATCTTCATTTTCATTAGTTTCCATGAATCTTTTTAATTATTCTCTAATTTCCTGGTTTACTCATTCATCTTTTATTAGGATGCTCTTTAACCCCCACGTGTTTTGAGTTTCTTTTAAATTTCTTCCTGTGATTGCGTTCAAGTTTCAAAGCATTATGGTCTGAAAATATGCACGGGTAAATCCCAATCTTTTGGTATCAGTTAAGACCTGATTTGTGACCCAGTATGTGGTCTATTCTGGAGAAAGTTCCATGTGCACTTGAGAATAATGTGTGTTTAGTTGCATTCAGATGGAAAGTTCTGTATATATCTGTGAAATACATCTGGTCCAGTGTATCATTTAAATCTCGTTTCTTTGGTGATGTTGTGCTTATAAGATCTGTCATTTGCAGAAAGTGCCATGTTGAAGTCTCCCAGTATTAGTGTATTGTTATCTAAGTATGTCCTTACTTTGGTTATTAATTGATTAATTGATTGTCTTTACTTTGGTTATTACTTGGCAGCTCCCACATTTGGGGCATAACTACTCATGATTGTTAGGTCTTCTTGTTGGATAGACCCTCTTCATCTCTTCCACTGGTCTTTGGGATAAACTTTAATTTATCTGATATAAGAATTACTACCCCAGCTTTCTTTTGAGGACCATTTGAATGGTAAATGGTTCTCCAACCTTTCGTTTTCAGGCTGGATGTGTCCTTAGTTCTAAAATGAGTCTCTTGTAGACAGCAAATATATAGTCTTACTTTTTTATCCAGTCTGAAACCCTGTGTCTTTTTATGGGATCATTTAGCCCATTCATGTTCAGAGTTACTATTAAAAGGTATGAATTTAGTGTCATCGTAATACCAATTCAGTCCCTGTTTTTGTGGATTATTTCTTTGGTCTTCCTCTTTCTTTTACAGGGTCCCCCTTAATATTTCTTGCAGAGCTGGTTTGGTGGTCACATATTCTTTCAGTTTCTGCCTATATTGGAAGCTCTTTATCTCTCCTTCTATTCTGAATGACAGCCTTCCTGGATAAAGTATTCTTGGCTGCATGTTCTTCTCATTTAGTATCCTGAATATATCCTGCCAGCCCTTTCTGGCCTGCCAGGTCTCTGTGGAGAGGTCTGCTGTTAATCTAATATTTTTTCCCCATATAAGTTAAGAATCTCTTGTCTCTTGCTGCTTTAAGGATTTTCTCTTTATCTTTGGAATTTGCAAGTTTCACTATTAAATGTCGAGGTGTTGAACAACTTTTACTGATTTGGGGGGTGGAACCTCTCTATCTCCTGGATCTGAATGCCTGTTTCCCTCTCCAAATTAGGGAAGTTCTCAGCTATGATTTGTTCAAATATGCTTTCTGGCCCTCTGTTCCTCTCAGCATTTTCTGGAACCCTAATTATACATTGATTTTTCCTTCTGAGGCTATCATTTATTTCCTTAACCTTTCCTCATGGTCTTTTAATTGTTTTTCTCTTTTTTCCTCAGTTTCCTTCCTTACTATCAACTTGTCTTCTATGTCACTCACTCTTTCTTCTACCTCATTAACCCTTAGCATTAGGACTTCCAGTTTGAATTACATCTCATTTAAGTGATTTAATTTAAATGAGATCTAAATTCTGCAGTAACAAAGTCTCTTGAATCCTGTATGCTTTTTTCCAGAGCGACCAGTAGCTTTATGATTGTGCTTCTGAGTTGGCTTTCTGACATCAAATTGTAATCCATATTCTGTAACTCTGTGGCTGAGAGTACTGTTTCTGATTCTTTCTTTGCGCGCTGAGTTCTTCATTCTAGTCATTTTGCTCAGTGTAGAGTGGCTCACTGAGTCCAGAATATCAACCACGACCTAAGTAAATTTCACCCTAGATGATTCTGATGAAGTCAGAGACCAGAAATTGAAAACAAAGATCAGAGTGAAATAAAACAAAAGGACCATTAATGCGAAAAAGAAATTTTAAAACAAAGTACTAAAAAATAAAAGGCCAAGAATCCCAAAGAAGAAAAAAAAAAAAGAAAAGAAAAGAGAAAAAATCAAAGTAAAGAGGAAAAAAAGAAAAAAGAAAAAAAGAGGAAGAGAAAAGGGTGAGGGGACTGGGAGATGGTGGTGGTGATGAAGTTGTAGCAGGGGGAGAATGTAGTCTACCTTAGGTGTCCTAAAGGGTGATCCTCTTGGTTCTGAGTGTATTAAGTTCTGTATGTTAGAAGCTGCTCAGTCCCAAATTTATATAAACCAGCAATATTTGTAGAAAGCCCCAATATTAACTACTAAAACATAAATGAGATAAAAGAGGGGGGCAGAATGGGAAGGAAGAGAGAGTATAATCTCACAGAGTGAACCAGCATGGTATACCACTTGGTTCTGGGTGCATGCTGGTAATATTTTAGAAGGTATTAACTTCCACCATTGTAGAACAAAATGAGACAGAGAAAACACATAACACAAAACTATATATATATATATATATATATATATATATATATATATATATCCCTAAAATAAGTTGAGTATGTTGAAGGGAATCTAGAAGTGGAAAATATATCTAAGACATGTAGTTGTAGCAATATGTAAGTCAAAAAGGAAGAAACTTAAAAATGAAGTTGTGCTAAAATATTGTAGTTAAGGTGGGAAAAGAGAAAAAAATTAGAAATTTACAGTCTGATATAAAAACGAGTCGTACTTGAAAAAGGAAGAAAAAAAAAGGAGGAGTACCCTCTGGTTCTATACACTATAAATCCGTCTACTTCCCCTGCAGCTTTCCAGTGCTGCTTGGTCAGGAACTTGCTCTTCCCCTGTCCTTCCAGCTGGTCCTCTGGAGGAGGGGCCTGCTGTGCTGATTCTCAGGTGTGTGCACCTGGGGGAGTGCCCCGCCCCCTGCCAGGTGCCTGGCTCAGTGGGAGCTGTTTACCTTGGGAAGTCCCTGTTCCCTGGTGGTCCCGACCCTCCCAGGCACAGGGTGACACCAGGAGGGACAACACCACTGGCGGTGGCCAGCTCTCCAGCCCTGGAGTCAGCTCCCGCATAACTACCGCAGGTCGCAGTCCGCAGGGGCCTGGATGCTCCGGGGGCGAGGTGGGGCGCCAGGTGGCAGGAGCATCCTTGCTATCCTGTGCCCTCCCCGCCGCCTGTCCTGGGGGGACCGCAGGATCCTGGGCTGTGTCCCCCCGCGCCCTGGGCTCGGGAGCCTGCGCTGCTGGAATCGCGCTCCGAGCCGGGGCTCTCGAAGGCAGCAGGGCGCAGCCCCCTCCCCCGGAGCCGCCGCCTGACCCCCGGCTTCTCCCCGAGGCCCCGCCGGGCCGCTCCAGCCCTTTACCGAGCTCTCCCCGGGCGCCCCTCCTCTGTTAGTGACCCCGGGAACCTGGGGGCTCCACTGCCCCTCCTGCGGTCCTGCTCGAGTTCCCTGCTCCCTGTGAGCGCCCTTCCCTCTGGGAAGAATCCGGTGCGGATTTTTTTTTTTTTTATGATAGTCACACAGAGAGAGAGGGAGAGAGAGAGGGAGAGAGAGAGAGAGAGAGAGAGAGAGAGAGAGAGAGGCAGAGACACAGGCAGAGGGAGAAGCAGGCTCCATGCACCGGGAGCCCGACGTGGGATTCGATCCCGGGTCTCCAGGATCGCGCCCTGGGCCAAAGGCAGGCGCTAAACCGCTGCGCCACCCAGGGATCCCTCCGGTGCGGATTTTTAAAGTTCCCGCTTCTCCGGGGTGGGGCTCTCCTGTCCTGGAGGCTCTCGCTGCCCCCCTTAGGCCGGCTACTCGCGGGAGGGCCCCTCCCCCACTTGATTCTTTTTTATTTTTTCCCCGCCTTCCTACCTTGTTAGAAACGAAAACCCTTCTCTCTGTAGCATCCCGGCTATTTTCTCTTTAAATCTCAGGTCGAATTTATAGATGTTCGGGATGATTTGAAAGTTATCCAGGTAAGTAGGTGGGACAGGTGAGTTGAGGCCCCCTACTCCTCTGCCACCTTGCTCCTCCTGTTTAATAATGGTTGAGATAGAAATAGTCCCTGCCCCAAAGAGTTTCAAGTCTATTATCCAACACAAATTGATGTTGAACAAATAATTACACAGAGAAATATTTATTTTGCGTGTCAGTAAGTTTTACTTAGAAAACAGGCTGGATGCTATAGGACATAAACAAGGAAAAGGAACAATCTAATTTGCATAGGGACAATTAGTGAAGGCGTTTCTGAAAATGGCTAGAAGTTATTAGAACACAGGACAGGTGCTACCGGGCATTATAATGCCGGAGGATGGAAGGTGACTTATGAATTCAGCTTATGTGGTGAGATGCAAACAAGAGAAATACCAACATTTATGGAACTCAAATATGTGCCAGGCACCTAAGTTAAGTGTTTTACATTTATTCTTTTATTTATTTATTCTCATTTGACTTTTAAATAATGCAGTGATGTGTACTTACTAAGTAGCTTTATTAACTTGTTCAAAATCACATAATAAGAGCTACAACCAGGATTCAAACCGAGATAGTGTGATTCAAAGCTTTAAGTCTTGGTAAATATGCTTAAGGTCTTTACAAGTTTAGAAAAGAATATGACAATGGTTTTATTTATTATGGAGGCAGGATTATAGCCAATATTCTTTAATTTTGATTGTTCTTGATGATGTTTTAATATTTTGGCAAGAAATAAAATTTTGACTGATTAACATTTGCACTTTTCTACATTAACTAAAGGGAAATACTTCAGTGGTCTATCCCTTCACACCAAAACAATTAGAAAAAATCAATAGAAGTACTTGATTTCTTAGAAAAACCTTTTTAAGTGTTTAACTTTATTAAAGTACTAATAGACTTTGGAGTGATAATCAAAAACAAGATTGTCCAAGAAAAATGATGATCCTCTGCTCATCCCCCCAATTTTGTTCTATTCATTCAATCTTCCAGCTGTTTCTAATGTAATTTGCCACTGTATTCCCAAATAAAATGCTTGGACAGCTATTTCTTGATTTTTAACTTTTAGATGATATCTATTACTTTCCTATTATTGAGGTTGAGAATTAATTATTTTATATCATCCTCTCTGCCCATAAACTCACATAAACCTTCAATTCCTCCAATATAGTGACAGTATCTTTTTTTTGTAAATCAATAATCAAAGCATACAATAATATGACTATGCAAATGTTACATTTGTAACATTACTCACATAGTACATTGTGATTACATCACCCTGCTTATACAAGTTTTAATTATACACGATAACAACTAAAGAATAGCCCTTGTTTGTTGGTCATATCTTATATAGAATATCAAAATGCTATACTTTAAATATGCTAAATAAGTAATACAATAGCTTTAAAAGTAATTTTTCTAGATATCTACTTTATCAATGTTTTTAAAAATTAGTCTTAGATTGCCCTTCACTTAAGTAAACATCCAGTTGTTACAGCGTTCATTTTTTTATTCCTGGTAAAGATATGATTGAGTAATTTTCATGCTATCCCAACCCAAATCTACAGTGAATTAAACTTTGTTTCAGACTTGTGTATATTTGATATCTCTTATATTTGAATAAAAATGTGTTAAAGTTTAATCTCATGTTTCATAAAGTTAATCTAAGATATTTATTATTATTTTATAATCATTTTTTTATCTCCCCCTCCCCCCAAAGCCCGGTCAGCTTGGGACTCTTATTTTATAATCTAAAATCACTTGGATAATTATTTCACAAAATAAGCACCAGTAAGTTGAGATAAGAATATGCACATGTAAAAGCTGGATCACAATAGCTAAGTGCTATGTTCAATATTTCTTCCTACTGGCCCCTGAGTGTGAACTGATGGTAGGTGGAGTGACAAAGACACTGAATCCTCTTTTCACAGAAACATCTGCAACCAATCACATAAAAGACAAAATGACAGGGACATTTAGTGATGGGGTTGTTTCTTTGCCAGCATTTTACTTAGAAAGATCTCTCAGGATTCCACTTAGAAATAAAAACAGCACAATGAGTATACCATTTCTGTGAGATATAACAGCCGGGTACTCTAAGTTATGTAAGGAATGTATTTAAGTATCTGCTTGAAATCTGGGCCATTATCAAACTACTCAGAGCTACTGACACTGTTGCTTGATCTCTTCTCACAGCCTTTCCCACCCATGAAAATTCTTTGCATTGCGTGTGTATTGAATTTACATCAAGATGGTAATTTATGAAGTGAAAAAGCCAGCCTCTGCTCTGTATTTGATTCCTTCTTGCTTTTATTCATTTTGTTTTAAGTCTCATGCCTACCTCTTTTTGCTTCTCTCCTTGTCTCCAACACTCTGTCTTTTGGCCATTTTTCAAGCACGTAGGGAGAATCCTGAAAGTATTATGATCAATAAAGGCTTTTGACCAAACACACAAATCAAGATGGAATTAAATATTTGGAGTTTATGCCTGTGTTCCCTGCCTTTATGCATGGTGATGATATTTTTATTTACATGTTCTATGATTCATGTGCCTAAATAACATGATTATGTCTAGGACTAATGCCCTCTTTTATTGTTTTCATAATGGCAAAATTGGACTTGAGGTCAATATTACTTGAAAATGGAAAGCCAGCATACTGTTTATAGGACATTAACAAAACATGGTCAGGGGATCCCTGGGTGGTTCAGTGGTTTAGCGCCTGCCTTTAGCCCAGGGCGCGATCCTGGAGTCCTCGGGATTGAATCCCACGTTAGGTTCCCTGCATGGAGCCTGCTTCTCCTTCCTCCTGTGTCTCTGCCTCTCTCTCTCTCTCTCTCTCTCTGTCTATCATAAATAAATCTTTAAAAAAATGGTCAAAAGAGATGAAAGAGTGTTCGTTACAGTGTAATCAATAGGTTTGATTACTGAAAGCAGTCTGCATCTTACTGGTTTCAAACGCAGACTTAACCATCTGATCTGAAACACCATAATTTAAATTCATATACATGTCATCTCTGAGTGTATGAGTTTAGAAGTACTCTATGTGCTCTATCTATCTATAAGATTCAGATGAGGGATCCCTGGGTGGCGCAGCGGTTTGGCGCCTGCCTTTGGCCGGGGGCACGATCCTGGAGACCCGGGATCGAATCCCACGTCGGGCTCCCGGTGCATGGAGCCTGCTTCTCCCTCTGCCTGTGTCTCTGCCTCTCTCTCTCTCTCTGTGACTATCATAAAAAAAAAAAAAAAGATTCAGATGATTACAGCTTCTTCCCTTTATTGCTGTTGAGCATTTTATGGAGATAAAAGTTCTGAAAAATACTGTTGTCCAGATTACCATCTGAGCACACTTAGAAGAGACTCTACTTTGTAGTTGTCCTTATTTCTCAACACCTGTACTTTAAGGCTGCTTGGTGGGTTCAGTACTTCGTTGGATGTGCTCAGTGTGTCTCTGGCACACCAACTGACTCTGCAGGAGGACAGCCATTCAATTCATACTGCCATACTACCACACACATTAAGTAACAACTTTCACATTCAAATATATTTTGAACATCTATAATGGAATCAAAAGAGAAAGGGAAAAATTTCAGTGATAATACAGATACTCTCTTGTATAGCAAGTATTATATATATAATATATAGCAAGTATTATATATAATATAATATATTTTGTTACATGCTACATATATGTTATTATATATTATATATGAAATTTAATATATAGCTGAGTCATTTTACCTGTGTATACAACACACACACATTTTACCTGTGTATATACATATGTGTGTGTGTGTGTGTGTGTGTGTGTAAGATACTTAACAGATAGCTTTCCTTGTATAAAGAAAATCTCTCAAGGAATGACCTGAGAACAAAATAAGTATGGAGCGGTTCTGAGGGAAAGGGAGTGTACAGAATCACAGGTAGACCAGAAACTTCAGAGGACAATCAGTTAAAGAAAACTCCTTTTGTTGGGGATGTCTATTTTTCAATCTCTGATTGCTGTTGTAACACTTGTATGTATGTGAATGTGTGTATATATATATCTGCAGAGAGAGAAATGCATGAACATCTAGCATCATATTAATGCTATTTTCCAACTGCAAAGACTCTTGTGTGAAACAATAGTTTTTTACTTAAAAAAAACAACTCATTTTTTTTCCATTTGGTTATACTGACTTTCAAATGATAATGACATTAACTATGTATGAAAGAAAATTTTTCTGTTTCTAACCTGCCTTGATTTCCCCAACTCTAATACACACATTTAAATATGTTTTTTCAGTGTCTAATGACTGAACATTCCTCATCAGGGTTGGGACAAAGGTGAGAGACTTATGTAGGGGACAAAATTTAAAGACCAAAAATCAGCAATAAAGATTTTCCTTTTTGTGTTAGGCACCAATAATGACTCTGTATTTCTTAATTTAATTTCATAATTTAAATAATTGTGATGTTTTGTTTATTGTTTATCCCATTAATCTCTATTTAATATTGTATTAAAATATTTTTATTTTGATTCAGAATGTTTTAAATGTCTCTTAAATTTTGAGCCCCAGGTAAGTTCCTTACTTGTCCAAGTTTTTTCCTCAAAAGACAAATGTCTTTATAAGAAAAAACAGTGACATCCCAGTTAACTCAACTAATAGAGAAATGGTTTGTACAGATGATACATTTTCTTTTCAGCTGTGCATTCAACTGCTAAACAATACTACCTGTGAGAAATGGGATTTATGACACCCCTTCCAAATTGCTAAAGGGATCTTTATCCATGGAACGCTTGTTCATGTGTGCAAAGTTTTATGGATTGATCTCTCAGGCTTGTACTTTAAAAAATATTTTCCTAACCACAAAATTTTAATCTAGTAACCAGATGTTAACCACAATGTCAGTATTTTTGAAAAATACTACATAAAAAAAACTGCAGCAGAAGACTTCCGGTTTCAGCACCAACATGTAAAAAGCTTGGAAATCCTCACCCTCACCCTCACAACAAGAGTAAAGCTGAAAGAACTGAAAATCAAAGGCTTTCCTTGAACCCATCAGAGTTTGCAGGGCCAACTGCCAGCCCCAAATCTGGAGATACAGCAAAATCAGGGAAACATGGCCAAGATCAGCTTACCCAGAGCAGAAACCACTGAAGGCATAAACAGCAGGCACACTTAAATAGTGATTTGATGAATTGCTGGAGGTTGAGTTTGTATTAGATTGATAGTAAGAAACTCCTGGAGGCTTCAGTCTTAGTGGAGCCTCCATACTTTCATGGATTTTAACTGAGAGGATCCTAGGGACCAAAAAAAAAAAAAAAAAAAAAATCATCTCTTGTCTTTGGTATGAAGAGAACACTATTTGAAATATGCCCACTGTTATCTCCATAAAAAGAGCTTACTCTTCGATGGAAGAAGAGTCACCAGAGTGTTATCTCACATAAGTGGAAGGATCATTACCTAACTCTAGCCAACTTTAAGCTTCCTGTCTCACCTAAGAAAGGGAGGTAGAAAAAGGTAAGAAACAGTTGTGAAAAAACACACCTGAGGGACACAAAAAGACTGGAATTTAATCATAAGATTATAGAATGCCTCTACTCCAACTCCTTACATTAAAAGGGTCCTGAATAATTAGAATGTATTTAGACCAAAACAGCTATAAAGTATAGACTCTGTTTAATAAGGAGTCTCAAAGGAAACCTAAAATCAATAGGGAAGACAAAAACATGGACAACAGAGGGAATTTTAGTCTCTGACACCTACAGCTACAGCAAACAGTAAACATAGTTTAAGACCTACCCAGATAAGTGTAAAATCTTCCACTAAAGACCTATTTACCACTGTTCCCTCTGCTCAGTATACCATGTACAGCTTTCAACAAATAATTACAAGATACCTCAAATGCAAAACAAGTCTGCAGGAAAGAAGCAAACACCAGAACCAGATGAAGAAATGGAAGAGATTTTGAAATTTTTGTGCCAGTATTTTGAAATGGCTAATTATAATGCTAATGTCTCCAGTGGAAAAGTGAACAACATTCAACAATACTTGGGTAATGTAATTGGAAAGATGGAAGCCCTAAGAACTAATCAAAAGGAAATGTTATGAACCAAAAACATTGTAACAGAGTTAAAGAATGCCAGAGGGGCTCATCAATAAGCCATACATGGCTGAGGAAATATTAGTGAACTTGAAGTAATGTCATTATTAACTTTCTAAACTGAAATACAAATAGAAAAAAGAGAATTAAAACAATAGAGAATAAAAGAGAATGAGAATATAATAGCAAGAAAGTGGGATGTTTTCAAAAGGTGTGAAATGCACATAATTGAAATACGAAAAGAAAAAGAAAGAAAGAAGGAGAAGAAATATTTGAAGTAAAAATGGCCAAAGATTTTATGACAAATACCAAAATTATGACAGATACCAAAGAGCAGATTCAAGAAACTCAGAGAACACCATACAGAATAAATACCAAAATACCTACACCTATTCACATCATATTCCAATTGCAGAAAACTGAAGATAAAGAGAAAATTTTGAAAGATGGCAAGGAAAAAATACATTATCTACAGAATGGAAAGGTAAGTATTATAACATACTTCCCACCAGGAACCATACAAGTAAGAAAATTGAATGGTATATTTAAAGTATTGAAAGAAAAAGACCTACTAACCTTAAATTCTATATAAAGATAAATTAATCTTCAAAAATGAAGGGAAAGTAAAGACTTCCTTAGGCAAATAAAAACTAAGAGAATTCATCACCAGCAGACCTGCCCTGCAAGAAATGTTGAGGTATGTTCTTCACACAGATGAGAAATGTTACAGGTTGGAAACTTGTATCTATATTTTTAAAAAAAGGAAGGGAAAAAGAAGGAAGGAGGAAAGAAGGAAGGAAGGAAGGAAGGAAGGAAGGAAGGAAGAGGAAGGAAGGAAGATAAAATATTGTAGAAGAAATTAGGTAAAGTAAAATCTTTTCTTTACTTTATTCTTAGTTGATCTAATATTTAAATATTTGCACAAAGTAATAACAATGCATTTGTGATTATAGCATATGGTAAAGTGAAAATAACAAGAGCAATTTTGTAAGTGATGGGAGGGAGGATGTGAAATGATTTGCAATAAGGCACCTGTAATACTTATAAAATGGTGTAGTATTATTTGAAAATAGAATTAGGTTAGTTATAAATGTATATTGCTAACTTTATGGAAATACTTTTTTTGAAATAAGTATAACTGACATGCTAAGAAGAGATAAAATAGATTCCCATAAAGTGCTAAATTAACACCAGAGAAAGCAGAAAATATAAGGAGAGAAAGAACAATAAAAACAAATTTTAAACACGGTAGGTTTCATCCAATTATGTCAATAAGCACTTTAAATGTGAATTATTATAATACATTTACTAAAGACAGGTTGTTACAGAGGATTTTTTGAAAAGATCCTATTATAAGTTGTTTATAAAAAAAACCCTCCTTTTTAATAAGGAGACAGGTGAAAAATATGTATCATACTAACACCAAGAAAAAGAAATTTGGCATAGCCATATTAATTTCAGACAAAACAGACTTCAGTACGGGAAAAGTTATCAGGGAAAAAGAGAGACATCACATAATGAATTTTAAAAAGTCAATTCTCCAAGATGATAACAGTCCTTAATGTATATGCACCTAACAAGTGAGAATCAAAATATGTAATGAAAAATATGAAAGAGCTGCAAGGAAAAATAGACAAATCCACTATTATATCTGTAGAATGCAACATTACAGATATATTAATTGATATATCAAGAAGACAGAAAATCAGGAAGGGTACAGTGGACCTGAATAGCATTATTATCAACTTGATCTAATTGACATTGATAGAATTTTCCATCCAACACAAATTCCTCTCAAGCTTACATGGAACATAGACCATGATAGACCCGATTCTAAGCCATAAACACAGCTAATTTAAAAGGATAAAAATCATACAAAGTATGTTTTCTGACCACAATTAGAATTAAATTTTAAATCAATAGCAGATAGTTGGAAAATATACAAATATATGGATATTAAACAGCACATTTCTAAATAACAAATAGGTAAAGGAAATCTCAAATAAGCTTTTCTTAAAAAAATTTGGAGTTATATGAAATTTAAAATGCAACTTATCAAAATTTTTGGGATGCAGGAAGATCAATGCTTAGAGGGAAATTTATAGCATGAAATACATTTATTAGAAAAGAGAAAGATGCAAAATCAATAAGCAAAGCCTCCACCTTACGGAATTAGGGGAAAAATAATTTATACCTAGAGAAAGTATAAAAATATAAATAATAAAAGTAAGAGCAGAAAGCTGTATTTTAGATAAATGTAAGAAAATCCCAAAGATTGATTAAAAAGAAAAAAAAAAAACCTCTTGGAACTAATATGTAATTGCAGTAAAGTTGCAATATACAACTTGATATGATTATTTTCCTAAACATCAGCACTGAACTATTGGAATTTGAAATTAAAAACAACACACTCTCCCTCAAGATACTTAGACATAAATCTAAGAAAATATGCACAAGATCTGCATAAGGCAAGCTACAAAATTCTGCTAAAGAAAATTAAAGAAGATCTAAATAAATGGAGAGAAATTCCATGGTTATATATATATATGAAGACTCAATACTCATAAGATGTCAGTTCTTCCCAACTTGATCTACAGATTCAACATAATCAAAATATTAGCAAGTTACTTTGTGGACATCAACAAACTAAATCTAAAGTTGGTAACAAAAGACAAAATACCTAAAATAGTCAATTCAATATTGAAGAACTAGGTTGGATGACTGGCACTATCAGCTTCAAATTTACTATAAAATTTAGGTAATCAAGATAGTGTAGTATTGGTGAAAGAATAGATAAATAGATCAATGGAACAGAATAGAAAATCCATTAATAAATACACATAAATATAGTCACTGATCTTTGACCAAGGAGCAAAGCTGAAATTCAACAGAGAAAGGATAGTGCTCTCAACAATGATGCGATGATATTTGCATTAAAAAACAAATGAATCTAGACACAGTACTCAAACTTCCACAAAATTTAACTCGAAATGGATCACAAGATTGAAGGCAAATTTAAAAACTATCAAATTTGTAGAAGAAAGTGTAGGAGAGATTCTAGGTGACTTTGCACATGGTGATGACTTTCTAAATATGCCACCAAAAGTATGATCAGGACAGAAAAAAATAAGTTGATATTTATTAAAAATAAAGTTTTCTGATCTGTTAGATACTGCTAAAAGAATAAAAAGATAAGGCATTGTCTAACCTGGCAGAAAATATTTATGAAACACTTATCTGATAAATAACTTGTTTTCAAAATATGCAAAAAAATTTCTTAAAATTTAACAGCAAGAACTAAAAAGACCTAATTAAAAAAAAAAAAAAACTACACAGGCACTTCACTGAGGGGAAAAAAAACATAAGAATCATACAACAAGATATTCAAAATAATTTGTCATTAGGGAATTGCAAATTCAGACAATGAGATACCATTACACATATATTATAATGGCTAAAAAAGAAAAAAATTATTAATAAGTGACAGTACCAAATCCTGGTGAGGCTGTAGGGTAATAAGGACTCACATTCATTGCTGATGGGAATGCAAAATGGCACAACCACTTTGCAAGATAGTTTGATATTTTCTTACAAAGCTAAACATAGTTTTACCATATAATCCAACAACCTTGTTCCTAGGTATTGACCCAAATTAGATAACTTATATTTACATGAAAACCTGCAAGTACATTTTTATTCTTAATTTTCAAAAACTTGAACCAAGATGCCTTCAATACTAGGTGAATAAATAACCTGTAGTATATAGCTAATGGGAAATTTCTCTGTGCTTAAAAAAATTTCTGATGCTGCTACTCATATGTACTGGAAATGAATGAATGAGTAAATCAGTGGAGGATGATAGAAGCCAGCTTTCTCACTGTTGGGGTGGGAATTACAGATAAGTAATGATCCATGTGGTTATGGATGAATTGGTGGCATTAGTAAGAGCTCATATTTAACTACAGAAATATTTGTCTATATGTGTATATACATGGGTTAGCTGTATCCTACCATATCGAGGGTACATACTATCAACACAACTTATGCTTTTGATCTTGATCTTGGTTGCCTGTCTTGTATAGTGTTTGTCAAGTTTCTCTCTATTGGAAATTACTCTTTATTCCACCCTCTATATTGTGTGCTTTGGACAGAAGTCGCTATGCATAGCCCAGGGAGACTAAGGAGACAAGACATTGAAATATAAATGTGGTTTCCTGGATGAAATCCTAGAAAAGATAATAAGTTAAAACTAAGTTTTAATAACCTAATAAAACTAAGATATTAAGTTAAAACTAAGAAAGTTTGAATAAACTAGGCACTTTATTTAATTAAAATGTATCAATTTTCATTCCTTGATTGTAATAAATGTATCTATCACACGAACAAGGGATAATACTAGAAGAGGAGACAGTACTGGATATATGGGAACTGCGTACTATTTTACCAATTTTTCCCTAACTCTAAAACCATTTAACAAATAGAGCCTATTTAAAAACACCAGGAGGCTGGCTTGCAAAAAGTAAATAGGTCAATAAAAATGAATATGAAAGGAAAAGAAAAATGGGAAGAAAAAAAGAAAAAAGAACATTGATGCCTTCTTGAATTTGGCTAAGTAGAATAAACAAGAGGACTATATAACACCTTTCTTCAAAATGAAAGCAGAAAGTTTCAGAAGTTAATTAGAAATGTCAGGCTTTTTAAAAAAAAACATTTGCTTTATTTATTCATGAGAGACACAGAGAGAGGCAGAGACACAGGAGAGGGAGAAGCAGCCTCTCCTACAGGGAGCCTGATGTGAGACTTGATACCAGGACTTGGCATTTAGACCTGAGCCAAAGCCAGATGCTCAACCACTGAACCACCCAGGTGCCCCAATGTCAGGCATTTGTAAAAATGTTTGATTCTCAAAGAAGAAACAATATGGCCCTGAAATGTACTCTAATACAACACAATATGAAGCACTTAAAATATTTAATAAAAATGGAAACTGCAAGTTCTTTGGGTCAACCCAAAATATATCTCCTCTTCCTAAATAGATTAATTTTAATGATATTTATTAGTTCAAAAGTGTAATTTCTATGCACTGAAAGTACAGGATAGAGTTGGAATCTAGAGATGCTTCATCAGTTCTTACCAAATAACAGATAAATAGGTAAAACCAAATTTTAATGGTCCCAATCTGCAAATTGTCGCTGGTGCAATGGCGTCAGTTGTATGGGATTAGTATTAGCTGTCATTAGTCTTCATGTAGCTATAAAGCAAGCTTTCAAATTGAGTCTTGAAACTTCATACTTTATTTGGCATCATTAACCAATGTCTGAATGTCATTTTTTCAAATAGAAGATATTGAAAACAACAGAATAAATTGCATTATCTTGGGGTTTTATTTGAAAGAGGAAAGCAAAGACTACCTTACATTTTAGCATACATAGGTACTTATTTTTAAGATATTCCCACCTTAAAGTATTCAATTTGAACACAGCTGGCCACAATACAACTTAAGTGACATGTGAGGACTTGCCCTGCATATGCAAAGATGCTGTATGACATGCTAATGGTTGGGAGCCAGAAACCAATGGGGAAAGAAATTGGTGAATTAGTTAAAAGGCTTCAGAAAAAAAGTATTCTTCTATTTCTAAAGACCTACAAGTATATTTAAAAATGTGTGCATTTTAATACATTAAATACAAGTACTTTTAAACTCTTAAGCACATATTTGGGCTGTGGGCAGAGACCACATAAGTGGTTAAAGGACATGTAATGTTACAATTTCTTGAAAGAAAATATATGCTTTTGTAGTTCAAGAGCTCTTTGTGATGTATAGTGAACATGAGCTGAGCTTTATTTGTTTCGCTATGAATATAGGAGTTGGAGAAATGATGGTTGTCAATGTTCCTAACCCCCTTAAATTAATAGGAAAGAGGTAAAAAGCAGGTTCTGAGATTGACCAGTAAAGTGCGTATGGCACTTGCTTTGCTGAAGAACCAAGTTATATTTACTATGGCAAGAGTTTATCTTAGAATTTGAAATCATACAGTTTAGAGTTGTTTTTCCAGATTCTTCCATTTCTTTCAATCACCCAAACACTAGAATACTTAATCTGGCAAAATATTATGGTGCCCCCTCTAGCGGAGGTCCACTTAGCAAGACATTGTACCGTTTCAAAGCTAAGTCTTAGGCACTGTGGCAGAGATCGAAGACACAAGTGCTTAAAATCAAATTTAGAAATAAATGGTTAAGATGGCACATTTTTGTATTCTGTGTATTTTATCACAGTTTTTTAAAAAATCAAATCTGGAAGCCAAAAGTGCAATGTTGGTTAGTATGAAGTAAAAGCACATTATTTTTTTCCTGTTTACTTTTACACATATTCATTATGTACCTTATAAAGTGCATTATTTTGTGCCAATCTCTCTACCTCTCTGGGCCTCAGTTTATTCATTCTCAAAACAGGCTTTTGTGTGAGATGATTTCTAAAACCCCTTATAGCTCTATTGTTCTCTGATTCATAGATAACATATTTTTCCAAGACTATGTGAACCATATTGTCTTTTTTTGAAAGAGGGAAGGCTTTATTTTGCATACTCAATTTTCAACAACTTGAACTTTTGTTATATATTATTTATATACTTAAAGCACTTTCATTATACAAATTAGAACTTTTATAGATTTTGAAGACTTTCCCCCAAAAACAGCTCGATGTCTAGCGGTCAATAGTTCAACTAAAGTGCAACTGCCATATTTGTGTATCAAGTTGAAGTTGTCCAATTAATCAAAAATTTTGTTGCATTTTTCTTTAATATCATTATATACAAAAGTATGTGGAGTGCAACACTAAGTGCCAATTCTCGTGGGAAACAGATTGCCTCAGCAGTATCACTGAGGCAAATGTAGACATCTTTCCACGGGCCAGAAGCAAAAATATTTATTCATAGTTGGATACTTATTGAAATTAAGGTGGTGGCTCAGTGTTTAACTGAAAAATAAAATTCAAATCTATACAAGAAAATCTACAAATCTGTCATTGAATACCATATCTAAAAGAAAAGATGCTAATGTCGGGATTTTTCAAATGTATTTTAGTTCTCTAGGAATAGAACCCCCTTTTTAACTTTCAAGCATGCAGTTCAAATTTCTCACATCTGGCTTGAGACAACTTTTTAGAAATGTGTTATTCAACAAAGCACAGCACTGACTGCCCTGACAAACATGATATTTCTCAAATTAAAAGACATACAAATACGATGGTGTTTTATGCTTTTATCTGATCTCTCACCATTAGTATTTTCCACTTATCAGTTAAAGATGGATTAATCCTATATAGTAGATATACACATGGTAGCTTGTTCATGCATTAGTTACTAAAAATCACATTATTCTCAAACTAATAGGATAGGGTCAGCACCAGTAAATACCTACAAATACAATTGCAACCATGTATGAGAATGAGAACAATGCTATTGAATTGGAATGGAAGGAGGGGGAGTTTTTTGATGAAATGTATCTGCAAAATTTAGTGGAGCAGAAGAATGCAGGGAAGTGAGCAGTTTAGGGAAAAATCTGGACACTTAGCTGCAATGGTAAAAGTTAAATCTAGTTAAACTGAGGTGCTCCATTGGGAATAGAGAGAGATAAGAAAAGGTGGTAGCCTCTGTGGATGTGTAATGAAAATACTAAAGACCATTGACAAAATTACATATGATGATAAACATGGCAGAGAACAAACAGGCATATAAATGAGGACATTAATTAGCAATTGGAAGAAGACTTCAGAAGTGCTAAATCAGTTAAATTTTCTTTCTGATTCTGACTTTCACACTGCCACACATTTGCTGTGATCACACTTCTGCATGGGCTGTCTTGGTAGCCATTTCAAAATACAAATACAATACAATAGCCAAACTATGGAAACAACCCAATGTCCATCGACTGATAAATGGATAAAGAAGATGTGGTATATCTATGCAGTGGATTATTACTTAGCCATCAAGGAGAATGAAATCTTGCCATTTGCAATAACATGGATGGAACTTGACTGTATTATGCTAAGCAAAATAATCAGAGAAGGACAAATATATGATTTCACTCATATGGGGAATTTAAGAAACAAAACAGGTGAACATACGGGAGGGGGAAGAAGAGAGAGGGACATAAACCATAAGAGATTCTTAACAATAGAGAACAAACTGAGGTTTGATGAAGGGAGGTGGGTGGGGGATGGGCTAGATGGGTGATAGGGATTAGGAGGGCACTTGTGATAAGCAATGGATGTTGTAGGTAAGTGATGAATCACTGAATTCTACTTCTGAAACCAATATTGCCCTCTATGTTAAGTAGAACTTAGATAAAATCTGAAAAAAAATGGCTTTTCTTCCAAAAACATTCTCTTTCTTCAATTCAAAAGCATAACATTCATGGTGTTAACCTTCTCTTAATAAACCTCCAGTGTTTTCCTAAAACAGAATTTACAATATCAGGAATCTGAAACCTCCGCTCATACACTCAGCTGCCTCCTCATTTGTGCCTCAATTTCCTATGTTCGGTTTTATATTCCTAAAACTATAGGTCTATAGGTCACGTGCTACTTTACCCTGCTCTTCTTTTCACTTGGAATAATGCTTCATATTTAGTGTTAACACTGAGAATATATTTATTTAGTCATTCCTGGTGTATTTATCAAAGTACATTGGATTCTTCTTTGAGACTCATTAAAAATACACCTTGCTATCTTAGTTATACTATCGTAAGCCATCCTTCGGTAACACTGAATTAACCCTATTATATTCCACTTGTCACATCCCAGCTGAACACAAATTTTTTTCTTTCTAGGTGATACTGGGGTTTCTTTAAGAATGGAAGGTAAGCCTTGTTCAAACTTGAATCCCCCACAACGCCAAGTATAAGACTTATGCTAAATGTTAACCAAAAGTAATGAAATAAATGCATCTCTTTCAGAGAAAAGTTTTTCAGAGAGGGAATGGTACTAACTTAATAAGGGGTAAGGAAACTCCCCGTCATGATTGTAGAATGGTAACATCAAAAACAACATTTTTCTCCCATCACAATTTCATCTGTAGCCAGCTCTACTTTGAAAGTGTGCTTGGTCAAAAAAAAAAAAAAAGAAAAAAAGAAAGTGTGCTTGGTCTTTCAACAGCTGAGATCAAAATGTTAAACTAGGTTGATTGTTAAAAAGTTTTTGTCCATTTTATTATTTTCCTTGATTTTAATTTTCAAACACACTAATAATATACTGGCACAAACCACTCATAATACTTGGATTTTAATTTTTGTCCCTAAAAATGTTTTGTATCAGAAAAAAAATGATTTTTAGGACATTATAAAGTATTGATATATATTTCAACCACAAAACCTTTCTTGCCCTGTTAGTTTTGTTCTAGGATTTATGGTTGGAGAGCTTGATTTAAGATCAAAGAGTTAAAAAAAAGCACGTAAATCGCTCCAAGAGCAATATCATATCCAGACTAACCTGTCATTTTGGTTCCTTCACACATTTTTAAGAGAATCAAATGCACAATGTGGTTTGGAAAGAATAATGGTGTAAATGTACATTCCAGGGAAAAATCTACCGCAGTCTTATTTGTCCTTGCTGAATTATTTTCTTGTTTATTTATTGTCCTACAAATTTATAAAATTCTGAGAAACCATGTGTAATAAAGTATAATTATAGAGTAACATGTCATTATGGAAAATATGGTTCATAATTGGAACATTTTGCAGATTTTAAGATGAATAACTTCAAGCTATTCATGCACTTAACTGTCTATGCCTTGTATTGTAATGATTTTGTCCATCATTCATTCAACCAATATAGAAAGGATCTTCTAAAAATTTTTCTTTTCCTCATACACACCTACAGTGTGCCTTGCATATGTCGGTACATGTTACATAGCATATAAGCTAAAGTACCGTGCAAACAATCATAACTTCTGTGAGTGGCTACTTACAAAAGAGTCACTGTTGTTAGACTGGAGCAGGGTGAAAATTTGTAAAATTTCTTGATGTTTTTCCATTCCACCACCATTTCGTAGAAAATACATCATACAAAGTCCATTCAAGAGACACTGGTCAGGTCATGAAGGAAGCTGAGTGGAGAAGATGGTCTATGTAGGAGGTTTACTATAAGTGGATGCCAACGAGCCAAATCTGGAAAGGGGAATTAATTGAAAGGAAATAAATGACAAGAAGCCCAGAGACAATAGAAAGGAATACAAAGCAAAAGCAGGAGCAGAGGAGGTTGACAATAGTACCTGTGGTTTTGGGGTGTGTGCCCCACTCTTATTTCTATTGATCCTGCCATGTGATATATGTATGGGTATTCCTTACTGAATACTCTAGGCTAATTAACCCACATTTATTACCAGATTTGTGGAGGCAAGTTGATTCCCTAAGTTGGCAGGCAGATTCAAGTAAGCAATTTTAGAAAAGATGGCAATTTAAGAGTAAGGATAATCATAAGACTTCTTGACTTATTTTAAAGCAGCTAAATACAAAGAATATATAATGAAATGAGGACATAGCAGTTTATGGCAGGCACAAAAGATTCTTTCCTTTACCACCAGAGCTGAGCCAAACTTTAAGTTTTATATCATCAGGTCTATTTTAGAGTTTTCCATTTGGACCACATATTCTCTTATAATGTTTATAGAAATCTCTTAAGGATGGCCCTGAATAAATATTCCTTTATAAGAACCTAACCACTTTTAATTCTGTCTACTTCTTAACTCCTCTTCCTCTTAAATATATTAAGAACATAAGCTGCTATCTCATTTGCTCCTTCAAAATATACTTAAATTCACTGTGCCTCTTTTAATCTATAAAATGGGGATAATTGTTATAAGAATTGTTAAATAAGCTAATATCGGCAAAAAAAAAACACTGAAAAATGCTTTAACATATAAACTCAATAAATCTTAACCTTGTTATAAATAAAGTTAAAATTTTCATTTGTTTTCTTTCTCATTTCTCCTTTGTTTGAATTTTATTACAATTTATTTTTAAGTATATTGGGAAGTTATGAGTAGATATCCGATGTAAAAAATTCACACATTACAGGGGCATCTGGGTGCCTTAGTCAGTTAAGGTCTGACTCTACTGATCTCAGGGTTGTGAGACTGAGCCAAGGTCAGGCCCTGCGCTGAGTATGGAGCCTTTGTAAGATTCTTTCTCTGCCCCTTCCCCCTACTTCTTCTCTTAAAAAAAAAAAAAAAATTTCACCTTACAAATAAAATACACTCTTGGCCATCACCCACCCAGTTCTGTCAGTGGCGATCACCATCACACTCTAGTACTGTATAACTTTCTTACATATTTTGATAAGAATAGCATAATGTATGTAAGATTGACTCTGCAATATCCATTTTTTCTAATGCAAATAGGATTGAGATATGTTTAAGTCAATATATAAAGATCTAATTTATTCTTTTCTAACCATTATGCGTTATATCATTGTACTATTTCCAATCTAATAATTTAATTACCAGTTTCTTTATTAGACACTTAGATTGTTTTTTACTTTGTTCCACTATAAACAAAGCTGAAATACAAAGCTGGTGTGTGATTACCAGCGATTTTCTAGGATAGAAAAAGGAAGAGAATTATTGATTCAGATAACATGCTTTTCACGCACTTTTAAATAAATACTTTCAGATAGCCCTTTAGAAGCAACAATCAAATTACATCCCCTCAGGCAGTGCATTAGCGTACAAGTTGCCATTTATCTTCTCCAAATTTGACTTTATTAAGGATGAATTTAGTAACCCAGTGAGTAAAAAAAGATGGCATTGTTGATTTAATGTTAAATGATCTTATCAGTGAGGTCATGAAATCTTTAAAATGCTTACCAACGATTTGGATTTCTCTATTGCCAATTGTCCATTCCCAAATCCTTTGATTTTTTTTTTTGACTTTTTCCTTACTAAGTTATAAGTGCTTTGCATATAATGTGGGCAATAAAACATTTTTTTCTTTTTATGTTACAAATTCTCTTTCACAGACTGTTTTTTAGTTTTTTAAAATTTGTAGGATTTTTTTGTTATTTAACTTTTTAAAAGATTCTATTTATTTATTCATGAGAGACACAGAGAGATAGGCAGAGAAATAGGCAGAGGGAGAAGCAGGCTCCCTGTAGGGAGCCTGATGCAGGACTCGATCCCAGGACCTTAGGATCACAACCTGAGCCAAAGGCAGATGCTCAACCACTGAGCCACCCAGGTGTCCCTGTCATTTAAAATTTTTAATGTTGATGTCTTCAAAGTTATCAAAAAATCTTTTTTCTAAAAATCAATGTTGTCTTCTCTTTTTCATGTTTTATTAATAACATTTTTCTACTTTATTGGCTATATTGCTATTTTTTAGGTTTCTTTGATTCTTTTTACATATAGTTCAATGATCTACCATGAGTTAAAACTTGTGAAGGATGTGAGATCTATGTCTAGTTATTTTTTTTTTGACATATGGATGTCCAGTTGTTCCAGTACCATTTTTGAAAAGATTATCTTTGCTCCATTGTATTGCTTTTGTTCATTTGTTAAGGACCAGTTGACTCTATGAATGTGGATCTATTTTTGGACTCGCTATTCTTTTCCACTAGTCAATTTGTCTCTTCTTTCACCAATACCACACTCTCTTGATTACTATGGTCATAGTAGGTCTATAAGTCAGGTAGTGTCAGTCCTCTGACATTTTTGGTCTTATTCAATACTAGTTGAAAATTCTAGGCATTGTGCCTCTCTCTTCACATAAACTTGGAATAAGTTTATCAATATCCACAAAAATAACTTAATGGAATTCTGATTTGGATTGGGTGGAATTTATAGCTCAAGTTGGAAAGAATTGACATCTTGACAATATGGAGTCTTCTTATTCATAAACATGAATTATCTTTCCAGTTATATATATTCTTGTATGCTATTTTTTCCATTAAAATCCTCAGCATATTAGTCATAGTTAAATTCATGTTCTGAATCTATCATTCATGCCATATCTGAGTCTGGTTTTGATGCTTACTCTGTCTTCAAACTGTGTTTTTCCATTTAATATACCTTGTAGTTTTTTGATGAAAGCTACAGATCAAGTATTTCCACTTCCTGAGTAAAAGAATCTTTAAAAAAAATAGGTCTTTAGTAATAAGGTGCTAAGTATGGGGTGAGGGAAAGTGTTTTATGGTCCTATGATTAGGTTCAAGTCTCTTAATCATCTGTGCCTCTTGGCTGTGAAATTCACAAGCGCTTTTTAGGTGGGACAGGATGTCTGGAAGCAGCTTGAGTTGAGTACTTCCCCCAGCCTCCCCAGGTCAGTTATGCCCTGATAAAACCTGAGGACATTAGGCTCTGGTTAAAAAAATTTCCCTGGTTAGACCTCTTTAAGAAGAACAAAATCCTTAGGTATATTTCTAAATTATCCTTTTTCCCCTTCCCCTGCTGGAAGCAAGAGAATATTCTTATCTTCACTCTTCAAACCGGGTCAAGCTCCAGGAGATAAGACTCACAAGTGTGTACTCCATCCCTACAGTTTTTAATGCACAGATTTTTCAGACTGAGCCTTTGGCAATTTATCAATTCTAATTCAGGTTTTTCTACCTTGGTACTGGTTCCCACAGAGATTTCTGCTCAAGGATTTTTGCTCCAGTTAAGTTGAATCGATCTGTCTCTGTAGATTGTCTGTCTTTCCAACAATGGGGGCAGTTTGCATTCTGACCTCATTTCCTCTGTGGATCTAAATGAGTCGATTTTTCAGTCTGCTCAACTTTTTTCTCATCAAGATGAAGTGGAGACTTCCAAGCACCTTACATGCAAGACTGGACACAAGGTATCTCCCAATTTGCTTTATAGGCTATATCGTTCAGCATCTAAAGACTCACGTCTGTTATGTCTTAGTGTATATTTCATATTACCAATATTACTAACCCTTTTGTTCCTTTTAGTATAGTTTGTCTTAAATTTTACCTTAATATTAAGAGTGTTGTGTCTGCATTTTCTTTTTTTTTGTTTTCTTATATCCTTCTATTTCGTAGGTCATCTTAATTTAGTTCTTTACAGAGGCAGTGTAGTTTGTAAGTTAAAACCATGGGCTGTTGAACCACACTAGCTGACTCTAAATCTTGATTCTTGTAATTAATGGTTATATTATCTAGGTGTAGTGAGAACTCTATCCCAACACATGCCAAGAATAATAAAAGGCTGCCATTTTTGAAAGAAGCCTAAAAGAGTAAAGAGCTCTGTAGTAGGCTCTGGCTCCAGTGAAACAGCCCTACTGCTTGGTCCCTATGACCTAGCAGACTCCATGGTATTAGAGATATTGTTTTAGAAGAAGATGCCATATGGAGATCTCTGGGATTTTGGAACAAGATCAGATAATGACAGATAACAAGGAGAATTACATATCACTTGAAATATTTTTCCTGGTTATCCACTAGGTTGGTAGAAATAGAGCATCTTACCTTAAAACATCAAGTGGCCACACAGCCAGTGATGGATGTCCAAAATGAGTTGGGTTATGAGACCCAACAGCAACAAGATGGTATAGTACATTCAGGATTGCATACAAACAGGGCCAGAGAGAACAAATAAACTGCATGAGAAGATAAACTAGTTCCCCATGTGTCCACCACTGATTAAGTATTGCTTCTGCTTCAGCTAGCACCTCTAGCTACATGGATAGTCCCTTCTGACTTGCTTGACAAAGAGGGGAAAAAAACAAGATTTATTCATGAATGTGCTAGCTAAATATATAAGTGTAAGCTGAAAGACAGTCCTCAGGGGAAATCCTAAGTGAACAAAATTTTGAACACTAAACTTGATCACACTGCTTTGTGTGGAGACAGAAATGGCCTGAGACAAGAATGTACATGGACTCATGGGAAACACCCCATGTCTTGGCTTTTTGGCCAGGGATCTAGAAGCTAGATAACAAGGTGTTCTAGAGAAGCAACATGTATATGGAATATGGAAGTAGGCTGGAAGTGTAAAGATTTTGGTATCATATGTCAGCACCAATTAGTGAGCACCCATAGTAGAAGAAGCCCTAAACAATGAAGTAGGCAAAATGACTCAGCCAGCTGTTAGCATCCAGTGTTGTCACAATGAATTTAGGAGATAATTAGCCATCTTTCAGGCATGAAGGCCATGCCTAGAACCAACCATGGGTTCCCACTCTCCAAGGCTGATCTATTATTACTGCCACTGAATGGCCAAGCTGCTAGCAACAGAAACAAAACCCGAGCACCCAGTATAAGCACCATCCTTTAAGGAAACTAACCACCAGTTGTGCAATTTGATTACACTGAATATCTCCCACTATGATGGGAACAGTGATTCACCCTACCCAAAATCAACACATACCATAGATGTGGATTTTCTCTTCCTGCCCACAGGATCTTGGCCAGTAAACCTCTGCTTCAGAGTTCTACAGACTGAATGTTTGTGTATCCCCCTCACCAAATCCATATATTGAAACATAAACCCCAATGTGATGGTATTTGGTGGTGGGCCTTTGGAAAGTGATTAGAGAATGAGAGTGGAGCCCCCCATAAATGGGATTAGTGCCCTTATAAAAGAGATCCAGAGGGCTCTGTCTCCTTTCAGTATGTGAGAATATATGGAGAAGACAGCTCTCTATGAATTAGAAAGCAGGCCCCTGCCAGACACAAAATTGGTAGGCAGTTGATCTTGGACTTTTCATTCTCCAGAACTGTGAGTAATATATTGTTGTTCAGAAGCCACCCAGTCTACGATTTTTGCTATAAGAACCAGCACTAAGACAAGAATCTATTTCCTGGGGAGACCAATCTAAGATATTTGGCATGGTCAGTTTCTTCATTTGTAAAGTGGGGAAAATCAGAATTAGATAGCTATTTAATTAGAACACAAATTAGATAATACTTAGATAATTGAAGTTAGAATAGTTGTCAGTAAATGTTTGTTCCTTTATAGAAATGAACAGAAATGTTTGTTATTCATTTGTTTCTATTTTTAAAAGGTTGTATTTATTTATTTGTTTGAGAGAGAGAGAACAGCAGGGGGAGGAACAGGGACAAGCAGAATGCACTCTGAGTATAAGCCGAATATGGGGCTTGATCTCACGATCTTGAGATCATAACCTGAGCTAAAATCAAGAGTTGGGCACTGAATCAACTGAGCCACCTAAGAACCCTGTTTGTATTTTTTTTTTATAAGTGATTTACTACATTCACATTTTTTGGGTGATGATTAGTGTATTTAGACTTATTCAGTCTAATCAGGGAAATGATAGGAACATGGAAAACTATGATGCATAATGGAACATCTTCCAATGCTTAGTACTGTGCTTAACACTTTGTATAGATGGATGAGTAGGATCCAGCACATGTCTTCAAGAAAAATACATTCTAGTTAACAGTGTTTCTTAAATTTTTTTTAACTTGGAACACTGTACAAAATACTATACTTTCATAAATAATATTTATATATTATTACCAAAAATGCACTCTGATGTTTTAAATTCATTGCGTTCTATTCTATGTTTTTTAAATGTCCCACTACACAAGATTTATGTGAGTTAAGAATAAGTTGCTATTTACAACTTGAAAACATTGCCTGAATGAGAATATGATAAGCATTATAAAAGAAGTATAGGCAAAACTTATGAAATCAGAAAATGACAATTATTGCTATCTGTGAGGTCCGAGAAGTCTCCATAAGAAATGGCATATGAGCTCAAAAGATAGCATTTAGGGTATACAGACAAAGAAGGGAAGGCATTCCAAGTGGACAGAGCAGTGTAAGTAAAGACAGAAGGACACAAAAGCATTGCACATGCCTACCTAATAGTGAGGACTAGAATGCAGTGAGGTTGGTGAAAAATAATGAGAAATAAATCAAGAAAAGTCTTGTGGAGTCAACTGGGCACTGAATGTCTGCCTAAGGCATTGGGATTTCATTTTGTAAGCAGCACTAAGCAGAGAAATGTCTTAATCAGACCACTGCTCTCAGAAGATTAATCTTGAGTCATCTATAAAATGAGTAGGAGGTAAATTTAAAGGCTTTGGAGCTAGTCAGGGGGCCACTGCATTTTTCTTGTGAGAACCAAGGAAGGCGGTCTTAACCCAGAATTGTGTTTCATGGCTGCTTTTTGGATTTGGAACAAAATTTCTATGACAGCTCATATATAGTTTGGCTTTGTCTACCTCTACAGCCTCAACAGGTGGTATTCCTCCACTGACCCTGCACCCCAGCCACACTGGCCTTTGAGTGCTTTGGATTCTTCCCACTTTGTCCATCTCATGACTTCGCACAGGCTGTTCCCTCTCCTTGGACTGTACCATGTATCACCACCCATCTGTCTAGTGCCCACCATCCTTAAGTGTCAGTTCAATGCCATTGCCTCATTATTAGTCCCATTCACAGGTGAGAACATCAAGGCCTGAAGAGGTTATATAACTTGCTCAAGGTCACACAGCTGATAAGTGGAAAGCTAGCTTTCGTATCCAGAAGTCTGTTGACGGAGCAACATGAGGTGGTTACTTCTTGGACATATTTGGATTGTCGTTTGAACCAGACGTCGGTCAGAAGCAGAAACTACACTCAACACCAACCAGCTCTTCAAGCCTCACAGTCACTTCCCTCTGTCTTTCTCCTCCAGCTTCCTATCTCTCTCCCTTTTTTTTTTAAGATTTTATTTATTTATTCATGAGAATACACAGAGAGGAAATAGAGAGAGAGAGAGAGAGAGAGAGAGAGAGAGAGAGAGACAGAGACACAGGCAGAGGGAGAAGCAGGCTCCATGCAGGGAGCCGGATGGGACCTAATCCTGGGTCTCCAGGATCACGCCCTGAGCTGAAGGTGGCGCTAAACCGCTGAGCCCCCCGGGGGCTGCCCATCCTATCTCTTCTGATTGGCAAATCCCCACCATACCTTCTGAACAAAATTCTGGGTGGAGTCAGGCATAATGCATAGTTATAGTTATCACCTATGTCCCTGCTGGGCTAGAGCCTGCCCACTAGGCCACATGTGTGCATGGTCCTGTGAGTACTACAGCGTCAGCTAAAAGCTGATATTGAATGAGTGGGCCTGGGCCTGATATTTTAAATAGCCATTATGCAGAGGGGAAAACTGATAATCACTTATGCTCAGTGACTGTCTGGAGTCCCATAGATGATATTTTGATTTTTTAAAATCTTGCCATAACTTTTTTTATAAATTGCATTGTTTCTCTCTCCAACCTGCCATCTTCTTGAGTGTATCACTAATTATCTTGCTCTTTTCCAACATGCAGACCAGGAGCCAGAAACCTACATAACAATCTTTGTCTTTTACCTTCTTAAAATTAAAACACAACTTCATGAAATAGATGCTCTGAAGTGATTATAGCCAGCCCTTTCTTTCTCCAGAGCAGACATACGAATGGCCTTTTGATTAAGCTTGCATATGTCTTTTTATTATAAGCTTTCTGTTGTGTGTGACAGACTAAAAAATATCTTAGTTTCTTTTCCATATCCTCTCTCTCCTACTAGTTTTAAGACTAGATAAATAATGTGGGCACAGAAACAGAGCCTAATTGTCAAGAGATGTTTAACAAGATAACATACCTCTGGACTTGGACAGGCCTGGGTTAAAACTTGTCCCTTCTCTCCCTGATTCTGTGACCTGGACAGGTTCCAAAGTGCCAGGAGGTTTTCCATCTTATGTATCATTTATAAAATTTTGAATGGCCTGAGAAATAATTATTATTGAGTAATTAAATAGAATTATTACTGAGTGATTATTCTGAAGATTTTTTGAGATAGCATATTTAAAGCATCAGGGAGGGATGCCTGGGTGGCTCATTGGTTGAGTGTCTGCCTTTGGCTCACGTCGTAATCCCGGGGTCCTGGGATGACATCTCACATTGGGCTCCCCACAGGGAGCCTGTTTCTCCCTCTGCCTATGTCTCTGCCCCTCTCTCAGTGTCTCTGATGAATAAATAAGTGAAAAATCTTTTAAAAAATTAAGCATCAGGGAAAATTCTTAACAGAGAATCAGTGCCAATTATATGGCAGCCACTAGTGACAAAAATGCCACTAGTGCTAGCATTTTTATATATAAAATAAAGATTAGAGGTAAGAATCATGATATCCTTTGGTAAATAAAGCATGTTCTTGACTTAATTCTAAATATTTTAAATTTACTAATTGTGGCCTTTGTAATGGTATGTTCCACATATGGATCACTGTTTCCAAAGACCTCACATCGTCTACGGCCATACCACCCTGAACATGCCCGATCTCGTCCAAAGACCTCACATCATTTTAAAGTTTTATTTGGTCTGATATGTGTTTACCTTTCTCATACAAAATCATTTGAAAAATTATTGAGTCCATGCAACTAAGATTAGAATTTATATGCATAAGTACTAATTGAGATAAAATAATGAAAGTAATCAAACCTGGTTTTACTCCAGTTGCACCATTTACTAGCTGACCCACATCAAGTTACTAAACTTCCCATAGCTCCAGGTCCCATTTCTGCACAGTGAAGATGGTGATGAGATATGGCTTTTTCTTTGAGGTACCTAGACAGGAGCTTATGATGAGGTTTCAAAGAGTCTATTGATCTCAAATTACATGTAGTATTTTGATGTTGGGCATGTATGTAAAATGGAGAAGGGGAAAGGTCTATAGAAGTGTTGTCCAACAGATACATCAATGGGTGTAGCCACCTATGCAATTTTAAGTGCTTGTAGCCCTAGAAAAGCTAAAAAGAATCTGTGACATTTAATCATATACTTTATTTAACTCAATATATCAAAAATATTATTCTTTCAACATGAAATTGAAAAAAAAACATGAAATTGACACAAAGAATATTAACCACAGATTTTACTTTTTGTTTGTTTTAAGTCTTTGAAATCTGGGGTATATTCTACACTTACAACGCATATCAGTTGTGCTGTAACTTCATTGGAAATACTTGATCTGTAATTAGATTTTATGAAAAATAGGTCACATAAGTTATTCCAAACAGAGTTAAACTTTTTCCATTAACTAGTTAAGCATTATTTTTTAAATTTAAACGTAAATTGTTGTTAAATGAATTTGAAATTTAGTTCCTCAGTCATGCTTTTGACATTTCAATGCTCAGTGGGCACTTGTGGCTACTATCTATGTTTTTGGACAGCAGAGTTTGGTAGTTTTCAAAAGAATTAAAGAGATTGCTAACACCTTCTCTCCAAAAAAATATTGCACAACGTAAGCCTCATCATATTGAATATTTCTTAGACAAATTTGCTTTTCCAAATTGTGAAATAATTGTTTCTTATGGAAAAAACAGCTATATTCTTTTGGCAAAGTCAGCTTTTTTAGAGATATATTTATGTATATAGAAACACATAAGGGCCCGGAGCCAGCAGTAGGAGATAATAGGATCCCATTTCATAGCTCTCAGACATTGTGATATCAGATACCTAAAAAATATCAACAGACATAAACATTTCAAAACTAACCAAAACTTCTAACAACAAATACAATTTAGAGTACTTATACAAAATTGACAAATATTTAATTATTTCCTGGAAGTTAAAAACAAAAATACTTGTTGAGATAACATCATAATTGTTTTAAAAAGCAGAGGGCCCTGGAGTACAAGTAGAATGGGATTGTAGACCCAAATAGCAGTAAGAATTAGTAGTCAGCAAAAGGATAGTTCTTCCTTGGGAAGGTCTGCTGGAAAACTCATATTGGCAATGACTTTCTTACTGCTTTATTTTTCTAAGACTTAATAATAGAACAAAAGTACAACAGAGAAGGCATATGAGGATGCAAAATTTAAAGCAGTGTTTTTCAATCTGCATGTCTGTACCCTTTAAGAGGTTGGAAAATCAGCATTTTTGGTTTTAAAGAAATAGACTAAGTGACAAGAATGGCAACCATGAGAGAGAAAGAGATGAGAATAAAGAGAAAGAAAAAGAAAAAAGAAAGGCTAAATTTTATTTTATGAAGTTCTTTTCTTTTTTAGTTTTGGTCAGTATATATCTTTACTGGGTTGTGTATGGGATGTACTATTTATTATAAATCCCAGTCAAAAAAATCCCAGTCAAATTATTTAGAAGAACCCTGGTCTAGAGAAAAGTATGACAACAACCTATTTTCAAAAGATTCACAATTTTCATCATTAATACCATTAACAATCTGACTAAAAGAATGTAAGCAGATAAATTAGTCTTATGTACATTTTTATCCATAAAGTCGGTATTATAGTATCTGCTCCAGCAAATGAAAGAAATGCTAAACCTTACAATATAGTCTTTAAGATGTCAAATAAATGTAAGATCTTATATGTCTCAAACAGCTTGAATTTCTGCCAATTATGAGAGTGAACTCTTGGCTTCATGAGCTGCTGAATTTCTCATCAGTAATCAGTTCCATGATTTAATTAGGGTTTAGAATGAAGAGTTACTGCCCAGATGATTTATTGAAGAATATGACTTTATTTCTCTCTTAGGTCTGAAACCAAAATGCATAAACGATATATTTTTGTCCATTAGTATTATTCCCTGGAATTAACATATTTGGGCATTCTACTAGATATTTGCATCAAGTTGGATATATAATGGATAAAATGCTGGAAAAATACATTTAATATGTAGACTAAATCATATAATTTTAAATAAAAATGCTTTTTTCAGTTATTAAGAAAACCTCTAAATTATTTTAAATATGAGCCAAGTTTGGATCGCAGTGGGCCTGAGGAGACAGGTGGTGAACGTCGGAAGAACTTTCGGATTTTTGCTCTAGCCTTTTCTCCAAGCTCTGGCAGGTTGCTTTCACAAGTGTATCCCTTTTGCTTTTCTAAAAAGTACAGGGGCGCCTGGATGGGTAAGTTGGTTAAATGTTTGCTTTCTGTTCAGGTCATGATCCTGGGTCCTGGGATGGAGTCCCGTACATGGCTCCCTTCTTGGGAACCTACTTCTCCCTCTGCCCCACTCCCTCTCTCTCTCTCAAATAAATGAATAAAATCTTAAAAAAAATAAAGGATACAATTTCTTTTTTCTGTAAGACACCTCCTCAACTGGAAAAAAAAGTTTGTCTACTGCCAATCTGGTCTATCCCCTTGATCCAGTCTATCCCCACTGTCAGAAAAGAGTGTTGGAGAGGTGAGGGTCACCCAGTTAGCTTCTGAGCCAAAAGTAAACTCTGATCTGCTCTTGTTCAGCAAAATCCTTAATCCAGGATGGAGAACACATTCCCCCCGTGCATCTTACATTAAGTGCATGTTGTGAATGAGGTTGGCTTTAGACACCATGGATTCAAATTTCTATGCATTCAGTATTTTACTTGGGAAAAAAAAAGAGCTTGAGTTCCTTGACATG
Source organism: Nyctereutes procyonoides (assembly GCF_905146905.1). Taxonomy (NCBI): domain Eukaryota; kingdom Metazoa; phylum Chordata; class Mammalia; order Carnivora; family Canidae; genus Nyctereutes; species Nyctereutes procyonoides. The sequence continues at coordinate 4,213,403 of NW_026575033.1, read as the reverse complement.
GGGAGTGATCTTTTCTTGATGCTTCATAGGCACTTTCTCTTATTATTTTTGAAACTCTTGTTGGTGAGCTGGACCTATGTATTGATGGATTAAAATCAGATGACATAAACTTGTTGAACCAGTATGTTGAACATCCAAAAGTAATGTAACATTGTGTGTCAATTCTACTGAAATAATGATGATGATGATGATGATAATAATAATAATAATAATAATAAGGCAAGGGCAAAAATTTGACAGTGTGAAATCAATGTAAAGAGATCAAGGAAAGGTGATTTCTCTCTCAGAAGGTTGAAATTTGTTCTTTAGACAGCTTTGGATTCTCTGCAGCTGCGGCTGTGGCTATGGTTGGAATTGTCCAACCTTTCAGTGGTATCTCCAAAAGTATTTTGACTCTGAGTTGTCAAGAATTTTGGCTTCTAACTCCTGTTATCTTCAAAGGCATTTGCACTAAGAATTTCCATCCCCAATTTTGGAATCCTTGAAACCATTTCGTCAATTTTTCCTTTTTCTTTGGTAACTTGGAATATACTTACATCAGTCACAATCTCCCAAAACATCAAGGCGGGAAATAGGAGATTATTTACCGTCCAAACTTCGTGTTGGAGAGCAGTTCTTTCACTCCGCAAGTGATCATGACGAATTCAGTGCTGTGATAAAAGCTGTCATCCTGGACATACTTCAGAAGGATCATGTCCTTTAAAACTCTAAAACCTGTTTGGCTTACAGATGTGCAGACATGTTGTTATTTGTACCTGATCGTGACCTGATCTGGACTGGGCACTCCTTGTGAACTCAAGTTTACCCAACAGTGTCTAAAACCTATCACTTCCACTGAGATGTCAAAAATTTCAATTCTCTTTTTGTTCCAGAACTATCAGAAATTAAAGGCTCAAGTCTGATAAAGGTTTAAAAAACAAAACGAGAGGTGAACATAAACAACAACAAAGAAGGTATGGAAGTAGGGGCTCCTGGGTGGCTCAGTGGTTGAACATCTGTCTTTGGCTCAGGTCATGATCCTGGGGTCCTAGGATAGGAGTCCTACATCAGGCTCCCCAAGGGAGCCTGCTTCTCCCTCTACCTGTATCTCTGCCTCTCTCTGTGTGGTTTTCATAAATAAATAAATAAATAAATAAATAAATAAATAAATAAATAAATAAATTCTTTAAAAAAAAGATATGGAAGCATTTCTCTATAGTGTTATTTGGTTTGACTTCAGCAATACAGAGTAATTTTTCTCTAAAATTTAGTGGTCACTTCCCTCTTTCATTCAGCATCTGTTCATTACTTATCATAGTAACCTCTTGGTGAGCAGTGTCTTTTAGGCTTGTTATATTTTATTTTTAATCTCTTTATTTTTCAAAATCCTATAATAACAGAGAGAAAAAAATATAATTCACAAGATTAAGAAGTCTCTTTCACCTTGTTCTCTAGTGTGCAAAAAAATCACCCAAGTAAAGGGTCACATTTTTAATACACGTGCTAACAAGCCATCTATTTCATAAAACAAGATCATACTATAGCTACTTTTTTGTCTACTGAGTAGACATCTTTGACATCTCTCCAGGTAGGCTTGTTTAGGTTAAATGAATATAAACCTTCAACTTGCTCTTCTAGAAAATGGGAATTTTATCTATTTTTGGAAGAAATGAAATAAATTGGAGCCCAGGCTTGCAAATCCCCCAAATAGACAATACTGTTTAGACAACCTAGGAGAAATTTCAACTAGTTTATTTCATAAACAGAAGAGAACTTATTTCTTGCAAATGCTTCTGAAAATCATAAATAAAATTTAAGTCATTTTCCTAAAATGACATAAGATGATCACTTTTAACCAAGCCCCTGCTGCCTGGAAACTCCTATTGGATTAACCAATTGTTATGAAGTTAAACAACTTCCTCATTCACACTTTATAAGCCATCTAGTAATGGTCTGACTCTGACCTTCATGCTACTTTGCCGTTTGAAGTCTCCTTGTTCACAGTCTTGTGTCTCACTCTATAAAACTCTATAAAAAGAAAACTCTAAATTTTCTTTTAACATACATAAGTGCTGAGTGCATTATGCCTAGTACATAGTAGGCTCTCAACTTCATAAGTACATTCATTATTATTATGGGGGAAAACAGTACAATCCAGATGTAATAGCCATTAGCTGTTTCGATATATGCTATTGTTTGTTTGTGTGACCAATAATACATTTTACACAAAGTAGATACAGACTGTATTCCATGAAAAGGATTTATTTTAACCAGTCTTTGAGTCATTGGATCTTTGACTTTCATTGCGCTGCTATATGTAAATAAATGCATGTAGACGTTGTATATTTGCTGCAAAATTACACACCAGCTCTCTTTTTCCCAAAGAGTGATTAAAGGCTTTATTTCTGCAGGAGACACAAGAAGATGAAAGCCCTAGTCTCAATATGATTTCAGAAACACCTACGGTAGCAGGGCTGGAAGGTTCTGCAATTGTCCAGTACATCCCTTGTTATCATTTCTAGAGTCGTGATTATAAAGTACTTTCTGAGTTTTTAGCCAAGATAACGAAGTAAAACTACACCAAGAACCATGCATGTCCTTTTTACAAATGTTAGTGGGATTTCCAAAACAGAAATAGAAGTAGTTGGATTTCCAAAACAAAATCTTAACTGCATTGCAACCTCCGAGACTCTTATGTTTGTCTGTTTTGTTCTCCTCGCTTGCTTTGACTCTGGCAAATACAATAATTACTTGTCCAATATAACCTATCAGATAGAAGGCAAAGAGGGAGAAAGTCCTGATTGTAAATATACCCCAAACATGCTGCTTCTAAAAATGAAGGGCCTCAATTTCTGGAACATAAAAACTCTTCTGCATCGATAATAAAGATTGAAAGATGCAGCCCTCCGCTTTCCTTCTGGCCATAAGACCTGGCATGAATCTCTCAGCATCTCTGGGAAACTCCATGGCTGGAGGAAAGATCTGTTACCGGGGCCTTCTCTCTCATGCTGACCCCATGCCGGCAGACAAGTCCCTTGAACAGATTGTACCAGGCTGGTGCCAGGTAGTTGTCTTTCGATTCCTGTTCCTGCAGATCCCCTGCTTCCTGTGGGGCTGCAGGGTGTGTGAGCTCCTGCTCTGAAACCCGAGTGCACAGGGCCAGCACATGGGGAGCCTCCCACTGCAGCCCTGGGGGGTAGAGTTCAGGCCAGCTCAAGCTGTAGTCTTTCCTGCTTAAGGATCCTTTGAATAAATCTTAAACAGAATGATGTTGACTATTTCACTGATTTTTTTTTTTTTTAGCTTCATCCACATGTCAATTCTGGATCACTTGCAATATTTATTGTAATGATTGAGGTCTTTCCCACCACCAATTTCATGCTCAGTTGAGCTCTTACATATTTTAAAAGTTTTGTGTTATTTTGCTTTCTTGTTTTGTTCCCCTGTGAATGAAGGCAGTTTTCATGTCTGGGACAAACATATTGCTATGCAAATTGACCCGGAATAACAGAGGGAGGCTCTCAGATAAACCATCTTGGCCTATTCCCTGAGACTCCCAATTTGGCCCTGCTCCATTAAAGAAGGATTTAAAGAGACTGCTTGTCCGGGTTGTGTGAGTTACTGAGGCTGGAGTTAGGAAGCCAGCTCCACATGGTTCATGTAGGGCACCGGGTAGCACAGGCTTTTCTACAGAAAGGAAGAGTGACAATCACTCAACAGCCTTTTTATCAAACCACCATTGTCGATCCCCAGGGGATGATGAGTGCAAGGTGACTCTTGTCCCAAGCTAACATCTCGAACCTCATGTGCAAAGTTTAGTTGTGCACATTCAGGACATGAGGAAATAGTAAGTTAGGCTGGTGGCATGTTTCCGTTGGGCTGGTCCACGCAGCGCAGCTTGGGCGGAGCACAGATTTTTGAGCACATAGCTCAACAGAAGAAGACGAGCACCCGGGTGTTCTTTGTACACTGCAGATGGGAGGAGGTTAAGAACAGACCACCAGGACTACTGCCAGTCCCTCAAATCTGTGTTGGCTGGGGACGGCTGTGTCTGAGGCTGTGCTAAGCTCCCTTTGAGGACGTGTCTGCTCCTCCAGCACTCCACAAAGAGCAACTCACTGCTTCTACGGCCCCACTTCCTAGGCTGTTGGCCCTGGAGATGCCCGTTGAGGAAATGCCAAGCTGGGGCTTTGGCTGTGCACCTTCAAACCCAGCCACATGCTGCTTCTTTGGTGAACGCAGACAAGAAACCACCATCTCTGAGAATCATGGTTATACCAACTAAAGGACCTGGACTTTTTTTTCTTTTTTTAAGGATCCAGACTTCTTTACTTGATGGTGGCTTCTTGGGAGGCAGCCTCAGTAGCAGCACTCACAAGACTGCCTTGTAAATATTTATGATTTGTTCTTTCCCTAGTTCTTTCTCTGCCTTTAAGTACAAGTAAAGATTAGTAAATTCACTTCATCTCTAATTTGTTACCAAATGCTGAAAACATGAATTGTGCTAAAAAAAAAAAATACTATCTTCTTCTTAAATGTGATTTTTTTCCCTTCCTTCTACTCAGGAAATAATGAATCAGAGGGATTAGTTAATATTTCAAAGATACGTATTACACTTTTTTCCCCCAAAGAATGATGAAATACTTATTCTCAGTACATCTAGAGAAAAAAGTATGGAACAGGTTCCTAGAGAGGATGTTAGTCATGAACATTTGATTTTCACTAGCAGAATATAATGAGCTGTAAAGGATTCAATTTGTCTCTGTCACTTTCCCCTGGGTTTCTGTTTAACCTTGGTGACCCATGGGGTAATTAAAATGCTGTACCAACATCTTTGACCTTTATATATGCATGAATTGTAAACCAAACACTTGCATGTATTACTACTGGGACTAATTTAAAAATATACATGTGTACATTCTTTCTATGTGATAGATTTTCTTTTTTTTTTTTTAGATTTTCTATTTTTGTAAACTCTATGGGTAAAACCCAAGAAAGATAAAATTAAGATTTCTAACGTATTATGAAAACACAGCTCACTTTGGTAAATTTGTCTGACACTTCCATCTAACTAATTATCATGGCATGGATCAGAGATTTTCTTTAACATTTATTTACTTAATGTTACCAAAACTATTGTTTTAAACTGCAATAGCTCTATTTTGTATTGCTAGTTTAATTTTTCTGTTACTCATTAGGGTGTTTGCTCTAATTTTAGTATTCTTAAATATGTGTAGTTTTGTGATACTTTTTATCTACCTTATATAGGATTTTTATAAGTCAAGCCCTATATAATGATGGTGGTTGATTAAAAAAAAAGTTTGTGTGAGTATTGATTTATATTCACAGAGTTCAATTTATATAGTTTTAAGAAAATGCAGTGCATGTGTTACCACCACTTTGAGGTGGTAACCATTAAATTTTATGGACTTTAGGTAGCAATTAATAGAAATCATTTAAAACAGTTTTTTTTTTCTTCAGACCTTGCAAATAAAGAATACTTCATATCACCTAGGTAGAGTGCTAAGCGATTTTTCGTAGACTTTCATTATCATACTACCACATTTTGGTCTGGATGATTGGCACCTAATCCAGCAGGAGGAATCCACATCGTGCTAAGACCAGGGATTTACCCTGGATGCAGAACTGTATCTAATCATTCCCATTCTATTTCCTATGCTGAATTATGCCATGGTAAGCCACACAATAACAAAGTGAAGATCTGATTTTGGCTTCCTCTTTGTATCCATTGCTACTACTTGTGCACATCATTCTTTGCTACTTTGCACTGGACTCCCTGCTTCCTTTTTTTCCCCCCCTTTATGTGATAGCCAGATTAATTCCCACAAAAGGAAAAAAAAAACCACGACTGCTTGCTTTTGAGAACATTTCAGTGGCTTGCCTTGTCTTATAATATAAAGTTTAAACCCCCTAGAATGGAAAACAGGCCCACCCCAAGCTGCTCTTTATCTACCTCTCCATTTTTATCTACCATTCCTCTCTGCCTCCTTAAAAAAATTAGATAATGACACTTAGATATGGATATAGGAACCAAAAGAGGCATCTATGGATCAACCATAGAGACTGGACAAATATTAAGGTTTTCCCTTTTGGTGTAAATGCACAGCAAATCTCTCTGTTCCATTTTTTCCCTCTCACCTTTCCTAAAGACATTACTATTCTCAAAGATTGCAGGCTTATTTTTATATAACTACTACATATGCATCTATGCATACACAAGATAGACTATATGCAGTTTTACAATATAATGCATGATGTCCTTTTAATTTTTTTCTTTTTTAGATGCAAAGAATTAGATAAATACCCACAATTTATGGTGTACTATTGTCATCAACCCCACAAAGCCCTCCTTTTGCTCATTTTAATATTCCTTCTCTCCATTCCCCATATCCACGTGAGCCCCTACTTAAATGCACGTAACATTAAACAGGTTTTTTTTATAAAGCACATAACACTAAATAGAATTTTAAATACAGTAATCAGAGAAGTCTCTTTGAAGAAGAATCATTTGGGTAAAGACTTAATAGGGAGAGGAGTTTGTCATAGGCTGTCTGGAGAAAGACTATTATTGTAGAGAACAGACAGTGCAGAGACCCAAGCACCTGGAGTCATGCGTGGGGAGCTGCGCACACCTTGTCCAGGTAGTATCATGGAAATAAGGTTATGCTCAGTGGAAAATCAGGAAGACCAAGGGCCTTTGAGGTCACATTAGGATATTACATGACAGCAGAGACCTGAAATTAGCACGAGTCCACTGGCCTCTGAGAGAGGTGGATTTAGGCCAAAAGTTCTCTCTATTCTGGGGCCTTTGTGAGCCTCTGGGAGTGGCTTTGTGAGTCTCTGGGAGTTTGCTGTCCCTTAAAGTCTCATTCGGATAAGAGGCAATCACTTCTGAAGCAGTTCCTTAAGGATGTTTGTCCGGGAGCAACTTCTGTCATATGAGATGAAGGCACTGCCCCCTTAATCAACAAGAGAACTTCAGGGGGTCAGGGCTTTCGAAGTTCTCAGCTTATTTGTATCTACCCAAAGTTCTCTCTCCCACATTTCAGGATCCCTTTCTTCTGCCAGTTTCCATACATTCACATAAGAAACCTGGTGGGACTGAGCAACACAACTCTGCAATCCTGCCACTCCACTGGGAGGGAGTCCTTTAAAGGGATCATAGAGTCTGATTTTTATCCCCCCACTGACACACACACGTTTTATGCCTTATTTATGCCTTATTCAATATTTATTCTCCCCAGACTACAACCTCTATAGTCGACAGAAACAGCTAGTTTATGATAGTCCTACTATCATAATTACCATCATTGCCAAAAATTACCATTATTGCCAAAACAACTCACTGCTGCTGGTTCTAATGTCTTTTTTGTTTTTTACGATTTTATTTATTTATTTGAGAGAGAGAGAGAGTGCAAGTGAGAGAGAGAGAGAGAGAGAGAGAGAGACCAGCAATAGAAGGGAGGGGCAGAGGGAGAGAGAAGCAGACTCCCCGCTGAGCAGGCCAGAACCCTGAGATCATGACCTGAGGCAAAGGCAGACTGACTGAGCCACCTAGGTGCCCCCAGCCCCAATGTCTTGACTTCCAATAGCATTTCTTCCCATGGATGGCAGGGTATCTTATGGATAACAGTACAATTGCATTCATGAATTAACATGGTTACTCAGCAAGGAGGTTATTCCTGTGCTTCTTGAATGTGAGGCAAACTCAATCCCTGATCCATTTTGAAAGTTCCTTTCTTCAAGTCCATTCTGCTGAATTGCTTAAAGCCCTGATCGGACAAAGATGGTACAATCGTATAAAACAATTGAAGGAAGTTTAATAAGTATGAGTAGGTTTAAGGAAAATGAATAAAGAATAGTAAAGAAAAAAATAATAGTAAAGAAGCTTGAGGCTAGCAATAGCACATCGCTTAGCATTACTTGGAGAAGCGAGGGGATGGAGCGATATAGAACAACGCTGAGTGGGTGGAGGGAATGCTACCCGATAAGAGCTGAGGCTTTCTGCAGAGAGATATAATTGAGCTCCAGTAACACAGCAGCAAGGGAGCTGGATGAATAAATACTCCAGACTCACTGTCCTCCTCGTGCCCATAAGCTCCCGCTATGCTTCTCACTGGCTGAACCCAACTGAAAGCCATATTCAAGGAAGTCCATTGCTGTGGCCTATAAATTATGTATGGGCAAAAAGAGAAAAAAAAAAAGTGGGAAATGATTATAGCTATGATTATAGCACATAAGGATAACCATTTATACCTTTTACATTTATATAAGCTTTCAATTATTTGGATAACTTTCACGAATTTCTGTTCCATTGATTTATTTCTACCAGTATCATATGGCTTTAATTACTGTAGTTTTATAGGGCATCATAATAGGGGGCAGAGCAAGCTTCTTTGGGCAGTCTTTTAAAAAAAATTTATTAGTAAGCTTAGAATATTTATTTCAATAATCTGGTTCAAAAACATTATTATAATTATAAATGGAATTCTGTTAGGTTTGCACATTATAATTTGGTACCTTTAATAACAACATTACATGTTCAATCAGGCAAATTTAAACACCATATTGACCTAAAGTAAAAGCAAGGCATAAATCAACCTTGAACATAGGCTCTGTGTCTCAATGGGGTCTCTCATGACCACCCACTTATCTAAAGTAGTGCTTGACTTCAGATACAGTCACAACCCGGGTATACTGTTCTTTTGCTATTTTAATGAACTGTATTACTTGCCTTTATATTTCTTATCATAAGTTCCAATTATACTGGTCAATTGCTATTTTTATATCTCCTCTTTTGCCATTTTATCCTCTATCTAGCACAGACCTGGTTTATATAGGGATTAAATAAATATTAAACAATTTTTGAAAACCTACTTGTGACATCAGAGAAATCAGGATATTTAAAAAATGTGCCAAAGGGCTCAAACAATGTTTTAAACAGGCAAGATGGATATTCTTTACATTCCATTGTGGATGTGGTTCGCCTACAAATCTGTTTGTGAGGGAAGGCTAAGAATACTTATTTTAATTTGATGATTGACATGAACAGCTTGCTGACATGGGGAGCAGAGTAAAAGGAGCTCTCATTTGGTTGTGGGTAAAATTATGTTGAGCATATTGACCAAAAACCCACCAAGGAATTATGTGTGTCCCCTCATACCACTGCAGATAGGTCTTCCAGAAGCCAAAGCCAGCCAGGGATTTATTTAACTGTGAATCAAATTGATTTGTTTCTTTGTTTGCTAGCAGTGTTTACTTTTTAAAATTTGATAAATATTTTATATGGGTTACCCTCCTCAGCTCATGCCTGTTCTCTCCAATGCTTATGCTTTAAACTCAGCTGCTACAAAGAATATTGTCTGACTTCTAAGAGCTTGGGATTTTGCCATTGCAACCTCCAAGTGTGGCTGTCAATATTTCAGAGGCTACAGTCTTGTATTAGTCTTTGTTGCATGTCTTTATTTTCCTCTAGGCTGAAATTTTCTTGGGAGAATCACTCCAATTATGCAAGCACAGCTAGAGAATTTTTATTCTTGTTCAAAACATTCCTTGGGACCACTGAATCTCTAATTTGTTGACTTACTCTTTGGTTACAAGTTTCTTCTTTGTTTCTAATTTCTGGAGACTACACTTTATTTCTTTTAGATCAGATATGCATTTTTTTCATGTTTTAATAGTATACCATATAAGAATTTCTGTTTGTTTTGAAAGGAAATGGGTGGCAAATTTTATCAATTGTCATTTAGGCATCTATATGATTGATCAATTTTCTTCTCATTAACTCCATTGATATAGATGATAGTATTGACAGACTAATATTGAGCCATCCTTACATTCTTGATAAACTTTCTTGGCTATGTTTCATAATTCTTTAAAAACCTTAGCAAACATCAACCATGTGAAATGAGTAATTTTTTTTATTTCATAGGTGTTCAATGTTATTTATTTCTTAGAAGTTTCATTGAAACCAACTATGACCTTGTTCCATTCTGTGAGTCAGATCTTGATACTAATCAAGATCATTGGTATCCAATGCCTTCCTTATTTCTTGTTTTATTACCGTTTTCTACCTTTTCTTGAAATAATTATCTTTCATGTTTTCCCAGGAAAGTATACCATTTCCCCACAGGGTAAAAATATGTAGATGTAGAAGAAGAGGAAGGTCAGCAAAAATGGCCCAGAAGGCAGCTCTGAGTGCTTGTGCCTCCACAGAAACATCAAGAAATCAAGCAGAAACAGAATCAACTTTGTTAGAACTCTGAAAAATGGTCAAAAGTTTACAGCATCCAACTGAATCCTGAATCAAGGGAAAGGCAACTTGAAAATAGTAGGAAAGCTTTGTGGTATTTTTAATTCCCTTTGTCCCACTCCCTTGTGGCTCACAGCACTTTGAAGATGGCAGCCCACATTCCCAGTATGGGACCCTGATCTCTGACTCTGGAGGAAGCACCACAGATCATAGTCACAAATAATTGTGTTTGTCTGTTTTAATCTGTCCGGGGGATCCCAGAACTCACGCACCTTGGGAAAGCATTGAGCACTCCTCAAAAACATTGTAAGGTGACCTGAATAGCCACAACAGTCCTGGGCACAATGTTAAAATATTTAGATATTTAAAACAACATAGTCTTAAACAGCCAATGGGTTAAAGAGGAAACCACAAGAGAAATTAGGAAAAAATAAAACCTTAGAGATAAATAAAAATGAAAACATAACATACCAAAATGCATGGGATAAAGTCTAAATGCCACTGAATTATTCACTTTAGAATGATTATAATTTTATGTTTTGTTAATTTTATGCCAATAGAAAATATGTTTAGATATATAAGTAGAAAGTTATATACATTGTCAAGTTTTTAGGCTCAGTTTTGACAGACACATATATCTAACACATTTTGGCTAAATAATAAATGTTTATTCATCTCTCCTTTTTGTATGTGTCTTACTCAAGGATTTATTTATTTTTTCTGAAATACATCCCCTAGTACATATTTTAGGAAAGAGCATCAATTGATAGAGTTTTTGTTATGTGCATGTATAATGCTATGCTTTTACTCTCACCCTTTAAACAAAGTTTAGTGGAGTGTCTTAGCTTAAAATTCTGTTCCAAGTTACTTTCCTCAGAATGTGGAAGGTACAGCCCCACTGTCTTCTAGTAACTAGTGTTGCTGAGAACCTTAATATCTACCTGTCCCTCTTTGCTTTTTAAAGAATCTATTCCTTCCTTCTGGGAAATTTTAAGATTTTCCTGTGTTTGTAGAAGAGGATTGTTCGTTTGCTTTATAAACTCAACTTAGAACCTAATTGCCTTTCGATCTGAAAATTCACCTCTTCATTATTACAAATATTCTTGTATTAATTCTTGTTTTTCCTAAAGATAGATTTATTTATTTATTTATTTATTTATTTATTTATTTATTTATTATAGACATAGAGAGAAAGAGAGGCAGAGACACAGGAGGAGGGAGAAGCAGGCTCCATGCTGGGAGCCAGATGTGGGACTCGATCCCGGGACTCCTGGATCACGCCCTGGGCCAAAGGCAGGCGCTAAACTGCTGAGCCACCCAGGGATCCCCTTATTAATTCTTTAAATGTTTATTCACCACATTTTCCCCTACTGACATTGCTTTTAATTAGATGTTGCATATTTTAGTTTTATTCTATAGTCCCCTTTTACAATCTCTCTCTTTATGCATTTGTACAACATTTTAAGAAAATTCCCTCAATTCTTCATCTCACTAAATATCTTTTCTCTTTTTTTTTTCAAACTTTTATGTAAATTCTAGTTAGTTAACATACAATGTAAAATTGATTTCAGGAGTAGAATTTAGTGATTCATCACTTACATGTAACACCCAGCACTCAACACAAGTGCTCTCCTTAATACCCATCACCCATCCAGCTCATCCCCTAACAATCTCCCTCCCAGCAACCTTCAATTTGTTCTCTATAGTTGAGGGTCTCTTATGGTTGCTTCTTTCTCTGTTTTTTCCCCTTTCCCTATGTTCATCTATTTTGTTTCTTAAATTCCACATGCAAGTGAAATCTTATGTATTTGTCTTTCTCTGACTGACTTATTTCACATAACATTATACTCTTTAGGTCCATCCAAATTTTTGCAAATGGCAAGATTTCATTCTTTTTGATGGCTGAGTAATATTTTATATATATAATATATATTATTTATATTATATATATAAATTTATATATATATATATATATATATATAAATTCCACAGCTTCTTTATTCATTCATCAGTCTGTGGATATGTGGGCTCCTTCAGAAATTTCGCTATAGGTGATTATGCTTCTGTAAGCATTGGGGTGCCTGTGTCCCTATGAATCAGTATTTTTGTATACTTTGAGTTAATACCTAGAAGTGCAATTGCTGGGTTGTAAGGTAGCTCTATTTTAAACCTTTTGAGGAACCTCCATACTGTTTTCCAGAGTGGCTGCACCAGTTTGCATTCCCACCAACAGTGTATACCTTTTCTCTGATATCCATTTTTCTTTTATATATTTTTATCAATATTATCCCTTGGCTTTTAGAAATTCATTATTATAAAATTCATTATTTTAGAGGCACCTGGGTGGCTCAGTTGGTTAAGTGTGGGACTCTTGTTTTCAGTTCAGGTCATGATCTCATGGGTCATGGGATCAAACCTCACTGGGGGCTCTGTGCTCAGCAAGGAGTCTGCTTGAAGATTTTCTCTCCCTGCCCTTCCCATTATGTGTGCCCATATATACCCGAATACTCTCTCACTTTCTGTCTCTCAAATAAATAATTTTAAAATGCATTATTTTAAAGCTCTATTGCACCATTCTATTAATTTTATTTCTTCAAGTGTAAGCTCTTCAATTTTTGAATTTGTCTCATTTTCATGGTGAATTTTGAAGCTGAGGCCCAGTTTCACTTACCTGCTGTTTCTATGTGACAGCCTGCAAGCAAGGGATGCAGAGTACTTGGTATTGTAGCTCAACAGCTTATATTCAGCCCTTTTATAGATGAGAGAGGTGGAAGTTCTTGATGAGCTGTCCAACAGGATACTACAGTGACCAGCCTTTTGTGTATGTTCTCCTAGCTCCTCCCAGCTATTTTCACTACCATGTGTCTTTCTGACCCACTAAGTCCTAGATAGTGACTTCTCAGCCACTGCAGCCTAGCCAAAGCTATGAAGAGAGAAGCTGTGTAGAGTTTGAATACTTTGATGGTTTCTGATGTAGTACCTCCAAAAAACCCTCTGCAAATCTTTGCCAGATCCCCTTCTCCCTCCGGCACCTTTCCCTCTGAGGCGGGAACAGTCTCAGTCTTATTGCAGTGCTTGGTTTTGCTGCAACTACCTCATGCACAATTTCAGCTGTTTTATTTTTCAAGCTTATTCTATTTATTTTACAAGAGAGGTTCTTCAGAGCCTTTGGTTTCCCTTTTGTGTTACGATGAGATTGCAAGTTTTAAAATTATTTTCTGTGCTATCTAGGGATTTTACAGCAAGAGAAGGCTGTAGCATATGCTTAAGCAGCAGTCTTGAGAAAGAAGTTTGGTTTTTTTCATAAAACACTTACCAACTATATCATAAACCACCATCATAATACCAAAGCACTTTTTCCTTTAATTTCTGTAACTTTCAAGACACCTTTACCAATCTTACATGGCTATTACTTACATAACTTTCTTTGTTTCCTTCACTTTATTTTCCTTCATTGTCTTTATTACATAGAAGTGATCCTTAGCTTCACACATTGTTTCTTACCTTTGGGACCTCACTGTTTTTATCATATTCCTTACTCAGTTGGCTTCAACCAGTCAAGTCTTTGCCTTTCTTCAATTTATCAAGAAAGAACTGCCTCAAAGCTTCTACTTTATTTTTCCCTCACCGAAATGCTCTTTCTTCTATTCTTGATTTGCATGTCACCTTCTCAGGGAGGATTGACTAATTAAAATTGCAATCCTGTCCAACTCTCTTAATGCCCTTTCCCTGCTTTATCATCACCATTCTTATTTTTGTCCATTTCTTAGTTAATTTATTCCTCTCATGACCTGCATTGGAATCAAGGGCTAAAGAGAAACCAAATCTACTAATCAGCAATATAGCTAGTAAAAAGCGTTCAGTGAAAGAAAGGTTTGAAACTGTAGCTTGCATTTAGATTTCAGAAGTATCCATGTTTCTCCAGAGTAGAGTGAATCAAATGTTGCTTTGTAGGGGCATACAGAACCATGTTTATAGGACTGATAGATTCAGAACTTCTTGAGCAGTTCCTACAGACAAGCATCTATAGCTGCTTCCTGTCCTTCTCTACCATCCCCTTTTTGTGATCAGTTCCAGAATCAGACAAAAATGACCACAGATTGACAAGAAAGTTGACATCTAAAGAGTTGAAGAAGGGATAGTTCAAAGGCAGGATGAATAATTATCCCAAATGACCATTCCAATTGATCTGGTTGCAAGATGATAAAATAATTTGTGAAAAGAAATTCATAAACAAGATTTCTCTTAAATAATCATTTCCCCCAAAAAAGAGTATTGTCAGCTGTCAAGTTTTAATTCTTGTCGATCTGATACATCATGGAGTTTTCTCATTATTATATATATACGTGACAATTTGAGAGTTAAAGCATAAATAACTGCTAGTGAGATGACACTTTTATTCATTTCTCTAAATATCTTAATTTTACCTCTTAATACAATTAAAAATTCAAATATATTGTTTTAGGTGTATAAAATATATTGTTTAAGCTTATAGAATATTAAAATTTATAAAACAAATGGTGGAACAAAATAATTGACCAGCAATAGTGAATTAGTGGAAAATATTTTAAATGTCATAAGTGAGGGATTAGTTGGGACAAACTAAAGTTTCAGTAATAGAGCATTAATTTTAATAATATGATATTTATTAGAACAACCTAAATATACAAAGGTAGGCTATTATTTGGTACAATCTAAATGGCTAGCAATAGAACTGTAGTTGGAAAAAATGGGTTGATGTCACATCTCTGCTCAGAGCCCTCAAATGGATTCCAATTGTACTTAGGATGAAATCCAAAATATTTATAATTATCTATAGAATATTTCATGATTTGCCCCCTAACTCTCCATTTATATATCCTAAACTGCATCCTTCCCACACTCACCCTCTGTCTAGCTGATCTTTTAACATCCTAGAATCTACTGAGCACTCATAGCACCTATAGGCACTTTGCACATGATGTATATTCTTCATTTGAAACATATTTCCCTCACTTTTTTTGCCTTCATGTTCCCATTATATCTCTTTTCTCCTTTATGTGTATGATTATTTTATAAAAATATGTATTTCCCACCAGACTATACATTTTAGGAGGCCAAGGACTGTTCACATTTTGTTTTACCATTGCGCCCCATGCCTGGCATAACACGCAACGCATTACAGAAACTTAGGAAATGATTGTTGAACAACATCATGTTGACAACATGTTGCGTGAACAACAGAAGAAATGAATAAGCAAATAAAATGTCAAATTTTACAACAGAATGTTTGAAAAGTATGTTAAACATGTCTCCATATCAAAAGAAACTATATATGGAATAGGAAGGTATGTCCTAAGGTCTTAATAATGATTATCTCTGGGCAAACAAGATAAAGAATATTATTTTCCATTGTTTTAGTTATCTACTTGGGGAAATTAACATGTATTATTTTTGAAATTAAAAACATAATTTAAAAAATCCTAAATATAAATTCTATTGTAGACATTTTTTGTTACTAACCCAAATTGTTAGACATTCACTATTACTATTATTTGCCACTAAAAATAATGCATAATGATAATTAATTACTAAAAATTTAAAGATAAATGAATAAATGGGAAAATTCTTGAGGTAAGTGAAAGAGAGTAAAGATACAAAAATATGGCAAACCAAACCAGTTGAGCGGTGTCTAGCACACACCCAAATGCTCTTAACTATGACCATTGGCCAATTACTTACTTAATCACTTAGCTGTATGTATTTTCCATGCCTGTTTCCCTATCTGAAAATTGGATTATAATAGTACTGATCTCACAGGTTTCATGAGAAATAAAGCATGTGTTACATGTAAATATTCTTAGAATTATTGCTTAGTACAAAAATGACTAGGTTTTCAATAGTGTCTCTTAAAACTTGATATTCAGAACTTCAGAATGTGACCCTATATGGAATTATATATTATTAGTCCTTTTGTGTCTTGCTTGTTTCACTCAGTATAATGTCATTCAGGTTCAGCCATGTTGTAACATATATCTGAATTTCCTTAACTTTTAAGGCTGAATAACATTCCTAGTATGCATATAGTACATTTTGTTTATCCCTCCATCCATGGTTGGACATTTTAGTTCTTTTCACCTTTTGGCTATTATGAATCATGCTGCTATGCACATCTGTGTAAAAGTTTTGTGTGCACATGTGTTTTCATCTGTGTTGGATGAAAACACAATTCCAAAGAGTGGAATTGCTGGTCATATGGTAACTTCATGATTAAACTGCCAGAATGTGTATTTAATTGCATTTCCTTGATGACTAATAATGTTGAACATCTTTTTATGTTCTTGTGATCATTTGTATATGTTCTTTGGAGAAAAGTCTATTTAAATCCTTAGCATATTTTTAAATTGGAATTGTATTTATTTGTTGTTGAAATTGTAAGATTTCCTATACTCTATTTCATATTTCAATGTTATTAATTTTACTTTTTCCAGGGTCAATTCTGTTCTTGTTTTGTTGTATGTTTTAAAATTTATTTTTTCTGTAATTTTGTTTTTTAGGTGTACTACGGCTCATTTATATCATTCTATTATCTTATACTCTGTGTTAAAGAGTTGATTTTTTTGAAAATCAATAGTGGAAATCATGTAATCTAAAAATTCTTCAGGGATATAAGTACAATCTGTCAAAAATTTTTTTACACTTAGTTTAACTTGCTGTGACATATGAAAGGTTCATATTGTTCTCCCTCAGCTTAATTTAAATTGTTCTTATAAATATAATAATTAGCTTATAGAGTTTGAAATGCAAACTTGGGTTTATCCTTATTTTATTTTATTTTATTTTATTTTATTATTTTATTTTATTTTTTTATTATGACAAACGAATTAACAGATCAATCACCACTCAGATTTACTTTGTTTATGTGTGTCTTGTGTGTGGTAAGAACATGTAAGATCTACTTTTATTTTATTTTTTAAAAACACTTTATTCATTTATTCATGAGAGATACAGAGAGAGGCAGAGGTATAGTCAGAGAGAGAAGCAGGCTCCTCGTGGGAAACCTGATGAGGGACTCAATCCCAGGACCTTGGGATCATGCCTGAGCCAAAGGCAGACGCTCAACCACTGAGCCACTCTGGTGCCCCTAAGATCTGCTTTTAAAGCAAATTCAAGTATACAGTACATTATTAGTGATTAATATCACCATGCAGGGTTTATCCTAATTTTAGCGTGAATGAATTGTCTTTATTTTTTTGTATTTCTTGTCAGTGGATTTAAGAGTGTGTAGTGGGCAGTCGGAAAGATATATTATTCTGCCTTTTCTCTCCGAATCCTTTAATACTTTTAGATTGAATGGCAGCTATTATAATGTACTACTTTCTAGAGAGCACTATAGATTTGATCAAAAGTAAAATAAAGTTGATACTTTCAGCCTTTGTTAGTACCTGGGTTGTTTTCTAAATGAAGCAAGTCCTCTGGACTCTCTTGTGCCTTCTCTGGCATGCAATCATAAACCTGGGCCAACAGGAGAATGTGTCTTTTGCTCACTCCAGGTCATGATCTTTTAATAGCTGCCCTCAAAATCTACCACTGATTGTAAAACCTCAAAATAAATTACAGTAATTCAGGGCAATTACAACGTGGCTCTATTCTGGAAAATACTTGCCTCATCACCTCTGGAGAAGTGCTGGTTTTTCATCTGAAAACCCCACTTTTATAGAACTTAAAGGGTTAACCAATGACATAAAGTCAGCTCAAGGAGTGGGAGTAAAGTTTCTTTAGTTCTCAGGCTGTCTTCAACCACTAAACCACACTACTACTCCCTCTAATTTCTCCTTTAGGTAATAGGTGTAAAAATATGTTTTTGAGGTGATGAGATAAAATTAGAAGTTAGGTTATTGGGTTGAACTTCACATCTATCTTAGCCACTAAGAGAAAAATCCACAATGAATAAATGGGGACAAAAGGTTTCTTAGCAAAATAAAGTTAATGGAACCTTTAAATA
Source organism: Nyctereutes procyonoides (assembly GCF_905146905.1). Classification (NCBI taxonomy): domain Eukaryota; kingdom Metazoa; phylum Chordata; class Mammalia; order Carnivora; family Canidae; genus Nyctereutes; species Nyctereutes procyonoides. The sequence continues at coordinate 4,195,167 of NW_026575033.1, read as the reverse complement.
AATTCACACCACAAAACCAAAGAGGTATTTAGGAATTTCTCAGAGACCCCCAAAGTTAGAAGTTTTCTAGTACTTACTGGAAAATGATACAGTAAAGAAGATAGATGTTTTTTCATACAAAGGAAACTTTTTTTTTCAAAAATTCTTGGCAATTTTATCATCAGGGTTAAAGATATCTATGCTACTTGGTTTTGTTCTTTTAAGTTTTAAAATACATAAAATAAATTAAGAAGATGCTTTTATTTCTCTGTCATGATTTTAGTAATCTTAATATTAATATCAAGATTGCATACTAAAAAGGACTGGAAAAGTTATTCCCAAATGGGAAATATGGATATTCTGCAACATGACTGTCATTAAAAAACTAGGAGCAGTCTCAGTAGCCTTCTCTGTAGAAATGTGTACAATTCTATTCATGATACAGTGAATGTTACTCCTAATACCAGACTTTGAATGCTAATCAAATCACTTAGTTATTAATACAGCTAACCAAGTAGGTCAAATCTATTTTAATCCTTGGCCTCAACATTTGTAAAATAGAGTTATGAATCCCTGTCCTCTCTAGTTCATGAGCATCATATGAGAATAAAACAGTATAACCCTTTCAAAATATGTAAAACTTTAAATGTTCCAAATTATACTAATAAATTTGAAGTAAAATCTCTTAAATAAAGGAAGATGGGAGGAAAATATTGCAGAAAATTTCATTGCTTTCCATTCCAGTTTGGCCAGTCGACATGCTTTTTTATCCCACTAGAGGGTGGTCTGGTCACCATCAAATTGGAAATGAAAAGATATAGGATGTGGAAAACCACTTGATCATAAAGCACAAGTGCTATACTTCATCTTATGTGATTCAATCACTTGTTGACCCAATTAATTTTTCTAATGTCCTTTTCCCTTCTACCCTTTACTTCTCTTGGTTTTTGTTTGTAATCATATTCTCTATTACACCTGTATGTGTAATGGCACACAGTTGTAAAAGTCTATGGGGAATTAATAATGCGTACTTTTAACTTTAACCTAGTTCTCAATTCCAAATGAATATGGTGTCAAACCAATATAATTAACTGTGTGTTGGAGGTATTATTAACACAGTATAATGTTACTTTTCAAAAACACAGATGAAAATTTATGAATTTGTGGATGGGTTGAAAATTGTTCTGAATTATTGAAGAGGTTGATTATAGAATTCTGTGGTCCTAGAATTGTAGTTTTATTACTTTAAAAATAAATCAGTGAAGTTAGATGGAGTTAGAAAGTTGGATTTAAGAACCGTACTCCCCTTGTTCCCCCACATATACTCAAGCTTAAACAAATATAAATATGGATAAAAGGAAAACTAAGAAAACTCATGGTCGCATTAGCCTAAATGCCTAGAGGTAGTTTCAAGAAGAACAAAAAGAGAGCCTGCCATTCTATTTGATTTGAGGAGACTGAAATTGAAAGTCATGAAGGCTAAGGCACCTATAATTTGTAGGGCAGGACACCATAAAGGAGGAAGCTGCACAGAAAGAGCTGTAGAGGGGTAGCCTTGGGGCTTAGGCTGAGTACTTGACTGTTTATACATGACTCAAAATGACTCAAGGCTAGGGAAGAAAAAAAAATCTAGAAGAGAGAAAGCAGAAAAACTCCCAGTATTCACACAAAGCTGAGAATAGTTTGTGTTTCCACTGGAGAGCTAAGTCTACTGTGACTAGACATGCCTTGGCAGTGTGATTAAATAAGCTGTACATTAAAGGCTTCTCTAGTCCTGATCAGCCAAAGCTTAAAAGCAAGTCTGAAACTAATTTTACTTCAAGTGAGATAATTACATGCCAGGAAAAAGAACCAACACTATTTAAAGGAATACAACAAACTCCAGCAGACAACAATATAACATTCACAATATTTGCCATCTATTCAAAAACTACAAGGATGCAAGAAAAGTGGAAAAATGTGATTGCTAATGGAAAGAAAATTTAATCATTAGAAATATGCCCAAAAATGACAAAGAAGGGTAACTAGCAAATGAGAATAAATAGCTTTTATAATTATTCTTCTAATTCGTCAGAGTCTATGATCTTACTAAAAATCCATGAGACATTAAGGGCTGAGGGAAGAGGGACTTACTAAAACAGTGAACACAGAGTTATCAGGAATTTTTCAGACAAAGGTAAAATTATCCCCAGCTAAAGCAATCATGAGGTATTGAGGCATAACAGCTGAAGAAAGCAGGCATATGCTGGTACTTCCTATCTTCTACTGCATAGAATTACTTCAGAGATATGGAATACAGTAAATTGCTTCTCTCTTTACATAATTCCTCTATTCTTACACTCTTCTGATGGTCAACATAGAACTTCCTTCTAAAACAATCAAGATTTTTTCAATCCCTTCTCCACTCTGGGCTCTACTACCATTTCCATCAATCGTTATCTTTATTTTCTATATCCATTTGCAGACCATAGTTCCAAGCAATATAACTTGATATAATGGAAATAATTTATTTGTATTTTATTTATAAACTGAGAAATGAGGCCAATAGTAGGAGGATGGAGATTTTAAAAACATTCTAGTTATTGTGTTTTTCATATCCCAAAGATATCTAATTATATATTCAAACGTCCCCCACACTTTTCAGAGCAGGAGATTATAAAATGCATGTCTACCAGGGTTGAGGATGAATCTTGGTGATCATTTTGGTAATGCCTACCATGGGAAATGTTGGAAAATGAAATGCTTAATGTCAATACAGAGAATTTTTTCAGGAAATCCCCATTAATGAATTCACACAGCATATAGTCTTTTGTGTCTGTTTTCTTTCACTTAGCATAATGCTTTTTTTTTTAGTTGAAGTATAATTGACATGCAATATTTTAGGTATTTAGCATAATGCTTTTAATATTTATTCATGTTGGATTGTATATCATTAGTTCCTTCATTTTCTTTGAGTAACATTTTGTGTTTTTAGTGACAGGGCTCATATATTTTGTTAAATTCATCCTTAAACATTTATGATTTTATTGCTATTTTAATGGTGTTTATGTTACCATTTTACTTTTTGTGCTACTGGTATATTGATATACAATTAATTTTAGAGATGTACCTTGTATCTGCCTCCCTCTTCCTTCCTAAATCCACTTATTTAGTTCCAATAGTTTCTTTGTAAATTTCTAAGGATATTCTATTTATGCCATCATAGTTTCTAACTAAAAGGCAATGCTAATTCTTCCTGTGTCTCTTTTGATTCTTTTTCTTGCCTCATTACACTGAAAATGACTGGTAAAAAAAATGTTACTAGAAGTGATAAAAGAGAACATCCTTGAATCATTCCAAATATTAAAGAAGAGTATTCAATGTTTGACTATTAAATATAATTTGGTTTTTTTGTAGGTGGCCTTCATCAGGTTGAGCTAGATCATTTCTCTTATTCTTTATTTAGTGAGACTTTCTTTTTGGTAATGAATCACCTATTAATGTTGTTAGTTGTGTGAACTGATTTTGAAACAACAACAACAAAAAAAACCATTCAGGGCGGTCTGGGTGGCTCAGCAGCTTAGCCCCGCCTTCAGCCCAGGGCCTGATCCTGGAGACCCGGGATCGAGTCCCACCTCAGGCTTCCTGCACGGAGCCTGCTTCTCCCTCTGCCTATGTATCTGCCTCTCTCTCTCTCTCTCTCTCTCTCTGTCTCTCATGAATAAATAAATAAAAATCTTAAAAAAAAACCCATTCAACCTTATGATATATAACCACCATTGTACTGATGTATCATACTTTTTAGTAATTGCCAGAGATTTAGATTGCTTGTCCAGAGCTATTTATGAGCACATATATAAAAGTTTTGTCTCTGTTTATTCTAGAAATATAGCTTAGGGGTGCCTGGGGGCTCAGTTTGTTAAGCATCTGCCTTCGGCTCAGGTCATGATCTCAGGGTCTCAGGATCAAGTCCTGCATTGGTCTCCTTGCTCAGTGGGGAGCCTTCTCCCTCTCCCTATGCCACCACTCCTCTCACCCCCTGCTTGTGCTTCCTCTCTCTCCCTCTATCAAATAAATAAGTAAATAAATAAACAAACTTCAAAAATACCTTAAATATGTGCATTTTCCCAAGCAGTAATAATTTTAAGTAACTAGTTGTAATTAGTTACAATTGCAAGTAAACCCAATCCATAATGTGTAGAAAGGAATGGCAGTGATGTATTACATGCTGAGTTGGTTACCTTAGATATTTGCTTCAAGAGATAATATCTAATCTGTTTTACCCCTTTGCATGGCTTCAGCAGCAAAAGCCTTTAATATTAAGGAATCTATTATTGAACTTGCATAATCAAAAGAATGTCTACCGAGAAATTATAGCTGTAGTTGATAATAAAACCATTGTGAATTTCACTCTGACTTCAATGTTTTTGCAAGTCAGATAGTACCTTTTATAATCCATCTGAACTCTATATTTTTAAAAAGTATTTTTTTTTGTTTACTTCTCAGAAGGTTGGTCACCTTTTAACATTGATCAAAATAATGAGTCCCAGTCATATGTGTTACTAAAGGCATACTTTTCTTTTTCTTTCTGCTAGCTGAGGCGAGGACAGATCGTGAGAACTGGTAAGTGGTCAGCATTATGCTTAACTGTTAGGATAAGCTAGTAGAGCTGTCCTTCATAATTTGTTCAAACATCTGGCTACCACTGTTAAATAGGTTAGGGAAGAACATATGGTTCTCATTTAAAACATTGCAAACATCATCATGATGGAGACTGTGAAATTTTAAGAAAGACCAATACTGTTTTGATTATAATCTCAGACAGAAAAAAAAAAAACCTGTATGCTCAGCTAAGAATTCTAGTGTCTTATCTATCAGAAATTCATATTCTGTATTGTGTTGTTCTTTGATTTTTATTTTAAGGAAAAGGCAATTAATACAGAGAGGCATTATTGCTCTTTTTCTGCTTTTCAAATGAAATTATAACCAAATGTGAAAAAGAAATGAAAAATATACATTGAAAACAATTGTAAATTTCTGAGCTTTTACTTTTAATAACATCTTTCAGTTGGAATTTCAAAATTACATTTATGTTTCATAAATAATTCTATGGATTAGGAATAAAAACCTATGTGTTTTCCAATTAGCAATAGTAGCCTTCTATCTCTGATTAATCCAGCTGCTTAAAATGTGTGTTGTGTTTGACCATTTGCCAAAAAAGTCTGAGGCTACATGAGCCAGCTGGCACAAGTTTGGAGGGTGGGAATCTCAGCTGATTAGAACTATGGCTATGACATTTTCATAAACTCTATTTTCAAAATGCCAAACAATGAAAAGCCCAGCCTTGGCCACCCTACAATTTTGCCAAGCAACAATAGCTTTGGAAATTTTCAGCTCAAAATATCTCTTCTAACTCATATTACCTGCACCTCTAGAACAAGTCGCTTACTTCTATTAAAAAAATGCTTAAGAGAGAAAAATAGATATTAAATCTGTATTTTTTACCAGTTAAGAGGCCTCTGATTGTAATGTTGTCATGCATCCTATCTAAAAAAAAAAGAAAAGAAAGAAAGAAAAATTTAAAGGAACACAATAAAGATATTCAGGTTGAAAAGTTAATTCACCATGTTAACTTCGTAATTTTTTTTAAAGATTTTATCTATTTATTCATGAGAGACACAGAGAGGGGCAGAGACACAGGCAGAGGGAGAAGCAAGCTCCCTGCAGGGAGCCCGATGTGGGACTGGATCGCAGGACCCCGGGATCACGCCCTCAGCCGAAGATAGACGCTCAACCGCTGAGCCACCTCGGCGTCCTATTATTTTTTAAAAAGAGGGACCAAAACTAGTCAGAATCACTTAATTTTTTTCACTTTCCCCACAATTAAATACTACATTTACTGTATTAGAATAAGAACCCAAGTCAGTGATGAGCAAGACCCTCTTGCATTACGTTTATAGATCGATTGATACGCACATGTATTTCTGTGTGTGCCCCCACGTGTGTGAATCCAGCAGGTGTCGATGAGCAGCCTGCCACGCTAACAAGTCTGTGCCATCCTCTTCCTTTGATTTTTTTCACACCTGGTGCTTGCTACAGCAACACGTCTGACTGGCCATTTGAGTTATCTGAGAAGCTGTCAAAAGGCTGGGAAGATTTGGGAAGATTTCAAAAACCTGGCTGAGCATGCCTTCTCAAGAATAATACTTTATGACACTTTTATCCTCTATCCCAAACCTCAGATGTTTGATTTTTTTTTCTTTCCACTGCTGAAATGGGGGCAACAAGAAGCCTAGGGGGAGAGTTAGGATACTTTGCAAAAAATCACAGAATGTTTCAACTTTCACCGAATTGTGGATATTTATATTTTCAAATTACAAGGTGACGGATGGGACCTGGTCTCAATATAAACAGAATGTAAAAGAAATCTCCTCTAATGACACATGGTTTTCAGTAGTTCACTTATGAATATTCAGCTTTATATGAATATTCAGATTTGTTTTGTATTTGTTTTTATTTACATATGTTATTTTAATAGGTAATGATGTTAGATGTGTATAAAGAAGTATAATGTGTATAAAGGAAAACGTCCCCTTTTGGCTCCTGTCTCATCTTTGCTCATGAGTTCCACAACCTGTCCACACTCATAGCTAAACATTGTTATATGTTACTTGTGCATCCTCTTTAGCATTGCCTGATTTAGTGGAAAAAACAAGGGGCTCCTGATTCAGTTTAAATTTCAGAAAAACAATGAACACTGTTTTGGTAGCATGATGCCCTAAATATCACACATGATAGGCATATTCTAAAGTAAAATCTTTGTTTATCTCACAATAAAATTTAACTGAGTGTTCTGTATTTTATCTGGAAACTCTAATCCTTCCTGAAATTTTTACACAGATATAGGAAATATGCTTATATCTTCTGTCATTGGCCTCTGTCCCTCTCCTTTTACATGAATAGTAGCATACCTTATGTACTGTTCTGCACCTAAATTTTTTAAAGCTAATAATACCTTTGAAGATTACACAATAATCAGAAGAGATTTCTCATTGTATGTCAATGTACTTTAATAAAAAGATTTCTCTTTGTTTACCATAATTTATTTTTTAAAAGATTATATTTATTTATTCTTTTTTGTATATTTTTATTGGGGTTCACTATGCCAACGTATAGCATATCACCCAAGTGCTCATCCCACCAAGTGCCCCCCTCAGTGCCTGTCACCCCGTCACCCCAACCCTCCACCCACCTCCCTTTCCACTACCCCTTGTTCGTTTCCCAGAGTTAGGAGTCTTTCATGTTCTGTCCCCCTCTCTGATTTTTCCCACTATAATTTATTTAACCAGACTCTTGTTGGTATCCTTGCAGGTGACTTCTTAAATTTTGCTCTTAGAAGCAATGTTGCAATGAATAATCATTTCTTTAAAAATTTGTCTTCAATATTTTTCCAGCTTTGAGATAAAATTGACATATAACACTGTATTAGTTTAATGTGTGCAACATAATGATTATGTATATACATCTATCATCTATCATCTATCTATCTATCATCTATCTATCATCTATCTAATGTCAAAAAAGATAACCACAGTAAGTTTAGTCAACATCTGTCATTCACATATGGCAAATTTTTTTTCCTGTGATGAAAAATTTTAAGATTTACTTTGTTAGCAACTTTCAGGTATACTATGACTATAGTTACCATGTTGTGTATTTCATGCCCAGAACTTATTTATTTTATAACTTGAAATTTATATCTTTTGACCAACTTCTTTCATTTCCTCTACCCATCAACCCCACCTCTGGCAACCACTAATCTGTTCCCTATTTCTAGGAGTTTGGTCTTTGTTAAGATTCCATATACAAATGAGATCATCAGTATTTTTCTCTGCTTGACTTATTTCACTTAGCATAATGCCCTCAAGATCCATCCTTGTCACAAATAGTGAGATTTCCTTTTCTCATAACTGAATAATTATTCCATTATATAAAATATATGTTAGCACATGTTATTTGTGTTATATATAACATGAATATAGCAAATAACATAATATATATTAATATAACATAGTATTTTATACTTATAGGATATAACATAGCATGTATTATAGTAGTATAATATTTCATTATTACATAAATATGTATATCACATTTTAAAAATTTTTATTTATTTATTTGAGAAAAAGAGAGTGAAAAGGAGAAGCAGACTCCACACTGAAAGAGCCCAATGTGGGGCTGGATCCCAGGACCCTGAGATCATGACCTGAGCAAAGACAGATGTTTAACCAACTGAGCCACTTAGGTGCCCCTGTATATCACATTTTCTTAATCCATTGTCTCCAATTAATGTGAATAGGCATTCCCTTTCCTCAACTCCCTTACCAATATTTACTTTTGGACTTTTTGATAATAGCTATCTGAACAAGTGTAAGGTGATAACCTCATTATGATTTTGATTTGTATTTCCTTGATGCTTAGTGATGTTAAGTACTTTTTCATATCCAATGGGCTTTTGAAAAAAATGTCTATTCAGATCCTTTGCCCATTTTTTAATCAGGTTTTTTGGGATTTTTTTTCTATTGAGTTTTATGATTTCTTTATATATTTTGGATATTAACTCTTATCAGATATATGCTTTACAAATATTTTCTCCCACTCTGTAGGTATCTTTCTATTATGCTGACTGTTTCCTTGGCTGCACAATTTTTTTTTTAAGTTTGATGTAGTCTGACATTTATTTTTGCTTTTACTACCTAAGTTTATAGTGTCAAACCCAAAAATTTATTGTCAAAACCAATGTCAAAAAGCTTTTCCTTGTGTGCTTTCTTCTAGAAGTTGTATAGCTTCAGGTCTTAATCAATTTTGAGTTGATTTTTTCAGATGGTATAAGAGTTTAAATTTCCTTATTTTACATGTAGATAGCCAGTTTCCCCCACACACTTACTAAAGAGATTATTCTTTCCTCATTTATATTCTTTGTATCATTAAAAAAAAATTTTTAAATTAGTTTCTGGGCTCTTCTTTCCGTTCCCTTGGTTGATATGTCAATTTTATGCTATCCTGTTTTGATTACTATAGCTTTAAATATAGTTTAAAATCAGGAAGTATGATGCCTCTAGCTTTATTCTCCTTAGCTTTAGGCATGATGGCTTTAGGCATTCACTTTAGCTGAAAGCCTGGAAGAGGTTTCTGCTTCTTCAAATGCACAGTCACCTATGTAAGGCCACAGGGCGTTTCCAAACAAATCTTACAATTGTTCCAAACAAATCTTACAATTGTTCCAAACAAATCTTACAATTGTTCTCTCTAGTCTGTGGAAATTACCATTGGAATTTTGATAGAGATTACTTTGAATCAGTAAAACATTTATGGTACTATGGACATTTTAACAATACTAATTCCTTTAGGCTTCAGTGTATGACACCATGAGGCTTACATAAAACTTAGTCTTATAATAGTCCATTTTAAGATGAGAATAACATAAGTTTGAGTATAAAAACTAAATGCTTTTATTCCCTTTCATGTAATGTTTTGATGTCAATGATTTGCATTTTTTATATCATGTGTCCACTAATTATTATAGCTATAATTACTTTAAAATTGTCTTTTTACCTTTATATTAGAGTTATTTGTGATTTATACACTACCATAGCAATATCATGGTATTCTGAATTTGATTATTTTCTTTTACCAGTGAGTTTTATGCTTTCATATGATTTTATTCTACTAGTTGGCATCCTTTCTTTTCAGCAAAGAACACTCTTTAGCATTTCTGGTAAGGCAATTATAGTATGTTAGGCTCTAACTTTTGTTTGTATAGGAATGTCTATGTGTTCCTCGATTCTGAAGAATAGCTTCTAGGTAAAATATTCTTGGTTGTCAGGATTTTCCCCCCAGAAGTTTGAATATATTATCTCACTCTTTCTGGACCTGCCAGGGTTTTGCTGAGAAGTCTGATTGTACCCTTATTTACATTTCTTCATATGTGATGAGTTTCTTTTTTCTTGGTACTTTCAAGATTTTCTCTTTGACTTTGGTATTTGACAGGTTTATTATAATGTGTCTAGGTTAAATCTTGAATTGAAACTGATTGGGCATCTTTAAGATTCATGAGCATTGAGATCCATATCTTTCCCCATATTTAGGAATTTTTCAGCCATTATTTATTTAAATAAGTTTTCTGTACTATTCCATCTCTATTTTTTCTTCTGGATCCCATAACTTAAATAACTTTTTTTTAAATAACTTAAATATATTTTCTTTTGATGGTTTCCCTTGAGTCCCATAGGCTTTCTTCTCTCCTTTTTTTTTTTTTTTTAACACTTTTTTCTTCTCTAACTAAACATGTTCAAAATACCTTCAAATGACCTCCTCTAGTTTGGTGATTTTCTTCTGCTTGATTGAATCTGCTATTGAAGCTCTCTAACTTATTTTTCAGTTTATTCCGTATATTCTTCAGTTCCAAAATTTCTGTTTAGATTTTTGTCATATTTTCTGTCACTTCTGTGAGCTTTTCATTTTTTTTTTATTTTATTAAATCATGTTTTCTCATAGCCTGTTGAGCTTCTGTAGAACAATTATTTTGAGTCCTTTGCAGACAGTTCTTGGATCTCCTTCTCTTTGAGGTTAGTTATGGGAAGTTTATAGAATTCCTTTGGTGGAGTGGTGCCTCTCTGACTTTCCATGATCCCTGTGGCCTTACATAGGTGACTGTGCATTTGAAGAAGCAGAAACCTCTTCCAGGCTTTCAGGACTAACTTCAGGAAGGAAATACTTTTACATGCAGGTGGGGGGTACACTGAATCTGGTGGTATGGAGCATCAAGTATCAAGACATGAGGCACCAGTAGGGCCAGGGGTTGTGGTGTCTCTGGCTCAGGAATCTGGGGTCTATGACATTGACAAGTGCATGGTCCTTAGTACTGAGAACTGGGGAGGATCCTCAGTGGCTGCAAGGATTGTTGAGGCCAAAGCAGTTCCTTCAGGTCCAGCAGTGAGGGACTAGTTCAGGTGACAGTGGTGACCAAAGCCAGTGCTGTACAGACACTTTACCATGAGATTCAACCATAAATACTTATGTGGTGGTAGAGACTGGCTATAGGCACCAATGCAGTGGTAAGGGTCAGGGCAGGTGGCTGGGCCCAGGGCCAACTGTTGGTGGGTATGCAGCTGCTGAGGCCATAGCTGGTAGTGTGCCCTTGCACTTTAGGGGCCGGGCATGGGCACAGTGGTGGGGGCATCTGCAGGCACTCAAACAGTGGCAGGTCTGATCTGGAAGCATGAAGGTGTGGTGGTCACACTGTATCCTGGGGCCTGAGGCTTCTGTGGCTAGGCAATGAGAAACTCAGAGGCCTATAGTCTATAAGCACAAAAACTGAGGAGCCCTCAACACTGAATGCCACAGCAGGTCTACGGCTGCTTGCTGGTTATTGGTTTTCTTAGTGGTGAAATCCGCTGGGGCCCTCAATGTAGTTGTCCACTGGAGTCCATGATGAGGTTCTCAGGAATGAAAGTTGTGAATACTCTAACATCTGAAAGGGCTGTTGAGATTCTCAGCAGTGAAGGGTGCACTACAGAGCAGGGCACTGGGAACCATGGTCATTCCCACTGTGTAGGTGGCTAATACTGATAGCCTTTGTTCTTTATTCCTAGTCAATACCAATTTCTTTTTTTTTAAATAATATTTGCATTCAGTGCTATCAGGTTACTTCTGAGCAATACTTTCACTGCACCTCACAATTTTGATAAGTTGTGCTTTCATTTTCATTCTGTTCAAATGTTTTGAACTAAACATTTAATTTCCCTTGATATTTATTTAATTTTAATTTTAATGTTTTAAAATGTCTCTTGAGATTTCTTCTCTGACTCATATGTTACTTAGAAGTATGTAGTTTAATGTCCAAGTATTTGGGGGAATTTTCCAGCTATCTACCTGTTAATGACTTTTAGTTGAATTCCATAGTATTCTGAGAGCAGACATTGCATGTTTCTGTTCTTCTAAATTGGTTAAGATGTGTTTTATGGCCCAGAATGTGATTCATCTTGGCTTGTATTCCATATAAGCTTGAGAAGAATGAGTATTCTCTCTTGTTGGATGAAGTAGTCCATAGATATTGTTATATCCAGTTGATTGATGGTGCTGTTGAGTTCAACTATATTCTTACTGAGTCTCTGCCTGCTGGATCTGTCCATTCCTGATGACAGGTCTTGAAGTCTCCAACCCTAATAACAGATTAATTTATTTCTCCTTGTGATTCTATCAATTTTTGCCTCTTGTATGTTGATGCTTTTTTGCTAGTTAGGTGCATACACTAAGGATTGTTATGTCTTCTTAGAGTATTAACTATTTTGTCATTGGGTAATATCTCCCTTTATCCCTTATAATTTTTCTTGCTCTGAAGCCTGTTCTTTCTGAAATTAATATGTCAGCTTTCTTTAGATTAGCAAAAGTATGGTTAATCTTTCTCCATCTGTTTACTTTAACCTATACATGTCTTTATATTTAAAGTGCACTTCTTACAGATAACATATAATTAGGTCTTGTTTTTTGGTTCACTCTGCCAATCTGTCCTTTTTTTTTTTTATTATTTGAATAGTTGACACTTTTCCAAAGAGGACCTACAGATGGCCAACAGACACATGAAAAGATGTTCAATATCACTAATCATCAGGGAAATGCAAATTAAAACCACAATGAGATATAATCTTACACATGTCAAAATGGCTAAAATCAAAAAGACAAGAAATAACAAGTGTTGGTGAGGATGTGGAGAAAAAGGAACCCTCCGACACTGTTGGTGGGAACGTAAATTGGCACCATGGAAACAATTTGGAGGTTCCTCAAAAAATTAAAAATAGAAACACCATATGATCCAATGATTCCACTGCTAAATAGTATTTATCTATTATGTAGCCATTTAAAAAGTGGGATTGTGCTACCTGCAGCAACATGAATGGACCTAGAGGGTATTATGCTAAGTGATGTAAGTCAGACTGAAAATGACTGGTATATTAGTATATTTAGACCATTGACATCGAAAGTGACTATTGACATAGTTAGATAAGTATCTACCATATTTGTTATTGCTTTTTATTCACCACTCTATTATTTATTCCAATTTTTGCCTCTCCTTTTTCTGACATTTGTGGTTTTATTTGAGCATTTTATTATTTGATTCTTTTTCTCTCTCTTCCCTTATACAACAAAATTTACTTCTCTTTTTACCTTCTTTTAGTGTTTGCCCTAGAGTTAGCAAAATATATTTACAACTAATCCAAGTCCACTTTCAAATAATACTGTATCACTTTGTGGGAAGCACAAGTATCTTAGAATAACAAAGTATGTCTTATTCCTGCTTCTCATCCTTTGTACCATCACAGTCATTTCACTTATTCATAAGCTTACCTAAGTGGGTACATATATATAAGCCACATAATTAAATACATTTTGCTATTATTATTCTCAACAAGCTATTAACTGTTAGATCAACTAAGAATAAGACAAATGAAAGTCATTTTACTTTCACTTCATTTTTCAATAGCTTCCTTTCTCTGTGTAGATCCAACTTTCCAAACTCTATCATTTTCCTTCTCTGTAAAGAAATTCTTGGGATCCATGGATGGTGCAGTTGGTTAATCATCTGACTCTTGGTTTCAGATGAGGTCTTGAGTTCAGGGTCATAGGATCGAAGCCTGTGTCAGACTCTGAGGAGGGTGTGGGTCTGCTTGAAGATTTTCTCCCCCTGGCCCTCCCTCTTCTCTCTCTCTCATAATAAATAAATAAAACCTTTTTGTAAAAAAGAAATTCTTATATTTCTTACAAATCAGATATACTGGCAACACATTCTTTTATGGTTGGTTTGCCTGAGGGAATGTTTGTTTCTTCTTCACTTTTTGAAGGTTTGGTAAGGTATTTTTTTTTCTTTTCTACATTCAAAATACTTCACTCTAGTCTTTTCTACCTTGCAAGAAGTCAGATGTGACTTTTATCTTTGTCCCTCCATAAGTAAGATGTATTTTCCTCTGACTTCTTTCAAAAATTCTTTGAAAGAAGGAGAAATCAGATGTGATTTTTATCCTTGTTCCTCTATAGGTAAGATGTATTTTCTTGACTTCTTTCAAAAAGTTTTTTCTGTCTTTGATTTATTTTTTTTTTATGATTTTATTTATTTATTCATCACACACACACACACACACACACAGAGGCAAAGACACAGGCAGAGGGAGAAGCAGGCTCCATGTAGGGAGCCTGACATGGGACTCAATCCCGGATCTCCAGGATCAGGCCCTGGGCTCAGCGCTAAACTGTTGAGTTGTCCAGGCTGCCCTCTGTCTTTGGTTTTCTGAAGTTTGAAAATATATGTAGAATTTCTAGTATTTATCTTGTTTGGTGTTTCTGAGCTTCTCAAATCTGTTTTCATGTCTGACATAATTGGCATAATTCTCAGTCACTGTTGCTTCAATTATTGCTTCTGGTTTCTTCTCTCTTCTGGTATTTCCATTAAGCATATGTTATACATTTTGTAGATATCCCACTGCTATTAGGTATTCTGGGTTTTTTTTTCCCCTCAAACAAAATTTTCTCCTTGCTTTTCAGTTTTGGAAATTTCTACTATCATATACTCAAAGTCAGATTTTTTTTTTTTTTTTTTGCTTCAGCTTTGTTCAGTCTACTAATGAGCTCATCCAAAGCATTCTTTATTTCTGTTAGAGAGTTTTTGACCTCCATTATCTATTTTTGATTTTTCTTAGAATTTCATCTCTTTGTTTACATTATTTATCTATTTTTTGCATGTTTTCTACTTTTTCCATTAAAACCCTTAGCATATTAATCATAGTTTTAAAAATGTCTGCCACATCTGACTCTGATTCTGATGCTCATTCAGTCTCATCAAATTGTATTTTTTGGTTTTAGTATGCCTTTAATTTTTTGTTGAAAGTTGGACATGAGGTACTAGGTAAAAGAAACAGTAAATTGGCCTTTACTAAGTGGTAAGATGTGTAGGAAAGGAGAGCATTCTCTAGACTCGTGACTAGGTCTCAGTCTTTTGGTGAGCCTATGTCCCTAGAATGTGAACCTCACAAAGGCTCCTCATGTTCCTCCACCTTATGTGGGATAGAAGTGGCCTAGAGTGGATAGAAGGGCCTAGAGTTGGATATTTCTTTCTCCCACATGGAAGGCCACTGGGAGCTGGAGTTGGCAATTTCCCTTCCTCTGGTTAGTTAGCCTCTGATAAAATCCCAGCAGGTTAGGCTCTGGCTTACTAGTTTCTCCTGAGGGCAGACCTTAGTAAGAAAAACAAGTGCTCTGGATTATTTCAAAATGTTTTCTTTCCCCTTCTCTTGCCAGAAGCAAGAGGGGAATTTTCTCTGATATTTACTATAAAAGCCTGGAGCTAAAACTCACAAAAGTGTGAGACTGCCACTGATGCTGGCTCCCTCCGGAGTTTTCCCTCAGACTTGTCCACACTAGGCTTCCAGTAATCATCAATTACAGTTCAGGGTATCCTACTCCCACCCTGGTTTTTTGGGAGGTTTTGCTCCTATAAATCTCAGTTCTCTATATCTGCCTGTCTGTGTCTCCTGTTTGGGGAGTAGGCATTTGTGTTGTGACCTCACTTCTCTAGTGGCTCTAAGAAGAATTATTGATGTTTTACTTTGTTCAGCTTTTTTATTTGGGATAAAGTGACAACTTCTAAGCTCCTTGCCTGTTGGATCAGAAACTGGAAGCCTCTGCTTTGCTTTTTATTTATTTATTTTTTTTTTATTGGTGTTTACCTGGCATACCTCTTCCCATCCTTTTATTGGCAATCTTTCTGATCACATTGATTTAGGTGTGCTTCTTGGGCAAGCATGAAATATTCTAATTAGATTTTTTTTCTTTAACATGTGATTGCTGTTCATTTAGCCCATTTCTATCATTGCCATGACCAATGTGTTTTCATTTCAGATTTATAACTTTTATATACTATGTGATGACCTTTCTCTGTTTGATTTTCTTCGTGAAGTCCTGATAATTAGGAAAGGCTACATTTTTGTTCAAGGAGTAACCATTATTATTAGAAACATATATCAGAACAATATATTTAGGGGGATCCCTGGGTGGTGCAGCAGTTTAGCTCCTGCCTTTGGCCCAGGGCGTGGTCCTGGAGACCCGGGATCAAGTCCCACGTCAGGCTCCCGGTGCATGAAGCCTGCTTCTCCCTCTGCCTGTGTCTCTGCCTCTCTCTCTCTCTCTCTCTCTCTCTCTCTTTCTCTGTGTGACTATCATAAAAAAAGAACATATTTATTTCATACTGTATTTTCTTTTATTTTTTGATCTCCAATTAATTGTGAAATTATCTCATTTCTTTTCTATTTTTCTTTTTTGTCTATTACCCAATTTCACACAATATTATTTCTCCTAGTGTCCATCTCATACTTCTTTTATGTGAATTTTAAGTATTATATGATCTATGATCCTTGTCTCTCAACTAGTAGAGATGAAGCAAGCAGCACATTTTCCCTCTTAGTATCTTTTCCCCTTCTAATTTGTTTGTTGTACATTTTCTGCATTCTCAATATCACATTTACATTCTCTTCCTTAACTACCATATTTCTGCTAGTTCTATAGACATGTATATTTTTTTTCTCATTTTCAGTCCTATGGCTGCAGGGCAGTTTCCCTAATTATTTTCTTATTTTCCTGAAATGTCTAGCATTTGCAGAGAGCTCATCCTCTGTTTCACTCACAAGGGCTCATAGGAAAACAATTATCTGAATTCTTTTGTAGTCAACTCAGTTTGCTTGTTGCTTTTATGCTTTAAAAATACTTTAGGAGTAACTTGTTTTACTTTGCTTTCCCTTGAAGTTTCTTAGAGCCACCTCTCCAGTGCCTTTGTACCAGTTAGGAAATGAGGCTCTATCCCATCAGATGCAGCCCTGTGTGCACCATGCTTCGCAAGGAGGAGAATGAAGAAAGTCACACACACCAGACAGATACTGCTCTTTGTGCTACTTCCAGTTATGTCTTCATTTCTGAGATTCTTTTTATCCTATTTCTTTCTTAAAATTGTCCAACCTTGTTATGATATATTATCGTTTTTATGTAGCATTGGATTATATTTGTTTATGTTTCATTTAGGATTTTCTAGTTTCTGTTATTTCTATGTAGCTCAATTCCACTGTAGCATAGCATCGTTCTGTATAATTTCAATGGTTCAGAATTTGGTGAGACTTGCCTTATGGCCCAGAAAATGGCCAATTTTGATAAATCTCTCAAGTGCACTTGAAAAGCAAAGTGCAGTGTTCCACATATATGAATTAGGTCAACTTTGTTAGCATGCTATTTAAATATTCTATGTGTGATTTTTTTTAAAATCTTTTCCACTAATAATTAGGAGTAAGGTAACAGAGATTCTTCCTATGATTGGAACTTATCCATTTCTATTTTCAGTTCTTTCAGTTTCCTATGATTAGGACTTATCCATTTCTACTTTCAGTTTTTATTTTATATATTTTAAGGTATTTAACTTCAAACAAATTCAGAATTATATCCACCTAGTAGACTGGCCATTTATCCTTATGAAATATCTCTGATACTGCATCTCACCTTAAAGTCAGCATTAGTACAGTCATTACAGCTAGTTTTGGTTAGTATTTACATTACATCATTTATATTCTTTTACTTTTAATCTTTCTGTGTCCTTATATTTAAAGTATATTTATTATAAACAACATATATTTGCTATTTTTAAAAATTTTAAATCCTTACCTTTTAATTGAAGCATTTACTTAATAATACATCTATGAACTATTTACTATTTATCCTCTAGTATTTACTATTTTATTACTCTTTGAATTACTTAAGTTAATCAAATATTTATGATTCTATTCTTTTTTTAATTCTATTCTTCATTTAATTTCTCTTCTCTATAGTCTTGTTAGTATTATTCTATGGATTTCAACATAAATTCTAGGTGGAATAGGGCTGCTCTGAATAAGTACTTTTTATCACTTCTTCATCAATACAAAGTTGAATTCCACTAACCCCCTCCTACTTTTAGTGTTACTAATGTATGTACTTTAAATTTACAGGCTTTCAAGCATATCACATTATTATTATTTTTATAGACAGAAATCACCATTTAGATTTACCCAAATATTCACTTTTTAAAAGTTGTTATTCCTTTCTATGCTTCCATGTTTCTACCATTATTCAACTGCTTGAAGAACTCTTCGATTATATCTTCCAGTGCAGGGTTGCTAGCAATAAATAAATTCCCCCAGCTTCTGGGTAGTTTAAGGACTTCATTTTCAAAATATTGTTTTTTCTAAATAAAGAATTCTAGATTTACAAAAATTTTCTTTAAGAATACTAAAGTTGTCATTTCATTTTCTTCATGCTTAGATAATTTCTGTTGAAAATTCAACACTCAGTTACTATTTTTAAAGTAATGTGTCTATATTCTCTTGAATGCTTTGCAAATTTTCCTCTTTGTCTTTAACAATATTTACTATGCTACTTATGTGCAGATATATTTGCTTTTTTTGTTGCTTTTTAATTTTACTTGGTTGGGGTTCTTAATTTTTCTTTAATCTTTGGCTTGTACCTTTCATCAGTTTTGAAAATTCTCAGCTCTTATGTCCCCAAATACTAGTTCTATTTTGTGGTCTGTCCTATGGAACTGCAGATACATGTGCAGATACACTACTTCACAGTGTCTTTATTTTCTGTACTGTTTTTCTTTCATTTTAAAGTTTCTTTCCAGGGTGCTTGGGTGGTTCAGTCAGTTAAGTGTCTATCTTCATTCAGCTCAGGTCATGATTCTGGAGTCATGGGATCAAGCCCCACATCAGGCTCCCTGCTCAGTGGGGAATCTTCTTCTCTGCCCCACTCCATACTCATGCTCTCTCTCTCTCTCAAATAAATAGATAAATAAATAGAATCTTTAAAAAAATAGTTTCTCTCTGTCTTTCACATGAGGGTTTTTTTTTTTTTCTCCAGACCTGTCCTCCAGTTTACTTCTCCATTGTTCTGTGTCTGATCTGCTGCTGAAACTGTTGAATTATTGATTTCAGTTATTTTATTTTATAGCTCTAAAATTTCAGTTTGATTCTGTTTAACAGGTCCCCATTATCTGACAAAAACTTCCATCTTGTCATTTGTTTACTTGAACAAATTAATCCAATAGCTCTATCACTCATGGGGCTACTACTAGTTTCTTTTTTTTTCCTCTTGATTTTTGATCATCTGGTTTTATCTCCTAAGAGCTTGGTAATAAATTACTGAATGCAGGATACTGTGTGCAAATATATAGATTACACCTTATAAGACTGAGGGAAAAAAAAGAGTTATTAGCTACTTTCCCGGTTTTCTTGAAATGGTTGTGAATATCCCCTCTACCTTTTCCACTAGTGAAAAGATGGTGAATATCATGTTTTTAAGCATCATAGTCATGAACACTTCCTCTCAGATTAGCTTTGTACCATACCCCCAAGGAAGCTGCAACATAAATCCATTTTTAGGAAGCATTTAGATCAAGTAACAAAACAAAAGTTTGAACTATGAAAAGTTTTGTGAAGTCCATCTGACTATAAATTGATCCTTTTTAAAATTGCTTTCGATTTTTCAAAAGTTTTTATCTACTTTTCCTTCTGCTGGGTTGGATAGTTCCCACATTATAGTTCAGATACATCTTCTGTTAGGATATGTCTAAATCTTGCAATCTCCCAAAGCTAATGTGGTGCTCCTCCCATAATACCAATTTTGTAATTATGACACTAACCTTTACATCTCTTCACCAATAAAGCATAAGACAAGGGGAAATTGAAGTCATGACAATATTTTCTTTTTCTCCAGAAAAGCCTCTACAAGGAGGACATAGTTGAATGACACAGCCGGAAATCTTAAGCAATTATGTGATACTTGGCTCTGACATACACTCCCCTGAACACAGATCATAAACTCAAATTTAAATCTGTACATGCCTTCTGGTAAACAGCTTCTGAAATATTTTCAAAATAACTGATCATCAGATTTGTCTAATTAGAAACATTTCTCAGTTATTTTCTCAGTAATGCAGCTGTGCTAGCATCAAAGCAACTCCAGAATGTTCAGTGGGAGCAATAACAGCAGGAGTCTGAAATCTACAGACATTTAGGGAAGGCAGAATGTCCTTGCACAGCTGTGGCATTAGGTATAATGGTATGCTTAATCTTATCAACAGTTGTAATCTTCAAAAGTAAGCAATGAGACAGCAAGCATGCCAGATTTAATGACCAGAATGATGGACGGTTTCTCTCAATGTGATCCATGGGCAACACCACCTCATCATTATTTTATGATTATGTTAACAATGCAATTTCCATATTCAGTTATTGAATCAAATTCTCATTTTAGTAAGCCCACCAGGTAAATCTTATGCACACTAAGGTTAAAAATGACAACTGAGGGAGACTAAAAACAACAACAAACAACCACAATGACCTCTAACATCTGTTGATGGTGAGTGGTGTTGACTCATTCTTCCTCCATTCAATCTTAAGTTGAATTTTTGTAAATACACTTGCTTTTGTTTATACTACATCTTTTAGTTTTTGCTCAGTGTTCTGGGAATATGTCTGTAGGAAAATTCTTGGATGTACTGTAGATATATTTTGGAAGAAAATACTTGGCTATGTTTATCCTAGTGAAGTTAGAAAGAGCTGAAGACTGAGATGCCAAGGAATATAAGAGAATTAACATTAACATTTATATTTAGGGCCAAAACAGGCTAGGCAACTAGAAACATTTCAGCAGTGTTTAATATGAAATTGAACATAATCGAAGTGATTCTAAAATATTTGTATAATGGGAATCTGACTGCAAGATAGTAATCAGTCATCATCATCATCATCATCATCATCATCATTTGTATTGTGTACTACCTACCTTTTATTAGTTCCCTTTGCTTTCCCTCTCTGCCCTCCAACATACACATGTCTGATGGGTTAGATTTACTCACTCAGAAGACTACCTATACCTAGATTCTCAAAAAAAATATCTGGCAGATTAAGATAAAAAAGCTTAATGCAATACCTCATGTGTTTACAGACAGATTAGACTCTAGATGATTAAGCTCAAATATCTGACATTCTTACACATGAAACAACAAATAAATGGCAAAAATAGGAATCTTTTGTTGACTAGGCAAATGATTTGAAGTGATTAATAATGACATCATATTGCTGATCTTTCTGCTCCTCCTAGTATGGCTCTTAGGATACTGACTCCTACTCACATTTACAAATACTGTCTTGTAGTCTCTGTTCCACATATTCTTCTAGATGCACTACACTGGATATAAATGACCTCGGTGAACACCTCTTCCCATGACCTCCACTGTCGTCAACCCACACATATTACATTTACGTGGACATTCAGCTTTTAACCAAAGTTTGCCATCTCTCAAATTTTAGTTTGTAGATTACCTTACCCTCTCTGTTTTATCTATCTTTATTCTTGCTCATTTTTCTGCATTTTTCATGTCAGGTTAACTCATCCTTAATGGTAATGTTTTCTTTGGTAACCTCAGTGGATCTGAGGTTATTTATCAAAGCCTATCTGGCAATGGTACCTAGCAACATGACAGTGCTCTCTGTACAGAAACAAAAATTGGAAGAATTTATTGGAAGCATATCACTGTACAAGAAATACTCAAGGAAGTTTTTTAGGCTGAAAGCAAGTGTCCCAAAGGATAATTCAAATCTATATGAAAAACAAAGAGTACTGCTAATGGTAATTATTAAGGTAATTATAAAAGAGAATGCAATTGTATATTTCTTCTCTCTTCTTCTATTGGCTTATTTTTAAAAGCAATTATGTAAAGTAATATGTATGGAATTGGACCTCAAAAATACAGATATGTAATATCTTTGATAACACCAGTATAAAGAAATGGGTGGGAGGAAAGCTGTGTTAGAGTAAGGAAATGACACAAAATTGTGTGGTGAAATTGCAAAAACAAATGAAAAGAACCAGAAGTAGAAAACAAGGTTAATACAGTAAAGTCTATAAATATATATTTGTTCTCTTTCCCAAAAAGGAATTAAACTATTTAAGTTAATAATTATACCACTGCATATTTGAATTTTTAACATATATGGATGTTATGTATAAATGATAGCACAAAAAGGGGGAAGAATAAATAGAAGTACCTAGAAATAATGTTTCTATAATGTACTGGAATTAAATTAGTAAAAGTCTAAAGTTAATATTAATTAATTAGGACATATATTGTAAGCTATAGAACAACTATTTATAAAATACCTTAAAAATGTAGGTTGAAAAATAAAGGAATTAGTATGTTACACTAGAAAATATTCATTCATGCAATATTCATGCAAAAGAAAGCAGGAAAGGAAAAATAGGAATAAAAAAGACATGATACTTAGAGCAAATAAAAATAAGATGTACAAAGTAAATTAAACTATATCAATAATAACATTAAATGCAAATTAATTGAAAAATTGAATCCAAACAAGGATTGTCAGACTCAATTAAAAAAAAATATAAGATCTAACTTGTGCAGTCTACACACATTCAAAGACAAATAGATTGAAAGTAAATGGATATAAGGGAAGAAGAGGTATATTTTATAATCATAAAAGCTAAGATCTTTAAGGAATAGATAACAATTATAGTGTTATATTCACCTAACCAAATCCACAAAATATCTTCAAAAGTCTAAATAAATTGAAGGGACAAAGTGATAATGTGATATATAATAGCTGGAGACTCGATTAATGGATAGAAAAACTAGGCAGAAGATCAATAAGGAAATAGAACATGTGCACAACACGATCTTTAAACTGAACTCAACAGACATCTATAGAACATTGCAGCCAACAACACAATGCACAATGTTCTTAAGTACACATGGAACTATAGGATCAACTATATAGTAGGCCATAAAACAACTCACTAAGTTTACAAGGATTGAAATTACACAAAGTATGCTCTCTGACCACGATAGAATAACATTATAAATATACAAGAGAAAGAAATGGGAAATCCTCAAATATATAAAAATTAAATAGCATATTCCTAAATAAGAAATGGATCCACAAGAAAATAATAAGGAAGTTGGAAAATACTTTGAGGTAAATGAAAGTAAAGGCACATACAACTTACCAAACACTATGGGGTGCAGTTAAAGCAGAATTTAGGAAGATATTTATAGCTGTAATTGTCTACATGTATATATGTATAACGTCTCAAATCAATAACCTAAATTTCTACCTGAAAAAATAGAAATGTAAATCCTAAGGAAACAGAAGGAAGGCAATAACAAAGTTTAAAGTAGAAATAAATGGAATTCCAGATAGAAAATTAAGAGTCAGGAAAACTAGAAATTGGTTTTTCAAAAAGATTGACAAAATTGACAAACTTTCAGTTAGACTGACCAAGGAAAAGAAAGAGAAGATTCAAACTACTAAAATTAGAAATGAAATAAGAGACATTATTACAGGGATCCCTGGGTGGCGCAGCGGTTTAGCGCCTGCCTTTGGCCCAGGGCGCGATCCTGGAGACCCGGGATGGAATCCCACGTGGGGCTCCCAGTGTATGGAGCCTGCTTCTCCCTCTGCCTATGTCTCTGCCTCTCTCTCTCTCACTGTGTGCCTATCATAAATAAATAAAAAAAAAAGAGAGACATTAATACAGACCTTACAGAAACAAGATTATAAAAAATACTATGAACGATAGGTCAACAAATTAGACAAATTAGATGAAATGGACAGATTCGTACAAGAGACACATTATGAAAACCGACTCAAGAAGAAATAAATGAATAACAAGTGTAGTATAACAACTAAGCAAGTGTAACAAGAGATTGAATTAATAATTAAAAGACTTTCCACAAAGAAACAAAAACTCAGTATCAAATGGTTTCACTGATCAATTCTATGAAACATTTAAAGAATTAATACCAATTCTTTATAAACTCTCCAAAAAAGTATAAAAATGGAAATACCTCCTAACTCATTCTATGAAACCAATATTACCCTGATATCTAAATCAAAGACATCACACAAAAGAATGATACACAAATATCTCTTATTAATATACATGCAAAAAAATCCTCCACAAAATATAATTAAATCTAATTTAATCTAAATTAGATCATCTAATTTAGATAATCTATTAATCCTGTAATCTAATAACATATAAAAAGTATCATACAGCATGACAAAGTAACATTAATCTATTAATTAATAGATAATTTATTAATCTATTGATAGATAATATATTAATTATTAGGTTAATCTAATAATTAATCTATTAACTAACATTTAATCTATTAATCCTGTAATCTAATGACATATAAAAAGTATTATGCACCGTGACAAAGTAACATTAATCCCAGGAATGCAAGGCATGTTTATATCTGAAAATAAATTAATATAATCTATCTTGTTAATAGACTAATATCAGAAACAATCATATCAATAAATATAAGGCATTAAAGAAATCCAAAAATTCTTTCATGATAAAAAGATTCCAGAAGTAGGAATAAACATGAATTTAAACTGATAAAAGGCATCTATGAAAAACCCAGAGCTAACATGTTACCTTTTGGTGAAAGACTCAACGCTTTCCCCTTAAGATAAGAAACAATACGATGATGTCTGTTCTCACCACTTCTATTCAACCTTGTACTAGAGGTTCTAGTCAGACAAAGAAGGCAAGTAAAAACACCTCATCCCAATTAGAAAGGAAGAAGTAAAACTATCTCCACTCACAGATAACATGATCTTGTATATAGAAAATTCCAAGGAATTCACAAAAATCCTGGAACTAATATACACATCAGTAAAATTACAGGATACAATATCAAAATACAAAAGTCAATTGTATTTCTTTAAACTAGCAATGAAAGTTCTGAAATTTTAAATTAAGAAAGTGATTCCATTTATAATAACATTAATGCAGTAAAATATTTTATTCCTTTATTTCTTTTTCCTTAAATATTTTATTTATTAAATTTATTTTAAAATAAATATATCAAAATATGTGAAAACTTCGTCCTCTGAAAACTGCAAAATATCATTGACAAATTAAAGAAAACTTAAATAAATGGAAAGATATCCCATGTTCATAGATCAAAAGGCAATATTGTTTAGATGGCAATATTCTCTAAATTGATCTATAGATTCAACACAATTCTCAAGAAATATCAGCCAGCATGTTTGCAGAATCTGGCAAACTGAACCCAGAACTCATACAAAAAAAGGAAGAAACCCAGAATAGCCAAAACAAACTAGGAAAGAACAAATATGAAGGCCTCACACTTTCTAATTTCTAAACTTATGACAAAGAAACAGTTTTCAAGTGTGTGTTACTTGTGTTAGGATCAATGGAATAGAATTAAGAATTAACAAATAAATCCTCACATTTATGCTTGGTTGACTTGTGATAATGGTTCCAAGCTGAATCAATGGGGGAAATAATAGTCTTTCCAGCAATGGGCCTGGACAACTGGATGTTCACATGCAGAATAATGAAGTTGAATCCCTACTTCACAACATACACAAAAAATAACTCAAAATGTGTGATAACTCTAAATTCAAGAGCTAAAACTATTAAACTCCTAAAAGAAAATAGCAGATAAATCTCTATGACCTTGAGTTAAGCCAAGTTTTCTTTGAGGTAACACCAGAAAGACAAGTGACAAGAAATGGATAAATTGTATTTTACCAAAATGTAAAACTTTTTCATTTCAAAAGCAAGGGAATGAAAAGAGAATGAGAGTGAAAAGAAAACACACAGAATGAAAAATATTTGAAAATCATGTATGATAAAAGACTTGTATTTGGAATATATAAAGAACTATAACAATTTTTAAAAATGAAACTGGGGTTCCTGGGTGGCTTAGTTGATTAAGAGTCCAGTTCATGGTTTCAGCTCAGGTCATGATCTCAGGGTCATGAAATTGAGCCCAAAGTGGGGCTCTATGCTGGACCTGGAGCCTACTTAAGATTCTTTCTCTCCCTCGGCTCCTCCCTCACCTCCACATCTTTCTCTCTTTCTCTGTAAGAAAAAAAATCGCGAAATAGGCCAAATATCTAAATAAATATTTCTCCAAAGATGTGCAAATGGGTAATAAACACATGAAAAGATGTTCAACATTATTTGTCACTAGAGAAATGCATATCAGAACCACAATCAGATACTACTTCACACCCACCCAGGCCATAATTAAGATACGGAAAAATTGAAAGCCTTGAAGATTGCTATTGAGAATGAAAAATGGTATAGCTACTATGTAAAATAGTCTGGCAGTTCCTCAACATGTTAAACAGAGTATCATATGGCCTAGCAATTTTACTCCTAATTAGAACTAAAAACATATGCCCTAAGATATATGAAAACCCAAGAGACATATAAACATATATCCACACAAAAATTTGTCATGAATGCTTTATACTAGTACTGATAATAGCCAGGAAGTAAAAACAACCCAAATATATCCATCAAGTGATGAACAGATACATAAGATATATTCATATAATGGAATATTATTTGGCAATAAAGAGGAATGAAGTATTGGTATATGCTATATGTACCAAACTTGAAAACATTATTCTAAATGAAGGAAATCAATCACAAAAGACTACATATTGCAGGAGTCCATTTATGTGAAATGTTGCCCAGCTCTGTGGTTGTTGGGGCAAATAAGGAAGGACTCCTGGATAAACATATTCTGTGAATTCTTTCATTGGTGTTTTTAGTTTCCAAGGGTACAGATTTTGATCATATTTTGTGACATTTGTATCTAAATATTTCTTGTTTTTTTTTTAGTTCTTATTATTAGTTCTTTTTAAAACTCAAATTTCCTACTAATTACACTAAGCTGCAAATTTAATGACCCTGCTTTGTGATAAGACATGGCCAGCTATATTATTTATTGTTTTAACCATCAGGGCAGATCAATGTTTTATTATACAGCTTTCACTCTTCACAAGGAGCTGGAATGAGATGACCCAGATTTTTAAGAATAGTTCAAAGAAGGCCTCAATGCACCTCTGAACGACAAACAGACTTGTACTTCTAAGCTCTCAGACTCTCTAATTTGTGGTCCTCATGATGAGAGGAAACACATGGCTATTGACAAAACCAAATGTTCTGAAGGCTACCCTGTACCAAAACTATTCATTAAAATGTACAATGAATTTAAAGTATTTCTCTGGCAGCTTTATTGAAAGTAGTTTGTAAAGTAGTAATACATATGTAAGAGAATCCAATTAGGGTGCCATTGCATTCAGGAGAGAGATGATGGTGTTAGATCTAGGGTGTTGCAAAGAAGATAGTGAAACACACTGATAGTGATGAGACATCCTACATTATTATTATGGATCAATGTTTGGGAGACCCCAAAATTCATATGCTAAAGGTCTAATGTTCAATGTGATGATATTTGGAAATAGGGCCTTTGGGAGGTAATTAAGTTTAGATAAGTCCATGAGGGTAGGGCCCTCATGATTAGGTTAATGCACTTATACAAAGAAATAACAGAGAACTTGCTCACTCTCTTATATATGAACATAAAACAGAGGTCATGTGGGGTACACAGTAAGATGGAAGCTACCTCCAACCCAAGAAAAGAGACTGAAGGATGAACTTACATTCCCAGCCCCTTGATTCCAGCCTCCAGAACTATTAAAAAACAAAAAAAAGTTTATATTCTTTAGGACACTGAGTCATGACACTGCTTTGGCAGCCTAAGCTAATTATCAATTTGATATTGACAGGATCTTGTCATCAGTTAGAAGTGCACTGGGGATGAAAGATTGATGAAAGAGTGAATAAAAAGTGTTTATGAAAAAAGTGATTATTAAGTGTTTGAACAACTGAATAAACTGTTATTTAGTAAGATAAAAAATTAGAGAAGCAGACTGAAGAGAAAAATCAAGAATCAGTACTGGATGTATTAAATTCAAAACATCTAAGTGAAGATGTTTAATAGAAAGTTGGATATTTATGAGTGGGTCACAGATTCAAGGCTTCTTCAGTGATGTTTCTTCAGTGATGTTGATGTTTAAAGAATGGGGTTGCATGAAATTTCCTACAAAATAAACATGATGAGATAAAATAATGGGTCTGAAACTTGAGTAGCAAAGAAGACTGCAAAAAGTCAGCGGGAAAGTTAAGGAAATACAAGATAATGGTGTCCTATAAGTAGTCACATTTGTAAAGGAAAGTGTGATCAATTTTGTCAATTATTGCTGAGAAGGTAAGTAATAAGGATTCATACTGACTATGCCACAAGAAGATTTGGGGTAGACTTCCGTGATTTCAGAGTATGGTGGAAGAGTATGAAACTTTAATTGGAATACTTTCCAGTAAGTGTAGACCCAAAGGCTATTATTGTATCATGGTAAGGCAGCCATCTCCTCTCCCCCACTGACCCCCCAGGGACCTTTCCTGTCCATGACTTTCATCCATCAGAGATACCTGCACACCCATTCACTGTCACAACTGGAGAGTTGAACCACATGGAAGGATTAGAGGCCAAAGGGAAAACAAAGAGAACACCGATTATTTGGGTCAAAGACAAAACTATGACAGCAAAATTGTCATTTAACCTAAATAGCAATTTTTGAAATATTAACTGATGTTGATATTTGAAAGAGATGTAAAGTTAAGGAATAAAAGTACATTAAAAATGGAGGGCATGGGATCCCTGGGTGGCGCAGCGGTTTGGCGCCTGCCTTTGACCCAGAGCGTGATCCTGGAGACCCTGGATCGAATCCCACATCGGGCTCCCCGTGCATGGAGCCTGCTTCTCCCTCTGCCTATGTCTCTGCCTCTCTCTCTTTCTCTCTCTGTGACTATCATAAATAAATAAAAATTAAAAAAAAATGGAGGGCATAAGATGATGTATTTAAAAAAAGAAAAGGCAAATCTAGGGGCATCTGGGTGGCTCAGTGGGCTAAGTGGCTGACCCTTGATTTCAGCTCAGGTCATGGTCTCAGGGTCCTGGGATTGAGCCCAGCATCTAGCTCTGTGCTCAGCGAGGAATGTGCTCCCTCTGCCTCCCCTTCCCCATTCTCTCTCTCTCTCTCTTTCTCTCAAATAAATAAATCTTTTAAAAATGCAAATCTATTAGCAGTAGGTTTTTAGAGATAGTTACCTAACTGCCAGTGATTGACAGGACCATGAAGTTAAAAACAAACAAATGAAAAGGTCAATAATTTATGGCTATCCAGAATTTAAGAAAAAAGCTCATCACCATCTCTCTCATTTTAGAAAAATATGAACCATGGTATAGGGATACAAATAATGGCAGAAGAGGTTGTACTGCCATCCGTATATGTATTAACAGCCAATTTCTGAAAGTAGTCCAAACAGAAATTTGTCACAAGAAGGGCAAACGGAAGTTTACTGGTGACAGAAAAAGGCCAATGGAGGAGACATTACTTTCAGTGTGAGTCAGTTTCAAGGTACTTACAGAGACAGGGGCATGTGGTCAGGAGGCAGGAGCATTTCACTTTTATCTTCATATTGAAGTAAGACTCCTAAATTCAGAGTTAATGAAGGAATTTCAAAGTGCCCTGAGCACTGTTGTGTTTCCCTGATCACAAAGATGTGCTGCTTAGGTGGTTGACATCCTAATGCTAGCACTTGTGGCCATTGTAGACTCTGTGATGTGGTTCCAACTAAGGTGCATCTCCGCCTCTAGACCCCGTGTTGCCTTAAGACACGTTCCATATGGATCAGCTGGGCTCATGCTTCCTGGAGTAAACAGGACCAGGACTCAAATGAAATGTTATTCCAAAGAGAAAAGCTGACTTCAGAACACGACTGTCAAGAGGTTGGGCCAAAGACCTGCTCTGTGAGGCAATAGGGCATTGAGCACAGACTCCTGGATTCAAACAGGTTCCACCATCCCTGCTGTGTAACGCTGGGTGACACACCTAGCCTCTCTGTGCCGTGGTTATTACATCTGTAACACAAGAAAGATAATAGAACAATATTCAAGGGATATATGGAGGATGAAATTGAATTGAATTGAATTGAATTGAACAAGTAACATTCCTAGATCAGTGCAAGGTAATATTGTATGTGTTATCACACCGAAATGAAGTATTTGGATTAAAGAACATACTGTGTCCCTGTAATTCAGTAGGGTTTGAAGTATCCAAAGCTACAGTGTCAAGCTTCATGAAGTTGTGATTAGAAAAAAGTAAATGAAAAGATATGAGGAATGTCAAAAAATAATCTAGGTGTAGTGTAAGTCCATGTTATGATGCTTGTGGAGGAAAACTAATAAATTTCCTTTGGCAATATGTGTATCTAAATGTCACTGGAATTGTATTTAGCAGGACATCTGTGGCTCACAGTTGCCCTATATCAATTTTTATAGCCTGAAATAAGACCATAGCCCAGGGCTTGGAAATAAAACTGGAAAGATCCAAGCTATTTATTATTAGGACATTTTCGTATCTTTAAAAAAAAATAACTGCAGAGTTTGTTTATTTAAAAGCGAGTATTTTATACTCAAAGGGATAATAAACTTTTTAAAAGTATAATGGTGAATACAAGACAGACTTTGAAGTTTTTATTTTTATCTGTGGTTAATATATAAAAATGAAAATAATTAAATTGTGTCTTGCTGTTTTCTGGGAGGGGAAAAAGTCTGAAATACTTTTGTCCCTCATTTTTTTTCTTTTAAAATATGCAGTCCAAATGGGTCCTAGCCAATCTTCACTTTCATTGCCTAAACTGCTTATGTATAAAGATGGTAGACTTGAGAGCTGCAGTGGTCGCTGCTAGCTACATATGGCTACAGAACACTTAGATTGCAGCTAGTGAGATTGAGGAACTAAAATTTTAATTTATTGGTATTCATTGAAATTTAAAAACTGATAGTCTATTAAGTTGTTGAACACTTCAGGTACATTTGGAATGATGGGAGTATATGAATCTACTCTTTCAACTATAAATTTTATGGATTCTAAATATGGATCTAGTATTTCTTTTTCTTAAAAGATTTATTTATTTATTTATTTATTTATTTATTTATTTATTTATTTATTTATGATAGACACAGAGAGAGAGAGAGAGAGGCAGAGACACAGGCAGAGGGAGAAGCAGGCTCCAAGCCGGGAGCCCAACGCAGGACTCGATCCCAAGACCCCAGAATCGCGCCCTGGGCCAAAGGTGGGAGCAAACCCCTGAGCCACCCAGGGATCCCCCGGATCTAGTATTTCTAATGAAAATTTCAAATTTAAATCAGAATGTTCTGTAAGTGTAAAGTACACACTAGACTGAGATGAAGGCAAGAAAAAAGAGAAAGAGAAGCAAACCAAGAAATAGACATTTAACTAGAAAGAACAAACTGATGGTTACCGGAAGGGAGGGGGTGGGGGATGGGAGAAATATGTGATGGGAATGAAGGAGTGCACTTGTGATGATCACCGAGTGCTGTATGGAAGTGCTGACTCACTATATTGAACATCTGAAATTAATATTAGACTGTATTTTAACTCACTGGAATTCAAATAAAAATTTAAAAAAATAGATTTAAAAACTCAATATGAATAACAAAATGTAAGTTAAGTTCTTTAAAATATTATAATATTGGTTTTTTCCTGAAATTACCATTTTGTATGTATTTAATTATATAAAATATGTTCTTAAATTTAATTTCACCAGTTTCTTTTTATTTCTTTTCAGTGTGGACACTAGAAAATTAAAACTTACATTTATAGCTTGTGTTATATTTTTATTAGACATTGCCCTTATCTCCAAGAAGGTAAAAATTCTTCAGAGGATGATAAATTATAAATCTATAACAAAGCTTATCTGTTTTTTAAAAGCTTTTATTTATTTATTTGAGAGAGAGAAAGAGCACAAGCGGGGTGGAGGGGCAGAGGGAGAGGAAGAAGCAGGCTACCTGCTGAGCAGAGAGCCCAAGGCTGGGCTCCATCCCAGAAGCCGGATCATGACCTGAGCCAAAGGCAGAGGCTTAACTGACTGAGCCATCCAGGTGCCCCACAAAGCTTATCTTTTAATATTAATCCTTTGAGTGAAATATAAGCTGATAAGCATAGCTCAGAAACAGAATTCACACCTATAATTTGCACTAAAAATTTAATTGACTCCTTAATTTTTTTTTTGAGGATATACCCATTTTAACTAATGACCATAAATCTCATAAAATAATCTGGTAGTAATTTTACCTTGCTTTTCATTTAATCAATAAATCTCTTATTTATGACATCCTAAAATATAATTTAGTCTTAGAGAAGTTTAAAGAATAGCTTTCTTGGATCTTTTGAAAACTAATAATTATTATGTAGTTTCTATTGCTGAGTAATAATTTCATTTTATATGCTGTCTTTTTAAAAATGTGCAGACTTAACTGTAGTACCAATTACATAACATATACAAAATGTTACACCCTATATAATTTGAATTTCATTTAAAATATATTTTATATAATGTTAAAATTCCTTTGTACCTAAATCAAATACCAAAACTCACTTTAAGAACAATCACATCATGTTAGGCATTTACTTTGCTAGTCTCTATTTTTAGTGTCTATGTACCATGTTGAATAATGAATGGTCAACTTAAAATATTTGCTTAAATAGACATTTTCTGCTCCTTTTAAGACCAACTAGTGACTGGTGAATAGGAATTCAGCTATTCATTATTAAGTTAATATCTTAAATGCTACTGATATTGAACATATAGAGAACAAATTAGTGCACTATTTTTTCTTGCATTACGTTTTTATTAGAATTTTGCTGACATACAACAAAATAGAGTTTAGCATAGTGAATTCTCATATTTCTACTACCAACATTCATCAGCTGTCAATATATTTCTAATCTTATTTCATCTATGTCCCTAAACAATTTTTCTAAAGTATTTATTTTTTTCTAAAGTATTTAAAGCATCATTTTATTTATTCATAAATGTCCTGAGAAGGATATTTAAATTTTGCTTAGCACTGTTGCCATACCATTATAACATCGAACAGAATATTATGTAATGTGAACTCTGTATGCAAGTGTAATTTTAAAATCAATGTGTTTGAATTGGGATACAAAAAAAGATCTACTTTTTTTAAGATTTTATTTATTTATGAGAGAGAGAGAGAGAGAGAGAGAGAGAGAGAGAGAGAGAGAGAGGCAGAGACACAGGCAGAGGGAGAAGCAGGCTCCATGCAGGGAGCCCGATGTGGGACTTGAGCCCGGGAATCCAGGATCACGCCCTGGGCTGAAGGTGGCGCTAAACCGCTGAACCACCCAGGGTTCCCCAAGACCCACTTTTTTATGGCTTTGAAGTTGATCCTGAGAACCAGCTATTTCCCATTCTATACCAAGATGGAACAGGATGCAAATGTGCGTGTACTTCGTTCATTAATATAGTGGCTTTACATGGGCTGACCTAATTACTCTCAATAGTTGGAGTTACCTATAAACATAAACACTACATCTGTAAAGTTTTGTGGAGTAAATAGGTAGCTTTGAAGTTGGTTAAAATTAAACATCTATTACTTAAAAACAACGGAGAGACAAAGAGGGATAAGAAATGGGAGTTTAAAAAGTAGACAGTTTGGTTTGAGGATCTGAAATTTTTTCTTTTCATTAATGTACATATGTAAGTACATATCGTGGTATTTTACTATAAAGGGGAGGAGCCAAATAGAGTTTTAATTTGGAACAAAAAACAGGTTTAAAAGAATTTCTTTATGAGATTAATTTGCTAATAATTTAAAGGAATGATCGGACTGCACAGGGCGCCCCCACACCTCTGTCCTGGGAATTTGTGGAAAATCCTGGAGAACTTATTTGGCCTTGAATGCGCTCTCTTTTTAAAATTCATTTGGAGAATTGTAAGAATTATGAGAGTCCCCACAGAAGAAGCAAAGCATGCCAGTGATTTCTTCATAAAAGATACTATTTCTCCCAATCTCTCTTCCCACTTCATGCAGTATTTTTTACTCCCTCCCAAGTCAAGGAGTCTACTTTTACATTTCTTAAATGTAAAATATCTCTAAAAATATTGTTGCAGTTTTATTCCCCATCCTTATTTTTCTATTCTCTTACATTTTAAAGAAATCATACATCGAAAAGCTTACCATACTTCATATATTACATCTCCCTATAATCCAAAGAAACAGGATAACTGCAGAAAATAGAATCCTGGAGTCTCTGTCTCTGAATGATTGCTAATCCTGGCTAATCCTACATCTGATGAAAGATGTCTGTCTGCACGTCGAAAGGAAATCTGCTAAAGCCTAATCTAAGGATCAAAGGTCTTAAGAATCAGGGCTACAATGAAAGACAATGACAGAATTATTAAACATGACTACATTTCATTATAAAAGATTAATTATTTACTGTAGAATTAAAGGGATAAAATGAAATTAAAATCCATCAACCATTTTCATTTAACCAAGACAAAAAAAAAAAAAAAAACACAAAAAAACCCCCCAAAAAACCCAAAAAACCCAAGAGCATCCTAGTGACAAAGAACAATTTGGTCCTTTCTTCATACCATTTTCCCCCTTTGGATTATAATTATTAATGATGATTGCATTCTTGCTGCAAAAAAGATTAAGTAAAATAATAAAAATTTTGTCACAGGAAGCCATTGTTATTGGATATTTTGCTTGAATTCAAGTATCATCAAAACATGGACTTAGTAGTATTTTATACTTACATAATAAGAAATATTAATATACTTAGAACTGTAAGAAACTTCTATTTGTATTTTTTACACATATATATTATTTCATGTGCAAATTACTAACACAGACATGTATATTCAAATATCCACAGCCAATGATTTATATTATAGATTGTAAGAGGTTAAAACATACATCATTAGAAATTGAACATATTCCTCAAGGTGAAGTATTACAATTCATTATCTAAAAACATTTTAAAGATGATAAAGTTTGCCAAAAAAGAATGTTATGGTATTTGTCTTACATAATAGAGGTAATCGTGAACACCTCTTTTTGCAATGTCTTTTGAAATCCCCTATAGTTATACTTTATCTACAATGTAATCCAACCACTTTAAAAGTAAAATGTAGTCAGTTTTGACAAATGAATATACACAAGTTACCACCATGCAAATCAAGCTTCAGGAAATTTCCATCATTGCCAGAAGATCCCTCATATCTTGAAGAGTCAATTTCTCCCCCATCTGTGACCTCGTACAATGACTAATCTATCTTCTATCCCTAAAAGTTCAATGTTTTCCCTGGAGTTTTATATAAAATGGAATCATATAGGATGTGTGATTCTCTTCTGTGTGGCCTTCTTTGCTCAGCCTAATGTTTTTGACATCCACGATGTTGAGCATAACGGTAATTTGTTCTTTTAAATCGCCCAGTAGTATTCCATTGCTGAATATGACACAACTTGTTTATCTGTTCTTCAGTTTGATAGGCACTTGGCTGATTTCCAGTTGGCTTGTTTCCAAACTGTGCCTATTGATAGAGTCTTTATGTATATTCATAGAGAAGTAAATGCCTGAGAGTTATTGTATCATACAGTATATGTTCATTTAACTTGATAGAAACTTCCAAAAAGCAATATGAAGTCACTGTAACATTTACATTCCCACCAGCCTCCTGTGAGGAGAGTTCAAGTCTTTCTATATCCTCACTAAAACTTGGTACTGCCCATCTTTTAAATTTTAACCACCTTACTTGAGGTGTGTGGTACACTGCTATGATTTTAATTTGTTATTCACACAGGTAATTCTGAACATTGTTTCTTCCATGTGCATTGCCATTTGCGTTTTTCAAGAAAGTTCTGTTCAAGCTTTTTTTGGCTTATCGTTATTTATTCCAGATAAAAGTTCTTTGTCAAATATTGAATTGAGATTATTTTTTCCCTGCCATTAGACTCCCTCTTCGTTTTCATAACCATGTCTTCTGAGGACAGAAGTTCTTTTTGATGAAATCTACTCACAATCTCTCTTTTAAAAAAAAAAAAAGATTTTATTTATTTATTCATTCATGAGAAACACAGAGAGCGAGAGAGAGGCAGAGACACAGGCAGAGGGAGAAGCAGGCTCCAGGCAGGGAGCCGGACGTGGAACTCGATCCAGGGTCTCCAGGATCACGCCCTGGGCTGAAGGCGGCACTAAACCGCTGAGCTGCCCGGGCGGCCCCAAACTTTTTTTTTTTTCCATTACTTTTCTTTTTCTTTTTTTTTTTTTTTTTAGCTTACCTTAATTTATATTGTGATTTAAAGATTAAAGGATGTTTGTTGAAATATTAGCCAAATTTGTTAAAAAGGCTGTCTTTTCCTTTATTGAAAATATATCGGCCCTATATACATTGGTCTATTTATGGAACCCATTTTCTGTTTCTATATGCGTATCTTTGTGAAAATATCATCATGTAATGATTCTTATAGCTATATTACCCATCTTGAAATCAGGTAATGTGTAAGTCGTCCAATTTTGTTATATTTTTTCAAGAATATTTTGACTATTCTATATTCTTTTATTTTCATCAACACTTTAGAATTAGTTGGTCAATTTCTTTTTTAAAAGCTTGCTGAGATTTGTACTGGGATAACAGTTAGATTTATAATTCAGTGGTTCTCAGCACTCTCTGGCAAACAGCATTAGCTGTTAAAAATATAAATTATCAATCCACACCTCTTGTCTACTGAATCAGAAAAATCTGGACGTGAAGCTTTTCTTTTGCGCTATCATTGTCATTATATTTTACTTCCACAAATGATAATAATCACAGGGAGCATTCTTGTTTCTCTGTGAATAGTTGATTAACTTTTACAAATATTTATAAAAACAGAAAAAACAAAAGTCTTGCATTTTCTGACATATATACCACTTCTGGTTGTGTTCATTCCTTTGCATAACTTGAGGTGTAGTTGGAATTATTTTCCTTAAGTTAGAAGAAATTCTTTAAAAATCCCTTATGTTGTAGAGCTGCTGGTAACAGATTTATTAAGATACAGTTTATTGGAAAGTGTCTTTACCTTTTCCATCTTTTTTAGAGATTTTATTTATTCATGAGAGGCACAGAGAGAGAGAAGCAGGCTCCATGCAAGGAGAGACATAGGCAGAGGGAGAAGCAGGCTCCATGCAAGGAGCCTGATGTGGGACTTGATCCCGGAACTCCGGGGTCACTCCCCGGGGTGAAGGCAGGTGCTTAACCGCTGAGCCACCCAGGTGTCCCTACTTTTTTCCGTTTTTTAATAATTCCTTTATATTTAAATACTGGTTCAGTACTCTTTTGTTATTATTTTTATTTTCATATTAAGGATGTTACTCAATTTTTCCATCATGGTTTCTTATTATGTCAGCAGTCATTCTTACTTTTGTTACCCTGATTGAAATGAGTCTTTGTGTAAAACAGGCTGCTTTAATGATATACACTTTATTATTAGTTTAAAGCACATTTGTTAAGATGTTTTGGTGTGTGTTTTTGTTGATGCTTTCATTTTTTTGCCTTTGTCTGTCTTGGCATTTACTGAACTTATTAAAAAGATAAGAGATAACAAGTTTTGGTGATGAGAAAAGGAAAAAAAAAAAAAAAACATTGTGCCCTGTTGGTGGGAATGTAAATTGGTGCAGCCACTGTAAAAAAAAAAAATAAAGAGATTCCTCACAATGTTAAAAATAGAACTACCATATGATACAGTGGCCCTACTTTTGGATAGATATACAAAGGGAATGAAAACAGAATCTCAAAGAGATAACTGCATTCCCATGTTCTTTGCAGCCTTACTAACAATGGCCAAGGTATAGAAACAACCTAGGTATCTGTCAATAGATGAATGGATAAAGAAGATGTGGTTTCTATGCACAATGTAATATTATTTGGCCATAAGGAAGAAGAAAATCCTAACATGTATGGCAACATGGATTGACCTTATAGGCATTATGCTGGGTGAAATAAATCAGACTGAGATAGACAAATACTGGAAGATATCACTGATATGTGGAATCTAAAAAAAGCTGAACTCATAAAAACAGAGACTAGAATGATGTTTGCCTGGGTTGTGGGAGATGGAAGAAATATGGAGATATTGATCAAAGGAGAATAATTTCTAGAGATCAAATGCATAGTTCATGGATTACAGTTAATAATACCGAGTTGTATACTTGAAAGTTGCTAAAGGAGTAAGTCTTAAATATTCTCTCAGCAAAAAGGAAATGGTAATTATATAATGAGATAGAGCTGTTAGCTTGTGCAATAGTGATAATCATTTCACAATATATTGTGCATCAGGTCAACTCTGTGTACATCTTACAGCTACAAAATGCTATATATCAACTATATTGCAACAAAGGGAAACAAAATAAAATGATTATAAATAAAAACAGTATCTCTTTTACTGAATTTTTCCATTTTTTTCCAATGTGAATAAGTTTTTTTGTTTGTTTTAACATGTGGCAAACCAACCTCTTAACTTGCCTCTTCTTAATGCCTGTGTTAGGAAGTATCACAGTACAAAATACATAGGGGTGTCATCTAACCCAAAATATATGAGTCTGTGACATAAAAAGAACTCTATAAAAATTGATAAGTGCATCACATAGGATGTTACTGTCGCTAAAAATAAATAGAAAATCCTAAGTCAGATCTCTCCAAGATACTTTACTCCGTCAACCTGTTTCTTTATTTTAAACTTGGTCCTTTGTGCTCATCACACATTGTGACTGCATTTCAGATCAAATCTTCACTCTTTAGTAGGACTAGAGAGTTTATAAGATGCTTTCTTGTCCACATGTTTGATCCCACATTAGTACTGTGATGTGTGGGAAACAATCTAACTTTTTTTTAATAAATTAATTTTTATTGGTGTTCAATTTACCAACATACAGAATAACACCCAGTGCTCATTCCGTCAAGTGTCCCCCTCAGTGCCCGTCACCCATTCACCCCCACCCCCCCGCCCTCCTCTCCTTCCACCACCCCTAGTTCATTTCCCAGAGTTAGAAGTCTTTATGTTCTGTCTCCCTTTCTGATATTTCCCACACATTTCTTCTCCCTTCCCTTATATTCCCTTTCACTATTATTCATATTCCCCAAATGAATGAGAACATACACTGTTTGTCCTTCTCCGATTGACTTACTTCACTCAGCATAATACCCTCCAGTTCCATCCACGTTGAAGCAAATGGTGGGTATTTGTCGTTTCTAATGGCTGAGGAATATTTCATTGTATACATAAACCACATCGTCTTTATCCATTCATCTTTCGATGGGCACCGAGGCTCCTTCCACAGTTTGGCTATTGTGGACATGGCTGCTAGAAACATTGGGGTGCAGGTGTCCCGGCATTTCATTGCATCTGAATCTTTGGGGTAAATCCCTAACAGTGCAATTGCTGGGTCGTAGGGTAGGTCTATTTTTAACTCTTTGAGGAACCTCCACACAGTTTTCCAGAGTGGCTGCACCAATTCACATTCCCACCAACAGTGTAAGAGGGTTCCCTTTTCTCCGCATCCTCTCCAACATTTGTGGTTTCCTGCCTTGTTAATTTTCCCCATTCTCACTGGTGGGAGGGGGTATCTCATTGTGCTTTTGATTTGTATTTCCCTGATGGCAAGTGATGCAGAGCATTTTCTCATGTGCATGTTGGCCATGTCTATGTCTTCCTCTGTGAGATTTCTCTTCATGTCTTTTGCCCATTTCATGATTGGATTGTTTGTTTCTTTGCTGTTGAGTTTAATAAGTTCTTTATAGATTTTGGAAACTATCCCTTTATCTGATATGTTATTTGCAAATATCTTCTCCCATTCTGTAGGTTGTCTTTTAGTTTTGTTGACTGTATCCTTTGCTGTGCAAAAGCTTCTTATCTTGATAAAGTCCCAATCTAACTTTTGTAAGAAAGTTTGGTGTGACCTCAAAGTCACATAAGCATTAAGTCAAACATTGTTTTGGATACCAATTGCAATGCTGCCTTTTATAGACAGTGAAAAGATTCTAATTTTGGTCTACTCATATAAAATTCAAGGAATCATTATTTCAGAATGTAATACTACTTATCTTCTTTGTTCTTGAATTCTGATTCTGTACCCCACTCTGGGCAAACATCAATTGCCAGTTTGTGATCTTTTAAATATAGAATTACACTGCCTAGCTAGACTGGCTATGCTTAGTCAAGCTGGATTTCACACCACATGCTTTGAAAATGCTCTTTTCTTTTTCAAAATAAATATTACAGTATAATATGCCTACAGTACCATGCACTAGCGTATACAGTTTGAGGACTTGTTACATGTATTTAGTAAAGGTAACCATCACTGAGGTGAAGATGGACAAAATTTCTGGTATTCGAGTAGGTCCCCAAAATCTCCTCCCCACTCAGTAGTTATTTTCCAGAGGTTACTTAGTTTAACCTTTAGAACCTTCCATTTATCTTGCCTGTCTTTGAACCTCATTAAAATGTAATTGTACATTATGTACAATTTTGTATCTGGATTCTTTCAATCATCTTTACATTTTTCCATCCATCCACATTCATGTTTATATAAAAAGTTTGCTATTTTGTTGCTGTGTGGCATCCTGTAGCATAAATATAATTTATTCATCCCTTCTCATATTGAAGGACATTTGGTTTGTTTCAGCTTTTGGCTATTAGGAATAAAACTACTAGAGAAAAAAATTCTATAAAAAATCCTGTACATGTTTCCTAAGGACTTATACACTCATTATTCTAGGATATGAATTTAGAAGTTAAATTGTTAGATGATAAAGGAAATGGCTGTTTAGCTTCAGTAAATACTGTCAATTCTTTTTTTTCTTATTGAAGTATAGCTAACACGTGTTATGTTAGTTTTAGGTATACAAATAGAGATTCAACATCTTTATACATTATGCTCTACTCACCACAAGTGGAGCTCCCATCTGTCACCATACAGCACTATTACTGTATCATTGACCATGTTCCCTATGTTGTACCTTTCATCACTGTGATTTATTCATTCCATAACTGGAAGCCTATACTTCATATTTCCCTTCACTCCTATCACCCATCCTCCCCTCTGGCAACCACTAGTTTGTTCTTAATATGTATAGGTCTGTTTCTGGTTTTGTTTGTTCATTCACTTTGTTTTTTAGATTCCACAAATAAATGAAATCATATGGTATTTGTCTTTTTCTGTCTGATTTATTTCACTTAGCATAATGCCCTGTAGGCCCATCCACATCACAAATGGCAAAATATCCCATTCTTTTTTATGGTTGAGTAATATTCTGTTAAATACACACACACACACACACACACACTACTTCATTTTTTTTAAAGATTTTATTTATTCATGAGACAGAGAGAGAGAGAGAGAGAGAGAGGCAGAGACACAGGCAGAGGGAGAAGCAGGCTCCATGCAGGGAGCCTGACGTGAGACTCGATCCCAGGACTCCAGAATCACACCCTGGGCCGAAGGCAGGCGTTAAACCGCTGAGCCACCCAGGGATCCCCATAGTATCAACTTTTAGTCTCAGCAGCAATGTAACCAGAGTTCCAGATGCTTTCTTCCTTCAGCAAAAAATGTTGGTATTTTTTTCTTAGAATATGTATCTTTGCATTTTACAGTCTACAACAAATGAGAATGTAACTTCCTGATCAAGAATCTTCTAATTCTAGCTACATCCCTTCTGCATTTTCTTCTATTTCTGGCATGCATTTTAACTTGCACATTTGCTATAAACCCTTAAAGATATTTTGATTATTATTGTCTTAAACAATAATTTATTTTCATAGTCACTCTCTTATTTACCTTTGGAGTATACTTCTTTCTTTCTGATGGTTCCATATTTTTACCTGATATCATTTTCCTTCAACCTCAAAGACATCCTTTAGTATTTCTTATAGCACCATGACTGTTGGCAATACATTCCCTCAGATTTTTGTGTTTCTTATATCATCGTCATTCTTCCTTTATTCTTAAAAGAGTATTTTTGTTTTATATGCAATTCTGAATTGTCATATAGTTTGTTTACCCTTTTAACACTTTACAAATGTCAGTCTGTTATCTTGTAATTTTCATAGTTTCTTTTGAGAAATCAGATAATATTTACTATATATAAAATAGTTTTTTTGTAGTCTTTGTCTGCCAGTTTCAACCACTGAATCACCTATGATTCTACTTCTATTTGCTCTTTTCTCATCTTGATTCTTGGCCTCATTTTTTTCTGCATCTTTGCATATCTCATACATTTTATCACATACCTGACATTGTATGAAATTACTGTAGAGCATGAAAATGACGCTGTTTTCCTCCCAAGTATGTATTCCATCACCTCTGTTAAACAAATGAAAAGGATGTTTACCTCAGTTCCCGTAGAAATTGAGCTGGGGCTACGTTGCAGTTCTACTTCGGCTCAGCCCACCTGTTTTATCCTGTGCATAAGGTATAGTCTTCTTAGGTTTTTTTTGCAGAGAAAATATTGAATCTTTCTTTCCCCATCCCTTAAACAGTGTAGAAGAGTTGGTCTTGCCCTGGAAATTTTAGTTTAACACTTAAGCCTCAGGACACCTGGGCGGCTCAGTGGTTGAGTGCCTCCCTTCCACCCAGGGCATGATCCTGGAGTCCCGGGATCAAGTCCCACATCAGGCTCCCTGCATGGAGCCTGCTTCTCCCTCGGCCTATGTCTCTGCCTCTCTCTGTGTCTCTCATGAACAAGTAAATGAAATCTTTTTTAAAAAACAAAACACTTTAACGTCACATAATACACAGTTGAAAATCTCTGCAAATAGTTTTTGGGGTTATCTGATATCTGTTAGCTTCAGCCCCTTTCCTGGAGTGGACCACTGTTTGTAAAGCAACATCAGACTGTGAGAGATTTTATTCTATACTTTCAACTAGCTCTCCCCCAAATTTTGTCTTACTTCAGCATTCAGCAAAAAGCGTGTGGGGAGAAAGAAATATGCATTTGGGAATTCTTCTAGATTCCAAACCTCCACTCAATCCATGTGATCATCAAATGGTCTGTTTCTCTTTTACCCAGCAGAATCCTTCTTTCTTTACCGAGTGCAATCATCAGCCTGTTTTCAGAATCCGTTTCCTTCAGAGAATAAAATGATTCATAATTGTCAATTTGGAATGGCTTTTCTGTCTCTGAAACTTTAATTCATCTAGATCTTTTTGCTTTTTCTGGTGTCTTTAAAATATAATAAATAATAGTAATATATGATATATATTAAATAACATATAATAAAAATATAATTTATCCGTTTTCTTTCTAGTTGCTATAGTAGGAGGGAAGAGCTGCCTGATATTTATGCCATTTTACTCAGAAGAAGTCCTTGGGGAACTTGGTTGGCTCAGTCCGTGGAGCATGCAACTCTTGATCTCAGGGTTCTGAGTTCAAGCCTCATTTTGGGTGTAGAGATTACTTAAAAACAAAATGTATTTTTAAAAAATTAGAAGTCCTTTTCTTTTTTTATTGTTTAATTTTATTTTACTAGAAGACAGACGTCTCATGTTATATTGAAGTTATTGAATGATTTCCCGCTTATCTTGGTCATTGATATTATTTTCTCATTATTAAAGTTGCTGAAATTTGTAAGGACTTAGATTCCATCATTAGACACAATGTGGCCCTTCCCTGGTCTTGAATTTTGTCCTCTTCTTTAATAGCTAAGAATGTAGTTTTCAGAGCAATTCCTAGATTCTTTCATGCATTTTAAATTGCATGTATGGCTTTCTGGTATATTGAATAATAATCTGTCTACTTGTTTGTCTTTTCTCTGAGTTTCAGGTTTCCATGGTCACTGTACATTCTGGCATCTGCTCCACACATCTCGGTCTTAGCCTAAAATCATGGATTCTGATATGAGAATACTTTTTGGAAAGGAATACACAGGTAACGGAAATAGGAATGGAATAGATGAAGCACTTCCCATTCACCTAGTCTCATTTTTATATAGAAAACACTCTAAGTTGAAGGAGAGCATCAATCGTTTCTGAAGAATGGAGAGACTAAAGGAAATTTAATCGTATGATAGCATTACATATTTAGATTATCTCTAAATATCTTTGTAAATGTAATATGGTAATTAATAACAATGTCTAATATCATATTTTTATATCGATATTTAATATACTCATTGTGTTCAAGGCACTTTACATACATTGTTTCCAACCTCAGCAATTCTTAAAGATCAGATAATTATATTTTCCTTTCCTTTCCAGGTAGTAAATGGCATTGAATCTGG
Source organism: Nyctereutes procyonoides (assembly GCF_905146905.1). Classification (NCBI taxonomy): domain Eukaryota; kingdom Metazoa; phylum Chordata; class Mammalia; order Carnivora; family Canidae; genus Nyctereutes; species Nyctereutes procyonoides. The sequence continues at coordinate 4,151,009 of NW_026575033.1, read as the reverse complement.
AGCTCGACTGCTGGGGTTCAAATCCTGGCTCTGGCACTTGTTAGGTAATTGGCCTGAGTAAGTTACTGCAAGTCTCTGTACCTTAATTCCTCTTCTGCATTTTGGGATGATAATAGCAACTATCTCCATAAGCTTTTTGTTTTTCAAAGATTTAATAATTTAATAAATTTAAGGAACTTAGAACAATATCCGACAAATGGTAAATACTCAATGAATATTAGCTATTATTTAATTTATATGAAACAAAGTTATGGTTCACTTAATTTTAGTAGTTGCCCTAATGTGGTATAGCCAGAAAATGTGGCAAATCTTAGCTTTGAATTTAGTTAATAGACTTTTAAAGCCTGTGTTTTTTGCCCTATACTATGAGCATATAAAATAAACCTATATTAATTTAATGTGTTTTTTTATTTATTAGCAACTAACGCCCAAAAATGACTGAATTAATTTTCACCAAATGTGACATTTATGTTTGTAATGATTTTATTTAAAATACATCATTTTAATTCTAGAGATACCTCAAAAGCAGCCATCTTCCTTAAACTATTTTTAGTTACTAAGTTATGATAATAAGCGATAAGTCCATATAAAACCTAATAATATAAACATGCCATACATTTTTAAAAAGAGAGCATAAACACTGGGTTTATCGATGGGGCCTTAGTCAACTCTAACCTGTGTACACGAATGCATACATTATCCCAGCAGACTCTCTTGTGGAAAACTATGTTAGATTGTTAGCAACAAGAATTTGCTTAATAACAGTGGTTAATAATGGCCCTAAGTAGTGCTTAATGGGTCAGTCAGAGAATATCTAATTATAAGTCTGCATGTCCTTGCCCACATTTTCCTGATGAGTATCTGGAGTATCTCCTTAGTCTGTATAAAAATGGTCCCTCCAATTTTAGTGTCACAAATGTCTGCCTTTCAAAGGATCCTGACAAATACAAGCTACCAATCAAGTCAGATTCATGCAACTCTCAGGATATTTCTTCCACAGAAGGAAGAGAGAAAGCTAATCAAAAGCTAGGCACATCATTTTTGATTTAGAAATTTTCCCTGATGTATATCACTTTGTACAAAGTCTTTGGTGAAATAATTGAAAGGATAAATACAGTTTAGTTATGTAAGTTTTACTGCTTTGACACTTTTATATAAATTTATTATTAATGTAATTTGGTAATCATATAAATCTAGCTATTATATCAATATTGTATCAATGGCTTTATCTGCCATTATTAAGGAATAAATTCATACTTGGTTTGGTCAAAAGTGAAAGAAAAGCCAATAGTGGGCTAAGCAATTGGGTATTTATTTTCCTTCATGTACAATTCTGGGGGAAGACAGTCTAGAGATATTATTGAGGATTTGAACTGTCAAAGACCTTGGCTTCTTGAGTTTTCACTCCCAAGGTCACTTTGTGGCCCAAGATGACTACCAGAGTTCCAGCCATTATTTCCTCATTCCAGCAAATGTAAATGAAAGGAGGGGATAAAGGACATGGCTTCTCTCTCCTTTAAGGACACTTTCCAGAAGGTACCATTCATGTTTACATAATATTGTCCATAATTTGGTAATATGGCCACACTCAGCCTCAAGAGTGGAAGAGAAACGTGGTCTTTCTTGGTGGATGGTCATATGGCAAGCTAAAACTTGGAGGTTCTGTTACAGGAGAATGGAATGTATTAGAGGATAGACGATATCCACATTGATAAATTCACCCTCTTATAATCTCTTTATCAGTTTAGCTAGCTGGAAAAGATGTTCCAAATATTATGTACTTCCCTAACTAAGCAGAGGATGCTGAACATGATTTCATTTTCTTCTCAGTATTGGAGGAGGTCATGGGGAGGAAGTGATCCCAGGTTGACCTACAGGCTGGACCCAGACAAGAGGCTCCTCACCCTCTCCCCTGTCCTTGGAATGTGCATTCCACCTACCATTCCCATAACCAGTGCTTTCTCAAGGATGTAGAGCATAAGGGATCACTAAGCACATCTGAACTGAATATGTGACTGAAGGCCTCTACATAAACTTTTAAGATTCAAGTGGGCAAATGCTGAAATCTACTCATCTCACTAAGATAAGTCTCAGTCCCCTTGCTTATTAAACCTGCTACCTACCAATCTATAGTAGTCTGCCTGTTTCTTCAGACTTTCCTTGCCCTCTGTGTATAGGGGCCAGTTTCTATATATAGATATAGATATAGATATAGATAAATATATACATATATGTATATGTATAAATATATATATATGTAAATGATGTGGGTGCTCAGAGAAGAACTCCCATTTATAGAAAAGAAGCAGGGAATATTCCAAAAAGTAAGACAAGAATGTAGTCCCACCTCAGAAATGAGCTGAGCCTGAATCTCAACTCAGTTGAAACTTGTAGTCCCTGTCTGGGCTTCTCTATCCACATCTACTTCATGCTTGTTTCTTTCTGCAGACTATCTCTGCTTCTCTAGGCTACAGGCTAGAAACAGAGCATAGAATATAAGTTTCACATTTTACATCTTACAATTTTGGCCACCAGGAAAGATGTCCTGTTCTTATTGTATGACCTCCTGATTATATAGCCTGATATTGACCAATTCTAGATTTAACCCTGAAATCACTGTGCCCTCTATTTGGTGCCTAAATTGTCTCTTTGCTTATCTATCACCAGGTGGGTCAGTTATTTGATGCCCCTCCTCACCCCACTACCCTAGGAAGCCATTTTATGAACAGTTCTTTTTTTTTCTGTTATTAACATTAACTTTAGTCCATATATCATGTGCTTATTATATACCAGGCCATTTTAACTGCTCTTCATGAATGATCTCACTGAAGATTTATGCATGCTTTGTGTGAAGTATATCTTCTCTCTAGAATTTTGCACATTCATGAATGAATTTTATTGTAGATGGCTGCAGCTGCTTTAAGTTGGCTTAACATAATGATTTATTGTATTTTTCCAATTAAAACTAGTAAGAATTGATCTGGAGTTTACCTGCCTTGGATGCAAGGTGCTATAATATAGTCACAAACATAGATGCAGGAGTTAGGTCAGATTCTCTGCTTTACCAATTACTGGCCAGACCACTTAGGCAAGTTACTTAACCTCTGTGTACCTAATTCTTCATAAAGGAGGAGGGAAGAGGATGACAGCAGTACCCTCCCCATAGTGTTTAGTGAGTGTACATTTGCACAGTGCATAGCAAAGTACCTGACCAGTACCAAGGGTTATAAAAAGGCATGATTTCATTTTTATTTTAAAAAATTATTTATTTATTCATGAGACAGAGAGAGAGAGAGTGAGAGAGAGGCAGAGACACAGGCAGAGGGAGAAGCAGGCTCCATGCAGGGAGCCTGACGTGGGACTTGATTCTGGGCCCTGGGCTGAAGGCAGCGCTAAACTACTGAGCCACAGGGGCTGCCCAATGGCATGATTTCCTGTCAGAAGATTCCTCCCTGTCAGTGCTGATCTGTATCAAACTCGAGCTAATAACTGCCCTGGCAGTTCACGGCTATCATATTCAAAATTATGATTTGGGGCTAAAGAATATTTCTGCCACCTGCCGAAGAGAGGTTCTGGACACTTAAAGTTAAGACAAAGAAGACCAATAACGGATCACCCTCTGTGTGGAGTAGAGATGAAGGAATTCTCACACAAATCCCAAATTCCTCCAGGCTTTTCAAAATGTGCTGTGGTTGCTATTAAGTGCATGTTTGCTAATAAAACGTCTCTCTTCTCAAGTTGGCCATCTCTTCCCACTGACATCAAATTTAAAGAAAGCCAGATTTGAAGAGGATTTTATGGATGAAAAAGAAAACATGATGATACAAGGGCTCCAGAGCCAAGGAGAGAATTCAGGCTGGATGCTAATAAAAAAATTGTTCTAAGAACTGGGCAGAATGAATATGCCTCTGTCAGGGAGGTGATGAAAGGAAACAGACCAGAAGAAAGGTCTACATGGTGTTGACTTGTTTCATACCACAGACTCACAAGATCGTGCTTTGGCTGTGGGTCGCATGCCTCCAACAGCTTCCCACAGGTGCTCCCATCAGGAGGAGTCAGAACTGAGTGCTCCATAAGCACCTCTCCACCTCCTAGCTCTTGCTACTCACTTCCTGGACAGAGTGGAGGTTCTACTGTGCCCTTTATGATTTTGTCTTTTAAAACAGGGCACATTTTAAGGGCACACCAAATTCTGTTGCTCATGCCTCATACTTTTCTCTTTATGCATAGTTGTGAGCAAACCAAAGCACGTGTCAGACAGTCTTGGATCAGAAACCAAGAAAAACAAAACAAACAAACTGGTAGATGATCAAATACCCAAAGAAACTAAAAAGTGCTACTGAATTATTTTAAATGTGCAAATATTTCCCTAGAGGAAGGTGTTATTTTTGTAAAGGGATCTGTGCTTGTGGTGGAAGAAAAAGTAGCAGGACATCTGCCTTGCTGAGGAAGAAGAAAAAATAATCTTTCTGTCACATATTTTTAATAGGCTGAGCCCAAATAAGGAATAGCTACAAATCTGAGTGCTTTTCATTTAAATCTATGAGGTTTCCCTTGGATCTTTAAACTTTTAGGAAATAAAATACAAACAGTTTGGATCTCATAAGATGAATAATGCTGAAAGGCAAATTTTTTTCCTTCAAATTATAAAAAAGAAAAATATCAAGTTCTAGAGAAAGAGAATCTATATTTTATTCACCACAGCAGCCCCAGCACCTAGAACAGGGCCTGGTGGATGCAGGCACTGAGAAATGTGTGTTGAATGAATGCCTGGATCAATAATGATTTCGAGATTATGAGCACAAGGAGTGCAAAGACAGCATTACCAGGAACTTCAATGGAAAAAAAGCAGATGATAAATAAAGATGATGCTAGTTTGCAGCCAGGAGAGGGAGAAAGATAAAGAGTTTGGTCACTGATGCATGAGTTCGTCAGTATTTTTGCAGAACACAGGGTTAACAAATGGCCTTCAACAGTGCAGCACTCATAGAGTGGTTAAAGAACCCAGCTTAGGGGACTCCTGGGTGGCTCAGCAGTTGAGCATCTGCCTTTGGCTCAGGTCGTTATCCTGGGGTTCTGGGGTCAAGTCCCGTACCGGACTCCCCACAGGGAGCCTGCTTCTCCCACTGTTGTGTCTCTGCCCGAATCTATATTTTAGCTATATTTGTTTTCTTAGGTTTTTATTTATATTCCATTAGTTAACATACTGTTATATTAGTTTCAGGTGTAAAATGTAGTGATTCAACATTTACAGGTGCTCATCACAAGTTCTATATAGTTGAGTCTGCCTCTTGGTTTGCTTCTATTTTTCTTCTTTTTTTTTTTATCTCTTTGTTCCTTTCTTTCATTTCCTTTTTCAGGTTTTTATTTAAATTCCAGTTAGTAAACATACAGCATACAGTATCATACTACTTTCAAGTGTACAATGTAGTGATTCAACAATTGCATATATTACATTTGTAATCATGCAACTCATGATCAATTTTGATCAAAGCTGAAGCAGTGTCTGAAAATGCTTTCTTGGGGATTTTAATTCTGCTTTTCCATGGTAACACAGATATATAATGAAGAAAAAGTATCTGTCCATAATCTGCTATACATATATACACAATTAACTTTATTGAAAAATAATTTACATTCAATAAGATGCACTAATTTAAAGGGTTCAAAAAATAAGTTTTGGAAATCAATGCAACCTTGTAATTACAATCTGAGCAAGACATGAAAAAGTTGCATTGTCCCAAAATTCCCATGTCAACCCTTCCCCTTAGGCAGCCACTGATCTCTCTAACTGTAAATAAGTTTTAGAGATTAAAAATGTTCACGTAAGCGGAACCTTACAGAATGTGTCTTTTGTGTCCTGACTGTCAGTATAATATTCTTGAGGCCCATTCACATTGCTACCTATATCGGAAGTATGTTCCTATTTTATGCTGAATAATATTACTTTATGAACAGAGCATGGATAAATTAAGGTTTATCCATTCACCTTTTAATGAACATTTTTATGGTGTCCAGCCTATTCTGAAGAAAGCTGCTATAAACTTTCATGTACAATTCTTTCTGTGAACTACTCTTCTTTTCACTCATATAAATAAAGGATTGAAATTCTAGTCATAAGTAACTGCCAAACAGGTTTACAAAGCAGTTGTACTATTTCTTTTTACAGCCTGAACCATAATGAAAGAATAGCTCTGCACTCCCACAATACACGATAATATTAATCACTTTTATGTTAGCCATTCTAGGGCCTATTGATTTCATTGTGATGTAATTTGCTCTTCCCTAAGAACTGGTAGTGTTGATCCTCTTTTTTTTACATGCTCACTGGCCATTCATATATTTCTTTTATAAGGATCAATCCAAATATTTCCCCCCATTTTTTAAAAAAAAATTAAAAAAAAAATTTTATTTATTTATAATAGTCACAGAGAGAGAGAGAGAGACAGAGACAGAGACACAGGCAGAGAGAGAAGCAGGCTCCATGCACCGGGAGCCCGACGTGGGATTCGATCCCGGGTCTCCAGGATCGTGCCCTGGGCCAAAGGCAGGCGCCAAACCTCTTCGCCACCCAGGGATCCCCTTTCCCCCCATTTTTATTTGATTGTTTCTCTTTTTATTAGTGGCATAACAGTTCCTTGTACTGCTGAATATAAGCTGTTACTCAGATATATGCACCGACAATATTTTCTTCTTACCTGTAACGTGCCTTTTTCCTTTTTTTTTTTTTTTTTTCAGTATCTTTTGGAAAACAGAAGTTTTAGGTAGGCTTAAGGAAGTTTAATTTAGCATTTTTTTCTTTTGCCATTAGTACTTTTTGTATAGTTTTTACTACACAGAGGGGGCAAAAAATTGTTTTTCTGTGTTTCTTCTTTTTTTAATTCCTAAAGGCAGTATGGCTAGAAGTGTAAATTTTTTACACTTTATTATCCATTTCAAATTAAATTTTGAAGATGGTGTGAAGTTGAGGTCAGAGTCTTTTTTTTTTTTGAACCACATACGTTTAATTGCTCAGTATCATTTGTTGAAAATTCTATCCTCTCTCAGTAAGATTAAACTAACTTTCTGAAAATTCATTGATCATAGTTTTGAGTCTATTCCACCACCACTTGATGGAACTATGTATAAAACAAGGCACAAATGTTAGTCACATATGTAATTTTGCATTTTCTGTTGGCCTCAATAAAAAGCAAAAATAAACAGATGAAATTAATTTTAATACAATTTTATGTAACCTAATATATTCAAACTATTATTTCACCATGCAATCAATATAAAAATTATCACTATGGTATTTTATATTCCCTTTTTAGTACAATTTATCTTCATGATTTGATGTGCTTTTACACCGACTACATCTCAATTTGGATTAGTGACATTCCAAGTACTCAACAGCCACATGACTACTGAGGAGCAGTCATGGAATTCAAAGCAAAGTCTTGATTTCTGAAGTTTTATATTAAGTTTTCAAATCAGGCAGTGTAGATTCTCTAACATCATTCTAATTTTTGCAAATAATTTTGGCTATTTTATGATTTCACCATTCTATAAAATGAGTCAAACAGGCTGCTAAAGGTTTTAATTGGCATCATGTTAAATCTGTAGATGAAATTGGGACAAATGCCCCTGCCCTTAACAATCTTGTATATATCAAATCATGAACTAGTTCTCATAACAAGATTTTATTATTATTATTATTAACAGTGTTTTGTTTTTCACTATTGAGTATCCATGATTTCACTATCACAGTTTTGTGTTGATTTAGTTAAATGTATTATAAAGTTTTTCATGCTTTTTGAAGCTGTATAGATAGCATTTAAAAATCATATTTGCAGATTTTTATTGCTAGTGTATAAAGCTAACTGATTCTTGTCATTGATCTTGTTTCCTATATTTATGCCTACCCCATTAATTCTGGAAGTTTTTTCATAGATTTCATAGAACATTCTATTTAGAGAATCAAGCCTTTTAAAATAGGACAGTTTTTCCCCCCAATTCTTTATATTTTCTATTTCCCTTTCTTACTTTATTGCACTGGGTGAGGATTGATAGTAAAATATTGGCTTTTCTCCTGAACTTAGGAAAACATTTAGTCTTTTAACAGTGTGTGTGGTGTTTATTTCATGGGTGCCTTTATCACTTTTAGAACATTTCCTCTGATTCCTAGTTTGCTGAGAATTTTGATCACAAATGAGTGTTGAACATGCCTTTTCTGTATCTGTTAGTTTGATTATATAATTGATAATCAACGTTGACCCAACCTTGCATTTCTGGAATAAACTCTGCTTGGCCTGCATGTAATATTTTTATATAATCCTGAATAAAATTTACTAATATTTTTTTGAGGTTTCACATTCGTGATAATGAAGAGAATTGCTCTGGTCTTCAATTTTTAAAAAAATTTCTTAATCTTATTTTAGTATTAAGGTCACTAATTGAGATATGTTTGTGTAAGATTTAGTATTACTTCTCCTTTAGTGTGTTTTTCCCCACCAGTGAAATCGTGTGGATTTTAAGTTTTCTTTGTGGGAAGTTTTGGAGTATTAATTCAATTTATTTAAAAGACAGAGCTCTCTCTCTCTCTCTCTTCTCTCTCTCTCTCTCTCTCTCTCTCTCTCTCTCTACATGCATTCATTGAGGAAAGATCATGAGAATACATAACAAGAAGGTGGCCACCTACAACTCAAGAGGACATCCTCCCCAAACACTAAAACGATTGGAATTTTGATCTTGGACTTCCTGATTTCAGAGCTATGAGAAAATAAATGTCTGTTGTTGAAGTTTCTGGTCTATGGCATTTTGTTATGGCAGCTTAAACAGACTAATGCAAATGCTTATCAGATTTCTTCTTGTGTCATTACTGTTTTACATGGAAATAGTGAGATAGAATGGGCTTGTAAATAAAATTTCAAAAGTATTCTCGTGAAACAGAATAGTATGGAGTGAAATAAATTCTTTGGAAATTACACCAGATACCAGAGTAAATGGTTTCGAATGGTGGCATGGTTTTTCTGAACAAAGTCTGAGTGTTGATCAGTAATCAGTCAAGAAAAGGGGGCACATGCCTGGCATTTCAACAGAGGGATTTTAATATGGAGTACTTGCTGTAAAGCTATTGGAAGAGCCAAAAAGGAAGCAAGGGCAGTAGGAAGCAATCAGTAGTCCAAGGACTGAAAGAACAATGGGAGGAGAATGCCAGGGCATCTCGGCAGCAGATGGCACTATGGGCGAAACACACCACTGCTGGAGAACAGACAGAACGGAACAGGGGGCATAGTCCTTGGAATCTCCCTTCTTCCCAACCTTCAATTTTATACTAGTGCCTTCCATTTCACAAACCAGATGGATAGCAATTGGCAAAGGAACAGAGAACAGGGTTTTGCAGAGTTAAGACCCTCTAAAGAGAGAACAGAAGAAAAGAAAAGAGAAGAAAAGAGAAAAGGAGAAAGAAAAGAAAAAAGAAAAGAAAAGAAAAGAAAGAAAAAAAAGAAAAGAAAAGAAAAGAAAAGAAAAGAAAGAAAAGAAAAGAAAAGAAAAGAAAAGAAAAGAAAAGAAAAGAAAAGAAAAGAAAAGAAAAAAGAAAGAAAGAAAGAAAAGATAGGGTGTATCTGAGAGCAGATAGGTGAATGACCGGCATCACCTTAAAACCAGCACCACTGTCCATCCATGAATCTATACTGTCACAGGTCTAAGACAACATGACACGTGGGACATATACCCTGGGATGATGTGGTGAATTATTGGGAGTTTGAGGAGCCATCATGATAATGGTTCTGTTTCTGTTTGCAGATATATGCTTCAATTCATAAACTATTATGACATCAAATTAAAGACGGGAATTTGCCCAGAGGGTGAATCAGATATGTATGGTGTTAGTGCATTCCAATTCAGCCTGAATTCCAAGATAAAAAAAACTTAACACAACAATGTCTGAATCATTAAGAATTTTAACGTTATGTTAATATTAAAATAGTCGTGTTTGTGAAACATACAAAACTTTTAAAGCCAGACCATGGAAATTTCTTTCTTCCAGGATGTAACCCTCACCCTAGACCTCATTCTGCACACCAAGCCCCAGACAAGAAACATTAAAATAGTGCCTGGCCACTAAACATAGTACCTAACTAAACTTACTCTAACTGATTTGGTTGGGGAGTAACAAAAGCATTTTAACACAGTATGAAAAAAAATTACAAAACAAAATTGAGCTATTTCGGGAACTTATATTTATTAGTTGCTTAGTAAAGACCCCCCATTACGCTAGACAATTCATTCATCTACTCGACAAACATTTGACTACCTACTATTTGCCAGGCTGGTAATAAAGTGTTAATGGCTTTAAAGAGAACAGTCTGGTTATTTGTAGGCCTTTCTTCTCCATTGGTCTCCAGCTTACTGAAGGTAAGACCTCAGTCTCATTCTCTTTTGAATACCTCGCATTTAGGTCAGCGTCTGAACAATGCAAAATTCTCAGTAAGTATTGCTGATGCAATGAATGAATGTGTACCTTAAAGTTGCTTATCTAGATGTGCCATCACCAAGTTCTACCATTCACCTCAGATTTGGCTTTCCGTTTGCCTTCATCATACCACTTCTCCCCACCCCATATCTATGAACAATTGTATTCTTCACTCTTGACTTCAAATTAGTCCTTTGTAATGAATTTCACCGATTAAGCTATGTAGTCAATGAAAGAAAAAATAAATCAACTGGTGCCAGCAGCACAGCCATGCATACAGCAAAATCAAATTTCTAAAAATCTCTACAAAACAGCCTAAAAAAAAGTAAAATGTGTTTGAAATGACCCAGTTGCCTTATGACAGTTAATCTCACTACCAAGCTTGACATGCCTTGTCCATTTGTCTTGGTGGATCTAAATGTAATACCGGAGATAACTTTGCTCATGTCCCAGTCATTACCCCATAGCTACAGCACATAAATTCATCTGCACAGAGCACCATTGGCTTTGCCGGGACTGTACCCGAGCTCAGAGGCGACAAGCATGTGAACACATTTTTATGTCTTAGGAGTCGACCATTTTGATTGAATATTTCACAGAGACCACTTTCTTGACAACTCTTTCAGAAAAAAAAAAAAAAAAAACAGATCATCATTCTCCAGAAGCAATGCAAGCAAGGTGGGTGGAAAGAGGTCAGAGAACACAGGCTGAAGCACTTGGGAGGGCCAGTCCCAGTTTGGTGTTGCTTTGTTTTGAAAATAATCAGCTGCTTATACATCCTTTAAGCCTTTAAAGAGCAAGATGAAGTAGAAAATACTTCAGGACTCGGGCAGAATTGCATCTGGATTTTTTCCTCACTACTTTGCTGCATGTATAACAGAAGGTCACTAGACGCTAAATGAGCTCTGCCCTGGGTGGTCTCTACCTATTGCCTCCCAGACGATGATTCGTGTTTCTTTCTGTTTCCATAGAAGGGGCAAGTAAGGAAAATTCAAAAGAACTGGCAATCTGTCCTTTGGATACAGCGACCTTTCTAAATAAGCATTCAGCCTTTGGAACTGTGGCGTACGAGCATTTTTCCCTTTGTTGTGGATCTTTTTAAAAAGCCACACGCAGAAGTAAAACTGGAGACAAATTTGAAAATACATTCATTTCAGTTAATTTGAGTGAAGTCTTAGGTAACCCAAACAAGACATACTTAATGTTAATTAACGGTAGAAATAAAAATGGGGTTTTTAAGCACAGGAGCAAAGAAATGATGCTTTCATTTACTCAATAAAAATGTGTCCATAATGAAAGTCTTAAAAGGAACAAGAGGAAGAAAGTGATCAGCATACATATATGTATGTGTATTTGTATATTAACTATGCATTTGTGGATGGACATGTACATAGATATTTGTGGTTTTGCCTCTTCGTCTTCTTTTTTTTTTTTAAAGTTAAAGCAACCAATTAATAACTTGGTGGTGTTTACACCTGCAGAGGGAATGTCCGATGGTACACAACGTGCTGACAGACAGTCCACTTGCAGTGTAAGAGACAAAAGCAAACCTTCTGTTTGAACTCCAGAGTGTTTCACGTAGGCTCGGCAGTTGTAAACTTACTAGAATAAATCACTCATACATTGCTGCATTGTTATTGTGGTATTGGGCAAAAATATTTGGCAGGCATTTCAAAGTAAATGCTTCAACCGAATGACGGCAGCTAGAAAGGAAAATGCCAAGACTAAAGCAAGTGCATACTTTGCTATGAAAGAAAGTGTTTTTCTAATGGAATATTTAATAAAATGAATTGCGGTCATACCTTAATTTAGTTAGAAGGGTGGTAACTTTCTTTAGGAATAAGAGGGAAAGGTCAATTTTAACATGATGCATTTTTCATCAAGACATTAAAAGTAACAAATGTAAACATGTAGAAAATCTGCAAAGTAGAATGCGTAGAAGTTGTCAGTTTGGTTCAGTCATGATAAATACCCAATTCTACTTTGGAATTCCTCCCTGGAAATATAAATTGATTTTCCTCACAGCAAGAATGTGGTATGAGTTTGAATATAGAAAAACCAGATTTATTATTATTGTTATTATTGAAGCATGTTGCCTTACCAGAGCTTAGGTAGGTCCAAATTTCCATTATAAGTTGCTGTTTTCATAAGGACTTTATAACTTGGACATGACAATTGGCTTTAGCCTTTAACTTGGTAAATAACATCTCAGCCTGGGGCAGGCTTTTCTCCTCCTTTTAATAATACCAAAGGCAAAAATCGGGTGAGACAGCTGCTTTCTTTCCCCCCTTCAGATTTGAAGTAAGTTAGGAAGATATATTTCAATGTCAAATAAAGATCAGCTTCAGTTATTTAAAAAATAACTTAAGACTTTAAAAAATTTTAATTAAAAAATACTCATTGAACAGTTTTTTTTGAGTTTTAGGGAAAATAAAAAAATAAATAAACTCACCAAATGATTAAATTATACATGATATAATTTACCTTCATCACAAATGGGATTTTTTATTCTGATTTATATGATAAGTATTCCACATCAAATATTGTGCCTCTTTATATTATATATTTGGGAATGCAGGATTAAATTAACAGATGTCAAAAATACCAAAAATGTCAAATAATTCTTTAATTTGAGTACTCCTGTGGGATCATTCAATACTATGCTTATGGGGGTGCCTGGGTGGCTCAGTGGTTGAGCATCTGCCTTCAGCTCAGAGTGTGATCCTGAGGTCTGAGATTGAGTTCTGCATTGGGCTCCTCGTGAGGAGCCTGCTTCTCACTCTGCCTGTGTCTCTGCCTCTCTCTCTGTGTCTCTCATGAATAAATAAGATCTTAAGTTAAAAAAAAAAATACTACCTTTATCTTCTCAAAATAGGAAATTTATTCCAATTTTGAACCTAAATTACCTTCCTCTTTCATATTTTCATATTTAAAATAAATGTATGTTTTAACTTTGAGGAAACCAAATTGTTTTGAATGCTTTGTGTTTGAATATAATTTTACCATTGCTTAACATCCTCAAAGATAAGCTCTGTATGGAGGATCAGGGCTGCTGGTGGGGAAGCCGACTTGGATCTGGAGAACAGCAGAGTGCTGCTTACGATTGTCTGGCATGCCGTTCTGTCTCTTCACCTAGACCTACATTTCTATGGCCTTCGTTTGGATTGGCTCCTCTTGATGCTTATCCAGGGTCTGTCTCCCTCTGATGACTCACTTTGAATATAGTTCTATAGCTGGACCCCAGCATCTGGGCCTCCAGCCACAATTCATTTTCTTGATGCAAATAAGGAAACCAGCACCACAGGCAAGAGGAATGCCAGCTCTCCTGTCAGGGTCAGGCCTGGAACACACATCCCGATTTGACACCCTGGCTACACTCTTTCTTTAGGAGGTTTACATATCTTGTTTTGTTTTTGAATCTTGTGTGAGTCATGAACACATTAGATAATCAAAAAACAGCTAGGACCTCCCTCCCAGAAAAAAAGAAAAAATTGTGTATCTGAAGAAAATCCTTTGTACAGTTTTAGGGGACCCATGGATGTGCTAAAGGTCATTCATAAACTACTAAATCCACACGCCCCACCTAAGAAATGGTTCTATAGACTATCCAACAATCATAATCCAATAATTATATGTGATTACTCATATCTTCTCTCCAACTTTAGGCACCCATTATTACCATCAGCTGACCCCTCATTTCACTGGGAAAACAAAAGCAACCTGAAGAGATCAGCTTCTGCCACTAAAAATTCTCACCTGCAAGTATGCATGCTTCCTGACTAAGCTCTTGTTTCCATGGATGAATTGTCTTGGCTGCTGGTTGAGGTGAACCCCTCCATCTACATGATGGTTCACAAACTTCCTGCCTCACTCCAACGACATTGTTCCAGCCATTTGCTGACCTCTCCGCACACTGCTTCCTCCATTCTGCCTCTCTTTTGAATCTTTCCTGCAGCATATTAACAAGTTATGTTTCTCCTACTTAAAAGAAAAATTGAAACCAACTGAATAAAGCTCTTTAATTACCCCCTCATCCCAACACACCCTTCTACCCCTAGCTACTGGCACATTTCTCTCTTTTCTTAACAGAAAAACTTCTTCTTTTTGATTACTTGGGTTTTTCCCTCCTTCTTTTTTTAAGATTTTATTTTTAAGCAAATCTGCACACCCACTAGAGGGCTTGAACTCAAAACCCCTGAGATGAAGAGTTGCAGGCTCCACTGACTGAGCCAGCCTGGTGCCCCTCCCATTGTTTTATTGAACCAAAGAAGCTGCCTCCATTTCCAATCATCCTACCAAAGTTGTTCCACATCAGAGCCACCAGTGGCTGCCACATTACTGAGTCCACTAGCCACTGCTCAGTTTTCATGTTGATGGACCAAATGGAGTTCTGTTATAGAGATCTCCTCCTCTTCTTTGGCTCTCTAGTTGTTTAACACCAAATTCTAGGAGAGTACACTCTCCTGATTTTCCTTGAGTGGTTCTTCTTTATCTTTTCTGACTGCTAAATAATAGAGCAGCTCTCTACTTGAACCTTAGACCTCTTTCCTTTGTGGTTTACGTTTGCACTCTTGATGACTTCATATCTTACAGCTTAAAATTCCATGTATGTGCTGATGACTCAAAAATTTAAAACCACAGTCTAAATCTTCCCCTTATGCTTTTTTTCCTAGTATTTTTCACTGACACACTATAAATTTTACCACTTTATCTTAGTGTCCTTCTCCTGCCACTAGAATGTAAACACAAGAAGGGCAGGATCTCTATCTTACTCAATGCCGTATCCCTAGGACTTAGAACAATAGATGACATGAAAAGAGACAATAACTATTTATCAAAAAAGTTAATGGTCACAATAATTTCACATTTGTAAACTAAAAAAAGTTACTGAGCTTCTGCTCTGAGTGAAGCAGCTCAATAATCCCACACTATCCACAACTTAATACCTAGGACAATTTTCATGATTTGAATTTTACAGAGGCGTCTGCTGAAGAGAGTCTCGATCAAGAATCTGTAAACTATTGTCCTGGGCCAAATCCAGCCCACTCCTATTTTGTTTATGACCTAAGCACTAAAAGTTGACATTTTTAAGTGGATGAAAAAAAAATCAAAAAACAACATCTCATGATACATTAAATAAAATTCAAATTTCAGTATTTCAATATCAAGTTTTATTGGCACACAGCACACTCATTTGTTCATGTATCTTCCTACGGCTACTTCCGTGCTGTAATAGAGAGTTCTAGAAGAGACCACGTGGTCTGTAAAGCCCACACTATTTACTAGCTTGCCCTTTCCATGTTCTGGAAAGTGTGGCAACCTCTGATTTGGATTACTTGTGCAAAGCCATGCAGCTAGTAAACAGAGCTAACAGTGGGGAGTCTAACATGGAACAAATTGGTTCTGTGTTTTCTTAAGTTCCATGCCTTTTGGTGTCTTCCCTAAAGCTGCAAAGAATGTAAAGCAACTTTTAAAAGTTGTGCCCTCCTTTCCAAAATCAGTTATACATCACAGAACATATTTGGGAGAGAGTGCTATGATAGGAAACAAATGATGAGGGAATAGTTTATTTACATAAATGCCAATAATCTGTGCTTGATAATCTTACAAAGACCCTTGAGAGTTGAGGAGCCAGCTCCTATACTAGGCAACACTTCATGGTCTCTATCCAGTGTTTGGCTTCTTTAATTTTAATACTCCCTTCTTACTCTAAGAGAAAGGACATCCACAGCACCATGGTAGCAGAGAGAGAAATTGCTGGTGTCAATGTATGACCCTTGTGAAAAAGAGGGAAAGTCATTTTCCCAAGGGCGATATCAATCTACTTATTTACTAGTGGGCCAAGCCTTCTTTTTCACTTTTAATGTTGAACAAAGAGCACAAGAACAGCTGTCCCCATTTAATTCCCTTTCTATTAAAGTAGTGAAAGCAAAGACTGTGAGGCCTATGCTAGAACCTTTACTCTGCCTCTGATCAGCTTCGAGACCTTGGGAAACATTTAACATCTTTTTATTATATTCATAACATCTATTTAACATTTCTTAGCTTTATTTGACTTCTCTATAAAATGGCAATAAACATTATACCTAATCAATAAGTTTGTTGTGATTAAATCGCTATACATTTTCTGACTTGCTACCTCACATGTATGGATTCAAGACAATTTTCATTTTTTAACTTTTTTTTTCATTTGGGATAAAAAAACTTTTGGGAATTTTCTCGACTCTTTTTGTGAAGCTATTACAAAATTGATAAAGGAAAAAATAGGGCTCAACAAATGGCACTGGAAAAATTGGTTATTCATATGGAAAAAAATGAAAATGAATTTCCTACTTCTTACCATACACAAAAATCAACTCCAGATGGATTAAGAACTTAAATGTCAAAAGTAAAACCTTAAAACTTTTAGAATAAGATATAAAGGAGCAGGTTTATTACCTCAGGGCAGGGAAATATTTTTAAATGTGACACAAAAAGTGCCAAACATAGTGAAAAAGAATTTTACATTTGATTATATATAAAAAATTTTAAAAATCTGTTTATTAAAAAAAATCTTAAATACCAGCTACAAAGTGGGGGAGAAATGTTTGCAACACCTAAAACCAACAAAAGTTTAATATTAAGAATGTGCAAAAAAAATTTGCAAAAAAAAATTATGTGACAGAAAACTGAACAGAACGCAAGAATAGGCATTTCACAAAGGAGAAAACATCTAGCGGTAGCAAACATGAAAAGATAGTCACTAATTAAAGACATGCAAGTCAACATAATAAAATGTCCTCTTAAGCACCTCTTTAGTTTATGAAGAGTAAGAAGTCTGACAATACCAAATGTTGCAAAGGATGTGGATCAATGGGAGCTTCTATACGTCACATGTAAATTATACAAGCATATGGAACATATTTTGGCATTATTCTGTGAAATTGAATATCTGCATACCCTATGAGCCAGCAATACCACATTCAGGAATATGCCCAAATATGAGTCTAGAGTCATGCTGCCAACAGAAGCCCTTTTCTTAATTACCAGAAACTATAAATGACTCAAATACCCACTCACGGAAAAATGATAAATAAGTTAAAATATAAACACATAATGGAACATTACAGAGCACTGAAAATGAAAGAATGGCAGTCCATACAACAAGATAGATTAATCTTTGTAAAGTCACTGTCTTTGCTCCAGTTGCCATGACAAAATACCATCGACTGGGTGGTGGAAAGAGCACACATGTATTTCTCAGAGTTGTGAAGGCTAGAATCTAAGATCCAGGTGCTGGCTATTTGATTTCTGGTGAGAGTAGTCTTCCTGGCTTGTAGACAGCTGCCTTTTAGATGTACACTCACAGTGCCTTTCCTCAGGGCATGTCACTGTGAGACAGAAAGCTCTGGTGTTTCTTTTTCCTCTTAGAATGGCACTAATCCCATCGCAAGGGTTCCATCCTCATGACCTCATCTAAACTTACTTTCCTCCCAAAGGCCCTACCTCCTAATACTATCACCTTGGGGGTGAGGGATTCTGACTGAATTTTGGAGGTATGTAAATGTCCAGTTCATAACAGTCACATTCCGTGGAAAAGCAAATACCAGAAGAAACATGCAGGATAAATTACCCCAAAGCATATAAATGTAAGTAGTGCATTGTTTAGGCTGTATAATGGGACATAAATTCACATAAACTGGTATGTTCAAGGTCTTTGATTGGGTAGCAGGTCATAGGGTATGGAGTTTAGGATATTGAATACATACAGGATATTTATATGCTTAGTATATTAAATGAATGAATATGAAGAAGTAAATGAGTGGAAGAGGGATGGCAAGGCATGAACTCAGAATTACAGCATGCTAGGATGTCATTAATCACTGATTATAATTAATTCAATACTTGAGATTCCCCCCCCCCCAAAAGAGTGAGAGAATGGACAGAAATCAGTGAAGTTCAGGCAATTAATATCAGACAATGGAGATTAATTTCCCACGAGTGTCAGCTGGAGTTGGTGTGAGCGTTCCGCCAATGCGCAGGCATGTGCCAGGCAGTTTTGTAAGTATGGTCTCACCACAGAGAACCATTTAGAAAATTACCTTATTTAAAAAAAGAAAAAAAAATTTTACTGGGATGCCTGGATGGCTCAGCAGTTCAGCATCTGCCTTCGGCTCAGGTCTTAATCCCGGGATCCAGGATCGAGTCCCACATTGGGCTCCTTGTGGGGTGTCTGCTTCTCCCTCTGCCTGTGTCTCTGCCTCTCTGTGTGTGTCTCTCATGAATAAATAAATATAATCTTAAATCTTTCTTTTTTTTTAAATATTGTATTTATTTATTCATGAGAGACACACACAGAGAGAGAGGCAGAGACACAGGCAGAGGGAGAGGCAGGCTCCCTGTGGAGGGCCCGAGGCAGGACTGGATCCCAGAGCCCTGGGATCATGACCAGAGCTGAAGACATGCTCAACTGCTGAGCCACCCAGGCATCACTAGAAAATTACCTTCTTTCATGAATCTTTCCTTTCAGAGCAGGGGGACGACAGTTGTGGAATGAGGAAACTACAAGCCAGTTATGAAAATATATTTGTGGAAAAAAAAAGAAAATATATTTGTGAGTCAAATTAAGTCACAGCCCCAAATTGACTTAAATAACGATGGGGAGAAGATGGCAGAGTGATAGGTTAGCACCTCTCCCTTACCTTCTAACAAGTTGTTTTTATTAGAGGTCAAAAGACCTAAAAACCGTGCACTTTCTGTCATCTTCCTATCTCTGCAATTAACCAGGCAGTCTCTAAGGAAATATCCGTTCCCAAGTTTCAACCTCCTCACTTGATTTTTTAAAGTCATTTCAAGTCAGAACAATGTTGTGCACCTGAGTCGCAAACTCCTAGGATCAGAAATTCATAACAAGACACAATAACCTTAGGATTTTCTGGTTCATTACCCTTGGGCGGATTCATAAAAAGTTAAAAGTGGAGACCAAAGTAAGAGGTGAGCTAATAGACTGAGCCTACTCAGCACCACTGAAAATTGGCTTCTCCTGTGCAAGCCACCGGGTTCATGCATTTCTCAGCATATATGCTTTAAGGCCATTAGCTTCTCCAGAAGACTCTTCTGGAATAGGTAAGGGTTCTCTCCCCAGGCCCCGGCCTGCCTCCCACAACTGAATACAGCAAAGTCGACCAAATGGCTCTAGGGAGAGGCAACTGTATGTGTCAATCTGTCCAAAAGACCACCAACAGAACCCTGCATAAGACAAAAAGATCCCCCCCCCCCACCCCGGGATAAGTAATTCAATACCCAGGTGAGCAGTTAACTTCCCACGCAAAGTGTGTGCACGCATTAGGAGCAGGCTGCCGTTTACATATGGTGACCTATAATTTATTGTCTCAACTGGAACACCTTTGAGCATGAAACAGGAGCTCTATTAATAATTAAGTGGAAGCAAGGGGCATTAACCCGATCTGTGCAGGCTACCCAGGATTTATGCCATTATAACCCCAGCAAATGGATGTCTTACATCAGGTCGTTCACCCCAGCTTTTACTTTGGGAGTGGCTCACATTCGAAGGTCAAAAGACAATGTGACTGAGTTTGTCAGAAAGGTATAGGTTTGTTTAGATCCAGTGCTTGGGGGCCTCCCGGGTGGTTGTTGAGCATCTGCCTTCGGCTCAGGTTGTGATCCCCGGGTCCTGGAATGGAGTTCTGCATGGGGCTCCCCTCCCTGTGGGGAGCCTGCTTCTCTCTCTGCCTAGGTCTCTGCCCTTCTGTGTGCCTTTCATGAGTAAATAAATAAAATCTTAAAAAAAATATTCAGTGCTTAGCCTTCTCATCCTGATAAGAGTTTATCCTGAAGGGGACTTTTTTGAAAATGATACTTCTGTGTAATCAGAAAGGCACAAATATGCACATGTTATTTCTCACACTGGAAAGAAATACACTGGAGTGCCAACAGTGTTTAGCTCTTGGATTTGGGATTATGTTATGGACCATTTTAAATTTTTTGTTATATACTTCTTTCCATTTATCTAAGAAATGTATTCTCTTTAGAGATTGCATTTAAAGGGCTTTATCTTACTCTCACATTTAGTCTACACATTTTTCATGAATCAGATTGCTTGAATTAGCGGCTAGTGAAGATCTTTCAAGGCTACCTACATTCTGAAAATATCTTCAAGATGTAGCTTTGGGGGTGCCTGGGTGACTCAGTGGACTGAGCATCTGCCTTGGGCTCAGGTCACAATCTCAGAGTCTCAGGATAGAGCCCACATGGGGCTCCCCTCTCAGCAGGAGTCTGCTTTTCCCTCTGCTCCTCACTCTGCTCCTCACTCTGCTCATGCTCTGTCTCTCAAATAAATAAAATCTTAAAAAAAAAAAAAAAAGACGTGGCTTTGGAATTCACCTCTGTTAGGAGCCTTTCCTGTCAATTTGTGAAAATTGTGAATTCCTCTCTCTTGTCAGAACCCTGGTTCAGAACCATGTAAGGTAAGAGGTGGAGAACTGGATACTTTTTGCAGGCATCCATCAGGCAAATGCTGCGCAGATATTCATTTCCTCTGGCATAGGTATTAATAACAATATATTTACATGCAAAATCATGGGCCCTCTGAATAGCATTTCCTCCAGGGTCTCAGTAACCAAATATTGTCTCTTGACTTTGGCAAGTGTCACCTAGTATGTCACTGAGAAGCCCCTGGCAGGGTAGTTCTCTTAGTAGGACCCTTACCCTGCTGAGGACAAATGCTCAGAGCACCCTCCTAGGAAGCATATAGTCATCCATGGCGCAAGGTTAGAAGGATGACATGGCAGCTGGCTGCAAGATAAAATGAAACATATTCTAAAACTTAAAGCAAGATATTTTATCTGACCTTGAAATGGATGCTTGTCATTGAAATGATTTCAAAATGCCACTTTCCTTTGAGTGCAAGCTAAAATGGGACAATGGCTGATGTGGTTTTCCTGTGTGTATTTTTAAAGTGCACATCTGGAGAGAGACATAGTCACCCCGTGTCACTGAGAGCCGCACTGGACAGTAATAGCCGGAGGGTCAGGCTGCTGGGCCGCCTCTCCCCAGGCTCACCCAGGTCTCCTTCCCACCTTCATACCCCAAAAGGGCTTGGGAAGATTGTGTGGAGCCACTAGAGGGACTGGAAACCCTCCCCCAGCTAAACTGACTGAAGAGATGAAAGCAACAGTGCTGTGGAGACCAGGCTTCCTAGGGCCAATGTCACTCAGGACTTTGAGTGCATGTCAAAGCATAAGATGCTGAACACCAAATCAAGTGTTCTCTAAATATTCTCAAGTGACTCTGTTTGCTTGTGCTGCCTCTATTCAGAAATAGGGCTTCCCCTGGGTCTCTAAAATAGTCAAACCGCTACCATGGACTCTGCTCAAAAATTCAAATGTACCTTCTCATGATAAATGTCTTTCCACCATACTGATCAGGCTTAATCACAATAGCTAAACCATGGTCAAAGCAGAGGAGCAGCTAGAAAATGTATTCTGAGGTAATAATAGAGGTGGAGGTGGCAGAATGACAATCTCTTTGAAGGTAATAATTCCCTTTCCAAATTCCCCTTCAGCAGGGTCTGAATGGTCTGTTTCTTGGACCGTGGTCATCTCCATTTCTTTCTCATTTCATGGGCTTTTCAGTGGAGCCACCCTGACTTTAACTAATCTGAACAAAATCTCCAGCACGCAAAAATACAGAATAAAAATTAGGCATCTATTTTTTAAAATATTTTATTTATTTATTTATTTATTTGAAAGAGAGAGAGTGAGATAGAGTGAGAGAGAGCACAAGTGGAAAGGAGGAGCAGGCTCCCCACTGAACAGGGAGACCCACATGGGGCTCGATCCCAGGACCCTGAGATCATGAGCTGAGCCAAAGGCAGATGCTTAACAGACTGAGCCACCCAGGTGTCCCTAAACATTTTTTTTTAAGATTTTATTTATTTGACAGAGAGAGAGAGAGAGCACAGTCAGGAGGAACAGCAGAGGAAGACAGAGAAGCAGGCTCTCTGCTGAGCAGGAAGCCCCACATCGGGCTCAACCCCGGGATCTTGATCTGAGCCAAAGGCAGATGCTTAACTGACTGAGCCACCCAGGTCCCCCTCTATTTTGTTTTTAAAATGTCAGTTTCAGGCCATGTACTATGTAAGGATGAAAAACGTTACATTAACTTTCTGCCTTTAACTTCTTTCCCCCTTGATTATTATTAACTGGCAGCCAGGATGTTAGTTCTCCTATGTTCTTTATACAGGTGCTTCTCAAACTCTAAACATGCATCAGCATCAAGTGGAGATCCTATTAAAATACAGATTCTGCTCACCCAGAACTGGAACAAGGCCTGGGATTCTGCATTTCTACCAATCCCACACGGGATGCTGAGGATCCAGGGCTCTGCAGACTCTGCTGTGAGTGGTAATACTTTAGATGGGCTCCTGGAGAGAGCAAGGGTGATGAGTTTATTTCCATACCTCTGTCAGTCACACTGGGGTGTTTTATAAGTTCATCTCTCTCTCTTTCTCTCTTTTTCCAAAGGCTAAAGATGCCAGGAGGAGTTCTCTAGTTCTCTTTCTTCATTGCCACCTGCTGTAAATACCAAGGACAGGTGAGGACAAGGATGAGGGCCCACTGCTTTTTGCCTGCTCACCAGAGCCCACAGGTTCTCTTGATTCCAGGCCCCAGCAGGGCTAAAACGCTGCTGATTGATGGCCCTGACCACCACAGTGACAGCAGGAGCATCGCAATTGTCAGAGCTCCATCTGCGGCTGTTGAACTTAGTAATGTTTCTTTTGAAACAGAGAAAGTTGGGCATGTCAAATGCTAAGAGGTTGAAAGTAAGTGTTGTAGGTGGTCTGTCTGATGAACTAGAACAGATGCCGCTTTTATTTCCACCCTAATTGTATCAGGCCTTCCTGGTGGGAGGGAGATTTAACACTTTTGGAGGGAAGAGTGCCACATTCCTTTTTTTTTTTTTTTTTTTTTTTTTTTTTTTTTTTTACCTTAAATCCCAAGTGTCTTAGATTCAAAGTCGGGTTTACAAATGGGAAATTCCTAGATGTGTTTCTCCTCCTCCCCTCTGGAGACCAGAGTTCAATGCATTCTTAACTTTCTCGCACCAGCATTTGCTCTTTCCCTATTGTTCTCCCATTATAAGACCAGAAGAGAAAGTAGGTTGGGTCATTTGCATCTCTTCATTGCAAGAGTAAGCTTTGTAAAAACACCAATACCGAGAGTAGGCAAGCAAGCAGCATGTTGATATAACTTTAGGGCAATGAGTTAAAAGCCCTAAAATGTATTTCTTTTGTTTTCTATTTAGTCACATTGGATTTATTATAAGCAGGTAGATTTCTCATTATAACATTGCACATGAGTTCAGCCCTGATCAGAGGTGTATCACACTAGTAGAAGATCTGAAACCATTAGGAGAAAAAAAAATTCATTCACAATAGAATGATTAAAATAATGACACAAAAAACCACCACCAACATGGTACTAACCTCCTGTGCTTTCAGGATGCTTAAAGACAAAACAAAGTAAAGCAAAACACAAACAAAACAGTATTTTTTTTTTATTTCAATTTGAAATCCTCAGCTTAGTTTTCAAAGCTCTTTTCATCTCTTGCTCCATTCAGAGTTTCCACCCTAAGTTATCATTTAATCTGACATACAAACCTTGTCTTGTTTTATCCAGATGAAGATGGACTCACCCCACATTCTGAGTTAGTTTCTACTTCCATCAGGAATGTTTCCTCTGCTGGTTCTGACTCTCCCTGCAAATTTGGCCCTGCTGCCCGCCAGCACATATATACTAGCCTACTGTAAATGTCAGCTCAGTGTCCCCATGCCCACCCCAGGCTTTGACAAGTGAACTTTTCTAACCTCTCTTCAGTTACCTGGTTGATTGCCACTCAAATGCCATCGCAGGACCATATTCCTTCATTGTCTCATGCCTGCATATTCTGCTTCTGTGAGTAGAAGAGATCTTAAAAGGTAGGTTTTCTTTTCTCCCCATTATTCTTGCAAGTACAAATAGAGCATACCAGTACTAAAGCCCTCCCAAAAGTGTGGTTAGTTTTTGTTTTCTTCAAAACCCTTCCAGTCTTTCAACAAATTTATTATGTTCCTATTTTGGAAAAATATACTTTCTGCTCATTGTGAAATATTTGAAATTATGTGGGGGAAAAGCCCCCAAATCATCCATAAACTACAATTAAGTTTTGTGATATATACTTCTATTTATTCCTCATTTGAAGGTCATACACACATACAGATTCTTTATTGACATCTATCTATCCATCATTCAAGAATAAGATGTTTCATTTAGGTTTCCCCCTAAAACTCTGAGTTTACATTGTGCGTGATATTTTGCAATTTACATTTTAAATTTAACATCATGGGAACAATATATGATGTCATTTTTCTATTCTTGTTATTACGATTATTAAAACAACATGTTTTTAAATGGATATTATTCCATCACAGGGTATTATCCTAATCCATTAAAACAATTTTTATTATTGAACATTTAGAACATCTATGTGGTCGACTGTTACATTAATGGTCTCACATCTCCTGTGTGTCTCCTCCTCCCATGCTGATTCTGGCTTGAATGTGAGACTTGTATATTTATTTTCCTCTTGCTGCTGTAACAAATTATGTCAAATTTTGTAGCTTAAAACAGTCAAATGTATTATTATTTTACCATTCTCAAGGTCAGAAGTCCAAAATTGGTCTTTCAGGGCTAAAATAAAAATTCAGCTGAACTGTGTACCTTCTGCAGATTCTAGGGGAGAATTCATTTTCTACATTTCCAGCTTCTGGAGACCACTTTCATTCCTTGACTCATGGTTCTATCACTCCAACCTCTGCTTTCGTCGTCATGTCTACTCTGACTCTTACCCTCCCCTTTCCTCCCTTTTATAAGGACCCTTGTGATTATTACATCAGGACCACCCAGAGCATCCAGGATTATTTTACCATTCTAAGATCCTTAACTTAACCACACCTATAAAGTCCCTTCTGCCCTGTAATAACATTAGGATGTAGACATCTTTAGCGGCTATTCTTCTGCCTCTCATGAATTGCTTGGGTCAATGGGACATCAACAAATGCAGCACAAACTAATTTGGATAAGTGTCTAAGCAATAGGGTTTGTCTCCTTGGAATCATGCTGCTCCTGTGTATAAAATCTATGTTGTCCTGATAGAAACATCATTTGGTTAGGAAGTAGAGTGCTCATGGCTTCAGCAAACAGCCAGGCCTAGGAGTGAGACTATCATGGATCATAGAGCCCTGAGTACTTTGTCAGGTATAGCCATGTGAATGACTCCAGGAGACACCAACAGTAGAACTCACTAGCCCAGTGAGGCCCAACTGAAACGGAAGAATCTTGAATAAATCAATCATTCTAGTTTTGAGATAGTATGTTTAAGGCTATTTGTTATGCAGCAATACATAACTTGCTATTTAAACAACATTGTGATGAAGAACAGCGCATGCACATCTTTGGGGAACATATGAGTTAGATAAAAGCTCTCCTAAAGATTAGCGAGACCCAAAAGGACAAATCTTTTGTGATAAGATTGCTAGAAGCTCAGTAGATGGAATCATTTTCTTTTGTTAAACAGCTCCTTTGTAACTTTGAAGCCCAGCCAGACTGGTAGCAATGCACTGTAGTGGAAGAAAACATTGGTCTTGACACAATTGAATGACTTATTCAGCGTCTTTAAGCCTCCATCTTCTCAGAAAATGGAACTTCATCAGTAAAATAGGAATGAAAAAAACAAATGGAGACTCTGCCATTCCCTTCTTTTGGGATTGTTGTTATCATCCAGTAAAATTGTCTTTACTAAATGTGTGCTGTGCAAACTTCAGAGTGTTGTAATTATAGAAACTCTTCTTTGGGTTCTCACTAGGTATTTGGATTCACCAGTAAGAAGACACATTTGGTCAGAGAGCTTTGAGAGCCTATGTGACCTTGACCAGTTGCTTCATCTCTCCAAATTCTGGCTTTCTCCTCTTGACTTTTATCTCTATAAAACCTTTTGATTTTCCTGCTTTTTAGAGTTGTATTAAACACTGAATGAGATGACAGACATTAAGCTCCTAGAAAAGTACACTGGATGGATTTTTCTTTCTTTCCTATCATTCATTCAGCTCCCTCCACCCAGCCACCACAGGCCATTTGCATCAGCTGTGTTTTATGTGTGTTTTTTGTACTGCCTTTATGAAAGAATGTAAGAATAGCAGGCATGTTCATTACTTAATATTTCACAAGAACATGCAAAATAGTTTATATGTCCTATATTATTCAACGAGTGAATACAGGGGATCCCTGGGTGGCGCAGCGGTTTGGCGCCTGCCTTTGGCCCAGGGCGCGATCCTGGAGACTCGGGATCGAATCCCACGTCGGGCTCCCGGTGCATGGAGCCTGCTTCTCCCTCTGCCTGTGTCTCTGCCTCTCTCTCTCTCTCTCTCTCTGTGACTATCATAAATAAATAAATAAATAAATAAATAAATAAATAAATAAATAAAATTAAAAAAAAAAAAAAAAGATGGATGCTGAGCCCAAAGGTGATGAGAAGGCAGGAGTTAGCCAGCCAGGAGTTTCGGGCCATAAGTAAACATGAAGTGACTTAATATTTCAAACATTGATAATATCAAAAATATCTCTGATGAGGCTGAGGCCAAAATAAAACAACAACAAAAACAAGCAAGCAAAGAAACAGCAAACAAATGAACAACAACAAAAAAAAAAAACTAAGCAAAATTTTTGATACCCAGGACAGGGTTGGTTAGGAACTCATTCACAGATTCGATCCAGTTGAATTATTTGAGATTTATATTTATGAGCAATGAATGCACTCAATAGCTAAAACAGAACAGGTGACATATCCAGCCCCACCTCCTCCAGAAAGTTTTCCTGAATGATAGCATTTAGTCATCCTTCTTGCATTGTAGACTCCATATATGATACAGTCCCTGTTCCAGGCAACTTATTAATAACTGCTATTTTAGTACTTAATTATATTTACTATTATAAATTATTTGCAATTGTTTCATAATATTATCTCACTCAGATTGTAAAATCCATGAGGAAAAAGTCCATATCTTGTATCTTCTTAAGAGTTTTGATTAGCCCTCTCCAAACCTTTCTGCCCACAGTTCAGGAAAATAACAAAAAATTCTAGAACTTAATTAATTGGTATTTTGATAATGACAGGGCCAATATTTCACGATCATTCTGCTTTTGAAGGCCTGCTTTGCCACTGTTCAGGGGTAAGTCAGATTGGGTAGGCCAAGTGTTCTGAATGGCCTTTGACCCTACCAAAGAATGCATTGGAATCAAAAAGTCAGAGAACTAACCGTTACCATTTTAACTTAGGTACACATACTCTTCGAAGTTCTCTTTAACGTCTTATCTAATCAATATGAATTTACCCCTTGAATTGCATGTTTAGCAATTCATGGCACAATCAAAATATAAACATAAAATTTAGTATAATGCTGGGTTTTGTGGCCCATGTCATAATAGTAGTCTATCTGTGAACAATATTTTTAGTGGATTGCAAGGCATTACTCAATTACAACATAAAATTAACCCAAAGGAGAAGGACACGTTTCTTGCAGGATTATGTTCTGTATGTTGACATATTCCTCTTCTGACAATTTGAAAACCAGGAGAGTGGTGAGATTAGGTTTTGTTGCTACTGTTATTTTACTATAGCCACCAGCATTAGAATCAGATAGGACACTTATTTAAAAAATCAGATTCCTGACACTAGACCAAGGTCTACGGATTCAGGATCTGTGGAAGTGTGGGGGAAAAAAATCAATCTGTATTTTAAGCAAGTTTCCTAGGTAGTTTTATGGATACTAATGATTGAAAATCACAATTTTATTTTTAATCATAGCTTAATTTCCTAGGCAATTGCGCACATTTCATCATCCCTCTTTTTCCTACTTGGTCTAGAATTGTCTTCAATGTATTCACTGAAGCTTATTTTGGTGTTTTGTTTTGTTTTAATACGTGATGTGCTGCTAAGACTATATGCCATAGGATAATAGCTCTAAAACATGGCTTGCATCAGAATCATGACTGGAACTCAAGAAATAATACCTAGGCCCCATCCTAGATTCACTGTATCACACTCATGAGCACTAAGGCTGGGGTATACATTTGTTTCAAAAGCCAAACAGGTCACTCAGCAGTTGGGACAGAGAAACATCATCCTAAGGTGGAGGTATGACCATCTGGGAGACCATCACTGCTTTCCAGTCACTAGCATCTTGGGTGGCAGTGGCTCTCTGGCCCTGTTGATTGGCAAACCCGCCTGGCCCTGGGTGTCCTACATGTGCAGCTGTAGAGCACATATATAGCACATGTGTCTGACATCTGCATGCCCCTCCCAACATGGACCCATCATTCCCTCTGTGGGCAAGTCAGTGTCTCTAAAGTCTTTCTCCTGTACTCCTAAACTGA
Organism: Nyctereutes procyonoides; assembly: GCF_905146905.1. Taxonomy (NCBI): domain Eukaryota; kingdom Metazoa; phylum Chordata; class Mammalia; order Carnivora; family Canidae; genus Nyctereutes; species Nyctereutes procyonoides. The sequence goes on along the minus strand of NW_026575033.1, from coordinate 4,122,080 downwards.
TGGCCATTCTCCCTAGAGCCTCTAGTGGCCAGTGTAGGAGCAATGCTTCCACTAAAACTTCCAGAGGCAATTATAAAGTTTTCTAGCTCATTCAGGAGATAATTATTTCTGGGAATTTTCATAAAACATTCTAGACTTACCAATTAGAATCATATTCTCAGTTCTGTTCCTCTGTTGAGTAGAAGGACAGGGCAGAGGCCCATAAGCTTCCCTTGCCCTAAAGGAATCTTTCATGTTCCTAACTGACCCTCTTGGGTAGAATAGAGCAAACCTTACAACTTCTTGACATTATCCAAATACAGATCTTAAAGGCATTACCATACTCTCTAAATGTCTAGCAAATGACCTTCTTTAATATGCTGGGAAGACATGTGCACCTCTAACTTTAGGCACAAGTAGACAAATCTGATAGGATTTCTTGGTAAATGTGGAAATTAAATGTCAGCAATAGACCTGGATTCCAATAATGAAGTGCCAATATAAACATTTCCATATTCAGACAAGCCAAGGACACATGAAGGTGGCCATACGAATCATAACCACCTTGGTAAGTTTAACACCACTGCTCTATATTTTGACTCTTGGGGCTGGCAAATAATTTAGCTAAAGGTTTTAGAGAGAACAAAAGGCATGGCCTCTATTCAAGGACCTCCTGTATTTTGAATTTTTGCAGGCTTAGGTCAGCCCATGAACTATAGGGCTGTTTTAAAATGTAATCATAACTACAAAGGTACTCTCTGGAATTCTTGCATTGTTTGGCATTTAGTGATTAAAGCTGACATTCGTTGGGCCAAACTGGAGCTTTAGAATTGATAGACCTCGACTAATCCTAGCAATAAAAATGGTCACAAATGAACGCTGTGACAGGTTTTGAACCAAGAAAAATCATCACTGAGCTCACTAGAAAAGATTAAGAGACTGTCAAGTTAAAAAATGATTGGCTCCATTTACACTTGCTTTGGGTAGTGAATGCTGTTTTATCCATTTGTACTTGCCCCGTCATCTCTTTCATGTGTCTTATTATAATAATTTCCAAAGTCATAAACAAAGAAAATAAGACATCACCTCAGATAAAATGGCACAATACCTAATACAAAACATTAGCTATGGCACAACCTGGCCTCAGAGAACAAAGAAGTTTAAAATTCATCTTACTTTACAGTGTTAGAACGCTTTACATTAAATATAGATTTTCCCCCTGATTATATTGTTTCACATTCCACTGTTCCCATGCCATCAGCCTCGAGGACTTTATTATTTATGTAATTCCAAGATCTGATGCAGAGTAAGTGCATCTGATCTCAATGAATGGCATAGGATAAAAAAAAATTATCAGTAGATTTTAGGGGAGAGAAAAAGACCATTTTAATTCTCTTGCAAGGCTAATGATTAGTAACAGATGTTGCTTTTCTGATTGAATTATTTTTGATTCATTTTTCAAAAAAATATAGATCTGTCAAAGTATTTTAAATCATCTAGAGATAGAGGTTATTTAAACAAGATTCTTTTATTTTTCATTTTAGGGAAAGTTTCTACCTTCAAGTGCTGCAGGTTACAGGGGGATCTAATTTAGAGTGACCTATGTTTATATATATATATATATATAGTAGTGCCAGCTTCATTTAGGGACTCCTAGTCTCAAAAGGAAATTTTTGAGTCCATTCTGGTGTCAAGAATCTTTGAGCAGTAGGATGAGCTACAGAGAGAAATTTGTGTAAAGGAGTCTTAGACAGGCATGAAGTCTCCTTTCTGGTCTTAGTTGGGAATTCAGGAGTTCAACCAACAGGGCTTCCAGAGAGCAAATATTCTTCTCACAGCAGAGTCTTTTTGAGAGAAAGTCTCTGTATACTTCGTTCACCCATAACTTCTGTGCTCTACTTTATTCAAATGGCAGAGCTAACCTACGAAGAGGGAGATGGGGAGATCAATTTGAAAATAAGGAACAAGATTCCTGTGACTGTGTCCCAGTAGTTTCCAAATGGATATCGATTTCATCTCCAAAAGAATTAACAAGCAACCTTCCCTCTTATTTTCAGAATTTAGATCATCCATTCTTTATATATTAAAAACTTACAACATGGTGGGCAGAAGGTGATGAGTAGGGGAAGAAAACCCAGAAAAAGAGCATCATGTTCTAAATAAGAAATTTGAGAATAACAGAACAAAGCAAGGAGAAATAAATATGTCATTTTCTGTATCTCTATAACAAAGAGTGAAAAGTGATACCCACTGGACAGATAGGGTTCTCATAGGATTAAAAAAAAAAGGTTAAGTAATAAAAACATAAAAAAAAGACATACTAGATGAACCTGGATCCTTGGCTGCTCTTGAGAACAAAATATAACATCTCAACTCTGGGCCAATTTTCCCACCTAGCACCATTGGTGAGGGCCCACAGATTCCAACTTTAGACTTCATTGCCTTTCCTTCTCCCTATTTTCTCTTCTACACTCATTTTCCTTTTTGTGAATCACATCCCTAAGCCCTCTAGACACTGAATTTTCAGTCACTTCTCTGTGCCTTCTTTGAAGACAAATTAAGTCCACCTGTTTGAAAATATCATTCTCTTCTCCCCTTGGAGGTAGAATCTCCACTGAGTTTTTTTTTTTCAAAACTAAGCTACTTTAGCTTGAAACTCTGAATTTCTTATTCAGAACCTATATATATTATTTTTCCCCTAAAATCTGAGATTTGTGGGTTTTTTTGTTTGTTTAAATTACAGTCTTACTGTTGACAGTATGCTCTTGACAATATATGATAGGGTCACAGGCAGTCCCTGTATTCAATATTTTAGCTCCTCCATTTATAAAACAAATGATGTAATCCATGAATATACCAGAAAATTTCAGAAAAGAGTGAACTATAACAATGTATTATCCTCTGAATTCCTATTATATGCCAGTGTATGCAATGGTAGAAGAATTGATTTGGGGGAAAGAAAATGAATAGAGAAACAGGTGGAGATGTCCTGGCTTCTGGTCTGCATTTTCCATTACTAACAAGATACGTTGGTTCCAAAGTAGTACATATAAACTTTTGCAATGAAACTGATAAAATGCAGCAAGTGAAAACCCAGCATTGGAATTAGAAAAGAAAGACAATTCAGCTCATTTGCCCAGGAGTGCCCTAGGTGAGCTGTACCTCTTGCTGGGCTTCTGTGGCCATCCTTCAGGCCAACTCAGGACCCTTTCTTGAGATGTGTCCAACTGTTCTCTCCAGGATGATTGGCCAGAACATTTCCTGCATAAAAGCAATAATTTAGCCCAAACAAGATAATGACTCATTTCTTAAATGCCACATTAGGTGAGAAAACAGAAAAGAAAATACCATATGTAAAATGTATCAGTCTACATAAATTGCCTGAGCTGGCACATGAGCTAGGTAAGCAAATAAAAATTTGCAAATTGACTCATACAAACTCAAAGCTGTCAGTATAATCAGAACATGCAGTGGAGGGCAGTTGTCTTTGGCATCCTGGAGAAATATATCAATATAGATAGTACACAAAATTTAACATAGATAAAGAATGGCTGATTGCATTTTCATCTATAGGTCAGATCAAACATTCCAGAGAGCCAAGGGTTTATCCTGTGCAGAAAAATGCAAGGTGAATTGCCAACTTGGACAGGTTTTTGTGGATCCGTGGAGGCTTGGCATTGATTCTCTGTTGACTATAATCAGACTCCTGGTGCATTTCAGGCATTTGTGTTTCTCCCCAGTCATACTGATCCAAGTCTGGCTGAAGATAATTGGACATTGGCCTTCAATACACTGCCTCTAGTGCAGACTGACAGGCTGGAAATGATCCTTATGGCCATCCTTTTGTAGTTAACAGTACTGACAAATGTAACTTTTCTCTCCTTCTAAAAAGTGCATTCGTATAATTTCAAGGTATTAATTTCCTTACTTGGATTCTGTCCTGAAACAATAATACTATTGGTTTGAATGTCTGGGATTTAAAAAACATTAAAATGATCACCGCTATAGGTTGAATAACAACGTTCAGTAAATGTGTCTACAGAGAGATGAGACGAAGCTAACTTTTAGTTGTCTTTTTATTCAGTTCAAGGGAAAAAAAGCTCTTCCCAAGTGTGACCCACAATTCAAATAGCGTTATATTGAGACTACAGATGATTATTTTTTAAAACTGGAGTGTTTACACAGTCCTTACAAGGAAGAAGACAGTAGCAAAGATTGGGAGAGGAGCATGGATTATGAATGTAAACAAGTACTAAATCAGCTAGGTCAACTCAACCTCAAGTTCACAAAAACCAGGCGAGGATGAGAGCCCTGTAACTATTGAGAACCTGGATAACAGGAAAATTCTGAAACACATTCAAAGGCTTGAAAGCAGGATTCCTTAAAAATACCCTTTCAATGGCATGATTCAAAGATTTGACAGCTGGTTCTGAGATTAGCAGGTGGAGATGAGACATGGATTTTGGTTCCTGTGTTTTGGAAGAAAGAAATTATAGAAGAGAAAGAGTGGGGTGGTGATATAATTAAAACCCAACATTTTAGAGTGACTGCCAAAAAAGAGTTAGGAAAGACTCCTACTTTCCCAGAGTGGCAGACTCCCCAAAGAGTGGAAGTGAATGAAAATTCTCACTGTCCACTCCTGGATGGATGATACCTCACAGCTACAGCATATTTAAGATCAACAATAAAAAACAATTCCAAAGCTTAAAATGACTTAGCATGAAATAAGCTACAATGAAAAGGACCTAACTTGGAGCAGGTGATGTGATCTGGCCACTCCTTTACTTGATGTGTATGGCTTTTCACCTGCTACTTGATCCATTGAGCTTCAGTTTTCTCTGAATTGAGTCATATCCACCTCAAAAGGCTGTTGATGATCAAATGAGGGAACCACATGTAAGAATAGTAATAATAAACTCATAAGTTATAAACAAATGGGCAGTATTATAAAATTTGTAGTCATGAGATCATAATTCAGGAAAAGAATCATCATGTTCTTGATGTCACTTCTGCCCAAGTGGGGATACAGGAGATGATGCAACTCCTGTCTGAGCAGAGAGCCCAACTCAGGACCCAAGATCATGACCTGAGCAGCATGCAGACGCTTAACCAACTGAACTACAGGGTTTTTAAACTTTTAATAAATCTTCTATTTGTAATCTGGATTTCTCAGCTGGGAAGTTGCTGTGGAGAGAGGTATGATGGATTTTTTCAAGTGTATTCCTCATATTTTAGAATCACTGTAAGAGCAAGTACTATTATTAATAGCAGTTTGTAATCCCACTCAGGTATTTTCAAGTGGAAGAAAGATTGGCACGTGCTTTAGGAGAAATCAAGCTGTGAATGTTGCAGGGGGAGCTCTGTAGTTATTTTTAGTGTCTTAATGTACACATATTTCTATCATTACCTGATGGGTAGATAGTGGCTCTTTCCTGAAAATGAAAAGAAAGAAATACATAGATATTTTTTGTTAATTTGTTTTCTTTTTAACTTTTTATTTTGACACAATTGTAGATTTATAAGAAATTGCAAAAAGGAGTATCTTACCAAAACCAGGAAATTGGCATTGGTGCAATCCACAGATCTTATTCAGGTATCATTATTAATACATACACTCATTTGTGTATGTCAGTGTATGTGTGTGTGTGCGTATGTAGTTTTCTGCAATTTTATCACATGTGTAGAGTTGTGTATGCACTGGGGCAATCAAGATAAAGAATGATGCTATCACCACAAAGATTCTTAATGCTACCCCTCTATGACCAGGCCCCTCCACAACCCATCCCTAGTTCCTGGAAACACTAGTGCATTCTCCATGTCTATAGTTTTGTCATTTCAAGAATGTTATATAAATAGAATCATGTAGTATATTACCTTTTATGATTGGTATTTTTCACTCAGCCTAATTTCTTTGAGATACATCCAAGTGTTTTTGTGTGTATCAATAGTTTGTTCATGTTTATTGCCACGCAGTCTTCCAAGGTATGGATGTACCACGGGTATTTAATCATTCACCCAGTGAGGGATATTTGTTTTGTTCTTTTCAATGTTTTGACTATTAAAAGTCACAAGTGCATACTTGTGGACTGGCTTTCTTGTGTGAACATAAGTTTTCAATTTTCTGGGATAAATGCCCAAGGGTGCAATTCCTGAGTCTTATGGTAAGTATAGTTTGATTTTACTTAGTATCTGGTATTATAAGAAAGTCCTAAACTGTCTTCCAGAGCACTTGGACCATTTACTTTCTCCCTCCAACAATGTGTGAGAGATTAAGTTATCCATATCCTTCCCAGCATTTAGTGCTATCAGTATTTTTAATTTTAGCCACTTGGCAAGTAACTGATAGCTATGATGATATCTATTTATGCTTTTGATTTTTAATGTGCTTATTTGTCCTCTATATATTGTCTTTAGTAAAATGTCCTTTCATGTCATTTACCCATTTTTATACTTGGATTATTTTCTTTGTAATGTTGAGTTTTGAAAGCTCTTTATATATTCTATATGCACGTCTTTAGTTGGCTATATGGCTTAAAATATTTTCTCCTATTCTGTTGTTTATTTTTTCATCCTCTTAGCAAGATCTTTCATATAGCAAATATTTTTAATGTTGCTGAGGCTCAATTTATCATTTTTCCTTTAGGGTCATGTTTTGGTGTCATTACATATTTTTAAAATTGGAAACAATTGGTTTCTGTCACTGGCAAAACCTAAGATATTACAGATGCTCATTTTCACTTTTTTCCAATAAAAGTGAAGCAGGTAGGAATTGTGGTTGTGGGTATCAGTATGACTTTTGCAATTTGATAAACAGAAAGTATGTCTGGTTTCTGGTTTTAGAGAGGAGATCAAATACTAAAGGTATATGACATGTGAGAGATTTATATGACTTGTGGAGTGCATTGTTCTAAATCTCTGCATACATTCCAGAAAGGTTTTGGATTTATAGTCCTTCAATTTCATTCAGAGCAAAACTATCACTAGAGTTATTGTTAGTAGTAATTAATAATTCTTAAGAAGCCTAAATTCAGTTATCTTGTACCTGTACAGGCATTTTTCTTTAGTTCTTGCTCTAATTTTTCACCAATCTAAATTTACGAATAAAATGTCTTAATGACATGTTCTTTATTGCTTAAGAGCATAGATCTCATATTTTTAAATATATGATCAAAAGGAAAGTAACAATGCATTCTTGGCTAACCTTGTGTGGTTGTTTAGACCATGCAGGGTAATGCAGCACAGCTCATCTGACCACACTGAGTCCCACTCACAGGTAAGCTAGCTCTTAAGGGGAAAACAGCTTCTTAAAACTCACCCTGAATCCAAAGTAAAAATCACTCCTTAACTCAGGACTTTGAGAAATATCTTCCTCTATATAAACATTAGCTTCTACTAACTAGAACATGTTCACACATGAAAGAAGAAAGAGAAAGAAAAAGAAAGAAAGAAAGAAAGAAAGAAAGAAAAGAAAAGAAAAGAAAGAAAAGAAAAAAAAGAAAAGAAAAGAAAAGAAAAGAAAAGAAAAGAAAAGAAAAGAAAGAAAAGAAAAGAAAAAAAGAAAAGAAAAGAGAAGCTCTTACCTTTGGCATGAAGACAGCTCAGTTAGCAGAAAGTTTAAATATGGCATAATTAACATTCTACAAATACTAGAAATTGCCAGTTAGTTTAAAATCAGTTGGAAACCTTGGCTGAAATCTATATTTATAGAAAGATATTTATACAATGTAATATTAAGAGTAAATAATACATTAAAATAATAAAAAAGAATAAAATAATAATCTGATTTCTTTATAAGTCCTCTATGAAATGTTGGTTTTGCTTTTTCATCTCTGTGTTTCCCATTCACAGACAAACACAAAAAGTATAATTTTGTCAATCTACATGATTTCTGATAGAATAATTGACCTATGTTCTTATAAATTAATGTTACTTTGACAGTAGAGTTCTAAGCATCATACTTTAGTACTTAGACACTATTTTTAAATGAATGCTTTCAATTGTGGTTGTTTTTGTTTGTTTGCTTTTTGTTATTTTGACTGTGATAACTCATAATGATATTTATAATATTCTTCTCACCAAGAAACTTTACTGAACAGCTGATCAGAATTATATTGATAACATTTTTAGTGAGGAGAATAAACTTGCTTAAAGAACTCATCCACTTAAATGGTTCCCACTATACTTGTTTCTAAAAATACAATCACACTTCCTTGTAGTTTTCTTGTTAGTACTAATGTGTTTGGTTTACTCATTTACTGGCCATATTTTATCGACATTTTCAACCCTGAAAGTTGGAGTGACAAGTCCCAGAAGAAACAAAAGGTCACTGTTGAGACAAATAAGGCATATGTGAATGTTTCAGAGAGATTTCACACTGAATATAGAAGCACTCCTAATCCATAAAGGAAGACCCCCCTATGTCAGAATAACAGTGTAACTCTAGTTGCTCTTAGGTAGCTTTTCTGAGACTGCAATTTACAATTGTTCTTTTACTATAAGGTGATGTTGAGGGATTTGGGGTGGGTGGATGCTAAGCCAACTTTCTCTCTACCCTTTTTTTAAGATGAGTTTATATAATCAATTTATAAGAAGACGATAAACACAGAAACCCAGCCAACAGAGGTAAATTAGAAAATATTCTCTCCACATGGTTTTATTACTAAACATATTGATCGAGTACCTATCATGTATGGTCATGGTTTCATTGAATTTTAAAAGTTTTAATATTTTCAGTAATCATCATCATCATCACAGCTTTTGAGCACTTACAACATGCCAGGCACTGTATTTAGGATTATTAAATCCTTACCTCATTTAATCCTCCAACAAATGAAGTATATTCAAGTGTTTATTCAGAGTCCATAGAGGAGAAAATATTGCCATTTGCCTGTGGACACCAGCTCTTACAGACATTCAGGACCATGTCTCAGGTGTGTCTACCTCCAAAGCCAGTCTCTTATCTACTTTGCCATTCAAATTTATTGTTAGTTGCATCTGAATTTTCATTTCCAATGAAATGAAATCGTTTAAAAATTATTCAAATACTGGCGCTTCCATACTCAGCTTTCCTTGCTTTTCTCACACCTATTTGCTCCCTACAGGAGCTTTCTGAATGGAAGGTGAATGTTTCCTACCTCCTACCTTCTTCCTTTTGAAGACCAGCCATTCTGAGACCAGATGGACATTCAACACTGAGCTGAACTACCTGTATTTGCTCAGAAATGTTTTTACAGTATTTAATGGTCATGTAAAAGCTGCAATATAAACTCCACCAAAACTAGGATGGAGAAAGTATTTTTGTCTGATCATAAAGTGTTATTAATTTATTGTTGATGGCATGCCATAAAAATGTTTATCTCATTTTTCTCAGTACAGAAGTGCAGACAGTGATGGTTCAATGTAGGAGGTGCAGACTACAACTGTTCACACAGCAGGGATCCTGTACAGATATAGATACTTGAAACCACTGTCCACCTCATGGTGACACCAACATTCTAAAGGTTAAAGGCATTTCAGGTAGAGAAGCAGATTAAAACAAACAAAACAAAACAAATAACCTCTCATCTTGCCATCAAATGGGAAAAAGAACTAAACTATTTTCAAAATAAAAATAAGAGGTAGGAGACCTTTTTTTTTTTTTTGAAGATTTTATTTATTTATTCATGAGAGAGGCAGTGGCACAGGCAGAGGGAGAAGTAGGTTCCATGCAGGGAGGCTGATACGGGACTTGATCCCCGGTCTCCGGGATCACGCCCTGAGCAAAAGGGCGATGCTCAAAGATTGAGCCACCCAGGCATCCTGAGAAGACAGTGTTAATAGGAAAGAATGATTTCTTGATAGGACTCAGGGTTCTATCTGGAAGACAACTCCATAAGTAAAGCAAAATTCCATGTTAATAGGAACTCTCTAAATGGCAACGACCATTAAAGAACTTTCTTCATTGCTGGAAGGGTTATGTATCTAGACTGCTCAAATGATATTCATTGGCTACACATGAGTATTGAGCACTTGGATTGTGGCTAGTGTGATTAGTTTTAATTTTAATGTTTATCTATGACAACTGGCTACTGTACTGGACAGCATAGGTCTGAAATATAAATGCTTCCCTAATGGAAGTCATGGAGATTTTTACCAGTCATTTCTATACCAATTCAACTTCTCATACATTTCCTATCCTAGGCACTTCCAATAAACCTCCTCTCTGAGTGGTGGGCTTATGGCTTGCTCTCAAGAGCAGCAGGGGCCAAGGACCCACCTACTACTATATGAGCCCAGGGACACACCACATCATAAAATCCCAGAACTCACTGAGCCTCAGGCCTGTCCAGTAAGAACAGTTACCTCCAGAATATAATCAAGTCTGTGTGTTGAGTCTTGTGACTTCTGAACACCACTGGAAAAAAAAATGTATCTAAAGTGACCCATTGCACCTGGGAACACGTTGAAAGACAAAGATTTCTAAAATGGAGAAAAGGATGGCCAGGATCTCAGAGGCACAACTTGGATGTTTCATCTCTGTGTACATCAAAGAGAGCTTGGTGAAGCGAGAAATGAAGATGTGGCCTTGCTCTTTGTATCTGTCCTTGCTCTTGACCCATTACCTACGACACTCTGAGGCAGAGCCTGAGAATGTGAGAGGTGGGGTCTGGTGCTGGTAAGGAGGGTGCTGGCAAGCAAAGTTAGGCTGATGTGTCTTTTGATTCTCTGGACTCACAAGATGAGCCCAAATGAGGTACTAAGGCAAACAGAGATTTCTAGCCCTCTGCCTGACCTCTAGTCTCACTATCCATCCTCCCGGCCCCAACTCCCAATTTCTCCTCCCATTTTCACTTGCACACACACACACACACACACACACACACACACACACACACACCGAGTTTGGGGTTATAACTGGGCCCTCGCCTTAGGGTATGTACTCTCCATCTGTATGCTATCCTATAGGTGACTGCAGCATTATGAAAGTCAGCTTATTCTTACTCTTTCCAAATTCTCACAGATTACCCAAGAGCTATCAGCCCAGGAAGCCCTGAAACAAAAGAGCACAAAGTCCCTAGGAGCCATGATCATTATTGTGAAAGCATCTCTCACAGTTCTGGTTGCCCAGGAGATAACTCACAACACTTCAATGTTTCAGCACCAAATAATGACTTCCTCTTCCTTTTCAGATTCTACTTCTAATCATTTCCTGTGGGTTCCTGCACTCTCTTTCCCTCACAACAAATAATAAACGTGTTCCCTCCCTCATGAGGATGAGAAGGGGTACAATTGGCTCTCCCAGAATAAAGCCTAGACTAAGGATGAGGGAGAGGAGAGGGAAGCGGGTGGAAGGGTAGAGGAGTTCAGTGCCATAGTTCGGGCCATGGCAGTGCAACCACAAGAGGGGTGTGACTGTGCCAACTGAAAGAAACCCGGGATTTATGCCTGTAGGAACTTCTTCAGAAGGACTTCCCTAACCATCCCCTGTTGCCCAGGAGGGCCCCAGCTCTGCTCCATGCCATGAGGATCTCACAGGTGCCCCGATTCCATCCCACCATGGTGCACCCTTGGGTGCATTGTCACATCTGAGTTGCAAGCCAGGAAGCAGCGCTGGGGCCTCCTGCATCCTCATTTGTTAATCTGCTTTGCACAGTGTCAGACACATTCCCCAAGGAATGAGGAATGGGAGCCTGTAAATAATGTATTCAAACTGTCATAAACCACATCTTCTTTAGCCCCTTCCATTCCTTGTATATTAACCTCTATTTCTCACTGACAAATGAGATAAACATTAGGAGTAAAGACTGGCTGGTGGTATGGGGAACTAAATGTCATATCTAAATTAGACTGTTCTGAGAATTGTTATTAACTGTCATTGGAGTCTGATCAGTGTATGTAGTCTGGTAAGTATATGGGAATCTGGTCAGTATGTGGAGTTTGGTCAGTATATTGGAATCTGTTCAGCATGTGGAGTCTGGTCAGTATATGTCCAAACAGGAAAGGAGAAATGGAAGAACAAATGACATCTTCCAATAAAATTAAGAGGACTATCAAGTTTTTCTTGATTCTGTCATCTATTTTTTTTTAATTCACTGTGTAGGTCTTTTCAAGGGATTTATTTCAAATAATATATATAAGCAAACATACAGTTAACTTAGTATGCTTTGAAGTTAAGTTGAAGTAAGTTGAGTAAGTTGAGTTTGAGTAAGTTCTCTGAGTAAACATGAATTAAAATCTTTGCCAGAGATAAAGAATCAAGATGACCCAATTTGTCTTTCGGTTTGGAAGTTAAGAAGCTGCTGTCTCCCCTGGATATCACTGGGTTTCAGCTTTGCTGCATAGAACGGGAGCTTCCACAGAGTTACTGTGACCTCTAAAGGACCCTGGTCCCCACAGGACCCAGAACTTGGATCGGGCAGCAAAGAGCGGCAACCACGAATAAAAAAAAATTAAATTAAAAAAAAAAAACTTTAAAACACAATGAAGAGAAGAAGAAGGAAGAAAATCGTTAAACACAGAAACCATCTGTGCCTCTGCTCCATGCAGGCTTATTTTTCCAATACCTCACATTCCTCAAATACTTCAGTACGACTCCTACATTTGAGAAGAAGAAAAGAAAAATAACAAAACTCAATATTTTATTAAGCAGATTATCTTTATTGACATGAAAAATTGGATACTTATTTTAAAAAAAACAAATATAACTTTTGTTTGTTTTTGGAAGCTCCCTGTGTCTGCTTCTTTGGCCAGACGGGTATCTTTCCCACATCATTCTCCTGAGCCGAGCATGGGTGTGCATCCACCCTCAGGTAGTTTGGTGGGCTCTGCTATGCTGTGTATGTCATGGGCTAAGACTGCAAAAGGAAAAGAGTTAAAAGAAGTAAAATTGCTAGTAGACTATTTGTTTTTATAAATAATTTTACAGCACATGTACATTACGGTGCCAACAAGAGGTTGTAAATATATTTGTCAGGTAGCTTTTTCTCTCTTTAAAAACAATTCCTGCATATGTAAATGCTTTCTTTGTGAGTATATTTTTATTAATTAAAAAAATCATTAAGCCTAAATTTTTCCATTGTTGTAGGGTTTGGAGTTAAAAACATGAGTGGTTCCTGATAGCTCAAACTTACCAGACAGACTATCATATTTTTATATGAACTCTTTCACCAACACTAATCAGAATGCCACTGTAGAAGCACTGAATAGATTTTGGTAATTATGAGCTAATTTCATGGGATGCGAGGTTTTGTGATACTTTCACAATATGTTTTCACACCCTTATCCTTAATTAAAGTCAATTTGTCTAGAAAATTATATTTGGAAACATTTGGTTCTACCTAAGTAGATGCTTGTGTTGTATAAACAATCATGACCTACATTCAAAAGTAATCCTTGACCTTCTTTTGCAATTAACCAGACAAATAAAACAAAATAAACATTGCCAATACACTTGGAAATTTCTATATATCTGGAAGCAAATGGAGGTAAGAGATCATATGTTTCAAGTTTAGTTCTACAAATTTGGAAGTTCTCATCTTTGAAATTGTCCTGTATTGCTTTGCTTAGAAATCCTTAGTCACTGCAGTGAACATAATATTGCTCTATTTATAAAGGAATCTTCACAAAGAGCAATGGTGGGAAAAAATTATTGGGCCTGTTCAGTTGGAGTTCTTCCTCCTTGCCCCAGGAGAATATACAATATAATTCAACTATTTCTCATGTCATCTTTTACATGGGAAGATAATATTGATGATGAGAGATACCCACACTCTTATGTAGATACTAGGACCTTCTCGGGTTTAGGGATGGTAGTTATCACTGGTTAACTACCAGTGATAGTTTAGTGGTTAACTAAACCAGTTAATATTGCTGGTTTTTCTCTTTCTCTTTCATGAGCTATTTGAGGCCATAGAGATTCAAATGAGCCATTTGGTCTCTGGCTCCTAGGGAGCATTGATACACTGATTCTTCAAATTCAATAGTCATAGCCCATGATTCGAAATTTTGGCTTCTGTGTGTCTTAATGGCTCTTTCCTTCCTAGGAAGTTTTCATGATCCAACTTATTAAAATTAAACTAAAAAAGTCAACAGACAAATTATTCCCACCCTTAAGCTAGAAGGAACATTTCTTCACCGCTGATTGAGTCATCACTGACAGGTTTGATATATAGATAGTAGCTCGGGTCTCAAAAATGTGTAGCTAAGACTTCAGGTAAACCCGTTTTTCATTAAAACAGCATAAGCCATTGATATTACTCAGCAAATCTGTGTTCTTTGAGGAATTCTGCAAATGTCAATTTTGAATGCTCAGTGTCCTTAAATCACAAATTATTTCATTCCCTTTGTTCAAATGTACGATACCTTCTCAAGGTTAACCTAATTTATCTATATGTTCTTACCTACAACAATAAGAAAAGGTAAAGAAGAGTAGTGACTTCTGCCTCTCAGAGTGTTCAATTTTTATTTAATTAGCTAAGCCCCAAAAGCAATGATAACTTGAATGTGTGTTCCACTCATGGATGTCACTGTCCTTCAGCAGCAATAGCTATCTTGCATGAAAAGGTCATTGCCACATGTAAAAGAAATGCTCTGGTGATTCCTGGGTGGCTCAGCGGTTTAGTGCCTGCCTTTGACCCAGGGCATGATCCTGGAGTCCTGGGATCAAGTCCTACATCAGGCTCCCTACATGGAGCCTGCTTCTCCCCCTGCCTGTGTCTCTGCCTCTCTTTCTCTCTCTCTATTTCTCTCTCTCTCTCTCTGTCTCTCATGAATAAATAAAGTCTTTTTAAAAAGAAAGAAAAGAAAAGAAAAGAAAAAAAGAGAAGAGAAGAAAAGAAAAGAAAAGAAAAGAAAAGAAAAGAAAAGAAAAGAAAGAAAAGAAAAGAAAAGAAATGCTCCAACATCATAGGGCATGTGGAAGGAGTAGCAAGTGGCAGAGGTTGCAAGCACCTGAGTCATTGGTTATGACAGGATGCTGGACCTTTGATAAGTTTAGAATACCCTCAAGTGTATTGAGGTTCAAGTACCATTAACTCTTGGCAATATTCTCCTTCCTAATTCAAAGAACAAAGGATTACTAAAGCTCATAAAAAGGCTTCTCAAATTTCAAATAGCCCTAAAAAAACATTTAATGAGTTAAGAGTAATTGAATCAGAGACATATGGATTAAATTTTCCTTGAAATCACAAGGGTTTAATATTAAGGAAGAAGTCATTCAGCAGATCCCCCAAAGACTAGCCAAACCCATTTTTTAAGACCAACTAGTCATATTCTGTAACCCTTCATCTTCACCCATTTATCTTTGCCTAAAGAATTTTGTGGTTTGGGTGGTATTGCGTTGATTATAATTATTCCAATAGATAATACATCTGTCAATAAAAGAATTCAGTACATCTGCTGCTTATATACTCATGGTTTGATTTATTTACTTACTTAAATGTAATTTAACTGTGTAATAACCTCATCCATCTACAACTGTGGATTTCAACTGTTTAACTAATGTGATTTTTTTTTTTTTTTTTTTTGTAAACCCAAGCACATGCAGATCCACCATCTAGCAGGTTGAGGGGAAAGAGAAAAACATGGGCTCTAGTTTCCATCTGAGGCAGCTCCTCAGCACCTCTCCATAGAGGTGGAACACAATTTACAGGCCTTTGATCTAGCATATAGCCAATAATAGGGAAATATACAAAATAAAAGAGAGAGGAGATTCCTAGGAAGCCAAATGGACATTACAGAGCCCATGGAACTATTAGAAAATTATCTGATTGTATTCATTATATTCTTACTTTACAGATAATTCTAGCAAGTGTTGACAATTTATCTACAGAAGATTGACAGTAACAACTTGGGAGACCTAAAACTGTGGGAAAAATAGATAGGAGGGAAAGGAGGAAAATAGAAAATTGAGACAATTTTCAAAAGGTTTAGTTAGGTTTAAGAGAAACAGCCTACTACTTAAGTAGACTCAGAGTATCAATGAACCAAATGCAACATAATAACTGGTATGCATAGTTGAGAACTCAAGTTATAAAGAAAACTTCATGCTCAGAAATACTCTAGAACAGGAGAAAATAGTATTGCACCATTACTTTTTATTCAAGGCATATAGAATGTACCAAAAAACTATGGTGAGTTTATAGGAAACACTAAATGTGCAATGATAAAATCTGTACTATTACTGTGGGTTCCCCCCACTCCTCAGCGTTTGTGCAAATATCTCTAATGCTTAATTAATATAAAATTAACGGGGAGGACAAATCAGTAGGGGCAAAACTACCTGGGTCTCTATGGTTTGGTGAGGCTGTAAGGACAAGTACTGTTGTGGACAGCATTCATTCCAATAATTGGATAATCCACAAACAATACATGGAGCTTGACCACATCTATGTTTTCAGAGTCAGTGAATTCTTTTTGGAAATGTGGCAGCAATGTGTTAGGCGTAGTCCTAGCTGGAGGCAGATGTAAGAGTCAGAGTAACATAGAAAATGTGGATCCAGAAAGAAATACCAAATTCCCTTAGGAAAAAGAAAATGGGTTGTATTATCTTGGCACAGAACCAAGTCTAGGTGGAGCCTTCAAAGACCTGTGGAAATTACTAACAGTAACATTTTGACTTCTACAGATTAAGTCCCAGAATACAATAATATAGTTCATGCTTTCCTTCCTAACTCTGTAAGATAGGATTATTGTTGTCAAAAAAACACACTAACATGATAGTTGGGATTTCTTTACATGTGTGTGTGAAAATGAGTTTCCCAGAGCTTAGATGAATATAACTTCCCTCTTTTGGAATATTAAAGTATTGCTCATGAATGTTACCAAAAAAGATCTCCATATTAGAAGTTCCAAGGTACTGAACATTCTGAAAATTATTCACCGAGAGTTTGACCTTTTACAACCACCTAAAACTGAACCCCCAACGAAAACTAGAAACCCAACTGGGAAAAGGAAAATACCAATACAAGGACACAAATGTAAATATAACCCAAAGGTGATACACTTGTCCAAAACTCATTTTGGAGCAGAAATAGGGCTATTTCCATGGATCTTAAGATTTTGTAAAATAACTGTTGCAAATTTAATGTCACTATCTCATTCTCTTAAAACCCTAACACCTATCAAAGAACCCTGCCAGTTTCCATCAGAGCACAAAACAGACCTCACTCTCCTTGAAGATAAGCCAAGATCTGGTCTTCTGACTTGAATGTCTGCATCAGCAATGCTGCCAAACGTCTTTGAGCCCTGGAACCTCCCACGGATGAGTCCTGATTTTTTTCTGGATGGTGCTCTTTAGTTCACTTCCATGGGAGAAAGCATATTCTGGAGATTGAAACAGGATGATCCTCTGTCCTTCAGAAAGCTCAATGTAAAAACAAACAACAACAAAAACCACTACCAACAACAAAAACATGTTATTTAGCTCCACTGTACCTTCAGTTTGTCAATAGTAGGAGAAAAACTGTGATTCTGATGTTTAAAAGAAAAAAGTCAATTTGTGACTCATGCAATACAAAAAGAGGAATGCTTAAGGAAATAATTTTGAAGACACGATGTACTGATATGCTTACCTACCATGGGTAAGGTCTTGCAGAGTTAAAAGGAACATTTATTTCTTATTCTGTGATTTTTAATTTCAGCGAGATCTAGAGAAAAACACCAGATATTCACAGTAAGAAACTTTCACATGAGCTGCTAGCAGTTCGCCCTCCTATGGTCTAGTGTTATTATTGACTGGGGTTTGTTTTTGTTTTTGTTTTTTCACACCCAACATGCTACTTCTTGGAGAGTAAAATGCCATACTACAAGAAAATTTTCAAATAAAAAATGCATGTCCTTTCAGAAACCTCTGTTCAGCTCTGTCTTTATATAACAAAAAAATTCATGTTCTAATATGCTGAAAGCTCCAATAACTTTTTACAAGGAAACTTGAGGATAGTAGGCTGAAGTAGCATACTTGGCTACCATCAGAGTTAGTGCTGCATTGAAGAAGAGTACTACCCCCCCCCCCCCACCAAACATAGGCAGAGATGGAACAGACTGAAGGCAGCATAACTATCTGACTATTATCAACGCTCCCGTCTCTGGGTAGAAATATGTCCATTATGTATCCATGCTCCATCTGCAGATTGTTTTGCAGCCTCTGCCCACATTGGAAAATCATTTAGCATCACTCAGAAAGAGAGCCAGAGCCGTGTGTGTGTGCATTTTTACTAAAGTAAAATGTGTACTCATATTTAAAAATAAAATAATCTGAGCACTTAAAATTGAAAGCAAGAACGCCCTTCCTCCTGCCCACCCCACCCAGCACCACTCCTAAAGAGGCAATCGCTATTAACTTTGTTGGCAACTTCTGGCCATGACCTCCATTTCTTTAAAACTCTGCACTTTCTTCTCCCTCATTCTCAATTAATCTATGTGTTGTATTATATTGATCTCTTTTACCCCTCACTTATTGACTTACTAGAGCATCAGATGAAGATTGAAGTTGCCTCAAGTTCCAAATAAGTCCTAGTTCTGTTTAGATTCCTTTCTCACTTACCTTTGTGCTGGCCCATTCATTTGCCCTTGCTAAGTCTCTCTGTGGTCCAGGTTCAGCGATCACCCATGCTTCTAATAACAGAGTGGAAACAATTCTGGGTGTCTAAGGTATAAGCAATTCAAAAGTGAAGCCTAGGTAGTGCATCTAGCCTCCTGCTTCCTGAATTGTAGAACAGTCCTGTCATACATGGCTATTAGATTTATCCCACAGCTACCAACCTTTAGCAACTTTGCAAAAGGATAAGTTATTTTGTAAATGGAGGAGTAACAGGCTTTACTGTGCTGCCAAGGGGCAGGGCAATGTTGTCTTCATCTGGGCCGCTGGGTGCCCAGCTGAGAGGCTGGGTATTTTACCAAGGGCAAAAAGAAGAAGAAGTGCCAGGAAATAATAAGAAGCCTTGGAACCTTCCCTTTCTCCTGAGTCACTTTGACCACCCTGAGATGGTTCTTCGCATCAGAAAATTACTACTTCTACTCTGCAAGAAGAACAATTCAAAGACCTTCACCAGTTCTGGGCTGTTGGACTTACTGAGCTAGTCACAAGAATGGCTATTTTTGAAAACAGTATCATGTACTCTCACTCCCAAAAAGTTGTCTGGTTGTTTAATCTTGAGTCACTTGAAACTAAATGATTCTGCCTTAATAATCTATGTCACTGTCCCCTTAACAAATACCAGTCCAACTATTTCCTTTCTAACACATCTTCTAGACAAAAATCTGCTACTCACGACTTGTATGGCCCCAGGCATGCCATTCCAACTCTCTGAAACTTGGTTTCTTCACTTAGAATATGATTGTTTTTCAATGTCCAAGAACAACACATAAAATTGGAGAACTATAGAATCTTAAATGTGGAAAAAAATCTCAAAAGTCTTAAAATTCCATCTCTTTCCAAATGCATAAATCCTTCCCCCATATCCCTGGAATATGTCAGTTAGTGCCTAAATTCCTCTAGGAATAGGGAATTGAAAACAATACTTCAAGTGTGGTCTGACCTGAGCAGAGAACAGTGGGATTATTAACACCCTTGATCTTGACACTGTTCTGTTTAAAAAACCAAAGTTTGCATTAGGTTCATATGTAATTTTTGGCTGCTACATATTTTTGGCTCATTTGGTACTTGCGGTTACAAAATTATGAGAATCACACACACACACACACACACACACACATCCTTTCTGCTACATTCTGAATTTAATCTTTTTCCTTCAAATATAACTGTTGATTTTTGTTTTCTAAATTGTTGCTTTTGTTATAGTTTTCCTCTGATCAAATAAATAATTCAGGTTTGTTGTGAAAAAAGTCTAAAAAGTTTTCACAAATATGAAGTGAACATTAGTTATAATTCCAACCCAGAATGTACCTCTGTTATATTCTGACGAATATCACTTCATTTTTTTTCTCCTCTACGTATATGGCTATCTACCTGCCAATGCACATGCACTCTTACACACACACACACACACACACACACACACACCCCAAATGATGGTACTTGTGATTGCTTTGGGCTGATAAAAGCCCATTTAAGTAAATTGATTTAAGTGATGAAGTGAATAGTGAGCCTTTGTGGATCTAAGTCCAGAGGTAGGATGGTTTTCAGGGTTGATTGACGCAGTGGCTCAGTGATGCCATTGAGGATCTGCCTGTGTCCTGTTTCTTCACTCTGTTTTCCATGGTATCAGCCTCACCAATGCTCTCCCTTTCCCTTATGATATCAGGATGGGTGCCAAACAATAACGGGAATAGATGTGCACATGACCACAACCAAGAAGAGGGACTGGGAGCCACTTCTGGAAGTTCTCTCAGGAGAGCAAAGACTACCATCACTACAAGTTACCAGCAAACACATTCTCCCATTGCACTCTCCTGAGAGGAATCACTGGTCCACATTCCAATCAATAACTGTATCCAGGTGATAGTATTACACTGGTCAGTTTAGGCCTTAAGCAACTATGCCACTCCCAGAGCCTTCTAGGTGGAGTTAGCTTCTCTCAAATTCACAGACTTGAGTGAAGAAGGTCTAAATATCTGGATGAAATTTAGTAAAGGAAGTAAAATAGGTTGTGGTGAAGCCATTGCAATGTTCACTATACCCGTCATATTGCATGATATCATATAATAATAATGTTATTATTCTATTGTATATAATTATTAAATTACATGATATTATATATAAAAACCTTTTAGATAGGCAGGTAGGTAGGTAAGTGGATGGATATATGGATGCATAGATAGATAGAAAGATGGATAAATTAGGTATATATATATATATATATATATATATGTAAATAGGATCAAGTTAAACATGTCGTTTTGTAACCTGGTTTTCTGTAACCATATTCCATGAACATTTTCTATGTCGATTCTCAGATTCTTACAACTTTTTAAATGGATAAATAATGTCCCAATATGGTCATGACTGATGATTTTAATTGGCCCTTATTACAGAAAAATACTGTATTTTTAGTTCTTTCTAGCACATGTATAATGCTGAAATAACATGTTTGTACATGCATTATGGCACAATCAGCTGCTTGTTTCCTTTGATAAATTTAGTTAAATATAGTTTCTGAGTAAACAGAGAGGAAAATATAAAATTTCAAGACATATGGCCAGATTCCCTTCCAAGAAGGCTATATGCACTTATTCTACTGCCAATATCATTTGTAACTGCCCATTTTGACACATATTTAACACAAATATATTGTTAATATATTTAATATGATCTTTACTCTATAAGTCTATTAGGGGAGTGGGAAATGATAACTACTCTGCATTTGTTTTCCAATTCTTTTGTTACTAGTGGGATTGAACATTTGAATACATATGGTTGTCTCTTTTTTCTTTGGCTTATTTTTCTATTGAAGCACTCATTTTATAGAAGCGAGTAAATACTTGGTAAATGTTTAACTTCTGCTATATTTGTTGCATATTAATTATTCCTTATTTGTCCTTCAACTTTATTTATAGTGTTCTTGCCATATGAAGTTAAAACATTGCAATGTAATAAATCTGTTGCTGTTTTCACATGGGTGGGGGGAACTTTAAATCTAAAACATGTACGAATTCAGACACTTTTGAACATCTCCAGAGTGGTTCCTAATATATTTATCTAAATGATTTAAAATGCCATCTATGAATTTCAAAACTCTGACAAAGTTTTAAAAAAAATGCTGGGTACCTGGGATTGGGGAAGATTCCTATCTTAAAATATACATCAGAAAAATTTGGAAAAAATAAAACATTTAAAAGTAAATAAATAAGTAAATTGAAAGAAACATGGAACATGTTTTTATAATCTTAAATATTTTTAAATATGCTATAAAACCCCAGAGCCCAAAAAGAACAGACTGATAGACTCATAAATATATTTAATGATTTTTAAATAACCACAAACCCTCCCCCCAATGAGGTTTACCCAAGGTACAATTATTGCTAATTGAAAAAAAAAAACCCTATGTCAAAAACCAATAATAAAGTAGGAAAAATATTTGTAACTCATATCACAAGGACTAAGTCCTTTTACCACATGAAGACTCTCCAAGTCCATAAGGAAAATATATGTGTAAAATACAAACACTTCTTAAAAATAACAAAATATGCATAACCTCAGCCATATTAAGAGAAATTCATACTAATAACACAAGACACCATTTTTAACCTATCATATTAAAAAATTCAAAAAGTTTGCTACATTACAATTTTGGCAGGGTGTGGGGTAGAAGGAGTTGAGTTGATTGTTAGGAATATAAATCACTAGAGAGAAGAATTTGGCAAAATGTATTAGGAACCGGCGATGCCCAGGATTTATTCTACAGCTGTGTCATACATGAGAGAAACTGTATGTATGAGAAAGCCACCATCATGCCTACAGTTTGTGGATAGACAATCCACATAGACTCTCTCAAGCAAGTATATAATTTTGTTTTTGATTACCCAAGATGTTCTCAGGCTAAACAAACATGCTGAGTGAAATCAATCAGAGGAGGACAATCATCATATGGCTTCGCTCATACGTGGAATATAAGAAGTAGTGAAAGGGATTATAAGGGAAAGGAGGGAAACTGAGTGGGAAAAATTAGAGAGGAAGATAAACCATGAGAGACTCCTAACTCTGGGAAACAAACAAAAAGTTGCAGAAGGGGAGGTGGCTGGGGGGATGGGGTAACTGGGTGACAGGCACTGAGGAGGGCACTTGACGGGATGAGCAAAGGGTGTTATACTATACGTTGGCAAATTGAATTTATTTTTTTAAAGATTTTATTTATTTATTCATAAGAGACACCCACAGAGAGAGGCAGAGACACAGGCAGGCTCCATGCAGGGATCCCGTTGTGGGACTTGATCCCGGGTCTCCAGGATCAAGCCCTGGGGCAAAGGGAGCGCTAAATCACTGAACCACCTGGGCTGCGCCAAATTGAATTTAAATAAAAAAATAATAAAAATAAACAAAAATCATGTTGGCATGTGGGAATATTCATGCATCCTCACTTTTGTGGATTTATAAACCGCTAGGTGGTGGTGGGTAGAACAGTCAAAAGGTTTGACTGTTTTTGGAGTCAAAAGATGAACTATACTAGAACAGACAAGAACTCGTGATTTTGCATTAAACTTTGGATTGGGAGTAAAGAATAAGAGTCAGAAGCTAAAGACTATTTTTATAAGAGGTTTTGTGAGATTCTGAACAGAAGAAGATCTGCCATGAGGCACGAGTAATAAACCCTAGAAGAGGGTCACAGGGGCCATGCCACCTCTGCTCCGAGGCTGTACCATTGGTGCCTTGATACATTTGGCTCTTGAATGTCACAAGGCCTGAAGGGCACCGTCAGTGGTGGCACTCATGAAGCTCCAGTGGAAACTGGTGTGGGAGAGGGTAAACGTGGCAGACACCACATGGTGACCATACCAACAGACTGGTCTGTGACCTTAACACTGGCCTTTGGAGAGTTCAAAAATTGTTGGAGGCCAGAAGAACAGAACTATGTCAGAGGTTCAGAAAGCTTCTATGAGAAAATTTTAAGCTGTTTTGTTACACAGGATGATGAGGTCTGATTATTGTCTGTTCACTTGAATTTTATAAAAAAGCCCGGAGGTGGTGGCAGAGCAAAATATCAATCTTCACAGACTACTTCACTTATTCCACAAGCATGCGCTGACCATCTGTTCTGGCTGGGCACCGCAGAATGGGCAGACTTACCCTCTATCCTCAAGAAGCTCATGGTAGTGGGAGAAAAGAGTGGTTAAATAAATATTACAGGACAAAATAATGTTAGCCTTAATTTTGCTAAGGGAGCCCAGAGAGGAAGCGAAGAAATGTACAAGTTTTCAGAGATGAAGTGAAACTTAGGTTGAGTAAATCAAAAGGCAAAGACCTGCATTCCCAGGCAAAAGCAACATGCTGGACCAAGAAGACAGGGAGATGTGGTAAACGTGGGATTTTCTGGGAACAGCTAGTTGTTCAGTGTTGCTGAAGTTGAAGATGTACAGAAGTAGCCATTGAATGGAAGATTCGCTGTATCTCTGGGGCCAGTGGGTTTGAGCCAGAGAGTGATGGGCACTGTGAAGCATTGGTTTAAGGTAATGAGAGTCATAGAAAATGTGTTTTGCTTAAACCAGCGGGGCGATAACATCAGATGTCAGATTTAGGAAAATTTCTGCAGCAGTGCAAGGGATGAGACCAGTTTTACCTTGGTCCAGGATGAGGTAATGACGTTGTGTGTTGCAGTGACAACAATTTGCAAAATCATTACTGAGGGATGTTTGTCAGGTGTGTTAATATTACTCCCTGCTCATCTTTCCAAAGGAATATGGAAAAGATTTAACAAACAACCTTCCCATTATCTCTAAATTGGATCTGCCTCCTGCTATTTAGACTGAATTTTTGTGGCCCCTGACCCCCAGTTCATATGTTGAAATCCTAACGAATGTGTGATGGTGCTAAGAAATGGGGCCTTTGGGTGGTGACTATGTCATGCAAGTGGTGCCCTCATGAATGGTTGCCCTACAACCCTATGGAAAGGATGCTATGATTTTCTTGTTTTACAGACTGGAAAAGCAGAAGCATGGAGAAGTGTAGTAACATAATCCAGATCACACAAGGTGTTTTAACTCAAAGCAAGTCAATTGGGCTTCAGAGTCCCTGTTTTTAACCACCACATGAAGACCCTTCCTAGTATGTCACCCCAGGCAGAAGGTAAACCTCTCAGTCTCTCACCTTCCTCAGATCAATCCTCTTCACAGCCACTGAAGGAAGCATGGCACAACCCAAAGCTAATCAGCCCTTTCCACTACTTCCTTTCTTCTGTAACTATCACCCCCAGTATAATATCCTAGTCTCTTAGCACGACTAGGAGGCATTCATGATCTGATATTTCTGAGTTTATCTCTTAGTCCTGCTATCTCCTTCTTTCCCCAACACCCTTGCCCAAGCCCCACATGCTTCCTACCCCCTACTGTGTATATGCTGCTCCTTTTGCTGGGAAGGCTGTTCCTCTTTCCTTCTTGCTTTCCACCCTCATTCTCTATAACCTCCATTGCCAGTGGACTGCTCTGTTGCAACCTGTACCCTGAGTCATTTCCTGTGAAAGCCTGCTCTCGACCACTCTTATAAGAGTAGGGAATGTTTGCCCTATACACCAAACAGTGCATGCACACCCGTTGCGGCATTTATCATCAGCGTGCATTCATCACATTCTCAAACTCTCCCTATAGAGTACAGTAGATGATTAGCAAGTGATCCTCAAATGAATACATGAATGGAGAGAAAGGATTGGCCCGACTGAAGTATCAGATTTGTATTTATTCACTTGGCTATCAATAGCTCTCTTATTATGGTTACTTTCTTTTAAAAAAAAATCACCCTGAATCTATCTTTAATGGTATATCATATTTAGGAATCCTGCTGAGGACTGGGTGATACAGGGCCTGGGGGTGGGATATCTAGTCACACAGCCATGCAACAGTGACCGGCTGCCAGTCGTTATGGAAGAACTGTAATATTTCACAATGCTGCACCCGTGCATGTGGCCCAGTGCTGGTTACCTGGGCCCAGCACTCTGTTCTCACCAGTGACAGTGACTCACATCCACAGTGGTTTCTTGTGGGAGGCTGCACACCCCCGCCAGGGAGAGAGGATAGCATTATTTCCAGGAGTATGTGGAGGAAGTATGAGAAAGCACTCTGGATGATTCTAATTTCTCTTTGCCAAAGCCCATGTGCCCCCAACCCTCCAGAGTTCGGTAATAATGACTGGCTTCCCAAGCAATTATCCCTTGAATAGGGACACTTGCCTTCCAGGCCCTATGGATCTGTCCAGCATCCTGAAAAGTGCCTGGGTCTACTTGGGAAAAAGAGACCATCATAACAGGCCTCAGTACTGCTTAGAAACAGAGAGTACAGGAATCAGGCCCGATGAGGTTAATTTGCCAGAACAAAAATGAAACTTTATGTCAAAGGGTGAACTCAGGCAGGGGCTGGCACACACAACGCAGCTGGAGGCTGGATAGGAGGTCCACAGGGTAAAATCAGATGGTGTTGCTGGCATTGCACCAGCTGGATGCCTCTTCTGGAGAGGAGGAAGCCGGTGATTCATTCCCTGCAGCTGCTCCTTGACCTTGGCTAACCTTCAGGCTGGTTCAGTGGGCAGAGACCCTGACTCAGAGAGGTTCCATTTTCGGGTTCAGCCTTGGGTTGCCGCAGCTTGTGTAGATGGTGGTGTTGGTACTTGAGAGGAGCAACCTAAAATTTTCTAAATGTTCATTGTTTGTCTAAGTGTGGACAAAAGATGATATGTCTCTCTTCTTTTGCTATATTTTTATGACTATAAATATGTCGTCACTGTGTACTCATACAGAGCAAAGGGTGCTTTAAAAATAAGTCTCACTTAAAAAAAATCCTTCTTTCTTTTGTAAGTGTATATATATTTGATTCTAGATGGAAAGTAATTTCTGTGTAATCATTACAGTAACCAGCCATCCTAGGTCTTGAGGACTTATTCAGTCCTCTTCTGACTCTTTGCCTCTTCCGAATATCCACTTCTCTTGCCAGAGTTTAAGGACCTGTCAGACAGGGGTACCACTGGTCCTCTTGCCTCTCACAAAAAGAAAAATGGGCCCTTGTAGAGAGGAGAACTTTTTTTAATTTTTATTTATTTAGTTCAGAGAGAGAAAGAGAGCATAAGCAGGGGGCAAGGGCAGAGGGAGAAGCAGACTCCCCACCAAGCCGGGAGCCTGATGCAGGGCTCGATCCCAGGAGTCTGGGATCATGACCTGAGTTGAAGGCAGATGCTTAACCAACTAAGCCACCCAGGTGCCCCGAGAGAAGAGCTTTTACATCCTTTTCTCTTGCCACCTAAAACATCCTGTCCTTCTCAGCTTTGTGATGGAGGGGACACCACAGAGTCAACTGGAAAGGAACCATACATTTATATCCCTTTTTAAATAAATATTTTATTTAAGGGCAGTTACAGATTTACAAAAGTAGTTGCAAAGATATAAAATGTTCCCATATATCCCATCCTCACTTTCCCTTATTGTTAACATCTTCTATTATTATGTTCTATTTGTTGTAATCAATGAGCCAATGTTAATACATTATTAATAAACTCTAATTAACCAATAGTGAATTATTAATGAATAAAGCCCTTACCTTATTCAGATTTTCTTAATTTTTTTTTTAACCGATGTCCTTTTTCTGCTCCAGAATTCCACTCAGGAAACCATATTACATTTAGTGCTCATGTCTTAGGCTCCTCTGGGCTGTGACAATTTCTCAGGCTTGCTTTGTTTTTGATGACCTTGACAGTTTTGAGGAGTACTGGTCAAGTACTTTGTAGAATGCCTCTCAATTTGTGTTTTTATGATGATTTTCTCATGGTGAGACTGACATTCTGGGTTTTTGGAGGAAGACCACAGAGGTAAAGAGCCCTTCTATTCCCATCATCTCAATGATGCATGTGTGGTATCAACATGATTCATCACTACTGATGTTGATTTTAACACCTGGTAGAGGTCATGTTTGCCAAGTTTCTCCCCTGCAGGTACTTCCCCCAGCCCCTTCTCACTGTACTTCCTGGAGTGATGTCACCATGCACAACCTACACTTAAGGGGTGAGGCAGAATGCTTGCATAAATTATATGAAACTACTCAGGACAGATTTATCTATTCTCTTCCACTTATTTGTTTATTCAATCAATCATTAATCCATATTGCTATCTACTCTAAAATTTGAATTACAGTATAATACTGTGTTTTTAGTTGCCCAAATTGCCCCTGATTTGGTCGTTGGAGGTCTTTCAGTTGGATCCTGTGTCTTTTGGACATACGTCCATCACTGGCAGGTGGACTTTTGTTTTGTTTTTATTTTAAGCAATTCTTGACTTACACCACAAGATACCCCTGGCTTACCTTCAATATTTCCTGCCTCAGCCATAAGAGAATCGGCTATTTCCGCAAAGGACTCAGGTTCCTTTGATGGGAAAATGGTATTAGAAGCCAGGATCTGGGCACTAGGTGTGCTCATTGCTACTGGGGTATCGTTGCTTCTATCCCCTTTTAGCTGACAGAGCAAAGAAAATATACTTAGATACATATATTTTCAGAGTTGCTTTTTATTACTTTTTCCATTGTATGTCCTTAAGAGCTATCATATTTCCTCTATCCTACAGGGAATGATATGGCAGTAAAAAGCATATGGGCCAATGAACTGATAACTGTAAAATATTTCTACTACTCAGAACCCACACCTGACTTTGCAAGGGAAACTACAGAGGCATTTAAACTGGTTCTCAGTAGTTTCATGAATTGAAACAGTTAAGATTTTGCTCAATTGACATGTCTTCAAGGAGGATTTGCCTTATGAACTTTTTGTCCTAACTTTTAGACTGGATTGGCTGGTGACTTCCATGGATCCCCATGCAAATGGCAGCTATATTCTACTGATCTCTTCTTATGTTTGCTTTATAATACATGGAAGGCAGACTTTAAGCATATGTCCTGTTTTCTAAAATGCCTGACACATTGTAATTCAGCAATAGACATCAGATAAATAAGTAAATGAACAAGTGAGCCAATAAACTGCTGCCCTGTTATATCTAAGTGATGGTATGTCATTAATAGAGTACTCTGGCACATGGTACTTAAAATATAGCTGTAACTTATAAATACCTTCAGAAACTTATTCACCACAGTCTTAGGAGGATGGGAGTGGTCCCAAACTAGGGTTTCTCAGCCGTAGAGCTAGTTCACTTATGGGCATTTGAGAAAACAGAGTAGCTGGCCTGTCATAGGTAATGCGTTGGGGTCAGATCAGTGCCATGCTTCTGACTCCTCCTGCGGCCACCCATTCATGGTACAGGAGTGCCAATGAAAGGAGCAGCATGGCCTTTTCATTCCGCCCCTCTGTGTCTTCCTCCAGAACTGCTCCTGTGTCCGAGTGACTGATGGCATATGCAGCATGTCATGTTTTGCTATCAAATTCTTTGATTCAAATGGCAAATATCAATATTCATATTACATTTTTTATGTACCAGAATTGTTTTGTAATATGATTTTACTTTAAAGTGAAGTGGAATTTGTTGTTTCCCAATTTTAAAAATTACCTTAGGTAATGAACCTTTCACGGATGCTCACAGTTCCACTAGGCAGCCTCATGGCTTGTGCTCCAAGACCCTGGGATGGATTCCTGTCCTCCCCTGCTGGCCCCATCACTTACCATTGCTTTATTTTCTATTTCAAGGAGAAAAACCAATTGTGTACATGTAGGATACTAACACAAGTATGCATTTATTCAAAGGTGCAGTCATAGCACCTTGATGCCCTGAGATTCCCTGCCTGACTGTGGTACCTAAAAATGGCCCACATTGCCTTCCTTTCTCACTGGAGAGCTGGGCTGCAGGTTGTGTTTTGCCTCCACCTTCTGTCCTCCCAATACCCTGTCTGAAGCCTGCTCAAGTCAAGGTTTGCAGCTGCAGTTTTTGTCCACAATGCTCTCCCTGGAAATACTTGTCTTGGTTGTGACTGAGATACTTAGATCTTTCCCTCAGTACTGTCCTCACTTGATTGACTGATGAGCCTGCAAGTTATTTTGAATCTGGGTTATTTCTGTTTCCGGTGTAAGATGGTAGAGGCTGCATAATTGCTCACCTCATTCTTTTCCTTACTTTGATAACCTAAATTAAGTCAGTAAGCTGTTTCGTTGTAGAGGCTGTTTTTTTTTTTTTGTTTTTGTTTTTGTTTTTGTTTTGTTTTGTTTTTTTCAGAAATATTGATGGTCAGAACCCAACACTGGGCGTTTCCCCCTTCGTATTAAATTACACTGCTTGGAGGCATAACATGTCAACATCTTGGTGTCTGGTGCTCTCAGGGGAATCTTTTTTAGGATTCTTTTTCTGGAGGACAAAAAAAAAAAAAAACACTGCCTCAAGGTCCTTTAGTAAATCATTCTGTAAGTGGCCCACAAAAGATGAAGGGATGTGGCCTGGCAATAAAGATATTATCTGGAGAGGTTTAAATTAATGACTACATTCCAGGTGCTGAGTTGGTTTTCCCAATGACTAGATTTTGATAAATTGAGTTATTCACACTGCACAGAAATTTAATTTGATGACATCTTAAGGTTAAACTGTAAGGAGGCAGAATGACAGGAGAGTCTAGAGAAAAATAACTGCCCACACAGGAAAGGAAGCCCTAGGTTAGCTCGATCTCCTTCATGCAGTGTGCCCATGAGGTGAAAATTATTAATATTGTCCTTGTTTTTTAATGTAAACTTAACTTTAAATAGTTTTATGGTCTTTTATGAAATGAGATATTTTAAAATTGTAAAAATTAATAAAAATTAACTGGACAAGGAAGTAACTTAGGATGATTAACGTAAGTGTTTAGACTAAGAACATGAGTGTTAAAGTTTCCAGAGTTACAAAATTGCCAGATGAATGATTATTTAAAAGCAACATTGTCCTAGTAAACAAATGTAAAACCAGGCAAATACTAGATTTTATTATTGAAGCATAATATACATTTTGTAAAGACAAAGCAAAGCAAAGGATTTTATAAAAATATACTGATGCATTCCATTTATCAAAAGTTATACTATGAAAGGATTCTTTTTTTAAGATTGTATTTATTTATTAATGAGAGCCACACAGAGAGGGAGGCAGAGACACAGATAGGCTCCCCACAGGGAGCCTGATGTGGGACTTGATCCCAGGACCTCGGGATCACGGCCTGAGCCAAAGGCAGACACTCAAGCACTGAGCCACCTAAGTGTCCCACTATGAAAGGATTCTATGTGAAAGGAGAAATTACCAAACTACAAACATGTAGTTAGGACTTAATTAAAAATATCTCTGTACTTAGTTTCAAAAATTTTCTCTCAACCTCTGTATTATCACTGTTATTAAATTGCCCACATACTGAGTGTATGAAGCATATTTGGTAAAATTATTCATTATTTTTTTAAAGATTCTATTTATTCATGAGAGATAGAAAGAGAGAGAGAGAGGCTGAGACATAGGCAGAGGGAGAAGCAGGCACCATGCAGGGAGCTCAATGTGAACTTGATCCCGGGACTCCAGGATCACGACCTGAGCTGAAGGCAGATGCTTAACTGCTGAGCCACCTAGATGTCCCTATGCATTAAATTTTTAAGTGCAAATATAATTGATTATGTTTGGCTTTGGTGTGGTAAATTTTCAGTGCACATCATCTATTCTTATTTGCCTATGAGTAGCAAAATATTAAGTCAACAGGTAATGAAAAATTCACTTAAGCCTGGCGACTAGCTCTGTGATAATTTATGCCAGGCTCTGTGTATTAGTAACAGGGAAAAGAAGCATGATATGTCATCATTTTATCTTTGAACTTCCTCC
The DNA here is from genome assembly GCF_905146905.1 of Nyctereutes procyonoides. Lineage (NCBI taxonomy): Eukaryota > Metazoa > Chordata > Mammalia > Carnivora > Canidae > Nyctereutes > Nyctereutes procyonoides. The sequence goes on along the minus strand of NW_026575033.1, from coordinate 4,090,713 downwards.
TTCAAAAGGTATAAGAAGCTAAACTATTTTTTTAAAGATTTTATTTATTTATTCATGATAGACACACACACACAGAGGCAGAGACACAGGCAGAGGGGGAAGCAGGCTCCATGCAGGAAGCCCAACGTGGGACTCAATCTCGGGACTTGGGGATCATGCCCTGAGCCAAAGGCAGACGCTCAACTGCTGAGCCACACAGGCGTCCCATAAACTATTTTTTAAATAACCTTTTTATTTTAGCTTTCAGTTCACAAAAAGAATTGCAAAGCTAATACAGAGGGCTCCTATGCACCTCACACACAGTTTCCCATATTCTTAACCTATTGCTAATATCATACATACTATAATATGTTTGGCACAAGTAATGAAACAATACTCACCCATATTTACTAACTAAAGTCATACTTTATTCAGATTTCCTTAGTTTTTCATATTTTTTTTTTCTTTTCTAAAATCTCACCCAGGTTTCTATATTAATATTTAGTTATCTTGACTCTAGATTCTGACAGTTTCTCAGACATTTCTTGGTCTTGATTTCATTGACAGTTTAAGGGAGTATTGGTCAAGTATTTTGTAGGATGTCCCTCTAATGCAAAACATCTGATATTTTTCTTATAATTAGACCCAGGTCATGTGTTTTGGAGAGGCAGGCCACAGAGGTGAAGTGCCTCCCATTGTATCATATCGAGAGTGTATACTATCAGTATGACTTATTACTATAGATGACCTTGATCACTTTTGTCAAGTTTCTTTCCATTGTAAGGTTACTCTTTTTTTCCCATTTCAAAAGTGTACCCTTTCACTCTTTGGAAAATTGTCACCCTTCGAAGCTCAAGAACAAGATCAAATCAGAAGTAGGAGAAACCTTACAAGACTGCAAGCCAGTTGGGAGTCAGCTTAATCTCTAATTGAGTTAGGTAAAAATAATCATCCCCTACTCAAACTATGTTGCAGAGAAAAGAGTGAATATTCTCTGAAGAAAAAAAAATCATCAGGAGACTAAAAGTTTTAACACATTATTTTGTATTCAATAAAATAATGTCTAGAAAATCTGAGAAAGGGAGCCATGTGACCGAATATAAGAGAAAACTTAAACAAAAGAAATAGACCTAGTGATTCAGAAGGTGATAAGACAAATAACAACAACAGCAGCAGCAGCAGCAGCATCTGTAGAGATAAATATTAAATGTTCCCAAAGTCATTAATGACATCACCTTATAGATTCAAGAAGTGGAGGGAATGTAAACAGAATAAATAAAAGGAAGGTACACTAGGCAGGTCTCATTAAGTACTGAAAACCAAAGAAGACAGAGTAGAAAAACTTTTAAAACAGCCAAAATAAAGACACAATTTCTTCAAAGAAGCAAACAATAAACTACAGTAAGACTTTCCTTTCAGTACTTTAAAAACTGCCAGTATCCTTAAGTGTTGAAATAAAATGACTTCTAAAGTTGGATTCTATATCCAACAAAAAAAATCTTTCAAAATAGAGGCAAAATAAAGACATTTTTCAGAGAAACAAAAATGGAGAGTATAGACCTGTATCAAATACTAAAATGATTTTTTAGGAGGAAGACAAATGTCCCTGAATGGAAACATGGAGATAGAAAAAATAAGGAGTAATCAAGTATATTGATTATATTGTGAATAAGTATAAACATTTACCCTTAAAAAAATGATAAAATAATAATGTTTTATGTTGTTTAAAAAAATAGAAGTTAAAATACAAAATAATAACATGAAAAGGTCTGAGGAAGGTAAAGGTATTAAATTCTACCAGCTGATAAAAAGAGAGGTCAAACAGGAAAATGAAAAGTAAAATGACATGAACCCAAATATATCAGTAATTAGGTAAAAGGTGAATGGACTAAGTCTGACAATTTAAAGTCCAAGATTTTTAGATCGGATAAGAAAAAACAAAAGCTAACTTGTATATTTGCTTATTGAATAATCACCATAATAGAAGCACACAGCAGTTTGAAAGTAAAGGAGAAAGGATGTACTGCATAACCATCAACCAAAGGAAAACCCATGTGCTGATACAATATCAGGCAAAGCAGATATAAAGAAAAAAAAGTATTAAGAGAGCATAAATACAGACATTTTATTATGATTAACAGTAAAATGGAATTATATATATCCATTTATAAATTAATATTTTAAATATATAAAATATAAATCATACACAAAATAATAAGTGATATAAATTAAATGAAATACAAAATAAATATGAAGTATGGATAGATTGAAATGTAAGGAAATAGGCAAAAAACCACTCACACTGGGAGAGTTTCACACACTTCTGTCAATTAGTGACAAACAGACAAAAAAGACTAGACAACATTAATAAGCTTAGTCTGATGTTATTCATAGAAAATACAACTAACAGCAATGGAATAAAGCTTCTTTCAACAGCACATGTATTACCAAAATTGATCATATGCTGAATCACAAAGCAAATATTAATGTTTCACAAGATTAAAATAATTCAAAGTATGTTCTCTCCTCACATTGTAACTAAGGCAGGAATTAATAATAAAAAAAATATAATAACTCCACTCCTTAGAGAGTAAGGAAGAAACTTTCCAAAGGCTTTTATGTCACGATAGAATTCAAATTGGAAGTTAAATCTTATTTTTCACTGATGACATAATATCAAAACATGTGGGATACAGATAAAGCAGTACCTACCAACAGGGAAATATATAGTTGTGCAGGAATATAGTATAAAAGAGGAAAAGCAATAATTTAAAGTTCCCATTTGGAGAACTTAGAGAATGTTAGATCATTTCCAAAGTAAAAGGAAAGAAATCATATAACTCAGAGAAGAAATCAATCAAGTGAAAAACAAATGTATAATGGAGAAAATCAGCACAACCAAATAATGGCTTTATAAATGAATGATAAAATAGTGAAAGTTATCGGTTAATAAAAGAGGGAAAAGACAAAGAAATAATTTCCAGGAATAAGAAATAAGACATCACTATAGATTCTATAAATATTTAAAAGATTATAAAAGCATTTTAGAGAAAATGAACAAATTCCTTTAAAAGTACAACCAATCAAAAGGGTTCAAGAAGAAATTTTAAAAATCTGAATATTCCTAGAAAAACTGAATCAATGATGAAATGGAAAAAGGAAAAACAACTCCTGGAACAGAAAGTTTTACTAGTGACTCCTCTCATTTTTTTTTTTTTAAGGAACAATGTCAATCTTACTCAAATTCTTCGAGAAAATTGAAGATAATACTTATAAATGTATTTTAAAGGCTAGCTTAATCTTGATACAAAACTCCAAACAGAAACATAAGAAAAGAGAATTATAGGCCAATTATAGGCCAATTATAAATGTATTTTAAAGGCTAGCTTAATCTTGATACAAAACTCCAAAACAGAAACATAAGAAAAGAGAAAATGGAAGTGAAAACCTTAAAATGTCAGCAAAACAAATTCAGCAATATTAAGAAAAGTAAAATCCATTGCAACCATAGTAGGGTTTATACCAGAAGAGCAAAACTGTTTATACACTGGGTAGTTAATCATTGTAATTCACCATCTTATCAGAGAACAAAGTGAAAATCACCAGATAATCCCAGTATTGACTGAATAACACATTTGATGGAATTTAACAGATGCACTCCACAAAAGCTTTTTAACAAACTAAGATTAGAAGGAAATTTCTTAGATTTAATAAAGAATATCTAATACAGCAACAACAAAACAACAATAAAAGCACTACATTAAATGGTGAATTTCAAATGGTGAAGAATTCCAAATAGTGAAGAAAGCTTTCTTCCTGAAAATAAGAACAAGATAAGGATTTCACTTGCTACCATTTCTATTTATCATGATACAGGACATATGATGTAATAGGGAAAATTATTTTAAAAAAGATTTAAAAGGAAGTATTAAAACACATTATTCAGAGTTAAGATGGTGGTATATATTTAGACTCCCTCAAAAATCTATAGATAAAATATTAAAATTGGTAAGGGAGTCAGCAAAGTCACAGGATAAAAGGCCAAAAAAAAAAATCAATGGTATTTATATGTATTAGGAACAAACAAATAGAAAATGAAATTTTAAAATATTGGTTAGTATAAAAAGAATTATTAGAAATAATCTAATAAAAGATGTACAGGAATTGTGCTGAAAATAAGAAAACATTACTAAGAGTGCTTTTAAAAGACCTAAAAATATGTGGAAAGATATACCACATTTATGAATGTGAAGGTTCATTATTGTGAGGATGTTAATTCTTTTCGAATTGGTATATAGATTTAATACAATTCCCATCTGTATCTCAGCAGATTTTGTGAAAATTTGCAAACTAATGTTAAGTTAGCTGTACATGCAAAAGCAAAGGATAGTCAAGGCAGTTTTGAGAAAGAAAAAGAAAGCTGAAGGATTTACATGGTTAAAATGAAAGAAAAAACAAGAGAATACCAAGTGTTGGCAAGGATTTAAGTAACAGTAACTCATCATACTTCATACTCTGCTTGGCAAGAGTGTACATTGTTAAGATCTCTTTGGAAAACTGATGGCATCTGCTCGGTCTGAACATAGGTGTACCTCATGACCCACAAATTTCAGTTCTACAATATGTTCTGTGTGATGAAGAATGGAGAGACATGCAGGTGTTCATTAAAAGGTACTTAGGAATTCATCCCGACACTATGCACAACAAATCAGACCTGGAGCCCCAATGCCCATGAATATTAGATTGAACAAATAAACTGTGGTATATTCATGAGATGAAATATACAGGAATAAGCATGAACACACCATCATTACACATAAAGCCATGTTTGGATTGCAAAATATAATGTCAAAAAATATATAATTATATATATACACATATATAATTAAATTTCTACAAAGCTATAAAACAGGTAAAATTAATGTATCATGTTATAAATCATGATAGTGGTTATTTTGGGGGTAGCAAGAGGGATGGAACATTAGGAGTAATTGTGGTATGAGTAATGTCTGATATATTTCTTGAGCTGGGAGTTGGTACCTTAAAATGTCCCTTTCCTAAGTTTAATCAAGCTCTACACCTCCTCCCTAAAAATTTTGCTTAAAAAATTTCAAATGGGCAAGGGGATGAGAAATCCAGCTTACTGTGAAAGATTATTTTGAATTGAAATATAGTGAAAAGCAGAGACATCATATGTGAATGCAATTAGAAGCACCTTTCTCCTTGACCAAGTCTGTCTCCATCCAGCTGTAATAAATGTTTCAGTAGCAGACGTTGACCATAATAAGTACTTTTGCAGGCTCAAAGCCAAACCTAGATAAGCCTCAGTAGGACTTTGTCCAATTTCTTAATTTAAAAATGCAGTATTCATTTTAAAGGCCAATTTTAGCCATCCTGTTAAATCTTTGTTGCACCAGGCTGTTCTATTCAACTTCCCCAATGTTTACTAATCCCTGAAAATAATTGAAAGCAATTTTACAGAAGCATGAAATGAGTTTTCATGGATTTTCATCTATACAAAGTGGGCTCCAAAATTATATTTGATCCTGAGTAGATTACCTACTTATGTTTTTTCAACTTCTATTTCCTTATTGCAACTTTACTAAGTCTCACATGTTGTTCCCCAAAAGATTTTTAAGAAGTAATTGCTAAGCAAATAACATAAGCGAGATTATACAATTTTTCTATCAATTGTCAACTAAAAAGTATACCATGATGCCTATTCTGAAAAATTCTTTCCATTTTTGATCACCCATTATCTACAGCATGCCGTTAACTTTTATAACACTAAAGTTATTTTTATTTTATAAGTAATGTATTCTTTGTGTCAATTCATTTTATTTATTCTTTTTGTGTGTCAATTAATTTTATGTGGGAATATATACACACATGTCCATACATGCATACACATTTGTTAGTAATGCTCCCTTCCTCTGTTCCTAATCCCACTGGGTCTTTCTAGCAAGTGACTGACTATACTATATTATTTCTGAAATGATTTATCTTTGCAAACCCAGTATCTTCAAATCCCAGAGCATCATTTGATCATACCATTTTCTATTTCTTACATGAGAAAGAAATCTCTAAAAAGGATGAATTTTCTATTTTCACTTGCTTCATAGTGGTAGTAGTAACAGGTAACATATATTGTGCTGCCACTGGGACAGTTTACTAAGCACTTTACGAAGACCAAATCACTTTATCATCCTAACATTCTATGTGTCAGGTATCTGCTACCTCCAATGTAGAAATTCATTCAGGGAGAGGAAAATAGACACCTAGAGCCACCATTATTAACTGGCAGATGTAAATTTTGAATTAGTGAAATCTGATTCCAAACTTTCAATTAACCCATGTCTCCATAAGTGGGATTCTTACCTTGAATTTGTGATTCCCACATTTGACTATAACAGAGAGTGAGTAAAGAATTCAGGTAGTCATATGGCACCCTTGACTCACTTGGTACAACCGCTTATCTCAAAGTTACAAAAGTACCAGCATATCTTCCGATGTTTACCAGTTGATTGCAATTTGGAAAAAGCTACCTCAAGAACTCATGAGTTGTATTTTATTATGATTCAGTAAGAAAATCAGCTGTGAGATTTTAGTGTATCTGGCCAATAGCCTCTGTGATAATTATGGAAGACATTTCTAGTTATCACAAATATTTCCACTCTGCTCACCTCACCCCGCTCGACCACATCTGGCAAATGGTTTCCCAATACCCCTGATGCTGTGAGCTCTCCATCACGTAACTTACTTTGGCTAAGGAAATGTGGGCAGAGCAATATTTTTGAGCTGTTGAGCATCTGTTGGGCTCTTTGTACTATGTTCAACCTTCAACCGAAACCTCAGGCCGCGATATCAGCATCCTCATACTAAGGGGCCACCAGGTGGGGCAGAGTTCCTCCGGGTCACCACTAACTCAGCTTGGTCCTAGGTCATGAGCCAGAAATAAACATTGTTATTTAAGCCACTCTCAGTTTGGGGATTTTTCATAACTACAAAAATCTCTTGGTGTCCTGACAGTTAACTAAAAGATAAACAAACTTGCTTTGCTGGGTGTATATATTATATCCTACTTACAACAATTCTGTTAGGTGTTTTTCATAATCCCCCCCTTAATCTCGCAAAGGCAAAGGCTAAAATGTAAATGGCACTTAATATATACTGAGCACTATTTACTTTTTTAAAAATACTATGAAGAAGGTGGTATTACTATTTCCATTTTGCAGGAGAGCAAACACACTCTTGGTCACATGGCTAACAAGGGATAGAGGCAGAATTTGAAATGGGGCAATCTATGCACAGAGACGTGAAAAAGTCTGTGGGAAAATTGTGTTTCGGGGAAGCTGAATGAGTTCTAAACAGCACATGGCTGTGAAGTGTTGGCAACCTCACAAGATTCATAAGAAATAAACAAAGGGGAATTCAGTTATTTCTCTCTCTCTCTTTGTGTTTTGGTTAGGAGTAGTCTTCAAAGCTGTGATTTTAGTTTTCCTTCTGTTTACTTTTGCTAATTAATACTAATCCCATAAATACTAATATAATGATGCAAAGGGTAACTTTCAGAAGAGTTACACAACTCTCTATAATTTTTTGCCTGGTTCTAGAAATACCTAGAAGGTTGCAAAATGCTGGGTTACTAATATTTCCTTCATGTGAAGCAGAAATTAGAAAAATTAAATTATTAGATGCTTTATTTATTTGCTTTTTTGTTTGTATTTATAGAATTATGCACCTGAAAAGGATATTAATCTTTCTTAGGAGATAATGCCATATCTATATCAATCTACATTATTCTCCAGTCCTTAAAAATTATATATTTATGTAACTGACCTAAAAGTCAAGTCAACAAATTATTTTCTTTCTTTATTACCCCTAGTATGAATTCCTACACCATGGAGACCTTTCAAGTTTCTGTTTCCCGCCACTTGCTCACAAGTTATTTTTGCCAACGTGGCCTGGCCTGTCCTTTGCCATTTCATTTCTATCTGTGCAAATTCTCCTGTTCCCAATATCCAGTGAAAGTTCTAGCTCTCCTTAAACCACTCTGTCTCTATTAGTTTAGTTCAAGTGATCAATTGTGCCTCACTCTTCCAGGAAAGAGTAGGGGCTGCATCATTTATTAAACAGCGTTTATGACTGCATTCATTGTTTGGTTATCTTTTGATGTCTATCCCCTCTTAAGGTGTAAGTTTCTTAAGGAAATGACTTATATCTTATGTTATCTCAAAGAATCTCGTGCAGAACTATAAACATACTAAGTGTTAATAAATGTTTTTCAATTCACTACTGGATAGTCACCAACTATACACAGTGGTATCTTATAATCAAAAGTTGCTTCTAAGTGATTTGTATACCACAATCTCTTATTAACATATACTACTACATGTTATGTTATCAATTCAACCAAACACCTAACACAGATATAATCAGTGTTTCCTTTAAGTCTTATCTTTTAGAGCATAAAAATCCTGGGATACAGGCCATGCTTTCTCGTTTTTGTTTATTTGTTTGTTTGTGTTTTGTTTTTACCAATATTTGGGTATTTCTTTCCAAACACAAATACCTTTCTAGCATCTGAGCCACCAGCCCAAATTCTGATAGTTTCTTTTTCTTTTTCTCTTTCTTTATAATGTTATAGCCTATATTTACATTTTAAAGTATGTTTGGTATGTTTTCAATCTTCTGAAATTTGTTGAGATTTTATTTATGTACAGCTTTTTAAAAAATGGTCCATGTGCATTTAAAAGAATTTTTTTGGCAATAGTTGGACATGGTACCATTTCTATGTCTATTTGGCTAAGATTGTTAATCATAATTGTCTGTAGATTCTATCAATTACTCACGGAGATGAGTTAAAAATCTGCACTATGACTATGATTGTGATTTTTTTCTTTGTTTCTTCTTGCAGTCTTTCTCTCCCCCTTCCCCCTCTCTAGCTCTGTCTCTCGGTCTTGGAGGAAAACTCAGTTTCGAAAACAAAGTATATACTATACATTATGTACCACTTAAAGCAGAAGAAGAACAGTACCCTGTATTAAAACACATTAATATTCTAAAATAAAACCACCACAGTGGATAAATAAAGACTATAAATGATATCTTGTCAAGTCAGCTCAAGTCTTGGCAGCAAACATGCAAGGCTTTCAGTTTTCAAGGCTTTGTTGATTTCATCATTGTGGACAAGAGATTTTACATCTGTATTTTCAGGGTAGGTTATAATGTGTGATATAAACAGTGTTCTCTTCTAGCACATGGAACCATTTATCATTAGAAAGTGATGTTCATCTCTAGAAATACCTTTCACTATAAGTTCTATTTGTCTGATATTAATACAGTTGATATCAATGTATATTATTAGAGCAGCAAACTAATGTATTATATATGATATTCTATTACATCTATAAAATTGGTTTTGTATTTATGTGGTATATTTTTCTCCATCTTTTTCTGCATCCTTATATCCTTATAATTTAAGTATATTTTTGATGTGTCTCCTATAAGTATATAATTGAATTTTTAAAAACACACTCTAAAAATATCTGTCTTGAAGTACTTAGTTTCTTTACAGTGAATGTAATTACCACATTGCATTGAATGAAATAATTATGTTTAAATACATTGTCATACTTTCTGGTTTCTGTATTTCTCTCCAGTTTTATGTCTTTCTCACCTTTTTTGACCACTTTTCCTAATTGCTTTTTGTACTTATGTGTTTTTCTCCCTACATATACAGAAGTGTTTCTCTTTCCTATTATTTGCTATCTTAAAAATTAAAATATGCAAATCTGACAAAATAGAAAATTAATTCTTTTCATCTTCAACCAGATAATAATACAAGGGATAATACAAGGACCTTAAAACAATGCATACTCATGCATTCCCCTGGCTTGCGCGCTCTTCTAGCCATCACTATTTTCATCTTTTCCAAAATAACTTGGGTCAGGATGATGTGAGCACGAACATTGAGTAGACTTCAGTGCAGCTTTTCCCAGCTTCTCCTTACCCTTCTCCTCACCGCTGGTACCAAGCCACCCTCCTGGAATATCCCCTACAGGTGGAATCAGGGTCTGGTTAGATTTAGTTCATCTTTTACCTGACCTTAGCTTTGGGAGAATCCTCCCTTTAAAGAGTCAGCTTTCTTGTCAGACTGATAGCCTCTGGCTCTTGATCCATATTTTCACCACCTCCAGGGACCCTCACAACAAAACATTGGATTCGCTTGTATCAGTAATTACCTTCAGGTTAAGGCTCTTTCAGGACTCAGCTTGATTTCTTGGGTCTCTGCTTCCACTTAGTTTTGGAACCCAGTAACTCCTTTCTTTCTCTTTCTTTCTTTTTTTTTAAAAAAAGATTTCATTTATTTATTCATGAGAGACAGAGACAGAGAGAGAGGCAGAGACACAGACAGAGGGAGAAGCAGGCTCCATTCCAGGAGCCTGATCCTGGGACTCCAGGATCACACCCTGAACCAAAGACAGGTGCTAAACCGCTGAGTCACCCAGGGATCCCCTTTCTTTCTTTCTTTCTTTCTTTCTTTCTTTCTTTCTTTCTTTCTTTCTTCCTTCTCTTTATTTCTTTCTTTCTCTTTCTTTCTTTCTTTTTCTTTCTTTCTTTCTTTCTTTTTAAATTTGAGTATAGCTGACATACAATGTTACATTAGTTTCAGGTGTACAACCTAGTTACTGGATAATTTTATGTATTATGTCATGTTCACTGCAATTGCAGCTACCTTCTATCACCATGCAATATCATTACAATATCATTGACTATATTCCCTATGCTGTGTCCTTTCTTCCCATGATTTAGCCTGGACCAGATAACTTCTAATAAATTCATCAGGTTCTCAGTATTTAAAAAATCTTTTAAAAACCTGTATCTAGGGATCCCTGGGTGGCGCAGTGGTTTGGCGCCTGCCTTTGGCTCAGGGCGCGATCCTGGAGACCCCGGATCGAATCCCACGTCGGGCTCCCAGTGCATGGAGCCTGCTTCTCCCTCTGCCTGTGTCTCTGCCTCTATCTCTCTCTCTCTCTCTCTCTCTGTGACTATCATAAAAATTAAAAAAAAAAAAACCTGTATCTACATTATAAGTATAATGTCTCAATTAATGTCACAGCCATGTATTTAAGGACAATATGAATTCATTTATTAACAAGTGTGCATGTGCATTTACTAGCATGGGGCAGATATGCTTAAATATATTAATTATAGGATACCAATGTTTATGAAAATACTAGAGGTATTATTGCTATTTCACAAACAAATGTCTTGGTAGTTAGGGGAAAATGAATGCCAAAGGGAAGGCTAGTTAATGTCTTTCTAGAGAACATTTATGTCTCTAGGATTTCACATTCTATGTGAAATCAGTCAATGAAGGTTCCTTCCCCTTAGAATTCACAGCTCCCCTATCCCTCACCAAGAATCTGCAGAGCGAATCTAGGCACCTCATTAACCTCTTCTGTGGATCAAGCTCCTTCAGCAAGTTCTGCTTTCTCAGGGTCCATGATTGGGGAACCTGCCTACAGATCCCAAAGCAGAAGCCCATCAAAAACACTCTTATGAATTTTTGTAAGCTTCACTATCCTCCTTGGAAAACATGACACCCACACCTCTGGCTTCCACATTGCAAAAGGATCTTTTCTTTCCCTGGAAGCAGCCTTGGGCAGCTTCCTTTTATTTGCATGATTCTTTTGAGAGACTTTCTTTCTTTAATTGACTAATTAAGTTAAAGGCCATGGTATCATCCTGGAAGTATTTTTCCTTCTAAAAACAGCATTTTGGCCTTTAAGAGTTCCAGAGAATGGCCTCTTCTACCGCAAGCGCCATTGGGCTTGGCGCCTGACCTTATCCAGCCACCACATGCATGGTGTTTCTTTGAATCTAAAATAAGAGAGGGAGCTAGAAAGCCAGAATCGGTCAGTCTTTCTTTTCTCTCAACTTACTCATTTCCATTAAGTGCCTTAGGGACTGGCTGCTAAATTGTGAACCCAGCAAAGTACATTTGGGCTGTGGGTGGAAACAGTTGAAAAGTTTGGGTTGCTCATCCCAACCAGCAGATCCTCTCTGCCTGTAAAAGAAAGTGGCTCACTTTCTGTGATGTGAAGCAGTAGGTGGATGTGAGTGTAGTCAAAGCTGGGAGAATGGGGGAGAAAGGGGGGGGGGGTAGGTGAAGGGGAGAGGCAGTCTTCTGAGATTTCCAGAAGTCAGTGCTTCACATCCAGCTAGAAATAACACATGAACAGCTGTACAAGGGTCACAGGTCCTCTCCCAGCTGAAAGCCCTTAAAAACCCAGCAAACTAAATGTGCTGTGGACTTTATTTATGATATTTATTGCACTAGTAGAAACATGGGATAGGGCAGTGGCCTGGAAATTGTCCTCTGGGAATTTATGCAAATATAGCACAGGAATGTGCAGCTGATAAGATCACCTGCAGTGTCCACTTCAAAGCAAGGGGCTTTGAGATTGCTAAAGTCCATCTGTCCTGATCATGGGTAATTGTAATGTGGAAACCCCGCAGCCCACAATGGCAAGTGCATGAGAATTCTTTGCCTTTTCTTGGCTAACACTACTATTTTAACATCATAGTAGGCAGACATTAGACAGTTAAGTAAGAACTTTCTCATAAGGAATGATATTGCTGGCACTTCTTTAGAAGATATCAAATGGGTCATAGGACAGGGCTGCAAAGAGGTCACAGAAGTTAGCAGTCAGAGCTCTCTGACTGGCCAGTGTCTTGCTGAACACTTCTCTTTACTCTACGTGACCCATTTGAAAATCAATATAATAATCACTTTTATCCTAAAACTAAACAGATACTTCTAAGTCTTTACCAATAAAACTAAGCAATGAAAGATTACTATAAGCAATGACCACATATGCTTGACTCTGTATTTCTCTTTCTTCCCTAATTCTCTGCTGTCCATCTACAACAACTCCACTGACACCTCTTCCCCCTTTTTCATCTTCACTGCCATCGCCCTGATTTGGGACCTCACTATTTATTTACATAAAATCATTCCAATAGCTAAGTCATTGGATTATTGCCCAATAAGCCTCCAAGTGCTTTCTCTTTCAATTCATGCTAAATACCACAGTGAAATGGATTTGCCTAAGGCATACCACTGACATAAAATTTCTCTGATAGGTGCCTGTCACCTATCAAATTGAGTCAGATATCTTAGTTTTGTATTCAAGTCTTCAACGTACCCATCTTCCTAGCCCTAACTTCTTTGTTCATTATCCTTGTCTTATATTTCAGTTTTAGCTCCAATTTGGGAGAGATGCCTGTGCTTTTGGACCAGCATAGATTCAATCACTGGGTTCTAGAAAACTACCAAGAGATTATAAGCAAGAAAATGATGTGGTTATATCAAGTTTTAGGTAAAGCCTGTGAGTATGGCTTAGAGGGTGACTGAGGAGTTTGAAAGCTCCTGCACTTCTCAAGTGTGAGGGCTTGCTTGACCTTGACAGTAGAAGGAGGAATGGAGAGGAAAGAGATGAACCAAGAAAAAGGCACCAAAAAGAAAGGATTTCTAAAAATAACAATATTGATGAAGAGGAATGACTTAAAAATTAGAGAAACAAGCACCTTCCCAAATTCCCCATTCTATTTGAGCTCTCTTCTAAGGTTTCAACAACAGGCCTTTGAGATAAAGCTTGGTGTAGTAGGTTGTATGTCTTGTAGTTTTATTTTTTTTTTTATTTTTTGTCTTGTAGTTTTAAATGACATGTATATTATTTCATTTTAAATATGACTCAAATTAACATTACTTCATTTATCCACTAATCTATCTCCAATGTTTATCATCTTTTAACCACAGGCCTATCAGATAGTCTGATTTACTTCCTCGAAATATTTTAATACTTGAGTCACTATTAGCCAAGCAATCAAATAGCTGATTCACAGTTAACTATAATTCTAATCACTGTGTCTTCTGATTGTGGAGCAGAGAAAAATGTATTTTCTGTAAAGTTATTTAAAACAATATTGTGAATGTACAATTCTTTTTCTTTGTGTCTGTTTTAAATGTGCAAATGATCTATAAGACTAAACAAGGTATAGATATACTATGTTATATCAACACAATGGTTGGCTACACAGTCAGCACTCAGTAAAGGCTTACTGAACAATTAATATGTTCTTCAGAGTTTTAAAGTTGAAAACATAATAAGTCCCATTTCAGAAAAACAGGTGCAATTGTTATCACTTCCATTTCTCAAGGGCAAGGGATAAAGGATTTCCTAGCTTGTTTAGACCCTTTTTTTGAAATTTATAAAAATAGTATTGTGGGGTGGTTTGTTGTTAAATTCCTTGAAGCCTTTATTTAGAAAAAAAAATCTTGATATATGAGAGTTTACTTATTGAGTAATATAAGGATTAGGAAAATATTAGGCTGCAACTTGCTCACTGAGTGAATATGGTTCTGATTATCTCTCAGGAATCAGAAAATAAAAAACACTAGAGACCAGGAATTCTACAGCGAAAATTCTAAATATCTGATGAAATGTGTCTTACAAATTAAGTCCCAGACCCTTTTCTGAGCACTTAATACACTCTCAGGGGTAAAATATGTTTGTTTTTAGCAAAGTAGATTAGCTTACATCTTGTGATGGGAAAAGTCTATGTAATCCAGCCTGTCCTGTAGCTCTCATTTCGAAGCATTTCTTCTGGGTTGTATCTTTTGGCCATAGTTATGGATCTCAATTTTCTTCTCTGTCTGAGTGCTAAATCGTTTTCTGTCTGCTGTCAAGCTGTCTCTTTTGGTTCCCAGGACCCCTCCCCTTTTTGTGAGTTACTCACTTCCAAGGTCAAGTTGAATCCATCTTTAGTTTTCTTTATTTATCACACACTTCAAAATCTAGCATTGCTTCATGTACCTGACTGCTGAGTATGTCCAATTTTAACTTAGAAGATCAATTATTAGACTATAAATAATTGAGTTCAAATTTTGTAAAGCGCTGCATGTTCAATGGACAACCCTAGGTCTTCCAGAGTTCAAAAAACATAGGGTAGGGCATTAGCTTAATAGACAGGTTTTAAACGATAACTATTTCCAGTAGTTGGATAATTTGGAGGACTGGTCAATATAAGACCCTATCATTGTCCAAACCGCCTTCTGTGTCCCTTCTATGGTATCAAAAGCCTGGAGAGAGCTACCATTCCCAAGCTCACAGGCTGCCTCCATCAACCCTTCCAGATGGAACTCCCCTGCTAAGCCAGGGGCCCCAAGCCTACTTTCATTCTTTCTCATGGCAAATGGTCCAACAGATGTTTCCTAGAGGGTTGTGGTGGCTGGAAGATTGATTTCCTGGCTTACTGGGGTGCTAACATAGTATCTTGAAAATTATGTCATGTGGATTATAACCCTTATGCTTTTCTAAAAGAAACTTTACACTTGTTTGGAAGAGGATACATGTCTATATGGGATTACTTTGGCAATAGCCTTTATTCCTGCTTCCAAATCAAGGAGGGCAACTTCAAATACTAGAAGACAGGCTTCAACATGATTCAGTCCCCCAAAGTGCAAGATCTCCATCACAAAGCAATGTTATGCAGCTCATCACAGATATTTATTATAATGAATTCCAGCAAGCAAACTATATTGTCTCCTGATGAAAAGTATGATAGTTTATCAAGACTATTTTGAATTCTAAGCCTGATCTTCAACCAGCTTGCATAGCTTCCACATGTGGATAATAATAGCTAACACTGATATAGCAATTCACTCTACACCAGATGCCCTTAAAAACACTTTACATGTGTTAACTAACTTGATCTACTCCTAACAATCATCCTATGATACAGGTACTATTATAATTCCCATGTTAAAGGCAGAGAACTACTGCAAGTGACTTGCCCCAAATCCAACAGGCTCATAACGGTTGAGGTCAGGATTTGAATCCATTAGTATCAATCTCAGATTAACTGTTGTACAATATTCCATCTCCATAAACTTTAACCCAATTTGAACATTTATAAATCATCAATGTATTTTTTTAAAGTGCCTTTTATTTCTTTTTGTGTCTGATTGTTGAGGCTAGGATGTTGAACAAAAGTGGTAGGAGTGGGCATCCCTATCATGTTCCTCACCTTTGGGGAAAAGTTCTCAGTTTTTCCTTATTGAGAATGATATTCACTGTGGGCCTTTTGTTGATGACTCTTATGATATTGAGGTGTGTTCCCTCTGTCCCTGTACTTTGGAGAGTTTTAATTGAGAAAGGATGCTGTATTTAGTCAAATTCTCACTCTTCTCAGATAAGATGATACTTTGTGTGGAAAACCCAAAGACTCCACTCCAAAATTGATAGAATCCATACAGCAATTCAGCAATGTGTCAGGATATAAAATCAACGCATAGAACTCAGTTATACTTCTATACACTAATGATATAGAAGAAAGAGAAATTAAGGAATAGATCCCATTTACAATTGCACCAAAAACTATAAGATACATAGGAATAAACCTAATCAAAAAGGTAAATTATTTATACTCTAAAACCTATAGAATACTTATGAATTAAATTGAGGAAGACACAAAGACATGGAAAAGCATTCCATGTTCATGGATTAGAAGAATAAATATTGTTAAAATGTCTATGCTACCCAGAGCACTCTACACATTCAATGCAATCCCTATCATTATACCATTGACATTTTCTTCAGAGTTGGAATGAATAATCCTAACGTTGTATGGAATCAGAGACACCTGGTGGTTCAGGGGTTGAGTGTCTGCCTTTGGCTCAGGGCATGATCTTGGGGTCCTAGGATTGAGTTCTGCATCGGGCTCCCTGCAGGGAGCCTGCTTCTCCCTCTGCTTATGTCTTTGCCTCTCTCTCTCTCTCTCTCTCTCTCTCTCTCTCTCTCTCTCTGTCTCTCATGAATAAATGAATAAAATCTTTTTAAAAATCTTTAAAAAATTGTATGGAATCAGAAAAGACCCTGAATAGCCAGAGGAATGTTGAAAAAGAAAACCAAAGCTAGGGGCATCACAATGCCAACTTCAAGCTATATTACAAAGCTGTAATTATCAAGACAGTATGGTACTGGCACGAAAACAGACACATTGATCAATGGAACAGAATAGAGAACCCAGAAATGGACCCTCAACTTTATGGTAAAATAATCTTTGACAAAGCAGGAAAGAATATCTAATGGAAAAAAGAGTCTCTTAAAAAAGTGGTGTTAGAAAAATGGGAGAGCCACATGCAGAAGAATGAAACTGGACCACTTTCTTACACCACACCCAAAAATAAATTCAAAATAGGGGGAAGATCTAAATGTGAGACTGGAATCTATCAAAATCCTAGAGAACATAGGCAACAACTTCTTTGAACTCAGCCACAGCAACTTTGTGGAAGACACGCCTATAAAGACAAGGGAAACAAAAGCAAAAATGAATTATTGGGGCTTCATCAAAATAGAAATATTCTGCACAGAAAAGGAAAATAATCAACAAAACTAAAAGGCAACTTATGGAATGGGAAAAGATATTTGCAAATGATAGATTGGATAAAGCTCTAGTATCCAAAATCTATAAAGAATTTATCAAGCTCAACACCCAAAAAACAAATAATCCAGTCAAGAAATAGGCAGAAGGAATGAACAGACATTTCTGTAAGGAAGACATACAAATGGCCAATAGACACATGAAAAAATGTTTCATATCACTTGCCATCAGGGAAATGCAAATCAAAATCACAGTGAGATTCCACCTTACACCAGACAGAATGGCTAAAGTTAACAAGACCGGAAACAACAAACATTGGTGAGAATTCAGAGAAAGAGGAACCCTCTCACACTGTTGGTGGGAATGCAAGCTGGTTCAGCCACTCTTGAAAACAGTATGGAGGTTCCCCTAGAAGTTAAAAATAGAGCTACCTTATGATTCAGTAATTGCACGACTGAATATTTGCACCAAAGATACAAATGTAGTGACCTGAAGGGGCACCTGCACCCCAGTGTTCATAATAGCATGTCCACAGTAGCCAAACTGTGGAAAGAGCTGAGATGTCCATTGACATATGAATGGATAAAGAAGATGTGGTGTATAATACATACAATGGAATATTACTCAGCCATCAGAAAGAACGAATACTTAACATTTACATTGACATGGATGGAACTGGAGGGTATTTTTTGAGTGAAACAAGTCAGAGAAAAACAATTATATGGCTTCACTCACATGTGGAATATAAGAAACAGCACAGAGGATCATAGGGTAAGGGAGGGAAAACTGAATGGGAAGTCATCAGGAGAGAGGAAGAAAAACCATGAGACTCAACCATAGGAAACAAACTGAGGGTTGATGGTGCGGAGATGGGTGGGGGAAGGGGTAATTTGGTGATAAGCATTAAGGAGGACACATAATGTGATGAACATTAGGTGTTATGTGCAACTGATAAATCATCACACACTAAGAAGGAAGGGAATGAGGTAGTTTAAGTATATAATAATATATCGATAGAGTAGGGATAATTGAAAGATAAAGAAACTGGAGGTCTGAAAAGGACAATGAGCAATTAGAGTGAACATCGGAATATGAGACAGATGGATAGGAAATAGTCATAGAAGAGTTTAAGTTTTATGATATAAGCATCAAAGAGTTTAGGAGGTTGAAAGAAGGCAAAGGTGAAGATCAAGAGTCCTGATGATGCTCAAGGACCTAAATGCTGACCTCTTGGCCACTTTGGCCATAGGAATATTGAAATCAGCCAGTTTGGTGGTACAACATGGGCTATAGAAGATTATTGTGGCCTAGGTGCTAATGTCTTGAGCTTATGTCTTTTTTTTTTAAATATTTTTTTTCTTTATTTATTTATGATAGTCACACACACACACACACACACACACAGAGAGAGAGAGAGAGAGAGAGAGGGAGAAGCAGGCTCCATGCACCAGGAGCCCGACGTGGGATTCGATCCCTGGTCTCCAGGATCGCGCCCTGGGCCAAAGGCAGGCGCCAAACCGCTGCGCCACCCAGGGATCCCCTAGCTTATGTCTTAATTGTAGCAGCATGACTAAAGGTGGACAGCTTTGTGACAATACGAAGGATGAAAGACGGGAAAAGTCAGGTAGTATTAATTTAGAATGCAGTTTTACATAAAGACAGAAGAACAGTTCTTTCACAAGTGGCACTGAGGAGCTCAGAATGCCATTCCCTCTCCTGGCCCTTGAGTAGATCAGGAAATGTTGACTTCAAAGGGCAGCATGAAAGAAAAAAAATCAGGGTAGATCCTGGATTTCTTTAAGGGATGGAGGGAAAATTCTGAGAACATCTGGGGGCATAGGGTAGGATTTTGTCATAATATAGGCTCTCAGAGCACAAATGAAAGATGGGAAATTAGGAAGAGTGGAGACAGGAAATGGGAGGAATCAAAGAGCAGTGTGAGAAAGGAAAAAAAAAAAAGGCAAACCCAACCAACCAACCAAACAAACAAAAACAAAGAGCACTGTGAAAAAAAAAAAAAGGAGTAGGACATTGTGGGGCAGAGGGAGTACCATAAGAGACAGATCAGAGGATGTATGGCATGTTCAAAAGCTTCCAGTGTTTCACTCCAGCCTCAGCACAGAGAACAAGGCTAGAGCACGGGGGAAGATAATGTGATTTCAGAGCTCATTAATTAATCTGAATATGTAGATTGCTTACAGTTGGTGTAGATGAAATGAAGACCTGGGACAGCTTACCGGTTAATATAACCTACAGTTCTGGCATAGTAACTCTTCATTACACATGAAGAAAGGACTGAGGCCCACTTATCAAGAGTTATTAAATACACTGTGGCTATTATTAAGGATCAATTAAGTTAATTCTTCAGTTCATTTTTAACATCTGGTATCCACATTCTAGTGTAGTGTCAAGAAGTCTTGCAACACTAGAGTAGGACTAATGGTCAACAAATTTAGACCATTGATCTTAGAGTCTGAGTCTGAACAAGTCAACTACAGATAATGGAAACTGATAATAAAATCTTGATGGAAAATGCAAGAAATGCATCACTTTGCCATTTCAAATAATTTGCATGGATACTGTTTATTTTTCCCCTAATTTTCCATTTGACATGGTCTAATAAATAACAAACTGTTATTAATTTCTGTTTAAATTGGAAAGCATACTTAAGCTTTGTAAACTTTTAGACTGAAAAAAACAAATACTTATTGTTTTTGATGATGTCTTAAATGTTGTTTCCAGTCTCATCTTTTTATCTTAGTAAAAATTAGCTAACCTAGCTATCTTTCATGAATGCCTTTTTTTGCAGTTCAAAAACACTTGCTATATGTGCGTAAAAGCTATTTGAATTAAGTATAAAGTTAAAACTTCATGCCTCAAACCTCATTCAAGTCATATTCAAATATGTTTATAATAATTTCCTCTACAAATTCAAGAGTAGAACTATTATCCCTTAATGAGGATCTTTTCAATGGTGTAGTATTCATCACATCATGAGATTTGAGAATGACAAAGGACTATGCCTAGAATTAGAGCTTAAATGGAACAAGTTCTTACGGTATTAAAATGCAGTATGTTGGGGAAAATGAACAGGCAGGAAAGGGACCAGAGAATTTATAGTTGGCTGCCATGACCAGTAAAGAGAACTGGGAATATATATATATATATATATATTATAAAATATATTTGCTTTTACCACTATATTCCTGACAACAGTATTTGATGCTTTGGATTTGTAGACATGATCTCAATTTTAAACTATTCTAGAACCCATTCTTCCGATTATAGACCTACAGGGCTAGATATTCTTCAAGTTTACCTAGTTATAGGAGAATTTATTTTCAAATTATTGTGGGAGTGGGAAATGGTTTATTTTTTTCCATTCTATGACCCTGTGTGCTATATTATAGGTCATAGGGATTGAATTAAACTGAATTGTATTTTCCTCCAATGTCTTATGATTGTTATTACCTTTCTTTATTCTTTGAAAGGGGAGAGTATAAACAGAAATTATCCACTACACACAACACACACAGTGACCAAATACAATCTTTAAAATTTTAAATATCATAAAGTTAACTGGGGAACATAATGTTTTTCCCAAACAATACCCCATTATCTTTAATCTTCTCACTGATAGGATACAGAGTAGATGTCTACGATGAAAAATTCCACTAGAAATTTCCTTTGGGGGAGGAGGGCAGTGCATGGTTTTTGTTGTTTGTTTTATATTTGATAGTAGAATAAATTGGAATGTTTCATACCAAGGATTGAGCTAAATTGTTTAATTGCATGTGAGGGATGAAAATGGCTATAAAAATTGTATTGGATTCCAAATTACATTTTGAAATATGGATACAATTATAAAAGTGTATCCCTCCATTAAAAAAGGATTTAATACACAAATGAAAGAATTTGTCAGTTATCATCTTTTTCCACAAAACTTGAATCAGTTGTACTAAACCCTTCACTCTTTAATTTTCTCTTAGTCAGCTGCTCCCTGTCTTGGCTTTCCTTGTCACCACACTCCTAACTTCCTGAACTCTTCTTTACCAGGCTCTTCCTCCTGGCTTAACAAATACATCTCTAATTGGCCATTTGTCTTGGAGATGTCATTCTATTTTCTTCAGTTCCCATTATTCCCACACAAGTATTTACAAAAATCAGCTTACACTAATCTCACTACCTTCCAGTTTCTTAAGAGAATGCACATCCTAACAATAGGAAAAATAAATTTTTGGAAATTCTGTGCATTACATAGACATAGTTTGGATTTAAATACACTTAAAATGTTTGTAGGATTGTGGCCACCCCAATTGTCATATCTTCTCACTACTTGTATGTGTGTGTACCCTCTGGCTCACTACCATCCAGGCTATGTTATCATACTAAAGGTCCTGAAGTTGTACCTTCCCAGGATAAATAAACTCAGGCCTCTCATCATCCCCAAGACAAATGAGCCAAGTCCTCTGCCTACTACTCTGCAACTAGTGACATCAAATAGGCCATTAGGACAAAATTCATTAGGGCTCCAATTTCTCTTTGTCAGTCAATTTCTATAATGTTCTTTATTTCCTGGCACCTCACTCAGATCAGCCTGCATGCACTTCCTAAACCACTCTATTTAGGGATTTGTACTATTTATCTCTAACACTTCTTTCCCCTTCTCATTAATGTCTTCCACCAACCTTAGAGCCATTTCTTTCCTTCACTGAGAAGTTTGGAAAATGGTTCATAGCCTTACCTTATTTCTAAAGCTTGCTATCACCCTGAGTGGGTTTGTGACATCCCCTTCATGGTTCATCCTGCATTTCCCTCATGAATCACAAAGTCATCTCCTCTTTGCTATATTAGCTAGCTATTTCTACTAAGAGCTTTCCTTAAATAGAGTACAGATTCACCCTGAATAGATTAAAGTAGTGTGACAGTTCGATTGAAAGTATAGGTTTGTCATAAGAGAGACCTAGCTTTGAATCCTGACTCTACAGGAGTAGTTGTTTTAATTTGGACAAGCTATTTAATCTTTATAAACTGTATTTTTCCCAACTTTAACTTGGAGAGGATATTACTTACCTCAAATGATGGATGATTGAATGACATAATACATAAACCTTCTTGGCAGGTTATTCTTTCATTAATTGCTTCAATAAGCAAAAATTTGAGTACGTGGTACATATTGTACTAGACAGAGTGAAAACAACAGCCAGCAAATACAAAGCAGGGCTTCCTCTTAAAAAGCTTACAGTGGAGGCACCTGGGTGACTCAGCAGTTGAGCGTCTGCCTTTGGCTCAGGTCGTGATCCCAGGGGCCTGGGATCCAGTCCCGCGTCAGGCTCCCTGTGGAGATCCTGCTTCTCTCTCTGCCTATGTCTCTGCCTCCCTCTCTATGTCTCTCATGAATAAATAAATAAATAAATAAATAAATAAATAAATAAATAAATCTTTAAAAAAAAGCTTACAGTGTACTGAATAATGTATACATTCTTAATCAAATAATTACTTTAATTAAAGAACATGCAACGTAAAAGTATCATAAGGACTCTAAAGAAAAGGGAAGGTGTGCTCCATAGACAGATGGCAGAGGAAGCTGACTTCGACTGGTTATCCACAAGGCTTTCCTAAAGAGGAGGTATTTAAGCCAAGATCTGAAGATGTAATGGGCATTAACTAGATAAAGAGCTTTTTTTATTTGTTTTGTGACATGAGAAGGAGAGAACTTTTCAGGTAGAGGAAATAGCATGTGCAAAGACCTTATGTTGGAAAGGATCATGTTGGATTAGGAGGATTGAAAACATGCCAGTATAACTCAGATAGTGAGGGAAAGAGCAGGTTCAGATGGGACAAGAGAAATGAGCAGAAATCAGAACATTAAAGCATTTCTATGTTATATTAAGGATTTTTGTTACTCTTCTAAGAGCAATGAGAAGCTATCAAAAAGATTTATACAGAGACATGGCATGATCACCAAGAGAGTTTATTGCTAGCAGATCTGCTCTAGGAGAAATGCTAAAGGAAGTTCTTTTGGTGGAAATGAAAGGACACTAGAAAATAACTCTAATTCACATGAGTAAATAGAGTACCAGAGAGGGTAATTACATGGGTAAATATAAAATTAAGTATTAATGTATTTTGATCTATTACTTATCTTTTTTCCTATATGATTTAAAAGACAATTGAATAAACCAATAATTATAAATCTAAATTGGGCACACAATGAATACAGATTTATAACAATAGCATAGCTATGGAAACAGAGCTATTTATAATAGTAAAGCTTTAGTATACTATTGAAACTAAGTTGTTATGGGGCACCTGGGTGGCTCAGTGGTTTAACGTCTGCCTTTGGCTCAGGGTGTGATCCCAGAGGCCTGAGATAGAGTCCCACACTGGGCTCCCCACAGGGAGCCTGCTTCTCCTTCTGCCTATGTCTCTGCCTCTGCCTCTCTCTGTGTGTGTATCTCATGAATAAATAAATAAAATCTTTAAAAAAGAACCTAAATTGTTATTAATTTCAACTGGAATAATATAATTGAGATGTTATTACTAAGAAAATAACTCAAAACTTATGGTAAAAAAATGACACAAAAGACAAAATAGCATACAAGAAAATATCTAGGGATATTTTCTTAGGGGAAAATAAGGAGCAAAGTGACAGAAGTTCAGAGCCCCTTTTTAGTAACTATATTAAATGTAAATGGATTAAGCTCTTAATTTAACAAGCAGAGATTAATAGAATGAATATTTTAAATGATCAAACTATATTCTGTGTATAGGAAATTCACTTTAGATTTAAAGACATAAGTTGATATAAAAAGATGGAAAGAGATATTTTATTCAGACAATAGCCAAAAGAAGAGCTGGAGTGATTATATTAACAATGAAAAAAATAAAATTCAAACAAAAATTGCTGTAAGAGATAATGAAGAGCATTATATAATTATTAAAGGAATAATCTATCAAGAAGTCATAGCAACTATATACACCTAGCAATAGAACCCCAAATGTATGAAACAGAAATAAACGTCCACATTTTGGTAAATTTGTTTTTTTGACAATGTTGCCAAGACAATTCAATAATAGTGAACAATAATGCAACAAATGGGGGCATCTAGGTGGCTCAGTCCATTAAGTGTCTGCCTTTAGCTCAGGTCATGATCCCAGGATCCTGGGATTGAGCCTGGCATTGGGAATCCCTATTCACCAGGGAGTCTGCTTCTCTTTCTCCTCCCTTTGCCCCCCCCCACCCCAACTCATACTCTCTCTCTCTCTCTCTGTCTCTCAAATAAATAAATAATATCTTAAAAAAAATAATGCAACAAAAGATGCTGGGAAACTAAATGTCCATATAGAAAAAAAAACAAATTTGAACTCCTGCCTCATACCACATATAAAAATTCAAAAATGAATTAAAGACCTGAATGTAAGAGCTAAAACTATAGAAATCTTAGAAAAAATATAGAAATAAATTTTTGTGACCTTAGATTAGGTGGTAGTTTCTTAAATATGACACCAAAAGCACAAACATACAAACAGAAAATAAAGTATACTTCAACAAAATTAAAAACTTGGTGTTTCAAGGATATCACTGAGGAAGAGAAAGACCAGCACATTCTCAAGAATGGAAGATATTTGCAAAGAGGTTTTGAATATAAAAAGAATTCTTACAACTCAATAACAACAACAACAAAACACCAGATAACCCAATTTAAAAGTGGGCAAAGGATCTGAATAAACATTTCTTCAAAGAAAATACACAAGTGATGAATAAGCAAATAAGAAAAGCAGCTCAGCCTCAGGAATTTTCAATTCAAAACCACAAAAGATATCACTAAAAGATAATAAAAAGCACTGATGAGGATGTGAGAAATCTCAGCACTCATACATTGCTGATAGGAATGCAAAGTGGTACAGTCGCTTTAGAAAACATTCCCCAAATGTTAAACATAGGGTTTCTATACAACCCATCAATGCCACTCTTAGGTGTAAACCCAAGAGAAATATAACATAAATCCATGCAAAAAACTTTAATGTATATTTACAACAGCTATATTCATAATAGTCAAAAAGTAGAAACCATCCAAATGTTCATTATTGATGAATGGAAAAACAAATGTGACATGTCCATACAATGAGATGGTATTTTCTCATTAAAAAGATATGAAGTATGGGTACATGCTACAACATGGATACTTTGTAAACATTATGCTAAGTAAACCAATCAGAAAAGACCACATGTAATATGATTCCATTTATATGGAATTATACGAATTATATAGTTTGTATAAAATTATACCCAAATCTGTAGAGGCAAAAAGTAAGTCACTGGTTGCCTGGGCCCAGAGAATTTGGGGGCAAAGAAGGAGTAATTAAGTGCTAAGGGACTGGGATTTCTTTTTGTGGTGCCAAGAATGTTCTAAAAGTTGACTATGTTGATAATTATATAGTTCTGCGAATATATCTAAAAACCATTGAATGGTTAAGTGGGTGGATTATATGGTATGCAAATTATATCTAAATAAAGCTGCTGTTTTACAAAACCTCAATATTAGAAAATATCTGAAAGAAAGCAGTGAATTTCATTTTATAATAAAACAAAAGCTCAATTGTCTATCCCTTAGAAAAAACATAGATTGGCATGCTATAGAAATTAAAGCAAAGAAGAAGCAATCTTTTTCAAAAGGCACACACACACACACACACACACACACTCAAGCTGGGAGTGACTCTGAAGCATGGTGGATCAGACAAGTCTGTCTTCACAGCATATGGCTGGATCCTGTTTTCTCTTCAAAAGAAATAAAGTGGCAGTTTTTGTTACTTTAGAGGCGATCTGGCCATGACAGGAGGCTTCTTTTGTTCCATGACTAGGTAAATGGGCTATAATGACTCCAGAGAGATCAATCATGCTTTGTTATATATGCATATTCATTTACATTTTCATTTCCTCATGAATTCATTCAAAATAAATGGAGTATCTATGGTGAGCTGGAGCTATATCAAGGTCACCCTGAGATGAAATAGATATTTTTGGAATTGCAAGATTGGCTTTCTCCATTCTTCTTCTCTTTCCTGCTTTTTATGCTTACCCCTTCAGTGTCCCCTTACTTCTTTTGTTCAAATGTGTAACGTCCTCCAAACTCAATCCTTCATCTCTAAGAAGTTCTAGGAAAATTATAGAGCTCAAATATTATCACTCTTAGAATAATTTTCTATCTTAAAAAATAAATAAAAGCTGTAAACCAAAAGAAACACTAAAAGTGGGATTTTGAGCATTAAGAGGGTTTTGTGTATTCATTCATTCAACAAATATAACTTGCCTATTGAGCTCTAGAACTAGGTGATAGAGATTTTTTCAAAAAAATTTTATTTATTTATGATAGTCACACACACACACACACACAGAGAGAGAGAGAGAGAGAGAGAGAGAGAGAGAGGCAGAGGGAGAAGCAGGCTCCATGCACTGGGAGCCCGACGTGGGATTCGATCCCGGGTCTCCAGGATCGCGCCCTGGGCCAAAGGCAGGCGCTAAACCGCTGTGCCACCCAGGGATCCCAGTGATAGAGATTTTTAAAAATGAACCAGACACATGGATCCTGCCCCAATGAAGTTTATTTGTGAATGTGGGTGTGGTGTGCATATAAACATACAATCTTGAGGGCACCTGGGTGGTTCAGGGGTTAAGCATCTGCTTTTCGCTCAGGTTATGATCCTGGAGTCCCGGGATCAAGTCCCACATCAGGCTGCCTGCAGGGAGCCTGCTTCTCCCTCTGTCTATGTCTCTGTCCCCCTCTCTCTGTGTCTCTCATGAATAAATAAAGTCTTTAAGAAAAATGTATGATCTTGAAATACAGGACAATGAGTATTTCTAGTTGGTGAGTACCCACTAAACCTTAGGAAATTTTTTTTTTAACCTTAGGAAATTTTTAAAAATAGAATTGACTTGAAACTTTGCTTATATTTTGTCATTTAAAAAACACATTTATATCATAGTAAATATTTGCGACAGGGAAGAGAAAAGACTGAGGGAAAACTGGGTTTGATGAAAGGTGGACAAAAGAGACATCCGTTGAAAGGTGCGAAGGAAGCAGAAGAAATGTGGCTTAACTGTGGAAGGTCTGTGATCAAGGACCATAGCCTTGGAGGTGAACACAGTTGTGGACTTGCTAATTCCTTCTCTGACCTGCAGAAGTTTAGAATGATTTCCTGGACGTCGATCCACTTTTTATAGACTAACCTTAATTTTCAAAAATTGTAATGGGGTATTTACTGGACTGTCTGAAACCCCAGCGCCACATGGAGCAGGAGAGCTCTACACACAGATGGAGTCTGGTAGATTTGAGTTCCCCAGCTCAAGGGTTTTCAGGACCTAGACATAAGGCTATTGGATAAGAGCTTGGGGCACTAGAAGGAGCATGGTCCACCTAAATGCATTCCAATTCAAATTTTTTTAAATACTTGCTAGCCTAAGAGGACATGGCTACTAGTCTTGAATCACTGGAATAGAGCTTCCTGTTATCTGAAGAAACACAAACAGGACAAATGACTCAATCTTCTCCATTCTTTCAATGTCACTGGACCATGCCTCACTCAGCCTCCCTTCCCCCACTACTGTGCTCCTCCTAGATAATGCATTTTTCTTCTGATAACTGCCTTTTCTCTCTTCCTTGTCAATTTGTAACCCAGTGCAATAATATAAACTAAATTTTAAAGATTAATGTGACCTAATTAAATGAAAACCCATGAAATTGGAAATGACCCATTAGTCTTGATTTTCCCGAGAGGCTTTCCATTAAAATGCTTCAAAAAGGTAACTTCCCTGACTCTCCAGGGGGGAAATTCAGTGAAGAAATAGTTCATAAGCAATCTGGGATTCTGACTTTGATATGTTTAGCCCTGTATGTTTTTACAAAACTGGAGGTCTGCATACTTCTCATTTTACAAACAAAATAATACATAAAACCCCCTACAACCAGAGAAGCCATTATAATTGGTTGACCTTAAGCAAAAATGCCTCAGAACAAACTTATGGATGCTGGTCTGTTGGATATTTCTGGCTAAATGAAGTGCTTTGGCTGTCGCATACAGTGAGAGTTAAGTCAAGAGCGGAAACGCAGTTAATTGTCTTAGAGACACAACAGTTCTTCCCGAGCCTTCCAAGACATCCCTCACTAACCTGGAGTTATATAATGAGTTCAACTAAGTCCAAACACGTCTCTTTACATGGTAAGTTATTCATGGAAAAGTGAGCAAGTACAGAATGACATGAGACGTTCAGATCACTGGATGCCGTTGAAATAAATATCTGTCAGTCATTGGCAATGGCTTTTAAAAACAAACTGCATTTTACATTGCACAGTGTAATAAAGATCACATCACAGCCAACCTATTATCAAAGCTCAAAAACAAATAAATGTACAGCATACTTGCCAAGGCCTTTTCTCAGGTTTTATCATTGCTGACAATAGAGCCGGTGTTGTGAGAACCATGTTAGTTGGCCAATTCACACATGTCATGCTTTGTTCTCTGCCTGAACCTGCTCCTGCATGACTTTTGGACTAATGCTATTTATTTTTGTTGTTATTATTCAATGCAATTTGGCAGAAATGCAGAAATTCTGCAATCATTTAGTCAGTCTCTGAAATTCTTGTGAAATTCTTCCAGGCTGGCAAGAAAAATAACATTTCTGTGCTAAGATTAAAACACCTAAGTGACACATAATTGACCTTGACAGCTTGTATTGTGGAGAAAATTGTGGGGGGATAATCAAGAGACATCATGTCTTGCCTTGACACAGGTACAAGAGCAAACAAAGGAGTATGAGATGCTGGAGGTCAGGAAACACTTCTGGTAGATCTACCTTCCTCAGCAAATATTGTTTGGGCTATCATCATGGCCAAGGCTCTGTGCTTGGCTCTGTGAGGACATGTGAGGACGTATGAGACAAAGGGCCTTCGGTGAATTATACAAGAGATGCATGTGCCAAATTTAGATGCCATGGATGGGAAAGGAAAACTGGATAGGTACCCAGTTTACTTGGGGCCTAGTCCAGTCTCTGATACTAACCTGTGAGCTCAGATAAGTGTCTTTACATTGTGCCTCTGTTCCTCACCTTAAATGTCTACAACCAAATTTAGGTGTCATCTCGAAATCAGTTGACCAGTGCACCGAATTTTCCTGGTGAAAGGGTCTGAATCAGCAAGGTCTGGGTTCTACTACCAGTCAGTCTTCCAAAGGATTCCCTTTCCTCTTAATCTGCCATGAACATTCAACATCTACTCAGAGTTTCTGAGTATCTAATGATAAAAGTTGGATTGTGGTAGCTTTATTCAAGAACATGCCGTTTAGAGGATAAAATTGTTTTTCTTTTTCTTTTTTTAATATTTTATTTATTTATTCATGAGAGACACACAGAAGGAAAATCAGGCTCCCTCCGGGGAGCCCAATGTGGGACTCAATCCCAGAACCCCAGGATCATGACCTGAGCTGAAGGCAAACGCTCAATCGTTGAGCCACCCAGTTGTCCCAAAACTGCTTTTCAAATACAGTTTTTATAAACTCTCCAAATGTTGAGGTAAATGACATCACTGTGGCAACATCTGAATAACTCATAGCTAATTCTTCATTTAAAATGTATTGTTATTATTCCATTTCTATTTGCAGAACTACCGTTATATGGTGCGATTCAAGTTCTGGAAAGACCACACGGTCTGCTGGGCAGATACAGTCCCACGAGCACCTGCTGTGGGCGAGGGTGCAATCGCAGACGTCCACTGTCCCCAGGTCTGGGCCACTTTTAGCACAGGAAGGCATGCCACGAGCAAGAAATACGACCTGGGATTATATTCTAAATGTGATTAACAGCTCCTCTCTCTACTTCTCAGCAGTGTAGCTGGAAAGACAGAGTAAGTATATATTTCTAACGCCACTGACCAAAAACGAGGGCCAGCAATTAAATTTATTCCACAACCTAGGAGAAATTCCGAATAAGCAGAAGATAGTGCGAAAGCCTCCAGCTGTCAAAAACCAGTAAAATCTGGCTGCCAGAATGTAGGCAGTCAGCCCCCCCACCCCCGCCTCGTTTTAGAAATATAAGAGACGCCCTAAGATTGCCCCGGTGCTGTGGATTGTGAATCTGGCACAGAGGGATTGCGATGAGGCCTCCAAGCTGCCGAAATCCTTCCACCTCTACCGGCACTTTACTTCTCTTATCCATTCAAGCTTTCAGCTTACAGGAGCAACTGAGAGCAGAAGTGGATTCGTGGTGAGGCATTGTATTCAGGGAGGTGTAGACTCTGCCAGTAAAATACTCCAAGCAGAAGTGGGGAGAGGAAGAGCCACCTCCATAGCAGTGCAGTCTATCTTGTCCTAAAAGCTTGCCAACCTCTGCTGTATATTATAATTGGCCAAGATATGAGAGGGCATCCCTATAGAATGGGATCATGGGGATGCAGTAGAGGGGCAAGAAGCAAGACAGGGACAAGACAAGATATTTAGAACCCCAGGGACGACAAAGACAGATGTCGTGCCTGCTTTGCAATTTCACCATGGAGCAGTAAACCCAGTTCACAGATATGGATCCTCTTCTGTTCATAATCCCTCTCATGGGACACCTGCCGCTCACTTGGTGAGGCCTCCGCCTTCAGCTCAGGTCATGATTCTCTGATCTTAGGATGGACCCCAGGTCCGGCTCCCTGCTCAGTGGGAGTCGGCTTCTCCCTCTCCCTCTGCCTCCACTGGCCTGCTCATGCTCTGTCTCTCTCTCTTTCAAATAAATAAAGTCATATATATATATATATATATATATATATATATATATACCCTCTCATGCTTTTATCTGATTCACTTTCATTTAAGATTTGAAGTTAATATAGTCATTTTCTTAGTTTCCAAAACCTGAAATTATTATTTTTTTCCCTCAAGATGGTGAGCTAGGCAAGAGTCTTCATGCAAATGCTATATGGGGTATATACTCAAAAAAGTCATTTTCATACATCTCTTTCAATTGCAGGTTATGCTAACCCAGAGAAAGTATGTATGACTAACCATTGCAAATAATACAGGAGAAAAATACTATTTGTATGTTTGTTTTCCTCCTCAGTTGAAAGAAAGGTCACTAACAATTCTTTTCCAACATGAGCAAAATTGTTTCAAATAATCAGCCCATGTTAAAGAAAAATGATTTTGAGACAAATAAAATATTTAAGCCATAAGGTTGGAATGTAAAACAATATCACCAAGATAAAAGAAAATGCCTGTTTATATAGAAAACAGACTTGATATTTTCAATGAGGAAAAAAAAAAAAAACCAACAGCATTCAAAGGGTTTTAATATGCCTCCAAAGGCAGTGTACCCAAAAAGTGTTTTTTTATCCTTTCATGTAGTCTTTTCGACATCCAAGCGCTATGTTCCCAAAGGTCACATGTGAACTGATTAAGTGGAAGCAAAGAAAGAGGTCAGCTATGGAGTTCACAGAAAGTTCCTAGGGCTGAATGGGCTAGTGCACAGAGAAGTCTTGTTAAGGGAGCAACCCAGTTTGGGTCTCTCTAGGTGCTTAATTTGGAGGCTCAGAATCTATCAGCCTTCCTAAAATCACCACGTTCTCAGGGATCTCTGTAACAGGAGTCACTGATGGCACCCAGCACACTCAGTGGAGTAAGAGGCTGCTTCAGGCTTTGGTACTGGTACTCAGTGTTAGGAAACCACATCAGAGAGTTCGCTGAACTTACAGCCAGCCTGAGCATTTCTAGCTAGCATATAAAAGCATTCCAGAGGTGAAGAATGGCAAAAATGACAGTACTTTTCAAGCTTTGGGTTTTTCCCCCCAAATAAAATGCTATAAAAAACAGTATGCATGTCTTCGTTATTCATTCACTCATTCATTCTTTTTTTTTTCTAAGATTTATTTATTTGAGAGAGAGGGCATGCGAGCAGGGGGGCAAGGGCAGAGAGAGAGGGAGAGAATCTTAAGCAGACTCCAGACTGAGTGCAGATCCCAACATGGAACTGGATCCCTTGACCCTGAGATGACCACCTGAGCTGAAACCAAGTGGAACACAAAGCCAACTGAGCAACCCAGGCACCCCTCATTCATTCACTCAAACAAATACTTACTAAACATCTACTCTGCATGGGAAATAGGATGGGGCATCAGAAGAGTCCTTATCTTTTAGAAATTTATATCCAAACAGATACACAAGGGGGTTGCTATGAAATAAAGAGAAGTGGAAGGTCTCTGTGAGAGGCCTGGAAGTGTATTTGTACACTACTTGGGCTTCCCATCACACTCTAAAACTTACTGGATTAGAATACAAATGCTAAACCACTTCTTAAAAGAAATGAGGGAAGGGGAAGGGGAGGGGAAGTGAAACGGAGGGTAAAGGAAGGGAATAGAAGGAAAGGGTAGGGAGGGGAAGCAGAAGGAAAGGGAAAGGGAGGGAAGCGAAAGAGAAGGGAAGGGAAAGGGAAGGAAGGGGTATGGAAGGAAAGGAAGGGAAGGGAAGGGAAGGGAAGGGAAGGGAAGGGAAGGGAAGGGAAGGGAAGGGAAGGGAAGGGAAGGGAAGAAATAACCGTCAAAGTGCTTACTGTCCTAATAGTGAGAAAGTAGCATCACGAACATATAAGTATCATAACAATGGCAAAATGTTCTCAATGTTTACTTTATAATTGTGTTCATGAATTTTCCCCAAAACACAGACTTTAAAATTAATGGCAGATCTAGCATCAATAATGAGTTCACAGAGCCAACGACTTACTAAACGGTGCAGGGCATTTGGGATGTTTCACCACATGGTTGGTATTTCCTTTACAATCCACCCTGGCTTAAGCTTAAAAGCCTACTGTGTTTTAAAAATGTTCAAGACCATCAGCGAAGGTGTTGGACTGAATTCCGATTCTTACATTCCATTGCTTTGTGAGCTTCTAACATTCCACTGCTTTTGTGATCCATATTCTGAGTTTCCACTCTCCAAGAAGGAAAGACAGATTTTTATTTGCATTCATCTGGACAATGTGTGTGCTTTAAAATTTCCATAGCTCTACCACTGCTTGTGAACTGTGAAGTGTCTGGAAGCTCAAGCGGTACCTGGATCTACAGAGCTGTGCTTCTGGTTGAAAATGAAGAAAAGCTTCCAACAAAGATCAGAGGGCAAATTGGGTGATTTTGAAACTTAACAGGTCTTCTTATTGCAAACTCCTCAGGAGAGAGAAGGGGCCAGCAAAGTGGAGAAATGAGGACACAGCCGAAATTAGGCAAGGGGTGTCGGGAGGTGGAAATCAAATCTATTTAAATTTCACAAAATCAGAATGTATAAAGTGAACCTAGCCACCACTAGTGTTGCTCAAATTCCATTCTGAGACTTAGTCATTAATATTTAGCATTTTTTGTGATTATTTTATAGACATGATGTCATTGTTTCAGAGTGTTTTACTAATCACCAATGACACAGTTGCCAGAGAGCAAAGTTACAATGTAGTGATGTTATGAGTGGAAAATGCTGCAATTGTGGTGGGGATGGGGGTGGGGAGAGAGAAGTTCAGATTAAGTTCAAGGCACTTCACTTGGATTTTCTGGGTGAACCAAATCTAGACTTCTCGGGGGGTTCTACATCTTAGAACCATGTTTAGAAACTCCCCGTTTTATTGTTTTTAAAAAATACCTATAAAAGTTAAAGCTTCTGAAATGGGGATCTTGGGGAAAGGGAATAAAACCACAGACATTCCAGCAAAAACAACCTTCTTCTTTTTGACAACTCCAGGTTTAGACATTCCTTAGGTTTATTACCACAAAGCAGACCAGGCTGGCAAAGGAGCCAGCAGGCCCCGCGGTCCTTCTGTGCAGCGCGCTTGCAACAGCTGCTCTGACTAACGCACCTCCCGGGGGTGATGGATGTGCCCACTGCCGGGGAAGACCCAGGCGGATGCAGATGTTGCTGCATGAGGAGGTGATATGCATTTGTGATCTGAGGCTCAAAGTGGAGCTGCCAGGGCATGTGTGATGAATGGAGACAGACTCTGTGAACATTCTTGGCTGGGCCACGAGAGAGGGACCTGGGATGTGTAAACCTCAGGCCCTGGTGTGGATTTTTGCTTCAGAGCTGCTGTTCTTTTCCCTTCCTTCACCCAAAACCTCGACACTGCTTTCGATCTCTCATCTACTCACCTTATTTCATCCCAGCTTTAGCTGCTCTAATGATGGAGCTTGATCAAAGGCAGAGGCATACTCCTCTGGTAGGAAGGCAGTTCAGACTCTTCTGCAGATTTTGAAGTGGGACTTGGTTAAGTGAAATGTGGAATGGTGGGGAAACTATCCCATGCATAGATCCTGAAGAAAGATACCTTGAGTTGTTGCTTGAAAAGAAACACAAACTCGTCTAGGTCTTTGTTTCTTTGTTCAGAAGGACTCTCTGTTCCTGTTTTCCTAGCACTGGGGATCACGAGGAGATTTAATTGTACTGGACTTTCTCTCCACTCATCAGCAGAAAAGTGCAGAATAAATGTAAGCGTATTAGAGATTGTTAGGGGTCAGAGGCTGTGAAACCAGTTGCTCTAATTATGTGAATATCTTCTTTCCCAGAGACGCACTTGAATAGAGATTACAGAAACTCTGAAATAAAGCAAACACCAGCTACAGAGCAACTTCTGCCTCAAGAAACCCCTCCTTTCAGATGTTTGCAATTGTGATAGCAGGTATGTCGTGTTAGGTTTAGTGTGATGTGTGCCTGGTAATGAAACTATTTAACCACCACCACCACCACCACCACCCCCAGCCTGGTAATCATACCACCAACTAAGCCTACTGTGAAGAGTTATAAAAATACACAGAGAAAACTGATAACTAACTAAGCAGAATAGATAGGAATCATACTATTTATTCCCCAAACTTCACACAGCTTACACAAAAAAACACTTTGGATAAATCACATATATTCCTGAAACAAATGTGACTAAAAGAAGCCAAGAATTCTGAAAAGTAACAAGACAATCAGAAAATACCAAAAAGATAATGGATAGGGAGAAAGATGTTTAGGCAAAACTTCATAAATCCCACATCTCAAAAGAATCTCTTAAATGGAAAAATAATTTAATCTATAACTTCAAAATAAATAGTACTTTCTCATTTAAAAGCACATAACTTGTTAAATAATAGCAAATTAACATACATATAATTATTTTGCTAAAGTGCTAGTTGTAGGGCTTCCTCTTGCCACTTCTCCATGACCCTAGGTGGCATTCATAGATTTGGGTTTTATCTTTGTCTCTGGTAACTTTTTACAAATGGCTTGTAAGCTTAATTTCTGAGTGGAGGTTTTCTTAATTTCTCATCTATTGCATTGGTTTCTGGAGATTCCCGAGGTCAGGCACAAGATTCAAGCACAAGATTCAAGTGATGTCAATAAATGCAGTAATCAAGGTAGGTATTTTAATACAGTATTTTAAACAATGAAAATTAATGCAAAAAATTCATAATGAACCAAATGTCCATTCTAAATAAAGATGGGATCTATTCCTGTACTGAAAGAATCGGCCTCCCAATCGCCACCTAATTCAGGCCCCGCTTGTTAAAAATATTCTTGCTTGTTTATGGAACACCTGGGTGGCTCAGCGGTTGAGCACCTGCCTTTGACCCAGGGCGTGATCCTGGAGTCCTGGGATTGAGTCCCACATCGGGTTCCCTGCATGGAGCCTGCTTCTCTCTCTGCCTAGGTCTCTGCCTCTCTGTGTGTGTGTCTCTCATGAATAAATAAATAAAATCTTTTTTAAGAAAAAGAATATTCTTGCTTGTTCATTGACTGATAATATCACCCATTATATTGGCCAACCAGAACACAATCACCGGCAGATGTAAGTTGCATGTTTTTGCATCCTATACAAACACCTATGAAGTGAGGAATTCGAAGGAAGGAGTGAAGAAGGGAATGAGAGAAAGAAGGTTGGAAGAGATTTAGAGAATATTAAAATTGTGTTTTAAAGAAATTTCCCAGAATCTTTTTATTAGCATTATTTCCCAGTCTCCCCTCCATATCTATCAATAAAGGTGATAAATAAACAATCCAGTAAGGTTGCCTTAGCCAAGACAGAAGAGTTCCCATTCAAGCCAGATCTTAAGATAATGCAGGAAAAGGGGTGTTAAATATGAATGACAGATAAGAGAAAGAGTGCTCTCTATCATGTACCATCCTTCTCTATGTGTTTCATTTATCAGTCTTGGGGTGCATGGCCCCTGAGAACCATTCATACTGCTCTGAGAGAAATGAACTTGGTACTCTTAACATAATATTTTCCATTTCAAAATCAGGACTTCTAGAAAAAATGTTAGTGTGAAGAGGTCAGACAAAAATGTTTTGTCTGATAACCTTATAAATGTTGGAGGACTTCGACATGAAGTTAATTGTGAAATGTTTAAATTTCACAAATGTCTACAGCTCAGACTCATGAAGTTATAAGTAGGGCAAATTGTTCAATCAGTTGGAGGATGTTGAGGGGTGGCCCAAGCAGGGTAGGGCAAAAGCTAAGTCAGCTTTGGAAAACACCCATTGGCCAGTTCCGTCATATCAGCTACCCAAGGCCATCTGCTGTCTTCCTATGTCTCTCAAGTCTATGTTACATCCCTAGCTTTGTGTGCAGCCTGTGAAATGAGCTCTCTCCAAAGCTTGTCCAGACGAAGGATCATTTTTCAAATACCACATACATTCGAAACATGTGCAGCAAATGCCAGTTTGAAAAGCCCAGATCAGCAGGAGATGGCATCCTGCACTTAGAGAGAGATCTAAAGGGACTGAAGGAGAACAAAACCTTATACATGAGCTTCTCTGCGAAGAAGCATGTTAGGTTCAGAATGGTAATAGAAAAATGTCTTTGCTGGTAAGTCCAACAGGCCTCTCCAGGAAAAAGTAAAGTAACCTGTGGCTATGTGTTTTGCTCTGGTGCACAGTTCTGGGTGATTCTATGAAAATTCATATATTGGAACTTGTGGGTGGGAAACTTCAGTGATGGCTATGAAAGCTCACATTCCCGCAGAGGCTGCCTCTCATTAGTGACTGGCGCTCATCGATGAGTACCTCAGAGGATAGTGTGAGGTTTTGAAATCACAAAGTCTTAAATTTCTAATTATGTTAATTATTAAATGTCTTACTGTGGACAAATTACTTCAAATCTTTGAATACTTCTCCCTTAAAAAAAAAGAGTTGTAAGATTTTGCCTAAGTATAACTGAGCTAATAATGTGAAATCACATAGTTCATTTCTTTCTTTGTTACTAGGTACTCTCAAAGGTTTGAATGATTCAGCCTCCTGAAACTTTAAAGACCTGAGACTTTTAATTTGTTAGAGACCAATGATAGAAATAGAACTATTTACTATAATAACAGCAGCACTGATACCATATCTTCAAGAGAACAAGTAACACCCAACAAAAGAGGAAAAAGTCCAAACACATACTGAAAATATTTTACCTCACTATGTAAGCAAAGATATTTCAAATTCAGGAGGAAACTTGTTTTTTTTTCCCACTTGTGAAACTAAAAGTTGTAGTTTAAAGATATTATTAAATGCTGATAGGTGAGTGATGAAATAAGAATCTTATTTTGTATATTCCAGAGGCAATGGTTTTCACAAACTTTTGAAAACATTCTGAAAATAAATATCAAGAAATTTACATTTTTCTTACCTATTTGACTCTTGGGAATATGAGAGTATAATCTGCAATCAAAATTTGAATTTACTACACAATAGTATTTATCTCACAAATGATCTAAAACACAAAAGGGAGAGAATGGAAATTTGTGTCCAATATCAACAAAATAGTTAAGCAAATTATATCTCCTCCTGCATGGAATAATATTCTGCATTCATTAGGAAACTGTGAACATTTATGTACTAATTTATTTGATATCAGTATGCAAAACCCAATAAGCAATATAGACATAATGATTTTTAAATATGCAAAAAGGCCAAGATACAGTGATTGTTTCTGTTTTTCATGATTATAATAATTGGGGAAAATTAAAATTTTAAAACATAAAAAACCCACAGAAATGTGTAGACCCAACAGTCATATTCTAATGGCAAAATATCCTTACAGAAGGTTAGTGAAATATTTAGTGAAAAATACTGCTCTTCTACATTTTTCCTGAAATGTTGATTAACAAAATATATTATGATCTTGAGAATTTCACAATGGCCTTTGGATTCATGTTATGGTTATAAAAATACAACTTTAGTACCATCACCTCACTCTAAGGAAAGCAAATGACTAATGGAGCATTTGCAGGTCTGTAGAGCTACCCGCATAACAGGTTCCGCTGGCTCTGGAGAGTACCAGCACTTAATATGCCTAACACAAATTCTGTTTGGAATTGATGCTCTGATCATGCCATCTCCTTTAGATGAAATCCGATAGCCTCTCACTCAGCAGATGTGTGTTTGTTGTCTGTGGCAACAGAAAGATTCCCAATGATAAGGTGGGAAGCAGGTACACAATCAGAAGTACCCTTCTGAAATAGGAATCCCTATTTTCAAGGGGTTATGGCTCTACCTCCCTGAACTCTCTGGCATCTGTTCTTTTGCGCGCTCTCGCTCTCTCTCTCTGTCTCTCTCCCTTTCTCTCTGTATCTCTTTCTCTCTCAGAACTCTTTAAGGCTTCTTCTAGGCATCTCACTAATTCATGTTTTTCTGCATCAAGACTAGCTTTAAAGTGTGAGCACAGCATTCTTCCAAACTTACTTTATAGTTAACTCCTTGATAAGTGGCATTTTTAAAGACAGCATGTTGTAAGTTTATGTCTACATGTAAAATGAGTTTAAAGATCTGGAATGGATCTGCTAACACCCAAATTTATATATTGATACTTATTTTTAGTAGCTGTTAAATCTAACCACACAGTCTTAATCTAATTCTAGTCCCATATGCCTTTTCTGCATAAAGATATGCCAGGTGCTAGATTACAAATTCTGAGGGCAAAGACCAGGCTTTATGTTTTTCTATTACCCTGACCCTCCCCTATATTTAGCTCTGTCCCAAGTTAGAGAAAGCCATGTAGTCATCCATCAAATCCTTATTGGATACCTTCTAGACGATGTAGGTGCTAGGACCCATCAGGGATTAAGGCAGTGTCTGTGCTCTTATGGAGATTATATTTCCATGAGCGGGAACTGAGAACAAGCAATGGAATGGGAAGGGAGTGTGGTGGATGTTTCCCAGGGCTCTGCTGAGATGTGAACTAAGGGGATAGGAGACTGGCTGGCTGGCTGCCCTAGACTGGAAAGAACTCTTGGAGGTGGTAATATTTATGGTGGAATAGAAGGGACAAGAAGAGCCCACACATGTACATATTGTTGGGAAAAGCATATCAGGCTGGGGGTGGGGAGAGTTCAGGTAAAGTCCATACAGTGAGAAAGAGTGGGAGAAACTGAGAAACAGAAGTGAAACCGTTAGACTTAGAGCTTAGCTTGGAAGGAGAAAAGTGGCGTGAGGTGAGTCAGAGGCCAATAAAGGTACAACTCATGTAGAGCTTCATAATGATGTGCTCAGAATCTCCTGAAATTCCTTTTTTTTTTTTTTTGAAATTTCT
Organism: Nyctereutes procyonoides; assembly: GCF_905146905.1. Lineage (NCBI taxonomy): Eukaryota > Metazoa > Chordata > Mammalia > Carnivora > Canidae > Nyctereutes > Nyctereutes procyonoides. The sequence continues at coordinate 4,050,713 of NW_026575033.1, read as the reverse complement.
TGATGCTGCATTAACTCCCAATTATTGGAGTTTGGGAAATACGGTTACTCTCTGTGAGACTCAGTTTTTTCCGTCTTGAAAGTCATGGTATTTATGTCACATAATTTTACATAATGTTCATTGATGCCAAATATATGAAAGGGCCTCACACAATCCCTTACATCCACTAGAAGATCAATTTAAGTTGGATATGATTTTATTTGCATGACAGTAAAATATTTCCTAGCAGCTGTAAGGCAAGCTGAATAGAATGATTGTAGTATAGGAAGAACAGGAAAAGTATGCGTTCAATGAAGATGAACTGCCTAACTTTGGAATTTGTAACACACCACTAAAAGAGAGTAAGGGTAGACCTATCAGACTCCTTTACCAGGAACGGGGTGAGTTAATGTTTTCTTCTTTTTTAAATAAGAGAAAATGACAATAAAGCAAAGAACATTTGTGTGCACAATGTGGAAAACATTCTCTTTTTTCAAATTACTCATCAGCAGAATGACCCATGACAGAAAGTTCAAGTCCTTTTTAATTATAAACCTTATTTGTATGCTAATATATTCATCTTGGGAAAACTCTATTTTGTGAACAAATGAGTTCTTACATGAATTATGAATATAAATATGGATTAAATTAGATAGCTCCCAAATTTCAATTCTCTCTTTTTTTTTCCTACACAGGACAGGGAATATTCTTCAAGCATGTAGCAGTGAATAGTTGGGCTTCAGCCTGTATTTTTCTCACTTCCCAGGATCTCAGTGAAGAAAATCAAGTCTCCAATAATCCAGATGGCCACTGAATGTCCAGTATGAGTCCAACCCAGTGAGCCTTTCGGACCTGTGTCCCTCAGACTGCTGTGGGCACCTCAGATTCTGTTCCCATTATTCCTCTCTATATGAGTCTTTTTATTCAAACATAAAAGGTTTTTCCCCCCCTGATACTGCTTTATTAGGAGTAGGGTGTAGTATTTTTAAACCACAGAGGTTCATAGCAACTTGGATGTTCAGGCAACAACTCAGAAGTGCAGCTTGTAGAGAAGAACCTCACTGTGTAGAGTAACTGCCAGGAAAATTCTAGAGAAAATGAGGAGACTACCCACCAGATAGCAAACTATATTGCAAAGCTACGGAAATTAATATATTCTCAAACAGAGAAAAATAAAGAATCCAGAACCAGAACTAAATAGCAAGTAATAACTTGTAATTGATAAAGGGGACATTTAATACCAGTGGAGAAAAGCTGGCATATTCAATAAATGGTATTGGCCGTGTCACTCCCTCATCAAAATAAATTCCAGATGAACCTTTAAGCACTTAAACATGAACCATAAAAGTGCTAAAATAAATCATGAAAGAATTTTTTATAATATTGGAAAGGGAAGCTTTTATAAACATGACACAAATCCAGAAGCCATTGAAAACATTAAAAAAAATCTGTATGACACAACACCATTAATGAAGTATTAACTATACCAAAAATGTGGTGAGACAAGATATGGCTTTTATTTCCTTCATGAAAAAGCTCCTCTAAATTGTTTTTTAAACAAGCAAGACCCAAGAGAAAAACAACATAACAGAGAGATTACAAAAAAGAGAAATACAAATGGCTCAAAGATATAAAAAGATTATCAACTTCCCTCGGAAGATAAGAAATACAAATTAGAACTGTAACCTAATGTTACTCTCAGATTAGCAAAACTCAAAAAAAATTGATAATACAAAGACAAGGGAGCCTTCCTTTCACTGTCAATAGGAAGAGAAAAACACAGGCTGTGAAGTATACTTGGAAGACAGCTCCTAAAATTCAAAATGCACATTTTCGGTGACCAGAAGATTCTACTTCCAGGAATTTGTGCTACTGAGATATTCCTCATAACATTCACCCAAGAAAAATCACAGCAGTATTTTTTTAAACATCAGAAGATTGGAAACAAGCTAAATATTCACCAATAGGGGACTTAGTAAAGAAAGGAAAAATGGTCTATCTGTAAATGGTATTTTATGCCTCCATTAGAAAGGAAGAGGCAGGAGCTTTAGAATAAACTTGAAGCTCCAGAAAGGGAACAAAATAAAGGTTCAGAACTATAGGAATTCACCATCTATAATAAAGGAGGACCATGTCTCCAAATGTGTTTGCATATGCATAAAACATTCCTGAAAATGTCTAAGACAGACCTAGACACCAATGGTGGCCGATCTCAGGGAGAAAAACTGGGTGTCTGAGGTTATGGGTGGTGGGAGGATTATTTCACTCTATTCTGTTTAGAACCCATGGGATTTTGTACAAAGTACATAATAAATGTCCCCTAAGTTAATGGACATTAATTTTTAATTACATTTTATTAAAATTTTACTTATTACATTTTATTAAATTAATAATAACTTTATGATTAATTAAATTACTTATTGTATCTAGGGGTACCTGGATGACTCAGTCGGTTAGCATCAAACTCTTGGTTTCAGCTTAGATAATGATCTCAGGGTTGTGAGTTCAAGCCCTGTGTGGGGCTCTTCGCTCAGCACGCAGTCTGCTCAAGATTCTCTCTCCCTCTCCTCTCCCTCTGCCCCTTCCCCTGGTCGCTTAAGCTCTTTAAAGTAAATAAATACATTGGGATGCCTGGGTGGCTCAGTGGTTGAGCGCCTGCCTTTGGCCCAGGGCGTGATCTGGAGTCCCAGGATCAAGTCCCACATCGGGGTGCCTGAGAGAGAGAGAGAAGCAGGCATGGAGCCTTATCTTTCTCTTTCTACCTATATCTCTGCCTCTCTCTCTGTGTGTCTCTCATGAATAAATAAAGTCTTAAAAAATTAAATATATAAAATCTCTAAAAAAAGAATATTGTACTCTACACACTCTAAATATTGTATTGCATAACTCTAAGCACAGAGAATTCTGGTGGGCACACATCAAGAAGAAGAAAAGAGAGTCACAGAAGGATCTTTCTTGGTGCAGCTTCTGACAATACAGAAAGAACCCTTCTCTGTGTGCAACTAAATATCAACCTAATTTCAGTTGAATTCTATTTTTCTCAGTACAAACTGACCATCCAATTTTACGCAGTATCAGACCCCTCAAAAATACACAGATGCCCTTACTTGAGTTCAATCTGTTTTGCAATAACTTTTTGCACAATAACAATTTTGTTCCAGCTTAGCTGTTCCACAATGGTGATGTCCCAGTAAGAGTGCTCACCATGTGTATCTCAGGGACCCTTAATCTCTCTGGTTTTGATACTGTTTCATCTGCTTATTACTTCTGTATCCTTGAGCAAATAGTTATAAATAATCTATATTATGGAGACAGCAGAAGTACCAGCCTACGGACATTCAGATTACTGGTTCAGAAATAACTTATTGTACCCCCACTTCCTTCCTTCCATGGGTCAGAGTGGTTTACATACCCCTTTGACTTGCATTTGTCTCTGTGACTTTTTTTTCCAGTCAATGAGGATGAGTGACTAAAGGCTGGAAAGTTCCCTACAACTGAGCTTCCTATGTTGCATGTCTGCCATCAGCAGGAGAACATGATGGAGCTAACCTGCTAGAAAAAGAAAAGAGAGACACGAAGGATGCCTGGGTCGCTCCGTTGGTCTGCCTTCAGCTCAGATCATGATCCTGGGGTCCTGGATTAAGCCCCACATCAGGCTCCCTGCTCTGCAGGGAATCTGCTTCTCCCTCTTCTCCCCCACCACCCACCTCCCTGCTTGCACTTTCTTTCACTATCTCTCAAATAAATAAACACAATTTTTATTGTTTTAATTTTTTTTAATTTTTTTATTTATGATAGTCACAGAGAGAGAGAGAGAGAGGCAGAGACAGACACAGGCAGAGGGAGAAGCAGGCTCCATGCACCGGGAGCCCGACGTGGGATTCGATCCCGGGTCCCCAGGATCGCGCCCTGGGCCAAAGGCAGGCGCTAAACCGCTGCGCCACCCAGGGATCCCCTAAACACAATTTTTAAAAGAGAGAGAGAGAAGCAGAGCAAAAAAATCTCAGCTGAGTTAGAGCTAGATCAGCAGATTTTCAGACAGTGTAGCAAGCCCACCAAGAACAGCCCTCCCCAAACACTGAGAAGCTGAAGAAATGCTTGCTGCTATATGCTGATGAAATTTTGTGGGTGTCTGTTACATGGCATTAATTTGGACATGGTTAACTGCCTACATAACTACCAGTTTAGGAAAATTAAGAGAAAAAGCACAGAGAATTATGGTGGGCACACATCAAGCACTCTTTAAAAATTTCCTATTGCAATTGTCTTCATAGATGTTACTCGTGTCTCTGATATTGTTCAGATATTAGCTATGGATCTGTTCTATTTCTGCTGCTGGAGATACCTGCCTCCCTGGTTGCCATGTAGCCTTTTGGGTGTCACTCAAATTTTCCCAGCACAGGAGAGTTTCTTTCTTAATCTCATATAACACACACGTACCCCTAATCCTAGCACGCCTTTAACAGGACACATCATGTCATGCATCCTTACTTCTTTAATTCATTTCCCTCTATTCTTACTGCCCTACTCTGTCTCACGAGAGCAGGGAGGCCAATGACTATTCCCATTCTTCATGACTCTGGCTTCAGGCAGGATTCTATTCTGGAGGAGTTCCAACAAGGAGTGTGATTCTTGGTGATTATTTCCTGTTTCTTGACTTCAGATTTCTCATTTGCAAAATGAGGTGTTAGGTTATGCCCTCTTTGAGAAGTCCTCCACCTCCATTTCCTCGATTTAAACGAAATAAAGCAGAAGTACATAAGCAGTTTCTTCTGAACTGATAAACTCTGAGGTATTGTTTCCCTACTTGTTTAAAACTTAAGAGGGACAGAAGAACATCTTTGACATGTTTTTAAAGGTTCTTTTTTTTTATTTTTATTTATTTTATGATAGTCACAGAGAGAGAGAGAAAGAGGCAGAGACACAGCCAGAGGGAGAAGCAGCCTCCATGCACCGGGAGCCCGACGTGGGACTCGATCCCGGGTCTCCAGAATCGCGCCCTGGGCCAAAGGCAGGCGCCTAACCGCTGCGCCACCCAGGGATCCCTGTTTTTAAAGGTTCTTAACAAGGTCATGCCAAAAACATTATTGTTGTTATTCAAAATGAAAAGTTTTACTCACCAAGAATCTTCTAACTTTTATTTTTAATTTGATTTTTCTGATTCCAGAATATTTTCTTTGAAATGTCTCATAACACACCATCTGGGTTACTTTATGATATATAGATTCTATAGAAATGATGTATGATACAATGACAGTGGAAATCCCTATTTATCTTCATGGTTGTTGATTTAATATTTAATGCACATCCTGAAATTGGAAACTTCATTATTAAGATTCTTTTTCTATTCCATTATAATTCTAGAACACAATTTTTAAAAACTCATAATTTGAAACCTTTAAATAATGTTTCATATATTTGAGGTGAATTTATTGCATATTGGAGAAACACAAGAAAGTATAAAAATATCTCATATTTTAAGTATATTCTGACAGACAGGGGGAGACAGAGAGGTGAGAGAGAGAGAGAGGTATGTTCCATCTAATCCACTAATCAAGGTTACCATAATTAGAAGTTTAGTGGATATTATTTCAACTTTTTTTTTGTCTTACATGCAGATATACATGCACACAGAATTTATTTTGCAAGCACAGTATCCTATTGCTATATAACTTCTTTTTCACCTTAAAAATTTACAGTGAGAAATTGGCATGGCCCTTTCTAATGGCTGCATAATAAAACGGTATATTGATATGCTGTGATAATTTAGAAAATATGCTGTTATGACTTGGATTGTTTCCATTTGTCCTTACAGAGGATATGGATTGGACCCCTTGTGTATGTATCATTATATGTGTGAGTAAGCATTTCTGGGGATCACTGTCAAAAACTGAAATTGCTGAATCATAGCATCTGTTCACTGTTTGTCTTGTTAAATATGTCCAAATGACCTTCCAAAGAAGTTGTGCCAAAATACAGCCCCGCCAACCCTGTCTTATATTCTATTTCTCCATCTCCCTGATAAGCTGGGTGGTTACATTTTATTTATTTGCTAGGGAACTGCGACAGATAAAAATGATGTTAGTTTGCTTCTGTCTAATGATATAACCGCTGTCTTTATGCCTTCTTACATTAAATGTTTTTATTTTATGAATTGCCCTCTGTTCATATCTTATCACCTTTTTTCTATTGAATATTTTTATCTCATTGAATTTTAGCAGCTGTTTGTATATCAGGATACGGAGCCTATGTGTTGCAAATATTTTATTCTCAGGTACCTCTTAAGTTTCAGTGTGACTTGTATTTTTCCCAATCATAAGTTGTCTGACATTGAAATAGTTTGAGTGTTAAACCTTCTTCAGAAGGCTTTCGATAGCCCAGAATCACAAACATGTCCCTGGATTTTCTTCTTGTCATATTTCGAAAATTAAGTGAATCCAGGGCCATCTGTACCCCACATCAAAGACCTGGAAAACCCAGAAACATTAACATTGGATTCTGTTTTTAACAACGATTCTGCATACAGCCTCATATTCCCAAACCAACACCCCCCAGATACTGTAAGTTTTAGAGATGCTGCCCAAGCAGCTCCTCCACTTGGTGGAGCCCATGTATATCTCTGGAAATCTGCTCTGGGATCACAGGCCTCCTCTCCGAGGGTGGGATTTAGCCAGCTTCCATCTTGCCTGAGGACAAACCAAAGGAATTGGCTGGAAACCTTGGCACCAAGGATTGATAAAACTTGGCATATATTACCAAGGTCAAGGACGGAATCTCTTTCCACAGTAGATCTCAGAGATTGTTATCATTCTGTCGTCAATAATAGCAGCCCACACTCTGCTAACAATACAAAGGAGACATGATGTCGGAGCCAAGTTATACCTTAAAGGTGGAATAACTGACCTCATGAACTGGGCCACAAGTATCTTTATTCAAAATAGTCTCAGAGAAATGGCAGTTCCAGTCTAAAACCTATCTACACTTGCATCACTTTCATTATAGAATCACTATTTTTTTAACTAGATGGGAGATTATATGTGTAATACTGTGTATTTTCTGGTGAGTTTTTCCTCTACCGACTCAGAGGTACCAACAAATAATATGAGGAACATGCTGTATTATTTTTTTCTCTTTTATGTGTTTTTCCCCCCTTAGCAATTACTCAGCACCATATACTATTGTTAGCAAGCTAGTCAAGTTTCAGAGCCTCAATTCAGTTTTGAGACTGATTTAAAGTTCCACTAGATCTCCTGCAGCTGTCAAAGGAAATGCCCTAGTTGCTATTCTGGGGCAGTCTTTGGTGTTTCTGTTCAACCCTTACTATCTGGAAAATCTCTAAATAAGTTCTATAAATGGAACTTTCAGCTGCTTTTACCAAGAGTGACTTGGATTATAAGGTTTTAAGGTCACGAATTTTTATTTGGAGCTAACTCGTACTACCGAGGTTGTATTCAACCATCATATATCACCTATAGAAAAAGAAAAGAAGGAAAAGAAAGACAACATTCTACCTTTTGGATATTATTATATATTGGCATATTTACATCTATAGGCATATGTTCAGGAAGATTTGGAAAGCACATAGTGAGGGAAATATGGCAATTAGCTCTAGGCAGAAATCTAGGCAGGACATAGTCAACGGTAAGCAGAGCAACACAGCCTGAGGATAGCAAATATAACAGCTTATAAATGAAATCTAGGACTGGCATCAGTTGTTGGTAATTTCAAATTTAGGAATTGCATTTCAGGACTATGGACCCAATCCATGTTTGGGGGACAAGAAAATACAGTGGTATGCTAACTAGATAGGGGGCTGGTGGGGGCAGATGAGCCTGGGGGAGGTTGATACAAGGGAGACAATCTTGGACAAGGTCTATTTAGCATTAGAATTTGCAAAACTTTTTCACATCAATTTTATCTTTGATCTTATACCATTCCTGTGAGGCAGTATTATTACTCTCTTTCTACAAATAAGGAAATTGAATCTCAAAGAGATTAATCTAACTTTACCCCAAAACACATGGCTAGTAAATGGTAAACTTGAGATTCACAACCCAAGATTGCTGATTCATTTTTTAAAATTCACTTCGTGTTCACTCTTTTATCCTCCTATTGGAAATTATTTTAAGAACAGATTATGGCCTAGTCATCCAGCATAGTACCTGTTGCAGTGTGAGGGCTAGATAATAAAATCACTCTTTTCTCCCCATGCACTTTTGGGAGAACCATGTGAGTTTGACAAATGGAGACTAAAATATAACCTTTAGTTCTAATAAAATTTAGGTTAAAGAGCATGACTCTAGGTCTGTTAGCTGAGCGGGTTAGCACCGTTCCTCTGGATTGAACTTGCCCAGCTAGTCATAGCTCTTCCCAAAAGGAGAGTAAAGTGAAAAGACAAGAGGAGGAAAATTTGCCTCAGGCAATCTGGTAAGGTACTGTGTTAGTGGGAGAAAGAGAGAGGTTCTAAGTTACTCAAATTGAAGTCCCTCCTGGTGGAAAATAGGGAGTAGTAAGGATATCCTCTTTCCACAGAGTGCCTGACTTTTTTTTTTTTTTTTGAGTGCCTGGTTTTTAATCAGCATTTAGTTACAGTTTGTTGGATAAATGAGTAGATGGGTGATACCCACCTACTTCTTACGTACTCTTTACCTGCTTAATATACTATGTTGACCTCAAATCTCTTGGCTTCATCCTGATATTTTTGATGCTTTTACCTTCTTTATTGCCTATTCTTTTACTTAGAAATTTCATTATTTTGCAGCTGTCCTCACATACTCCGAAAGGAAAATAATGAGAAATCACAGATAATAGGGTACACAGGGTACTAGAAGAGAACATTGAAATGGACAGTGATTTGAAGCAAAGCAGTTTTTAAAAAAATAACCACCACCTGTGTTTTATTGTTCACAAAGTAGGTTTCAGTTCTGATATCTCATTTAACTCACACGATCATTTGAGGACTTTGTCATTATACAATAATCTTTACAGACAAGTGAGGGGATCTGGCTCCTGAGTGGTTAGACCTGGACAAGCACTAGTTAATGGAGAGTCTGGGACACTGAACTCACGTCGTCTGGTCCAGAATCTGGTATGTCAATCAGGCACGTACAAAGATTTCCATTAGAGCAATATGTGAGCATACCCCCCTCAACTGCTCCACTCCTTCTCTGACCAGATGAAAATGATATCCATGGCCTTCCCCTTCACACTGTGCCTTTAAGAGCTGCCTGCTTAGGTTCCACATGTCCTAAACTAGGAGAAAGAATGAAAGGACTCTGCCTAACCAGATTTTGATAAGAATGAAGACAACCAGGAAGGAAGAAGAAACAGCATACACAAGCTGCTGACTGGGAAGGGAGAGGTGAGAGAGGGTGTGAGACAAAAGGGAAGGGACTGCACTAGAGAGTGTTGGCTTCCTCCCACCTCCCCACTTAGGAGAATGAATTTGGGTAAAAAGGAATAGGAAGATCAAGCCAAATTTAATGGGCTTCCAAGGACTATTTACTTTGACCCCATAAAGTATTTGAAGTCAACATAAGTAAGGATCAGGATTTTTGTTCACCCTGAGCTTCTTTCACTAGAACACTAGATCCACTCCAGGACTGGCTAACTTGGGTCACTGCTCCATAAGCACGGGGCTGCCCTTCCCCCAGCTGCCATGCTCATTTTACTGAATTCCCAGGTCAAAGGCCACACTACTCAATATTTCATCTTTCTCTTATTTTATAGTTTCATCTCCACATTCGTCCTTGTCTCTTTTCCTCAACTGGGATCAACTCTACTATCTGGGGCATGCCTTTTCTCCCACCATGGTTAGCTAAATGTACTCAAGGACAACCCTTATATCCTTTAGGCTCAAGCCTACACCTTACATGACACCAGGGATATTTCTTTCCCTAATCACTCCACAGGGAGTTCTCCAAGTTTGGCTAGGACTCAGAGGAGGTGACTGGAAGCAGAAATCACTTTGTGCTGACACACATGTCACACCATGTTACAATTTACTTTATTTACTTCATCTGAAAGACAATCTTTCAAATTCATTACATTTTCATTTCCTTTTTCTAGAAAATTTCTTCAAATTTCTGGTCATACGGCAAACAGCAGGAATAATTCCATCTGACAATTACCTTGACTCCCGTTTCTGTGAGCAAACAATGTTGTGGTTACCACTTTCATAAGTTCATGGGTAAACTTTTTATGCATTAATACTTCAAAGAAATGTCAGCATGTTTATCCAAAATGGTGGATTTTATTTCATTGTTTTAAGGATTTCATTTATTTATTCATGAGAGAAAGAGAAAGACAGAGAGAGAGAGAGAGTGAGAGAGAGAGAGGCAGAGACAAAGGCAGAAGGAGAAGCAGGCTCCATGCAGGGAGCCTGACATGGGACTCGATCCCAGGTCTCCAAGATCTCGCCCTGGGCTGAAGGCGGTGCTAAACCGCTGAGCCACCTGAGCTGCCCCAAAATGGTGGATTTTAATAAAAAATTGCCTCACATCAGATTATTTTGTTTTTATCACTCTAAAAAGAAAATATTATAAACCTTAAAGGATCATGACCTATTTCAACACATGTGGAAATATCACAATTAACCACACTGATTTGAACCCACGTGAAGAAGCAAAGAGTCACTATTTTTAGTTTGTAACTACAGGAATTTTTATTTAACAGCAAATTTACTACAAAATTTTGCTTATACTGCTAAGCAGAGATAATTTCAAACCACTTGCTCAGAATAAGAAGAAAATTCCATGGTTCCAAACTCCTACTCAAGAGGAATACCTTCTACTCTATTCTGGAGTAGTTACTCGGCATTAATGGTTGGAAACATTCATTTCACATCAAGCCAGCCGGCTATCTTTTGCAATTTTTGACAATTGTTTACAGTTCTACCTTCCAGGAGCAAAACTAAACAAATCTACTACACATTCCACACGACAGAACTTGAGATACTTAAAAGACATTCACAATGTCCACCATGAGCCTTCTTTTACCCTGGTTAAAAATTTTATGAAGTTTATTAAGTGTTCCCACACATGGTGTTTTTAATTTCCAGATCCTTCACTGATTTTATAAACAGCCCTTTAAAACAGTGCTACCTAGAAATGAACAGTGTGTCCCAGTGTCTGACCAGGGCTGAAAAACAGGGCTAGAAGATCTTCTCTGATCTAGAACTGACAGCTAAAGACTATATTTAAAAGAAATGGCATTATGTTCAGCTTTCAAGTTTATGAGCGACTAAAAATCCAAGATGCTCTTTGCCCTCCCGTCTCATCCAACGCACACAAGAACAGCTGGACAGCCTGACTCTCCCCTTCATTAATAAATATACAATTGGACGTCAAATGCAGAACTATATCCCTGATCATTATTTTAATCCAGCCTTCTACTCTTTGGTATACTCAATTCGATCTCCTATGCTAAGAGAAATTTCTTTCAGTTTGTACAAGCTAAATAATAACTCTTCAGTGAGGTCATAGATTCACCTGAATATAACCAGCAATAGAATTGCTATTAAGGACTCTTCCTCTTGAAATGTTCTTTAGGTATGAGTTAATCAGTTGCAACTCTGTAGGAAGACACTGTCAAATACTTGTTCCTAAGTATTCCTTTAAAAATTCAAAATACATAAAAACTATAATACCTCTAAAACTTTAGATCAAAAAAAATAAAATAAAATAAAAAAATAAAAAAATAAAAAAAATAAAACTTTAGATCAACAAAACAGGTAAATTCTTAAAAATCATAACCATTAAGAATTTAAAATAATACATTATTAATTTAATATTCTATTATGCATTAGATTATTTGAATTGTAATATTTCAAAATGTCCTCAAAACTTGGTGGCAAGTCCTTTGAGCTGTAGCTCAAGTTCCTTATCCAGTAGGTTTAATTTCCTATATTTCATTTCCAATAAATTGGACATAATTTGACTAAATTCAGCATGTTCACTCTGTAGATAAGGTTTCTTTCCCCTCTGATTTACTTTAAGATTGCAATTTGTATATACATGTCTAGCTGTGTTATGTTTGTTGTTTTGTATTTATCCTGCTTGAAAGGGCTGTGAGGTTTTGGGAATGATAGTTTGGTATCTGCCATCTATCTTGGAAACTTCATAGCCGTAGTTTCTTCAAATGTCTCTTCTGCCTTGTTCTTTCTTTTTCCAAATATACATATGTTACATTTGATACTGCCACACAGTTCTTGGATGCTCTTTTTTACTTTTATTTTTGTGTGTGAGTTTTGGAAGTTTCTGGGGTTTTTTTTTGTTTTGTTTTGTTTTTGTTTTTTAAGATTTTACTTATTTATGATAGACATAGAGAGAGGCAGAGACACAGGCAGAGGGAGAGGGAGAAACAGGCTCCATTCCGGGAGCCCGACGTGGAACTCGATCCAGGGACTCCAGGATCTCGCCCTGGGCCAAAGGCAGGTGCTAAACCGCTGAGCCACCCAGGGATCCCCTGGAAGTTTCTGTTGATCTATCTTCAAACCTGCTGATTCTTTCATGGTTATATTGAATCTACTGATGAGCCCCTTGAAGGCACTAATAATTTCTGTTACTATTTTTTTTTAATTTCTAGCATTTACTTTTGATTTTTCCTTATATTTCCACCTTCCTGCTGACATTACCCATCTGCTCTTGCATGTTGTTTACTTTTTCCATTAGTCCATTTCCATTAAAATATTAACTTATTTTAAATTTGCTTTGTGATACTTCCAACACCTGTGTCATATCTGAGTTTTGCTCTGGTCATTGCTCTGTCTCTTCAGACTGTGTTTCTCTTGCCTTTGGCATTCCTTGTCATGTCTTTTTCTCTTGCTTGCTTGCTTTTTGAAAGCAGATGTGCTGCAAAAAGTAATAGATATGAGGTAAATAGACTTTTAATGTGAGGATTTATGTTAATATGGCAAAGATTTGGGCCATGTTTAATGTTTGTTGTATTTATTGGGACCAGGGGCTTCAGGTTCCTCTAATGTCCTAGTTTTCTCCCCCCCCACCCCCACCCCCGCCGGCTTTGGAACTTCCCTTTGTACTATTCCTTAGGGAGAGTCTATGTCTGATAGTTCTTTCAGCTCTAATCCATTGTTATTACTGGAGGCTTATTAGTATAATTGTGGGGTGTCAAGGGGGTGAGGGGTATTCTCTGATCTTCTAGTGAAGTCTCAGTATTTGAGTAAGCCTGTGTCTCAGAAGAGTGGTCTCCAAGTATGTGTGAATTTCTTCCAGAGGCATGAATCTCCCTCACCCTTCCCCCAATCTGTTCCCCACTACAACTCTCCAACCTATTACCTCAAAGCCCTATTCCCAGTTGGCTGATGCTTGTATTTATTTATTTTTCCTTCAATGAGACAGGAAGGCCAGATTAAGCTGGAGTGAGTTGGAAGGTTTCAGTTTTACTCCGACGAAATCTCTTCTCCCCAGGTGTTATGGCTTTGTTAGAGGGAAGTCTTGGGGAGGGAGGGTGATTCATCCTACCCCTGGCCAGGGCATGTGGGAAGCTCTCTCAGATCTTTCCCAAGAGGATCTGGGTAGGGTTCCTGGCAGAAGAGCCTGGATATCTTGGGCCCTTCTATAACTGTGGCCTCTAGGAGCTTTTTGTTAACATGCTAGTCTGCATTTAGCTTGCAGTCAGATTACTAGCAAAGTGCTCCTACTGGCTTGTGGCATATGTGGTCCTCTGTTCCAGGAAAGCAAATCTCAAGTGCTGTATCTCTCTGGGCACGCCTGGCCCTCCAGACTTGGAGATAAAAATTTGCCCTATGACCTCAGTTCTGTGACATCTAAGAACGGTCAGATGTGGAAATGTATAACCAGTGTGACCATATCTTTGAAAATGGTGTGAAAATATTACTTCATCCTATCAGACGTGGAAATGTATAACCAGTGTGACCATATCTTTTTCCTAAGATGGTCTAACTTTGTACTTATTGTGGCATCCTGTCCATTTCAGCTTTTAGAAATTATTTCATGTTTCAGTTTCTGCCATGGTCTCTTTTGGTAGTATGTGAGAGTCTTGTGTAATAAGTAAGATGATGAGATATGAATGCCAAGCAATGCTAGCCCTGGGTGGTTTATCAGCTGCACTTGTTTAGGGCCTCTCCTGACCTCCTGATCCTGTGTTCAGACAGAGGCTGGGGCCAAACCATCCAAGATGGCATTTCCTCTCACACATCTTCATCTCAGTGCTTTTCTATGAGGATGACCCTCAATGCACCCTGATTTCCTGCACACCAAAATCTGAGGATTCAGAGTCCTGAATTTTCAGTGGACTCTGTCCCTTGCAATCCAAGAAATTACATTGCCTTTTATGGGTTTCCTATGCATCAAATTATCAATCCATTTCAAAGATAAAAGACATAGTCCTATATGTCCTCAAGATGAGCTTCTCTCTACATTAGACTGCTGTGAGCCAATCCCCTAGGATGTTGGTCATGTTCTTAGAAGTCATTTTGTTTAGTGAGCATCATTTGAAATAATTCTGAGGTCTTAGAATGTTTCTTAGAGCTACACCTGTGAGGTTTTGACGCTAAAACCATACCTAACTGACAGCACTCAAGATTTGGTCATGGTCCTGAGCCCATTTCTTACTTTGAGTATCATCTGCTAAGAAATACTAAGGATAACGTTTTATTTTTAAACACAGCAAATCTCAGCTACTTTATATTCTCTCTAAAATTTGCTTGAAATGAAACATCTCCTTCTTCTACTCATCTGTCTACTTCCATATTTTATTATAAGCAGCTAATAGAAGCCTAGAAGGAGACTTAGTCTGGAAAACTTAACTAGATATCCACTTTCATTAAAGTAATTTCTGTCTTTCATATTAGCAGAGGTGACACTATTTTCAAACTTCCCACCACAGTGTAAAGCCACTGCCTCTTCCCGCCTATCTTTCTTTCCTGTTTTTCTAGCTTTTTAAAAAAAGATTTTATTTATTTATTTGAGAGAGAGCACAAGCAGGGGAGCGGGAGAGGGAGAAGTAGGCTCACTGCTGACCAAGGAAGCTGATGCAGGGCTCTATCCCAGGACTCTGGGATCATGGCTTGAGCAGAAGGCAAACACTTAACAGACTGAGCCACCCACGGTCCCCTTTTATAGCTTTTAATAAGAGTTTCATCAAGTCTCTTCCAACTTCTACCTGCCAGCCAATCCCTACACCAATACCATGTATTTTAGATTTTTGTTATGCTAACCCCAATTTGAGTACCAATTTCTGTTTTAGTAATCTAATGCTGCATAACAAACTATCCCAAACCTTAATTGCTTAAAACAGTGACAATTTTATTCTATCCCATTATTATGTGGGTTGGCTGACATATAGCTTGTGGTTCTTCTGCTCATCTCTCTTCTGCTATCTTACATGATTACATTCGAAATGAATGGAAGTTGCAAAAGCAAAGATGGATATCCCACTCACAGGTCCAGAGTCTCTGTGCTCCTACATATGATCTCTCTCTCCATGACCTTCCCTTCTCCCAGGAGTCTCCACACAGCTTTTCTTTCTAGAAAGGCAGACCAATAGGGCAGCAGAGAATGCTGCCAAGACTGATCAAGAATTACGCTTTAATACTAGCCCTTTATCTGATATGTCATTTGCAAATATCTTCTCCCATTCTGTAGGTTGTCTTTTAGTTTTATTGACTGTTTCTTTTGCTGTGCAGAAGCTTTTTATTTTGATTAAGTCCCAATATCCAAGATCTATAAAGAACTTATTAAACTCAACAGCAAAGAAACAATCCAATCATGAGATGAGCAAAAGACATGAACAGAAATTCCACCAAAGAAGACATAGACATGGCCAACAAGCACATGAGAAAATGCTCCACATCACTTGCCATGAGGGAAATACAAATCAAAACCACAATGAGATACCACCTCACCCCAGTGAGAATGATGACAATTAACAAGACAGGAAACAACAAATGTTGGAGAGGATGTGGAGAAAGGGGAACCCTCTTGCACTGTTGGTGGGAAAGCGAACTGGTACAGCCACTCTGGAAAACTGTGTGGAGGTTCCTCAAAGAGTTAAAAATAGAGCTACCCTACGACCCAGCAATTGCACTGCTGGGGATTTACCCCAAAGATACAGATGCAGTGAAATGCCAGGACACCTACACCCCAATGTTTATAGCAGCAATGTCCATGATAGCCAAACTGTAGAAGGAGCCTCAGTGTCCATTGAAAGATGAATGGATAAAGAAGATGTGGTCTATGTACACAATAGAATATTCCTCAGCCATTAGAAATGACAAATACCCACCATTTGCTTCGACATGGATGGAACTGGAGGGTATTATGCTGAGTGAAGTAAGTCAGTCAGAGAAGAACAAACATTATATGGGTTCACTCATATGGGGAATATAAAAAATAGTGAAAGGGATTATAGGGAAAAGGAGAGAAAATGAGTGAAAATATCAGTGAGGGTGACAAAACATGAGAGGCACCTAACTCTGGAAAACAAACAAGGGGTAGTGGAAAGGGAGGTGGGCGGGGGTTGGGGTAACTGGGTGACGGGCACTGACAGGGACACTTGAGATAAGCACTGGGTGTTATGCTATATGTTGGCAAATTGAACTCCAATAAAAAAATAATAAAAATAGTAATAAAATAATAAATTAAATAAATTAAAAATAATAAAGGATTACATAAAATATAATTTTAGGTAATTTATATTGACATAGCATAGCATCACTTTCACCACTTTCTGTTGGTTAAAGCAAAACACAGAGCAAGTCCAGATTCAATGTGGGAGAGGACCACACAAGGGCAGAGGAAACTATAGGCATGAATGTATTTATTTTATTATTTGATTATGCTTTGATGTCTTGCAATAAACGCATTTGACAGTAATGAGCTAAAAAGAGAGAGAGAGTAAATGCATAATTATTGTTTTAAAAGAACTTAATTTTGATTTCTCAGAAATATGAAAATGAATTTGCACTAGATATTCATTAACACATACCATTTGCTATGGGAGCAGTGGTAATATCAATATTCACAGAAATGGTCAAAGACACGAAACTCCTGCCAATGCATCAGCATCAACTTCAAAAATAATAGAATAGCTACTTTTACAAAGGCTTTGCTCAAAAATGACAATTCATCATATACTGCTGTGTTTACATATTATTTTATAAAAATGATAGATTTGTCATTTAGACCAAATAGCTTGTCTCCTTAATTATTTTTTTAAATATATTATTTTATTTTATTTATTTATGATAGGCACACAGTGAGAGAGAGAGAGGCAGAGACACAGGCAGAGGGAGAAGCAGGCTCCATGCACCGGGAGCCTGACGTGGGATTCGATCCCGGGTCTCCAGGATCGCGCCCTGGGCCAAAGGCAGGCGCCAAACCGCTGCGCCACCCAGGGATCCTCTTGTCTCCTTAATTAATTTTCTAATATAATTTTTGCAAATATGCAGAACATTAACTGATGGTTGTTTCACTTGTTGACTCTATTAGCACAATAACTGTATAAATGATGCAAGTGCCATATCAGTATCATTTGGTGATTTAAATAGGAAATCAGTTAAGTAAATTTCATCAATGATTCTATTTTCCCTAATTTGTAGAATTACACTAAGGTTTTATATTCATTATGTCAAAGATAAAAATTCAAACATTTTTGGCAAATGTTATTGTAAATCTAATTAAAAAGTTTACTTTTAAAGATAAATTATGTGTAAGTAAAGGAGAGTCATAGAGATGCAAACATTGTTGTATTGTTTTATAGTTAAACCAATGTTATTGTTACATTAAGAAAACTATCGAACATACACTTGGAATTGATTGAGGCAGTGTGGACTACAGATTGGGCAGTGAGAGCAGTCTGCCCCGGTACCAACAACAAAGAGTTGCATTATCCACCGCAAATTGAAAACAATGCAGTCACCCCCAAGTCAATTCCTTATTACCATCATAACTGGGCCATCCTAAATAATACCAATAATGGAACACTTCTACCCCTAAAATCATTTTTTAATTAAAGTTCTAAATAATTTCTACAATTACTGTTGAGCTTTAGCTATACAAGTGTGTATGCATGCTTCAAATTAGCATATTTTTTACTCTTACCTTGCAAGATACTCTTTATGGAAGTTGATTCAGAGAACTAATCATGTAGTTCACCCTAACACATGCAGACTCAGCTACATGGTGAAGAATATATCACATGCTTCTTTTTTGCCTCCAGTCATTAACTAGATTTTAGAAAAGTTTCCGCTGTTAGATAATTTCTTTTAGATTAATCAATTTTTCTTAGGGCATTACATTTTTTTAAAAAAGATGTCTTTAGATTTCTTTTGTTTAATTTTTATTTTAATTCCAATATAGTTAACACATGGTATTATGATATTTTCAGGTGTACAATATAGTGATTCAACATTTCCATATATTACTTAGTGCTCATCATGATCAGTGTGATCTCTTTAGGTTTCTGTTGCATTTTTGGCAAAATCACTTGGAAATAGTTCATCAAAAATTTTCAATGGATTATCTAAAACTTCAACATGTTAAACTTAGAAAGTTGTAATTCTTGAAAAGAAAACTAATAAAAAGGAGTTGTTTAAATATATTCCCCTCAAAGGAAGGGGGAAACTAACTAAATTACATGATTAAGAGCTCAAAGAATACATACAATCCACAGGTTTTGAATTCTAAAATTCTACTTTAGAATATTTTTACTTGATAACTTTTTTGATGGGGGGTCATATTTTTAATCAGCCAGTGATGTGCTCCTTATTTGGAATGGAATGAAATTGAGAAGATCTACAACATTGAAAACCTAAACTTGGCAAGACATCCAAAAAGGTAATAACCAAAGATAATTTATTTGATGAATTTTTGTCACACAAAAATTTTTGTTAGATGGAGGCATTCTGAAGCAAAAATACAGCATCTGTGAAGATATGTGAACAAATTACTTGTGTTTAAAATAAAAGGACTTAAAATAGTCTTTTTTAAACAGAATTTGTGCCGAGTTTTTAGGCATCTCATCACTCATAGGAGAGCATCTTCTCAACCATGCAGATGGTCTACAGAGAAGAATTAGTTGAAGAGTCAGCAATTTCAGAGTTCTTAGCCACAAAGGAAATGTAGCAGATGAGAGGCAATATCACTGTAAAAGTAAGTGCATTCATCAGAAATACATCAGCAATAAAGAGGTACATTTATAACACTGTAAGAAACATGAATATGTACCAAGAATAGTTATTCCAATCATGCTGTTTTTAGTTTTTAGATCATTATAATTATTAAGAATTTCAATAGATATTTAGCAAATTTCTATTCTGTTTCATTCAATGTATGCAATATGTGAAGTTTTTTTAAGGGAAGATACTTAGTTTTAAAAGTGGTTTTAATAGACATTTTAAGTCCAATGTAATAAACTCATTTCATAGTAAATTAATAAATATTTTAAATTAATGATTAAATATTATGGTACCCTCTTCAAAATAGAAAACACACTGGAATCTAGAAGTAAATAATCCACTTAAAAACACACTTCAGAATGTTGCCTTTTTTATTTGCACTTTTCCTTTCTTTAAAAAAAAAGTTTTTTCAAAGCCTCTCACTCACAGATTTATTTATTATTTTTTAAAGTTTTTTTTAAAGATTTTATTTATTTATTCATGAGAGACACATATATAGAGAGAAGCAGAGACACAGGCAGAGGGAGAAGCAGGCTCCATGGAGGGAGCCTGATGTGGGACTCAATCCGGGTCTCCAGGATCACGCCCTGGGCCTAAGAGAGATGCTAAACCACTGAGCCACCCAGGGATCCCCTCACTCACAGATTTAAATAAAGATTCACATTCTGATTTCTGCTAGAGTCCTCTTCATTATTGATACTTGCAACCTAATTCCAAGTGGTAGAATTTCCTTGATCCTACCTCTGAGCCCTCACTCTTGCCATTTACTCTGCTGGCTAGGATTTTCCCTGGACTTTACTATTGCTGATTCCTTATCCAGACTGCAGTTCTTTTTCTCAGAGTAGCCCTCTTGACCACTCATCCTACCATAGCCCATCAACTTAAAAACTTGAATGTTTTTTTTTTTTAAGACATTATGGTTTTCTTTACAAACAGGTGTAAGAACAGGAATTGTCCACTTTTTAAAAACTCTACATTTCAACCCTTCACTATTATTATAATTCACTGAACTGCCTGTGTCAAAGGCAGTCTCCCTGTCCCTCCCGCCATTTGACTCCGCAAATAAATTTCCATCATTTCTTCATCATCCGTGGTCCAGGCTCTCCTGAAAAGTCTCTGGGCACAAGTCAGAGGAGGACAGGTTTGTGACCTGCCATTAAAAATAAAACCAACAGGGATCCCTGGGTGGCGCAGCGGTTTGGCGCCTGCCTTTGGCCCAGGGCGCGATCCTGGAGACCCGGGATCGAATCCCACGTCGGGCTCCCGGTGCATGGAGCCTGCTTCTCCCTCCGCCTGTGTCTATGCATCTCTCTCTCTCCCTCTGTGACTATCATAAATAAATAAAAAAAAAATTAAAAAAAAAATAAAACCAACAAAAACAAGAGCTCCCCACCCCACACCCCACTTAATTAATGAATTAAGTTCATTAAATGCATAACCACAAACGAAAGCATTTTGTATTTTCTCATGACCCATACTGCCAGCTGACTTTTTCCATTATTTGTTTGTTTGCAACTTACTGACTGTCTCTTTCCATCATGGATCTAGAGTGCCTGATTGGAGGCACCTGCTCTGTCCCCCTCACTGTCACATCTCTGGCGGGGGAGAGGGGGAGTAGCTGGCAAGAAATAGATATTCCAAAAAAAAGTTGCTTAGAAAAAGCTTTATAAAAAAAAAAAAAAAGCTTTATGCTACAATGACCAATTTTGAGCCATTGATTCATATTACTAAAGTTGGGGCAAAAATACACTGCACTAGTAACAATGAAAATGACAGTGTAATAACTATAAATAAAGGCAGGGAAATCCCAGGAAGTTATCAGTAAGCACATCTACCCAATTCCCTGTTGGCCAAATGTTGGCCCAAGGGACATGAATAACCCAGTGTTTTAGTCTGTAGATAACTTTTGGACATAATGACTTGAGAAATACATAAGATACTTGTGAAAATTGTAATTAATCTGATCTTTTAAATCTGTGAGATGTATAAATGCAAAATAATTTCAATTCTTTCTTTCTTTTCTCAAACTATCAAAGGACCACTTCACAGAAAATCAGAAACCATTAGTGAGCAACAGAAAACTCTGAAAACATGGACCTAGCAGTATGATTTGAATATTCCTTTCTACTTTTCCCAAAGTCATGGCTCTTGCCCTCTGGTTTACTCATTCCTCAGTGGTGTTTCTTAATTCTCTTGATGTAAATCCTCCACGTTGATTTACCTTTTTCTCTCATAAGCTTCCTGTCGTACTTCATTCTAATCAGAAATTCTCTTCTGAACAGATGGCCCAGTATTTCCAATACATTGATACTATAGAAACGACAGCAATAGTGGTACCAAGCATTTGTGCAGTGCTTATAGTTTACACTCCTTCCTGCCCTGGCATAGTAAAACACAAATCCTTACCAGGGACTTCACTTGCCTGCCCTTCTGCATCATTTCCCAGCAACCAATCATGGTATCATTGATGACATATATTTATTCATTTGAATCAACCTTCCCAAATGCAATTATAAATCACTCCCTTAACATGTACGATCACATTTACAATAACTTCAACTTATGTCTCTTCATGACTTAGAAACGCTGTAAGTGCCCATTGTGACTACATGCTCCAATTTAACTGGAATCACATGGAATGGCCAGAGAATTTTATTCCTGCAGCCATTCAGATGAAGTCCCAGATGGCCATTACAAAGAGTGACTTGAATGACATTTTCTCTTGTTTTCTTCTTCCATCAGCAGAATATGAAGCCAGCTTCCAAATGAGAAAAATAGTCTTCCAAGAAAGCCTTGTTGCTCTGCTTCGGTGTTGGCTTAAGAAGAAACTTGAAAGAGATTATATGTTATATTGTGCTTGAAACTTTCATTCTCTTGCTGACTGTAGTAAGGAAAAAAAAAAAAAAAAACTCCTCACCCTCCTCTTCAGCATTTCAACTGTCCCATCTTTTGTTGAGAGAGCAAAAAGATAGATATAGGAACTCCAACCCATAATTTGGTGCTAACGTAATGGAAAGGAACATGTAGTCATATAATAACTGCATGTTTCAGCAGATTACTCAGTAGTTTTTTTTAATTATCAAGTTACCTTAAACGTAATTACCACGTTACCTGACATTCTCAGCTCACCTTGTAGTTCTACAAAATATAAAATAATGTAATCCTTCTGTCATTACAATTCATTTGTTATTGTGTAGGCATCTGGCAGAGAGCTGCAGTATATTAGCATGCCAACAGTTCTATCTGCAGTACTATCAGGAAATAGCATGCTTTTACACTGTAATTAAGGGGGAAATTCCTGCTAAGTAACTACATTTTTGAGAATGAAAAACATGTTCATCATTAGAAAATTCCATGAAAAACTCACAGTATCACAGACTTTACCCCATAGGGTAGAGTTTCACCTGGAAAACAGCACTCCCCCACACATTCTGCTGTGCTTTTGCTGTCTGTCAAACTTTCCAACATTCAAAAAGAGCCTGGCAAGAACCATACATGATAAAAAAAAAAGGCTTCCAAATTAAGAACTGGTTTGTCAAAATCACTTTGTTTTTCTACCTGTGATTATAAAGCACAATTCAGAATAAAAGATTTAAATCTGGAGCTCTACTCAAATTACTAGAATCAACAAAACTTTGTGATAATCCAATTTTGCCTATTTTGTGGTCTCATAATACAGCTCCTAAAATAAGACTTAAAGTCCATTTTCCTTCTGAGAAAGCTTATATGAAATTTGACAGCTCAAATTTTATTTTCTCTTTATTTGTATTTAAGAGTATCTGTGGTTCCTCCTTCGGGAAAGTGCTCTATCACAATGAAAAATTTCTGGATGTTTGGCTCAAACAGGTTATTTCTTGTTGGCTGGTTCAACTGATGAGAGAGTAGAATTATGAGACCAGGGCCTTGTGTGCAAACCACATCTGCATATGTCAGACGTGTGCAGCCACATAGCCACAGATGGCAGCTGGCTGCAGCCAGCAATCTCATATTTGTGTGCATGGTCATTAGGAACTAGTAATAGGGGGCAAATCAGAGTAAACATCACCTGTACTAGAGAAAAACTTCCATCCTGCTTACCTATGTCAGGGCACAGGTGTCATCTGTCTACACAAACAGCAGTATAAAGATGTTGAATAATGTAAAGATGATCTAGGTTTCCAAGGTGAAGTCACTGTGTCACCACTCTGACCTAACATCATTAGTACCTCTACCAGATTTTAATCTACACAGTGGTGCCTCTAAAGAGACTAGAATTATAGTAAATAATGGTGGCTAAGATGTGCATATAAATTGAAAACTTCTCTTAGGAAATCATTATCAAGAGTTTTGATTAGTATCTATAATTATTTACCCTTACCCCCATCCCCACCAAACACTAGGCAAATACTTCTCCTAAGAGGAAAACATTGATTGTAAGGCAGATATGTTTCTAGAAATTCTTGAAAGCAGGCATGCATGGAGAGTTCATCAGTCTCCATATGGCTATTTTAATAGCATTTGGAGGAAGCTTATGTGATTCTGCAGGGTCCTCAAAGCTGTGAAGTAGGCTTCTTTGAATTTTATACCTTCCAAAGTATTCTTTTACTCCCTCTTCCCACCAATTAAGTTACTTTGCCTGTGTTGTATCCCCAACTAGAGGGGGAATATTGCACAATTTAAAGAGCAATAACCATCCACCTAAAATTATTTTTCCCAAATCTTTGCTAATAGTTTGATGAGGTAAAGAGCTAATTCTTTTTATATTTTCATAAACAGTGCCAAATTGCACTCCAAAAAGACTATGGCAAACTCTCATCAAAAGTACCCGAAAGTATCTATTTTCCCTTAGTGTCACCTACACTGGACACCTAAAGTGACTTGTTTTAAAAGTCTGGTAAATAAAAATGCATATTTTTTCTTTTAATATGCATTTTCTTTGCTAGTGAGTTTGAGCATTTGACATATGTTTATTTCCTATATACATTTCCTGTATATAGTTTCTTGTACTATTTTTTGTTTGTTATGTTTTTAAATTTTGAATTGCATTGCTCCTCCCCCAACCCCCCGAGGACATAGAGTATAGAGGTCTTAACCCTGCATGGCCCCTGAAATCAGAATTATAGGGTTTGAATTCAACTTCTGTTCCTTGCTACTTTCATGACTTTGCTTAATCTGTCTTATTTATTTATTTTTTTATTTTAAAGATTTTTATTTATTTATTCATGAGAGACACAGAGAGAGAGGCCCAGACATAGGCAGAGAGAGAAGCAGGCTCCCTGCGGCAAACCCGATGTGGGACCACAGGATCATGCCCTGAGCAGAAGGCAGACGCTTAACGACTGAGCCACCCAGACATCCTGCTTAGTCTTTCTTAACCTCCAGTTGCTCCTCTGGAAGGAAGACAGGGATATAAGAAATATTCATCTGGTAGGATTGGAATTCAGATGAAATAATATGTATTCAAAATAGGAGAACAAAGTAAACACTGAACACACATTCACATTAGCTATATTTTATTATCTTGTGTCTAAGATCTTTACTTATAATGAATAGGCAAAGTTTTCTTTCTCAGATAATATTTTCTCTCAGTCTTTTAATTTGGTTCATCATTTTGTTCATTCATGTCTTATATACAAATATTTGAAAAATTACGGAGCTTGATATTATGCCTTTGGTTACCAGGTTTTATGAAAGATATAATAATTTATTCATTTAATAGTTTTAGGGACCTTTAATGTTTCATTAGATTATGAAATATCTGAAATATGTATTTGAAACAGATATTTCACAATCTGTTCTTAATCCTGTTAATATCCCCTTTTAATAGAATTAAGTATTAATATGGCTATCTAAGCTGTTTTTGTATTTTCTGGCATATAATTTTGATCCTTTTACTTTTAGTTATTTTTTATTCTATGTTTAATTGTACAATAAAATTGACTACTATGGGTCATACTGTCCCATCAATACTGTCAATATTAATACATGTGTAGATGCATATAATCATATGATACGTCAGAGATTTTCCAATTCTAGAAATTTCATAATCATATGAAAGACTAAAAGTCTCTAAAAGACTTTATTAAAAAGAGTAAATTATTATGCTCCCCACAAGACCCAGATACCAAAAGAATAAAATTAAACTATATAAATTTGCAAGTATCTGCCATATAATAGAACAAACCTGAGAAAGAGAGAGACAGAGAATGGACTGATAAAACCCCTGCTTAATCAGCACTGACTTAAGAAATAAAACCTATCTATCGATGAGGCTCCATTAACATCTTCTTACATGTAACCAGTATCCTGAATTTTTCTAACGATTTTTTCAAGTATTTTGCATATTTACATAAGCTAAAGCTTGTTAATCGTGTAATATAAATATTCCTAATCCTTCCTAATTTTGGTCTGCCTCTGTATGCCAGGTGTAGGGTGGATTTTTTAAAATATCTCCTTAGTTCTATTTTATTTTATGTATTTTTAAGCTGTGTAATGATGTGCATTCTAGAGTCATATGTGAAAATTTCCTGGTGATTTAAACTGGGATGATTTATGATGGTTTACCATTACACAATGACTTTTAAATCTTTCATGGCATATTTTTTCATTAAGATTGTTATCTAGGGCAGCCCCGATGGCGCAGCGGTTTAGCACCGCCTGCAGCCTGGGGTGTGATCTTGGGGTCCCGGGATCGAGTCCCACGTTGGGCTTCCTTCTTGGAGCCTGCTTCTCCCTCTGCCTGTGTCTCTGCCCCTCTCTCTGAAATAAATAAATAAATAAATAAATAAATAAATAAATAAATAAATAAATAAATAAATAAATGTTGTTATCTAATATTAATATCGTTATATAAGCTAATTTGTATTTTCTGATACATAATTTGGGCTCTTTTCCTTTTTATTTATGCCTTTTCATTATCTCTCTCTTTCTTTTTCTTTTTTTTGTCCGTTTAATTTTTTTTATTTTATGCTTAAATGATCATACAGTAAAATTGCCTTCTTTTGTAATACAATTCTATCAATAATCTGTCGATATTAATCCATTCATAGATCAATGTAACCACCACCACACATTGTTAGTTTCTTTTTTTAAGTGGCTCTCTTGAAAACAGCATAGAGATGCATTTTTATAAACCTACTAAGATAAATTTTTGTCTTCTGGCTTGGGACTTGGGTCCACATACATTTATTGAGATTCTTTATAGATTAGTGATAATTCTTACACACATTTCTTATGCTCTTTTTTTTTAAATCTTTTATTTCTAGGTTCTTTCGGCTCTATTCCTACCTTCTTTTGGATTTATTGAAGTTTTATATTACTATTATAATTATTTTGAGAGAAGTTGTATATTTGAATTCCATTATTATCTTTAATTTTTTTAACATGCATCAATTTCCTAAGTCCAAAGATAATATCTCTATCTTCCTCCTATGCAAAGTTTTTAAAATGCTTTGCATCTCTTCAGTACTATCTTATCTTATTATTTTTATCCATTAATTCACTTTCATTATATTTATTACCTTTATCAGTTAATGTTATTATTCTTTTATTGTTTTATTTAGTCCATGCTTATTTAAATTTACTCTTGTTTCTCTGTTTCTTTGTTCATCCATTTTTCTTGTAACTCCAGGCTCCCAACTGGGTTTAGTTTTCCTTTTTCCTGGAGATCATTACCTTTAGAGATCTTGTGGTGAAAACTTAATAATTGTACCTTTTTAAAAAAATTTTCTTTGAAAATGTGATTTTTCCTAGGGAGAATTCTAGAGATGCTTGCTCCCAAGCTCCCCAAACCCCCTGGGCATTATCCAGTCAAATGCTAATCTGGGACTGCTTTGAGGGGTTATTGTGGATGTAATGCAAGTGCTTCTTTTTAAACCAGCAGCCAGGAAGGGGGGACCTTAGTCCTACAGGCAGGAGAAACTGAATTCTGACAACACCCTGAGTCTGTTTCTCTGATTGAATCCTGACACAATACATAATGGAAAGTTCATTTCTAGAAAGGTCAAGAACAAACAAATTAATTGATGGTGGTAGAGACCAAAATATTATTACTTCTGCAGACACGGATATTGATTGAAAAGAAGCAAAAGGACTTTCTGTAGTAAATAAATATTTTATATTCTGGTCATGTTATGTTTATGAGACAATACATATTTAAAAACTCACCTAGCCATAAGATGAAGAATAGTCCACTCTATACATGTTTTATATGTATGTAGTCCCTCATTTAAAAAATAAAAGAAAAGGGGCACTGAGCGGCTCAGTTGATTAGGCATCCAACTCTTAATTTCAGCTTAGGTTGTGAGACCAAACCTGCACTGGGCTGGGCTTGGAACCTGCTTAATATTCTCCCTCCCTCAATATTCCCCTCCCTCTGTTCCTCACCCCACTCTAAAAAAAAAAAAAAAAAAAAAAAGAAAGAAAAGAAAAGAAAGAAAGAAAAAGAAAAAGAAAAAGAAAAAAAAGGTGAAAGAAAAATCAGTTTATAATCTTTTCTCATATCTACTTAAATGTTACTTAAAAATCCTCTTTAGTTATTTACTATACATTTAACTATGTAGTAATTTTGTTATTTTGGATAATCATAGTTTTAATTAAAATTCAGTCATTTTAGTTAAAACAGTAATTTTTATTATGATGCCACTTGACACATAGGTTATTAATTTTTTAACAGTTTTTTTTTTGAAGATTTTATTTATTTATCCATAAGAGACACACACACAGAGAGGCAGAGACATAGGGAGAGGGAGAAGCAGGCTCCCTGCAGGGAACCTGATGTGGAACTTAATCCCAGGACCCTGGAATCACGACCTGAGCCGAAGGCAGACACTCACCACTGAGCCACCCAGATACCCCTTAATAGTTTTATGAATACGTATATAATTTACGTATACATACAATTCATCCACTTAAAATGTACAGTTCTGTGATATTTACACAGATATGTGCAACAAATAGCACACTCAATTTTAGAGCATTTTTATCACCCTGAGGAGAAACCCTATACCCTGTAGCAATACTGTCACAAACATACCTCTAGCCCTAAGCAACTAGCAATTTACTTTCTGACTGTATAGAGTTCCCTCTTCTAGACAGTCCATGTGATAGGAAGCATACATTATTTTGAATGGAAGTGATCAGAGCAGACATCCTTGTCTTATCCTGATCTTAGAAGGAAAGCATTCTGTTTTGCATCACTAAGGATGATGTTGACTGTGGGCTTTCTTTCCATCAATGCACTTTTTATCTGGTTGAGGAAGTTCCCTTCTGTTCCTATTTTGTTGAAAGGGGGCTGGGTTTTGTCACCTGCATTTCCTGAATATTTTTAAATGATCATGTGATTTTGTTCTTTTGTTCTACTGTTATGATGTTTTATATTGGATGTTATTTGAATCTTGTATACCTCAGATAAATCCCACTTGGTCATAATGTATATTTTTTATTTGTTACAGTATTTGGTTTCCTTATATTTTGTTGAGGATTTTTGTATCTATATTCATAAAATATATTGTTTGGTAGTTTTCTTTTCTTGTGCTATTTTTTGCCTGATTTTGGTATCAGAGTAGTATTGGCTTTGTTCTTTAAATGTTTGGTCGAATTCAATGGTGAAGCCATCTGGCCTGGGTTTTTCTTCATGTATAGTCTTCATTATTACTTTAACCTTTATATATTATAAGTCTAGTTGAATTGTTATTTTTTCTTGAGTCAAATTCAGTACCTTGTGTCTTTCTAAGAATTTGACCATTTTATCTAGGTTATCCAATCTGTTAGCATTAGTGTTACTTTTATTTCTTTTTCTTTTTCTTTCTTTTTTTTTTTTTTTTTAGTAAGATCAGTAGTGATGTCTCTTGTTTCATTTCTACTTCTAAAAATTGAGACTTTTCTCTTCTCTCTTGGTTAGTCTAGCTGAAGGTTTATCTTTTGTCGATCTTTTCAAAGAACTAGCTCTTGGTTTTATTGGTTACCAATAAATTATCAATAAACTGATTATCAGTAGAAAAACAGAGTTTTTCTATTGTCCTTTTTATTAATAACTATTCTATTCTTGATTATTTTATTCCTTCTGCTTATTTGAGCTTTAGTTTGCTTTTATTTTTTCACTGATAAAATGCTGGAAAATTTATTTGAGATCCTTCTTCTCTCTTTAATATATATATTTGCAGCTATAGATTTCCTTCTACACAGTTTTGGCTAATTCTGAGAATTCGGGATCCCTGGGTGGCGCAGCGGTTTAGTGCCTGCCTTTGGCCCAGGGCGCGGTCCTGGAGACTCAGGATCAAGTCCCACGATGGGATCCCGGTGCATGGAGCCTGCTTCTCCCTCTGCCTATGTCTCTGCCTCTCTCTCTCTCTCTCTCTCTCTCTCTCTCTCTGTGACTATCATAAATAAATTTAAAAAAAAATTATAAAAAAATGCACATTTAATTATGAGAATTCTTGTTATAGTGTGTTTTCATTTGTATTTATCTTAAAATATTTTCTAATTTGTATTTTCATGCCTTTTTTGACCCTTTAGAAGCATATTGTTTAATTTCCAGATATTAATGTTTCCCAAGTTTTTCCTTGCTACTGATTTCTAATTTCATTTCATTGTGGTCAGAAGTTAGTTTTATCATCCTAAACTTATTGAGGTTTATCTTATGGCCTAGGATGCTTTCTATGCTGGAGAAAGTTCCACATGTACTGAGACCAATGTGTATTCTACTATTGTCAAGGTGGAGTGTGCTACAAATGTTTGTTAGGTCTAGTTGGCTCATGGTATTTTTTAAGTCTTTTATTTCCTGATTGAACTTCTATCTAATTGTCTCATTCATTATGAAAGCAGGTTATTGAGGATCCTACTATTATTGTTGAATTATCTATTTCTTACTTCAGTTCTGTCAATTTTGGTGTTATTAGGTGTTTATATATTTATAAATGTTATATCATTTTAATGTATTGACTATTTTATTATAAAGTATCCCGGGCAGCCTGGTGGCACAGCAGTTTGGCGCCGCCTGCAGCCCAGGGTGTGATCCTGGAGACCCAGGATCGAGTCCCACTTCTGGCTCCCTACATGGAGCCTGCTTCTACCTCTGCCTGTGTCTCTGCCTCTCTGTGTGTGTCTCTATGAATAAATAAATAAATAAAATCTTTAAAAAAATAAAGTATCCCTATTTAACTACTATATTTTATTTTGTTTTGTTTTAAAGCCTGTTGTGTTTGATATAAGTAAAGCCACTTCAGATTTCTTGTGGTTGCTGTTTGCAGGGTATGTCTTTTCTTAGGCTTTTACTTTCTATTTGTTTTTGTATCTTTGAATTTGAACTAGGTATCCTGAAGACAGCATATAGTTGGATCATGATTGCTTTTCTTTTCTTTTCTTTCTTTTTTTTGCTTTTCTTTTTTATTTGATTTGACAATGTATGTTTTTCTGATGTGATTAAACAATATTTAACATTAATATTTAATATATTTAATATTATTATTTAATATTATTATTAATATAGTTAAATTTCTGCTCACCATTTTATTATCTGTATATCTTTATCTTTTTGTTTCTATATTCCTCCTTTACATTTTTTTGCATTTAGTACTTTTCTAATGTCGAATTTTAATTTCTTTATTGGCTTTAAACTATATTAAAAGTTATATTTAGTAGTAGTTTCAGGTTTATCATATACTTCGTAATTTTCCAAATCAGTTTCTGATTTATACTAGCATAACTCCAGTGTTATATAAAAATGTTGCTTCTATATAGATTTATTCCCTTTTCCATTTTTTATCTGTTAATTTATCTATTAATGTTATAAATCAAACAATACATTATAATAATTATGACTTTATCATCTATAGTTATTTCCTTAGCCCAAAACTAGTGTATACCTCCTTTCAACAGTTATTAGAAAATGTTACATGTATACTATATTTCTATATGTTATGGGCTCAATAACACATTACATACATATTATAGTATGTAATTGCTTTTAAAAATAAAGAGAAGAAGGAAAAATGTGCATTTCTTTTGTGTTTAATAATTACATAATGAATTTACTGGTGCTTTTTGTTTTTTAAATGTGGATTTGAGTTAATGTCCCTGGTTACTTGCTCTGACCCTGCAGAATTTCCTTTAGTATTACTTGTAAGGTAGGTCTCCTAGCAATAAATTCCTGCAATATTCATTTATCTGGGAAAGGCTTTATTTCCCACTTCTTTTTAGAAAAATAATTTTGCTGGGTATAGAATTCATGGTTAACAGTTGTTTTTCTTTGAACACTTTGAATATGTTATCCAACTGTATTCTGAATCCACTGTTTCTGATGAGAAGTCAGCCATTAATCTTATTTGTGTTCCCTTGTAAGTAATAATTCATTTTTCTCTTGCTGCTTCCAAGATTTCTTCCTTGTTTTTGACTGTCAGTTTTTTCACCTGTTGATAGGCTTCTTTGTGTTTATCTTATGTGGAGTTCTATGAGCTTCCTGAATGTGTAGCTTGTTGACTTTTAAAAATTGAGGAAATTCTAAATCATTATTTCTTTGAATAGTTTTTCTGCACCTTCTCTGGGATCCTCTCTGCTTGCCACTCCTGCAGACACCTACTACCTCATGGGCTTGAGAAATGGTGATCAGGGATGCAGTACTCTGCACATTGCACCCAGGACAGAGCCACCATTCTATGAGTGGAGGCTGTAGGAGTGGAGGCTGTAGGAGTTAAGTGGAAAAGTCAAGGAGGGGGTCTTCCACTTCCCAATGACACTCACCCAGGACTACACAACAGACAGGCTGAAAACCACTGGCACCCTACTCCTTCTGGGAAGAAAGCCCCTTCTGAGAGCTGGGAAGAGGGAATTGGCTACAGAAGTCTGGAGTAGAATCCCCACCTCACTAAGCTGAAAACGTGGAGGGAGGGAGCAGCCTTGGTTTGAATGCCATTGATTCTTACCTTTCTTACTGAATTTTGTAGACATTCTTACATAAAAGTTCCTTCATTTGTTATCCACCCTTAGGAAAATTTCCAGAGACTAAATGTTAGTTCTTTTTTAAAAATTGTTTTCACAAGTTTCACTGGGGAGAAGACCAGTGGAGATCCTCAATCTGTCAATCTCTTCTGATATATGAGTTATTTAATAGTACCTTTCTCATTTTAGAGCAATATGGGTGTTTTCTAATTATCTTTTTGCTATTAATTTCTAGTGTACTTAAATCATGATCAAAGAATATAGTCTATATGATTTCAATTTTGTGAAATTTGGAGAGAGTTTAGCACACAAAAGACATAAGACAGCCATTTTTTCTAAAAAAATAGTGGGTGTGCTTAGAAAAAAATGTGTATTACACACTTTGGTACATGAGATTATAAATGGCCAGTAAGTTAATTTTAATAATAATGTTAAAATCTGTTCCCTTTTTACCATTTTTTATTATGTGCTTGAGAGAGATTTACTAAAATCTCCCATTATAATTGTGGTTTCTGTCCTGAACTTCTATTAATTTTGTTTTATAGATTGTAATGTCATGTTTTTAAGAGCATATGAATATGCAACTTTTACAATATGTAAATGCACTTTTTGCCTCTACTAATGCTTATGGCATTAAAGACTAATCCGTTAGAACAACCACTATGCAAGCCCTTTTGGTAATATTTGCATAGTGTATATTTCCTAACTATTTTTAACCTTTCTAGCATTATATTTTAGGTGATATTGTCATATGTTTATCATACAGTTAAGCATTTAAAACCCATTTATTGTGACAATCTTTTGTCTTTTACAATGGGCATCTCTCTCTCTCTCTCTCTGATCTTAAATTTACCATAATACTATACGCTTTCTATTTGCATCACCAG
This sequence comes from Nyctereutes procyonoides, assembly GCF_905146905.1. Taxonomy (NCBI): domain Eukaryota; kingdom Metazoa; phylum Chordata; class Mammalia; order Carnivora; family Canidae; genus Nyctereutes; species Nyctereutes procyonoides. The sequence goes on along the minus strand of NW_026575033.1, from coordinate 4,017,773 downwards.
TTTTGAGTACTTTTCCTCTTCCTTTTGTCCACTTTCACATTGAAAAAATAAACAGAATATTTATTAACTTGTTTTATCCTCTTGTTCTGCTCCTTTTTCTTTCTTAAATTTTTTTTGACTTGAGTATAATTGACATAAAATGTTGCATTAGTTATTAGTTTCAGGTGTACAACATAGTGATTCAACTTCTGTATATGGTGTGCTATGCTCACTGCAAATGTAGCTTCATCACATAAAGCTATTAGAATACCATTGACTATATTCCCTATGCTGTGCCTTTATTGTTATGTTCTTTTAATGACTGTCTTAGATATTATGGCATTTGTATATGACCTATCAAAATCAAATATTCATAATTACTTTTACCAAGTACTGTAAGGACTGTAGAATATTTAAAATATCTTTGCCATCAAATAAATTTAATTGCTATTTTTGTGTATATTCGATTTAAATATTTAAATAATCAGTGTTTCTTTTACATACATAAAAACCATTTCACTGATCTTCATATTTTCTGTACCTTACCTTTCATCAGTAATTTTTTTTCTGGGGTGCCTGGGTGGCTCAGTGGTAGAGCAACTGCCTTTGGCTCAGGTCTTGATCCTGGGGTCCTCAAGTCCCACATTAGGTTCCCCGCAGGGAGTCTGCTTCTCCCTCTGCCTATGTCTATGCCTCTCTCTCTCTGTGTCTCCTGTGAATCAATCAATCAATCAATAGGATTGTTTTTCCTTCTGCCTAAAGAAAAACTTTGAAAATTTTCTTCAGCATGCATCTGCTAGCTCTCTCATAAATTTTATTTGTCAAAAAGTCCTTATTTACTTTTTATTGGTGAAGATAGTTTTGATTGTTAAAGAAGTTTTTGTTGTTGTTGTTTTAAGATTTTCTTTATTTATTCACGAGAGACACAGAGAGAAAGAGAGAGAGGCAGAGACACAGGCAGAGGGAGAAGCAGGCTCCTGCAGGGAACCCGACGTGGGACTCGATCCCAGGTCTCCAGGATCACACCCTGGGCTGAAGGCAGCGTTAAACCGCTAAGCCACCTGGGCTGGCCCTGTTATAGAGTTTTAAGTTTGTTTCTGTAAATGTTATATTTCTTCTTTCCCTCAGCTGGTTATGAGTTTTTTATTAACTTGGTTTTCTCCAGTTTCACTATGTCTAACTTTGAATTTCCTTCTTTTTTATGATTAATTATTTTTTTTCAATTCTAATGTAATTAATGTTTACTTTTACATTAGTTTCCAGTGTAAAATATAGTGATTCAACAATTCTATATAAGTTTGACTTTCTTTACTTTTATCATTTTGGGCTTTTCATGTATGTGAATTAATGCATTAAACACCCAACTGCCCTGGGTGGCACAGCTGTTTGGCCCCTGCCTTTGGCCCAGGGTGCGATCCTGGATACCCGGGATCGAATCCCACGTCGGGCTCCCGGTGCATGGAGCCTGCTTCTCCCTCTGCCTATGTCTCTGCCTCTCTCTCTCTCTGTGACTATCATAAATAAATAAAAGTTTTTAAAAAATGCATTAAACATTTCAAGAACAATTTCAGGCATTATTATTTCAAATATTCTCCTTTTCATTTTTTTTCTTCCTGACATTTTTATTAAATTATGTTAAGCACAATTAAAGTGCCTTATTATAATTTTACCCTCTCTTTTCTATTTTTCATCTTTTTACTTTTCTATGTTTCATTCTGAATATTTCCTTTTTTAATATTATTTATTTATTTATTCATGAGAGACACAGAAGGTGAGAGAGGCAGAGACACAGACAGAGGGAGAAGCAGGTTCCATGCAGGGAGCCTGCCGTGGGACTGGATCTTGGGTCTCCAGGATCACACCCTGGGCTGAAGGCGGTGCTAAACTGCTGAGTCACCGGGGCTCCTTTGAATATTTCCTTTTAAATTTTTATCTTAAAATTGTATTTTCAGCAATTTATTTTCTTTACTTTTAGACATTGTATTTTCAATTCTAAAATATCTCTTTAATTCTTTTTTAGAGACTTTAATTCCACATTGAAATCCATTATATTTTAAATTTTTCCTTTATTTTCTTTAAAATATTTATAAAGGTTGTATTTGCTAATTTGGATCATCTGTCTTTAAGTCCCGTTTTACTTTTGATTATCAATCACATTTATTTACCTCATTGTATGTGTGCTTCTAATGTCTGCTTTTTCTCTTATCAGTCACATGTTCTTGGCCCTTTGTATGTGTAAATTTTTTTTATCTTGGACTTTGTGTATAACTAAACAGACTTAAAATGATATTTCCCTTGAGAGCGTTCACTTTTTCCTCTTTTAGGTAGATAATGTAAAGTTGATCGCAATTCAATCAGGACTTTAAGGGAGTTGGGGATGGCTTATAGCCTACTTAGATTCTTTCCACTCTTTTCCAATGTCTAAAGTTCAAGATCTATCACTTTTCCTTTCCAGCTCAGTCCCATAGTTGAGACCAGCCCTCTAGGGTTTTTTGTTGTTGTTGTTGTTGTTTTGTTTGTTTTGTTTTGTTTTTGTTGTTGTTGTTGTTGTTGTTGTTGTTGTTGTTTAAGAGCCTCTTTATTTCTCCATGAAATTTCCGCTCTTTGGAGCTTTAGCCTTAGTTGTTTAATAGTCTGCCCCACACAGATTTGAAATATGGCCAACTGTCTTAGGAGAAACTTAACTTGTACTTGTTACAGACACTTTCCTATGGAGTGATTTTGTCTCTTAAGCACTGACAGACCTTAGGAGTTTCTCTCCTGAGACTGACTTTCTTTCTTTCTTTCTTTCTTTCTTTCTTTCTTTCTTTCAAATTTTATTTATTTATTCATGAGAGACACAGAGAGGCAGAGACATAGGCACAGGGAGAAGCAGGCTCCACTCAGGGAGCCTGATGTAGGACTCAATCCTGGGACTCCAGGATCATGCCCTGGGCCGAAGGCAGGCGCTCAACTACTGAGCCACCCAGAAATCCCTCCTGAGACTTTCTGCCTCAGACTCTATCTCACTTTGTCTCAAACTCAGCAAATGCCTCACAGGAAAAACTGGTCATGTGTTTGGAGCTTCTCTATATTTTGCTCAATACCAGCATGTGTGATTGTCAGAGGCTCCATAGTTGTTTTTTTTTTTTTTTTTCCCCTAATAGACCCTACTGTTTACGACAAGCCTAATGCTCAGCGCAATTACAGAATCAACAAATGTCTCCAGAGGAAAAAAGATAGCCAATCTCAGCTCACATAGGAAGGGCTCTCCTTCTCTGAAACTTTTATCAACTTAGTCCTCTTTGTTTTCACATCTCTCCAATGTGTTTCCTTTTTTTTTTAATAATAATAAATTTATTTTTTATTGGTGTTCAATTTGCCAACATACAGAATAACACCCAGTGCTCATCCTGTCAAGTGCCCCCCTCAGTGCCCGCCACCCAATCACCCCCACCCCACCCCACCCCCGCCCTCCTCCCCTTCCACCACTCCTAGTTCGTTTCCCAGAGTTAGGAGACTTCCATGTTCTGTCTCCCTTTCTGATATTTCCTACCCATTTCTTCTCCCTTCCCCTCTTTTCCCTTTCACTATTATTTACATTCCCCAAATGAATGAGAACATATAATGTTTGTTCTTCTCCGATTGACTTATCTCACTCAGCATAATACCCTCCAGTCCCATCCATGACGAAGCAAATGGTGGGTATTTGTCATTTCTAATGGCTGAGTAATATTCCATTGTATACATAAACCACATCTTCTTTATCCAATGTGTTTAAAAATGATGTTGGTAATTAACATTTTACTGTTTTTCATAGCAGGATAAACAACTTGTCACTATCTGATATGTCTTTGTTGAAAGAGAAATCACAAAAACTTAAATATTAATGAGTTAAAAATCCATGAGTTAAAAGCTTAAGAAGCTTTTGGATATAGGAGACACTACTTATTGCTTCTTCTTTAAAAAAAAAAAAAGTGAAGTATAATTGACATATAACATTAGTTTTATGTATACATGATGACTCAATATTTGTATATATTGATAAAATGATCACCATAATAATTATAGTCACTTGTTGCTTTTTAAAATTATCCTATATCCTGCTCTGGTAGAAGTTCTAGTTAGTTTTAAGAGTACCTTAAAGTATGCCTTTATTCACACATGCATGCACACTCTAAAGCAATTAAGGAAAAGTTCATGTTGAAGTTGCATCGGGATGTTTCAAAATAAGTATAAAATTATTTTCTCCATTTAATTAAGATTTTTAAGGATGCTCTTTACTCAAACCCTCAGACTCATGTTTATTCTTTAAAAGTTGATGGATCATGCTTCCGTTACCCCTACATGCAAAGAATTTGCCAGATCTGGGAACTGTCATCCTACTGAGAGGAATGGCAAAGACATATGGTGTACAGTTATGATTCACTCAGAGAAGAGTGTGTTTTAAATGGTTGAGTCAAGTGGGAGTCCTTAAGCTACTTGAAATTTCAAGTGGACTTTAAACATTTTTTTTTGATAGGGGAAACTCTTCTCCTATTTCTTCATTAATAATTTCTAAAATCCTTGCAGGGATTTTAGAAAATCTAGCAGATTTTAAAAATCTTAATTTTAGGGAACAATTTTTCAATATGGAATAATGACAGCAAAAAAGATGTATAACCACAGGAAAATAAATGGGCAAGTATAGGACATTTTGTTCAGGAGTATTCAAAGGATGGTTACAGAAGTTTTTGCTGATTTCATTCAGAAAAGCAAAACTAGTATAAGACATAAGATAAGTCTTATTCAGACTGAATATTTTAAACATTAACAGGCACACTTCTAAATAATATTGCCCTTACCTAAAAAGAAGGCTACTATGTATAAAGCATATATCTACCTTAGAAATAGGCTTCCAAAACATACACGTTCTTTTCAATGTCATTCCCTTACTCCTAGATTTGACCCTCAGAGTCTATTGAATCTTCCTCAAACTAAAAGTAAGCAAGAATTTTTTTTCAAATATAAATTCTCTATAAGGCATTTAAGAAAATAAATTAAAGAAAATCAGACTTAGAGAATGATTATCAAGCTACCAAACATCTAGCACCATTCTCCTTAAGCTCTGATAAAACATATTTAGTCTCATTTTAAAACTGTGTATTAAATTCATATACAATAGATTAAATAAATTCTTTATTTCTTTAAAATTGGAAACTTTTAAATTATTTCTGCTGTCTGAACTCCAATATTAGAATCTATACTAATTATTAATTTATCATCAAATTTTTACAAGGCCCTGGAGTACAATATATATATGCACACAGTAGTTCCTTGTCTAAAAGAATTATAATCTAACCAATAAGAAAAGATATGCTAAGGTAAACAATAGGGTAATGTATAATTATTGTAAATGAGACCTATCTTGTTATATTATGAAGTGGGAAATTGTATGCTACATACAATTTTGTATATTACATACAAAAACATATTTTAAAGGAAACAGTTTAGTAATTTAAACAAGAGACAGAAGGAAAAGGAGAAGAAACCCTTAACTTCTAATTGGATTATAACAACTTTGGCTTCAAGACCTTTGTAGAAGGCCCCAGGCAGGCAGTAACATGATACATCTCCACTGAAGGCTAACAGTGGCCAGGCCAGCAGGTTTTACACTCCTAGCCATTGAATGAGGAGCCTCAACCACCAAGACAAAAAAGACCACAGCAGCTGCATTCATTATCCACCTAGGAGCTATTCATTTCAACCAGAAATTTCCCCTCAGTCAAAGCTGCCCTGATGGATTCAGGGACCATATGTCACAGAAACCCCTCCCCAAGGAGTCCTGGTTTTGCTATTAGGAAACCCAAGCCTACGTTTAAATAACCTTACCCTGTACTTCTTGAGATGAACCATACCCCCCACATCGATATAGCCCCAGCCATGTGAGCTAATCACTAGTATCCCATACAAGAGGATTTCCCTAGACATATTTGCCACCACAAAATATTTTAGGAATTAAGTAGTTAAAAATGAAAAATACATCAAATCTTATTTGCTATAAAACATGTGATTTGGGCAGCTTCTTATCTATTGGAGTCTGCTACAATTGTTACAGATAGAGGTGACAGATGCTGGAATGTTTGAGAGCTTTATTAGAATGTTTTGATTAATTCAAGTGGCCACAATGCCACTGCCAGGATAGTCTGAAATTGTGGCAGACATAGAATTAGAGAGAAGGGAAGCAGTCCCTTTTCATCATTTGGTAATTGGGTATAATCCTACACCAGTGCACAGACTACTTCCTTGAAAATAATTGATCAGATAACCCAACTAGGGTTCCTATTTTGCACTCTATCGCCACTCTGATTTAGCAGTGTATAGACATAGCCACGATTTAACTTGAGTGTCAAGCCAAAACCTGTCTCATTTTATAAGCTAAGCATTTTCAAAGTTGAAGAACAATTTCATAAGAAAATCTGTAAGGCTAGCAGGCTTGTATTAAATAAAAATAAACATACATGCACATTTCTCCCCATTTCATTCATGCCATTTGAGATACATATATCTAGTTTCTTTCTAAAGTTGATCCATTCTTGTGAGTATTTCAAGATACCAAAAAGAGGGATGTTTAGGTGGCTCAGCGGTTGAGCCATCTGCCTTCGGCTCAGGGCGTGATCCCAGAGTCCCAGGATTGAGTCGCACACTGGGTGCCCTGTGTGGAGCCTGCTTCTCCCTCTGCCTGTATCTCGGCCTCTCTCTCTGTGTGTGTCTCTCATGAATAAATAAATAAAAATTTTTTTAAAGATACCAAAAAGAAATTACTACTTTTGTATTGACTTACCCCGTAACAAACCCAACACAGTGGCTTAACATGGTAATAGTTTATTTTTTCTTCACAAACATCTAGTGTAGATTATTTAGTTTGATTAGTGCTTATGGACAGTTTTTACTATGAAATGACTCAGGCATTCAGGCTACTTCCCTGTATGGCTCTGCCATCCCTGACTTGGGAGTTCTAGAGGACTCTGGAGTCCTTCACTAGAACTTCAGCATCTGGTCATCCAAGGGGCAAACTGAGAACCTGAGGAAGGAGAGTCTAGCCTAGAGAATGGCAAACAGGGTGATTACCCACACTCACTGGCCAGTGTTCAGTCACGTGGTCACACTTCACTACAAGGAGACCCAAAATCTAATTTGGCTATGCACCCAGGAAGAAAAGAAAATTATTTGTAAGTAGATGGCATAGATTTTAACGTAGTAATTTTACATTGTTCAATTACAGATGAAAATGTTTTAATTAATTAATTAATTAATTAAAAAACTTTTAAAAAAGAAAATGTTTTCACTGCTACTTTTCTACATAGGTGCTCTTTTCATCGGCTTCCTATTTGGCCATTGACTCGATTTTATTTCTAAGGTTTAATTAAGATTAAGAGAAGAAAAGAGTGAGTCTCCTGGTGTTATACTTATGAGTTCGGAAAGCAACAGGGAGGTACTTTAGAACGTACACCTGATTCATAGAATATTATCGATTAACAACAACCAAAAAAGGCACAACAAATTGTTTGATTTGAAAAAATCATTTTTGTGATCCTAGTGTTGGAACTCTCTCCCATAAAATTAAACCTGTAACTTCTTTCTGGCTACTTTTTATTGACTCACATTTCTCTTATTTTTAAATATATTCACTTGTTTTTAGACAGTGAAAGCATTATAACATATAATTCAGTTATTTCAAAACCTTTAGAAGATTAAATAATTACATTATAAATTGACAACTGTGACTAGGTATTATTTTAGTTGCTATACCCATCTAAATCTACAGTTAAGAGTGACATCCTGTTCCTGATGAGTGCCTTTGAGATGAAGATATGTATGTGACTTGTACACTAAAGAAATTCCCTGGAGGGGTTACCTTTTTTTTACCCCATTTCTCTTTTTTTTTTTTTCTTTTGCTTTTTGAGAACTCTGGAATGGTGGAAATTATGCAAGCTCAAGTAAAAATGTGACTGTTATTGCATCTCATTTATCTTTACCAAATTATTCATATCTGAGGACTACTGAATTCATGTAAATAAACCAGCAACTGTGGTAAAACGTTTTGTTTGTCATATTATAAAAATTCTTATTATATCAGAAATAGATCATTTTCAAATATTTTGTTAAGAGAATTATGAAATTACAGATAGTATCAAAAATAACCAGATATATATAGAATGTACAGCACCAAAGTGAACCCCAAGGTAAACCATGTTCCTTGGATTATTATGATACGTCAATGTAGGATCATCCTTTGTAAAAAAAAAAAATACAGCATTCTGATAATGGGGAGGCTCTGCATGTATGGGTGCAGGCAGTTTATAAGAAATCTCTGAATCTTCTTAATTTTGTTGTAAACTTAAAACTACTCTAGGAAATAGAGTATATACTTTTAATCAGGTTAACTATATATAAATGGTGTGAATGCCAAGAATATTTATCACTAACTTACAAAATAATACAATTATATTTTATTTAAGAATTTATTGAATACCTTTGTCTTTGTGAGTGAAAAAATACTATTTGGAAACTGAATAAATTGTAATTGCTTGGAAGTGCTTTTAGTGGCACCTGAAAAATATTAGATTAAACATTAAATATGTTACTGGGGCCCAAGGGTACAAGAGCACCTGGCTCCACAGGTCCCAAACAGATGAGGTTTGGCCACTCACCGCTAACAAAATCCAAAGGCAGAGAGAGGAGTGGTGGCAAAATAAGAAAGGGATTTATTTCAGTGAGGCCAGCACCAGGAAGATAGTGGGCTTGCGTCCCAAAGGCTGTCTCCAAAGTGCCAAAAGTACTTCCAGGTGTATATAAGGAGAAAATGAGATGAAGATATGTGGGTACATGCAGCAGAGCAGAAAAGATCAGGTTTATCAATGTCCTGAGGTCGATCACTCAGGGTCTTGCTGGTATCGGGGTGGTCCTTAGTCTAGAGCAGGTAGTTTTGGCTCCCATCAGGGGATGCTTGCCTGCAGGGTCTTTGCCTGACTTAAAAGATAAGCTGCAAATAAGAATTTAATCAGTTAGAAAGTACAGACTGAGCTAGTTAAGGTGACAACTAGGTCCTCTTTCAAATAGAGTATTTGTGTTAAATTCATAAAAGTAAAAATCAAGTTGCATTTGATACAATTTGATAATGCAATGATAAAATAAGTTGAATTGATGTAATCAGTTATTAAAATTGTAAACAAAGGCTCTGCAGGGGTCCAGAGGGAGCACTACTTTTTGTAGTGACTTACATATATATGTAATGTCTCAGCAATAGATCAATGGAATCCATTGAGAATGAGCTGTAAGAACAAGTTTCTTGAGTATGTTTTAATACATTTAGTGGACTTCTGTATACCCTATACTATGAAAACAATGGTAGCTTTGATTTCCTATGATTATTCATAAGCTGTATTTACTGAGCACTTTTGTTCAGATAGTCATTCTCTAAATTAAAGAACTTCATAACTTGTGTGTGATTTCTGGTTCCACACATAGTCCACTTCTCACATTCTGAAAATAACAACTATCATGTCCTCAATGGCTAATAAAGTGATTCCTTTAAGATACATCTACAAGATGTTCAGCAGATGATTAATTTTTATCCAAATCAGTAACTTTTAAAAAAATGTTTGATAAAAATCCTTCCATGTGCAAAGTACTACTAAGGTTATTTAGAATTATTAAGACAGATTTTCTCCTCAAAAAGACTTCATTTCTTTTTTTTTTTTAAGATTTTATTTATTTATTCATGAGAGACACAGAGAAAGAGGCAGAGACACAGGCAGAGAGAGAAGTAGGCTCCATGCAGGGAGCCCATTATGGGACTCGATCCTGGGACCTCAGGATCATGTCCTGGGCTGAAGGCAGATGCTCAACCGCTAAGCCACCCAGGCATCCCAAAGACTCCATTTCTGATTCAAATAAAGAGACTTAAATGCTTGGAGGGTAGGGGGAGTTAACTCACAATGCCAGACATGTAATACAAAATAAATTCACGAGACAAAATAAGACTAACTGCTATACAGTAAGTGAACACTCTATACAGTAAGAAATGAATTCAGAGGTAAGACACAGTGAGATGGATGATGCTGGGATATTATGAAAACTGTAATAGAACCACATCTTAGAAAACAAGTAAGCCTGGAGTAATTCAAAGGACTTTGGAAAAAAGCAAACCTTCAATATCTTGTTACTGTAATGATACAAGCCTACTGAACCAGATGTGGTGTTCATAACTTTTTTTTTCACTGTGAGTCCCCAAAAGTTGCTTTTTTATTCCCCAATTATCACTCCTACCATTATCAAGAGGTGTTAGAATCATTTATAAAGTGCCTCATGCAGCCTTTATTTTAGTAGTCATCTTAAATAATCAGAACTACTTATGGTCACACCCTATAACCTGCTTTCAAGTCACATATTTGAAGAAAAATACAGAAGTATTGTTTTCTGGTGTTAAAACTCTTGTTCTCCATAAATCCTGGTCCTTCAAAAGAGCAGAGATCACAAATAGATCAATCACATGAAAGGGTGACTGGGAGAGTCCTATAAACCTCTCCACTTAATACAGTATCTATCTTAGTTCACATGTTCTCAGCATTGACTATTAAATGGTTACGGAAAAAATGCTCTCATTACAGTACAGGTGTTTGTGGAAAAACACATCTGGATTTAAAACCAGAGGTGTTAAAAAGCTTTGTCAAGCAAGGGAGGATCCAGTCAGCTAAAATTGGCAGTGCCAGGCTGCTCTGATGAAATGCCCTGAGAAGCTTTGTGCAGAGTGCTGAAAAAGCAAACAATTTCTCTGATCTCCAGAACACTGATATTTGGACTTAAAAGGCATTCCTCCTCCTGGTGGAAAATGCATGGAAGATACACACACCAATTCTGGCCGCCAGTGAGACAGAACATGAACCACTCGTTCCGGAAAAGCTTTCATGAACACAGTAGCAAGAACGTATGTTCTCACCTAGAACTTGTTTTTGTCCTCCCCAGGACCACTATTCAGGGAAAAAAATCGGGGTGAAGAGGACATTTCAGTGAATTACCCCTATTTCATCTGGCATCTATGCATTACTTACATGGAGCAAATAGTGTCTCATAATATAAATATGATTTCCATCCAACCAGAGTTCTTAGAAAACCTCTCCAGCCCTCCCCTTCAAAATAAATGAAACAAAGAAAACAAAGCAAAGCAAAGCAAAATATAAACAGTGTACAATAAGCTCTGGATTCCAGCTTCCTCATAGACACCATTGGGGGGGGGGTTTGGGGGGGGGGTGGGGGTGGTTTTTTTTGGGGGGGGGGGGGGGGGGGGGGGGGGGGGGGGTTGGGTTTTGTGGGTTGGGGGGGGGTTTTTGTGTGTTGGGTTTGGGGGGGGGGGGGGGGGGTTTTATTGTTTGTAAGTTTTTATTGAGGGTTGATGATATAGGTTAGATTTTGGTTGTTTTGTTGTTGTGTTAAGGGGAGGGAGGGGAGGGGATGGTTGTGTAAGTGTGTGATAATTTTTGTAGTGGATGTGGGGGGTGTGAGGAATGAGGAATGATAGTGATGTGGGGTGGTGGGAGGTGAGAGAAAGATAGGGGAAAGGGGAGGGGGAGGAGGGGGAAGTTGGGGAAAGATGGTGGTAGTGTGGAGTGATGGTGTTTTATTGGGATGATACTGAATATTTGAATGAATATAAATTTTAAACTGTTGATAATTTGATTAATTAAGTTTGACTGAATTATTATGTTTTGGTGAGAATTATTTTTTCATTTAGGTTAATAGATATTGGTCATGGTGGAAAGCAAAATGCATGCATACTCATTTTATAGATGTTTTTGAGGTTTTTGTGAAGAAACATGAGAATTACAATAAACTGTAATACTATGGAGGTAAAATTTGCTTGGGGTTAAAGATAACATTCTTCTTCTTTTTTTTTTGTATATAACATATAGCATAACACCCAGTGCTCATCCCATCAAGTGCCCCCCTCAGTGCCCAGTCACCCAGTCACCCCATCCCCCCAACCACCTCCCCTTTCCACTACTCCTTGTTCATTTCCCAGAGTTAGGAGTCTCTCATGTCTGTCACCCTCACTGATATTTCCCACTCATTTTCTCTCCTTTCCCCTTTATTCCCTTTCACTATTTTTTATATTCGAATGAATGAGAACATATAATGTTTGTCCTTCTCCGACTGACTTACTTCACTCAGCATAATACCCTCCGGTTCCATCCACGTTGAAGCAAATGGTGGGTATTTGTCGTTTCTAATGGCTGAGGAATATTCCATTGTATACATAGACCACATCTTCTTTATCCATTCATCTTTCGGTGGACACCGAGGCTCCTTCCACAGTTTGGCTATTGTGGACATGGCTGCTAGAAACATCGGGGTGCAGGTGTCCCGGCGTTTCATTGCATCTGAATCGTTGGGGTAAATCCCTAACAGTGCAATTGCTGGGTCGTAGGGCAGGTCTATTTTTAATTCTTTGAGGAACCTCCACACAGTTTTCCAGAGTGGCTGCACCAGTTCACATTCCCACCAACAGTGCAAGAGGGTTCCCTTTTCTCCGCATCCTCTCCAACATTTGTGGTTTCCTGCCTTGTTAATTTTCCCCATTCTCACTGGTGTGAGGGGGTATCTCATTGTGCTTTTGATTTGTATTTCCCTGATGGCAAGTGATGGGGAGCATTTTCTAATGTACTTGTTGGACATATGTATGTCTTCTTTGGTGAAATTTCTGTTCATGTCTTTTGCTCATTTCATGATTTGATTCTTTGTTTCTTTGCTGTTGAGTTTAATAAGTTCTTTATAGATCTTGGATACTAGCCCTTTATCTGATAGGTCATTTGCAAATATCTGTAGGTTGTGTTGTAGTTTTGTTGACTGTTTCTTTTGCTGTGCAGAACCTTTTTATCTTAAGTCCCAATATTTCATTTTTGCTTTTGTTTCCCTTGCCTTCATAGATGTATCTTGCAAGAAGTTGCTGTGGCCAAGTTCAGAAAGGGTGTCACCTGTGTTCTCCTCTAGGATTTCAATGGATTCTTGTCTCACATTTAGATCTTTCATCCATTTTGAGTTTATCTTTGTGTCTGGTGTAAGAGAATGGTCCAGTTTCATTCTTCTGCATGTGGATGTCCAATTTTCCCAGCACCATTTATTGAAGAGACTGTCCTTTTTCCAGTGGATCGTCTTTCTTGCTTTGTCAAATATTAGTTGACCATAGAGTTGGGGGCCCATTTCTGGGTTCTCTATTCTGTTCTATTGATCTATGTGTCTGTTTTTGTGCCAGTACCATACTGTCTTGATGATCACAGCTTTGTAGTACAACATGAAATCCGGCACTGTGATGCCCCCGGCATTTTTTTTTTCCAATATTCGCCTGGCTATTCAGGGTCAATATCTCATTTTTCTTTTTTTTTTAATTTTTATTTATTTATGATAGTCACACAGAGAGAGAGAGAGAGAGAGAGAGAGAGAGAGAGAGAGAGAGGCAGAGACACAGGCAGAGGGAGAAGCAGGCTCCATGCACCGGGAGCCTGACGTGGGATTCGATCCCGGGTCTCCAGGATCGCGTCCTGGGCCAAAGGCAGGCGCCAAACCGCTGCGCCACCCAGGGATCCCTCATTTTTCTTCTGCCTTGAGCTGTAACAATTGGGGTAAGCTTCAATTTTAACAATGGCATGTCTCCACATCAGTTTTACTGCAAGACTTCACTAGTGATTCTGCTTACTAAAGAAGGGATGGGGCCTCTGTATACAAATCAGACAGTAAATAGATAAGAAATGTCTATTATCAATAGGATTTATTTTGCATAGGTAATTTATGTTTGAAACATAAATTGTTCCTACTTATTCCATTTACTATTTATATTGGAGAAAGAGGAAGAGATGCCCATATGCAAGAGAACTGTTCTTTAATTTGTAAAAATAATTTAGGAGAACATTTAATAAATTAAAATCCATGGTGTGGCTTTATTCCTTTGTCAGCAGATACTTATTAAACATTTACTATGGGCCAGGTATTGGGCCAGATACAAGTGGGACACTAGAGTTCTCCTTGTTAATAACCAGAGCTCATAGTGATTCTATAAAAATAAATTTTATGGTAATATATTATTTGAAAATATGACAAATGTTACAGTCTTAATAGGAAATGTGCTAAAAATTATTCCTCTAATAGCCATAAAACATCAACCTCCCTTCCCTCAATATGTATATGTATATAGTCTAACTTGAGATGATGTGCTTCCAAAATGATTCAAGCAATAAGACTTGGTGTTTATTGTTATTTTCATGCTTATTAACAATTTGTTATTTTCTATACCAAAGAACTCAGGCCACTGATAAGATCCAGTGTTCTTTCAGTCTGAATTGGAGTTATTAAATCTAGAAGATCCCACTATGTTTGGGAAATGCTCTAGCCCCAGGCCCCATGCAACTTCAGAAATATGTTTTGTCAACATTAAGATATTGAACAAAATATCCAAATTTCTCAAAAATTTAGGTTAAAACTACAGTTCTAATAATCCTCTCAGCCTCACTAAGGGAAAAGTCTACCACTTTCATATCATTTTTTTAATTACTTCTACTTTCCAAAGAAATGGTAAAATATTTCTAGTAAGTTTATTGAAAATGTTTAAAGCAGTGATTCTCAACCTCAGTCCTCTAAAAAAAAATCGCTAAAAGTCCCACCCCCAGAGATTTTGATTCTTGGGCCTGGGGTAAGTCCTGGGCAGTGGAAGGGCTTGTTTTATGCAGTCAAGGATGAAAGTCACTTAGGTAGGAAAGAAACTTCACCGTGATTTCACCTCTTCTTCTGGCAAATTGACATTTCAGATTAAAACCAAAATCTCTCTTCTCTCTGGAATTTTGTTAAGTTCTCTATTTAATTTTTACATTAATAGTTATATGGAATTCATTTCATTTCAGCTCAAATTGATCATGTGATCATGCATAATCAGATTGTAAGCATTTTTATATTTACTTTATCTCATTCATTTTAGCTATTTGATACCTAGGGTTCCCAGAATCAGATCATAAGACCTGATACATTAGGCAAATCCTGTTTTCTTCTGACCTACCCCAGAAATTTAAAAAATTCTTAATTAAATTCTTCTTTAAAACCTATTATCTCTGTATACAAAGAATCACTTCAATTTTTCTAACAACTTCTAGCTTTGGGTTGAGCTATCTACTCAAAGATCTGTGCAGGTGGGAAAAACCTAGCAGGTATCACTGGGCCATTCCTACAGTCTAAATAATTTATCTTACCTATATTGGTTTTAAATATTATGCCAAAAAGAAGTTCTCACAGAATAGTATTGTCTATAGAGCTTAAAAAAATCAAAACAAGAATAAAATCCCCCTGCCCACATCCTGCAGCTTAAAGATGTTTCTTATTTATCACTACCACACTGGTTCTGTGATTCAGTTTCTGGAACACTCCTACCTCAGATGCCTGTTATGGCCACACTTCATCAGGAGATACCATTCCTATGCATTCCTTACCTGTGCTTGAAACAAACCACAGTAGCTTCCCCAGGTACCTCCTCAATAGGAAAGAAGAGAAAGGGTTTATGACCTCCTTGAATGCTTTCTTCTCCTGCAGGCTCTTGACTGTTGATGATACCCAGTTGCTCCAGCTTCAGCAGACACTTCCTTTTACCCCTTCCTGACTATACTTCTAGTGTAGATATTTTGGAAGGAAAAATTATGAAATTTGACCACCAGGTATAACGTGATGTAAAACACAGCTGTTAACTCCCACAAGGAAATATATATGTTCCTATCCTTAAAAAGAGTTTTACTTATCAGTAGATTAAAAAATAGTTTTCAAATTTTGGACCACTCATAATAAAATATATTTTATATCAAAATTATTGGAATGACCCAATTCCTTAAGTATACAAACATACATGTAAATGGAAAAAAAAGTTTTGATAGAATACTAAAACTTGGATATTAAAGTTTTGCTATAATAATGCTGCATAACAATCCCATATGCAACAGTCTACATTAACAATTACTTCTTTCTCAAACATAATTTTGTGCATCAGCTGTAACTCTAGTGGGATTGGACAGGATCTGCTGGGTCAAGCTCCAGGTTAAGAGTTTGAATCAGGCTCATTTCACCAATCTCCCATTCTTGGACCAGAGTCTTCTTTTGTGAGGTTGTACAGGTGCCTAAGAGCATGTGTTGTGACACAAGATACTCTTAAAGCCTCTTCACAGAACTGTGTACTGCCACTTCTGTCTACATTCAAATTGTCACAGCAAATTGCACAGCTGAGCCAAACTCAAAGGCCAAGTCACAGTAAGAATAGGAAGGGAAGGAAGAATTCTGAAAGAATAATACTCTTTACCGCAATGTGTTTACTGTGATTCATATCATGTTCTCTTTTAATATTCCATTTCATTCTTCCTCAAGCTGATCCCACAACCTGTAAATGGGTCATTGCCCACATTTTACAAAACAATGAACTCATGAAACATCGTACCCAATCAAAGCTAAATAATGGGAATTGTTGTGAAATACCTGTCTGGAAAGTTCTAGATCTGGATCTGCCATTGACTAGTTATGAAGCTATGAATAAATTATTTTACATCTAAAAATTTCAGATTGCTTTAAAACAAATGGCATCTACATTGCTCAGTTAAATGTGTTTTTGCCCTTGTATTATATATTGAAATAGCATTTAATATGCCAAAAAGAGTATAATATCTACATTATTACTTAGCAAATATGCTTGTCTCTAAGTATGGCAATGCTTATTGAAAACAGCAAGACTTCTTTAAGTGATGGAAGAAATTGGGACTTGAGTTCATTAGGTTGTAAATTACTTTTCCAGTTTTCCATATGATGAGAAAAGTGTGTGATGCAGCCAAAAGAAAGAGACTCAATAAAAAGAAGCTAATGGTATTATTGGTTTTCAATTAGTTACATCATCTGAAGCTCATGATTAATGTACAACTTTTTTTTGACAGTCCATCTTTTTGTTAAATACCATTCAAAAGGGACAGCCCAGGTGGCCCAGAGGTTTAGTGCCGCCTTCAGCCCAGGGCGTGATCCTGGAGACCCGGAATCGAGTCCTGCATCGGGCTCCCTGCATGGAGCCTGCTTCTCCCTCTGCCTGTGTCTCTGCCTCTCTCTCTCTCTGTGCCTCTCATGAATAAATAAATAAAATATTTTTTAAAAATACCATTCAAAAGTACAAAGTTCCTTTCTCCCAATTTTCTAAATTTAATATGAAACATTTTATGAGTCTTATGGTTAGTAGACACACTTTCTCCAATTTTGCTAAATTATTGAAGGGACAAGATAAAAATTTTAACAACTTTATTTAAATGGCAAAAAATTAACCCATTGAAGCATACGGTTTAATGATTTATATTAAATTTATACAGTTATGCCATCAACACAGCAATTCAATTTTAGAATTCTTCCATTACTACGAAATATTCCTTTGTGCTGGTTTGCAATCAATTCCCATTTCTGCCCCCAGGTCTCAAGCAACTTTGATTCTATTCTATGTCTCTATAGATGGACCTTTTCTAAAATTTCTTATGAATAGAATCATTCAATATGTCATCTTTTTTTTGACTGATTTCTTTCACCTAACACAATTTTTTTTCTAAACACAATATTTTTGACAGTTGTCTGTATTGTTGCATGTACCAGTAGTTTATTTTTTATTGCTAAATAGTATTCCACTTTATGGAAATATCATGGTTTGTTTCAATGGTACAAGTTGATAGATATTTGTATTATTCTCAGTTTTTGGCTCTTATGAAAAGTGCTTCTATGAACTTTTGCATACAAGTCTTTGTCTAGACATAAGTCTTCATTTCTTTTGGGTAGACTCTTGGAATGAAGTTTTTGGACTATATGGAAAATAATATTTGTTTAAAAATCTGCCAAACTGTGTTCCATAGTTCTTTTACCATTATACTTTCCCATCAGTAATGCAGGTGGGTTTCAATTTATTGACATCATTACCAATACCTGTTATTGTCATATTTTTGGATTGTACATATATTGGTGTGTATGTAATGGTATGGAATTTGGGGTTTAATTGCATTTCAGTAATGAAAATGTTTATTATCTTTTCATTTTCTTATTAGCTGTTCATAAATGATTTTTATTATCTATTCATATTCCTTGGTTAAATGTCTATTCAAATCTTTTGCTGACTTTTTATTTAGGTTGTTTTTCTTCATATTATTAATGAGTCACACAAGATTTTTTATGTCTGTACACAAGTTCTTTATAAGAATATTTCAAACTATTTTCTTGTGGGTGGCTTGTCTTTTCATTTTGTCAATGGTGTATTTGGAGAAAAAGTTTTAAATATTTATGAAGCTCAATGCATTGTTTTTAATGTGTTGTGCTTTTAGTTTCATGTCTAAAAAATCTTAACCCAAGATTAAAAAGATATTCTCTAATGTTTACTTCTAAATGTTTCATAGCTTTAGCACTTACATATAGAATAATGACACAACTTAATGAAATTGTTGCTTATGGTTTGAGGGTCTAAGTTAATATTTCTGCATATGGAATATCCAATTTTTCAGCAGCATTTATTGCAGAGTATCTTTTCTCCACTGAATTAAAGTTGACACCTTTTAAAGGCCAATTGACCATTAAATTAAGATTTTACTTCTCAGTTCTCTAATCTGTTAAACACACACGCATACACAATATTATATTTAAAAGTTTTCTGATTCAAAAGACATCAAGAAAGTGAAAGGATAATCACAGAATGGGAGAAAATATTTGCAAACCATATATCTAATAAAAGACGTGTATCCAGAATATGAATATGTAAAGAACTTTCACAAGTCAATAATAAGACAACAACCCATTTTTTTAAATGGGGAAAATTTTTGAATAAATACTTCTGCAAATAAGATATACAACAACTGGCAAATAAGAATAAGAAAGATGCTCATCATTATTAAGCATTAGAGACACAAACCAAAAGCACAATATGATACCACTTCATACAAAGTAGGATAAGCAAAATAAAAAAGACTGGAAAGAACAAGTGTTGATGAGGATATGGGGTACTTTGAACCTTCATAAATTGCTAGTGGGGATTTAAAGGGGTAGCCACATTGGAAACGGTATGACTGGTCTTCAAAATGTTAAACATAGAGTTGCCATAAGACCAAGAAATTCCATTCCTTGGTAAATATCCAAGAGAAATAAAAATGTGGGCAGCCCCAGTGGCCCAGTGGCCCAGTGGTTTAGTGCCGCCTTCGGCACGGGGTGTGATCCTGGAGACCCTGGATCGAGTTCCATGTCTGGCTCCCTGCATGGAGCCTGCTTCTCCCTCTGCCTGTCTCTCTCTCTCTCTCTCTCTCTCTCTCTCTCTCTCTCTGTGTGTGTGTGTGTGTCTGTCTGTCTGTCTGTCATGAATAAATAAAATATTTTAAAAAAGAAATAAAAATGTGTAAAAATATATGTTCACATTAAAACTGGTACATAAATATTGCACAGTAGTATTTTTTTCATAATAGCCCCAAAATGGAAACAACCCAAATTTCTATCAACAAAGAATCACCAAAGACCATATTTTATAATTCCATTGTATGAAGTGGTCAGAATAAGGCAATCTATAGAGATAAAAAGTAGATTAATTCTTGCTAGGGCTGGGAGTTTGCGGAGAAATGGAAGTAGCAATTTGTATCTTCTATCAGTGTGTCAATTTTATTAATCTTCACACAGAATGAATTTTTCGTTTCATTGATTTGTTTTATGTTTGCTTTGTTTTCTTTTAATTAATTTTGCTCTGGTCTATTTTATTTTCTTTCTTCTGTATTGTTTGGGATTACTGTGTTCTCTTTTCTTCTAGTCATTTAGGGTCATTTAGTAGAGAAAAGAGTTTCTACTTGGGTCATTTAGGAGAGAAATTTCTTTAAAAAAAAAAGATTTTATTTGTTTATTCATGAGACAACACGGAGAGAAAAGCAGAGACACAGGCAGAGGGAGCAGCAGGCTCCCTACAGGGAGCCTGATGCAGGACTCTATCCCATGATCCCCAGGGTTCACATCCTGAGCCAAAGGCAGATACTCAACTACTGGACCACCCTGGTGCCCCTAGTAGAGAAATTTCATCATCTTTAACTTAAGTTTTCAGTGCTGTGAATTTCCCTCTAAGTTCTTCCTTGATATCCCACAAAATTGCATAGTTTTTGCTTCATTTTCATTTCATTTCTTCCTAGTTTCCCCTTTTGATTTCTGTTTTGAACCATTGATTATATATCAGTTAATTATTTGGTTTCAAAATATTTGTGAATTTTCTAGAGATCTTTGTTGTTGATTTCTAATTAATTCCATTATTTTCAGAGAATGTGCTTTATATGAGTTGTATCCTTTCAAATTTACTCAGACTTGTTTTATGACTGAGAATATAGTCCATTTGGTAAATATTTCATGTTCACCTGAAAGTAGTGTGTATTCTTCTGTTTGTTAGGTGGAATGTTTTATAAATGTGAATTAGTTCAAATGTGTTTAGCATGTATTTATAGTCTTCTATGTCTCTGCTAATTTCTGTCAATTATTATACCCATAGTTAAAAGGATATTGAAATATTACACTGCAATTATGGATTTTTCTATTTCTCTTTTCAGTTCCATCAGGTATAGCTACATGGATTTGGGCCTCTGTTTTTATCACTTCATTTTTTTAGGTATGGAATTGTGATGATATGTCCCCTTGACCAATTGATCCCTTGGCCATTATGAAGCAGCTTCTTTATCCATGATGATATTTGCTCAAAAAACTACTTTGAGAAATTTGGGCAAATTTAAGCAAGTAAAAGTAAAATGAGGGAAATAATAACAGAGCATAGAAATAATAGAAAAGCAACATATGGTAAAGAAATTCAACATAGATAGAAGTTTGCTCTGTGAAAGAGCAATTAAATTAATAAACTCTATTAGACTGACCAAATAAAAAAGAGAGTAAACAGAAATTACCAATCTCAGGAATGAAAAATAAAAGCTATCCTTCTAATAATAATAATATCCTTCATATATTAGGAGGATAATACTTTATGTAAAAAAATTTTTGAAAGTTTGAACAAAATGAAAATTGTTCTTTAAAAACCTCAATTTAATAACAGTGACACAAAAAATAATAATTATACCTAATAAAGAAATTCAATTGGTAATTCAAATATTTTTTGTCAGTACAACAGCAGGCCCTGGTGGCTTCACTGACAGATTTTTCAAACATTAAATAGAAAAATAATCTCAGTTTTCCATCAAATCTTTCACAAAAGAGAAAGAGCAACATTTATCAACTCATGGTAATAGGTCAGCACAGCCTTGATTCCAAAACCTAGCAAGAGACTTAGAAGAAAGGAAATTACAGGGCAAAATCTTTAATAAACTTGCATACAAATCATTAATGAATTATTAGCAAACATTATCTCATAGTATGTAAAAAGGTTCACATATTATAAACAAATGGGATGACACAAATGTAGCTTTCTGTTAGAGGGAGTATGGGGACCTTGAGGATCTACTAACAGGATTTGGGAAAAGTTCATGGGAACTGGTAGCAAACATTTTGACCGAATTGTATGGTTGTGATGGTGAATTTCATAATGTGTCAAGTAAGCTAGGCTCTGGTGCCCAGTAGGTTTGGCAAAAACACCATCTGAGATGCTGCTGTGGAATGTAATTTTTAGGTATGATTAACCTTTACAATTGGTAGACTTTAAGTAAAGCAGATTATCCTCTATAATGTGGATGGATTTCACCCAACCAGGTGAAGGCCTTAAGAGCAAAGAAAGACTAAGGTCTTCAGGGAAGGGAAATTTTGCCTCAAGATTGCATATTTCAATCTTGATTGCATATTTCAGACTTCCTACCCCCATTCCCTATAATCAAATCAATCCAATCAATCTTTCACTCTTTCATACATACATGCATATGTATGTTCATATGTATAGACACACATTTTATATATATACACATATAAGAGAAAGAGAAATGATATAGGATAGATGGTAGATAGATAGATAGATAGATAGATAGATAGATAGATAGATGATAGATAACAGATATCCTGGTTTAATTTCTCTGGAGAACTATGTCTGATGCTGTGGTTAACTGGGCAATGAGTGGCCCTATACGTTATTGCCGGTAGGGGGAATCAGAGTGGTGATTGCAGGCTAAGTATCAGAAAGTAGTGAAAAGACAGCATCCGAATGGTTGCCCTTTTGCTACTAATTTTCTTCCAAGTAGAAGGAATTCATCACCAGTGTGGCAGACTGGCTCAGATCCACTCCATTGTAGTAGCTATAACCAAGATTTGCCCTTGGGGGAAAAGGGCCTAAGGTTTTGTCCCATTTCAAACAAGAGTTATAGAGATACAATAAAAGTAAAAGAGGAAAATACACAAATACCTTGTGTAGCAAACAGGCAAAACATCAAAATCCAGGCTGGTTCACTTGGGTAGGGAGCTTGTTAAACAGTGTAAACATGAGTTGTCTTCTAGCTCAGCCCTTCCTGCTATCATGCCAAACTTAGATCCACTAGGAGATGGGGATCTTTCCGGGTTCTGACTACTGCTTGGGGCTATGGCCCCAAGACAGACAAAACACTGTGGAAGATAATAAATAAGGCATTGCCTGGTACTGTTCTAGAGTAGGCTTACTGTGATGATGACAGTGACTCCCTGTACAATGAGAAACTGACCCAGGCGACACATGGATGGCTCAGTCAGTTAAGCGTTTGCCTTGGGCTCAGGTCATGATCCCAGGGTCCTGGGATAGAGCCATGGATGGGCTTCCTGCTCAGCAGGGAGTCTGCTTCTCTCTCTCCTTCTGCCCTGCCTTGTGTTGAAGCTGGGTGAGGTAAGGATCTAAGAGATGTTCTCTTGATGGTGTTTGGGCAGAGTTTATATTGGGGAAGGGAAGGTTAATAACCTTGTGCGTGGGACCTTTGGCACATATATAACAAATTATTGTTTGGACTTCTATTGCTGAATGTATAATTGGTATTGATATTCTTCATGTCTGCACTGAGAGTGTTTGCCAGTGCCAGAGGTAATTGTTCTGATTGGAGAGTCCTTGTATAGAGAAGTGCTAGTGTCCTTGGAGTTGCACAGCCCTGATGAGTCCTTTGAGCCACAAGTCTATGGACTGATATTGTCAATTGATACCTCTGGCCAATTGGCAGGCACCTTTGGGGCTTGGGACTCAACCTCATCCTGACATGGCTAACAGAGGCACTCCTTTGGAAAAAAAATTGTTGAAACTGAGCACCTGCCCATGGAGGCCACATAACTCTCCAGCCTGAGATTCCCATTTGGGTCAAGCCCACCCAGACTCAATGATTAACAAAGTAGAAAGAGCCCAACAAGACTTGTTTGATAAGTGGAAATGGTATAGTCAAGAAAACGACTAGCCTGATGCCAGCAGCACCTAGGCTTTACATGATAAAAGCAGCAGCTTGCTTGCCTCATCTTTCTTTCCTTTTCCTTTCTTTTTTTCTTTTCTTTCTTTCTTTCTTTCTTTCTTTCTTTCTTTCTTTCTTTCTTTCTTTCTCTTTCTTTCTTTCTTTCTTTTCTTTTCTTTTCTTTCTTCCTTCCTTCCTTCCTTCCTTCCTTCCTTCCTTCCTTCCTTCTTTCCATCCTTCTTTCCTTCACTTTGGATAAATATGTCATTCCTCTCTCTGCCTCTTAAAAAGCTGTTGTCACAGCATGGACATCAATTTTGACTCAGTTTCCCCAAAATGTCTGGGATCACTGCACTGACTGGTTGTCTATACTGAAACTTGGTGGTACCCACAGTGCTGCCATGTCTGCTGCATCTCAGCACCAGCTACTTATAAACAAGTGTTAACCAAGCTCTTTCAGTGTTCGTCTAGAGCAGCCTTTATTTTAGGGCTTTGTTTTTCTCACTTCTAGGATATTCCTTTCCTGTGGTCTCATCCTAATGCTTTGGGTATTCAGTACAGCCTTGTCTCTGGCTGGCAGGGCTGCACATCATCTGCCCTGGGAGAGCTCTAAGGGTTGCTCACTGTACTGCTTCCTGGCAGTTCTTTCTGTGGAAGTAGTTTTCAGCTTGGCTTATGAGTTTTCACACTATGCATGCAGTGATTTATATGAGGACCCCTGTATAGATTTCTCAAATGCTTTTTCTTTATAATTTTCCTCCTCAGCCATTGTCCCCACAGATTTTACCTGCCTTGGCCTCCCTTGATGCCTATGTCTGCCTCCTCAGCTCAGTGAGATCCTGGGGCTGGGCGGGATGCCCTGCCAGCACTGCAGTCTGGAAATGGCTCACCTCAGTTGATTCCCTTCTTAGAGATTACAGGTACACCCTGCCTGTTGGCTGATGCCTCAAAATAGTTTCTTCTGTATTTTGTAAAATTTTCTAGTTTCCTTGTTTTATAGCAAGAAGTTAATTAGAGATGCTTGTTACTCTCTAATGGCCTGAAGTGAAAGTCTACATTTATTTTAAAATGTGAATAATTATAAATGCACCATTTAGTAAATGGCCTGTTTTTCTCCTCTGATTGTAATGCCAGTTCTGCCATATGTTAAATTTCCGTCTATAACTGTGTCTTCCTTCTAGGCTTCCTGTTTTGGTTGGATTGATCTTTATGTCTTTCTTGGGACATTACCATATTATACTAATTGTTATGTTTTGGTAAGAAGTCTTCATTTCCATAACCCTCCCCACCCCCAAATTTTTCAGTTTTATTTTTGTCTAGTCAATCATCCAGGAGTTGATCATCAAGTTCCATAAAAATTCTATTGGTGTTAGAATAGAATTGCTTAAATTCCTGAATTATTTGGGTAGATAATTAAAATCTTTAAGATACTGATCATTTCATCTTTGAGTATGGCATATCACTTACTTGTTTTCAGATGATTTTCTCTTTCCTTGCCTAAGGGTTGCAAATTTCCCTATGGAGTTCTCGTTCATATTTTATTACATCTTTTTGTAAGGTTCCTACATATTTTTGGAATCGTATGCTTTTTAAAATGTTATTTTCTAATTATTTAGTACAAATGTATAGAAACACATTTGATCATTTTTATGCCTCAGCTTTAACTCTCTATCTTAATTTTGTACATAGTCTTTTTGATTTTCTGTGTCATTTTCAATGACATCTGCGACTTCATAGTTCTTTCTTTTGTTATTTTTTAATAAATTTATTTTTTATTGGTGTTCAATTTACCAACATACAGAATAACACCCAGTGCTCATCCTGTCAAGTGCCCGCCACCCAGTCACCCCACCCCCTGCCCTCCTCCCCTTCCACCACCCCTAGTTCGTTTCCCAGAGTTAGGAGTCTTTATGTTCTGTCTCCCTTTCTGATATTTCCCACACATTTCTTCTCCCTTCCCTTATATTCCCTTTCACTATTATTTATATTCCCCAAATGAATGAGAACATACACTGTTTGTCCTTCTCTGATTGACTTACTTCACTCAGCATAATACCCTCCAGTTCCATCCATGTTGAAGCAAATGGTGGGTATTTGTCGTTTCTAATGGCTGAGTAATATTCCATTGTATACATAAACCACATCTTCTTTATCCATTCATCTTTCGATGGACACCGAGGCTCCTTCCACAGTTTGGCTATTGTGGACATTGCTGCTAGAAACATCTTTTGTTATTCTTATATCTCCTTTTGTCTTACTGCACTGGATAAAATCTTGGGTATGATGTTGGGCAGAAATTGTGATAGTCTTTCTGACTTTTACTTAGATATTGCTTCTAAAGTTTTGTTACAATATGTAAAGCTCAGTATAGATTTTTTTATATATATAAATCAAGGAAAATTCAAATTTCCTTTTCTAGTTTGCTAGATTTTCCCCAAAAATCTTGAATTGCTGTTGAATTGTATCACATTATTTTGTATTGTTGTGTTACGTGTACTCTATCTTTTGGTCTTTTGATGGGGTATATTATCATAATATTTTGGGATGTCACCTTTTTTAGAATAAACCCTACCTGACCAGAGTTTATTGATTGTTTAAATTCTAATGAGTTAAAAAAAAGATTCTAATGAGTTTACTACAGTAAAAACTTATTTGGGATTTTTGCACTTAAGTTTATAAGTGATATTTGTCTATATATTACTTTTCTGCACTTTTTCTCTGTTGATTTTTTTTCTAGTTATTGTAGCAGGATCCAAAATAAAAAGAGCTTAAACACAGTACAAGTTGATTTCTCTCACTGATAGTCTAAGCTTGTACCATAAGTGCTAATATGGTTGCTTCACGGTGTAGGGATCTTAGGTGTGTGTTTTGTTTCTCAGATCCCTTTATCAAGTACCCTCCATTTCATGGTCTAAGAACTTTTTCCAGATCCAGCTGCAAGTCAACATTCCAGACAGTAGCAAATGGAAAAAGAAAAGGAATGGGGACAATATCCTTTCCTTTTAAAGCATAACCTTTCATTCCATGCATCACTCCTGTTCATATATCAATGGTCAGAAACTAGTTACATGGCCCACCCACATATAAGAAAAACAAGAAATGCAGCCTTATCTGACAGCTTGTGAGTTCAGCTAGCTAAAACCTGTAATAATATGAAAACAAGAAGAAATTCTGTGAACTATCAGTCTTTCCAGATTCCATAACTCTGGACATACAAATATCCATATGGATCCCTCTTTCCATCCCTAGAATACACTCAACTGACCTCTCATTCAGGTGCTACATTGAACCCAGATGTCAGGATCTCTTGGGAGCACTCAGTCTTCTTCAACATACACAGATGTAGCTCCTCAGATAGCTCCTGTTATGTGAAAGATCTGCCCTTCTACTATCTGGTATACAATGGTAGAGGAAATAGTAAGCACAATAAGATGTCCCAATGGGCAAAGGAAAGGATGGGAAACATAGGTTTGTAGCAGTCCTTCCCAGGGTGCTGGAAGGAATTGAGAAAAATCTCCACTACAAACTGGAATACATTCCTTGTAACACATTGCAGAATTTCCTTTCTTCTTAAAAAGTGAATAATGTTCCATTGTATGTATATACCACATTTTGCTGATCCATTCATCCATCAAGGGACAGTTGGGTTACTTCCATGTTTTAGCTATTATAAATAATGCTGCTACAAAAATGGTTGTACAAAATCATTTTGGAACTCTTTGAGTTCTTTTGGATATATACTCTGAATTTGGTTTGCTAGTATTTTGTTGAGGATATTTTTTTTATTATTCATGAGAGACATAGAGGGAGACTGAGAGGCAGAGACACAGGCAGAGGGAGAAGCGGGCCCCATGCAGGACGTGGGACTTGATCCCCAGTCTCCAGGATCACGCCCTGGGCCGAAGGCGGCGCTAAACCGCTGAGCTACCAGGCTGTCCTTGTTGAGGATTTTTGCATCAGTGTTTACAAAGAACATTGGTCCATAATTTTATTTTCTTGAGTCTTGTGTTTCTTGCTGGCTTTGGTATCAAGGTAATGCTGGCCTCATAGAATGAATTAGAAAGTGTTCCCTCCTCTTCATTTTTTTTAAAGGTTGAGAAGTATTAATTAGTATTAGAGTTAGTATTAATTCTTTCAAAATTTGGTAGAATTTACCAATGAAGATATCTGGTTCAGGACTTTTCTTTGTCAGGAGATTTTTGATTACTGATTTAATTAATCTGCTTACTAATAATAGATCTATGCAAATATTCTATTTCTTTGTGATTTAGTAGGTTTTCTGTTTCTATGAATTTGTCTATTTCATCTAGGTTGTTCAATTTGTTGATTCATAATTGTTCATAATACCCATAATATTTTCCATTTCTGTGGAATCAGTAGTAATGTCACACTTAATATGTCTGATTTCTGTGATTTCAGTCCTCACTCTTTTAATTCATAGTTCATCTAGTAAGCCTTGCTGTAGTCCTATCTCTTCTGCAGGGAGCATTGTGGTCTCACTCACACATCAACAGGAGCCTCACAGTGCCCTGACTGCTTCAAGGTGTGGAATAAAGCTGACCATGGCCAAAGTCTCATTCACTAATTCACACTCCAATTTTCTTCCTTATTTTTCTACTCCACCCAGTTCATGAGGATCATTTTCTATATATTAAATGTGACTATGTCTTTTTTTTATCATATATTTTCTTTTTATATATTTTGGAACTCTTATTTCTACATGTGTTGGAGTAGAAGGATTGTTTCCAAAGTCTGTACGTTTACCTATGCACTTTTAAAATATCGTTGCTTTATTTGATTTTAGAAATCAACATACAATGGAATAACTACATACTGCCCCTTTTGTAGGAGCCAAATTGGTTTTATTTATTTCACATCTTATTTTTTCACTCCTGACTTTTGCCAGTTGCCCCTGGGTTATAGACACAGAGTATCACTTCTATGATTTTGCATTACATATCCAAATAGATAGATAGACAGACATACAAACATACACGTTTCTTGTTGGTCTGTACTTCTACTATACCTTCAAGATTCAACTCATGACTCACTTTCTCCAGATGTCTTTCCTGACCCTCAAGGCTGATGAATATGTTCTCATCACACTTCTTAAAAAGTATTTACCACACTATGTACTATAAATTTTGGTTTATGTATCTATGCCCCAATCTAGGCAGTAAATTTCTTAAAGGTAGTCTTATGTACCTTAGTTTAGTTTCCCCAGGGCTTAACATTGTTTCAAGACTGTAATCAAAATAAAATAGAATGTGTTTAAATGCATTAATAAGTGAAGTTAATTATTAAAGAAAGTACAACCTCAGATGTAGAGGTTAAAGTCCTGAGTCCTTCATTATTTGCTTCATGACATTGTATAAGTAAATTATACATATGAAGATAAAGTATTTGTTTTGCTGTGTTTTGTTTTTAATCTATAAAAATGAGGAAGGCATACTTTGTATGTTAATAATGCTACTGCCAGATCTAAAACTGTATGTAGAATTTTGACTCACTACCTTTAGTGTCATATCATTATATGTAACCTAAAGATATTTTAGAACCCAGAGTAATTGTGTTTGAAGACATTTGTCATTCATTTTAAGTGATATTGTCAAAGTATAGTGTTTTTAAACCTGAATAACATGACTTTTATGTGAATATAAATGAGGTACATGTCAAAAAAAGTTGTTTAACTTATTATTAATGGGGGAATCAACCACCAGCATGCTAAAGCTGGTTCAATGAAGAATTAGATAAATTAAATATAATTGTTCCTGAAAGAAAAGTATGCTGGAATAAAACTGATAAGTTAGATACAAAATTGGTCAGTGTTGTACAGGACAATAAAATTGTACCATTTAGCCTTATATTTCCTGTACTAGGACAGAAATTATGTACATCTTTATTGAAAAGAATTTACAAAGTAACATGTAACTTTATAGTCTAGGACTTAGTAAATGGTAAATGGTAATTTAATCAAAGGTACATTCTTCTAAAGAATTAAATAATCTTTGAATACAATGTTAGGCAATATTCTAGAACATGTTCTCAATCTTTTGCCTTAACTTCAAATTTTGTGTATTTTTAACACTATTTTCTCCATATCTTTAAAAGAAAAAACGTGTCACTCTCCATGAATGAATTTATATCTCAATTTCCTAGTAATTGAATAAAAAAAATCATTGCTCAAACAATTGCTTTGAACATTAGAAGTAATATATTTCCTAGTCTTTGGTACATGAGATGATTTTCAAATCACATCAAAGGATTGCTACAGAGTAAACATAATGCCACTGTATCCAGGTTTTATTTCAACTGTTATGATTTTTAACATGGATGAGTAGTTTTTTTGGCAGTGCACATAACATAGTTCGCCTTGAATTAAAACTAGACAATTCTGAACTCTAATTCACATACTTTACTTAAGTGATACAAATCTCTCAATGTTAGAAAAACCTTGCAATTGAATACATTTTAGGACCTTACTCTAGGATGTTTTTCATAACTGCTTTGATTCATATAGTTGTCAGGTCATTATTTGAAAGATACATTATTTTTAAAAAACCTAAAATCTGGATTCTTGCTATATATATTTTCGAAAAGGTTCTCACAGAAAGAGTTCTTTAATTCTCCAAGGTATTCTATATTTAGGAAAGGTCAATAGAGATCAGGTTTGATAATGGAATGTCACCACTTTTCTCCAGTTTTATGGCTTTTGTTCTGGTCAGCATGATAACACTTGTCATTTTGGCAAATTGATTTTTTTTTTTTGGAAGGGGAACAATTGGCTTAAAGATATCTAGTTAAACCTTAGAATGAATCAATAGAATTGAAAAAATACGAAGGAACATAGTCACATTTTTTTTTCAGAAGATTCATCTGCTAACATTTCTGTATCAGGTGCAGATGAGTGAGTACTCTCCATAAATTTGAAGGCATGGAGGAAAATATCTTCCAAGGAGTGTACAAAGATAACATATGTTGCAGGAAAGAATGTTAGGGACAGCTTAATTTAATAGGTGATCAGAAAAAGCATACTTAAGGGAGGACACCAAAAGAGTCTAGAGGGCTAGGAAAGGAAATGGTTCAGATTCAGAAACCACATTAGAATTTTTAGGAGAGGTTTTTCAATATGGTAAAAAGCTTCACACTCTTGACAGTATGAGAACTGACAGGAGACCACTAGAGGCCTTTGGTAAAGCAGTGAAGGAAAGCAGGAGTTGTGGTTAAGGGGTAAATGAATGTGAGTAGTGGCACAGTGAATATATGATTTCAAGAAACACAGCAGCAAATCGGAAAAAAAAAAAAAAGAAATATCAGTGTGGCCTAAAAGAGAAACATAAGAGAAAGGGTCCATTTTGAAGTTCTATTTTTCAGAAGTAGAAATTTTGTTCACTGATAAAGAAGCCAGTGAAGAGAGAGAAGGCATATATCCAAGAAATTATTGATGCTTGAGAGATGAAGGCCCTGGAAGTTATGGAAATGAGAATTATTTCTTGAGTGTCTATTATTGGCTAATACATATTACCCCATCTCTATCCCAGATGAAAAAATAGGCTCAGAGGCATGAAGCAATTATTTCAACAGAAGGCAACTAGTTAATAGCCCTAGAGTTCAAATGGAAGACTAGGTGACTCCATGCCCAAGCTCTTGTATGACTAAAGTAATAGAGGAGGGATTCCAATAAAAAGAAATGGGGCTGTGGCTCCATTCTGAGAAGCAGAAGATAAATACTTACGTGTAAATAGACATATGTATAAAATGTAACGTGAAAGGATAAAAATTGAGTTTTCACCTACTGGTCTCTATCTTCTGGCTCAAGTTGAAGGCCAAATAATGTTCGCAGAGTGTATTGGGGCAAATAGGGCTATGATGAGAGGAAGAAATTTAGGGAGCAATACAAGCTTGGAATAGCCTCATGAACTATTCAATTTATCAGCAGTTCTGGAGGAAAACCTATAATAACAAGTTTACCATTCCATTGATTTTAATTGTATCATAGGTAAAATAATATCCCCCAAATATGAACAGCATCTAGGAATTATGTCCAGCTATGAATTTTAAAAGGGTTTCACACTTCATAGTGAAAAAAATTATGAAATATCTATGGCAGGTCTATCTCACAAGCCTTATATTGAGGGATCAAAATAAGCTACACTATAGAATTTTCATGTACAGGGAAGAAAAGTTTACTTCTGAAAGTTTTACTAACATTATAAGGGATAGAGTTTAATTCATAGAAAACACATTTTACTATATAACATTCACCTTTCTAGAAAAAAGATATCCTTGGAAAGATATTTCAATTATTCATTTAGTATCTGTTAAAACAGTAAAGGTAGAAAATGCGTCACCAACTGGCTTCCAGTTCTGGCTGGAAGAAGTCTTAGTGAATGTCTTGAATCTCAGGGGATCACTCACTAAACATCAGATCAAGTGGAGGGAAAGCAAAGGCAACTCGATCACTAATGAGAGTATCAAAAGAAAGACATCCTTGCTTGGTATGAAGGACTCTGAGTGAGCAGATGTTAATAACTTAGAATCCAGGAATCTAGAGCTCTCTTCTCTTTGCCTTCCAGTGTGCTGACAGAGGCAGGACCTATCTTGGGTTTCTGAGGTGGATCACTCACATGGGGACCACGGAAGCCGTGACTCTGCTTTACGCAGCCTGGTGCAAATGCATCTGGCACTTTTGTCAGTTCTAATCTCCAGTGGGCAAAAAGGATATGGGAAAAGCTAGAAAATATTCAAGCAGAATTTTTTTTAAATGACAGAAATTAGAATATTAGAGCCATAAGATGATGATGTGGAAATTATAGCATGTTGGTAGGGAAACAAATTCTAAAAATGTTCCTGGGTCCCTGGGCCCTCAAATGGAAAGCAAATGGAAAAAGTAAAGCACCTCCAAAACAGCTGGCCTTGAAAATGTACCCCTTTTAGCCCTGAAGCAGTAGCAGATGGTGGTATCTGCTTGTTGTTGCTGGTATTGTTTTTATTGTTTTCATGCGTTAATAATTAAATGCTGACAGCATACTTGGACCTGCTCTGAATATAGAAAACAGAGTTGCTTAGATCCCTTGGGCTTATCACCTAAATAAGACAAAGACTTTTAAAAAGATCAAGGGAGAAAAGATAAAAATTATAAACCATAGATTATTCTTATTGCATTTTTCCTTCATGTTTTCTTTTGTTTTTCCTGACCAGTTGCCTTCAGTCGGGGGTGGGTGGGAGGCAAGCCATTATAACTGGATGACTTTCTGAAGATATCTGCTCTCTTGAAACAACTGGAGAGATGAAAGAAGGTTACCCTTCTGGATTAATGAGAAAAGTAACTTCAGAGTAAAATGGAAGAATCATAAAGACAGAATATAGGACTCAATACTGAGGCTAGGCCAATCACAGCAGAACAGTATCAGGCTGCCAGGATGAGGGAGCAGTGAAAAGCCACACAGGGTTGAAGGAGGTCTCTATGAATGGGAAGTCAATATACAAGCAGAAGAATGTTTTCGTTAGTGGCACTAAAATCACCATCGGATTAAAACAAAAAAAAAATTTGTAATGTCTGGATGCGTAGCATGAGGCACAGGGTTCACAGGATAAGGCAGGATTATACCAAAGGAGCTATAGATATAGAACTAAACCAAAGATTGTATATTATACCATGAGACTAGTACCATGGTATAATCAATTATTTATTTATTTTTTAAGATTTTATTTATCTATTCATGAGAGACACAGAGAAAGAGGCAGAGACACAGGCAGAAGGAGAAGCAGACTCCCCGCAGGGAGACTGATGCAAGACTCGATCCCCAGACCAGGATCATGCCCTGAGCCGAAGGCAGATGCTCAACCGCTAAGCCACCCAGGCGTCCCTCTTAATTTAACCATCAAAGTCTCAATGGGACATGAATTATCCTTATGTCATAATTCTATATGGAATAGAAAGATTAAGAGGGTTAGTTCATTCATACCTGATTCTGGCTGGCTCAAAATCTGACTGTGGCTCAGACAGAGTGATTAGTCTTTGTTAAGCCACTCACCTGTCTAGAAGTTCATTCTTTTCATCTGCATATAAAGCATTATTACTTCAAAAGAGTAAACATTACTGTTAGGTAACTGTGCTAAACATGTATTATCTTTTTTATTCTAACTACTCCACAAGGTAGGTAATATTGTTCTCCCATTTACAGATAAGGTAGATTAGGGCCCAAAAAGTGGCATTTTTAAAAAGATTTTATTTATTTATTCATGAGAGACACAGAAAGAGAGGCATAGACATAGGCAGAGGCAGAGGCAGGTTCCCGTCAAGGATCCCGTTGTGGGACTTCATCCCAGAACTCCAAGATCACTCCCTGAGCCGAAGGCAGATGCTCAACCACTGAGCCACCAGGTGTCCCAAAATGGAACCTTTTATAAGCAAGTAGAATCTAGGTTTTTTTCAAGAGTCAATAAGGAGTCACTGAAACAGAAATTTAGACAGAGAAACTTTTGTAGGTAAGGGAATTAGTGTGCTGGACATATTAAAGAAGAAATATGACAACAAGAAGATCAGTTAGGACAGAATACGATAGAAAAAAAATACCAGTTGATAACTACTAGAATGAGGAGGAAGAGGAAGAGGAGAATGAGAAGAAGGACAAGAAAAGAACAAAAACAAGAAGGAGGAGAAAAAGAGAAGGAAGAAGAAGAGGAAGGATGGGAAATGGGGAGGAAAAGAAGGGGGAGTAAGAGGAAGAGAAGTTGTCTCAACTTCTCCACATCTGCTGGTGAGGATGTGGAGAAGCTGGAACCCTTATATATTGCTTCTGAGAATGTAAAATGTTGCTCCGGCTATGAAAAGCAGTTTGGCTGTTCCTTAAAATGCCAAATATAGAATGTCACATGACCCAGCAATTCCACTCCTAAGTGTATACCCAAAGGAATTGAAAGCAAGTACTTGAACGGACACTTGTACACCAATGTTCATTGCAGCATTATTTACGATAGCCTGAAGATAGAACAACCCAAGTATCCTCAACAGGTGGATCGATAAAAAAAAAAATGTGTTATATCCATACAATGGAATATTCAGCTATAAAAATGAAGGAAATTCTAACACAAGTTATGACATGGATAAACCTTGAAAACGCTATGCTAATTGAAATAAATCAGGCAAACAGGACAAATATTTATTATTTTCTTTATATTATGTTCCTAAGGATAGGAAAATTCACAGAGACAGAGAGTAGAGTATAGTTACCAGGGATTGAGATGACAGAAAAATGGGAGTGTCATCACTTCATTGTTAGAGTTTCTGTGTGAGATTGTGAAAACATTTTGGAAATAAATAATGGTGATGGTTGCACAACATCACAAATGTAATTAATACCACTTAGTCATACATTTTTAAAAATTGTTAAAATGGGAAATTTTATGCTATATCTATTTTAGCACCATTTTGAAAATTAATGAGGTGATATACCAAAAACTATTGAACTGTACACTTTAGATGGGTGAATTGTATGATATGTGAATTATATCTCAATAAAACTATTTTAAGAGAGAGAGATGCAGAGAAGGGGCAGCAGAAATATAAAGAAGATACAAACTATTTTTCCAGACCAGGAGTTGATGATTAATAGAATTTAAAGAATAAAGGGAATTTACAGATGTTTCCACTCCATATTGACAGGAATGGAGCAGTGAAGAGAAGACACTGTCATGTCTGGGGAAGTAAAGGGGACAGTTTGGGACCTACTTGCCCAAAAGGCCAAGTCCGGGGAAAGGGGAAAGTGAGTTAAAACAGGAGGGAAAGTTTTGATTTGTATTTCCCTGATGGCAAGTGATGAGCATTTTTTCATGTGCTTGTTGGCCATGTGTAGGTCTTCTTTGGAGAAATGTCTGTTCACGTCTTCTGCCCATTTCATGACTGGATTGTTTGGTGTTATACTATATGTTGGCAAATTGAATTTAAATAAAATGTTTTTAAATTAATTAATAATAAAAAAAATCAGGAGTGAACTGAAGAAAAGGGAGGGACAGGAAAAGGAAGACAAAGGTCACGCACAGGAGGATCCTCACTAAAGGGACATGGATGAATCTGTAGATAGACACACACAAAGACAATGCTCTAGTCAACTGGAAAGAGGGAAAAGGAAGAGGACCCAAGATAAGGGAAAAGGAAAAGGGCCCATGATGAAGGAAAATGGAGATTCAGAGATTGAGAGAGAAAAAATAGGAAAGAACTAGAAATATGGCTCAAAGGAAATGGTTAAGTATTCAAAGTAACAAGAGGAGGTCCTTGGTGACATTTGAAGGAATAGTTTCTATTGTCTTGTAGAGCAGAAGCTAAAAAACTACCACCACCACCAACAACAACACACACACAAAAACCCATCTGAAATAATTGGAGTAAATAATTTTCTTTGAAAATTTTAGAAGTACATTGAAAAAGCAAGATTTTTAAGGGAAAGCTTGTACAAAAAAGCAACTTTCTATCTATACCCTTCTTCCAGCTGATTTCACTGATAAGTGAAGTTTTGTTTCAAAATTTGGAAAAGCTTGAAAAACTTATGGAAAAAATCATCCAAAAGGAAAAAAATGAATGAAGTGATTTTGTGGTGGGTGTGAAGTTTCCTAAAAATGCCATTTTCTGAAAGAAGTAAGAAAAACTGGGATGAATTCCCAAATAGGAGGTAGGTATGGCGAAGAGAACTGGTACTTCCTCTCTAGAGACAGGACAAAAGAAGATAAAAGTTGCTATTTTCTGGAAGTGGAGAAGTGGGCTAATAAGGAGCTCAAGTGCTGAAAGTGGAGGAGAAATATGAGGATATGTTTACAGCCATGGAAGCTTCCACAGGGATCAAAGAGAGATAGGTAAAAATATTACTGGGCAATCCAATTGCAGCTGGATTGTACGTTGGTATGGGATTCCCATCAAGGCCGAATATGTATCCACAAATAAAGAGACATGTGGTTGTCACAGCCTGTTCACATGGTCTGGTCTTTGGCCACATTTAGTTAAAGAATGAGACAATCACCTCACCTAGACTAGAGGCAAGGACAAAGAAATGACAAAGGTGTATTATCTTTTTTAAATCTACTTATTCAAGCATCTTTCCTGTCATCCTCCAGCATGAGGTCTGTGCCTTGGCCAATCCACACTCTGCACTTTCCTCAGAATACCATTTCCCTTTGATTATGTTCTTCCTTAGAACTGTCATGTTCTTCATCATCCTCCATAACTAACCACATTCTATTCATACGCAAGATTCAGTTTCAGGAAACATTTCTAATACAAAAGACCCTCGCTCAAGCTATTCTCTCCTGTCCTCTAACATCTTTACTATACATTTTGTCTTGTTCTATCATTTTCTCTTTGAAAAATTCCCTTGTCTCCTCAGTAGTACTCTGTTTTTGAAAACAAGAAACCTATCTTGTCCTTAGTCCAGGTCAAGTGTCAGGTGAAAGTCCTTCTGCAAACTCATGCTCATAAAACGACACAGATGTTCTGACCCCCTGGAGTCTCTGGCAGGGCACAACTCGTACTGTAGATCCCCAGTAAACTTGCTCATGCCTGAATCAAACTGTCTTACTCCAGGCTTCCTAGTTTCCATTGCTTACAGGAATATTAAAATCTCTTGTATTTTTTTTAAAGAAGTTTAATCTAAGATGCTTTGAGAACCTCTCAAATCCATGGTTTCCCAATTGCCTCCTCCAAATTCACTTATGACCTATCACTAAGTGAAAAAAGGAGGAGAAGCAGAACAAGGAGGAAAAGGAAGAAAAAGGAAGGAAGGAAGGAAGGAAGGAAGGAAGGAAGGAAGGAAGGAAGGAAGGAAGGAAGGAAGGAAGGAAGAAAGGATGAGAGGAAGGAGGGAAGGAGGGAGAGAGGAAAGGAAATGAAAAAGTAGAAACATTAGCTCACTCAAATAAAGTATCAAGAGGTTTGATGAGTGACTTGAAGCATCCTCAAAAACATCAATTACTTGTGAAACCAAGACCAGAGAGCAAGGCTAGATTGGTTACACCCACCAACCTGCAGTACATATGCAAGCTTCATACACAGATGGAAAAACGATTTGCCGTTTACACAGCAGTGAGCTGCACTATGCCAGTGCACAACCTGTTCCAAAACTGATGTTTTTCTCTGGTTTTCCTGCCAAGAAAGTGGGGAAGCACAAGAAAAGCCTCTCTGCCAGTGCCAGCTGAGGCTCAGCCCTGCCCAGGCAGCGGCCAAGGACATGCATGGCTCCTGTCCCGCCCTGCTCAGCAGCAAGGGGTGGAGAGGTTGGAGTGCTCAGCCACCGGCTAACTCCAGTGCTCTCTGCCAGGTGAAAGGTCAGCAAAGTCAACCGACCTACAGATTTTCCTGCTTTATCTCCAGCTACTTTCTACATTCTCAGGATCTGGAATCATACTCCCCAAAGCTGAAGCACTGACCTCATGCTAAATTTATTGTTCGATATGACAATGGGTCCACATTGAACCTCCAAATGGTCCCATATGTCATCTTCCTCCCAGGAGAGAGTTTACTCAAGTGTAGAATTCACCTGGCAACTTGCATTCAGTTTCTGTATCAGTCCCACAAATGGTAAAGGATCATAACAGAGAAATCTGGCAATTTTTCTGGAAATCTTTAAATAGAAAATAAGAACACTCTTTTCCTTAACATCTTCCAAGAAATCCTCTATCTTTGCTGCTGTTGGAAAGACACTGCTTCCTGTGTATTTAAAAATGGCTCCAAGTACCTACACATGACCCATAATATGGCAAGGTTTGCAGGCCAGCATCTATGCTACTTTGCCTTTCTAGAATTTCTCTAGAATTAAATGTAAGATGTACTAGAGTCTGGAAATATAGTTAGTCTTATATTTCCCCACGCATTAGTTTCCTAGCACTGCCATAACAAATTGCCATGAACTCAGTGGCTTAAAACAACAGAAATTTATCCTCACATAGATGTGGGGCCAAGTCCTAAAACAAGGTTTTGACAGGACAGTGCTTTCTCTGCCAAGGTGAGATGTGGATCTTTCCTTGCCTCTTCCAGCTTTTGGTGACTCCAGGTATCACTTGGCTTGTAGACACATCACTCCAACCTCTGCTTCCGTCTTCATGTGGCCTCTTTCCTATGACTCTGTGTCTTTTTCTTTTCTGTCTCTTTTTAGGACATTTGCCATGGGTTTTAGGACCTGCTTTAGTCCACAATAGTTTCATTTTGAGATCTTTACCTTAATTAAATCTGGAAAGGAGGTTATTCCAAATACAATCACATTTTGATGTTCTGAATGGACATATTCTTTAGGGGGACACCAATCTAGAACCCCTTACTGTCATGTGACCCTGGATAAATCATGAAATTACAAAGACACAGAAAATTTTTAATCAAAAGTTTAATTATTTGAAATAAATATTTCAAATATCAAGAAAATATCACATCAGACACATACAAACCCAGCTAAAGAAATGTTTGCTTTCTCCGTATTTATTTTGTTTTATTTTTTAATGAGATAATATAAAAATAACAATTCTCCATCTCAGGCCCTGTCTACCCTCCCCAATTACAATAGTTATTTCTGAAGTATGTTTGCATTCATTGGTATTTGCTATTATTAATCATTATTTGTTATTTTAATTATAAATGATGATACAAATAAATCTGGTTTACTTATTTTAACTGCTGTGTCAAAGATTTTAGAATTGGAATTGATTTCTCCAAGCTTCAGAATCTTGGGTAATAATTCTCGCCCTAACCACTTCATAAGATTATGACAACTGAGTGACATAATTGTGTGAATGGCCCACATACACTACATAGTCTATATGATTATCAGGTAGTATATTTCTTATCTTTCTCTAAAATATCCACTCCCTTTTTTACTGTGTTGAAATTCCATATGCCCATTGTTACTGTTTCAAAATCAGTTAAATTTTATTTCAATAAATCATCATCATATCTTATTTGGTAGCAGATCAGATTCAAATGAGCCTTTATTAAAAACTCTTGTATTAATATTAAGAGGTCTTACTTTAGCTTAACATGCTATAGAAATTCAAGTAATCCATTCTACCATCATGGCCCACTGACAAACATTAGTTAATGTTTTAAAAAGTTTAATTTCTGAGTGTTTTTACTGGACTTGAGATGGTAGCAGAGAACGATGGCTTTTGTTGCTCTAGGTAACTACAAGTGTCATTTTAGTGAAGCTGCTTCATCTGCTTCCGTGATATAACAGAACTGAGGAAAATCAGCTAAACCCTTTAAAAATAGCTTCACTGTTAGGAGTTTGAATTTTAGAGCCCAAGTATTCTAGTTTCCATTTGATATTAACTTCATGTAAGCCAGAAATACTTGATGTATTTTACCATGATCTTTAAGACTTTTAATAATGTCCTGGACTTCTGGTTGATAAATAATAAAGGTGCTATGCTGCTGCACCACTATTTATTATATACAACCTTGTCTATATTTAAGTCACTAAATATAAATGTTGAAAACTAAATAAAACCACATGAACGAAGGTAAAATAATAAGATCCAAGAAAGAGAGTGAAGATTGGGAGGGCCTGAAAAAAGTGGAGTAGAGAGAATTGCACCAGAAATGCTAGGTTAAAGAAAATCACTGCAGTTGATCCCCAAAGTTCTTTTTAAGCTTTCTGGCAGCAAAAGTAAAGAAGGAAGTTTGCAGCACAACATAGCTGAGTTATCCAATAAATGATACTTATAGTTCTAGAAAACATACACTTTTCTTGGCACAATAAGCATTCAATAAACATCACTTAAAGTAACAGGAAGCAATTTATTACATAGGTTTAGAATAAACTCTGGCTTCAACTACAACAACAAATTCTCTGTGTTCCTTTCTTATACTGACTTTCAATTAAGAGGCAAATAGATTGTGAACACTAGTTCTGTAAAGGTTTTTCTGGGGACATCCAAGGTAATAAACTCTACGTAAGCAACTTTCTGATACTCTAATGTGATACAGACATAGAGATTTGAGAATCTAAAAGAATAAATAGTTAACATGGCCCATACTTTTTCCTTTGAATGTCCATTTTCTTAGTTGGATTTTTGGCAAAAGTTGAAAATCTGAGAAGTGACTGGAGTGTAAGTATTTTGCATTATCAAAAGAATAGACAAAGCTTGAGATGCCAAGGTTGTAGGTGGCAAACTAATGTAAATCAAGGAAACTTGCTTGACCACATTTTAAAGATTTTAAGGATTTATGTAGCAAAAACACCCATAAGCAAAAAAACATAGCTCCCCAAAATGATAATTTTAGTTTTGCTCAATTGCAACAGCAGGCTACCTCCCTGAAACCCCCAAATTTTGTGCTAGAGAAGAGGAATGAGAGTCAAGGTTAGGGAAGTTTTGAGTAGTTACTAATTGTTCTTTTCTACTGACATTAACTTTGGCTTTTAGAAAGAACTACTTGCAGACAAAGGCCCTGGGATGGTTAAACTGCACATCGCATCACCCTCATAACTGGATGACTGAGTTTGTTGAATACATTGTTTATTATTACCCACTTCAGTAATACTGAAAAGTCTCTGCCAATGTCAACTACTATGGTTTGAGCAGTAATTTGTTCTTAACTCTTTCTGAAGATAAGAACTGGTAAATACATTCAATTATCCTTTACAATTAGGCCTGAAACATGATGCTACGACCAAGTTATCAGCAAAGAGGGGAGTATTATACTTTTATTTTTATTACTTTGAAGTGCACTTAGTCATTTATTCAACAAAGATTTATTACATGTCTAGTATGTGTCAAAAACTATGCTCAGCCCTGAGATACAAAGATGGAAAAACACAGTGCTTTCTCTTAGGAAGGTTTCAGATGATTGAAATATAGTGTCAAGACAGCTAAGATAAACATACTGCACCAGCCTGAAGGCACCTTAACTAATCTGAAACTAGAGTTGGTAGATATGAAAAAGCATTCCCAAGATCATTTCCTAGACTTGGAAAAGAAAAAGCAGAACTGATGAAGATCAAGGTGATAAGAGAGGGCATGGGTAATTAGGAAAAACCATAAGTGATCTCCATTAATATTTACAGTCAAGAGGCAGCATATCTGTGTTTAGGGTTAGAATATATATGATTTCTGTGACCTCCAAAAACTCAAGGAGAATATTTACTTGTGGATTGTCCCAGGTTGGTGATATTCCCAGTTGACTGACAGAAAAAATTCTATGAAATCCAGACCTCAATTTTCACAGATAAAGTTTCAAGAATCATACACTGCTAATACTTTTTTAAAAAGTCATAAAACAGGGGCACCTGGGTGGCTCAGTGGTTGAGCATTTGCCTTCAGCTCAGGTCATGATCCCCAGGTCCTGGGATGAAGTCCCATTTCAGGCTTCCCCCGGGGAACCTGCTTCTCCCTCTGCCTATGTCTCTGCCTATCTCTGTGTGTCTCTCGTGAATAAATAAATAAAATCTTTAAAAATTTAAAAATAAAAATCATAAAACAAATTAGGACAAAATTCAGTTGAGTGACACCCAGCAAAAGCAGCGTAAAGTTGAATTAGACTAACATAGACTGCCAATATTAGAATTATGAAATATAAATCCAAAATATGTTTAAGGATAGGCAAGAGAGATAAAAAAAAACTGAGCAAGGAGTTAGATAATACTAAAATAATCAAATATGAAAAAATATAGCTTGAAGAAAACCAATGCACAATAGAGTTTAAAAATTCAAATGTATCATGCCTTTCAACAGATTAGACAGGGCTGAAGAAATACTGAACTGAAAAATATTTCGAAAACACTCCTCAGAATGTGATACCAAAAAATGTGAAATATAACAGGGAAATGTTTGGATATGGAAAACAAAGTGACTCTCATCAGAGACAAACAAAAAATTCTCATCAGAGTTCCAGAAGAATTAATAGAAAACAGAAAATGAATTATTAGAGTTATTATTTGAGAATGCTCCAGACCATAAACAGTAACAAGAAACAACATGAAAAAGAAGAAAGAAAGAAAGAAAGAAAGGAAAGAAAGAAAGAAAGAAAGAAAGAAAGAAGAAAGAAAGAAGAGATTTACTTCACAATAAGAAGATACAATATCGTGATAAAACATGATAACATCACAAAAAAAGGAAATCCCTCAAAAACATCAGAAAGTTGTCATATGCTCTACAAATGGATGATCATTAGACCAGCAGCAAATTTCCCAAAAGCAAAAATGTAAATCAGGGAACAAGAAGATATCTTTACTTTACTGAGAGAAAATAACTGCCAGTATTTAATTACATAATTAGCAAAACTATATTTGAAAAAAAAAGATAAAATATGAATTGTTTGGCAGGGAGAAAAATGTTCTCTACCAATGAATTATCATCATAAAAATTATTAAGTATATATTTCAGGAAGGAGAAAAATACACTTCACAGGATAATCTAAAATAAAAAGGAAGTACTACATAATTAAAACATTAAACATATCAGTTAATATATATAACGCAATATTGGGTGTATACAATTAAATCTTTATCCAATTTTGATGTTTTATTTTTTTAAATAATGAAATCTCAAATTCTGTTTTATTTATTTATTTATTTATTTTTAAGATTTTATTTATTCATGAGAGACAGAGAGAGAGGCAGAGACCCAGGCAGAGGGAGAAGCAGGCTTCATGCAGGGAGCCCGACGTGGGACTGGATTCTGGGACTCCAGGATCAAGCCCTGGGCTGAAGGTGACACTAAACTGCTGAGCCACCTGGGCTGCCCGAAATCTCAAATTTTAGACAAAAAAATAGTATTGACTCAAAAGTTATATAATTTAAGGCATTGTTATGTATTTCATTATTTGATACGAACTATAACATTTACCTTTAGATTTTGTTAACTATTCATGGTGAGACTGACTATTAACATTTAAAACTTACAAAAAATATAAACAGAAGGGATACGAGTGTAAAAATATATTCAGTCAATTCAAATAAAGACAAGAGGAAAAATACAGAAAAGTGTGTAAAATTGAAAATTAAACATTAAATTAGTAAAAATTTATCCAAATATAAGAATAACCATAAAAAATATAAAAGGACTAAATTATTTAGGGAAGAGATAAATTTAGACAGAATGGACATGTTATGTTATTATATGCTGTAGACAATTAAAATACAGATCTACAGAAAGTTCGAGAGTTAGAAAATGGATATATTCCAGCAAATACTAATCTAAAGAAAACTGTTTAACTGTATTACTATTAGACAAATAGCCCTTTAAGTAAAAAATATAATCCAAGATGAAAAAAATATTACCTCATTATAAAAGTTTCAATCCAGCAAGAAGACATACAGTT
Source organism: Nyctereutes procyonoides (assembly GCF_905146905.1). NCBI lineage: Eukaryota > Metazoa > Chordata > Mammalia > Carnivora > Canidae > Nyctereutes > Nyctereutes procyonoides. The sequence goes on along the minus strand of NW_026575033.1, from coordinate 3,974,108 downwards.
CTGAACTTGAAGACACCAAGTAACTTAGCTTAAAATATATATAACACAGATACTATTTCTAGCGCAGCATGTAAAAAGCTAAGACATTTTCACTCTATTTTAAGAACAAGAAGCTAAATAAACTGGAAAATCAACAAAGATCCTTAGATCTGTAAGATAAGTGAAGTCACAGGGAAAATTACTGTTCCAAAAAGTAAAGAGAAGGACACAAGTAGTTACAGAAAATCACAACGTACCCAAGACATTCAGAGAATAAAACTCCATGGGAACAAGTATCAGGTGCAGAAAAACTCAACTGTAATTGATGACATTCTGGAGGTGCAGTACAGACAACCTGGAGAAATAAAATCTCCAGGGGAACCCCCACACTTTTGTTAGAGCTACCTCTGGGAGCTCTATCAGTTCTCCACAGTGAATATCAGCGGGAATCTCTTGTTTCCAGCAGAAGGAAAGGAAAAGGAACCATTTTGAAATACACAGAGCACTCAATTCTTCTCAACAAAATATTCCCCGGGGAAGAAACTACTTTACTACCCCTGACAGACTGAGGTTGTATCAGAATCTAACCTACATAGATTAAATGAAACACCCAACTCCAACTCCCTCTAGCTACCCTATCCCATCTAAGGGGGAGAAAACACATAAAATAATGCATGAATTTCACAGTCCAGGGGGACAGGCTCACCAAAAGATGGAGATGTGATCATGGGATAATAGAACACTTCCTCTCCTCCCCCCACCCCGCCCCTTCATCACCACATTCTTAAAGGCCTATTAACTGCAATTCATTTTGACCAGTAGATAATGTTCACTTCTCAACAACAACAACAAAGTCACAAAGTGTAATAAAAAGGGAAAAAAAGGATCTAGGCACAAACCTTTTATCCTTCACAAAAATTAACTCAAAATAAATCCAGAACTAAACATAAAATACAAACCTATAATATCCCTGGAAGATAACATAGGAGAAAACTTTGACAACTTTAGTTATGGTTATGACTTTCTAGATACAACAAAGACACAACCTATGATATAATTGATAAGCTAGATCTCATTCAAATTACAAACTTTTGCTCTGTAGAAGATAATGTCAAGAGAATAAAAACACCAACCACACCCTCAGGGAAAATATTTGCCAAAGATGTATCTGATAAAGGACTATTATCCAAACTATACAAAGAACTCTTAAAATTCATTAATAACAAAAAAAAATCTGGGGCACCTGACTGGCTTGGTCAGAAGAGCATGTGACTTGATCTCAGGGTTGTGAGTTCAAGCTCCATGTTGACTATAGAGATTACTTAAAAATTTAAAAATTAAAAAAAAAGTGATTTAAAAATGGGCCAACAAAGACCTTAACAGACACCTCACCAAAGGAGATATATGGATGGTAAATGAACATGTGAGAAGATGCTCCTCATCATATGTCATCAGAAAAATGCAAATCAAAACAAGGTACTACTACATACCTATTAAAATTGCCAGAATCTAGCATACTGATATAACATTAAATGCTGACAAGGCATACTGATAACATTAAATGCTGACAAGGTTGTAGAGCAATGGGAACACCCAAATGCAAGTGTTACAGATACTTTGAAGGACAGTTTAGCAGTTTCTTACAACATCAAATATATTTTTTCCATGTGATCCAGCAATTGTATTTCTTGGTATTTACCTAAATGAATTGAAAACATATGTTCATACAAAAACCTGCCTATGGATGTTTTATAGCAGTTTTATTCATATTTTCAAAATGTGAAAGTGATCAAGATGTCCTTCGGTAAGTGAGCAGATAAATTGTGGTACACCCATACAAGAGAATATTATTCAGCACTAAAAGAAACAAGCCATCAAGACATAAAGTGTCATGGAAGAATCTTGAATGCATATTACTAAGCAAAAGAACAATCTGAAAAGTCTACTTATACTACATGATTCCAACCATGTGACACTCTGCTAGAAAAGGTAAAACTGTAGAGACAGCAAAAAGATTATTACTTTCCATAGGTTTAAGAGAGAGGGAGGTATGAATAGGCAAAGCACAGCAGATTTGGGGCGGGGGGGCGTGAAGTGATACTATAATGGTGAATACATGCCATTACATACTTTTCACACCCATAGAATATAAAACCCCAAGGGTAAACCCTAATATAAACTATAGGCTTTGGCTGGTTATGATGTGTCAATACAGGTTAATTGATTGTAACAAACGTACCACTCTGATGCTGGCTGTTGATAGCAGGGGAGGTTGTTCATGTGTGGACAGGGAGGTAAGTGAAGCCCTTAATACTTCTTAGTCAATTTTTCTGCTAACCTAAAACCACTCTAAAAAATAAAGTTTATTAATTAAAATAAATCTGTCAGTAAAAATGAATCGAAGATGCACTTCAGGTGACAAAGAAACATTTCAAAATGAGGATATGGACCAGTGCTGAAAATCTAAAAATCAAAATAACTTGACATCGAATAACATAGGGATAAATGTTGGTACAAAACATATGTCATTAATTGTTCTTAAAGAAGATAATCTAAAAATGAAAAACAATTCCATTGAAATATGTTTTACCTAAAATTCTAGATTTTATTTTGTTTTGTTAAAGATTTTATTTATTCATGAGAGACACACAGAGAGAGGCAGAGACACAGGCAGAGGGAGAAGCAGGTTCCATGTGGGGAGCCCAATGCGGGGCTCAATCTTGGGACCCCAGGATCATGACCTGAGCTGAAGGCAGACGCTCAACCACTGAGCCATCAAGGTTCTCCTAAAATTCTAGATTTTAAATGACAATTACAGAAAATAGATCATGGAAGCAAAGGTGTGTTTGTTTAGTTTTCCGACATAGAAAGAACACAAAGTGACATGTTTTATGATTGGCAATATACAAGTTATTGAGAATACTCTTGAAAACTTAAAGCTGACTACTAGCACAAATAGAAGCCTATTGTGGGGCAGCCCTGGTGGCGCAGCTGTTTAGCGCCACTTGCAGCCCAGGGCCTGATCCTGAAGACCCTCAATGGAGTCCCACATCAGGCTCTCTGCGTGGAGCCTGCTTCTGCCTCTGCCTCTCTCTCTCTCTCTCTCTCGCTCTCTCTCTCTGTGTGTGTGTGTGTGTCTCTCTTATGAATAAATAAATAAAATCTTTAAAAAAAAAAAAGAAGCCTATTGTGGACTTTGTACATCCCTAGAGGAGATATAAGGAAACAAAATGTATTTTACATATACAAAGACAGAAATTAAAGTTAAGAGGAAGCCAATAAAATGGCAATTATCTAATGATGTACAAAAGCTTTACAATATCTTTTACATAAAAAGTGAAACATAAAATTATACAGATAGCATGGATGCAAGTTTATAATGTATATGTATGTCAAATGCATAATTATGTGTATATAAAATGGTGAATGAAATATTTTTTTTAGAGCGACAGAGAGCAGGGGACAGGGGGAGGGGCAGAGACAAAAGAAGAGAGAGAGTTTTAAGCAGCCTCCAGCATGGAAGGAGGGGCTCCATCTCATGACCCTGAAATCATGATCTGAGTCTAAATCAAGAGTTGGATGCTCAACTGACTGAACCACCCAGGTGCCCCATGAATTAAAATTCTTTAAAGCTAACAGCTATTATCTCTGGATAATGACTAATTCTAATTTTCTTCTATAATTCATTTCTGTGTTTTCTAAATATTCTGTAATGTTTATATATAATATAAATAAATACAAAAGTATACATGTCAAAGCCTCAATTCAAGTATAAAATTCTATGCAGACTATTAATAGGGGTGATGACTACAGTGTTATTTGGCCATCGCTCTTCAGCTAGAAGAGCAAATTAGGGGTCTGATAAAAACCTGAAATCCTTAACTCAGCCAAACATTCAAAGAGCAGGAAATATTGAATTAATGGGAACTAGGAATCCGTAATGCCAAGATAAAATATTAAAAAGTTATTAAAACTATTTCTGTCAAGTTGGAAGCCAAAAACATGATTCCAATCACTGAGCTCGATTCATTGAAAGCATCATTCTTCCCTCAGTGATGAGCATGGAGAATTGCTTTCAAGTCCCAGGGCTTCACAGAATATGGTCTCTCATGTAAAAAGATCCAGGAATTTGATGTTGGGCACAACACCATTGGACACTAAAACCAGTTTGGTAATTAACCCTCTTCCTTGATTTCTCCAGTGGATTTCAGCAAAGAAGATCAAATACCCTTTCTTACACAGCAGAGATGCATTGAACAGCTAGCTTTTGATGAACAGATGAGGTTCACAGCATTCAGTGCATTCACAGCGTTGCTCAACTACCACCTCCATCTAGTTTTAAAGAATCTTCATTGCTCCAGAATAAAACCCTGTTCCCATCAAGCTCTTACTTCTCTTTCCCTTGACTCCTAGCTCCCAGTAGCCACCAATCTGCTTACTATTTCTATGAATTTACCTATTCTCAATATTTCATATAAATAGAACCATATAATCTATACCCTTTTGTCTACTTAGCATAATATTTTTGAATTTCATCCGCACTATAGCATGTATCAATATTTCATTCCTCTTTTGGGCTGAGTAAATATTCCATCATATGGATACACTATAATCTGTTTATACATTCACCTACTGATGGACATTTGGACTGTTTCCACTTTTTGGCTATTGTGAATAGTGCTGATATGAACATTCATGTACCAGTGTTTGTTTAAGATTGTTTTCAATTCTTTGGGGTCTATTCCTAGAAATGGAATAGCTGGGTCATAGGCAATTCCAAGTTTAACTTTTTAAGGAACCACCTAATTCTCCACGGTGGCTTAATTATTTTATATTCCAACTAGCAGTGTACCAGGGATCTATGTCCTGCATCTTAGACAATACTTGCTGTATTCCTTTTTTTTTTTTTTTTTATTTTCCTAGCCATCCTCAGGGGCATAAAGTGGAATCTCATTGGGGTTTTCATTTGCATTTCCCAGATGATTAATAATGCTGAGTATATTTTCAAGAGCTTATTAGCCATTTGTACATCTTCTATGGAAAAAGGTCTATTGCAATTCTTTGCCCATCTCTTAATTAGGTTGTTTGTTTATTTTGTTGTTGAGTTGTAAGAATTATTTATATATTCAGGACCTGATTCTTTTTAGACATATGATTTAAATATATTTTCTCCAATTTTATAAGTTGTCTTTTCACATTCCTAATAATGTCCTTTCACATACGAAAGTTTGGCGTTCAAGTATGTTTCAACAAAGAAAAAATCAGTCAATGTAATACATAACATTAATAGAATGAAGGAAAAATATCACATGATCATTTCATTTGATATAAAGGCAGAAAAAGTACTTCACAAAATCAACATCCTATCATAATATACACTCAGAAACTAGCACTAGATAAACATGATAAAAATATTTATGACGAATCCACCACTGCTGTACTTAGCGGTGAAAGACAGGCAGCTTTCCCCTAATATCAGGATCAAGACAAGGATCCCTGTTTTCATCATTACTATTTAACATTGCACTAGAAGTTCTATCCAGATAAATTAGGCTAAATAAATAAATAAATAAATAAATAAATAAAATGTATCCAAATTGGAAAGGAAGAAGTAAAACTGTCTTTGTTCACAATGATATGATTCCATATATAGAAAATCCCAAAGCCACACAAAAATTAGAACTAAAAAATGATTCAGCAAATTGCAGGGCACAAGTTCAACGCACAAACACCAGTGTTTCTATGAATCAGTAATAATCATCCACAAAGGAAATTAACAATTCTATTTATAATAAATAGTATTCAAAGAATAAAATGCCTATGAATAAATTTAACAAAAAATGACATGTGCAGTGAAAACTGCAAAACATTGCTGAAAGAAACTGAAGAAGATGTTAATAAATAAAAAACATTCCATGTTCATGGAGTAGAATGCTTACTATTGTTCAGATAGCAATACTGCCCAAAGTGATCGATAGATTTAATGTAAAACTTATTGGAATTCCAGTCTTTTTTTCAGAAATGATAAATACATTCATCAGATTCATATGGAATTACAAGGGATCCCAAATAGACAAAACAATCTTAAAAAGGAAGAATAAAGGTGGAAGACTCATACTTTCCTATCTCAAAACTTGCTACAAGGCTGTAGTGATCAAAGCAATGTAGCACTGGTATAAGGGTGATATTTAGAACAATGGATAGAATTGAGAGTCCAGAAATCAACCAAACATCAATGGCCAACTGAGTTTTGACAAGGGCACCAAAGCCATTCCATGGGAAAAGAAGAATCTCCTCAAGCAGTGATGCTAAGACAACTGAATTCCCACACGCAAAAGAATGAATTTGTACACTGATCTGATACTGTGTACTAAATTTAACTCTAAATCAATCAATAACCTAAATATAAGAGCTAAAATCATGAATGTCTTAGAAGAAAGAGGAGGAAAATGTTTATGACCTGGATTTGGCAATGGATTCATAGATACGACACCAAAAAGTATGAGAGGAAAAAAAAGATAATTGGACTTTATGAAAATATAATTTATTTTTATATACTGAAATGACTGTGACAACAATATCATCAATATCATTAACTGTCAAGGTCCTGTGTACAACCCTTGGAATGTCAGGGTGGCTGTGGATTTTCCACTACTTCTGTGTGCATCTTTGTGCCAGGGGACATTCAGTTCCTGACCAGGAAAGCCACTCTGATCACAGCAAGGCAGGCAGGAAGTAAATGGAATGGAAACCCCAGGTGTTAATCAATTTTCAGAAGTTGATGTTTAATTATACTGGCTCTGCTGCATCTTGAATGGGAAGATTCTGAGGCATATGTTTTGTAATACATCCCAGAGTTTCTCTGGGATTAAGCTCCCACTATTAAGTTCAGGTAATAGACTGAATAATGTACACTTTATTGGCTGTCTTCCCTTCCCTATGTCACTTCCCTGTTCCTCTTATCATTACCCTACCCAACCCCCCCAAAAAAACACAAAACAAAACAAAACTACATGCATTTGAATCCTTGTCTCAGGGTCAAATCTATGTTAAGTCAGATTGAACAACAACAGCAACAAGAACTTTTTATTGTTATATCTAATACAAGTTTTCATCCTAAACGTTAAGAATTCAGTAATGAATGAAACACTCCCCTTGCTCTCAAGGTCATGACATATTTTAATATCATTATAATTGTTAACTTTATTAAACACTAAGATTTTAGAGACAATTATATAAAATATACCTCTAAGAGTGTTAATACGCTCACCTCAAATAGTTAAACTTAGAGATGTCAGAAAACAAAAGCAAAAACCCAGCAGCAGCATAAAGACCTAGAATTTGGATGATGAGTTAAGTCTGAGTAACAGCTGCTTTCCTGTTCTAGACTCATTACAGGAAATGCCAGCATAAAACAAACATAGAAACATACAAATTAGATGCAAAGCCATATGGTATTGGGTCGTGAGTGCCACTGCTACGTGACTCAGACAAAAGTGAACAAGGGCTTTATGCTTTTCTGTCATGCCCCATCAAATTATGTCACGTGCCCACAAACAAAATAGCAACATGCCTATACCTATAAACAGAGTTATAGATGTATAAGGAGAGGCAGTCATTTGACAGAATTTGAGAGCCCAGGGTCAACCATAGGTGCATAGTACCTGAGCCAGGGCCACACCTACTCAAAAACAATTCTCAGCACCTCCTATGGCTTCCCTCTTTCCATCCATGCAAAGATGCAGAAGATATGGGCCTAGGGGACTCAAAAAACACTGGAAAATTCTAGGAGCCTCCATTCTTGACCAGTTTGAAGAACCCAGTTCCCAATGCTTTTATGCTTCAACAATACTCTTTCTCCTATGAAGAACTCAGGAAATAACGAGAGCTTTTATCGTTTTACGCAAGAAGTTGGCCAACAAAGAAAACTTTATAAAACAGAAAAAGGAGTGATTTACCCAAATGGTAAGGAGCTGTCAAAGGCAGGGGAGGAAGTCAGATGTTCTCTTCAAAACCATTGTTCTTACTTTATTTATTCATAGAATCAATTTCACAAGAAACAAGCTCTTTCTTTACCATCCCCTCTCTCCCACAAAATATGTATTTTTCTTCCCCTTAGAAAAGTCTAATCACTTACACAGACATAATCACCCTAAAGAGATAATAAAATGTTGAAGTATTTCTTTTGTTTCAAGCTCTGAAGAAAGTAGTCACAGAAAGTTTATATAATATTCTTCATATGAATTTGCAGGGTATAAGAAAGCCCTGGACCCAGGCCAAAATAAGAAATGTCGAGCTACTCCGAAATGACTTGGCTAGTCAGGAAGGTAAGAAAGTCTGGGATTAAAGCAGTTTTCATAAAGTGTTCATTGGCTCACTTAGAATAGTTGCCTTCCTGTTGGCAACATAACATAAGGGACGCAAAATGTGAAGATCCTGCTGTTTCTCCCAATAACTGTTTGCCTTCGATTCATTTATTATGTAAGAACAGCAGAACTCTCCAGATGGGAGCAAGGGACAGAGTCTAGACATCATTTATTGGCCACTGACTAGTGGAAACAAGTCTGCAGCATCTACCTTTTCCTCCCCTAGACTCCCCTCCGCCAATTTACCACTTGTTTTACATTGCACACTCTGAAACGTTAAATGACTCTGACACTTGGAATTACTCAAACACTAGAAAGATATTCCCAACTGTGTCAGAGATGGCTGCTCCCTTTCCTGAAAGTGTAACTCTGGCCAGTTGCTCCATCAGAAAGGCCTGCAATTACTATCATTTCTCTGATTTGTTTTCCCGGTACCCACAGAAAGTTGCTTGCTAGCAAGTAGTAAATGAACTAGTAATTGACCACAGTGCACCCAATAGCAGCTATTTCCTCCCCTGGCAATGTCAATGAAAGAGTCCTCTGGTCTTCAACTTGTTTTACTTCATCCATTTCACACAACTTTACCACATTTTTACTAAGTGCCCAGTGACATGGTAAGCCCTAGAAATACTAAGTCAAAATAAATTGTCATTCAGGTTAGTAGGCCAGTAAATAAATCAATGATTTCAGGTCACTTCTGTGTGAGCAAAACTGGCTATCGCTTACCTCTCTGTTTTTGTCCCTTAACACTTTTCCCTCACACTCTGTGCTCAAACATAGTGGGCTTTTCCCAATCCCCACCAAATGCTCTGGGGCTTCTTGCCTTCAGCCCTGGGCACATACTATTTTCAATGCTTGATGGGCTCTCCTCTAGATCTCCCTTTGGCAAAAGTCTTCTTATCCTACAGGTCTTGGCTTAGATGACACTTTATCAGGGAAGCCTTCCCAGACCCCTAACACTGGGTTAAGGGCTCCTTCAACTTACTCCTGTGGAGCAAAGTGCTTCTCACACCATTATCATATCTGCTTAGACTTTACGAGAGCAGACATGTGACTGTCATGCCAATCATTGTGTTTCTGGGGCATTATATCATTGTAGTATACAGTAGGCACTCAGGAAATGCTTGTTGAATGAAAGAATGGATAAGTAAGGGTTATGAAGGAACTATTATCCAATGCCTATTTCCCTTAAGCCCTTACCTTGTTGTTTCATGGGATAGTATAGAGTTCTCTGAGTGTTAGAAATTCTATAATTATCAAGGCTTGTGTGAACATTTCCAAGGCTTGCTTGCTTGCATGAACATATTGATTGGTATTACATTTCAAAAAGAAAAAAAAAAACTGTTGTTAAAAAAAATTATGAAACTCTTAAAGTAACACAGATTACTGTATTTCGGAAAGCCTCAGAACGTTCAAAAAACTAATATTCAATGTAAATTTCTAAAAGCTTTCTGTGTGAAGTATTATTCAATTTTTCTTGGGCTGAAATATCCTTCATGCCATACGCACCCATTCAACAACTACTCACTGGTTGCCTATCCCATTCCAGGCTTGTGCATGGTCTTGAGTAGAAACTATGAGTAGACAGGGTCTTTGTCTTCAAAAAACTGGCTGTCCAGCCAGGGTGACAGATGATTAACAGCCAAACACATAACTAAAAGAGTAGATGAGTAAGAGAACTTTAGAGGTTCTTCCATTAGGGTTAGCATAAAATCATAAAGTGTCTAACAAAATGATGGGAAGCAATGGTTTCTTTAGAAAGAGTGACCAAGGGATACCTGGGTGTCACAGTGGTTGAGCTTCTGCCTTCAGCTCAGGGCATGATCCTGGAGTCCCAGGATTGAGTCCCACATCGGGCTCCCTGAATAGAGCCTGCTTCTTTCTCTTCCTATGTCTCTTTCTCTCTCTGTATGTGTCTCTTATAAATAAATAAAATCTAGAAAGAAAGAAAGAAAGAAAGAAAGAAAGAAAGAAAGAAAGAAAGAAAGAAAGAAAGAAAAGAAAGAAAGAAAGAAAGAAAGAAAGAAGGAAGGAAGGAAGGAAGGAAGGAAGGAAGGAAGGAAGGAAGGAAGGAAGAAAGAGTGACCAAGAAAAGTTCACTCAACAGATGCCCAAAGATGAGAAAGAACCCTGGACATAAAGCTCTAAGAACCATGTCCCAGGAATAGGCAAGAGCAGGTGTGCCTTTGTGATAAAAGAGAAAGCTCAGTACATCCAAGGCCAGAAAGGGAGTCCAAGGGGCTGGAATAGGGAGAAGTTATGGTCAGAGGTGAGGTGAAGAAGAAGGCAGGGCCACGTGCTTCCAACTTCATGCTAATTAAAACAGGGAGAGATAAATGATCTTAAAGAGAGGATATATAATCTGAACTGTGTTTTTTATGAGTCATCCTGGTACCTTCATTTGTCATCTTTATTATTAAAGAACTGAGAGTAAATCAGGAAAATTAAGGAAAGGCAAAACAAAAGTGACAACGATTAACAATGAAATCAACAGAAATTATTCTGACTTTAAGAAGCAAATTGTATCAATTTAGATCCTGCCAAAAAGCTTCAGTTCAATTAAGGAAACAAATTTCAGAAAGAAATGATGAATAGCTTTTTGGAAGACTATAAGATGATTATAACCCTAACTTAATACAAGAGTAAATCCTATGAACGTTTGGAAAAAGATTTAAATTTCTTGCTGACATTGACAAATATAGTGAAAAATTATTATATCCCACTTTCATGATTACATGACTTGAACTCTTACAGCTCATATATGAAAGAAAGTCCACAGCAGGTGACTCAAATTTGACAATAATCCTAAAAGTTTACATGTTACTAGTGATGTGTTGTGAAACTCAAAGTAACTATTCCAATTTATCTCAATCAACCATGTTAGAAAAAAGACTGAATATTTTTTTTTTTCTATTTCCTCTATGGAAACTGGTTTTTCGATTAGTTGCTATATGACAGGTCAAAGGACAAGAAGCCAGAAAATTAGGAGGAAAAAATGTTGTAAGGTCATGCTAGGCAATTAAATCATATTTTTCTGGATTTGATGATTTTTGTAGTTTTTAAAATGTGTGATTTGGGGTTTTATTTCTGTCTCTTTTAACAAATGTCTGCTTTTATACTGACTCTATATCTTTGTGTTATTGTCCTTAAAGAGGGCACAACAAAACCTGGATCCCCCCAAGTATGGAGGTGTGGATGGGGAATGGAGAAGTAAACAGGAACAATGGATACAATAGGAAACAGAAAGGATACGATAACAAATCACAACTCTTAAAGTTTAAATATCCTTTTCCTAGATAAAAGTTACATGTAAATTAAGGGTATAGGTCAAGACAACAGAGCACCTGAGGGTTTAGCAGGCTATTTGAAACTGGTCAGAAAGAAAGACCACCCACATTTCCTTGTTAGTTGAGCAAAGCTTCAACAAATGTTTTAGGCATTGTGATATCAACTTCCCTTTGTAGATATCACATAGTGTGTCATGAGAATAATATCAATCTTATTAATTAAAAGAATATATTGTATTCCAATGGCATTTGAAAAAAATCACAGAATAAAACATCATGATATGTAGATCATAAATTCAAGAGAGCTAACTTTGCCCTCAGATATTTCACAATCACAGGTGAAACACAATGCAAATGATACAGGGATGAGTTCTGAGATTTTGTAGGACTATACCATGAAAAGCAATTATACAAAATCTAACATGGTGCAAAAGATGCTGCAATATTATATTTACCTAAGATTCACAGAGCAGAAGACAAGGACGAGAATGCAGAGCAGGAAGGTATGAGATGTACATTGAATTGGTTGTCTTCATTCAGACAAATCAGTTGGTAAAAGATGGTATTTCTGATTAAGAACAAGATGACACACAATAACTTTCTTTGCTTTACTGAAAAATGATAAACTTGTATGTTGTACATTGTAAATATAAATGTGTATAATTCAAAGCCAGAATCATTGTACAAATTTAATTTCCTAAAATAAAATGTAATAGAGTATTATAGAAAGTTATTGTCTGAGTGCTTAAAATGTTTATGTCATTTCCTCTGGGGGTTGTCAGGCAGGGAACAAGGTAAAACAGCAAAGCAATACCTACAGAAGCCTAATGAATTAAAAGTTTTCAATACAGAAAAAAAATTACATTTAAGGATTCATATGTAGAGACTCTCATCATATTTGTTAAATTTAATTTTTAAATAAGTAATATATTCATATGGTTTGTAAATCCAAAGAAATAGAACTGTTTACAATCGTAGGTCTTCCCCTTGTCCCTGTCTCCTTTGAGTTTCCTTCCCCAGAGGAGACCAATGTTATCGATTTTTTACAAATCATTCCAGAGATATCCTATTCATTCTAAATATCTAAATATGTATGTACATTTTATGCCTGCTTTTGCACAACTGCTCAAAACTTTCTGCACCTTGTTTATTTCACTGAATATATAAGAAATAATTTTATTGTATCATTTTTAAAAAATCCAAGTTGGTTTCTATGAATGAGGAATGGTAGATAGTATAGATAAACAAAGTCATCCTCTTATTGATGGAAATCTAGACAGGATCAGGTTTACTAATTTTAAAATATATTATGAATCTATAATCAATAAAAGTGGCACAAGTCTTTTTTTTATTGGTGTTCAATTTGCCAACATACAGAATAACATCAGTGCTCATCCAAAGTGGCACAAGTCTTATCAAAGACATCAATTAAACAGATTAGAAGGTCCAGAAATAAAATCTTGCTGCTCTCAGCACATTTCTTATTAATTTTACTGCAAGATAGTTTACCTTTTGCAATGATATTATAAGTTATGTCTTCTTTTCCTGTGTAGATTCCCTATATATTCTACATATTGGTTCTAAATGCCCCTACCTATTGTTCTAAAGTATTTCAGTTAATTCTGTAGGATTTGTCTAGATAGGTATCATTCAATCTATCTATAAATAAAAGTGTGCCTCCCCTTTTCTCAATTTTAATTTCTTTAATTTCATTCTCTTACTAGATTGCATTGGCTTACATCTCCAGAAAAATGTTAATAGTCATAGCAGACATTCTGATCCCTTCTCTTATTTTTTTTCTTACTTAGATGTAATTGACATATAAACTTGTATTAGTTTCAGACATGCAGCATAATGATTTAGTATTTGTAGATATTGTAAAATAATCACTGTAAGTTTAGTTAACACCCATCATACCTAAATTTTTTTTCTTATGGTAAGAATTTTTAAGATCTACTCTCTTGCAACTTTCAAATATACAATACAATATTATTAACTATAGCCACCATACTGTATGTTAAACCCCTATGTCTTATTTTATAACTGGAAGTTTGAACCTTTTGACTACCTTTACCCGTTCCACTCAACCCCAACCCCTACCTCTGGCAACCACCAATCTGTCCACTATATCTATGAGTTTGATTTCTGTTTTTTAGTTTTGTTTTGTTTTTAGATTACATATATAGATGACACCATACTGTATTTGTCTTTCTCTTACTTATTTTATTTAGCGTCAAGGTCCATTCACATTGTTGCAAATTGAAAGATTACATTATTTTTAATGGCTGAACAAAATCCCATTTCATATGTACAGCATATCTTTATCCTTTCATTCATCCATACACACTTAGGTTGCCTCAATGTCTTAGGTATTAAATAAGGCTGCAATAAATGTGGGGTACACATATTCTTTCAAAATTTTTCATTATTTTTTCATTTTCTTCAGATAAATACCCAGAACTATTTCTGGGTTGTTCTATTTTTCATTTTTTGAGGAAATGGCATACTGTTTTCCATAGTGACTCTACCAATTACCTCTCCACCAGCAGTGCACAAGGTTTCCTTTTCTCCACATCCTTGTCAACACTTGTTATTTCCTGTCATTTTGACAATAGCCATTCTAACAGGTATGAGATGATACCTCTCAGTTTGCTGAATTTATTCTGATCCAGTAATTTAAATACTCTTTCAAGGTAAATCCTCAGTGTTCAATATCTCCTCCTACTCCTCTCCTAGACAACAGCTGGGTATTTTGGGTGGACTTTCTATATTCTTGCTGTGGCATGAGTGGCCAGAGAACAAGATTGTACAAAAACTACAACTTTCTCAAGTCTCTGCTATGGGTGAGTGATCTAGTCTAGTCCTTTGGTCCACAATCACTGTGACGTGATTCCATGATTCCATGACACTGAGCTCTGTTATGGCTCTCCTTACGGAGACTGATGGTCCCAGCTACCTACACCATGCACTAAAGATTTAGTAACCTACCTTTGGTTTCAAAACTAAGCTCATTCACTCCTTCACCATTTTCTGCAGGTTTTTAAAAATCTTTAGCACACCACACGTAGACAATAGGAATCAGAAGACCTGTCTGTTTTGCCTCGATGTTCTGTTGATAATGCACTAAGCTGAATGTAAACATCAGCACAGCTTCTCCTAGAGTCAGGCAGCCTCCCAGCTAGAGCCACCCCTACCAGGAAGTTCCTAGATATTTGTCCCACTTTCATCTGCAAACCTCCCTCTCTCCCCAATGGGGTTCTAATTTAAGAATGGAAAAGTGAGCACTCTTATTGAACTTTTCACTCTAACTCATCCTCTTTTCTTTTTCTCATCAGCTAGTTGATCAGAAACAGAGGGACTCTTTCTCCTGTCAGGGTGGTCATTTTCAATTTCATACCCCCTTTCTTCTATAAGTGGAATTCATTCTTTAGGACTCTAATGGTACTGTCATTATTATACAGGGACAAGACCCCTTATCATGTAAAGAATACAAATCAAAAGAGATTTTCATGCCAGACAATAGAGCACAGGGAATATAGTCAATAATATTGCATCAATTGTATATGGTAACTATTGGCAACTAGGCTTACTATGGTGATCATTTTGCAATGTATATAAACTTCAAATTGCTATGTTGTAAACCTAAAACTAATATGATGCTGTATTTCAACTATATTTCAATAAAAAAAGAAAAGATTTCCAAAGTAGTGTGCCTGTTGTACATAGATGTACTTACTGGCTTGAGTTATTCTGCTCTTCACTTGGAAGGACTTTCTTCACCCACAGCTATCCACTAGAGCACACTATCAATCCAAATCTTTAGCTTACATAATATCAATTAGGATGTGTGATGTGCATATATGCATTTCAACTTTCAAAGTGGTGAGAATTAATAATTAAATAAAATTAGCAACATTAGGTTTAATAATAATACATATCACATTGCCATTTTCCTGCCATAGGAATACTGGAGGCATGTTCAAACATTTATTGCTAGGTTTCATTAAGTATTTTACTGTCATCCCTAATTAATTCTGCCTTTCAACAAGAAATTTAGGATTGGCTGCTATTGTTACCCCACTCTTACATGTCAGAGAACTGAAGCAGAGAGGTTAATTAAATGACTTACCCAGATACCTGTAGGCTATGTTGGCAAACTGTATCTTAACAGGGCTGCTGGCACAGAAGCCCCAAGAGATGGAAATTTAAGCAACCCTATTCCAGCAGGGGGCACCAGCTACATTATAAATTTGGGTACTCTCTAGCTTTCTGCTCATGGAAATCTTACAAGATGGTATACCCAAGAAGAAAATCGACTCCAAGTGTCACAAATATGGCAGCCCTCCCCTACATTTCTGACACAAAGTACAGTTCTTGAGTTTTAAACAGGCTTTACAAATCAAGAAACACCTTCCTAGTGTGTTCAAGACAGGGATCTTTACCCCCAACGCTCAATCCATTATGATTCCTAGAATCTCACAGTGACACTTTCATTCTTTTGGGTTTTAAGATATTGGGGACCTCATTTTTAAAAGGGTGTAATAAAAATCTCTACCAAAGGCAACTCCATTAGTCAATATGCTACTGTCAGCGCTCAGGGAAATGTCAGATAAGAATGAAACAAGAGAAGGAAGAGCATGTGGTTACAGGACGGGAAAGAGGGTACACGAGAAGGTGATGTAGAGACACCATAAACCAACTCCCCGTTTCACACTCTTGCTTAGGGGTATATCTTCTAGGTTTGTTGAATTCTAAACTCTTGCCTCTTTATATACCTTAAGGAATAAGTCTAAATGAAAAGATCTTAGACCTGAGGTCAAATTTTGGGTACATTGAGAGGTTATAGGAAGTACTCAATAACATTTGGTTTTTCCTTCCTTCCATTAAAGGGAAGGTTCACTCAAACAGCCCAGGAAAATTCTCCTTAATTTATCACAAGAAGGCAAACGAATACAATGAGATCACCCCATGTCAAAAGCAAATGCCAGATCAGTGCTTCTTCAATTTTAATATGAGTACAAGTCACATGAGGATTTTGTTAAAATGCAGATTCTTGTTTTGTAGTTTTAATGATGGGCCTGAGATTCTGCATTTTTAAATAACTCTTAGGTCTGAACAATGTTGATGGCCCCTGTGGAAAATATACTGAGTAGAAAGATAGCCCATTACCTTAGGGTTTCAGAGCCATGTTTGAAAGCATTCTAAAAGTCATCCAGGTACCCTCTCCCTTGTCCCATCCAAAAGCCATTTTCAAAAAGGGGTCTCATAGAAGCAAAATACTTAAATGATCTAAAGTTTCAACTCCAACTGAAAGATGATGTCTGATGGATACATGAGTTAATCCTCGTTTCTCTACAAAATGAGAATAACACAAAAGTCTCAGATTCTGCCTTTTATAATGTTTACAGTTATATCAGGATGCCAAAAGTCAAAACCCCTACCTCTATAGGAGGTTTTTAATCTAGAATTATTTTTAATCTGGAAAGTCAATAAACAGATGTTCAGTCTTCATTTTCTTTTAAAGATATACTAATAGGAATATCCCTTAAAAATTGCATTATGCCAAGCTGACTCAATAGCCATATTGGGAAGATTATTCTGGACAAAGTCCTTGCATAAGTAGAATTGATATATTGGGCTAGGGGCAGAGAAAGGGGAAAAGAAAGAAGGAACACTCTAGATGGGGAAATATGAAGCAGACATAGTTGTTGAGCAATACATACCATGTGCTAGTATAGTAAGTGTGGTCCTCCTAATATTTCTATGTGGTAGATAATACCAGCTCCATTTTATAGATTAAGGAAATTGAGGTTCAAGGAAGTAAAGAAAATTGTACAAGTTTGCACAACTACTGTAATCCATGGAGCTGGCTCAAGCCAAGCTCTTCAGATTTTAATTTCTATGCTTGTCTCACTCTACCAAAAGTATTTCTTTGGAAATCAGAAGTCACGAACTCTCAAGATGCCCCCATATATAAAGATCAGATGACTCGTAGGATATTAGTTATCATTTAGATGATATTTCAAGAGGTCTTTTAATGTTTGGTATATATCTCAACACTTTTCAAACAATCTATCCCTTTAAGTATAGTTTTTTTGCTAAATGGAGTTTATGAATGCATGTACGTATACCTATACAACGGCAAAATTCGTTAAGTATATTTAAGAGTTTGCTTGAGGTTGGCACTATGCTGGATACAAGAAACAGATGAGGAATGTTAAGTCTGATCATCATTCTGTACGGAGCAGAAGTTGATTCCCAATAGCCTACAGTGATGTCAAAGGAAAGGTGTAGCTTTCTTTCAATCCACCCAAAAACATATGTTCTCTTCTCATCCATTTGAGGTGACAGCCCAAAAATAAGGCAAGAGGTCTGCACTCTAAGAGCATTGGCTCAGTTAAGAAATAGACACTGCTCCATTCCTAACACCAGATTGCCCTTCAACAGCAATCCTTGAAGATACATCAGTATCACCCATTGAAACAAGATATCCAGGGCCACCCCTAGTTTCTGATTGAATGCATCTAGGATAGGACCCAAGAACCTGCCTTCCTAATAAGTTCCCAAGTGATGCTGATGCTGCAAGTCTGGAAACCAAGCTGAGAACCACAGACCCAACCTGCATGGTTCTGTGGTTGGGATCCAGGTTTATACATCCTAGTGAGTCAGTTTTTCAAGTGTGTGTACATACATTTTTCTAGGAATAGAGTCCATACTGTTAATAAGAATTTTAAAGAGGCTTTCACCCTCAATAGTTAACAACTAATACAATTAGCAGAACAATGTCAAAACCTGGAACCTAAAGTGAGTAATCCAGAAAGAATCCATTTTTATCCACCACACATGCCATTGTATTTGAAAACTCTTTTAAAATACATTTCAATTAACAACAAGAAAATTAAAAACAGAAAATTCTCTTTGGCATCATTCTCTATATCTTTGTTATTGCTAGAGAAAGAAAGCCAAAAATATATGATACACACACATACACACATAAGACCTATCTTTACATAAGAAGCACACATGTATTTGGTAGAATCTGGTAGTTTTAATTTTGCATGTGCAAAACAGGGTATATTTTCCTTTTCTAGTTTGATCTTTAACTACCAACTAGTTTCTAACTGCCCTTACAGGCTGTAAAAACAACCTGGAGAATCTTTATAAAAGGCATAATTTATACCAGAAGATCCTCTCCTCCACATTGTTAATGAGCTTCCTTGTGGTGATGAAGACTCCTTTCCTATATTCCTGAGGCATAGTTCAGAATTTGGAATCAGTTTATCTTACAAGCTGATGGTCAGATCTCTACAACAGGGCAACAATCTGAGTGTGTGTGTGTGTGTGTGTGTGTGTGTGTGTGTGTGTGTGTGTTTCAGCTGCCATAATAGCAGAAGCCAGTACACATGAATGGATTGTTGCTAAGCCAGTCAGATTCCTTTGTTAAGAAGGCTGGAAGAACCAAACCATAGCACCATCCAAACTATGATTTATGCTTTGAAAACACTCCAAATGGATCAACCACAGAGCAATTCAATAAGTGATTCAGGAGTTGCCTCTGTGAAAGAAATAAGAAGAAAAAACAACAACATGTGGGCATGGAGTAGTGATAGTCATGCCCTAGAAAGAAAGTAGGCCCCATGGCTTAATAATAATTTCTATATCAACTAGACCCTATCTAGTCATTATCTTTTTAACATGTGATGATTTATCCTTAACAAGAAGCAGGATGTTTGCACACCTAAAGTTCCTAGGTGATAGAAACCATTTATTATATAATTTGGTCTCTTCTTATTTTCTAAACCATCTCAGATGCCCTTGAGAGGCTACAGAGACAGTATAGAAGTAAATCATATCCTTGGAATGAATCATCTACTTCGCACTCCTTCCATACTCTCAATTAATGTCTCCTACTGTTCTTCAGTCCCTACTTGTAATCTCTTTGCTGGAAACTGGTTTTAACTATTCACCCAGAACCTTTGGCTCTGGACCATATTCTTGAGTCTTTACTCTGCTTGTGACTAAACTTCATCTTTAGTTCTCTGTCCATTCTTTGCCAAATGCTATGACTAGGTCTGAAGGCTGGGGCCTATGTAAGGCTTCTGGAAGCCCGGTACAACACTAGCGGCCTGCTGACCCAGATGGAAGAGTGAGTAGGAAAGAATATAAACCCTCATATAGGGTTCCTAATAAAAAACAATGTATAGTAAAAGCCTCATAGGGCTGAATGAAGAAACAATAGCAGGAAAGGGAGAAGCAGAGATGCTAAGAGGGAGGGACATCTA
Organism: Nyctereutes procyonoides; assembly: GCF_905146905.1. Lineage (NCBI taxonomy): Eukaryota > Metazoa > Chordata > Mammalia > Carnivora > Canidae > Nyctereutes > Nyctereutes procyonoides. The sequence continues at coordinate 3,954,194 of NW_026575033.1, read as the reverse complement.
TATTCTGGCACACCTGGGCATATTACCTGAAGATGTTTCTACGAAGTCTAGAAACGTGGGACCACCAGGCATCAGACCTGATGTCTATCTGTTTCTTTATCTTATTTCCACTTCTGCTACTGAATCATGGTTTCTGTGCAAATATTTACTTTATTTAATAAACTTTTAAAAGTATATTAATAAAATGTTTGTGCTTTCATGCTCCCTCCTATGCCTCTCATTCAATTCCAGTTTGAGTCATTATATTTTAATCAATTTTACTCAGATACATCCTAGTGAGAATAAGCACCTTTCTTAATAGAAGAGATTTCTGAAAGCTTCCATCTCCTCTACCTCTATGCTCAGTGGAAAATAAAAGTTGGGGATGCTCCCAATCCTCCTACTTAGAGCATTCTTTAAGGTGACTGTGGTCCAGCATTTATCAGAGCTCATCGTCTCATCTGTCAATCACAGGAGCATCACTGAAAGGCTAGACTGCCACCAGTCACCTCCTATGAATTATAGAGAAGTTCTCTATGCAAAAAAATAATAAAAAGGCAATTTTGATTCGTCATCCAGTCTGCAGGAAATAGCACAAGCAAAATGTATGCATGTGTCCATTAACTATGGTATGGAATCCGTAACCCCATTCTCAGAAACCCAAATCCGTTGATCCCTGTCAACTGTATAGAAAAAGATAGGATCATTGGAAATGCTACAAAGAGTTTTGGAAATAAAATTTTAACTGATGCTTTGACACTTACCACACATGCACTTTTAAAAAGCTGCATTACATGATGTTACAATTAAAAAGCAAACATCAAAACATGTTGTCACATGCAAATATAAAACAATGGGCCATGTCTTATAGCATCTGCTTCAAGTTAACTGCAGATGTGAAATGTTGATAGAAATTATTATCATTGGTGGGTGTTTTGTACTTTACATTATATCACAATTTATTTAATTGGTTCAGACATATTTTAATAAATTTGATCTTAATCCAATCAGGCAGAAATGTTCTAAAAAATTTACGTAGTTGTTATTATAATACCTGAATACTTTCTAGTAAATTGCTTTCAACAGTGTCTTTTTGTATGTAGGAATTTGGGATTTGGATTTCAGAGAATTTGAAATCTCTGAATCTCTTTCAGAGAAAATACTATTGGCATTACAATATGAGATTCTTACTCCACTAGAAGAAAATTTCACTTCTTTAATGTAAAACCTCAAAGGGAAGTTTGGGAAAAGATTAAAAAAAAAAAAAAAAAAGCAGGACAGAGCTGTCCTCTTAGTAACGTTTTCCATTGAATCACAGGTACAAGTTCCACTGACTCTGCACCTAGAGCATAGCCACACCTGACTGTGAAGGAGGCAACTCAGCACCACCACCACCCCCCCAGCTGCCAGAGGCACATTGCTGAGTCTTGGTATTTCATGTGAAAATTCCAAGAAAAGTCATCTTCAGTTCACTCTGATGTCAAAAATCATTTCCTACAAGGCTGAGTAGCCAATTAGAGCTCAGAAATAAATTTAAAAATTATATAAATAAAAAAGCATCTATGTTGATGAACACTGCACAGTGCCTGGCACATCATAAGCCCTCAATAAAATGAAATAAAATAAATAAATAAATAAAATGCAAAGAGAATGCAATAAATTTTATACTGAGAGGAACAATATATTTAAAATAAGCATGTATTAGCACTTGATTATCTACACTGCACTATCTAATACATTAGCCACATGTAACTATTTAAATTTTAACTAATTAAATTTTAATTTTAAAATTCATTCTGCAATTGCACTAGTCACAAGTGGTAACAAGTAGCTACATATGACAGATATAGAATATTTTTATCATCAAGGAAGTTCGATTTGATAGCCCTGTTCTAAATAATTGCCTGGAAAGCATCTGAAGGAATAAAAACAGAACTGAAAACTTTTTATGGGGGGAATAAACACAAAAGGTACTGAGCAAAAGTCACTGTATAGAAAAACCAGTTAATGTTAGGTGTCAAATGAGAAAAGAATATGCTTTTATGGAGATGTTCAGGATGTCTGGAGATTCATTTTGAGAATTAAATCTTAGGGAAAACCCACTGAATCATTTAAATCCATCTGCTTATATTTTATATTATAAAGTACCAAAAGGGGAAAAGCATAATTTTAAATCCTAGGTTAATAAGACATCATTTGATTGTTATCATCTTTTGGTGTTAAATACAGACTGATAGGCAACACATCTCAGAATGAATGAAATGATCTTCTGTGATACTTGGTGACAGGCAAAAGTACATAGAAATAAAAAATTATGGTAGAAGGTATTATTTTAAATTTGGTTTTGCATATTTTTCTTTCACTGAGAAGATAGCAAGTCTCATCACTTCCAGCTTTTTCACATGACTTATGATGACAACCCACCTTTGTGGTTCAATGCACCATTAAATTTTATCTTCAGTATATTCCCCACATGAAACCTAAATCTCTATTAAGCCCCAGCAATATAATGCAGTAAATTTCTCCGGAGTAGGGATAACCATTACATCTCTGTAGAAAACATCATTTTTTCCACATATGAAAATGATTAAACTAAAAATTTAATGACTGAATCTAGAAAAGCTCCTTTAGGCCATAGAAAATGAGTTTAATCTGTGAATGTGATTTATGTCTGTCGGGAAACCAAACTTCATCATGCAGCCATAGCTCACAATAAAATGTGCCATGATACTTGCCCTTCTTAATGATGCCTGTCTTTGTCCTATGGGTGGTATTTAGTACCTCAGTGATTCTCTCTGAGCCATGAGAATGTCTATATCCACTCTGCTAGATGAGGCAAATGAAACACCAGCTATCAAAATTATTGAACTGTAACTGAAAAATTGCTCAGAAGTACTGTTTTTCTACCCTTAGAATTAGAACATTCTATTTCATCCTGGAGGTAATTTAAAATATTGAGAGGGAGGTGAAAGTATTAAGGTAATGAATTAAACAAGACAGCTACTTAAATTAAGTCACATACAGACACAATTAGCCAGTGTACTGGGAACTGCAGCCATTTGCCATGTTGCATATGTAAAACTGTGACATAAATTTTCATCGGAAGCACCAATGTTGTATATTTCTCAAGGAATCTGGGTCATTTTTGTGCACAGGAAATGTTAATACAAGGTAAGGTCAAGGGACATTGCCTTGATTATTTATAGCTGTGTACCATTAATTGAGGTTTAATTTAACCACATATTCTAATTACTTCATGATTAATCAAAATTCATATAATTTCTTGATGATTCAAATATGCATTTATAATTTTCATATAGTTAGACATACCAGGAATAAATAAATGTGTTTAAGAAAAATCCTTCTGGCACATCAAATACACCAATAGAAGTTGAAATATATTCTAACACACCTATGATAACATACCTATATCATCACTAAGACTGTCCCTCATCAATAGTCACAAATTTCAAAAGCTCAAATTTAGAAATGTGAGTATAAACTATTTGTTGTTTTCTTATTCTATGTATTAGTTATCTATAGCTGTGTAATTAATTTATTTTTTTTTTGTATTTATAAATAATTGTTATTGGTGTTCAATTTACCAACATACAGAATAACACCCAGTGCTCATTCCCGTCAAGTCGTCCCCCTCTAGTGCCGTCACCCATTCACACCCACCCCACGCCCTCCTCCCCCATCCACCACCCCTAGTTCATTTCCCAGTGTTGATGTCTTTAGTTTTGTCTCCCTCTCTGATATTTCCCATCACACTCTCTTCTCTCTTTCCCTTATATTCCCTTTCCCAAATGAATGAGAACATACACTGTTTGTCCTTCTCCGGTTAATGTGGCCAAGTTCAAAAAGGGTGTTGCCTGAGTGCTCCTATGGGATTTTGATGGAATCTTGTCTCACATTTAGATCTTTCATCTATTTGAGTTTATCTTTGGGTTATGGTGCAAGAGAGTGGTCCAGTTTTCATTATTTGCATGTGGATGTCCAATTTTCCCAGCACCATTTATTGAAGAGACTGTCTTCTTCCATGTGGATCATCTTTCCTCCTTTATCGTATATTAGTTGACTTAAAGTTCAGGGTCCACTTCTGGGTTCTTATTTGTTCCATTGATCTATATGTCCTGTTTTTTTGTGCCAGTACCACACTGTTTGATGATCACTGCTTTGTTGTTCAACCTGAAATCTGGATAGTGATGCCCCAGATTTGGTTTTCTTTTTTAAAATTCCCTGGCTGTTCGGGGTTCTTTTCTGATTCCACAAAAATCTTAAAACACTTGTTCTAAGTCTCTGTAAGAAAGTCAATGGTATTTGATAGGGATTGCATTATTACGTGTAAAATTGGCCCTGGGTAATATTGACAATTTCTCAAGATTAATTCTGCTCATACCTTGAGCGTTGGAATATTTTTCCTTCTCTTTGTGTTTCCTCAACTTCTTTCAGAATGTGTTCTATAGTTTTTAGGTTAGAACATATGAATGGTAAATGGTTATCCAACCTTTTATTTTAGGTTGTAGGTGTCTCTTCTGTATAAATGAGTCTATTGTAGACAGCAATAGATGTGTCCTGCCTATTTGCTGGGTACATTTGAATGGTAATGGTTTTCCAACTTTATTTTCAGGTTGTAGGTGTCCTTTCTGTTAAATGAGTCTCTTGTAGGACAGCTTTAGATGGGTCCTGCTTTTTTATCCAGTCTGAAAACCCTGCGCCTTTTGATGGGGTCATTTAAGCCCATTCACGTTCGGAGTTTATATTGACAGATAGGAGTTTAGTGGTCATCATGTTATTATTTAGTCCTTGTTTTTGTTGGATTGTTCCACTGAACTTCTTCTTAAGGGGAATTTTAAAGAGTCCCCTTAAATTTCTTGCAGAGCTGGATTTGGAGGTCACATATTCTTTCAGTTCCTGCATGTTTGGAAGCTCTTTATCTCTCATTCCATTTTGAATGAGAGGCCTTGCGGGATAAAGTATCATTGGTTGCATGTTCTTCCTCATTTAGGGGACCTGAATATATCCTGCCAGCCCTTTATGGCCTGCTTAGTCTCTGTGGAGAGTCTGCTGTTACCCTAATATTCCTCCCATGAAAGTCAGGGACTTCTTGTCTTCTTGCAGCTTTAAGGATCTTCTCTTTATCTTTGGAATTTGCAAGCTTCCACTATTAGATGTCGAGGTGGTGAAACGAGTTTTATTGATTTTAGGGGGGGATCTCTCTATTCCTGGAATCTGGAATGCCAGTTTCCCTCCCAGTTTGGGAAAGTTTTCAGCTAGGATTTGTTCAAATACATATTTGGCCCTCTGTTCCGTTCGCGCCTCGGGAACCCCAATTAAGCGTAGGTTTTTCTTACTTAGAGTGTCATTTAATTTCCTCTTAATCTGTTCTTTCATGGTTCTTTATTTGTTTATCTCTTTTTTCCTCAGTTTCCCTCTTTGCATTAACCTTGTCTTCTATGTCACTCACGCGTTCTTCACACTCGTTACCTTCGTCTTTGGGATCTTCTAGTGATGGATTGGGCATTTCATTCAATGATTTTTATTTCTGCTGATTGGATCTAAATTCTGCATTCTGAAGTCTCGTGGTCCTTAATGTTTTTTCTAGAGCCACCAGTGCTGTAGAATAGTGCTTCTGAATAGGCTTTCTGACATTGATGTGTAATCCAGATGTTGTAACTCTGTGGGGAAGAGAGGGCCTGTTTCTGATTCTATCACTTTTAGAAGTGAGGTTTTCCTTACTAGTCATTTTGCTCGTGCAGATGTGGCCAGAAAAAACAAGTTGTATTGGAAACGGGGGAGTATCACTGGTCCCTCTAGCTTTTCTTTGGGAGAGGGCTGTTGCGCTGATTTTCTGGTGGTTGCACCTTGGGGGAGCTGTAGCCCCTTGCCTTGCTGCAGGGTCAGCGGGGTGTTGTTTACCCCCGTGGGGCCCAGGAGGAAACAGTCGCAGTTGTTATGGCAACTTGAAGCATGATTTCAGCCTCCAGCAGGAACTAGAGGCTCGGGGTCTCGGTTCTCAGTCCGCAGGGCCTGGAGGCTCGGGGCGGGCCGCTGATCTGTCAGCTCAGGGCAGGAGCGTCCGTGCTGTACTGGGCCCTCCCGGGCCTCTGATGTCTGGGGGAGGCCGGATCCTGGGCTGTGTACCGGCGCCTGTGCTCCGGTGCCTGCGCTGTGGGATTCGCGCTCCCGCCCCCATGCCCCCTCCGCGGAGCCGCCGCCCGAGCACCCTCCGAGCTGCTCCGGTCGGTCCCTCCGTGCGCGCTGCGACCTTAGGGTAGCTCGGAGCACTCCCCCGGGGCGCAGTGTTGTTTGTGTCCCCGGGAAGCCGAGCGGCATCCCGCTCTCCTTGGGTCCTGCTCACAACTCCCTGCGAGCCCCTTTCCCCGGGAAGGTTGGTGCGCTCCTGCTCCTCGGGACGGGGCTTCCTGTCATGGCGGACACCTCGCCACAAGGCCTCAGGCCACGGCTCCTCGCCGGGGCCCCTCCCCTAGGAGGACTTTTGTTTTATCTTTATTTCTTTTTCCCGTCTTCTCACTTGATAGAGCGCGGACTCTCTCACTGTAGCATTCCAGCTGGTCTCTCTTTACATCTCAGGCCGAATTTGTAGATTTTCAGGATGGTTTGAAGGTTATTAGGTAATTTGGTGGGGACGGCGATTTGTGGACCTGTCTTCGCCATCTTGCCCCTCCGCTGTGTTAATAATTTAAACACACATTTTCATCTCACAGTTTTTTGGTAGGAATCTGGGCATGGCTTAGCTGGGTCCCCTGTTCAGGGCTCCTCACAAGGTTGTGATCAAAGTGTCAGTCAAGGCCACAGTCATCTCAGACTTCAGCTGAGGCAGAATCACTTTCCAAGCTGTCTCAATAGCTATAAGCAGAATTCCAGCCCTTGCAGGCTGATGACCTGAGGCCACTTTTAGCTCGCTACCAGGGTCTTTCTCCACTACCAGCAAGCATAGGAGAGTGAGGGAGTACCAGCAAGGTAGAAGGCACAGGCTTTTATGACCTAATTTAGAAGTGAAAGGATCTCTTTCCCCTAGTCTATCGTTTGATGTAACTCAATAGGTCCAGCGTAAAACCAAGTGCAGGGGAAAACATAGGGGTGTGAATGCCAGGAGATGGGGAATCACTGAGAGCCATATCAGAAGTTGGCTACCACATAGACTCAATAGCAGTCACCATCTTCTTTCAATCATGGCTCAAAGAGATCTCACAGTTCTGTTTCTCTTTTGCTGCTGCTGCTGTCTCATCTCCAATCCCAAATTCTACTTTAGATCCTGACAGCCTTCTAAGTACAATTCCCACCATCTTTTTTTTCACATGTATGGCAGGGTAGTGCAACAAGTAAGAGCAAAGCTCTAGGGATCCCTGGGTGGCGCAGTGATTTAGCGCCTGCCTTTGGCCCAGGGCGCGATCCTGGAGACCCGGGATCGAATCCCACGTCAGGCTCCCGGTGCATGGAGCCTGCTTCTCCCTCTGCCTGTGTCTCTGCCTCTCTCTCTCTCTCTCTCCCTCTGTGTGACTATCATAAATAAATAAAAATTTAAAAAAAAAAGTTAAAAAAAAGAGCAAAGCTCTAGAATATGACAGCTCAGGTTCTAATCGTGGCTTAATTACTTACCAGATAGGTGAGTGAGATAAGTTAATTAAAAAAAAAACTATCTGTGACTCAGTTTCTTCCATAAATGCTGTCATGCTGGTCTACTGTGTGATGATCATCATTATATTCTCTTTACCTCCCACAGTACCTGAATGGAGAGATTACAATGATTAAATGACAGTAAAATTGACTGAACTGGTTCTACTTTCTCTTTACACATGCATTTCCTAATAGATTAATCTGGTTTAAGAATTGGGGGAAAAAAACAGATTCATGGGATACCTGGGTGGCTCAGTGGTTGAGCATCTGCCTTCAGCTCAGGGCATGATCCTGGGGTCCTAGGATCAAGTTCTACATTGGGCTCTCCACAGGGAGTCTGCTTCTCTCTCTCTGCCTCTGTCTCTGCCTCTCTCGCTGTGTCTCTCATGAATAAATAAATTTTAAAATCTTAAAAAAAATGGATTCACAAAAATTTATGAGAATTTTATGGAAAGAAAGTTATCTGTATCAGAGTATTGATCATTTCATCTTTCTTGGGTTGAGTACTTGTTATTTCAACAAATATGTATAGCTACTAACTATATGCCAGAACTGTGCTTTGTACTTTGAACACAAGTTCCTTGCTTGGAGTCTAGTGAGAAAGGCAAAATGGCAAGCAGGTTTAAAAACATAATAATACAGTGTGATAGAGTCAATAATAGAAGCATCATAGCACAGAGAACAGAAGAAATACAGAAGAAAGTTTCATGTCAAAGAAGACTTCACAACGCAAATGACTAGTGTGTGAGTTTTGTTGGATAAGTTTGCAAAAAATAATAAATAATCATCATAATAATAGACTTCCATCCAAAGAAAAAAGCATATGCAATACTATGAAACATCATATGAACAGGGAAAACTTAATAACTCTATGTTTCTGGATAGTGTGTCCTATGTATTGTGGGGATGAAGCTATACACCTAGATATTATATGCTAATGGCAGAGAATAGAATTTTATCAATATGGGCAATGAATTATAATGCTATGTTTTAGAAGGATCACTACAAGGCTAGTCAGAGAATGGGGTCATGAGACAATGTGGAGAACTGAAAGAAGGGTAAACCCAAAAGGAAGTTTATGCTCCAAGTAATGAGTACCTAAACTTGGACCATATCATATAGATGAAGAATATTGGAAACTCAACAAAACTTGAACGTGAATATTTAAGATTGAATGACTCCCAACAGTCCAGGGGAGGAGTGAACAATGTGGCAAGCAACTTGCACACGCACACGCACACACACACACACACAAAAGCATAGGTTTGGAGGAGGTAGAGATAATGAATTCAGTTCTGTTTAGTTTGGAGTCCCAATGGGGTATCCAGGTGGGGAATATTCTGCAGCAGCCTGTCTGTGAGAGTTCCAGCTGATGGCAGAGATATGAAAGCCTTTAGCATATAAGAAGGAGGTTTGGAAGTATGGAGGGGAGTTAGAAAACAGGAAGGCAAAGAACAAGAAAAGAATACCAAACAATCCCAACATGCAAGGTCTAGGCAAAGAAAGAAGATTCAGAAAAGGAACATAGAATGAATGGACACAAGTATTGACTCATCATCATGACCACTGTCACCATTACCGTCACCATCATCACCATCATCATCATCATCATCACAAAATGACAAAACCAGAAGCCAAGGGGGGGGGCGGGAAGGGAGTAACAAGGGAGAAAAAGCATCTGTTCAATTTTTTCAAAGTGCTGCAAACAGTTAAAGTAAGACAAGGAATTAAATACATCCATTCAATTTGATAACTAGAAAGTCATTAGAGACTATCAAGAAGTGCATTTTCATTTGCTTAATGGGGTGGAAGTCAGATTGTAATAGGTTTGGAAGTGAATGGAAGCTGACACAGTGATGAAATCACACACAGGTTGCACTTCAAAAGTTTGGTTATGATTTTTTTCTTCTGTCAATTTGGCAAATTTTTGTACAGTAGATGACAATTGTGTAAAAATATGGTAATATCATATAATTATGATAGAAACAATAAACTGAAATATTCTTTCTGGAAAGCAACAGATATTGACAACCTCTCATAATCCCCAAATTTCACATTTAGGACCATATCCTTAAGAAATAAGCAGGGTCAAATATAAAACATCACAGATAAATATAATGTTAACATTGGAAACCTAAAATCATTCAAAATATCTAAGCATTGAGGATGCTTCAAGAAGTGCAATAAATTAAGAAGTATCTCAAATGGTGACTAGGGCAAAATTTTCTATTGCCATTACAGATAAACTCTGAAACCTCAGTGGCTTAACAAAATATATATATTTCTCCATCTAATTAAGGGATCCAAACTGACAGAGGCTCTACCCTATTCAAAATGTTGAATCCAAAGTCATCCTGAATTTGGACATCTAGTGATAAGATGGAGGAAGAAAGAGAGGATGGAGAAAACCTACACACTCATTGACCAGGTAGAAGTAAGATACATCCCTTCCATTCCTATATCAGGATTCCTTCCCAGCCACAGTTTTATATTATTATGAAAAGGGAACCTAATCTCTCATGGGCATCTAGTCATCTCTGCCACAGCCAATTTCTGGCCAAGTATCAGTGCACATGTCTATTCTTACATGTAGAATGTATCCTCCTCACCCTTGGAAGCCATATGTTGAAGGTTATAGTCTGGCTTTCCAAATGACCTAATGGAGCAAAACCTTACCATTTCTAACCTGTAGGACTGTAAACATCCAGATTATTTTTATCCCCTTTCATTTTTGCCTATAAACATGTATTTTGCCCAATCTTCTATAATTTTTCAATGTCCATTTTGTGGGTTCATTTGTGTCCCCCAATAAGGTATGTTGAAGCGCAAACCCCTGGTACCTATAAATGTGACTTTTTTGAGGTCAGGGTGTTTACAGAGGTAATCAGGTTAACATAAATGGATACTGGATGACACTGGAATCCAGTGACTGGTATCCTTATAAAGAGAGAGATTTGGAGACAAAGACACATGCACAGAGGGAAAATGGCCATGTGAAGATACAGGCAAGACTGGAATGACACAGCTAGAACCAAGGAATGTGAAGGAGCATTGACAAACACCAGAAGCTGGGAAGAGGCATAGAAGATTTTTCCCTAGAGTCTTCAAGGTAGCATGACCCTGCCAACACCTTGATTTTGGACTGTCAAGCTTCAGAATTATAAAAGAATAAATTTCTGTTGTTTTAAGTGCTCAGGTTCTGGCAGCCATAGAAAACTAACACAATCTGATTTTTACCAACATACCTTACCAATGTTCTATTTTTCCACCTCTTCTCTTAGAGCTACAGGCAAATTGATTGCCCTTAAACATTCTTGCAAAAAAAAAAAAAAAAGAATAACCAAATGGCTTATCACCCATAACTTTCCCCTTCATCTTCCCAACCATCGTTGTTAGGTTTTCTAGTATCTCTTACCTAATCCTTAAAGTAATGTCACATATTTTAAGATTTTCGTTGTGGCAGCATCAACTTTAAGGGACTATTTTCTATATTAAAGTAATGCTAACTAATATAACAGATAAATCTCGTATCTCAATGGCTTAATCCTATAAAATTTTATTTCTCACTATGTGAAATCCAGCTGTCTGTAGGAGTAGGCAGGATGGTGATCTATTCTGAGCAGTCCTTAATGGCCCTAGTTTGATAGGGGCTCTGCCAATCTTCAATATATAGCTTCTAAAGTAACCTTGGTCATTGATATCCAGTTAATAAATGAGGGAAGTCATGGAGCTTGGAGAAGAAATACTGTCCTTACTTTGGCTCAGAAGTAATATATACCACTGTTAATGAAATCTAGCCACATGGGCCTACCTTAATGAAGGTTGATTATGAAACATAATCTTGGCTGGGTAACCATGTCCCTGACTAACTTTATAGAATAGAATAAAAGTGTGACTCTTTGGTCATCAGCTAGCTATCCAGGTCAAATAGAACACTGTATAACTATAACAAATTGTACTTTCAAAGACTATTCCAGAGCATGAAAAAATTTTCATAATAGAAAGTTTTTAAAAGATAGTAGTATCTACAATATACATTACATTCTATATATCTAAAGTACATCATTATCAATATGCAGCTATATATTTAAATGATTGGCAGATTATTAACAGTGTTTAATGTGTGAATAGGATTACTTGTGACTCTTATTTTATTCTTTATTCATTTGTATATATTCCTAATTTAAAACATATGTCCTTTTTTAATATGAGAAAGCTTATTGTTATGATAGTGCTAAAAAGATTAGCATGGTGCCTTGCACCTAATAGATGCTCAAAAACTTCTGTTGAGTAAATGAATGACAGTGAATGAAAAGGAAAAGGAAAGGAAGCAGTAATTAGAGTATGATTCAAGCCCACGCAAGAGTTTCTCTAAGAAGAGCCTATTTGGCTAATATGCATAGGTTGAGGAAATTGGTAAAGAAGGCAAAAATTTTCAGGTACATAATAATGAAACAAAAGAATTGTGGTTGAGGGGCCCTGAGAAAAGATTGATTTGGAGAAGAAACATAGAGCCTGAAGAGGTTTGCTGAGTAGCCAGATCTGTAATGAAGAAGGGAGGAAGTTGAACTGTTTCATATCTTTTGTATAACTTTATCTCTATATGCTAGGTTATCTGCAGAGTCAAGGAGTAAGATCTAGGTAGAATGTTCTAATGGAGTTTTTGGGTGATAGAACATAGGTAGACATTAGTTTTAAATTAGAAAGAAGGGAAAGATTTAATGTGATTACTAATTGTTGCATAATAGGATTTTCAGTACTTTGTCCCAAGTTTTATGCTACTTTTTGTCATTGCAATGATCTATTGCTATTTTCTCTGATTTTAATTTGGATGTAGGCAGTATGTCAACAACCTGACTCTATGATAAATAAAATTTGTTCAGGTTTTATGATTAGTTATATTCCTCTAAGAACCATTCTTTCATCATCATTTGGGGCAGCTCCCAAGGACAGATTGATCCTCGCACTGTTTTTCTTAGTCCCTGATGGATGAAGTAAAAAAAACTAATAGAGTATTGGCACATGGAGTGAAAAAACAACTGTGAGACAGTTTGCAGCACAGACTGCAAATTTAGATTTTAAAAAAATTGCTTTTGTAGAAAACAAAATTCTTTCTCATAAATTCAAATGAATTTCATAATACTTTGTACACCCTTGAATGTGCCTTGGTATTAAGTATACAGCTATGGTTGATGATTGCTATGGTTTGACTGTTTATGAGTTTCTCATGCCCAAATTCATCCAAAGATGATGGTGTCAGGAGGTGGAACCTTTGGGAGAGACTTAGGTAATGATAGTAGAGCCCCCATGAATGGAATTAGTGCTCCAGAGGGATCCCTTGCCCCTTCCACTATGTGAGGACATGGAGAGAAGAGGCTAGGTAGGAACGAGGAAAAGAGGTCTCACAAGAATGTGACCATAATGGTGCCTTGATCTTGGGCTTCTCAGTCTCCAGATACAAGAAATACTTATCTGTCATATATAAGTTCCCCAGTTTGTGGTATCTTATTATGGAACCCAGAATAGACCAAGTCAAGGACTTACCTACTTCTCTTCCACTATTAGGACCCCCCTAGTTTCCATAATCCACTAGTTTCCATACTAAGAGCTGCCCTCACACATGTTTTCTCTGAGGAGAAAGAACCACTATCCCTGTACTTCCTTCTGAATACAGTACACCTGCCAACGCACCTGGCATTCAAAATAAGCGCTCAATGAATGTTAAATAGGAATAACGGGAACACAGTGCTCTTTGTGCACTGCTAAGAAACATCAGGAATCCAAAATCCCCTCCCTAATCCTCTCTGATATCTAGAACTTCTTTTCAGGTGCCACTTAAGATTAAGGAAGGCCTCAGAACAATGAATGTCAGACTATCTTGTGTTAAAGACATTAGTGAGACAACTAAGTCACTTTCACCAGTAAAGGTTCTACTGGCTCTCAATCTGGGTCCCGAGGGTGGGTACGCAGGGTCTCCGAACTGGATAAATCCCTCCAGTAGTCTCTGCTATGTCATTTTGTGCTTGCAGAGTCAGTTATAAAGCCTGTAAGAAGGAAGAGACCCAGACTGTGCCAAGACTACTTTGAAAAGAATTATGATGGAAGTGTTTATTAAGATTCCTGATAAATAAAATACCACGCATGGCATGGCTTATTTGTGAATTTGGGCTGTTCCAGGCCAATTTTCTTTATAATCCCACTTGTGCTCACCAACTGACCCATGTCTTGATTTCATTTGCTGGACATTACTGAGATAGAAAGACCATTCTCCTGGGAAGGGAGTGGGAATGCAAATCAGTTTTCTCAAAGTAAGGGAGTGGGAATGCAAATCAGTTTTCTCAAAGTAACATCAGTATGTGTAAAATTTACCATAACCAGGGAGTTGTCAGATATATGTCATTAGATAACCATTGACAAATTTTATTTTTTAAGTAAACATGGAACAAAAAAGATTACTATACATATAGCTGTCACAGGAAAAAAAGAGTAAAAATTACCTGTAAATACATTACTGATACTCAAATTTAAAGAAAACAGAACAGTAAACTTTAACATTTTAGAGCTGTAGAGACTATAGAAATCAGAGTTTCAATTTTGTAGGTAGAGCAACATCAACTTGGTCCAACTCATGACAGTTGAGATTAAGATAGAGGACTCTTAAATCCTATCAATATCTCTCAACCAATTTTGATACATGTAGTTTTTACTATCAAGCATGCGATGTGTATTAAATACTAATGTCTTCTATTTTTATTTTGCTGAGTCATGCATGTCCTGTAGGTTATATAAAAGTAAAACAAAAAATGAGAACTAGATCAATTCTGCAAATGACTTAGATCCTATTCATATTCACCAAAATTTTTCTCTTGTAATATTCAGATAAAGATAAGGACTGAGTGATACATATAAAATTCTAATGCTTTACTTCATTTTGTTTGAATGAACATAAACACTATATTAAAGAAAAAATAGATACAATGTCCTACTATTCATCTAAACCTAAATTCAGACTTAATAATGGAAGCAACTTTTTCTTAAACAATCATTTAACAAACTAAATGCTTCTTGAAAAAATTATTGACTTCTTGTAATTGCTATGGGTTTTATTCTTTTCCTTATTTGAGTTGTATGCATCAGTCTTGGTGCATCTCCATCCCTGTTACCTGTTTTTGAGCAAAAACAGAGGGAAGCAATACCTAGTAACTCCCGCATGTGCCATTGCTCTAAGTGTCCAGTCTATTAAAGGCAGCTGGATTTGAAACCCAATAGGATCCAACATGCAAAGATAAGGAAACTAATACAGGCAATGGACATGAGCATTGATCCACCTTTTCTAGGTCAACAGCTGCTAGTCTTCTGGTCTCTCAGATTAAAGCTTGGGAACATGATGAAACATTCATGAATATATCATGCATTGATCTGAACACCATCACTACCCTCTATGCCATAGCTTGATTTTTAAAGGAATAAATTCCTACCTTATTATTTGTCAGAGGATCCAGAAAAGTCTTTAATTTCACTGATAAAGTCCAAACTTCAGATAACAGTAAGACCAGCATCGTATGATAAGAAATCCTTTTGAATTGCTTGTGAAACATCTTTTCTCAGACTCCCTCAACTGGCTATATAAACGGTAGGAATCAATATACTTTGTAATAATCAAGGAAAGCACCATGATGAGTAATGATTCATAAGTGAATCCCCTGATAGAATCACAATATGCCATCATCAATGAAGTAATATTTCATTGCATTTATTTGGCAATGTTACCGCAACTCAGGGAGACACTGAGTTGGTCAGTTGACAGTGTCCACTGACTTCTTAATATGAGAAATGTGTTAAGCTCATACTTACTGAAGGCACTGGCAAATTACTCCAGACACTGCTATTTTACTTGAAAAATCCAGAGAATGTTTCAGTAATTGGGTATAGTTATTTGTAAAAAACAAAGCAAAAAAAAAAAAAACCACTCTACTTTCAAATAGAAAATGACACTTAAATGACACTTCTCTCTGAAACTGGACATTGACACTTTTAAAATGAATGCACTTACACATGAATATATGACTCTTTAATATCTATATAATACATATCCCACTATCTTCTTAGATAGTTGAATCACTAGGTTATGGTGGTTTGGGAGAAATTTCTTTAAAAGCAGGATGATGCAGCTTGGTATTTTCTGTGGCTATTTGTTACTGACAGACAAGATATCTTGTGTATTTTTAACATCTCACAGCCTCCATCCCATTCACTCTACTAAATATCTGCTTTCTTCACAGCCCATAGACACAGCTGTAAGTAAATCTAACCACAGAAGGAAATTTTAATTTTTAAGCAGCTGATGAGATGGCAATCTGTCTTGGTTGCTGCCATAATCTTCCATTTAGAGCTGACATGTTTATTCTTGGGCATTTAAACTGTGGCCCAGAAAGCCATGAAGGGAGGCCAGTTATAAATGTTAGATTTGATTGGAAATGACATTCCAAAATAAACATGCCAAAGCGCAGTGGAGCATTCTATGCATCTACAGTGCATTGCACTCAGCCACCCAACCCAAACCCACAGGCACACAAACACACCAAACGCACACAGTGAATTTTAAGCAACTACACTACACTAAGGCATACAAACACAGAGACACGTGCACAATTCCTACCTGATTCAGTAAGAAGAAAGAAAATGAAGTGAACATTGGTCAAAACAAATGTCACTTTACTCAGCAGCCAAAAGTGTAAGGAAAGCATTAAGCCCCATCTTCCAACATCATAAAAGAATATTTTTAAAGACACAGAAGGAAATATTCACCCTTAAGGATCAGCTGGGAGGTCCCTTTTACACATCACTCAATTCACTGATGAGAAAATAAATGAATGAGAATAATAACTATAAAGAGGAATTGTTTTGAAAAGAGTATTGACACACACACAAAAAATATAAACGAGACTGGGCCCACTGCCCAGAAAATCAGGCAAACAAAGACAAAAACTGGAGAAAAAAATAAATAAATAAATAAAGATGATATTTAAAAGACATATTTAAAAAAAATAAAATAGAAGGAATATTTAGCAAAATATAGACCAAAAAAACAAAACAAAACAGCATGGACAGGTGTGTTTAGAAAATGGGATGGCCAGGAAAAAGAAAGAACAGAATGGAGGTGCAAATAGGACACTAAGATACACAAATGTATCTCCTTCTCCATAGTGCTCTGCCTCAAGGAAATGAGCTACTTTATCAAATATCTATTTAAAAAGGAGGAAACTGAGGAAGAAAACTTTAAACTAAAAATCATTAAACCCCATTCCTGTTTTCATTACCACTTTGTCTGGAAGGACACACAACATGGACTTAAGTTGCCAGAAGAGAGCTTCTCCTTTCTCTCCTTTGAACTTTGACAGTTTCTCCACACACAGTGTGTGTCTGTGTGTGTGTGTGTGATTACTAGAAGGCACAACAATGAGAGAGGAGTGTTGCTACTTACTAATATAAATCAACATTTCCAAACCTTATTTAGGCTGTCATTAGATTATTTCTGCTGTTTAAGTTTCTTTTAGTTGCCTCTTTTAAGACAACAAACACTTTGCCACTTCAAGTCTACTCCTATTTGTCATTATCTATAAAATATTAGCTATGTGTTTTGCATAGACCTTGCATCATGGCTCAGATACAGGCTATGTCCTCATATCTCACTATTGTTATTGTGTCTGATATTTAATGTTAAATGTAATGTACAGAGACCCTCACTTAGGTGAGCCCAGTTAGGATTGTGTCACATGCAGGTGAGGAATCCATCAACTTTTTTGACTATAGAGATAGTTCAAATTTAAGGGGTAAAATACAAATTTACATCAAATAAAAGCAATTATTACCTTCATTGTGTGGAAAGTAATAACTTTCAAAATGAGTATTTATTTCACCTCATTTTAAAAATTCATTTCCTGGATCTTCTCTCAACTAGAAAATCATTTATTCATTATATTTCTCCACTTACTTATATTTTTTTGGCTTAACCAAAAAAACACATGTCAGCCTGTATCTGCTAGAATTTTCTCTAAAGTACTTAGATGCAAATAGCATTATAAGATAACAAGTTAACAATTGATCAATTTGGCCTATGTGGCTATATGCAGGGAATGATGGGCTGGTAAAATGTTAAGCTATTATAATTACAGAGAATTTCCAATAATGTCACACAGGAAGAATCAGAAAGTTCATGCTCCTAAATGATGAAGGAATTCTTTTCTGCTTGCTCAATTTTTAATTTACCCTTCTTGCCAAAAAAAAAAAAAGAAAAGAAAAGAAAAAGCAGTTTAAATCCTAGTCACTGAAGTGTGGGCTATCTCTCAGAGCACTCGGGTTAGGAAGCAAGAGTGGATCTGCATCACTGTCAAAAGTAAAGGTTCTGGAATTTCACTCTATCTACCTGCAAGGCAGCAAGCTGGTTAGCCAGCCAGTTCCACTGATGTTCCAGAAGATACACAACTCTTGGATCGATGACAAACAGTGTTATTACTCACAGCAAAAGCAGTAGCCCACATATCAGCATAGCTGCATCAACTACCCAAGCCCAAGTCCCACAAGAACATGGAGGAACAGATGATACCTATGAGTTGCATTAGAGGAAAGAAATCCCTAATTTTGGGAAAGTCACTGTTTTTACAGTAATGACAGGAGCAAGCCTGCCCCCATCTTTTGCTTTTAGGAGAGATGGTATCTCATCCCTCAAAGTTTTTCTCAATGCAAACAAAACCCTGAGAAATGGCCCAAATAAAGTGCAGTCAGGGACTTCTGGGACTTGCATTCTTGGGATACACAGCAAGACAAGTATGGGCATGAGAAACCCATGGGGGAGTGTCTCCCAACAGCATCATCTGAATAGAGAAGCCACTTTTAGGATAATTAATCATTGGTGACTGACACTCTGAAGAAATCAAAGCCACTTTAGAAATTTAGTTAGTGGTAAAGATTGTGCTTCAAGTTTGAACTTGAATTGCTGATTGAAAGAATTAGTAAGTTTTCTGCAATTTTCACTAAATTCTTTAAAATAGGAAAGTGACCACATCTGTCTTAGTTCAAATCCCAGCTATGCCACTTACCAAGGAAGTGATTTCATATCCCTGTTAATTAATTTCTTATCTGTATGAAGGGCATAATAATAGTAACTAATAGTAATAGATTTTTGTGATTAAATTACTTGATTTATGTAAAAACAAATATATAGGTGTTAGCTACTAATTCTCTACTATTACAATTATTATCATCACAATCATTATTATTTATTACTAGCATATAATGGACAGGAATAATATGGAGCACACATTTAATAGAGCAAGGACAGTGAAAGAAGATAAACACATACTGGAATTAGAGTACAGTTTTCTTAAGGATTTCACCAACTCCTTGTGAGACTGAATTAGCAGCTAATATTTGAACCTAGTTTTATTATATTTAGTATGATGTACATAATTACACTTAAATTTCCAAATAATACAAGGTATTATTAAAATAATATGTAATTATTTTATTCTGATTAAATAAAGTTTACTGTCACAGTAAAATAAGCAAAAGCCACACTCATGGCCTCAGTATAAAGTGATATTCTGATCACACAGACCCTATCCAGTTGCTGTATCAGGATATGAAGCCAATCACTGAGATGTGCAGGACCCATAGAAGCTGCTGTACTAATGTTGCCTTACCTGGTGGGGTGTCTTATGTGTTACACCAATATAGAATTTACAATTCACCAAAAAAACTGTCCTCAATGATTAAAAATCAATAAGCCAGACTTCTACTTCCAGACAGAATAATAATATTTCTTGTTCTTCCTGCTAAGTACAACTAAAAACCTGGATAGTATATACAAAATAAATTTAAGAAGTCCATAAAAAGTGGAGAAGTCACACTGACTAGGGACTGTGGAACCAGAGGAATAGCATGGCAGTGAGTTTTTAGAGTTTATTTTTGGCCTCATTTGTTTTTTTTCTTTATATATCTTACACTGGAGCTGGAGTAGCTGGCAACCCCAAGAGGCTAATATGTACAGACAAAATTAAGCCTCAAGAAAAGACCACTTTCTAGCCAAAGAATCAGTTAAACAGCAGCTTAGCAAGACAGAAAACTTTTAGATAATACTGTTTTACTACAGCTAAAATAGAAACCATGGCCCTATTCTTACCCATGCTAGAAAAGATGGAGTGGGGAACCTAAATTTCCACTTAATCTAGGCTAAAATGAGGCAACTTAATCCCCACTACTGGAGGGGAAAAAGTGAATAGAAGGCTAGGGGTTTCATACTTGCCAAATGGTAATGAGGGTCCTGATAGTAGGGTCAGTGGAGACCTTGTGGGGGACCCAGACTTCCACCTTGACCCAATAGGAATGAGGAACTCCTTAGTTCCCAGCTGTGATGATATCACGGAAGCCTCATGAGAGTCAGGTTTATCATGATTATTCAGTTATGGTTGATACCACCTCTCTAGTATCAGTAGAGGTCATGTGGGGAGCACTGATAAGGCACTCTTATCTCTTCCTTCCAGGGAGGTATAAACAGGGATTTTTGGGGGGAACCAGAACTCCCATCATTTTCCAGCAGTTAAAAGGGAGCTCTTACCAATTTGGGCATCAACGGAGGCCAAGAAAATGGGCAATTTCCCACTTTACTGCCAGAGAGATATCAGAGGAAGCCAGCAGAAATAAAAACTCATTGGTGAACTCACTAACAAAATTAAGAAAGGAGAGGGAAAAATCAATGAGCTGGAAGATAGAACAACATAAATTATCCAATCCTAAGAAGAGAGATAACAGACTGAAGAAAATGAACAGAGCCTCAGGGATCTATAGGACTATAACAAAATATTTAACATTCTTATTATTGGAAACTTAGAAGGAAGGGGGAAAGAAGGTGAAGTTTTAAAAAGTATTCAATGAAGTAATGGCTGCAGCTTTCCAAATTTGACAAAAGCCTATAAATCTATAGATTCAAGAATCTAAAAGAACCTGAATGGGATAAATCCAAAAAAATCCACTCCAAGACACAATATCGTCAAAGTTCTGAAAATTGAAGACAAATGAAATATCCTTAAAAAGCAAAAGAGAAATAATGCATTATCTATGGAGAAAATAATTTGAATGACAGTAGATTTTTCATAAGAAATCATGGAGTCCAGAAGGAAGTAAAACAACATTTTTTAAGTGCTAAAAGAGAAGAGCTGTAAATTCCATCCCCAGTGAAGAATATGTTTCAGGAGTGAATTGGAAATCAAAACATTCTTAGATGAAGAAAACTTAATAGAATTATCACCAGCAGATCTAATCTACTTTGAAGAAATGCCTAAAGGAAGTTCTCTAAACAGAAAAGATATAATAAAAGGAGAATCTTTTCTCTTGGAAATCTTGGAACACCAGGGAGAAGGGAAAAAAAGAAAACAAGAGAAAGGGTAAAAACATGGGCAAATACAAGTTTATTTCTCTTGAGTTTCTAAATCATGTTTGAACAGTGAAGAAAAATTATGACAGACATGGTTCTAAACATATGTAGAGAAAATATTTATAATTGTAGAGTAACTACTAAAAAAAGATATACAAAGATATATACTCAGAAACACAAAAGACAAATGAAAATAGAATTTTAAAAACATGTTCAGGTAACCCACAGGAAGAAGGCATGAAAGAAACAGAGAAGCTACGAAGAGAAGGAACAAATAGGAAACAAAAATAAAATAACAGACTTAAGCCTAATGAACCAATAATTATATTAAATGTAAATGATTCAAAAATGACAATTCAAAAATGCCACAGAGACTGGCAGAGTGGATTTGAAAGCATGACTGACCATATTTTGTCTATGAGAAGCTCAACTCAATATAATGATATGGATAGATTGAAAGTAAAACAATGAGAAAAGTAGGTCAGGCAACTATTAATCAAAAGAAAGCAGGAGTAGTGATTTACTAGAGACAGAGTGGAATACTACAAATGAAAAAAGGGTTAACCTACCAAGTCATAAAAATACTAAATTTGCATGTACTAAACAACAGATTAAAATAGGTGAAGCAAACACTGATAGAACCAAAAAAATAAATAGACAAACTCACAATTAGACTTGGAGATTTTGACATTCCACGCTCAGCAGCTGATAGAACTGGAGAGAAAATCAGCAAAAACCTATTAAAACTGAGCAATATGCCTGGGTGGCTCAGTCAGTTCATCCTCCAATTCTTGATTTTGGTTCAGGTCATGATCTCAGGGTTGTGAGATCAAGCCCCACATCAGGTTCATGAGCTATGAATGAAGCCTGCTTAAATTTCTCCCTCTTGTTCTGCCCCTCCCCACCTTAAAGAAAAAAAGGAAACAAAATTCAGCAACAAATCAACCAATAGGATCTGATCAACATTTATAGAACTCTCTACATAGACACATTCTTTACAAGCACTCATGGAACATACATCAAAATAGGCTATAACCTGGGCCATCAAACAAACCTCAAGAAATTTTTAAAAACTGAATTCATACAGTGTGTTTTATGATTACAAGAAACCAAACTAAAAATCAGTAACAGAAAGATAAAGGAAAAACCTCCAAACACTTAGAAATTAAACAACAACTTCCTGGTAATCTAAGGATCACAGAGGAAGTCTCATGTGAAATTTAAAAAAATAGTGAAGTAAATGAAAATAAAAATTTGTGAGGCATAGCTAAAGCAGTGCTGAGAGGAAACTTTATAATATTAAATGCTTGTATTTGTAAGAATAAAAGGTTTCAAGTAAATAAACCCCTATTTCAAGACCTAGAAAATGAAAAGCAAAGTGAACTCAAAGAAAGACAAAAATAGTAAAGAGCAGAAATCAGTGAAACTGAAAACAGAAAACCAATGTTAATATACCTTCTCCAGTTGATGTGGATTTGGTAACCATAAATAGCATGTTCATAATCTCCCTTTTGCTTCAGCAATATAAATGATAAAGAGATGCAAAGAGAAGACCATGGTGTGCATTTCTAAATACTGCCTTTATATGACCTAGAATCCTTCATCTTTCATATAGCTGGTAGAAGCTTCTATCTACTACCATATGAAAAAATGTAACACAGGTTATGTATGTATGTATTTATTTATTTATTCATTCATTCATTCATTTAATAGATCTTTGAGTTACATTCACCCTCCCTTATTCATGGATTGAGCTATCACAAAATAATAATAATAAATAAACTAAAATAAACAGAAAAAGAATGTCTGAAAATTAATCTCTACCTTCTATCATGGAAGCAGGCTATGGTGGCGTGTGGTAAAACATAAATCTGATTCCTTTCCCTAAGGTTTATCAGAAATTCTTAGTGCCTTAATGCTTTGGTTTGGTATTATGAGGTTGTATATTAAAAAAAAAGAACAGAATTCCAAGAAAAATGAGGCATATATGGCAGCAATTCCATTTTGTAAAGTTTGCAGCATGAAGCATACCTCCTGTGGCTGTCAACCTTGCCATTTTACCCTGGCTGCCAAGTCCTCTTTTATTAATATGCTCCTTTTAATGATGACATCAAAGAGAATAACAGAAAGACTTTTTGTTTTTATTTTGGTTTTGCTGTGTCAGCATTACTCAAATATTAGTTTCACTATTCAACTGTAATATCACATTCTCCAAATTGTTCCAAGACTAATAAAACTAAAGATAGCATCACTTATATGACTGGTAGGAAAGGGAATTCTATGTCTGAGTAGATCAGTGTTTACACATCTCAATCATAACATAAAGTTTTCCAAACCTAATCTGATATCAGCTAATGGGATGATTTAGACATGCCAACTATGTAATACCACATAAAATTATGTCATTTAATTAAAGCTAAACTTATTAGATACATAAGAAGTTCACACAAATTAAGTTGTAATCTAAAAAAGAAGAAGCAAAATCAACTTTTATTCATGGATGTCATGGTGGATGAGGTTGGAAGTTTTTAAGATTTATAGAATATGTAGCTACATCATAAATATATAATGACCATTGTTAAAATATGTCCAATACTGTGCAAAAAACAAAAACAAAAACAAAAAACCCACAGGCTTGAAGTCTTTCTGGGTTGAAACTTAGTTCTGCTGCTAACCTTGCCTATATTATTTGGAAAGTTACATAAGCTATCTAAACCAGGGTTTTCCCACCTGTTTAAAAAAAATACAGTACTAAATGAATTAATTCAATTTTCTCACAACTATCCTCTGAATAAGTCATCAATGTTGTCCTCATAGAAAAAGAGAGACTTGGAGCCAGGTAATTTGCATATGGTCACGTGGGTAATTAAGATAGAGACAGGATTTGAGCCTGGAAAGTCTAATCCCACATGTCTTTTATGAACCACAATGCTCTATTATTTTCCTGACATATGGTTTTATTTCTAGGATCAAATGTGATGTATCCATAAAACATCTTATATCTATCTAAACTATTAATTTTATCCTTATTACTATTAGCATTAACATTATTATATATAATGTCCCAGTGACTTCTGAAATAAGCCAATGCTTACACTTATTATCAAATAAAGTTTCTGTAGCCCTTACTTCATATAATTCAACAATCATGACATACATGTAAATCACAATTTACCTTGACATAATTTGTATTCATTTTAATGCTTGTTGTAACCTTTGTTTTTACTTCTTCTTTTTTTAACCTCATTTGAGCCCTTATCAGACACCAGTTAGATAACTTTCTCTCTGTTAGGCATTAAGGTCCTTAAAGGCAGGAACAATTTATTCATACTTTATTCATCCTTATTTCCTCAAAACTGTGCACAACATTGCCCCAAAATTAACATAAAATGAATATGTAAAGAACAAACGATGGCTGTTTCCTTGTTATTTCTACTTTTCCAGATTGAGGAGACAAAAAAATCTAATAAAAACATAAGTGTTTGGGAAAATCATGAATTTCCACCACATTTGATTTGCTCTAAATGTGAAGATAGGTTTTGAAAAATATATGAAGGTAAGAAGGCAGTTATGTGCATAGGATCCTATTGACTTATTCATACCCTGGAAGTAGCATAGAAGAATCAATGTCTGCCATAAGAAAGAAAAGGAAGTAGTCTAAAAATGCCTGCTGCTCCTACATGCAGGGTGATAAAATGATTCTAAAATCTTCCCAGGTATCATATCATGTTTAGATAAAAGTTATGGGAAGGAAAGCACTGACTGAACTTTGTGATCAGAGAAGTTCAAGTGTCTGAATCTTTAGCCTCAATGCATTGTATAAAAAAGACCAAGTCCAATAATCCTGACTGAAAGTGATGACTTGAATGGTCTGTGGAACCATCCCAAAGATGCTTATGTCTCCAAGTGTTTTCAAGAAATTGAAACTCATGTTAATTACATTACATATTTATGGATGTATATTATTTATTTAGCAAGCCTATGGCTAAAATTCAAAAGTTAGAAGCAAATGTAAGAAATAAAATTCAAGTGTCATTTATAAGATTGTTTGTTTTATGTGAGTGGGACTTAGATTTCAACTTCACAGTAAATTCTTAATTCAGAAGTTAGTGATTTAAAAGATGTTTTGTGATTATAGGTTCTAGTATGACACAATGAAAGAAATGAAATTCCTAGACCATAAAGGTCTTTGGTTACATTTTTTTGCTATATACTTACAGAGTGTTGTAAAGATCAGGGACAGAGATTAAGAATCTGCACATATGACCTAAGCCACAGAGAATAAAATGTACCCTTCATTTCTATGTCTTAAGGTACAAGAAATAGCTCAAATAATACATACAATTATGCAGATACAAATCAAGGCACTCTAGTCACAAGTCTCAAATCAGTTCAGCTCCATCTCAGACCATAAATGAGTCAAAAGTAATACACACGATGTCACAAAATGAGTTGCAAACCACAAAATAATACACGGAAATCTGTTGTGTTTCTATACACCAACATCAAACCATTAGAAAGGAAATTTTGAATCTCATTTATAATTACATTAAAAAGAATAAAATACATAGGAATAAATTTAACCAAGGAGGTGAAAGATCTGTATATTGAAAACTATAAGACAGTAATGAAAGAAATTGAAGATGACACAAATAAATGGAAAGATATTCTGTACTAATGGATTACATGAATCAATATTGTTAAAAATCAATATTGTTAAAATGCTCATACTACCCAAAACAATCTACAGATTCAGCACAATCCCTATCAAAATTTCAATGGCATTTTTCAAAGAAATACAACAAATAATCCTAACATATATATGGATCCACATACACACACACACACACACACACACACACACACACACACACAAATAGAATAGTCAAAACTATCTTGAGAAAAAACAAAGGTAGAGGCATCATGAACCCTGATTTGAAACTATATTAAGAGCTATGGTAATTAAAACAATGTGGTGTTGGCATAAAAACAGATACATAGATCAATGGAACAGAATGGAGTCCAGAAATAAAGCCACATATATATGGTCAACTAACTTATAACAAAAGAGCCAAGAGTATACAACAGGAAAAGGATAATCTTTTCAATTAATGGTGATGGGAAAACTGGATGGCCATACACAAAAGAATAAAACTCAACCACTGCTTTACACCAGGAACAAAAATTAACTTAAAATGGATTACAGACTTGAACATATGATCTAGAAACACAGAACTCCTAAAAGAAAACACAGGTAGTAAGCTCCTTGACATGGGCCTTGGCAATGATTTCCCTTTTTTTTTTTTTTTTTATTTCTCTTAATCTGACATCAAAAGCATGAGCAAGAAAAGCAAAAACAAATAAGTGGAACTACACCACACTAAAAAAAGTTTCTGCACAGCAAAGGAAACCATTAAGAAAAGGAAAAAGCAACATAGTCAGTGGGAGAAAATATTTGCAAATTATATATCTGACAAAGGATTAATATCCAAAATGTGTAAAAAACTCACAACTCAATAGCAAAAACCAACCAACCAACAAACAAATGATTCGATTCAAAAACTGGCAGAGGATCTTGAATAGATAATTCTCCAAAGAAGTCATGCAGATGAACAACAGGTACATAAACACATGCTTGACATAATTAATCGTTTGGAAAATGCAAATCAAAACCACATTAAGCCATCACCTCATAAGTATTAGAAAGACTATTATCAAAAAGACAAGAAATAATAGCTGTTAGTGTGGTTGTAGAGAAAGGGGAACCCTCATGAACTCTTGAAAATGTAAATTGGTGCAGTCACATGGAAAACAGTATGGAGGTTTCCCAAAGATTAAAAATAAGATTACCATATGAATCCAGCAATTTCACTTATGGGTATTTATCTGAAGGAAATGAAAATACTCTTGAAAAGATATATGCACCTCAGGTTCATTATAGCATGATTTACAATAGCCAAGACACGAAAACAACCTAAGTGCCCATCAGTGGGGTAAATGGATAAAGAAATGATATATATACACAATGGAATACTGTTCTGCTATATAAAAGAATGAAATCTTACCATATGTAACAACATGGATGGACCTTGAGGGCAATATGCTAAGTGCAATAAGTCAGACAGTGAAAGATAAATACTGCTATCTTCCTTCTATGTTAAATCTTAAGGAAAAAACAAAACAAAAATAAATTTAAAAACCAAACAGCAAACAAAATAGATACAGAGAACAGATTGGTTCTTGCCAGAGACAGAGGATGGGGGGTTAGAGAAATGGATGAAGGAAGCCAAAAGTTCAAAATAATAAATAAATACAGCGCATTACTGAGCAACACCAGAGAAAGATCTGTGACAAAAAAGGGAAAAACTCTTTCAAAGAAGAGAAACAGTCTCAAATTAGATATAAACTTCATACATGCTGACACTAATAGTGGCAATGTAGTTCAAACACTCAAGTTTATCTGCTAGATAATATACAATTTATATCTAGGTGAAGTACTCCATGATTAAATATAAAAAAAAACCTTTTATTCAAATCAATTACCACATAGCCAATAAAATCAAAATGGAAAGACATTGTGACTGACAACTATCTTTACTAGCAAATGGAGACACAAAGCTCAATTGAATGGTTTTCAAGTTCCCTCCTTTGGGAGTATCTCATCTGATGCCTTCTCCTCTCCCCCCTCCAATACCCACTGAAGTGTTAATCGGCAATTATTTTTATTTTTATTTTAATAAAAAAGAAAATGGAGGTTCAAAGAGAGTAAAGGACTTGATCTAGTGCTCGTGGTGGAGCTGAAAGGAAACCCAAACCTTCCCTTCCTCAACTCCACCTTCTTCTCCCCTCATCAGCCTGCCCAGCTGCCTCATGGGATGAAGCTTCCCTAAAAGGATGTCCAGAGACCAGGAGCTCCACAAGTAAGAGGGGAGGGCTAATAACAGATGAAAGGACTTAGGAACAAAACTCCTGCATTACAGAGGGAGCCATAGGGGTTATGAAGTGAGTGATAAGTGGTACAGATTTTATAAACAGCCTTGCAATGTATTTATTGAATGGATGGTTTATTAAGATCTGTTTCGTCTACTCTGAATTTTTTTAAATAAACATCAAAACTAATAATAAAACAGACTTAAATAAAGCAAAACCGGAGGAACTAAATAAGGGAGAAACTTCATCTATTTTAAAGAACAACCTTTACCTTTGCCAAAGAATGGCTCAGATTTACTGCTCAGGTGAGAAACTGACAACATCACTTGAGTCAAGTATATTGTCAGGGAGAGCCAAGCCCCATTTCTTAAATGATGCTCAGGCAAGGTGAAGGCTCCCTACAGAGGGGGCAATCTCTTCGTCTTTCTTGAGGGAAAAATGTTTAAAACCAAAGAGCAGTAAGCCAGAAAACACAGGCAACATTTCAGAGCAAGCCCCAATATTCTGGAAGAAAGGTTTAAACTCAAAGGCTTCCCAGAAGAATCAAGATTGGGTCAGTTTAATATAAAATCTCATTGGCAATAGCAGAACTCAAACACGTGCACAAAATGAAGTCTGATAATACTATATCCAAGGTCAAAGATTCCACAGAAGCTTGTGAGAGGAAAATATAAAATCAACAAAAGTTTATCTATTAACCCAATTATTTACATTAATAAATAAAGTTCACTATTATTTAGTTGTTGGTAAATAACATCCAAAAAAAAAAAAAAAACATTCTGGGGTGCCTGGGTGGCTCAGTTCGTTAAGCATCTGCCTTCCACTCAGGTTGTGATCTCTGGGTCTTGGGATAGAGAATCTCATTGGGCTCTGTGCTCAGTGCAGAGTCTGCTTCTCCCTCCCCCTCTGCCCTCCACCACCCTCCAACTCTGTTCATGCTCTCTCTCTCTCTTAAATATATAAATAAAAATCTTAAAAAAAAAAGAACCATTCTTCATGGATAATCATAAGCTATGTACCAAAACAATAAATTTAGTGCATAGTCTTGAGCTAGGTTGTATATTGGGAGAAAATATTACAAAAGGCATTAAGACATAATGAAATTAGTATATGAGACATAGATTAAAATATTATTCTTTTATAAGATTTGATTTGAGAGAGACAGCACATGTGCAGGCAAGCTGGGGGAGGGGCAGAGAGGAAGGGACAGGGAGAGAGAGAATCCTGAGCAGGCTCCATGCTAAGCGTGGAGCCCAACTTGGGGGCTCAATTCCTAGGATACTGAGTCAAAACCAAGGGTTGGATGTCTAACCAACTGAGCCATCCAAGCACTCCTAGATAAAAAAATATAAATAGATATTAAACTTCTTAAATTTGATAATATCATTGTTCTTGTTTTTAGAAAGAAAAGAAACACTGACATACAAGGGGTCAAGAGACATGATATACTGTGCAGGACCTAGGGACACTAATGGTGGGAAGCCATTGGCACCTAGGTCTGTTGAGGGCAGAGAGAGAAGAAGGTGTTACTGGAATGTCCAAAGAGCAGTAGCTCTGGGAAGGGGGCTGCCCCACAGGAGAGGGGGAAACACAGCTTACCAGAACTATCAGATGGACAAAGGAGAGCCTAAGTGTCCGAGAAAAAGGGCCCTCCACGTATAAAGACAGGACAGTCTTTGAGGGCATGGCACTTGGGGGAACAAGAATATGAAGGTACTGCAGGGAGGGGTCTTATGTATCCTACAATGGATAGAGTACCCAAAAACGTAGCTAGGAAATGACAATGCCCCAACTTATGTGTTATCCCCACATCAGTCATTGGCCTTCCTCCTCAAAGAGGGCTTATCAAAAGGCTACTACCAGACAACGAAATATAGAAAAGTACCAACAGTGTCTTAACCTCCTAGATCTGCACCACACATTTAGAGGTGCCGAGAGAACTTCCAAGCTCTGAGGTTGACTTTTCAACAAAGTCACTATCATTTAATTCATTTCTTCCAAAGAGAATGAAGTGTATAGATAGATAGACAGATAGATGCATATATGTATTCACCATTCCCTGCATTCATTTTTCAAATGCTAGAACTCAAAATACAGTGTAATAAAATCTATAAATGAGTCCTCATTTTAAGTGTTCAGACATTTATGAGAACATTATTTATCCAGTCCCACAGTGTGGCCGCTGAACTTAGAATTGGTTTATAAGAGATCCTTGTGCCTTACCATGCACCTATTGATAGGAATCTCTGGAATTTGACCCCAAATCTGCATTTTAATTTAGAGATTCTGTTTTTAAACCTTGAAATCCTTTGAGAAGTCACTGAGAGGGTGGAGTCACCCCTAAGGGGCTTCAATAAAGCAGGACAGCTCCCAGGGCTCCTACTTTTGCTGGGAATAGAGCGAAGTACAGACTCAGGTGTGGCTTTGACTCCAAGCTGGCAGGAAGGCCCATCAGGTAGCCTTCCAGGTCTCCTTTAACTTGAAGGCATTAAATCTTTTTTTGTTTGTTTTAAAGCATTTCAAAGCTTGGCCCACAGGGCAGTGACAGATAGTTGAGGACCACAGAAGTATAAGGAAATTGAAATCACAGATGGATCAAACCAGAAGAGTGTGTGCTCCGGCCCCGGGCCCCTTCCCCACACACATTTTTTTTTTTCTTGAGCTCTTGTCTCAGAAACAGAGAAAACCCTAAATCACCATTTTGCTTTCTGAAATGTATCAAGTTTCCTGTATTCAAAGATAAAAGGAACCCAGAGTACCTCAGCTATCACAATTCAAGCTCAGTGTTTGTTACAGCCCGAGGAGATTAAGGCTAAATAATTTGCCGACACCGATTTTTTTAAAACGCATTCAAATGCCTAAATTGAGGATCTTGCAGTGAGGCCAACTCCCAGGGCAGTCAGAATGTGCTTTCTAGAAAAAAGCAGAGAAAGGTGTCCAGAGATATTTTAAGAGCGAGAATCAATACCAAATGAAAAACCAGAACCACCTACTGCCCAAGACCATCTTAACCAGAAGAGGGGCTCCTGGGGAATTGTGTGTGTCCGGAGGCTGGACAGGCCTGGGGTGGGGTGGGGTGGGGTGGGGTGGGGCTGGCTGGGGGCCTCACCTAGTGGCTTTTCTCAGTGAGGCCTCCCTGGGCCCCTTTGTCCCCCCACTGAGGGCAATCACTTCTACATGACAGAGGGCCGACCTGGGAAACAAAATGGGCACAGACAGAAAAGGAAGGTGTAAATGAAGGAGCCCCCGGTGCAGGGGACCAGCTAGTGGGAGCTCTGTGAAAGCTGGAAACTCCTCTCTTAAAAATAGTTCACAACTTCACACAGAAACATAGCCTCAAGGGAAAGCAATGTTAGTGCTGAAGGTGTGAGAACAAGACAGAGCTGCCTAATGAAGTAGATGGCAATCTGTCCTTGCTGCAGACCTCACTCACCCGGGGGGTCACCAGTAGGCCACTCCTACCTTCCTTTTAAAGGAGGCTTGGGGGCAGTGGAGGAGGAGGAGGAGGGGCAGGAACTCAAAACTTTAAATAACCCACGGTCTGCTCTACTTCTCAATTAACACATTAATTAGGAAACCACTGGAACTGTAGGCGTAGGCTCCTCAGTCTCCTCACACTTGGAAGTTGCTGCAGTGGAAGCCAGCACGCTCAGATGGGAAGGCCTCTCAGCCGGGCTGGCAGCGCCTGTGTTCAAGTGGGGGAACCGTCAAGTGGCTAAGATTTATATAAATGAGGGCATTGTGTGTTCAAAAGGAGATTGGTATGTTTGATCTCAGCCATTACTGATTTACCTTTTCCACATGATAACATTCATTAAGTCAGATAAGTAAATGTTGATGTGTTCATTCTCTTTCAATTGTCAACAGGTAAAAGGCAGGGCAGCCATCACATGGCTCAGCTTCCATCCATTACCAGCACGCTGAGACAAGAAACATTTTCCCTACCACACCATTACCTAAAATGACTTATGACGCCCGAAACACAAGAACCGCTTTGAGTTTCACTGACTTTGTGTGTGTGTGTGTTTGTGTGTGTGTATTTGCATTGTAGTTCAAAGAACCAAAAGCAATCCAGAAAATAAGCTACTCAGTGACAATTTCTCAAGATGTTTAATGCTTGACTCTACCGTCTAATTAAAATCTACACTGACCTACAGCGAGGTTGCCAGTCCTCATTCCTTGAAAGCCTGGGACCTGCAGACCTTCAGTAACTTGTAAAATCAGTAACTTTACAACAACTCCACGTGTAAAGTAATTTCTTGGTGACCGAAGGGTTTTGCAGATTCAGTCTGTTGGATTTCTAACCAGTAACTTTCTTAATTAAGCTGAGCTGTTCTAATGAGTCACTGCCAATTTTCTGCTCTGGATACAACCAAGGAGTCATTGCTGGAGTTAAATCAGAGCCACTGTCTCTCTTTTTTTTTTAATTTTTTTATTTTTCTTTTAAAGGTTTTATTTATTTATTCATGAGAGACACACACACAGAGAGAGAGAGAGAGAGAGAGAGGCAGAGACATAGGCAGAGGGACAAGCAAGCTCCATGCAGAGAGCCCGATGTGGGCCTCCATCCCAGGACTCCAGGATCAAGCCCTGAGCCAAAGGCAGGTGCTAAACCGCTGAGCCACCCAGGCGTCCTGGAGCCACTGTCTCTTGACATAGCTCTAGGATGTGCCTACAAGTCAAGTGGAACCTGATATCCTCCACAGTATCTGGAAAAGGGATATAATAACAAGAGCCTTCCTACAGAGCCAGCCTCACATTTTCTCTTGTGTAGAACCTTCTGTAGATGGTTGGAGCCCTTCATTTTCACAACGACGAATCATCTTGGAGATGAGAGAACTACTAAGGAGACAGATTAGGAGGTACCCCAGGTAGTCTTTTTTGGAGGGCCTTCTATCACTCTCTATGTTAGAGTTGCCCTCTTCTGGGTTCCCATGCTTTGGAAATTTCCTATGTCATTACAGTTGACCACAGCATGCTGTCATTAACCCTCTGTCAGTCCCACAAGGAGACTGTTCCTGAAGATGAGGGGCCTTGTGTTACTCATCTTTATATCTCCAGCACTCAATCTAGGACCTGATACCAGTATTTGCTGATGCCAACAGGGGGCTGGAACAAAAGGCAGGTCTTTTGATGATGGTGGGCCCTAAAACAAGGGTCCCCAGAGTAGAAATGATACAGATGCCCCCATGGTTGTACTTCTACTGAGATATGCACAAACCATAAATTAATCTGATCCATAAAGCAAGCCAGCATTGCTCACCTTTCCGGAAGAGAAGAAGATTTGAAGCTGGAAAGGAGTGTGACATGAAGGCATGAGAGTGGCAGAGCAGCCCAAGCAGAACACAGCTCTCTTTATTCCATTAATCTCTACAGGTTGCAAATGGCAGTCTTAAAACACACGTGACCTTTTTAGGCCTTTAGACTTTGTGAGATGAGCCAAAGAATGATTGAGGGAAGAACCCTGAATCGAAAGGTTCTATATTAACTTCTGCCACAGGTTGCTATGTGATCTCAGCAAAATCACTTCATTTCTTAAAGCCTCGACTTCTCTAAATGCATAAGGAAGAGTCAGACATTCAGCACACATGTACCGGGCACTTACCAAGAGCCAGGCACTGTCACATGTGCTGGGGGAGAGCAGTGAGCCAAACAAACAAAGCCTCTGGCCTCAGGAGCTCAGCTTCTGAGGAAAACACACAAGAACAATAACTAGGAGTTCAGAGGTGATGAATGCTCTGAAGACAAAGAAAGGCCTGGACACCATTAAAAATATAGCAAACTCCCTGGGTTAAGCCAGGAACAGAGTGTGCAATAGCATATCGTGAATACAATCACAAAACATCAGAATTAGAAAGTGCCCCATTGATGATCTGGTTTCACAATGAATTTTATAACCCAGGGTAATGAGGTAGGGAGGTAGATAGATAGATGGATGGATAGAGTTTGAGTTATGACCACATGTACAGGTTGATGACCAAGTTTTCCCTCTCTGCTAGGAGAGGTAAGAATTGTCCATCACTCTCAGAGGCCAGCTATGGAGCTGGCCCTATGCCCAAGAGGTGATCGTTAGTTCTCCCCAACTGGACAACCAGTGGACTAGTAATTTCATGGTAATAGCTTCAGATCAGCCATGGTGGAGTATTTTCACCATGGAAACTGGTTAAATACTATCAATCAGGGCTCTTTGGCTTCTTTTCATGTTGGGGGAAAGCCAACTGTTTAACCTTTACCAACTGATCTTAAGGCACGTTCCAACCTTGTATTGCTGGGTTGTGGCCTCATTTGATCCTCGTCAGAGGTTTATATTCTCTAAGAACTATCATCATTATAGTAACTAGAGAGGCAACCAGGAAAAAAAAAAAAAGCAAACCTTCACCCTAAAAGGTATGTTGACAAAGGCTGCTCCTGTTAGTTTGGGGCCAAAGTGAGGGTTTGTTCACTTCAACAAAAGCCCCCTTTGGTCTCTGGAACTTGTCTAGTAGTTTGAGTGTGAGAATCCTTTTTTAGTTTTATTTAATTGCCTCCAGCTGTAGGAATCCCTTTTGCCTCCAATCTATTGAAACCAGCCTTTTGGTTAACCTCCCTGTTTATTTAAATTCCAAACCCACAGACTGTTTTTCCTTCTTTTGTTTTATCTTCTGTTTCAGAGACTGGGAAGGTGGGATGGAGGAGGCAGCCCAAAGGCTGTGGGGGCAGCCCTGGGAGCCCCAGAGGCCTGGAGGCCCGTGCTAATGAGTGCCTGGGTTCATTCTATGGAGGAGGAGGCTAAAGGTTCTCTAATCCAATGCTCAGGAGAGATCGCTGAGCTAAGCAGTTCCAGTGAGGCAGAAAAAGCCCAGAAAAGGAAGGCCACGATCACATTGGCACTGTGATGCTGTGTGACCTTAAGTATGTCTCCTGCCCCTCTTTTAATCTTGGGTCTCTCATATGTGGATGAAGGAATAGAATTAGATACCTCCCCTTTACATTCAGCTCTAAAATTCTATGATTCTCAAAGGGAGATGCAAACTTTCCTAATTCAAGACTCTGCTTACTCAATGAGGGATATTGACGGATCCCACTGGAGCCCTTTAAGTGCCATACAGCAATGAATCTGCATAATAATGTTCCAGTTACATGAAAGCCATTATTGTAGATACAGCAGAACCTAAAAGACGGCCCATAAATAAGTGAACAGTGTTTCTCAGTAAGGGAATAGACGGCAGAAGTAAGTGGATGTGCTACAGTCCCTTGGACCCTAGCTCAGATCCTACTGACTTTATCTTACATTCAAATACAAAAGACTAGCTCTGAAATTCATTTTCCTGGGCAGCCCAGGTGGCTCAGCAGTTTAGCACGGCCTTCAGCCCAGGGTGTGATCCTGGAGACCCAGGATCGAGTCCCACATCAGGCTCCCTGCATGGAGCCTGCTTCTCCCTCTGCCTGTGTCTCTGCCTCTCTCTCTCATGAATAAATAAATAAATAATCTGTAAAAAAAATTAAAAAAATGAAATTCATTTTCCTCATCTATATAATGAGGCTGATAATCTTTACTTGACAGAGTTATTGTAACAATTAAATTAAGTAAAATACAATTTGTAGCATACTTGGAACATAACAGGCCTTCTTCCAGCTGCAATAAATTTCGACTCTAAGGATAAATCTTTCAAAAAACAGTTGCTTTTTTGGATAAGCTTTTAGATCCATAGATAAGTTCCTAAAGTTCAAAATGCAGTTGACCCTTGAACAGCAAGGGGTTTAGGGGTGCCAACCCGCAGTTGAAAATCCATGTGTAACTTTTGACTCCCCCAAATTTACTAATAGCTCATTGTGGACTGGGAGCCTTGCCAACAGCATAAACAGTCGATTAACACATATTTTCTATGTTATGTGTATTCCATACTACATTCTCTTAATAAAGCAAGCTAGAGAAAAAATGGTATTAAGAAAATCATAAGAAAGAGAACATACATTTGTAGTATTGTACTGTATTTCTCGAAAACAATTCAAACAAAAGAGGACAAGCATACTTCAAACCTGTATTGTTCAAGGGTAATTGTATTTTTAAAAAGTCACTTTTAAATGTAAAAGTCCATGAATCTCACAGCTGGAGAATGCTGGAGCCCAATGTTTGACGATGGTATTTCTGTCAGGGGAGTTGGCAGGTGGTCCTCCAGGCTTGGGATGTACTGGTTCTGCTGGGCCTCTTCTGGGACACAGCGACACACTGCCAGAGGGGGCCCTGGTTACTTCAGCAAATCTGCAGATAATCCTGTCAGCTCCATGACATTCAACCCTGGTTCCAAGTAGTTGAAGGCCCCGGGGGAAGGTATCTCTTCTCATCTATGTGGTAGGCATCTGCCTCCCAGGCCAGCCATCAATCTGGGAATCCTTCCTGGGCCCCATTGTCAATATCCAGGATCGGCCCTTGACAAAACTAGTAGATAAGCAATGTCCTTCCTCCAAATTGCCCTATTTCATTCTTAGACCACTTACTACAGCTTTTATTCCCCTGCCTTTCCCCAAAGCCCTTATCCTAGGCTCCCATCCTGACCGGTATCTGTATGTTTTAAAAACTACGCTCCCTTATTTTCTCCATTAAGCTGACATTTTAGCTTGCTCTTATATAGAAATCTTTCCATTAGACTAATTGATTCTAAGATATCAATGGCATGTAGACATTTAAGAGGAATGCCTGCCTGTGAAAAGGGAATCTTATTATCTATAAAATTAAATCATTAATGATAGGCATTCTGTCAGTGAAAAGTGAAATTAAAATTTTGGGGGGCAATCTGGAATGGATTGTTTGGCAAGGGAGACTTCTTGGAACCTCTTAACACACTCCACATGGGGGACCACCTACTCCTCTGCTTCTCTCGGTTCTAGTCTCCTCTCTGCTCCCTACTTACAGCTCCCAACTACAGATCTGCACATGCACACATGCATGTAGACGTAGGCATGTGCTTACATGTGCGCACACACCCAGACACATGCACGCACAGGCAATCGTCTCTGTGGAGTGGTCCAGAGCTACCACCGATGAGTGTGTTCACTTATTAAGTGTAGTGTGATAGGTGACGATATGCAACATCACTTTATGACTCCCTGGAATTTTACTTCTGAAACAAAACATGTCATCCCCTTCCACCACTTGATCTGCAAAGAAAACGAGCCCAGTTGCCAGGAGTGCTAGAATTTGTGCCTCACCTCCTAGCACATCTCTTCTCTCTATCCTCTGGCGATCAAAAAACAGAAAACACTCTGGTGGTTGGGCTATTTTTAGCCACATCACCACCCCTCCACACCACCCCCGCCTTGCACCTCTCTCAGCCTCCAGTTTGAGGGAGGAGGAGGGTCCCCGTGGCATCAGTGTGGAGGGGAGTCCATGTCCTTTGCGTAACCTGGCCTGGTGTTAATCACACTGCAGTGACATCCTCTCCACGGGCAATGCAGTGGAACCTGCCCTCTCTGCTGCCACCCCACCCCCCCACCGCCATGCAGAGGCCCCTCATTGTGGGTTCCCCTTGGAGTCTGCCCTCTACCCAGGGCTGGCAATGTCAGGGCCTCCCTGAGCAAGCTGGGGTTTAGGAAGCTCCCAGCTGGCTCAGTGAGTAAAAAAATAAAAGCATCTGTTGTTGTTGGTTTTCTGTCTCTCTCTCTCTTTTTTTTTTTTTTTTTTTTTTACCAGTTAAAGGGAAGAAGAGAAAGAGCTCCGTAATGTGATCTTTTCCTAAACTCCACCCTGCTCTGAGTGTAATCAGGTAATATCCATTACACAAAGAATTTCAAAGGTTCCTTTTCTGAGACTCTCAGCCACAATGCTGCCCATTGTTTACACTTTAATTAACTTCTGTTTTACTGATTTATTAAAAAAAAAAAAAGATGAATTAGCCTTATGCTTGGAGTTGAATTATTGCAATTTGAAACTCCTCATACCTTTCTTGAGAACTTCAAAGCACAGCAAAGGTTGTTTATGTGCAGGAAATCAAATTAGCAAAACTATTACAGTGGCTTAATGGCTTAGGGTGGTCAGGTTGATGAGAAACAGTAATTGGAAAGTGCCCCCCTCCACACCCCCAGCCCAAAGCTAACTCTTTTAAAGCCATTCCCAACTGCAAGCAGGTTTGCTGGCTCTGATGGAGTGGTTCAAAGGATATGGCTGCACTGGTTGGTATCCGCCCATGTAAGATCCCACCGATTTCATGTGGAGAGCTTCAGGGAAGGAAAAAAATGAGATAGAATTTGGGAGAGGGAATAAAGAAAATGTGCTGTGAATGAAGACAATCAGCTGGCAAATAAGAAACATATTTGAATGTGTAATGAAATTGAATTGCATAATTCAACAAAAACAAACGCTGGTCCATTCAGAAATAAAATACCACAGCCTGTGGAATATGCGCTGGGAATCTAAAGAAGGCTGGCTGACCACATTTTAGGCAGCCCAGGAGACGAATAATTATATTCTAGTGTCAGCACATCCTTTTTCCACAATGACCATACACACAGAAAAGAAAAGCAATAGTTATTTCAGACTGTTTCACGGCTGTGAGGAAATGCCAGTTGAAGACATAGCAATGCCCTCATGGAAATCACATACGCTGATTAATAGCCTTGTCCAAAAGTTTGTGTGAGTAAGCATTTCATAAAAGCATGTGTTTGTATGAACCATAATGATGCCTGGTGAGGATTCTGAAGCGAAGTAATAAAAATAACCAAGTATTCAAAAGCCTTTAGGTTTTTATAACTAGAAAACAACCATGTTGAAGCTGCAGTGAATGATGCACTTCCTACAGTTGGCCCAGCGACTATAGAGCGAGGGCCAACCTGCAACCCCAAAATACCCACATGGGTCCCCCAAACACTCCGGTGGCTAGCTGTAAAAGGGAGTAAACCAGGACAGAAAATAAACTTTCTAAGTACCAAAGCATAAATTACCACACTCTAATCCTTAGTTGTTAAATTGAACAGATCCTCCGGAACAAACCTTTTCCTGTACCACTAAAATACGTAATTCAGTGTCTTAAGGTTCTATAAAGAGTGGCCCAAACTAAGCGTTAGTAGAAACAGTCAGACAGAATTAGTCCAGAATCTGATACAGACCTTCAAAAGATTAAGTCATGATAGTTTAGTCTCTGTATAATGCGAAATAATTCAACATATGCCCAGAAATCAGGCTGAATCTGAAGAATCTGAATTCTTCAGGCCCTGAAGAATTCTAGGTAGCAGACTACAAGGAAAGTTTATAAGATGTTTCCCCTTGGAGTTATAAGAAAAGGAATATTAGATCTGAAGGTAGATCTTTGGGTTCTAGTCCTGAGTTCCCTCCACTTCACTGTATAACTTTGAGTGAGTTTATACAAACCTCAGTATCCTCATCTATAAAATGAGAATAAAAAAACAAACCTAGCTTCCTCTCACAGCTGCTGTGAACATCAAGCAAAAGGACACCTACTGTAAGCTAAAAGCATCATATCCATGCAAGGGTTTTGTGTTCACAAGGAATGTGGGTTAATTGTTCTGCCATTGAAAGTTGCATTTTTTACATAGAGAATAAAGGAAATAATATTTTTTTCAATCAGGAAAGCTTTCATCAGGCCCAAATTTTTTTGGGGGGAGGATGCTAGCTTACAGTTATTTTAAAAACTACATTTTTCAATATGGATATTTCAATAACAATTATGAGCAAGCACCAAAAGTGTGTGATGGAAAGTGACAGTTTGATCGCAAAGGTTTGTTTGTTCACTGTTGCTCTTTTTGTATGTTTGAACCTGAATAAGGTCATGCTTTGCAGATAATTTTAGGAAAAAATTTAGAAACTAAGATGGCATGTTATAACTGGTCATTTCATTCTGAATAAAATAGTTTCAACTCATTTAAAAATGACAAGTATATGAGTGAAGCATTAGCTTGAATCACACACTTAGTAAAGTAGACAATTACTTTCAAAATTTAGCACATGGGTTATAACCAATCCCAAAGAAAAAATGTAATTGCATGCTTTAACAAATAAAATTTAGAATGGGCTCACATTTTTAAATAGTATGAAAGTGTTTTTTAGCCTGACAGCACCTCATTAAAAGGCAGAAAGTGGTGTCATCTCCACTTACCACATGGGTAACAGAGGTCTGGCAAGCTTGAGGACTTTGCCCTGAGTCACACAGTTAGAGGAGCTTTTGAGTTCAGAGTTGTTTTCTCCTACATTGGCTATCAATTTTCAAATAGAAGGAAGTGGGTCCATTTGATACATTCAAACATGATTATGTATTTGGATTTTCCCACATAGTTCAATAAGAGACTATTTTGAGAAATGGCTCAAATCAAAAATGAAACCTTCATATATAAAACACTGGGATAAATTAGTGTCCAGTTCCCATCCATGTCTCTTTTGAATCCCAGAGAATTTGGTCCACAGGGAACAATCTCAAGGCAAGAGAAAGACAACAGAAGAAGGATTGCAGCAGGGAGCCAAATGGGCCAACCAGTAACTATTCATGGATGGCAATGCGCACAGCCAGGCCTGAGTGCAGACACCAGCCAAAGCTAGAAGCAGGGCATCTCTTGAAGCAAACCCAAAGACTTGGGCCAAAACTAGGTAGGACTCAGGAGAACTGAGGGAACTTTGCAAGGTAGCTCTTTAACAGAGTAAGTCACTTTTAAACTGAAGAAAGTCTGTACCACAGGACCCAGGGAATGAATCAGAAATAATGGCCATCCAAGCTCATGTTATCACTAGGGCTATTTGACCGTATTAACATGGGGGTTCCTTCATGTCAGTGTTTGTATCCAAGAGAGGACTAGACACCATTCGAGAAGTGACTCTTCAGATCAAAAAGTATCTGAGAAAAGGGAGAGATATAGTCCTTCTTCTGCTTCTTAGAACAATACAGACATGGAGAGTAAAACGCAGAGGTTCAAGGCTGCTTACAACACACACAGAGCTAGAAGGGGAGGTCAGCAACAAGGAGCAGTAAGACTCTATGACCACTTACCAAATAATTAACATCAGGTATTTACAAGCATGTGTTAGAGGAAAAATCCATTTCCAAAAGGTACGGTATAGACAAAGATTTGGATTTCAAGTGAACCTAGAGAAATTAAAGATCTCCCAAAAAGAGTGATAGCAGCTTTGAAACTAGAAAGTAACATACCAGTGGGAGGAAAACAATTTGAGCAGACATTAGACCACCCAAGAAGCATAGCCTCGACCAAATTAGAAGGAAGTCTAATTCCTTAACCAAATCTGGGTGAAGGGTTTTCATAATTTGGTAAGGCTAAACAAACCAATACTAATATCAAAACCCCTGTTGATACTCAAGTTAACGGTATAGTTATGCTATTTTGTTTTCTTCACTAATCCTTCAGTTAACTAATAAGGTTGTCGTACAGTACCTAGCAAGAAAACCTGCCCAGTTATTAATTTTTTTTAATTTTCATTTATTTATGATAGTCACAGAGAGAGAGAGAGAAAGAGGCAGAGACACAGGCAGAGGGAGAAGCAGGCTCCATGCACCGGGAGCCCGATGTGGGACTCGATCCCGGGTCTCCAGGATCGCGCTCTGGGCCAAAGGCAGGAGCCAAACCGCTGCGCCACCCAGGGATCCCAACCTGCCCAGTTATTATTAAAGATTGATATTGAGACTATTTCGATCATGATCTGACAAAACAATATCAACATCTGAGGTTTGAAGGCATATCACATATTACAAAACCCAACTTTTTCCTATTCTTTGGTCCTCTTTATACAGATAGATGGGTAGAAGTTATATAAAAAAAGATGGATGGATGGATGGATGGATGGATGGATGGTTGGACGGACGGACAGACGGGGAGAGGAGGGCACATAGATGAGTAGTAGAAATAGGTGAGAGTGGGGAAGAGCAGAGGCAAAGGAGATAAGCACCATTTCTGCCTGCATATCAAGCCTTGATTGATCCTCCATTGTTGATTTAGCCTACAAACATGTTTAACGGTAGTGTGATTCCTTTTCCTTCCTATCACTTTCTAACTGTAAGTTCCCAAGTGACAGGGCCAGATCCCTGTAAATTCTCTAAAGGAACTAGTACAAAATCACACGTAGATAGTAGATTTTCTTAATGTGTGGTTGATAGGACAGTAAACCTAATATGAAGTAAGCCATTGAGAGACAATCTGGCCCTGGGTTTTATCATAAAGGGCAGAGATGTAAATTTCAAAGTAAAATTTCAGTGTAAAATTACTGCTAAAAACAAACAAAAATATCAGACAGCACAAACTATAGAAATAATGAATCCTAAAAAATTAAACCAGAATACGAAGATAGGAGTTTACCTCTGTATTCCCTCAAACAGCCCCTCTTGAAATGAAACCATGTAAAATAAGAAATTCAGCACAACCAAAATAATAACAGATGTACTTTAAGTGTTCCCAGACCTAAACACCTTGGAAAGCTGAGGTCGCATTCATTAAAACTGATCCCTATCTTAAACAACTTTGACACATCATCTTGGCTTTAGTGGTAAGCCAAAGAGGCCTTTGAAGAAATCTATACCAGGCCAGCTAAGTTCTGTCATACAGGGCTTTTCTGACCTTTTATTTTTATATCACTTGTTCCAATTTTGTCAAAATCATGGAGATTTTCAAGTGATGGTTCATCATAATGACATTTGAAAGCAGAGTCTGTGTGTGAGCCTGCGCTTTGGAAAGGCAATATTGAAGGTTTAAATAAGCCCCTGCTGCTTACCTGAGATTCCTGTCCTGGTGGTGGGTGGTTTAGATCTCTAGCACGTTTCGTTTGTCATGAGGACCCTCTGCCAGTCCCCTAATGGCACTGTGGTTCTCTTTCCTACCATTGTGGCAGTTCTACCGGTTATCTCAACCTAAACCCTACACGTGGTGAGTGCTCAATACACAACACTTATTATTGACTTTTGCTC
Organism: Nyctereutes procyonoides; assembly: GCF_905146905.1. Lineage (NCBI taxonomy): Eukaryota > Metazoa > Chordata > Mammalia > Carnivora > Canidae > Nyctereutes > Nyctereutes procyonoides. The sequence goes on along the minus strand of NW_026575033.1, from coordinate 3,911,315 downwards.
ACTCGAGGGCTCAGGCGATGTCTGGCAATTGACTTTAGAATGTTTCTGAAATTACTTCAATGCTGGAGCAGGAGAAATCAGGACACTTTGGGTAATCAGAGGCTGGTGAAGGGGAGCTGCATCTGGACGGGCCAGTGCCAAGCAGGCTACGGGTTCCAGCCAAGCAGGAACAGGCTCTGGCCGGTGGGTCAATTTTGTCTGGAAATTGTTTCTTGGGTTTCTTCTCAACACTCCTGCTGTCCATGTTCATGAGACGGAATTCAGTTTAAGTTCATGGTAAAGCTCTCCTTCAGCACATGTAAGGAACACCTTCCTCAAAATGCTGATGGCTAATAATTTGCAGTGAGTGGAATCCACCGTGTCTTTGTTTCATTGTTTATTTGCTTGCGATTATTTCTTTTCGCCAAAGCCTCCCATTAAGAGTAATATCAAAATAATTTAACCGATCCAAAATGTAATTAGACAAAGATACCATGTGTATTCTTTTAAATAAACTGGATATTCATATGTTATATTGGCAAGTGCTTAACAGCCTTGCAAATTGCTAGGCTTTTTAAAAGTAGTCATTGTTCTTTGATAAGCCAGGTCTGTCCTCCAAAGGGGGGGCCAAGGGGCGTTGGGGGGGGGACTTACCTGCACCCATGTGTGTACTGTGTGAGTTATCACTGAAGCTCCAATCATGGAGCTTCTTAACAGTTCCTCGGTGTGTGTGTGTGTGTGTAAGTATAATGGCAGATCAGTCGAGACAATTACATGGTATATTATCTATTAATTTGCAAGTTTCACTGAGAAGCCAGCACCCTCAAAGGGCTATATTCCAGGCAGTTTCAATGGGTGTCGATAACTGAAGTCCTCAGTTTGCACCATCAAGTTGCTGGGCAAATCCTCGCAAGGCGATGGGGCTGTGATCTGACATCAGAACTACAACAGAGCCTGGCTTTGTCTTCCGCTCGCTTCTATCTGCTGCAGTTCCAGTGTAACCCGAGGTCCGGCAGCATCAGTATCGCCTGGGGAATTGTCAGATGTGCAGAACCAGGGCTCCATCTCAGACTTTACTGGAGAAGAACCCACATGTTAACAAGATCCCCGGGTGATACATGTGTACGTTAAACCTGAGACACACTGCTCTAAAATAGAAGGGAGGGCTCGGAGTTTGGGGAGCATCTGGTACAGGCTGAAGACTGTTGCACCTGTCATCCCTGGAGCTGAGAGCCAACTGCGGGCTGAAGGGACGGCACAGCCTTCTCTCCACCCTGTCCCTGCTTCCTGCCATACTCCTCTTGGGCTGCTCTAACCGAATACCATAGACAGAGTGGCTGAAATGACAGATATTTCTCTCTGGAGGCTGGATCCTGATCACAAGGTACTGGGAGATCTGGTGCCTGTTGAGGATCCCTGCCTACACTGCAGACTGCCACCTACTCGGTGTGTGGTCCTTGGGGAGGGCTCCCCGCTCATGTGTCTTCCTCTTCTTACCAGGGTATTAATTACATTGTGAAGGCCCTGCTCTCATAACCACATCTAAGCCTAATTGCCTCCCAGAGCCCCCTTCACATGCATCACATTCAAGTTAGGACTTCAATTCTCAGGAGGAGGTACTAACATTCTTCTATTTAGTCCGTAGCACCTCCATGTGGACTAGTCCTAAGTTTTGCAGCACAAATACTTCCCTGGGGTTCCAGAAATGTTCTGGGATATAATGACTTCAGCTGGAGTGAGAGTAGAATGAGATAGCATTGCAGACTTTTCTCAAGCCAAGAAATAAGACTTTTGTGGCTTATCTTTTCCCTACATCCTACACAAACAGCACACACAGGTCAGAAATTTCAGAAATGGGTTGGAATAAGGGAGGATTGAAACAAGCCTATCGAAGTATCATCTGGTGGGATGTATGTTCAGGCTTCTGGGTAAAGGCCCAGGTCAGAAGGAGTCTGAACATTGTTTATTAAGTCATTGACTCATTCCCCAATATTTGCAGAGCACTTGCTCCATGCCAGGCCATGTTTCAGGAGGTGGTATGATGGCGCCATCTCCCATATAAGAATTGGCCTCACCCCAGGAAATCAGTGTCCACCTGCTGCTGCATGGAGAGTCATGCTTGTAAGTCAGAATCCCTTCATGGTAGAGTGGGCCAAATAAGACTAGCTGCCCACCCCCACCCCCCGCCCCTAGCAAGGTGCAGGAGTCATTCAGGGTGATTGGTTTTAAAAGAGAGCCCAATTCATCTGTGGGATAAAAGCCCTTGGTGTCCTGTCACATGGGTGGCTCAGTGTTTGAGTGTCTGCCTTTGGCTCAGGTCATGATCCGGGAGTCCTGAGATCAAGTCCCACATAGGGCTCCCTGCAGGGAGTCTGCTTTCCCCTCTGCCTGTGTCTCTGCCTCTCTTTGTGTCTCTCATGAATAAATAAATAAAATCTTTTTTTAAGTTTTTTTTAAATTTTTTTTTTATTTATTTATGATAGTCACACACACACAGAGAGAGAGGCAGAGACACAGGCAGAGGGAGAAGCAGGCTCCATGCACCGGGAGCCTGACGTGGGACTCGATCCCGGGTCTCCAGGATCGCACCCTGGGCCAAAGGCAGGCGCTAAACCGCTGCGCCACCCAGGGATCCCCTAAATAAATAAAATCTTAAAAAAAAAAAAAAAAACCCTTGGTGTCTATGGCCATCTATTTAGAAGGTGGCTTGCAAAAGGTTAACCTCATCCTTAATGTTACTCCGAACACCTTAGCAGAAAGAATATCTAAAGCAGATCTCCAAAAAATTGCATTTGTAATCTGCATGCATTCCTTACCCCAGCCCAGCCACGTCCCTACCTGAGTCTGTTAATAAAGAGATTGGTGTAACAAACGGAGGCCGACTCATTCCTTCATGCACAGTTGCCTCCTTGCCCTTCAGACTCCTTTAAAATAGGCACCTGTCCGATCCTTAGGCTCCCGGCCAGCCTCTCTCTTCTTCATTATTTCTTAATTCAGGGAATTAACCTATTTCAGGAGGCAAGAAAAATCCCTGGCACTCTCTCTCATTATAAGAAGGAATTCTTTTAGGACTTAATCCTAGGGCCCAAACAGCTATTTGTGAACTGCATGAGATAATGCCCATGTGTGCGTACCTGAGATAAGGACCAGTCTTCTTGGCCTTTTTATTCGGATGTTATTTTAGATGCTCTTCTCCCTTCAGTGCTTCCATGTAATTTCATTTCATGTTAACTGGAGTGGTTCTCCAGTCAACATGGTGCTAGCGAGAGACACGTTCAAAGTCTTTATGGGCAGATGCCTGCGTGCTCGTGGTGATGGGGATGCCCAGGCAGCCTTTGAGAGTGTGTGGCTTTCTCTCTGTATTTTCACAGGCCCATACAGATGCCGTAGACCACAGTAGTCTCCACAATGGCATTTCCCCCCAATTCTACAGTCATATGTGTATATATATGTAATTCTTTTCCAAACTCCCCTGTGGAAATTAGTTATCAGATAATCTGTGTTTAGTTTGGTTGCACTTACTTGAATATCCTGAAATCATTCCTGTAAGAATATCTAATGGAAAGTTCCTATGTGGATATGAGAAATAGTCATTCATTTTTGTTCTATTAAGATTTTCCAAACTAAAAGTATTTTTTTCTTTCCTATATAAGTAATTTCTGTGATCATTTTCATGCAAACAATTTGTATAACAAGAGCCAACATTTAAACACTGTGTCTGTGCGGCTGTCTCCAGGCATAGATTAAGAATGTGTGACAAGGGCCTTAAAAATGTTTGCCATTCTGTCATCCTATGATGTGAGTAGACAGGGTTGGGTGGAGTCTAGAAGTGGCATTTTCCAGAAGGTGCTGCATATAGATGTGAAAGTGTATATATATCCTCATTATAACTTGTGGATTTTATAACTACGTCTACATGTGCAAATTAGCTTATTTTAAAATGCTACACTATTATCAACAGAAGGCAGTTGGAGTAGAGATGAGTCCCGAGATTAATTAAAAAGAATCAGCTATTTAAGAAAGTAAAATAAATGTGTCTAACTTGGCTAAACATTAGTTTGGAAGCAGGCAGAAGAGTGAACCGAGAGGGAAGAGGCTACGGGCTCTCTTCCTACAAGTCTTTAGAGGATGTAGTTACTGTTGAGGGAAGAGGGATTATTTCACAGGGCACCAGGAGCAAAGGCTGAGATTAAAACTTTAAAAGGAAAGAAACTTGCTGCTCCTGAGGAATGTCTTTTAGAGATCCCTGGAGGCTAAAGAAAGCCATCCCAAACAAGTGCATTCACTGAGTTGTAAAAGGAATCCCATAGAAAGCCTGAATTTGTGTATCCCAAGAGGAGAACCAAGTGTCCCAGCACAGACTTGCGGTGCTCTGAGTTCCTGCTTTCTGCCTAACGTGAAGCTCCTGGACACATGAAAGATCTTGTGCTGCTTCATCTCATGCTCCAGTGTGCTATAAAATGTCCCACATATCCCCTCCAAGACCTCCCACCTGCTTCTGCATAGCTCAGAGTGATCATGTACCTGAGCATATGCATTTTTGCACCGTCTAGTGGGCTCCACAACCTTGAGAGATTTTTCTTAGGGTGTGCACTCACAAAAGAGGCCCTATAAAAGAATGATTTCCTAAGCCTCTGAGGTAACTCCTCCCATCCTATCCCATCTATCAGTGTGGCAAGAATGTTCCTCAACTTCAGTACCTTATGTGGGGCGGGTAGAGTCACCTGTGATAGACAGTGAAGATACAGCAAGGAAAAGAGGCCTCACAAGATGGTACTTTCCGGAGGTAAGAGCAGAAACATGACTCTTTAAGGAATCTGAGATACCATGAATGAAACAAATTTCCTAAAGGTGGGCTGTCTCTAAGCATCCTCTCAGTGTCAAGCTGTAGGCCAGGATCCCTATTACCAAAGGGACCCTATTCAGCCTAAATTCCTGCTTTTTTTCTCTGCCATTTCTCCCACCTGGGACTGCAAAGGAAGCAGGAGTTCAGAGGAAAGTTCTTAGCATAATATCTTTCTGTAGTTACTCATGAGAAGTGGGGGCACCATTGGACTTTGCAGAATGACAGGTATACCTGGGGTTGGGGTGACTATAAAGGTCCTAGAAAACCACATACCTATGTCTGTCCCTATCACACCCACACTCACAGCAACTGAAATCTCTCTATATCATCCCTCAGAATCTGTAATGTTCCTCATAACTCTGGTTCTTAATATGGTGAGTTCTAAAACCAGTGCTGAGGCCCCACCTCTAGGACCATCTTCTGTAGTTCTAGTGTTGAGGACCACTGAGCTGGCTTAGTCTCTCATGTGCTTCTGCACCAAAAGGTATCAAGAGTGGTAGGCTAAGTTTGAATAGTTCTTATGCCAAGAGATAACTCTAATTTTTAGTAGAGGGATTACAATAGAGGATGTCACACTCTCCACCCCCTGCCTCCATGTTTTCTTGGAGGGCAGTCATTTTATAACTTAAACAGTGCTGGACTGGAGTTCCCAGGTACAGTGTCAGCCCCCAGTGTCTGAGCATGTTTCTTTATCTGAGAAATGGAGTGATTCTTACCTAGAACATTTGCTCTGAGAGTAAAATAATATATAGCATATAAAGTAACTAGTAATTAATAGGTTAGTTAAATGTTGGATCAAATTGGCTGAAGAAGAAATGTCAGATAGTTTGAAGGTCTAGTCTTTGCACTTGTAGTTTCATTCAGTTCATTTGTTCCCCTTGTGTGAGGTCTCAAGGTCAGGCAGTGCCCCTGGTTCCATCGCTGGTGGCCATAGAGGATTCCAGCCTCATCAGGGCAGTGAGTTTGGGCCTACTCTGTTCAAGAGTTCAGAACAATGATTGGAACATCATAGACACTCAATACATATTTTTTAACAAAGGAATATGCTGTGAGGAAAGTTACTTCACCCTTCCACAACTCAGGACCCTCAACAGTGTGATGAAGAATAAGAACACCATCATTGCATCATTGTGCACAGGACACTGACAGCAGGGATTCATGGGATGTAAGAGCACAGTGCCAGCATATAGAAGACCCTAAGGAAATGGCCTCAAAAGTACCTCCCAAGCAAGGCTGGAAGTCCTTGGGGCCCCTAGAGTCAAGTGTTGTCATGACTTAGTGATTACCAAACAAAGAACTCCTCCTTTTCTTCTATTACTCTTTTTTTAGGGCTGAACTTAGAACAAAATTAGTTTAAATATTTTTAGATGGCTCTCATCATATAGAGCAAGCACCTTCAGATCTTGCTGAAGTACTGCGTGGAAGGTGTTTCCAGTTCTATCATCACTTCTGGGGAAGCCTTAGAGACAAATTATTTGCCAGTGTGCTCCTTGAAGTGGTGGCTCATGACTCAGACCTGACGTGAGCAGAGCAATAGCAGAGCAATGTACACACAGCCCTTAAGATATGCCAGAAACTGTTCTAAGAGCTTTCTTAGATAACTTATTAAATAAAATAAAATAACTTATTAAAATGAAACTGGATGAGCACTGGGTGCCATATGCAAATGATGAATTACTGAACACTACATCTGAAACTAGTGACATACTATATGTTGGTGAATTGAATTTAAAGAAAATTTTTTTTAAAAATTAGAAGTGAAATGAAATGAAACTGGACCACATTCCTACACCAAACACAATAATTAACTCAAAATGGATGAAAGCCTTGAATGTAAAACCTGGTGTCATAAAATCTAGAAGAAAACAGGGAGTAGTAAGTTCCTTGACCTCAGTCTTTGTGATGATTTTTCAAACTTGACACCAAAAGCAAGGCCAATAAAGCAGAAGTCAACCAGTTGGACGACACCAAACTGAAACCTTCTGCACACCAAAGGAAACCATCAAAAAATGTTAAGGCAGCTTACTGAATGGGGGAAAACATTTACAAATCACACATCTGATAAAGAGTTAATACGCAAAATATGTAAAGAACTCATATAACTCAGTAGCAAGACTCCTAACTCTGGGAAACGAACTAGGGGTGGTGGAAGGGGAGGAGGGCAGGTGGTGGGGGTGAATGGGTGATGGGCACTGAGGGGGGCACTTGACAGGATGAGCACTGGGTGTTATTCTGTAAGTTGGCAAATTGAACACCAGTACAAAATAAATTTATTATTTAAAAAAATAATAATAAAAAAACTCCGTAGCAAACAAAACACAATCCGATTTAAAAAGGTACAGAGGAACTGAATAGATGTTTTTCATACAGAGGCCAATAGGTACACGAACATCAATGTCACTCATCATCAGGGAAATGCAAATTAAAACCACCACAGGAAATCACCTCACACATGTTAGAATGGCTATTACCGAAGAGACAAGAAATAATTAATTTTGGCGAGGGTGAGGAGGAAAGGGAACGCTTGTGCACCGTTGGTAAGATAACAGATTGGTGCAGCCACAGTGTAAAATGGTATAGAAGTTTCTCAAGAAATTAAAAATAGAACTACCATATGACTCAGCAATTCTGCATCTGGATATCTGTCTAAAGAAAACAAAAACACTAACTCAAAAAGATACGTGTACTCCTATGTTCACGGTAGTATTATTTATAATAGCCAAGGTATGGAAACAACCCACGTGTCTATCGATGGGTAATGGATAAAGAAGATATGTCAAATGTATATATATACACAAATATACATGTGCGTGTGTGTGTATCACTCAATCATAAAAAAAGAATGAAATCTTACCATAAGTCAGACAGAGAAAGACAAATACTGTACTTCTGTGTGGAGTCTAAAAGAAGAAACTGAACTCATAGATACAGAGAACAGAATGGTGGTTGCCAGAGACGGGGATGAGGGATAGGCAAAACGGTGAAGGTAGTCAAGCAGCACAAACTTCCAGTTCTAAAATAAGTAAGCCGTGGTGATATGATATACAGCACGGTGACTACAGTTAATAACACTCTTATACATCTAAAGTTGCTAAGAGAGTAAATCTTGGAAGTTTGCATTACAAGAAAAAAAATGGTGACTCTACGTGGTGGTGATGTTAACTGAACTTATTGTGTTGATCACTTTGCCATATGAATATCAAATCATTGTGTTCTACATCGGAAAATGAGATAATGAGTGTCAATTACATCTCAGTAAAAATAATTTTTGAAAAATAACTGATTGAATTGTCTCCACAAGGTACTATACTAATCCTCACTTTAGAGACAGGGAAATGGAGGCACAGAGATATAGTTGTGTTTTGTTTTATTTAAAGATTTATTTATTCTTGAGAGACAGAGAGAGGCAGAGACATAGCCAGAGGCAGAAGCAGGCTCCCTGCAGGGAGCCTGATGTAAGACTCCATCCCAGGACCCCGGGATCATGACCTGAGCCAAAGGCAGACTCTCAACCACTGAGCCGATCTTGGAGTCCCAAGATGGTTGTTATTGTTGTTATTTTAATACTTTGACCAATGCCTCTAGCTCACAAGTGACAGACCTTCATTGGAAACCCAGGCCACCCCATACCACAATCCATGAACTTGCTGTTATAATACAACCTTCTTCTAACAGAAGAGAACTGCTCTCTCCCTTACTCTGGATACTACATGCCTATGAATGAAGTTACATTGCATGCTGGAAAGACAGATGATATGATAAAAATAAATAAAATGAAGTAAAATAAAATAATAAATAAATAAAGAGACTTCATGGCAAATTCCATTTCTCATCCTAATTTGCTACCTGTGCACCCTTGGCCAAGTGACTTCTCCTCTCTGAGCCTTAGTAATCCCATCTGTAAAATGAAGGTGGCATCCTCCCTGCAAGATGGTCGTGAAAATCAAACAGAAGATGCATATAAAATGCTCACACAATGCAAGATGCTCAAGACGCACCCATATTGCTGGGAAGACTGAGAAAACTTGATAGAGTTCCTACCACAGTTGCTGGGACACAGTAGCTGCTCAATAAATGCCTGTCCTCTTCTCCTTCACTCTTGACTCATTTAGCCTACAGTCTTTTCCAAAGCTGCTGTAAAATATTTTCCCCACTCAGTAACTAAATATTTGTATTCTAGGATATAAGTTTGTGTCTTTATTTTTGTTCCCATTGAATTTTATCCTATTAAAATCATTATTCCAACTTGTCATTCTGCCCTTAGATCTGTATTCATTCACCCAGTATAAAACGACATCTTAAATTTCGTGACATTTCTAATTTGATGAACATGCAGTACATCGCTTTATTTATTGAAAAATCATTCTAAAACTTTGATAAAGACATTGTCCTTTGTCATGCCTGTCAAACGGTACACAACGTGCTCTCTCCATCTCCAATATGTATAATGCTGGTTACTCTAATTGTTTATATTTTCCTGTTTAAGTGTCTAGCTCCCCAATTAGATGATAGATAAGTCCCTGGAAGTGTCAGATAAGTAAGCCTGTTTCTGTACACATTCTTTTCTTTAGTTCCACATAAGAGATGCTCTGAAAATTTCTACCAAGCCAAGTGTACATTTTGCCAGCTGATTTGCCATTGAGGTATCAATGATTTGTGATTGTTCTCTGCAGTGGGTTTCGATCTCGTGCCTGTGTTTCTGCAAGAATGCTGTCAGTGGGGGCGGCCCGGGGGGCTCAGGGGTTTAGCGCCGCCTTCAGCCCAGGGCGTGATCCTGGAAACCCGGGATCGAGTCCCACATCGGGCTCCCTGCACGGAGCCTGCTTCTCCCTCTGCCTGTGTCTCTGCCTCTCTCTGTGTCTTTGAGGAATAAATAAATAAAATCTTTTTTAAAAAAAAAAAATAATGCTGCTTGTGTCTCAGCCCCGAATTCACATCCTAACCCTGCAAACCACAGTAAAGGCATCCAGTTCTAGCCAGTGAAATCACAGTCTGATATGCCAAGAAATCCAGAAATCCATCTTATATACACATCAGCTGGTAAGCAATCGATCAGTTTCCAGAACGGTCCAACATAAAACATCTTTGCAAAAGCAAAATGCCATTTTCGCAAAATATTAACCAAATTCAAATTTTATAACAGTTGCTTAATGGGATGGTCTCAAAATCCAATTCTTCCTGGTTAAAACGGAGTTGATACCTCGTAAGCAAGTGAATGATTATTATCCAATAATTCCTACTTCTGGTATGAGTAGGTGGTGGAATTCTTTGGGGGATGTTTACAAAACTACTTAATCACTTGGTTCCTCACACATAAAACAAATTGGTTCCAGAGTTCTTGCGACGTGGCTTTGGGAATAAACAGAGTGTCATGAGAGATACTTTGGTCCCTAAGGTACTGAGGAGAATAAGGGTAGTGTCCATGAGCACCTATCTTGCTGATGGAGCGTGCTCTTTCTCTTCTCCCAGAAGGTAAAGATCCTTTGTGATTTCTGCCCTGATAAGGCCTGATTTCAACACAAGGTGGATGTTTTTCAGTGAGTCATTGCCCGATGAAAACAGAGCCCTAAAAATGGAAACCTGGACACAACCTCAATGCTATCGACTCAGACAACGTTGCTCTAATTTTTGTCATAAAACTCCTCCTTTTGGACGCAGTGATGACAAGAGCATTTTTTCACACGCTGAGTCCCAACGATGACTGCCGATCGGACGCAGGGTGGGAACGAAGAGGGTCTCGCCGCCCCCATTTGAACGGATCTTTCCATTCGCAGTGGCCGCACCCTCGCAGGCCCATTTAGCAGTTCTCGCCCTGGTTCGCCTTCTAACTAATGGACTTGTGAATAACCACAACTGCCTTACGGGACCTGCCAAACACTAAACAGACGACTAACTTGCAGTGAGCAATCTGCTCAACACAGGGCGCCTTAATTTGAGCCATACGTGGTGAAAAACAAAGGCACGGCAAGCACGCGGCTCCATGCATAGTTTTTGGTCTGTTTCAAGTTAAATAAGTCCCCGGTGCGCAGAAAGTGACATTCATAAAAGTGAAAGCCACGGCTCTGATTTATTGCCACCTGTTAGCGCAAGGCTGACCTGCCGGAAGGCGGAGGGCAGCGCGGTCCTTGCAGAAGGAGATGGGCGCCCAGGGTGGGGCGGGGCCTGGCGGCCCGGCCAAGGCGTCTCCAGCGAGGGGCGCCCCGCGAAGGCGCCCCGCGAAGGCGGCCCCGCGGCCCCGGGAGCAGGTAACCCTGCGCGAGCCCCGGATGCACCGCCACTGTCATCTGGCCCAGTTTGCGGACAAAACCCATCTCCTGGGGGCTGCGGGGAGGGGCTGGGGTGGCGGGTCGTTCATTAGAACCTGGCCGGAGGGCAGCTCGGATCCGCAAAGGACAGCTGTCTAATTGGGTTTGCTTGCGCGCACGGTCTCGGCCTTTACAATGGGAATAGGCTTCCCGGCCTTTCTAATTAGATTGTTAAACATAATAGCTGAACGGCACAGCAGTAAAGAATTTGCCCTTCCCTTTGTAGGCGCAAAATAGGGCTCAGAAAGATTCAGGATTTTTCCAGCCCATTTCCCCCATCATTGTATCCAATGGTAATGAGACGAAGTTTATTTCTTTTTAAAAGCTCCCAAAGGAGCACAGGCCAGGTTGAAGTTCAAACTAAATGTCAAAACACACACATGCAATACAGTAGCAGACTCCTCTCTTGCTTCGGCCTCTTGTTTCCCCTAATTGGTGCCTTGTGGGCAGTCTCTACACGGAGACCCAGAATGAAATGGGATTGGAAATTGAATTACCCTGTCACCCCTCGAGGTGGTCTCCAGACCCGCGTTGAGAAAAATCAGTACAACGGGGTGGGGAAGAAATCACTGGCTGGGGTTCTGCGTCTGGCCCCTGGTCTCCACGGCACTGACCGGTAGGAGGTGGAAGGAACGCTAGGGGACAGAGTAGAGGAAAGAGGGGGCGAGAGGGGAGTTTGGTGAAGGAGCGTGGGCCCCATGATGCCATCGACAAGCCCGCAGGTCCTGCAGCTTCAAAGCCATTTCTAGTCACATCACAGGTGATGCTCTCATCCGAGGATCTGTAGTTCTCTCAGAGTCTGGTCTGCACCCGTTTCCTGATTGATGGCCGTCGTACCTTTGTCACCTAGGGAACAGGTGCTTAGCGTAATCCAGGTTTGATGTGACAGAGGAACCGCACTAAGTTCTTATTTATTTATTTATTTATTTATTTATTTATTTATTTATTTATTTATTTAAGATTGATTTAATTATTCATGAGACACACACACAGAGAGAGAGGCAGAGACACAGGCAGAAGGAGAAGCAGGCTCCATGCAGGGGGCCCGGTGTGCGACTCGATCCCAGATCCTGGGATCATGACCTAAGCCCAAGGCGATGCTCAACTGCTGAGCCACCCAGGCGTCCCAAGTTCTTAGTTTTTTAACAAAATGAGAAACGTATTTTCCATCATGACTTCCGTGTTCTTTGGGATGTAAAAGCACCCAATGTACATGTCTGGGTGTTCAGACATTATGTTCTGTGGCCTCGTAGAAGTCATCCCAGGCCACTTGACATCGGAGAGCCATCAGGGCTTCAGACACTCTCGCAGTGTGCCCCTTCCCCCTGTACGTGCAGAAGAAGAGTTTCCTCTACGGTGGGGCAGCTGTGTCAGCGCAGCGTCCCCAGGGTCCCACGGGGCCATAGACACAGTGTCTACAGGAAGGAAATTCTTTTCCTTCTTCAATGTTCCCAAAAGCAAGGAGTGACTACAGCCTAGCAAAGTATAGGTTATAATCCTGAGATCCCTTTTGCCATTTTGATTCTATCTTGACAGCAGCTCAGAGAGATGATTCCCTGATTTTCAGGAATATCAATCATAAAAGCAGGCAGCACGTGACTCAAAACCACCATCTATTTTTGTTGTTGTTTTGTTAAGAGGAGTGAATAAGTGAATGGATAATGAGTCACTGCCCACTTTCTGCATCATTTGAAGTGTTATTTCATCCCTCCTCCCTTTGCTGGTTGGGTGCCCCCATGCTCTGATTGTGATCTCGAGACATCTTTGCCAAGATTCAGCAGTGACTCTACCATCTAACCCTATTTATAGCCCTTTGTTCACTACAGGGAGTTCTCACAATCTGTCTGTGCACTTGTGTTCCGTCACTGAGACCCACCCAGCTCCCAACCACTGCTTGGGTCTGGGGTTGCAAAGGCCTGTGCATTCACCATTTAATCCCTTGAATTGGGGCAAAATGCTCTCGAGATTGCTGCAAGACTCCCTGCCACCTTTTTCTTGCATCTGGTGGCTTCTGACAGCCAGTTTACTTGTCTAGATTCTGAAAGTGTGGAGAGTGAGGACCTTACTTTTCCCCACACATTTTATCCGCCTGTCTGCCCATGTCTTCAACACCATTATCTTCAGACTTTGTATGACTATACCCCCAGCATTTCAGAATTTTTCCTTTGCAGGGATGACCAGAAATGTTTGCTTTGTGTAGTTGCCTTTTAATTCTTCTCAAAACTCACTTCTTTGAAGTATTGCTTAGACTTTATATCTGACACAGTCTCCAATGAGAGGGGTGCCTAAAGGAGGGAGACACATGAGAGAGGGAATTCATTAACATGGAGACACACAGTCCTGGCACAGGAGGGTGAGCCACCCTGTATTTTTCTGTGTCTTATTTGGATTATGGATGCTTGGATTGAGCAGGACAGGACCCACTTACCCAGTCCTAGGTGATGCCAACCTAGAACAAACTACCATGAAGTCAATTTTTCTACAGTGATGGGAGTAAGGAACCCTGTATGGAAACTGTTTAAAGAAGTTAGAATGAACTTGTTCTTACAGCTTACAAATTTTTGAAAATTGAACCGTAAAATCAGAACAGACCCTGGCCCCTACTCTTAACCTTTGAATAAAAGAACCATGTGCCTGAAACCAAGACATTTGTGCAAAAGTACAGTTGTGCAGGCAAGGCAAACCCAAATATTGGTTTTGTTTTGAAATGAGAGACCCTTCTGCATTCTGATGCTATGTGATGTTTCTCATTCCATTCTTCATTCTGCACACATGGGTGACTTTAAGTCGGCATTCGTGGAAACAGTTTAAAAAGGTCTTGAAACTGAGAAGTGGATTATGTCAAGGACTAAAATTACTTGAGAACTTTTTGATCATAGAGATTTTGGAGTGTGATCAATTTGACACATGTGTCCATAATGATATGAGTATGTTTGCATTCTGTAGTTCTGTGATAACACAAAAGATGTGGGCAGGATGAAGTTGCTTTTTCCAAATGCTTTATAGAATGTTCTATTTAGTTTAGAACAGGTGTGGCAAATAGTGTCTCAAATATTACTAGAAATGTTCTATCACACTCACATTCTTAGCAAATCCTTTGCTTTCCTTCTAAAAGCTTATTGACAGCTGATTTTGCTCCTTGAATTTCTAAGAAAATAACTTTCGATCTATATGTGAATGCATCATTCCTGATTTTCAAGAATAAGTATCAGATAATGTGGCTCTGTGTGACAAATGGGAGTTGGAACACAGGACTTAACTGAGAAAAAAAATGTACATAAGTCTTTCCTCAACCTTATTCAATTTCTTTGTCCATCTCTGGAATGAGTTCCAGAAAAATTTTCCTGGAATTAAAATATTCCAGGATGAAGTTGATTTCTGATTATTCAAAATCATATTTTCTCAGTGTCTCTTTTCATTTCAAATGTAAGTCAAAAAAATAAATAGGGGACATAATATTGAAGGAAGAATAGTTGGAGGATGGATGCTACCCAATTTTGAGAGTTACCATAAATTTACAGTAATCAAGACAGTGTGGTATTGGTAACAGTACAAATAGATTGATGGAACAGAAGAGAGAGCCCAGAAGTAGACCCACACAAATACATTCAAAATTGGTCTTTGACAAAGGAGCAAAGACCACACATTGGAGCAAAGGCCATCTTTTCAACAAATGGTGCTGGAACAAGTAGGCAGCCACATGCAAACACAGTAATCTGGACACAGATATTATGCTCTTCACAAAAATTAAGTCAAAATGGATCATAGACCTAAATGTAAAATTCAGAATGATAAACCTCCTGGAAGATAATGTAGGAGAAAACTTACATGATCCATAAAAGATGTAATTCAAAAGCTGGACTTCATTAAAATTAACTTCTGTGCTGCAAAAGACAACATCAAGACAATGAGAAGACAAGCCATAGCCTGAGAGAAAATATTTGCAAAAGACACATCTGACAAGGGACCATTATCCAAAATATACAAAAAGCTCTAAAAATTCAACAAGAAACAAACTGACATAAAAAAATGGGCCAAAGACCCTTAACAGACACCTCACCAAAGAAGATATACAGATGGCAAATAAGCACATGAAAAGCTACTCCAGGGAATATGTCATCAGGGAAACGCAAATCAAAACGAGATACTACTATCTGCCTACCGAAATAGCTAAAATCCAGACCACCGATAACACTGAATGCCACTGAGGATGTGGAGCAACAAGGACTTTCACTCATTGCAGGTGGAATGTAGATGGCACACCACTTTGGAAGACAGTTTAGCAGTTTCATACAAAAGTCAACCTACTCTTACCATAGGATCCAGCAATTGCATTCATTGGTATTTATGCATAGGAACTGAAACCTCTGTCCCCAAAGAAAGCTCCACGTGAATGTTTATAGGAGCTTAATTTATTATGGCCCAAACTTGGAAGCAACCAAGGTTTCCTTTAGCAGCTGAACGTATAAATAAAGTATAGTACATCCATACAATGGAATATTATTCAATACTAATAAGAAATGAGTTATCGGGTCATGAAAAGACATGAAGGAAACTTAAATACCTGTTACTGAGTGAAAGAAGCCAATCTGAAAAAGCTACACATATTGTTCAATTCCAACTATATGACATTCTGGAAAAGGCAAAACTATGGAGAAAGTATAAAGGTGAGTGGTTTCCAGGGTTCAGGAGGGAGTGAAAAATAAATAGATGGAGCAGAGAGGATTTTATGGCAGTAAAAGTACTTTGTATGATACTATAATGATGGGTGTATGACATTATACATTTGTCTAACTCCGTAGAATGTTCAACACTGGGAGTGAACCCTAGGTAACCTTTGGACTTCAGGTGATGATGTGTTAATGCAGCTTCATCAGCTGTAACAAATGTACTCTTCTGATGCGGGGTGTTGGTGGTGGGGGAAGCTGGGCATGTGGGTAAAGGGAGGGTAAAGGGAAATCTCTGTACCTCTCTTCAATTTTGCTGTGAATCTAAAATTGCCTTAAACATTAACATCTTAAAAAGAAAGAAAGAAAGAAAGAAAGAAAGAAAGAAAGAAAGAAAGAAAGAAAGAAAGAAAGAAAGAAAGAAAGAAAACAAGGACTAAATTCCCAAGGATTGGTCTTTTAGAAATCTCAAGGAGCTGTAACATCTAGACTTTTATGTAGACTAAGGCTAAAAGGCCTCAGAATGTGTGAATTGCTGAATTCACTCATCCATAGTTAGAAAAATGCTGTCAGGGGAAGAAAGAAGAACCTATTTTTATCCTTCCCCTTCTTACTAAGAATAGGACACCTGAGACCCCATACAGAGGCTGGAGAGACCCATGTGTGTAGAGAAGTCCAAGGAGGTCAAAGAGCATCCTGTCCAGACTGGCGGCTGGCTCTGCCCCAGGTCATTCCTCTCTGAGAGCTCCTGTTCCCCTCTCAGTGGTATAGATACCTATAAATGCCTTCTTTCCCAGTTGAAAGGCTTCTCCTTCCTGCAGCTAAACCAGTAGGCATGATGGTCACGATGTTTTCTTACACAGAAAATGTGGCACCGGATGAAATAGGTCTTGTGCAGAGAGGACACTGGGACCTCATAGTTGTGGCTCAAGCCTGTGGAGGAGCCTGATAGACTCAGGGCAACACAGACAAATGCAAAACGCTAAAGCCAGGAGCAGCCATAAGAACTGTTAAAAGTTTACCTGAAACCAACTGAAAGGAAGTTCACAATGAATAATGGTGTTTTCCTTTCAGGAAAAATGGTTTCCTCCAGTCATGGCGCTTACTGTCTTCATTCTGACATCCACAGGGGAAAAAGTCAAAAGTGTACTGTTATCTGCTGACATGAGGATTGCAAGAAATTCAAATTTCAGATTTGTGGGCACACAGCCATCCCCACTTGTTTAGGTCCTGTCTGTGTCAGCTTTTGCACTACAAGGGCAGAGTAAGGCAACTGTGATAGAGACCCACAAGGCTCACAGAGCCCAAATTATTTATTACCTTGCTCTTTATGGAAAACATTTAGCAACCCCAGATGTGAGAGATTGCTGACCCAATGTCAAAAATTCCAACAGGGCCTACATCATGGAGCAGTGCTAACTGCTCTGGTTGGGATTTAGTGGAGGCTCTCACAACATTGGACAGCCCTCTAAAGGAACTCAGAGGCACAGGTATTAAATAAAATATGTGGGCAACTCGTCGTCCCAGTAAACATTTCTGCTAGCCAACAGCCATAGTCTAGGAACTGAGACAAAAATCTCCAGCATAAGTAAATAAAGGTGATAATTTATTAAGGAACATAAATCCTGGACTTTGGTGACTTACACTGGACTCCACAGCAAGAAGTTTGGAGACCGTTGGTCAGTTACAGAACATGGGGCTATATTGCTCAAATCCAGGTGGGAAATCTTCATGTGAATATATTTTTGCTGCAATTAAGAAAAGATGCAGATTTTCTTCTGAATTTCTCACTCGGAGGCCTCAGCATTTACACTTATGCCATTAACTAAGTCCTCAAAGACAAACATAACTTCACATTCACTCATTGATTTACAGCACTGTTAATTCGTTCATTCGTCATTCACTCATTGAATATTTACCAAGCGCAGGAGATAAATACGTAAAGTAGTAAGGGCCTATCAGCAAGTGGCTTAGAGTCAATGGAAAGAAACAGACATGGGACCTAAATAAAATAAAATGTAAATTTTGCCAAGGAGAAATGATGAGCACAGCATCAAGTGTAACACAGCAGAATCCATTCCTCATTTCTTTGTCTAGACTGAGCTCTCCCCCTTCCCTAGGCCAGAACCACTGTCACTACCAACCTGATAAGGCTGCTTGAGAATGGGACAGCTTCCGGAGTGACTCAGAACCAACAGGAAATGTATCAGCAGAAGTCTGGAGTGCAGGGGTCTCCCCACCCCCACCCCCAGGTTCCCTTGCAACGGAGTACAGGACATAAACCTTTTTTTGCCTTTGCCGCTGTGAGCGTTCAGAATGTGCAGTCTCAACCAGGCCTCGGGAGGAAAGTCAGGCTGGATCTTTATTCATGGTATGTGGTTAAACATGTTTTCATGTTGTCAAAGATTAAATAATTAGGAGAACATGGTCAAGATCAAAAGGCAGCCCCATGTCACAAGCAATTAGGAGGCTACTCACAGCTGTGACAACGAGGGAGCCCTGCTGGTACGGTACCTGCTTTAGCGAGCCATGTGGGCTCAATATGATGCCTAGACTGGGTACTTCAGGATTTTTCATTTAAATCTCATTAAAACAGTTGCAATCCAATAAATGCAAAAATAACAGAGGTAAAACGGATACTAAATTGAGCACAAAATAAGAGGCAAATTAGAAAAAAGAGCGAGTCTCTAGCTTATACATAAGAAATCCTTTTTGGAAGAAGTTGCGTACAAGCGTTTTACATATCTTAAAACAGATCTCAACTTGATATATTTGTAAAATCACTGTTTCAGCATGTCTGTGCATTTTTATTAAGAAAGAAAAAAAAATAGTTTGATGTTTCAAATGGGTTTCCAAAGGGACATCTAAATTATCATAGACAGGGGATCCCCGGGTGGCTCAGCAGTTTAGCGCCTGCCTTCGGCCCAGGGCCGTGATCCTGGAGTCCCAGGATCGAGTCCCACATCAGGCTCCTTTGCATGGAGCCTGTTTCTCCCTCTGCCTGTGTCCCTGCCAATCTCTTTCTCTCTCTCTGTCTCTCATGAATAAATGAATAAAATCTTAAAATAAAATAAAAAATAAATCATCATAGACAGATACCTTTCCAGTGATCCTATCTCCTGCCTGATTTTATAGATTAGAATGTCAAAGGATGAACAAGAAAATCTCCCAAAGAATCCTCTCCAATTAATATGCTTATGAAAGTTGAGTTAAGCAATTTGGAAACAACAGGACTAAGTCTCAAATGTAACTTGTAAAAATGGCCTGATTCTCAAACCCTTAAGGTTTGAGCCAGGAAAAGCCTACCCTGGTTTCCTCCTGTAGAAGTATCCCTCTACGGTCTGGCCTGGCTACCAACCAGTTCTGTTCTCCAAGCCTTCTTGGAGGGTCTCCTTTCACTTCCAGGGTGTTGGGGTCCAGGCTGTGCCATCAGCTGGAGTCCAGCATCTGCTGAGAGCTGGTCAGTGAGCAAAAGGACCAAGAGGTCTGCCGTCCTGGATGTGACCAGGCTCGAGAAGTCACAGAATGAAATGGCTCTCTGACTCTAGTACTTCTTACCACAAATCTTCCATAAAAACCAATGTCTAAGTGGTGAGTTTAAGACATTTCTGGGGGCGCCTGGGTGTCTCAGTCAAGTTAAGCATCTGTCTTCGGCTCAGGTCATGATCTCGGGGCCCTGGGATGGAGTCCTGTGTGGAACCCTACAATGGGCTCCTCTCAGCGGGAAGTCTGCTTCTCCCTCCCCACTCTCCCTCTGCCCTGCTTGTTCTCTCTCTCTCTCAAATCAATCAATCAAATCT
Organism: Nyctereutes procyonoides; assembly: GCF_905146905.1. Classification (NCBI taxonomy): domain Eukaryota; kingdom Metazoa; phylum Chordata; class Mammalia; order Carnivora; family Canidae; genus Nyctereutes; species Nyctereutes procyonoides. The sequence continues at coordinate 3,891,718 of NW_026575033.1, read as the reverse complement.
TTTAAAAAATAAAAATAAATAAAACATTTCTGCATAGAAAGTGCCTCCACCTCCAGGCCTGATCACATTTTGGAAGTCACACCTGCAGAGCCAATGGCTCTCCTCTGCCATTTGCAGGGCCTCGTGTTTGCTGGCTCTGAGGCCCCTTCATCTTTTAGGCGTCTTCCTGGGAGTCAGAAACACTTCTATCTGCTACCACATCCCTGTGGGCCGTTACCCGTACCACCAACCTTGCTCAGTCCCAGGCCCTAACTGTGCTGTTCCCATCAGACCACCAGCCCTAACGCCCACAGTTACACTGAAACAGTGGCCTGTGCCCAGGCCGCAGACACTACCAGATCCTACTCCGGCTCTGCTCCCTGCAGTCACGGCTCGACACCTTCCAGCACACTCTGGGACAGCTGCCTCCTACAGAATTCCCTCCAAGTCCACTCTGCTCCTCTAGGCAGCTGCTCCGTCCCTGCCACTCTACCCACACCTGCTTGTTCTCTCCTCCATTGTGGCTTTTGACACAGCCCAGTGACACCAAGTCCAGCAAACTACTGCTTTGCCCTCACAACAGGCCTGGGACTATGTTCTCTGTGTTTACAGGGTCCATTGCAGGCCTATTGGAGTCACCTGCGTGTAGAGCTCTTGGTTTTATTTTAATTTTTATTTTATTTTATTTTATTTTAATTTAATTTAATTTAATTTTGTTTTATTTATTTTAAAGATTTTATTTATTTATTCATGAGAGACACACACACACTCACACAGAGAGAAAGAGAGAGAGAGAGAGAGAGAGAGAGAGAGACAGGCAGAGGGAGAAGCAGGCTCCATGCAGGGAGCCCGATATGGAGCTGGATCCCGGAACTCCAGGATCCTTCCCCGGGGCCAAAGGCAGATGCTCAACCGCTGAGCCACTCAGGCATCAAAAACCAGGCTCTTGGTTTTAATGCAGCTCTTTCCTTTCCCAGAGTAACCCCTATCCAAAGGGGGCTGGATCTGAAAGGGGTCTCAGAACACTGCAACCATGAACCCCGCTCCTCTCAGCCCTCAGGCCCTACTGTTGGGGGGCCCTCCTGCCTGCTGGTCCTCTCCTGGGGCTGAGACTTCAATGTCAGCTGCCCTAATTTTACCTGACACGCCTGCAGGTCTGAATCTCCAGCACAGACACAATGCACGTTTTTTTCTCCAGTCCTGACTCCCCTACCCGATGAGTTTCCGATATTTGAGCAGGGCTTTGAGATGACCACAAACTCAATATAAGTTAATAGTGTGACGTAACCACTAAAAATGCTAATGCCGCCTTGAGCTGAAGACCCCACACGTATGGTGTCCAGATGGAGAGAAGGAACAGTGTTGGTGTTGTCATATACCCACTTCAGGGCACCACACTCAATGAGAGGGAATAGACTTTTATTTATTTTTTAATTTTTTTAGATGAAGATAAATGTAAATGATTTTTATTTTGGGGTGCTATATGCAACTGAGGAAATACACTTGCAAAGAAAATTTTAACAACCGTTAGTCCATAAGAAAGGAATTGGAATGGCGAGAGGCTGAAAGCAATGCCATTTCATGAATAAGTGAAGGACTTGAGATGCAGAGGAACAAAGAGGGAGCGTTACTATCAAGCCTATGGAGGTGTCAGCTGGTTCTGTGCTGCTCAAATGGGAAATCATGTGGAATAGCTAAATATTACAGGAAGCTGAATTTGACCAAGTATCAATGTTTCCTACTCCTCCTCCCTCCTTCTCTTCTTTCTTTGGCCCACTTTGATTTCCTTTTCTTTTTATTTCTAATGACAGAGCTGCTCCACAAGGGAATGTGTGGCCTGTTGAGATCGTGATCTGCCCGTAACTGGGAGCATTCAAGCAACAACTGAATGACAGGGTCCGATGATTTTCAGGAGAACATGGGCTTGAATTAGGTGGGATCTTTGACTGGAAAAACCTCTAACATTTCCTCAAAAGCTGAGGTTCGGGTACCAGAGGTATCCCAACAGAATAGACTCCCCAGGCTACACTAAGCCGACGGATTGTAATGTGGTTTCTTTTCAGATGGTCCAAATAAACTTTCCTCATGGGAGGAGAGAAACAGGAAGAAAGCAAAGCACTACTAGATGCGTTAAGAATCCACACTACTGGTGTCCTTCCTCAGTTTCCCACTCACCGAACATTCGACTAAGGGTGCTTTCTGGGAGTGGATTGTCTTTTTACCTTGTATGTGCAACAAATTTATTGAGCTGTTTTCTTCCAAAGCAGGTGTTCCTTAGAAGCTTCAAAGGAGAGACAGGTGACCTGCTGGTAGGAAGGCAGCCTGAGGAATGTCTCAAGGAGGATGAGATGGAGAGGTTCTGTCAGCTCTAATGTTCCACACGGGAAGGCTGCGCAGTGCAAGTAGGCAAGGGAGCCATGAGATGCCAGCGATCTGGTCCCCCTACTTTATATGCCCTGCACACCTTTAGCAGGGGACAATCATTAATGGGATAGTTGTTTTTTCATAAAGCCTAAATCAAACTTAGTGCATATTGGTGGGGGGCTGGGGGGTGGGGTCTATACCAACAGGACTGGAGGAAGGAAATTACCTCTGAAGAGGTCATGCAGAGGGCACAGGAAGTCCACATGGCTTGACAGGTTCCATTGTGGGCAGGCCCGACTTTGAAGTGGATATCCAGGTGTGTCAGGGAAGAGCCCTTTAATAGTCCCTAATGGGGAGGCCACTTCATGGACAGCCCGGCCAGCATCTCCCCTCATCTCTTACTCAGAGGAGTGTGACACAGAGGGGAAAAAGTAAACAAAGCTCTAAGCCAGGGGGACAGCCAGAGAGGGGAGCCACCCTCTCCTTACAAGGCTCTGCTCCCTTCTCCCCACAACCCCCCATGTCCCCTCAAGGCCTTTCTGTCGACGGGAATACAGAAGGTCAGCCTCCTAAGGTCACCAAGAGGTACCAGGGGCCTCTTCCATCTCTAGAAATTTCCCTGAGGACGAATGACGCATATAAACTCTCTCTGAGGGTCTTCACTAAATCCTCAGAGGCCGCACCACGGCGTCTTGGTGACACAAAGAAAGTTAAATGAGACTCAGAAGTTCAGTGGGAGAATCGGAGAGGCCCTGGCTCGTGGAGGGTTTTCTCTTTCAGGCAGTAGACAGGCCCGGCCCGCCCAGTCCCTGTGGAATTTTCGGGGGGCTTGTTCGGGCGCCTGCTTTCAACTCGGCTTCTGAAGTTAGTCTGAACAATGGAAACAATTCCTTTCCATGATTAAAATCTTCCACCCTCTAAAATTAGTCCCAGGAAATTAGAACACCAGTAATTGTAGGAGGCTACACAATCCCAGCAATTTAAAGTGGAGTCATTTACGGAAATCACCAAAGCAAAGTCCCCAGAAGGTATTTCCTCACGCGTTTTTGTCCTATAACTTGAGGCCACTGAAGGGTCATCAAATCTCAATGGCTCTCAGTCTCCCAGTTATTAAATCCATCCCAGTTAAGAGATAACACGGAATTGTTAGCAAAGAGAAACTGTGACATGCTGGCCTTTCTTCATCCCGAGAATGGTGGATTGATGTGCACCCTGGGTGTGTGTGTGTGTGTGTGTGTGTGTGTGTGTGCGCCTAATTAGGGACTTAAGAACTGAAGACTCTGCCCTTTGTTTCCTTTGCCATTATTTTTTTAAATCACAAATAGAAAAATCAGAATCATATTCTCTCCTTTTCTAGTGTCCATGCGTAAAACCTAATAACGCAGGAGCTTTATGTAGCGATATGCATACATATGATGGATTCTATTAAAAGAGTCTGACAATTTAGCTTTGCAAATGAGCCGTCATAAAAAAATGGCTCTACATTTTGCTTGTATGTGTTTTTCTTGAATGTGCTGCACTTTTCTTGGAAAGCACTAGCTTTTTCTTCCCTGGGGGAAAAAAAAACACGAAAGAAAAAAGAAAAAGAGGGCTAGTGGGAAATGGCTGTGAGCTAGAAAGGGGCAGGGCCCGGGATTCGGAGATGGGGTCACCCGTGCGGGCTCTAGATAATTCATGGCCATGGAGTTGAGACCAGCATGGGGGAGCTGGGGAGATATTCTGAAGGGATTCAAGCTCAGCTTCCCACCATGCAGCATGAGCTGTGGAAACACACTCCCGGAGGCATCTCCCACCTTGTTTCCCAGGTGCTGTTACCTCTCCCCTGGATTTGAGTTCACCTTCTCTGACTGTCCTACCTTTTGGCTGTAGAAGGCCAGGAATGGAAACCTGAGCAGCCACCTGGCCAGGCCCAGGCTCCCTCCACTAGCATGTCCCACTTCGTACCACATGTTTCAGCCTTTCCAAAATGCTCTCTTTTCTGGATTCACCCATGCTTTCCTCTACCCAACAAATAAGTATTGAGCCTTTACTAAAAGAAGTATCTTGTTAAGGAAAGAGATAACAATAGTGAACAAAGAGAGAGCCCTTCCTCTCCTTGAGCTAACAATCTAGCAAAGGCAGGCAACTCACACAAGTAAATATAAAATCATAAATTGTTCTTGGTCCTAAGAGGGGAGTGACAGAGTGCCATGAAAATCCACGTGGCGGGTACCCAGGTGGCTCACTTGGTTAAGAGTCTGCCTTCGGCTCAGGTCATGATCCCAGAGTTCCAAGATTGAGCCCCACGTGGGGCTCCCAGCTCGGTGGGAGTCTGCTTCTCCCTCTGCGCCTCACCTCACTCATGTGTGCGAGCTCTCTCTCTCTCTCTCTCTCTCTCTCAAATAAATGAATAAACTCTTTAAAAAAAGGAAAAAAAGAAAATGCATATGACTAGGCACCTTTACATGGTTTGAACCATCAGGGGAGCCCTCTGGGGAGGTGATTGGAAGCCCAGGCATCAAGGATGCAGAGACCACTAAGGGAGCACCACAGGTGAGGCAGCAGCTCTTGACCTGATTTGAATGCCTGGCCTGCTCACCTGTACCAGGTGAAATCCTGCTTCTCCTTCCAGCCCTGCTCAGATGTCACCCCTTAAGGAACCCTCCCTGGATGTTCTCCGCTGAACTTACCGCTCTCCTTCTTTTTCCCACCTTAGCCAGCCAATACAAAGCACCTACTATGTGCAGCACCTCATGGGCATTAGGTTGAAGTGGTGGATGAGACAAAGGCCTCTCCCAGTTTAAAAGGTAGGTTTAATTTTAATTTTTATTTTTTACGGTTTTTATTTATTTAATTCATGAGACACAGAGAAAGAGAGAGGCAGAGACACAGGCAGAGGGAGAAGCAGGCTCCACGCAGGGGACTCCATACCAGGACCCCAGGATGAAGGCAGGTGCTTACTGCTGAGCCACCCAGGGATCCCTGAAAAGTTAGGTTTATTTTCATCCAGGTATGATGTGGCCAACAGACAGACAGACGACTGCCACTGCAAAGATAATTTCCTACTCACAAGCAGAGGGGGCATGCCATGACACGTGGAGCCTCACAGCGAAGCACCAGGGTCACAGAGGGGGCAGGGGACGTGGGGGGGAGGGTGGGTGAGAGACTTGCTGCCATCTCTGTGGAAGGAACAGGTAAGCAGGCTCAAGCTGACTAGCTTGAGTAATCTCCGTGGATTCTGGGGCACAGGAGCTGTCCTGGGTCATCTGAGCTGTTGTCATTAGGGCAGGGGAACGGGGCCCAGAGGATAACAGCTTGATAAAGGAGGTGGGGGGGTGCAGGCTCTCAGGGGGCTGGTTGGAGTATTAGATGGTCTTAGCCATCTCTGGGCATTGGCTAGTCCTGGGAGGCACAGCCCCTGTAGGAGCAGTGTCAAAGCATCAGCATAAAAAGCTGAGTTTAAGACATTCCCCTCAAGGTTTAGCTGTTTAGCTGGGGAGGATAAGAAACAAAAAAATGCAGCACAGAGCTGGGCACTCAGTCAGGGCACCGCACTGGGCTTTGTTGGGCCAGGGGCTTCTCCGTGGGGGGCAAGGTCAGGTCAACGGACATCACCCAACCTCCTGGAAACCCCACAGTGAGAAAATTGCCAGTGAGACTAAGGGCCCGGGACCTCCAGTTGTGGAGGGCTGGATTTGTCACAGAAGCTGCAGTGATCCTGAAGGCAAGAGGAACCCGAGAAGGTTGCTGAGGAGGCAAGTAGCGTGCCTGGGTTTGCATTCTAGATCATTCCAAAGGGAGTTGAGAACAGCGAAGAAGCGTGGAAAACACTCGGCTACTGTACCAGCAGGAGAGGGCGGGTGAATGGATCCCAGCAACGGGAGTGGAGGGCAATCCTGTTTGTGGGGCTTGCACACAGGAGGGTGAGGCACAGTGACAGGTGCAAGCTGGCCCCGGGTCCCTGCAAGATGGCCCAGCGGTTGCAGGGGTACAATAGGGCAAGTCAAGGAGGCCTGGTCAGGCAGACGACACATGGAGCTGCACGTCACAGCCTGGCATAGGAGCCTCAGCTTTGATGGGTTACATTGTTTCAGATAATGTACAAAATAATTATGAGGATCAGGTCCCTGGGATCATGTTCACTTCCGAACAGCATTACAAGGACTGAGGTAGCACGTGTGAAAATGCTTCACAAACTGGCAAAGCACTGCTCGCATGTTTTCTGGATTTATTATTTATTATTGCTCTTGTACAGTCCAGGCCTATCTGCAGGAGAATAGAGGCCACAGCCCCTGCAATTCAACGCCCCCCTGGGCACTGTGGCACATGGGGCATGGGCAAGCAGGCTAGCGGTCTCTGTGACCACTGGCGTCTGTTCTCCCCATCTTGCTTAGCAACACAGCTCTGACGTTATTTGAGACAACCTGCAGGTTCTGACCAGTGAAATTTCACTGGAAGCAGGTGGAACTTCCAGAAGTGCTCTTTAAAGCAGAAGACCCGGGATCCCTGGGTGGCGCAGGGGTTTGGCGCCTGCCTTTGGCCCAGGGCGCGATCCTGGAGACCCGGGATCGAATCCCACGTCGGGCTCCCGGTGCATGGAGCCTGCTTCTCCCTCTGCCTGTGTCTCTGCCTCTCTCTCTCTCTCTTTCTCTCTGTGTGTGTGTGTGACTATCATAAAAAAAAAATTTAAAGGAGAAGACCCATCCCTCATTCACATTTGATTGGAACTCAGATGAGATGGCTGGAGTTCTTGCAGCCACCTTAGACTATGAGAAGGCTTTTTTTTTTTTTTTTTTAATCAAAGCAGAGACTTGGAAAAAGCATAGGTTCCCTGTGGCTGCAGCAGCATCTCACAGTCCTGGACATCCTTTCTTTGGGCTGATTAACATGAGGAAATAAAACTTCCCTATCTGGTGTTACCTACGTTTTTTTCAGGTCTTTGGAACTCCCAGCCAAACCTAACCTGAAGTGATACATCAGATAACAAGCTATCAGTAGTTTTATCTCTGAATATGAAGAGTAAAGAGGGTAATATTTGACACATATTCATAAAGTCATAATCATATCAAAATTTTTAAAGAGGGATCAATTGAGGAAAAAAATCCAAATCTAACCTTTAAAAAACTCATTGTATTTACTCTGTCAGAGTCTTTTATGAAGAAGTAAATATTTTGAAAAGTTCTTCAGATAAATACTTGTGAAACTATTTCACTTATAGTAAAAAAAAAATCAGTACTTCTTTTTTAAAAAAATTATCTTTACTGGAAGACTAGTCGTAAAAAATTTTAATTCAGCTCCTTTTAAAAGTATTTCAGAGCAACTTGCTCAAGAGAACTCTTAGAAAAGCAGGAAAAACAATGTATTTCCTTGAGTCTACTTGGAAAAAGAATTGGATGAATTTCACTTGCCTTGTCTCCCCACAAACTTCTTTTTGGACTAAAGATAAGGCATAGCAAATTTCCATGAAGTATTTGATATTACATTAGGTGGGAAAGAAAGCTGTAAATAAAGTACAAAGTGCCCGTCAGACTTGAGGCACGAAAGCTATAATAGAACGTTAAAAAAAAAAAAAAAAAAAAAAAAAAAAGCAAGCGCTTGCCTGGAGCCTATAAAGAAAAGTTTAACAATAACAAGTAAAGCATTGCCACTTTTTAAAGAAAATCCATCTTTATCCACCTGTTATGGACTGAACTGTGTTCCCAAGATTCATATGTTGAAGTTCTAACCCCTAATATGACTTTATTCAGAGATCTGGTCTTTCAGGAGGTAATTCAGGCTAAATGAGGTCATACGGGTGGACCCTAATCCAAGGTGATGGGTGTCCTTCTAAGAAGAGGGAGCCACCAAGGACGGGCACCACAGTGGAAGGGCCATGTGAGGACACAGAAGAGGGCAGCTGCCTGTGAGCCAAGGAGAGGTTTCATGAAAACCAAACTTGCCCACATCTTGATCTTGTACCTCCAGCCTTCAGAGCTGTGAGAAATAAATTTGTCTTGTGTGATAAGCCACCCAGGCCGAGGAATTTTGTGATGGCAGCTCTAGCCAACTAATACAGTACCTTCTCCTGTTCCTGCCATAGCTATACTTGCAAAAGAAGGCTTTTTTTTTTTTAATCAACACAGATAAGACTCTAAAGCAGAGATAAGAAGAGTTTGCCATCTTAAGCAGATATTCTAGTCTGACATTCGTGTGGTCAGTAGCCCACTGTCCAGTCTGCACCAGGGTCTTTCCATCCACCGCCGGCTCCTCCTTCTCTGGCTACGCTTATTAGCAACAGCCACCTGACTCCCGTGTTAGAGAAAACTTGGAGCCATCGTATGGGAACTCCCACCTCTCCAGACGCCAAGCTGAGAATTCCGTCTCCATCTACACCCTGTTCCAGTCTGCTTTTCCTCCTGTCACTCAAGGAAAGCCCTTTCTCTTCCCAGCTCAGATAATCACGTGCCTGCGTCCTGGAGCCCGTCTATGCCCACACCCTTCTGTGTCTGAACTTCCTCCCAATGATCTGCTCTTCCCCGTCTGGTTTGCTTCTTCCTCTTGATGCCTCTCTCTCTCTCTCTCTCGCCCCCCCCCCCCCCCGTTTCTCACTGCCCCCCTTCCTCAGCCAACCTCTTTTAAAGGTCTTTCTCTATTTGTGGCCTTCGTTTTCCAGCCTCCTCCTCCAGTGTGGGCTGTGCCCCTGCTGCTGTAATGAAACAATTCTCGCTCAGGTGGCCAGTAAGCTGGGTGTGGCTGAGCCCTCCCCCCCCCCGCCCCCCCCCCGTGAGCTGCCAGCTGCGGGGACCTGCAGTCCAGGCCTCTGCCCCGGGCAGCTCTCCATAGTCTCTGTGAGAGGAACCCCCGCTTCCCTCCTTCCCCCTCCCCGGCCTCTCCTTTCCTGCACCACTTCCAGGTCCATCACCTTCCACCTGGATGTTGGATGCTAAAGTTCCTAACACGTGAAGTGCTAGGCCCCCTCCATATCTTTCCCTACCCAGGGCTGGAAGTCTCCCCGCACCCAGCCCAGACGAGGGTGGGGTTGCACCTGCAGCCCAGCCCTCCCTGCGGGGTCACCAGGTGACCGCAGTAGCTCCAGATTGAGCATGAACCAGGCTGACCTTGCGATCCAGCCTCTCACCCGATCATCAACCGTGGGTGTCGTCTGGGGTCCCACAGGCTGCGGTGTTTAAGTCAGCCTAGCAGAAGCCCAGGCGTCAGCCTTGAAACTCCTTCTCCCTCACCCTTGCATCCAAATCATTCCTCTGCCAATTGTTCCTCCTAAAAATGCATTCATTCCATTAACTATCTTTCAATGCCACAACCTTCAGGCTTTCTCGGGCCACCACGACATTTGTCCCGGACCCTCCCGATGTCGCCAGCACAGGCCATTATCCCAGCCTCTTCATTATCCCTGCTCTCTAGCCAGAAAAAAAACTTTGGAAATGCAACTACAAGCGTGTCACATTCCCCGCCACCCACTCGCTGAGCCTCACCGCTGCCCTAGACTGATGTCAAAACCCCAAACCCAGCCCATGAGACGCTGTACAAACAGGCCCCAGTCCATCCTTCCTATCCCATTGGGCTGGGCAATTTGGGCCCAAGACATGGGACTTGATTTCCCTCTCAGCTCCATTTATATTTTATTGATTTTAAGAGCTTATTATGGAGTCACGGCATTATCTTTCTCACACATATGTCTGCAAAGATTTCCTAGATTCAGACTTTTAGGACTGAAATGGGCACATTTGCTGCACCCTCACAGAGGATCACAGGGGACACCCACAGATTATTCCCGATGCCTCCTCAGCAATCGTCTGCTCTACCTGGTGAGCCCTAGTGAGCCTCATGCCTCAGAGTGGAGGCTGCAGGCTGCAGGACAAATCTCAAAGCCCGTAACCTCTAAAATGGAGTTTTAGAAAGGATCAACTTTTAGGGAGAGGAAATAGCAGATATCCTTTTGATGAAGGCACCAAAATTTCAGGAAAGTGGCACTACAGGGTTTCTTTCTGAACGTCTGTGAATCTTATTCAAAGCAGACTATAGCAATATGGTTAGGATTGATTGCCTCCAATCCTAATTTTAGCTCAGATGCATTCAATGCAGCTGAATAGGCACATTTCACATTATTGTATTTCCCCACGAGCATTTTTGATCGTACAGTGACAGCCATATTATTTCCCTCTTTCATATAAAATGTGGGCTTGGCAGAACCAGCCATTGTTCTGCAGTATCACGTGCCCCCCCCTTATTATTCTCCTTTCTGTGTGCACAGAGTGGGCAGGTAAAGGGCCCAGAAGGGGAGCATCCACGAAGAAGAGAGAGAGTGATGCGCACACGGCTGCCCTCCTATCCCTGAGAGCGGAGTGCCACCAGGTACAGGTGCGTGGGCTGATGGGGGGTGAGCTCACTATTTTGTTATCTCAGGCTTTTCACTAAAGATGCTCAAAGAGCTGAGACCAGCTTCACCCCTTCCTCTACAAACCCTCTACCAGCTGACAGGGGCACAGGAGGCATCCCAAAGCCTCAAACCCCAGAGGCCACTCTGGAGGATGCGACGTCTTTTAGCAAGTAAATACTCACCTTCAAAGGTGGCCGTCTTTATGCTTGTGATCAAATATTGTAGCTCTTTCTAGCACTGTATCTCCTCTGTTCAGCCAACACATTCATGCTCCGTTGGTCACGACAGCGTTGGGGGAAGCAGGTGGCTAAATTTTACTGCCCTGGGTCTCAAGTGCATGGACTGTTGTCAGGCCCAGTAATAGGTGTCTGCTCTTCTCTCTCTCTCAGGGAGTAAGGGCAGATGTGTAGAGGTGGCATTTCGTTGGTTCTGCTCTTTAAGTAACATCACAACTGAGGAAGGGCAGTGGAGCCCTCAGGATGCTCCTGCAGTCAGCGGCCTTAATGCTTTCTCCTCCGGCTATAAGCCACAGGTCTGCTTTAAGTTCCCATGAGACTTTTTTTTTAATTTTTATTTATTTATTATAGTCACAGAGAGAGAGAGAGAGAGACAGAGAGAGAGAGAGAGGCAGAGACGCAGGCAGAGGGAGAAGCAGGCTCCATGCACCGGGAGCCCGACGTGGGATTCGATCCCGGGTCTCCAGGATCGTGCCCTGGGCCAAAGGCAGGCGCCAAACCGCTGCGCCACCCAGGGATCCCCGAGACTTTCTTGTCTCATAGCCAAGCAGCAGCTTTGAAATCAGCGAGACCTGGGTTCCTTTTTTCCTTTTTTTCCTTAATATTTTATTATTTATTCATGAGAGGCACACACAGAGAGAGAGGTAGAACCACAGGCAGAGGGATAAGACGGGACTCGATCCCAGGACCCCGGGATTATGACCTGAGCTGAAGGCAAACGCTCAACCACTGAGCCATCCTGGTGCCCCAGACCTGGGTTTCAGTGTGAACTCTGCCCCTTAGGAACCCCGCGACCTTCGTTTTGCTACTCTTCACCTCTGAATCTTCACGCCCTCTCTGTAAGATGAGGACAATTCTCACTTTGTGAAAGAGACTTTGTATGGAGACTAAAAGAAGCATAGTGTGAAAAGCAACTTAAATATAGCCTACAAAACAATAAGTTAAGTTTTATGGCAAAGAAAATTCAAGATAAAATTCTAAACTTAGATACCTTGAGGATATTATTTAGTTTACAAGAGCGAAGTCTTCTTCATTTATTCCTTCAACCAGTATCTATTGGGCACCAGCTATTGCCAAGCACTGCTCTGGCCACTTGGGGTGTGTTAAGAGGTCTGTTAGTAAACAAACACATAGGACCCTCGGGCAGGGTGGGGGGAAAGCCCTGATTTGTAGTGTTTGCCAGTTACCACGACATTAGTACCCCCACCATGGCCAGTTTCAAACTGCCAGTGAGCCAGAGAGGGGGGAAGAGATGCCCTAACCCTCCAGGGCTGCCACACCAGCACTGGTGTATCAACAAATAAACCATCATCATCCCGTCCCCGCCCCCATGGCCCTTCCCTTCTGACACTGTCCTGTGCGGATAAAGTGTGGCCCAATGCCCTTCCCTCACCAAGTCTCCCTGAGGGAAATTTTCAGAGACAGCAATTTTTTTAAAAAACGAAACAGACTTAATTATTTCGATTATCATTACATTGCTTTGTTTCGTTTTTCTCTGGGAAGAATCATCTAAAACACTGGCTGCTGCTCAAACTCTACTTACACATAAAGGACCAAAGCTCATTTAAAAAAAGAACAACCCAGCTCCCCCCAAAATTCACACTTCTCCAAAATTGTAAGTGCCTTGCTGTCTTTACTCTGGTTTTACTTCAAGCAAAGAGAATGCATGCTGAGTGAGGGAGAACCTGCTCTGATTTCTCTTTCCAGGGCACCACTGAAGTGTGGCTCAGGGCAGGCGGTGGCCACCAGGGCGGGGAGCTCCGCAGTCCCTTTTCTTGTCCTTGAACCTCTGTACTTCACTTGCACATGCATGGCACAGTGCGTAGCTGACCTCCGCAGGGCTAATCCTCCCGGTTTCAAGGGGAGTGAGGATGACAGATTGCAGAAGGCCAAGGATGGGGAAGTTTTATAGCTCTTGGGTCACAGCTCTATGGCTGTACTAAATGTTTCCTGGACTTTCTTTTTTTAATACGAAGCAGTAAAACAAGGGAAGAAAATGAACAGGACAGACTTTTTGCCAGTCTGGGAGTTCGCAGCTCTCTGTGTTTGCCACACTCCACTTTACAAAACTAGGCCTGTTCCCCTGAGGATAAAGAGTCAAGGTGCCATGTGAGGGTGCTGCCAAGCGCACCCCTGGTGCCACAGCAGGTGGGAGGTGGCTTCTTAGGAGCCTTTCTAACTCAAGCCGACCCAAGCAAACAGAAGGGTATGTCCTGAAGCAAACCTATTTGACCTACATTTGATCCCAATTCACTTGCTACTTGAACTTGCAACAGGCAGAGATCTAGCTGTGATGACTCGATTCCACTCAACCCGCCACGAAGCTGTTTCACAGAATCTAGTGCCAAGGGCGTCTGAGTCTACAGACACATAAATCGTGCCGAGATAAAAGTGCCGTGCAATTGCAGATTTGATGAGTAAGCAAAGGGACAACAAGAAACACAATGCACTCATCTCTGCTCCAAAGGTAGCACCTCAAAAGCCCTACGCACCCCCACCCATGCTTCCTCATGTGACCTCAAGACCAGCGGGAACAGTGGCCTCTCTTCCAGGCTAGGACATCCATCCCCCTGACTACATTCATCATCAGGCAGGTCTGCAGGCTCGGGAGGAGCCTGGGGTCATGGAGTTGAGCGGCTGGATCTAAGTCCTGCCTCTACTTGCTCTATGACTTTCGGCCAGGTTCTTAATTTCTCTCTGTAGAGATAGAGTTGTAGAAAGTACCTGCCGCCCAGAGCTGTTGAGATCGGAATGAATTATCATGGAAAGCATCCAATCCAGAAGCGTGTCTGGCACATAAATACCACGTATGTGTCAGCTGGTCTAGGAAAAGAATTTGAAATGGGTCCGAGAGATTGTTGGTGGCCTTCAGCTGAATGCTGGGACTCCAAGAATTGTTTGATTCTATAGGATGCATGACTTTGTTTCCCATTGACAAGGGTATTTTAGGGCTCTGAAGAGATACAAGTTAATTCATAGAAAGCAGGAGCTAGGAGAAGAATTTTGCCACAGAAGTGTGTACTGTGGGGGGATCCCCGGGGGGGTTCAACGATTGAGCGCCTGCCTTCAGCCCAGGGTGTGATCCTGGGGTCCCGGGATCGAGTCCCACATCGGGCTCCTGCATGGAGACTGCTTCTCCTTCTGCCTGTGTCTCCGCCTCTCTCTCTCTCTCTCTCTGTCTCTCTCTCTCTCTCTCTCTCTCTGTCTCTAATGAATAGATAAATAAAATCTTTAAAAAAAAAAAAAGAAAAGAAGTGTGTACTGTGTCCCATGGAAGAACAATTGATCATCGCTCCGTGGCTATGGGCCAGTTTCGCCAGTTTCCGTCATTGGTCCATCCACGTCAGCATTGCTGGTCTGCTTTAAATGTGTGATTCCTGAGTTCCCTTTTGAACCAGGTGTAATAATATCTTCCTGTTTTCCTCATTAATTAGTACATTATGTACAATGTTGATACATGTCGATTTTGTATTTATTCTTTTATAAAGTGTCTTTTTTCACACTGTCTTCATACTCCTCATCTCTCACTTACCCACCCATTCATTCCATAAATATTGTGTGTACTGGGCTGTGTAGAAGGTGGAATCTGGTATTTCAAAAGCACTAATTGTCTTAGAGTATTCAAGGCAGAATTGTTTTCCTAAGGGCTTGGTACTGAGCACATTGTTCAGATAAAGGCATGGCCTCTTGGTGTTCTTCTAACACTCAAAGAAGACTCTTCTCTTTTTCATTTTCAAAAGGTACAAAGAGTTCAAGAATGCACAATGTGTTTCATCATCATTTCACTTCTCCTACCCTCGCCATTATTTTTTTCTTTAAGCAGAGTGCCCATTTTACCAACCTACCCTCAGTATAGGTGTCTACTATGGGCGGGTCTTCTAAAAGTACCAGCTCCTTAGAAAGCATATTGAGAGCATTAAATGGCTCTTAGATAAAAGAGTCATAGCAAGGGGTCACCAGTCCACTTGATGTCTTAAAATTTCAAATATAAAAGTTGAAAGAAAACGCACACTACAGGAAATCCAGTGCCAGTGAACTCTTTTTCTTAGAGCTTCGATTCCATTCTCAATTCACATTTCACAGGTGAGCTGAAATAAGCCCAAACTTGCCTTCGCCACCCAAGTTCATCAAAATGGAAAAACCAGGGGACCTGGGGAGGGGCACCGGCTTGAGGTGAGTCCTTCCACCCCTCACGCTAATAGCTCTCCTCTAATCTTTATGCTCGAATATTCTAGTCTGTATGGTTGGCCATCATCTGGAAGAAATCAACTGGCCTATCAGCTCCCAGACTGAAGACCCTGGCAGGTAGAGGAGACCAGAGGGCCCCGGACGCAGCACCACCAACTTGAGAAAGGTCAGGTGTGACCCTGCTTTCAGACATCACCAGAAACACATCCTGACCTTCCGGGGACTGTAAACGCTCATCTTGGTGGGGTTATTTTAAATCAAAGGCTGGCATGGCACAGCTGCACCAGTGAGGCACGCCTAAGAAAATAAATACTAGTTACAGGGGGATTTCATGCTGTTAACTGCACTGGGTGGAGGCTGGAGGGCAGTAGCTTTTAACAAGTTTTATTTGAAAGACTAACTCGGTGTGGTTGTCACGACAGTTGTGTTTGTGGCTGGGCTTGTATTGCTAACAGATGGGCACCTGGCAGCCTTTTCTAATTCATGCAGACGCTCCGGGAGGAGTGACCGGGCTCCGTAAGTCCAACGTCAGCCTTACACAAACCGTTCCCTCCCGTGTTAATAAACAGAACATTTTAGGGCTGCTCTGGTCAAGACACTAGCAGAAATATCCAGCCGTTCTTCCCTTTTCATCTCTGTTTGCCCTCTGAGAATTCATTAAAAAAAGAAAAAAAAATTCTTCTGCAAAGAATCACTGCCTTAAAAAAAAAAAATGGGACTATTTTGCAAAAAACCCATCTGCAAATACCCTCTACAGCCACCAAGTCACCTGCCGTGTTAGGATCTTCATGAAAGGGAATAAGGCCAGAAAACAATGGTGGTAGCAATCTGGCATTTAGGGACGCCAGTGTCAGACCAAAACTTAGCATCCTCCCATTGGTTTGGGAAGATCAGTTTTAGAGAGCTGCTTTGTACTCTAAACACAAAACAAAACAAAACCCTGTGGACAGCAGCTCAGGATTTCATCTCTAGGCACCAAGCTTGCTTTTAAGGAAGCAAAACTTCTTGAACTTTGCTGTGTTTTAAAACAGAACATTATGACACATGCAGACATACACCCAAAGAGACTCAGCCAGCCAGCCATGGAAAGAGAGGAGGGGAACACCCAGGGGCGCAGTTCTGGGAACTCCTGGTACACCCGGGTGCAGATCATTTCACCACGGCCAAGGCTGAGTCCCCCAGCAAGGGATTTCCATGTCTGGGTGGCTCTCCCTTCACACCAAGGGTGCTGGGCGCACAGCCTCTCTGCCCAGACCATCGCACTTCGGGCCTCTTCCTTACTGTTCTGTTACCGCGAAAGGCAAGGCCTCAGGGCCCTGGGAGTACGTTCTCCACCACGCTCCCCGGCTGATAATCATCGTTCTTTTCTTCTTTTCCTCTTTAAAGAGTCTTGTGTAATATGTAGAATGACAATATGAACCTTTGGAACAAATAGCTTTTCAAATAGTTCCTAAGTACTCCACCTACATTTTCAAAGACCAAAGCGCTGCTCCCAAAGAATTTGGTGAATTTAACCGTTTCTCAAGATGAAACGTGTAAAGGATTTCTCCTTCAGCACAGACAGATGACGTCCTGAGCCAGCTAACCTACAAATAATGAGATTTCCTGAGAAATCTATCAGTGAGTGTTGTTTTTTACATCAATCACAAAAGAAAAATTATTCTAGCAAGGAGGAGGGGGGGCGGAATCAATTACTCTAATACCACATATGTTTTAAAGTATTTTTCAATATTCACCAGCAAAAATAAAGACTGGGTTATGGTAAGTGAATATTTTACCAATGTCATCGGAGCATGGTAATTTACCTGCTTCCATAAGCTACCTTTTGATGATGCTCCTGGTTAATGGAACACAAGACACAGGACAAGGGCCAAGTGGGAGATGAAGGACCTGGAGTCTCTGACTCTAGGACACACAGGACAATTGCTGAGGCCTAAATCAATTTACCTTTTTTTTTTTTCTTTTTTTAAGTCAGCTGAATATATAGCATCTCTGGGGGCTCGAGCTGGGGGTCAGGAGGAATGAGGTCAGGTACCTATGCTCTGGCTTCCTCGGTGGTGGCCCATTCCCATGGCTGAAGCACTCTTCTCAATATGTGCCTCACTACACACTGCCCACCCTCCTCCCTTTGTCTCTGCCGTTAATATAGCCTTGCAATTTCTAGAACCCTGTGCTTCGCAACCCTTCGTGGCCTCCCTACCCTACCCCTGCTTTGAAAATATCTCTTTATTAACTAGCCTTCAAATTAACTTAAGCTGAGTGTGCCACATATCTCCTGCGGGGACCCTGACGGATTCTCAATCTGGCCCCGATGCCCCTAGCGATCCATGGGTAGAAGTCTATTTCGATATACTAGATGTCCATTGTCATCCTCTGCAACTTATTTTACGTGTTTAAAAGCATTGTTCTGTGAGAGGGTCCTTAGGCTTCACAGGATTGACAAAGAAGTCTACGATATTAAAAAAAAAAAGAAAAGAAAAGAAAAGAAAAGAAAAGAAAGGGGGCAACGAAGTGAGGGACAAAACTACTTTGTCCTCTCAGTGGCTCCGTCCAGAAAGCAGTATGGACTGGAATTCATGGGAACCTATGCAGAGGAAACAGAAGATTTCTTTCCCTGCACCTGCCCTTCTTCGCAGTATGCCTCTCCATCACCCCCAATCTCTTCTCTCTCTCTCTTTCTTCTCTCTCTCTCTCTTTCTCTCGGGCATGCAGCATTTAGATGAAGAACAAAGTCTCACAAAGAAGCAGAAAGCCTGGCCAGTCTTTCATATCCTTCATTTAGAGGAACCTGGGTGACTCAGTGGTTGAGCGTCTGCCTTTGGTTCAGGGGTCCTGGGATCAAGTCCCGCATCAGGCTCTTCGCAGGGAGCTGGCTTCTCCCTCTGCCTGTGTCTCTGCCTCTCTCTCTCTCTCTGTGTATCTCTCATGAATGGATAAATAAAATCTTTAGAAAAAAGATCTTATTTATCCATTCACAAGATACATATATAAAGAGATAGAGAGGCAGAGACACAGGCAGAGGGAGAAGCAGGCTCCATGCAGGGAGCCCGATGTGGGACTCGATCCCAGGACTCCAGGATCACGCCCCTGGGCTAAAGGCAGGCGCCAAACCACTGAGCCACCCAGGGATCCCAAATCTTTAAAAAATAATAAAACCTTCATTTACTCATCTTTTACTTGACTCTATTCCTCCAAGGAGCCTCGATACCTCAGGCAGTGTGGATCTCCTCCTTGGAGAGGCCCAGCCTCTCTTCCTGCTTTTTCAAAGTTCTCTTTACTAATGTGGCTGAGAAGGGTGAGGAAGACAGGCCTGGGAATTGATACCCTCCTTTCCCAAATCCCTCCCCAGCTAAGAAGGATCTTAACAAGTCTTCTGAGCCATTTCATTTTCTCATCTGGGCCAAATAGTCATGCTGGCTGATTTCCTCTGGCTTTTCTCACAGAGAAGTCTACACTGGCCTTTCTGTGCATTGGCCTGGAAGAAGGGGTGATAAGGCTGGGCCCTGGGGTGGTTGTGGACAGATAAGCACTCGTGTACTGTTCTCATTCATTCAGGGTAACTGCTTGAGATCATACTCCATGGAGTTGTACTCAATTTGGTAGGATGTACAGTGTTGTTTGGCAACGTAAGCCATTGTTAACATGAAAGATTCAAGTTCTTTGCTTTCTTCTGTGTACAGGGACCTGGTTGGTTGGGTGTCTCATCAAAGGGAGTGTTCAATGTCTCAGGGCTTTCTTACCAGACATCACTAAAATATTAGACTCATGGTCTTCACCTTTATGAGCATCTGGTTCAGGATGGTTTCCTTCTATATAGTTAATAAATGATCATTAATTGATCAAGTAATTAATACCAAGTAAGAAGATGAGCTAAAATCTATAGCACATAAAGTAAATATAACTGGAAATTAGAGCAAGAGCTTTCACAGACAAGCTGATATTGATGTGGAAACAAAGTAATCCCTCAGGTGTCAGAACAAGATGGTGCCAACCATCTTGAGCTTCTGCAAAGAAGCTCAGGGATAGTCTTTTTCTCCTAGAAACCAAAGAACAAGAGTAGGTCAGTATACAAGGTGATGAACTATCAATTATAAACCAACATACGACTGAAAATTGAATTTATGGCTACCTTAGGTTTTAAAAAATATCCAAAAGGTACAAGAGACTCAAGTGAATTATACACAAACCACAAATAAACTGAAGACAATAGAAAGACAAAACATGGGGCGCCTGGGTGGCTCAGTAGGTTAGGCATCTGGCCTCAATCCCGACTCAGGTCATGATCTCAGGGTCCTGGGATCGAGCTCCCTCCAATGGGGCTCTGAGCTCAGTTCCAAGTCTTCTGGGGGCTGTCTCTCTCTCTCCCTCTGCCTCTCCCCTTGTGTGTGTTCTTTTTCCTCAAATAAATAAATAAAATCTTTTAAAAAGAAAGAAAAAACTAAACATATCCAGGACAGGATAAGGAAAAATTTAACAGTTGAAGACCAACCAGAAGGAGGAAGAGAAGATATCTAACTGTGTCAAAATATGAAACACTCCAGAGAGCACAGCACAAATCCCACAACCTGGTATTTTCAGGCTCAGTCGGCACAAAGCAAGCAAGCACATTTATTTTAATTTTTGGACACAAAATTACTCTTCTTCCTTATCTTTTGCTTACATAGTGCTGAAGTATTTGTTAAAGGTTGAGTATTTTCTAAGGGCTAACCTACTGTCAATTATGAAAACTTTTGTGGAGAAAAAGTATAACTGAACAAATATTTTAATTCAGTTGTTATTAAAACAAACAGCTTTCTAGGCTGATAAACAAGCGCTCACATAGTTGTGCCTCAGAGAATTCTTTTTGAAATATGAATTTGTGGTTGGTTAGGAGAGAACCCTATGACAGTCTCTGTTGTCCCCTTTCTGTGATGGAAAGACCACGCAGACCTGCAGAGTTGGCATTTGCTTTGCATTTCCATCACTGAATCACCCGCTAAACACCAACTAGGCCACATAATAACTATTTTGGCCTAGGTCACTAACTTAACCTCTCAATATAGTTCAAATCTATAAAAGCAAACAAAAACAAATCAAAAACAAAACAAAAACAAACTGCCTAAAGTATATAATCCTAGATAAATTTCGACTTGCCTGGTTTAGTTTGGTACACACCTATGCTTTGGTAATGTTCTCACCTAAACTTGTTTGGGTTAGAAGCTAAAAAAAAAAAAAAAAAAGATCTTCAAGCTTTTTGCCTGAGGTGTTCTTTGGCAATTGTTAGATCTAGGGTGATCCTCAATTCCTTTAAGCCTTGATATGGGTTCCCAAGCCACCATCTCTTCCTTGAGATACCCACCATTGCAGTGCACATGCTTCCCTGGTCCTCTCTAGGGACATGCAATATATATATTCCTTGGCAGTGCCCTCTCTCCAAGAAGCTGACTGCTGTATTGAAGAAACAGTAAAAAAATAAAAAAATAAAAAGTCAACAAATGCAGTAGTAGAGTAATGGCTCTTAACTCCTGTCTGCATATTTGCATCTCTTGGGGCACTTTCAAAACCATGCAGTGAGCAAGCCCAACCTCAGATCTGTGAATTCAGAATCTGTAGTCATGAGATCTCCCTCAATGCTGCCAATGTGCAGCCACATGGAGAACGGCTGCAAAGGCATGTATGTAATACGTGCAGAAGGCAGATAATCAGGTCAACAAAAACTTTGAGTACCTGCTGGATGCCATTCAAAATACAGAAACGAATTTTGGGAAAATGTCTGAACTATTAAGAATCCTTTGTAAATTCCATTATTTAATACCTCAAGTATTTTCTTTTGTTAATATTTGTTTGAACAAGCATCAAAGTGATCAATGCAATTCAGTAGTTAAATTTCTGTAGTTGATTTTTGTCCTTTGCAGTCTAGCACTCATTGAAAATCTGATTCATTAAGAGGTCTTCTACACAGAACCATGATTCTGTCTACAGTGCCAGCTCCTCACTGGACTGCAAGAATCAGTAAATCCAACATCATTTACTGAAAAGAAGCTAAAGTCAATGTTACAAAATAGTACTTAAACAGAATTCCTCATAGACCCGGTAGGTGTTGCAAATGTCTAAAACTTTTCTCCATTTGTATGGGTATATGACATACTTTCCCCAAGCAAGGATTTATTCCATGCCAATTTTATAAGGCCGTGTAATATATCATTTCTAACATATTTAATGAAAACAATTACATCTGCATAGAAGGCGTTCAAAAAACAACAGAGTGAAGTATCCTAGCAATAAAAAGCCTGCACCAATATCTAAAACCAATCTGAAATTTAAAAAATATATATGTATTAGCATGTTAGATTTTAAGACTTGTTATACTGGCAGAAAATTTTCAAATCTAATTTAACACGGATGCATGGCCACATTGTAAATACCCCAGAGAAAGGTGAATGTGATCATACTCATGGCCTCAGGAATGCTCAGTGAAATTCACATTTGTGGAAGTAGTCCTGTTTCTCTGCATATGGAAACCCTGTGTATCCACATAAAGTGACTAAACATACAAGCCACAAAGCAATACTGATCTCATGGTCTGGGTAAGAAATGTGTTTTTTATGTACCTTGGTATATGTCTCCATGAGATGGAATTGGGACCTTTTATTTGATTTCTATTGTGTAAAAAGCTAAAGTCACTGAAGGTTTGAACCTACAAAAGGCTTTTACATCAAGACAATGCAAACGACTTACGTATTTGCATATTAGACCTACTTATTTCTAAAAATGCACTTAGGTTCTTTCAACTTTTATTTCATCTTTCTACAAGGCTTTCATGTCCCCTCTTTCTGTAGACTGCTCAAGAGCCTGACTAGTCTCTCCAAATGACTAAATTAGATATTTTTCTTAAAAGGCCACCTCTTTCAGACACATGGATATATGAATATATAAATGTTTTAGCATTATACATATGATTTCAGCTATGTATATATAAAATGTTTAGATTTATATAATTCTTAAATATCTGTATAGCATACTACAGTTTTTAAATAAGCCATTAACAGCCTAATTCTCCTCACTAAATATAGTCAGAAAAATGCTTGTGCTCCCAGGAACTTATCCAAAACATAATTCAGACCTGGGAATTATTGGGTTTTCTTCCCAAAGATATGAATTTTTATGAGAGTTCTCAGCAAAGAAAAATTAGAAATAGAGACTCAGCCAACCCTACCATATTGTGGCTCCTGTAATGTACAGGATCTAACTTAAACCAACAAAGATTTTACTCTGATAATGGAAGTGCCTGTGGAACCTTGATCCACGGGTTCATTAATGCTCCCTGGTGGACATCAGCTTCAATTAGGTATTTAGCTGAAATGGGTTAGAGAGAAATTGTGCAGGTACAGAAGACCGTAGCGAGTCAGAAAAAGCTTAAAAAAAGAAAACTTACATTAAAACACCTTTATGGAAACTTATTTTAACCTCAGGCAATGAACAACATATTTGCCTTTTATAAAAATATGTGAATAACCAACCCACTTGGTAGAGATTAGGTGAGTTCCTGGTAAAATCTATTCCTTTTGGTACCACTTACAGATCAAAGGTGATCCAAAATGGGCTCTATTTTATATGCATCATTATGTAAAGTAAATGTTTAAACTGTATCTCTCAAACCAACAGGCAGTAACCCAATATCCACTGCTCTTGTAAGAACAGAGATATTTTGATGCTTACAGCAGCTTTTACCCATGTTTTAAGAGACTACACTGTGTCCAATAAATGTGTGCTGTATGTAATACATTCCTTGACACATACCACATCCTATGAGGGTTAACAATGCAGCCTGTCAAGCAGCATAAAATAATTTTACGTGATCTTATCCAGAGAGAAATACAAATGTATCAGATTGCTTTTTAGAAAAATGAAAGAATAAAATCAAATAAACATGACGGTATGTTATCAATATTTCAAATGCCTAAGAAGAACCTTCTTGGAAAATGCATCTCAAGCTCACAGGATGAGGATTCAAGATTCGCTGGACCTCTTAACTCCCTTCAGATAAGTAACTAGTCTGCTTGAAAAAGTAAAACTACAGAAAGAAGGGTCCACTCAGCCTCACGCTTGCTAGTGAACTGCTGAAATTTCCCCATCTCAGCAGACTTCTTTCTATAAAGGTCAGTAATCAGACTGCTGGCTGTGAATGCAGACTGAGGAAGTGTCGACACTGAGGAACAAGCTAGAATTTGCAGACACATACTCACACCCAGATCACTTTACCAAATATAGCTTACCATCATCTCAGCCTCTACTTTTTCTACTCCTTTGCTTTTTGTTTGGCCTTTCAAGACAAAAAGCAACCAGCTATGTTCCTGGATTTTCTGGCACTCTTTTGGACTGAATACCTGTAAAGAAGTGAATAGGCATTTTATTCTTGTCTGAAAGGTTTTCATGAGCACTCCCCTACCCTCCCCCAAAACCCGCACACGCGCACACACACACACACACACACACACAGAGATTTGCTTTTCTTCGCCTCCATGTAAGTAGCTATAGTCAATATGCAGCGCTGTTCCATCTCCTGTTTTCCTGTTCAGGCTCTGTGTTCTGGTGCGCCACCACTCCTAGCCACTTTCCTGTCTCTTCCATTCTCTCCGACAGCTGGGCAGACATCCAAGATCTTTGCCATTTTAGTGGCTCAAGGAGTCTACCAGATAGTGTTCAGACGAGAGGGATGACCTCACAAGGAATTTATTTTTCCTTTTGGGTCTAAGTTTTGTGAGTTGGACACAGGACTGATGTATTCTCTAACTCAAGCCAATGGAAATGGAGTGACTGAACTGGAGTTGAAGTCTCTGACAGCTTTCTGTAGCTCCAGAGAACCTGTTAGGGGGAAAAAAAGTTTAAAGTGGAATCGGTCTTCGTCTGAAAATGCGACATGAATTCTACTCCTCTGCACTGAACATGCTAGCACAACAAGTAAAACCTTAAAGACACCAAAGTCAATAAATTCAAAGTTATGGCTTTCACAGCAACCGTAACTCATGTGTCAGTAGCATTTTCCATTCCTGCAATAGGCGTTAAGTTTACCAGTCCAATGCAAATGCACAGTGTAGCCAAGTTAGCTACTGAGTTCCCTGACTTTTCTTGACATTGAACCAGTCAGACCCATCATTATATTCTCTTTAAACGGCACTTGTCAAGTTCCTGGCCGAAAAACCTCCTCCGTTCGTATTACCTTGACTGAAAAGAAGTCCGAACTTACAAGGCTAACCTCTCCCTGGGTAAACCAGGGACCCAAAGATTCTACATCCCCGGGAGAAGCTCAGAATTCCCCAACTCACATACCCACACGGCTTCAAACCCCCGAGTGTGGTTTGAGTTTTATTTCTCAGTAAACATGTGGAAAAGCTGAAGTACCAGCGGCATGTCAGGCTATTTGAGGTAGTTAAGTTGACTTGTTTATAGATCTTTGAAGTTTTATGGACTTTCCAGGTATCATCTCAAACACTGAATTGAGTTTCACCAGAAACATCAAATATCAGTATTAGGAAAGTTCACAGTTTGTAGCCTGATACTTTAACTGCTTAGTAAATATTATAGTCTTTTTTTATCAGTAGCGAGTTGGTAACTGATAATATTTTCAATGAGCTCTGAAGTTTCTTTATAAAAGTGCACAATCTCAAACTTACATGTTGCACTCTACCTGGCTGCAGTGAAGAGATAACACTATCTCCAGTGAATATAGCTTTTGTCTCCCCCTCCCACCCCATGAAGTAGCTGCAGAGTTATAAACTGACTTTGGAACGCCTCCCTCCTAAGCTCTGGCTATATCCCAGGCCCATTCTACAGGTGGGTTGGCTAAGACAGCAAGAGAAATGATCCCAAGGTACTAATGTATGTGAGTGATCCTGGCAGGCTTGCAGCAGGCACATATGGCACCTTTGAATGGAGCCGAAAAGGCACCCCTCCAACAAACTGAGAAGAAAAAAGTGTCCCCCGTTGGACGTTCCAATTTAAGATATTCCTCCCTGATGATGCTGCCTCTTGCCATGGTGCAAACCTGTGTCAATGCAGCCAGTAAGCCTGGAGCTGATCCCAAAAGTCAGGCACTTTTGCGCAGGGCATTGCCTGAACAGCCCAATACAGTGACACCACCTGCTCTGGCCAAGCTGCATAGGTGTTACAACATAGCTCAAAGTTTGGAATCAATCATGTCCAGCTATAAACTTGTTCTACAGTACCTGGAGAATATCGCATTATCTCTTTAAGCCTCGATCCCCTCAATATGTAAAACTGATGTCATGGTAATACCTCACAATTATACATTAATATATGAAAAGTCCTTAGCACACATTGTGTCCAATCGTCTGCAATCCTGGAGCAATTCTGGTTTAGGGTCAGGGAGCTGAGGTTCCACCTTTCACTGTAGCCCTAACAAATGTGTGACCTTAAAAATGGGTCTTATTAGAGGGGCACCTGGATGGCTCAGTCAGTTAAGCATCTGCCTTCAGCACAGGTCAGGATCTCTTGCGGTCCTAGGATCAAGCCTTACATCGGCTCCCTGCTTCTCTCTTTCCCTCTGCCCCTCCCCACTACTCATGCTCTCACTCTCTCTCAAATAAATAAATAAATAAATAAATAAATAAATAAAATCTTTAAAAATTTTCTCTTATTATACTTTAATTATCTACCTCATGGGAATATTGAAATAATTATAAGTGAGAATACTTGCAAAATAATTTTTATACCACTGTGTTATCTTCGAAAGTAATTACATATATCTGAAGTTTTAAGGCAAGAAAAACAATAAGTAGGATTGGAAAATGGGTTTACTAAATGATAATTATAATTTTTCAAGAAGGAATAGTCTAGTTCACTCAGACCAGGGTAGCGGTTTCTTAAACCAAAAATAACACTGCTTAGGCAATTCATTGCAATTAGCTGATGGGTTTTCATGTCTGGTCCACTACACTGGAGAGAAAGTTCTCACTAAAGTAGCTGATAAGTATCACTGATACCCCGGGTGTGTTTTGTGCTTTGTAAGGGTTTTCGTAGGATTCCTTCAGGCTCCTGTAAAGAATTCCCAATGAAAACAACAAGATCTCAAAGGATCTTTTTTTTAAAAAAAGATTTTATTTATTTATTCACGAGAGACACACACACACACACAGAGTGAGAGGGGCATAGACACAGGTAGAGGGAGAAGCAGGCTCCATGCAGGGAGCCTGACGTAGGACTCCAACCCGGGTATCCAGGATCAGGCCCTGGGATGACGGCAGTGCTAAATCGCTGAGCCACCCGGGCTGCCCCAAAGGATCTTATATACAGTGAAGAATGTTCTAGAAACATGGCCATGATCCTTGGTTGGGATATAAATTTTACAATGGGCATCTTTATTTCAGAGTTGAAATGGTTAAGGGTCTCTAAAATTTCTGACTCACAATAAAGGAGACTAAAAGAGTCCTCAAATCTCCCTTTCAGTTATGATTTCATAGAAACTTCAAAAAAGAGATTCCTTTTGTCCGTTCCCCCTACCCTGATTCATTCCACAGGCTTGAGATGGTGCAACTTGTTTTAGGCCTTTCCAATCAATAACAATTATACAAAATGCCTTCTTCTGTTTTCTCCTCCACCCTGAGATAGAAGAAGACAGATTAAAAATGGGATGAGAGAGGCTGGCTGCAGAGCCAAGTCAGGGTCACTGAAGCAACCTGAATGTCTGGTGTAATGTCAGCACGTTTACAGAGCAATATACACACCTAGCTCATATCTCGGGTGGCCCAGACGAGTGATAAAGTCCCAGTGCCACCTTCTCTGCCCTTCCCAGCCCTGGGGGGTTCAAAGGCCAGAAATCTGTAGCTGCCTTACTGATAAAGTCTGCCAGGTTATTCATTTAAAATGTCACTGAAAATAAATGGGATTCTTTTCTATATGTCACCATCAGCATTAGGTTTATACCATTAAAATATTTCAGCATTTTACTGACTGGCTTTGGAGCATGTTTTATGTCTGGAACTTAATTTTTGTTTTCTTTCAATGAACTTTTGAGTATTCACATGTGTCTGGCAGAGCATAAGTATTAGAGAAGGGAAGAATAATAAGGATAATTACTGTTAAATAGCAACACTCTGGGGCTACAGGTACAAAGGGAAAGAGTTTTCAGTAAAAGCAGTTCTGTTCTCAGATGCTCACAGTATTGTTACAGAACTTAAAATGTATAAAAACAATGTAGTACGTTAAGTACTATAATAAAGGTAGAAGCCAGGTTCTGTGTGAGTCCCAAAGTAGAAAGCAATCAACTCCCTAGGGGTTCAGGCAGGACTTTACATCAGAAGTGGCATGTGACTGTATTCATTTGTACAGACAGAAAAAGAATTATTGCAATATTATGATTTATTACAGAAGTACATATATTTGGTCTTTTAGATGATTAAAATGTATTTCTCACATGTATTCGGTCTTCATCCATGGTTCCTCAAGAACAGCTCGCAACACTTGGAGTTTCCTAAGTGCTGACAGTGACAAAAGTGTCTCTTGTTCTGAGGTGACTTTTGTCCCCCACCTAAGAATGGAGGTGGGTTGCCAGGAAAATGAACCATATGATTAGTGAGTGAGAACTTTCAGGCCCATCCCCCAACCTCCAGGAAAGGGCTGAATACATCACCAATGGTCAATGATTTAATCCATCAAGACTATGTAATGAAGCTTCCATTAAAACCCAAGAGGTCAGGCTTTGGAAAACTTCCAGGTTGGTGATCATGTGGGTGTTCCAGGAGGGTGGTGTGCCCATAGAAGGCATGGAAGCTCCACACCTTTTCCCTACACCTTGCCCTATGCAGCTCTTCCATCTGGCTGTTTCTGAGTTATATATTTTTATAAAAACAGGTGGTCTAGTAAGTAAAATGTTTCTCCAAGTCCTGTCAGCTGCTTTTGCCAATTAACCAAATTTAAGGAGAAGGTCATGGGATCTTCTGATTTATGGACAATGGGTCACAAGTGCAGGCAACAACAAGGTTTTGCGACTGGTGTCTAGAAGTCCAAGGAAGAGGATCGTGGGAACCTCCAATGTATAGCCGATTGGTCAGAAGCACAGATTGTCAACCTAAAAAAAAAAAGAGGTAAACTGAGGCAAAATCAAATTACCAAAAACTGACTTTACTTGAGAATAGCAAAGGAATTGCAATTTTAGAAACACATGCTGCCACATGGTGCAGGCAAATCCTTTCAGCATTTGGGGTGGGCTGTATTTATGGGCAAAGAGAGCAAAGAGGGGGAAATCCAGTCTGATCCCAAGCAGTAAGCTCATCAGCTGAAGGAGAGGGAGAAATTCTTGGCAGATGTTCATTGGTCAGAAGATAAGCCTTGGTCTATAATTCAGGCATTTGTGGAAAATCGGTCTCTCACTTCTTAAGTTCTGTTCTTCTGAGGGTACATGCCTGACATTCTCCATTTCATATCTTCTGGTTCCCTTTTAGATTGAAATCTTTTCATAAGGTAATACCTGGGCTTGCAACTGGCATCTGAAGGAGGCATGGGGCATCTGGGCATGTATGGGACCCTGTCCCCAGCCTGGGGGATCTCACACTGTCTCTAGACAGATAGCTTCAGAATTGAGTTGAACGGTAGGACACCTAGCTGGTGTCACAAAGAATTGCTTGTTGTGGGGGAAGACCTCCACATGTTTGATGACCAGGGCATCAGAAGTGAAATGTCCTATGTGAACAGCACAGGAGACTCACTAGTGAGAAACACAGTAAGGAAGAGCAGGGTTTCTCCCTACTTAGAACAGAAAATGTCCAGGTATAATTGTTCCAGTTTTGGTCATTAGAACCTCTTACTGTTGGCTCTCCTGTGCCCCTTTGACATACCTCCAACACTGTGGGTTTTTTTTTATTTTTCTGTTCCTGATCACTTACTTTCTCACACAATAAGATATATCAGGCTCTTTGTAATTTCATGCCCCAGTTCCAGAATCAGCCATTTCTCTAAGGAGCCCCGTTTTAAGTGAAAGATGATAGTAGAACCAAGATTTGGGTAGTAGGTATGCTTGTTGCTATTGGGGTGGCATTTCTTTTAGGCCATCTCATCTGACGGAGCAAAGACATAGATGTATTTATGATAAAACGCACAGCTTCTTTGCCCCAGTCTTATGGGTTCCATTCATTTTCAGAGTCACTTAGATCAGCACCATTTCCCATTTGCTTCCCTGAGATTATTTCCTACATCTGTAATATAGTCAGATTCTCTTGTCAATTTCAGTCTTTCCGTGAATCCCCTGACCTCCTAAATGACTTTTAGGTCTGCAGACATTCAGGTTCACTCTTTGTGTTGTAAAGTTCTACAGATTTTTGTAAATGCCTAATGTCATATGTCCACCATAACAGTATCATAAAGAACAGTTTCACTGTCCTAAAAATATCCTGCACTTCACTTATTCCTCCCTCCACAGTCTCCTAAGCAGTCCCTGATCTCCTTAACTTTCTACAATCTTGCCTCTTCTCAGAATGTTATAGAACTGGAATCATACAATCTTGTATGCCTACCAATTCAACCAACAAAATAAATAAATTAGTATCAGATCATAACCCAAAGAATAGAATAAATATCCCTCAGTCCATACTCATATAAGTAAATTAATGAATAAATTAATAAATGAAGAAGAGACAGATCTCCTTTATAGAAGAATTCCAAGTCAATCATGCATCTACTCCACCGTAAAAGGGGAAGGAGTATAACTTCCTGCCCTTACAGGGTACGCTGTGTATAATGACTTCTTTCCAATGAGTATAGTACAGACGGAAAATAAAAGAGTAACTTTTATTTGATATATATATATATATATATATATATATATATATATATATATCAGTGGAGAAAACTGACAGACACTACTTCAACCAGATGATTGAGGTCAACATTAACTTTCATAAATCATGTTGACAGTATGTACTCTTGATATGATGTGATGGCAATGGCTCTTTATCCCTGTGATCTTCCTCCTAAAAACACAGAGCCCTAGTCTAAACATGAGAAAAATATCAAACAAGTTCCAGTAGATGGATATCCTATAATATGCCTAACATTACTTCTCAAAACTGTCAAGGTCCTCAAAAACAAAGAAAGTCTGAGGAATGTGACACCCAAGCAGAGCTTAAGGAGACATCATAACTAAATGCTTTGTAGTTTTCTGGATGAGATCCTGAAACAGAAAGAGGGTATCAGTTAAAATCTAAATAAACTACGGACTTCAGTTAATAAGAACATACATCATTATTATATTATTATACAAATATTGCTTCTTTAATCATAATAATTGTACCATACTAGTGTAAGATGTTAGTAATGGGATAAACTGCATATGTATGGTGAGTATATGGGAACTCTGTCAATCTAAAACTGTTTAATTTTCTGTCAATCTAAAACTGTTATAAGAATAAAGCCTAAGATAAAAAGCAATATTATTAAGAGTCAAATTTTTAATAATCTTATATTTGTAGAAAAATATTTATATAGAAAAATATGAAACGTGTAGGAGTAAATCAAACAATGTGCAAGACTTGCTCACTGAAAACTATACAACATTGATAAGAGAAATTAAAGACCTAAATAAAGAAAAAATACCATTTTCAAATTTCATAAGACCCAATTATTAAAACTCAATCTCCCATAAATTAACCCATAGGGGAAAGGCTTTTCCAATCAAAATTTCAGCAGGATTTTGTAGAAATTGGCAAGCTGATTCAAAAACTTATGTGAAAATGTAAATAACTTATAGTAGTCAAATTGACTTTGAAAAAGAATACTGTTGGAACACTTATAGTAGATGATAAGAAGATTTATTTTATATCTACTTATTATCAAGGCAACATGGTCTTGCCACATGGGTGGGCAGATATGTAAATGACAATATACACAGAGTCCAGAAGTAGACTCCCATATTTATTACCAATTAATTTTCAAAAAAGTTCTCAAAGGAAGGAAATATATTCAATAAGGAAGGAAAAATATTTTCAACAAATTCTGTTAGAAAGTGGGCAGCCATATGTAAAAAACAAAACAAAACAAACAAAAAAACTTACCACTTACCTCATAACATATACAAAAGAATCCTAGACCATGTGGAAGGCTAAAACAGCAAACCTTCTAGAACACATCAGAGAAAAATCATAGTATCTTTGGGTTTAAGATTTCCTAAATAGGACAAAAAAAATCACAATAAAATAAAAATCCGTAAATTGGACTTCCTCCAAATTGTACACTTTTATTCTTCCAAAGACATTGTGAAGAATATGAAGAACAAAATCACAGACTGGGTGATATGTTTGCAAACATATATCTGACAAAGGACTTGTATAAAGAATAATTCTAAAACTCTTATACTTAATAAGAAGACAAACAACTCAACAAAAAAATGACAAAAAATATTTGGCCACCTATCCAAAAAGATATATGAATAGCAAAAAAAAAAAAACATATGAAAAGATGCTCAATATTATCTGGGACCAAGGTAATGCTAATTTAAACCAAGAGATGCCATTGTACAGCAATTAGAACTGATGAAATTAAAGATTATCCATACCAAGTGTCAGTGAAGATGTACAGCAACTGGAACTCACATACACTGCTGGTGAGAAAGTGAAATGGTCCAACCATTGACTTTGAAGGTCAATTCAGTAGTTTCTTAATTAGTGAAGTGTGCGCCTACCATATGACTCAGCAATTCAACTCCTTGGTATTTATCCAAGAGAAAGGAAAGCATATGTCCACACAAAGACTTGTATATAGATATTTATAGCAACTCTATAATAATCAAAATGATCAGTTGTTTGGAATACTACCCAACAATAAAAAAGAATTAACTATTGACACTTTCAACAATACAAGTAACCTTTACAATAATTATGCTGTGGGATCCCTGGGTGGTTCAATGGTTGAGCATCTGCCTGTGTCTCAAGGCATGATCCTGGAGTCCTAGGATCAAGTCCCACATGGGCTCCCTGCATGGAGCCTGCTTCTCCCTCTGCCTGTGACTCTGCCTCTCTCTGTCTCTCATGAATAAATAAATAAAATCTTTAAGAAAATAATCATAATTATGCTGAGTCAAAGAACCAAACAGCAATAACAAAAGAATATTTGTGGGTACCTGAGTGGCTCGGTCGATTGAATGACCGACTCCTGATTTTGGCTCAGATCATGATCTCAGGGTTGTGAGATCAAGCTCCTAGTGAGTGGTGCACTCAGTGGAGAACCTGCTTGAGAATTCTCTCTCTCCCACTCCCTCTTCCCCTCACCCAACTCTCTCTGTTTCTCTAAAATAAATATTTTTTAAAAAAGAATACACATTGTATGATTCCATTTATGCAAAATTCTAGAACATATAAACTAACCTGTAGTGCCAGAAGCAGGCCAAGAGTTGTTTAGGAATGGGGTGGGCAGAGTGGAGTAGGAAAGAGTAAGGGATTGCAAAAAGGCATCCAGAAACTTTTTTTTTTTTTTGGCATCCAGAAACTTTTGAGGATAATATGTTCATTATCTTGATTGTGGTGATCGTTACAAGGTCCAAAGTCATCCAATTTCACATTTTAATATTTGCATTTTATAGTATATCAATTATATCTCAGTAAAGTTAAAAACTGAGTGATCAATCCATCCAACATATTCATTTGACTGTAGTTTCATCTGCCTGCCTCCACTTCACTTCAGCAGCTGCATCAATGGCTATACCCTAAAGTTGGCCATTACCCAGAACTCATCCTGTTCTGACATTTCAAACTTAATACCTTGCTTTACTCACACAACCTGTCATTCCAATTCATTCACTTCCTTATTCTCAAGATTTCTAATCTTCAACCAGTTCAAAGCCTATATTCCTTGACCCAGACATTTTGCAATTTTTCTTCACCACACTTAAAACTCCCCCCCCCACAACCTCATGTGGGGACACAGATACTCTAGGAAAATGCCCATCATAGACCCCTGTGTATCTGGTGACACTACTATCATCTTTGACGTTTAATTTACTTTTCTTTGAAAATTAGAATCCACGGTCTATTGCTTCCATCAGTTGTGTTACTTCCATATTTCTTGAGTCTTATTTTACTCTAGAATCTCTTAGCCTTAGTCTTTCCTTCGAGCTTACTTTGTAAATCCCTAATATTTGATCTGTCAAACTCTCCCATTCTACTTCTACTCTTCTATCTATAAGGCATGCTGAATGCTGAGGAAGAAAACTTACACAATTGGGAATATTGTCACATTTGATCCTCCCCTAAACCTACACCTGCTCTTCCACATTTCAGTTACATCAACTCCGTTTATAATTATGCAAGCCAAAAACTCTCAAGATTTATCTTTGTGTATCTCTCCTTTACTGCACTCTACCTACAGTACATCAGGAAATTCTGTTGGATTTTCTCTTAAATTTATCCATAGTCCAACCACTTCTCGCTATTTCTAATACCACTAATTCGTTCCCAGCTACTATCTCCAATCACCTTCATGACAGCCATGGTCTCCTTTCTGGTCTCCCTGCTTCTTCATTCACCCTGCTTCTATCTATTCACAACACATCAACAGAGTTGTTTTTTAATGCCTAAGAATGTTCATATGTCACTTCTCTGCTCAAAACCTACAATGCTCCAATTTTATTCAGAGTAAAAACCAAAGCTCCTGCATGATCTGCTTTCCCCGTAGCATCTTTTTTGACCTCTCCTCCTACTCCTCCCCATCTCCACCTTGCTAAGAAACACTTGCCATACTATCCTCCTTGTTTCTCGAGTATGTTAACTGCAGTCATGCCTTGGGCATTGAAATGTTCTCTCCACTAGCTACATGGCTAACCCCTTCCCCACTCCAAGTCTTTGCTCAAATGTTATCATCTCAAGTGGGTTCTTCCCCTACCTGTATTCACAACACACCTCTCCAGCCCCTCGCCCTGTTATATGCTTTCCTTTTTTTCTACTCATCATCTACTATAAGCTATAGTTTTTCTGTTTTATTTCTTGCCAGTCTCTCATAATTAAATATGAATGTAAGCATCTTGACTACTTTGTTTATCAATGTATCTTATATGACTCAAACAAATCTGGGCACATAGAAATTATTTGGTTAATATTTGCTGAGTGAATAAATGAAATATTAGTATTCTCTATATACATTAGTATGTAAAACGATGGTCTGCGGAGTTAAAATGTTGAGTTCAAGCTTTTCTCTATCAAGATAATTGTCAAAGCATTTAAAAAAAATCTGGGGATCCCTGGGTGGCGCAGCGGTTTGGCGCCTGCCTTTGGCCCAGGGCGCGATCCTGGAGACCCAGGATCGAATCCCACATCGGGCTCCCGGTGCATGGAGCCTGCTTCTCCCTCTGCCTATGTCTCTGCCCCTCTCTCTCTCTCTGTGAGTATCATAAATAAATAAAAATTAAAAATTAAAAAAAAATATGTGTCTCAGTTTCTCCATCTCTAAAATAAAGATAATTATTTTATCTGCCATAGAAGTGATAATAAAAAAAACTGAATATATTTACAACAATTAAAGTTATAGCTAGAATACAGTAAACATCCAACAAAATTAGGCATTTCCCAATTCCATCCCTCCCAAAAGCTATTTACAGTGCTATACCTAACTTCAAGCCTACCTCCTCTGCATTCCCAATGGATGAACTCACCCCTGATTAACAGAAACAAATATAGTGTATCAAGCAAGGACTCTTTCCTTCCACTGTTAAAACGAATTCATATGTGCACTGGTCTTTCCTCGTTTTCTCTTGTTCTAAGTGGAGAAATTAACCCTTCTTTCCAGAACCTGTGCCATCCATCACTCATGCTCTGCAACCCATCCTTTCCCATTGCTTCAAGGGTAGTGCTCTATTACTCATCCATTCTCTGTCTCCTATCTTTCTGTTTCTATTGGCTTTCTTCTCCACACACACACACACACACACACACACACACACACACACACACGTACACAGTGTTCTACATTTGCTCCAAAAATAAATAAAACCCTGCTTTCTTCAAACTCAAATCCCTTTCTAAACTCTATTATCTCCTCTTTTCCTTTTTTCATGATAAAGCTTCTTAACTCAGTAGAATATATTGGAGATCTACCCTTTCTCACTTCCTTCCTTTCAACTCACCATTCTTTTCAACTGAATTATATTAAGACATTCCTTTCACAACTCCCATGAAATTGCTCTCCCCAAGTTCATTAACGACCTCCACATTTCCCAATCCAGAGTTTAGTTTCCTCTTCCCTAACTTGATGTGTTTGTGTCTGTGACCATATGAATTACTCCCTCATCCACCCTATCGATGCTAACGTTTCCTGATTCTCTCTTCTGAGCTCCATGACTTGTCCATCTAACTACATCACTGATTTGTCATCTTCCTTCCTAAATGTCCTTTTTTCTGCTTGGTCTTTGCCTTTGGCTCTTTTCGCTTGACATCTGATTCTTCACCTGAACACACTGAACAACTTATCATCCCCTGGAATTTGGCTCCTTACGTCTGGAAGAAAATCCCAGACTTCCATTAGCATCAATTCTTAAATTAATCTAATCAAAAAAATCATTAGGTCTCAAACTGGATCCAATATCAAAATGTTTTCCTCTTTCAAGCTTCCATCATCTTATTGAATGATGCTACCATCCATCCACTTGCCCACAGCAGAACTTTGGCAGGCATCCCAGATCTTTTTTTTTTTCTAATTTAGACTTCACATTGATCTACCAAGTCCTACAGATTCTACCTCCTTAATATCGACTCATCTCCATGCCATTCTCTCTATCCCCAAAGCCATTACCTTAATCCAGGCCCTCATCACTTCTTGCCTGGATTACCACAACTGCCTCCTAACTAGTCTCCTTGCCTCAAGCCTGGCACGGTTCCAATCCCTACTTCACACAGTTGCCAATGTGTTCTCTCTGAAATACAAATCCAATCATGTCATTTTCCCGTTGAAATTCTTTCAATTCCTCCATAGCTTTCAGGATAAAGTTGAGATTCTTTAGCTTAACACACAAGACACTTCATAATATGATGCCTGCACACATTCTACCTTCATCTCTCTTCATTAATCCCCACAAATTCCTTGCTCTTGGTACACACTGCTTAAGATTCAACAAATGTCACATGCTATTTCACTCTCCATGCCTTCACAAATGGGGGAATGGAAAACCACTCCCCTCTCCCACCCTGCTTGTCAGCTTTGAGGGATGATCTCAACCTCTCTACCACTATGAAGTCATCCCTGATCCACTAAGGAATTGTTAGCTGTCCCTATACTTTTTTTTTTTTAACATCTCTTTCCTAACCACTAATATTTACTGATCTCAGCTACATACCATGCATTGTTTATGTACCTTTCAAACATTATCACATTTAATTCTTGCAATGGCACTTCAAGATGGTAACATTATTATCCCCTTTTTACAATGAATAAATTGAGATCCTGAGAAGTTCTATAACTCACCTAAGTTCATACAGTTTTAAAAGTGAAAAAAAAAACATTTAAAAAGTGACAAAACCCAGCCTTTCCCTCTCCAAAGCCCATACTCCTACTAAAAATGATCCTAAAAGCTGCTTTATCGTTGAGTATGTTATTGGTTGGCTTGGCTATTGATTTCTAGCACAGGATCTGGCATGTGGCAGCTTGTTAATAAGCAAATCAGTGAATATGTTTGATTTGGGAAATATTGGTTCAGGGGTACATACAAGGCTTCCATGTTGGCATATTTTTCATCAAGCCTTGGAGCTCTAGCAGAAAATCTAAGCTAAAGGTGGGGAACTGAGACCCTTTGGCAGCAGCTGAGGCTATAGAAGCAAGGACATCACCATGGAGCACAGGACTGATGGGGGAGCAGCAAGACCAGGAAGTGAGGGAACGAGGTCAGCGAAGAATGACACCAAGGGAATTCTACTGAAGTCAAGCTGAAACAGAGACAGGTGTGAGGATGGAGTGGGAAACTCCAAAGACATAACCCTAAAAATGTCTCTATGGTCAAGAGTGTGAAATCATTACAGGAAGGCTGAAGGGGGAACAAGCTTGTTTCCACTCTGCCCTTGGCTCTTGACCACTGACCCTGGTTATCTCACGGAGACTGAATGGCCTCAGTCCACATCAGACTAATCCAGTTTCCTCCCCACAGAGAACCCCTCACCACTCCTCCATGAGAGGGTGCCTTCGAAACCCTCTGTGGTAGATGGAGGACAGAATTGTAGCCTTAGCTTCTTAATTGTCACAGAGCCCCCTGAGGTGGAGAGATAAGTCATAAAATTGTTTACACATAAAAATGGAGAAAATAAAATGTAAAACATTCAGGTAATAGAACTACATGAAAAATCAGGATTCCAGTTTTTTGTCCACATATATTTTTTAAGCCTTATTTCTTGAAAGGGGAAGGGCCCATTTGGCTTAACATAATAAAAATCCACATAAACACTTTTGCTTCAGGTAGGATGACCACGGAAGACTTTTGTCACATTCTGAAAAATCTGTGGGTTTCTTCAGTCCTCTCAATAGTCTTCTCTGTATCGTTCTCACCCTTTCCGACATGTGAGTTGTTTATGCCCAAATGTCCAGGCCTCACGTGTGCTCTCTGGCAGGAAGCTGTACTTTTGTGGAAAATTCTCCCCCTTCTTGCACGTCCTTTCTTTGACACACTAAATGTTGTTCCCTCTGGAGTGCTTGGGAGTGGTATTTCTGAGGGTGTGAGTCATCCTCCAGGGGAACATCTTACAAGGTTTGGAAGTCCAACTTGCCCAAGAGGAGAGTGACTTTCTTCTTATATGTTAACAGTTTTCTCACACGCTGTTCTTATTTTAATTAGGTAATGGAAGGCCAATAGCAAAGGAATCTTTCCAGCCTTTAAAAAAAAAAACTTAAGAAGTGCATGAGTTTTAGAAAAGAAGAATAGGAGATTAGAAAGCCTTTTCCAGGACCATATGGCTCTCTGCCAGTGCTCCATCAGTTGTCCTTGAGGGCTGCATAAGGCTCTGTGTGGACAGATCCTACCCAGCAACGGGCTCAGCCAGCCGCAGGATTACAAGATTTCTTGCTAAATTTAGTGCCAGGTTTCCCCGCACTGCTTCAATTTGTCCTGAATCACCTCCTTCTGTCTTTGCCAGACCCAGCAATGCAGCAGAGCCACGGACACCCAAGGCTTTCAGAGAGGCAGGCATTGCGGAGGATGCAGGCTTGTTCCAAATTTGAATTCAT
The DNA here is from genome assembly GCF_905146905.1 of Nyctereutes procyonoides. Taxonomy (NCBI): domain Eukaryota; kingdom Metazoa; phylum Chordata; class Mammalia; order Carnivora; family Canidae; genus Nyctereutes; species Nyctereutes procyonoides. The sequence goes on along the minus strand of NW_026575033.1, from coordinate 3,853,414 downwards.
GTGACTTTTGCTTTTTTTGCAGAGGGAAAGAGAGAGAGAGAGAGGTCCAGCAGTGTGGCCTATTTTCTTTCTCAGCTCTGGCTACCGCATATTGGTTTGATGTGAATGTTTTGTTTCTTTTTTCCTTTTCAAATCTAAGACTCATCAAATGTGACAGCCTGACAGTCCCGGAGACAAGGATTCTGTATTCACGTGCGGCTGCAGGCTTCTGCAGGAATGCACACATGGACACGCAGCAGTTTGGAAAGAGCCACCCTAGGGATTAGAGCGACCACGCGCAGTGCCCCCGGCAAGCTGAGGTCACACCAGGGAAGGGCCTGCCAGCCAAGACTGATTCAGGGTTATTTCTTATCCTTTCAAGGACAATTATTTTAACCATCTTCTCACTGGTCAGTTTTTATCTATTCTTCTTGTCTGACTTTACTGCACTGTTCTTCCAACCATAGGATCCAGAGTTGTTTAGCAAAGCTCCTGCCTAGACTGTGATGGTCCATCTGATCTTCTATGCAACATCTACCTTGGTCACATTGTGGTCGATTCCCGGCCAACCAACTCCTTCCCACCAGGACTTCATTGGGAAGCTCCCCTCCAATATTCCAGTTGCTGCTTTATGATAAAAAACAACCACAGGACTTCGTTGTTCTATTATGTGACCTAGACTCACACACCTGTTGGTTTCAGTGACCTGAGCATCTTGCTAATGGGAACAAGGTCACACATCCAATCACTGTGTCCCCAGAAAATGCAACGAGGTCCACAGGCCCAGAAGAGCTTTGGTGTAAGATTCTTACTCATTGTAGTATTCCTCTAAATTTCTCAGGAAATACTTGTTGACTTGAACAAAACCAGCTGAGAGCAAGGATGACTCATTATAGACACATCTTCAGTTCTGGAAAAAATAACTCAAGCCCCACTCCCTACTGAAAATGGATCAAGTCCCCATTTAGGCATCAGACACAGTGGCTCAGATGCTTTTCTCTTCTTTCCATTGTCACTACTAAAGCAACAATTTAGGGCTGATATTCCTAGGACCATGGCAATTGCTGCAAAAGGGCTCATAACCATTATTACCATCTCTTCTCTGGATAAAACAACTTCTAAGGGCCTCTGTAGGCAGTTAACTCTAACGGTGTCATACATGAATCTGTTAAATTGCCTACCAAAGAAGGGCTTATGTTTCTATCAAGATAGTTCATAGCACAAGATTGGGTTATTTTCTGGTAGCAAAAGCAAATGGGATGGATGGGCAGGAGGAGACAAATGGCTTCATGTAATCCCATCAGTTTGAATGAATAGCATCTCTTTTCAATCTGATCTCAAAACCACCAAACAAGTTCAGGGAAACAGCTCATAATGAACTATAGACTGTAACCATGAATCCAGGCTCCACCATGAAAACCGACCGGTGCTCTTCCCTGCCAACTGATGTGAAAAGCTGTCAACAGACTAAATGCCTGTGAGACAGAAAACTAACTTTCCTTAGGCAAAAGCAGCAGGGATAGTGAAGAACAGGTTTATAGAAAACAAAAATGGTAAATAGTACTGTATTACAATAAAGTACTCTCAATTTCTCTCCTGGATGTCACAGCTCAGCATTGTCCTGTGTGTTCGGCTCTGAGGTCTTTAGAGCTTGTGGTGAGGTGGGAGAGGAGAAGGCGTTTTAATTGTAAATTCTTGGGTGCCTGGGTGGCTCAGTGGTTTGGCTTAGGTAGTGATTCCAGGGTCCTGGGATCCCAAATCAGGATCCCTGCAGGGAGCCTGCTTCTCCCTCTGCCTCTCTCAGTGTGTCTCATGAATAAGTAAATACAAACTTTAAAAAAAATCATAAATTCTCACATCACTGACAAGCAAACCAGGTATAATTATAGGCAAAGCCACGTCTGGCCTTTCCTCTTTATCATCTTTCCTCACTGTTAGCACTTCTTCCCCTTTTAGGCTCACTCTGCCCCCAAATCAGGCAAATATGACCATGGTTTTTTGTTCCCTTTAGGTGGACCATTGGAGTGATATGTGGGGAGAGCTTCTCCAAGAACTCTAAAAGTATTGCCACAAGAAAGAAGTTTTGCAACACTGTGAAGATATACAGCTCTTAAAAATATTCAAAAGCTTTCCAATTCCTAAATTGTCACAGCTCCCTCGTAGATACACACAGTGATGATTTCTGGAAACTTTAAAAGTAAATCTGATATCAATATGCCCGAGCACTTTTAAATCCACAAGGATAACAATCATCTAGTGAATATTTTTGAAAAATGTGCTCAGAACTGTGCCAAGATACTGATGATAAAGCCATGAACCAGGGACATGTCCCCGCCCCAAGTCCTGTAGGAAAGGCAGACAGTAAACAAATAGTTCTTAAATAGAGGGAGGACCATTGCAAAAGGGGAGTGCATAGTGCCATGCAGGCTTTTAACAGGGGAAATGAACCTGGTGGGCAAAGGCTTCCCTGGAAGAAGGAGACATTTACATAGAGATGTACAGAATTAACTGAGGAAGGGTGAAGGGAGGGGATTCTAGGCTGAAAGACAAGCAGGTGTGATGACTCTGAGCTAAAAAGAAAAGTCTAGAAGCAGCAGACAGGCAGCCCATCGGACAATGAGGAGGAGAGTGACTGGAGAAGGGTAGAGATTGTTAGAGGTTGCTTCTCCGGTGTCCTTGTAGGCCATGTTCAAGTCTGGACATCAGGACATCCTTAAGTGTGCTATTGTGACTGTGGTAAACAGAGCTGACTCTATGTCAATGGAATTTTCATATCCAAGAATCAAAGAATCTTAGAGTTGGAAGGTACCTTTAAAGCTACCTAATCCACGTGTCCGTGAATTAATTGGGGCAGAAATTCTTTCCGTGAACACACTCTGCAGTGTTTTAGAACTCATCCCTTGTTTGTATAACTCAAACTGTTCAAAATTTCTTTTCAACCCCAACCTGCTTCCTTGAAACGTCCACCATATTTATGCCCTCTGGAGTTTCACAGAACCAGTCTAATCCTTTCCCATCTGACAGCTTCTCAAATGTTTAAAGACAACTATCTTGTCCTCATTATGTCTTCTCTTCCCCAGGCTAAAAATGCCTAATTCTTCCAACTGCTCTTCATATTATGTGATCCTAGACCAGCTCGTCATGCTACTGATACTTCTCAGGACAGGCCTCAGTCTGTCAAGAGAAAATAAATCTGAATGCAGAAACAGTTATTAACCTATTTTGCTTATATCTAGTTTCTTTGCCCTAGAACACTAAATCTGGCGTGCTGGCTCTCAGAAACCACAAATTCTCTTTGTCATTATACAAGGAATCTTATATTTGGCAGTGCCCTGCCAAATAAGCATTTGATAAGTATCATTAGTTAACTGAATGATCTTTCTATATTTATTCCTGAGCAAATGATATGGTTTATCAGAGTTTATAAAATCTGGAAAAATGTGTGCAATAACACACAAATTTCAAGAAAACGAGTGTGAATATACCTACTGATTTCTGAGACCAGCAGAAGTCAGCCGAGTCTTCCACAATAGGGTAAACCACAACATTAGGCAGAATATATTCTTGCAGAAATAATCAGTGTGGTCCATTCACCTCCATTACAAAATTTTATTCTTACTATTAAATCCTGCCAGCTTCATGTTCCAGGAACCACGAAGTGCTGAGATTTTTCCGGCCATCTGTGTAACCCCGCGATCATAGTGCTCTGTTAAGAGGTGGGGATTGGGAGAGGCTTTTGAGATTGTTTTATTTTGTCTTATCGTTATATTACACACTAACCTTAAAATTTCACTTAAAATTGCTGCCAGGCAACATATTTATCATGATAAAGAGACAATGTGTGATTAATTTTTCACAGTCTTAAGGAAAAGACATGTACTGTAAGTATGATGACTGTGATATACCACATTGATGCGCACCCATGCAAGGTGACACAAGCTGAAAAGTGAGTCCAAAATCCTTTCATGTCCCTGTGATGAACAATACTGACCACAAGCAAAAATGGCAAAGTTACTTGGTCCAGGAAAATAAGACAGGAACCAAGTAAAATGGCTCATCCATCATGACGACTAGCTTGCTCGTGAAGATTTGCTTTAAGCCTCTCACCTCACTTGTGCATCCTTCCCAAGGCTCGTAGATCAACAGTTCCCAATTCCTCACCTGTGTGACCCCCTGAAAAATTGCCCATCCAGACCCACACCCCCCTCTTCTGAAACACTCTCAGAGCTGCAGGTCAGTGACTATTCTGACTCCAGGGCAGAGGAGATGAGCTCATGAAAGTTCCCCAACACCTATTCCTCCTTAGCTCTAGATCCTGGCTCTGGGCTTACTTTGCCTTTGTGAAACCACTTCATAAATCCTATTGTTCCACAATTCATAACAATTGCCAGATTCTCTGATGAAATAGAAAACATTGTTCTTGTTTTTTAATTATTTTATTTATTTATGATAGTCACAGAGAGAGAGAGAGGCAGAGACACAGGCAGAGGGAGAAGCAGGCTCCATGCACCCACCAGGAGCCCGACGTGGGATTCGATCCCGGGTCTCCAGGATCGCGCCCTGGGCCAAAGGCAGGCGCCAAACCACTGCGCCACCCAGGGATCCCAACATTGTTCTTTTTTAAAGCACAATTTCAGCATCTTTCTCTTGGTCACATTCAACTTATATTAGAATTTGGGGTTGATCTCTAAAAGTATTGAATACATACATGTAACACAAATGCTTTGCGAAAGGGGTCAGTGGACCCGTGGATGGGAGAAACAGGCTACACTCCAAAATGTGAGAGGAGAAAAGATAGCGAAAGAAAAGAAAGGAAAAGAAAAGAAAATGTAAAAAAGAAACAAAGGAGAGCTAAGACAAAGGAGAGAAGGAAACAGCTAGAGAGAAGAAGATTTTCCTCCAGTACCCATTCCTCCACCAGTTGTCATGAGTCCCCATTCCTGTTTGACTCTTTATTGAAACTCACTTATCACTTCATAAAAGTTCTAAGAAGAGACCTCAAGAGCTCCTTTAGGATCTTCAATTTTCCAGCAAAATTGCTCCAAAGTGAACCCACGAAGCTTGGAGAAACATGCATTCCACAAACTACCTCAGTAATCTCTGTCACTTCATGGTGCACATAAATCGAAAATGCATCCTTATGCCACGTTAGAGCAAAGGAAAAAGTCACACTATGGTGTGCTTAGAAACAAACTATTTGAAGATAAGGAACAAAGTTCCCCTGGTTTTAATTGGATTAAATAATCTAGTCTCACTTGTTTTCCTTCCCCCTATAAATTTTCATTAAAGCAATCTTAGTTTCTGACTGGAATATTTCATGTATTCATTGTATCACAAACTGAGCAACTGCAAAATCCTCTCCATGTAGCTGCCCAGGTGCCCACAGCTGTGCACATTCCTGAGCACAGATCCCACTGAGGCTGCTGGGGCCAGCCTCTGGCTTCCATCTTGAACATCAACATGCAAAAAAGAGGAAATTCACAAAGACTTTTTAAGAAATTACAAAACAAAGAGAGAAAAAGGTTTCCAAGATGATGCAAACCCAAATAAAAAAGTTGACACCTCCTAGAGTAGGGTTAGGACTCCTATTCCTCTCTCAAAAGAAAAAAGATAGAAGCTCTCAGAGAATGAACTGCAGTGCACTCTACAAATCTGTTATTGCTGAGTCTGCCTATTACTCAGAATATTTAAAGTGACAACGAAATAAATTTGCAATAGCTAGAAAGTTAGTATTGAAGCTGAGAATTATAGTCTCCAGTGAAATGATTCCCTCTTCTCAGTTAACACCATCAGAACTATTCAGCATGTAGCAGATGTTCATGGCACACTGGCCAGCAAAATCTTTAAAGAGATATCAAAAGCCATGGTTTGCTTTAAGTAAAGTTTCTATTTCCCTCATACTGTGAAAAGGAAATGTAAAATATAAACATATGTGTTTGTATACACAGACATACACATCCTGTACATTTATACATGTATGTTTGCATCTGTATAATAATCTCTTCACAAATTTTCTTAAAGATTTTATTTATTTATTCATGAGAGACACGGAGAGAGAGAGAGGCAGAGACATAGGCAGAGGGAGAAACAGGCTCCTCCCAGGAGCCCAATGAGGAACTTGATCCCAGGACCCCAGGATCACACCCTGAGCCGAAGGCAGATGCTCAACCACTGAGCCACCAAAGTTCCCCTCTTCATAAAATTTTGTAAACATTCCAAATGGCACAGAACTGAGTAGACAACTGTCTATACATACCTGAAATGAGCTTTTATATTTTAATATTTTTGACTATAGTGAATATAATTTTTGTCAAGTTGCATAAAATGTTTCACACCACAGGATTCATTGAGACATACATGTGAAATGCATAACTGCCTCAGAAACATTCCTCCTTACATGAAACATTTGCTTCTCAAAAGAGTTAATGAATACAGAAGCTAAAGGCTATACAATGTGGCTTTTATCAAAATGTCTTTCCTCTAAAATGCTGACTAGGTTATGAAATTTTAACAAAATTATCAGGTTGTTTGTACACAGTGAGACTCTATATTATGTCAAATATTCAAAAATCACCTCTCATCTGCCAGGAAAACCTAAGTCTGACATTATTCTTTTACTTTTTCTATGCTTATTACTGTTACTATTTTCAGATTATAATCACCACATTTACTGTGGATCTAAGCAAGTTTTTAAGATCTAAATATATATCCAAATTGGTCAGGAAGAAAAAAAACTAAATTTAGGAGTAAATTACAATTTATAGAAATTTTATAGAAAACACTCATGATTTTGATATATTAAAATATACAATAAACTTTATAATTAAAATCAGAATGGCCTAGGAAGCAAATTGTTCTTACTTAACAAAACACAAAATTGGATTCTTGCTCAATAGCATTTTTAGGTCTCATTAAAAAACCAAAGAGTTTGACTCAGTGATCTATAAATTCCCCTCTCTGATGAGACTTTTAAAATTCATTTTCTATTAGGCCTAGATCAGGAACTGCTAATAAAATTTAAAAATAAAGCAGTTTACCTTGTGGAGAGCTATTAGCATTACATAGTAGAAATATATGTTTTGTTAATATTTCCCTTACTAAAAATTTAGGAAAAACTGAATATCCATTTTTGGTAGTCATTTCCAAAGAATTGGAAGTTCCAAGAAGTAGGTGTATTTTACTAAAGACAATTATAATTTCATTTGTATGATATTACCTCCTCCTCTCAAGAAGCTTGCTGAGTTGGTCATGTGCCCCAGGAAAGAAAAGCATTGCTTTGGAAAAGAAAAGCCTCATACTAAGTCATTACTTGTACTTTCCCAAGCTTCTAAGATACCTTGGTTGAGCTGTTCTAAGAGATATTTCATAATGGCATACAGCTCATACTATAAATTTATCCCAAACTGATTACTCATGGATATGAGGTTGTTTCCCACAATAATAATAATTTTAAATTTTCCTTTCTTTTCACAATGTGTAATGCTCTTAAATAATGATCTTTTCTTCTGGAATTAATATAACTAATTATAAAAACAAACACACTGCTCACAATAGCCCTCAAAAACACCATATTTCTCTACTGTCCCCAGGAGGTTCCAGAATGCAGAGGAATGGCTTATCCACATTGGCTGTTTTAAAATTCTGATATATTTTCCAGATGCCCACTTATTATTCTATGGTTCACAGCGACAAAGTAGGAAAATTAGCGAATGAGTCATTTCTACCAAGACTTTACACAGTGATTTTGGCTAAGTTGTCTAAATATTGCTTTGAATTCTTCTTTATCAAGAGAAGAACAGAAGCAGCAAAGGAGGAGTTACATCACACACACACACACACACAAAAAAAGCTTCCTGAATAAGAAGCTTCAGGAATTGATCTTTCCATCAAAAAACTTTTGAGCTAGCAAGAACAATCTGGAACAACTGTGGAATGCTGTAGTCTAGACAAACACTTGTAATATCCAGGGGAGTGTTTGAGGTAGAAAGAAGCTGAAAAATTTCATTGGGTGTGTGTGTGTGTGTGTGTGTGTGTGTGTGTGTGTCTGGGGGTGTATGTTTGTGTTTCACTTGGTGACAACATCCCCCATCCTCAAGCCCTATGGGAGGCAGGAATGCTACCCATGATCCTTGTGTGGTTAGCCAGTGCCATTTCGGGCAATAAGCACTTTGTATTCCAAAAATAGAGATTAGCCATTCTGACCATTGCTTTTGATGGCTTGATATATCAAGCCATGCAGACTGAAGTGTCTTCTCCAATCATATTGGTCAGAGAAAATTTAAAAACAGCATTTTTAAGATTTTCATTCTTATTGGACCTAGACACTTAGGGAAATCTCTGTGAGGTCATTGACTAACTGCAGTGATAACACAACAGGCACTCAAGTGACCACATATGACAAAGAATATAGTTTTTGTAATAACAGATTGGAAAAGTCACTAAAAAAAGAGACATCTCCAGCTTTCATCAAATAACAACAGCAATGCCTACAGAGGAGATAAATCTGATTTCTAGAGTAACCACATCATAATATTCAGACTTCTGCATCTTAACAAAACAATTACAAAGCATACAGAGAAGCAGAAAAGTATGGCCCATTCATAGGAAAAAAGAGAAATTTACAAAATCATCACAAACATTAGACTTACTAGACAATGGCTTGAAATCAACTGTCTTAGATATGCTCAAAGAACTGAAAGAAACTATGAACAAAGAATAAATTAAGTCAGGATAACAATATATAAATGAGTCAGTAAAAGACAAGAGATTTGTACAATCTGAAGACAAACATGAATGAATGAATCAGTAATATCAATACAAAGATAGGAATTATAAAAAAGAACAAAGTAAAAATTCTGTAGCTGAAAATAACAGCTAAATTTTTTTTTAAATTACTAGAATGTTCAACAGCAGATTCAGACAGGCAGAAGAAAGAATGGGTGAACTTAAAGACAATTTGATTGAAAATGAAATTTCCCAATCTAAAGAGCAGAAATAAAAAAAAAAAAAGACAACACTAGAAGTTTCCATGGCCTACTCTCAAACACATGCATGATGGAGGTCCCAGAAGGAAAAGAGAGACAGAAAGGCAAAATATTTGAAGAAATAATTTTAGAATATATAGTATAGAAAAATACTTTCTAAATTCATTCCAGGAATGCAAAAGTGGATCATCTCAGCAGATACAAAAAAAAGCATGTGACAATATTCAATACATTCTCATGACAGAAACACTCAGCACACTAGAAATAGAAAAGGACTCCTTCACATGATATTAGGACATTGAGGAAAAAGAATCAGCTAGCATCATACTGAATGGCAATAGACCTAAAATTTCTGCCCTAAGACAAGGATATCTGCTTTCACCATTGGTATTCATGATGGTACCAGAAGCCCTGGCCAGAGAAATGAGGCAAGAAAAAAGTGAAAGACATCTAAATTGGAAAATATAAAGTAAAACTAATCCTATTCACAGATGACACAATCTTGTATACAGAAAATTCCAGAGTCCACACACACACAAAAAAAGGCTAAAGAAAAGAAATGAAGTTAGCAAAATTGCAGGATATAAGATAAACACACAAACAGATTTATGGCTCTATACACCAGAAATAAACAATCTAGAAAGCAAATTAATAAAACAATTCCATTAACAATAGCATCCTAAGAATAAATTTAACCAAGCAGATGAAAGACTTGTTTACTGAAAATCAGAACATAGTGCTGACAGAAGCTAAAGAAAACCTAAACACACTGAAAGACTTATGTTTATGGACTAGAAGATCTAATATTTTTAATATGGCAATAGTTATTGCTAAAATAGTTATAGTGTCCAAGGCAATCTATAGATTCAGTGCAATCCCTATTAAAATTCCAATGGCCTTCTTTGCAGGAATGGAAAACCTGATTCTCAAATCCATATAGAATCACAAATGGCCACAAATAGCCAAAACAATTTTGAAAAGGAAAATAAAATAATATAACTCATACTTTCCAATTTCAAAACTTACTATAAAGCTATAGTAATCAGAATAATGTGGTACTGTTATTAGAACAGACATATGGAGAATAAATAGACCTAAGAGTTCAGAAAAATGTGCAAATACCCATAGCCACTGATTTTCAACAATGGTGCCAAGATCACTTAATGGGTAAAGCACCCTTCAACAGATGGTGCTAGGACAATTGAATAACTACATGCAGACTGTGAAGTGAGACCTCTGTCATATAGAAAATACCAGATACAAAAATTAACTCAAACCATTTTGACTTAAATATAAGAGCTAAAACTATAAAACTCTTAGAAGAAAATGTAGGAGAATATCTTCATGACTTCACATTTGGCAATGAATTCTTAGTATGACTCCACAAGCATGAACAATAGAAAATAGAGAAACTGGACTTCATTAAATTAAGAATTCTGTGCTACAAATTATGTTATTAATAAAAATGAAAAGGAAATCTACAGAAAGGGGAAATATTGACAAGCAAGATATCTGATGCAGGGCTAGTATACAGAATGCATAAAGAACACATACAGCGCAGCAACAAATAACATAATTTAAAATGGAGCAAAAGGAAGTTGTCTGGATTTCTTGGTTGGTTACGTGTTCTGCCTTGGGATCAAGCCCTGCATCAGGCTCTTTGCTCAATGGGGAGCCGGATTTTCCCTCTCCTTCTTCCTGTGCTGCTCCCCCTGTTGTGTTCTCTTCTATGTCAAATACATAAATAAAATATTTTTAATGGAGCAAAGGAATTGAATAAACATATCTAAAACTGAATCTTTACAAATAACCAACAATCACACAAAAAGATATTCAGCATCATTTATTGTTAAGGAAACACAAATCAAAACCACAATGAGATACCACTTTATATCCACTTGGTTGGTTTTATTTTTATTTTTAAAGATTTTATTTATGCATGTGAGAGAGAAAGAGTGCTAGAGAAAGCATGAGCAGGGGAGAGAGGCGGAGGGAAAGGGAGAAGCAGCCTCTTCACTGAGCAGGGAGCTTGATGCAGGGCTCAATCCCAGGACCTCAGGATCATGACCTGAGCTGAAGGTAGATCTATATCTGCCCTAAGACAAGGATATATGGCAGATGCTTAACCAACTGAGCCACAGGTGCCCTCCCACTAGGTTGACTTTAATGAAGAAAATGGAAAATCACAATTTTGGCAAAGATGTGGAGAAATAGGAGCCCTCACACATTGCAGCTGACAATGTAAAATTGTGCAGCCACTGTGGAAAACATGTTAGTTATTATTCAAACATTTAAACATAAAATTAACATATGACCCAACAATTCCACTTTTAGGTACATACCCAAGGGAAATTAAAACCTATACCCATACATAAAATTGCACACAAAAATAGCAGCATTATTCATAGTAGCCAAAAGTTTGAAACAACCCAAATTTTCTTCAGTGGATGAATGGATAAATAAATTGTGGTGAATACATACAATGGGATAATATTCAGCTATGAAAAAGAACAGACTACTGATACATATTACCCTTAGATGAACCTCAAACACATTATGCTAAGTAAAAAAAGTCAGACATTGGGACGCCTGCGTGGCTCAGCGGTGGAGTGTCTGCCTTTGGCTCAGGGTGTGATCCCGGAGTACTGGATCAAGTCCCACTTCCGGCTTCCTGCATGGAGCCCGCTTCTCCTCCCTCTGCCTATGTCTCTGCCTCTCTCTCTCTCTCTCTCTCTCTCTCTCTCATAAATACATAAATAAAATCTTTAAAAAAAATAAAAATAAAAAAGCCAGATACAAAAGGCCTCACATTATATGATTCCCATTATATGTTATATTAATCAGGGTTCCCGAGAGAAACAGTTTCAATAGGAGATATACACAGAAAACAAGATTCATTATGAAAAAAAAAATGGCTCATGAGATTTTGGAGGCTGGCAAGATTTGCAGATGAATCAGGAAGCTGGACACTCAGGAGAGCCAAATTTAATTTCAATCCAAAGTCTGTTAGGCTCCAGACCAAGAAGAGCTAATGTTTCAGTTCAAGTCCAAAAGGAGGAAAAATGTCAAGGTCCCAGTTCGAAGACCATCAGACAGGAAGAAGTCAGTTTTTGGTCTCTTTAGGCCTTCAATGAATCAGATGAGGCCAACCCACATTAGGAAGAGCAATCTGCTTTATACATTCTACTAATTTAAATGTTAACCTCATCCACTACCCTCACAGAAACACCCAAGATAATGCTTAAGTAAATAACTGGGTTCCTTGTGGCCCAGTGAAATTGACATATAAAAGTATCTATCACACATGATATATCCAGACTAGGCAAATCCATAAGGACATAAACCAAAGGGTTGGGGGAAAGGAAGAGTTAAGTTATTGTTTAGTGCGCCCAGGGTATATTAGAGAGAGCTGGTGACTGCACATTGTAAATACACTAAGTGCCATTGAATTGTGCATTAAAATAGTAATGAACCATACATTTTTAAATGATTAATTGAATTTTATCTCAAAAGTAAGAAATAATTTTAAATAATAGAGTTGTGAATCTGACAGCAAGAACTTAGTGACCATCCTTAAGAGCTGCTAGAAATGCAACTAAGAATTGGAAATATCGAATATAAAATCTAATTAATTAATCTAATTATAAATATCTAATATAATATCTAATATAAAAATATCTAATATAAAAATTTCACAAAAAAATCTCTCTTGAAGTAAACTTGCCCCTTCTTGAAATACTTGGGAGAAAAGCTGTATCCTTATCCTCAAAACACATATGCAGAAAGCATAAGTTAGAGAAGCTTTAAAGATCAGAAACTTAGCAACACATAATTTATCTAATTGAACTACCTCATTAATGAAGGCCAGATGAAAGTAGTGAACAGTGACTCCTTATCCACATGGAAAAATAATGTAACAATTGTGTGTGTGTGTGTGTGTGTTTAAAATAAAGATTGTATATTCACTGTAATGTCAAAATAAGAATTGGAGAAATAGGTTAGTCCAACCTCTTGCCAATGCAAGCTTATTGCCTAGGCTGGGACTCTGAGTGTTTTGTCTAGGGCAGTTTCAAATGACTCACATGGAAGGGCCCCACGTCATTCTGTGGAAATTGAGGCTACTGCCCAGAGCAGTAAGGAAACATGTCCTTACACCTTCAACTTTCACTTTATTTGGCTTGGATTTCTCCCAGCTATGCTATGCTATATAAAAAGGCTCTTTAACGCGCACACACACACACACACACACACACACACACACATATACACACTCCTCAATCATCATTCTGGAGACTCTTTCACCTGCCCTTAAGATGACCAAGATCTATTTATACATAAAATGCTAAAAGCTAACAGATTAGAGATCAATAGATGGAATGAGATTAAATAAAATCAGCCTTTATTCCCCACCTTCCCTTGCAGAGCACTGTATCAGGAGGGGACTGCTGGTCTAGAATCTTCAGGTGCCATCCATTTGCAAAAGTATCTTCATCAACTCATTTTACAGACAGTCCTTCATTTATAATGGCTCAACTTACATTTTTTTTACTGTACAATGATGTGAAAGCAATATGCATTCAGTAGAAACCATACCTGGAATTTCAAATTTGGATCTTTTCCAAGGCTAGCTAATAGCCAGTACGATGCTCTCTCATAAAACTGGGTGGTGGCAGCAGCTCCTAATCAGTCATGCGGCCATAAGGGTCAACAGCTGACACACTGACAACCATTCTGTCCCCAGATAGCCATTCTGTTTGTTGCTTTCAGTACAGTATCCATACATTACATGAATTGTTCAACATTTTATTATACAACAGGCTTTGTATTCAATGATTTTTCCTAACAGTAGACTAATGTAACCTGAGCAAGCTTAAGGTAGACTCGGCTAATCTATGATGTTTGGTAGGTTAGGTGTATTATATGCACTTTTTGACTTACAATATCTTCATCTTATGATGAGTTTATTGGGACAACACCCCATTGTAAGTGGAGGAAGATCTGTATTTGAATCTTAGATCTCATGTATACAATAAGGAAAAGTACACCCTCTATGCTTCCAGTATTTTTAAAAAGATCAAATAAGATGGTGAATGTCATAATACTATGGATAAAAAATTTATTACTGTATGTATATCTATGTTTTTTAAAAAACTTTTTATGTTTTTTTTTTTGTTTCGTTTTCTCATGTAATGACAACTTTGTGGAGTATTTCATAAAAGAGGTGTAAAAGCATGGAAAATACTGGAATCAAGACTTTTCAACTCTTTTCCTAAATTCTATTTCCAATTACACAGTCATTCTTGTTTCTCATAGAAACATCTTCAAAGTGCTTCTTTGAACTGTGCTAAGATGCACATTTATCTAGTTTCAAGTTATGTTGTTACCATTGTTTAAAATAGGAGAAATCCATGTATGTAATCCTTCATCATATTGCTAAACATTTTACAGCTGTCTATTTTGATTGATATTAGTCTTCTCTCCCAATACAGCAATATTTCCAAATGTAAACACACAATAAAAGGAAATTATTAAAATGTGGGTTATGAATGACCTTAATCACATTCCATCATGGATTGCCCAGGTTATATTCAACACCTTGAATGTGAAGCACACCAATAACTATTATACCAAATGTCATAACTATAAACAAATAAATTGGCTCCCCCATTTTTCAAGTTTAAAGATACTTTAAAATTTAGCATTTGTCAATAAATTATCATATATAACATTTTAAAAAAAGTCTTTAAGAAGGATGCTCATCAGTAGCAGAATTCCTCTATCTCCTATTTTAAATGCCCTCCCTCAGTCTAGCATCTACTAACTCTTAGGCCAGAAAATACACTTCATTTTGGTTCCTTCTTTTTAGTTCATCTATTCAAACTGAGAATGTATAACAAATGATCTGTCAAAGTGTGTCCAGTTTTTGCTTTTGACCTTTCATTTTTCATGAATCAAGATCCTTTGGAAGTTGCATTTTATTGATCTTTCAGGAAAAAAAAAATCTGAGTTAAATTATCCTATCTGGAACTTTTTGTTGTGCATTTTTTAAAAGATTTTATTTACTTATTTGAGAGAGAGAGAGCAAGCATGAGTGGGAAGCAGGGGCAGAGTGAGAAGGAGAAGCAGACCCCCTAGCTGACTGTGGAGCCCAGTTCGGGGCTCGATCCCAGGACCCAGGCTTCACGACCTGAGCCAAAGGCAGACATTTAACCAACTGAGCTGCTCAGGTGCCCCTTGCTGTGCATTTTTTATTCCATTAAATTCAGCTTTGATTTTTGATCATTCTTTCTAGTTTCTTTGTTTTTTTCCCCTTACTTCCTTTATTGTTAGTATTTATTCATTCCTTAATAACAAAATAATCTAAGCTATAAGATGTTTTGAGGTCAGCTGCGCCTGCCCTATCACATTTGGTATAAAGTTTTATTCTTATTGCTTCCTAGATTTCCCTTTTCATTCCGTTGAGCCAAAGATTTTACGGGAATGTTTTCTGAAATTCAAGGAGTGAGGTGTTTTTGGTAATTTCTCAAAAGACTTGTGGTCTGAAAATATCTATTTATTAAGTTTTTCTTCGTGGCTAAATAATGAACACTTTTCTGCATGAAAGTCATACCAAAAAACTGCAGCTTCTATTTGGAAGATGTAAGATTGTGTTCACATCTATTTTTTGTTTATTGATTATATTATTCAGTGACTCCAAGCCTTGCTTATTGTTTGTCTGCTGGATCTGCCCATCTTTGAAAAACATATATCAAAATTTCCTTTCATAAATATATATATACGTATATATATATATATATATATATATACGTATATATATATAATCCTGCATGGTTTTGGTTTTGTGTACTTAGATGCTATGTTTTTGACCATAGAGGTATGAAATTATTATGGTTTCCTTTTATGATTACTCAATATTCCTCAGTTCTCATCAATACTTAATCTGATGCAAAATCATTATTTGAATATATAATACTATTAATTATATATTCATATATTGCCTTTCCCATTTTCTACTTTTCAGAGTGTTTTGGTAGGTGTTTTGTTAGTTTTATTTTGATTTCTTTTTTTAAAGATTTATTTATCTATTCATGAGAGACACAGAGATAGAGAGGCAGAGACACAGGCAGAGGGAGAAGCAGGCTCCATGCAGGGAGCCTGATGTGGGACTTGATTCTGGGACTCTGGAATCATGCCCTGAGCCAAAGGCAGACGCTCAACCACTGAGTCACCCAGGCATCCCTTTATTTTGTTTTCTATTGCCTTTTTAAATTATTCTATTCTCACCCTTATTTTCAAGTTTTTTGTATTCATCTAAGTGTGATTATTATAAAGAGTGGTAAGTGTGTATATATTATAACACAACAAACAGTCATCTTTAATGAGAGCATCCAGTTTATTTGCATATACAATACTGGCTAATATACTTGTATATATATATATGTACATATATATACACATATACACACACATATAAATGTAAATGTTTCAAATTATGGTTACAGTTTTTAGAAGAAAATTTCCTTGGTTTAGTTAGTTTGATCATTTCTAATTCTTCTTTTTCCTTTAATTAATTTGTAAATCTTACTATAACTTTTTTATTCTGTTAATAGTTATCTGTCATAATTTTCTGCTTTTTTGAAAACAAGCTACTCAATATTTCCCACACAAAGATGTAGTGTTTCATTCTTAAAGGCGGACAGTTTTCCCCACAAAAATTCTTTTTTTCCTCATTATTTCTGTCTCTTTATAATTATGTTCTATTTTGAGATATTTTGTCCACTTGACCAGATTCTAGCTCTTAGTCTCAAGTGTAACCACCTCATCTGTAATTCCTGTTGTTTAGTTAGGAAATCATGTCTTCAGGTATAGTTAGTTAAGTAGTCTTTTTAATTTAATATTTTATCTTAAATATCTCTTCCATCACTTTTTTTTCCCCTCTAGGCTTGGAATGCACTAATTCTGCCCAATCTTGCCCTCCCTGATATTCAAAGGGACTTCTGTGTGGACAGAAATGTGCTTCAGTGGAGGACAGAGGGCGGAGCAAAGGCCGTATCCTCACAGGGGATGAAAGGTAAAGGCCCCCTTTAAGTCACATATGTAAAAGCAAAAAATCTGCCCGTCTTTGCTGAGGTCCCTCATCTGACTCAGGACAGTGAGGACCCATTCCCACCTGTGCAGCTCTCTCTTGGTCTCATGGAGAACAAGGGGACTCCATACAATCCAAGGAGCTGTGGTTGACACAAAGATCCTTGCAGTTCTCTGAGCCAAGCTCTTTCCAGGATATGCTGCTTTCTGGCCCTCACCCCAGGCTCCTTGTTAGTTTTCTAGACATTTTCCCAGTGCAGAGGAGGGAAGACTTGCATTCATTTTCTCTACTGAGGCCAGGGTTTCCACTGTGTTCAGGTACTCATGGGCCTTGATACCCATTAGGAGAGGCACTAAATTAGGTTGTTAGTGCAGGTGATAGCTCTGCACTCAAAACAACCATCATTTTCTTGCTCTCTTCATTACCTTTATACTAAGTCAGGCTTTTGAATATCAGTTTTAAATAATCTAGTGCCTTTAAACTAATTTCCCCGATTATAACCTCTGTCCTCTAATCCCACAATAGCCAGCCTGGCTGCACATTGTAATCCTCTGGCGATTCCTCACACATATGGATTTCTGGGACCCACTCTGAGCTAGCAAATAAAAGCCTCCAGGAACTAGACAGTACTACTTGTTCAAGGCTGCTTCATACAGAGCTGGCTTAGGTCCTGAATTAAAATGTGAAGCTCCCTGGGCTGTAGAGCAATACTCTAGGGATCCCTGGGTGGCGCAGCGGTTTGGCGCCTGCCTTTGGCCCAGGGCGCGATCCTGGAGACCCGGGATCGAATCCCACATCGGGCTCCCGGTGCATGGAGCCTGCTTCTCCCTCTGCCTATGTCTCTGCGTCTCTCTCTCTCTGTGACTATCATAAATAAATAAAAATTTAAAAAAATTAAAAAAAAACCAATACTCTAGAACATTTCAGAGAGTCCATATAACACCTTAGAGAGCCTAGCACAATGAGAAAACAAAATATGAACTTTGGTAGGTAGCAGAGGTAGGAATATAAATAAATACTTAACTTCTGGGTAGCATGAGTAGTAGAAGTAGAAATAAATAATTGTAATAATACAGTTCAAAAACTAAGTCATTAGAGGCAGGGTGAAGTTGGACCTGTGGGAGGGAGTGGTTGGCTCTACCTGGTACATGTATATCAGGAAAGGCTTCCAAAGAAGATGACAGGGCAGGGTTAGGAGAAGGAAGGCAGCATTTTCTAAACAGACAGGACTTATATTTCTGCACCAGCACAAAGCATCACCATGAGTGTTTAGATGTTAGAGGGGGGCTTTTTGTTTAGAGACCATGATTTATAGTCACTATATTTTTTAAAACTAATATGCAAATTTGTAAAATTATAAATGCAAAGCCTCAATATTCCATAAGCTTTAAGTTCCATTTACAAACCTTTTTTTAGGTTTATTTATTTATTTTTTATTTCTTTAACAATTTCTACACCCAATGTGGGGCTCAAACTCAAAAGCAAGAGTCACATACTTTTCCAACTGAGCCAGCCCAGTGTCCTTCAACTTAGAAATCTTATAAGCAATTTATAACCAGTGCTTTAGAACTTAGTTCTATTCTTTCATGCATTTCAATATCAAGTCTAGAATCCATTGTTAAAGCACACTCAAAATTTTCAACATAAGATACATTGGTCAAATGCTCTGAATATCAAATTCTCTTAAGTATTACATACACTTTGGATACCAGAAACATAGATTCTCTCAATGGTGGCAAATCGTCCTTATACTCAAGATAAATATATGAATTTCTAAAGGTAGATTTACTTATTCAATTCTTAATTTACTTATTCAGTTCCTTTTAGGAATTGGAAATCTACTCACCTATCTAGAGAAAAGTTTCACATCTCCTACAGATGAGGTGTAAAATGGAGAACCTGGAGCCCCATATGCACCCAAAATGATTTTCCCAGGACCTGCATGCTGAGCCCTCTTATAATGAAAACAGTAGATTGTTTCTAGACCTTTGCAAACAAATTTTTTGATTTCAGTCTCCAGCTCTATCCTGGTCACCGCCAACTTCCTTCAACTAATCTCTTTTACTGCCTGAAGGAAGTTATATTCTTTTTATATGTTTACTGTCTGGCAAGACCACACCTTGACTGAGGTCGCAGTACTAAATCATGCTGATGACAAAAAAGACAAACAGCTTCCGTTTCAGAGAGCTGGGCCAGGTAGGGGAATCGTATGCTAGACTTCTAAACCCCAGTCTCCCTGGGAGGCAAGATGCTTAAAACAACTAACTTAGAATAATGAGGCATATCTCGGGGTAATCGGTCTTAATATTCCATACCTACCAAAGTGGTGAAGTTAATGCCATACCCACTAATCCAACATACACAAAAAATTGTATTATTGCAATATTTTGAATAATACTAGATATAAAACTCATATAAGAGAATATGTAGTCCCAAGGGATGCCTAAAATAGGAAAATTATTTTAAAAAACTCTATAAGATTAGTTCTCAGGGTGCCTGGGTGGCTCAGTCAGTTAAGCTCAGGTCATGATTCCCAGGGTCCTGCGATTCAGGCCTACATTGGGATTTCTGCTTGGCGGGGAGCCTGCTTGTCCCTCTCCCTCTGCCTGCTTGTGCCCTCTGTCTGTCTCTCTGTCTCCCTCTTTCTCTATCTCTCATTCTCCGTAAAATAAATAAATAAATCTTAATTTAAAAAAGATTAGTTTTCCCACTTATATATGCAATCAAAAGAATATACTTCCTTCCTTGAAATCTGAAATTTAATGGGTTTTCGCAATGTCAATGATGAGATGTTAGCTTTGCCCATGAAAGATCTATTTTTCCAGGAGATCTAAATGAACTCAACATTCACTTCTCAAAAAAGGAATTGATGCAGCTGCAGGGCTGTGGATAAAGAAAGTAGTCAAATTTCTCTTTTTTAAAAGGTTCATGGAAAATACTAATTAGAAATATCTTCAGAGGGATCCCTGGGTGGCGCAGCGGTTTGGCGCCTGCCTTTGGCCCAGGGCGCGATCCTGGAGACCCGGGATCGAATCCCACGTCAGGCTCCCGGTGCATGGAGCCTGCTTCTCCCTCTGCCTGTGTCTCTGCCTCTCTCTCTCTCTCTGTGTGACTATCATAAATAAAAAAAAAAAATTAAAAAAAAAAGAAATATCTTCAGATCCTAGATTAGTCATTACATAAGACTGCACAGATTTTCAAATTATTATTGTCATGCCACAAGTTAATAAGTACTAGAGAAATGAGGATGATATGTGTGTGCTTACAAAATAATTACTCAAGGTCTGAATGGTGGAGTAGCTAAATATGATTAGGATCTTTTCTACTGAGGGAAGCTTCTCCAACCTCATAGATAGGTAGGGTATTAACCACACCTGGCAATGCAATTGGATTTTAACAAGTATAACTTAACTTTATGCTACATTGAAATACCAGCACAAGACATTGGAGGGTTCTTCTATGGTTATGGACTTGTTGAGTTTTTTTTTTCTTTTGTTCTATCTTATTTCCCATACAGTCACTAAAGACTCCAAGTGGAGTTCTCCTTCTGAGTCAACTGACCTAATATCTTATTTGGGATTGAAACCCAAAGTCACGAGTTTTAACAATGAGGGGCCCTGTTGTAATAGTCAAAGTATCTGGAAAGGAGTATCTTTAAAGTTGTAATAACAATTATGATATTGATAATTCAAAAAATAATTCCACTTGCCAGAGTTAAGGAATTCCTTGGTTACTGGCCACCACCTAGGGAGGAAAAACTTGGAAACTAGAAATAAGTAGCAAGTGGAAAAAGCCAGAAAATAAATAGAACCTCCAATGATCTGAGGGAAGTAATGAGAATGTACCTTTCCAATCCACCTGAAAAAGATTTTCATTCACCCAGTTTCCTGCTATCATACACTAGATAAAAGTGGTGCCAACCAGAACCTGGGCTCTCTAACTATTTTCATTGTGCACATTCTTATCCTTTCAAATAGGATAGCCTCCCCCGATTTCCTCACCTCACATAACCTGAAGCCAATATATTTCCTTTCTTATCTACTGGAAAAGAAACTGTATTTATTTAAAAAGAAAGAAGAGTTTTGTGACCTAGTGAAATTACCTCTTGGGGCCATTTTAAATTTAGCAAAGAGAAAAGTTACAGTGACATGTACCTTACTGTATAAAACTGTGTCATAACATGCATTCCAACTCATCCCTTTTTCTGAGTGCTTCATTGCAAATGCAGTAAAATTATTTCAGTTGACTCTATGTTGAGTGCCACAAAACAGAGATTGGAAAGTCATAATGTTCTTGGAGCATTTATTGAGGTACTGTTAGCTCCACCACACTATATAATAAGTGCTAAGATGTTGTTTATAGTTTGAGATAGGGATTGTCTCTACATACAGAGTCCCAGTAATCCAGAGTGAGGCAAGATGGATGAATAAATATTAGCACTAACAAAGGCAGTCGATCTATATAAGTCCATTTCCATTTCTTGCCAAATCCTCATTTTTATACATATGTACATATAAACACACATTAGTAGGAGAGACACATTTGCCACATGAGAGATAAGAATATTGGGACCAAAAGTGCTTAGTCAGGGAACGTTTCCAGGATATAAAGTGAGTTCTGGATTGCGTGCCACAGGACAAAAATGTTTGGCAGGATGGAAGATGTTCATGGCACCAGAGATGGTTTCTATCCAGCCAGCTGCTGCTATCTAGCAGATTATTTACTGTTGAAAGTTCAAATTCTTTTTACATCGTTAGCCCCAAATTGTTCACAGTACATAGCAAGTGCCCTGGACAAATGATGTGAGGGCTGACAGGTGGACAATTGGAAAGTAGCGTAATGAAATTATTTCAATCCTCTGAGTCTGTCAACATCTTTTAGAAACTGGTTGCTTATCAAAAATGTGCAAACATTAAAAATATGGGTTAAGACTAATGGTAGTGGCCAAAGCTACATGAAAAGGTATCATGGCCACTGTTCATGACATGGACACAAAAAAATTGTACGGTCTCTGTAAATGTCCCTGACATTTGAGAGAGTAATTTGTCACCAACCCAGCCTCCATGGCTTCCATCCCTTCTTGGGCTTATTCACTTTTTCATCTTCACATTATTTCAGTTGACTCTATGTTGAGTGCCACAAAACAGAGATTGGTTTGGTTTTGGTATAATGCCTTTTAGAAGATGACTAGTCATCCTGTATAATATCAGGTTCCCTAAATGTCCAGAAGCTTCTTCTTTCAAGCTTCTAGAGAATCTCTCACTTAGGGGACTTACGGCACACACTTATAGCCATGATGAGAGGCACACTGATTACCAGCACTGGCTTTGGATTTCAGTGGGTTCAAATCTCACTCCTGTGCTAACAATTTGGAAACCTCTAAAAGCCTCAATAATCCATCTTACAGGACTGTAAAAGAAATGATGTGCCTAGTGCTTGTTAGGGTGCTTAGCACATGTAGGTTCCAAGAAATGGTACCATCTGTTGTCATGGCTTATTATACAAACCTATTCTAACCTCTCTAAGTTGGGAGACCACACATTCTGGTTTACCCTCAACAGTCCTATTGTCCCAACATACTATTAGTAGTGCCCCCAAACTTACTCTCAAAAATATCCAGGTTTGTTTGTTTTTTTTTAAGATTTTATTTATTTATGAGAGATACACACAGAGAGAGGCAGAGACACAGGCAGAGGAAGAAGCAGGCCACATGCAGGGAACCCAATGTGGGACTCGATCCTGGGACTCCAGGATCACACCTTGGGCCAAAGGCAGACACTCAGCCTCTAAGCCACCCAGGCTTCCCCTCTGGGTTTGAACAATATATTCACTCTAAACTTCCTAGGCTTAGGAGACTTTCTTCCATCGTGTTGTCCCTGTCTGTGTACAAAGTAAGTGTCCTAAGAGCAGAGTTTTTTTTTTTGTTGTTGTTGTTGTTGTTGTTGTTGTTGTTCTCTACTGGATGGATGCCCAATGCCTTGTACATGCTATTACACTACCATTGTCATTTCATAGCTTTAAAAAGTTTAAACTTCAGCAATCTTATATGGGCTCATGCAATAAATGAATGAAAAGTATCCCTTGGTTGGGAACACACAGGACAATGAGCGGTGGGAATAGATGATCACATGTGCAGAGTAAGAACAATGTTTTATTAAACATAAAAAGAAAAAAAACAAAAACAAAAAAAAACAAAAACAAAAAAACATAAAAAGTTATTTTCTACTTGAGCAGGTTAAATTTCCAACATCTGTCTTGATCTTGTCCATTGGCTTTCTTGATCACTGAGCTTTCAGGATCAAGAAAGAAAAAAAATAGTTCTCAGATTTTCCTCCTATCATGATCATAACTAATTATCCAAAGGCATCATCATCTTAGGAGTCTAGTGTGATTAATTTTCAGTGGCTCTCACCCTTGCTCCTAGCTTGCACCTTACTACCTGCCACAGAGATTTTCAATTGTGAAATTTAGAAGAATTGTAGAAAACATAAGGAAAGCCAGACTGGGGATGGGTAACAGTTGCAATGTTCAAAAAGAGAGATAAAGTCGGTAATAGGAACTATAGAAGCTGATAAATTTGATATTCAGCTTAGGAAATATTTTGAACAAGTTAGTAAATAAATAATGCTCAATAATTTTAAAATAAAGAGGTATTCATTGGGAGGCAGGAAGTATTCAAAATAACCATTTCCTAGAAATTCTCCTCACCTTTTTTCCTCTCCTTTTCTTGTTCCTCCTTCTCCTTTATTTTGAAAATTGCCTGGAACATAAAAGAAAATGCTATAGATAGCACAAATCTGTATTTAAGGGTCACTTGACAGAATGATACCAATGATGCCTTACTATGTCATAAGAAGAATTATTGCTTGAGTTGTTTATTTTTAAGATTTTATTTATTTATTCATAAGAGAGAGAGGCAGAGACATAGGTGGAGGGAGAGGCAGGCTCCCTGTAGGGAGCCCTATGTGAGACTCGATCCCAGAAGCCCAGGATCACAACCTGGGCCAAAGGCAGATGCTCAACTCCTGAGCCACCTAGGTACCCCTATTGCCTGAGTTTTAATGTTTTTGTGTCATGATGGAATACCTGCTCCAGGATTATCAATTAATAAATTGATTTAACAGAGGGAGGTCTTTGAAGTCTTATGATCCTTGGTCTTGGTTCAGTCCCCTTCAACATTGTCACCCATGACTTGAATGAAAACATGAGTATAGGCTGATTGAATGTGTTTTTATTATTCCTTATTTTCTGGGGAAAATGTATTTAAAGCTATAAATCTCGTTCTAAGAACTGCACTACCTGTGTCACAGCTGTGCTATTTGTTCTATCCTGAAATTTCCCTTATAATTTCTTCCTCAAGTATTCAGATTTTCTCAAGTTGCCAACATATGAGACTTCTCAGCTATTTTTGTTATTGATTCCTTATTCTCCTACTTATGCAATTAGAGTTTATATTATGTATGAACATGTTTCTCTAAAAATTGTTGAGGTTTGAGAAGGTATGTTCTCTATTTGATGAAAGTAATTTATATCGATTATGCATTCAACTCCACCACCTGTTTATTTTTTCCAATTGATATATCCATTCCTAATTGTTGATTCATCTATTTCTCCCCATAGTTCTTTCAGTTGTTTATTTCCCCAAGGTAATTTTTAATGCACACATATACATATTTATTATACTTTCTTAAAAATGATTGCTTTTTTATTAATATATAATATATTTTTCCTTTACTTTGTACTGATCTCATCATCTTTTTCTATCCCTCTAACTTTACTGTTTTTTGTATAACTATTAAATTTTGTTTTTTATCCAATATGTACATTTTTACCTTTTGATTCCTAGCCATCTTTGCTCTATTTCATTATTTGTCATATTTTGTTCATTTTCTCCAATCAGTTTCTTAGGCTTCTCCATAACTAAAGCTCCACCTTCCACCCCATCCCTTGATGAAGTGGTAACATAATAGCTCCAGTCCCCACTTGACTCTTCCACTCCTTCTACTCACCCAGCCATGTTGATATTGTTTCAAAAACCATTATAACTTTGGATTTTTAAAAAGATTTTATTTATTTATTCATGAGAGACACAGGCAGAGGGAGAAACAGGCTCCCTGTAGGGAGCCCGATGTGGGAGTCGATCCCGGGACTCCAGGATCACCACCTGAGCCCAAGACAGATGCTCAACCATGAGTCACCCAGGTATCCGCCCCCCCTTTTTTAAGATTGCGTTGGTTTTTGTTTTTGTTTTTGTTTTAACAGTAATCTTGACTTTACTTCCCATCTAATAGTGCCCTCAGATACTTACTTTTTTTTTTTTTTTAAGTGTTTCCTCAATGAAGATTCTCAAAAAAAGGTAGTTGGTAAAATTTCTGAAGCCTTGTTTATCTAAAACTGTGCATTTAAATTGATAGTTTATTTAATATAGAACTCTAATTAGATGTTAAAGCTTTTTAACATTTTAAACACTTTAACGTTGCCTTTCTCACAGAACTTTGATATCAATCTGATCCTTGTTTCCTTTCTACTACAAGTGTTGCTTTTTATCTCTGGAAGTTTTTAAAAACTACTTATTGTCTTTGATAGTCTCACACTTCATTACAATGTATCTAAGTGTGGGTTTTTTCTTAGTTTACGGCGTTCTAACAGTATTTACAACTTGAGGTCTTCCAGACTTCTGTTACAGTAGGAAATAATCTGTTCCTATAATTTCATTTTTTCCTCACTTTCATGACCTCTATTATATTATGGCATTTTTATGTCTCTTCTTCATTTTTTTTAGCAATCCTTTTATGTTTTGCCTTTCTCTGTCCCGTCGTGATGCCTACTGAAAGGATTCCTTGACAAAATATCCCAGCCAATTAATTCATTTTTATGCCTTATTCACATTCTTCCATTTGATTCATCTACCATGTGCTTTATTTCAACCATTATATGTTTATACTCAGTGACTCTAAATGATTCATTTTCTAATTCTTTTTTTATTCTTGCTTCATGTTCCTCATATAATCTCTTATCTCTTTTGAGGTACTCATTATCCTTAGTTTCTGTTCTTGTTCTTTCTGATTTCTTAATTCTGCTTAATAACTAAGTTTGTTCTATTTGTTGTCTTTTTTTACAGAGATTTTAATCCTAAACTATTTCATTATTATCTCCTGTGAGCATGTATTTCCTGAGGGTGTTAGGCATCTCTTAAGGTAATGTGTACCTGGAGGAAGGAGATAAATTCCAGGCTCCAGGGGATGCACTTCTGATGACTTTGAGAAGGAAGGAATTCTCCAGGAAGGAGAGCCTCCTGAAGGAGAGCCTCCTGTGTTTCGATCTAAATGTTCATGCTGACTCCACTCTATTTCAGCACCATCTCTTTAGCGTCCATAGTTGCCCAGCCCACAGGGAGTAGAGGGGTGAGGGTGGAGGAAATTGCATAGAATTATGAATTAGCCCGGGCCTGATAGCACTCCTGTATGCTCTGACACCGGTCTTCTCCCCAGCTGTCCTTTCCATTTTACAGTGCTGATGGGTAGGCAGCAGTCTACCCAGAGAAATTGAAAATGTGCCTGCTGAAACTATTTTGCCTCAGTGAAAACTACTTTGGGCTGATTTTTATCCCTCTCATACCAGGGCTTCGTTTTTGTCAAGTTTCTATTGTTACTGGGCAGAACCATTGGGTTTCCTCTCACCTGTACCTACCACATGCTGGGCTAGACTCAAAGAAGTGAGTCAGCAGCCTGTGATAGTTCGCTCTTCTGTAAGAAACACATAATCAAACTTGCAAATTACAGAGAAGAATAACAAATGGAAAGGATATCAGAAACAGAATCCCAAATTATCTTAGCAGTATGGAGAAAGGAGTTAAATTGAACCAGATGGAATATAATAAATACTGACCAGCCCTTAGCTTCAGCAAAAAAGAAATAGAAAAAAGGAAGGAAGGAAGAAAGGAAGGAAGGAAGGGAGGGAGGAGGGAGGGAGGAAAGAAGGAAAGAAGAAAGGAAGGATGTAGATGGGAATAAAACAAATTTTACACATACAGGAGCATGGAGACAAGATTAATCATAAAAAAAACTTAAGGGATTGAAATTACCAATAAATTTGACAAGAGTCAATATTTTCTAGTGGTCAAACAATCCTCAAGGTCTTAAGCAACATACTTTACAGTGACATCCATAGGTTGCTCTGAACTTATCAGTGGAGGTCATTCTGGAGAATTGTATTCAGTTCTGAAAAAATAGGCTTTAAAAGGTATGCCAACAAGATGGAAAGTGAAAAGTGGCCATTTTTTTTAAGGTTTCAAAACCAGATGACCTGTGAAGAAAGTTTTGAAAGAATAAGAATGATCAGCCTGAAGAAAAATTTTAGGGAACATATCATGGCCAAATCTGAAAGAGGCATTAGAAATTGAATGTGCCTTCGGTGGATTGAAAAAAGAAGGATAAATGAAGCTATTGAATATAGATTTTGCTCAATCTAAGAAAGCATTTTTCTAGCCATTAAGTCACCTTGGAAACTATAACTTTTCTGTGTGTAATGGTAAGTTTTCTACTGCTATAGAGCAAAGGGGTTTTTTGTTTGTGTGTATGTGTGTGTGTTTGTGTTTTATAGAAACCTCAAAATGAGGTCAGAAAAAAAAAACTAGATAAAAGCACAGGTAGAGAGCTGAAGCAAAAGATATTTAAGATTGCTTCTAACTCGAAGAGTCTATTATGCTTGTGCCCCACCATTAGTCCACAATGGCTTGGTATTTCAGCACCTGAAGTAGATTGATTTTCCATGTTTAGAATCTCATTATTATAAAGCTTATTCCTAGCCACTTTGTGAAAAAGGAAATTTAGAGATAATATGTGGCCAATCTAAGGTATGACAGAGGCTCTGCTTCCTGATCAGATTTTGTGATGACTTTGTGCTGACCCTATGTTTGCTGAGAACTCCTACTTTTTGTATGCTCTTAAGCCACATTCTCTACTCTAAACATGAGCAACGTTTTCATCTAATTTCATCTAGTCAGTAATTCCAGGTAATTGAGAACTTTGAGATTCTGACTCTGACCCCAGTGTATTACCCATTCTGTCTATCTCCACATCATCTTGAAATCAAAGCCTATAAGGGCAAACATGTCTAGATAGGTATATTCAGAAATGGAGAGGAAATTATTGAATTTTAATTGACTTCCATGATGTATTGCTATCACTTTATAGATGTAAGTTTGCAACTCTCATTTCCCAACACACATTCAGAGAATGTTAAGCTCAATGCACCTGAATTCTGTTGAACTAAAGACTGCGTTTCTTTATCAACACAGGCTAATCTTTTGGGTTTCTATTTCATCAATCTTTGGGTTAATCTTTGACTTGACAACTTCTTGAGATATTTAGGAAAGTTCACATCTTAGTCAATCAGATGAAAACAATTTTTCATGTGTAATATTTAAATGTGCTCTACAAGTGTCAAAGTGTTTTCCACAGACTTTATGTAAATAAACATGTGAGCTCTGGCATCAGACAAATCTTGGCTGAAATCTCTAAACCATCAGTTAAGTTTGAGTTTTTTCATGTATAGTAATACCTACATGGTGATGTTCAAGGAAGGATTAAATGGTGCAACAATCGTCAATAATAGCTAATTTTGTTATTTTGTTGAGTACTCACTCTGTGTTGGGAACTACTTTCAAGACCTTACACTTATTAACTCATTTGATCTTTGTGATAGCCTGATTAGGCATGGTCTATTATTATTCCCTTTTACAGATGAGGAAACTATGATGAAGAAGGGTTCAGAGACTCACTCATGTTTGTGTGGCTGCTATAGGTTGCAGCCACATGTCCACCCAGGCAACCCACACCCTCCAGCTTCATAAGCACCTCATACTTTGTCTTGGTAATGTGCATTATGCATTGACTGCTCATGGTAGGCCCTCAATTAACTTTAATTCTCTTTATAACCCTCAACTCCATCCCTTCCTTGGGATAATTGTCAATTAATTCTTTTAGAGATTTTATTTATTTATGAGAGAGAGAGAGAGCACAAGCAGGGAGAGTGGGAGAGGGGAAAGCAGGCTCTCTGCTGAGCAGGGAGCCCAACGCTGGGCTGATTCCAGGACCCTTGGATCATGACCTGAGCCAAAGGCAAACACTTAACTGACTGAGCCACTCAGGCGCCCAGTCAATTAATTTTTAAAAGTATATTTCAATGTAAACAAAATGGAGCTGTAATGCTTTCTTAATGTCATATTACCACACATTTCCCTGGAGCTCCCTCAAAGTGCTTTGTGCTTTGCAGTATCCACTTGACTAGCTTAGGACTTTGTCAGAATCCTTCTCAGTGCTTTGCCTTTTCTGAGCCTCTGCTTGCCAAGCATCTCAGAATGAAAATTTCAAGGTGTTTGGGTAATTTAATAGTCAAATTTCTTAATATTCACTTAATCCAATTCTGGAGAAATGAAATGTTTCTATTCCGTTTCCCTAGCATCAGCTCCCATGGCCTACTTGAAAATATGGTATTCCCTTAACTTTCTCCTTTCTCAATTAATGAGATGCAGTACATAATGAGACTGACATTGTGTCTAGGCACAAAGACACACATCTCAACCAAACTGGTCATCCTGTTTATTACAATTCAGTGGCTTCCTCTGTGGTAAGAAAGCCATGCAATTCAGATTTCAGATTGACACTACTCAAGCCTCATTCTCTTGTAATTTTTGAATAGCCTTTTCTAAGCATTAATGAAATTCTATTTAAATAATATTTAATATTATTAGATTCTTCTAGAGCATGCAAAAGAGATGCTGACAGGAAATCACTGATGAGATGAGGATGCGTTAGTTTAAGATTTCAATTAACAAAAAGGCTGATGATTTTAGAAGAAAAAAAATTACCCAAGTGTAAACAGTGAAACCCACACAGGCTAAAATGCCAAATTCTAACTAGAAATTAGGTATGCCAAAGATTAATTCAAGGAGCACCTTACAAGGGACTCTGAAGCCAATAATAAAAGGTTCTTAAAGTAACGAAGGCAGAAGTCCAACAAGAGAATCATTGCAACTACTTTTGATCCTAAGTGCAAAAGATTTGCTCAAGGATTAAAAGGAAAGGACAGAGGTAATTAATTCTCAATTTTGGTTTATTTTGAGGAAGGTATTAACACATCTCCATATCTAAAAGGAGGAAGTATTGTTTTGAGGGAAGAGCAAGGATTTGGGATTCAGACCACCTGAGTTCCGATCTTTGCTTACTCACTGTGATTTTAGGCATTTTATTTAACCTCTATACACCTCATTGTTTTCATTTGTACAGTGGATAGAATAATGCCTTTGTCATTGCTAAAGTTTGTTATATAAGTTGTTATAATTTGTAGGGTACACATAGGAAATATCTGGGATGCTCTAGGTACTAAATGTCTGGTATGCTGTAGGACTGAGTAAATATTTCTGGAACTAAGATTTAAAAAAATTTGTTCAGTTCTGGAACATTTTTTATTTTGAATAATGAATAATGTTAATTTTTCTAATCATGGTAAGGAGTGTGTGGGGGGGGATATGCAGGGAAAATTTACATGATGGTATAAAAAGATCAAAGGCCCGAAAGCAAGAATGAGAGAGCATATTTAGACAGAAGAAGGTAATCAGCCTGCTCCATGTATATTGGAGAAAAATGAACCTACTTTTGATATTTAAGATTGGCCTACACCATAGAGAACTTTGAAAGAAATTGAGATACATAGAATTCTGAGGCTGAATCAGCATCTGTAACATGAGGAGTACAACATGTTGTACACCTTAAAGTAATGTAACATTCTGTTTTATTACACTCAAATAAAAATAACTAACTAATTAATTTTAAAAAGAACAGCAGTCACTGGGATGTTAGAAAACTAAACCGTGCTAAAAAAGAAAGGTATCACATATCATTACAAAAATCTCACAACCAGAAGATGGTCCGAGTAATTTCTGCCTGTGAAAGGTGTCCTGAAGACTCAGAGACTTATACATACAGAAATCAAAATCTGAACATGGATGGTTGGCATGAGAAGTAGATAACATGCCTATGAAACATTTAAAGAAGCATTTCTACTAGGTGATGGCAGCATAATCTCCATAAAAATTTATATGATGCCATATTAATCAAGTATCCTTTGAAGAGATAACTATCTTTGAAGGCAGGGAGGGTTTGTGTACTTAATTTACTTCAGCTTTCAAGATACCCTCAATAAGCTTCTCATCAAGAAGTTTGGGGGTTTTTTCCTTGTTGTTGTTAATATTATCACACATAGGTGTCACTGACGTGGCTAATTGATTGAACCAAGGTATTCATTATCTAGTGCTAAGTAGCACTTCAGCTTAGCAGGTAGCCACTTAAAATGGTAAACAGCTTTTGTATGCAGGCATCAAATGTGGCTGACCTGAGTGTCTGGCTCACATCTTTTCAGGAGGAGGCAGTCAAGCTGTTGGCCAGCACTGCAGTCATCCTGGGGCTCCACTGGGGTTGGAAGGTCCTGTCCCGGCTCCTCACATGTTCTAGCTCCATGCCATGCTCACTCCTGTGGGCCTTGTCCAAGCTTCCCTCACCATGGGGCAACTGGTCACTCCAAGTCAAGCAATCCAAATGGAGAGCAAGAGAACACAAGAGAAGCAAGACAGAAGTCAGCTCCATGAAACCTAATCTTGGAAATGACATGTCATTCCTCATGCTATAGTCTTCCCATTAGAGGTGAGGCTCTAGGTATAACACACCCTGAAAGAAAAGACCTGCACATAGGTATGAGCAGAAGGAGGTGGGATCATGGGGGCCTTAGGGAGACACCTGTCACACCCAACTTCCATTCACAGCTCCCTTCCTTCAAAGCCACATCCTAACTGCGATGGGTTCTGGGTTAAAATTCTGGCTGTTGAGACATTAGCAGTAGCCTCCGTGTGTCCCTGAGAAGCTTTTGCTTTGCTGATTAAATCCCTTGCTCTTTCCCTTACTCTAGCTCCTCTTTCTGCTGACATGGTGGCTGAATATGCAGCAGCAACCTGGCAACCATGAGAAAAAAAGACCAGAAAAATGAAATCGTCATTGGCCTTGATGTCACTAAGCTGCTGAACAAACGCCAGCAGCCACTTACCTCTGGTCTGCTTGTTTGGTGAGAAAAGCTTCTATTTATTGAAGTCACTCTAATTCGATTTTCTGTTATTGAAGCAGAAAAGCCCTGCTGATTTATATGCTAGGAAACTGTCTTATGTTAGAAAACAACACTTAGGTATACAAGGGACTTTGCAGAGAAGTGAAGCACATGGGTTATAACTTTTATACAACCAGGAAATTTAAGTTCTCATTATTTATTGCAATAAATATTTATATGGGCATTCTCTGCCCTTTTCTTTGTTGCTGGGCTCATACGGTTATAATGCTCCCTTCACCTCTGAATGAATCTTCAGTCCACCCCTCTGTCTGACAAATGGATCCCATCCAACCTCCCAGAGCTGATGAACAAAAAAGAAAAGAAATATGGAATAAAATTGACTTAGCTGTCATGCTGGACAGATGGTTCCAGTTCTTTGCTGCTTCCCATCCACAGGTGGAATCTTTGACCCAGCCCCTTGAATCTGGGCTAGTCTCATGCCTTCTCCTGACCAAAGGGATGGGTGGAGGGCACAGTGTACCAACCTAAGGCAAACATAGCAATCGTACAGGACTGGTTGGATGCTGCACAAACCACAGGCTTAAGGTAGTTCACAGTTCCGGCATTAAAGAATACCACCTGTCTTTCAATAAGGTCACTGCTCTGTAGAGCTGGATTTCTACTGTCGGTGTGATGAAAAAACAAGTACAGTATGAAAATCAATGTATAGAATGGCAGAGTCCAATATGAGTCTGAGGTCTGAATGGTTGTGGCAGTGCCCAGCAGGCAAGCCCATCCCATTAGCAACTGGCCATGGCTATTTAAGAGTGAAGTAAAAATGTTATTATTTCTTTTGATTTATGGGCAGCATTTTGGCAAATGGCTACTTTCAGGACATAAATATTTATTACATTATTTGGACTGAACTACTTAACAAACAAAACTGTTGGGTATTTCTTTTGGTTCAGAAATGTGTTCTGAAAAAGAAAAAAACAAAACTACTAAGACACTAAGGTGCTGCAGATCAAGAAAGTTTATAAACCTCTACATTAATGAATGAGGATATAAAGATGACAGCCTTTTATTCATGAGATCAAGTCATTACATATGGCAAAAAGAAATCTCAAAGAAATGTTTTTAAAATCATCTAATCAACTTCCTCTTCTATCAATACCCAAACAAAATCTTGTACAGCCCAGGTGCTTGATAAGTGTTTCTTAAGGAAATGCTTTAGTTGAACAGATCATTAGAAATCTACAATTATCAAAGACAGTCAAATACTCAAATACTCATTTTTCTGACAACACAGTGTTTGAGTATTTAAGTGCTTAGGGCTATGTTCTCCCTTACTCCTTCTCTGTAAAACCCACATCGACTCAACTTGCTTGAATTCAATTCCTAGTGTCAAATCTCAGCCAAAGATGTTGAAAGCTGTGAATTCCTGGCGTAAAGCTCTTGGGAAGACATCTTCACATTTTGTTTCTGAAATGCCCAAGGTTTACGAGTCATATGTAAAATGCCCTGACCCTCAAGCCCTTCTGTCTTCTGGTTCTGTTATTCAATATTACCCATCAGGGGCATCTGGGTGGCTCAGTCAGCATTTGCCTTCTGGCCGGGTAATGATCTCAGGGTCCTGGGATCAAGCCACACATCCACACATTGGGCTCTCTGCTCATCAGGGAGCTTGCTTCTTCCTCTCCCTCTGCCTATGACTCTGCCTACTTGTGTTCTCTCTCTCTCTCTCTCTCTCTCTCTCTCTCTCTGTCTCTCTCTCTTGTGTTCTCTCTCTCTCTGTCAAATAAATAAATAAAATCTTTAAAATAAAAAGGTATCCATCAAAGCTTATCAGAATTTCAAACCCAAATGATTTTGTTCCATAGGTAAAAGGAAACACATACTTGGGTGAAACTGATTCCACTCTATATCTAAAAATTTTACCTAAATTGATTACCCAGGAGTTCATTCTATCACACGTGTCTCTATTTGCTATCATTATGATATTGCACGTATTACACAACTGCTGTCCCTTTTCCATCTTGATTGTTCCTTGTGACACGGAGAAAGTGAAAGAACTCTGACCTAACAATCAGTAAGGGCAGCATGGCACATATTTTTTGGATGAGTCAAAAAAGTACATACAGTTTCTGAATCTGACACTTAATCCTGTTCACAGGCTTTCCTCACTCATCCATCGAAACCTGTCCCAAGGAATCGAAAACACCCTCGAGGAAACAGGTAAGCCAATGCTATTTACTCCCACAGTTAAGCTCCTATAGAGGACTTGAGATGTGTAATTTTTCAGGGATGCTCCTAACTCATCACCCATCACATAGGCACACCTTCTCTGTGACATTTTGTGGGACTTTCTATGGCATCTATCTGGTGGCTTTGACATAGATTTCAGAACCCAACACTAGGTTATCCCAACAAACTTCAGTTCTCCCATTCCATTCATCCAGCCAGTTCAGTTCTATCTGGTCATCATTCATGGAGAAGCTAAATGCTACATCTTTACTTCCTTACTTCTATCATGCAAGCTCCTGAAAGCCCATTTCCTTTGGCTTTCTCCCCAGGCTGTTTGAAAGATGTCAATTATTTTACCTCTACCACATTTACTCATGAAGCATTTAACCCACTCTGAAAGTGTTCTGAATTTGGCCTTGGCCTGCGCACACATTAAATATGTAATTCATGTAGTCTTAGTAATCTGGTGTTTATTATCCAATTGTAGGTGCATCTTCTACCACTTAACCTATCAAGTTTTGATTCCCTTTTCCACAGAAAAGGGAGGTGACAAACTGATTTTTTTATTGGCTTAATGAATACTTTTCAGAAAATAAATAAATAAATAAATAAATAAATAAATAAATAAATACTTTACAGTGCTGTTAACCACAATGACAAGACAGTATAAATTCTGATTGAGCTCTCTTCATTAAAAAAGGGAGAGAGGAATGGCAATTGGGGAAACTATCCAGATAATTGAAGATGATAATTCTGCACCATGGAGTGCACAGATTTGCCATCCAAATACATTTTAACAAAACACTTTGATCCAACTATCTGACTATTCACAGATGGTGCTGGCATCCATAAACTACCAGTAAAATAATTTAAATATTTTACTTTTGACCCTTTCTCTTGGCATTCTGACTTATCTTCCCATTTGAAAGGAGTGGATGTTTGTGGCCCCTTCTGCTTTCCATTCCTCATTCCTCCTCCCTCTCTTTCCCATAATGAGATGGAGAGTGAACTGGGAGTTCTATACACTTCTCCAAATGGCTCAGTCTTAACTCCAGCAGGTCCTGGACTTCACCTGTGTGGCTTTGATCTTGACCTGATTTCTCTGAAGTAGAGGAAAAAGCTTTTGTTTCTGACAATGGAGATTTGAACTGCATGAAAATAATATGTCTCGGAAGTTCTTGCTCAAAAAAGTGCTATAAAGATGCTTTTTTTTTTTTACATAAGTGGAGGTCTTACCCTATGTATTTTGTATGTACTCTTCACATACGTCCTATGATGCCTTAATCTGTGTTCATACTCATCAAACTCTACCTCCTTGCTTTTGAAATCTAGCAGCCCTTGACAAAATTCTTTCTACTCAGATTATAAGGTTCCTTGAAAAAACATCAGCATCTATCCGAACCTTCTTGGCACCTGGGTGCCGGCTTAGGGAGGGTGGGGGCAAGTGGACATTTCCTTTTCCATTTCGGGATGGCTGTCCCAGCCATCCCGAAATACAAAGAGAAAAACCCATGTCTCTGGGCAGAGGAAACAGGAAAAGAGATCCCTATGATTTGAAGAACTTGGGGAAAATGCTCATTACTTTTTTTTTTTCCTTTTTCCTTTCTTTCTTCACTGTGCTGAGGGCAGCCTGAGACAACCAAATCTGAGGAAGGACAAGGCAAAAGATTTGAAGGGAACTGTAATTTCTGGACATAAACTGACAAAACACCCTGAAAGTCCAAGAGCGTGGAGAAACCCCTGGGAGGGAAGGGCTATTAAAAGTGTCCCAAAGAGAACCTGGGTGGCTCACTCTTGAGCATCTGCCTTTGGCTCAGGTCATGATGCCAGGGTCCTGGGATCGAGTCCCCCATCAGGCTCCCCAGGGGGAGCCTGCTTCTCCCTATGCTGTGTCTCTGCCTTTCTCTTTCTGTATCTCTCATGAATAAATAAATAAAATCTTTCAAAAATAATAAAAATAATAAAATAAATAAAGCATCTCCAAATCCTGTGCATGATCCAACAGCTACCCCAGGCTCCTCCAAGCTTCATGCACACAGAGCAGATTCCTCAATGCATAGCAAATGCTTTAAAAGCCAAGTACAATACAAGCCACCACCCAGATACCAGACTAACCCCTGAGGGAGCCGGCATGGGGTAAACCCAAATACCACAGAAAAGGTTTTGCAAACTGAACCAGTGTTTGAACCAAAGCCCAAGGAAGGTGAGACAAAACTTGTGGTCTCAACTGCAAGGGGCTGATTGCCTGCTAAAATAAATAATCAACAATCTCCAAAAGATATAAGTAACCAGAGTCTCACAGCACAATATTCAAATGCCCAGGAAGTGCTCCAAAATTATTCAGCATCCAAAAAAACAGAAAAAGCTGACAAATTCCTCGCAGGGAAAAAAAAATCAGTGAAAACAAAAAACAATCAACATATGCCCAGATGTTGGAATTATCAGACAAAGGTGTTAAAGCAGCTGTTATAATCATCTCCATGAGGTAAAAATGCATAGTCTTGTAATGAGGAAAAAAATAGAAAACCTCAGAAGGAAGTAGAAATTATATTTTTAAAAAAGGGAAAATTCCAAACTAAAAAATAAAATATTTGAATAAACAACTCATAGGCTGGGTTTAATGGCAGAATGGAAATGACAGAGAAAAGGGTGAACTTGAGGATAGATTAATAGAAATAAAACAGAGAAAAATGCTGGAAAAAAATGGACAGAGTATCAGGGTTCTGGGAGGGGCCTCCCAGATATTTTTTCCAAGTACATGAAAATCCCTGTTCACACAAAAACCTGTATGCCAATGTTTACAGCAGCTATATTCATAATCACCTCAAACCAGAAACAAACCATCTGTGCCTCCGCTGGGGAGTAGATAGGTGTGTCGTGGATCCTGCCTGCAATACTCAGCAATGAAAAGGAACAAATAGTGAAGTCACAACCGCTTTGATGAATTTCAAATGCCTTTAGTCTAGGAGAAAAAAGCCAGACTGAAAGGCCAAATGCTCTATGACTCCATCTATATGACATTTGAGAAAATATAAAATTATAGGAATAAAGAATAAGTCAGAGATTGGTAGGGGTTTGGGATGGGAGAAATGGCTTCCTAAAAGCATATATAAAGGAATTTGAGAGGTGAGAGAATTGTCCTCTCTTTTGACTCATGGTGGTTACACACCTCTGTAAATTTGTCAAAACTAATAGAGTTGTTACATATATATTACATGTATATGAAAATTTTCTTATAGGAATTGGTTCATGCAATTATGAAGGCTGAGAAGGCCCATGATCTACCACCTACAAGCTGGAGATCCAAAAAGGCAGGGATTAATTCAGCCTGAGTCCAAAGACTTGAGAACCAGGAATGCTGAGAACAGGAAAAGATGGATATCTTAGCCCAAGTATTCAAGCATGAAGGACAGAATTCTTCCTTCCTCAATTTTTTTGTTCTCGGACCCTCAAGGGACTGGGTGATGCCCACTCACACTGAGGAAGGTAAACTGCTTTACCGAATTCACCAATTTAAAGGTTAATTTCATTTGGAAATACCTTCCCAGAACACCCAGAAATTAATGGTTAGCCAAATTCTGGGCACCCTATGATCCAGTTAGGTTGACACATAAAATTAATCATGACAACTATACACCAAAAAGAATGAACTTTACTATATATCAATTTTAAAAATAAATTGGAAGTCAATGGCCATGAGCTCATCACCCTGGAGTGGTTTCTTCTCTTGGCTGATGAAATCATTTAATGTCTTTTGTTCAAGATACACTGATGAGCTGGCCATCATCTTCAGCATCTGCAATG
This sequence comes from Nyctereutes procyonoides, assembly GCF_905146905.1. NCBI lineage: Eukaryota > Metazoa > Chordata > Mammalia > Carnivora > Canidae > Nyctereutes > Nyctereutes procyonoides. The sequence continues at coordinate 3,815,221 of NW_026575033.1, read as the reverse complement.
CTAACACTGCACAAAGATCTGTAACAGATGAATTTCATCGTCATAGGAAAAATAGCTTGTGAAGTCGAGTACTTACCACAAGCCTCAAAGAGGCAAACCTCACATGTCTGAATGAGGTTTGAAGAGCAAGTGGTTTATCTTCCCTGATTCCATTTTCTTGCTACAAAACAAGGATCAAAACCACAAGGTCATTGTGAAAATGAAATGCATGCAGAAAACCTAGCATGATATTTGACATGATTCGACTTAACAGTGTTTCATTGTTATTTTTGGTGAGATACCTTTCAACTCACTTCTCCCTATAGGCCCACTGAGGCTTTGCTCATTCCTAAATGCCAAAGCCTGAACTCATGGGTGTCTATTGATTATTTTGTATCCCCAAATGGTCCCAGAAACAGTATAGTCATCTCAGGACATCCTAGAGATCCCACAAGAGGCTAAAATAATTCTAAAGACCTTACTTCCTAGATCAGGTCAACAAAAATAATCAGATCCATCAGAACAGAAAACTTTTTTTCTTTTTAGATTATTTATGTGTTTATTTATTTATTTGAGAGAGAGCGCGCACGCGCGCAGGAGAGCCTGAGTGGGGGGAGGGGCAGAGGAAGACGAAAAGGTACAAGCAGACTATGCTGAGCACAGAGCCTACGAGGTGGGGCTGGATCTCAGGAGCCTGAGATCACAACCTGAGCTAAAACCAAGAGTCAGCCACTTAACTGACTGAGCCACCCAGGTGCCCTAGAACAGAAAACTCTTGAAGTCAAGGAGAGCTTCCATACTTTCTAGCATTCTTCATTTAGGTAGAATTAATGTATGAGAAGTTGCACATATTAAAGTGTATGACTAGATGAATTTTGCATGTATAACATCGTCATCACACTCAAGATAACATCCCTTATGCCTTTACAAGTTCCCTCATGCCCTCTGTTATCCACCCCCACTCCTGTCCCCAGGAAATTACTGATCTCCTTTCTATTCTCTAGATCCCTATTTGTTTGCATTTTCTAGAGTTTTATATATGGAATCATACATGATGCACATTTCTTTTCGGTCTGGCATTTTAGGATGTAATCCTTATGGTGGCACATGTCAGTTGACTTGGATAGCTACATGGTAGCTGTCTGCAGATTTAGCTGCTACAAATAAGGCTGCTGTGAACACTCCCATACAAGTCTTAGTGTGGACATTTCCTTTCATTTCTCTTGGAGAACTCCCTGGAGTGCATAACTGGGTCATATGGTGGGTATATGTTTAACTTTTCACAGAACTGTCAAATCATTTTCCAAAATTGGACATACAGTTTTACATTCCTACCAGCTGTTTATGAGAGTTCTGGTTGCTCCACATCCCCAACCATCGATATGGTCAATGTCTTTCCTTTTTAGTCATTCTAGTTCGTATAAGGTGGTATCTCATTGTGATTTTCATGTATATTCCCTTAATGGCTAATGATATAAAGCATCACTTCTTTGGCAAAGAATTTGCTCCAACCTTTTGTTCATTTTCCCCCTAGATTCTTCATATTCTTTTCATTTTTATGTTTTTCAAAACAAGTCCTTTGTCAGAAAAGCTTTATGATATTTTCTCCCTGTCTCTAGCCTCATTTGTTATGTTCTTAATAGGGTTTTTGAGGAGCAAAAGCTTTTGTTTTGTCTTTTAATTTTTATGAAGTTCAATTTATAGATATTTTTCCTTTTGTTTTTGGCTTTTTGAACTTCTTCAAGAAATCTTTGTATAACCCGCCATCACAACCATTTTCTCCTTCATTCTCTCCTGGAAATTATATACTTCTACCTCTTAGACTTAGATTCATAATATTTTGGGGGCCCCACATTTATACACAGTCAAACATACTCAACAAAAGGTTGTTCAATTAAAAAGCTTGTAAGAGTTTTGGGGATAATGACCTGAAAAGAGATAAAAGACAGGATGGAAAAGTTAAGGGAAATGAAGGGAGGGGGAAAAGACAAATGGCTGCTGTTACTAATACATTTCCAGCCAGAACAAGAATGATCCCCTGGGAGACTCCTAGACCAGGACCCCAGGAGGGCTGTGACCAAGAGGAGGAACAAGACACAGGCAGCCATGAGCCCAGGGAACGACCCTGTGGCATAAGCCTGCTCATTTACATACCCATACTGAAAGGACCAGAACTGCGCTTTTGAACAGATGGATGAGAAGTCTGAGTGTGTGGAATGATTGAAAGCTTCAGGACACCAAAGCTCTCTTCACCTCCACCCTTCCTCTGCTGGGCAAACTTCCAGAAGGACACACTTCCCCTGCATTACAGCTCTGCCACTGGCAGGATGTTTTCCAGGCAGGACATGTTGTCTGGTATTCTTTTATTGAGCACCTGAGACCCCAACATGAAGGTCTCAGGAGACCAGGGGAAGGCTTCTTTTTGCCTTCAGGATGAAGCTTAAAATCCTTCCAGAGGTCATCAGGGTTCTAAACAATCTGGTTTACTGTGGCTGCTCCTTTCTTTCCTCAGCCCTCCACCCACCAGCCTGTCCTCTAGGTCCCAAGTTGGCCATACTTTCCTTCACCCCCAGTCCTTTCTCCTGTTCTTCCCTGAACCTGAAATGTCCTCCCCCACCCAAGAACTCCCAGGTTCCCTTCAGATGATGTCAGCTTGGTGTCATTTCTTCAGGATGATCTCTCTAGACATGTCCTCTTAGATTCTATCCACCCCAGCAACATGCCCTTGTAGCACCTTCTGTGTCTCCTTCATAGCACTTGTGACCATGCTTCATGCGAGGAGCTATTTGGTCACCATTAGACTGTAAGCTCCATGTGGGAAGAAAAACAATCCCCACTATCCTGCCTCCAACACACTTCTGGGGCCAATTTGTGCTCAATCATTTGTTGAATGAATATGTCGAATACAGAACCTAAAATAGTCAGACATGGTTAACAGGAAATAGTCAAAGTATTGCCACAATAATCTGTATTATTCTTTAAGATATTTACTATATTGTTATAAGTCTGAAACTCAAAGTACTTGAAAATCACTGGCTGCAAATATGGATGTCATAGAACCCTTGGATCAGCCAACTGTGCTGCAAAGCTTAGTCGTTACAAATTAGCATCGTGGGCACTGGTTCAAGGTCAACCATACATGACAGCTCGAGAGGTCCCCTAGGAACATAAAAGAGTGGATAAAAAAGGCTAAAAACCACAGAGAAATGTTGGCACAGCCAGTGGGTCCAGAAGTAACATCATGGTAATGCCAGGATTCAGAAAAGCAGTAAATTTAACTATTCAATTCTTAAATGAAATCAGTTTTGGGGGGGTGTACTTCACAGAAAGATTGTGTTCTCTGAATCCCCCCCCCCTTTAAAATCATGAAGCCGATTTTCTTTACTATAGAACATTCTGAAAATAGTCATATTTGCACAGGCTTTCAGTAGGTAATTTCTTCACCATTGAGTCCAAGGGAAAAGAATTTTACCTGCATAAATCTCTACCAAAATCTAGGCCTTGAGTTGCAAACATGAGAGGGAGAAAGAAGAGTAAATGCTTTCTTTGTCGTTCTCCAGTTATTTAGGGAGAGGAAGGCAGCTCTTCTTGGCCTTTTATGTGAGAGAGGTAAATGTATGATGCCTCGTATAATGCTTAGCATTTTCTCTTGGGCAAGTGTTGAGTTTTGCTGCCTCTGAACTGAAAGTAAAGCCAACTGTCATAATATGGAGCTGAGAGGTGCAATCTGAAAGAGAAACGGGCTTATCATGAGCAACGGGAGTGGGCAGTGGCCCCAGTCCACATCACAAAGGGAAGATAGCCTCTGGAGGATGAAAGAGGAACAGCGGAGCTTTTAAACAGAAGGAAGGAGGAAGGAATTTAACTGGAGTGTAATAACCTCACATGTGTGGTCTGATACCTCTTGGGGAGCTTATCCTCAAAGCAGTGTCAGGGCACATTACTCCTCTTCCAGGGTAACTTCCAGCTGCCATCCGATGTCACAGGAAAATCATAAGCCTTTTTTATTCTTTCACAAATTGTACAGCAATGTGTTGAAAATGATATTCTCTCCTCCAGAGAAAGGAGAGTGTTCGCTCACGGCTGTCCAACTTCACAGCTTTCGAGATACGGATCCAACGTTTGGTGCCCAAGGGAGGCCACTTAGAAACATGACTCTCTACAGCTGATGGCAGATCCTGGGCAGAATAACAGAGGGCAATCATGTGGTTTAAATCAATCCAAGAGCAGTAATATTTTCATTGTACACAGAATGGGTGAGTAAAGTGGGATAGGTGGGTTTTCCGGATAAATGAAGATCCCTCCTCTCTCCAACACCAACGCAGTTTTGTTCCATGCATTTTTGAGAGAAAACTCTCCAACATGCATCAGATACTTCTGGAAGTCTTAAAGAAAGGCAGGCAGAAACACATAAGAGAAAATTACGGGATTGGGGGTTTGGAGAATTTGCATTTCAGTCTGAGCTCCACCACTCCCTGGCTGGAGGTACATGGGTATAGCATTGCCACTATAAGAGGATGATAACATCTGATGTGCTTAATAATTAGAGACAGTGCACTTTTATTGAGCACCTCACTCCATGTTAAGCATTCTTTTGTGTGCTATGACCCCATTACTGCTGAAAGGTGCAGTTAGCAACTGAGGCTGAGAGGAGGGGCATAAGACCCAAAGAACACCAAGAGGTTTGCAGCTTAACCAGGCAGTAGGATCCCAGAGCCTGTGACTTTAGCCAGAACACCATCTTCAGCTACCTTAAGTAACCACAGTTTACACAATATATGGAAAGTCAGAATTTTTTCATCTGTAAAATGGGTATGGCAGTAGAATCTAAGCTACTTGGGGAATTAAGTAAGTGGGTCATGCTTAATATCAATCACACTCTAGAGGGCACCCAGCATATACTAGCTAGTTCTGTTCCCTTTCCTTGGGAGTTAGACAAAGCTGCTCTTGAGCCCCAAACCTTACATGTCACTTAACCCAAGCACCTGTTACACCCCGTGTGCTATGAGTTGTCACAGGATAAATAAAATAATGCATGTGAAACACATGCCATGAGCATTAGATGACCGTAAGTCTTTCCCACTGCTGACTGATATCCCTGAATGACACATGTGTAAATTTCAGATTTCAAGAACTTTCAAAAGTTTTCAAAGACTTTTCAAAATTTTTCAAAAAAAATTAAAAAATAAAAAGTCAGAGAAGTGAAACTCTCTTTTCTCCAAAGTTTCATCATTTCTCTGTATTTCTTGTCTTAATTAATAGCATCATCCTTCTCCATTATCAAAACTAGAAGGACTGTTCCATGAATTTCTAGTGGTGTCCATGCCTCATATTCAGCTCATCACCAGGTCTGTCCTTCCCACCACAGCTTCTTCAGGTCCTTCATCCTCCCTAACCTGCATCATTGCACATTCTAAAGTGCCTGCCTACCTAAAATGTTTTCCAGCTCCATTCATCCTTCAGATGGCTTCTTTTGCTCTTTCTAGAACCCAGATTATTTTGTTTTGAGCCTTCTGTGGCTCCCCACTGCCCATGAGATAAAATCCAAGAGATTTAGCATCTCAATCCAGAATTTCAGGACCTCTAATCATCTGTCCCAAACCCAGTCCTTGCATCTAAATTGCCACCAATCTCCTACCAACAGCTGCAGATGTCCTGCTCTTTCCCACCTCCTTGCCCTGGTTCACACAGCCTCTTAGTCTGGACGCTCCTCTTTCCCTGCTAACCTCCTAAGAAGGTGTTACTTATCCTCAACAGTCAGCTAGACTTGAGACTTTTCTCTCATACCCTTTTTTATTCAGGCCAATACATAGGCAATTTTAATTTATAATACAGGTCCTTTGTTTCAAATAAGATGAGAAAATGGCATAAAACATGCTCTGCCCTCCATCCACTTTTAACAGTTAACACTTATAAAAGTTAACGCTTTTTAACACAATTTATCATGTTGGTTTTAGATCTCTTTAAAGAAAAATATTACAGATTCAGCACAAAGATCCCCCTCTACCTTTTCCTTCCCTCCTTACAGATACAAACTGTTCTGAAGTGTGTATGTATCATCCCTATGCATGCTTCTGTACATTTTTTATTTGAATATACCCATTTACATGAATTAAATAATTATTTACCACTTTGGGGAACAGATCATGCCTCATAAAATTAGAGATGCTCATTTTGGAGACTTAATGCTATTGGCTGATTTTATCCAGAATAACTCTCCTTGTAAACACAAAAAAAATGTGTAAAAGCATTTATTGAATTATTGTTCAACTTTAAAGCATAACTGACTCTAAGTGAGGGCAATGAATGAATAAAATGTTATTTTCTCATACAATGTATTCCTTAAAGCAATTGATTTCAGTAACCCAATTTTTATTATTATCAATCAACAAAGACATAAGCTGAAAACGTAATATCAAATGAAGTAAAACAAGTCATAAAAGATATATGATACAGGATGCCTTGTTCTTTTTAATGGACTTGCTCAAATTTAGATGATTAACTACATGCTAGCATCTTTCTGCCACAGTCTTGGGAGGTTAGGGATATTATTTTCTATCTACCGTGTTTCCTTGTTATTTTTTTCCTTGACTTTTTATTTTTTTAATTATTTTTTGAAGATTTTCTTTTAATTTATTCATGAAAAACACAGAGAGAATGGCAGAGACATAGAAGGAGAAGCAGGCTCGCCACAGCGAGTCCAATGCAGGACTCGATCCCAGGACCCCAGAATCACATAATGAGCCAAAGGCAGATGCTCAACCATTGACCCACCCAGGTGCTCCTCCTTTTCTTGTTAAATGTTGTTGAACTGATCAATTTTACCCTCAATTTACCAACAAGTATTTAAATTCAACTAGAACTTAGACTGATTTCTTGGTGTGCCACTTTTTTTTTTTACAGCCTACATCATATTTTTCATATCATGTTTGCAAATCTCCTGAAATAATTATTTTATAAAATATCTGTAGTTGGTAAGTTTTGTAAGGCTTTTTATTACCTAAAATCGTTTTTATTTAGCCTTCACACTCAGATGACAAAGTAGGTATGTGATAGGTATGTGATAATTCTGTATTTTGATTTGTTTTACCAAATTACTTTGAAGATATTGCTTCATTGTTAGCATCATTATTCTCTGGCATCGGTGATGAGAAGTCTGATGTTCATCTGATTCTCTTTAGTTTTCAGTTATCTAACTTTTCTTGGTAGAAAAATCTTAAACTTACCTCTTTGTAATTTCACTAGACTGTCTACCTGTGTATCTTGCTTTGTTGATCTTGTTTGTTTCAAGTCCCCTTGCATCTCAAGAACCATGACCTTCTTCAGCTTCTAGAAATTTTCCAGTTCATTCTGTTTGTTCTCTTCTGGAACCCACAGCTGGATGTTTCACTTCTAGATCATCTGCCATATCTTTTAACTGCCCCCTCCCCCCATTTGTGACAACTCTCCAACTTCTTGTGAGAGTGAATGTGTCTTCAGAGGATTTCAGCCCATTCTTTGAACTACCCACATTGATACCAGGTGGAACAGAGATGACCATTGCTACTCTGCCCTGTCCAAACTGTAGATCCATAAGCAAAATAAATGTTGCGATTGTTTTAAGCCACTTACTTGTGGAATAATTTCTTAGACAGACATAGTAAATGAAACAGGCTTCCTGGGTCTCCTCTCCTTAATTTCCAGATACTCAATGCACTCATGCTTTTCAAATATTTTCCAAATACCTGTCACACCAGTTGTTTCTTCATATGCCCCATGAGTAAACAATGCCTTTGCTTTAAAATCAAAATGTGCATTACAAAAATCTTTGGCAAAATTTGAGGTCAAGATATCCTCGGACAGAGTTTTGTCAGCTCCAAGTCACCACCTACACCTTCCTTCCATCCTTCCTTATCTCATCCACAAACCAGGAAGCAGAAGTCAAAAGCTTCACTCTCAGCATCTGAAAAGTCGATGACCTTTGACTTCAGCAGCCCATAGCCACTAGAAAGCCACAACTACAAAACCCTTCCAGAGCAAGGGCAAGTTACCGTTTTTTTCTTTTCAAATTGTAAAGTAAACTGTTTATGATACTTAATGAAATACCCACTGCAGTGTTAAGGAAACAGAATGTTTTTTTGTGAGAGATAAATCCTGATGAAAAAATTTTTTTAAGCATTTGGTAATTCAATCATGCTAAAAATTAAGTTCCTTTCATGACAAACACATTTTGTAGGGGAAAGGAAATGGGGACACAAGGGTCCACTTTCATAATTAAATCACCATTCTTTATGATATTGAGATGCCTATCTGAAAGAGCCAAACAATCAAACTAGCCCTCTGTGATCACGTAAATAAAAATAAGCACTTGATGGAATTCAACTGTCCTGTTCATCTTTGGGAATTATTTTCCTTTATTTTTACTGAATTCAGTCAAATAGTTTGTGTATGTCATCACAATCAGAGACTGTGTCTTGACAAGACCAAAATAAATCATGAATCACTAATTCAGAGGGAGAAAGAAAAAAACCAGCTGTTCATCAGCATGATCATTGATCCATTGAGTCAATTATACACTGAGGTAAAATCTCATAGGGCAGAAAAGCATAAAAATTTTCTGCTATAGACATCCACAAGTCACTAATAAGTCTTTCCCCTTACAAATATTTCCTATCGATGGAAGGATGATCTCAATGATAAAACTCTGAAGAATTTCTGTCTCTGAAGCCTTAGATTGAACATGCTCCAACTTTGAAACAGCTAGATTTTATGACAGAATCAAAAGCAAGAAGCTTAGAATTCAATAGGTCATTATCATGTAATTATTTTATAAAACAATAAATGACCTGGTAAGATATTTGTTCTAATTTTCTAAAATTATGTAGAATTTGGGAACTTGAGAGTCTCCCCCCAAAAAAGTATAACTTAACTCTAAGAGAAGCAGCAAATTCTCCTGGAAACCACCACTAGATTAGAAATAGAAGTCTTGGCACAGTAGTCAACCACAGGACAAGAGGAAGCCACCATTATCTGGGCAAGTTTCCCCTACTGTGAAATAAAAATGATAGTATTTGTTCTACTAACCTTACAGTGATATGAGAAATAATGAAATTATTTTGAATTTGTTGGAAAAAAAGATACTTTAAGATTTAAAAATAAAACCTTTTGCCCATTGTATGCAATATACTACAAATTATAGTCATTCACATTTTAAAATCAGCCCATGACCTGAGATCTCTCCTTGCCTGGGGAAAGCCTTGAGATTTTCAGTATATCAGCTTATTTGTGTGTGTGTGTGTGTGTGTGTGTGTGTGTGTGTGTGTGTGTGTTTGGCAGAGGTGGGAGGATGCCCTATAAGAGTTACAGTTTTCTTGGCTTGTAGAAGCTGCAGCAGCTGAAAACTGTCAAAATTGTTTAGATATGTGGATCATCACCAGAATTCAAAGAAAACATAGCTTTTCCTAATGAGCAGAGGTAACAAGAGCCTGAGATATGGAAAATGCTCTTTGATTTGGCCTACAGAGGAAGAAGAAAAATTTAAAAGCCTTTAATGCACTGGAAAAACTTTTACTCACATGAAGTGCTCACTCTCAAAAACTGAAGGGATTCCCTATGCCTGGGTGGCTCAGTTGGTTGAGCATCCAACCGTTGATTTCAGCTCAGGTTATGATCTCTGGATCATGAGATTAAGCCCCATGTTGTGTTCTGTGCTCAGCGGGGAGTCTACTTAAGCTTCTCTCTGTCTGCTCCTCCCTCTGCTCTCTCTTTCTCTCATTCTCTCAAATAAATAAGATTTTAAAAAAGCAAAAAACAAAAAAAACTGAAGGAACTCACAAATACTCATCACTTTGCAGAAGGTTCCTCAAGGGCTCTCCAGAGTTTAGAAAGAAATGTGTCATCTTTCCTAAGACCCATCCTGAGGAGTTGAGCTAAGGAGATGACTTGAAGAATGAAGCTTCTTCATTTCTCCCATCTGGGAAGACCCATAGTTTTCCAGCAATTGAGCATGCTTAGTTTTCCAAAGTTTAGGATTCTGTGATCAATAAAAATGCAAAATATTTCTGCAGCAGAACAAAGGTAATTAAGCTGAGTGGGGGAGTGCCTACCAGAATCGGGGACAAAGGAGAGTTGAAAGAGAGAGATATATAGAGAGAAAGAGAGAGCATAGTTTATCAAGCTAGCTCTACCATAGAAATGATGTTAACCTTGAACATCTTTGACTTAGAATCATTCCTCTCCTTCCTATTAATTAAAAAGATACCTCACTGAGGTGCTCAAAGTGTGTTGAAAGTGAAAAATGCTTTGTGAGATGTTAATAATGGTCACCACCGGCAGCAATTTTATAAATGAAGGGGTGCTTTGCTGTGTATCTGAAACTGACGGTTTCTGTTTGTATGACATTTTGACCTCATCAAATATCCAAATTTTACTTACTTTTCATTGAGTAAAGTGTTAGGTTCTGCTTCAAAGGGAAAATTCTGGGAACATATAAAATGTTGAGATGGATCCAAAACCCTTCAGAGATATTTTAAATCATGGAAATCCCATTAGAAAGCCTTCACTAAATACCATATTTTAATAGATTTCCCTTTCATTCTCTCAAATGTAGAACACTTTTGTTTTTCTTTACTGTTCTACTTTTTAAAAACTTGAATTATCTTCTTCATTGTTGTTAACCAATAATTATCAGTCTTTCTTGACAAATAACAGACTCCTAAGAGGCTGGTTGAATGCCTGCTTTGTTCATCAGTTAACAGTGCCTCTCACAGGCATTGTGCATAGTAGATGCTTGATTAATTCCCATGGAATAAATACATGAATGAATTCCTGATCAAGTCTTTGAATAGCAAAACTGGTCCCTGGGGTCCAAAGCAAGTACTGAGGGGTTTCTTTCTTTTCTTTCCTTTACCTTGAGGAACCACTCTGGCTTGGGCAGTTACTGGAACCAGTGCTGGCTTCTGTGAATGAAACAGAATTCCCAGTTGGTCACATTTTCCCAGACATGACTGTTGAAAACCCACTACACACAGAAGAGCAGCAAAAGAAAATGTGAAGTTCTTTGGCCTCAGATATCTAACTCCATCAAGTCAAGAGTTTCTAGACATATTGAGAAAGGCGATATGCTAGACTTCTAGATGTAGAAGTTTGTGTGTTATGCTTTGAAACTTTACAGATTGGTGATTCTTTTCCCAGAAACTGTAACATGGGAACACCAATTACATTTGTGATATGATACTGAATATTAAAAACTTGAAGCTAAAAATCATTATTTGTTCTAAGTCAGCCTCCTTCTCTCAATTTTATTTTTTTTAAAGATTTATTTATTTATTCATTCATTCATTCATTCATTCATGATAGATATAGGGAGAGAGAGAGAGGCAGAGACATAGGCAGAGAGAGAAGCAGGCTCCATGCCGGGATCCCCATGCGGGACTCGATTCCGGGACTCCAGGATGGCGCCCTGGGCCAAAGGCAGGCGCTAAACTGCTGAGCCACCCAGGGATCCCCATCCTTCTTTCAATTTTAATAAAATGTTCTTTATTCTAGGTTTTTCCCTCAACCTGTCAGTAGGATCTTTTGTAGGACCCTAATGATGGTGGTATTCCAGATTCCACTTCAAGAGGGCCTGCTTATGTTCAAATGCTCTATTGTCCCCTGGCCATAAAATGTTTAACCACTATCGCCCTGCCAGACTACAGAGCTACCCAAGCAAGCACATTAAAGAATATTTTTCTTTCAGAGACCCAATTATTTGCTATTTGTACTGATGTGTTAAATCTTCTGTGAGTAGTAATGACATTTGTACCGAACACATCAAGAGAAATGCCTAATTGAATAATCATGCCCTTGGGGCAAATATTGTTACAAATATCTTCTAACAAAAATTTTTAGTAAACACGTCTTGGACTTTTTCCATCTTGCAGTATTTCCTGGGCCAGCCAGTTGTTACTTGAAATTATAAAAGAGATATGAAAAATTAAAAATGATAATTATAAAGCCACATAATCATATCCATCACAAAAGCTGTAAATCCTCCATTTTTCAAAGAGCATGGTGTGAATTAGACTCATTTTCTGCCTCTTATGTGGTCATTTCATCTCAGGTTTCTAAGATGTCTATCCCTGGATATCTGGAGCAAGGATTCTGAAATAAAAATAGCCTGAATTTTAACCCCAACTCTGCAACATGAACTACTCTCATCAATGAGACTGTGAGGTTTGAGTATTTCATTCAAACCTTGTGGAAGCCAGTCATTTATGGCCTCCACAACTCCTGCCTGGTTCTAAACTGTTGAGTTACAAATAAGATAAAATCACTTAAAGGAAAACAGTGCAGACTCCCTAGAGTATAGTGGAATGTAAAATACCATGGTTCAGCTTGCAGGTCGATACTGATGCACACCCCTTCACTGCTTGACCCCAGGTTTCCATGCTACAACCTTCTATGTGTTGAGTGGCACGCCTTCCTAAAATATGTCAATGACTCCAAAACTAACCATTGCTTCTTCTAATCTGGCTGGAATTGCCATATTTAGCAAATAAAAATCCAATTGGATTTGAATTTCAGATAAACAACAGATAGCTTTTTAGTAATATCTTGTGCAATCTTTGCACAAGATATATTAGACATATATTAGACAACTTTCTGTTATCTATCCAAAAGTCAAAATAAGTACATATCCTGTATTTTACCAGCAGCCCTCAACTTGACACTTATACTTGGTTATTATACATTCAATGCTCAAAATAAGCTAGGTACATCTCAAATACTGAGGTTTTATCAACATAGAAATAGAAAAATTAATTGGAAAGTGAAACATTTAGTTACTATGTTCTTGTCTAAAGGATGCAGAATAGTATCAGAGTATCAGCTGCTATTTACTAAGCACTCAGGGTTGGACATTATTCTATTATTTTATTTTACTAACAGTGACTAATTTTATCAATAGTGACTCCTTGATCAATCCTGACTCTTAAGAGACTATCTAAAATACTGCACCTTTAAATCCAACACTCAGGCAGTAGTACAGCTCTGTGGACTGATTTAGCAGCAACACAGACGCCCCACTGATATCTGCTGGTGTCGTCATACTAGACTCTATCATAGTTGGTTATGCCATCATGCCATTAAAATGTTTAATGTCACTCCTTGGGAAGTATCTATATGTGTAACACCCCACACATTCTTAAAACCATATTTAGAACCTCAAGCAACTGAATGAATTTTTACTTTTTGTATTATCTGACTCTAAATAATTATCACCTTTTGTGCTCAATGTCATTAGTTTCAAGGAAATGTGAGAGCTCACTCTACACTCACGAGGGCCACTATAATTAAAAAAAAAAAAAAAACACAGATGAAACTGACCATGATGTGAAGAGATTGGGACTGATAAACATTGCTAGTGGGAATGTAAAATGGTGCCAATTTGGAAAACATTTTACCAGTTCCACAAAATGTTAGTTATAAAGTTACTTTCTAAGCCAGTAATTCCATTCCTAGGTATACACAGAAGTAGAACAAAAATGTATGTCCCTAGAAAAATGTGTACACAGAGTTTCACAGAAATATTATACAAAAGGTAGATACTCGAATGTCCACCAAATGGCGAATAGATAAATAATATGTGGTATTTTCATACAATGGAATATTATTTAGCCCATAAATTGGAATGAAGAACTAACATATCTTACAACACAGATGAACTTTGAAGCTATAATGTTAAATGAAAATAAATGATCACAGAGGGAGCATGTATCATTTCATTTATATGAAATCATTAGAATAGGCAAACCCATACAGAGGAAAGGTAGACTTGTATTTCCACAGAATACGGGGCAAAAGGATAAAGACAGTAATTTCTAATGAGTTTGGGGGGGGGGAGTTGTGCAAATGATAGAAATATTTTTAAATTGGTTATGCATACAGTTGTGTTATGGATACCTAAAATTGGTGAAATTTCTGTTATGTGAATTATATCTCAGCAAAACTGGAGTTTAAAAAAAAAGGAAGAAGAAGGCCTTGGATATTTGTAAATATTCTCAAATACAGATTCAGGTGGTATGCATATTTTTTAAAGCCATAATGTAAAAGGGACATGACAAGGCAATATATATGATTATTCAATCTCAAAAAAAAATGTATCATCTTTCCCCTAGGGAAGTCTAGTGTTGAATTCCACACAGGTTGTGTTGGGACCACCCGCAGAGGAGACACAACATAACGTCATCCGTTAGAGGCTATGATTCCCACCACTCCACGCGTTCTCTCTCCTAGTATGACATCAAAAGGCAAACCACCAAGGTAAGGAACTGCCTCCTTCACCAGAGGAAAAGCTTCCCTTGGGTTACTCAGGTGCCTTACAAAAGACTGGGATGAATTTATTTATTTGTGTATTTATTTGTTAAAGATTTTACTTATTTATTTTAGAGAGAGAGAGAAAGCATGAGCAAGGGGAGAGGGTGGGGCAGAGGGAGAAGCTGACTGAGTGGGGAGCCAGCTGGGGACTTGAACCCAGGCCCCTGAGATCATGACTGAGCCATAGGCAGACACTTAACTGACTGAGCCACCCAGGTGCCCGAACTTGGATGAATTTAGAACTGAGCTATGTCCTGTCTTGCAGAGTTCTCTACCATCAGAAGAAACAGCAGGTGGTGGATCCATCCAGCCCGTTAACAGCACACCGTATGCCAGTCCCGTCTTGCCCCAACTACGGCTGTGTCAGACAGCTTGGCCTCTTTCACACAGGGGACGTTTGTGGGATGAGTTGACATCGTTTCAAAACACTAGGAGGCTTCTGACGGGCCAGCGTGCAGGTCAGCCTTGCCTGGCCAGCAGGGCTTCCGTTGGGTGCACCGCTGTCTAAATGGAGAAGGGGAAAATTATAGGGGAGAGGTAAACAACCGGCTAAAAAAGAAAAAGAGGCCAATCCTTTCTCCCTGTTTATAGCACAGCCACCCTCCTTCAGTCCCAGGTAAGAGAAAGTACAGCTTAAAATTTTGTCATTTGCCAATGAGCAGGCAGCGTGGAAGGAAGTGCTTCTTTACCCCCTGCCACAGAATTGTTGACAGCTAAGTGCACTGTGAATTCATAATGGGGGAGGGCAGCATGCAGCCTGTCAGCTTAACTCTTTCTTGGAACATGCTTAATGGGGTTTTATGTTCAGCAACGTGAACTTAGGAATATTCGAGTTCAACTTTAACCTGCAGAGTTCCCATCTGTTCTTACTTGACTCTCAGAATTTCCATCTGCTCTCCTTCAGACCTGTCTAATGGGATGCCCAGTTGGCCTCTATGGCTTTCCCAGGTGCTGAAGTCATGGAAATTTTATGACATTAAAAAAAAAAAAAACCTTTGGTCCTACAAGTTACCTGTGTAAAATAATTCCATAGCGCAGCGGTGTTTCTGGAACAGTATTTCCCAGACTGTCTGTTAAGAGCTACTAAGGGCATGCACAGCGACTGTTGATTGCTGTCTCCACATTGTGACATCAGGGACTGTAAGTAGCAGGATGGAATGAGACAGGGGGTCATGCCCCAGGCCTTCCTTCCCAGCTGACCAGCTCAGACCTTTACTAGTTCTGAGCCCAAATCTGTAGATCTCATCCCGATCTCGATTCTGGGCCCAATAAGAGCAGAATGAACTTCTCTCTAATTCCAGTTGTTTGACAAAGCCTGACTCCAGAGCTCAGAGGAGATGAACTTTGTGTTGGGGTCAGACAGTGACAGCACAGCCACTGAAGGCATGGGGTCTGAAGGTGGCCCGAGCCATAACACCACTGTTTGAGACATGTTCATGTCAGTGAGTCATTCTCATTTCAGAGCCTCCAAAAAGAAGTCCACACTGGAAAAGCAGGTATGTTCCATATAAAGTCTGAGATGATTACTGGTGGGGACCAAGGGACAGAGGAACAAAGGAAGGAGCTAAATAAGGCCATAGGAAAGGATGTGAGGATTTGCAGAAAACATTTAGTGTACCAAACGGGATTTACTGACGACTCGGAAAGGTCTCTGGGTTAGACCTCTGGTTTATCCAACATATTTCTGAGATGCCGATTCATCTAGCATATGATGTTTTTACTATCAAGGGAGGCTTTGGACAGACCACAGGGTCTGGGTCACTTAGGTAGAGATAGCAAAGAAGACTGTGCTATGGTGTGATTTGGATGGACCCAAAAGGGACTCAGCCTCCTCTGATGATATGCCATCTGCAGACTCACTATCTGGGAGCAACAGGTGTGATGAAACTGCAAGATTTCACTCATTATGCATTTAAACTCAACTGTGCCTGAAAATGTGAGGCCTGGCCTTTAAATCAGATCATTGAAACATTCCTTTTAAAGCAATACCCAGTTTTTCTCAGATTAAAATGGCCCCATTCCTATCAGCTGCTCCCTCTTACTCAACCCCCTAATTTGGAACCCAAGTGTGAGGGATGGGAGATGACTGGCATATCTTCATGTTGGGAGGCCGGGTGCCCTTGGACCATGTGTTGGTCCTCAGATGTGTGTTGGTGACATCTACTGGTCTTCAGGGTCTCTTGTCCTGGCTTGGACTCTCCATGCCTAATGAACTCATGGTGAGTCTTAAATTCCAGTCCTTTTCCTGGAAGCTTGGGCCCCCATTCTCCTCAGTAACTGGCTTCTTCTGCCCTCATTCTTGGGGAGCCCTGATCACACCTCAAGAGGACTCCCATCACCACTCAATTTTAAGTGCCTGAGGAGATGTGCTATTCTTTGGTTTCCTTTCATCACATCTTCCTTCTACCATTGAAGGTACCTTTGTACCTTTCTCTACCATTTTGTGTACCATTGAAGATCCTGCCTCCTGCTCCCCCTTCCATCAGCAGAAGAAACACTTTTTCTTCACAGTAGAAAGCTCTCTGATATGAAATGTCTGTGCTGGGCCTTGAAGTGCTAAAGAAAGGGAGAAAAGAAGTTAGACAAATCCTTTGGGTCACAGCAGAAATTGAAGTTTGGGAAGCTATATAAGCAGCCAGTGTGTGCAACAAAGGAAAAAACACTTTTTTATGACTACGAACATAAAGTGTATCACTTTATTGAGTTTTTGTAGTTAGTCACTTTTAAATAACCTTATCCTATGTTACTGTCACCCTAAAACTTTAGCCATGTCAGATTATGTCTTTTCTCTCTATCTCTGATAAGAGATATTCTGGAGAATATGTTCTTTTTGTGGAACAAGAGAATGAGATCATGGCAAAGCTATGCGCTGTTTCGAGAGGTCCATTCATTTTTGGACTTGTGGGTTCTCTTCTGCCAGAACAGTCCAAATGCTTTAGTGAAGCATACTCTTGAAGGTTTATCTCTCTTAACCTCAGTGTTTGGAGGGAAAGTAACAGCACAGCAGCAACAGCAAGAAAATCAAAACAGAACATCTGATGGAATTGCAGCTGAGCGAACAGGGTTTTTCCAAAGTCTGAAACATGCCTTCACTTAAGAGAGTACAGCACCACGGCAAGTGTACACGTGGACTCTAAGAATTTCATCAGTTTGTCCCTTTGATGATAGGGTTAAAATGAAAAAAAAATTTCTGGAGCCAGTCACAGTGACCCACAGGGCTTTAGGGAGCAGGGCTGTAAACAGTTGAGGCAGTGAGGGAAGAAGCAAGGTGTCGCCTCCTGATAAGATGCAAATATGATCTCTAGAACATTCTAGGTTTATATTAGGCTTCTGTGGTACACATAAAAAGAGAATTGTGAAATATTTATAAAAGTATCAAACCTGAAGAATGATTAGAAATGTTAATATCTTCATTACTCACTGTGCCTTTACTTCATCATTCCAAGAAAGAAAATATGTCCTCCAAGAGAGTTCCAAGAAGCTAAATATAGATCTGGTAGAAGATGACAAAGTATAGCTCAGGATTGACCATCACCTCCTAGCTTTGTGACCTAAGGTTTATCATCTCAATCAGTACCCACTTCATAGTGTTACTCTAAGGGTTAAGTAGGATGATAGCTGGAAGGTGCTTGACGTACATCATATATGTTAAGTGCCTGGCATATAGAAAGCACTCAAAACAGAGCATCACTTATTTTATTATTTTATAAAAATATATCTTACATCTTAACTTAGTCTTCATCAGTCTAGTTTATGCAGAAGGAAGCAAGAAGTTGGTGGCATTAGCACTAAATGACATAATGTTTGCAAAAAGTGCCGGCACCGTGCCAGGTGCCACCCAGGACGCACCCCGGGTCCAGCAGGTTAAGCAATCTTCTTTGGGCCGCAGAAGTCACTTGGTATTGCCTCCCAAAGCTGAGACTCGGGTCTAGTGCTTCTGATTATAGGCCTAGGACCATATCCAATTCACTATTCTGTAATTTAGGGGTAGGAAACAGAATTGAAACTTTTTTTCTTGTTCCTTTACTGAGAAAATGAATCCTTTAAGAAGGCCTCTGTTTATGATACATCAGGCACACACGGGTTTTTTGTACTTGTCCATTCAATTTAATACACATAAGTGAGAAATGAGCCTGAGATACAGGAACCATCTAGAATACTGGAGATTGGAGTCAATTCAGTCACTATGTGTACATGGTCTTGGGTTTGATGCTGTCAATTAGGATGGAATTATGCTACCAATTGCTTCCAAATACAGGGAAAATTTTGGTGAGATGTCCATCTTACATGTTCATTAAGAACTCCAATCAGTGACATGTACCCACATGCTCAAATTTCAAATTTGTCACAGAAAAACCATCCCAGCTGACACTGTTGAGCTCCTATAGTCCAAGAGGGATGAAATTTTCAGATCTCCATCCACAGCTTTCATCTCCAACAATTCACTGGCCATACACCTTTATACTTAGGACCACATGCTCTTGAAAAGCTGTTAAGAGACCAGCTAGTTTGTTCAACAACCTGTTCTTAAAGCACTGTTTACCCTGAATCACCACTTCTAGATACTGTTTTGTAGTTTATTCTGCACAGATGAGGGACATTGCAATCTTCATGGTGAAAGCAAAATAGATGATAGATAGATGATGATGATGATAGATAGATAGATAGATAGATAGATAGATAGAGGATAGATTGACCTTCCAATATTTAAAAGTATATTTATTAGAACTTTGATATTAAATAATATATTGAAACTAGAAAAATAGAGAGATTCTTAATATATTAACTCTAAGAAGTATGTGAGCCCCAGGAATTAGATTTCAAGGGATTTAGAAATAATTCTTCATAAAAGGCTTTAATACTGCATTTTTTGTTAAACTGAAATTTGGGCCACTTTTGGTTTCATTTTGTCGCTGAATCATTCCCATAATAAAAGTGCGCTCCAAAGCTTTCCCCAACTCACTGGAGGGGGTGATGTAGGAAATGGTAAGGGAAGGACGAGTTCCTGCACTATCACCCCACTCCTGCCAGCAGCCCTTTTCTATCACTAAAGAGCCAAACTGTGCCCAATTTCTAACATAAGTGCACTGCCTTAAAATCAGTTGGTGATTCTCTTTGTAACTGCACACTGGAGTCTTTGCAGGCACTCCCTGTCCCTTTTCAGAATTAGCTTATTTATAGTCCTTGTTCTCACTTCCACCCATAATTTTCTGGAGCCTTCCAAGCCTGGTGGGCAACTGCTTCTGCTCCCCATTATGTCTTCTTCCCACTCAAATCCTCGTCCATTTCCCAGGATTAGATAGAGGCCAAATGTCTCCTATTCTGAACAAATGCCTCCCATCTGAGAAGACCCAATCAAAGAGAAGACCCAATTCTCAAGTGTGTACTAATTTAATTGCTCACTCTCGCCCATAACCCATGATGTAAGCCATTTTTACCATTATACCATCAAAATGAGAATAAGGAAACTGGTGTTCTGATTTCTTTTATGTGATCAATACGTACAGGGCTTGAGATGTAAGACCTGTTGGGAAAACTTACTCTACTAGGTACAGAAGTTAAATGTCACTGATACAGAGATTGCCAGTGAAGTCACCAGAAAGAAAATGTCAGACACTAAAATGATGTGGGTGTTGAAAGCTCGTCATTGTTAACATTTTCTGGTGACCTTCATTGTTTACCAACTTACTGAGAAATGTAGCCTGATTATTTTCAGCAACAATGCAGTCATTTCTTTGGAAGCAATAATAATTGCCATTGCAAATGATTCACCTCTGTCAGAGAGGGAATAGCTTTTAAATCTATTTGAATAAGAATATTATAGCACAGTGTCTTGTAGGCAGCCACGAATTATTGAATTTCCATGACCCAAATCATAAGGAATCTTTATTTTAAGTATTCCATTTACAAAACACCTCAACTATGTTAAAAATCATAGGACTCTCGGTTTACACTTTAAAAGCAGGGAGAGCTCAGTGTCTCCCTTTTGTTCCTGGATAAAAATAGTCAAATGAGTTATGGTGAAGGGCAAAGAAAAAGGTATGCATAACACCAGTAGCATTACTACTGTGGTAACAAAGTCATTGCAGTAGTGTCTACTGTTGCCAGTGCTCTGACTGTGAGCATTAGAGCATCAGCATCACCGCTCCGCTCACTGACTGCCCACAACCCATCAGGTGCTGTTTCAGGGGCTACACACACTCTTTAAACCCGTAATGATTTTGCCCAATCGAAATTATTCTTCCCACTTCATCGATGAAGGAAAGAGCATCAGGAAGGCTAGCCAACCTGCCCTGCTAATAACGAGAGAAACAGATTTGATTCCAAAGTCCTGGTACTTTACACTAACATTTTCCAAACGAGTAAATGCCTAAGTACAAAAACCTCAGGGAAAAAGTTTAACATCGACAAGAAACATCATAGCTCTCCATGATGTAGAACCAGAAAAAAAAAAAAAGAAAATTAGTCCTAATAACACTTTCTTATACATCTCTCCAATGAAACTTTTTTTTTTCACTGAAAAAATGAGAAAGAGGAAAGAAATACCACAAAGAAAATGAGGGTAAAGTGGAAATAGATTGGTGACCATGGCTCATCTTTCATAATGGACATACAGCAGTAGCTCTATCCAGATAAAGAAGGGGTGTCCTGAGTTTATTTCCATCACCCCAAAAGAATCAGCCAAAAATACTAATTCATTCATTTTGAGGAAAATAAATCCCTTTCACACCCTCTCTCACCTATAAGAAGACACAGCTCCAGTTGTTGAACTGTTTTTCACTTTCTTTCTTCTTTTTTTTTTTTTTAAGGTTTTATTTATTTCTTCATGAGAGACAGGGAGAGAGAGAAAGGCAGAGACATAGGCAGAGGGAGAAGCAGGCTCCCTCTGGGGGCCCCGATGTGGAACTCAGTCCCAGGACCCCGGGATCATGACCTGAGCCAAAGGCAGACGCTCAACCACTGAGCCACCCAGGCATCTCAGTTTTTCACTTTCCATCCACTGTCACCATCTCATGAAAGTCAGATGACGCTTAACCTAACAAACAAACAAATCAGAGTCAGCATCCTTCTTCTAAAACCAAAGCTGTTCACAGTGTCCTGAGGCAGAGGTGCTTTGGTGATGACACTGGGGAAGGTCAGCACTCACTCGCACAGAATGATGACCTACTAAAATAATAGGAAGTGAAAACACACCCCCAGCTTCTGTGGAGAGAGTACATTCACAAAGGGGAACCAGAGGCCCCACCCAGGCTCAGATTTTCTATTCGCCCCCACTTCGACTGTGATTTCACCACCTTACCATCTGATCCTCTTGGTTGATTTTGATTGATTCTCAGTGATGGGAAAGCTCACACTTAATTCTGATGGCTGAGGACACTCCAGTGGTACGACTGATTTATGGGGGTTGTTGTTAGAAAGACAAACAACTCCTTGAAAACATCCAGAGACCTAGTGATTTGCACAATAGCTCTTGGTGACCTTACAAAGTGGAAGAGGGTTTCAGTTCTTACACTCAGGGTTGAATTACCACCCCAAAAATAGGCAGGGAGATTTCCTCCCATGATGTCAGTTGGATGGATAAGCAGTGTTTCTAAAGGAAGCAAGCCATTTTGGTCTTTGCTTCCTCTCCCTTCCCTTCACCAAGAACAGAAAAAAAAAAAAAAGAAGAAGAAGAAGAAGAAGAGGAAGAGGGAGGAGAAAAGAAGTATTAGAACTGGGGGGTATTTTCCCCATCTTTCCAGAACTTACCACCTGGTTTCTCTGTCTTCTACAGGCTTTCTTGTTGTTGTTGTTAGAACAAGTCTGGTTTTGTTAAACCTGGCTCACTCAGCCCCTTCTCAAATTTAAGAAAATGTTCATCACTTGCAACTTCTCCTTTTGAATTCACCACCTTTATACCCAAATACTCACCTACCCACCCATAAAATGAAGAAAAGTAACAGGACACTCTATGACATTTAGACTGATGACCTGAAAGTTAAGAATATGTATAACACCTATCAAAAGGATTTACAAATTACATAAAGAATCTATATCTATAAAAACACATTGAGAGAATTTAAAATTATGTTTTCTTTCATTGGAGATCTTCAGTTTTAAGCTCCAAAAAAAGAGAATTCCAAGAACCCACATTTAGACTGTGATCTCAGGGAGGCGATTGGAGTCTGGCTCTCACGTCATCAGAACCTCAAAGAATCTGGGGATTTACAGTGAGTGAAGACACACACACACCAATTCAAACCTCACAGAAACGCAATGAAGAAAAATATTTCTAAAGCCTGGGCAATCTTCAAAAAATAAATACTTAAAAAAACAAACCAGGAATCACCAAAATACATTTCTTCTAAGGAATGACTAGCTTCGTCAGTCATCTTTAGACCTGACTATGCTGAAACAACAGAAATGATTCTGAGCGCGGAGGAGTGAGAATGAACTTCTTATTTGAGCAGCTCATTATTCTGTGTGAATTCCTGCTGACTGAGCCTTTTCCCCCCTGACTACTGTGACAGCAGGGCCCAGTGAGAGCCAAGGCTTATACTATAGGCCAAGTCTTATGCTAAATACTTTGCTTGAATTCACTGTGATAACCAGGAGAGTCCATGAGGTGGTAGAAGGATTCCAAAGGATAAGGAAGGAAGTGAAAGAGCCTTGTGAGCCTGGGGAGTGAAGTGGCCAAAGGGTCAGAGGTGGAAGGGAAAGGGGAGCGGATGAGGGAGGTTCTTATACAAAGTTAATGGAAGCTGAGTCCCGAAAAGTGGTTGGAAGTCTAATTCTAGGGTTCCGTTAGTGCTCATCCAGGAGCAGCTGTGTCCAAGGAGAGGCAGGACCTACAAACCAGAGCTTTCACAAAATCCCTGGGATAAACGAGGGTACTTGGTTCTTTCTCTTTCCTTACTATGGCTCCTGAAGAACTCCTGTTATCATTATGGTCATGCCTACCATTATAAGAACAGCAATTTTTAGCACACACACCCCCACATGCCTCTCCTGCAAGAGGGATGCAGAAAGAGAAAGTATTTCATCTTTTTATTGAAAAAGATTTATTTATCAGTCAGTCAACCCATTACTGAGCCTGGTTTGTGGTCAGGGGTGGTCCTGTGAGAGGTGCTGAGTCATGGCTGAGAGCCCAGCCCAGCTCAGCTCCTGCCCCAGGCCACAGCTCACAGCAGGAAACCAGGCCCAGAGCTTGGAGACAGGCCTGCCTGGGTGCCAGCACACACAGGTCTTCAGCTTAGCCCAGGTCAAGAGAGATTGCCTCCCTGCCACAGATCCATCATCATCCATGCCAGCCATGCCAGCAGCTCCCTCAGCCTCCCTTCCCAGCCAGTCCAACTCAGAAAAATGATATATACTCGTACAACAAAGCTGAAGAAGGGAAATCCTATAAAACTCACACAAAAAGAGATCAAGTGTTCCTATCCAAGAAATGAAACAAATTCTTTTATTTCTTTTCTTTTTTCTTTTTCCAGGGGGTTGGGGGTGGGGAGTTGTGGTAGTTGTTGTTTAGTAATTAGTAAGTATAAAGTGTCCTGAATATTAAAAAAAAAAAAATACTGCATAAGTGCTTACTGTACTTGTGCTGACTGTGGAAAAAAAATATTTCTGGAAGAGACCATTGAGGTGGGCTGATTGAACAGAAGATACTACTATTGCAACCTTTTTTTTTTTTCCTGCCTTGACTAAGCTTGGTGTATTAAAAATGACTCAAAGAGAGAAGGTCTTAAAAGATACTATCACTAACCATTAATACCTAGGATATAAAGAAATGTCTTGCTTCAATTTTAAGTAATTATCCTGCTTTTACTTCATATGTCTACTATCTTATTAAGCCTGCATGAAATGCATAATTACCATTCAAGGGAGCTTGCTTTGCCCATGTTGGCAGGAATGTCTCCCAGCAAGCCCCTGTGAGCCCCTTGAGGGCAGAACCAGGGCCTGAGCAGCACCAGTTCTCACCAGCACAGCACCTGCAATGTGGGCATTTCACAAACAATCACCAAATGGCAGAGGAAGATCCCAATCACAACAACTTCAGTCACTTTGCACAGGAAGCGTAGGCAGTTGCCAGGTACCCCTGCTTCCAGCCCGCGCTTTAGGTCAGGCCCTGGGCATCCTTCCCTGGGATTACTGTATCACACTTCCTAATTGATCCCCCCACCCAAGTTCCAGTCTCATCCCCCTCTAATCACACCCCACTAGCATACCAGAGCAATAATCCTGTTATGCCATGTGCTGAGGTCTTCGCATCACCTTCAGAATAAAATCCAGATTTCTTTACACACTGTTGAGAATCGTCTCTTTCCATGGAGGACAGGCTTACAGTATTAATGCTCCCAGGTGAGAAAACATGTTGAGTAAGGTGTTAGAGAAGGTGTGTAAAGATTCCCTCCTGTACTCACATCTTCATAGATCAGGAAAGGTGTGAACCCTGGGAACATACTGAGCAGGCACCCAGTAACTGCCAGACCTGAGGACCCCGGTAATGGTGGCAGGAAAGGGGCAACAGGGCGAGAAGACAGATGATGCAGTGCACCTAGGACCATGTTCCCATGTGGGCTTGCAGGTCACAGACAAGAGGCTATAAACCCCAGGGCTTCGCTGCCTTCCTCAGTTGTTCTTCCTGAGATGGCTTCACAGACAGCTACAACTGACACTGGGCAGTAGTCAGATGGCTGGGTGGAAACCCCAAGCCATGGCTCCCATCAGACCTCTCAGTGCCCTGGCCTCTTGGGCTACCACACAAACCACACAAACATGAACACATTCTATTATTTGTGAGGACTTTCAAAATAGCCGCCCTTGCCTCAAAATACCCATCTTCTCTCCACTCTGCTGTCCTTTCTGACAGAGAGAAGCAGAAAAGCCATTCAGACACTACAGATGTATTTCGCTCAGCAAGGCCCGCAGCTGCTTCTGCATCCTCCACCTCGTGACTCATGCAGGTCCTGTCTCTTTTCATTTGCATGCTGTCCATTCCCCAAATTTGATGAGAGCACAGCACCTCTAAATACCCATTGGTTGAACACACGTACACATTGGTTGAAGGTCAACACAAAGCTCATGTTGTCAAGTGTGGTGAGGGCTATTCTGTCATAGCAGTTGTGCTCACAGGTTGGCCTACTCTGAGCAACAAGGGAGTGGGTTGCTCGTATCCTTCTTCTCATGTATAACAATAGCAGGCCCGAGAGGGGAATCCATTGCCCTGTGACAAATTTCCCCCAAGTAGCAGTTTAAAACAATGACATTCATTTATCCCAGTGCTGTGGGCCAGGAATCCAGAAACAGCTTAGCCAGGTGGCTCTGGCTCAGTGTCCCTCATGAAACTGCAGCTAAGATACCAGTCAGAGCTGGGATCACATGAAGACACAAAAGGAAAAGGCTGCAAGTTCAGGAAATCACGAGTCTTGCATGGCTTGGTCACAAGGTGTTGAGGAGGGAGTTGAAGATCAGGACAGGAGTCTAGAAAAGTAGGTCCTCCCTAGACTGCAGTGCTTCTCGAATGGCAGGGGCTGACTTCTGGTGTCCACTCTGTGGTCAGTGGGGAGCCCTTCCGGAACTGGACTACCTTGCCACCTGCGTAGAAATAAGTCACAGGCACTGGATCAGGTGTGGATTAAATAAAAAAGAAATCAGGAGTCTCTACTAATGGCCCAGGGAGAAGTGCTGTTCTTCCCAATCAGGGCTGGGGAAGACAAGACAAAGCATGAGAACTCAGAGAAGGACCCGATGTTGCAAGTGAAGGAAAGAGGATCGCCTTAACAAAGCAGACACAATTTGACACACCCATAACAGTCCAGCACTTTCCTCAGTGTTGGTCAAGGATAGTGTTTCCAAGGCCAGGACTTTGTCCATCCACCCAGGGAAGGATGCTATAGGCATGTCTCTTGCTCAGGTCCATGAAATCTCACGTAGTAAGAGTAGCATCCTCATGATTGAGCAAAAACATTTCTTCAAAATGACCTTAGGAAAGCACATTTGTCTATGGGCAAAATGATTTAAAATTAGTAAAGTCAATATTTAATTTGGACCTATTTAGGAAAGTGGAATTCTCCATGGAGAATCAGAACTGTCACCAGGATATGGTGAATTAGAACAACAGCCCTGACGCCTGCATTTTGAGAAGACAAGACTGCTGGTCCCAGGGAGTGATTCAGGGCAAGGAAAGGAATGGATTCACCAGCAAGAGCTGTGAGCCAAGAGTTTGGTTAGACAATCACTCTCTAAAGGTCATCCCACCACCATCGGTTCCTCCTGATTTTACTAAACCCTCCACCTTCCAGCCCAGCTCCAGATTTCTCTCTTCCACTGTAAGATTGCCTTCGATGTTTATGATTCCCTTTTTGTTCATAGAAGAATAACTGAGGTGTGAAACATACTGTCTTATCTGACGTGTATTATGCAGCCTTGTGGGAATGACGTTGGACCCTCCACCACCCCCATCTTCTAAGAGAATCCTACAAAGGCTCTCAGTTCCAGATGAATCAAGAGACCAGCCTGGTACCATCCAGCGCCCAAGAATGAAACAAGTCCCTGCCACTCTTATTTGCTCTCTCTCTCTCTCTCTCTCTTTTATTGCTCTCTCTTTTTACTCACCTAGCTAAAGTTTCTCAACTTTATTGATCTTTCCAAAGAATCACCTAATAACCTAAAAACTAGGTTATTCATTTGAGATCTTTCTTCTTTCTTCATGAATGTGTGTACAGCTGTAATTTCCTGTGAGACTGCCCTCACTGCCCCTCTTTTGCTATGGGTTTTACTATGTAGTGTTCATCCCTCTCTTTTAGCCATAAAAATAATCACACTAAACTGGGAAAACAAAGGCATGAGGGAATACAAGTGGTCAGGAGTGTGGCTTCTCCCTAAATTAAACCTATCTGGAAAAGATTAATCCACTTGTAAATTGAGTTCTTGTTCTGCCTAAAGGAGAAGCTATTTTTGCTAATGAAATTGTGATCCAAAAAGAGGCTCTTCTAGATCTTCTTTGACATACTATGGCACATTGGTACACTGAAGCACAGAGTAGACTCAATGTTGATGAGTTTGTGGTAAATATCTCTGAAGTCAGAGAACATATTTTATAGTGACCAGGAAGAACTGGTCACAGCTTTCTCTTCTATCACCCTGGACCATTAACAGTTCCAAATATTGTTGCAAGGGTCAGGTCACCAATGATCCTCATCCAAGGCCACCTCTCCACACTGCCCAGCCTCTTCCATCAGCCAGTGTGGAAAACTGGCCACACTTCAGAGGAACGTCCATCATTTTGCGGTCTGGGATCTGGATGATTTAGCAGGTGACCATGAGCCAGCACTAAACAGAATGGAGCTGAATTTCCTAGGGAGACATAAAACTAATGTCCTGGCCTCTTGTGGTTACAAAAGATCCTTCCCAACACAGCACAACTCAGCCCAGGAAATTTCCCAGGTGATTTTAGTTGGATGCAAGTTTGCCCCTCACTTCCAAGCCTCGACTGTTTTGGAATGTTGCTATGCATTATTAAACAGCTGCCACATTTTGTCCAAGAGGTGGCCACATTTCAGTGGCTGGTGAAGTAATTCCTGTTTATATGCGCAGTTGCAAAACATTTCGGAACCCTCTGGCATGAAAAGCATCTTATAATACATCATTACTTATTTTTAACAATAGTCAGAGAGGGATGAGGACTTTTTCCCACATACACATACTTTGAAAGGTGATAGTCAACCAGGAACAACTTCTGATGGGTTCTCTGCTTTTATCCAGTTGATTGGAGCACAGCTGGGAATGTCGCTTTAATGGTGAAACAAATCTTAAGGTAATTTCTTGGAATGCGTATCTGATGAGACAAGACCAAAAACAAAAGAAAAAAAAATAGTGGAGCTGAACACAGTCATCTACATATTTAGTTGCTTCGAACAATAAGAGCCATCACACTAGAGAAGAATTTGTGTTCTGTTGAGTCACATAGCCATTGTGCTCATTCATCATGGGCTGGGCAGCCGAAGTAATTGTGAAAATCAAATTATTTCTTTCAGAAAGCTGGCCAAAAAAATATTGCAAGAAACTTGGCATATTAATATAAATCAAAAGCTATGTATTACTTAATCATGTCATAGTTTGATGGCTCTTTTTTTTTTCTGAGGGGATAAAATTATTTCACAGCCCACAGTCCCAGGTATTATTAAAATTGTTTCACAAATGGGAAAACTATGGCAAAGAGAAAGTGAGTAACTCACTCATTCTCTCGGCTGAGTCATGGCCCAAGAAGCCTAAGAAAAGAAGCCCTCTCTCCTCACTTCTTTTCTCCTTGCCCCCTAGAAGGATTAGAGTGCCAGGCAACATTTCTCCTTAGCTTCATGTTTAGTAATTTCTTAGGTTTAGATCAACTCAAAATTCCATCCTGAAGTAGAAAAGAACGGAAAGGATACAAGCCAACAAAACAAGGAGCAGGCTAAGCCTTTGGTACACTGCTGCAAGTCAAATTATCTGCTAGAAATAAATAGAAAGCAGGGTTACAAAAAGAGGCATTTCTTTCCGTGTTAATGTAAGTCACTTAACCTCCCAATCAGTCTCAACTCTGTGCCAATGCCTGGCTTCTGATTGTCATGAGTTCCGTAAATGTGCAGTCATTTTCTTCAAAGCAGAAAAGCATGCAGTCTTTCTTTAATAAGGAAGCACACTTCTGAAGTTCTTCCAACCAAGAATAGACACCTATTTTAAAGACTGCTCCAATATAGGGTTTCTGTTTACAGCCTCTTTACAAATGCCGTGGAAGGCATTAACCAAAACACATCAGGGCAAAAGCATTTTTTAATGCAATTAAAACCCAGTTCGTTGTGCATACGTCTGATATACCCTTTCTTATCGCAGCTGTCTATCTCTTAACCTCATCCACGACTCCAAAAACTGCAACTGGAAAGTTCTCAAACTGAAAACTGGGTGCAGTCCAACATGCAAACTTTATATTTGCTTAGCAAACATCAAAGAGTGAATAATGTCTTGTCATTCCCTGACCTTACAAGAAGGTTGGATATAAAGTAACAGCCTGAGTCACTATGCACAATGACAGCCCTGAAGCAATTTATCCCTCGGCCTGGATTCTTTCCTTCTTTGTCCAGAAGGGAACAGCCAGCTACTTTGCAGGGGCTAGGTGCTTCGTGTGTGCCTATTATTTCATTACCTACACAAAGCCACAAACTGAGGAAGAAGGGTGGGAGCTAGGAGGCAGAAAACCAGGTTCAAGTGCTGGCCTCCCTCCTAACCAGCTGTGTGGCCTTGGGTTTGGCACTCCACCTCTCCAACCTTTTCCATCTGTGAGAGGAAGAACAGATGACTTGCAAGGTCCACAAGTCTGGGATTCAAATGCAGCAAGCCAAGGTTTCTTTGGTCCCTGACAGGGAGATGCCAGGTCCCTTCAGGACAGCACTGCTTCCTGCCTGCTTCTTTTACTCCTTCAGGACCACATACTCCACTCCATGAACCCACCAGTCTTCACTTGCTGCCGGGCTCATGGGAACCAGCATCCTCCCTCTCTCTGAACCGTGTTTCCCATGCTCTCGAGGACTTAGCTCAGCCATCGCCCCCCACTCCCGACCACCTGCTTCCTGGTAGCCTGTGCTCCCCTGCCAAGACTCGGGGCACCTACAGGCTAGTCCTGAGTCCCCCTGATCACAAGGTCCCACTGGGCCAAAACAGAGTGATGACACAGTGATCACTTCCTCGGGCCTCATCACACTCTCACTCACGACCACTCCCGGAGGCAGGCACATCTGGGAGCATCCTAGATAAGGAAAGGAAAGCAAAGAGAAGATAACATGTCCAAGATTCATATGATCAGTAAATACAGAGCTGGAATTTGGATTCAGGAGTCCTCCTCCATAGGTGGGCTCATACTGTCTGCTGCCCCTCTGCCAGATGCCCAGTATATGTGCCTCAGTGTCCCGACACCACCGACCACAGCCAAGTGGACCATCCCATCCTGAGCACCAACACCATAGGGATGGCACCACTGATCCCATACTGCCTAGACCGGCAGCTGCCTGCCCCCAGAGCTGTCTGCAACCCCCTCGGGTGACAGAGGCTCGTACACCTCACTGCCTCCACTGGCATCTTACACGTGATAGACAATAAATGACTATTTATTGAATGAATAAAGGTATTAGTGAGACTTTAGTGTTCATCGAATTATGGATATGTTTCAAGACATATCCTGAAGACAGAGTAAAATTGCCCAAGAAAATGCAATTTCCTCTACATTAAGAAAAGGTTTTTTTTTTTCTGAAAATATCAACATCACACCAACTAAAATAAAAACCAATTCCACAACAACAAAATCAGAAATAGAATATTCGAACCAAATACCCAATGGGATGTCACATAGAAAAGAGACCAATTGGCTTGGGGACACATTTCTCCCTGGAGATTATGGTCATGGCCAGCCTCCAGGAGAAAAAAAACAGTCAGTGTTTACAGATTTCAGCCCATGGGACTAAAATTTATTGTTCCCTGAGAATTTATCTTTACCTGCTGGCTTCTAGCTGGATGCTATGCGTTACACTCAAACATATCCACGTCCATATCCATCAGCGGCTATGTATGTCTTTTTAATTCCACCCTCTTTTTGTTTGTACCATTGTGGATGTTTTCTCTGTTTTGTTTTGTTTTGTTTTGTTTTAATAACATTTTATTTTTCCAAAGTCAGCTGTGTTCTTCCTTCTTATTTTCCCCTCATGCTCTTACTCAACCCAATGACATTGTTTGAAAGTTCCTGTTATTTGAATATTAAAATCTTCATTGACCCACAATTTGTTCTTTCTGTGGTCCTCAAATGCACATGTTCTTGGCCTCCTTCACATGACAGCCTCACTCAACGACACACCTTTATGGATTCTCACTATGATAGATTCATTCCACCAAATCATCCCTAGATCAAATCAGTTCTTTTGAAAATATCCTCATTTTGAGTATTTGCCTAGGTGAGGAATATTATGCAAAACAAGACTAGCCCTAGTTCATTGACAACAAGAGCTAGGTGATGGGCACACAGGGGTCCATTAGTCTATTCTCTCTAACTTTGTTATGTTTGACGTTTAAAGTTCCCCAAAGTGGGAAGTTTAAATGATATTATTAAGCAACACTAGGAAAAGTCTGTGCTAGGAAGCAAAAGGCATAGATATTCTCTAAACACATCTCACGTTAGACTCAAATGTTTCCTCTCTTCCCCTGAAGGTCTGGTCTAGGTGCTGCACTGAATGCCCTGTCTGGCTGTGCCTGAGAATCTCCTTCCCCTGTCCTGCTGCACAAGCTTGGGATGGATGTTACAGGTAAACGAAGTGACAGTGGCCACTTTCCAAGCCAAGCAGCCAGGAGACAGAGAGCAGGCCAGAAAGTCTCAGCTGCTGCTGTGGGAGAGCCCTGCTCAGCTTGTAACTACAACAAGGCTGATGAGAGAGGGTTAGCAGAGCCAACAGGGCTGTCCTCACCCGCGCTGGGGCTGTACTGGTGGCCCGACTCCGGGAAGGATGAGTGATCCTATGGCCAGACCGGTCCCTTCAGGCACCGGGTCTAAGTACTGATTCATACATAGGACATCTTCAGAAGAATTGCTTCCATTTTTGCAAGTCTCCTTTCAGTAAAAGAAGTCTGCAATTCACCAAAAAAAAAATACTCTGGTAAGATCCACCATGACTTCATTTCAATAATGAGATAACTGAGACTCGAAAAAGTAGAAGAAAGTGGATTTTTCTTGTTAACCCAGAATCAATATCACATCAGTGAGACCTTCGTTAAAGGGCAGGTCAAAGATTTCAATGTTTTCTTTGGTTGTCCATCCCTCCCACTTAAGCCTGGACGCTGCTGAGAAAAATAACAATCATATCAGTCTATGTCATTTGGGAGGAAACCTAAAAACTAATCCCGGAATCAGAATTGGCTTAACATATCTCCCAGCAGTGGTGTTTAGCATTTAGCATACTTAGGCATGAAAAATGTCCTTGCCTGTATTGATGCCAGAAACAAAGCAGTGATTGCAACGGGCTTGATCCAAGTGGATCCATGCAGCTGGTAGGTGGTAGGAAGGCCGTACCAGGAGTGCACACCAGAGTACTGAAATGCTCCCATACTGACTAGTAACCAGCCACCGAGTCTGGATCAGAGTTTCCCAGTCCCTCTTCTCCTCTTGGAAGTCCACATCCCCATTAGGGTCCTCCAGAGACGTGCCCCAACACTCAGGTCTGCATTTATAGCAAACAGTTGGTGCCATGCCGATCAACAAGTATTTTTGTCTTTTGGCCCTGGGCTCGACCTGAATGACTCTCTTCATAGTCACACGGCTCCACAAACACAGGCAGCCACAGCAGCCACATCTCTGGGCAAAGGTGACATCAGGGTAAAATTTTCAGAAGAAAATGCTGCCCAAGGGAGCATGAGCCTAATGAAGCAGGGCCCCCAGAGACTCGGCTGATAACCCCACAGACTGTAAGAGGATCCCCATGTGCTGTGAAGCGGACAGCAGAGATGAAGATGCCACAGATGTGACATCAAGCCAAAGTGTAAAATATCAAAAATCAAACCATTAAAAGAGTTTTGTCTGTTTGTGCTGGCATTAATCAAAAAAGAAACTGGTGGTAGTGTTGGGTGACTTGAAAATGTAAGATGAACCAAAATGGACTTGGGAATTTTATTCATTATAAACTTTTGGGCTACAGAGGCATTCAAAGTCATTTATTTCATCTTTGATTGGACTGAATTTCTATAATAGAGAGACAATCAATGTAAGTTATTGAAGATGATGATGGTGGTGATGATGGTGGTGATGACAATAATGATGGTCCTTGTTCTAACAAGCATGAAAGTTAACCCAACGTTTTCCCCCTTTATCATTCCATTACCTCTTACCTGCCTCCTACAATCAAAAACTATACGCATTCTTGCAGATGATCATATACAACAACCAAAAAATGGTCCCTGAGAGCAAGAATGCTGCTTTGACATTGCTGATGGCTATCAATCTCATACTCATCAGTAATAAAGGGAAACATACTCAGTTGTTAGAAAACACTCTGTGAGTGGGCCTGGAAAACAGCTCTTACAGGGGCCCTAAGTAAAGCTTACAACAGTATTACTGATTGCTCATGCTTATTTTCTTGGCAGAAATGATAGGACAGGGATCCCTGGGTGGCGCAGCGGTTTGGCGCCTGCCTTTGGCCCAGGGCGCGATCCTGGAGACCCGGGATCGAATCCCACGTCGGGCTCCTGGTGTATGGAGCCTGCTTCTCCCTCTGCCTGTGTCTCTGCCTCTCTCTCTCTCTCTGTATGACTATTGTAAATAAATAAAAAAAAAAATTTTTTAAAAAAAAGAAATGATAGGACAAATACCTATTAACTGTACAACTTCCCAGTATTGGCGGCAGTGTCACTGCTTGTCCTTAGGGAGCAGAGATGACCAGCAATGCTAGCCGGTGGGTGCTGGGGACCATGTGGGGCCCAAGCATCAGCTGGAGTTGGAGCAACAACAGGTGAAGTGAACCATGGCTAGTAGCGAGGGCCTCTTTATCATCATCAAACCTGATGAAGGTCAGCGTGGACTCATGGTAAACATCATCTAGGATTTTCAGCATAAGGGATCCCACCACGTGGGTTTGAAATTCATGAAGACTTCTGAAGACTTTCTCAAAGAACACTGCATTGATCCGAAGGACCATCCTTTCCTTTCCATCTACTAAAACACATGCACACGGGGCCAGTGGTTGTCATGGTGTAAGAGAGACTCCACATCATGAAAACAAGTCTCTGTATGGGAGACTCACCTGCAGTTGCCAAAGCATCCATGGACATGTTTGCATCCATGCTGGCAGGAAGACTATTAATGATAGCAATTCTTGGAGAAAGCATAGAACACTGGCTTGTGGCCCCTGTGCAGTGCTATGTGTTATCATCAGAGTAAAATCTTTTATCCCAATGCTAAATAAAAATTAAACAATGGCCTAAGAAATTAATGTTGGCATAATTCCAAAAATTCAGTGATGGAGCAGACAGGGTCACATAAAGCAACATAAAATTCTCTGAGGCCAAGTGTGGGTAATCAGAGAAAGCGTCAGAGGTCCACTCATTCCAGAGGTCAGTTCCAGCTAGCTAAAGTGCAGGGCAAAGGGCAGGTAGCAAGGAAACTGCAAACAATTAGACCAAAATAAAAAAAAAAAAAGACCAAAATTCAGGTTTTCAGTGGAGATGGCAGCAGAGTATGGAGTTGAGACTTTCTGCTGCTCCACATTAGTGTATGGACAGACTCGGGGCAAGAACATGACCATGCAAAGTCATGTAACTCACTTCTGCAGGCAGAGAACATTTGTTTTTTGTTTTTTGTTTTTTTTTATTTATCTATGATAGTCACAGAGAGAGAGAGAGAGAGAGAGAGAGAGAGAGAGGCAGAGACACAGGCAGAGGGAGAAGCAGGCTCCATGCACCGGGAGCCCGACGTGGGATTCGATCCCGGGTCTCCAGGATCGCGCCCTGGGCCAAAGGCAGGCGCCAAACCTCTGCGCCACCCAGGGATCCCAGCAGAGAACATTTGTAACTCACTTCTGCAGGCAGAGAACATTTCTCATTTGGAGAAGTAGCATGGCCAAGGTAACTCATAAATGCACATGGCACTCATGGGCTCCCCTGGAGAGCAGCTATCTCCTTCTGCTCATCATCAAAGGTTGCGCAGAGACACTTTCTTGAGTATAAAGGGGGAAGCAGGGCTTTAATGTCTCTTATTACGAGTCCAAGTGCATAACTGTGATTGAACTCACAGAGAAGCAGCCCATGTTGACCCTGCTACTCATGTCCCTACACAGTCTCTAGGGCTACTTGGTTCAACCAAGAGTTTCAACCCAAGCCATCAATACAGAGTGTAGAGTCAGGAAAAGAACATCTTTTGGAGGGTTCAAATTATGTATCATGGACTATTAGTAGGCTATGAAATCAAGTTAGTGCCTCATGGACAACGTCTCTTCAGTGCATTTGAAGAGAGTAAAATAGAAAATAGAATAATACTTAGTTAAGTGTAAGTTTTTTGTAGGTAAAACTTGGTGTTCGGTTATGATGTTAGATGTAATTCTTTGAGCTTTCCTTTGAGAACTGCTGCTTTGGAGCTTCCTTCACACAGGTGTATTAGGGGATCTGTCCAAAATTAGGGGTAAAGTTTCATCAAAATTGAAAAGATGTAATTTGCACTAATAATCCAAATATGGAAAAGAGAGGCACTTAATTTTACTACCTCTGAAGCGTAATCATTTTATAACCAAGGAAATAGAGCTGGTCTCCTCAGTGATAATGCAAATGACCATAAAAAGCACATGAGCATAAACCACATCTGCCCCACTCATGTTGAACTCCAGTTCTGCAATCTTCGCACAGCCCCACATCATCTCCAAATTTATAGGTTCCAATCCCTCATTCCCTAATTCTATGCAGAAAAAAAAATGGTTGTCGTCTTTTAAACTCATATCCTAAAATCATTTTTTTTTGCCATGTTTCTAAATAGAAAAAAAGGCAATGATTTCCTGCATTGGGAAATGCATCTTAAATGTGCCCAGTAGCTAAATTCAAGTTGCTCTCTTCCTAGTTTCTAAAAGTTCCTTCTAAGTTAACCTGTGCTCTGAGCAGCAGTTAATGTTAATTTTGAGCACAAAGGGAAGCCAAGCCAGAGTCCAGAGACCACTGATGCGGAAGAGGAAGCTGCTGTGGCTGCCACTCAGGCCTCTCTTCAACCTTCCACCCTACCCTGGGTATTAAACTCCTTCACTTACTCTTCCTACGAAGTCCCTGTAGGGTCTAAGTGCTCTGGGTCTATGGCTAATGCTGCCCCATACTTTGATGTGGAGAGATGTCTCTAGAATTCAAAACTAAGAATTTGATGTAAGAAACTGTTTATGGATGTCTGGAGTTTCTACCGCTCAGAGGAAAGACACACTACAATTAAGGACACTGTTTTGAAAAAACAAAGTTCAGCTGACCCATCGAGAAAAGGGATCCATGGATCTTAGTTTAGCACAGGAACTCAGATTAAATGTGTTTCAACGGCTAACACCTTCCACCGGTGTGCTGATGTGGGTCACTGCAAAGCCAGATGCCACCACACACGACTCACAGGTGCTGACAACTCAAGCAACATGTGCCCTGAAAATTGAGATCCACTGGCCATTGTACCACCTGGACTTGGAAGAGGTGAAATTAACTTCTGTCGATTTGCATTCATTTAAAATTATCTTCACTGCAGGTTAGATTGTAGATTATAGAATGCAGGTCTAAGTTTAATTTATTTAATTTTAATTTTAAAAATATTTTTTTATTTTTATTTTTAATAAATGTTATTAATTTATTTTATTTTTATTTTATTTTATTAAATTTTTATTTAATGATCATGATTTCACTCTCCCACATTAGATGTGAGAATATAATACAATTCAACATCAAATCTAAAAGAGTCAATGACAATTCAAGTCTTAGAAACCAGGAGGACAGTACTGTGCACAATATTGTATAAAGTACTGTTTTATAGAACAATTTTTATAAAATAGCAATGTTACTGGGTGGAATTGTCATCCTGGGTAGAGTGACAGTAAAAATTACGCAAGAATAAAACATTTTATCATGAGCAGTAGTCGGTGGCTCCAAAGCATTGGAGAATGCACTAATTTGGCTATGAAATCTAATATACTACATCCAAAATATTACGTTTTGTGTCAGGGTTTATATCAGTAGTTTTTCTGTTCCCTGACCACATTAAAACTTAGCTCATGAGGGCTACATTGGGTGCCTCAGTGGTTGAACATTGGCTTCAGCTCAGGATGTGCTCCCAGGGTCCTGGGATCACATCCTACATCAGGGTCCCTGCATGGAGCCTGCTTCTCCCTCTGCCTATGTCTCTGCCTCTCTCTCTTTGTGTCTCTCATGAATAAATAAATAAAATATTTAAAAATAAAAAACAAGGGCAGCCCCAGAGGCTCAGCAGTTTCGGCTTGGGGCGTGATCCTGGGGACCTGGGATCAAGTCCCAGGTCAGGCTCCCTGCATGGGGCCTGCTTCTCCCTCTGCCTGTGTCTCTGCCTCTCTGTGTGTGTGTGTGTGTGTCTCTCATGAACGGATGAATAAAATCTTAAAAAAAAAAAAAAAAAAAACCTTAGCTCATGAAACAGGCCATAACATGTGAGAGTCCTGGATATGGATAGGTAGACCCTTGTACATATGCAGAGTAAGGAATAAATTGTTCAGTGGATTTCAGGAAATGCACTGGAAGGGCCAGAAATATTCTTTACTCCACCCCACCTCCACTATGTTTCAAAACACCTCCATCATACCAATGTAATAGACAAAGACACAATCTTAGACATTTTTTTCTCCCTATTAGTTGGATGTTTTTTAATGTTTTGGCAAATATGTAATTTCATATAACTTCATGTAAATAACATGTAATCCAAGTACATGATAGCGATATTTCCAAGAGCAGAAATTGACAGGAGGCAGGGAAGCACAGACAAGCATGACTACATCAGGCTCTTCCAGAAGGTGAGCGTGAGCCACTGGCAGGGAAGGAAAAGCACATGGTCTATGCTTCAAAATTTTGTATAAACTTGACTGTACTCTCAGATGTCATTGGTAGAAAGCACTGCCACTGGCCATACCGCAGGAGCTTACCAAAAACTTGCTGGCAGCATGCTAAATGAATTGAGTAAATTTATTGAAAGGATAAGTCTTAGGGGCACCTGGGTGGCTCAGTCTGTTAAGCATCTGCCTTTGGCTCAGGTCATGATCTCAGGGTTCTAATCTGGAGCCTCAAGTCTGGGAGTCTGCTCAGTGGGGAGTCTGCTTCTCCCTCTCCCTCTGCTCCTCCCCCCTACTCATGCTCTCCCTCTCAAATATATATATATATATATATATATATATATATATATATATATAATCTTTAAAAAAAGGATAAATCTTCATCACATGTCATATGGTTACAAAAAACAGCCCAAGAACAAGACAAGGGCAAAAATCAAGGAGACGCTGAAAGGAATGTGTAATAGGTGTCATGCTGAGCCCCCGCCAGGTGTAATAGTGGATACTATGTATTTGGTGAACATGTGGAATGGCCAGGCTCTGTTTGTGCTTCACGTGCAGGGGGACAGCCCCCCATGGGCCTGCTCCCCATCCTGGTTCTTCATTGGGAGTGTCCCTCCTGTTGGCAGTGTGTGTTTGGCTCTCGGTGGTATCCATGGTGTTGTTGGAAGAGCAGTGGCACCAAGACAGAGAAACAGTAAAGAGCATTATTTATAAGTAAATGGTGATAAAAAAAAAAAAAAGTTGCATTGTGCCTGCACCTAGCAGTTAAGCTAGAACCCGCACTCTCACAGAGCATGCAGAGGGGGTGTCCCCTTCTTTATTCCAAACAAGCCCTGGGGAGCATATGTTACCCTTTTGTTATGACTTTTCACTTCCAAAGTTGCATTTAGTGTTCATTTTCTTTTCTTTTCTTTTCCTTTTTTTTTTTTTTTTAAGATTTTATTTATTTATTCATGAGAGAAACAGAGAGAGGCAGAGACATAGGCAGAGGGAGAAGCAGGCTCCATGCAGGGAGCCTGACGTAGGACTCAATCCCGGGACTCCAGGATGACGCCCTGGGCCGACGGCAGGTGCTAAACTATTGAGCCACCCAGGGATTCCCTTCTTTTCTTTTTTTTTTTTTAAGATTTTATTTATCCATCAGAGATGGAGAGAGAGGTAAGGGGAAGCAGAGAAAGAGGGAGAAGCAGACTCCTCATTGAACTGAGCAGGGAGCCGGAGGCCAAGCTTGAGGCCAGGCTTGATCCCAGAGTCCTGGGATCATGACCTGAGCTGAAGACAGCTGCTTAATCGACTGAGCCACTCAGGTGCCCGAATGTTCATTTTCAGTGCATTTTTATTTAATGAAAATCTTATGGAAGAGGGAGGTGGCATGATTTCTCCTGGTCCCTTAATCCCTCTGTCTGGCCTGGATCCTGAACACCCAGGGACCGGCTGTGGCTCAACTCTACAAGCATTTGTGGGTCACTTCTTATAAGTACTGTGTGTACCTTGGGACCATAGGAGACCTACGGAGGAGGCTGACCCACTGCCTTCCTGCAATCTGTCTATCCCTGTACCATTAGGTAGAGAAAGGTAGGTCCAGTAAGAAAAAAAGTGTCAAAGATGAAAAAATATCCTGTGGCTGGGATCAAGGAAGGCTCTATGAAGGAGAAGTTTATAAGCTCTCTAATTGAAAGCAGAATCATTGGGCAAATCAAAATAATACCTGCCGGAGACAGGGCACCTTTCCTCCAGGGCTCCATGTTGTGGGGCACGTCGCTGTCCTGATGTCCTGATGCACCTCTCATCATGCACCTCTCATCATGGCGGGTCATGTGCCCGCCAGCACCACCCTCTCTGCACCACCGCTGCCAGAAGGTCACATCTCACTCCTGCGGCCCACCTTCCAAGGAAGAGAGGCAAGAGGCAAACCTACTATTCTTTTGCACAGCCCACATCTCAAGTTAATATCCCTGCCACATCATTTCTTTTGAAGTGTCTCCCTAACCTAGGAACTCACTTGTACTCAGACGTGAAGTTCTCAATGGCCTGAGTAATGGCTGGGGGGCGGGGGGACAGTCCCAGGAGGACTACCTTCCCTGAATTAGCAGCACTCTCTTTGTCTAAGCAAGTTGCGTGGAGGTAGTTTTTCTCATAAGTTCCTGGTCACCACTCTTCTTTCTCATCCATCGTAACAAGAGACCCTGTCATAGCTAAAGAATCCAAAATGTCAACTGGTGAAGAGTAGTAAGTCCTAGAAAGGCTAAAGAATAAGCCGTTTAAGTTGTTGCACATTTTCTAGGTCTACTGAGGACTTTGCCGAAATAATCTGACCTTTAAGAATCTCAAAGGTGCAGAAAATGGGCATTTTAAGTCACAGGTAACCAAAAGTAAGCTTCAGCAAAATTTGCTTCCAGGAACTCTTTCAAATCAGAGGAATCTTACATTTCAGATTGAACGACCAATTTTGGAAGTCTTCCGCTTTCAGGGAACAAGAGGAACAAAGCAGTTGTGAATTCTGCAACAGATAAAGATCTTGTCCATTACAGGTGTGAGCAGAATGAGGCAGGAGGTGCCCATGTTGTGAGGATGCAGGGTAGAGTCATCCAGGCTGCTCCACCTGCCCCGTATTATTGAGTTCCCGCAAGGCCATGCACAGAAGTGGGATCAACACGTGTGGGTTGACCATGGGAATGGCGTAATGTAGGGAAAATATATCACCCCAAATGCCATAACAACTTAGAGCACCCTGTGCATAGCCTGGCTTAATGTTTGCCATCATATACTGAAAACATCATAATCCAAAGTCTGCCCTCCACTGGACCGTGAGCCCTCAAGGATGTGGATTGCCTTTTATCCCTCAGCATGTCTTAGGCCTAGCTCAAAAAGGAACTTTGAAATTACCCAATAGATACAGCTTTTCCAACAAAACAGGCCTAAGTCCCACACCTTGCGAAGTGTCTGCTATGTTTCTAACTCTGTGTTACAAAAAAAGAAACTGAGGCATAGAAAGAGATCACGCACGTCCGTGAGGAACAGAGCTAAATCCAGGCTCCAGTTCCAGATCAGCCTAATCAAACAGCTACCAAAATAACATGATAAAATCCAGTCTTGGGAGAACTTTTTTAAGTTGGAAGAGTTGGTTGGTATCCAAAAGCAAGATAATTGGTTAATTCACATCTATTTCGTTATAATAGATTGCCTCTGGAGATGCATCCCAATTATGGACGGCCTTCTCTTCCTGGAAGAGCTGAAAGTAAACAACAACAATAACAATAATGGAATGTGAAGAGTTTCTCTAGCTGTGCTGGAGAAATTCAGGGCCAGATTAGAGGCTTATTAGTCAAAGAGGCATTTGAACTCTGGGAAATCAGGAGCGGAGTCCTCTGAAGAAAAATCGTCTTTCCTCTCAGCCTCCTCTCACTGATTCTACAAGTCTTTCCCAGTTGACAATGGCTCTGCCCCGAGGACATCTCGGGGAGGCGTGACTCTCCAAGGTCTTTATTGAAAGCCCCACCTGGAAGGAATGATTACCTAACAATTTGCCAAAAGGGAGGGCTGCAGAACCTTTGGCATTTTTGAATTGCAACTGTTTTCTGTCATCGTAAAGAAAAAGCTAATCATTTTTTCCAACAAACCACCCCCTCTGTCTCCTGCACAGACTATTACGAAACTGCCAAAGACCACACACTTGGCTTTCTCTGTTTTCACAGTTTTTAAAGCCATCATCAAAAGGCAAAAGGAGCCCGAGACGAGGATTTCTTTCCAGCACAGCATCTGAAGTGGAATTCCATTGGTAGAATGCTATTCTCTTCTGGCTACCTTCCATAAGTTCCATCTTCTTATTAAGTGTTTATCATCTCGCTTAAAGAAAAAGGAGAAGAAAAAATCTCAAACTGTGTCCAATTGGGAAAATGCCATACAGCCCTTACAGTCATGCTATCGAATATTCTGGAAATGAACTTTAAAGACCAAAAAATTTAGCTCATAATATAAAAGTTCAATTTATGATAACATTTATCTCCACGTTAATAAGGAATTTGCAAACAAAGATGATTATCCAGGTCTTTGAAGATGCATGCCATGAATCAATCCAGCTACATATTAGTGATACAAGGCAGTTGGTTTTAACAGAGTTGGCCCGATGTAAGATGTTTCTTTTTTATGTGAAATTATGTTGAGAGAATTTTGAAATGCACACCATCTGAGTCATAGGCACTGGCTTAGAAGCAGGAATTTAGCACAAACATTTTTTAGCGGCAGATCAATGATGTAAAGTTTGTTTTCAAGGGAGAATAAAATAAATGTTTCACTTCCAAAACCAACCTGACCTACAGGGCAGAGAAGAACATGTCATCGGGCCCAAAGTTTAGGAAAATCATCAGAACCATCGATTCATCAGGAACAGGCTTCCTGGGGCATGTCCTCTGTGAACCCTGATGCCCTAACAGGGAGCTTTCCTCTACCTGCCCCTCTTACCCTATCTCTGCAGACACGTATTCCAGAAACTGACATCCAGTTCCTCTGGGGTCTTAAAGTGTGATCCCCCTTCCCTGGTTACCCTGTGACAATGCTTCTTACCACCTCCCAAGATGAACCTGGCCTTAGCCTCACATACACACTTTTAGATTGATAAACGTGAGATATTCTTGGAGTTTCTGTTTATATTCCAATTTATATTTTTAATGGTCCAGGGAATTAGTATTATCTATTATAAATAACAGCATCTTTAACACCACAGGTTGCTTTATGACAGGGTGTACTTTTGCTTATTCTACTCCTGCTATGTGGATTTTCCATCCTACCTCTGACTTTCCAAACCTAACTCAATCTTGCAGACTTAATTCAAGCATTATCTCTATTATGAAACCTCTCCTACTTCTCCTACTGCCTGGAGTTTTTCACTTCTTACTGTTTCTATTCTACCTCTTTAGAGTGTCAGCCATTTCAGTCCTGACCCTCCTAGAAAAAGAAGAGCTGAGACCAGAAGTGAAATCTTCATCTTTATCTTAGACAGGAAGATAATTTCAAACTCTCTCTTGGGCCTCATAGTCTAGATGTGTTCTGAGGTGCTCCTGGGTGGGAGAGGTGAGTGGGCATCTGCCACAAAAGATAGGCTTAGAACCCTACCATAAGACTGCCTGCAAGGGACCCTATAAGATGGGTTGATACCTGAGGGTTTGAGAAGAACCACATTTGGCAGTAAGTTGTACATAATTTATCATGTAAGTTACTCCTTTCTGTTGTCCTGGGAGTTTAGCAAAATCTTATGGATCTGATTTCATAGTAGGAAATGAAGGGGAAGGTCTGTATATATGCCTGGACCAACATGATAAAAGATAGACCAGAATAATGTTACTAACCTCCCGCAGAAAAGGTAAGTCATGGGAAGAAAGAGTTGAAATCATTAGTTTTAGATTATCTAAAGAGTCTTTTTCCTCGTTCCACTAAAGTAAGTTGACAATTTTCCATATAAAAACATATTTGTTGAAAATGCCTACTGATGGAGCTTAATAATGCACGAGCCCACTGGTAGCAATTAAATACGTTAGTGAGGCTGCTATAACAAAGTCACTCAAAATTCAATGGCTTCAACAAGATGGTAAAAACCCACAAGTGAGTTGTCCACGGCTGACAGCCCCAAGTTATTAGTAAAAAGACAGAATCTGGATCCCTAGCATCATCATTCTTATCTCAGTTCAAGTCTTTATCAGCCATCTCTTCACTGGATTATTGCCATAGGTAGTATAGAAACACAGACGATTTCTTAGTGCTCTGTGTATTCTCAATGTTAGGCTTCAGCATCCTGATCAAAGATGGTACTCCACCTCCCACCATGACAGTCCATGAAAAGAGGAAACTAGGGAAGAGAAGACATGCTCCTCTTATTTAGAATTTGCCCACATTATGTCTGTTCCCATTGCCTAGAATCTAGAGCCAATGGGCAGACTAACATGTAAGAGGGACTGGAAAATGCAGTATTTAGCTGGGAAGCCACATACCCAGCTGGTACTCCTAATGCAATAGCCAGGAGGAGGCCAGATATTGGGGGTCAGGTTGTTGTTTTTCCAGACCATCAAAGAGAAGCTGATCAGTAAAATGTTTTTCACCCTCCTCTAGAGAGCCTCTATGTGATCTACTGTGGAACAATGTATGCAAGGGGTATCCAACACATGAGCAATCGAGATCTTGGAGTAAATTAAAGAACAAATCCTAGGGGTTCTACCTGGATGATGATTGGTTCCTTCGTATACCAATATACCTTGGTGCATATACCTTGGTCAATGAAGGACATGCTTTTCTCCCCCCAAGCATCTATGTGTTTTTCGCCAAAAGCAACTATATACAAGGTATCAGGCTTAGAAAGAAACAGACAAATAACATTCACTCCCTATCCTTGGAGGGTTTACGTCAGTGAAAGGAATAGTCATGGGAACAAGGAGGTAAGAGCTAAAGTCACAGCATGAATGCAACAATGAGACATTGCTA
The DNA here is from genome assembly GCF_905146905.1 of Nyctereutes procyonoides. Classification (NCBI taxonomy): domain Eukaryota; kingdom Metazoa; phylum Chordata; class Mammalia; order Carnivora; family Canidae; genus Nyctereutes; species Nyctereutes procyonoides. The sequence goes on along the minus strand of NW_026575033.1, from coordinate 3,770,864 downwards.
TGGTAGAGATGACTCATCTGGACTAAGGCGATAGGGCGGACGGTTGGAAAAGTCTTCACCAAAAAGGAGAGACTCTGCTTTCCTGTTAATGGATGAAAAGGGCAAGACTCATTCAGGAGGGCAAAAGATGGAGGACATTCAGTGTGACTATAGAGGAGGTTTATGAGGGAGTGGCGACAGAGTCATGTGAGGTACCAGAGAAGTAGGCCTGGGCCAGACAGCAAAGGTCTTATGCACTCCACTAAGAGGTTGACCCCTTTTTTTCTGATCAGTAGAGAGCTGATGTGGGGTACCAGCAAAGCAAAGCACATTTTAGGAGGATCAGGGTGATGACAATCTGAAGTTGGTGGAATTGTGGAAAAACAAGAGTAAGGAGATGGATTTGGAGGCTCTTGCAGCCATTGCAGTAATCCACTGAAGAGATGATGGACCAAGGCAGCAGTGCTAATGCCAGAGAAGAAAAGGACTGGATGTCCTTTCAATGTGGATCCCCAAAAATGAATAAGGGGCAAAGGCAGGGAGGTACACAGAAGGATGAATCAGAGCTCTCTAGCTTAAAATATTGAGCACAGAGTGATAAACTAGTTAAGTATGAAAAATGGATCAGGGATCCCTGGGAGACACAGCGGTTTGGCGCCTGCCTTTGGCCCAGGGCGCAATCCTGGAGACCCGGGATTGAATCCCATGTCGGGCTCCCGGTGCATGGAGCCTGCTTCTCCCTCTGCCTGTGTCTCTGCCTCTCTCTCTCTCTCTCTCTCTCTCTGTGACTATCATAAATAAATAAAAATTTATTCCTTCCCCTTCTGTCATTCCTTTCTTCCTCCTCTTCTTCTTTCCTTCCTCCCTTCCTTTCCTCCATAACGTTTGGAGAGCATCTATAATGTGTTAGCCACCATGCTCAGCACTGAGAACAGAAATAAGAAAAGGTATTATCTCTACCCTCAAAGAGGTTACAGTCTAATAGTGAGCTCAAGATAATCAATAGCTCTGGTTATTAGTTGTATGTGTCTTTGCTAAAAGCAGAAATTAGGGAGGTGAATTAATTATTAATGCATTCTATTCAGGAAGCAAACATCTTTCTAATTTGATATTAATAGGACAAACTCTAATAAAGTGGATTTTACTGGCAAAAATATCAGAAAATAGTGTGATTCCTAGGAAATCAAATACATACATAGTCATTAAACATCCATTTAGCAATTATTTGTTTAAATTTTTGTAGAAATCACTTCCTATTCTATTCATAAGAAAATTAGGGTTCAAGTTATTTGTACTCTTAAAATATGTACACATAAACGCACATTTTTCTAAATAGGCTACATTAGTGTAATATACTTTAATATATAAATAATAAAATACATCCTTACACATTAAAAAAAAAAAAAAAGAAGAAATGTTTATTAGTAGCTCTTGGTGAATATCCAAAGCTGCTTCTCCATGATCTTTAGTTCAGTTGATCTTTCCAAGAGAGATTGTGTGAAATCTGTCTGACCAGCCAGGGAAGAAGATATCAAAAAGTTTCCTCATAACTTCTTCACTCCTCATTCAGAGACAGGACCCAGAGAGTCCCCTAACTGGATATCCTCTGTAGGGTGAGCTCATGCAAGGACAAGCCATCCAAGCAAATTACAGGGAGAAAGGTCAACACCTGCATTTTTTTATATTTGAGGTCTTTGTCAAGAAAGGGACCACATGGAGATTCACGACAGATTCACAACAAGCACACCATTGCAGCTCAGAAGTTTTTAGAAGTGCTTTGAAATTATCCTCAACTCATGTGCGAAAGAAGATGGCACATCTCTCTAACAAGCAAGCCACTTAGTGAAACCACATGGGGCAGAAAGCAAGGAGAACATTGGCCAATATTACAGGAGTAATTTAAGAAGTCAGCAAGTCGTTACCCTAGTTGGAATCTGACCAGGAAACCAGGATTAACACCTCAAAGCCTTTAGGTAAAGTGCCAGGAACTCTTTAATGACCTAATCACTTAGGGTGTTAGAGAACTGATTACTAGGGGAGACTGAACAGCACTAGAACATCCTTTGGGATAAAAGCCACAGCAAATTACTGTCACTACTTGTGAAAAATGTTGATATTTAATTCCTTAACTGTTTGTATGGAGTCCACATCAAGGAAAACATATTTTTATCATTTATTTAATAATGAAGAAAAATTTAAAGTCAAGAGAGAAACACTTAAGTACAGGAAAAATAATTTTCTTCAGTCCAGCTTAGCTCTGAGTTGAACTCCAACTCATAATTGAAAGCCAAGCTATGAGTGACAAAGGACACACTGGAAAATATTGATTAGCACACAGCGTGCTGACTGGAAATAGTTATGGGTAAAAATTCCAAGAACTCTAAGAGGCTATTTGGCCTTATGTACACCAACACTTCTGAAACTCTAAAGCTGAATTTACTTGAGATTTCCACAAAATTGATTAAGAAGCCACATGACAACAGACAGGCAACATTGTATTACTTTTCAAATTATTTGTTCCCTTCCTTGTAAGATGATTTATCTCCTGCCTATTGTTCTGTGGTTCACGTGCCTCCATGGAAACAGAATACATCTCCCCATGCCACTGTATGGCATGGCCATATGGCTTTTTTTGAAGAAATGAAGTGGGAGCAAATGTGATTGTGTGCAGGAGTATGGAAGATCTCCCCTAGCTTTCTTGTCCTTTTCTTCATCTATGAGGATGGCTGATCCCAAATGGATACTGTTCCTTCAGCCTAAATGCAAGAATAAAAAGATATTTGACACAAACCCAAGCAGATCCAAGTAGTGCTATGGCAACCACAGCCAACTGTAATCACCCACATGAAATTACAAGAAGAAATAAACTTTATTGGAGACCATGGCAACTCGTGGACTACTAGTTACCACAGCAAGACTGCCTAATACATATTCTTCCCCGATATAGGATTGTTAAAAATAATTTCATAGAAAATCATTGTTCAAGTAAAAATTGACCATAAAGACCTGATGAGAAAAATGAGTCTTGTTCTGTGTACAAGGTAATAGATATTCCGCACTTACAGGTGGGAAGATCTTCTCTACCTTCACTTCTTTCTGATTCATACATAGCTGTATGATAAACACTTTCCCCAGCAGCTTGTGCTCATGGAACACAGAACAGTTACATAAATCAGTTTTCTCTGGTGATCCTTTACTTCCCGTTAGTTGTTCTCAAACTTCCTTCTAGCACATTCTTGTCCCCAAGAATCCAGGATGCTTCAGGTATCTTGGGATCCTCATTGCAGTATATAGACTCCAAACAACATCCTCACTTCCCATGTCCTACAACCTTAGGATTCATGTGACAATGCACAGGAAACGTTAAGACTCTAAAAAGAATCCCTAAAGTATCAAGATAAAATTAAAAAATTAAGACAGGGTTAAGAAGGAGTTATCCTGAGAAGAAGGGATGGGGGAGATAGATGGTAAAGATTGCTCCACTATCCCTACAATCATACTGAGATCACAGATTATTGGCTACTAGTTTTAAACAGAATATAAACCTGTCTAAAAGACTCAAAATGCTGGGGCAGTTCCATAGAAAATAAGAAAACCGTAGAATGAATCCAAAAGTCATAGAAACCCAATAGCCAGGTGGAAAGCGCCTCCAATCCTTTGAAGTTAGTGGGGAAAGAAAGGGAATGAAGACATTCTTCCCTTCCTCAAGTCATATAAACATTTGCGATGGCTTTCTGAACAAAGAGGAGCAGCTGCTTTCCAGCCAGTGGATCAAAGTGTGAGCAGGTAACGATGACTGCTTTCTAAGAGAACCCCATCAGGCACCAAAGTGCAAAGGTGAAAATTTGAATGCATGGAGTGAGTAGGTGTTGAAATAGCCACACAATATTTCCAAAAATTCAGAGGAGATTACCTTAGGTTATGTCCCAGAGCCGGGAAAATGTTTGAATTGGGAGGGTTTTTTCATTTTTGCCTGAAGTGATTCTTCAACTTTAAATTTATACCTTTATAGCTATGACATTTTCATAAAACAAAAGATCTCATTGTTCCCCCATCCTCTGTGAACTTTTATTTAATTCACATAGCACACTGGAGTCCTTTCATTTGTCTCTGGTTTCCAGCACAAAACGCTGTGGTATCTTCTTAATTGACAGCCAAATGTTTATAAGCCCACCTTTCCAGGACAGGTACTTTTTATTTGAAATGCCATTGATAGATTTAATTGTGTTCAACTTTCTCAAAAAAAACAATCCCACTGGCGCAGTAAAATATATTGAGTTTGATGTGTTTGGCTGGAAGAACTTTCATTTGGCCAAGGCCACATAGTCTGAAGTCTCCAAGTGTAAATTATAATGTTATTTGAGATGAAGTATAGAGTCATTTGTGGTGCTCAGGACGACACATGATGTAATCTTACACTCTATCTGCAGGTGTGATATTGGATTCTGCTAGGACAGGCACCTGGTATCAATGTTCAGTCTGGCCTTGTTTCAACACAGTCAAACATAGCTGAAGATGACTCGAATAAAATAGCACCCACCTATGGCAGATTTTTTTTTTTTTTAAGAAGAGGAATGATGAGCAACAATTACAATGAGCTAAATGGTGTCTGATTACTCTCTTTCCCTGAACAGCACAAAATTCTTGCTCTTTACAGTAATACTCTCAGTGCTATGTGAAGAAAGAAGCAAAACCATACCTTATGAATAGTAAAAACAACAATAATACTATAGGGACTTTAACATATGAAAATGATACAGGTACTGATGTCTTATTTTTTTCAAAAACAGTTGATGGATATATCCTGGGCCATTCATTTTCCCTTTATAATTTCATCACATTGGTATCTACTTCAGGAATGTCAGTTGCTACCTCTTATCTGTAAGTCAAAGGAGGGAAGGGACCTAGCAGAGTGCACAGCACTCTCTTGTGCTTAAATGCGTATTTGCTGAAGGAATGAACAAATTCACATGTTCCTCTTTCTCATGGACTGATCTTTGCAGAGGCATTTCACCTACACACTAGACAGGTAGCATAATTGGTCTTTGGGGTATAGACCCTAATCATAAGATAGAGGAAATCAACTCTCATATTTAAAAACTGTGGTCTTAATCCCTTTGAGATCTCTGCTCTGATGCACAAACACCTTCAAAATGTACTGTGATGACCAGATGTATCAGCAGACAGAGATGATCATTGGAGTATTTGCAGGGAAAAGGGAAATGGGACATGCCAAAATTATATCTAATATCCTAACCACTTTGAGATTTTTACAGATTAGGAAAGTTTATTAAGTTGACCCTTCTTAATGCTAATGGGAACTTGAATTACAGAGCTTGACTGACATTAATCTAGGTATATGATTAATTGGCCTGGCAAATGTCATGGTCAGTTATATAACAGATCAGTTGGAATGTGAGACTGGATGGAAGAAAGAGATGAAATCTCAAGCCATATTTTGAATAGTTCTAGGAAAATGAAAACCATTTATTATTTAATTCTCCCTAAAGGAGAAGGGGGAAAATTATTTCAGTTGTTTAAAATTCAAAGGTCTCAATTTGCTTCTCTAGTTATTATCTCATTTGATTCTCATGACATCCCCAAAAAGCAAGTAAGGATTCTGAGTCACCATGTATAGATTGGGAAACAGGGCCAGCCTGGGTGGTGCTATTGAGCTGAACTCTATGTCCTGTGTTTCCTCCCCCACATCAGACTGCCTCTCTTGAATGTTCAAAGTCACTCAATTTGTCACCTAGTCATATTTAATCAGGCTGTATACTTTCAGAAGTGAAGTGATTTAGAATCTGACATTCCTTACCCCCGCACCCGGCCCTTCTTGTCTTCCTCACTGCTCTGTATGTTAGATGGCTCAATCTTGTGAAACATGTGAACTCAAAGTAACTTAATTTTTTCCATAAGCTCTACACTTTTGAAGATCAAAGCTGGCATCCCATCCACTCTAGTTTATGTGCCAGTGGCAAACAGAAGAAATTCCAAGGTCTTCCCTTTGAACAGACTATTCTGGCACACAGGAGCCTCCTTATGGCAGCATTCACTCAGCCAATCTGACGGTCACAGGGTAGACTAAAGCCACTGCCTGTAATCAGACTTCCTCTGAAGTGATGGTGAGTATCATATAACATCTCAAAGCTCACTTTAAAAAAAAAAAAAAATCAGGGAGTGTTGTCTCTTCCCATGCTTGAATTCACACCTTATTCCTTAGCTAATTCAGCTCTAGGAAAGCTTTCAACAACTTTTGAGAAATAATCTCAAAGCCATGTTACATATGTTTATTGAGGCTCCCCCCACCCTTTGTAACTTCTCTGGTGGAATAAAAATGGTATAAATCATTGAAAAATATACTTATTTATTCATTCACTAGTTAAAACTTTTAATTTCATATAATGGAAAACAGCTATTGAAATTTAGGGGAAAGACAGTAAGGGAGAGATAGAGAAATTTCCATTTCTGTCTAGGTCCTTAAAAGAAACCCGGGCATGCTCAAGATGAAGACACACTTGGGGTTGCCTGAGCTTGTTGGTGTCCATGTGAGTAAGCTAGGTCTGCTGCACTGAAAGCTACTGGAAGAGGGAAAAACGTTAAGGAACATGAGAAGAAGTAGTAGCAGGCTGCTTCCCTGGGTTTAGTTAATTCTCCAGACAAGGCTAGCCCTTTCCCAAAAGATTCAAGGGATATGAATGAAATAAGAGGTCAGTGAGAATCACAAAAATAGACACCAGAAAGACTTCAGAAAACTCATAAGTGTCCAAATTTTCAAATGAGGGAATGATGTCATCAATGCTCCTGATCTTTCATGAACAGAAATCTCACAGAGGAAGACATAGACATGGCCAACATGCGCATGAGAAAATGCTCTGCATCACTTGCCATCAGGGAAATACAAATCAAAACCACAATGAGATACCACCTCACACCAGTGAGAATGGGGAAAATTAACAAGGCAGGAAACCACAAATGTTGGAGAGGATGCGGAGAAAAGGGAACCCTCTTGCACTGTTGGTGGGAATGTGAACTGGTGCAGCCACTCTGGAAAACTGTGTGGAGGTTCCTCAAAGAGTTAAAAATAGATCTGCCCTACGACCCAGCAATTGCACTGTTAGGGATTTACCCCAAAGATACAGATGCAATGAAACGCCGGGACACCTGCACCCCGATGTTTCTAGCAGCCATGTCCACAATAGCCAAACTATGGAAGGAGCCTCGGTGTCCATTGAAAGATGAATGGATAAAGAAGATGTGGTTTATGTATACAATGGAATATTCCTCAGCCATTAGAAACGACAAATACCCACCATTTGCTTCAATGTGGATGGAACTGGAGGGTATTATGCTGAGTGAAGTAAGTCAATTGGAGAAGGACAAACATTATATGTTCTCATTCATTTGGGGAATATAAATAATAGTGAAAGGGAATATAAGGGAAGGGAGAAGAAATGTGTGGGAAATATCAGAAAGGGAGACAGAACATAAAGACTCCTAACTCTGGGAAACAAACTAGGGGTGGTGGAAGGGGAGGAGGGCAGGGGGTGGGGTGAATGGATGATGGGCACTGAGGGGGGCACTTGACGGGATGAGCACTGGGTGTTATTCTGTATGTTGGTAAACTGAACACCAAAAAAATAAATTTATTATAAAAAAAATGCTCCTGATCTTTGAAAAAAAAAAAATGGAGCTGATGAATAAGTAGGTGGTAAAAACTTAGAAAAACACAGGTTTACAAAGAAGATACAATCATTGACCGAAGAAGTGGTAAGATGATATTTACCAGTGGGAGTATGGTATTTACTGGTGGGTATTTAATGATGAGAGATATGGGTGAATTGGTTTTGGCTTTTTTTTCTTTTTAGTTTAAATAAATTGAGTAATTTATAATAAAATAAAGGGTGTTTATTTTTATGAACTGGTTTTGGCTTTTTTTAGTTTAAATAAAGTGAATAATTTATAATACATTAAATGGTATTTATTTTTATAAATGTACATCTTAAATTAGGGAAATATTATGAACATATTTACCTCAATTTGTAAAAGATATCTGACAAGTCTCATGCTATTCTTGTATACAAGAGGGATAAAAACTGGTTTGATTATGGTATTAGAGTAGTCTGCATGTATAACAACTCTCAAATTGCAATGGCTGGATATAATGCATGCTTATTTCAGCGTGGGTCAGTGGAGGGACTTTGATGATCTCAATTCTGCTCTCATTCCGTCCACCTTGTAGCTATGCCTCCTTTGGGTCTCCAGAGTCTTCTCCATGAAGTTGGTGAACAAGGAAAGATAGGATTGAAGAGGAGAAGTTTGGGTGCAACATACCTGGAAGTGACTCACAGCACTGTCACTCATTCCATTGGCCAGAACTTAGTCTCAGTGCCACACCAAGTTGCAAAGAAGATTGGGAACGAGGTCTAGAAGCAGGCAGGAAAAGTCAAGGAAAGCATGGATTACATGAATACCAGTGAGCACCAGCAGTCTGCTACAATAGAAGTACAGTGATAGTTGTATCTACAAAACTTTGATTAATAAATCTTATATTGGAATTCACTTGGCCCTGTCATAGCCAATTTTTTTAAACAACATAATAAAAAAACCTAAAAAGTACTCTTCTAATTTTCAGATGACATAGAATTGGGAAAGAAATATAATAAGCTAGGTCAATGGCTAACAAACTTGTTCTGTAAGAGACCATATAGCAAACATTTTAGGCTCTGGGGGCCACACAGTCTCTGTTCTGATTAATCAACTCCACCATTGTATTGCAAAAGCAGTCATAGATAATGTGTAAATAAAACAGGTGTAGCTCTGTTCCAAAATTTACAAAAAGAGGTGTCTGCCTGAATTTGGTCCACAAGTTGTATTTTGGCAACCCCTGGGCTACTAGGAGATGGAATCAGAATTCATAATAAATAGTATGATGCATCTGAAACAATTAAAATTATACTTAGCCTTGTCATATTTAAAATTCTTCATACAGGGTGGTTCAATCGGTTAAGCATCTGCCTTCAGCTCGGGTTATGATCCCAGGGTCCTGGGATCCAGGCCCCTGGTGGGCTCCTGCAGAGCAGGAGCTTGCTTCTTCCTCTTCCTCTGCCCCTCCCCCTGTTTGTGTACTCTCTCTCTCTCTCTCTGCCAAATAAATAAAATCTTTTCAAAAAATTAAAAATAATTTTAAAAATAAAATTCTTCATACAGAGTTAAAGAAAAGCCCTTCGTGTACAAGGTAATAATGTAATTCTTGCGTAAAATATCTTCGCACAAACTCTGCTTTACCAAAAGTACCGTGTCATGTAGCTATGTAAAGGTCGTGACCAAGGGTGTGGTAATTGGGGAGGTTATACAAAGAAGCATTAATCTCAGTAGGTAATGTGGGCTGCTGTGTACTCCCCCCCCCCCACAGGGTGCACCAGCCAACAGTCTCCCAAAAGGCCATTAACTTGGTGAGTTTGCCAAGGTCTCAGAAACCTGATTTCTCCCCCAGGAATAGGAAAGCTCATGTATTTTTATTCAACCTATTAAAGAGTTTGCAGAAAGTTAGAGTTGTACAATACCATCATGGCCAACCTTGTTAAGTAAGAAGTGAGTTTCCCAGCCCTGTAAGGGACTAAATGGCCTCAGTGATCACTTTTCACAGTGGTGCGAGGAAATTCCGGAACTGGGTGAAAGGTTCGATGTGATAGCTTTCGTGGACTTTACCAACTCTAAAGAATGTGTGAATTGAAACTGAAAATAAATGAACCTCAGCTACTCCTTTCTTTCTTCCCTATTCACCAGAACTGAGTGTTTGGGAAAAGAAAAAATATACTTCTGAGAAAGTCTTTCTGACATTGGGCTCAGAGGTCTTCCCACCGCCCCAAACCATACCACTACATATGCATCCCTACCATACAGTCATAGAATCTTAGAGTCAGAAAAACCATTTTATAATAACCCATCTCTATTTGTACCCAAAGGGAAAAGCCTGGTATTAGCTAATCAGTGACCTTTTAGCTTCTGCTTGGACACATTCAGACAGAGATCACAGGGCTTCATGAGGCAGACCCACACTCATCCTACAGTGCAGCTATTCATTGGAAAAACCATCCATGAACACAGGTGAAATGTATCCTCATGTATGTTTGGTCTATTGGTCCCAGATTTTGCTTGCTTTTATTTCAGTAGCTCTCCAACTTCCATTCTTGCTTAATTTATAGTCCTTAAGGCAACACCTTGCCTACATGCTTGTATTAATCTACTCTCTGCAGGTGACAGCTCTGATGATAAGATATTTGGGTATACAAGATGTCTATTTTTATTACTATTAAACATAACAATAATGCCATTTATTAAAAGTGCCTAGTACTAAACAGACAGGGATGAAGCATATCATTGATGTGTTCTACATTGCTAGTCCTCACCACAACCTTGACAGCAGTTATTACATCCATTTTATAGTTGAATAAACTGAGGCTTAGAACAGTTAGTTCAATGATCCACTTAAGGGCAAACAGATAATGGTACAATCAGGATTTGGAGTCAAGTGGGTCTGATCTTAAGTTCATTTCCTTTCCAGGTTACTTGTTTTTCCTGTCCAATTAAGCTGTATTTCTGCCCCACTTAGTAGTCTCATTATATTTTTTCTACTTTGTGACAACCACATTATACTGTAGGCTGGACCTCCAAAGAATCAGTGACCACTAAGCACCTACAAAGGTAAGAATAATACAAAGGTAAATATAATGAATGTACTATCCACGCTTCTGAGGTGTGAAAGGTTCTCTGGTTTGAATCAAAGAAAACAAGCAAAAGCACCAACTTCAAAAGAGAATGCGAACCACGGTATCTATTCAGAGAGTTCCAGTTTGGGGGATAGAGCATTACATGTCATAAACATTTAAACACTACAAATCTCACTAGTATGTGTGGATCCAAAGAATTAAGAGAAACACCTGTGGACAACATCATCCCAAATATATGTTCAGCAATGCTTAAAAACAGTTTTCCTAAAATTGAAAAAATGAGCCCGGGGACCAAAGGCTGATGACATGCAAAAGAGTCAAATCAAATGACTGATGATGTTCAAAGTGTTGAAAGAAACATTATTTTCTGAACTGTTATCCAGTGCCACCCACACAGGAAATTCAACAGACGTATTAATTATGCCTAGCGTGTAATCCAAAAGATCCCGAGAATGTGCTGTATTTATTTTTTCTTTGGGGATGGGAGGAGAGTAAAATAAGACAATATCTGCCCATGATGCTAAGATCTGGGTGTGCTGTTTTCATCTACAAGATCTTAAGTCACACTAATTCTGCCCCAAATTGTTATCTCCCTCTGTAAATAAACCCAAACCTTCATTTCAAATGACTGGCCCAATGCAAATAATTACTAACCTCAGCTCTGATAGGGTCCTGATTGCTCAACTACAGAAAGGACATCCAAAATGACCCTGCTGAGCCAAGTTGCTTTTACTGTTTTTTTTTTTCCTGAGTTCACCCTTACACACTGATGTCCACTTTTGTTTATTGCCTTTTCCACCTCCCAAAAGAAGATGTGCCTCTTTTCTGGACTTTTTCCAATCCTGCCTATAAAGGCTTGAGCAATCTCAAAATGCCTGGTTTGCTAAAAGAACCAAGGAGGGGCTGAAAGATGACTGAAATTTAGACTACCTTAAAAAGTCTGAAAACTTTGGAACCCTGAGTCAGAAATGGGAGGCTAGGATTCCCTTAGCATCGATTTGATTTTGGAACATGGTTGTAAAGCCAATGAAAAAGCTCTGAGATGTGATACGAAGTCCCCCGCAATAATGAGTTATACAGAGATGTACTGAGGCTTTACCTGTGGGGTCTGTGGGTTTGTGTGCCCAGGGAGCACCTGCTCTGACAACTGATGGTGAGGCTGATTTGCAAACCAACTGTCCTGAGGAGCATTCAGGTAGCACAGTGCTTCTGGAGGGTTTTCCATCAGCCGCGGGGCCACCCAGCCCCGCTGACACCCTCACCTCACCAGGCATACCCAGCCCTTCCTATTTCCTGCTGACCCTCTTTCCCACCTCACCCCACTGCCCTGTCACCAGCAGTTTCCTCTGCCTGGAACAGTCTCTCCCTCTGACTATAACTCTCACTTCAAAAATCAGCTTAAACAATTCTTCCTTGATAAATCCCCATAAAAGGGAAGATTCCCTACAAACAAGCCTATTGGGACCAATGTGCTCTTTTCTGTCTGATGTCCAGTATCCTCAACATGGGTTTTATGGCTGCTGCTGGGCTCTGAGGTTTGCTGGAGCACAGCCCCACCTGGCTTATTCATGCTGTGTTCCCAAGAAGTAGTAGCTGATTGACACCAGAACCCATTTATTTACCTCTGTTACTCCAGAGCAGGGACTATGTCCCATCCTATTTGCATTTCCCCAATACAACATAGCCTCCAACACACGGTAAGTGTCTCACAAATATTTACTGCATAAGTGAATGAGTGACAGGGCATATACTTCTGATTTATAGATAAATCAAGGAAGGAGCTAGGTTTTGTGCTTTAAAAAAAAATTCTTGTGTTTTTAAACAAGATGCCCACAATAAAAAAATGTTTTATCGAAGAACCATCTCATTGTATCCCCTTCTTCTTTTCTTTTTAGACCACCTACCCAAAACAATTATGACCTGAAAATTTTTCATCAGGCAGTTGTTTGGTTTGGCAGGTTCTTGACAATCAGATTTGAAGAGCTTTTTTTTAAGTGAATACAAACTTTTATTTATTTTAAAGATTTTGTGGAACTTTTTTTAAGAATTTATTTATTTATTTATTTATTTATTTATTTATTTATGTATTTATTTATTTATGAAAGACACACAGAGATATGGCAGAGACACAGGCAGAGGGAAAAGCAGGCTCCCTGCAGGGAGCTGAATGGAGGACTCATCCCAAGACCCCAGGATCTCTCCCTGAGCCAAAGGCACTCAACCACTGAGCCACCCAGGGGTCCCAACTGAACACAAACTTTTAAAAAATCTAAACTGAATCTGGAAGGCCTTCAAGAAATAAGTGTGGCATTGTATATTTTTACCTCTAAGTGTCATAGATTGTAGGATTGTGTTCTGATGATCAATTCAGATGCATTGAAACTAATACAAACCATTAAAGCAAAGAAATCTGGATGTAAAGATGAAAACTAATCTACAGAGACTATTATTTTTTGAAATCTGAAAGCAAACATTAAGCCTTTGATTCCTTACTCTAGAGTGAGCACAACCAATCAAAAGTGAGATTGGATCATGGGGGTGGGGTTAGTTTCTCCCGCTATATTTGTGTTCTTAAATGAATGAAATGCTGACAACTTGATCATAACCAGGTTGCTTTCTCACTGTTACCACAATGAGTAAAATTTACGTAGTCAATACTTATTAGTGAGACTTTTAAAAAATGTATTTAATTTAAGCTGTTTGTTAAAATGTATGATCTATATTGAAATGTTTAGATGTTAATGATACTAAAAATCAGAATATTCTGGGAAGGATAAAGGACATTTTCCCAAGCTGTTTGCAGTTGTGTCTGTTCATTTTGTGTGTGTGTGTGTGTGTGTGTGTGTGTGTGTGTGTTTCATCACGCTGTAAATCAGCAAATTATTGGCAACCTGAGTTCACCTTGGATAAATGTACATACTTTCCCTAGTTAGAAACTCAACCAGGTTTTAATCTGATAAATACATACCATGGCCCATCTATAAGGAAGTCCAAAAAGCCAACTGCTTAGGCTTACAGGTAAAATTTTTTAATACCTAGAGAAAACAGTAACACAACTAAGAATTCTAATATTTTCCTGCATCCAATAAAATCTCTGGCAGCAATGATGTCAAATCTTCCCATGTGCTTAAACTACATACCTGCCTAGAGTTCATCAACTAGGAGAAAAAAAGGCCATTCAGACATTTAAAAAATTCATTATGTGCTATCATTGCCACCTCTCTTGCCAATAAAAATACTGAATTCTCAGTGTTCATGGGAAAAGCAATGCATCCTGCTCCTGAGGGGATCTCAGGCTGTTCCGAGGAGAATCCGGGCAGGCAGGGAGACAGAATTTGTCAAGTGAACATTCCTATCACACTGAGCTGCCTTTTTTGCAAGAAAGAAAACCAGAAAGTGGAGAGGGGAAAAAATGAAATGAGAGGGAGGAAAAATCCTGTGCACAGTAATTATAGATTGGCAAGCTAATGTGGTCCTTCAACTCTGCTCAGGTGTCCCTGCCTCTTGGGGACCCTCTGTCCCTTCACCTACGTAATAAGGAGGTTGAATCAATCTTTAGAATTTATGATATTTTATCAAGACTTCATGATTTTAAACTTTTGAGATGCAGCTTTGTCACCAGAAACTGGAATCCTAAAGCCATCAACCTTGGGTTGAATTTTTTTTAGTTGAACTCACCAGCAGACTTAGTTTCCCTGTTTTGTCAATGGCCTTCTCCCACTACTTTTATAATGCCATCTTACTGAATACCCTTGAACTTCACTTTGGTGTAGTTTCTGTTTTTGTTTTTGTTTATAAGATTTTATTTATTTATTCATGAGAGACACAGAGAGAGAGAGTGAGAGAGAGAGAGAAAAAGAGAGAGAGGCAGAGACACAGGCAGAGGGAGAAGCAGGTTCCATGCAGGGAGCCTGACGTGGGACTCGATCCTGGGTCTCCAGGATCAGGCCCTGGGCTGAAGATGGCAATAAACCACTGATCCACCCAGGGTTCCCTGGTTTTGTTTTTAAGATTTTATTTATTTAGGGGCTCCCAGGCACTTCAGTCAGTTAAGTGTCTGCCTTCGGTTCAGATCATGATCCCAGGGTCCTGGGATCAAGTTCCACATCCAGCTCCCTGCTCTGTGGGAAGCCTGATTCTCCCTCTCCCTCTGCCCCTCCTCTGATTAGTGTTCTTTCTCATTCTCTCTCTCTCAAATAAATAAAAAAGACATTTATTTATTTGTTTGTTTATTTGTTTATTTATTTATTTATTTAAAAGAGAGCATGCACAAGTAGGGGGAGGGACAAAGGCAGAGGGAAAAGCAGACTCCCCTGCCCTACTCAGGGCTCAAACCCAGGACCCTGAGATCATGACCTGAACAGATGCTTAACCCACTGAGCCACCCAGGTGCCCCTCACTTTGGTATAGTTTTGATGATCACATTTGAACTGTAGCAGGGATAGGAGTGGAGAAACTGAATCCAAAAAAGTTCTTCTTGGCAGTTTGAGCAACTACCCATTCTCAATTGTAACATTGTCTTTATCACGTCAAGATAATGGCCAATTTGCTGCTCAAATGCATCCATTTAGTGAAACCAACCCAATATTGTGACAAAAAAAGTCAAAATATGTTGAAGAAAGAAAATGAATGCCTCATTTCATCCTCCATACCTCATTCCCATGGATCTCAATCTCAGAGGGACAGTTTCCATACTCAGTTCCAGCGAACATCCCAACTCCCCAGTAGAATGGCCAAGACAAATCTTTGGACTTTGCTATAAAATTATGGTAGAAATTCCTGAAACTTCATTTATTCCCTCAAAAGATATTATGGAAGGCTTACTATATTTCAAGAAGTTTGTACTTATTAGAAATATTGAGAGTAAAAATGCATTCCCTAAATTGTGTGCTCTCCTCTAAACCAAGTTAAAGAGAGAGAAATGAGATTCCATGCTGGCTACTTTTTAGATTCATGAAAGACTCAAATTCTGATGCTTAATTTTCTTATTAATAAATGAGCATAAAATAGCCATTTCATAGGATTGTGGAGAGACTGAAGGGAGGCATATAATACACAATTCAGTGTCTAGTGCCTGACATTAAAAGCACTCGATAAATAATACCAAGGAATATTATTATCATCACCATAATCAATGTTGTTATTCGGAACTGTTGGTTTTCATAAGAAAGAACAACAGAAGAGCACAATAAATTGCATTTGGTTTCTCACAAAGAATGGAGCCGTGATCATGAATGGAGCCAAAGCCCAACCTGTCAATTAACATACTCCGAGGCATTCTCTGAAGAAGTCAGTTGCTGGTTTCTCAATCAACTGCATTCAATATTTTCCAGAGCAAGAGATGTTAGAAAAGCTCATTGAAAATCTTCACACTGGGAGTCAGGTAGGCAGCTGAACACCTTTCCTCTCCAGCCAAGCTCCCCAGTAATGACCTCACCACACAATGGAGCTGTAGGAGCAGAACATAGATCAGACAAAATAGTTCACTGAAAGCATTAGGAGGCTGTGAGGTCTGTGGATTCTAGAGGTCCAGAAGGTGGCAACCTGGCAGCATGAGCTACAGTTAGAAGGCTTGGGGGGCCTGAGGTCATGTTTTGTGTGTCCTTGAGCTTCTGACAAGCCCTGTTCCCTTCATATAACCAAGACGCTAAAGGAAGCAGAATTAAAGGGTACGTGGTGATGCTGTGTGAGGAAGGTGGGGGGGGGAGACAAAATTTCTTCATAAGATCTCCACATAAATGGGAAATTTCACTGCTTGAACTCTAAAATAACGTATTCCAAAGAGCCAACCTCTGTAAGCAAAAGTAAGACAAAAGCTAATGAGCGATGAACTAATGTTCGGGGATTAAAGAACAAATTTTTTGTGTAGAGCTGCATAGTTGCAACCCACAGCTTGGTTTTTCTTTCTTTTTTCAATGTAAGAGTATTTTTGATTAAAATGGAAATATTATGTCTAAATATTGTGAACACCCTCCCTTGTCAGCATCTTTCTCTTATAGCTTCTCTTTTCTTTACAAATGTTATTACTTTTTTATAATAATGGGAACATTGTATAAATCTGTTGTGAACATCTTTCCTTGTCAATCAATATTCATCTGCAATGTGATTTTAATGGTCTAGCTGAAGTCTGAACAAAATCCACTGTCTTCTCCCTGATTCTTGCTTTTCACAGAAGTTCTTTCACTGAGACCAAAGTAATTTATCTCGCCAAAATTACTGAGTTTATTAATCCTGTGAGAGCTTCCCTCTGTTAAGCCCTTTACTGTCTACTAAGTCTTCTCAGCTATCCTCGGCCCCCTTCGGGTACAACATAGCTTATTCACCCCGCAGCCTGCCCTCAGGGAGTCCCCTCGGTAGGAACACATCTCACTACAGAGAGCCTCCAGGACCTGCAACATTCCCAGTGCTCACCGACACTAAACTCTTCCTTCTCTGGGGACCCCTAAAATTCCCCCCTCCCTGGGGGACACAGGGCCCACCCTGGCACTTTTACCATGCAGTATTCCACTTATTTCATGTGCATAATGAATGCATCCCAATTTTAATTTGAGCCCTCCATATACAGTTTTCAAGTCTATGTATTTCACCAACTGTTCTTACGTGCTGATGGCTGCCAACTATTCTACTTTGTAAGCTGCTTAGAAGGTCAGCCATTTTATTAACAAACTCACAGTAGAGCTCTCTGGCTCCAGTAAATGCTATTGAGGAAATAAAAATAAGCAATCAGTTAACCAAAAGTTTGCTTTTATTGCCAAAGACACATTTCTTCTTATTTTCAATTTAGAGTGACTTAGCAAATAAATCATGATTTTGCAATGATTAGAGGTTGTCTGCAGATTATTTTGCCAGGAAGTCCACACTCCACCTGAAACTCATATGATGCTAGCAGAAATTTGTCTTTATCCAGTTTTAACTCAAGATAAACAAACAAAGGCCGTGAAGGTAAGGATGTCCATGGTTCTTTATGGAACAATCCAACCCTATTGGAATTTGAGAGGTGTGGTGAAAAATCACATAAAAAAAAAAATCCCATCCCTGATACGTTCCTTTTGCTCCAAGGCAAAATTGTTTGTAAAAACTTTTCTTTTGATTTTTGTTATCCAAATAATTCCAGCTTAAATTGGAACTCAAATATTAATCTGATAATGACACCGTTGAGACACATTCTCTGACGATTGATCTCAAATGACTTACAAGGCTTTACTTTCTCCCATTTTCTGCATTCCTTTCTAGCCAGGGTTTGCCCGTCTTTAACACCAACCACCCCCTACCCACCACACCACCATCATCTGGGTGGAAAAAAAGACCCTGAAGTGTATGTCTTAAGATGATTACTATGTGCTTGGGAATATCCTTTAATTTAAATTTTGTTTTATTTTATTTTTAGCTTCAAAGCTTTTGCAGGAATGAACACCTGTCTTTCAGGGCATTACAAGAAATTGTCAGGTACCTGACATACCTTGTTTTGTCAAGTCCTCCAACAGTGACACTGAGGATAGAAGTCACATTTTAATTAGTGATCAAAGCAAAGGACACCTGTAAGGCTGGGTTAGACTTCTAAATTCTTTGATATTAGGCTTACAAATCTGAAAGAGCCCTTTGATTCTCTCATGTGTCTGTCCTTTCTTGGAGATCAGCTTAAATCTTTTTTTCAAAAGCAACTTACTTAGCTAATCTGAGCACTGAAGTTATGGGCGACAGTGTCTGTTCACACAACAACTCTTAACACCTTATAAAACTCATACTTCTATTAGGAAGGACACCAGGGCACTGTCCAAAAGGCCCTATTGCACCGCCGATTTTGTTGTGGCACAAGCTGCTTAAAGTACATGAGCCCTCAAAGGGTCTCAGAAATCCTTGGATTTGACATCAGTGTAAGGAAACTGTAATTGTGGCCTGTGTCTATAAAGGGAAGGAGAATGTGGGATCCACTGTCATTTTACATAAGCTAAAATACATACATAGTTAATATGTTTATATTATATAACATAACAATGTCAACTTACTGATATATTAATATAATAACCAAATTAACAATAGATCAACATTAATATCCTAACACGTTTATACTTTATAGTATACATATATTATTACATAGCATATATGCTATGTATGCTAATAATACATAGTCATTTCATTCACATGTATACTAACAATTTCCGTGGTGAAAACGGGACAACTCCTCAGGTTTGCACTCACATGTAAAAGTAGCTTGGCGTTGCTAATTGACTATTAGAAATAGTACTTTAAAAACTTCACAATAGGGATCCCTGGGTGGCGCAGCGGTTTGGCACCTGCCTTTGGCCCAGGGCACGATCCTGGAGATCCGGGATCGAATCCCACGTCGGGCTCCCGGTGCATGGAGCCTGCTTCTCCCTCTGCCTATGTCTCTGCGCCTCTCTCTCTCTCTCTCTCTCTCTCTCTGTGTGACTATCATAAATAAATAAAAATATTTAAAAAATTATAAAAAAAAAAAACTTCACAATAGGGCAGCCCGGGGGGCTCAGCGGTTTAGCGCCGCCTTCATTCAGCCCAGGGCGTGATCCTGGAGACCTGGGATCGAGTCTCATGTCGGGGCTCCCTGCATGGAGCCTGCTTCTCCCTCTGCCTGTGTCTCTGCCTTTCTCTCTCTCTCTCTCTTTCTCTCTCTCTCTCTCTCTCTCTCTGTGTCTCTCATGAATAAATAAATAAAATTAAAAAAAAAACTTCATAATAGTGGAAACACAGAAAAGTATTGAGAATAAAATCCAGAAATAATCCACTTCATATTTTGGTGCTCTTTTATGCAATTTTTGTAATATGACCACAATTTTACAATTTGGGCATACTGAATGTGTAACTTTGTAGTCTTCTTTTTACAATTAACAATTGAGCATTTTCCTTTATTGCTAGAATTGTCAGTGACTGGATAGTTATATATCCTATAACCCACTTTTACTTGAATATGTGATTATTTCTAATTTTCTGCTAGCATAAAAACATCACAATGAAATGAAATAAAACCGTATGGAATGTTCCTAATGCACAGTGCTAAAATGTCTTTCAAATAGGCCATATCAGTTTACAATTCTAGCAGCAATATATTTTCC
Source organism: Nyctereutes procyonoides (assembly GCF_905146905.1). Lineage (NCBI taxonomy): Eukaryota > Metazoa > Chordata > Mammalia > Carnivora > Canidae > Nyctereutes > Nyctereutes procyonoides. The sequence goes on along the minus strand of NW_026575033.1, from coordinate 3,751,063 downwards.
TGAAAAATGCCTGATTGCCAGTAATCCTGTTTAATTTTTTGATCCTAGTTTAAAGATTTCTGTACTTTTTTGATTACTAACATGATTGAATATTATTTTTGGTTTATCAGACATTTCAATTTCCTTTTTTATTTGTATAGTCTTATTGACTGTTCATTCCAACTATTGATTTCAGATATATTTTAAAAATATATAAAATATATATATTTAAAGACTATATTAAAATATATATATATATTTTTTTAAAGACTTATTTGAGAGAGAAAACACGTGCACACACACACACATGTGAGCAGCGGGGAAGGGAGGGACAGATGGAGAGGGAGAGAGAGAATCTCAAACAGACTCAGTGCTGAGCATGGAGCCAGACTCAGGGGCTCCATCCCATGACCCCAAGATCACAACCTGTGTAGAAGCCAAGAGTCGGACACTTAACTGACTGTGCCACACAATCACCCCATGAGTTCTTCATACATTAAGAAGAGCAACCCTTCCTTCATCATTAAGTTTATTGCAAATATCATTCTTTTTTTTTAGTTTTTAAAAATTTTATGAATGGAGAAAATGCAAGAAATCTACCAGCCTTTTCCTGTACAATTCCTCCCATTGCTTATTATTTTAGAAAAAAATTTTCCCATAGAGAGATTAGATGAAAAATCTGCCGATTTTCTTATTGTTTATTTTACATTAGTTCTACCTAAACTCATATTTCTTTAAATTAAATAATTATTTGCAACAGAGTTAAGCTTTTGTTCTTCATCACAGTGTATTTTGCAAATATTCCTATTATTTTTCAAAAACCTACCAAGAAAAAAAAAAAAAAACTAGGTCATTTCCCAAGCTAAGAAATCATTGTGGAAGCATGAAGCTACCCTCAGTGAGCTGTTAAAGAGTTTCCAATTCCTTTCTGTCCTGAGTTCATTTAAAAAACAACAACAACAAAACCAAGGTGATGGTTTAAGTCACAATCTGTCTGAATTATAATTTCTCATGAGCAATTATCTGAGCACAATTTTTAACTTATAAAGGCTATAGTAATTGTGATGGGTTCTGTTTTTCTAATGGGGTGATCATCTGGTTTGGTGACAATTTGAATAAAGGAAAGTTTTGAAGAATTACATATGCTCCTTGAAGAGGAAATTTGATGAAAAGTAGCAGCTTAGTATTTGCTATGAGGTCACTCAACTTAAAGCAGCTTTCAACATCTTTTGAAGAAACCACCCTTTAAAGTTTAACTGATCAAAGTGGCACAATGTACAGAAGTCAGAATTCCTCACTGGCCAATCCATTACTGAGGAATGAGATGCAAAGATTTCAGAACTGAAGGTCAGTGGAGAATCCAAAAGTGAAATTGTCTGCCCAGGGCCTATCTATCAGAAAGAAGGATGCTAGCTAGCTGAAGCTTCAAACTTAATTCAAGAGCTCATGGAAATGAGGCCATGCCTGACTAAGCCTAATTCAAATTATCAGAAAACTATTTTCCTTCCAACACCAATCAGACCAGAAATGATTAGAGAATAGTTTTCCTCCTCCTTGTTCATGATTTCTGATTGCAAGGAGAGGAAGACTCATGGCAATAACATCCATTCAAACTTTTCACTCACATTGAGACTGAATATTAGAGTACAATCTGGTTTTTAGAAAAATGGGGGGAAAAACCCAACCGATTGATTCAAATCTACTAGGAGAAAGGAAATCTGGCTATAATAATTAAAATCAGGAGAGCTTAAAAATCTCAAAGTGGAACAATAGTTGAAAGAAATGTCATTATGAGAATAAATGAGCTTCACTTGGGAAAAAATGTAGGACACAGTGAGACAGACGAAAAAGAAGTGGGGATGCCAGAAAGTTCCTGGGGCACCTTGCTAGTTCCATCAATACAATAATCTCAATTCAATTTCCCATAAATGCAGAAAGAACAAATTTTTGATGGGTTGCAAGTCACTCTATTGCAGAATGTTTGTCTAAGATGGTGCTGGCACAAATTATAATGTATCAGACCCTATGCAAAGCATATGTTATGCTAAAGAAAAGTCTAATTATCCAAAATGTTCTTAGGTGGGATCGTGAAACCTAGGTATATCGGAGTATAAATACTTCACAGTCTGGTCTATGTAGACTAGTATCATTTGTTTTCTATTATCTAGAAAATAATAAATTTGTGTCACAAAAAAATCTGGAGCATTACATAAAATTGCCTCACATTTTAAAAATAATATTAACATGAGTAAGGCAACTGAAAATTGGTAAGGATCTTTATTCTTAGGGGAACTGAGGAAGCGAACCCTAAATTACTAGGGGAATATTTTTCCTGGTTCTGCAACCAGATTAAATTGGTCATTTCTCTTCCCTCCAGCTTCCACTCCAAACCTGTAACCCCTTAGGCGCACAAGTAATTTCACTGTAATTTAAGCAGAGCTGGTTGGTTTTTTATGGAAAGTTAAGTGAAAGCACATATGTAGGCATGATCATCTTGCTCAGCTTCTGAGCCAAAAACCCAGCAGAAATATTTCACCTACACAAAAGGGGATTGTGGACGCAGATGGGACTGGCAGAGACAATGCAACGAAGTCAGGTCTTTTAAAGCCCTGTCACCCAGCATCAGCTCCTCAAGGAGAGCTCACACCTCAGGTTCCATCTCTATTCTTCACAGATCTTCAAAGAAGGAAGATCAAATCTGGCACTGTCCAAAGATTCGTGCCTATTTTTCTCTTGATCTTCCCCCTCAAAATCTCCCTTTGAACAAGATTTGCACATGCAGAATGAATAGAGATTAAGGGCAATTATGGTTTTTGTTTTGCTCTTAATGGCCCATGCAACCCTGAAATTTGCTCGTGGAGTCTATGGCTAACGCCGCGGTATTGCCTGTCTCATCTGTCAAGTGCCATATTTCATTGCTTCCAAATGCCATTTCTGGTATTCTCTTTCAACTTCCATCTGAAAGCTTTATTTCCCATGTGCTTTAAGTGCTGGGCAACAGGTATAAGAAGTAAAATATCCCAGGGCTTTGAGGAAGGGAATGCTAAAGAGATCCCCCAGTAAGATCCCTTGCCCACCCAAGATCCTGCTCATTTGAAAAAACAAAGGCAAGCGGCAGAGAGAGGAGGAGTTAGGAGCACATTCCTGGGATTTAGTAGTGACGCCTCCACAGTGAATGAAGTCCTGGCAGGCTGTTATCTTTGTCTGCCTTGTCAGACTCAGGAGGGGAAAGGTCCCCAAGGAATCCATCTCACTGACACAGAAATGGCAGCTGGTACTATTTCCCTTTAAATAAATGTTTGGTGCTAGTGCTGTCTATATAATCTTCCTCACAGCTAAAGCCTCACCAGAACAAAAGGCACGACAGAAAAATTAGGTGCGTGCCAAAGTGTTCTGAAGTGGGAAGGTGTGAGACATTTCCTGGTTCGGGCCCTCAGCCCCCAACACCCCACCCTGGCTCACACCATTCATTTCCCACAGGGGACCGTGGTCGGGTCAATTGCCCGCCTTGTTTCTCAACGAACAAATGAGGATTGTTCCTTCTGCTCATGGTCAGCATGTGAGATCAGGTTCTGAGCCTTCTTTGACAGGCAGATTTTGTGACACAGGAACAAATAAGTAGTTGGAGAGTAAGTAATAAATAACCTCTGTCGAGGTACATTGGTGTGACTATAGACATGCTTGCACTCAACACACGATGCCAGGGGCCCACAGGAATGAGCCTGGACCCGAATTAGGAGCCCTGGCTTTCTCTCTTAATTTACATAAAGACCTTACTCCACCTTTCTATCAACAAAACCCAAAACCATAATAATATTAGTCTTCAAATCATTAACCGGTTGGGGATGAGTGCATGATGAAAACCGCAGCTGAAATTTGAATTCCACAATGGATATTCCACTTCAGGATTGCACATATTTGAATTCTGTTAGAGCAAGGTGTCAAGTACACACATAATATATGTATTTGGTTTTATTTTTATTTTTTTTTATTTATTTATGATAGTCACAGAGACAGAGAGAGAGAGAGAGAGAGAGGCAGAGACACGGGCAGAGGGAGAAGCAGGCTCCATGCACCGGGAGCCCGATGTGGGATTCGATCCCGGGTCTCCGGGATCGTGCCCTGGGCCAAAGGCAGGAACCAAACCGCTGCGCCACCCAGGGATCCCCTATGTATTTGGTTTTAATGCTGGCGTATAGAAGATCCATGAGTATATGTGCACACATACATTAGCATTTCTAATTTTAGGAACAGTTATCAAGTTGAAGATGACACAATGCAAGATAAATGTTCTCTGTTCTCTGTTCTCTAGATGCATGTAACCTGTAGATACATGTATTTAATATGTTAAAATCTACCCGTTAATAATTGTGGGACGTCACCTCTGTCAGACATCACACTACCATCTAACACAACTTACGTCCACTCTTCATTCCAACTCTCCAAGCAATATTTTGCTTCCATTATCTATGAAATGGAAGTAATGAAAACAAGTTAGCATGAGTTAAACCAGCCCCTCCAGGCCACAAGGCTCCTGAGTGGGTTATCTAGTTTGCTTGGATGTGAAGTCTGCATTTCTTTTGATCACATCACTGCAGGGCCATGGCTAGGACACCAGCAGGGCATGAGGGCTATGAGGACATAGCAAGCTAGAGCCATTATGCTAGGGCTAAGGAGGCATGACTTTCCTCCAAGAGACTGGACTGGTGAAGCCTCACTGGAAAAGCAATATTTTGGGTGGACTTTAGTCATGTTGTTGCCAATCTGCCATGATGACAGCACTGAAAGTTAGTAATCAGTCAAAAGTGAGCCTGGAGGTTGGTCATTAATTAAGTGATCACACATGAAATAAGCTGTTTCATCAAAACATTTGTTCCCACCCAGGGGCTTCCAGCTTCAGCAAACCAGGTCATTTCTTGGCAGAGTACTTCATCAATGGCCAAAGGAGACTTGGAGTGATACCAGAGGAACAAATGCCTTACGTTACAGAAAATCATGGCACATTGTAAGCACTGAGCAAGTATTATGAATATCGCTAACAGTCAGTGATGTTCCCCCACTCAGTCATTGGGAGCTACCTTCCTACCTCTTCGCAGACCATCAGCTTTCCTTTACTTAACAACATGTTAGAACATGTGGAAAGAAGAATATTCCAAGGAAAAAATAAAGTTCTGTGTTTAGAACATTTGCTTCTTTGCAGTTTTTAAGTCACTGTCAAGACTTAAAATTTTCATGTATCTTCATGGACAAACATCTTCTCACTGACCCTGTACCATGGCCTGGCCAGTCCACAACTGCTATGAAAATGTGCCTGTTGCCTACAAGCCAAAAGGAATAATAATAGTGAAGCTAACAGACTCAGGTTATAGAAGCTTCAAGAAAATATGCCTCGGCTGTGTCTCTTGCAGAGAGCCTAATCAACCATACATAGCGCCCTGGGCCTGAAGTTCACCATTTATAAAATGATGCTAAATTAGAAGATGTCTATGGATCCTTTGAGGTCAAAATACCTACATTCATGTGACTTGACTACAGAAAAAGAAAAAGAAAAAAGAAAGATGCTGAGTCCTTCTTCCAATACAGAATGAAGAAGTGAGTACATGAACTGTCAGTAGTCTAGACCATTGTGGCCATTTTAGAGGGAAGGAGAGAGAAACTGAGGCATGTGTGACTATCTTAACTGTTTGTGGTCATTTGGGGATAGCTAAATAATCCAGGAATTAAAGTATCCACTGCTTAGTGTCCCAATCCTGTTCTCTCTCCACTTCTTTCAAATGAGGAAGGTCTTATTTCAAAGCACAATTTGGTTCCATGTTGGCCGATTCTTCACAAACCATTGAGGTAATGTTTATTCAACCTCACACTTTAGCGACTATTTATGAGCAGTGTTTACAAGTTCCAGAGATTGCCCCAGTGGTTATTAATACTATGCAAACCCAAAGCCGTCTAAATTTGTTAATCTAGACAAAACACAGGGGCAACTCCAAACCCATGTGTGATATTCTGTCTCTGGGTTTATTCAAGTGTAATGCACCTTTAATGTCAACTTAGATTTCTCAACCCTTGTCACAAGCCTCACAGTAATTATAGTCAACAGTGACGCTGAACTCAGCCAAAGAGGCAGCACAACAGGAAATTGTGGGGAAATTTTAAAAACAAAACCAAAACACAGGCTAAAACCCTTGTCAATTTTAAGAAAGATTTAGAAAAAAACAAACTTGGCCCAGTGTAATAAAATACAGAGACCATGTGGCAGTGGATTAGGCACACTTGCCACTGAAAAGCATTGGTGCCCTCCCGGGCTGGACTCAGCACTTGCATTAGATGGGGGTCCCCCTCTCTCCTTCCCTCAGTGCATGCGGTCCAATCATCAGCCTATTTCTGGCTACACAGTTAACGATCTGTTGGTGCCCACACTTTTCACTTTGTCACAACAACCGGGGCCTGCAGCTGAAGCACAGCTGGTCTCTCCCTTCTCCCAGCCCTATAATTTAGTTTAACAGCTTTAGGGACAAGAGGAAATGGCGGCGTGCCCTGGAGCCCCCACATTTGCCTCAAAAATTAGTTCCGTACCGTGCTGTATATATACTCACAAGTATTTTAGGCAAACGGTGTAGGCAGGTCAGGCCCAGATGGGCACACAGCACTGCTTACTCTGTGCATCTGGAGGGGCAGCCTGGTTTGGGGGGAGGGAGAAGCGTGTTAAGAGCACGTGTGTGTGTGTGTGTGTGTGTGTGTGTGTGTGTGTGTGAAAGAGAGAGAAGAGAGTGAGAAAAGCATGTCCTCGTGGGTGGGTGGGAGTGGATGGATGTGTGACACCTCAAAAAATATGGGAGGCTTTTTTTTTTTTTTACAAACACTACCCTTCTACCCTTCTACCCTTAAACCAAAGACTTCTACCCTTAAACCAAAGGTGACCCTCTCACCTAGCACTTCATGCTTCAGCACGGGGCACAGAAATCAAACAACACAAATAATCATTCAGTTCCAAGTGTAGAATTAAAATTCTCCCCTCTCTGTGACAACATTCTTTTTTCTTTCTTGTCTGCCCTTTTATTCCCACCAGTCTACCTGTGTACCATGAATTTCTTCCACTAAGAACAATTAATTCCACTTTGACCCCACATCTCCCTGTAGCCGTCCTAACATTTCTTGCTTCCCTTTACAGCCAAGCTACTTCCAAGCGTCTTCTGTGTGTTCTGTCTCTGCTATCTCTCCTCTGTTCCCAGAGACCCCACATCCTTCTATCTCTCCCACAGCTCACTTGAAGCTGCCCTTCCAAGCTCCCCAAGAGCATCCACATTGTTTAATCCAATGGGCCATTCTTGGTCATGGGCTTACCCACATGCTGCATTTGGCTGAGCATGATGCTGTGGTAAAGGTCAGAAACTCTGAGGTCAGGTGGTCTGGGTTCAAATCCCAGCTCCAGTGCTCGTGAGCTATGTGACTGGGTAAGCCTGTTTACCCCTGGGCCTCATCCCCCATCTGTGAAATAGACATAATAAAATAACATACCTGATGGGAGGATTATAATGATGCATTGCGCTAATGCTTGTAGAAGACTCAGAACAGTGGCAGGCACCCTGTAAACCCTATGTCAGTGGTAGGACCAGCAGCCATAATTATTAGTGCTGGTCACTCCTTCATCCTTCACTTGGCTCCTGGACGTCACACCCGCCTGGTTTCCCTCATTGGCCTCCTCTGTCAATCCCCTCCCCTCTCCCTAATCTGGAGAACACCTGCGCTCCAGAAGCCAACCACTGCACATCTCTCTTCCTGGGACTTCATCTAATTTCAGGGCTTCAAATGTCATCTGAATGTTGACACTCCCAATTTTTTCATCCTCTATGAACCCCAGGCCAGATATGAATTGTCTACTTGATTGATATCTAGACCTTAGGGTTTAATAGACATTTTAAGCTCAGCTGTCTTGCTGTTCTGGAACTCATCAGGCACACTCTCACCTGGAGAGCTCTTCTCTTAGGTATCTGCATGGGGTTTCCCTTCACCTCCTTCAAATCTTTGCTGTGTGAGGTTTTCTCTGATCTCCCATCTCACCTTAAAATTCTTCCTACCTCAGATTGACCTCTGCTTTATTTTTTTCTTCAAGGTATTTATGAGCTCCTGATACACCAGGTATCACACTTAATGTGTTCACTGCTCTTTCCCACATCTTGTTCACTGCTGTATCTCTAGCACCTCGAACACTTGCCTGGTGTTTAGTCAAATGCTGAATAACTATGCACTGAATGGATGAAAAGAAAAAAAAAGAATGAGCAATTTTTTTTTTACAGATTTTATTTATTTAATTCATGAGACACACAGAGAGAGGCAGAGACATAGGAAGAGGGAGAAGCAGGCTCCTCACCAGGAGCCTGATTTGGGACTCGATCCCAGGGCCTTGGGATCACAACCTGAGCCAAGGGCAGACGCTCAAATGCTGAGCCACCCAGTTGTCCCAAGAATGAGCAAATTAATGAGCAAATCAGGAGAATGGGCCCCATGGAAAGTACAGAGCACTATGGGAACCCCTCAACTGTGGTGCAAACAAGTATCCCCAATGCAGTGACATATAAGGGTAGCAGATGCTCCTCAAAACTATCAAGGTCATCAGAAACCGGGAAGCTGAAAAACTGGCACAACCCAGAGGAGCCTCAGGAGAAATTATGACTAAATGTAGTGTGGGATCCCAGAATAGAAAAGAGCCATTAGGGAAAAACCAATGAAGTCCATACAAAAGTGTGGACTTCAGTTAATAATAATGTCCTCACTGGTCAGTTGCGCCAAGTGTAGTCTAGTAATGGAGAAGGGGTCACACGGGAGTGCTCTGCACCGTCTTTGCAAATTTCCTCTAAACCTCAAATGATTCTAAAGTTGAAAGTTTATTTTAGAAAGAAACCTAGCTTCCATCTCATCTTCTCCAGTAAGGCCTCGCTCAGATAGTTCTGCTTCCTGGATCAATCTGTGCCTTCTCTTAGCTGCCGGGATAGCACTGAGTCTACACAGCCTATTCTCACTTGCATTAATGTGATATTTGAGGTGCCCTCCACTGTTTTCAGCTCTATGGGTTCCATCTCTCATGAAAGCAATGGTGATACTGTCTCGGTCCTGAGTTTGCCTCCCTGATAGCAGGTTGTCATAGGCAATAGGCACTTCATAGTCAGCCTTGAACCAAGCACTGTCCCTCTTTTCTTCCCCTTCTCTAGAGGTCAGGATAATGACACTGAATTAGATTAGGAGTTTTCTAACAAGAATTTAACCACAGAATAGTTGCAATAAGTAAACAAATTATGGCACATAAGCCACTAAGCACAAAACCAAGGATGTGGGGAATCATAAATACCTTCTCTGCTTACTACACCGCACTTGGCATTTCATCTCCTCTCTTTCTCCTTAAACACACATGATTCTGTGATCCAACAAGCTTCTGTCCCTGCATCCGGTCAATTCCTAGTTTTGCCAATTGTGCATCTTAAATGTCCCTTGATTGCATCCACTCCCCCTGGCCAGTGCCACCAGTGCCACCACACTCACCTAAGGCAATGTTATCTCTCACTGAAACATGGACATTTCAGGCTGTTGTTTGTCTTCTGTCAAACACTCTCATCTCGCCCGCACTGACACCTACATGGTCTTTGCAATGCGACTGTCTTATCATATCGTTCCCTGCTTAAAACTCTTCCGTGTCAGACTCAGGTTCAAAAGCTTTCCTGGGGCCACAGGACCTCATCTATCCAGCCCCATCACCACCCACTCACTCCCTTCAATCACTGTAAGCCAACCTTATTGGACTTTTCTGCACTTCTGCCTTTTTTTTTTCTTTTTTTTTTTTTTGTCTCCAGACCTTTGTAAATGCTGGGTTTTGTGCCTAGAAATTCTTTCTTTCTTTTTTTCTTCCTCCTTGCCTTTGCCTGAGTAATTTCAACTCCTCTCCAGATACTAGAATACAAATTTTCTCCTCTGGAAGCCATTTCTTGAGGAAACAATTCACTCAAACTTGTGCTACATTCTAGAGTGTCCTGTGGGCCCATTTCAGCAAAGCAAGATGATTCATCCTAGTGTATTTAATATGAAATAGCTACTAAAAATATGAGATATGAAATAAAAATATCCAGCCATGTCCCTCGGACTCAGAACAGTGACGGCCACATACCAGATAGTCTGTAAATATGAAATGACTGCTTGATTAATTGATCCATTCATTGATTGATTCCTCTATTTCCTCTAAGCACAGTGCTATACTGTCGACACATCGCCTGGGTTATCTCTTTCATGACACTTCAGTTTCCTTCTCTGAAATGAATAACCAAAGACACAAATGAGAAAAATCTTTTTCCAGAATACAGGGGGATTCCATAAGGATGTTTTATTCGTTCCCACTTGTCATTTATTGAATTTTTACCTGGTGGAAATATTGTCCATCTTTATCATCACAATTTGTTTGTTGTCAAACAAATTATAATGATAGTTAATCACACTAAACATGACCCAATAAGAGGAAATAAAATACAGTCTGTACAGCTGGTTTGTCAGGATTGAAGTCAAACAATATTCATCGTACGTAAGTGGCACAGAAAGCTGTAAGCTAAGTCCCTCTCAAGATGAAGATACAATTTCTAGGGCAATACAGATATTGGGAAAGAAGATCATATGACACTTTAATTAAAAATGTCCTTTTGTTTTTCCCTGAGCCTATCCAAGCTCCCATGATTCACTGAGGAAACTGCCTTATTAAGGGAATAATAGGTTCTGTGCTCCCATCAGCCAAGAAATAGTTCCTGCAGTTAATTAATCTTTCTGGGACTCTGACCTATTTGATTTTGGCCAAAATGCCTTGAGGGGGGATTTTCTTGACACATATGACTCAGATTCAATGGAGAAGAATGGGCATCTTCTCAAATCAGATGTCCTCATAACAATGTCTACGGCCCTTCCTTTGTGGTCTGTCATCTCAGGTAAAATTAGAAGCTCTGTCAGGCTGAGTGTCTTTATATCCAAAAAGGTGAATGAAAGCCCTCTAAACTCACTCTAAACATTAGCCAGTCCAAGAAATGTGGCTTTTGGAGTGTATGCAATACAAGCCTCTGTGTGTGTATGTATATGCATTCATGCGTGTGTATGTGTGTGCGTACTCGTATGAATCATACTGTTTACACATTTTGTTTTAAATAACAAGGCATAGGACCTCACCTTTCCTTCCAAACAGCTATAGATGGTTTCTAAGTTAATCCTACCATCAGCTCTCAATAAGAACAGTTTTTCTCTATATAGGTAAGTATCTATCATTTTTATTATGGATATTTGACATACAGATATTTAAAGCATTTTTTTTAATTTTTTTATTTATTTATGATAGTCACACAGGGAGAGAGAGAGAGAGAGGCAGAGACACAGGCAGAGGGAGAAGCAGGCTCCATGCACTGGGAGCCTGACGTGGGATTCGATCCTGGGTCTGCAGGATCGCGCCCTGGGCCAAAGGCAGGCGCCAAACCGCTGTGCCACCCAGGGTTCCCGACATACAGATATTTAAATAGTTCTTAGAAAGTCAATGAATCCCTTGATATTTTCTGAAAATTGTGCATGCTTATGTGTTCACATGTTGTTGAGAACAAAGAGTATGAGCTTATGTCAGATTTTCAAAAAGGTCCAGGATCACTCCAAAATTAAGAACCGCTGATTTAAATACAGGAAGGGAGAAGTGATGGTGAAGAGCCCAACCTCTGCAGGTGCACTGATCAAGACATTTAGCTTCTCCAAACCTCTTAAAAGGGAATAGAAATACCAATCCCATAGGACATTGGTTGGAGTAAAGGACTGGATTAGTGTATAACACTGTGAAAAAACAGAGGTAGAGGTATTAGCAGAGTGTTTGACAAATAATCAACACTAGTTAATATTTTGTTTATACACTTTACTCCACCCCCGCAAGGGGCACATCCTCCTTCTTCCCAGATTAGAGGAAAGCCAGTGACACATTTCTCCTGACCATAGTTCAAGTTCCTAGGGCTGCCTGTGGCCTATAGAGGTGTTATCTACCATAAATTGGAAGACCAGAAGTTGAATTCCTAGCACCTTTCAGTGGAGTTGGAAGCAGCAGGGGCATGGGGGTGGGCTTGGAACACAGGTGTGTACAGTGTGCTGTAGTGGAAGTTTTGTATTACAGTAATCCTGTTTCCATTTTGGTATACTCTAGTCAGGATTGGATGTATTAGATGCAATGTAAGGATCTTGTTCAATCTGAAACCCCCATCGTCCCCTTTCCCTCCCTTTTTTTTTTTTTTTGCTTAAACATTTTTATGATAATTTAGATGGAAGTTGTTTGTCAGTTAATGGTGGTTCCAGTCCTTCAAACTGTTCATATCTGCTTTATAACATTCACTGTACTAACCCTTCAGGTTGGGGTGTGGGGGTGGTGGTGACAGTGTAGTTATGTCCTCAAGATAAAGTCTTAGTGAAAAAAAAAAAGAATAAATGTTCTTTAGTTATTAAAAAAAGAGGTATGTGTATGAGAAGAATGTTCTATAGGAACCAGAGTTCTGGAAGAAACTCCAGTTGAGAATATCTCTTTTCCACAATGCCAAGTATCTCCCAACCTCTCCTGGGGGTCTTATCATAAAGTCAACCACAGTGAGCACTCTGGCCTGTGGAAATTACAATTTGTTTATGATTGCTCAGTTTACCACAGGCCTTTAGAGCCACATTTGGTAACAGTCTATTTCCAACAACCAAGTGGTAAAAGGTAGAGCCCTCAGATCTGCCCTAATTATAGCCCTTGTCATTTGTCTCCCTCACAAGAGCATGAGTACCTGGGTGGGAAGGGGCTGTTCTCTTCAGCATTTTATCCCATCTCCAGGTAAAGCAGGGGACCTGTTGCCAACAAATAGGTGTTTAAAATGTTGAACATTTTTTAGTAGCTGATGAATTTGCCATGATTCTGATGAAAATCACCTATATCCACAGCGTGTCTATCATTTGCAAAGTGACCACTGTGATTCTTTCCTTCAAGACACCTACAATCCAATCAAATCCTGAATAGTTATTGTTCATATTTGAAAGTAATCTGTGGTAGACAGATTTGTTTTCTCACAATTTTTGCTTCTTTTCAGCCCTTCCCATGGTTCACTGTGAGCATAGTAGGCCAAGTAGGTGAGCTTGGCCAGATGGCCTTCTTTGGCCAGTAGGAAAAGGGTGGCAGGGTCACTGAGCCACTTCCAAACCAAAGCCTTAAGAATCATCACTTGTATTATTGCACTGCTAAGCATCATTGTAAGGAGAGCTTACCCCATTTTGGAGCTGATTCCTCCTTATCTCAAGATAAGACAAATACAGAACAGTCCTGACCTACAAGGTGAGTCTGCATGGCAGCCTAGGCCAGCTGAGTCATAACTGATCCATGAGCCCAACCATGAATGATAAATATCTATTGCTTTAAGCTATGGGATGCTGAGTCATTTGTTATATGCCAGTACTTGACAAAAGTCTGTGGATATAACTTCTCCTGCCTCCTGAAGAGATCCTTGCCTGATTAGAAGTGGTTTTGATCCCCATCTGACCCCCAAGCCACTCAGAAAGCATCCTATCACATGCTGTTTTCAACAGTTATCATTTTATGTACCATGCCTTCCCAACCAAAATGCCACCCCCTGAGTTCAGGAAATGTGTCCTTTACTTGTTTGTATCCAACCTGTCCCAGATTATTTTGTTGCTCATAATATATTCCTATTTTAAAAGTTTATGTTAATAGTATTTCTCAAAGTTTCTATAATCATGGCCCATTACTGGTGATTGCAGCATGCCATCTCAACACAATCACAAACAATTAGAATTGGAAGGAGGTCTTGATAATAATTATGAACATTCACTGATGACTTATTAAGCACCAGAGACTGTTCTAGCACTTTACATTAACCCAATAACCCTCACAACAGCCAGTTGAGAGAGGGACTCTTATTTTCCCCATGTTCATAAGACCAGCAAATGGTATGGCCAAAATTAGAACTTAGGTCATCTGGCTGCAAATCACATGCCCTTAGCTAAAAAGAACATTAGACATCAGTTGGTATCCCCTCCCTAGTCACTGGGCCATTCAGACTGGTCACTTTCTTAGGTGAGGAGCTCCCAAAGTCATAAGGCATCTCATTCAGTCTGGAACAGATCCTCTTTTCAGAAAGATCTCTCTGATGAAAATCTGCTGCCTCTAGTCTTTAGAAGCAATGCAGAACATGTCTTCTTCTTCCAGCAGCCCATGCAATGACCAAAGGCTATCAGGACATCCCTAATAAAGAGTTTCTCCCTCAAACCTGGAGAAACAACCATCCCAGTCCTGGGGCAGCCCTTCCATTGGCAAGGGTCTGAGCCTTTCTCATAATTGGTTTCCCAGTACCTAGCCCCGCACACTCCCAACACGGCCTGGCCTACACTGTTTGTGAAAGTGCTTTAAAATCAGCAAAACTTGAACAGAAATACAGACATTGTGGTTATTACTAGAATGGACACTGCAACAAATGCAGTTTGAATTGAATTAAACATATCCACTGAAAAATATTTGAGGATTCTAAGGACAAAATTACTTGATTTTTTTATCTTTCTTGAATTTCAAGGGGGAGAAAATGACCAGACACATCTTCCTAGTAGCTCTGATTCCAAAGCATGCAGTAGAAGCTTTTAGCAGAGAGTTGGAAGCAGGTATTTAGAGCCTGATAGAGTAAGTGATAGAATTTTGGTAGGCTCTGGGAATAGTTATTCCAAGTGATCACCTATAAGAAGAATCTCTTCCATAGAATCCAGAAGGGGCTCTTACCAGAAACATCAGTAGTAGTCCCAGTTCAGATATCACCACTTTGGATCCATGTCCTTGCCCGAAGTAGGCCCTGATTTACATCTCCGTGAGTTTCACCTCAGGAGTATGCTCAGTTTTTAAGAGCTTAAAGGATAGAGAAAAAAAAAGAAAAAGAAAGAAAGAAGAAAGAAAGGAAGGAAGGAAGGAAGGAAGGAAGGAAGGAAAGAAAGAAAGAAAGAAAGAAAGAAAGAAAGAAAGAAAGAAAGAAAGAAAGAAAGAAAAGAAAAAGAGAAAAGGAGGGAAGTGATGAAAATCTCAAATTTAATCACTAGTACTCTAAACAGAAAAAGAAGGGACTTCTGGTCTTTTTTTCCCCCTGCAGCTAGGAAAATCCAAGTGGTCTTGTCTCAGATACTTCTTCCTTTCAAAATAAAAGGAGATAGTTAGGTGGTTAAAAGCATGCTCTTTGGGACAAGACAATAAGGATCCCGGTTTTAGAGCTTCCCTTTATGTCCATAGGACAAGCTATTAGAGTGTTCTAGGTCTCAGATTCCTCAGATTCCTCTCCTGCTAAAATGGAGATAATCAGTACTTTCATCATGTGATTGTGTTGAGCATCAACATAGCGCCTATCCCACAGATAATACCTATCAATATAGCCAATGCTTCCAAAATGGATCAATGCGTGATAAAATTGGATCTTTGTACCCTTGAAGTATTTTTGGCTACTAAGCAGCAGTTGATCATGCCACGTAGCTTGTATTCATGCTGTACGTATGGAAAGAGCACAGAGCTTTTCTTCTCCACACTATGAATAGACTCACAGGGTTTCAGTACTCTTGGGGCCTCAGCTTTTATTTAGAAAGCTAAGTTGTCTGCTGGCAAACTTTCAAGCTTCATTTCCTCATGTTCTATAGGCTACAAACCAGCTTCATGAGCTGGAGAGAAGCTATAATTAATAACAAAGACAAAATACTCTCTACTTAACATGCCATGCTCATATCTTACTGGAAAGAGAAGTGGCCCTTCAGAAAGAATGTGACTTACTGATTGAGTGTCACTATGTGGTAGGCACAGCAGGGCTTGAAGAAAATGTGGTAACACTCAGCGTGAATGCTCGGGAACTGGGTAAGTGGGTTGATTCATTTTCCTTTTCTGCCTTCTGTTCTTTTCTTCCTTCCTTCCTTGGACTTTCTTGTTTCCCCCCTTGCCTTTTCTTTCTTATATCCTTTCAATATTTTTTAAGTGGATACCACATGCCTGAGTAAGGCAGTTACAAAGGTGCATGAGGCCCTAGCCCCTCCTGTAGGAAGGCCATATGTCAGTGGGGAAAATGAACACTGAGAGAGATCACAAAGCCGTGCAGACACCCAGCAAGAAAATCACACAGAGATAATTTAGAAGCACCACTCTTTGGGTTTGGAGAAAAGCTGTCTTAAAAGAAAGGCATTCTTTGTTTCCATCTTTGTTGGATTAAAAATTTTTAAATATGCACTGAATTGCTCTCCTGAGTTCTCTCCCCCTAAAGTACAGCAAACATAATGCAAGCATGTGTTCATGAGCTGACCTACACTCATATAGTGTAAATAAAATCTTATTTTGTAGCAATAGAGAGGTAGATACTTGAAAAGACTATCCTCCCTGAATGTGAATACAAGAAACTTATTCTATCCAATACATTTCTGTTATTTGTTTTCCCTAAGCATAGGAAGAAAGAGGCAATTCAGTGAACTGAGAGGTTTGGTGAGCCTAATTTTTGGTAGGACCCCTGCCCAATGACATGTACCACATCTGCTCTAGGCCCATGTGGGAATGGTGTGTGGACACTACAACTGGGCTCATCCATACCTGAGGTACTCCCTCCTCATCCTCTCCAACACTTTGGAGCCCCTACCACTTAGTGTGGTAAAAAGTTTCAGAAAGATCTCACCTCAGATTTGAACTCTGACATTTGTTGCCTCTATGAATCAGGGCAATTACTTTGCCTCCCAGGTCCTGATCTTCCAAATGCAGTCAGCACATGTTACAGCTGTAATGTCCTGAGGAGGAACATGCTGCATGTCAGGCTCTTCACATTCAGGAATTTGTACGTCTTCTCCCATTTCCATGTGACGAGATGCACAGACACTGTTATTATTCCCATTTTATCTGTGAGAAAACTGAGTCTTGAGAGATGGAGTAAGTCATCCACGATCACACACATAATGAGGGCAAAACTGAGACTCAGTCTCAGGTTTGTCTGACTCCAAAAACAGGAATTATGAGAATTCAAAAGAATCTCTGGGTTTTGCAATGGGTGATATCATTAAGAGCAAGCCTGCAAAAGAATGTGATGGTTGATCTTATGTGTCAACTTGGCTCTAGGGTCTAGTTATTTGGCCACTCTTCTAAATGTTGTTGTGAGGGTATTTTTTAAATATAATTAATATTTACAACCAATAGACTTTGAGTAAAGCAGATGAGTCTCCATAAAGTTGGTGACCTGAAAAAACATTGACTGAGGTTTCCTGAGGAGGGAAACTTGCATAAAGACTGGAACGCAGAGGGATCCCTGGGTGGCTCAGCAGTTTAGTGCCTGCCTTCAGCTCAGGGCGTGATCCTGGAGTCCCGGGATCAAGTCCTACATCAGGCTCCCTGCATGGAGCCTGCTTCTCCCTCTGCCTGTGTCTCTGCCTCTGTGTGTGTGTGTCTCATGAATAAATAAATAAAATATTAAAAAAAAAAAGAGGACTGGAACATAGAAACCTTGCCTGAGCTTCCAGCCTGCTGGCCTGCCCTAAGGATTCCAGGCTTGCCAACTCCCATAATCATGTAAATCAATTCCTTAAAAACCAATCTCTCTCTTTCTCTCACTCAGTGATAGGGAGATGATCAATGATGACTGATAGATGACAGATGGTAGATGATAGATAGATGATAGATAGATAGATAGATAGATAGATAGATAGATAGATAGAATATAGGTGATATTGGTTCTGCTTCTCTGGAGAATTCTGAACCTTGACTGATGCACAGAAGTTCACTGGGGAAAAAAAGGACAAGTATGAATTTGAAATGTTTGAGATTGGGATCCCTGGATGGCGCAGCGGTTTGGCGCCTGCCTTTGGCCCAGGGCGTGATCCTGGAGACCCAGGATCAAATCCCATGTCGGGCTCCCGGTGCATGGAGCCTGCTTCTCCCTCTGCCTGTGTCTCTGCCTCTCTCTCTCTCTCTAGTGTGTGACTATCATAAATAAATAAAAATTTTAAAAAAATGAAATGTTTGAGATTGCAATATTGGAGTAATTTCTAAATAAACTGAGTGGGTATTAATTAGAACTTCACTGAGGTCAAGAATAGGTATAGACCCAGATTCAGGATTCATCCTCACATATGTGACATTTGAAGCCAGGGACAAACAAAACCCTGGAGAAGAAAGTTTGGGGTTGGGATAGAGTAGCCTGAGGCAGATCTTGGGCAGTAAGCCCACTTCTGGGGTGAGATGAGGAAGGAGAGACAGAGAACTTGTTCAGAGGAAGGACCAGAAGAGGTGGACACCAAGGGAGGGAGGGAAACAGAAAGGGGCGCACTTGAGCCTGAGAAGGTCCAGGACTGTGGAAAGGCTAGTAGGTGTTTGGGGGTGCTGGTCAGGGGTTGGGAGGTCAGAAAGATTGCAAAGGAGGGACATTTGGAAGAGGCAGCAAAAGGCCTGCAGGGGAATGTTCAATAGAGAGGAAAGGATGGGCTCTTTTATCTTTATGCCTCAATAAGCTAATACAAGACTTACACCAACCTGAAACTCAGCTTTTTGGTCTCAAGCTAGTTACAAAACTGGGCTACAGTTCTTTATCGTAATACAATCATTATGACGCAGACCTTTGCCAGCTCCTCGCCACAACCCCCATTGTTGCTGGCTTTCCCAGAATCACAGATCCTACAGGTTCTTCTCTCTGAAGAGAGAAGTCCTGGCCTCTCTGGCACACTTCAGCCTCTGGAGATCAGTGGACATTAGTTACTGATCTTCTATGCAATCCCTTCTTTGGCTTAGGGTGCCCTCCACCTCAGGCAGCACCTGTCTCCTGCAGTAGAATCCAGAATGCTTCCCACACTTACCGCTCACATCTCTAGCTTTGCACTTAGGCTGTGGGCACATGGGACAAAGCAGAGTCCTTCCTTCCCCTGACCAGGAATGAGGAAACAGTGATCCAGAGAAGCAGGAGCTATGCAACAGCTACGGGAGGCCTCTGGGCTGTGGTCCCACCAGCCTGCCCATGTCTGGGCTGGCGATATCTGCAGGGCCAGCCACAAGGTCTGCGCAAGATGTGTGGCACGACTGCACTCCTCGTTTTCAATTGTGTCACTTATTAGCCTACTTCTCTGGTGCTTCTAGAAAAACCTGTGAGCTACCCAATATATATTTTTAATTGTGGTAAGAACATTTAATATCTACCTTCAACAAATTATTCAGTGTAGAATACAGTATTGTTAACTATAGGCACAATGTTGTTCACAGATGTCCAGAATTTCTTCATCTTGCAAAATGGAAGCTTTATGCCTGTCGTTAACAACTCCCTGTTTTCCCTTCCCTCCAGCCCCTGGCAACTACCTCTCGATTCTCAGATGCTATGAGTTTTGACTCTTTTCGACATCTCTACTAGGTACAATCATGCAGTGTTCACACTTCTGTGAATGGCTTATTTCACTTAGCATAAGGTCCATATTGCATACAGGAGGGTTTCTTTTGCTTTTTAAGGCTGAATAATATTCCGTGATATGTATGTACCACATTTTCTTTATCCATTCATCCATCTGCACAGTTAGATTGTTTCCATATTTTGGCTGTTGTGCATGATGCTGCAATGAGCATGGGGGTGCAGATATCTCTTCAAGGTATTTATTTCATTTCCTTTGGATGTATACTCAGATATGGGATTGCTAGATTATATGGAAGTTCTACTTTTAATTTGAGGGGGAGCCTCCATACTATTTTCTATAGTGATTGCACTAATTTATATCCCACCAACAGTGTATAGGGGTTCTAATTTCTCTGCATCATTGCCAACATTCCCTGCCTTTTGTTTACCAGCTAGCCAAATCAATTTTTTCCTTGCAGCTTTATTGAGCTTTAATTGACACATAACACTATGGATGTTTAAGGTGTACAATGTTCTATGATGACTGGATATATATATTGTATAATGATAACCACAATAAGGTTATTTAATACACTCATCAACTCACATAATTACCTTTTTTCTTTCTTTCTCTCTTTCTTTCTTAATCATTGTTGAGAAAGAAGAACAAAGATTCATACTTTCTGATTTCAAAATCTATTTCAAAGCTTCAGTAATTAAAATGATGTAGCACTGGCATAAAGACAGAAATATAGATCAAAGGAATAAAGATAGAAAGTCCAGGAATGAATTTAATATATTTTTAGTAATTTTCTTGAACCAGGCAAAATTTATTTCTGTTGCTTGCAACTAAGACAATCGACTGGCCCAGCTACCACTATCCCTCAGGGAGCCTCTCAGGTCGGTGGGGCGGCCATCACTGCATGCATCACTACTTCCCATAAACCTCACTGCCACCTCCGGGTGGTCCTGCTCTTCCCTTGCTGGATGAGATCTCCCTAATACCCCTCTGCCCAACCAAGACTAGCCAATAATTTCTCATAAGATGTTTTTCAAGTTTGTTATCAAACAGAGAGAAAGCTATACAAAAACTGATGGAAGTGACTATGGTTAAACCCCCAGGCCAAGCCTGAGCCAACTAATTTTTTAAAAAATAATCAAGAGGACTCTTGCCTAGCTTTTGACTGTGTTCCACAATAACGCAGACACCAGTTTTCACCTTTCCAATGGAACTTTCCAAATATCTTCATGCCTCAAACAGGAAAAAATACTAGTTTTTATACATTGAAGACCTGCCTTATTTTTTACCTGAAGATTAATCTTCAAACATTTAAACCTAAATCATGAGTAACTTTTACTCATTCTTTTGTTTCTTAAAAAATATATGTATACATATATATATTCAGTATTTTAAATTGTTGCTAAACAATGTAAATATAAATTTTTATCTCCTTTTTACTAATATCCTCTAGATCATTCACTGTCCCCAGCTTATCACTGTATCTTCAGGCTTTCCCAGAATTACTATCTTGTTCATTTATGGGCATAGTCCTTTGATTTCAGCCCAACTTGTTCCACTTGGACAGTTTCAGAGGATCCTCATTAGTTCCTTGAAAAGTTCAAATTCTTCTTCCTGACCTCCATCATGTCACCCCACTGTCTTTATTCAGATCTTCTACTGAGTTCATACTGCTCTCCAGCTTCTCTGAATAGTTTCTGTTTAAATCATTTCACTCAGGCCCCTACCTTGGGTGGAACGAGCATTCTGATCTTAATGTATTCATCCAGAAATCAATCATTCAATAATTGAATAAGTCTAGTACTTGAAACAAAGCCACTGGTATATGTAATATACACATTTATCTCAAAGCACACTGGATGGCTGGCTCTGTTGTTTCCACATTTCCAGCAGCCCAGAATCATTTCTGTCTCTTCTTCTCATCACTTCTGTGTACAATGCAGTATAATATGTCCAAAAATCTCTCAAGTGAACCTGGATGCTTCATCATATTGTCTGCATCAAAGTCACACTGCCATTGAAAATGTCAAGAACTTCATACTGATTGTTAGAAAATAGGACTTTGGGAAAGTCTCAAAAGGAGTCAGTCTGATAAGACAAGAACTCATGCCACAAGCCCTTCCCCTGAAAAGAAGAACAAAAAAACTTTTACACCCTTTTATTTTTATACTTTTCTAAGTACTAAAACAATCACATGACAGTAGGGATACCACAGGTGATAAGGGTGGAAAAGTCTATTTCCTAATAGTTAAGTTCTACCTTCTCTCTACAGTAGGCAGACTCTGAACAATAATTAGCAAAGAATGTGTTTTGACTGTGTCTGAAAAATATGGTTTCAAACTAGAAAATATTTAATGTCTTGAAATGAAATTCAGAATTATTCCTATGCATTAGAGCCTAATTCCAAAGTTTATTTTCCTGAAGAACCATTAAATGTGGATAAAATAATAATAATAATAATAATAATAATAATAATAATTTTTTAAAAATCTGCTTCAAGAATGGACAGAATAGCAGTTTTCCAAAAAAGACATACAGAAAGCCAACAGGTACATCAAAAGGTTCTCAACACCACTAGTCATCAGGAAAATGCAAATCAAAACCACAATACTTCACCTCACACCTGTTAGAATGGCTATTCTTAAAGAGCAAGAAATAACAAGTATTGACAAGGATATACAGAACAAAGAACCCTTGTACATTGGTGGGAATGTAAATTATGTAAATAGGTTCAGTCACTTTGGAAAGTAATATGAAGTTTCCTCAAAAAATTAAAACTAGAACTACTATATGATCCAACTCTTCTACTTCTGAGTATTTATCCAAAAGAGACTAAAACACTAACGGAAAGAGATATGTCCACCTCCATGTTCATTGCAGCATTACTTATAATAAATAGCCAAGACATGGAACATCCATCAGTGGATAAATGAGTAAAGAAAATGTACACATAGTGGAATATTATTCAGTTGTAAAAAAAAAAAAAGAATGAAATCTTGCCATTTGCAATAACATGGACCTAGAGCATACCCTCTATTCAAATTCTTCTTCCTGACCTCCATCATGTCACCCCACCTGTCTTTATTCGGACCTAGAGCATACCCTCTAGGTCCATGTTATGCTAAGTTTTATGCTAAGTAAAATATGTCAGAGAAATACAAATGCCATTATGCTAAGTAAAATAAGTCAGAAATACAAATGCCATATGATATAATGTACCTGTGGTATCTAAAAAGTAATAAAAAATAAACTCATAGGGCAGCCTGGGTGGCTCAGCAGCTTAGCGCCGCCTTCAGCCCAGGGCGTGATCCTGGAGACCTGGGATCAAGTCCCACATCGGGCTCCCTGCATGGAGCCTGCTTCTCCCTCTGCCTGTGTCTCTGCCTCTGTGTGTGTGTGTGTTTCTCATGAGTAAATAAATAAAATCTTTTTTAAAAAAATGAACTCATACATTCAGAGAAATGATTGGCGGTTGCCAGAGAAGAGGGTTGGGGGAAGGGCAAAATGGATGAAAGGGGTCAAAATGTACAAACTTCCAGTTATAAAATTGAATCATGACTTGTAATGTACAGCATGGTGATTATACAGCATCATACTTCATTGTATATCCAGCAAGTGCGAACAGAGTAGATCTTAAAAGTTCTCATCACAAGAAAAGAATGTTGTAATTATGTATGGTCATGGATGTCAACTAGACATTATTTTGTTCATCTTACAACATATACAAATATAGAATCACTATGTGGTACACCTGAAACTAATATAATATTGTATGCCAATTAGATACTAATTTTCAAAAAGGCTTAGCATAAACAAAACAATTAAATTATGAATGAAACAGTGGTAAGCAAAAAATCAAGTCACAGAATAACAGGATATAATGCCATGCATACAAAGTTTTTGACACCTTGAAGAACTAACAAATGTTCCACTTAAGGATACAAATATTTGTAGTAATACTATAAATAAAAGCATGAGAATGCTATACTACTTTGCAGGGTAATAATTACCTGACATGGGGAAGGGATTAGAAACAGACTCATGAGGACCTTTTTTTAAAAAAAAAAAAAAATTAAACCCAATTAGCCAACATACAGTACATCATTAGTTTCATAAGTAGTTTTCAATAATTCATCAGTTGTGTATAAAACTCAGTGCTCATGAGGACTTTTAAAGACAATTGTCATCCTTATATTTTAAATTAGGTACTAGGGTGATGGATATTTATCATGTCTATTCCTCATAACTTGCAATATTTACATTTTGCATCTATCGATATTTAATAAAAGCATTGTGGAAGAGATGTAAAGTGAGTCTAAGGCTATGAAATCCAATTTTCCTCACAAGATTTCTCAGTGTTGAGATTAGAAAGAAAATCACAAAGAAAAGATATTCAAAGACAATACAGCTAAAGTATTTCCAGAACTGAAGAAACTCATAAATCCTCAATTTGAAAAGTCATGGAAGATCCAAATCAGGACACATAAATTTACCACTAGACATAATCACAGAATCACATCAAAGACAAAGAAGTGTTCTTAAAAGTAATCAAAAAGAAAATGGACTGTCTTCAAAAAAAAATGGAAATTTGTGATGACAGCCAACATTACCACAGCAGAAGGAAAAGACAGAAAATAAGAGAAAAATGTCTTTAATGTGCTGAGAGACACAACCAGAGCCTAGAATTCTGTACCCAGCCAAGCAATTTTTCTAGAATATGGACTGAATAGGACAATCTTAGATAAACAAAAACCTAAACCATTGCACTACTGACATACCTTAATTGAAAGACCTACTTAACATACTCATGAAAAAGAAGACTGAAACTAGAAGGAAAGACTGGCATTCAAGAAGAAATGAGACTATCAAATTTATGGTTAAAGGCAGCACATCACTATTTGGTGTGAATTAAAAAAAAAATCAAGTGGCCAAATACTGGGAGAAAAATCACATGAAAGACAGAAATGATGCACCAAAGTTAATGTGTTGTTGGATCCTTGACTGTTCACATCTTCCTGAACAGTACAGCAATCGATGGAATTTAGGCTTTATTATTTCAAGCACACATGCTAAAGTTTAAAGGTAGCTGCTAGAAGAATAGAAATATAATACATGTGCAACTTCCAGTTAATAGAAAGAAGGTAGGGGTAATGGCAAAATGACAGAAGCAGGAAAAGGGTGGAGGAGAAAAACCCAGATTAGGTGGCAAAGATGTAACCAAATACACAAAGAATTATAATAAAAATGGGCTTAATAGTTAAAAGACTATGAGATTTTATTCTTATAAAACTGCGTTTTTGCAATAACAGCATTGAAGATGCACGCACCCTTTGACCAAGCAATTGTACTTACATATGTGCAAACAGAGGCATGTACAAGAATGTTAATTGCCACATTGTTTGCAATAGCAAATACATTGGAGAAGATTTAAATGCCCATCACCAGACACACTGATTAATACATTGTGGATTTGCTCAACAATGGAATGTTATTCTGCAATTAAAATGAATGAGCTAGCTCGCACAACATCCATCAACATGAACTATTTCAAAACTGTAATATTGATTGAGAAAATCAAGTTGCAAAAGTATAGAAAACATGATGACATTTTATACATTTACAAATATATAATACAATACTAGTTATTGTTTAAAAAATACATCCACAGAAATTAGAAGCCTAAAATCCTACGTGGAAAAATATGAATAAAATAAAATAAAATAAAATAAAATAAAATAAAATAAATAAAATAAAATAAAATAAAATAAAATAAAATAAAATAAATAAAAGTCCTTCATGGGAATACCAAACAATAAATCCAAAGAGTTGTTTTTTGGGGATTATGAGGAAGAGAAATGGGTGGCATGGGAGCCGTCAACTATATTATAATCTGTAATATTTTCCATAAATAAAATTGTTGAATATATAGTAAAATATAGTAAAAATACATGGGAAAAGTAATAAAAGACGTTAGGTAACAAAGTTTGGTAGAAGATACCTATCAAGATATTGTGTATGGGGCACTTGGTGCCAGTTAAGTGTCTGACTCTTGGTTTGGGCTCAGGTCATGATCTCATGGGTTCTGAGATTAAACCCCAGATTGGGCTTCATGCTCAGCAGGGAATCTGCTTGGGATTCTCTCTCTCTCTCTCCTCTCTCCCTCAAATAAATAAATAAATCTTTAAAAAAAGATACTATGTTTGGTTATTACTTATTAGTATGTAGTAATATTTGCAAAAAGTAGTATTATTTACTATGTTTTTCTGCATGATTTAAAATTTTTCTACTGAAATAATGCTACAGAAGTTAAGCTTTAAAAAAAGTTTAGCATTATTATTGAATTCAGATGAAAAAAAAAACATACCTAGTACATTTTGTGAACTTGCAAAGTACCATGAGAGAGGTAAACTCAGCATTGTTCTTGCCTTCAAGAACCTAATACAGTGGGAAAGATATAATATGACACCTGCAGTTAAGGAGAAGAGTGGGGCACTCACTAGAAAAATAAAAACAGGGGAATCCCTGGGTGGCTCAGCAGTTCGGCCCCTGCCTTTGGCCCAGGGCGTGATCCTGGAGCCCCGGGATTGGTCCCGTGTCAGGCTCCCTGTGTGGAGCCTGCTTCTCCCTCTGCCTGTCTCTCTGCCTCTCTCTCTCTCTCTCTCTCTCTCTCTCTCTCTCTCTCTCTCTCTGTCTATCATGAATAAATAAATGAATAAATCTTTAAAAAAAGAAAAACAAATATCTGATAAAATGAGTGTTTAATTAATAATTGATGAATGAGTGAAAAATATAGGGTGGGAAGGAAGCTGGAAGAAGTCAAATAGAAATGGAAGCTTTTTAAAAAGATTCTTTTAATTTAAATTCAATTTGCCAATATATAGTATAACACCCAGTGCTCATCCCATCAAGTGCTCTCTTCAGTGCCCGTCACCCAGTCACCCCATTCCCCCTCCCATGTCCTCTTCCTCAACCTTTTGTTGATCACCAGAAGTCAAGAGTCTCTTATTGTTTGTCTCCTTCTCTAAATTTTCCCACTCAGTTCCCCTCCTTTCCCTCATAATCCCTTTCACTATTTCTTATATTCCCCATATGAGTGAAACCATATGATGATTGTCCTTCTCTGATTGACTTACTTCACTCAGCATAATACCCTCCAGTTCCATCCATGTCGAAACAAATAGTAGGTATTCATCCTTTCTGATGGCTGAGTAATATTCCATTGTATACGTAGACCACATCTTCTTTATCCATTCATCCGTCAAGGACATTGTGGCTCCTTCCAAGTTTGGCTATTGTGGACACTGCTGTTATGAACATTGGGATGCAGGTGTCCTGGTGTTTCATTGCATCTGTATCTTTGGGGCAAATTTACATATTCCAGATACTGGGAAATTATTTTAAAATTAAATTAAATTTAAATAAAACAACAATACTGGTAAGACTCAGAGTGAAGAAGATTTCCAAGCTAGGCTAGGGGATCATGACCATTTTCTGATTTGGAAATTCACCAGGCAGAGTGACACATGCAGATAAGAGAACAAGAGAAAAGCCATCAAGAATAAAGATCTTGTATTGTAGTCCATTCACAGAGACCTAAATAGTAAATAATCTTACTCTCTCCTCTATCTCTGTCTCTCTCTCTCAATCTCGATCTCTCTCTCTGTGTGTCACACACACACACACACACACACACAGTGGACTGCGGCAGAAAAATAGGACAGAGAAAAGATGCAATGCCTGCTCATAAATTATAAAATAGTTCTCCTCAAAGTACAGCCTTAGCATTTTAACTCATCAAAAACTATCACAATCAATCAGCTTTCTGGCAAGTGACTCCTCACAACTGATCATAGGATGTAGGGCACCAGCTGCTGTGTATCCCAACCAGCATTCTGTGCTGCCCCCTAAGTCCTATCCTAGGACCCACAGCCTGTTGGGATTCATATACACTAAGAACATGAAGGCTCAGACCTGGAGTCATTCAACTTCAGAGCTAAGACAGAGATACATGTCATTTAAAATCCAACAATAGGGATCCCTGGGTGGCGCAGCGGTTTGGCGCCTGCCTTTGGCCCAGGGCGCGATCCTGGAGACCCGGGATCGAATCCCACGTCGGGCTCCCGGTGCATGGAGCCTGCTTCTCCCTCTGCCTGTGTCTCTGCCTCTCTCTCTCACTGTGTGCCTATCATAAATAAATAAAAATTAAAAAAAAAATAAATAAAAAAATAAAATAAAATCCAACAATAACTGACACTTTAAATACATGTGTAATTAGGAAATAAATTTTGTAAATTTTTTTTGATGACTACTGATTACCTCACATCGTTACTGTGGACTTAAAAATGTTGATTTCACAAAGCAGCAGTTATTTCTGTCATTGTATTCTTCTAAGGGTAATGACTATGCACTCCTGCTTCAATTTCATGTCTTCAGAGTGTCCTGTAGATGCCCAAGGCTCACCAGCGGGCTGCACCTGTCACCTACATGGCACGCGGCTCACCCTGCTCCCAATCCTGTCTTAACCACTGCCTCAGCAGATGTCCATTTTCTCTTCCTCCTTGCAAAGTCTGAGGACAGGTCAGCACTGGTGCTCTTGAATGTTCTATTGACTTTTCCTTATGTGTCCCATAAAAGGTGTGCCTTATGATTAGTCTTTACTCAAATTACAAAAATGTTATGAATTAGGAAACCATACAACCTTCCCAGGATATACGTATATAAAACATTTCACTTCACAGTATCATTTTCCTAATGTTCATGCACAACAACAGAGCTCCTAAATCACATAATGATGAAAGATAAACACTGACAGAGATGAGTGAATTTAGTCTTTTCCTGAAATACTATTCTCTTCACATAATTATTCACAAATTTCTATTTTTACTGGAATAGAAATCTTTATTTGCTAAAAAAAATGTTTGAAATTGCTTTACAAAAAGACTATAGAGATTTAAAACAAAACATTACTTACTGTAAAATAGCTTATCAAATTAATTTAAGGCTCAATGGAACCATTCTACAACAATGAAAATCATTATTAGAAGTTGAAACCACCCCCTTACTCTTTCATACTGTTTTTAAACATTTTTCTAAACAAAGAATTCAGTGTCTTTTCAGTGACCTAGAGTTGGTTTAAGACTCTGCTTAAATGAAGCTCACCATCTCCAAGAGATCTATTGTAATCAGAGATTGATGGCATTTCAGAACTAAAGTCTATCAGAGACCAAGATGACTAATGTCTTAAGTTAACACACTAAGAAACTGAGGCTCAGTGAAGTTCAGAGCCCTGTCAACATCCCATAGCTGGCTCATGGCAGTCAAGAGTCAAACTTGACCCTTAACACAGGGCTGGTTTTATGCCACTGAACTTCACCCTTACTTTGTTAGTAAGGTGGAAATGGGTCTGTTGTCATTACTGATAGAAGAAGGAATCCTTTGTAAACTTGATCTTAAATGCCAATTAATTAATGGCTGGAATTCCACTAGCTGATTATTTTTATCTTTGTTTATCTACGCTAAATGATCCCTATATTAGCAGGAAAAATAAAAATCACTATACAAAACCCTTCTGGCCTGAGAAACATTTTCCTTTAAAAAATAATCTTGAAAAGATACAAAGATTAGTTGAAAGAAATACTATCTTAAAGATAACTCCCTTGAAAGAAATTTAATTTAGCAGTAGATAATTCAGATCAATTGAATGATGATGCAGCAAAAAATGTAGTAGCAAAAAGACTCTGAAACAAAGTGTCATTTGTCTAGCCCATGTGTGTGTGCTCACACACACACACACACACACACACACATACACATGCACTTTAATAATAACTTTTAAAGAAAGATAGAAAATGACCAGAAGTTGACAGAAACACAAAGAGAGATGGAAATACAGACTTGTCCAAAAGAAAGTTGTCTCTGTTCTCTGCTGACTAGAGAGTTGGGATAAAATGAGAAATTGGTTTAAAAATCCTTCCCAGGAGTGCTTTTCAGTTCAAATGTCTAAAAAAGCCTCATCATTTGTATGCACAGTTGGGAAGGCCTGTGACTGTTAAGAAGATGTCAGAATATATAACATTACATAATGTAATATAAAATAAGTTAAGTAGTAAGAATCATTTCAGGGTATTTGGAAGATGTGTCTTTGCTTAGGCAATGAAATATCTTTAAAATGCACTTCAGGGACTATATTCTCTTAATGTTGATACTCAAAAATGAGCATTACTTCTCTAAGTACATATATACGTATTTAAAATAAAAGATTATTACAAAAAATCAAAAATATTTTTAAATACACAGCTTCATGAGCAGAGAGGAAGTCTGCAGATTTTGTAGACAGCTGAATGGATGTAGCTTTTTCAAAACTACTCACAAATTCCTAAGTTAATCAAACTTTATAAATAGAACAGTTTATATATCCTCTTTTGTGGCCTGCCCTTCTCCAAAAACAAACAAACAAACAAAAGTAAAGTAGCATTAAGATGTCTTAAAGAATATTGCTCCAGTCTTTTCAGAACCTAAAGCAAAACTTACATAATTTTGGCAAAAATATTTCCCCATGCTTTAAGCCGCACCACCCCCCATAATGAAAAAAAACATAAAATATCAAAACATCCACTTTGTGGATGACAACAAAATATCAACAAGAGCTAATGTGATTTATATGTCGCAGACAATACAGTATATGGTATGGAGTGTAGCATAGGGAGACCCTATGTTCGGGTTATAAGCATTGGCTCTGGAGCATTTTGCGGGGTACCTTCCTTTTTCTACTCCTTATCAGCTGTGGACCTTGAGCAAGTTACAAAATGTCTCTGTACCTTGGTTCTCCATCCATGAGAACTCAAATAACAGCACCTACTTTCATCTAGGTCAATAATATAGATAAAATAATGCACAAGCAACGCTTACAGTCTTAATGTCAGGAAAATGTAAGCATTCAATAAATGTGAGCCTTCATCTGTCAGACATTGTTTTAGGCACACTAAGAGCAGTATCCCATTTAATTTTTACAAAAGTCCTTTGAGATCGATATGAGAATGGAGGCTCAGAATGATTAAATAAATTGCCATGGTCACATAGGCTCTGGAACACTAAGATGTAGCTGTCTCACTCACATAATACAAAAAGAAAAATAGTTGAAGCTGGAGAAATCATTTTTCCTTTAGAACAGCTGTAGTCAGGCTATTTTCCTCAGATCTTAGGTTGAGAGAGGTCTTCTACAAACTCCATCAATTTAATCTATCGTATGAACAGAAAAATAAAAAGGAAGAGAAATGATATGATCATCTCAATAGAAGCAGAAAAGGCATTTGACAAAATCTAACCCCATTTTCTGATTAAAATAATAACTTTCTTAGAAAACAGAAACTGCAGAGAACTTCCTCAACTCAAAAATGGCATCCTTAGAGGCATCTGGCTGGTTCAGCCTGTAGAGCATGAAACTCTTGATCTCTTGTGTTGTGAGTTCAAGCCCCATGTTGGGTGTGGAGCCTACTTTGAAATAAAATCCGTTAAAAAATGGCATCTCTGAAAAGCCTACCGCCAGCATCATATTCACTCAGTAATGAAAGACTGAATGCTTTCCTCCCAAGATCAAGAACAGGCAAGAATTCCCACTCTCAATACCTCTACTCAACATGGCCCCAAAGGTTCTAGGCAGTTAAGTGGGGCAAGAAAAAGAAATAAAATGAATACAGATCAGAAAGGAGGAAGTAAGACTTTTGTAGATGACATAATCAGAGATGGAGAAGAATTCTAGAGACTCTATTTAAAAAATTACTGAAGGGGTGCCTGGGTAGCTCAGTGGTTGAGTGTCTGCCTTTGGTGCAGGTCATAATCCCGGGTCCTGGGATCAAGTCCTGTGTCAGGCTTCTTCAGGGAGCCTGCTTCTCCCTCTGCCTTTGTCTCTGCCTCTCTTTGTGTCCCTCATGAATAAGTAAATAAAATATTAAAACAGTATAAAATATAAAATAAAATTACCAGAAATAATAAGTAAATTTAGCAAGGATACAAGATATATGATCAATATTTTAAAATCTATTATATTTCTATATCTTAGCAATAAAGCAACATTCAAAAATATTAATTACTTAGAGATGCATTTAACAAATATGAATAGGACACCAAAAACAAACAAACAAACAAAATTGCTGAGAGAAATTAGAGACCTTAATAAATGGAGAAATACACCATGCTCATGGTTTTGGAGTTGATATTATATTGATGTCCATTCACCCCAAATTGACCTATAGAATCAATGTTATCCCAAACAAGATCCTTGAAGGATCTTGGAAATGCAAACAATCATGAAGAATCAAAACAATAATGGAAAAAAAATTGGTGGAGCTGTATACATACATAGAGATTTCATGAATTAAAATAAAGCAACAATAGTCAGGACAGAGTCATACATACACACACAAGCATGCACATACCTCTATATCATAGAACTAAACCCAAAAGCTAAATCTATAAAATTTCTAGAAAAAAATAGCAGGCAATAAAACTACAAACTACAAATTTTGGGTAGGCGGTTTTATTAGATAGGATAAGGAAGAGTTAACTATAGAAGAAAAGTTGATAAATTAGCCTTCTTCAAAAGTAAATATTTTCCCTATAAAAAACAACCATTAGAAAAATTAACAGATCACAGAGAAGAGTTGCCATATATTTATACATATATATGCATATATATCATATACATATGTCTGTGTGTGTGTGTGTGACAAAGGACTTATTTTCAGAATATAGGAGGAAAATATTAGTAAGACAAGTAATTCCATTTTAAATGTGGGCAAAGATTCTAACAGATACTGACAAAAGAATATGTATAAATGGCCAACAGCTCATGAAACAGTGTTTAACTACAAGAATTATCAGGGATAATGCAAACTAAGTCATGTGATAGCACTGGACACCCACTAGTATGGCCAAACTTTTTTTTTAAGATTTTATTTATTTATACATGAGAGATACAGAGAGAGAGAGACAGAGACAGAGACATAGAGGGAGAAGCAGGCTCCCTCCGGGGAGCCTGATGCTGGACTCCATCCCAGGACCCCGGAATCACGATCTGAGCCAAAGGCAGATGCTCAACCACTGAGCCATCCAGGTGCCCCTAGAATGGCCAAAGTTTAAAAAAATACTAACAATAACAACTATTGGTGAGAACACTGGAGATATCACATATTGCTGGTGGCAACGTGAAGGCACAACTCTGGGATAGTTTTTCAGTCTTTTAGTTAAATAATCCCACTTCTAAGTATTTCTCCAGGAAAAGTAAAATGCTTGCCCACACCAAGACTCGTACACAAATGTTCTTGGCAGCTTTATTTGTGTTAGCTCCAAACTGAAAACAATCCATACATCCAAAACAAGCAAATTGACAGATTATGGAATATAATTGCATACTGACTCAGCAGTATAAAGAAATGAACTACTGATACAAACCACGAAATGAATTAACCTCAAAAATATTATGCTGAGCAAAAGAAGCCAGACACAGGTGTAACTGTGTAATTCTACTTACATGAAATTCTTACAAAGTCAAAACTAATATATAGTTACATAAAGCATATTGATAATTTCATAGGAATGGGGAGATATGGCAGCAAAGAAGCACAGGGAAAATGTATAGAGGGGAGAAAATGTTCTATATCTTGCTAGTGATGGGGGTTACATGGGTGTATCATTCATCAAAATTATTTTATGACTAGGTCACCCCTTTCCTGTATAATGGCTGAAAGACTTATTGGAAACTAGAGAGAAGGGAGGAATAATTTGTATCACGTGCTTCTCACATCTTCCAATTATTAGTCCACCCATCCCTCATGCATATACTAACATACATGAAAGATGATGCTTTTGAACAAAAACAGAAATATCTACTATTAATCCTGAACTGCATTTATCCTAATTCAAGATTTGTAGTAGGCAGAATAATGATTCCTCTATAAAAGCCCACAGTCTAATTCCCAGAACCTGCAACTATTTAGTTTACATGGCAAAGGGTAATTAAGGTCACAGATGGAATAAAGATTGCTAATGAGCTGACCTTAAAATAGGGAGATTCATAAATCACAGGGATGAAAAGTACAGCATGGGGAATATAGGCAATGGGGCTGTAATAGCATTGTATGATGACGGATGGTAGTTACATTTATCATGGTGAGCATAACATGCTGTACAGAGTTGTTGAACCACTGTGTTATATACCTGAAACTAATATAACAGGGTGTGGCAACTATACTTCAATTTTTAAAAATGTGGAGATTGTCCTAGATTGGGTACACTCAATGCAATCCCAAGGATTTTTAAAAGTGTAGAGGAGAGTGAGAGGAAACACAGCTATGGAAGAAAGGTACAGAGAGATGTCACATTCTGGGTTTGAAGATGGAAAAAGGGAGACAATGGCCAAGGAATGGAGGTGGCCTCTAGAAGCTGGAGAAAACAAGGAAGTGGATTGTCTCTCAGACCCCCCAGAAAGGAACACAACCCTACTGACATCTTAATTTTAGTTCCACAAGACCTATGCCAGACTTCTGAACTACAGAAATATGAGATAACACTTGTTTTAACAAGTGTTGGCGAGAGTGTGGAGAAAAGAGAACCCTTGTATACTGTTGGTGGGAATGCAGACTGGGACAGCCACCATGAAAAACAGTATGGAGATTCCTCAAAAAATTGAAAAAAAATAACTACATATGATCTAGCAATTCTCCTTCTGTGTATTTGTCCAAAGGAGATTAAAACACTAACTCAGAAAGATATCTACACCTTCCTATTCATTGAAGCACTATTTACAGTAGCTAAGATATGGAGACAATCTAAGCATCCACTGATGGATGAATGAATAGAGAAGATGTGGTATACATATACAATGGAATATTATTCATCCATAAAAAAGAGGAAGTTTTGCATTTGTGATTACCTGAATGGAGTTTGAGGGCATTATGCTAAGTAAAATAAGCCAGACAGAGAAAGATAAATACTGTATGATATCCTTTACACATGGAATCTAAAAGAGCAAAAAAAATGAACTCATAGATACAGAGAACAGACTGGTGATTACCAAAGCAAGGGGTGAGGGTGGACAAAATGAGTGAAGGGGGTCAAAAAGTACAAACTTCTAGTTACAAAGTAAATCCATGAGATATAATGTACAGCATGACAACTCTAGTTACTGCTATAGTGTATATTTGAAAGTTGCTGAGAGTAGATCTGAAAAGTTCTCATCACAAGAAAAAGCTGTTGTTGCAACCCTGTGTGGTAGTGGATGTTAACTAGATCTACGGCAGGAATCATTTCACAATAGATACAAACATCAAATCACTATGTTGTACACCTGAAACTAATGTAATGAATGTCAATTATATCTCAAAAAATCAATAAATAGGTGTTGTGTGAAGCCTTTAAGTTTGTGGTAATCATTATAGCAGCAGTGGAAGAGTAGTACAGAAGTTTAAAACTTGAAGCATAAAATGAAGAGATTCAAAATATAAGGAGGAAAAGAAAGAGAAGAAATATGTGGACAAGGAGAAAAAGAAAAAATGAAGACATGATCACAATTGGGAAACTATTACCGAATATTCATGTTGCACTTTCTCCTAGGAGTCCCCAAATCCTGAACCCCTGTCAGGATAGCTGGCACACCCAGAGAGCTCCTCTTAGCACCTCATTCCATAGCTGATACTTTCAAGAAGTATTTCCAAATTTGACATTCCTAACCAACACGACAACCTTCCCCTACACCAAGTTCATTTCGTAGATGAAGCTGAGAGACTATACACAACACTTTTCTTGACAAATCGATGGGTTATTCCAAACAGACTCTCATCAGCCTCACAACCAAGTCAGGCAAATAAACATGTGCACTCCACCATTGTTTAAATCAGAGAAATACATGCATTCCAAACTGACACCAACATTCATTACCACAATAAGGAAATGTCCTGATTTTGAGTGCCACACTGAAGCGTGACAGATACTTCTCCTCATTCCACAAAATACAGGTAGCAGATAACTATAAATACACACTATAAGATGGTAAAATAACAATAAAAATGTAAAAAAAAAAACAGAATTAGGGAAAATTCAATTAGAAAAGATGGCTAATACCAGGTAAGAAGTAAACCGCCTATACGCAGACCATAAATTCCTATACTGACAGTGAATAGAGCTATGGGTGAATGTAGAGAACATAACTGTAGAGCAGTTTCTTCAGTAAGGAAAAAACAAATCCATTCCTCAAAGATAGCAAAACTTCTTCCAGGATTCACATAAAAGTAACTCTCTCCCTTGGGAGAGTAAAGCATGGCTTTAACAGTGTTGCAGCAGCCAACGCCATGGCTTCTGGAAACTTGTATCTTGAGCATCCTCCACATGTTAGCCCCTTGTATTACACCAAAGCCTGTTTTAATGAAGTTCATTGTGAGAGGGCAATGTTGTCCAAAAGAAAGCTACTACCTGAAATCCATTTCAATAAGTTCATATTTACCTTATCTTTTTTCAACTTGTTTAGAAAAGATTTTTTTAAAAATAAGCCATTGTGATAGCAAAAGAAAACTTCATTCTCTACGGTTTTCCAATAATTCTTTTTTTCCTTTGAGGTAGCCTCTCACCCCTGGATGAACAGCCATCTCAGAGTCAAAAATGCAGACAGACTGACTTGGTAGCAAAGATAAATCTCAAACCAGATGCAAAGTTTTTATGCACGTTTCACTAGATTTTACAATAGGCTACGGTGCTACAAGTCAGTATTTCCATTGGAAATAGTGGCTCACATCCAGGGCTTGGTGTGATATTTTTTCCAGTAGTAACTAAGAACCAGCTCTGTCTCTTTTCCAAGAACCTTTTTTCCTCTGCAAAAAGAGAGAAAATGTTAGATGGGTAAGAACTGGTCAGGCTGACTCCTCAAGACAGCTGTCATTTTGCCTTGAGTCACATGTATGCACAACTGCTCTGGCAAGTTAGAATGTGGGCATCCCAACCCCACAAACTTGCTGAATATACTCCAGTTGCCTCATTTTCTGAAATTTCTAAAGAGTTGGATGTCTTGGCTACATCTGATAATTATGTCCCAATAGTCTAGAATAAACAAAAAAAGTTAAGCTTCCTAGAGATAGTTCTAAAGCAATGCCAACTGCCAATTCATTCATTCACCAAGAAATGTGTAGTATATACACCATACACACCACATCAGTAAGATCTAATCCCTTACATGGCTTACAGAGTATATGGATGGTGGGACATGTAGCTCCGACAGGAGATGTCAGAACCTTTTTAGTAGTTTCTTACGTTTTTGGTATAGTCTTATTGTCAGGATGGAGGCCAGGTCAGTCTTCAATAGCAGATGGTAAGGAGGGCATAGGCTAGTTATTTGTGATCAGTGTTTCCAGTGTTTCATAAACTTCAGTCATTTCAGTGGGTCACAATTTCAGCATACCCATATGCCATGTACCATGCACTAGTATTTAATAATTTTCTCTAAGTTTACTAATTTTTAGTTTAATTTCATTTACTTCAAAAGGAAATTTCCTACCATTACAAAAAGTGGAAATCCTGATCACCTGCCATAAATGGCATAATTATAAAAATAAATACCATGGCGGCAAAGTTAAGTGATACTTTATTTAAAAATTAAAATAAAAAATTAGTGCACATAGCAATAAATTTGATCAACCTGAACAAAGACATATCACAAGGTTCATTGCTTAACTGTGAAGGATGGAGTAGTTGACCATCAGCAAGCTTGATTTTTATTTTGCAATTGCCACAAGTGTTCAAATTTCCATCATGTTATCCACCTTGTCACAGTTTTAAAATTGTCTTTTTAATTTTTGATCTATAGTGGGTTCAAAACAAAACGAAACAAATTTAAAGACCCAGAAACTCTACAGGTCAAGGTGCAGACTCCTTGACCTCCCAGGCCTGTAGAGCGAACATTTAGATCTGGGCGGGCCTTCAGAGTAGCCCATGGGGAAATTAAAATTGAGGATGCTGTGGGTGTGGGAGAGGCAGATTAGAAAGTAGTGGAGGGAAGAGAGCAAGAACCAGAAGGAAGGGGCTAAGCTCCGACCCCCCAAATCACAAATATAACTGAGGAGTGGGTGAAGGGAAACAGGTCCGTGATGACCAGTCAGAGTGTAATACTGTGGCTGATATCAGAGTCATGGTCACACAAGGCCTTCCAATAGGTCTTCTGGACAGCAACCCACCTGGCATCCTGACTCCAAATTGTCCTGCATGACACTCTTCAAATCACCCACTGAAAATCCTTCAAGGGCTCCCCATGGCTGGTAGACAGAAGAGTCAATCCCCTTGTGTCTTGAAGAAGCCATGGATTTCCAGGGCCTCTGAGAACCATTTCCTTCCTCCCTATCTTCCCTTCTTAGCAGAGAGACTCTGTTCCAATGAGTCTTTTGACACAGTCTCCAACAGGATTCCTATGCCAGCCCTGACTTGAATGTCTTCCCCTCCCTTCTCTACTTTCCTCAAATATTATTCATTCAATCAAATATTGTTCAAATATTACCTATATTACTCACTCTTTAAAACCAGACTGTCCCACTTCCCCCATGCATCATTCTCCAAATATCTCAGCTACAGTGACTACCGCCTCTCCCAAAATACCAAATAGTTTCTCGTGATTTGTACCCCCCATTTGACATTTAGCATAACCACTTTATAAGGTTATTTTTCTTAGTGGAAATGGCCTCCCTTTCCAACTAGGCTATAAGAAACTGGGAGGCTAGGACCAGGTTTTGCATATCTGCATCCTAAACAATGCCTTACAGTGAGCAGGAATTCATTGATTTTATGTGAATTGTTTCAGCCACAATGTATCAAGCCAGTTCTAGTTTTCAGTGGGACCTACCTTACTTGCTCAGGCAGCAGATGACCCATAACGACACAGACCCACAGATGAGCCCCTGTGAAGTTCCAGAAGGAGCTGGGAATGGTGTGGAATGGGGCACTCATAGTTGAAACATGCTCATTTAGCCAGTTCTCATGGAAAATGCACACCTCTGGGATGGCTGTAGAATCAAAAGTGAAATTTCCAAATTGTCTGCACAACTATAAGGAAAGACTTCAGAACATGAACCCAGATAAATAGATCCCAAGAGTTCTGCCAAAAATGTCCTTGAACCACAGACATCAAATTCCAAGACACACCAGTTCCAAACTCTGCTTGCCACGGCTACAAAACCCTGGCCCTTAAAGCTGATGACTCTGGTCCCTGGACCAATGGCAGCTATCCTGTGACCAGAATGAGCTGAATGAGCTCTCTGAGCATGAGAGGAGGAAATCTAAGTACAGCCAGAGTTTAATGAACTCACTTGAGACAGACTGGATACCAATGTGGATAAAATCCACTGTAAGAAGTCATTTTATCAAAAGCAGAGTAGCTGCTACAAAGAGTAGCTGCCGCAATGTTCCAGTAGGAAAAGCTCTGAATGAGGTCCCAAAAAGAAAAGCATATAACTTTGGAGGATGACATATTCCTTTACTTCAAGCTTATGCTGCTTCAAAATCACTACCACATCAAGTAGACTCAGGTCATGATGTCGGTGCCACCCCGTCCTTGACATAATATATTTGGCTGCCCATTCCATTGTAGATCTACACTTGGATTTTCATCTCCTCTTTTTGGGTCCTTCACCAAATCCCCTTGGTCTGTCTGTCTCCTATGCTCTTGCTAGAAAATTCAGCCTACTTGCTTTTTTATCTGATCAAGCCATTTCAGACTTTAAACTTGGGCTTAAGCCTGAACCAAACCTCTCCAAGTATTGCCCTTTCCTCTCACTTGTCGTTCCCTCCTCAAGTTGATGAGAATCCTCTGCAGCCTATTTCTCCTAGAAACCTTGACTGGAGCACTGGACATGATTCTACCTTGGAAAATAGACATTTTGGTGCTTTCTTCAGCACTAAGCATCCTTTTTGAGCTGTCCAGCTGACCATTTCCAACAGCTCAGGCTTCTGGACACCATGTTCCTCACCATCCCTCCCATGACGCAATCAATCTGGCCTGTCCCAGGATCCATCCTCTCACAGTGCTTCCAAAGTGTTCAAAGTGAAGACTGGTTATGCAGAAGGAATTTCTCCTAGCCAGGAAATGTCCTCTCCCACAACTCCTGGAGTCCTCTAGACCTGCAAAGATTTTTACAATTCCTCTGTGGATGTTTAACCAATAGAAATAGGGCTGAGACAAAAAAAAAAAAAATTAGGTGAGGGATGAGGAAAGGTGAAATGGGAAGAGCAGAATTCTGTGCTTTGTAAAGAATTCCATCCAGAAGCTTCCCGATGCTCATATCCACAGAGCTGCTGCCACAAGCCCATCTTCTGGGTTCATGAGTATTGCCCTTCCTTCATTCTCTTCGGAAGAGATGAAAAAAAAGCACAATTTCCCCCAGAAGGCAAATTTCCAAGTGTCCACCTGCCCTATGGGAATGACCGGACAGCACTGTAGAAGTGATTAACAAAGACTAGGTAAGAGGGGAGGTGCCACTGTCTCTCATGGTCCTTACTTGGAACAGCAGGAGGAATTGAGGTAATTCCCCAGGTTAGATGTAGGCCGGCACACCTTCTTACTCTGGAAGAGAGCAGCTTCCTCACATTGCATGACATGCCTTTTTGGTATTTTTGAGGCGAGGAGGCTAATGAAATTAATCAGGAAATATAAACTTCATATTAAAAGCTATTTCCCTGACTTGCTCTTTTATTAAAAGAAATCACCATCCTGTAACTGCAGTCTTGTGCTTTCTTTATGCTCAGAGGAATATTTTTCTTCTTCTAGAAACTAAGACCTGAAACAAATGCCCTTGCACAGTGGAATCCCATATGCTGTGGTAACTTTGGCACAGAATCATAAACTCTCTCCAGTTCCACCTCCCGAGCCTTCTGCACTTTTTAAATCACAGTTAAATTTTCATCCTTTTCTGTTGAATTCTCACATTAGGGTCACAGTTGCTGTTTCTAAAAGCTCTCCACTAGCCCCACCCGGTGACCCTGACACGCCAGTCTTCACAAACCCAACTCACACAATGACCAATAAAATAAGAAAAAGCCCATCATCTGATTTACATGGGTAAAACATTCCCAGAGAAGTGCAACTTGGAGCAATGAGGATCACATCATCTCACTGATGCCATTCCCAGTGGGAGAGAAATTCTGCTTCAGCAAAGAGCAGGATAGGGTCAAAAGAATTTTAGGAGGCCATCTTCAAAATAGTTCTCAATTAAACAAAAGAGCAGCATCAGGGTTTTTAGTACTTTTGTGAAGTGCTACATGCTAGCTACGTCATCCTCAGTCTGACTTCTTATTTGGAGTTGACTTTCCATCAAGTTTCAGTTGACTTTTTTGGAGCCCAGTGGATAAGACATGGGCATGACTGTGCAGAAAGATAATATGGACTTTTCCACGTAGATGAACAATATAGTTTAAAAATTCATATATTTATTCTCATGATAAACATTCCATTTCCCATAAGATTTTTATGAAATTTGCTTAGAAGTATAAGATTGCAAAAATTTAATATCACTTCATGTGTTTTGGGCAATGCAGTAGATTGCCCTTACTCTTCCACAAATTCTGTGTGATCCTCAGAATGTTAATCAATTCATTAGTTCCTTCTCTCACTGTCTTAGTTTCTTCATTTACAAAATGTAAAATGATGTCTTCCTCTCCTTTCTTTGGAGGATATTAGAAAGAAATGTGTACAATACAACCTGTACTCTCAATTCCTAAAAGAAAAATGAGGTAAAACATGCTGTAGCCTATCAGTCTATATTGGATTATGGCTATGAGACAATCAAATGTGATGTAAAGTAAGGATTTTTTCCCCTACTGCTACCCACACCCTGTTTCTTCTTCTTGCGATTCATGTACTCAGTGCAATCTTGAGTGGCAACAATGCACAGATGCTATGGAAGAAACAGAGATGGAAAATAGGGACACACCTACTTTATTTACAAAATAAGGAAAATGTTTTGGAGGGAATGTCTGAGACTTTATGATCATAAGAAAGCATGAAGAGGACAAATATCATCATCAGAAAGCACCAGTGTGCTTATAACAATTACCTAGCCACCTGAGAACCAACCCAAAGTCCCTAACTGATTCAAATTTGTTGAAAAATATCTCTCACAAGTTTGGAGCTCTGCCTTATTGAATATAGTGTAATCAATATTGAATTCACCTTTTAAGATTATTCTTGAAGGACTTATTACCTCTTCTAATAACTTATGATTTTACCAATTTAAATGTAGAAGGATCAGAAATCACCTGAATATTTACCTTTCCTACAACATATAGTAAAATATATCCTTGAAATAAATTTGTGTATTTCTCACTAAGGAAAAAAACTGGAGTATGATTAATTAATGAGTTACTGTAATATTACATGACATTTCCTAACAATACAAATGCTTGGAGAAGACAGTTACATCTGTTAGTGAACCAGGGCTCTCATTCCCATATAAATGATGAATTGTAATTGGACATGGACTAGAACTTAGAAATTAAACATGTTAGGTGACATTAGAAAACCCCAGACAGCCATAGTGGTTCAGCAGATACCAGGAAGCATGTGTTAGATTTCTTAATTCAATTCAATTTCACAAATACACATTGCATTACTACAGAAATGAGCAATGCACTGAGCCAAGAGATGTCACAATCCCTAACCTTCAGTTGCTCATACCTAATGGGAAAGCATGGGTGAGACAATCATGAGACAATGACATTTGTGTTCTAAAAAGTGTGCAAGATCTGAGTGCGCAGAACCTGAGCCTGACTTTACCTGGGAATATGCAGAAGGTCGAGTAAAGAAAGGATATTTGAGTTGCAATTTAATGAGTAAAAAAATCAATAGAAGATTAAGAAAGGGGAAAACGAGCATATTCCAGGCAGAGGCAATGTACTGAAGCAATTTGCTAAAATTGTCACTCTCATGCCACTTCTATCACAACCGCTGTTTGTTGAGTATCAGCTGTTTGCCCAACACTGTCCCCACATGCATTTTCTTGCTTCCTTATCACAACAACCCTGAAAGGTGGGCATTAATACTCCCATGAATGAAAAAGTTATGATTGAAAGTGTTTATGTAATTTCCTGAAGGAAAGAGCTAATAACTAGTCAGAGAGACTTCTACTGAAGTCTGCCTCCTGCCAGAAGGCTTGCTATCATCCACCATGCGATGCTATGGATTACAGGTCAACAGTACTTAAAAATCTCTCAAAATATACCCTATTTCATTATTTTTTAATCAGAACTGGTTTACATATATAAATATAGACAAGTAGATTACATAATTATAGATAGATGATACATAAATACATAGAAAAATTGAGATATAATGTATATATTGAGGTATAGTTTTCTTAAAATAAAGTGCACATATACTCAATGTATACTTCAGTGATTGTCAAGAGTGTACACACGCATCAAACCAAGACACAGAATACTTTCATCACTCCGGAAAGTTCCTTCAGGTTCATTTCCAGTCAGTCCTTCCCTCAGAAGCAGCCATTTTCTGCTATCACTACAGTTGTTTCGCCTGTTCTTGAACTTCATGTGAATGGAATCAGTAGTTGTCATTGTTTTTAACACCTTTACCCAACATAGCTTTCTTTAAACTCATTCTCACCATTGAATACAACTGCACTTTTTCCTTTTCCTGAATAGTTTGTGCTGTATGGGTATACCACAACTTAATAGTTCCTTCTCACGTTCATGAACACTTGGGACGTTTCCAGTTTGAAGATTTTATGAATAAGGCTGCCATGGACATTCTTGTAAAGGCTTGTTGTGGCCATGTGTTTTTATTTCTCTTGGGAAAATACCCAGGAGCGAGATTGCTGAGTCATGTGGAAGATGGATGTTTAGCTTGGTGAGAAAGTGTTAGTTTTCCAGAGTGCTTGTGCCATTTCACAACCCCACCAACAACATAACATGTAAGGTTCCGATTCATTTTTTTTTTTTTTTTGTCAACTTTGATCTCTTGATTTTGGCCCTTCTCATGTAGAAAGTAGTATCTCATTGTGATTTAATTTGCATTTTTCTTATGACTAGTGATATTGAGCACATTATCACATGTCTATTGACCACTGAAATATATTTTTTGTGTAATGTCTTTTTAAATCTCTTGCCCAATTTTTAACTTTTTAAGGAACATACTATTTCACTCATATGTGGAATTTAAGAAATAGAACAGGTGAACATAGTGGAGAGAAAAGAAAAATCAAATAAGATGAAAATAGAGAGGGAGGCACACCATAGGAGATGGGGGGGATAGGGTGATGGGTATTAAGGAGGGCACATGATGTAATGAGCGCTGGCTGTTGTATGTAACTGATGAATTACTAATTCAACCCCTGAAATTAATAATAAAGTATATGCTAACTGAATTGAATTTAAATAAAGAATTTAATAACAAATAAATAAATCTCTTGCTCATTTTTGTTGGCTTGTTTTTCTTTTTTATCATTGACTTGCAAGAATTCTTTATATATTCTGAATACAAGACTTTTGTCAAATATATACATTGCAAACATTGAAGATGTTTTGGCATCTTTGTCAAAAGTTAATTCACCATATCCATTTGGCTCTAATTCTAGTCTTTCTTTTCTGCTCCATAGACATTTGCCTACTACATCTCTACACTATATTGACTTAGTTATTGCAGCTTTATAGC
Source organism: Nyctereutes procyonoides (assembly GCF_905146905.1). Taxonomy (NCBI): domain Eukaryota; kingdom Metazoa; phylum Chordata; class Mammalia; order Carnivora; family Canidae; genus Nyctereutes; species Nyctereutes procyonoides. The sequence goes on along the minus strand of NW_026575033.1, from coordinate 3,706,983 downwards.
ATGTTCTTGAAACCAAGAAGTATAATTCCCATAACCTGACTTATCTTTTTCAAGATTGTTTTGGTTAGTCCATATCAATTTAGCTGCCATATCAATTTAGAATCAGATTATCAATTTTAATTTAAAACCTGCAGCAATTGTTTATAGAAGTACAGGAACTTTTAGAATACAGAATTTTATGGAATTTTCAATATAACAGAAATCTTTAATCTTATAAAAGTTTTATAAAATTTTAGGAATTTTATAGAAATTGCATTGAATCTATAGCTATTTTGAAGAGTATGGACATCTTAACAATATTGCATCTTTCTATTCATAAACATGGTATATTTTTCAATTACTTATGTCTTTTTTAACTTCTCTTGGAAATGTTTTATAATTTTCAATGGAGAGGACTTAATAATTTTTATTACTTTTATTTATAGGAATTTAATCATTTTGGTGCTATTGCAAATGACATGATTTACATTTTATTTTCTAATTGATCATTGCTGATATACATGTTACAATTGCTTTTGTATGTTGATCTTGTATGCTATGGCCTTGCTCATTTTATGTATTAATTGTAATATGTTTGTTTTTGGTAGATTCCTCAAGTTTTTCTAACCCCTAATCATGTCATTGGCAAATAATATTTTTATTTCTTCTTCTCCCAACTTCATGCTTTTTACTTATTTTATTGCTATTTGTCCTGGCTAGAAATTCCAGTCCAATGTTGAATAGGAATGGTAAATTTAATGATCCTTGTCTTGTTTCAAATCCAGGGAGAAACGATCCAATATTTCATCACTAAATACAACGTTTGTTGTGGAATTGTAATAGACACACTTGAGAAATTGAGGAAGTTTTCTATTTTCCTAGTTTGCTAAAAATTTTCTTTCTACTTAAATGGGTGTTGGATTTTGTCACATGTTTTTTCTATATCTATTATGATGATCATATGAATCTTTTCTTTAGTTCTTTTTAATGTAGCAATTATATTAATTTTCCAATTTTTAAAGAAGATTTTATTTATTCATGAGAGACACACAGAGAGAGAGAGGCAGAGACACAGGCAGAGGGAGAAGCAGGCTCCATGCAGGGAGCCCAATGTGGGACTCGATCCCAGGACTCCAGGATCATGCCCTGAGCCTAAAGCAGGCACTCAACCACTGAGCCACCCAGGCATCCCTAAACTGGTTTTAAAACATCTCACAATGGGACACCTGGGTGTCTCAGAAGTTGAGCGTCTGCCTACAGCTCAGGGTGTGATCCTGCAATCCCAGGATAGAGTCCCACATCAGGCTCCTTGCAGGGAGCCTGCATCTCCACCTGCCTATGTCTCTGCCTCTCTCTCTCTCTCTGTCTCTCATGAATAAATAAAATCATTAAAAAAATAAAAATAATAAATAAATAAAACATCTCACAATTTTTGACATTGTTAGAGAATGTGGCAGTTCAGAAATCTGGCCGGTATGAAGGTATTTGTTTTGAATCCTAATGACTCTTCTTTTCACTTACTTTTCAGTTCACACATTAGTGCATACTTAAAGAGCTGGTTGATTTTTAACAGTGCGAATTTTAGTACGATTCTGCAGGCTGAAAAATATTTCAATCAAGTGGAGTGCAAGTAGATAGGATCTGGAACATCCAGTCAGTATGACCTACCTGGGCTTAGGGAAGAGTTGAAGCAGGTGTTGTCTTGCCCAGCACATCAATAATACCCCCACAACACTATAGCCACAGACAAGGCAGAAAGTACACACAGGATGTGAGGTCTAGGTGACCATCATCCATCCCCACCTGCTCAGATCCTCGGTAGCAACAATGAGAGGAGACAGAGAAGCTAAGGGTGAGCACAGGGATATCAGGGCAGAAATAGTGAGTGTAAGAGTAACTCAGTCTATTTCTGGGCTTGACTATGATTCCTAATTAGTTCTGGGAATAGTTTACAGAGATGGACAGCACACCTCATCATGCACAACAGGGTTTGGGGGACAATTAATTAGTAAGCAAAGTAATGTCTTTGCTGTGGACCATATAAGTCAGAGCTACAGCAAACCCTCAGTTTTGAAGACAACCCAAATTAGATATGGAAAGTCCAAATACAAAAGTAGATATATTTGGATGGACAGCCAGAGTAGCCTTTTCTTCAACATCCTTAGTATAAGAAGTATCACAGGTAAGAGGAACTTCCCTGGGAAGCTTTGCAGAAGAAGTAACCTTGAAGGAGGGAAATGACACTGGACCACTGTCCTCAAGCACCAGGATGACACTTGGAGACTCTTCCAGCACAGGATAAAATTATATAAATGAAGAAACAAAGTGAATTCTAATACAGTTCATCTTTGAACAACACAGGTTTAATTAAATTGTGTGGATCCACGTATATGCAGATTCTTTTTTATAAAAGCAATATAAGTACTATAACTGTATTTTCTCTTCCTTATGATTTTCTTAATAACATCTTCTTTTCTCTAGTTTACTTCATTGTAAGAATATGTGTAACTTACCAAAAAAAAAAGTGTTAATCAAATGTCCATGTTATTGGTGAGGGTTCTAGTCAACAGTAGGCTATTATTAGGGGGTGCCTGGGTAGCTCACTTGGTTAAGCATCTGACTTTGGCTCAGGTCATGATCCCAGCATCCTGGAATCAAGCTGGGATTAGGTCTCCCTCCTCAGCAGGGAGTCTTTTGCCCTCTTCCTCTACCCCTCCCCCTCTCCTGCTCTTTCTTTTGCTCTCTCTCCCAAATAAATAAAGTCTTTAAAAAAAAAAAAGTAGGTTATTAGTAGTTAAGTTTTTGAGGGGTTAAGAGGTTCATGCCGATTTTTCACCACCATGTTGTTCAATAGTCAACTGTGTCTCCATTCAAATAACATTTAGTGTCTGTACTATGGGTTTGACCGTGAACAAGGAAATGGAGATGCAGAAGTGAAGAACTGTCCTCTACCCTTGAAGCGGGAATGCTCAGTACAGCAGTCAGATAGCCTGTGATTATTTCTGTCTTTTATTTTCAACATTTTAGAAATGTCTAAATCCATGGCATAAAATATTAATGAGGTAACTTTAGCAGCAGATAATTAGATCTTTTCATAATATTAACTTGTCTATTTTGCAGGCATATCTCTGTAATTCTAGATGATTAAATGGCTCTCAATATGTAAAATTGTAATAAATTAATAATATCCTGTCATTTTGTTTCAGTCACTTTGGCATTCGTGACATAGTATCATAGGTTTTTACCTTACTTAATAAGCTTCGGTGAGGGAATAAAAGTCTAGAGTTAAGAGACAGAACAATAGCCACAAATGCTTTGTCCACATACACACACAAAACCTATAAAGCATAAACAATTTCTGTGCAAACTATATTCCTTGAGGTGCTCAATTCATTACCTCCAAATGAAAAAAGAAGAAGAAAACGCTCTTGACTTTTTTGAAGGTGGAATTTTTTTTCTTTCCGATATTTATCTGTTTATATTGTCAATAACTGAAAGCTTTTCATGTGGTCATTGCACATGTTAGCACCAACCTGAAGTTCCCCACAGCCAGGGGCATTTCTCATCCAGGACACCAAACTGAATGACACATGTCAGTATTTGCACTTTTTGGCACAGAAAGGGGGGATTTAACTCAGTCGAGCACTTTTCAGCACCTCTGGAATGTGTTCTGTGTGCCTCTGATTCAATTGTAATGGTAGAGACCCATAAGGATCCAGAGATCCCTAGTAAGGAAGGACCTTAGACTCTAGCATTGCCACTTACATTCCAAATAGCAAAAGTAAAAAATGAAATATATATTAGACTATAACATCATTCAAAGAGTTTAATGTTATGTAAAAATTTAAGTATTTGCAAAAGAATTGCAATTCTAGTGATTCTAACATTGTATTAACCTGTACTACAAACTACTATGAACAGAGACACATGATATGCCTTTTTCTTTTATCCTGAACATCTGTCCAACACAAAAGGCTTGCAATCCTCAATCGAGCCCTCCCAGATATGGACAAAATTGAACATAACCTAGAAGCTATTCCACCTCCCCGCCAGCCCTTTAAACAAAGATTAAAAGAAAGATGCTATAAAAATGTTTTTGACATTTCCCATTTTTAAATATAAACACATTGGTGTATTTTTAATGCTATAAAACAGATAAAAGAGAGAGTAATATTTTTAAAGGGTGGAATACTTTATGCTAAAGTAAACAAAACAAAAGAGCTGTCCAGGAAGTCAAAAGTTATTATCCATGAGAAGAAGCATGTTTTTTTCATTACAGAAACAAGCAGGTCCAAATGCATTAGACATGTGATGTCCAAAGGCTGGATGCGTGCTCACTGCTGCACTCAACTTCACATTAAGTATTCAGCCTGAGGCTGGCGCACCACCCCCCACAATCGGGAAAGCTGACTGCACCCAAGGCCAAGGAAGGACATCCTCCACAGATTTCAGGTGAAAAGGAGACTATCTTTCTTCAAGCCCAACTTCCTGCACTACCCCGAAGAACTCTGCTCATGACTGTAAAATTTCTTTGACACTGCCCTGACCAAATGAAATTCTTCTCTTCAGAGCCAGTACATACTACACCATACACAACACCTTTGGGAAGAAACATACTTGAGAAGCACATTATGTAGTCTTTCATGATGTAAGTTCATCCCAGTGTACTCATTTTCCCATTTCTAGAGTGGACCAAGATCCAAGTTGGCAATACCCAAGCTGACTTACTATTTAAGACTTAGCATTTCTTTTATGAGCTGTATGCTTAACGAATAACTTGCAGTAAGTCTCACAGTGAGTATATAGGATCTAATGTGTACCCATAAACACACGTGTACACACACTTACACACCACCATACCACATATACAACCAGCAGTGTAGAGATTTACAATTGGTAAAAAACATTTGACATCATCTGTCATTGTTCAGAGCCCATAATGTCTTTCCCACCAATAACTAAAGTTCAGAAACTCCCATTACAAAATTTCATAATCATTCCCTCCATGCTAAAGACTACACCAAGTTCTGGGCATAAGAAGTTGAAACTCCACGGATAACTGAGTGGGTGGTCACCTGGGTATGAGTGGTTGGTCCATCCTCCCACCCCACCCCATCCCACTATACCCCACCCCACCGCATCCTACCCCCTGCCCAGAGCTCACTTAGAAGTCAGAAAATTAGACACAATTAGGGGCCAAATAAAATCAGCACTGAATTAATCATTTATTTTAGATAGCTGTTTGCCCACAAATATAAAATAAAATAGATAAAAATTGACTTGTTAAGCTAAGAAATTGTCAAATATTGTATCTCTGAAAAAAACTATAGTTGAAACTTTATTTGATTAAACTTTTTAATTTCAGAGAGTTTTAACATGGACTTATCCACTTGCAGCTAAAATGGACTCGTCATACACATCATCTGACACAGTTTGTAAAGACTGCTTGTCACTCTCAGTGATGCACTTATCTTTCAGTGGCTTCCCATTGCCCTCAAGCTGAAGTCCTCTCTCTTAGACAACCAGGGATAGTCTTCCAAAGTTTTTCATTCTTTCCCATCATGTATTTTACCTCTAATCTCATTAACCTCCACATGTTTTTACACATGCTTCTTTCTCTGGCTACCATCTTTTTCTCCACATTCCCACCAGTCAAAACAATACCTTTCTTCAAAAACCATCTTTCTTTCTTTCTGATGGGACCATACTGGGAAATACCATGCACAAAGTCACCCGACAGAAGCAGCTGCAAATGGCATCTCCTACCCACAGGTGTCCTGTAGAACTCAGTTGCTCAGAATGAAAGGTTAGTCCAGGGAAGGGGCGAGGGACATCGTACCCAAATCAGAGAGCATGGAGTCCACAGAAGCTTTCAATTCCTATTCTGTTCCTGGTATAATGGGGTGAGTGGCATGCTTACCAATATCCTCAAAGGCATATTTCTTATATACCAAATTTATTTAATGAATATTTGTAGATCTTCTATCTTTATCTAGTGACTACACTATACAGGTGTTTAAAGTACAGTCCTGCCTCTAGAAGCCCAGTCTAGTGAAGAGATAAACACGAGAACCGATAATTGGGTTACAGTAACCCTGTATTCCCTTAGATGTGAAAAGATCTATTGTAACACAGTCACAATGGGGCCAGGAATGATGTACGGAAGGATGGGAGCTGCATCTTGAAAGAATGAGCAGAACTGGGCCAGCTGGACTGGAGTAGAAATGGCATGTCACATTGTGAAAGAGAGAAGGCACAACAATGTGTACTTGATGAGAAAAGAAAAATGAAAAGGGTGTGGGTGAGTCCACTGAAGGAGCTTTATTACAAAGGGCCTAGAATTTCTGCCAAAACTTATGGATCCCCTCTTTAAGATTTTAAGGGGTCTTATGCAGGCAAGTAGGCAACCTATTCTGCGATAATTGAGAATGAAGAAGGAGGGATAGGTTCAAAAGCTGTTTAAAAGAAAAAAGTCACGATTATTGGTATGGAGAAATGGGGAGAGGGAAGAATAATTCCAAGTTTTTAGCTCAAGTTATTGGGTTCTAGGTGATATCAATAAGCAAGATCAGGAGTTCTGGAGGCCACATGGAGGCATGGGTGATGCGTAGCCTCTGGAGGAGGTAAATGGAGATGCCTAGTGAAGAGCAGGCTAGTGTGAGGGGCAGAGGATGACACCAGAGACTCATCCTCATTAATACGGGATGTTAAACAGATGGTCAAAAAGTGAAAGAGCACCTCCATCATCAACACGGTTTGTACTACAAGGGTACAGTAAGTGTACAATGAGGTCTAGGATGAAATAGTGGGGACTGCCAACATTTAAGAAGGAATCCAAGGTATTGGAAAGCATCAGAAACCATTAATCTTAATTAATAAGACAATTAGGCATGGAGCTATACGAATATTTGCAATTACTGAAAAGAATAAAACTTAAGTTAAGTGCCTGCTATGTGCAGGGTGTTGTTTTTTGTGTAGTGACAGATGTGAAGATTATTACAATTTGTTAAAAGAAAAAACCCTCAGGATCAAAAGAGCCTCTTGAACAAAGAACACATGAGCGTAGCCCAACATACAAGGACATAAGCTAAGTGAGGATATGAATGAGGAGGGAGGGAGGCTGGGTAGACCCCATGTACAGTAACACAGTACTAGTTGTGAGCTGAGCTTGGACTAGTCAACTTCTCATAATCAAACTGGAATATGAATGAGTATTCATATTTACAAAGCAGGATGTGGTTGTTAGCATAGAGTTCTACATAGATGATGGAGAGACAGAAGATCAGAGAGGGGGAGGTTTCATGTAAATCTCTGGTCAGTGCAGTAGCCGTATATACCCAGTCTTTACCCAATCCTATAGCATGGGTCATGGGAAGACCTTGCTATAGGAGAAACAATGAATATAAACCATACAGGGACACGTTGAGAGGCCTGCATTATGATCCCCAGCTGCCTCTCTTCTTCATCCACTGACATTAGCCCTGAAGTCCCTTGAACTATAAAGTGCTAGGAAGCCATGGATACGACCATTTAATAATCGGTCAAGTGTTCTGCACTAATTGTAGGTAGACTCTGTCAGTACCAGTAATATTTTCCATTTTTCCCCACTATTTTCTGTCTAAATATTTACAGGATGTATTTAGAGTCTGTAGAATATATATTTAGATTTTGATTTAAAATTTAGATTTAAAAATTAATAAATGTTTTAGGTCCTTTATTGTCAAAATTTATTTTCTTAACAAAAAAATACACTTATCTAAAAGAAACTCATAAGCTCAAAAACACTCCGTATTCAAGAGTCACAATCTATAATATGCCATTCAAGGAGTGTGTCACATATCCCTTATACACACATGCTCAGTAGTAGCCCACTGACGCGCTAGAGCTGAAAAGGTCAGGATACAGAATTTCTATCACATCTATTATAAATATTGTACCATCTAAAATATTGTGGATATGTTAATAATATTTATCATTATATCTATATTAATGAAATGTAATGATTGATTGAATTAATGAAATTAATTTATTTTTTTATTTTTTAATGAAATTAATTTAATAAAATTGTGTATATCCATATATATGTAATTTGGGTTAATTAGGTCTTTAGTATCTATATAATAAGATTTTGTAAAATAAGGTCAATCCTAAAATGAACAGGGCATTGTTAGGATAAGGATAGAGGAAAAGGAAGCAATAGTTATATTAAGTTCCAGCCTATGCAGTTACGGATTTTTGTGTTTTTCTCTATGTGTGTAAACAGTGTGTGCATATGAGCTAGAAAGAGAAAAAGAGAGAGTATAAAGAACAAACTCTCCTACCGTGTTTCTAGTCATTGAATTTTGATGAACAATTAATGCCACCCCCTTTCTTGTCTAAATGTTTGGAATGTAATTATACATACTTAGTAATAAAACTTTTCTGAATGTGGTCTGGAGTCCTCCTTGGGGATTTTGTAGCATTTCAAAACTATCACCATAAACAACAATTGTCATATTAGCAAAGAGCAAAGGTTCAGGTTACTAGAAATTTAAGGTCAACAGAATGGCACTAACAAGGGTTTTCTGCAGATTTTTAAATCTCATTCATCTTAAGAGCTCAAAATTCTTTCAAAAACATATTTTCTCTCGGCACCATATCTATGAAGCCTTCTCACTTTATCCGTAGAAGAAGGCTAGATATGTTCCAAAATGTTCCATCATGTACAACAGATGCTTTCTCACAAAACCAGGATCAAACCTCAAACCTGCTGGTTCCTACTGCAGCATGTTAGCAGAAAATTGTTATCTTCAAGAAAAACTGCTAGTAAAAACTGGGATGAATTTATGTTGAAATCTAAGTAGAACAGAAATAAAACAAACCGAGTTAACGATTTGACATGACAGACTGAGACATCTAAAGGGCAAGGCAGTTTAACTTTTGGATAAAAAAAGATTTCATTCTTAAAATTTTCCAAATTTACTTTTTAAAAACCCCACTGGGAAAAGTTAGGAAAATGGTAACAAAGGAGGGTGTCCCAGGTTATGAGTAGTACTGAGTGCTCAAAGTTGGCTTTAGTTTGGGGCGTCCCTCAGACTAACCACTTTCAGAAGCTTGCAGGTAGAAAGGTGACCCTTTATTTGTAGCACTGCTCATGTATGGATTTCCATACAGAACTTAGAGAAGGAGGAAGATGGTGGTGATCTAATTGGGATGGTTAGAGAATGAAATGAATCACCTCAAATATTCATTGGCATAGTAAGTACAGTCTTTACTTAGCACTAGTGTTTATTTGGGGTGCTTCAAAGGCTGAATCAATGGAGATTATGAGGAGGAGGTATTAAAGCACTGAATCCCTTTAATCTATTACCCCTTATTTGATAGGGATCTGCCCTCATCATTCGACTGAACAACAACAACAAAATATATCCATTTGTTTAAGAATTAGGCAAAAGTGGCATTTGTGCTCAATGTTAAAGACACTCTGGGGACAGAAAGTAGTGAAACCAACTGATCAGGAGGGGAGTCTCTCATGAATTTGTGGGGCTTACAAATGAAAATCTTCATGATGAATTAATAATGAAGCTTGCTGTGAATTGGAAGATTCTCCATAGCCTCAGGCTCCCATCATGGCTGTGAGTAGGGGGCTTTCCATTTAACATCCAATTGCCAGACAGTGTGGCCTGGCCAGAGGCCTCTACATCAGACAGCCATGCAAAGATAGCTCCAAACAGTGTTGGGTGTCTCCTCCCAGCACCTAAAAGACACATTTCAGGTTGCTCCCGTCAATGAAAATCTTAGAAAATAGGAGAACATGATCCTTTGGGAGATCAGTTACCGCTTTTAATTTGTCTTAACTAAACTGTTACATATTCATTGCTAATTACTGGTGCCTTGGTTTATTGTTCCATATATATACTAGACATACCCTTATTGAGAGTTTTCTATAAAAGAGAATTTTGTTTAAATGTATACATTGTGCTAGCTATCGCCCTGCTACTGTCCAGCTCCATCCAAACATGCAAGGGGTCGTCTCCAGCAACGGGACTAGTGTTGCCTGGCACAGAATTACATACAGGGACAAGAATGTGACCCTCTCTGCTCCACTGCTCCCTGAATATAACAATTATGCAAATTCTTTTTGTTCAGGCTTAAGAATGTGCGATGAGCATTTTCAGGGGGCCTGGAAGAGCAGCCTTCCTAAAGATGATAGAAATACTATAATTAAATCATTTCAAGGGATTTGAATGTAACATGGTGTTACTGTGTTCTCTTTGTAGTCTGCAACTACTGTCTTAAAGAAAGTATTAGACTTGTATCCTTCTCAAGATCTCTGGTTAGAGCTTCTTGTTTAAGAACAAAGGGAAGGTTGAACCCCTCATTAGAAACAAAGTTATAATTCAATGCCCCAGCATTTCCTCCAGTGCATTTGGCGCTAGGGACGCATCAGGAGCAGACTGTCATCCCAGGATTCGATAAAACCATCATTTTGGCAAAACAAAACAAAACAAAAATTTGGCCTTAGGAAATCGTGAGTCATCTCTGTGATCCTTCCAGCTGTGCTTTGCACTGGGGGTAATAAATCATGCGTAAATAATAATCACCAAAATTAAATGTGTGGATGTTGGATAATTCTTTGTCATTGTTACTCACTAATAACAGTAATTTGGTTAAGTAAATTGTATTGATATCAAATGTTCCTAGGATGCAGCTTTCAATTAACAGGTCATGCATTCCATCTTCAAATGACACAACATTTCACTTGCTGCTATTTCATCCCTGATCATATTTTAAAGAGTTTCCCAATGCTTCTCTCTTCTTTTCATTTCTCTGATCTAGTTTCTCTTTTGCGGTCAATGCCATACAGTCCTGGTGCAAAGTCCGCAGGTCCGCGGTCGCTGCCAAGGAAGGAAGGCGCCAGGTGCCCTCTTCATTCCTGTGCCAGAGCTGAAGTTCCAGCCCAGCTTCCCCCTTCCTCGTGGGCCCCAGGTGCTTACCCAGGCAGGGCTTAGAGCCTCCCACCCACAGTCAGAGAGCCCCACCTTTGTTCTCCCCCAGCCAACAACCAGACTCAGCTACCGAGTGCAAAGGAGAATTGTCTCAGAGAGCCTTTGTGCTTCTCGAAGACCCCACAAAGTCCCTCTTGGCATCACACAGCAAAGCATAGCTTCTATTTTTTTCCATCCAAAGTGGAAAATCCACTCAAAAGAAAGCCAAGATGAGCTATCTGCCAGGCTCCAGCCATGCTGTTCTGCCAAAAGCTTACCTCCCATTTGATCCCCAGTTCACACAATGACAGTCATGGCACATCTCTTCCCTAGAATAACAAAATGATGGAACTGGAGGTGAATAGATGCTGCCACCTTAGTGATCTGCCCCAAGCTGCACAGAAGGTCAGTGGTAGAGTGGGAACCAGAACCAAAGTCATCAGGTCCCCAGTGTAGAATTTGGTCCTTGGAGGCACTTGGAAGTAATCCAAGCCATCTGTGACTATTCTTCAGGATGCACAATACATAGAAACCAGTTTTAGACAAAATCACCCGTTGGACAGTTGTAGAAACTGAGATCCAAAGATGCTACTGAGTAAGCCCTGCTATTCAAAGGAAAACCCCTGTTACACAGAGATCTGAGGTCCCCAGCCCAGGTGTCTTGCCAGCTGCCCTGCCTCCTGCAAAAAAAAGGGGGGCCCCTGGCTGCAACTGTGGGCCACCCACCGCAGTCCCACATCAGGACTATCAGAGATATAATGTGAGGCACAAATGCAAGCCACACACATAATTTAAAATTTCCTAATGGTGACATTTTAAAACATAAAAAGAAAGAGATGAGATCAGATTTATTAATAGTTTTATTTATAAAGCATTATCCTTTCAATGTTTAAGCAATCTATTATTAATTAATCTTATTATTAATAAGATACTTGACATGATTTTTTCACACCAGTTCTTTAAAATTCATGTCTATTTTACGTTTCATGGCTCTTCTGTTTGGACCAGCCACATTTTAGTACTCAACAGCCACATGTGGCTAGTGGCTGCTGTACCGGACAAGTTAACCTTGGCATCAGTTTCCCCTCCAGGAGCAACTGCCATGTCACTGTATGATGCTCCATCACGTGCACCACTGCACATTCGTTGCCAGCTTACCCAGAATGCGGCTCTGGCACAGTGTCAGGCACAGTCTGGTGTCCTGACATTAACACCAGCTCTATATCCCTTGGCACTGCAAAGACTAAAAAGAAAAATGTCAAATACATTGGGGTAGAACCTACCTTGTGGTGATTTCGAAGGTCTCCTCAAGCTCAATGATGGTGATTCTGAAACTGCTCAAAAGATTGATGTGTTTGGGGCATCTGGGTGGCTCAGTCAGTTAAGCATCTGACTCTTGGTTTGGGCTCAGGTCATGATCTCAGAGTAGGACTGAGCCTGCCCTCAGACTCTGTGCTCAGCAGGGAGTCTGCTTGAGATTCTCTCTCTCCCTCACCCTCTGCCCCTCCCACTTTCTCTCACTCTCTGTCTCTAAAACACAGAAATGAATCTTAAAAATAAAATAAGAAGATTGATGTCTTAAAAAGAACTGAATTGTTTTGGGCTAAGGTTTCTCACAAAATGAACTGTGACCCTCTTTTAGTCAATGGGCACAAGTGTCCTCCATTCCAAATTCTGTGTAAATGCAGGAGGCCAGGCAGATCTGTAATGAAATTTTAGTACGCTAACAATTTCGAATGTAGCTCAACCCAAAGGAGAGCAACTTTCCTTGTACCTGATTATATATGGGAATAATAAAGATATCTTGAGTATTATTGTTGCTTTTTAATGCTTAGTACATTTTCACAGTAGGAAATGCTCCTCATTTGCAAACTGCACAGTGGAATGTCACAGACTGATGTCCTGGGGGATATGACTCATTAATGTCACCATTTCACTCCCATATTGATTTAGTCAAACTTCCACTCCCATAGTCATTATATTTCCTGCTTCAACAAGGAATCAGGGTGACTTGAAATGAGTTAGTGATCGTCTACTTCAGACAGATTCTCTGAACACAAAACCCCAAACTCAGCAGCTCTCAGGAGGAGCACCCAGCACTGGCCACTTGGGCTTCCTGAGGCAGAGCGAGGTGCGGTCCATGGGCCTGCCTTACCCAGCCCATGGAGAAGAAAGCTCCAATCGGGCTCTGGCTGGGCTTAGACTTGGGAACAGCACAAACTCAGAGAAGAAGGCAAGGAGAGGGCAGAGCCAAAAAACTACCAGGATGACCATGAGGAAATTCAGAGGGAAAAAAAAAAAAAAAAAGGTCAAAGAGGAAATAAAAGAGCACATTTGAATACTTCAGGAAACTATATCCACGTAAAGGGTTCGAGGGGGAACACTCCGTATTTGTGCCTCCAGGTCGGTATGCACCCATAGGATGAAGGAGCTTGAGAAAGGTGAGTGCCTCGTAACAGAAAGAAACCTACCCTGTGGGTTGTGATTCTACTGGAGCTTCCCCAAGAGTTGTGGGCTGCAGCAGATGACCCCCACTGCCGGGCAGTGACCCAGATCATTCTCAGCTCATCCATCTTTTCCTTAAATAGCTGGCTGTGGTTGAGACTAGAATTAAATTGCTGGCATATTTGGTGCTATTTGCTCCCAGGTCATTAGCTCCTGATGTCACCCGCCACAGCTGGGAGGCCTCATCAGAACAAAGGGGCAGGAGGAAAGGCAGCCCAGCCATTGCAAAGGCTGGTCCTCTGACACACCAGCCATCCTAAGGCACCCAGGCTTCTGGGTGCCAAAATGGAAGCCTCTAGGAGCTCAGTAAGTGGAATGAAGCCAAAAAAAAAAACATGATCTCTTTGTCTCTGATCCACAGGAGTCTATTTCTTATCTCCAGGTCACCTCTGACCCTGCCAGCACTTGGTTTCATTCGTTCTCCTCAATCAACTTAGCAGGTAAAGAGTATATGGGCTTGGAAGTCACAGACAGGCCACTGCTCCTTGTCAGCTGTGTGATCTTCAGCAAGTCACACAAAGCTCTGACGTGAAGCATTTTTGTGAGGATTAAGTGAGTTCGCGCAAGTACCAGCACACCTGACACTGCCATGTCGACGCCTTCACTAAGTAGAATCTATTCCTATTTCATCCTTAGTACTAGCACATCTGCATCACCATGATTACCAGGAACAGGGGATCCAGAGTGAAGCACATCTAGAACCTACCCCGGAGAAGTGAGTGGGACACATGAGCATCGGTCAGTCTGCAATATGGAGGCACTACTAGCCATAGGACGGGCTGCAGAAGCACAAGAAATCCCTCTGGACTCCCTGGGGGAGGAGGACAAATCAGAGTGTTCAGAGCAGGCCTGAAATCTGAACTGAGTTGGAAGGGTGAGCTTGAAGGGCCCTCTCCAGACCAGCAGGGGCAGGAAGGGGCAGGAAGGGGCAGGTGGAAGAAGCTGTCTTGCCCTCCTGCTTCCAGATTCTGGAGGGAGAGCCCCCTGCTCCTGAGGGCCCTTCAGGCGCTTCCCCCCCACCCTTCTCTCTTCCTCCATAAACCACCTCAGAGCAAGACTCAGCCTCCCTATTTCTCATCCGCTGGCCCTGAATGAAGCGCCCAGGCATCTTTATCATTTTAGAGAGTTGTTTTTGTTTTTGTTTTGTTTTTAACTTATAAAAACAGAAAAAGGGCAGCCCGGGTGGCTCAGTGGTTTAGGGTCTGCGGTCAGCCCAGGGTGTGATCCTGGAGACCCAGGATCGAGTCCCACATGGGCTCCCTGCATGGAGCCTGCTTCTCCCTCTGCCTGTATCTCTGCCTCTCTCTCTCTCTAGCTGTGTCTCTATGAATAAACAAATAAAATATTAAAAAAATAAAATAAAATAAAAACAGAAAAATACATGAACATTTTAAAGAGAAAATTCAAGGCCTACACAACTGTAAAAGGCACAGCGAAGCCAAGAGAGCTGCGGCCGTGGCTTTGCTCGGGCTTTGGGACTGAGGCGTTCCTCAAAGGCACGGGAAGCACAAGAGGCCAGAATGGTTGTCCGAGGGGCGCCCTTTCAAGGGCAAACGGCCTAGCTGAGCAGAAGCCCCCCCAGACTCTCGCGGGCGCCCGGCCCCAAGCAGAGGAAACCCCTCTCCCGCCTGGCCCGGGGCCGCCCGCGAGCGCAGGGCGAGCGCAGGGCGAGCGCAGGCTTCATCCGAGGTCCCCGACAGGCCCCGGCCTCTGCCAGCCCATCAGTTGCCTTGGGGAAATGAGAGGAATGTTCTGAGCGGTCCTGGGACGAGCCCGCATGCTGCTGCGGGGCAGCCTGCCGGAGGGAGGGCACCTCTCACAGGAAACAGAAGGGGACGCTGCCATCCAAAGGGGTGCTTTCTTCTGCGCATACGTCCCCCTTTTAAAGGCATTCATTTCGGGGACGATGGCCCCGTTCTCAGAGCAGAGAGTATAAAATCCCAGGTAATGTGGGCCCTTCCGACCCCAGAAGCACAGCCGCCTCCCGCCCTGGCTTTCCGAACTGCTTTAATAACACGCCTTTTTTTTTTCCCCCCCTCATTAGCTATTTCAAAGTTCCTGACTTTGTGGGATCCTGGGGGAAGCCGTAAAAGGCAGATCAAACGGAGCAGCCTCTGCCATCCGGGCCCCTCCACAGGCAGCTCTGGGCCCCCCCAATCTGGAGCTGTGCTATTTACAGCCCCATTCATCTCTCACTACCTGCTTGTGGAAAGGAACGGGGTCAATGAGAAAGAAGCCTGAAGAAGGAGGTCCTGAGGCCAGGGGAGGCTGGCTTTCAACACAGCAAAGGAGACAGAAGCCAGGAGGGGGGAGAGTCCTAACATCCCTCCTGCCCTGGGCAGGACTCCCTGTGCCCCACCACACCGAGCTCCCACACAAGTCTCTGCTCAAGAAGTTTCCACAGTGAGGGGCACCTCGCCATTAGGTGTCTGGCCTCTCCTGGACGCTCCCAAATGGGTGTGCGGGTAGCCCCAGGCGTTGGGTCTCCCTTCCCTGGGTCTCCTGCGGCCACACTCAGGCTTGGGATGAGAGGAGCCAGAGGCCCCTGGATGTGCTGAATGGGGACTCAGAGAGAGTCACCACAGGAAACCTATCTGCATTTCTCTTTTCGAAAAATGAAGATGCTGCATGACAAGACTTCTAGGGTCCCTTCAAGTCTGATGAGGTTTTACACCTGTTCAAGAAAACACGGTAGGTACTAAAGAGAAAGAATAGAAGGCCCATGGCCCACACTCCTGTCAACCATACCGTTAGCCTTTTTGGGGAGTATTGACCCCCCAAATCTCAGGAAGCACTTTAAAACTTGATTTACACTAACATCTCTGTGTCCTTCACATACTCACAGGAATGGGTTTGGGCTGAGGGAGCTATATAGGAAATTTTAACTTCCATTTAAAGAACAATAGTCATACAATGTCCTGTGAACAGAACCACACGGAAAAAGTAAGAACTACATATTTTATGCCCCCGACTCAGTGTCCTACCACTTATGAGGATCTCCCCCATCAATTCCACCACTGAGCAGTGCTGAGGTGCTGCTCTCCACCCACCTGCCACTACACCCACCACCACCCTACACCTGCAACACCTCCACACATAACACCTCCCTACACACCACTCCCATACACCCTCCACCCCCACATATATCCACCACCCCACCTACTGCCCCTACACACCCACCACCCCCTATACCCACAACCTTCCCACACACTTCACTACCTCCCCATACTACTACCTCCCTAACTCACCACCTCTCCCCCTACCTCACCACCTCCCTCCACTCCTATCTTTCCTCAATCCCCTCTCCCCCACCTCTCCTCACTATTACTTTTCCCTACCTCTACCTGCACCCTACATATACACACATCACAAACTATGACCTCAGTGATCTCATCTTTTCTGTGGATCCAAATTATATTCTTAAGAAGTAACAAGAAAAACCTGCTCATAGGAAGTTGTGCCTGGTAGGTAAGATATGACCAAGTTATTTTCCAAGAGGGCATCACCATGGAAACAGTGGGCCAAGCTTTCATCTAGAGCTGAAAATTAAGGAAATTCAGCTCTCAGCTCTGTGCTCCAGGAGGTGTTCTGGCTTTGGGAAGAAGCGAAAGAAATTGCCCATGACTCTGAAAGCCACACCAGCTAGGCAATACCAAGTCACATGCCCCTCTAGTTAAACATTCTCCTTCTTTTTAACTACTTGCAAAATCACCAGAGGAAAAAAGAAACAGCAGTCTGTGCGCTTTTCCATGTCAAAATTGAACCTGCTATTTGCTTGAAGGGAAAAATCTTCCTGGTTTCTCAACGGCGGAAGGTAAGCCAGTCACACCCGGTTTCCCCCCTGCCAGGCTGGCACCCACCTCCTCTGTGTCCCATCTCCCGTGAAGCTCATATCATTTCAACTTTAGCTGTGTGAATTTATGTTTTCCTGCTAAGGTGAGAGTAGCTTGCTGATCTCAGTGGTCTTGGTGAGCTCCCAGGCCTTAATACAATGTGTGCCTCATTGTAGGCAATTAGCAATTTTGCTGAACCGATGAATTAATTATCAAGCTTGGATACTAGGTTTGACACATTTTGTGTTTGCTTCAATCTATTTTTGACTTGCCTGATGAATTGCATCAACCTATCCTTAAAGCCTTTTCTTTTTCTGAGAAATGAAATTTGGATCAAACTAATGGTCAAATTTTGTTCAGAATTCATATACTTATGCATGTTTCCTGTCTCAAAATCCGTGCTACATTGAAAACAGATCCTTCATCTACCTTTCCCCTAAGATGTCTTGGTAAGAAGATGGCAATGTGTAGAAATCCAGCTCTCTAGTAATGAGAGAAAACAAGCTCATGTCACTTAAAAATAGACATTTCTAGAGATTGGGTAATGTGGCCCATGTGTATATTTCTGGACTGTCTCCATTCCAAGGCTTCTGTGAGTTCCTGAAAAGAAACCAATGTTCTAATCTGTCTAAATTACATTTGGCAGCTGTGAGGGTCATCAGGGCAGGTCAAAAAGAGATGCTGAAAAACAACAACAATAATAGCCATTTCTCCCTGAAAACTAGAAGGACCTTCATGATACCACCAGATAGGCTGCAAGACATTTCTAAGAAAGAAGTCAAAGTAGGCAAAATGGAGTGAAATGGGAAGTCTGTTCAGTCAAGTCCCAAGATCCTATCTATTTTCTAGTCATTCATTCATTCAATCCTTCCTATTCACCCTAAAGATACTTTTGAGAACTTACTCTGCTGGGGATAAAGAGTAACCAAGATAATAATCCACTCATGAATCGATGATTTCACCACCAACTATGTGTGAGTGCCATATTGAACACTAGGCTTCCCAGGGTGGGCAGACCCACCTTAGTGCCTCAGTATACAGCTAGCTCAAAGTTTAGAGAGAGAACCAGCCATAAAACAAACAAACAAAATATAGCTATAAGCTGGGATACATGCTTTAAAAACAAACTTGTGTAGATTATTAAGAGAGGGACCTAATTTACATGTGGCATGAGGAAAGACTTCTTTGAAGAAATGGCATTTGAGGGGCACCTGGGTGGCTCAATTGGTTAAGTGTCTGCCTTGGGCTCGGGTCATGATTTCAGGGTCCTTGGATCAGGCCCCACATCAGGTTCTCTGCTCTGTAGGAATTCTGCTGCTCCCTCTCCCTCTACCCCTCCCCTCTGCTCATGCTCTCTTTCTCTCTAAAATAAATAAATTAATTAAAAAAATATATATATATATATATTTTTTAAAGAAATGGCATTTGAGTTGAGAACTGAAGGAAGATTGAGTAGGAGTTAGACAAGTCAAGAAAGATAGGAGGAACCTTCCAGGCTGAGGTAGTGTATGTGTGCAGGTTTCGAGGTAGAAGAAAAACTAGCATGCAATGAGGAGAGAAAGAGTGAACAGATATGAGACTGTGAAGATGAACAGAGGCCAGATCCTAGGTAACCCACAGGGCATATTAAAGTCTTTTATCTAAAGTGCTATGAGAAGGAAGAAAGGAAGGAAGGAAAGAAAACTGTATATTGTAAAGATCACTATAGCTACTATATACAGACTGAGTTGGAAGATAATTATGCTCATTATTAAGCAATTATCTCTCAGCTCCTAACCCACCCCTCCAGACCCTGCTGTGTGATGCTAGGGCTGAGAGTCTGCAAGGCATATTTCTCTTTGTCAGCTGCTGCTCCTCCAGGTCAGGCTCTGCCAAAGGGATACATCTCTGAGAGACCAGAAGGCTGTAGTGCAGAGGACTGGGAAACAGTGAATGGACTCCTCTTTCTAATTTCTGCTTCTTATCAGCATGGCTCCGAAACAGATCTTCCACTCAGCAGCAGGAATTGATTCTGGTTTTTTGGACATTCCTAGAACCAGCCTCAGTGAGCCCATTCAGAAAAGGGCTGAAAAAAGCCCATTCAGAAAAGCTGAGTAGTGTCCCCTCCTCAAAGAGATGAGTCTCAAGTCTGTGGGATAGCAACCATCCATAACAGAGCATAAAGGGAAAAACACTTTTTAAATGGTACAGAAGTTCAATAACACTAACTGTTTAATACACATGCAATTGTACTCACAGAAAGAGAAAAAAGAGAAATGGAGACAGAAAAATATTTAAAGAAAATGATCAAAAATTGGAGAGGAGGGAATACTTCCTAGCTTATTTTATGAAGCTGACATTATTATCTTCATTATCCTGATACCTAATGCAAAACCCTAAAAAAAACCCTCTCCAAAAAGACATCAATATAGCTAATAAACATTGTCTCGAAAATCCTTAACAAATCAATCCAAGAAATGTATAAAAATGATAGAGTATCAAGTGAATTCAGGCCACAAATAAAAAATTGGTTTTAACATCAACAGGCTATAAAAGAAAAGCCATAAGATCATCCCAAGAGATGCAGAAAAAGCATTTTATAAAATTCAACACCCATTCATCACTTAAAAACAACAATTTGGTAAACTAGAAATAAGAAGTGATTTCCCTCAATCTCATAAAAAACCAACAGCTAACATCATACTTAGTAGTAAACACTGAACTCTGTTCCTATAAGATTGAGAACAAGGCAAGAATGTCCTTCATCTCCTATTCATTATTGTACTGGAGATCTTAGTGAAAAGAAATCAAATATATAAAGTTTTAATAATAATAATAATAATAATAATAATAATAATAAAAGTGTTTATTCACAAGCAACATGCCAAAATCCTAAAAATTCTATAAAATAACAAAACTACTAGAATGAATAAGTGCATGTCAGCGGATACAAGGTCAATATAAACATTATTGGGGCCATTTCTATATATTTACAAGGAATAATTTGAAAATATAGTTGAAACATGATAGTAATTAAAATAACATTAAAATCACAAAATGTGGGATGCCTGAGTGGCTCAGCGTTTGAGTGTCTGCCTTTGGCTAAGGGCATGATCCCGGTTCCGGGATGGAGTCCCACATTGGGGACGAAGTGCCTGCTTCTCCCTCTGTCTATGTTTATGTCTCTGCCTCTCTGTGTGTGTGTCTCTCATGAATAAATAAATAAAATCTTTTTAAAAAAATTTTTTAAAAAATAATAAAACCACAAAATGCTAGGGATACAGTTCACAAAACAGGTGAAAGACCTATACACTGAAAACTCTAAAACATATCTTGGAGCAATATAAAAAGAAAACTCTAAATAATTAGAGAGCTATATCACATTTATGGATTGGAAAATCCACTGAAAATTTCTAAGATGCCAGTTCCCCTCAATTCATCTACAAATTTAATATGACCTCCATCAAAATCCCAACAATCTTTTTTTCTTACAGAAATTGACAAGTTCTTTTTTAAAATGTATATGACATGCCAAAAAACAATTAGAATAAGCAGAAAATACTTGAGGGAAAACCAAGCTGGAAGAACTATATTCTCTCAATTTTAAGGCTTACTATAAAGCAACAGTAACAAGTCAATATGGCATTGAGATAAGGATAAACAAATACATCTGTGGAACAGAATAGAGGCCAGGAATAGACTCACACTTATATAGTAAATTAATTTTCAGCAAAAGTGCTAAAGTAATTCGGTGAAGAGAGGAAAATTATTCCAACAATTGGTTCTGGAACAGCTGGAGATCAATGTGAAAACTATGAGGCACAACCCCTGCCTTCCCTCTTGCACAATAATTAATTTGTGATGGATCATACAGTCACATGTAGAAGCTAAAGCTATAAAGCTTCTAGAAGAAAATAGATGAAAACATGTTTTCAACTTTCAAGTGGCAAAGCTCTCTTAGAACTCAAAAAGCACTAACCGTTAGGGAAAAACTAAGATTTCATCTGTTCTCAAAAATCTCAGTATGTACATTACTAAGAAGGGTATAGGCTTATGGGAAATTTTCACAAACATATAAAACAAACAAGTTTTATCTAAAATATACGAAGAACAAAAACAACTAGAAGACACATACCCCAATTAAAAATGGACTAAAAATTTGATCAGACACTTCACAAAGGAAGATGTGAAGGACCAATATTCCCATGAAGTACTCAACACAGACAGTTATAAGGAAAATGCACAGGAAAACCTCTATGAAGTGCCATTGTATCTCCTCTGGAATGGCTAATCTGAAAAAAGACTGACAGCACCAATATTTTCATAAATTGGAACAACCAGGACTCTCATACACTGTTGATGTCAGTATAAAATAAAATAGCACAGTTACCTTAAAAAGCCATTCAAGAGTTTCTTATAAGGAAACTACCATAAGATCCAAATTTCTGTTTCTAGGCACTTTCCCGTTGAAATATATGCTTGAAAAATAAAACAAAACAAAAACAGGCAAACAAATATACAAAAGCCTGCATAGGGACTTTATAGTATCTTTATTAAATATAGCCAAAATAGAAACAACCAAAATGTCTACCAACACGAGAAGAGATAAACAAATTGTGCTACATTCATATACTAGAATACCATGCAGCAACAATTTAAAAAGAAAAAGAATAAACTATGATAAATGCAATAACATGGATAAATCTCAAAAAAAATGATGCTGAAAAAAAAGACATCAAGAGTACATGATTCACTTTATAAGAAGCCATAGAATTGGCAAAATTTAATGTTAATGGAAGTAGTTGCCCCTGGATGAATTTGAGGATTCACTTTGAAGAAGTAAGTGGGAACTTTCTAGAAAAGGCAATGATCTATGACTTGATTGGGGTAAATGCATTTGCCAATCTCATCAAACTGCACATATAACATACATGTATCGTACTGTATGTGAATTATGCCTCTCAAGTAATTCCTTAAAATTATATCTAACAGGGATCCCTGGGTGGCGCAGCGGTTTAGCGCCTGCCTTTGGCCCGGGGCGCGATCCTGGAGACCCGGGATCGAATCCCACGTCGGGCTCCTGGTGCATGGAGCCTGTTTCTCCCTCTGCCTGTGTCTCTGCCTCTCTCTCTCTCTCTCTCTGTGACTATCATAAGTAAATAAAAAAAAAATATTAAAAAAAATAAAAATAAAAAAATTATATCTAACAATTTGAGAAAGAGAATTTAGTAACTTAAAAAAAAGTTTGGGTTTTTCCCCAAACCAACTTTCAAATGAAATATCCATTTATAACACATATTTATGCAAACAACTCAACAGCCCAATAATAAAAGATTACTTGAATCAAGTATGACTTCCATCAAAAATAATATACAGTTGTTACAGATGATGTTACAAAAAATATTTGATCAAATAAGAAATTGACAATTAGTTCTAAGTGAAAATCCCAGCTTTTTAAGAGGTTGTTCAGTCTAATTCCAAATTTAGAAAGTGTGTGCTTCCCTGTGTGTGTATACCTACAGAAAAGAAGCTCTAAGATTCATACCAAAATGTTATCTATTTCTGGGTAGTGGAATTACAAGTGATTTTAATTTTGTCTTGATGCTTTTGGCATTTCTGAAATTGTCAGCAATGGATGTATGTTCCTATGACCCTGAGGTGTGCAACTATTTTCAAAAAGTAGGTGGGAAACTACTTTCAAAAAGCATGTAGTACGAAGGAGAAGCTTGGGCTCTGACAAGCATCTGAGCTGTAATTTGCATGAAAGTCATCTGTCCCCTCTGTTCATTCTGTCCCAACTGTCTTCATACTTAAAATCAAAATACCTATTGGGGTGCCTGGGTGACTCAGTCCCTTGAGTATCATCTGCCTTCATCTCCAGTCATGATCCAGGGTCCTGGGACCTAGCCCCATGAAGGGCTCTCTGCTCAGTGGGGAGTCTGCTTCCCCCTCTCCCTTTGCCTGCAGTTCCCCCAGCTTATGCTCTCTCTCACTCTTGGTCTCTCTGAAATAAATAAATAAATAAATAAATAAATAAATAAATAAATAAATAAACAAACAAACAAACAAACTTTTTAAAAACCAAAATATCTATTATCCTCACCTAGTTCACATTACTATTTGTAAAAGCACTTTTTATAAAACTAAACAGCTACAAAATTATGAAGTCAGGTTGACAGATTTCTATCTTTCTTGCCCTGTCACCATTTGTCTGCCTGGGTTGTCTGTGTGCCCAGCTGAGGGTAGAATCTGCTGGATGCTTTGCCCTGAGCTCTGGGCCAGCCTCTTGCCTGAGTTACTATGGAGTTAATACATAATACTTAAAGTATTAAGTATTAATACAAGTGTATTCACAAGTGCTTTGTTTTGAATGAATTCAGTCAATAAGTATAGATGATGTACTTTTACGACCAGGTCGATTAGAAGAACAAGGAACTGGGGCTGGCCTCATTGTGACACAATGGCAAGCCATCTTATTTAAGGAGACAAGTGCTGAGAAGATTATCAGTCAGAAGTAAAAAGGAATGCCATCAATATAGGGCATCCAGTGGTTAAGGAGATCAATTTCCTTGCTCTTAAACAAGAGCACATCCCCTGAAACCTGACCCTCATCCTCAAGACAGCACTGTGACAGCAATGCAGTGTTACTTTTTTTTAAGATTTCATTTATCTATTTGAGAGAGAGAACACAAATGAGAGGGAGAGGCAGAGGCAGAGAGAGAGGGAGAAGCAGATTCCACTGAGTACAGAGCCTGATACAGGCTGGATTCTGGGACCCTGAGACCATGACCTGAGCTGAAGGCAGATGCCCAACCGACTGAGCCACCCAGGCACCCCTAGCAAAGCATTTGTACTTTTTATGAAACAAATAAACAAAAATGAGTGTATTTCTTACACATTAGTTTACGACAACAATCACAGTAGAAGGTCCAGTCTTTGAAGCCATGAAGGCCTGGATTCAAATTCTGACTTTTTCCATTTTTTAACAATGTAATCTTGAGCAACCTGGACTTCACCCATCTATGTTTCCCAACCTGGACTTCACCATCCATAAAATAAAGACAATACACCTATTTACCAGTGTCACCGGCGATAGAAGAATGTACAAAAAGTGTTGTGCCAGTTTTATCACCTGTTATCCCCAAGTTATTCTCAAGTTATGAGACCAGGAACTTTGCCTTTTTCTCTGTGGTATCCCTGGGCCTGCCATGGCACCCACCACGTGAAGCAAGCCCTGAAATATTTATCAATGAATGAATCAAAGAAAAAGATGCAAAATAAGGACCAACTGATGCTTATACATTTAAATACTTTTCATTGAGAAATCTAAAAGGCTAAAGCTTAATCTTTAGCATTTGCCACAGTTGTAGTTTTATATTTGGGAGATATTGCATTACTATCTGTCTTCTGTGCTAGGTTAGGAATCTCAAAGGGCCATTTTTGCTCATGGTTGTATTTTCAGTACCCAACATGTTCCTTAAAATGACTAGGCAGTCAATAAGTACTTATTGAATAAATAAATGAAAGAATTTTTTTAACAAAAATAATATTTGTCCATTTCTAAATCATGGCAAGTTACCATTTCCTCCTTTGAAATGTTTCAGATTCCTCAGATTCAGCACCACCTCCACCAACACTCGCCTGCCTTTCACGTCCATACATGCTCCTCCCACGTTTGGGGACTAGAGAATGACTCAACAACCAAGAAGAACCAGGAATGACAGACATCACTGGTGTGGATGCTAAATTTTGATGTGATTATTTGATATTGATGTGTGGGTCACACAGTTTAGAACACTTTTACAAAACTGATCTCGTCTGTCTGATGCAGCCTATTTTTTTTTTCACATTTTTATCCCCCCTAAAATACCTTTGAACACATTTTCACTTCAGCTCCAAGGTGGTCCATCATTTCTCCCAATCTCCCTCCTTTGCCCTCATGGACCTTAGTACTTGCTGCGCAGGCCGGCTTTCCCCCAAGCTTTCATCATTTTCTGAGCTTAAGTCTGATAACACACCTGATTTGGGGTTCATGTTTAGCATAAAGTCCACCAAAAACTAAACCCCTCAGATCCTCCCTATCAATTCAGACTAATTTTCTAGCAAATTGCCCCAGGCACAGAACAAAATCTCATTGATAAGTGTGAGTCACTTAATGTGGATTTGCAAGGACAAAT
The DNA here is from genome assembly GCF_905146905.1 of Nyctereutes procyonoides. Lineage (NCBI taxonomy): Eukaryota > Metazoa > Chordata > Mammalia > Carnivora > Canidae > Nyctereutes > Nyctereutes procyonoides. The sequence continues at coordinate 3,681,543 of NW_026575033.1, read as the reverse complement.
TCAAGCTGCATAATTTCATTGCCTTTTCTTACTTGTATTTCAAGCTGGCACCTGGTAATATCTGGAGCAGGAAAACGAAGTGACTTTTTTATTTCAAGGTCACAGCATTTGTAAAACTGTCTCTTTTGCACTGTTTCTGAGAAACCTGCAGCCTCAAAAATGTCAAAGTGACTCACATCAATGGCCAAGCACATGACAGAGATTAGACTGAATTTAAAGGCCATTCTGACAGATCTGGGATTGACTATAGGCTTCTTGATAGAATTTTTAAAAAGTTATAAAAAGGAAATCCTGAGTGTGCCTGATAACAATAGATAAAATTTCAGTGACTGCACACATCCTGACATGATATCTCTCAAGAGAGGTTAAATAGATGAATTTTTTACTTAGAAGGACTTGTCCCTCCCCAAAGACACTTCCTGCCAGCTTTGTCAAGGGACAGTAATAAAGACGTCACAATAGCATTAATCACCAGAATTAATGCCTGAAGAGAAACCATTTCATCAATACTTCAGATAGCAAAAGTTAGTCTAGAAACTTTGTTTCACATAGACTTGACTATATCTAGCAAGGGTAAGGTAGCCACAGTGAAACCTAGACATTTCTGAGGCAGAGGGGCATAAAAGTAGCTGCTTCATGTGACATAACAACTCTTACACCAACTTTTTAATTCAAGGTTCATTTCAATCTATTCCTAGAACATCTCCATAACATCTTTGTGGGCCTCTCTCTGTTTGCGTGTGTGCACATGTGTGAAATGTGCATGCGTGGGCATGTGCAAGTGTAGAGTACAGCAAAGCCTATAGATTTTTATTTCCACTTTGATATACTGTCCTTAAGCATACAGAGCAAGAACAATCCATTACTTAAAAAGTAAAGGATTTGAAGCTGTATTCGGCATGTAACAATTTGTTACTTGGAACTGAGGTGATGTGAATCTCTCTGGCCCTTACTTATTTCTCCTGCGAATGCAGGCACCCCACTTACCTGAACAGAGGTAGCTTCTGCCAAATAAATGAAGATCCAGTGCAGGGTTCATTTCGATGAGACTTTTCAGACTATACATTTAATTTTTAATTGAAAATAACAAAGTCATATTTGTGAACTTAACAAAAGAGTTAAGAAAGTTATGGAATGTCAAAGTATGTATAGGTGGGCCATGAGAACCTTGGGTATTTTCCTTCCTCCTTCCACTCCCAGATGACTTGGTGGTCAAGGCTGCAAGCTTCCAAACCAAATCAGATACTGAAGCATCCCAGGCGCTCAGAGATATCCTCTCACATTAAGAGGTGTTCAAATTATGCACAGAATGTTCACCTTGGCTTCTTTTACACAGCTATTGCTCATCTCATCCATAATAGAGCCTCTGGAAGTGCCTCCAGGATCCACAGCATCCCTCTGAGACCAGTCAGCACCAGGGCTGGATGCCAGTGTTGATGCACTGGGATCTGATCCATGTGCAAAATATGGGCTTCTCCTTGACAGCACACAGCTGCATCGGCCTTGGGCCATGCCTCTGGGGGTCTCTTCCCAGCGTTCTCTGACACCTTTTTAACCAGTTTCTTATGGTTGAAGTTAATTTTGAGACTGTTGTTCACACTCTCAGTAAACAACTCACTGCCTTTTCATCTTGGCTGTCTCTATCCTGGCCCAGATGTTTGTCAGCTGACCGTGGAATCTAGGATTTGTCTTCCATTAACTCATTCCCCGAGCATTCTATGAGGACCTGTGCTTCCAGCCTCAGGGACTATCAACCCTGGCCTCAAGGAGCTTATCACCAACTCAGGAAAGCAGAACACAAATGATAATGCCACCAGCAGTCTGAGTTTTATTTTTGATCTTCCAGTATTTTCCTATGTGTTAAAGTAATGCCACTATTGACAGAGAGACTATTTCCTGATGACACATCACCACAGGACACTGGTTACCCAGGACCAGAATAAGAAATAAAACGGTAGCCAAGCATGTCCTCCAGGATGTGGACTCCTTCCTCCTACCTCACCAGCCAGGCCAGGCTCTGTGTTGGAAGGCAGCGTCCTGCTCATGTCCAGGAAGGAAAACTATCATCATAGTCCACATAGCAGACAGTCTGGAGTGGAAGCACCGAGGCACAATGGCTGGTGGGCAAAGCCTGGGTTCTGTGCTCATCACGAGAAAAGAAAATGGTAGTGCTAAGTGAACCTGCAGTCATGGTGAGGATGCAAGTATTAATTGCTATAAGAGGCACAAACCTTGATAGATGCAGAACGGTTCTGGGCAATGCATGCTCACTTTCTCATTAAAATTGCACTTCTTCCACACATATCCCCCCACAAAAAAAGCCTGTATGTCCATTTCAAAGCAAAGGAACTCAAAATTCCGGTTGGTCAGTGCTATAGATTAAATGTTTATGTCCCCCAAAAATGCATATGTTGAAACCTAACTCCCGACCTGATGGTAATATAGAGGTAGGGGCTTTGGGAGAGGATTATGTCATATGGATGGGGCCCTCATGAATGAGATTAGTGCCCTTATAAAAGAGGCCCCAGTGAGCTCCCTTGGCCCTTCTGCCATTTGAGGATAGAACAAAAAGATGGCCTCACCTACAAACCAGAAATCAAGCCCTCCCCAGACACTGAATCTCCTGGTATACCTTGATCATGGACTCCCCCTGACTCCAGAACCATGAGAAATAAGTGTCTGTTGTTTATAAGCCACCCAGTCAGTGGTATTTGTGTTCTGGCAGCCCAACCACTGAGATAGTTACATAACTGAACCTACACACGTGCTTTCTAAGTGGCAGGACGGGGGTTTGACCACAGGCAATGAAATTCCAGAGGACCTGTTTTTATAGGGAAATGCGGCCAACAAGAAAGAAGAGATAGCCATGGGGTCAGTAGACGGATATGTGGCCTGTCTTAACCACTATGTCTTTTAACAAGCCATTTAAGCTCCATTGGTGCCATTTGCTCATTTAATAGGAATTCATTGGTGTAAATACATTTTTTGAAGTCTCAGAGTGTTGGAAATAAAAGATGTGGCTTACAATTTTTGTTTCTCCTAAATGGAGATTACGAGTAGAACTGGCTTTTCAGGTTAAGCCAGGGGTCTTAGGAAAGCAAGAACAGGGAATTAATTTTGTTTTTAATACATCTGAACTCTAGAAACATTTTTTTCTCTACTTGTAGGTTCAAGTAGACTTAAAATGTGTTACTCTTTCTTTCTTTCTTTTTTTTTTTTTTTTTTTTTTAGATTTTATTTATTCATTCATGAGAGACACAGAGAGAGAGGCAGAGACATAGGCAAAGGGAGAAGCAGTTCCAATTCAGGGAGACTGATGTGGGACTCGATCCTCAGACCCTGAGATCACGCCCTGAGCCAAGGCAGACACTCAACCACTGAGCCACCCAGGCGTCCCTGTATTATACTTTCAAATTAAGTAATGTTTTATTAAAAAGAAGAAGCCCATTTGTTGGTCTTAAGATGAAAATAATTTCAAACACTTTGGAAACAAAAGAAATAAGCATTTTCTAGAATTATCATTTATTCTGAGGTATGCATATATATTTTTTTCAATCAGGAAGAAAGTGCATGCTAACACCTAGGATCCTGGGAAGTAGTGCTGCTACCAGCCCTCCTCCTGCCCCATCTTTCTCCTGTCTGACAAACCCGGACAGGTTGAGGCTGAGCAAGGTTTTCAGGGCAACCACTGGTCTCCTTCCTGCCCTCTCCAGAAATACTGGCCAGGAAAGTGACAAGTATCAAGCCAGAAGTCAAGATTAGCAAAACTTAATTCATGAAGGTCTTAATTGGTTCTTTAAAGACACCAAGATTCCTTAATATTGAAAAGAAAAAAAGAAAAAATCATGTAAGCAAACAAATTTGGAGAATTTATAATATACAGATATATATTCATGTAATGAACATACTTAAATTTCACACAGGATCACAAAATATCTTTTGGGGAGGCACTTTCTGCCATACAGAAGCATCTTCCCTGACTTGGCACTTGAAGCAGAAAAAATCCTCTTCCCAGAACACTCCCTGCTGTCCTGGCCACAAATTCACAGGGTGCCAGAAGGTCTCACTGCCCTGGAGGGTCAATCGTCTTTGGAACAAACTTGGAGACAGGCTGTGCACAATTTGCTCTATCCAGTACACACAAGTTCCAGGGGCCTTGTCTCCTAGACTCATAAACTGTGTATAATAATCCAGGGCTATGGCATGAAACACGAGCAAAAGAAGCAATTCTTTTTACTTGATTTTTTTTTAATTTTAGTAATTTATATTTAAACACAATGTATCCAAAATACCATTTCAACATCTAACTCATTCGAGTATTAGTGATATATCTTACATTCCTATTTCCATCGGATCCCAGCCATGGTGACCAGAGCATTCGGCATCACAACCATGTCCTCCAGACAGCATCTGTCATGCGACCCATCCATCGGTGCTCACTTTCAACAACAAGTCTGTTGCCTGTTTCACATTTGGATGTGGCCAGCTTCTTGCCAAGACTCCAAAGCTCATCCTAAGAATGGTGAATAATGAGGGTGCTTCTGGAACTCTTAAACGCTTGTTTCTGTCAGACTTGACAGACCAAGGAAAAGACTGTAGGCTTAAATGTGGAGTTCTTCAGTTTAGAAAATATGAGCACCTTTATCATCAGGCAGTGTTGACTTGCCTGGCCAAGAGCACTGTTCTCTTCAGAGAACCATTTCCTGGGAAAGTCTTCAGCTATCCCAATGAGGCTGATGTGACAATGTGTGACTTCAGTAAAATGGACACAGATTTGGAGTCTTGTTCCACAGCTACTCTTGAGACCAAATGCTAGCTATTTATGTTTGCGTGGTTTGCGGCATATTTTAGTTTACACAGGAATAGAAATGTAGAATATGCTTCCTATGTGAAAGACAAAATGCACAATTAAGGGGATGGTTTTATTCAGGCTATTGCAACAGGAAGAACATGCATTAATGAGAAACCTGGGGGTTTTATTGAGGCAAGCAAATAAGAGAGTCATTGCAAATCTTATGAAAGTCACATAGGGAAGGGTGGGGCTGGGGGTTCTGTGAGAATAATAGAGAGCAGGGTGGTCTTTTGTGGTCAGCCAGCCCTGAGAACACCAAAGGGTTGGGGATTGCATAATCATGGCTGTTTTCTCCAGAGCACAGGTAAGTTCAATATTGTCACCTACCTCACAGGTCTTTAAAAGCCATGAAATCAATAACTTAAGTGATGTGCCTAGCACAGAGTGTGCCCCAAACCACAGCCAGGTGGCCCAGAGCCAGGCACTGACCTCCACATCAGCCAGCAAGTTGGCTGGTGACAGCCTCTGAGGTCCTGAGCAAGAGCTCTGCTCACACAGGGGCACCATACACCACAGGCCCCAATAGAATCTGCCTTTTTCAGGAATTGGATCTGGAGGTAGAAAGGAAAGATGCAGACCAGCAGACGGAGGACGCAGGAGTTGAATGGCCACACAGACAAAGGCATGGGACGGCAAGGGCGGTGAGAGGTCAAGAGGAGGCCCCGAGGAAGCAGAAAGCAAGAGACAGAAGGAGGAGCTTGGAATCCAGGGTGGTGGCAGCAGGGGAGGCATAAGCGGAGACAAAGGCAATGACACTCAAGTCACCACATGGCAGAGGACCAGCCGCCGCCTGCTGCTAAGGGCAAAAACACACTCCAGGGGCATGATGTCCGACATTTGTATGAACGTCGCAAGACGTATCCTTTATAGCTGCCCCTTCCCCTGAAAAATCTGATTTGAAGATCTAACATAGTTTACATAGTTATATTATTATTAAGAACATTAAGTATTTTTTAATAGATTTTAGAATACACAAACAAAAAGAAAAATTAGAAACGATCCCTTTGGTGCCACTAGCCAGAAAGAGCAACATTATAATATTGGCAGGTATTTTTTTTTCCTGCATTTACCTAGGCCTATTTAATCTATCATGTATTTCCGTCTCTCCTCTGTTAGAAGTTGAAGCAACAAGATGTGCTCATGATAAAATAAGAAAAATGTAGTAAGCTTTGCATAATGCAAAATGTAGCCTATTTAAAACAGTCATTTATTTACAGATTAGAGACCTAAGCTTTTTAGATATTTTGGTGTTGAAGTTTCATTTCTTTTATGAAACATGCAGGGATTATAGTTGGGAGGGACATCCCTTTGTTGATCTGATTTTAGCTTGGGCTTTTTTTTTAATTTTTTTTTTTCTAGTGTTCTTTTATTTTTTTTAGCCAAATTAAAAATAAACAACCATGTCAGTATTCTAATGTTTTTGGAAATTTTACTGCTGCATGAAATTCCAAAGCCTGAGAACTCCTAATCTAGTCTACATGGAAATTGAGGATGCCCTGGGGAGCTTTCCATAACAGTGTGACAATCACCAAGAAAGCTCTGAATTCCCGCCTCTTAATTGATGCTCACCCACATTCAAATTGGCTCTCTTTCCAAAGCACTGACTTAGGCTATAACTACAAGGATTTGGGGGAGCAGAATCATGGCATGAAACATAAAATGTTATTATTTTATTTATTAGGTGTTGATGACATCACCATCCATGTGCACACCATGACACTTCATTGTTTAAAAAGGTTTCTTTACCACTTCGGGAAAGACGTCTATTTCCCATGGTGTGGAATAAATTACAGCCACAATTCCACCTAGAAAGAGAGGGAAAAAAAAAAGAGGCTCAAAATATCCCAGGCCTTCTTATCATCTCCAAAGTTTACAACTAAAAAGAGAAGGGGAAACTACTGAAGCCATATACCAACATGCAATGACATGCAGCCATTTAATCAGAAGAGAGAGAGAGAGAGAGAGAGACCAGCCACTGGAGGGTGACTGACCTACTTTATATCCTCAGGGAAGAAAGTCACACACAGAGCTGCAGAAGGTAAACCACATCCATAGGCCATCATCAATCTTTTTGAAAGCCTTTCTGAGCTTTAAAAGCCCATGATTTTTCAATTAGCCATTAAAATCACTCTGCCATCCACTATAAGCTCTCCTCCTGGAGACATTTGTAATAGATGAGGACAGACATGAAAGAGGGCCTGGTGTTGAGTCAGGAACTGCTCCTATGAAAGGGGCAACAGCCGTTCTAACAAATCACCCACCAGGAGAGTGTGACGGCCTCAGGGGTGCTGTGGGGTGCAGACCCCTCAGCCCCGCTCCAGGACTGAATGCAGTTATGGCTATTCAACCAAGCCACTCAAGAAGGTACCAAGTCTCAGCCGGCAAGAACTTTCTGAATACGCAGCAGATGCAATTTCAAAAATTATTTTAGAACAATTCTATTTTTTTTCCCACCCAAACAACTTGAATTCAAGTCTGCTCTCAACTTCTCAGAGCTTCAGCTTTCACATGCACAAAATACTTGAAATGCTCATCTCATTGACCTCGAAGGTCGCAGAGAAGCACAAATGCAGCCTGGGCCTGTCGGAAGCTTAGACTAGCAAACAAATGTCAGTGATTACCATTCTAAATGCAGGGAAGAGGTGGTAAAGCAAATATTGACCAGTAAAACGGAGTGTCAGCCATGAAACCACGGCTTTATAACCCAGCCAGATCACATGGGCAAAACAGAAGGAACAAATTTAATATAAGACACTACAATTAAACGATAAGTATATGGTACAGATGTAAAATGCCAGGACATTTGTGATATAAGAATATTCACTTATTCTTCAATCATTCATTGAGTTCCAACAGCCATGCTGGAAGGCAGAGGCACTACTGCAAAAGGTGCAGTGTTGGCCCTCCAGGAGCCCAGGTGAGCCGCAGAGAAAGGCGGGCACACCTGTGAAATGGGGTCATGGTGTGGGTAGGCACAGCTCTCTCGGCAAACAAGCTGGGGCCCCAGGCAGATCCCAGCAGTGGGTTTTAAAGAAAGAGTAAAAAACAGCCAGGTGTGAAAGTGGCAGGAGGCAAATTCCAGCAGAGAGATAAATGATACCTCGTGTGGGTGTAGGTAAAGCAGAGTGACCAGCATTGGCCAGCCTGTCTGGGGGCTCAGCTTGGCAGGAGCGGGAACTGGCTTGTGCAGAAAGGCAAGTCTGTCCTGGGCTGGAGCATGGGACAGGTCATTTAAAACTTTAGGTGTCTAGTAAGTAACTCACCCAGAACACTTCATGGCTTCTATATCGTTCCACTGGCAGGACGAGCAGGCACCCTTTGTTTTTATTTGTCCAATGCCCGTGGCTGGCAAGTCAGGCACAGAGGGTCACATGGATCACTGGATGTCTGCCACTCCATGTGCCCCTTGCAGAATATGATAAAAGAGAAAACCAGAGTGTTCCTAATAATTCCCAGTCCTTTATACTAAACAAAGTTATGAGGCTCTGCTGGGAAAACCAGAGTTGGGAATGGTGGTCACGGGGCTGCAGGAATGGCCAGCTTCATAACACTTTCTGGCTCAGATCCCTCCCTAATGGGGGAGGTGGGCAGGGACTCATACACTTCCCTTGGGATGGACAGCAACAGTAAAATTACTTTCCTGATCCAAATGTGAGAAGGAAAGGCTCTCACCTGCCTTCCCCTGGCTTAACCTCATGAGTTATGAACCCCACAGAGAAGCGTCCAAATGCATGTCTGGTTCTCACTTATTGGCACATGTTGCCTGCCAGGCACTGGGCTCTACATACAGGATTTTACATGCATCATTACCCTCTGTCTTCACAACGAACCTATGGCTGGGCCTAATTATTTCCCCTAATTCCCCGAAGAGCCAAATGAGGCTCAGACAGGTGAAATCATTGTCCTCATTTTCTTAGCCAGTTAGTGACAGACATGGGCTGCAACCCAGGTGTGACTGGCTCTGAAATACATGGTAATAACTGCTGTGGTCTCTTCAAACATTTGAAAGAGCTGACATGGAAAGTGTGTTGATCTGGGGAGGGCCCCATCCTCAGGCTGGGTGCACAGCTGACCCTGACCAAGGATTGGTCATTGTGCTCTAGACAGAGGTCTCACCTGCACAAGGGATCTTCTTTTTCTCTTTATCAACAATTCTGTCAACTACTACAATGATTTGTTGTTCTCCAGATCCCTCTGCAGTATTGAACTGTCAAGATTCACCTGAAATTAAGTCAGAGAGCCCTGAGAACCTTGTAGGAGGCCAAAGACCCAAAGCCAAAAGCTCCTCCACGTAGTCTTTCAGAGCAACCAGTATGCATTGCTCCCTATAGCTAAAATAGCTCCTATAGTACCCTCATGCCTCCTTGCGTGTGTCCTAGGAGACAGCTCACCAGCTGAGGACAGGGGCTGTGTTCCTGCAGATTCTGGAATCACTGCCTTCTATCCTTCCAGTGGACTTGATGTCAGAGAAAGAATGCTGGACACAAAGTTAGAAAAGCTGGCTCCAAGTCTAGACTCTGTCAATCTTCAGCTAAATCCCTGGGCAAATTCTCAAGCAGTAAGAATCACCACATCGATGCGGATTCACTCTGGCCCATGCTATCAGGCCTGATAACTACCTTGTGCGATAAGAATGAGCATCGTCTTCATTTTTACTAACATAGGAACAGAAGCCTAGCCCATGTCTTGCCAGGTCACACAGTTAAGAGGCCTGAACCCGCAGAGTGAGCACCTACAACATTGCTAACAATACAGCCATCTGAGTTCCAGGTTCGATCTGCTGCCAACATGACCTCCTTAACACTGTGTCTTCATCTGCATGGTAAGGACGCTGAAGTAAAGCATCTGCATGTCATCTTGTATGGCCAACATTTGCCAATACTAGGACAGAGGGTCTCTGGACCAGGACCTTTCATCTCTGGGCTGTGACATCATAAATCCTGATCTCTGCTCTTCAATCCTGATAGGCAAGTCAGGTTGGGCTCCTTCCCAAGGACCGGTGTCTATTCTTTCAGCTTCTACTTTTTCAGTTGGATCTCATTTAATTGTTGTCATTTCATGCATTCACCTTGAGACCCTGGGGCACTCTCTGCACCTTAAACACATCAGGCATAAAGCACACAAAGATAAATTCAATTGCAGGCTTTCCACATGGTGAAAAGCCAGCCACTTCTAATAGAACCCTGATGTTCTGTCTAAATCCCTCTCAAGAGCACCCCTTGGGCAAGGAGAAACCCCAACACAACAGTTTAACCATCTCAGGAGCTAGGATAGAAGGACAGAAGGGAAAAAAATAGAAAGAGAAAGGGGGCAGAGGAGAAAAAAAGAAATGTGGTATATTCTTTTTCTTCCTTATTCATTATCCTGCTCTGTTAACTTCAAATAATTTTGAGGCCATTTCACCATAAATGTCGTACAAATTCTACTACGTGTCTTGGCTAAAAAAAAAATTATTTCAGAATATCTGAAAAGCCACAGATTGATAATGATAGGATAAAATTTTCTTTGTTTTTCTTGGTTTTCATGTTTTCTGAAAGTCTAAATTTCATTGAATTTAAGGGGATATTGGTCAGAGAACATAAAATTGAAGGATCTGTAAAGTAATGAACTCATCTTCTATTTTCCTCCAAGTGAAGCAGGAATGCAAACACATCAAGATGGACTTAATTCCCAGGGTCACTGAAAACTCCTCGTCTGACCTCAATCAACCTATCTGTGGCACTCACATGTGCCTATTTTCCACCAGAACCCCCAATTAAAAAGACAGTCCATCTGACCCCGAACCACAAACCCATACCAGTATCCTGACACCTGACGGTCTCTGTATTTGTTATCTCTCACTATGCAACAAATGACTCTGAAACTTAGGGAGTGAAAAAAGCAAGTATTTATTATTTCACAGTTTCCATGGATCAGCAATCTGGCATGGCATAGCTGGGTCCCAGGCTCAGGGTCTTTCATGACACTGTAATTTAGGTATTATTGAAGCTGTAGTTATCTTAAAATTCAACTGAGGGAGGATGACTTTCAAGCTCACTCAGGTGGCTGTTGGCCAAAGACATCAGTTCCTTGCCTTGTGGGCTTCTCTCCATAAAGGCAGCTCACAACACAGGAGTTTGTTTCCCCAGAGCAAGGAATTCAAGAGAAAATGACGGATGGAGAGCAAAGTGAGAGTCATAGTCACTTTAAAACTTAATCTCAGAAGTGACATCCCATCACTTTTCTATATTCTATTTGCAAGAAGAGAGTCTTCAGGTCCAACCTACACTCAAGAGGAAGGAATTTCACAAAGAGGTGGAGATCATTGGGAACTATATGGAAATCTCTTTAGCTTCCCAGCATTAGAACATACACAACAGTAACACTGTTACTGTTTCTGTTACTCCCATCGATAGGAGTGTGCAGGATTATTTCCAATGCACACCAATTATCCCAGTATGATTATTCATAACTACCCCCTTTACTCTAAAAAGTTCCTCATCTTGATGATAAAATGTATGACCACTCTATTGGTAAGACTTCATTAAAATGTTCTCATAAGACAGGATCTGAACTTCCCTTTCTAATGGAAGGCTCCTGTGCTTGCTCTCCCAACCAGCAATCCCTGTCCTGTGTCACCCAAAGGTCCACAGAGCACCAATCATCTGCCTTTCTTGGTCTTAACCACACCAGCTTTCTACTACTTGATAATTTTCTTACTTTGAAAAATGATGAAATCATTATATGTACCAATATAATTGTATGGGATTATGTGGAGTACAGATTTTAGATTTTGAGTTGTTTATAAATATCCGTGAATATATTTAGCGTACTATGAGACTGTGGCACTATTAATCATTTATCATGTTTACTTACCAAAAACAATATATTGATGATATCATGAAAAACTTTCTGAAAATCTTTTTGCATGTAAGATGAGGATGCTATTATTGCACTTTTTGCATTTGCTATCTGAATGTTTCTTAAGCAGAGTGGTGGAGAAATTAGCAATTAAAAGGGAAGGTGCTCTTAATGGAAAAAATGCTTCTGTTATCTGAATCCGTATTACTATTAGTTGAGTCTCTTTTTTGAGGAACTGCCTATCCATTTTTTTTTCATAAACATTTCTTAAGGACAAAAGTATTTCTGAACATATGGGCCATGTCTCTGTTTTGGATGTAAAAACTTCTGGCATTTCGCTGACTTCATTTCATTCTGAGTCACTCTCTCGTTTGCTATAAACATCAGGGTATTTTGATCAATTAGGAATAACTGAGATACTTTGAGCATAACATTGCTATCACTCTGTCTTTCCTAAATGGGTAACCGATTGCCCAATGTGCTATCTTCCTCATTATTTTTAAATTTATATTTTCTGTTTATTTATTGTTCCTGAAACAGATGGTCCAAGTAGAGTTTTGTTAAACTCCAAATAAAATGCTGCCTAGTCCAGTGCTCACAGATTAAACAAAGACTGCTGGTTCTGTGTTGCCTTCGTAACTTGGTCATTATTCTCAACTTTTAGAGAAAAATTATGATCCTTATGTGGGTAATCCCCGTAAGAGTTCCATGACTTTAGGTAACGAATAATCTTGCAAGATCTTGTTCACTATACCCAGGTCTGCTGTGCTCTGGAATTGTGCGACTCAATGGTCTTACAGGTCGGTGCTCAGTCACACACACACACACACACACACACACACGCATTCATTCTTTCATTTGAAAAAAAGAAAGTTGTCAAAGACTGAAGGTATAGCAATGCAGAATAAAGCAATGATGAAGACAAACCAAACCTTTGTTCTCATGAAACTTAAATTCTAGTGAAACTTAAATTCTAGCAAACAGGTAAACAAGTAAATGACAATTTTAAGTCTCACAAAGCTGTAAAAATAAAAACACAACAATTTGAAAGAATGAAAGGTATGAGGGGGTAAAGACTACTTTAAGATTGAGAAGGATTTTCTGAGAAGGTGACTTTTAAGAATGAAACTCATATGCTATGAGAGAACAAGCAATGAAAACACCGGGGGAAAACAATATTCCAGGCCGAGCAAACAGTAAACGCTAAAGCCTAAAGTGGTCATGAACTTAGGCCATTCCATGCACAGAAAAACACTCCTTGAGTTAGAAGGTGCTTTTAGTATAATGGGGAAACAAGAAATGAAATGGAATGTTGCTCTTGATCCCAAGACCTCAAGACAGGTCTTCCAAAATGATGGGTGGCCAGTTGGAATCTTATGTTCCAAACCAGCATCTCACCATTCTTCTCGGGCTTTCATTTCCGCCACCTTATTCTGACTAAGTAGCTTCTTGCATCAAAGCCAACTGGCCTCCAGTCTGTCTGTCTAGTCCAGTCCACATCCTCCTGTACATAGAACTGTGAAAAGCACTGGAAGTAAGGAAAGTGAAGGGCATCCGTTCACAATGGAGAAAAGCCCTTGCCTTGCCTTCTATAGACCCAAATATCAGCAAAATTCCCGATTTTTCAAATTCCTTTAATCTGCCACTGCCTGACTTTCATAAATTAATTTATGGAATTCCATTAATTAAGCAAGGTTATCTAAGCAGGGTTTTTCAACCTTGGCACTATTAACATTTTAGACCTGGTGATTCTTTGGTGTGAGGGCTGTGCTGGCATTGAGGGATGTTTACTGGCATTCCTGACCTTCACCCACTAGAGGACATTAAGGTCTACCCAACTTATGATAATCAAAAATGTCTGCATGCATTGTCCAAAGTCCCCTGGGGGACACAGTCCACCATGAAGGCTCCAGGCTAGATCATAGGGACTTTCTCTGAAACCACGTGCCCCTGGAGGGAAGTGGCCCCTGGCCCTCTTACCGGAGGATAAAAGATGGACTTTCATAAATTAAACTATTGTCTTCATCTTGAAATTCAATTTGATTTCCTTTCTTTTTTTTTTAAGATTTTATTTATTCATGAAAGACACACACAGAGAGAGGGAGAGGCAGAGACATAGGCAGAGGCAGAAGCAGGCTCCATGCAGAGAGCCTGATGTGGGACTTGATGTGGGACTCAATCCCAGGATTACAGGATCACACCCTGGGCCAAAGGGAGGCACTCAACCGCTGAGCCACCCAGGCGTACCTTCTTTTTCTTTACATTCTACTGATGTTAACTTTGAATAATTCACATACTCACTCTAAATCTTAGTTTCTTTATCTGCAAAGTAAGTTTGAAACTATTGTCTTCATGGGTATCTTATGGTGATTAAATAAGAAAATGGAAAGTACCTGACACATAATAATTTGTCAGTACAGTCAAGCCCTGGTTTTTATCAACCAAAAGGTACATCACAACTGAATGACATATCAGAACTAAAAGCCCCCTCTCTGAGTCCTATGGCTTCTCTCTAGGTGCCCTCTAGGACTAGAGTTTTCTACAATATTCTCAGATGCCCAAAACTAGCAGGGCTCTTCTCTCTAGAAATGTTTGGAAAGTGAGGACCCAAATGGGGGTAGGAGAGACAAAGGGGTGGGCAGTGAGAAATCCAGTGGATTCTTCTTCTTTATCTGCCTCCTGACACAGGCTGGGGAAATGGGCCCCATGAGACAAAATTAGAAGGCTTATTTTACACAGGGAACTGAAGAAAACTATTAATTTTCTAAAGTAATTTCACCAGCAGAGAAAAGTTTTAGGGGTTTGTTGCTGGTGTTACTGTTTAATGAAAATGATCTTGATTTTGTTGACATCCAATCAAGCTATTCAGAGTTTAGCAAAGATAGATCAAAAGAGATGATGAGGGGCACCTGGGTGGCCCAGTCGGTCAAGTTCCCAACTCTTGGTTTTAGCTTAGGTCATGATCTCAGGGTCGTGAGATTGAGCCCCTAACGGGGCTCCATGCTGGACATGGAGCCTACCTGGGATTCTCTCTGTCCCTCTCCCTCGACCCCTTTCCCTCTCCTCTATGAAAGAAAAAGAGAGAGAGAGATGATGATGATGATGAGTGGGGCTGCAGTCAAGACTTCCTCTGGAAACAAGTGTCTCCCTTCCAGAAACCTGCCATTTCATTTTACCTTCTGCCTTGGCTCTGACCACAACGAAGAGGTTAAAGTTCATCTGTGAAGCCCATAATGGCAGACAATCATCTTTACAAGTCATTTTGTTCTGACAAATTTGCCAATATTTGGAGAAATCTCTTGGGAATGGAAGGATGGCCAAGCTTTTCTACATACTTTTACAAACTTCCTTTCTCCAAAAAGGCAGATCCTCTAAAAGACTCATGGAACTCATTCATCAGGCCCTTCTGCGGCCTCTTGACTGCTGTTGGGACATTGTCCCTGAAAATGTCACCTGGTTGAGAATATCATTCTTTCTTATGGTGATCTCATATCACTCTTCGAATCAAGGAAGCCTCCCACAACTACTGGAATAGCCATTAGAAGTAATAAAGACCAATAAAGACTTTCTGAAAGATTTCAGAAGGATCCAAACAAGGCTTTCAAATTTTTTTTTATTTTTTTTAATGGCTTTCATATTTTTGACACTTACTTAATGTAACCAAGTGGCAGACTCAAAGCTTGGGCACCAGCTTCCTGCATTGGATTTCCTTTGTCAAAGTCCAGAATGCTCTGCTGCTCCACTTGGCAAACTATATGCTGGCCCTTGTGTGGGGGATGATTCTCTGACCACAACCTACAAGAATACCTACGCTATGGTTATAGATTCCCCTTGAGCTGAACGACATGCTGTTGTGTATGTGTGGCTGCACTTCACCAAGTGCTTTTCCTAGTTGTTACTATTAACTCTTCTTTTTTAAAGAGTAGGACTGATATGTAGGCTAATTAAAATGGGTCCCAGTACACAACTTCTCTGCTTTGCCCCATAAAGGATGGAGACCATTATCAAGAGTATTACTGATATATAGATATGTAAATATATATATGTAAATATATATTCTGATATATTTATTCTGCATACCATAGAACGAATTGAAATAGAAGATGAGTAGAAAAATTCAATCAAATCTCACGTTTTTGTTAGTCATTTTGTTAGTATTACACACAGAGAAAAAACTGTTTATTCAACATTTTTTGAGTATTTCTCATGTCCTTGGTACTGTCCTAGACACCATGGAATAAATAGTGATTCCCTGACCTCATAGAACACTCTGGTTGACCATAATTTACTATCTGATTTTCCCCTCCCAACATCCTACAAGGGTAAGGTTTTATTATCCCCATTTTATAGAGAGGAAAACTGAGGTGTAGAGAGATTAAATGTCTCCCTAAAGGTGACCGAATAGAAAGTGTAGGAATTCTAATTCGAATCTTACTATATCAGGACACGACGCCCTTTCTAGAACACTACCTTCCTAGGCTGTCTCCTCTTCTACTCAACCCCAAATACTGGAAACTCCATGCTTTTGAACTTTAGAAAAAATTTAAATTTGAGAGAAATTCTGTGGGAAATTGATCAGCTCTCTTATCTGCCAAATCTGAAATATTTGGACACAATACTTTCTAGACCTTTAACTTTTCATGGTATTTCTATTCCAGTGTTTTACCCTGGAATCTACACACACACACACACACACACACACACACACACACACACATGCTCAGAGGCAGTAAAAATATATATATAACAAATGAGGAATAAAAAGTTCACTTTCTTCCATATATTTTCTCAGTTCAGATTTCTGTTAGAGGAACAAGTCATTTATATTTTATATGTGAGTATCTATGGTTGTGTGAGTATCAGTGACTGCATAAGATGAGTATTGTTTGATATATTAAAAAAATATTCAGTTCCTGGGTTTGGATAGCTAGAGGGCAATGCTATCTGAAGCATTTGATTCCAGAGCTTCAAAGACCATATAGTGAGAGTTTGGGGCAGCAAGAAATTTACCCAAAATGGTACCCAAACCTACCTGGCCTGTGAGGACACAAGAATTGGAGCAAGTAAGAGACTGTAGCAAAGGGTACACCTGTGTGACCTGGTGCCTGCTTGTCAGTTTAACCAAGATCATCCCCTTGTTTTATTTAAGCTCTTCATCCTTTTGTTTTATTTAAGGCAGGAGCTCTATCTTCAAATCAAGTCAAACTGGACTATATAGAGCTGATTTGGGCTCAGTAGAGACCCAAGCCTTGTGCTCACTGGAGGAGCCTGAGGCTTTGGGAGCCCTGTGAGATCTCTGAGGCTCTTTGTAACAAAATTTGAAAGCCACAAGCCATCTTTAGTCTTACAAATGCAACATTCCGCGCTGACACCAGCACTAAAGAAAAAAAATGTCAATAATGATATTGTTAACCATGAGGCAAAGTATTCTGAAGAAAGGAGTAGACTGTAAAAAAACAAATGATGAATAAAGAAGGAAGGAGAAGTGTTGGATGGAAGGGGGAGGGAGAAAGAGGGAGAGAGAGAGAGAGAGAGAGAGAGAGAGAGAGCGCATGCCAAATGTGTGCTGGCCTAAATTGTCTTTTTTCGTAACTAGAATAAACCTTGATCTTACATTTTAAAATTTGCTTTTAACGGATAATGACTTGAGCACAAATTATAGGAAGTCAAAAAATATGAAGGATTATAGGGATACAATATGTTAAGTGTAACTTTCAAAGGTCCTTTTTTGTGAGGAATTACAGTAAATTTCTCTGAATACAAAATGACTTTGAAGTAACTCGTGCCCGTCTGCTCTGTACCGCCGGGGGCAAAGCTGTGATCACGCTGGCAGTGAGGGGGCCTGAGGGGCACACTCTTCTATATGTGTCTTCCACCTATTCATAGAAAATTCTACCTCCAAAATACTCCACCAAGTTGCAAAAACTAATAAAGAGAGTCATTATGCACCATGAAAAGTCATGCTGTTATACAGCCCGGGAATCTTTTACTGTATAAATGAAACATGTTTTAGACCTTTTCTTTCTTTCAAACTCTTTTCCTACTTTTCCTGTAAGAGCTCAGAATAAAATATCTCCATTTCTGAACGACGGTGAAGAGAAATGTTTATTCCTCTGTTTCAAACAGACCCCACAACCCAGATTTGGAGGGTTAACCCAAAAGGTCAAATGTTTTATATAATTATCAGATCGTACGTTCCTAGATCAGGCTCAGAAGAGATGTTTCTGCATGTTCTACACGCTGTAGGAGAGACAGATGAGTAAGTCAGCCGGAAGATGTCTAAATTCCACCCCAGGAAGCCCAGGCCCTACTCCGCACCCTGTGCCCTCAGCGAATGCTGCCTGAGTCTGCGCTGTGCGTGCAGCCCCACGCTCACCACAAAGGGTCAAAGATGAGCCCAGCAAAACCCCTCACCTCAAGTGGCCACAGCAGCATCCTCATGGGCACTGCCGCCTCCAGCTCTGCTTCCTCTCAGCCTCCTCTCTTTCGTGACCACAGTGATTGTTCCAAATGCAACTGACCATGTCACACCCCTTCTCCTAAAGGCAATCCCTTCCTCCTTAGCTTGGCATCGGAGCTCCTGTATAATGTGGACCTCTCCCGTCTCTTCTCCCTTGCACCCTGAAGACCCTTACCCCTACACCCTGGGCATATATACGTACTCCTGCCTTCGCCTGAAATGCTTTTGTACCCTCTTCACCTAACTAATCCATTCTGGCCCTTCAGGGCTTTTTCCCCATCAGAATCTTTCCTGACTACATTGCTTCTTCTCTCCACTCATGTGGGTCTAGGTGAGGAGGTGATTTTGACATTACTCGTTGTACCTGAGACATACTTCTACAAACGATTTATCTCATTATATTATAGTTGGAATTTTGTTTTGTTATGTTTTAATGAATAAATTTTACTTTTTTCAAGCAGTATCAGGTTTATAAAAAAGTTGAGCAGAAAGCACAAAAAGTCCTCGTGCACCGTATCACCCACCCACCACCACATTTCCCTATGATCAGCATCCTGCATTTACGTTTACTCCACGTAGCTCATTTCTTTTTTAGCCCTGAATAACATCCCACAGTCTGGATGGACCACAGTTTGTCTATCCATCCACCTAATGAAGGATGCCTTGGTTGCTTCCAGTTTTTGGCAATTAGGAATAAAGCTGCTGTAAACGTTTGTGTGCTGGCTTTTGTGTAGATATAGTTTTGAACTCACTTGAGTAAATTCCAAGAAATGCAATTGCTGGGTTGTATGATAAGAACATGTTCAGCTTTGTAAGAAATTGTCAAACTACCTTTGAAAGTGGCCACACCATTTCATTACCTTCATCAGTGAGGGAGTATCCTGGCTGTCCCACGTTCTCACCAGCGTTTGGTGTTATCAGTGTTTTGGATTTTGTCCATTCTAATAGGTGTGTAGCAGTATCTCATTGTTGTTTTAATTTGCAATTTCCTACAGACATATGATCATTGGGCACTTTTTCATATCCTTGTTTGTGATTTGTATATCTTCTCGAGTGAGGTGTCTTTTCAGATCTTTTGCCCATTTTTTTAATTGGGTTTGGGTTTTTTTTTTTCCTTATTGTTGAATTTAAAGAGTTCTTTGCATATTTTGGATATTGGTCCTTTATTAGAGAGGAATTCTGCAAATATTTTCTCCCACTCGGTGGCTTGTCTTTTCAGTCTCTTAGTTTTATTATATTTTAACCTGTCTCAAGCACCAGAATGAACACTTCTAGCTTTGTCTCATCTTGGTAAATCTCTTCTCCCTCAAATTCTGGCATGTCAGTACCAACTCCAAATACCATCAACACAAACTGTTGACAATGTAATTTGTTGTTTCCCACTGTGGGAAAGGACATCCTCCCCATCACCAGGGCTTTGGTAGCATCTCAGAAGGGAAAGAGCAAAGTTGGACTTTGGGAATTTGAAGTGTCATTTAAGGTGACTCTTTCAATATAGGTGGCTTGATTAAGAGTGAATAAATATAAGGGCACCTGGGTGGCTCAATCAATCGAGCATCTGACTCTTGATCTCAGCTCAGGTCATGACCTCAAGTTTGTGAGACTGAACCTCCTGTTTGGCTCCACACTGGGCATGGAGCATGCTTAAGATTTTCTGTCTCCTTTTCCCCTTGCCTCTCCTGCTCTCTCTCTCTCTCCTCTCTCTCTCACTCTCTCAACCTCTCTCTCTCTCAAAAAAAAAAAGAAGAGTGGATAAATATTATGATGTAGTAGTTTAAGATTGTTGGAAGCAACAAGACAATGGTTTTGAAGTGGGAGGTAAACTGTCAGTTGATGCTTTCTGTTGAAGAGTTGATGGGTCCTCCTGGAAGTCCCTGAAATGAACAATAAAGTTATTTGCCTGGGTTAGGCATTTCCAGGAATACCAACGTTGTGCTAATGAAGATAACGTAATGGCAAAGTCCCATTTATGCAGACTGTGTGCTATGTACTGGTAGTTGGTTCTAGCCAGTAGTTAGTGTATATGGTGTATTTGATGTATTTGGTGTGTTTGATGAGGAACATAGGCAGGTAGACAGATGACCATTAAGTGAATCTCAGTGGACCACCTCTAATGGGCCCAGTTCAGTGGCACTGATAACCTTCTCATCTTCCAAGACAGAAAATTCTGTCCAACAAGAACATTTCAGAAATATTCATGGGACAATTGTTCATTTTCCCCAGGACCTTTTTATCCTTAGGTAACTGTGTTTGCTTTCTACTCTTTTAAATGGCAACTCTAAAAGGCATCTATAAATTCCTATTCGTGACTTTATTAAAACCACAGACCTCAGCTTGTAACATCTTGCTGTACATTCATTTCATTCCCAGGACTACTCTCCTGTGTAAAGTGTCTGAGGATGAAAAGGTGCTCAGCTAAACCTGAAGCCTCTCCATATTATATTACAATCAGAGGATTCTCCTCTAATACCATCTATTGATGTAGAAGGGAGATGATCTCAAGCAAAGGTCTTCCATCTTACTTTCCTTTACACAGCTTGAATTTTCTGATGTTTACAGAACCATAAGTTATGACTAAGGTTTTCCCACATTCCATAAATAGAGGTTTTTTTTGTTTTTGTAATAATGATTCTTCTGATACTTGGTATGAGAGGTGCCTGTATTTAGGGGTCTCCCCTGTTGTGCCAGAGCTGGGGCTTCTGATGCTGACCTCCATGCCCTGGCCCCCATCTATCTCCCTGGCCTCACTGTCTGCTATCCCCAACCTGTATCACTTAGCTCCAGAAAACACTAGTATCTTCTCTGTCACTTAGCATTCAGCCTCATTCCCATCTCAGGATCCTTGCACATGCTGCCTTTTTCTTATCCTTTAATTCTCCCTCAGGCAACCTTCTCTGACTGCCCTGAAGAAAGCAACCACCATTCATCTCATCCTAGCCACTCTCTCGCTCCACAGCTCTTCTCAATATCTAAAAGAAGTAAGTCACTGAGATGAAAGGTACAGCATAGGGAATATAGTCAATGGTATCATAATAGTGATGTACAGTGACAAATGGGAGCTACTCCTGTGAGCTGTACAGAGTGGTGTAACCACCATGCCATATACCTGAAACTAATGTAACATTGTGTGTCAGGTAAACTTCAATAAAATAAAATAAAATTATACTGCATCATTTATTCATGTATGAATTTATTGTATGTCTTCTCCCATAAGAAAGTGAAAGTTCTCCTAAGGGCAGATACATCCTCTTGCTCACACCTGTATCCCTAATCCTTGACAATGCCTGACATGGAGATGAACTCACTATTTGTTTGATGATTGAATACAGAAGTTCAAATTAAAGGATCTTGTCTTGTATTCTTCAAATTTATTGTTTCTCTCTTGCTAGATTCTTTTAATGATCCATGAAGACTATGCTGTAGCACAAAGCTTTATGTACTTCTTTTTATACACTGCATCTTCCCATTATGAATGCTATGATGCAAAACAAGATATAATCTCTGCCTGATGTCTTTCTCATTGACATTAGACATTTAGTATGTGCTGCAGTATCAATCACTGGCATTGAAGACTTCCCCGACCTCAGCCCTCCTCTAGGCTGTCTCTCCTATGTGTTTCTAGGACATTCTAAGTTTTTTTCTATTGGATTCTTTACCACATTAATATAATTGTATGTCTCCCCAAATGTCTGAAGATTCCTTGAGGCCAGAGACTCCTTGCCTTTTTTTTCTATCTTTAACACTCACCAGTGCTTTCTACATGATAGAAGTTCAGCAAATGTTTGTCAAATTAGTCAGAAAAAGCTTTCTTCATGATTTATTTTCTGATGACTTTAAAGATAAGAGCTTTACATGAAGGTTCCCCACATATACCCAAATACATTTATTTTCTTTCTACTTAAAGTCCAAGATGTTCAGTATAGGATGCACACAGCTAATGATGGTCTCCCCAAGAAATTGGTTAAGTGAACATTATGGAGCTGGACACTTTGGTTTATACCTACCTCTGTTCAGTCAGGAAATGGAATGTAAATGGAATAATTAAGAAATTTCAGTTCTAGGGGCACCTGGGTGGTTCAGGGGTTGAGCATCTGCCTTTGGCTCAGGTCATGATCCCAGGTCCTGGGATCGAGTCCTTCATCAGGCTCCCTGCAGAGAGTCTGCTTCTCCCTCTGCCTATGTCTCTGCCTCTCTCTGTGTCTCTCATGAATAAATAAATATAATCTTTTTTTTAAAAAAAAAGAAATTTCAGTTCTATTAAAATCTAAACCAGGGAATTATATCCCTAACTCTCCACATTGCCATTTCTGCTCCAAACCAAGCAGCAAGAACAAGCACAAGGTCTAAACCCATCAGCCACTTAGAACATATTAGTTGGTGAGAATGATAATTCTGAAAGCAATCTATACTTACTCTAGCTGAAAAGCTTCTGAGGTACGGTGTGTCACTTTCCAACCTCATGGATACTGCACAAGAAAAGGCCATTCACAGCTGGGAGGGGATGGTTAGCAAGAGGGCCCCTTTCTAAGAGATTTTATCTATTCTTATAGTTTGTCAAAGCTAGGCTGGTACTGTTTGGCGCTTAGCATTTCATGTCAGAGATTTAATACTTCAATTAAAAATGATTTATGGTTTATTTCTCTTGTTCCAGAGAAAAGAGTAAGACTACGAGAATCATTTACAGGCTTACCCACGTGATGGTAACACAAGATTAGAGAGAAAAACAAAGCAGGGCATTAACAGGGAGCTTGATTCCCTGTTCACAAGACACCCCAATGTGGTCTTTTTTAAGAAGACAACACCTGAATCAAGGACCAACATGTGTGATATGGCAATCAACCAACTGTTTAAAGAAATTTGTCAAAAGCTTACTGCAAATCATCCATGTGTTCATTTTTAAATGTATTCAATAAATGCACTAGGTGCCAACTACATCTCAGTCACTTTATTTCTCAAATGCCCATGAAGTGCAAATGATTCTTCACATTTTGCAAGTGATGAATTTGAGGTTCACTCATCACAGGAAAAAACAAAATTTGTAACTATATGAAGTAATGGATGTTAAGTAAACTTACTATGGTGATCATTTCGCAATATATACATGTATGGAAGCATTATGCTGCACACCTGAAACTAACACAATGTTATATGTCAATTACATCTCAATAAAACTGGAAAAAAAACAATTGAGGCTCAAAGCACGTTAAGACTTTCAAAATTGCACAGCTCTGTTCTATCTTAAAACCTATCTCTGTGAAAACAGAAGATAGGAAGGTAGAAGCCTTCCAAGGGCAAAGGGAAAGCCAGTACTGAAAGTATTAAATATTATGAAGATTAGAAAGCTAGTATGTCAGAGCTAGGAAAAGGGAACCAAAAGGAGAATATTTAGGGAAATTCTTTGCAAAGAATAAAAACAAATTGAATTGTCTCTTAAGGGTGAAATATGCCTCCAAGTCTAGGAAGTGCTCTTCATGGATAAAAATAGACACTCATGAGGAGAATGTTATGAGGGACATGAGTAAGTACATCTGAAGCACAATGACTCCTACCTCAGCCTGAAGAGAGGAGGTGGAAGGAGGAAGGATGAGAGAGAGGGAGGAAAAAGAAGTAAGGGAGACAGGGCACCATATGCAATAAATGCAACTAAGGGAGTGTCTTCTATTTTATTAAGCAGCTTAAAATGCAGGTGTTGAAAGAAATTGAGAGATTGTCCCACCTTCCAACAAATCCATATCTACATTCTCTTCGACAAACTGAGAGCCTCATTGTGTGTCTTCATAACCACCACAGCAGCCATTTCAAGAACCTTCCTTAGGGAAGTGATTTCCTCAACTTCAAACCTTCCAGACTTAAAATGAATCCTCAAGTTGTCTCCTCATGATCTATTTTAAAAAATATATTTCTAAATGAATGCTGTGTGCAACTTCTACTATTTCATGGCTAAATAGCAGGACCTGTTAAAATATTTTTATTGCTAAGATCCTTCCAACATCGGGAGACCTGTGAGGCCCAACAGAACAAATGTTTAAAAATCAGAAATCTCCAAACTAAAGGTCTCCCTGCTCCACAAAAGACATCCTTTCAGATAAAAATCTGGCAAGAAAATAGGTATTTGCTGCATTTTCCAAAGCAATCACTTCCAAATTTTCTTTTCTTCTTGTTCAATAGGTAATCAGACTTCACACTAAATACAAATTGCCTAGCTCTTCCAAAGCTAACTAAGTGCACTCGTAGGGTTATATAAGATCTTTAGTCCTCATAAAAAAAACACACAGATTTTTTCATACAAGCCCAGATTGCAATGCTCCAGGACTAATGGCATTATGCACTTTCTCTGAACCCATCATTTTGAAATGATGAGGCTTGTTTTTCTGGGACAATCCAAGCAGCTCAGAGCTGAACCTTTAATGAGCTAGATGGATATTCATTCTTGAAAGTTACTATGATACCTTTATTTCTCTAGGCCTCTCTGCTTACAACGTATTATCATACTAATTTTGTTGATTTTCACAACAATTCTGTAGGATAAGTAGAATATATATAAGCAATCCTATTTGACAGTAGAAGGAAGACTCAGAAATGAACTATCATGTTACCTCACTGAAACTCACTTTAAACCCAGGTCCTCTACTCCTTTACAATAAGATGACTCCTGTCTACCTTCACAATCTAAACAAATCAATCAAGACCTCCCAGGTGGCCAAGGATCAAAGCTTCTAGTTCCATTGTATCCACTGCCCATCCCTCCCTCCACTTCACCTCCTTCAGAATTCCACTTAATCCAATTTGGCCCATTTCATCAATGCATCTAATGAACTATTCAAGTGGAATTAGAATGAAATATATAAAAACTCCACAGAAAGACTAGAACCCCACAGACTGGTATTTCATTTTGTTCTTCATTTCAGCCCTCAGCTTTAAATATTAGATTATGAGCATTAAATTGAAACAACTTTGTTCTTCTAGACTGTTGGTAACTAATGGAAGATTGAACCTTGCAACTCAGAGAACACATAGCTGTAAACTCAAAAACAAAAAATCTTGTCCATGGCTTTAATGGCACTCAAATATATATGATGGACTTTAGCAAAATACTCTACCATTTAGAAGTTAATTCTCATTCTCTCTCTCCTCCTTATCACTCTGGTGAAAAAGAAATCTTTCTGGTTTTGGTTATTATTTTTTGTTTGTTTAACCAATCTTGAGTTTTATATTAGTGTTATAGATATATATCTTAGCCAAATAAAATAACAAAACTTTCTCACTTTAAAACATAATTTAAAAACATAAAAATTTCTGCAAACATAAATGCCTTTTCTCTCCTTCCTATATATCTGGAAGGAAGCCTCTCAGCAATTCGGCCAAAAGTATGATCTGACTTAACATAGGAGCAAGAGAAGTTATGGGTCTGACCAAATGCATCCCTTGAGAATTCCTCAACAGACATCAAAGACTTCGCTGAATTCTCTATTCAGTTTTGAGGTTTTCAGCTTAGCTTTTTTGCACAGCACTTACGCTACCACAGAAAAAAAAATAGAAACTGTAGAACCTGATAAATAGAGACTGATTAGGAAAAAAAAAGTGAGCTGGCCTTTTAGGTAAATATCCAGTGAAGGGAATTACCTCTCAGTAGTCCCAGGGCCTTCAGTTAAATATCTTAAGCAGATTGTACAATATGAAAGTTCTTCAGTTATTCTGCTTTTAGGACTTTTAGGTATCGCCATTCCAGAGCCAAATAAAGCTAGAATTACCTAGTTCAACTCGAAGAAGTTCCTATCTTCCCAGAATTGAGATTACAATTACTGAGAAGGGTGAGGGAGCCAGTGGGGTATCAACCTATTGAATCATCTGGGCAGAGAAAGAAAGATCAAGGTACTAGCACAGCTCTGTAGAACTGTGCTATCTGGTTAGGTGGACATTAATCCTTTGAAATGTGGCTCCTGCAAAAAGAGATGTGCTCCAAGAGTAACATAAACACTGGATTTCAGTGTCTATATGAGAAAAAGAATGTAAATATCTCATTAATTTGTATACTGTTACTTACTGAAATGACAGTAGCTACATATGTTGTATTAAATGAAAAATATTATTAAAATTAATTTTACTCATTTATATTTCTTCTTTTATTGTGGTCACTAGACTAAATTACATACATGGCCCATGTGACATTTCTATTGAACAGGGTCAGCAGAGGTAGGCTCTGTGTTCTTATACAACTTTCTTTGCAAAACCAAGTCGTAGACCCCCATGGACCAAAGGTTGCAGATATCTGGTCTATAGAGCATAGCCAGCATTTTAAAGTTAAGAAGCTATTTGTCAACAATTTGTTTTCATTGAGAAGTTTTTATGAGCCAACAATAGGTAAAGAAGAAGGAGAGAAGGAGATCTTAGTTTCCTCTGAGTATGGAAGAATCAAACTGTCACAGCCTTTTAGGTCCGAATAATGAGGACCATGACCATGTTTGTCCCTGGGGAGCCTGACTCTCATTCTCACCATCATCACCATCTCTCATTTCAAGGCACCCTTCAGAAGCAATTAACCAACCACTCTTCCTCATGATGACAGAGTACACACAGGCACTCTCTGTGTTACCGGAAATTTCACGTAAGGGCTCAGATACCAAGTTCCTCTTTCGAACCAGAGCCAGTGATGTAATTTGTGAGCGAGCGCCATTTTGAAACACTCACTCTGCCTCTCTTTACACCTTGACTACCAATTCCTTTACAGCCCAAATCTGCGATTCAAAGCTGCATTTGGGTGTCTTGACACTATTTAACTGGTAGTATCTGGGCCTTTTTTTATAGGGACATTCTGGAGTTCCTGGGGCCAGTTGCAAAATGCAGTCTACTAGCCCAAGTCATCAAACCAGAGAACACTCAGAAAGGAAGAATAATGCCTGAAACCCTTTGGCCTCAAAAGCAGTGTGAGAAGAAAGGAAACAATGTAGAGATTAGCATGCTGAGATCCTAAGGAGAACCCACTATCATTAAATATCTTCCCAAGAAACGTATGGAGGTAGGGTGGTTTTCCTAGCATCTCAACTAAAAGCAAAGGTTAAATGTCTCAACAATTCTCCAAGTTCTTGTCAACCTCCAAATCTATTATCATCTTGATTTGCTCATACAGAAAGCAAAAGTTGCCAACATTAAGCGTGCCTTAATGATTTCAATGAATGATGTCACAGTTTGTACCTACAGATGCTAGGAAATCAGCATTTCACCAACCATTGCTCTGATAACCAGTTTATACGAATAGTCATTGTTAAATTAGACAAGTTTATCTTTGCTAACACACTCATAACCTCATTTCTATGTTTCTTGCTGAATGAAAATTAATACCTGCACATTTAACTCCACAGAGAAACCAAGTTTTCTCCTACAGTGGCAAAGGAACTGGAAAGGACAGAAGCTCAATCGCCTTAGCACTTCCTCCTATCACTTCTCTGCCCATTTTAAACAGAGAGGATCAAGTTACTACTTTAGAAAATAAGCAAAACAAATCATTACTGATATTAATCATTGTCAGTTTATTTTTCCTCCTCTTTTTTATTTAGTTAGGTGCTGACATGTATAAGCTTTAAGTAAATTGAACGTCCACTTGTATTTTATTGCTCGTTACAAACCCTCAAGCCCCAGCAATAGTCACAGTTTATGTTAGAAACAGCAAAATCGATGTGAATTCTGGAGCTGACAATGACAGATGGAAGCCTCACACAGCCGCCCTCACTACTTTATAGGACCTGAGGTCCTCAGGAGTTCTGCTTGCCATTTGGGACACAGGCAACTCGGAAGACAAGTTCCCACGTGCCCCCACCCACACGGCTGCCAGGACTGCCGGGGCTTGCATTTGCAGTGCATATCCAGATCACTGACTTTCCTCATGAAGTAAACCTAGAAACAGAGAAGGCTGGGGCTCTGGTTTTCTGAAGTCTGTGCTCTACTAAAGCCCTGCCATGGGCTTGAGAACTGAGCTCAGGACTGGGAACCAGAGAAGGAGCCTCACACTGGCCCAGGCCTGCTAGGTGACGCCTGGTAAGTCACTGCTCCCTTTAGGTGCCGGTCTTCTCCTCCACCAAGAGCTAATAATGCCTATAATGCATATTTTAAGGTTTTTGTGTCCAACCAACATCATGAGCACTTAGTATTTACTAGGTAGCATGTTAGTGTAAGATGCCTATGTCTTTCCAAGGTGGGAGTTATTCTGGGGACTTCCTTCTCGTCATCATACTTTACAGTCAAAACCTGCCATGTGTTAGCATCTCCCTGGATAAGAAGGAAGGTGATGCAGTTCCCAGTTTCCTGTAGACCGTGTAATCCCGCACTAATGCCTTCATCCACTGAGCAGCACACATTCTCAGATTGCCTGTTCTGCCTTGGACACCTTGCCAGAGCCTAGAAATACAGAGACACCCAACACTGTCTGCTCTCTTAGGTTTTCCAGCATAGTAAGGCAGCTAGACATTTACAGAATAAATTACCATGCGATGTGAAAATCTCTTATAATAGAGGTGTGACAAATGTGCTGGAGGTAGAGAGCACTGATGTTTGAGCAATCAGTTTTGTCTAGAGGGAGGAGGAGAAACTGTCCCTGAATCAGGGACATAGAAGTTGGTGGCTGAAGGATGCATTGCAGATGATCAGATGGAGAAGGTGACAAAGAAGAATCCTGGGCTGAGGGGCAGGGCATGGAACTTCCCTGGGGGATAGGAGGGCATCAGGGGATGGAGAAAATCTGCGAAGAGAAGTTTGTGAAATCAACTGCCTATTTTAAACATTGATTTTGACATAGGGATGATATTTTCACAGTAATCCATTTGCTAAAAAATAATGGTAGTAATTATAAGTTACCTTTTCTGCCTAGAGCTGACCTTTTTATCTTAAAAATAACCTGCTTAATAAAAATTCTGTTTAAAAAAAAAAAAAAGCTTGTACATTCTTCCCGTGAAGAATCACATTGTCAGAGAAATGTTGTGGTTTTTTAATAATGTATCACTTCAGAGGGCTTGACTTTTCAGTCAACCTCAGTACTTCTCCCTTTCCTCCTATAAGTATACATCTGCCCCCCAGCTGCTGACTTTATACCACTTATGTGATCATATTCCTCTGAGCAATAGGAAGGCATCGTCCTACCCATTGATCGCAGCCCGCAAAACTGCTTTCCAGTTCAAAACTGTGTCATGGAATAGCAGACCATACGCCG
The DNA here is from genome assembly GCF_905146905.1 of Nyctereutes procyonoides. NCBI lineage: Eukaryota > Metazoa > Chordata > Mammalia > Carnivora > Canidae > Nyctereutes > Nyctereutes procyonoides. Next base: position 3,652,191 of record NW_026575033.1, on the reverse strand, counting down.
AGGGCTTGACAGGGTCAGGATTCCTTTTCAATCCACAGTATCACTTTGCTAGACTAAGACCTTGGCTGTCCCATCAATAGTCACCTTCCTTTGTAATGGAAGAAGTCACTGCTGGCCACGGTATTCACTAGCAGGAGGCGCTGGGCAGCCTTGGGTCCCTTCTTGCCTTCATGGGACGGAGCCAGGCAGGGTTGGGAAATCCTCTAGTGTCTGCTATTATACACAGTATACTCAGAGTATGAGGTTGGATCACATAAGGTGCAGAATTTTGCTTTCAAGAAGGAAATCACAATACACAGAAGTCCTTCCCTCCTCCTATTGTCCATTCATCGCAGGCCCTCTGAGGGCAGTCCCCACCCAGCACCCACCACCATTAGAAGGATTTACCCAGAGACCAAATGAGCAGAGTTGGGGGTATTACGCAGGAATCAGGAAAGGCGGTTCATCTCAGCTCAAGGAGGCTTCCTCCTGCCAACACACACGAAATGGTATTTCTTAGATGATCAAAACATGCCATGGGGCTCAACATTTGCATTCTGCTATCCAGAGAACTGGTGAATGCCTCACTGAGACCACTAGAGGAATTTTGGGTCCTCCGAAGGCCCCAGGTCATGACTGGCATAGTCTGAGGAGTTAGGAATTCCAGAGTTTACTTGAGAGGCTCACATTTTAAAATTCTCTCAGTCACGTTATTCCAAACCCTGTCTAGAATCATCAGAGGAGCCTGAAAATAACAAATACACCAAGACAGGCCCCACACTAGACCCACTGAACCAGCAACAGCTTATCAGAGAAAATGCCTTCCTTTCTCTTATGCTCAGTTAGAATTTAGCCATAAACAAATAAATATATAGAAAAATTGGGGTGTGTCTGTAAGTCCTACAATCAATGAATGCAGATGGTTTCTCACTGCAGGATTGAAATGAAGGTTTCTCATGCTGCTGTCTGTGCTGCCCCAGCCAATCAGAATCTCTAGAATCAAGGTCAGGAAATAGAACTTTTCAAAAAATTCCAGTGCCAATTCTGACATACAGCCATTGGGTTAGTGCCCTGAAGATTCCCCTCTAAATTTGCGAGACTGAACAGATATGTGTGTCTTATTGGGGCAGGGGTTGAAGCAATCCCTGTTATGGTTACCCCAAATTCCACACAGACACCTGAGTGACCCAGCAGCATTCCCCAAAGACTGCTTTGGAATTTGCCAGATACTGACAACCACAGAATTGCAGCCGATTCCAGCAGAGCCACCAGGAGATTGACTGTTTTAACTAGTAGGACAAATTCTACTCCAAAACTATAAACCAGCAGAGTAAGTCAAACCCACACTGCAAGCTCAGGTTGAGCTCCTGAGAATGTTGGCTTGCAGTAGAGGCCACTACTCCATGGGACACTCAGGGACCAGTGGGTGACACCCATTCCTGGTCCACTTTTAGCTCCTAAGATAAAGCTGATCCTTCATCCTCTGAAGCGTGGACCCTGCCAACTGTGTCTCCAGGAGCCAGGATGTGTCTGTGCTCACCCCACCACAATTTGTCACAACCTGCAGCACATATTTTCAAAGCGATTGGTCAAGGGTAAGGTCTTGTTTGGCAGCTGTGGAGCAGGTGAAGTGAGCTGCCCATATAAACTCGGCGACCCTTGTATCATGACAACCAGGTGCTGTCAGGTATGAAAATGATGGAGCAAAAAAAAAAAAAAAAATGATGGAGCTCATTGATTATGTAGATAATTCCACAGGAGCCCCAGAAACCAGATCTCAGGCTTGATCTTTGGGAAAAATAATGATAACAGCATCATAAATATCTACCCAAGCACATCACAGCACTTGAAATGTTTTACAGACAATATTTTTGCATTTCTGAAAGTGTGCTTTGCCCACATTGCTTAGAGAAGTTAAGTAACCTGCCTAAAGTCATAAAGTACCAGAGGCAGAAATTAAGAAAAATAAAACTGCCTGCCTAAAAGAAGTCTATGCTCTGTACCCTTGGAAGAAACCAAATGTGATCAGTCACTTAGTTCAAATTTATTACTAATTGTGCTCTGAAGATATTTCTTTAAGCACACATGTCCCAGCATTTCTCATCATGATTTCTGGGACACCTTTGGTCTCTTTTGGCCATCATTTATTGGGGACCAATCATATGCCACTCACTGCATTAGTTCTAATTAATTTCATTAACTACTCAATACTTAATAACTACTAAAAACAATTTTACAAAAGAGCTTATCAAACCACCTCAAGCCCAGGCATCAGTCTTGTTTTACTAGTAAAGGAAAGGAGACTCAGAGAGCCCCTTGAAATGAAGGCCGTACCTAGGAGGGAGTGAGAGCACTTTGGCGAAGCTGCCAGAGATCAGCGCCCTGTCTGCTCTTGCTAGAGGCACATCCACATTCCTTCTGACTGATGTTCTTTTCATAAAAGTTTATTTCAGTAATGTGTGTAAAGAGGCCATCTCACATAATATTGTAGCTCACCATTTTATTACAACCACCTTCGGATTTTGTCTCTACCCTGTACCAGATAAATCTCCCCATGGCCATGGGTAGCACTTGCTAGAAACAGCACATTCCTGAGCTGGTAAATAGCTCCATTTAACAATAAATAACAATAACTCACCAAGTTGCTCAGCATTTATTTAAATTTAACAGATAAGGAACCAGCTATGTACATAGGCCCAAGCTGGACAAAAAGTCATTAATAGCATTAATTGCAATAATAACATTAATTTAGTACCCTCACTATTCCAGGAACTGTGATGAGTATTGTAAAGTTTTATGAATGCAATTTAATTTCATGTAATGCTCTTACTAACCCTGTGAGCTAGCTGCTTAATAATATCCCCCCTTTCAGGAGCCAGGGGTGCAGAGGGCTAAGGAAACCACCCATAGTTACATGGGGGCTCAAGGCAACTTCAGATCCAAAGAGAGTCAACAGAAACTATATTCTAACTAATCATGTTACTTTGCCTAAGGAAAAAAATTTCGGGTTGCCAAATTATTCCTTAGATACCACTTCCTTCAGTATTCCTTAGAATACCGCTTCCCAGTTCCCACATTCATAAATTCTAGGCTTAGAATTGTACCAGCACACTGTATTTTAGGTCACTATTATATCCCACTTCCAGTCTGCCTGTGAGAGAAGCATTCCCTGTAATGTTTCAGCATGTCTTGGTTCCAACAAATAGAATAATTATATGAGAGGGGATGAAAGAAGTCGTGTGGGTAAATGGTAACTAAAGCCTTAAAAAAAAAAACCCTCAAAAAAATTTCATGCCCAAACGCTGGTACAGACTGCAGAAACAAAGCTCTGAGGAAGTACCCAGAAAAAAAAAAAATTCATCTTCTCTTTCTTTCCCTGAGAAAATGCAATTTTCATCAGACAGTAAAGCCGGTTTGGGTAAAGAATCCATTCCAGTTGGCTAAGCTATTTATAGGCATGTTTAACCTAAAATATAAAGGCAATAAAAATATGATACAGAATTAAAAATGAGATACTTAAAAATGACTTCTAAGGAAAACTTTCAAGAAACATAAAATTATAGGTGACTCCTACTTCCAACTCTTAGGGCTAAAAAGAGGCATTTGGCCAATCATAGGCAAACAGAAAGCTGTGAACTTCCTGCAGTGCTCATGGGCTTCTCTGAATTTGTTCATTTCAGTTAATATAAATTTGAAAGCTTGAGAGCTTTGTGGTCGTCAGAAGCTATACAGCAAACCTAAAACACAGAATCAATTTGTGTTCCAGACGTTTTTTTGGTCTTTCTATGAAAATAAAACCAAACCACAAAATCTCTTCAGATTCTTAAGGCCACAGGGTCTCGTTAGAAGCCAAAGCAAGAGTTTCCTTATAAAATTGTACCAAAAATTGTTATGGTGATTGGTAAATTTCAACCATTCTCTGTCTAGTGCCAAAACAGCAAGAGGAAAATTACACTCTTTGAGGTTTTTTCTTCCTTTATTAAGTTTTTTTAAATTTTAATTCCAGTATAGTTAACATCCAGTGTTATATTAGTTTCAGGTGTAAAATATAGTGACTCAACAACTCTATACATTACTCAGAGCTCATTATGATAAGTACGCTCCTTAATCCCCATCACCTATTTCCTCCATTTCCCATTCATCTCCCCTCTGGTGACCACCAGTTTTGTTCTCTAAAGTTGAGATGGTTTTTTGGTTTGTCTCTTTTTCCCTTTGCTTATTTGTTTTGTTTCTTAAGTTCTACACAGGAGTAAAATCCTAGGATATTTGTCTTTCTCTGACTGGCTTATTTCATTTAGTATAATATTCTCTAGCTCCATCCATGTCCTAGCAAATGGCAAGACTTTATTTTTTATTACTGAGTAATATTCCATCGTAGATAGATAGATGATAGATAGATAGATATGACATCCATCACATCTTCTTTATCCATTCATCTATAATTGGACACTTGAGCTGCTTCCATAATTTAACTATTGTAAATAATTATGCCATAAATATAGGGGTGCGTGTAATCCCTTTGAATTATTTTTGTATTTTGTATTTTGGGGGTAAATACCCAGTAGTGCAATTTTGTATTTTGGAGGTAAATACCCAGTAGTGCAATTTTGGGTCATAGGGTAGTTTTATTTTTAACTTTTTGCAGAACCTCCATACTGTCTTCCAGAGTGGCAACACCAGTTTGCATGCCCACCAACAGTGTGAAAGTGTTCCTTTTTCTCCACATCCTCATCAATACTTATTGCTTCTTGAGTTTTTGATTCTAGCCACTCTGATAGGTGTGGGGTGATAACTCATTGCAATTTTGATGTTGAGTAATGTTGAGTGATGATGAGTGATGTTGAACATCGTTTCATGTGTCAGTTGGCCATCTGTTTATCTTCTTCTGAGAGATGTCTGTTCATGTATACTGACCATTTTACTTTTTTTAAAGATTTATTTATTTATTTATGAGAGACAGACACAGAGAGAGAGAAGCAGAGACATAGGCAGAGGGAGAAGGCTCTTCACAGGAAGCCTGATGAGGGACTCAATCCCGAGTCCTGGGATCACACCCTTAGCCCAAGGCAGACACTAAACTGCTGAGCCACCCAGGTGACCATTTAAATCAGATTATTTGTTTTTTTGGGTGTTGAAGTTTTTTAATCAAAAGGCCACTGCTCCTCTACCCATCCTAATGCCTCTGCCTAGAGTGAACACCTTCTCCCAATGATACCATAGGCATCCTTCAAGACCTGGCTCCATGCCACCCCTTAACCAATAGGTAATAGGTACAATGCTCACCTAACTTAGCCAGAGTTTATCTGCCTCACCCAAAGACACACGATTATGCTTTGGAATCACCTCTGAGACCAACCGCACAAGGTGTTCGACATGGCTGTGGCCTAACATGTTTGTTGACTCTGTTTATGATGTATGACCCAACTTAACATGACTATGTTTCTCAATACCTAGATTACAAATGCTTCCCAGTTCACAGAATAGTTCAGATCCAGGTGGCCTCATACCATGTGAATTTTGCATTAATCAAAGATGCTTCTGGATTCCTTCCTGCTACCTCTGCATCAGTCTGCAGTGGAGGTAGAGGTTAGGGTGCATTAGCATGAACCTGATTCCATTAATACTCCTTCAGCCACCTGCATGTCTCACTTTCCCTTTCCTTCTTGAACAGACCTAGACTTGACCAAAATTTTCCTGACAGTCATTATTCAAGTATGGCGAATGTGGGGAAGGTTGATTGTCCTGATAATAGAAGCTTCCAGTAACAGACACTACAAGAAGCCTTCTCCTCCCACGGCATCTATATGCATATGCACTACTTTGTCCTTCTGTCATTCTGCTGGATGTAACGAACTGGCACTTGGCATTCATTCTCATCCCTTTCCAAAGTACTTCTGTAGAAGTATACAGTAGAAGCTGAAAGGCTAAAAACTACATTTCTCAGTCTCCCTTTCAGTTAGAGGTCCTGATGATATTAAATATTATTAAGATTTTAAGGATGGAAGTGAGGTAGAGGAGAGAATGATTCCTTTTGGCTTTCTTCCCCCCTGTGTATTAAGAGGCAGTCACAGGTGAGACAGGGATTATATCTTGCTTTCAACTGTCCATCCCTAGCTTCAGACTCTCTCATCCTGGACTTGGCCAGAAGTTTTGTTCTAGGCATTATTTCTGGAGCCTTAGCCTGGTAGCTACTTCCCTAGTCCTCCCAATAATTGTGTGAGCATGAAAACTCCCTAAAGTACAGTCATTTCTGCTTAAAATATCTAAAGCGGATTTTGTGTTTTAAGCTAAAGCTTGATTGGAAAAGCAAATAAGGTTTAAAAATTTCACACCTGTAATATTTTATTGGCTGTTTGACAAATACTTAATGGAACATCAAGCTCATATGTGCTGCACATTGCACAGTTCTATCAAAATTAGCAGAATTTTTCAGTTACTATCCCATAGCTTGACAAACGTTGAAATCTCAGTTACCATCTTGGAAAACAACCACCAAGTGACAACACTAAAGTTGGCTTTATTGGCTATTGTATTTACTGGGGGAAAAGTGGCACTTATGCATTCAGCAAAGAACCTGAATGGGTCTCACTTAGAAGTCACCTGACCTAAATAGTTCAAGGGACCACAAGTAGTTTAGAGTTAATCAAAGTGTGAGAGGTTGCTTTTTGTCTTTTGTTTTTGTTTTTTGTTTTTTTGTTTTGTTTTGTTTTGTTTTGTTTTGAGAAAGAGAGAGAAAAAGAAATCAGGAATTAGCTAGTAAATTTTAATAAGGTATAACTTTTGAGTTTTCAAAAATCAGACATACAAAAAGTTGAGTACTATCAATATTTGCCTTAAAAGTCAGTTAGTAGAGGGACACCTGGGTGACACAGTCAGTTAAGCCTCAGGTCCAGTTCATGATTGAGCCTCCTGAGGGTCTGCTTAAGACTCTCTCACTTTCCCTCTGCCACTCACTCCCCCACCTAAAATAAATAAATCTAAAAAAAAAAAAAAAGTCAGTTAGTAGAAACATAATTTCATACTGAAGCTTGGTGAAGCCTTATGTGTCACTGGAAGGAAAACAAAAAGGTAGTATCACATCCTACAACCAGATCATTATAGAAGAATAGAGGGTGTGTTATCCATCTCTATAGTACAATAAACTACATTTATTAAAGTAAAATGATACCTAAAAGCAACAAGAGACTACAAATAAAGTTCCATTATTTAGACTCCTTATGCTAACATGCTATAGACTCTATTTAATCTGTATATTGCCAAAGCCTATCATTATGTTAGGCACAGAATAAGCCTTGAATGAAAATGTGCTAAGGAAAAGAGAGCAGACATCAATAAGAAAGGATAAATATGTTTACTTGAAGTTTACATCCATGAAAACTTTGGAGTATAGTGAAAGTTTCTCAAGAGCTAACCACAATGAAATAACATAATTTAAAATCAAATCATAACAAAAACGAATTTAGAAAAAGCAGGCCAATTCACAGAACACCACTGAAATGACTAACATGCTGAATGCTAAGGGGGAGAAAAGTAAGAAATGACCTAGAGAGAGAACCAAAGCCAAGACCATTACAAAGTAATTTAGATACTCATACTAGAACTAGCAAACCAGAGGTGACCATGCTGCTTGAGAAATTTGCAAGAGAACTGTGAAAACTCTAAAATGTTGACAAAATAGGAAATGACAAAACATGGATGCAAAGGAAATCGTTTATACCTGAAAATCCCATGTGAAATGTTGAAATTTTTTTTGGAATGTTGGAATCTTGATTACTAACAATAAAATGTGCTTTTCTAAATATTAGGTATATTCCCAAGAGGTCTACATTACCTTAGAATTATTAGCAATTGATAAATCTTTTTAAATGGTATGCTAAAAACAAAACAAACTAGTCAAGTACAATTTCTATGATAGCTTCAAAAGCTATAGAGAGCCATCCTGTGTACACCCACCTGCCCTTCCTTCTCCAGCATGCAGGTTTCCCTGATGGATTCTGGAAGAGTGGGCTCCTTGCCTCCCCCTGGAGACTCCCGGTTATAGGGTTCCTACCTCTCCCACCTGTCCTTCACACTCTGCTCCTACTCCTTGCTCTCCCCACACACACTTCCCCGCTTTTCCAATCTGCTGGGCGGTAGGAATCAATTACTTCTGTAACTTACGCACAGACCTAATTGTTCAAAGAGTGGGGACCCCATCCTCATCTGTATTCTGGACAGAAAAGAACACCTGGTTCTCAATGAATATTTGTTATATGAAAGGATGAAAGAACAAACAGACAAACAAACAGATAAGAAGGGGGTGGGAACCATGGGATAAAGCCAGGCCTCAGCTGACGACAGTATCTGACTCAGTGGACCCTACCATGGGGTCCCAGGGAAGTCAAATGGGTACCCGGGAAAAGTGCACCAATAGGGCCCTCGGCAATGTTACAGTTCTGACAGCCCACCCTGCTTGTAACCATAACCGAAGCTACAACAGCCTGTGAAGTCATACATAAATCTAATTACATCCCTAGAAACAGGAAATATGGAAGGGATCTTACAGAAATAGTTTTCATGAGATTTTAGGCTCAGAGCACTGTAAGTGGGTCTCATTATACAACATACATCAAAACTCAAATTTCACTGCTGGATATCAGTTTAAGGTAGGGCTGATCCAGGAGCCGCAGCATTTCCAGCAGCAAGTTATCATAAAGAATGAAAGAACCCTGACATGTAAATGATTTCTTGTCCCAAGGTGTCCTCTCAGCATTGCGGTTGGTTTTAATCGGGTGTTTTGCAAAAGTGTATTTTACATTTTGAATAAGAGACACACCCACTTTCATCCAGGGCCCTCCTTGTGCAGAATCCAATAAGGAAGACAAATTCCCTCTGTACCCATGATAAAAATATGAAAGCTGAAACACAAAGCCCTGGAAAGGCTCCCCAAAAAGAGATTAGTTTTCAGGAGAATTAGAAGAAAGGGGTTGTGCACTCGACAGAGCCCAAAGCCCAATGCCTAGAGAAACATTCAAGAGAGAGCAAAATGCTAAGATAAAGGCACATGTATTTAAAGACCTGTTTTAGGACTTAAACAGGAGCGTTAAAGAGGAGCGATCTTTTAGGATTATGGAATTATTTCTGGCTTGGACCTTGCAAGACATTAAATGAACTCGTGCTAATTTCTCTTTTTTAAAAATAAATTGGCAAGACCAAGCAGTGAATATTTAGAGTTGGCTGTCCGTGGCTGCGCCCATCATTCATGTTTTTCCAAATCTCTCTTCCAAAAACAACTGAAAAGACTCACAGATAGCAATATGCCAATATTCCATAAATAAAAAGCCATCAAAATAGACAGTAAGAGTATCTGATACATGCTAAAATGCTTCTGTCCTCACACAAACAAGCTAGTATTTTAACAGAATCGTGTGTCTGATGCTCTCACCTGTCCAAACAGCAGAGGCAAGTCTCTACAAAGTGGAAATCAGAATTGAGCATGAACAGAAGCCCCTAAGATTAACTGTACGGAAATGGAGCTTTTGGTGGCCAACAAGCACATCTTTCCAGGCATAAGCATCAAAGTGACAGTGCTTTTGTTTGTCAGTGTGCACTGCCTCATATTAAATACTTTGACAGAACCCAAGAACAAAGCTAAAGTCTCAAGTTAAACCATCTCAGAAAGTGCGCGCGCACGCGTGCATGTGTGTGTGTGTAGTGAGTGTGTGCACGTGCCCGTGTGCCTGGGCGTGCGCATGTGCTGCAGGCATATGCATGCTTAGCCGTACCTGAAAATCAAGAGGCACACCTACATTGTCTAACTACATGTGTAACAGTGTAATAATACCTTCACAAACAGTGTGCCACACGAACGACACGATCCCCTGAGCAGCATGGCCAGGTATTCGAGTTGTGTGTGAGGTAAGGGAGAGCACCGTGTGCAGGTCACCGCCGGGGACCTTTCTCGAAGATCAGGCACCTCCTGAACACACTCCTCCCACTTCAGCCTCTGCATTTTTCTCTGCCTCTGCAGCTGTCTAGCTATGAAAAGCCTGGAAGAGACATCAAAATGCAGTTATTTTTTACACGGAGCACATTCCATAAAACCCAAGGCTTCTCTTCTGGAGTTGACACTTCTTTTCTGCTAATCCCCTACCTCTCATCTTTCTCCCTTTTTCATCTCCCTAATCCACCCGATTTCAACCACTGTCTCCACACTCACCTTCCGTGGCTCCGGGCCTTTGGTTCCACCCCCACCCACATTGTGGCCTAAAAAGGGACCCAGAGCGGCCAGGCCACATCCTCCCCTCTTCCCCTGCAGCTCAGACTCCTGGGCCGTGCTGACTCCCCAACTACGCCTGCTAAGCTTCGTCTGGCACTGGAATTCAAAGATGTGTATCTATTTATGAAAACGTGTGTACACACAGCTATGTATTAAACCAGACGCTCGACAGTCAAAGAATGCGTTAGGCTACCAGCTTATACACCAGGCACTGTGATCAGGAAGCTCACTGGGGACTCTGGTCATCATTCCATGCAAAAACATGCCTGACTTGCTTGACTTGCAGGCCTATGTCTTTGTCAAAAAACATCAGAAGTGTAGGAGAACTTGTGGGATTTCATTATCTTTTTTTTTTTAAAAAACAACAATTAATTAAATAGAACCAAGTCAAAGAAATCATTGCGATATGACATCCACAATGTAAAATGGCCCTAGGAAAGAGGGAGCTGGTGTTTGTGGTTCACAGATACAGGCTTGGTTCTATCTTCAGTGTGGATATGTTACACACATCACAAACGTATAGTCCAGAGTTAGACCAATCCAGTACTGCTACTGTGAGGCCTGCTCCTCATCTCTTACAGATCCTGACTATTGTTGAACAGATTATGAAGATTTATTAGAAAATGTTTTGGTAAAAAAATTAAAAAAAAAAAAAAAGTGATTCCTGGGTGGCACAGTGGTTTGGCGCCTGCCTTTGGCCCAGGGCGCGATCCTGGAGACCGGGGATCGAATCCCACGTCGGGCTCCCGGTGCATGGAGCCTGCTTCTCCCTCTGCCTATGTCTCTGCCCCCCCCCCCCCTCTCTGTGACTATCATAAATAAAAAAATTTAATAAAAAAAAAAAAAAAAAAAAGAAAATGTTTTGGTCAATCAGTGAAGTGTCTGCCTTTGGCTCAGGTCATGATCCCAGGGTCCTGGGATCAGGCCCCACATCAGGCTCCCTGCTCAGTGGGAAGCCTGCTTCTTCCTCTACCTTTGCCTCTCCCCACAACTTGTGCTCTCTCTCTCTCTCTCTCCCTCTCGCTCTCTCACTCTATCTCCCTCTCAAATAAATAAATAAAATCTTTTAAAAAAATAAGAAAGTGTTTCTAAAGTGCTTTGTATTCGCTAGGAAAATGCAGGTAGGAATTTCTAATAAGCCACAGGCCTAATCACACTGGCCCCTAGGCAGGGTGATGGCTCCTGGCCTCTTTTGTTTTTACACAGGAAACTTGGCACGAAGGGGGAGGTAGTGTTTTCGTTTCCTTGGGGAGGGGACATTATACTGGGAAACAAAGTATTAATAAGGTGTTAATTACTAAAAATATCTAAACTCCAGCTGCCTCTTTCAATCCTAAATTCAGAATAATCCACCAAACCTGCCAACGAATCAAATCACTGCCACTCTTAAATTCCTTTGGTTCTCTCTTTCCCCCAAATTTCCATCTGTGGATTTGACATCAGTCAGTCTCCGACCTTCTTGCCTAAATACATCTTCCAGGGTAAAACACACTCCCCAAACCTGCACACACATATGCACGCACACACATACCCCACATGAATGCACACAGACATCACAAAATACACACATACACATCACACATGTATGCACACCCCCACAAACCACACACCCCCACAAACCACACACACACACACACACACACACACACCATTTGCCACATATGCATGTACACACACACCACAAACCACACACATGCACATATACCACGAACCACACAAGCATGCACACAGACACCACAAACTATACACACACCTACATCACACACACGTGTGTACACACACGCACACACACAAACCACATGCACCACCAACCACACATGCATGCACACACACCACACCTCAAACACACACACCACACATGCATTACACACAGTTTTTTCGGGTCTTAACCACTTCTTGTCTGATCACCTCCCCCAACCTTGGAAGACCAGCTCCCATGTTCACAACCCTTTCGGGGGAAAAATGTCCCTCCTCCACTCCATCTGACTTCTGATGCTTTTCTTCTCTGAAAACCACGAAGGAGACAGAGTATAAGTCAACAAGGGACTCAAATTCGACCTCAGCTCTGACAGTGGTTGCCCTGGGACCTCACATGAGTGACCCTGGTCTCACCTTCCTCACCTGGTAAGAGATATGACACTTTCCTCAACCTACCTTCCAGGGCATGTGGAAGGATTTAATGGCATAACAAACACAAACAAATTTTGAAAAATATATAACACAGTTAAAACATGTTGTGCAGAGTTTATTTCTAATCTTTTTTTCTAAAGATTTTATTTATTTATTCATGAGAGACACAGAGAGAGAGAGGCAGAGATGCAGGCAGAGGGAGAAGCAGGTTCCCCATGGGGATCCTGATATGGGAGTTGATCCCACCACTCCTGGATCACGCCCAGAGCCAAAGGCAGACCCTCAACTGCTGAGCCACCCAGGCGCCCTTTATCTTTTTTGAGGAGGATGTCATGGAGGGTAAATTCTATACTTCTTCCTAAATAAAATGTCCCTTGGTTTACCTGTGAAAAGGGGAATCAGGGCCTGGCAGGACCCACTCTCTCATCCACTGAAGAATCTGCAGGTCCTCGGGAAGAGCTCCACATGAACCCTGCCCCCCCAAGCAGGTGCAGCCATCCCTGAGGCTCTAGAAAGTGATGCTGCAACCCCTTCTGCGGGTAGACCCAAGGGACACCCATAATCCAGAAGCAGGTCCCACTCAGGCAGACACAAAGTCCTGCATCTTCATGGGCTCTCTTTAAGGAAGGAAAGACAAACTTGCAAGTCCAGGTGAAGAAGGCCCTTAGAAAGGGTGTGGGCGGGGGGAATTTCCTATCGTTTAAGTTTCATTGCGGTGAATCCACCTCTGGACTTAATTTTTCCAAATCAACGAGAATTTCACTAAGGATGTGGGTCTTTTGGTGTGAGGGAACTGCCCACAACTCGAGGGGGTTCTATGGTCTGCAGTGGGCCCTCCGCATAGGCCAGGCCCCGTCAGCAGCTCCTCCCACGCCCCCTCTGTGAACTCTCTTCCTGCTAGCGCATCTCACAAGGCAAGTTAAATTACCTGCTCATTCCAAAACGATTTTGAGGCACCACAGTTCGGAGGGCTGTGCCGGGACCCTGGGTGTAAAGACACATACAACAGGTCCTGGGGCTCTGGGAGCATCCAGGCTTGGCAAGGGAGGAAGATGAGCAAATAAATGACCATAACGCAAGGAGGCAAGTTCTAGACTCGCAGGATAGCCGGGGGCTGTGAGCATGTATGGGCACAGAGGAAATTACAAATTATTTTGCTTACAGAGGAGGTGAGGTTGAGCAGACCTTTAAAGGCGAAGTAAATGAGAAGAGCATCGGAGGCAGAATGAAGCAAGGAGCGGGTACCTGTGAAGAGCGCGGTGGATCGTGAGTAGTGGAGAGGACTCAGCCCTGGGCTTGGGCGAGCAGTGGGAGAGAGGGCAGCCGAGCATGCCTGAGGAGGGCCCAAACAGACAGACGAGGGTTGCCTACAATCAATCATAGAAGAACCCAGATCCACCATGACCAACGTAATACAACACAACCTCACTGGACTTAACAGCGGGACAGTAGCCAGAGTACACAAGTCCATCAATCCAATAAGCACTCAACCCATATCGGTGGTAGGGGCCATCCCTGCTTTACCCTGAACACGGAGCACTTGATGAGACCCCCCTCCCTAGAGTTCTTTTGGGTTAGTTGGGAGGAAGAAACCGACAGCCCTGAATAGCACAAGAATCCTTCAGTATTAGCGTTTGCGACACAGATGATAAATGCAAAAATTATTCAAAAACAAAAGGATGGGGCAGCCCGGGTGGCTCAGTGGTTTAGCGCTGCCTTCAGCCCAGGGCGAGATCTTGGGGACTTGGGATGGAGTCCCACGTCGGGCTCCCTGCATGGAGCCTGCTTCTCCCTCTGCCTGTGCCTCTGCCTCTGTGTGTGTGTGTGTGTGTGTGTGTGTGTGTGTCTCATGAATAAATAAATAAAATCTTAAAAAAAAAGAAAGGATGCCGGTAGCTCAGCATCACAGAGAGGAACAAATGAATCTGTCTTGAAGGAAGGAGGGCTGGAGGCACGCACCCTGGCGTGTAGGTGGGCCACAGCTAAGACTGTAGCTGGGGGGTTGTTCTGGACTCAACCTCCCTGGGATTCCGCCCTCTGCTCTAGCATTCACCGGCTTGGGGTCCTGAGACGTGTTACTTAACCTCCCTGGGCCTCAGTTTACTCAACTGGGAAATGAAACATGTTAGCCTCCTGTATTTCAAAATCCTGTAACTAGATGTTTATAAGGCAAAGAGCATCAATTATGTGTTTTATATACATTAAAAGGCACTATTAAAAAATGGTGGTGGGGAGGGTGGGGCGCAGCTATTTGGATGATATTTTATTTGTTGAGTTCCCAAGCAGCTGCAGGCTGAGCCGGGAACTTCGCATTGGGAGAAGCACTGGGAAGAGGCCCTGCAGCAGGGTGAGCTTCCCGGGTGTGCACAGAGCCCACAATGGCTGGGGAGCGAGATTCACACTAAGATGCCTGGCTCCGATGGGCTGGGCCAGAAAACAACCTCCAGCTCCTTTAAAGGTGGGTAAGCTCTCCATGAGCAGAGTTTCCAGTGAACTCTCAAACGAATCCCTGAGGAAGTTAGTCTAAGAAATTGTTTACTTGTGGGTGCTTATGTTCTTCAGGACAGCCAGGCTCGAGCCATCTGGGTTTCACTGAGCACCTGAAATTGGACCTTAATGGAATAAACCGTGCAGTGTAAACACACCAGAAGAGAAGCATTTGTGGCTAAGAGGAGCCCCTTAGGTTTTAAGAGGAGGGGTAGATGCTGGTTCTGTGTGTGTTCTGGTCTGGACTGAATTTTCTTTCAAAGAATTCAATTTGCTTTCCAGAGCAGGTGAGGAGAAGGAATGTGAAGCGGAATGATCAAATTTCATCCAAAAAGTACAGAAGTAATGGAATGAGCCATTACATTAATCCTCATCTTCAGACAAATTTTTCTTAAAGTCAGCAGGTGGCAAGATAGTGGGCCAAAGGTGACAACTGACAAAATGCTCTTTCCTTCCTGCAAAGCCTGTTGCACAATCCACTATCCCTGCCTAGGCGACGCAAGGAAATTGCTCTTTTGTTGTATGAATAAGAGATCCCAATAATTATTTCTCTTTTTTTAAATCTTTCATCCAGTTGTCTGTGATTAGATTTTCCTCCGTTTGCATGAAAGGCTTCCAGCTGCCCTCCAGGTGCTCAGCAGGCTTTGGGCCGCCAGGACCATGGCTGGGTTCTGGGTACCGAGGCAGCATGTGCATAGAAAGATCTCAAGGCTGTGGTAACTATATTCTATTCTGGTTTTGTCACTTACCAGGTGTATGCCTTAGACAGGATACTCATGGTTTCTGAGGCTCAGTTTGTTTTCCTATCACTTAGAGATGCTCTTAACTATATACATGACCTGCCCTTCCTACCTTGAAAGGTAGTTGAAAGGGCCGGCACTGCCAGCAAGGTAACCAGTGGGGTGTGCTTGCCTCTGTGCCCACCACTGCTGAGGCAAAGACCCAGTTCCCCATGGGGTGCGGTGAGGTCCCACAGGGAGCAGGAGCACTGCCTGGCTGGACTCAGAAGATCCCAGTTCTAATCTCAGCCATACTGTGCTGCTGTGTAATCTTGGACAAGTCACCCCACTCTCCTCTGGACCTCATTGCCTTCAACTGCAAAGTGAAGCAATGAGGATCTTTGGTATCCTAACATCCTTACTTTCAGAGGATTCTTAATATCCCTTCCTGGTCTAAACTCCTGATTCTTTTTTTTTTTTTTAAACTCCTGATTCTAATGTGCACTGCTTTGTAAACTGGTAATTGTTACATAAACAAAAGGCACTGTCAGTCAAATTGTGCAATAGTCCAAGAGCGTGATGTGAGTGCCCTGAAATGGGACCAGAGTCACCGCACCCTCTCATTCTGCCCCATCCCTGTAGACCACACTGCTCCTGCCACTCAGATTGTCAGAGGGCCCAGAGTGGAAAAAAGAAACACGAAACACACACCTTCAGTGAAGATGCTGGTTTCCTGGAATTTCATGAAAAGGGAAAAGAAAGCAAGCTGCACTTCAGTGACCCCTCATGTACATAGCCCAGACTTCAAAGCCCTTACATCCCAAAGTTACTTGCAGAAAACCCATCACTGAAAACAGATCTCCTCTGGCTAAAGTGGGTTCACATAAGGTGTCTTTACTCCAAAGAACTGGACCTTCCTCAGAGTTAGTAACACGTTTGACCGATCACAATGATCATTCTCTACTTCTCAGGATCATGGAGAACCACCGCTTATTTTTAAATGTTCAGTGGGTATTTGGAGAGCTCTTACAAGCAATTCTGTAGAATATCAAGTTTTTCTTAAAGCTCTAAACAGTACAGAGACAAATGTTGCCCAGATACACATCTAAGCAGAGCCATCTGAGACTCTTCTGACACTCTGAGCTTCCCAAATACTTCCATCAAAGTACCCCTAACAGCAAAGAACAATGAACGCAGAGTCCTAGAAATCTGCAGAAAGAAATATAAGGGGACTGATGGCAGGCAAAAATAACAATAATAACTGTCACTGAAGTCAGTGCTTTAATTTCAGCAATCCTAATAAATGTTGTTTTTAATCCCTAATATTCCCTAGGTATGCTTTGATATAATGTGAATGTTTTGAATTTTCCACCTGTTAAATTCCTTAACTCCGTTCCCACATCTTTGCATACAATTAAAGTCCTCGGAAGAAGCTGCGCCGTGCTTGCATGTGACTGCACATATGTTGTGTCCCGTGTTACACGGTCTCACGTGAGTGTCCTGAGCTCAGCTGGATGCATCAGCAGGCCCTAACCCTCCTTGTTACTGGGTATCAGGGCCCTCAAATCCAAGTACAGAACAGTTCCGATGGCATTTTGAGTAAGAAACTCCTTTTACTCCCTCCACAGAACACTTCCTCCTCCGCGTGGTAAGGTACAGCAGGGTAGGAATGGGGAGAGAGCAGGTAAGGGTAAAAGACGTAATATGAGCTCTCTCATGCCTTCCCTTTCCTACCTGTCCCCCAAGTCAGAATTGGAACCCTCAAAATCAAGACTTGCTCTAACACATTCTACTAGTATGCCACTCACGCCCCCCCCCCACCTTTTGTGGACAGACAAGTATAAATAGGGCATTAAGGCGAAATGAGAACACATTTAGCATTTTTTTGTGTGGAGTTCCATTTGCCAACATATAGCATAACACCCAATGCTCATCCCGCCAAGTGCCCCCCTCAGTGACTGTCACCCAGTCCCCCAACCCCCCGCCCACCTCCCTTTCCACTACCTCTTGTTCGTTCCCAGAGTTAGGGGTGTCTCATGTTTTGTCACCCTCATTTTTTAAGCATGAGCTATTATGTAGGTAATGAAGTGACTTCCCTGGGCTCACAGGAGTTATTGCAATCTTCTCCAACTTGATACAAAATCATACTTGCAGACTCTGCATCATCTTATCATTTTACAAATGTATTAGTTCACAAATGACTGATTTCTCCAACTTTGATATTCATTTCACAGTGAAGAAACGTTGCTCTCCCTGGGAAAAAAAAAGATGCAAATTTACATCTACCTTCTGAGCAGGAATTCATCAATCAAAACTTAAGGAAATCTTGCCGTGGAAGTGTTCTTGATATTTTGTTTGGTTGGTTGATACTGGCTTGTCTACGCAACTGATAAATTATTGAACACTACATCTGAAACTAATGATGTACTCTGCTGACTAATTAAATATATATATAGTTTGGTTTGGTTTATAGCAGAATGTGTGTATTAGTCTGTGAAATTAATGCTAACCTCCAACAAGGCAAATCCCCAAATCTCACTGGCCTGTAAATGCTTATTTGTCACTGAGGCAAAGCCAGCCTCCTGCATCTCAAAACCCCTCTCTGTGGAACACTTGGCCTCCAGACCACTGAGGAGGGGAGCAGAGGTAGGGCAGGCACCTCTGCTCTTCACTGCCTTAACCTGAAAGGGCCCCACGCCTTCTGCTCATAGCCATTGGCACTCATTGGCACTCCTCACCTCACGAAGAAAAACAGGCACTATTTGGTGAGTCCATATTGCCTCTGCCCAAATGGGCAACAGCAAATCTCTTTTGTAACATAGACACTGCGAGCATTCGCCCCGGGAAGTTACTTGTGCCATCTCAACTGAGGAACCCTGCATTTGGCTGCCTTATAGCCCTGGATTCTCACTTGCAGGCCTTATCCTCCTGAAAGGGTCAACACAACTACTCCCATTAGAACAAATCAGTCTTCTATACCAAGGGATACTAAGACCTAAATACTGAAAAGAGGAAACTAGATTGAGAAGTTGGAAGAAAAAAATCTGGGGAACACAGTCCCCAAGCTTGCTGAGGGAAGAGTTTTAAAGGAGAGAATAGCAAGTCCTCTTTCCCCCTTCCCTGCCTTCCTTCTGTCCTTCCCTTTTTTCTTTCTGTTTCCTTCTTTCCTCCTTCCTCTCTCCATTGCTTTCCCAAATTGGCTGTCTGCCATATGCTAACACAGCTCTGCTTTCTGAGAGTAAAACAGGAGGTCACAGGGCCACCCTGGCAGATGCAGTGATAGGGTGGAAACGATCACACTTAGTGCCCAGTGTGATAGCCGTAAAGAAGGTCATGCATGTGTGATGCATGCATCCACGGAGAAGGGCATCCACCCAGGCAGCAACAGCAGGAGGCCCTCCTGACAAAATGAAGAGAGCAACCAACCACTTTGTATTTTAGTGAGAAGAGGATGAGGAGCAGGAAGGACCAGGGGATCTCCCCAGGGTCCTCCTGACTCCATGTACATAGACTAGGATCAGACCTGGAGGGTTTCCTACTGAAGGTACCTTCACTCCCTACACGGACTGACCCACAACTAGCCCTGCCTGCCCATTTAGGTGTGATAAGACCTGAAATCCTCCAGCTTTGTCTTTCTTGTTCTTGGGCTTTCTCGTAAAGATTCTCCCTGTGAAGTACTGTCCTTCTGTAGGTCCATCTTCACCACCTTGTAAACCTATCCAGTGAGATTTCAGTCTGTTTCCTTTGTTCAATAAACACGTTCTTCAGCATTCATAAAAGATTAAAATGTTCCATTCTCCTATGGAGTGAAAAACAAATCCGTTATTTAATTAAAGAGTTTCTATGCTAAAGAAAAAAGCAAGCAGGGTCTTTCATTCCATGATCAGGCTTGCCCAGAAAATAAGCTTGGAAAGTGAGGGTTTTTTTGTTTTTGTTTTTGTTTTTTCTGCCACTGAAGTGCAGAGTTTATCAAGTGTCCCATGACCATTGCAGTCAAGATTGCCCTAAGTTTTAAGATGCACATCTGTCCTCAATAACAGGAGTTGATAGTGGAAAATGCATCCCATGTGGGCATCCAGGAGGCCCTGATGGTGTCCAGCTGTGGGAGAAATCTCTGCTGATGAGCACAGAGGAGGGAGCTGCATGTGAATGTCCCATGTGGCATGACAGTGTAGGAGCTGGGATTAGAGTGTGGTCGCAGTAGAAGGCCATGGCCGAGGTCACGCCCTGTCCATTGGAGGGTCAGTCAGCTGCCAGGGTCGGAGGGAGCTACTGCAAGGCCATTTTCAGATAGGATAGAATTAATTCTTAAAAGAAAGCCATCCCTCAGATGTCTGCCTTCAGCCCTTTCTCCAGCTGTAATGGCACAGGAGGCCACGAAATAACAGAGCATGGGTATTCCTGTCAGCGATCCTGTTGCTTCTCGGCCTTCTTTTGGGCCTCAGCATTAAGGTGTGGTTGTACACTCTTTGCAGTAAACACATGTCCCTAAGCTTCAAAGAGGTAAGTGAAACAACACCCAAAAGTCCTGAATCTTGAGGTCATGATTCATTTAAAAAGGCAGTAGATAGGGACACCTGGGTGGCTCAGTGGTTAAGCGTCTGCCTTTGGCTCAGGGCATTGTCCTGGAGTCCCAGGATTGAGACCTACATGTGGCTTCCTGCATGGAGACTGCTTCTCTCTCTGCCTCTGTGTGTGTGTGTGTGTGTGTGTGTGTGTGTCCACGTCTGTGTGTATCTCATGAATAAATAAATAAAATCTTTTTCTTAAAAAAAAGGCAGTGGATAATTTAGCTAATGCTGGCAAAAAGCTGAGGGAAGGGGTGCTCAGAAGCTTCAAGGCTGAGTCTTAAGACCCAGATAAGATAAACATTGGCAGAGCTGTTAAGAAGTCAGTCAAATATAAAATCTGAATTGCAAAATGCAATGTTGTTACCCAGGGGGAGTGACTGTTTATTTTTATCCATAGGTAGGAAAAGTGATGCTACAGTCACAAAACACTTGGGAAGGCGTTTATAGACTTCTATAATAATTAATGTTACTCTCCAGGCATTGCCCCAAAGCTGACTACAGGATAAAGCAAATCAAAAGACAACAAAGTAGATCATTGTATATCTTTTGTTATTTTTTATAATAGTGACTATAATAGCTAGCATTTATGAAATGCTGGATCATATGCCCAGTATTCAGCTAAGCACTTTATTTGATTATCTTCTTTCATTTCTAGCACTAATAATCATTAAAGGGAATTTCTTCAGTGACTATGGGTCAGACCTACTAAATCATCAGCTCCTTGAGGGCAGGCATGATACTGCATTTATCCAGGCCCAGTGCTAGGAGCAGAGTGAGTATTCAGCAAATGCTTGTCTGATCACTTTTGTCAAGCCTGAAGCAGGATTTGATAGTTATGAGCTGGTTAAAAATTTTAACCTACTTTTCAGCCTTTAACCAATGTTGTTTGAACTCATTTAATATACTTTTAAAGAAGTGGGTAGTATTTCACCTTCCTTTATATGATGCTAGAGAATGCTACAAGAGAACAATACTCCATGCCAAGTCATTAAGAAAGACATTGTCTTCTCCTCATTGAATAAGTATTCAACATTTCGAAGTGAATATGTTCATGTCAATAGGAGACAGCATCTCAAATACTGAAAACTAAAATTTCCCATATTTTCTGATTGTTGGGGATGCTAAGTACCATAAAAAGGACTTCTCACAGCCCCTGGGTGGCTCAGTCAATTTTAGCGTCTGACTCTTGATTTTGGCTTGGGTCATGATCTCAGGGTCCTAGATTCAAGCTCCAAGTTGGGCTCCATGCTTAGCAAGGAGTCTGCTTGAGGATTCTCTCTCCCTCTTCCTCTGCCCCTCCCCCCATTTGCATTCTCTCTCTCAAATAAATAAATATTTTTTTAAAAATAAGGATTTCTTCAGGCTTATTATTCATATCCGCAAAATACTTTGAAACTATTTACTCAATGTGACAAAAAACTACAGCAAGTAGTACTAACTTTGGAAAAACTGCTCTACATCAGTGAAAAGGTTGAAGTCTACAGTGTGTCAATAAAAAAGTATATACAGTTCAAAAGTTAACAAGAAATCTATGAATATTGGCAGTCCTCAATTTAAACAAGTTGCAATCCAAAATGCACTTATAAATTGTTGTTGGGAATGTAGAATATATTTTCCTATGAATGCAAAGTTCTAAATGACAGGTAGTGTTAGCTGTGTGATGAGTTAGAAAGGTATTTGGCCAGAATCCCAGTCACTGATGAGTCACTCACCTGAGTGATCTTAGGTTCTTCCTGCTGGGGCAGAAGGCAAAGAAAGGTGGCAGGACAAAGACACCCTATTTGTTATTTATAAGCCATTCTTCTGGGTCTACTGACATGAATCAGACAATATGTGGGCCACAAGAATTCTCTCGAATAAATGAGACCTGAGGCCCAAGGCTAGACAGGAGCTTCTTTCTTTTCTGACTACCCCTTTAGAGGCTGCACTGATCCTGGTTTTCTGTAGAGTGAGCAGGGATGGTGTATTAGTTTGCTCAGTTGTATTAGTTTCCTCGGGCTGCATAACAAAGCACACACACTGCAAGGCTTAAACAACAGAAATTTACCATTTCATAGAACTGGAGGCTGGAAGTTCAAGGTCAAGGTGTCAGCAGGGTTGCTTCCTCCTGAAGCCCCTCCCCTTGGCTTGTGGATGGTCATCTTCTTCCTTTGTCCAAACATTGTCTTCCCTTTGAGTATATATACAAATTTCCTCTTCTTACAGGGACAGCAGTCATATTGGATTAAGGCCCGCCTTAAAGACCTCATTTTACGTTAAATAACTGTTAAAAGCCCCATCTCCAAATAAGGTCATGTCCTGAGGTACCAGAGATAAGAACTTCAACCCATGAATTGGGTGGGGGGGGGGCAGTCACAATTCTGTGCATCTCAGTGCTCATTCCTCTTCAGAACGAAGGAGCAAATAGGTAGGTCTCCAAGACCTACCTATAGCAGAACTGGCTTAAGATGCCCAAACGTCGGACTTCTCAGGGTGGGTAAGGAGCCCCTCCAAAATGAGAGGAAGACCCAGGCCTGTTCATACCACCTATGTGGAAGTGAAAATATCTGTAAAAAGGCTAAGAGATTAAAGAGATACCCACAGACTCTGTTCCTCTATTCTAAGAGAGGATGATGTCAACAAGAATATGTCATGGGTTACCAGAACTCCAGCCAACAGGCTACTTGGTTTTGACAAAGGACATTATAGATGGGAGAAGTGAAGAGCAGAAGCCAAGTGGGGGAGACATGTGAAGCCTAGAGTTATCTCGGGAGGATGTAGTAAATCACTGAGATTATTTTCTTAGCTACACAGCAAAAGCTCATTTAACAAAAACTGGGTGAATTGTATTAAAAGTTCTAGGTCTCAAGATGAGGATGAGGGCATCAGTGGGGACTAGAAAGTGAAACCAAATAGGAAACAGTATCCTTATCCTATGCACTGTTCAAGATTGAACCCTTGAAAACTTTGGAAAATAGATGAATTTTGATTTTGCCCATTCTCTATACCTTTTTCTGAACTTCTCAATTCTAGGGTCATTTATTTCTATTCAGATCTTCAGATGTACCCCCCTTTCAAAATTAGTTCTTACACTCTCTTCCTGGCCAAAATTCTCCATTCCTTCATGCCACTGTGTTATAAGGAAAGAAATGGGTTGAGCTAATTCATCTAATGATATGCCAACAAATTATTCAGAAGTATTTCCATTTTAAAGATCATCTGAAAATTTATGTGAATCTATAGGGGAGAAAATGAGGGAAATACAACAATTGAGGGGGATTCAGCCAGGAATGCATCAGCCCAGGGACCATGAAATACTCACCTTTGCATCCCTAGAACCAAACACACTTCTAAAATGCAATGAATGTCTGTAGGTCTGTATTGAGCAAGGTCAGCACCGCATGCTCCACTACACTCCTTCAAATAGTCCCTGCCTTACACACACATTTCCTTTTTCCATGTCTGAAAGTAAATATTATCTGAAAGCTCCAAACAGGCCTTGTGCAGTGGCAGTGGGAGGAGCAGAAAGGACAGGCAGGTTTGGCTACGAGAAGCCATTTAATACAAGCATAGTCACAGCTGACCTCTTCTCATGCACCAAGCAATGCTCTAGGAGCTTTATGGAGAATAGCGCATAGGTTCCCTCATGAGAACCCTGCAAGGCAAGAAGCTAAGGCACAGAAAGGTTCAATAATGTTGTCCCCAAAAGACAGAGATGTGATTCAACTCAAGCCATCTAGCCCCTGCCTCTTAGTCTTAGACCTCTGTGTCTTTGAGGTCATGTGTGAGTCAACTATACACCAATTAGATAGATAGATAGATAGATAGATAGATAGATAGATAGATGATAGATAGATACATAGATGCACACATAGATACAGTCAACTATATACATATGTTTATATGCGTGTGTGTATATATATATATATATATATATATACACACACACACATGGTTTACAGTCAACTGTATATAGAGATAGAAATACAATCATGTATATATCAGTTTGTTAAGACCAAAGTCAACAGTGGTGATGAATTAATCAGTAAATAATTATTGAAAAGTTTCCATATGAAAGACGCAGTGAGGAAGTTAAC
The DNA here is from genome assembly GCF_905146905.1 of Nyctereutes procyonoides. Classification (NCBI taxonomy): domain Eukaryota; kingdom Metazoa; phylum Chordata; class Mammalia; order Carnivora; family Canidae; genus Nyctereutes; species Nyctereutes procyonoides. Next base: position 3,627,971 of record NW_026575033.1, on the reverse strand, counting down.
AAAGGTGAGGAACTTGAATCTTCCTTAATGCCTGGATCATGTAAGTCTGTCTTCTCAGGGACCCCCTTCTCAGCCTTAGGTACAAACAGGGTAATAATCACTGCTCCTACAGAAGCCACTACTAGGCCACAGGGCACCATGTGCAATCAGCATAAGGTATCCCTTTGAGGTCTTTGAAAGCAGAGAGCAAGGTAGATTTCCATCTAGTCACCCCTTAGAGACGCTTTTGGGCTATTCACAACCCCTCACTCCCCACACCCCTATTTGGAGGCCTTCAAAGCCTATGTTCTTCCCACGAGTCCTGGAGGTTTCCATGAAATTAGTTTTCTCTACCTGGTATTCTCCACATCATTCCTCCTCAGACTTCGCTTGATATGAACACTGCCCCTGGGAGCTTCTTGGGGGCCTTCATGGTCTGGATCTAGGATTCAGCATGGCAGCTCAGAAGCCTGCAGCTCAGACACTGTTCCCTAGGACCCTCCAAGCTGCATACTCTTGAGGTGATCTTCAGTTCTCTATTGTCTCCAAACATTCACTTCTTCCTTCTTTAATTCAACAATCACTGAGTGCCTGCTCTGTGCATTGCATGACCCAAGCCATGCTGTTCTCCATGCAGAAATGATAACCTTGGGTCCCATTTGATCACCCCCAAGGGTTTCTTACACCCTCAAGATGTCCAGAGTCTTATTCCTTCAGCTTCTGCCCAAAACCCTGGACTCTAGCACAAGGCAAGTACAGGGCCAGGGTTGGTCCCAGAACAAAACACTTTATTCTGGTCTTACCATTTCATGTTCTATCAGTTATCTTTTCCTAAATTAAACCCACATTGCTTCTGAGCTTGCATTAAACAGTTCATCATCAGATTCCCAGATAGGTCTGTAACTTTGGCTTTGGCTCAAGCTGGGACTTCTACTTCACACGGAATATTGAATAATGAGACAAGAAGTAAATATTAGGTCTGCATGCCAGTAAAGAAAGTGTCCCAGGCAGTACAGAGTGGGGATAAGTTTCAAGGATACATGATCACTTTATGGCGGAGTTTTTGGGCTGTTCCCTTCCTACATGAGGTGTGGGCCCTAATAGAAAAACAAGAACTGCCCATCATCCTGGAGAATGGCTTTGGACAATAGAAGAATAAATCCTCTGCAGCTATATTTCCAATTTTAAAGGTTCATTGGGGAAGAAAATGCCTAAGAATCTGAGACTATCAAAGACAAAACTAATTCCAAACTGTTATGGACACTTTATCTTATTAACAAGTGTAAAATAAAGTTTAAGTGTAAAGAAAGATAGGAATCACAAGTAGATGGTAAAAATGTTGGAGCCACGGTAGAGATGCAGTCAGGAAGAAAAATGAACTTTAGATGCCCCTCCAGCATCTAGACCTTCAGAGCATGTTGCTGCCCACACCAGCACTGTGGGACCTCACTATGGGGCTGCTGAAGCTGGGTAGTGACCAATGGGAACAACAGAGAGCTCGAGAGAAAGTGACCACCACCGGACCCAAGAGCCATGGTTAGGCAAGAGCCAAGAAGGACAGAAGTCCCCCTAGGAATACTGAAGGGACATGAGGGACAGTAATTGGTTTATAGTACCCAGATAAAGGGTCTCTCTCTTCAGAGCAATCAGGGTGCCACTAACCTAAGGTGCCACTAATGCAGAGGCAGTTCAAAAGTGCAGTAGTGAAGTGCTGTGCTCCTGCATCACCTCTGCTGTGGATGAGCTGGGTGATCATGGGCAAATTACTTCACCTGTGGAAACCCTACCCTGTGGAAAAGTCAGCTACAAAAGAGGAGGGATTGTCTCCATTATTGTGAAGACTGCTCTGAGTACTCTAGGCAAAGCTCTTAGGACAGTGTTTGGTCAATCCTAGCCATGGTTACTACAAGCTATTCTTAACTTGCATGTCCTTACTAGTTAGAAGATCATTTCGAATTTTTTTCATCACTTGGTTCAATATTCCAACAGTTCACTCACCAATAATTACCTCACTTAAAAAGCGATAGTTTTAATTATCAAAGGGCACAAAAGGCCAGTCTGTTTACAGCTTGTACTAGATCTGCAGTCTTTTAGCTGTAGCAATTGTCAAAGCAGAGGATTTGGACATCTTACTGGAAACAGACCTCACAGTTCTTGGGCAGGGGCAGGGCAGAAGGGGGTAATTCTCCCACACTTCCTCTGACAGCAGAACCCCCTCCCATAACTGAACCCACCCACCCTGACATTTGCTTCCCCAATGCCACCACAGCTAAGACCAGGCATGTGACTAGCCCAGATTAGGCAAAGTCTTCCCAGGAAAGCATTCAGAGAAGGCATTTCTTTCAGGTTAAAAAAGATATACATGAAAACATGGTCTTTGCCAGCCTTCCTTCCACATTATCACAGGAGGAAATGATGCTTAAAGCTGCCACAAGAATCACAGAAACACCAGCTCAGAGCCCAGACATCGTCAGACAGCTGAATAAACCCCAGAAAATACTTATCTCTGGACTCCTCATTAAGGAAGCAAAATAAAGCCCAGATGTGGCAGGACTCTTGGCCAGATGCACTTTTACTTGAATTGACTTACCTGCATTTACAAGTGAGACACACATGATTCTTGAGACTCCAACTTAGTTATTCAGAATATGATGTGGCTTTGCCTCAAAATGGTGTAAGATCTTAAAAGAGCTACCAAATCACTCTGAACCTCAGTCCCTTATATATTAAATGGAGATCATAATAGGACCTACCTTGAAGGGTTACAAGGACAAAATGCAACCACATAGCCATTGTTCAGCAAATACTCTGTATTGAACATATCTGTAGTGTGCACACCATTGGCACTTAGCTTGCAGGTGCTGCTGAATGTTTGCATTGGAAACACCCATTCTGAAGTCTTGTTTATACTGGCATTTTTATTTTTTTTTTATTTTTTTTTATACTGGCATTTTTAAAAATGAATCCTGTCACCATAGATGATGCAACGGGATATCATGCACCCCAGGTAAAGCTATCACACTATTTACCAGAATCTATTGGCTTCTGAATAGAACATGTAAAATTTCACAGACTCATGTGTCACAATGATATAGCTAAAGATGATGCTGATCTGCCATCCTAACAACAGGGGACAAAAGGGAGGTCCATGCCCTCATAACCAAAAGAGAGGTAGTTGAGGAAGCCAGCTTTGTTTGCCATTCCTAGATTCCAGGTAGCTCCTTTTGCCTTCAATTTCTAGAATTGCTATTATCAGTTAACTGCAAAATGTCACCATTAGATGTGCTGATCACTAACTGAACTATAAACTGAATGTCTTTGGTCTTTATGTTGTAATAACCCATTAATATTCACTAAAATCTAACAAGTGCTTTGAGTTACACAATTTTATTTTCCTCTAAAACACAACAGAAAGCATTCTTTCAAAGAACCCAAATATTCAGGAATCATCTTTAAGCAAATCCATAAGGCTTCTCTAGGAAGTAAATAAGCACCTAAGGTAAGGAATGCACTAAAGGGAATTATGATACCTTTTGAGTAAAACAAACAGCTGGGTATTCAAGCAAAGATCTGGGCCTGAGAATTTCAATTGTTCAATTGTTCTACTCCTATGAGAGCACTGATGTACAGTGTATCCCGCCTCATACAGGATATATGGTATAGTTAGCAACTGTTACTGTTTGGCATAAGTTAACTCACAAAACTTACTGAGCACTTTCTAAGTGCTGGCACCACTCTCAGTCTTTACAGACTTCATCTCATTCAGTACCTACAAAAAGCCTGAGTGGATAAGGATCGCAGTTGCCATCTTATAAATGAAGAAAAAGGATGTGTGCAGGGTCAAGAACCAGCTAGAGCCGCCCATTTCAGTCCAGTGCTGCTCCTGCAGTGGTTTTATTACAGGAGTCCGAACATGGGAGACCATGTTCTCCCTTCTCCTAAGAACCCTCATCAACCTTAACACAGCCAATTCTGTCCTTCCTCAGGAAAAATCTGATTCAAGATCTTACTGTGACCTCTACCCTGTCAAAAAGCATTCAGGCACACTTGCTGATGCCATGGAGGCTTGAGATCATTTTCCTCTGGAATGATGGGACAATTGCATGCAGAGAACCAAAGACTCTAGAGGTTACATTCTAGACAAGATTCCCATGGCAATGGGTACTTGGAGGCAATCCCCAGATTTTTACTTTATTCTTAAGCAAACAAAGACAAAACCCTGTTGCATACTATTTTCTTTTCCCCTTGCCTCTTATATGCTTTACAAATATCAATTGGGAAATGACTTTTGGAGCTCTTCCAAGCCAACCCTGGTGGATTGTAGTTAAAAGATACCAAGTAAATAGTTTTGCTTAAAGTCCTAAAGGGAAGAGAAGGTCCTTCACAGTCTTCCCTTGGTGGATTAGCAGTTCATCACCAGCAGCATTGTTCATCTGGAAAACTAGCAAAATTGCTATAAATATTATATCTTGAAATACCCAAAACATCTTTCTAGGCAATAAAATATCACTATTTAGAAAACAAGTGCCTTTCTGCTATTATTTGGAAGTGAGTTAGCAGGCATTCTAAAAGAAATAATTAGGATTTACATATATGTGGTAACTAGACCCAAATTTGGGGCACAATGCCTGTTTTACTTCCCTTCCGTCCTAGATACTAGGCTTAGAGATTTGAATTTATTTCCTTCTACCTAAGGTAAGCCTTCTAAGAAGAAATGTTCATTAAGCACCTAAATGTTGATCTGAGGTAAAGCCTTTATATTTCAAAAAGAATCACTAAAAAACTATTGACTCTCTAAGATGTTTATGATCATTTGAGCCTTATTAGCACCATAAAAGAGATTCACATCCAATAACCAAATGAGGGAGGATAATATGGTAGCTAAAGGGGGTCAGAAGGAAAGGGGGAAGAGCCATCCTACTGTTACATTGGATTGGTCTAGATTCATTTGTTTAATAAATATTAATAGCTTTCGGACTTAGGCAAGCCAATTACTCTCAGGGATTCATCTTTCCTTATCTTTATTCATTCCACAAATATTTATGGAGTGCCTTAGTAGCCTTAGTAGCAAAACAAGGCCATCTCACCAGGTGACCTTCAAAGTCCCTTCCAAACCTAAAGCTTTACAATGTGTCAGTGCAGTCTGCAGTCTCTATCAATGTAAGTACAAGTGTCATTTAATCTGTCACTATTCAATTATTCAATATATGTTAAGTTGTAAGTTTTTATCACTATGCTGAGCAGAGAACAACATTTTTTTCTTAATAGGAAGCCTTGTGTAAGAGCTTCAGTGTGTCTCCTCCTATGCTGTTAGGAAAACAATATATTCTCAAAATAAACATTAATTTCCTGTGTTGTAGTTCAGAGAAGAAAGAATGCAGTGTAAGAGGCAATGTCCTAAGGAAGATGTGGGGCAGGAGTCAACCTCAATGGGTGTAGCAGTGGTGTCACGGCCCCCCGTGACAAGGCATCTCCATCAGAGGCTGAAAGAAGCACAGTACTTGAGATGGGCAAAGAGCTGGTCAGCCCCACTAAAGCAGAAGATTCTGCTGGAAGGGGGCAATATAATAGATTGAAAGCAGGGTGGAAGGTCTGATGGTTCATTTTCATTTTCTGTGTCAGACTGACTGAGCTAAAAGACGCCCCATAGCTGGTAAAACATTATTCCTGGGTGTGTTTGTGAGGGGGTCTCTGGGAGAGATTAGCATTTGCTTTGAATCAGTACAGACGGGAAAAGAAAAGCATTTTCACCAATTGTGTGGACCTCATCCAACCCACAGAAAGACAGGATGGAGCAAAAAGGTGGAGGGAGGGTGAAGTTGCTCTCTGCTTGAGCTGAGCCATCTACCTTCTCCTGCCTTTGGACTTTGGCACTCCTACTTCTTGGGCTTTTAGGTACCAGGTCCTTCACCACCAGCAGCACTGCCCTCTATCATCTCCTGCCATTCCCAGACCTTCAAACTCTAAATAACACAGTGGCTTTCCTGGTTCTTCAGCTCTCAGAAGGCTTCTTGGCCTCCATATCCATGTGGGCCAATTTGAATAATAAATCTCTTTTATATATTTATACCTTCCTTTTAGTTCTGTTTCTCTGGAGAACTCTGGTAACACAGAAGGCAAGCAATAGTTGCAATGCATTTCTGATACTACTACCCAAAGGTAGGTCGAACTTCAGGGATTTAGGGCTCAGTCCTCCACAAGACAGTCTCACTTCAGACACAAGCCAAAAGCTTGAGAGTACTGGGTCACTCACACTTCTGACCAACTAACTGAGAATTTAAGAGTTCCCAAGACCACCTCAGGAAAGCTCCATACTTAAATCACAGTATTATAAAAGTTCCAGATCAAGACTAGCCAAATGAAGAGACACACAGAGCAAGATTTGAGAGGGTCCCAAATATGTCCTCAGGATGTTTTATCCTCCTGGTACATCAATGTATATCACCAACCAGGAAGCTCACACAAGCTTCCGGAGTTCAAAGTTTTTTGGAGGATTTCATTATATCAGCATAATTGACTGAATCATTGACCACATGAACTCAGTCTATAGCCCCCATCCCCTCCCCAGAGGTCAAAGGTCAAGAGGTCAGGCTGGTGTCACCTGGCTCAAAACTTCAACCCTCTAATCACAAATTTGGTCTTTATGACATGGCCAGCCTTCATTCTAAAACTATTTAGGGATCTATCACAAGTCATCTTATCAGCATAAACTCACATGTAGCCTGAGGGATCCACCATGAATAACAAAGTTGCTCCTATTAACAAATTCCAGAGGTTTCAAGGCTCTGTCCCAGGAACCTGGGATGAAGACCAGACAGATTCCTTATCATTCAATAGTTCATTGAACGTTATGAATAGTTAGGGGACTGAAGATACTAAGGACACAGCACAAACATTAAGAACCTCTTTAATCCAAGAAAGGTTTATTTAAATGCATGGAGCACTTAAGCCAAACTTAAGAGAAGAAAATAGCAATTCAGTAGGAATATTACATTTCAATCAATGAAAAATAAATTCAATTAACATCATTAGATTTTAAGGACTATGTGAAGAAAACAAGAAGGGAAGACCAAAAATAGAGACATTGGATCTATTTTTAAAAATAAATAGTATTAAATAAATAAAAAAATAAAAGTAAATGGCATTTATAATAAACTGGGAGTTGGAAATAAATAGTTATTAATAAATATAAATATTCATTTTCTTGAAAAGAACTCAAAATGTGTAAGAGCAATTAGATCATTGATTTAAGTTACAGTTTTCACAGCTTTGAAGGGGCAAGTGAGGCCCAAGTTCTGAGCACAGGGAGACATGAAAGAGAGGTGGACAGGATTTACCTTTTCCTTAGGAAAATTTAGCACCTGTTTTCAGAGCTCCCTTCCAACTATTTAATTGCCAAATTTACCTTGAGATTGGTTATAAAAATTTGTCTTAAGAAATACAGAATCCATTTTCTCTTCTAAGGAATGATAATCTTCACTTTCACTTCTACAGATATGGCCTTGGAAGAGGGGATGCCAACCAGGGGACAAAACCAAGGCATGTTTAGACAGCAGAGTACCCATAGAGGGAACTGGATCTAAGAAAGAAGAAAACTAAATACAGATGTCTTTGGTTTCTGGCTTAGGTGACTTCCCAGACAGATAATGATCCTATTAACCAAGATGGAAAATATCAAGAAGTGAAGCAGATATGAAGGTAAAGCTTGTAAGTGGATTTTGTGACATAACATGCAGATGTGCAGGAAGCAGATGTGCAGGAAGCAATTAGAAAGACAGATCTGGAGGTCAAGGGTCCCTGGCAGTCATATGTTTTTAATTACTTGAATGAAAACTCTTTAAATTTAAAACAGTCCCTTTTAACTGGGACAAAAGTTGCTACCCCAAGTTTAATTATTTGTATTTATATTCATGTTTATGTGTATGTACATGTGTGCGGATAGATACATAGGTAGATAACTAAAGATAGATGATGATGATAAATGATGGATGGATGAAAGGATGGATGGGTGAATGGATGGACAGATGGATGGATAGAGAGATGATGGACAGTAGGTAGGTAGATTAGTGTAGTAGCTACCACCTTTGTAATCAACACTTTTGTCAGCCAACTTAACCCAAATTCTTTCTGGAATTCTGTCTATAGTATAACTTTTGCATTCTTCCCAAACTTCTCTGCTAGGGAAGAAAACTGACAACTAGTAGTAAATTCACATTTATGAAATTCTATGTCTGCCTAGTTCTATGTCAGGCACTTACTCATATGCTATCTAATGTAATCTCCATTATGACCCTGAGAAATAGGCCTACAAACCCTGTTTTCACAAGTAAGGAAGCCAAAGAGCAGACAGTCCCATGACTAATGAGGGGCAGAGTCAGGACAAGAGCTCCAGACCTTTCTTCCTGATTCCAAGAGGACTCCTCGACTAAACCACAGCGGCATTGGAAAATAACATGTAACACTATAGGACAAGTTTAGACCAGAACTTTTACTGCAGGGAAATTGGTACAACTTCTTAAAACTTCTCTAAGCTAATATATTCTTACTAGTCTGTTTCAAACCAAATGACCAATGCTTTCTTTCCTCAGGAGCATCAAGGAGTGGAAGAGCTGAAGTGATTGTGGAAATGTCCTAATGGCAACTAACCTCAGCTGGTGAAGAGATGCATCTCTAAGAGAGAGAATGGGTGATGAATCCTTTAAAGAAGAATGGGCTGAGGAGTTAAGAGCTTACATCCATGCCAAGAGGGCAATACATTTCTGATGCAAAGGAAAACAAATGTTCAAGTCAACTTTTCTGGACTCAGATATCCTGCTGCACCAGAGTACAGCTTACCTGTACTTTCTGGAAAAATACCTATGCAACATTAATTAATTGTCAGCTGAACGAAGTGACAGATGGAAGCCTTGAACCAAGGGCTCTTATCCACTGACCCCCAAAGATGTATAACAAGACTGCATTTTTCTTTCTGGTGGTTACTAAATTAAAACAAATTCAACATGCATCTCCTGAGCACATGTTTATAGGCCAGGACTTGCACTGTGTGCCGTGGGTACAAAATTTTAGTCCCCGTGCTCAGGGGTTTCATTGGACTTCCTCCTGGAACTCTACACCAGAGGGCCCACAACATTGTTCCCTGCCCACAGGGAACTAAGAACCCACTTCGTGTGTGTATAGGAGCAAGGTTGAGATGAAGATAGATATTACTCAAGTAATCCCACAGATAGAAAATCACAACTGTAAAAAGTGCTCTGAAGAAAAATTACAGTGTCCATTAAGAGAGTCTGTAACAGGGGCCCCTAGCAGGTTGGGCTTCCCTAAGGAATGTTGCATTCAAAAGGATGAGTAAGAGTAACTGAGGGAAGGAAGCATGGGTCATTCAGGGGGTCAGGGGAACTGAAAACACATCGTACAGCAGAAACCAGCAAGTGTGGGATGGCTGGTGAAGGGAAATATTAGAAAGACAACTCTCTGCAGAGCTTCATGGGCCAGTGGGAGTTTGGAGTTTGAGGTGGGTGGCATGATATTTTGAAGAGACAAAGATAGCTGAGAACATAGTGGAAAGTGCCAGGGTGGATCTGGGGAGGCCAATGGGAAGAGCACTGAGTTGAGTCCAGTGGGAGACGCTGAAGAGTGTGGATAGATCCCGGGTATAATTAGAATGTAAACTCACCACATTGAATTTTTGTCGCATTCGGTTTTTACTATTGGGTCAGGACCTATGTCCTTCTGTGCTTGTACCCCAAGTATGTAAGATAGTATGAGGAAGATGGCAGGGGCGGAGGGTGGGGGAAAAAGGAAGAAGAGAAAAAAAATGACTTTGCACAGAAAACAGCAATCCTCTGAAGAATCGAAATAGTGGATTCCACCTTGCTCCATAGTCAGCTAGAAGTATGAACTTCTAGAAGCACTAGATATCAATTTTAAAACCTTAAACCCTTTTCATTTATGATTTTTTTTAAATAATTTGATTACAAAGCCTGCAAATATTGTATCTTGTTTACTTTCCATTGCAATGTGAGTTACAATATGAGCGATAGCACTTTTGTAGCCTGGTCTGGGCATCTGACCCTCATCATAGCAGTTATAAAATAATTACAAAAGTTATAAACAATAAAAAGGTACAAGATGAATGAGCTGTGAGTTCCACTGAACTGATTTACAATTTACTCTTGGTACTTGAATCAGGAACTGCTGGTAACTCTGCTTAGTAACTGGCCTTGCAGAAGTTTCTCCATTTTTTGAGACTTCATTTACTTATCAGTAAAATGGACGGACTTTGGGAAATGGTTTGCTTTCTGAAGTTTCTGCGTTAATGTTTTTAACTACCCATTAGAAAGCAGTCTGGCTCCTGTGGACTTAACTGCCCCCCAGTGAATGTGAGACATCAGCACTCCCGTTCCTGGTACGTGATGTTCCCTAACACTTGATAAATGTGAGCTGCCCTCTTTCCCTTGGTTGCTCTGGTGATAACACCCCAACCAACAGAAAGGCAACAGGGTGGGCGTAGAGCAGGGAGTCCTGCTGAGTGGGCTGCTTCCCAGCTCCTGAAGGTTACCATGGGGCAGAGGAATGGCTTACAACAGGAATGGAGTGGGAGGCAGGGGCTGGCGGAAGAGCTGTCTCCCCAGATGCCAAACCACAAGAGCACAGAGGTGCCCAGGGTCATAGGCGGCACCACCAGCCCAGTGCCAGAGAGACCCAGCAAGTGTTCTGTTACCTGGCCAGGCACCAGCACATCCTGCCCCTTCCTCCTAGCCATTGTCCCACACTCCCTCTCCTCACCTGACCCAGGAAACAGCAGCAATCCCTGATGCTCAAGAGGAACCCAGAGAGAGGGACACTATTGGAGACAGGGTAGATGGAGCACCCCAAGTGGTAGGATAAGCAGAATGGTGAGGAATGAAGAGACCCTAAGGAATCAAGACTATGGTGGGTTAGAAGAGCTTATTCTCGGGGTCCTGATACTATGATCTGGGCCATGGGAGGAACACATTCACATCCTTAGCTGCTTCCCACTAAACACCTTCAAATGTGAAATGACTCAAGTATAATGCAGAGTAATTCCAGATTATGACAACACTTTCAGTACTTGATGTATGCCTTCTCTGACAAAAATTGTCATCACATTCGCTCACTGGAAAAAATAAAGAAGTCTTCAAATTATTCATCCTCCTCTACCTTTGTTGCCAGGCATTGGACTAAATATTACTTTGCATACGTTATGTTGTTATGATACATCAACTCTGAAAGGGAGTCTTTATTATTCCCTTTTCTTTGATGAGGAAATGGAAATTCAAAGAGACTAACTAATGTTTCCCAAACAACACAGCTTTGTGGGTAGAAAGGCCTCTCTGTACCCGGGGATCCTGGGCATTCCCCCGTGCAAGTGAGCATTTCTCAATGTGTTGTTTGCACACCACCATGGTTCACAGCAGAGCAGGGGCACTGGAGGGGGTAACTTGGTGTGCTCCGTGGCAAATGCCTATCCTTCTGGGAGTCACATGTTTATGTTTTAATTAATTATGGTAAAGTGATACTACTTTTCCTCTTGCAGTATGATATGAAGTCTCCTCCAAAAAAGAAATCTTTATTTAAGTAAAAGAGAGAAGAAAAAAGAGAGGAAGGAAGATGGAATTAAAGAAAAAACATTGATGGAAAAAATATTCAAGATGTTGTTATTCAGGTAACTGATTTGACAACCCTACACCCCTACGTTACATCATTTTGCCATGTTCATAGTATCAAACCCAGACTTCGGTGTGTCACCAAAAAATGGTTTCCAATACTGGCTTTTAAGCATTGATGACTTTATGTAATGTATAGTGTTTTATCAGTAATTCTCACCACACAAAACTATAATTCTTATGTACTGTACTTAGTGGCAAAACTCAAACCTATCATGGTAAAGGTTCCATGTTCCCAGTATGAATCATGCTTATTCTGGCCATTCAAGGCTGGGAAATGTCAGAATTATCCAGAACCGATGCCCCGGAAATCTGGAGAAAGACCAAATGAGATGGAACCAGAAGCATGGGATCAAAGTGTGGCCAAAATTAAGCAAGGGGTCTAGGTAGGGCAGTGGGAATGGTTTTATGAACAATGGCATCATAGGAGCTTCCAAGGAGCCCTTCTGGCTTATTAAGCAAACAAGTCCTCCAAGCCTTCACCCTCTCCCAAGGGACTGCTGAGTTAACAAATGAATGGAGAATGCATTGATGAGTCACTCAACAATTCTTATTCATCATTCCCTTCAGTCATTAAGTCATTAAGCTGAACATTTAGGGAATTTGTAAAGAGTAAATGGTTCCTGATTTCAAGGGGCTTACACCCGGACCAGAAGATTAAAAATTAACTGTGACAAAATTAGAGTAAAATTTGCCAGAAAAAAAAAGAAGGAGGAGGAAAAAGAGGGAGAGGAAGAGGAAGGAGCAAAAAGACTGTGAAAGAACTGCCTCAGGTGGAGGGAGGAATCCTTTCTAGCTAGAGTTATTGGAGAAGGTTTCAGGGGAGAGGTAATAACTAAGCCAAGTCCTATAAGATAGCTCCTTGGCACAGGTGGAGATGGATGGGAGGATGAACTCAGAGACTGGTCTTGCCAAGAGTGAGCATGATTGGGATCTGTACCTGCCTTAAAAACCCCAAAACCTGGGGCATGAAGAGCCCAAGAAAACAGAATCCTCAATGAGTCATGCATTGTTAAGTCTTAGCAATAAAGCTTCTCTTGTCCTCTTAGGGAAAACCAACTCCAAATGCTATCCATAAATTTATATTTTCAATCAATAAAAATAACGACCTCCAGTTAAAGTGCCCTTGAGATTCAAGAACAGAAAAACATCTCTTGATTTGTCTTATCTTTTTTGTTAGCTGAAACTACAACCCACACAGACCCACACGCAAGAACACCATAATTAAAATAGGAAGCCCACTCACACCTTCCATGGAGATACATCAATATGCAAAGGTCACCAAAGGGGACCCCTCCCCCGAGTCTATCAAAGAAGATAAAAGATTCCGAAGCCCAAGGGGAAGCTGCTGAAAACTGTCTGTTGGAAGCTCTCCATGCAAAGTTGCCAAAATTCACAGCACACATGCTCTGCATGACATTATCATATTGAATCGAAATGAAATGTGCCCATCAGATTTCTCCCTGGTAAGCAAACAAACTAATGATAACACATAACTTGATATTTCCTCAGAATCAGTAGTGTCTTCGCCTTTAGGTTTTGTTACTGTAAATCTTGACAAGTTTTGTCAAATGATGTTCAAAGTGCCAGAACCATGACTACAATGACAGAGGAATGTCTCTTGGGCTGGCAATTTGTGTACAGCTCTACACAGGCTCTTCATGCCTGTTCTCCACAGTGACCAGAATAAGAAACTACCCTAAGCCAAGAAGAATGACCCCTCAAGGGACCCAAGAACGAGTACATTTGGAAAAAGTGTCTTCTGGGGAACCAAAAATTATCTTGTCCCCTAAAGACTGGGAAGGTCTTTCCTTGACAGTGAGGGAAGGGTCTTTGCTGTACTAGGAAGGCTCACTGGTGATCACCGTGTACCACAGCCACCCCAGAAAGGGGAAGGAAAACACGATCTAGCCTCATGTGCCACGTGAACTGGGGTGGCCACAGTAAAGGAGGGACATCGTGACCTGCCTGAGAAAAGAAGGCTCTGATAAGGAGGTTAAGGTGAAATCAAACCTTTTGGGGGTCAGAGGTCAGGTGGAAGTAGCTTCACCATGATGCCCCACAAACAGTGAAGTGCGCCCTATCCAGAACAAACCACTCGGTCGCCTCACCCACCACAGTGCTCTCTAGCTCACCATTCAGCAGTCCTCTCCTCCCTCCCACTCCCACATCCAGGCAGGCATTCCTGAACTTTTCCTCCTCACCCTCCACCTCGTTCTCACTATCACTGCTCTGTGACAGACTCCTCTCTCTCTCGTAAAGTCCGACGGAAGCTTGCTACCTGGGCATTCCTTGGCTCTGGCCTTCACTCTCCAAAATGCCACCCCCCCACGCTACATCCAGAGTGGTCGGTCCATCTAAAGGACAAATGCAAGCAGGTCTCCCCCTGCGTGGCAAGCCTTTGATGGCTTCATGTCACCTACTCTGAAAAGTCAATGCTCCTCACGCTGGCATAAAACTGGGACTTAATGCTGTTTGTGATAACCAAGCAACAGACTCGCTTCAGATGCTCTGAGGCCGTGCGAACCATGCAGGGATCGTATCAGTTGTGACAGTCAGCGACACAGCACTGACAGAGCCAAAGGAGAAGCCCAGCAAATAACATTCACCGGTCACCCCCAATACCCTTGGAAACTGCCATTGCACAATTAGAAACAAGTGTGCCAAATGAACAGTGATTCCACCGAGCATTTATTCCATGTAAATTTGTCTCCTACTTTAATAATCTGTCCCTTTTTCACCCTCAAGATATAAACCATTAATCCCCAAAGTGTAATCCTGGCTATACACTCGGCATCACATGCAGATTCCTAGGCTCCCCTTGAGCCCTACGAAGCCAGGACCCCTATAGACACAAGACCTCAGAAACTCCCATATTTCCCATAGAATCTCCCATATTTCCCATAGAATCTCCCATATTTCCCAAGTTCTTCTATTTTTTTCAACGCACACCAAAAGGTTAGTACCACTGATAGGTACCATCTAAAGTATGATTTAGGCTTTCCCATATGTATTGCAGTCTGTCTGCATGTTTTGAAGTGGAAAGTGTTCAAAAGCTTTGAATTTTACCAGCCTGCCACAGATGAAAGATCCTCCGTGCCTTATCAATAGGGTCTGCGGGCCCGGGCTCTTTTCTCCTTCACTACAATGCGCGGTGCTCCTCCTTTGAGGAAAATGTGAGCCGCACCGGCCGATTACCTGCGTGGACCATTTCAAGAGATTGTGAGCTACTCTCTGAAAGGGCGGATAGAACAATCTATTGTAGCATTTTCACACTAACAATCTCAGGACACACCTGGGGTCTCATTCAAGATATTGTCACGAGAAGTCTTTACTTTCAAAGGTTATGAAATCACCCACGAAATTTTAAAGGGAAGACAAAGGCCGGGAAGAGGGAATTGAATCAAAAGTGCACGGGGCCATTCTGCCACAGTCTGGCTTTTCAGACTTGCCAAGCCCTAAAATGCTGCTTTGTCCAGCTCCGCTCTGTATTTTCTGTAGAAATGCTTGCTTTTGTGATCAAAACTTCATGTATTTTTAATATGTTCTCCCAAACTCCAATACATGAGCCTGTCTGGCCCTCCTTGGGACAGGGTAGGGTTGAAGGGCCGTGAGGATGGCAGATGGGGACCCAGGCCACAGAGGCCGAGGTGTCAATAGGAATAGGTGCCCCCGTGCAAGGCCCACACCTTCTCGAGAGCACTTGGACACCCATCGCTCCGCGTGAACGCTACCTCGGCCCGGGCGGTGGTGTAGGATGGACAGTGGCTCACGTGGAGGAAGTTCTTCACATTCCTGGGCAGACAGGCGCTCCAGAGGCAAGGCCCCTGTCTGGGTCGCAGGTCGTGGAGCGAGCTTTTACTGCCTCAGTTTCACCAGTGGGATCAGTCATGGGAAACGGAGGGAGCCCAGGCCACAGGCTCACGGACGCTGGGGATTTATTGGCTGCCGTTTGGGGGAGTCTAGGACATATGTTTTCCTGAACCTTTGTTTTGCCCGTGTCTCCCCAGACATTCTCCATATGCCTCTGTGAGAAACAGAGCAGAGAGGGTCAGGGAATGCAGAAACACGCCCTGGGTTCCTGGCGAGAGAGAGGAGAGGCAGGGATTTTTTTCTTCCATTAAGCCCTGCCCTGAGCAGAAAGAAATCATCTCTAAGCTCTTGTCTTGGGTGACATTTCCCCTGACACAGGGTTGCTTTTCCTCACCTGTCTAAACTAAGTAAAGAGGATCCAATATCCACTCAGTGCTGATCTTTTCAGCAGATACTCAAAGGATAAAGGAAGGATAATTTATTATTCTTCTGTTTAATCCCATAGAGTGGATTGTGAACTTCCAAACAGTAAGGCATTCTTCTGAGAAAAGAGCCCTCCTTATCAGTTTGGCCCTGGCCAAAATAACGATGACTTCACGTTGGCTTCGGCTTCAGGATGTATTTGTCTCATGTCAGTAACTGACGTTCAGGACCACATGTATCTGCCTTCTAAGGAAAATCTGAAAAACGTGGCAACCCAGCCTTCCTCAGGGCATGGCACTTCCCACTTTCTTGTGTTCCCCAAGTAACCCTGAAAACGAGAAGGGAAGGCTGGCCTTCTTCCCTTTCACTTGGCTTGGCTGGGGGTAGAAGTCCTTCAGGATAACCAGACATGCCAGACTTACTCAGAAGATATTTCTTTAATAAGGCCTAATATCCAGGTAGGTTTTGCATGCCTCATGAGTAGAAAAATTTAAATTGCTGTTAGATTGAATTTTAAGTACAACTTTTAGATGTAACTGCAGATTATTCATTTGTTTTTTCAAGCTAAAATTAGAGCTACCCTCTCTATGATTGGTCCACAGAGCTGTGGGGCATCTGTGCCATGCCACCTGCCCGTGAGGCTCAGGAGACACCAGATACCAAAGCAAACCAGCAATTTGGTGTGGTTTCACATGTGCCTGTTTCCTCCTGTGAGGACTCTGGAATCCTTAGGGAGGCCATCATGCTAAACATTTCTCATTAAGTGAATGGTATCAAAATGGAGTTTCATTTCTGTGGCCTGGGTGTATATGCAAGTGCACACACACAACCACATACACATTCACAAACACATAGTCCATATATTTATTTACACCCACCAGTAGTACATATATAATGAAACTATTCCCCAGAGAACATGGAGACTGATATTTCTCATCTTTATATTCCTTGCAGGGATATTCAGCTAATATGTACCATATAGTTTTGGTTCCAACTATAATGCTCGATTTCTGAACTTATTACTTTAGATCTATCTATTGAGCACCGACTGTGTTCCAATTACTCTAGGAGGCATCAGGATACCAAGATCCTTCCAAGAGCACACCATCCACTGAACTAAATATTTTGATCTTACAGATGAATTCATAAGAGTACTCTCAAATATTTAAGGCCGAACGGATAAGGGTTAGTAGACGAGTCCAAGAATTTTTTTTTTACTTTGCATGTAACCTAAGTATATACTGCTTGCTCAGGAAAGAAAATAATAGCAGTCTCTCAATCCTTCCCTTCTCATCTGTTTGTTTTCTAAGTCTTCGCTAGAGTATGAAATCCTTGGGGGCAGAAACCACGGCTCATTGGTTTCTGCATCCCTACCTCCCGGCACATGGCAGGCATTTATTGTCAACAGTCTGACCGACTTACTAAGTAAACCAATATAAAAATTTTCAACATTCAAAATATCTGAATAAAAACAGATAGGATGTGCCAAGAAATAAATCAAGTTCCCCTATCCTCCCCCAACCCCACTCCTAAAAGATATGTTCCATGGGAGGGCAGAAGAGCTTCCAACATTGGGCTCGCTGGTACTAAAGTACAGGAATTTCAAGAATCCCTTCATCTCGCGATAGCTTTCAAATTTTTCTAAATAATACGGATGATGACAACATAAGCCATCCGTCCTGGCACTAACATACCAGTCCCAGGCTGGGGCTAAACAAGCAGAGCTGCAGGTCAGCCAGACTTTCCCATTATTCTTGTAGAGGCCGCTCATTCTTATAGCCAGGAGATTTGCTGTTACAAGTTCACTTCAGTGGCCTAAAGGGATGGAAATGAATTGACAGGATGGTAGAGAGGAGATTTTTTTCCTTTTAATACAGATCTATAACTTTCATCTGGCTGAGATGCCTTTAAGAGTCATACTGATCGCTGATCCAAGCTAAGAAACTGTTACACGTGATGGGATCCCAAGGATGATTAGGGTCAGAGAAATAGAGTCACACGCTCAGAATCAGCTTTCACAGCAACATCCACAAGTGGATAATGCCAAGTGTGATACTAATTCTTTTTTTTTTAATTTATTTATTCATGAGAGACACAGAGAAAGAGGCAGAGACACAGACAGAGGGAGAAGCAGGCTCCATGCAGGGAGCCCGATGTGGGACTCGATCCCTGGACTCCAGGATCAGGCCCTGAGCCAAAGGCAGAGGCTCAACCGGTGAGCCACCCAGGCGTCCCAGGTAATACTAATTCCAGGTGGAGTGGACTAGCCTGTCCAGCCCTTTGTTTTGAGGTACAACCAAGAGACTTGAAAGAGCCAAAGAGCTGTGATAAAAAAAAGTGACCGAAGCATTGAATTTCCTGTGCAAGGTGCTCAGTTGCTCCTTTGGCTTCTAGCAAGGAAACATTTACATTTGAAGTGGTGGCTGCTCCAGTATGGGCCCCTGTGGGCCTATAATAAGTAGAATAACTCACCTACATGAAACATGGTATGGATGAGAAAGATTATTTTGTTTTGTCACTGAGATGTGGGGGTTTCTTGGCTTGTTGTTATTACAGCATAATCTAGTTTATTCTCTTTGATACACTAAATTACTGGCAGAGCTAACAGACTAGGTTAGGGCCAAAGAATACCAAATGACAGTGCCACCAAGCCTCTGCACTTCTCTGTTTTGCTAGGAGAGAAGTGTTGTCACCATCATGACATGGGGTGAAAAACAGAAATATGGATCCCTCCTACAACGCCATTGCATTTACATATAATGTATATAAAAGCTTGTATTTTATGCTCAGAAAATGTAGCAATTGTTAATTTAATTCTAGCCACAAGAACCCTCTCCTTCTAGACATTTTTGGGCATGATGTGAGTATGGAGAGGAAGGGTCAACAGAACCTCGACCCACATTCAATCAATCATCCAACAAATATTTGTTTAGAAACCTATCATTTATCCATCACTATCTAAGTCCCTTCCTGAGCAAAGTTTATCAAGCTGAAGAGATGTCAGAGATGTAACCAGAGGCAGACTCTACTCAGCGGAAGCACAGGTTGCCATGGGAACCTTAGCGGAGCCACTTTCCCCAAGCCTGGGCATCTGGGAAGGCACCCTGGGGAGGGTGATGTGGAGATGGAGATCCATGAGATAAGTCAGGTATAGTCAGGTAAAAAGAAGAGAAAGCCCATGTTCATGGCAGAGGGACAGCCTGTGAGAAGGCCCCCAGGGAAAGAGGAGCATGGAGCACATAGACAACCTCAATGGCCAGAACAGAGGTGGTAAGGGGGAGGTGGCAGGACACAGGGCAGGAGGCATAAAAAGAAATCTGGTCATACCCAAGGAGCACCTAAATAGTCTTCCCAGCAAATGGAACTTCTTGGGCTCAGTTTCTTCTCCTTGTCTACAAGGGATAACTTGAAACGAAGTCCCGTGGAACACAGAAGACAGAAGAGTCTAGCTTCATGCACAGTCATTCAATAACTTGCCACAAAGCTAGCTTACAGGAAGCAGGGGCTGAATCCTGTGGTATTATGGTGCTCTATGACGCCAGAAAGACATTCTTCTCTCCCCTCCTACCTTCCCATCAGCTTCATGGAACCCATAATCACAGGCTGTAAACCATCCAAGGGATGCACTGCTCGAAGGGAATCTCTCTGCCTGGGGATCAATGCCCCCTGGTTGCTGACATTGTGAATGGAATTTCTGTCCCTTACCCTCCCCATTTTCAGTGCTCTGGAACCCGGGAAACACATGCACTGTTTGTGCACACAATGTGAGGAGATAAACTTATCCCCTTCCCTGTCTCACTCCCTGCAGATGAACATCTAAATATACACAAGAATTCCCTCTTTGCTTTTAGATTGGCCCAGCTCTCCTTGCCCAGGAGGAGAATTTGGCTCATCATGTCCTGCCAGGTCCAAATGATTTCTGACTAGCTTGCCCACACCACTGAAAAGCCTAGAGGATTTAGAGATATGGCAAGGTCTTCTTATGGACATTGACTCCACCGACTCGGCACACACCATACCAGAGGTTTGCACAGAAACTTGACACCCAGAGCCAATAAAGTCTGTGCCATCAAAAGCAAGTCAAAACACAATGGTATCCAGCAAAGCAGCCAACAGATTGTCAGTCTGTCCTCTTAAGTGAGAGTTTTGCAGAAGAACGAGCAAAGAAGCTTGAGAAGGAGCCAGTCAGGGAGTGAGTTCCACAGGCCCCCACGCCGCCACTGCTGCTGCTGCTGTTGGAAAAACACATTCCAGCATCTGGCCTCTGAGCTCTGCAGCTGTCAAGTGACCACATGTGCGACTGTGAGGGCCTCTGAAATGTACGACCGAAAGGGGAGTGGGGGCAGGTACAGAGGTCACACCAGCGCCTGAGGCCCAGCCAAGGCCACCTGGGCAGCTGACATGGGCCACTTTCCTTGTGCAGTCAAGGCTGGGTTTAAGAAATGCCAACCTTGTGTTTGGAGGAAGATACACTCTCCGGATTATAGAGGACTCTTTTCCAGTCCTTCTGTAATCTATTCATGAGACACAGGGGCTGGGGGACAGATCTCCAAGAATAACCCCAGAGTGGGGCTGAAGAGAGGCTGACAGCCATTGGGAACTCTGAGAAAACACAGTAAAGACCCAAGATCAGCACACTGCTTCTACCCAGATTCAAGAACAATCTCCCACTGAGGCTGCACTCTTGAAGAGTTGCTTCCCTGACCCATTCACTTGATAACATGGCATTTCCGCATTCACAGGACCCTGCTTCCTCGAGAGAGAGAGACAGCCTGTTGGCTTCTCCTCCTAAGGCCTTGTCACCAGGTTTGGAGCAGTGTGATTCTCTCCCCGAGAATAACCGCTGGCGGCCACAGACTGGGGAGTGCAGAGCAAGAGGAGCGGTGGCCAGATGCAGCAGATGAATTTCTAGTCTGTTATTTCCAGGGAATGACTCCACGAAAATTGTTTGTGAACTGGGCAGAGGAAATCACCGTTGCAAGAATAGAGCACTTGGTTAGAATAGATCTTCTTGGTTGTTATAAATCTGTTTCTCAGCCACTCTGACTTAGGTATAGACTAACCCAAAAAATTACCAAAAGATTGTCATCTTGTGTGAACAGATGCAGAAATGTCATACCCTTTCAGGCATTTCTTTAAAAAAAAAAAGATTGGCTTACCACTTAAATTCAAGCATCCTCAGAAGAAAAATGGAAACCACTACTTCCATGTGACACTGTCCAAAGTCTCTGCAAAGGGGAATACAGGATACGGCTTAGACTTGCAAGGTTCTGCTGCATCAGACAGCAAAGGAGATGATGGACATTCAAGCAACTGCTCAAGACAAGATCCAGCCTATGTTTAAAATAAGAGGTGGATTAATAACAGGCGTCCGCGAAAGGGTCTGGACATAGTGGGGAGTGGTCGAAGACCCTCAAAGGTCCTCTGAGTGGACACAGGGCCACGTGACAGAGGCATCTTCACATTTGGCACTGGCCGGTTTGGGAGTTCACCTTAAGTGGAGACTTGGGCAGGCTAAGGAAGCAAATTAAAATATGGCAAGTCATGAGTTATTATTATCTGAACTTAGCTAGGATGGAGAAGCCCTACAGAGAGCGTGGTCAGTTTCCTTTCTGGAAGTCCTATCTTTGACTTATGAAGTCACTGACACCTCCTCTGCTTGTGCTGAGGTCCAAGAATGATGGGAGTCTGGGAAGGGGGAATGAGAGGTTAATCTCACATCGATTTTAGAGTCTTTGTGGTGGGGTGCGGCGGGGCAGGGGGTGGAGAACAGGTAAATTTTTCCTACCCTTTTTTTCTTCTATCTTTTTTTTTTAAATGTTTTTAATTTTTATTTATGATAGTCACACACAGAGAGAGAGGCAGAGACATAGGCAGAGGGAGAAACAGGCTCCATGCACCGGGAGCCCGACGTGGGATTCGATCCCGGGTCTCCAGGATCGCGCCCTGGGCCAAAGGCAGGCGCCAAACCGCTGCGCCACCCAGGGATCCCTTCTTCTATCTTTAAATTCAGATCTAGTGGGTGGGGTGTGAACAGGCCTTGGAGAAGGGTCTCCGATGGAGGGGGGCAGCTGTTGAGCCAGCCCAGTAGAAGGGGCCAAGCTCTGCCTGCACTCCAAAAGGTCTTGGGGTGAGCTCCTTGCATTCCCAACAGAGGCCTGACCAAAGGCTCTCTGAGACTGGGCAGCAGGGCGGCCCCCACAGCAGGAGCCATGCAAATAGTCACCACGCCTTTGTCCCAGGACTGTCCTTGACTCTGTGTGGCCAGCAAACTAAGATGCTGCCTCCTTCATGAAGCTGTACTCTGCCTCGGTCAGTCTGCACTGCGGGGGATGTTGAAGCCAGAGGATCAATTTGTTTCTCTGCAAAGAGCTCTGAAGCCAGGTGGGAGGGCCCAACGTGGCCACAGAGATGCTCCAGCACTTCTCACTCTGTAAAAATGAGAATGATTCAGGACAAAAGGAGGAAAAACATATATTCATGCAAGATAAAGATTTAGAACCCATGCGGGAAAGTTATGATCCACAAAGTAACCATAATTTAACCACATTACATGCTTGAATCAAGCCATAAATTTAATAGCATGTATTTACAAAGTAATGGAAGTCCACATATCACATTTTCAAAAACAATTCCGCAAATCTGAAAGGAGATTAATTTGACTGCTGGACATTCCTCCGAATATTTTTCTACTTGTGAAATTAAATTCTCTTCCTCACTGGAGCATTGATGTGGAGGCTTTATAGACGCATTATAGAAAATATGTGGAACAGGTGAGGGGCTGTCAGAGGGGCCCTGAGCCATTGTCTTTACAGAGGTCAGATTTTCCGTGAGTTGAATGGGCTGACAAATCCTGCCTGCTGCATTCTGTAACTGCGCGGCGTATTACTAATGTTACACAATGGGAGTAGTCATGCAATTTAACACCAGGCTGTAATGCACTCACAGCAGAACACTGAGGGTTAACTTTAAAAGACCTGATTCTGGTGCGCTTAGCTTCTCAAAGAATGTAGTGCCAACTTCACTTTTGTTTCTGGGAGGGGGAGGGAACAAAATCTATTTTCTTGATTTCCTCCTATGGGTCTACTGGCCATCTTGTGGAATCAAACATCTGTTGCCCTAAAATATAGAAGGATGAAACTTTTACGTGTTCTCCTTTCATTTTTTAGAAAGTCTTAGTACCTTCCCAATGCTTACAGTACCAGGCTACAGGTATAGGAAAATAAACTGATAGGACAAAAGTTCTAGAGGCTTGGAATCCCATGTTATTGAGCTATTGCACAAACTGAATTCGTAGGGAGGCAGAGGGCATGGGGGGTGTGGTGCAGAGATGTCAGCAGCACCTCCCAACATCAATCATTTCAGCAAAGGCTGGAACTAACCAGAAGAGGAACTAACTCCCTGAGTGACCTAGGCAATCCAAAGTTCCTGGATTTAGTTTAAATCACACCTGATTTTTGCAAGCCCCTGAGTATCCTCACGGTGGGAAATAAGGGCACTTGTAAACCTCCCATTTAGTTGATTCACCCACACCCTTTCTTTCCCAAGATTTACAAAAGGTCCAGGACCAAAGCCTAGATCTTCCCAACCAGAAGAGAGGCCACTAGAAAGAACCAATAGGTTGTAAGCCTTTCATGGACAAGGATAGGCATCTACTGCTAACCAACAAGAATGGGAAAGAGTGAACAAGTGAACAAATGGGTTGGTTGGCAGACTTTTTGCAGAGGAAATGATCAATATGTCCAGCATATCATATTAAGCACTAGAAATGCAAAGAGGTGGAGGTACAGAAGACGGGGAAAGAAGCTATCGGTGGGAGGGACGCGGAGGGTGTGTCCTTACTGCCCTTCTTACCAAGGCTGCCAGCGCCTGCCCACAGGTTTCCTGCCCAGCAGCAAAAAAATGCATTTCTGCCTCAGTTGCAGTTAAAGAAAGTGATGGAGGAAAAAATGAGACTTGGCAAAAATGCCTAGTGCTGAGTGCACAGAAGCATCTAATCAATGAGATTTGATTAAAAGGGTGAATTTGAGCCAGAGGAAACAGTGAGTCAAGTGTTGACAGCAGCAAAAGCATCCTCAGAGGGATTCCAGTGCTGAGAACTTCTAGCTCTTTCCTCAGGGCCCTGGGGTCATCTGGGTGTGCATGCCTCTTCCCTGCCCCAATACCTTCTTGTAGCTAAATAAGATTTGACAGAATGATGCTGCCTGACTGCTCAGGCATAGGTCCCCCTTGGAGAACCTTGGTGAGGTCCCCATTCATTTTTTCTGTAGTGTTTATTAAATGCCTACTATATGTCAGAGAAATCAGACCACAACCAAAGTTACATCCTCAGGCTTTTACATTCAGAAACTCACAATGTTATTAGGTTTACTCCGGAAGACAATTTATTTTAAATCTTCATTCACTGTCAAGACAGGAGAATGACACTTAACTTAGAATGTCACTTTATCCATTTAAATACAAGATCTTTAAAGTGACCACAAGATCTCAGACCCTGGCTATTCTAAGGTGGTCCATGGAGCCATAGCATCAGCAGCACCTGGATCTCATTAGAAAAGCAGACACCTAAGCTCTACCCCAGACCTACTGAATAAAAACTGCAGCTCAACAACATTCACAAGCAATCCTTATGCACATAGAATTTTGAGAAACAATGAACTAGAAGAGTAGATCTCAAATGTCGGTGTACATTGGAATCACCTGGAGAGATTGTTAAGCCAGATGGGTAGGTTCCAGTCCCCAAGTTTTTGACTTGGAGTGTCTGCACCCAAGAGCTTGCACTCCTCATAACTTTCCAGGGACCACACTTTGAGAACTACTGATCTAGAGCACCCTCCATAGCACCCTAACACCATGAAGCCTGACTTTATTCTGTGGCTAGAGGAAAAAAAAAAAAAAAAGTAACCTAAAGTGTTCTCAGTTGAACTGTATCAGAATCACCTGGGGGATTTTTCCAGAATGTTGTGGTGCTTGTCCCCAACATGAGATTCTATGTACATGTCTCAGAATAATGGGGGTGGATTACACCGTATCACATCAGCAGGAAACTTAAGAATATCAAGGACAAAAAGAACATTTTCCAAAAAGAAATAATGAACTGATTGAATTTCTGAAAACTTTCTTAAGGTTCCTTAAGGATTAGAAGCAGAAGGAAGCTTTGTAATTCCAAAGTGTCAGAGTGAACGATCATTGAAATGCGCAGGTGCCCATCTATTTAAAGCTCCAAACAGTGCTTCTTAGCTTTTACTCAAAAAGTAAATACACGTTCAAAAAAAACAAAAAAAAAAAGCAAATACACTTTCTTTTTTCTTTCTGCTTTTACTCAGCATTCTTGATATAATAAAACCCTATAACCTCATCATTCTATCATTCCTGCATATCTACACTAAATATAATTACTGATCACAAATACAATTTTTTATTTTCCTTCTTCTTGTCCTTGGCCATCCATTGGCCTTGCCGGCCACCTCCATAAGCTTTAGGCCTGATGCCCATCAAAGTGCAGATTCTGGTTTCACCATGCCCATCAGCTGTGTGATTTGGATAAAGATGTGGGGGAGAACCACGGCATGGTGAAAGTCAAAGAAGGGCTGGAGCAAGACAGGAATGCCTACTCACTCCCACAACGGGAGGAGGTGGCTGGGATGGCTGTTGATTGGGACTGACAGGAGGGTCCAGTTCCAGTGTATGTTTAGAAGATGTACCTGCTCAGATCACACTTTTTACATTGTCGTTCTATCTTAAAAATATGTTTATCTGAGCGCCTCCCCTGTATTAATGTTACAGGTACACTTGCAATAAGTGTATCAAACAGCATCTAAATATCATTGCAGCTAAAAATAACTCCGGAATTCCTTTGGGACACACCCTGCCCTGCCCTAGACAAATGGCCATGGACATGGAAAGTCCTGTGTCGACCCAAGTTCCACCTGATGTTCAAACACCTGTTTCATTGCTTCTTGGAACCTCTTCCTTCCTCCTGTGACGCAGGCTTCTCGAAAAACTTGCACAATCATAGAACTCAGATTGGCATTCCTTCCCCATCTCTTGCCTGCCAAAAACTGTGATAATGATGCATTTGCTATCTCTTTCCATCCTTCACTTTACAGCCTACTGGGGCAGACTTTGCATATTTATCCATAATCCACATCACCAATCTATCTATAATCCACATCACCTCTAAATCTGTCTTCTTCTCCACTTGGGAAGAATCTGCTAGCAGGAAGAACAGAACACATCCTATCCAAAAGGACTATCAAAGAATTCCTGACTTCTTGGGGCCCCTGGGTGGTTCAGTTGGTTAAGCATCTGCCTCTGGCTCAGGTCATGATCTCAGGGCCCTGGGATTGAGCTGCACATCGGGCTCCTAGCTCAGCGGGGAGCCTTCTTCTCCCTCTCCCTCTGCCCCCACCCCCATTCATGCTCTCTCTCTCTCTCTCTCTCTCTCAAATAAATAAATAAATAAAATCTTAAAAATAAGAGAAGAGTTCCTGACTTCTTTCTCTCATTGAAAAACTGCCATTTGCTAAATATTAGACCTTACTAATCTGGGATCCCAGAATTGTCCATACAACTCCATGTGAAAACCCCAAGTTTGGCTTTTGATATTTCTTAACATTCTGATTTCTAGAAAGTCCCTTGAGTTTCTGGCCAGTCCCACCATGAGCTTCAGGGTCCCTCTTGACACCAAGCCTCCATGTGACCACCCACCTAACACATGATCAGCACTCAAGCTAAGTTCATGACGGGCTCTTTGCCTGTGGCAGCTGGCCATCTTTTCCCCTGTTCTCTGTTTCCCACAGAAATACACAGCTGGCATCTCTGATTGCAATTCCAAGCCCCTCTGAACACCACCATACAGCATTGCAAATGATGAGGACTCCACCATGTCTGTTCAGGTCCTACATGGTGTTCCCTGGCCTTCCTGGAGGGTTATAGCCAGCACCCCCACGCCACGCGCATTTCTGAAAGTTCATAATCCCACGTATTGGCTCAAAGCCTCAGCAATTAGTCTCAAGCAGCCCTGTAAATGAGCACCTGGCGAGGTGTCCTAGATCTCGTGAAAGGCACAGCCCGTCAGGGAGATGCTTATTATATCGTGCCTCCCCCTTCTTTGTTAAGGCTGTTTGGGTTTCATGGAAACCGGTGCACACAGGAAAATGCAGGCAGCTGTCGTGGTCCCTTCGGCTCGCACCAATGCTCCTCTCGAGCTATAGGAAGCATGTGAGCAAACCCCTTCCACTTCTGGGGCCCCCCAGAAACATTCCCTGGATTGCAGCATTTAACATCCCCAGCAATGTTGAGGAAACACTAGAGCGCCCGGGACGACAGGCCTCGGAGTCCGCCACCAGTAGCAGAGGGGATTTTGCCTCGTTCTGGTTTGGTAGGACATGTGCCAGGGGGACCTGGACGAATTGAGAACTGCAGAAGGAAAATATGGTGCAGGAGGTAGGACCGGAGTGCTTTGGGTCCCGAGAACAACAGAAGGGCCGGTTAGGAGCGGCGGGGTGAGGGCCCGTGAGTTTGACGTCGGGGCCCTAACAGCCACCAGAAGCACTTCAGGTCAGCACTGAACGTTCAGTGCTCCCCACGCAGAAGGGACGGCGGCCCTGGAGTTCCTGCATCCACACAGACCACCCTGCAGAGCTCAAGAACAGGACTTAAGGCATGAAAAAGAGTAAGAACCGCCACCAACGTCTGGTTTTTCCCTTCGTCCAAGTCCCGCCTTCCACCTTGTAAGATCTGAGATGTGACACCACAGGGTGGGTCCCAGCGTTCCAGCGCTGGGTCCCAGCCATGCCACCAGCACATTCTCGAAGAAGTCACAGCTAAGTATCTGGTCTCTAATTTTCTCCGATGTAAACCGGTCCCAACTCTGCAACCAGAGGCTGCTCATAAGCCCAGAAGGTGGCTGTACCAGGAAACCTGCTCCCTGCCAATGGGCACTTTCCAGAAACTCATGTGTTGAAGGGCTGGAATTTCTCAGCCCCCACCTCTCCTCTCCGGTAGCCCTGCCCTGAGGCCTCCCCATAGCCCAGCACAGACTTCCCATTAACCTTCCCCCCCAGTCACACCCTGTGTGTGTGTATCAGGAGTCTTGAGAGCAGACCCACTTGCTTTTTCCACTTAGCCCTTTGCTTTGTCCACACCATGCAGAAAGGTGCTTGTTGAGTGAGACAACACTCCGGCAATGAGGCGAATGAGGATGGAGCAGAGTAGACACTCTCACCCCAACCCAGATGCCCAACACCCATGCTGGGTCCTGAATGCGGAACATGGTGCTCCTATTGATTTCCTAACTTTCCTGTGTTCCAAGAGCCTGGACCTAAAGCTTCAACAGGTTCGGCCACAAGAAGACAGATGGTCTGCATAGCAGCAACAAGTTAGTAAGGCTTTGTGGGGAAGCCAATCCCCCAAATATGCTGGGGCTGAATCACAGCAAGAAATTAATGTCTAGTGAGAATAAGTGTTATAGCCTCACACCCAAGGGCAGGGATGTGCCAGTGGATGCTGACCCTTATCCATGCTCCCCTTGTCCCTCTTCCCTCTGCATATACCCTTCCTCATCCTCCTCCTGCTCCCCCCATTTCTCTCTTTCCCTCTCCCCCTCCCACCTCCCCCTCAGGCTCTTGTATTCTCTAAACCCTGTCTCCCTTCTCTTGGGGCTCTGAGGAGCAGGTGCCCTCGGACTCTGATGTCATCTCAGGAACAATGGAATACAGAGAATCTGGACTCACAGATAGAGGTAACCCCAGACTCCCTAGGGGCCAACTACAATTGAGGCAGGCCAAGTTGGTGCCTGTTCCTCCTTCTACCAATAGACCACCTGGGCTGGGAAGGACCGCTGAGGTGCTCACTGTAAGCTGAGAAAGAAAAGAAAAAAACAGGAAGAAGACTCCCACTTATGAGCCGTTCTCTAATAAAGGGTAAGTGACATTGAAATATCATGAGCCAAACACAGAAAAGAGAACATAGGACTATAGGAAGAGAGAAACAATAAACTTGTAAGTACAGCTAATATATGTTCAAGGCTTAACAAGCTAATGAAAAAGAAAAGGAGACTAGCGTAAAGGCAGGCTAAGAACTCTGACATAACTCCGTGAGGTCATGTGCTTAATCAGAGACAGATACGTATGTGGGGCTTTGCCCTCCTTCTTACTATGGTAGCAAACCTCTTCATATTGGCACCACCAGGAGTTTCTCTGTCCATCAAAAATCAAAGGACTATCCATGGGGCTAAAACCCTGCTCTAGGCCAGAGTGGTACGGAAGCTATTATCACCAACAAGGATGAGGATTCTCTAGGATGTCTTCAAATGGCATAACCAAAAGAAATGACCGTGTTGCAGGCTGGCAGATAATATGAGAATCAAGACAGGTGGGTATGCATGCATGTGGAGGGGGGCATGCGTGTATGTGTGTGTCTGTATGTCTGCATGTGTGTATATGTGTGGCTGCATGGGTATGTGTACGTGCGCATGTCACATATGGAGATGTGTGTGTGTGTGTGAGTGTGTGTACTTTGAAGACACAGAGTACATGTTCCTGCCTCATCACACCCACATCCACATTGACATACTTTAATCTAGCTCTTACTGAAACCCACAGGCACCTGCAAGGGACCCAGCACTTGCCAAGTCACCAGCCCTGCCACACAGCTCAGAGACAAATACTCGTGGTAAAGTCATTTGTTCCAGACAGTCTGTGTCCTTAATGGAAATGCCAAAAGTGCCTTGAGGTGGGCAGCCTGGGGTGTATCCTACTCAGGAAATCTCATCAGATTGCTTCAAGATTTCCTTAGCCTTCACTCAAAATACTAACTGCATTGCAACTGTATGAAAATTGAATCCACAAACTAGATAGGTCTGCTTTGAATTTTTATGTAATTGGAAAAATGAAATAAATTCCTTAAAATTTGATTCTGATTTGCCCTAGACTTTTATGGATTTTGTAGCTAATCAACTAAGATAGCACTTATTTCATTCTTCCCTTAAACCTGTGTAATATGTATATCCTTTATTGGTGAATAAAGATGATTGATAGATATTCATATTTTCAGGGATTGCTGTTATTTAAACTTAGGTTATTTATCTACATTTTTATCAAATAGGAATAAGAAGTAATAGCAACTATTTAACTGGCCATTAACATACTTAAAATGCTCTGGAGATTTATGTAGTGATTTAAAAAATAATTACAATTTTTTGCTTTGTCTAGAACATTAGGGAATTTTTTCATTCATTTTGAGAGTTGTAAAAGCCAAAAAATTAAAAAGAAGAAAAATGATTTCCCTAGGGCAGACCCACTTAACACAGCAACTACCGACTATGGGATTTGTGCATAGGGACAAATGAACAAGACTTAAACAGAAGAAAGAAAACAAAAAATGAAGGAAATCTACAAACCTTATTGAAACAAAAGGGAAGGAAATGTGACTTAAGACAGAACCATCTTAGCTAGATCCTCCAGTCATTTTTTAAGCCACACAGATGGCCTATATGTTCACAGTATTTGGGCATGAAGGCTAAATTAAATCAGATAAATGATATAGGTTCCAAATTTACTGCAGCAGAACTAAATTGTACCCGTTGGTTTTTTTGTTTTTAACGCAAGGCAAGATGCTTGGTTTGAAGCTGTAGGCTATGGTTGACATTCTCACGATTTTACACCCTTTCTTCTGAGGCAGTGTTGCCCTCACGGTGGTCCAAATGCCTCCTTTATCCACCTCTTTCTGAGGCATGTTCCTAGCTCGTGGGACTTCTTGCAGCCTTTGGGACGAGACTAGAAATTTTTAGTTAGAAACACTTAGCCCTTTGGCGAGCAAATGCAAGCTGGAAGTTTGGGAGCACAATGCTACACAGCACCAGATTTCTTTTTACCTCTTTCAGACAACTCATTTTCAATTTGCAACAAATAATTTATAGTTAGAACTTAATGCCTGCTAGACCATGGTCATTGGAAACATATGTCGATCCTGTTGTGGCTTCAGAAACAATCAGAAGTCATTTTATTTCCCATTTCAAAGACCAAAACAGTAGCTTACATTTTTAATACATAACCAATTGTTTCAAAACATCTGGAGAGCTGTACCTTTCTGAGTTTATAGGCAGATTCTTTCTTTAAAGGCAAATAGGAAAATCTTATGAGGTCTCTTTCCTACAGATCCAATACTCTCCACTCTGCCGGTAGAATTCTTTTGCCTGTGTTACTCACTGTTTCCATATTATTCAGACTCAGAGATACATCAGGAGTATAATGCCATTGCAAATAAAAATTATTCTGCCTTGGATTACACATTAAATCTCACACTTTTCTTCACCATCAAGTGCCATCAAACACACACATAAGCACACATGCAGACTCAGATGGCAAAGAATACACTTGGGTTGATGGCAGCCCCGTAGGACTCTCCATTGACCCATTCCATTCTTTCAGGAAGAACCAATGGCACTCAGAAACATGGACTCTGTTGCAGAGAATCCTTCCCAGAGAGTGACAAGTCTACAATAATCAGCATGTCAAAATGTCTTTGAGTTCCGTAAGAGGTAAGGGAGTGAGTGTGTGTAAATTTTAAAAGAAATTCATCCATACATTTGCAATAGTTCTCCAAAGTCTCAACTTTGTACAATTGAGTCTTTCTTCAGACAACCAAAAAAAAAAAAAAAAAAAAAAACAAAAAAACCTTGGCTGATTCAAAGCTAACTTTCGGTGACATTATTCTTCTATATTAATTACCTTAAACCTTTCCAAATTAAGTGTAAAAAGCAATCTATCATCAGAGCATGGTGGCAATATTATGAGTTGTGGAATTGGTGAGGATTTAATGACCTAGAAAATTCTCTGGGATCTTGTTTTTGAAAAGTTGGTTTTCAAATGGTCTCTATAACAGCCCCAGTCCAGGGAGCCAGTGCGGTTGGCAGACAGCACCTTTCTGTTCATCTCTCTCAACATTTTTAGTTTCACTCTCCAACTGAAGGATGTTTCTCCACCACCTGCAGGTATAGCATAATACTCCTGGATTTTCCTCTTCAACCGACATCACTATTACCTTAAGGAGAAGACTTTCAGCTCCTGTGTACCGAAGTATATTTGTTTTCAAAATACTTCCATCAAACCAGGACAACAATTACCGTTAAGGTCTCAGCATCCATCTCCAAAGTTGATGCCCTGTTGATATTCTCATAAGAAGGTGCCACTGAGAGGTCCAGTGAGTGAGGAAGAGTCCTGCCCACACGTCACACCAGCTAATGCAGTCCCTTGGTTAAGACTCAAAATTGCATCCCACCAAACTCCATATGATTTATAACTTGCCCTTCCTCAGTTGTGCTCTGTCCAATACCATGCTGAATCTCCTGTGGGGCAGCCAAACTGATTGGTGAATTTGTCTTCAGCCTGGCATCACTTTGTTTGCTACTTTCATTACATTTACATACAACCAGCTATAAAACCAATTTGAAGAAAGTTTAGGAATGCCCCAATTCCAGAATTACATACAAGGCTAAAACAAACATGATGAGAAGGTTTGTCCTAATTCCTACTTTAAGACACTGGTGATCAGTCCTCAAATCACTAGTTCATTTCTTCCCTTTTTCTAATGCTTGAAGCTGCTGAGACTGACCAACAGTTCTCTCTCTTTGTGGTCACTTTATTTTTTTTTTACTTTTAGATTTTATTTATTTATTCATGAGAAACACAGAGAGTGAGGCAGAGATGTAGGCAGAGGGAGAAGCAGGCTCCCTGCAAGGGAACCCTATGTGAGACAGGACCATCATAACCCAAGCCAAAGGCAGATGCTTAATCACTGAGCCACCCAGGTGCCCCTCTTTGTGGTCACTTTAAATCTATGATTTTTTTCCCCTGTTCCCCCCAGCAATCTCTATACTCAAACACATTTCTGGGCAGTTACTAAGGTTCTAAGATCTTTCTCCGCAGACTCTTTTACCTTACCCTTTAGGCTACCTCTATCCTTTGCCTCTTGGTGGCCAAAATGGTGGGTGACCACAGAAGGAACCTCTAAAGTTTGGAGAGAACCTTGGATGACAAAAGTTATGAAGGTTAGTGAATGTTGGCAAAATTACACAAGCTCCCTTTTCCCACTTTAATTCATTCCTCAAGTACCTAATAAAATGTAAGAATATTTGCTAACATCTTTTTGACACTCAGATAGCTAACTGCCCCCTTTATAGGGCCGTTTCTCTATAACAACTCATTCCTAACATGTCCAAAACCAAACACACAGAGACCCATCAGGAGTCACTCCAGTGCTCAGTCCAGAAACCAAGGACTCATTCTTAATTATGGTTGACCCTTGAACAACACAAGTTTGAACTGTGCAGGTCCACTTATATTTAGATTTTTAAAAAATCAATGCAATACAGTACTATACATGTGTTTTCCTTATGATTTTCTTTTCTCTAGCTTACTTTATTGCAAGAATATGGTGTACCATACATAGAACATTCCAAATGTGTGTTAATGAACTGTTTATGCAATGGGTAAGGCTTCTGGTCAACAGTGGGCTATCAGTAGGTAGGTATGGGGGGAATCAGAAGTTATACTCAGACTTCTGCCTGCAAAAGTCGGTGCCCCTAATCCTCACGTTGTTCAAGGGTTCACTGTATTGTCTTTCTCTGAAAACTCCCACCCAGTCCACTAACAATTTCTGTCTTCAAATTATAACCTAAATATATCCTAACTCTGATTGCTTTTCACCATCTCCACTTCTACCATCCTGATCCAACCACCACCATCTCTCACCCGGATAGTTACAATAGCCTCCTAACAGAGCTCTCAGCTTTATTTCCCAAAACAATCCAGGAACTTCCATCCCACAGAGAGAGAAGACAAAGTCCTCGCCATGATCTGCCCATCTACCCATCCTCACCCAATACCTACCTCACACCAGGTCTCCCTGCCTCCCACATACTACACTCTGTGAAGCTTTGCAAAAGTATCAAGTCAGCTCCTACCACAGGACCCTTATGTTTCCCATTGCCTCTGTTTGGAAGGCTCTTCCCTCAGAAATCTTCGTAGCTGACTTCCTTCCTATTTCTACTTAAATGTCACTTAAGCAGGGACACCTTCCTTAGCACCCCATGAAAAGTAGCACTTCACTCTTCTGGTCCAATACTTCTTATCCTGTCACCCTTCATAATTTTTTTCTACAGTGATTACTACTCTCTGACATATTACATATTTATTTTATCTAGCCCCACACTAAGATGTCAACTCCCTGATGGCAAGGCGTTGGTGCCGATAAATCCAAAACCATAATTCACCTTCCTGCTTTTGTCCTTCTTACTACCTGTCCATGTGGCAGACCACCCAAGCTGCGGAGCCATAATGGGAATGGTACCAAGACTGAAGCTCCTCGCACACCATAGAGCTGGACCATTTGAGAACAAACACTTCTATTCAGCCAGGGATCCTGTCCTCATTCTCCAGGTACCTGGCAGATTGAAAATAACGGCTGGGAGCTGGGAAGACACTAGTGTTGCACTGCTGACTTCATCATTCTAACAGACCTGTACAGCCCCTAGTACTCTTATTTCTAGCTTACACATGAAGAATCAAAGCTGCCAGAAGTCAATCTCCTCAACCAAGGTCACAGAACTGGGATTCCAACCCAAGTCTCTCTCCACTGTCTAAGCTTTGGCTGACACACCACCTTCCAGGATATCAGCTTCATAACCGTTTCTTCATCCCCTTCTCTGTGGCTGACCCTGATCATCACACACAGAGACTGAGAGCAGCTGCGAGTAGATAGGCAGGGTGGAGGCATTCTCTCCTGTCACTTGAGATAAAGGACATCTCTCTTAGACAGATTTAAAGTGTCCATAGCTTCAAACTGCCAAAATAGCCCAACCTGCTAAAAAAGCCATTATTGTGTCAATATGTTTGCCCACACACATTTAGTGACTGTCTCCTCCACTCTAAGACCAAGATAGTTTTTATCGAGTATCCTAAAACGTCCCCCTCCTATTTGTCCTGCAGAGGTTGCATTTGTAAATTAGCATGTGGTTCGAAGGGGACTCCGCCCACAAAGGGCCAGCAATGTCCTCTTATGGGAAAACAAAAACAAGGAATGATCATTTAGATTTACAAGTGTGGAATCCAGTCACAGCTGTTCTCCCACTGCCCGAGCTTACTTTCCCAGCAAAATCTGGATATAAACTGTATTCAGTGATTATAAACAATCATTAACACAGGCTGACAAAGAATGCATCTCGGATTCTGCAGGAAGCTTCATCCAATAACATCAGGAAGATACAAGACGTGGGGAGCGGCCGTGGGGAAGCGGCACGCTCAGATATGGGGTGTGCACTGTAGGGGCGCAATGCACAGCGTCATCTGCTCCTGCATCTGATTTTACAGCTGCCCTGACTGAGAACCAGACTGGGTCATCTGATGACAGAACTTCAACACTCAGCACCTCCCAGTTCAAAATCTCCAGTGCTAATCAGTGGACGACAAAAAGAATGGTTCGGGGACGATCTGGATTCACCAAGGTCAACAAAACTAGGTGAATTTACACACTGTTTTGTTCTGCTTCCATCAGATCGCACCATGCCTTCCTTGGCTTTCTGTTCTCTCAGCAGCTCCATCTCCAGAGTGGGCTAGATCAGCCCTCTGGATCCTCAGCCACTAGAAATAGCTCCCTATGCACAAAATATTCTTTGCGTCCACGTCTCCTTCCTTCCCTTTTCTCCTAGTATCAGAAAATCACAGATTGTCACATGCGCACTTGCCCAAAGGGCTGTGTCACTCTGACTCGAGGCCTCACATAAATAGGTAAATAAATAGGTAAACATGTGCTGCACGTGGGCAGACAGTGTCAGAAGCGGTTCACAAGCTCATCAGAAAAATGTATCACGCTGCAGTAGATCCGTCATCTGCAAGGGGACGGAGTCAGGCCCGAGGAACGGGGTAACGGGAGTCAGCCACAGGATACGATCGGTTTTCTTAATAAGCTTTAAATGGATTATCTGACTGGGTGTGTCGATTAGTTGCATCTGTCCTCTTTTTTCCATGATGACAGAAGGAGCAGGCTTTTTTAGTTCTTGATGATACGAAACCATGTGCCATCATAGCTTCTGACAGTGCTGAGGCATTTAGCAAATCTTCACGTGATGGTGATGTTTATGTTTCTGAAATACTAAAAGCTGAAAATTACTACAATTATACACAATCTGAGTATTTCATTGGCTCTACTGATCTCTTCCAGCTCACGAATCTTAAGCGAACCTCTTCACTTTTTCCCTTTACCCAGAAACACGTCTGCTCTTTTTATTATTGATTTACAAGGCAAATTTGGCACGGGGTTCACTTACATATGCTGATGCGGGCTTATTGAAGGCAGGTGCACACTTTAATATATGTGGGCATAGGGACCCCCTTCCATCCCATAAAAAAATACTGGGCATGTTCTCATGTGGAATATCTGTGCTCTTGTATTCATAAACCTGAAAATCTGAGGCACTTGTATTGCTTTTACATATTACCATGAACAAATTAGAATAAGCAGAAATAATGTTCCAACCCTACAACGGTACCATATTAAAAGTGTTTGAGCCAAAATCTGGCCTCTATTTACTGACTGAAAGAGATCCAAGAACTGAGTGCTACTCTCCTCTTAGCATTTTTGTATTACTGTTGTATAAACACAGTCATACTACACCACAGGGACAGGTAAAAGCAATACCATATTTCCATCAAAGTGAGACATGTGCGCGGCCCTCCAGTTGTCCAGGAAAGGGAGCAGCTCTAACAGACGTATTGTTGTTTGTAGGAGACTGAGCTATGAACAACCAGTTAATGTGAGAAGACCTCATTTAGTGACCTCAAAAGTGGCTACGTAATCTTGGTGACTGATCCTGGAAGTCGTTAGATGTGGCTCTCAGGTGTAAGATGAGCATAGCTGCAGGTGACAGTGTCAGATATTCACAGGTCAGTGTGGTAGATATCCCCTAAGTAGGTCTGCTCCATCCCTGGCACAGCCACATGAGTGAAGAGAAAGGGAAGGGTAGGGTTGATATTCCTTTTTTTAAAAAAATGTTTTTAAAGATTTTTTTTAATTTATTCATTAGAGACACAAAGAGGCAGAGACAGAGGGAAAAGCAGGCTCCATGCAGGGAGCCCAATGTGGGACTTGATCCAAGGATTGCAGGATCACATCCTGAGCCAAAGACAGATAGATGCCCAACCGCTGAGCCACCAGGCGTCCCTGAGATTCCTTTGGTCTGGGCTCCTTTAACATTTGCAATACCTCTAATACAGAGTAGCACATGGCATGCAAGGTGTTTGTTCACTACCTCATAACCAGTTTGGCATAATTGGTTTTCTCGTGTCCATATATGGGGGGGGGGCTACCCTATACAGGCACACAGTCGGTATTCAAAAGGGTGTCCTGCAAATAGATGAATCAAAGAAGGAACCCATGGTTGGATGAAGTGGTATATCGTGAAAGGATTGTAAGGAACTGTCTAATCAAAGCCTTCATCTTACAGAGGAACAGACCAAAATCACCAGAAGTTAAATGAGGTACCCAAGGGTACACAGATCAGTGGTATGGAATAGAATATAGTTTGTTTTCCTCTTATGCTTGTGCTACACACACACATTTTAAGTCGCCAATCTTACAACACAGCAGAGTTCACTAGCTAACATATCTTTAATATACTCTTGAATGCTCTATCTTGACAGAGTCATGCTGAGCAAACTTTAGGTTTAGAGCCTTGAAATCATGTGGACAGGGCTGAGCCATGACCAAGGTAGAACAGGCAACCTTGAGGACGGGATGGATGTGAGCTGTGGCCCTCAGGCCACAGCACATTGGCTTAAATGGGAGCCAGTTTTTACAGTCTCTACAAGCCCCATTTCCAAAACTTTGCTCTCTTTGTCTTAACTTTCAATCTCTGTGCCCCACAAAGAACCTACCTGGATGTCCCAAATTCAACATGTATAGGAGTCCATTCCGTCCTATGAAATCTACAACCCCTTTGTGTTCTCCAGCCCTGTGTGGGTAGCCCCATATGTCAGTCCCTCAGGTGGCCTCCAATTTACCACTGCTCTCTCTCACATGCTCCCTACACAGAATCACCCAACCCTACTGGCAATTGAGACAATAGCTAGTATTTATTGAAGAATGATTAAATGCTCAGCACAGTGCTCAGCACTCCACCTACACAATTTCATTTAACCCCAACAATGACCCTATAAGGTAGATGCTATTCCCATCCTCATTTTGTGATTAAGAGATCTGACTTAGAAACTGGCAGTGATTAAACCCATAGCCAGAACCCAAACTCAAGTCTGTCACCATGAGAAGTTTAGTACAGTGTCTAAGGTCCAAGAGAAGGAAGAGCATTACTACCGCCAACTGGACCATAGACCAGGAGATGTTTCCCAAATCCCTTTTTTAAAAATGCACTGGTCAGCATTAAGCAAATCCAGATAATGCAAAAGTGTACTTACTCCTTCCGCATTCTTCCCCTGGACCCACTTAGCAGCCTAGAGTCCCACTCATCCTCCCTTCACCTCTATCCCTTTCTTCTCTTTTCCTACCTCCCCTACATTCCATTTCCCCTGGCAGGGATAAAAATCCTGCTCTATTTGTCTAAGTTGTTTCAATCATTCTGTTAAACATCTTCAGAAATATTTTCTATTTTATAACTACAACACAGCACCATGAATTTAGAAAAAGTAGCTTTGCCAACTACATCTCAAAAGAAAATGAACACATCATAGAGCAAATCAAGAGCACCCTATCTTGGAGTGCTCAACAGTGTACAGTGTGGCACAGAAACTTACCTCCATTTGCAGTCCCACTATCAGTGATGATCTCCTTGCACAGTCGCCAATGTGGGTGCCCTTTTGCAGTGTTCCCAAGACAATGATGCTCTTACACTCCCCAGGCATGTGCACTGAACTGGCTCAGATTCAGCCGGTCGCGTCCCCTCCACAGCCACAATCCATCCTTTCATGCATAATCACTTATCTGCAGAATCTAAAATTTGGCTTTGTTCATCAATAGGTGGTGAGTGTGGTGTCATCAGTGTCCTTTTGTTAAGACCTATCACTTCACATCACTTCATTTTCATGAGAGAAAGGTTGGATATTAAATTCCCTTGCACAAGACAGAGCATCTCCCCTCTAATAAGCCCATTACAGAGCTGCTGTTCATAGTTGCCTTTGTCTCCCCCACACAAGGGTTTTGATGGAGAACAACTGGCTGGAAAACCCACCAGGCAAGAGGACGGCCAGAAGCTCCTCTGCCAAGCCCTTCACACACCCTGCCGCTTACAAACCACAAGGGAAACAATATTCCTATAGTTTCTGGTCATGTAGCCTAACATGGGACAGACTTTAATTTCAGTTAAAGAGACACCAACACATGTATCAAAGTGGGATAAAATTCTCTGCAGAAATGCAAGATTCCACACTTAACATGTTTCTAAGACTACCTTTGTGTCCATAATAAGGTATTTTCAGAGGGGTATCCTCCGCAGTCAGGCTTCTTCAGGTCAATCAGAATCAGGAGTTGGGATTTATCATTCATTGCAAATCATGGCACCAGAGAGCACATCCAGAGGTGGGAACTGTACAGTGGGATTCATCAAGGCTTAACTGGGAGCCTAAGATAGAAACAACTGTACAGTAAAATCAACAGAGCATTTTTACAAATGACTACATGGAAGGTATGCTAGGAAATTAAATTCCTTTTTAGATCACATTTAGATTCAGACACCCTTGGAATAGCAAAAAGATGATGTACACCTGGTGAATGGGCCCAGGTAGACAGACGCTTTGACTTCAGATCCTGTCCAGGTGCTCACTTACCCTTGCCTGCTGCCATTATGGTACCAACACACTTGTGCAGAGAAGAAACAGTGGATGACGAGCAGAGGAATGATATTTTCTTTGCTTAGAACAAAGAGCATTATAAACAAAAGGCAAGGACTAAGTAAATGGATATCTACATGAAAATCAGAAAGCAGTAAAGATCGGACTGCTGGCAGGAACTAGGTTACCTGAGACAACAACGAGGCTTGTGGTGCCCTTGCACACCCTCCCTAGCCACCCCTGTCCAGAGTCTTCCACATGTGGTCCCCTGGACCTCACAGGCTCCAAGGAAGAAACACACAACCACAAGCATGGCCTCCCTAGGCAAATGCTAGATCATTGTGGCTGCCCTCTCATAAATTTCAAGATGCTGCCACAGCTCCTTCATAAAAGAGGAGAATCCCAAGGAATCCCAGACTCCTGGGCAGAAGGGTTCAAGCTGAGCAGTTTTACAGAAGCCAAAGCCAGGAATGTGGATGATGCTGGCTGGCTGCAGAGCTTAGCACACACGAGGAGAAGGATTCAGATGGCCTGGGCTGTGGCTCTGGGCACCAGGCGGTCTTCTCTAACTAGACAAGTTTGATTCCATATCTGCTATGTTTTCTTATAATAATTTCTATGTAGGAAGCTTTCTGACACTAATAATTATATTTGGGCAATAATGTACTTTGCCACTCACCAAAAAAAAAAAAAATGCTTTTGGTTATCATCACAAATTTTAGGGCCATTATAGGGCTAATGTTCAGAACCAACTGCTGGATAGTCAGAGTTCTGGCATCTGTGGAAATGGGTCAGGTAGTCATAACATGAGGAAGTAAGCACGATGATTATTGGAGGTTACACATCCATGTGAAACAGAGCACATCTGATGATCACCAACAGCAGGTGCATCCACTAGAGGGGGTCAGCATAGAGAACACCCCACTGGGCATTTATCCCTAGCCAGTGACTGCAGGTGGCCATCTATACTTGTCCCCATTCTCTCCAGAAGGAACCATCCACTTTGCCGAACTTTTGCTCTTCAGTGCATTATATTTCATTTACATGAGACTTGTGCATCAAATTCCAACTTGATTTTTTGCCACATCAATGATTTCCCAGCTTACCCTTTGAAGGACAGGTGGGTTAAGAGCAAAGGAGGATCTCCTGTGCAGAGCAGCTGGAGAGCTTAGGGAAGGGAGAATGCAGTGGCCTGCACAGGCCAACAAGGACACCAGGACTTAGCCACCCAAATCCTAGCACCATAGTTCAGGAAGACACCTGCTGCCCTACCACTGTATCAACAAGATAGAAAGATGTCAACACCTTGGGTTAGCAAAGTACAAACCTCATCCCTCTACAAAAAATTCCAAGTACTTAAAACTTTGGGATGAAGTCCTCTCTGTCACCTTTTAAAATCAGGAAGTGCTCGCTAACATACTTTATAAGGGCTTGCTAATCTCAGTCACAGCTAGCAAGGAGCACTTTTAGGGTTGAGAGACAAGAACAAAGTCCATGATGACTACTAGATCTGAGGTGATTTGACAATTCTAAGGAGCATTTCGCTCCTCCTTGGATACAGCAATTTCTCTCCCTAAGACCAAACAGGGATCCTGTGTGCCAGGCTGGACTCCTATTCTTCCCAAAGAAGAGGCTTGTGAAGGTCAGGAGCAAGCTTTCTCCATGTTATGTTCGAGGAAATGACTGATTTCAGAATTTAGCTTCAAAGTAACTTGCTGAGCTTTACGGAGTGTGTTTTCGAGGCGATGTGGTCCAAGGGATAATCATAGTTGGCATTTATTGAGCGCTTAATATTTGCCAGACACTCTGCTAAGTACTTAACATTTATTACCTCATTGAATTCCCACATTAATCCATGAGAGAGGTAATATGATTTTCCTCACTTTTATGAATGATAAATTGAGGCACAGAAAGTGTAAGTTAACTTGGCCAAATTTATACAGCAGGTAAGTGGCTAAGGTGGGAATTCAAACCCAAGCCTGTGTGAATTG
Organism: Nyctereutes procyonoides; assembly: GCF_905146905.1. Classification (NCBI taxonomy): domain Eukaryota; kingdom Metazoa; phylum Chordata; class Mammalia; order Carnivora; family Canidae; genus Nyctereutes; species Nyctereutes procyonoides. Next base: position 3,586,238 of record NW_026575033.1, on the reverse strand, counting down.
GAAATGCAAACCTGAGATTACAGCCCTGGATTCCATCTTCTGATCTGCCTCTGAGCCCTGTATACTCCTAAGCAAACCACTTCCCTCCTCTCTGCACCTCATTGTTGTCTTGCTTCAACTAAGACGCATATCAGGGAAGCCTGGGTGGTTCAGTGGTTAAGCATCTGCCTCCAGCTCAGGGCGTGATCCCAGAGTTTTGGGATCAAGTCCCACATCGGGCTCCCTGCATGGAACCTGCTTCTCCCTTTGCCTATGTCTATGACTCTCTCTCTCTCTCTGTGTGTGTCTCTGAGTAAATAAATAAAATCTTAAAAAAAAAAAAAGGCTTTTATCTGCAGTCGCTATCGGATCAAAGGCACTGCTACTTGTCTGGTTAAAGCCAAGTGTATGACTAATGTTCATCACTGCTTTCCAAACTCAGATATTGAGCCAACAAGCAAGGTTCTGAGAATTGCTCTCACAGCATTACCACCAAATGCTAGAACACATGCACCTGCCATTTTGTTTTCTCTATTCAGAACCCTGACTTTATACAGGTGGACGCTGAAGTACCAATATGTTAAGAATCACACTCAGTATCACTCGGCTTGTAAATGATAGACAAGGAGTATATATTGAAGTCTGGATGAGTCCAGAGTTGGCTCACAAACTGCGCTTTCCTGCTGTCGATGGCTTCAGTGAGAATTCTCATGTCTGGGACTGACAGTACTATCTCTCCTTCCCCAGAGCCAAAAACCAGGGTGGCCCTACACTTCCTCTCACTCATCCCAGGGCTCAGCACAGTGCCTACCACAAAATAGGTGCTCAATAAATAATAACTGATCACATAAAACAAAGAAATCCGTGCAGGCAGGAATTCATAATCTAAAGAGTCTAGATAGAAGGAGTGAGATTTTCTTCTATGGGTTTCGGAAAAGCCCAGCAAGTAGTCACGCAGGAGGATCATTGTCAAATCTGCTGCAGAGCCTCAGAGGGGCCCTCGCAGCCACGTTCCCAGACGATGAGCCTGTCTCCTTACCCAGCAGGGAGAGCTGCCTGGCCTTGGCTCTGAGCCAGCCCTTGCCCACCATCCTCTTCACAGACAGCCTCAACCAGGATTCAACCTGCAACATTCCCTTGCACAGCCCTGAAGGGAATCCCAGACAAAGGGACCATTGTCCATTTCTCCCTGGGCTCGGGGACACAAAACCTAGACACTAACAGAAAATGACCAAGGATAAGCTGTAACTTATAGAAAAGAATCCTATCAAACACTGGCTTCATGTTCAAGGACGAGTTTGAGCAAGGAAAGTTGTTGCTAAAACTGAGCTGAAATAGGTCTGGGAAATATGAGGTAAGAATAATGGAAGGTGTCAGGAGAAGAAAAAGGAGACATTTTACTACTGTATTAATAGTAGTAAAATTTCATCTAACAAAACAACACAGTGAGCATAAATAGAATGAACCAAAGAAGTCTGGACTTTGGGAGTGTAAGGAATTATTCATTTTAGATCAAAGCTTTTAAAGATAAACAAGCTATAGGGGGAGAGTCAGGCAGGAGCTGAGGGGGAGGCTGAAATTTAGCTTCTATTTCTTTCTTCCGCCACCCTCTCTGGGGAGAATTCTTCTGTTTCATACCACAGTAATCAGTACGACTCCCTGGAGGGGGTGGGAGAGTCCCGCCTGCATGGGAGCAGGGGCTGTGCTACATTTCTCTCCTTCTACCGTAGCTCATCTTTACTGTGTACCTGTCATGCGCCCAGCACGATGCTGCTTCAGACTTGCCAAGGACCCCACAGCTAGAAAAGAGAATAGGATATCAGATCGATTTGGCTGATTTTATGTGCCACAGTCAGAAACTATGTTTTCAAGTGATTCATCGTCCACTATTTAAGTTCCCACGAGGTATCAGTAAATGTTAAATAATAACGACAAATCATTGCACCTGGCAGTCCTCAAAGTGTGATCTGGGGAACCCTCAGGACCCTGACATCCTTTCAGGGGAATCTATGAGGTCAAAACTATCCTCATAGTGATAGCACAGCATCATTTGGTGTTCTCTCTCTCATTTTCTCAGAAAGTACAGTGGTGTTTTCCAGAGAGCACGGGGCCTGTGCTAGGGTCTTCCCTCCAATGGCTGTTAGAATGTGTTCTTGTGTATATTCTTGTGATGTAAATTTTTCTCAATTTCAATTTGTAAAATGGTAAATGTTGACAGATATAATTCACACAAACAAAGGCTCTCTGGGGTCCTCTCTAAGTTTTAAGAGCGTAAAGGAATCCTGAAACCAGAAAGTTTGAGCACTTCCAACTTAAACAAACTGGACCAGACCCTTGGTGTACAGATTTGGTAGCAGTTTTTCATTGTCCACCTCTTATTGTTAACTGACCACACTCAAATGTGGAAATCCTATTTAATCTGAAGTAGGTGTGGTTCTATTTATAAAATGGGTAAGTTCTCCAGTTTTCATGAGGACATTTATATTGCATATTTGAAATCTGGAGATTTTTCAGGAATGTATCATAAAACCACGTTCCATAAACTGTCTCTCAGGAAACAGTAATGATAACACAGCCAGTCAACTCTCATTTTTAAGCAGGTTATTGCAAACTTACAAAATTTCTGGAATCATCATTTTTATTATTATTCTTAGTGAGGCAGAGAAATCTTCCCATAGTTTTGAAGTCTTATCAGCTCAGTTTTCAGAGATATTTTCTTTATCCAATTGTCCCATAACTAATAATTTGCTACGATTTTCACCTAGCATGATTTTGTATTGCTAATCTTATGATACAGGTCCAGGCAGAGTGGTGTTTGATGTGAACAGAGCTTTATCTGACAAGGTGTTAGCTGCTTGGCTTGGCTGACTTATCAACGCAAAGCTACTTAGTGGCATTTTAAATGTTTACTTCATGAAGTTATTTAATTAGCAAAATAATCAGAAAAGGAAAATTCTACCCTTTGATTTATAATCAGCGGAAATGTAGATGCAAGTGAATATAGAACCAGCAAAATTAAGAGTTCTATTTAATTCATTGGTGTTAGAGTGATAAACATAACATGGTGAATATTAGAAAATTGGGGAGAATGGTCCTGGACAGTATTGCCAGGAACTACTTTTGGAATAAATTAATATGCTCTGAAAAATGCATGTAAATCTCTGCTATCCGCAGTGTGTGTCAGAAGCCAGAGAAGGCTGGAAACACTTGGAAAAGAGGGAAGTGATTTTTTTTTTTTAATTCTCCCAAAGTGGAAGTTTCTCCAGACAGAGTTTCAAGAGAGGAGGCTCAGATTTTGATAAATCTAAACTAGAACACAGAGTACTTAGAAACAAAATATACAAAAAGACATTGTATCAACCAGGAATTATTACAGTGATCACTATGATGTCATTGTAAAGTTCTATTATTCTCTCTGTGTTGTACTTTGTCCAGAGACATTTCAGTTCAACTCCTTATCACCCAGTTTCTATATTATAGCCCCAAAACAATGTCTGACACCTCATGACAACAGCCTGAAAAACGAGTGAGCAGTCACTGATGCTTCCTATGTCTGAAATAAAATTCAACACAATCAAGGGTAAATATTTTGTTGAAACTAAAATTAGTATGAAGCTGGTTTAGTTTGAAACCTCAGGTGAAGCCATGTAGGGCCCAAAGCCCAGCTCTGATTCAGGGATATGCTCTTCTTCAGACACTCTCTCACTTGGAAGGCAGGTGGCCTTTGGTTGGAATCCTGACCCTGCCGTTCATTAGCTGTGAGGACGTGGTCAAGATATTTCATTCTTCAGAGCCTCTCTGCTCTTTGCCTGTTTAAAGTACAAGACATAGTGCCTGAACCAAGGGCATGAAAGGCAGGCCAGAGCCAGCAGACAGCTGAACTAATGGCTCCTTCCCTCTCCCCAGAGCCAGGATGACCCCAGTGGGCCCTCCACCAGTCGCCAGTCCACATAGGCAGACGGCCACCCAAGGGAAAACCCTCTACCAGAGAGTCTTCTCCTCCTGGAGAGAGGGCAACACCCAGGTTGAGGAAAACAGGAATTACACAGGATCCACGCTGAGGAAAACAGGAATTACACAGGATCCAGTTCAGATACTAAAAGAGACAGGCAAACAGATGTTGAAAAGTTAAATTCTAAGAACTATCTAAGAGTATTCATCACGAGGGGGGATCATCTGCCCCCAACACACACATACACATTCCTAATGTTTGCATGCAAGAAATTTATGTTTCAGAAAATATTCATGGTTATTCCCCACCTTTACTCACTGCTTCCCAGGGGAGGGAATTGGAGCCAATGTGCTGGCCCCTTCTCGCACAGCCTGGACCCACGCAGGGTGCCTGTGCACTGGCCTGGCCCAGCGCTGGACAAGCTCCCCTCTCTTCTCCAACTGCCCTGGGGAGGGAGTGGGTGTTTCTGATGTGGAGTAAAATATTAGCAAACCCACTTATCCACAGAGCTACATTCCATCTTCCAGTCCGACTTCTTTTTCCCTCCCCTGTGTTGATCCAAACTCAGCAGGGGAAGATTTATTGACCCCCAGTATGTTCCCAATATCTGTCTGAGTAGACTGGGAACCTCAAAAAAAAATGGACACAGACTTGCATTTAGGAAACAAAATAATACGCAGAAGATACAGCAACTACAAAGGCAGGCAGCTTTAGGGTTTAAGAGGTAGTAAATGCAGGTCATGTGGGATTTTGAGCTCTGCAGGTCCGTGTAGCTTGTAGTGTTTCATAGCAAGCTAGACTTTAGCAAAGACTGGCCACTTGAGGCATGAACAGGCCGGAGGACAAACTGGGGTCTCAGAAAGCAGGCTGGCTGCTTAGGGGCATTGGCTCAAGCCTTAGCAAGCCAGGGCAGCCGAAGCATGGATTTTCTTATGGCAGAAAGAGTTTCTTCCTCTACAGAGGCCTGTGAGCATTAGGACGCAGAAAAACGATTAGCTGCCTGGGCTGTTTCTCAGCCACGCCCAAAGGCTGAGAGGCCAGACACAGACACATGAAGCTGAAAATTTGAGCTCCTTGGGCATTACAGAGCTCCAAATGAGACTGGGCTTCAAATCATTTTGGACAGCCATGCTTCCTCAGCCCCATTATCAGAATTCAGAACCGAATGAGGAATCTGAAAGGACTGAGCTCTATTTATTGTGGTTCTTGTCTGACAGCTATACAGCTCAGGTTAGCACAGTCAATTTTTATGAATTATGTTAGGATCTGACTTTAGGTTTCAGTGACATGAATTATGGCATTATCCTCAGGAGGATTAAAAAAATGTTATTAATAATGACGGAAAAAAATTTTGTCCACTGGCATATCCCAATTATCTATAAAAGTGCTTGTCTACAGTAGGTACTCAATGAATAGTTGTGAATGACTGCCTTAATGAAATCATGTATTTAAAAAAGAAAAACCTATGCCACAGTATTTAGTTGAGATAAAGGAACAACTTGAAAAAAATGACCACAAACCCAACAGTTAGGTATACATTTTTAAAATATCTGTGCTTAAATCACTGTATCTAAAAATTCTATTTGCTTGGGTAATCAAAGGGAAACTAGATTGGCTTGAAAAGCAGGCTTAGTCTTATTATCAGATGGGGAGTGTTTTTTATAATGAAATCAGAATAAAGGAAGACAGGAGAGGTGTCTTTAAAAGAAATGTTGAGATTTGTGAAACTGATTTGAGACTAAAGAGATATGAAAGGAAAATGACATCTTAATGGCAGATCACAAAATGAAAAAGAAACATACACAGGGTTCACTGTTTGAAAAGAGGGCTTTAGAGAGGTCTAGATTTTAGTTGTTACAGTTCAAAAAGAGTAAATGGGGCCCAAAGACATTTGATGAGCAAGATTGGACAAGCTCTCTGTAAGCAGGTTGGAGTGGTTTTCCCAGAAGTCTCAGGATCCTGGAAATTCCTGAGAATACCATCTGGAAGCCGTGAATGGTCTAAGGGTCCACAGGGTCCTCTATGTCCTGAAAATAGTGTGAGAGGACTTCAAAATCTTTGTTCTGTACAGACAGCAGACACAGGTAATCTGAAGATTATTTCACCACAAATACCTAGAAACGGTAGATTACATAGGAAAAATAAATCCATTATATGGCCAGTGAGCTTGCAAAAAGAAAGAGAAAATTCAAAGTACCAAGTATAGAAAGGCAGCTGAAATCTCTCAAGATGGTTTAGTGTGCCTGAAGGACCAACAGCCAGGAATGTAGTTGATAATCCCGGGCACTTAAGATTTGTACCCATGCAGCAATAGGCAGCAAGGCTTTGGTCCCATTCAAGGTGGGAAGTTCAAACCAAAATTACTGCAGAGAGCCAGGACCCTCAGGGGACTGCATTCTCAGTGAATAGATGGAATAGATGGACAAGGACCCTCCCACAAGGACTGGAATTCTTGTCCATCTCGGGTCTGCTCTGGGAGAAAAAAAAAAAAAAGCTCTGAGATTATAAATCTGCAAACCACAAAACACTAGCATCTGGGATTTAAATTAACTAACCAACATGATCCAGGCCCCCCACAGCTGATAAATAACATAAAGATTAGTTCAAGCCATTAACAGGACTTCTCACAAAAACAGTCATAAAATTATATTGCAGGAACTAGCCCTCAACCTCAACCTCAATTCCAACAGGATTCCAACAGCTAAAGTCTACTGAAGATGAGCTCACAACCCAAAACTACAAAACACATGAAAAAAGAATCCAATAATAGCAAGAGTCAACACAAACAACAAATAAAAGAATAGAATCTTAGGAACAATATAATAAAAACAATTTTACAGAGACTATAATATAAACATATTTAAACAGATTAAAGACATCAAAGAATGTCTTATAATCATAATGAAAGGAATAGACAATATGTAGAGAAAACAACTAGAACTTGCAGAAATAAAAAACACAATTATGAAATACAGTTACTGAGGTCCTAAATATGAAAAGCAAAACTCTACAAATGCCTAGGAGATTATGATATTTCAGCAGGAAGTAATTTATTTAACAAAATACAAAAAAAAATACAAAAAACACATAAGCCATAAAAGAAAAGATTAATATATTAGATTGTATTAAAGTTCAAACTACTGTATGACAAGAGATGCTATAAACAAAGTAAAGAACCAATCCACAAGAAAGATATTGGGAACCCAAACCATGTAACCAAGAAAATTCTTTTATCCAGAACATATAAAGAATATTACTAGTCAATATGAAGTTAATTCAGCAACAAGTAAGTGATATGAGAATAAAGAATTCAAAGAAAAGAAATCTCAAATGTAAAAAAAAAATTTTTAATGTTTCAAGCTCTCTCTAGTAACTGGAGAAATGTACATTAAAATAAAGACATAATATCTTATATCCATCTGATTGAGAAAAATTAGTAAGTCTGACAACACTAAGTGTTGAGGAGAGCATAAGAAGATGGAACATATACCACTTGCTAGGGTATAATTGGTTCAACTAAGATAGACCACAGAAATGTTGCAGGTTCAGTTCCAGACCACACCAAAAGTTTCTTCCACAGTAAACGAAGTCAAATGAATTTTTTGGTTTTCCAGTGCATATAAAAGTTATGGTTACTGTACTATATGGTATACTGTTAAGTGTGCAATAGCATTATGTCCACAAAAATATCATACCTTAATTAAAAATACTTTATTGACAAAAAATGTGAACCGTCATTTGAGCTTTCAGTGAGTTGCGATCTTTTTGCTGTCGAGTGTCTTGCCTTAATGTCTATGGCAGCCGACTGACCGGGCTGATGGTTGCTGAAGGCTGGGGTGGGAGCAGTAATTTCTTAAAATAAGACAACATGAAAGTTTGCAGTGTCCGTTGACTCTTTCATGAATGATTTCTCTGTAGCATGTGATGTTGTTTGATAGCATTTCACCCACAGTAGAACTTCTTTCAAAATGGGAATCAATTCTCTCAAATCCTGTTGCTCTTTTATTAGCCATGTTTATTTACTAGTCTAAACATTTTTTTTCATTTATTTATTTGAGAGAGAGAGAGAGAGAGAGAACAAGCAGGGGAAGTGGCAGAGGGAGAGAGAGAAGAAGCAGATTCCACGCTGAGCAGGAAGCCTGACAGAGGGCTTGATCTCAGGACCCTAGGATCATGACCTGAGCCTAAGGCAGAAACTTAACCAACTGAACCACCTGGTGCCCCAGTTTATGTAATATTCTAAATCTTTTGTGATCATTTTAACAGTCTTAGCATCTTCACCAGAAGTAGATTCCATCTCAAGAAACCATTTTCTTCGTGCATCCATGGGAAGCAGCTCCTCATCCATTCAAGTTTGATCATGAGATGGCAGCAATGTGGTCCCATCCACATTGCTGAAGGTTCCACTTCTAATTCCAGTTCTTGCTGTTTCCACCCCATCTGCAGTGACTGCCTCCACTGATGTCCTGAACCCCTCCAAGTCTTCCATGAGGGTGGGAATCAACATCTACCAAATTTCTGTTAATGTTGATATTTTGAGCTCTTCCCACAAATCCCAAATGTTCTGTTCTTAATTGCATCTAGAATAGTGAATCCTTTCCAGGGACACCTGGGTGGCTCAGTGGTTGGACATCTGCTTTCAGCTCAGGGCATGATCCCAGAGTTCCAGGATCAAGCCCTGCATTGGACTCCCTGCTCCTCCCTCTGCCTATGTCTCTGCCTTCTCTCTGTGTCTCTCATGAATAAATAAAATCTTTAAATTAAAAAAAAATAGACTATTGAATTCTTTCCAAAAGATCTTCTATTTAGTTTGCCCAGATCCATCAGAAGAATTACCATCTATGGCAGCCTTATGAAATGTATTTCTTAAATAATAAGGTTTAAAGTCAAAATTACCCTTTGATCCATAGGCTACAGGAGGGGGGATGTTGTGTCAGCAGGCATGAAGACAACATTAATCTCGTTGCACATCTCCCTCAGAGCTCTTAGGTAACTAAGTGCATTGTCAATGAGCAGTAATATTTTGAAAGAATCTTTTTTTTTCCTGAGCAGTAGGTCTCAAGAGTGGGCTTCAAATATCCAGTAAACTATATTGTAAACAGATGTGCTGTCATTCGGACTTTGTTGTTCCCTTTATAAAGCATGGACAGAGTAGATTTAGCATCTTTATTGAGGGATCTAGGATTTCCAGAATGGTCAATGAGCATTGGCTTTCACCTTAAAGTCACCAGCTGTGTTAGCCCCAAATGAGACAGTCAGTCTGTCCTTTGAAGCCCAGCACTGACTTCTCCTCTCTAGCTATGAATGTCCTAGATGGCATCTTCTTCCAGTATGAGGCTGTTTCATCTACATTAAAACATGTTGTTCAGTGTAGCCACCATCATTAATTATTTTAGCTAGATCTTCTGGGTAACTTGCTGCAGCTTCTCCACCAGCATTTACTGCTTCACCTTGCACAGAGACAGCTTTGTCTTTAAACCTCATGAACCAACATCTGCATCTTCAAACTTTTCTTCCTCACCTCTCTCAATCTTCATAGAATTAAAGAGAGTTAGGTCTTGCTCTGGAGTAGACTTTGGCTTAAGAGAATGTTGTGGCTGGATTGATCTATCTGGACCACTCAAACTTTCTCCATATCAGCAAGAAGGCCATTTTACTTTCTTATTGTTGATGTGTTCACTGGAGTAGCACTTTTAATTTCTTTCAAAAGCTTTTCCTTTGCATTCACAACCTGGCTAATGTTCGGTGCAAGAGACCTAGCTTTCAGCCTATCACAGCTTTCAACATGCCTTCCTCGCTAAGCTTAAGCATTCCTAGCTTTTGATTCAAAATGAGAGATAAAGAACTCTTCTTTCTTTCTTTCTTCCTTTCTTTCTTTGTCAGTCTGTCTGTCTGTATTTCTTTAACAACTCTTCCTCCATTCAAACGCTTAGATGCCATGGTAAGGTTACTGATTGGCCTAATTTCAATATTGTTGTGTCTCAGGGAGTAGGGAGGCCTGAGGAGAGGGACAGAGATGGGGGAATGGCCAGTCGATAATAGCATTCAGAACACACATGATAATTATCAATTAAATTTGCCATCTTATACGGACATAGCTTGTGATGCCCATACATTTACAACAGTAACATCAAAGACCACTGATCACAGATCATCCAACAAATATAGTAATTAAAAAACTGGAAATATTGCAAGAATTACCAAAATGTGACAGAGACACAAAGTGAGCAAATGCTATTGGAAAAAAATAGTGTCAATAGACTTGCTCCATGCAAGGTTGCAGCAAACCTTCCATTTGTAAAACACTCAGTAAGTGTGAAGCACAATAAAGCAAAATGCAATAAAATAAGTTATGCCTATACTCACAAGGCAATTTGGCCAGGCCAGAGTTAAAGATGACCACATACTGCCCTAAATGCTCTCACTCATCCTCCTATCAGAAATGCACAAGAACATTTGCTGCAATGCTATGAGTAACAGCAAAACAATATGTCCATCATAGGGTAAATGGATAAATAAAATTTTGTTTAATATTATGGTATATTATGTAGAAGCTTAAATAAATGAATAATAATTACATAAATATATTTTAAAAACATAATGTCGAATGATAAAAGTGAGTTGCAAAATAATATGGCATCATTTATGTACATTTTAAAACATAAAAACAGTATATGTTGTTTGTGAATATATTCTTTCGGGGGGAAAAGCACAAAAGCAAGAATGCATACACAGGCTGTTAGTGGTGATTTCTGGATGGTAATTCCACTGCAAAAGGTAGGAGGAAGGAGCAAGAGAAGGAAGAAGGTGGCTTTAAATTTTATTTATTTTTAATGAGAAATCTGAAACATATGTGTGTGTGTTCACATCTACCTTATCTTAGAAGTGGTTACATAGGTATCTATTAAAATATTTACATTTCATTATACAAAAATTAATTAATAAATAAATATAATTAATTATACAAAAAGCTTTCTTATTCAAAATTACTTTTTTAATGAAATGGTCATAGAAAAGTAGGAAGGAGGTCCATGGAGAAATGCATACTAAGAAGAAGAAGCAGTGCTTGAAAGATTAAAAGCATAGGATCTAGGAGAGCCTGCCTGGATTTGAACACAGATTCCACCACTAACTAGCTGTCCCCTATACAAGCCAACTGCCTCTGGGAGGAACCTCAGCTTTTTCATCTATGAAATAAGGATTCTATTGGTAGCTACTTTGTAGGGCAGTTATAAGGATTAAATGAAAGGATTATATAAAGTATTTACTTAGCTCTGTAACAGAGACCTAGTAAATGCTCAATAAATGTTAGTTTGCAATTTCTATTTTTATTCTAGGAGTTGAGTGTAGAACTTAACTCTAAGCCACCAGCTAGACTAAGCAAAACTAACTTAAGCTGTTGCATATAGATCCCATTACTTCAGGTGGATGGACAGATGGACGGATGGATGGATGGATGGATGGATGGATGGATGGGGGAGGAAGGAGGATGGAAAGGAAGCAATAATGTGTCGAAGGAAGAGGAGCAAGGAGAGAGAGAGAGAGAAAATATCTTACTAGCTTAAAAGTAGCAACATATTTTTCCAAATTCTGAATTTGAAAGGGTTTTAGTATGCATCTCCAAATAATGTACCTGAATCAGTACAATAGGTATATGCCCCAATACAAACTTAGAAACTCCAACTTCCTATCCCACTGAATTTCACTCCCAATAAAACTAAGGCCCTGATAAATACTCTATGCCTTTACTACACTAAGAATCACAGAGGCACATACATGACAGATATTTTATTAAAGTTTCCGTAAGGGCTGGATCATTTAGTACCAAATATCAGCAAGCAGACTAAACATCACATCTTTTTCCTAATGTGTTTCTCATTACTAGGAAAGGATTTTTGGTGAGTGGTAAAACTGCAAAGGATTAAAATTAAAAAGATCACTCACTGCCTTTTCAACCTCCTCCCCTGAAAGTATCAAATCTTGGACTTTTATTCTTCCTAGATTTTTCCATTGGCTTAATCACTCTAGCATTACATACAAGAAAAAATTCCTTTGAACAGGTGCCTATTTATGAAGACATTTATAGCTGCCATAAAAAATAGAGGAAAATTATTATTCCTCCTCCTTTTCTCGCTTTTTCTGCTAAAAAGGTAGAAAAGTAAATTGGGTCTAAATTGCATGACCTGGTATATTTACCTTGCCTAAATATTCACAAGTACAGAAAACAAAGTTCATATTTAATTTTCTTCCTTCATTTCCCCTGCAATTCTAACTTGCTTCTCCAGGGCTAATTCTGACTTTGAATTTATAGAGAGTCTTCCAAAGCACCAATAATAATAATAGTGAATTGTTGTATTCATGAAGCTTCTGTGCTTCATTTCATGCCCATAAGTTAATATTACTGGTTGAAAAAGACTATGTATCCAGGTGTCATTTTTATAGAATAAAGTAATATATTCATGACCTTAAATGCTAGCTGTTGTTATGAAGAAGGCCTCATGAACTTAATTCTTTCATTAACAATTATTTTCTTCATAATAATCTCTGTCTTGGAAAATCATAAGAAATTAATGACATATTTAAGACTGTATATGGATTAAGACTAAGTGATAGAGAGCATTTAAAATTCCATAACATCCTACATGCCATAGAAAATGATGGAAGTAGGGAAACTTAACTTGACTCATATTGATATGAAAGCAAAATTCTTAAAATTCAATCTCCTCTTTTGGCATATGTACACAAAGATCCTGGAAAAGTTGAAACTTGGAGATCCGTGACTAATTTTGGCAAAGAAAGTCATGAACCGCCTCTGCAAAATGACCCTTGTGTTGTTGGTAGCCTTTGCATTGCATCTACAATATGTGATCTGGATCCCACTGGATCTTAGCTATTTCTTCTTGTGTCTGGAGTTAGTGAAGTACCTCTCAATCCAGAGCATTAGCAAATATTCATTCTTCTTGGAAGAAGGTTCAGGTAGAGCTGGAGCCAAGACACTTTTCAAATAGGTTAATTAATTATTTGTGGAAGAAAGAGATATATAGGGTTGGGCAAAATCTTGAGGCCTCCTGGATAAGAGTTCCAATGAACATTCAGGCGATCCCCACCCCCACTCTGTCCCTACCTCCCTATTGCTTTCCTACATCCTCTTCCCAGCAAGTCAAGCATGTCAAAAAGGAGCCTGTATCTTGTCTAGAAAAACTCAAAGGCAGCCATCCCACACACAAATAATGTGAAATAAATATTATAAAAAGAGATGGTGAGAAATGACACCTTGGCTTAGCCTCGGCTGGGAAGAGAAACCTAGGAAGCCTGCTTGGAATGAAGCAAACACCAGCTGGGAGAAGAGGTTCAGGCCAGGGCCTGACCCTGAGTTCAGAGACAGAGGAGCAGGGCAAAGTGTGTGTTCTGTTTTGTAACCGTAATTTTTATGGCTATCTGCTGGTGGGCTGTTTTGCCTGGTTCTGGTCTATTTCAACATCCATTTATGCTCCACAGCTAGTTTCTTAATAAACACATTTTTTACTCTACCTTGCCAAGCAGGAGTCCTCAAACCTGGACCCACCCCGATAATTGTAGGAGGTCTTGTCTATCTGATTTGGGGAGCAAAAGCACCTACCGGTAGCCCCTTTACGTGTACTTCTCCCCCGCACCCTGTAATTCTCAGCATGCTTTGATAACTGGAGCAGACCAGGACCCCTGGTAATTTGAAGAACTTTGGCCCAGTCTTACCACTAAATGCCCTGGATATGATCTCGTGGTGAAAGAATCCACCTCCTCTTTCAAAGCAGAAATGAAAACTAATTTTACTTGCAATTCTTATTCAATATTTTCTCCATCTTGGAATTTGTAAATAGAACAAAATGATTTAAGACTTTCAAGAAAAGAACATTGCTCAGAGAGGAAAGTTCAAAAAGAACAGTCTATTCAGATAAACAATGGCACGCAAATAGCCATGCAGGGATCACAATAATTACCTGATAGGGTCTAGGGGGCAGCCTGGTGTGGAGAAGGAAGTGGAGGGCTCAGGTTTCAGACTAAGGTGGGTATGAATCTTGGCTCTGTCACTTACTAGCAGCCTAACAAAAGAAAAGTGACCCAGCCCTTCTCAGCCTTAGTTTTCCATTTTTTGTAATCGTGGTAGCACTGGCTACCCTGCCCACCCCCCACCCCCAGCATCCCTGTCAAGATTCCATGCTACAACACGTGAAACAGACTACGGCATGTGCAGGTAGGATGTGCACTAGGATGGTGTGGGCCCATAGCAGTCACATGGCAGAGAAGCTCTCCTTTCCCTTCATGTTGGTTAATCCGTAATAACTGAGTGTTACCAGCTTCCCCATCTTTTGCAGACAGGCTTCCCACACCATGACCATAAATAAAACGCAAGAATGTGCCATGACGGGTTTTTTCTCCTTTTTAAATTTTTTTAATTTAAATTCAGTTTGCCAACATATAGTATAACACCCTGTGCTCATCCCATCAAATGTCCTCCTTAGTGCCTGTCACCCAGGTGACGTTTTAAACAAAGTTTGCTGTAAAACGAATCTTCATGTATTTCTTCTATTTATTATATTTGACCTCTTTTTAAATTTTTTATTTTACTTTTTATTTTTTTTAAAGATTTTATTTATTTACTTATTCATGAGACACACACACACACACACACACAGAGACAGAGACATAGGTAGAGAGAGAGACAGGCTCCATGCAGGGAGCCTGATGTGGGACTCAATCTCAGGACTCCAGGATCACACCCTGGGCCAAAGGCAGGCCCTTATCCGCTGAGCCACACAAGCTTCCCTGATTTTACTTTTTAATAAAAATTTCTATTTTTCAGGGGAACAACATGCTGATGTGATATACACATACATAATGAAAAATTATTAGTCAAGCTAATTAACATATCTTTTCCTCACATAGTTATCATTCATTGTATGATGATTGAAAGCTCCTGAAATCTACTCTCTTAACAAATTTCCAGTGCTCAATACGGCAGTATTAACTATAGTCATCATGTTGTATGTACTGTAGATCTCTAGACATCCATCCTTCTTAACTGCAACTTTGTACCCTTTGACCAACAGCTTCCATTTCTTCTAACTCCCCACTCCTGGCAACCACCATTCTACTCTCTGTGCCCATGTATTTGACATCGCCACTATAATTGCGATCATGCAGGTTTTTTCTTTCTGTATCTGACTATTTCACTTAGCATAATGTCTTCCAGGTTCATCTACATTGCTGCAAATGGCAAGATCTCTTTTTATGAGGCTGGGAGCAGTCCGTTATGTGTGTATAATACATCTCACATTTTTCTTCATCCATTCATCCATTGATGGGCATGCCCTTCATGTATTCCCACTTGTCTTGTTTTCACTTTTGTTGCCTGTGCTTTTGGTACTGTATCCAAAAAAGAAAATCATTGTCATGGCCAACGTTAAGGAGCATTTTCCCTATTTTCTACTAGGAGTTTTATGGTTCCAGGTCTTATGCTTAAGTCTTTAATCTATTGTGAGTTGATTTTTGTACATGGTGAAAGATAAGAGTCCAATTTCATTCTTTTGCATGTGGGTATCTGGTTTTCTCAGAACATTTATTGAAGAGACTCTCCCTTCTCTATTGTGTTCACTTGGTGCCCTTATCAGAAAGTAGTTACTCGTAGATGCTTGGACCTATTCCTGGGGTCTCTGTTCTGTTTCATTGATCTACATGTCTCTTTTTATATCATACCATGATGTTTTGATTACTATAATTTTGTAATAAAATTTGAAAGCTTAAAATGTGATGTCTCTAGCTCCATTCTTTCTCAGATTGCTTGGGCTATTCAGGATCTCTTCCAGTTCCATACAAATTTTACAATTTTTTTGTTCTATTTCTATGAAAATTTTCATTGGAATTTTGATACAGATTGTACTGAATTTGTGTATTGTTTTGGGTGTTATGAACATCTTAACAATATTAATTTTTCCAATTCATGAACATATATATTTCTATTTATTTTTGCCTCTTTCAATTTCTTTCACCAATGTCTTATAGTCTTCAGTGTACAGATTTTTTACCTCCTAGTTAAATTTATCCCTAAGAATTTTATCTTTTTTTGTCTTCTCGGTCTGGAGTTTATTAAAAATAAAAAAACTATCTCAACAAAATTGAGCAAGATAAGCTTGCTTTACTTTTCCATGTTATCATAAACTGTATTACTTTTCTGATTACCTTCTCAGATAGATCATTGCTGGTATAAAGAAATGCAACTAATTTTTGTATGTTGATTTTCTATCCTATAACTTTACTAAATCCATTTATTAGTTCTAACAGGTTTTTTTTTTTTTGTGGAATCTTTAGGGTTTTCTGCATATAGGATCATGTTATCTGTAAATGGAGATAATTTTATGTCTTCCTTCCAGTTAACATGCTCTCTTTTCTCTTCTGATTATTCTTGCTAGTAGGTCTGACACTGTGTTAAATAGAAGTGGTGAGAGTGGGCATCCTTCTCTTACACCAAATCCTAAAAGAAAGCTTTAACTGTTCCCTGTTGATTTTGATGTTAACTCTGGGCTTTTCGTGAGTGGCCTTTATTAGGTTGAGGAAATTTCTCTTTATACGTGTTTTTTTGAGAGTTTTTAATAATGAATGGATGCTGAACTTTTCCAAATGCTTTTTCTGCACCTATTGAGACAACCATGCAGTTTTCATCTTTTATTTTCTTGATGTGGTGCATCACATTGACTAATTTGCACAACTTTGCATCCTAAGGATAAATCCCAGTTGGATATTATTTGACCAATTGGAATTATCTGTAGTAATGTAGGATTCTTGGTGATGAGTTTTAAAAAATAGACATGATTTATATTATTGTCTACCAATTGAGTGAAACGTGCATGCCTATTGTCTCAACAAATTAGTTTGCTGGAGAGAGGATCTATATTATCCTAAACCAATTTTTATCAAATATTAATCCAAACTTACATGCTGGTTTGTTAAGTAAAAGATGGAATCCAGTGCCAAATATTATTGGGGGCTATAATTCACAAATTCTCCTAAATCTGACTTTAGGAGATTTAGCTGACTTTAAGCAAATATTGGGCACAATGAGTGCTTATTTGATATCATTATAGCCTAATAAGGGAAAGGGATTTTCCCTAGGTAAAGTCAAAATCAAAATGTTCATTCAAACACACACTTTGATGAAAAATAGAAGCAACATCAGAGCATTAGAAATAGGATATAGGATTCCACACTCTAGAGACTTTTCTCCCACGGATTTGTTGACCTTTAAAGTCAGGAGAGTGGTACCTATATAGATAGATAAATCTATAATAGATAAATAGATAAATCCTCCAAATATGAGGCAGCCTGGTCTTCATAGTCCAGAAAATTGTTTGTGGACTTAAATACAAATTCTGGCTTACACATCTAGGATGAATAGATGGCTTAACAAATGACAAGACTTCAGTATTTTTCTTCTGCAAACAGGATCTTGATGAAAATCAGTGTTCCAGAAAAAAGATATACCTAAGAATTTTCTAGGTTTAATGGGCACAGAGGGGGTCAATACTGGACACACCAAGAATTTACCAAGAGGCAAATACACAGAAAGGAGGACAAGAATGCAGTGACAGAGACACAGAAATAGAAACACAAGTCAGAGGCAGCCATAAAAAGAAGGAAGTTATATGAACACAGTCCAGGAACTGAAGGTCACCTCACCACATATCA
This sequence comes from Nyctereutes procyonoides, assembly GCF_905146905.1. Taxonomy (NCBI): domain Eukaryota; kingdom Metazoa; phylum Chordata; class Mammalia; order Carnivora; family Canidae; genus Nyctereutes; species Nyctereutes procyonoides. Next base: position 3,568,588 of record NW_026575033.1, on the reverse strand, counting down.
CTGGCCCTGGGCTCCCTTGATAGCACGTATTCGCAAAGCTGCACTATTACCAGACTGGAGCATGAGAAAGTGATGTGGAGAAGTAGTTGCACATGGTAATGAGCGGTTATAGGCGTCATTCCCCTCTACTGGCTGAGCTAATGAACTACACCACTCATTTCCATTTTATCGCATAAAAAATACAGGTTTGTGACCAAAAGAAATAGAAAAAGAATATTAAAAATTCAGTTCATTTCTGGGAACTTGAGGTTACTTTTTTTCTTGGTTTAAAAATGCAAACAAAATAAAAATACAGCTTAAGCAGACATAGTTAATGTCTCCACCAACCGAGTGAACTCCACACACCCCCAAATTCCTTCCCATATATCATTGCTCTTCTCACCTGTATAACTGATGCATTTGGATTCAGTTAAGCCTCAACATAACTTTGAATTTTTTTTCTTCCACACAATACTCACAGCAAAAATGGATGGTCCTCTTGCAACTTAACCCAGAAGTCAGGTGGTTTATGAAAAAAATGTTTAAAAGGACCTGTATTTAAAAGTGTCTTATCCTGAAAGAAAGGAGTGCCAGCTAGAGAGTTGTGCAACTGTTAGTACAGCCCCAGCGTCCCCAGTATTGGAATCAGTAGCATCCGAGATCACATCCCAGGATGGCCCAGAATTGGCCTTCTCCACAGCAGGCCAGATGCTCATTGCCAAGTCTTGGCAAAGGCAGAACTCAACCTAAAAATGTAAGATGCTAATCTTGTCCTCCCTCACAGCAGTTATAATGAATTCATTTTCTTTTAGTGTTCAGAAATACCTTCTCCATAGTATTTAAGACAAATTATCTATACTTCTAATAGTAATTTTAAAAAGTCCTTGATCTTCATTTTATGCAGTGACTTACTAGATCTTAAAATAAGTCCAGAAAAATCATGAGAAGCTAAAATAGACTATAATAATTGGACAGAAAGTGGTTATAAAAGGGGTTATGCAAAGCTGTCCTGTTTTATATATCTCCAAGACAACTTTGAATTATATGGAGTAAATTATCTGGACAGTATCAGAGTAGTTGACTCTGTTAAAGAAGATGAAATACAATTGACATTGTAGTAAGGATTACATTTTTTTTTCAGATTTTATTTATTTATTCATAGAGACACAGAGAGAGAGAGAGAGGCAGAGACACAGGCAGAGGGAGAAGCAGGCTCCATGCTGGGAGCCCAACGTGGGACTCGATCCCAGGTCTCCAGGATCACACCCCAGGCTGCAGGTGGCACTAAACCGCTGCGCCACTAGGGCTGCTTAGGATTACATTTTTTTAAAGATTTTTTAAAATTTATTTATTTAAGAGAGAAAGACAGAGACAGCAGAGTAAGAGAGAAAGCATGAGCTGGGGGGAGTAGCAGAGGGAGAGGAAGAAGCAGGCTCTCCAATGAGCAGGGAGTCCAATACAGGGGCCAATCCCAGGACCCTGGGATCATGACCCAAGCCAAAGGCAGACTCTCAACTGACTGAGCCACCCAGGTGCCCCAAGGATTAGATTTATTTTAATCTGAGTTCCCCTTCACTGTACAAAATTAAAAATAACTAATATTCATGCAAATAAGTAAAAATATTACTATTGGATGTACATTTGTGATTGGAAACACTACAATGAAGATGTAGTCAGTTGACAGATATCTAAACTTATAATGTGTTCCAGGAAATATGAACAATGAACGTGTCTGCACGTGTTCTTCAAGGTTCTCAAAAAAGTGCCCTTAAGAGAGGCATACAAATTGATAATGCCTACAAGGATCTCCTTTGAGACAAAAGCCCAACAAAGGATGTTTTTTTGAACTTCTGGTGGACTCAGGGATAAGGCAACATGTACACAACTTGCTAGTAGCCCAGGCAGTAGCCTAGCCTAAAAATTTCAAAGAGGATAAGATTTTAAAGCAGTTGGAAATAAATAGTTATTATTATGCAAAAACAAAAAACAAAACCATGGGTTTTCTTTATCAACTCCCTGGGGGGAAATCAAATCCACCCTACAAAGACTTCCGGCCCTTAATGGATTCATTCCATAGTAGCTAGGAACTCCATTTGGGACCTAATGCTCATTGGTTATTTTAAGATTTGCTCAGACTCCAGGTTTGAGACAATGCAAAGCTTATATCTACAGCTTTCCAAGGTTTCAAACTAATTCATGAAGTTCAGATCTATGATACAACATATTTCTAGATCATATATCTGAGTCAGCCAGTATCAGACATCAAATCTTAAATTCCTACCAGGAACAGTTAAAATATTTAAACCACATTTACATGTAATCACTCATTCATATAGTCATTCAACAAACAGTCCCAGGACATTTTCTGTACTAGGACATGTAGAAAGCATAAAGATAAATCTGACATAGACTTGTCTTTAAAGAGTGGACATTGAATACGACATAAACTACAATGTATGAAAAGTAGTGAGAGCTCCCAAAGAGAAATAATTTAGGACTGTGCAATCTCAGGGGAGGACGGATTACTTCTGCCAGGCATTGTGTCAGCCTACAAATGCCACCTCATCTAATCCTCACATTAAGGACTATTTTTCCCTTTGACAGTGAAGGACACTAGCAGATTTATGTGATATGGCCATAGTCACTGAGACAGCTAGCAGGGAGGGCTGAGCCCCAACCTCTGTCACCACCCATGGCTGTAGCCAGCAGCCTTGCACTCTGAGATAGCTCCCTAGAGTGTCTTCTTCCTGAATCCTGCTTCTGCACACCGACCAAGATGCTTGGATAAAATCTGTTCATTTCTAGGCTTCCTGTCAATTAATTTGCTATTATTTCCTTTTTGAATTTTAAAAATCATCAAGTATTGAGTTTGTAGTTGTTGTCCTCATAGTTAGCAAAAACAGTCTAAATGAACATTAGCCTTTAATCGAAGTCAGTGTTTTTGAGGAATGAATTCTCATCCTATATGTGCCTCACCGTAAATTCTTCATGGACAAAGGTGAAAAATACTTACATTACTAAATAATACCCAATTATAGTCTGGTAAAGGTTATTTGAGGCTTAAGTGTCAAGATCTTTATGGAAAAAAATCAACTCAGGAGATCAGTAGGGTATAACAGGATTTCATCCAAATAGCTAAAACCAGTGATAGCATAAACTAGGAGCTTTTCTTTAAGTTCAAGAACACACCAAATGAAATCAATGGGTCTAAGACACTGCACTGAAGGGATGAAGATCTCTCTATCAGGACAGAAAGACATGAAACTCTGTAAGCAGCTCCACTGATAGAAATTAGAAAACATTTTTCAAAAGCAATACAAGAGATGAGAGTGGCTAAAACAACAACATTTGAAGACTGGCATATTGTATGGTTAAAATGCAATGGCATAATGATAAAGAATTGACTAAAACAATAAAAGAATGAGATGGTTGTAAGAACCAATAGATGAGAGAATTGTGGATCTCTTCGCACAAATCCATGATGTTCCAGTCCATTTTAGCTCAAGAGTTTAACACATATGTTTTCAAAATACTGAACTAATGCTCCTCTGGTACCATAGACCAATATTCACACAAAAACCAGGAAACATTATGGGGAGGATTTTTGTTTTTCTTTTTCCATCCAAAGTCAGGGTTGGATTTGGGGACATTGGAGATTATATTGTGTTGTGTTTTGTTTTATTTTGTTTTATATCTGAAAAATAAAGAAGTAAATAACTGGTATAATTTCCTAATCGGTTCAAAAGCCAAAAGAGGAGCTTTAAGATAGTGAAGTTATTACCTGCTATTCAGTCTTAGGCTAAAGCAGTAATTGTATCAAGCTTATCTCTATTGCATGTAGCCATATCTTCTATCTACTCACATACACTCAAAATACTCATATACACCTTTTTAAAAAAAGTCTGCTTATAAATAGTTTGGCCTTACAGGTTTTCTTTGAGCTATTGCCCAATGATGTGAAGAGGAAGCAACTTCCCTATTTTAATTTAATCCTTGAGGTTTAAATATTTTCATAAATACTCTAAATTTAAAGTATTTAAAGTAAATACTTCCATAAAAACTTTCATTTAGAGACAAGCAGTCATGAAACAGCCTTCTCAAGATACCACAGGAGCAATATTTTTGCAAAGTAGTTATACGGTCTCAAAGACTAAATGCTATAAACTGGTAATAATTATTTTCCTATCATGCATTTCACTAGAATATTACTTTATCTTTTTAACCTTAAGTTCTTTTTATTAATTGTTTAACAAAGCTATCATTTATGTTAGCAATTTACAACTCAAAAGCATGTACTTCTTCCAATACAATTCCAAACTGAAAGCTACTACCATTATAGTCTCCCTCTTGCAGGTGGGATATGATTGGTTTGCTGTAATAGGTTTCCCGACACCCCAGCTTTCTCAGTTGTCCCTGTTCTGTGTTCCTGCATCCAGCCCTATTGTAGCAATATGGCACCACCACACGTATTAGAGGATCCCGGGTATCTGCTCCCACCAGCTGGGGCTCCTGGAGGATGGGGGCCCTGTTCCCTTTGCTGCTTCAAGCTTCACGCAGCACCTGACACCCACCAGGCATTTCATAAATGTTGAAGAACTGCCCTGACACAAGGGGCTGATCACCCCAACATAGACAAGTTGGAATGGAAATAATATGGGACAGAGAAGACTTTGACAAATGTCAAAGGACGAGGGTTTCTGAGAAAACTTATGGCAGGAACAGTTTCTTGACTAAGGGTTCACAAATCCCTTAAAAAGCATAGTCTGAATGTTAACCTCTGTGCCCACTATTTGCAGATGTTGTTTTTATGGTTGTCTATACACTGGAAATAAATGTTTATAAACAGTATATGGTTCTCGGTCATAGTGTGGTTTTGTCATCATTATAAAATCCTGAGTTAAAGAATGTGTTTAGGCATTATTAAGATAGATTCCTGAACGAGGAGGACACAGTTGAAAATTGCTGGCAAAATCCAAGAGTTCAAAGAGAGCCAGAAAAGTCAAAACACTCCTTAAGACATGGCTCCTTGAAAAGGCTTATTATCCTAATTTAGCATATTACAGGTTGCATTAATAATCATTTCACTGCTCTTCAGAAATGATGAGAAATCAACTAGCAAATAAGAACAGGAAAATATCTTTACTCCATAAACCATGTGGTTTGTTGATATAACTGTAGAGATTGCCTTTCCCATAAAAGGCACAGAAAAAAAAGTCTAAACTCAACATGATAAATACAGTGTCTAAATAAATCCAATACAGATAAAAAGAGGAAAAAATAATTAGCAACCCAAACAGAAAGATCTCAACTTCTCCAAATTCAAGCCAGTCATGTTAAAGAGTCACTTTTTGTAAACACAGCATCACAGAGAATTCAAAATCTCAGCCAGTGAAAGAAAATCCTTCACCAAACTACCTCACAATTTGGAGCAAAAAGTCATACACATAAATGGTTCATATGCCCCATTTTCTTCCTGGATGAATGTCACAATTTTGGCAAAAATGAAATTCATAGCACCAGCTATTTTTGCTATGCAAACACACTAAAAAGGATTTTGGCTATTTTTCATATTGAATCAAAGTATGTTTTCCATCTTGGCGTAACTTTATAACTAAATTAACTTTTTCGTCTCAAATCTTACTAAGCTACCTAATAACATGTGAAAATAAAAAATAAAATTCAAGAAAAATTCAAATTCAAGGCAAATCTCTGAGATACTGACTTTACTAGGTGGCAAGTAATTCCATATATATGCTAAAATACTCTATTCTGATTCAATGCACTTAACTGCATTCTAATATGTCACATGACATTGTGGTTGCATTCCCATCAGCCCCAAATTATATTAAATTTAGAGATTTGGAAACAATGACCTTCCCATATAAGGTGGAATTCTTACTCACTTCCATGTTCTAAAATAGGGTCGTTGCCCACTTAACAAACAAGGTATTCACTTAAGGTCGGTCTTCACAATAATTTTATAAAAGGTCTTTACTGTAGCTAATCTCAGAAAACATTATTTGGTCCATAGTAGATTCCTATTTGTGTGGCATAACTGTACTACATAATGTTAAAGAATTATTTTTAAAACTAGATAGAAACTGAACACAACGTTCTTCCAGATTCTTTACCAGCTTAGTCATTTATAGTGAAAAATTTCTACTTCTTTCAAGCAATGATTTTATTTTCACAGTTAAGATTTTCTGACATTATAATTTTATGCAAAAAAGAAAAGAAAAGAAAACCCTTTCTGATGGAGTGAACGGGCATGAAAATTTTAACAAAAGTCTTAAAAAATCTGTAACACAAAAGGAAAAGCTGAACAAACCATCTCTACTACACAGTGAAAAGAGATACTCAGGCAAAAGACCTGCTCTTCCAAATATATGTAATCATCATTTGGAGATTTGTAACATTCACAGACATTTCTGTATATAGATATGATCACATATGCACTTTGTAAATATTGGCAATATTCCTTGACTTATCAACATTCCTAAGTAGAAAAATGCAATGTGGATGTGAAACTAAGTATACGCCGGGAACTCAGCTAGGCTTTATATCTGCTTCGTGGTTTACAATATCTGCGTAAGTGCACAAATGTCTAATGGGTAGTCTCTGATCCAGTAAATCCAGTCTATAAGAATGTCTGTCCTTGCCATGGTTTGATCTTATGTTGCTCTCACCAGAGCCCATGGACACAAGTACAGATCAAATAGCACTCTGAACACCTATCAAGGCAAGGCAGTGTTACCAAAACATCAAAATAATAATTTTTGAAAGAACTTGATACTTGAATATTTTTTGAAGCATAGAAAAAAAATGATAGAAGGAAATCAGAACTTTGGCACTTTAGAATTTAGAAATGTTTTTATTTTGATTTACACATTCCTGCCAAAAGGGAATGTGTAAAAGACTGGAAATCAACCATAATCTCCTCACTACTTCAGGCCTCTCACTAATTTCTCACTGGAACAGGAAAAGCTCGTGATGCATTGTTAGCCTTGACCCTCAACACCAGGATTCCATCACTCCCACAAGGAGCAGCACATATTTATTAAATGCACCAGAGATCATTCATCAGATATGAGTGGCAAATTCCATATACCTTAGATGACAATCACACCTTTACATTCTACCTACTGGGTGGAAAGAGAACTAAAATTATAATAATATTGATTTATTTTTAAAATATCACAACTCTGAGTCAATTTTTAAAAAGTATTTCCCATTAAACTGTTATTTAAGCAGCAAATACTCTTAGGATACATTTGAAGCCGTTAAGTACATTGAAAACGTCTGCTTCCCGCTGGGTAGAAGATACATAGAAACACTCACACATATACACAGCAAAGAAACAGCAAAAATAGTCTGATGTATTGCTATAATCTTTGCTAACACATTATAAATTACAGTAGTGATAATACACAAAAATTAAAGGTTTTTGGATCTCTAAAAGTGCTTCAATTTCCTTCAGGTATAATTTTTTTAAAGCCAGTATTAAAGTAACTGACACACTGAATAAAATGTCAACATAAAGAAGCATAGCACTGAAGCTCATCAAATACATTCCATTTTACAGACAAGGAAACAGCCACAGAACTGAAGTGGCTTGCTAAAAGTGGCACTTAAATTACAGACAAGAATTGTGGAGGACTGTTAAAGTTTCATTGTAATTACAATTTTTGAATCTTCAAAAAATTCTCCTAATCATAGAATACGTATTCCTTTTATGAAAAATTTTTTTTAAAGTTTAGAGAGCTGAAATAACTGGGAACTCCTCAAATTCCATTCCTCGTGATAGAATTGGAATGGACCTTTTACAGTGTATTACAAATTCCAGAGGCAGAAACAAGGGAAGAGCTAAGACATCTCAGAAGGAAAAGGAAAGAAAACAGTCTCCCAAAAACAAGCTACAGTCAACATGCCATTTAGATAAATTAATATCTTCACTCCCCAAAACTCAGCCAGATATTTTTATTTTGTTGGGGGGGTGGTAATTTCTGATTTATGGAGAGTCTCAAGAATTTGTTGCTTAATTCTACTTTAGTAATAAAATATTTGGATATCACTATTTTGAAATATTTTACATAGTCCATCATCAAAAGCCCTCACCTCCTAAAAGGCATTCAGCCATTTCCTACTTCTTATGTTTTGCCCTTAATCATCCCTCCGGAAGACTTTTGAACTGTAAACAATCAGGATTTAAGACCTTTAACATCAGGGGAAACATCAGTATGCAACACACCCTAACAGATATTTAAACTCTCATGTGCTTTCTATAATTTTCCTAGCTACTGCCTAGAGCAGTTATCTAGGACAACTGTAGTGTTTAAACAAGGGTGTGCAATATGGGGTCAAGGGGAGTCGGATGGGTTAATGTTTGTTCAGCACTTTGGACTAGACAAACTTGACACTGGGCCTATTGTACTAAATATAAAAGGTGCTTTATTTGACACAGGAGGCTAAACAATAGTAAAGCAAAATGTTAAGTGGAAGAGTCGAGGGAGAGGAGGAAAAAGACTACATCACTACACAATTGATGTACAGATTGCTCTATATTTAAAATGATCCACACTGAGTAAGCCTTTGACTGCTGCTTTCCATCCCATGGAAACAGGCTCCAATTCTGCTTTCTGAACAAGACATTTACAACTTCAACTCTTGATGCTGTTGAAAATCTTTCACATTTTTGAAGTCATGTTGAAATCGTAGAATTTGCTGCACAGAAAGGACATTCTAAGATGTAAAGCTAGAATGTCAAATGACTAACTTGGATTATACCATTGCTCAGACCCCTGCCTCTGCTAAAAGTCTATGACTTACCTGGAATAATAGAATATGACTAGCTCTGTTTCTAATATTTCTAGACATCGTTCACTCACACATGTCATTTCACAAGTTCAGCAAACATCCATTAGGACCAGTGTGAAAGGGGCAGTGCGTGGTGCTAGAAGCTAGTGTACACTGGAGCCGATTGGGCCTTGCAAAAAGGATGGGCAGGATCCATCTCAGATTTGTCTGTGATGAGCCATGAGGAGAGGTACTATCCCCACAAGTATGACAGAAATTCAGAAGAGGAAGGCATTATGAACTGAGAGAATCAGAGAAGCCAATGAACACAGAAACATTTTAACTGGACTTTTAAAGATTTCAATGAAGAATGATAAGGACTCTGTTCAGGCTGCTGTTAAAATCTTATGGGAGACGTAGTTCTTTAAATAAAACTCAATGTCTTCTAAAGTGAGGAAAGAATAACAAAGAAAGGCCTTCATTTTGCAAGAGAATATCAGAATGCAGCAACCCCTCTGCCAGAGAATGGGGGAGTGAGAAAAAAGCTATCCTCATTAAAAAGAAACAGCTGGGCCAGGAGTGGTCCAGAGTCTATAAAACTCACACTTTGTTACTTTCAGATTAATATTCTCTTTGGATCTAAGTCTTCAGCCAGCAAAAGTCCATCTTTAAAAGAAAAATAAGCAAGAATGTTTTCTAGCCAGAGAAAGCAGCTCACTCTCATTGTCACATGAGGCTTTTCCTAACAATGTCGCTTCTGGTCCTCCAGTCTTCAGCTATAAGCCGTCCACTCATTCATTCAGCAGTTGTTGTTTGAGGCCCTGTCTGTTGGATGCCAGAGATATGATGATGGGCAAGCACAGCCCCTGTCCTCAAGTAGCTAACAGTTTAGTAGAGGTGGAAGACAAGCAAACAGACACTCTTCCTTCTAACAGGTCCACTAATCTGGAAGAGAATGAGTCCATGGGCAACATCATTCATAAGCTTTGAGTGAGCCAAGAATTCATAGAATCATGACATTCAGAGCTGTGGGATACCTTAAGGACTTTGTCCAGATGTGGAAAAGGAGCCTCAAAAAGATTAAGAAATTTAGGTCAAAGTCTTAAATCCACACCTGACTACTGCCCAGTGGTCTTCCCATCATGCCACTGAGCTTTCTTCACACTACAGAGCACTGAGTGTCAATATCTTACTATTACCCAACCAATAAAGACTTTATCAATTACCTTTGACATGCATGTCAGTAGACTAGTAAGGCTTAAGTATCTCTGAGCACATTTCCAACTGTCAAGATCAAAGAGTACGGTTCTCCATTTTCCTGGACAGGAGTTTAAGGAAGTGCAAGTGTGATCCTGGGAATTGAGTCTGAATCTTCAGAGGTTTTATCTGCTGCTGTTCCAAGAATCCATTTGCTCTGGTTTTGATCCCAGTATAAATCTCTGTGTTCTATGAAGTGTGACAACATAAAATTTGTTTATTTCAACACAGATCTGGTGTGCCAATACTATTGTTCAATATCTCAAATATAGCTTTGTATATGGTTACCTAATGATTTCTCCAATTGTGCTTCATACACCAAAGGTGCTATTTTGACTCATCTAAGTTAATTGGGTTCACCACATAGTATGAATGATACCAAAGAGATTTCCTTTGAATGATGTATATTTCAAATGAAACAACTCATTTGAACTAAATAGAAAAAGAAGAAATGATTATTTTTAAAAGTGAATACATATGCAGGACAGAAAATTATCCAAGAGTTTCTTTTACTGTGAAATGTTTTCCTATCCTAAATGCCATCAGGAAAATTATATGAAATTGCATGCAAAAAAAACTCCATTCTGCCATATTGTAATAATATAGTATTTTTTAAGGTGTAACTTTTCCTGGAGTTGTCAAATTCTGGTATTTCCATAAAACACTAGAATTTTTTAAAGTTTTTACCTCATTTTGTACTCTCTTGATTTCACAGCTGCCCCAGTTTCTTCCACTTGCATTTTACTTGTCCCAATTCAACTGCTCCTTCTCAGAGGTCTTGTGCTACTCCTGGAAACTCTGCCTTGTGGGAGGCTGGGAAAAACAAAGATAAGGTTTTGGAAAATGCAGCCAGAAGCAGAAATGCCCTCTCTCACTGGCTGGAACTGAAGGCTGGGGAACACCCAAGAGGGCATTTTCAGCCCCTATGTCAATGGTGGTTTGACTTCCACCAAAGTAGAGAGGAAATGAACACTGGACAAGAACCCAACCCCATAAACATAATAAAAATAAATAATAAATAAAAATTAAATCAATACTATAGCACAAGAAAGGAAAAAAGTAATAGATGAATTATCTTTTTAATTGAACTAATGTGTTAAGAAAGAAAAACACATGTCTGAGAAATACTTCCAGAAGAGCCAACTCTCCAAGGTTAAGAAATTGATTTCAACATAGAATGAATGAACTGGAAACAGAGGTGTCGTGCCTGGGGACAATCTTAAATACCCGACTCCACCCCAGGACTTGCTCCAGCTGAGTGGGAGCCATTTCCTTGCCTTTGCCATTATAGAAGGACGGGGTTCTGCAGTAGAAAGGATATGTACCCTGCCAATACCCCACCAGACCTGGAAAAGCAAAACTTTGGAAACCATGTGCCCAAGAGTGGAGAATTTGCCGAAGCTTTATAAAGTGCAAGTCTCAACCAAATGTTTTACTTGTGCCATTTAGAAGTCAATTTGTCAACAGGTCCTATCCAGTTTGGGCTAAAGGAAATCATCCTCTGCAATATCCTCTCAACTCCATCTCAACAAAGAAAAGTGACAGTCAAGTGATGAGAACACTGACCTGCTTTCCCTAAGTTCAGTTCAGTCACTACCTGCCTCCCCATGTCTGATGTATCTTGAATGGAGTTTGACTCTTAGGAGTGGCTAAAAGAGTACTTGACATGCCTGTGTGCCACAGTCTCAATCATCGTTTCCAAGCACCAGAGCTAGACCTGCCTCTGTTGAACACAGGCCACTCCATCTCATTTGCTCTATTCCTTCCTTCTGACTTCTCTTCTCTCTCATCCTCTATTCTGATGTGAAATTTATGCACTTGATTTATTCTCATTTATTTTATTTTTTCATCTCCTTGGCTTGATCCTATTCTTGCCTTATTCTCTTGGTTCGCATTTCCAGATGGTAATTGTGTTGTCACTCACCTTGCCTTATACACAGTTCTACACAGATTGGCCTAGGCTGTAGAATCAATACTTTGAGAGAAAAGGGATCTGGTAGGCTTTTTTTAAAAAGATTTTGTTTATTTATTTGAGAGAGAGAGAGCCTGAGCAGGGGGAGGGGCAGGGGGAAAGGAAGAGGCAGACACCCCCCACCCCAGCTGAGCAGGGAGCCAGACTTGGGGCTCTCAGTCCCAGGACCCTGGGATCATGACCTGAGCCACCAGGCACCAAAAAGGGATTTATTTTTAAAGAAATAAGGTAAAAGGAATTCTGAAACATACTCCTCCATCAGTATTTTGTAGAACTCATCATGGCTGAGTCTCCATCCCACACTACCTGCAGGCATCCTCAACAGATGAAGCATCAATATTACAATTAACATTTGTAATTCTCTTTTATTTTATCTGACTATTCCAGATAGTTTTTTTAGGTGCAAATATTTAAGTCTTCTAAGCATAAATTCTCCTGAATTTCAACCTGTAAATATCTGTTTTCCATTCTGCCACCAGTTTAATGATAAAGGTGTTAATAAGAAAGGTATGATTATAAATCACTTTGAATCAAAGTAACATTCTTGATCTATAAAAAATAAAAGTTATTGCCATTCATATAAACAAAAATTAGGATTTACTTGATGGTACAGAGCATCTGATTCCATGATGATATGAATCATTTGTTGTTGTTGACTGCTAGTGACTAAGAGGCACATGATTAGAAGCATATTATAAACATTTTAGTGAATTTTTTTGTCATGGATCCAGATTTTATAAGGGAAAAAATTATTTAAACCTTAAGGATGTATGTAATGAGGATATTATTACTGGAAATATACATTTAACATTATTGCTAATGAAAATAAACTTGGTTTAGAAGTAATGTTTGCATTTCAAAGCATTAGCGGGATTTTTATGTGAATTGATTTATTTTAAAGTAATTAAAAACAAAAAAATTGAAAAAAATTAAATAATACATGTTTGAGATGAAAATTACAAATGATCCATATCTACACCAGTCTTCATTAGGTTACAAGTTTAGTGACAGGAATCTGTGTATAATTCAATTTTCATTCATTCAACAAGTGTCTGTCAAAAGCCTGTTAAGGGCACCACGGAAATAATAAGGAGTGAAACAGATAAGTTCCTGAGCCCTCACAGAGGAGGGAAAAATAAAAATAAAATAAAATTGAAAAGGCAAAGTAAAAATGCTTTGAGGAACTAAAAGCCAAAGTATGTAATAATAGTAAGAAATAACCTGCTCATTTAAATTAATTCAAGTCTCTAGGTCCAAATGGATTACATTCAGAATACTAAAAGAATGTGCAAATACAGAATCATTGCATTTCAACTTCAGAATGTGAAAAGATTAGAAATAAGAAATGTCCTGAGTTCCAAACACTATGGAAAAGGCTAAAAGAAAATGGGTTAAAATTATAATTTAAGAGCTTATATCAATCTCCAGAAAAATTCTTGAATAAATTACTAAATATAGGCCTGTAAACACTTTCAACAGGAGGCAGAAATCACTGAGAACCAGCATTGATCCATTAAGAACACATCTTGACAAATGAAGCCCATTACAATTTATTGACTAAGAGTATTAGAGCAGTAGGTGGTGAAGAATGCTATAGACACTTGGTTTCTTAATTTCAATAAGGTATTTAGCAAAGTCTCTTGTGATTTTTTTTGTATGTGGGTAAGAAGAAAAATTAGAAAACTAAAAATACAGCTTGTAGATTTCTAACTGATTAAATTGCCAAACAATGAATTAGCAAAGTAAGGTCAATTGGAGTTCCCAATGATATGCTAAAGTTGTAGTTCATGGGCCTGACTTGGTTCGACATTTCTATTTAAAAAAAGAAAAGAAAGGGGGGCACCTGGGTGGCTCAGTGGTTGAGCATCTGCCTTTGGCTCAGGGTGTGATCTCAGTTTAGAGATCGAGTCCCACATCGGGATCCCTGTGAGAAGCCTGCTTCTCCCTCTGCCTATGTCTCTGCCTCTGTGTCTCTCATGAATAAATAAAATCTTTTAAGGAAAAAAAAGGAAAGAAAAGAAAACACAACTCTCAGACCAGTGAGTGACCCTATACAGTATGTTGTATAACAAGATCTAGATGTAGAAGATCTCAATAGACCAGAACAAATGAGTTCAAAACAACAATATCAAATACACTAAGGATTAATCATATAGTGCTTTGATTAAGGTTCAAAACATAAACTCACCAACTCCTACAGATGCACCAAATATGCAGCTACACGTGGAGTGATTCCCTCTGAAAAGAAATCCATAGTAACTCCTACATGTTGGGTAAATGAGAAAATGCCTACATCAAAATGCATAGGAAAGACCAGAACACATTATATTAACTCCATTCCTGGCAGAATGCCACAAAATCAAGAGAGAATCTCCAGTTCCCAGCATCTTCCTGGAGAGCAAAGGGTTTGGGCCATATATCTAGTACCCCAACTTTTAAGGCTCTCACCCAAGGAATGGGCTGCCAAAACATCAGGCTCTAAAAGCCAATAGGGTTTACATCCATGAGTCCCACTGGACTGTAGCGAACAAAGAAGCAGTACTTAACAGGCATACAAAAACCCATGGCTATCTCCCCAGTTCTCAGTGCAAAAGAAGCAGGCAAAGGAAGCAGACCCATGTCACAGTCTTTCCCTAGAAGGAGCTTGGCTGCATCTTTATAAGCTACTATCTTAGAGCCTGGCTTCTAATTAGCACACATCTAGGGGATAGCTCTGATCCTTCCTAGAACCCAGGGAAGCCAGTGGGCACGTTCCTCACCTTCTTTCTCCAGCTCACTCCAACGATAAAACCAGCACCAGCACCTCTCTGGAAAGAGGTCACACACATGTCTATTATGACTGCCAAAAAAAAAAAAAAAAAAAAACTGCCACAGGCAGGAAAAGCCTCTGAAACAACCAGCTCTGATGCAGCCAATGAGGTTGCATTCACAAGTTCCACAAGATTATAGCAAACAAAAAAGCAGTTTTTAAATGGACACATAACTACCCCACCCTTGCCAGTGACTGTATATCCAGGCTCAATGCAAAAGGAGTAAACAAAAGTGCCCATCTCCCAGTTTCTCCCTGAAAGAAGTTTTAATCCATAATTCCTAGCTACAGCCAGAGGGTCATGCTCCAAAATCAGCCTATGTAGCGGTGCTAACTGTGACATTCCCCTCTGGGACACTGATGGGTCTTGGCACATTCTCAACTACTGGGAGTTACTGGGAACAAAGACAACAGTGTGGACAATCACAAAGGTATGAGACACAACAAGGAGCTTATACCAGGCTGATGATGTTCATCTCCTGCTTGAGACCAGTCTATCAAGACTGGGAGAGGTAATTGTTTCATCTAATGCAGAAAAATAATCACGGAGTGTCAAGGAAAATGAAGAAATAGGGGAATATGTTCCAAACAAAAGAACAAGATCAATTTCCAGAAACCAACCCTAATGAAATGGAGATACGTGCATTATCTGGTAAAGAGTTCCAATAATGGTCATAAAGATGTTTGCCCACATCAGGAGAGCAGTACATGAATAAAGTGAGAATTTCAATGAAGATATTAAAGATACCTATAAGTAACACATAAAAATTTATTCAAAGAAATAATGGCTGAAAATTTCCTAACCTAAATAGACATCCAGATCCAGAAAGCCCAGAAAGTTCCAAATAAAATAAATCTAAAGAGATCCACAAGACAGATTACAATTAAATTGTCAAAAGTTAAAGACAAAGAGAACCTTAAAAGCAGAAAGAGAAAAGTGTACAACGGAACCCTCATAACACTATTAGCAGATATCTAGGCAAAAACTTTTCAAACAAACAAACAAACAAAAACTTTCCAAGCCAGAAGGGAGTGCCATGATGTATTCAAAGTGCTGAAAGATAAAAACTGCCATTCAAGAATCCACTACCCAGCAAAGGTATGAGAGATACATACACATCAAAGGAGAGATAGAGTTTTCCAGATAAACAAAAAATGAATTTCATCACTACTAGACTAGCCTAACAAGAAATGTTAAAAGGACTTATTCAGACTGAAACAAAAGTACACTAATTAGTATTATAAGAACATATGAAAGTGTAAAATTCACTGGTATAGGTAAATATGTAGTTAAATTCAAAGAACTCTAATATTGTAATAGTGGTAAGTCACTTAGACCTCTTATATAAAGGTTAATGACAAATATATTAAAAATATCTATAAAATAATTTGTTAATGGATATATAAAAAGTGTAAATTGTAACATCAAAAACATAGAGAGGGAGCAACGTGAAAATATAGAGCTTTTGTATGCATTTGAGGTTAAGTTGTTCTTAGCTTAAAATAGACTATTATAAAATGTTTTATGTAAGCCTCACAGTAACAACAAAGCAAAACATACACAAAGAAAAAGGGAAAGGAAACATTTATAAACATTTCACATTCAACATTAGAGCACCTAAATATATAAAGCAAATACTAACAGAATTGAAGGGAGAAATAGACAGCAATACAGTAACAGTAGGGCACTTCAATACTTCACTTTAAACAATGGGTAGATCATTCAGACAGAAAATCAATAGGGAAACTTTGGACTTAAACTACACATTAGACCAGATGAACTTACCAGCCATTTACAGAATATCCCATTCAGGAGAGCCAGAAAACACATTCTTCTCAAGTATACATGAAACATCCTCCAGGATATATCATGTATTAGGACACACACACACACACACACACACACACACACACACACCCTCAGTAAATGTAAGAAGATTGGAATTATATCATGCATCTTTTTTTACCATGATAGTATAAAACTTGAATCAATTACAAGAAAAACATCAGAAAATTCACAGATACATGGAGATTAATTAGCATGTTACTGAATAACCAAAGGGTCAAAGAGAAAATCAAAAGAGAAATTTTAAAAATCTTGAAACACATAAAAATGGAAATGAAACATACCAAAGTTTATGGAATGCAGCAAAAGCAGTTCCAAGGAGTTCACAATGATAAATGTCTACATTAAGAAACAAAAAAGATCTTGAATAAACCACCTAATTTTTTTACAGCAAGAAAATAGAAAAAGAACAAACTAACTTAAATTTAGTAGAAAGGAGATAACAAAGATTAGACCGTATAAATGAAATAGAGATGAAAAAAATTATTTAAAAAGTCAGTGAAACTAAGAGATGGTTTTTTGAAAAGATCAATATAATTGACAAACCTTTAGCTAGACTCACTACAGAAAGAGAAGACCAAAAAAAAAAAATTGGAAATATAAGAGGATACATTACAATTGATACCACAGAAATATAAATGATCATAAGTGACTACTATAAGTTAATAATTGGACAACCTAGAAGAAATGGATACATTCCTAGGAATATACAACCAAGACTGAATCATGAATAGATAGAAATTCTGAACAGACCAATTACTAATAAGGAGGTTGAATCAATAATCAAAAATCTCCCAATGAAAGAAAGTCTGGACCAGATGGCTTCATTAGTGAATTCCACCAAATATCTCATTTAGAATTAATACTAATCCTTCTTAAACTCATCCAAAAAATAGAAGAGGAGGGAACATTTCTAAACTCGTTGTATGAGGCCAGCATCACCCTGATATCAAAGCCAGTCAAGGACACTACAAGAAAAGAAAATTATGAGCTAATATCCCTGATGAACATAAATCCAAATAATCTTAACAAAATATTAGCAAACCAATTTCAACAATGTATTAAAAGGATCATATGCCACAATCAAGTGGTATTTGTTCCTGGCATGCAAGGATGGATTGACATTACCCAAATCACTCAATGTGATATACCATGTTAACAAATGGATGATCATTTTAATAGATGAATAAGAAACATTTGACAGGGATCCCTGGGTGGTGCAGCAGTTTGGCGCCTGCCTTTGGCCCGGGTTGTGATCCTGGAGACCCGGGATCGAGTCCCACGTCAGGCTCCCGGTGCATGGAGCCTGCTTCTCCCTCTGCCTGTGTCTCTGCCTCTCTCTCTCTCTGTGTGTGACTATCGTAAAAAAAAAAAAAAAAAAAAAAAAAAAAAGAAACATTTGACAAATTTCAACACCCTTTCATGTTAAAAAAAAAAAAAAAAACTTTCAACAAAGTAGGTATAGAAGGAATGTACTTCAACATAATAAAGGCCACGAATCACAAGCCAAAGCTAATACTACACTCAACAATGGAAAGCTGAAAACTTCCTCTACAATCAGGAATAAGACATTTGCCACTTTTATTCCACATAGTTCTGGATGTGCTAGCCAGAAGAATTAGGCAAGAAAAAGGAAAAGAAGGACATCCAAAGAGGGAAAGAAGAAGTAAAATTGCCTCTGGTTGCAAGTGAAAACTCTAAAGTCTTTAGAAAAACTCCAAAGAGTTCACCAAAAAAAAACTTGTTAGAACAAATAAGCAAATTCAGTACAGTTGCAGGACACAAAATCAATATACAAAAATCAGTTGCTTTTTTATACACTACTGATGAGCTGTCAGAAAGGGAAATTAAAAAATCCAATTTACAATTGCACCAAAAAGAATAAAATACCTAAGAAAAAGTTTAACCAAGAAAGTAAAAGACCTATACACTGAAAACTATAAGATACTCATGAAAGAAATTGAAGAGGACCAAAATAAATGGAAAGACATTCCACGCTCATGGCTTGGAAGAAATTATATTGTTAGAATATCCATACTATTCAAAGCAATCTACAGATTCAGTGCATTCCCTATGAAAATTGCAATGGTATCTTTCACAGAAATAAAACAACCAATCCTAAAATTTGTATGGAACAACGAAAAAATCCAAATATTCAAAGCAACCTTGAGAAAGAAGAACAAAGCTTGATGCATCATACTTACTGATTTCAAACTATATTATAGACACATAGATCAATGAAACAGAATAGAGAGCCCAGAAATAAATTCACACATATCTGTCCAATTAATTCATGACAATCCAAGAATACACAGAGAGGGAAAGGATAATCTCTTTAATAAAAAGATTGCTGGGAACACCAGATATCCCTATGCAAAAGAATAAAACTTTACTCCTATCTTATTCCATACAAAAACCAACTCCAAACAGACTAAAGACTTGAACTTAAGACCTGCCACCGTAAAACTCCTAAAAGAATACATAGGATATAATCTCCTTAACGTTGGTTTTAACAATGAGTTTTTGGATTTGACACCAAAAGTAAAGATAACAAAAGCAAGAGTAAACAAGTGAGACTACATCAAAGTAAGAAGCTTCTGTGTAACAAAAGCAGCCTACCAACTGGAAGAACATATTTGCAAACCACATATCTGGTAAGGGGTTGTTATCTAAAATATACAAGGAACTCACATAACTCAGAGTAAAAATATACTCAATTTAAAAATGGACAGGGGCACCTGGGTGGTGCAGTTGGTTAAACAACAGATTGTTGGTTTGGGGTCAGGTCATGATCTCAGGGTTGTGAGATCAAGCCCCTGGATAGGCTCTGCACTCAATAAGCACAGAGTCTACTTAAGACTTTCTCTCCCTCTCTCTCTGCCCTCCCTTCCATCTCCCTCTCTCTCTTTCTCTCTCTAAAATAAAATAAATCTTTAAAAATAAAATAAAATGAATAGACATCTCTCTAAAGAAAGCATACAAATGGCCACAGTTACTTGAAAAGGTGGTCAACATCACTAATCATAAGAGAAATAAAATCAAAACCAAAATAGGATATCATCTCACATCTGTTTAGACCACAACAAGATGTCATCTGACACCTGTTAGGATGTCTATTATGAAAAAGACAAGAGAAAACAAATGCTGGCGAGGGTGCTGAGAAAAAAGAACCCTTGTGGACTGTTGACAGGAGCATAAATTGGTGCAGCCACTCTGGAAAACAATATGGAGTTTCCTTTAAAAAATTAAAAATAGAACTACTCTATGATCCAGCAATCCTATTTATTGAAATATATGCAAAGGAATGAAAGAGGATATCGAAAGATACCTGCACTCCCATGTTCACTGTAGTAGTGTTTGTATTAGCCAAGATAGGAAAACAACACAAGTGTCCATCAAAAGATAAATGGATAAAACTGATGTGGCATGTACACACAATGAAATATTATTCAGCCAAGAGAAAGATGAAAATCTTACCATTCATAAAAACATTGATGAACCTAGAGGTCATTATGCTAAGTGAAATAAGCCAGACAAAGGAAGACAGTATCATTTATATGTGGAATCTTTAAGGAGAGAGAGAGAGAGAGAGAAGAGAAGAAAAATTCCAGCTCATAAAAACGGAGTAGAATGGTGATTGCCAGGGTTGAAGGAGTGGGAAAAATAGGGAGAGGCAGGTATAGTGTTCAAACTTTCAGTTATAAAATGATAAGATTTGAGGATCTAATGTGTAACATAGTGACTACAGTTGATAACACTGTATTGTATAATTAAAATGATCCAAGAGAGTAAAACTTAAGTTTCCTCATCAAAAAATGAAAATAAATAAATATGTGAGATGATGGGTGCGCTAATTAACTCTATGGTGAGAATTCTTTCATAATGTGTACCTATATCAAATAATTATATTTTACACTTTAAATATATTACAACTTTGTCAATTATACTTCAATAAAACTAAAAAAAGGAACATATTCATATGCATATATGGAACTAGAAATACAAAAAGGAGCCCATTTGTTTTAAAGCATAAGCAGAGTAGTGGGAAAAAAGTTCAAACAAAGTTGGAGAAGTAAGATATCTTTCAGGTCATTCTATTTGAATATTTCTCCCCATCTCTTAATGTATACCTACCGTGGAATTTATTAAGGTCAATAAACTTAATTGTATATTCCAATAAGCTTAAAAGCAAGCACCGCTAATTTGAAAACGGGAAGGAAATTCCCATGGCAATAACTTTGCTTTCTAAATTTGT
This sequence comes from Nyctereutes procyonoides, assembly GCF_905146905.1. NCBI lineage: Eukaryota > Metazoa > Chordata > Mammalia > Carnivora > Canidae > Nyctereutes > Nyctereutes procyonoides. The sequence goes on along the minus strand of NW_026575033.1, from coordinate 3,547,677 downwards.
CCACGTGGTGATTTTCTTTCATCTTCCCATTAAAGATTTAGACACAAATAGACCCACTCTGAGAGAGATATTTTAATAAAAGCAAAACTAACTTGAAAAACAAAATAAACTGTACCAGAAGGCAAAAGCCCACGTACCAGTCACTGCAGTTCATGTCAAAGTAACGTAGAATGGTTTTCCTTCTTTACATTTTTGTTTTTCTTAAAGAGCAATGTAAATCAAAATTATAACACAGTGAACAAAAAAGTGAACACATTTTTCAGCCATGTGAGTAGAAGTATTGCATTCAGTCTGTTCAGCCCAAATCTGGGACACCAGAGAGAATCCAGACAAGCAGAACTACATCCAAGGACACAATGAATAAACTGGAGCAAATGTCCTTTGTAGATCAGTGGGTAGACTGAGGAGTGTTGCCCCTGGGAGAGGATCCTAGGAGCAGCTCCCAGCAGTGCCACAGGAAACGATTTTATTTAGTTCATAGAGCTCCAGAAGATAGAACATAGCTCAGAGAATGGAAGTTACAAGGAGGTAAGCAGAATATTTTACAAATCAAAGCTATTCCAAAGTATAGTGGACTTCCTCCTTTGGAGATAAAGCCTCCATCTCATAGAAGAAGCCAAGCAGGGGTTGAGCAGCCCTCTGTTAAGAAAGGAGAGTCACTGAATTGGGAAAAAGTTTCAACCGAAGTAGTAGTTTTCAAGATTTGTTTATTTGAGAAAGAGAGAGAGAGAGAGAGCAGGGGGAGAGGCAGAGGGAAAAGGAGAGATGAACTAGACACCCGATGAGCTGAGCGTGGAGCCCAATGAGGGACTCAGTTCCAGGACCCTGAGATCATGACTTGCATCAAAATCATGAGTCAGATACCCAACCGACTGAGCTGCCCAGGCACCCCAGAAGCAGTGGTTTTCAAACTTTATGGTGCATTGTAATCCCCTGAAGGGTTTATAAAACCCAGGGTTTTTAATTCATCAGGTCTAAGGTCAAGCCTGAGAATTTACATTTCTAATCAGAGTCCAGGCAATACTGATACTGCTGGTTTGGTCGCACTCAGAACCACTGGCCTAACCAGTTTTCCACAAGCCCCACACAACTAATGCTAAGGATTCTTGTGCTTTTTTTTTTTTTTTTTTTGATTCTCAATAAAGAGATAGGCACCTTATCAAATATATTTAACCATTCACAATTACAAAACATGAGATTTAAATGTTCATTACAATGATCTGTTACTGAATCTCTAATTCATATTTTAGGGAAAAAAATATGAACTTGCATAGGAAATTTTATTAATTGGAATAAAATATTTTTTAAATAAAACTTTCAAAAACCTCAGTTGTAATGATGTATGTCAATGTGAAAAGAAGAATTGGATGTATCATTTAAAAGGACATTTTCTACAAGCCTATGTGAAAAATTATAATTCTTGATATTTTTCTAACAACATTATTATAAGCTAGAATTATTTTTGTATACAACAACAACAAAATATATGTTGAAAGGGCTGGCTTTCTAGGGCTCAATCAATCAGCAAATGGTGCATTCTTTTTATGTGCAGTTAGCAAGAAGCAATACATAAGGAGAATGTAAGAAACTATCTCCAAAAGTTTGAAATCCAACTTAAGAGAGAAGCTTACACTCCTAAAAAGAAAGATTAGTCAATTCCAAAGATATGGATAAGACCAATAAGAGAGATTTTCTTTTATTTATTCATTCATTCATTCAAAATATTTACTAAGTGATACTATATTCAGTGATAGGGACAAAATGGAAATAATTACATGAGTAGCATGCTCTGTACCTTCCAGAAACTCAACCTAGCAAGTGAGATGGACACATAGGGTAATGACCACAGTCCAAAGCAGTCAGAACAAAAAAAAAAAAAAAAAAGAACTAATAGGCACAGTCGAAGGAATCATTGAGTTGATTAGAGAAGTCTTCATGGAGGGAGCTATTTGCTTGGGTCTTGAGAACACGTATGATTTTTCCAGTTGGAAGATAGGAGGCACAGATACTCCTGCCTTGAAAAACTGTATGTGCAAAGTAGAAGAGGGTGAGCCACCTCACAGAGTTCAGGAGGCTGAAGGAGGCTCTGGAGAAGGTGGAATGGGACAGGGTCAGATGCTTGAGGGTGGGGGAGGTGGAAGCAGATCCCCACACACAGGGAAGATACTTCAACCTTCAGTGGAGGGTAGCATGATAAGATTCGTATTTTTGAGACTTACTCCAGTGGTAAGAGCAACTGTCTACTTGAGAAAGGGCAAAACTGCAAACAGCAAAACCATTTAGGAGTCTATAGGAAGTGTCTATCTACAACAACATGATGAAGATGAATAAAGATGGCCCCCAAGGAGTTTCGGTAGGTAGCAGGTATGAGAATTATAAAGAGGTAGACCCATATATGAATAGCCTCCACTAGGAATCCACCCAATTGCTCCAACAGCATCTATTCATCAAATATTTGCTGAGTTCCTCCGATATGTCAGGTGCTAGGTACTAGCTGCTAGTACTCAAGATACAAAACTCAGAACACCATACAGCAGTCTCTGCCCTAGTGGAGTTCAGGCCAAATAGGGGTTACATAGATAATTAGATAATCACACAAACAAAAATAAAGTTGTGAGCAGGGTGGGCAAAATGGGTGAAGGGGAACTAAAGGTACAAACTTCCAGTAATAAAATAAATCATGAGGATGTCATGTAGAGCACTGGGACTATAGTTCACAATACTGAGTTGCATATTTGAAAGTGGCTAAATGTATCTTAAAAGATCTTATCACAAGAAAAAAAAGCTGTAACTGTGTGGAGACAATAGTAAGTAGACTTATCATGGTGACCATTTCACAATACATACAATGTTGAATCATGATGTTGTGCACCTGCAACCAAAAGAATGTTATATGTCAGTTGTACCTCAATTTGAATGAATGAATGAATGAATGAGTGGATGAGTAGATTGTGACCACAGCTACAAAGGAAAGTACTAGGGATTATGAAGTTTGTAAGAAGGGGGTTGATTTTTACCTTTCCAGAAACATCAGGAAATGTATTCCCAAAGATACAACATTGAAGTGAGATGGAGGGTAAGGAGGATTGTCTAGTAAACAGACACGCTGAACAAGGGTGAAGCATGAGCAAGTTCATGGCACGTGTGAGAGTTGAGGAAGAGCTGATCTCCCAGGTCTGAGTCGGCCACCCCTCCCTTTAATCCCAACTACAGTAAACAAAACTCTTGAGGACGAGATCTTTATACCATCTAGCATCTGGGGCTCCTTGGAACCAGGAAAGGAAACAAGCAATGGCTACTTCAAACAGGTGCATCAACCAACTGCACTCTCCCATCATCACTTGGTCTTCCTCCAAATTCTGTCCATTTTTCTTGCACCTGTTGGGGTGTCACCTCCTCTGTGAAGCATTCCTAACTACTCTAGCCTGTGCATGAGGAAGCAGAGAGCATTCAGCTGGCTGATCAGTCTCAGATATGGGCTGTCTGATAACAACATTCATACACCATCTTCTTTGACAAGACAGCAATGGTCAGAATTATGTCACATTTGTTCTTTGGCCACCAACCAACTGCTTTATTTTTTACCTCATAAAATTTAGGCTTATCAATTTATAATTAAACTATAGACAACATAGAAAAGTGCACACATGTTAGATTTGGAAGGCAAATAATATATTTACCAGATTTTTTCCTTTTTTTAAAGTTTCTCATACCAACATTATCTCTGTGTATGTTCTACAGAAGTGTAGCATGGTTGTCCTTGAAACTTGGGAGCTCGATCTCATAAATGAAAAATGAATCTTCAGGCTAAGGATATAAAAACCTCAGGTAGGCCTTCCAAATTGGTGTGGGAGTTTCAGGGTTTGGAGGCATTCCAATCTAAGCACAGAGAAACATTTATCATGCACTGCCCAAGTTCATCTTCACTGCCGTGTTAATATGAAATGTTCAGCAGTTATTTTGGTTGAGTTAGATTTATTACTACTTTTAATTTAAAAGAAAACAATCAAACAGAAGAGGGTCCTTTCTTCTCCCTCATCAAAACATTGGTATTCCAGAGACAGGGTGGTTAACGATAGAGAAATCAGAGCTACATTCCATTAGCTGGAAGGGAAGCTAGTCCTCATCACGTGAGGAATTATGGGGAGATATTTCTCTTCATATGTGGACATAACATTTTGAAACATTCAAAGCTGAGGGCAGGTGTCTTGCTAAAAGCGTTTGTAATTACTTATCTTCAGCTTGTAGGTCTTTGAGTCTGCTCCATCCCCAGCCCCGGCCACTATGGTTAGTCAGAAGCTGCTTGGAGATGCCTCTTGATGAAAGCTTCATATGGGTTTCATTTTGCTGACCACTCATCAAGTATTCATAGGGCAATAAAAGACTTGTTTACATAGCCAAAAAAAGAAAGACTTTTGAAGGCACAACAAAATTGTTGTGCCTGTTTCCAAATACAACCAAAGATAAAATTAGATGCTACCCAAAAAAGTATGTGTGTGCAAACTTTTACCAACTTTAGGGTAATCATAACTGTAATTTAACTGAAGATAGAGTTGGCCCAGTGCATGTGTCATGAAAAATCTATACTCTTCAGTACTTTGTGTTCTTAATGACATTTTCTGCTTTGAAAGTCTTCTGACCGTAACAATCTAGAAACCCATCGGTCATTCCTTACACGATGTTACAAACAAGACCCTATTTTCTGGCAAGATGTCAAAGGGCCTGGCCAAACATCTACTTTCTCCAAGTACAATTGATAGTGGATGACAATGTCCAGCTCTTCCCTAAATTCTGACAACTATGTAACAACAAATAAAAAACATTCCAATGATTTACTGTTTTAATTCTACATTGTTGTGTTCTGTGTTTCTTTAAGAAAGGTGCAAGTGTATGTATGAGATCCTGAAACACTGTGGTTACCATGGTAATTATCTGTGTTTAGAGAGCATGTGGAGTAAAGGTCCATGTCGTAGTTGAAGAAGAGTGCCTGTTAACGATGGCTTTTCACGAGCCTAAATCATGTTAAGTCCCCAGTTTCAAAGAAATGTTAAAAAAAAAAAAAAAGTAAGCTTTTATCTGGAAAAGCCATAAGTGCCAAAATGTGTTTTGTTCCAGGGACGCTACTTTCTTTCCTCCCAGTGGTTAGATCATATCTGAAGACTGAAGTTAGGACCCAGAGGGCTATTATACCAGGGGAAGAGGGGATTTTCTGGCCACTGAGCTTTCCTGGCTGATTTATGTGGGGACTCTTTTGCTCCCTGGCTTCCCACAACCTGGTCTGCAGCCCCCGTAAAGTCCCTGGGTAAATCCCAGGTAACAGGTCTGTAAGACAAAGTCAAGTCCAGTCACCTGGAGGCTGGCATCTAAATAGACTGTAGGGATGCCTGGTGGCTCAGTTGGTTAAGCATCTGCCTTCAGCTCAGTTCATGATACCAGGGGTCCTGGGATCCAGTCCTGAATCAGGCTCCTGTCTCCCTCTCCCTCTGCCCATTCTCTCTCTCTCACACCCTCTCTCTCTCAAATAAATAAATGAAATACTTTTTTTAAAAAAAAATTGAAAAAAAAAAAAAAACAGAATTTAGCAGCAGTTCAACATAATGCTGCCCTCATAAACATGAGCACGTTGACTGATGATGATGACCTCTCTCAGGTCTGCAAAAACAAAGAGCCTAATAACTAACAAAAAAGGAAAGGAGGAAGGAAGGAAGGAAGGAAGGAAGGAAGGAAGGAAGGAAGGAAGGAGGAAGGAAGGAAGGAAGGAAGGAAGGAAGGAAGGAAGGAAGGAAGGAAGGAGGAAGGAAAGGGAAGGGAGGGGAAGGAAAGGGAAGGGGAGGGGAGGGGAGGGGAGGGGAAGGGAAGGGAAGGGAAGGGAAGGGAAGGGAAGGGAAGGGAAGGGAAGGGAAGGGAAGGGAACAACTTGATTCAAAAATGGACATACAAATGGCCAATGATCACATGTGAAAAGATACTCAACATCACTAGTCATTAGGAAAATGCAAATCAAAAGCACAATGAGAAAGCACCTCGGCACACCCTCACATGGCTTATTAAAGAAAAAACAAACACAGAAAACAAAACATTGGTGAACATATGGAGAAATTGAAATCCTTGTGAATTCCTGGAGAGAATGTAAAATGGTGGAGCATAGTAATGGGTGCATAATAATGGAACTACCATATCCCAAAAATCTCACTTCTACATCTACAGCTACATGAAGTGAAGGCAGGGATTTGAGCAGATACTTGTACACTCATGTTCATAGCAGCACTACTCACAAAAGCCAACTGGTGGAAGCAACCCAAGTGCCTATCTACCGGTGAATGAGTAAACAAAATGTGGCATATACATAAAAACAGAATTTACATACAATGGAATTGAGCCTTAAAAAGGAAAGAAATCTTCTCACATTCTAAACATAGATTAACCTTAAGGACACTATGCTAAGTAAAACCAGCCAGTCACAAAAGGACAAATGGTTTCTGATTCCACTTACATGAGATTCCTAGAATAGTCAAATTTATAGAAACTTTCTGGTAGAATGGTGGTTGCCAGTTGCTGGAGGCAGGAAGGAGTAGTGAATGGGAAACTATTATCAATGGAGGTGGAGTTTCAGTTTGGGAAGAGGAAAGAGTTCTGGAAATGGAGAGAGGTGATGGCCTCACATCAGAGTGAATGTGCTTCATGCCCCTGAACTGTACAATTAAAAATGGTTAAAATACTAAGTTTCACATTATGTACATTTTACCACAATAAAACAGACAAAGGGGCCTGTCCTGCCAGAGGAACTTGGGGTGAACCATGTCTGCGCTGCATTATTACTAACACAGCAACTGAACAGCCAGCACTGCTAAAGTTGTTCTGTTCTGGAACTAGGTGACCTAAAAATAAAATAGTGACTTTCCCCACACATGGTTTTCACGAAAAATACTCAAAGCAAAAAATTTTGCAGCCAAGTGATAGTCACAAAAATCTCATCCTCCAGGTTCCTCAGACCCCATTGCCAGTTAGACAACAATCGGGATCGTCCAGTAGGTCTGTCCCTAAAGAAACGCAGAAAGCATCAACATCATGCATGAGGCTCGGCTCCGAGGAAAGCCCATGCTGGGTAGCCTTTCCCCTCTCGCCTTCCTGAGGCTTCGACAGATGTTTTCAGAGAGTTACTCCTAAATATTTCTAAGCTTGTGACAATGAAGATCAAATTAATTTTGGAATATATACTCACTCAAAGAAGAGGAATAAAGGAATAGCAGAAGCCTTCCTTAGAAAATAAACATTGGCTCACAGGTCTGCAAGTTAGGAGAAATTTGTATACTACTAATGAAAGTCAAACCATGAGTTTAGAGCAAACTGGATATGTACTGACTTTTGGGGAAGGAGTGCGGAGAAGGGGTGGCATGGAGATTTACAGGATGTGAAAGAATGGAATGTTGTTATAAGCAGATTAGTTTGAATTATTGGCTCAGAGGCTCAGGAAACTCTAAAAAGATGCAAAATAATCAGGAAGCAGTGATAATGGTAAATTGAGAATGGGGGGAGATGCCTATTTTGTGGATTTGTGCAGGCTTTAAAACCTTTGAAATTATAAAAGTACAAATTAACTAGGCCACAAGTGTAAATAATTATATTATTATAATTAGCTTACTAATAAGTTTTTTGACCAACTGATATAAATTCTGCCACAGATTATATATAAATAAACCATACCTATGTGTTCTATAAACGTGCATATTTATTGATTCTGCCGCATGTTCCAAACAGGTGAGTCACAGGAGCAGGTTTGCTAACCTGGAACACAGGTTGTGAATCCCATCTCCATGGTGACATAGCCTGTTCTTGTCTACTCACTGATCACAGGAAAGGCATGGGCCAGACCCTATTGAAAGGCAAGCAGAGCAGACTCTGAACCGTATTCAGCACATGGTACTTAGAGAATCTGCTCAATAATAACCCAGGATCAGATTCACAATGAAAATGCCAGCTTCTCATAAGCAATTTGGAGCAAAAGTAGGAGAACAGTTGCAGGTATAATGCGAGCAGTTCATGCTGTCTGAAGTTAAAATTATATAGGATGACACTTCACCTACTTAAAAGAATCCTAAGAATTTAGGGGTTATTCATACAAGGTAAACTTATTTCTACAGATGGCAACAGGGTTGATTCCTTTTAGTGGAACTAAATAATGCCCCCAAGAGAGTGTGTTTCCTTCACATAGGGGAGTCCTTAACTACTAAAAGGATTTTACTCATTCTGGCTCAATTCCAGGATAAGAATTCGACCTCTAATTGTCAGGAGATCCATCTTTAAGAAACATGTTATCATGTATCAATCCTCTATCACCATGGTCTTCGTGCCACCAAGGCTCGCTTTACAAATATTTATTTTAGGGGTTGGAAAAAGTCCACACCACATTTGGTAGTAGTTTTATTTCACTTACTTCAAAAAGAATAGTCAACTGTGTGATTCATTGCAACTTTCTTTGTTGAGTTGCTCTCTTAGAACGCTATAGAATTGAACTAGACAGATCTTTTTAAGACGAAGGTTCTTTGTAAATACAATCTCTTTGGAATCAAAGCATATTTAAGCCTCAGCCTGTATTGAAGAGAAAGATCTTTTCAAAAAGAGTGAGGGGAAGTTGGGCTTTTTTGTGGGCTTTTTTTTCCTCATCGGGTAAAAGAGTAAGACAGCATATGGTATATAGTGGGTGGTTGTTCTAAACATAACATGGATGTTCAACCCAAAATGGTTTATCGCTTTCCGTACATGGAACCAGCAGCTAAAATTGATCAGTGACTTCTTTTACAGCTGAAGTTAGAAGGAAAAAGTTCAACATCCTGGTATTCCCCCAAAGCAATGTTTACCAATTAACCTTTGCTCTCAACACCACTTCATAAAACAGCATCTTCTGATCATTGATAACGATAGCTGCTCTGCACTTAGGATGTGCCAGGCACTGTGCTAAGTGCTTCATCTGCATGATATCTTTTAACCCTCAGACCATCCCTATGAAATAAGAAATATGGTCTCTATTGGACTGAGGAGGAAACCAAAGACCAGACCATTTATAACTTACTAACATCACATGGTTATTAAGACTGAGTCTGAATAGCAAATCCCAGGCTTCTAGCCACTGCCAAGTTTACCTCTCCAAAATGCAGTACTGGCTTTTTCCTCCATCCTTAGAAAGAAAGCCAGCTGAGTTGGCCCATTATTAAGATTTTTTCCACAGTAGAATTCAGCACATGAATCATACGATGGACCAGCTTTTCCAGCCATTAATTGAATGTAAACGCTTTCTAATGGTGAGTCTCACATGTTACTCCTGGAGCACTGGTTAAAATGCAGGTTCAGGTCCAACATGTCTAGGGCAGGTCCCAAGACTGCATTTCCAAGAAGCTCCTAGGAGATGCTGAAGCTACTGGCCTGTGTCTACACTTGAGGAGCAAGAATGGGCCAAGCACAGGAAATCAGCCCATTAGACTCTAAAAGGGAATCTTAAACACCAGAACAAGTTAGAATATCCAGTAAGGCACAGAAGATATAGTTCAATACTTCAGGAAAACTCTCAAATGGCACCCAGTCCCCCAATGCCACCTCCACTTCTGCCCCTAACTCCCCTAACTCCACGTCACCCCCTAGAGGTGAGGAGCAGTGGTCCCAGAAAGCAGAGAGCCATGCAGTAGTCATTTGCTCTCAGACTGGTTTGGAGCCAAATCTGAATGAGTATTTAGACTGTGGATTTGCGATTTTCACAACCTGTACAAAAGTAGTACGTTAATTAAATGAATTCTGACTCCACCATATAAGAACTAGATAGCCAATCACATTGTAAAATACTTTAAAAGATATTCACAGTAAGTGGAAAGAATATATGAAAAAATATATATTATGAAGAAATACTAGAATGAACTGCACCAAAATTTTGATGGCAGTTATCAAGGGTTAGGGTTTTAAGATAGTTTCATTTCTTTTGCTTATCTATATGTTGTAAATCTTTTACAATTAATTTGTCTTATTTTTGGAATAAGAAGGAAAATCATTTTTTACTGTATATTTTTAAAGATTACTTTGAATCCATAATGATTCTTAGCAATGGTCAGATGACCAGATGTTGTGAACCCTCCAATGTAGGCAATAGAAAGCAAACAGAGCCATTTATAAAATATTCTTGCCAAAAATTATGAGGCTAAACCTAATTAATTATCTAGAACTAACCTCCAAATACAGGAAATACAGTAGGTAGAAGACCAACTCCAATGACTGAACAAGGAAACCAATGGTTGAATGCAGAACGTGGACATTCTATAGAACAAATGACTCAGCTTCTGCAACAATGACATGAAGGGAAGTGGTCTGCTCTGTATTAAAAGGAACTGAAGAGACATTATAAATAAGTGCAATTGTGATATATTTATGGAGTTTTATGGGCTGACTGCTTGTGTCCTCTGTCCCAAATCTGTATGTTGAAGCCCAAATCCCTAGTGTGATAGTAGGGGAAGGTGGGGTCTTTGGGAGGTAATTAGATGTAGATGAAGTCTTGAAGGTGGGGCCCCCATGAGGGAATTAGTGCCCTTATAAGGAGAAAAAAAAAAGAAGAAGAAGAGACCAGAGCCCTCTCTCTGCCACATTAAGTACACAACAAGAAGACAGATTGCTGTCTGCAAGCCAGGAAGAGGTCTCTGGTACCAGATATCAAATTTGTCAGCACAATGATCTTGGACTTCTCTGCCTCCAGAACCATGAGAAATAATTTTTTTGTTGTTTAAGCCACCCTGTCTATGGCATTTTGTTACAGCAGCCCTAACTAACGACGACATGCAGTCTCCACTGAACAAACCAAGTGCAAGAAAATATTTTTGAGACAATCAAGAAAATATGGTTGTGCAAATACTACTCGTTTTAGGTGTGCAAATACCTTTGTAATTACAAAGGAAAATGTCTATACTTTTAAGAGATGTGTTCTGAGTTACATAGGAATAAAGTGAAATGATGGTACAGATTTTTTTTAAAAGCCTCAACAAAAATTTTATAAATGGATATTCTAGGTTAAGCAGCAAGTGTCCAACTGGGGCAGATATATAAGTGTTCACCAGGCCCTTTATTGCCTCTACGTTAGTGTGTTTGAAATTTTTCACAATATGATATTCTAATGGGCTTCTAATCTTTCTACACTCAAGTAAAATACTACAGCAAACCAGGACACAAAGCCACCTGAAAGACACAGACTCTTTTTAAACTGGAGAAGGCATCCTCTATGCAAATTGAACTTCCAAATATTTCTCATTAAACTTACGTGAATAATCAGGTTAGTTGTAAGGATGCGTGCGTTTCAGGAGCTGTGAAGAAAGAAAAAGAACATTGTAATGAAGCTGTATAGATATTGGTAAAGGCTGGCCTCTGAATCCAGCAAAAATTTGCCTGAGTTATCAGAAATACAGAGAAAATAATGAGGATAGTAATCAGCACATATAGTGCTTAATGGCTTAAATAGTATTTTCAGGTACATCATTTTATTATGTCTTCTTTTAATCTCCTTTGATTTTAAGATATAAAGATGATCTTCCACCTATGATAGAGATTTCAGCTATGAAAAACATAATAGAGGGATCATTCATTCAATGAGTAATTACTACCGGCCAGGCCCTGTGCTTGGGATATAAGAGAGATAGATATGCTCTCCAGCTTTGTTGGCCTAGCACTGGCAACCAGAGATTTTTTCCACTCGGTAGCTCTAAAATGTAAATCTGACTCTATCCTTCCCCAGATTAAAAACCATCAATTCACAACCAAAAGAAAGAGGCAGGCCAGTTATAAAAGGACAAATGCTATATGATCCCACTTACAGGTTCCTAGAGTCATCAACTTACAGACAGGAGTAGAGTGCTGGGTGCCAGGGACTGGGGGAGGGGGAGTGGGAATTACCTTTTAATGAGAACAGAGTTTCCGTTTGGGAAGATGAAAAGGTTCTGGAGATGGACGGTAGTGAGGGTAGCAAAACAATGTGAATGTACTTCATGCCACTGAATTATACACAAAAATACTAAAAATGATGGGGCGCCTGGCAGCTCCATTGGTTAAGCATCTGACTCTTGGCTAAGGTCGTGACCTCATGCATCCCTGAGATGCAGCCCTAGATTGGCTCTGCTCTCAGAGGGGAGTGTACTTGAGATTCCCACCCTCTGCACCCCCCAACACCCTCTCTCTCTCTCTTTCTAAAATAAATAAATATATATATTTTAAAATGCTAAAAATAGTTAAATTTTGTGTTATGTATATTTTACCACAACAACAAAATTCCTTATAGAACTTTCACCTAGAAGGGAATCCTAAGTGCCTCAAAAATGCAAACGCAGGACCCAGCCCCTACCCATTCTTCCAAGCTCTCTGTTCAGAAGTCACACGAAGCAATTTGCAGTTTCCAGAATATGCCATGCTCACTCACTCCTCCATAGGAGGTTTGCACACAGACCTTATCTTCCTGCCAGGAGTGTATTTTTCTTCCTGGGCAAGGGTCTAGCATGGCACTGCAGAACAACGCTGTGGCATGGCACTCCCTACACCAATCCCCTGCTCTGGCACTTACTGGCTGCACATGTTTCCTTACCATTCAATCCTCAGTTTGCTAGTCTGCAGAATGGGCATAATACACCAGCGGGCTATCATGAAAGATTAAATGAATTCGCACATGCAAAGCACTTGAGAGTTGTGCCTAGCACGCCATCAATCCTTAACAAAAAGTCACTTCCTACCCTGGGAATGTCTTCTAATCCTGCAGAAGCCATGCCTATGATGGGGTCAAGCCTGTGAAGCCACCCATGTCTCACCTCAAGAAGAGTGGGGCACTCCTCCCTCTGCACTCCTAGGTGGAAATATATTTATAAAAAAACAAATAGTGTCATTATTTGCTTAAACCTGTGACTCTCCTATTGAACTGGGAGGGGCTGTATTATGTCTCCTCCCTAAGTTCCACGTGGCATCCTGGGCAGGCACACGCCTCACGAGTCTCTGGCCCGCAGGCCACCTTATGAAGAGCATTCCCACGTGGGGTACAGGGTTGAAGGAGATGCCCCCAAGGCTCAGGAGCCTGAGCTTTCCTCCACCCACACCCAGCATCTACAGCGGACCCGTGCGTGTCCGCAGTGGGGCGGGAAAGGAAGGCACACACTCCTAAGGGCCATGCTTCCCTCTGCCTGAAGCGCAGCCCATCCCACCCGTTACAAAGGCACCATTGCATCTTTTAAAAAAATCAGGTATTTTTGGTTCCAGACACAAGTGGGAGTTACAGCTACCAGTCCTCGAGGAGGTACCGACTGAGCACCTGCTTCGGGCCAGGCCTTGAGGATATGGTGGCAACGAGCCCCTGGGGGTCCCACCTGCCGCGGAGCTGGTGTGCAGCTCAGGCCCCATCCGCTCAGCCCTGCCCGTCCAAGCGCTCTCCCGTTCTTGCCTATAAAGCACGTTCTGCGTGTGTACAGCCCACACAGAACCAAGGGCGGGGAGCTCAGCTACTGAGCACATCCTCCAATCACTCGAACGGAGGAGTCGCTTTAATAACAAGGTTCTCGTGGACCAATTGTGCATGTAAAGGGATCCCCGTTTCCAGCTTCTAACAAAGAGGCTTGGGTTTTGTTGTTGTTGTTGTTGTTGTTGTTTTGTTTTGCTTTTCTGGCTTAAACCTCTAGTTCTGACATTACCTTGAACTACAGGTAGAGCTGACATTTCCATCTATTCCCCTCACCCCCAACCCCCCAGGATATGCTAAGCCTCAGGAAGAATGCCTTAGTAAACATCGTGTTCTGTTTAAACATGTTAATAATTGTCGAATTTGGTTTGGGGGAATGTTTTATTACAATGGCTGGTAACAGGAAGGTCTCCAGCTGTCAGATCACCTCACGTGCTTCGTACAGAGGCAAGTCTAGGTGTTCCAAGGGTGGTCCAGTACACCTCTGTGGATTAACAGTCTAAATAGGGGGAGAGAGGGGAGAAGGGAAAGGAGAGAGAGCAAAGTACATGAGAGAACAAAGAAGAGAGAATTTTCCATTCAAGACGTAGTGGCACCTATTTATTCCCGCGCTCTGTTGTTCGCAAATCCTGCAGATCTGGACAAAAGGCAGAGTCTCCGTGAGCACAGCCTGCTGGGGACCTGAGATCCTGTCTTTGCAACACACTCCCACGTGGTACCGGTGCTGCAGGTCAGAAGAGTGGGGCCTCCCTCGGAACAGCGAGGGTCTGCAGTGGGCACAACTCTCCAGGTACATTAGTAAGCACTGAATCTTTCACCCTTTTAAAAAATTAATAATCAACTTCAACTGATTATTTTTTGGTTTTGAAGAACTTTGGGGAAAATATTTTAGACCTCTATTTCCTCAACCACAGCCGTACTGAGCCTTTCTAAAATAGGGCGCAGGCCTTAAATCTCAAGGGAGCCACTTAATGAAAGATGAGAATACGGACTTGGCAACAGGTGCAAGCGTGCTACCGGAAGAAAGAAGTTGGGTTCTGTGCTCAAATTAAGGAAGAAACACTTTTCCTTCCATTCACACCTCGAAAGCTTCTCCCCGTGTTCTCCATTTAGACCACGGAGGGTGCTCACCGTGAGAATAAGGATGACCCTCATTTTCTAAACTAGATGAACACCTTCAAGCTAGAAGTTAAACCTCTGCTGCGTTTCACAGCCCCTGGAAAAGTCTTCCCATCAAGAAGATTCCTGTTATAAATATTTTTATTAAATAACGAACATTCTTCACTTAACTGTATATAAATCTGAATTGTCCCAAGCTGAGTTGGATGATCTTGAATGAAAAACCACTCTTATTTTTCCCGTCAAATACTCGAGACCTTTTGACTCTCTCAAAGCTAAGATTCTACTAATCCAGACATTACATTCTTCCAAGAATTTGGCTGGTGTTCCTTGAGCACTGGAGCCTTCCACGGCCTGGCCTTCATTTCAGCCTCCGCCCCACTAAAATATTACCCAAACCAAAGGTGAGTGACAGCAGAAGAGCATTTCCCCTTCTGTGAGGAAATGAAATGACCACAGTGCTGGGGGTAGTCACATCCACACGTGGCAGGTGCTGGGCAGGAACTGCACCCCTGCACCCCACACCTGCTGGTGAGCAAGCATATAAAGGTGCCAAAAGAAACACAATGGCTTTTGCACAGGACCACTTCCTGATCCGATGTCACGGACACAAGTCACCAGGTCTGATTCCGACCCTCGCCCTCCAGTCCCCTGATGCATCCTTTGCACGGCGGGTCTCCCAGAGCCCGGAGTGTTCAAGCGGGCTCCCCAAAGCAGTGGCCGCGAGATTGGGGGGCCTAGCCAGGCACACAGCAGGGAGAATAGCACGGCCCCCAAGGCTTTCACACGGCTAATTAGCCCTGGAGCCACATGTCTATTGTTCTCCTGCCTTCGCAGGCAGGAACCTGATGCCCAACTGCTTAGCCCACCAGGCAGAGCACACACATTCCAGAAATCTGGGCCGCCTGCCAAAGCCGCCCCGCCTGCGAGTCCCCACCCCCTGAAACCCAAAGCTGGGGACCAGTAGGCCGAGCCCTGGCGCTGCCCGGAGAGACCGGAGAGAGCCGCTCCGGTTACGGACCCGCCGCAGCGCCAGCAGGCCTGGAAACCCAAGCCCGCGCCTCTTGAATTGCACCGGGCCACTGGAGCCTGCTCGGTGCCCGCGCCAGGTGGCTTTGTCGCCTTCACCTTTTGACTTACTTCTGTGGTTTCCCGAGTCTTAGCCCTGAAAAGAAAAGAAAACACGCTGGGCCACTTTTATCAGTCGTTTGGTTATGTTGTCAAGCAGTCAAAGTTTGCCTTTGGGTTTGCAGAGGTGGGGGGGGGCTCTTTTTCCTCGCATTTGACAATTGTTCCAAGACCTGGCCCCCTCCTGCAGGCGGCATTGAACTCTCCGTTGTGTCTCTTGGGGGGACGTGGGGTGGGGGGGCAAGTTCCAGTTACTTGTAAATCTCGCCCAGTCTCACTCTGGGAAAGCACACCCCAGTACAGCCCTGCATCACGGCCGGAGGTCCCAGGCACCCCTGAGCTCGGCATCAAGGAAAAGGAGGGACTAGACGGATTTAAAAATGAGTTACTTCTCCAGGTTTCCAAAGCTTGTCTTTTCCTACATCTGGCAACACTGGCCTCCCGTCTCTCTCTCTCTCTCTCTCTCTCTCTCTCTCTCTCTCTCTCTCTCTCTCGGCTCTCCTTGGGTTTCAGTGAACCCAGATCTGATAGGAAGGGAATCTTCTAGATCCCATCTGTCCTTCACCTTTTAAGGTTTTCTCGCCACCCCCTCCCCCCTCCAAACTCACTGCCCCTCTGCATCTGCACAGCAGCACTGGCATTGTCCAACGTTCCTCCTCCCTTCTGCCCCTACTTTTCCTTCCACTTTTCCCACATTCCTCCCTTCGCTAATTCTCTTTCGCTCACAACAGAACCAGAGTCATCCTTTCCTGTCCCCAGCCTTTGCTCCTTTGATTTCTATTTTGGCGAAATAATTCCTCCCTGGCATCCCTGTGCACTATCTCCACCACCAGTCAAGGATCACCTCAGGTATGGCTCCTCTGGGAAGCCTGTTGTGATTCTATCCTGCTCCCAACTGTTCTCTCCTTCTTCTGAACTCCTCCAACACTTTTCTAGACTTGTCTTCAGAAACAAGCATAAAATTCCCTTTGTTGCAGTATTTGTCCTACTTGAAATCATAGATTGCCTTGCTCATTTTTTATGCTTTAAGGAGTCTATCATTACATCCTGCACAAGAAATAGTTAAACTGAATAGCACTGTATGGCTCCTGCTATTTATTCTAAAATATGGAAGCTGGTGATGAGGTCCCCAGTGCCATTTTGGTCTCTGTTTGACTTCCCACTCCTGCCCAGGAATGATCCAGGGAGCTGAAAGGAAGAAAGAGTAAAATAACAATGAAACGAAAACAAGTAACTGTTCACAGCAGGAGTGCTGGAAAAGCTAAGCCCCCCAAGAAAGCTTAAACTGGGTAAGGCCCTCTCACCCCCGATCCTGGAACACAGGCCTATGCACACTTGGTTCTGCTGTCCTACTCCTCATGAGGAACAAAACCAAATGTAAGTCACGTTTTAGAGAACGTGTCACAAAGGCAACTAAACCAAAACCATGTCACGGAAGCTTGTTGTAGGCACGATTTTAACACTCTGTAATTTCCTTTTCATAGACCCAAATATTCTCCCCAGAATTGAGATCATTCTGAAGGCAAGGTCTCTCCCCTTTGCCCACAAATAGTGGTATAATTGATACTTTCTACTCTTGGGGCAGGGCGGTATTGAACAAACATGGGAAGGGCAGAATCGGCCTCCCCCTAGAAACAACTTCATAGCCTGGAATTACAGGAATTTTCTCAGGCTAATTTTTACATATCATCTAAGCTTGGTTGATATTGCCATTAAACTCTTACATGGAAATGAAAAAGCTTTTTTTTTTTTAGTGGTCATTTTTTTATTTATTTAAAAGGCTAAAAATGAATATTTTTTTATTTTCAAAATAATACTTTCAAATAATTTGAGTAGAAAAAAAATGAACAAACTACCTTTCAGATGCACTTGTAAAGTGCAAATATAGCTAAAAATATAAAATATTCTATCATCAGTCAAGCTCTAGGCATGCTTTTCCCTTGGTGAGGTGATAGGAACAGAGAGTAGTGAAATTAGTTGAATAAAACCAAGAGGGTAAAGAGAGCATCAAATGGTCCTTTTAGCGTCAAACGGTCTCTCTTTGAAAATGTTTTCCACTCCACAAATGCACTTGTATATTCCAAATCCATTTCAAGTATAAGCAGACATTTCAGTCTCTTGCCTGCCAACTCTCTGGCTTCTTCAACCCACTGTGGAAAACACTTGACATCTGCAAGTAACAGACAGCATGACATCCATTTACTTCAAGGTCAAAGGTGAAACGTATTTGTCATTAAAGTCCTCAGCAAACCCATAGAGCAGTGGTTGTTTTTTGTTCTTTTTGTTTTTTTTTTTTAAATGGGACATCAAATATTTTAATATGGTCAGAGGCACAAACAAGAGAACAGATGTTAATGTCTGATGATGTCAGTACCACAATATTTTTTTCCCTAAACTTTGTTCTTTCTCCTTTTGCATAATCAGTTTCTGAACATATTCAAAAGCCTTTGAGGACAACAGAGAAACTAATAATTCATTGTGGATCAGTGTCAAAAAGCAGATCCAACAGAAGACACAAACCACATTTTAAATACTTTTCCCTTCCCCTGGGTACCTGGGAGGCTCAGTTGGTTAAGCGTCCAACTCTTGATTTCAGCTCAGGTCATGATCTCAGGGTCATGTGATTGAACCTTGTATCAGGCTCTGTGCTCAGCACAGAGTCTGCTTGAAATTCTCTCTCTTCCTCTGCCTCTGCCTCGCTGCACATGCGCACGGGGTCTCTCTAAAATAAATAAACAAACACGCCTTTTAAATAAATAAATAAATAAATAAATAAATAAATAAATAAATAAATAAATAGTTTTCCCTTCCTTTTTTCCCTTATTTTGTTGGAGGCTCCTTCCAATTTTTTTTAATGGTCCCAAATATCACCTGTACTTCTTTTTAGGAAGTAATACTTTTTTCTCCCCTAAAAATGGAACAAAACAAAACAAAGACCTTTAAGAATACACTATTGGAGTTTTGAGGTCTTTCTCTGTCCCTAGAATCAATTGTGGTGACTCTGCAGGCTTCCCCCTGCCCCTGACCAAAGAAAGTCAACTGCCTGGTCTAGACAGTTGGGCTGGTGACAGTGTTCTGGTTTCACAACCTTGAGAATATATTAAAAACCATTGAGTTACACACTTTAAAATGTGAATTATATCTCAATAAACTCGTATCTACTTTGAAGGTAAAAAAATCTCCAATAAATATTCCAGTTTTTCAAATCTCTCATGCTATCTAGACCAGGACACGCATGAGCTACTGGCCCCTGCGCACAGCTCTGACCACACCTTCTACCATCATTCTCTTTCTCTTTACTTTCCAGCTGTTCTCAAGTCCCTCTATAAATCTCCTCTTTCTCTATAGCTCACCACTACCACCACATCGTTCCCCTCCTGGAAAATTTTCTAAATGAATAATCGAAAAGACCATTTCTCAGTGCAACTAGCCTATCTTACTCATTCTCCCCCAAGTTCTCCACCATCTTATCTGCAAGGGTTAAACAATCTTCTAGCTCTAAACAACTGCCCTTTCTGCCCAGTCTTCACTCAAATTGAGCTGCTACTCTTGATCCCATGCTTCTAGTCTTCCACGGGGAAAACTGCTCCCTTACCAGTCTAACCCACTGCCACACATCTGCACTCTCCCCTCATTCACCTGGAAATCCCTACAGAATCAGTTACCAGGAAGTCCAAGTTTCCCAGCCCTGTTCTGACCAAGTACAGGGAGAATGGATCAATGCACAGGAGAACACATCCATCCAACCACAGGCTACCTCACTCTGGAGACATAATGAGAGCCCCTCACTCCTGCCTGTTCTCAGTGAACTAGCTTATATCCACTGGAATGTAGGGGCAGAGAGACCTTTCTGTCTTACTACTGGGTGTCCAGGACCTAGAACAGTGTCTATACATAGTAGTCTCTCCATAAATATTTTGTTGAATAATTAGACAGGTGCACAGGAAACAAGTCTTCTCTTTCCAAGGACACTGGAGTATTTTGCTTCTGTTCCTTTCTGTGCAACGGGTGAATCTCTGTGCCAACTTGGCTATTCCTTTCCAACCCGTAAACCCTTCAACAAATCAGTTTCTCCCTTTTCTTTCCTTTTTGGAAATGTTGCATGTTTTATGACACTAATAGATAGCTGAGAGACTAAAACCATAATTATAAGCCTACTCTTTGTTTTCTATTGAAAACAGCAACTCAATGCTCAAAAACACCTTTGTTCCATTTTTTAACTGGTTCTAGACTCTGATTCCAAAGAGTCAGTGGTTAAACTCTTCATAAGCACTCTCAAACCCCATAAGTTAGACTAGTCCCCCAATATATAGCAAAGTTGCAGCCTTTGGTAGGACCATTGGACTGACAGTGTTCATCCATTCCCTCTTCCCCCAGGAATGAGTACTGACAGCCCCTCCTGCCCCAGAGGCGGGGGGGGGGGGGGGAAGTCGTGTCTTTATCTCTTCCAAAGAGGAGCTATCTGACTCTAAGCTTTTCATTTCCCATCTCTGGACCTCAGTTCCTCTGCATAAGAACAGAGCTTTAATCTAGATCAGGAGTCTAAAGACTACCACCCAGGGCAAAATCCAGGCCATCACCTGTTTTTGTAAATAAAATTTTATTGGAAAACAGCCGTGCCCACTCATTTACATGTTGTTTATGTCTGTTTTCATACTTCAGTGGCAGAGCTGCATAATTGCAAAGCCTAAAATATTTTCTATCTGGCCTTTAACAGAAAATTTTTACTGATCCCGATCTAGATCATCTCTTCTACGTCCTTTCAGCCTGATATTCCATAAGCTGAAACCTCAGACAGATTTTTATTTTCTATTTCCTAGCTCATGTCAGAAGTTACCTCATGGGCTCTCAGGGAAGTGACTAGAAAATCCTCCAGTCTCCAAACCAATGTAATATTTTTCTTATTTAGATCAAGTCCCTGTGACTCTTTCCATTAGACCATTAATTTTAGCAATCTTTACTGAAAAATCAATATCTGCAAGGGTCGTTGTGAAAATCCAGAGGCCAAAGGCAGAAATAAAATTGATCATGGGACATCCTGCTGCAGAAGGATGTAAAGCAAGTGGAGAATGAGATGTTCCTCAAAAGAAGGAAAATGGAGGCTAGAAGATAGAGCTCCATATCTGGAAAGGCCACAGTGTCCTGTGCACCCCAAGTACTACAAGAATAAAAGAGAAAACTGACTAAAATAAAAGAGTTTTTTTAAATAGAAAATTTTTTTTAAAAAACTGAGAAAGAAGAGTGGCATATCTAGGAGGTGGACTAAACAGCTAAGGCTTGCTTGGAGGGAAAGGTGGAAGACGTGTAACTTTATCACTAGCAAGGGAGAAGCCAAGGGTTGGGCTATCAGCACTCCGTGTAGTGGCCAGCCCAGTGGCACCTGATGGGCTCTTATCCCCAGGGCTGGGAACTGCCAGCATCCAGGGATTGGCACTGCACACTTGAAACAAGGCATTTTGATTTGTTTGTTGAAAATTTAGGAAATTTGTTTAAGCCACAGGGTACTCACTTTTAATATACAGGCTATTCTTTGAAATATTGAATAGTCATTCAAAAGTTTTGAACACTTATTATGTGTCAATGATAGAATTGAGAGATTTGAGGGTTTTGGGGTTTTTTTGATTTATGGTTTTAGTTGAAATATAGTTGGCACACAATGTTACATTAGCTTTAGGGGCACGACATAGTGATTTGACGAATTTATACATTGTGCTATACTCACCACAAGTACAGCTCCCATCTATTTATCACCATACAACACTATTACAGTACGACTGACTATATTCCTTACACTAAGCAAGGTATTGAAAGGAGCCTGGTGACTCACAGCAATCAGAAACTGAGATACTGAATGGGACCATTAGTTTTCTTCTAGTAAGAAAACCAGTGGTCTCTTACTGAGCTCTCCTCTGTGATGAAGCTGAGGTGGGAGTTAGGGCAATAAGAAGGGTGTCTACTTTCACAGGGGTTTGGCCTCCAGACCCTTCACCAGGCTCTTCTGTAAGGACACATCCTGCACATGCACATGCTATGACTCTGTGCCTGGACAGGTACCCCTACACAGGTACCCAAGGTAAAGGGTCAGAGGATGGGACAAAGGAGAAACAAAAAGAGAATGTGGGCAGGAGAATGTGGGATCATAGACACAGCCTCAGAAGATGGTAACACCCCCTTTAAGTTGGCTAGGGAAGGGAGCAATTCAAGAAGCAAGAGGCCGCCCAGAGATGAGGCAAGCATCTCCCAGTCCTCCCATCCTCACCTCTACCACCCAGGACTAATAGTTGCTGGACAAAGCAAGAAATAAGGGGTTTGGAGCATTCAAGACAGGTATATAGCTACCAATTTAATTTTAGCAATGATAAAACCTATTGTCATTAAGAGAAAAAAGGAAGTGATACATATGCTCACTATATATGTTCAAGTTTCTAGGTGCTTTTAATATTTTAAGTGGAAGTAAATGTAATCTTTGCCCGAATATTTTTTTAATATTTTATTTATTTATTCATGAAAGACATGGAGAAAGAGGCAGAGACATATGCAGAGAGAGAAGCAGGCTTCCCTCAGGGAGCTCTATGTGGGAGTCAATCCCAGGACCCCAGGATCATGTCCTGAGCCAAAAGTAGACGCTCTACCACTAAGCCACCCAGGCATCCTTGCCTGAATATTTTCATCAGTAAAAAACATACGAAATCTCTATCATCTAAATAAACATTTAGGGCAGCCTGGGTGGATCAGCGGTTTAGCGCCACCTTCAGCCCTGGGGCCTGATCCTGGAGACCCGGGATCGAGTCCCACCTCGGGCTCACTGAGTGGAGCCTGCTTCTCCCTCTGCCTGTGTCTCTGCCTCTCTCTCTCTCTCTCTCTCTCTCTCTCTCTCTCTCTGTCTCTCATGAATAAATAAATAAATATTTAAAAAAATAAATAAATATTTAGTTAAGAATTGCAAAATATTTGATAATATGCTGTATCATTGAAGTATATTTATTTCTTGGCTTAATTGGGATAATTGTATTTTGAGTAAATTACCATAGGCATTGAAAATAAATAATTCTGTTGTAAAATATGAGAAGAAAATGGTCAATTGGCATAAAATATATCAAGCAAAGTAAGTGAAGGTGTAGAAAAATCCCTAAAACTTGCATCCATCACTGAACTGAGACTTATTTCTAGAACATTTCAGGTAGCATCTCTGCACTCAAGGAGAGAACCAGGAAATGACCATTTGTGTCAAGAGGAACTTCGTGTTTTCACCCCATGTGGATTGGTGGGAGGAGCCTGGGACGTGGGGCTCAAGCTTAGGTTCAAATCTCATAGTAAATTTTTAATTTACTAGCTATGTGACTTTAGTCAGGTTGCTTAATCTCACTGAGCCTCCATTTTTTTGAACTGTGAGATGGTATGATAACGGTATTACACTTGCTTCTTATGGTTATTTCAGGCATAAAGTGAAATAATCCAAAGCGCTTGTCATACCTGGTATTCACTCAATGTTGGGTCTTATTCTATCTCTTAGGACGATAGTGGGAATAAAATGAGAATTATCAAGCCACCGGCACATGGTAAGCATTGAATAAACAGCAGCTCCTGTGAGGAATAGGTGGTTATACACACAGAGGCATGGAAGAAGGATCCTAAGGTGCCCTCCAGTCCCTGGGAGGATACCATCTCCCGGTCCACAAAGGGAAGTATTTGGGATGGAAGTCCTGGGATAGTGTCTGTAACTGCCAAAGAATGATAAGCATGAGCGAAGAGGGACTGAGCCCGAGTGTTTAGTATACAGTAGAGAAAAAAACCCTGCCATTCAACCACCCCATTCTCTAGGAGAGCCCTAAAGACTACACAGCTCCATGGAAACGATCGCGGACACAACACTAATTGCCCACAGGAGGAGTGGCCACGTGGAGTTGCTATCTGCACAGCTTGCATTTTATGACTCCCTCAAAGTGAGGTCCAAACAACAGCAGATGGGTCTTGTATCCCCAGTTCCCCTCCCCCATCCAACATAAACTCTCACTACCGTTCTCATGAGAAAAGTGTTTCTTCAGTACGGTCAGTTGGTATTTTACATTTTGTTGTCCCAAAGCAGGATCATTGAATAAACAGGGGAAGAAAATGTTTTCATGAGAGAGCAGAGCAGTGATCTTTAAAATCCTATCAAGCTCTCTGGGCCAAAAGTAGTCACTGGGATAAGAGGTGGTCATACACCCTGTTGGTCGAGGCGGACGCAGATGGCATTTCTCAAAGCCACATCAACAGACTCGCATGTATCTCCAGCTCACTGGGCTTCCCGGGTGAGTTCTCTGTCAAAGGCCTAAGCCCCATCATTTATCTGAGAGTACTGACAGCAGGAGAGGGGCCAGGTTGGCAGGATTTGTGTCTGGTATTTGATGTGGGGGCTGAGCACCTGCTTCTAGAGGATGCAGTTCAAGTGTGCACGTCCCTCCTTACACACTCTCTAGCTGACGTTGGAATGTGCAGAAAGACAGTCAATAACCACAAAAAAGCGTTGGATTTCCATGAAACAAGCTCTTCCAGCCTCTTGAGCTATTTCTATAGAAATATAATGTGCCACAGAGTATAAATAGAATTCACGGCTGCCAGGAATTTACTTTTCTTCTCTTTGTCCTTCTATAGAAGCTAAAGATATTCACAACATAAGAAGAAAAATGAGTGAAGAATAATTTAAGACACCTTTGAAAGGGCCGCTGGGGCTATTTTTACTTTTTCTCATTCCATTGAAACAAAAGGTTCTAAAAATGGACTTGGCAGAGCTAAGTTTTGATACAACCATTTGGTAAGCTCCTTGAGAGCAGGAGCCATGCATTATATTTCTTTGTGTCTACCACAGAGTGACAGGAACAGAACATAGTGTCAGGAAACAGTATTGAGTGGAGGAAGGAGGAACAGGGCAATGGTCAGCTAAGGAGCAAAAAGCTGACGTGGCGGGGGGGACCCTCCCCCACACAGGGCGTGATCCCATGTGATTCCCGTCTGTACAACTGGCAGTCATTATGTGGGATGAGACTGAGAGAACTGAGCTGCCTTTAGGGTTAGCAAACAGAAGAGAAGGTGGAGGTCGGCCTTACAAGGCAACATTTTCAGCAGACTCTAAGCAATATTCTTGAGACCAAGGTTCCCCTTCTGCGTAGAATGAACTCCAAACTCTTCAGCAGTGCATCATTTGCATCCAATGATGCATCAGTTGCATCATTGCCTGTGCTAACCATCCCTCCCAGAGGGACAGGGAGCACATTTATGGAGTTTTGCACACTATGCGGCAGGGACTTTCTGAGTGCTTGAATGCATCACTTCATATAATCTGCAGAACAACCCTTGGGGTGAGCACATGCTTACCACCCTTTATACAGAAAGGCAGGCAAGCCAAAAGGTGTGAATCAATTGGCCCAACATCACAGAGCAAGCAAATGGGAGAACCAGAGAGAGAATTTGAATCCATGCATTCTAAGTCCAAAGCCACTCCTTCTGAGACCATAGCTTCTCTAGAAGAGCTGACCTCGGTCTGTCTTCCTGTCTCTCTCTCGATCTCTTCCTGCCTCCCCAGCTTTCTCTGTCTCTCCCACTCCCAGGGATGATCACCAAGCTCACTGCCATGTACTTATGCTCACACTTTTCTCCCACCTGGAATACTCATCTCTTTCCTCCTTCTCCTGACCACTCTTTCCCAGAATTTGTCCAAAAGTGTGCAAAAAAAATCAACTTAAAAGTTCTCATAGAAGGACTCGTATTGCTACTAAAGTCTTTCAAGCAGCTTGCTTTTGCACAAAGCATTAGATCCTTTAAGAATGCAGACTATGTTTTTATTCTTCCCCAAATGCCTTGAAAAGTGCTAAACATAAAGTATTGGCTCAGTATGTATTCACAGAACTGAAAAATAAGAGCGATTACGTGTAGCCAGTTCATCAAGGATGGTAGGAATCATCAGTGCTTGCCAGCATCCAATTCTGCTCTCCTTTGGGACACACAGAAGACTCTATTTCCGGCCCTTCAAAGTTAGGCAGGGCCATGGGGTCAGTTCTAGCCAAACAACATTACTTTCGGGCCAGGCTCACGCTTCCTCTTCCCCTGGTGCTGGGACAGTGGAGACTGTCGTTGAAGTGATCAGACATTTCTGTTGAAATGACAAGATCAGCCTGCACCAGCGTCCCGTGCAGGGGCCAGCTGCTTTCAGGAGTGGCCTCAACACCAGGTAGAAATAAACTTTGTTGTAAGCCGCTGAGATTGGGGATTGTTTATTCCTGCAGTATAACCTGGCCTCTCCTGACATGCTAATTCTCCTTATGGCGAGAGTTCCATAAACACATAGCACAGGAATCATGCTTCCGTTGGCTCTTTCCTTTCAGAATGGTCCCTGCTGATAAATAGAAAATCAAACCCTCTGGGTCATCACTACCTTGGGACACACTGGCCACTCCATAGTGTACAGTGTGAGCACAAGCAGGGTGACTTCTCTTCAGAACCATACCAGAGCTTCTGGCCTGAAGGAGCAGCAGCCCTCTCAGCCACTCCCAGAGGACACGGCACGTCCTTATTCCAACCGCGCTGCCGTCACCCCCACCCGCACCATACTCCGCTTCGGATCCACCTGCACAAATTATGTGCAGCACATAATTTTGCATCTTCAACAGCAGCAAAAATCACTCAAACTGTGCAACTGTAACGAGATGTGTAATCAAGATGAAGGACACCATTTTTTGTTATTGTTAAAAATGAGATTTAGTTATAAGGCAATTAAACTCTCTTGCATGATACATAACCTGGCTCTGAAGGCATTTATTAAAATGTTTGGAATAATAGCAGTCTTATGATCCAAAATGCCCAGTGTCTCCTAAGTGTAGCTAGTAACAAGTAAAAAAAAAAAAAAGCTTTTTTTTGTTGTTTCCTTATAAGTGAAATTGTTTAAATTGCTGAACATAAATATTAAGTAGTACTAATTTACTTGTTTTATTTAAGTAGAATATATCTATATGGTAATGTTTACAAAAAAGTATCTTTTAAATCTACAAGTTGGAACCTAACGTCATTAATTCATTCACTCAGCCCTTCAGTCCTTTGAAAATATGATTGATATTAAATATAAACTTGAAAAATTAATGAATTAAATAAAAACATGACCGAATGTCTTTATATAGGGTTATTAGGTACGGTTGAAATGACAATGACTAAAATATTATGTGTTGCCCCCAGGAAATTATAATTTATTGGGGCAAATAAGACACAGTATCACATAAACATATGTCATAAAGTTTGTCAGAGGGCTATAAAGTGTTATGGAAAACAGAAGAGGCAAAGTCATTTTCAGAGTTTCAGGATGGCAAATCCACTTTCTATGGAGGAATGAATGCCCCTTTATCTAGGCCCTAGAAGATGAATGGTATTTCAACAGATGAACTGAGTCAAGGAGAAAGAGCTCTCTGGGGAAGCATAGACAAAGCTCTGAAGACTTGAAGAGCCTAGAATGGAGCAGGTGACTAGAGATTCAGGCTGGAAGAATAACTGAGACCCCTTCACAAAACTCTAAGAGTGTGCATGATAACAAGAATGACTTTATTCACTGTGCATTTGGGGCCAGTGAAGATTTTTGAAGGAGGAATTCCATGGTGAAAACTAAGTGAAGGGCGATTAGGCAGGCAATAGTGCACAGGTTGGAGAGATGAGACCAGGAATCAGACAGATTGGTAAAGAAAGCACTGCTGCCTTCCAGGTGAGGGTCACAGATGGGGAGCTCCAAGGACATCATCAATGAAACACATAGGGGTCAGTAACTGAGATGTGAAGGAGACAGGTGAGACTGGAGTTACAAAGCCACAGATTATGAAAGGCAAAGGAGCTGCCTTGCCTGGGAAATCGGGCAGGATCTCTGCTTTGGCTACTCTGCCTTTGAAATCTCTAAAGGTACTGCACTGGGCTGTGCTGCGCACTGTAGTGGGGGTGGATAGATGTGAAGCAGGAGTGAACTGGGGAGCCCCACATCAGGAGAGTCATCAGAGTAGACACGAAGTCATGGATGATGAAGACAGGCAAGGGCAGAGAGGAGAAGGGAACCACATGGAATGCTGTGAACCAAGCTCATCCTGCCTGGTGCTCTGCCCAGCCTTGGATGGAACCAGCTCGTGTGAACCATTGCCTCTTCAAGTCCAAGTTCCCACTCTGGACCCTGGCCAGCTGTGTGTAAGGACACCTGCAGGTGCTTCTCTCTAGTCTTTGGTCCTCTCTCTAGCAAAGAAGCTGATTAACTACTTACAATGTGAAGAAGGAAAAGGCTCAGTTTGCCCGAGTTCCCTCATCCTTGCCAACCCATTTCTATGATCAGCTTGAATATAGAAGAGAAAGGTCATGAAATTATGGAAAACCAATGACCTAAAACCTCACGGTCATTTCCCCCACTCAGTTTAACTTTTCATAAACCTTAGAAATTGCCCTTTAAAGCAAGAGTTCCTGGTATTTCTAACCAATGTCAAATATTCTCTTGAATAATTACCACATTTATGGGAAAATATTTTCTATAGAGACAGCTTTCTGCAATGTGCTGGGAATTACAATGAAGTAGCTATATTTGAGTATGATTTTTTTAATGCATCTATGCATTAAAAATGCAAAGCAATATGTTTTCTTTAACAATGTACATATTATGTAGTAGTATTACTGGCCCTCCTTACAATGACTGGATGGCCAGGGATGGGGTATGGAAAGAAGAGGAAAGCAAAGGAATTGTCTATAAAAACATGCTCTCAGCCATGTGTAGGCAGAGTTGGCCATTGCTAAGAAACCATGACTCAGGACTCCCTAAAGAATCAAAGAGGTTGACATCACAAAAGTCCTCTGTGAGTCACAGTACGTGTAACCAGGAACTCAGATTCCCAGGTCCCTGCCCTACTCTATTCTGGCCTGGCTTCCTCTGACACCCACCTTCTGGTCTCTTATATCTGGTCTCCTAATCCCGATTCTGTTTTCTAATTGCTATATTGACTTGACCTCAGAATAAAATCTCCATCTCTATCTCCTAAGGGGTATCTTGATCCAGCATCCTGATAGTAGTTCCTTCAGTTTGTACTTTGTTTTGGCATTTCTGACCACAACTCGTCCCTGTCTCCAACTACCCCAGTAAGAGCTGTTGGCAAAGAAACAGCCCGTGGCACCCCCTCCTAATACCTTTAGCACATTTCCTCTATACTGGCAGAGTCAAGTTTCATGGCTAAAGTCCAAAGGAAAGAGAATCTACAAGTGGGGAAGACAAAAAGCAACTTATCTTCTTTTCTGGGGGAAAAAAGTGACTTCTCTCACATAAGAGTGGAGAAGGATATTAAGGATTATTAAGCACCACCCTATCTGGGGAAATGCATTACATGCATACATGCTATTACATGCTATTGCTTTACAACCCGATCGGACTTTGGACTAATAAGGCAGAACTGAAAAAAAAGTAGTCATAAAGCATCTAGATGAACAAGACATAATTCAGGAATGAGATGAAGCTCTGTCATCCACTCCACTTAAATGCCTTATGAAAAAACAATAGAACTTATTAGCAGAAGGACCTCAAAGGGATGATGCTAGATTCCATCATAGAGAACTGGAAAATTGGGCATCTTTTAACAAACCCAAGTCCTGGCAGAATGCTAAATAGCTCTGCTAATGCAGCTGCATGAACAAGAGAGTTGATGATCAAGGTGACAGTCAACTTCTATTCCAATTCAAAAACCAGAGTATCCCAGGCAAGAAGAAATACAATTAAATTCATTTTCCTAAAATGAAGCTGATTGCCACAGTCTCAAGATAAGATGGATATTCCCATTTAAAAGTTAGAGTGTGTGTCTAGTTGTTTTTTGGGGCAATGGGAAGAAAAGTTAATAAGTGGTTTTGTTAATCACTATGATCATTTCATGCCCTCTAGAAAATAGAAAAGTAGACACAGTTTAAGGCAGAGCAAACAGATGTAGTGCCTGCCTCTGACCCCTTCAAACTTGAAATGTAACGACTTACTTGTTACTAAAACAAGAAATCAAGGAATCGTACTGGACTACTAAAACAAGATCCCATAAGTCAAATTTATGAAATAGTGTATAGGGAAGTATTTTTGAAAACTGTAAAATGTGATTCCAATGTTAGCCAACTTTATTCATATAATCCTAGTTATCCATATTCTTTTTTTTTTTTAAGATTTTATTTATCTATTCATGAGACACACAGAGAGAGAGGCAGAGACACAGGCAGAGGGAGAAGCAGGCTCCATGCAGGAAGCCCGACGCGGGGCTGGATCCCGGGTCTCCAGGATCAGGCCCTGGACTGAAGGCGGCACTAAACCACTGAGACACCGGAGCTACCCCTAGTTATCCATATTCTTAAAGCAGCAAAAATCCAGTCTCTTTTTAGATATTCTAGCATTTATTTTTCTTTTTTAAAAGATTTTTACTTATTTATTTGACAGAGAGAGAAGAGAGAGTGTGCACAGCAGGGGGAGAGGCAGAGGGAGAAGCAGACTCCCCTGCTGAGCAGGAAGCCCAACGTGGGGCTTGATCTGAGAACCCTGAGATCATGACCTGAGCCAAAGGAAGACACTTAACCTACTGAGCCACCCAGGGGCCCCTTAGGTCTTCTAGCATTTAAACTTTTCCCTAATTTCAATAGAACTTCCTCTCCAATTAATTTTGTTTGACTCTGATAGGATTGTATATCTAAGAGACTTTATTATTCTGAGGTCAAATTATACCACCTATCCAAGGTCAAATAGCAAGTCAGTAGTAAAAACTAAAACAAACACTCAAGTCTCCTGATGAGTCAAAAAGTCTCCTTTCCACCCATTCTGCTTTGTTTGTCCTCTACTAGAAAATCACACTTAGAATACAAATTGCCGAGAAAAGCTTGGTATCCAGAGTAAACTGTTTAGTAACTATCCCCCATCAGCAAATAAGAGAAAGTCAAAAAAGGAAATGAAAATAGCAAAAGATGTCAACAGGTGAAGCACAGAAGAGGAAATCTAAATTATCGGAAAAACATATGAGAAGGGGCTCCACCTCGATAGTATTCAGAAAAATGAAAAATAAGGCAAAACACATTTCACACTCATAAGCTATGCAAATATGTAAAGTCTGGAAATACCAAATGAGGGCTAGAATGAGAAGTGAGAACTCTACATCTTGTTCATAGGTTGATGGGAGCACTGATTGGTACAAGCACATTTGGCAGCAATTTGACAATATCTACTAAAGCTAAAGGCATCATTACTTAAGACCCAACAATTCCACTTCCAGGTATGACTCCAAAGAAGTTCCAGACAGGTGCACAAGAAGACATGGGTAAGAATGTTCTTTGCACTATTTTACTAGAGAAAATACTGGAAACAATTTAAACATACCTTGATACATTTGAAAATAAATTGGGAATGGATAAATACATTCTGGTATGTTCCTACAATGACATAAAGAACTCCTAAAATGAATTAACTAGATCTACATGTATCTACATGGCTAGGTCCCAAAAACATAACAAGACACAAAAAATAGTGCAAAAACATACAAACTGTACAGTAGGGTATTATTCGGGTAATTTTTTAAATGCTCTAAATAATACCATGTATACGTAGATGGTGGAGATGCAAAGAGATATTTGCTTTTCAGTGAAGGCATTAAAGCACTGTCAATAATATATCCCTACTTCCAATAGTGATTACCTCTGTAAGAAAAGGTGAAAAACTAGACTGCTGGGGCGGGGGGGGGGTGCAGGACTGGTGGGCATTCAGGTGTACCTCTCTGTTTATTTCCTTTAAAAAAAGATATGGTAAAACATTATATTTTTGCATGTTTTAAATATTTTGTAATCAAATTTAATTTAAAAAAGTAATTTTCATCGTTTTGACTAGTGCACTATATATAAACCCAATATGCCATGCAGAATGTGATTCTAAACAATATGTGAATGATTGTGGGGAAATTTATCCTTATATAATTCTCTGCCCATTTCCTGTTGGGATTAGCAAATTTGGATTAAATTTAAAGAGAAATCTTTAAGCAGCTTTATACATTAACTTGATTAACTTTGCCTCTTAGTGAATTTCCTTTCAGAACACAATTTTCCTAGACCCTTAGTAGCTGTACCTAAAACTTCCTAGACTCTTATTAGCTGTCCCATAGTGGTCTTTTAACCCTGTCTCATAGATGATCAATGATAGCTAGCTAGCTAGATGATGATGATAGATAGATGATAGAGAGATAGATGATAGATAGATGATAGATCGATGATAGAATTACCTCTTCCATAAGGTTCTCTCTGATGTGTGACTTTTTCTTCTAATAGTTTATAAGATATTGGACTTTGGTGGAGGGCTTGACATGACATATGAAAGAGATTAAAGAAAAAGGTGAGAGAGTCAGGAACTTTTCCATGACCATCTATCTGATCACCAATTTATCCTAAACTACCTCTCACATATGATTTCCTATGAAAGCCGCTTTCTCCCAAAATGCTAATTGTCATGCTACAATCCAGTGGACAGAGTGCCAATTTCTGAGGTTCTCTTTTCAAATCTTGAGACTTTCAGTCTCTCCACTCAAAGTTCCAGTTCCATTAGGAACTGTCTAGTTGGAAGAGCTGCTACTGTAGGGATTAGAATTGTTCACAAAATTCCAGTCAAATTTTCTGGTGCTTGGGTTGGAAATGTCTTTGGAAGCTAACTGTTCCATAAACTATTGGGGAATCTTCCTGAATAAAGCTCACTTGTTTACAAGCAAGGACTGGACACTGCTGCTCATAGGAGCCAGCCCTCGAGCAGGAGAGAAAATCAGTAGGCACACATCCCCAGCTTGCACTTGGTGCCTGCCAGCTCTTCAGCCTCATCTGGGGCTCCCTCCCACCCCATCTCTCCACTTCAGCTCTCCTTGGTTTTTCCCAGTTAGACAGTCACATCCCACTCTGTCCACCCTAGAGCCTCCAAACTGCTTCTACACTCCATCCTGCTCCCACCCAGATGTCTTCTTAGGTCTCAGCGCATCGTCTCCTCCTGGGCAATCTCCTCCAGCGAGACCCATGCCATCTCCTCCAGCACCCTGGCTTCCTCATCCCCCTGGTCACCACAGTTTGAACTATATGTTCCATGTCTGCCTTTCCCATTGATGAGAACTCTGCTTTTGTTCAGCCAACCAACCCCAGGACCAAATATGCTGTCTTATGGTACCCAGCACATAGCACACATTGAATTAATATTTGTCGAATCCTGCAAGGCAGGATGCCTTAGGTGCAAATGGGCAGTGTGAATGGACAGCAGAAATGGGAAAGAGATCATTTTAGTGGGGAAGCAGTGGAAAGGTCTCACTGAACTCTGTCATCTGAAAGAGTTAAACCCACTCTGAAGGCAACTTGCTTTGGGAAGGGAAGGCAGGGGACAGATTAAAAAGCTTCATCTCTGGGAGAATAAATTAAGCATAGAAGAGGTATGATGCTTATGACAGGATTGGCAAAGTAAGATGCAGTCCCCTCCACAATTTCGCTCCCCTTTGGAGCACCAAAGTACTCTACAATATTAAGACGAAAAAATTGGTCAGAGTCCAGCGGACTGTGAGAGCAATGGTACCAAAAGATGCAAAGATACGATCGCTGTCCAGAAACCATTACTTAGAAACCATTACTGTTTTATTCAAACCAGGACAGAAGGCCCAGGTCGAATATAGGCTGTGACAAATAATCTGAGTAGTTAAAATTTTTTAAAAAAAGTGACAGTTTTAAGGACCTAACTTACATATTAAACATATTAAAACTCAAATATTTCATGGTTAAAAAAAAGATGATTAAAAATTTTTTTAATTTAAAAAAATTTTAAAAAGAAAGATGATCACCTTGGAGTATCGTTTTCAGCATATGATGCAGCACATATTGTAATAAAGCCTCAAAGCAGCTATGGAGGGTCACAGAATTTCCATCCTATCTTGTCTTTCATTGCCACAATCTTTAGGGAAGCAATTCTCAGTGATGTCAAACTTCGATAAAGACTGTGGTTTTGACTAGAAATTTTTCACAAGTTTCTAACCACCACCTATCCAATCTCATTCTGGTTAGAAATGTTTTTTAATATTAACCAACAAACGCTCTACCTTTTATCATACAAGGAAAGACATTTTTTGTTTCCCAACAGCCACATACCAAATGGATTAAATCACCAGGACTCTTAGGAATACCACTTGGGAGAAATTTCCATCACTGAGCACAGATTGCACTGTCATTTCTTCCCAGACTCTAGCAATACACTCACCAGTCTCACCATTGGGCACCAGAAGGACGACTGGACCAGCTTCTTCTGAGGGTTAGGATATATAAGAAGTTTCATCAACTCAGAATACCATCTGTGCACTTACAGTAATTACGTGATAACACATTATCCTCATAACTACTTATCCCTAAGTGTCCAAAGGTACAGAAAGTTCTGTCCTTTGTTTAATTTTTGTTTACTTTCCTTATTTTACCTATTTGCTGTTATTTATTTTGTTATTATTCGTTCTGATGTTGCTTATCTGCAAAGACCTTATTTGAACTCCTGGTTTCAAGAACAAGTACGCTGACCGCATCTACACTACTGCACAATGGTCTGTTGGATTAGAAGCCAGCCTCCTGATGTTCTTCCTGCTTTTTACCAACACTGGGCTCACATAATGAAAAAAAATTTTTTTCTTTAAGTCTCTGGATTTCTCTGAATTTCTTTTTAATTAAAAAAGAGGGACTGGTCTTTGGGCTTTTAATTTACACATCTTCAGTTTCCATTCCTTAGAGGAGAGAACAATAGAATCTTGCAAATCTGATAAAGTGAAAATTGTTCCAGCCAGAGCTTTTTCCAACCTTGGACGCTACTGCTCAATTCTGAGTAGGGAAGTGATCATAGTTTCCTCACCTATAAAATCAAGATAATAAGCTTTATTTAAAGACTTCTGTAAGTATTTTAAAAGAGGACACATTTAAAAGTACAATGCATGATACATAGAAGACACAATACTTGACCCATCATCCCTTTACCTCCATCTTCTCAAATGTACCCCTATCTAGGAGTCAAGAAATTCTCAACAAATTTCACAACCTGAATGCAAGTCAAGTGACTATTTTATACATAGAATAAAGCCGAATTCATTTAGACCTTATGAATTCACATACTGTGGTCATTTCATCAAGAATTTCCCTTAGAAAAAATGTTTTTATTAATTTTTTGTATAAATATAAGCAAAAATACTTTGTTTATAATTATTATTACAAATAACACCAATTAAAATGCCAAGAATATCAAATACAGGATATTTTTAAATCCTGACAGTGTCTTCCAATATCTTTACAATAGCTCAGAATCTCTGCTCATATATACTGATTATAAATCTCTCATATCAATCCCTTAATGCAGGTGATGAGGAGTGAACAGTGGGTTAATAAGCAAACCAGATTATTTGAAGAGTGCTAAAACTGGAATTTCTAATAACTTGGTCTTATTTTCTCTACCAGTTTTCCAAATAAAGGTTCATATTAGACAGCTCAGGCGTCAGTTGAAGGACAAAGAAACCAAGGACCAGTCTCTCACCTTAACACAACATTGCTGTTGTCCTGTCTTTCACCAGCTGTGAGCTGATGCTAATGTGCCCCCACATGCTCCACCTGAATACAAATTTGCATGTCACCTTCCCCAATCCTTGACCTACTTGTGCAACCAGATTACCGCCTTAAACTGTTTACCCACGATGTGTTTCACCATGCATTTTTCTCTTAGGCAAAACCCTCTGTGATTTATGGGAAACTGAAATCATGTGTTTCTGGTTAGTTTATACTTTAAAGCACCAAAATGTTATTTTGTAGAGCTATTTCGATGTCCAAAGAATTCTTCAAAGATGTTTTTCTTAGAAAAAGAGGTCAACATTTTGCCCAGGAAAAACAATCCCGAGACCCTAAGGTCCAGGTTTGGCTTGAGATCTCAAGTCCTTAAATTTTCAGAAGACATTCAATTCAGCTAACTAGATGTCATGTCCACCAGAAGAATCCCAAAAATCTGATCAGCACGCCATGTGGGGAAGTCTGCCATTACCTTTGGGGTATGCCACAAAGAGTTTACATTCATTCCTTTAAGGAATACTGGGTTTGGGAAGTCATTTTGCTCACAAGACCAATAATCCAGAGTTTATTTTCCTACTCAAATACAGCATCTTTTGAGCATTGCTAGACAATATATGAAAAGATGTACTTGAAGAAATGCCCATCTTGTTTTGAAATTTTAAACCTGACTACAAAATGTTTTTACTTAAGTGTTTGGGGGAAAAAAAGTGTTTGGAGGCGCCTATCTAACTCAAATTTGGTATTATTCTGAAACCAGGGAAAACTTGAAAATAAGTTATGTCCCTCAGAGCTCTCCAAGAACATTCACTGTTCCTGCCTGCTCCTTGCTTCTCATGCCCTCCCTGTCTCCTTAACTCTGGTTGTTACTTACTCTCCCACCTTGGCCTACCTCCACCAACACAACTAACTCCCTGAGTCCAAAGGAAGCCTTCACCATCTTCAGGAGATCATCCAGAATCCAGGGAATCTAACAGTTGATTAACTTGGGTGCTTGCACTTTAATATAAACACTGTGGATAATGTATACACCATTTGGACAACTTGATGACCTATCACATATTTAGGAATCATTTAATTCTAAACACAGATGCATTTTAAATTCATAACTTGTGGTAAGTTATGAGATGCATCTTAGCATGTTATAGAAGAAGAAGGGTTATCTAAACTAAAATTGTAACTGGAGCATCTGGGTGGCTCAGTCAGTTAAGTATCCAACTCTCAGTTTTGGCTCATAGCATGATCTCAGGATGGTGATATTGAGCCCTATGTCAGGCTCTGAGCTCAGCACAGAGTATGCTTGAGATTCTCTCTTCCTTTCCCTCTGCTCCTCCTGCTTGTGCTTGCTCTCTCTGTCTCCCTAAAAAGATGAATAAATTTCTAAAAAATATAAAATTATCACTATTACTACTATTACCTATATATGTGAGCTATTATAAATAAATATAAATTTGTACTTTTTTTACAAAAGCATCAGAATGTATGCATAGAGTATCCATCATAGAAGCAACAAGTAACAGCAAAAGCAGCCATAAAAAGCAGAGACGCAGTAAAGTTGCCTTGAATGAGGCAGGATACTAAAGAGGAAACGAGGAATAGCCCCATCTAAGGATGTTCTATCAGTTCAGAAGTAAAAGGGCAGAGCCAAAAGTTGGCCACGTGAAAATCTAGCCGGGTGTCAACTTACCATTGAGTAACACTTTTAGAACTACACCAAGATACCACAT
This sequence comes from Nyctereutes procyonoides, assembly GCF_905146905.1. Lineage (NCBI taxonomy): Eukaryota > Metazoa > Chordata > Mammalia > Carnivora > Canidae > Nyctereutes > Nyctereutes procyonoides. The sequence continues at coordinate 3,510,657 of NW_026575033.1, read as the reverse complement.
GCAGCAGGCATTGTCATCAAGATAGTTCAACTTATTTATACTGTGTCTTTTCATAGCAGCAGTCATATCTAATTTTATACAGTAATAATTTCAGATGGAGAGAGTTGATAAAGGTCGCTATGGTGACCACACAATTTTTGTCTCCATGGTGACACTCACAAATGGTAAAGACCCTTAAATTTAATTTTTCTAAAGTTCCAAAAAGATTTTTTCTCCTCGACTAAATAATATAACAAAACTAAAATTTAGTTGTCTATCATCTTTTATTCTTATGAAATCAAAAGGAGAAGAAAGTTTAAAAAAAGCAATAGGTAAAAATTATTTAGAACAGATACAACATGGACTTGTCTTTCTTGCCTGGAAAACAAACAAATAAATGGCCTTTGATAAACAATCATAACAGTGTCCGATAATTAAACATCCACTCTTTTGTATCACTCCTCCTATTCAATCTCCATGATAGACATTTGTCCTGTTTCTTCAGGTAAGAAAACTGAGAAGCTGAGAAATTGGTTTTCTTAAGGTCACAAAGCTGGTAAAGGGTGGGGCTGGGAGCTAAAAGGCTGTCTGACTCTAAAACTCCTACTAGGCCTAGGAAGATATTCCATTTATTAAAGGGTGTCAGCTGAGTCGACACTTACTCAACTTCATAAAAATTGGTCGAGCTTCAGGAAGAAGTCAAGTAAGACATGAATTTCACCTCCCATTGTCCAAATAGGAATTCAAAAAGACTCAGTCACACAATTGCTAGGGAAATGAAAGCAAACGAAAGAAAGTTTAGAGGGGGAAAAAAATGGTGAAGGAAGTTTAGAGCTCAGAAGTATGGACAGCAGGCCAAGAAGATAACTAAAAGGTAACGTGACACGAAAGTATAAACAATACAAGCTTAGAATTCTTGGACAGGGCTTAAAGTATCTCTGTCTTTATAGAGTAGATATATAGTAGAGAAGCTGAAAAAGTTTCCTGAAATAAAATCCTATTTTTCATTACCTTCATTTTAAAAGTACAGCTATTTTACCCCAAATTTCCTTTGATGTGCAATGGAAACATTGGGGACCCTCAGTGTTCCCATCAGCAGAGGTGAGTCTCAGAACATTCCGGCTCTGCCTTTGTTCAAGGGAGAGTGGCCAGATGGTAAGAGCCGGACTTCTTCCAGGAAACCCCTTTTAATCCAGGAGTCTCCACTTGACCATCACTTACCTCACCTCTGAAAACCATGTCACACCCCCGGTTTCATTCTGGTCCCTTCTGGTCCTTTCCGTGTGCTTGTGCGGAAGGTCTCTCATTGAGGCAAGTACTGTATAGCCTTAATAAGGAGGAAGAGCCACCCCTCACGAGCTATTCCACTCAACACTTCCAATCTGGTAAACTGTAGTGTATATTCTATCCCATAAATTCTGCAAGGTTCATATTTTATCAAAACATATTCATTTAAAAGGAAGGACACCTAGAGAATATGCCCTCGTGCTTTTCAAACTTACACTCTTGAAAACCACTTAGTTCAATAAACCTCCAGGCAAAGAGTAGCAGCAATATGAAAATAACAGTGGTTCTCACAATTGCCCTTCCTTGCCCCTATTTTCCAGTGTTCAAAACGGGGCCATACAAAAGTGAACAGTAAATTGTCACAGAGTAGCATACGTATGGCAGGCACTTAGGATAACCACTGAGGAATAAGTGAACAGGGCATGGCCAAAGTATACAGGAAAGCACTCATGGGAGAAATTATGTGAGCAGCCTGGTCAGCAAATACATGGGCAACCGAGAGTTTTACAAATTATTCTTCAACAGGAAGTAAATAGCCAAAACTAGTGAAGATCATTTTCTTGCTACACTATCAAAGTTAGTGTGGCAGCATGTGTGGTGGTATGTTTAGACATTTGAAATACGGTATATCTGGGCACTCCAGAGAACAGTACAAATAGGAAATAGAGATATACGCATAAAGATATTCAGAGAGGGGAGGAGATAGGTTTAGCAATTAATTACGTGATTATGGGGCAAGTCTGAAATTTGCAGGCAGCCCAGCAGCTAGAAACCTAAGCAAGCATTCATGTTCCAGTCGTGAGCCAACATTTGCTCTTCCCCAGGAAACCCCAGTTCTTGTTCTTTGGGCCTTCGACTGATTAGATGAGGCCCACCCATGTTATCAAGGATACTCTACTAAAAGCTACTTGATTGTAGATGTCAATCACATCTACAAAATACATTCACAACAATATATGGACTAGTTTTTGACCAACCACCTGGGCACCAAAGTCCAGTCAAGTTGACATAGTATTAATCATTACATAAGGAAAGAGTCATTTTCTTTAAAAGGGAAGTGACCTAAGAAGGTAGGGAAATCCCTGTGGGTGTGGTGTTCCTAGGGACAGGGACAGAAGCAGAAGCAGGTGAAGAGGGGAAGGGAAGACACTTCACACTAAGTAAGTGTATGTGCTTCCTCCATAAAGTAAACAAGAAACAAAGTCACCAGGCAATAGATTTCTTAGGGTCTAGGAGGTCAACATGGTGTATTTCATGCCTTTAATGGATATTTATCTCAAATAGCCAAGCAAAGCATTATTCAAATAAAACATTGATGAACTTTCTGATTTCCATTGCCTGTTTCACTCTCTATCAGAAAGCTGACCTTCAAACCAAACAGCTTTGTGTTTTTCTTGACAACAATTTGAGCTCTAATTTTTCAGTCTCTGTAACTTCTATCTCAGTGAACAAACCCTAGAGCTGCTGTTTTGTGTGAAGAAGTCAAGGCTGAATTGTAGGGCCACTTAGAGAATGGTTAGGTGGTGCATGAAATGCATTCATTCTTTAAAAACCATTCTGTGGGAAACTTCATTGAGTTCAGGCAGGTTTAAATGCAAGCTATTGAATTCTATATATATTAACCAGAATAGCTGCATTACAGTAAGAATGCCTTTATCATCCCAAATTAGCTGCGAAAATCCCTTTAGAGACTTGACAGGAGGTAAAAAAGAGATTTCTCACAGCATCACAGAAAAGAAAAACCCCAAGATAAGAATATTCGTACAATTTTGTTTCATAACACATTCACACAGACTTTTAATACCCAGCAATTACAGCAAAGGATAAGAATGAAAATTGCTGCAGGAAGTGAGAATGAAAGACGGAAGAGAATTCACACAAATATTTAAGAAACAAGAATCTTACTTAAAATCTCTTAGGAATTCCCAGACTTTCAAGAGGTCAGCATAAGGTGGTGTCAGCAGGATGAAATTTTTTTCAAGGTGGGCTTCATCCTGTATGGTCCAACCTTGTTTTGAAGCATATCTTTTTGCCTTTGGCTTACCAGTCAACACACTTTCAAACAGGCACACCTGGGAGATACTGCAGGGATGAGTTCCAGACCAACACAATAAAGCGAATATCACAATGAAGTGAGTCAAATGAATTTTTTGGTTTCCCAGTGCATATAGAAGTTACATTTATACTATAGTGTAGTCCATTAAATGTGCAATAGCATGATACCTAAAAAACAATATACATACCTTAGTTAAAAACACTTTATTGCTTAAAAATGCTAATCATCATCTGAGCTTTCAGCAAGTTGAAATCACTAGTCACAGATCACCATAACAAATGTCATAATAATGAAAAAGTTTGAAGTTTTGTGAGAATTACCAAAATACGACACAGAGGCACAAAGGCAGCAAATGCTGTTGGAAAAATGGTGCAAAGGATTGCCACAAACCATCAATTTGTAAAAAGAAAAAAAAGGCAGTATCTGCAAAGCACAATAAAGTGAAGCAAAATAAAATGAGGTTTGCTGGTGATCCAAACTATCTGTGTGCAAGGCAGTGTGTAGCTACTGAGTGGGGCATTAGGTTGAACATAAAATAGTCCCTGCCTTCAAATATCTTAGAATCTAGTAAATATTCATTTTTTTCTGAGAAGTTTTATAGCTTTTATGAAGTCTTCCATTTCTCCCAGAAAACTGAGTGATTAAAAAAAACAAGCAAAAATTATATCTATAAAACTAGACACCTACTTATCCTACAGCATCATAAAGCTCAACCCTACACTTAAGGATGATCCAGTCTTGCCATAACATGAGCCCATTCAGGTCAAATATGTAGAAGATACTGTGTTAGCCCATGAGGATTACATAGAAAGAAATTCAAACCCATCCGTTGACCTCAGACAGCTTGCATTCTAGTGGAAGATACAGACATGCACATAAATAGTGGTCAACAGCAAGAAACTATATACAAAGTAGAACAGAACTCAAAAGAGAAAGATTAACACCAAGTTAGCAGTTGGGGAAGTTCTCTTGGAAAATAAGGATAAGTAACATGGATTGAGATTCTACTATCCATGCAGACATTATGCTGGCTGGTATCTATGTTAGGACTTAAAAGAGGAACTGGATTTCAGAAAGTAAAAGAGGGTGTTCCAGGCAAAAGAACACATCAAATAAAGGTTGCAAACAGACAAAGTGAGGCAGGCAAGATGCCATGAAAAGATTCTAGGCTCTCAAGCCAAACAGGTTCAAATGGCATCTCGGCCTCATATTAATCATGGAAAGCTCCTCTTGTAGCTCTTTGAAATTAAGTTTCCATGGGACACCCGAGTGGCTCAGTGGTTGAGCATCTGTCTTCACCTCAGGGTGTGACCCAGGTCTGGGGATCGAATCCCACATCGGGGTCCCTGTGAGGAGCCTGCTTCTCCCTCTGTCTATGTCTCTGCCTCTCTCTCTGTGTGTCTCTCATGAATTAAAAAAAAAGAGCTTAAGTTTCCTCATTTGTAAATTATAGATAATACCTATGTCAAAACGGAATGATTCCATGAGATGTTTGCATGCTGCCTGACACCTAGTAAATACTATATTCTTGTTTTAAAAAAAATAACAAAAACAAATAACTAAACCATCTTAGCTAAATTAAACTCCTCTAACTTAATTTCATTCTCTCTTCTTCAGTATTCCTTGGAATGATTTATTCCCTATTGACAATATTCAGATCAAGTGCCCATGGATATTATTACAGTTTATACATTTCCATATTTCACAGCCATTTCTCTCATCATCCCACTGTGAGGCTAGCATACTAATGTCCCAGCCTATGCATTAAATGCTCAGTAATATTTGCTAGATATTACCACTGTCTGCTGGGCAATTAGAAGAGAAGCAGAGAGAGGTCTTTAAAAGCTGCTAGGCACTTTGCTTTCCTTGGAAGTAAAAATCTGTATATAGAAATTCCTAAAATGCCACAGACAGAAATTTATGCCAGGTGTTAACAAGGTCTCTGAAAGCTTAGAGATACCACCTCGTAGGCTAATGTCCAAACTTACACTTAGGAAGACTCTGTCCCATGAGAAGAAGGAGCTATGGTTAAGCAGGTGTAAATCACCAATGTAACTGCTGCAGTAATAAAGTAAGAGCTGCTATAAGCATGTGCTGGCAGTTTAACAAATTCCCTCATTTTACACATGATTTTTGCAGTGTTTGCCCCAAACCCTGAATGAAAAAAAAATATGTACTTTACTAAACAATCTGTTGATGTGTTTCAATAAAGACAAATCTCAAATATATTTTAAAATAATAAAAAGATATGAAGCCTGATGACTTAGAGAATACCTACTAGCCTAAAGCCACTTTTAAACATTTAAGCATGTTTAAAACATTCTGCTGATTAAAAAGAACAACAAAAACTCCTATCCATTCCAAAGCTGGCCATATTTATCTTCTCTCTGAGACTATTAACCCTTCTCATATCTAGCAGAAATTGTTTTCCTGTATGTATAATGATAGATAAATACATAGAAACATAGATATTATATAAATTTTGGTTTCCCTATATAAATTTACATTGATTTTTCTCCAACTGTACAGAGTGAGAGGTGTGACCAGAATGAAAAAGTACTTGCATGAAAGCAGTTGGTAAGTATTGGATAAGACCATCGTTAGCACATTCAGATGCCATGGGCAGTTTAATGAAAGAATAAGGACTTCCTCAAAAATATAGTAGGTAGCATCCTCCTAAGATCTCACTTAAATGACAACAAAAAAACAAACTGAAGCCAACAACGATGCAGAAAAGAAGAGAAAAAAGAGAGTTCATGGAATTCATGGGAGTGAGAAGCTGTGCAGAAGATAGAACTGATGATGGAGCAAGATGCAAAGAGTGACAAATCAAAGCAAGCATATGAAGCAATTGAGCTCAGGAAGGCAGTCTTCCAGATAGAACTCCAGAGGCTCAGTATCTAGAAATATCAGGACCAATAAGGATGGCACCTGAAAGACAGTACAACCAAACCAGGAAAGTAGAGGGGGAGAGGAGAGAGCCCTGGGGAGGCAACTGAGGAAATAATTGAAAGTTATAAGAAGGAATCAATTTCACATGCTCTAATTTTCAGTCAGGAAAATACCTCCAGGCAAAAAAAAAAAAATCTAGAACTTCATCACAATACAGAAGAAAGGACTATGGATTCTAGTATATAGAAGTTCCCCAGGAAAAATATTCCATGACCACCAGCCACCCTTGGAGCAAACACCACCAATTCACAAATCCCATTCATACATACAGCATTTGGCATGAGGCTTTTACTGCCTCATCTTAAAATTAAAAGGTCAGCCAAGGATCACCAACCTATAAGCCTCCATAATGGGGGCAGGGGGACCCTGAGTAAATAAATTTAAAAACAAAAATACAATGAAGTATTGAGGAATAATTTGAATTCTCCCATTTGTTTACTCATTAGAGAGATTTTGTATTCATAAAACAAAAACAGAATGCTATAAATAGAAAAATCAGAGAAAAATGAAACTTCAAGATTAAAAAACAAAACCTAATAAATTAACAGAAATATTGGAAACTAAATTGGGAAAAACCTCCTAAAAATAACTAAAACAGAGAAAAAAGTGAGATAACAGATAATAGGTATATAGAATTAGTCACAGAGGCCCAAGATCCACTTAACACCAATTCAAAAGAAGGAAAAACAGAGAGGAGGAAATTATCAAAAAATGTATTCAAAAGAATTTTCTAAAGATTTAAAGATATCAATCTCCATGGTTAAAATGCTCCCACGTGCCTAGCGTTATAAATGAGAAAGGATCCACACTTGTGCCACACCTGCATGCAACACTGTGAAATTCAGAATACCAAGAATGAAGAGGAAACTGTCTATAGGGAGAAATATCAGACTCAGTATAAAATAAAAGGCATCAAGTTGCCTTCTAATCCAATAATAGTTAATGCAATGATGAGCTATACTCTCAAACTCTGAAAATTATTTTCAGCCTAGAATTCTATTCATAACTATGAATCAAAAGCAAGAATAAAATGTAGACATCTTCAGAAATGGAAGGACTCAGCAATTTCTTCCCACACTCACTACATCTAAAAGTTATTTGAGGAGGTGCTAGAGCATGCAAAGGACAAACGAAGAAGAATCAAATCTCAGGATCTAGGAAGCAGTGAAACCAAACTCAAGAAGCATTAAAGAAAAGTCCCAGGATCACAGTCAGGCAGCAGGCCTGGGGAGAATTAAGTCCAGATTGGAAAAGAAGGAGGTAGGATGTCAGGACTCTTCATTTGGGATGGGGGGAGGCCTCAGGGAAAAATCAGATTGAATAGATAATTAGATAGGCTGGGCAAAGTTGGTTAAAACTGAGAATGTGATAAAGGCAAAAGGATAAGACAAAAGAAAAAGCAATTAGAAACGCTAGGAAAAACAAAAGGATATACAAAAAATAAAATATAAAATTTCACTTGGTTCTGCAATAGTCACAATAATTCATCGTATGTTAATTTTCAACTTAGATATAATTATTATTATTTATGGTTACTAATCTTGATATTTTGAAAGTAAGAAGAAATAGGGAAACCTGGGTAGCTCAGTCAGTTAAGCATCAGACTCTTGATTTCAGCTTAGGTCATGATCATGGGGCCATGGAATGGAGCCCCTTTTTGGGCTCTTCATTCAGCAGGGAGTCTGCTTGAGATTCTCTCTTCTGCCCCACTCCCCTCTCTAAAATAAATAAATAAATCTTCTTAAAAATTAAAAATACAAGTAAGAAGAAATGACAGTAGAGAGAAAGAGAAGAAAGGGAGCCAAAGAATAAGACGGGGTGCAAACACAGATAGCTTTGGGATGTACAATCTATGCAGTCACACACAGCCCGTGCCTGGAAGGGCCCCATGCAGTGGTTAATGATCTTGTGTCATCATCATTTTATTCAGGGTAATTTTTAAACAAGGGGCCCTGCATTTTTATATTCCACTGGGCCCTATGAATTACAAAACCAGTACTGAGTGTAACAAGAAACAAAGGTCTGTCTATACTTACTAAAGTTATAGAATAATCCAATAATGAAAGTACACAAAATGTGTTATGACTATATTGAGGTATTGGGAGAAATAGTGAGAAGGATGTATATATTAACTAAATCCTCATATATTCCATCAGAATAAAGAAATAAGAGTATAAACACCATATTTAGGGACTGGCAATGATTAATATAAGAAACAACCAGAAGAGATAAAAGTAGTTGCTCCTGAGAAGAGGCACTAGGTATGGGAAAGGGTGGCCCAGAGACCTCTGCTTCTTGTTATAGGCCCTAATATGTTTTATCTTATTTTTTTAACCTTGTATGTATATATTAGTTTCATTTTTAAATTAACTTTTAAAGGATATTTTTAAATCATAGTATAGAAAATAGACATTTTATAAATATGTTCTAAAAAATAATTCCATAAAGCAACTAATCATATACATAAACTTTCTAACTTATTTAATACAAATGTTATATGATTTATATCTTAAAACAGAAAGTGGCAAGCTCAGAACATGTATGACATAGTTTCTGTCCTCTTGACATTCACTTATGTTGTAAATCACATTCTCTCAGCCAAGGTCAAGGCTATATAGAGAAAGAAGAAATTATCAAAGCTAAGTAGCTTACAGTGGTCATGATTGTTTTAAAGGGCTGTTTGTCTAATTTTTTTTCCATAACATTGTTTGCAAAAGCTGAACACTTGCAAATAACGATAAAGTCTTTAATGACTGGTCCCTATTTTGGTTAAAGACAAAAGAAATAGCATTTTTATCCTCTGAAAAAATGACTACTCATTTATTTGTGTCAGAATAAAAAGGGAGGTTGTGGAAGGCTTGAGGAAACCACCAAGCACTCTTATCCATTAGCTGCTTTCCATGGACTTTTCCCACTACCTGGTGCAAGCACAAGAGTTTATTTTAAGCAAGACTGGATAAATGGCCTTCAGCAAGTGGGGTCAAACTACCCGTTTGCTGATGTAGATATGAAATAAGAAAGCAAAATGTTTGGAAGAGGGGACCCTGGTATTCTACTACACATCCCATGTCATGAACAAAAATATTGTAGTGGTTACTGCACAATCATCAAGTCCTGAATACTTTTGCTATAGAAAAAACAATTACAGCAATATCTACAACCCTGTTTCCTGATAAAATAATTACATAACCTAATCAAGTCTTAAAGGGTCTCCAAGCTCCATCAAATTCCTCTTCCCAACACAAGTTTAAAAAAAAAAAGACATAGAAACCCTAGTATGAAATCTATAGCCCATTAGGTGCACAAACCAAAACTTGGCATTTTTCAGATCTTGCTTTAGTTACAGTATTTTCACTAATCATCTTAATGCCAAGATGATCAAATTCCCTCAATGTGAAAGAGTTATTACCAATCACACGGTAATCTTTTAATGTTGCTTTAAATAGTTGATCTCATACCCAACCAATGACAGGCAGAACTTTGTTAAGGTCTACAGTTGGGCCATATTTACTTAATGGGCAGAGAGGAGTGAAGAGGTACAAGTACTAAAGCAAATGCTCTGCCAGACTCTGGTGGCCTTTGAAGTTTTAGATTTTTGAGAATGTAGTTTTGAGAAAGAGAAAAGCACATGGTGAGATTGTCTGGTAAGTCCTGAAGAAGTTATTCTCGATCCACCTAAATGACAATGCTTCCTGAGGGAAAACAAAAGGCCTGTCCACCCAAGTAGCAGGTCAGGAAGAGATGGATCATCTAAGTGACACCATTCAGCCTAACTGCATCTGCCCACACCAACAAGCCCTGTGTTGCCATATTGTTAACAATATGGTACAAAGCAAGTGAACAGAGAGGAGGGAAGGGAAGGCAGGCATTCACTCACCTGGAATTCGAAGAAGGGGGAGTTACTGGCTAGGTGGGAGGAAGGCGCTGCCAAAGCAACAGCTATAGAAAGAACAAAAATAAGACACAATGTGGCAGAACAAAGTGATAGCACATGGCTGGTCTGCAAAAGCAGCAGGGCAGGGTCGACTTTCTTGCTTACCTCCTCCCAAAATTGTGGCAATATTAGTAACCTGATTTTCTTTTAACTTTTTATTTGAAATCATTTTACAAGAGTTTCAAAAATAGTACAAAGAACTCCCATATACCTTCTATTCAGATTCACAGTTTTAACACTTTGCCACATTTGCTTTATCATTCCCTTTCTATTTATAACACATTTTTGTATGTTTTATGTAGAGTGTATGCAATATAGTAAATAATATTAGATTTTTTTCTGAAAATCTTGAGAGTTAGCTGACGAGCTCCTGTCTTTTCATCCCAAAATCCCTCAGTATGCATCTTCCAAAGATAAGAACATTCTCTTCCATTACAATAAATGATCAAAAATTCAGAAAAATTAACTTTGACTTAGGGTTATCTAATATACAGACCGTACTCAGATTTCACCAATTGCCCCTATAATGCCTTCACATCAGTTTTTCCCCTGATCCAGAATTTAGTCCAGGATCTTGTGTTGCATTAAGTTGTCATGTCTCTTTAATCTCCTTGAATCTGGAGCACTTCCTCCACCTTTCTGTCTTCCATGACATTGGCACTTTTGAAGATCTCAGGTTGTCCCTCAATTTGAATTAGATCAGTGATGTAAACTTTAACTGCTGGGTTGGTTGATATGTGGTGCCCCAACTGTCTTCACTATAAAGTTACCATTTTTACCTCTGTAGTTACTAAGATGTAAGAAAGACTTTGGGACCATGTGACTATCCTATTCCTCTCTAACTTGTCATCCAAGGGTTTCAGCATCCATTGATGATTCTGAATCAATCTTTACTCTGATGGTTATAAAATGGTGATCTAAATCTATTATTTCTCCATTTATCAAATAGCATTCCACTTTAAAAGAGCTCTCCTTGTATTCTCCATTTATTTATTATCACTACAGACTTGGGGATTCTTGTACAATTCAATGAATTACAAGTCATTACTGTCATCATTCATTTTGATGCTTAGATTGTTTCTCATGTGACTAGTGAGAGCCTCTTAAGCCTGTCCCTGTGTCCTTTTGAGGGATCTCTATCTTTCTGTGAGAACTTTCTTACTTTCTGACATGAAGAGATGCCCCAGACTCATCTTGTACTTTCTCTTCTTCAGCTCTGAAATCAGCCATTTTTTGAAAAGTGTTGTTTTATTTTAGTGGTGCATAATATTTAGGAATCAAGATCTAAACACATGGTGTGCTCAAATATTAGCATCTTCTTACAGGGAAGCATCCAAAGTCAATCCAGAGGCCTTTCTTCTTGGGGGTGTTGGGGCAAGGTGACAAGGTGGGTTTTGCAGGAGTTTCTAAGTGGTCGTATGGTATTTATATTTTAATGAGAACAGGGAAGATGTGATTGATACTGTCCCTATTTTTATTTCCAAATGAATGTTCTTGTGGTGGCTGTGGTTGAGGTTGTGATGGTTGCTGTTGTTCTGTAACCCCAGGTGGTGTCTGGAGTCCGTAGCATAAATACCTTGAATCTAGCTGGAATTGGCCACTTCTTCGACTCTCCATTTGTCAGTAAATGTAAACTAACCCAAACTGGCTCTGTACTTCTACTTTTTGGCCAGGACATTGTAATCCAACAAGGGCAGTTGTAACCTATCCCGCAGTGAGTATTCACGTAATCACAGACTCCACCAGACAGCTGTGTGACTCAGGTGGCTCAAAGCACTGTCCTCGCATACCAGCTAAGTCCGCTGTTTGAATAAATGTTCCGTGTCCTCTAAAAATGCTTTCAAAAATACTCACAGATTCTTTTCAATCCTTTCTATGTCAACCTTTGAATACAGCTGCATTCGAACTCATGCTTTCATTGGCTGAACCTCATCACATAAACCAAAATGTTCAGTGACATGTTATTCTAGCGTACTTCGGTAAAAATAATTGGGGAGAAATAAATGAAATAAGCAAAACCTCCTGGGAGCCGTTTATTCCCATTGCAACCTAGCTTCAAATCTGAAGTGGAATGATTAGTCCAAATTTCAGCAGCTAGGTGGCATGGAAAAAAAGAAAATATTTATTCTACACAAGTGAATTTCCTTAAGCATTGTAAAAATTTTGCCTCAACAAGTTGTAGTTTATGCCACTTTGACTTCTAAAATTCTACTCCCAATTTAGGGAAGCTTCACTGGGAAATGCCATCAATAGGACCCCTTTTCAGACATCCCTGCCTCTTAAATAAAAACTAAAACAAGTACTCTCAGCTTGTTATAAAGTAAAATATTGTTTTTCCCTTCTATTCTTCAGCTATTTTCCTATTCTCATGTCTCTTTCTCCCAAATTTTCTACAATATCCATGCGTTGCCTTTGTCAGAGACTCAAAAAATAATAATAAACATGAGTGTATAGACATGGGGAAAAGAAAATCACCAGTCATTTTAGCAGAAGTTGGGAGCCCAGTAGGAGACGCTTCTGGGGTAGTCCATGATAGTATAGGGAAAAACTTCCCAACTGCATTTAATTAAAACTCAGGTTTTTTTGTTTGTTTGCTTGATTACTTTTGTTTTGTTCTGTCGCAGTTGTTTATTACAAAGACATAAAATTTCTTTCAAAAGCAACTATACAATAACTTATGAGTTTTTCATAACAGTGCTTTCTGCCAATTCTCAGAAGAGAAGTTTTCATTTTGAAAGATTATTTTAGCTGGCTGAACCCCAAGAAGACATCAGCTTCCTTTGGACTCCGGAAATCTGAGTCTCCCGTTGCATGCACAGTGGGGGTGGGGGGCATGAGTCGAGAGGCAAGGAGGTACAAGAAGAGGCTGCTTCACAAGGGGAAGTTGCTTTGGCCACCAAGCACCCCAGACTGTCCCCTGTACTGCTCTCTTCCAGTACATCAAAGAGATGCACTCATTCAACAAACGCTTTCTCAAGACCTACCCTATGCCAGGAACTCTGCTAAGCATCAATAATACAAAGACCAATAAAATATGGTCCCTGTCCTCAAAGGTTCAGAACAAAAAGGATAGGATGAGGAAAATAGTACATTTAAAGAAGAGAAGGCTTTCTGAGTAAAAGTTGTAGAAAGAGAAAGAAATGAATAAAAGAAGGAGGGCAGGAGAGGGAAGGAAGGGAGGGAGGTGGGGAGGGCCAGAAATGTCAATGTGAAATGACCAGAGTTCCTAAGCACTTTGACCAGCCAACTACTTTAGTCCAAAGCACTTCAAAGCTGAGAGAAAAGTAAACTCCTTTGCCTCAATCATTTCTAACATCAAACCAATATTGATATCACAGTCCCTCCAGTTACCATACCCACATGAAGCATTTGCCTACAGCTGTGTTTCCTACATCCTCAGGAACTGACTACTCCAGCATGAGGACTGGCATCTTGCTCCGTACCCATGGGCCATAACCTGTACTGGTTTCAGTGTGCAAAGTGGGTGGACTGTGGAGAGCACCCAGGGATTTGCTAACCCTAAGCACCATTCAGTAGCCTAGCCAGCGCAGGAAAAGTTACCTGTAGCAGAAATTGTGGGAGCCTCTATCCCTGTATTCTCAGCATTTACTACTTTCCTACAGGCTGGATGAACTTCCCAACTGCCAGCCCCTTTAAATGCTGCCATGCGGGCTTCATCCTACCTGGATCCCATGCTACTCTCCCACAAAGTAGCTAGAAGTGTTGGGAAATTAGCAGCCTCTCCCAAGGGCAACTCTCAACAATGACCAAGAGGAGTCAGTGGGGAAAAACCCCATTCCTTCCACCAGGGCATAGTCTCCTGGAAGCACATGAGGCATACTGGCTCTCAGTGTTCTCAGCAGGAATAAGACCCAGATGCCAATGGTCATACTTACATGAGAACGTGTTGTTTATCCACTCCCTTTACTTCCCTATCCAACTCCTCTTCCTGTGTCTCCTAGACTCACTTCCCAAATAAACTACTTGCACTGGAATCCTCATCTCAGAATCTACTTCTGAAAGAAACCAAACTAAGACAGCATCCAACCCTAGACAACTTGCCATTCAAATTGGCTGTGATGTTTCCTCAATAGGACGAGTGCCCCAGCCAACTGCATAAATATAGCATTTCAAAGCTTGTTCAGAATCTTTAAGTCACTAGAATCCAATAACTAGAGTCTGGTAGGTCTTTTGTTGGTTTTATATTTCTGGTGCATGGATAGAGATAGAGCTAAGGATTTGGATGTGCCCTGATCATCCAATTTAGATAGTACATTGCTTACTTCCAATTTTTTCTTAAACACTTAAACTTTTCTCATATTCCAAGCCACTATGGCATATTCTAGACCTATTATCTATTATAAATCATAACATTAAAAAAGCTACAGCATGTAAATCATTTTGTTGTTTATATTTATTCTTAGAAAAGAAATGTGTGGAATTTGTGTAAGAAATTAATAAATAATACCCGCTTTTTGTGAAATACACCTTTCAACAATAAAATTGTTATATATGCCCTTAAGAATCACATGAAAATTATAAGCAGAAAAATAGTTATTTACATATATATATATATATATATATATATATATATACAGATTTTTGCTTTTAATATCTGGGTCCAAAGATCAGATATATCTGGGACCTCCAGGTTAAGACTCCTGGCCTTACAATAAAAATATACAGCATGTTAGAAGTGATGCAAAAAACATCTGAGTTATTTTTAATAATTGTACTAATCAGATATACTGCTAGACTCAGCAACAAACACAATTCCTCTGTTTAGTTGTGATGTTTGCATACTATACATGAGATGCACGTGGAAATCCTAATTGGTTAAGTATTTATAGCTTTATATGCCCTATATAAGATGAAACACTCGTTGATGTTAATATTGAACAACATTGCCGGCAGCTTGGCCATATGCCACCTTCTCCTGTCACCAGGAAGAAATGGCCTTCAGTCTCAGAATAGCCCACACTTCAGAGTCCCATGTATATGGCACCAGCATTCCCTGCTTTGTGATAGTGAAGGGTGGCTGGTCTCCTCTCTCCCTGCTAGTTGAAGGCCATCTGGTACCTTTCTTCTTTTCTCACCCAGGGTATAAAAGAGCATCTTGCATTCCACTTAATAAAGATTTGGTGAAGGAATGAACTAATTCGTTGATTGTTTTTTAAAGTAATCATTTGGAAAAATAGGCCAAGTGATTCAAAATAGCAAATGCTGCTATGTCTATTAATCTACCTAGTGACTCTTGACATTACATTTCCTTGTGCTTTCCCATACTGAACACACACACATCCAATAGACACCTTACTCATAACATGAGTGAAATGTTAGAGCAAAGTGACCATGGCTCAGTGACAACTTTACAAAACAATTGTGGTAATGTTAGATGCCCTCCATGCTCTTAGGCCCCACACAGATAGGCCAGGGTACACTGGGGATAAAAAGCTCATTCTTAGTATCACTTGGCCATCACTTTCAGCACTCCCCTCCACACCAAGTGACCTTGGCTAAGTTGCTTACCCTATTGACACCTCGGGTTTTTCATCTACATGTTGGGGGTAACCATGAGATCCTATATAGATAAAGAACCTGCCACGGTGAACACATCATTGAATTATGGCTATTATTATATTTTATGTCTCAAACTTGTACTTTATCCCTACAACCCCATACATGGAACCTAGATGCAACACCTATCTACTTAAAATCCTTAACCAAAGCTGCAAGCAAGCCCCTTTTCCCAAAAGTGTCCTTCAAATATAATGAAGGAAAACAGAGTCATTCAGTCAACAAGCATTTACTGAGCATTTGCTCTGTGGTTGGTGTTATGCTAGGTACCAGCAAACTGTGTCAACAAGACCCACAGAATGCCTGCTGTCCTGAAGCTCATAGGTTATGGAAGGGTCAGACCAAAAAATCATGCAGGGTGGTGAGTATAACATGGGGTCTTTGGGTACACTCAGGAAAGGACCTGAACAGAAGAGGTGTTGGAGCCAAAGGGTGTGTAGGAATTGGTCAGGCAAAGACACTGTGTGCAAAGGCCCAAGTGTAGCAGATTATCATGTTCATGGACATATATAGACATTTACCATCACAGGGGTGTAGAGCAGTAGATGGGAAGTGGCCAGAGATGGGATGGAACAGAAGGCACAGCCAGATTGCCAGCAGTTTTATAAATCTCATAAAGGAGTTTAAGCTTTGGGTTACCATTTAGACTGTCAAAGCAATGGGATGAGGAACATGACCTGATTAGAATGATCACTCAGGCTCCATGTTACAGAACAGAAGTTTAAGATGAAAAAGAGTAGAGGCAGGAGGAGTAGTTAAGACAGCTCCCGCATTACCCTAGGCAAGAGCTCATGGTGCCTTGAGTAGGATAGTGACAAGGGGATGAAAGTAACACTGGATGAAGCTGACAGATATCTAGGAAGAAAAATCATGGAGTTTTGGGATATAGAGGTGACAGAGAGGTGTTAAGGATGACACCCAGATTTCTGACCTGAGCAATTGAATGAATTTTTGAGGTGGAAAACACCAGAAGAAGAAAAAAATTGGAGGAAAACATTGTGGGTCTTGTTTCAGACCTGGCAAGATGGAGATGCTCGTGAGACATATGAGGGGAAATAACACTGGAGAACTGAAGAGGTGAGTCTGTCACTTAAAAACAGGATTGGGGGAGTAAATGCATTTGGGTATGTTGACTCTCAGATCCTGGGAGTGAAGAAGGGGCCAGATTGCCCACTAGGCTGACTGGGTATAACCTTAGCATATTAGCAAAACAGAAAAAGATCCTGAAAGAATTTCACATTTTCTATTTCAAAAAATGGAAGAAACTAGTGCTCATGGGGAAAATCAGCACTTAGTTAATCCATCATTGGGTCTGTTTTGCAGTTTAGAATGAATTTGAATTGGAATTTTTATAACCAGGATAAGGGAAGATGACCATAATTCTTTCAGTATTTAGAGCCCCTAAAGATCTCAGTCCAATCCTGAATGTAAACATTACCACCCTAATCTCAAAGCCACCATGAGAAACACAAGTTCCAGAGAACAAAAGTGATGGCTTTCTCTGCAGGTGCTCCTGGGACCTTGTGGCAATGTGATCTTGGGAAGGTAAGAAGGGCTGAGTCCCAGATCAGGAGCCAGGTGGGAGATGGTGGCATTTCCTGAGGTCCCCACACCTTCACGACCCTGCAGGTGGTATCTATTTAATCATAGTATGTGGTCTGGATGCCGATACCTTAATACATTCCTCTTTTAAGTAGAATTTTTAAAGGAGATGTTTTGGAGTCTATACCCAAACCAAAATGCAGAAATCTCCTGGTCTAAATATCAGACTCTGAGGTAGGTCTGTGAGAAGAGAGGCCTCCTTCTTGGTCAGGGGGCTGCTTTTCTGGCAACCCCCAAGTCACGCTAGATAGGTGGCCCTGTTCCTCTCCTGCTTGTGTGGACAAAGCCATAGAGGGACCATCACTTCTCAGCTGTCTTTGTATCCAAGGCCTGGATGGTGTTCAAATCTCACCCCCCTCACCCTCAAATCCCAAAACCACTTGAGATTCTAACCTTTTATAAAACCTCTGAAAAATCAAAGTAAGGACCAAGTCCACTGAAACCATAAGGCTTTTACTCAGGTAAGAGTCACTGTTGCTGAAGGTCGAAATGCTGGCAGGCGGGTGTCCCCAGAGCCCATAAAATTGTGTTTCCATTAAAGTGTCCTCAGATAAATAAGCCCTGGGCCCTTGTAAACACTCTGTCCTCTACAGATGTAAATATTCTCAAGGTGTATTAAAGAAACTGAATCACTTCCAGTTCAGCATGTTATTAACAGCTGCTGATTACTTTTTCCCCAGTGCTCATGTGCCCCTCATTTAGATTAGTATGGAAAAGAGGGTTGTGGGGTGGGGAATTCTGTTTACTTGCATAGCAAGAGTTACTGCTTAACCAAGCCGTGCTCAGCATGTTTGATAAGAGGCCAGAAAGTAAGAAATGGTATTTTTTTTCCTTGGAAGTTAGCAATTAACTTATGAACAGCGTAGAGATGTGCTGGACTGGTTTGACAAAGGTTCTAGAAGGTGGTACTCACCTTCCACTCACCCTGTGTCAGCAACTTTCAACGTTGTGAGTAGAATCACCGAGCAAATCTTACTGAGATAATTTCAGGATGGGTTGCAGATCAACTGGAATAGAAAACATTCTAGCTGTTGGAATGAAAGACTTGTGTGAAAGCCTCATGTGTAAACTGGTAGTAATTTCCTCATCGTATTCAACAAACCCTAAAAATCTGCCTTTTTGTTCTGCATCAACGATTCACATGCTCCCTGACACCACACGTAGAGGTCTAAAGAACTCCCAATAAGTGGTGAGCTGAGACCAGCTATGAGCAGAAGGTAGAGAGGAAAAAAGGCATCCTCTTCTTACAAGATGTTGCTCTTCACATGGGAAACCAGAGAACCCAATTCAGGGATTTTCTTTTTAAAGATTACTTCTCCAGAAGTAAAAGGGAGAACCTTTCCTGGCACATGTTTCTTCCACACTACTTTAGGTCCTGTGTTGTTAAGTGACACACTGTAATGAAGGAGCGATAGGCAGTGGGATAGATAGATGGTCATAACCACACCTCTCAAAGATCTATAGATCTGCTCACTTCAAAGTGTGTCCTGTGAAAAATGCCAAGAATACATTTTAAGAACCACGCTAATGACCATTTGGGCAAAAGGTCTTCCCTGGCATTTCTGGCACTCAGTTGGCATGCTTTAGGGGACGTGCCCTAGGGGGATGATGAATAATTATTCTTGGCATGAGGCATTATGAGCTTGACTCTGCTTCAAATATCCCTTGCATAGTTTTCTTTCCTCCTATGTTTAAAATTGCTTTTTAAATTCCACTGTGTTATCAGAGAGGGCTGTGAACTCTGGAAGTGTCACCGT
The DNA here is from genome assembly GCF_905146905.1 of Nyctereutes procyonoides. Lineage (NCBI taxonomy): Eukaryota > Metazoa > Chordata > Mammalia > Carnivora > Canidae > Nyctereutes > Nyctereutes procyonoides. The sequence continues at coordinate 3,491,513 of NW_026575033.1, read as the reverse complement.
CTCCTTTCGATCAATTTTCTGCCCTTTAAGTACAGGGCTTTAATACATAACATATTCATTGAGAAAACTGCTTCACCATCCTGCCGACAGGCAGCTCTGTTATAGCATTTGTACTTCTCTGTTTATCTAGGTGTGTTTCTTTGTTTTCACATTTATTTTTGAAAAAAAAGAAAAGAAAAAAAAGACATTTGAAAAGGGAGTTTTATGAGCTTGGTGTGAAGTCTGGGAAAGTCCCACAGTCTAACCAAGAATATTATCAATGGGCCCTGGGTAAAAATTCAGAAGCAAATAGAAACCCAGATGAAGGGATAAGCTGAAATCTAGGTGTCTAACCCAAGCTGCTTATCTGATGGCTAGGGTCTCTGAGAATCCATTTTCCACTCCTCTAAAATGTGCTTTAAGGAGAAATTAAGATATCTGGGAATATGAAGAAGACGTATTTGTGGCATTTATCTTGAAAAAAGCAACTAACCGACCTTCTCTAAGAAGGAGATTTGGTCTTTTTAGAAGAGCTACCTACATTGACTTCTCTGGTTGGCCTCCAACATTCTTCCCTTTGCTAAGACCCCTATGTAAGGAAGCACATGTTGCTCAGCTTAGAAAGGCTCCATCTGCCTGCACACCTCCAAATCATCTTGCTGATGCAGTCAAACATTCAGGATATCAGGATAAAGTCAAAACATTTCAAAAGTTTATTTTGATTATAATTTACACTGAACTCAAAACACTTTCTCCACAGAACAAGCTACAAAACAGTTTAATCTGAAAAGCCCTCTCTTCCTCCCCAATGTGAGAGATAAGCAGTTATCCTAGAATCAATTATGTTGATGTGGACAGATGGCCAGAAGTTCCCCTCAAATCTCACTTTATCCAACTAGAAACTTTCTTATTTCAAAAGCCGTAGTTCTGAATGCTTCTATACAAGCCAGCACATCTAGTTAATTATCAATCCAGACTCTTCCTTCCCTTATTTCCCAGACATTGGTCTTATCTCCCAATTGTGGTACCATGCCTGCCACGGTGGATGTGCCCAAAAGTGTGCATGGGTTCACACGTGCACGTGCACACACATCCACACAGGTGCACACAGCTCAGTGTCCAGGCCCAGCATCCGCTGAGTCTCTCTGGGCAGTGACAGAGAGCAGTACATCCAGTTGGCACTTACTTTCATTGCTTCCACAGGCCCCAATCTACCCGGTTATTCCCAACTGCACCCCACCCTCCCTCTAGACAAATGCCTTTTGCCTCGGGCCACAGATCTAAACTGAATTTCCAGCTCTGAAGCCTGGTTTGCATTTTCTACTGAATGTGTCATTCCTGCCTTGGGGAGGGGGGCGGGAAATCCTGTTTTTTGTTTTTCCATTTTCTGAGTTCTTGGATTATAAATTCACATCTACCCTCATCGTCAACTGCCTATCAGCCTCCTTTTGTCAGTGGTTTCCTCAATATAAATCAATACACAAATGCACAATAATTTACAAACACAACCTGGGTTTCCCAGGCCATCCCAGCCAAAAGGCAGGACTGGGGCCTCCTGAAGATTCACACATGGCAGTTCTCAGCTTTGCCCACCCTCGCCACCTCAGAATACCAATCTCTCTTCAAACCTATCCCTTTTCAGGAAATCCCCAGGAGTGTTCAGGACCCCAGCCCTCCTCAATAACTCTACAGAACCTTCCCTTTCTTCCTGCCCTTGCTCCTACTAAGGGCTCTGAAGCTCATGAAGCAGCCAACACCGTGTGACTCATAAAAGCAATGCCCTTGCTGGTGCCACTGCAGACTGTGCCATTGGGGAGATGTTCCCAACTGTCTGTACTAAAACTGTCCTCATGGGGGGCAGAGAAGCCAGTGCCAGAGGGCCAGTCCCCTGTGGCTACCAAACTACAGACATCACCTCCAGCAGCAACAGAAGCCACAGGACCTGCTGGCTTCTGTCCCTGCCAAGGGAAGACCATTCCTCTCCCAACCTTTGTCCTAAATTGCCTTTGTCATGGAGCTCATCAGTGAGTACTCCTTGCACCCCAGTATTGTATAGACTTTAGCAAGGCAACCACACCATTGCTGTGGGACTCAGACACAAACCCAAGGACAGGCCATTGCACACACACAAATAAAAGAATTCTAAGTGGTCTTGAAATCAGTTTCCCTTCTGCCCTGAGCATGGATGCTTTCCAGGTGTCTTCCTGAAAACAACCCCCAACTGGCTCAGGCCAGCGTCTCAGGAAAACCCAGTCACATCCAAACTATTGCATGAACCATATAGCCTGAGTTCCAACTGCAATCTTTGCTCCATATAAATATAGTGCAGGGCAGTCTTGGCTTGGAGACATGAGATAAGTCTGCTTCCTCCCATGTTTTTATATCTATTATATTTAAAAATGTGTTCCAACTCTTTAAAACAATGATTTTTCTAAGGGTAGAAGAATTATATTTAAAAGGTAAGTGAGGGTTGATTGGGTGGCTCAGTCTGGTAAGCATCTGCCTTCAGCTCAGGTCATGATCTCAGAGTCCTGGGATAGAGCCCTGTGTCAGGCTCCCTGCTCAGCAGGTAATCTACTTCTCCCTCTCCCTCTGCTGCTTTCCCCTGCTAATGATTTCTCTCTCTCTCTCTCTCTCTCCCAAATAAATAAAATCTTTTTTAAAAAAGGTAAGTGAAACTAGTGAGAGGAAAGAGGCAACACTTTGAAAAGGATGCTTTTGCACCAACCCTGGATTCCGCTCACTCAGGCCCTCTGATCAGAATTCTTGGTCTCTGTAGGATGAGACCGACCCCAAAGAAAAAAGTCAGCTCTCCCATCTCCAGCCAGCCTTGAGTTCTGTGTCAGAGCATTCACATCCATAGGACAGCATCAGCCATCGATGGGTAAGCAGCAAGGAGGGAGAAAAGCTGAGCTTATTAAATCTCATAAAGCACCAGACTCCATGCCCACATTGGCTTGCTCATTCTCTCATTAGTTGTGTGTGCTAGTTTTCTGAGTGCATTTTACATAAGAAGATATCACTGCCCAAAAAGGACAATCTGCCCCCAAATCACACAGCTAATGATGATGGTTGTGACAAGATTCAGATTCAGATCTGCCTGACTCCAAACTCCATCTTCTTTCACTTACCTGAAGCTTTCCTCAAAACCAAGTTGTATAGAATCTCCCAGAAGAATGGAAGCAACAAAGAAAACCTCAGGGACCATGAAGAATATTCTGTAAGTGGTGACTGCACATGACAGCACCGTAGCTTCCCTCTCATTGGATCTGTGAGAAGCATCCCTGCTGGTCTTGATAGTTAAAACCCCCTACCAAGACCATCTACAGCTTTTCAGTTTCAAGTCCTTGACCCCTGGTCACATTGCTACAAGTCCAGATCACCTGGAATCTGGTGACAAGTGGAGTAGCTAAAGTTCTCTACAAATTCACAAAATATGGGGAGTGAGCCTCCGTGACTCACATCAGTGGCATCTCCCTACTGCTTCACCAGAAAGGGGACTCCAAGTTAATTTTTAAAACTCCTCTCTTGGATGAGATCTAAATGAAGATCTCACTGCTGCTGGCCCTTTTCACTCTGGCATGGATACTTGGGCCACGTCCTACCCCGGCTGATTAGAATCTGACTCTTTAATCTCTGGCCCTATATTCAAGAGTGGAATCTAAAATACAGTTAGATTTTTCACCGAGAGTTGATTGGTTCCACCACAAAGTTGTCTGCTAGTTCTCCAGTTAATGCCTTAACCAAACAGAATAATAAACAGTTGCCTGTATGACTATAATAAAGAAGAATATCTGGTTAGAAAACAGGAGTGCTCTTCTATTTTCAAGGACGCCATCCTCATAATTCGACACGTTAACAATTAGTTATTTCGAACAATGTCCTCTTCTATCTCATAGGTTATCACATCTACTGTCTTTGCAGCCAAATATTTAGACATATGCAAGAAAAATTACACATATTCTGAGGGTCCACTTTACTAAAAAAAAATCGCAGTTGTTTCATTTAAGTTTTACTACTGTACTTCTGGTTCTTTGGTGCTAGAGTACAAAAAAAAAAAATCTGCAGATCACCACAAACATTTCTAAATTTAAAATGAGTCCTAACCTCCACATACATGCTCAATGTAGCATTTCTTTTTGATCTCCTGTTTCCTATCCTAAACCCTATCTCTGTTAGTGATGCAATCTGAGTAACCCCATTCAGAGCAGGATGCTGCCAGTATCAGGTATAACACTTCACAGACTCCTGTTTTTCTCATATTAGTCCAATTTCTAATCCTCACTCAACCAGAAAAAGATAGAAAGAAAGATAGAAGGCACTGAAGAAAGACTCTTAATTTTACAGCCATACAATTAAACTATTACTTCTGCAACTTCTAAGTTCCCATCTGACCATCTGGGAGAGTGTGCCAAAGCATACAAGTACAGAGTTTGTTTGCATTTTGCAAAGGGCTGGGAATCAAATACATGTTTACTGCAAACTAAATTCCAAGAGTGTCCTAATCAAACGTGTATAATTCTATAAATACATACCAGCCCTGATCTGAAAGTGGAAAAAAGAACATTTTCTTCCTCCCCTCACTCCCCTGTGATGTTAAACTTCTGTTCAATTTACATCATTAGCAGCAAAGATTTTTGAGATGGTATGCTAACATAGTATATTGGTTAGGAGCATAGATTCTGGAGCCAGAATTTCTGGGTCAGAATCCTGGCCACACTACTTACTAACTGTGTGCAAGTTATTTAATAGCTCTGTGCCTCGGTTTTCTCATCTGTGAAATGGGGATATTACAGAATACCCACTTCATAGGAAGCCATGAAGATTAAATAAAAAGCAACATGTGTAAAGCTTTTAAAGGCAGCCGGGCAGCTCAGGTGGCACAGCGGTTTGGCACCTGCCTTCAGCTCCAGGGCATGATCCTAGAGACCTGGGATCGAGTCCCACATCGGGCTCCCAGCATGGAGTCTTCTTCTCCCTCTGCCTTTGTCTCTGCCTCTCTCTCTCTGTGTGTCTCTCATGAATAAATAAATAAATAAATAAATAAATAAATAAATAAATAAATAAATAAATAATCAATCTTTTTTTGAGAAAAATAAATAAATAAAGGCAATCCAGATAAGAACTTGAAAAAGAGAGAAAAAAAGAAAAAAAAACTGAATGCCATCATAAATCACACACCATCTCCTGCTTTTAAGGAAATTGAAAGCTAGCCAGGAACATGAAACAAAGGTAAACAGTAGTGCAAAGAAACGTATAACAATTATGAAATAAGTACTGGCTTTTGGTGGTGGCTATGAGTGAATATAACTGGAATATTTGCCTGAAAACAAGAATAGTTATGAAGTCCTTTGATTTGATAAACTGATCCAATATTTATCTTGTAAGTCCTAAAGACCATAGTCATTTTACCTATGGCAACATTTAGGTTTAAAACTATCCTGAAGAGGGAAAATCATCCATAATCTTGCAGCTTCCAGTTCTGGATTCCAGATCTGGGCTATTACTTCCACTGCTTCATTTTTTTCACCAGCTGGATTAAGAATTCTCTTGATGTTTCTGGCCTGGAAGAAACAAATTCCAACTTATGTTCGGGCAACATTAAACTATCAGTGGTGATGAAAGTGATATGTAACAATTTTCTCACCTTGAACCTTTAAGTAAGCTTAAAGTCTGGAAATTCTTCATGTTAAAAATTATTGACATTTTTGTTTTCTTAAGTCTTTAGTAAAAAAAAAAAAGAAAGTCTTTCAGAAAGTATCATTTTTTTTTCCCCAGAGCATACTATGTGCCTAAAACAGGGCTATATTCCACAAGCAAGAAAGAAGAAATTAAAAGGGGGAAAAAAGGCTGTTCTAGAAAACTTTACCATCACACTGAGGGACAGAACATGCTGATACATTTAGGACAATCAGAGAACAAGTTCAAGATCATATGGAAGAAAGTACCTGGTGGGGGGAATCTTCAAGATGGAGAAGAGCCTCATACAGAGTCTCAAGAAGGTAAGTTTTCTGGTACAGATATGCAAAACATGTAGGTGTCAAAATGCCTTTGACATTAATTTAATGGCGAAGAAAAGAATGGCATAGGACTATAAGCCAGGAGAACACCTCAACTAAATTAGACCATCACACCACACCATCTTACTTTTGTAAAAGTAAGTCTCTCACTTGTTTTGTGATTTACCTGATGAAAATACTACTTAATGTTCCAATTTGGGAGAATGGGGGCATTCATTTTTTGATAGGTCATGAAAAATAACAGAAAACAAGAAAATCATTTGTATTTGCTTTTGAGCTATCGCCATCGAGAGTGGAATAGAATAAATAAGATGGAGCTAGAATCAGGAGGTAACTGTGTAAAGTCCATGGCATAAGAGGGACAACAGAAGGAAGTTGTGGAGAAGCTGGGGAGTGCCTGCCTGGCCCAATGGGTTCAGAGTCAGGGCTTTACAAAACACTGTGCTGGCCCCTTCAAACATCTTCAGCAGGATTTGACCCTCTGGCAGCCCTCTGCCACCCTCAGGCCAGATGAGCGGGGCAAACTAGATTAAACTAGATTAAAAACAAAACACCAGATCATGAGGATGTAATGTACCACCACGTGGGGACTGTAGTCAATAATATTGTACTATAATTTTGAAAGCTGTTAAGAAATTCTCATCACAAAGATAAAAAAAATGTAACTTGCTGTGGTAACAGATGGATAATGGGCTTAATGTGATGATACTTTCCTAATGTCTACAAATGTTGAATTATTATGTCGTATACCTGAAACTAACATTGTACTTTAATTTTTTCTAAAAAGCAGCCACAGGTAAAACAAGAGAAGCTAATTGCTAAAAGCAAGGAAAATCTTCATGTCGATAGACAAGGCAGGAGATCAGAACCTGGAGGACACTGGAGGCAAGGGGCAGGGCAGAGAAAAACAGAGAAGCATGGACAACACCAAGAGCCCAATCTGGTCAGAAACCAACTGCGGGACATAGGCAGCCTTAGGCCACATGAGGAAATAGGTGGGCTCAGCAGACGAGCTGGGGGCAGGACAGGGCAAGACTCATGGCCTGTGCCCATAGTTTTCTTGGAACTTCCCACCATGATTTCCAGTAGATACTCTGATTTCAGGTAAGGCTCCAAATGACTTAATTTTTTATTTTCTTTTTAAAAATATAATACTTTCTGTTACAAATTTGCATATTGATTGTCACTTTTGTTTAATTTTTATCAAAATTACACCTGTGCTTTGTTCAATGTTAAATCGTCTGCAAAACTTGTCAAGAAAACAACAGTGACAGCTCCCACCCCATCTTTTGCTCCCCAGAGGCAACCATTTTCAAATCTCTTGGGACATATTGGTGATCTGGCTGTGACATCTGTCACCTACTGATCGCCAGGGTGGATTCAGCTGATCAGACTGTCTAAGCAAGTGTTCCCTTCCTCCCTCACCGCTCCATTTGCATCAGTCCCAAAACTGCATGCCCCATGGAAAAGGATAACCCATCCCTGAGACAGGAAGACCGTTCTTCAGTCAGGAGTACACGAGTAGTTGCAATCCCCTGCTAGAACCTCCAGACAAGGTCTCAAATCTTTTAGCTAATTGTTTTCATATTTGCATCCATGTCTGCAAGTAACTTAAACATATTGCTACTTCTGAATTTTTCCATACTAGGTATTATCTGTTATAATACCTGTATGTATGTACCTGTACATATACATACATCCATTTCATTTCCACCATCTTTCCAATTAGTTATCCTATAATTTATGTTTGACCCATATCCAGGAAATTACACTATTATATTCATGTAAATGCTATTCACAGATTATTTGTGTGATACAATGGTTACTCTTTCTTGCTGATACAATAATTTGCTTTCCTTGGGGCTGATTTGCTTTTCCTTTACTCACATCTCTGTGTTCTTATTAATTCAATTCTCTGGGGCACCTGGCTGGCTCAGTCGGTAGAACATGCAACACTTGATCTCAGAGTTGTAGTTCAAGCCCCATGTTGGGTGTGGAGATTACCTAAAAATAAAAAATTTTTTTTAAAAAATTCAATTTCCAATTCTCTTCTAGTTCAGTAAACCTCCTCATAATACATTCAAATGCAAACATGTGTTAGCCCCTGTCCTTTCCTTTTTTGACCTGATGGGTTTACACCTTTTTAACAACATCCTTTTGTTGTCCCTTCATGGATGCTACAAAAGGGAGGAGAGCCAGATGTGGGCATACACTCTGCCATCCTTGCCTAGCCGGCTAGAACTGCTCAGTGCTGCTTGAACCTGTAACCTTTGCCAATTGACTGTTTAATGGGAGTTTCAGCCCTTGGGAAACTGAAATACAAGGAGGAGGACATGTTGCCAAAAATAGAGATGGGGGATTCATTTTCAGTGCCCCTGGTTTTAAATTGCCTAAGCCGCACTGTGGATTGATCTGAAGAGTCTGGTGTGAGTGAGCCTCTCCTGATGAAAGAAAGTCACATTCGTGGAAGGCATCGGCATCCGCCTTGTGGCTAGCACTGACTGTATCTTTTCCCTTGGCCACTGTTTCCTGAGGGACCTTTAGTCGCCGCGGCGTGCCATTCTTCAGAGTACCACTACAGATACCTGCTGCTTTCTTTCTCAAGAGATATGGGATGTATCTAATAAAAAGCTAAGGAAGAAACGATCTCCAAGCCTCCATGATCCAGTCCCTCTACCAGGCATATCCTTGTTTATCACTTGATGACATGTTTTTGGTGCCCCAACCCTGTAGCCCTAAAATGACTAGGGCTTCAGATCTGGTCTTAGGAAACTATTGAAGTAGGGAGAGTATGTCATAGACAAGATCCAATTCTTAGTTTTGGTCACTCTCTTCCCATTCAGGGCTCACTTCTTGTCCCAAGCTCCTGGTCTGCTTGTACTAGGAAGAGCACTGGCTAAAGACAGGTATGGCCTCCTTCCTTTACCAGCTACATGATGCTGCCAAAGTAATCAAATCTCTCTTAAGCCCTTATATAACTATTTGCAAACTAGAGATAACCATGCTTGCCTTGAGAAACTATTATACTTATAGTTAATAAATATAGAACTTCCATTTCTAACAATGTTAAGGATTTAATAACCCAAAAACTCCCATTATAATACAACTTAAAATACCAAATAAAATACGGATTCCTTTTAAATGTCAAGCTGGGTTCTTGAAAATGGGCAATTCTCCAGAGGCCAGAAATGAAGAAGAAACCAGAAACCAGAGTGAAAATGTGTGAGTCCACTCTGTGACAACACAGAGGGAAAGAGGAGCAATCTCCATTGCTCAGAGGAGCCAAGAGGTAAAAGTGCCACTTCCATATAAAGATACAACTCTCCAAGATAATTTAGAAAAGCAATGAATTAGGGGAAAATTCACCTTCAGTACACAGGCAGAGAAAAAGAAAGCCATTCTATTTCTGATTCAGTTTAAAAAAAAGAAATCCTCCCTCCGGGAATTTAAAACCTCAGCCAAATCTCTCACAAGCTTGAAGAAATCCTGCTATCCAAGGTGAAATCTTAGATCACCCAGAAAATCAATATAGAACCTCTGTAAAGGGACATAATTCTCAAACCCAAGTTCACACATAGCATATGGAGAAAGAAACCACCATCAGTGAAAGTCAGCAGACAAAATAAACAGCAGAACTCAATTCTTAAGAAATTCTGACAATTAAAAAATGCATACAGACTAAAAAAATAAAATGTTACATGATTAAGACAAAAATAATAAAAAAATATAAAAAACAAATAAGATGCTCTTTAAAAAAGAAACAGGCAGGCTTAAAAAACAAATAGACCTTATAGTAATAAAAAAGTATAGCTGATGAAATGAAAACATTTCAGTGGATGAGTTTTAACAAACTATTAAACAAAGCTGAAGGAAGAATTAGTAAACTGAAGATAAACCTAAGGATATGGTACAGAATGCAGCATTTTTTTTTAAGATTTTATTTATTTATTCATGAGAGACACAGAGAAAGAGGCAGAGACATAGGCAGAAGGAGAAGCAGGCTCCCCATGGGGAGTGGGATGCAGGACTTGATCCCAGGGTACTGGGATCACAGCCTGCGCCAAAGACAGACATTCTCAACCACTGAGCCACCCAGACGTCCCCAGAATGCAGCACTTAAGAAAGGATTAAAATATATGAAGAACAAAATGAAAATGTCCAACAAATATCTAACCAGAATTCAAGAAGAAATGGAGACTGGTATTGAAAGAGAAAGAGACATTGTTTGAAAACAAGGTACTTAAGGTGACTAGCACATTTTAGGCCTCCAATAAATAGTAATGATTTTGAGTTTAGTTCTTTAACATACGTAATTCTGAAGCTCAAGCACCAGAAACCACAAGAGCTCAAAGATTACCATAGGTATTCTGCGATCTGGTGTATTTGTGGAAAATTTATTAAAAAAAAAAAAAAAAAACCAAAACCTTATAGGTAACCTACTTACATACCTTAGTCCATAACCTGAGTTTGGATCCTAGCTCTCTCATTTACTAGCTAAGCATATTGCTTAACTCACTGAGCTTCAATTTCTTCAGCCACAAAATGGAAATAGAACAATTAATCTTCAAAAAGTGTCTCTCTAAAGGTCAAAAGAACAAAACATATGTAAAACAGTTAATACAGAGCTTGGTGCAGAGTGAGCATTCAATAAATGAAAGCTATCAATATTGCTTATTGTTAATTTTCACTTCAAATGAAAAAATAGAAGCCCAGAGAAGTTAAATAACTTCTAAGATTCTCACAGGATATTAATGGCAGGCCAAGAATTAAAATCCAGCATTTTCAATTCATATTCTTATACTGTCTCTGCCATACTTCATTGTGTCTCAAGTGCAGAGATTAGGGAGCTAGAAGCTAGATGCCTTGAAAAGAGCTATATGAGACTTCGAAAGCATGGCCCAAGATATTTCCATCCTGTCTTGAGATGACATAATATACAGCATACAGACTCAATAAGCTTTCATGACACAAACAAAGGAATATTCAACAAAGAAATATAGGCCTATAGGGAAGATATTTCAGGTGAGAGGACAAATCCAACATCTGAAAGTATATCAAGAGATCAATGGCAATCCACTTCTCAGCGTGATGAGGTGTACAGAGGCACGAGTTTCTTGTTCTCAGGGACTGAAGGAACAAGAGCGCTCAGTCATCTCAGGGAGATAGATGTCTTATCTGTGGTATATTGCAAATAGCCTCTGGAGCTTAACTGGAAAATCACTCAGTATCAACGTCACAGAGATTTGTATGTTTTAGTAGCACCCAAGAAACTTGAAATTGTCTATTGTCAAGAGTAGAGTGTGTTGCTGGCCCTGAGGGAGTCTGCAAATGTGGTGTCGATTGTACAGTTAGGAGACTCAACTGTATGCTACCTATAAGAAATTCACATCAGCTTTTGTTTTTGTTTTTGTTTTGTTTTGTTTTTTACTTCAGCTTTAAGGACACAGAGATTGAAAGTAAAAGGATGAAAAGCCATATTCCATGAAAATGGAAAACAAAAGAAAGTACTTTTACAAAAGAATAGTTAAACTTATATTAGATAAAATAGACTTTAAGACAAAGAATATAATAAGAGACAAAGAAGGGCATTATATAATGCTAAAGGGATCAATCCAAGAAGAAAATATAACATTAGTAGCAGTAAAAGCACCAAAATATATAAATACTAACAGACCTCAAGGGGGAAATAGACAACAATACAGTAATCGTAGGAAACTTCAGTACTCTACATTCAATGATGGATAGATCAACTAGACAGAAAATCAATAGGGAGACATTAGACTTAAATGGCATGTTTGACCAGATGGACTTAACAGATATACACAGAACATTCCATCCCAAAGCAGCAGAATACATATGCTTCTCAAATGCACATGTAACATTCTTCAGGAGAGATCATATGTTAGGCCACAAAACGAGTCTTAATAACTTTATGAAGACTGAAATTGTATCAAGCATCTTTTCTGACCACAATGGTATGAAACTGGAAATCAGTTATAAGGAGAAAACACAAATATGGGAAGATTAAACAACGTGCTACCGAACAACCAATAACTGGAAATCAGTTATAAGGAGAAAACACAAATATGGGAAGATTAAACAACGTGCTACCGAACAACCAAAGGGTCAAAGAGGGAATCAAAAAAGAAATTTAAAATTATGTTGTAACAAGTGGAAATGGAAATAAAATAGACCAAAATTTATGGGATGCAGCAAAAGCAGTGCTAAGAGGGAAGTTCACAGTGATAAACATCTACATAAAGAAATAAGAAAGATCTCAAACAACCTAACTTACACCTCAAGGAATTAAAAAAATAAAATAAAATAAAATAAAATAAAATAAAATAAAATAAATAAAATAAAATAAATAAAGCCCGAAGTTAGTAGAGGAAAAAAATAACAAAGATCACAGCATATATAAGTGAAATTAGAACTAAAAAGACAATAGAAAAGGTGCTCAACATCACTAATCATCAAGCAGTGCATATCAAAACCACAAGATATCACCTCACACCTGTTAGCATGGCTATTATCACAAAGATAAGAGATAACAAGTATTGGCAAGGATGCAGAGGAAAGGAAACTCTTGTGGACTGTTAGTAGAAATGTAAATTGGTGCAGCCACTATGGGAAACAGTATGGTGATTTCTCAAAAAATTAAAAATAGAACTACCATATGATCCAGCAATCCCTCTTCTGGGTATATATCCAAAGGAAGTGAAAACAGGATATTGAAGAGCTATCTTCACTCCCATGTTCACTGCAGCATTACTCATAATAGCTAAGATATAGAATGGCCTATGTGTCCATCAATTGATGGGTGCATGGATAAAGATGTGCTATCTACATTCAACAGAAAACTATTCAGCCATGAGAAAAAGTGAAACTCTGCCATTAGCAACAACATGGGTGTACCTTGATTAAAGGTACAATAAGTAAAATAAGCAAAACAGAGAAAAACAAATGCTGCATAGTATCGCTTATACATGGAATTTAAAAAAAAAAAAGGTGAACCCATAGAAATAGAAAGTAGAAAAGTGGTTGTCAGGGTTTGGGGGGTAAGGGAAATAAGGAGAGTTTGGTAAAAGAATACAAACTTTTAGCTACAAGATAAATAAGATCTGAGGAGCTAATGTAAAACTGATAATTATAGTTGATAACACTGTATTGTATAATTGAAATTTAGTAAGAGAGTAGAGCTTAAATATTCTCACACACAAAAAAAAGATAAATATGTGAAGTGATGGATGTGTTTATTAAGTAGATGGGGAAATCCTTTCACATTGCATATGTATATCAAATCACTGTGGTTTACACTTCAAGTATCTTACTACTTTATGTCGAGTATTCAATAAAGCTGAAATAAATTTAAAATAAAATAATAATGATAAAATTAATATGGACATTAAAACAATGTCTTAACTATATTCTATACATCCAAAAAAGCCAAAAGAAAGATAGGCATGTTAAATAGCAATACGGGAGATTTTTTTTAAAAGATCCAAATCAAACCTCTAGGTGTAAAAATATAAGAAAAGAAGACTGCCAACCTAGGATCTTATAGCAATCAGAAAGAAGTTTCAAAAATGATGAAAAATAAAGCCTTCTTGAGACATACAAAAGCTGAAATAGTCACCACCAGCAAACCTGCACTAAAAAAATATATTTCAATTTTAAGTCCTTCAAGCAAAAAAGAAAATGATACAAGATGGAAATCTGAACCTACACACAAAAAAATCAAGAACACCAAAAACGATATGTGGGTAATACAAGACACTTTTTTCTCATTTTTAACATCTCATTTAAAAATAATTGACTATTTTTCAATAGTCAGTGCACTATGGAGTCAATCACAGAAGTAAAATGTATGACAACAATAGCACAAAGACCAGAAAGGGAGGAAAAGACATATACTGTTATAAAGTTCTTATGCTACACATGGAGGGGTATAATATTACTTAAAAGTAGACTATGATAAGCTAAAGAGCTATATATCCCAAACAATCACAAAATAATAAACAAAAATTATATCTCTTAAGCCAACAAAGAGGGTAAACAGAATTTTAAAAATCAATTAATCCAAAAGAAACCATAAAAAAGGTGGGAGGAAAGACAAAAAACAGATGGGACAAATAGGAAGCAAACAGCTGGAGGGTAGATTTAAATACTGCCATACTACCAATCATATTAAATATAAGCATTTAAATGCCCTCTTTAAAAGACAGAGATTGAGTATTTAAAAAAAAAAAGAGCAAGACTCAACTATGTGCTGCATACAAAAAAACATTTTTTTAAGAAACACATTTTAGGGATGCCTAGGTGGCTCATTTGGTTAAACATCTGCCTTTGGCTCAGGTCATGATCCTGGAGTTCTGGAATCGAGTCCTGCATCAGGCTCCCGCTCAGCAGAGAGTCTGCTTTTCCCTTTCCCTCTGCTCCTCCCCTGGCTCATGTTTCTCTCTCTCTCTCTCTCAAATGAATGAATGAATGAACGAATGAATGAATGAATAAATAAATAAATAAAATCTTTCAGAAAAAGAAAACATTTTCTTTTAAAGGTTTTATTTACTCGTGAGAGACACAGAGAGAGAGGCAGAGACACAGGCAGAGGGAAAAGCAGGCTCCATGCAGGGAGCTTGACATGGGACCCGACCCCAGGTCTCCAGGATCACGCCCTAGACTGAAGGTGGCGCTAAACTGCTGAGCCACCAGAGCTGCCCAAGAAACATTTTTAAATATAAAGACATGGGGTGCCTGTGTGGCTCAGCTGGTTAAGTATCTGACTCTTGATTTCGGCTCAGGTCATGATTTCAGGGTCATGTGATTGAGCCCCACATCCAGCCCCACATAGGCCCCATGCTAGGTAGAAGACAATTTAAGATTCTCTCTCTCTCCCTCTCCCTCTGCCCCACCCACCACTCACACACACACTTTTTCTCTAAAAGTAAATAAATAAATATAAAGACACAAGTTAGTTGAAAGTAAAAGATGAATAAAAGCTATAACAAGCTTCTACTAATCAAAAGAAAGGTGAAATGACTATATTATTAATATCAGACAAAGTAGATTTCAGAGCAAAGAACATTACCAAGAATAAAGAAGGTCATTTCATTATAATAGAAGTTTCAATTCATCAGGAGAACATAAAAATGCAAAATGTTTATGGACTTAAGAAACAAAGCTTCAAAATACGTGAATAAAAAAGACAGAACTGCAAAGAGAAATAGACACACCCACAAATACATTTGCAGATTCGACATCCTCCTCTCAATAACTGATAGAACAAGTAAACAAAAAACCAATAAGATTATAGATACAGAAGATTTGAACAATGCTATCAAATAACTTGACCTAATTCATATTTTTTTGGACATTCTACTCAACAGTAGCAGAATGCACATTCTTTCCAAGCATACATGAACGTTTACTCAGATTGACCAAGTTCTGGGCCATATTTCAAGTCTCCATGACTTTAAAAAGATGCAAGTTATGTAAAGTATGCTCTCTCTATAACACTGAAATAAATTAGAAATCAGTAACTGATATATGAAAAATTCCTAAGTATTTGAAAACAAAACAACACACATCTAAATCACCCTTGGGCCAAAGAACAAATCAAAAGGGAAATTAGATTGGCAGTGATTCCTTGGATGCAACTCCAAAAGCAAGGCAACAAAAGCAAAAACAGATAAATGGGACTGCATCAATCTTAACAACTTTTGCACATCAAAAGGACACAATCAACATAGTGCACAGACAACCTACAGAATGAGAGTGTATACTTGCAAATCATATATCTGAAAAAGGGTTAATATCCAGAATATATAAAGAACTCCTACAACTTAACAACAAAAAATTAAATAGCCTGATTGAAAAACTACAAAGGACGTAAACAGACATCTCTCCAAAGATGATATACAATACATAGCCAACAACCATATGGAAAGATGCTCAATATCAACGATAAGAAAAATGCAAAGCAAAATCACATAAGGTACTACTTCACATCCGTTAAGATGGCTCCTATAAAAAAATAATAAAATTTAAAAAAAGAAAATAATGAGTGTTGGGCAAGGATGCAAAGAAATTGGAACCCTCATGTACTGTTGGCGGGATTGTAAAATGGTGCAACTACTATAGACACCAGCATGGAAGTTCCTCAAAATATTAAAAATAAGACTACCATACAAAAAAATACCAAAAAGACAGAGAACCAACTGATTGCCAGAAGGGAGGTGGTTGGAGATGGTTGAAATGAGTGAAGGGGACAGGAAAGTAAGGCTTCCAGTTATGGAATGAATGTCACAAGGATAAAAGGCACACACGGGATATAGTCAATGGTATTGTAATAGTGTTGTATGGTGACAGGTAGTAGCTACACTTGTGATGAACATAGCATAATGTATAAACTTATAGAATCACTATGTTGTTCACTTGAATATAAGCTAACATTGTGTCTCAACCACACTTCAATTAAGAAAAGAAAGACCATTATACAATACAGCAATCCCACTTCTGGGTATATATCCAGAAGAATTAAAGCAAATTATCAAAAATATATTTGCCCACCTTATGCTTATAGCAGCACATTCACAATAGATAAGAGATAGAAGCAACCAAAAATTCTGATGGATGAATGAATAAACAATAGGGGGTATATACATACAATGAAATATTATTCAACCTTTTAAGGGAAGGAAGAAAATCCTGTCACAAGCTACAACATAAATAAACTTGAGGACATTGTTCTGGGTGAAATAAGGCAGCCAAAAAAAGGCAAATGCTTTATATTTTCATTTATATAAAATATTTAAAATAGTTAAACTCATAAAAACAGAAAATAGAATACTAATTATCAGGGAAGAGAGATGGGAAGGAAGAGAGAAGGAAAAGAGAGGGAAGGAAATTTCATGGATATGGTTTCAATTTTGCAAAATGAGAAGTTTCTAGAGATCTGTCTCTTTCACAATAACAAAATGAACACTATGAACTGTACACTTAAAAATTGTTAAGATGGTGCATTTTATATTCCATCTTTTGCCACATAAGGCAAAAGAGTCAGAATGAGAGAAATGCTATAAGAAAAGGACCCTACTGCCCACTGCTGTCTTTGAACATGAAAGGGGGCCACAAGCCAAAGAATGTAGACAGTGTCTAAAAGCTAGAAAAGGTTAGGAAACATAGCTTCCCCGAGAGCCTCCAGAAGGAATTATCTCTGCTGATACCTTAACTACAGTAATTTCTAACCTCCAGAACTATCTGATAATAAATTTGTGTTCTAAGTCACTGGGAGAGGAAAAAAAGGAAACTAGAAACATTTTGGACTGAATGAAAATAAAGACACATAGGCAGCCAGGTGGCTCAGAGGTGTAGTGCCTCCTTCAGTCCAGGGCGTGACCCTGGGGTCCTGGGATCGAGTCCCACATTGGGCTCCCTGCATGGAGCCTGCTTCTCCCTCTGCCTGTGTCTCTGCCTCTCTCTCACACACACTCTCTTTCTCTCTCTATGTGTTTGTCTCTCATGAATAAATAAATAAAATTTTAAAAATAAAATAAAATAAAGACACAACTTCTAAAAATATATGAGATGTAACTATAGCAGTACTTAGAGGCAAATTTACAGACCTAATAGACCTAAATACCTATCTTAGAAAAGAAGTAAGTTTTCAAACCAATGATTTTGGTCTGCTTTTTAAAATATAAAAAGAGAAGAGCAAATTAAACCCAGAGTAGAAAGAAAAAAAAATTAAAAGCTAAGAGCAGAAATCGATGAAATAAAAAACTTAAAACCATCACTAACAATCACAAGCTGGTTTTTAAGAACAACAAAATTGATAAACCTTTAACAAGAATGATCAGGAACAAAAAGGAAAAGACAGAATCACCAGTATCAAGAATAAGGAATATAATATATGATCAAAAATGAAGAGTAGACCAGAGAAAAGAGAAAGGAAAGGTCAAAAAATAATTTAAGAAGTTAATACAGCAATTATGAGGAATGGTCAAGGAAGCTGAAAGTCAAGAATAGATGGGTAGGACTGTATAAGAGAACATCACAGAAGTAGAATCTGAGACTTCTTAATTAATGGACTATGAGACATGAGAATCAGGGAAAAACCAGGTTAATTTTAAAGACACTAGCCTGGGTGGTTGAAGAAGTGCCAGCACCAAAAAAGAAGAATAGATTTGGGGCAGAGGAGAACACTAATTTGATTTTAGAAATATTGAGTCTAAAAAATAAAAGTAAATGTAAATATATATATATTGAGTCTGAAATAATATCCAGCTAGAGAGAATTCAAAAGTTGTTGAAGTTGTAGACTAATTATGTAGGAAATGCCAGTTAAAGATTCATATTTGGAATTATTTACATAGAGCAGGTGACTGGATCTCTGAAAATGGATGCAATGCCACTAAAGGACCCATAAAAAGACCTTAAGAATGCCTGCATTAAAATGAGAAAAGGGACCTAGAAATGAGGCAAAAGTCACCAGAGGTAGGAGGTTGAGCTGGTCACATGACTCAGGAGAGATAGTAGAATCAAGCCTCTCAGACCTTTTACCATTCCTCCCTTCACAGAAACCCTACCTGACACCTTTAGGTGGAATGAGACCCTGGCTCCCTTAGGCTTCTGTTACAGAACTGTGCATACCTTCTCTGTGGTGCTTCCAATATTATTAAAATTGCACATGTATGTATCTTCCCACTAGACTGTGAGCTCCTAAAAAATACAGATCCAAGCCTTAAATAAAACACACAGGATTTCACTAAATATTTGTTGAATGAGTGAGTGCATGTATTCAACAAAAATTTAGCATGCGCTACTCTATGTGCTAGACACTTTACAGGTCCTAAGGATTTATTGGTGAAGAAGACAGATAAGGACCTCACTGTTACAAGAGCTTATATTCTAGGGATGAGGGTAGGGGGACTGATAAACAGCATTGAAACAATCTAATGACAAAGAAATTTTCATATCTTTCTGTTATAAGCACTAGGAAAGAAGGAGAACCAGATTATAGAGAGTGCTGGAGTGAAGGCTGGGTGCTAATTTAGACTGCATGGTCAAAGGAGGGCTCATTGAGGAAGTGGTGTTTGAGCCAAGGTCTAAATGAGAAGACAGCCATGCAGTGTCTGTTCACTTGTCCCAGGAAAGTGAACACGAAGTGTACGTTTCCTGAAGAGAAGATGTTCACGGAACAGAAAGAAGGCCAGTGTGAGCGGAGCATATGATCAAAGGTATGCATGGAAGAGATGAAGTCATGGAGTAAACAAGAGCCAGATCGTGTGATTACCAACATCATCTTGCAGGTCCGGATGGATGGGTGGATGGGAGGATGGGTGGATGGGGGGTGGATGTTGAGGAAATTTGAGAAGAAAGCATTGTGTGAAATGAGTTTTAGGAGAGACCAGATAGAAGCATGTTTGCAGTTGACAGAAAGGAGCCTGGGGAAAGGAAAGGGTGATTGTTAAGATTATGGCTAAAGCAAAGTGACAGAGGGGACCACAGAGAACGCAATCAAAGGAATAGGAGAAGGGGTGGACCTGGAGGAGGGAGACAGCAAGGAGCTAGGAGAGCTGAATAAAGTCCCTGGGGAGAGCTGATGGAGCCCCTCTGTAGGGGTGATAAGAATGGAATGGGGGTGTGGAACATGGGCATTGCTGAATTAGGAATGGCACCAATGCGCAAGGGATGAATAAGGGCAATTTGAGAAGCACAGAGATTAGAATGCGGGGGTTGATGGTGAATGTAGTCATCACGATTATGTGACTTTCTTCACATTGCTCAGAGGCCCAGGTACAGGAGCCTGGAAAAAACAGGAGAAATTGGCCGGGGGGGTGGGGGAGGGTGAGCTAGAAGCGAAGATGAAGTGGTATTGCTGAGAATATTTGTTTCACTGCCATTAACTCAAAAAACATCTATTTAGCACCTCTTGTGTGTCAGGCAATGTCTCAGGTATTGGGGTGAACATTTTCCCTATCCTTATTAGAAACCATGGTTGCTCAGCTCAGGCTGCTACAACAAATACCACAGACTGCGTGGCTTAACCAACAGACATTGTTTCTCACAGTTCTGGAGGACTGGAAGTCCAAGGTCAGAGTACCAGCATGCTGGGGTTCTGCTAAGAGCTCTCTTCCAGGAGTGCAAAAAGTCACATGGCAGGGAGAGGAAGATCTGGTCTCCCTCTTCTTATGAGGACATTAATCCCATCGTGAGGGTCCCACCCTCCTGACCTCATCTAAACCTAATTACCTTTTAAGGAAGTTCCATCTCTTAATACCGTCACATCCAGGGTTAGGGTTTGCCTCAATCTGTTCGGGCTGCTACAACAAAATATCACAGACTGGGCAGCTTTAAACAACAGAAATGCTTTGCTCACAGTTCTGGAAGCTGGAAGTCTGAGCCCAGGATGCTGGCATGGTT
This sequence comes from Nyctereutes procyonoides, assembly GCF_905146905.1. Taxonomy (NCBI): domain Eukaryota; kingdom Metazoa; phylum Chordata; class Mammalia; order Carnivora; family Canidae; genus Nyctereutes; species Nyctereutes procyonoides. Next base: position 3,471,091 of record NW_026575033.1, on the reverse strand, counting down.
AGGTAAGAGCCCTCTTCCAGGCCACAGACTTCTTGCTGTGTCCTCACATGGCAGGAGAAAAGGAGCCTCATGGGATCCCTAATCCCATTCACGGGGGCTCCACCTCATGACCTATGCACTTCCCAGGGGCCCCACCTAAGACAGTGGACATTAGGATTGCAGCACATGAATTTGGAGAGGACACAATTCAGTCCATGACACACAGGTTGGAGGACAGTGACAGAAACAAGCCTGCAATGTCCATCCAGTGCGCCACACGCTGCAGGGAGGGTGAAGTGGGATTCTTCAGAAGCACACAGGAGGGGCCCTTACCCAGCCTTGGAGGTGGAGGAAGCTTTCCCATTGGAAGTGACTTCTAAACTGGGAACCTGAGTAAACCAGGAAATGGCCAGGAGCAGAGGGAGAATAGAAAAGAGTGTATATGCCACCGGGGAGAAGATCATGTGGTGAAGCTAGGGAAATAGGCTGGAGGTCTATTTGCCCCAGTGGCAAAGAGCCCCAGGTCATGATAAAGGGTTTGAACTCAATCCTGAGGGTGACAGTGCCTCGAAAGGGGGTGGTTAAGTAGAGTCACGTGATGTCATTCTCATAATAAGAGACATCATTCTGGCTACAGAGTGAACTGGGGGAGCAGAAGCAGAAGGCAAGCTTGAAAGTCATGTAAAGATATTTCTGTGTCTTCAGGTTCAAAACGACAGTCCTCCCAGTGGGTCAACATTAAAATGTTAAAGATAAAGAAAGTAATAAAGATAAGACGGGGTGTGAGCCTGAATGCTGGCCTCAGAGCCAGACAGGTGTGCAGATATCGAGGCCTTATCTATATCACTGTCTCAAGACACTTTCCTTCTACACCCTCTCTTATAAAACCAGTAGCATGCATTTTTGTCCTTTTCTTTATCATATGCAGGGACAAGCATCCTTTTGTCCTATGAAATAAACTTGCAAAACATTCTGTAGTTTTGGTGCTGAAGGTGATGCCTATGACTAGGTCTAGTCCACCTCCTGGGTAAGGGCATAATCCCAGTGAGCCTCCACATCAGCATCACCCGTGTTTTTGTTTAAAAAGAAAAAAAAAAAAAACTTTCATGAGCCCTACCCATGAATCAGAATCTACATGTGTGGGGCCTAAGAATCTGTATTTTGAACTAGGTTCCTGTATTAGTTTTCTCAGGCTGCCTTGACAAAATACCACAAAACTGAGTGACTTAACACAACAAAAAAATTGTCTCACAGTTCTGGAGTCTAGAAGCCTGAAATCAACGTGTCAGAAGGGCCATGCTCCCTTTGAAGGAGCTAGAGAAGGAAGTTTCCTTGCCCCTCCCCTAGCTTCTGAGAAGAAGCTATTCCTCGGCTTATCATTCCAAATTCTGCCTCCATCTTCCCATGTCCTCTTCCCTCTGTGTCTCTGGGTGTTTATATGGCTTTCTCCCTGTATGTGTCCCAACCTTGGGACATGTCACCAGTCACATCCACTCTAATCCAATATGATCTCATCTTAACTTGATTCCATATGCAAAGACTCTATCTCCAATGAAGTCACATTCATAGGTACCAGAGTTTAGGAGTTAGGAACATATCTTGTCAGGGAACACAATTCAACCCATAGTTGTTCCCAAGTAAGTTTGATGACACACAAAATATGGAGCATCTAGGAATTTGGATGACAGATCACATTAAGGCACAAGTCCACCACAGCTACACAGCATCCTGAAGTGCTGGGGTTTGATCCTGGGGGATGGGGAGGGTAGGCATGGGCAGGAGGTGAAACACATGAAACTCTCTCTGTGGAAGGTACACAAGGGCCTTGGGCTCCACATTTCAGATCATCTGACCAGTTTTCTAGCAGCACACCTGATTTACTTTCCTGGAGTAAGGGTCAAAAAAAATCCATAGAACAAAGAAAAGACATCTTGTTTTTACCTTAGCATTAAAACAAGAAACAGAGGTCTATTTCAGCATAATGCAAGTCAACCACCCGTAATATGGATCTTAGGGCAGCCAGGTGGCTCAGTTGCCTTCGGCCCAGGGTGTGATCCTGGGGACCCAGGATTGAGTCCCGCATCAGGCTCCCTGCATGGAGCCTGCTTCTCCCTCTGCCTGTGTCTCTGCCTCTCTCTCTCTCTCTCTCTCTCTCTGTCTCTTGTGAATAAATAAATAAAACCTTTAAAAAATAATAGTAATATGGATCTTAGTTTATAACTCTGCCTATTTTATAGACTAAAATGGACCTGCACTTTTTGTGTTCATGGTGACATTTTCAGGGAAATGTTTCTGCAGGTTCTGGAGTCAAATCACCTAGTTCAAGTCCTGGCCCTGCCACTTACTAAGTGATATTAGGCAATATACATGAGCCTCAGTTCCCTCATCTATAAAATGGACACAATATTAACAACTACCTAAGAGGGTTAAATGAGATAACACATGGAAAGCTCTTGTCATATAATCAACATTTAATACATGTGAGTTATTCTTTCTATAGCACCTCTACCACAGTTGTTCTGACAAACTTGTACCTGATGAAAGTTGGCTGTTAGAGCTCTAGCTGTTGGCCCTAATTCCTCCATGAGACTCTGCAACTTGAAACCTAAAAATTTATGAACCAAAATTTTCCTCTGATATCAATGAATCAAATCAAAACAATCTTGAGGCTATGAAGTATGTTTTGGAAGAGACTTCTTGATAAACCAAAGCACTAATATGTCTCCTTAGGGGCTACAGAGGAATGGCTGGGTCTTGGAATATATGTTCATTTTTATTCTCAGTAGCCTACTTAAAATTGCTATTTACTGAAAGGTTTTATTAAATGTCCCATGAAATGTAATATGATTTACTCAGACATATTAAGACAAAATAGCAATGTCGCTTTTGAAAAAGGGAGACTCCGCTGGGATTCCATCTTCTCTCCAAACTCAGTAGAATCCAGTCAGCACGTTGCCAGGTTAAGAAGAAGAAGCTGGAGGGGCACCTGGGGGGCGTAGTTGGTTAAGCGTTCAACTCTTGGTTTCAGCTCTGGTTATGGGCTCAGGGCTGTGGGATCAAGCCCCACAACAGCCCCCCCCCCTCACTCAGCACAGAGTCTACTTGAGTTTCTCTCTCTCTCTCTCTCTCTCTCTCTCTCTCTCTCTCTCCCTCTTCCCCTCATTCTCCCCTCCCCCCCCACACACACTCTCTCAAATATATAAATAAGCCTTTTAAAAAAAAGAAGACGATGAAGCTGGAATAAACAGAAAATTGCCACTTGTGATCAAGAAACACAGAGTTGCAAAGGCTTTGGGTTGGTTTGTTTGTTACCTACAATCACATAGGCCCGACGTTTGAGAAATGAGTATAGAATCAAAGTCGGATATCCCCTCAGCACGGCGTCCACAAGGGCTGCTGTGGATGTTGCTATGGTGTTGACTCACTGAATCATCAATTATAAAAATCAAAACTGACACATCAGACAAAGGGCCAAGGTCTTCCAGAAGGCTTGCGTCTCGTCCTTTTAACATTGCCATCCACGTCATGGTGCCATGGCCTCTGGTATCAGAACAACAGAAAGGACTTAAATCATGTCTTTTTCCAAGCAAAGGCATCACCTAGGCTGTTTTCTACCCATGTTTCAATGACCCACTTTCTGTTGGGGGCAAGATAAAAGCTGGTTACACAACACCACATATGTTTATTTCTCTGGTTGATGTTTCAAAATAATGCCCCCTTATTGAAATAGGGCTGCCCATGGCTGCCAATGCATTACAACCAGAGATGTAGGGTCAACACCAGGGTTCAACCAGCCATGTGTTAGCTTCCTGAGTTGTCAGCTATGTTTTGAGCTCTTTTTGTCTGCGGTGCTGTGCGGGATGCTATGCAAAGCAAAGTAGGTATAAGTGTTCTCTGCTCTGTAGGGCTTATGACCAAATGCTCTAGATGCTCATATGTGCAGTCAATCAATTATTTGGTCCTAGGGATAGAAAAAGAGGGGCAGAGGCACGGGGAGTGTTCTTTGTAATTTTATCACCCCACACTAACCAGCACTCGCTTGGCATATCTCTGTGCCCCGCATGTCCTCAACCCAGTGATCCCTCATGAGCACTGTTGAGACTGAATTCTGATTTGCCGTCATTGAGGCAAACATGTAAAAGGTAAACAATCCATTTGAGTAAATCCACCTTAAAAGCATATTTTTTTTTTGTGCCTATAACAGGTTGGCATTTTGTTAAGTCACTGCCATCCAAGTGAAGGAGGCCCCGAGGCCCACACCAAGTGGTCACCCTTACTCCTCAGCATGTGAGGGAGCATGGGACAGCTCAGGGGAGGAGGAGGCTCTGGGGGAAGAGGTTAGGGAAGGAGCTAGAGGGGAACTGAGACCAGGGCAGGAGCCAGCCGAGTGGCCAGTAAGGCCTGGCAGCCCAAGCAAGGGAAGCAAAGCACATGCACAGAGCCCCAGGGCAGGCAGTGGGACCAGAGTTGGGGATGTGCAGGCATGGCCATGGAGATAAAACTAAAAACACCCCCCACTCGCTGAGCCCAGGGCCCAGATGGAAGTGGGGCCCAGATGCCTCTCCAAGAAGCACAGACTCTGCCCTGAAGACAGCAGACATTTTATTCAAGGCTATGGTCAAATTCTCATCAAAGAAAATTCTCAGAAGATAAAGGGCACATCAGAGGAGCACAAGAACAATGGTAGGAAGACCCGACAGAGATAGGGTGGCCTGGTCTGAGGAGGCCTCACAAAGCCAGGGCTGAGAGCCTGCCAGGGTGGAGCAACAGGGCTGAGCTCGTTTTGGAGACCAGTCAGCTATGGAGTGAACATTATGGTAAGCACTGGAAGTTTAAATGTTACCAGATAATGGTTAAGCAACAGATAACCACATTCACGTCACTATTTTCCTGTTCTGAGAAGCTTCTGGGTATGGTGTGTGAGCGGGAGGGAGAAGTGCCTTAAAAATTCCAGTGCACAGCTCTCAATGCTTTCCACATGGCGCACATCTAAATACTGCTCTCCGCTGTGCGGCTGCAGCTGCTCCCTCCAGCACCTGGCTCTGTTTGTCACCCTGCCCCAGGCTCCTCCACGCACAGCCTCGGCTCCAGGACTCACCCTCTAGCTCAGCCCAGAGCCCAGCAGCTTTCTTTGGGGCCACATCACAGGACCTGAGCATCAGGAGGACCGAGGGCTTGTCTTCAGTCTGTCTCCCTTTAGCCCCTCCCTCCTATGCCCACCCTGTCTTGCCCTGGAATAAATGTTGCCATCAGTCCCCACACACAGGACCCACTAAAACTGTGACTTCTGAGGCTGGAGGGCTTGCGGAGTCCCTGTGCCTTGCTCGTGTGTAGCTTTAGCTGTCGGTGCAGTGGCAGTTGGGCCTGACAGATCTGTTTGCTCAAACATGTAGCAGAACACCCACTGTGTGCACGTCACCACTCTGGGACAGTGTGTGCAGGACACACCAAGGTGCATCGGAACACCTGCAAGAGTGGGGGCTGAGGCCACCACAAAGGAGTGCGTGAAATGAGGCAGAGAGAGGAACTAGCAGGGCAGGACGCACCAGCACAGCACAGACAGTGGCCCACAGATGCACTTTGAACTATTGATAGGTGATTTTCAGTGGCCAAATATTCAGGAACCTTCAAAGGCAGTTGCTAAGCCATGAGTAGTTTGAAATCAGCCAATCCTACCAATCGGGCCTCTTTCATCCCATCAACTCACCCATCTCCTTGAAGCTGTACAATTCCTGCCCCCTACCCTTCCCCGCCAGGTCTGGAACCCACCAGTCCCCATAGTCGGTGAGTCTAGCAAACTTTGTGTGACACCTTGGGTCAAGTTTGGGGCTTGATGCTATGAACAGTAGAGGATTGGGACATGGGGGTCCTGGCTTCCTCCCCCCACCCACTCTCAGCCTTAGAAGTGTTGTGGGGTGATGTCCAGCTGTGTGGTACAGGTGTGAGGATGACATGGCTGCAAGGGGTTAGCCTGGTCTATCACAGCCCAAGAAGAAACCGAGGTAAGGTGGGGTGGGCAGCAGGGGCTAAACCAATGTCTTCGGCATCTTCTAGTGCACAGATCTGATGGCTCTATGTCTCCATTTCCTTATCTGTAAAATAAGGATACCACTATCCGCTCAAGAACTGTTAGGACTAAGGGATATAACGTGTGGAGCATTATAACAGCCAGGCACAGAGTAATCCCCTGCAGCAGCTGCAAATCTTGTTGCTGGACATTCGCCTCATGAGAGGAGCATGAGAAAGTAATGGACTCATCTGAGTCTTCTCTTCCCCTTCCTCTTATTTTTATTTTCATCCCACATCTAGATTGGACTTCCCAAACTCCCCCAACCAAGAGCTCCCGAACCATTTTGATCATCAAAACCTTCTGGGAAACCACTTGAAACCCAGATTCAGACTCACTGAAGAAGAGTAAGTTGGCAAGCCCAGGAATGTGCTCGTTCTGAAAGCTCCCCAGGAACCCGCTGCTGCCCGAGGCTGCAGAGCCCCCTGGCCCACGTGTCTGGGCTCCTGAGGCCAGTCACCATGACCACTCAAGGTGGCCAATGTCTGAAGATAAGGATGATCGCTGTATTTAGAGGCTGTTTTAAATCCAGGAATCAGGAGATCTTCGCAGTAAACAAGTGTGTGCCTCCTGACAAAGTAATGTAAACCAGTAACAGGCTCTAATAATGCTATTTTTAAAAGGCTTTAAATAGCTTTTTCAATGCAAAACAACCCACTCGGGCAGATTTAATTCATTTTATGGGCCAGCTGAACCACTAGGCTCAGAGAGCTTCGCTGCATCCCGAAACAGAGCCATTTCGTCTGTTCCCACGTGGGTGACCAGTGCTGCGTGGTTAAGCCAATAGCTTCCACATGGTGCCGACCCAAAGGACAGGATCTGTCCCTTCTCCCTGCCGTTAGGACTGGGGCTGGCATCGCCTGATAGAATGCCCTGTGTTCTTAACCGCACTGCTTCACGCACCAGAAAGTTCCTGCGCTAAGCCTGTCCCTCTCGGTGAAGCTGGAGATAAATTCAGCCGATGTGTTTTCCCTGATAAGTTAATGTTACAGGCTTCACAATGGTGACCTCAAATCCACACCGCGATTAGCAGCGGTTCAGCCAACGCTGTGAGCTTGATAGCCAACTCGCTGCCTTTTAATTAAAATTCCAAGTTGGTGTTTTTGTTTTCAAAGGAAGGATGGAGCCCATCAAGGTCACTCAGTCCAGGCGCTGCTGGGAGGGACGCCTCACTGCACATTTACACTTGAGCAGCTCCTGGGAGGGCAGCACGCTGCAGCAGGAAGGATTTCTAACAACTTCCAGAATGTTTTCCAGATATAAATAGCCCCTCCGGCATGATATATTCTAGCAAGGAAGACTGGAACAAAAGTAGGTTATTGACTGGCAGATGCCTGCCTTCCAGTGGGCATTGGAGCATCAGGCATTGGGCTCTTTCCAGCTATATTTAGCATCCGCATTAATGTACTGCCGAACAATGCCCTTCAGAAAAGCCACATAAATCAGAGGAGGAAAGATTACTAGAATTTATGAAGCAATCACTGTGAGAAACCCCTGGGCACAATCACTGTGATAAATACCTTGTTAAGCCCCCTGCCCATCCCCACCTTATGTTTCTTGTTAACACGAGGAGTCCGTCCATTACCAAGCATTGCTACTTCCCAAAGGGGAAGCCATCTGCATGTAGGAGCTGTGCAGCAATCTGCGCCCAATCCAACCTGACAGAACCATTCTTAGAATCACAGAGATGGGCGAGCCCTCTAAGCAAGCAGGCTCCCCAGATTTTCCAGGGTGATCTCAATTTTGTTTTGGCATGTTGTTCTTTTTAATAGCAAAATCATTGAATATAGAAGCAAATAGGTTACCTGGTTTTCACGGTTACTCCCTGACAAAATTTTCCCTATAAGTAATGGCACAATTCAGAGAACAATCCCTTGTTGGACTGTGCATTCTGGTTCTGGAGCCAGAAATCAAGATCCATCAGTTAGTTTGAATTTCTCTATTTTCAAAATAAAAGTGAAGGGACAACTTCCCAAAAGAGAGCAAACCTGTCCACATGAGAAGTGATTCTCAGGCCTGACATCAAGACATCTCACCAAGGTATCACGTTGCCTCAGAAGGAGAACTGAGTGATAATCACGCTAGTTGGTTCCGACTCCTGATAGGACGGCCGATTCTGTAGCAGGCACACAGTGAGATGGACAAGAGTAAATCTAGTACCGGCTCAGTTGCTTACTGAGTGGTCTTGGGCAAAATCCTCCAGGCTCCCTCAACCTGTCTGTTCCTCATCTGTAAAATGGAGGTACTACGAATCTACCAGGAGTAAGTGTTATGAAAATACTAGAGGGAATGTCAGTCAAGGCACTGATCATGGTGACTGGCACAAAGCAAATGCTCTAGAAATGCTAAGTATTATAATGTGAGTCCTTGATGATTCCCTAACAGGGAAAAAGGGTGATAGAAATAGGGAGATTTTGCAACTGTTGACTTCTGAACTCTGTTTTCATCACCTCAAAGCCAGAGGATGTGAGGTAGATGGGCGAGTACAGAGTCCATCTACCAATCTGCCATTGAAAGTACTACTCATCTACTCAATAATGAAACGAGTACCTACTGTGCTATACCTATTTTATGAGGAGTACCATGCCTTTGCCTTTGTCTTCCCTCTCACAAAAAGGAATTAAGTCTCCTGACCCACGCTGAAAGATTATAATAGAATAAGTCTAATTGAATTCATCACATTCACACAGTTCTTTTTTATTTTTCATGATGGTTATGCGGATATTATTCATGACACAATTTTCAGAAATAACTGAGATGTTAGTGTAACTGGAACAAAGCAAAAGCCTTGAGTGTATTAAAGAAAAGCCTCAAAACAAGTGATTTTTGCCTTAGAATTTAAATGTTTTTAACCATTTCAGAGCACACTTTGAGCAAGATGTAGCTCTTGAACTGAACGCTAAAAAGTTATGAAGAGGGTCTTTTGCTGACTGTAGGCATGAACGCAGCTGGATTATATGTTTAAGATCTGAGTGAAAGAGAACATAAGGGTGCCTCAGCTCTCCCCACCTTCCCAGACAATGTAATTGGCTGGTTTGCAAAAAGAACAGTGAGCATAGAGCCCACTTTTAAATCCTAAATTGCCAGTTTTCTCACCCTTTAAACCACTTCGAGCAGATCACCTGACCTCTGCACACTTTAGTGTCTTCATCTGTACAAATGCAAATAATGAGACCCAATGCCAAGGTTTTTATGAGCCATTAAATACATAAGGGAACATATTTAAAGAACTTGGCATCTAATAGATGAGGAATACAAGAAGCACCTTCCTCCCTGGAGAACAGTCTGCTCCCCTCCTGTCTAGTCCTCACCTGGGGCTCTCACCAGGTAAGTGAGAAGTCTAGAGCAAAACCAATCACAGGTGTGCACTGCCCTCCTCCATACCCCAATATCTTTATTCAGATGAACCAAGATTAGTAGGAACATCAAAGCAATATCTCAGTTTGACTTCTGCCCTCACCACTCTCCTGAAACTCCACAAGACCTTCTAATCTCCAAAGCAAATAGCCTTTGGCTGAGATTCATTTTCCTCCCTTTTTCTGTAACATTTGACACTGGCTGATTTCCATCTCAAAATCCTTTTCTCTTCGGTTTCTATGATATGATACTTCTCTGGGTTTTCTCCTGCCCAAATGACACCTTCCCTCCTGTCTATATTACTTGTCTTCTGATTCACAAACGTGGGAGGCCCCAGTGTTTCTAGAACTCTCCTCTTCTCTCTCCAGTCTCTCCACCCTCCCCTATATCAGTCTTGTTCGTTTCAATGGCTTCAGGTCTCTCTAAAATCAAGGCCCAAATCTGTAACTGTGGCTCTGATATGTTTTTATATGTTTTTCAAATCCTACAATAGGTGTTGAATACCCAAGTACCTACAGAGGCCAGGCAGGAAATACAAATAACTGCAGCAGGCTGGACTCAAGGGAGTGGTAGAGACTATAGCAAAGTGGAGACCTCATATTACTCTCTCAACACAAGCCAATTGTTGTTGTGCAAGAATGAGGGCCTGGTGATTCCAAATCTTAAGATTTTTCCAGAAATGCAGATTTTTAAATAAGCAGTTAACTAATGCAACTGTTTTTAAATCATGCAGGTTAACCCAATACAGGACAAACTACACCTGAAAGCCAAATGTGGCCCATGAGCGACCATATTATTCTAGACCTACAAGTTCAGCTACTCATTTTAAACCTCATTTAGAAGCCGTACTAGAACCTCAAATATAACATATTCAAAAATCACCATAATCTTCCCTAAACCAGCCTCTCTTATGGGCCTATGGTTCAAATAGTGCCATTCTCCCGAGCACCCAGGTTTTGATACTTCTGCATCATCCTCAACTTTTTCTCCACTTTCCTCTTGACTGACCAGCCCTGCTGTATCATCTTTGCAATGAGTCTTGAATCTATATCCCCATTTATATTCCCATTGTCACCATTAATTCTTTACTGCAATGTTGCCATAGACTTACTGGTGTCCCCACATTCTGTTTTTCCTTATGTTAATCCATCTGCACCCTACTGACAGAGTAATTTTCCTAAAATATTCCTTTCCATGAAACTCCCCTACTCCAAAGCATTGCAGCTTCCTATAACCTCTGAAGTTTAGTACATCCTTCTCAACCTGACACTCGAGATCCCCCATAATCTAGGACAGAGACTACCAATTGTCTCTGAATATCTGTTCTTTCTTCTTTCTATAGCAATAGAACCCCCAGTGTTTTGCTGGGAACATTGACACCTACAATAGTTTATTTCATGAGACCCTTGCAATGAGAAGAGGCCATATGACTAAGTTCTAGGCAATGGAATGAATATAAAGTCCTATGCAGTCATTTCTGGGAACCCTCTCTAAGAGATAGAACCCTCCTGCTTCTTTGGCCCTGTCTGCACCCTGATGTCTACAATGGCTGCTGCAATCTTGGACCATCAGGTAAAGGCTCACGCCGTGAAGTAACAAGGGAGAAGAAACGTGGGGACCATACCAGCCCTGGAGACTGCTGGACTTTGCATATTTATACATTGTTAAGCCATTGTTACTCTTGGTTTTCTGCCACCCTCAGCCAAGCCTAATTCTCAGTAATAGAGACCTCACCTAGCATATCCCTTCTCACTGTCCTAACCACAGCCTATCCATTATTCAAACCCAGCGACATGGTGTCCTCACATGCGCTTCTACTTGCCTACCCCTCTACCTTTTCTCATGCTGTACCTGATTGCTTTTCTCTTATTGAAATTCTGTCCCTCTCAAGACCCATCTCACATCTCATCTTTTGCTTCCATAAAATCATTCTTCATCTCCCAATAGCACATGACTTCTCTCTTTCAATCCTGTCACTATCGTACTTACTCCTCTCACACTATATTTATTGCAACACATGCACACACACACACACACACACACACACACACACATTGCTTACCTACTGTGTGGATGGAACAGAGTGAGTCCATGATACAATACATTCAGTTGAATCAAGGAAAAATCACCCACAAAAGAGCAACAAGTGGATAAGGACTGTGTGCAGAGGGCATCTCCTCACAGATCTTAAGATGACTGGGGACAGAGAGGTTTTGCAGGTAGGCTCTGTTACATATAAGCTGGAGTTGGTGTTGGATGCACCAGCTGGAAAAACCATCTCCACAACACTTCGTAGAGCCACGTTACCTCAAATCTCAGGACCAAGCATTTGTATCCAATCACCACACTTTCCATGACATTCCCCCCAGCCTTGCTCCTTCCCTACCAATACCTGGTCAAGAACAGCCCTGGATTAACCATTTGATTAATGGGCCATTTGACTTTATATCTCATCAAAAGCACATTTTAAAACTTTTGACTTGGGCATAGACTCTACTCCACCTAAATGCCACAACACTTCTAGATTTTTCTTTTGGAACCTGCCTCTGAGTGACAATAAGAATAGCTTGGCTTGGCAGAGGGTCCAGGTTAGGATTACATGACATATGGCCCTGTTGGATGCAAGCCACACTGTCAGATTATCCAGAGGGTGGGTCTTTGTGCTGTGAGTTGCTTACCTGAGAGCCCCCATTACCCCTTCTCACTAGATACCTCTGACAAAAGATGACGTTTGAATACAAACAGCTAAGAGAAGAATTGGGAAAGAAGACAGAAATATCCTCTCTCTCTCCAGGCCTCAGGCTACTCTGAGACTGAGCCTGCCAGGGAGTCAGATGCTCACTTCCGAGTGAACCTGCCCTCACTTCTCTCCCAGTGACATATGTTCTCTCAGGAGTCTCTCAGCTCTTCAGCAGGCTGGGCAGGAGGTTTGCAGCACCTCGGAAAGGAGAGGCTCCTTTGCCCTGGCCTCTGTTCTCCTGACTGCACATTTGAGATTTCCTAAGCACAATTTAGCGCTGAGGACGCGACCACAGACAGGAAGAAAGGAGACAGTGTCCATGTCACATGCTGGATGTGAGACATCCCGGTACACTGAGAGTGGGCTGAGCAGGGAAAAAGGGCCCAGGAAGGGGAGAGTGCTGAGGAGCTGGTCTCCACACATTAAAAACAAGTTTCTCCAAGGTGCCGAAGGTCAACCTACCCATGGCTCTCTCACTCCTCAAAGTAAGCCTCTGATCCTGGCCATGGATTCTGCTGTCACGGCAGACACAGGCACTTTCAAAGGGATTAATGCAGACGAAGACCTTGGCTTGGACCTTGGGCTTGTTCTTTCTTTCTTTCTTTTTTTTTTTTTTCCTTTTATCGGGCTATTTTATTTTTTATTTTTTTATTTTTTTATTGTTCAGGCTATTTGTTTTTATTTAAATTCAATTAGCCAACATTTAGTGCATCATTAGTTTCAGATGTGGAAGTCAATAATTGGGATTGTTGGTTCTAAACTAGTCTTTGCTTTTATTATTTTTCTGTTTTTCTTTTTATGTGCTACTTTAAACTTATTCCTTATGTTTATTAACTTATCTTTCACTCATTTCTTTTTAAGTGGGCACAAGAAGTAACTGCTTAAAGTGTCAGATGCCATAGGACAGTGCCTCTAAGATGTCTTAGGTCTGGGGTCAGCCAACTTTTTTGCAAAGGGCCATAGTCAGTGTGCTTAGATTTTGCAGGCCGTGTAGTCCATGTCAAAACTACTTGCTGTTGCTGTTGTAGCATAAAAGTGGCCTCAGTACATAAACAAATGAGTATGTTTGCTTGCCAGTTAAACTTTATTTTCAAAAACAGCAAGCAGATTTGACCTGTGGGCTATAGTTAGTCTGCCAGCTTCTGCCTTAAATCCAGGGCTGATCCAGATATGGAGAACCCAAGAAAATAGCCAAGCCAGGGAATTAATATAATCAGCCTTCCAATCAGGTGCACATTCCTCTCTCTGACCTGCTAAGACTTATAGAATCTCTTTGCTCACATCTGAGGCTCTTAGGAACCACATTTTCTGGTTCTCAAGAATCTCCCAGAACCCAACTCTCAGACCATGAACTGAAATCAGCACTGAGCCTGCACATGCCTTGGTTTTTCTCTCCACCCAGTGCAGGGCCACAGGTTTCATTGCTGAACCAAGTGTTAACGGAAGCATAAAAGGACAAAACAACAAAAATTTACCCCTAGTGTCACGAAAGAATTCACAAAGGTAACACATGAGCTGGGGCTTTGCAAGACGAGGAAGGTAAAAAAGTACATTCCAGGTAGAGGAAAGAAATTACTAAATAGAAGACAGGTAGCATAAGATTTTAATTTTAGAAAGATAAATGGCTTCAGTATGGCAGGACAGAAGAAGGTATGACCAGAGCAAGGAGACAAAACAATGAGCTATTACAAAAGCACAGGCAAATTAGGACAAAGATCCCAGTGAAGGGAAGGGCAGTAGAGTCAGTGCTATAGACTGAAGGAATGTTCATCTTCCCCAAATCCACACATTGAAATCTTAACCTCTAGTGTGATGGTGTTAGGAGACCTGGTCTTTGGAAGGTGATTAGGTCATGAGGGTGGAGCCCTCATGATGGGATTAGTGCCCTTACAGGAAGAGACACTGCAGAGCTTGCTTCCTCTCTGCCCTCTCCATGTGAGGATCCAATTCAAAGTCGAGAGATTAGGGTTAAGAATTGATCAGCCATAGGGTTGGGTAGCATTTAGGTTAAGATTAAATTGAAGTCTTGGCCTAGAATGAAGTGATTCGAAAGGTTCTTATAATCTTATCATAATTCACCAATTCTAAGACACTATTTGTCACATTTTACACTTCTATTTTTACACATTTATTTTTCACATCTCTACATTTAGGAGATCTACAAATATTCATATATGTCTTCATTTAACTGGCACTATAGCTCATAGCAATAGCAGTACATTAAATAATGGCGGATCTTCCAATCAACATTGAACATGTGTTCAAAACACAATAGAAAATCAAATTATTCCTGTTGGTTCAGAGGCAACAAAACCATCACTGGTGTGTATTGTTTGCTGATCGAATTTTTAAATCTTGCATCTTAAGCTTTTAGAGACTGTGAAGTACTTTCTCAAAGAAAAACTAATCAAACTCATTTATGTATTCAGTGCACTGTGTTTTCCAGAGGGACCACAGAAGGTCAGGTAACTAATTTGGTGGTGTTCAGGCAGCAGCGTGTAAGACCACATACAAATTAAAGAATAAAAATTGAGATGGCTTCTGCAACAACTGAGCTCAGCATTCTTAAAAAAAAAATAAAGATAAGAAATAAAACAGAAAATAGTACAGCAAGAGGTATAGAAGTTTAATTCAGAAATTTAGCAAACAGGTGAATTCAGCAAACAAAATAACTATTTTTAAAACAACTTGTGACTCATTGCCAACCTACTCTATCATTTGAGTTCATTCAAATAAGTCTTTTGTTGTGGTTCAAACTGGACCGTGTGAGTTATGTAATAAACAGAATGTCATGTGAACATGTTAATTGCCTGAATCTGCAAGAGGGCTAGAAATTTTAAAAGGTGCCTAGGCATCAGGAAGTAAAATCTCTTGGAACAGGAATTCTGTTTCCCTGTCTCCTGGCCACACATCTAGATGAATGGAACCACCTCCTGATGGGATTGCCTGACTCTGAACCTGTCTGCTCCAAACTGCTTCATATCTCTGCCTCGCGGGTTCTTCTGAAGTAACTTTTTCACATCTCTGTTGTACTCCAGAACCCCTAATGGCTCTCTGGTGCCTCTCAACCATTGTCCAAACATGCGTGCCTGACTTGTAAGGCCCCTGATCGAGTCTAAGTAACTGCCCTGATTCCCACTGCTCCTCTCCTTGTGTCCTCTGCTAACAAAAGCTGAATTCAGTCTGTCCTCTGAGCCTTTTCTAAGATACTCTTCTCCCAAACCAGAATGCTCTTTCTAAAACTCCTGCCCACCAAATTCCACTCCTTCATAGATGCTTCCCCAGCTGCAGTCAACAGCCCAGTTAAGGTCCCCATCATACCCAGAGCTCCCCTGTGATGGAAAACTGTGATCCCAATCCGGGTGACACAGCCATCCCAAGGGGCTTTGGAAAGGTGATCATTTTCTGTTTGACTAAGATCCTTTAGTCAAAGCTAGTTGGATTAGTATGGGCTCCTATTTTAGTGTGGACAGCCGACAGACTGGCCAGCGGCAGATGAGTTTGCCAGATGCAAAAAGCTCTGCTGAAATAAGGATGATGAGGGATAGGCAGACCAATGAAAGCCCTTCTCCTGAAAATCTGAACAGAAGATAAAGATAAAGAGAGAGGGAGCTTCGAGGCATAGGAGTGAAAACATAAAGTGGTCAAGTTATGTAACAGGAGAGCTTTAGCGAAGGAGCCAGAATACCTGCTGTTGCCAGGCCACAGGATTGCCCTGTTACAAGAGCAGCCTTGGAGCCAATACCTCTTTCAATGGGGCAGATCTAATTCAATTTCTGTTTGCCCTAAGACACTGTCTATAGACCTTATCCTGGATTCTTGTGAGGTCCAAACCTCTGCCTGAGATTTCTGTTGCCCACATGTATCCATACAGTATTTAAGGGAACCTGAGTAAGTGTTAAATCCAAAAACAAAAGAATCTAACACACACGGTGACCTTTACCAGTCCCTGTTCCCCAAACACCTGCCACATTTCTAGCCTGAACCATGTAATTTGGCACTCACTACGGAATGTCTCTCAAGGTTACTCATTTTGCATATGCATTAATTTTGCTTCCCAACAGATCATATACTTCCTCGGGGCAGGGCTCACAGTTCATGTTTCTTTTTTATCTTTCATGTCCTATATGACCTTGAAAAAGTAATTTTATCTCTCCAAGAATCAATATTCTCATTTTCAAGATTGGAATGATAATAGTACCTATTATAAAGTCTAATTGTGAGGAATAAATGAGAACATGTCCATAAAGTGCTTGGCATAGTACCTGGCATACAATGAGTGTCCTATTAAGTGCTGCTGGAGGAAGTGATGGCAGTGGTGGTAATGCTGGTAATGGTAGGATAGTGGTAATGATGGTTGTAGTGGTGGTGATGGTGGTAGTAGTAATGGTGGTAGTGGTAGCAGTGACCATGGTCCTAATGGTGGTAGTGGTGGTTGTGATAATGATGGTTATGGTGATGTTGGTGATGATAATGGTGGTAATGTTATTGGTAGTGGTAATGGGATGGTGGTGGTGGCAGTGATAGTGATGGTGGTGGGGGAGATGGTAATGATGGTGGTTAGATCATATCATACGGTTCTAACCATATAGTAGATAATTGGGGGATGCTTACCAGTACGTGGGTCATCTGGAAAACCATACACCACATGAATATAAAAAAGAAAAAGAGAGAGATAAGAAGAAGTGAAAATCAACATTTGCAAAGCACTTGCTCAGATATCAAGCATTATGAAGGGTATATTATCTCATTTATACTTCACAACAACTCATTGGAAGAAATTCTGATTTAAGATGAGAAAAATTAGAATCAAATAAATTAAATGACTTGCCCAATTTTACAAAACTAATTATGACCTGGTTCAAGATCTGCCCAACTCCAAAAACCATACCTCTTCCACTATACTACACTACTACACAAGCCTTTAAGGAATTAATAGAGAGAGGGAAGCAATATTTTCTGATGTAGTAATGGTTCCAAAATACAGATTTTATATTTTCTCAAAAAAGGCCAACCTTATGCACACAATATATGTGATTTGCACCCCATTTTCCCCCATCAGACTCCATTTTGTATATATACCTAATCAAGGTTTGCATAAGCATTTGGAGAAATAAAGTTAAATTACTCAATTTCAACTTTGACCTGAAAAGGAGGAAACACAAAAAGTGAGGTGTCAAGAAGTGATGTTCTTGCTGAGAACAGGCAAGTGACCATGAGGATATACTTCAAGTAAAGATCTTTCTTGAAATGTCCCTCAGATATGAGTTAATTTCATTCCTCAGAATTAAAATTTTGAAAGATCTGTTCCGTCAGGGTCTGTCTTTCTGAGCTTTGTGTCTGATTCCAGTTCTGGTAACTCCCAAAATTACTTTCTGGGCAATGGAGTTGAGGGTGGAGACAAATGAGAACCTTTATTGAGTGTCTACTACATCCAGGGACTTAATAGTTACTGACTTCTCTAAAGTTCTCAGTGGTCCTAGGCTGAGCCACATTTTATCAGAAGGAGGACACAGGCCTGCTGGGATTCTCAGCCAGTAAACACTGAAGCTGTGCTTCACTCCAGCGCTCTGCCACAGGCCTCAGGTGCTCCAGGGTAGCCCCTCTGCCTCTCCTCCCCCTTTACTAGTGGCGCTGGCTCCCTAGAGCAAAGGCTTTGTGGTCAAGCTGGCTCAGGCTGAGTGAGCTTCAAACCCAGCTGTGCCACCTCCAGCTGAGTGCCTTCCTGACACTTTCCTAATGTCTCCGAGCCTTAGTTTCCTCAATCTACTTGACAGAATTATTCTGAATACTGGATAGGAGAATATATAAGTTAGTCTCGTGGAACACAGCCACACACACACACAGTACTCCGCACATGGCACCTGCTGCCGCCATCATTAATTACATGGCTAGATTTGCCCTGGGGGCTCTACTCATGATTTTTCTCCCTCTGATTCTTGATGCTGACTCCTGACTAAAAGCTACAAACTAGCAAAACTGCTATAGGAATACCAAGGCCCATTCTCTCCATTGAGCAACCACTAAGTCTGTGAGAAAGAGCTGGCAGGTGATGGTGAAAAGAAAATTAGATATGAGTTAGTAAAGCTGATACAGCAGCAAAAAGGCTAATGTAGTTTTGGGCTTTGTTCCCAGTGGTTTCATCAGCAAAGAACAGAGCTGAGAGTCCCCCTCTAATAGCCTTTCTCAAACCCCACTTGGAAAATCACATTAAATTCCAGGCACTTCAATACCATAAAGACATACAAAAGCTGAGGGGAGTTCAGAGAAGAGTAATAAAAATGATGGGGAGGTTGGGAGAATTGATTTACTAGGAAAGATTAAAATAACTAACTATGTACAGCACGTCTGGGTAGTGACTGGTAAGGAGCAAAGTAGAAAACATAGCAGCCTATAAATAATGGAAACGTGTAAACACCCGCGGGAAGTTCTTTCGCATGGTACAAGGAGGCACAACCCCGAGTAATGAGCAGAAGATGAAGGAAAGGACAATTTATGAAAAACGTTGGAAAAGTTGTGTTGGGTTTTCTGAAGACAGAGAGAGAGGGGAGAGAGAGAGCATGCGTGAAATCAAAGATACCAAGGAGTAATTTCCAATTCAGAGGGAGGAAATCCCATTTTTCTAAATCATCTTGGTTTCCAGTCTACCCTGAACATCTACTACACTAACATAACTAAACAGATCATCATTCCCACTCCTGCTAGCCAGGAAGCTCAGTGAGAGTGGAAATCAGTTTTGTTCACTAGTGACTTCACAGCACCCAGTGCAGTGCCTGCCTTAGGTCATTGTCCCACAAATATTGGCCAAGTGCAAGACTGAATGAATGACCAGTCTGCAAAGAAATAGATTGAAATAAACCATTTATTACCAAAAATGATATGAAGTAATGGTGATGTGAAAGCACCAAAGATCTAGGGTCATTGTTACTGACTATAGGATATAGAATTTTAGGGTTAGAAGAGCCTTTCTATTAAGAGCCTCACATTTCAATGTTTCTCAACTTTTTTTTCCAAACCAGTTCACGTGTTCACTTAGGGGCTTTTTAATATATATTTTTATTTATTATTTTTTAATTTACACCTAGAATTTTATGCACAATCTCCAGCACACTGATATATTTCCACCCCCTTCTTTCCACTGAAAAAAATTCTTATTGGAATGCAACTCAATGAAAGTGACATTGTCACATGGGTAACCTTGAAGCCACGCTAATCTATTAAAAACAAAAAAGTAAATAATTCACGAACTGTTTTTAGTAACTCTCCCCTGATTACCCTTGTGTATACTTATTCCCAGTCTGCTTCCCCTAGTGGACTTCAGCCTCCATGTGGGCAGGGACAGCCCCAGCACTGACATAAATCTACCAGTCACAAGTGCATGAGGACATTTTTTGAGTTATTGCATTTTGAATAACAAGATTCCATGTTCCACTACTCACACCTTGTCTGTGTGTTGAGATGCAATAGACATGACTGCTATTCTAGCTCACCACCATGCTTGTAGGTTAGGTAGAGTGATGTGCCCCAAGTGACCTAATTCATAGCACAGCCAAAACTATACAAATAGTTCTACCACTGATTTACTGAGCTTACCAGCTGCCATTTAGTATGTTATGTTCTTCACAAATGAGGAAACTGAGTCTTCAGGAAGTTAAATAACTGTGTCCATCAAGCAATGTAGCCAAGATTTAGACCACAAGGACCACCTGCAGAGCCCACCTTGCCCATCTGCTCCTCTGCTGCCTCCTGATGACCTCTCCCCGTACTCCAGATTTCTCTACACCAGCTCATCAAGCAAAACTACAGAGCACCAGTTTGTGAAGATTTGTAGTGAACAGAGGATTTTCTTTGTCAATCAAGCCAATGCTTATGAGTTGTAGTTATGAAGATTGGAGGCAAAGTCCAGACAGCCCTTGATGCATAAATTTGTTTCTGAAAAAATCAACTTCATGCACCTATGGAATTCCAATCTCCCCATTAACATCCACAATAAAACAGTAAATATATCCCTAAGAGAAAGCAGAGAGGGAGCCATTTTTTCACTTTACTCAATAAATTTGCTGAATGCTTCCCAGCCCCCAAACACTCTATGGGCATTGGGTATACAGAAGTAAATAAGACTCAGGCTTGCCCTGGGAACCCAGGATACAAAAACAAACAATTTCAATACAAGATGCTGTGTGGTCAGTGAGGGGAAATATGCTGTCTTGCCAGCAAAGGCCCTGAAGGAGGTGATGTCTACAGTGAGTCTAAGAATGTGCCCAGCTGGAGAGCTCGGGCCTTCCAGAGAGGAGGGAAGCATGAACAAAGACAAGGAATCAAGAAAGAGCTAGGTGCACTTGAGGAACCCTGTAGGGGCTCTGGGGCAGAGGGGAAGAAAAAGCAAATGCTACCCTTGAGGAAGTACAGGGAACTCAGGTGATAGGAAGCTGGGAATTTATATTAGAAATATATGTCCCAGGGGGAACATAGAAGTTCCTAAAGTGAAGAGAGCAGCACAGTGAAAGTAACTGAGTGGAACCAAAAAATTTCAGAACACAGAGGTTAACATATTAGGTGACAAATTGAACCCAATCTGATTTTAAGGCCACAAAACCTGACCTGCACTGATCTGAAGCTATGTGTAGACTTTACCCAATTAATGTGACACATTTTTTGGAGCAGAAATATGAATGCTTTGGAACTTGAGATGCTATCGCAGATCCTACTGGTGGTGTCACATAATATATGGTATGTATAATGTGCCACCTTTCTAAAATCTACAACATTCCAAAACCCAGGAGGCCCCAGGGGAGTGGGGTAGCAGACATGTCCCTTCCAACAGCTCTGTGAAGGACAGAGGGGAGGGGCTGATCAGCTGTGGCAATATATTCAAATGATGGCAGGGGGTGGTGATGGGCTAAACCATGGTGTGGTCAAAGGATAGAGAAAAGGAAATGATTTTGAAAAATGATTTGGAGAGAAATCAGCAGGATTTGGTGTCTGTAAGAGTTAGGTTAGGGTGGGGGCAAGGACTCCAAGTCTTTTGCTGAGTGCCCATATAGATTGTGGTGTCACCTTAGAGATGGTGTTCACAGAAGTAGGGCAGGATTAGGAAATATTGTAACAGGCTACTCTTGAACACACTGAGCTGGAAGTACCAGTGAGACATCCAGATAGGGTTGTCTGACAGGAAGTTGAATATACAAGTCAAAAGCTCAGGGGAGATGTTTGGCAATGTGTGGTGGCAATTTAAATTTTGATAAAATGATCCCAAACAGAAGTAATTCAGATTTTCCACCTGGCAAGCAGAGGAAGGCAGGGAGCATCTGACCGGGCTTTCCAGAAATCCCCCAAAGAAAGTCTATCATGTAGAGTTGAGGCAGGTGCAGGAAAGCAGAGAAAAGGCTCTCGAGTTGCCCTAATTGTCTGTTCTTCCTACTTTCCTTGAGTTGGCTTGGTCACATACAAAGCTGCTTGCTCACATTGGGCCCCATTAGCACCAAACACCTCTCCCTATACAGCCTCCCCTACTCTCCAACGGTGGTCAGTATCCACAACCTCTTTTGTTAATTCCAGAGAGGCGACTTATCAGGTGAACAACACAGTAGCAATCCAAACACCATCATATGACAATAAAACAGAAACCCCATTGTTGACTTTCTTTTCTATTGTTATACAGGTGGAAGAATGTGAATTTGTGCATCTTCTGAAATTGGTGCAATAAACAGATACAGAATCTTCTGAGCTGACTTTTTGTTAAGTATAAGTAGATATAATAATAAGACAATCCTACATCCTTCCACCACCACACTTTTCCTAGTGTTGGATTCTTTGTATACATATTTTTAGTCTTCTCCACATAATCTTTGAAATGGTTTCAAAAGTCATTTGTAAAACACCAGTGTGTCCCCTAGTAATAAACCACTGAATTCCAAATCAGAGAGAATGTATAACAGTGTACCCACCAAACAGTCACCACAAGGTGGCTTTATTCAAAAGTATAGTTCTGGAACAGAAAATAGACAATGGAATTGCCAACAACTGCAAAGACGTTTTCTATGACACAAATTCTTCTCAATAAACATAGCACACCACTTTCTGTTTTTGTCCTTAGAATTTGTTACTCATTTCAAGTAAATAGAACTCTGTAGTGAAAGATCCAGAATAAAGCTGCTAGAGATGAAGGATCTAAGAACCGAGTTTTAGGGAAAAGGCAAGATGAAATAAAGCGGTTTAACAATATGCTGTCAGTAATATCTTTCTTTATTTCTCTTCTAATAGCCCAGAGTATGTGGGCTGGGTGCTCTCCTTGAGGAACTAAGGCTTCTTCCTATCACTGTCCACCATCCCACCAGCCCCTAGGACATTGGGCTTATCTTACAGTCAAAGTTGAGTCTCAAGGTCATATGTGTTCCAACTTATGGGAGGGTGAAAGATGGGGGAATGAATATGTGATGTTTGTGGTCCAAGTCCAAAAATGCCATAAATCGCTTCTGCTTGCATCCATGGCTAGAAATTAACCAGGTGGTCAAACCTAGCTGCAAGGGAGGCTGGGAAATTGAGTCTCTAGCTGGAGAGTGATGAAGTCAGCTACCCACTAGTTGGGAGAAGGGAAGAATGAACCAGAATCAACAGTGGTCCCCACCTATCTGTGGTTCCTATATCAAGTCCAGTGACATAGTAAGTCCAGGCAGGTACTATATCAGGATTCCTGGGTTGCCCATAGGCCAGATCTCCTCTGTATGAAGATGAAGTAAACACACTCAGAAGATTTAACAGAAAGAAGTGTGCATGTGATTGGGATACATAAAGGGAAAATTATATCACTGTCTTCTAAGGTAGATTGTCTCTCACTCTCAGGGGAAACAGAACCAAATCAAGTCACCACTTCTCTTGCTTATGTTTGTTTCAAACTAATAGGAGGAGGAGGAGCAAAAGAAGAAGGAGAAGAACAAGAAGCTAATGCTGGTCATCACTTCACCACTCTGGAATGTGGTGAAGGTGAATGGGATTGTGCCTTCCCTCTGCTTTGCATTCCAAGAGGCAATGCAGCTTGCAAAGGACAGTCCAGACTGCAAGTTTGGACTGCCAAAGCAGAGTCAGGAGGAGCACACGGAAATCCACTATGATTTAAGAAAAATGCTAGGTGGGAATTTCCAAAAAATAGAAATCTTAGCAAACAGCACCCTTCTTATGTTGTAATACGATATAAAGGAGAAAAGCTTGAGCCAACGTCTGAACACCTAGGTACAAACACAGAGCATGAACTAGCTAGTTTGCTCTCTGTAAAGCAAGGACAGTAAGTTCCTTGTCATGTTATCTTAAGGATTCAAAAGTAAGGTACATGAGGATAGCTGAGATCTGATGAGTGCTTACTGTGTTGAAAATACTTTACAGATCCTCACGTCCTTCATCCTGACAAGAAACACTGGGCAGGTAGGAATAGAGGACCAATCTCAGGCACAAAGAGGCACACAGCTTTGTCCCAGGCCACAAAGTTGGAATAAGTGGTGGAGATGGGGTTCAAAGCCAGGCAACCTGATTACAGAGTCGGTACTTTTAAACCCAGTGCTAAGTGGCTTGGTGGAGAATAGCTATCTAGTAAATGTTGAAAATGATACTAGTGGCAATTCCACTATTCTTAAAATGTCTATCCATCTCATTAATCTTCCATCCCCTGAAAAATGCAAATAAATATGCTTTATAAATTAATATCACCCAAATGTGGATTGACACCAGTATGATTAATGTTTCACCGGGTTCTCAATCTCTTTTTCAAATAATTAATTAATCAGCACAGTTGGAACATGTGATTCTTAAGTCCAGTAGATTCCCATTTAGTGTAGGCACAATGCTATATACCGCAAGGCACATATTGGTTTAGTTTCTATTGAAACAAACCATAGCTGATTTATTTATTTACTGCCCACCAAGTGAAAAGTTCTCATTCTAGTTGTAGAAAAGAAAGTTGAGGCTCTGATTGGCTCTCCTCTCCTTTATATATAACTTGTTTTCAGACCATTAATCCATAACCCAATGGTCTTGACTTTCATGTCATGTCTTAAATATTAAATATTATATCTTGAATGTGGGGTAGAAAGGATAATTCTGTCTTTGGATACACACTGTATTCATTCTTTCCTCTAATCTCTCACAAACTTCACAGCATGGTCTGAATTCTGGCATTTGCTTCAAATACTCAGCCCTTTCTAGACAACAGTAGCTAATCAAATGGGTTTTTAATCTGTT
Source organism: Nyctereutes procyonoides (assembly GCF_905146905.1). NCBI lineage: Eukaryota > Metazoa > Chordata > Mammalia > Carnivora > Canidae > Nyctereutes > Nyctereutes procyonoides. The sequence continues at coordinate 3,446,717 of NW_026575033.1, read as the reverse complement.
CATACATTTGTCACATAGCCCTTAATATAGTTCCTTGAGTGTGTTCAGAACCATTGGGTGTGGTTCCCAATTTAGCCTCGTGACAAGCTGTCACGTGTTTCTGAGATAAAAACAGCTAAACAGGAATTTTGAAACTTAACTCCTATTCCGAACTAAAAATATAGAATTAATCATTACAAAGCATCCCCAAAAAGGGACTCTATATGATACTACATACACATTTTGATTTTCCTGTTGGTTTTTTTGTTTTGCTTCCACATCTCCTTTTTTTGCACACTCTAAGTCAAGTCTCTCTCTCTCCTAAGGAATAGTGTGCCATCCCCCCATGAAGCTTCATTAAGACTGAGGTGGAGGCCACTTTCTCAGCCATTGTACATCAGGAAATGCTCATCCTCAGATTCATCTGCCCTTCTCTGGCTGATCACTTGAGTTCAAAACAGTCATAAAAGACAAATATTTTAATACTCTTTCCCTTCCTCAGATTTCTTCTCCCTTTGCCGGCTAGTTAGCAAATTTTGGAGCTCTTCCTTGATGGGAAAACATCAGGCTATAGGTGTAAGTAAGGAGAGCTGACTTATTTTTGGATTCCCTGATGTGCCGGGCTCACACTAATATCCATCATACCATTTTATCTATGTAATGGCTCTGGAAAGTTGATATTGTTTGCGATCATTTCATATTGTTTATATTTTCATTGTGGTGTAATTGGCATACAATAAACTACACGAACCTATATAATTTTATAAGTTGGACCTATTTACACTCTTCCAGGAAATCAGGATCATTAACAACACATCCATCATTCGAAAAGTTTCCCCATGTCCCTTGTAAGTTCTTCCTCCTACCCCTGCCTGTCCCACTCATCTCCAGACAACCACTGATCTACTTTATATAACTTTACCTCAGACTGAATTTTCTAGAATTTTACTTAAATGGAATCATATAGTACATATTCCTTTTTGTCTAGCTTCTTTCATTTAGTAGAACTTTTTTGAGATTCATCAATGCTGCAGCTTATTTCAGTAATTTGTTTGTTTATATTTTTGGGCAGTATTCCAGGGTATACACAATCTATAGTTTACTCATTCACCTGCAGTGTACATTTGGGTGTGTTCCAGGGTTTTTGGCTATTATTTTAAAAGCTGTGTATGTCTTTTTTATGAGCATATGCTTCTATTTCTGTGGAGTACATACATAGGAGTAGAATAGCTGGATCATAGAGTTAATATATGTTTAGTGTGTTAAGAAAGCAACAAAATGCTTTCCAAAGAGATTATAAAATTTTATATACACCAGCTGTACATGAGACTTCCAGTTCCTCCAAATTCTCACCAACACTTAGAATGGTCTTTTTTTTTTTTAATCTTCATCACTTTAATAGGTATGTAATAGTATCTATCTCTTTCTGGTTTTATTTTACATTTCCCTAATGAACAATGATGTTGAGTATCTTTTAATGCATTTACATGCCATTCATAAATTCTTTGGTGAAGTGTCTATTCAAATAATTTGCCCATTTTCTTGAGTTTTGATAGTTATATTCGGGATAAAAGTCCCTGGAACATATAAGTCTAGACATACTTTGCAGACTGTGACTTCCTTTTCATTCTCTTAATAGTATCTTTGAAAGAAATTGTGCCTTTTCTGTGTTGTATCTGAGAAATATTTACCTAACATCACCAATACCTTTTCCTTTGTTTAATTCTAGAAGTTTTATAGTTTTTTGTTTGATGTTTTAAGTCGATGATCCATTTTGAGTTAATTTCTGTATACAAGGTTGTGAATTCAATTTTTTGCAAATGGATATCCAATTGTTGCACACCATTTGTTGAAAAGCTGTCTTTCTCCACGGAATTCTCTTTGCACCTTTGTCAAAAATTAGCTGTCCATGCTGACAAGGATGTACAACAACAGAAACTCTCCTTCACTGCTCATGGGAATGCAAAATAGTACACAATTTGGAAGACAGTTTGATGGTTCTTACAAAACTAAACATACTTTTGCCATATGATCCAGCTATTATAATCCTTGATATTTTCCCAAAGGAGTTGAAAACTAGTGTCCACACAAAAACCTGCACCCAAATGTTTATAGAAGCTTTATTCATAATTGCCAAAACCTGGAAGCAACCAAGATGTCCTTCAGTAGGTGACTGGATAAACTGTGGTACATGCAGGCAAGGAGATATCATTTAAGAAAGAAAAGAAAAAGAAAGAAAGAAAGAAAGAAAGAAAGAAAGAAAGAAAGAAAGAAAGAAAGAAAGAAAGAAAGAAAAGAAAGAGAAAGAAAGAAAGAAAGAAAGAAAGAAAGAAAGAAAGAAAGAAAGAAAGAAAGAAAGAAAGAAAGAAGAAAGAAAAGAGCTATCAGACATGAAGGAAACTTCAGTGTACAGTATTAAGATCGGTGAAAGTAGCCAATCTAAAAGCACTACATGCTGTATGATACAACATTCCGGAAAAAGCAAAGCAATTGAGACAATAAAAATATCAGTGATTGCCAGGGGTTTGAGGGGTGGAGGGATAAATAAGCAAAACACAAATGGCTTAGGGGGCAGTGAAAATACTCTGTGATATTATAATGATAAATACATGTCATTATACATTTGTCCAAACCCATTAAACATATAACAAGAGTGAACTGTAATATAATTTATGGACTTTGATTATGAAGTGACAGTGTAGGTTCATCAATTGTAACAAATGTACAACTTTTATGAGGGATGTTGATAATGGGGAAGACTATGCATGTGTGCAGACAAGAGGCATATGGGATATCCCTGAAACCTCCCCTCAATTTTGTTGTATACATAAAATTGTTCTTAGAAAGGCTTCATTTTTTAAAGTATATAGAAAATAATGAATTTAGCATATCAAATCTCTTTTTCAGTGATTTTATTGCTAACTTACATTTTCTTCATGGGTGTTTGTTTTCTAAGATACAGAGTAAAAAATATTTTTTTTATTTTTTTTAAGATTTTATTTATTCATGAGAGAGAGAGAGAGAGAGGCAGAGACACAGGCAGAGAAAGAAGCAGGCTCCATGTGGGGAGACCGACCGACCTGGGACTTGATCCCTGGTCTCCTGGATCACATCCTGGGCTGAAGGTGGCGCTAAACCACTGAGCCACCTGGGCTGCCCTGTATCTTTCCATTTATCTAGAACTTCTTTCATTTATCTCAACCCTGTTTTGTGGTTGGCAGCGAATTTATCTCAACTATCTTTTGTCATATTTACCCCTAAATATTTTTATCCTGTTAAATGTTGTTTTATTTCAACATCTGATTATCCATTAAGAATTTGCAGAAATACGATTGATTTTTTGTATATTGATCCTGCATCCTACAGTCTTGCTAAACTAATTTTTTTAAGTCTAGTAGCTTTTCTGTGGATATCATCAAATTTTCTACATAGATGATTGTGTCACTTGCCAAAGAAAGATAGTTTTATTTCCTACTTTCCAATATGGATATCTTGTATTTCTTTTCTTGCCTCATGATTCTGGCTAGGATCTCTAGTGGTAAGACAGGACATCCTTGTCTTCTTCCTCAATTTTGAAGTATAGCAATCAGTCTTTGGTAAGTATGATATTTATGTAGTGTCCTTGTAGACCTTTCATCATAGCTAGGGGATTTATTCCCTATTCCTAATTTGCTGAGGATTCTATCAGGAATTATGTTAATTTTCTCAAATGCTTTTAGTGGTGTCTATTAAGATGATAATGTTATCTCTTTTAGCTTGGCAATAAGATGAATTACACTGATTGATTTTTAATTGGTAAATCAACCATGTATTCTTGGGATAAAACCTACTTTGACATGATATATGATCCATTTTACATATTGTTGGATTCAATTTGCTAAAATTATTTTTAGAATATTTATGTCTATCGAACGTTTAAAGAAAAAACAATACCTATTCTACTAAAGCTGTTCTGAAGGATAGAAAGGGATGCAATACTTCCAAACTCGTTCTATGAGGCCAGCATCACCTTAATTCCAAAACAAGACAAAGACCCCACCAAAAAGGAAAATTATAGACCAATATCCCTGATGAACACAGATGCAAAAATTCTCAACAAGATACTAGCTGATAGGATCCAACAGTACATTAAGAAGATTATTCACCATGACCAAGTTGGATTTATGCCTGGGATGCAAGGTTGGTACAACACTCATAAAACAATCAACGTGATAAGTCACATCAACAAGAAGAAAAACAAGAACCATCCTCTCAATAGATGCAGAGAAAGCATTTGACAAAATACAGCATCCATTCCCGATCAAAACTCTTCAGAGTATAGGGATAGAGGGAACATTCCTCAGCATCTTAAAAGCCATCTACGAAAAGCCCAGAGCAAATATTATTCTCAGTGGGGAAACACTGGGAGCCTTTCCCCTAAGATCACGAACACAACAGGGATGTCCACTCTCACCACTGCTATTCAACATAGTACTAGAAGTCCTAGCCTCAGCAATCAGGCAACAAAAAGAAATAAAAGGCATTCAGATCGGCAGAGAAGAAACCAAACTCTCCCTCTTCGCAGATTACATGATACTGTGCATAGAAAACCCAAAAAAAACTCCACCCCAAGATTGCTAAAACTCATACAGCAATTTGGCAAGGTGGCAGGATACAAATTCAATGCCCAGAAATCAGTGGCATTTCTATACACTACCAATGAGACTGAAGAAAGAGAAATTAAGAAGTCAATCCCATTTACAATTGCACCCGAAACCATAAGATACCTAGGAATAAACCCAACCAAAGAGGTAAAGGGTCTAGACCCTAAAAACTACAGAATACTTCTGAAAGAAATTGAGGAAGACACAAAGAGATGGAAAAATATTCCATGCTCATGGGTTGGAAGAATTAATATTGTGAAAAATGTCTATGCTACCCAGGGCAATTTACACGTTCAATGCAATCCCTACCAAAATACCATGGACTTTCTTCAGAGAGTTGGAACAAATTATCTTAAGATTTGTGTGGAATCAGAAAAGATCCTGAATAGCCAAGGGAATATTGAAAAAGAAAACCAGAGCCGGGGGCATCACAATGCTGGATTTCAAGTTGTACTACAAAGCTGTGATCATCAAGACAGTGTGGTACTGGCACAAAAACAGACACATAGATCAATGGAACAGAATAGAGAACCCAGAAATGCACCCTCAACTCTATGGTCAACTAATATTTGACAAAGTAGAAAAGACTATCCACTGAAAAAAGGACAGTCTCTTCAATAAATGGTGCTGGGAAAATTGGACAACCACATTCAGAAGAATGAAATTAGGCCATTCTCTTACACCATAACCAAAGATACACTCAAATGGATAAAAGATCTAAATGTGAGACAAGATTCCATCAAAATCCTAGAGGAGAACACAGGCCACATCCTTTTTGAACTTGGCCACAGCAACTTCTTACAAGATACATCTATGAGGACAAGAGAAACAAAAGCAAAAATGAACTATTGGGACTTCATCAAGATAAAAAGCTTCTGCACAGCAAAAGAAACAGTCAACAAAGCTAAAAGACAACCTACAGAATGGGAAAAGATATTTGCAAATGACATATCAGATAAAGGGCTAGTATCCAAGATCTATAAATAACTTATTAAACTCAACAGCAAAGAAACAAATAATCCAATCATGAAATGGGCAAAAGACATGAACAGACATTTCCCCAAAGAAGACACAGCCATGGCCAACAAGCACATGAGAAAATGCTCTGCATCACTGGCCATCAGGGAAATACAAATCAAAACCACAATGAGATACCACCTCACACCAGTGAGAATGGGGACAATTAACAAGACAGGAAACAACAAATGTTGGAGAGGATGCGGAGAAAGGGGAGCCCTCTTACACTGTTGGTGGGAATGTGAACTGGTGCAACCACTCTGGAAAACTGAGTGGAGCTTCCTCAAAGAGTTAAAAATAGAGCTACCCTACGACCCAGCAATTGCACTGCTGGGGATTTACCCCAAAGAGACAGATGCAGTGAAACGCCGGGACACCTGCACCCCGATGTTTCTAGCAGCAATGTCCACAATAGCCAAACTGTAGAAGGAGCCTCGGTGTCCATTGACAGATGAATGGATAAAGAAGATGTGGTTTATGTATACAATGGAATATTCCTCAGCCATCAGAAATGACAAATACCCACCATTTGCTTCAACATGGATGGAACTGGAGGGTATTATGCTGAGTGAAGTAAGTCAGTCAGAGAAGTACAAACATTATATGGGTTCACTCATATGGGGAATATAAAAAATAGTAAAAGGGATTATAGGGGAAAGGAGAGAAAATGAGTGGGAAATATCAGCGAGGGTGACAGAACATGCGAGACTCCTAACTCTGGGAAACGAACAAGGGGTAGTGGAAGGGGAGGTGGGCAGAGGGATGGGGTGACTGGGTGACGGGCACTGAGGGGGACACTTGACGGGATGAGCACTGGGTGTTACACTATATGTTGGCTAATCGAACTCCAATAAAAAAATATACAAAAAAATAGTGTTTACGTCTATGTTCATGAGGGATACTGTCACTTTCTCCTCTTACCATGTCCTTATTTGTATTAATTCACAAAACAAATTTTAAAGTAATTTCTTTACTTCAATTTTCTGAGTTTACTTTAAAATTGTATTACTTTTTCCTTAAGCATTTGGTAGAATTTACCAGTTATGCCTCTGAACCCAGAGTTTTATTTGTGGGAAGGTTTTTAACTACTAACATAAAGTTAATTATGAATTTACTAATGAATATTAATATAAATTGTCATGGTTATGTTATTTAATATGTATATTAATTTAATGCATTAATAATATTGTATTAAATTTTAAATATTATGATAAATATTAATAAAAATAGGACTATTCATGTTATCTACAGCTTCTTGGGTCAGCTTTGTTATTTAGTAGTTTACAATTTCAAGGAATTTGTCCATTTAATCTAAATTGTTTAATTTATTCAACATTAAACATTAGCAATTGTTTCTAATATTCCTTTATTTTATTTTAACATCTGTAGAATCTGTGGCAATGTCACCTCATCCTTTTGATATCTATAAATTTGTGTTTTCTTTTTTTCCTGATCAGTTTGGCTAAAGATTTATTAACTTTTATTAATCTTATCAAAAAAACAGCTTTGGGTTTCATTGATTTTTTTCTACAGTTTTTATATTCTCTATTTCATCAATTTCTTCTCCAACCTTTATTTTTCCTTTATTCTGCTTACTTTAGGTTTATTTCCTTTTATTGTTCTAGTTTCTTAAGATGGAATTTGAGATCATTGATTTGAGAACTTCCTTCTTTTCTAATATAGGAAGTTATTTCTACAAATTACCCTCCAAGTATTAATTTAGCAGTTTTCCACACTTTTTGATGTGTTGTATTTTAATTTGTTTGTATTCACTTCAAACCACTTTAAATTTTCACTTTTAATTTCTTCTTCAAAAAAAAATAATTTCTTCTTCAGTATTGTTTAGAAGTATGTTATTTAGTTTTCATTATTTCAGATCATCCAGAGAACTTTAAGCTAGTTGAATTATATTGTGATCAGAGAACATACTTTGTATGACTTAAATTATTTTAAATTTATTGAGATTAGTTTTATGGCTCAGAGTATCTTTAAAAATATTCCTTGGCCACTTAAAAAAGAATATATACTCTGGGGGCCAAGGGTAAGTGTTCTATAAATGTCAATTAGGTCAAACTGGGTGATAGTGTTGCTCAGATATCCTATATTCTTAATGATTTTCTACTTGTTCTATCCATTATTTAAGAAGGTTATGGAAATCTCAAATTATAATTGTGAATTTGACTATTTCTCCTTGCAGTTTTATCACATTTCATTGCATGTATGTTGAAGTTTTATTTATTAGGTACACAAATATTTTGGATTTTTATGTTCTCTTGATGAAGAGACTCCTTTTTTCATTATGAGATGAGCTTCTTTATCCTTGATATCATGCTTTGATGTGAAAACGGCTTTGTTTGATGTTAATATAGCCTCTCCTTTTTTTCTTTTGTAGGATGTTAGCATGGTATATATTTTTCCATCTTCTACTTTTTATATTTCCATCTTTTTACTTTTTTTTTTTTTTAAATTTTTATTTATTTATGATAGTCACAGAGAGAGAGAGAGAGAGGTAGAGACACAGGCAGAGGGAGAGGCAGGCTCCATGCACCGGGAGCCCGATGTGGGATTCGATCCCGGGTCTCCAGGATCGCGCCCTGGGCCAAAGGCAGGCGCCAAACCGCTGCGCCACCGAGGGATCCCCTCCATCTTTTTACTTTTAATCCATTTGTGTCTTTAAAGTTTGTTTCTTATAGGTAGTATATAACTGAATTTTGCTTTTTTAAATCCAATCTATCTCTGTTTGGGGATATTTGTACCATTTACTTTTAATGTGGTTATTAGTATGGATAGATTCAAACCTATCATCTTATTTTAACTCTTTTTTATCATTTTAGTGATTTAGAGTTTCATACCATACATCTTTAACTTACTGTGATATTATACCAGTTTATGGATATATAGTATGGGAACATTACAATAACATACTTCAATTTATCCCCTTCCTGGTTTATGCTATTGCTGTCGTGCATTTGACTTTTACATGTGTGATAAACCCTACAGCACATTGTTACTATTTTTGTTAAACAGTCAATTATCTTTTTAAGAGATTTAAATAAGAAAATTCTTATGTATTTGCCCATGTAGTTATTTCTGGTGCTTTTCATTCCTTGGTATAGATCCATAATTCCAATGTGGTTTTCTTCTTCCTGAAGGATTTTAAGATTTTAGAATTTTTAACATTACAATTAATATCTACAATATTTCTTACAGAATGGATAAACTGATGATAAATTCTTTCAGTTTTCGTATGTCAGAAAAAAATCTTCACCTTTGTTTTTGAAATACATTGTTGCTGGGTGTATAACTCTTGTTCAACAAATTTGTTCTTTCCATACCTTAAGGATGTCACTCTTCTGTCTTACTGCTTACTTTGTTTCTGAAAAGCTGTTATCCTTAACTTTGTTCCTCTGTATGTATTATGTGTTTTTTTCTAACTGGTTGCTTTTCATATTTTTTCTCTTATCACTAGTTGTCAGCAATTTGATTATTATGTGCCTTGGTGCACTGTTGTTTTTGTTTTCACATTTATTATGCTTTAGTTTCACTAAGCATCTTGGATCTTTGTGTTTGTAGTTACTGCCAAATTTAGAAACTTTCTGGTCATAATTTATTCAAATACTTTTTGTTTCTTCCTCTCCCTCCTCTCATTTGAGGACCCCAATTATATTAATCGGCTTGAGATTGTCCCACAGCTCACTGATGCTCTATTCGATATTTTTTTTTCTCTTCTTCTCTGTCTTCCTTTTAGTTTCTATTGCTATAATTTTGAGTGCATGTATCTTCTATTTTGCAATGTCTAATTTACCATTAATCCCATCCAATGTATTTTTCATATCACACACTGTGCTTTTCACCTCTAGAAGTCAAGTTGTAATCTTGTTTTGTACCTTCCTTGTCCCCAAATCCTCTTAAAATATGTAATATAGTTATAATAATTTCAATTTATTGCTCTGTTTATTCTATTTGTCAGTTCTACATCAGATTGAATTGAATGATTTTTTCCTTCTCATTATAGGTTGTATTTTCCTGCTTCTTTGTATGTCTGGTGATTTTAATTAGATGACAAATATGTATTTTATCTTGCTGGGTGCTAGATATTTTTTATTCCCATAAATTTTATTGTGCCTTGTTCTAGGATGAAGTTGGCTTAAAATAGTTTGATCCTTCTTGGTGTTTCTTTTAAAATATGTTAAATAAGGGGCACCTGGGTGTCTCAGTCAGTTAAGCATCTGACTTTGGTTCAGGTCATGATCTTGGGGTCCTGGGATCAAGCCCTGCATCAGGCTCCCTGCTCAGTGGAGAGTTTCCTTCACCATCTCCCTCTGCCCCTCTCCCCATTTGTGCTCTCTCTCTCAATCTCTCTCTCTCTCTCTCTCTGTCTCTCTCTCTCTCTCAAATAAATAAATAAAATATTTAAAAAATAAATATTAGATGAAAATAAATAAATAAAATAATAAATGAAATACTTTAGCTGGGACTGCAATAGTATTTAGTCTGAAGCTCATTATTCTTCACAACTGAGGCAAGACCCTTCTGTGTACTGTACCCAATGCCCTATGAATCTTGAGGTTTTCTAGTCTGGCTGGTAGAAAGAGGCACTATTCTTTGTGAACTCCAAGTACTGTTGGAGGGCCACCTCATTGGGTGGTCTTTTCTCTATCCTGAGGTTATTTCCTTATACTTATGTATTCATCAGTGTACAGCCCCTTTCTAGAGAAATACTAATCAAATGTATTTATAAATTGGTCATACATTTGTCACATGCTCCTTAATATAGTTCCTTGAGTGTGCTCAGAACCATTGGGTGTGGTTCCCAAATAAGATAGCCTCATGACAAGCCATCACATGATTCTGAGATAAATACAGTCACACAGCAATTTTGAAACTTAACTGCTGTTCTAAACTAAAAATATAGACTAAACATTATAAAACATGCCAACAAGGTATGATAAATTACATCATATTAACTTAATGCATGTTTTATTTTTCAGAGACATTTTTTAATTCAAAGTGAAACCAAGAAAGAATTCCTTTTTGAACAATTTAAGCACCCTGTTGAATGAAAACCAAAAGATCTTCAAATGGCATATGTCCATTATTTAAAGTACCTGCTTTATTTTTTTTTAAGTACCTTCTTTAGAGAGATGGTACTCTGCTTCAAATCACACCCTAGGTCTCTTCTCCAAGAAGTAATATTTTATATAAGAAGAAAAACTTAATGACAATTAGTTTATCACACTTTTACAAGGGGTAGGCATAAGCCAAGTGAATATATAGTCATACTGTATATGAAAACAAATTTTATCAACTGTTTTTATTTTCATAATCCCTGGAATACAGTATATAACAATAATTACTTGCTGAATAGATTAAACCATTTCAATGAAAAGTTCCCTTCTTTTAAATTTTGGTCAGGTTCTAAATCATCCATTAGGTATTATCTAGACATATTGAAGAATTACGGGTTTATCTAAGAATAAAACTCCATAGTTGATCGATTTTTAAAAGTTTGTTAAAAAAAAATAAAAGCACCAAATGTGATCCATGACTACAAAAAGTAACTTTTAGTTACTCAAACTCAACAGTACTTTTGTTATTTCTATTTTTAGTTTTCCTATAATCTGAACTTCTGCTACTTTAAAAAAAAATATGACCCAAGTGTCTACAGTAACCAGCTAATTAGGACATAGAACAACTACTCTGAGATGCAGTTCAGCCATTTCAAGGTACTAATAATGCATTTGAGAACACATTTAGGACCACGTGGAACACAGAATAGGGCCGTGGCTCATGGGTATGAGCTAGAGGTGACTAAGCTGTATTTTCAGGCAGGTTGATTCCCTTCCTTCAACAGGAAGCATTGCTAAAATAATGCAGTTCTTCCACATAATATCTATATGTTAAAAGGAATAAGTATTCTGCATCTGGAACCAAATGAAGGCTCTAAGATGAATGTAGTAGAATTCAGCCTTCTTGCTTGGAAAATACGCCAGGAGAAAGAAACAGGAAGCATGTATATGCACCCAAGAGTCACCACAAAATTTAAAGTTACTGCTCTGAAGCAGATCATCAAGAGAAATAGCCTGATTTCTAATGTTCCACTCATTTATCAAAGAGTCATTTATAACTGGAATCTATCACACTTCAGACATTGGGCAATTGACAGCATCGTGGAAATGTCCTGCCCTTAGATCTCACCCAACCGGAAAGAGTAATGGACAGTTACCTCCTGAAGGGTGGAGAACTTCCTTCTTTGCCAATATGCCCTGCTTGGAGTACTGCTCTCATTCAACTAGCCCTCATTTCCTAAGCCAAATCTAGGATCATAAACCTCTTCTAGGAAAATTGCAAAGACCACCCATCACATTCCGTCAGTTCTATTTACCCTATAACATGGACCCAAATATGTGTACTCTTTAAATGTAGAGTAGGGAGAAAGAGACCAGGAGAGTGGAAAGCCAGGACACTCCTATAACAGAAAAGGAAACAGAAGCAAAGCAACAAGGAAATCAGAAGCTGATTAACCACAGGTGTGTGATTGTGATGAACCCCAACAATGAAAGATGTAACATTTCATCTCTCTGGTATTAAAGCTGCGATTATATACCCACTTATATCTCAGTGAGGTGAATTCTATGGAAAATATTTCCTCAAGCTTCATCAGTTCTTTTAGCTTCACCGAGTTCTGGCACCGTTAAAAGATATCACCGTTAAAAGTGATAAACTTTCAGAATTCCATTGCCTTTTCCTTTGGATTTTCCTAAAGAGGGAGAAATGAAACAACACCTGCTCTGGTTTGGATTTTTATCTCAAAAGAAACCCATTTACTGTCAAGAAGGAGCTCATCCATTGAAAGAATCTGTATCATCAAATCTGAGGACACTCTTTTAAAATGCTATCCTCCTTAGAACAATAGGATTTGAATGGGGTTGCCTCTGAGTTTTTATATATTACTGCAAATCGACCACATAGTTGAAGAAAGTGAAGTTCATGGAAACTTGCCAATGTTGTCCTAATTGCCTTATAATGTGGACATCCCAGGCCTATAGTATCTTAAACGAGTATTGTATGTTTGTATAATCATTGACATAGAAACTACCCTGGTATTTAAGATCAGAATTGTCTAGGGTTTTTTCTCTATTAAAACCTCAACACTGCTCCATGTTCTATAGCAGTTGTTCAATACGTATTTACTGAAAGAATGAAGTGCGCGTTTTAAAAGTTATGTTTAAGGACGCCCGGGTGGTAGTCTGTGAAGCATCTGACTCCTGGTTTCAGCTCGGGTCCTGATCTTAGTTAGGGTCACAGGATCCAGCCCTAGGTGGGGCTCTGGCCTTAGAGGGAGTCTGCTTTAGATGCTCTCTCTCCCTCTCTTTCTGCCCCTCCTCTCCTCCTCTGCTCTCTCAAATAAATCTTTTTTAAAAAATTGATGTTCTATTTTACCTCTTTTATTATCCTATAATTTAATCACTATTATGTTGTGGATTTTGCCTGTGATGTAAAGCAAATGTGAGAGGGAAAACCGTAGTGAGTAATATTAACAAAAACTAACAGTCACCTTCCTCTGGAAAGAAACCTACCAGGAACCAGCAAAAGAGCACAGCCTCAGAGAGGATAGGGCAACAGAGCTGATCCAATGCAGAAACTGAGTCTGGTCATCTCCATGAAGCAATGCCCCTTCACCAACGGTGGGAAGCCCTCCAAGACTGATGCTGGCCAAGCAGCCAGCACCTTTTACATCCTCAAGCTCAGTCACAGGCATCCAAGAAACATCAGTAAAAAATACGATGAGCCCAAATTCTCCAAGTATAAAGTACTTTTTTGACACAATTAGAATGCCAGCGACTACAACTTTTTCTGTACCTCCTATCAGCTTTCATACTTCACCTGACACATCACCAGCCATTAAATCTGTACCAGGCACACTATGTCCCACAGACCCTGGTGCTCTCCTTACCACACGTTCATCCAATACACCAGGATGCTGTTTGTTGAAATGCTGTGTGTGCTATCAGGAATTGTGCCTATTTCTTGCTGATGCCAGCTCCACACAACAAAACCAAGGAGGGAGGGACAGGGACAGAAAAGAAAAACAGGGCGGGAAAGAGACTTTGGTCAACCATAAAGTGATGTTCAGAGTACGCCTTCCTTCTGAAAGAAGAGTTATAATCAATATTGGCACAGGCTAAGAAAAGCCCTCTTTTCATTAGTCATAAATAAAAATCTCACAAAGCTGTCAATTTACCCCGTACATATGCATACTCTAGAAGCCAGAGGCAATAGCCAGGTGGAGCTTGCAGAATGTTTTGCAACACCCCACAAAATGGTTAGAAGAAGCCTGCATGAATGTTTTTAAAAAATACATTTCTCCAAGCTGGGCCACGAACACTCGAACACCCTCAATAATGCTTGTCCTTCCCCTGTGTGAGGAGGGCAGGACCAATTATTCAGCTTTGGATGTCCTCGTTACACTTTTTCTTTTAACTCTTTAGTTCCCAGCATCAGATGTTCCTGGTTAAGTCCACTGATAACAATGAGAATCGTGACCAAAAACACTTATGTCAGTAGAAGGATCTTTAGAAGAGACGGGGGAAAAAAAGAGCCAGTTGTAACTGCAGCTTGCCACAGGCTCCTGAGATCTTTGGTATGCCTACAATTTTTTTCAATTAGGTTTTAAAAATGTTTTCCAAGATGTAAGATGGAATGTCATTTGGTGGATAATAACAACTCTTCAGAATTTTCTTTTACCATTAACCAAAGTAACAAAGAGACCTCACTTTGGTGTTTCATTTGCCTCCCTGGTAGCCGTCATAATACTCATCCAACTTTAGAGCCAAATGTCTCTCAACCTGATGACTAAGCCAGCATAGAAGCAAGAGGGAGAATACACATTAAGAATATTCATTTTCACTTTCTTTCCAAGGAAAATGATACAAGAGGTTATTTCTTATTTCCACATGTTCCTCTCTGATGAAGAAAATGTTACATCAAAAAATTCTTCTGGATGATGGAGGTTAACTAAAGTTACTGTGGTGATGTAAGTAAAATCATTATGCTGTACACCTTCAGCTTATACAGTGACACATACCCATTGGGTCTTAGTAAAACTGGGCGGGGAGGGAATTCTCCTAAATACCTAAAGGAAAGCAGTCAGCAAAGCACACTGTAAGTAAAAGAAATCACACTCCCGGTCACTGTTCACACTTCGGTAACCACACCTATTGTGGTCAGGGCCACTCTGCAAACCTGAATCCTGAAATTTGGGGCCATATACTGAAGGAGGTAGGCACTGTCTATCCTTGTAATCCCTCCCCATTCCACTTTTAACAACAGAATATCAATTCTAAAATGCTAAACATCTATGGACACACAGGGCATTATGTGGCGTGTATAACACACATACACACGCACACCTGCATGGGGCTGGGTGGCTAACACACCTTTCTGAATCCATCTGGCATAGCTCCCCACCCCCACAGTTTCACTGCTCTTTCGTGCAGTGGATCCACCACAAGCAGTGGATCTAAATAAAGCACACTTCAAGGTCAAATGATGCAGCAAACAGAATTTGACCTCAAACAATATGCCTCTGTCCATTCACCCATCCATGTAAATATGTGCACACGCTGTGTTTTGCTTGCTGCAAGTTCATGAATCTTTATCCCATATTACTCGTTTCTTCATCTAATGCACATCTGGATATGTTTGTCCTCCCCCTCCACCCTCCACATCCCCCCATCCCCTCAACACACACGCAACAGCTGTAAGAGCAAGGAGAGCATGTTTTTAAAATTCCATTGGTTCATGTAGGCACATAATCTGAAGCAGCTCCAAAATGGACATCAAGTAAAAAATACCAGTTTTCAAAAGTCTGTAATTATGTATTTACACAAATTACATAATCCTGTATGTATTTACATACAATTACAGATTATCAAGTAAATAACACAATGTTGTAGTGTTAATGAGATGAAATAGA
The DNA here is from genome assembly GCF_905146905.1 of Nyctereutes procyonoides. Taxonomy (NCBI): domain Eukaryota; kingdom Metazoa; phylum Chordata; class Mammalia; order Carnivora; family Canidae; genus Nyctereutes; species Nyctereutes procyonoides. The sequence goes on along the minus strand of NW_026575033.1, from coordinate 3,431,099 downwards.
AGGAAAACACCATAAACTAAAGCCATTCATTTATCTACAGAACAGGACCTGGCAGGGACAGGTTCCCCAACACTGACCTGGCATGTCCTTCACACTGCCTGGGGACATTCACATGACAGATGGGAGGGTGGTTCAGTCCGTGCCCATTAAGTCTCTGACCAAGGTGCAAGTACTGGCACCAGTAAGATGATGGTTTGGCTATCTGAACATCTGTTTGTGAAACCTGGAACCACCCATCCCACAGTGGCTCGGAGCTGCCATCCAATGGGCTTTGGGTCTCTTATGACAAGAACCGGCTGCAAACCCACTTGCTCTAATGCCCAACAGGACAATGCCCACGCCAAAACCCTGAGCCATCTACTCTCCCAGAACACTTATTTACATAAATTGCATAAGTCAATATTTATTTATTTACAGACCATTACAGTTTATTGTATCCATTGCCAAAAGCATATAACATTTTGTTTCTCTTTAAAAAAGAAGAAAAAGGTACCAAAACAAAATAACTCCAAAAGTAGATGTTAAAGTAGCATTTTCTGGGAATGCATGGAGATTTTAATCTTTTTCACAAGTTGGTTGCTTTCTTTTAGGCCGATCATCTAGCATCTCATGCTACTTCAAGATTACTTTTGGCTACCTCCTAAAACCAATTTCTTCAGTGCTAAATAGTGTACCTATGACATCCTAGAAACTTGATTCTTCCCTGTGGTCAGATGTTTAATGTTTTCAGCCAAAAATATTAAATGCCTTTCGGAAAAACTGAAGCCTGAATATGTGCACATTTTAGCAGCAGCAAAGGGTTAAGTAATAAATAAGAATACTACATCTCAGAATTAAATGCAGTTTCTGTTTAGAAAGTTAAAAAAAAACAAGAAAATAAATGAAGAGGACATTCTGAGTTTATCATAAATCAACTATTTTACATTGCTTCTGTCCCCTCCCCCCAAATATTTCTTAATTCCAAATGTTAGACTTAGTTTTTCCTTAATGCACATCAGCAGGAGGGCTCTGCTACATACTCCGACTTGGCCTATAGAAGGGCCACATGTGCTCATGGCAATAAGTCATGCACTTCTACTTCAAAACAGCTTTAACTCAACAGTGACATACTTTTATTTTTCATAAAGAATGTGCATCAGAGCAAAACAACGTTGGAATATTAAATTTTAAAATTAGTTACATAAATCCCAACACATTTTTTAACTGTCACTTTCAATTTCCCAACATAACTGGCTAGAAAGTGTTATATGTGGTATGAGAATTTGTTATAAATTCCTTTTTCCTAAATATTGCTTTAAGAATTTGGCTCTTTTCTCCTTAGTATATAGTAAGAAATAGTCTTCCTTGCCCAAGGGCAAGTTCCAAAATTATTGCTACTAAAGAAATATGTTTTCTTATGCTTTTCAGCATAAAATGTTATAAAAGCCTTGTAAAAGATATTCTATATAGTAACCTCCCCTCTAAAAAAAATTGAGCGCTTGTGAAGACCATTTTTAAAAACAAAACACAGTCAGCAAGGATAATACTTTCCCCCTCATTGTCATTATTGATGAAGATTTGTTATGTTGCACGTTTTCCTTGAAGGGTGTTATTCCCATGTATTACGACGGTTCACACCAAAAGCAATTTCTATAAAAGATGTTACAATGACCCCTATGGTACTTGTATAACGTCATATTTGATAGCCAAGTACACAAATAAAAAGTCTCCAAGAATGATCCTGTTTAATCTGACTCCTGTCCCTTAAAAAAAATTTTTTTAAAAAATCTGTGCTATATAAGCTCTTTTTTTTTTTTTTTTTTTCGTTTTGAGGATTCTAAATCAGTACAGTGTTTGATGTTAGTCCTGTTGTCCTGGAGATCGACTAAAATAAAAGCATAGTTATTGTTTAGCTTTGGTATATTCTGCAAGAGATTCAAACACGTAGGCTAGATACCAACCCTTGTATTTTCCAACCGTGAAGTTACAGTGATGGAATAAGTCACTTATGAGAGAGGAAATATTACAGACACAGAATAAAAGTTTGAGACCCAGTTTCTCTTTAATCCTCTGGGATAAGCTATGAAACAAGCAGTCTGAAGAGTGAATACTCAGTGTCATGAATGATGTGCATAAGTTTACAATAATACGGGCACAAAAGAGATTGTCGCCTTTAGTACATTAGGGTCATTAGGATTTCTCCTATCCATGCACCGTTATATTTACTTGCATGAATTTACCACAGGTTCGTAGCGGACTTTGCCATTTAATGCTTACAGAGCCTAAAGCTTCCAAAATGCCTATCTGGCCTGTACATATTTCATTAAAAATAAACTCTATATAATAAATAAATATATAAAATAAATAAAATGTTGCCTTTGGAATTTCTATAAATAAATTTAACTTTTTTTTTTATTACTAAGAGGTCTTTGCTTTAAATTCACTGGGATGGCACCAGTGAGCCTTAAACTGAAAAAGTCTTGTAAGTAAGACTGCACCCTCCATGCCTTTGCAAATGCAGCGTACCCTCGCGCAGGCCACCAGCCAGAATCCTGATGAGTCGAAGTATGGCAGCTGTGCTGATACAAGGTGAAGGACAATTGATCAAAAATGTAAAAGCGCGTCTAAATCCCAGCATGCATCAGGCCGTTGTCCTCTCTGCTTCTGCTTCTCTTCAACCTCCCCTGCTACCCATCCACACACACACTCACACTCCCGCTCAGCCTCCCTCTCCTCGGCTCACAATAGACGGAGCGAGTGGGCGACGGCGGCCCTCCAGGAGGACAAGCCTGTAAGTGCACAACAAAATCAGCATGTTCCCCTTCAAGCCTCCATCGTACAGAATGCATGCGGCAAAGTTTGGCAACAGTGGAGCTGGTGTGATGACACAGCTAATCAATAAGAACCCACCGCGTGAAACCTTTATAGTGGTTACTCTGTTAAGGGCTCAAGTGGAGAAATGGTCTTTGTCAACTTTGGCTTAGAATATCCTTATATAGTTCGGGTACTTTGTCGGGGTCCACTGGTCTAGGTAAAAAATGGGTGAATTTCTGGTGCCGTTTAGTCCTCGTTCCTTCTCTTGGGGTCCCGTCTTTATTTAATGCAACATAGTATCGCCTTCCAGTGTCCACGTGTTTATATAGATTCGAAGAGTACGTGTTATACCAGTTTTCTTCAAACTGTTCTCTGAATACACACTCTTGGGTTAGTTTTTCCTGTTAAAACAAACAAACAAGCAAACAAATAAATATTTTGCAAAAGAGCTATTTTCTGTATTTGAAGCAACATTTAATGGCTACACAATATAACTCTGATGAGAAAACACTGATTTTAACCCAGTTTAACCATTGGGATGTATTTCCCAAAAATGTGCCTGGCTATATAAATTTAACTACGTTTAATTGTTTTTCATAATGGCTGAAGTGCAAAAGACTCCAAATGTTTTCTGGTTAGATTTCTTTTCATACGTCAATTATTTGAAAGAGACAAAGAGACAAAGGATGATCAATGCTTAGAGTTGTTCCCATTTTTACTACAGCAATTGGATTGGTGACCATCCTGCAAGGGAGAGCCTTAGCTGAAGCCAAAGGTTCAGATACCTGCCTCATCTTTAATACATGTTTTACAAAGTACTTGCCCAACATTCTCAACAATCACACTGTTGTCAGAATCCCCTGCCCTCTGAAGCAGTAGAGTTTACTTACTACCCTAAGAGTGCTTTTCAAACTTCAGGGTTACAGAACAATCACCTGCATTGCTTCTTTAAAATGCAAATGCTCAATCTCCAATCCTTTAAAATTCGGATCCAGAAAGTCTGGAAATATGCATTTTTAACAGGCACTGGGGGGAATTCTGATACAGTTAATTCCCGGGTTCACATTCAAGATAGAATGCTTTCTATGTGACTGAGTCTTCCTGGATACAAAGAAGTAAAAACGATTGTTGCAACCCTCCTACTCCCTTGAATTTAGACAGAAAGAGCCCCCCAACTTAAAAAAGCCACATTCTCAGGCACACATCTACCAACAGAAAAGCTGTACTTTTTCCCACATTCCCAAAGTTAAAAGGTTCCCCATTTTCACAGATGAAGTGCACCTCTCCCTCCATCTGAGCCTTATGAAACTCTGGGTCCCACTTATCCCCACAACCCAGAGCTCCTGCAGCCAGGTGTCTCGTGGGCAGTCATAATGACCAGAAACATCTTCCTCACATCCCAAAACCCAGTCACAAAAGTTGTCCCCTGGAGAAACGAGCCAACAGGATTGAATGGCCTCTTTGCCCCTCTCACCACCAGACTGCAACTTTTCAAATCAATACTTTCCATGATGGCACTTTTTAAAAATTAACACAAAATGACCTTTTAAAAGTATTCCTCTTGCTCTCGCCCATCTGGCACCTTACATGAATAAGAAAACAAACCAAAAAACCACACACATCCGTGTGCAGACTTAAAAGAGCAGCACAGATCCTCATCTTTGATATTCTTCCCTTTCTGACATTCAGACCCAGAGGACAGCAAACTAGACATCACCAAAATATAGATGTCCTTCTTACATGCACACACATGCACGATTTAGTGCACTGAGTTCACAGACGGCAGCTGCACAGGATCCATCAGATCCTTACAACGGAGGAAGTCAGGAGAGCAAATGAAGGGGAAAGGGAGAGAATCTGATGAAATCAACAGTCCCATGGAAGGCCGGCTTCCCTACTTCTTTGAGAAACTGAGGGCTTAAGAGCCACTCCAAAGCACATAGGGCCTGCAATCCCCCACTCCACCGATTGATTATTACTCCTCAAGGCCCTGAAAAGGTCTGTGACATAATCTTATCTCCTTGGGCAAGTTCTTCTTAAATCAAATGGGGCCAAGAGAAAATGAAAAAACAATGCATCTGTCAAGGACAGAAATGCTGGGGAAATTTTGGAGCGTGGATGCTGGGTTTGTAGGGACAAAATGAATTGCGGGGAGTGAGAAGTCATCTATGGGCCACCCCCCCGCCCAAGCTGGGGGCCAGGAGGAGGAGGGGGCGAGCAGCTCAGAGGCAGTGGCACCTCACTGTACACACAGAAACCTAGGGGCGCATTCTTCTTCTCCCCTCCCCTGAGCTAGGGGATGAGGCTGCATGTGACTTCTCTTTCATCTCTATTAAGACTGACGAAATAAAAATAGTGTGTTAAAGACATTACCAGCTATTTTAGTCTTTACTTCCATCTGTGTAATAAATATTCTCCTCACAGACAAGATTATTCCTGGCTAAAAATGTCTGGTTTGGGTTTGCGGTGATTAAGTAAATTTTCTAAACAAATTATGGTTTTGTTTTTGTATTTTTTTTTTTTACTTAATAAAATGGACCAGATTATGGAACTGGATACTGAACCTTTAGTTCCTCAAAAAACATGAAGAACTAATTCAAATTAAGCTTTCTTTTTCTCAGCAGGAAATCATATCACTGATAGACATTTTACTTAAAAACAATAGCACACTTTCTCCTTTTGGAATCATGAGTTAGGTACTGGTTCATGTTTGCTTTGTTGACCTGTCACATCTACAGTACAGTAGCCTTTGTTGGATTAGAGACACACATGTCACCTCAGCAGAAGACAGGTAGTTGGCTGGTGAAGAGACCACCGTGGTGCCCAAGGGCCATGCAGATGCCAACTCCTCCCTTCACCAGCTGGGGACATTTACGACATCTGTCCTTAACCTCTACAAGCCTCAGAAACTTCGTCATTAAGGCAGGTTAGTATCTTGGGACAGGGCTGTTACAAGTACAGAGTCAGAAGACACACCCGGCACAGAGGAAGGCCTCCATAAACCACGGTGGTTGTTGACATTTTGTTAACACCATAACCTCTCGCAACTGGGACCAACTTTGGAAAACTGCTAATACAACTTCGCCCATTAAATACAGCGGACAGGGAGGCTGGATGTGAAATGGCTCGTCCCGGGTCGATGCCACAGGACCTCGTTATGATGGGAACGAAGCCACCAGAGCAAGAAGTTTCCAGGAGCCCTCCCTGCTGGATGCACCGCACTCTGGAGACAGTCCCCTTTTGGGTTTTTTTCTACTTTTCACTAAGCACCATGGTTCCTCCTGACCCCCTCCTCGGGGAGCCTTCTGATGCTGTTTTCCAAAGGGCCAGGCACCAGGAGGGCCACGCAGGGAAACGGCGAGGGCTCATGGACCAGGCTCAGGAATCACACGCAGCAGCTGTTGGTCTAAGATTCATATATGCTTCCTCTCTTCTTTACCTTTACAAAATGTATAATTTTCAGAAAACCCTATTCGCTTTGGGGGAAGAATGAGTAGAGATTAAATGAAAACAGAGATTATGAACAAAATTCTACAGTGGTAGGGAAGTCACAATCTAGCAAGGGAACACATTTGTTTTTAGTATTTTTGAAAAGATTCTCATTTTATATGTTTTGAGGGTGTTTTTTTAGCTCATAAAAAAATCTTTTTTTAAAAAAGTTGTAAGCTAAGAAACTGAACTAGCCTTTTCACTGCTCAGAAAACACTGCTCTAGTTCCCCTAGCAGGCTATGATAGCATTTTTTATATACACATAATGGAACTTTGTAGGCAACCCAGAAAATAAAGTGAATTATTCCACTTAAAACAGTATCATTTCTAGCCAGCACTTTTTGCGATTCTTAACAGAGTTCAGTTGCCTCCTACACTAAAGAGTTGTCTGACTTAACAAGTTAAATGAGACTGTGCAGATATGCCATTGCAAAAGCACAGGTACTTTTCAACTCCTGTAATCATTATACAATTAGTATGATGCCACTCAGATAAACTGACATATCTTAAAAAATTAAAACGATCATTAAGAATTAAAGACCCTGTTACTTTTTTATGCCATGTAAATGCTTTTAAATAATTTCTTCCTGGGGATCCCTGGGTGGTGTAGCGGTTTAGCGCCTGCCTTTGGCCCAGGGCGCGATCCTGGAGACCCGGGATCGAATCCCACATCAGGCTCCCGGGTGCATGGAGCCTGCTTCTCCCTCTGCCTATGTCTCTGCCTCTCTCTCTGTGTGTGACTGTCATAAATAAATAAAAAATTAAAAAAAAATTTTTTTTAAAATTAAAAAAAAATAATTTCTTCCTCTCATGTGTGATTATATTAACACATGATTTCTGTTTTGGATAGACAGATAAAATAGCAAGATTTATAGAATTACTCTCTTTATGATCATACTCTAGAACTCAGTGACAAAATATTCAGTTGAGGTGACTATACTTATGTATTTGTACTCCACAGTGCTTTTTCTAAATTAAAAATAAGCAAATGAGTGTAAATTGGGACAGCAAAAACATATCAACCTGTATTCTTCTATATGTGCAGAGGAGGAAAAACGTTTCTGCCTTCAAATCAACTATACACTTTAGAATTATAGAACTCAGATGTTTTAAAACTCACCACATGTTTCCAATGCAGACAGTTTATAGAGTATTCCACTATAAAGTGATCAATTCTTGTTTTATTGTATTTCCATGTTTTAATTTTTTTTTAGATTATTTAACTATAGCTGTTTATGGCATACCTATCTTTGAACTGTTGGATTATATCACTAGGCTTGGGTGGAGAATGTGGATTTAATTCAAAAGTCTACTAAAGTCCATGTTTTGGAACAAAATCTGGTGAATGTTAGCAACTATGGAAACCTCTTTTCATTTTATATCATCAAATTCTAAGCAGTGGGAAAAACTGAAATTAAAACTTCAAAACTTTTACGAATCCTATTAAATCCAAAGAATGAGATAATAATATGAAAATTACAGCACACCCTAGAGAATGTTTAGGAATGTTATAAGATAGACATCACTTTAAGATATTAGACAATTGGAAAATGTGTAGTCCACATGGGCATTATTATGCCCAATTCATATCTATACCCACTTAAAAAATGAAATCAGAATTTTTCAGAATTTGAGGCTCAATAGTTCTCATGGAAACCATACAGGCTTACGTCATATGTATACATAAATATATATATATAAATTTTTGTAGATATATATGGTGTAGCTTTAACCACAGTATCCAAAATGGTTGCATTTACTGAACTCAATGGTTCACTTAAACTAGTTGCATAAACTAGCCCAACCCGTAAATCCGAGGTCAGTGACTCTACAGAAACTAACTTGATCATAGAGTTCTCAAACATTTTGTAAGTTAATGATTTGATGTAATCGCTTGTTCTCATATCTCCCGTTTATTGCAGTCATGGTATTTCAACCTCCCTCAACCGCAATGACTCGTACAGATGTACTCTCTTCCTCATTAATAATCTAGCAGTAAAGTCTTAATGGGAGTTCTTGCAAGGATCGGGGTGATTAAATATAATGACTAAAAGGACCATTAATAAGAAGCCAGGTCTTTTAACTCTTCTCTCCTGGGAGAAGTCCCCATATAGACAGAAAGCAACAAACACAGAGAATAGGCAAGAGGGCGCTACTTCTTATTTTATTAGACTCCAATTCAGAGCCAACCCTCTGTGCCCTTGATACAGCTCACCATAAGCCCCGTCTTTCAAACCCCCTTTAAAAACCCCCACTATTCCAGACGGGCCCACTTTCATACCGACCACCCTGGAGTTGTAGGAAGAAGTGAATCAGTTGTGCCTGGTCAATATAAACAAAATGAAGCAAGGAGGCAGGCAATTCGGTCTCATCAAAATATAGAGAAAATTCTGAATTACTACATTTTCTGCACTCCACCCCCACCAAACAGTAAACAAAACAAACACACCACCTTCTCTCTAGAAGCTGCTTACTTGGGCATTTGGGGATTCCAAGGCCAGGGCCCAGTCTAAATAAAGAGGCACACAGACATCTTCTACACCATGTACTCACCTGCCTTGTAGCACCAACAATGCTGCCAAAACAGAACCACGGGCAGGCTAGACAATTCAGGGGCCTTCCTTAAAAGCTGCCTATGGGCATGGATATTTGTTTAGCAAATCACAGTAGCTTGTAAACTTGTAATACATTTCCAGAGATGCAGTCCCACAGAGGAAAGAAAAACCTTGCTCCACGTACAGTAGGATTCAACTTTGAGAAGTCCAATATTCACTTTAAGGGATACTTGCTTGTGCCCCTATGCACACGAGGCAGAGTTAACGGTTCCATAAAGAACCCCAGGGGAAAAATTCAGGGAACTTCTCTTAGGATTGTAGAACACCAAAGTAAAAAGAAATCACATGTAACATTTCATAGCATAGATGATGATCTGGTAAGAGTAGTAAGTCATCCAGTGACCACTGAAAAGACACATCAAAGACCTGCAAACACTGAAGAAACCCCACACTAGGTAGGTAGCACAAGAGGGAAGAGCTGGGAGCAGAACACCCTCAAGAATCAGACTGACACACAATGGCGGAAACACGGAAAGCTGAAAAGCTGGGAGGGGAAATTAAGAAAATAAGGGATCCAGAAAGACAAAAACAATGGAATCCAACTACTTTTTTTCCACAATAACCATCAGATATACCACAGGGAGTAGCTGGACATATTGAACAGGAAATGGAAAAAGAAATTGCGGTAGAGGGCAGCCCAGGTGGCTCAGCGGTTTAGCGCCGCCGCGTGATCCTAGAGACCGGGATTGAGTCCTACGTCACACTCCCTGCATGGAGCCTGCTTCTCCCTCTGCCTCTGCCTCTGCCTCTGCGTGTGTGTGTGTGTGTGTGTGTGTGTGTGTGTGTGTGTGTGTGATGAATAAATAAATAAAATCTTTTAAAAAAAGAAAAAGAAATTTCAGTGGAGGAAAACAGGGAACGACATCAAGTAAGATGTGCTGCATCAGTTGCCCACTGCGGACAGGGCTAGGGCAGCTGATCTGAAATGCAGACAGAATTAATGCTTCCAGAAGCAGCCAAGGGAATAAGGTTGCTATTTCAAGGAAGAAATGAGGACAAGGAAGAAGACATCGCTTTGGCACAAGAGGCCCCTTCTTTCTTCTCTCTGGGAGACCATCAGGAGGATCCCACGCTGGAAGGTGTCTCATCTACTACACTTCCTTGCATTTTGGGGCACCTGCCACTGCCCTCTTCACCATGTTGACCACCAGAAACATGCCTTATTTGATGAATGTCTGCCTGACCAACAAAGCCTACATTGTAGGTTCTCCCCAGGAGAACTGGCTTAGGAGTAAAACCAAGTCTGACAAGAAAACAAAAAGTCAGCAATGTTGTAGATAGAGCACTGAAACCTATCATGGGAAAGTAGGACACGCACATAAGGCAGACAAAATACAACATCACAGATAAATAATACCAGAACTCAAAAAAAAAAAAATACCAGAACTCTTGAATTTCTCAAACACCCCCATCCCCTCCCAACACCTACAGAGAAATCCTATGTAAAATCTCAAGGTATATAAAGCTTGTCTTTAGCATCACTCCCCACCCCAGTTCTTGGGTCCCTACCTCCTACCTTCAACTGTACTCATGCTAGCCCAGATTCCTCTGGAACCAAAATGTTTCCTCCCTCCCCTGAACCTCTGATACATAAATGGTCCTGATCTCTCAGAAAGTGACCAGTGCTGCTGTCCCCTCCATTTTGAACACTCAGGTGACTGTGTCTAATTCTCTCAAGGCCCCTTTCTCTGCTAGAGTGTGACAGCCCACTTCCAACCATAATCAGGGCTGATACTATCAACTAATAATTCCACTGCTCCAAAACCAAATTCATATGCTGACATGGATCCTTCTTAAAACAGTGCTTTAATCCTGGAAAAAGAAACAGTTCTGACAGTAGCCATTCGGGTGCTGTGACAGCCTGGTGAATTTACCAATATGTTAACATTAGAAAAAAGAGTTATAATAATACAAAGGAAAGTAAATCCCAAAGAAAGAAACTTCTTTAACTATGTGGATAAAATAATAATGAGTACACATAAAAATAAAGTACCTAAAATTAATCTTGATAAGCAAAGCTTCACGGTTAACACTTTATGATTCCAGGGATGCAGGAATGAAGGAAACACATTTATTTTCAGAGACTATGTCATAAATCTCCATTCCAGAATTCAAGCTTGCAAGAAACAGAGTTTCTGTGCACCTCCCATCCAGGAAGGAGCACAAGAGGCTGTACCAGGGCAGCGTTTCATCACCGCCACACTCGTCCATGAAGAACGCTAAGGGAACAAGCCTGTACTAACGAGCCACTGCAAGCCACGCAGTGTGCTGGCTCTTTTATGGGCTTCGTCCCCTGTCAGCCTCATAGCAATGCTGACATGTGGCTGTCCTTCGCCCTGTTCCACAGTCAGAGCTCAGCAAGTTTGAGTAGATTGCCCAAGGTCGCACAGCTAGCAAGCTAGAGCTGGGATGCTAAGCCTTGTCTTTCCACTACTCTGTGCTTTACCCCCAACTTCGAACTGTTCCAAATGCAAGTAGAGGCTTCACTATTCCATCAAAACATGGCAAATGGGAAAAACCAACCTTGAAAGATAGAGAAAGAAAAAGGATACAGGCCAAGTTAACACAGTCAAGAGAAAACTATCTGAAACATGACAATTCATACAGAAAACAGATGGAGGGATGAAACCTAGAGCTAAGGATGGACACACAATGGAACATGGCAGCTAAATGGGCAAAACTCATTCCATGAAAAGTAATCACATTATGTACCATATGGGAAGGGATGTCTTCAGTATGACCTTGGCCAGTCTGTTCTTGGAATACCACACTGAGCTTTGATCGCTTCATTACAAAGGAAAAGCAAGTCACGATAGAGATTTCAATGATTTATAAAACACCAAAAAAAGAATAAGAAAAAAGGGGATCAGCTTATGTCAGGATTTTAAGCATTTAGAAAGAGAACAGGACAGCCCGGGTGGCTCAGCGGTTTACCGCTACCTTCAGCCCAGGGCCTGATCCTGGAGACCCAGGGTAGAATCCCACGTCAGGCTCCCTGCATGGAGCCTGCTTCTCCCTCTGCCTGTGTCTCTGCCTCTCTTTCTCTGTGTCTCTCATGAATAAATAAATAAAATACTAAATAAAAAAAAAAGAGGACAAAGGAAGACACAGATCCGTATATGTCTCTCCCACTTAACACCATAACCTCTAATCCTGAGGGGGAGACCTCTGCATCAGGGGTGTCAGGAAGGCAGAAAGTCTTCTCAGCCACCTGTTAGGATGCTGCTGAGGTGTACCCGGTCAAAGGACTGAGAAATGACATCTATGCACAAGTACAAATCAGTCCCCGGCATGGAGGGGGGAGGCAAGACGTAGACGTAGAGGGTGGCCTGGCCTCCGTTGTCACTGCCCTGAGGGGTGACACTTGGCTCCAGGGAGGCAGTCGCCTTCTTTGTGAGGCTCAAGGGCACCTCCCATGCCAGGGCTGACGGTAATGACAGAAGTCACTCCAAATGTCAGCAGTGTAGCCTCTGGCGGCAGCTGGGAAAAACAGAAGCAAAGACCACGGCAGGGGGAATGGAAGTAAAGATAACAGAATTAGGAATGTCCAGCAGCCACCATGATTCCGAATCCTGCAGCAAAGCTGCCTTCACACAAGCCTTCCTCTCCTAAGGACACTTGCCTGTTTTCTCCATCTCCTTTGTGAATAATCCTAAAGTTCTCTCCTGCCCCAGAATTAATCTCTCCCCTCTAAGTTCCCCCAAATCTTTTTTGTACATAATTCTATTATAACAAGTATCCTACCAAATTATAACTCTTGGTCTGTGTATCTGCCACCCCCCCCACACACACACACACACAAAGTTGCAAGTTCATGGACCAGTTCTAAGCTCATCCACAAGAGGAAATGCCCTTTGCATTTGAATGTACAGTTGATCTCATTATTCGCCATAGTTCTGTTCTCTGAAGCCACTATGAACGCTGAAGTAGTGAATACTGACACCCTGCTGCCAAGAGAAACTAGGGGTTTGGTTCCACACAAGCCACTCATAACACTTTGGTCACATAATCAGTGCATAACCTTGTTTTTTGTGGGTTTCTATTTAAGTTAATATCATAGATTCATTAACAATGAACTCACCTCCAACAGTACTGTGAAGCTCATGCTCACACAAAACTATCTCATTTATCTGGTTTGCTCCATAAGACACGTCACAGCCAACTTGCATTTAGAAACACCAGCTAGCACTTCAGCACTATGCTTGGAGGCATATTTTAAACAGTAAAATCACCAACAAAAAAGTTTAAAAAAGGAAAAATGTGGCATTAAATAGATCCCCAAAAGGATATTGTTTATAGTGTGAGCTGAAAGAAGGCATAGCATCACATGGTAGGATCTCAGCTGGAAACAGGCTCATCAGGCAATTCCCTTTTGCTTCTCCTTGAATGTCTGCAAACGACCATGGAAATGCCACCAGGAATGATTTTAGGGTCACTAAGCAAATTTAATAAGTAGACAAATTTGCAAATATACACTCTGCAAATAATGAGAAGCAAGTATATTTCTAGCACCTACTACAGTACCAGTGTCTATTAGTAGTAGGGGTGTCAGTGATGTTGGCTTCATGAAAGCCAGCAGGGAAGACTGAGGGTGTGAGAAGAGTGTGAACAAGCAAGGGTAGTGAAGGTATAAGTGAATGAAGGTGTGAGGGAATGAAGATGTGAGTGTGTGAGCAAATGAAGGTATGAGAATGTGAGTGAAGGTGTGAGCCAGTGAAGGTGTAAGGGAATGAGGGTGTGAGTGAGTGAGTGACGATGTGAGTGAGTGTGTGAGCAAGGGAAGGCATGAGCAAGTGAATGTGTGAATGAGTAAAGGTATGAAGGAGTGAGAGTGTGAGTGTATGAGTAAGTAAGGACGTAATTCGTGAGCAAGTGAGGGTATGAGTGAAGGTGAGAGAGTGTGTGAGCAAGTGAGGTTGTGAGTGAGTAAAGGTATGAGCCAGTGAAGGTGTGAGGGATTGAGGGTATGAGGGAGTGAGTATGTAAACAAGTGAGTGTGCCAGCCAGTGAGCAAAGGTGTGAGGGTGTAAGCAAGTGAGTATGTGAGTGAGAAAAGGCGTGAGGGAGTGAGTATGTGAAGGAGGGATGGAGGGAGGGAGGGAGGGAGGATGTGAGTGAGCATGTGAGGGTGTGAGTGTGAGCAAGGGGGTGTGAGCAAGTGAGGATGTGAGTGAGCAAGTGAGGGTGTGAGTGTGTGCCTGAGTGAGCAAATATGCAAATGAAAGTGTGAATGGGTGAGACTGCCCCAACTCTGGCCAGCCTGTCTGGCATGACTAATCCCAGGGCCTGGGAGGCTGACACACTTGAAAGAGGAGCAGGAGGCCACGCGACCCAGCATTCGCCTCTGAAACGGGCCGCGGGCGGGCGGGAGCCGTCTAGGTTCTGCGGGGCCAGCAGGCCGCTCGGGACCCCGGGAGACGCTGGAGAGGCGAACAGACGGCGGGGCCAGGAAAGCAGACGGAAGCGAGGCGCGGAGGCCGTCAGCTGGTGCCTGGTTGCCCCCGTGTTATGTTCTCTTGGTGGTCCTCTCACTCCCCGGTTGCAAATTCACCAGAGTTCACAGGCACAGGGAACCTGAGCCCAAGAGAGCCAGCGCCCGGCCCGGCAGGCAACTACCTGGGTCCAATAGCCACGGCATGGATTTGCTGCTCTTTTCAAATATGTACACACGAACTGTTCTGTAACAAGTGCATTTTGCAATGTTAACGAATTCACAGCACTTTTTGTCACAATGTATCACCATGTATTTTTTTCAATCAAAAGACACAAGCACAGGGGCCCCTGGGAGGCTCAGTCCTTAAGGGTCTGACTCTTGATTTTGGCTCAGGTCCTGGTATCAGGGTTGTGGGACTGAGCCCCACGGTGGGCTCTGCGCTCAGATGGGAGTCTGCTTGAGAGTCTCTCTCTCTCTCTCTCTCTCTCTCTCTCTCCGTCTCCCTCTGCCCTTACCACCCACCACCTTGTGGTCTCTCTCAAATAAATAAATCTTAAAAAAAAAAAAAAAAATATATATATATATATATATGAAATATATAATCACAATTACTACCCCGTGGGACTCCCTAACATTTTTATCAAAAAGGGAACCTTGAAGCACCTGGGTGGCTCAGTGGTTGAGCATCTGCCTTCAGCTCAGGACATGATCCCGGGCTCCTAGGATCAAGTCCTGCATCAGGGTCCCCACAGGGAGCCTGCTTCTCCCTCTGCCTGTGTCTCTGCCTCTCTCTGTGTGTCTCTCATGAATAAGTAAATAAAGTCTTTAAAAAAAAAAAAAAAAAAGGTGGGGAGAGAGCCTTGTACACAATATGGTCAGGAACCACTCCAGTCTGTAAATTAACTCTAATCTTCCTAAATTAGGTGCTTAAGAGCCAGGGTCTGCACGGTCTTCTTTAAAAACAAACAAACAAAACAGGTGACTCAGGATCCCACTGACAATACATTCATACTTTCAACATTTAATAAGTGCCAACTACATGCAAGACACTGTTTTAACTAGTGGCAGTTTCATGGAAAACAAAGTAACCAAGTCCCTGCCTCCCCAGAGCCGCCCTTTATGAAATGGAATTCTATTAGGGACGTGGAAGAACTAGATCCCAGGGGAGGTTCTACCCCAGAAACAGCCCTTCTCTCAGCCTTTCCTCATCAGACACTGAGGCAGCGGGGCTTCAGAAGAGGCAGCAGCATGGAGCAGGGAATCGGAGTCAAACCAAAGAAGACAGAAGGGATCTTGTGTGAAGTTTGCACCTGTCATGAGGAAGATTCTACTCCGAGACTCCTGAGCCTAACAAAGACCAGTCCTAAGCATGTTGCCTGGTACCCAGAATCATCCTCCTCCAGAGGAGAGGAGAGCAATCTACTGAGCTATTAATGATTAAAACCAAACCCTTTCCAAGGCCTATAAGTCTCCGGGCTTGTGTTCTGTGACTTTGGAATGTTTTAAATATGCCTCAATAAATCAGTAAAGTTACCCCCACTAAACAACATATACTTAACTAAAATCAAATAAACAAATTGATACATGTGTTAAAAGATGATTTTCCACTAATGGCCATCAGTAAAGATGCTAAGGAAACAAATCAACCACAATATAAAAACTAGGCTACTAGAAACAAAAAACAGTTCAAAAATCATATCTGTAAAGGAAATACTAAAATCCTTCTCCAATACATGGTTGATTCCAGTAGAATTATTTTGTATTCACATAAAGGATGGCAACTCTTATGTGCATGTACTGGACAAAGTTTATTCATCTGCTTATGTTCAAATTGTAATTTGTCACCATTTGACCTTGAATAAGCCACTAAGCTGCTAAACTCTCACTCTCCCCTTCTCTAAAGCAAGGACAGCATAGGAACTAAATCAAATAATATGGTAGAAAATGTTCTTCTGAGGTGCTGCCCTCTTTATCATCAAAGACTTATTACTCAATCCTTTGAAAATTGGCAATGTACATAGGCAGTATAAGGCAGTGCTCCATTACCCAAAATATCCGTTAAAACCACCTATTTCCAGAGCATACTGCTATCAAGTAGATTACCAAACAAATGACCCTTTTCATTTCTTTTATATGAATTACATTCTTTGGAGACTATCCACAGGACATGCCTAAACATCTACCATCAAAGTAATGTGAACTGAAAAACCACAATGACAAATTGCTAAGTCTAGTGGTGCCCGGCCATTTGGTATGGCATCCTGTTCCACAAACACTAGTTTATGCTGCTCATTCACACGTTGCTCACGATCACCAGTGCAGAATCCAGTAGAGTGCCAGGGTTGTGCTGCCTCTCTAGTATTCCCACCAACTCTCCTGACTGGATTTCACATCTGCAGATGCCAGGAAGACAAGGGACCAAATTTGGAGGGCTGCAAGTTTTAGAGGTGAATGTTTTCACTTTGTCTTTTCATTTCATAAAAAAGTAAAGGGATTGTTTTAAGGCTATTCTGGACCCTCCAGGTGACCATCTGTAACCATATACTGCCACCCCGGAATGTATTTGTACTAAGTAGTGCTAACTAGTGCTATTCTCACTATCAAGGCTAACAGGAAAAGGAAAAAACACACCTGGCACAACAGCAGAGACCACATGACGTCATCTGGTCTCCCAGGAATTGGAATAGGAAGACTTGGGGGGATAGGGGGACAACTGCCTTCCCAAGGTGCTCCAAGGAACAGGTGGGCTCAGCTCAAAAAACCTTTAGGGCCACACTGACACTGAAGCAGCATCCTGGCCTCAGTCAGAGTGTATCTTCCATCTCACCAAATCAACCACGCCAATCTGGATTTTCATTGGTCTTAGGTTGAGTGTAAGTTTTAATATTAATAGGTTTTGAATTGGAGTTGCCAAAGAAGAATAAGAAGTCCACATCGGTTTGTATTCAAATGACAGAATAACAATAATTTAAATCAGTAGGGGTTTCTAGGGATCTGAGATACTTTTTTTTTCCTCTTAGACTGATATATTCCTTCACTCTGGGACAGGTGGATTTACAGGATCTCTCCCCCTGTACCCCACACCATGGAAACACTTTTCAAGGGAAATCCTTTGACTCACATACCTCTCTACCCAGCAGAGACAACGGCCCCGGCCCATGTATTTTTTTTTTAAGTTTATACACATAGAAAACATAGTCAAAAACCCATCACACCTTGTTATTACATGGATTCATATAAACCGGAGCCCAATTGTGTCTTTGGAAACAACCAAATCTACTGGGAAACACATGTTTTATAAGCACCTGCATCAGGATGATGATCAGGTTCCAAAGCACTGGTCTGAGGGCTGCAAGAAGTAGGCATGAGTCACTCTGTCATCTACAAGGTCTGGCTCTTTAAATAAGGAAATACAAGACTCCACAAGCAGGAAACCACATACTAGGTAGTGCTATCGACACACGGTGCTTAAACACAGCAAGGCTCTGCATGGATGCAGGGCATAAGAGGATGAATAGCTGGGCCAACGAACACTGACCATATGCCAACCACACATAATGTGTACTGCCAGGCCTTTAAAACCAGAAAGATTTTAAAGACAGAGAAACCGACTCCTAGAAATTTAATCTAGTGGAAAAGACCAACAGGAATTAAAATTCTGGAGAGAATAAAATAAGTGCTGTAGAAGGGATATAAGCTCGAAATCTGCATATCATCCTTTTGTATCACTTTTACAGATTCTATCCTCTACTTTCCTGTATCATTATAATTGTAGTGATCATGCTACCCTTTTTAATGAAAAGGTGAAATAACTTTTATTAAATGCAAGCTTCTTGAAGGAGATTAATTTTTTCATGGCATTCTTTTTTAAAGAGATATTTATTACAGTCAATTATTCTTGATGCTTTAAAGTATCTCAATAACATTCAGATAGGTTAGATTAAGACTCTAAAAGTAACTATCCAAGCCTTACTTAGAGTCTCCTTGATAGGAATCAAAGTGACAAATGTAAATTAATACCCTAATACTATGATCCTCTGGCTGTGTATGTGTGTTGTGTGTGTGTGTGATCTCTCTACAACACAGGCAGGATATTCTAATCTTTACATTTGAAAGCTCATGTGCCTTAACTTGTCTGCCCTACCTTTACTGAAACTCCTATTCATCCCTCAAGATCCAGTTTAAATATTTACCACCCATGCAGTCATTTAAATACTCTTTCAGACTCCCAAGAAATTTGTGTGTTTCTCTAATATACTGCACTTCACATTGCACTGAATTATTTATAAATATATTTCTCCCTCCAGATTTTGAGATCTTTGCTGCACTGTTATACACTCAGCACAGTGCCAGGCACAGAGTAGTTATAGATGTTTGTGAATGAATGAGCAAACAAAGGAATTGATATGAATTAACACACGATTGCAAGAATCAATCCCTATCCTAGAACCAGAATTATTCAGGTTGCTCTTAAATCATATGATACACACTAGCAATGTAGTTTTTCCTACTGCCATATTCTAATAAGGGGATCAGAATTCTAAGTTTTCTGAAGAAATATGACCCCGTTGACCTCTGGCCTTTTAGATATATTCCTAAAATAAACTTGAAAACAAAAGAATTACACAGACAAAAAGAGAAAACTTATCCCAAAATACATTTTAAATTAATTTTTGCTATATTTTGCTTTACTTTTTGAGTGGAAATCTGCTATTTCCTCAATCTCCTATTAGCCTTCTTCTATAACTCTTTTCAAGGTTTCCCCAATGTTTAGAAACAAAACATCTCCACTTTAGTTTGCTGAGCTTTACACAACTTCATATAGCTAAAAATTCTTTAAGCTGAAATTTTTAGTGTACAATTGATCCTTGAACAATACAGGGTTGGGGCACTGATCCCTGTGCAGCTGAAAATCTGCATATAACTTCTGACTTCCCCCAAACTCAACTACTAATAGCCCTAGGTTGCCTGGAAGGCTTGCCAATAACATAAACTAATATATATATGTATGTTATATGTTACATACTACATCCTTAACAATGAGGTCAGCTAAAGAAAAGACAATCTTAAGAAAACCACAAGTAAGAGAAAATACATTTACAATATTGCAGTGTATTTATTGGTGGGGGGGGGGAACACCTGCCTGGAAGTAGATTCACCCAGTTCAAACACATGCTATTTAAGGATCAACTGTATTTCATAGCACAATCATTGCCTGTTTCTTTTTTTCTCCTTCTCCTAGTCTTATCACAATGAAAATGTAACATTTCAGTCACTCCTCATTTCCACTGCCACACCAGACATGATAACCACAAACCCAACAGAAAACATGATACCTAGTCACAGCGGAGCACAGATCACATCTTCATTCCCCTCTCCTGCCTTAGGTAGAGACCAAAAGGAAAACCACCTGCTTTCTTGCCAGCTCTATACGTAAGGGGCAAAAAGATCTTGCTGCATGAACACTTCGTGTACATAGAGAACATCGTGCATTAGGCAGACAAGACTTGAGAGTAAAGCCTAAAAAATCCAAGCCATAAGTTCTTGAGATCCAGAATAAGAAAAGACATCCCAGACATCCAGGTCAAGCTACTCATCTCACAGATGAAGAGAACAAGAGCCCAGCACTTCACTGGTAGTAGAGATAGAATGAGAGCTCAAGTCTCCTGACTCCTGTTGCCATGCTTTTGCCACTACACTCTTTTTCCAGCCTCAGCCTCATCCCCCTTGGGCTGGACACACCAGGGACAGCATATCACAGCCTAACTCAGGATGGGAATGGAAGATGGGGATTCTCCCTTCCAGCAGAGTTCTCAGTACTGACTGTGTACCTGACCACACAAGCAGACACAGTGAGGTCCATGCCCATGTGTTTCATGAAGCATCAAAACAAATCGCAATGCTTAGTTCATTTCAATCCAACAAGTGTTTATTGAGCACATACCATGTGCAGATGCAGGCAAAGTGGTTGGTGAAAAGTACTGAATGTTCTGCTACAGCTCACGGTTGCTCCCCTTTAAAGGATCCATCCACCCTGGGATGCCTGGGTGGCTCAGTGGTTGGGCGTCTGCCTTCTGCTCAGGCTCAGGGCATGATCCCAGGATCCAGGATCGAGTACCACATCAGGCTCCCTGCTGGGAGCCTGCTTCTCATTCTGCCTATGTCTCTGCCTCTCTCTCTCTGTCTCTCTGTGTGTGTCTCTCATAAATAAATAAATGAATCTTTAAAAAAACAGATAGATAGATAATAGATAGATAGATAGATGATAAATAGATAGATAAATAATCCACCCTGAGAGGTGACACTCGTATAGAAGTTTTGAAAGGTAATGTTCCCAAGAGTGTGGCAAATGGACTGGAGAGGGAACAAGCTGGATGCAGACAAGCTGCTACAGACACTCTTCCACTCTTCCTTCCACAAAGGAAATCACAATTTGGAAAATTATTCCTTATTATACTTTCCTCCCAGCAGTTTCCAAGCCTGAAGATACTCTTTACAGGAGAAACTGCATTTCTCAAGTGTGGGAGGAAATGGAGGCCTTTCCTTGGACCCACCCCACCCACCCCCTTTGCCCAGCTCAGGTTCTGTGACTGTGGTTTTCAGACAGCTGTGTCACTTGCTGGCCTTGCAGCAGTGGGCCCAGAAGCCTGCTCCTAGCCACTCACTCTGTGCACTCAAAAAAGCCCAACACTAGGTAATCAGACTTCCCAGAAAACATGCCAAGATGGGTTCCCCAGCTCTCTGCCCCCACCACAGGCAGAACCATCGCGGACATTGATTGAGTCTACACTCAGGGCACCTTCTAGAGTCCACACTCTGTTCCCAGCCTGTGCTGCAGACTGAAGCATCCAAAGACAGAAGAGCCCCCAGAGGAGAGGAGACATGAGCAAGAAACCACCAGAAGAACCCAGACAGCAAGATGAGGCTCGGCTGGACAACAAACATAATGCCACTGTGCTGAATTCAAAGTTGCATGCTTTCCTTGTCAACCAATCAACTGCAAGAGGCTGTCATGCTGGCAAGTTCATCTGGAAGACTGGTCATCTCTCTCCAGGGGAGGGTACTCTGCAGGGGCATGCAAGGTAGTCCAGGGAACAAATACAGCCTCCATTTGTGTTTACTCATTTGTTACAACCTTTAAAAATGTTTACCTTAATATGAGTCTTATAAAATAAAATAATCTATATGAACTATATTTTATATAGAAAAGCTTTAAGTAATTTAATATACACTGTTGAAATCCATACTCAAAACAAATTTGTTTTGCTGGTGGTATGTGATCAAGAGTCTGGAGATGGTGATGATAAACCACAGTCCCTTCCACCCACTGAAGTTTGGATTGTGCCCTACACACAAGAAGCATTTTACCGAGTTCAAATGTGACCAACTTTATTTAATCCATAAATTAAATTTCCATATACCTAAAAGTGAAAAAAAATGAGGGGGTGACAAAAGGAGAACATTAGTTTATGTTTTAGAAGTGTGAAAGCAGCGGCCCCTGGGCAGCTCAGGCCTTAAGCATCTGACTCTTGATTTCGGCTCAGGTAATGATCTCAGGGTTGTGAGGCTGGGCTCTGTGCTGGGTGTGAAGCCTGCTTAAGATTCTCTCTTTTCCTCTCCCTCAGCCCTCATCACTCTCCCTCTATAAAAATAATAATATCTGTGAAAATTTCCTTATACCTTGTAGCTTTGCACTTAAAAGTGCTGACAAAGATAATTTAGGCAGTAAATAACTTTATCTAAACCACGATCTGTGTTTAAAAAAGCTAAACCCAGGATGCCTGGGTGGCTCAGCAGTTGAGAGTCTGCCTTCAGCTCAGGGCATGATCCCCATCCAGGAATCAAGTCCGGCATTGGACTCCCTTCGAGGAACCTGCTTCTCCCTCTGTCTATGTCTCTGCCTCTCTGTGTGTCTTTCATGAATAAATAAAACCTTTTAAAAATAAATTTAAAAAATTAAATAAAAATAAAACGCTAAACCCAATCCTATGCTTAAAAACATATTTTAAAATAATCTATTCTTTCAAGAAAGCTTTAAAAAAAAAAAAAAGACAAATATCTAACAAAATCTACACTGGTTAGTGTAGATTCAAATTTTACCAAGACAGAGAAACCAGTCTTGCATCATTAAAAGTGATGTGTGCTATATTCAAATTACACAGGCCAGTCACTGTCATATGGAGTGTCTGAGTAAAAGTTTTGATACTACTCCAACCCTTGCATGTGTGTGCACATGCACACACACATATATTTACTTTATGTGGACAGGCAAGGAATATATCTAGAAAACGTTTATCCTAATTATATATGAAAATCCCCTTTATTTCTGTCTCCCATTCTGAGTTTCTTTTAATTTTTAACTTTTTGTAGTTTCTAATCAAAGTTCTCCTATTGTAGATAACATGGATTAAATCCTTGGCCACCAGTAATGGCCAGGAAAAACTAAAGGTTGATTGCACTACAAGCTTTTTGTTGAAAACTTAAGTTAGTATATATAGTAACTAATAATCTATGATTCACACTCATCCATTTAGCAAAAATGTATTAAGTTCCTACTGTGTAGCATGCACTGTGTTTTAGAAACCTGCTAGCACAAGTAAAGAGATAACAAAGATCTAATGTCAGTACCCTTCTCTCAAAGCAGAAATAGGAACTTTGTCTCATTCACTGTCATCCCTAAGCACATGGAAGCACCTGGCACCTGCTAGGCCGTAATAAATACTTCTTCACTGCCCCCTTCAAGGAGCCTACAACCCAGTAGAGATGGGAAGTGAGACGGGGGAAAAAAGAAACTCATAATATTTGCAAATAATTATAATATTTTTATATTATTATTCACGTACATGAATATCTGACAATAACTTCCATTTCCCTCTTATCTCTACATAATGAAAGTCTTATGTAGCTCAAAGAAAGGGTTTATACTCACAGCATGGTTGTCTATTTCTAGTTTTAATTACACTGCTTTGCAAAGCTTAGGAGAAGATAATTTCAATTCATTTCAAAAATAACTCCCATTCAATACAAGAAAAGATGGAATTTTTCACACTTGTGAATTTTTTATTTACTTGATAATTAAAATGGTTTGGCATATAAATAAAGCATTTTCTTAGAACCTTTGGTCTAGTGAAGAGCCAGGGCTGATATCTATAAATAAAAACAAAGTGGTTTTTCTCCAAAAGCAAGAACTTCCAAACAGATTCAGTTTCATTTCTAGATATTTACAACCTAGAGAAAATGCAGTTCGAATCAAATGTGAGGCATAAAGATTGGCAAAGTCTCTCACAGTACTTACTGATCCATACAGCTCTCCCTTCTCATTCATCCCGAGGTAGAGTCCACTGTCCACGCCTCGAATGCTGACCAGGCCCACTGCTATACTGATAAATTCCAGAATGCCTGTAAGACAAATGGCAGAAGGCAAATGACAGGTCAGAGCACAGAGCAATTCCTTAGTCTCAACACCCCTAGGACTTTTTGAGAGGACACTGAGCCCAGCTCCCAACTTGGATAATCTCACACTCATTAAAGAAGTCTCTTCTCTTAAAACCACCTTCTACAAGAGCTGATTTTTCAATTAAACTCTATCTTATAATAATGACACCAAAAGACTTACCAACACAAAACATAACAAAACACTTTAAAAATGAAAAAGCTAGTATTTACAGATACCCTAAGAAGTGACATAACAGATAAACCAAAATACAACTTCTAAATAAACCTACAAGACTACAATTTAAGAGAAAGCAACTTACTCCCACTTTGTAAATATGAAATTAATTATTTGCATATGTGTACATATATTTTTGTATATATTTGGACATATTCTATTCAGAGAATGGTCTTCTGTCCCTAAAACAGGAGTACGAAGTGCTAACCCAAGACCTGATTGGTGTCTAAGGAAAATTATCCAGATCTTTATTGAGCTCCATCTGAAAAATTATAATAGCCTATACACATCCCAAATATTTCTGCCTGAACAAAGTATTGATTTTTGCTGTACTTATCTAAGCCTCAGAGAGCTAGTTAAGCAATTAAGATAACATAATATTCGGGGGGGGGTGCTGATACCAAAAAAAATGCTCTTGATGTAAAATAGGCATGGAAGACTCTACCCTAAAATCAAACTAACATAATGATCCTCTTTTTTAGTTTCCCCTTGCTTACCTCACTAAGAATAACAATACCTAAGCTGGGTATAAATCCAGAATTTTATGGCCATACAACAGCAGCTTTAATTTCTCTAACTATATTATTGTTTTAAGATGATTACACAACTGTATATTTGGGACAATGCTAATATTACTTGTGCTAGCCATTTGCTCAATTTTGTCATAAAGTGCTACATTTTGTGTAGACCTCGAGTTAACACATACCAAATACCAAGTTCTTGTATCAAAAATATCTCAAATATTAAAAAATTCACTTATATTTAAAAGTTTAGGAAAAAACTAAGGATAACAGTATGCTATAGGCAGTCTCATGTGACTAATAAAAAAGCACTTACATGTATTTTTAAACAATTAATTTTGCAACTCTCACAAAATAGACTGTGTGGCAATCGAAAGAAGACATGCACTACATAAATCTAATGAAGCAAAGGGTTCCAAGACGATGTAAAAAAAAAAAAAAGAAGAAGAAGAAGAAGAAGAGAGATTTCTTATAAAGGGGTATTCTTAATTCTTTGATAAGCACAAAATGTAACAAATATCTTGGGTTTACATTTTATAGAATATCTATCTGGACATGCAAGACTATTTTCATAAAATGTGAAATAGTGTATGGAAAAAATATAAAGAGAAATTACACATTGTATTTTGGATCTAATAATCCCCAACTCTATATTGGGAGATGGCATCTAAAAGCAGCTAATTTATTACTAGCCTTCCCTACCTCACAAAGCAAATGGAAAGATAAATAAGGAAACATTTCCATAGATTTATTTCACATGAGATGCACTCCCTTATTGACACAATATTTCATTTCATTGTGCTATTTCTGATTCTTATGATTAAAAATAATTTAGGGATCCCTGAGTGGCTCAGCGGTTTAGCGCCTCCTTCAGCCCAGGGCATGATCCTGTAGTCCTGGGATCAAGTCCCGCATCAGGCTCCCTGCATGGAGCCTGCTTCTCCCTCTGCCTGTGTCTCTGCTTCTCTCTCTCTGTATCTCTCATGAATAAATAAATAAAATCTTTAAAAAATAAAAATAATTTAAATCATGGCATTTTATTACCATTAGGAGCCACATGCATATGCGGTGTGTTTTAACTACCTGAAAACACACCACAATATAGGTCGGGGTGATCCTGAAATTAGTGTTAGGAATTCATTAATGTCCAATTTTCATTATAAAATGAATGATAGGACTCATTTTACACCCAATGAGGTCTGACCACTTTAATATCCCATGTCAATGGGGAAGGGTTTAATCACAAAACTAAAAGACACTTGCATCTTCCAACAGGGTCTTTCACCTCTCTGTTTTCCCTAAATGGGAGGTAGCTCAGCTCAGAGAACTAATCATGAATATTCATCATCATTGCCCACCAGGCCCCAAAACGACGGGGTGTGTGTGATCTTACAAAACCATCTGACTAGCTTGTCTTCAGAACAACAAGAAGACTATCAATAACCACAACAATGACAATCATAATACCTTGAACACTTGAGTATTTAGTCTCTGCCAAATGAGAGGCCTTCTTTCACTTGATGCTCAGAACAACCCCTGACATTACAATATTTTAATCTCCACCTCATAAATGGGGACATTGAGGCTTAAGGATGTTAAATAACTTGCCCCCAAGCAATCAGACACCAAAGCCTATGTCCTTATGGATTATGTACATCTTATGATTCTTTTTACCTTTTTTTCATGTATCCATGATTTCTGTACCATTTTTGCATAGTCATTTCCTTACTAGTGACTAGAAAATGTTACCTAGATCAGTCTCCACAGACCCAAGGAGTAGGACTAGAAGTAGCAGAGAAAATGAAAAGCAGGTGAGTTCCTGGGGCTGTCTATGCTCTCTCATCATGCCAAATTTAGGAAGATGGGCATCCCCTATGTATGCAGACTATTCACCCAAATTGTTTATGTGCACAGAATTAACCTCTATTAAAAGAGTTAAACACTGAAATTATTATTATATATTTTAGAAGGTATTAAGATATCTATCTTGTTTCTTTCTCTAGCATCAACAAGATCTAGCATCAACATCTTGTTGATGCAAGAAAAAGAAACAAGATAGCTGTTAATTCATATGCACTGACTTATTGGATCAGCAAACTATTACTGGGGAGCCTGGGTGGCTCAGCGGTTTAGCACCACCTTCAGCCCAGGGCATGATCCTGGAGACCCAGATCGAGTCCCGCTTGGGCTCCCAGTATGGAGCCTGCTTCCCCCTCTGCCTGTGTCTCTGCCTCTCTCTCTCTCTGTTTCTCATGAATAAACAAATAAAATCTTTTTAAAAAAATAACTATTATTGAGTGACCATAAGCCAAGAAACGTGCCATTTGTTAAATATACTAAGATGAATAAGATATAGCCTAAGCCCTCTATCCACAAAGAACTTACCATCTAGTGCAAGGAAAGACAAACAGACAAATATGACAATAATGTGATAAAGGCAGCAAGAAGAAGATGTTTAGGGTATGGCCAGTGTCCAACAATGGGTAGCTCACTCAAGTTTGGGAAGGGAAGTCAGAGAGGGCATCCTGAAAGTGAGAAAAGTTTTTGAGGAGCTCTCTATGTAAGAAGGAACTACCTATATAGTGACCCCAGGTGGAAAAGATTTCATCATCTCAACCCACCATCCAT
The DNA here is from genome assembly GCF_905146905.1 of Nyctereutes procyonoides. Classification (NCBI taxonomy): domain Eukaryota; kingdom Metazoa; phylum Chordata; class Mammalia; order Carnivora; family Canidae; genus Nyctereutes; species Nyctereutes procyonoides. Next base: position 3,403,948 of record NW_026575033.1, on the reverse strand, counting down.
CTCTCTGCAGCTCCTTGAAAGACAGAGACCTCAGAAGAACAGCCCAGCCTTTTATGAGGTCATCCCAGTGACCTAAGGGCAAGCACAACACCTGAATGTGTGAGTCACAGCATTCCCCCACACACAGAGAGAACACCAATGTTGTCAAGGTCAGAAAGACCTGGCAACCTGGCTCAAGATCCTCTCCGCCCAGATTGAAATCCTTATCATTCCTGGTACCATCTTGTCCACAATAAACTCTATAACTCTACCAAGTCAAGTAACCTCTCCCTGGGCCTGAGCCAAGGGAGTGCTTCCAACCACACTTATTTGAGTGCGGACCACTCCCCATGTTATCTGTTTGCATGAGTTTGCAGTACAGAGGGCTGCTAGATCCGGAGCAACCCAGGAGAAGGTTTCTGTGCAGCAACATTTCAATGTTTAATGAGCAACAGGAGAGGAACGAAGGAAGGGAAGAGTGAGGAAGAGGAGAAAGAAGACTGGAAGAAGGGAGGGAAGGAATGATGGGATTGTGCCCAACATTACAACCTTGGCCCTCACATGTGTACTGTGGTGGGCTGTCTCTCCTCTTAGGCAGACAATCAAGACATCAAGTCAGAAGAGTCATAGTAATGGGTAGTGATGGAGTGACAGGGGAAGCACAGGTTCGGTGGCTAGTGGCATTTGGCTGTTCTCTTTCACAGCCGCCAAGAGTTCCTTTGAGGATGTGCTCACTGGGTGGGCCCAAGGGGGGGGTGGTCTGATGGGGTGTGAGGTGATCTCTGGTCCACAGGAAGGCCAGGACAGTTCCTGGGACCACCTCAGGCAAATGACCACACCAGACTTTATCCTTGCTCCACAATCACTAGGCATGAGCGGTCAGCCCAGGGCTCAGTTCAAGTAGACCATTAACCTAAACGTGGCCCAGCTCCCAAGAGCCCCTCCACATTGAGCCTCATCCCCAAGGCCATAATGAGGCCAGCCATGGCCAATGGGAGGGCAGGCAGAAGCTGCTCCACTCTTGGCCCATGCCAAACAACCCTCAGGCCTAAGAGCCCCCAACACTTAACAGAGCTGCATTCTTTAGAGGACAAGAATGTATGCAGACTGTGGAGAGAGGCAAGACGGAGCTTTCCAAAACAGATTAACCCCCCTCCCTCCGGAGCTCCCTGCTCACCCAGAGAATCCCACACCAGGGCTGCCAAATCAATCATCTCAAAGCCCCAGATGCAGTAAGTCTGAGTCTGTAGCAACTAGAGCAAACCTCAGTTTCTTTAGGAAACGACTGACTACATGGGAGTTTGCAACTCCAATTTTTCAAGAATCTGAACCAACCCGGAAGACAACACCTTCAACAGGAAGTCTTTCCTTCAGTGAGGTATTGAGCATGCAGCCCCAGGCCCTGCTCCTGTGGGTCCTGATGAAGCCTGGCCTTCCTGGCCTTTTGGAACCACCAGGCCAGGCCCAGAGGCGGGGCGGGCGGGGCGGCAGAGACGCAGCCATCTTTCCACGAGTCCAGCGGTCAAGCCACTCAGGCTTCCTCGTGCCAAGTTACTTAGCGGATCAGGACCAACGCTCACTTTTTTATTATTCTGCATTACCACTTCCTCAATTGATTTTCTGCTCACTTTTTTTCCGTCTAGCAAGTGCTTTAAAGAGAAAAAAAAAAATATATATATATATATGTGTGTGTGTGTATGTATGTATGAAATGAAACCTCTCACTCCCCCAGCCGATTACCCAGAGATACAATTCCTTGTCCCTTTTCTCCGTGCTGCACCGCGTCTCCACCTCACCGCCCCCAAAGGGAAAAACAAAGGGCTCCGTCAAGGTCCCACCTAAGTTGTCTGCCGCTGCCGCAGCTCCTGCTGGGACGCCCGTGGGTCCCCCGCCCCCAGTCCCCTGCACTGCCGCTGCTGTGTCACCGCCGGGCTTGCCAGCAGCTGCAGTCACCTGCGGCTGCCTGGGGGAGGCAAAAATCATTTCTCCAGCACGTTTCCTTCCACCAGTTCACTGCCCGTAGAAATGCACCTTCTGTTTAATCAAGGTGTAAGCCCACCCCCACCCTCGACCCACGGCTACTCTGTTCTAGGGAATCGGAAGAGAAATCGGGGTGAAGACACAGCGCCCTGGGGGAAGCTGCAGAGACGGCAGGGCGCGGGGCAGGAGAGGCTGCCGGGAGCGCGCCCGAGCGCCAGGTGTGGCGGAGCTGCCGCAGCCCCGCCGCCCCTCCCCGAGCCGGAGCCCGAGCCCGGAGCCGCGGGCTCCCGGGCCCTCCCCTCGCGCTCCCCGCGGGTCCTAGCGCCGACGCGCCGGCCTCCTCCCGGGCGGGGCTGAGAGCGCGGGCTGGAGGCTCCCGGCACTCGCGCCTCGCTGCGGAGGTTGCTAATATTGGGACCTGCCGCAGCGGTGGCGGCGGGAGACCGCAGCACTGCTGTCACCCCGGGGGCCGCTTCTCCCTGCCGCCGGATGAAAGACTTAAATAACCCTCCCGCCTCAGCCTCCTCCCCACCCCCACTGCGCACAGCCACCCACTCGGCTCCATCCGAACGCGGGTGAGTGGCACCGCGGAACGCCGGGCGCGCCCTTCCCCCGCAGCCGGCTCCGGACGGCCCTCGAGCTCGCCCGCTCGGCGACCCTTCCCCCAACCCGGGCCGGGGCCCTCCTGTCCTCCCTCCCGCGCCGCCCCTACCAACCCAGCCGACAGTGCCAACCGAGTCTAAGGAGTGGAGATGTCACTTCCTTGGCGACACCTTTCTCCAACCTCCAGGGCTGGGGTGGAGTGGGGTGAGGGGTGACGACGTCTAGTTGTTGTTTTATGATCTCTATTCAGCTGCTGTAGCAGCCGTCCTTGTCTGCTGACCCCAGAACTCGCTTCCTGGGTTCTCCCCACCCTCGTGGTCCCCACAATTCCACTCTCGCATCCTCACTCTCCCCTGTGGATTTACTGGATTCCTAATGACTCGACTGCATTTATTTAGCGAACGTCCTACCCTAAAGGTGACTGCGCTAACATCTTTTTTAAAGGCCCATGGGGGTGGGGCCGTGGAGAACCCCCACTGGAACATCCCATAATCTCTCCAGGCCGGGGAGCAGCCGGGCTGCACCGGGCTCCGAGCGCTCTCTCCGAGGCAAGGAGCGGCTAACACACACAATGCGGCTGCCCTGGCCCTGCAGCGGTGAACCCCGCGGCGCTGCCCCTCGCCCCACCCCTCCCAGCCCAGAGGCCGGGGCCCGAGCCGGGGCTCTGGAACGCAGGCCGGCAGGCCGCGAGCTCTGCTCCCGCAACGCCGTCAACAATAGCTCAGCGCCCCCTGCACCGCCTCGGCGGCCCTTTGTCCCCCCACCCCTTGCCCTGTGGCTCCGGCCTTGTCGGCCGGGCCCCGGACCCACCTCCCGGGCACAGCGGAGCCATCGGCTCTCCGAGACCTGGCTGCGTGCTTCGGCGGAGGGGGATGGGTCCGAACAGACTCGGGGGAGGTCAAGGGTACGACCTGCAGCCGGTCCTCGGTCCCCGCCACCCGATCCGCCGCCGCGGTGCGCGCCTCCGGCGGTTCCCACACCGCAAACGACCGCGCTGCCCGGGGCGGCGGCCGTCGGCCCCGCGCGACCCACACTCACACACAAAGAGGAAGCGAAGGGGCTAAACGTGGGCCAGAAACAATCTCATTCCCTAAACCCGGCCAGAGGCGTGCCAGCCCCTGCCCGTCGCCCCCGACACGAGGCGTCCCTGCAGCGCCGAAGGGCGCGCTCCAGCCCGGTAGAAAGGGGGGCGGAAGCGGAGTGCGTTTAGGACCGCGCGGAGCTGGCCCGGCGGCCGCCGAGAGCGCGGGGGGCCCGGGCGGCCTCGGCACCTGCCGGCCCCGCGCGCGGGAGGACCCGGGCTCCCGCCGCCGGGCGCACCTAGGCCGCCCGCCCGGGGCCCTCGCCGTCCGCCCGCGCGGTGCAGGTGTCCTCGGTGGCCGTGCGACGCCGCACGCTCGGCCCCCCACCCACGGCCGCCCACCGCCTGCGGTTTGAGTACCGCACGCTCCGCACCCGGGCAGCCCTTAAAGCGGCCGGATACAGCAGCACTTGGAGTAAAGTTTAGTCCTCGCTGTGCAACAATCAGACCTGAGTTTATCTGGGGGTGGGGGGGATGCAGTTGTATTTCAACTGAATAATTGCCAAGCAAAGAGCTACAGCTTTGTCTTTTCTTTTTTGAAGCAGAGGGGAGACTGCCACAATTTACACTAAGAGGTTCAGGTTGGGGCTTGGGCTAGGCGAAGAGCAAAGGGAAAACATCCTGGGGATGGTCCCAGACCGTCCCCATCCTCACCTCCTGGCATCATCGACAGCCCCACGAACCTAGACAGATAGTTTAGGCTGTGCTCAACATCTGGCATTAAAGCATGAGGAAGAAAAATCACAGGACTTCGTTTTTTACGACCTAGTTTAAGTGTTGTCAGGTGGGTTCACTGAGAAGTTAACTCCTTCCAACAGTCTGGCTGTCCAACTGGCGCTTTCTTTCTTTCTAGTCAGTAAGGAGAACAACCGAGACTCCCTTCGCGGGCACTGAGCTCCCTGACACTGTGCTGACACTGGGCTCTGGGCGGCCCCCAGGCACCTGTGTGCAGGCATCAGGGTGAGCACGGTCACCAGCACTCGGGGCTGCAGCCCTCAGTGCTGAGTCACAAGAACCCTCCTTGGGAAATGAAATCCTCCGAATGCCCTTTAAAATTAGCTCGCAGCGTTTGCACGCGCGCGCACGCACGCCGGAGAGCCACCCAGGAGACCCACGCGGGGCTGCACACGTTAGTGATAACTTGATAGCTGCAAGGACAAACGCCCCCGGTGAGCGTTCTGCCCCTTCCCGAGTCCTGTTCCCCCAGCGACTCAGCCTCCACTGCTCTCGGAGTCTAAAATATGACTTTCTTCCTCCCCGCAGAACAATCCGTCAGCAACCTTCGCCTACGGGGTTTTCAGACCCTCACGGTGGGAATAAACAATACGCTTAATTTACCATTCAAGCAGTACACTTATTAGAAGAAAAGGAGAAGGAGCAAAAACTTCCTTGGGCCATAAGATGATAACCACTGCCTCAGCAAAATGCATTTTCAAGTTCTCAGTAGTTAATGATTAAAGCTTTAAACTCGTGCAATCAGCCCATTCAAAAGAAACTTCCTAAACCCCATCTTCCCGAGTATCTGATGCAAAAGAACTAGAGACTTTTGTTATATTTATAAATCATGTCCTCCTTTCAAAAAAAGTCGCGAAGGGGGGGGGGCTTTCAATGTAGACTTGCATCAGTGCCAGCGGCAGATCTGCAATTCCCGAGGCTTTTTGCTTTTTCCTTTTTTTTTTTTTTTTTAGCTGGCAAGACAGAGACAGAGGGACAGACCCCTTCCCGCATCCCTCCTCCCCACCCCCACCCACCCACCCGCGGGCCGCCACCTTCTGGGTACTTCTAACCCGGACAGGTCACTGCACGGACATTAAAGGGTTAATGGTATACCTACCGAATCGGCTGTGGTCTTTCCTGGTTCCCTGGATAGTACCATTGGGGAAGATTTCTAAGTGAAATCCAGTCCTGCAGTATAGCTGCCTCCGCCTGAGAATCCCCTTTAAATGATCCAAGTCTGTGACTGCGGGTCCCCTGGGAAGCCCCCCTGCTTCGGACTGACCCAGGTGGTCACTTAACAAAACCGGACTGTCCACCGGCAACACGGGCACATTCCCAAACGGTACCGCATCCTGCACACCGAAATAGTTCCCAACTTCACCTAAGGGAGCCATCAGAGGACTCGGCTTTTGGAGCACAGGAATAAACAATAATGACGGTATCAACCCAGAAGATATTAGGCGAGGTATATCCAACTCCCCTCCCTTACTGCAGTCGCAGAGAGAGAAAAAAAAAGGTTCTTTTCTTCAATCCATTAAATGCATAAATAAAAGTAATCTGCTGTTTCACTGGCACAGGTTCAAGGTCAAACCACTGATAGTCTAAGAAACCACCACTTTATACTCACACACTGACATATTGATAAACATATCTATGTATCTCTATAGATAGATCCCCAGCTCTTAGCAGGCAGGAAGGTCTTCATCCCATCCGACCGTAATAAGGAAAAAAAATCCGTAGTTTCTCCATTTGGTTTGAGATCAGAATGACCATAGCAACTTAAATGCCTAGGCGTTATTATAGGGATTTTTAAGATGCACGGGCTACGTCAGAATTTACGGATCCCGACTCCAGGAAGGCATGCGCCGTTTTTACTCTAACCGACTCTGCAGACATCAGCATGAATCCTTTAAGGGGAAAAAAAAAAAAATCTCACGTTGGCGGTGGCGACAAAATCTCCCCTCCTGGTCCCCCCTCCAAAAATAATAATAATAATTTTTTTTAAAAGAAGAAAAAAACTTTAGGCGTCCAAAGCTAGTATCCAGAATTCTCCGGAGGCTCGGCAGACGTCCATTGGCTTAGAACGGGTGGCGAGCGGCGAGCGAGGAGAGCCACGGCCGGGAGCTCGCGTGCCGCCCGGGCTGCCGCGAACAGGTGTCGCCGCGCCGGCCCGCGGAGCGTTGTACCGGGCGGAGCGCTCCTCCTGCGCAGCCCCCGCCGGCGCGCAGAGTGGCGCAGCAGCGGCATTGGGCTGGGTTTAAGGTAGCGCCGCGGCCGCCCGGGCGCCCCGCGGTCCTAGCGCCCGTCCGCCGCTGCCGCAGGCCCGTGCCGCGTGCCAGAGCGCGGGACTTCCCAGGGCACATCCGAGGTACCCGCTTTACAGGGAAAGATGCGCGGAGAGCGCCGGCGGCAGTACGCCCGAGTGTCCTGCGGCACTGCATCTGGTAGCCTAGATCTTCCTCGATGCATTGGTAGAGGTTCGGGCTACGATTGGGAAAGTAGTTTTCACATGGACTCTGTAATGTCGCATTGCATTATAAAATAAAACTTACTTGGAAGAGTTGGAGGGACGTGGGGCTGAATCAGTTAGCTTGAACGGGTACGGCAGTTTCTCTTTCATTCTCCTGCCAGACACACCGAAGCGCCAACTGTGTTGCAGGTAAGCCGGATGGATGTGAGCCCAGCCGTGAGTGTGTGTGTGTGTGTGTGTGTGTGTGTCACACACACACACACACACACACACACACGCCCGCACAGAGGCACCAGTGGCCTGTTCTGTCCCAGGCTTCCCGGCGGCAGGGGTCGGGGCAGGTATGGGTGCAGCCCGCCGCCGGGTCCCGGCCGCCGCGGTCCAGTCGGCAGGGGGGCGCCAGAGGAGCGCCTGGGTCCCCGACTCGGAAGGGCACGCGCACCTTTGGAGAGCCGGGTGGAGGAGCGCCAGTGGGCCCAGGTAGGGGAGCCGTGCCGCCCCCGCTGTTTCAGCCCGTCCGCTGTTGGGGAAGCGCCGGAGGAGGTCCGGGGTCCCTCCCTTAGGGCTGCAGGCCCCGCAGAGCCGCGTGGGGGGCGCCACGGGGCCAGCAGCCGCGCCTTCCTGCTCCGCCTCGCGGGGCCGCAAGTGGAAGCCTGAGCTCCGGAGTCCAGGCTCCGCTTTCCGCTCGTGGCCGGCGGCCCTCGCGCCCAGCCACAGGCCGGGACAAAGACATCCGCCACCGCGGGCCCCGAGGGGCCCAGAGCCGGCGGCGCCCTCCGCTCCGGGACGGCCGGCGGGCTCCTGGGGCCCCCGAGCCGCCCCTGCCCCGCCCCGCCCCCGCCCCGGCGCCCACCCGCGGGCCACCCTCCTCCCCGCGCCTCTTTGTTCACATTGTCTTAGGGAGGGCTCGACTCCCGGGTCAAGATGGTGAAAGTTGCCGAGACTCGAGCTCAGCTGCAGACGGCAGGACGTTCGCGGGGGAAGCAAAGGCGAAGCGGAGCCCGGACCCCTGCGCTGGGAGGGGGCATCCGCCTTGGGCGGGGGGGCCGCCTCGGGGGTCAGCTACGGGCCCGAGGCGAGACGCTGGGCTGGCCCTGCTCGGGACACAGCGGTTTCACGCGTAGACGTAGGGGAGTCGTGAATGTGCAGATCTCTGGGGCGCTCCTGCGCCGCTGGTGCGGCGACCCGGAGCGACCCTCCCCTGCCCCCGGGGTGGGAGGCGGGCTGCGGCCCGGCGGGGGGGGGGGGCGAGAGGTGAGGTGGTCCTCCCTCCCTGCGGTTCCCACACCCCTTTGCCGCAGTCCCAGGTCATTGGGTGTCCGCGGGCTGGCTCCGTGCGTCGTGCTTACGTGCTGAGGCAGCACCCGAGCCCTGCCCCGCGGCATCTGCAGCGGTCACGTCCTCGGTGGGCTCCGAGGCTGAGTGCCCCGGGGCAGAGACGAGAAGCCGGGGCGGGGGGAGGGGCGGGGCGGGCGGAGGGGGGGTCACCGCTCCTAAACCGCCCGCGTCGCTGGCAGCGAGCACCGAGGCAGCCGGCGGCGCGGGGCGAGGCGGGGCGGTCCTGGGCCGCTCGGGGACTGCCTGCTGGCAGGCTCACTTCTTTACAAACCTGGTCAGCGCGGGCGGGCGGGACAGATGGAGAGAGGGAGACCCTCGGTAAGGGAAGGCACGGGCAGCACGTGGACATTTCCACTGAAGACAGGACTGGGACGATTTCCACCAGTTGTCTCCGACCACATTCTTTCGGTCTGAATTTAGATTGTGAGCCAATGAGCAAGGACCATTTCCGCTTCCGAATCCCGCAGCCTCGTGACTGTCACTTTAAAAAGGATGCGGCCGCGGTGGGATAGGGCTAAGTAGCTGATGGAGCACTTTCCCGGTTAGAAGCAGTTTGCCTGCTCGAGCATCTACTCTACTGCGGTGAATTTAATCCACATTTCCTCTGCATCCCTAACTCTACCTGCAGGAAGCTTTTGCTGCTTCCTTGTCCTCTTAACTTGCCGGTCAGGTTTCATTCTCTCCTTCTGTTTGGTCCTGTTTTCCGATTACAGTAATGCAAACAGTATCTTTCCTTTTATTGATCACATCCCATTTTCTCCGGAACTCACTCCACTGGCTCTGTCTGGCTGACTTCCTCAAGATTCCCTTCCAGCTCTGCCATGATCACCAGCTCCTATGTCCACGCCTGTTTGCGTATATTTTACAAGTGTTCTTCAATGAGTACATAGATGTTAAGCTCCAAGAGGAATGAGGCCTTGCTTTCTAGACCTGTGGTGTAATTGGCTTAATAACACCTGCCTTGGAAGATTGTTGTTAGGAATAAAAGGAAAAACGCACATAAAACAGGCAGCACACAATAGACACTTAAGACAGAGTAGCTATTATTATGCTGATCCTAATGTAGTTCCCCCTAGATTTCTGCCCATGAGATATTCAGCAAATACTATTACTGATTTCAATCCCAATGCTCTCTCAGGCTATCTCTTTTTAAAATATTTTAATCCTTCTGGTTTTCTCTTTTTTTCAGTTTGTCATCTTTTCTGCTGATCATTTAGTGCTTACACTCAGGTGGGAATAAATGATGAGGTAAGTGAAGACAGGTACAAAGATAAATGAGACTAGAATAGGCATCAGCAGATGTGGAACTAGCTTGTCCAACCCTCCCTGCAACCTCACGATCTACTCCCTGTGATTACTGATACCCCCTCCATGGGCCCTGGGTAAGTCACTGTAAATATGGGTTCATGATACATGTATGTAAAAATGGCCTGTAAGCTATGAAGTATCTACAAATGTAAGGAGACCACTGGACAAAAGTGCTCTGTCCATCTCTGCTGCTTTGTTTATTAACATGTGTCTCCTCCTCTGATTTCCTTGAACCTCCACATGCATATCACCAAGGAATACTTTCATTCCTTTTCTATAACAATAAAGGTATAACTGGGCCTCTGCCCTTCTACCTCCATTTCACACATTCTCCCACCCCCACTTTATAACCCTTTGGTCAAAGGCTTTGGATTGGGAACTGTGATGAGTGTGGAGTGGAGGGGAGTGTTTGAGCAACAGACTAGTGTCTGTTGCTAGTCTGACTCCCATGGACTACATTTAAGTTTCAATGGTAAGAGGACAGGACCATTGTAGTCAACATTTATTGACTACTTTGCTATGTTCCAGACCGTCTACTAAGTGCTTTTGTGCTTTATCTTTTTAATTTTCAAAACTGCCTTATGAAATTGGTACTATTATTATCCCATTTTACACATGAGAAAACTGACATATTCAGGAAGGGGTGCCTGGGTGAGTGGCTCAGACGGTTAGGCATCCAACTCTTGATTTAACCTCAGGTTGTGATCTCAGGGTTGTGAGATCAAGCCCCAAGTCAGACTCCATGCTGAGTGTGGAGCTTGCGTAAGGTTCTCTCTCTCTCTCTCTCTCTCTCTCTCTCTCTCTCTCTCTCTTCCTCTGAGTGTCTGTCCCCCCACCCCACTCCGCTCACTCCACTCTCTCTTTCTCCACTTCCCTCTCTTAAAAAGATTAAGTAACATGCCTATTGTTACAGTGCCGATAAATGGTGGAGCTAAGTTCATGGGACTTCAGACTGCCATTATGTACACTGCCTTCTATTTTAATAGGCATATACTTCTAAATATTTATAAATGGCTTGTTTCCCTAAAATAAATATATAGAAGTAAACATCTTATATACACATATGATCAATCAGCTAAAAGACATAATAAAGGAATAAAGACCCTAGTTACAATCGGGGTGGGGGAAAGAAAGATAAATTTCCCAGGAATACAGTTAACAAAATGTGCAAGATCTAAATGAAGAAATATACTTAAAGCTCCTTAGGGACACAAAAGAATACTTGAACAAATAGAAAGGCATATAGTGTTCTTAGATTTTTTTTAAATTCAATTTTATAAATATGTAATCATTCCTAAATTAATCTAAAAACTTAACCTTGATGCTGAAGTTAATATAGAAAATTAAATTTAGGGGTGCTTGGGTAGCTCAGTCAGTTAAGCCTCTGCCTTCAGCTCAGGTCGTGAATCCCAGGATCCTGGGATTGAGCCCGGCATTGGGCTCCCTGCTCAGCTGAAAGCCTGTTTCTCCCTCTCCCTCTGCTGCTCTCCCTGCTTGTGTGCTCTCTCTCTCTCTGTTAAATAAAGAAAGAAAACCTTTAAAAAAAAGAATATTAAATTTAAATTGACAAGAGATATGGAGAGTAGCTATACAATATTTTTAATATTTTAAAGCTATAGTATCAAAACAGAGTAGTGTTGCTATGTGATCTATTTATATTAGAATATCAATAGGGAGATAAAACAGTAACACAGAATAGAAATCACAGAAATAGACCCAAATACACAGAATAAGTTAATATGTGATAAGGCAAGAATTAATGGAATGAACAATTGAGTAAATGGTTTTGAAACAACTGAATAGACAACTGGGAAAACATAAATGGTATGTACTCCTCACAGTTTACATGAGGATACAACCTAAATTGAGCAAATATTTCAATATTTTTTTAAAAACCGTAACAAGTACTAAAAGAAACAATGGAAGAATTCTTTTCTAATCTCAGTAGTGAAGGTCTTACTAATTGTATAACAGAACCCAAATGTCTAAGAGGGAATAATGACAAATTCTAACACATACAAAATATTTGTTTAATTGTGTGGAGGGAAAACACAAATTCAGAAGATAAATGACAAAATGGAAAAAAATGTGCATCTCATATCAAGTTAAAGAACACATTTCCCAGGATACCTGGGTGGCTCAGTGGTTGACCGTCTGCCATGGGCTCAGAGTGTGATCCCAGGGTCCTGGAATCTAGTCCTGCATCCGGCTAACTTCAGAGAGCCTGCTTCTCCCTTTGAGTATGTCTCTGCCCTTTCTCTCCTGAATAAATAAATAAATACTTAAAAAAAAAGAACTCATTTCCCTAATATACAAAAAGCTCCTATAAATCAATAAGAAAAATATGACTTCTGTTTTCCAGTCTGACATGTAAAGACTTGGAAATCATCCCACACAAGAAAAGAGTTGGACAAACTAAAGTCAACAGATATTCTTAGATCCCTCAGAGAATTCAGGTCACAGGATAAGCTGCTGCTGTGAAAACTGAAAAGACAGATAGATGTAGAGACTCATACCTTAGAGGAACAGGAGCCCACCTCTGGAACCAGTATCAGTAAGAACACCTAACTGTCATTGATTAATTGTTAGGAGCTCAGTTTGTACAAGCTTGAGAGTTAAAAATTCAGAAAAGGCCTAATCTTAGAAGGGACCCTACACTTTCCTGACATGTACCCCCAAGAGCTCTACCAGATTCTCACTGAGAAGATCTGAGAAAAATTTCTTCCTGCTTCCTTCAGGGAAGGGAGAAAATAACCATTTTAAAATATGCCCAGAGTTCTCTATTCTTCTTAACAAAGCCTGGCCTCAAGAAAAGATATTTTGCCAGCACCTAATCAACCTGGAGGAAGGGAAATATCCACCACCAGCCCCTTCCAGACCTCACTGTGGAGAAAAGGAAATATCCAACTGGGACTTTCTAAAAGACTGAGACCTAGTCTTAGGGCCATAGAACATTTCCCCTGCCCCTACATCTTACCATGACATCCAGAGAGCTCCTGTATAGTAAGAAGGATTAAAGCTAAAAGAACTGCAGGACTCAGACCCTATTTTAGAAATCTCTAGGGAAACCCAAAGACAACAAAGGAAACAAAAACAGAGACACCGGAAGAAACTTTCGCCCCTGACCCCATAGCCACTGCAAACAATAAAAACAGCCTAATTCCTCACCAGATAAATATAAAATCTCCACTAAAGGTGTTTACCTAAGTAATTTTAACCCAAGTCATAATATCCAGTTTTCAACAAAAAAATTACACAGCATTCTGAAAGGTTAAAGAATAAAAGCATAATATGAAAAGACAAAGCAAGAGTTAGGAGTTTGGGGATTATCACACCAGGAGTTTGAAATAACTATGATTAGTAAGGTAAGGGCTCTAGTGGACAAAATGGATAACATGCAAGAACAGACAGGTAATGTAAGCAGAGAGATGAAGACTTTCCTTTAGGAAAGAATCTAAAGGAAATATGAGAAATCCAAAACACTGCAAAAGAAATGAAGAATGCCTTTGATGGGTTCATCAGTGCACAGAACACAGCCAAGGAGAACCAGTGAAATTCCAACATAGGTCAATAGAAAATTCTAAAATTGAAATGCAAAGATAAAGGAAAGAAAGATATGGAACAGAATATCCAAGAACTGTGGGAAAATAACAAAAGAAGTAGCATCCACATAACGGGAATACCAGAAGGAGATGAAAGAGAGAAAAACAACAAGAAACATTGGAAGTGATAACATTTAAGAATTTTCCAAAACTAATGACAGATTCTAAGCCACAGATCTAGGAAGGTCAGAGAATAATAAGTAGGATAAAAACCAAAAAAATATGCAGTGTATCTCATATTCAACACATATTCCATGTCTAAAGTATAGACAAACATAAAGAGAAAATCTTGAGAAATACCTGGGTCGCTCAGCAGTTGAACATCTGCCTTCGGGCTCTGGTTGTGATCCCGGGGTCCTGGGATTGAATCCCACATCAGGCTCCCCACAGGAAGCCTGCTTCTCCCTCTGCCTATGTCTCTGCCTCTGTGTGTGTGTGTCTGTCATGAATAAATAAAATCTTAAAAAAAGAGAAAATCTTGTAAAAGGATAGAGAGGGGGAGGACATCTTACCTGTAGTGGAACGAGGATAGAATTACGTTGGACTTCTCCTCAGAAACCGTGCAAGAAAGATGAGAGTGGCATGACATATTTAAAGTGTTGGGGGAAAAAAAGAAAAATACTCACAATGGAATAAAATAGTGTACAGAAAATACAAATGGTTCTTAAACATTAATAAATATGCTCAACTCCATTTATATTAAATGCAAAAAAACTGTGCAGATATACCATTTTTTACCTATAAATTTTGACAAATTTTTAAAAATAATATAAAATACTGTGTTAGAGTTTGGAGAATTCAGTTGCTCTCATACATTACTGTGGAGATGAAACTTACAAAGCTTTTTTAAAAGATTTTATTTATTCATTCATGAGAAACACAGAAAGGCAGAGACACAGAGGAAGAAGCAGGGTCCCTGCGAGTAGCCCGACGCGGGACTCCATCCCAGGACCCGGAGATCACACCCTGAGCCGAAAGCAGATGCTCAACCACTAAGCCACCCAGGTGCCCTCTGACACAGGTTTTAAGAAGGGCACTTTTGATAATATCTACTTATAAATCACAAATATGTAGATCCTCTGACTGAGCAATTTCTCTTCTGGAAATTTATCTTCAATATCTGTGTACACATGTACAAAATCACATGTGCAGAAGATCCCTTACTGTAGCACTCTTTGCAGTAGCAAAATAGTGGAAACAGCCTATGTGTCCATCGAGAATGACTGGTTATATGAATTTAAAGAAATCTATAAAATAGAATCTTAAGCAACTTGGTAAAAGAAAAAAAAATTGGGAAGCTTTTTGTATACTTCCATGAACTAATCTAATCTGCCATGAACTAATATCAAAGGATATTGTTAAGGAGAAAAAAATACAATCCAGAACAGCTTATATGTTATGGCATCATGTGTGTCCTAAAGGGAAAACTTTTATATTTATACATGTAAGTAAATATCTCTGGAAATACATACATTAAAAAAAAGACAACGACTTTCATTGCCTTCAAGAAAAAAAATTATATAGCTAGTGGACAATGGATAGGAAGGAGGATTTTCACTATATACACTTTCTTACCACTTTGAACCACACAAAGTAGTGTTTATTTACAAAAACTTAAGTACGGTTTAATGTTTTAAAGTAATTACATATTCCTCTTTGGAAGGAACGGAAGTGCAGTGCCTGATGCAAATGTCTTGAGAGGAACTACAGAAAACATGATCGGGGACCCTGTTCCTCCATACAGCCCAGGTGCGTGAATTAACACATCTCTGAAAATGTAACAGAGTCAAATCCAAATGCTGTTCCTTTCCATCTCTTTCAGTATAATTCTTGTGTTTCCTTAGCATTTTCTCCTGTTAATTTTATCTTTCTTCCTTCCTCTCCTTATTTCTCCTATCATAAAACATGGCTGGCAAAGCCCTGGACTTTCTTTACTTCTAATTGTCCCAATATTGGATCACATTGCTCATTCAAAATGCACTACCTTCCACTCCAAGTTCATCCTCATGGCCAGCAAAGCTGCCCAAATTCCTAATGTGACCTCCCCTCCATGTTTGCCTCTTCATTCCCATTTCTCCCCACTTTCCTTTTGGTCACTCCAGCATAACTCATTTTAATTTTTTTTCTTGCCTACTTCCCTAGTTTTATTATTATTTTTATTTCCCCACTTTTAGAATATAGATGGTGTATAAATAATAACAATACCAATAATACTTATCACTCAGTACATGCAAAGAACTTCACATACACTATTTCATTCAAACTTGATTACAGTATAAATTAGACATCATTACCTCTGCTTGTTAAGGTTGAGGGAACTAAGGTGTAGAGAGCTTTAAAACACTTGACCAGAGTCACACAGCCAGGGAGCAATGGAGCAGGATTCTAATGCAGACCTTCCAACACAAAAGCCTGGGTTTTCCCCTCCTTCTTCTTCCCAGTTTAAGTTAAATTTGTAATCAGACTCCCACTGAGTTATCTGTCTATATTCTCTTCTCCATTTTTTTCTAACTCTGCCCTTTGTTATCATTAACAAGAATGCTAAATTTAATGGAATATCTGTCTGCTTCATTTCTTATACTCCGATGCTTTTTAGTGATTCAGTGGGTAATTACCAAGTTAGTATTTTTTAGTAAGTACCTCAAAACATAGACATAGGAAGAATAGAAAAACTTTGAAAGCAAAAATTGTATTAAGAAGAATAAAATAATACCAGAGGTGTGACTTACATTTTTTGAAGCCATATTTTAAATATAGTAAAGGATGAGCAAAAAAGAACAGGCATCTAATTTCTCTTATCTATTAGCCAGCATAAACTTCCTACTTTTGTCAAAGAATTGCTTCTCTGATTAGACTGGAATCTCTTTACAGTGGGAGAAAACATCTAGAAAATGTTTATTTTTGTACAGCCTATGTTCATTTATATCCATGCACGACTAGATATTGTTGACTATATGCCAAATGTTGCATATAGAAAAGTGGAGGTTATTGCTGATGCTCTATTCCACTAGACAGTGTGTCCCTTTCTTTTTTTTTTTTTTAGATATGAGGGCTTGATCACATGAATCCAATCAGGAATTTAACTGGTTTGGGGCAGGGCTGCAGTTTTAGGATGAGACTATAGGCCTTTGTCTATATCCACCCTGTTCCCGGGGCATAGCCCTGCCCTACTTCTGATGGAGAGCCCAGTGGATGTCAGTTTCCTCAACTCTGGAAGATTTCAGACGTTTTCAAACCAGCTTTCCAGGTTCCTTCCACACACACACATACACACACACAGACACACACACACACACACACAACATGTCAACATCTGGCAAAAGTCTTAAGGCCAAGAGGAAACAGCCGTGTGCTTGAAGTAGGCCCTGTCCCCCCAGAGGCTTCTTGTTTTTTAAGAATGTAAGCTTGTGGGAGGTTTCATTTGCCCTGTAGAAACTTCCAGCCCCATTCCCCATCATCCTATGAATCCTGATAACTCAGCAAATATTTTGCAGAGAAAACCAGCTCTGCGTGTGAAGCGTTTCAAGTTTCCAATTTGTCACACTAGGCCCTGTGTTGTTTAGAGCTTTGCTGGTTTCTCTTCCTTTCACGAGGACCATCTGCCTAAGCCACATCTGATCCTAGACCTGTACCCCAAATCAACAAATGCCACTAGGGCCAAGAACACCTGTCAGTCTTCAACTTGCCTGGGAACAATTCTTCCTTCTCTGTCCTTTTAGTTCATCTAGTACTCATTTCTTCCATGACTGCCTTGTGCCTTCCAAAATCTCATTTTCGTCATTCTTCCAGTTCCTCCTAGTGGCCTGCCTCCACCAACTACGTTCTATCCAAAAGGAAAAGTTTCACATTTTAATCTTGAAGATGTGAAGGTGATTATCATAATGATTCTACCTTATACGTCACCGTGTTTAGTCATTTCCGAAGGTCTTACACATCCACTGTCTCACTTGGTTCAAGACTTCTCCCAAGTCTGGCATAGGTAAACGAGGCTACCCAACTTGGCAGGAAATCTCTGAAGCACACCCCCCAGGCACAACTGGCACTGAAGGGGAGGAGGCCTCTCCTCAGTTCTTCTGAGACCTAGCTTGTCTACAGTGTCTCCAAATTAAGGACATAAAAATAAATGGGAGATTTTTACCACACTAAACAGCATATTCTTCAACAACTGACTTGCACTTGTTAGCCTTCATTTACAAGAATGCTTGAATACAGACAGATTCAGTGTGGGATTTAAGATGATTAGTGAATCACCTTAAATCTTCATAAATGTAGGTTTACAACATTTATGAAACAATCACCTCAGACAGCATTTTCCACTGAGTTACTGATTGAAGAGAATACAAAATCAAAAATAACATTGCAAAATTTTCTAAGGATATATATATAGCACTAAAAGTGTACCCTATATGAACCTCCTGGCACATAAATTTCATGAATTATGCTGGTATGTAAACTCACCTCTAGATAACCATGCTTGCTTCTCAATGTTGTAGAACTGGGAGGATATGTTTATCCTTAGTATCTCTCTAGATAGGTTTACCAAGCTGACCTTTCAAAGAAATGGAATGTGCAACATGTTTAAGTACCTTCTAGAGAGCTTTTGCAATTCAACAAAGTCCCTTTCACTGTAGCAGAGTAGTTCTATTCAGCTAAGCTGGTCTTTGACATAGTGGCCAGCGCTATGGAGGAGCGTATTCTCTGAAGGAGGTCCAGAAAGTCCCTGTGGTCAGAAATCTTCCCCCAGCATTAATGCAATTTTTTTTTTATTTTAGAAATCAGAAGTAGAAGGGGAGAGAGCAAGTCCTACTCATAAATTGGCCAGACCCAGAAGACACAGAGTTAATATCAACTTGCGTATTTTACTCAAGAACAATGAAATAGCACGAATCCACAAAAAAGTTAAAAAACATAACCATAAAAAAAAAACATAACCATACTCAGCATACAACATCACTATAGATAATTCTGGGGAAGCATTCTTATTTGCAATATACAGGGGCTACTTGAGGCCAAAGGAAGTGAAGTCGTGTTTTTCATGCTATAATTTGATCATGTGCAATTAATTTTAATTGATCAGTCACATTTGGGATTGTTTAATGTGGCATTATTTACTTCAATGTGTTGAACACCCAGTAAAACAACCGAAGTTTCATAGTATTTCTAATTACACCCAATATGGACATAATGCTGTATTTTGAGTTACTACTTCACATGAAAAGGAGATTCAACTGACAGTGCCCATTCTTAATCTTTGAACATTTCTTTAATCATAGCTTCATTTTACTTATTTTTATTTATTTATTCATTTTACTTTACATCTTTCCATTTGAGTTGAATGATGATGTAGCACTTTTCTCTGTCAATTTTAAGTGTGTATCTGTCTGTGGATTTCAAATGGGAGGGGTACCAGTGACTAACCCAAAGTCTAAAACTATGGTTTTCCATAGTTAACTTTTCCTTGGTAAAAATTATTGGAACGTGAACTAAATTTGAAAACATAAATTGAAGTGAAGCATAAATAGTCATGGCCTAAAAGAAAAAAAAGACATCCTCACTTTGTCAAACTTTAGAAAAATGCTGGCACTGTATGATACAACATCAAACCAGATATTGAGTCTTTGCCCATATTCTTTCCCATGGAACAAGATGAAAAAGAGTGCTCTCCCACAGTCTGTAAATCCCTTTACCCACAGAAGAGAATATGGTGTAAAATAAGCAGACAAGACAGCATGGAAAACTAGAAAGAGTGCATTTTTTGAAAGCTCTGCCATGGCAGACTGGATAAGCTCTTCAGTGACACCCAGACCAATTTCCTCATCTGTACAATGGGGATGCTAATATTTGCCGCATGCTTGTTTAGAGGATAGAAAGGGATACAGCCGATGTGAAATGCCAAACATCTAAAAGGGGCTTACTTAAAGTACATCTTATCAAAGAGCATAAGTTGACTTCACTTAAATGGTAAAGCTATTTTCAACAGAGAACTAAAAAATAAAGGAAAAAATGAGATTTATGAAGATTAAGCAATAACAAAGCAGCAAGCAGGGGAAATTTTAAATACAGCATGATTGCCTCTATACAAAAACTGGCATTTGCTTGGGGTGGGGGTTCAGAACGGAAGCCTCAAGGAAATGCACCAAAATGCTAACACTAGTTATGTTATGACTGTGAATATAAGGTATTTTTTCCCTCTATTTTCCAGATTTTCAATAATGTGCTTAGTGTTACTTATATAATGAAAATACTTTTCTTTTTTGAATTTTGAAAGCTAAATGATGTCCTTTTTTTCCCATAGAAATCACCAACTTCCTAGCAGAGACATTTAAAATATTGTTTTAAATACTCCAGAGGGCAGCCCGGACGGTTCAGTGATTTAGCGTCGCCTTCAGCCCAGGGCGTGATCCTGGACACCGGGATCGAGTCCCACGTCGGGCTCCCTGCATGGAGCCTGCTTCTCCCTCTGCCTGTGGGTGTGTGTGCATGTGTGTGTGTGTCTCACGAATAAATAAATAAAATTTTTTTTAAAAAATCCCTCCCACCCCAGTGATGGTATTTTAAAAAAATAATACTCCAGAGCTTTTTGCAGTAATTGCTAATAACGTATTTCATTCGATTCATCATTTATTGAGAGCCATGTGCCAGATTCCGGAAGAAAACAAAATAAACGAGATAGGGGCTTGTCCCCATTCTGTCCCTTGATAATAACAATGCTGGTAGTTCTCCTACTGTAAACCAGTTTGAACATTAAGGCTTGAGGTGAAACAGAGGAGAGAGTGAGAGAGGGGAGGGAGAGATTTATTGCAAAAAATTGTGAGGGCTGACAAGGCAAATTCAAAATCTGTGGGGCAGGCCTGCAAACTAGATCTGCTGGAGCAGAAGCTGAAGCTGCTGGGGGCAGGTGAAATGTTTTCTATCTCAGGGAAAGCCCTCAGTTACACTCAAGGTCTTTCAACTGATTGCATCAGGCCCACTCATATTATCCAGGGTAGTCTCCTTTACTTAAAGTCAGCTGATTGTACATGGTACCCACATGTGTAAAGTATCTCAAAGTAACACCCAAATGAGCATTTGGTTAAATAACTGGGGACTATAGCCTCACCGAATGGATGCATCAAATGGACCCTCATGGTCACCCAACATTTCTGTTTTCTCCTACTTCCTCATTTAGTTAAAGCCACTAGTTTCTTAGCTCATTCCAGACCTCACCAAAAATGGAATTCTCAGGAAATAAGGTCCTTGCTACATCCCTGTCTTCCTGCCAAGGCAAGGGTAACATAAAGCTTGGTCAGTTGGGAACTTTATTACTTCGCTGAACCATCATTACATCAAACAAAATCATCACAGAGGTTTAAAAGCTCTCTCACTAGAGAATGCCTTAACAAATTAGGAGAGTAGTCTTATTCCAGGTAGGCTGTTGCCTTAAATTTGGTGAAAACCAAGGCAGAGAGGCATTACAAAAGTCAGTGTAAAGCAAAATCTGCTCCCTATTAACCACAACGTCAAATGTGAGGAGGCAAAAGGTGAAGAACAGAACAGCTATGATCCCTACCCCATGGAGTCCAAAGTTTTTTTGATTGTTGTTCTTTATTAAATTTTATTTTTATTAGACAATCCCTTATTTACATGTATTTTAGGCTGTGATCTCTACTTATTCATGCAACTAGCCTTGCTCATGCCATATGTGTTCACACCAGTGGTTCTCGCCTGGGCTGATTTTGCCCCACCAGGGAACTTTCTGCACGGTCCAGATACATTTTTGGTTGCTCAGTCAGGGGTACATGGTGGAGGCCAGGGTGCTGCTGAACATTCTAAAATGTAACAAAGAATTATCCAACCCACAATGTCAGTAGTGCCAAGGTTGAGGAACCCTGGTCTAGATTGTCCTGGTGTGAGTTCTGCCACAAATTCCAATCAAGTTCCTCAAAAACTAAGTCTATGGAGAAAATAAGTTGTTAATTCCTTTAACTTTCAGTTTCCAGACTTTGCTGAAATTACTCTTTAAAATCATGTCAGAGTTTTTAGTGATTTGGGGAGGGTTTAAAATGAAGAAAATATGTTCATTTTTTTAAATGGCTAAAAATACTAATGTTCTAGGTCAATTAAAGTTATTGATTATAAATAAACTTTCGGGGCACATGACTGGCTGAGTCAGTAGAGCCTGCGGTTTTTGATCTTGGGGTGGTGGATTTGAACCCCACGTTGGGTGTGGACATCACTTAAAAATAAAACCTCTAAACTATTAAAACTTTAAATATGATAGTATTATGACATGTCAGTCACGTTGCTGAAACATAAACTCATGAAACAAAATTTACATTATTAACGTTTTAAATTACATATCTCAACTGACTTACTCAATTTTCATTTATTCTTTAATGGAATTTATATTAAACATTATTTGCTCTTTTCAAAATCTATTTCATCTTGAAAAGTAAAATAAGAGGAAGTTTTCTAAATTTTTTTTAAGATTTATTTTTTATTTATTCATGAGAGACACAGAGAGAGAAGCAGAGACACAGGCAGAGGGAGAAGCAGGCTCCATGCAGGGAGCCCAACGTGAGACTCGATCCCAGGACTCCAGGATCACACCTTGGGCTGAAGGCAGGCTCCAAACTGCTGAGCCACCCAGGGATCCCATGAAGTTTTCTAAATTATAGCTATAGCACCCAACTGATTGTAGCGCCCAATGATTGTAATTCACAAATAACACAACATATGTTTTTCTGCTAACAATCCCATATTGTCATTGAAAAAAAAAGTTTCTAAATACAATGAAAGTCATGTGTTCTTCATCATCCATTGCATTAGTCAGGGTTGTCCAGAGAAACAGAGTCAATATGATATATACATGTGTGTAAATATGCATATATACATAGATTTATTATAGATAATATTATTAGACTTTGCATATAAAGATTATATGTATATAAAGATTATTATATAGAGAGTGATTATAGGAAGAGATTTATATAAGGAACCGGCTTATGTGATTACAGAGGCCAGTAAGTCCAAAATCTGCAGGGCTTACGTCCCAGTTCAGCTGGAAGCTGCCAGGTGGAAGAGCCAATGCCTAGGTCAAACGACATCAGGGCAGAAAGTTTTTTTCTTTCTCAGAGAAGGTCAGCTTCTTGTTCTATGCAGGCTATAAACTGATTGTGTGAGACCCACTCACATTTATGGAGGGCAGCTTCAATTCAGCCTGCTGATATAAATGTTAACCACATGCAAAGACACTCTCACAGAAACACACAAAATATTGTTTCACCAAATATCTAATATCTAAACTGACACATAAAATTTATCATTACACCTATTCAGGAAGAAAAAGACATCTGGAAAGGGGGAAGAATGAGAAATAACTTATGATGGCCAAGATATGTCTATACACACTGGCATATTACTCAGCCAGAAAAAAAAAGATGAGATTTTGCTTTTGCGACAACATGGATGCACCTAGAGGGTATTATGCTAAGTGAAATATAAGTCAGAGAGAGAAAGACCAATACTGTATTATTTTAATCATGTATGGAATCTAAAAAACAAAACAAGTGAATAAATAAAAAGCAGAAGCAGACCTTTAAACACAAGAACAAAGTGATGGTTGCCAAAGGGAGAGGGTAAAAAGATGAGCAAAATGGGTGGGTGGGGAGTAGGATATACAGAATTCTGGTTAGAGAATGAATAAGTCATTAGAATAAAAGGTCCATCCTAGGGAATATAGTCAATGATATTTTAGTAGGTGCTATATGGAGACCAATGGGAGCTCCACTTGTGAGCATATAGCATAATGCATAGAGATGTTGAATCACTATTGTACACCTGAAACTAATGTAACATTGTGTGTCAACTAAACTCAAAAAACTTTTTATAGTTGGAAATAACATGTTCAATAATAAGGAATCAGTTAAACAGACAAATTCAGCCCCACAACAAAACCATTATTTTCCTAGTGTGGTAGAAAACTGTTTAGTGTAAAAGTTTCTTAAATACCATTGACCAGGCTCAGCCATTATATACATGAATTCTTACAATACCTTGAGAATACTTGAGAGAGAGATGAGAATACTCATCTAAAAATGTAAACCTATTTAGTATACTCAAATACTCACTTATCAGAGCCATTAAATGGAATCATATAATTGGAAGAAAACTTGGTGATAATCTCCAACTCCCCTCAAAAGTGACAAAGAAAAACAAGATGGTGATTTAGATTTTTCTGCAATTATTGGCAGAGCCTTGATTTCAGACACTTGAGAATAATAAACTTTTTTTTTTCGTCACAAATATGTTTTCATTTGTCACCATTAAATGTCTGAATTTTAAACAGATCCTTGGACTGGTGGTTCATATCCATCAGCTCACTCAACTTTAGCACCGGTCTCATCCCCCGTAGCTTTTCCAGAACTACTACCTTCACCATAAAGCTCCATGAGTTTTCCCAATTCAAACTTGGGCTTCTTCAGCATTTTTACTTTTCTAACAAAAACATCATGGAGTGGATAAATAGACTGACAAGCTTTTTCTATATCTTTTCCGATGCTGTCTGGAATCAATTTATTGACCACTTCTTTCAAGTCATTTGTCTGCACCTCTCGAGTCATGATTTCCATCATCTTTTTCCGGATTTGGTGGACCTGTTGGTGCTGAGCGTAAGAGGTCTTCCAAATCTGATTATTGCATTTTTTAGTAAAACCAACAAAAAATAGACGAAGCAAATAGCCATCGGTAGTCTTTACATCAACATGAGCTTCAATCATGGTCTGCCATTTTTTGACCATGGAGCACATTTTGTCACGGGTAAGATCCATGCCACGGAAATTAGTCAGGCAGTTTTTGCCCTGCACATCCTCAGTGATTAGCTTGAATTTCTTAAATGCAACTTCATCATTCTGCAGATCAGCAAGACTAACTTCAAAAACACGACCCTTGAGACCATCAGACGCAATTTTGGTTCCTTGAGTTCTTGTGACTGGTGTTTCTCCAATATTTCTTATATTGAACATAGCTGGCGCTTTCACATCATACCAATCTTTCTTAGAAAATGGATCAACCACTGTCTTCTTGGCTCCCTTTTTGCTGCCTTTCGTAAGGCGCTTGTTCTTGCCGACCGCCATGGCGCTGCTCTCGAGAATAATAAACATTTAAATATCAAAGTAGGATTTATGCTGACCACTCAAATAAATGGGAAAAGCACAAATCTGGGTTGGCAAAATAATTTGTCACTATTCCTATTTTTTGTTAATGTCAAGATTAGATTGGAGAGATTGCTTTTTATTCTGCAGAGTATGGTTACTATTGTAGGAAACCCCAGGAGTAGGTCTCAGTTCTGGCTATGCCTCAGGATTGTGTGCAGAGTGACATAAAAATACAGCTGCTTGGGACCATTTCAGACACTGCTAGGATTTCCCTCCTCTTTTAGTAAGAATGCTAATCTAAAGTTTTACTAAAACTTTTGACTTACTCTACATAGACATGCCCAAAGGAAAAAAAAAAAAGAGAAAGGAGCATTAGGCATAGAAATTAGGACTACAATTTGGGAAACAGTATTTTCACAATTACTCTTTCCCACCTTTAAAAGTTCTGTATCAGAGAAAGTCTTACTATAGTCATTTCTGAAGTTAATCACACACACAAAAGTAAAAATACAGAATATCGAATTTAATTTGATAAATATCTAGGACAAGACTTTCAGAATTCAGTTATAAGTCTGTGATACATATATCTGTTAACAATATTTAAATATCTAAATGCCACCCCATTCAATTGTAATGCTCTGACATTAATGACAAAAATTTTCCTCTTGTACCATTTGGTGTCTGTGAACTGCAGTGAAGTCTAGAGAAACACTGGCTTTTATTTTCAAGATGTGACTTTTTATTATTAGTCTGTTGCTCTTGAACTGAAAAGTGAGGACAGTAATATTTACAACCTCTGTCAAAACCATTTTTTAGAAGAACGCCTATAAGATACATTGAGTTCCTTAGATAAATGGCGCCACAATAGACACAAACTCTGAAGCTATAGCATTATTGTAGCTTATCAACATAATCAACATAATCAGAAATTTTCTCTTTCATTGTGCAAAACTAGTTACTGAAGTGCATTACCTCTATACCTCTCTAATCAATCAATAAATTGATTCTTAAACATAACTCAATAATTTATCAAGGGACCCTTCTTCCACTGGAAACAGTTTCCTAGAACTGGCTGCCAAATGCAGTTGCTGCTACTGAACCAAGTCTATGTACCAGGAGTTCCAGAACTTTTCCTGGAAATCTCAGGATCCTTATCTACTGCTCATGCCTGTGTGCAGTAGAGACTCCAATTCAGTATGTCTGAGGTAGCACCAAAGCATCTACTTTATTTGTTTGTTTTTATTTTTTAATTCAATTTAGTTAACGTATAGTGTATTATTAGTTTCATTGGTAGAATTTAGTGATTCATCAGTTGCATATAATACCCAGTGCTGTTTCCATCACATGACCTTCTTAATGCCCATCACCCAGCTATCCCACCCCCTGACTCTCCTCCCCTCCAGCAACCCTCAGTTTGTTTCCTAGAGTTAAGAGTCTCAGGGGCACCTGGGTGACTCAATTGGCTGAGCATCTGCCTTAGGCTCAGGTCATGATCCCAGGGTCCTGGGATCAAGCCCCACATCGGGCTCCCTGCTCAACTGAGAGACTGCTTCTCCCTCTGCCTATGCTCCTCCTCCCACTTATGTGTTCTCTTTCTCTTTCTCCCCCTCCCTCTCTCCCATAAATAAAAAAATAAATCTTTTTTTTTAAAAAAAAAGAGTCTCTTATGGTTTGTCTCCCTCTCTGATTTCATTTTTCCTTCCTCTAGGTTCATCTGTTTTATTTCTTAAATTCCACATATGAGTGAAACCATATAATTGTCTTTCTCTAATTGACTTATTTCACTTAGCATAATACCTACTAGTTCCATCCACATCATTGCAAATGGCAAGACTTCATTCTTCTTGATGGTTGAGTAATATTTATATGTGTGTGTGTCTACATATATGTGTGTGTGTGTGTGTATATATATATATATATATATATATATATATATATATATATCGATGGGCATCATGGCTCCTTCCACAGTTTGGCTATTGTGGACACTGCTGCTATGAACATTGGAGTGCAGGTGCCCCTTTAAATCACTATGTTTGTATCCTTTGGGTAAATACCTAATAGTGCAATTGCTGGGTCATAGGGTAGCTCTACTTTTAACTTTTTGAGGAACCTCCATACTGTCTTCCAGAGGGGCATCCACACTTCTAAAGCATGCCCTAAGTGACTCTGGGTGGTGACTGGGGAACCTGCCTTGGGAGGAACTCTGTAGCCTTTGGAAAAGGGAGAACAGAAGTAGGTATAATGACCACACCAGGCCCTGCTCTTAACCTGCCCTAAACTTTTACTAATTATGCCCCCCAGAGAAACCTACCTTCTGGGATCCCTGGGTGGCTCAGCGGTTTGGCGCCTGCCTTCAGCCCAGGGCGTGATCCTGGAGTCCCGGGATCAAGTCCCAAGTCGGGCTTCTTGCATGGAACCTGCTTCTCCTTCTGCCTGTGTCTCTGCCTCTCTCTGTGTGTGTCTCTCATGAATAAATAAATAAAATCTTTAAAAAAAAAAGAAAGAAAGAAAGAAAGAAAGAAAGAAAGAAAGAAAGAAAGAAAGAAAGAAAGAAACCTACATGCCCACTCTCTTAGTACCTGCCTAACATTCAAGGGATGAACTCACTCCAAGCACATCTCCAATAGTTCTCCTCTGGGAGATATGTTTGGGAAATATGTTGACGATATACATTGGAAAGAAAAATTTAAAAGACCAACCCAAACAACAGTAAACATATAAATATATATCCTATGCACATGCATTGTGAGGGGGTTGGGAGTCTAGAAGTGATGAACCAGCCTCCTCCACGAATGTTACCTCAGATGGAAGAAAAATGTCTGCTCTGTGTAAACCCACTCCTCTATGTACAAGTTAGACACAAAACACATGTGTTACTCTACATGTACGGGTCTATGTATGGTGCAGTAGTCTGTGTCTATCTCCCTTAGACAATTTACTGCTTATTCATGTTCAATACATTTACAGCTATTTTGAATTTTTAAACGTAGAATAAATAAAGCTTAAAGATAGTTCATGCCAGTTATGGAAAGACCACATGTAATTTATCTCATTGTTTTTTCTTCCATTGGCACTGCATTCCAGTTCTCGTTGCCATTCTTCCATACCTTTGAGTTTAGATTTCCTTCCTAGCGGGTGGCTTGGCTCCTTCTGTACCACCCTCGGTGGAGATGGCCCCCGTCCTCTCCAAGGTAACAATTCTGCATACACTTGAATCATGCCAAAAAGTCTAATTTCAACTGTGTCTCCCTCAGCTACATAACACTGATTTCGTTATTTTGCTTTTATTTTCCTCACCTTCCAAACTTAGGCTGGAGGTGTGGATCTTCTCTGCACTTTCTATTCAGTAGCGCATGCTCACCAACATCACCCAGATGTAAACTCTGCTAAGTCAGGGCTCTTTGTCCAATATATCCAAGTTGCAGGAAGAGGGGTTACTCCAACTTAGGTGCTCAATAAAGATTTGTTGATTGACCGAATGAATGTTCCTGTCTCATCTTTCTGTGTTCCGAGTCAGGCTATATCTGATAAATAGTCTGTTACAGCATTAACTTTGCCTTCAACTCTATCTCATTTCTGGTTTCTAAAAAATGAGGTGATGGCTTTGTGCCAAGCCCCACCTTTGCCATTACTGGTAAGTAAGCATAGTGTCTGGCATTATAGGTCAATGAATGCTGACACCTGGATCAGAAACCAATTTTTGAACAAAAGACTAATGCTAACATTTTTCTTTTCCTTTGTGAGTGATTATGTTTTGCTCAACTTTTGTTACTGAGCACAGTGATTTCTAGAAGAACGTCTTTGGCTTGGAAAAGCAAGGGTAGATTGACTCTCCGATAAAGTAAAAGCTACCTCCTTCACTTTGCCTTTACTCCAGGTGGGTTTGCTGTTGTTCCCTAGATTATGCAGAAAGGAAGGGAAGCCCTGAAAGAGAAATCTGAACAGCTATGAAGGGTCCATTAGACTTTGGCAAAGGCCCAAAGAGACCACCAAGCTTGCTCATAAATGCACAGTGTCTAATAAAAATGTGATGATGATGATTATTATTATGCATTTATTGAGCAGCAAAAATGTGCTAGATTTTAAAATGTATGCACTCTGTTATTCATATCTCCCGGATGGGTGTGTAGAAACTTCTTGCTGTTTGTTTTCCCTGGTAATTGGCATGTTGTTTTCCTGGCCTGATGGCTGCCAAAGGTCACCATTCCACTCACGCTTGAGGTCTCTGTGGCCCAAGAGTGATGCCTAGGTAACCCCACCACCTCAGGCTGGTACCACTTCGTTATGGGCCAAGTTCCATTCTATGATGGAATCAATATGGGACAGGCGTGTTCACCAAGTCCATTGAATCTCTTTGCTCTCTTTCTCCAAAGAAAAACATTTGTTTGAGCCTTCAAAGTGAGGAATTTGCTTCTTAACCCAGAGATCACACATAAAAAAAAAAAAAAAGTGACTTCATACCTTAAATCTACTTCTGATTCAGAAATCACTGCAGGAAATTGCTGACCTCTTAGGCAAACTCCCATTCTAGTCAGAGAATAAAAACAACAACAAATTAGTTCCTGGGGGATTTTCAGGCGCTCCCAACAACCATTACTTTACAAGCACTTTATCAACTCTTAGGCAAAGTGTCACAAAAATATAGACAATGTTTAATATGTGGGGAACGACAACCTGTATTGCCAACCAGAAGTAGGTGCTTTGTGAACTGCTTGCTTTCTCTAAATTCTGCAATGAGAAGAGTCAAAAATCAGTCAATAGGAAACTCTTGGTTTAAATTAGGTGAAATCTGTGATTTTTCCTTGTGCTTCTCCTCTTAAGAAAAAAGAAAAAAGAAGAAAAAGCTATAAGTCACTGGAATGACTCAAGCCAAAGCAGAGAACAAATACTACAGGATTCAACTTGACCAGGCATTATTATACTAGCACACCTAAGGCCAGTTGCTCAAAAGGTTCACGCCCTGTCTGCACCTGCAATTATTTTCATGCACTAATAATGTAAGTCAATTTGGTCACTTGTGAGCTGAATTCAGCACTGTCCCCTCATTCTGAATGGATAAAGGATCATCTTCTAGTGAAATCATATTTTACGAGTCATTTTTGTGTTTGCGCGTTGTGGCTGCAACAAACGCTTTAAACGCTTAAACCAATGACAACTAAAACTCTTTAGAACTCAGTACACTACATGTATTTGTTGCTTTCTCTCATCTCCACTTTTCTAATGATGATTAGTCAATAGCTATCATATGTGAACAAACCCCAGGAAGCTAAGGCAAATCTGAAGCCTCTCGGGATTTTTTTCCGAACAAAAAATGTCCAGATTCGAGTCAACCGATGATGCTCAGGAAAAATTATCACAATGAAAAAGACCTAGCTTATCTTGAAATCTACCCAGTACCCATACTGCTTTCTTAAAATATTTTTTTTCCTTCTATAGTTTTTATATTCAAAAACATTTGCAACTCCTTCAACACCTCGGTCTTTCCACCCAGGAGATGAAGTATATGTGTTCATATTATGCCAAATTTACTAACATATTAATTCAGTAAAAATAAATGAATCCTATCATTTGAAGAAAGAGTGTTCGTGGGGAAAAGTGGAGGGGTTTTTCCCAGGTGGGGAGTAGGGTGATGCAAGCGAGGGGCCTGTGAAGAGGGCCTGACAGGCACTCACACAGAGGCGCTGACCCTGCACCAGATACCCCTGCAGGAGAACGCTCTCCTATTCATTCATTCTCAGAGTCTGGGTCCTTCTGGGGGCAAGTCAACACTGCCATGACAGCACAAGGCTGGTCTTTCCAACAGATGAAGTAAAGCCAAGTCACTGACCTTAAAATATGGTGACTCTCACAGCCAGATCTGGAAGCCCCAGTTCTGTCACCAGAGGTGTTAAAACCTGTGACAGGGGACACCCGGGGGGCTCAGTGGTTGAGTGTCTGCCTTCAGCTCAGGACGTGATCCCAGGTCCAGAGACTGAGTCCCACATCGGGCTTCCTGTGCAGAGCCTGCTTCTCCCTCGGCCTATGTCTCTGCCTCCCGCTGTGTGTCTCTCATGAATAAATAAAATCTTAAAATAAAAAAAAAAAAAAAGCTGTGACAGTAAACCTGTTGGATCATTTTCAATAGCATCGACCAGCTCTCATTCACGCCCCGAGGGAACTGCCCCGCATTCACGGGTTCTCGTCCTGAAAACCCTCTTCTGCCCTTTGTCCCTCCAGCTTTCTCCAAGATGTTCCCGGGGAAGTGAAGGCCAAGGCCCGGAGGGAGGCCAGGCCCTGGCGCGAGAAGGGGCTGCCTTGGCAGGAGGTGGGTTCTGAGGCGAGGCATGCTTCCTTCCTCGCTTGCTGTCGCAGTTTCAGCTTTGGGGACGAGAATGGGCCAGCGTCACCTTCTGTGTGTTTTGGCTTCCTCGGGGGACGCGGAAAGCACCTCTCCCCGCCGCGCTGGGGTACTGGCCCCTGAGTAGACGTCGTCGCGGGCCTGTTGTTGCTCAGGGAGATCAGTCCCCAACTGATGCACACGGGTCTTATGAAAAGGCCGCCCTGTCACCGTTGCCATTAGCGAGGCCACCACCAGGCCGTTGCCTCCGACTTCCTGGAGGGCCTCGCTGGCGCTGGCGGCTCGGGCAGCCCCGGCTCACTCACACTCACAGGGGAACAGCGGGAGCCGCGCTAATTTCCAGTCCCCCGGCCATTAGGGGACAGAAGCCGCTCATTAGAGGTCCTCCCCTCTCAACTCCAATTACCCCGAGACAATGGCAAAACAGGGAGCGCACTGGAGACCTTGAGAGCTTCCCGACCGGCTCCCTCCCCACCTCACACGCTCGCAGGCGGCGTGTCCAGCGGTCGGCCGCGTGAACCCGGGGCACGGCAATCTAAAAGCTCAAGGCTTCATCTACCCTCGAGACTTCTGAAGAAGACGCCCGGCCCGAGCAGGACAGAAAAGGTCCCCGGCCCCAGCTCCTCGCCAGCTTAGGAGGGAAGGGACTCTCAGAGCATCGCGAGCCAGGTCGTCAGGCCCACAAGTGCCCACCTCCCTCACCTTTGCAGAAAGCTGCGCGGTGCGGGCGCAGAGTCCGAGCTGGGCTTCCCCTCCCCCCAAGTCACACTGATTCAGGAGCAAAAAGGTAGGGGCCGGCAAGCGAAGAGGGAGACAGGGAATCACTCCCCAGCAAACCAGAAAATCACACAGATCTCCTCTAAAAAGGGCATCTCCACCCACGGGCCAACGTGTCAGACAGACCCAGGCCGCCAGGTAGGGCCGCAGCCCGAGCCCCAGGGACAATTCTTGACACACTTTTGTCTAGTGTCGCCAACACTTAGCTCCTATTTCTTCCATCTCTTATCTGCCTTCATCATCTATTCATTCATTGCCACTTCATTGCCGATTTGCACTTTCACAATAAATTCGGACGCCACAGGTCTTTATTTTCGGGTCTCTCCACTCAGCCTTTTGGGACACTGGAAGGAGCTGGTGTATTCATGCACATGTGCCCCCAGCCCCCTTGGAGACGGCCGGCCCCTTTCTTATTTCGGCGCGCGATCTGCAAAAGTGTCATGTTACTCATGTCTGAACTTATTAATGGCAATGTCTCCATAGTGCTGTGACTGTCTGAATAACAAGAAAAAGTACTATTCAGTTGTTTCACCATTTTAAATGAATCAACCACTTGTTTTCTGTATTATGTAAATATTCTCCCAAAGAGGCAGAAGCCTATTTTGAAGACTGATATTTTACTGACAGGTCTTGTTCATAGGCACTAACGAAGGAGATGTTTTTCCAGATAATCCAAATAGCGTAGACCTCATCTATCATAAGGATATTGCTAGGAGATGAACAGCCCATGTTTTTCTCATGTCCTAATCTAATATTCCCAAGTCCCAGTGGAAAAAAATTATAACCGTTTGGAATGTAATACAACTGTCAAACTTTACATGAAATTAGCTCAGCAAACAGCAAAACATAAGTCACTCTTCTGTTTATCCTGTGCGGGTAGGAAAACAGTTTTTTGCTTCCAGATGGAAAATAAAAACGAAGAATATAGGCGCCCTCTTGTGGAGAGAACCAACGCCACCGCTTAGATCTCCCCTTCACATCAGACACGGTCCCAAACCATAAATACATACACATTTTTGAAGATGTTCGCCTTCCTAGTTATTGCCCAAGCAGACACTTACCCTCTAGGCTAGGGAATCACAGTTTCATTTTCGTACAGGCCAAGGCCTTGCCTCCCAGGCCCACCTGTGCATTGCCTTTGCCCCGGGAACTCCATGAGGGGCTACACACAAGGCGCCTCCTCCACTGGAATTTCAGATCAGACCTGGGCTAGCCTGGCTGGTGGAGACTCCTGCTAGTCCCACATCAGGTTTTGCCCATTTGGGACATACTGAAACCATCACAGCCTTATAAATATACATCTAGTGAAACTGATCCCTCTCTCCATCAAACATTGTACATCAGCTTTATCTTCATTTATATGAATAAATCTTATGATCATTGATCTCAGAGAAATAATAGTGCTGTTCTTATGTGCTAGGGCAAGAGCTCTTTTGCCAGCATTTATTATGATAGATGTTCATTGCTTAGCTGCTGGTGGTCTCTCTCTCCCCAGGCCGCAAGTGCAGTGAGGACAGAGACCACCTCCCCTTTCCACATGGCACTGTCAGGGCCTTGCACGGTTTCTGGCACACAGTGTGTGCTTTATAACTAGGTCTGCATAAATAAATTCCTTTCAATGCCCAAAAGCGTCTTGCTAGAAGCAGCAGCCTAGAGCCCTATATATAATAAGCAGCACACGCACATGGTAACAGGAAGTAGGAAGAATCGTGATAGTATTGCAAGAAGCTTCCCTTTTGCAGCCACAGGAGAGCAGAAGTGAAATGAGAGAAAAGGCCAGGGACAGCTAAACCTCGGAAGCTGAAGGAAGGCACACTCACCTAACACTGAGGCACCCAAACCTGAGCGGGCACCAGACTCACCTGGAAGGCCTGTTACTTGCAGTGGGTGGGCCCCCGTCTAGAGTCTCAGACTCAATAGGTCTGGGTGGAGCCCAAAGAGGTGCAGCTCTAACAAGTTCCCAGGGGATGTTGATGCTGTCGGTCCAAGGACCACTCTTCAAGAACCACTGATTGAAAGCTATGTTTGATTCTCACCATGGCTGCGTATTAGAACCACCTGGAGATTTTTGAAAACTTGGGTTGCCCAGGACAACTGACATCAGAATCCACGTGGATGGGACCCAAGCAGCAGTAATTTTAAAGTCCTCCCCCAACCCCACCCAGACAGAGGGCTTTTCTAGACAGAAAGGCTTTGCCAAAGCCTGGGGCCCAATGCCTGTATAGGTAAGCCATTTCAGTGTTGGAAACATCAATAATAAAACATCTCTTTACTGCAGAGACTTCCCCTATGTTGTTTCATGTGAGCCTCAAACAATCCCAGGAGAAAGAGAAGGCAAAAGTTTTAACCGAATTTTAGAGAAAAGAAGGCAGGTGGTGACAGCTCTTGGGTTTAAATCCATTTTTTTTTTTATGTTAACTTTTGAGTAAACTTTGGAGTAAACTTTTTTTTTGGGGGGGGAGTAAACTTTTAAGTAAACTTGGACTAGAGGTGTTACAGAGGCCATGGAAAAGCTGAGTGAAGCAGTCTGCAGATTGGCAACAACATCCTGAACTAAAAGGGCAACGTGTGCTATCAGAAACCCAGGCTCTCAGGGGTTGAGCATCTGCCTTTGGCTCAGGGCGTGATCTTGGGATCCGGGGTCGAGTCCCACATCGGGCTCCCTGCATGGAGCCTGCTTCTCTCTCTGCCTGTGTCTCTGCCTCTCTCTCTCTCTCTCTCTCTCTCTCTCTCTCTCTCTTTCTCTCTCTCTCTCATGAATAAATAAATAAAATCTTAAAAAACAAACAAACAGAAACCCAGGCTCACTCGGTGGAAGCTGAACCCACAGTGGACCTTGTAGAGCCATGGCAAAGAAAGAGATACCCTGGCTTCTCCCTTCCTGCCAAGCTCCTCCTGGAGCCCTTTTAGCCCAACCAAGGTAGAAGCCAGCTGACATGAGAGCTCAGGAAATGCAGCCTACAGGGCTCAGCACACAGTGAGGATCTAAGTGTGAACAGGCCCACAACAGGCCATGTGGACATCAGCAAGTCTTGGGTCTGCC
Source organism: Nyctereutes procyonoides (assembly GCF_905146905.1). NCBI lineage: Eukaryota > Metazoa > Chordata > Mammalia > Carnivora > Canidae > Nyctereutes > Nyctereutes procyonoides. The sequence goes on along the minus strand of NW_026575033.1, from coordinate 3,369,575 downwards.
CATATAGGCTGGGCAACCGTGGTCAAGTTACCAGACTTCTCAGGAACGGGAGTCTACCTCTCTAGAAAATGAAGGTTATACACCTAGACTGAATAACCACATGAGGTGATACTTGCAGTCCCTAGCACAAGCCAGGCACTGAGTTGGCATCTCAGAGGCATTACTTCCCCTCTCTTTACCTGGCCCTCTGCTAGCAAAGCTGTTGGTCTTCCTGTGATCTCACAGCTCCGAAACTGCTAGAAATGATGGGCGCACACATTAGTAATGCCTGAGATCTGAGTGGGGCCTTTTTCCAAGGCACACTGCTCTTACTGCTTCCATTACCATAGATCTCTTTGTGCCAGGACAGCTGGCACTGTCACAGGTGAGTTAGGCCAATATGAGAGAAAGGTAGCTCTTATGGGCTGTGGCAGAGCAGTGTCCAACAGGTGCTAAAGACAGAGTGATGGTCAGTTTGAGGACCTGCTAACAATATTGCCCAGAGGAGGAATGCCTTTACCGACTAGATCAAGAAGGAGGTTTGAGGTGTAGGCTGCCTCCAAAATATTCTTGCCCGTGCCTTAGCTTGTGGCCACAAGCTAAGGAATTCATCTGCCTCTGCCTTCCAGTAGGATATCCACAAGGGAAAACATTGTCTGAAAATATTTTCATGAACACATAGAGCATTTATTTTCATATCACTATTTTTTATTGTCCATCAAAGGCAGAAGATTCATCTTGCAGTCACCTTTCATCTATAGAAACTGGATACACACTAAGAATTAATCAATAAAGACAAGTAAGAAAAAGAAAGGGTTGAAGGCAGGAAATGTAGCTTCATGATTATTTGGTAAGAAGTAAACAAGATTTGCAACATTAAATGTAACAGGGAAGGCTTTGGTTTTGCTAGTCTATACTTAAAAGGCTAAATTACTGAAGTCTAATAGAAAGATGGAGTTTAAAAAAAAAACACAAAAAAATTTATCTAGAAGAAAGTACTTATCCAGAAGTCAGGAGACCTGGGTTCTACTGCTGGATCCAGCACAAAAGCTTCAAGTGTCTGAGGTCATTTGATTTGTAGAATTAAGGAGCTAATAAATAATTTCAAAAGTTTCTTCCAAATCCAAAATTATATAATTCCTATATTCAAAAAGGGGATTTAAAATTCCACCTCTTATTTTACTAACATTAGTTTTATTTACCAATAAATTGTCTTCATTGTGTATACACAAATCAACTACTATCCCACTGATAGTCAAAGAAAGATTAGGGTTTTTTTTTTTTTAAGGTTTTATTTTATTTATTCATGAGAGACACAGAGAGAGAGAGGCAGAGACAGGCAGAGAGAGAAGCAGGCTCCATGCAGGGAGCCCGATGTGGGACTCGATCTCGGGACTCCAGGATCATACCCTGGGCCCAAGGCCAGCGCTCAATTTCTGAGCCACCCTGACATCCCAGAGGGTCAGGTTTAAAAGAAGCAATATATTAGTAGAGTGGTACGCTGACTTCCTCCCTGGGAGGTAACACAGCACCAAAATTAAGAAGAAAGACTCGAGGGACTCCTGGGTGGCTCAGTCACTTAAGTGTCTGCCTTTGGCTCAGGTCATGATGGAGCCCAGTGTAAGGCTCTCTGCTCAGTGGGGAGCCTGCTTCTCCTTCTCCCTCTGCCTGCTGCTCTGCCTACTTGTGCTCTCTGTCAAATAAATAAATAAAATCTTAGAAGGAGAAGGAGAAGGGAGACTGGAATAGGACTCTCCTTGGGCAAATCTCTGAGCCTCCATCCCCTGTGAAGTCAAACATAGCAACTTACCTCCTCAGGCTGGGAAAGTAAATGACATACATGTTGAGCATGATGTCAGGTGCTAGGCATGTGGCATCAGTTATGTTGACCATTATCACACCACACTTAAGTTCTAAGAAAAAAAAATTGTTCTTTTATTGGTCTTGTTAGTATACAAGAAATTCGCAGAATATCATACCAAAATTTCTTATTAAAAACAGAGTATCTTATTATAAGGTCAATTAAATCAGCATTCAAATATTACCACATATAATGGACAAATGGGTCTTTTCCCTTTGTAATATAAGAATAATAATATGGAGATCCCTGGGTGGCTCAGTGGTTTAGCACCTGCCTTTGGCCCAGGACGTGCTGCATGGAGCCTGCTTCTCCCTCTGCCTGTGTCTCTGCCTCTCTCTCTCTCTCTCTCTCTCTCTCTCTCTCTCTCATGAATAAATAAATAAAATATTTTTAAAAAGAATAATAATATATTTTTCCTATTCAGATAACACTTCTATTCCCAAAATGCTTGAAGTATTTTTCTTAAGTATTTTCTTTAAATATCTTGACTACAGGAAATAATCCCAGTTAAAATGTGATGTGCTTTACAGGAAATAATAATTATGATGCAGTTTTACAATCTTAAACTTTATTAGGGAAAATTTATATACACTTTGTCATCTTCAATATTATTTTTAAAAGCATCAGATTTTAAGGTAGATTTTACTATTAATTACTATTATTATCAATAATAATAATAATTATAACCATTAGCCCTTGGCAGCTGCTCAGAGAAGTTAGAGACTCAATAAGCTTCTTCGAGTTTAGCATTTTCATGCAACATATAATTTTAAAATACTGAAAATAGATTTAAACACTAGTAATTCTATATTTGTTTCTTTAATAGTGTTGTGACGTAATAGATTTCTTTCCTATTTAAGTTGTTTCTTCCAGCTGCACACTCCAATTATTCAAAACTCTGGAATTGGCATTAGACTTAGATATAGAGATGCTGGTAAATCTTACTTGAGTTTGGAGTAAAATGTATCAGTTAATATTGTTGGTCTTGACATGCTTTATTATGCTTCTTAATCCAGTTTATTTCAGAGCCTAGAGGCACACGCACACACATACATATATATACACATATATATAAATTTTTGTATTTTAACACCATCTTAAAAAAACTATCAATAAAAAAGTAACAAAATTAATAATTCTAATAAGAATTTAAAAGACCTAATTCCACTAATGTTACACATCTTAAATGTTCTAGAATTGATCATTTCACCTGAGTACCCATTATCAATACTTGCCAAAGAGGAATCAATGCATCAAAGGATCCTGGTAAAATGATAGCATATGTGCCTTATAAAGTTTTCCAAAAATCACTCACTTTTCTCAATCCTGTTTAACTTGCATTTTTTCAAATATCTTCTTTTATATAAAAATATATATACTCTGTGCTACCTCTATCCAAATTCATATCCACTATATTCTATTTTATCACATTTAAGAATACAAGTATTTGCTTTGAGGTAAATAAAATTAGGCAATATCTCATTATTCCATACACCTCATCAAAATTAGTCAATTAAGTTTTTATTTTATTTTATTTTTTAAAGATTTATTATTTATTCATAAGAGAGAGAAAGGCAGAGACATAGGCAGAGAGAGAAGCAGGCTCTTCACAGGGAGCCTGATGGGGGACTTGAACCCCAGGACCCAGGACCATGCCCTAAGCCAAAGGCAGACACCCAACCGCTGAGCCACCCAGGCATCCCAATTGAGTTTTTAAAACTCCAAGTAGAACTTGTGACATCTAGTGGCTCTCAAATCTTAGTGTGCATAGCAATGAGCCAGGAGCTTCCAACCAGCAGAGTTGCAATCTAGGTAGTCTGAAAGGCCCTCACACCATGCAACAAATATATTCTGTATAAAAAGTTATATTTGCTCCATTGCTGCACTTTCAGGAATTAAATTGCAGTAGTCATTCTTAGGAGTTACCAATATCTGGTTCTCCTTTCCTTCTGGAGCCTATGGAAGGTTGTATGTCTCTGGACCCCTGCAGCAGGAGGAGTCACATAATTCCCCCAATAAATATGAACTGGATGACAAGTGTCCTTTTGGAGTTGATAGAGTAAAGGCTTCATATATAATTCTCTACGCTCTCTTTTCCTTTTACGCCGTGAAAGGAGAGGCCTCACATTCAGACAGTCAAACCAGAAGAACAAAGTAACCTGGGCTGCTTAGTCACAGCATGGAGGACAGGTGCCCTGGCAAGTCCTGTGACCTGCATCAGGCTTTATGTGGGTGACAGATGAACTTTGGCTGTTTTAAACCACTAAGATTTTTGGAATTGTTAGTTAACACCATGGAGCTTATAAGGAAGAAAAATAACCAGCGAGCTATACACATAAGTGCTGCGTTGCATGGCGATATCAACCTATTCTTCATGAAGGGAGAGAAGTTGAAATAAAGACATGACAATTGGGCAGGGAGGCACCTGGGTGGCTCAGTGGTTGGGCATCTGCTTTCCGCTCGGGGCATGATCCCAGGGTCCTGGAACCGAGTCCCACATCAGGCTCCCTGTGGGGAGCCTGCTTCTCCCTCTGCCTATGTCTCTGTCTCTCTTTGTGTGTTCTTATGAATACATAAATAAAATCTTAAAAAAAGAAAAAGAGAGACATGATGATTTAGCCAGAGACTCAATACAGGTCCAATGAAACCCCTAACTTCCGGACAAAACAAATGTCCTCAACTGAAGTCCTAGGTTTTCCACATACTAATTAACCAAATGAGTTCTCAGGACACCTGGGTGGCTCAGCAGTTGAGCATCTGCCTTCAGCTCAGGGAGGGATCCCAGGGTTCCAGGATCAAGTCCTGCATCGGGCTCCCTGTGAGGGGTCTGCTTCTCCCTCTGCCTGTGTCTCTGCCTCTCTCTGTGTGTCTCTCATGAATAAATAAATAAAATCTTTTAAAAAAATATGAGTTCTCAATCAAAAAATCACAAAATCAGAAGGGAAAAGATAGATCACCATAAATGAGAGCAGAAACAACAAAAACAATTTGACTCTCAGGGACTTCAGATATTTAAATTACTATACACTGGACCATAGACTAAAAAATACTTATATATTTAATGTTTAAATGGAATGGCTAAAACTAGCAAGCAATAAGAGACTATGAAAAAGAAAATATTTAAAAATAAAAATTAACAATTGCTAATTTAAGGTGTTAACATATTTGGGAGAATTATTAATTTACACATTAGGGCTCACAATGTATAAAGATGTAATTTTGTAACATTAACACTGAGAGTGGGGGCACATAGCTGTAAAAGAGCACTTTTATATGTTATTGAAGTTAAACTGGTATAAATTCAAATTAGAATATTGTAACTTCAGGAAATTAAATGCAATCTTCTTGGGTAATCACACAGAAAATAGACATTACAAACAAAAGGAAATGAGAAGGGAATTTAAACATTTCACTACAAAACACTCAACTAAGCACAAAAGAAGACAGTAATGCTGGAAACGACGGACAAAAGGCCATAAAGCAGATAGGAAATAAATGGCACAATGACAGTAGTCAGTCCCTTCTTATCAACAATTATTTTAAAGGAAATGGATTAAACTCTTCAATCAAAAGACAGAGACTGGCAGAATGGAAAAAAACACATAATCCAATTCTAGGCTGTCTACAGAGACTTGCTTGAGATCCAAAGACACAGACAAGTTGAAGGTTGAAGACTGTAAAAAAAAAAATATTCCATGCAAATAGTAACCAAAAGAGAGCAGATGTGGCTATACTAATATCAGACAAAATGCACTTTAAATTAAAAAAATTAGAAGAGATAAAGAAGGACATTATATATTAATAAAGTGTTCAATACAGTAAAAATGTTCAACAATTATGAATACTTACACACCTAATGACAGGCCATCAAAAAATAGAAGCAAAAACTGACAGAATTGAAGGCAGAAATATACAGTTCTACAATAATAGTTTGAAACTGCAATACCCCACAATGATGGATAAAATAACCAGATAAAAGATAAGGGAAAAGGACCTAGCAGCACAATAAGCCAACTAGATCTAATATTCATATAGAGAACACTCTATCCCAAGAACAGCATACACATTCTTCTTAAGTGCACGTGGCAGATTTTCCAGGATAAACCATGTGTTAAAAGTTGTTTCAGTAAATTTTAACAAATAGATATCATTCAAGATATCTTCTCTGACCACAATGGAATGAAGTTAGAAATCAACAGCAAAAGGAAAACTGGAAAATTCACAGAATTTTTTTTAAGATTTTATTGATTTAGAGCAGCCCAGGTGGCTCAGCGGTTTAGCGCCGCCTTCAGCCCAGGACGTGGGATCCAGAGAGGTGGAGACACAGGCAGAGGGAGAAGCAGGCTCCATCCGGGGAGCCGGAGGTGGGACTCGATCCCGGGACTCCTGGATCATGCCCTGAGCCAAAGGCAGACGCTCAACCGCTGAGCCAAAATTCACAGAATTGTGGAAATTAAACAACACACTGTTAAACAATCAGTGAATCAAAAAAGAAGTCACAAGGGAAATTATAAAATACTTAGAAATAAACAAAAATGAAAACACAACAAGCCAAAACATGGGATGCAGTGAAAACAGTGCCAAGGAGGAAATTTATAGCTATAAAAACAGACATTTAAAAAACAAGAAAAATATCAAATCAGCAACCTAACTTTACAACTTAAAATACTAGGGTAAAAAAGAGCAAACTAAACCCAAAATTAGCAGAAGGATGGAAATAATAAAGATTAGAGCAAAGAAAAATAAATAGAGAATAGAAAAACAATAGAGAAAATCATAACACCAAAAGTTGGTTCTTCAAAAATGTCAACAAAATTAACAAAACTTTAACTAGATGAACTAAGAAAAAAGAGAGAGAAAACTCAAATTACTAAAATCAGAAATGGAAATGGGAATGTTACTGCTAATTCTACAGAAATAAAAAGTGTTTTAAGAGTGTGTTATGAACAATTGTACACCAAAAAATTGGATAAACAAGGTGAAATAGACAAATTCTTAGATCACAAAACCTACCAACATTAAATCACAAACAAATAGAAAATCTGAATAAACCTATAACTAGTAAGGACATTGAATCAGTAATTTTAAATTTCTCGACAAAGAAAAGCCCTATACCTTATGACTCTGTTGGTGAATTCTACCAAATTCTAGAGAAGAATTAGTACAACCCTTCCCAAACATTTCCAAAATACTAAAGAGGAGAGAACATTTTTCTAATTCATTCTATGAAGCTAGCACTACGAAAGTCAAAGAAACAATAAGAAAACTGCAGACCAATACCGCTAATGAATATTGTTGCAAAAATCCTCAGAAGAAAAATACTAGCAAATAGAATTCAGCTGCATACTAAAAGGATTGTGCACCATGACCCAGTGGGATTTATTTATGGAATTCAAGAATGGCTCAATATATGAAAACTGATCAATGTGATATGCCTTATCACATGAATGAAGGGGGGGAAATTACATGATCATCTCAATTGATGCAGAAAAAACCTTTGACAAAACTCAACACCCTTTCATGATAAAAAAAAAAAAAAAAAAAAAAAACACCAAGCAAACCAGGAATAGAAAAAAACTAGGGGATTCCTGGATGGCTCAGCGGTTTAGTGCCTGCCTTCGGCCCAGGGTGTGAGCCTTGAGTCCTGGGATCGAGTCCCACATCAGGCTCCTTGCATGGAGCCTGCTTCTCCCTCTCCGTGTGTCTCTGCCTCTCTCTCTCTCTCTCTGTCATGAATAAATAAATAAAATCTTTAAAAAAGAAAAAAACTGCCTCAAAGACATGAACAGACATTTCCCCAAAGAAGACATACACATGGCCAACAAGCACATGAGAAAATGTTCTGCATCACTGGCCATCAGGGAAATACAAATCAAAACCACAATGAGATACCACCTCACAACAGTGAGAATGGTGACAATTAACAAGACAGGAAACAACAAATGTTGAAGAGGATGTGGAGAAAGGGGAACCCTCTTACACTGTCGGTGGGAATGTAAACTGGTACAGCCACTCTGGAAAACTGCGGAGGTTCCTCAAAGAGTTAAAAATAGAGATACCCTACGACCCAGCAATTGCACTGCTGGGGATTTACCCTAAAGAGACAGATGCAGTGAAAAACTGAGACACCTGCACCCCAATGTTTATAGCAGCAATGTCCACAATAGCCAAACTGTAGAAGGAGCCTTGGTGTCCATCGACAGATGAATGGATAAAGATGTGGTCTATATACACAATGGAATATCAACTACTCAGCCATCAGAAAGGACGAATACCCACCATTTGCTTCAACATGGATGGAACTAGAGGGTATTATGCTGAGTGAAGTAAGTCAGTCAGAGAAGGACAAACATTATATGGGTTCACTCATATGGGGAATATAAAAAATAGTGAAAGGGATTAAAAGGAAAAGGAGAGAAAATGAGTGGGAAATATCAGCGAGGGTGACAGAACATGAGAAACAAGGAGTAGTGGAAGGGGAAGTGGGCAGGGGGATGGGGTGACTGGGTGACGGGCACTGAGGGGGGCACTTGACAGGATGAGCGCTGGGTGTCACACTGTATGTTGGCTACTCAAACTCCAATAAAATATATACATATAAAAAAAAGTGCCTCAACATAATTAAAGCCATATATGAAAATTTCATAGTAAACATCATGTACAATAGTAAAAGATAGAAAGCTTTTCCTTTAAAATTAGAAACAAGGGAAAGATGTCCACTTTCACTATTTCTATTCAACACAGTACTGGAAGTTTTAGCCAGAACAATTAGGCAAGAAAAAGAAATAAAATGTGTCCAAATTGGAAAGGAGGAAGTAAAATTATGTCTGCTTGCAGGTGACATCATTTTACATGTAAAAAAAACCCTAGAGATTTTACACTCGCACACACAACTGTTAAAACTAGTGGCAAAGTAACAAGATACAAAGTTAACATACAAAAATTTGTTGCATTTCTATACATGCATAAACAGTGAAAATCTGAAAAGGAAATTACAAAAAATAATTTAATTATCAATATTAATGAAAAGAATAACCAAGGAGGTGAAAGACTTGTACAATGAAAACTTCAAAACATTTCTGAAAGAAATTAAGATTTAAATGAATGGAAGCACATTCTTCCTTTAAGGATTAGAACAATTAATATCATGAAAGTGTCGATACTACTCAAAATGGTCTATAGATGGGATCCCTGGGTGGTGCAGCGGTTTGGCGCCTGCCTTTGGCCCAGGGCGCGATCCTGGAGACCTGGGATCGAGTCCCACGTCGGGCTCCCGGTGCATGGAGCCTGCTTCTCCCTCTGCCTGTGTCTCTGCGCCTCTCTCTCTCTGTGACTATCATAAATAAATTTTAAAAATTAAAAAAAAATTTTTAAAAAATGGTCTATAGATTCAATGCAATCCCTATCAAAATCCCAATAATGATTTTTGCAGAAATAAAAAAGCCCATCCTAAAATTCATATGGAGGGCAGCCTGGGTGGCTCAGCGGTTTAGCGCTGCCTTCAGCCCAGGGCGTGATCCTGGAGACCCAGGATCAAATCCCACGGCGGGATCTCTGCATGGAGCCTGCTTCTCCCTCTGCCTCTCTCTCTCTCTCTCTCTTGCTCTCGCTCTCTCTCTCTCTCATTCTGCTTCTCATGAATAAATAAATAAAATCTTTAAAATAAAATAAAATAAAATTCATACGGAATCTCAAGGGATTCCAAATTACTTCAAAACCATCTTGAAAAAGAAGAACAAACTGGAAGACTCATACCTCCTGATTTCAAAACTTATCACAAAGCTGAAGTAATTAAAACAGAATGGTATGGACATAAAGACAAACAAATATACCACTGGAATTGAATAGACAGCTCATAAATAAGATCTCATGTATATGGCCAAATGGTTTTTGACAAGGATGCCAAGACCATTTCATGGGGATAGGACTGTCTCTTCAATAAATGGTGCTGGAAAAACTGAAGATCCACAATGCAAAAGAATGAAGTTGCATCCTACCTAACACCATATACAAAAATTAACTCAATATGGTTTAAAGATCTAAATATAAAATAAGAAAAATTCTTAGAAGAAAGTATAGGATAAAACCTCATGACATTGGATTTGGCAGGGATTTCTTAGATACGACACAATGGCACAGGTAATAAAATGAAAAATAGACAAATTAGGCTTCATAAAAATTTTAAAATTTTGGCGGATCAAAAGACACTATGCACAGAGTAAAAGTCAACTTACACAATGAGAGACAATATTTCGAATCATATATCTGATAAGGAATTAATATCTAGACTATGTAGAAACTTGAATAAACATTTCAAAGGTCAAAGGCCAAAAGACTTGAATAGACATTTCTCCAAGTAAGTTATGACCAATGGCCAACAAGAACTTGAAAAAATGCTCAACTTTACTAATTGCCAGGGAAATGCAAATCAAAACTACAATGAGATATCACCTCACAACCATAAAGATGGCTACTATTTAAAAAAAAAAAGACAGAAGACAATAAGCATCAGCAAGAATGTGAAGAAATTAGAAGATTTTGGTAGAAATGTAAAAATGGTACAGTGGAAAATAGTTCCTCAAGAAATTAAAAATAGAACCACCATGTGATCCAGCAATTCCAATACTGGATATACACCCAAAAGAGGGTCTCGAGGAGATACTGTACACTCACGTTCACATAAGCATTATCCACAGTAGCTAAAATGTGGAAGTAACCCAAGAGTTCATTGGTGGATGAATCGATAAACAAAATATGGTTACACATACAATGGAATATTATTCAGCTTTAAAAGGAATTAAATCTGCAACATGCTATAACATGGATAAACCTTTATGACCTATTCTAGGTAACAATAAGCTGGTCACAAAAAGACAAACAATGTATGAATATATTTATATGAGGTACTTAGAGTAGTCAGAATTATAAAGACAGGAAGTAGAATGGTGGTTGCCCAGAGCTGGGGGAAGGGACAATGGGGAATTGCTGTTTAATGAGTATAGAGCTTCAGTTTTGCAAGATGAAGAGTTATAGGAATATATGGTGGTGATGGTGGCACAACAATGTGAATGTATTTAATACCACTCACATAAAAAATGGTAAAAATGATGTTTTATGTTAGCTGCATTTTATCTCAATAAAAAAATTAATAAATACTTTAATAACGGTTGTTAAAAATTCTAAAACCCAATAAGTAAAACAACAGAAAACATAGATGAAGAGGAAAGTCAGTGAACTGGAAGACTGATCTAAAAAAAGAAATAGAATGCATATAGAATGATAGGATAGTGGATAATTTGAAAGAAGCATTAATAGATACAGGAGAATGGAAAGTAAAAGTGGCAAAATTTGTCAGAATGAAGAAGAGATCGGAGTAGAAAGGTAATGACAGAATTTCCAGAAAGGCATGAATTTACAGAGATTGAAAGCAAAACATGTTTTGAACATGAAAATTTTTTTTAAATCCCCAGCTAGACACATCTTAGTAAACTATCGTTTACCATAAATAAAGTTATCTTAAGAGCAAAAGGACAGATCACCAAGAACCCACAACTGGATTGCGAGCAGACATCTCTGAAGCAATAACAGAAGTAGAAAGGCAATAGTATATCTTGAAAAATCTAAGAATAAATAATTATCAGTACAGAATTGTATACCCAGAAAAGTTGTATCTCAAGACCGAGTTCAAAATAAAGAAATGTCCTGATAAATTAAAAACAAACGAGCCAGTAATAGACTACGCTAGAGGAACTTAAAAAAGATGTATCCAGGAAAAGGGAAAATGATCTCAGAAGGCGGGACTGAGATGCAGGAAGGATAAGTAAGCAAATAACTTGCTTAGAATGCAGGAAAATCATTTGAATCAATAATAATGTTCTATTTGGAAATATAAGGCTAGAATAAAATGTTGAATAAAAATATCATTTAAATTGGGATAAAGTGATCAGCTAAAGTGTTCCAAAGACCTGAACTGTTCAAAAGAGGGCTAAAATGTTAACTTTAAATGCTGATAAGATAAGCATGCATAAGATTTCAAATATGAAAATAGAATGTATCCTTTCCAACCAGTAGACAGAAAGTGAATTAAATGAACAATTATTTTTTTTAAAAAATCAATACTTAAAATATAAGAAAGTAAAAAAGCATAGGAAAATGTAGTCAAATAGAAAGCACCAAGTAAGATATTCAAATTGAAATATGTCTATAATCATGATAAAAGGGAAGTAAATTTGCCAGAAAAAAGATAGGCAAAATCCAGTCATATGCTGTTCACAAAATGTAAAACATACAGATATAGAAAATTGCAAAGTAAATTTTAACTCACCTTTGCATATAGAAAAAGAATTCCAGGAAACTAATAAGCAAAAGATAGCTAGAGTAGCTATACTTATTTCAGACAAAAGAAATTCTCTGACCACAAGCATTAATAAGGCTACATCACTACATGACCATAAAAAGATTCAGTGCACCAACAAATTACTATAATTACAAAGTTTATATACCTCAAAATGAAAAAACAAATACTGCTAGAACTATAGGAAGAAAGTAACAAATTGGCATCATAAGATATGTATATAGATTCAGGAGAGTAACATATTTTTCCCAAACATGAAATAAGACAGGTCAATGAACAAAAAAAGCAATCCCAGCTATAACCATAAAAGAATCAGAAAATGCACAAACAAGCTTTACTTATTGAACTTATCCAGAATTGATCCAATAATTAGAAAATGCACATTTTTCTCAAGCACAAAGGGAATATTTACAAAAATTAAAATAAAACTAGTCTCTACATTTAACTGAAATATCACACAAGTCATATTCTCTAGGCACAATACAGTGTATTAAGCAAAAGATAAAAGTCTCTATATTTGGAAATTAAAGAAAATCTTCTAAAAATGGGTCAAGGAAAATATAGTAGTGAAAAATCTAAAACATTTATAAATAAATAATAGAAACACCATATTTGAGGGACGCCTGGCTAGCTCAGTCAGTAGAGCATGCAGCTCCATGCTGATGGTAGAGTTTACTTATATACATACATATATACATACATAAAATTGATATGATTAAATTAAAAGAGAGAAAGAGAGAGAGCGGAACCATATTCGAAAACTTGTTAGGGGTATAGGAAGAGCAGTAATTCATGAAAATTTATTTTTTTTTAAAGTTCTTTTTTTTTTAATTTTTATTTATTTATGATAGTCACACACAGAGAGAGAGAGAGAGGCAGAGACACAGGCAGAGGGAGAAGCAGGCTCCATGCACCGGGAGCCCGACGTGGGATTCGATCCCGGGTCTCCAGGATCGCGCCCTGGGCCAAAGGCAGGCGCCAAACCGCTGCGCCACCCAAGGATCCCAATTCATGAAAATTTAAAGACTTAGATGCTTATTTTAGAAAAGAATTTACAGGGGTGCCTGGGTGACATGGTCAATTAAGTGTCTGACTCTTGGTTTTGGCTCAGGTCATGATCCAGGATCATGAGATCAAGCCCCACTTTGGGCTCTGTGCTCAGCATGGAGTCTGGTTGGGATTCTTTTTTCTTTTTTTTTTAATTTATTTATTCATGATAGACACAGAGAGAGAGAGAGAGAGAGAGAGAGAGGCAGAGACACAGGAGGAGGGAGAAGCAGGCTCCATGCCAGGAGCCCAACATGGGACTCGATCCCGGGACTCCAGGATGGCGCCCTGGGCCAAAGGCAGGAACTAAACCGCTGAGCCACCCAGGGATCCCTGGTTGGGATTCTCTCCCTCTCCCTCTGCTCCTCCCACTCATGCCCCCACCCCAAATAAATAATCTTAAAAAAAAAGAATAAAGATGAAATTTAGGTGTACACTTAAGAAAGAAGTTAGTAAGAAGGAAAAAAAGATGAAACTACAAAGAAGGAAGTAATAAAAAAAAAGCCAAAATTAACTCAATCTAAAAACAAAAACAATAGGAAATAAATCATACCCTAGGAGGTGTCTGATTTCTTTATTCAGTAATCTTAAACTTCACCTTGCAACAGAATCATATGGAGGGCTTGTTAAACATGGGCTGTTCAGAATTATCCCTAAAGTTTTGATTCAGTAGGTCCAGGACAAGCCCAAGATTTTGCATTTCTAACAAACTGCTACATGGTGCTGATGCTGCTGCTCCAAGGATCAAACTTTAAGAACCAGTGATCTAAGTTAATGTCTTTAAATTCTAACCAAAATAACTATAAAAGTACTTTTAATTCTAGTCACACGAGACAAATTATACACATGTATTACCTTCTCTCCATTCTGAGACTCTGCTAAAATGTAAACCCAAATAAATAATGAGACCAAGAGGAGTCTATCAACAAGTGAGAAATCACAACAAAGTTCTGGAAGAAAACAACTGGAGTAATGGTTGCAAAGTCCATGATGAAGAAAACCACAACTTTCTTAAAGTCAAAAGGCTACTTAATTATTCCTGATAAACTCTGGACAGGATCAGAATCAATCTAGCATCTGTGATAGAAATTCAAAGGGAAAAAAAAGAGAAGGAAAATAGAACAAAAAAATTATTAGTAAAATACACACAAACATAATTTGGATTATTTTCTTATTTGGATTATTGAAATACACAAGAAAACCTTAGGATCTACTTGGAGAGAAACATATACAAATGAAGACAACAATCACCAAATACTGTCAAGCTGGGTAGCTAGGAATGTAAGAAAAGATTTTACAAAAGAAGTAGAACTTGACCTTATTCTTAAAACCACCAGATGTTATATGAGGGACAAGAGTTGTTTTTTTTTTATTTCCTTTTTAATGCTTCCTCTTCCAACGTAATTTTCATCATTGATTAATGTCAAAAGTAGGTTACAAAGTCTACTGAACTACTAAAGAGAATTGTTCACCTTAAGTACTTGATACAAATTAGAATTTTAAACATATTCATAACTTTAATAGTCAAGCAGGAAAAGTAGATGAGAAATCTTTTATTGATAAAAGATATTAAATAATGCAAATAAGGGGATCCCTGGGTGGCGCAGCGGTTTGGCGCCTGCCTTTGGCCCAGGGCGTGATCCTGGAGACCCGGGATCAAATCCCACGTCACGCTCCCGGTGCGTGGAGCCTCTCTCTCTCTCTCTCTCTCTCTCTCTGTGTGTGTGTGTGTGTGACTATCATAAATAAATAATAAATAAATAAATAAATGCAAATATATTTAAAGAATATATTTTTACTCCAAAGACCATAGAAATCCAGGAATACCTGAACTATATTATTGCCTGTAGATATTTGACATTAGAAAAGATTCAAAATAAATTTGTCAACTTATTACTACAAGGAAAAAATTTTAAGGATTAATTGTATTAAAGCATTAATAATAAATACTTAGTTGTACTTTGGGTGCTTATTATTTCTTTAAATTTTGCTCTAAATCATATGTCATTTTTATATGCAATATCGTAGACCAGCAGAGGAATATTAAAAATAATCTAGCCCTTACATTTTACCAATAAGGAAAAGGAGACCCAGAGGTATTATGTGAATATATTAATTGTTGTGCTCTTATTCTAATAAAGTTGTTAATTTAAAGAAAAGCCTCAATAGCAATTAGATTTTTATGTAGCAGTATAAAATTAAATTTAGTTTATTTAAGCAAGAAGCATTTGTTTGACTACGGTTAATAGCAATCTGGTAACAAACACTCAAATTGCAATGCTCCTTAAGTGGATTTTAATAAAAGTAAAGCTTCATGTGTGCTAGCTTTGCAAATGGAAAACCATAATGTGATTATGGCTGAGTCTTGAAGAACAAGGGTTTGAACTGCCTAGGTCCACTGTACGTGGACTTTTTATGGTAAGTACAGTACAGTTCTATAAATGTATTGTCACTTAAGATTTTCTTAATAACATTTCTTTTCTCTTAACTTAATTGTAGGATAACAGCATACAATACATATACAAAATATGTGATAATTGATTGTTTATGTTATCAGGAAGGTTGCTGGTCAACAGTATGTTATTAGCAGTTAGGTTTTAGGGAATCCAAAATGATACAGGGATGTTTGACTGTGCAGTGCCTAGTTCAAAGGTCAACTGTACAAACATAATAATTAGTCAATTCATCATCATCTTCATTGTTTTTTTTTTCTCCCCAGAGGACATTTTCCTGGACATCTCTGTAGTCATCACATTTTGTATACTTTTTAGGAAGAAATAGAGAGTATGCAGCACCCTTTTGTGAAGTTTCAAATACCTACAGCATTCAATCATCATCCCATTTCTAAACTTCTCTCCTTTTTCTTCCACATATTCTTCTACACTTCTACTCCTGCTAATGTTGCAGTAGGATGTGAAAGACAATCCTTGGTTTCCTTCATTCTTTGGAATTTATTTTTATAAGTTAGGTAGATTTTCTGGTTAGATATTCTCCAAGAGAGCTGGTTTTTATTTATTTTATTGTTGTTCTCAACAAGAGATGCTTAGGCATCTATGCTCATGTTCTGAAGTGTCTTCCTGCCCAAAAACTACTTGTATCTCACATGACTCCCCAATATATCTATGTTCATCAGAACTGAATTCTCTGTCTTCAGGCATGTCTTATATTTCCCTCCCACTTATTAACATTTCTGTTGGGTTGAATACACATGAGAGGCTTGTATGCTAGTGCCACCTATTGTTGAAAAAATATATGTGAATATAACTCTTGCTAATGAGACTAGAATTAGATCAAGATTGGCTTTAAGACTACTAAATGATAGAACCACAACTTTATTACAAAAACACTAATGTAGTGGGAGAGGATACCAAACAGGTATATTTTATCTTTGTTTTATTTAAGATTTACAAAGGCTATTTTCATTTTGCCATAGTTAATTGGACTAATTTTATATTTATAATAAGCATAAGCACATATTCCAAGCACAGAAAAGAGTAAGTTCAAATGAAAATAACAAATTAAACAATGAGGTGCTTCTCTTCTGTATAGATAAAATTGTCAGTGTTATAGTCAATGCAAAACTTTAAGATATTTAGTGAAACTTTATACCAACATAGGCATACTTGGATAATTTTTCCATTTAAACTCCAAGAATTGACTTGAAATAAAATTTTTAAGATACTATTTTAAAGTAAAGCTTCTCTTTGTGGCTGCCTTCAAAATTCAAACAAAACAAAACATCCCATAAGATATATTTCCATTCTTACTCTCCACAACCAAGAACTAAAAATGTTAAAAAGTTAGAAAATAAGAATTATGAGGAAAGATAAAAGACACTAAGATTATTTACAATCTCCTGTGATCCTTTTTACTTTGGGTTCCAAGAGAATCAACAACAGAATTGCCATTGGAACCAAAGGGCAATAACCAGCCTCTCACCCAGGGAGCAACTAACACAATCTTTAACGTCTAATACTGAGCTCATGGGTTTTGGATGACATTTAGGCCAACTTTTTCTCCCAAAGTAAAAATGCCTTTTGAAATATCTCAACAGATGGCCAACCATACTTTTCTTGAACACTTCCTGAGTGGGAAGCCTAAGTCTTCCTGAGCAAGCCTGTTCCATTGTTGGACACTTATTACTGTGAGGAAATTCACCTTCAAGTTAAATAAAACTAGACATGCCTCCTGCTTAATTAGAAGGACTCAAACATAGAGGACAAAACTATTTTCCAGTTAATGGTGTGTCCACACAACTCTCTGTTCTGACTGTCCCATTCAAATATTACAGTAACACTTTTATGTAAATACATTCTACAACCTTTCAATGACCCATTACAAAATATAAAATCTGTCAATAACAAGACTTCCCTCAATCAATAAACAATTCTTTAAATCAGGTTGATTCCCCACTGGAATCCATAAGTCTTTTCTTATTCCACTTAGTGTTTTTCTATTTTATACATTTTTCCTCTTTGGACAAAGTTATGTTTAGTAAATGCCAATGCATTTGTTTCTAAATGTTTCTCCAATATAATAAATGTGCTTGAAGTGTAGATACATGGTATTTCCATAGCATAGAAAGGGCTGATCACCCCCCTTTCTCTCTAAAATCCATTCTTTAGTTAATAATATTCACCCCTGAGCTCAAAAGTACTCTGACTGCTCTTCAAAACTCTAAACAAGCATTTCCACTACCTGCTGGACTTTGCTGCATCAACATTTCACAAATACTGCAAGACCAGAATAGAATTTTTATTCCCTTCCTTACCACATCCTTTCTCTCTATATGACCTTCTTCACTGCTACTGCCTCCCTTCATGGTACTGCCAAGATTCCAATTGTTCTATATTCTTCCCCATCTTCAATATCCAATCAGCTGCTTGGTTTTTTTTTACTTCTATCTTGTACTTCAAATCCTCCTATTCTCCATATCCTCTGCTCCTTTCCTTGGTCAGGTTTTTATGTTCTCACTCCTGGACTATTCAGTAGCTTCCTAACTGATCTTCCAAAAGTCCTCCAATGAGAAACATTGATGATTCTCCATTAAACATAGTATGAAAACCAAATACTTCAATCTAGAATTCAAAGGAAAATCCTTCACTCTTGGATCTTTAAACTTCTCTACAGCCTTATTTTCTACTTCACTTCTCTTTATCCATACCATATACCTGTTACTGTTCTCTCAGAATATATCCTACTCTGTCCTACCTCAACACCTTTGCTCAGTATCCTGATGGTAATGTTCCTCAAGGAATATCTGCTACTTGACATAACTCTCCATTCTTGAATTCCTATTGCAAACTCCATTACCTCTTCCAAGAGCACTCCCAGTGATAACCAATCCCTCTTTCCCCAAATACTCCCCAAATACTTTGAACCTGTCTGCAGCATTTATCTCACTTTACCTTATATCTGAGTTATTTATATATGAGTCTTTCTCCCACCAAACTGGAAACTTCTAGAAAGCAGGCCTGTGTCTGATTTATTTCTGCATCATTTACAATTCTGGGAAAATTCTTTGTTCATAGTGGGTACTTTATAAATATTTGCAGTAAGAATGAACAAAAGTCTCAGGAAGATCAGAGAAGATTAACATATAACATGGTCAGCTCTTTAGGGAATGTTGTATATTTCTATCATGTGCCTTGGGAATTAATAAAACAGGACAAAGGATTTTAGAAGATTGATTCAACCAAAACTTGGTTGACATCAAGCAAAAGAATTTTACAAACCCTGTCCTATCATTTGTCCTCAGAATCCTAGATTTAGGTTGTTTTGTTTGAAGAAAATAAAATTTCATAAAGCACCTATAACCTAATGGAAACTATGCAAGTCTCTTTTGAAAGTTCTTTGATCACATAATATATTTCTTCTTTGCTTTTGGGCTCAAAGGAAAGGGATGACAGAGAGACTGAATGGAAAATGGAAGGGGAGGGGGAAGAGGGAAAAGAGACAAATAGAAGGAAGAGTGGTAGGAGAGAATAAAAGGCATAAGAAGTAACTTAAAAGGACTAGAAGTGATTTATAATCCGTTTGGTGTCCAGTGTGCTCATCGCTCTGCCCTCTGGTCCCGGGTTGTCTTTGATCTTTCTCACGGCTCATCCCATCTGCTCCCTGAAGAAGCTGTAAGGACCAAGGGTCAGAGTAATGTTATTTCTTCTCTTGTTGAACCTCAGGCTCTTCTTGTAGTCCTGCTTCCTTGCTACTCTTATTGGGGCTAAAATCAATGACCTGTATATACATGCATGTGCTTATATACTTCAAGTGACTGTTGTGGGTTGAACTGTGTCCTCCAAAAAAGATGTTCCTCCAACATCTTTTTGTTCCTCCAAAAAATCCACAACACCTGGTACTGGTGACCATGACCTTACTTCGAAATAGTCTTTACAGATGTAATCAAGTTAAGATCGGGTCATAGAGGCTAAATTGGACCCTATTCCAGCAACTCCTGTCTTTATAAGAGAAAGGAGAAGGAGATTTGGACACAGAGACACTGAAGCACACAGATAAAAGATAGCCACATGATGATGGAGGCAGCTGCCAGCCAAGGAACACCAAGGATTCCCAGCGAGCACCAGAAGGTAGAAAGAGGCAAAAATGAATGCTTCCTTAGAGGGAGCATGTCCTACTGACACCTTGATTTCAGCCTTCTACCTCCCAGATCAGGGAGAGAATACGTTTCTATTTTTTGAGTCACTCCGTTGGTGGTAATTTGTTATGGAGGCTCCATGAAATAGATACAGGGTCTAAGGCTATTGAGTGATCAGAGGGGATCTTAAGACCCAAGAAGAAAAAATTATAAAAGTTCTCTCTTCCTAAGATAGAAGTCAATCCATTTGGCCCAGATTTCTAAACAATGTGGTTTGCTCTACTTAGAAAATATTTTGTAATATTAAGTTCAGCCTGGGTAATTCCATTTTGTTATGTTCAAACTTTCAACCAGAAGAAAGACGTTGTTGCTGTAAAAGAGAATTAAGGGGAAGAATCAACAAGTCAACTGGTACCTAATAGGTGTTTAATAAATACTTGTTGAACAAATGAATGAATGAAAACAGAATTACTAAAAAATGTCATAAGACATAAAAGCAGAACCTCTGATCCTGATATCTGAGCACCAGAGTAAAGCACTTTCATAAACTGAGCTAACACAGAATGCACATCTACTACTGGGCAGATGTAAAATCAAGAGTAGTTTGCATAACATAAAATATGTATAAAGCACTGCAGAAAGTACCATGTGCTCTGGTAAATAAAATGTTTTCCTAAGAAGATGGATTCCGGGATGAATGTGTGAAGAAATGTTGAGTGTACCCACTGCTCATTAAAAAAAAAAAAAAGGAATGAATCAAAAGAATTGCTTATGATGTGATACAATGTGAGCAACTAATTTTATCCTTCCTCTCCCCTCCCCCCACACCAAGCCGGCCCCATTCTGTTAGCCTTCTCCAGTTTGAATGTTGTTTTCAAACAATCACTGTCTAGTTACACATTTCTTCAGTAACTCCCAGCCTTCACTCAAATCAAGCTTTCAGTCCTTTTTTTTCCCCTTATGTCTACTAATACTTTCTGAGATGATGAAAATGACCTTCATCTGCACTGCTACCCAACACAGTAGGCACTGGCCACCTGTTACCAAGCACTTCAAATGTAGCTAGTGCAACTACAGAACTAAGTTTTCATTTTTTTACTTAATTTTAGTTAATTTAAACAACCATAAGTAGCTAGCACCTACTGTATAGGACAGTACAGCTCCAGACTACTTTTGAGAAAATCTGTCTTTGTCAATGCTTCCATCTCCCACTCTCACCCTCAAACTCTGGTCTGACAAGAAAATGGTTAATAGCCATCCATCTACAGACAGTCTGTCCTTTAGCCTTGAAACCTGCAGGATCTCCCTAGGAATTGAAGACATGCCTGCTCTTTCCCTTGCCTGTGAAGTGGCAAGAATTTGGGGGAATTAATGAAGTTGCAAAGAAATCCAGCATCCAGCCATTCTGATAATCCATTACTGAAAGGAGTGTTATCACAAGACCGAATGTTCTACTTTTACCTGGATATTTCCAGTGACCTATGGTAATGACCGTCATTTGGCATTTCTCAACAGCCTCTAAGTATTGAGTGGTTTTCTACACCGTATAAAAAGTGAAAAAGGGACTCACCAGGGCAGGTTTTTCCTTTACTTAGTAAAAGCTAACATTGACAAAGAATAATATACATATCTAAAAACCAGATATTCAAGATATATTTATTTGTTGTCTGGTTTTTCCTTATTTTTTTCATCTGGGATTTGAAGTGCAAGTTCTCTGTCAGAACCACACTCTTCTTAGGGCACTGAGGGTCTTCTGTTCCTATCCTGAACCCCAGCTGTCACATGAGAATCTCTTGGGAGCTTGTTAGAAATGCAAGCTCCACCTTATTACTATGGAACTCAACATGCGTTGTAATGAGATGCCGAAGTCATTTACTTGCACATTACAGTCTCAAAAACTGATCTAAACTATTCAGAATAGCCCACACTGATTCCAATACATTTTTTTGTGCTCGTTAGAAGGATGGTAACAGGCTAGGCCTCAGCTGGTATTATATTTTATGGATATTTAAATTATTGAGGAAAAGCTTGTCAATTAACTGTAATTAAATTTTAAATTTGAGAAGTAATTTAAATTTGAGAAGTAGTATACTCTTATAGAAAGAGTGCTCAATTGAGACTAGAAAATCTGAATTTTCTATTCTTGACTTTGTCATTATCTGGTGATTTAACTTTGGGCAAGCCATTAATTTTGTTAGGTTTCAGTTCTTTTGTTTTTGTTTTTATTTATTCATTACTTATTCATTTAAATATATAAAATGAGGGTTTTCTACTAGTTGCTCCCAAACTGGGATCTTCAGAATTTCACGAATAAGTAATGATCAGACTTCAAATATCTTTTTGTATACATAAAAAAGACTAACATTGGAATCACACATTCCACTATAATACAGTTACCTGAAATTTGCTCTTTAGCTATCACATCTTCATTGCCTCCCAGATTAATGTTAAGATTTCAGCTGTCTCAGACACTGGAGGAATTCTCTCATTTTGAAAGACTTCCGGAATTACGATGGAAATGATATTTACCAGTCTTCACTGTAAACGAACCTAAATCCTTCCATCCATAAGCTGTAGTTTGAGCCTGATTCCTCAAAGTCAGCGGAGATGAGGGACAGCTAGTCCCTATTTTCTGAAAGAAACCTTTCACATATACTTTCCTGGGGATTAGCTGGCAGTTAGCTTAGGACAAGGCCCTCCAGGAATGGTACCCGGGCTACTTGCAGGGGCCTGTAATGGAAGGAGGAAGTCCGATAAGACAAAAACAAAAGTGGTCTACTTCACAGGAGTGCCCAGGGTCAAAGGCCTTTCAAGTCAAATACAAAAAGAAAGATGGACACAGTTCTTTCTTTGCTCACACTTTTGTTCAGCTTACTTCTTTTGTGGGCTTTACATTGAATCTGAAGTCTTTTTTTCTGTTCAGCTCCAGTGACTTCATACAGTCACCACTTTGTAAAATCGAAAGTAGATCTGTCCCCAGGAGGGATACCTGAACATTTTCCAGTACCTCAATGTTTGAGGGACTTAGTCAAGGCTATATTTAGATACCATGCCACATTTCAGACGTGATTTTCCTTGAAGGGTTTGCTCCTATATCCCCTACTTCACCCAAACATACTTTCCAAGTTAATAAAAGCTCTACCTGCTGAGGCAGCAAATCTGACTATAATTAAAAGGGAGGAAACATTTTACACAAGAAAATTTGGTCAAAGCATAAAGATGAAAAACTGTGAAACATGATAGCAAGATATAATTTGTATTCCTGTTTTTTATTTACTGAACAAGAGGTTGGAGGAAAATTATTGTAACTATAACTTACTATATTCTAATACCTTCAAATGTTTCACATACTGACTGCAATCGAGCCTATAAAAATAACTTTAAATTCCAACGTCAAGTGGAGCATGAAGATTTGGTTTCATTTTCAAAACTGCTCTGTTGAGAAATATGCCCTAAAAGGCAATTCTCAATTTACTCCAATATAGCTCCAACAGCTGCAGGACAAAATATAAAATGTATTTAACCCAATCTGAAATTTAGAATTTTGATCTCTGACAAAAGTATTTTTGAAGAGTCTCACACATGCTAGAAAAAGGATTTAGAACTTTGATAAGACTTCACCAAGAGAGAAGCACTGTAAAATTTCAACAAAGGATTACCTTTTTTTCCTCAAGAATGCTTCAGATCCACACTATATAATTTAATACTTTATATACTGTATTATATACAGATTAGTAATATTTTACTTTACTCCTAAATTTTACACCCTCCAGACATATCATACTATCATATTCTGAAAGATCCTTCATACAAATTCAAATACTTGTGTGTTCACAAACAATCAAATTTTTTCACACACATACATATACATAGCCATATATATTGGTTTTCTGACAGTTCACCCATAAAGAAACCATGCAAAGAAACAGTATATCTTTCTGAGGCTGCAGACAGTTCTTTGAGGAGTTACTAGTTAATAAGGACCAAGAGCCACAGTGATTTTTCAAAGCCTATCCCAGGGGAACATCACAGACATCTAGGAAAGTATGGAAATTGTCCACAGTGCCTTCGTGTCTGCACGGGTGAGCCTTTACTTGAGCACAGCATGGCTGCCTTCCCACCTGACATTGGCCGATACCACGACTGCCTGTACCTTATCTTCACTCACAATGACATGTGATTCATCATTACTGTCATCTTAAAAAAAAATCACAATGCTGTATTTCAGTATCTGTTTTACTGCAGCCATGATAATTTGGATACTTGCATTAGGGAAAATATACCTAAGTAATTCTTATATTAACAAAAATGTCCCATGTGCTACTTCACTACTTTTCTCCTTTGACTTCACTAAAGTCAAATTTAATGACATTTGTAAACACTATATTCCTGCCCAAATCATAAGTTATTTGATATCCACATTTGAGCAAGAAATGAAATAGTTCTTACAAAAAGAGCGCAATACACACTGAGATCATTTGAACGGAAATGTAGACAAGTATAAATGTAACAAAGTCATGCACACCATATAGATTTATCTATACTTCATGTCTAATCTCTACCTGTTTAGTATTATAATATTCCTTCTCCTAACTTCTGTGTCATTGTAACATCTAATTCATTTAAATTTATAAGTTTTAAATCAACACATATACTAATATCTTTGTTAATTAATCAACCAAGAAATATATATTAAATGTTATTGGGAGATATACCAAAATTCTAGAAGACACATTACAAACTCTCAAACAAACTCTTTTCATTTTTTACTGAAAATATGACCAAACAGATAATGGTAAAAGTCTACATATTTTTAAGTGTATTCATAGCAGCTTCTTTATCAAAAAATATTTGAGGCATTAAAATAAACATTAAAAACACTAAAAGAGGGATTTATTTTTATGTTAAAGAAGAAAGTACAGTGACACAGAAAATAAAGGCAGAAAATCAGGATAACGCATATCACAAAAATGAATAATGTATAGCAGATTAATATACATTATACAGTTAGAAGACAGAAGCCACAAGGTTGGCACTGAAGAAAACATGATCAATTACCAGGCATGAAATGTCACGAAATAAAGAAGACCAGGTACACTGACTGATGAGGGATCCTTTATTACTACTGGAACTAAGAGAAATTTCCCCCTCTAGATTCTAATTAGGAGATACAATATGACTTGGTGGGCTATAACTTTGACACTCTTTAAACAATCTCACAGTGAGTTTCATTTTCCTGTCTTCTTCAGAGTGATGTCAGTGAAAGACAGTCAATAATTGAGAACTGTACTAGACAATTTAGATTGGGAATATTAACAGAGAACCTGTGTATCAGGCAGGGCAATTCATGCCAGGTACTCTAATATCCAATCACAAAGCCTAGGCTGTTTAACACAAAAAGGGTCAAAGTCATATATAGACTGTCCATTCTCCTTGGCAGCTCTCCTCCAGCAGGGGATCTCGCTCTCTCTTACATCTCCACCATCCAGAATGCATGGCTTCCAAGATTACTGCAGAAGATGATCAATGCAGAGCACGGAGAAAGGTATACTGACTCAACCCCCTTGGCTCAGAATGAACACAGGCCAACTCCCTTTAACTGCACACCTTGCTGCAAGAGAAGCTAGGAAATGCAACTTCCTATGTGCCCTGAAAGAGGAAAATAAAATAAGATTTGGCTGATTTATAACACTGTCTTTGAGACAACTGAGAATATGAGGCTGGGAGATAGATTTGACCCAAAATGTACTGGACCTGTGATTCTCAAAGGTGAATGTACATACCACAAATAACACACAAACAAAATATTACAGCTTCTATGTACTATGTTATTTTAATCCAACAAAAAGAAAAAAAACACCTATAAGCAATACATATATGCAGTACTACCCAAATATAAATAATACACATACATGATAGAAGATAGCCTCATATCACAATATGTGAAGTATCTTGACAAAAGATTAAGGGTTCTACGACCTGAAGGAATGTACCAGATGCCAGTAGTTGATCATTGTCAGGTTTCTGCACACCCAGAATAGATTACATTATCTAGCGTTAATAAAAATAAGTCTGATGATAATGGATAACTAGCTTTAAAAGACTCCTGCAAAAACCAAAAATAGAATATAATACTAAAACTCCAGTGAGCAAGGTAAAAATAGCAGGGCACATGCTCCTCCTTTCCTATTATGAGATGAAAATAACTATCTAATCAGACAAAGTCAGTAAAGACAAAACAAATTATCAAGAAGGATATTTGAAAATGGATTTATATCTATTATCAGTAATAATGAACTTAATCCTAAGTGTATATTGTCTTGAGATAATTAGTTATTAATGGTACAGCACCAAAAAAAGAATTCAAAATAAACTATCCAGAACATGAAGATAAGCCTCTACAAATCATTTTTTCCAGCAACATCCAATTCAGAAGTTAAACAAAATTTTACTAAATTTAAAGATAAATGTTCACAAAGTCCTTCTGAGGTTTGTTAATCACAAAGACAGAACCCCCATGAGGTGCTTGGGTGTCTCAGTCAGTTAAGCATCTGCCTTCAGCTCAGGTCATGATCCCAGAGTCCTGGGATGGAGCCCTGCATCAGGCTGTCTGCTCAGTGATGAGCCTACTTCTCCCTCTGCCTCTACTGCTCCCCCTGCTTGTGTTCTCTCTGTTCTTTCTCTTGCTCACTCTCTCTCAAATAAATATATAAAATCTGTTTTAAAAATTTAATTTTAAAAAACCCACAAAGACAGAAGCCCCAAAACTCATTGAGAAAATGCTTGTTTTCCTGTTATAATAAAAATGACTACAATCATATTCATTCATTTAATAAGTAGTTATTGAATGCCTATGTGGTAAGCATTGCTCTAGGCACTAGGAATAATAGAATGATTACACAAAACAGGAAAAAATCACTCCCCTCCTACAGCTAACATTTTAGAACACTGGTTTTCAATTGGGGAAGATTTGGCCCCCTGGAAGACAATTCAGCAATATATGGAGATATTCTTGCTTTCACAACTAGGAGGGGTGCTATTGGTATCTAGTGGGTGGGGGCCAGGTATGCTGCTAAACGTGCTGCAGTACACAGAACAGGCCATCACCAACAAAGAATTATCTGGCCCAAAGCGTCAATAGTGCTGCAACTGAGAAACCACCAAGGCTTAATTTCTTAAGAAGATGTTTAATAGGTCATAGAATATTTGCTACACTCTTAAAATGAGATAAAAAGTGATTATGAAGCTTTTCCTGGATCACACAACAGTTTGCTAGTCAACTGACAGCAAAGTAATTTAAGCAACTGTCACTGGAAAGATGAGTTGTACACTTTTCTTTTAAAAACGATGTGTTCCAGATTTGTTGCCCACTTCTACAAGCGGCTGTTAGTAATACAGTAAATTTTTTAAAAACCCACATTAATCCATTTTTTAAGGGCAAAAGTGATGTCTAATATTGACCGACCAAGAAAGGAATTGCTGTTTGAAAGAAACTTGTTCTCGGAAAAGTACATTTTGGAAACCAATATTTGGAAATGACTGCATCACTCTGTGATATGTTGCCCCCAAATAATGCAAGTGTGACTTACAAAAACTCTTTTATCTACACATTTACAAAGCCTGAACACAAAATTTTCTAACCCATTTGAAAATCTTTTTTTTTAATTGAAGTATAGTTGACATACCATGTTCTATCAGTTTCAGATGTACAACAAAGCAATTCAAAAAGTCTCTATGTTATAGTGTGTTCATCACAAGTGTAGCTCCTATCAGTCCCCATAGAGCACTGCTATAATACCATTGACCATATTCACTGTGCTGTACCTTTCATCCCCATGACTTATTCATTCCATAACTGGAAGCCTATACTGCCCAACCCCCTTCACCCATTTTGCCCATCCCTTTATCCCTTCAAAATTTTTGAAGTAAACATTTTTGGCAAATTTCAAGCCCAATTAGTTTGAATGAGCAAGTGAGTGATATCAAGGAAATCAGAGGTTTCAGGGGTCAAACTAACAAAATCTTCCCCTAACTGGTGGCTGGAACTGATATAAATATCAGGGCAGTATTTTAGACTTGCAGTCAGAAGTGCCAGTCATGCAACTAACTGCCTGCTATCCTCACCACACCCCATGCCCAGCACATGGGATGACAGCTCATCCACGCAGGACAGTTACATGTGAGCAGCAGAGAGCAGCCAATGGCCAGCAGCCCTGCTGCAGCCCTGGAAGAAACTGCTAAAGCAGCAGTACTTGCCCCTGGTAGGAAGCTCTTACCCTGTTACTGCACATATCACCAACAGGTACAGGGGCCTCCAAACCTTCCATGCCTGGGCTCAGTGCTCACACTCTGGTTTCCTGGTGTTTCAGTTCACTTGCCTTGGTTCTAGATGTGGCTTCTACTCAGGCCCTCCTCCTGAAGGGGAGTAGCTCTCTCAGCCCACTCAGCCAGCCTATCCTTGCAAAACATCTCAAGCTCCTGAAAAGGCCAAGGGGATCTCCAAAGTGTACCTGCAAATTGGCCACTAGAACCTAATGTCCAAGTTCCGGGCTTAGGTGGAATAGGCCAGATGGGCCATGTGGCTGTTCCTTGAAGACAGACTTCCAGTGGTCCCCTCTTCATGGCAGGCAGTCCAGAAACAGCCCTAACACTCTACCTGGATGGTCTATAAACCCTAATCCCCACACTGGAGCACACCCCCAAACAAGATGTTGCTCTGCACTTTACAGATTCAGCTGTACTGGCTCCACTTGTGAATACATCCCGTTGTGTGGCAGGAACTGCTGGCTTTCAAAAGCCAGCCAACTTCTGCACAGCTTGTCTTTGTTACTGACAACTACTTCTGGGTTTGCAGGCTTTTCTCTTCAGCTGTCCTATCTTCAACCCCTAACCACCAAAGGTTGCAGCTAACAGCCTCATAACTAGAAGTCACGGAGATCATGGCCAGGAAGTAAGCCAGACTGAATCCCTCATCCCTTAGGGCTACCTGCACCACCTCCCTGCAAGCCAAGAAGGCAGCAGATCAACAGCCCAGCCATCATTCTGCATGTGTTTCAGGTGCAGATCTGTCCACCCTGTGAGTCATCTGAGGGTCTCCTATCCCAATTCCCCCCCTATCCTCAAATGTTGCCAGAGCACCAACATTTCTTGACACCTCATGATCATCATTGTCTCTGAAAGACCTACTGAATAGTGACCATATCAAATTATTTTTTCTGAGTCTCTGAAGCACAAAGCAAACTCAGGGCAACCAAATCAGTTGGAGGAAGAAGCTTCTGAAAGAAACTCAGATTCTTCTGCCAGACGACAAGCGTCCAGTTCTGCTGGCCTCTGCTGCACAAATCATCTTGGGCTAGTGGTGCTGCTACCACATGTTTACATAGTTTGGTGGCCTAAAGACAGAACCAACAGAACTACTCTTGGGAGAAAGAAAAACATAATGAAATTGAAATTTTTTATTTTTTTTATTTTTTATTTTTTAAGAAACAGCGAAAATGTGAAGCTTTTGTGTTAACTTAATGCCTTCATCTTTTGCACAGTTGAACATAGGCTAACATATTCTGGATGTCCTGATATGCACATGAATCCATATCATGGACTTAAAAATGTCTGCTGAAACCTTGGATCAAGGAGCATTTCATTAGATTCTTTAGTTCCTGCCCAGTTCTTCCTCTTGCTCATTTGGACATGCCATGTTTCCTAACTCTTCCACTGGTTATCTTTGATTCGCTGAAAATACATGATTTACAGTTGAAAGGGGGCAAAGGGAGGAAAAGTGTTATTTTTCTTTCTTGGTGAGATATGCAGAACTTTGGAGATACTATAACTGACTTGAAAATAATCAAGTTTCCCAAGAACATACAATCTGTTACATAAACGTGTCCTCAGAGAACATCTTATTTGCAACTTCAAAAGTTGTACTGTCACTCATCCTCCATAAGTGCACTTCATAATAGCACAGGTCACTTTTCCCATGACTTGGAAGTGTTACACACGCTTGCACAGTACTCTGCTTCTTCCCATTGCCCTTGTGTTCCCCTGACTTCCCAGCATTTTATGTCATCTTTGTGACTTTTTTCCTCAGTGAATGTTTGTGTGTCTATTGGATTACAAACACTACTAAAAAATACAAAACAAAGAAATAGGTATGTGGATTTTCTTTTAAATCATCTTTTTAAAAAATGCATACTCAAATATTTAGAATAAAATTGTGTGAGTGAGAATTACTTCAACATAATCTAGTTGGACGAAATGGGAGTACTACAGATGAAACAAGATGGGTCATGAGTTGGTAACTGTTCAAGTCAGATTAGATGTACATGGAGGCTCATCATTTTATTCTCTCCAATTTCGTATGTATTTTAAGTTTCTCAAAATAAAAAGACACATATATCATGATTCATTACTTCAGTTAATAACACACCCACTCCCTTCCTTTGAATTAATATGTTTTTATGAGATATCTTTTTGAGTTTTTACAGTCATTAAAAACTGTCTAAATTAACCAAACATAATGCCAGATCTTTGTACTTCTCACAAAACTTAAACCAAAATTATCCAATTTAATAAAGCCAATTTAAGCACATTGATCTCACTAGATATTATTAACATTTTTTGAGAGCAAAACATTTATTGCACCTTTAATAACAAAATTAAAACTTTATTTTATAAATACTGGCTAATTTTTATCATCATGAAAATTTTTACTCTGTGCTTTTTGTCATTTAGTTGTAAATGTATAATAGGTTTAAGAAATAAAAAAATGTACATAATTAGGGGCAACATGCTTTAAAAAGCTTTAAATATAGGGGCCACACTCCAATGTGTGGCGACCCCTCCCATGACAAAACACAGCAGAGAGAGCTATTATTTCTTTGTCTTTGCATCTCTAACTTATGGCACTAAGCTTGGCACATATTTCACACTCAATACAGTTTGCCGAATTAAAAAAAAAAGCCACTTTGGAATGGCATAGAATGAAAATTTTAGAACTGGAAAAATAAACTGAAACCAAACCCCCATTTTCCAACAAGGAGACAGAGGTTTAGGAAGGTTAAATCACACAGCTAATGGAAGTATGGTGAAAGAAATGTTTTAGGAAGATTGATCTGACATAGATCTATGAGATGCTTCAGAGGAGAAAAAGACTGGAAGCAACAGTACGTGTTAAGAGACGATTGCAATCATCAAAGCACGCAGTAATGAGAGTGTAAGCTGGGATGATGGGAAGGGAATGAGAAGCAGAGGAGGATCTGAAAGACATTGAAAATGCAACCCTTGGCACTGCTTTTTCACTGTCACTAAGATTTAATCTTGACCTATTTCTACACAAGCTGGTATCAATCATGATACCCAGATATTTTTACCCATGGCCCCAAACTGCACAAAAAAGACATAATTAGCAATTCTTTGACTCATCTAGGGCCTCTGAGAGTGATTCATACCCTTTGCTACACAATTATCCACCATAAATATAGTTTAACCTCTGTCTATTCCAAGCAATGGTTCTTTATAATGTCCATCTGTATGCCACTTGCTCTATTGCTAAAGGATTGAGTCCAGCCTCTTTATCTTTTGAGATCCTCCATATTTTTTTCTTCTCCATCTAAGATAATCAATCTTCACATTATTCTGTAATGCAACAGCAAGGACTCTTTCAGAATCAGGATAGCAAGTTTTATTTATCTTCCCTAAACATGTTAAGATCAAAGATGGATTTGACTTAATGTCATGAACGTACAAGAGTAAATGTCTTCAATAAGAAAAGCTAGTTGATCTCTTTTGTTCAAGACCAACAACACCAAGAAAATCAAACTTTTAGTTGTAGGTAAGAAGGAAAATAATTTAGAGAAGCCCCTGGATAATTTAGAGAAAGGCCAGAACAGGAAGAAGGTAAACACTGGGTAGAGAGTGTCTGACATACAAAGGAGGAGACCAGACACAAGGTGGATGAGGATATCAGAAAAAAGGCATAAATACCCCCAAGACAAACATGTATAGAGGGTCAAAAGAGCTAAAAGTTGTTCCATATATTAGTGGAAACACTGCATGATACCCTTGTGGCCCTCAAGCCACTAAAGGTCAGACCTACACCAGTCCTTCTACTCCATGCTAGGTAAACACACACCATAACACGGTTTCTCCCATCTCTCAACTCTACTGTTCCTACAATCTTTGAGGATCCTATCTATCCAAATCTTTCTCACTTTCCAAGTTCCAGATCAAGTCTCCTTCCTTCCCTAGTTGTCTTTGACTATTCTAGCCAACCACACTCCACCTCCTCTGTATAACAGTTAAATGCCATCTTGCATTGTTTTGGATTCAGGCCTGGCCTCCAGTAAAAGTGAAGTCCCCCGAGAATAGTTCTTCTGTCATATAACTTATGTCCCTCCTCCAGAAAAGGAGCACAGAATAAGTGAATTTAGAATGATATTTTAGAACTATCACTGTTTCTCTTCTGTTTTTCCTCCAATTACGATTTAAAACAGCATAGATCTTACAGTATTAGAAGCAGTTCTTTACTCGGAGATTACTTTATAAACTACATGGTTGAAAATACATCAATACCCAGTCGAGGATGTATATTTTCTCTACAGCTAATGATGAAGAAATGAACAAAGCTGGAGCCTAAAAAGACCAATATAGTCAATGCACTTAGACAAATGTCAGCAGCTGCCAGGGAAGATTTCATACTTAGAATGGTTAGTCGGCTAGAGATTGGTTCTATTATAAGAATTTGTTTCTCTGCAGAAGAAAAGTTTGAATAGATTAAATCTTAATGAGAGTTCTACAGGCCTGGGCACATAATGCAGAAAACAAAAACAAAAACAAAAAACCAACAACAATAAAACCAAAACCAAAAAAAACAAAGCAGTTTTCCAAGTACATTCAAAGATTTTCAGCAAAATAATTTAAAGTAAGGTTTTTGTCTTGAAAAAAATAAACTATATTTCTGTATGTTTGATATCAAAGAATGGAAATAGATCCACCAGTTTCATTTGTGCCCTCTATTTTTTTTTACTTATTCATATATTCACTCATTGAATGTCTAATATGTGTTGGGCATTGTACCAGTCCAAAAGAAGATATAGCCTTTCCCAAAACGATGTCAAACTGTGGGATAAATAGAGTATTTCTAAATATGCCAAATGTTCTAATGGGAATATGCATTTATTTGGGACTTGGAGCCATGACTAAGCAATAGATGTGGGGTTTCATTAAATGCATAGAGGGACTGTGTGAATTAGACATTTAACTACCACTTTAACTATGGTTTGTGGAAATCAAGACTATATTACAAGGTAAGCAGAGGTCAGGTCTCGGCCAATTTCATTTGTGATGAGAGGGCGGGAGTAAGCCAAAATTTGAAGAAGGTAAATGAACATCTGTGGTGAGCCTACAATGTGCCAGGCATTCTGCTAGTCCTACAGAGTATCTCAGTAATCCCCCAATCCCAAACCATGAGAGTTGTTTACAGTTAAGAAAACTGAGACTGAGAGATTAAGTAATTTGCCCCAAATCACATGGATTATCCTGGTACAGACAGGATTCCAACCCTGTGGTTTGGCTCACAAGTGTGTACAGTGAGTCTCATCTGCTTACTTCTTGCCTGGAAAGGCACATCCAAAGTGGTGTCAGCAGCTGGGGGGAGAGGGGGTAGCGAAGAAGCTGCTCTGACAGCAGATTTAGACAAGTTGGCTCAGAAGAAGGGAGCAAGAACTAGAGGCAGATCATGACAAAACAATCCGAGAATTAAGTGGTCAAATTGGATTTAGTGTGGCACTTGTTTTTCAGTTTCGGTGTTTTGTTTGTTTTACAAACGTCAAGATGGCACTGATTATGTGCTAAGGATCTTGGCATCTTTTAGCTGTAAGTTACCACATGTCCAAGTAAAGCTTCTATGACTAAGGACATTTCAGACGCCGAACAAAGTGTATTAAGTAAATGTACTCTGAAAAGTAAAGACTGAAGAACGGAGGACCAGAGGCTACAAAACAAAGGCCTCTGCTAGAGGCACGAGCCTCGCCTCGTGCAAATCATTTCCCATGACCAATGCAACACCTGGGACTGAGGTATTATTCTCAGGCTTTCCAAGGGGAAACACTGACAACAGACAACAGTGACTGTTGGGGTAGTGGGGTAAGTGTTCTTCTGCATCTGACTCCGTCCTAGACGGGATAATAGGTAACGGTTAACTGGAACAGAGCTTAAATTCAACATTGGGCAAATAACGATTGCCTGAAATAGAGAGGCTTTGTTCCGGAGCTCATTAGAAAATACCGCATCAAAGTTACAAGGCTGGGCTAGGATAGGATTTAGCAAAAATGAGAGATCAGTCAAGAATATAAGAATGGGAAGGATGAAGAAGACAGATGGGGAAGACACTTTTTTTTTTTTTAAGTTTGCCTGTTTTGCAAGAGGAAAAGAAGTTCTGGAGATGGACGGTAGAGATGGTTGCTCAACGTCAATGTCCCCAACACAACTGAGCTAATAACCGTACACTTAGAAATGGTGAAGACTGCGGCGTGTGTATTTTACCACACTTCAAAATCAATGAAGTTTGCTTGGCCATTAAAGTAAGAAGACGCACACAATTTAAAAAAAAAAAAAAAACATTTTTGAAACCTTTTTGTTTACTAGAAGCCGGGCGAGCTAACTGATCTTATGTAAAACCGCCTGCGGGAAGGCATCTGCAGCTTCTGCACGCTTCAGCACGACAATTGAGAAACTGTTAACACGCGTGGGCTTGTGGAATTCAGAGCGAGTGTAGTTGTGGGGGATGTGCAGGTTTTCGGTCCCAGCGCCATCGTCTGCGGGGATGGGATCCCAGTGCTCAGGCGGCTTCCACACGACCCAGCTCCTCACTAGGAGGACCCCGTCCACCCGCGCCGGGCCACACGATCCAGCACATCACTGCCCCGAGGGCCGGGCTCACCCACCCGTGCCTCCCTCGCTCGAACCCGAGGGGCCTCAACACGGGCTTCCCCCTAGCGAGTGACACACTCTCCCCACGAAACAAGTAGGGCCGGCCGACACAATGCTGGAACTCTCTTTCGCGACCGGGGAGGCCACTCGGGGTCCCGTCCTGACCGCTTCCCGGTTCCCCCCGCAGCTCTCCCCGCACCGCCGCCCGCCGGGACGCTAGCTCCAGGGGCCAGGCGGAGGCCGGCCGGGTCTCGCGAGATCCGCGGCTGCGCGGGACTTCTCCGGGCTCCTAGGTGGGGCGCTTCCGCAAAGATGGCGGCCGCTGCGGCAAGAGGTGCTTGGCTGGCAGCCTGGAGCGGAAGACTGCGGCGTGGGGTCGCGGCGGGACGGCGAGCTCTGCCCGGCCTCGGCCCCCTGACCGCGGCCGTGGCCGGCGCAGCCCTAGCAAGCACAGGCGTGGTATGGTACCGTGGCCGCAAGAACGACGCGGCACCCCAAGGCAGCCTCACCGTCTTAGCACAGGTACGGGACCTGTCCTTTTCGCCAGCCCAGCCAAGCCCCTCCGCCCTCAGACCTCCGGGGGTGGAGGGTGAGGGTCTGGAGCGGGCAGCCCCGGCTCCTCCTCCCGAGTCCAGGTAGGGGCCGTGCTGCGGGAGACCCCCGACAGGCAGCGAGCGTTCCTTCCGCGCCCCGCCCCGCCCCCCGCGCGCCCCGAGGTCATTCGAGGTCAGGGCCAGGAGAGTCAGGCTCTTGGGTGAGAATTCCGCGGAAGGCAAACACACAAAGCCCCCTGCGTGAACTGGCGGCGGTGAGTGGGAGCCTGTCTCGCTTCGGCACTCGCAACTTGCAGCTTTCTCGCCGCGCGGCGACCCCTGTCCCTCTCAGTTGTGGGGAAGGGGTGCCCAGATCTGTGATGGCTGTGTGTCCAGGTCCCCACCCGACGTACAGTCCACCTTTATAACCGAAGCTTGTATAGCACGGTGAAGCTGTCCCTAGGAGATGACTTGTTTTTAACCATGAAAGTGCCAACCATAAGAATTAGCTGGTTGATGATTTACGGATTTTATGATCTACTGTAAAGGAACATCATTATACATGATGATGATTATAAACCTTAATGCTTCAGTGGACTACAAGCACTAAGCGAAACACATCTCTTCTAAAACTTCCAGGTACTAAAGGTAAAAGTTCCCCACTTCAATATAAAATTGCCATGTAAAGTGTCTGAAAATTTGAAAAATTACTGCTTTTTAGATATTTTATAGACTTTTAATAAGTTTTAGTGTGTGCATTGCTTTGAAAACCAGAAGCAGGTATTCTTTCTCTTTGTTAAGCTTACATTATTCCTTTCTAATGAAAAGCCCAAGGAACAATCAGATACGATGAAAGAGAGGGGAAGAGGCCTTGTGGATTAAAATCAAATTTTACTTTAATATAAGTAAAAAATATCATTTGTCAATGATATTTTTTACTTATTATTTAATAATGTCATTTGTCAATGATATTTTTACTTAAATTAAGATGCTACACAGATAATGCAATAAATTTCTCATCCTTTTGCCATTTCTGATCATAGATGGAAGGCTCTGTCTTGTGGTATTTTGTAGCATTTTTGTTAGTTCTTCTGGTGCCAGGGATTCAATTTATTATTCATCTTTGGTTTCTCTCTTTTCTCAGCCTCTTAATTCATCCTGTGAGGACCCTTGGGTTAATCATCCCAAGTATATCACTGTTTAACCACAGAATCTACCCTTCTTTAGAAACCATTACTGCCTCATTGGGCCTAGGATAAAATCCACATTTAAAAGTTTTGTCATTCAGGCAGCCCAGGTGGCTCAGCAGTTTAGCACCGCCTTCAGCCCGGGGTACGATTCTGGACACCTGGGATGGAGTCCCACATCAGGCTCCCTGCATGGGGCCTGCTTCTCCCTCTGCTGTGTCTCTGTGCCTCTCTGTGTCTCTCGTGAATAAATAGAATCTTTAAAAATAAATAAATAAATAAATAAATAAATAAATAAATAAATAAATAAGCAAATAAATAAAAAGTTTTGTCATTCAAAGCCCTTTGTAGTAACACTATAACTTATCAGTACTCAGAAGTTACAGTAATTCACTCCCTTTCAGAACATGACTTCAATTTTTATCCCCTCAGCAATTTGTAGATTCTCATTTCAATTAGTCGTCTCATTGTATTTTTGGGGGGTGGGGGTACCACTTCTAGCCCATTGTGTTTTCAATTTTATACCAGTATATTTTGAATTTTCCCCAGCTCTCTCCCCGCCTCCAACTTGTAGTACTTTCAGCCTAGTTGAAGTAATGCAGAAACGATTTTATTATCCACTGGTTTTATGTTTTTTTGTGTGTGTGTTTTATTTTGTTTTTTAAAACAGAAGGAGAAAGCGAGTGAGCATGCATGAGCTGGGTAGAGGGAGGAGAGAGAATCTGAAGCAGGCTCCACGGCCCAATGAGAAGCCCAAGATGGGGCTTAATCTCATGACTCTGAGATCAGGATCTGAGCTGAAATCAAGAGTCAGTAGCTGAACAGACTGAACCACCCAGCCTCATTTTATTATCCATTTTTTCACAAGTCTTTTGACACAGCATTTGCTTGATCTGCTCTTGGACCAATTCAAAACAGTGGTTCTCATCCCTTTTACCACCACGGTAGACTTGCAGATGACCACACATTCCTCTCAGTAACAGTGGCTCAATTGAGGGGCTTGTAGTTTGAAAACTCTCCCTCTCCCTCAGTCATTCTGATAATACTGCCCTAAAAGGGGGCCTCTTAATCCCTCTGCCACAACCACCACTTTGGAGTCATGTGTGCACAGTTGAGAATTACTGGTAGATACATACACATACCATCTTGATAGTATAGTTATTGCAGGATGGTAGAATCTTCCTGACATGGATATTTAAAAATAGTAATAATGACCTTCACTCTCGGTCATCACAGAGGTGAGTTTTCCAGTAAAAATAGGGAATTTAGGGCAACCCGGGTGGCTCAGCGGTTTAGCACCGCCTTCAGCCCAGGGCCTGATCCTGGAGACCTGGGATCGAGTCCCACGTCAGGCTCCCTGCGTGGAGCCTGCTTCTCCCTCTGCCTGTGTCTCTGCCTCTCCCCCTCTCTCTCTCTCTCTGTCTCTCTCTCTCTGTGTCTCTCATGAATAAGTAAATTAAAAATTTTTTTAAAAAAATAGGGAATTTATATTAATGAATTCTATACTTTCATGATTCCCATGGTAACCAACAGCTTGCATTTGTGAGGGTTGATCAGAAAGTAAGGGTAGAAGAAATCAAGGTCATGAAACAACAAATAAGTTGGAGTTTCCTTCTTTCTTTCCATCCCTCCGTAATTATTGAAGTGCCTGTTCTGCAGCGCTATGCAAGGACTGGCAGTTGGAAGTACAGTTCAAATGCTTATGGTTTAATAGGGGAGGGCAATTTTAATTCAGGTTGGTAAATGTGATAGGGGTAAGTTCTGGGTGCTATGGAAGCACAATGAAAGAGCACCTAACAGTTTTGGTTTTCTGAAGTAATGATAGGTATATGGGCAGTTGTAGAATAATGACTGGAAGTTTGCTGGGCAAAAAGAATGGGAAGAACATTAAAAGCAAAGGGAATATGTTGCAGAGTTCTGCAGAAGAGTGACTGTGTAGAATGTGAGCTGTAAAAAGATAAGGCTCAAAATGGGATGAGTGGTAGCAAAGAATCATCAAGAGGTGCCCTTAAGCTTTATGACAGAAATTTTTATCTTGAAGATAACAGGGAGACATTGTGGGGGTTCTTAACCCTCCTGTACCCCAAAAGGTGCAGACATAGAATTCAGGGAGTTTATGACTATAAATAGAAAAATAGGGATCCCTGGGTGGCACAGCGGTTTAGTGCCTGCCTTTGGCCCAGGGCACGATCCTGGAGACCCGGGATCGAATCCCACGTCGGGCTCCCAGTGCATGGAGCCTGCTTCTCCCTCTGCCTATGTCTCTGCCTCTCTCTCTCTCTCACTGTGTGCCTATCATAAATAAATGAATAAAAAAAAAATTAAAAAAAAAAAGAAAAATAATACTTTCTTTTTTATTAACCTATAATTTAACATTTTCTTCAGTTACAGATTTAGGCAAAAAGATGTAGTACTTATAACAGCTGACTTTGTTGTCAACAGAAATCTCAGATATTTTCCTGTTATTACAGGTATCTCAAAGTATCACATCTTTGAAATCAGAGTATTTATCCAATCTGCCACTATATCATGTTATTTCATGCATAAAGTTACATATATTTCTCTATCACAAATTTGGCTTTGACCTTTAGAAAGAGTATCAAGACTTTAGTGAAGACAATGAATTGAAAACTGGATGAGGGAGCTGTTGGAATTCCAGAGAGAGATAAGTTAGTGGATAATTTGAAAGACATTTAGAAGATAAGTTTGCAAAGAATCTGAGTTGCAGAAGTTCCATAAAATGCAATTGTAGTGTTTTTAAAAATATGTAGTGACTTCAGCTGGGCAAGAAAACACTTCATCCTGCAGATCCTTAGAGAATTTGCTTTGTAGCACCTGAGCATAATATTTACTTTTTTGTAAATTGCTTCTTCTGAAACATTTAAGAATATTTGAAAACTGTTCTAAGATTTTACTATTACTCCCTTTACAATATTATTTTAATTGGTTCAGACATAGTAAAATCAGATAAATGATTAGAAGGGGAAATATAAAAGTGTTCTATTATTCCAGTCCATTTTTCTATAAAGGGTAGCTGCATTGTTAATAAACAATGATCTATTTAAAAACAAAGTTATTTCAGTGGTGAAAGCGGTTAGGAGTGGTTAGAGTCAGAATGGCAAAATTATTTTCTTCCTGCAGGTATTTCAGTAACAAAAGCCGTTATTGTATTTTGTTTTTATAAGCTAGAGGTAATATATTGATAAACTACAACTGATGAAAACAAATTTTCATATCACTAAGTAAATCCTCAATGCTATGTCAGATCAGACTAACTATAAAGCTTTTCTGAACCATCCATATCATTGTAATAATAAGACCTAAAACTGGAGGGGTTGGGGGGAAGGTAAAGAAAAAGCCATAAAGCCAAGGTAAAATGCAGTATAGTTCACAGTTGACAAAACAGTAATAGTATTTGCCGCCTTTGTTAATTTTATCAATATTTCATTTATTCTCAAAATGTTTGTATTTTTGGCCTTATCTTAATTTCCAAGTTATTTATGTGACATTGAATGCTATGTTTCCCTGACTTCATAACAGGATTTTTTTCATTTGCTTTTAATGAAAAATTTGTTTAAAAATTACATTTAAAAAGTGAAATTATTGGGGCACCTGGTGACTCTGTTGATTGAGTGTCCAGCTCTTGATTTCAGCTAAGGTCAGATCTCAGGATCTTGAGATCAAGCCCTTCTTTGGGCTCACACTCAGCAGGGCAACTCCTTGAGATTCTTTCTCTGCCACCCCTACCCCTCCATGCATGCTCACATACACATGCTCTCTCTCTCATTTGAATAAATAAATCTTAAAAAAAATGAATAACTTAGTCTATAATACTGTATAAATGTTTTTTATTCTAAATAAATTCAAATGTCTTATATAATTTCATAGGTATTCGATTTCCATTGATATGTGTATTTGTGTATATTTATATATCTTTGAAATTTCCCCCACTAACATTTCATCAGTTTTTTTTCTTTCTTTCTTTCCTTTCTTTTTTTTTTTTTTGAGATTTTATTTGTTCATTCATGAGAGAGACAAAGAGAGGGGCAAGCCCAGACAAAGGGAGAAGCAGGCTCCCTATGGGGAGCCCAATGTGGGACTCAATCTCAGGGCCCTGGAATAACACCCTGAGCCAAAGGCAGATGCTCAACCACTGAACCACCCAGGTGCCCCCTCATCGGTTTTTTCCTGAGTAGAATTTATTACTCTCCAAAGTTATTTTATCTATTTGTTTATTTTGTCTTTTCCTACAAAAATGGTCTCTTCGTCTTATTCACCTTTGTATATTTACAGTCATGTAATGGGACATAATATGTTTAAAGAGTGAATGAATAACCTGCACTGTATAACAAAATGACCTTGTCTAACTTTTATTTGATTGGCATTTACAGAAATATTAGACAAGCAGTATCTAAAAATGGTTAGAATCAGCTAAGTTACTAAATGTTCTGTATATACTCAATTACACACTTCAACTCATAAAGATTTGTCATCTCATATTCCCAGTAGAACATATAAGTAAATAAGAAACCTTGCTCTTTTCTGCTATATCCCAAGAGCCCAGAAAAGTCTTGTGCATAGTAGGTGTGGTAAACATTGAATGGATGAATAAATCGATAGAATTTGTAGCAATAATAGGTATACCTTTCTCTCAAAAGTTTAAAGATGGGTCCATTTCATCTATTCATGTGTATGAGATTTCATTTTTAATTCACTTTTATATTTGTCTTTATATAGTAAGCTTTTGTCCTCTGCTATCATATTTAAATATCAAAATTAATTTTAGAATTTAAATAAAGTTAATTGCACTTTCATTCTAGTTACTGAGATGCTTCAACTTGTAAACCCCAAGCCAGTTAAATTGTTTTTGAATTTGGAAATAATCCTGACATATGGTGAAAACTAACCATATAAATAAAAACTATATTTTGATAATAGTGATGTTATATTTTTTGTGTTTTTTGTGATGTTATATTTTGATACTATTCTGATATATTTTGATATTATAGTTAAATGCATAGTATACACTATATATATATATTTCTTACACTGAAATATTAAGATGTAAATATAATGAGATCTGTACCTTCACAATTGGTTAAAATTTTTCTTAGGGAGAGTTTTGGTTTTGGTTTACCTACTACGTTTCTGGTGGAGAGTAAGCCCCATAAGAGCCTGAATGTAACTGGCTTGGGCTTCAGGGGTAAGGAGAGGCAGAAGAATATGGAGCACATAAGGAAATGTGGGCACAGAAATGAAAGGGAGAAGGAAGGACAAAATTGGAAAGACTGGATTCTCTGTAACCTTTCGATCTCCCCATTGCCCTTCTAGTCTTCAGTAAAGTCTAGTATGTTCACAGATGCTTCAGCAGAGTTACACAAAGTTCATGTGGTTTAAGCACTAGATGAAAGCAATAGCCAAAAGAGAAGGCAAGAAGAATATAAGTTCCTCCCATTCCCACATTTTTAGCAGCACTCCTAGAAGGGTGTTTTGTTTTCTAGCTTTATTGAGGTATAATCAACATAAAAATTATACATATTACAGTGTACAACTTGAGGGGCGCCTTAGTGTCTTAATCAGTTAAGCATCCAACTCTGGATTTTGACTCAGGTCATGATCTCAGAGTCCTGGGATAGTGCCCCTGTATAGGGCTCTGTGCTCATCAGGGAGTCTGCTTCCCACTCTTTCTTCTCCCCTTCCCTCTACTACATGTAAAAAAATTTTTAAGTATACAACTTGATTTTTTATACATTGTGAGATGATCACCGCATCAAATTATTTATCATCTCCATCACCTTATGTAGTTATCATTGAATATATATATGTGTGTGATGAGAACACTTAAGATTTACCCTGTTAACAAATTTCTGATGTATCATAACAGCATTTTTAAATGTAGTCACGATGCTTAATGGTAGATCTCTAGGTTCTGTTCATCTTGCATAACTGAAACTTTTACTCTTTGATCAACATCTTCCCATTTCCACCAACTTCGAGCAACTACTTCTATTTCACTATTTTAGATTTCACAGCTAAGTGAGATCATGCCACATTTGTCTTTCTGTATTTGGCTTCTTTCACTTAGCGTAATGTCCTCCGTGTTCATCCATATTGTTGCACGTGGCATGATTTCCCATTCAAGACTGAATAATATTTTGCATATCACATCTTTTCCATTCAGCCATCAATGGACAATACTGCAGTGAATATGGAAGTGCTGATTTCATTTCCTTCAAATGTATACTGGGAAGTAGTATTACTGGATCATATGGTAATTCTATTTTTAATTTTCTGAGAAACCTCTGTACTGCTTTTCATAGTGGCTGTACCAGTTTACATTCATTTCTTTGGCCACTTAGTTGTGTGAGTTCCTTATTTATTTTGGATATTAACATCTTATCAGATAATGCTTTGTAAATATTTTCTCGCATTCTGTAGGTTGCTTTTCACTATGTGGTTTCCTTTGCTCTGCATAAGCTTTTTTTTTTTTTTTTTTTTAAGTTTGATGCAATCCCACATGATAATTTTTGCTTATGTTGCCTGTGCTTTTGGTCACATTGAGAAAAATCATTACCCAGATCACTGTCAAGAAGCTTTTCCCCATTGTGTTCCTCTAGTAGGTCTAATGTTTTGGATCTGTCATTTAAGTCTTTCATCCTCTTTAATTTTCATATGTGGTATGAGATAAGGGTCCAATTTCATCTTTCTACGTACAGATATCCAATTTTCTTTACACTATTTGTTGAAGAGACTATCCTTTTCCTGTTGTGTGGGTCTTATGTCTGGGCTCTATTCTGTTCCATATGTCTGTTTTTATGCAAATACCACACTATTTTTATTACTGTGCTTTGTAGTGTATTTTGAAATCAGGAAGTGTGATGCCTCCAGTTTTGTTCTTCTTGCTCAAGATTGGGTTGTCTTTTCAGGATCTTTGTAGTTCTATATGAATTTTAGGATTTTGTTTTCATTTCTGTAAAGAATGCTATTGGGATTTTGATGGGGACTGCATCAAATCTGTAAATCACTTAGGCAGTATGGACATTTTAACAATTTTTTTAAGATTTTATTTATTTATTTATTTATTTATTTATTTATTTATTTATTTATTTGTTTATTTATTTGAATGGGAGTGGAGAGGAGGGGCAGAGAGGGAAAGCAGATGCTTAAGTGACTGAGCCACCCAGGCGCCCCAACATTTTAACAATATTAGCTCCTGGATTGGTTTTGAACAGTTATAGATTATGAAATTAAAGGTAGAATTGATCTCTGTCAGAGTCCAGTCAGGAGACAGAAATTTAAAGCAGTAATTTGAATGATGAGGTTTAATATAAAAAATTATCTAGTAAAAGGTGATTGACTTCTAAAGGAGTAAAGGACATTAAGGGCTTCACAAGTAGTAGGTATCAAAAAGTAGCCTCAAAAAGAAGGATCTAAGGACTTGGGAAAGCTCCTCCAACCCCAGAAGTTGAGATTTAGCCTCTTTGAAGAGGGCATGGTTACCACAGAAATAGTAAGTCCACTGTTAGTAGCTCTGGCCAGATGGTACAGACCAGAGCTAGTCTTTGGAAGAAGCTTGTCATTGCTGCAAGGTGTGTGGGGGTCTGGAACTGGTCCATAGAAGCAGCCCACTGAGTGGAAGAATGTGGCCTGATGGCATGGCCAGAGCTGCTTTAGAAGTAGCACCTGGAGCTGCTCATAAGAGGTATCTGGTGGGTTGTGTGTGGCCTAATGGCCCCACCAGAGCAGCCATGGAAGCTGTCCACCAAATGGGAAGTTTGCATCCTGAGGGTACAGCCAGAT
Source organism: Nyctereutes procyonoides (assembly GCF_905146905.1). Lineage (NCBI taxonomy): Eukaryota > Metazoa > Chordata > Mammalia > Carnivora > Canidae > Nyctereutes > Nyctereutes procyonoides. Next base: position 3,325,297 of record NW_026575033.1, on the reverse strand, counting down.
TATCTGCTTGCTGGAGTTGACTGAAAGTGGCCCTGGCTGGTCTGTGAGGGACGCTTGGCTCTAGCTCTGAATAAAAAAGGCAGAAATGCCTTCCCACCTCTATTTTCTTCAGTGTCACTCCAGTGCCCTCTATTGACAGAAGCTAAAATTCTTCTGCAGGGGGTTCAGTTCCAGCATCAGAAAGCAGGACAAAGAAGAGTAGAATAGAAGCTGAAACAATTGACCCTAGAGTTGAAGAATGTCTGACCCAGGTTTCAACAGGAAAAACTCCCAATTGACCACTTGTTACAAAGGGCACTGACTGGATTTCTTACTGGCATCATATGCAGTGCTGAGAATATGTGAGCATTTAATAGAGTCCAACTTGTCCTTTGTGTTTCTTCAGTTATTTGTTACCAAGGAATAAAAGAACTCAACAAAATGAGCTTTTCTTTCATATTGTCTCTCTAATGCTAAACTTAAATGTTTGTTGGATGTACATTTCCATAGTTGCAAGATACATCCTCCTCCATCAGAGATTTCTCATGGAATTTCTTGTTACTGCTCTTTGTAAAATTCCTGATATTATGGTATAGTAACTGAGTTTAGAATATTTTCATTGTAGTGAAAAAAATTAAAAGGTTATAAACATTGTTGGAATTATCATTTTTATATTATTGAGACATAACATTAATGATGACAGGAAAATTAGTGAAGTCAGTATGATCGTTAATTTTATGTGTCAAATTGGTAAGGCTGTGGCCAGTTGTTTGGTTAAACAGTCTACATATTACTATGAAGATTTTCTTTAGATGTGATTAACATTTAAGTAGGCTCCATGCCCAGTGTGGAGCCCAACTCGGAGCTTGAACTCACGACCCATAGATCAGGTCAGATGCTGCTTCACAACTGAGCCACCCTAGCACCCAGAGATGTGATTAACATTTAAATCAGTAGACTTGAGTAAAGCAGATTACCCTCCATCATGTAATCCAGTCAGTGAAGGGCCTTAAGGGCAAAGCAGAGGTTTCCTGAGGAAGAAAGAATTTGGTCTCTGAAGGCAACATAGAGACCTTGCCTGAATCCAGAAATTGCAGCCCGCCCCACACGTTTTGGGTTTGCTGTTCCCCACAATCCGATGAGTCAGTTTCTTAAAATAAATCTCTTCCTCCCTCTGTCTCTCTCCCTTTATACATATAGGATATAGGATTACCTTATTGGCACATTTCTAGAATGGATTCCTCTCTAGAATCTAGAGAACCCTGACTAATAACAGATTTTGGTACTGGGAATTAGAGTGCTGCTGAAACAAATGCTAAAACTGAAAGTGGTTTTGGATTAGATAAGGCATTAATGGATAGAGGCAGGGGAAGTTTTGAGACATATGATACAAATGGTCTAGATTGCCTTGAAGAGACTGTTCCTACAGCTATGAATGTTACAGGTACTTCTGGTGAGGTCTCAAATGGAAGCGAGGAACATGTTAGTGGAAACTGGAGGAAAGGCAGTTCTTGTGATAAAGTGACAGGGCACTTGGCTAAATTGTGCAACTACCATTCTAAAGTACTTATACATAATTTTTCATTTTTATTATCATTTTACTAACAATACTTAGCAGTCTGTGGCTCATAGTAGTTTTTTAATTGAGGAATGAATGAGTGAATGAATAGAGTATGCAACTAAAGCTATGTTTAAAATGGCTAAATTCAGTTCAAAATTAGTGTGCCTTTCCCTCCAAGCTTCAGTCCATGTATATTGTTCTAAGACTTGTTTGCAGTTTTAAAGCCCTTTGACCTCACTGAGCAGAGGCTAGTTACCTTGCAGAATTTAGATCCCTAAATTTAGATTTGGCTGATATTTCCTCATGATTTATGTATTTTTGTTAAGAATAACACTAAAGCTTTGCTGTGTTCTTCTCAATGTATCATATTAAGGAGGCATATGATATAGATTGCTACTGATGATACTAATTTTTATCATTTGGTAAGATGGTGTCTGCCAGGTTTCTCCATTGTAAAGTTAATGTGTATTTTACAATCATTAATTAGTGTTTTGTGGGAAGATAGTTTGAGGCTTCATGAGGCTTTCTCTTCTCCACTGTTCTTTCGTTCATTCATTCATTCATTCATTCATTTGGACTCATGGATTCCTGCTTTATTCAGAGGGTTTCAATCCATGACCGTCATAATTTGCAGACAGTCACCAACCTCTGGTGATTGATTTACAGTTTTTAGACTTTACAGTGGTGCAAAAGTGATGCCCATTTGGTGGAAACGATACTTTGAATTTTGGCCTTTTCCCAGGCTAGTGATGTGTGGTACCTACTCTCATGATGCTGGGCAGCAACAACAAGCTGCAGCTCCCAATCAGGCATGTGATCACAAGAGTAATTAACAGCATATACCCTTACAACCATAATATTTGTCAGTTTCAGTAGTTTAGGTCAATTACATAAGTTAGCCAGTACTCCATTATAAGACTGGCTCTGTGTTCGATGATTTTGCCCAACTGTAGGCTAATGTCAGTGTTCTGAGCACATTTAAGGTAGGCTAGGCTAAGCTGTGATTTTTCGTAGATTAGGTCTATTGGATGCATTTTTGACTTAGGATATTTTCAGCTCACAGTGGGTTTTTTGGGGATGTAACCCCATCATAACTCAAGGAAGTTCTGTATTTTTTTTAATCTTTATTTATTTATGATAGAGAGAGAGAAAGAGGCAGAGACTCAGGAAGAGGGAGAAGCAGGCTCCATGCCAGGAGCCCGACACGGGACTCGATCCCGGCTCGCACCCTGGGCCAAAGGCAGGCGCCAAACCGCTGAGCCACCCAGGGATCCCCGAAGATCTGTATTTGAATAGTAGATCTCCCTGTATGTAACCAGTCTCCTGGAAGCTATGCCTTGGACATGCCATGCCCTACACTCCTTATCCCTGGCAAAGGGGAAGAAGGAAGAGAGGAGCTGCAGCCAATTCTGAATTGTTCTAAAAGAAGAGGACTTTTAGCCTAAGTAACACAAAACAACTTGCTAGGGGATACTAAGTAATAGTTTCTGAAAATCAGAAGGAAAGAGGGAAGAGGATGCCTAGAAAAGCCACTTCTAAGAAGTTGAAGTAGACAGCTTCCCCCACTGACCTTGTTGCTGTCATTGTTTTGTTTTTTTTTTAAACTGTATTTGAATGTTTACCCTGAGCTTGATGCTGAGAGGATTTTAAATGGCTTTAAAAAGTGCTATTGTGGGCAATAAGTGGAGAGAAAAGTACTATTCAGATGAATATAGAAAAAATAAAATAATGCTATAAGATCTTGTGTAATGCTTGAGGTTAATCATAAATTTGATTTTAAATTTAGCAACAAGTTCAAAGAGGAGAACAGGCCAGTTATATGCTTCATAGTAGTCAGTGGCTTAGAAACAACTAAATCTGTGAATAAGACAATTATTTTCTATAGTTTCATAAAGAGGATACTGTAGCATCATTATGGTAAGAAGTATAGCAAGAAGTTTCATATGGCAGTTTTTTATAATCTCAAAGTGGGATATTTGCATAACCAAAACATATTAGATAAGTGGCAAAATGTTCTATACTATACTATAGTATAGTCTTGAGAAAACCTTTCAAGGGGTGGGGTGTTTACTTAGGTCTGTTGGCTGTTGAGATGGTGAGAACAGAAAATTGGGCTTTGGGTGTGGCAGTAGGGAATGTGTTCCTGACCTTGATGAGAAATTTCAGGGAAATCCTGGGGACAGAAATTTAATTGGAATGTGCTGAGAAATGATAAAGGAAGCAAAGAATATGAATAGAGATACTTCATTCTACAAGTTTAACTGTGAAGGATAGATATCCAAGAAGAGGCAAGATGCGAGACCAAGGTTAGGTTTTGTTTTTAATGTGAGACAATAGAGGCATTTGAATGCTGATAGAGCTGATGTAATAAAAAGCAAAAATTGTTACAGATATTTCAGGGGATAATTATAGGTTGAAGTCTTTGAGAAAGGAAGTTATATGGAGTCAAGACCATAGGTAGAAAGGTTGGACTTTGACAATAAAAAAGGATTCTTAGTTGTAACAGGAGTGAAAGCAAAGGTTTGGGTTAGTCCTAGAAGCAGGCCATTGACCTAATTCCACACTTTCCGTCTATTAAAAAACAGGCAAAAAGAGCCTGGTTGTGAACTGCTCTGGAAAAATAGACCATATCAGAGGGACCTATAATGACTGCTACTAAAGAGAAAAACCCAGAGTTAGTGGGAAGGGGATAATGGAGTTCTTGAAGAATGAGAGCTTAGAAACAACAGTATGATGAATACAGGGCTAATTACCACAAAATTCTAATGACTTTGTTTTGGTGAGTTTTTCCATTGCTGCTAAAAGTATCATCTAATAAGTTATTTTGAAGAAAAATTGGTATTATGAGTTTAATATGAGTAACATACTCTATCATGGCATTAAATTTTAAAATATTTTTAATGGGGAGATTTTCTTTTAATAATAATTTTATTTTTTATTGGTGTTCAATTTGCCAACATACAGAATAACACCCAGTGCTCATCCTGTCAAGTGCCCGCCACCCAATCACCCCCACCCCACACCCTCCTCCCCTTCCACCACCCCTAGTTCGTTTCCCAGAGTTAGGAGTCTTCCATGTTCTGTCTCCCTTTCTGATATTTCCCACTTATTTTTTCTCCTTTCCTCTTTATTCCCTTTCACTATTATTTATATTCCCCAAATGAATGAGACCATATAATGTTTGCCCTTCTCCGATTGACTTATTTCACTCAGCATAATACCCTCCAGTTCCATCCACGTTGAAGCAAATGGTGGGTATTTGTCGTTTCCAATGGCTGAGTAATATTCCTTTGTACACATAAACCACATCTTCTTTATCTATTCATCTTTCGATGGACACCGAGGCTCCTTCCACAGTTTGGCTATTGTGGACATTGCTGCTAGAAACATCGGGGTGCAGGTGTCCCGGCGTTTCATTGCATCTGTATCTTTAGGGTAAATCCCCAGCAGTGCAATTGCTGATCATAGGGCAGATCTATTTTTAACTCTTTGAGGAACCTCCACACAGTTTTCCAGAGTGGCTGCACCAGTTCACATTCCCACCAACAGTGCAAGAGGGTTCCCTTTTCTCCGCATCCTCTCCAACATTTGTGGTTTCCTGCCTTGTTAATTTTCCCCATTCTCACTGGTGTGAGGTGGTATCTCATTGTGGTTTTGATTTGTATTTCCCTGATGGCAAGTGATGCAGAGCATTTTCTCATGTGCATGTTGGCCATGTCTATGTCTATGTCTTCCTCTGTGAGATTTCTCTTCATGTCTTTTGCCCATTTCATGATTGGATTGTTTGTTTCTTTGCTGTTGAGTTTAATAAGTTCTTTATAGATCTTGGAAACTAGCCCTTTATCTGATATGTCATTTGCAAATATCTTCTCCCATTCTGTAGGTTGTCTTTTAGTTTTGTTGACTGTTTCTTTTGCTGTGCAGAAGCTTTTTATCTTGATGAAGTCCCAATAGTTCATTTTTGCTTTTGTTTCTTTTGCCTTCGTGTATGTATCTTGTAAGAAGTTACTGTGGCCGAGTTCAGAAAGGGTGTTGCCTGTGTTCTCCTCTAGGATTTTGATGGAATCTTGTCTCACATTTAGATCTTTCATCCATTTTGAGTTTATCTTTGTGTATGGTGCAAGAGAGTGGTCTAGTTTCATTCTTCTGCATGTGGATGTCCAATTTTAAAATATTTAAAGTCTAAAATAGTAAGAGAACACCAGGGATGGTTTGTTTTCCTCTGATAATATTTAAATTCACATTTGAATTCCTATTTTGTGGCTATGACCCAACTTAAACAAATGGTCACAAATTTTAAATAAATAAAAGCAAGGAATATGGATCATTGTGTTTAATCCGTCAAACAAATATATTAATTGGGAATTGAACTTGCAAGTTTCATTCGATGTAATCCATTTCTATTATATATCAGTGAATAAAAACCCCGATTGTGTAATTAATACAGTGGAGCTATTTCAATTTGCTGTGATAACTCTATACAATTCATAAAATTAAGTTGGTATTGCTTTCTTTGCAATAGTTGTCTGACTATATTTGTGGTGATTATTTTTGTGAAAAAGGGGTAAAAGATGTTAATATCATTATCAATGGGTAACACGAACTTAACGGTAGTATGCTTGAATTGGAATGTATATGTGTGCAGTACATTGGGTTTAATGATAGTACATTTAAAATTGGTATGCCAAGGGCAGTATACTTTACAGCAAAATACAGAAGTTTAATAACCATGAAATGCTGAACGGCCAGGGAAGACTAAAGCTTCCTTTAGTCAACAGTAAAGCAAGAATGTGAAGACATTTTTATTCTTTATTGCCTCAGGTAAAAATGTCTCTAGAAACAGATAAGTGATGACAAAGCTTTGATGTTAATAAACCTAAATGGAAGTAAAAAAATCAAAGTGTGTAAATGGCTAGATTATGAAAAGAAAGATGACAAAGTTATACCCTGTAATTAGATGTAATTTGTGCTTTTGGCATAGCTATTTGTCTTACGTGAATGAGAGATTGTCTTACTTTCCTTCCTTGTATACTAGGAGGACAGCAGCACTTACATATACTACTGTAAATCTTTTGTGATACTTTTCTCAGGGGTAGGGGGGACCAAGAAAAAAAGAAAAACAAATTGTAATATCAAAACAGAAACTTATTTTAATCTTCCCTTTTGCAATTAGATTTGCTTAGCTGGACCCATGCAAAAAAATTCCTATTTACTCATATTCTATAAAACATATGTCTGAGTTCCAAGCATCTCCCTTCTCAGTTCTTCATGACTTAGCTGTTGTCTACCCTGAAAATGCAAACCATTTTTTGAATTATACATAATAAACCTTAAATAGTAAAGTGCAGTTTTTTTTCACAAATTATCCTAGATATTTCAAAACAAAATATGATCAACTTAGTATATCTGCTGTTTGGGAGTATCATGTCATTTTTCTCATTTGCTAATATATAGAATTAGAAGATTATACATAATAAGAAATTATAGGTGTGCCTGGGTGGCTCAGTCAGTTAAGCATCTGTTTTTGGCTCAGGTCATGATTTCAGTGTCCTGGGATTGAGCCCCGCATCACTTCCCTGCTCAGCAGTGAGTCTGCTTCTCCCTCCTCCTCTTCCTCTGTGATAGCTCTTGCTCTCCTCAAATAAATAAATCTTTTTAAAAAATTATAAATGGGTTGATTTCTATGTTTTTTGTGTGTGTGCACTGTAACCAAGAGATTAAATCACACTCTTAAAAGTGTTTTAAGGCAATTATTTTAGTTTATTTGCTCATAATTTGCCCAGTTAAGAAAACCAGCTCAAATCAGAAGCAGAACCCTAATGTGGCTTCTGCCTCTGTTTAAACCCACAGTCCTGAGGAGTTGTGGAATGCTTGGAATTGCTCCAGGGTTGAAGTCCATGTCAGGAGACTGCTGTTGTGGTACAGTACTGCTTTTATGTGTTGCTTCAGTGTGTGTCCCATGGCTGTGACTGAATACTGCCAAGAGAAAGTAGTAAACAGCTGAGCACTGGCTAAAGGTTCATCTGATTATCAGTCCTACATTCATCGAAGTATAATATGAAAGTCTTATCTCTTCTAGTACACCTACCAAGTGTAGGATAGGTTAATGGCAAGCTAGAAAAGAATGACTATAAACAAACATTGGTATTTAATCATTGCAACAGAAAATGGACAGTGGTATAATGTGAGCCAAAGACACAAACTTAATACTAACTAATCATGTTTTAGTTGTAATTTTTTATGTAGTACTACAATTGTTTTGTTTTTAAATTAGGATTTTGAGTTTCAAGAGTAGACTTGACCACTAGACAGTGATTAAATCTATCCTAAATTACAGTCATGAAAAGATTGCTTCTTGATAACACCATCAAAATACTGTTTTATTATGGTTATTGAAATTCATTGGAATATATTAGGAAAGGGACTTGGAGCTGTTGGCTATATCTTGATTCTTAAAGATTACTTATATTAGCTTTTTTCTTGAAATATGTGTATATTACAGAAAATTGAAAAGGCAAAAAGGAATGTAAAAACCATCTTCCTTTTACTATGACTTAAAAATACTTGTCATTGTTAAAGTTTAGGGTTTTATATCTTGAGTAGGAAAGTTTTTCTTAAAACTTTGCAAGATAATATTATTAACAAAATACTACACTTTCGTGTTATTGAAATAATGGCTCATTATAGTGAAAGTGAGCTGTCCTTGCCCTTTTGGAGACTGTCTCTTGCCCCATGTCCTTGCTGCCCAGTCTCTTCTTATCCATGTTTCTCTAGTAGCCTTTCTACTAAAAGCCGTTAAGTATTTATTATGCTTAGTGTGATGATGGTTTCTTTATATAGAGTAGTGTCTAGTTTGAGGAAGGCACCCTACAATGGCTTTAGCACCATATCAGTGGAAAAGTATAGTGATACAAAAATCAATATTGTGCATTATAGTATTGTATTTCAATTATACCTCAATTTTTAAAGAGTTGTACAGATAGGCATATAAGATTTCATTAAGACCAAACTTTTGTTTGGTATTTTTATACAGCAAAGATGTCCTTTAGTACATTGCTTTGTTTTGGCTAGACAGTAATTGTGTATTCTTTATTTAAATTAATCTACATTAACTGGTGGAAAATGTAAGACCTTTTTAAAGGACCTGGAATTAATAAATTTCTTATTTTTACTTAGTCCTATTTGGGAAGCTTTTTTTTCTTTTAAATTTTAAGGGATCCCTACAACTGTATGTTGAACAGAGATTGAGTCTAATATGGCACTAAAATTGGAGCATTTTATTTTACTAATCATTGTATTTTACCATATTATCACCTATGTTTGCCGATTCGTCATTGTCACTTATTTCTAATCTTTAATTAGGCTGTGAATCCATTTAAGAATGTGATCAAACAGAGCATCTGGGTGGCTCAGTGATTGAGAGTCTGCCTTTGGCTCAGGTCGTGGTCCTGGGGTCCTGGGATCGAGTCCCATATCAGGCTCCCCACAGAAAGCCTGCTTCTCCCCCTGCCTCTGCCTCTCTGTGTGTGTCTCATGAATAAATGCATAAATAATTTTTAAAAAATTTTAAAATAATGTGATAAAAGTTATATACTTTGTTCCTAAAAGTGCATATACACGTTTTCACATGAAATTTCAGGAGATATGACTACCAAGAGATATGACTATGTAGTGTGGGGTTTAGATCCTCTGCTCTAATTTTTTAAGTTTTATCCTTCGTCCCTCTGGCTTCTAAGTATTTGTTTTTCTTCATATTATGAAATGTTTGAAATGTCTAAAATTTAATCTTCTAGTTCACTGCTTTTATCATGTCTCACTCCATTACTCCTAGCTTTTCGATGATTTTACCTTCACATCAGATAATTAATGGTATGTACCTTTACTTTTTGATATTTACTCTTCCCTCTCACCAGTTCTTCACTTCTGTTCTGATTGTACATTCTCTTTTCTAGCCCAGTGTGTTTCATTAGCCTTACTGTAGTAGCTTATCCTGTGTATAGCTTTATAAATGGTACACATACTTTTGTCAATTACCATATCCCTCTCCTTTAAATATTAAAGGCACATTGTCTGAAAGAGAGTCTTCAAGTTTATTCTCTTTACCCTCTATCCTGTGAGCAGGTTGGGTTATTCAAGTTCTCAGAGCCTAAGGGTCTACTTATAAGTTCATTGGAATATTATTAATACTGATAATACATAGTACTTATATGAACTTTTTCTTAAAGATTGATTTATTTATTTTAGAGGAGGAGGGTCAGAGGGAGAGATAGCCCCAAGCAGATTCTGCACCTATGTGGGAACCCCATGTGGGGCTCAATCCCATGACGCAAGCCAAAACCAAGACACCCAACTGACTTGTGCCACCCAGGCACCCCTATATATATAAGTTTTTTAAAGTTGGTTAAGTGTTTGTTTGCCTTCAACTCAAGTCATGATCCCAGGGTTGTGGGATCAAGCCCCACATCAGGCTCCCTGTTCCGTGGGGAGCCTGCTTCTTTCTCCCTCTCCCTCTGCCTGCCACTCCTGCTTGTACTCACTCTCTTTCTCTATCAAATAAAGTCTTTAAAAAAAAAATAAAGTTTGTAAGTTAAATGTATCTAAACAATAGCCATAAATATTTAGAAACTAATTTTACCCTCTAAGTGACAGAATCCATCCAAGTCTTTAATTAAATATTCAGAGTTACTCTTTGGGACTTTCCTAACAATTCAAGTTTGGAGATTTGGGTTCCCTGAATCATTTCATTACTTTAGGCTCTGTTTGTTCTAACCTACAAATATATCTGTCTTTTTCTTTCCCTTACTTTTCCCAAGAGTTAACTAAAATTATTATTTTCTTAGTTACAGAGTACAGGACTAAATAATCACCAAGTAAATTTTAACAGAATTACCCAAGTGCTAGTTCTGCCCATACCTACCCTTAACGTACATATGTAACAACTTACCAACTACAGGTTTCGACTGGTTTTGTTTTCTTATGTAAGATTCTAAAATTCTCAGGGGTCAAAATAAAGATTTTTCGTTAACATGCACCCAGAGAACTTCATATTTAGTACACACCTCACTGTTCACTGTTGCCTAGGCAAATGCTAACAATTCTGCTAATTTAGTATATGATTTACTGGCACAGTTTTATACTGTTTCTTTCCTGTACTTGCAGGTTAAGCTATAGAAATTCATGATTCCTCATTTGACACCAACTGCTATAACAGTGGAGGAGGATTTGAAGGAGAAAAGTGACCGAGTACTAGAAGTAGTGGCATCTGAAATAGTAAAGTGGAAAATTCTTTTCCATTTATTTATTTAGCATTGGTTTGCTTTAGCTGTGCTTGGTGCTACTTTAAAGCAAAACAAACAAAACTAAACTAAAATAATCTGTTTGGTTTTCCAGTCAATATAAAGCAGATTCTGTTATGGAATCTTTTTAAATCTTCACTGTTGCACTCTCTTCAGAAATTATTAAATGAGAGCATGGATATATTCTCATGAAACTTGTCCAGGGAATATGGTAAAAGCAGAAAGATTTAGGCAAATCTTTGCTAGGTCTTAAGTGATTTGCTTGAATAGTAAATTAATTTGCCAAAATATATAGTCATATCTGTTTATTAGTTGTTTTTTTGTATTGTGTAATCTATATATTACTTTATTTACTGGTAATTTAATTTGTAAACATCAACAGAAATACAAATGACATGCATCTCAGTGCCTTTGCTAGTAAAATCTACCAGTTTTGCCAATGCTTGGTAAAATGTCTGGCTTATCCCCTGCTCATCTCCTACAAGTACATTCTAATATCAAAATGTTATAAATATACTATATTAAGTTATGTCAGTGAACTCCAACCCAAAGCTGAAAAAATCCATTAAAATCTAAACCACACATGGTGTAAGGTCTGAAATACATTGGATCATTCATTAAGATTTATAGGAGAGTGTGAAGCAGCTGGTGTAATCCAGTTTCAGAGCATTCTATTTCTGAGATTCCATGATTTCTACAATAGGCAAAAAAATAAGGCAATATTCTTTGATATGGTTAACATTGCCACCACCTGTCAATGGCTTTACCTCTTTACTCTTGTTATGAAGGCATTTTTAAAAATCTGAAGTACTTAACAAGGTGCAGTGATTTGTGGTTATAATAAAAGGAAACAAAAGGCCTTTATTTCCATTTGTGTGCAAACAAATGTTGTTTGGTGCAGTTGCACACAACAAAGTACCTATGTAGCTATCTAAAGATATTTCAATAAATAGGGTTTAAAGTATGTAAACACACAAAAAAACAAACTTTTGGATATTAGTTCAAAAACCAAAATCTTTTCTTTTTTTTTAAATGGTTGTATTTATTTAATTGAGAGAGAGTGAGCACAAACGGGAGGGGTAGAGGTAAGAAGCAGAGAGCAAATCTCAAGCAGACTTGAGCGTGGAGCCCAACACAAGGCTCCATCCCAGGACCCTGAGATCATGACCTGAGCCTAAACCAAGAGGCAGACACTTAACCTACTGTATCACCCAGGCACTCCCCAAAAATCTGCTTTTAAGTTAATTTTTTAATGTCACACTCTGAGTTGGGAATTGATTCCCATTCATAGAGATCCATGCATTCCTGGCACACTTCTTTTTTTTTAAAAAAAAAACAACCATTTAGCAATATTAATCATGTAGTAGGCACTGGTGATACAGAGGGAAAAAAGATATCTCTGTTCCTAAAAAATTCATTGTATTGGGCTCTAGACAGTTCCAGTTAGAATCATTAGGGCTTGAAAAAAGTTTACTCAGGGATCTCTGTACTTCTACTGAGATGCTACCGAACCTAAAATGAGTACTCAGGGAAGGACTCCTAGAGCAGTAACTACCAGAATTAATTCTTAACTAATAAGGTAGCCAAATGAAAAAAGGTACAAGAAGCAACTAGCTATATTACATGCTTAGCTTTGTGTAGTGTTTTAATTGTAGTCAAAATCAATAAATGGTTATTTAATCTGTCTTCTAGAAAAGTATGCAGCAAAGGTTTGTTGAAGCTCAATGAAGGGTAGCCAGGTCAGTACTGAAGCTAAGGACACTAGCAAGCCAATCAGTTTTAGGAAAATCGTATTAGCAATGAACAAAACTAAGGTTGACATTTTAATTAGTACAATATTTTGCACAAAGACCCAATTCATTGAAAAGAAAAACAATAGTACCAATGGCATTTTTAAATAGAAACATAATTTTGTTTTTAATTAGAGATTGCAAATCTGCCCCTTTATTCAGGTTTTCATTATCTTTCCACTTACCAAAAGGTTTTTTTTTAAAAAAAAATTGTTTTATTTTTGGTTTGGGTACAATTTCTATTTGTATGCAAATAACAGTGCTGTTTTAAAAAAAAAAAAATTCCAGTTTTTGACCAAATTTTGTGTAGGGTTAGGGTGTGGGGCTTAAGGGACTTGGTGAATGGCAAAATTGCTATCAGTATTCAGCCACAGGCTTTTACACAGCCGTCCTCACAATGGGTTTCCTGGTAACCAAAGGGACAGAAAGTCTTTTGCTGGGAACTGGGGATATGGAAGTCTGAGTAGATCACAGAGAATGTGGGAGCCTGGGGGGAAAGCAATGCAAAATACTATAGGAATGAATTACTTTCCTTCTGCAGTCCCAGACTATAAAATACTTACAGCTATAGACTGCAGCTGTTCCTCATGAAGGGGTGGGAGGGAGGAGAGAGGGATTCTTTAATCCATCCCTTCATTGCTCCATACTGTGTCATGTATCGTAGGATACAGTATCCTAAATGTTATTATCTTTAGTATCCTCTGTTTATGACTCAGCCCTTTGGTAGCAGCACTTTCTCCAGGCTTACTTGAAGTTCTCAGTTTTAAGGAGACCATCTTGCATGGATATATAAGGTTCTAGAAATTAGATCATGGTTTCCATCACAAAGCTTAGTTGTTACTGCTCTGCTGCCCAAAGAAGGGAGATCACAATCAAGATAAAGTTACTGATACTAGACTTGTTACTAGCTTTCTACTTAAATTTAATTGTACCGTCTTGAAAAATATTAGTCTGGCACATATCTCATTTTGAAAAGTGAGAAGTCAAAATGTCATGATTGACAAAGAACATTTTAAAATAACTATCATAGTTTGAAATTTATCACTGTGAGACATACACACTTGCTAAATGATAGTTGCTCCTTTCATACTGCTGCCTGGCACTTCCCACCTTCCATTCCATTATGCTTCCCTCCTCTAGGTTAACGTCTCTCATTTTACGTCTATAAATGAGAAGATGTCTTCAGATGTCTCCAAATGGTCATTGGAGACACATGATATTTATTAAATAAGTTGGCATTGAATAGTTGTAGAAAGTTCACAAAATAATGTTTCTCTTGTCCTGTGTGGGGGTAGGGGCAGTGAGGTGGGTAATAAGCTGAAGTAACTCTGCACTTCCTTAGAAAAACATTTTTAGTTATGGTTGCGATGAATGATATTGTTGAAACTTTAGGAGGGGATAGAAGTTTTAAGTTGAGATTTCTAGTCTTTTTTTTTTAATCACATGAAGCCTAATTTAAACTTTTCATTAAGAACATAAACAAAAACTTACGTAGTTGTTATATACCTCCTGCAAGGTAATTATGAAGGAAGGGAAAGTTAATATTCTGCTCATTGACCTTATCAGGAAAGAGAAAGCCGTTACTAGAAGAGAAGATGCTTATTTTTTTACTTTTCAGCATCTCCTGACAGTGGCTAGTTCTCTACACAGAATTCTGTGGGTTTTTAAAAAATTAATATATATATAAGCATGTGCCATTTCATTACCATGCTTATCTAAGAAAAATCACATTAACTGTTTTTCAGTCTGTGGGACAGTCTAGACAAGGCCGTCACTAGATCAGACAATGTTCAGTAGCCACCCAAAGTAGTTCCCAGAGCTTCCAGGTCTCCCAGGAGGGACTTTTGTCTCCTCAGCTAATACTCTGTGAATTTGTAGAGTTTATTGTAAAATGTAGCTTATGCAGTGAATATTTCTAATTTAGTCTGGCACTACTTTGTTTCAGGTACAAAAAAAAATCTCCCCAATTCAGAACGAAATGGGAAAGTTCTAATGACTGAAATTTTCCAATTGTAAAGTTTTCTTTACGAAGAAAAGATTAGTCTTTTCAATTGCACCACAGAAAGTTCAAAAACAATAAAGCAATTACATTGTTTACAGATTATTACAAATTCCAAAATAAAGGTCCCAAATGAATATTGTTTTACTACATTTTATCTAATGCATTGTAAAGTATATTGTATATATTAAAAGCATTGCAAGGAAATCTCTTTCTCACTTTCTTCCTGAGAATGCAGAAATCAAAGAATGTCCAACAAAGAACAGAGAACTAACTTTTTCAGATTTGTCACTTCATGGATAAAAAGTAGAGACAGAATGGTGAAGCACCTGTTGCTTTAAAGGCAATAAACTAGGGAAATGTTTTAACAGAAGTCATCAGCTTTCAAAGATCTCTTTTATCCAGTTCACATCACTCATTGCTCTTAATTCCTTTGTCACATTTTTTCCTGCATTACAAGTAATCCTTGAAATCCATGGAGCATTTTATATATAACCAGAACCATGTGGATGGTTCTCACGTGTTCAGTATAGCCCCAAGTCCCAGCATTTCTTCTGCCCCTCCTTTCTCATGTATTTAGCTGTAGATGCAGGTTTGAGAAGCAAATAGTTGTGGTAATTGGAATTCATCCCCACCGCCATCACTTTCCACCTACCAAGACTCTAAATTCAGTCTCTGGTGGGTTTCGGGTAACAGAGAGCCACCAACAGGCCCTCGGCAGCCCTTTGATCTCCACCACTGCATTCTATACTCTTCTTTCTGGAGAGCTCGTTCCTCTGGCAGCTGCTTCCCTCATGCCAGTCCATTGATTATTTATGTGTAACAGTATACATTGGCCAACAGAGTAGATTTGTAGAAGTTTCTTATGAAATCTCATTATTCAGATAAAGGTTAAGATTAGTGTTTAATTCATTCCTAGTGGAAAAGTTCTCTTGAACTGCAGTAAATAAGTTGAGATGAGGAGAGGCAAAAAAGTTCTGTCCAGCCCTGTGGGTTGAGTAGCTTCAGTGTGCTGTCCCCTTTGCATTGCTTTCATTTCCCCCACATAATATGTAAGTGATACATGTCTTTTAAGAATAACCTTAGAAATAAATGACTTATCTCTTATGGTGCTCTTTCTCTTTATTAAGTCCTTAGAAGGCAGTTTTTAAGATATCCAGCAATAGGGGCATTGTGGTTTTAACCTTATTTAGATTTTCTAACATTTACCTTATTTAGGTTTTCTGAAAGAGATTAAAACTGATCAGTGTCCCTTGAGGTCTTCTAGGATTATTCAAACCCAAAGTACATACATATAGGACAGTGGCAAACAGAGTAGCAAATTCAAGTCTTCATTTCAGTAAAGTTTTTTTTTTTTCTACTATATTTTGGAAATTGATGTTAGATTTGCTCTTTCTCTTCCTGGAGCAGAGCAGTTATTAATATGTTGAGTCCTTCATGTCTGTCACACATATGGATATTCTTCCCCTGATTGCTTTTCTTTGCCTTCTGTGTGATTTTTTTTTTCCTATCACACCATCCATACATTTTCTGCAAGGTTGATTCTAATCTTTTCTGTTTCTTAAAGTATTTTAATGTTTGTAATGGTGTTCTCCTCCTATTTCTCTTATTTAGCTAGACCAACTCCCTTTTCAGGTATTTATTTCTATTATCTTGCATCTTATCTTTGCTCTCTGATGTTGTAAAGTTGCCACTTTCATTTCCTGTAACTTTTTCATGTTTTCTTTCAGAATGTGATTTTCATTGTTCATTGTTTCTTATTGCTCATCTTCATTTTTCCCCACAGAATTTGCATAGGCCCAACACTAGGTTTTAAACACATGTTCTTGGCAAATATGTTGTTTGCCAAAAATAATGTGAATGTGTATCTTTCACAGCTTTCCATCCTGATCTGAGCATCTTTTTTATCTTCTTATTAGAATATTAGCTAAAAAGCAGGATGTTAATAGTTATATCAACTATTCAGTCATTTAGCTGCCTAAGGGATCTGTGGTCACAAATACAGTATTTCCCTCTGCCCAACCAAGCCACCTTAGTGATGCTGGCCCACCTTTGATAAAACACAGGAGGGAAAAAGGGCAACTGTTGGGCCTCTAGTGAACACGGAGTGACAGGATCTTCCTATGGGACATCCTGTACTTTTCTCTGGCCTGTATAGTCCCTTCAAGCAGAGACACATCAGTGACAGCACTGCCACATCTCATGTGGTAACTTTGTACAGTTAGAAAAGCATACCCCTTCCTCAGTGTACTTTGCTGTCATTTGCTGAACAACCTCATGGTGACTCAAGTGAGTGGCGCCCCCTTAGATTTGTGTAGTGCACACAGTTCTACAGGGTGGCCCTAATCGGTGAGGAATTTCAGGATTTCAATCTCTCATTCCCCTACATGGCGCTCTTTAGAAGAAGAAACTAGTTTTCAGTCTTAGTGTTGTCTTTCTAGTTTGATCCAGATTATCAAAAGATCCTTCTAGGACCAGTTTAAAGTAGGAGGTTAGGAGCTAGCATCAGTATGACTGGACTTCTTTTGTTTTTTGTTGTTGTGTTGTAGGGGAGGTTTTAAGAACTTTGATTTACCCCTTCCTCATCATTTTGGGAGGTTTCATTTTTGTTTTGCTTTTTAATGACCCTTTGATTTTATTAAGAGTTAACTCTCTCAAGAAGGTAACTTATAGCCCCCTTTTTAGAGGAAACTAGTAGAGTTGAAAGGATCTTCCCAGATTTTATTTTCAAGTGGATCACTTTATTGATTTAAGATTCAAAATCAAAAATCCAAAGGAAAAAAGAGAACACTTGTTTATGTAGTAGATTCTTTCTGGTGCTCATATACTCTCCAGATCCTGGAAATAGCCTTCAGTACTTAGAAGGATTTTAGACGTGAATATTGATATTTATGCTGACATTTATATCCTAAATAAATTGTTTAAAATTATGGGTTGCCTTATAATACTTTTTATCTTTGAAAGGAATTGATTTAGCCCTAAGAAAAAGCAGTCACAGTTCTCTTGACATCCTGAAATCCTCCAAACCTATACGTCAGCGTACTGAAATGCTATTTATAGATGCTTTTCCTGTAAGTGATACCTCATTATCACTAAGAATACACTAGTGGTAAGTTCTTTTAAAGGTGTATGTTAACAATATTGGAAAGATGAAAAGACTTACATCCTGTTATCTAATTTTATTTGACATGTAATAGTATTTATGACAAATCCAAACTATGTCTAGTTATGTTTTTCTGAAAGATATTCTTTTTCAGTCACAATTCTAATCATTTTCGGTTTGTATAAACATAGTCATGATATATAACATGCATTCTACAAAGTAGTTTGGATATATAGTAGATCAGGCAGTAATGCTGAATTTATATAGCATCTTAGGAGTGTGCATGTGAGTGAATCTTCCAGATGACAAAAATTACCCTTGTAAGTATTTAAACATCCTTTTTATGCCAAACATGCATTAAGAACAGTTAAACTATGTTACATATTTTCATACATTTTTAACAGAACATTCCCTATATAATTAGCAGTTTCTCGATGCCTGAAGATCATCACCAAAAATAGACCTAGAGGCCACTGATTGGTGGTTTAACAGTGATTGGTCCAAACTATTGCAGCCATGTCTGTTTTATATTATTTTTCTCTCCTATATCACTGTCAGGCTATTTGGATCTCCCTTCTCTAACATTTATAACTTATTATGGGTTGCCTTATAATACTTTTATCTTTGAAAGGAATTGATTTAGCCCTAGGAAAAAGCAGTCACATTTCTCTTGACATTCTGAAGTCCTCCAAACCTATATGTCAGCATACTGTAATAATGTTAATAACTTATATGGTGACAGAAGTTGGTCCGAGGGTTGTGGGTTATTGTTAAGCTGTTTATATGGTGACAGATAGTGACTGCATTTATCATGGTAAGCATTGATTAATATACAGAATTGCTGAATCAATATGCTGTATACCTGAAACTAATACAACATTGTATGTTAATTATACTTAACTTTTTTTAATGAATACAAAATAAATAAAAGGCCCTTAGAGGTAAATACTACTATTTTCTCCATTTTCTGGATTAAGGTTAAGTAAAGGAGAACAGTAATATAACTTGGCCAAGTGATAGAGCTGGGATTTATTGAGCAGTTTGATTCCAGTTTTCACATTTTCCGTATCAGTCAGATGAAGCACATAGAGGTAATTGGTCCAAGATCACATACCTAGTAAGTGACAGTACTAGAATTTGAATCCCAGACAGTTTGACCTCAGAGACAGTGCTCTTAACTATTTATTTGCTGTCTTACACTCCCCTTTGTAGACTCCTTAAGGGAAGACCTCATAGTACCATCATATATCTATGGAACAGTGACACATAAGAGGTTCTTAAAAAGGAGGGCTCTTGATGTAATGACAACTGGGTGTTGTATGCAAATGATAAATCACTGAATTCTGCCCCTGAAACTAATAATACACTTGAAATTAAATTTTTAAAAAAGAGATTCTTAAATGTTTGAAAATAAATTAATGAACTTTTCACTGCCAGATATGTAGCAATACTAATAAGCTAGGATTTCCTTATATATTGTTACTCTCAAATATAACTTTAATATTTTGAACTTTATTATTCCTCCTCATCCTCTCCATCCAAACTGATATTTTAACTACACTTACCAAAGTCTACAAGCCACTGTTTGCCTTTAGTTTGCCAAGCCCAGTCTCCCACAGATGAGCCACATATCTGCCAAAGTGAGAAAGAGACTAAAGGAAATGAGTGAAGATTAAAAGGAATGAGTACCTGCAACAATATCAATAACAATAGCAATAATAGTTCAAATAGTTTCAAACAAAAATACTACAAGCTGAAAACAGCAACCAATTATTTTTAATAAGCCCACTGAAAACTCCTGTTTTTGGAGCACCTGGCTGGTTCAGTCAGTAGAGCATGCAGTTTTTGATCACAAGGTTGTAACTTTGAGCTCCACATTGTGTATAGAGGTTACTTAAGGTAAAATCTTTAAAAATGATAAAGCCGCTGAAAACATACAAGGGAAGAGAAAGGAAGGGGTGGTGAGAAAAGAGAGAGTGTGCAAGCATATGAGTAGGAAAAGCACAGAGATGAAAGAAAGGCTTGGAGAGGAAGGAGAATTAAATCCATCCAATAAGCCTGAGTTTTGATCAGAATGATTATACAAATGAAGTAAGGCTGGAATAGGCCTTATAGGTAAGTAAAATATTAAAAATGGCAAATGTAACATTATGTGTCATGCTTATACTTCAATAAAAAAATGGTAAATTATCTAAATTCTATGAAGTAAGCATAAATATATAATGCACATCAATTATACTAGTGGTCCTTTAAAATGTACTTTTAACATTCAACTACTCGGGCACCTTGTTGACTTGGTCAGAGGAGCATGCAACTCTTGATCTTGGGGTCATGAGTTTGAGCCTATCTTGGGTGTAGACTTTATTTTAAAAATAAATAAACTTAACTTCAACTATTGTATGATAAAGGTAACCTAAATGAAACTAATTTCTTGGTTCATTAACTCTGAATTACAAAAGCTGTAGCTTTAAAACAATACTTTTTTCCCCACCCTACATAAACTTATTATAGCAAAGAAACATATTAGAAATCCTACTTACTTTTTAAGTTTGATTGAACAGGAGCAGTAATACATATCATTTAGGAAATGGACAATAGTCCAGATCTAAAAGATGGCTAATTCTTGTTGTAGTTATTTTTTTTTTCTCTAGCTTAAATCCCACTGTTTTCATGAATTACCTCAGCTGTCATTAACCACACTGCCTTGTTTTCCTAATTTATGTAATTCTTAGAAAAGCTAGTTTAGGATAGTGGTTAAGACTGGGGTTGTTGTCATACCACCTGTGCTGTCAGCTTACTTGCCGTGCAAATCTAGGCAAGCTGATAAACCCTGACAAGGTTTGGTTTCCTCTTTTGTAAAATGAGGTTGATTAAAGATGGTGTCCATCCTCAGGGGTATTGTGAAGGTTGAGTGAGACCATGTAAATAAAGATGTTAGCATCTTGCCTTCATATACTACATGTTTAATTAACATAAGCTTTTATTAGGGTATACTACTGTACAATTGCCTCCTTCATACATGTTCTGTCTCTTCCTAGAGTGTTATCAAGTTAGTAGATTCTCATAAGTATTTACTTGAAGGGTGGATTAGGATGCAGGGAAAGACCAGTAGTAAGAGATTGTACTTTGGGGGCTTCCACTTTATATTCCATAAGAAAAGTAGTAGGATTAGAATCTGCAGTGGTGGTGACCTCCAGGTGGTGGCTGGGTACTCAATAAGCAGAGTATGAGATGTAATAGAAAGGATTAACAAAAAGAAAGCCATTATTAGTGTTGGCGTGGGAGTTAAAAGATTTGAGGGGTAGGAGAATAGGTTTGTTTATATCATGAAGTAGCAGGAATTAAAGGCCACAATACCAGATTGAATTGTGAGAATGTTGGTAGGGGTTGTTAGATGGTTGATATGCATATCAGCCATCTACCAGTAGACTCATGGTGATAGGACAAATTTGGAGGTCATTTGTTTATAAGTGACCTTCTAAATTCATGACTTGTAATTCACATGACAACTTTAAGCTCAGAAATAAACCCTTGAAAGGAAATTTTGGTTTTACCCCCTCTACTTTTTTTTGTTCACTGGAGAGGATATTTAATCAAAATTGGAAGAGATGACCACCCAACCAACCGTTATTTAAAATGGTACTTCCCAGAATAATTGATTCCTCTCAAGACTCTTCAGAAATGTTATGCTTGTACAAGTTATAGATACACAGGCATATGGAAAAGGGTAACAATGAGCTAGGATTTTTAGATTCTAAAAATCTAAAGAAGGAAAAAAAATAGAATTTGTTTGAAAATAGTTTTCGTGTCCTGCTATAAAAGAGTGGGAGGTTAAACCTGTGTTTTTACTTCTTGGTCATTTTCAATATACTAAGAGTAGAACTGCTACAAGATGGAGGATAACATGAAAACCAAGAGAGGCAGAGTTAATCGTCTGTCCTGTTATGAGACCATTTGAAGAGGAGAATAAATGAGTAATTGACTCCTTTAAGTTGGTTGAAATTTGAAGAGTTTATGTATACAAAAAGGATTGAGTTGGGTAAAAAGGTACTCTTTTAATTAGTCAGGAACAACTTAGATATTAGAAAGTATAAAGAAAGAAAGACAGCATTTGTTTAAGGGCTTGGAAATATACTGTATTTCCATGTGGATTAGTTACTTTTGTTAACCTTTTGATAGACTATGTATTAACTTTAGTATAATAAATAGAAGTGTTCTCTAAGCTAATAGTGTATATGCTCTTCTTTCAGTTCTTCTAATATGCTATATTTTGTCTCATATATGGGACTTTGACAATGCTGTGACATTTACTGAGAAGACTCTTACACCCTCTCTTCCCTGTCTCAGTTGTACACTTTCTGTAATTTCCCTACTGAAGCACTTAGTGTATTCTGATAGGAATTGATATTTATCTTGTTTACCACTGTTTTCCTACACATACTCAGTATCAGTTTGTTAAATAAAATAATATATCTGTTACTATATCTGCCTCATATGTAAAATGTTCAGAGTATTAATAAAATTCAGTTTTCTGGCTCATGATAAAAGTATGGACTCATGTAATTAAAACATGTCTCGTGAGTCATTTTTATAGTAGTAATTTAGGGGGAAAGAAAAGGAAAGACATGAATAGACAATTTCTGAAGAAGATAGGGGTTCAGTTCACTCTGGTATTATTGAGTAGTCTATATATGTCCAGTATTCTGGTATACACTGTGTAGAACATAAAAGAGATATAAAGCTAACTGCTCAAGGAAAGCAATTGTCAAAATGAGAGAGAATTAATACTTGTCAGAAAACTGAGATAGCCAAAAAAGGAGCTATTAACTTTGAATTTTGTTAGCTTTGAATTTTTAGAGGTTTAAGCAACTAGAATTCACATCCCCTCCCCCCCCCCCGCACCCCATTTCAGTTCTAGTCAGTAAATGTCACTGTGTGTCAGGGTAAATAATAGTTTCAGTAGTAAGTGTGAAAAGGAAGTGATGTGTGTTCAGGAAGGATGTTGTGGTCCAGGTCAAAACAGTGCTTTAAGGAAAGCAATCCAAGGTAAGAGTATGCTTTTGAATTTCACAAATAATACTTTCTTTCTGTGTCAAGATTGCTATATTGAGGGACACACGGGTGACTTAGCAGTTGAGCATCTGCCTTTGGCTCAGGGCATGATCCTAGGGTCCTGGGATCAAGTCCCACATCAGGCTCCCTGTGGGGAGCCTGCTTCTCCCTCTGCCTATGTCTCTGCCTGTATCTCTCATGAATAAATAATAAAATCTTTTTTAAAAAAATTACTATATTGGGCAGCCCGGTGGCTCAGGGGTTTAGCACCACCTTCAGCCCAGGGCCTGGTCCTGGAGACCTGGGATCGAGTCCCACGTCGGGCTCCCTGGGGTCTGCTTCTCCCTCTGCCTGTGTCTCTGCCTCTCTTTTTCTGTCTCTGTGTCTCTCATGAATAAATAAATAAAATCTTAAAAAAAAATTGCTATATTGATTGCCATGTTGTCTTCTTCCAGTCTGCATAGGATACAATGCCTAGCCATGGATAGGTTAGTGTGATAGATAAGGAATTGAACACACTTTGAGTTGGACACCCTGGTTTTTTATCCTAGCTGTGCCATTTACTTTAGTTGCCATACTGCTATAGTAACTGTTCAGTTATTTGTGAAGACTAGCTAAATAAATCATGTAGAGTGCTTTATTATATAGTCCCTAGCACATGGTAAGTGCTCAACAAAAGGTTAGCAATAAAGATTTCAGTATCATCTCTATTAGCATTTGAGTCAAGATCTAAGTAGGTGCCATTGCCTCTGTTATATAGACTCTTACACTGACAGTATTTTACCAGTTCTTGTCCTTTTAGCACTCTCCACCCATAATGCAAACATATTTCCAAAAGCAGAGCTATTTATCAGACATGGTATATTTTATCTTTGTGGAAAAACACAGCTGTATTTGGTATCTTGCTTACCTCTCTCTTTCATCTTATCTTTGCCACACTATTCCGTGAACACATCAGGCATACCTTGGACCACATACAAGCACATACACCAATCTCATGGTCTTTGATCTTACTTCACCTCTTGCTTCAGATGCTCTTTTTTTTAAAATAATAAATTTATTTTTTATTGGTGTTCAATTTGCCAACGTACAGAATAACACCCAGTCCAGTGCTCATCCTGTCAAGTGCCCCCCTCAGCGCCTGTCACCCATTCACCCCCACCCCCCGCCCTCCTCCCCTTCCACCACCCCTAGTTCGTTTCCCAGAGTCTTTATGTTCTGTCTCCCTTTCGCTTCAGATGCTCTTCCTCCAGAGAGCCCCATAGCTCACTAACTGCACCTCATTTGGTCTCTTTAATATCACCTCTTTAGAAAGACCTCCCCTGAGTATCCTATCTAAAAACTACTCCTTATGATTTTCTTATCCTGCTTGTTATTTCTTTGTGGCGCTTCCCATTATCTCACCTTATTTTCTGCATGTATTCATTGTCATTTCCCCCACTCTGGAATGAAAGTTCTGTAAGTTAGGATCATTCACTGTTTTATCTTCATGCCTGAAAGAGTGATAAGTAGACAAGTAAGGAAGTATTTATTAGTGAATGATTTAAAAATGTGGAGATTGTTAGACCTAAACATGAAAGCTACTCTTTAATAATTATTCTAAGAGGAGGGGCAAGATGGCGGAAGAGCAGGGTCCCCAGGTCACCTGTCCCCACCAAATTACCTAGATAACCTTCAAACCATCCTGAAAATTTACGAATTCGGCCTGAGATGTAAAGAGAGACCAGCTGGAATGCTACAGTGAGAAGAGTCCGCGCTTCTATCAAGGTAGGAAGACGGGGAAAAAGAAATAAAGAAACAAAAGGCCTCCAAGGGGGAGGGGCCCCGCGAGGAGCCGGGCTGAGGCCGGGGCGAGTGTCCCCAGGACAGGAGAGCCCCGTCCCGGAGGAGCAGGAGCTGCACCAACCTTCCCGGGGGAAAGGGGCTCGCAGGGAGTTGGAGCAGGACCCAGGAGAGCGGGGATGCCCTCGGGCTCCCGGGGACACTAACAGACACCTGCGAGCGCAGGAGAGTGCTCCGAGCTCCCTAAGGGCTGCAGCGCGCACGGCGGGCGACCGGAGCAGCTCGGAGGGGCTCGGGCGGCGGCTCCGCGGAGGGGGCTGCGGGGCGGGAGCGCGAATCCACCAGCGCAGGCCCCGGAGCACAGGGCGCCGGGACACAGCCCAGGATCCGGCCTCCCCCGGGACAGGCAGAGGCCGGGAGGGCCCGAGACAGCGAAGACGCTCCTGCCCCGAGCTGAGCAGATCAGCGGCCCCGCCCCGGAGCCTCCAGGCCCTGCGGACGGAGAGCCGAGAGCCCCGAGCCCCGTAGTTCCTGCGGAGGCTGACTCCAGGCTTCCAGAGTTGCCATAGCAACTGCGGCTGTTCCTCCTGGGGCCTGACGGGGTAAACAACCCCCGCTGAGCCCTGCAGCAGGCAGGGGCAGAGCAGCTCCCCCAAGTGCTAACACCTGAAAACCAGCACAGCAGGCCCCTCCCCCAGAAGACCAGCTAGAGAGACCAGTGATACTCCCCCGTGTTCCAATACAACTTGTTTTTGGCCACTCTGCACTGAGCAAAATGACTAGAAGGAAAACCTCACTTCAAAAGAAAGAATCAGAAACAGCCCTCTCTCCCACAGAGTTACAAAATCTGGATTACACTTCAATGTCAGAAAGCCAATTCAGAAGCACCATTATACAGCTACTGGTGGCTCTAGAAAAAAGCATTAAGGCCTCACGAGACTTCATGACTGCAGAATTTAGATCCAATCAGGCAGAAATTAAAAATCAATTGAATGAGATGCAATCCAAACTAGAAGTCCTAACGACGAGGGTTAACGAGGTGGAAGAACGAGTGAGTGACATAGAAGACAAGTTAATGGCAAAGAGGGAAACTGAGGAAAAAAGAGACAATCAATTAAGGGACCATGAAGACAGATTACGGCAAATAAATGACACTCTAAGGAAGAAAAACCTACGTTTAATTGGGGTTCCCGAGGGCGCCGAAAGGGACAGAGGGCCAGAATATGTATTTGAACAAATCCTAGCTGAAAACTTTCCCAATCTGGGAAGGGAAACAGGCATTCAGATCCAGGAAATAGAGAGATCCCCCCCTAAAATCAATAAAAACCGTTCAACACCTCGACATCTAATAGTGAAGCTTGCAAATTCCAAAGATAAAGAGAAGATCCTTAAAGCAGCAAGAGACAAGAAGTCCCTGACTTTCATGGGGAGGAATATTAGGGTAACAGCAGACCTCTCCACAGAGACCTGGCAGGCCAGAAAGGGCTGGCAGGATATATTCAGGGTCCTAAATGAGAAGAACATGCAACCAAGAATACTTTATCCAGCAAGGCTCTCATTCAAAATGGAAGGAGAGATAAAGAGCTTCCAAGACAGGCAGGAACTGAAAGAATATGTGACCTCCAAACCAGCTCTGCAAGAAATTTTAAGGGGGACTCTTAAAACTCCCCTTTAAGAAGAAGTTCAAGTAACTCTGAACGTGAATGGGCTTAATGACCCCATCAAAAGGCTCAGAGTTTCAGACTGGATAAAAAAACAGGACCCATCTATTTGCTGTCTACAAGAGACTCATTTTAGACAGAAGGACACCTACAACCTGAAAATAAAAGGTTGGAGAACCATTTACCATTCAAATGGTTCTCAAAATATACCCTAAAAGCTACAGAACACTTCTGAAAGAAATTGAGGAAGACACAAAGAGATGGAAAAATATTCCATGCTCATGGATTGGCAGAATTAATATTGTGAAAATGTCAATGTTACCCAGGGCAATTTACACGTATAATGCAATCCCTATCAAAATTCCATGGACTTTCTTCAGAGACTTAGAACAAATTATTTTAAGATTTGTGTGGAATCAGAAAAGACCCCAAACAGCCAGGGGAATTTTAAAAAAAGAAAACCATATCTGGGGGCATCACAATGCCAGATTTCAGGTTGTACTACAAAGCTGTGTTCATCAAGACAGTGTGGTACTGGCACAAAAACAGACATATAGATCAATGGAACAGAACAGAGAACCCAGAAGTGGACCCTGAACTTTATGCTCAACTAATATACGATAAAGGAGGAAAGACGATCCACTAGAAGAAAGACAGTCTCTTCAATAAATGGTGCTGGGAAAATTGGACATCCACATGCAGAAGAATGAAACTGAACCACTCTCTTGCACCATACACAAAGATAAACTCAAAATAGATGAAAGATCTAAATGTGAGACAAGATTCCATCAAAATCCCAGAGAAGAACTCAGGCAACACCCTTTTTGAACTTGGCCACAGTAACCGGAGAAGGACAAACAGTGTATGTTCTCATTCATTTGGGGAATATGAATAATAGCGAAAGGGAATATAAGGGAAGGGAGAAGAAATGTGTGAGAAATATCAGAAAGGGAGACAGAACATAAAGACTTCTAACTCTGGGAAATGAACTAGGGGTGGTGGAGGGGGAGGAGGGTGGGGGGTGGGGGTGAATGGGTGACGGGCACTGAGGGGTACACTTGACGGGATGAGCACTGGGTGTTATTCTGTATGTTGGTAAATTGAACACCAATAAAATTAATTTATAAAAAAAAAATAATTATTCTAGAAGTAGCTAAGTTGGAGAATCCTACTGAAAAAAAGTCTTAAATTGCAATTTCTTTTTCTTTTAGGAAAATATTGACTCTGGAGAGATGGGAGAAAAATTGTCCCTTCGTAAACAGCGCTTCATGCAGTTTTCTTCACTAGAACATAAAGGAGAATATTATATGACACCACGAGACTTCCTCTTTTCAGTGATGTTTGAGCAAGTGGAACGTAAGTTGTTTTTTGGATTTTTTTTAAGCTTTTTTTTTTTAATCAAACTTTAAGGCTAAAAACCTTCTATTTTTCAGAATTGGTAACAGCTCTTTTTCATTTTAAGTATAATTCTTTGTACCATGCATTTGCTTATTATTTAGACTTTATATTCTTCATGAAAGAAGTGTAGTTGAACTTTTTATGTATTTAAGAAATAGTTATTTTGTTTTGTTCATGGGTTTTTCTAAAGAACCAAAAGAAAAACAAGTTTTTAATGTCACTAAATATGTTAACAGAATAATTAAATTATCTAGCATATTAGTTTTTGGTAGTATTGATGTTTTAAATTGGGCAAAGAATGAAACCAGATTAAAGCAATTGGGGAGAACCCCAAAAAATATAATAAGAAGCAAAATCCAGAAGCTATAATTATGTAATTTTATTTCATAAACCATCAACTTTTAGTTATTCCACATGATGTTAGAAATTCTTAATCACCTAACCTAATCCCTTTTACTTTGCAGAGAATAAATATGGCCCTGTCCTCTATGCCTTTATTATAAAGGTGTTCTCTGGAAGCTTCTTGACTTCCTGACACCTCTCAGGGGTGCTGGAAATACTACCCTGGAGGTAGCTATAGGTGGGACAGGTGATATGGGCTAGGCCAAAGTATGCAATAACAAGTATAAATTGAGTTGAAAAAGACTACAAAGACTTTGGGGAACCATTATCAATATAAAACATCAATACTACCAAAAACTAATATGCTAAATAAATTAATTATTCTGTTAACATATTTAGTGACAATGAATACAGGTCCCTTTTACTTTGCAGAGAATAAATATGGCCCTATCCCCTGTGCCTTTATTATAAAAGTGTTCTCTGAAAACTTCTTGACTTCCTGACACCTATCGGGGGTGCTGGAAGTACTACCCTATAGGTAGCTGTAGGTGGGACAGGTGATAGGGGCTAGGCCAAAGTAAGAAATAACAAGTATAAATTGAGTTGAAAAAGACTACAAAGACTTGGGGAACCATTATCAATATTGAGAGATGACTTGAATAAAAAACTTGTGAAGACCCAACCATGAGAGTCCCGTGTACTTTTGTGAATTTTACCTAGAGGAGTCCCACCAGGTTCTCACAGTGAGGATCTAAGGAAAATCTTCCCTCGGGAAGAGGAGAAAAGTAATCATTTTGAAAATACTTCCGGAGCATTCTGTTCTCCTTAGTGAAGGGCTACACAGACAGGGAACTTTTACCAAAGTTTAACCAACCTAGGGGAATGGAAATATCCAACTCTGGCCCCCTCTAGCTTTCCTGTTTCACTTATGGAGGAAAACAAAAAACAGAAAGCACTAGTGAATATCACAACTCAGGGACACTGGCTCGCTAACAGACCAAGACCTAATCATAAGGTTATAAAGCTCCTCGCCTCCCCGCACACGTCACCACACGTCACAAAGGGTCCTAAGGAGAATACCACAGAAGAACTGCACCCTCAGACCTTATATATGAAGGAGTCTCTAAGGAAATGAAAACAACAGAGAAAACAAAAACAAGGACAACAGAAGAAGTGTTTAAAAGCCTCTCACACATACAACTGTAGCAGAAATTAAATTCATCCTAGTTTTATCCATATAAAATAGAACCTCACACTTAAGATCTATCTCTAAGTAATATTTACCTAATAAATCCTGTCTGATTCTCAGGAAACTCAGTTGACATGTTAACAGGCAAAAGACAGTCTGAAGAGACAAAGCAAGCATTAGAACCAGATAAAAATATAGCAGAGATTTTGGAATTAGCAGACCAGAATTTAAAATAACCATGGTTAATATATAACTAAGTGCTCTAATAGAAAAAAGTACACAACATGTAATAACAGATAGGCAAGGTAAGCAGAGGTGGGGAAACCCTTAGAATCAAAAGGAAATGTAGAAATAAAAAACACTATAATAGAAATGAAGAATGCCTTTGATGGGCTCATCAGAATAATGCTCTGGGCCAAGGAAATAATCATTGAGCTTGAAGACATGTTAATTAAGACTCCCCAAACTGAAAAGAAGAAAGACTGGAAAAAAAAAAAAAACAACATCCAAAAAGTGTGGGACAATTCAAAAATTTTAACATGAATGTAATAGCAATACCAGAAGAGGAAAGAACAGGAGAAATATTCAGAGTAATTAATGCTGAGAAATTTCCAAAATTATTAGTAAACACTAAGCTACAAATTCAAGAAGTTCACAGAATCCTAAGCAGGATAATTTTTTTTTTAAAGCCTATACTTAGGCATATCATTCAAACTATGGAAAATCAAAGACAGAAAGAAAATCTTAATAGAAGTCAGGGAGAAAACCTTTACCTAAAGGGAAACAAGGTTAAGAATTATACTTCCGGGGATCCCTGGGTGGTGCAGCGGTTTAGCGCCTGCCTTTGGCCCAGGGCGCGATCCTGGAGACCCGGGATCGAATCCCACATCAGGCTCCTGGTGCATGGAGCCTGCTTCTCCCTCTGCCTGTGTCTCTGCCTCTCTCTCTCTCACTGTGTGCCTATCATAAATAAATAAAAAAATTAAAAAAAAAAAAAAAGAATTATACTTCCTTTCCAAAACCATGCAAGCAAGAAGAGAGTAGAGTAAAATAGAATTTTGGGATAGGGGGAGAAGCTAAGATGGCAGAGTAGTAGGGGGACCCTGGAACACAGCTAAACCAACATCAAGTTATTTTGAACAACTAGGAAATCAATCTGAGGATTAAGAAAACAATTTGCACAATTGGGGCAAGAACGTGACAGATATGAGGTTCAGAGACATGAATTGGGAGAGAGAAAAGTCATGGCACTACAGAACAGTGGAAACCCTTCTCACAGAGCAGAGTCAGGGATGGAGGGAGAGAGTGGTGTGGAGGGCGGGCCAACCGCCAGGCACAGATGGGTTGAAGGCAGGGTTCTGATAGCCTAGGACACAGAAGAGGAGATCATTCACTTTTCTGTGAGGGCCTTGGGACAGCGGCAGCCACAAGTTCCTTTCCTCAGGTTGAGAAGGCAGGTTGACCCCATCTGTCCCCACTGCACCCCCACTCCTAATAGCAGCACAATTAGACTTCAGACAGAAACACAACCCCTAGAGTCACTTAAACAAAACCCCACCCCCCTGCAGTGGCCAGGGAGGGGAGGTGGTGGAATCTTTACAAGGGCAGGTCTACTTGTGAGGCAGTGCAGCAGGCCTCTCCCTCAGAAGACCAACAGAGGCCCTCTGCTTGCATCAAGACTACTGATTGTAGACTGCTCCAAAGGATCTGTTTCAGTTCAGCTCCCCCTACTCCTTCCTCCCTTCCTCTCTCTCTCTCTCTTTCCTTATTCACATATTTTTTTTAATATATATTTTTCCCCTGGCATTAGCCTTATAGTTCTTTTGTTCATTTGTTGGCTTGTTTCTTTTTGTAGTTTTTTGGATCAGGCTTTTTTTTTCCCCTCTTGCCTTCTTTTTCTTTTCCTTTGGAATCAGGCATATACTTTCTTGTTTGTTTATTTGCTTGCTTGTTCCTTCTCTTTTCTTGGATTGGGCTTTTTTTTTTTTCTTTCTTATCAGGCCTATCCTAAACAAACCCAAGCACAATGGCTTAAAGGTCCAAACACTCAACACTACAAGCATGGAGGAACTCAGCAGAGGACCAGCCTGTGGGAAAGAGCAGCCAAAACACAACAGCAGAATGTACACAGCATACACCAGAAATACTTCCTGAAGCACCAGGCCCTGGACAGTGTACTCCATATCATAGGAGTCCCAGAAGAAAGGAGGGGAAAAGCAGGCAGAAGGTCTGTTTGAACAAATTATGGCTGAGAACCTACCTAACCTGGGGAAGGGAACAGGCATTCAAGTCCGAGGCACAGAGAACTCTTCTCAAAGTCAATAAAAACAGGTCAACACCAAGACATGTGATAGTGAAACTTGCAAAATACAGAGATAAAGAGAGAATTCTGAAATCAGCTAGGGACAAAGGTCCAAACTTACAAAGGTAGACACATAAGATTAGCAGCAAACCTGTCCACAGAGACCTGGAAGCCAGAGGGAGTGGCATGATATATTCAGTGTGCTGAATGGGAAAAATATGCAGCCAGGAATACTCTATCCAGCAAGGCTGTCATTCAGGATGAAAGGAGAGATAAAGAGTTTTCAAGGCAAGCAAAAACTAAAGGAGTCTGTGACACCGAACCAGCTCTACAAGAAATACTAAAGGGGACCCTTGAGCGGAAAAGAAAGACCAAAAGGAACAGAGACAGTCTACAGGAACACCGACTTTACAGGTAATATAATGGCACTCAATTTATATTCATCAGTAATCACTCTGAATTTAAATGAACTAAATGCTCCAATGAAAAGACGTAGAGTATCAGAATGAACAAAATTTTCAAAGAAAAATCCACCAGCCTAGAGTTCTGTATCCAGTGACGTTATCCTTCAAAAGTAAAGAAGTAAAGAATTTCTCAAACAAAAACTGAGGGAATTTGTCACCAGTGGACCTGCTCTAAAGAAATGTTATGTTCTTCTGAAAGAAGGAAAGTGATATAGATCAAAAACTCAGGTCTACATGAAGAAAATAAGAGAGTTAGAAATGGAATAGATGAAGATACAAGAAAATCATTTCTTTTTCTTAACAGATCTGACAGTTTATTCAAATAACAATAGCAGCAACATAGTGGATGATTGATTATAGCTTATAGATAAGTGAAATGAATGACAGCAGTGTTCGAAGGAATGGGATTAAGAAATTTAGGATACTCTGCTATAAGGCACCTGCACTACCATGAAGCAGTATAGTGTTACTTGAAAGTAGACTTAGTTTGGTTATAAATGTATATTGCAAACCTTGCGGAAACCACTAAAAAATATTTAAAGAAACATAATTGGCATGCTATGAGAGGAGAGAATCAAATTGTACTAAATGCTCAGTTAAAATCAGAGAAGGCAGAAAAAGACAAAAAAGGAAAGGTAACAAAAGCAAGAACAATAAATAGAAAACAGTTGCAAATATGGTAGATAGTAATCCCAACTATATCAAAAATCACTTTAGATATGAAAGATCTAAATACACCAATTAAAAGACAGGTAGTAAAAATTTTTCAAAGATAATTTTAAAAATCTGTTTCCTTGGGTTAGAGAAACATTTCTTAAATAAGACACAAAAAGTAGAGGCATCTGGGTGGCTCAGTCAGTTAAGCATCTACCTTTTGGCTCAGGTCGTGATCCCACATCTGGCTCTCTGCTCAGCAGGAGCAGGTCCACTGCTCGGGTGGACCCTCAGGTCCCTCTCCCTCTGTGCCACCCTCATGCACACATGTGTGCTCTCTCTCACTCTCAAATAAATATTTTAATAAATAAATAATTGTTTAGAAGACACAAATAGCATTAACATAAATGATTGACAAATTCAACTATATTAAAATTGGAACTTCTGTTTATCAGCTCTATTTGCCTTAGAGAAATTGAAAAGACAAGCCACAAACTGGTAACATTTATGTGTAATATATGTGACTGACAATTAATACTCAGAATATATACAGATCAATAAGAAAAAGACAATCCAATCAAAAAATGAAAGAAATAAATAGCATTCACAGAAGAGAAAACATACAAGAACAATAAACATACATTTACCTTTATTAGTGACAACAGTAAGATACAAATTTTTACAGTGTAGGTTGGCAGCAGTTAATTCTGTTAACAAAGGTAGTAGAGGATCTAGATCAATATAGACTTTTATACCCTAGTGGGTATAAGTACCAATTGAAACAGCTACTTTAGAAAACACTTTGGCACTGTCTTATAAAGTTAAACATTTGCATAACTTTTGATCTAGAAATCCCATTCCTCTGTGTATACGTACTGTACAACCCAATAGGAATACTTGCCCATGTACATACAGTGGGATATATGTATAAGAATATTTTATAGCAGCAGTATTAGAAAAAAAAAAGCAAGAAACAACCCAGACATCCCTCATTTGGAGAATGGATAAATTGTCCCATATTTGTACAATGGTATCTTATTTAGTACTAAAAGTGAACAAACTGAAAAGATCAACTCCTATCATATCAGCATGAGGAGCTCCATGGACCTGCATCCCACTGACACCGATTAAATATTTTAAAATATCATTTAAAATCTCAGGAAACATTCCTAAGGTCATACAGCAAATGAAGAACCATATATTCAAGAAAATCTGCTAAAATAGTATAAAAAGTGAGAATCTGTGCTGTTTGAACTAAGACTAATCCCTTCCTCATTCCAGGGGCGAAGCCAAAATTCCCTTCCAGACTAGTGCAGCCAAGAACACAGGGTTCTCTCTATCCCCAATTCCCAGTCAGAAGGTTACGTCCCAGGGGAGCAGGACACTAGCATTTCTCATCCTGCCTTCAGTTACTTGCAGAGGCTGATTTCTGTGCAAGTGCAATTGAAAGGTGGGAGCTCTCTTCTTGTCCCCCAAACCTCACTCATAGAATGGAGGCTCTGCATGGACTCCATGCCACTGAGAATATTGGAATCTTGATGTCTCTTCTCCCAGCTCGTAAGGCTTTGCTTCCACTCTGAGATCAGAGATTACTACCACCCACCTCTTAGAATAGTGGTGTCACTGAGAGCCCTACTCCCAGCTCCAGAGCCCTGGCTAAGAGATTTTGCCTGGGGAAAGAAAGAGGTGGCAAAAAAAGCTTCTGATATCTTTGCAAAGAAACTGACATTGTTTTAAACAGCATAGAGAAGATCAAGCCTAAGGGTGCTTTGAAAAACAAGTGGAGGTTGTGGTGAAAGGTAATTGGGAGATTATTGATAGGTTCAATGAAGATAGCAGGCTTTAACTGTAAGCTGTCTAGTTTGCGAAAGAATGAATGAAAGATAGCTGGAAAGAGCACTAGAGGGTTCATAACAAATATTAAACACTGATCATGGGAACTATTCCTTCAGGGATCCCAATTTTGATTTTATTATTGTCCAGAGCAGTGTCTATGTCCCAAGCATTCTTGGAAACAGTAAAGCAGTCAGCTGAGGATGGAGTTTAACATCTTGATATGGTCAAGAAAAGAGACCAGGAGAACTGCCAAAAGTATTACCATCCCAGTGATTGTGGGCATACCCAAAGCTGTGCCTCCCTGAGAAGCAGAGGCCTAACATACCTAGAAAACAAAAAGTAAAATGCTAGATACAAATTCAGCTATATCAGTACCACTGTCAAATGTGAATGTACGAGTCAGTACAATCAAAAGGCAAAGTTGTCAGACTACATTTATTTTTTTTAGGTTTTTATTTTAATTCCAGTTCGTTAACAGTGTTATATTAGTTTCAGATGTACAATATAATGATTACACAATTCTATACATTTCTCAGTGCTTATCACACAAGTGCCCTCCTTAATCCCTATCACCTATTTAACTCATCCCCTCACACCTCTCCCCTCTCATAACTATCAGTTTATTCTCTGAAATTAAGAATCTGTTTCTTGATTTGTCTCTCATTCTTTTTTTCCCCTTTGCTCATTTGTTTCTTAAATTCCACATATGAGTGAAATCAAATGGTATTTTGTTTTTCTTTGACTTATTTCATTTAGCGTTAAACTTCTAGCTCCATCCATATCATTACAAATGGCAATATTTTATTTTTTTTCTATGGCTGAATAATATTCTGTGTGTGTGTGTGTGTGTATGTGTACCATCTTCTTTATCCATTCAGCAGTTGACGGACACCTGGGCTTCTTCCATATCTTGGCTATTGTCAGTAATGCTGCTATAAACATAGGGGTGCATGTATCCCTTTGAATTAGTGTTTTTATATTCTTTGGGTAAATACTCAGTAGTGTAATTGATGGATCATATGGTAGTTCTATTTTTAACTTTTTGTAGAACCTCCATACTATTTTCCACAGTGGCTGCACTAGTTTGTGTTCCCACCAACAGTGCAAGAGGGTTCCTTTTTCTCAACATCCTCACCAATACTTGTTGTTTTTTGTGTTTGAGATTTTAGCCATTCTGACAGATTTTAGCCATTCTTATAGGTATGAGGTGATATCTCATTGTAGCTTTGATTTGCATTTCCCTCATGATAAGTGGTGATGAACATCTTTTCATGTGGTCACACTAGCTTTAAAAACAAGATCCAACTATTTGCTGTTTGCTGCTAACGGGAGATAGTTTAGATGCAAAAACAAACAAAAAAAGTGAAAGTAAAAAAATGGGAAAAGGTATACAAACAACTACCACAAGAAATCTGGAGTGGCCCCTCAGTATTTTATTCCTTTTGATACTATTGCAAATGGAATTTTCTTAATTTCCTTTTTGGATTATTCATTGCTAGTGTATAGAAATACAAGATTTTGGGATCCCTGAGTGGCGCAGCGGTTTGGCGCCTGCCTTTGGCCCAGGGCGCGATCCTGGAGACCCAGGATCAAGTCCCACGTCAGGCTCCCGGTGCATGGAGCCTGCTTCTCCCTCTGCCTGTGTCTCTGCCCCTCTCTCTCTCTGTGACTATCATGGATAAATAAATAAAATAAAAAAATTTAAAAAAAAAAAAGAAATACAAGATTTTTGTGTGTTGATTATTTTATCCTGTTACTTTGATGAATTCATTTATTCTAACGGTGTTTAGTGATTTAAGATTTTCTACATACAAGATCATGTCTTGTTAGAAATAATTATACTTCTCCTTTCTAAATGGATGCCCTTTATTCTTTTTTCTTGCCTAATTGCTCTGTTGAGAACTTATAGACACTTGTTGAACTGATTGGTGAAAACAGGTGGTCATCCTTTCCTTCTTCCTAATCTTACTCTTAAGACTTTACCATTGAGTATATAGTTCTCTCTCATTTTACAAATATGCCCTTTATAGAACATCCCTTCTTTTCCTAGTACATTAGGAAATTGAGTGTTTTTATAATGAAAAGATGTTGGATTTTGTCAGGTGCTTCTCAGACTCATTGAAATGATCATGTGGGGATTTTTCCTTTGATTCTATTAAGTGATGTAATACATGGATTGGTTTTCGTATCTTAAATATGAAGGAATCCCTTGCATTCCAGGAATAAATCTCCTTTGGCCATGGTATATAATCCTTTTAACATGCTATTGAATTCTGTTTGCTAGTATTTTGTTGAGAATTTTTACAAGGGTATTGCAAGGGGTATTGGCCTATGGTTTTCTTCTAATGTCTTTACTTTTGGCATCAGGGTAATAGTGGTCTCTTAGGGTGAGTTTAGACTTGTTTCCTTCTCTTCAATTTTTGGAAGAGTGTGAAGAGTATTGGTGTTAATTCTTAATTTAAAATGATAGAATTCACTAGTGAGGCCATCAGGTCCTGGGCTTTTATTTGTTGGACACTTCTTTATCACTGATTTAATCTCCATGTTTTAGTATATTCTTATTTTCTATTTTTTCTGGGTTCATTTTGCTCATTTATTTCATTATTTCTAGTTATTCACCCATTTCATCCAGGTTATCCAATTTTTTGGCATATTAATTATTCATAGTATTCTCTCAATTCTTTTTATTTCTGTAAAATCAGTAGTAATGTCCCCATTTTCATTTCTGATTTTAGTAATTTAACTTAAGCTTTTATTCTTTTATTATAATCAAACTAGGTAAAAATTTATATTTTGTTGAGCTCTTCAAAGAACTAATTTTTGGTTTTGTTGATTTTCTTTACTGTTATTCTGTTCTGTTTTGTTTATCGCCACTTAAATCTTTATTATTTTCTCCCTGTGCCAGCTTACAGTTTGGTTTGCACTTTTCTCTAGCTTCTTAATGTGTACAATTGATTTGAGATCTTCTTCTTTGTTAATGTACACATTTATAGCAGTAAATTTCCCTGTAGACAATGTTTTTTACTGTATCCAATAAGTTTTAATATGTTGTGATTTTATTCCCATTCTTCTGAAGGTATTTTGTAATTTCCCTTGTGATTGCTTCTTTGACCCATCGGTTATTTGAAGAGTGTGTTGTTTAATGTCCATAATATTTGTGAGTTTTTTAGTTTTCCTTCTGCTGCTTATTTCTAGTTTCATCCCACTGTTATTAGAAAAAAATATTTTATGTGATTTCAACTTTTAAATGTATAAAGACTTGATTTTTGGGATCCCTGGGTGGCGCAGCAGTTTGGCGCCTGCCTTTGGCCCAGGGCGCGATCCTGGAGACCCGGGATCGAATCCCACATCGGGCTCGTGGTGCATGGAGCCTGCTTCTCCCTCTGCCTGTGTCTCTGCCTCTCTCTCTCTCTCTCTCTCTCTCTCTTTCTGTGACTATCATAAATAAATAAAAATTTTAAAAAAATTTATTTTAAAAAAAAGACTTGATTTTTAAACTAGCGTATGGTCTATTCTGGAGTATTTCATGCGTATATGAAAAGTATGTATAAACTGATATTCTTAAGTGTTCTATATCTGTTAGGTCTAATTGGTATATAGTGTTTTTCTGGTTTTCTAGTTCCTTTATTACTCTTCTTGGTGGTGGCTCTGTTCATTGTTAAAAGTAGAATATTGAAGTTTCTTATTGTAGAACTGCCTTTTTCCCTTCAATTCTGTCGATTTAAGCAGGTTCTTAAAAAGTGTAGAAAGAGTAAGAGTGCATATTTTTCTTATTTATATTTGTTTATAAATAAAATACAGACTGCTGTAGTACAAATTCTAATAGTACACTCTTGGTTTTTGGCATTATTAGTTTTTATATTTTGTTTTTGTTCTTGCAATTTTCTAATTCCTCTGCAAAATATAATATTGGTCTAAAAAAGAAAATTTTAAATGCTTCTTAAATGTACATTTAAAAGGTAAATGAAGCAAGAAGAAGCAATTGATTTTTAAAATAAGACTGTTGACCAGAAACGAGAATGCAGTGTCATATGAGTCAGAAAATGTTTGGTCAGTAGTATGGATTTTCCAGAAAGGTCTGGTAGAATGATAACTGGAAACAGGTTATTGGATTTGGTCACTAGCATGAGTCATTAGGACCTTGGGTAGATCAGTTTCATGAGAGTGGTGGGCAGTAAAAGAGAGAATTAGAAGGAATGAAAAAAGCAAGTATAGATTGCTTTTTCTAAGAATTTTAATTCTAAAGGATACAGAACGAAGAAGATGATATTATAGGAGAAAACAAAGGATAATGGAAGAATTCTTTAGAAATATTTTGCAGCCAATAAACTCTTGGTTATCAGAAATGTCAATGCTGTCTATGTCTTATACTATAATTTGTGCTCATTTGTGCGCTTCAAATAGAAGTTGTAAAAATTGATCATCATCCTCAAAATATTAAAGTATACCTGTAAATAATATGTATTAGTGTTTGTTTTCTTTTCATCTGATTCAGTGTTTTCTCTTCACCTAATTCAGTGTGGTTCACTTCTTTGATTTTCATTAAACATTTGTATTTTCTTCTTCATTAAACTAATACTCTTGTGCTTAATATCATCAGAGAATTTCCTCCCTTTTTCAGTTGAATCTAGTTTTTGCTTTACCTTATTTTAGCCACAGACCAATACTATTCTTCTAATCAAATTTAAAGTTTATGTGGCTTTTTTTCTTTGTTTCATTGTTGTTTTTATGCAATCCTTGGTTTAACCAATTTGGGCTCTTATAACTTTTGCACTTTTATTGTTCATTGGAATGCAATTAAACTCTATCAGAAGGCATTTAGCTAAATCAAGAATTCAGTAATTTGCAGGCCAAATAATACATCCTTTATGCATATGATGTACTTCATCTTCATTTTTCATCATGGATAAGAATAATAATAATCTTGGTTGCATTCCTATGGATCATGGTGAACAGCAAAACAAGGAAAACTAGAGCCAACCCAATGACCCATGGTCTTCGTGTATAAATAGAAAGAAACAAAGCAGTCTGAGATTTATTAGATCCTAAACTCATTTTTGCCTGGTTTGTACCTTTCAGAACTTTTTGCAAATAACATACTTTGCTAATGTTCTTTCAAGTGGATGCTGGATGCTTCTTCATTTTTTCCTGGGTTTGGGGGAGATCAGTGTCATCCTTAATTCCCCATTGCGTACTCTAAATACTATAAAAAACATGCTCCTTTGAGAACTAGGTTATGTGATTGAAACATCATTTTCTCTTATTTAAGTTCTTTTACATTGAAATCTCTTTAGCCTTACAGTTCTTTGGTTCTCAATTCCAGTGACCTGTATTCTTATCATTCACATCCCATGTCCATTTCCTGGAATTGCTCCAATTTAGAAATTGCAAATTACAGAAGCCACTCTCTAGCAACAATGTATCAATTATCCTTCCATCTTATCCACTTCCTAATACCCAAAACACCTATTCTTGACCTCAGAAAAGCTTCTAATCTCAATTTTTCTATTATTCCCAAGCTATCAGCTCTTCTGGATTTTCTTCCTTTTCTGTAGCTACATGGTTTGTCATTTTGTCACTCACTAATAGTTGCTTTCAAATATCTTTATCCTTTTTAAAGGATAAACCTTGCCTGCCAAGAACTATTGGGAGAAAATCACATTATTGTGCAGTTTGGAGCCACTAAATTCATGTTCTTCAACTTCACTTAGATTCTCTAAAGCACTTACACATCCCTCATTAGCTTTCTCCTAGTGTGTGCTCCTCACCCTAAGACTAATTCCGCCACCATCTCCTCTAGTTTTGTCATTCTTTTTACCTCTACTGCCTCCTCCTCTGAAATTTACAGGTGGTCTTATGTCTTTACTATCTTGAAAAATTCCCTAACATGATCTTACTTCTCTCTGGCTGTTCTCTCCTCAGCCAGATTTCAGCCATCTATGCTCCTTCCTTTATAGCCCACTTACTCCCTCGTACACCACAACCTGGCTGCTTCTCTCACCTCTCTACTAAATATTATCTTTAAGGTTACCAGTGACCATATTGCCAAGACCAATGGCTGCTTTTTCTGCCTACTTCTTAATTGATCTTTTAACAGCATTTACTCTCTCCTTGAAACTTCATTCTTCCCAAGACACATTCCCTAGTTTGTTGGGTTTTTTTTTTTTTTTGCTAACAAATATGTTCATTACTTTTCAGTTGCTTTTATGATTCCTCGTCTTCCTGTCAACTCTTAAATGCCCATGTGCCCTTAAGCTCTACTCACTTTATAATCCCTGAATGATTTTATTATCACTTGTGACTGTTACTTTAGACATTTTTGTCTTTAGCCTAAAACTCTTAGCTGTCTATTAGAAACTTGTGTTACCCCACAGACATCGAAAACTCAACATGTCTGAAATGAATTCATCATCTTTCTTATTAAGTCTTTTCCTGTATCTTTGTGATGGCACAACTCTCATCACATCCCTAAGTCACTCCGTCTTTTGGGAGTTTTCATAAACCTCTCCATCTGCCTCATCATTTATATCCAGTTCATCACCAAGACCTGCTTGTTCTGCCTCCTTAATTTCTCTTTTATTTGTCTTTCTCTATTTTTATTTCTTTTGCTTTATTTTAGGCTCTCAGCACTTCTCTCTGGATTATTGCAACAACCCCCTTTCCTTCAGTCTAGACATCTTTTTCCCATACCAACAATTGTTCCTTTTACTCTCCTACTTAAAATTACTTAGCATTTCCTATAACTTTTAGCTTAACACTCGGAGCCCTTGTTGCACTGACTTTTACCTCCTCTGTATTATGCTCTTTGCTTCATTCATACAGAGCAACTTAAGAACCAACTCTTTTGTAATAAGGCTATGTATGTAACAAAGCAGTAATATATCCTTGCCATGAGAAGTACACTTCATTTGGAGAAATGTTATTAAAAATAGTCAAATTTATAAAACTAAAAGGCAGCCTATGAAAGGGGAGAAGATATTGCAAAGATATTATCAGATAAAGGGCTAGTATCCAAAATCTATAAAGAATTTATCAAACTTAACACCCCAAAAAACAAAAGATCCAGTTCAAGAAATGGGCAGAAGACATGAACAGACATTTCTTCAAAGACATTCAACTGGCCAACAGACAAATGAAAAAATGTTCAACATCACTCGGCATCATGCAAATACAAATCAAAACCACAATGAGATACCACCTCACACTGGTTAGAATGGCTAAAATTAACAACTCAGGGAAATAGATGTTGGCAAGGACACAGAGAAAGGAGAACCCTCTTACACTGCTAGTGGGAGTGCAACCTGGTGCAGCCACTCTGGAAAACAGTATGGACATTCTTTAAAAAGTTAAAAATAATGTTATGTTAAAGTATTTTATAAAGTATAAACTTATCTGTCCGCCACTATCACCTCCCTAACCTGAACACTTGTTATTCTCTTAGCTCACTCCATTCTAGCCACATGGGCACCTTGCTTTTCCTCAAACAATACACATGCTCCCACCCTACAGCCTTTGCACTGGATGTCCCCTTTGCCTGAAACACATTGTCCAGATATCTTTTGGCTAATCCTTCCATTTGCCCTAATTGCCTATTCAGGGAAGAAATGTTATCTCACACCACACACACACCTATCCATTCATTCTGCTGCCCTTTTAATCCCTTTTACCTTGTTCAGGTTTTTCTCCTAGCACTTATAACAATCTAATATATACTATATCTGATTTACTTAATTTTCTAAGTTTATTGTTTATTATCTGTGCTCCACCCCCAGAATGCTTGTTCCATGACAACAGGGATTTTTGTCTCTTGTGCTCAGTGTCATAGACCAAATGTTCAGAAAAGTACTTGACACACAGTGGGTATTCATTAACAAGTTTCTGCTAGAGTTCCAAGAAGAGTAAGCAGTTACACAAGTAAGGAGGTGAACTGAACCAAAAGTATAAATTTAAGACTTTTCAGCGAATTTGTGCTATTTAAAGTTAAGATACTTGATGAGATTGTAAAAGTGAGTTTAGATAGAAAAGATAAGCAGTAAAAATGAGCTCTGGGGTATTCTGGCATTTAGAGTTGGAGAGATGAGAAAGAAAGCAGTAAAAGAAACTGAGTAGGGGCAGTTAAAGAAGAAAACCAGTAAAGTAGAGTGTTGCAAAGTGCAGGAAAGTATTTCCAGGAGGAAGGAATAATCAACCATGAAAAATGTCAGTAACAAGTCAAGTAAGACAAGGATTAAAAATTGGCTATTGGAGGTGGTGTGGAGCAGATGGCAAAGTAGGAAGATACTGAGTTCACCTCTTCCCATAAACAGACCAAGCCTGCAACTACATGTAGAGCAACTCACTCTGAGAATAACCTGAAATTAGCACAATAGGTATTCCATAGCTACAGACACGAAGAAAAAGCCAAATCTAAATGAGTGGGACATGATGAGGTACAGAACCAGATCCCCAACAGAGAAAACTATAAGCCAAAAGGATATCAAAGGCACAGAGGTTTACCCTGCAGAAAGAGGGCGTCAGGCCCAACGTTGGGCACCCCCACCCTGCGGATCACACCCCATGATATCTGGCTTTGAAAATCAGTAGAGCTTAACTGCCTGAGGGATCTTCAGTTTTTTGGAATAGTTTGAGTTTACCTTTTCATAGAACCAGCTCTTATTTATATTGATCTTTTCTTAAATTTCTATTTCATTTATTTGTCTGATCTTTATCATTCCTTTCCTGCTACTAACTCTCACCACTTTTATTCAACATGGTACTAGGAGTGCCAGCCATGGCCATCAGACCAAAAAAAGG
Organism: Nyctereutes procyonoides; assembly: GCF_905146905.1. Classification (NCBI taxonomy): domain Eukaryota; kingdom Metazoa; phylum Chordata; class Mammalia; order Carnivora; family Canidae; genus Nyctereutes; species Nyctereutes procyonoides. Next base: position 3,282,096 of record NW_026575033.1, on the reverse strand, counting down.
AAATAAAAGGGATCCAGTTGGAAAAGAAATAAAATTGTCCCTATTTGCAGATGATAGGTTACTGTGTATAGAAACCATAAGGGCACCACCAAAAAGCTGTTAGAACTAATAAGTGAATTCATTAAAGTCACAAGATACAAAATTAATATTGTTGCATTCTATTGCCTAATTACAGACTAGCAGAAAGAGAAATCAAGAAAACAGTCTCATTTACAATTGCACCAAAAAGTATAAGATACCCAGGAATAAATTTAACCAAGGAGGTGAAAGACCTGTACTCTGAAAACTATAAGACATTGATGAAAGATATTGAAGATGACACAGATAAATGGGAAGGTATACCATGCTTGTGCATTAGAAAAATAAATATGGTTAAAATGTCCATACTTCCCAAAGCAATCTACAGATTCAGTGCAATCCCTATCAAAATTTCAGTAGCATTTTTTCACAGAATTAGAACAGATCTTAAAATTTGCATGGAACCACAGAAGACCCATAATAAACAAAGACAGTCTTGAGAAAACAGCAGAGCTGGAGGTATCACACTCCAGATTTGAAACTATCCTCCAAAATCATAGTAATCAAAACAGTGTGGTATTGGCACAAAAATAGACACATAGATCAATGGAACAACATAGAACCCAGAAATAAACTCACATTTATATGGTCACAATCTACAACAAAGTAGACAACATTACAAAATGGGAGAAAAGACACTTTTTTTAATCAGTGGTGTTGGGAAATCTGGACAGCTACATGCAAAAGAATGAAACTGAACCACTGTCTTTTACCACATTAAAAATGAACTAAAATGGATTGAAGACCTAAATATGAGACCTGAAACCATAAAATTCCTATAAGAAAACATAAGTGAAAAACTCTTGGACATCGATCTTAGCAATATTCTTTTGGATCTGCCTCCTCAGGTAAGGACCACAAAAGTAATAATAAATAAATTGAAAAGCTTTTGCATAGCAAGGAAACTATCAATAAAATGAGGAGGCATCCTATTGAGTGGGAAAGATATTTGCAAATGATATATCTTATAAGGGGTTAATATCCAAAATATATGAAGAACTCCTACAACTCAACACCAAAAAAAAAATAATAATCTGATTAAAACATGAGTAGAGGGCCTCAATAGACAATTTTCCAAAGGAAACAAACACATGGCCAGTAGACACATGGCAAGATGCTGAACATCACTAATCATCAGAGAAATACAGATCAAAATCACAACGACATCACCTGTCAAAATGGGTAGTATCGAAAAGAAATGTAAGTATTGGCAAGGATATGGGAAAAAGGGAACTCTTGTGCACTGTTGGTAAGAATGTAAATTGGTGCAACTACTGTGAAAACACTATGGTGGTTCTTCAAAAAATTAAGATTAGAATTACTGTGTGATCCAGTATTTACCTAAAGAAAATGAAAACACTGATTTGAAAAGGATCTGCACCCCTGTGTTCATTGCAGCATCATTTGTAATAGCCAAGATACGGAAGCAACTCAAATGTCCTTCAGTGGATAAATGGATTAAGATGCAGTGTGTTTGGAACAAATCTATGCTTGTGAACATAGCATAATATATAAACTTAACCAATCACTATGTTGTACACCCAAAACTAATGTTATGTATGTTCAACTATACTCATAAAAAAAGAAGAAGGGAGAGAAAAGATATGATACATCTTTATACCACAATGGAATATTGCTCAGCCATTTGAAAAAATGAAGTCTTATTATTTACAGCAACATTGATGGACCTAAAGGGGGTCCACAGGGCAGCCCCGGTGGCTCAGCGGTTTAGTGCCGCCTTCAGCCCAGGGCCTGATCCTGGAGACCCAGGATCGCGTCCCGTGTCGGGCTCCCTGCATGGGGCCTGCTTCTCCCTCTGCCTAGGTCTTTGCCTCTCTCTCTCTCTCTGTCTCTCTCTCTGTGTCATGAATAAATAAACTCTTTTAAAAAAATAAATAAATAAAAATAAAAACCAAAACAAACGAATAAACAAAATAGAAACACTCTGATAAATACAAAAAATGGACCTAAAGGGTCCCTGTTAGGCTAAGTGAAATGTGGAATCTAAAAACCAAAACAAATGAACAAACAAAATAGAAACACTCTGATAAATACAAAAAATGGAGTTGGTGGTTGCCAAAGAGGAGATGGGTTATGGAATGGGTAAATAGCTGAGAGGGATTAAGAGGTACAAACTTCCAGTTCTCAAATAAATAGTTCAAGGGAATGTAAAGCACAGTATAGGGAATATAGTCAGTAATATTGTAATAACTTTGTATGATGACATATGGTAGCTACACTTGCCATAGTGAGCATTTTGTAATGTGTGTTAAATGTTGAATCGCTGTGTTGTACACGTGACATTAACATAATAGTGTTTGCCAACTATACTTCAATTAGAAAAACAAATAGGTAAATGAATGGATTGACCACTGGATTTGGCAACATAAGGGTTTAGTGGTGATTTTCATAGGCACAGTTTTGGTGGAGTGGTATGAAGATGAAAGCCTATCTAAGGTAGTTTTTAGTGGACATGGGAAAAGAGAAAATGGGAAAAAACAAATATAGATACTGAGGGATTTGCTGTAAAAAGGAAGAGAAAGTTGAAGCAGTAGATGGAAGTGAGTTCAAGGAAGAGTTTTTTTAAGATGGGAAAAACAATTGTGTATGTATAGACAGATGAGAGAAAAACTTGACAGTGAAGAAAAGAAAGAGAAGAATTTCTAGGACCCAGCATTTCCACTCCTAGGTAGACCATACAAGAGAAGTAAAAACATACCTCCACACAAAAACTTGGACATGAATGTTCATAGCAACGTTACTCACAATAGCCAAAAAATAGAAATGACCTAAAGGTTCACCAACAGATGAATGGATCAACAAAACATGGTAGATTTATACAATGAAATCTTACCCAGCTCTTTTAAAAAATGAAGTACTGATACATGCAATAATTTGCATGAACCTTGAGGACATAATGCTTGATGAAAGAAGCCAGTCACAAAAGGCCACATATTATATGAGTCCATTTATATGACATATCCAGAATACACAGATCTCTAGAGACAGAAAGGAGATTAGCAGTTGCCTAGGAGTGGGGGAGAAGGAGTGACAGCTAATGGATTTTTCATTCTTTTGGGGGTAATGACATGTTCTGAAATTAGATTGTAGTGATGAGTGTACAATTCTGTGAATATACAAAAAACTATTGAACTATACAACTTAAATGGATGGTTTTTATGGTTTATGAAATATAATAAAGCTATATAAAATGCATGTATAAAAAAACACTAATCCTATACCCAATTGAAAATACTAGTTTTAAAATTACGATATTTTAGGAAGCATAAATGGAGACACTAAAATAATAAAAACATGACTATATGCTTTTCTAAAGCAGAGAACTCCTGTGGGTCTAAGCAGGTATGTAACCAAAATATTCATCTAGGGTAATTCTAATAGAAAATTGAACTGATTTATAGGAGGTAGCTTGTCTTTATATAATCAAAAATTTTAAAAGCACAGATTGATGATAGACTCATTTTCCAAAAAAAGAATTGATGTATTAGGCCTCCAAGGACTTTATGGCACTTTTTAGGCCTAAAAGGCCATATGGACATAGAGCCAATTGCTATTATCATTTTTAATGGTGAAAGATTGCCTCCAGGATCAAGAACTAGGCAAGGCTCTTCACTCTTACCACTTGTATTCAACAGTGTACTGGAAGTCCTAGCCAGTGCCAAAAGGCAAGAAAAAAGAAATGAGACCTATAGATTTGAGAGGAAGAACTAAAGTGGTCTTTGGTCAGAGACATGATTACCTATGTAGAAAATCCCAAAGCATCTACAAATAATAAAACTACTAAAATAAGTGAGTTATCAGGGTCAGAATATAGTATCTCTACACAAAAGTCAGTTTTTCTTTATACTACCAATCTTTGGATGTCATGCTAAGTTTCTTATACTTTCTCCTACATGTTCTAGCAAACTACCTTGATCACCTACTCAAAGAGAAAATAGAAGTCTTTAGGTAGCAATTACCTCAGCTTCCTGCCACCAAAACTACCACACACTCTTCCCTCCTCATCACAGTAGAAGTAACTGACAGGCCCCACTCTGTTCCTACAGTGCTCCAACTCTCCTTGTCTCAGAACTGCACATGCTGTTCCCAGAATGCTTTAAACCCCATTTCTCTGAGCTAATTCATGCATACCTTAAGATGTTCACTTCAGCATCTCTTGTTTGGAGATTTCCCTGTCTTCCCATCCCCCTATTACTTACTTTCTAGCTGCTGTATTTACCCCTTACATCAGGTTTTTTGTGGTTTTTTTTTTTTTAAGATTTTATTTATTTATTCATGAAAGACACAGAGAGAGGCAGAGGGAGAAGCAGGCTCCCTGCAAGGAGCCTGATATGAGACTCGATCCCAGGACCCCGGGATCAGGACCTGAGTCCAAGGCAGATGCTCAACCACTGAGCCACCCAGGTGCCCCATACATCAGTTTTAAACTGTAATTAAATTATTTGTTGTGTAAATAAAGAGGCCTATTGCTGTTATTATATACTACATTACTATTTCTGCTGGAATATTTTTGTATTCTGTGTTCTGTGTAATGTTATTATTTCACAGTACTTGAGGTTGCAAAAAATAGTCACTTTTTTTCCTCTTCAAAAATAATTTAAATATATTTGAAGAGCAGTTTAGCAAAGTTGACAAGTAGGTGAGTTTCAGGCATTTTTGGAGGTCACTGTTTGTCTCCCTGTGGAAGAAATACCAACCAGAGGATATCTCTTGCTCTCATTATTTAAATATTCCAGTAGAAATGAGCAAACCACATACTTTGTTGAAGGAAAATAGCACCATTTAATTTGCCCTCCTTTTTTTCCCTCCAGTTATCACTTTTATTTAGTGATATTAGGAAGTTTGTTTTGCTAATATGTCATTTTCTCCCTTAGTTTTCATATTAGCTGTGATTGAATTCAAGCAAGTATTGGAGTAACTAGTTCTGTCATACTATTTTTAACATTGATGCCAAGTTGTTCTATATATTCATGCAAAAGACCTGAAATGATGGCAGTGTCTCTGCTGTCTAATTGTTATGTATCAAAGGCTGCTTACCTCCAGCAAAGTGAACTGGAATTAGATACCATTAATAATGTTTTTATAGTTACAATCATCAAATAACTTTATTTTGGCTAGCAGCAAAGATGTATTCGACCTGTAATAATACTTAATATGTATTAATGCAGTTTTACGTATTTTAAGTATTAAAATGACTGTTTGTCTTTAACAAGATGTGCTTGTTCCTGAGTTTTACTTTGGAAATCCTCTGTAAACAGTGAAAGCCACATGGCGGAATCTCTATAAAGAGGTGGAGACCTTTAAAAACATTCTACTTCCTGAGCCAGAATTCCATTGTAGTGCTTCATAGGGCTGTGCTTCCCCCTGCCAAGAAAAGCCACAATGTATTTGCCATTCTTCAAGCTCATGTAATAAAACATTACAGCTTCAACTCTAGCTCTACCTTTTTGCTGTTTTTCCCCCATTCTGTTATTTCCATATATGAGTACATGAATATATATGAAATAGGTATGCATATAAAAAGACTGGGTTTTTTTATATATTTCCAAAGAAAGGAAAGCAAGAATTTTCCCCTCCCTCCAAGAAAAAACCAGACAGACAAAACAGACACACACACACACACACAAAAATTTGTAGATAATTTAAAATGGGTTTCGGGACACCTGGGTGGCTCAGCGGTTTAGCACCTGCCTTCGGCTCAGGGCCTGATCCTGGAGACCCGGGATCGAGTCCCACGTTGGGCTCCCTGCATGGAGCCTGCTTCTCCCTCTGCCTGCGTCTCTGCCTCTCTCTCTCTCTCTCTCTCTCTCTCTCTCTCTCTCTCTCTCTGTCTCTCATGAATAAATAAATAATAAAATCCTTAAAAAAAAACTTGAAAAAAATAAAATAAATTAAAAAATAAAATAAAATAAAATGGGTTTCATTCTTAAATAGAAAAATGTGGCCAAAAATATTTGGGTATATTTAATATGTCCTGATGTTGTAGTTGCTGTCAGAAGAATGAAAGTCGTGGTTTATCATACCATAGACCATGGACGTCTTATTTTGATCTGTGGTATCCTCAGTACAGTGCATGAACAAGTGGTATACAGGTAGGCACACCTGGGTGAGACACTTTCTACCCTGGTGTTCTGAGTTTGAAACATCACAACCCCTTCTCTTACTGAAAGAAAAGTTTATTAGGAGGAAGAAGAAACAAGAGAAATTAGATGTTTACCCCTAGTAGCTCTGACTTATTTTTTTAATCTAAAAATGAGTTTTATGTAAGAGAATGACCTCTTTTTGTCAGCTAAAATGATGTGTCATTTAAAAAATTATTGATTCCATTTTGAAGAGTATTTCATACAAGAGAAGCTTATTAGGTACATTAGTTTCTCCATTTTTGATAAACATGTATGCTAGTACCAGCAGAACTTGTAATCAGCATGAAATAACCAGTGTTCCCTCTCTAACCATCCCATGTTTAATCATTCAGTTCTGTGAAATTTCCTGAAGTGTTGAGAGTGGTCCACAGGTTCCCAATTGCTACTTTAATAGAACTGAAGACATCTAACACCTGCTTTTGAAAAATCTTGATGAGAAGAGAAATCCTCGAGTGCCCACATTGTGACCTAATTCCTCTTGCCTGTCAGCCTTATTTGTTTTATTTGTAAAATGAGGATAATAATTATTAACCACTTAAAGGCAGGGATCTGAATAAGAAGACTTCCTGGAATCTTTTCTAATTTTTTTTTCAGTTATTCACTCAACCAATATTTAAATGCTAATCACTGAGCTACATAAAAGGAAGGACAGATATGGAATCTGCCTCAGTAGGGTTTTATAGTTTCATTCTTACATGTGATTTTTGTAGTTCATGACTTTATTGTTGTATTTTATTCATATTGTATTGAATTTTACTGGCTTAGGTATTTGGCATCAAGACTTCTAGCCACAGGGAAGCAAAGGCTACCTTCTTTCCTCACTCAGTATTAAGTAGAAGGATTTTTTAAGCACATAAATTGTTAAAAGACCAAAAAGAAATCTAGATATGAAGCAAATATAAGACCCCTTAGAAATAATCTTGTTACTTAGAAACCACCCATATTGTCAACTTCAAGATGTCAATTATTACTTCCTAGAATCCTTTTTTCTGTTGGGTACAAGGATTAATCTCTTTGGGGAGTAACCTTAATTGTTTAAAAGTGCCTAAGGTAATGAATAATTTGAACATGAAGAAGAACAACATAAGGTATGTGAATCGTGATCAATTTCTTTTTTTTAATTTTTTTAATAGAATATACAAAGGTAGATAAAAATATATGTATTACATATTTTTCTGGGCTCTGTTATCAGCATTGTATTACCATCATCTCTCTATATACACATTCACACAAACCCTTAGGCTTGTAATTTAGGTAATAACTTTTGACTATTTGATGATCTAAGGGTATATTAGCGCCTAACATTAGAATCTAGGGTTCTTTGTCATTGTATGACACATTGTTTAAAATTATCCCAAACTAGTAACACCTAAGTTTATAAACATTTGTCATAGATGTTTCTAAAAATGATACAGTCATATCTGCAACCACTATTTTCTTTTTTTTTCTTTTTTTTTTTTTAAGGATTTTATTTATTTATTCATGAGAGGCAGAGACCAGGCAGAGGGAGAAGCAGGCTCCATGCAGGGAGCCCAACGTGGGACTCGATCCTGGGATCATAACCTGAGCCAAAGGCAGTGCTAAACCGCTTAGCCAGCCAGGCTGCCCACAACCACTGTTTTCATTAATAATACAAAACTAAAGAGCGCTTGGGTGGCTCCGTGGTTGAGCCTTTGGCTCAGGCCATGATCCTGGGGTCCTGGGATCAAGTTCCACATTGGGCTCCCCATGGGGAGCCTGCTTCTCCTTCTGCCTATGTCTCTGCCTCTCTCTCTCTCTCTCTCTCTCTCTCTCTCTGAGTCTCTCATAAATAAATAAAATCTTTAAAAAAAATAATGCAAAATTAAAATTCTGACAATTTGTTAACACCAAATGATAGAATGTGTCCCCAATAGATATATAGTCCAAATTAAGCATCCTAAAGTACAGAAAAGGCACATCTGAAAGTATTCATTTTTTTTAACCTGTCACCTGAACTTTCATAGACCATGTAATTACACTGAAGGAACTTCATAGATAAGATAATCTTGAAGCAGAAAGGGAAGTTTGTGATGCATATGACTTATGTAAGAAAGTAAAACATTTTTCAGCATTCTGGATGTATAAATGACTTGAGGCCATCTTCAAAATAAGTCTCAACAAAAGAAGCACCTGATTGCTTTAGAATTATAGTGGATATGGATGGCTGGGTGGCTCAGCAGTTGAGCATCTGCCGTTGGCTCAGGGTGTGAACCTGGGGACCTGAGATCGAGTCCCACATTGGGCTCCCTGCATGAAGCCTGCTTCTCCTTCTGCCTGTGTCTATCTGCCTCTCTCTCTGTCTCTCATGAATAAATAAAATCTTTAAAAAAAATTATTATAGTGGATAAGAGGAAAATGATGTAAGCAATAATGAGGATGTCTAAACACCTGAAAGAATTACAAATCTGTTGTCCAATAGGAAATTATTAAAAATAACTTTGGAATGTATAGTCACGTTGGCTAGACTTTTAAATTGACTAGAGAGCTGAAAACTTAAGAGAACTTTTAGGGTTTAAAAGGGCAGTTTTGTATTTTTTAATCAGTGAAAGCAAAAAGATTTTTTTTTTAATCAGGTTTGACAAGAATTTATTTATGATGCAGACAACTAAGAGAAGTAAAATATGGTGATAAGATTTTATATGTCTAGAGGATCCCTGGATGGCTCAGCGGTTTAGCGCCTGCCTTTGGCCCAGGGCATGATCCTGGAGGCCTGGGATCGAGTCCCATGTCGGGCTTCCCGCATGGAGCGTGCTTCTCCCTCTGCCTGTCTCTGTCTCTGTCTCTCTCTCTCTCTCTCTCTCTCTCTCTTTGTGTGTCTCTCATGAATAAATAAATAAAATATTTTTTAAAAAAGATTTTATATGTCTGAAATAGGGTGAGTGAAATTGAAAAGTAGGTCTAAAAACAACCCATGATGTCTTTGTGTTTAGACTTAGAATTCTCCAGCTCATAACTTTGGTTTAAAGACACGAGCTAAATTGCCTAAGTTTTATTTCCTTAGAAATATTTAGTTGTCTGTTTTGTCTTTTAAATGATTTTTGTTCTTAGTAGAAGTTGAGTTTTACCAAGGAATGTGGATATTAAATAATGTTTCTTCTTTGCTGTAGGTAAAACTGCAGTAAAGAAGCTGACAAAAAAGGTAAGCAGGATGTATGGGAGAGAGTTCTTTCTCCCTTTCTTTTTGTTTTCTTGGTGACAAAATAAATGAACTTTTATAAGTTAAATTTAAAGATTTTAATGTGCATTCAAAGGATATCGAGGATATACTGGCAGGAATCCAACCAACTCGTTCTGGAGCAACCTTTTTCAGAGACCTTGGTGATAAAGGTAATTTTGACTTGTTAAATTTCTGTTTACTTGCTTTATTTAACCAGGATATTGTTAAGGAATTGTTGTGAGGCCAGCAACAGTATGGTAGAGAATATACAGTAGAGAACCTACCTAAAAAATGTTTTAATGCCAAGTTCTTTAATGTTTTTAAATTATAATAAAATACTCCTTAAGGAAGAAATAACTTTCTCAAGAGAGATTACAACTTAATTATTAAAACATCAGTTTTATTTAAAGCTGGGGGAGGAGGAATGTGGCAAAAGAACGCCTCAGGGAGATCCGAGGAACACCAATATTTAAGGGAGAAGAGGAAGCAGTGCCCATGAAAGAGACTAGGGATGAGGAGAGGCAACTTTGGTAAATGACCACTATGAAGAAAAAGCAAAAGGTGGCCTGGCTGGATAGCATTAGAGAAACAAAGAGATTTTTATAAAGAGGTTAGAAGAGAAAAGGTCTGGAATTAGCATTGAAGCAGAAAAAAATGAGTAACTTCCATTTCAGAAGTCTGTGAAGGTACCAGTACCCTTAGTGGCGATCTGGGTTTTGGATTCGGCAAGACTACACATACAATGAATAGGTTAAATAGGTGTACTGTGGAAAGAGAATTTCAGAGAGCACAATAGGAAAATTTGGGTAGGAGTAGAGGAGTAGGAGATTGGTTCAGTCAGGAAAGGTGAAGGATAGACCAGCATCCAGATGTATAAGCAAAGAGGAGAGATACCATTTTGGAAAGGGGGATGAGGCTGCTAAGGATAGTTGGACATAAACCAGAGAGTTAATGTAGAGCCTAAATCATATATCCCTTTATAGGGAAGTGAAGAGTTTAGACCTTATCCTAAGAAGAGTGCATTGCTATTGAAAAGTAAGAAAGTGACAAATCAGAGTAGAACAGTCACTCTGAGGGTTGAATGGATTGAGGGAGCAAAAGAAACAGGAGGTTTTGCAATAACAGCAAGGGGTTATAGGCTGGAGAAGAGGTAGTAGAAATGGAGAGAAGAGGATAAATTTGATAGGTATTTTGGTGATAGAATTAGGATTTAATGAGTGATTGGTTATGAGAAGGGAGGAAGAAAAAGGAATCGTGTATAGTGCTCAAGTTTCTGGTTTGATCAGCAAGGTGAATGGTTGTGCCATTCACCAAGATACATGGATCATAAGGAAAAGACTAAGTTGTGGGAGGAAAAGGTAGGGAATGAGTCTAGTTTAGGACATACTGAGTTCAGATTTAAGAATTGTGAGCCATCTAAATGGCAATTGAAGTCACAGTTACAGATGCAACCATGCAGGAAGCACTGAGGAGAGAAGAGGCCCTGAGATAGAACAACTTAGTTTAAAGAATGGACAGAAGAGAGAGCAGCCCTTATCAGTCAGGGACTCACCCAGGGGAGTGACCTAACCAGTGCTGTGCTGTAAGTGCTTCCAAAACAAATGCACGTGATCAATAACAGTTTTAATAGGTGTAAATCCTTACTGACGGCTTCCTATACTGTACTGAGCCTCTTATATGTATTACTACATTTAATCCTCACATCAGTCCTTTGAAGAAAGTAACTTCATTTCATACCCCCATTTTATAGAGTAGCTAACAGAGGCACAAAAGGATTAAGTAACCTTCCCAGGGGGATCCCTGGGTGGCTTAGCGGTTTGGCACCTGCCTTCAGCCCAGGGCGTGATCCTGGAGTCCCGGGATTGAGTCCTGCATTAGGTTCCCTGCATGAAGCCTGCTTCACCCTCTGCCTGTGTCTCTGCCTCTCTCTCTCTATCTCTCTCTCTCTCTCTCTCTGTCTCTCTCATGAATAAATAAATAAAATCTTTTAAAAAAATAAATAAGTAACCTTCCCAAAGTCGTGCATAGGAGTAAAAGCAATTTATAAATAGCATTTAGTGAAAAGGAGTTAAGATGGGAGAGTAGGGATGCCTGGGTGGCTAAGCAGTTGAGCATCTGCCTTTGGCTCAGGGTGTGATCCTGGGGTCCAGGGATCGAGTCCCGCATCAGGCTCCCTGCATGGAGCCTGCTTCTCCCTCTGCCTATGTCTCTGCCTGCCTCTCTCTCTCTCTCTCTCTCTCTCTCTCTCTCTCTCTCTGTGTGTGTGTGTGTGTGTGTGTGTGTGTGTGTGTGTCACATTCATGTGACTGCCCTTCTGGGACAAACATGCACCAGCCACAGCGCAACAAGACCCTTCCCCAGAGGATCAGAGTGAGTCTGCATCATGCCTAGTCTCTAAAATTTGAGGTTTTCAAACCCAGTCTTTCTGAAATAAAACACAGGAGCACTGTGCTGCCAGGTGGGCACAGACAGGGTGAAGGCAGAGATCTGGGGGATGTCTAGGTAACAAAGGAAAGATTGATAGCTTTTCTATGAGGGCTTTCTGGACAGTGGTGGTAGTGCAGACTCCCCTCTCCAGGGAGGAAAGACCTGACTGATGCCATTTTTCTCCCCTGTCCATCAGCATGGTCTGACTTCAGTGAGCAAGCAGCACAGTACCCACAGCTGCTTATTTCAAGCCCCACCACCCTGCACTCTGCAAGTGCTTTTTTACTAAGGCAGACATGCCTGAGAACCAGAGCAGGAGTGGGCCCCCTCCCCCAGAAGAACAGCAGAACCCCCACACAAACACATACACCAAGCCTACTGACCATAGAGTGCTTCAGCTCTGGTGGAAACAGGATCTAGCCTCTTAACAAGCAGACCAAAGCACACCTAGTTAAAACTTGCCAAACACTGGACAAGGTCTAAACACTCCCCACAGCAAGCAAGGAGAAACTCCACAGAGGACTGATGTGAAGGGAAGAGCAGCCAAAACACAAGAGCAAAGTGCACACAGCATACATCAGAGACACTTCCTGAAGTGCTAGGCATATAGCCATTACCCTCAGGAGCAGGGAACATAACAAGCTTTCCTAACACACAGAAGACAGAGACCTAGACAAAATGCAAAGACAGAGTAATTCATCCCAAAAGAAAGAACAAGAAAAGGTCATGGTCAGGTATCTAACTGAAACAGCTCTAAGTAAGATGCCTGAATCAGAATTTAAAACAACAATCATAAGGCTACTTAGCTGAGCTTGAGAAAAGCATAGAAGACACCAGGGAGTCCCTTACTACAGAGATAAAAGACCTAAAAACCAGTCAAGCCAAAATAAAAACTGCTGTAACTGAAATATGAAATCCACTAGATATAATGAGCACAAGGATGGAAGAATCAGAAGAACATATAAGTGATATAGAAGATAAAATTATGGAAAATAAGCTGAAAAGAAGAGGGAAAGGAAAATATCGGATTACGATTGTAGACTTAGGGAATTCAGCATAACAAAGTATAATAATATTTGTATCATTGGAGTTCCAGAAGAAGAGGGGAAAGGGGGGCACCAGGTTTATTTGAGGAAAATATACCTGAAATTTTACCTAATCTGGGGAAAGAAACAGACATCCAAATCTAAGAGGCACAGAGAACTTCCATCAAAATCAACAAAAGCAGGCCAACACTAAGACATATCTTAGTAAAATTTGTTAAATACAGAGATAAGGAAAACGTCCTGAGAATAAGGGAAAAGAAATCCCTAATTTACAAAGCAAAACAAGCAGCAGACTTAATTCACAGAAACTTGGCAGGCCACGGGCTCCTGAGTAGCTCAGTTGGTTAAATGTCTTCCTTCGGCTCAGGTTGTGATCCCCCCCACATCAGGCCCCCTGCTCAGCAGGGAATCTGCTTCTCCCTCTTCCACTGCCCCTCCCCCTGCCATTTGTGCACTTGCTCTCTCTCTTTCAAATAAATAAGTAAAATCTTTAAAAAAAACAACAACAACTTGGCAAGCCAGAAAGGAGAGGCATAATATATTCAACATTTTGAGTGGGAAAAATGGGGCCAGGAATATTTTATCCAGCAAGGCATAATAGGAGAGATAAAGAGTTTCGCAGACAAACAAAAAATAAACGAGTTCATGACCACTGAACCAGCCCTGCAAGAAATATTAAAGGGAACTCTTCAAGTAGGAAAGAAAGATCAAAAGCAACAAAGACTAGAAAGGAACAGAAAAAATCTCCAGAAACAACTTTACTGGTAATACAATGGCACTAAGTTCATTACTGTCCGTAATCACTCCGAATGTAAATGGACTAAATGCTCCAATCAAAAGACATACAGTATGGGAATGAATAAAAAAATAAGACCCGTCTATACACTGCCTACAAGAGACTCACTTTGGGCCTAAAGACACCTATAGACTGAAAGCGAAGAGATGGAGAACCATTCATCATGCTAATGGACATTAAAAGAAAGCTGAAATAGCCATCCTTATATCAGACAAACTAGATTTTAAACCAAAGATTGTAACAAGAGATGAAGAAGGTTACTATATCATAATAAAAGGGTCTATCCAACAAGAAGATCTTTTTTTTTAAAAAAAGGATTTTATTTATTATCATGATAGACACAGAGAGAGAGAGAGGCAGAGACACAGGCAGAGGCAGAAGCAGGCTCCATGCCGGGAGCCCGACGCGGGACTCGATCCCAGGACCCCAGGATCACGCCCCAGGCCAAAGGCAGGCGCTACACCACTGAGCCACCCAGGGATCCCCCCAACAAGAAGATTTAACAATTGTAAATATTTATGTCCCTACCTTGGGAGCACCCAAATATATAAATCAATTGATTACAAACATAAAGAACTGTAACAATACAATAATAGTAGGGAACTTTAACATGCCACTTCCTGCAATGGATAGATAATCTAAGAAAATCAACAAGCAAACAGTGGCTTCGAATGACATGCTGGACCAGAGGGACTTAACAGATATATTCAGAACATTCAAACTAAAGCAGAAGAATACACATCCTTTTCAAGTACACACAGAACATTCTCCAGAATAGATCACATTACTAGGTCACAAATCAGGCCTCAACAAATACAAAAAAGATTGAGATCATACCATGCATATTTGCTGACCACAACTCTTTTGAAACTTGAAATCAACCACCAGAAAAAATTTGAGAAGACCACGGGTACATGGAGGTTAAAGAACATCCTAGAAAGAATGAATAGGTTAACCTGGAAATTAAGGAAGAAATTTTAAAACATGGAAACAAATGAAAATGAAAACACAACAGTCCAGAATCTTGGGGATGCAGCAAAGCAGTCATAAGAGGGAAGCATAGGGATGCCAGGGTGGCTCAGCAGTTAAGAGTCTGCCTTCAGCTCAGGGCATGATCCTGTAGTCCCGGGATCGGGTCCCACATCGGACTGCCTGCATGGAGCCTGCTTCTCCCTCTCCCTTCTCTCTGTGTCTCTCATGAATGAATAAATAAAATCTTAAAAAAAAAAAAAAGAGGGAAGTATAAAGCAATACAGGCTTACCTCAGGAAGCAAAAAAGCAAAAAAAAAAGGAGCTGGAAAAGAAACAACAAAGCCTAAAACCAGCAGAAGGGAAATAAAGATTAGAGCAGAAATAAATAATATAGAAAAGAAAACAATAAAAAGCCTGTAAAACAGATCGATTAAACTAGGAATTGGTTCTTTGAAAGAATTAATAAAATTGATAAACCCCTAGCCAGACTTATCAAAAAGAGAAAAAAAAAACAAATAAATAAAATAATGAATGAAAAAACTCACAGCACCATAGAAATACAAACAATTAGAATATTATGAAAACTTATTTACCAGCAGATTGGGCAATCTGAAAAAAATGGATAAATTCCTAGAAATATACAAACTACCAAAACTGAAATAGGAAGAAATAGAAAATTTGAACGGACCTATAACTAGTAACAAAGTTTAATTAATAGTAAAAAATCTCCCAACAAACAAAAGTCCAAGGCCAGATGGCTTCCCAGGGAAATTCTACCAAATATTTAAAAAAGAGTTAAAATCTATTCTTCTAACTATTCCATAAAATAGAAATGGAAGGAAAACTTTCAAACTCATTTCTGAGGCCAGCATTACCTTGATCCCAAACCAGACAAAGATCCCAAACCCCCACTAAAAAGGAGAATTATAGGCCAATATCCCTGATGAACATGGTTGCAAAAATTCTCGACAAGATACTAATCAGTAGGATCCAACAGTGCATTAAAAGGATTATCCACCACAGTCAAATGGGATTTTATTCCTGGGCTGCAAGGATGGTTTAATACTTCCAAATCAATCAACCTGATACACCATGCTAATATTTTTTAAAAAAGGATAAGAGCTATATAATACTGTCAATAGATACAGGAAAAGCATTTGGCAAAATGCAGTGTCCATTCTTGATTTAAAAAAAAACTCTCAACAGGGCAGCCCAGGTGGCTAAGCGGTTTAGCACCACCTTCAGCCTAGGGCCTGATCCTAGAGACCCAGGATCGAGTCCCATGTCGGGCTTCCTGCATAGAGTCTGCTTCTCCCTCTCTGCCTGTGTCTCTGCCAGGCTCTCAATCTCTCTATCTCTCTCTCTCTCTCTCTCTCTCTCTCTCTCTGCCTCTCATTAATAAATAAAATCTTAAAAAAAAAAAAAACCTCAACAAAGTAGGTATGGATGGAACATACCTTAACATCATAAAGGCCCGCAGTTCATATCATCCTCAATGGGGAAAAACCAAGAGCTTTTCCCCTAAGGTCAGGAACACAACAGGGATGCCCACTGTCACCATTATTACTTAACATAGTACTTAGAAGTCCTAGCCTCAGCAAACAGACAACAAAAAAAAAAAAATAAAAGGCATCCAAATCGGCAAGGAAGAAGTCAAACTTTCATTCTTTGCAGATGAAATGATACCCTATGTAGAGAACCTGAAAGACTCCACCAAAACATTGCTAGAACTGATCCACAAATTCAGTAGTCACAGGATACAAAATTAACATACAGAAATCTATGGCATTTCTATACACCAATAATGAGCAGCAGAAAGGGAAATCAAGGAATTGATCCCATTTACAATTACACCAAAAACCATAAGATACTTAGGAATAAACGTAACCAAAGAGATAAAAGGTCTGTACTCTGAAAACCATAGAACACTTATGAAAGAAACTGAAGAGGACACAAAGAAATAGAAAGACATTCCCTGGGACACTTGGGTGGCTCAGTGGTTGAGCTCCTGCCTTCAGCCAAGGGCGTGATCCTGGGACCCTGGATCGAGTTCCATATCAGGCTCCCTGCATGGAGCCTGCGTCTCCCTCTGTCTGTGCCTGTGCCTCTCTCTCTGTCTCTCATGAATAAATAAAGTATTTAAAAAAAAAAACCCAAAATTAAATAATCCAGTTAAGAAATGGGCAGAAGACATGAATCGACACATTTGAAAGAAGACAGCCCTATGGCTAACAGAATGAAAAGATGCTCAACATCATTCATCATAAGGGAAATACAAATCAAAACCATGATGTGATGATACCACCTTGCACCAGTTAGAATGGCTAAAATTAACAAGTTAGGAAACCACAGATTTTTGTGAGGATGCAGAGAAAGGGGAACCCTCTTGTACTGTTGGTAGGAATGAAAGCTGGTGCAGCCACTCTGGAGAACAGTATTGAAATTCCTCAAAAAGTTAAAAACAGAACTACCCTGTGATGCAGCAATTGCAGCACTAGGTATTTACCTAAAGGATGCAAACATACTGATTCAAAGGGGCATATGCACCCTGATGTTTATAGCAGCACTATCAGCAGGCACCAAATTATGGAAAGAGCCCAAATGTCCATCCACAGATGAATACATAAAGAAGTGATGGTGTATATACATATGTACAATGGAGTATTACTCAGCCATCAAAATATTGAAATTTTGCCATTTGCAATGGCATGGATACAGTTAGAGTATATTATCCCAAGTGAAATAATAAGTCAGACAAAGACAAATACCATATGATTTCACTCATCTGTGCTTAAGAAACAAAATAGATGAATTAGGGGATGGGGAAAAAAAAAAGAAAAGGAGACAAACCATGAGATTCTAGTATAGAGAACAAACTGAGGGTTGCTGGAGGGGAGGCGGGTGGGGGCTGAGCTAAGTGGGCGGTGGGCATGAAGGAGGGCACTTGTGATGAGTACTGGGTGTTACATGTAAGTCATAAATCACTAAATTGTACTCCTGAAACCAATTTTATACTGTCTGTTAACTACACTGTAAATAAAAATTGTTAAATAAATAAAAAGCATTTAGCTTTACTGTCCTATTCAACCTGAATTTCATTTCAGTGTCACTGGAATATATTTGAATATTCTCGTACAAATAGGCAGAGGGTCTCCCGTGGTCTTTTTTTAATATATATATAATTATTTTTTATTGGTGTTCAATTTACCAACATACAGAATAACACTCAGTGCTCATCCCGTCAAGTGTCCCCCTCGGTGCCCGCCACCCAGTCACCTCCACCCCCCCGCCCTCCTCCCCTTCCACCACCCCTAGTTCATTTCCCAGAGTTAGGAGTCTTTATGTTCTGTCTCCCTTTCTGATATTTCCCACTTATTTTTTCTCCTTTCCCTTTTATTCCCTTTCACTATTATTTATATTCCCGAAATGAATGAGAACATATAATGTTTGTCCTTCTCCGATTGACTTACTTCACTCAGCATAATACCCTCCAGTTCCATCCACGTTGAAGCAAATGGTGGGTATTTGTCATTTCTAATGGCTGAGTAATATTCCATTGTATACATAAACCACATCTTCTTTATCCATTCATCTTTCGATGGACACCGAGGCTCCTTCCACAGTTTGGCTATTGACATGGCTGCTAGAAACATCGGGGTGCAGGTGTCCCGGCGTTTCCTTGCATCTGAATCTTTGGAGTAAATCCCTAACAGTGCAATTGCTGGGTCAGGGCAGGTCTATTTTTAACTCTTTGAGGAACCTCCATACAGTTTTCCAAAGTGGCTGCACCAGTTCACATTCCCACCAACAGTGCAAGAGGGTTCCCTTTTCTCCGCATCCTCTCCAACATTTGTGGTTTCCTGCCTTGTTAATTTTCCCCATTCTCACTGGTGTGAGGTGGTATCTCATTGTGGTTTTGATTTGTATTTCCCTGATGGCAAGTGATGCAGAGCATTTTCTCATGTGCATGTTGGCCATGTCTATGTCTATGTCTTCCTCTGTGAGATTTCTCTTCATGTCTTTTGCTCCCGTGGTCTTTTTTATATAAGGACCAGTCTGTGATAAGTAGAGAAAGTCTTCACCTGAAGTTGGTGATAATGTTCTTTCCTCTTTTCTGAAGGAGTTGGAGAATTAAGCCAACTTCCAAATTAGTGGCTCCTGACCTGTTTATTCAATATGGAAGGCTTGTGACCATTAGCTCGAGAGATCTGCAATGTTGTCAACATTTGTTTGTGCCTTGTTTTTGCATGTGAACGTTAGTTTTAAAATGTCAGCACCCCGGGATCCCTGGGTGGCGCAGTGGTTTAGCGCCTGCCTTTGGCCCAGGGCGCGATCCTGGAGACCCGGGATCGAATCCCACGTCGGGCTCCCAGTGCATGGAGCCTGCTTCTCCCTCTGCCTGTGTCTCTGCCTCTCTCTCTCTCTCTGTGACTATCATAAATAAATTTAAAAAAAAATTAAAAAAAAAATAAAATAAAATGTCAGCACCCCAGCTCCATGAAGTCAGTAGCAGTCAGATTGCTTATTTTAGTATCAATTCCTGCTCACACTTCAGTGTGTATTTAGTGGACTACATAAACTGTAAGTCTATTTTACAAGTATTAGTTCCTTATACTAAACTGTCTAATTATCTTTATACCCCTCCACCCCACCTCTGACCTGATTCCTTTCAGTAAGCACCACAACATGTACTTAAAGAGGTTAAAAAATCTCCTTACTTTTTTAAGTGGCAGTTTACTGAGAGGTAGTCTCTAGGTAATAAATAAGAGCATATGTTCTGGATCAGCAGACTTAAATTCAAATTTTTCCTGGCTTTCTGTCCTCGGGAAGTTATCTCTTTCATTGTCATTTTCATTGCCTTTAAAACAAGAGTAATGCCTGCCTTTATGGGATTGTTGAAGAATATAATAAAACAAGATGTTTTTAATGTTTATAGTATCTCCTTAAACTGATTAGGAGCATAGGCGTTAAGCTTCCCAGCTCTATTAGTTACCTGTCTGATCTTGGGCAAATTAGTCTCCATTTCCTTACTATGTGTCTGGCACATTGGAAATATATAACTGATAATATTAGTAGCATTGTAATTGCTCTATGTTTTTGTAAGATTTTAGTATTAACTGGATCTTGGCCTCTTATTAGTGAGTTAATAAGTTAAAATAAGCAATGCCTTTTAAATTGTAGTTGATACAGATTTTAGGAAATTGTCAGTAATTTGGCACTTCAGAGATTTTAGGAATAATATTTAAACCCCAGATACTGATATTTAGCTCAGAGCTACAACTTTGAGTTATCCTTTCTTGACAAATACTTTCTAAACACATTTTGGATTTGAAGAAAAATATTGTATTTTCTAGTTGTGAAAACCTGAGTGATGTCTATGGATATAAACTCAGTTATTTTATATTTGATTGTTCCCCCCTCCCCCACCTCCCATAGGAAGAAAGAAGGGTGGGGAGAATTCTTGAGTAATTTTGACCTTGTGGCAGAATATAGAATAAGGAGTAGGTTAACTCAGCATTTTTATAAATCATTAATATAAGTATATAATTTTAGGAATTCTATTAAAAGTTATTTTTAAGACAGTCATAAAATAAAAACTGAAGTTTAGATTATTTTAAGAGAAAAATATCTAAAAGATAAGAGATTAATCTGTAGTACCTAGAAGAGAGACTCATTTTCAAAGACCTTAGAAGCACTCTTCACTTCTGAAAATAATTTCTTCCACAAGCCTCATCTCCTGCATTAACTAATCTTCCATACTATCAGGAGTGCCTCAAATACCACCTGCTATACTAGCTAGGCTTCCCTCACCTGCCAACTTCCTGCTCATCAGGTGTCTTACTCTGTGAAAGTAATCTCTGAAACCACCGGAGATCTTGTTCTCTTTCATTCTTTGCATTTTGTTGCACTGTACTGTCATATTCTTTAATTAAACCATAAATTCTCTAAGGATAAATCTATGTGTGGTCATTTGCATAGCACGTTGCCTAAAATGTTCTTTAGCACATAACAGATGCTCATCAAAAATTGCATGCCATGCTGATAATGTTAATAAGAATATAATAATTACAGATTATTCTGATCTATTTCAGTGAGTCCCTTGACTTTGTTATGTTATTTGAGTCGGCCTTTCTATGAATTGAAAGTACAAAAACTACATCTTTTTAAAAAATATTTCCAATTAAAACTTTTCAATAATTTATTGATCTTCCCAGTTAAAATTAATTGGTATTACTTTATCAACAGAATTAAATCCAGCTAGCACTAATGTTTACATCTGAAAAAAAAACATGAAAATTATCAGCAAGTAATTTTATCTTCTTTTTCATTAAAACACTTCCTTGTCTGTCTTTTTCACCTTCACTTTGTTATAGAAGTACTGTTCCCAATAGCAGAAATAGTGCTGCCTTTCTGTATTTGCCCCAGGCCTCTTCTGTTGTCTTCCTAAGGCTTCTCCACTCTGGTGTCATTCCTTCCCCCTGCCACATTCTCTTTCTGGGCACTATATCATTCCCGTCTTACATAATAACTTATGAACATCTCCCATATTTAAGGAAACACATTCCTCCTGTGATACTTTGTAATCCCTTTTCATAGCCAAGCTCTTTGTTTTGTGTTGTGCTCAGTTCCTCACCTCTCAGTCAGCCATCAGCCCACTGTAGTCTGGTACCCATCCTCAAACACCACCACTCTTAACAAAACCATCAGTGACCTCCTTGTTATTAGATCCAGTGAAGATATTCTGTATTCTTGGCACCCATGACCCCAGCTGTACTGATGCTATTACCTGTTCTCACATCAAACTAGTCCCTTCTTTTGGCTTATAGTACCCCATACTTTGTGTTGTGTTCTTACCATCCTAGTGGTATCTTCTCTGTCTCCTTTGATGAAATTCAACCAGAACTACCTAAACTGGGGAAATCAAACAGGTCATTCTGATGAGGTGAGTTTGAACACAGAGGCTGACTTGTCAGTCCTAGCATGAATGTGAAACTCTGTTTCACAGGAGATAATGGAGTAGAAGGCAAGACGAAACAAACTAAAGGAAGTGGGAGGCCATCTGGCAAATGAAGGGTGGTATTTTTGAGACCTAAAGTGTGATGTGGGAGTTGAGATTTCTAAGAGCAGTAAGCAAAAGTTCATTTTCTTGGTATAGAGAAGATAGCAAACAGTGGTGGAGCTTCCATAAAACAGGCTATAATGGAAGCCTTGTAAGTAACAGTGAAATTTGAAGGGAAGATAGTGTTGTGCCCAAGATCACGAATCCGAGAAACCGCCAAGGAGCCGACACCGATGCAAACACACGAGGGTCTTACAAGCTTGAGCCTGGGTCCAAGTATACCCCGCACAGCGG
This sequence comes from Nyctereutes procyonoides, assembly GCF_905146905.1. Classification (NCBI taxonomy): domain Eukaryota; kingdom Metazoa; phylum Chordata; class Mammalia; order Carnivora; family Canidae; genus Nyctereutes; species Nyctereutes procyonoides. Next base: position 3,260,081 of record NW_026575033.1, on the reverse strand, counting down.
AGCAGGGACTTGGACCCCGAGACTAAGAGGCTTAGCAACTTTATAGGGGCCAGTGGCCAATGGGATACGCAGAAAGTTGCACAGTCATGCTGGTCCACTGAGCTGGATTTCCGGTTAGGGTGTGTCCTGGGCTTTGACTAGGGCAGGGCAGTGCCCTAAGTAACAAGCAGGTCAGCACAAGGCGGGTGCAGCCCAAAATAGAGTCAGTCCTGCTCTGCTTGTCCAGGGGTAGGGGATTTTGTTCAGTTTCCTGGGTCCCACAGATAGAAAGTTATTCGGTTTCTTTTTTTTTCTTTTTTTAAGTTTTTATTTATGATAGTCACACACAGAGAGAGAGGCAGAGACACAGGCAGAGGGAGAAGCAGGCTCCATGCACCGGGAGCCCGACGTGGGACTCGATCCCTGGTCTCCAGGATCGCGCCCTGGGCCAAAGGCAGGCGCCAAACCGCTGCGCCACCCAGAGATCCCAGTTATTCGGTTTCTAAAATGTGTTTCAGACAGGAAAAATATCTGTAGATTTTCTTTATTCCTTTCTCCTTACGGTAGGAGGGGAGGTTTTAAAAGGTTTTATTCACTTCTTGAAATTGAGGGTACTATTCTCTCCATTCAGCCTCTGCTTGCAGTAGCAAGATTCATGAAGCAGTTCTGCATATCAGCATATAAGTCGGAGAGGCATCCTCATGAGAGGCATTTAGTCAGTACTCTGTTAGAGTGTGGTCACTTCTGGATATCATGGTTCTAGTTTTCAGGAGCAGCACTATGACTCTGTATGTCTTTACCAGCCTCACTGTGTCTGTGCCATAAGGGAGATAAAATAGATGTTTGTTTTCAGAAGGCATTGAGGAGGATTTTCAGTAACTTCTTTATTTAACTTTCAGTTACAGGCACATAGATCTCTATATGTCTGTCTCTGTCTCTCTTTCTATATATATACACCTTTCTAACTGTCAACGAGATAAATTCATCAACCTACTCACACATTTTCCTATTGGATAGTTCTCTCTCCCTGTTCCTTATGTAGCTGGAGAGTTATTTATATTCTCAGAATGAATAGGGGCATCGTGCATCTCCAAGATCTCTAAAAGCATTAAAAGCCACTATTTCTGGATGGCTGGGGAGGTGGGGAGAAGGCCTTTAGTGATGGACTATTAGAAAAAACAGAAAGTGGAAGTCCACAGCAGAAAGCTTTGTTTTTTTTCTTTATGCAAAGTACATGAAGTTATTAGTATGAGAAATAAAGGAAAGGAGATGATAAGTGAGAGAAAGGGAGAGAGGCTTTAAGAGGATCCAGGAAGAATAAATGACTGCAAGTATAGATAAGATAGATAGCATTCATTTCAAAGTCAATGAGAAGGAATAAGTAATTTGCACTGGGCACCTGCAGGAGGAGACTTTTAAACATATCTCCCTACCACATAGGAGATATGAAAGAACAGCCTTCATTAATAAAAGACTGAAATCAGGACTCAAAGGATGACCTAACCTTGACAGGGAAAGTAAGCAGCTGACAGGAAAATGAGGAACAGCAGGGTTGTTATGTACGTAGGAAGAATTAGAAATGCCATGAAAGGGCAGGGTAAGAACTGCTAGCTCACCATTCTTCCAAATGCTGGTCTCTCTTAATGTGGGTTTTCTTATGCTTGCTTATACTCCACTCTGCTTGGAGTCTCAATCCTACCCCTTCATATTCTCCATCCCTCGGACACATCCACTGTACCATACTGTAGCTGAGAAAAGAGCACCCGTCCCTAAGGATGCTATGTGTCATAGACTGAACCTGTGGAGCTCCATAATTCCTGGATACCCTGAGTTTGTAACTTTCTTTAACATCTACTTCATTTGTAAAATAAAGGTAACAATCTATCTATTTCCATGGTTCTGGTGGGAATAATATACATAAAGCTCCTCCACTGTGCCTTGAGATCAAGTGTCACTAAAAGATCTTTTTATTATTATTAGGCAAATTCATGTGCCACAAGTTCTCTTGGATTCTTGGAAACTACATTGTCTCAGTTTTCTTGGTACCTATCTCTCTGTTATTGGTTTCTCTTCCTCCTGCCCATTAAGTGTTGGTGCTCCCTAGGATCTCTGTCCTTTGCTTACTGCTTTCCTTCTCCTCTTGGTTTAGCACCCATGGATACTGCTGCAGACTCTCAAAACCCCTTCAGTGTCTGTAGCCCTGGCTACTCTCCTGAGCTTCAGACTTCTGTACCCAAACCAGCTGCCACACGCCTGCTTGTGGGTCTTGAGTTTGTCATATCCCAAACTGAACTCACGGTCCTCTCCCTAAATCAGCGCTTTGTTTTCTTGGTCTCATTTGGTAGTACTACTTTTCACCTATCTTATCAAAACCCAGGAAATATCTTTGAACCCTTTCTCTTTTTGCCATTTTCATCCTTCACATGCAGTCAGATACAAAATCCTTCTAATTCTGCCTCCTAGGTATTTATCAAATTCATCAAGATATATAAATATGTTCTTATGATGGATATGTTAATTTCTCTTTAGGAAACAGAATTCTCAAAATTGCACTTAGTAGCGAGTCATATTTAGAATGGTTCCAAATTTAAAATGTTTGTAGAGAAGCATAGTAAATAACAGAATTTAGTCATGTCTTCTAATGGCCTTTCCTTAAGGATTTATTAACAAATTTTTAAATATAATTATTTAGGGGATCTCTGGGTGGCTCAGTGGTTTAGTGCCTGCCTTCGGGCCCATGGCATGATCCTGGAGTTCCGGGATCAAGTCCCACATCAGGCTGTCTGCATGGAGCCTGCTTCTCCCTCTGCCTGTGTCTCTGCCTCTTTCTCTCTCTCTCTCTCTGTCTCTATCCCTCTGTCTCTCTCTGTCTCTAATGAATAAATAAATAAAATCTTTAAAATATATATATAATTATTTAAAATACCTATTTAACATGTACTTTTAAAACATTGCCACTTAACAGCATTTACTTTATAATTAAATAAAAAATACATATATTAAACTGTTTCTCTTATATTCTGAAGTATCCGTTTTCTTTAAAAGCATTTTCAGAGGGCAGATGCCTAGAATGCTGTTGTAGAACCATACTGTTTATAATCTATCTTGGGAGTGTAGTTGCTGTTTTTACATCATCTCAATTCTGTTTATTCAAGCTTTTTATTTAAGTCAGCATTTCAAAGAAAGACCCTGGAATTTTCTTTCTCACAAAGTCCCATTGTAGAGACACATACGTGTGTGTAAAGAAGAATGAGGCCCCCTCTTGGCACCAAGCCCACGTCAGTCTAGCAGTTTGGCCATTTTTTTCACATTGCCGTACTCCCTTCAAAATGAAGGGGAAAAAGCTACTCTCCATTTTTTTGAGTCTACCAAGGGATGAGTCTACCAAGGATGAAATACTTTAATCCTTCAACTAATATTAGAGCACTTCTCTCAGGTATTAAGATAATGACAAAACATATTTAATTTATTCTCCTTCCATATAAACACTGAATATTTTTAAGGAAAAATATCTGAAGACACTGGGCTTTTTTATTAAAAAGAATTACACCTGCTCCAAAATAAAGACAAACATAAAGTTCGTAATGCACAAAAATGTAAGTCACTTAAAATGCGTACCTGAAGTAATTTGCAACTAAAACACTGAATTACCTAGAGATAAAGTCCTCACCTGCCTTGCTCTGAACTTGGGCCCTCACTCTGTGTGTTATTTGATTGGGAGCCAGTAGGGCAAATCCACTGTCATCACCCTCTGCCTTCATTCTTCATGTCTGGGTACCATAGTGGCCTTATTTCCCATTGCTTCTTCCACATGGACATTATTTCTCTCAGTCACTTTTTAATTTTCATATTTTTATATTTAGTTTTCATATTCAGCTTCATATTCATATTCACCTCAGTTGGTTAAGCATCCAAACTCTTGATCTCAGCTCAGGTCTTGAGCTCAGGGTTGTGAATCCAGGCCCCACATTGGGCTCCACACTGGGCATGGAGCCTACTTTAAGAAAAAAAGATTTAAGACACAGAGAACAAAAGAAAAATCTAAAACTTTTGTGAATCAAAGTACACTATCAAAAGAGTGAAGAGACAATCAACAGGAAAGGAGAAAATACTAGCAAATCATATATAGGGAGTTAAAATCCAGTATATAGAAAGAACTCCTATAACTCAACAACAACAAGAAAACCAAACAACCCAGTTAAAAAATGGGCAAAGACTGGAATAGACATTTTTCCAAGAAGATATACAGTTGACTAATTTACACGTCAAAAGATGCCTGACATCACTAACCATTAAGGAAATGCAGATCAAAACCATAATGAGATACCACTTAATACCATTATTATCAAGAAAAAAACAAGTGCTGACCAGGATGTGGATGAATCATAACCTCTGTGTACTCTTGGTTGGAATGTAAAATGGTACCACCACTTTTGAAAAATGTATGGAGGTTCCTCAGATTAAGCATAGAATGACCGTATGGTCCAGCAATTGCACCGTGGGTAAATACCCCAAATAATTAAAAGCAAAGACTCAAACAGATACTTGTACACCAGTGTTTATAGCAGCATTAATCACAATAGCCAAAGAATGGAAACAACCCAGATGTCCATCAACAGATGAATGGATAACCAAAATGTAGTATAGATACATATAAAGGAGTATTTTTCAACCTTAAAAAGGCATGAAATTCTGACACATGCTACAATATGGATGAACCTTGAAGACATGCTAAGTGAAATAAGCCAGACACAAAGGACAAATACTATATGATTTCATTTGTATGAGGTCCCTAGAATAGGCAAATTCATAGCAACAGAAAACAGAAGAGAGGTTACAGGAGCTGGAGGCAGAAAAAAAATGGAGTTAGTGTTTCATGGATATGGGGTTTCAGTTTATGATGATGAAAAAGTTCTGATAATGGTTACAAAACAATGAATTGACTTAATGCCACTACACTGTACACTTAAAGATAGCTAAAATGGTAAATTTTTTGTTATGTGTATTTTACCACAGTAAAGAAAAGTGACTTGAGACCTGTTGACCAAGTGCAAATCAAGGACATTTTCTGAATCCTGATTTGAGCACACTTGAAAAAAGAATTTCTGAAATAGGGACATTTGTAAAAGTGATGTGAGTTTGATGATATTGAGGAATTACTGGTAATTTTTTAGGTGTGGCAAATATATTTGTGGGGAGGGAACTTTAGAGATAAAGCTTGAATTTTCTACTATAAAATAAGATATTTAGATTTGTTTCAAAATAACCCAGTGAGGGGGTGGACAGAGGTGGTACCTGGGTGGCTCAGTCAGTTAAGTGTCTGTCTTCAGCTCAGGTCATGATCCCAGAGTCCTGGGATTGAGCCCTACATTGGGCTCCCTGCTCAGCAGGGAGTCTGCATCTTTCTCTGCCTCTGCCCTTCTCCTCACTTGTGCGCGCTCTCTCTCTCTCTCTCAAATTAATAAAATCTTTAAAAAAAAATAATCCAGTGCGAAGTGGGGGGGAAGGGAGTGAAAAGAAGTATAGATAAAACAAAATCTGCAATGAGTTGATAATTACTAAAGTTGATATGTAAGTTATTCATTATATTCTCTCTACTTTTGTGTATGATTGAAGTTTTCCATGATAAAGTTTAATTGTGTATTTTTGCTATTATATCAAATTTATGATCCAGAAGGAAAAAATTTTTTAGCTTATCAGGAAGCCATGATTTATAAGACATTGTTCTATATTTATTGCTATTCTTTTCATTGCAGGCACGGAAAACTAGACACTATCTATTTGAGCTAGTAAGGACAGACATAGAGCTAGTGGCCAGACACAGAGCTGGCTTCAAGTTCAACTTAATCCAGGGCTCAGACATCACCAGTATACATCTTTCAGGTCTGCCAATTAAAGATTGGCTGCCTTCTCAGGCCCTAAACACTGGCTCTTTGACAGTTCCAGGCACTCTCTCCATTGCCTCACATTCCTAAGTGAAACATTCTCACATCATCAAAATCCAGGGGGGTTGGGGAAGGAAAAAAAAATAATAAAATGAATGATTAAGCATTCTTGTCAGAAATTCCACTCTAAGCAACCCAGTTTAGGTCAAGGCCCATCCCTGAACTAGTCCCTGCAGCCAGACTATTGCAACCTGCTCCTTAGCTTGGGTCAGCTCTTTGCCATCTCTGTACCGATTCACTGAGAATACAATGATTGACTTAGGCCAGTCAGTATCTACCTTCAAAGGTGAGGATGAATCATCCTACCAAAACTGCATGTTTGAGAAGGGGAAAGGAATGGTTTTCCAAAGGAAAATCAAGTTACTGCTGCAAAGATTTAATTACCTCATTTTCAATAATATAGTTTGACCTTTTATATATTGAGATCTTTGTTTTACTCAACTGAATTTTTAAATTTGCTCCACTTGAGATGTTATGAACAGTGAAATTTGAGCAGAAATTGCATGAAGTGCTGTGCAAATAAAACCTGTGCTGGATACCTATTATTTGCTAGCCAACATCCATTCCCCTTTTTTAATAGTAATAATAACCTGATGAAAAAAACATAGTATCATTTTAAGTATAAGTACTATACTTAATTCTCTGTTACAGAAATTTTCCACTGTACCGAAGAGAGAGGTAAATTAAAGTAAAAATGTGTGTTCTTATTTTTTCTCCCCCCACTTCTTTTTGAGGGGGCTGGGTGGTGGCGGGGAAAGAGAATCCTAAGCAGGCTCCATGCCCAGAGCCAGACACAGGGATTGATCTCATGACCCTGAAGTCATGACCTGAACAGAAATCAAGACTCATGCTTAAGCAACTGAGCCACCCAGATGCCCCAAAAATGTGTGTTTTTAATTAAATGAAATTTGCATGTAGTATTTATGTATGATTACTTCTAAACCTGAAACTTACTTTCTGATGTTTTTATTTTATCTCTTTCAGGACTGATTTCATATACTGAGTATCTTTTCTTGCTTACAATCCTTACTAGTAAGTACCCTACAGTTTTTGTCACTGATCATGTGGAATCATCTGTTCTTAGCAAACAAGGTTTTGGAAATTTGGTATTTATGTCTTTATCATTAAAACATTATTGCTACCTTAGTTTCTATTTTTTAACACAATGATACTGTTGGGTTAGATTAGCCCTTCTGTTCCCTTTGTACTATGGCTCCCTGTAACTTTGTCTCCTTAAAAGACTTGTTGAACAGACGAATCAGACTTAGCCTTCACATGTTAAAAAAAATCCCTCATCAGACATTCTTCAAAATTCCTGGTCAGTACTTTTCAGATTGGTCATGAAAATCAAGGAAGGACTGAGAAACTTTCACAACTTGGAGCAGAATAAGGAGACCTAACAACTAAATGCAACATGGTTTCTTGTGTTTGATCCTAAAGTAGAAAAATAGCATTAGTGGAAAAACATGAAATCCAAATAGTCTGTAGTTCAGTTAAAAATGCTAAAAATGAAAAAAAAATGCTATTACCAGTGTTAATTTCTTAGTTTTGACAATGATACTATAGTTATATAAGATGTGAACATTAGAGGAAGCTGAATGAAGAGTATGTGAGAACTCACTATATACTATCTTTACAACATTTCTTCGGTCTAAAATTATTTCAAAATAAAAAGATTTTTTAAAAGCCATACTCTGAGAAAGGGAAATAAAGACTAATAATCAGTATGAAAATAACCAAGTTACTATAAGAATATAGGAAAACTCCTGGTAGAGTTAAAGAAATAAATTCTCAAATTAATTTTGCTTTGAGAAGCAAAGCGCTTAATAGCAGAACAACGCAGCCAGGAAAACATATCATCAGCCTTTGAAAATTGTTATGAGAAGAGATTATTTTTTTCTCTGTTTAGGCACTTGTATAATAGTTTCTGGAAGCTTTTTTTTCAAATTTGAAGACCTATAGATCAGTAAATAATTTGCATTTCACCAACATTTAAATAACTATTCACTTTACTTAATTGCAGAACCCCATACTGGGTTTCATGTTGCTTTTAAAATGCTGGATGCAGATGGTAATGAGATGGTTGAGAAAAAGGAATTTTTTAAGGTAAGTAGATTCTATTTATTTTTGGTTTATCATAAAACATTTGGATGCTTGTGTGATGTACATTTCCATAAAAATCAAAATTATATCCACTGCTTACATATGAAATGTCAAGAAATCATTTATACATTCAAAAGTGTTAAATTTTCTATATTATAACCTTGAAAAAATTGTAATGGAATAGAGCATAAGACTCCTGTGGGAGAAATGAGCTTGTGCATCTACATTTTTTAGAGTTTTATTTTTATGATTTCAGCAGGAAATAAAATGGAAAGGGCCTCATAGATATGTTCAAAATTACTCTTATACACCCCTACCTCCACAAAAGGAACAAGAAAAATAAAAACTTAAGCCTTCATAAAGAATAGAGAAAAATGAAAAAACTACAATAGGTATAAATGGATGCAGATTTTCCAGAAATTTGCTAATATTTGAAAAGCTGAAAATATGTTCCCAAGACAACTCTAAGACATACAACCAGTAAATTTCACTCCATTTCAAGAATGTTGATGACAATATTAAAAAAAAAAAATCCTCAGTGCATATAAACTTTTGGGTATGTGCCAAAGTTAAATGTTTTTAATGTATTAGAGTCTTTTGTGAAGAAAAAGATAAAATATGTAGATAAATATATAACACAGCATTTGGTACATACTAACTTCTTAGACCTACCATTGATAATTACTGAGTACATATATAAATGACTCTTTATGACTTTTTTTTTTAAAGTTTTTGAGACATGAAACATGGAACTCTCTTACATTGCTGATGGGAATGTGAAATGATACACACATTTTGGAAAACAAAATTGTTAGCTTCTTAATGTATACTCAGCATATGACATGGCAGTTCAGTCCGAACTGAAACATGGCAGTTTCAGTCTGAAACAGTTCAGTGTTTTTATTCCAGAGTCAATGAAGAGAAAACGTAGGTTTACCCAAAGGCCTGTATGTGAATATTCATAACAACTTTATTTATAATAGCCCCAAACTGGAAACAACCTAAGTGTTCACCAAGTGACTAGACAAACAAATTATATCCATACAGTAGAATACTACTCAGCAATAAAAAGGAAAAAATTACCAGTACATACAACAACATGGATGTATGTAAGTGAAACAAATAGTGTACATACGGTATGAGTCCTTTGACATGAAACTCTAGAAAAGGAACATATCTATACTAACAGAAAGCAGATCACTGGTTGCCTGGGTCGAGAGGGAATAAGGGAGTAAGAAATTGACTGCAGATTAGCTGCAGCTTCCATAAGAGAACATCTTTAAGTGCTGGAAACATTTTAAATCTTGGTTAGGATACTAGTGACTTGGTGCATAAATTTGTTACAACCCATCAAACTATATTTAAACAAGTGCATTTTATTACATATGAATTATACCTCAGGAAACACCTTTGACAAAGTTCCATTCCACAGGCTTTGCAAATTTAATTACTGAGATACTTGGTTTTATATACAAGACACCGTCTCACAGTCTAAAAACAAAGGACATAACAAAAGGTTCTAATCAGAGATTAAACTTATAAAACAGGATCCAAAAAAGGTAGGCGTATTTGACATTTTAGAAATTATCTGAAAGAGTGTATAAATCTAAGCATATGGAGAGAGATTCTCTCCCTTTGCCCTCCCTCCCAGTCATGCTTGCTCACTCTCTCTCAAATAAATAAATAAATCTAAAAAAAAATGGGACTCGGGAGAGGCAAATACTGTATGGTCTTACTTCTGTGTGGACTCTAACAAAAAACCAAGCTCCTAGAAAAAGAGATCAGATTTGTGGTTACTAGAGGCAGGGTTGGGGAGGAAGGAGACTAAGAAGAAGATGATCAAAAAGTATAAACTTCCAGTTAGATGATAAATAAGTACTAGGAGTGTAATGTACAACATGACAACCATAGTTAACACTGCTATATGATACATAGCAAAAGAGTAAATCCTGGGAGTTCTCATAACAAGGAGAAAACTTTTTTTTTTTGCTTTTGCTTTTTATTGTGTATATATGATATGATGGATATTAACTAAACTTACTGCAGTAATCATTTCAGAATACATGTGAATCAAACCATCATGCTTGTACGCCTCAAACTTACACAATGATGTATGTCAATTATGTCCCAGTGCAACTGAAAAAAGCTAATATTTTTGGACTATTAACATACTAGAAGGATCAAAGTCTGTAAGTCATAAAACAAGGCTACAGATTTTCCAACACAGGAGAAGACATCCTGTTGAAACTTCTTATGACAGAGGTTAGAATTTATAGGAGTAACACTAATACCTCCTTAGTTGGCAGTATCAGACAATGAAATATTTCATATAAATGATTTTTAAAATTGAGAATTACCTTTAACATTAAATTTTTAACATTTGTAATTCTTTTTGATAAGCTCTCCAAGAATATATATATTTCCCTGTCTTTTCAAAGTAGTTATACTGTGCATAATTTATCCTTTTTTTTTTTGACAACTCAGTATTATCATTATGAAGATCAGTTTCATAATGATGGGCTAGTTAGATTTTGAGAGTTTCCTAAGGGCATGAGATACTTATCCTTACACTGAATGGCCTTAGACTTTCATGCTTTTAATTCATATTTCTGGCTTTTGTCCTCATTGTTAGGATATCACTAGTTTTTTATCACTGATATCAGTGAGACTAAACAGTTGATCTTTCAATTTCAATCATCTAGTTTTTCTTCCAGTCTCCAGTGCAGTGGGAAAACAGTAATAAAGTTTGTTAAAATCATATGGAAAGTACAGAATCTTTACTTGCCCTGTCCAGTAAATTAGCCAGTAGCCACATGTGGCTGTTGAGCCCTTTAAATAAGGTTTGTGGTTAAGAAGCTTGAGTTTTTAAATTGTAATTAATGTAAAATTTAAATTTAAAACCTGACATTTGCTTCAGATATTGGGAGATTTTCATATATGTTTGAAGCAAGTTGGGTATATGGATCTACTTTTTCAATTGTAAATTTTATGAAATCTAAAAACACAGATCAAGAATTTCCAATGAAATGTAACATCTGAATTGAGATGAACCTGTAAATGTAAAATGCACACTGGATTTTGAAGAAAAAGTGTAAAATATCTCAATTTTTATATTGAATATATGATGAAGTAATAATGTTGGTATATAAATTCATCTTCATCTTTTTTTTTTTTTACTTTTTTAAATCTGTCTACTAGAAAACTTAAAATACTTACGTAGCTCCATTATATTTCTGTGGGACAACACTGCTTTAGAATATACATGACTATAAATTCTGATAAATATTCATATATATTTTATTATATGTCCCTCATGACAGTTGTTTCAAATGCTGAAAAACATCTTTCTTCTGGGTTTGCAACTTAAGAAAGAAAGCTGGAGTATTCCAGAGGATTGAGGTTGCCTGAAGTATACCTTTAGACACATGAAGTTTCACTTACTGTTCAGAAAAAAAAGTATTCACTTTCTCAAAGTGGTAGAAGTTAAAAGTAACAGAAAGCTATAGAGAAAACTATACTGTGTAACTGCTTAAAGAATAGTTGGGGGATACCTGGGTGGCTCAGTGGTCGAACATCTGCCTTTGACTCAGGTCATGATCCCAGGGTACTGGGATCAAGTCCTACATTAGGCTCCCCACCAGGAGCCTGCTTCTCTCTCTGCCTGTCTCTGCCTCTCTCCCTATGTCTCTCATGAATAAATAAATAAAAACTTTTTTAAAAAGAAAAGAATATTTGGAAGGTTTCATGTATTCAAACAAGTTATATATAAGAGATACAGGTTTAAAAAAAAGAAATTATTTTATTACAACATCATTGTGAACAAATGTGAGCAAATCTGCCTTTTACCAAAGGAATAGTAAGGATAAAATTTACCATTGTACATCAACTGGTTTACGAAGCAGCCTGGAATTTCACTTACACATTGAAGGTGCTTGTGAATAGACAAAGTGGAAAAAAAAACAAGGATTTCCAGATAACATGGCTCTTACTTAGGACCTCAGGTTAAAAAAAAAAAAAAAAAAAAAACAAGCAGGAAAGGAAATACTAGATAATCATCATAGATTTATCTTTAAATTCAACTTTATTCAGGCTAAGGAAAGCAGAAATAACCATATTGCTCTATTTAGCATCAGTAACCATTATTCATGGTCTCTTGGGGAAACAAACTTTATAAAGTATAGACCACTATAAAAGCATTGTTGCTGTTCTTATGTGTCAGAAATGTGAACAGAGATACCTAAGAGGCAGAACCCCCTAATGTGAACTGTACACTGCTGTCAGGAGAAACCAGCAGGCAGTTATGGAGACAATTGTGCTCAGTGTTCCAGACTCATCTCACACCACAGTGTGAAAGCTGAATTAATAGAGAAGAGATTGGGGGATGTGCAGGTGTTCAATTGATTAAGTAAGTGTCTGCCTTCAGCTCAGGTCATGATCTCCAGTCCTGGGATCAAGTCCCACATCAGGCTCCGTGCTCTAGGGGGAGCCTGCTTCTCCCCTGCCTCTCCCACTCCCCCTGCTTGTGCATTTGTGCACTCTCTCTCTCTCTCTCTCTCTCTCTCTCAAATAAATAAATCTTTAAGCTTTAGAGTAGTCCAGTTTACAATTGTGAATGCTGATCATAAAAATAAAACAGTAAACTTAATAACTCACGAAATATGATGTAGTCAATTTAAAATGACAGCATAGAGAAGATGAGGGTGTAGAATTACCCTAAACTCACTTCCCCTGGATACACCAAATCTATAGCTGTGTACAGATAATTCCCTCTGAAAAAGACCGGCAAACTAGTTGAACAGCCCCTCCACACCAAAGGATAAAAAGGCCACATGGGAATGAATAGCAGAATTAGAGACATGTTCTTACAAAAAAAAACAAACAAACAAAAAAAAAAACCTTACCCCCAGCATGGCAACCTACAAGTGGGAGGGATCTTACAAATAAATAAGAATGTATTCCATGGGCAGGTTGAGTGGCTCAGCAGTTTAGCACCGCCTTCCGCCCAGGGCATAAGCCTGGAGACCTGGGATTGAGTCCCACATTGGGCTTCCTGCATGGAGCCTGCTTCTCCCTCTGCCTGTGTCTCTACCTCTCTCTCTCTCTCTCTCTCTCTCTTTCTCTCTCTCTCTCTCTCTCTGTTTCTCATGAATAAATAAAATCTTTTTTAAAAAAAGAATGTATTCCTGAGGAATAAGGAGTTCAAGCCCCACATCAGGCATCCCAACCCCAACCCTTGGAAGCTATGCTGGAAAGGTAAACCTTCAAAATAACCAGCTTTGAAAACCAGTGGAGCTTACATCCAGGAAACCCAAAGGGCTGTCGGCAATTGAGACTCTACTCTTAAAGGACTCATGCACAGATTCACCCTGAGATTCAGTACATAAACATCAGGTTGAAAAATACTTGGGCCATATGTGAAGGAAATTCATTGGCTAATTTTTAAAGCATCTGCTGGAGGAGTAGGGGTCGGTTGAAACTCTCTCAAGGATGGAGGTTCTCACAAGCACCATTTTTTCAGTCCCATTTTACCTTGCTACTGCTGTTTGCCCCACCTGTGCACTCTCCCATGGCACAGCCCTTCTAAACCCAACAGCAGGCTTGCCCTACCATGCCAAATTGACAGGTATGTGCAGTCCACACAGGGGATGCCCTTTAAATGCCTGACTCTAGTGGCCAAGGAGCATTGCATTCTGGGCCCCATGTGACTAAAACAATTGAAGAGACTATTCTTAGGAGGCTGCCACCCCTAGGGCACTGCATAAAAAGCAACTGAAACACATCCCCTGTCTTCCTATGACTGTTCCATCAAGATGGAGATACTGCTGTTTTGCCTTATACATAGAAACAAATACAAAGTCAAACAAAATGAAAAAACAGAGGAATGTGTTCCAGATGAAAGAACAAGATAAAACCTCAGAAAAACAACTTAACAAAATAGAAATAAGTAATTTACCTGATAAAATGTTCAAAGTCATGGTTATAAATCTGCTTGCAAATCTTGTGGAAGAATGGATGAGTACAGAGTGAACTTCCACAAAGAGACAGAAGATACAAGAAAGTACCAGACAGAAGTCACAGAGCTAAAGAGCACCATAACTAAACTGAACAATATACTAGAGGAGTTCAAAGCAGACTAGATGAAGAAGAAAAAAGGATCAGTGACCTGGAAGACGGAGTAGAGGAACTCACCCAAAGCAGCAAAAAGAAGGGGAAAATGTTAAAAAGTAAAGATAGTTTAAGGGACCTACAGGACAACAGAACAACATTCACATTTAGGAGTTCCAAAGAGAAGTGAGAGAGCAAAGGAACATAAAATTTAATTGAAAAAATAATGGCTAAAAACTTCAGTAACTTGGGGAAGGAAAGAAACAAAGATCCAGTTCCAGGAAGCACAAAGAGTTCCAAATAAGATAAACCCAAATGTATCTACAAGACAGATTATCATTGAAATGTCAAAATTTGAAGACACAGGGAGAATGATAAAGCACCAGGAGAAAAACATCTTGTAGGTACAGGGGGAAACCCCAGAAGACCGTCAGCAGATTTTGAAGCAGAAACTTTACAGGTCAGAGGGAATGACATGATATTCAAAGTGCCAAAAGCTAAAAACTTTCAACCAAGGATACTTTACTCAACGAAATTATCATTCAGAATTGAAGGAAAGGTAAAGAATTATCAAGACAAGTAAAAACTAAGAGTTCACTGCCACCAAACTGGCCTTCCAGGAAATTTTAAAGAACTTTAATCTGAAAAGAAAGAGAACTAATTAGAGGAAAATATAAAAGTAAAACTTTAAGATTTTATTACAAAAATAAAAGGTTTTATTTATTTATTCATGAGAGACACAGGGAGAGAGAGAGGCAGAGACACAGGCAGAGGGAGAAGCAGGCTCCATGCAGGGAGCTGGACATGGGACTCGATCCCAGGTCTCCAGGATCACACCCTGGGCTGAAGGTGGCACTAAACCACTGAGCCACCTGGGCTGCCCAAAATGTAGGATTTTAGAATGCAATCTTAACTTACTATCAATGTGAAATTAGTATGTACATATAGGTTAATATGTGTAAGCCTCTTGGTAATCACAAAGCAAAAATCTATAGTAGATACATAAAAGGCAATGTGAATGGAATCTAAACATAACACTAAAAAAGGGCATATAACCACAAGGGAAGAGAGCAGGAAAAGAAAAAAAAACAACTACAAAACAGCCAGAAAACAATCAATGAAATGGCAGTACATAAGTACATATCTTTAATTGCTTTAAACATAAATGGACTGGGTTATTTTTTTTAAAGATGTTATTTATTCATGAGAGACAGAGAGAGGCAGAGAGAGAGGCAGGAGAAGCGGGCTCGCCGCAGGGAGCCCCCTGTGGGACTCAATCCCAGACCCTAGGATCATGCCTTAAGTCAAAGGCAGATGCTCAACCGCTGAGCCATCCAGCATCCCTGGACTGAGTTATTTTTTAAAAAAAGATATAGAGTGAATGAATTTATTTAAAAAGAAAAAGACCCATCTACATATTTCCTATAAGAGACTCATTTCATATCTAATACACACAGACTGAAAAGTGAAGAGATGGGAAAAGGTATTTCATGCCAAAGGAAACCAGAAGAAAGCTAGGTAGCTTTACTTACATGAGACAAAAGAGATTTTATTTTTATTTTTTTTATTATTTTTTATTTTAATTTTTATTTATTTATGATAGTCACACAGAGAGAGAGAGGCAGAGGGAGAAGCAGACACCATGCACCGGGAGCCCGATGTGGGATTCGATCCCGGGTCTCCAGGACCGCACCCTGGGCCAAAGGCAGGCGCTAAACCGCTACGCCACCCAGGGATCCCCTTATTTTTTTTTTTTAAAGATTTATTTATCCATTCATTCAGAGAGAGCGAGAGAGAGGCAGAGACACAGGCAGAGGGAGAAGCAGGCTCCATGCAGGAAGCCCGATGTGGGACTCGATCCTGGGTCCCCAGGATCACACCCCGGGCTGCAGGCAGCGCTAAACCACTGCGCCACTGGGGCTGCCCGACAAAAGAGATTTTAAAACAAACTGTGATAAAAGAAAAAGATGGGCATTACATAATGATAAGGGTTCAGTCCAGTAAAAAGGTAAAACATTTATGCACTGAACATAGGAGCACCTAAATGTATGAAACAAATATTCACAGGAAGAAATTGACAGCAATACGGTAATAGTAGAGGACTTTAATACACCACTTACCTCAGTGGAGAGTCATCCAGACAGAAAGTCACTAAGTACACACAGCCTTAAACAACAAATTAGGCCAGCTTGATGGGATATATACAAGTATTCATTCCATCCAATAGAAGCAGAATGAATACACATTATTCTTAAGTGCACATGGAATAGTCTCCAGGATAGATTGAGTGTTAAGTCACAAAATGAATCTCAAATTTAAGAAGATTGAAGTCCTAAAAAGGATCTTTTCAGGCTACTGTGGTATGAAACAAGAAATCATTCACAAAAAGAAAACTGGAAAAATCACAGATGTGTGGGGATTGAACAATATGCAACCGAACAACCAGTGGGTCATTGAAAAAATTAAAGGAGAAATTTTAAAAATGCCTTGAGACAAGTGAAAATGAAAATACAAACTTAAAATCTGTGGAATAAAGCAAAAGCAGTGCTAAGAAGGAACTTTATAGCAATACAGGGCTATCTTAAGAAAAATCTCAATCTAACTTTGCACCTTAAAGGATCTAGAAAAAGAAGAACAAATGAAGCCTAAAATTTAAAGGAAGAAAATAATTAAAATCAGAGCAGACATGAAATAGAGACTAGAAAGGGAGTAGATGAAATCAAAACTAAGAGCTGGTTCTTTGATGAGAACTACAAATTAATGAACCTTTGGATAGCCTCATCAAGAAAAAGAAAATCCTCAAACCAGAAATGAAAGAAGGGAAGTTACATCTGATACCACAGAAACAGAAAGGATCATAGGAGATCTCTATGAAAAATTATACTCCAACAAACTGGACAGCTAAAATAAATGGATAAATTCCTAGAAATTAAAAATCTTCATGAAGAAATAGATAATCTGAATAGACCAATTACCAGCACAGAGATTGGAGCAGATGGCTTTACTGGTGAATTCTACCAAACATTGAAAGAAGAACATTTAACACCTGTACTTCTGAAACTCTTCTTTTAAAAAAATTGAAGAGGGAATGCTTCGTGTGTGTGTGTGTGTGTGTGCGTGTGTGTGTGTGTGTGTGTATCAGGGATATTGGCATATATAATCATTTGGATGTGATTCTAATGAGAATGGCACTCACCAAACATGATAGTACTTTCAGTCACAGATTAATTAAAAAAAATAAGTTTGTTGGTTAGATAAGGTCAGGTGATATTTATGTGATGAGAAACAAATAACATCTTTTTTGTTTGGCTTACATGAATATTTTCTGTGGGACCAACTCTCAAGTGTATGCTATGCCATGTACCATGGAAGTTGGCTCTCCATACACATTTAGAGTTCTGAAAGAAAATTTTAGTTTGTGATCTCTCAATTGAGACTATTTGTTGTACATTGTTTTCAAGCCAAATATATGACTGAAGATGAATAAAGAGGCCAAAATTTTAGCTATTTCATCTACAAAAAAATCATATCCAAATGATTATATATGCCAATATCCCTGATGAACATAGATGCAAAAATCCTCAACAAAATATTATCAAACTGAATTCAATAATTATTAAAAAAGACCATATACCATGTTCAAATGGGATTTATTCCAGGGATACAGGGATGTTTCAGCATCTGCAATGAATCAAAATGATACACCACATCAAAAAAATGAAGGATCCCTGGGTGGCGCAGCGGTTTGGCGCCTGCCTTTGGCTCAGGGCGCGATCCTGGAGACCCGGGATCGAGTCCCATGTCGGGCTCCCGGTGCATGGAGCCTGCTTATCCCTCTGCCTGTGTCTCTGCCTCTCTCTCTCTCTCTCTCTCTGTGACTATCATAAATAAATAAATTTAAAAAAATTAAAAAAAAAATGAAGGATAAAAATCATATAATCCTCTCAACAGATGCAGAAAACAACATTTAATAGAACTCAACATCAATTTAGGCTAAAAAGTCTCTACAAAGTGGGTATAGAGAGAACCTACCTCAACATAATAAAGGTCATATATTACCCATAACCAATATCATCCTTAGTGGTAAAAAAGTTGAAAGGTTTTCTTCTAAGATCAGGAATAAGATAAGGATGCCCACAATTACTACTTTTATTCAACATAGTACTGGAAGTCCTAGCCAGAGCAGTTAGGCAAGAAAAAGAAATAAAAGGCATCCAAATTAGAAGGGAAGAAGCAAAACTGCCACAATTTGTGAACACTATTTTATGTTTAGACAAACCCAAAGACTCCACCAAAAAGCTGTCAGAACTAACGAATTCTGTAAAGTTTTGAGGATAAAAAAAAAAAATCAATGCACAGGAATCTTTTGTTTTTACACACTAACAATGAACTATCAGAAAAAAAATGATTTCATTTAAAATTGCATCAAAAAGAATGAAATACCTGGGGAAATAAATTTAATCAAAAAGATGTAAGACCTATAACCTGAAAACAAAACAGTAATTAAAGAAATTGAAGAAGACACAAATAAATAGAAAGATAGTCCATTCTTTTGAATTGGAAGAATTAATATTGTTAAAATGTCCATATTACTCAAAGCAATCTTTAAATTGAATGCAATCCCTACCAAAATTTCAATGACATTTTTCACAGAAATAGTCGTAAAATTTGTTTGGAACCACAGAAGATTCCCAAGCAATCTTGAAAAAAAAAAAAAAAAAAAAGCTGGAAGCATCACACTGCCTGATTCAAACCATTCTACATCTACAGAATAGATTTGCCTACAAAGGAGGAAAGAATATCCGATTGGATAGGATAATCTCTTCAGTATTACTCAGCCATGAAAAAGAAAGCAGTCATGCCATTTGTGTCAACATAGATGGACCTTTAGGATATGCTTATGCTTAGTGGAATAAGTCAATCAGAGAAAGACAAATGCCATATGATTTTACTTATATGTGGAATCCAAAAAGCGAAACACATGAATAAAACAAAACTTCTAGACATAGAGACCAGGTCAGTGGTTGCCAGAGGAGAGGGGTTGGGGGAGGTGAGAGAAATGGGAGAAAGGAATCAAGAGGTACATACAAACTTTGAGTCACAAAATAAGTAAGTCATGAGGATATAATATATAGCATGGTGACTAGTCAATGACATTGTATTGCATATTATGTAACTGTAGGGTAATAGGGGAAAACTAGATTTATTGTGATCATTTCACAATATATATAAATATCAGATTATTATGTTGTACACCTGAAATTAATATGTCTATATGTCAATTATACCTCAGTTTACTTTTTTATTTTTTTTCATCATAAGTGTACTCCTTAATCCCCATCAGCTATTTCCCCCCAAACCCCACCCCTGCTCGCCCAGATAACCATCAGTTTGTTCTTTATATGTTAAAGGACTGTTTCTTGATTTGTCTCCTTTTTTTTTTTCTTTGCCAATTTTTTTATTTTGTTTCTTAAATTCCACATATGAATAAGTTCATATGTGACTTTTAAAAATTACAACATAGAGTAAAAGCGCATTTACATTAATTTTTTGAATAATTATTTCATTTCCGTGGTCATTATATTAGGAAACCTAAGTATGTAACATTTTATATTTGAAATTTTATTGAACAAACTTAACAGTTCTTTTCAGATCAGAAGAACAAATTTAAAGGACATGGGTTTCTTTTTTTATTTTATTTCATAGGTTGTCCGAATATTTCTCCAGTAAATTTTATTTATTGCTATTCCTACCATAAATGTTAATACATAATGTGTAAGGAATGAAAATTACTTTAATACCTAAAACATAGGGACACCTGTGTGGCTCAGCAGTTGAACATCTGCTTTTGGCTCAGTGTGACCCTGGGGTCCAGGGATCGAGTCCCACATTGGGTTCCCTCCAAGGAGCCTGCTTCTCCTTCTGCCTGTGTCTCTGCCTCTCTCTGTGTCTCTCATGAATAAATAAATAAAATCTTTTTTTAAAAAAATACCTAAAACAGGGGATCCCTGGGTGGCGCAGCGGTTTGGCGCCTGCCTTTGGCCCAGGGCGCGATCCTGGAGACCTGGGATCGAATCCCACGTCGGGCTCCCGGTGCATGGAGCCTGCTTCTCCCTCTGCCTGTGTCTCTGCCTCTCTCTCTCTCTCTGTGACTATCATAAATAAATAAAAATTAAAAAAAAAATACCTAAAACATAGATACAGCAAAGTGATTTGAACAGGAAATTAAAAAGTAATGATGAAATGTATTAATATAAAGTCTTTTGAAAATGTCCTAAAATATAAATTGCCGCCATTTGTTTCTTTTGTGTTAGGCAGTACATTCATGTTTTATTAATATCCATATCTAGAAACTGTTAATTGCTTGCTTGTCTATTCCAAGAACAAGTAAAATAGCAACTATCTATATAAGCCGTTTTCTTTCAGATAATAATAAACAATACAGCAATGATCAAACCCAGCAATAGTTAATCCACTTAATCTGTACCTTGATAGATGGCACATCTGCTTATTTGGGCTAAGTGCCAGGGTTTTAGTGCAATTTGTTTAAACAATAGCTTAATGACAAGTCTGTTTACTAGTGTAAATTTCTCCTTAGGTGGTCCTTTTATTTCACACTGATTTCATACTGGCAGGAAGGATTGTGCTTTTAATATAGTACTATTAAAATTTTACCATAAATATACATGCTAGTGTTACTATTAAGTAAATATAAAAGCCTTTAGTAGAATTTATTGTTCTTGATTTGGGGATAATGTTCTTGTTTCAGAATTTAAACTATCATGATTCTGAAAGCAAAAATAAGTTAAATCAATCCTACGTATGTTTCTTCATTTTCAGCCTGGAATTTAAAATATGGATCAATATAAATTTAAATAGTCCACTTGGCAGTACTTTTTTAATCATGGAATTTTATTTGGTGAATGTGTCCTCCTGCTTATATGACCACTTTACCTTCTTTCTGTTTGTCTCAAAGCACCCCTATTTCTCTCACAGACTGTCTTCCTACAATGTCTTTTTCCCCTTTCCTTTGGTACCTTTTATCATTCAGATCTCAGCCCAAATGTCATGTTCTCACAAAGAACCACACAGAATAAACCTATCTAATAGTAACCCATGCCCAGTAGTCTCGGAATCCTGTTAGCCTACTTTTATTTTATCTTATTCTAGTTATACACTTGACATTATTTGAAATTCTCTTATTTGTTCACTGTTATCTAGCCCATTAGAATGTAAATCTCATGACAGCAAGGATATTATCTGTCCTTAACTACTATATTCCCAACACTTAAAACAGCACTTCCACTACATGATAGGCATTAACTATACTGCTATCATGAATCAGTGTCATGTACAGCTATTTTAGAAATTGTCTTAGGATGCCTGGGTGACTGAGTGATTGAGCGTCTGCCTTTGGCTTAGGGTGTGATCCCAGAGTCATGGGATCGAGTCCCACATCAGGCTCCCTGCATGGAGCCTGCTTCTCCTTCTGCCTGTGTCTCTGCCTCTCTCACTTATGAATAAATAAATAAAATCTTAAAAAAAAAGAAAAAGGAACTGTCTTAAAACCATAGAATCCTTTTACATAAGAGGATACAGTTGACCCTTAAACCACATGGGTTTGAGCTATACAGGTCCACGCAGATTTTTTTTTATAATACAGTACTATAAATGTATTTTCTCTTCCTTAATGATTTTCTTAATAACATTTCCCTTCTCTACTTACCTTATTATAAGAATACAGTGTATAATACAACATACAAATATTTTCATGTTATCAGTAATGCTTTCTTTTTTTTAATTTTTATTTATTTATGATAGTCACACAGAGAGAGAGAGAGAGAGAGAGGCAGAGACACAGGCAGAGGGAGAAGCAGGCTCCATGCACCGGGAGCCCAATGTGGGATTTGATCCCGGGTCTCCAGGATCGCGCCCTGGGCCAAAGGCAGGCGCCAAACCACTGCACCACCCAGAGATCCCCAGTAATGCTTTCAATCAACAGTAGGCTATTTATTAGTCATTAAGTTTTAGGAGACTCAAAAAAAAAAAAAGTTTTAGGAGACTCAAAAGTTACACACGGCTTTTCAACTGCATGGGTTCGGCACCCCAACCCCCATGTTTTTTGAAGGTCAGCTGTGCCTAGTATAACATGTCTGTGCTCTTTGAAATGGACCTTTTACTATAGAACTAAGTGTACATACAGCACTATTATCTTCAAAGTACACTAAAACCTGCTATAACCCTCTCCCTGAGTACAGATCAAAATGTTTTGGATAAGACTAACATGACAAGTTTTTTTAAATTCTTATTATTTTAAGTTTTTCTGAGTATAGTTGACACACAATGTTACATTAGTTTTAGATATACATCACAGTGCTTCAACAGCTCTGTTACACTGCGCTCACTATAAGCATGGTTAGCCTCTGTCACCATATAATACTATTATGGTACCATTAACTGTATTCCCGATGCTTTTATTTTTGTGACTTATTTGTTCTATAACTGGAACCTGTATCTCCCACTCTCTTTCACCCATTTTGCCCATCTCCCCGCCACTAACCTCCCCTCTGGCAACCATCAGTTCTGTGTATTTATAGGTCTGATTCTCCTTTGTGTTTGTTTG
Source organism: Nyctereutes procyonoides (assembly GCF_905146905.1). Lineage (NCBI taxonomy): Eukaryota > Metazoa > Chordata > Mammalia > Carnivora > Canidae > Nyctereutes > Nyctereutes procyonoides. Next base: position 3,237,326 of record NW_026575033.1, on the reverse strand, counting down.
CTTATTCACTTGCTTGTTTTGGGGGTTCCATATACAAGTGAAATCATATGATATTTGTCTTTCTCTGTCTGACTTATTTCATTTAGCATAATATCCTCTAGGTCCATCCATGTTGTCACGAATGGTTAAGATCTCACCCTTGTGGCTATGTAATATTCTGTTGTGTGTTTATACCACATCTTTATCAATTTATCTGTGGATGGGAACTTAGATTGCTTCTGTATGTTGACTAATATAAATAATGCTGTAATAAACATAAGGGTCCGTATGTCTTTTCAAATTAGTGTTTTTGTTTTCTTTGAGTGAACACCCAGTAGTGGAATTATTGGATTTTATGGTATTTCTATTTTTAATTTTTTGAGATACCTCCATACTGTCTTACACAGTGGCTGTACCAATTTACCATCCCTACCAACAGTGCTTGAGGTTCCTTTTTTCCTCTGCATCCTTGCCAAAACACTCTATTTCTTAACATGGCAAGCTTTATCTCGTACCAGACCCACTCGGATAGAACTTTGGGACATACCCTAATTCTTCTAAATTCCACATCCTTTTGGAATAAGCCTCCTAAAAAATTCTCATTTCAGTGAACTAATTAATCTTTGCTTTAGTTTGCTTGTCACTATTTAATGACTATAAAGATTGTAACAACTATATTAAATGTCATAATAAGAGAACTATGTTTTTAAAATTTTGTACAAAAACTTAAAACCATTATGGATGACATCTATTTTTATTTTTAAATTGTTATATGTATGATAAATTTTGAATAATTTTCAATACTGGATCTAATTTTAATACTTTAAGAGGGTCCAAATTACCATTGTTAGAAATGAAAAGGAGATATCACCACAGATTCTGCAAATATCAGGAGGATTAAAATGGATATTGTGAACAACTTAATTCATATGTGACTGTAAATTTGATAACTCAAATGAACTGGACAAATGCCTTAAAAAACTTATCAAAACTAACAAGATAGAAATCTGAATAGCCCTTTATCAAAGAAATTGAATTTGTTATCAAAAACTTCCCCACAACGTGGGGATCCCTGGGTGGTTCAGTGGTTTAGTGCCTGCCTTCAGCCCAGGGTGTGATCCTGGAGTCCTGGGATCGAGTCCCACATTGGGCTCCCTGTGTGGAGCCTGCTTCTCCCTCTGCCTGTGTCTCTGCCCCCCCCCATGAATAAATAAAATCTTAAAAAAAAAAAAAAAAAAAACTTTCCCACAACGAAATGTCCAGACCCAGATGGTTCTACTGGTGAAGTTTATCAAGCGTTTAAGGAAGAAGAAATACCAATTTTCACAAACTTAAAAAATACAAGAAAAAAGGAGCAATTCCCTCTCATTAGATCAGCTTATCCCTGATAACTAGAACTTGGCAAAAATCTAACAAGAAAAGCAAATTATAGACTAACTTTTATCCTGGTAAAGATACAAAATACTTATTCAGAGCAAAACACACACACACACATATATATATATATATATATATATATATATATATATATAAAAGTAATGCATATATAAACACATATATATAACACATATATATAATATATAAAGTAATGCACCAAAATGAAGTGAGATTTATGCAAAGAATACAAAATTTGTTTAATTATTGAAAATCAATCAGTGCAATCCATCATATTAACAGAATAAAGGAGAGATTAACATGATCCTATCACTACATGCATATAAAGCATTTAATAAAATAAATACTTTCATAATAAAACTGAGCGAAGTAGAAAGTGAAAAGAACTTTTTCAATCTGATAAGAGCATTTATAAAAAATTTAAAAATGGCATCAAGCTACAGATGGAATGCTGTCCCTTTATGATCAGAAACGAGGCAAAGGATATATTATCTCTTCTTTTGAACATTTTACTGAAGATTCTAATAATAGCAATACAAGTCGGGGGGAAGCAATAAAAAGATTGGAAAGGAAGAAAAAAATCTGACTTCATTCACAGGTATCAACAAGAAAAGGAAAGCTGCTAGAACCAAAAGCAAATTTAGGAAGGTCTCAATATAGAATGTCAATATGGAGAAATCAGTTGTATTTCCACATACTAGTAGCAAATTGTTGGAAAATGAAATTAAAATCAGTTCTCCTTTGGATGATATCAACGTAAAGTAAGTAGATTTTTAACAAAAAAACATTCACCAAAAACTTCAGATATGACCAATAGAAACTCAAGGAAACTTAAATAGAGGAACATAGCATGTTAATGGGTTAGAAGATTCAGTTGCGTTAAGATGTCAGTTCTTCCCAATTTGGTCTAAGATTTAATTTACCAAGCAAAATCCTAGCAGGCTTTTTTTGTAGAAATTAACAAGCTGATTTTAAGTATACACGTAAAAGTAAAGTACCTAGAACACTCAAGTCAGTCTTTAGAAACAAGAGCAACTCTGGATAACTCACACTACCTGACTTTAAGACTTAACTGCAAAGCCACAGGAATGGTAACATTGTGATATTGATCTAAGAATGGGCAAGTAAATCAGTAGAAGATAATAAAGAATCTACATGTGGTCATTTAATTCTCAATAAAGTCACCAATTTAGTTCACAGGAAAAGAAAAATCTTTTCAATAAATGACACTAGAACAAGAGGATATTTATATGAAAAAAAAATAGTTATAACCCCTGCCTCACATCATATATAGGCATACTTTGGAGATACCACAGGTTTAGTTCCAGACCACCACAATAAAGCAAGTCAAATGAATTTTTTGGTTTCCTAGTGCATATAAAAGTTATGTTTGCACTATACCATAGTCTGTTAAGTGTGCAGTATCATTATGTCTGAAAAACCAGTGCACATACTTTAATTAAAAAATACTTTGTTGCTAAAAAATGCTAGCTATCTGAGCTTTCAGTGAGTTGTCATCTCTTTTGCTACTGAAGAACCTTGTATCGATGTTTATGACTGCTGATTGATCAGAGTGGTAGTTGCTGGAGGTTGGGGTGATTGTGGCAATTTCCTAAGACAGTGGAGTTTGATGATTTATTTCTCCGTAGCTGTTTGATAACATTTTACCCACAGTAGAACTTCTTTCAAAGTGGGAGTCAGTGCTCTCAAACCCTGCTGACTACTTTATCAGCTAAGTTTGTGTAATATTCTAAATCCTTTGTTGTCATTTCCACAGTCTTCTCCAGGGGTGGATTCCATCTCGAGAAACCATTTTCTGTGCTCATTCATAAGAAGCAGTTCTTAATCCATTAAAGTTTTATCATGACATTACAGTAGTTCAAATATAAAAATAATGAAAAAGCTTGAAATATTGTGAGAATTACCAAAACGTGACACAGAGACACAAACTGAACAAATGCTGTTGGGAAAATAGCACCAAGACTTGCTCAATACAGGGTTGACACAAATCTTCAGTTTCTAAAAACTGCAGTATCTACAAAGTGTGATAAAACAAAGTGTGTCTATACAAAAATGTATTTGAGATGTATAGATTAAACATAAAAACTATAACCATTAAGCTTCTGAGACGAAACATAAGAAAATAATCAGAATCTAGGATGTTCAGAGTTTCTTATGGCACTAAGCAATAACCACAAAAGGAAAAGTAAGTTAGTCTTGATCCAAATTAAAAACTTTTATTCATTCAGAGTCCCAATAAGAAAATGAATAGGCAGACTATAGGATGGGAGAAAATGTTTCCCAAACAGATATCTAACAAAAGACTTGTACCCAGAATAAAGAACTCAACAACTTAATAAAGAAGGATTTAATTGTTCCCTTCCTAGGAATTCATCCAAGAGAAATATTGAAACATAGGTCCACAAAAAACAAAAGAATTATACAAGAAAGCTTATGGCAGAGATGTGCAATACAACATAGTAACATATAGCTAAGAATACAGTGTTGTGCACTTAAAAACTTAGGAAAGTACATCACATGCTAAGTGTTCTTATTACCAAAGGAAAAAACAGTTACACAAATCTTTTGGACGTAATGGAAATGTTTATTACCTTGATGTATCTCAGATGTATGCATGTGTCCAAACTCACCAAAATGTATACATTAATGGTGCAATTTTAGCATATTAAGTATACTTCAGTAAAGCTGGAAAAAAAATTATGGTAGCTTGATTCACAATGTCAAAAACTAGAGACAGTGCAAACACCTGTCAATAAGTGAATGGATAAATAGTGATATATTCATACAATGGGATACAGCTCAACAACAAAGCCTGCCCTACGACCCAGCAATTGCACTGTTGAGGATTTACCCCAAAGATACAGATGCAATGAAACGCCGGGACACCTGCACCCCGATGTTTATAGCAGCAGTGTCCACAATAGCCAAACTGTGGAAGGAGCCTCGGTGTCCATCGAAAGATGAATGGATAAAGAAGATGTGGTTTATGTATACAATGGAATATTACTCAGCTATTAGAAATGACAAATACCCACCATTTGCTTCAACGTGGATGGAACTGGAGGGTATTATTGTGAGTGAAATGAGTCAATCGGAGAAGGACAAACATTATATGTTCTCATCATTTGGGGAATATAAATAATAGTGAAAGGGAGTAGAAGGGAAGGGAGAAGAAATGGGTAGGAAATATCAGAAAGGGAGACAGAACATAAAGACTCCTAACTCTGGGAAACGAACTAGGGGTGGTGGAAGGGGAGGAGGGTGGGGTGTGGGGTGACTGGGTGACAGGCACTGAGGGGGGCACTTGACGGGATGAGCACTGGGTGTTATTCTGTATGTTGGCAAATTGAACACCAATAAAAAATAAATTTATTATTAAAAAAATAACACTACTTATATGCAAAATGAATAAATCTCAAAACCATTATGCAGAGTGAAAGATGGTAGTAACACAAAAGAATATATACCAGTTGGTATAATTTATTTGAATTTCTAAACTAAGTGAAACTCGTTTAGATGGGGGAAAAAACTAGAACTCTGATATTCTTTCTGTGGGGATGCAGAGAGAAAGGATTGACTGGGAAGAGACACAATGAATTTTCTGAGAAAATAGAAATATTATTATATTCCAGGTTAGGAGGACGGGTTACACAGGTATATCCATTTGTCAAAATTGGAAGGCAGCTATGCTCACCACTATACCACCAACGCCCATTTGTCAAAATTGTATGGCTATGATTTATACATTCAGTGTATATAAATTTTCCCTCAAGAGCTATAAATAATAATTGAGAAGGAACTGGGAATGGGTAGAGGTATAAAGAAACCAAGAAAAACAGAATACTGATAAATTGAAGCTGAAGAATGTGTGGTTTATTACAGATTTCTCTCTTCTTTGCTGTGTTTCAAATTTTCCATCATAAAAAATTTTAATGGAGGCATGGTAAGCAAAAGGAGAATGATATTGAACTTGGCATTATATATTTGTCAATCTAAAAAGTAAGAATAAAACAAATGTAAAACCTTTCAACACTTTTTCCCTAAAATGTTATGAGGGAGGAGATGTGGAAAAGTTTGAGGGACTTAGGGAATTAGAGATAAACTGCCTAAAAACAAACGTAATAAAGGCAGCCAAACTTGAGATAATTAACTTGGAATTTAGTTGAAGCAGTTTTCAAACTATTAACAAAAAGTAGCCTAGAAAAAAAATGAGTGAAGGTTTGTCTCCTAATTCATTTGCATCCATAGTTTCAGATTTCTGTCTGCATTTAATTTTTTAAAAACTTTTTTTTTAATTTGCTTTCCATATGAGGATTGGTACAAATGACTCTGAAAGGTAGGCTTTTAAATGTACTTGGTCTTAAGGTACTATTGATAATTTTATAATTGGCAGAAATGTATGTTTTTAAATTATTTTGATGATTAGGGCACCTGGATGGTTCAGTCAGTTAAGCATCCAACTCTTGATTTCAACTCAGGTCAGGAATTCAGAGTTGTGCCATCAAGCTCCACTTGGGATTCTCTGCCTCTCCCTTTGCCCCTCCCCCATTCTCTCTCTCTCTCTCTCTCTCTCTCTCTCTCTCTCAAAATCTTTTTTAAAAATTATTTTGATGTTTTATAAATGCATAAGGAGAAGAAGATCACTTTTATATGATGTAAGTAGCTTTTTAAGAGCTACATACTTGAGGGTCACCTGGATGGCTCAGTCAGTTAAAGGTCTGACTCTTGATATCTGCTCAGGTCATGATCTCACATGATCTCAGGATTGTGAGATCCAGCCCCAAGTCTGCTCTGGGTAGAGCCTGCTTAAAGATTTTCTCTCTCTCCTTTCTGTCTCCCCCTTCACTCATGCACAGGCTCTCCATGTCCCCCCAACCTCAAAAAAAAAAAAAAGATTCTCTGCACCCCCTTTCTCTCCCTCTCTTAAAAAAAAAGCTATATACTTGAAAATGTGGCCATAAACTATCAATAATACAAAAACTATGGATAAAAATTCTCTTCAAGAATGAGGGTAATCATGAAGTTTTTATAGGGTAATATCTTTGGAATATGTGTGTATTAAGTACAATAGCTTTCTTAGAAAAAATTCAAATTGTAATAATAGTAATGTAAGTACTCTTTGATTCTTACGTGATTCAAGAAAAAATAAGTAACAATATTAGCTATAATAGAGAAAGAATTTAATATATAGCAACTGGTATAGGTTTTATAATAAAAACATCTGTTTCTTAGGCTACTTTGAATAATCTAGTAGTCACATATCTGAATTCATGTTTGCTATCTTTGTAGCTACAGAAGATCATAAGTAAACAAGATGACTTGAAGACAACAATAGTTAATGAAACAGAGTCCCAGGTATGTGAAAATAAAGTAAATATTTCCAGACAGATTGATATTTATAGTAGTTTCTCTATTCTGTTTGTCAAATAAATATTCTCACACAGTTGGGAAAATTATCAGTACCTTTGTTTTTCTAAATATTTTGAAGAGATGTGCTATATTCCCATGGTCACGTGGTCCAGACTTCAAAAGGTTCACAAGAGTATGTGGAGAGTGCAACATATTCTTCCCAGTCATCCAGTTCTCCCTGAGTATTGAGTGCTTTCAGTGTCCTGTATATTCACCCAGAGATACTCATGTTTGTATAAGTGTTTCTGTAAAGAAGTGACTAAATATATCCATGTGTTCTTTTCTCCATTTTTCTACAGGGAGTAGCACACTGTGCATTGTTTCACACTATTCCATTTTTTCTTCAATACATCTGAATATCTCCTTTTTAACAGCTCCATAGTGCTTTGTTGTATGGATGTACTAGTTTATGTAGCCATTCCCCTCTATAAAGACATTTACCGTATATCCAGTGTTTTGATCATGCAAATAATGCTGCAATTAATAATCCTATAATTATGTCATTTTATACATATGTGAATATATCTTAGGGATAACTTCCCAGAAATTTGATTGCTGGGTCAAAAGTTAAGACTATTTCTAAGGTTGTTGATAAATTTTGACAAGTATTAGCAAGTATTTCCTATAGAAAGTGAACCGATTTTCATTCCCACCACTAAAGTAGATCAGTAAATTTTCTATTGATAATCTTTCAATCAGTTCTAATTCCACAGCATGCTTTCCATGAGATTTTCTTAAATTTCCACATCAGTCCATCATTTCATTTGAGCATGTATGCTTCAAATTTTGTGAATTATTAAAATCACAGTTCTCTCTTATATTTCATCATTTTGAGCAATCCTGTGCTGAACTTCTTTTTCCCACATCCAAGTCCTTGAGTGGTATTCCCTTTTCCTAGATTAGATGTATGTATCCTACGTGTTCCCATCATACCCTGTATGTCTGCCATCATAACATCTGTCACACATTAGTATAATTGTTTAATTGTGTCCTGCTTTGAACTGTAAGCATCGTTCCTCTCTTTACAGTTGTTTGAAGTTAGGGAACAGTCCACAAGACCACCTGCTTTTGATAGCAACTGCAAATTCAAGGGACCCTCAAGACCTCCATAATTCACTGGAAGAACTCACAAAGCTCACTGAAAGTAGTTAGGTTCATGGGTACAGTTTCTTACAGTGAGCAGATGCAGATTACAATCAGCCAGAGGAAGAGACACATGAAGCAGCAGTCCAGAAAGTTCCACCAGCAGTTTCCAGTTGTCCTCTCCTCAGTGGGGTCATGGATAACATTAACTCTCCCAGCAAGGTGTATAACTACACACAGAGTCGTGCCAATCAGGGCCCTAATGTCCAGAAATTTCCTGGGACCAGCTATGTAAACTTGGTTGGCTGCCCATGTTGCTAACCCCCATCTCTAGCCATTCTGGAAGTCATGCTGATACCCCATGACACAAGCCAAACCACCTTAAATCTCACTGTTAGTCTGGTATGAGCCAAAACCCCCAAGTTCACAAGACACTTATTGTAGAAATCACCTCCCAGCAGCCCAGGACAAAAGCTAGACCTCTATCTGGGTACAGTAAATTCTTTACTGCATAAGTTGTATCTACATAGCCTGGGAAAGCACCAAAGCATGCTCTACATGCTCAGTAAGTATTTTTAAATGAATGAACAAATATTTAATCATATGAATAGACATTTATATTACTGATTTTTAAGATTGCTTCCAAATATTTGCTATTAAATAGTTAAACATGTAAATTTAGGAGAGAATAATAAAGGTGAGATTTAAGAGTATTTTATATTTAAGAATATTAACCTATCAAAATTATTGAAATATTTACCAGATTTGTTTTTATGATGTCTTGTTATAGATGTTTTTATTCTTTATGTGGTCATATTTATTTGTCTTTGAATTTTATTTATCTAATTACTTTGACTTTTTAAAATGTCTTCCCCACATCAAAATCAGTTTTAAATACTAACCTAGATTATCCTCTGGTTTAGTTATGCTTTTGGTTTTTTACATTTAATTTTTTCATTCATCTGAAATTTGTTTGAGGGCATCCTTAGTGGCATTACTTTTTTACTATTATTTTTTTTTAATTTTTATTTATTTATGATAGTCACACAGAATGAGAGAGGGAGGCAGAGACACAGGCAGAGGGAGAAGCAGGCTCCATGCACAGGGAGCCCGACGTGGGACTCGATCCTGGGTCTCCAGGATCGCGCCCTGGGCCAAAGGCAGGCGCCAAACCGCTGCGCCACCCAGGGATCCCACTTTTTTACTATTATAAATGGACTTCTTTCCCTCAAGGGAAAAATTATTGCGCAGGAAATCTATTTAATTTTTATTTTTAGCCTAGCTTCCTAGAAGTCATTCCCGTGTCTGCACAGCTTTAGTGTCCAGCCAGAGATTGTACTAAAAGACACAGAGCTAATAAGGTGTGTCCTCTCTTCCTGCTGATGTGTCTGTGTAAGAGTATATTTACACTTAGGCTCTTTTTAAGCCTGCCAGTACACACACGTGTGTCAGCTCTTTGAGCTGAGGATGTGTTGGCAGCTGGAGCTGATACAGTCTCTCCTTTAAGTGCAGCACAACCTGGGCTACAAGGAGAGCTCAGCAAGTCCTTATGGTTGTCTCAGCTCCTCAAACAAACCTTCAAGTACCTGCCCATCTGCCAGTCCATTGTTTGCTCCAAAGATGCCTGCAGTTTCCATTAAGGAAGCCACCAAGATCACCAGGGAAACTGGTTTTGGACAGCTTGACACTCTCTGGTAAAAATTCCATGGGGTAAAGCTGGCAAGGCAAGAAAGCCATAGATTGTGTGCTGCCCAAAATTGAGTAGTTAATCTGAAAAACACTTCTCATTTTGTTGATTGCCTTTGGTTAGATTCCACAGCACTGAATAGTTGTATTTTGACCATTTTCTCCAGCTGTTTGCTTTTTGGGGAAAAGCTCTTTTGTCATCTCATTCTATCATATGGTAAGTCAGAAGGCAGTTATCATATTTTAATTGGCCAGTAGGTTTACATTGGCTTTTAATAAACATAGTTAATAAGTTCTAAAAGTTAATATTTTAGGTAAACTGATATATAATATAGTATAAAATTTTGCTCTTTAAAATAAATACCATACTATATACCAAAAGCATGAAGAATGTATTTTGATGAGGCTTATATTAATTACACTGAATATTTAATAATTAGTTTTTGAGATATATGAAAAATAAAGGTTAATATTTTAAAGATCTAGGGAATAAAATGTAGAGCATAAGGTACATATAGTCACTGGTATCATAATAGCATTGTACGATGACAGATGGGAGCTATGCTTGTGAGCATAGCATAATGTATAGAGATATGGAATCACTGTTGTACACCTGAAACTAACAATGTGTGTCACCTATGCACAAATAGAAAAATATAAAAACAAAAAAGCATTTAGAAGAATCTACATGAAGAAAACTATAAACTATAAATTTTAATTGAGGAAGATAAGAGAAGATTGAAATAGAGATAGGCTTTATTCTTAGGTAGGAATGGTGAGCATTGTAAAGTGTCCAGTTCCTACTAAATTAACATATGAATTCAGTACAATCTACATCGGAACTTAACAACTTAGCACTTGATTTTGGTTTTGTTTGGTTGTGTTTTGGGGGAGGGTTGGTTTTGGATGGTTTCCTTTTTGGTCCTAGTGTTAGGTAGGAAGTGTACAGAAACTTGGCAAAATGTTTCTAAACTTCATCTGGGAGAATAACCATGAGAGACTAGCCAAGAACATTCCAGAAAATGCAAGTAATAAGAGGGATAATGAAATGTTATAGTGAGCAATAGAATAGTCAAAATATAAACTCAAATATATATGAGTATTGGCATATAATATAGATACCATTTTAAATCAGTAGGAAAAAAAACTAATTACCAAATTACATTTCAGTAATCCAGAAAACTAGGAGTCATCCTTGACATCTTCTTACCCCTCACATCCTTTCAGTCACTAGGTACTGTCTGTTCTACCTTTTAAATATTTCTCAGATCTTTCCTTTGTTCTTCTCTTTCCACGACTGTCATTTTATCAGACAACCATCATTTCTCACTTGAGTTACTGCAGTGGCCTCCTGACTGATCTCTCTGCATCCAGTCTTGTCTCTTCTATTTCATTTTCACATGATAGCCAGTGTGACCTAAAAGGACAAATAGTATGTAACTACCCTCAGGCTGACTGTTCTTGCAACCTCCAGCTGTACCATTTTTTTCTACAGTATAGCACAATGGTTAAGAACTCAGACTCAGAAAGACCAACTGCCTGCATTCATATGCTGCTCCATCACTTAATAGCTGCATGGCTCTGGGTTTAGCGTACCTCTCTTTGCATAAAATTCAATGTCTTCATTATAAAATGAGAATAATAGGGCTGCTTGGCTAGCTCAGTCAGTAGAATGTGTGACTCTTGATCTCTTGGGTTAAAGCCCCATACTGGATGTAGAGATTACTTAAAAATAAAATCTTTAAAAACCGAAAAGAAAAAAAGAATAATAGTAATCTTCTCAGTAGGTTGTTTTGAGGATTAAATTAACTAATTTAAATCTCTTTAAATTAATTTAAATCTCTTAGAACTGTGCTTAACACATAAGCGAGATTATATATATATATATATATATATATACACACAATACACACACACACACACACACACACACACACTATTATATTGACTATTATTGCTTTCTACTACCAGCCGTAAGGCGCCATGCTCTCTAGCACCTTCAGACCTTTAATTTCCTGTTTGGAATGTTGTATTCCTACTTGTTATTTTCTTAACTTCAACTCAAACATTAGATCTCAGCTTAAATGGTATTTTTCTCAGGAAAGCCTTGTCTGAGCTAAGTGAGTCAGACACCCTTTATATGCTCCCAAAGCTCCTTGAACTTCTTAATACTTTCATGCTTGGATTACTATCTTTAATAACTTGTTGAATGCCCAGTTACCCAACAGGAACAGAAAACCATGAAGCCCCAAGGCCTAACATGGTGTCTGACACGTAATAGGCATTTACTACATCCTTGTTTATAACTAATGGTGTGACTGACTACAGTGCTGGGTGTATATGTCAATTCTTATAGCAAAGTAAATTCCAGAGAAATCAAAGATAATGTCAAAAATCAAACTATGGAAATACTTAAGAAAATGTGGAGCTCTTCTGCAAGATGACGGCATGGGAAGATCCTGAACTCACCCTGTCCCACAAATACACCAAATCTATCGGGACATATGGATCATTTTCCTCTGAAAACTAGATGAACTGTTTCTCAACAACAAAAGTCAAAAAGACCACATCAAGATAGGTAGGAGAGTCAGAGATATGGTCTTACCAGAAACATCCCCCCAGCACTGTGACACAACAGTGAGGATTTCCACCAGTCCAGTGTTTCTCCTGAAGAGTGAGGGGACAGTGTCCCACTTAAGTCACCCCCGTCCTTGGGATCTGAGCCAGAGAGATGAGCCCCCAAAATATCTGGCCTAGGAAATGCAGAGGGGCTGATATCCAAGGGACCCAAAGTGCTATAGGAAACTAAGATAACCCTTTTAAAGCACTCAGATGCAGTCTCATGCTCCCCGACCCCAGCAGAAAAATAGTAGCTTGAAAAGTACCAAGACTCCAGGTAAAAGAAATTCATTTGGCAATCTAAAAGCATCTTCTGGAAAGGCAGGGGACCATTGAAACTCTCCCTGGAGTTAGAGGTGCTGGCAGAAGCCAATTCTGCACTCTCCACTTACTCTGCTAGCAAAGTGGGTAGGCTCACAAGCAGCACCCTCATCTGCATTGCTAAGACAGGTGGGGACAAGCAGTCACCACACCATCCCACTGCCTTCAGGATGCTAGAGAGCACAGAAGGTGGCAGCACTCCCCCACTCTGTAGCTGGGACAGGCAAGCACAACATTCAAGGTATCTTCTCATTCCCTAAATAAAATTGGTAAGGGTAGGCAGTTGCAACACTCTGCAACTCTCTGGCTGGGGCTGTCATTCTCAGGCTCCCAGCCTAAAACCAGCATTCATGCACAGACAAGGGACTCTCCCACTCTACCCTGAAGCACACAGGTATACAGTCAAGATTTTGCTGCTACTTTTCTGACACTAGCAAACATGATTTGCCCCATACACTCTGCCTAGATAAAGCCAGCAGATACATGCTGTCCACACAAGGGACACCACTCAATTGCCTGGCCCTGGTAGCCAAAGTGATTGACAGTCCTGAGCTCCACAGGAATATAACACTCAGACAGTTCTTGGCAGGCACCAACTCAGGACACTGCACAGCAGCAGACTGAAACATAACCCCAGTCTTCTGGGGAAAAGGCCTATTTACTTAGCTTGGAGCTTCAGCTTAAGGGACAGGCTTTAGGTTTCCCATGCATTTGGAAATTAAGGAGGTGCTCCCAGGGAACCCAGTTAGAGACACACCATCCTTGCACACCTCCTTGGCCTTCCTACATCTAGACCTGTCAGAAAGGAGTTTATACTTTTAACTTATCTGGAACCCCAATTTTTGCAAATGTCACCCAGGGGTATCCTCTCAGTCTCCTGGTCTGGTGGCAGCAAGGACTATGCTTGTAGCCCTACAGCACTGTATGTATTTTTTGTTTTAAAAGCTGCTGCCTGGGCAGCCCGGGTGGCTCAGCGGTTTAGCGCCACCTTCAGCCCAGGGTGTGATCCTGGAGACCTGGGATCAAGTCCCACATTGCACTCCCTGCATGGGGCCTGCTTCTCCCTCTGCCTGTGTCTCTGCCTCTCTCTCTCTCTCTCTCTCTCTCTCTCTCTCTCTCTCTCTCTCGAATAAATAAATAAATAAATAAATAAATAAATAAATAAATAAATAAATAAAATCTTTTTAAAAAAATAAAAGCTGCTGCCTGGGAGTCTGTTTCCAATCAACCTAAAGTTGAGTGTTAAATGAGATTCCTTCCCCTAGAATAGGCAGGTCTTGGCATTCCCTAACAGTAGGGTCATATCAAGAATAAATCAAGTAGTTTAGACAATCACAAAGGTTCAAGAGACAACAAAGAACCAAAAAGTAAGGTTGAAAGAGAAGTTTCATCACCTACACAAGGGGCACTACTTTAAGAGTGGGAGAGATAGCTGCTTCAGCTAATACATAGAAACACACCAAGTGTCAAGCAAAATGAAGAAACAGAAATATGTTCCAAACAGAAGAACATGACAGAACCTCAAAAAAAGACCTTAATGATACAGAGAAAAGTAATCTATCTGAACAAGAATTTAAGTTAATGGTTATTAAGAGGCTCATGGAACTCGGTGAGGAGAGTACGTGAACACAATGAGAACTTCAACAAAGAGAAAGTATAAGAAAGGACCAAGGGGCGCTGAGTGGCTCAGTCAATTAAGTGTCGAACTCTTGATTTCAGCTCAGATCATGATCTCAGGGTTGTGAGATCAAGCCTCACGTTAGGCTGTGCACTGGACATGGAGCCTGCTTAAGACTGTCTGTCTCTCTCTCTCTCTTCCTCCCCTCCTTTCCCTCCCTCCCCCCCCCCACCTCTTTCTCCCTCTCTTAAAAAAAAATAAAAAGGACCAAGAGGGGATCCCTGGGTGGCGCAGCGCTGGGTGGCGCAGCGGTTTGGCGCCTGCCTTTGGCCCAGGGCACGATCCTAGAGACCCGAGATCGAGTCCTACGTTGGGCTCCCGGTGCATGGAGCCTGCTTCTCCCTCTGCCTATGTCTCTGCCTCTGTGTGTGTGTGTGTGTGTGTGTGACTATCATAAATAAATTTTAAAAATTAAAAAAAAAAAGACCAAGAGGGTCTTCAGTGGTAGACTAGATGAAGCAGAATAGATTAGTGATCTAGAAGACCACAGTGGAACTCACCAAAGCAAAGCAATGAAAAGGGGGAAAAAATTTTTTTAAAGGTAACTTAAGAGACCTCTGGGACAACATCAAACAGAGTAACACTTGCATTATAAGGGTCCCAGAAGGAGAAGAGAGAGGAAAGGGCAAAATACGTATTTGAAGAAATAATGGCTGAATACTTCCCCAGCTAGGGGAAGGAAATAGATATCCAGGTACAGGAAGTTCAGAGGGTTCCAAATAAGATGAGGTCAAAGAGATCCATACCAAAACACATTATAATTAAAATGTCAGAAGTTAAAGACAGAATCTCAAAAGCAGAACGAGGAAAAACAAATTACTTCATACAAAGGAAATCCCAATAAGGCTATTAAAGATTTCATGGCAGAAACTCTGCAGGCCAGAAGGGAATAGCATGACATATTCAAAGTGATGAAAGGAAAACATCTTCCAACCAAGAATGTGCATACCTCAGATATTGGGGGATATTGAATCAGTAATCAGAAACCTCCTAACAAAAATCTAGGATGAGATGGTTTCAATGGTGAATTCTACCAAACATTCAAAGAACATTTAATGCCTATACTCAGACTCTTCCAAGAAATTGAAGAGGAAGGAATGCTCTCAAACTCATTTTGCAAAGTCAGCATTACCCTGATACCAAAACCAAAGGACACCAGAAAAAAAAAAGGAAGAAAGAGGATGTAGGGAAGGAAGGAAGGGAGGTAGGAAGGAAAAGGAAATTACAGGGCCAATATCCCTGATGAACATACATGTAAACATCAACAAAACATTAACAGGCCATTTGGCAATACATTTAAAAGATCTTACGTCATGGGCAGCCCGGGTGGCTCAGCGTTGTAGCGCTGCCTTCAGCCCAGGGCGTGATCCTGGAGACCAAGGATCAAGTCCCATGTTGGGCTCCTTGCATGGAGCCTGCTTCTCCCTCTGCCTGTGTCTCTGCCTTTCTCTCTGTCTCTGTGTCTCTCATGAATAAATAAATCTTTTAAAAAAAAAAAAAAGATCTTAAATCATGATAAGGTGAGATTTATTCCAGGGATGCAATTATGGTCAGCATCCACAAATCAATCAAGATGATATATACCACATCCACAAAATGAAGGCTAATTATTGTATCATTTTAATAGATGCATAAAAAGCATTTGAGAAAATACAGCATCTATTTATGATTTAAAAAAACTCAACAAAATGGGTAATACCCCATTTGAGGTGTCGAGGGAACATACCTCAACATATTAAGAGCTGCGTATGACAGGCCCACAGCTAACATCTTAATGGTGAAAAGCTAAAGCTTTTCCTCTAAGATCAGCAACAAGGATGCTTACTTTTACCACTTTTATTCAACATAGTATTGGAAGTCCTAGCCAGAGCAATTAGTCAAGCAAAAGAAATAAAAGGCATCCAAATTGGAAAGGAAGAAGTAAAACTTGCACTATTTGCAGATGACATGATAATGTATATAGAAAACCCTAAAGACTCCACCAAAAAGCTGTCAGACTAATAAGTGAATTCAATAAAATTGCAAGATAAAAAATTAATATACAAAGCTGTGTTGCATTTCTATACATTAACAAAATATTGGAGAAATCAAGAAAATAATCGCATTTACAATTGCATTAAAAAGAATGAAATACCTAGGAATAAATTTAACCAAGGAGATGAAAGGTCTATACACTAAAAATTATAAGACATTGATGAATGAAATTGAAGGTAACACAAATAAATGTAAAGATATTTTGTGTCATAGGTTAGAAAAATTAATATTGTTAAGTGTCCATTCACCCAAAGCAATCTACAGATGCACTGCAATCCCTATAAAAATTCCAATGACATTTTTTACAGAATTAGTATACCATAACTTATGTAGAAGGAACTGCAAAAGACCCTAAATAGCCAAAGGAATGTTAAAAAAGAAGAACAAAGCCAGAGGTGTTACTGTGCATTATTTCAAACAGTATTATGAAAAGCTATAATAAAACAGTGTGGTATTGCCACAAAACAAACACATAGATCAATGGAACTATAGATATAGATAATCCAGAAACAAACCCACATGTACATGGTCAGTTAATTTTCAACAAAGGAGACAAGAATATACAATGGGGGAAGGGCAGTCTATTTAATAAATAGTGTTGGGAAACCTGGACAGCTACTGCACACAAAAGAATGAAACTGAACGCTATCCTAACCACAAATGTCCAAGAAGAAAACAAACAATTATCTCCTTGACATCAATCAGTAATTTTTTTTCTAATCTCAAAATAGAAAACATTTTAATAAAGGGCTTATGGGGACATATATTGTTCCTTGCATTATGTGTTCTAGACTGGGTATTTTGTGTCTTGATGATTTGTTCTATTTCTTGCTATGGTTCTTTTGCTTAGTTGGCATGCTGTTTCTTTTGCTCATTCTTATGCTCTGTCCAGATCTTCTCATTGCTATGGTAAAGCACAAATGAAATACTCTTCATGCCTTATCTAGAACAAATTTGTCTTTGTCCTTTTGAGCTGCAGGCATTGCATTTTGGTCCATTGTTCTGTAGACCAAAGGTGTAGAGGCAAGGGGTAAGAGACTCCTCTGGACTAAATGCAGCCCTTCTTCAAGAACCTATATTCTGTTCATTCTTCTGATCTCATTAAGTATCGTAGACACAGTTCACTCCTCCCCTCCAAGGTACATCCCACCCCATACAGAATCTTTCCTAGTGCCGTGAAGGATTCTGCACCCTGGAAGCCCTCCTTCCCTCTGTTTAAGCTTAGCAAGTTCTATTAGAGCTTCTATTGGAGTTGTCCTCAATTTGTCCCCACTAATCTATCATTAAGTTGAAGTTTTTACTGATGTTCTAATGTAATAGTCTCACTCTTGCCATTTCTGAGAAGTAGAGTTAAGGATGGGATTAGAAGACATGGGGGACCATCCAACACCTGAATCTAGTGTTTTTTTTTCCCAGCTGCTCCTTTTCACGGTATTTGGGTTAAATTTGTAATCCCCCTTATTGTTTAGTTGCAACTGATAATCTTTTAGCAGTTCTGTTTTGTGATTATTTTTGTTTACTAAAGATTTGAAGGAGAATCTGTGAATCTGCTTTACTCAGTACTTAATGGAGTTATCACATTAATTTTATAATTATGAAAAGCAGATTTTTTTCAAGTATTTCTAATATTCAGCAAAAATTCACAGACCTTCTGACTTTCAGTCCTGCTTCATTAAAAAATGCCTCAAGATCACATTTTGAAATAATATTTATTTCATTTCTAAGCTCTCTTTTTGGACTATTCTAAGATTTTGTTTACTGCTGAACTCCATCTTGAGTATATTGAGTGTTTTAGCCCTCATTGTTTTTCTCCTGCTTAAGCAGAGATAGTTAAAGAATAGTACTATATGAGACACCTGGGTGGCTCAGCAGTTAAGCGTCTGCCTTCGGCTCAGGGCATGATCCCGGAATCCTAGGATCAAGTCCCACATCAGGCTCCCTGCACGGAGCCTACTTCTCCCTTTGCCGATGTCTCTGCTTCCTTCTCTCTGTGTCTCTCATGAATAAATAAAGAAAATCTTTTTTAAAAAAAAAAGTATTATGCAAAGCAAGAGATAGGATGGCTACACCTTTTTCTTCCACCTTTGTTGTTGTTGTTGTTGTTGTTACAAGAATCTTTTAGGGATATTGTTCTAAGAGTTCCAGGCTACCGTGTCCATTTTTGTTCTTTGGTATAATTACTTGAAATTATTGTATCCCTTTTTTTTAATAGGAATCAACAGTGAAAGAACCTGAAATTACCACAACCCTTCAGATACATTTCTTTGGAAAAAGAGGAGAAAGAAAACTTCATTATAGGGAATTTCGAAGGTAAATGCAATATTTATATTCATTTAGGGAAATTTATAGGTAAGAAGTTATAAAACAATTGAATATACTCATTTCCCAGAACTGCAGACATGATATTTATAAAATATAAAGTTACATTCTCAAAAATATCTAACCTATTAGAAAAAGAGGTATCTGTTTTCTTTTTCTTTTTTTTAAGATTTTATTTATTTATTCATGAGAGACAGAGAGAGAGGCAGAGACAGAGGCAGAGGGAGAAGTTCCCTGCATGGAGCCTGATGTTGGACTTGATCCTGGACTCTGGGATCACACCCTGAGCCAAAAGCAGACGCTCAACCGCTGAGCCACCTGGCGTCCCAGTATCTGTTTTATAGAATACAATTTTTTTATTATATTTTTTTAATTAATTTATTTATTTACTTACTTATTTATTTGTAGTCAGAGCTATCATAGATGCATAGGGGGTTTTGATAGCACAGATTACATTGTGTACTAGTTTGGAGTTTGGGAGTAGATGATCAGGGAAAACTTTGTGAAGGAAATGGCATCTAAGCTGAATCTTGACAGATGAGCAGGAATTACCCAGGCAAAAATAGTCTGGGCAGAAAAGCATTTGAGGAAAAGAGAACAACATTAGAAAAGACATAGAAGCATGAAAATGTATGGTTTGTAAAGGGAATTATAAGCAGTAGAGTCTAGAGTAGTAAGCATAAGGTACTATGGTAAAACATGAGAACAGAGGTTGGAGAAGCGTGTACTTGCCTGCAGAAGATTTTGTACTCTGAAAGATCAAGCTTGAATTAACTCAACAGTAGGAGGCCCTGAAGAATGAAGCATGAAGGGGTACCTGGTCAGATGTGCCTATCATTCTGGCAGCAGAATAAAGGATAGTTTTTATGAGAGAGATACTCCAGATAAGAAATGATGAGAACTAGTGTAGCGGCAATAAGGATTTTGAAGTAGAGTTTTCAAAAACTAGTTTAGTTAGGAGATGAAAATGTGGGGTTTAGTGATTGAGGATTGAAGTAGAATGCATGAAGACCCAAGTGTCTGAATTATGTCCAATCACTATGTTCTCCATAGCAAAACTCCAGTAGGTCATTTAACCTCTCTAGAAGTTTTTCTCCACAAAATTTTTTAAGTGTCTCTTTTTTATATACTTGAAAATATTACTATCTTAACATTTCTTAAAATTTCAAAGTATGATTTAAAACCAAGCAAAGCCATTGTCATATCAACTGTACTTGTTCAAACTGATACACCACTCCCCCTTCATTTTAAGACTCCCTGAGCTAGTTAATTTTTAAAGTTGTTGTAAAATTAATTTTCTTTAAAGGGAGTACTTTTATTTAAAATCCAGGCAGCCCCGGTGGCACAGCAGCTTAGCGCCGCCTGCGGCCCAGGGCATGATCCTGGAGACCCGGGATCGAGTCCCACATCGGGCTCCCTGCATGGGGCCTGCTTCTCCCTCTGCCTGTGTCTCTGCCTCTCTCTCTCTCTCTCTCTGCATCTCTATAAATCAATCAATCTTAAAATCCATACTTATTTTTTTAAAAAAATTTACTAGCATTTCTCTAAATAATGAACTCCGTGAGATTTGGCTTGCCATCATGCAATTTAAAACCTCCAATTAACAACAAATGCTTTAAATGCAGTTTTTGAAAATTTGTCTCTTGGACAGAACAAAGTTCTCCTAGGGACGCCTAGGTGGCTCAGCGGTTGAGCCTCTAGCCTCGGCTCAAGGCGTGATCCCGGGTCTTGGGATCAAGTCCTGCATCCAGCTCTTTGTGTGGAGCCTGCTTCTTCCTCTGCCTGTGTCTCTGCCTCATGCTCTCTCTATGTGTCTCTCATGAATAAATAAATAAAATATTTTTTTAAAAAAGAACAAAGTTCTCCTAAAGTTAAAATTATTATTATACTAGCTAGAATTAATAATCATAAAATGTCTTTAAAATTTTGCATAAGTCATAAAGTAACAGAAAATAGCTTCTATGTATATATATATAATGTTTCTAAAAACTTTTTACCAACATACTGACCAAATTAATAATAAAATTTCCATGAAAATTTTTGTGGTCTGTGTTGTTTTTTTTTTTTTTTAATTTATTCATGAGAGAGAGAGAGGCAGAGACACAGGCAGAAGGAGAAGCAGGCTCCATGCAGGGAGCCTGATGTGGGACTTGATCCCGGGACTCCAGGATCACACCCTGGGCCGAAAGCAGGAGCTAACCACTGAGCCACCCAGGGATCCCCCTGTGGTCTGTGTTATTTGGAGCTTTGAGTTTGATTTTTACCATTACCGGAGTATAATTAATGTATCCTTTTCCTTAGAAAAGAGATGTTTGAGCTTGGTCTCAGCCACCTTCTTATAGCTTCTCTGATAAGGGATATTGTTTCAGGAGATATAGTTTATTAGTTTCAAGGAAAGGCAAGGAAGGTGACACAAAATTACAGCTTTTGTAGTAGCTACTTAAAATGTTTGCCTATAGATATCAGCATCTCATTTAGAGAAAACTATTATTGATTTTGAAAAACACATATTTGCAATTTAGACATACTTAGGTTCATACTTCATCATTTATTAAATGGGATTTAACCTGAGTCCCTAGTCTCTATTTCTTTATCTGTGAAATCACAGTGCTAATATCTACTTAATAAGTGTGTGTGTGTGTGTATATATATATATATATATGTTAATTTATTGTATGATTATATATAATGAATATATTGAGTAATATATAATTTTAATATGTTGGCTATATATAATTATTCTGAACAACGGTCCAGCTATAAATTGGCACTTGTAATAGGATATAAGTAGATGGGGAATCCTTGGGTAGCTTGGTGGTTTAGTGCTTGCCTTTGGCCCAGGGCGTGATCCTGGAGTCCTGGGATCAAGTCCCACATCGGGCTCCCTGCATGGAGCCTGCTTCTCCCTCTGCCTGTGTCTCTGCCTCTCTCTCTCCTCTGTGTCTTTCATGAATAAATAAATAAAATCTTAAAAAAAAAATGGATATAAGTAGATGGCTTATCAGAAACAGGTGAGAAGGATGAAGAAAAGAAAAACAATGATAGTTTCATAAAATGGAGCCAGCAATTAGGCTAATACACAAAGTGCAAATCTTGAGATTCTATGCAGTTGATAAGAATAAACAACAAATTTGACCCTGGGCTTTCTGACAGATGATATGAAGAGGGTTACATGATCAGTTACACAATTCACTGCATCCCTAAGTTAGAAGCTCACTGATTCGACACAAGGTGGGGGGACATTTGTCCCCCATAGGGCCAAAAAGAAAGCTTCCCATGGGTCCTATGAAAAGGATACTGTGTGATATATTTTTTAACAACTGTAGTAAGACCAGCAATAAATTTTAAATTACATAAACTTTTATAGCATCTATCAGCAGAGAACAACTAAAATCACAGTTTTAAGCATGAAGTCATACTTCACTTCAGCTTCTGAAATTCAGCTTCTTTTTCTTTAAAACCACTTTATATTTTAATAGACAAATACAAGTACTAAATTCCAAAATTTTAGAAGTTGGCAGCAGTCTAAAAGAGAAAAAGCACTGGACTTGGGATACAAATAGCTGTAATCCTACTTATGCGGTTTATTTAGCTGTATGGTCTTGAGGAAGTAATCATGTGCCTTTTTTTATTCTTTGTAAAAATTTATAAAGTGATGCTTGTCCTGTCCACTTTAGAGAGTTAGGAGTAAATGTAAAAGTAAATTTAAAGATTATAAATTATAACAATTTTACTGTAACCTAATAAAGGAAAAGAGGAGATCTCTAATTCGTGCAAATATCTCCTTTCTTAATGTTTATTCTATTCTTCCTACTCTTATTTATGTTAATATCCTATCCTCCCACATGAAAAATCTAAGAATTAAGTGAGATAATATATTAAAGTACATACAATGTAATACATGGTAAGCTCTCAGAATATGGGTCAAACTCATATCAACTTAAATTATTTTTAGACTTTTTGGCAGCTTTGTTTTCCAGCTCCCAGATCTCTCTCTTAGGGAATTCTTTTCTCTGTTTTCTCTGTTTGCATATACCCCAGCTCTCTTAGTCAGGATATTTCTTTAGCTTAGAGTTTCCTCAGCCTCTTTTTCCGAAGGCTCCTTAATCCAGCATCTAAAGAAAAAACTCAAAACTAAAATAAAATTATAGCATATTCATCTTTTTCCCCAAGGACTGTTTTAAAATTCAGAGAGAAGGATTTTTTTTTTAGTTAGAAGAGAAAACCAGACACCGCTTGTATTTTTCATCACAAATGGCAAAGTTGTTTCCACTTTTATTATCAATTTTTGTATTTGAAAATTCAGTAGTAATTGAGAAGTTGTATCTGTTTTATGAAGGATCCCTAGCCTTATAAAGTCTTCTGAAAATATGCTAGTAATGTAATTAAACCTACCAACAAGTAACAAAGTTAGAAAGCAATGATTAATACATACATATATATATATATATATGGCATTTCTTTGGGATATTAGGAATTGCAAGTTCAGGAGACAGAAATTAAGGCAGCAACCCAGATTGCTCCAAAGAGACAAAAGAACTTGGGGTTTTTAAAATCAAAAGAGGAATTTTTGGCACATCACATAAGTTGTTCTTTTATGATTGGCCCTGTCAGGGTTATAGTAACACTATTCTGTATGTCGGTTGCTAGGATCACTACGAGACAGAAAGTCCATTCAAGTCTGTTATTGCACATAGCACATGTTCATCCAGGATGTTTGCAGTTTGCCAACAAGCCAAGTTTAGCATTTTTCTGAGAACCAAGACAGGAAATGTGCATAGGCCCTGCCTCAGTGTCCTCCCAACTCCATTTTAAGTGACTTTTTCAGCAACGCTTACTCCATTCTATTGTTCTTTTATCAATTGGAAAAGGTACTGATGTCAGATTTAACCAATCAGTATTCCAGATTTTGTTTCATGTGTTATCGAATTCTTAAATTATAAATTTAAATTCTTCACACAAGGGGATCCCTGGGTGGTGCAGCGGTTTGGCACCTGCCTTTGGCCCAGGGCGCGATCCTGGAGACCAGGGATCAAGTCCCACATCGGGCTCCCAGTGCATGGAGCCTGCTTCTCCCTCTGCCTGTGTCTCTGCCTCTCTCTCTTTCTCTCTCTGTGACTATCATAAATAAATAAAATTAAAAATTAAAAAAAAAATTCTTCACACAAAAGAACATAGAAGTCTCTGGAACAAAAACCTTTCTTAGCCAGTGTAGACTTTACACTAAGGATAAAGCAATTAAATTAAAAAACCTGTTTTACAGTCCAATAAAACAGTAATTTTGTTTAAATCTCTGGGTCAGATTTTACTTTACACAATATTGATGTTTTTATCTATTTGGCCTAAAATACTGATTACAGACTGACAATATACAGAATGTCTTACCCTAGATAGGTTCATTGGTACTGCCAATATACAGTGAATTTAAGTTAGAAAAAAATTCTCAGAAATATTTTAAGCTTATTTTCATTCCACAGAATAATTTAATTGATGTAAATGTAGATAGACTGCTGCTCTGTTCAAATAGTTCATGTTTTTAATTTCCCAGGAGAAGAATCCGTATTTCCATAATGTTGGCAAGATTTATCAAGCCAGTGTTTTCCAAACCCAATAATTACTAAAGAGATAAGATGTCCAAATGCAACAGAAGACGTGGCAGGTTCAGAAACTAGAAGTTCATTGTGACTTAACCAGACATGTAAGAGATGAAGGTGGGAAGGCAACACAGACACAGTTGTGAAGGCTTTTATGCCATGCCAAGAACAACAGAGAGCCATGAAGGCCTTGAAGGAGGGGAGTAAGGTGATCATCAGATCCACAGATTGGCCAAGGAAATCAAACAAAAGCCAGGAAGATCTGTTAGAGACTGTTGCATTAATAGAGAAGAGAGGATCATGATTAGACGAAGGTGGTAGCAGTGGGAACAGAAAAGAGTGGAGAAGTCCAAGGGATTATTTAGAAGGGAATTAACAGTATTGGTGACTGACTGGATGAAGAGTAAAGGGGGAGAAATCTGAGCTACTGCCTGACTTCTGATTGGTGCCAGTGAAACATGTGATATCTGTTCACTGAGCTAGAGAACACAAGGAAGAACAAGTTTAGGAAAGAAAATGATGAATGTAGGGTGGATGTGGTCGATGGGAGCAGAAAGCAGATTGCAGTGGGTTGAGGAGTGAGTGAAGGGTGAGTAGAGAAAAAAATATAGGTAATTCTTTCAAGGAGACTGACTATAGCAAAGGAAGAGAGGGGGCAGTAGCAAGAGAGGAACGTAAGAAAGATTTCCTCACATGTTTAAATGATGATGTGAAGAGGGAAAGACTGAATGCAGGTGTGAATGGGAATCACTAGAGGAGCAAGTCCTCTGAGTAGAAAGAAATAAAGGAATATAAGTGGAATTCAGAGTACAGGTAGCTGCCAACAGGAAAAGGGACTCCTCCTTTCACTGAGACAGAAAGGAGATTGGAGGTGGGGAGAAGAGGACTGCATGCTTTTAACACTCCCCAAGTGATAGCAAGACAATGAGAGCATTTCCTAAGTAGTGACCTCTAGTTTCTCTGAGAAGTTGGCCAAATCATTTGCTGAGGACAGATAGAAAGCCAGTGAGATAGACTTGTAGAGAATATAAACGGATTGAAATAGCCACAAAGTGAAATAAAGGAGAGCTCTCTAGCCTAGCAGCAGGGTGTGGGCAAGGCTGAGGACCCTGTTAAAGGTGGAGACCATTAATTTCTGCTGGTGTCACTATGTGCAGTTGTATGATTTTCTCCAGGCTGCCCTTGGAGAAGGCCTTCCACAGCCCCAGGGAGCTGAGGGTGTGAGCAAGAGAGAGGCTGAAGCAATTTAGAGTCTGCATCCTCAGTGCCATCACTGCATGCCTGATATTTGTCTGAGTATTTCACATACATTATTTCACCTGTTCTAAGAAAGTCATATAGGAGTCTTCCCTTTATACAGCTGGAATTTGAGGAGATTAATAAGGGACTTAGTCCAGGTTATATATATTAGAAATTGAAGAGGTAAGATTCAGATTCAGGTTTCTATTAAAAGATTTAAATGGTCACAGAGTTTCTGAAAGAATTAGTCCCACAGTTCCCTGGTAGGTGGTTGGGTACACTGAATGGGCTTTCAAGGAATTAGCACTAGACCAGGAGACCAGAGGGACAGAAGACACATTAAGTAGATACTACCACATGTTAGGAGAAACTTATCAGTTAGTGAGGGAGCATGTGGATAAATTGTGATTTGTTTGAGTTGTTTTTTAAATTGATTTGGTTGGTTTTTGGTTTTTTACTTTTACAGTTAGCCAAAAGACTAAAATACCTTGGAGCACCTCGCTGGCTCAGTTGAAAGAGCATTCGACTCTTCATTTCAGGGTTGTGAGTTCGAGTCCCACACTGGGTTTAGAGATTATGTAAATAAATAAACTTTAAAAAATGTCTGAAATGCGTGTTAGCCAATTAAATAAAAACCAAAGTATAATTTAAGCTCTGTCTGCTGGAATTTCAGTGTTTATTCATTAGTATAAGGGCACCTGGGTGGCTTAGTGGTTGAGCATCTGCGTTCGGCTCAGGTCGAAATCCCAGGGTCCTGGGATCAAGTCCTGCATCCAGCTCCCCCTGGGGAGGCTGCTTCTCCCTCTACCTATGTCTCTGCCTCTCTCTATGTCTCTCATGAATATTCATTGTTAGGAAATCAACAGGTGATTTAATTGTTAAAATTCCATTCTTTATCAGTATATATATAGCTCAGGAAAAAAAAATGATGCTCAGCCTACTCAGACAGTTGTTGATGACACTTACCAACTCTGCATCACTACCTCTATTTTTCCAGCCTCGTTTTTCCTTTTTTCTACTTTCTTTAGGGCCTTTTCTTCTACATTTCTTTTCTCACTGTTTTTGTTTCCTCCATTGACTTTCAGGGCCAACATTTTGGGAGCTTGTCTCTGCAGTGTAGGTGCCAGGGGTTGGGATGCCTGATAGAGTAGGACCGTTACTCCTCAGGGATATGCTCCTTATTTGTGAGATCCCTCCTAATTGGTTATGCTGGGTTAGGGTTTTTAGGAAGACCACAGTGTGGCCCTTTTGTCCTTTGCCATCAGGAGCTCCAGCTAGTTTTCAAGTCTTTTTCAGAGGGAGTTGATTGATATGTAACTGTAGATTTTGTGTGTCCGTGGAAAGACTTGAGTTCAGGATCTTTCCATGTGCCATCTTCTTGATGTACTGATGTACTGATTCTGAAATACCAATTAGTTGACAATGTTCTAAATTCATGAGGAGTTTTTATAAATTCAAAGATGTCTATAAGCAGTGCTGTGCTAATAAATCTGCTGTGTTTAACAATCTGCTCTCAGGAAGAACAGCCTGACTTGTAGCATTTGCCAATGAGTGATGTAAATACTATACCAAACCAATTTCAAGGTACTGTACATTAAAAAGTAGAAAAACATGTGCACAATGGATTCTCAGAGCTGATACGAGCCAGCTCCAGCACCCCATGACCTAAAAAGTTAAAATAATAATAATAATAATGAAAAGCCATTTTTTCCCATTGTTCCCAATTAATCCACTAATTTGTAAACTATTTAATTTGTTTAGAAAGTATCTAGTGAAGGACGTCTGGGTGGCTTAGCGGTTGAGTGTCGGCCTTTGGCTCAGGCCTTGATCCCAAGGTCCTGGGATCGAGTCCCACATCAGGCTCCCTGCATGGAGCCTGTTTCTCCCTCTGCCTGTGTCTCTACATCTCTCGGTGTCTCTCATGAATAAATAAGTAAAATATTTTAAATAAAAAATTTTTTAAAAAGAATCTGGTGACTTGATGTACTATAAATTCTTCAATTCATATATTTATGTCCAGTAATCATGTTCTAAGATTTTCAAGTCATAACAAGATCTGTAATTTTAGAGATAGGAAAGATGGTTTTCCTAAAATATACTTATGTTCTTCAAAAGTAGTATAATTAGTCAGATAAAAGTAGCTTAAACCATATCATGTATAGTTTAACAGCAGTTAAATTTATATTTCAACCTCAGGGCCTGAAGAAAAAGAGAAAGGAAAGGAACAAGTTAGTAATATGTTTATACCATATTTTCTACTTTCTTAAATTCACTGTATACTCATTTGCAAGTAAAGCATTTTTTTTAAGAATCCTAATAAGTTGAATTTTCTCACGGTACAGTAACAGTAAATAACAGTAAATATAATAATACTCAGTAAAACAAAAGACAAGGCATATCAGTAAAAGGTTTGTTGATCTTTCAGCCCAAACTGGAATTGCTTCAAATTTTAGATAAACCTCGGTTTATTGATAAATTGATATATCTATGAATGCTAGCACATTCAGAAATGTTGTAGGTAACAGGCTCTTACCTGTCACACTAGATAGAAGCCTAAAATCAAACTCCTCCTTCATGCTTTTAAGGTTTATGAGATAAAGGTAGAGCCAAAAGCAAGTAGTTTTTTAACAGTGGCAGTTTTTCTCCCACTGAACTGGAATAGACCTATTTTTCACCCCATACATAATTCCATTAAATTGTGACATGACAGATTGTACGGTTCTTTTATCATGTAGAAAAGTGAATAGAACTGTCTGCAACATATTGAGACACATGGAAATAATAATACTTTTCACATGATTTAGGTTAGAAATAAATCAGGTGCAGCATTTCTGCGTTCTTGGTCAAAGATTTTTTTTAAATCTGATATCCTTTCAACCTGTACTTTTTTAAGGGAGCTGTTGATAGTTTGATCAAAGTGCCATGTTTTTATTTTTAAAAGAATGTTGATCATATATTCACATGCTATTGTCCAAAGGATTATAAATGTTTTTAGGTAAATCTAAGTTTTTGATGCAAAGCCATTGATTATGCTGGTCAAGTTTGGTATCTGAAAAATATTAGGAACCATTAATTACAATTAACATTCAAAAAACAATAGCCTGACTGAATTCTAAGTATCTCTGATGATGGATAATTTTTCTTTCTATGTTGGAAAAAAACTATTATAGATACATCAATGCAATGGTTTACATAATTTTGTAAATCTTTATCAGAATGTAGGTTGCCAAGTATAATTTACACAAATTGAGTATAGGAAGTGACAGATTGAAGCAGGTATTAGATTTAATCAACTTCTCTGCGTCCTCTACTCCCCCACTCCTTGCACAGAACTAATACTTTGTTTGACTCAACATTTCAAGAGCCCGGCCACTCAGTAGGTAATGTTCAAGGTGCTTTGGAATCCCGTTTACAGCATTAAAGTTGAATACTACTAGTTCCTTACATCAATTTTGTATTTTAACATTTAGATTTATGGAGAATTTACAAACAGAGGTCCAAGAAATGGAATTCCTTCAGTTTTCTAAAGGTTTGAGTTTCATGAGAAAAGAAGACTTTGCAGAGTGGCTACTTTTTTTCACTACCACTGAAAATAAAGACATCTATTGGAAAAATGTAAGAGAGAAGTTGACAGCAGGAGAGGTTGGTATACCTTTTTATTATGCTTCTTGGTACAGATGAAATAATGTTAGAAATATTTGTGTAATTAAAGTAACTTGCACATTAACAAAAACCATGTTGCTGTATATTATTTAAGTATAAAATCAGGGTGAGAAATGTTCTTTACATACTGTTTTCTTATGAATGAATTATTACCTAAGATAGAATCTGTATAGCAGACATGAGTTTTTGGATTTCCAGTAAAGTCAGGAATAAGACAAGAATGTTCACTGTCACCACTGTTACTTACTATTGTTCTGGAAATCTTAGCCAGTGTAAATTAATGGGATAAAAGAAAATAAACATCTGAAGGAATCACAGTTGTCTTTGTTGCAGAGATGTGATTATATGCTTAGAAAACCCAAGAGAATCAAATTGAAAAGCCATTAGAAACAGTAAAAATTCAATAAAGTTCCTGTTACAGTGCTGATATATTAGCAATAACTGCCCTATGTACAGATTAAAAGTTAGAAAATGTTTAATGGCACTAGTGTGTGTATATAAATGTGAAATGATGATTGCCAAACTACTAATAATGATTAATACACTGTTGTGAGGGACACCTGGGAGGCTCAGCGGTTGAGCATCTGCCTTTGGTTCAGGGCTTGATCCCAGATCGGGCTTCCTGCATGGAGCCTGCTCCTCCCTCTCTCTGTGTCTCTCCCTCTCTCTGTGTGTGTCTCTCATGAATAAATAAATAAAATCTTTAAAAAAAAATACACTGTTGTGAGATTTTAAGTGATTTTTTTAACTTTATGAATTGGTTTTATTATTTCATTGTTCCAATACATGTTTTTGAAGTGGGCATATATTTTTATATAATTTGTTAAAGCTATATCTATAACAAGGAAAAAGGGAATAAGATATAATGAAGATCCCATTTATAATTACAATAGAAACATACAATTAAAAATAAATTTAACAACAAATACATGAAAAAAACTAAAGTTTTGATGGATCTAAAGAAAACTTACCTAATTATATTGACATCTCTGATTATTGAATGGGAAATCTTAATAGCAGTTTCCCCTTAGATTCATCTATAAATGTAATGGTTATATTAGTCAGAACAGCCTAGGTTTGTTGCAATTACAAATTAACCCTGAAATCCCCATGACTAACACAAGAAAGATTTCTTTCTCAATCATGCTACATTCCCATTGTGGGCTGGTAGGAGGCTCTGCATACAGTTGCTCAGTGACCCAGACTCTCCCAAGTTCTGTCATCTTGGAGCTTTACCATCTGGAAAAAACATCATCTGCAGAGCTTATGTCAGGAAAAGAAAGGAGGAGTGAGTACATTCCAGCAAGTAAATGTTTTGGCCTAGAAACATCACACTTGGCTATTGACCAGACTAATCACATGACCCCCACGTAACTGCAAAGAGGCAAAAAAGTGTAATCTTTCATATGTGCAGGAATCCAAAGAGAAGAGATAATGGTGAACACTAATGGGTTCCCATAAAAATGCCATTAGATTCTCACAAGTGACCTACACAGACCATAGTTAGAATTTTTTCTACCATCTATATGTTACCTCTTCAAAAACTTAGTTAAAATTTTAAAAGTAAAAATTCCATAAATTCACAAAGGTTGAAAGCAGTAAAACTTGAATAAGACCACACGTAAGGGGGAATCCCTGGGTGGCTCAGCGGTTTAGCGCCTGCCTTCGGCCCAGGGCGTGATCCTGGAGTCCCGGGATCGAGTCCCACATCGGGCTCCCTTCATGGAGCCTGCTTCTCCCTCTGCGTGTGTCTCTGCCTCTCTCTCTTTCTCTTACGAATAAATAAATAAAATCTTAAAAAAAAAAAAAAAAAGGCCACACCTAAGCAGAGAACATGATCCTGAAGGGTCCCTATAAAGAGAAACTTTTTCAGACTTAATTTACTTTTTCAATGGAAAAACTAGTTTTTCTAACTTATTTTTTGTTTTGTTTTTATGTGCATAGGTTTTAAAGTCAGATGAACCAAGGTTCAAATGAATCCTGATATTCCATTTAGTAGATGGTGAACAAATTACTTAATTCGTGAAAGGTTACTTACTTAAGGCTTAAAGAGGCTAAGACCATGCACATAGTAAATGGCAGAACTGGAATTTCAACATAGGTTCCTCTAACTCCAAAACCCAGTGCTCTTACTCAGTGCTGTGGGCAGAAAAGCAAGGAGGCGGACCACTTCACAGTATGTATTAGTTTCCTTAGGCTTCCATAAAAAATACTCCAGGCTGGATGACTTAAACAACAGATTTATTTTCTCACAATTCTGGAGCCTGGAAGTCTAAGATCAGGGTGCCGGCAGGTTGGTTTTCTGTGAAGTCTCTCCTCCTGGTTCACAGACCACCGTTTTCTCACTGTGTCCACACGTGGCCTGTCCTCTATACTTAACATGCAGAGTGAGAGAGCACTGGTAGTCTCTTCCTTTATTTTATGGGGACGCTAGTCCTCTATCAGATTAGAGTCCTACCCTGATGACTTCACTCAGCCTTAGCTGCCTCCCTAACAGCCCTGTCTCCAAATACAGTCATATTGGGTATTAGGGTTTCAACCTATGCATTTTGAGGAGACAATTCAGTGAGTAACACAAGGCCACCCCAGGTCTTGCCCTGCTGCAGGAGACCCCATTCACCCAGTGTGCAGTCTGTGCAACCATACACTGTGGCCTTACCCATTCTTTTTAATAAACTTTCTTAGAAAGCTGTAAAAGTTCATAAGCTTTATGATAGAAACAGGACTTGTGTGTATATTCTAAGATTATTTAATGTATTTACAAATTTGTAATTAAAATTCACTTTTGTTATTTTATTAGAGTATTAGTTTGGATGAGTTCAAGTCATTTTGTCATTTTACGACTCACTTGGAAGACTTTGCTATTGCCATGCAAATGTTTAGTTTAGCTCATCGTCCTGTCAGACTGGGTAAGTTATATGACTTAGTTTAATTTTTGTCATCTATAAACAATATCACTCTGTTCTTCAACTAGAATGTATGGCAAGGAGCCAGTTGTCAGTAAAACAATTGATTGGCCTTTTAATTAATTCATTGTGGTTACTCTGGACTTAACACATTGACTCTCACGGTTAACAGTTATTTTATTTGCTTTTACTTCCTTATTTCTCCCTAAGAAGGGAAAAGAAATATTTAAATACCTTCTTTAAAACATTGATTAAGGGATGCCTGGGTGGCTCAGTGGTAGAGCATTTGCCTTTGGCCCAGGGCATGATCCCGGGACTCCGGGATCGAGTCCCACATCGGGCTCCCTGCATGGAGTCTGTTTCTCCCTCTGTCTGTGTCTCTGCCTCTCTCTCTCTCTCTCTCTCTCTCTCTCTCTCTCTCTCTTTCTCTCTCTCTCTCTCTCTCATGAATAAATAAATAAAATCTTTAAAAATAATAATAGCTAGTTAATACAAATTTTTTAAAAAAAATTTTTAAGACTTTATTCATTCATTCATGAGAATACACAGAGAGGAGAGAGAGAGAGGCGGAGACACAGGCAGAGGGAGAAGCAGGCTCCATGCAGAGAGCCCGATGTGGGACTTGATCCCGGGTCTCCAGGATCACACCCTGGGCTGAAAGCAGCGCTAAACTGCTGAGCCACCCGGGCTGCCCTAAAATTTTTTAAATTAAAATAGCCTGCTTCTCTTTCAGTTACTTTCATGACATTTCTCAACCAAATTTATTATTTCAATATGTTCTTAATGAGTATTTTTGGTTTTGTTTTACTTTTCATTAATGAACGTTTAGATTTGTTTTTGCTTCTTATATAATAAAATGTAGATTAATTCCACTTAGACTATTTCACATAGTTGATGAGTTGTCTTATGTTTTCTTTCAGCGGAATTTAAGAGGGCCGTGAAAGTAGCAACTGGACAGGAGCTCTCAAACAATATTTTGGACACCGTCTTCAAGATCTTTGATGTGGATGGTGATGAATGTCTTAGTCATGGAGAGTTTCTTGGGGTTTTAAAAAACAGAATGCATCGAGGTTTATGGGTAAATATTTTGATTTTTTAAATAACTGTATGTTTACATGTAATTAAATGAATGATATTATTACACCTCGAATTTGGGCAAATCTGTAGTCTTAAATGGAAGTTTTATTATTTATAAAGAGATTATAAGCTATGATCACAACACCGAGATATCTCCTAGAGGTGGGATCCAGTATTTTTCTTTGCTTTTTTTTTTTTCTTTTTTTTTTTTTTTAATAAATCTAACCAGAAATCCGGTTCAGAAATCATAGCCTAGAATTTTGCTTTGGGCTCTGTAGTTAGGCACACCTAATTTCAAATCCCAGCCCTGTCACTTTAATAACTGCCTAATCTTGCAAAGCCACTTAATTTTTCAGAGCCTCATGTTTCTCATCTATGTGCAATGAGGAAACAGGATCTCCCAGAAAAAAATTTTGTAAGAATTACATGTAGAATACTTAGTATAATGCCTAAGACACACAAAATACATGTTAGCCATTATCATTGCATTCAAATTCACATATTAGTCTGTGGGACAAATAAAACTCAAAATTTTGTTTAAATTAGAATCTGCTATGCTAGAAGCACTCCCATAAAATAGTCTGCAGGCTGAAAACAAGAGTGGAAAGAGAACTATGTGATAAGCAGGTTAGGCCAGAAGATGAGAGAGAATGAGGGAGAGAATAAAACTATCTATTTACAACTCAGAAAAGCACATTCATTTCCTCCCACAAATATTATTTATGGAAAATGAACATGTATGATTTCTATTAGCAAACGTGTTTTACAAGCTTTGTAGTCACCCAGTACCTCATAGTTAATCGTATCCCTGGAAATTAAACCAGCCTTCACAGTTAACAATTTAATATACCAAGGAGTCTCTGCGATTTCTCAAAAGACACTAAATAGAAGACCTGTAAATCGATCAGAAAAAGAACATATATATACACATACATATGTGTATTATATATATTATATATATTTATATTATATATATAAAATCTAAATTAACTTTTGCTTCTATTTGGCAGATATCCAGTAATGCTTTGATCCTGTGATCACCAGGATACAAATATTTTCTAACCTTTACTTTCTTGTTTAACTGAGAGGAATAATACCCATACAGAACTTTTTAATTCACAGAGCACTTAGGTGAAATATATTATTTCTTCTTAAAGATTCTTATCAAATATAGTTTCTTTTTAATTTAGGCAAGGCTAAACCAAAGTTTTAGGCTTAGAATTTTTATTTCACATGGCTAAATAAAGTTCACCATAAAAAGGGAAACATATCATAAAGCATTATGAAATAATTACATTTTAAAAGCAATAGGTGGAAGATCACCCAAAGTCTTCATTATCTTCTTAGGGAGGAAGTTCCAATCATGTATGCTTAGTCAGCCTCCATTCTTCAGTTACCCTAAGGATATTCTTACATCATGTTCACTGTTTTGTCTTTTATCCTGTCTTACTTACAGTTAGTTCTGTTGCAGTCATCTTTTACAACATAATCTACCTCAAGTACTTTTTGGAGGCATGTGAGAAATAATAAAAGAGCTCACATGAAATCATGTTTAACCTTGAAGAGAGTAATCTCTTTACTTTTACCTTTGGTTAACAGGTACCACAACAACAAAGTATACATGAATACTGGAAATGTGTGAAAAGAGAAAGCATTAAAGGAGTAAAAGAAGTCTGGAAACAAGCTGGAAAAGGTCTCTTTTAGAAAAAGCTAATATGGGAACTATATTGCTCCAAATGTACTAGTAATTTAGACATTTTTTTAAGTACTAGATACTTGTCTTGATTTTCTTTGTAATATAAAGATGCCTTTTATTTACTTTCTGATTCAATAATTTCTTAATAAAATTTCATCAAAGAACTTAGTAAAAATAGATACTGGATTCTGTCAGAGGATCTAGAATTGAAGTAATGCTTTATACTTTGATAAGATGGAAAACCTAGTTATTCACTGACTTCTTAGACACAGTATTACCATGTGCTCTTCAGAAAGGTGTCAGCTAGTACTTACAGAAAAAAATATTTGATACACAGGCCAATATTACATCCAGGAGTCCTGATGATCCCAGTAAGGCAAATTAAATTTAAAACATCTCAGGTTTTCTCATTGTATGTCATATCTCATAAGCTCCTTGTGTATTTTGCTTGTTAGCTGTATATTAATTTTCTCTAAAATAATATGTAAATCCCAATATCCTATGTAAAAACAGAATAAAATATTTATACAGATACAAAAATTACATGTATTGTTTTACATGTATTTTTTTTTTTTATTTATGACAGTCACAGAGAGAGAGAGAGAGAGAGGCAGAGACACAGGCAGAGGGAGAAGCAGGCTCCATGCACCGGGAGCCTGACGTGGGATTCGATTCCGGGTCTCCAGGATCGCGCCCCGGGCCAAAGACAGGTGCCAAACCACTGCGCCACCCAGGGATCCCAGTTTTACATGTATTTTAAACTTTATTTTTTTACAAATGTAAATACTCTCATCCCTTTACAGCCTCATTAGTTTATGTTCTTAAAAACTAGTGTGAGTGGTGGGGCACCTGGTTGGCTCAATCTCTTGATCTTGGGGTTGTAGGTTTGAACCCCCATTGGGTGTAGAGATTACTTTAAAAATTTTTTAAACTCGAGGATCCCTGGGTAGCTCAGCGGTTTAGTGCCTGTCTTTGGCACAGGGTGTGATCCTGGAGTCCCGGGATCGAGTCCCACATCAGGCTCCCTGCATGGAGCCTGCTTTTCCCTCTGCCTGTGTCTCTGCCTCTCTCTCTCTCTCTCTCTGTGTGTGTGTGTGTGTGTGTGTGTCTCATCAATAAATAAATAAATAAAATCTTTTTTTAAAAAGAAAGTTGGTTTTTTTTTTTTTAATTCAAAAACCTAGTGGGGCACCTGGGTAGCTCAGTTGGTTGAGTGTCCAACTGTTGAGCTAAGCTTAGGTCTTGATCTTGAGGTCATGAGGTTTTTTTAAAAAAAGGCAAACAAAAAAAAATCAGTATAATTGGAGGAATCTTGATCATAATATCAGGGTCTCATGGGATATATTGGATTGTGGGTAAATGTTTAAAATGTCATTAAAAATTGGCATTAAATATAAAATGCTGTTATAAATGCATTTTTTAACACAGTAAATGCAAATTATTTTTTTTAAATATGCTTTTCAAACAAGAATTTGGCAAATATTTAAAACATGTTCCATTCCCTGGCTAAATGGCTGATTCTGAGACTAGAGCAGGAAAAGTACCAGATTAGCCTGGAGGACATATTCAAAGGACGACGCCAATGTAAAGGGGCTCTCCCTGGCCAAATATGGTACCATTTGAGTATCAAAGTAATTAATGTCAGTAATGGAACATAGCCTATTGAATAAATTAAGAATCAGTTTACGCTGATAATTAATCAATTGATTACTGGAACAAAAGAAACCTGTCCCTTACAGTTAAATGATAAAGCCTGGAAACATGCTAATCTGCTACGTGGAAGACTTGTATAATTGATGCTTGAGAATGACAAGTGGTAAAGACTTTTGCCCAATTATTATAAAAACACATTTACTTTGCTGCTGATTATGAAACAAATATGTGCTAACTCATTATTTTAGAAATAACTAAATTTGGTGTTTCTTTATTGTAAAACCAGACCAAGGAAAAGGATAAGCAGTACA
Source organism: Nyctereutes procyonoides (assembly GCF_905146905.1). NCBI lineage: Eukaryota > Metazoa > Chordata > Mammalia > Carnivora > Canidae > Nyctereutes > Nyctereutes procyonoides. The sequence continues at coordinate 3,200,643 of NW_026575033.1, read as the reverse complement.
AGTGAAGGATGTGCATCTTCCATCATTTCCTCTTTTAGCCATAAAAATACTATCTGGCTCTCTCCTGTCTGTCTGTCAATTGTCCTTATGAGTCAACATTAGGAGTGTAAAAGTCAAAAACCAGGATAGTGTCTGGTGTTTTCACAGTCTCAATTTTTCCAGCTTCTTACCTGACACTGACTCCCTCTGCCCACTCTCCAGAACATCCATGGATACCATGCTCCAGCCCTATAAAACTTCTGGCCCATACACCCATGCTTTTCATTTTCATGTTTCCCCACCCCAAAGCATTTACATACACCAGCTTCAAATGGCGATGCTTTTCCTTCTACTGTCCTCGTGGCAAAGTTGTAGAAATCCACCTGCTGTCTACGGATCAAGTATGCCTCTATAAACTGTTAAATCAGGAGCAGGAACAATGCCTTATTCATCTTTATTAGTAAATAAAGAAAATTTTTTTAATCTAACCAACTACCTGACCTATAGAAGGCATCTAACAAATATTTGTTAAATGAAGGAAGAGGAGAAAGAGAAGGAGAAAGGCAAGGACTGGAAGAGAGAGAGGGAAGGAAAGTTTTTTTTGTTTTTGGGGGGTTTTTTTTAGATTTTATTTATTCGAGAGAGGCAGAGACACAGGCAGAGGGAGAAGCAGGCCCCTCACAGGCATCCTGATGTGGGACTCGATCCCTGAACTGGGATCACACCCTAAGCCAAAGGTAGGCTTTCGACCATTGAGCCACCCAGGCGTCCTGGGAATGAAGGCTTTTAGTGTCCATCAACAAGTATGCAAACAACCTACTAGGTTGCCAAGCATAAAATGGTGAAGACAAATGGTCACTGTTGTCATGGAACATAGAGTGTAGAGACTCAAAACTAACCAGAAAACTTTTTTTTTTTAGATTTTATTATTTATTTCAGAGAAGGGGTAGGGTAAGAGCTCCAGCAGAGGGAGAATCAGACTCCCCACTGAGCAGGGAGCAACCCCTGAACTCTAGGATCAGGACCTGAGCCCAAGGCAGAGGTTTAACTGACTGAGCCACTCAGGCACCCCGAGCCAGAAAACTTTTTAAATATGCCATTATAAATTAAGTTTTGTTTTTTTTTTAAATAAAGCAGTGTTAGGGAACAGAGGAGTAGGCTTTCTTAAAACAGGAGTTTCCTTGGGGATCCTTAGGTAGCTCAGCGGTTTAGCGCCTGCCTGCCTTCAGCTCCGGGCATGATTCTGGAGTCCCGGGAATCAAGTACCACATCGGGCTCCCTGCATGGAGGCCTGCTTCTTTCTCTGCCCGTGTCTCTGCCTCTCTCTCTCTCTCTCTCTCTCTCTCTCTCTCTCCCTCGTGAATAAATAAAATCTTAAAAAAAAAGGAGTTTCCAAGAATTGAGGATACAATCTTCAATTTTTCTGAAACAAAAGGAAATGTTCTACAACTAAAAAAAAAAGTCCAAAAATGAATATGTCATTTTCATCATTACTGTATGATTGCGGCAAACAACTTGGAGATCCCATTTGAAAAGAATATGGATAAAATATTTGTATCAAAGAAGCAAACTAGATTTGCCAGTGTCTCCTATTAGGTGCGTGGAGGCAGTCACCTTGAAAACAGCTGTACTTCCTGATCTGAACTGAATCTTCAATCATTTCCTTTACTGTGATTGTGTTGAATAAATGATCATTGAGTCTTCTAATATTTTGGTGGTTATCTTGTATTTCTCTGCTCTTCTCTTGAAGACAGGGTGGTGGTTATCCTATCCTGAGCCTTGCCTCTTTTCTCCTTGTCTACTCCCTTAAAGGACAAAGACCTCATTCACATCTCTGGCTTCTATTCCCTCCCCTGAATTCCTGGCCCATTTACCTTCTGGATGTCTGTTTTGTTGACCCAGTTCAATATGTCCACAACTGATCTCATCATCTCCCCAAACCTTTCTTCTTCACATGTGTTCCTCCATTTCAGTGAATGTCTCTCAATAGACCAAACCAGGGATCCCTGGGTGGCGCAGCGGTTTGGCGCCTGCCTTTGGCCCAGGGCGCAATCCTGGAGACCCGGGATCGAATCCCACGTCGGGCTCCCGGTGCATGGAGCCTGCTTCTCCCTCTGCCTCTCTCTCTGCCTCTCTCTCTCTCTCTCTGTGACTATCATAAATAAAAAATAAAAAAATTTAAAAAAAATCAATAGACCAAACCAGAAACCAATCAGTTGTTCCTGAATCTTACTCTCTTATTCCTCCATATTTAAATTCGAAGTCCTGTCATTTCTACTTCCTTCAAAATCTCCCAAACTTGTTCTCCACCTTCCAGCCCCACTGCCCTGAGCAGTTACTCCTTAGGTCACCACAACAGAATCCTGTAACCCCCATTAAAAGCTCAGTAATTAAACATCCACATTGGTGTTAGACTACCTGGATTCCATCTCAGCTCCATCACTTACCAACCCTAACCTTTGGCAAGGTACTTAATTTTTGTGTCCATTTCCTCGTCTAAAAACTGGGAATGATTATAATTCTAATAGTGTGTTACAAGGATTAAACAAGATATATGTAAAATGCATGGCAGTAAATCCTCATTATGTGTTAAATTACTGTTGTTAACTTCTTTCAAATCTGCCTTCACACCAGTTGTTTTATTTATTTTTTTAAGATTTGTTTATTTTAAAGACAGTGAACAAGGGAGAGGATCAGAGGGAGAGGAAATCTCCAGCAGACTCCACACTGAGTAAAGAGCCTATCGTGGGTCTCAATTCCACAACCCTGAGATCGTGACCTGAGCCAAAATTGAGTGGGACTTTTTTTTTTTTAAGATTTTATTTATTTATTCATGAGAAACACAGAGAGAGAGAGAGGCAGAGACACAGGCAGAGGGAGAGGCAGGCTCCACGCAGGGAGCCCAACACGGGACTTGATCCCAGGTCTCCAGGATTACACCCTGGCCTGAAGGCAACGCTAAACCTCTGAGCCACCCGGGCTGCCCTTGAGTGGGACATTTAACCAGTTGAACCACCCAGGGGACTCACACCAGATTAATTTTTCTGAAATACAAATCTGATCATGTCACCACTACTGACAATCCTGTGACACTACAGTCACTACAACATAAAATTCAATTCCTACATGATCTTGTCCCTACCTAGCCTCTCTGGCCTCCTCTCCTAACCCTCCCCCACACACCTTACACCAAAACTATCTGCTAGCACCCAGCTGGCCATGTTCTCATTCCTGGACCTGATAGTGCTTCTGGAAGATATTCCCACCTGGCTAACTTCTTCAAGTGCTACTTCATTTGTGAAATTGTCCATTTTTCTCCCTACTTTTCCCTCAAACTCATTTAGGCATTCCCTCTCTCAGTTCCCTCAGCATCTTTTTTCCACCTGTTTCAAACCTCACCAAGTGTACTGGGATTCTTCATTTGCCTCTCTCACTCAACTAATACCTCATTAAGAACAAGGACCTGTAGTTCTTTTAACACCATCTCCCCAGCATCCATCAAAGATCTGGCATATAACAGTTACTCAAAAAGTATGGGAGAAATAAAGAAGAAAGAAAAAGGAGGAAAGGAGGGAGGACATAAAAATGAGACAAGTAATATCCCCATATGTGCATGCTTTTTCCTGATATTTCAGCCATTCTGTTACAGGACTGGGCAGGAAAAAGAGAAGAGCTCTCTTAGAAGCTGTCCTCTCAGAACTATAAGACCGCTCTGGCTTGGCCTCTGCCTTGAACATAGAGGACAAGTGAGAGAATCTGGCCGGGGACTGTGACATGGTTGAAAGACAGAGTAGGTGCTAGAGACCATAACAAAATTGAGATGCCATCCCATGACTTAGAAATAAGTTTACCGCCTGGGAGCTAAATTACATAAAACATAGAGAGTGATGTCAGGGAAGATGGCAGAGTAGGAAACTAAGAATCTGCCCTTCCACCTAAACAATTATTGAACTGGCAGAAACTGTCTAAGTTACTGTTTTGGAACTCTGGAGTTTAGTACAAGAGGTTCAGCATGTGGGAGAGCTCAGTGAAGAGGCTGGTAAATATTGGTGAATTTGAGCCTTTTGCAAGATTGCAGTTACCAGCCCAGGGGAAGGCAGCTGTGGACAAAGCTGTGGACCTGGTGTGGCCTACTAGACCCAGGGTGGCCAAAAGAACATTGTGTTAATAACTGCTGCTTTTGGCCACTGAAGGAGCAGCACCGATGTCCCAGCTATTTCCTGCAAGCAGCTTTTGCACTACAGGGGATTTCAAGAGGCAAGATCTTTTGCCCTCTCTTAAGAACCAGACTTTTAAGGAAATTTTTGTCAGGTCAGTAGCAAGCCACAGAGAAAATGGAGAACTTCAGTGACCACAAAAACAAGAAAACATACTTTTTTTTTTTTTTTATTTTTTTTTTTTTAAATTTTTTTATTTATTTATGATAGTCACACACAGAGAGAGAGAGAGAGAGAGAGAGAGAGAGGCAGAGGGAGAAGCAGGCTCCATGCACCGGGAGCCCGACGTGGGATTCGATCCCGGGTCTCCAGGATCGCGCCCTGGGCCAAAGGCAGGCGCTAAACCGCTGCGCCACCCAGGGATCCCGAAAACATACTTTTTAAAAATAGTTTGGAAAGCCACAAGAGGATGGATATCCTCTTTTTTTTTTTTTTTTGACCCACAAAAAAACAAAAACAAGCAATCCCACAGCAATGGGAGAATTAGGTTTCTAGAGCTCCTACAACATATACTTAGAATGTTGAGTTCTCAACAAAAAAACTACGGAATTTACGAAGCAACAGGCAAATATGATCCATTCTCAGGAAAAAAAGGATTTCACAGAAACCATCCTTGAAGAAGCCCAGACGCTGGAATTAATAGCCAAAGACATTAAATTAACTGCCTTAAATATTTAGTTCAATGAGCTAAAGGCAGCCATGAGCAAAGACTAAAGGAAATCAGGAAAATGATATCTGAACAAAATGAGAATGTCAACAAAGAGAAATTATGAAAAAGAACCAAACAGGTCACTAAAGGAATTCAGCATACTTGAACAAGCAGAACAAACAATGGATTAATTTGAAGATAATACATTTGAAATTATGTGGTCTAAGATATGGAGATTTTAAAAAATGAAAAATAAATGTGAGGGACCTGAGGGACACTATTAAACAAACCAAGGTATGCATCATAGGTATCCCAGAAAAGAGAGAGAACCTGGGGCAGAAAACATATTTGCAGAGATAATGGCTGAAAACTTACCCAATCTGATGAAAGTCATGAATATCCACATCCAAGAAACTCAATGAACAGTAAAACTAAAAAATTCTTAGAAGAAAACATCGGAAGTAAGCTCATAATGGATTTGGTAATAATTTCTTAGATATGACACTAAAAATACAGGCAATGAAAGAAAAATCAGATAAATTGGTCTTTATCAAAATTAGAAAGATGTATATATCAAAGGAAACTATCAAGAGAGTGAAAATTCACAGGATGGGAGAAAATATACACAAATAGTATATCATTAAAAAATAAAAAAAATAAAAAAATAGTATATCAGGTAAGAGATAATATCCAGAATATATAAAGACCTACAACTCAACAACAAAAAGACAACTAGATTGAAAAATAAGCAAAGGAATTAAATAGACATTTCTCCATAGAAGATATACAAATGACCCACTAAGCATATGAAAAAAATGCTCAACATCACTAGCTATTAGGGAAAAAAATCACACCAATTCACACCCAGTAAGATACGTATTATAAAAAAAAAATCCCGAAAATAGCAAGTTTTGGCAAGAATGTGTAGAAAAGGGAACACTTTACATTATTGGTGGGAATTTAAAATGGTACAGCCACTCATGGAAAATAGTTTGGTGGTACCTCAAAAATCTAAGCATAGAGTTACCATACAATCCAGCAATTCCACTCCCAGGAATTCAAACCAGTACTTGCACGGCAATGTTCATTATTGTTCATGCATCATTATGTACTTATACATTATATGCATTATATCAACAGATGAATTGGAAAACAAAATATGGTATATCCATACAATAAAATATTATTCAACCACAAAAAGAAATGAGGTTCTGCTACATGCTACATGGATGACCTTGAAAACACACTAAGTAAAATAAGCTTAAGACACAGAAGGACTAATATTGTATGATTCTACTTATACAGGTACTTTCTAGAGGTACTTCATAGGCAACTTCATAGAGACAGAAAGTGGATTAGATGTTACCAGGCACTGGGGAGGATCGAGAATGAGGAGTTATTGCTTAATGGTTAGAGTTTTGGTCTGAGGTGATGAACATTTTTGGAAAAAAAATAGGGATGATGGTTGTACAATACTGTGAATGTAATTAATGCCATTGATTACATACTTAAAATGATTAAAATGGAATCGTTTATATGTATTTTACACAATTTTTAAAAATTGGTCATACACAATAAACACTGATTTTACCCTTTATATGGTTGAACTGTTTGGTATGTGAATTATATCTCAAAGAAGCTATTTTTTAAGAAAACATATCATAGTCAAGATTAGCCAATGGTGATAGGCTGAGAAAAAATATTTGGAAATGTCAAAGGCCAACAAGGGATTAATATCTAGATCAGTGGTTCTTAACCTAATGAGACCCAATATCCTTCCTAATACCATCACCATTTTTTTTAAGATTTTATTTTTTATTTATTCATGAGAGACACAGATTGAGAGAGAGAGAGAGGCAGAGACACAGGCAGGGGGAGAAGCAGGGAGCCCGACATGGCACTCCATCCCAGGTCTCCAGGATCAAGCCCTGGGTAGAAGGCGGTGCTAAACCACTGAACCACCAGGGCTGCCCGACACCACCATTTTAAAAAAATATTTTGTAATATCCTTTTTCCTATCCTGAATGAAATCCATAGGTAACATAACCTTCTTAAACATATATTTTTAAAAAGATAAAATGATACGTTTTTTAAAGAATTCATAATAAAATAACATATAATCATTGCATATAGGTTCAGGCACTACTATACTAAAAGATCCAAAAGAGAAAAATCTATATTTGTCAAAAATACCTCCTAGGGTCAGTACTATCTAGAATATATATAACAACACAATAACAAAAAAAATGAGGAGTGGCTGTCCCAGTGGTTAGAGCATGTAATTCTTGATATCGAGGTCATGAGTTAAAGCCCCACATTGAGTATAATGCTTACTTGAATGAAAGAAAGAAAAAGAAAGAAAGAAAGAAAGAAAGAAAGAAAGATCTCAGAAAAATAAGCAGTTAATACTGATTTTGGTAATTCACAAAAGGAAGGTGTAGTGAGCAGGAGATGGATCTGAGTGACTAAAAAATAAATGTTTGCTCACTAGTAACCAGAGAAATGCAAATTAAAACAAGATACCAATCTACACTTTATCAGACTGGCAAAAATAGGAATCTGATAATATTCCATTACTTCATGTAGACATAAAGTAATGGAATCCCTCCCTCATGTGCTGCTGGTTAAAAGGTTAAAAAGCAATCTAACGATCTTGAGTGAAATTAAGTATGTGCTCACCCTGTGACTCAGGAGTGTCACTCTTGGACAGAGTTACTCAGAGAAACAAGCACAAACTTACATGAGGGCACATCCAAAGATGTTCATCTCGGTATTAACTGTAGTAGTAGGAAGGTAGAGGAACACAAGTGTCCACCTCTAAAAGATGCATAAGTAAAATGTGGTGAGTGCATGCTGTGGAATACTAGGCAGCCCGGGTGGCTCAGCGGTGGGCAGCCCGGGTGGCTCAGAGGTTTAGCGCCACCTTCAGCCCAAGGCATGATCCTGGAGTCCCGGGATTGAGTCCCACGTCAGGCCCCCTGCATGGGGCCTGCTTCTCCCTCTGCCTCTCTCTCTCTCTCTGGGTCTCTCATTAATAAATAAAATCTTAAAAAAATAATAAAAGAATAAAATAAACTGGAACAACATGGGTAAATCTTCAAAGTATAATATTGAAGGTTTTTTTTCAAGATTTTATTTATTCATGAGAGACATAGAGAGAGAGGCAGAGACACAGACAGAGGGAGAAGCAGGCTCCATGCAAGAAGCCTGATGTGGGACTCGAGCCCGGGAATCTGGGATCACACCCTGAGCCAAAGGCAGGGGCTCAACTGCTAAGACATTGCTTAGACCCATAATGATGGCATGCCTCAAAATAAGGAGTATGACCAACTCAACACTATGCACCTGAGGTCCAGTATAAAATAAAAATATAAAATAACCATCTAAAGGATCTGAGGTAGGCAACAACATCTAGTAAAATGGATTCATATTATAACTTAATAAAATATATTAGTATAGTCAAAGAAAATTCCTTCTCAGGCTCATACACTGGACTTCTCTTCAGAAACCACACAAACAAGAAGAGAATGGAGTGAAATACTTATAACAGTTGGAAGGAAAACCCCCCATCCTAGAATTCTAGCAAAATCATTCTTCAAAAGTGAAGTTGACAAACAAAAACTCTCAGGCTTTCTCAAACAAAAATTGAGAGAATTCATTGCCAGTGTCCAGCTTTGCAAGAAATGTTAAAAGAAATCCTTCAGAAAGAAAGAAAATTATGGAGGTCGGAAACTCGGCTCTACATAAAGCGACAGCCCTGGAGAAGACATAAATGTCATTTTTTTATTATTCTCTATTGATCTAACAGATCTAATGGTTTGTTGAAAATAATAACAGCTACAATGTCTTGGGTGATTCTGGATCACCTGCGTACAGATGAGTGAAATGAATGAGAGCAATGCTATAATTGCAGGATATGAGGAAGGAATTGGCAACACCCAGTCATAAGATAACTGCAGGACCCAGCTGCAGTGTCCAGGAAGTGTAGAGTGTGCTCTGAAAAAAGACATGGATTAGCTACAAATGTATGGTGAAAACTCTAGGGTAACCACTAAAAAAATAAATAAGCCATTTAGGTTACCTTCCTGCTCCTACCTCCCAACCTCCCAAGCATACCTCCATTGCTGTCCTTCTTGCTCGGCCATCATGGCCATTTTGTTTCTCCTGAAACCACCCCCACCAAGCTCACTCCTGCCTCAAGACACTTGTCCCTTGCTATTCACTTGGCCTAAACTGTTCTGATTCTGGGTCTTCCACGAGACTCATTCTTCCACTCTCTCCTCAAATGATTCTTTTATCAAAGAAACTCTCACAGACCAATGCCCATCCTCTTGTGATCTCCTAAAACTCTCCATCTTCTTATTCTATTTTTCTTCATAGAACTTTATCATCCCCTACCAATATAGATTACATTTTTAAAATTTATTATCTATCCTCTTAGAATTTCTGTTCCATAAGAATAGGGAATTTTTCTTATTCACTAGGGTGAATAACCACCTGGACAGTTCTTAACACTTAAAACAACACCTGGCACAGAGTAGATGCTCAATAAATATTTTTGAATTCTTTCAATAAATCAGAAAGAGCTATGGACCACCTACAAAAGCATAGAGAAGACACCACAGAAATAAGCTATGCAATACAGAACTTTCCAGACAGAGGGAAGCTGATCAGTGAAGCATCCTTCTCTGAGACAGATCTATCCTATTAAAAGATGGGCACGGGCAGCCCCGGTAGCTCAGCGGTTTAGTGCTGCCTGCACCCCAGGGCGTGATCCTGGAGGCCCGGGATCAAGTTCCGTGTTGGGCTCCCTGCATGGAGCCTGCCTCTCCCTCTGCCTGTGTCTCTGCCTCTCTCTCTCTCTCTTTCTCTGTGTCTCTGCCTCTCTCTCTCTCTCTCTCTCTCTCTCTCTCGAATGAATAAATAAAATATTTAAAATAAAATAAAATAAATAAAAGATGGGCACATCAGGCTGCCAGAGCCTGTGGTTATCACACCGTCTGATCCCATTATTAGTGCCCCCTGTTCTGATTTTATTCTCACCAACCTTCTGATAATCTGGTTCCATCTCAGCTGCTTTTACAGGGATGAAAAACTTTGGTCAGGGGGTACGTAGGTGCCTCAGTCGTGAAGCATCTGCCTTCCGCTCAGGTCATGATCTCGGGGTCCTGGGATCAGCACCCCATTCTCTTCCCCTTGCCCCTCCCCATGCTCAGGCTTTCTCTTGCTAGTTCTCTCTCTCAAATAAATAAAATCTTAAAAAACAAAAAACCTCTGGCCACGCCAGCCTTTCTTGACCATCCTGCAACCTTGATGTGGTTCTTCCCACGTGTATTCATTAGGACTTTTGGACACAGACAGTAGAAAACTCTTCTGAAATAGGTTAGAGGAATTCATTGGAAACACCTTGAGGTGCCACATAGCCAAACCCTGGGAAGGTCAGAGGAGCAGCTGGAACTTACAAAAACTCCTGCTAAGAACTTGAAAACCACTAGAACTTTCACCATCCTTTGCTCTGCTCTGCCTCTTATCAGTTTCTTTCTCTTTCACTGCACGGACCCCGGACACCGAAGAAGGACCAACTCTGCTCTCACTGAAATTCAGAAACTCCTGGGGAAGGTGCATCTGGCTCAGGCTCCATCCCAGGCCAATCAACTGTGGCCAGAAAGGTGGCATCTAGAGAGCATGGCAGCTCCTAGGAGCCTGCAGGGTTGGGAGTGTGGCAGAGGAGGGACCTTTTCTTTTTTTTTAAAGATTTTATTTTATTTCATGAGAGACACAGAGAGACAGAGAAAGGGAGGCAGAGACACAGGCAGAGGGAGAAGCAGGCTCCATGCAGGGAGCCCGACGCTGGACTCGATTCCCAGTCTCCAGGATCATGCCCTGGGCTGAAGGCAACGCTAAACCCCTGAGCCACCCAAGCGTCCCTGGAGGGACCTTTTCTAAGAGAAGAGGTTGCTGCTCTCAGAAGAATGTGAAGTGACTGGGCAGACATGCAGTAAATTTTTCCCCCCCAAATTGAAATTCTGTAAGCAAAACCCGTGTAGGAGTCTTAGAGGCATGCAGGGCAAACTACTCACTGCTGGAGGAGCAGAGTGAAATTTACAGATAAAGTTTAAGAGAACATTCAAGAAAACAGCTCCCTGGCCATAAAAAGGATACAGTGAGCAAGTTACTCCAAAAATTCAATAGACTTAACCCTCTTTCACCAATACATTCGAAAGTATGCAATAAATTAAAAGCTATGGAAAAAGTTTTAATTTTATTTATATATTTGAAATTTTTTCTCCTACTCTTGCTAGGGCATGTTTTAGACTTTTATATGGCACCAAAGGTGAAATAGTAGGAAGATTTGGGTAAGCAGAGAGCAGCCAGCTAGGCCTTCAACTGCGAGCCCTGTCAGTCCTTGGGTCTTCCTTTCTAAGCCCTTAGGTATCCCATACACTAGCAGAAGCACTAGTGCCTGGAATCCTCTTATGATATGTAAACCTTTCTCCAGACTCCAGGCTCTCTGCCAACACTGTACCAAAGAAAAGCAGAACCAAAGTCAACAAATGCACATGTCAGACAGCTGAGCTGAACCCCACCTTTGGAGAGTGAACTCCACATTCTTTCCCCGCTCCTCTTATGTGGCAGATATTCCCCTCTAAATTGTAACAGTTATAGGATTTTTGTAGAAATTTCCCTGATTTTCCCTGCGGAAGTGGAAGGCAAACTACAAGATTGGAATTTGATGCAAATAAAGAAAAGGTAAATAGATAAATGCAACACAGGACAGGAGAGGGGTTAAGTTTTGTTTAGTGGAAATTACCGTGCTCAAAAGCTGGGGTGCAAATCAACACTAGTACCACCCCGATGCCAAAAGGTTGACGTGCAAAAAAAAAAACTGTATTGAGAAAAATTTAAAGGGTCCTACAAATCATTTGTAGTAGGTCTGCAGTTCATTTAAAATTATTTTTTTTAAAACCCTAAATATGAATGTTCCACAAGATGGCAGTCTTGCTTTTCCAAAATGTTTTATCCGCCCTGAGCACCAAGCATGATCTTTAACAGAAAAACTAAGCAAAGGTACAGAAAATTACAGAACATTTTGAAGATGACTTCCCGATTGAAAGAGAAGCACCGTGGAGACTTTGGACTGGCTTTGGACCGAAAGGCCTAGACTAAATATTTACCAGCTCTTAGAGAAATTGCACAGGGAGTTACTGGATTTGCCACGAACATGCGCCTTTTGTGACTGGTTACACTCAGTGAGGAAGGAAATTAATCTTTGGAATCTCTAGGCGACACTTTGTAATAGGTTGGGGTATCTCCTCCGGCAGCACTCGAATCAAACTCTTAGTGAGCCCTGCTCTGCTCGATGCACCCCGCTGGGGCCGTCCTCCTTCTGTGAGAGCTTTCTTTCCAAAAAGATGGAGAGCAGAAAAAATATTTTGCTTAAAACATCTATACCACCTAGATTTATATAACATTTAGATGTTTGATATTGCAGGACAAAAGATATTATTAATTAATATCTCCTTTACTGTTGGCAGAATGTCATAAAGCTCTCCCCAATTACAAAATTTTATGACAATCCAGAGTATCAAAGAAATACTCATTGCAGGGACACCTGGGTGGCTCAGCGGTTGAGCATCTGCCTTCGGCTCAGGTCGTGATTCTGGAGACCCAGGATCAAGTCCCACATCGGGCTCCCTGCATAGAGCCTGCTTCTCCCTGCCTCTCTCTCTCTCCCTCTCTCTCTCTCTCTCTCTCTCTCTCTCTCTGTCTCTCTGTCTCTCATGAGTAAATAAATAAAATCTAAAAAAAAAAAAAAGAAATACTCATTGCAGGGTCATTTCAAATAATAAAAATCTGGACCCCACTTGACTCTACAACACCATGGAAGTGAATAAATAAATGTGCCAGGTTGTACCCTGGACTTCTTGGTAGCTGTCAAGATGATGAATTAATCAAATTAAGTGACCTGATGTTGCTGGTCACTAAGCCACTGTCTCCGGTTCCCCTCCCTCCCTCCACAGGCTCTGCTCTCTGACGCTGGGCCAACCCTGCAAAGCCCGTTTTGCCTTTCTGGCGAGGCCTTGTGAGGCTGGAGGAGCCAAGGGCATGCTTGCTGTCCCTGCCGCTGTCCCGGCTGTGTCCTCTGGGTCACATCCTTCAGCCTGGTGGCGGGTGGTACGAGGCTCCAGCTTGTGTTGTTATTGTTTTGGAGCTCTCAGAACCAGCTCATTGTGTCCCTGGGGCCCAGCACCAGCTGGCAGGACAGGGCCTTTCCTTCAAGCTTCCAGATTCCACCACAGTCAACCTCGTCCCTTTGTGCCCCTGCCCTTAGGGGCGGAAGCTCTTGCGACAGGTGCTTTCTCTATGTCGCCCTTGGCTTTTCTTGTTCTCTGTTTGACACATTTCTTAACATTACATTTTCTCAGGATGCCTGGGTGGCTCAGTGGTTGAGCTTCTGCCTTTGGCTCAGGTTGTGATCCCAGGGTCCTGGGATCAAGTCCCACATCAGGCTCCCCTGGGGAGCCTGCTTCTCCTTCTGCCTGTGTCTCTGCCTCTCTCTGTGTCTCTCATGAGTACATTAATATATATATATATATATATATGTATATATACACACTGTTTTACATAGACTACATATATATCCATGTGCATACATTGTACTTTCATGTATTCCTCACAACAAACACTATGAGATAGATGCTATTACTCCCGTTATGCAGAAGAAGAAAGTGAGTCTTAGGGAGTGGAGATAAATTCCATGGTACTATGTAGCTAAAAAGTGATGAACCTGGGATTCGAGTCCAAATATCACTGACTCCACAATCTATTTTTTTCCTACTCTCCTTAGTCAATTTATCCTGAATAGTGCTCTGCATCAAAGTTCAATCCCTGGACTAGCCCTCGAATGTTTTTGGGGTTTTTTTTGACCTCATAATACAAATTATAACACTACTCTATTAGCACCTGAGAGTATAATGCTTGTCTACAAGATTGCCTCTGTGATTAAAATTAGGGGGAGTTCGAGAAAGATTGGGAAAGCACAGACATCTGTAATTCCAGGGTGCTTGTCATTCATTTGTTCAATTAATATGATTTAGTGCCTTTTATGTCCTCACCAATGTGCTGGGCTCTTGGTGGTAAGCAAAAGAGACATAGTCACTCTTTTAAAAAGTTTATATAAGGCAGCCTGGGTGGCTCAGCGGTTTGGCGCTGCCTTCAGCCCAGGGTGCGTGATCCGGGAGACCTGGGATCGAGTCCCATGTCAGGCTCCCTGTGTGGAGCCTGCTTCTCCCTCCTCCTGTGTCTCTGCCTCTCTCTCTCTCTGTCTTTCATGATAAATAAATAAAACCTTTAAAAAATAAAAATAAATTTAAAAGTTTATATAGTCTGGGGAAAGTGACTGTTTTTTAATTAAATAGTCATTCATAGGAGAGGTACCTCAGTGTATTATATGGGGATGTAACATAGACAGACTGCATGTTCCAAATTCTGAACCCTCTACACACACACACACACACACACACACACACACACACAAGAGCTTAGCATCTGCCTATCTCCTGTGGGGCATGGTATGCCATCTCTGCCTTTGTTTTCCAAGAATTTGTCAGCTCTTAATCCAAAGTGATCATAAAGAGGTATCACAGCAGTAGAGACTGTGGAGCTGTGTGGCGTTTTCTAAAAACCTGCTCTCCTCTCATAAGGAGTCAATATTTCCAATGGCAGCAGCCAAGCCCAGACTCTCCTCTGTAACCCACACGCCATCAGTAACACATGTCTGGACCGCTGGGTGAACAAGTGGCCAGAAGCTTTCCGGGGGACAGAGTTCCAGATGTGCAGATATAAATACAAGCAAACCAGAAACTCTTGCAGTCATCAGGGTCCGGAATCTACTTGTCATCCCACCATGACAGCTAAATCTCTGGGCTCCCTTTTCGGTTTCATTTCATTAGTCAAGAAACACATCATTAGTCAACTATGCAGCAAAGAAAAAGGCCTTGCTGCAGCCTGGATCCCCAGACGGATGTTAAAATTAGTGGCAGAAAGCTCACAGAGAAACAAGGAATCAGTATAGCCTCAAAGTACCTCTCCCCAAATACTTACCAATTACTGTAATGGTTTGAATAGATGTTCACGCATTCTTCGACATTCCTCCCTGCAGGAGGTAAAATTTAATTCTCTGTCCTTTGTGGCTGGACTTGATGATCGCTTTCCAATGAATAGTGTGGGGAAAAGGGAAAATTGTGACTTCATGGTACAGATAGCATCTCATCCAAGTGGTGGAGCTCAAACTAATATCACCAGTAAGAGCAAGTCCTCCCTTACATGATGTGAGGAGAAAGGCACATCTCTGCGGTTTTCTTCCCCCAGTCTAGTCACAGGAAAGCATCAGACAAACCTGAATTGAGGGACATTCCACAAAATACCTGGTCAATCCTCCTCAAAAGTATTTCCCTATGCAAAGCAAAGGAAATCTGAGAAATAGCAAAGGAAAGCCAGCCTCCAAGGAAGTTAGGAAGCACCTTAGTTATTGTGTTACCAAGGACTGTAGCCTGGGAGACATTTTCTCAGACTGCTCTCAAGAACAGCTCCGAAGCTGTTAGCTACAAGATTCTATATTTAAAAGGGCAAAAGGGTATATGTGCTGGTAAGCAGTACTCCAGGTACTTGTGCTTTGCAAGGTATGCTTTGGTTGTAAAAATTAAGGTTTTCTACTTTCCACATAAACACAAGAAAGACCCTTGGGTCATCTTAATACGTTATGCTTCTATCATATCTGATTATTCAGAAATATTGCCTGCATGCTTCTGCTTAACTGGTTTCCTGGTTCTTCCTGTTTTTGATATTTTCTTGAGGTCATTGACACAATCACAGAAGGCTGACAGTCACCTACTGCAGTCTGAGTGCACAGAAGGAGGCTAAGAAGACATGATAGCTACATGCAAATCCTGGAACAGAAAATTACATGAGGGACAGATGCCCAGGTGGCTCAGCAGTTGAGCATCTGCCTTAGGCTCAGGGCATGATCCTGGGGTCCAGGGATCGAGTCCCACATCAGGGTGCCTGCAGAGAACCTGCTTCTCCCTTTGCCTGTGTCTCTGTCTCTCTCTGTGTCTCTCATAAATAAACAAAATCTGTAACAAAAAAAAAAAAAAAAGAAAGAAAGAAAGAAAGAAAGAAAGAAAGAAAGAAAGAAAGAAAGAAAGAAAAAAGAGAAAATTACATGAGAGGAAAAACTAGTAAAAAAAAAAAAACCAGTCTGTAGTTTAGTTAAGTGTTGTACCAACGTTAATTTCTTAGTTTTGATAAATATGCCGTGCTTACACGGCATACTAACAAACTAACAGTAAGGGAAGCTGGGTGTAGGTTATATGGGAACTCTCTATACTATTTTAATAACTTTTCTGCAAATTTAAAATTATTTTGAAGTAAAGAGATTAAAAAAGAAAAGGGATAAAAGCCCCTAGAAGCTGGACTCCATCTCTCCTGAGGCATGTGGCCTTTCTGCTAAGTGATGGGTAATGGAAATGTTACTTTTACATTCACAGCAAAGACATGATCTGCAGAAGAGAGGTTGGTCCTCTAAGATTTGGATCCAATCCCTTAGCAACCAGGCCAGGACACAGGAGGATTCAGGGAAGGCTCCCCTGAGGCAGAGATGAGCCAGGTCTGAAGGCAGGATAGGGAATACCAGGGCGAGGTGAACGGAGTGGACACTTTGTAGGCACAGCACGCAGATGGAGCAGCGTTGCCAAGACCTAAGGAAGCCTGGACTGAGGTTCAAGGGGAAAGAAGGAAGCCATGGGGGAGGTAGGTAGCTGAGTGAGGGTGGCAAGCCCAGAGGAAGCTGGGAAGAAAGAGCTGAGGAGATGAGGTGGGGGGTAGGAAGGCAACAGGGCTGCAAGGCCTTTGAAGCTCCATCAGACATCATTCAAATCATTCAAGTGTGTTGCGAAGATCTGATTTCCTAAAGGCTCGCTGGAACCATGGCATGGAGGTTAACAGAATACAAGAAAGAACAATACAAGAAAAGCTTCATGGGAGCCAAGATTTTGTCTCTGTTCCCCATGCTTAGAACAGTGCCTGGCACAAAGCAGGCGATCGGAAAACGTTTACTACAAGAGTGAGTAAAAGGAGGGAATGAATAAGTGGAGTGGGTTGGAGGGCGGTCAGTGTGGGGAGGGCAGCTGGTGAGGTAACGCAGGCACAGGCCTTACTGGAAGACAGCCTAAGGGGTGAGGGAAGCAGGCCGCTAGCCCTCAGTGATGCCTCTGCTTCCTGAAGCAGCTGCCCACTCCCCTCTTCGTACAGCCCTGCCCCTAACCCTGCCCTGCTCCCTCTCTCCTCTGAATGCACCATTAAAGAATGAGGATATGCAACTTTCACTGACTCATTTGCTCCTAAAGCGGGACACAGTCATTGTTTTTTCTTTTCTCATTTTTTAACGATTTTTAAAATTTATTCATTTAAGAGATTGACAGGGAGTACAAGCAGAGGGAGAGGCAGAGGGAGATGGAGAAGCAGACTCCTCACGGAGCTAGGAGCCCAATGTGGGGGTCAATCCCAGCACCTGGAGATCATGATCCAAGCTGAGGGCAGACGCTCAACCATCTGAGCCACCCAGGTGCCCCCAAACCAGCCATGCTGAAGTTCTCAAAGAATATTTATTATCAGTAGAAATAGGGAAACCAGACTTTGTTTTTTCATGTGTTTCAGCCTATCACCTACACTTTGGTGGGCTGACATATCAAAAGACTGTGGTGAGATTCATTCCTACTACGACAAAAAGCAAAGACAAAGGCCTGTGTGGAGGCCAAGGGCAGCCTGGGCCACTTTGGCATGAAGATTATTTTGAGTTAAAAGCAACCCAAACCCAGCAGATCCCAAAGAAGTTATTTACCTCCCACTCTGCTGCCTGCCTGTACCAGGAAGTGAGCCATTGACAGACTACTCTTTCCCTAAGAAACTTATCTGCCTAACAGAGCAACCTTTGTTTCCCAAACATCACTCACCTCCCGAAAAGTCTTCCTTCCCAAGGCATCCTCAGGCCCCTACCCCTCTCCTTAGCTCATACAAGTTTCACGTTGCCTCACTGTCTTTGGGATTTCCATGTCTGTGTGGATTCCCCATATGTACGCTATTAAATTTGGTTTTCTCCTGTGAATCTAGCTTGCACCCTTTGATCCCTAGTCTAGCTGGAAGGACTCTGAAAGGCACAGGAAATTATTCCTCCCCAATATCTGTCTTGGAATTTTTAATGATCCTTAATTACCATCTGTTCCTGTATGCTAGGTATTTTCCTCTTTTTTAAAAATGATCACATATTAAAGTATCATGTTTTTATAGAACTGTGGAAGATACAAAAGCAATTGCTGCTGGTAATATTTTGCTTCCAATCTTTACCCAAGCACTTTTATGTTTAAAAATGTAGTGTTTACTCTATATTAATTTTAGTTACTGATTTGGTAGATTTTAACTTTCTCATCTCATGTATGTTTTCTGCTTCCAATCCTTTTTTGTTGCTTCCTCCCCTTTCCTATCTTCCTTTGGACTGAAGAACTTTTCTCTATTTTTCTCAACTGCTATTCTGATAGTTTATAAGTTAGAAATTATATTTCTGTTCTTTCAGTGAATACCCTTATTTTAGCATACATTTTTAAATTTCTTTCTAGCAAAATTTTTCACTATCTCTCTCCAGCTTGTGAATAAAAGAAGCTTTTCCACACAAAATTAACAAACTTTTTAAAACTTCTAAAAGTTAGGGATGCCTTGATGGTTCAGTGGCTGAGCATCTGCCTCCGGCTCAGAGCATGATCCTGGGTCCGAGGATTGAGTCCCATGTCAGGCTCCCTGCGAGGAGCCTGCTTCTCCCTCTGCCTGTGTCTCTGCCCCTCTCTCTGTGTGTCTCTCATGAGTAAATAGATAAAATCTTAAAAAAAAAAAAATCTCTAAAAGTTAGTTTTATTTGAGCCCAAGTTAGGACAGCTGCCAGGAAAACACATTCTTCACGGGAAGAACATGCTCTGGAGAATGAACAGTGTTTACAGGGTCATACACTTTTCTCATCTTGTAAAAGCTCAAAAAATTGTAGATTAGCATAGAGGCAGAAATCACATTTTTAACCTCAAGAAAGGCAGAGAGTAGGAGCATTGATCAATATCTTAAAGACAAGGGCAGGGCAGCCTGGGTGGCTCAGTGGTTTAGTGCCTGCCTTCAGCCCAGGGCCTGATCCTGGAGACCTGGGATCGAGTCCCACGTCAGGCTCCCGATGCATGGAGCCTGCTTCTCCCTCTGCCTGTGTCTCTGCCTCTCTGTGTGTGTGTCTCTATGAATAAATAAATAAAATCTTAAAAAAAAAAAATCTTAAAGACAAGATGATTTTCCTTCAGGCTACTCATTTACAAAGTAGGTGCACAATGTATGCTTGGTGAGTCATAAATTAGACTATACAAAGGTTATGTGCAGTCTTGCTGACTTAAAAAAAAATCTTAAATGGCTTCCCTTATATCTCAGACCTTTAGAAGATTTTTTTCCTCTCATCAAGCTTAACATCTAACTACCTATATATGTACCTTCCAACACCCCCTTCTGGGTATCATTGACCAGAGCTTTCTTTTTACTCTTTTTTAAACACACAAGAAAGCTGTTTTAGGTTTTTACATTAGTTATAATTAAATTCACAAACATACTTTACCAAAACCATATTCACCATTGTTTCTTGTTTTGAACACCTTCCTTCTTGCTGATCACTATTCTATGTGCTCAGGTACATCTCCTGATAGCTACACCCTGGTGAGAGTGTGTAGGTGGTAAATGTTCTTAGTTTTCTTTCTTTTTTTTTTTTTTGTTCTTAGTTTTCATGTCTGAAAATGTCTTTACTTTGCTTTCACTCTTTTTATTGTGGCAAAAACATATACAACATAAAATTTACCATTTTTAAGTGTTCAGGTCAGGGGCATTTAAGTACGTTCACTGATGTCACCACCATCCATCTTCAGAACTTTTTCATCTTCTCTAGCTGAAACTCCATACCCATTAAACTCCCATTTCCTTTTCCCCCAGACCCTGGTAGCCACCATTTTAGTTTTTCTCTCTATGAATTTGACTATTCTCGTACTTCATATGAGTGGCATCATATATTGTATGTCCTTTTGTGACTGGCTTATTTCACTTACCATAATGTCTTTAAAATTCATTCATGTTGGGGCACTTGGATGGCTCAGTGGTTGAGCCTCTGCTTTTGTCCCAGGGAGTAATCCTGGAGTCCTGGGATTGAGTCCCTCTTTGGGCTCCCTGTGGGGAGCCTGCTTCTTCCTCTGTGTAGGTCTCTGCCTCTCTCTGTGTGTCTCTCATGAATAAATAAATAAAATCTTAAAAAAAAAAAAGATTCATTCATGTTGTAGCATGTGTCAGAATTTCCTTTCTTCTTAAGGCTGAATGATATTCAACTGTACATACATACCACATTTTGTTTATCCATTCATTTGACAATGGATGCTTGGGTTGCTTTTGTAACCAGACTCAAGGGGCTCACTCCTTGGGATGCATTAAGTTGAATACAACCCATGAAAGTGTTGAAAGCAAAGGATTTTTATTACTTGTTACCAGTAAGGAAACAGGGAAATAGTTCTCAAAGCACTCTTTCTCCAAGGGTTTAGTACAGGAAGCTTTTATTTAGTGTATTAGGTGATAGGGGCAGGGAGCTTGCATATCCATTAAGGAACCTATATATATCCTCTTATTTAGGCACTTTGGTTCAATCACACATATCTAGCATGTCAACATACATTGTATGTTCTTTCTTTTTTTTTTAAGATTTTATTTATTCATGAGAGAGACAGAGAGAGAGAGGCAGAGACACAGGCAGAGGGAGAAGCAAGCTCCTTGCAGGGAACTCCATTCGGGACTCGATCCATAGGATCACCACCTGAGTGGAAGGCAGACTCAACCGCTGAGCCAACCAGGCATCCCCATTATATGTTCAAAATATGGTGGCAAGCCCTGCCCATAGGAGAAATTACTATTATAATGAACTAATGATAACTTCAGGACAAGTCAGTGGGGCTTATGTGTAGGTCCTAGTTCCAAATCACCTTCGACTCAAGTAAGGGGCTATCAGGTGAAACACCTAGCTAGGCAGCTCCTTGGTGGGAACGGCTAGTTCTGCAAAACAGAACACACTCCTTCCGTGCTTTTGTCCTTCCTCCCTACTTCTGATATCTTTCAGGCCTCTGGTCTAAATAACTCCCCATTGCATCCTAGCTAACAGTGCGCAGTAGTCTCCTGAGAAGGTGGATGCAGCTGATTGAAGGTCTGTGAGGCCACTGAAAAGGTATTCTGGTGCCGCTTCATCTATCCCCCTGGAAATCTTTACCATCTCAAGAGACTTGGAATCTAAAAAATAACTTTATTCCTCATATTAGAGATTTAATTAGGTACATTTAGTGATTTTTACCTATAGGGTAGTGCTGATTCCCTACTTGTCCTACAGATTCCTTTGAATGATAAGCTAGTTTTCCCATACCTTGAGCCTGCACCTATGTGTTCCTTGGTTGGTCCAGCCATGCCTGGGGATGTCTAATGCTCTGCACTGATAAGATGGATGTTTGGATAGTGTCTTCATTTCCACCTTTCGACAACTGTGAATGATGCTACTATGAACATAGGTGTACAAATATCTATGTGAATCCCTACTTTCATTTCTCTGGAATATATACCATAAGTAGATCATATGATAATTCTGTGGTTAATTTTTTGAGGAACTGCCATATGTTTTCCACAGCAGCTACATAATTTCATATTCCCACCAGCAATACACCAGGGTTCCAACTTTCTTCATAACCTCAAAATTTGTTATTTTTTTACTTTTGTTGTTGTTTTTGTTCTATAATAGCAACCTAATGGGTGAAAAGTGGTACTTATTTTTGTTTAGTTTTGCATTTTCCTAATGATTAGTTCTGGTGGATGTCTTATCTGTCATTTGTATTTATCTGGGTTTTTTTTAAAGATTTTATTTATTCATGAGAGGCAGAGACACAGGCAGAGGGAGAAGCAGGCTCCCTGTGGGGAGCCCGATGTGGGACTTGATCCCAGGACCCCAGGATCACGCCCTGAGCTGATGGCAGACACTTAACTGGTAAGCCACCCAGGTGTCCCTTGATATCAACCCTTATCAGATATATGATTTGCAAATATTTGCTCTGATTCCATTAATTACCTTTTCAAATTGTCTTTACTCTTGAATGATCATTTCTCTGGCTGTGGAATTTAAGGATATTAATTATTTTCCCTCAGCACTTTGAAAATATTACTTCAAGGTGCCTAGGTGGCTCAGTTGGTTAAGCGTCCTGGAATCAAGCCCCCTGTCAGGCTCCCTGCTCAGTAGGGAGCCTGCTTCTCCCTAACCCTCTGCCTGCTGCTCCCCCTGCTTGTACATGTGCTCTCTCTCTCTGTCAGATAAATACATAAATAATATTTTTAAATATTGCTCTATTGTCTTTTGGCATTGGTTATCGATGATGAGAAGTCTGCTGCCAGTCTAATCAGTGTTCCTTTGGTATTTGACTTTTATGCCTGGAATTCTATGAGTTTTTTCTTTAACCTAAATGTTCAATAGTTTTACTACTCTGTGTCTAAGAAGAGATTTATCGTTATTTATCCTGGTTGATAGTCAAGTAACCATTTACCAAAGGACTTCTGTCTTTCTTCAATTCTGAAATTAATCTCTTCAAAACTTGTTTCTTTAATATTCTCACTCTCTTCTGGAACTCTTAATTGAAATGTATGTTGAAGCCTGTTAGTATATGTGTTTTTCCATATTAAGAAAAAAAAACTGTGTTGTGTTTTGCATGAATTATTCGGCACTCTCTTCCAACTTGCTAAGCTCCTCTTCTCTAGTGTCCAGATTACATTTATCTATTGTGTTTTTAATTTGAGAAGAATATTTGGTTATTTTGAAGATTCCTAAAAGATTATTTTTCAAGTCTGCCTGCTCTTTTTCCATTTTTATTTTTGTGTGTGTTTCACAATTTCTTGTTTTTTTTTAAATTTTTTTTTAAGATTTTTATTTATTTATTCATAGAGACACACACAGAGAGAGGCAGAGACACAGGCAGAGGGAGAAGCAGGCTCCATGCAGAGAGCCCGACGTGGGACTGGATCCAGGGTCTCCAGGATCACGCCCTGGGCTGCAGGCGGCGCTAAACCGCTGCACCACTGGGACTGCCCCACAATTTCTTGTTTCGTTTGGATAGAAGTTATTCCTTCTTCTACTTCTTTGGGCATGCTGTGTAGTGTTTGAAAAGTCTATAAGACTGTTTCATAAAATTAATTTTATTTTGAGTGAATTCAAGTTCTGATTGTTTTTATTTGTGTTCTTTCCTAGTATAAGATTTCTTTGTTTTGGTATTGTTATTTGGTTTCGAATTTGTGAGTTTGTGTTTTTTTCTTCACTCTTTTCGTATCTGTATCTACCTGGTTTCCATAAACTCTGTCCAATAGTTTCACAGCTGCCTCTAGCTGCCCTTCTTCTTCTCCAGCTTTTAGTTCAAACTGAAACTTAAAATGGCATTTTGAGATTCTTGGCTGGTGGTAATAAGAGAGACACCAAATATTGAATCACAAGGCCAGCTGGCTGTTTGGTTTATTTCCAGGTCAGGGAGCTGCAGTGTGTCCTCCAGTCTCTTTTAAGAGCCATGGTCCTAGAGGTTGAGCACTTTCCCCTGCCCCCTTTGCTGAGTGCTGGGAAGGATAGAAGTTGGGAATGGAGGCTTGAGCCTCAGTTTGTCTGACTGGTTTTTTATTCTTAGATTCATATCTATTATTGCTATATTTTTGGAGCAGAGGGTTGTGTCAAAGTTGATCAGAAGTCTTAAACAGCTTTCTTATCACTTTCTTCACTGACACACCCAAGTTCAGGCCACCACACCTCTTGTTTGTATGACTGAAACAGCATTCTAACTGGTTTCTCTGACTCTAGTCCATTTATTTCCTCCAATCTATTCTTCCCACTAAGGCCAGGGGGACTGTTAAAAAATGTCATTCCATTCATATCACTACCCCACTTAAAATCTTTGAATGATACTCTGCTGTCACAATCAGTAGCAGAGATGGTGTAAAATCACCAGCCCAACATGGAAAAGGAAAGAAGATATTTAAGTTGCTAGCTCTTACTGATTACAGGCAAAGGAACATTAACTCATGTCTAGTCATTTAAGATAGAAACATGCTCACAAATAAGAAAATAAAAAGGATCAAAAATATGTGTGTGATGGGGTGCCTTGGTGGTTTAGTTGGTTGGGCATCTGCCTTTGGCTGGGGTCATGAACCCAGGGTTCTGGGATTGAGCCCAGCATTGGGCTCAGTGGGGGAGTCTGTTTCTCTCTCCCTTTGCCCCTCTCCCCACTCATGCTTGCTCTCTCTCTCTCTCTCTCTCTCTCTCTCTCACACACACACACACACACACAAATGAATAAAAAAAAATCTCCAAAAAAAAATGTGTGTTTTTATGGGTTGGATTGTGTTCCCAAAAGACATGTTGAAGTCTTAACCTCCGTACTTTAGAATATGACCTCATTATTTTTTAAAAATATTTTATTTATTTATGAGAGACACAGAGAGACCGAGAGAGAGAGAGAGGCAGAGACACAGGCAGAGGGAGAAGCAGGTTCCATGCAGGGAGCCCAACTTGGGACTGGATCCTGGATCTCTAGGATCAGGCCCTGGGCTAAAGTTGGCGCTAAACCACTGAGCCACCTGGGCTGCCCAGAATATGACCTTATTTCAAGTAGGATTCTTGCAAGGAATTTGTTAAAATGAGGTAATACTGGGGTAGGGTGGGCACTCAATCCAATAGAGAATAGACATAGAGATACAGACACAGGAAGGGAAAACGTGACAAGAGAGGCAGAGATTAGAGTGATCCAGCTGCAAGCCAAGGAATGCTGAAGATTGATGGCTACTACCAGAAGCTAGGTAATGAGCAAGAATTAGCCCCTATGGTTTTCAGAGGAAGTACAACCTGCTGTCACCTTAATTTAGGACTTCTAAACTGTGAGACACTGAATTTCTGTTGTGTTAAGCCATCCAGTTTGTGGTGCTTTGTTATGGCAGCCCTAGGAAACTTATACAGGTATTAAGCAAAATGGTACAACAGAAATGAATCATTTCCAGATAAGAATGCTGGAAGGCATGGCATTTGTACTGAGCTTTAGTAAGATGTTTTTTTACATACATAGGTGGCAGGAAGAGAAAAGGCTTTAAGTTATGGTCTTCATGCCAATCCAAATTCCAGCCTGAAGCCTAACTTTCCTAAGCAACCCCTCTGGAAAACAAGCTGAATGTGATTCACTTTAGTGCCTTTAACCTACTGTCATTTTTGCCACTGACATGACTTTCAAGATGCAAAATCTGGGAGAACAAAATATCTTACACATGCTTTATTATTTCTACCACTGGTGTGCTGTAGTTACATATTATCTCCTTTCACGACCTTTATATCACACTATAGACGGGGGATATCTGTTTCATAGAGACTTTAGTGAGTAGTAGCTAATGAAAATCTTAGTCTAACAAGAATAGACATGATAGTAACTGGAAATGAAGCTTGGAATTACTCGTAATGCTTCTGACCTTGTATTATGATGTCTTCACAGTGATGCTTCTAGGTTGTTATGACTACAGGCATTATTTAGCAAGATTTCCCGGTTGTAAGTAAGCTCAAGATTTCAGCAGTGGTTTAGGGGCAGGGAGAGGGCTGTTGCTCCCTTTCCCACAGCTCAGTTTTAGATTTTTTTTCTTTTTTTTTAAATTATTTATTTATTTATTCATGAGAGAGAGAGAGAGAGAGGCAGAGACACAGGCAGAGGGAGAGGCAGGCCCCATGCCGGGAGCCTGTCGTGGGACTCGATCCCGGGTCTCCAGGATCACACCCTGGGTCAAAGGCAGGCGCAAACGGCCGAGCCACCCAGGGATCCCCGAGATTTGGGTTTCAAATCAAAGTGACAGTCTGCACGCGGCTTCCATCCTAAATCACAGACATCCACCAGTTCAGTTCCATCGTGGAAAAAATGATAGCGTGTCCCCGTGGGGTCCCTCGGGCGCCCCCTTCTCCCGGGGAGGGATGTTCAGATAGGGGTTTCACCTGTCAGCTCCGCCTGAAACATGGAGCAAATCACTCCAAAATACAGGGATTCTTGACAGTAGGTGTTCCTCGCCCGCAGCCGGGGTGGGCTCGGTCCGGTCCTGTCTGAACACGGGCCGCAGGGCCCCAGCAGAGCACGTTCTGTACTGCGAGGCCCGAGGCCCGCGACTCGGCCGAGGGACCATTTCCAGCGGCGTCCCGGCGTGAGCCAGGAGCCCCCACAGCAGCTCGCTCGGCTGGTCGGCGCTCGAGGAAGCGCCCTCGGTCTCGGCGGTGCCCCGAGGCTCACTTGCTCCTCTCCTCCCCCGGCCTCCGCCACCTCCCACCGCGCCAGCCCGGCCACACCCCACGGGCCGTCCCCCGAGGCCCCGCCCCACGCCCGGCCCCGCCCCACGCTCGGGCTCGGCCCCGCCCCACGCTCGGGCTCGGCCCCGCCCCACGCTCGGGCTCGGCCCCGCCCACCGGGGCGCGCCGCGGGCTGCGGCGGGCGAAGGCGGAGGCGGAGGCGGGGCGGGCGTGGGCGCGGGGCGGGCGGGGGTGGGGGGCGTTGGGATGCCGGGCGGGGGCGGGACCTGGCCGGGAGCGGCTCCGGGAGGAGTCGCGGAGGGGACTCCCGTGTACTCTTCCGCGGGCGCGGGCTCGGGCTCGGGCTCGGGCTCGGGCTGGGAGGCGGGGTCCCTGGGCGAGGAGCGGCCCGGAGCAGCCGAGTCGCCGCCGCCGCCGCCGCCGCCGCCGCCGCCGCCGCCGCTGCCGCCGCCGCAGGGGCCGGGGCCCGGGCGCTCGGCTGGACCGTGGGGCGCCGGGCGCAGCAGCAGCCGCCGGCGGAACATGGCGCCGTGGACGTTCTGGCGCTGCTGCCAGCGCAGCGTGGGCTGGGTGCCGGTGCTCTTCATCACCTTCGTGGTGGTCTGGTCCTACTACGCGTACGTGGTGGAGCTGTGCGTGTGTGAGTACCGAGCCCCGCCGTGCGCCTGCCCTCGAGGGCCGCCGCGGTCCGGCCCCGACCCCGACCGCGACCGCGACCCCGACCGGGGAGCAGGCCGACGCGCCCGGGGCCTTGTCAGCGCGCTGCGGGGCGGCCTTGGGGGGCGCCTTGGGGGCAGGGCGGTCCGGGCGCCCGGGCTCCGGTGGCTCCGGTGGCTCCGGGGCTGCTGGGTTCGGACGCGGCGTTTCCTCGGCGGGGAGCCGTGGGTGTGCGCGCGCGCGCTCACTCCCTGCTTCTGTTGCTGTTTAAAACCAAGACCTCTGCTCGTCCTCCGCCGCCCCAGCAGCGCGGGAAGGGGAGCGGGCGGGGGGGGCGGGGGGCAGGTGGTCTGGTCGCCGCGGCGGCCGGCAGGTTGGGCCCCGGGGCACAGCGCTGCCCGCTGCTCCTTTCTGGTGGCCCCGGGCCCGTTTAAAGTTCGTTTCTTCCGCCTCTGCGTCCGCTCACTCACACACAGTGTTATTTTAAGGCCGAAAGAAGGGGGGAGAGGAGATACGGAGCCGGGTTCTCTCTTTCCTTGTCTGTCTGTGGTGGAGGTCTGTCTGTCTCCCGTCGTCAGTCAGACTTCAGGGTTCCGCTTCCGTCCCTGCCAGGGCTCTCGCTAGTTCTTAGTGCACCAGGTTCTCACCGGGTTCCCTGCGGTGGAAAAGGAGTAACACCCGGGATACAGTCCGAGGATTCAAGACCCCGATTTCAATAGGTGGCCGTTAAAATGGAAAGAGATTGGTTGTCCTCGAAGCACTGTTTGAGGGCTCCGACCCTGTGATAGTGATGAGTGCTCTGCCCTAAGTGAGTTGTTCGCAGGCTTTGGGTGTGCGGATATTTTAGGGCTCTTTTTTTTTTTAGGTATTTATTTATTTATCTATCTATCTATCTATCTATCTGTCTATTTATGATAGTCACACACAATAATCTGTTGAATGTTATTGAATAATGATGTTTGAATTAATTAAAATTGACTAGATTTAGGTATTTCTTTTTTTTTATATATAAATTAATTTTTATTGGTGTTCAATTTACCAACATACAGAATAACACCCAGTGCTCATCCCGTCAAGTGTCCCCCTCCGTGCCCGTCACCCATTCACCCCCACCCCCCGCCCTCCTCCCCTTCCACCACCCCTAGTTCATTTCCCAGAGTTAGAAGTCTTTATGTTCTGTGGATTTAGGTATTTCTTAAAGCTGCTCCCAAAAGTGGTAGTGATCATAGGATTCTCATCAGCTTGTGATGGTATTTGATCTTATTTACTCTGAAGTGGGCATTTATTCCAAAAGTTGTACCAGTCTTTTTTTTTTTTTTAAGATATTTTGATTTTTTTTTAAATTTATTTATGATAGTCACACAGAGAGAGAGAGAGAGAGGCAGAGACACAGGCAGAGGGAGAAGCAGGCTCCATGCACCGGGAGCCCGACGTGGGATTCGATCCCGGGTCTCCAGGATCATGCCCTGGGCCAAAGGCAGGCGCTAAACCGCTGCGCCACCCAGGGATCTCAAGTTGTACCAGTCTTATTTAATTCTGTCAGAAGATTATTCCTACCCTATTCTAATTACACAGTAGTTTTGAAGTGAAGCTTCTGAAGGAACACTAAAAATGTGCATTTATGTTGAAATCTCACAGCTTAAACTGTAGATGGTTTAAAGATTTTATTTATTTATTTATTTGACACAGAGAGAGAGGAAGAGAGCACAAGCAGAGCAGTGGCAGAGGAGGGAGAAGCAGACCCCTGCTGAGCCGGGAACCTGGTGTAGGACTCCACCCCAGGACCCCAGGATCATGACCTGAACCAAAGGCAGATACTTAACTGACTGAGCTGCTTAGGCACCCTCCCTTATAGAGGGTTTTTTGGGGGAAAAAAAATCAAAAGGTGAGGTTAAACATACGGAAAGGGAAATGAATCTGAATTGGGAAGTATTATAGTATTGTGTTAATAAGGATGGAGGGGATATTATTTTCATTCTTTAATCCTCCATCTCTGAGTATAGGTATCTCCTCCAGATGTAGGAAATGAGACTCTGAGCGAATAGATTGTTGGTTAGGTCACACAGTTGTTGAGTGGCTATTGCAGTGTGATTTACATATTTACACTACATATAGCTTTAGTAAGTCACTGGAACTGTAATTGTTTTGTTCTATGATTGGGGAAGGGTAGTGCATGGGGTTAGGTTGTTGCCCTTTTTGGAGATCATGACTTCAGTTAGGCTTTTAGGCCCATCCTTTCGAGATCATACCCCAGGATTTCATTAAGTTAAAACATTCTGCAACCATTAAGGGTCAATGCTTGACAGAATTTTTAAATAATCAGTAATGAAAGCTCTGATAAAGGGATACTTAATACTTCTAAGTTATCTGAGGTTAACTGTGGAGAATTTGGGAGGTCTGCAGTATCACTGAACTGTGTGTAGATGAGCATAAAAGTTCATTCACTTTCATAGTAACACTATCCTTTAAACTACTTATATATATTTATGTTTTCATAACACAGACCCTTTCACTGGTATATGTCTATATATAAATTGAGTGAAGTGTGAGTTTAACTTAAAGTGCTGTTTTAGCATTATTTACAATGGAACTGTAACTGTAACTGTGGAAGCAGCCAAGTGTCCATCCATTGGTGAATGGAAAAAGAAGAGATGGTATAGGGTACCTGGGTGGCTCAGTTAGTTCAGCATCTGCCTTTGTCTTAGGTTATGATCCTAGGGTCCTGGAATTGAGCCGGGAGTCCGACTCCCTGATTGGCAGAAAGTCTATTTCTCCCTCTCCACCCACCTACCCCACTTATGTATGTGTGCACACACTTTCTGTCAAATATTTTAAAAAGTGACTATATATATATATACACACACACATATATATGTGTGTATGTAAAAGATGGTATATATGTGTATATATACTTATACACACATCTATACTCACAATGGAATATTATTCAGCCATAAAAAGGATGAAGTCTTGCTATTCACCCATGTTGTTGTGAATGTGTTGCTAAAGAGTATGATGCTAAGTGAAATAAGTCAGTCAGAGGAAGACAAATATATGATTTAACTTGTATGTGGAATTTATGAAATAAAAACAAATGAAGAAAGTTAAAAGGGAGACAAACCAAAAACTGACTCTTAATTACAGAGAACAGTTACCAAAGGGGAGGTGGGTAGGGGGATGGATGAAATAGGTGAAGGGGATTAAGAGTACACTTGGCTTGATGAGCAGTGAGTAATATATGGAATTGTTGAATCACTATCTTTTACACCTGAAATTAATATAACATTCTGTGTTAACTACACAAGCTAAATTTTTAAAAATAGTTGCTATTTTAATAGTTTTTAAAGAATCTTCTTAGCTTCTGGGTTTTTTTTTTTTAAACTAAATGGGAGATGATGATTATAATTACATTTTTATTGTGTTAATTTATTTAATGCTCATAAAATATCCAGAAAGTTAAATAATTTGTCCAAGGCCATACAACTAGTAAATGGCATAATCAGCATCAGAAGTGATTTGGCTCTAGAGCCAATGTTTTTAAAATTAACTACTCTGCAAGACTAGTCTTCTTGTTTTTCCAGGTCTGTACACTCACAGCAGATTTCAGTCTCATCTCTGACCTATTTATATAAGGTCATTTTTCTCCTAGAAGATAGCAGCAGAGAAGATTCCTAAATAGCTCCGATAGTAAAAATGCCTGGCCCACAGTAGGACATTTGAACAAATAAGTTGTTTATAAGAGGCCCTCATTGCTTCTCAGCCTCTATAACTTTCTAATTTTGTAATTCCATACATACACATATGAAATGTGTAACTCATGTTACTGGAAGGAGTAATACTGAAGTCAAAATTGGTAAGAAGTGGGACTCCTGGGTGGCTCAGTGGCTGAGCGTCTGCCTTTGGCCATGATCCTGGGATGCTGGATCGAGTCTCGCATCAGGCTTCCTGCATGGAGCCTGCTTCTCCCTCTGCCTGTGTCTCTGCCTCTCTCTGTGTGTGTCTCTCATGAATAAATAAATAAAATCTTAAAAAGAAAAAATTGAGTAAGAAGTAATGAATCTAAGATGGTCATCTCACAGGGATGATAAACAGAGAAGTGATGATTAAGTAAATTAGTAATATTGGTCCTTGACATTAAATTAAACTGAAGTCCTCTTGATTTTCTTCCAAGGTTGATTTTTTTTTTAAGACTTTATTCATGAGAGACATAGAGAGGCAGAGACATAGGCAGAGGGAGTGCAGGCTCCCTGTGGGGGATCCTGATGCAGGACTCGATCTCAGGACCCTGGGATCACTCCCTGAACCGAAGGTAGATCCTCAACCACTGAGCTACCCAGGTGTCCCCCAAGGTTCATTTTGAACATAAGAATTTATGGGTGGATTGACCAACTTTTACACTTTGGTCAAGGTGGTATTTTTTCGAGGAAAGTGCTAATATAGGTTCCCAGGGTTTTAGTTAGTTAGTTAGTTAGTTAGTTAGTTAGTTAGTTAGTTAGTTAGTTAGTTCCCAGGGTTTTATCAAGACATCTGTCCAGGTCATTTAGGGTCATTTAGAGCTGTTAATAGTAGATGTGTACATGTAGAGGATCTTAGAGCCCAATGAGATTTTAGAGATGGTCTAATCCATTTATTTTACTTCTGAGACAACTGTTGCATGGAAGAGCTATGTGGTTTGTCCAAAGATGGATATGACTCATCCCGTTTCAGAGAGAAGTATGTAGAGTAGTAGTGTGACCTTTGAGACTGTATATCTAATATTCCAGTGTCTCCTCCATGATTTCTGCAGATTTAAAATGAGACAGATAGATAGCTTAAATGTCAACATTGACCGCAGTGTCTTAACAATCACCTTTGATTTCTTTGGTTTTTCTCCATTATTTTGTTTTCTGTTTCATTGATTTCTTGTCTGATATGTATTGTTTCTTTCCCTTTTACTTTGGGTTTAATTTGCTCTTTTTCTAGTTTCTTAGGAAACTCAAGTCACTGATTTGAGTGCTTTCTTACGTGTTCTGTAAATTTATTCCTAAATATTGCTTTATTCACATCTCATCAGTGTTGATATATTGTACTTTCATTTTCATTCAAGTAAAAGTATTTTCTAAATTCACTTTTGATTTCATCTTTGACTCTTGGGTTGTTTTAGAAGTATGCTAATTTACAGTTATTTGAGGATTTTCCAGATACCTTCTTGTTACTGATTTTGAATTTAATTCCATGTGGTCGGAGAACATATCTTGCATGACTTGTGTCCTTTAAAATGTACTCAGGCTTGTTTTATGGTCCGAAATGTGATCTGTAGTAGAAGCACTTCATGTGCATTTGAGAAAAATATGTTCTGTATTCAGCAGTGCATTTTGCTGTTTGTTGTTGGGTAGAGTTTTCTGTTATGTCATAATGTGCCGTAGATGTCAAGGCAAATTGATTGATGTTTAAGTTTCCTATGTTCTTGCTCATTTTTTTTTTTTTTTAAGATTTTACTTATTCGAGAGAGTAGGCACAAGTGGAAGGGAGGGGCAGAGAGAGAGAATCGGACTCCCCAAGGAGCAGGGAGCCTGATGCAGGGCTTGATCCCAGGACCCCAGGATTATGACCTGAGCTGAATGTGGACACTTAACTGACTGAGCCACCCAAGT
Organism: Nyctereutes procyonoides; assembly: GCF_905146905.1. NCBI lineage: Eukaryota > Metazoa > Chordata > Mammalia > Carnivora > Canidae > Nyctereutes > Nyctereutes procyonoides. The sequence continues at coordinate 3,168,060 of NW_026575033.1, read as the reverse complement.
GCCCCACTGATTTTCTCTTTGTTCTATTAATTAATTATTGAGAGAGGTATGACAATAAAAATGGATTTGTGTCTTTCTCCTTGTAGTTCTGTCACTTTTTGCTTCATGCATTTTGCAGCTCTAATTAGGTACCATTATTGCGTTCTCTTGGTGAATTGACCTTTTGTCATTATGAAATGGCTTTTCTTATCCCTGGTGATATTTTTTCCTTTGAAATCTAGTTGGGCAGATATTAACATCTACTCATCTTCCTTTTGATTAGTGTTGGCATGGCAGGTCTTTGTCCTTTTATTTTAACTTATTTGTCTTTATATTTAAAATGCATTTCTTGGGGCGCCTGGGTGGCTCAGTTGGTTAAGCATCTGCCTCAGCTTAGGTCATGATCCTGGGGTCCTACTGAGCAGGGAGCCTGCTTCCTCTTCTGCTACCCCTGCTTGTGTATGTGCACTCTCTCTCAAATAAATAAAAATTTTAAAATAATAAGATGCATTTCTTGGGGCACCAGTGTGGCTTAGTCAGTTAAGCTTCCAACTCTTGATTTCAGTTCAGGTCTTAATCTCAGGTTGTAAATTCAAGCCCTGCATTGGGCTGTAAGCTGGGTGTGGAGCCTTTTAAAAAAAAAAACACAAAAACATTTCTCATAAGCAGCCTATAGTTCAGTCTTGCTTTTTAAATTCAATCTGAAAAGCTGTGGGGTTTTTTTTTTTTCCTTTTTTTTTTTTTTATTGAGTTACAGTTGACATATAACAAACTAGTTTCGAGTATATAACACAATGATTGAAAATATAAATATATTTGGTATAATTAAAACAATGATCACTGCAATAAGTGGTTAACATCCATCAACCACACATAGTTAGATTTTTTTTTCTCTTCGTGTTGAGAACTTTTAAGATTTACTCTTAGCAACCTTCAAATAAACAACAGTATCATCAATTATAGCACAGTCTCTTTTAATTGGGGTGTTTTGATTATTCATTCATTCATTCATTCATTCATTCATTCATGAGAAGCAGAGACACAGGCAGAGGAAGAAGCAGGCTCCATGCAGGGAGCCCGACATGGGACTCGATCCCGGGTCCCCAGGATCAGGCCCTGGGCCGAAGGTGGCGCTAAACCACTGAGCCGCCCAGGCTGCCCTGTTTTGATCATTTATATTTAATGTGATTTTTTATATAGTCAGGTGAAGTGTAACCATTTGCTGTTTCTTTAATCTGTCCTATCCTGTATTCCTTTTTTCTTCTCCTTTGCCTTCTTTAGAATTATTTTTTTAATGATTTTTGAATAATTTTTTATAATCTATTTTCTTTGTTGGTTCATTAGCTATAACTCTGTTATTTTAGTGATTTGCTTTAGGATTTATAGATTATATCTTTATCATAATCTAACTTCAAATGATATACAGCTTCACAAATAGTACCTTATAAAAAGTCTTCTAATTCTTCCCTCCCAGCCTTATATGCTATTATGCATTTTTATATTATAAAAGTCACTGTATTGCTACTATTTTGTTTAAACCATTTATTATCTTTTAAAATTATTATCTTTTAAAAGATTTAAACAGTATGAAAACAAATCTTATATAATTACCCATATAGTTACCATTTCTGGTACTTTTCTTTTTTTATAGATCCAGATTTCTTTTCTCATGTCATTTCCCTCTGCCTGAGGGGTTTCTGTAGCATTTATTGTAAGGTATGTCAGTTGGTGATGAATTATTTCAGCTTTTGTGTGTCTATAAATGTTTTTATGTTACCTTTTTAAAAAAAGTTTATAGTGTATGATTTACACACTCCAAAATTCAATCACTTGAAATGTACAGTGCCATGGTTTTCAGTAAGCTTACCAAGTTGTACCATTCATTTTTAGATCATTTCAGTTACCTTTGTCAGATCTCTCATGCCTAATAATGGTTAATTCCTGTTCCCAGCCCCAGGCAACCTCTTTTCTATTCTGTATTTGTATGCCTTTTTTGGATACCTCATGTAAATGGAGTCATATAGTAAGTGATCTTCTGTGTCTGATGCTTTTTACGTTTTTGAAGTTTCTCTCTGTTGTAGCATGCATTGGTATTTCTCCCCTTATTCTCTGCTTCACATCTAATTTGTATTTTTTTGTTTTTAAAATATATTTACAACTTTATATAAGAATATTTCTAGTAAGCCTCCACAAATCATTTGTGTATTAGAATATAAATGAAGTGTACTTTATTATATCATATTTAAGTATTTGAAAAATCCTGCTTAGAAGATTTCGATACATTTGAGTCATGCTCATCTTTGCATCTTCTAGAGAGTCTAATTAATATGTGTTGAGTAGAATCATACAGTTATAAACTCACTTGAATTGTGTTTCAATATATTAGAACAAACATCCACAATAACAATATTAATTAAATTATGATTACCAAATATATATTTCAGTAGTCTTCAGGGTTAAAGGCTAGATGATATTGCTTATTGGTTCTGCAGTTTTGTTTTGATTCTTTGAAATTAGGCTGATATTATTTAGAAAAAAATCTGACTCCCTATATATCCCATCCCCAGTGGTTACATAATTATAGGACAAGTTAAGACAGGAATTAGGATATTTGTTTAAAACCTTCTTATTTTGTTATTTACTATCTGTTTTCAGATACTGGAGTATAGTAATTTAGTGCCTTGCAGACCTTCTTGTTTGCATTCTATAATTATCCCAGCCTTCTTTCCTTTTTTTCTTTTTCTAAAGAACAGATTTTTTTTTTTGATTGCTAGTAAATTAATCTGTTCTTACGTTCTATTGGTACCAGAAATCAGACTGGTCTGAGAGAGCTCTATAATATGTATATCCAAAAAACCCAACCCAAATGAACAAAAAGCTTTTTATTTTCTTCCAAATAAACTGAACTTTCTTTGGGTCTTCACCATTTCTTGCAAGACAAGATATATGAAGGAGAAGGCACAAGACAACTTAGAAACCTTGGCATACTATTTGGAAGAAGAACATTATGCCCTAAATATACAAATAAGACTTTCCTTCTCTCCTGGCCTCTTCTAGTTTGTGACAAAGAAGATGCAGCATGCTAAACTACAGATTAATCATCTACTTGGGTATCTAATAGGCATCTCAGCTTACCATGTCCAAAAAAACCTTCCTTGAGTTATTTTTCTCTACCCCCTCTCCTACCTTCCCAATTCTTCCTACCCTAGCTCATTAAATGAGTTTCATCCTTCTAGTTCCTTGGTTGAAAAATCTTCCCATATCCAATTAATCAACAAATCCTGGTATTAAACCCAGCTGCTTACCACCACCATGACACCTATATTCATTCAAACCACCATAATCTCTGTCTTGTGGAACAGATTCAAAAACATGACCACAATAATTTTATCTCCTTCCCTCAATCTCTTTAGAGGAGTCTTTTTGCCCACCCAGTGAATCTGGGCTGGCCTTGTACTTGCTTTGATCAATAGAATATGGTGGAAGTGATGAGTGAGATCTGGAGCCTAAGCCTCTAGACAGCATGCTTCTTCTGCCTTAGCTCTTTTGAAACTGATGGCCAGGCTAGACTACATGGAGAGGCCCAGCCAAGATGAGCTAAGTGCCAAGGCCCCTGATGTGTGAAGGAGGCCGTCTTAGAGTTTCCTGCTGCAGTTGAGCTGCCAATTAACTACAGCTAGTAGAAAAACAGTCTAGCTCATCATAGCTTGAATTGCTGATCCACACAATTGTAGGAAATAATACATGGTGGTGGTTTAAAGTCACTAAGTTGTGGGTGGTTATCACATTATCTTTGTCATTGTAGTACTATATTCTTACATTCTGCCTCTCCTTCCTCACTCCACTCCCGTCCTCACTCTGCACCTTGTCCATTCTCCACAGAGTAGCCGGAATAATCCCTTTAAAGTCAATACCAGATTTGTGACTCCTCTCTCCTCTTCTGAAAACCGTGGTGGCTTCCTGTCTTGTTCAGTGGAACGCCTAAAGTGCTTACCATGCCCTCCTCCCCTCATTACTTCCCTGACCTAATTTCTTCTCCACTCTTCCTTTGTTTCTACAGCTGTCACACTGGCCACCTGGCTATATTTGAATGATCTTCATTAATTATTTAACCTCTGAACTTGTTCCCATTCTATAAAATGGAATAATACCTGCCTTAAAAAGTAATGTAAAGTTCTTAGAGTAAGCTTTCGGATATTACTGGAGATGGGTAGAAGATTTAAAAGGCCACTAGCATATTTTTTCTTGCCTTCTTCTTTGGGGGACAGGAGTTTTCTTTTTTATTTTTAATTCTTAGAGTTTGTTTTTAACTCCCCCTCCCCCATCTTTAATGAGTGAAAGCATATTCTGACACAATCTTTTTTAATATTCTTTTCTTAATTGGCTGTATTCAAATATCATATTCCAAAAGCATGTGCCTATTTTGCATGAGCTGCTGATTGTGTCCAGAGTATGTATGTGGGAGAGTATGTTGTAAGGGAGAGAGGCTTCCACACCATGTGGGACTTTAGGAAGATTAATACCTGACACTATTCTTACAAGCATATAAGCTACACAGATTTAGATATTGCTGAAATGTGCAACACATCTTCCTTAAGCAGATGGGCACCTATACTTAACTGAAATAGTAGGCCACAAATAATGGTGATTATGGTTTTATGGAGAATAGATTTCTCTAAAATACGGATCCATAAACCTTGATGATAAAGAATGTTTAAAATTGTTTTAAAAACATTTCCGTTCTCTGTGCTCTCTCTTTCCAGTGCTTCATTATACTTATTAATGTGGACTTTGGCTTACCCAGATGGAATCACAGGAGGAGTACTTTTTATTAACATACTAATTGAACAACATAAAAATAAATGGGAACTTATTAGAAGTAAAGTCCTCAGAGAAGTTTTTTAGACTAACTGCTTGAAAGGATATCATCCGCTCCGGGAGGAAGAGATAGCAGTAAAATGTTATTATTGCATATGTCACTGTCAGTGGTGTGAATGTATCCTCAGTGTTTTCTTCTTCCAGATGCTATGTGGTTCTTATTTTTCTGTGGATAACTGGTATACTTTCTACAAGTATATATGTATGTATGTATGTATGTATGTATGTATTCTACAAGTATTTAAAAAGGAGAAGTGGAGGGTCATGGCTCTGACATGTACACATATGCCGTAGCTTCCTAACAGTATATTGTGTCCTCCCCCCGCACACATACACAAAAATGCCTGCAAATGTTTTAAAATCCAAGGCAAGAGGAAATCCCTGGGTGGCTCAGCACTTTAGCACCTGCCTTCGGCCCAGGAAGTGATCCTGGAATCCCGGGATTGAGTTCCGCGTCGGGTTCCCTGCATGGAGCCTGCCTCTCCCTCTGCCTGTGTCTCTGCCTCTCTCTCTCTCTGTCTCTCTCACACACACACACACGAATGAATGAATAAAATCTTTAAAAAAAAAAATCCAAGATTACTACTCCTCTGTCAGCACCCTCCAGTGGCTTTCTTCTTTGCTCATAATGAAGTCCAAAGTTCTTTCTGTAGTCTACAAGGCCTTAAATGCTCCCAACTGCCACTAATTTTGACTCGTCTCTTCCTTAGCCACTCTGCTTCAGTCAAGGCCTCCTTGAATTTCATCTATCATGCCATGCATTGTCCCACCTTAAGACTTTTGTACTCCTTCTCTTTCTGCTTGGGATGCTTTTCTCCCAGATTCCACATGGTTTGTTCCGTCCCTCTAGATTTCTTTTAAAGTACCCAGCTATAAAGAGAGGCTTTTCTAACTACACCATGTAAAACAAGTACTTCCTCTTTCACTTTCTCCCTACCTTGCTTTGTGCTTATAGTGTTCTAGGTGCTGTATTTGACACTGGGAATACAAAGATGTGTAGTGTGCGTAGTCAAATACATTTAGACTTCATATGAATAATCCCTGTCTTTAATATTATAGTACTTATTTGCATATTACAAGTTTTATTTTTAAGTTCCAGTGTAATTAACATACTGTTATAAGTTTCAAGTGTACAATATAGGGGCGCCTGGGTGGCTCAGTGGTTTAGCGCCTGCCTTTGGCCCAGGGCGTGATCCTGGAATCCCGGGATCGAGTCCCACGTCAGGCTCCTGCATGGAGCCTGCCTCTCCCTCTGCCTATGTCTCTGCCTCTCTCTCTCTCTGTCTCTCAAGAATAAATAAATATTTTTAAAAAGTGTACAATATAGTGATTCAACGGTTCCATATTTTAGTCAGTGCTCATCAAGAAATGTGTATTGTTAATGCCCTTCACCCATTTCACCCACCCACCCACCCACCTCTCTGGTAACCATCAGTTTGTTCTCTATAGTTAAGAGTTAGTTTCTTGGTTTGTCTCTTTTTTACCCTCTTTGTTCATTTATTTTGTTTCTTGAATTCCACATATGAGTGAAACCATATATTTGTCTTTCTCTGACTGGCTTATTTCACTTACCATTATATTATACTTCCTAGATCCATTCTTGTTGAAAATTGCAAGATATCATTCTTCTTTATGGCTGAATAATATTCTTTTGTAAATATAAAGCACATCTTTATCCATTCATCTGTTGACACTTGGGCTGCTTCTGTACTTTGGCGAGTGTAAATAATGCTGCAATAAACATAGGAGTGCATATATCCCTTCAAATTAGTGTTTTCGTGTCTTTGAGTAAATACTCAGCAGTGCAATTCCTGGAACCTAGAGTAGTTCTATTTTTAATTTTTTGAGGAACCTCCATATTGTATCAGTTTGCATTCCCACCTGCAGTGCAGGAGGGTTCTTTTTTCTCTATATCCTCACCAACACTACTTGTTTCTTTTTTCTTTTCTTTTTTTTTTTTAAAGATTTTATTTATTCATGAGAGAGACAGAGAGAGAGAGGCAGAGACATAGGCAGAGGGAAAAGCAAACTCCTGGGTGGGAGCCCCATGCAGGTCTCTATCCTGGGACACTGGGATCATGACCTGAGCTGCAGGCAGACACTCAACCACTGAGCCACCCAGATATCCCTTGAGTTTTTTATTTCAGCCATTCTGACATGTGCAAGGTGATATCTCATTGTGGTTTTGATTTGTATTTCCTTGATAATTAATGATGTGTGTCTAACCAATAGACACATCTTTTCATGTGTCTATTGGTTATCTGTATGTTTTCTTTGGAGAAATATCTATGTCTCCCCATTTTTAATTGCATTATCTTTTTTTTTTTTGGTGTTGAGTTGTATAAGCTTTTTAAATATGTTTTGAATAGTAATTTTTATTTGATATGTCATTTGCAAACATCTCTTCCCTTTCAATAGGTTGTCTTTTAGTTTTTTTGGTTGTTTCCCTTGCTATGCAGAATCTTTTTGTTTTGATGAAGTCCCAATAAGTTATTTTTACTTTTGTTTCCTTTGCCTCAGGAGACATATCTAATAAGTTTCTTTCTTTTTTTTTTAAGATTTTATTTATTTATTCATGAGAGACACACAGAGAGAAAGAGGCAGAGACACAGGCAGAGGGAGAAGCAGGCTCCATGCAGGGAGCCCAAGGTGGAATTCGATCCCCGGCCTCCAGGATCAGGCCTTGGGCTGAAGGCGGCGCTAAACCGCTGAGCCACCAGGGTGCCCATATCTAATAAGTCTTTGGCCAGTGTCAAAAAGGTCACTACTCGCCTGTGCTCTCTTCTAGGATTTTTATGGTTTCAGGTCTTAACAGTTAGGTCTTTAATCCGGTTTGCGTTTATTTTTGTGTATGGTGAAAGAAAATGGTTTCATTCTTTTGCATGTAGTTGTCCAGTTTTTCCAACACCATTTGTTGAATAGGCTGTCTTTTCCCATTAGATATTATTTCCTGCTTTGTTAAAGATTAATTGGCCATATAATTATGAATTTATTTCTGGACTCTCTATTCTTTCCCATTGATTTGTATGTCTGTTTTTTTTATGCCAGTACCATACTGTTTTGATCACTATAGCTTTGTAATATAACTTGAAGTCTGGAATTGTGATAACTCCAGTTCTGTTTTTCTCAAGACTGGTTTGGCTATTCAGGATCTTTTGTGGTTCCATACAAATTTTAGGATTGTTTGTTCTAGTTGTGTGAAAAATGCCATTGGCATTTCAATAGAGATTGCATTAAATGTGTAGATTGCTTTCACTAATATAGACATATTAACAATATTTGTTCATTTGATCCATAAGTATGGAATGTCTTTCCATTTCTCTTTGTGTTGTCTTCACTTTCTTTCATCAGTGTTTTATAGTTTTTACCATAGAAATCTTCTTTTCATTTAAATCCTTTTAGACTTAGATAGTTGTTAATCTTTGGGAACAAAGCTCCCAATAGTGGTCATAGGGGTGGGAGGAGGGGCATGGGGAGCAGATCAGTACTGTGCCTCTGAGAAAAGGACTGTGCCTCTGAGCGCAGACAGGACTGTGCCTCTGAGAAAAGTGGTGTTACCAGTAGATAGGAAGGGTAATAGCTAATTTCTTCTACTTTTTGCTATTAAATTCATCATTTAGAAAGAAAAATCATTATTTCTATAGATGATGAAAAGGTATTTGAAAAATCCCAAAATCTGTTCCTTGTTTTAAATAGGGCTTAATAAAATAGGAATAAGTGGTTTAGAATAAAGTTGCACACACACAAAATACTTGATCAGTTTCCATTAAAACCAGAAACAAGCAAGATGTTTATTACTATGTCCATTGCTGTGTAACATTGTACTGTATTGACAAAATCAATTACCATATTCAATCAAGAGAAAATAATTAGAAGCATAAAACATTGGAAAGTCAGAGGGAAAGCTATTTCTGTGTGCAGATAATGTGATAGTATATGTTGAAAAGCCAAGAGGATTAATAACAATAGAATGCCTAAGCAAAAAAGAATGGAGTAAAATTAGCAAACAAAAACCAGGATACAAAATTAGTAAACAAAAACCAATAATTTCTGTATATACATAATAATTTGTTTGAAAACATGGTGGACGAAAAGTCTCCTTTTCCACTTACATCAAAAAGATAAAATGACCACAGCTTTGTAGTACAACCTGAAATCTGGCATTGTGATGCCCCCAGCTATGGTTTTCTTTTTTAAAATTCCCCTGGCTATTCGGGGTCTTTTCTGATTCCACACAAATCTTAAAATAATTTGTTCTAAGTCTCTGAAAAAAGTCCATGGTATTTTGATAGGGATTGCATTGAACGTGTAAATTGCCCTGGGTAGCATTGACATTTTCACAATATTAATTCTGCCAATCCATGAGCATGGAATATTTTTCCATCTCTTTGTGTCTTCCTCAATTTCTTTCAGAAGTGTTCTATAGTTTTTAGGGTATAGATCCTTTACCTCTTTGGTTAGCTTTATTCCTAGGTATCTTATGCTTTTGGGTGCAATTGTAAATGGGATTGACTCCTTAATTTCTCTTTCTTCAGTCTCATTGTTAGTGTATAGGAATGCCATTGATTTCTGGGCATTGATTTTGTATCCTGCCACGCTACCAAATTGCTGTATGAGTTCTAGCAATCTTGGGGTGGAGGCTTTTGGGTTTTCTATGTAGAGTATCATGTCATCGGCGAAGAGGGAGAGTTTGACTTCTTCTTTGCCAATTTGAATGCCTTTAATGTCTTTTTGTTGTCTGATTGCTGAGGCTAGGACTTCCAATACTATGTTGAATAGCAGTGGTGAGAGTGGACATCCCTGTCTGGTTCCTGATCTTAGGGGAAAGGCTCCCAGTGCTTCCCCATTGAGAATGATATTTGCTGTGGGCTTTTCGTAGATGGCTTTTAAGATGTCGAGGAAAGTTCCCTCTATCCCTACACTCTGAAGAGTTTTGATCAGGAATGGATGCTGTATTTTGTCATCAAGACAGTGTGGTACTGGCACAAAAACAGACACATAGACCAATGGAACAGAATAGAGAATCCAGAAATGGACCCTGAACTTTATGGTCAACTAATATTCGACAAAGGAGGAAAGACGATCCACTGGAAGAAAGACAGTCTCTTCAATAAATGGTGCTGGGAAAATTGGTCATCCACATGCAGAAGAATGAAACTAGACCACTCTCTTGCACCATACACAAAGATAAACTCAAAATGGATGAAAGATTTAAATGTGAGACAAGACTCCATCAAAATCCTAGAGGAGAACACAGGCAACACCCTTTTTGAACTTGGCCACAGTAACTTCTTGCAAGATACATCCACGAAAACAAAAGAAACAAAAGCAAAAATGAACTATTGGGACTTCATCAAGATAAGAAGCTTTTGCACAGCAAAGGATACAGTCAACAAAACTCAAAGACAACCTACAGAATGGGAGAAGATATTTGCAAATAACATATCAGATAAAGGGCTAGTTTCCAAAATCTATAAAGAACTTATTAAACTTAACACCAAAGAAACAAACAATCCAATCATGAAATGGGCAAAAGACATGAAGAGAAATCTCACAGAGGAAGACATAGACATGGCCAACATGCACATGAGAAAATGCTCTGCATCACTTGCCATCAGGGAAATACAAATCAAAACCACAATGAGATACCACCTCACACCAGTGAGAATGGGGAAAATTAATAAGGCAGGAAACAACAAATGTTGGAGAGGATGTGGAGAAAAGGGAACCCTCTTACACTGTTGGTGGGAATGTGAACTGGTGCAGCCACTCTGGAAAACTGTGTGGAGGTTCCTCAAAGAATTGAAAATAGACCTGCCCTACGACCCAGCAATTGCACTGTTAGGGATTTACCCCGAAGATTCAGATGCAATGAAACGCCGGGGCACCTGCACCCCGATGTTTCTAGCAGCCATGTCCACAATAGCCAAACTGTGGAAGGAGCCTCGGTGCCCATCGAAAGATGAATGGATAAAGAAGATGTGGTTTATGTATACAATGGAATATTACTCAGCCATTAGAAACAACAAATACCCACCATTTGCTTCAACGTGGATGGAACTGGAGGGTATTATGCTGAGTGAAGTAAGTCAATCGGAGAAGGACAAACAGTGTATGTTCTCACTCATTTGGGGAATATGAATAATAGTGAAGGGGAATATAAGGGAAGGGAGAAGAAATGTGTGGGAGATATCAGAAAGGGACACAGAACATAAAGACTTCTAACTCTGGGAAATGAACTAGGGGTGGTGGAAGGGGAGGAGGGCGGGGGGTGGGGGTGAATGGGTGACGGGCACGGAGGGGGACACTTGACGGGATGAGCACTGGGTGTTATTCTGTATGTTGGTAAATTGAACACCAATAAAAATTAATTTATAATAAAAAAAAAGATAAAATGTTTAAGAATAAACTTAAGAAATATGCCAAACCTGTAAGAGGAAAACATTCATGAAAAACACAAAGTAGACTTGAATAAGTGGAAAGACATTTCATATTTCATGTTCATGTATAGAATAACTCAATATTACAAAGATTTCTTTTTTTTTTAATTTTATTTATTCATGAGAGACAGAGGCAGAGACACAGAGGGAGAAGCAGGCTCCTCACAGGGAACCCGATGCAGGACTCGGTTCCTGGACCAGGGATCAGGATCACGCCCTGAGCCCAAGGCTGACACTCAGCTACTGAGCCATCCAGGCGTCCTGAAGATTTCTGTTCTTCCCAAGTTAATGTATAATTGAATTCCATTCCCAATAAGTTTTCTTTTTTCTGGCACTACCCAAGTTGATCCTAAAAGCCATAGGGAAAAATAAACAGGAAAGAACAAGGAAACCATGAAAAAGAAAAGTCATAAAGGTGGCAAACCTCAACATATTTTAAACCACAGAGCCTCTGTAATTAAAACTGTTGGGAGTAGGGAGTTTAGGAGAACTCTACTTTCTGTTCAGTTTTTCTCTGAATCTAAAACTGTTCTAAAAAATAAAGTCTGTTATAAAAACAATTGTATATTATGGTATGTGGACAGATATATTGGCCAATGGAACAGAATGGAATGTCCAGAAATAATAATTATAAAAATTTAGAACATGATAAAAGTAGCATCTCAAATCATAGAGGAACAGATGGGACAACTGGATAGATATTTGGTGAGGGATAAAATCAGGTCCATACCTCACACGATATTCTAAAAATAAAGTACAAATTGATAAAATCTTATTTTTTCTTTTCTTATATTTTAAACTTTTAATTTTAAAATCATTTTAGACTTGTAAAAAACAGTATGAAGAATTTTCATATATCCTTCACCCTGATTCCCTAAATATTTTTATTTGCTATACATTCTTTATCATTCATTCTGTCTCTGAAACAGTTTGAGACTAAATAGAAGATATAATGTCCCTCTACCAATAAATACCTAGTGATATTTCCTAAGAACAAAAATGTCTGTTCTAAAAAAAAAATGTCCTTTTTTTTTTAAAGATTTTATTTATTCATGAGAGAGAGAGAGAGAGGCAGAGACACAGGCAGAGGGAGAAGTAGGCTCCATGCAGGGAACCTGATGTGGGACTCGATCCCGGGACTCCAGGATCTCGTCCTGGACCAAAGGCAGGCGCTAAACTGCTGAGCCCCACCCAGGGCTCCTATATCTGTCTGTTCTATAGCAGCTTCTGTAACAGAATACCACAGACCAGGTGGCTTATAAACAGAAATTTATTTCTCATGGTCCTGGAAGCTGCGAACCAACATCAGGGTGCCAGCAGATTTTTTGCCTGGTGAGGGCCCACTTCCTGGTTCTTAGATGGCCATCCTCTCACTGTATCATCACATGGCAGAAGGGACAAGGGATCTCTCTGAGGTTTTTTAAAGGGGCACTAATCCCAATCATGAAGGCTTCACATTTATGATTTAGTCACCTCCCAAAGGCCCCATTCTCAAATACCATCAACTTGGGCATTAGATTTAACATATGAACATTGGAGAAGAACAAAAACATTCACTCTATAACAAATTTTCTTATATAATTAGAGTACAGTTATCAAAATCAGGAAATTAGCATTGATGAAATACTACTTTAATCTGTAAACCTGGGCACCTGGGTGGCTCAGGGGTTGAGCCATCTGCCTTTGGCTCAGGTCGTGATCCTGGGGTCCTGGGATCGATCCCACATCGGGCTCCCCTTAAGGGAGCCTGCTTCTCCCTCTGCCTATGTCCCTGCCTCTCTGTGTGTGTCTCTCATGAATAAATAAATGAAGTCTTTAAAAAAAATCATAATCTGTAAACCTTACTCAAATCTCACCAGGTGCCCCACTAGTCCCTTCTGCTCCACGGTTCAGCCAAGGATCACACACTGCAGTTATCATTCCTCTATAGTGTCCTTTAATCTAGAAGAGTTCTTCAATATTGCCTTCTCCTTTGTTACCATAACAATTTTGAAGAGTACAGGCTCCTTTTGTAGAGTACCCCTCAAATTAGGTTTGTCTGATATTTCCTGGTGACTAGATTCAAAATGTACATTTTTAGCAAGAATACCACAAAAGTGATCTCCGTCATTGTAGCATTTCTAGGACTGTTAACTTTAGTCACCACTTGAGGTGGTATCTGCCAAGTTTCTCCATTCTGTAAAGGTCTGATTTTTCTTTGTAATTAATGAGTATTTGGTAGACCTGGATACACCGTAGATCCTTCGAGGAAGGACTTGCTCCTCAGTTGTGGCAAGTGTGGTCAGCAGACAGCTTCTAACTGTCAGGTCTTTCAGCATGACTAACTTCACCCAAGGTCACACCCTTCCTGTGCCAGCCTATACTAGTGTCTGAGTGAGAAGGGGCCTGGCTGCTTTAGAGCTCTCTGCTAGTTTGCCAAAGTTTTGATAAGCCCGCACTGCAGTTAGTTTCTCCTAAGTATATAGCTTGTACCCAAACTCTGTCTCAGCATCTGATTCCAGAGAATCCAACCTGAGACAAGTGTCTTTGTGGGAAATACCTTGAGACTCTGTAAATCTGTCTCTGATTACTTTCACTTACTCTTTTTAGCATCTACTGAGTGTTTTTGCTTGGAACAGTTATTGTGCTGGTTGTCAAATGATGATTTTCTCTAATTCTATGACTTCTTCTACATTTAATAGTTAGAATTCTGCTGTAAGGAAGAGCTTTCCCTCCTCATTGAGTCATTCATTTACATCTGCACACTGTCATGGATTCTTTTTTTATGGATTATAATTTGTCATTTTATTGCTCAAATTGTCCCAGATTTGTCCAGTAGGAGCCCCTTCAGCTTGGTTTCTGTATCCTATTGATGTGTCCACATCATTTATTCCTTCCTTCTTTTATGGCAATACAAAATTTTTCAGGCTTATCTGATACTTTTTCCTACTCTGGAACCTGCCATTTCGAAATGGATCACACTTGAATGTAAAAAATAAAAGCAATCAAGTGCTAGAAGGAAACATGGGTGGATGATCTTATAACCAGGGAGTGAGGAAAGCCCAATAGAAAAAAATGGATAAATAACATAAACAGTTCACAGGAAAAAAAAGAAAAGGAAATGGCTCGTAAAACGCTTGAAAAGGTGCTTATTCTTATGTATAAGAAAATGCAAAGTAAAATTATCTTGTGATGCAAAATGTTTGGAAATACAGTGGAGAAACAGGCAGTCTGATGCATTGCTGGTAGAAGTATAAAATGGTACAAACTCTATAACAGGGATTTGGGGAAAAAAGGCAGATTAACTTTTGGTCCAGTAATTTCACTACTAGGAATCTACAGTGAGGACAGACTTCCACAAATAAGCAACACATGCATAAGGTTATTCATTGCCACATTGTTTGTAACAGTAGAGATTGGAGAGGACCCAAATGCCTATCAATAGAGGCCTGATTATATAACCGGAACACCCACACAATGGAATACTCTGCAGTGCTTTAAAACACAATGATTTCTCTGTGTATTGATATACAGTGATTTCTAGGGTACATTAAGTAAGAAAAGCAAGGTGTGGAATAGGTATATAAAGGAAAAAATTAGAAATACATTTTTACTTGTTTGCTTTGCAAAAAGAAATAGGATAAAACAAACTAATAAAAATGATTACCTGGGAAGAGAGGTAAAAAAGGAAGTCCAGGCCTTTCTGTATACCTTTTTATATAGTTTTGACTTTTAAACCATTTATATTTTTTATATATTAAAAAAATAAAATTAAAGAAGAGGAAAAGCAAACTGTAAGATTTGGAATCATGGAAACAAATGAACTTAATTTTATGTGAAGTTGGTACTATACACAGAGGAAAGAATCATTTTGACTGCCTTTTGAATATCATACTCCTTAATGGGATGTAGTTTAAAGCCAAAACAAAACACAATTTTAAAACTGCAAAGAAAACTTAAATTATTATACAATGTCTTCCCAAAGGGCCTTAAAAGCAGTGAAACTCTAATAGCTATGAGCACCTGGTGTTCAAGGGTTGGTTTCTAAAAATCATTAAAAGAAACCAGATGCAGGGCACATGGCCGGCTCAGCCCATAGAACATGTGACTCTTGATCTTGGGTCATGAGTTCAGGCCCCATATTGAAGGTAGAGCCTACTTTGAAGAAAACAGAACAAAACAAAACACTGCCTCTTGGAGAAATGATTAATTTCAGGTGAGGAGGCAGGAAAAAATAGAAAGAAACTGGGACATCTTGTGCTACACAGCAAGGAAGTACTCAAAAACTAATGGGGATGATTCACGAGAATACAGGAGTCAGTTGGAAGAGCTTTGGCCAAGATGAGACAATTGGAACATAAGAAAGAATGAATGTAGTTAATAATGGCACATTAAATAAATAAAAATCTATGTTTCCTTACTGATATTCAGAAAGAGAAAATTTAAATTTATTTGCTAACAGCGGAGTTGAATGTTACACTAACATCCTATCCTGAAAATAGATAATTAAAGGGAAATAATTAAGCTTCTGGGCTGCCTTTTTAGGAAGCTCTAGTTCATCCCCAGTTGAAAGCTCTTCACAGAAGAATGCCAGCTTAAAAGTTAGAAATAAATAGAGGGTTTTTCAAGGTGGTTTTCAAATTGATTCAGGCAAAGATTATCAGTGGATGCTAAAAACCCTTTGGTGAAAAGTTTTTGGGGAAGAAGATATCACATATTGCTAATATTTTACCGCACAAAAAAACTTCATGATTGTTAAAGTGAAAAATGTATCTTTACAAAACAGAGACCTGGTGGTCACTACCTTGACAATTGACCCAAATATAGCATTGCTAATAGTAACATTACCTAAATAATGTACCTCCTGATTTGCTGAGCAGTGCCCAAAATACTTCATATCTGAGTATTCTTGTTCATTCTCTCCCTCCCACTCTCAAATACATTTAAACTTTTAGACTTGAAGTTTGGTAGGGGTCAGAGGATGAAGTCAAGGAATGAAAAGGAAACAGAAAAATCCAGAATTTAGTACATTTCACAAGACATCTGAAAAAGAAAAAGAAAAAAAAAAAAGACATCTGGCCTGTACTTTTTTTTTTTTTTTAAGATGTTATTTATTTATTCATGACAGAGAGAGAGGCAGAGACACAGGCAGAGGGAGAAGCAGGCTCCACTCAAAGAGTTCTGAGCCCGATGTGGGACTCGATCCTGGGACCCCTGCATATATGATCTAACAAATTAGATGTAGTGCAGCTATTAGAAAAGAGACAGCAATGTAAAAAAAATATTTAAATAATCATATTTTCAGTAATCATATTGGTCTCAATGAGGTTGGGTGGGCAATATGAGATAAAGAAAATGAATAAAATCTGTTGCATTTGTATACACCAATAATGAAGCAGTAAAAACAACAACAAAAAAATGAATGTGATACTTTTTTTTTTTTTAAGATTTTATTTATTCATGAGAGACTGACAGAGGCAGAGGAAGAAGCAGGCTCCCCCTGGGCAACCCAGTGTGTGACTCCATCCCAGGACCCTGGGATCACACCCCAAGCCAAAGGCAGCCCGCTCAACCACTGAGCCACCCAGGCATCTCACACTGTCCTTGAGAACCAGGATTCACAATGGTTTAAAAAAAAAAAAAAAAAGATACAATTGAAAGATAATTGATAAAAGCTTTGCAAACTTGAATTTGAATTATTAGTAGAACTCATGAGGTGTTTTACCTTAAAAAAAAAAAAGATATATGTATGCATATAGATAGTAAAGGGGGAAAACTGTTAACAGACAAATCATTTATGTCGAAAATCCTGAAGAATATACGAAAACACAACTAAAAATTAACAAGTGAATTTATTAGCAAGTTCACAGGATATGATACAAGATCAGTAAAGAAAACCCAGGTATATTTCTAACAAGAATTAAAAACTGAAACTTTTAAAAAGTGCTATAATTAAATACCCTAATACCAATATCCCTAAATACTTAGGGATAAATCTAACAAAATACAAGGTTTTGTATATTGATGAGATAAAATCTAAAATGAAGAGATACACTCTGTGCATGGAGTCAACACAGTGCCAAACAAAATCCCGGGAGGCATTTTTTAAAAAGAAATCAGTAAGATGAACTTAAAATATATGGAAACGCAAAGGAACTAAAATAGCCAAAACACTTTTGAAAAAGAACAGGTTGGAGGACTCACACTATCTGATTTCAGGATTACTAAGAGTGACATGTAATCCAGTCATGTGGTATTGGGGTAAGAATGGACATACATCAATAAGACAGAACACAGTTCAGAAATAAACCCTTACACATATTAACTTAGTTTTAATTTTAAATTTTTTTAAAGATTTTATTTATTGGGGCTCCCTGGGTGGCTCAGCGGTTTGGTGCCTGCCTTCACCTCAGGCGTGATCTTGGGGTCCCGGGATCGAGTCCCATGTTGGGCTCCCAGCATGGAGCCTGTTTCTCCCTCTGCCTGTGTCTCTGTCTCTTTCTGTCTCTCTCTGTCTCTCTCATGAATACATAAATAAAAAAAAAATCTTTAAAGATCTTATTTATTCATGAGAGATTGGGGGGGAGAGGGAGAGAGAGAGAGAGAGAGAGAGAGGCAGAGACACAGGCAGAGAGAGAAGCAGGCTCCATGCAGGGAGCCTGATGTGGGACTCGATCCCGGGACCCCCAGCATCAGACTTGGGCCGAAGGCAGGTGCTCAACCTCTGAGCCACCCAGGCGTCCCTTTTTTTTTTTTTAATTAACTTATTTTTTAATAATTTTTGTCAAAAGTTCCAAGGCAATTCAGTAGAGAAAGGATAGTTTCAGCTAACAATATTGGAACTGTTGGCCGTCTATCTGCAGTAAAATTCATTGCAACCCTTACTTTATACCATATTTTTAAGAATCAGCTTTTAAAAGAGATTACAGACCTAAACATAAAACCTCTGAAACTTCTACAAGGAAGCATATGAGCAAATCTTTGTGTCCTTTAGTTGGTAAAGATACCCTAAATAGGACACAAAGCATGAACCATAAAAGAAAAAATTGATAAATTCGACTTCATCAAAATTAAATTTTTCTGCTCTTTAAAACTCACTGTTAAATAAATGAAAAAAACAATATCTAGTCTATAGACCAGAAGGAAATATTTGCAGAATTTGTTAAAGTATATAAAGAGTCCACAATTCAATAATAAGGGAGATAACAATTAAAAAATAGCCAATGGTTTGGACACAAGTTCACAAAGAAGAGGTGTAGGGCTGGCCAATAAGCATGTGAAACAGTATTCAACATCATTAGTCATTAAGGAGACACAAAATTACAATGAGATATCACTATATGTTTTTTAGAATAGCTAAAAATTTAAAGATTGACAGTTCCAAGTATTCGTGAAAACATATTTTTGGTGGGGAATGTAAAACAATACAACTACTTTTGAAAACAGTTTGTTTCTGATAAAGTTAAACATACCATAGATCCATCAATCTTATATCTAGATATTTACCCCAGTGATGAAAATATGTCCATTCAAAGGCTGTACAGGATATCCAAGTAGCCAAAAACTGAAAGCAAATATCTCATCAGTTGGTAAATGTATAAGAAATTATGGTATCTCCATACAGTAGAATACTACTCAGCAGTAAAAAAAGGCACAATTTGTTAATTAGAACTTCTAGTTCCAGGACAAGTGAATGCATAGTCTTCCTATTTTTCCTGCTAAGTACAGCTGAAACTCCTGGATATTATGCATAAAGCAAACATAAGACGATTCTGAAACGCGGAGAAAGATCAGCTGGGCGGGGGCGGGGGGTCGGGGGACATTGGTACCTGAGAAATGATATGGTGGTGAATTCCCTGGTTTTCTTTTTGCCCCGTATGTCCTATCCTGCATGCTAGGGAAGCTGGCAACCTGGAGATACCAATGAACACAGACAAAAGCCTCAAGAAAAGCTGGTTTTCTTTAGCCAAACAGGAAAAGGGCAACCTAGCCAGACAAAACTAGATAGTAACTGCCCTACTTCAGCCAAATACAATGGAAAAACTGCCCTCTGCTCCCATTTTCTCCAGCAGAGGCTGAGTATAAGCTTAGACTTCCCCCTTGCCTGGCTGTAACAAGGCATCCCTCTTGTAATTTCCTGCCCCCTTTCCTACTTCAGAGTAGGAAGAAAGTGGTGTCAGAGAAGGTGAAGGCCTGGGCAGTAGGTAGACTTCCATTCCTCCTGTGCAGTGATAATGCACCCCTCCCCATGGAAGCCTTGTGGGGAGCACTTGTGTAGATCTTGCTCCTTTGTTATGTCTGTTCCTAGGAATTTCATATTTTTAGGTGGCTTTATAAATAAAACTTTTCTTTGGTTATAATTTCTACATGGTGATTCCATGTTTATTGAAAAGCTATTGATTTCTGTAGACTATTACCACCTGTTGTTTATAATGGTTTTTCGATTGGTTTTCTTTGACTATGAAGGCATATAGTCTTATAATCTGCAAATAGTGATACATTTGCTTCTTTTCCATTTTTATACCACTAATTGATTTCTCGGAATTGTGTGCTTTGTATAGGGCTTCCCAATCATTTCACAGCATGGCAGTATTGAAAATTATATTTTTAGTGTAGATTAGCATAAATGGGAAATGGTTTGTGAGGCCAGAGGGGACCAGCCCAGGATCTAACTACCCATCTCAGGTCAGTGTTCTACCAGACTGACCTGAGATGGGTTGAGAAGAAGCCCTGTGTCTCTAAAACAATGCTTTCAAAAAAAAAAAAAAAAAAAAAACCACACACACACCACGAACTTGCTTATTTTATTTCTAAACTTTAGTGGGACTACTCCTGTATTGTTTCTCTTTAAATTATCCTGGTTTGAGGATTGAAGTAGATACGTTTTATTAAGGAAGTGTCTGGGTACTCCTCTTTTTTATCAACAGATTTTAGTCAGAAATGATTATTGAAGTGCACCTGGGTGGCTCAGTGGTTGAGTGTCTGCCTTTGGCTTAGGTTGTGATCCGTGGTCCTGGGATCAAGTCCCACATTGGGCTCCCCGTGAGGAGCCTGCTTCTCCCTCTGCCTGCATCTCTGCCTCTCTCTGTGTGTCTCTCATGAATGAATGAATAAAAATCTTTTTAAAAAATAGTTACTGAATTAGCAAACATTTCTTAAGCATTGCTGCTGTATGGCAGGCTTTGGAACTAAAATAATGAATAAGATGAGAGACACTATAGGAAAGAATACAAGTCCAAGTAGACTTGAGCTCGGATATCTGTCTACACTACATCTAGTGTAGTTCTGTGACCTTAGGCAAGTCGTTTAATTATTGTGAGCCTTAGCTAACTTATCTGTAAAAAAGAGGTAATAATAACTTTTAGAGTTTTTATTATTCTAAGACACAATTCCACACTTGAGCAGTCCAGTAGGATGAGATAGACATATTATCACGTAATTAGAAAAAAAAATGAGGTGGCATGGTAGAGATGGAAGAGTGAGCAGTGGCAATATAAAGGAGTATCTGCTCTGCCTATAAAGGAGGGACTCAGGAAGGCTTTATAGAGGTGGTGGTATTTAAACTGGGCCTTGGAGGATGAAGAGGGAGGGGTAGCAGAGCACCTGTGAAACTGCTTGATGCATTTAGGAAACTGCCATTTATTCAGGATAATTGACCACAGGTATGTGCAAATGATAGACTGGAGGGGTAGACAGATTGTAGATCACAGAGGGACTATAGCTGTTATCCTGAAGATACTGGGCTTTATTCTGCAAGTGACTGGGAAGTGTTAGAGTATTCAGCCATCAGATTTGCTGGTGGTGAGATGTGTTAAGCTGATAGTTGAAAGTCTTTTTAAGCTATTATGTTTCAGGAGAGCCTGAAATAAGGCAATGGGACAAATTGAGAGTAGGTGACAGATTTGAAGAGGTGTAGGTAGTAGAATTAACAGGACCTAGAAGCCATTGGACTATCTGGAGAGAAGAAATAAATAGCAATTCCCAGCATCTTAGGCTAGGAATAAAAACACTGAAAGTTACAGGGATAAGTTCCTGTACTTTTTTCTATAGAAAAACACAAATTGGGGTATAGCTTTTATAAAATTTTAATGTACCTCACAGACTGAATACATGAGTATCAGAGGAGAGTCCTATTCATTTTGTGGCATTAAGGAAAGAGCTAAAGGAAACCTAACTATATAACCATATTGATAGACTTAAAATTAACAAAGGTCTAAAAAAAATTGTAATGTGATTACAGTGTTGATAAAAATTTGATGTTTAGCATTTTAGTGTTTTTCGGATTTTTTAAGTGTACATACAATCCTGAATTTGCATTAGTATTTACATTTTATAACTAAATTTCATTTTTGGAAAATGGTATTAAGATGAGTAGTCAATCTGAAATGTATAAACAAAATGTTTTAAAGTATATTATTTATTCACTATTTTTTCTTCTATTCTAGTTACTCTCTCTGGAAATGGAGAAAACGGTAAGGCACTCTAAGTCTCAATTTAAGTAGAATACTTATGGTATCCTTATTGTGACCCACATACTTTTATTTTGTGATGACTATATGTGTTTTTGTTTGCAGAAATAAAATATATATTTTTAAAGTTTAATTAAAAGGAGATATAATATTGTGTTTATTCCTATTTCAATATATTTTCATTTGTGTAATTTATATAAGTTGAAATAGTTGTTATTTTGTAAGGCACCTAGTACCCAAACTTCTCTGATATATTTATGTACATATTTATCCCTTGTATATTCTTCAGAACACTTGGTAGTAGTAATTCAAAGATTTTATTTTTTTTAAGATTTTATTTATTTATTAACGAGAGACACAGAGAAAGAGAGAGAGAGAGAGGCCGAGACACAAGCAGAAGGAGAAGCAGGCTCCATGCAGGGAGCCGGACGTGGGACTTGATCCCAGGATCATGCCCTAGGTGGAAGGTGGCACTAAACCACTGAGCCACCCTGGCTGCCCTGATTCAAATATTTTTAATACCAGTTCTAGCTAGGTTTGAGGAGTGGATTTTGTTTCATGATGCCTAAATTTTATTGATGGTCCTCTTGTTTATATATTTGTGAAAAATAGTACTTTACTACTCAGAGATTTTTAACAAAATAACCAGACTATAAATTTGTAAAATGTATTACTAGTTCATTTTGAAAGGGAATTCTACTTTTTATAATAGTCAATGGGATAATGCCTGGAGGGAAAAGTTCATTGCTCACGGTTTCACCAAGTTAAAATATTAAGTTTATCAAATTTCAAAAACAAAATTTGATTTGAGATATGAAAATCCAGAGGATTTCTAAAACAGTTCAACACTTAGAAATTATTAATAAATATTTATTCCTATTGGAAATAATTAGGCACTAAGCACGTAAATCTCAAGTTGCCTTTGAATCTAATTTTTCAATTCTAGCCACAGCTGAGGAATAAATATAGACTCAGTCTTGGTTAGCTTGATTTTCTTCCTTTAAATCAAAACTATATGTGAAAGCACAGGTACAGAAAGCAGAGAATATCTGAAGTACTTAAAAAAGAGCATCTAACTTGTCTCATTATTTCTTGGAGCTATTTTCCCCATGTCTTTCAAAGAATCTTTTAATGAGTTTGTTTGCTTATATGTTTGTTTTTTAAAATTCATTTACAGATGATTTTTTTTTAAAGATCTTATTTATTTGTTTGAGAGAGAGAGAGTGGCAGAGACACAGCCAGAGGGAGAAGCAAGCTCCATGTAGGGAGCCCGACAAGGGACTCCATCCTGGGTCTCCAGGGTCAGGCCCTGGACTGAAGGCGGCGCTAAACCACTGAGCCACACAGGCTGCCCTACAGATGATTTTTTGAGTCAGACTTTTTGATTTATAGATTCAGATTTGGGTGTTTTTTTTATTTTATAGATTCAGACTTTGGGGTTTTTTTATTTGCTTAGTTAACTAAGCTTTTACTTTTTTTTTTTTTTAAGATGTGTTTACTTAGCATGAGTGGGAGAGGGAGAGAATCTCAAGCAGACTGCACTGAGCACAGAGCCTGATGTAGGGATTGATCCCCTGAGATAATAACCCAAGCCAAAATCAAGAATTGGCTCCCAACTAACTATACCATCCAGGCACTCCCTTTATCTATTACTTCTAAACAATGATTTATAGCATATATATGTGACCAGAAGTTTTCTTATTAATAATCACATTATTTCAAATTTATGTAAAGGCAGTATTTCCTGTTATTTTTTACATTACAATTTGATATTTTCCATTTGTTAAGTACTTATTATATTCCAGGCATGATGCTAAAAGATTTATCAGTTGTCTTTTTTTTTAACTGACGGTTAAGATTTTTTAAAGCAGAAACCATTTGTTTTTGTACTTGTGGAGAACAGAAATAGTTTAAAAAATATTTTAGATGTCTTTAAAAATATTTTGGGAGTATATTGTTTATATGTTGACCTTAGTTGTAAGTAAATGATTAAGAAATTTTAAAATACCTCAAGGTGGTGATAAATGGCGACCTTAAAGTTACCAAAGCTTATACAAGAGGATATAGATGAGGATTGACAAACTTGATTGAATATGGGGGCCAGGCAAAAATATAAATAAGTGAAGTCAGCTAGGTGAGGAATATATTGCAAACTTGGCAAACGGCCTCAGTATCGTATAATAGTAGGAGACTGAGTTCCAGTATACTTTTCCAAAAGAAAATCAAATGAAGGAAAGCTACTGGATCCATTGAGTAGACCATAGAGTTCAACCTGGAGGGAACAGATAGTAGAGAATGCAGATTTTGACAAGCCAGAATTTTCAATGAGGATGATGATCAGTTTGAGTGGACATAAAAGAAAGCAAATTTGAAGATAGAAGGAAGTTATGGCAAAGATTTTGTCTTAGCATCAGATATTGGCTCTGATAACAGGATGTGACTACTAAGATGATGGGTAAAGTGGAGGGTAAAGTAAATATACTTTTAGGTATGACAATGAAAATAACCTTGGATTTTTATCAAGCAGATATGGGTTTGAATCCTGGATTTATCATTTACCAAGTAACATTGGGCAAGATATTAAATTTTCTGCAACTCAGTTTTCACATTAGTAAACGGAAAGAATGCCTTACAGGACTATAGTGAGGATTAGAAATAAGGTACACAATATGTACTTTCTAATAGGCTTTTAGTAGGTGGAAGTAGTGATTTGAGTAGTTGTGGTCAAATATGGGTACCAGGAAGTCCCAGCCTTTCATAATGCATTCATAAGTCATGAATCATGCACTTGGGAGTTACTTCCCAAGAATACCACAGCCAGGGTGGAGTAGAAACTATGAACGGCACATTCTACACTGCCCATTGAGATGGACTGGAGGCAAGGAGACTGGTTGGCTTTTGCAGTGATCCAAATGAGTTAAGCAACAGTTGATGAGCTGTTATACTGGCAGTGAAAATAATGAGAGAGAGTTTACTTTGAAAGAGATTTTAGGAACTAGAATTTTTTTTAAAAAAGATTTTATTTATTTATTTATTCATGAAAGACACCGAAAGAAGCAGAGACCTAGGCAGAGGGAGAAGCAGACTCCCCATGGGGAGCCCAATGTGGGACTTGATCCACGGACCCGGGGATCACCATCTGAGCCAAAGGCAGATGCTCAACCACTGAGTCACCCAGGCGTCCCAAGGAACTAGAATTTGAGGTGCTTTGTGCTGATTAGCTGTGCGATGTGAGGAGTTATTGGGTCCTGATTTCCTGTGCCAGTCAACTGTGGGACTTGTGGTCCTGGTCTGTTAGGCCATACATGATGCACCAGTATAATGCAAAAGAAAAGACTGAATCCAACGAGTTGTTAATTTTTTTTTATCATTAATTTATTTTAAAGGAAAAGTTTTTAAAACCAAAAGTGAACGGAAAAATGACCTCAGACCAAAGAAAGAATAGTACTTTGAATCGAGTACCTCTTAGCTTTATAAAAACTTCACTGCATTGTTCTTAATGTCATTTCACTACAGACCAGTGAAAACTTTTATCATTCCTTAAACTTTGGAAACATGGAAATAGGGAATGTGCAAACAGAACCAGATTTTGAGGGAAATTAAAATTCTTGGATATTACTACTACTACTAATAGCCAGTATTGCGGTGCCTGTCTGGCTAAGTCAGTAGAGTGTGTGACTTTTGATCTTCAGGGTTGTGAGTTTGAGCCCCAATTGGGTGTTGAGATTACTTTTAAAAAATGGCCAGTGTTTATTAAGGATTTATTATATGCCAGGCACTGTTTTAAATGTTTTGCACATATTAGGTAATCAGTGTTAAGCAACTAACTTTAATAAAACAGATGAGAAAAATAAATAAATAAAATAAAACAGATGAAGTGTTTTATTGAAGTCTGAGCAGATTGGGAGGAGGAGTATAGCATGAAGAGGTAATGAATTCTAAAAGTAATGGAGAAGGCTTATGTAGAAGGATTAATATTTGATCTGAATTTTAAAAATGAGTAGAATTTCAAACTTTGAAGCTTATGTCTACTTTGTTTTCTTCAGTGGATTTGTGGTGCCTCATTCCAACAGAAAAAGAGTCTAAACATCTGGTAGATAGTTCTTGCTTCCTATGAAAACCAGTCCTACTTCTTTCAAGTAGAAAAACTGCGGAACACAACAAAAAGCTCTAAGTTGTATATCACTGATGAGTTAATATTTGGAGAGAAAGATGTTAGAATGCCACACTAATCCACTTGTAAAACAATTATGGCAGAAATTTTAAATGGCTAAAAATTTTTTTTTGTTACCCCGTGTTGAAAGGAGAATGAAATTTAGCATAATATTTCTGGAAAATCCAGAAACAGAGTTTTTCAGATTACTCATTATTCACAGTGATGGGAACTTCCTTTATTACTTTCAGTTTGTTCCTTGGACTTAATTAATGTTCATAGTGATAGAATCTGTTTTAAGTAATTTTTAAGTCATTTTAAAATGTAACTTTTAGGAAGATCTTGAAATACAGTGAGTGAAGGAGGGTTTCAACTTGTTCAATGTTCAGCAGTTTATTAATAAAATCAAATATCATCTCAGACTATAGTCATTGATTATAAACCAAGCTGATAACCCTTAAATGTAGGAACTGAATGTTTCTTCATATCTGTAATATTACATCATTCAGATAAAGGAGTTTATAAATTTGATGTCTTCAATAGTTTTAATTAAGATATTTACTGGAT
This sequence comes from Nyctereutes procyonoides, assembly GCF_905146905.1. Classification (NCBI taxonomy): domain Eukaryota; kingdom Metazoa; phylum Chordata; class Mammalia; order Carnivora; family Canidae; genus Nyctereutes; species Nyctereutes procyonoides. The sequence continues at coordinate 3,141,595 of NW_026575033.1, read as the reverse complement.
TAAGCCTCCTGACCCTGAATATTGTGTTTTAATGTAATGCTTTTTCCTGCTTTCACCTGGATTCAATGAAATGTTATTTGTTTTTATTTACCAGGAAAGGCCGTTGTTTACCTTGTGGCTTTCCATCTGTTCTTTGTTATGTTTGTATGGTCCTATTGGATGACAATTTTCACATCTCCCGCTTCCCCCTCCAAAGAGGTAAATTTAATGTTGGTAAATTACCAAATGCTGTAGCTAATGATGGAGTTATTTTCCCTGTGATACCTTGGTTAACATTTTACTACATAATGCATTTGTTCTGTTTCTGTTCATGAACTTGCTTGGTGACTATACATTGTGAATGTGAGTCTTCAGCCTGGACTCAGATAAAACCCACTGACTTAGTGCACTGAATGACTGATAATAGTTTACTTAATACTGGTATTTTTCTGCCATGCTGTATATTCTTAAAGACATACTTATTGAAATAAAAAATATTACGGGACAGAATAGAGTTAGAAAAGTAGAGTATACTTTTGGACACCTTAACATATTTTCTCAGGCCTGAACAAATATGCTACAACTAAAGAAAGTTTTGATTGTGGGAAACTGTCTAGGCTTTAATATGGCTTATGTTTCTTCTAATTTGAGGTTCCATTGGGAAAATAATGTGAGGAAATATTTATGTAGAGTATTAAAACCAGTGTTTCTCTTACCTGGACATAGCTGACTGAAATCTGTTATAACTAAGAATGTACTCTCTGGTGTTAGGATTCTCTGAGTTTGATTTTCTGTTCTAGCACATTACTTAATGTCTCCGAGCCTCTGTTTTCTCGTTGGAAAATAGTGCCTGTTTTCAAATATTAGATGATGATGATAATTATTCCACTTCCATAAAATTCATCAAAATTCTTTAAAAGTTATAGACCATATTTAAAAATAATATCAACTTTTATTTAACTTTTATAACTTTTATAAAACATATATACACAAAAGTATATATAAGTGTGCACCTGATGGATTTTCACAAACCAAAACACCCGTGAGTAACCACCACCAAGCTGAAGAAACAGAACATTGCCAGTATCTCATAAGCCTCCTCATGCTTCCTTCCAGCCATGCAAACCCACTTTCCTGCCCTCTAATAGCATCAGTTCATTTTGCCTGGTTTTGTATTTTACATAAATGGAGTCATATACTTTGTTTATTTGTGTCTCTGGCTTCTTTCATTAACATTCTGTTTTAATATTCTTCCATGTTGTTGCATGTACTTGTGGAGCATTCATTCTAATTATTGTTTAGTATTCAGTTGTGGTAAATAATAGCTTATTTAGCTAGTCTGCTATTGATGGGCAGGGGCATTTGGGTGTCTTCCAGTTTTAGGCTCTTACAAATAGGGCTGCTGTTAACATCCTATTACATATACCTATGTATATATGTACATACATACCCACATATGTGTATATATATAGTTCTTTTGGGTAGGTGCCTCAGATTAGAATTGCTGGATCCTATGTTGTATGTACATTCAGCATTAAGTAGGAAACACTACATAATCTTTTGCCCGTTTTTGTTCTATTGGGTGCTCTTGTTTTAAGGGGTTGAGCAATAATCAAACAGTGTTTCCTCAAATGTATTCATCAGACATTTGGTAATAATTAGTCAACTCTTAAAGTTATGTTACGAACTGCCATCCATATCTTTCTTTATTTTTAAGATTTATTTTTAAGGTTTTATTTATTTATTCATGACCCACAGAGAGAGACATGACACACACACACACACAGAGGCAGGCAGAGACATAGGCAGAGGGAGAAACAAGCTCCCTGTGGAGAGCCCCATGCAGAACTAGATCCCAGGACCCCAGGATCATGACATGTGCCAGAGGCAGACACTCAACCACTGAGCCACCCAGGCGTGCCAAGATTTATTTGTTTTTAGAGAGCACATTTATGCAAGTGGCAGGGAGGCCAGAGGGAGAGGGAGAGAAGCAGAGTCTCCACTGCACACCGAGCTCAACACAGGGCTTAGTACGGGGCTCAGTCTCATGACCATGAGATCACAACCTGAGCCAAAACCCAGAGTTGGTCACTTAACTGATTGAGCCACACATGTGCCCCACAAACTGCCATCTACATCTTAAGCTCTGAGTTGAAAAGGAACTAATTTTATTTAATCACTTACTACTAGTGATGGCTGTTGAAAACATAGAGTGTATAGAAGTAAATAGTTCTTGTTATAGGAAATAAAAATAAATGAGTTGATGGGCTGGCTTACTTGTAAGAGAATGCGACTCATGATCTTGGGGTCATGGATTCGAGCCCCGTGTTGGGTGTAGAGAGTACTTAAATAAATAAACTTTAAAAATAGAATAAAAACAAGTGGTAATCCTTTTGAGAAGCAGTATAGTATAGAGGTGAAGAACTCAGACTCGGGTTCCAGAGTGCCCAGGTTCAACTCCTGCCTCTGCTGCGAACTAGCCTTGTGTCTTTGGAGACTTTCTTCAGCTGTCTGCACCTCAGAGCTTTCCTGTAGAGTGAGGACAATAGTGGTACATACCTTACAGGATTGTTGTACGTATTGAATAAATTAATCATGTATGTGATTAGTAATATTTATAATATATACTTAATAGTATATATTATAAATATGTAAAGTGCTCAGAAGAATACATAGCACTTAATAAGTGCCATTTAAATGTTATTTATTTATTTTGGTTGCTGTTTTGTCATATTGCATCCATTTAGCGTTCAGCCTAGGGCTTAAGCCTTTACATCCACTCCATCCTTCATGTTCCCCTTTTCCTAGAAGTTCAGCTGATCCCCAAAGCCTGTCCAGTGGCCCTGCTATGGTATGCTCTACCTTCCTGTCATAGAACTTAACCATACTGACTTGTATCCACCACCTTATTGTTAGTTTTTTGAAGCAGGGATCATTTTTATAGTGTCCTGTACTATATCCCTCTCCCACTATTTAGCACAGAGTGGGTGTTCACTACTGAATGAATGAATCATTAAATCATCAAAGGCTGGCTAAGTTAAGCTGCAGTGACAACCAAAAAAGAGTAGGAGTTTATGATTCTTTCTCTTTTTTTTTTTTAAGATTTTATTTATTTATTCATGAGAGACACAGAGAGAGACAGAGAGAGGGGCAGAGACAGGCAGAAGCAGGCTCCATGCAGGGAGCCTGACGTGGGACTTGATCCCGGATCCCCAGGATCACACCCTGGGCTGAAGACGGCACTAAACCGCTGAGCCACCCAGGGATCCCCCTATAATTCTCTTTCTAATAAGCTTCCAGTGTGCCAACTGAGCTGGTTCCTTAGAGTAATTACAAAGCTATGCAGTAGCTACTAAAGTTAACGGTAGTTGAGAGGTTAGAGCAACATTTGGAAATCAGACCCAGGAAAACTGATTGAGTCTATATAGCAAAAATTCTACATTTTTAGGGAAGTTAAGTTATAAATATGGGTGTTTTTTAATTCTTTGTCAGCAAGTACTTGGCATCTACTCTTTGTCAGACTGTGTGTGCTAGGCTCTGGGAATAAAAAGAACAAGAAAGACATAGTCCTTAAATTTTAAAAGAAGAGACAGATGGTAGACAAATAATTATAAATTGTGATAAACTTACAAAACTTTATAAATGAACATGATGATGTAGTAAAGTGTAACACTAAAAGATATCAGGGGAAAACAACTGTAGGTAGTATGAACAAATTTCTGAGGAAGTGACACTTAAGACTTTTGTAAGTATCTCTTTCACTAAAGTATTAGCGTTTTGTTTTGTTTTAAGATTTTATTTATTTATTCAGGAGAGGCACAGAGAGAGAGGCAGAGACACAGGCAGAGGGAGAAGCAGGCTCCTGCAGGGAGCCGGACGTAGGACTCCATCCCAGGTCTCCAGGATCACGCCCTGGGCTAAAGGCGGCGCTAAACCACTGAGGCACCCAGGCCAGGCTGCCCAAGTATTAGCTTTTTGAAGGAAGGATCTTTGTTGTTTATTGCTGTATCCCCATTGCCTAGATTCAGACCTTATATATAACAGGCAGATTGCTAAATATATGAATGAAGGCAAAATATGAAGACCTAGCAGGCATTTTCCATCACTTAAGTGTCATCTCTCTGAAAAGAAAATATGGCCCCATCACTTCTCGGGTCACCAATAAGCTACAAGATAAAGCTCATGCTCACAAGAAAGACCCTTCATGAAGTAAAATCTTACTAACTTTATCTGCACTGCTTCTTCCTGGAACTTGGTAGTGTGTTGCACTGACTATACCATGCTATATTTGTGCTTTCTATATGCTGCTCCCTTTACCAAGATTCTCTTTCCCTCCTTGTTTTCCTGCAAGATTCCTGTTACCTCTCAAAACCCGGTATAGGTACTGCTTCTTCCAAGAGACTTTCAGTGACATTCTCCACTCCCTCCTAAGGGAGCTTTTATCATACCTGGTAACATATTGTACTTAAGCTGATTTGTAAGTTGTATTTCTTTATTGACATGGCCAACATTCCTACTGAACTGTAGGAATATACTTTTGAAAGCAAAGGCTATAATATTCATCCGTGGATTCCTGTTACCTTGAGCAGTGCCAAGTTTTGTTTTTGTTTTTCCAAGTTCTTAATTGGTATCTAACATATATTTATTTTGAACCATCTGAACACTGAATTTATGATATTTCATAGTTTGAATTCTGTTTTGTAGTTTTTAATGAAAGCTAGATGTATGGTAATAATTTCTGAGGTCTAATCCATTTAAAATTTGTTCCATTCCTCATCTAAAATTCTGGTGGCTCTTGAGATTTTCATTTTAAGTTTTTTATAATTTGTAACATTAGTCCTTAAGGAAAAGTGATGATGTTGAGCCTGAGATAGATACTACCACAGGCTAGAAATAGGACAGCCCAGGGAAATATGTTCAGATTTTACAAGGAAGTTATAAAATTGGATTAGAACATCATCCTATCCAAGTATATATTTATTGTCATACCATATGATTCTTATACTCTACTCTGAATGCTTCAGAGACACATCATGTCATAGGAGAACTTTTAATTCAAACAAGTTACAAGTTACAATTCTCTTAAGAGAGAATGGGCCATTTTGCAAAGTAGGGAAGTATTTCAGTACCTGAAAGTATTTACAAAGGGAGTGGATCTCAGAAATGTCGTCTTAAGATTCCTACGTGCCTGGGAGATTAGATGAGTGACCTCCAAAGTCTCAATTTAAGATTATGGGAACCTTTTCTGACTTCTTTTTATCTTGTTTATTCGTCTGTGCTACTTCTCATGCCTTAGAAGTAAATTTGAGGATTTATTGTGCCATAAGGATTTGATTGTGGGAACCAGGCAAGGTAATCTAAATAGACTCTTCTACATCCTAAACTGTGGTGTTTGGTCAGGTTTCTTTTACATTAGCAGTATAGAGGGAAGCATACTAGAGTTTAAAAGACCTGTGTTTTAATATCAGCTCTACCAGTAATTGTGCGATCTTAGAAAATTTCCCAAGGTTCTTGGCATCACAGTTTCTTCAGCCCAGACCTCTTTCTACTATGCCAGACTGTTGCCTTGTTTGTAACAAGATAGGGTGCACTGATAAGCTAATATTATAACTGATGATGAGGCATCAAGAGTATGGGCATCAAGTTTTAGTAGCAAGTTAGGTGAATCAAAATACTTGAATATAAAAAGATAGAACTCCATTCATGACTCTTTAGTTCTTTTCAAGCTAAACCCTGCTTTTGCTTGAAAAAATTGAAAAACAGTACAGTTAAAAATATAGGATGATGAAAGCAAGTCCCAAGCCATTTTTAGTTTTTAAAAAAATCTGAAATAAAGACCGATAGAGATTGAAAGCTTCTGTTTGCATGAAATTAGAGGCATTAAAACTGAGGGTCCTTGAGATACTGAGATGACAGGAAGAGCAACTATAAACAAGTCCTTTGTAGGGAAAATGCTATTTAAGAAATGGACTGCAGGCTGGTAACTCTATGGGAATAAAACTTTAAGAAATGGAAACTAGAAATAACTCTATAAAAGAGACAGTCCTTAATAATTTTGCAGAAAGTACTTCTATTGGCTAGCTCTCTAAAAGCTAAAACAAAGTAGTAAAAGAATGACTTGTTGACCTCATTGAGATACTTGACCAAAAAATAGCTGGACCTCATGCCTATGATTTAATCTATTATCCAAAGTGAGTAAATCTTGGACATCCTTCCAAAAATTACAAATTTCTTGACACTAATTTTCAAACATCAAAATTTTTATTAATAGAAAATATATATTAAGCCCTTTTTGTTTGGGGGGTATTTAATATTTAATTTTTTCTGTAAAAAACAAAGATGAAATTTTCTAGTTCGTATTTTTTCCCATCATCAGTATTGAGGGCAAATATTTTTTAATCTGTCAAAGGTATGTAGTTGTGCTAAAATACACTTGATTGAGCTTCTCAAATTTGAAAATGAGTTTTGCCTTCATAGAAGAAAATGTTTTTTTCTGTTCAGAATGAAACTTTTTCTGAGTATGATACTTCATGGGATTAAAAAGAATTAATGGTTATTTCTCTTTTTATAGTTCTACTTGTCCAATTCTGAAAAGGAACGTTATGAAAAGGAATTTAGCCAAGAAAGACAACAAGAAATTTTGAGAAGAGCAGCAAGGGACTTACCTATCTACACCACATCAGCTTCAAGGAGTAAGAAAAATCAGTCTTAACCTTTCCTTTCCAAAGAATTTTTAAAATATGGCTAATTCTGCCAAAATATATCTGCATGAGTTGAATTAAATCGATATTGTGATTGCTACAAATAACATCTGCAAAAACAAGATTTTCCTGTGTTCTATATCCTCTGTGGTATTTCAGATATACATATATAATGTACATGTATTGATACAGATTTTTTTAAGGAGCTCACTATGAGCCTCTTTTCTCTGCAGTTTTTTTCCAGTTCAACCCAATGGCTAAAAAATGTCTTAGCAAACCATCATTTGAAAAATCTGGTTTGAATTTGGATATTGTGTGTTATCACGGAATAATTTTTTTAAAAAATCAAGAATGTGCTAACTTATTTTTTTTTAAGAATGTGCTAATTTAGAATGGAGAGGAGTAAAAGACCCAAAGGGGAAGAATCCTGTTCAAGTTTTAAAACTAATACTCAGCCAAAATTTGAACTCAGGTTTATCTGATTCCAAGGCCATTGGGATTTCCATTGTCCTACTGCCTACATTGACATAGGTGACTCATGCAGCACCTTCCTTTTCTAAGGGTGACAGGCTTATAATTCGGATGAGTTAATGGGTGGCCAATGTAGTCACTTAATTATAGGAAATTGTTTTAAGTTATAAACTATATACCCCATGAGTTTGTTCAAATACGGGATAATATAATAGCTAACAGTTATTCTGACTGCTTTACACATACTCATTTAAACTTCACAACAACCCTGTGAGGTAGGTACTATTGTCTTCATTTTACAGATGAGTGCTTAGAAAACTGAGACACAGAGAGGTTTATAACTTGTTCAAGGTCATATAGATAGTATGTGGAAAAAATGGATTTAAATGTAGGTGCTCTTGCTCTAGAACCCACTGTGCTGTTCAACTCCAAGTAGAAAGAAGAGGGGCTTTACCTTTGTGTAGTTATGGTCAAGTGGTGACTAAGGAATTATAAAGTTCTTACAAGATTTTAGGAGGGGATATTTGTTAAATTTTTCATGCATTTAATACTATTGTTTTTGCATGACTAATAAATTGCTGTACATAACAAAAAACAAATTTCAGATCAGACCTCTGCTTTCCCATTACTAGTGTAGTGAGTCACTGACTTTCTAAGTTCTTGTTTCCTTATTTATTTTTTATTTTTATTTTTTTGAGAGAAGAGTACAAGTTGTGGGGGGCCAAGTGGAGGTCAGAGAGATAATTTTTAGCAGGCTCCCCACCTGACATGGAGCCCAATGTGGGCTGGATCTCACAACTCTGAGATCATGACCTGAACTAAAATCAAAAGTTGGATGCCTAATGGACTGAGCCCCCCAGGCACCCTTCTGTTTCCTTATTTTAAAATGAGGATAGGAATATCTACATCTTTGGGTTAGTGGAAGTATTAAATAAGATATGTAAGTGAGATACACATTTAGTGTAGATCTTGGTATATAATAATGAATTTTCAGTAAGTGTTAGCTAATATAAAATATTCTTTTTTTATATTCAATTAGGAAAAGTCTGATTTATAATAATTATTTGTACTTATAGTTCTGCAGATTAGATGTTCTTAACCCAAAGTCCAAGATTTCAGAGAATTTATGAATTCTGAGATAATATGCAAAGTTGCGGGTACATGTAGTTTTCAGAGTAACCTGCTCATACCAAGATAATCTGAGATTATCTTGATTTTCAGAGCAGTATGTGTACATCGAATAGTTAATAGGCACTGATGTAAAATCTTTGCACTTAACGGCTTTATTATTTTTCCATTATATAAAGCCATTATAATGGCTTTCCTGTAATCTGAATAATACCCTTCGTCTATTCAGTTACACTAGAATTATCCCACATGTTTTACTGGTGATCATTTAATCTTCAGGACACCTCTGAGGGAGGTGCTGCACATTATTTTAGAGATGAAGAAATGAGGCGCGAATTAAGTATCCATAGTCCTCAAGTGATAAGATCTTGGATTTATAGCTTACCTTCTGATTACAGGCAGAGTCCCTGCTCTTGAGCACCGTTTTATACTGCATTTCTACTGCTTAGAGTTCCATACTTTGGGGAGTTTTATTCTTTTTTCTTATTACGGAAACAATATTCATTCTTTAAAAAACAAAATTACAGAAATACATATTGTAGAAAGTAGACCTTTCACAGACCAAAAAACGAATGAAAGTGATAGAGCTGCCTCCACAGAGAGGATTTGGGGGCTGAGAAACAGGGATGGGGGGCTTTTCACTCAGTTTTTTGGGGGGCTTTTTGAACCATGTGAACAAATTATCATCTATTCAAGAAACAGAATGAGTTTATCTAGACCTTCTACCTCCACGATGTGGATTCAACTGACGTGTCTCTAGCTTTGTCCCACACTGTTTCCTTGCATCAGCTCTGTGCTAAATTACTCGTCTTTCCCCACCTTTTTTGATGTCTTTTTCTCTGCCTAGGATGATTATGTTTTCCTCTCTAGTTTGAAGTTTTAAGCAAATGCCTGCTGCTTTTTATCCATTTGTATTCAGTTGAACACAAAGTCATTTTTATGTTTTTTTAATATTTATTTATCTTAGAGAGAAAGCTCTGCACATGTACACGGGGTGGGAGGAGGAGCCAAGGGAAAGGGAGATGAGCTGACTCCCTGCTGATTAGGGCGCCTGACTTGGGGCTCCATTCCAGGACCCTGAGATGGTATCCTGAGCCGAAATCAAGAGTTAGTCACATTAACCAACTGAGCCACCCAGGCACCCTAGGAAGTGATTTTTAAAATCTGCTCTGAAAAAATAAATAAATAAATAAAATCCGCTCTGAACTTCTCAAATTCGTACCTTGTAGGTCACAAATCACTGTCTCATAGTTATTTCTGTTTATCTCACCAACTGGACCTTGTCTGGCTGTCAGGAATTTCTCCCATAGTCTCTAACAAAGTGTCTCATTAAATAGCCCCTCAGATCCCTGGGTGGCGCAGCGGTTTGGTGCCTGCCTTTGGCTCAGGGCACGATCCTGGGGCCCCGGGATCGAATCCCATATCAGGCTCCCAGTGCATGGAGCCTGCTTCTCCCTCTGCCTGTGTCTCTGCCCCTCTCTCTCTGTGACTATCATAAATAAATAAATTTAAAAATAAATAAATAAATAAATAAATAGCCCCTCAGTAGGTTTTTGTTTAATAAATTTATTGTGAATGAATCTCTTCCTGGGTATTTTCCATAGTGGCTGTTTATGCACTTTTTGCATGTCATTCTTATGCAGAGGCCATCCTAATCTTATCTGTATCCTGCTAATTTTAGTATATATGCTGTCAAAGCGAGCACTGTTTATGCACTTTTAAATCTCCCTAGTATTTTCTCCTTCACTGATTTTCCCCATCATAGTTTGACTTTATATTTTATCAGAAATATTACTGTTATCCTAATAACACCTTCTATTGAGAAAATATGTTCCAGAAGATTTATAGTTAATCTGCACAATAATCGTTTGCACTTTGTTTTATTTGCACTTACAGAAGAGGAAATTGAGGCTCATAGAAAGTAAATTTACTGACCCAAGGTCACAGGTCACAGGCTAGTAAGTGAAAGAACTAGCATCAAACCTAACTGGTGACATAGTCCCTGCTGCCTTCAGGACAATGTTTTGCTGGTGCACGTTTACAGATTGCCTTTTCCAGAGCATATCAGTTTCCTCTTGGTATCTGTGTTCTCGTCCCTTTTTTTTAAGGTTTATTTATTGAGAGAACAGGGGAGAGGGGGAGACGGGGAGAAGTAGACGACAAAGAAAGAGACTTAAGCAGACTCTGAGCTGAGTGGGGAACCCAACATGGGGCTCAGTCCTATACCCCTGAGATCACAACTTGAGCTGAAACCAAGCATTGGAGGCTTAACCGACTGCACCTCCCAGCGCCCCCCTCATCCTTTCTCATATTTACATAAAGATTGCTGACCTTCTTCTCCTCCGGTTTGCTTCTATAACTCTTGCTTCTTCAGTTAATAAATCACAACCAGTTTCTTCCCTCTGTTCTCAGGTATACATCAAAGTATATCTCTCTCTTAAAAACAACAGCAATTTAGTTTGGTTGCTGTTCTAACCATTATATATTTTTTCCCTTTGAATTAGATCCTCCTTTTTTTTTTTTTTAAGATTTTATTTATTTATTCATGAGAGACACAGACAGGCAGAGGGAGAAACAGGCTCCACACAGGGAGCCTGACGCAGACCAATCCTGGGTTCCCAGAATCTCACCCCAGGCTGAAGGCAGCGCTAAACCGCCAAGCCATGCTAAACCGCAGAGCCACTGGGGCTACACGAGTTAGGTCCTCTTATAAGTTGTCTTCACCAAGGCCTCTTTTCCTTTCCAGCTAATTCCAGGCAACTGACTTCCAGTCTCCCTACCCAAGTTCAGTGGCTTTTGTCATTCTGGCTTCTTAAAAAGCTTTCCTGTTTGTGCTTTTCTATTCTGGTTCTGGTTCTGATTTTTAAATTACTTATTCTTCCTCCTAAATTTAATTTTTCTATTTCTTAGCTTCACAAGGGTGCCTTGCCCTCATTCTTTTCATAGTTTTCCTTTGGCTTTTGTTTTCACCTCTGGAATTCTGACACTAAGATATTGTGATCATTAGTTTATTGTGTCTCAGTTTTTTTTTTTTTTAAATAGTTTTCAGGGGATCCCTGGGTGGTGCAGCGGTTTAGCGCCTGCCTTTGGCCCAGGGCGTGATCCTGGAGACCCCGGATCGAATCCCACGTCGGGCTCCCGGTGCATGGAGCCTGCTTCTCCCTCTGCCTGTGTCTCTGCCTCTCTCTCTCTCTCTCTCTCTCTCTCTCTCTCTGTGACTATCATAAATAAATAAAAATTTAAAAATAAATAAATAAATAAATAGTTTTCAGGAATGAGTTCACTTTTCTTAATATGAATTATAACAGATTCAAGGACATTGTCACTCTAGCACTTATTTGCATTCCAAACCCTTTCTTGTATCTCAGGCAAAAGGGTGGAGCTGTAGCTGCACACAAGGATCACTTGTCTATCTAGAGGCCTACAGTCTAGCTGCACAAGGGCTGCAGCATCCTTCCTAATGTTTCAGATGGAAGAAGCTGCAGACCTTTCCCCTAGAGCACCCAATAGCCATTATTCTAGGCTTTATCACTCTTCTTGACATCTGTGTTCTAACTTGGTATTTCCAGCTTGGTTTGTTTTCTGGGTTAGTTACACTACTGCGTCTGCTATCTGCATGTATCCATGGGACTAGGTGAGCTTGGAGTCCTCCTATTTCATCCGCTTGCCTGGCTCCCCCCAGAGTGCCTGTCCTTGAGTGACCTATTATCCAAACCTACAAAACTGGATTCACCAATCCAAAATTTAATACCATAAAACAGTATTTTTGTCATATGATAGAAACTCTCTAAATATTTGTTGATTGAATGAATGAGAGAATGAATAAAAGAAAAACACCTTGCCCCACTCTACCTGCTCCCCTCAGACTGAGAGCTTATTTCTGCCATTGGCAGCCTTATTCGTGTCAGGGCCCAAGACTAGAAACTGAAGTTTGCTGATTGCTCCTTTTTCCTCAGTTCCTCTGTCTCCTTAGCCATCAAGATCCTTCAGACGTCTTCTTCAAAGGTTTGTTCAGTTTGATTTCATCTCAGGACAAAATTCTCACTTCAGCATTTTGAGTAGAAGTATAGAAGAAAATAAGATACTCCTGATCCTCATCTTACCACTAATTCAGCTGTGTTTTTCATCTGTAGAATGGAGAGATCAACTAGGAGACTTCTACGGTCCTTTATAGCTTTACTTTTTCTACATTGTAAAGCTTTATCTCCCTAGTGGTCCAACCCAGGTGAGGTATTATAGAACAAGCCTTCAGTAAAGTATAGCTTATTCATTTAAATGGATGTTTATATGTATTCCCTTCAACTTAAAGACATTTTTGTTCAAATTATTAAAGTAATACATGCTCATCATTTCAAAAAAGATTTTAGGGCTCCAGATAGAAAGTGAGGAGTACTTGGGTGGCTCAGTTAAGCTTCTAACTCTTGATCTCAGGCTCCAACTCTTGATCTCAGCTCCGTTTTGATCTCAAGGTTGTGAGCTCAAGCCTTGCATTGGGCTCCATGCTAGGCATCGAGCCTACCAGAAAAAAAGAGAGAAAAGTGAGTTTGCTTCTCACCCCAGCACTGCTCTCCAGGGGCACCCTGTATATCCTTGCAGAAATTTCTTACACTTCGTGGGTTATTGCATAACTTATGTACAGTTAATATAGTTTAACAACTAGAGTGAATATAATACAATACCAATGCAAATTTGGTTACCTAAAGAGTGTCTTTTAGCAGGTATAACTTACAACATTGCTTCAAGTTAATGCTTTGTCTCTCTTTATGTTAGTTCAAGTCTGGAAGGTGGATGCATTTTATTGGGATATATAAAGAGAAAATATATGTCTTCTTATTCCCCTTAGAGATGTGAAACATGCTACATATTCAAACTATGTAACAATTTGTTTTTTTTTTTCCTATGTGATATATTTGCATTTTTCCAATTTAGGGTACATGTGTATTTAGTATGGAAAATTCTTGTTCAAGTCCACATAATATTCCACTGTATAGATATAGCAGAATGCTTAGCCATTTACATCATTCAAGTTATTCATATTATTTTATTATTAAAAACAATGCTGTAGTGAGTGTGTCTTTTTTCTTAAGATTTTATTTATTTATTCATGAGAGAGACAGAGAGAGAGGCAGAGACACAGGCAGAGGAAGCAGTTTTGCTCTTTGGGATAGGAATGGGAGATAAAACATTGTTTTTGTTTTTCTTGTTTTTTAATTAATTTATTTATTTATGATAATCACAGAGAGAGAGAGAGAGAGAGGCAGAGACATAGGCAGAGGGAGAAGCAGGCTCCATGCACCAGGAGCCCAATGTGGGACTCGATCCCAGGTCTCCAGGATCGCGCCCTGGGCCAAAGGCAGGCGCCAAACCGCTGCGCCACCCAGGGACCCCTGTTTTTGTTTTTCTTAAAGCTATTGTATAATTTTAAAAACAATTCGACAGCACAGGGTGCCTTAAAGAGTTTAGATACATTCATTTTGATATTTTACTATAGACATTGTGTTATAACAGGAAAAAAACTTGAATCAGGACTTTGTAAATCTGAGTTATGCTACCTAACTAGGTGTTTGACCTTGTGCAAGTCACTTACTTGCCATAGATCTCCTTTTTCATCTGAAAATTGCTGGGCACTGTTCTATTTCTGAGTTTCCCTTCTTTCTCTTGACCTTTTGATTTCAGAAGCTCTCTAATGAGTTTTGGTATTAATTTAAAATTGTTAGGGATCCCTGGGTGGTGCAGCGGTTTGGCGCCTGCCTTTGGCCCAGGGCACGATCCTGGAGACCCGGGATCGAATCCCACGTCAGGCTCCCGGTGCATGGAGCCTGCTTCTCCCTCTGCTATGTCTCTGCCTCTCTCTCTCTCTTTCTCTCTCTCTCTCTGTGTGACTATCATAAATAAATAAATAAAATAAAATAAAATTATCAATTTCACAGAATTATTTGTAAAAAAAAAATGAAAGCAAATTTTATCGTCAAATTAACTAAGCTTGGTATGTCCTTCAACAATTTCCTTTTAATTCTTAAATGTAGCCATCAGATATTGTGAAAGATGTCAGTTGATTAAACCTGACCGGGCACATCACTGCTCAGCATGTGACATGTAAGTATTACTCGTTTGTTTTTATTTGACTCTAGTACTGGAAATTGGTGACAGGAGAATGGAAGAGGAAGGAACATTTTATATGCTCTATACTTAACAAGAACACTATATCCTCTCCCTTTATTTGCTATGTATACTGGGCTAACAAAAATATTTATATAAACTAGAATATACTTTGAAGTAATCTCAGTTAACAGTTCCTATACTAGTTGATGGATATTTAATATTGATGAGCAAATAACTTATAACTCCTTGAGAAAGATACTTTTATTTCCTGGGTGGATTAAAAAGACTATCATTAAAAAAAACAGACTATCATGACAATTTTATTTTTATTGTTAATATTAAAACCTAACCACAAAAATGCTGTTTTCAATTACCATCTGTGACATTGTTGCCAAAAAAATTTGGAAGATTTTTTTGTGTATGTGTACTTGTGAGAAGGCAGTGTGTTGAACGAAAAGATCCATAGTTTGGGAATCTCTACTATTCCTTGAATTTTAGTTAGGCTGTTTAACATTGTGAGTACTAGTTTATCCATTCCCTATGTTGCAGCAGTCACCTCTAAGCCACCTGGGGAGCTGTTCCAAGACTCCCAGTGGATGCCCAAATGCTGTTAATATTTAACGTATTTGTTCCTAAAGTTTTATTTTTATGTGTTGCATGTGATTAAAATAGCATAGGGATTCTGTATTTCATTTTATCTCTCTCAGCTAATTTGTACTATCTAATTACCTAGTGCTATATGTACCATATCATATTACAATGTCATTTGGTAGCTTAATTCCCAGTATTAAAAATCATCCTTTAGGGAACCCCGGGTGGCTTGGCGGTTTAGGGCCTGCTGTCAGCCCACGGCGTGATCCTGGAGACCCGGGATTGAGTCCCACATCGGGCTACCTGCATGGAGCCTGCTTCTCCCTCTGTCTGTGTCTCTGCCTCTGTGTGTGTGTGTGTGTGTGTGTGTGTCTCATGAATAAATAAATAAATAAAATATTTTTTTAAAAATCATCCTTTAACTATAAAAGGCCTTGTGGAAATACCAGAAGTTTTCTATAACCTAGTGTTTACTAGGTTAGTTTTTTTGTTGCTTTTGTTTTTTTGTTTTTGTTTTTTTGAGAGAGGGAGAAAGGGGGAGAGAGAGAATCTGAAGCAGGCTCTATGCCCAGTGTGGAGCCCAATGTGGGCCTCAGTTTTACAAACTGAGCTCATGACCTGAGCTGAAATCAGGAGTCGGTCACTTCACCCACTGAGCTACCCAGGTACCCTTAGTTGGTTTTTCTAAGATATTATTTGTAAAGATAAAAATTTAAGCCAAAGAAAGAGAAAATTATGAGAAATTAGAATTCAGGGAATTTTTATGCAAGGATTTTCTTATACTTTGTTTTTTAGGTGTATTCTTAAGATGGATCATCACTGTCCTTGGTATGTATAAAAAATAGAGGAAATCACATGGGGGTGGAAAGGTTGTAAGGAGAGAATTGAGAGTAATTTACCTCAGCATTCATAAATTTTGAAGGTCAATTCAGTTAATTACTCAATATTGATCTAGTCCCAATTATATATATACATGTTTATATTAAATGTATTCCCTTAAATATTATATACTCTGATGTTATTAACCCAAGTAAGTATATATTAGGAAGTAACATTAAAATTCCAGATTCCTCATAGAATTTATTAAAAACACACGTCCACAATTTAAAAAGATACTGCTCCATACTTCCCAAATGACCCATTTCTAAGTAATAATGATTTTTTTAATCTGTCATATGTATTGTTGTTTTTGTTTACTGTAGTTAAAAAATAACATTAAAACTTGCCATCTAACCAATTCTAAGTAGTTCAGTCGTATTAAGTATGTTCACATTGGGTAACCAGTCGTTAGAACTTTCTCATCTTGCAAAACTAAAATTCTGTACCCATTACCACCCCTCTAGCCCCTCGCAAACACCATCATGTTGTTTCTGAGAGTTTATGATTTGTCTTATTTTTACAGTGTGACTTTCTTTATTCTTCTAGGGTGAATAACTGTGTGGGATTTTCTAATTACAAATTCTTCCTGCTGTTTTTATTATATTCCTTGTTATATTGCCTTTTCGTGGCTACAACAGTTTTACAGTACTTTATAAAATTCTGGACGGTAAGTCTTTTTTCTATCTTAAAACATATATTTAAGACTTTTTAAGATTCTATATTCATAAAGAATTCATTCTTTTTTATAAGTCGATGCACTTTATTTCAGTTTTGTTAGGTAGAATTTATAATGGATCAGAAAGCAGATGGGATTAGTTTACCTTCATATGTTTATTGGTAAATAAACGGATATTAAATAGGATATAGTGAGCTTTTTTAAATGACAATATTTTCAGTAATATTCTAACAGTAGAGACCTATCAGGTTTAGGGAAGTAATTGCTTTTACTTGAGTTCAACAGACTTACTACAGTTTTACAGTAGGAAAAATGAAATTGCCAATACGCCAAATAACCACTTAATCTGATTCCTGCCTCTGTAGATGTCAATCCTTTTCTGACATGAGTTGTAAATGTTTTTTTTCCATTTTCAATTTATATCTTATAACCCTGTTTTCTTTTTTTATTTAAATGTAATTAGCCAACATATAGTACGTTAATTTCAGATGTAGAGTTCAATAATTTATCAGTTTTGTATAACATCCAGTGTTCATCACATCATGTGACCTCCTTAATGCCCATCACCTAATTACCCCATCCCCCAACCAACCTCCCCTGCCGCAACCCTCAGTTTGTTTCCTGTAGTTAAGAGTCTCTCATTATAACCGTTTTTATCAAATCAAAGTTTTATATTTATAAAGCAGTATTTTCATGATTTCTTTTTTTAAAGATAGATTTATTTATTATTTATTATTATTTATTTATTATTATTTACTTATTTTAGAGAGAGTGTGCATGCATCCATGTACATGAACCAGGGGGAGAGGGACAAGCAGACTGTGCTGCAAGCCCTACAGAGGGCTCAATCTCATGACCTGGGACCCTGAGATCTGACCCCAGCCAAAACCAAGAGTTCAATGCTCAACTGACTGAGCCACCCAGGTGCCCCTATGATTTCTGATTATTTATTTAAAAGCAGTACTTTGGAGGCACCTGGGTAGCTCAGTCTGCTTGTCCCTTTCCCTCTCTCTCTTGAATTGTAATAGTCAGATAGAGGAGGTGGTTTGGAATATGAACTCTGGATTGGTTAGTATGTATACGAGAGGTTTATTCCTTGCTGTCACTTAAGAACTGAATAGCTAGCTGTGGGAGAGGTGGTCTCTCTTCAGTTAGCAAGGCCTCAGATGCCAGAGCATCAAGCATACAGAGAATAAGGGTGACTCAGTTAGTTAAGCATCCAACTCTTGATTTTGGCTCAGGTCATGATCTCAAGGTTGTGAGATCAAGCCCTGTGTTGGCCTCTGTGCTGGGCTCCCTCTACCTACCGCCTGCTACCACCACCCTGCCAACATTCACTCACTCTCTCACTCCCTGTCTCTCTCAAAAATAAAAATAGACAAGAATAAAAAAAAGTAAGAATATAATGTGGCAGGAGCTGTTATTCCAGTTTTCAAAGTTGAAAACTGAGGTTAGAGGAGTTAGGAAAATAGCCAGAATTTGTACATAGATGTCTCTAATTCAACATCCAACTACTTTTCATTGTGAGTTGCTATTCATAGTCATACTTGGGAATTACATAATTAAAACCTCAAATTGGAAAAAAAATAAAAAATAAAAAATAAATAAATAAATAAAACCTCAAATTGGGAACCCTGGGTGGCGCAGCAGTTTGGTGCCTGCCTTTGGCCCAGGGCGCGATCCTGGAGACCCGGGATCGAATCCCACGTCAGGCTCCCGGTACATGGAGCCTGCTTCTCCCTCTGCCTGTGTCTATGCCTCTCTCTCTCTCTCTCTCTCTCTCTCTCTCTCTCTCTCTCTGTGTGTGTGTGACTATCATAAATTTTAAAAAAAAATCTGTTAAAAAAAATAAATAAAACCTCAAGTCATCAAGCACAATTATTTTTCCAAAAAATATCTAATACATTTTAGAAGGACTTTCATTCGCTAAAACATTGTTGGATTTTTAAACTTTGGGTATTTAAAACCAGGGAATGCTAGTGATTATACTGCCTCTGTGCATATTAGAAAAGAGTATCCCAGTTCTATGTGGTCTCAGCCCAATGAATTTTGGATCCTACTGTTCCCCTGCTTCTAAGCATCTTTATTCAGTTTATAATGTGCTTAACCCTACTTCATTTTACATGAAGAGGATTCAGTGCCAGATAAAGCCTGAATTAAAGAATTTCACATTTCTTTGTCAGAAACTTCATCAGTGTTTGCATATAATGATTTATTAATTAAAGAAGAAATTTTTTTGGGGGGGTGGCTTAGTTCATTAGGCATCTGACTCTTGATTTTGGCTCAGGTCATGATCTCAGGGTCATGAGATCAAGTCCCAAGGAACCTGCTTGGGATTCTCTCACCCTCTCTCTCTGTCCCTCCATCACTCATGTGCATGCTGTGTGTCTTTCTCTTAAAAAAAAAAAGAAAAAATATATTTTTAATTTTTTTTCAGATTTATCATGAGTAAGGAAAGACTAGTAAACTTTATCTATTTCTTCATTAACAAATATTTAGTATCTACTATGTGCCAGGCAGTGTTCTAGGCACTTTGGATATATCAGTGAACAAAACAGAGTCTTGTTTTTATAGAACTTACTTTTGAGAAAAGGAAGGCATATAAGAATAATAAATAAGTAAACTCTATTATACATTAGAAAGTAAACACTATGAAAAAAGTAAAAGTAGAGCAGGATAAGGGATATGACTAGTGTATGGAGGGAGTATGACAGAGGCAATTAGAAGCGTTAAAGAGAGTGATCAGGCTAGACCTCAGTAAGATCAGATTTGAGCAAAGTTTTGAAGGAAGTTAGTGGACACATGAGAGCACCTAAATATATTGAGCAAATATTAACAGATCTATAGAGAGAGATAGGGAGCAATACAATAATAGTAGGGACTTTAGTACCCCACTTTTATCAATGGATAGCTCATCCAGACAGAAAATCAATAAGCTTTGGCATTAAGATGATACATTAGACCAGTTGGACTTAACCAGATATACAGAACACTCCATCCAAAAGAAACAGAAAAACACAATGGTATAAAACTAGACATCAATTACAAAAAAGAAAACTGGAAAACTCACCAATAAGAATGCTCTGAAATAACATAACTTTACATCTTAAGGAACTAGAAAAAGAATATACAAGCCACAGTTAGTACAAGGAGGGAAATAACAAATCAGACTGGAAAAAAAATTAAACAAGGACTAAAAAGACAATAGAAAAAGTCAGTGAAAGTGCTGTTTTTTGAAAAGATAAACAAATTAGTCTAACCTTTACCTAGACTTACCAAGAAAGAAAGAGGACTCAAAATCAGAAGTGAAAGAGGAAACATTATTTCTAATATCACAGAAATACAAAGTATCATAAGAAACTACTATGAACAATTTTATACTAGCAAATTGGACAACTTAGCAGAAATGAATACTTCCATAGAAAATACAATTGCCAAGACTGAATCATGATGAAATAGAAAATCTGAAGAGATTAATTCCCAGTAAGGAGATTAAATGAGTAATCAATAGATTCCCAATAAACAAAAGTCCAGGACCAGATGGTTTGGTAGTGAATTCTGCCAAACATTTAAAGAACTAATGCCAGTCCTCAAAATCTTCCAAAAACATAGAAGAGGGAACACTCCTAAATTCATTTTAGGAGGCCAGTATTACCCTGATACCAATAATGGACAAGGACACTATAAGAAAAGAAAATTATAGGCCAATATCCTTGTGGAACAAAGATGTAAAAATCTTAAAATACGAGGGAGTTCAACAATACATTAAAGGGATCATATACCATGATCACATGAAATTTATTCCAGGGATGCAGGTATGGTTCAGCATTTTTAAATTAATCAGCATGATATACCACATTAACAAATGAAGGGGAAAAAATCATGATTATCAATAGATGGAGAAAAGCATTTGATAAAATTCAGCATCCATTTTTGGTAAAAATTCTTAACCAGGTATAGAGGGAACATACCTCAACACAATAAAGGCCATATATGATCAGCCCACAGCTAACATAATACTCAGTGATGAAAAGCTTAAAG
Source organism: Nyctereutes procyonoides (assembly GCF_905146905.1). Classification (NCBI taxonomy): domain Eukaryota; kingdom Metazoa; phylum Chordata; class Mammalia; order Carnivora; family Canidae; genus Nyctereutes; species Nyctereutes procyonoides. The sequence goes on along the minus strand of NW_026575033.1, from coordinate 3,121,027 downwards.
CTTTCCTCCAAGGATTAAGAACAAGACCAGGATTCCTATTCTTGCTATTTATTCAACACAATAAGTATCAGAAGTCCTAGATACAGCAATTAGGCAAGAAAAAAAAAGGAATTCAAATAGGAAAGAAGCAAACCTATTTGCGTAATACATGATATTATATTTAGAATACCCTAAAGACTCCACCAGAAAACTGTTAGAACTGAGAAGCTAATTCAGAAAAGTTGAAGGGTTCAAAATTAGTTGCATTTCTATACACTAGTAACAGGCTATCAAAAGAGAAATTGGGATGCCTGGGTGGCTCAGCAGTTGGGCACCTATCTTTGGCTCAGGTCGTGATCCTGGGATTTGGGATTGAGTCCCACATTGGGCTCCCTGTGAGGAGCCTGCTTCTCTCTCAGTCTGTGTCTCTCATGAATAAATGAATAAGTCTTTAAAAAAAAAAAAAAGAAATTAAAACAATCTCATTTACACTTGGATCCAAAGGTCAAAATACATAAGTATTTATTCCCTAGGAATAACCAAGGAGATGAAAAGAGACCTGTACATTGAGAACTATAAGAGATTGATGAAAGCAGTTGAAGTCACAAATAAATAGAAAATTAATCTGTGCTCACAGGCTGGATGAATTAATATTATTATAAAATGTCTGTACTGCCAAAAGCCATCTATAGATCTAGTGTAATCCCTAATTAAATTCAAATGACATTTTTCACAGAAATAGAACAAACAATTCTAAAATTTCTGTGGAACCACAAAAGACCTCAAATAGCCAAGGCAGTCTTGAAGAAAGCTGGAGGTATCACACTTCCTGATTTCAAACCATATTACAAAGATGTGAATCTTTGATCAGTTAATTTACAGCAAAAGAACCAAGAGTATGCAGTGGGTAAAGGACAATCTCCATAATAAATAATGTTGAGAAAAATGGACAGCTACATGGAAAAGAATGAAACTGGATCCCTGTCTTACATCATACAAAAATCATTTCCAAGTGGATTGAAGACTTGAACATAAGACCTGAAACCATAAATCTCCTAGATGGAAAACATAGGCAGTAAGCTCTGTCACATTGGTCTTGGTGATTATTTTTTAGATTTGACACCAAAAGCAAAAGCAAGCAAAAGCAGCCAAAAGCTAAAATAAACAAGTGGAACTACATCAGACTTTGAAGATTCTATACAGCAAAAGAAACCATTAATAAAACAAAAAGGCAGCTTAATGGGATAAGATATTTGCTAATCATATATCTGATAAGGGCTTAATAGACAAGTTAGATAAAGATTGCCTACAACTCCATAGCCAAAAAAAAAAAAAAAATTAAAAAAATGGACAGAGGATCTGAATAGTCATTTTTACAAAGACATGGATGGCCAGCAGGTACATGAAAAAGTACTCAATGTCACTAATCAGGGAAATGCAAACCAAAGTCACAATGAGGGCAGCCCAGGTGGCTCAGCGATTTAGCGCCTCCTTCAGCTCAGGGTGTGATCCTGGAGACCCGGGGTCAAGTCCCACGTTGGGCTCCCTGCATGGAGCCTGCGTTTCCCTCTGCTTGTGTCTCTGCCTCTCTCTCTCTCTCTCTCGCTCTCTCTCGCTCTCTCTCTCGTGAATAAATAAATAAAATCTTAAAAAAAATTCACAATGAGATTTCAACTCTTACTTGTTAGAATAGCTGTTATCAAATGATGCAAAGTAACTAATGTTGGCAAGGATGTGGAGAAAAGGGAACCCATGTACTGTTGGTGTGAATGTATATTGGTTTAGCCACTAGGGAAATAGTATGAAGAGTCCTCACAAAATTAGAATTACCATATGATCCAACAATTCTACTGGATACTTTATCCAAAGGAAATGGAAACACTAACTTGAAAAGTTAGTAACCCCATGTGCTTTGCAGCTTATTTATAATGGCCAAGTCATGGAAACAACCTAAGTGTCCATCAGCAGATGAATGGATGAAGAAAATTGTGTGTGTGTGTGTGTGTGTGTGTGTGTGTGTGTGTGTGTAATGGAATATTACTTGGCCATAAAAACATAGGAAACCCTGCCATTTTTGGCCACATGGGTGGGCCTGGAGGACATTACACTAAGTACAATAAGTCGGAGAAAGACTAATACTATTTTTATCACTTACACATAGAATCAAAAAAAATTTTTTAACTGATAACAGGTTGGTGAATGTTGGGGCAGTGGGTGGGAGATAGGAAAAGTGGGTGAAGGTGCTTAAAATGACATTAAAAAGTCCTGGGTATGTAATGCACAACATGGTGACTATAGTTAAGTATATTTCAAGATCACTAAGATACAGTATATGTTAAAAGATGTCATCACTAGAAAAAAATTTTGTAACTGTGGTATGGATGTTAACCAGACTTATTGCGATGATCATCTTGCAGTGTGTATGTATAGTGATTCATGTTTTACCCTGAAGCTAATGTTAAATGTCAGTTATATCTCAGCTTTTAAAAAACAGTATCATCAGGGTAGATTTCAGAAGATAAGATTTGAGCGAAGACTTGAAGGAGTTAGTGGATATTCGAGAGAAGAATGTTTTTGAGGAAACATCTGGACTTCAGAGCAAAGGCCCAAAAGTAGGAGTGTCCCTACTATGTTTGTGGAACAAGGAGGCTAGTGTGGCTAGAGTAAAATGAGCAAGAATGGGACTAATGAGAAGTCCAGGCAGTGGGCCTTGGAGAGTGTTGGAAGACTGTGTCTTTCATGCTGAGTGAAACTGGAGCAGAGGAGTGACATGGTCTCATTGTAATGGATCGCTCTGATTGTGGAGCTGAGATGAGACTGATGTCAAGTGATGGCACCTCTTATAAGGCTTTTGCCATAGCAGTGAGTGAAGGTGGTAAGAAATTCTCAGATATAGTTTTTAGAAAATACTAATCAGAAGTTTTTAAATAAAAACTATTTACTAAAAAAATTCTTTCCTAGATATAAATCTGTTTTAAAACAGTGGGAAAGTATATATGTAAAGTATACCTTGAATGTACTTGAGGAGCTAAATATTCTTGTTTGCTTTCTCTTTTGTGTTTTTGGAGAAAATGTCAGTGACGTTAGAGAACAACATCTTAGTGTTCCTTCAAAACAAAAGATTTATAAAACTAGCATTCAGGATAATTTTGTATAAAATTTGGTTTCTTAATACATTATCTCTATTTGTACAAGCTTTGCCGCAGGAAATCTACAGAGAGTTGTCCAAAGGTAAAATAACATTATTGCCATGCCATTCTTGTGACATTTATAGTAAATATGTATAATACTCATTTGCTTCACAAGATGGGAAGTTGAAAAATCGCTTGTTATGTTTAAAAGATACTGTGGTTACTCTGGGAGACAAGAGTACAAAATAATGTCAGAATAATCTAATGCTAAAAACCTTCATTTTACTTGGCAAACAATGTTTAAATCAAGCAGGACCACCTGGTGTTCCAGTGGAGTCTGATTTGCCCACATGGCTTTATTTTAAGAGCTAACACTTAAAGCCTTCCTCTTTCTCCTATTAATACATACTAATTTCTTCTAGGTTAAGATTTTGCTTCTGTTAAAATGAATATAGCCATTAAGAATGGGTAACAGCAGTTATTTTAGTTCACTAGTACCTTGTGGAAGTGTATTTACCAAAATTACTTATTACCAAAGAACCTGTGTAGGAATTGAGTGAGGATAAAAGTAGAAATTGAACAGCTGAGGCATGGGGATATTTGCTGGGATGTTCCAAAAATAGAAATTAGAGAAGTGCATAAATACATTTATCACAATTAGTGTCTGGTTAGTAGCATGTATAATTAAAATAAGCAAATATTTTAGCATAGATAACTAGGAAAAACTCATGTATATCCTGGATATCAGGGGAAGCTTATGAATATATGCATAAGTACAAAAGAAAGATGTTGAATTAAAAAGGGCATCTTTTTATTTCATTAAAAATAAGTACTAAAATTTTTTTAATGTTTAGGAATAACTTTTTAAATGACTTTCAACCTCTTATATGAGCAAGCTCCTTTGATAATGTCAATTTTCTGTCTTTAGAGATGTTGCTTTTGGATTTATCATCTGAATTTATTTTTTATTCTTCGTATCTGGCAAGATTTTTGGTAGATTCAACAGTCTTTAGGAAGAATCACGTGGTAATATATTTCAGAGGCTGACTGTTCTGACCTCTTTTTTCCTTCCTCAGAATGAACTCTCTGATACTCGTGCGAAGTTCCACGTACTTTTCCTTTTCTTTGTGTCCACAATGTTCTTCATCAGCGTCCTGTCACTTTTCAGCTACCACTGCTGGCTAGTCGGGAAAAACAGAACAACAATAGGTACGTAGGATAAGAGAAATCATAATTATTTAGGAAAATGACCATAACTGGCTATGAAATCATGAGGACATACATGATGAAGAAGTATAAAATAATTCTGTATTAAGGTTACCTGTAACTGAATAAGAACAGTAGGTACATAATAAATGTAGTTTCATTATTTTAAAGGTTGAGGACCTGAGATTGGCATTTATACATATTTTCAGTAGTGCATTGTATATAAAAGAACTAATGGTATATATTTTGTTTTTTTTAAGATTTATTTATTTATTTTAGAGACAGAGAGTGAGCATGAGCCTATAGTGGGGCGGGGATGGGGGGGAGGGCTAAAGGGAGAGGGAGAAGGAGAGAAGCAGACTCCCTGCTGAGCATGGAGCCTCACACAGGGCTGGCTCAATCTCAGGACCCCAAGATCACGACCTGAGCTGAAACCAAGAGTCAGTCGCTGAACAGACTAAGCCACCCAGGAACCTCTATAAGAATTTTAATAAATAAAAGCTATTTCCTACATTTACACAATGTCTTTTCAAAAATAAACCTATAAAAGTAGACAATTTACATGTTATGTGAAGGTTCATTCCGAAAATGCAAAAGAAAAAAATTTAAATCCTTACTTACAGCTTATCTTTGTGTGTGTGTTTTTTTAAAGATTTTGTCTATTTATTTGAAAGAGGGAGAGGACACACACACATACACAAGCAGGGGGAGGCGCAGAGAGAGAGAGAGAGAGAGAACCTCAGTCAGACTCTTCACTAACTGTGGAGCCCACCTGGCTCAGTCTCCTGACCCTAAGATCCTAACCTCACCTGAAATCAAGTGTCCAATGCTCAACCAACTGAGTCATCCAGGTGCCCCTACAGCTTATCTTTTAGCTAAAACATGTGTTCTTTACTTTTTTCTCCACAGTTGATTTCACACTGGCATGTTCCATGATTGAGGCTAAAGAGTAGAGTTTTTGACATGGTTAATCATCTTCATCTTTATGTCAATTGACAGTAAAACTTACATAACATATCACTAATATCAGCATTTATTTCCTTTTTTTGCTCATTTTTTCAAAGTGAAATATAGGGGAAGAATTCAGTAAGGTATTAAAATAATTGGACAAACATTTCCTAAATAAGGGTGGTGTGGTATTGCTCAAACTAAGCTATTACCCTATAAGCAGCCACTGTGCTGGAACTGAAATATTTAGGCATTGGCTAATGTACCAAGATACAAAATAGGGATTTGTCACATTGTTTCATAAGAAAGTCAAAGACTCCTTGATATCTAAAGCCAGTATGTCTGCCAGGGGAATTAGAGGCAGGTGGGTTATAATACAGAAAGATGACATTTGAGGGAGAGTTTTAGATATGTTTACATTTGGATTGATTTAATGTTGTGTCTTACTGAGTCATGTAAAGGTGTGATGGGCTCCAGGGTAAAGATTTCTAGTCCTTTCTTCCCCAGCTCACTCTCCATGTGGATCTCTCCTCCAGTTCGTTCTATCAAGCCTTCATCCCTCTTCTGTGTAAACTTTCTTGTATCTAGTAATTAGTTATCCTCTTCACAGACTACCCTGCCATCTCCTTACCTTTAATCAGTGATGATAATAAAAAGGAAGAAATTTCACATAGAAAAGTAGATTTCTTTTCTTTTTTTTTTAAGATTTTATTTATTTATGAGAGACACAGAGAGAGAGGCAGAGACTAGGCAGAGGGAGAAGCAGACTCCTCACGGGGAGCCCGACACGGGACTCGATCCCTGGTGGGGATCAGGCCCTGAGCCGAAGGCAAATGCTCAACCGCTGAGCCACCCAGGCCCTAGATTTCTTTTCAAAACTCGATAAATCTGGTAACAGTGGGCCCATTTTCCTATCTGGCATCCTTGAGATGGAACTGAGTAGTAGCTGCTTTAGATGGAAGCCTGAACGCTTTAATTTGCCATAGTTCTAAGCCTGCTTCATTTCCTCCCCTGCCCTATAGTTATGAGAGAGGAGGGCTTTGTGGGAAACCCATTGTTCTGTTTAAACAGTATTCTTCAATTATTTTTGCCAATTATTAATGACTACATTAAGAAAGGCATTGTTTATACTGTGACTTAGTGCATGCACACGTTTATAAAATAATATAAATAAGCAAAAATTTTACAAAACACCATTAATCTCTACTATGTGCGATGTACTCTAATATTTTCTGTTCTAGTCCATTAAAAAAGAAATGCTTTTCACACATACACACACACAAAATAGGTATGAAAAACACCTATTAAGGTGTTTTATCCCATACTTTGAAAAAACTACCCTGGCACACCACTTCCTTTACAGCTCACCTTCCACGCCCCTGGCCCTTGGCTAGTTTTCCACTGCTCCTTCCAGAGTTCTGTTCTGTTCTTTGAGGTATCACCTCTACCCTTCTCCGTAACTGTCACCTACATATCTTGAGACCATTTCCCCAATTTTAAGTCTCTGGGATGCGATCATTCCAAATAGGTAAGCCTGGTCCCTTTGATTCTCATGGCTAATTGTTCCCATAAACTAAACATTGAACCTTTTAATCTCTTAAAACTGAAGAGCCCCTAAAATTTCCAATTTGAACTTTCCATTGTCTGTCCACTCTTCATCCTTGCAGCTCTCCTTTGTTGTACTCCAGCTATATTTCCTCTTTTACACTGCTGGCATTCTCCCAAGCATTTCTTTCCCTTTTGGTCTCATTTCTCACCTTTTTGATACTAGATCCTGTAACAGAAGAATTTACCAACTCTTGACAGCGCTCTCACACTATACCTGCCCTGGCTTTCTCCCGTAATTCAGTTGCTGAACAATGACCTGGATTAGTCTAGCTCTCCACTTTACCCACAAGTATGCTGGGGCTGTAGAAAGCTGTGGAAGGCAGTCTTACTCCCACAGTGATTGGTGCACCTACACATTTAAAGTCTCAGACCTCACTTGGGTCCTCTACTCTATTTGGCAGTCATGCCACCACCTCACTTGGGTCCTCTATTTGGCAGTCATGCCACCTGTTTCTGAAAAAATTAGAAGTTCTTATTTTCTCCCCTTTATAACCTCATACAGACAGTTCTCCTTTCAAACTCATCATTGTCACTCTGCCTGTAACTTCTAAGGACAAATTTTTTTCTGGAATCTAAGGTTAATCTTTAGAACTCTTCTAGAGGTTGTCCCATTCTTCTAGAATTTTCTTCCATAAATTTTTACTTTTCTGTATCATCAACCTTTCCCAATTTCTCTCTCCCTGGCTTCTTATCCTTAGCTTATAAAACATGCTAAAATGCATTGTATTTTTGAATTAAAAAAACCTTTTTTTTGTGAAATGTGTACTTTTCTCTAGCCCCCACTCTCACTTAACAGCCAAACTTGAAATAATGGTTTCTGATCACCATCTGCTTCTTTATCTGTCATTTGTTGTTCAAGATCATGCTCACATACCACCATCCCCATGACACATAAAACTCTATCAAAGTGCAGTTTTGTTAGATTTTGTGGGTTTGAGGGTTCTTTGCTAAGTATTTCATCTAATTTACCTTTGGATCTCAAACACCTCGTACTATACCATTCAGCACATAGAAAGAATTTCATAAGTAATAAATGAGTGAAGTTGCAGGAGATAGCATATCTTTTTAAAAGGTGAGATACATGCGACTCCTGGGTGGCTCAGCGGTTGGGCACCTGTCTTTGGTTCAGGTCGTGATCCTGGGATATCAGGATCTGGGATCGAGTCCCACATCAGGCTTCCTGCATTAAGCCTGCTTCTCCCTCTGCCTATGTTTCTGCCTCTGTCTATCACTCTGTATCTTTCATGAATAAATAAGTAAATCTTTAAAAAAAAAAAAAAAGATGAGATACAGTGAACACACGTAGATTTTTAGTAATATAAGAATTTTTTTCAAATTTTCATTTTATAAAGCTGATGAAATACTCAGGTGGTATTTTTTCCCAAATAAGTCTCAGAAACTTATCTTTTAATTATTACAATATCTTATTTATTTTAAATTATATTTATATAATTTTGATATCAAAGATTAAAGCAAGAAAATTGCTACTTTTCATCCTTGTATAATATTTAATTAGATTAACTTTTTTTTTATATATATATATGTACATATAACAGAATCATTCCGCTCACCCACATTTTCATATGGACCTGATGGAAATGGTTTTTCTCTTGGATGCAGTAAAAATTGGAGACAAGTCTTTGGTGATGAAAAGAAATACTGGCTACTTCCAATATTTTCAAGGTAATTTATAAAATGCAGGTCTCAGAAGTTATATAATCTGTGATAATCTGTCTCTGGTTCAATGTCTTAGGACTTAGAGAACACAGTATATAGTGATATTCTTAGGACTTTTGAGAATGAAAACTCAGAACATCTTAATTATATAAAATATTTTATTGTTTTTGTTTTTTATTTAACTCCCCAAAGAGAGTTTGGGTATATATTTGAATAGAAAGTAGGAAGAAAAGATGATTCATAAAAATAGCAATCACTCTTTTTCCTTGAAGATGAAAATATGTTGTTTGAAGTAGAGAATCATAAGAATTTATGTTTATTAGCTATATCTTCAAAGATTCTGTCACAGGTTATGTATTCTGTTGTGTCTTAAAAGAAGACAACATGTAATGCAATTTTTAACTTCAAATTTAAATGAAAGAGGATCCCTGGGTGGCGCCGCGGTTTGGCGCCTGCTTTTGGCCCAGGGCGTGATCCTGGAGACCCCGGATCGAATCCCACATCGGGCTCCCGGTGCATGGAGCCTGCTTCTCCCTCTGCCTGTGTCTCTGCCTCTCTCTCTCTCACTGTGTGCCTATCATAAATAAATAAATAAAAAATTAAAAAAAATTTAAATGAAAGTATATGCTTGAGATGATTCATAGTTTCCTTTTCTCCCAGATTCCTAGCCTTCTTAGGCCACCTATATACCAAAGTCATTACAGAAACGAAAAAATAAAAAATAATTTAAAAATATTTGAAATTCAAATGATATATTTATAAATGTTGAGCTGTATTTCCTATATTTTTGTCTGAAAATAACTTTTTGCTTTCACTTTTGAAAGACATTTTTACTTGACATATAATTCTAGATATTACTTCACTGTCTTCTGGGTTACATTTTTTCTGACAAGAAGTTCACAGTCATTCTTTTTTAAGTGTATGTAATGTGTCTTTGTTTTCACTGGATGCTTTTAAGACATGCTTTTTAACACTAGTTTCATGCAGTTTGATTATGATGTGCTTTGGTATATAGTTTTCTTCATATTTCTTTTCCTTGGAATTAGCTGAGCTTCTTGGAATGGATTTTATAACTTTCACCAAGTTTGGAAAGTATTTTACCATTATTTCTTTAAATACTTAAATTCTGTCATTTCCACCCTCCCCCCATTTACTGCAGGGACTCCGGTTACGTGTGTATTCGAACACAGCTCCCTGATGCACTGGCCATTTTTTGTTCAGTCTTTTTTCTGTGTTTCATTTGATAGATCCTGTTGCTGTATCTTTAAGTGCATCAGTCTCTCCTGTGTACTTTATCATCTCCTGTAATATGAAGGTTTCCACTCTGACAAGATAGAGCACAGACTAGTATTTTTTAAGATTATTTTCTCTACACAGAGATTTCAATGTTGAGTGGTTTTGTTTTGTTTCCTCTTTCTCTTTTTTTTTTTTTAATTTTATTTATTTATTTATTTATTTATGATAGTCACACACAGAGAGAGAGAGAGAGAGAGGCAGAGACATAGGCAGAGGGAGAGGCAGGCTCCATGCACTGGGAGCCCGACGTGGGATTTGATCCCGGGTCTTCAGGATCGCGCCCTGGGCCAAAGGCAGGCGCCAAACCGCTGCGCCACCCAGGGATCCCCTGTTTCCTCTTTCTCTTAAGCTGTTGTTCCATTAACTGCTGGCTTGCATTGTTTTTGATAAGAAATCAGCCTCTCTTTTGTCTTTATTCCACTCTTTATAAATTACTGTCTTTTTTTGCCCTTTGGCTACTTTTATTATTTTTTTTATCTTTATCTCTGATTTTAAGCAGTTTGATGATGTTCTTTGGTGTGGTTTCTTTGTGTTTATCCTCTCGGGTTCATTAGGCTTTTTGGATCTGTGAATTTATAATTTTTATCACATTTAAATAATTTTTATCATGTCTAACCATGCTCTCCCTCCACTGACTTTTTTGGGGCCCTCTTAAATATACATATGTTAAATTGCTTGTGACCCATAGGTCATTGCCATTCTTTACTCCCCCAGGCCCCATCTTTTTTCTCTATCCGCTAAAGTCTGGATAGTCTCTATTGCTATGTCTGTAAGTTCACTGATCTTTTCCTCTATGATGTCTGCTCTGCTGTTAAGCTCATCCAGTGATTTTTTTTTTATTTCAGATTATATATATACACATATATATATATATATATATATGTATATATATATATATATATACATATATATATATATATATATATATACCTGAGCCAAAGGCAGATGCTCAACCACTGAGTCACTCAGGTGTCCCTCAGATATTACATTGTTTTTTATTGTTTAGCTCTAAAAGTTCAGTTTGGTCCTTTTTTATATATATAAATCTTCTATTTCTCTTCTTATATATACATCTTTTTCCTGTTAATTCACAGACATATTTATAATCACTATTTTAAAATATTTGCTTCAGGATGCCTGAGTGGCTCCGTAGTTGAGCATCTACCTTCAGCTCAGGGTGTGATCCCAGAGTTCTGGGATCTAGTCCCACATTGGGCTTCCCACAGGGAGCCTACGTCTCTCTCTACCTATGTCTCTGTCTCTGTCTCTCTCTCTCTGTGTCTCTCATGAATAAATAAATTAAGTATTTGCTTCAAGTTTTCATAGTCATTTCTAGTTCTTTTCTATTAACCATTTTTTTCTTAGTTGTGGATCACATTTTCCTGCTACTTTTCATGTTAGTAATTTTTGGGTTTTTTGTTCGTTTTTTTTTTTATTTTTTTTTATTTTTTTTTCATGTTAGTAATTTTTGATTAGATGGATAGACATTTTGAATTCTGTATATTAAAGTTTGCTGTCTTCTTTGGTAGTTACTTGTGTTTTAGTTTGGTCCTTTTGAGGCTGTCTTAAACTTTGTTAGGCCGTGTTTAGTGTTTATTCTAGGGAAGTTTAGCACTGCAGCAAAGGTGTGAGCCACCTGGAGTGTCTACAGGATCCAGATGTTCAGTAAGATTTCTCTAGTCTGGCTGATCAGATTTAAATACCTTCTAGTGTGATAGGAGCTCTGTGAATTATTCAACTTGTACTTCCCACTTGTTGTTTTCTTAGAATCATATGTGAAGCTTAGCATTCATCAAAACATTCCAGTAAAATGCAGTGCACATTGCTGTAGCCCTTTCTTTGCATATCTCCCTCTTCCTCAGCTCTGTCCAGTAGACTCAAGCCACCTCAGCCTCTTGAAACACCCATCTCTGTCACCTCAATTCAATGAGATTACCTTGTTCTACTTTTTTCCCCTAGTGGTGCTCAGGTCCTAGCAGAAAGCTGGGATTCACTTGGTTGGTTTCTCTTTTTTCAGAGACCACAGTTCTGTGTTGCCTGTTTGGAGAACAGTATTATATACTGTTCGGTTTTCTGGTTGTTCATGACAAATGTCACATTTACCAATTAATCCATCTTGGCTGGAAATGAAAGTCCCCTTTTACATAATTTTGGTACTTTTAAAATGTGAAATTAAGATATGTCTGTACTTTTTGTTAGATTGTAAACTTTTTTTTTTTTTAAGATTTTATTTATTCATGAGAGACACACAGAGAGGCAGAGACACAGGCAGAGGGAGAAGCAGGCTCCATGCAGAGAGCCCAATGTGGGACTAGATCCTGGAACCCCAGGACCACACTCTGAGCCAAAGGCAGACACAACCACTGGGCCACCCAGGCATCCCTAGATTGTAAACTTCTTGAGGGCAAAGATTTTCTTCTGTTTTGTTCACTGTTATATCCCTAGTCCCGATATTACCCAGGGCATCATGGGCATTTAATAAATATTTGTCAAATGAATAAATATTTGGAACTTAACATCTTGAATTTCAGTTTGAGCCTTTATGATGTCTTAAATTATTCTGATGAGCAGGTCAGTTACCCAGATATTTGATTACCTATGTTTGAGGTATCATAATCTTAATAGGCATCATAATTTTAATAAGCATTATAATCTTAATTACCCAAATATTTAAATAGCCAGCTTCCCAGATATTTGAATACCTATGTTTGAGGTATTATAATCTCTATCATAATCATAATCTATTATAGGCATATATTTTTTTAAGATTTTTATTTATTCATTTGAGAGAGAGAAAGGAGAGACTAAGCAAGAGAGAGCTCAAGCAGAGGGAATGGCAGAGGGAAGGAGAAGCAGGCTCCCCAGTGAGCAGGGAGCCAGATGTGGGAATGCGTCCAAGGACCCTGGGATCATGACCAAAACCAAAGGCAGATGCTTAACTGACTGAGCCACCAGGCACCCCAGGCATTATAATCTTTATAGTCTTAATTGATATTGTTGATTAGATATTGATTGGATATTGTTTTAAAATATACATAAATTATGAGAAGAAGGCTTATTTCTTCAATGAGGCTACTAACTTTCTAAATTAGAAAGTTTTAAGAATTATTTTCTGAAATGACAAGTTATGATAATTTCTTTATACTATGCTTTTGAAGAATGGTTGTTAAATTTGACCACCTTAATTTAAGTTAATACAATTTAAATTATTACTGATATTTTTCATTATGCAGCTTGGGTGATGGTTGCAGTTTTCCAACTCGCCTTGTGGGGATGGATCCAGAACAAGCTTCTGTTACAAATCAAAATGAATATGCCAGAAGGTGTGCTTCTGTCATTAAGTTTTTCATTATTCGTTATAAAGCAAACTGTGTGTGTGTGTGTGCGCGTGTCATACATATGTATCTGATAAATACAAGTAATAATTTGTAAGTCAACATAGATAGGGAAAGAGAAATTCTATGTAATTTTTTTTAACTGAGACCTAATGTGTATGTACTTAATATGTTTAGGATAACCATACTTTTTATCATCCAAACCAGAACACTGAAGAGTAAGAAAGAGAATGCTTACTATTAATATTTGAACCAGGACAATCACATATACCTGGAAATGTCTGGGCAAACCAGGAAACATGGCTACCCTAACTCTGCTACATCTTTCTAGAAAACAAAACATTATTTCAAGATTTGATCCTTGGTTTATATCAGCTACATTTTTTTCAAAGAACTTAGTCATCGTATCCACTATTATATTTTGATAAACAGATTTAAACTTCAGTGTAGAGATAATATTAATGAGGATTTCAGAAATACAAATGTAAAAATCCCTCTTAGAAGATTTTTCTTTAAAAAAATTTTTTTCTTTTTAGCATTTGTGTGGCAAGCAAACTCATAAATTCAAAGAAATAGTTCATTTTAAATGAAATATTAAAGAAGATAGAGATATTTCTGTCAAAGTAAAATAGTTGAATTTTTTATAGGACAGAAATAAATTGTGGGGAAGGAGGGATTATAAATTCCAAGCCAGCCTATTAATACCGCAATATAGACCTTCAAACCTCCATTCTTAGGACCTTAGAACTCTAACATTTATTGTGAGTCCAAACAAGTCCCTAAAACTGTGTGAGACTGAGCTTCCATCTCTATAAAATGAGGATAACCATATGTACCTCCAGGGGTTATTGTGAAGGTTGACATCATATGTATAAAGCACCTAGCACAGTGTCTGGCCCATAGTAAGTACATAAGAACTACTAGTTCCCTTTTCCTTCTGTTTCTCCATTCCCTTCCTCCCTGGATCTCTTAGCAAGAAAAGTAAGTCTACGCTAAATCACTAAATCATTTTTTCCCCTTAGATCTAAACTGCAGAGGTAGAAAGCAGAAAACTTGGGAAATGACAGGTAATTTTTTTGTCCTGGCCACAGACATAGATCCTCACCTTGTGCTACTACCTTATGGCTTTTGATTAACACATTTTAAAAGTTTCACACCAGCCTCTGAAGCTTTTTCCTTTTGTCTAATTGTTTTCATTGGCACTGTTGGAATATAGATTTTGGGTCTAAGAGCCATTCAGTTGGGGGCCGGGGGTATATTTTTCTTTTGAAGATAGGGTTTTTTTAGAGTGCTGAGATCTCATGAGTTGCCCTCACATATTTAGGAGAAGGAATACTAATTTGCTGCTTATTAATAAAGTGTCCTTAATTGAGCATTAAACTATTTACTAAATTACCTCTTCCTCTTTTCAGTATTGGCTCAAATCAACCCTTTCCCATCAAACCGCTTAGTGAATCAAAAAACCGATTATTGGACAGTGAATCTCAGTGGATAGAGAATGGATCTGAAGAAAGCACTGTCAGATCAGGTAATACTTGTCATTTAAAAACAGTGCTTTTCCTGGTTAAAATGAAGATCAAACAAATTTAACAAATGTGGAAAAATTAAAACAACATGGTATTTTATACTAAGCTATGTGAGACTTTTTAATAAAATATCTTACAAATGGGGCATCAGTGTTTATTGGTAGCTTTTATAGAGAAAGGTTTTGATAAGTGTAGTGGCTACTGCTGTGTTTTGTTCTGTTTACAGGTGGGATTTTCTTTTGTTACCCAGGTGCATATTTCTTTACCTCCAATGTAGAACGTTCTTTTGGCCTTCACTGTTCTGAGTAACATTTAAACAAGGTTATTTTCTTAGGGTCTTAACTTTACTTATTTGAAAATAATTTTTGAAACGCTTTGTAGTCAAAAATAAATAATTAAAAATTTTAAAAAATAAGAAATGCATTGTAGTCATTGCTGCCTTAGTATAAAAAGAATAAACTGAATATATTTTAACCTTTTCTTGATAACTCAATCATTTCCTGAATTATAGATGCATCATAGAACAGTTGGTAAGACAGAAGTGGTTTCTCAAACTAGATTGGGTTTTTATTTTATTTTTATTTTTTATTTATTTTTTAAAAATATTTTATTTATTCATGAGAGACACAAAGAAAGAGAGAGAGAGGCAGAGACACAGTAGAGGGAGAAGCAGGCTCCAGGCAGGGAGCCCGATGTGGGACTCAATCCCGAGTCTCCAGGATCATGCCCTGGGCTGCAGGCAGGCACTAAACCGCTGAGCCACCCAGGCTGCCCCAGATTGGGTTTTTAACAAAGCTTGGCCACTTAATAGGCATTACAATCTAAAATATATGTGTGGCGTTTTTCATCAGCACTAATAATAACATTGTCATCATCTTGCACTGTGGGAAAATGGTTTGGAAATACCCTAAAACTTGAAAACTGTCAGAATTTCTGATTCTTTTTTCTTTTTGGCTTTTAGCAGCACTTAAGTTATTCTCTTGAATTAGTGTCATTAGGATCTTCATTAGGACCATTAGACCCCATATAGGTCGAGGGAAAAATTCCTTTCATGGGCTTTGTAATCATTGCTGAACATCTTTAAAAGCCAATGGACATTTTTGCAAATATAAGCGTAAAACCAGATTTTCAGCTCTTAGTGCTGACTGACTTCTGGGTTCTCAAAGAGGATAAATGGTTGACACCGTAAGTCTATTTAATGCTTACATAAGAGTTGCTTTTTTGTAATGATCAATTTTACCATTTAGCCGGAAACATAACACTTCTTTTTTTTGTCCTGTCATATATAATTATGTGCTTACAGGGACAAATAACCATGTTACAGTGGCAATAGAAAATTGAGTACCACTTGTTCATAACTAATCATTTGAATAAGAGCAAGGTAAGACAGTATAAAGGTAATTTCCTTGAACAAATGCAGTTATTTGCATGTTTGTACTCTCCAACAATTTGCAAGTCAGTTTTTTTTAACTCTTTTAATTATATCAGCAAAATTAGGTAGGTCAAAAGAGATAGGTAGTTCAGAAGCGATTGGATGGTAACAGCTGCTTAAATCCCATTTTTCTTACCACTCCTAGTGCAATCTTTGTAAATATGTATGGTTAGATTAATTAAGAAACTAAAAACTGGTGTGGATTGATATGTGAACAACTAATCTTTTCAGTAAACAGTGTCTTGCTAGCTGTTTAAGAAAGAATGACTAATTAGGCTGCAAAAAAGACTGAAGAAGTTCACTGATGTGACTTAGTTGGAAAAGACAGAACAAAAGAGCAGTTTACCCTAGCCAGCCACACTGATCAGCTACTATCTGGCTAGCTCTGAGATAATAGCCAGAGAAAATTAATTTAAATAGCAATCGAGGACATTCCAGACAGATTAAACATAAACACATAAACGCAGTACCAGCAGTGAGAGTAATGTAACTAACTTGAACTGTGGAGCTGAAGTGAACTCTTGTCTCTCCTGATGCTTTAGAACAAAGACTGCTAAGGAGCTAGCTCCATGACTCAGCAACATATTAGGCAGCTATGAGATTATTTCCAAGTCTTCCTAATAATGTATATTGCTTATCTTTTGTTACATAACAAATTACCACAAACAATTCAAGACAACATCCCTTTATTATCTCAGTTTCTCTGTGTCAAGAATTCATTTTTTTCAGAGTTCTCTGGCATCAATTAGGGGAACGTCTGCTTCCTTGCTCAGCATTTTTCATTAGCATTCAGTTCCGTGTAAAGAACCCAAAGCCTGTGTCAGAAGCCAGAACCTAAGTCCTAGACAGGATCAGAACAGAGGCTCTCAGTCGGGGTTGTGTGAGGCTGGACTCCGAAGATGGTTGGTGATTGTATCATGTGATCGTGTCAACCAGAACTGTGGTTGTGGGATAGCCCCACTTCTAGGATTCTTAATGTGGGTGGAATAATGTGTGATGCTATGCTTGTTGAAAGTCCTCAACAACCTATAAATAATGTTGCTGTGGGTAATTCCCCATATCCTGTCGCAGTCTTAGGAAGGAGCAGGCAAGATGTCTCCTTAGATTACATCCAAGTTAACAGTTAAAGGAGAACTGTAAGAATCTGCATCTTTTCAAACGCTCTCTTGATTGCTTCAGAGGAAGAAAGCAATGTCACTTATTTACTGTTTATAAAAAATCTTTGTTATTACAATATTAGTACTATTAAAATATTTATTTCCTATCTTATTTTAGCAGCTTTATACCTTTGCCCACAAAACCATTTAATAAATCTTGTTCTTCGAAATATAAAATCAAGTTTTAACCAATAACTCAATTGTTTCTGGTTTTGTAGGTGTATAAAAACGTATTATGGACTGATATTTTCAGTTTTATTTGGAAGAAAATGATCAGTGGAATGGAATAATTGAAATATAACAGAAGATATATTTTTTAAAGAAGGAAGCCTTTGTTCGCCAGATCCACAGGAGCACTACTCCAGAGCAGGAAGATGCCTTAATCCTAAATATACCCATTTGTGCTACATCAACTTACTGCTACAAAAGTGACTTCATTTTACTTTGGAAATAACACTTTTGCTGTTATGAGATGCTACAGTATGAGCTATCAAGTCACATGTTAACATGGCATATGTATTTTTTTGACATTAGAGTTGTTTCTTAGTATCCATATAAATTTTCACTCCAGAAACAAGCTGAAAAGTTGTCTTATGTGAAGTACATGTAGGGCGGTATGGTGGCTGAAGGTGAATAATAATATCCATCTACTTTTGCTTGTACTGTATAAGGAAAAGGAAATAACTTTTTTTTAATTGGGTGTTTGCTAACTTATAATTACTGTTTTATACTTTTCAACATTTATAATAAAGTTTTTTATTGTTAACTATAACACTCAGAAAGATTCAGATATCTAAATATAATTATTTAAAGCATGGAGAACATTTGTATAATTCATTGATGGCTTAGTTCTAAGCATTAATACAACCATGTGATGTAGTGTTGTGCCCAAGGCTTAAAGGAAACTTGGCAGTATAGGAAATATTTTTGGTTCCCTCTACTTTTAAATTACTTTTTTGTTGAACTTTCATGGGTATTTTTATGGGCAGGGAGACAAAATAGAAATATTGGACACAGTAAGAATAGTGGCAGTGGCTAGAAGAAAAGTAAAGAGGAATATAGGCAGGTATTGTAAGCAGTTAAAAATTATTTCTAGGGATGCCTGGGTGGCTCAGCAGCTGGGCGTCTGCTTTCAGCTCAGGGCGTGATCCTGGAGTACCAGGATCGAGTCCTACATCAGGCTCCCTGCATGGAGCCCGCTTCTCCCTCTGCCTCTGTCTCTGCCTCTCTCTCTCTGTCTCTCATGAATAAATAAATAAAGTCTTTAAAAAATTATTTCTAGTCCTAAGGTATTTAGAATGCCACATCCTTTGTTTTTCAAATGTCAGTTTAGGTGATTACTGGAAATTACTTTGAAATGTTTTACAGCATTACTTTAACAGCTTAAACAGTGACTTAAAAGGCAATTTGAACAAGAGTAAAACTGCCTAGTGTAATTTCTGCTTTCTGGAAAGAAATTCTAACTGAAGTATCCAGTCTGTGAGCAGTGGATTCCACTCTTACTTGCAGAATTTTAAATCCGACTTCCTAAATAGCAGCCCCTGTCTGCCTGGTGGACGTGCATCTCCCTTTTCCTCTTGAAATGCAATCTAAGCAACAGAAATTGTAGCATTAATTCTGAGGGAAAATACTGTATCCTGTAAAGGAGAAACAAGGTAGAAATGTTATTCCTTACTTACCCTGTTTAGTCAAATATACACACAGAGATCAAAATAATTGATTGCTTCCTGTATTGGGTGGAGAGAAATCTTAACCCGCATCTGTAAATATCAACTGATACAGTTTCCCTGTCTGTAAATGGAATTGGGGAGAAAGGGGTGTTATGCATGAGTTGGACTGGATGACCTCTCAAATTCTTTGATTCCTGATTTTGCAAAAGTAACCTTACATTTCATTCATCAAACAAATATTCTGTGTGCCAAACATATGCTAGGGATAGCTCTGTCATTTCCTAATGTAGCATAAATTTTATAGTCACCTATTCCAGATACTCACCTTAGAGGATTTGTCTAATTATGTTGGCTATACTAATATTAGATTTTAAAAGGTTGTAATGTTTTTTTCCCTTGAACCAAAGGAATGAGTTAGCTTTGAAAATACAGTTTGGAATACTATTATAATGATTCTTGTACCTTTATTTCAACTTTGTTGTCTTAATAATTTTGACTCTAGAAAACTTCTAAGTATGAGAGCTAAGCGATAACAAAACATCACTTCATTTTGGCATTTTGTGTATTATAAGGAAATTGTGAATGTTTAAACCTACTTAACTACTTTCAGAATTGTTCTGGTACTTTTTGTGAGTATTTCTACATTTAGATCAAAGGATTTGCATGCACCTGATTAACAGTTGAGGAAACAAGAATTTCCCCTTTAACCTATCCAGGCACTTTTGTGGTGGTATATCTTTCTCTTTTAAGTTGTATTTCACATCATCTTTAATAGCATAGCAAACACCTTTCCAGAAATTTTCACTTAAAGCTTCTTGCTTTAGTTACCTTTGCTTTAGTTTATGGCCAACATTTTCCCAAATGCTAAATATTTGGCTGTTTTTTTCATACATATTAATGGTCGTTCAGCAAGGGCCTACACGCAGCATGGGAGTCAGGACAAGGCTGCCTCTTTGGTATTTCAACTGGTATTGACTAGTTCTGTCAACTCTTTGCAAGGGAAAAGGTCAAATGAAGGCCTTCAAAATGTACTAGTACATCTTTGGTCCATCAAATACTTTGAATAGTTGTGGTGTGATATGTAAGGAAAATAAAGTTGAATTTCAGGTCTTGCCATTGCCATTAAAGACAAATTCCACAAAGTCGTGGTTTTACCTGGGTACAGATTTACTTGAATATTCAGTACCTGAGGCATCTGACCAGTGTAACTATGCCAAACCAAAGAGCAGCTGCAGTACAATAGTTATTAAACAGGAACACGTTTACAGAGTTTAGTTCCATCTTTACATGTGGATGATTTTTTAAAACCTTTTTACATATTGAATGGTTTTGATCCAATGTGTCATAAGTGAATTTAACTGTGTAAGGTTAGGTTAAATCAAATATGCAATGTTTACTTGAATTTTATTTCTTTTAGAAAGATTCTGACTATGTTTACAGGATTGTTCAAATTAAAGATTATCAGACACATGAGATGTCCATTCAATAATCTTTAAAGCAAATGTATATTAAGGGCTTAGTGTTAGGATCTGTATATTTGGGGCACTGAATAGACAGTGACTTACCAATATGTTTTGCTTACATTTTGTTCTAGGACTAGCACTGCTGTCAATGGAAACTATTTTTAAAATAATCTGTTACTAAGAAATTAATCATATTTTTGCATTTCAGCCAAAATAAAGATCATATCTAATAATTTGTAAGATATAATATGTAAGCCTGAAATCCATGTGTGTTTCATATGATCTGAACTGTATTTTCCAATCAAAATTAAAAATGCAATATAGATTCAGAAAGGTCCATATTTTTCTAATGACATCATTTTATATTTTGTTGGGTTGCATAAAGAAGCAAGGAATTGTATTTGTATTAAAAGATTAAGAAAGCTATTAGTCAAGTTTATTATATTTGTACATGATTGCAGATGAGGCTATACCCATTTCAAAGAAAAGATGGACACTATTTTCAAGTAATCTTTAATATGTTTTTATAGACACGAATTTGAAATACAGTTTACTTTGGTTGTCTTTACTTATCAAGTACTGTAAGTAAGTCTTGTATTTGTTTCTCATAAGTGTAATCCTGGACCATGACTTCATGTTAAGTCTTTGCTTTGTCTTTTGGATGGCCTAACCTACATTAACATGAAGGCTGAACATTTTTAAACTTTTTTTTTCAAAAGTCATAATAATGATTTACTTTATTAATAAACAAAATAAAGTCCTGAAAGAACATTTTGGTGGTGGCGGTGGTGTTGTTATAAAGTGGTATTTACCAAATGAGAGAATAACTATTATTTTGGTCATCCTGAAAATTTGGTAAAATAGTGTTTAGAGAATTAGCTAATAATTTAGGATAATGACATCTAAGACAGGTACTATTTGAGTGCAGCGGTATTTTAATTTATGTAGGCCAGAGGTATAGATTGCTTTATTCAAAGGTTTTAAATTTGCTTTTACTGAACATAAATTGATTTTCAATTCAAAAGTCACTTTAAGGTTGTATGAACCTTTGAAACACTGTAAGAGTTGTTGGACTATGGCTCTCAAAATGCTGAATGAGTTTTATTTTGTGCAGAATTCTTTTCAACATTTTTCTAATTGCCTTCCGAATCAACAAAGTTTTGATATATTTGAGGCTGCTCAATGAAACAGGAAGCTCTGAGAGCTATGATTCCCAGTTTTTAGACTAGCAAAATTTCAGAACCTTCACAGGAACCAGTAGGGGCCAGTAGAGATAAAGCAACCTTTATGTTTGTTTTTTGGAGGATAGAGGGTAATTTACTGTGTTTGGGGTAGGAAGCAGGACAGACTACTACATCACATTGGTTTTACTTTTCTCACTTCTTAATAAGCTAACTTTTTAGAGCCATTCTGGAAAAGTTGAGTGATGTTGGCCTCTTTTACCTATTTTATGCTCATGCACCCCAGAATCTAGAGACAGAATTAACATTTAGTTTTTCCTGAGTAACAGGTTTTTATGGATATTTTAACCATCCTATGAAGTTAACTTCATTTTCTTTAACCTCTCTATATCAGTGCCTTCCATCTGATAAAGAGGATTTAAGTGCTGTTTCCACTCCTTAATTTACCACCTATTCTTCAAGCAAGAATGTCACCTCTCAGTCCATTCTCCAGTAAGTTAATTCTTTTCATGTAGGATTTTCAATCCAATAGCATGCTTTCTTCACACTTCCCCATGACCTCCAAACCAAGTTAGTTCTCTGTGTTGCCCAAAGTACCATACATTGTTCTATTACTAATTTAATTTAGCCATATATTGGTCATATGTACTTTCAGGTCAACTCACTAGGTTATAAATTTTTGAGGATTTTTTTTTGTACTAACTATCCTTAAAATGAGCATTGAAGTTCAAAAAAGAATTGTAAGGAATTTCATGTTCATTAATCTGTGATGTCCCAAGTTTTCAAAGAAAAGTGAGCATGACAGCCTATAAAATTATCCCAAATTTGAAAAATATTTGTTAAAAAATCATTCATACATTTCGTTGAGAATGTAAATTTACAGTGCAGCATCATTGGAGAGCAGTTTGGCAGTATCAAGTCTTCAAATGCCTGTATTCTCTGACCTATCAGTTCTACTTTGGGGAATTTTATGGATTTACTTCTGCATTATGAACAGTACCTAAGGATATTAGTTGCAGAGCTGTTTGAAACGACAAAAGACTGCAAACAGCATGTCCCACCACCATCTATGGTGACAGACAAGAGAGTATCTGAAAGGATACACAATGAACTATTACTCGGGTTGCCTCCAGAGGAAATGAGGCATCAGCCATAGATTACATCTCACTCTCTGCCCTTTCATACTATTTTATTTTTATATTATGTGTGGATGTTACTTTTAAAAAAGTAAAATGGGTTAGACATTCTATAGATCAGTGAGGGAGAAATAGGTTGTTTGATATATAATGCTGGACCAACATGCTAGCCATCTGGGGAAAAATGAAGTTGCTCTATCCTTCACATCTTATATCGGAACAAATCCACTTGTTCCATGAACTTGATTAGACATTAGAAAATGAAAACAAATACTGCAGAAAAAACATGGGTAACATTTTATAATGGGCTAGGAAAGGTATTTCTAAGTGGACACAACACTGGTAGTGATGAAGGAAAACAGATATGAGTACATGGGAACCTAAGAGGAAAACTAGCACTGATAAGAAAAAATGGAACTAGAACAAATTCACAAAAGAAATAAGGATCAATAATAGCATCTAGAAAGATGCTTGGCTTCCTTAAAGAAACACCGGTGAGATTATTTTTGTCTCAGATACACAATAGCCAGTGTTGCTGAGGTTACGGGCAAAGTAGCATTTTGATAATATAAAATGGCATAATTTCACTAAAAAAGTAATTTGGCAATCTGTGTCTAAGTTTCACTGTGCATAATCTTGGTACTGGCCACTGTACTCTTAGAGATACACCCATAAGGCTGATTGCTTGAGAAAGCAGTAAGGACATGAGGAAAAGCAGTACATGTTCATTTATAGGGAGGCAGCTAAATTATGTTACTCTTTTCCAGAGACTGCAATGAAGCCATTTACGGAAGGTCTTGTATAGCCATATACATAAAAACTGAAGTATCTCCATGGGGAAGATCTCGAAGACATTAAATGAAATGATCAACTTGCAGAGCTCTACATATATAGTCCGATCCCACCTAGAGCTTCCAGAGTGCCTTTGAGTACTGTGCCTGTGTGCTCAAACTCAGCCTATTCATTTAGCACCTGCTCCTGAGGATGGGTGAGTGCTGGGACCAGAGGGAGTGCAGAGCCACAGGCCTCCCTGCCCTCCAGGGCTGACTTGGGTGGAGTGGCAGCTGCCCCTCGCCTTCTGGCTGCTGGGGGAATATGCTCACCAGGACCTCTGCACTGAGATGGGAAGGAACGCTCCTGTCCTGAACCGGCCAGGGCCTAGGCAGGCAGAGGCAGAGCCCAAGACATCAGCGGGCCTCTGGGCATTCTCAGTACAGGCAATGAAATGCCAGCTTATGATGTGCCTTGTGGCCGCCCGGAAGTGACGACCATCTGTTTGGAAGATTTCCCAACTATCACCCCATGCACAGCATGTGCACGAGCTACTGTAAGCCTTGCTCTCAGCCTTTTAAAATAAACCTTGAAGCCCATGTTTACATGTTTACATGTTTATGACATGTAGCCTTTGTAGATGCAGAGAAGCTGTCCACATCTGCTAAAAGTACAGTTAGAGAAAGAACTTGTGATCTTTTTGTTTAAATTCGCTCAAGAGGCACATCATCTGGAAATGACCTTTGGAAATGCAATCTCTACGTCCGGTTTTAGATTCAGGTCCTTATCTGTGTCCAGAGTTGGAAGACAGAAGCGGGGAACGGCTTCCATAGGATGTCTGTGTTAGAGCCATTTTCAGTGTGTGGCCTATCAGCACTCCCAGATATAGTGTGTATAATGATTAAACTTCAGTCCTTAGTTAAAGTACGTAGCTTTTCTAGATGTTTAGATGTGCTCATCGTACTTAACAGTAGATAGAGGGTTGATATTTCGCTATTCTTAGACTGTCTAATAGAAACATTGAACCACTTTGAAAAATAACTTATACTTTTCACTAAGTAAATGGAGGACTGTGAGAAGGGAATCATGCATATTTCCTGTAATGCTGTATATGTGGTGTATATACTAGAAAAGGATGTGCTCTAATTTCATATGACAGATGATTGATAAATACACAGAGTGAACGTTGTAGATCCATATTTTAACACCTGTCTTTCTAGACACTTATAGTAAAATAATGTGTTTTTTATACTTCTTTTTTGGTTGTTAAATTCAAAACCAAATACGCTGTGATGGAATTTATATTAAAAAAAAAAAAGGACTGTCCTCCAGAACTGATGTTTTAATCCATCTCTTTGAGCTGCATCACATTTATGAACTCTACTGGAAAAGTCACAAAAGAATGTCTGAAAGGAAAGATCCTATGCCATCTGTTCATTTTTAGAAAATACTACAAATTATACTTGGTTCTATATGTGTGGGGTTTTGGGGCTTTTGGAGGTTTTGTTTTGCTTGGGGTTGTTAAGTGATCCTTTATTGAAATGCTTTTTTTTTTTTTTTTTTTGCAGTTCTTAACTAGCTTGGCATCACACTGCTCCACTATTGACATCAGCTATGATGTGGTGAGGGTGGTGGCTGTCAACATCGCAGTCCATAGGTGGATCAGGCGCCAGGATCTCCTTAATGGTTCCAGAGTGCTCTCTGGCTAAAGAATGGTGCCACATCTGTCAGCACTGTTGACAGTCTCAGCAAAAGTGACATTTCCACTGTGCTTAATGCTTTTCTGCTACTTTCTGTCTCTTGGTGGGTCTTTGAGGACTTTGATAATCAGGGCAGAAGCAGAAGGGACCACTTCAGTCTGGGCCTGTCCCTTCTGAATGGTTCATTTCACAGTCATCTTCAGACCGACCCTTCCAGTCACCAGTTGCCTTGATGATGTCATTACTAACCCTTTCTGGAGACCGACTGGGGGGCCCATCTTAGGAGGCAGGGCAGACATGGCACCAGCTTCCCCACAAATGCACCTCTGCTATGCGAGTTCCATCTCACTGGGCTCTAACCTAGGCAGCATAGTGGAGGCAGCTGGTGCCGGAGGAACCCAAATTCAGGACGACTGAAGAGACTTGCACCTTGGCCTCCTCAGAGCCAAAAGCCAAAAGGTCTATATGTGTGTTTTCTTTAACTTTTGTAGTGAATGAAATTTTCTTGTTTTGAAACACCCTAAGTTTTTAGATGTCTTAGGGTGATGACCCATGATATAGAGCTAGTGAAATAACATTTTATAAATACCTTCCTGTTTAATTTTATGTAAAATTGGAGAAATATTTTATAGGTGGAATTGTCAAGCCACCTTTGAGAAGTACACATTTGATGCTTGTTCATTGGTTTGTGAGATAAAAGGAAGTATACGGTTAAGGTTCTAGAAATGTGTTTGTATGTAGGCTATAGCTGCAGGTTGATCCATATCGATCAGCATTTTATATGGCTATAGTTTATAAATACATTGTTGAACAAATGGAGGGGCGCCTGAGTGGCTCAACTGGTGAAGCATCTCCCTTCGGCTCAGATCATGATCTCAGGGCCCTGGGATGGAGCCCCTCTTTGGGCTTCGTGCTCAGCTGGGAGTCAGCTTCTCCCTCTGCCTCTGCCGCTCCTCCCTGTTCATGAGATTTTTCTCTCTCTCTGTCAAATAAATAAAATCTTTTAAAAAATTATATATTCTGTGCTTTATTGCTTAATGTCTTATTTTACACTGATTTTTAAAAGAGAAAGGACTCTTCTAACTGAAACATTTACAAAGGCCTGATGCTCTTTCCTGCTTCTTAGATGAAATATCTTTTTCACCTACCAAAGACTGGACTACCTCTCTTTATTAACTGAGTTGGTGATGTTCACTCATACTGATAAAAATACTACTGCTTTCAGACTTTGCTGTATATGTGACATATACAATAGAAGAGGATATGCTCTAATTTCATATGACAGAGGGTTGTTAATACTTTTGTATACTTTTTTGGTTAAATTCACAAAGACTTTATAAGAAAGACAGGACATTATTCATGACAAACGAAAAAGTGAAGTATAAAACCATGTGTATGATCCTCAGTCTGTAAAAAGTGTATATGCCTGGATACTGTGGTCTGACATTGTGGTTATAAGTGAATTTGTTTGGGGACCCCTGGGTGGTTCAGCCAGTTGAGCATCTGACTATCAGTTTCAGCTCAGGTCACTATCTCATGGTGGGATGGAGCCCCGCATCGGGCTCAATGCTCAGCAAGGAGCCTACTGAAACATTCTCTCTCCCTTTGCCCCTCCCTCTTGCTCACTTGCTTTCCCTATCTTTCTAAAATAAATCTTTTAGGGCATCCCAGGTGGCTCAGCGGTTTAGTGCTGCCTTCGGTCCAGGGCATGCTTCTGGGAACCCAGGATTGAGTCCCACATCGGGCTCCCTCCATGGAGCCTGCTTCTC
Source organism: Nyctereutes procyonoides (assembly GCF_905146905.1). Lineage (NCBI taxonomy): Eukaryota > Metazoa > Chordata > Mammalia > Carnivora > Canidae > Nyctereutes > Nyctereutes procyonoides. The sequence goes on along the minus strand of NW_026575033.1, from coordinate 3,094,042 downwards.
CCTCTGCCTGTGTCTCTGCCTCCCCCCCCGTGTCTCTCATAAATAAATAAACAAACAAACAAATAATCTTTAAAAATAATAAAAATAAATCTTTTAAAAAATAAGTGAATTTGTTTTATTATTTAATTATTTCTCAGCTTTATAGGATGAGCACATATTACTTTTAAATTTGAGGAGAAAAACATAAAATTATCAAAGGAGACTGGAAGAAATCACCAAAATGGTTGGGAAAGGGGGAGGAGTAAGCAGGGTCATGGTGAGGGTATCTTCCATGTTTTGTTTTATATGTTATATACTACATGAATCTTTATTTTTTAGATTTAGAGGGAGAGAGAGCAGATGAGGGGGAGAGAGATAAGCCCAAGCAGGCTCCTCACAGAGCTTGGAGCCCAACAGGGGGCTCGATCCCCCAACTCTGAGACCCTGACCTGAGCCAAAATCGAGAGTCGAGAGTCAGACACTTAACTGATTGAGCCACCCAGGCACCCCTCACAAATATTTCAATGTATATATGTTAAAGCCATATGAGAAAGTGGAAAAAAAAGGTTTTTGTGAGAAAAATTTGAGCACTATCTTATTTACCGTGATACCCCCAGTGCCTAGACAAAGTGTCAATCACATAGTAGGCATTCAGGAGCTTCTGAGTGAACAGTGTAATTCCATACATTAAAAACAATGACAGAGAGATCTGGAAGGGTATTATCTTTGTAACCAGGGAAGACAGTTCAGTAGTACCTTCTCTGAGAATGTGGCTGTGGGGTCCTTAGTGGGTAGTGCGAAGGTTTATTTTGCCAGTCCCAGGGCCAGGGCCAGGCATTGAAGCAGGATCCCGCTTGGTGGGACCTGTGCCTGAGAAATAGGCAGCCTTGTGAGTGTGTCTGTATGCAGATAACCATGACAGTGTTATCTGTGACTGGAAAAAATTACAAACAGCTATTTATCCATAATTAAAAGGGATTAAATACTTAATGGATATATCCATTCCATTCTCTTCAATACTGTATCTACATAGACTGACAGGGGAGGTCCATGATACATTGCTAAGTGAAAAAAGTAAGTTCAGACTATCAATGGCAACATGGCAATAACTCCAGTGGATTTGAAGGAATTATGCAGAGCAAAACAAGTCAACATAATTCCATTTATATAACACTCTTGAAATAACAAACTTATAGATGTGAAGAAGAGATGAGTGGCTGTCAGGGGTTGGGAAGTGGAGAATGGAGTTATATAGGGAGAGTATTAGAAAGCCCCGTGGTGATGGCTCAGTTCTGTACCTTGATTGTGGTGGTTACACAATTCCACACTTGACAAAGTTGCAAAGGAAACTAGACTGGCAAGTGAATGCATGTAAACCTGTGAAATTTGAGTGAGCTCTAGGTGGTCCCAGTGTCACTCCCCTGATTAGCTACTGTACTGTAGTCAGGTAAGATCCTACCATGGGGGGAAATGGTGAAAGATACACTGGGCCCCTTAGTCCTTTTTTTTTTTTTTCAACTTTCTGTGAATCTGTAATTCCAAACAATAAGTCGGGGGAAAATTGGGAAAAGCAAATTACAGAACAAAGTGTATAGTATGATTACTTTTGAAAAATATGTTATGGGTGGCTCAGTCAGTTAAGCGTCGAACTCTTGATTTTTGACTCAGGTCATGGTCTCAGGGTCATGGGATCAAGCCCTGTGTCAGATTTCACACTCAGCCAGGAGTCTGCTTGAGATTCTCCTCTCCCTCTTCCTCTCCCTCTGCTTTTCTCCACAGCTTGTGCTCTCTCAAGAATAAAAGTATGTTATACACACACATGTACATGTGTTTGTATGTAAATGTTATATGCATAGGAAAAGATCTAAAGGGTATACAGCAAATTGTTCCTATTACTTAACCCTGGGGATGAAGAGGGCAAGTGGGATGGGCTGACACGAGAGGGAAGACTTTCACTGCTTCCTCCTCACGTTTGTACACCATTGAGACTCTTTTCTCCATGGGCCTTAATATTATACTTTTATATTATTTTAGTAGGCAATATGAAATTTTGTCAGTAGTGCTTTTTATTTTTTTTTAATTTTTTTTTATTTATTTATGATAGTCACAAAGAGAGAAAGAGAGAGAGGCAGAGACATAGGCAGAGGGAGAAGCAGGCTCCATGCACGGGGAGCCCGATGTGGGATTCGATCCAGGGTCTCCAGGATCGCGCTCTGGGCCAAAGGCAGGCGCCAAACCGCTGCGCCACCCAGGGATCCCTCAGTAGTGCTTTTCAAACAGCAGGAGTAGAGGTTGTAAGAATGGCCTCCCTTTTTAAAGATTCATTTATTCATTAGAGACACAGAGGCAGAGACATAGACAAAGGGAGAAGCAGGCTCCTTGCGGGGATCCTAATGGAGGACTTGATCCCAGGACCCCGGGATCATGACCTAAGCCAAAGGCAGATGCTCAACCACTGAGCCACCCAAGCATCCCCACATCCCCCATTTAAATAATGAAATCTAAACATCATAGGAATCAGCTCAGGAAAATTCATGTGGAGTTGAAATAAGTTACAAAGTAACATCTGCTTCTTAGAAATTTCAACAAACATTAGTTGTCAATGTAAACAAAGAGCACAACCAACAAGAACATAATTGACTGTGGAGGTAAAGCTGCCTGGCTAGAGTCAGACTCGTGTGTCCAAGGCTGTCAGGATTTGCACCAACAACACAAAGGATGCTCTTGATTTTAGTTAGGGACAATTTATTGAACAGGTATAAGGAGAATTTTGGATTGTGGCTAGAAATAATGTGGGGCACATGCTGGTTCAGTGGTTGAGCACCTACCTTTGGTTCAGGTCCTGATCCTGGTGTCCTGGGATTGAGTCCTGCATCGGGCTCCCCACAGGGAGCCTGCTTCTCTCTGCCTATGTCTTTGCCCCTCTCGCTCTCTATGTCTCATGAATGGATTTAAAAAAAATTTTTAAGAAATAAAGTTAATGTGAAACAATAATATATATGGTCTTTATTGTGCTGCTTCTATAGATCACTCACATGGGCAAATTATTCATGTTCAAGTTAAGGCATAAGGAAGGAAGAAAAATGGATGGAATAGAAAGTCTTCCATTTTAACCACACCCTTTTTAAAGAAAAGCAAAAAGGACAAAAAGTAAGAAAAACAATATGAGGAATCAATGCTTTGAAGTTTCTGGCTTCTGGTATGAGAAAATGTGAGTTTCCCTAATAGAAATGGCTAATGAGAAAATAGACACTTTGAGGTAGAACAGAGTTTAGTTTTGAACATCTTAACTTTGAGATCACAACTAGATAAAGGTGTCACCTAATGGGATGTTTCAATCTGGAGCTTATAAGCGATATTACAAATTTTGGGCTTCAGATCTATAGGCTAAAAATGATCACCAGTAATGGCAAATGTGTAACTAAGTATGTAAAATTGTATTTTATTATCTTAATTTCTCCAAAAGCTATGCTTCTTTAAAACAAAAATTATAATGCTATATTGTGAGATTTGTGACATTAAAAGCACAAAAAATGGGTTGGTAAATGGAACTATACAGTTGTAATGAAAGTAATATAATCTTAGCTCTAAGTAGACTAATAAAGATGTATTTCATAATTCCTGAAGAAAGCACTAGAAAATCCTGCAGAGCAGCGTAGCCTAAAAGTGAACAGAGGAGCCAAAATGGGATAAGAAATGTTGACCCAAAAGAAGTCAAGAAAGGAACTGAGACACAAAACCTAAGTAAGAGTAACAGAAAACAAATAGCAAAATAGCACACTGTAATCATAACTGAAATGTAAATAATATACTTAAATACTACAATTCAGAGATAGTAATTGTCAAATTGGATTTTTTATTAAAAAAGAAAGACCCTAGGAGTATCTAGGCGGCTCGGTCAGTTAGGTGTCTGACTCTTGATTTCACCTCAGGTCATGATCTCATGCCTTTCATGGGGGTCTGTGCTGGGCGTGGAGCCTGCTTAAGATTCTCTCTATCCCTCTCCTCTTCCCTCCACACTTGTGCACATGCTCTCTTTTCTTCTCTCTCTAAAAAAGAAGCAAGACCCTATTATATGATTACATGCTGCCTCTAAGAAATATATATTTTTTAAAGATTTATGTATCTATTCATGAGACACACAGAGAAAGAGAGGCAGAGGGAGAAGCAGACCCCATGCAGGGAGCCCGATGTGGGACTCGATCCCAGATCCCGGGATCATGCCCTGAGCCGAAGGCAGACGCCCAACCGCCAAGCCACCCAAAAATACATATATATATATATATTTTTAAATACAAAAATAAAAAACCAGGGTTTTTTTTTTCTCCAAATTCCTGGTTTAATAAGGACTTGTTTATTTGAGAAAAAAGGGTCCCAAACATCAGGCTGTTCACAAAAATAACCCACAGTATCAACTTTAGAAAACAAATCTTAAGACTATTACACTAATTATTTTTCTAGAGGATGCATTTGACATGCCAACTCTCGTTCACAAAAATACATTGTTACATTTGTGTTGAACAGCCCCACATAGCATTCTTATGTATAACACACATACCTCTAACTCAAAGCTGCTCTCAGGTGCTACTCAACTAATGGATTGCCTTTGCAGTTAGGCAAGCAACTACCGAGCTCATGTATGAATGGAAAGAACTGTACTCCCTGCATAACAAGAGATTGATTATTTTGGAGACAGTTGGTAAAAACCACACATCCTTTTTATTGTTAAGTCATAAAGAGGTATCAAAATTAAAAGCAAAAATTACAGGGTAAGACTTAACATAACTACTAGGAGCGTCAAAGGAAGTGAAAATGGGACTAGGCGCAGGGCAATATGAATTAATGAACATGCGAAGGATAAGGATGGGGAGAACAGTGAGCATGTGCTGAAGAAGATACTAGGGGAGAGGATCTGGTGAAAATTTTGATCTTAGACAAGCGCCTAGGTAAAGAAATAATGGGACAAGATTTCTAAACCCCACTATGTGCTTAAAAGTCATCCTCGCCATTGGCGCTGTCTCTGTCATCCTCTCCTTCCTCAGCCTCTTTTTCATCATCCTTGATCAACTCCAGCTGGTCATCCCCCCGATCTTCATTATCATCATCATCCAGTAGGTCCCCCTCCTCAGCAGAGTCATCTGCACCCCCCTCAGACTGCATCTTCACATTAGCCTCATCTTTCTTCAGGGAGCTGCTGCTCTGCTCCTCTTCTGACTTATCATTCTTCATCTCTCCTTGTTTGCTCTGTTCTTTCTCAAATTTTTCCAGGCTTTCCAGTAGAGAATCCACTTTTTGTTTTATCTGGGCCAACTCCTTCTTAATGGTTTGAAGGTCATCTCCTTTCAACTTTCCAGACTTGGAAGAAGATCCTCGCTGTCCACTCTTAGAATTGACGCCACTTTTGCCCCTTGGTGAGGTGTGACGTTTTGAGGGAACCACAGCGCGAGCAATTGGAGGAGGAGGGGGTACACGTGCTGGGTAACCGTACATCCTGTCATAATAATCTCGTTGGAAGTCATAGTCCAAATCAAAAGAGGAGCTGAGTAGAGGGCACGGAGAAGGGTGTTCTGGAACTGACCCGTACATCTCCGCTGCAGATCGTTTCACACCTGCTTTTCCTGGGTTCACTTTTGGCTCTGCAGCCAGATCAATATCTAAAACCTGGCCAGCAACCATTCTGCCGTCCTCTCCTGCCACAGCAGCCCGGGCATTTCTCTCATTCACATACTGAACGAAGGCAAAGCCTTTATGAACAGAGCAACCCACAGTTTTGCCGTATTTTGAGAAGATTGCCTCCACATCAGATTTCTTGACCACAAGAGTATTGAGATTCCCAATGAATACACGGGAGTTCATGGAGCGAGGATCTGTCTTGTTGGAAACATTGCTGGCCGTTGTCTTTGATGGTAAGGTTCCTCACAAAGCCGAAAATGTAGCTGAAGATCCAAAAAATCTCACAGGATGGGGGGAGGGAGAAGGGATTCGATTCTGAATCTCCCACTCCCGGGTTCTACGTAGAGAAGCCAAGTGCTGCTCCAGGGCCACGACGCGGCCGCGACCGCTCAGCCTTCGTCTCTTCACCCAAAAATATATTTTAAGCACCAAGAAAATTAACTTGAAAATAAATGACAAAAACATGTCATGCAAACAGTCATCAGATAAAATACACTTTCAAAATGATAGATCAATACTTCAGATTTCTATGTCCCTAACTGCAAAGCTTCAAAGTACATGAAGCAAAAACAACTAAAGGGAGAATTGGAGAAACCTAGAGGCATAGTCACAATATTTTAAATCCCTTTCTTTATAATTGGTAAAATGCCTATACCAAAAATCAGAACATAAAGAATAAAAAAAAAAAGACTTGAATGACACTATCCCCCACCTTGACTTGACATTTACAGAACAGTATATTTATTATCCTTAGAATATACAGTCTTCAGTAACACATGTGATGTTCACTAAGACCACATCGTGAGCCATAAAAATTTTTCAAAAATTTTGAAAGACTGAAATATTTTTCAATGTCTTATTACCATGACGATAAAATGAGAAATTAATAGCAATGAAACATCTGAAAAATTGTTACCCTTCTTGCATGGTTACATATTTATATAGATACTAGCAGAAACACCAGTTACCTTGGCTGGAGGTCAGACCAATTCACGTCAAGAACAGCCAGAGTAACATTACAGTATTAGTTCCCCCATGCCCAACACCTTGCAGGTAATGCAGGTCAGATCGTGTAAACCTACTTATGTGATGGGACAACTGTACTGTCAGAGAGGACCCCTGAAAGATGAATTTGTCCACTTACATAGAATTCCTGTGCTCCTAAGAGAGAAGACAGGATCCTGGATCCTTATCCCTTGGAATGCAACTACATTTCTCTGGATGGGACACTAATAGGAACATAATGTTCAAAATCACTCCCGACACTCCTGAGATCCGGGTTATTCAGTCACCCTTTCCAGTAGCCTTGCTCCCTACTCTGGAATGTAACCCAAAGAGATAAGAGAAGATTTATTATCTTTAGGGTGGCAACAATTAGTTCTACCTTTCAGGAACAAATGACTACAGAGTGATACATAAAAATCTATTATTTCTGGGATAATTAAGAGTAAGCATCTTAAAATCAATTTTATAGGTCAGGAGGTCAAGACTTTACAGGAACATCAAAAAATTAAGGATTTGGGATCCCTGGGTGGTGCAGCGGTTTAGCACCTGCCTTTGGCCCAGGGCGCGATCCTGGAGACCCGGGATCGAATCCCATGTCAGGCTCCCGGTGCATGGAGCCTGCTTCTCCCTCTGCCTGTGTCTCTGCCTCTCTCTCTCTCTCTCTCTCTGTGTGACTATCATAAATAAATAAAAATTTTTTAAAAACTTTAAAAAATTAAGGATTTGTCTTTTCATAGCACATAAATATATCGGTGTATCAAAAAAAGAAATCATGAAGGAAATTAGAAAAATATTTTGAACTGAATGATAATGAAAATACAAAATATCAAAATCTGTCTTGTGCAGCTAATGCAGTGCATACAGGAAATTTACAGATTTAAATGCTTACATTTAAAAGAGAGCCTTCAAAGTTGATCTAAATTAAAAGGCTAGAAGAAGAAAAGTAAATTAAACTCAAATGAAAAGAAGGTAAAAATAAAGAGCAGAGAATAATAATGTAGAATACAGAAAAAGAGTACAAAAACTAACAGAACCAAAAGTTCTCTGGAAGAGGGATCCCTGGGTGGCGCAGCGGTTTGGCGCCTGCCTTTGGCCCAGAGCGCGATCCTGGAGACCCTGGATCGAATCCCACATCGGGCTCCCCATGCATGGAGCCTGCTTCTCCCTCTGGCTATGTCTCTGCCTCTCTCTCTTTCTCTCTCTGTGACTATCATAAATAAATAAAAATTAAAAAAATAAATTGGTTTGTCTTTGTATTAAAAAAAATTTATTAAAAAAAAAAGTTCTCTGGAAGAATTCTTAAATTTGATTGGTAAGGTCTTGATGCAACATACAAATTACCAATATCAGTAAAGAAGAGGGTACTCATTACAGGTCCTACTGATACCAAGAGAAGAGAAAGGGAATATTTTTTTAAAGATTTTATTTATTTATTAATGAGAGACCCAAAGAGAGAGGCAGAGACATAGGCAGAGGGAGAACAAGGCTCCCTGTGGGGAGCCCGATGTGGGATTCGATCCCAGGACCCCAGAACCATGACCTGAGCCAAAGGCAGACACTCAACCACTGAGCCACCCAGGTGCCCCGAGAAAAGGAATTTTATGAACACTATGCCAATGAATTTGATGACTTAGATAAAACATATAAATCCCTAAAGAAAATCAAAACTGACAAGATGAAATGAAATCTGGGTAGCAAAGAGTGAATTTGTAATAAAAAAATTTTCTCATGACCTCCAGTTCCAAAACAAGATTGAATAAAGGTACACATTCCCCTATTACTCCCACTAATTTCAACTAAAATTTCCAGATATTATGTAGAAAGCAAACATAAGTAGTGTCTGAAAAGTGAAGAGAAAGCAGACCATTTAGAAACCTCAGGACCTGGGATGCCTGGGTAGCTCAGCGATTGAACGTCTGCCTTTGGCTCTGGGTGTGATCCCGGAGTCCTGGGATCAAGTCCCACATCGGACTTCCTGCAGGGAGCCTGCTTCTCCCTCTGCCTGTGTCTCTGCTTCTCTCTCTATATATCTCTCATGAATAAATAAATAAAATCTTAAAAAAAAAAGCGAACCTCAGGACCCAAGAAATAACATGACAGCTCCCTAGGTTTTCTTTTTGCCTCATAAATCCAATATTGGGTGTTAGAGAAGCTGGCAATGTAGAAACACCAATGGGAGCAGACACACAAAAATTTGTGCTCTAGCCAAAAGACCAAGAAAGGATAAACCTACCAGGACAAAACAGCACAACACACACACACACACACACACACACACACACACAAATGCAGCCCTACCCTTACCCTATCAGCAAAGCCCAGGGAGGAGCCTAGATTTCTATTCTCATCTAGCGGTAATGAGGTGTCCCCCTTTCCTGCTATTGTGGTATAAGACAAAACCAGGTGGGGAGCTGGAACTTTCATTACCATCCAATAATAATGAAACTTTACCCCTTCCACAATGACATTCGAGACTACATGGAGTGTGGGCAAGAATGAGGCACCTCCCCAACAAGCAGAGGTGTTGTCAGTGAAAGCCTACTGGGGATCCCAAAATACCACCTCTACCCAACAATAATTTTTTTAAATTTATTTATGATAGTCACAGAGAGAGAGAGAGAGAGAGAGAGAGAGGCAGAGACACAGGCAGAGGGAGAAGCAGGCTCCATGCACCGGGAGCCCGACGTGGGATTCAATCCCGGGTCTCCAGGATCACGCCCCAAAGGCAGGCGCCAAACCGCTGAGCCACCCAGGGATCCCTCTACCCAACAATAATGAGGTACTCTCCCCAAATGGAGAGTCGAATGGAAAACCTGGACTTTCACACCCACTTGGCAGAAATGAGACAGTACCTATTTCCTTGAGGTGGATGGTATCAGAATAAGCCTGCTAAAACGGAAGATTAAGTAAGACCCAAGGTAACATAATACCCACAATGTCCAAGATACAATAAAAGATCAATCATACCATGCATCACTAAAACCTCAATGTGAGAGAAGACACAAGCACCAACCCTGAGATGTCAGAGTTATCTGACAAGAATTTTAAAGCAGCCATCATCAAAATGTTTCAGTGAGGAATCATAAATATTCTTGATACAAATGAAAAATAGAAAGTCTCAGCAAAGAAATAGAAGATAGAAAGAAGAAACAAATGGAAGCTATAGAACTGAAAAATATAATAACCAAAATAGAAAAAGTAATTGATGGGCTCAACAGTAGAATGGAAGGAACAGAAGAAATATTTAGTGAAGTTGAAAATCTAATAATAGAAATTACCCAATCTGGACAAGAGAAAATGAATTCAGGGTTGGGGGTGAGAGGGGAAGAACAGAGCCTCTAGGACCTGTGGGACTATGACAAAAACTCTAACATTCCCATCATTGGAGTTCAAGAAAGAGAAGAAAGAGTGTGGGGCCGAAAAAAATTTGTAAAAATATGATTGAAAATTCCCCCAAAATTTGACAAAATACATAAATCTACAGATTTAAGAAGTTGGCTGTACCCCATACAATTAAAAAAAAATCAGAGATCCAAGCTATCACCCATCATAATCAAACTTCTGAAAACTAAAGTTAAAGGACACAATTCTTGAAAACAGCAAGAGAAATGGCACCTTACCTCCAGGGGAAAACAAGTTGAATGGCAGTGAATTTGGATTTCTCATCTGAAAATAAGAGGCAAGAAGGAAGGGACACATTTCTCAATTGCTGAAAGTAAGAACCATCAATGCAGAATCCCCTATCTGGTGAAAACATTGTTCAGGAATAAAAAGGAGATCAAGATTTTTCTCAGACAAATGAAAATTCAGTGAATTAATGGTGACAGATGGTAGCTTCACTTGCAGTGAGCACAGCATAAGGTATAGAGTAGACATTGAATTGCTATGTTGTACACCTGAAACTAATGTAACATTGTGTGACAACTACAATTTTTTTTAGATTTTTATTTATTCATTCGAGAGAGAGAGAGGGGCAGAGACAGACGCAGAGGGAGTAGCAGCCTCCATGCAAAGAGCCCGACATGGGACTCAATCCCGGGTTTCCAGGATCTTGCCTTGTGCCAAAGGCAGGCGCTAAACCGCTGAGCCATTCAGGGATCCCTATACTTCAATTTTTAAAAAAATAAGTGAATGCATCGCCAGCAGACCTACCCCCAAAAGAATGCCTAAACAGAAAAGAAATGATAAAAACAAGAATTCTTGTAACATCAGAAAGAAAGATGGAAAGGGCAACAATAAATCTGTCTCCTTAGAGCTGAACTCCACGTTCCATGAGATTGAAAGTGGCTACAGCAGCCATAACTACTAACTTGTGAAGGTTCAAATCCAGTACAAATATAAAGTGTCTTTATCCCAGCACTCCAAGAAAAAGCATCATTGTACCCCACAGACTCTTGGTGGATCACATAACATTCCCTGAACCAACCACGACCACAGGTATGGGATGTACACACTGGCTCCATCCTTGAGATGGAGGATGGGCCCCACCTGAAGCAAAAGGCTGGAAAAGGAGGGACTTGTTAGCAGAAAAAAAAATGTGCTCAGGAAAGCAACTAATAGATGTTTCACTATAATGAATAAATAAAAAATGATAAAGAGTAAAATGGAAAAAAATACCCTCCACTACAAAGAAAACACCAAACTCAGATTGTTTCATTGGTGAATTCTATCAAACATCTAAAGAAGTAATAACACCAATGTTATATAAATCCTTCAGAAAAGAGAGAAAAGAGGAAAGCTTCCAACTTACTTTAGATACAGCATAACCCTAATACCAAAACTAACAAAGGCATTACAAAAAATAAAGTTCCCACATAAGCACAGGCAAAATAATCCTTAACCAAAACAAATCAAATCCAGCACCATATAAAAAGAATAATATATCATGATCAAGTAAGTTTTATCTCAGAAACACAAGATCGGTTAAAAATTTTTAAATTGAACAATATAATCTAACTTATTACCTGAATAATAGGAAAAAACCAAATGATTATGTCAGTGGATTCTGGGAAAGCATTTTACAAAATTCAGTATCATTAATGGTGAAAACGCTCAAGAAGCCAGAAATACAAGGAAACAAGGCAAAATGTCCACTCTCATCACTTCTATTCACTGTAATACTGGAGGTTCCTATCCTGTTCTAGAGGTCCTGTCCCATTCGATAAGGCAAGAAGAATAAATGAAATGCATGAGGAGCAGAAAATAAGCAAAACTGTCCCTATTTGGGGATGACAATTCCCTAAAAAATTCAGAGGAATCAGTGACAATGAAAAAAACTGCTATAACAAATAAGATTAGCGAGGGCTCAGGATACAAGGTCAATATAAAAAATCAGTTGTATTCCTATATGTGAGTACCAAAGGTACATAATAGTTATAATAATTTAAAGGAAATGAAAGTTGCCTACATTGAAAACTGCAAAACATTGCTGAGACAAAGAAAATTAAATAAATGGAGAGAGAGAACACATTCATGGAGTGGAAGACTCAATATTTTCAAGATGTCAGTTTTGGCCCAGATTTATTTGTAGATTCAGTACAATCCCAACTGTCATCACAACAGGCTTTTTTTTAATATTTCAGAAACTGAGAAGCCAATTCTAAAATGTATATGGAAATACAAAGAGGAATCAATAAAACTTTGAAAAAGAACAAATCTGTAAGAGTCACACTTCAGTATTTACCCTGAAGCAAAAATAATTCAGTGTGATCTGGGCATAATTACAAAACAAATGGATGGAACAGAATAGAGTCCAGAAATATATGCATACTCATACAGTCGATTTATTTTCAATAAAGATGCAATACAAATTTATTGGAGAAGTATTTTTGAACAAATAATGCTGACACCAATGGAGTGTCCAAATGTAAAATAAAATGAGCTTTGATTCCTGCCTGATACCATACACAAAGGAATAGGAGAGGTAGAGGATCAAGCTAAATATACAAGGTAAAACTAAAAAGCTTTTAGAAGGAAAAATAGAAGAAAATCTTCATTATGTGGGCATAGGTAAAGATTTAGAACCCAAGAGATGCTTGGCTGGCCCAGTCAGTAGAACACGTGACTCTTGATCTCAGGGTCATGGGGTTCAAGCTCCAAATTGAGTGTAGCACTTACTTTTTTTTTTTTTTAAGATTTTATTTATTTATTCATGAGAGACACACAGAGAGAGAGACACAGACACAGACAGAGGGAGAAGCAGACTCCATGCAGGGAGCCCGACCTGGGACTCATTCCAGGACCCCAGGACCCCCAGGACCACGCTCTGGGCTGAAGGTGGCGCTAAACCGCTGAGCCACCCGGACTGCCTTGTAGCGCTTACTTTAAAAGAAAAAAAAAAAAAAAAAAAAACCCAAAGCAATAACCAAAAAATTGATAAATTAGATTTTAACAAAACGGACAAATTCTAACTGAAAAACTGTTAAGAAAATGAATTAGACAAGTCTCAGACTGTGAAGAAATATTCACAAAACATTCCTGGCACAGGACTTGTATCCAGAATATATATTAAAAAAACTACAATTCATTAATTGTATAATTAATCAATAAGCACATGCAAAAGACTTGAATAAGTTCTTCAAAAAAGAAGCCACAGATAGCCAAGATGTATGGTAAGTATGCAGAACATTATCAGTCATCAGACAAGTACAAATTAAAACCACTCTGATACATGCTGGTAGGAATATAAATTGCTTTAAAACCACTTTGGGGGGACACCTGGGTGGCTCAGCGGTTGAGCATCTGCCTTTGGTCCAGGGCATGATCCTGGAGTCCCAGGATCAAGTCCCATATCGGGCTGCCTGCATGGGGCCTGTTTCTCCCTCTGCCTGTGTCTCTACCTCTCTGTCTCTCTGTTTCTCATGAATAAATAAATAAAATCTTTAAAAAAAAAAAAAAAAAGAAAACAAAGTTGGAGGAGAGAAGTTGGAGGGAGAAGCAGGCTCCACGCAGGGAGACCGACATGGGAGTCGTCCCCAGGTCTCCAGGATCAGTCCCTGGGCTGAAGACGGTGCTAAACCACTGATCCACCCAGTGCGCCCCCAACTTTGTTTTCTATTTCAAAATTGTTTTGGCTCTTCTAGGTCCTTTGAATTTCCATATGAATTTTAGCTAGTCAATTTCTACAAAATAAGAAAAAAAATCCTATTGAGACTTGAAATGGGATTGTATTGATATTATAGTTTTGGTAAAATTGGCATAGTTCCCTTATTGATTCTGTGCATAGAGTATCCCTCTAGTTCTTTAGGATTTCTTGGATTTCCCTCAAACACTTTAGTTTTCTCTGTATGGTGTTGTACATTTTTTTCAGACTTATTCCAAGTATTTCATATTTTGTTAAAATTTTTATTTATTTGAGAAAAAGAGAGAGAGAGAGAGTATGAGCAAGGGAAGGGGAAGAGGGAGAAGCAGGCTGCCCACTGAGCAGGGAAGTTGGATGGCAGACATTTCACCAACTGAGCCACACAGGCACCCCAGTATTTCATACTTTTTTAAAGAAGTCTTTACACCAAAGAAGGGGCTTGAACTGACAACCTTGAGATCAAGAGTCCCATGTTCTACTGACTGAGCCAGCCAGGTGCCCCATAAGTTTTCATATTTTTAGTACTACTGGAAATGGCATTTTAAAAATTTATTTATTTATTTCAGAGATAGAGGGAGTGAACATGAGTGGGAGTGCCATAGGGCTAGGGAGAGAGAATCTCGAGTCCACACTGAGCAGCCCAACTCTGGGCTCCATCTCACAATACTGAGATCATACCCCCACCAAAACCAAGAGTCAGATGCTTAACCAACTGCTTCACCCAGGCACCCCTGGAAATGGCATTTTAAATATTAATTTGTTCATTGATAGTATATACAAATACAGTTGATTTTTGAGTATTTCTTTCCTGCAACCTTACCAAATTCACTTGGTTCCGGTAGCATTTTTGTCATTTTCTATATAGATAAACTCGGCATTTGTTAAGGACAGTTTTATTTCTTACTTTGTGGATTGATTTTACTTCTTTTTGTGGTTTATTACTATATCATCCAGTACAATACTGAATAGAACTAATGAGAAGAGTCATCCTAACGCTGTTCCTGATCTTAGGGGGAAACAGTTCATTCACAATTAAGTGTGATGTCAGCAATAGGCTTTCTATACATTTTTAGAAGCCCTTTGTTACGTTCAGGAAGTTTCCTTCTAATCATTCTAATCCTGGGGTCTCCGGATCAAGTCCCACATCAGGCTCCCTGCATGGAACTGCTTCTCCCTCTGTGTCTCTGCCTCTCTCTCTCTCTCTCATGAATAAATAAAATCTTTAAAAAATATATTATGCTGAGAAAAGCCAGATACAAAATACACATATCTTATCATTCAATTTATATGAAAGCCCAAAAATTATTATCTGGCAAAGTATAGTGAGGGGGTGTGTGTGTGTATTTTCTGAGAGCAGAATGGTAAGGTTGGGAAGAGACTGACTAAAAAAAAGGAAAAAGGAACCTTCTTAAATAATAGATATATTCTATACTTGGATTGTGGTGATGGTTATATATAATATCATTAAACTACAATATTTAAAGTAGATTTGATGGCATAGAAATTATAGCTCAATAAGAGTTTGATGTAAAAATCAATAGAAAAAAATAAAAAAATCAATAGATTTTTAGTTGTTTTCAGTGAGTAGGTGTCAATTTCAGAAAGAGTATCAATTCTTTTCAGCTATTTTAGACCTTATTTATGAATATTACACCATAGTAAATTCTCCCATACCGCCACTACCTTTATTTCCTTCTTTATCTCAACATAATTACAATTTTAAAAAATGTAATGAATAGTTTATTTATAACCATCAAGTATTGTTCAATGCTACAAAATAGTGTATTATAATACAGTGTATTGGTTTTCCACCTGTTAATAGCCTTTCACTTTCAATAGCCTAGTTCTCCATGTATTTAAGAATTTTCTTCCCCAAAAGTTGTATTTCTGCCCCGTTTATCAATGATACTCTCTGTAAAGTCAAACACATCATTTCATTCCTTTTTTTTTTTAAACACATCATTTCTTGTACTTTCCTGGAGATTATCCTGTCTTCCAACCTCCTGCTCCGACCTGACCTGTTGACTTCTAAGACAACTTCAAAACAGTTATACTAGTACTTTCCTTCCCTGCTTTCCTGTATCAGTTCCATGCCTTTCTTATTCTTGTTTTACTCTCTATAGTTTTGCTGGAGCTCATCATCCAGCTACCTCCTACCTGAGCTTCTTGGAAGGCTCTTTGCCGCTCTTCTACAGATGTTTAGATTACAACTTTCTTTCCTTTTTTATGTCAACATCTCAGACATCTTTATTTCTTTCAAAATACTCATTGAAATAGCTATATTGTTTTCTTTCCCTTTCTTCTCAAGGGTTAATATTTTTTTTAATGTAAGGACGCCTGGATGGATCAGCGGTTGAGCGTCGGCCTTTGTTTGGCCCAGGGCGTGATCCTGGAGTCCCAGGATCAAGTCCTTCGTCAGGCTCCCTGCATGGAGCCTGCTTCTCTCTCTGTGTCTCTCATGAATAAATAAAATCTTTAAAAAAAATTTTTTTTAATGTTTTACTTTCATTTCACCAAGGTTTGGGGAGAGAGAAGAGAGAAACCTATGTGTTTAATTCATCATCATAAAACTGAATCCCGGCATTGCATTTTAGACAACTGATGTATCCTTGATTTTTCCCTGATTTTAACAAAGGAGAGAAAATTAGTACATTTGTCGATTTGGTGAAGATGAATGGATTCACTTCCATGGGTTTTAGTTTTATCAGTAAAATATACTGATATTTTACTAGGTCCCCAGCTGAGAGTGATGATGGAGGGCCTGTAGGTAGAAGGCTTTGGAGAGAAGAAAAGGTTAGTTATCCCTCTGAATAGGAAATTACAGCAATCAGAGAAACATGTTCTGGGCTTATTTGTGACCCCCAATACATTGGAGTCCTAACCCCCAGTACCTCAGAATGTTCTATTTGGAGATAAGGTCTTTAAAGAGGTGACTAATGAGGCTATGAAGGTGGGCCCTAATCTAATATAGCTAGTATCCTTATATGAAGGGGAAATTTAGACACGCAGATACCAGACACATGTAAGGGCAGCAGGACAAACATGAACAGTGAAGCAGCCATTTGCAAGCAAAGAGGGCTGAAACAGATCCTTCCTATTGCTCTTGAGAAAACCAATTTGCCAACAGACATCCATCTTCCAAGCACTATGAAAAAATAAATGTTCAAGTCACTGTGAATTTTGTTATGGCAGCTCTAGCAAACTAATACACACGGTCAGGTTGCTGGACAGTGTTGAGTTCCAATATTGGGTTTATGGTCATTTAAGTAGAGTTTTATTATTTATTTATTTATTTATTTATTTAAAAGATTTTATTTATTCATTCATGAGAGACACAGAGGGAGAAAGAGAGAGAGAGAGAGAGAGAGAGAGAGGCAGAGACACAGGCAGAGGGAGAAGCAGGCTCCAGGCAGGGAGCCTGATGTGGGAATCTATCCTGGGACTCCAGGATCACACCCCAGGCCAAAGGCAGGCACTTAACCGCTGAGCCACCCAGGGATCCCCTAAGCCACTTTCCACAATGCTTTCCATTATTTACCTAATTAAACGTTTCTGATGTCTCCCTATTACTTACAGAATAAAAGCCAGACTTCTTAAAGTGTTATACAAGAACTTTCATGTTCTGGTCCCTGCTTAAAGCTTTAGCCTTATTGTCTATCACTTCTCTTCCCCACTCACAAATACCCTATTATTGCAACTAAACTACTGGCAATTCCATGACTAATCATTAGACTGTTGCTTTTGCCTTTACTTCTGCCAAACTAAGAATTTGTTCAAAGACCACCTCTTCTTAAGTTTTTCCTGACTGTTCAGGCAAGGTTGACAAATGAAACTTTCCCTGGACTCTTACTACACTTTATACTTGTATCAAGTCAATCATCAAGCCGTATACTTATGCTATGTGATTTATCCAGTGAGACAGTAAATTCAAGCTTAATGATGAATAGCACCAGGACGAGTCATGATAGACAGTCTATAAATTTTTGCAGAGTGGACAACTGGATGACACACACTGTATTAGAAATGAGTGACTGGGCAGCCCCGGTGGCCCAGTGGTTTAGTGCTGCCTTCGGCCCGGGGTGTGATCCTGGAGACCCGGGATCAAGTCCCGCATCAGGCTTCCTGCATGAAGCCTGCTTCTCCCTCTCTGCCTGTGTCTGTGTCATGAA
This sequence comes from Nyctereutes procyonoides, assembly GCF_905146905.1. Lineage (NCBI taxonomy): Eukaryota > Metazoa > Chordata > Mammalia > Carnivora > Canidae > Nyctereutes > Nyctereutes procyonoides. Next base: position 3,076,135 of record NW_026575033.1, on the reverse strand, counting down.
TAAATAAAATCTTAAAAAAAAAAAAGACAAAAAGAGTGTTCATAATGTACAGGTTGGCACAGATATATACATTATATACAATGTAATTCTAATTAGCTGGGTAGCAATGGACTGTTGTTGATTAAAAAAAAAGATTGTGATGGCTATAGTGCTAACATTTGTAGAGCTTCAAGAAAAGTCAACTGTTTCAACATCACTGCTTTGACCAAGAAGTGATTAAAACAAAGCTATAATCGTTTATTTATAGCAGCTAGTGTACTATATGAAAATGAATATGCTGTTTGTTAGCTGTGTGACCACATGTTGCTGAAATTTCTGAGCTTCAGCGTCTAACCTGCATAGTGGGGATAGCTATTTCACAAGATTGTTTAAAAACTTAAATGATTAACTATACATAAAAATACCTGTCTTATGAACTGCCTTCTGTGTCTTCCGACTGAAGATTTTAACATCTTTCCCCTTCTTTCTGAGGTTCAAGTTAACCACTACTTTTTCAAACTCCAAGGTCAAAGGAAGTTTTTGAGTTACATGGAGATCAAAGCAACATAATTACGGTTTTAAGCAGGTCTGTCTCCTTTCAGTGTCAGCTGTCCAGATACGAAAATAAAAGTCAGGGACAGTAAATTGCTCTATGAACCAGAGGCATTTCTGTAAGCTATAAGAAGCATTCAACAAGTATTTTTACACCAAGAATATGACATGTTAATAACAGAGTTCAGCTTGGCATTTAACTATCATGTGGCAAGGTACTTTTTAGGTGCAATGAATCAAAAAAAATTAATATGTGCACCAGTCTACACATTCTAATGGCAAATATTTAAATGTGAATCATGGATCATTCATTAATGAAGAGTCAATGCTGGCAAATGAGACTGGCACTCTCATCCATTGATCTTGCTGTTTTACAATCTTTCTGGAAAGCCACTGGCAATATGCATCAAGATCTTTTAAGTGTTAGTATTTAGCTCTAAATTCTACTTATCCATATAGACTCAATGTATGCTCAAAAAGCATATACATATAAAAAGACTAAAAGAAAAAATGTATAAAAGACAATTATTCTGTCTCTGGGTAATGGGATTGAATTATTTTTCTTCTATGTGTTTTGAAAATGTTCTGCTTAATGTATACATAGTAGTTATGACTTCTAGATTATACAGAAATTGAAATCCAAGACACACTCATTATTGGGTATGATTTTTGACAAGTTTCTTAAATATTTCCTCACATGTAAAATAGCCCCAGGTGATAGGATTACTATTTTTGGTAATAGCTGTAAAGTGCCTGACTGAAAAAGGGAATTTGAAAAAACAAACATCTTCGGGGTAGACTATAAGGTTCATTAATTACATTCCAGAAAGGTATTTTTAAAAACTTTTTTTTTTTTTTATTTTTAAAGATTTGTTTGAGGTGGCAGGAAGGGCAGAGGGAGAGAGAATCTTAAGCAGACCCTCTCTGCCCCCAGCAGGGAGCCCTAGGCCGGGCTGGATCTCAGGGGAAACCAAGTCAGCAGGGCTTAACCGACTGGGCCACCCAGGTACCCGAAAAGAGGTTTTCAAAAATACAACTTCATGTAGCAGTTCTGATGAATATCTTTTACTTCACGTAAATGTCTACTTTTAGTAGCAATCCCAAAAGAAAATCCTATTTTTAGGAGTATGTTTAACTGAAAAAGCTCATTTTTTCCCACTTTCGTTTAGGCAATTGTTTTTTGAAGAAAGGTAAGCCTCCACCAAGTATCTCATACTTAAGCACAGTTCGTAGTTTTTTTGTTTTTTTGAGACTTTCATCCAAAATACACTTTGTATCTTCTGTGGCCTAGGAAATACCTGTATCTTCCTATTAGGGTAATGGAAAGGAAACACTACGCCAGAGCCTGGGCTATAGAGTTTGGAGCCCCATACACCCCACATGCAGACCACACACTCATGTCTGCTGTTCACTAAGCCTGCACCAAAAGCTATCAAGTGAGCGCTCTTCAGAGGTTCCAGAATCGGGTCAGGAGGTGGGTGGCCGCCCTGTGAATCCGTGGCTCCGGATCAGACCCACTTCTTGGTGACGTTTAGATGGTCGAGCTGGTCCGCCACGAACCTGTGCGGGGGGAACTTGGCCATTTTGGCCGCCTTGATGGCCTCGAAGGCCGCCGCCCTGCGCTCCGCCGCGTGGCCGTACTCCTGCTCCGCCGACAGGTAGGGCGTGCTCAGCCAGTACTGGTTCTCTGCCTCGATCTCCAGCCGGCGGATCATGTTCTGCTTCGCTTGGAAGGACACGGCCCGCGGCCGCCGGTGCTTCCCGATCCACTGCCTGCCGGGGATGCGATTGCGGAGGAGCAGAGCCGTCAGGAACATGGCACCTGCGGAAAGGGCAGAGCCGCACACGGAATGGCCACGCGCTCGGCCACCCGCGAGAACGCACACCGCACCCCCCAAAAAAGCGGGGAGCCCAAATAGGATCTACGGGGAAATAAGGGGGAACTCCCGAAACAACGAAACGTGCCAATCAACTCACCGACCGCATTCCCCAACACACCCCACAGCCTCCACAAGCCAGCGGGCACGACCCCGGAAGTGCGCCCGCCCCCCCGGAAGCTCCGTGCCCAAGAGCGCGAGCGAGACTTCAGCTCTCGCGAGAGAGGAGTGTAGGACTCCGCCCAGCCAGAGACGCTTTCTGCGCGGGGATTCAAACGAGGCGGGCGCGAGCCGAGCGGCGGGGTGTCTTTGCTTCTGGTGTGCTGACGAGCCGTCCGCAGCCATGGACCTGGTCCGAAGCTTCCACGCGAAGCTGCGGTCTCTGGCCATCACACTAGACAGGGAGACGGCTCGGCTGCAGCGAGCGCTGGACGGGGAGGAGAGCGGTGAGTGAGGCGGGCGGGCGGGGTCGGGGCTCCGCAGCCCGGAGAGCGGCGGGGCGGGGCGGGGCGGCTCGGCCTTGCGGTGAAGATGCGCACACTCGCCGGAGGGTTATTCGTGCACAGTGCGGGGACTGCCTCGAAAGACTGCGGCATGGGGACGGTACGCCTGCTAAAATGCCGGTGTCTGTCGTTAGCAGAGTCCCGAGGTGACCGTTGCCGCTTTGTCATCATTTATTCTTCCGCCCCCTCAAGTACGTTGTGGCTGTTGGGGTTCTGTGTCCGAGCTCGTTTGCTTTCCTCAAATAATGAAACAGCGCTGCTACTGTGCTGCGAGGAGGAACAGCATAGGCTAACAGTGTAAATTGACAGATTGAGCTCGTCGTGCATACGATAATTTATGCCTACGCGTATTGCCTTCAAGTCAGTCACAGTATCATGGGTGTTTATCGATAAAAATATAGTATAATTAAAATGAAACAAAACGCAGTTATTTAGCAGGGCTCTTTACATCCATCGTGACTGTCTCACCCAAATGATCCACAGTTGCAGGAGATGCCTGTATGCCCCAGCAAACCGTATTGCCGACACAAACACTAGTACTCAATACTGCTGCGTTCTTTCTTTCTTCCTTTTTTTTTTTTAACTGATCTTTACACCCAAGGTGGGGCTCGAACTCACGACCCAGAGATCGAGAGTGGCACGCTTTTGCAACTGAGCCAGCCAAGCACCCCTGAATACTGCTCTTTAAAAAAATAAGTATAACAGGATTCTTAACCATTAATCTTTGTGTTAGGAATTTCTTAAGAAATTGTTTCAAGAGTAGTTCAGATTTTGAGATTATTTTATAGATGTCGTAATTGTAATTTGCCTTAAAATATTGTGCCCTGTAGACAGAGACTCCTTTTACTTTAGTAAAATTATGAATAGTGTTCCAGCCATTTAAAAATGTTTATTCTTTTGACTGCAATATGTGAAACAATATGTAAAACAACAATGAGATGTGGAAAAGTAGAAAGAGGGAGATAAATATTTGCTATAACTCAATGATTCAAGGATACCCTATTAATATTTTATTATTTTTTGTTTTCTCTCTCTCTCTTTTTTTTATTATTATTATTTTTTTTTTTGGTGAGCTCCATTTCTAATGTGGGGCTTGAACTCATGACTGTGAGATCAAGAGTCACATACCCAAGGGACTGAGCCAGCGAGGTTCCTCTTTGGATTCTTGGTATATAGTTGAATTGCTTTCCACAAAGCTTGCACTAATTTACCTTCTTACCATATTAATTGTGTACACAAATTTTGCATTTTCTTCTGGTTTTATATGAAAAGTTGGAATAATATTTCTATTTGTGGCTAATATGTGTTACAGAAAATATGGGATTGTGATAGAGAAAATGACCACCAATTTCACCTTTTTATGATCACAATGATGAATCATTAAATGGACTTTTTAAACTTCTTTACTGAGCTATAATTCACGTACTGTAAAATTCAGCATTTAAAGAATACAATCAGGGGCACCTGGGTGGCTCAGTGGGTTGAGTTGGTTTCACCTCGGGTCATGATCTTGTCATGGGATGGAGCCCCACATTGAGCACCAAGCTCAATAGGAAGTCTGCTGGTGATTTTCTTTCTCCCTCTCCCTTTGCCCCTTCTTCCCCTGTGCTCTTTCTCTCTAAAATAAATAAATCATTGTTTAAAAAAAAAAAGATATAATTCAATGATTTTTGATATATTCACAGTCATGCAACCATTACAGTAAGTTTAGACTTTCATCACCCTCGGAAGAGACCCTCGTGACTGTTTATATCCACTCCCCATAATCCCATCTCCACCTACCACACTAGCCTTATGCAACCACTAATTTTCTTTCTGTCTGTATAAATTTGCATATTCTGTATATTTCATACAAAAGGAACCATATAGGGGTGCCTGGGTGGCTCAGTCCGTTAAATGCCTGCCTTCAGTTCAGGTCACTATTTTCTCTGTCTTAGGATCAAGCTCCGCGTTGGGTTCCCTCCTCAGCAAGGAGTCTGGTTCTCTCTCCTTCTGCCCCTCCTCCCTGTTTGTTCTCTCTCTCTCTGAAATAAATAAATAAAATCTTAAAAAAAGGAACCATACAATTTGTAGGCTTTTGGGATTGACTTATCATAGCATAATGTTGCAAGGTTCATTCATGTCATATGTATGTATCAGTACCTCATTCCATTTTATTGCTGAATAATGTTCCATTATATGGTTATGCCACATTGTGTTTCTTCATCAGCTGATGGACATTTGGGTTGTTTCTACTTTTTAGCCATGTGACTATATGTAAAATTTGTGGGTGAATTTTTGAGTCAACTGAATGTTTTCAGTTCTTTGGTATGCACTTAGAAGTAGAATTGTTGGGTCATATGATAACCCTATATTTAACTTTTTGAGGAGCTGCCAAAATGTTTTCCATAGTGGGTGGACCATTGTACATTTTCTACCAGCAATGAATGAAGGTTGTGGTTTGTCCACATCCTTATCATTTATTATTTTCTGACTTTGATTATAATCATTCTAATGGGTGTGAAGAATCACTGTTGTGTTAACTTGCATTTCCCAAATGAAAAGTGGTCAACTTTTAACTGGTGAACGGAGATCCTCAAAGGAGGCATATTTTAGAAAGAGAAATACAATTATTTTTAAAACTTTTTATATGATAAATATTATACATATTACAACTGATTAATAAGAAAGACGACAATACGCTGTGTTGAAGGATGTCTTTTCAATAAATGGTGCCAGGTCAGTTGGACACTCATATAGAAAATAAGAATGGATCTTGATCCTTACCTCTTGCCATATAAAAACATCAATTCCAGGTGGATTGTAGCTTTAAATGCAAAAGGCAAACAATAAAAGCACCTAGAAGAAAATGAAAGTGTTGTCATTGGCAAATATTTTAAAACTAGGAACCAGAAAGTGCTCACCTTAAAAAAATTGCTAGGTAGGATTACATTTCCTCTTATTCCTTCCCTTCTTCCCTTCTTTCCTTCTTGATTTGAGTACTGATTATATAGGTATGTTTCTTTCAAAGTACACCGAGCTATATACTTATGACTTTTGTACTTTTCTGTATATATGTTGTAATTTCATAAATTTTAAAAGAAAGGCCTTAACACTTTTTTCCTGTAATTGACAAGAAATAAATTATGAATAAATATATACAGGGACTTTATAATTCTAAGAAACAATACTAAATTATATTTTCTTTTTCCTTTTCCTTATTGCACTTTTTCCTTTCTCTATTCATATTGAAGACTGTGAAGATTATCCAATGAGAATTTTATATGACCTTCATTCAGAAGTCCAGACTCTAAAGGTATTGCTTCTACAATATTAATTTATCATCTTTGTGTCATAATTTTAAAAATCTAAATAGACTTAGTCAAAAGATAAATTATAATGTACTTCTTTTCCTTATAAAAGGATGATGTCAGTATTCTTCTTGATCAAACAAGTTTGGGAAGTCAAGAAAGCATTGGTTTCATAAAGGCAACAAAAGTACTGATGAAAAAAAATTCAGTGGATATCATGAAAATAAGAGAGTTTTTCCAGAAGTATGGATATAATCCACGTGCCAAGAAAAATTCAGGTGTGAATAACTTGCATTTTATGGTATTTGTTTTAGTATTAAAGAAGGAAGGCAGCATGATTAAATATGACTACTCTAGGCTTGGCCATGGTTTCTGGTTCTGGCTCTGCCATTATGTGACTGTCATGTATAATCATTTATTCATCAAACACTGTGCCTGGATGCTGTTTGGTGGTGTAAAACAAAGGTAGTCCTTGGTTTTCTTTCCAAAATGCTAGATGACAGAAGAGTATAAGGTAAATCTACATGATACTAGGTGACTGGTTTCTAGTCACCTCTGCCAATAAATAGGTGAGAGACTAATCTTAAACTTTGCTATTTCCTTTTTCTTGTTCTCAATTTTCTCTTCTGTAGAATGAGAAATTTTGGTCATTATAAACTGATAAAGGCCTTTTTAAGTTCTGTAGTTTTAATGAAGGTTAGTATAGCATGGTGATTTAGAATTTAGAGCCAAACTATCTAAATGCAAATCTCTAATTCCACCGTTAATACAGCTAGTGCTGTATTATCTTTGACCACTTACTATTTATTAACTTTATACCTCAGTGTCCCATCTATAAAGTGGAATATCGACTTCTGAGGCTGTAGAAGGATTGAATGAGATAAAAATTTGTTTGGAACAGTACCTGGCATGTTAATCACCCATTGTTAACTACTGTTGGACCCATACCTATGATTTCAATATGCTTCATTGTCTTTGTTTCTGTTAAGAGAACCATCTTTGTACATAAGTAAACCATTAATTAAATTAACAAATATATATTGAGGACATGTGTAGAGGGTATAATAAACAAGACTGCATGGTACAGTGGAAAGAATTCAGTTTACTTTAGTGTGACCAGCTGTGGATTCAAGTACTGGCTCCCCCAGTTACTACATGTGTGTGACCTTGGATAATTTCTCTGAATTGCTTTTTCCTCACTTTCAAAATGGGATTGATTATACCTTACTATGAGGCAGAGATAATGGTGATGATTTTGTTAATCTCATCAACAATAGCCTTGTGATAAAATACAAGTTTAGAATAGGGTTTTGGTAGCCCTTATAACATTTCTCAGAATAACACAGTGCCAAAACAGAACTCAGTGAATTAGCAGCTCTTCCAAGGGCCAAAAGCCATGAAGCCAAAGTCTGTAACTTTTTTTTTAATGGTTCTTACTCCATATTTAACATGTCCTGGTTTATCATGCATCCAAAAATAGTACCCAATTCTAGTTCATTTCCTGTTTTCAGTCAAAACAAAGAAAACACTACCTTTAAAGAAAAAATATGCTCCTCTTCACTTCCTCCAATCTGTTGGATCTCTTAGCTGGCCCAGGAAATATACAGTCTAAATTTATCCCTTTCCTATTCCTTTGGATCCAGAAGATTTTGGCAGGGATCTATACCAATGTCTGATAGACTCCATTTTAACTATAGACCTTCCTTTAAAAGAGTGAGTGAACAGAAACAAAAACAGTCATTACCAGACTTACAAAAATACATTCCAGTTCATAACAAGAAAAGTACAAATACTTTCTTCTTAGAAAGAATGCAACAAACAAATTTTGGAGAAATTTTTTTCCCATTTCTTTTTTTTATTTATTTTTTATTTATTTTTTATTTTTTATTTTTTTTTTGTAAGTTTTTTTATTTATTTATGCTAGTCACAGAGAGAGAGAGAGGCAGAGACATAGGCAGAGGGAGAAGCAGGCTCCATGCACCGGGAGCCCGATGTGGGATTCGATCCCGGGTCTCCAGGATCGCACCCTGGGCCAAAGGCAGGCGCCAAACCGCTGCGCCACCCAGGGATCCTTTCCCATTTCTTTCAATATGTGCAATGATTACAATTGATATTTCCAATTTGGCAACCAAATGGTATCTATTCATCTAAAACAGATCTTTGTATTAACTTCCTCTCTCCTTAAACAAATGGCAGCATTAGGAATCAAAGGATGTGGGTCCAAGTCTTGGCTCTTTATTTTATTTTTTCAAAGATTTTATTTATTTATTCATGAGAGACACAGAGAGAGGGGGGTGGGAGCAGAGACACAGGCAGATGGAGAAGCAGGCTCCATGCAGGGAGCCTGATGTGGGACTCAATCCCGGGACTCCAGGATCACGCCCTGGGCCGAAAGCAGGTGCGCTAAACCACTGAGCCACCCAAGGATCCCAAGTCTTGGCTCTGTAAATTTTATCAGCTGAGTATTTTCCAAAATGTTGTTTGGTATCTTTATTTATAAAAACGAGGGGAAAAAAAATCCTGAGATATTTCATGCTTGAAACAGTTAATATGAAAATTAAATGGAATGAAACATTCAAATGCCTGTTCCATGGGGGATTCTAAACACATTGTCTTTTCTCTTCATCTCACCCTCCATTTTCTCCTCTTTTCTGGTGCCCTTTCTAATACTGGTTCATTTTTCTTTTCCACTTCATGCTACACATTTTACATTTGTCCTTCAGCATTTTCTTACACCCATTCCATGCTCCATACCTTTTATCTCACTGAAACCCTGTCGTTTATTAAGATAATCTCTGCCCAGATTCTGGCCAGATCCACTTCTTTCTGGTTATCCTCTATGACTTTCTCTTGTCTCACGTGAAAAGCTAGTATTTCTCCTTCTTGGATTCTTTTTGGCATCATAGGTGCTATCTCAGACCTTTTAACTGCAATTTGGGTCCCACACCAAATTCATTAACCATTTATGTATGCAGGAAATGAAAAAAGATTGTGGGGAAAAGCATAGTTGTTGTTAAATTATTTAGTCTGAAATGTTCAGTGTGGTTAAGCATCTGGGATCTGGAGCCAGATATAACCTATTCCAGGTTGAGAAACTTTATGTCTTTCTGTTACTCTCCTTTTATTTTCCTCAACCAGGCTCTTGATACTGGTGTTCCAGACTAAGGATAAAAACTTATCTTGGTGTACCAATCTTTTCATTTTAACTTATAGTCTTTTCATTTAACTCCTTTTAAATGAAAAATATAAAATAATATTATACTTTGTATTAAATCTAGAACAGTTAATTCCACTCTGTAATGTCATAAAATGATGAAATGGTTCCACAATTAGGGAAGATAGGTAAATCACAGTATAACTGGAGAAGTAAGCATATTGGACTTTTATTTGCATTGATTTTTCATCTTTTAACATTTTAGTTTACATCTTAAATAGGTCATCAAAATGGAATATGGCTAGATGAGAGATACATGTAAGAAATTTCCTAAAGAGACAATTGAAACAAAACTTTAGAGACTAAGCAGGGAATCAGGACTTTTGCTGTCTTGGGACATTTCATTTTTTTTTTAAATTTATTTATTTATGATAGAGAGAGAGAGAGGGGCAGAGACACAGGCAGAGGGAGAAGCAGGCTCCATGCACCGGGAGCCCGACGTGGGAGTCGATCCCGGGTCTCCAGGATCGCGCCCTGGGCCAAAGGCAGGCGCTAAACCGCTGCGCCACCCAGGGATCCCTGTCTTGGGACATTTCAAACAGATCTTTTATTGTTTGTATATATGTAGTACATGGGATTTTGTGGTTTGATGTTTGACCAAAATATGATGACCTCCTTGGTTCTTCCTCACAGTGGATGAACAAGAAATCATGGACTCTGAATCTGAGTCCATGAAGCATGAAAATTTTCAGATGACTGATGTAAAGAACAATCTGTCTGATCCTGCTATTCCAAGCACTTCTGGTTCTGAGAAGTCTCCACGGAGTCCACAACTTTCTGATTTTGGACTTGAGCGGTACATGATATCCCAAGTTCCACCAAACCCTCCACAGGCAGTAAACAACCATGAGGAAGAGCCAAAAAATTTAACTCCATCTTCCAAACAGTCACTAGTTAAAGAACTAAAAACGCCAAAATGTGCTCTAAAGATGGATGATTTTGAGTGTGTAACTCCTAAATTAGAACACTTTGGTATTTCTGACTATACTGCGTGTTTAAATGAAGATTACACAATGGGACTTAAAAATATGAAGAAGAATAAAAGGTAAGCCACTTTCATAAAAGGCACATTTTATCTAACTTTCTAAATCTTTTGTATGTATTGACTTTTCCTAGAAGAGATAATGATATTTCAGACAGTAACTTTGCTTCGAATGGTTTTTGAGATACTTCACATTTCAAATTTCTTGAGTCACCAATTCCGTGAGGAAAGTGTGAGCTCTTGAATTTCCAGTTAGATGCTATAGGAGTAATACAGACCTGAAAACAGATGGCATTTGGCAGGGTAGAGAAGGGATAGAATCAGTAAGAACCTGTGAATGATTTTGCATGGGGATGTGAGAACAGAACAGTTGGGAGTCCAGGATTAAATCAAAGACTTCTATTTTTTTGCTGATCTCAGGCAAAAAATGAAGACAGGAATACCTGCAGCTTGGGTTAAATTAAAGGTGGATGTGTTTCCAGGTTGATTTAGAGGACCCAGTGGAGGTGCTTGAGCATGAGTATTTTAATATGAATCGGAAGCTCTGTGATCAGTTTTGTCCTGAACTAAAGAAATTGGGAGTGAATAGCGTGGAAGTAGTACTTAAAGAGCTACAACGAAAGGGAAAATACCCTGTATTAAAGCAGCCAAGCAATAGCTAAAAATAAATCCATATCTTTCAGAACTGTAATTATTAAAGAAGGAAAATAAACATTCAACTTAGTCAAGTAAAAACCTCACAGTTGTAGGGCAAAGAGAAGGGAATAAACACCAAAGATAAAATAAAATGTATTAGAAAATATTTTTAGAAGCTTAGAGTTGATAAATCTAAGAACTGGTTCTTACTTAAACATAAATGCAAATAACAAAATTAGGAACTAAGGGCTATATTTTTTCTTTAAGTTATTAGAAATACTACAGAGTATGTATGGGAAAATTTGCAAAGTTCAGATAAGGGAAAATTTTTTGAAAATAATACACAGCTATCAAAATGAACTTGAAGTCGGAAACCTGTATAGACCAAAGTCAGAGAAGAAAATGGAAAAAGCTATCAGAGAACTAGGTCCAAAAAGCTCTGAGCACAGATGGTTTTCTGATGAATCCTTTCATAATTTCATAGAACATATATAATTCACATATAAAGTTATTTTTATGAGGAAGAGATATACATTCTATTGTGGGTCCCAGCACCTTCAGGTTGATGAAACCTGTTTTAACATTTCCTCACTAGTAAAATATGTATATAACCATTCCCATTCTGCTTACCACACAAAGTCAGTGTGGTATAATGGATAACGAAGTTATAAATTGCCTTAAGAATGAGATGCTATGAAAATAATTACCTTTAAAAAGAACTGTCATTATCAGAGGTCTACAAACTACTGCTACAGGCCAAATCTAGCCTGCTGCCTATTTTTGGTAAATAAAGTTTTATTGGAGTATAGACTTAAAAAAAGTTCTTCTGAAAGTAGAATAAGAAAAATGCTGCAGTTTAGTTTATGAGATTGATATACCCTTGATACAAATACTGACAAAGCATGCAAAAGGAAACTATAGCCAATCTAATTTATGAACATGTATGTACAATCCCAATTAAAAAAAACAGATTGAATTAACAGAATATTAAAAATACAGTGGGCAACTTTCAAGTTAAGCTTATCCTCAGAATGCTAAGATAGTTTAATACTTAGCAACTCATAAAATACATTATTTTAATGATTTAATAACAGGGTAATCTCAATAGATACCAATAAGGAATTGATAAAATTTGACGCTCATCCCTCATTTAAAAAGCTTGATCAAACTCTAAATTGAATACTTCATTAACATGATAAACTGGATATATCACTTAATAATGAGCTGTTATCATCACTTCATGTAATTATTGATACTCTGGCCAGTAAGTATGTCTAGGCTGTGTTTTGTATGTGGGCAACTCAAGAAACTCACATCTAGATCTTCAAGAAAGGCTGATAGAAGATATATTTTATATAATTGTAAGATAACCATTTAAAATAATATGCTTTCCTATATTTTATTAATAAATAATTTCTACACAAAGTAGAAAAAATCCATTCATGTTTGCAACAAAAAAGTAAAATACCAACATCAGTCACAGATAAAGGTCTTATATGATAAAAACCATAGAACATTTCTGAATTTCATGAAGGGGAAATTAGGGAAAATTATGTTTTTCTTCATCCGAATTTATTGGATATTGCTAATAAGATGTTTAATCACAGCAAATTAATTTATAGATGTCATACATTTACAACAAAGCCTTGCTAGGATTTTTTTTAAGGTGGAGAAAGGGATATTTGATAAAATGATTCTAAAATTTATTTGGAAGAATAAAAATAGGAGTAGCTTGAAAAAGTAATGAAAAATAGTAATATGGGAATTTGACCTTCTTATATTGAAATATATAAAGCTATAATAAAAAAAACTGTAATAGAATAGACTTAAAACTGGAGCCCAGGGATGCCTGGGTGGCTCCCTGGGTGGCTCCCTGGTTGGGTGCCTGCCTTCGGCATAGGGCATGATCCTGGGGTCCTGGAATCGAGTACCACATCGGGCTCCCTGCCTGGAGCTTGCTTCTTCCTCTGCCTGTATCTCTGCTTCTCTCTCTCTCTCTGTGTCTCTCATGAATAAATAAAATCTTTAAAAAAAAAAAAATAAAAGTGGAGCCAAGAAAGCAACTCTAATTTATATAATTTATATATAAGAAGGTGTTTTTGAACTAAGAATGTTCAGTAAATTATGCTAGGACAATCGGTTAATTGAACCAACTTATAGTATTTGATGACACTCGTCTTTATAACTGTATTTCAGATATCTGGGTAATTGGCTAGAATATTTTTAGTAACTAGATGATAGGGATCAGTCTTTTTAGTCTAAAAAAATGGCAAGTTCTCTTTTTTTTTTTCAGATTTTATTTCACAGAGAGCGAGCACAAGCAGGAGGAGCAGCAGGCAGAGAGAGAGGGAGAAGCAGGCTCCCCACTGAGCAGGGAGCCCCATGTGGGGGCTCAATCCCAGGACCCTGGGATCATGAACCTAGCCTAAGGCAGATGCTTAACTGATTGAGCTACCCATTTGCCCCCCAAAATGACAAGTTCTTAACTTATATCTGTAAACTGGTTGCAAAATTCCACTTGATGGTTTTGAAGCCATGGGCTATAATTTCTGTATTTGAACTAATGAGTTAAACTTATGGTATACCCTTAAGTCAGAATGTCTTAACCCACTTTTGAGCCACACCTGTCAATACAAAGTGGTTCATAACCTTTTTTGAGTCATGGGTATATGTTAATTTTTTAAAAAAAGAATAGTTCCATGGGACTTCTGTTCCGTAAAACAGAACTGAACATTTGTCCAGACTTGATGATATATAATATGTAGTAAAATTGAACTTTTTCACAGAGACTCAATATTAACTTTTATTTTTTAATCTTAAAATTTCTTTATGAATCACACCAGTGAAGAGGTGATAGGACCAGAACCAGTGACCAGTAATAATTTCTTTGCCACTCCTGGCATCATAATCCAGGATTTGAAAATAAGTGGTAAGTGTAACAATTACATTAACTTCTCAGCTATCCTCCTTCTAGATTATCTTTTTACAAAAATGATTCTGTCATCTTAGACATTCTTATAGCCCCTCTGCATCTTCTCAGTTCATAACATTGAGTTTATAGAGTACTATCCCGGGGATTCCTGGGTGGCTCAGCGGTTTAGTGCCTGCCTTCGGCCCAGGGCGTGATCCTGGAGTCCCGGGATCGAGTCCTACATCAGGCTCCCTGCATGGAGCCAGCTTCTCCCTCTGCCTGTGTCTCTGCCTCTCTCTCTGCATTGCTCATGAATAAAATCTTTTTTTTTTTAAAGTGAGTTTCTGTTGTATTGTAGCTTGACCCTCTTCTTCCCCTGCAAAAGTTACCATTATTACAGTCTATACCTATGAAAATTTAGTCACTTGTTTGCCATTTTCTTTATTTACCATTGCTTTTTATATCTCACTCATTCCTTCTGGGTATAGTTTTGTTCTTGTTAAAGCACATGCTTCAGCACTTCTTTCAGAGATGGTATTTCTAGTCTGTGAGCAGTCATCTCTGCTTTTGTGTTTGAAGACATGTTTTTTTCTTTCACTTTCATTCATTTTTGAGCAATAATTTAGCTGGATATAGACAATAGGTTGACAGCTGACTTCAGTATTTTATAAAGAAATTTTGTCATTGTCATCTGGTATCCATTGCTGATGAACAGAGTGCTGTGGATCTGATTTGCTTTCCTTTGTAGATCTTTGGTCTTTTCTTCCTGTAGTCAGTAAGATTTTTGTCATTATCTTTGATATTCTGCATTTCTCTAATTTTAAACTATTTTTATTTTATTTTATTTTTATTTTTTTAAGATTTGAGAGCCAGAGAACACGAGTGTGGCTGAGCAGGGATGGCCGCCCCGTGTCCCCCTCCCCCCAGCCCCTGGGACTCACTCCCAGGACTCTGGGATCATGACCTGAGTGAAAGCAGATATTCAACCCACTGAGCCACCCAGGCATCCCTGTTTATTGTTTTTATTTATTATGTTTAGAATTCAGTATGATTTTCAAACTAAGGAAATCATCATTATGTCATCAATTTTGGAAAATACTCTGAGATTATCTCTTGAATAAAATTACCTCTTCTGTAATTCCTCAATTTTTTTTCTCCTGGAATTCCTTTAAGATATATTTTAGAATGTTGTTCTTCGGTCTTCTGGGTTTGTTAACTTCTTTTTTTTTTTTTTTTCTTTTTTTGGTTTGTTAACTTCTCCTTCCTTTTCTCTATGCTACTTTGTGCTTGAGTTAGAACCTTCTTTCACTTTGCTATTTTTCTCTTACACTGAGTCTAAATTATTAATCTATTGAATTTTTACTTCAGTGACTACATTTTTCTGTTTTATACATCTTTCTTTCAAATGTGACTGCTTTTTTTTTTTCCCTTCCATAATATTGTTCTCTTGGCTCATGATTTCTGTGCTTTCCTTTATCTCTTTGAATATTTGAAACATTTCTATCTGGAGACTATTTAAGATGTTGATACTTTTGTTTATTGCTCTGATTCTCTTTCTCGGAAGTGCGTTTCCTTACGGGCTTTTAATTTTTAACTGTGAACCTCTTTTCAGATGATGCTGTTTTCTGTGGAAGTTCTGTAAGCCCTGGGGTTTCCATGCTCACTTCAACCAAGGCCTCACTGTTGGCCAATTGCACTCAGGTTTTTAGGTGAACTGCTTGACTCGGGGTTCCTGTACATGTAGGGTGAACTCAGAACCCACAACTCTGGGCTGTGTGGAGTTGATTTTCTGATTTTCAATTTTTTTTCTGAAGGCTTTACCATTAGCCTAGCTGACTTCTCTTAGCCTCACTGACTTCATCCTGTTCCCCTGGAGCCAGCACCAGGGGGCAGATGTTTTCCAGTTGCTGCTTCACAGACCTCACGGCTCTTCCAGGCTCTCGGCTTGATACACTGTGCTTCATTTCACTGCCTCCTTGGTTAAAGCCTGTGCTCATGCCTTCTGTCTGTGCTTGTTTTAGAATCCCAGGGGCTTGGGTATATACATGGACATTTCAGATTAAGTAGATGTTGGCATCTTAGTGTATTTGCTTCCCATCATTCTCTTCGTTTATACATAAAGCTAAATCCCTACTCCATTATAAACCCCATCCCTTCTTCCCCTAAAGTGATGATTATTCTAAAGAAGAACTGTATTGTTTGAAAATTTCATTTAAGTTGCAACATCAAAATTATATTTTGTCACTTGCTTTTTTTCATTCAATCCGTGTTAATCCAGTTCATCCATTTTAATTGTTAAGCGTTGTATGAATCAGTCATTTTGTATTTATTTATTTGCTTATTAAGGAGTAATTGTTTTTTACTGTTATAGGCAGTGCTCTAATGAAACTGTTCCTTGTACACAAGTGTTACATCTAGGAGTAGAGTTTCTAGATCAGAGGGGATGCAAATCTTCCCGTTTTCTAGAAAATGCTAACTTGCTACCTTAGAGCAGCTGTTCTGATTCTCACTCATTTTCCGGCACTTGATGATTTGTAGACTTCATAAAATTTTGCCAGTCTGATCATTTTTTTTAACGTTTACTTTTTTTTAAGGTTTATTCATTTGGTTTAGAGTGTGTGAGGAGTGGGAGTAGTCGAGGGAGAGAATCTTCAAGCAGACTGCCCTCCAAGCACAGAGCCTAAGGCAGAGCTCGATCTCACAACCCTTAGATTATGATCTGAACTGAAACCAAGAGACACTTAACCAACTGAACCACTCAGGCGCCCCTCTTTGATTTTTTTTTTTTTAAGATCACTTTCATGACACTGTGTTAGAGGTATCAGATGTCTGATTCTGTTTCTGGGATCTCTTTCTAAAAGTTCTGATGGTCAGTTATGACTTTAGAATAAATCCTAATGTCTTAGAAGGCAGGTGACTTCTTGCCCTCTTCCTCCTTCTTTTCCTTCTTCAGAAATTTTATTTTCTCCATAAAGATCATACAGATTTTAATATGTAGGTGTCTTCTTTGTTGTTGATGTAAGAAAAGAATTGTGTTTTTTTTTTTCTTTTAAGATTTTAAAAATTTGAGAGAGTGAGAGCAAGTGCACTAGCGTGGGTGGGTGGGGTGGCAGCAGAGGCAGAGGGAGAAACAGACTCCACATTGAGCGGAAGCCTGATGTAAGGCTCGATCCTAGAACTCTGGGATCATGACCTGAGCTGAAAGCAGACACTTAGCTGACTGAGCCACCCAGACACTCCCCAAAATATTTTTCCTCAAATTATATTTTTGTTTGTTGCTCATTCGCTAGAACTATTCATTTTTATATATTGTTATACCCTGCAGCCTTGCTAAACTTTTATTAGTACTGATGATAATCAGATAAGCAAATATGAAGTTCTGTTTCTTCCTGTCTAGTCAGGCACACTCTATAGCTGTTTCTTGTTATCAAAAATAAAGTGCACAAATTATATTGACTTAAGATTATAACCTAAAAGTTGAAATGTTTATTTCAACTTTATTTTCAAATGTATATTTCCATGCCATTGTTTGTATCTTTTAGATGCCGACTCTACAAATTCTCCCTTGGCACCTACATTCTGCACTCCTGGTTTGAAAATTCCTTCTACAAAGAACAGTACAACTTTGGTACGTTTCCATAACATTGGAAGTTCTAATCTTTTCCTGATGACTCATATACGCTACTATTTCTAGATTCAAACAGTCTGTTTTAAAAACTTAGACTATTGTATGTCCACTGTACTTTAGTTTAAAAAAAGACTTAGATTAGTGGAGACTTTAAGAGTATTTTTACAAAAAAAAAGTATTATGTATTTCTGGAGGGGAATTTAGCAGCATATAGCAAAAGCTTTAAAATTTTTCATACCCTTTAACCATATATCAATTTATTCTAAGGCACATTGGCACAAAGAATTATAACAAGGAAGTTATAGAGGAAGGAACATTATTTATAGGAGCAAAGAATTGGAAAAATCTGAATGTCAAGTGGTAGCAGAGAAGCTAAATACACTGAAGTATATGTTTTAAAGAACAGATGATAGAAAGTGACATGCATGCTTATGGATATGCAAATACACACAATATACTTTATTGCAGGGAAAAAATAAATAAAAGAATGGATAGAAAAACACCAGATGTGATTATCTCCCGGTGATAGATTTATGGGTGATTTTTATGCTTTTTCCAAATATTTCTCAATGAACAAATTTATTGTAATTGTCCCTCATCACCCTCACCCCTTTTTAAAAAAAGATTTTATTTATTTGACAAAGAGAGGGAAAAAGCACAAGCAGGGGGAATAAGAGGCGGAAAGAGAGGGAGAAACAGGGTGTCCATCGAGCAGAGAACCTAATGTGGGACTTGAACCCCAGACCCCGGGATCATGACCTGAACTGAAGGCAGACACTTAACCTACCCAGGCACACTCTCATCCTTTTTTTAAAGTCACTATGAACACTTAAGACAACCAATGCAGCAGACTGGACTGTACAAAAAATGTGAGTAGGGGATCCCTGGATGGCTCAGTGGTTTAGGGCCTGCCTTTGGTCCAGGGCATGGTCCTGGGATCTGGGATCGAGTCCCGCATCAGGCTCCCAGCATAAAGCCTGCTTCTCCCTCTGCCTGTGTCTCTGCCTCTCTCTCTTTCTCTATCATGAATAAATAAATAAAATCTTTTAAAAAGAAATGTGAGTAGTATATGAGGAGCTAATTTGTTTTTAAAAATTTGATGAATTTAAAATTAACCCTCTGTGGTTATTGCTATTAAATTGGACAGTGTAGCTATAGACCCACAAAATTCAATTAGTATCAGTTGAAGTATCTCTCAGGTTATTGCCTGCTAGTACTTGCCTCTTACAAGTAATCCACCCCTTGTATTCCAGTGTGGAAGGCACCAGTCCACTGGACTGATGTGACTTGTTCTTTATTAACTCTGACCCTGGAGAGGTGAGATTTACTAGATTGGTCAGTTTAGCAGGTATTGCATGCTAACCTTATGTCAGATGGGCTTTCTCCCTTTTGAGTGAGGGCATGTGGTAACACTTTTGCTCACCTGTGTTATTACTCTCACCTGGCCCAGCTTAGTGTTGCCTGAAACTGGGTGGGTGAATCCATCTAAATCTGATTCAGGGACGGCTGGGTGGCTCAGTGGTTGGGCATCTACCTTTGGCTCAGATTGTGATTCTGCAGTCCTGGGATCGAGTCCCACATTGGGCTCCCCACATGGAGCCTGCTTCTCCCTCTGCCTATGTCTCTGCCTCTCTCTCTGTGTCTCTCACGAATAAATAAATAAAATCTTATAAAGGTTATAAATCTGATTCAGTCAGGGCCATTTAGTTTTCATATCAAGCTGTAGTTCACCCGTTATTAGTAATGAAGCATGGTATTTTGTGCTATATATGCCATTCTTTGTTTTCTCAGTTTTCTTTAATAATCAGTCAAGGAAGAACAGGTCATTTTTGTGCTTACTTCTGTGTCGCTTTTGTGCAACAGAACTAAAACTAATAAATTTGTTTATTGTATTTTATATCATAAATTAATGTGGTTTTTTTTTTTTGTTCAATAGGGATCCATAAATTATCCACTATCAAAAACAAATAGTTCATCAAATGATTTGGAAGTGAAAGACTGTACATCATTAGTTTTAAATTCAGACAAGTGTTTTGAGAGTTTTGCGGATCCCTCTTCTCCTGTAATCTCTTCTTATGAGAATCTGCTGAGAACACCTACACCTCCAGAAGTAACTACTATTCCAGAAGATATTCTCCAGGTTGTTTTTCCTGGCTATTTCTTTCTCTGATACATTCTTTTCAAAGTTTGATATTTATATTAAGGAGCTAAAGCTATGTATAAACTGTCTTATTTCTCATCGGATGAATGTGGTTTGTGTACTGAGAAAATCTAAATTCTGTGCTGTTATGTTCTTCTGAGCTCAGCACATGCTCATGACTTCATCATACTTTTATGCACTCATGGTGCATCTTTAACTTCATGTTCTAAAATGTATTCTTAGAATATTTTGTTATAATCTTTCAAGTGTGATTGCCATGTTGTTGACTGTGGTTTCCATTGAAGATATGGCTAGCAAAATCAGAAATGTCATTTAACCTACAGTTCTCCAGGATAGGGTATCACGAATGACTTACGTCAGTGTTTCTTGAACCTGAGACATTTTGGACCTTGTTTTAGAAGCATTGATTTAGATGTTAGAATATCTGATTTCTTAGTACATCATTCACCTCTAGTCTGCTACTGATCTATATACCAACTGCCAGCTCTACTAAATAACCACTAGTCGTCCCGCCCTTAATAGAAGCTAGAGAGCTCGGCAGTATGGCTTAAGCAAGTGGAATTGTTAAGAACTGCTCTAGCAACTGACCTAGCCTGTGGGAGCGCTGTGGGAAGGATGAAACTACTCGGAAGAATCCCTAAATGCCATTAAAGTGGACTCAACCTGTGATAATCAAGAAAGTATTTGTTACCCTCTTTTTCTCTTTGTTTTGCTGGGCACTTTAAGAAGTGGAGTAAGCATCTTCTGTCTTAATAGGAGTTATCAGGTGTTTCCACTTTGTGGTAGTTGATCCTTCTCTTTATTTCTATGCCAAAGGGGGGATGCCTTGTATTTAATGTATCACCTTTGTATCAAAAACATAGCTGAAAAAAAAAACATAGCTGATATTTCAGACTCTTCTTTTTATAATCTTTAATAGCTGGTCTTTGTTTTGAGCATGTATTTTGCCTCTTTCGTATATATATTTTACCTAACAACATTGTAAAGGCCTAATTTGCTCTCAGGGACACATTACTGCTTACTCCTGCTAATCTTAGAGTACATTTTAGAAGGCTTTAGAAATCAAGTCTCCACATCCAAATTCAATTTCTAATAACTCCCATCTTTTCTGTGCTGCTGAAAAATTGTTTCAAATAACCCATATCTTTAAATTTGCATGGCTTTTCTTGAATGGTTTTTAAGACCTTCCAAATTTGTTGTTTTGTTCCAATGACTTAAAAGGAATATGTTTTGTTTCAGATTTTATCAAAATACAACTCAAACCTAACAACTCCTGTAGCAGTGAAAGCTGTGCCACCCAGCAAAGGGTTCCTCACTAAATACGAAGGACCAAACATCGGAGGTGTTGGCAACAAAGAAAACTGGTGAAGGTATGCTACCATTCTAAAGAAATTACCTATGTTATTTGAGGAGAACACTTAAAAATTAACATTCAGATGGTAGTAAAAAAATTTAATTTTTTTTTTTTTTTGGTAGTGAAAATTTCTTAATTGACATTTGCCAGCTAGGTTAACAGCCTGTTTCTCTTTTGATGTAGAGCTTGTTATTCTTGGAGTTCAGATTCCTACACGAGCAAGCTGGAAGACATCGTTGGGAATCCAAACCCAATTATTCTAGAAGTTTAAAAATATACAGTCATAGTATTGTTATTTGTTTTGTTGATGTCTGTTAGTTACACTTGATTTTTTTTTTTAAATTGTATCTTTTTGCAGAAATTCTAGTGGATCCTCTCATTGTAGACACTGAATAGATACAGATGAAAGCAGAGCTGGACTTACTTTGTTATTCACATTTCCTTACATGTTCCTCCCTTTTTAAAAACCAACCCATATTAAAGATGAAAATGATAAATATTTTTTAAGTCGCCACTATGCCCAATGTGCGGCTTGAACTCCTAACCCTGCAAACAAGAGCAGCATGCTCTACTGAGCCAGCTAGGCACCGCTGTTGTAATATGCTTTTTATTAAAATGTGATTTAGTTTAACCTCGGTCTTACTCAGTTATTCAGTTTTTTAGTTATTCAGTTTTTAAAGATCATTACTATTTGATTTTACATTTATCCTGCCTAATCTAGCAGAATGGTTGAGCAATATTAGGAAACAATATTAAAAATTTAAAAATTTTAAGTATTACTATTACTCAACAGGGGCACCCCAAGCTTCTCCTGGCAAGGTGGCGTTGCCATCAGCTGGAGCTGGGCTTCTTCCCTGATTCTGACTCTGCCCTCATCCTATCTCCTCTCACAACTCTTTCAGAGCCTTTCACACTTATTTCAGCAAAGCACTTTTAATACGGTTGTCTACAGTTGACAGCTTAAGTAACTTTAGGAAAAGGGAGGCATTTATTTGCAGGTCTGGGTAATCGTACTACAGGTCTGACAGTTGGAAGCAGAGACTCACCCTATCAGGATGTCTGATTTTCTTTTTACTCCCAGTATTTTACTTTGTGTCAGTTTTATCCTTTCAGATCAGCAATTTCCGCGACATGGCCGCTGACCTCTTTAGTTTGGCCCCTCAACAGACCTGAGCCTCTAGAAGGTTCTGATGATCTCTCTGGGCCAGGTGCCCTTCTGTGGACTGTCACCCAAGAGCCCAGGAGGGAGGAGACACTTGCCTCTCGAGCCCTCTGAAAGTTTCAGGCTGCTCTGTCCATTGAGCCCAGGATCCCTCCCAATTAAGTATAATAAGCAGGAAGTAGTTCTAAGTTCATGCAGATATTGTTGTTGCTTTGGCAGCTCCAAAGGGAAAATGAGGACCCTAGCCTATTGTGGAGACCAATTAAAAATTTGAAAAGGAACAGTTTGCGAGTATCATGACAAGGTGCTTCAAAGGCTTGGGTTTGGAAAATCTGATGCAATGATTACTCTCTTATGGATGGTGCCTTCAAAGTCCATTGTGAAGAGCTGTCACATCGTGGTCTTTTCATCTTGTCAGGAAATTGTCATTAAAACAAAACTTGATTTAATCCTTTGTTCTAGAAATTACTATGTGTTTATAACTTAATATTTGCTTAAGTATGGTATAAAATCATTTTCAAGATTTTTAGTTTTATTTTTCAAGGTATAGCTCTGGTCAGCTTTATATAGGTCAACTCCAAATTGCCATCAAGCTCTTGTTGGCCGATTTCCATAGCTACATGCACATAAATCCATAGAGCGGGTGAGGCTTGAGGATGGAGGGGCAGAACAAAGCAAACTCAGGACTGAACCTTGGAGTTTTCTTAACTTTGGGAGATGGAAAGAGACAGCAGCCTAGCAAGGGAGGTGGAGAAGAGGCCAGTGAAGCAAGAAGAAAATATATCATGGAGAGTTGAGTGATCTATTCTGTCAACGTTGCTGAGAATTGAAAAGAGAACTGACCGCAGGACTTGGCAAAATTGATGTTATTGGCAGCACGAATTGATTTTGATGGGGACCTAGGGACAGAAGTCTGCAGTGGACTGAAGAGAAGGGGTGGTGGGGTGAGGAGCAAAGGGTGCTTTAAGATGGGAAATAAAAAATGCTGTAGTAAACATTTCTGGTTGTCTGCTAGTATCCCCAGCTTGTTTTGTGATGCCCCTCCAAACCCCATTTGTCCAAAATTTCTTTCCCCGACCATTCCCACTTCTCTACTGTGATCCTAGTTTCTGTTGCTTATCAAGCTTCAAGTGTTCGGATCTTGCACTTGTTTCCTTGCTTAACCCTTAAACCCTTGCAGTGTCTCCGTGAAATCCAAGATCCTTAATACAGCCTACACGACCCTATATAATCTGACCTTAGGTTACTTTTCACAGTTCTCTTGCAACTTATGCTATAGCCACACAGGCCAACTTTCCTTTCCTTTTCTTTCCTGCTATGAGGCTTCATACACACTAAGAAACCTCTCCTTGCCCACTCGCTTACCTAACACCCTTTCATCCATATGCCCCAGATGCTTGAGGTTTGTCTGCCCACTATTTCTGGCCCTTTAAAGGAAAGCAATATTCTAATTTTCCTTGCAGAATTTACAGCCTACCTAGCTCCAGGCTTGACCAAGCAGTGTTAGTGAGGGGCATATAACCACATCAAGTCAGCGAGAGCCAGTTCTAGGACTTCGGGAGCTGCTGGGAAACAACATTTCTTTTCTGGCTGTGTAGACGTACGTACCTGGAGCTCCCAGCCACCCCCTTCTCACCATGCCAGGAATGTAGCCCTAGCAGAAGAGAGTAAGCAGGAGCTCAGGTGGGACCCTCTGAGCCTAATCATCCAGCTGGGCCTGCAGCCAGCAAGCTCTAGCCCAGGACTTTTCAGTTAAATGCTTCATAAACACCTGGGCTATGCTAGCTGGAGTTCCCTTGTTACTTGAGAGGAATTTCAGCTGATCTGTTTCAGGTCAAAGGTTAAATGCCAGTTTGTTAGTTTCCCAGTCCCAAAGAGGTCCTTCTGCTTAGTTCTGAGCACCCTATTGTCCTCCTTCACAGCACTCTGTAGAATTTGTAATAAAATATTTTAAGCATAGATTTTTGTTTCTACTATTGGACCTTAAACTCAGTAAGGGCAAGGATCTTGTTTGCTTTGTTCATTACAGATACTTAGCAATTAAGTCCCTGAATGAGTGATAACATCAAACACTGAGATCTCAGTATGCTGCCGCAGTTCTAAATATTTATTGACCAATTGTTAGATCAACTCTTATGAAGTAGGTACTATCATCTCGACTTTCTGGATGAGTAAAGTGTAGCTTTAATGATGGACTTTCCTTTTCCCTGCTCCATTTCCCACCCCAGATCTTCTTGGCTACCAGATCTTGCTGATGGCCCCTACCATCTCTGGGACTTGTTCCCTCCCCCATCCCCTCTGCCACCAGTGCAGTTCTCACCTAGGTTACTGCAGTAGCATCATTCCTTTTTATCCTGAACTCCAGTCAAAATAGTACTTCAGGGCTCTATTGATCTTCTTTTTTCATGTTCATATTAGATCCTATATCAAGTATAAATCCAACCCAACCTTTGAGGAGGTGGACAAGCTCCAATGCCATTTCGTGTAGCGAAGGTCTTTGTCATGACACTTCCCCCTCCACCTTTTATCGTATTATACTCCCATGCCTAGACTGTAAGACTTTTTGGGGAGGATGCATATCTGGGTTGGATCTGTGCACTGCCAGGGCCTTAGTAGCTGCTACTGGATAGGCACATGTTAAATATATTTTATCCCCTGGTATAGTACTGGAAGGTGAGAGGAGTTAAAATAATAAGGAATAAATACTACTACTTCTGACAGTTCGCAATAGGTACTCTACAAATTTTGGAAATGCCTAAGGAGGTTCACCTCATTCACAATGTAAACTGCTCCAATTTCATCAACTCCTATCTGAAATTTTCTTAGGAGCTCCTAGCCTGGACAGGAAATTCTGTCAGCCAAAAGCACAAAGCAAAGGGGCAATAAAGACCTTTTTCCTTCTTTGTAAATAGCTCTTAACTGCACATCCACCACCAGGCACCATTTCACTGGCTCCTCCCAACAAGCTTTGGGGCTGGTATGTAACAAGAACACCTTTCTACAATAAACTCTGTATCACATTCCCAGGCTCAGGATTTTTGCTTAGTAAAATAACTTTTTAGTATTTTGTATTAAGATTGCTCAATTAGACTTTATTCTCCTCCTAGGGATAATAGGAGAAAGAAAATCCATGAATAAACACTTCCTTCAGGCTCATTCCACTGCAGACTCCCAAGAAATTGCAGCTCAATAGCAAAACCACCTGTATCTAAGCAACAGAACACAACTCGGAACACACAGACCTTGTTCGGCTGCTCTGGCACTCCAACCAGAAGCAGGACCGTGTCATTGAAGAGGAGTGTTTGGATTTGTATAAAAACTGAAACTGGTCCACTGCACCTTGGCAGAAACCAGTTGTGGAGTTATCAATAACTTGCCCCATTGCTGTAGGTAAAAGCCAGGTTGCAGAGCTGAGGATAAACAAAACAGAACACTACTTTTGGGAATACGCATTCAGCGTTTGTTCGGTACTTGCATTCATGTGACCCACTTGTTAAAGTGGGCTTTGGGCTCATCTGTAAATGGAAACAAGTCCCTGCAGCTTGGTTGGGAAAGTTCATTGAGGAAAATAGTCAAGTTCCTTGTGCCCAGCTCAGCCCAGCACTAACTATAATTCTGATAAAATGTTTTAGGGTGTGGCCATCTCAGTCTGAGTAGTACTCAAGTTTGGAATTTGATTGAATAGAAAGAGGCAGGCTGAGTTCAGCTCTTTATTTAAGAATAACAGTTTAAGTGTTAGAATTTTAAACCTAAGCTAACAGTTTAATAGCTCTCTCACATGCACGTGTGTGCTTGCGCACATGTGTGTACACACCATTGTCTCAAACATCACCTGAGCCAGTGATTACTATGGATATAACGGTCCCAGTCATGTTTTGTAAAATCTAAATGTAACAGCAAGACTCCCTATTGAAGATCTGGTAAATTAACTCAAAATACCAAGTTCTTGTACATGGTGAGGAAACTGAAGACAGGCAAATTATAAGCAACACAGGAGTTAGAACACATACTCCAAAGGAAAAATTTCAACTCCAAAATACTTTAAGCAAGCGAGGCAGTGAGGATACTGAGCATGGTGCTGTCATGGTGACCATTTATTTGTTTTATATTTGAGGAAACAGCTCAGTTACTTACCCATAAGCCATACTTACCAAAGCCAGAGGTAAATAAGGACTAAGTACAAGTCGTCTGATTCTTAGCATCATAGTCAATAATAAATCCATTAGGTAGTCTTTAACTGTACTTTTGGTAGAGGACTGAAATCTTGAAAATTTCCATGTTGGAACCAAGTATATAAACTGCTTTACAACTACTGGGAGAATAACCTGGAATTACAGGAGAGCCCTCACTGGAGTTCATGCCGTAAGAAAAACTGGCTTATGAAGGTCCTTTATTTAGTACCTGCCTTCTCTGCATAGTAAATCAGTTTCTTCCCCACAAATAGGAAGGTAATAATAGCTCTTCTCAAAAAAAAAAAAAAAGTTTAAATTATTTTTATGACTTATAGAAGTATCTAATCTGAATGAATGAATAAGGGTTGGGGTAAACTTCAAAGTAGAAGAGGCACTAGATCTAGGTTCTGGGCTGGTCTCTGCCACTAGTGATGGGCTTCGCCACAGGAACACCACTCCCACAGAACCATTACATTGAAAAGGCTGCTTCTGTGTGTAAAAGATAAGTGACGGAAGTCTGACTGAAAATCACTACTAGCACCTTTTTTTTCATTTGGAATATACGTTTTCAATTTCCCACTTTTAACAGACTGTGGCAATTTAGGCTGACAACACCCTGGCCACACACTATAAAACTTTCAGATAAGACTGTAATAGAGCCACAGAAGATACAGTTCCCGTTTTGACTTCTCTATGGCTAATAGTATTT
Source organism: Nyctereutes procyonoides (assembly GCF_905146905.1). Classification (NCBI taxonomy): domain Eukaryota; kingdom Metazoa; phylum Chordata; class Mammalia; order Carnivora; family Canidae; genus Nyctereutes; species Nyctereutes procyonoides. Next base: position 3,049,005 of record NW_026575033.1, on the reverse strand, counting down.
ACTGTTTCTTACTTGTCAGGCAAGTACTTAATCTTCACAGTCTTATGGGCTGTCCTCTCCATTTCACAAATAAACAGATTTAAGTCACTTGTCCAAGGCTACAGAGCTCGTGGGCAGCCAGGATTTAAATGTTTAGCCCAGCTGGTCTTATCCACGATGCACAGTGACTCTCCAGTTGGATACTCAGATACAAGCCAGTCCCCGGCCTGGTAACTGGTAACTCCATCTGTGAATAATCCCTATTCACTCAGTGTCACCTCAACCCGGCTCTGCTCCTGGGGCTTAAGATTCCTCTTTTGTTGCTTCCTTCTCAGACCTTCAAGGTAAACCTTTCCACCCTGATCCTAAGTTCTAACCCTTGTTTCCTCTATACTGGTTCTGGTCTTCAAAATGCCCTGTTCTCCCCATTTTTAAAACATAAAAAGCCCTCTCTATGGCACCCATTCTCCTCTTTTTGTCATCCTACCTTGATTCAGGCAATCTCTTTGAGCACATAACGGCTTCTTCAACTTGCCTCGGCTCATGCTATTCCAAAATGCCTTGCTACCATGCTACCTCACCCTTGTTCTAACTGTAGGCAACAGGCCACAAACTCACACTCTATTTAATTCCATGGCTTTCTCACTCTGCCCCATATAGGCTTAAACATACCATCCTCCACTATTCAGCTTAAACCCCAAATATTAAATCAAACCCTGTTCTCATGCCTTCATGAACTTTCACACTCCAGTTGATTGCACACATATATTTAACAATAGTTTTACACAAGATGCTAAGAGCACTTCTCTTTGTATTTTATGGAAGGACCCAAAACCTATGGACTTTCTATTAATATCCATACCATAGCATAGCCGAATCTAATTCCTAAATAGACGCATTACAATGTGTTTAGATTTTAAAGGCTTAATGGCAATGATGAGGGAAGGAAAAAGAATTTATTTTACATAACTGATTGAAAAATAATTCAAGAAATAGTAAATAAAACTTAATATGGTCTCATGCGCCCTGAAGGAGGTGGTGCCCGATTTGGAGGTGTGATTGCTATGTCCAGATAGTCTCCTATTTGGAACTTCTGTGACTGCAGGGTCATGGAGTCATCAGTCCCCTTCCTCCCAGACATGGTGCTGCCAATCTCCTTTACTCTGCAGAAAAGGAGACCCAACTGTTAATGGATCACAAACCAATGAAACTAAATATGCACTGCAAAGTAAACACGGGACTGGATTTGCTCCATTATCTTATGGCACTGTTAAAAATTAATTACTACATTAAGCTAGCCCAGATATTAATAATATTTATATTCCAACTAAAGAGGCTCATTAAAAGGGATTATCCCTATCAATTAAAACATATAAAAACCAAAGTGATTATAAGAATTAAAAATTAAAAATTACCTACCGATAGCCAGGCCTTTTAGGATCTGTAAAAACAATTGCAAAATTGAAGTGTGTGCCCTTCTTTCTAGCTTCTGGGTAGACTTCTTTTACTAAACTAGTCAGTTCTTTCAATGTTGCATCCATCCTGAATTTTTTTAAAAGAAAACATTACATTTGATTAATCAACAGTATAGTAAGAATATTAACATATAACGAGTTAACTATGTGTGTCTGAATTGCAACCTGTTAGAATTGTAGCTGTCTTATACTTGAGTCCATTTTATTTATTTATTTATTTATTTAAGAGTTTAAGTAATCTCAACATACAACATAGGAGGGGGACCCCAAACTCAAAATGCTGAGGTTGAGTCGCATGCTCTACCCGAGCCAGCTAGGTGCCCCTAGACTTAATTTTAAAGCTAATAATCCCCTCTGCCCCTATAACAACTGAAATTTTGATGAAGTCAGACAATTTAGTGCCCAAAGGGAATGCAGGGATTACACCTGCTATCTTTTGTTGCTAGGTAGCAATCTTATTGGTCTAGTGATTTAACTCTTTAGGAGTAGTCAAAATTAATTAATTGTATTCCCTTATTTGTAAAGCATGTACTTTTCCACATTTCATCATGTCTAAATTTGGAACACATGTTAGAATCAATGATAGGAAAGCATTTTCAAAAAGATGTATTTTTTTCCTTCTAAGATGGATCTTAAGAGTTTCACAGTAGACAGAGCCACTGAACCAATGAACCATTAAATTTTCTTTAGGATTAAGCAAGGTTCCTTTCACAATAATATTCTTGCCCTGCAAATATTTATATGAACTCAGAACTTAACGTAGTCCTTTGTGCTAATACGGCACAACCTGGAAAAATCCTTCAAAATATTAACACCTTGAAAATAGTAACAAACTGTAATAGTGTAAATTTTTATAGTTTTCTTTCACAACAACTGGGAGAATGAAATGGATGCTGTGGAACTGAAATAACGTTGCCTATGCAAGGCTATAAAATGAAACAAGGGACACTAGGACACTCTTGAAGAGTATTCACCCCAAAACATGTCCTGGCTCTTTCATAGAACCATCAAAACTACCATCACCGGGGTGTCTGGGTGGCTCAGTCAGTTGAGCATCTGACTCTTGATCTCCAGGTTTAGTTCAAGCCTTGACTTGGGCTCCACACTGGCATGCAGGCCACTTAAACCATCTCCATCCTGTTGTTTCTACCTCCTAAATACATATCAATCGTTTTCTCCATTCCCCACTGTCATTGCTTTCTTTCTACCTCCTTATTTAACTGTGTATGTTACCCTTGACTTATCTCCATCTCAATTTTTAAGTTTCTTTATAAAACTTTTGTCACACAAGTGACACCTGTTCCCACCTCCAGAGGAGGAGTCCAACCACGTGACTAGGATAACAAGAGCACAACAATGCCTTCCACCGGGGCAGCAGTCCTGGTTCCAGGACATCAACCTACTGCATTAGTTTGCAGGTGTTGGGGCTGCCAACACAGATGCAACTCACACAGACAACAGAGGGATAAATGCTTTACTTGCTCTACAAAAAGACAGTACAAGACCAGCTTCATGGGAGTGTGGGTTCCCCACGGCCAGCAGGTCTCACACCCTGTAGCTAATGCCCAGATAGTCTACATGATCCATTCTTTTGCTGCAAGTAAAAAATCCCACAGAACAGTCACTGCAGGTCAGGTGCCATACAATGGCACTCAGGCAGAACAAAGAACACATTAAACCCGGAACAGGGAAAGATACTCCCAAAGCCATATGCTCAGCACAGGATGCAAGGGCTCTTTATCTCTTTGCAAAAAAAAAAAAACCAAACCAAGAAAACCTTCCAGGCCACAGGTCACTCTAGGCGGCCATACAACAAAGGGGTGAGAAGCTGTGCATGACTGCCTTTCTCACTTGACACGTGTTCACATTACTTGAAGAGTGGGAAAGCCATATTTACAAAAATGTAACAAACTGTACCCCAAATCTCATCAACCAGAAAGAAGCAGTGATGTTAACATCATTGTAGGCATCTTTCCGTACATATACACAATGCTACGGGGAAAAAAAAAAATCAAGATTATCAAGCATATTACATATCCTGAGGTTACAATACAAAAATATAATTCATACTTCAAATATCATACATATTTTTAATAAAACTCACCCGAATTTAACAAAAGAAACAAGTAAAATTGAATGAATTATAAAATTCCAGATAAGATTTAGTTTCCCCTCCTATCACCTCCTAATTTTGTGGCTATTTTTGTCTGTGAGATTCTATCAGAGGTCTAGCCTCTTCTGCAACAATTCCCCGGCTGTCTTAACTCTGTCCTCGTGGAGTTGGAGGCAAGGCTGATTTTTAACTTGACATTCTGATGTTAACTATCCCACATCAGGTATTCCCTAGTACACCTCCGTACTTATGATGCGTACGTGCTTTCTTCCTTTCTAAAAATATGTGCCACGTCGTCATCTTGTTCCGCACAAACTTGCAGAATTTGGTTTACATCTGTTATCAGTTCTGCCAGTGACTCTCCTACAAGCTTCCAACCTGAGGCTCATCTCCCCAGACCAACAGCTGGGACTACAAGTGTTGCTTTCTGACCACTGGTCCAAAGCTTGACTACATGAAGAACGCGAGAGCTCTCTTGGGGCTGAAGTCTTTGCTAAGCAACCGTGAGGCTGTTTTGTGTGTCAATTTTGCAATTCTGTGTGTCAATGCAGTCTCAGTTACTCAATCACGCTAATGGCGGTGATGCTATAAGATATTTTGTGTGTGTAGTCCAAGTCTATAACTAGTTGGCTTTAAATTTAAATGATCCCAGAAAATCTGAATAGGCCTGATTCAAGTAGTTGAAAAGACCTTAAGAGCAGAGTGCAACTTCTCTAAAAAAAATTCAGGCTGCTGTGAGCAGTCTTAGCTCTTGCTTGAGAGTTTGTTCTAGCCTGGCCCTTCCTTATAGCTCACCCCATAGATTAGAGAGTTAGTTATCTAGGCAGCCCTCATAATTATGTGAGCCAATTCTCTGCAATCAGTCTCTTCATACAGATCTCCGACTGGTTCCATTTTTCTAGCTAAACCCTGATACAGCTACCTAAGTACTTCCCTTCCAATAACCTGTTTAATGACCACCCGAGCAAGGGAGATGTACCACTCCTGTGGTGTCTGGCTTGTTCCTCCAACTCCACACAGTGCCTTGAACTTTGGCAAACCCAATTGACTTCGGCTAGGCTCCTCTAGACTTCACTCCTTTTTCTTGGACTTATCTTAGGGCTGCCTATTCAGTCCTACAGTCTACTTCTACAAATTGAGAATTCCCAAGATTTGTTAACTAATCTTCCTTCAGTACTGTTTCTGGAAAAGGGGGCAGGACTCTGTGCTGTCACACCAACCACAAGTCTTTCAGAATCTTTTGTCTTTGACCATCATTTTAAGGTATAACATAAGTTGCTTTTCTTTATTTGGTTGCAGTTTAGGGATAGGACAGTTAGGGGCAGAATTTTCACATAATTTTTTTTCTGGATTAGGAGTAAAGGATCTTTGGAACAATCTCACTCTGCCATTTTAACCCTTAAGTCTTACCTAATTAGCATTTATTCATCTGCTTTCTCCAGTAGACTGAGCTGACTGCGTGGAGGGGCAGTACCTTCTTTACTCCATACCCTCAGAATCTAAGCACAGCACCTGGCAAATAGGAACTCTGATGCCTGGAGAAGTATACACTTCAATCCCGAACAGTTTTCATCAATACATTAGTAACAGTTCTTTCTTGTAAGTTAAATCAACCTTCCTGGAGCTTTTATCCTGGAATGATGCTGAACTAAAATCATATTACATAACTTTAACCAATACCAACACAAAGACAAATACGGTCCCAATCTTTAAAGAAGTGAGTGCTGGACTCACAGTTTAAAATTACACACTCTCTGGGGCTGTAAAATGGTGCAGCTGCTGTGAAAACCAGCTTGTTAGTTCCTTAAAAAGTTAAACATGTAATAATGTTATTTTCCAGCAATCCTATTTCTGGGAATATACCCAAAAGGATTCAAACGATATTTGTATACCCAGGTTCATAGCAGCATTATTCACAAAAGGCAAAAAAATGGAAACTCAAGTACCTATCAACAGAAAAGTGGACAGACAAAACGCGGTATATCCATTAAAATATTAAGCCATAAAAAAAATGAAGTTGTGTGCACATAAAAAAGAATGTGCTACAACATGGATGAAATGTAATGTAAATGTCACACTGAAATAAGCCAAACACAACACTTGTGTAAAATACCTAGAATAGGCAAATTCATATAGATATAAACTAGATTAGAGTCTATCGGGGAAGAAAGGAATGGAAAATTACTGCTTACTGGGTACAGAACTTCTGCCAAGGAGAGGGAAAAAGTTTTGGTAATAGGTAATAGTGGCACAATGCGAATATAACGGATGCAACTGAATCATACATTTAAGAAATTATAATAGCAAATGTAACGTTATATACATCTTTACAACAATAAAGATATATATTTAAAACTTACTAACTTTTTACTGCTACTACACAGTCATTATGATGTCAAACTAAGGAAACATATGCAGCTCTAAAGATATGCTTACAACATGTAATGGCCCTAGAAAGACTTGGGGGTAGAGAAGGTACACATAAACATTCAGGGGCAGGTCTTCACGAAACACACATCAAAAGCTTTTCCATTAAGCACCAGATCAGAAATCAGTTGGTTTTTGTTGATTTCCTTTTTTAATACTATAGCACTGAAGGCTTAATATTTCACAGAAATGCTCTTGAGGATTTACTTTACTATGTAATTCTGGTACCATTTAGTTGACTACGGGCCCCTTCAGGGGCAGCTACTGCATTTCATTTATCACGTGTATTTTTATACCAAGCAGCCACAACAGTGATAGCAATCCTGGGTGCGTCAGTTCTTCACAACCCAAAAGTTTGAACATTAAGCTTAATTGTATTACAAGATGGGAGAATCCCCTTTTACCTAACAACTAAAACTTCTAACTTTCTGAGAGCCGGGCCCAAGGACCCGGAATGGGAGGAAGCGGAGCCACGGAGGGAATTACTATGTTAATGCCCGACCACCCCCCGGGTCCCGCCCCCGCGGACCCCGCGCTCTCACCAAGTGTAGATCTGGAGCTCGCTGGACGGCACGTTTCCGCGGGAAAACTCGTCCATTCGGTGGTGGCGGCCGTTATTGGTGGTGAAAACACGCAGCAGCAGCGGGCACGTCTGGGAGCAGAGGAGGAAAAGGAGGGCAGAAGTTAAAGAAAGCGGCTTGGGTCCGGGGCTCCCTTTCCCTCCGGAGGCGTCGCGGCCTCTTACAGCCCGGGGAGCAAACTGCCGCTTCCTGCACGCAGGCCGCGCTCTCCGCCCCGCCGGGCCCACCTCCACCTCTTTCCGGATCCCATACTTTCTCCCGATCGATCGGTTTCTCCGGCTCCTTCTTAATTTCCTCCTGGGTAACGCGCGACTCCACCGCCATCTTCCTCCTACGGCCCGCGAGACGCTCGCTCTGACCTCCGACCCCCGCAGCGAGCATGAGAACGGAGTCTCTCGCGAGGAGAAGCTCGAGGCTTTATAGAGGACCGGGGAGGAGGGGCGGGGCGTTTGCTGGCGCAGGCGCAGTTCTTTGTGCGGCGCGTGAGCCCGGGCCCGGCCGCGCCTGCGTGTTGCGTCCTCAGGAAAAAGGCGGGCGTTGGCGTCCGCGGGGCGGGGCTTCCGAGGGGTCGTCTCGTGTGGGTCTTCCGAGGCTGAGGAAGTGACCGCGGGTTGTTCGCACGACAGAAAGCCGGCGGGGCATTGTTCCCGCGTAGTGAAGGACCCAAGAGTGGTACAGGGGATCAGTGAGTCCGCGGAACCATGACTCGATTCGCAGAGCATCAACTCTGGAATAAAGGAAGACCTGGATGGGAACCGGACGCCGGAGGGAAGACGGAAGAGGCTGCGCAATGGAGGGGAAGACCGTGCTGCAGCGTGTGCTCGCGAAGTCGTCAGCCGTGTGTACCGGGGAAGGGTGACTTGGGCGCCTCCGCGCGCGGTGGGCCAGAGACCCGCGTGTGAACAGCAGAACGAGAACTTTGCGGCATAACGTGAACTCTCCTCAGGATCTGTGGATCGGGGTGCATGATACCAAAGGCATGGAACCAGAGAAGATCGGTGAATTTGACGAGATTTAAATCGAAAAAAAAGGAAAACCACGAAACCTGACCTTAAAATACATCATCAAGAAAGAAAAACCACAGAGTGGTAAACAATTTCCATGATGCGGGTGATTGACAAAAGCTGGTGTCCCATAGCTTTTATTAAAGAACAGGCAACCCAGTAGAAGATGGGTAAAATAACTGAAAAGTGCTTTTAAAATGAAGAAATCCACATGGCTAATGACCATGAGATGCTCAAGCTCGTTACTAGTCAGAGATTGCATGAAAACCCTAGAGAGGGGCAGCCCGGGTCGCTCAGCGGTTGAGCGCCACCTTCAGCCCGGGGCGCGATCCTGGAGACCCGGGATCCAGTCCGCGTCGGGCTCCCTGCGTGGAGCCTGCTTCTCCCTCTGCCTGTGTCTCTGCTTCTCTGTCTCTCATGAATAAATAAATAATAAAAATCTTTTAAAAAAATTACTATGCCATGTATTTGTACCCCAAACACTGAAGTGTAATTTAAAAAAATAAAATGTATTGGGCAGCCCTGGTGGCCCAGTAGTTTAGCGCCGCCTTCAGCCCAGGGTGTGATTGATCCTGGAGACCCGGAATCGAGTCCCGTGTCGGGCTCCCTGCATGGAGCCTGCTTCTCCCTCTGCCTGTGTCTCTGCCTCTCTCTCTGTCTCTCTCTCTCTGTGTCTATCATGAATAAATAAAATCTTTAAAAAAAAAACACATAGTGATTGGTTTGTAACAAACTACACTCACTAACAAAGCAAAAATGTGACATTTGTTGGTGGACTAATGGGCATTTTCTAATACTCATGGTGAATGCAGATTGGTATACCCACTTTGGTACCCACTTTGGAAAGTAGTTTAGGATTATTTAGTAAAGTCGAAGATGTGTATACTTTAGATCTAACAATCCCGCTGCTTGGTATATACTCTAGAGAAGACCTTGCTCAAGTGTATCCAGTGTATTGTTAAGAATGTTCTTAATGTTTTTCATAAGAACAAAACCCCATTTCTATCACGAGTACATTAATAATTAAGTGAATCGAGGTGCACTGTACAGAAACAAAAGTACCAAACAGCAATGGAATACTATACAACAACAAAAATGAACAAACTACAGCTACATGAGACTACAACAATGTGAAACAGCATGAATATGCTGTGCGAATCCATTTTTATAACATTCAAAAGCAGGCAATACTAAACAATACTGTTCAGGGTGCATTCCCAGGTGATAAGACTATAGAAAAAAAAGTGATGAATCACTAACAGAAGTCAGAATGGTGGGACGCCTGGGTGGCTCAGCCGTTGAGCGTCTGCCTCTTAATTTTATAAATAAAATTTAAAAAAAAAATCAGAATGGCAATTACCTCTGAGAAAAGACTGTGATTGGGGTGGGGGAGTGCAGAGGAGGTGTTTCTGGAGTGTTGACAACATTCTTTTGTTTGTGGTGGTTACACAGTTTTTTTTTTTTTTTAAGATTTTATGTATTCATGAGAATACACAGGAGAGAGACAGAGAGGCAGAGACACAGGCAGAGGGTGAAGCAGGCTCCATGCAGTGAGCCGGACATGGGACTCGATCCAGGGTTTCCAGGGTCACGCCCTGGGCTGAAGGCGGCGCTAAGCCGCTGAGCCACCCGGGCTGCCCACACAGTTTTTCAATTATTCTTTAAGCAGTATGTTTTTGTTTTACACTCTTCTGTATGAAGTCTATTGTTTGCTATTAAAAAAGCTCCCCCCCAGACATATCAATTGATACAAAAAAGTACAAACAATCCAATAGAAAAATGGGCACAAGTCATGATAGGCATTTCATAGAAGAGGAAACACAAATTATGTGTAAACATATGAAAAGATGTCCAACCTCATGAATAATCATAGAAATGCACATTTAAACCGCAATAAGATAACATTTCACCCAGATTGGCCAAAATGTAAAAATCAAACAAACATTTATGGGCAAGGATGTGGAGAAAATGGAATTCTTACAGACCACTCTCATCATTGTGGAAATATTGGTGTTACCTAGAAAGACGATGTGAAAGACTGGTGCACACCATATGATCCAGCTCTTCCACTCATATTTGTATACCCAGAGAAATTGTTACACATGAGCAGCAGGCAACATGTTAAACAATGTTCAAACATTTATTCTCAATAACTAGAAAAAATATGAGTATCTATCAAGAGTATATTCATAAACTGAAATTCCATAAAAATTTGAAAATATGAATCAATATGCTTAAAAGCTAGACTTAAAAAGACAAGTCACAGAACAATACATACAATAGGATTCAATTTTGGGAATTTAAAAAATAGGAAATTTCTCTCCTCCTTCCCCCAGATACTGTTTAGGGAAACAAACACTAAGTGGTAAAATTATAAAGAGAAGCCAGGCAATGATTGACACTAAATTCAGTATAGTGTTACCTCTGGGAGTAAGCTGGGGTAATGCAGTCTTTGAAGGGCATCCAGGGAGCTTCTAAGAGACTAGTAAGTAGTCTTTCTCACTAGAGAGGGTGTCATTTTTTCACTGGCCACATTGTAGCTATACATTTTAAATACTCTTGGGTGTGTGATTTAGATCTGTGTTTAAAAAAATTTTTTAACTGCCTAGAGATGGGTCCTCTAGTCAATACTCAGGTTTTTAAAAAAGTATTTAAATTTCCTCCCCAGTTTATGATTCTATTTTTAAATTTTATTTTATTTTTTATTTAAGTTTTTATTTTAATTCCAGTTAACATACAGAGAAATATTAGTTTCAGGCATACAATATAGTGATTCAACACTTCCATATATCACCCGCTGCTCATCAGGACAGGTGTGCTGCTTAATCCCCATCATCTATTTCCCCATCCTTCTCACTCTCCATGATTCTAATATCAAATCTTTTTCAAAAATTCCATAGCCTAAAAATACAGACACATGAGGGCACTCCAATCAATTAAAAGGAAAACATTGAAGCTGGGAAAATGAAGAACCTCACAACGTGTTATTGGTATTAGTATTACAGGGGAGGTTTCCTTTCTTATGAATAAGCTCTCGGGATCCCTGGGTGGCGCAGCGGTTTAGCGCCTACTTTTGGCCTGGGGCGCGATCCTGGAGACCCGGGATCGAATCCCACGTCGGGCTCCCGGTGCATGGAGCCTGCTTCTCCCTCTGCCTGTGTCTCTGCCTCTCTCTCTCTCTGTATGACTATCGTAAATAAATAAAAAACATTAAAAAAAAAATAAGCTCTCCTTTGGACCTTTCCAAATGACCAGCCCTCATCAAAACAGAATTTTCCGATACCTTGAGGCAGTGGAACTGCAGGTATAGTTTAGAAGTTAAGGTAGATTTTCCTTTTTCTTTCTCTTTTTTCTTTTTTAAGGTAGATTTTCAGCATCACTCAATCCACCTACTTGGGCTTCTAGGTCCAGCCCTGAATACAAATTATAATATTTAAGTATATGCATCCTTTCTCTTTCTCTTTATAATTGACACTCATGAGTATTATACTTCTAGGTATATGCCCCCAAAGAATTGAAAGCAGGGACTCCGACAGGTATTTGAGTACCAATGTTCATAATAGCACTAGTCACAATAGTCAAAAAGAGAAAACAACCAAATGTCTCTCAATTGATAAACATATAATAAAATATTATTCAGTCTTTTTTTTAATTTTTATTTATTTATGATAGTCACAGAGAGAGAGAGAGAGAGAGAGAGAGAGAGAGGCGCAGAGACATAGGCAGAGGGAGAAGCAGGCTCCATGCACCGGGAGCCCGATGTGGGATTCGATCCCGGGTCTCCAGGATCGCGCCCTGGGCCAAAGGCAGGCGCCAAACCGCTGCGCCACCCAGGGATCCCTAAATATTATTCAGTCTTAAAAGTGAACGAAGTACTGATACATGCCAACAAGGATAAACCTTGAAAATATTATGCCAAGTGAAATAAGCCAGACACAAAAGAGCAAACATTGTATAGTTCCACTTAAATGAGGCACCTATAATAGGCAAATTCAGAGAGACTGAAAAGTAGAATAGAGGTTACTTGGGCCCAGGAGAAGAGAAGAATGGGGAATTACTGTTTAACGAAATGGTATTTCGTTAAAATATTTGCAACAATGAAAAAATTCTGGAAACGAACAATGGTGATATTGTGAATATACTTCCTGCCACTGAATTGTACACCTAAAAAATGGTTAAAATGATAAATTTCATGGTATACATATTTTACAATAAATGTTTTTTAAAAGAATGAACACTTGGTGTGTGAGAACTGTGAAAATAAGTCATCAAACTTTCTCCACCTGTGCTTTTCTCTCTCTTTAACATGTTCTGGGATTTTGAATCAGGGGGAAAGTCGATTGCCTTAATTAAAAAATTAGAAATATGTAAAATGTGAAGTTTTACAGAATACACCCCAGTCACTACAAGTCCAGGGCTTTTACTGCTGAGATTCAGGACAGCTTTTTTTTTTTTTCTTTTGAAGATTTTATTTTTTACTCATGCAAGACACAAAGAGAGAGGCAGAGACACAGGCAGAGGGAGATGCAGACTCCCTGCAGGGAGCCTGATGCGGAACTCCATCCCAGGACCCCGGGATCAAGACCTGAACCAAAGGCAGATGCCAACTAGCCAACCAGGTGTTCCAGAAATACAGCTTTCTGATGGCAAGAAAACATATTCAACAGGTACAAACTGTGTTTCTAGGAGAGATTTAATGGAATTGCTTTTCTTTCTTTTTTTAAGATTTCATTTATTTATTTGAGAGAGAGCATGAGCAGGAGGGGGCAGAGGGAAAGGCAGAAGGAGAGTGCATCTCAAGCAGACTCCACATTGAGCACAGAACCCGACACGGGGCTCGATCCCAGAGCCCTCAGATCATGACCTGAGCTGAAACCAAAAGTCAGACATTTAACCAACTGTGCCCTCCAGGCCCCTCCTGGAATATATTTTCCATAAAATTTTATGATCCCTTTTACAAAAGTTGTGGGTTGTAAATTTGGATATTTTGGAGGGTCATTGAACCTTTTCAAATTCCTTCAGGTGCATCTGTGGGAGACTAGGTGTATGATATTTATAATCACAATATTTATGGGTTCTTTTTTCAGAAAGAAGTGTATGTAAATACTCTCACTAAAGCATCTGCTTCTTACCAAGAGTGGAAAAGATCTGTAAATTTCCATAATCATTCCTAGAAAAATCAAGCCTACAGGCAATAAAATTACTACTTAGAAGATCCACTGCTTTATACTATGCTAAAAAACATATTTTTGCAAATGAACATACATTCCTGTTTGGCATTAGCACTAAAAGCAGTGCTGCCATGAACCAGTCCTGATGTTCCTAACTGGTCTCTCTGTGTCACCCCTTCAGCTGTTCCTCACACTACCACCAGTGAAGCAATGTTTTTAAACTGTTCTCACTAAAATGTGCTCTAAGGTATGGATTTTGGGAATTCACTTTTTTAAAATTAAAGGTTTTTAAAGTAATCTCTATACCCACCATGGGGCTTGAACTCACAACCCAGAGATCAAGAGTCACATTCTCTACTGACTAAGCCAGCCAGGCACCCCAGGAATCTACTTTTTAACCAACCTCTTGGTTGTTCGGAGAACCATCTCATTTACAATACATTTTAAGCTAATGGAACAAAATGAGGGCACATTGGCTTTTCAGAGAGTTGAACTATCTTTCACTCTATTTTAAGCATTTGAATGATTAGATTGATAATGGTTTTTAAACAGAATCCTCTTCCTCGAGAGTCTGCAATGTCAACAGCATGTTCACCAGAAGCAAGTTGTAGAGGGCAACTGAAAAGCTTAATTAAATGATTGAAAAATCTTGGGCTTTGAATTTAGTTAGATCTTAAATTTAAACTTTAGCTTAGTCACTTGCTAGCAGGTTAATCTTGAACCACTTAACTGTTCTGAGTCACAGATTCCTGATCCATAAATTAGGATAATAAAATACCAAGTAGCTCCTTATGAAGAATAAATGCATCTAAAATAGTTGGTGCAGTGTCTGCTGTATACTAGACATTCAACAAATGTGACCCATTATAATCATCATCATGTAGACTGCACTTCCTTTTGCGAGGAGGCAAGGGGGCAAATTAAGAGGCCTTATCAATTCCCTCTACTGTTGAAGGATAGCTGATTCCATGAAAATTTCATGAAAAAAATAGCATTTCTGTCACGATTACTTCATTACCAATCTTTGCCAACTCATTATCATGTATATTCAAATAGATATGCAGCAAAATACTGAGAGCATGTTTATTCATCTGAAAAAAAAACAGCTATGGAAGGTATTTGGCTTAGATATTTAACTATCAAATCTGGAAAGAGTGGTATTTTAGGAGACTAGGGGTGGCTCTTTGGGCCCTGATCCCAAGTTTGCACATGAAGAAGGATCTTCAATAATTTACTAGTTCTTTGAGATTAGGAAATGCATGTGGATAGATATATTTGTAGTATTGATACAATGATAGCATAAATAAAATTTAAAGCCCTCCATTATATATACCTAACACTAGAATATATATTAAATTATTATATACATTGTAAAATGCTTAAATATCAATGTCTCAGTATTATGCTCTCACCTTTTAGATTTATTTTATTTTTTTAAAAAGACTATTTATTTATTCATGAGAGACACAGGCAGAGGGAGAAGCAGGCTCCATGCATGGAGCCCAATGTGGGACTCAATCCCAGGACTCCGGGATCACACCCTGAGTCAAAGGCAGATGCTCAACCACTGAGCCACCCAGGCATCCCTCACCTTTTAGATTTATATGGTCATAATATGAGTTCATATTTATTGATCACTGTATCAAGTATCTTTCTAGTGCTGTGTAACAACCACTTGAAAACAGATATACTTAAGACAACAGCCATTTTATTTGGGCTGGGCTCTGCTGGGCAGTTGCTCAGATCTCACCTGGCTTCCCTCGTGCAAGCTATCTCGAAGAGTTGGCTCATTAGCTACACAACTTCACTTTTGCCATGTTTTGTTGGTCAGAGCAAGTCACAAGGCCATAACAAAGATGAAGAAAGTAGAGAAATAGACTTCACTTCTTGGTCAGAGTTGCAGCCAAGACACCCTACAAAGGGACACGCACATAGAGATGTGAGGAATTTGTGGCTGTTTTTATTTTTGTTGTTTTGTTTTTTACAATCTATACATTAGGCACTTAGCTGCATCTTTTGCATGCACTATTTTATTTCACAACTATCCTATGAAATGTATATATTATGAAACCTCTTTTACAAATGAGAAAGCTGAAAAACAGATATATAATTCAACATTTTTAATAAAGGAAATATTTATTAAGAGTTCTCAATGAGGGCAGCCCCGGTGGTGCAGTGGTTCAGCGCCGCCTGCAGTCCGGGGTGTGATCCTGGAGACCCAGGATCGAGTCCCGCATCAGGCTTCCTGCATGGAGCCTGCTTCTCCCTCTGCCTGTGTCTCTGCCTCTCTCTTCGCTCTCTTTGAATGAATAAATAAATAAATCTTAAAAAAAAAAAAGAGAGTTCTCAATGAGTAAAATATGCTAATAATAGACTTATGTTTAAAAGAATGATGAAATATTATAAAATGATTCAATGATATTTTTTAAAATGTGTACACACATACAAACATCCTGGGAAGTAGGGACACATGGGTGGCTCAGCAGTTGAGCATCTGCTTTTGGTTCAGGATGTGATCCTGGGATCCAGATTCAAGTCCCACATGGGGTCCCCACAGGGAGCCCGATTTTCCCTCTGTTTGTGTCTCTGCCTCTCTCTCTATGTCTCTCATGAATAAATAAACAAAATCTTTTTAAAAATCTTGGAAAGCAATATTAAAAAATATTAAATTTCTCTAGTTGGAAGATAATTGATAACTGATTTCTATCTCTTGTATTTCCTACATTTTTCATAATAAGTACATATTTACTTTTAGAAATTAAAAGTAATGTTTTAAAAAGTAAATCTCTGTGACATCTGAGTGGTGCAGTTGGTTGGACATCTGACTCTTGATTTTGGTTCAGGTCATGATCTCAGGGTCATGAGATCTAGCCCCACATCAGGCTCTGCACTCAACAGGGAGTCTGCTTGAGATTCTCTTTCTCCCTTTCCCTCTATCCCTCCCCCCTCCACTTTCTCTCTCTCTCAAATAAGTAAATCTTTAAAAAAATAAAAAATGAAAAAAGCAAATCTACCAAAACTCACACAAGAAGATATAGATTATGTGAATAGCCCTATATCTATCAAAGGAGTGGAGCCAATAATTCATAACCTCCCAAAACAGAAGCAGTAGGCCCACATGAGTTCACTGGTGAATTCTACCAAACATTTATAGAGGAAGTTATACCAAATCTCTACAATCTCTTCAAGAAAGTAGAAGCAGAGAGAATACTTCTTAACTCACTCTCTGAGCCCGTCATTGCCCTAATATCCAAACCAGACAAGGAAACTACAAGGATGGAAAACTACAAACTGATATTTCTCACGTACTAGATGTAAAAATTCTCAACAAATATTAGCAAATCAAATCCAACAATGTATAAATAGAGTTATAAGCTATGATCAAGTGGGGGTTACTTACCAGGCAAGTAAGGCTGGTTTAACATTTGAAAATTAATTAATGTAATCCATCACATCAACAGGCTAAAGAAGAAAGATCATATGATCATATCAATAGATGCAGTAAAAGCAATTGTCAAAATCCAATACCCATTTGTGATAAAAAAAAAAAAACCCTTAGTGTAAAATCCAATACCCATTATGATAAAAACCCTTAGTATACTAGATTTGGTAAAGAGCATCTACAAAAAACTTACAGCTAATATTATACTTAATGATGAGGAAATCAAAGCTTTCCTACAAAGATCAGGAATAAAATACCAGGGCAGCCCAGGTGGCTCAGTGGTTTAGCACTGCCTTCAGCCCAAGGTGTGATTCTGGAGACCCAGGATCGAGTCCCACATCAGGCTCCCTGCATGGAGGCTGCTTCTCCCTCTGCCTGTGTGCCTGCCTCTCTTTCTCTCTGTGTGTCTCATGAATAAATAAATAAAATCTTTAAAAAAAGGAATAAACCACCCTTATTCAATTTCATATTGGAAGTCCTAGCTAATGCAATAAGACAAGAAAAGGAATTTATAGAAATACAGATTGGGAAGGAAGAAATAGAACTGTTTTAGTTCATCAGTGACATAATTGATTATGTAGATAAATCCAAAATACTGGCAGCACCAAATGTTGGCAAGATGTGGAGCAATGAAAATTCTCATTCACTTCTAGTGGGACTACAAAATGGTAAGCCACTTTGAAACACAGTCTGGAAGTTTCTTACAACATGAAACATATTCTTTACAAAGGATCCAACAATTGTACTCATAGGTATTTACCCAAAGCAATCGAGAACTTATGTCCACATGAAAACCTACTCATGGATGTTTATAGCAGTTTTATTCATAATTGCTAAAACTTGGAAACAACCACAATATCCTTCAGTAGATAAATGAGTAAATCCAGACAATGAAATATTTTTCAGTGCTTAAAAGAAAAAGAAAAGAAAAGAAAAAAGGGATGCCTGGGTAGCTTGGTGGTTGAGCGCCTACCTTCAGCTCAGGGTGTGATCCCCGAGTCCCGAATTGAGTCCCACATGGGGCTCCTTTCATGGAGCCTGCTTCTCCCCGCTCTGCCTATATCTCTGCCTCTCTCTGTGTGTCTCTTATGATAAATAAATAAAATCTTTAAAAAAATAAAAAGGGAGTTACCAAGCCATGAAAAGCCATGGAGGAAACTTAAATGCATATAACAAGATGAAAGAAGCCAATCTGGAAAAGCTACATATTACATGATTTCACCTATATGAAATTCTAGAAAAGGCAAAACTAGGGAGACAGAGAAAGGTCAGTGGTTCCCAGGGGTTCGGAGGAGGAAATGATGAATACACAGATCATGAAGGATATTTAGGGCAGTGAGACTATTCTGTACGATGTTATAATGGTGGATATATTCTATAATAAATTTGTCTGAACCCATAGAATGTACAATATCCAAGAGTGAACCCTCATGTAACCTATAGACTTTGGGTGATAATGTTATGCCAATGCAAGTTCATCAATTGCAACAAATGTAATGTTCTAGTGGGGGATGTTGACAGTGGAGGTTACGCAGGTTGGGGACAGGGGGAAATATGGAAACTTCATGTTTTCTGTTCAATCTTGCAGTGAACTCAGGATGCCTGGGTGGCTCAGTGGTTGAGCATCTGCTTTTGGCTCAGGGCATGATCCCGGGGTCCTGGGATGGAGTCCCACATTGGGCTTCTTGCGGGTAGCCTGCTTCTCCCTCTGCCTGTGTCTCTGCCTCTCTCTCTCTGTGTATGTGTGTCTCATGAATAAATAAATAAAATCTAAAAAATAAAATAAAAATAAAATTCCAGTCATATTAAAAATGTTTTTCAGTGATTAACATAGCTATTGCATTCAGATAAAGAGTTCTCAACTCCCTGGGGAAAAAAAAAAAACAAAACAAAATCTATTAACAAAAATGGCAATTACATTAAAAAAGTAAATCTCTAATTTTTACTATATTATTTTGTTCTACTTTCAAACACCCTAAGTTAAGTGAGTTCTGCTTGGTATCTGATCTAGTTCCTGGTAATTAGATGTCTAGGTAAACACCTCTAAATAGTCTCCCATAGCCTACGGGAGTCACAGCACTAACTGCCTAACTTACTCATGGAGACCCTGATAGCAGGGGACCTCAAAGTCCACTAAAGGCAGATTCAATAGCATACTCGAAAATCACATCATCAAGCAAACTACTGATTGATTCTTCCTGGTAGGCTGACAAACCAAGAATTACAAAGTCATAAAATTAAGAATTGTGACCAGAATTTGCAACTGGAATTCACTGATGTGCTTTGTCGTTTCTCCATAAAAATATACCTGTTTGAGTGTTGTAGCTATTTTTAGACAATTCTGAGATCAAGAGTCAATGACTGAGCCAGCTGTATGCCCCAAGGACAGAAAATTTCTTAAGAAATTTTTTATGAAGCGTATAAGAAACACTGAAATAGAAACTGCTCGTTTTATATCTTTCCAAGCAGTTTCAATCTTATAAAGGGCAGGAAATCATAAACATTCAGGTTATTCACCAGTATATGTGCTGAATCAAACTTCTTTGATACCAAAGTAAGTATAATTTGTATTGTGAATTTCATTAAATAATTGTGAAATTTAACTGCTAGTACTTATCATGATTCCACTTTTGGTTTTCAGACAAGAGTTGTACAGTAGGAAAATTATGCACATTTACTGTGACTTACATGTATTTTAAAAATTTTATAAGTATCTCAAAATTTATTTTCATTCCCATATAATCAAAATGCCAGTATCTGCATTTTATTAAATGACACAATTTAAAATGAGGTCAATTCTACTACCATCATTAAAATCTGAAGTCATCAGGCAAAAATATTCTTTTGCTTTAATACAAAGCTTCCACTTACCTGTTTTTGCAGCTAAGCATTTGATATGAGATCTCTCTTACACTGCATATATTAGGTTCACAAAGGCAGAACTCAGAGTTTTGATGGTCTTCAGAATTTATCTACGGTACTGAAAAAACAAACAAAAACCAGGAGTACACCAAGTCTTGATTCAGAACAAAGTCCCAAATTACTGCCAAGGGACAGGTACTAGTTATACGTAGTTAGTACAGCCTGGATGCCTCTCTTTCATCTTCTGTATGCAACCTATCAGCGAGCCATGTGGGTCTTGCCCTTCGTTTTCAAATTCCTTTATTTCTTCCCATATCCGCTGTCATTATTTTGATCTAATGAACCGGCCGTCCCAAAACATATGGCTTGTACAATAGTCATTGCTTTTGTAGACCTTTGTGATGAGTGAATTTGGTGCTTAGGTATTTTGCTAAGAAGTTCCCATTTTGGAAAAAGTGATACCTTTTCGCTAAGGGTTTTTTTTTTAATGTTTATAAATTATAGAGTATGGTATGGTGTGAAGAGTATCAGATGTTTTCCATAAGGGTATTAAAAAGTAATGAAATCGAAGCTAATAGGAGCCCAGTCATTTCCCTTTTAGTTGCTGATTGTAAGGCAAGGCTCACGGCCTCCCTGAAGAATGGATATGGCAAGACACGTTTGCTTCACGGGATTATTGTGAAGATCAAGACACTGGAAACCAATGCACTTACTTAAAGAACTCTTGCTGAGCACTTACTGCATGACTTGCTTGCCACTGTCCTAGGTACTGAGCACAGGGTGGTGAAGACGGACAAACTCTGCGCTCAGGGACAGGGACCTTAGGGTCAAGGAGACCGAAAATAAATGAATAACAACAAAGATGCCACATGCTCACATGCACGCGCATGCACATTCACACTCACACAAAGAAAACTTCAGATTGTGGCACCTTTGCAGAGAAACAGATAGGGTAATGTGCTCTGAAGTTCTACTGCTTAAAAAAAAAAAAAGTTCTACTGCTTGAAGTGAAGGAAGCGGTCAGATGAAAATCTGGAAAATCTGGTCGCAGGCAGGTAAGCTCTGGGGTAGGGCTAGGATGCCTCAGACAGAATGTGCTGGAGACTGAAAAGAAGCCAGGATGGCTGGGGCAGGGAGGACAGAGCAGAGAAAGGAGTCAGAGGAGGCTGAGCAGGTGGGCAGGAGCCAAGTCACCTGTTGGAGGCCTTCGCAAGAGTTTGAATTTGATTTTAATCGGTGTAGGAAACTTTAGTGGCTGGGAGGCTTATGCATGTCAAAAAAAAAAAAAAAGACTCCGGCCAATTTACGAAAAGGAATTGACTGAAAAGAATTTTGAAAACTCACAGACCACCAAGAAGCCTGTGGAGTCAGGTTTGGAAAACGGGCAACTGCCCAGCGAGGCGGGCAGTGGGCAGAATGGGCAGGACCATCTCCCAGAACTAGTGCGGAGGACCTTGGCTGCTGCTACCAGAGTGGACCCGACACACCTGCCTCCAGCCACCTGCAGCCCCAGACTGGTGTCGGGGCAGCGCCCCTGATGGATCCTGGCAGCCTGTGATGGAGGCAGACACAGAAAGAGGCTTCACACGCAAGGCCCCAAAACGCCGCTCCAGCTGCACGAGGCCGGGCATTACTCACTGGCCACCTGGTTAATTATCCACTTCATATTCCTCGTTCTGAACAAGAAAGGAAATAGCTTGGGGTGTTCTTATTCATTCCCACATCACAAACATCACCCTGCTGGTGATAACATTGTCTTGTTCCGAGACTAAACGTTATGACATACTGTAAAAATATTACATGTCACGGAATTGAAGCATTTGCTTACCTACTGCAATGGTAATGTTTTCTGCTAAAGGAAGCCGCTGTGAAGGAGCAAAATTTTCACTGCTCAGAAGCCTCCTCACTGGGGGGCTTCACATCATTGGCAACCAATTCCAGTTCCTGAGAATATACATCTTAATCGGTTTCTTTCAAAATCCTAAGTTCTGAGCAAGGAAAGGAAAGAAAAAGCAAACGGGTAGGCTTGTGTTGTATGCAGAAAGCATTTCAAAACTGCTGGCCCGGAGAGAAGTCAGTACTAAGAGCGCACACGGGGTGTGCCCAGGGAAGGCCGCAGCCTGTCAGGGCGAGGATCAACCATAATCCGAGGCTTCCGGGAGGAGGCAGGCAGGCAGTGAGTTACAGGCCAGGTGACACAGACAACTTTCACTGGCATCGGTCCAGGACGGTACCGTCGCAGGACAGGAAAGAGCAGAATGTTTCTGGCGGTGCTGGACGGTAGAGCGGTACCCTGAAAACAATGGAGACGGCCCCATCACTTAAACAATGGTGCGGGCCTGTTACACTTAGGGGGGATTTATTTAAACCTCTAAACTGGAAGTTTCCAATCCTGATTACACATTAGAATCACTTGGGAAACTTAGCACACACACACAGAAATCAAAATCTCTAGGGAAAGCCCTGGGCCTCAGAACCTCTAGAGCTAGCTCCCCAGGGGATTGTGATGTGCAGCCAGGACTGGGAATCACTACTAAAGCTTAATGCTTCTGACTTGGGAAGCACAAGCTCTGAAATTCAAGAGGCTGGGGAATTTCTGTACAAGGCTACCAGTGTCTCCATCACCTCTTCTTCGTCATTTATACAGTTCTAAGTTCAAAGAATTTTATTTTTCTTTAAGATTTTATTAATTTATTCATGAGAGACACACAGAGGGAGGCAGATACACAGGCAGAGGGAGAAGCAGGCTCCATGCAGGGAGCCTGACGTGGGACTTGATCCCGGGACTCCAGGATCACGCCCTGGGCCGAAGGCAGACGCTCAACCACTGAGCCACCCAGGTGCCCTAAGTTCAAAGACCTTTTAAGGCATAGTCCCAGATCTAATTTTTGCTTGATCTATCTTGGTGGGCAAGATAACTTGCCTCTGTTTTTTTGCTGTTGTTCTCTATGAGCTTAAATTTTAGGGCAGCCCGTGAGGCTCAGCGGTTTAGTGCCGCCTTCGGCCCAGGGTGTCATCCTGGAGACCTGGGATCAAGTCCCACGTCCAGCTCCCTGCGTGGAGCCTGCTTCTCCCTCTGCCTCTCTCTCTCTCTGTGTCTCTCATGAATAAATAAATAGAATCTTGAAAAAAATTTTAATTGCCTGTACTTAAAAAAGAAAACAGTTAAGTCCTGAGAATTTATAATGCTATATTTGTCTTCATATCCATCATCTTTAGAATTTTAATATCCAATGGATTTGTAACTCAGTGTAATTTTATTCTCTACTAAGGCATGAGGTGTGGAACTGTAAATTTATAATTTCTACTGAGGATACGGGTTCGGTATGATTGGATAACATCTGGAACCCTAAAGTGGACTACATGTCATTCTTCCAGACAGAGGGAACTTTCTGTTTTGTACTCACATACACGCGCGGGGGCTTAGCGGGAGGCTGGCCAGCCTAGGATGACTCCAGCGGGCGGAACGTCCCCACTGGCTTCTGACAACACAAGCTGCCACTCTGGACAGAGCCAGTGCCCACTCTGAGGAAGCAGGGTGCTCTTGGGACCTGGATAAACACATGGTCAGTGAGCTCTGTGGGCTTTCCAAAAGTTATAAACTCTCAAAACCTTAATTTCACATCTAGAAGGAAAAGAAAAGCCTCTCAGAAAGCAACACAAGCTGCTCCCAGTGTTGATAGTAAAATACACTTAAGGCTTCTTGCAAGTTTGCCTCCAGAGAGTGTGTTTTAGTAGGTTTGGGATGGGGCTCAGAGAACTCCCTGGTTGACCTGATGCAGTTGGCCTGTGGGTCAGTCATTGAGAAACACTGGTCATGGGCAGGGCAGAAGCTTTCCACAGGAAGAGAGTCTAATTAAGAGAGCTGAATTGCTGATTTTAAAGAGGTTATTTTTGGGCAGCCCGGGTGTCTTAGCGGTTTAGCACAGCCTGGAGACCCAGGATCGAGTCCCACGTCGGGCTCCCTGCATGGAGCATGCTTCTCCCTCTGCCTGTGTCTCTGCCTCTCTCAAACTCTTGTTTTTTATGGCTTCAGGGCCAGTAAACTGTCCCCAAAAGGCCCAAAGGTCAAACCTGTGATTGCAGAATTACAACACACATTGAATCCATAGCCTTGCCAAATGATCTATAAATTTGGGGTACTTTATGGGAATAGGGAGGTACCCTGTGCATTGTAATGAGGGCATTTGGGTGCATTTGGATGGACGTGAATGCTCTGAATTTCTAAACTCACCAATTATTTCTTGCTAGCAGAAACTCTGAGGAGACTCATTGCACTTCGCTTGAAGCCCTGAATAATCTCTTCTCAAATTAATCTCTCCCAGGGAGAGAGATCTATTCACTAAGGGCACTAGAAGATGTTGGTGGGAATCTGGTACCTCCGACAATCTCCCAGGTCTTTCCAGAGAAGGTCTCCAACACTCTCATGAGCTGGTCTGCTTGGTCAAGATCACCAATGTCCCTCAATGCCTGTAGGCCAAGGTGTAGGAATATTCCAGGCCAAGGGTGCAGCCTGCTCCAGCTCCCCAGGTGTCAAGCAGCAGTATTAGGAGATCTAGTCCCTCTCGTGTGCCTGTTGTCCCTGAGCACTTGGAACACCTCCTTCATTTTTATTTTTTAGCTTCCACCCCCTGAGCACCATTGAATTAAAAATGAGTCCAGGGGCACGGAGATAAGAGACAACTGGGAAGGAGGGGTGAACTGCATTCTCTGGTGTCAATCTTACTCTCCTTAGGTGACTAACCACTTTCTTTTGTATTTTAACAAACCTAAGACTTGCCAGGTGTGAGGCATATTGTTATTCTATGTGCCACTAAAAGGGGGAAAACATTGTCAGCTGTAATTGTAAGATGCCATCAGTTATGAAGAAAAAAAGCATGCCTTAAAAGGGGTGGAAATTAGTAAACGAAACTCCTTGGATCTGCCTCCTCTTCTCAGAATTCCTCATTTTGTTTTGTTTTAAAGTTGTATTTATTTAAGTAACTTCTATGCCCAACACAGGGCTCAAACTCATAACCCCAAGGTCAAGAGTTGCATGTTCCCCCAGCTGAGCCAGCCAGGTGCCCCCCCCCCCAACTCCTTGTTTCCCTAGACCTTCTCTCTCATACAAATCATCCAGCACGTTCCTCTGGGTCACAAGACACGCCCAGGCATAGCAGATTTCTGCTTCTACCAACTGATTTCAAAGGATTTTTTAAAGATACAGGAAAATGTCTATGGTCATGATAAGCTGAATAAGTCTATAATATAGTATGTAAACTATATTAGCAATAATGTAAGAAAATACGTTAAAAAACTGGAGATAAATATTCTAAGAAAATATTTATAGCATATTGACAAAGAGCTAGTATCTTAACTGCATGAAGAATTCATAAGAAAAAGAGAGAAAAAGAACATAAAAATTAAGTTCATCCATTCAATAAATATTTTTGAACATTTACTGCATCTCAGGCTCTGTATAGGCTGAGGGTGTGCAATAAACCAGAAAAAAAAAATCTGTCCCGGTGAAGTTTATGATCTTTTGAAGGGAGACATGGTGACAAACAAGTAAATATACAGGCAGACCTCAGAGATATTACACATTCAGTTCCACACCACTGCAACAAAGCACATATCACGTTAAATTGAGTCAAATGAGTTGTTTAATTTCCCAGTACATATAAAAGTTATATTTACATGATACTATACCTTTTTTTTAAAGATTTTATTTATTTATTCATAAACACAGAGAGAGAGAGAGAGGCAGAGACACATACAGAGGGAGAAGCAGGCTCCATGCAGAGAGCCTGATGTGGGACTTGATCCCAGGTCTCCAGGATCACACCCTGGGCTGAAGGCCGTGCTAAACCGCTGTGCCTGCTTCTCCCTCTACCTGTGTCTTTACCTCTCTTCCTCTCTGTGTCTCTCACGAATAAATAAATAAAATCTTAAAAAAAAAAACAAAAACAAGCAAAACAAGGCTCACTGAGTAAACTGAGACTCTACTTAGGATTTAGCCCAATTGTTTATCATTAGTGCTAAATAGTCGCCTCACACCTGAGAGGTACCAGTGTGGTGGAGGAAAGAGCAGTATCAGAGCATCTGGAAGAAGCACAAAGGTAGAAAAGAGAACCTACTGCCTCAGTTTGCAGGTGCCAGCTAAGCACCTCCATCTGAGGGACGCCTGGCTCCCCATTCTCACGTGCCCGCGCAATCTTGAATGACCACTCTTGGAATCTTTCAAATTCTATTTTTTAAAAGATATTTATTTATTTATTTATTTATTTATTTATTTATTTATTTATTTATTTATTTCAGAGAGAGAAAAAGAGAGAGAGAGAGGAGAGTGCACATGAAAGGGGAAGGGGCAGAGGGAGAAGCAGGCTCCCCGTTGAGCAGGGAGCCCAACGTTGGGCTCCATCCCATGACCCTGGGATCATGACTGGAACCAAAGGCAGTTGCTTAACCTACTGAGCCCCCCAGACCCCCCTCAAATTCTATTTTAATTATTTGTTACCACATCTATCTTTCTCGCTCATTAAGACAGGGTTGACTCACACTTACCCAGTGTTAGTTCTTTTCGTTTCCTCTCCTAGACAGTAGAGACTGTATTTTTTCCTTGTGTCCTGGGGCCCAGTTTGCTCCTGAGTTCTAATATTCAACAAATGTTGTGGCATTTGGATGGATGCGAATGCCCTGTATGAATGTATGAATGATTGAATGAGTGACAACCGATTGGCCCTATCTAATACATTTAAGAACATATGGGAAAATAAATATAAAGCAAAGGTGGTTAATTTGGATAAATCTTGAGTTAGTCTTGTACTAGGAACAAAGTAAAATAATCCCCAAAACTTGGTCCACATTCCAAATTTCATGTACACAGGACCTGTCATTGCTAAAGCCATTATGTCACCAGAACCTTCGAAATAGAATGACTTCTAATGGGAATACCTAGGGGGTTCCACTTTAGTGTTGAATTTACTACAAAAGACATACTTGTTTCTTGCACGGTGCTTAAAAGGGTAGTTAAAAGGGAAAAGCAGTAATTACAGATATTCAGTATCACTAGACTGTGTCTTGACTTCAGTCCAGTGTGGCTCTGGGTGGCCTGCCATGGAGTTAAGGCGAAGCTGGAATTCCCTCACTGGAAACGAGGGGAGGGCTCAGCCACTAAGGAACAGCTGCCAGGTGCAGGGCCCTGCTTCCCAAACAGGAAGTTCAGCCAATAATCTCCATTCCCAGGGTGGGTGGTGGGTCCCAGCAGGTCAGGGCTGAGTTTAGTGACATGGCAGTGACAGGAAATGCTGAACATTGCATTTTTCAGATCTTTAGTCTGTGACTAAACAGGATGCTGATTTACCACATGTGTGCCCTCCAAGTCCAGGTAACACCAGTATGAGATTCCCAGTCATTTTAAGCTTGCTCCCATTCTACATTCTTTCAACATCAGTTGTGTTGACATACACTTGAAAAAATATATATCTGTTTATGATCCCTATATAAAGATCATTATGGGGTGCCTGGGTAGCTCAGCGGTTAAGCATCTGCCTTTGGCTCAGGTCATGATCCCAAGGTCCTGGGATCGAGTTCCGCATCGGGCTCTCCGCAGGGAGCCTGCTTCTCCCTCTGCCTGTGTCTCTGCTTCTCCCTGTGTGTTTCATGAATAAATAAATAAAAATTTAAAAAAATCATTATGTTCACTGTGTGAGAATAAAATGAAATTCAGCAGTGAGTTAAGTGGAAAAAAAGCAGTGCGGGTGGTCAGTAGAACCATGATTTCTGCCTTAGGTACGAGTATCAGGTGCCACCCTCACCCCTTCCACGCAAATGGAAAGAAACATGCAGGGGGCTCGGGCATGGCATCAGCAGTCCCGGTGTCCACGGCAGCGTCATCACTCACTGGTGGTGTACATTTGGCCAATTACCTGCTTCCTTCAAAACTAATTTTTCCCACCTACATACTGGGATAATAAAACTCACAAGATTACCAGGAAGGTGAATTACCGGGAGCGACATGGTTTGACAGTAGCTGTCACAGAGCACATCTTCACCTGGGCGTTTAAGCTCCAGCGCTCAACTCTGCAACATACTGGAAGAGAAGATCCAATCTACCCTTGCTGTTTGCGACCCTGAGCTGTTCCATCTTGGCCACCAAAGTTTGATGTTTGTTGTCTCATTTTCACCTCACCTCAGTTTCTGAATGTGGTATTGCCCCTCTCTCCCAGTTTCAACTTTGGCTCTTGCTCACAATGATTTGGCATTACACGTGACGCTGCCCTCCACCACCATCTCCAACCCCTACACAAGTAGGCAAAGGGCACTTCTGGAAGAACTCAGCTGGTTGTTTCGGACTGTGGTGTGGCTGGTGGCTGCTATTCCACCAACACTGTTCTGATTGTATCTGGACAATGACCCCTCCGTCCACTACTGCCTATGCAAATTGTTCAGAATGTTCTCTGGATTGACTGTGCAGCCCAGTGGTGCAGGGAGTTGTTTAGTTTCATGTACATCTCTACCTGGTGATATTCTCCTCTTTTTCTTTTGGTTAAAAGGAAGCATCCTAAAGTAATTAAGAGAGACACTCTGGGGCACACTGCCTGGATTTGCCTGTGGTTCAGTCACTTGCCAGCTGGGGAAGTTGGAGTCCTCATCTGTAACAGAGAGTTAATCACACCAGCCTTCTGAGATTGCCAAGAGGACTAAATTTAATGACTGGATATTGGGATCCCTGGGTGGCGCAGCCGTTTGGCGCCTGCCTTTGGCCCAGGGCCCGATCCTGGAGACCCGGGATCGAATCCCACATCAGGCTCCTGGGAGCATGGAGCCTGCTTCTCCTTCTGCCTGTGTCTCTGCCTCTCTCTCTCTCTCTGTGTGACTATCATAAATAAATAAAAATTAAAAAAAATGACTGGATATTAGTTAATCATGTACAACAGTGCCTGCCACTTAGTGAGTGCTTGTGAGTGATACGTATTTGGTATGAGGGTAGTGGGGGATCCACTGTTTATATTTGCATTTCAACTTTGTGAAATATAGTTTTGGGAATTTGGTTCTGACCTTTTATTGCCTTTAATATAATTTTTGTTGTTGTTTTAAAGATTTTATTTATCTATTTGAGAGAAAGAGCCCGTGCGCATGCTTGCACACAAAAAGGGGAAACTGCAGGCAGAGGGAGAAGGAGAAGCAGGCTCCCCACTGGGTAGGGAGCCTGATGCAGGACTTGATCCCAGGACCCCAGGATCCAGATCCTGACCTGAGCTGAAGGCAGGCGCTCAACCAACTGAGCCACCCACGCACACCCCTCACATCATGTTGTTGAATAGAAAGATCTGCTGACTTGTATAATAGAAAGATCTGACCTGTATGATGTCAGTCTGCCAAAATGACAGGATTTGGGAGTTTCAGAAAGATTAATTATGGAGCAAAAATTGCACAGACAACATAAAAATGCCACTGCTCGCAGTGGCACAAACCCAGCTTTGCACCACTCCTCCGATCTCCATTCTCATCATTGTACTCTTGTCCTGACGGTACAGTGGCTGTGACGGTTTCCCTGCAGGGAGCAGTAAAGAATCTGGAGACAGGCTTCCTTTTCCTGGTTGAATAAAGATGATTGCCTAGTGAGGAGCCTTGGCTGTTGGGGCAGCAGCTTGAGGAAGAATAGAGGGGCAGTAGGGAGGAGGGGTAACGCAGTAGCAGTGTGGGGCTCCCAGGCTGCTGGGTGCAAATGCACCCATGTGCCTGACCACCTGCACATCACATTTTATAATTTCTAAATCATATTAAAGCTTCACATTTCTTTATTTTCTAGTTAAAAGTATATCTGTAGAAATATCCAGGATTGTATTCAGAGAGAAACTTAGAGCCTTACTTGCATTTGTTAGTAAGCATTTTTCTATACTTACCAAATTAGTAACAGAAGGAAGATTTCTTATTAATACTTTATTAATAAAGTATAGCTATCAGAAACATAAAAAAACATCATACTTAATGGTAAAAAGGCATAAAATTTTCATTAAAGTCAGAAACAAGGTGAATGTGCTCATAATAATTTCTTTATAGTACATTTTACGGAAGTTCTAGCTAATGCAATCAAATAAGAAAAATAAAGGAGGTATGCATATTGGAACAGAAGAGCCAAATTGCAATTATTTGCCAATGATATGATGATCTATGGTAGAACATTTAAGAAAGTTGACTGGTAAAATACCAGTACTTACAAGAGAGCTCAGCAAGATGAGCAGCTCAATAGAAAAACAAACAAAAGATTTTGATAAACACTTTGCGAAAAAAGATGTAAGCACATCATTAGTCATCAGGAAAAGGCAAATAAAAATAACCACACACACATTAGAATAGCTAGAACTGAAAAGACCATAACAAGTCATGGCAATGATGTAGAGCAACTGTAATTTTAATACATTGCTGATAGGAATGTAAAATGGTACAACCACTTTGGAAAGCACTTTGGCAATCTCTTACCAAGTTTGTTTATCAGAATTCCACCGCTAAGTATATATCCAAGAGAAATGAAAATATTTTTCCACACAAAGACTTGTACACAGATGTTCACAACTCAAAATTAGAAGGACCTCAAATATTTATTAACAGGTGAGTGGATAAACAAATTGTGGCATATTTATATAATAGAATATACTCAGATACACACAACAACATAGCTGAATCTCAAAAATATTTTGCAGAATGAAAAAAAAAACAGAAACAAAAGAGTACATAGCATTTGATTTTATTTATAAGAAATTCTTTTTTAGGGATGCTTGAGTGGCTCAGTTGGTTAGGTTAGGCATCTGCCTTCAGCTCAGGTCATGATCCCAGGGTCCTGGAACCAAAGCCCTACAACAGGCTTGTTCTGGGAGACGCTGCTTCTCCCTCTCCTTCTGCCTGCTGCTCACCCTGTTGTGTGCTCTATCTATGTCAAATAAATAAATAAATAAATAAATAAATAAATAAATAAATACCATCTTAAAAAAAAAGAAATTCTTTTAAAAAAAGCATTACAAATCTCTAATGACAGAAAGCAGATCAGTGGTTGCCTATGGAGAGGTTTCAACAAAGGGGGTATTAAGGAACCTTTTGGTGTGATGGAAATGTTTCTTATTTTAATTGGACTGTATACTTAAATGGATGCATTTTGTTGTATGTAAATTATCTCTCAATGAAGTTTATTTTTTATTTTTATTTTTATTTATTTCTTTATTTTTTAAGTAGGCTCCATGCCCAATGTGGGGCTTAAACTCATGATCCTGAGATCAAGAGTCACATGATCTAACAACTGAACCAGCCAGTTACCCCTGAAGTTGATTTTTTTAAGTGGGCTCCACCCTCAGGCCTGAACTCATGACCCTGAGATCAAGACCTGAGCTGAGACCAAGAGCCAGATGCTTAACGGACTAAGCCACCCAAGTGCCTCCGAAAGTGATTTTTTTAAAGTGTCAGCCTTTTATTTTGGATTTTTATGTCCTTCTTTTTTTCTTTACTTTTTCTTTTAGTTTGTTTTTACTTGTTGAATAAGACAAACTCAAGGATGTTCACTGAATTGTAAGAGAGCTCAGATTGATCCATCTAACTTAGGGACCTCTTTCCTGATTCTGCCCTGTTTTCTTTTCAGCTACCTCTAGCCCTGCATTTTGATTTCATCCCTTATATCAAGCAGCCTATTATTTCTGTACTAGATGTTGGTGTTTGCTCTTTTTGGGTCAACTCAGCACTTCCTTAGCAAATTTATACATTTTAGACTTTCCTCTGTTTGGGCTACATGGGTAGGATACTTTGCTTCCATCTGCACTGTAACTCAGTCCTGTTCCAATGTGCTGACCCCAACAAGGCTTAGCCAGTGGTCCTATAAGGAATAGGGTGTCCAGCAGGTAGGGTGGGTACTCCACTGGGTGCGGCAGGAGGAAGGGAGTAGGCCAAGGAGAGCTTCATGGTATGAGAAATGCTTTAAAAATTGTACTCAGAAAGGATTGGTTATATTTCTACTGTATGTGAGACTCAGTGCTTTGTGCTCATTCTCCACTTAATACTAACATGCCTAAAAGCTGGCTAAAGATAGAGCTAGATTCTGAATCTGCTTGTTCCTGCTCTTTGCACTCTACTACACAGACTCTCAACTTCAAGCATTACTGCTCTCATCCACACTCTTCCCTCAGAGGACTGGAGGGTAAACAGTGAGGACTGACAATCCCAACCTCCAGGTGCCCTTAAAAGCACAGCAAGCAGGAAAACTATTTTGGGGATGTCAGTGGGCAAGGTCAGAGAGGATGAACTAGAAGGCATACTTGTGCAGGGTTGTTGGTGACTCCTGTTTGAAGCAGTATGTATCATGGAAGGCAGCCAAATAGCATGGACTTACATAGAAGCCTGAACAAGTGATCAGGGCCAGAGGAAGAGAGGCCCAGTGGATCTCTGAATTAATTAAATCATAACATTTTAGAGCATGAAAGGATCTTAAGAGATCATATAGTCCCACTACTCCATCTTAAAGATGAATCGATGTGGCTTAAGGAATTTAAAAGATTTCCCCAAAGTCTTGCTAGTTAATAATTGACTTAAAATGAAAATTCTAGTCTCCTCACTATGAGTTGAGTAATTATTACCATGAGGCCAAGCTGCTGATTTATGTTCACTTTTACCCTTAGCTTCCTGACCCATTTTAACTAATACATGTGTCTAATCTGACCTGATTACAAGCTGACCTCTCCAACTCCTTTTTTTTTTTTTCTCCAACTCCTTTTTAAATAAATTGCTAAGGGACGCCTGGGTGGATCCGATCCCGGGTCTCCAGGATCGCGCCCTGGGCCGAAGGCAGGCGCTAAACTGCTGCGCCACCCAGGGATCCCGGATCCTCTTCTTTTTTAAGGCTGAATAATATTCCATTGTATGTACATATCATAGTTTCTTTACCTATTCATCTGTCGATGGATACTCTCTTGGCTATTGCAAAACATGCTGCTGTGAACATGGATATGCAAACATATGTTCAATATTCTGCTTTCAATTCTTTTGGATGTATACCTGGAAGTGGGATTGCTGGATCATATGGTAATTTTATTTTTAATCTTTCAGAAACCAACAACTGTTTTTCATAGTCATGGCACCATTTTACGTTCCCATCAACAGTGCACAAGGGTTCTCTTTTCTTGACATCCTCTCCAACATGTTATTTCCTGAATTTTTGATAATTGCTAATCTAACAGGTATGACATCTCATTGTAATTTTGATTTGCATTCCTCTGATAATTTATGAAGTTGAACACCCTTTCATGTACCTATTGGCCATTTGGGCATTTTCTTTGGAAAAATGTCTATTCAGATCCTCTCCCTATGTTTTTAATCAGATTGTGTTTTAGGTGTTGAGTTGTATGAGTTCTTTACATATTTTGGATATTAGCCCCTTATCAGATATATGCTTTGCAAATATTTTCTCCCGTTCAGTAGGCTGTTTTTTCATTTTGTTTATTGTTTCCTTTACTGTGCAGAAGATTTTAGGTTTGGTGTAATCTTACTTTTGTTGCTGTTGCTTTTGCTTTTGGTGTCAGATTCGAAAGATCATTACCAAGATTTGTGTCAAGGCACTTACTATGTTTTCTTTTAGAAGTTTTATGGTTTCAAGCCTTTGGCTCCATAATCCATTTTTTTTCTTTTTTCTTTTTTAAAGTAATTTCTACACTTAATGTGGGGCTCGAACTCACAACCTAAGATCAAGAGTCACATGCTCCATTGACTGAGCCAGCCAGGCACACCAAGTCTTTAGTCTAATTTGAGTTGATTTTTGTGTATGGTGTAAGAAAGTGGTCCAGTTTCATTCTTTTGCATGTGTCTGTCCAGTTTTCCCAGCACCATTTATTAAAAAGACTACTCTTTCCCCTTTGTATATTCTTGCCTCCTTTGTTAGAGATTAATTGACTATGTATGCATGAGTTTATTTCTGGGATCTCTATTCCATTGATCTATGTGTCTGTTTTTATGCCAATACCATACTGTTTTGATTACTATGGTTTAATATATATAGTAATTATAGTAATAGAATTTAAAACCAGGGATCATGTTGCCTTCAGCTTCTTCTTTCTCAGGATTCAGGGGATTCTATGGTTCCATACAAATTTTAGGATTCTTTGCTTTATTTCTGTGAAAAATACTATTGCTATTTTGATAAGGATTGCATTGGATTTGTGGTAGTGTGGTAGTGTGGACATTTTAATAGTATTGATTCTTGCAATCCATGAGCATAGAATATTTTACCATTTATTTATGTATTCTTCATTTTTTTCCTTAATGTCTTATAGTTTTCAGTGTATAGATCTTCTACCTTCTTGGTTAAATTTATTCCTAGGTATTTTATTCTTTTTGATGCAATTGCAAATAGGATTGTTTTCTTAATTTCCCTTTCTGATAGTTTATTATTAGTGTATAGAAATGCAACACATTTTTTTGTATTGACTTTGTATCTTGCAACTTTACTGAATTTATTATTTCTAACAGTGTTTTGATGAAGTCTTTAGGATTTTCTATATGTAATATGTCATCAGCAATTAATGACAGTTTTACTTCTTCCTTTCCAATTTAGATGCCTTTTATTTCCCCTTCTGGGGGAAATATGGCTGGGACTTCCATTACTATGTTGACTAAAAGTGGAGAAAGTGTACCCTTGTTTTGTTCCTGTTTTCTTCCTATAAGGGAAAAGATTTTAGCTTTTCACCATTGAGTATGATGCTAGCCATGGTCTTGTCAAACATGGCCTTTATTATGTTGAAGTATGTTTCACCTGCTTTGTTGAGAATTTTTAATATGTATATGTATATAAATTGAGTTTTGTTAAAAGATTTGTGTCTTTCATTCTGATAACATGGTGTGTCACATTGATTGATTTGTGGATGTTGAGCCAAACGTGCATTCCTTCAATAAATCCCACTTGATCATGGTATATGATCCTTTTCATGAATTGTTGAATTTGGTTTGCTAATACTTAGTTGAGGATATTTCAATCTGGATATCAGAATATCAGCATATGGTCTGAAATTTTCTTTTCCTGTGGCATCCTTGTCTGATTTTAGTATCAAGGTAATGTTGGCATCATGAAATGACTTTGGGAGAGTTTCCTCCTCTTATATTTTTTGAAAGAATTAAGAAAGATTGGTATTAATTCTTTGAAGGTCTGGGGGAATTCATCAGTGAAGCCATTCTGTCCTGGACCTTTGTTTGTTGGTTTGTTAATTACTAACTCAATCTCCTTATTAGTAATCTATCTGTTCAGATTTTCTATTTCATCCTGATCCAGTCTTGGTAGGATATGTGTTTCTAGGAATTAATCCATTTTTTTATAAGTTGCCCAATTTGTTGGTGTATAATTAATTGTTCATGGTAGCCTCTTATGGCCCTTTGTATTTCTGTGGTATCAATTATAACTTCACTTTTGTATCTAATTTTATTTAAATCCTCTCTCTTTTTTTCTTGGTGAGTCCAGTTAAAGGTTTGTCAATTTTGTTTACCTTTTTAAAGAACTATCTCTTATTTTCATTGATCTCTTCAATTGTCTTTTTTAGTCTCTATTTTATGTATTTCTGCACTGTTTGTTATTTCCTTTTCCCCGCTTTGAGCTTCATTTATTCTTCTTTTTCTAGTACCATGAAGTGTAAAGTTAGATTATTTGAAACTTTTCTTGTGTCTTGAAATATGCATTTATTGCTATGAACTTCACTCTTTGAACTACTTTTGCTGCATCATAAATTTAGGTTTTTTTTAAGATTTTATTTATTTATTCATAGACACAGAGAGAGAGGCAGAGACACAGGCAGAGGGAGAAGCAGGCTCCACGCAGGGAGCCCGACGTGGGACTCGATCCTAGGTCTCCAGGATCACACCCCAGGCTGCAGGCGGTGCCAAACCAGTGCGCCACCGGGGCTGCCCGCATCATAAATTTTGATTGTATTTCCATCACTGTTTGTTTCAAGGCATTTTAAAACATTTATCTTTTGACTTCTTTGACCCATTGGTTGTCCAGTACTATATATTTTTAAAGATTTTATTTATTTATTTATTTATTTATGAGAGAGAGAGAGAGGCAGAGACACAGGCAGAGGGAGAAGCAGGCTCCACGCAGGGAGCCCAACGTGGGACTCGATCCTGGGTCTCCAGGATCCTGCGCTGGGCTGAAGGCGTTGCTAAACTGCTAAGCCACCCAGGCTGCCCCAGTACCATATTCTTTTATCTCCACATATCTCTGAATTTTCCAATATTCTTCATGTAATTATTTTGTAGTTTCATATCATTGTGGCTGGAAAACAAGTTTGATATAATTTAAATATTCCTAAATTAATTAAGACTTGTCTTGTGGCCTACCATATGATCTGTCTTGGAGACTCCTCCATGTGTACTGAAAAAGAATGTGTATTCCTTTGTTTTTTGATAGAATATTCTATATATATCGTTTAAGTTCATTGGGCCTAATGTGTTAAGGCCAATGTTTCCTTACTGATTTTCTGTCTGGATAATCTATCCATTGATGTAAGTGGAGTGTTAAATCCCCTCTATAATTGTACTGCTATTGATGTCTCCCTTTAGGTCTTTTAATATTTGCTATATATATTAGATTCTCCTATGTTGGGTGCAAAAATATTTACAAATGTTATATTCTCTTGTTGGATTGACTACCTTATCATTATGTAATGCTCTTCTTTGCCTTATTGCAGTCTTTGTTTTAAAGTCAGTTTTGTCTGATATAAGCATGGCTACCCAGCTTTCTTTTGGTTTCCATTTGTATGGGACACTTGTCTCCATCCCTTCACTTTTAGTCTACATGTGTTCTTACATCTAAAGTGAGTCTTCTCTGGGAAACGAACTAGGGGTGGTGGAAGGGGAGGAGGACGGGGGGTGGGGGTGAATGGGTGACGGGTACTGAGGCAGACACTTGACAGGATGAGCACTGGGTGTTATTCTGTATGTTGGTAAATTGAACACCAATAAAAAATTAATTTATTAAAAAAAAAATAGAGTCTTTTGTAGATAGCATATAAATGGATCTTGTTTTTTTTTCTTTTTCTATTCAGCCAGTCTATGTATTTTGATTGAAGACTTTAGTCCATTTACATATAATTTTTGATAGGTATCTATTTATTGTCATTGTGTTAATTGTTTTTTGGCTGTTTTTGTAGTTACTCTCTGTTCTTTTGCTCTCTTTCTTTGGGATTTGATGATTTTATTTAGTGGTGTGTTCAGATTCTTTTTTCTTTCTTATGTGTATTTAGTATATATTTTCCCCTTGTGGTTACCATGACACTTATATAAGAACTTATATCTATAATAATCTATTTTAAATTGAGAACAACTTAAATTTGATCACATTCTAAATCTCAACATTTTTACTCTTCACCCCTCCTCACGTTTTGTGTTTTTAATGTCAGATTTTACATCTTTTTATCTGGTGTATTCCTTAACTAGTTATCATAATCATCATTATTTTTACTACTTCATTTTTTGACCTTCATACTAGTTTAGTAAGTGATTAGTACCCTACTTTCCCTACTTTACTATATACTTACCTGTCCAATGACTTTTATCCTTTCCTATGTTCTCTTGTTACTAATTATCCCATCTTTCAGCTTTAAAAAATCCCTTTAACATTTCTTGTAAGGCTGATTTAGTGGTGAAATCCTTTACCTTTTGCTTTTCTGTAAAATTATTTATCTCTCGTTCAATTCTGAATGGTAAGTTTGTCAGGACTATCTGACAAAGTAGGTTGAGAGGTTTTTTTGGTTGGAAGTTTCTTCTTTCAGCACTTTGAATATATCATGCCACTCCCCTCTGCCTTCATGGTTTGTGATGGAATATCTGCTGATAGTCTCGTGGAGGATTCCCTTATATGTAACAATTTATTTTTTCTCTTGGTGCTTTTACGATTCTTTTTCTTTAATTTTTGACATTTTGATTGTAATGTGTCTTGGTATGGGTCTCTTTGGATTCTCTTGTTGGAATTCTTTAGGCTTCGTCATTTTGGATGTCTGTTTCCTCTCCCCAGGTTAGAGAAGTTTTCAGCCACTATTTCTTCAAAGACTTCTTCCTGTTTTTCCCTCTCTTCTCCTTCTGGGAGCCCTATAATACAAATTTAGTCTGTTTGATGTTGTCCCATACGCTCCTTGAGCTATCTTCACTTTTTTCCCATCTTTTTTCTATTTGCTGCTCTGACTGGGTGAGTTCCATTGCCTTATATTTGAGTTCACTGATCCTTTCTTCTGCTTCATCTAGTCTGATGTTGAATCCCTCTAGTGTAATTTTCAATTCAGTTATTGTGTTCCTCACCTCTGTGACTTCTATTTAGCACTTTATATTTTCATCTCTTTGTTGAAGTTCTCACTGTGTTCATCCCTTCTTCTCCCCATATTTGGTGAGCATCTTTATGACCATGATTCTGAAATCTTTATCAAGTAAAGCATCTCTGTTTCATTAAGTTTTTTTTTTCCCTTAGGTTTTATCTTGTTTTTTTTTTTTTTTTTTTGTTTGGCACACATTTCTCCATTTTTTCATTTTGCTTGACTTTCTATATTGGTTTCTATGATGTTGAGACTTCTCTCCCGGTCATATCTTGTGTAGAAGATAAACCTTGTGTTCAATCCCACACCAGCTCTTGGTTGTCTCTCAAACCTTTGTGTTTGCCCAAGCAGCCTATTGTACTTTTAGTAGCTCTCTGTAATTACATATGTGCCCAGACTTGTCAATATCCCAAAGGGGAGTATCTCAGCACCTAGATTTAGGCCGATTGGAAGCCAGATCATCAGTCATCAGCTTTTAAATGTGTATAAGTATATACAGTCCTGTAGCTATCATATTATAAGCCCTACTGGCCACCAGAGCCAAGAGATGTAGAGATATCCTCTGTGTGGCAATTATAAAAATTGGGCTCCAGATGAGTGTATAACCTCTTTTGCGGTAGGTACTAGGAAGCTGGAGCAAGGTAGAAATGCCAAGATGGTGTCTACAGCCTATGTTCCCTGAGAACAGCTCTGTAGGCCATTAGATATCTGCTAAGTCTGAAGCCTGCCCCTCAGGCTTTTCTGTTTTTGTTTTGTCTTTTTTTTTCTTTTAAAGATTTTTTATTTATTTATTCATGAGAATACACAGAGAGAAGAAAGAGAGAGAGAGAGAGAGACAGAGACACAGGCAGAGGGAAAAGCAGGCTCCAAGCAGGGAGCCGGACACAGGACTCAGTCCCAGGTCTCCAGGATCACGCCTTGGGCCGACGGCGGTGCTAAACTGCTGAGCCACCCGGGCTGCCCTTGTTTTGTCTTTTTAATAGTGGCCATCTGAATGGATGTGAAATCTGAATGGATGTGAAATGACATCTTATTGGGTTTGGTTTGCATTTCCTTAATGATTACTATGGTGAGCATCTTTCAAGTGCTTTTTGGCCAGGCATCTGGTTTTAACCTATTAAAGAATGTCAAATGGTAGCTATTTTCAGCCAATCTGCGTGTCATTTATAAGACTACATAACAAAAACATCCCATAAAACAGTCTGAAGGCCAAAGAGCTTTTTCAGGTGACTCCAAAGTTAAGCACATGTCATGTCAGTTGGGTTCTGTTAGATTGGAGAGCTTCATTGTGTGCTCAAAGTACACAGTACTTCTAGCTCAGTCAATGTTTAAATAAGTTGATGAATACTCACTTGGGAGGTTTACAAAGACCTCTTAAAAGAAGGGATGTTTTATCACGTATAGTAAACTCCAGGTCTATATGGCCTAGATGGCTTCACTAGTGCTTTCTTCTATCCATCTAAGGAAGAAATAAGACCAACTCTACACAAACTTTTCCAGTAAATAGGACACTTTCAAACTCATATTATGAGGCTGATATTGTTCTGATACCAAAGCCAGATTGTATATATAAATACATATTATATATATATGTATTTATTTCTATGTATACATTTTATGTACATATATGTATAAAATTATATAGGCATCCTCCTTCTTCTTTTTACACTTCTTAGTTATCCATTACAAGCCAAGAAAAAAAATGCGTTTCACAGCTTTTACCTTGATGGTAAGGTACAAAGGGTTGAAGCATAAGATTAGCAATGCAGGCTGCTCTTTGGTGTGACCCATCAAATTCCACCCCATGCTCAGAATCGTAGCCTTTTGAACTGGTTGGCCACCATCTGAAAAAGGAAAAAATTCTGTAAGCCAAAATGAATTGAAAGGTTGACATGCTTTAAAGGAGGCTGATTAGGGATAAAAATATACCATTGGATGTTCTTCTGATAAACAAAGTAAACAAAACCATGGGATAGACCCATTAGAAGGTATTTGTGAGACACTCAGACTCTGAGAATTGAGGCTTTGATGAATTAGAAGGGCAGGGAAAGATTGCAGGGGTAGTTTCCACTTGAGCAGGGGTTTGTTTACCCAAGTATCTGAAGTCAGAGCCAACACATCTAACGGTACTGACTCTGTGCAGTGTTTCTTTGCATTTGAGGGGTGGGCTGCAGTCTCTAAAAGTGGGTTTTTCTTTAAAGAGTGGAGCAACGATCTCATCCTTGAGTCCCACACAAGCCCAGTAGGTAGCACTCCAGGCAAGGGTGGGATTGTCAGGATGCTTTCCATTGGTACAACAGGAGGACTAAAGGGGCTTTCCACAGATGTGGAGTTTCCTTGGGATCACATTATAGTTTTTGGCCCTTCTGTTTTCCTGCTGCAGTGTTGGCTATTCGATGGTAGGGGGCATTGTTTTATTCAGCTTTGTATTTCTTCAAACCTGACCCATTGCCTGGCACCCAGTTGGTTTCCAGTAAATAGTGTACCTAGTTGGGGGCCTTAAGACACCTCTCAGTTCCCTAAGGGCTTCATTGTATGAGGGACATACCCCTGCAGTTCCTACAGGTAAGGGGGACATCTGTGCATTTCTCCTGAGCTCCCTGAAGCCCATTTAGCATTCATTACTTAATAATTAGTTGTCTCGTGAGCTAGCTTAACACAGAGGCACAAACTTGAGCAGTTTTCTGCGGTGGCTCCCTAATGTGGGTCAGCAAGCCTACAGATACTTAGAAGGGCAACCTGGTTCATTCCAACCCTGTGGTCCCCCTTTGATTGGCTCTGGCCTCCAAGCCAGTTCTCAGCATTAGGTTTTTCTCTTCTGCTTCCTGGTTTCCCTGAGCCCTCAGTGGGGAACTCATCCCTTAGAGTGTTTAAGAGAAGTCCAGACTTTCAGCTGAGAACCCAAGACTTTGGGACCTGAACAGATTGGAATTATTTAAGGGTAGCATATCAGTAAAGAGCAGGGAGTTTTATTTCAAATCTCTAAATGACTTTACTAACACCCACCATTTTTTTAATACACAGTTAAATTGCTATAACGAAAAGACTTTTTAAAAAATAAAGCCATAAATAATATAGAAGTTTCTTTTTTTTTCCCTATAATGGTCCAGATGTAGTGGTCCAGGCTTGTGGGAAAGTTCTGCCATCTTATGTTTGGTGAAGACTGGTTGTTGATGTTTTCCTACTACAGAAAAGAAGGAAAGAGGTAGGGGAAGCTCTCCCCTGATATGTTTTAAAGATACTGTACATGACCCCTGCAATCACAATCCAGCGCAAGAACCTAACCCAGGGCCACAGTCTATGATGCATACCTAGGGCCCTGTTAAAATCTCTGCTCCAGGGCCTGGCTGTTCCATCCTCTCCTCTTCACACCAAGACACTTGTTTCCCCTATAAAACAAAATATTTGCCCTTGTCCCTAAAGGTGACATTTTGCCTTCTGCCTCTGTACTGTTGTAATTACTGTCTTTGCTGGAAAACTCTCCCTTCCTTTTCAAAGCCAACCCCTACTCATCCCTCTGGGTGGGAAGGCTGCTGAAGTAGCAAACCTGAGAGATTTAGAGCCAGCTGTACAAAGTGCTCTTTATATCCTGGAAAACACCATGTCTCTCCACCCACTGCTCATGCCACAGCCCCAGAAGTCACCCCTACATCTGACCCATCACCAAGTTCTATATTCCAAAGAGCTCTCAAATCCCAGCTGGTTTCTCTCTGCTTCCACTGCCACTATTATAGGAGCCTCCAAACCAAAATGTGTTTGAGAGTGAAAGGCTCCTCAACAGATGGCAAGAGAGGACAACAGTCATAAACTTGGGTAGATTCTAGGCAAACCAGGGCCTGGGTAACTAGGCTCTGAGGTCACTCTAGTTTCTAGCATGGTTTGGATCTCTGGCCCTCCTGCCTGATTTCCCTGTTTCCAGGCTGGCCCCCTCCATTCCATTTGCCACACAATAGCCCAAGTGCTCTGTTTAATACATAAAACTAATCATGGCACTGCCTGCTACAAACCATTCAGTGCCTCTTAGCCATTTTAAACTCTCAATGACATTATTATTATCACATCCTAAATAGTTGATTGGTCTGGGAGTTTTAGTTTAAATGATGTGAAGTTATTACTATAACAATAACTCCTGGTGCTTTTAGTTCCCAACATTTTATAATTACTTCATATCTTACAGTTTTCATTAGCAAATTAGCTGTAGATTTAGTTAATTAATAAAGCAGGGCACTTCAGAAAAATATATGATAGAAATAGATAGATAATCTGCCAATGGCTCCCCAGTGCCTTCAGGACAAAATACAAATTGATTAATGTGATGTTCTAGGTTCTTTGTAACTGGCTCCTGCCTACTTTTCTAGTCTTAACTCACCTCTCTAGCCAGGCTCCTAAATATTCCATATCCTGTCTCTGAGCCTTTGTACTCTGCTTGAAGATCATCCCATGAGCCTTGTACCCAGCAGATTTCTATTCCCTTTTCAATTCTCCATGTAGACATCATTTACTCTAGGAAGCTGTATATTCCAACATATTACATTATTTTTGTAATAATTGTCCAGTTGTTTGGTGCCATCCATGGAAGTCTGCAAGTTCTGTGAAGGGAAGGCCTATGTAAGTCTTGTTCACTGTTCTATTCCTAGCCCTTAGCACAGATGGCCCTGATCCCACATGATCTTTGGTCAAGTGTCCATGTTTTCAGAGTCCTCCTTGCTGCTATGGTAAGTCCTCTCTCAGCCATCTCCACATTCATGTGTTGTGGTGTGTCGAATGGTATGAGGCTATCCTCAGGCCGTCTGCTCAGGAGCCTCACCCAGCCAGGCCACTATACAACTATCCTGCCTCAAGGGGTCTGGAGCTCCACAGAGGGCCTAATGGCCTTCCTGAGCTGTGGGATCCCCTTAGTCTTTTCCAGGGCTGCTGTCAGCTTTCATCCAGGCTGAGCGAGGTTACTTTTCAGAGACACCACCAAAATGTATCTCCATGGCCCTTATCTTCATCTCTCTGAAGTTCATCTTCAGCTCAGTGACCTTTAATCTCCTCTTAGGTAGAACAACTTGCTTTTACGTCATCATGAAATTTTCCTGAATCAGTTGTTTATGGCATGAATTTTGAAAGATTGGCACTCATATAGGTTTTGGTAACTCAAAAAGTATTTTCTTTCAAAGCTTCTGTCTCTGTCACGAGCATCAAAAGTCTATTTTGATGACTCATTTCTTTGGGTTGTGATCTGGATTTAATGATGCAAAGGAATGTGGGATAAAAAGGAACTAGTAAGAATGAGTTCATATGTCAAAATACTGCCTCTATACAGACACAACAAACACACAGACACTTTTTACAATAAAATGGGGTTGCCCCTCCTCCTGTGTCTCTGCCTCTCTCTCTCTCTATCATAAATAAATAAATAAATAAATAAATAAATAAATAAATAAATAAATAATTTTTTTTAAAAAGGACAAACTTCTTATAAATAAATAAATAAATAAAATGGAGTTGCATGCACAGGTATTTATCCTATAGAAATCATTACAAAACAAAGTAAAAAGGAATACATAAAAAGTTTTATAGTGTTTTTTGTTTGTTTTAGAGAGAGATGAAGAATAGAGGGAGCATAAGGAGAGAGACAGAGAAAATCTTATTTATTTATTTATTTATTTATTTATTTATTTATTTATTTATGTATGTATCCATGGTGGTACAGAATGGAATGGCTTCATATTGCAGCATAGCAAATTAAATATATTCTTAGACTCGCCTATTAGAAAAACTCATTAAGCAATGAAATCAGAAGTTCTGGGGGTGGAGCTCAAGCATCAGTTTTTGTGTGTGTTTTTTTTAGTTAAGTTATTCTAATATGCAGCCTGGTTTGAGAACCACTGAATAAATCCATTAAATCACTCTAAGGATCTGGTTTTTCATACTAAAAAAAGGTAATCAAGATATTTCTTTTAAAGATTTATTTGTACATTATTTTAGAGAGAGAGAGCGAGAGTGCGCAAGAGTACACGGGGGGGAGGGGCAGAGGGAGAGGGAGAGCCAGGATCTCAAGCAGACTCCCTGCTGAGTGCAGAGCCTGGCAGGGGGCTCCTGTCTCAGGACACTCAGCTCATGACCTGAGCTGAAATCAAGAGTCAGATGCTTAACTGACTGAACTACCCAGGTGCCCCAATAAAGATATTTTTGCAAGGGGTGACTGGCTGGCTCAGTTGGTA
This sequence comes from Nyctereutes procyonoides, assembly GCF_905146905.1. Lineage (NCBI taxonomy): Eukaryota > Metazoa > Chordata > Mammalia > Carnivora > Canidae > Nyctereutes > Nyctereutes procyonoides. The sequence continues at coordinate 3,005,434 of NW_026575033.1, read as the reverse complement.
GATCATGTGACTCTTAATTTCAGGGTCATGAGTTCAAGCCCCAGGTGAGGCATGGAGTCTACTTTAAAAAAAAAAAGATACTTTTGTAAATAAACATAGATTCTCCATCTGAAAAACACCCTTTTCCCGTGATTTCCTGGCTTTAATAAAAAATATTCTTTCCACCACATTAGGTGGACTTATTGTTTCATGTCTATTTCTTTTTCTAGAGTCTAAGCTCCATGAGGACAGGATTAAGACATTTGTTTTGTTCATTACTGTTTTCCTCCCCCAACACACAAATATCCCAGTTTTTGAGACAAATTAGTCACCCAATAAGCGTTTGTTGAATGATCAATAAATTTAGTGTTTCAGAAAATTTGTAACAAAGACTACTTTATCCATGTAAAAATTGATGTAGAAGAATTAAAAAAGATATTTAATTACTAATATTATATTAGTAGTTAATGCTTTTATTAGATAAAATGCTTCCATAGGAGTTTAGGAATACAAATTTATATTATGGGTAACTTTGAAATAAAAACATACAAGAAAGAGGAATTAAGTGCCATTAATGGAGATGGAGATGAAGAAGAGGGGAGCTGTAATTCACTCCCATGGTATTGAGTTTCTTTTTACAATGGACATATTACAATATTTTAATTAACTTAAAAACTACTTTTATACTGATAAATGAATTCAGTAAAGTCACAAGATACAAAATCAATGTGCAAAAATCCATTGCATTCCTGTACACTAATAATGAAACAGCAGAAAATGAAATTAAGAAACAATCTCATTTACAATTGCACAAAAACAATACAATATCGAGGAATAAACTCAACCAAAGAGGTGAAAGCCCTGTAAAGTGCTGATGAAAGAAATTCAAGACAACACAAAAAAAATAGAAAAGCATTCTATTCTAATGGATAAAAAGAACAAATATTGGGCAGCCCTGGTGGCGCAGCGGTTTGGCGCCGCCTGCAGCCTGGGGTGTGATCCTGGAGACCCGGGATCGAGTCCCACATCGGGCTCCCTGCATGGAGCCTGCTTCTCCCTCTCCCTGTGTCTCTGCCTCTCTCCCTCTGTGTCTATGAATAAATAAATAAAATCTTAAAAAAAAGAACAAATATTGTTAAAATATCTATACTACCCAAAGCAATCCACACATTTAAGGCAACCTCTATCAAAATGCCGCCAGCATTTTTCACAGAGCTAGAACCAAAAATCCTGAAATTTGTATGGAATCACAAAAGACTCTGAATAGCCAAAGCAATCTTGAAAAAACAAACAAACAAAAAAAACAAAGCTGCAGGTATCACAATTCCAGATTTCAAGTTATATTACAAAGTGGTAGTAATTAAAACAATATGGTACTGACATAAAAACAGACACATAAATCAATGGAGTAGAACAGAAAACTCAGAAATAAATGTACAATTATATGATCAGTTGATCTTCAAGAAAGGAGAAATGAATATACAATGGGAAAAAGTCTCTTCAACAAATGGTGTTGGGAAAACTGGACAGCCACATGCAAAAGAATGAAACTGGACCACTTTCTTTCACCACACACAAAAATAAACTCAAAACAGATTAAAGACCTAAATATGAGACCTGAAACCATAAAAATCCTAGAGAACACAGGCAGTAATCTGACTTTGGCTGTAGCAACATTTTTCTAGATATGTCTCCTGAAGCAAGGGAAATAAAAGCAAATTTAAACTATCAGGACTATGTCAAAATAAAAAGCTTCTGCTCAACAAAGGAAACAATCAACAAAACTAAAATTCAACCTGCTGAATGGGAGATGTTTGGAAATGACATATCTGATAAAAGGTTAGTATCCAAAATATATAAAGACCTGATATAACTCAACACCCAAAAAACAAATAATCCAATTTAAAAATGGGCAGAAGACATGAATAGGTATTTCTCCAAAGACATACAGATGGCTGACAGACACATGAAAACATTCTCAACATCACTGATCATCAGGGAAATGAAAATCAAAACTACAATGAGATATCACCTCACACCTGTCAGAATGGCTAAAATCCAAAACATAAGAAATAACAGATGTTGGCAAAGATGTAGACTAAAAGGAACCCTTGTGTATTGTTGATGGGAATGCAAACTGGTGCAGCCACTGTGGAAAACAGGATGGATGTTCTTCAAAAAATTAAGAGTAGAACCACTCTACAATCCAGTAATTGCACTATTAGGCATTCCCCCCCCAAAAAAAAATACTAAAACACTAATTCAAAGGGATATATGGATGCCTATGTTTACTGCAGCATTATTTACAATAGCCAGGATATGGAAGCAGCCCGAGTGTCCATTGGTAGATGAATGGATAAAGAAAAGGTGATCTCTGTGTGTGTGTATGAATATTATCAACCATATAAAAGAATGAAATCTTGCCATTTGCAAGGACATGGATGGAGCTAGAGGGTATTATGCTAAGTGAACTAAGCCAGAGAAAGTCTGATCATACCATATGATTTCAGTCACATGTGCAATTTAAGAAACAAAACAAACAAGAAAAGGTGGAAAAAATGAGAGAGAGAGAGAGAAACCAATAAATAGACTCAACTATAGAGAACAGACTGATGGCTCCCAGAGGTGGGGGGGCAGGTAGAGGAAATAGAGTACGGAGACTAAAGAGAACACTTACCATGATGAAAAAAAAATTAAATGATAAAAAAATTTAAAAACAAGCTGTTTTTTATCATGTACAACATATCGTGAATGTTTGCATTTGTAGTGGAAGCACAGTATTCCATCCCAGAGATGCAACAAAAATATTAACTTTCTGCATTTAGGTTTTCTCTAATTCTTAAAAACATTTAAACAAAGTTGGGTAAGTGTCCTTTTACATACTTGCATACTTAAATACTGACTTTTTAAAAGTCTTTATCACAAAAAATGTTCAAATATGCAAACATAGACTAGTACGATGACCCTCCATGCATCGCATCCACCTCCCACAATTACCATCTTGTTTACACATACACCCCCAGCAACTTCCCCCATCCCTGATTATATTGAAGCAAATTTAAAAAATAATATCATTTCATCCATAAATGTTTCAGTATGTGTCATTAAGAGAGAAGATTCTGCTTTTAAAATATAACCATAATACCAATATTACACCTAAAATAATTTTAAACATTAATTTCCTAGTATTAGTAAATGAATAGTCAGCATTCAAATTCTCACAGAACTTCAATCTTTTTGTACAATTTCTTTTGCTAGCTAGGATCCAAATAAGATCTGTCTCCTGGCTGCTATACTTCTTAATTGTTTTTTTAGAGCAGCTTGATTGAGTTATAACTTACACAACATAAAATTCACAAACTTGTTTCTCTTTTTATCCATAAACTCCCCTTCCATTTCTTTTTTTCTTTGCAAATTTTTGATGAAGAAAGTGGGTCATATTTCTCACAGCAGCCCCATGTAATGTCACTTAGCGAGTTTCTCCCATCCCCTATATTTCCTGGAAAGTGGAGTTTGATTTAGATGTGGGATCAGACTTAAGCTTTAAAATTTTGGCAAGAATATTTCACTGGTGGTGGTGTGTACACAATGTCTGCTTGTCTGTCTTTTTGTGTGTTTATCAGCCATTGATGCTTCATGACTGGAGTCCATAGAAGGTCACACAGTGGTGACATTCTACTGTGTTTTCTTCATTTGTTAACTGGAGTACTTTGTAAATAGAAGCCTCCCCTCAACCCTCTCAGGTTACCCAGTACTATGTTCATACTGGAATGGCAGAAATGAATACTTAATTCTTTCCTTTTATGTGCCAGTCTGAAAATAAAACATGGGTCTCTCACATTCTCTGAAAGTGACCAGTGAGGGTCTTTCCATTGCTGTTTTTACTACCCTTTTGAATTCATAGATATAGATATTTTTAAAGTGTTTCTATCCAATGTAGTAAGATTCCTTGTTGTGACTCAAACTGTCCTTTCTTTGGCAGATGAGAGCTTTCAATTCCATCCTGGACTTTTTTAACTTAACAGGAGAAGTCAAGTCAATTCTTCCTGCCGGCGCAGGAAGATATTCCAGGCTCGTTCAAGCCCACTCACTCTAGGACCTAATAATGTCACAGACCAAGGAAAGCACAAGGAAACAAATAAAAAGTGAACAAAGGCCCTCAGTTTAACTGGAAAAAGCCCTGGGGCATGAGTCAGAATATCTGAGTTTAAGTCCTGACTCTGTAAGCTGCTGAGTATTTCATTTGACACAATTGGTATACTCTGATTCTCTCTCGTTTTAAAATTTTCTCTTATTTGTCTATGAGGATAATAATAGCAGGAACAGCAGGAACAATGACCATGGTAAGATTGGCCTGCTTGAGCAGGTGTCTGTGTAAAGTCATTTTAAAAACCGCACCCTAGGGGATCCCTGGGTGGCTCAGCAGTTTAGTGCCGCCTTCAGCCCAGGGCCTGATCCTGGAGACCCGGGATCGAGTCCCATGTCAGGCTCCCTGCATGGGGCCTGCTTCTCCCTCTGCCTGTGTCTCTGCCTCTCTCTCTCTCCCTCTCTCTCTGTCTCTCATGAATAAATAAATAAATAAAATCTTAAAAAAACAAAACAAAACGCACTCGAACTATACGCTATAGTCTGGGGACCCTACCTGAAGAAGCTGTCCACCAGGGCAGGCGGTGGTTTCTCTTCCTTCATCTGCCTAGTGGTTTCTTTAAAATGCTCTCTCTAAAGGGCTCTTGAAACTCCTTTCTAAAATACCAGTGAGAACAAGGCTGGTGAAGATGGATCTCCAGAACTCAGTGCCTGAAAGAGTGTGGGCAAATGGGCACAGGCATGTCACGCTGTTGAGAGGGTCAAGCAGTAGGACTTTCCCGAAGGGTCATCAGCCTGTATGTAACCACCTTCCTTCGATTCAGCAATCCTACCTCCTTGAGGGAACAATTAGACAAATGAGATAAGATGTATTTGTGAGAATGACCATTACAGAATGATTTGTGAAACCTTAAAAATTGGAAAGAATCTAAATATATCAGTAGTTATGAAAATGATGAAACATCCATGATATAAAATGGAATACCATACAAAAACTGAAAATAATTTCATAGGTCTATATTGACTGACATGATACTTATCTATTCCTAAACCTAGACAAATCAAGACACAGAAGCTGGGGTGGGGAGGGACATAGGGGAAACCGCTGGGGTGCTGGCAGTGTTTCATGTCTTGGCCTGGATGGTGCCTACACAGGTGGATGCATATGTCAACCTGCATGGAGCTGCGCACTGAGATTTAGGTACTTTACTGCATGCACATTTTACCTTAATAAACAAGAAAAAGCAAAAGGAAAGAAGGAAGGGAGGAAGGGAGGAAGGAAGGAAGGAAGGAAGGAAGGAAGGAAGGAAGGAAGGAAGGAGGGAAGGAGGAAAAGGAAGGAACCGTAAAAGGAAAGGCAAGATCATCAGAAGCCAGCATGGGCTAGCCAAAACCCAAACCAAATAAACAATATAACATAATCTTGCATATGTAGTAGGGACCCACATTTTTGTTTTTAAAAAAGATAATTAAAAAGATACACTTCTGGAAGACTAGCTTTTTACCAAATATGAAGGTAGAAGGTGCCCCCTCTTTGACTCATCAGGACCCCCGGTGAGTTGGAGTGCTGTGGCATCTCCTGCCTGCACTGCCTCCATAGCCTCCTGTGTGCCTCCCAGGGACCTCCCCGACCCCCCAGCCTGTTCTCCACCAGCAGCCAGGGGAAGCCTTGGCAGCCAGGACCCCTTGGTCCCTTCCTCCCCCTCCAGTGACTTCCCGTCACCAACAAAATAAAAGGTGACCTCCACCTAACTCTCTGCCCTCCCCTCCATTCTGTCCAGAACGGGGGCTTCTCGCTTATTCTTGAACACAAGGAGGAAATCTCCACACTTGGTTTTCTCTCAAATACTCACATGGCTCCTCCTCTCCTTCAGGTTTCCTGCCTCAAAGGCCATTTCTTCAAAGAAGCCTTTCCTGATCTGCCAAGCTAAAACCTTCCCACCTTCCCAGTCACCTCCTTCCTCTCCTGTTTTTTTTTTTTTTTTCCGCCCAGCATTGACCACCCCTGGCTTTTTGCTGCATATTTGTGAATTGACTTCTCTGCTTGTTTCTGGTTCCTGGAGCACAGGTCTGTGCCTCATGTCTTCCCTTGGGGTGGAGCCCAGCACCTGGCCTTGCCTACGAAGATCTGTGGCACGCAGACAGGAGCCAATCTCTGGTGGTAGGAGCACTGCTCACGTGAACGGCTCCCCTTGTACTTTTTCTCATTTTCTGAGATGTTTTACAAGGAGCATATGTTATTACAACAACAACAAAAACTGAATGATGTTTGTATTGGTTTCCTGGGGCTGCAGTAACAGAGAACCACCCTCACAGCCGCCATGGTTGTCTCACGGCTCTGGAGGCTGGAAGAGTGAGACCAAGACGGGCAGGGCTGGTTCCTTCCAAAGGCAGAATCTGTGCCAGGCCTCTCCCCAGGATGCTGATGGTTCGCTGGCCATCTGTGGTATTCCTTGGCTTGTAGATGCATCACCCTGATCTCCACCTTCATCTTCACATGGTATTTTCCTTGGCACGCGTGTCTGTGCCCAAATCTCCCCTTCTTATAGGAACACCAGTCACAGTGGATTAGGCACCAGCCCCCTCATGAGCTCACTTGATTACCTCTGTAAAAACCCTGTTTCCAGATAAGGTCACATTGTGAGGTGCTGGGGGTCAGGACTTCATCATATCTTTTTGTGGGGAGGGAAGGGGGCACAATTCAACCTATAGCAGAAGTGTTTCCTTAAAACAAGAAAAAAATGAATTTCTGAAATTTAAATGTCAGAAATGTGTGGAAACCTGTGTGCGAGGGGAGGATACTTACCTGGAAACATGACCTCTTGGATACGTTTTCTTTCAGGTCAATGATTTCACTATGTCTAAAGCTGCCTAGGAATATCTCAATCGCAGTGTTCTGGATCATGCCAATGGAGCACATCTTTCTTTAAGATGATGTTTTGTTCATCATTTTAATTCTCTACCACCGAGACTTTCCTGCATTAAAAGATTGGCCCCACTTTCTTGTGGCAAAAGGCCTCTTAACTAAGCCAAGAGGAGCCGGTCACCTCCCAGAGGGACCTTCCTCTCCCGTGGTGGGTCTAGATGTCCCACAAGCCGGGAATCTATCTTAGCTCCCACTGTCTCCTTGCATGCAGCAAGGAGGGGCTTCCTTTGGAAGTGGGGGGGGGGGCTTGATCTCATTAAATGCTTTTAGAGTGTCTTTTATTTTTCTTCTTTAAAGTTTATTTTTGTATCCTGTTGTTAAATGAAATGTAACCTCCCTCTGTGCAGAAAGGAAGGAATAGTTAATTTTCTTTTTTTTTTAAATCAGAAAACCTAGAATTTTTCTGGCAATTATACAGTGACTGACATAGCTTAGTCACTTTTACACAATTCTTTCCTGTTCTTTGTGTTTGTTTTGTCCTGAGGTAATTCTAGTACTTCAGCTTCTGTGGCCCTGTGTGGTTCCCGTGTGCTTTGCTTGCCCCCCCCCTCGCTGTGGGAGAGTAGTGGGGGTTCCTTCTTCTCTTCTCCCCAGCTCTGTTTGCCATTCACACACCACTGACTTCTCCACATCGCCTGCCAGATGGGGCGTGAGGCCGCCTGTGAACATCAAAGCCCCTTTCCCACCATCTTTGATCCTGGCCTACAGGCGAATCCTGCCCAGGAAGTGGGGGGTGACACAACATAGATAGAGGAGAAAGCTAAAACGGGAGTCATGCCAGAACGTGCTGGTAGGCTTTGCAAAGCCGGCCCACCAGGTTTTGTGAGGATCCCACGGAGAGGAGATGTGGGCTGGGAAATGCAAGGAAGGGGACCCGAAGGTGCAGGCTAATGGTGCCCGCACGCTTTCGTTCCCTACTCTCTTAGGAGCTGGTGGCTAGACAACCACTCGTGGCCTAGGTCTGCTGCCAAAGTCCTTTATTCAAACATTTGCTCCGTTTTATTCATTTATTCACTGGTAACATATTTTTGGCCCCAGCGGCAGCATTAACCACAACATTAACTGCACCTCCTCTGAGCCAGGTGTTACACTCAGCACTTCACAAGAACCTTGTGAAGAAAATATCACTGTTCTTCCCACTTCCTTTTTTTCCCCCTCCAGATGAGGAGCCTCGGAGGCCTGGTGGGGATGCAGAGAGCAGGGTCCTGGCGGTGTCCTTCCAAGGCACTTGGCTCAGGGCGTCTCCCTGTGGTTTCACTTGTGAATGCTTTACCAAGAGTGTCAGTAGGTCACAAAGTGGCCCAACACTGTACCAGCCAGACTCAAATCCAGCCCTACTGCAGTCTTCCCAGTCTAACTGGAACCATCCAGTGAGGCAGCCGGATAGGACCCTCACCAAAGGAAAGCCTGCCAGAAGCCAGACGTGTTGTTCTAGCATACTTCTTTGGAGGTGTCTTTAAAAGATGCTTTCACTTTCTAGAAAATATATGTATCTTATTTTATTAGGTTCTTTTAAAAAGAGATTTATTTATTTATTTATTTATTTATTTATTTATTTATGAGCATGAGAGAGAGAGAGCACAGGCAGGAGGAAGGTCAGAGGAGAGGGAGAAGCAGGCTCCTTACTGAGTAGGGAGTCAGACGTGGGGCTAAATCCCAGGACTCGGGGATCTAGTGCTTGAAACAAAGGCAGGGTCTTAACCGACTTGAGTCACCCAGGAGCCTGAAAATATATGTATTTTAAATATAAAAATATAAATGTGTAAATACATTCATATACTCAGATGCTTCCCTTAAAATTGTCAATCTATGCACATTAACGCTAAACATCTTCAACAGAGAAAAAGCTTGAGTTGGGTGCAGATCAACTTATTTATCAAACCAACAAGTGCTGTTTTATTTTTATTTATTATTTTTTTAAGATTTTATTTATTTATTCATGAGAGAAACAGAGAGCGAGACAGAGACATAGGCAGAGGGAGAAGTAGGCTCCTCACAGGGAGCCAGACGGGAGACTTGATCCTGGGACCCCGAGACCACACACTGAGTCAAAGGCAGACGCTCAGCCACTGAGCTACCCAGGCATCCCAACAAGTGCTCCTAGATTTCTGATCTGCTCAGAGCCCTCGGGTGCACCCCTGGGCTTTGATGTCACATGAACTGGAGGCAGTTCCCCACCCTGCTCTGGTCCCTGCAACTCGGGAGTAGCAGACCCTGATGTTAATCTCAGGTTCCGTGGCCTCAAGATACGACGTGCCTGGCGCCTTGGCGGTGCCTAGTGGACAGAAACTCCTTTAAGGAGATCCCAGCCTAGAAGAGGATCTGATAGCTAACGTTTCCAATATTAGGGTAATTACATAAATACATGGAGCATGAATGGTATTCCCTTATACACCAAATGAGAAAACATGGAATTTTTTAAAAAGCTACCAAATGTAATCTTTTCCTTAAAACCTCATTTATAGGCTGAAATGACTACTCATTGGGTTTATCTTTCAAGACCTCTCTTTATGTTGTATTGCCTTAAATTGTTCATTATTTTTTACAAAAACAGCACATGTTAATTGCACAAAATTCAGGGAAAAAATCAAGGTGAAAGAAGAAAACTTAAGAATTGTCCATGAACCTACCAGGCAGCAATGAGCACCACAAATATTTTGGTATTTTCTATTCCTTTTATGTGGAAACACATCTACACATAAATATAAAACAATAAATACATGCATATAAGGTATGACACTGTAACATTTGATAATCTTTTCTATAAAATTTTTCATTGACATACACATCCTACAGAAACCTGTTTTTATGCAATATATAACAAATATCTTAACATATTGTTGAATCTTCAATAGCATGTTTCATAATTCTAGTATTCCACTTCGTGAACATATCACCTCTCTGGGATTCTCGAGTTGCCTAAGGTCAAACAACTCTCTGAAATGAATTTCAATTCTTAAGCAGGACTCTTATATCAAGATCCTGCATTCTCGCAGGCCATTTAGGGAAACTCATGGGCCATAGGACTATCTCTATCAGGACCCTGGGGCTCCTGATAAAATGCAGATTCTTGCCTAACTGAACAAGAAGGTCAGGATTTGGGGACCAGGAACCTTCATTTAAAGTAAGCTCATTTGGGACACCTGGGTTGCTCAGTGGTTGGGCATCTGCCTTCGGCCTAGGGCATGATCCTGGAGTCCCTGGATCGAGTCCTGCATCCGGCTCCCTGAATGGAGCCTGCTTCTCTCTCTGCCTGTGTCTCTGCCTCTCTCTGTGTGTCTCTCATGAATAAATAAATAAGATCTTTAAAAAATAAATAAAATAAAGTAAGCTCATCCAGGAAATTCTTATGAGAATTGAACCTTGAAAGCTACTGGCCTTTTATCATTTTAATGTGAACATTCTTCCTTGGGGTGTCATTATCCAGAATAATTGAGGAAGTAACCTCACTTGCTTTCATGTTCCTCTGTGACACCTAGATTGTAAGGTCTGCTTAATGGGAGGTTGTGTGGGAATGAGATATCTCAGGGGAGAAGAGCCAGGCTGTCTCACCTACCCACTGAGCACTATTGGGCAAGCCACTTTCACCTCTCAGAGCCTTAATTTTCTTATTGCAAAATGATGTTGGTGAAAATAATTATCTCACAGGGTTGGTACAAGGACTGTATGAGATAATGTCTGGGAAAATCTCTGCAAACCCAAATCTGCTCTAAAATATTATTACTATTATTATTATCCACAGCTCAATTTTTTCCTCTTAGTCATGAGGGTCCTGGTCATTTCTACACCTACAGTGTCTAATATCTAGCCTCTAGCCACCATAGTGACTTTTGAACATTTAAAATGTAGTTAGTCTGAATTTTATTATAGATGTGCTGTAAGTTAAAACACGAAATTTTTTTTTAAAGATTTTATTTATTTAATCATAGAGACACAGAGAGAAGGAGAGGGAGAGACAGGCAGAGGGAGAAGCAGGCTCCACGCATGGAGCCCGACGTGGGACTCGATCCTGGGTCCCCAGGATCACACCCCTGGCTGCAGACGGCACCAAACCACTGCACCACTGGGGCTGCCCAAAAACACGAAATTTTGAAGACTTAGTACAAAATACAGAAAGTAAATATCTCCATAAATTTTTAATGTTGATGACATGTTAAAATAATAATTTGGGTTAAATAAAATATATTATTAAAATTAGTTTCCTTTTTTTCCTTTTCCTAATGTGGCTGACTAGAAAATATTTAACTGCACATGTTATTTGCATTATATTTTTATTGAATAGTGCTATTCTAGAGACATTTTCAAAAAATACTTGAATTAAAATTCCCAAGTTAAAATGAAGAATGTCAGCAATAAGAAAACAAAGAATCCTATTAAAAAGGGGGCCAAAGACTTTAATAGACACCTCACTAAAGAAGATATAGAGTTGAAGAAGAAAAAAAAAAAAAGAAGATATAGAGTTGGCAAATAAGCATAAGGAAAGATGTTCCACATCGTATGTCATCAGAGAAACGCAAATTAAAACAATGAGATACACACCTATCAGACTGGCCAAAATCCAGAACACTGACAACACCAAACGTTGACAAAGATTTGGAGCAACAGGAACTCTTGTTCATTGTTTGTAGGAATGCTAATGGTACAGCAACTTTGGATGATAGCTTGGCAGTTTCTCAAAAATTAAATATACTCTTACTTTTAGGCCCAGCAACTGTGTTCCTTGTTATTTACCGAAAGGAGTTGAGAACCTATATCCACACAGAAGCCTGAACATGGATATTTATACCAGTTTTACTTATAATTGCCAAAACTCAGAAGCAACCAAGATGTCTCCCGGTAGGTGAATGGGTAGACAAACTGTGATACATCCAGACATCAAAATGTTATTCAGTACTAAAAACAAATGAGCTATCAACCATGAAAACCCATGGAGGAAACTTAAATGCATACGACTAAGTGAAAAAAAGCCAATCTGAAAAGGCTACATACTGTGATTCCAATGATATGACATTTTGGAAAAGGCAAAACTTTGGAGACAGTAAAATGATCAGGGATTGCCAGGGGTTGGTGGAGGTGTGGGAATAAATAGGTAAAGCAGAGATTTTTAGGGCAGTGAAACTATTCTGTAGAATACTGGAATGGTGGATACCTGTCATTATACATTTATCCAAACCCATAGAATGCACAACTCCAGGAGTGAACAGTAATGTAAGCTATAGACTTTGGGGGATTATGATGTGTCCGTGTAGGTTCATCAACTGTAGCAAATGTGTCATGCTGGTAGGGGATGGTGATAGTGGGGAAGGTCGTGCTTGTGTAGCAAAGGAGGTGTAAGGGAAATCTCTGCACCTTTCTCTCAATTTTCTGTGAACCTAAAGCTGCTTTTTTAAAAGAAAGCCTTTAAAGAAAACAGAAGAAAAAGAACATTGTGGTGGTCTGAAGGAAAAGTCGGCCTAAAGGCAGGGTAATGTTATACTTATGTTGGGGGCCCAGGGGGTGGGGGGAAACCCCAATTTCATGCACCCAGCACTGCTGGCAGCCTGTGGAATCACGGGGGCCTTTTATCCTAAGAGTTTCTAGGAGAAGATCAAGGGAGGGAACAGAGCACCAAACTTCATGAAGTCACTTTAAGGAAATCATAGGTTATAGAGTAGAAAATATTACTACGGCCCGGGGAAGGTGAGGTGCAGATTACAAAAACCAGCGTCCAGCACACAATGTTCTTATGAAGACAGGTGTTGCAATATTTGCAATTTATTTTAAAATACTTCAGTGCAGGGACCCCTGGGTGGCTCAGGTCATGACCCCCTGAATTGGGCTCCCTGCTCTGCCGGAAGCTTGCTTCTCCCTCTCCCTCCACCACTCTCCCAGCTTGTTTTCTCTCTGTTTCTATCTCTGTCAAATAAATAAGCAATACTTCAGCGCAATTGTGTGTGCCAATCGACCTCAAACCTAATTCTAAGATTGTCCAGCCAACAGCATGCTATCAGTAGTAAAATACTGCTCAGAAATAAAAGGAATCCGGCAGCCCAGGTGGCTTCGTGGTTTAGCGCCACCTTCAGCCCAGGGCTGGATCCTGGAGACCCGGGATCAAGTCCCACGTCGGGATCCCTGCATGGAGCCTGCTTCTCCCTCTGCCTGTGTCTCTCCCTCTCTCTGTGTCTGTCATGAATAAATAAATAAAATCTTTAAAAATAAATAAATAAAAGGAATTACTAATAACATGGTTGAATTTCAAATGTAGTGTGCTAAGTGAAAGGTGTCAGACAGAAAAGTTCTCACGTTTTGTGATTTCGTTTCTATGACACTCTGGAAAAGGCAACACTATGAGGGTAGAAAACAGATCAGTGGTTGCCAAGGGCTGGAGGCTGAGAAAGGTATTTACCGCACAAGGGCTTGAAGAAACATTTTATGCAAGGAAAATGTTCTGCATCTTGATTGTGGTGCCTAACTGTACGTATTTGTCAAACTCATAGAACTATATACTATAAAGAGTGAATTTTACTATATGTAAATTCTGGTTCAATAAACTTGAGGAAGAAAAAGATTACACAGTTCACATTTCACCATATGTAAATTTTACCTAAAAAAAAAAAAAACACGAGGGGGCACCTGGCTGGCTCAGTTGGTGGAGCATGCGACTCAATCCCAGGGTCATGAGTTTGAGCCCCACACTGGCCAGAACTTAAAAAAAAAAAAAGTCCATGTAAAAATACTGGAGTCTAGTTGATATGCATCTTCAAGTGTTTACATCAAAACATGTACTGATTTCTGAAACCTACTTTCTTTTCTTTTCTTTCTTTTTTTTTTTTTTTTTAAGATCTTATCCATTCATTCATGAGAGACACAGAGAGAGAGGCAGAGACACAGGCAGAGGGAGAAGCAGGCTCCATGGAGGAAGCCTGATGTGGGACTCGATTCTGGGCCTCCAGGATCACGCCCTGGACTGAAGGCAGTGCTAAACCGGCTGAGCCACCCAGGCTGCCCTAAAACCTACTTTGTTTTTTTTTTTTTTTTTCTAAAACCTACTTTGAAATGAATTAGAAGATTGGAAGGATATGGGGTGCTGGGTAGCTCAGTCAGTTAAGTGTCCAACTCCTGATTTCGACTCAGGTCATGATCTCAGGGTTGTGGGTTTGAGCCCCATGTTGGACTCCGGGCTGGGCATGGAGTCTGCTTAAGATTCTCTCTTCCCTCTCCCTTTGCCCCTCTTCCCTGCTCTCAGAAAAAAAAAAAAAATTGGATGGATAAGTGTATAGATGTGTGATAACATAAATATGGTGAAATATTAAAAGTAGAACCAGTTCCAGCTCTACTGGCAGCATCAGCATCACCTAGGAACTTGTTAGAAATGCACACTTTCAGGCCAGACCCACTGAATCGGAAACTATGGGAGTGAGGCCCACCCATGGATGTTTTAACAAGCCTTTGAGGTGATTCCGATGTATGCTAAAATTTGAGAACTATTGATCCAGAGAGTGGTATGTTGGTGGTCACTGTACAATGTTTCTCTTTTCTGTGAGTTTGAAATTCTCATGATAAAAAGTTGGGGCAGAGAGAAGAATGGGAATCCAGGAGTGGTCAGCTAGCATTTCACCAGGAAGGAGCACCCTTCACAGGTGGCTGCTGCCAGTCCCTCTGCAGTCTATGTCTCCATCAACAACCTACGCCTTTCTAATAAGCATACTGGCTACCAAAAATGGATTTTTATTGGTTAAACAGTGTCTTGTTTTTTGAGTGAGAAATGCCAAAAATGGGCATGAGTGGAAATGAAGGGTAACCAAGCTGGGATTGGCTAAAACAATTTAGAGTTTCTCCTTACAAGAGCAAGATAGAAGAATTTGGAGCCCTGCAGCCTATATCCTTAAGATCGAGCCTGGGGTTTGAAGGCCTTATGATAGGGGGTCCAGCCTTTACATCTCCGGAATGTTTCATCTGCTGTGTTGAGGGTACAGGCAGAGCAACTGAAGAATAGAGAGCTGGTACTTCCTTGAGCTTCCAGAACTGGTGGTGTGAACTACTTTGTGCTTGCTTTGCACATGCTGTCTGCTAAGTACCTGTTTGTATCTGATTTCGGTCTGAGATTTGCTTTCATTATAACCCAATAGGGAGATGTGGGGGGGGTAGCTTCAAAATTCTCTGGCAGTGGGATCCCTGGGTGGCGCAGCGGTTTGGCGCCTGCCTTTGGCCCAGGGCGCGATCCTGGAGACCTGGGATCGAATCCCATGTCGGGCTCCCTGCATGGAGCCTGCTTCTCCCTCTGCCTGTGTCTCTGCCTCTCTCTCTCTCTCTCTCTCTCTCTCTCTCTCTGTGTGACTATCATGAGTAAATAAATAAAATCTTTAAAAAAAAAATTCTCTGGCAGTTACCATTACCTGTGAAAATTAACTGGGGGGTTGTGTGGAATCAAATTAGCTTAGGTCAGGGGCACCTGGGTGGCTCAGTAGTTGAGCATCTGCCTTCGCCTCAGGTGGTGATCCTGGGGTCCTGGGATCAAGCCCTGCATTGAACTCCCCACAGGGAGCCTGCTTCTCTCTCTCCCTCTCCCTGTGTCTCTCACAAAAAAATAAATATTTTTTAAAAAGTTAGCTCAGACTGGGTGTTATTCTGTATGTTGGCAAATTGAACACCAATAAAAAAAATAAATTTATTATTAAAAAAAAAGTTAGCTCAGGTCAGTTACAACAGCAGGAGACAGATTATTTGATGTCCAGATGGTGTTTAGGAACATTCATGTAGTTGGCTTCCTGGAAGTGTAGCTGTTTACCACCAGTACTTTAAAATTTCATTTTTAAGTATTCATTGCAGAAATGTGTGGCTTCCAAACCTTCTCTGATTCTTGGTTAGGTTCATTAAAAGGGAATCTAATCATGTGATGTATATTGTGATCACTGCTAACATTTAATGCCACGTTAAGCCTTTTATCAGGCTCCATGTGGGGGATACTTCGTGTAGGGGATACTCGTCCAGAGTTCTTAGCCTGAGGTTTAGAGATCACCAAGAATCTGTGGCTAGAGCTAAGGGTTTTGTGAACCTGGATAAAGAAAAGTTACATCTTTATTTTCTCTATTTCTAACTGAAATCTAGCATTTCCTTCCTTTATGAATGTAGGCAGCATTCTCAGTAGTATTAGCAGAACCTGTGACTTTGTCTCCAGGAGAAATTACAGATTTTTCCTATCACATGACAATTGCAGTTATTCTTGAAATACCACTTATAGTCATTACTACTTCTTTTTTTTTTTTTTTTTTTTTTAGATTTTATTTATTTATTCATGAGACACCCAGAGAGAGAGAGAGGCAGAGACACAGGCAGAGGGAGCAGCAGGCTCCACGAAGGGATCACACCCTGGGCTGAAGGCGGTGCTAAACTGCTGAGCCACCGGGGCTGCCCCCATTACTACCTCTTAACTATGGAAGTTGTTAGGTCTGCCATCAGATCTTAATGCATGAGTAAAGAAACACATCTATTACTTTGTAATATATATAATGATTATATTTCAATAAAATTGGCTTCCTTTGTAATCATATGTACTTTATTTCATGCATTAGAAAATATTCTGAGAAGGCATCCATAGGCTTCCCCAGATTATTAAACAGATTCATTAAAAAAAATTTTTTTTCAAAAACCCTGCTTCACCAGGCTGAGAGATAGCTGTTCCACTGAAATTTATTTCTGAAACATGTGAGAATTGGAACCGCCCCCAAGCCCAGGGCTCTGCCAGCCAGATTCAACAATCATTCTGAATTCAAGGGAGCTGGAAGGAGGGGGGATGGCAAAGTGCAGGCTGATGGAAAACAACACTTGCTTAAGAACCAGGACCAGAAGAGGAGGCATCTGCCTTGGTTTCTCTCTGTACCCTCCCTCCATGTTCCAAGATCCTCCCATCTGGGCCTGGCGACTTGCTGGTATCTCGTTGTTACAGTGATAGCCTTTGCTATTAAAAATATTAATCTTCAAATTCCTCACTTTTGCTGTGAGCCTCGGTATTTTCAGTGGCACCAAAACAAAAGTAGATTTATTGCAAATGTATTGCATAGTTTTCAGTGAAGCTCAACCTTGGCCCACGGTACAGAAATGCGTGATAAACGGCCTCTTCTTTGCCGGCTGTAAAACTCAACTGGAAGCTGTTCCAAGTACAGGACGAATACAGAGTGTTTAATAAGAGAGAAAAGAAGGAGAAAGAGGAAGAGGAGGAGGAGAGGAGAAAGGTCCCTGTTAACTTTCTTAAAGTCACTCGAGATGAAAGGTACCTGCTGATTGACACCCTCTGGTTGGTTTTAATGGCAATGAAATTGTAGTCCACTTAGTAAATTGTAAACATAGATTTGGATCTGGCTTTGAAACCCGGTTTAGCCGCCGACTCACTATGAAACTTTAGGCCAATTAGAGCCGCTGAGCCTCCTTTAACTCACTATGAAATGGAGTTGGTCAGAGTAGCTGCCTATAGGGTTGCTCTGAGGATCTGATGAGAAAAATCCTAGAAGCGATTTCCCTGGGGCTTGACAGGTGGTGAGCACAAGTCTCAACCCTGGTCTTCACGCTGGCTGCAGGGAGTGATCACAAGAGGTGTGTGTGTGGGGGGGGATGTTTATTGTGGTAAAATAACATAACCTTTACCGATTCAGTACTCTTAGGTGTACAATTCAGTGGCAATTATGCTACTGTACATTGAAAAACCACTGTCCATCTCCAGAACTTCTTCATCTTCCCCAACAGAAACTCCATCCCCATTAAACAATAACTCTCACCTAGGGAGTTTCCAAATAATGTCTGGGTCCCACCCAGACCCACTGAAGCAGGGCCTCTGTGGCAAGGGCCCGGCAGCCCTATTTTTAAAAACTCACAACCACAATGTTGATCATTAAACAAAGAGAGTCCTGCTCAAGTGGGTTTCCAGTTCCCCAACCATTTTTTTTTAAGATTTTATTTATTCAAAAGAGACACAGAGCGAGAGAGAGGCAGAGACACAGGCAGAGGGAGAAGCAGGCCCCATGCAGGGAGCCCGATGTGGGACTCGATCCCGGGTCTCCAGGATCGCGCCCTGGGCCAAAGGCGGCGCTAAACCGCTGAGCCACCGGGCTGCCCTCCCCAACCCATTTTCTCCCTCAACTCCCTGAACATGCTAAGAAGGTAGAGGATGAAGAGTACTGAGCCTGAGTCCCCAGGCTCTGGGACCTGGACATGGCTGCAGGCACACCCAGCCCCACCAGCCCCTCCAGCCTGAAGCCTCGGCTTTGGCATGTCATTTTCAGTTTTTCCAAAGGGAAGTTTATTGCTGTTGTTCTCTGATCACAGAGACAACATTTGCTCCCAAGAGAAAAATCAGAAAATATAGGTAAGCAAAAAAGAAAAATGTTTTCACTTTAAAAATATTCCTCTTGTACTTCCTGACTCCTTAAGCTCTCTGAGCTCTTTCTGCCAGTTGGCTGCCATTTGCCCGTATGTCCTGAGCTTAGAATTGATTTGATTTGATTTTTTTAAAGATTTATTTATTTATTTGAGAGAGAGAGTGCAAGAGCAAGGGGAGAGGCAGAAGAAGAGGGCGAGGGAGAAGCAGGCTCTCGGGGCTTAATCCCAGGACCCTGAGATCATGACCTGAGCAGAAACCAAGAGTTGGATGCTTAACTGACTGAGCCACCCCAGCACCCCACAGACTTAATTTTCATTAAGAGCGTCCTATATAATTTTAGCCCACGTTCACTATTTCTTAGAATGATTTTTGTAGAGATGGAGGGTTTCTTCCCCCTTTCATTAATGTCACTCAAGGCACCTTGCTTTCCTGTCTTTTATATTTAATTTAATTTAATTTAATTTAATTTAATTTAATTTCACAGTTCAGCCACATGAATGTAATATCTGTGTACATAAGTGGTAAAAGACACTGTCAACTTGAATCATAGTACTATTTAGGTGTTTTAGCAAAGTTTGATTTGCTAAGATGCTTTTTATAATGAATGTCCTTGCTTACAAAGGACAGGTAAAAATCAGTAATGACCACAGATACTGAAGGAGTTTTAAGAACTGCGGGGGTGCCTCTGCTCAGTAGTGGTCAGCTGTCGGGGAAAGTTGTCATCTTTCAAGAAAACCAAGGTTCTGACTCCTCTTCTTGTGATGCAGGCTGAGAAAATGAAAGCAGGGTTGTACCTGGGCCTCAAATTACCTCCCCACACTTTCTAACTGCAGAAGAATATTTGAGCCAATAAACTTCAGTTTTAAAATGTGATGATCTCTTTCTATATACTAATAATGAAGTAGCAGAAAGTGAAATTAAGAAAACAATCCCATTTACAATTGCACCAAAAATAATTACATACCTAGGAATAAACTTAACCAAGGAGGTGAAAGACCTGTACTCTGAAAACTATAAAACATGGATGAAAGAAATTGAAGAGGACACAAATGAATGGAAAGATACTCCATGCTCATAGATTAGAAGAACAAATGTTTTATGCTACCCAAAGCATTCTACACATTTAATGCAATTACTACCAAAATACCAACAGCATTTTAACACATAACTAGAACAAATTACCCTAAAATTTGTATTGAACCACAAGAGGCTCCAAATAGGCAAAGCAATTTTGAAAAAGAAAAACAAAGCTGCATGTATCACAAACCCAGATTTCAAGATATACTACAAAGCTGTAGTAATGAAAACAGTATAGTCCTGGCACAAAAATAGATACATAGATCAATAGAACAGAATAGAGAGCCAGGAAAAAAAATAAAATTATATGGTCAATTAATCAATGGCAAAAAGACAGGCCCTTCAACAAATGGTGTTGGGAAAACTGGACACATGCAAAAGAGTGAAACTGGACCACTTTCTTTCACAATACACAAAAATAAATTCAAAGTGGATTAAATACTTAAAACCATTTAAAAATCTTAGAAGAGAACACAGGCAGTAATCTCTCTGACATTGGCTGCAGCAACATTTTTCTAGATATATCTCCTGAGACAAAGGAAGCAAAAGCAAAAATAAACTATTGGGACTACATCAAAATAAAGAACTTCTGCACAGCAAAGGAAACAACAAAACTGAAAGATAACCTACTGAATAGGAGATGTTAGCAAATGACATGTCCAATAAAGCATTCATATCCAAGATATATAAAGAACTGAACGTACACACACACACAATCCAACTTAAAAATGGGCAGAAGAGGGGATTCCTGGGTGGCTCAGCGGTTTGGCGCAGGCCTTTGGCCCCAGGGCGTGCTCCTGGAGTTCCGGGATCAAGTCCCGCGTCTGGCTCCTTGCAGGGAGCCCACTTCTCCCTCTGCCTGTGTCCCTGCCTCTCTCTGTGTGTCTTTCATGAATAAATAAATAAAGTCTTTAAAAAAATAAAAATGGGCAGAAGACATGAACATTTTTCCAAAGACAACATCCAGATGGCCAACAGACACATGAAAAGATGCTCAATATCACTCATCATCAGGGAAATACAAATCAATACCACAATGATGTATCACCTCACACCCGTCAGAATGGCTAAAATCAGTAACACAAGAAACAAGGATGCTTGGGTGGCTCAGTTGGTTAAGTGTCCAACTCTTGATTTTTTTGGCTCAGGTCACGATCTCAGGGTTGTGAGACTGAGCCCAGCATCAGGCTCCACTCTCAGAAGGGATTATACTCGAGATTCTTTTTCTCCCTCTCCCTCTGTCCCTCCATCACTCTGCTCTCTTTCTCTTTCTAAAAACAAATAAATATAAAAAAAAATACAGGAAACCAGTGTTAGCAAGAATGTGGAGAAAAAGGAACCCTTGAACATTGTTGGTAGGAATGCAAATTAGTGCAGCCATTGTGGGAGATAGTATGGAGGTTCCTCAAAAAATTAAAAATAGAATTACCATATGATCCAGTAATTTCACTACTGGGTATTCACCCAAAAAACCCTGAAAACACTAATTTGAAAAGATGTATGCACCCCTATATTATTTACAATACATGTAGCATTATTTACAATAGCCAGGATATGGAAGCAACCCAAGTGTCCATCGATAGATAAATGAACAAGGAAGATAGAGATACAGAGATAGATAGATAGATAGATAGATAGATAGATAGATAGATAGATAGATAGAGGAATATTATTCAGTCATTAAAAAGAATGAAATCTTGCCATTTGTAACACCATGGATAGAAGTAGAGTATAATGCTAAGCAAAGTAAGTCAGTCAGAGAAAAACAAATACCACATGATTTCATTCATATGTGGAATTTAAGAAACAAAATATATGGGGGTGTCTGGTTGGCTCAGTCAGCTGAGAATCAGGCTCTTGATTTCGGCTCAGGTCATGACCTTGGGGTACTGGGATTGAGTCCTGCCATGGCTCTGTACTCAGTGTGGAGTCCCTCTCCCTCCCCCTCTGCTCCTCCTTTCTCTCTCTCAAATAAATAAATAAAATCTTAAAAAAGAAACAAAGCATATGAACAAAATAAAAAAGAGACAAACTGAAAACCAGACTTTTAATTATAGAGTATAAACTGATAGTTACCAGAGGGGATGGGGGAAAATCAGTGATGAGGATTAAAGAGCACACTTGTCATGATGAGCACCAGGTGATGTACAGAATTGTTGAATCACTATATCGTACACCCGAAACTAGTCTAACACTGTAAGTTAACGACACTGAAATTAAAAAAAAAAAGCTCCCCTCCCAATATAATGACCTCACAGGGTCTTCACTTCAAACTCTTTTGATATCAAGCATCTCTTTCTAACACCATGGTCAGCCTAACCTTGGGGCTAGAGGTTTCAGCGCAGCTGGGAGCACTGTCGAGGACCCATCCCACCTCAGCCTTGAAGGGACTAAAGGCTGCTCTGGGACGCGTGCCTGCAAAGAGGCCAAAAAAGACTGCAGAGGAACAGCTTCAGTTTCCTTGTCTGCAAAATGGGATGATGTGAGAGGGCCAGTGTGAAGGTTAGAGGGAAACAGCATTTGTAAAGCCCTTCGCATAGCCATGGGCACGTAGCAAGCACAGAATAACAGGTACCTGTTACTGTTACATAGTCAACACCATCATCATTTCCTATGCCATCTCCTTTGGCATAGGTGTGGTGGGTTGCTGATGCCCAGTTTGGATTTATTTCTCCCCAGAAAAAGAGAGATATATATAAGAACTTTCATCCCAGGCAGCCCCGGTGGCTCAGCGGTTTAGCGCTGCCTTTGGCCCAGGGCCTAATCCTGGAGACCTGGGATCGAGTCCCACGTCGGGCTCCCTGCATGGTGCCTGCTTCTCCCTCTGCCTGTGTCTCTGCCTCTCTCTCTAGCTGTGTCTCTATGAATAAATAAATAAAATCTTAAAAAAAAAGAACTTTCATCCCTATAATTCTATGGTAGCCACTGACACCACTAACACTAACATCCACTACTAACATGACCCCCTTTAATTAGTCTAGACAAACATGTCATTAGATAAAACATAAATGATCTTGTTAAGAATAAGTAACATGGGCTGAAGCTGGACAAACTACTTAGGTCAGTGTATTTATTTGTTTATTCATTCATTCATTTATTTGAGGGAAAGGGAGAGGGCAGGGAGGGCCCGAGGGAGAGGGAGAGAGGAAATCTTAAGTAGGCTCCATGCTCACTGCAGAGTCCAGCACAGGGCTCGATCTCACGACCCTGAGATGATGACCCTTGCTGAAATCAAGAGCTTAACCAACTGAGCCACCCAGCTACAAGGTCTGTGTATTTTTTTTTTTTTTATGATAGTCACACAGAGAGAGAGAGGCAGAGACACAGGCAGAGGGAGAAACAGGCTCCATACACCGGGAGCCCGACGTGGGCTTCGAACCCGGGTCTCCAGGATCGCGCCCTGGGCCAAAGGCAGGCGCTAAACTGCTGCGCCACCCAGGGATCCCAAGGTCTGTGTATTTTAGATTGTGGTCCTTAGACCTCCCTTAAGAGAACCACCAAGAAAACTTGTTTAAAAGGAACTTTCCTATGGGACTCCTGGGTGGCTCAGCGGTTGAGCATCTGCCTTCCGCCCAGGGTGGGATCCTGGTGTCTCAGGATCAAGTCCCACATCAGGCTCCCCATAGGGAGCCTGCTTCTCCCTCTGCCTGTGATTCTGCCTCTCTCTCTCTCTCTCTGTCTCTCATGAATGAATAAAATCTTAAAAAAAAAAAAAAAAAAAAAAAAAGGAACTTTCCTGAATACTCAAGGTGAGCCCAGAACATCTTGTCATACAGGAAAGGAAAGAAGCCATTCAAAATGACTTGGGAGGTAAAGTGAATCAGCATGCACTGGTTGAAATGGAGCAGTGTGAGAATAAACATGTCAATGGATCAAAACATATACTGATATGTTCAAATGATACCAAAAGCAAACCAAACACTCCTGGGTTACTTTCACAGAATGCTAGAGAAACAGCTGACAAAATAAAGGGGAAAATCAAACATTTATTCTCCCTCTCTTATTAGAACCTAACCTCAGGAGAACCAAATAGTTGTTGCTAGAAGGTTTCTTTGTATAAAGAATTCCAGGGCAGCCCGGGTGGCTCAGTGCTTTGGCGCCGCCTTTGGCCTGGGGCGTGATCCTGGAGACTCGGGATTGAGCCCCACATCGGGCTCCCTGCACGGGGCCTGCTTCTCCCTCTGCCTGTGTCTCTGCCTCTGTGTGTGTCTCTCATGAATAAATAAATAAAGTCTTTAAAAAATAAAAAATAAAGAATTCCAAATGATAAATAGAGATAGAATGATAGAATATCCCCACTGTGGATCCCTGGGTGGCTCAGGGGTTTAGCGCCTGCCTTTGGCCAGGGGCGCGATCCTGGAGTCCCTAGATCCAGTCCCACATCGGGCTCCCGGCATGGAGCCTGCTTCTCCTTCTGCCTGTGTCTCTGCCTCTCTCTCTCTCTCTCTCTGTGTGTGTGTGTGTGTGTGTGTGTGTGTCTATCATGGATAAATAAAGTCTTAAAAAAATATATCCCCACTGTGCACCCCTAATGCAGTAATGGATTAGGTACTGAGCATCAACATTTCCTAATACAACACAGGAGAAACAACCACACTAGGTTGATACTAGGCACCTAACTATGGGAGTATATTACATTCATCTTGCCAAAATATCAAACCTGAATCTGATCAAGCAGCTTGGTCACACCCAATTTACATAACGTAAAAAGAATATAGGAAAAGGTTAAAGGGCACCAGGAATGCAAGCAGTGAAACCTAGATGGCGGAAGGCTCTGCAAGACATCTAATCTGGTTTCTGGGCAGTCCGGGTGGCTCAGTGGTTTAGCGCCACTTTCAGTCCAGGGTGTGATCCTGGAGACCTGGGATCGAGTTGCCCGCCAGGCTCCCTGCATGGAGCCTGCTTCTCCCTCTGCCTGTGTCTGTGCCTCTCTCTCTCTCTCTGTGTCTCTCATGAATAAATAAATAAAATCTTTAAAAAAAAATCTGGTTTCTTCAGTACATGTATTGCAAGTGGGAAAAGAAGAAAAAAAGGAAAAGAGGGGGTGGCTTAAAAGAGACTGAGGCAT
Source organism: Nyctereutes procyonoides (assembly GCF_905146905.1). NCBI lineage: Eukaryota > Metazoa > Chordata > Mammalia > Carnivora > Canidae > Nyctereutes > Nyctereutes procyonoides. The sequence goes on along the minus strand of NW_026575033.1, from coordinate 2,980,945 downwards.
ATTAGTCTACTGCAATATATAGACTTTACTGTAATCCTAATTCAAACAGAAGGCAAAAAACATATTCTTAAAGAGAAAATTAGAAATTTGATCAATGATCCTATTTGGTGATTTTAAGGGATTATCGTTAACTTGTTTATGTGTGAAAATCCTATCATGGTTATATTTTCTCTTAATTGAGGCATAATTCACACACAACAAAATTTGCCATTTTAGGGCAGCCGGGTGGCTCAGTGGTTTAGTGCCGCCGTTAGCCCAGAGCATGATCCTGGAGACCCGGGTTCAAGTGCCACATCAGGCTTCCTGCATGGAACCTGCTTCTCCCTCTGCCTGTGTCTCTGCCGGTCTCTCTGTGTGTGTCTCTCATGAATAAATAATAAAATCTTTTTTAAAAATTTGCCATTTTATAGGGTAGAATTCAGTGGTTTTAGCATTTTCACAAGGTTGTGCAACGATCATCATTATCTAATTCCAGAATGCTTTCATCACCCCAAAAAGAAACCCCATACTCATTAGCTGTCACTCATCTTTCCCTTCTTCCTCTGGTTTCCTAACAACCAGTAATCTACTGTCCCTTATGGATTTGCCTATTACAAGCATTTCATGTCAATTGATCATACAATATATAGACTTTCATGACTGGCTTATTTTCCAGGTTTATCCAGGTGATAATATGTAAAGTACTGCATTCATTCCTTGTTATGGTCAATATTCCATTAAATGGATGTATTACCTTTGGTTTATCCCTTCATCAGTTGATGGACATCTGGGCTGTTTCCACTTTTTGGCTATTAATGAATAATGCTTCTGTGAACATTTATATACAAATTTTTTTTTAAGATTTATTTATTTAGTTGAGAGGGGAGGGGCAGAGGGATAGCATTTCAAGCAGACTTCCTGCTGAGCAGGAGCCATATGTGGGGCTCAATCCCACTATCCATGAGATCATGATCTGAGCAGAAACCAAAATTGGAGACTCAACCAACTGAGCCACCTAGGTGCTCTATGTACAAGGTTTAACATAAACATTGTTTCCACTTCTCTTAGGGATATACCTAGAAGTGTAGTTGCTGGATCCCAGTAACAACCTATAATGTTTTGAAGAACTATCTAACTGCTTTCCACTGTGACTATACCATCTTACATTCTCGCCAGCAATGTTTGAGGAGTCTGCACCCTAGCCAACATTTATTATGTCTTTTTTTATTATCGTTATTCTAGTGAGTGGGAATTAGTATCTCATTATGGTTTTGATTTACATTTCCCTAATGACTAATGATGTTGAGCATCTTTTCATGTTCTTCCTAGCTATTCGTATATATTTGGGGGGCACATATCTATCTGTATCCTTTGCTTCTGTTTTAATTGGATTGTCTCTTTATTTTTGAGTTACTAGAGTTCTTTATATATTCTAGACATATTATTAAGTATATAATTCTTTTATTAAATATATTTCCATAATAAAAAAAATGAACATGCCTGGAGTCAGCACTTTGAACTGACTTTTGGACTCAGAATCTCTAGGTAAGGAGTATACTTTTTTTTAACAAGCTCTCCAGACTATCCCTATAGACAATATTGCTTGAGGGTTTCCATTCTGGTCTGTGAATTACAAATGAACAGAGCTTCCTTTATCCTGGCCCAGGATCCTCTCCAGGTTTTCACCATCTTGGTGCTTTACCAAACTCAGGTCTGTTTTCGAGAAACCATGATGAAAGATGCCTCTTTACTTTCACAAAAACCTGTGATTTGGCAGTGTCATTTTTATGTTGACTTAGTGAATATTTTGGTTGCTTGAGAATGTCAAATTCCATTAATTTGTCACTCAATTAGTCTGCTTCCACAAAAAATGGGGGATTGTGAGACCAAGCATACATGGTGGAACCCGTTTTTAAATATTCCACTTGTCCATACCTTTTGTCTCATCACTATCAAGTACCACAAATTTAAGAATAAACTACCTTTAAACCATAACTGTGTAAAGTCACAAAAGCCAATTTTTTTGTTTTTCTCACGAGAATAACTTAGTTCAATACAAGTGGATAGATTTTAAAATACAACAAGAAAAAATATTTAATTCTGCCTTCTAGAGTTTGAAGGTGAAATCATAGCTCTCTGAGCCTCATTTTTGGATGCTATTTAAAAATTATGTTTCCAAGCCCAGGCCTGTGTTTAGACCATAAGGCTGCGCCTGAGCTGTCCCTTCTTTACCTCGTTTGTTGTTTTCCATAGCTGCAGTCATCTGAACTTCAGATTCCAACTGAGCCCTGAATTTTGGTTTGATACCCTCTGAGCACTCAAGCCCTTCTTTGTTAGTATATTATTTTGAACTTCTTATTGCTCTGTTGCAGAATAAAAAGCACGCTGTCATTATTTCTCTTGTATGTGGGGCTCTCTCCATCAGTCTTTTCTGTTCTTTCTCTTCACAGTCCTTGGCACAGAAGTGCTCAATGGATGCTATTGGCTAACATCCAGTCCCATCCAACTTTACTAAATAAAACACCTACAGAAACTAAACATTACGCTATTATGGGATCCCAGGCATTTGAAAGAATATTGTAACATGCACTCCAGACTGGTATGTAGCATTTAGCAGTGAAGCAATGGAGGCAACTACAAATATGAAATTCATTTGCAGCTGAGCATAGAAGTACTTGTTTTGCACACAAATGAAACCCCATACATCCACGTCTTGCCAGTTGTGCTATTTTTGTAGAACTTACATGTAATGACCATATCTCAAATTAACGTCCAGGAGTGCCAGGGGATTTTTAGGGCTGAGCCCCTCATACTGATGTTTGTCCTCAGTCAGCCCATTTGGTGTTTGAGATAATGCCCACTAGATAGGAGAACCTGGAAGTGAAAGAGCAAATTCCTCTAAGCATTCCTCATGGTGTCAGGAATTGCTTCTCTTGAGGAAGGAATTGAAATCATTTGACCATCTCTCTTTACCCATAGTCTCAATTTCCTGACATTCAGAGTTTTTCAGTGACACACTCTGCTGGGCGTGTGAACTGACCCAACAGGGTGTGGCCTCACGGAATGTGACGTGGTGAACAGAATGTCTGATCTCCTGTTTCCAGCTGAGGTGGGGGGTCAATGTGTGTGTGTGTGTGTGTGTGTGTGTGTGTGTGCATTATGTGTGCATGTGTTAACAAAGGATAGGATTTGACTTTGATCACTTCAGCTAATTTTGTTAACATAAAAACAAACCTTCAAAAAGAAGATGAAGTGACATAAGACTGTGGGATATCAACAAGTTCAAAATCATCTTTATATTTGCAGTCTAGACTGTAAATCCTATGTTTCTTCTCTTTGTATAACAGCACTATAGGAAAACTAGGGTTATCCCTGAATCAGAACCCCAAGTTTCAGAGATCTACCATAACATATTGCTCTACTCTTGCAAAACAAAATACTTGTCAGGCCTTAAAATGGCTTAAAATTAATTCCACAGCTGGCAGTTATGATATTCGAGTTGTGGCGTCCCTCCCTAAGGTTAGGGAAATTCCATTCAAAGTCCCCAAATTCTTTGACTTTTTTTTTCCAGTATGTACAGCACGTAAAGTTTAATATAGATAAATAGTTTTATTTTAAATTTCAGTATCTATGGGATGTTGGTCACAACTGTGCCTTACTTAAGAATCATTATAAATGCCTTTTTTAGATTTTCTGTTCATGATTCCTAAGAAAGCACAGCTATGAGCTATAATTGGTAGCATACGGTGCTATTACCTTCTGTAGAAATACATTTCCTTCCCTAAATTTGATGTTAATAATTTGATTCATTAGGCTGAAAACTCTCAGAAAGATTATTGGCTTTATCCTCCCTTCTAGGATGTTCTTTTCACTCCTTTGAAATTTGGTGAGCTCCAGCTCTTCAAAATTTTTCCTTGGATAAAAAGTTTATTTATTCAACAACCACCTACCATATGCCAGTGACTTCACATACATTGTGTTATTTGATCCTATGACACCATGAGATGGATATGAATCTCTGCTTTATAAATGAGAAAACCAAGGCTCTGAAAAGTTTTGATGAAATTGGTCAAGATTTCACAACTAACCAGATATGCTGACTTCAAAGATTGGGTATTTCCAGCACACTCAGCTGTCTCCTGGATGAGAGGTTATATGCCTGCAATCCAGGATCAGGAAAGGTTTTGTGGAGAAGGTGGCAGGTTGGGGAACTCTTTTAAATCAGAGTGATGGAAGCTTTCAGAGCAACAAGTGGGAAAAAAGTACTAAGGATCAAAATCATTTGGAAAATAAATAGACATGCAACATACACGTGGCATTTCTGGGCACCTGAAATAACACCATTGGAAAGTAGTTACTTTCAATAGTTCTATCACGTTTATGGATCACCTCCTATGTATCAGTCTTGTTCTAGGTGCTGAGGGTGAACAAAGACTAAACTAATCCCTGTCATAGTGCAGTTGACAGTAGCAGGGGAAGGTCTGTCCTTCCTTCCCCTCTTCACTCAGTAGCTCATTCATACCTTTCTTTTCCAGGAACTTCAGAAGTGCAGCCAGGAGGCAAGACTTAGAGAGAAGCCTGGGAGCAGCCCTTGGTTGGTGGAGTATCCCTGGTGTGGCAGAGCTGCACATGGGCATCAGTTCCCCCAGAGAGTCTGTCAGAGTCCAGCCTGGATCCCATCTCAGATGGGTGGGTAGTGCTAAAAGGCAGGCGGAAGTGTTGGGAATAACCTACTTACCTTTGAATGGTGTCCTGGTCCAGCTGTCTGGGCCTTTGTTCAGAGTCTTCTTGTTGCCTTGGTCCTCACTTCCAGTCTTCCTCACACATTTGCACCTGTCTGTTGTGCTCATCTCACCAGAGATGAACCAGCCTCCATTTTTGTTTCCCCTACTAGAGGAGAGTCCTTCTGAGGCAGAGGTGAATTTGGCCCTATCTCCCTTGGCTTCACACAGGCCAGGGTGCAGGAAGGCTGAATCAAATTTGAGGGTGTGGGGGGGGAGGTGGGCCCCAGGGAACAAAGGAGCTCAGTGGGGATGGTGAAAAGGAGCTCCACGGCTAAATGCTGAGGGCCTTCAGGAGAGAAAAAAGGTGGGGTGCATGTGGTGTTTGTTAGGCCCCAAGGTAGACAGACAACTCGGATTTAAGAGTTGTGAGGCTCCTCCTTTTACCCCATAAGCCCCACTGGACTCTGCGCATCAGCCTTAGAAGTCAAATGGGAGTTATGAACCAGTAAGTCAGCCTGCATTTGGTTTTCAGATGTATTCTGTTTCACCAGCATTGTGTAGTCACAAAAATTGACTTTGTGAACTTTTAGGTGAACTTTTAGGCATCCCCCCCAAAGGCCCCAGTGTTCTTTACTTCTTCCAGGGGTCCAAACATAGGGTCATTTTACTTCCCTTCTTGGTCTGTGGAGGTGTTTGCATATCCTGAGCTCTGTGGCAATATCTGGGGGAGGCACCAGAAAAGCAGGAGTCCCTGATGTCTCCCTCTTTGTCAACCTCTATATAACCCAATACCAAATTTTATCAATCTTGCCCCCTTAACAGCCCCCTTACCCACCCAGTTTTTCTAGGCCCACTGTAGCTCTGGAGTAAAAGTTGGCAACCTTTTCCTGTAATAAGCCAGGTAGCAAATGTTTTGGCTTTACAGGCCATATGGTGTCTGTCATAACTACTCAACTCTAGTGTAGTGCAAAGGCAGCTACATTTGATACATGAATGAATGAGTGTGGTTGTGTTCCAATAAAGCTTTATTCATGGACACTGAAATAGAGATTCATAAAATATTCATGAATGAAATATTTTTCTGACTTTCCCCCCTATTTAAAAATATAAACACCAGAGCACCTGGGTAGCTCAGTGGTTGAGTATTTGCCTTTGGCTCAGGGCATGATCCTGGGGTCTGGGATCAAGTCCCACATAGGGCTCCCCGCAGGGAACCTGCTTCTCCCTCTGCCCATGTCTCTGCCTCTCTGTGTGTTTCTCATGAATAAATAAATAAAAATTTAAAAAATTATATATATATAAACACCATTCTTAGCTCAAGGGCCACATAAAAAAAGGTAGTGGATTAGATTTGGCCCATGGGCCATAGTTTGCTGACTCTTTGTTATTAGTTGAGGTGTGTCCCTCCAAAATTCGTATGTTGTGGTCCTAATCCTCAGTACCTTCAGTATATGGCCTCATTCAGAAATAGAGTCTTTGTACCAGCAATCAAGTTGAAGTGAAGTGGTCAGGCTGGGCCCTAAGCCAGTATGATTATATGACCTTATAAAAAGGGGAAATTTGAACACAGACACATACAGAGGAAAACTAAGTGAAGACACAGGGAGAAAATGACCACCAACAAGCAAAGGAAGGCCTAAAGTTACAGGAGCTTGTGGAGAGGCCTGGAACAGATTCTCCCTGACAACCCTCACTAGGAACCAACTCTGTTGACATCTGGATATCAGATTTCTACCGTCCCTGACCATGAGACAATACATTCCTGTTGTTTAAGCCCACAGTTAGTGGTACTTTGTTAGGCAGCCTCAGCAAACCCCTATCTTCCTGCTCTGAGGAAGCACCATTGTCCCTCACCTCTGTGAGGCTGGTGGCTGTTTAAACTCCACCCAAGCAGCTCCACCATCTGCTCTCCACATCTATCCAGAGTGATCTTTCTACAATCATGTCAGTCCTCAGCTTAGACCTTCTCAGTGGCTGCCCATTGCTCTGAGGTAGATAAAGTCCCACATCCTTACCTTTCCAGATATCTGGCCCTGCCTGTCCTCCAGACCTTTCCTTTCAGCTCCCTCCTTGTGCCTTCCTGTTACAGGCACTTCCCATGGCTGTGGTGTGGCTACTGCCCTCATGGGCTCCTTCCTCCATAAAAAATTAAAATGATACTTATGACTTTATATAAAGATAAATATAATTGATAATTGATATTACATTCACGTTTTTCTTCTGATTCTAAAAGATGTTAAAATTAAAATGTTTTTGTGGACCTGATAGGAAGATTGTGCTGACAGTTCCCTCTGGCTGGTGGTAAGGCTGAAAGGGGACATGAGAGGGACTTAGGTCACCAACATCCCCTTCAGCCCCTCCAAATAAACTTTGTGTCCCAAAATCACTCCTATCAGCATCACCAAGAAGAAGTTCATTTGGTGAAAAAAATGGTCTTTCTAGCAAGAGTAGACTGGCTATAGTTTTCACAGGATACTCGTTAGCACAGCACTAGTCACCCCACCCCACCCCTCCTCTCCCATCCTTTATAGAAATCCTCAAGTTCCCAGGCCTGGGATGCTGCTCCCACCCCATCCCTACACTTTGCCAGCTTACCTTCCCCTTCCCCTTAAGCTCTCAGATGTCATTCCTTCAGGAAGGACAGGCCTGACTGCCTCCTGTGCCCAGCAGGTTAGAGGAATTAGGTTATATGGTTATATTTAATATTGTTTCTAATCACACATTTGTTTTTATGATGATTAATTTATTAATTTACCACTCCTCCTCAGAGTGGTGAGTTCTATGATGACAGAGTCCTGCCTGAGTTTGCTTACCATGATGATCTCAATGCCCGGCACTGTGCCTGGAATTCAACATACATGTGATAAATGAATGAATGACAAAGTATTTCTAATTCTTGATATTCAACCTAAAGAGATTCAGTTCTTTGAGTCTTAAGGGCTTTACATCTCCTGAGTTCCTTTTGAAATACAAATACTCAGTGGCGCCTGGGTGGCTCAGTGGTTGAGAGTCTGCCTTTGGCTCAGGTTGTGATCCCAGAGTCCTGGGATGGGGTCCTGGGATTAAGTTCTGCATTGGGTTCCCTGCAGGGAGCCTGCTTCTCCCTCTGCCTATGTCTCTGCCTCTCTCTGTATGTGTCTTTCGTGAATAAATAAATAAAATCTTTTTTAAAAATTAGAATAAAATACTCAGTGGTTATTAGTTACAGAGGAAATGCAGCATCAGAATGGACCCAGACATGGCTTCCTAAGGCACCCACACCTGTGACCAGCACTGTCCTGGGGACATGGTAATACAGCACTGGTTACCTTCCATGAGGACTTCAAAGAACCTCCTCTTTTCCTTTTGGCCTCATTTTAGGCTCTACTAATAAAAAGTACTTGTGCTCAGGCATCTGTGTGATCCTACAGTATTTCTAGCACACTTAGTAATTAAAACTTAATCTGGAGAGGAAAACTGAGAAATCTGCCAAGAGCAATTCTACAGTAATAGGGTGGGCAACCACAATCCGGCAGCCCTGTCGGTCGCAGGAGCATCAGTGCTCCTTGATTATTTTCCTGCTGGGAGCTCAGCCCTCCCCTCTGTCTACCTGCCTTGTTTCCTGGGTGGGTTTTCCCCTGTGCTTCTGCTCCAGTTGTACTTCTTGGCTTCTCCCTCTGTTTTCCTGCCACTTCTTCTCCGTCCTAGCCAGTTTTTATCTAAAATTTCTCTAGATTTCTGTAGCTAACTATGTTCAGTATTTGAGTATTTGCATGTCTGCTACAGAGATCTTCAACTCATTTTCATTTTGGAAACTATATAGTATACTATCTACTAAATAAAGGCATACTGGGGGCTATTGTGGAAGCTTAAAAACCAGCAAGAGCCTGGTCAAAACAAAATCTATCATTCTGATCTCTCAATGGAAAATTAAACTGTTAGTTCAGCTCTGAGTTGTGATTTTTTAGTGTAGCTCCAACTGTTCAGAAAATATTTTCCTTTCTCCTGACTTTTTAGATTTCTAGTTCTGGGATCTGTGAAATTCATGCATCCATTGTCAAGGGACAGTCGTCTCTAATATCTGAATCTTGCTTTATGCTTTTACAGCGATTATTTGAATACCAGAGCTTCATGTCTTGGGATTTTTAGTAGTATATAATGTTCTGTCTTACTAGTATCATCATGGTATTTGTTTGGTATAGATGGGCTTGAATGTATTGATCTGGGAGAATTTTTTTTAACACTTCTTTCTCTTTTTAGGTCCAAATATAATTTATATTCACTATTGTACTCTTCCCTCCCTCATAATTCCACCCTGGAAAAGAAACATTAAAATGCAGACTTAGTCCTTCATAAGTATAAACCAAATCCTGTTTAGCACAAATGTAACTGATTATTATCAGCAATATTAAAAAAATAATACCTTGGTTGTCACCAGCCATTTACAGGTAAACGTGTCTCTTTATCCATTCTTATTTATTATCAGTTCCCTTAAGTTCCAAGGTCTGCTTCTGAGGAAAGGCATGGAATATAGCTAATTGAAATTAATTATGTGACAGGAATAATATTTTCTGTTAACAGTAAATATTCAAATAGTTTGGGGGCCACCCATGATAGTAAAGGAATGGCTTCTAATTTCAGAGTTAAGATAATTATATCTACCATGAGGGAAAAAAGAAGAGAAAGGGTACACTTTACTATGGTCATTTTGCTTCTGCCATCTTTATAGGGATTTCCATTTGTTCATTTATTACATAAAAAAAGACAGAAAAAAAATTGTTGAGCAGGTACTATGTATTAGACAAGGGGCTAAATACTGTGGCAACTACTGTATGCACCTATATCCTGAACATTTACTCACCTCAAGGAGCTAGAAGTCTAATGAGATTTAGGACAAGTCTGCATATAACCAACATACCAGACCATTTCTCACTAGGAGAGAAGTCCCACCCACCGCTGCTGGGAATTCCAAAGAAAGGATAGTGGTTATTTCTGACTTAGATGGTCAAGGACAGCTTCTTGGAGACAGTGAATTAGGAAGTGTCTAATGGGAATGCCTGGATGGCTCAGTGGTTAAGTGTCTGCCTTTGGCTCTGGGCATGATCCCGGAGTCCTGGGATAGAGTCCCACTTCGGGCTCCCTGAAGGAAGCCTCCCTCTCTCTCTCCCTCTGCCTATATATCTGACTCTCTGTGTGTGTCTCTCATGAATAAATAAAATCTTAAAAAAAAAAAAAAAGGAAGTGTCTAACGAAGAAGAAACCCCACGAAGAAGGGTATAGCAGTCTCCTAATGCTGCCACAACAAATTCCACAAACAGTGGCTTAACGCAACAAAAATGTCTTCTCTTACCATTCTGAAGGCCAGAAGTCCAACATGGATCTCCATGCCTAACTCCAAGATATTGTCAGGGTTGACTTCTTTTCTGGAGACTCTAGGCAGGAGAGCCTTTTTCTTTTTCTTTTTTTTCAAAGATTTATTTTTATTTATTTATGATAGACAGAGAGAGAGAGGGAGAGAGAGGCAGAGACATAGGCAGAGGGAGAAGCAGGCTCCATGCTGGGAGCCCGACACGGGACTCAATCCCGGGACTCCAGGATCAGGCCCTGGGTCAAAGGCAGGAGTGAAACCGCTGAGCCACCCAGGGATCCTCCCCCCCCCCTTTTTTTTCAAAGATTTTAGGAGAGCCTATTTCCTGTCCATTTGGGTTGTTAACAGAGTTCAGGTCTTTGTGGTTATAGGAGTGAGGTTCCTGGGTTTTTCGGCTAGTTGTAAATCCAGGGCTTTGCAAAGCTTCTAGAGGCCACTGCATTCCTTGGATTGTGGCCCTTTATTTGTCTCCAAAGTCAGCCGCAGGACCAATTCTTCCCATGATGTAGCATCCAACCTTCCCATCTGCTCTCTCTTTTTTTTTTTTTTAAGATTTTATTTATTCATGAGAGACACAGAGAAAAGGCAGAGACATAGGCAGAGGGAGAAAGCAGACTCCATGCAGGGAGCCCGATGTGGGACTTGGATCTTGGAATTCCAGGATCATGCCCTGAGCTAAAGGCAGATGCTCAACCACTGAGCCACCGAGGTGTTCCTGCTCTCTTCCTCTTAAGGACCCTTTTAATTACATTGGGCCTTATCTGTATAATACAAAATAATCTCCCCCATCTCAATGTCTGTAACTTTAATCACATCTGAGATGTCCCTTCTGCCATGTGGAATATCATATTCACAGGCTCCAGGCACTGAGGCATGGACATTTGGGGGGGGCGGGGAGTAAAGGGGAGATGGCATTCCACTACCTACCATATAGGGGTAGGATTTCAACCAGGAGAGAAAGTGGGAAGTAGACAGCCAAACCTGGCAAGGCATGAACAGGACATGGAGACAGATTCCAAGCAGGAAACAGCCATTTCATTTGCATGGAGGTCTAGGGTACTTGCACCTGCGCACATGTACACACACGAAGAGTGTGAAAGAAGCCTCGAAACACATTTTTTCACTTTATCACAGAGAATGTCAACTATCAAAGAGTCTAGGCTTTGTTCGGTAGGCAGTGGGCCACACAGTAGGCTGTACATTAGGAAAACTAATGTGGCTTCGGGTTGTGAAGAATGGATAGGAAAAAGATGAAACTGAAAGGAGAGGAGCGCTTTAGGCCACCATATTGGTCTAAAAAGGAAAGGGAATGGTGATGCTGGGATCTCCTATTCCATTCTTCACCTGTGCTGCAGGTGGTATCTTTGGACCTACAATGTGGTAAAGTAACAAATATGTGCTTCTGCAAGTCATTAATCGTGCTGTAATTTATTACACCAGCAGAATTCTTCAATTTAAAATAAATTCTACCCTTGAACCCTCATTGTCCTCCAGCTACTTTCATTGCCCAGCTTCTTTGCTACCTTACTCATCACAAATCTCTTCCATCTGACATCTTTTCTCCTCAGCCTCCCAAGAGAGAGCTCTCCACTACGGTTCCAATGGCTGCCAGATCTTTAAATCCAATGGACATTTTTCAGTTCTCATTTCACCTAACTTTTCAGGAGCATGTCTTTTTGTTGATCCCTCCTTCCCTGAAACACTCTTCCCTTTGTTTCTCTGAAACGACATTTACTTGCAGCTTTCTGGCAGCTTGTCTGTTTCCTGTGCAGGCTCACCATGAAATACTGCATTTCCTCAACATTTGAGTCCCCTCCACCTTTCCTTCTACACTGTCCCATGGGCAAATTCCTCTACACCTTCAGCTTCAGTGACCACTTGCAGTATATGCAGGCAACTCACAAGTTTGGATATCCTGATCAGATTTCTCAGAGCTACAAATGGGTGTCTACAACTGCCTTCAGAACACCTCCATTCACTCCACTCTACCCCAAAAGATAGCTCCAAACCCAAATCTGGAATCTCAGTGCAATGGATGGCACAATAGCCCACCAGTTTGAGAAATCAGAAATCTATGAGCTACTACCATCTCCCTTGGGCCATACAGCTGATCCCATTGTTATTTCTCCATTTTGCCTACTCGTTCCATGTCCATCCCTACCATCTTAGCCCAAGCTTTATCACTTCATTCCTTGACTAGTCTCTGCCTCCTTCCTCTCAGCTCCCACTCATCCTTCATTCAGCAACCAGAGCGATCTTTTGGAAACACATCAGATCATGCCATTCCATCATGTCATTATGACCCTTTCATGACTTCCCATTGTTCTGAGTCTAAAGACTAAAATCCTTAAAGTGACACACCAGGCCCTATGTAGCCTGACCTCTGCCTACCTCTCTATCCTCATCTTTTATCTTCCATCCCCTACTTCTGCATGCCAATAACAATAGTCTCTTTTAGCATTTGAAGTGGTGTATTATGCCTTTGCATGTGTACTTCTCTCTCTTAGAATGCTTTTCCCTGTCCATCTTGTTAATTTTCTTTGCATCTTTTACATCTCAGCTAAAGTGCTTCCTGATTTATTAGACAAGGTCAAATACCCTTTTTTTAAAATAAAATCTCAGTTGTCTTTCCTTTATAATACTAATCACAATTCCAAAGTTCCGTTTGCTTGTAGCATTACCTTATTATTATTTACCTCTCCCACTAGACTTTAAAGTTCCACAATAATGCCCATTTTCAGTATTTTGTCCCTGGTGCCTAGCACATCAGGGCACCCAATGGGTTGAATTAGGTACTTCTGGAGAGGGTGACAAGACTAGCATATTGTAAATGCTTGCTAAATATTTGGGTGAATATATGTGTTCCATTTTAGACCACTTTGAAAGGTTGTCAAGCCACATATGTGAAAATGTCTAACATTGGTTGGAAGTGTAAGAATGAATATGTGGGACTTTCAATTGAAAATTGTAACTTTCTTATCCATGAATATGCCCCAAATTCCTATTTATGCAAAATCCAGGGGGAAGAGGTAGGCAAACTCAAGATCTTGTTTTCCTTTGAGGTCACCTTTCAGTGTAGACATAAACCTTGCTCCATTCTTTTGTTGTGTGACCCCTGGGCACTGTGATACTTTCCACCAGAGTCCTTTACCTGAGCTCAGTTTAACTTTCTCTCACCTCCTGTGATATCTCCCCAATATTCTTTCAGCTTCTTTCTCTCCCCTAACTATTAATTTGACAGTACATACGCACAGAGCGATGCCATCTGGTCTTCTCAACTTCTCTGTTTATTTCATGGCCCTATTTCTCTAACATTCTTCCCACTCTCTCCATTCTGTCCATTCTCTGCATGCCTGAAATACCAGGCTTTCCCATGACTTTGCTGCTGCCCTTCTCCCCTTCCAAGTATCTTTACCTCAAACATTAGTTCCTTCTCTCACCTCTTTCTAAAGGGTATTAGCTCTGGGACATTTTTCAAGTTTTGACCCCAAACCAAAAAACTCTTTTTGTTCTGGAGTTGCCAGCTACCAAATACAATATGCATGACTGCTTCCTGACTTTTACAGATTTTCCTTTGCTCTCTGAAATTTGGCAGCCTGTCACTGGCCTCCTTCCACTTCTGCATATGAAATCACCTTATCATCATCACATCGTGGTTTTTATTATCAAGACCCATTTATCAAGCATCTGAAGATAACACACTCAATTGTTGTTGTTGTCTTCAGTTCTGCTTAACAAAACAAAATCCATAGTTTTAAAGTGCTGTTCAATAACAACCAAAACATTTAGTAGTTAATTTTAAAGTTAAAAATAGACCATGAGCCTTTCTGTGTCTCTATGAATAAACAAAATCTTAAAAAAAAAATAGACCATGAAAACGTTTCTATTACAATTAATTAAATATTTGTCAATTTAGATGAGCTCAGATGTTTCCCTTTGAAAATGTTAATTTTGCCATTGAGATTGATTTCATGGAGAGGAGAGTTTGAGCCTTATACTTTTAGTTTTTCCTAAAGCAATTATTACCAATGTTTCCTGCAAAAGATTAAATTAAAAATTTGAATGGAAGGTTTTAGAACATATAGGAGCATATAGACCTTTTCAGTGGGATTTTTATTTCAGTTATAGACATAACATGCTGCTCATGTCTGCAGATAATATAGAAATTGCAGGCAGCATTAAACGTAATGAGAAATAAGTAAATAGCTGGTGTTACTGTCATAGCTCACTCAGCATAAAAAGTAAGCTAATGGAAGATGTGGTAAGAAAAGAAAATTTGTTTTAGCAATTCGTCCTTAATAACGTAAAGTGTCAACATAAGAATTCTCTAAATGCAGAATGTGATTTTTATCTTGACAGTGTTTCTTTGAGGTCTTCTGGGAACAAATCTTAAACTCTTGAGCAATTCTGACTTATGCAATCACATACTTTATTACTCATCTGAGAAGCAGAGCGGCTATGTGGAGAATGAAGCCGTACTCTGTAGTGTTGGAGTGCTGGAAAGGCAGGTCTGCAGAGACTGACCAGGTGGCCACCCAGGAAGGCTTCCTGGGACCCTGGGCCTTCCCCTAAACATACCCCAGAGAGTTTTACCAAGTTTTTCAGGAAGTCTTGTTTTCCAAAATGGTGAAAGCAAGTAGAAATAAACCAGAATCAAGAAAATTTTACTTTCTCATGATTTTACTATTAGAAAACACGTGTAAGAGTAAAAATTTAATACTGGGGATTTTCTCCTCTGGTATCAGGACTGTTTTCATTATTGTGAAATATTAGAGTTTATACACTTAAAAATGGTTAAGATGTTAAATTTTAAGTTAGGCATATTTTGCCAAAATTGAAAAAAATTGAAAAAGAAACCTAATGGCGGAACCTATTAGATAGGTTCCTATAAAAGGCTTTTTAAAAATTACAAAATATAAAACATTTCTGGTCATTCATCTGCTATCTAGTAATCTGTTACTCTCTCAAAAACAATAAACTACTTGTTTGTAAGTCTGACTTTCAAACAATTTAAACCTTTTGGGAAATGTCCAGAAACTGAAGAAGCAAAGGCCTTTTAACAGTTGAAATAGTCATCACAAAGTCCTAGTTCTTCCTTGCAGAGGAAAGTCTTTTAGGAATAAGTTCTATTAGCTCTTACTTTACATACAATTTTGATAAGTAATCTCTCTTATCCAACAGCAGATTAAAAGCAAAAAATTAGTAAAGTATGGTATTTTACAAGAGACTGGAATCTCGATAGGAGAGAAACAAAAAGAGTTGATTTACCTAACAGAGGCAAAGCAACTAACTGCAAAGAAGTCCCTCAAAAAAGCCCCCAAACAAGAAGGGGAGGGGAAATGGGATTTGTTTAATGGGTAAGAGTGTCAGTTTGGGATGATAAAGTTCTGGAGATGGGTGGTGATGATGGTTGTAGAACATTGCAAATGCACTGAACTGTACCCTTAAAATTAGTTAAGGTGATACATTTTATATTATGTATAGTTTATCACAGTTACCAAAGAATGTTTAAAAAACAAGTTCATCATTGAAGCAGAGCCCCGACTAATAGAGATGATATTGTTAATTTGATTTTTTTTTCCTTTTTTTTTCTTTTTCTGGAAGTTGCTACAGGTTTGCAGAACCGAAAACTCCAAACAATGAACCAGATCTCTTTGGCTGACCCAGAGTCATTGGTTTAAAGAAAAAGGTTGTATTACATTTTGATATTGGAGATACTAAAATGCATTCAATAAATTCAAATTAGCAGTTAAGAAGTTCTTTATATGTAGTCTTAGGGGAAGAATATGGTTCCTTTTTCTTGTGGAGTTTTTTTTAAAGATTTTATTTATTTGTTTATGAGAGACACACAGAGAGAGACAGAGAGAGAGAGAGAGGCAGAGACGCAGGCAGAGGGAGAAGCAGGATCCATACTCGATCCTAGGACTCCAGAATCACACCCTGAGCTGAGCCACCCAGGCATCCCATCTTGTGGAATTTATAATCTAATCAAGGAAACAAAATACATGAGTATAAAACAAATTAAATCAGTGTAGCTCATCTAGTTTTCTAGGGCTTTTAAGACTAGAGCCTGCTTTCTAGGCACTAAGGCATAAAGAAGCTGAGCCATAATCAGGTTTCTTGCATTGGAATCTTGGGGAGAGGGTGAGGGCAAGATAGTCTTAGGGCATATTCCTCGGGAGCCTCAGTGAGAACCCCTAAAACATCCAGACCTCACAACTGGAGGGGACTGGCCGGGAGTGGATCTGCAGGCTCTCTTGGCTCTGGCTGGTGCTGGAGACACATCTTTGAGTTCCCCTCTTCCTCACTGCACAAAGCCCAATCCCCCCACCCTCCTCAGACAAAGCATAAGGGAGTCATTTGATTTCAGTTTCCTTATTTATAAGTACATTGTAATCATGATTCTTGAGGTCTGGGTTTTCAAGCTTTGGAGTCAGATCTATCAAAGTTTGAATCCCAGCTGTTAGATCTTGGAATTACTGGGGCTCTCTGTTTTAGGGTGAGTAATGCATAGAATTGTTGAATCACTATATTGTACATCTGAAACAAATGTAACACTGTATGTTAACTACACTGGAATTAAAATGAAAAACTTAATAAAAAAGAAAAATCAAGTATGTATTAAAAATAATAAAATAAAACAAAAAGCCACCCAGAATCACTACATCCAGAAGTACAACTTTTAATATTTGGCTGCATACTTTTCTGAACTTAAAAAGAAAAAAAAATAAGATATATTTTTTTTTTTTGAGAGAGAGAGAAAGAGAAAGAGCAGGAGGAGAGGCTGAGAGATAAGCAGATTCCCTGCTGAGTGCAGAACCAGAAGTGGGGCTGGATCCCAGGACCCTGAGACCATGACATGAGCTGAAGTCAACCACTTAACCAACTGACCCACCCCGGCACCCCTATATATGCATCTTTTAAAAAATTCTATGATATGTTATATATTTTTGTATATATGTATTTTAAATATAAATATACATACTTATTTTACAAAATTGTATAATACTTTTTTTTTTTTAAATACATTTACAAGACTGTCAGCTCAAGCAGGGGATAAATCATGTGGTTTTGGTCTCGATGGTATCCCCAGTGCCTGGTTTAGCCCATGACTCACAGCAGTATTCAAAAAATAAAAAAAAAAAAAACAAAAAACCCAAAGCAATGAATGAGTCTATATCAATAAACACATATATCCAGAATAACAATAAACATGACCATTAATCATAATATTCTCTTGCATAGGTGTATCAATTTGTCCAAGCAAGCTTTGGACAAGCTTTCCAATCTGTTTCATACATAAATATTTGAAAACTTTATTTTTTTTTAAGATTTTATTTATTTAGTCATGAGAGACAGAGAGAGAGGCAGAGACACAGGCAGAAGGAGAAGCAGGCTCCATGCAGGGAGCCTGACATGGGACTGGATCCCGGGTTTCCAGGATTAGGCCTGGGCTGAAGGCAGTGACCGCTGAGCCACCTGGGCTGCCTAATATTTGAAAACTTTAAAAAGATTTTTTTTTAAGGCACAAAGAATAACACATGATTGAACCTAATCACACAGAATCAACAAATTTTAAGACTTTGACAGTTTTGCATTGCTTTTTTAAATAAAAGAACATACTGGAGGTAAAGTTGAAGTCCTCATTTTACTCTTCTCAGTCTAATTTCCCTCCTTCCTTCTACATAGTCAGCAGCCATAATGAATTTGGTGCAACTTCTTGCATTCTCCATGTCTATACCTATACTATTGATTAGTATAGATTGAGGCATCTTGTTTATTTATGAATATAGTATCATAGTGTGTATATATATAGTTCTGCAACTTGCTTTTTTTGCATTCTACAATTTGAATTCTATCATTTATCCTTTGAAAAGTATGGAGCTCTTTCATTTACTTAACAATTTTGTCATTTGAATATTCACCTTTTATTTTCCTACTATTCCCTATTGCTGGGTATTTTAGGTTCTTCTTGATTTTTCACTATTGCAAGCAATAGTATAATGGTCATTATAATTACAAAATTAGGGACTTATACAAAATTTTAAGTCCACTAAATTCCTTTTATTTGCAATATTTCTCTGACAAAAAAAAATGTTTTATTTAATTATGTTTACATCTTCGAAGACAGCAAGAGCAGGACCTTTAAACACACAGGAAGAAGAACGGCAGCCAGCCCAGCCAGCCAGGGGCTGGGAAGGAGAAAGAAAGGTCAGTGCGTGAGTGAATAGGTACACAGGTGAATGCAAAAGAGACTCAATTACAGAATATCCACTGGGGTTTTATGCCATTCAAGATGCCTGGGTAGAGCACAGGATAAGATTGAAAAATGAAATTGAATTCTATGCCACGCAGTAATCGGCTTAATTACCAGAGCCCAAAGAGGAGAGAAAACAGTTGGGCGATCTAGGAAGATTTCCTTGCAGAGCTAAGACAGAGGCAGGGCTGAAAGCCTGGGTGGGAATTAGAGAGTAAAGTGTATAGGATGGCCCGCCAAGGATTGCTAACTAAGGTTGTTAAAACGGCCGGACCTAATGACCTTCATGACGGTTTCCTTTCAGATTAAAGTTCAAAAAACTTCACAAGAGTGTATTAGTTAAAAAGGAAATTGGACTGCCTTTTAAAACAATATTAGCCCTCACCATCACCTGCCGCAGACTGCAGGTGGTAGGAAGTATGATGCCAGGAGAGTCCAGTAGTGGGTTAGGGGTTTGGTTTGCAAGCTATTATTGGTACTCACATCTCTGCACCATCCCTGCACATGCCCTTGCACCACATGCACAGCCCACACAGATGGACATGCTCGACTCAGAGTTTCACTCGCTGGTCTACGTTACTATCTAGTTCTGCACATCAGGAAACATTTCTCATAAAATATCCATAGCTCTGGGGTTTGATTAAATGAAAACTGACTAAACCGGGATAAATATATATCTGAACGTCCTTTATTACTTGATTGCACGGGTGAAGTTGCCCTCTCCTGCCCTTGCTTTTAACAGCTGACACAGACTTGGTCACTTTGGTGGCTCCTCTAGGCCTGTTAACTCACTCTCCCAGCCGAGGCTGGTGTGAGATGCCTTGAGGACGGAGTTACCAAGTTTCGGAGTAGTACGGCGGGAGGGGCGACCCTGGAGCCGGGCGGCCGGGGCAGGTGGCGGCGGGGACCCGGAGGCAGGAAGCGGCGCGGGGCAGGGCGGGCAGGGCGGGCAGGGCGGGCGGGGCGGCCGCCGAGCAGCAGGGCCGCCGAGCAGCAGGGCCGCGGGCGCCCCGCCCGGGCTGGTATGCGGCCGCCGGTGACGCGGGAGGCGGGGTCACGTGACGCCCGTGGAATGCCAACAATGTAGCGAATGTCCCACTTGGGTCTGCGCGCTGGAACCTCGGCGTGAGCGCCCCGGGAAGATGGAGCCGCCGCCGCCCGCGCCGCCGCCGCCCGGGGCTCCCCCGTGCCCGCGGGGCCAGCAGCCGCTCCAGCCACTGGCGCCCGGTCCCCCGGCGCGCGAGGCCCCGGAGCCGCGGACCGGGACGCCCCGGAGGGTGTAGACCGCGCCCCAGGAGGTGAGGGGGCAGGGGCGGGGGGCGTGGGGCCCGGGGCCAGGGCGGGGCGGCTGGAAGTTTCCGCGGGCCGGCGGGGCCCCGGGGCTCCGGGCGCCCACCCTCGGGCCGAGGCTGCGGGAGGGGCGCCGGGCTCGGCGGGGCGGCCGAGGAAGTTCGTCCCGAGCGGAGCCCTCGCCCTGCCCCCACGGCCCCCGCCCGGCCCGGGCCCGGAGCCGCCTCCGCTGGCGGCGCGTCGTCGCGGGCCGTCCGGAGTTCGCCGAGCGGGGGCCGTGGGGAGGGAGCGCCCGGCCGCCGGCGCTGCGCCGCTTTGTTGTGCGCCGGGCTCCCGGCGGGGCTGGGGCGGCCCGAGAGGCCGTCCGCGCCGGGGGCACCCGCTGCGACGGCCCGGGCTGCTCCCCGCCACCGGGGCCGGGCGCCTGCCTGCTGGCGGCCCCGTAGCATCGGGGTCCGCGCCCTGCTCCGCCGTCCACCGAGGCCGCGCCGTCGGCCCCCGGGCCGTGCGGTCGTCCGCTCGCAGACCGTGCGGTCGTCCCCCGGGGCCGCGCCGCCGTGCCCCGCGGGCTGTACGGTCGTCCCCCGGGGCCGCGCCGCCGTCCGCCGCCGTCCGCCGGGTCCCCCGCCCCGACGGCGCCGCCCGCAGAGCCGCAGCGTTGCCCACCCGCGTCGACCCCTGCAAGTTCGCGTCCCGGGTCCTCGCGGGTCGCGGCCGGGAGAGCGGCGGCCGTTGCATAACACGCTCCGCGTGCGCCCCAGTTTACCGACTTTGCGGAGCTCGTCTTTTCTGATGCAACCTCACGTGCGCCCGGCTCCCCGCCGGACCCCGGCCTGCCCGTCACTCCTCCGCATCCTGCCCTCGGAACTTGAGGACGAGCGTCTCTCGGGGTGAAGTCCCGCTGGCGGGGTTGGGCGGCGGCGCCAGCCCGGAGCGAGCCTGCCGTTCGTTGGACGCGAGCCCCCGGTGCCCCGGAGGCGGGGAAAGGCGGACAGACCCCTGCGGGACGGGGAAGCTCCCCGGGAGGCCGGGGCCGGGTGTCCGGCGCTGCAGGCAGCACGTGCTGACCCCTTCCAGGGACAAGTATGTTGTTTTCTTGCAGTCATGACCGTGGAAGTGTACTTTCTTTATTCGTGGATTTATAAAGACAAATCCTAAACGAGGACTTGGACGTTTTCACAGCTGTGTAGGATATAAGGGTCGGTGCTCTAAAATAATAGTAATCCGCCTTTGAAAAGTTGCGCAACGGTACTCAAGCCAGAGACTGTCCATTCGGCGGATAAAAATTCGGTGGCCAAACAGCTCTCTTCCCAAAGTATTCGGCAAATATGTGAACGTTTTTAAAGGGAAGTTGGCCCGCGTTTTACTAAGAAACTTAAATGTACTAAAATTTGAATGTAAAGTCACAAAACGTGTGTTGTCTTTGTACAGGTGTCCTGCTTAAACTTTAAATTAGTAGATAAGGGGCCTTCCTTTAATAATGGAGAAAGCAATTCGTGGCTTGTTATAAGGAAATTTGTACTTAGTAGGTCTTGTTCCATATCGTCGACTCTCAGCGTAAATCCCTTCCATGATGGATCACGATTTCTGAGTGCTAAATCAAGAGACTAAGCCGCCTTGTATCTTTTACTTTTTTTTCTTTAGCAGCTGTTGTAATAAGGTAGTAACAGAACAATCTTCCAGAAGAAGAATGCAGAGACTGTTTAAGAAAGTCTGTTTTAAATTATAATTAACAAGATACTATGTTATTCAGCATCTCATAACATTTGGTCTCATTATCCAGATATATAGAACACTGTTTAATGAGTACACCAGCATTCCTTTGATATTAAAATTGCTAAGCATTTAATACATCTCAAAATGTCAAGTAATTTAAAATGGTATCTGAGCAGAAGACATCATGCAAAAGTACTAAGGTGAATTACTAGAATCGTGGAATTTTAGAAAGGATTCCCTCCATCTTTTTGGAAATAGTTTTGACCTAAGTGTAAATTGGAACTGTACATATTTCTTTCCTTAGCAAATCACAGGGTTGATGGGAGGGACTTTCCTTTGGTGGGAGGGGAATGTTTTTACAATAAGGTGCCTTGTTATTTTAAATGCTGTGTTGTAAATAGCCAGCCCTAGGCTTCTAAATCCCACTGTGTGTGTGTGGGGGGGGGGGGGCAGGTGGTGAAGCTGATAAATTCACCATAAACACATAGGAAAGATTTGGGAAAGCTTTTGGAGGGGGCTGGGTGTTCTGCTTTGTATTAGATAAACCAGACCAAGTCTGTTTTTCAAAGGTTGCTTTTATATTTTATTTCATAGTTATGATGTGAAATTTCTAAGCAACATTCCCTACTGACTTTAAAAAAAATGGCTTGAAATACAGAAGATAACTCCGTGCATTTACTTTGTCTGGACTGTAAATCTGCTTTAAAAAGGAGCACCATATCCTGATCAGCAGAATGAGGGGCTTGGGCTTGGTAATCCTGAAAGTGACTGATTTCCAGCTCAAAAAATTCTCTGAATCTCCTTCCTTTTTACAAAAGCCTATTGCTTAATAATTCCTCTGGACAGAACTGGGCCTCTGTGGCACAAGTCCAGGTGTCACCATTCCCATTATACGTTGGGTGGATGATGCTGTGTGAACCAGGGCTTTATTACACAGAGCATCTGTGAATGGCTCCTGGTGTTTGAAGATAGCCCTGCTGGGACCACCAGTTTCACTAAGTCCAGCTATTCTCTCAGTATTTTTAAAGCTGATGTTATTTGATTTATAGTTTCATTTTAGAAGTCTTATTCAAACAAAGTAGTGTTGGAAATAAAGATAAGGGTTGTGATACTGAAATTAGGATAGAAATTTGACATTACTTAATGTTTATCATTCACTATTGTGAAAACCTTATGTTGCTTACCACGTAGGCATGTCAACCTAATTGTGACAAAGGATTTCTTAATTGAATACTTTTTGTTCATGTACTAATATTTGACATTCATAGGAATTTTTCTGGAGGACAAGTGAAAAATCTCTTATTTTGTAGCACTGGTTTATATTTGTTGTTAACTAATCATTGTTCTATTGTGTAGCTTGTAGATTCTATAACCTCTAAATTAGCAAGGACGGTAAAGATTTTACAAATTTTTAGTTGGCTTTTGAATGGCTAGGTCTCTAGAGGTATTGGCCTCCCTGCCTCCAAGCAGTTTTCCTGATTAGGAATGCTAAGGACCAGAGAGTTCCATTACTAATTAACATTACCTTACCTCACTCTTGTGTTTTCCTGAAGTGTACCCAGACAGTACCTGCCCCCTCCCCAACATTATCTGCCTATTCATCTTTCTCTTCTATGTTTGAGCCTTTTTACAGGAAGTTCCAGACTCTAAGAATAGCCTCACACTTCCTTCATCAAATCATAGCCTTTTAGACTTTCCAGTTCTGGTGAAACAATCCTTTCTCTAGTAGATTTTCTCCAAATAGGCAAGTGTATCGGGATTCTTTGGATGGTCCACACTATTACCTCTGTCCATAGCAGTGACTCTTTCTTTAATGGGACTCTCTAACGGGACTAGGATTAGTCCCTAGGGATCAAGGACTCCCTAAGTGGTATATGTCTGAAATTTGGAGGGGAAGGAAGCAGGGCTTTCTCAGAGATCGAAAAGCCTTACTAGGGTATGGAGTTGAAGATAAGGAGACCCATCCTGTACGGTTGCTCGCTGTTAGGAATGCTGCAAGTAATGGATGCTAACTTTGTCTACAGCCTGATCATTCCTTGTGGTCATCTTGAGTACAAACTTCTGTAGCTCCATTTTTTTATGCCATTGTTCATAATGCATACATACATGTACCATAGATAACAGGTACAGAGCCAACAGAGAAGGTGATGGTTTGTTTTTCCTCCAGATTGTAAGCTTATTTAGAGGGGAGACCCTGTTCTACCTCATAACATCCAGTGGAGTATTTGGCATACATATGGTGCTTCTGAATCCACTACAGCCTTGTGATTGCACTATTTATTGGAGTTTTCTTGGATCCCCAGAGGAGTGTAATCATTGATTTCTTCAAAGACCCTCATTATGAGGGGTAGCCACTGTTGTCTGGTTTCCTGGCCTGAGCAGTACTGGAGAGGTGCATCAGCATGGTAGTCTGTGATTCTTACATTCATTCAGCATCTGGCTGGAGCCTGACCCATCTGCCTGATTTAGTTTCAGCTTTGCTAGTTAATTATAGTAAAAGAATATGATTTAAATAATTCGAGTTTTAGGTCCAAGAAATACGGATTTAAAAAATGCCAGTGTTTGTCGTCAGTGTGGGTCTTGAGATACATGGGTTTGGTTGATTCTTTGGTTGGTGCTTTTTTTTTTTTAATTTTTTTTTAATTTATTTATTTATGATAGTCAGAGAGAGAGAGAGAGAGAGAGAGACGCAGGCTCCATGCACCGGGAGCCCGATATGGGATTCGATCCCGGGTCTCCAGGATCGCGCCCTGGGCCAAAGGCAGGCGCCAAACCACTGCGCCACCCAGGGATCCCCTCTTTGGTTGGTGCTTGATGTGTGTTTAGCATCCATCCTTGATGTGGGTTCATGAAGCACTAACAAAAATTAGAATGAAAGTTCATGAACATTTGATAGCACTTTCCAGGATTGGAATTGGGCTTGATAGGGCCAAATTAAGGGATACTTCAAATAGAGTTCTCACATTTTTACATGAGCCACCTATACTAAGTAGTTGTCTCAGCTCCAGGTTTGAAAATGAGGTGTTTTTGAGTTGTTAAATTCTGGCGTCTGACAGTCTCTTTTAAAGTATATTTAAATTGATTGATGATGCCAAACAAATTTCCAAAATTAGATTTACTTTGTGTGATACCTCTTTTTTTAAATCCACATTCATGAGGCCTTAGGGTCATATTTAGAAAATTCTTGATGAACGAACTTACTGAAATGATATAGTAGGGTGTCAGAGTAGCTCATTTCCAGCTACAATCTTTGGTGAGTATTCTCGTGAAGAATTCTTTCATAAGATCATAATTTGGCCATGAAATCAACTGTCTTCAAACTAAAATCTAAAATACAAGGTCTCAAGCTGAAAAAATACATTCATTCTTTATGGGATTGAAGGAAAGTTTCATGCTTTCCAGATTGTTCAGGCAGGAACACAGTTTACCCAGCGGTGCTATTTTACATATTCACTTTCACATATTACATATTCACATTCACAGAGACAGGGCAGTACGTGTGGTAGTCCTAGGACCGCTGCTTTCTGTAAGACGATGGTGGGAGATGGAAAGAATATGACAAAAGTGTGTGGTGACCTCCTACTCCCACCACATGGAGGAACTTTTCCCAGGAGGTGTGTTTATGGGGTGACACTGAATCATTCTTTCAACTTCTCTGTATGCTTGAAAATTTCTATAATAAAATGTTGTGGGGGAAACAGAAAAGAAAGCAGGCCCTCTGATCCAGATTCTGGTTAAGGGCTCATCCCCTTGGCATTTCTTGGCTAATGCATAAATACACCTGTGCTGGCTGGCTTTGTAACTGGAATGTTTGTGGGACACATGAGTGGTTACAACTCCCGGTATCTGAGGAGCTCAGCTCTTTGGAAGCTGCCCCCTGCTGTGTGTTTCAGCCTCCTGGTGGTAGGGGTGACTGTGTGCTTGGGAGGGCATAGGTGGCACCTGGCAGGTTAGACTCCACTCTGTGAGGGGACTTTGCCTTACTGGCAGCATCCTGTCCCAAGGTTCGGTCTCTGCATGTGTAACTGTTTAGAAAGGGAACAATTCTTCAAATGCTAGTTAGTTAAATGTTAATAGATGATTTTTCCCCCATTTTTATATGAGTGTAAAATGTATGTAATACTTATCATTTTATCCATTCATAAGTGTATAATTCAGTTGCATTAAGTACATTCACCTTGTTACTGCTGTCATCACTACAGTCTATACTCAAAGATTTTTCATCATCCAAAAAGAAACTGTTTGCACTAAATAATAGCTCCCGGTGCCCCTGGGCCCTGGTCATCTCCATTCTGCTTTGTCTCTCTCAGGTTGCCTATTCTGGGCTCCTCATGTAAGCAGAATCATGTAGTATTTGTCCTTTGTGTCTGGCTTATTTCACTTAGTATAACATTTCCAAGGTCTATCCATGTTGTAGCCTAGGTACAGTTTCATTCCTTTTTTCTGGCTGAATAATATACCGTAGTTTTAAAACTTTATATAATAGTCATGCGTGAACTTCATGTGAGAACATTTTATCTGGGCCTACATCTTACACTTCAGAGAAAGAGCGCTGCTGTTTACTGAGGGTCTTTCATGTGCTCAGCCTAGTGCCAAGAGTACTCTTGCACTGCCTTTAGATCTCCAGCAGGTTTTGTCACCAGCTTAGAATGGAGGGGATGGCCCCCGAGTGGCAGGTGGCTGCATGTATTCAATCAACAGGTGCTTTTTGGGCCTGTGTGCATGTACATGCCAGGCAGTGGGTGCAGGTCCTCCCGCCCCCACGGAGCTTACAGTTAAGGTGATTGAAGATGAAAGTGGGCACGTCAGTCATTCATCGTACACTGTGATGAGGCTGTGAGTGAACACCACAGTCTTTGAGGTTGGGTGGGTGGGGAAGTCCTTCTGTGGAGGGAGTTTTTATTTTTTTTAAAAGATTATTTATTTATTTATGAGAGACACACACACACATACATAGAGAGAGAGGCACAGAGCCCGATGTGGGACTCGATCCCGGGTCCCCAGGACCATGCCCTGGGCTGAAGGCGGCTCTAAACCGCTGAGCCACCCAGGCTACCCTGCAGGGAGTTTTTAAACTGAGAAAACTGAGAATTCTAGCAGGCATAAGTGAACCAGGCTGAGAGTAGTATTTGTTCCTAGCAGAGAGAATGGTCTTGTTAAGTTCCAGAGGTAAGGAAGGATTTGTTGCTTTTAACATGTCTCTGGTCATCCAGATAGAACCTGATCCTGGCTGGTTGGGAAGCAGTCAGCTTCTGGAAGCTCAGGTACTGCTCAGAACTGACCATCCTAGGCCCTGCTGCAGGCACATGTTTCAGACATCAAGTCTGATGACTTAAGTTTTTCCCTCTTCATGCTTTTCTTTTTTAAAAAAGAAAATACTTTAACTTTTCAAGCGTACTTATCAAATAGTCTTCAAAGAGGAGTCACTTGGAGTAAGCATGAAATACCTACATTTCTACATCCAGTTTGGAATCTTTCCCACTAGCCAATCTGACCTTTAACCTGGTCGTGTCTCTTGACTTGAATAAAGCCTTTTCTGTCTGATTCTGAGTCCTGAACTTATTAGTAATTCTAATAATTAGCCAGTGTGTTGTGCATTACAGATGAGAGTGATCTCACATGCAGTTTCACCTGTGATCTTCAGAGCAGCCCTGTCAGGTAGACAGAGAAAGGCTTGTTACCTAGCAGGAAATTGAAGCTCTGAGAGGTGAAGTGCTTGCCCAGATCACATGGAGCTCAGTGCCAGAGCTGGGGGTGGAAGCCAGGCTTCTCACCACCAGTTGCTTTTTCCTTTGCACCGAAACGGCCATATTCCGAATGCCTCCCCCAGACATGTCTGTC
Organism: Nyctereutes procyonoides; assembly: GCF_905146905.1. Taxonomy (NCBI): domain Eukaryota; kingdom Metazoa; phylum Chordata; class Mammalia; order Carnivora; family Canidae; genus Nyctereutes; species Nyctereutes procyonoides. The sequence goes on along the minus strand of NW_026575033.1, from coordinate 2,953,791 downwards.
CTTACCTCCTGAGAACTGCCCTCTTCCATCCCCACCAAGGCGTCTTTCTTGATGCTCATTGTCCAAGTGGTTGTCCTGGCTCAGAGAATGGGACTACCATCAGCTCTGGTCTCTAAACCAGAAACTTGGCCTCCCCTTTCCAACCAGTCCTCTAGTGAACATCACCAACCCTATGGGTTCTATTTCTTAAGCTATTGAATCTACCCATTTTTCTTTGTTCTCCAGCTATTCTTCTATTTCAGATCCCCATAATTCTTTGGGTAAACTTTTGTTACGTTATCTAAGTAATTGATTTTCTTGTTTGTCTCCCATCTTAAACTGTGAACTCCTTAAAGTCAGAGGCTGGTCATTATTTTCTGCTTCCCTGAGACCTAGTAAGAGGGTCACCTTGTATGGGCCTTACATGTAAAAGGGCATACCTCACATCATACAAATGCTCACTTATATGAGGGCATGTGTAGCCTATTTGGAGACTCCGGACCACTCATGGAATACCTGTACAACAGTAGAGAATCATCTCCTGAGATAAAGCCACACGGTGTGCATGTTATGCACATATTCTGGAGAGTATACATGATCACTCCACTGTCACCTGCCTCAGAAGTCCAGTTCCAACTCTCCTCGTAATTCAGACTTTACCTGTCCCCCTTCACCTGGGGTGTGTGTGATAGACTGTGGCATCAGTCTATTTAGGATTGGGCCAGGCCACTGCCTGCAGAGCTCTGGAAGCTCCCCAGGCAGGAGTTGCTCATGTTGTACAATAACATAGTAACAATTTACTCGAGGAAGGGGTACATTTTTATAATTCCAGAGAGGTACTTCATGAACCACTAGGGCTCTGCCAATAACTACACAGAAAATATTTGATGTGGTGGTAGAAGCAGTATCTTAGAGCAGACGACTGACTCACTCTTCAGCTCCTCATAGCTCTGGGGCTGGAGCCATAAGGCAGCAGCAGTTTGCAAAAGCCCCAGACTGGGAATAACCCAGATGTCCTTTGGTGGTAGAATGGATAAACAATTATGTTCGTACAGTAGAATATTACTCAGCAGTGAAAAATGGCAAAACTCTTGCTGCATACTGCTGTATGAATAACCAAACAGTGTCAACCAAAATAAGCCAGACATGTAAGGTACAGACTATGGGTACAGGTAATTCCATGGATATAAAGTTCAAAAACTGGTCAAACTAATCCTTGGTGTTAGAAATAGTGAAGGCAGTTCCCCTTGGAGCATTGACCTGTGGGGGCTGAGGGCTTCTGTGTTGTAATGATACACTCTTTGATCCAGATGCTATTTATAAGGGTGTGTTCTTTGTGAATATTCATTGATCTTATGATTTGTGCACCTTAAGAAATATATGTTAAATAAAAACATTCCCACCCCCCACCAAAAAAAAAGACTTCTTCACTAGATTTTAGCAACTTTACGTTTTTAGAGTGAATTCAGAGGGCTTTCATCAACCAACCAGGGCCTCTTTCACCTGTGCCTGTCTTCCCTTCTCTCTGCTGGTGTAGCCCAGCAGAGAGGACATTCCCCGCCCCCTCCACCATCTTGGGTTGGGCATTCTCACAGCTTTTTTTCTTCATGTGGACCATCTCTTGTGGCCCTTGCCCTTTCTTAGTGGAGTATGAAGCAGCTCTGTACTTTCTTTTCAGTCTGTTGATGTCATTTGAGGGTAAAATGAGGCTTACCCTAGACTGCCACTCATGCCAGTTGGGAGGGATAGGAGTTCTCCACTCACTTACCTAACTGCTGAGCAGACAAGTCACTAGCTAGGTAAATGTCCCGCCTACTGGTAGTTCCCATCCATGTCTTTAAGCCCAAATGTCTGGCCAAGGTGTAACTAGCTCCTGAAACCCCCTCTCCTCCCTCCCTGGGATTACTGCACCTCATCCAGGCTTTCTTCATCTACCTGGTATGTTGCAGTTGTCCCTTCCAGTCCACCTTCCAGTTGGGCTCCAGACTCTTTAAACAGCACTTTTGGACATATCGCTCCTTGGCTTACGCAGACAGTGACTTGCCACCATCTGCAAGGAGTCCAGACAATTAAAATGGCCTTGAAGGTCCTTCCTGGTGGAGCCCTGTGCACCTGCACAGCCTCATCCCTCCATAACTGTCCAGGAAGAGCCTTTACGACACAGATGTAAATGTGACGGGTGGGGCCTGTCCCTCTGCTCCTTTGCATAGGCTGTTCCCTTTGGCTGGAATTCCATTGTTCCCTACACTCAGATTCAGTTATCTCTACTTCAGAGCTTTTTCTGGCTTTCTCCTTTCTTCTCCCATTTGTTAGATGACTTTTCCCCCTCCTTTCAGGCATCTCTTTTCCTTTGAAGCTGTTTTTTTGGCTACCTCACCTTTACCTTGCTGAAGGTGGGATTTTGTTCTTGTTTGTACTAGCAGTCCCTGAGACTTAGTAGGCTTTTGATGAATGTTCGCAAGGTGGATAGGTGGGTGGATGGGGCGTAGGTGAGTAGATGGTACAGGAAGGTAGAGGAAGGGTGAAGACATTTTGACAGTAAAGAAACCCTCCCTGATTATTTATTGTGAAGGGAGTATGATTTATGTCTTGTGTATTTCAAAAAAAGGAAAAAAGACCCCAAAGATTGGAAACAAAGTGATGTTTGAGAGAGACTCCTGCCTGTTCTCAGACATAGCGAATCACTCAGGATTCTCCCTACGTGCTTGGCAGCTCCTTGAGAATCTCTATTTTTGCTGGAATGGGAATTCATGGTTTTAGAGAGTTAGGTATTTCAAAACAGATGCTTAGACCACGAAGTCACTGAAAATGAGTGTGGTTGCAATATGCCCCGTTTTACACCAATTAAGCAGAGCTCTGGGCTTCTGGCCTCCTGCCAATACTCTGGTCCAGGCCCCAGGGAAATCTCAGCAGTTCTTGGATCTAATTGTTCACTGTCTGCATAGTCTTAAAACAGTCATTTCGGTGACTTTACTATGTTAGATGTTGTGTATTGAGGTATGGATTTCATGTTGAAAAATGTATTTAGTCTGCTTCTTACTTTCTAAATAGAATCTTCCCTCAGATTCATCGAGAAAGAGATAGCTAGAACCTTTTAAGAAAAGAATCTTCCCACCTCTAAGAAAAAAAATAGTAATTTTAATGTAATTTCTTCAGGTTTACGGGCATATATGTATGGTTATGAAATAGATCTACATAAGTAAATTCACATAGAACGCTTAGAGCCTGGCACATAGTAGATACTGGGTAAAAAAAAAAAAATTTTTTTTTTTCGACATGGCAAAGCCTGTGAAGCCAACTTCCATCTTATAGTTCTACAATTCCTTACTGAGAAAATCCAGATCTCTCTGCCCCCCTCCTTTTAAAGACTGTTTTTTTTAAATCAGTTTTTCTTTGTTCATTAAAATGCAAAAGGACTTATCCTTTGCAGTTTGCTCATTGAGTTCTGTGGATTAGAAGGGGTGAAATGAGTGAGGGCAAAAGAGGAGGGACAGGTAAAAGGGGCCACCACAGCTTCAAGTATGAGCTCAGAGACTGTGTAGGCCTTTGCTTTTGCCACTGGTGGGCATCTGTGCTCCGGTGATGATAGCTAATTACACAAGTAATAATAACAGGAGTAGTAGAAATATGGTTTACCAAAGATGTGATATGTTCCAAGTGCTACTGAGCCAGTTACTTGCATGGTCTTACTCGGTGCTCACTACTGCCCTCTTACCGAGTGTTGTCATCTCTTTCACCCAGGGAGGGTGAGGGAAGTTAAACGACTAGTCCAAGGTCACCCAGTCACCTAGTGACTGGAGCTGGATCCTGCTTCCAGTAGAGCTGGCCGCTAAGGGCAGTATCAGGTTGGGCTTCATTTTGTTTTCTGAATGCAAGAACAACAGAGTAGTTAGTGAATTAGGCCTCAGGTAGGATTAATTCACTATCAGAAAATGGCTTTGTGATATCTAGTTCTATGTGTAGAAGCCATTTCCATGCTGAAGTAGTAGATGATCTATACGAATAACTTTTATCGGTATAGCCACTCATCAGTACTGAAAGAAATCACCCACATGCTTTTACCAGTCCCCTTCCATGTAAGTATCAGTTTCTACCAGAAAGGTATTTAGGTCACAATGCTGATAAGAACTTGACCACTTTATAAAAAAAACAAGAGAGTAGTTACCTCCAGAGTCTCAGTAACACATTGTGTTAGAACTGCTTTAAGTTGCTAGATAGGACACCTTTAATGTGACAAGTTTTGTAGTATCTTCCAGGAAGTTTGGGAGGGCTTTATAAGGAAAAATTTCCAAATTTTTGGAAGGACCACAGGTTCAGGTGGGGGGAAAGGTCAGTAAAACCACGAAGAGACAAAGGTGTGGGCCCTGAGCTGGGTGGTAATTAGGGGCGAGCCAGAAATCCAAGACTTCATGTAGAAACTTTAACCCTAAATACTCAGGCTTGAATTTCAAAATGAAATTCTATTATGATGAAGTATTTTAAGTGAGCTATCAATTGTTAATACTACTTACTGTTCTTGCCTGAGTTACATATTTCTAAGTCAGTATGAGCTTGTGGAGATTTACTTTATTGCAGATTACATATTACAGGAAACATCTTGGGACAGCCCTAGATGTCACGTGTGCCAACCAGTGTTGAACAGTATTTTTATCATTTCTGAGAGGTGTTGTGTTCTTTCTTAATCCTTCCTAGTGGAATATTTTCAAGATCATTGTCCATTTCTGAAAAGTATTGTTAACAGTTTGTGCAAATCACAAATGAATATGTTCTTTCCATTTTCTTTTTCAGATAGTGACGATCTTCAAAATGAAGACTCTGGAAAATTTTGGGTTCTCTATAGGAACTACAAAAATGGAAGGAAAGAAAATTTTCAAAAGGAAATTGTTTTGAAAGTATGTTTACAACTAACTGATACTGTTGACAGTTTTTTTTTAAATAATAAAACACTTTAAGAAGATTGTATTTATGGTAAAAGGAAACTGGACTAACAATGAGGCCAAAGACTTTTCCTGCTACGACTTATTCTGGAAATAGCCGTCAGCGACTGCAGGAGATTCGAGAGGGCTTAAAGCAGCCGTCCAAGTCTTCTGCTCAGGGGCTGCCCGTGGGACCAAACAGTGATGCTTCCCTGGCCACCAAGGTCCTGGGGGGCAAGGATGCTGCCAGGCAGCAACAGCAGATGAGACCTACTCCAAAGTTTGGACCTTATCAGAAAGCTTTGAGAGAAATCAGATACTCCCTGTTGCCTTTTGCTAATGAATCCGGCACTTCCGCAGCTGCAGAAGTAAACCGACAGATGCTGCAGGAACTGGTGAATGCGGGATGTGACCAGGTGGGTGTAACTTCCCTGAGGCTCCTGCGGTGGCAGTTACAGTAAGTAGTCCGTCTAGCACAGTTGAGACAGCCAAAGAGCTCGTGGTTGCCACTTGAAGGCTCTGAATTGCTTACATAGAGAAGTGTGTATAGGCCAAAACCTGAGACCCTTCCAGTGTGCCATTGCATGGTTTTCCACCTTCTCTCCAGAACTGACTTCTTGGTTGCTTTTCCTTTTCAGGCCAGACCTGGACATTTCTGAACTCTAGTGAAATTGTACCTGTGTATTTTCTGTCCTGTCCTTGTGAAGTTGAGAAGGGCTTTCACACTTAGCCCTGTCTTTGAGATTGATTTGGGCTTACTCTGAGCTGTCATGGGGAAGGTACTGGCTTCCTTGTTTTTGGTTTGTGCATTTTTTTGATTTAGCTAACATTGATTAACATGAATTAGCTCTTCTTAGACTCTGTTTTCTCCTATTTTAAAAAATGGTATGTATACTGTTATAGGAGACACAACTCTGTTAAGGAAATGATCAAGCTTGAGAATCATCAAAATGGTGACAACATAGTCTGACTTCTCAGTTGCTTAAGAATAAGGGACACATAAATGGAGGTGGCACCAATAATATATAAATAAACAACTTGTAGCTCTATATTTATGATCCTGTGGCGATTCGCATAGCCACGTAAAACACAGGTTGAGAGGCAGGACCATGTAAAAGGGAATTAGTGTTCAACCCGGTAAAAATGTATTTAGTAAAATGTAACTGGTAAAAATGTAATTGCCTTATAAAAGGACTTCTGAAAGCTAATGCTTTGTTATACATCTGTCATCTTAAAAGTCACAGTTTCATGAAAATGGAAATCAGCTAGGTATTTTTTGCTGCCTTGGAAAACTAGTAAGATTTCATGCTCAAAGCAACATCAAGATGGCTTGAGCACTTGTACTTTCTTAGAAATAACCTAATTACCTACTCCTGGCCTCACAGTCACAGGAAAAGCCTAACAATGCCCTCTTTTATTTCCAAAAGCCATATCAACCTTCTTGTTGTAGTTGATTACCACAGAATTTAACTAGAGAATTTATATTTCTCAGATGATATGTCTGTGAAACTAATCGTGCTATTTTGTAGGGCATTTCCTTGACACTTTAAGATATACTAGGATTAACTTGTGTGAAGAAGCATTGTTATGTTGAGTTGCTTTTATAAAGCACAGGATCATGAATAATGTGGTGCAGAGTGTTTTAGCAGTGGAAGCTGACAGCAAAGGCATGACCTCTCTCATTGTGAAGATATGAAGTTAAATACGCTGCCAATTGCTATCCCCTGACAAACAGAACTTGATGGTTTTGAAAGTAAGAAGGAGCAGTCCTGGGGAAATACTAGAGTAAGAATGCAGATACTTGAAAACCAACAGCAAAGCCTAAAATCTTCTATAAATCACTTGCAAACAAAAGAGGTAATCAGAGCAGGGCATTCTTTGCAGTTGTGTTTCAGCTGTGATAAAAAGAAACGAGTGAAGCAAATAATCCAAAATACAGGTGGGAACTCATTGTGGCAAAATCCATTAGTGATAATTACAGTGCAAGAAATAATGAAGCCATTGCTGTATCCAAGACGGTAAAATACAAAATAGAGTAAAATTAAGGATCATGACACCAGTGATCTTCCCATGAACATTTAATTTATGCTAATTGCTAGCAGAAAGGTCTCCATTTGTCATATTTAATGCCCCTGAAATAATTCAATCACTTTGGTGTATATAGTGTTACTTGATAAAGTAAAACAGCTCTGCCCTCGCCCTTACCCTCTGATTTGGACTGTTTTTGGTCTGTATACAGGGTACATTTGCTTTCAGAGAAGCCTGGTCAGAACCTCATTATGAGAATCCAAATAATGTGAGTGCAAACCATCAACAGAACCTCTAGAGCTGTGTGTGTCTTCACTAAAGCAGATTATCAGATCCAATATGATAGGTATAGAGAGTAGCTAGTATTGCAGCTTTTCATTTTCCTTTGTCTTCTACTGTATTGCCTTTTAATTTAGGTTTAATTTTTTCTCTTGTACTTTGTTATTTTTAACCCTAATACTAATCAGAATGGCAGTGAACACGTTTTCTCAAGATCTTAACTGGTGAAATACACTTCTATATGCACTATTTTATCCATCACATATGTATGTGCATACATTTTTTCCTGTGTCATTTGACCTGAGATTTAATGAAAGTATTTACTTGAATATATATTTTCTTTTAAACTTTTTATTAAAATAAAATTTACGGGGCAGCCCCGGTGGCTCAGTGGTTTAGCGCCGCCTTCAGCCCAGGGTGTGAACCTGGAGACCCGGGATCAAGTCCCACGTCTGCCTGCGGCTCAGGGAGTGATCTGGGGTCCCAGGATCGAGTCCCACATCGGGCTCCCTGCATGGAGCCTGCTTCTCCCTCTGCCTGTGTCTCTGCCTCTCTCTCTCTCTCTGTGTCTCTCATGAATAAATAAATTTTAAAAAATCTTTTTAAAAAATAAATAAAAATAAAATAAAATTTACATAAGAAAAATACATGATTCTCAAGTGTACAGCTTGGTGATTTTAGCCCAGTGAATGAATCACACCCATGTAACCAGTATGTGTGGGTATATATTTTTTTTTAACTTTTTTTTTTTTTTTTTTTTTTAAGTATTCTCTATACCCTATGTGGGGCTTGAACTCATGAACTTGAGATCAAGAGTCACATGCCCTTTTGGCTGAGCCAGGCACCCCTGCCTGGGGTGTGTGTGTGTGTGTATTTTAAAGATTTATTTATTTATTGTGAGAGAGTGCCTGCATGGGTGTGGAGGGGAAGGGCAGAGGTTGAGGCAATCTCCTGCAGACTCCCACTGAGCATGAAGCCAACACAGGGCTCAGTCTCAGAGCCCTGAGGTCATGACCTGAGCCTAAACCAAGAGTTGGATGCTCAACTGACTATGCCACACAGGTCCCCCTCCCACCACAGGATACATTTTTAATGTAAATTTCTAGGAAAAGTACAAGACTAAGTATTTTCTGTGTAATGATATAGTGTATATGTCAAATGATAGAGTGCCTAAAATATTTTGCACATAGATTTCTAAAGACTTATAAAAAATACTATAGAAAAAAAAAGCCAGTAGGTTAATATTCCTTATGGAAGGGGCTGTTCTTTATATATAGATTAAAGGAATTGGGAAAATAAGTGTTTTGGTTATTAGTGTCATATTTTGTATCATGGATACTCTTCTTATTGGCATAGGTAATTTAAATTTAGCTTTTACTTTATCTTATAAAATTTAGTTTCACCTTTTCTTTTAATGGTTTCAAGTGATCATATTACTGGGTTTTCCCTCTTCCTGACAAAGTTTTAAAAACCACTAATTTGATTTTGCAGCATCGTTAATACATATAACATGTCTGCTTCTCAGAAGCATCTGACTTGTGTCTTCTCACTGAATTGCAGTGGGTTAACAGGTGTAAGGATGCTGTTGGGGCAGGTTCACTATACTCAGGCCTTCTCAGGGTGCATGGGATGGATGGATGGATGGATGGATGGATGGATGGATGGATGGCATGGGGGCCTTAATGATAGCAAGGATCCTATTCAGTAGTAGCTCCTGCACTCCTCAGAAATAGCTAAGCATTTTATCACCTAGAGGAAGACGTAGGTGCAAACTTCCTTTCAGATGTGAGTACCAGGAAACGTTTTTTGCTTCTCTTGAGCAATTAGCCTGTGCTCTTTCTCTGTGGACAACCCATATCTTGACCTTCGTGAGCCTCCCATATTGATCAGCTGTGAGTGGTGCCAAGTCTGTGGCAGCTTTGAAGACTTTTTAGGGCTCTAGCTTGTCACAACCATATTCTTCCAGTCCTGAATTTCTATGTTAGCATAATTTTCCTAATCCTGATTTAATCCAGTTTTTCCTCACTTTATTGTGAATGTCTGAATGACTTAAATCTTTAATGGAACGAGGAGGGTAGGAAGAAATGTAAACAAATTGATGTATTACACCAAATTTGGCCTAAGAAAAAAGCTGCTGGTCAGGATGTATATTCAGAGGCAGGCTTCCTGAGAATAATGGCCACAGCAACAAATAAATCTGAGGTAGTGTGGTTAATAGGAAAAGGGAGTGATTTAAAAAAATTTTTTTTTTGTATTCTCAGGCTGAAAAGTGCAAAAAAATCAAGTTTCTTTTCTTTTTTTTTTTTAAGGATTTTATTTATTTATTCATGAGAGACACAGAAAGAAAGGCAGAGACACAGGCAGAGGGAAGAGAAGCAGGCTCCATGCAAGGAGCCCGATGCGGGACTCGATCCTGGGAATCCGGGACCATGCCCTGAGCCAAAGGCATACGCTCAACTGCAGAGCCACCCAGGCGTCCCAGAAAAAATCAAGTTTCTCAACCTATTCTACTAGTTATTCATCAACCCACGTCCTTTTGCCAAAGGAAATATCACTGCAGAGGGGTGAGGCCTGCTGGGGCCTGTGCATCTCTCAGAGGAAGGACAGATACTGGTGTTGGCAGCAGCTTCCTGTGCCAAGGACCATTCCAACAAGCACTTTCACTGGTAGCCTTATTGAAATTGCACAGCAGGCATTTGAGATGGATTCCAGTCATTAGCCCAGTATTGCAGAGGAAATGATGGCTTGGGCGGTCAGGCAGGTGACTGTAACCCCCTCTGCCACCCCTCCCCCAGCTCTTACTGACCTTGTATCTTCAGTGAGGGTTGATTAGACATAGTTGTTACACTTGACAGGAAAGACTTCAGTGCTCCTTTAATGTGGCCACGCAGACCTCTGTCTTTGGCTTGCAGTGTGTTTGCTGATGTATATACCTTGTCCTGGTAGGGGTTTTTTCTTCCCAACTTGGTCCTCTGCTCCCCTCATGCCCAGTGAGGACATCCATCCCCTCTCCTCTCACTTCCATGGGCCAGTGGCACATGCTCAGTGCTTCCAGTCCCCCAGGTCCCCTGGCCATCAGGCCCCACCTGGTCTGACTCCTCCCCTGTGCACCTGCCCTGGGTGTGCGGTGCTGCCTCCTCCTGCTCACATCTCCACTTCACTTGTTCTGGGGACTTCTTCAACATATCATTCTGTTGGCTGGTAATGTTGGCATCCGCCTTCCCTAGCCTGGATTTGGGCACCTGTGAGGGTCCAACCCAGATTCTTTCTTACTGCAGGGTTGTAATTCTTCCACCTGGATTTGAACTGTTCCTGTTCAGATTTCCATAGTCTTGTATTTCCCTAAGGCCCTGGATGCTTGATGCTTGATGCCTAGCCCTGTGAGGACAGGTGTTCATGCTGTGGTCTCACTCGCGTGTGGTGTGCAGGCCTCTGGGTGCTGCGTCTGGTGCATCCCGGGTGTGTGCAGGGCCATGGGTGTGGCTCACCCTCGATGTGCACTGTGGGTTTGCACACGCACTGTGCATGTGCCTGGAACACTGCCCAGACAGTTCCCTGTGCTGGTCAGTGCAGAAGCCATTGCTGATTTGTCAGCCATTGAGGCAAACACCTGGGGGGGGGGGGGGACGACTAATCCTGCCTCAGGATTGGTTCTGTGTAATGCAGGTATTTTGCTAATGAAAAAAGGTAGAGGGACACCTGGGTGACTTAGGGGTTAAGCATCTGCCTTTGGCTCAGGTCGTGATCCTGGGGTCCTGAGATCAAGTCCCACATCAGGCTCCCTGCAGGGAGCCTGCTTCTCCCTCTGCCTATGTCTCTGCCTCTCTCTGTGTTTCAGGAATAAATAAAAAAAATCTAAAAAAGAAAAAGTTTAGATAACATGTACATTTCCTCCTCCCTTCCTCTGGAAAGGGAAGGACTTTTCAGTATTACCGAGCACTGGGTACTGCCCTGAAATATTCCTAAGAGGAGAAGGAAAAAAGAAACACTTAAGTTTAGGAATGCCAGTAATGTAACAGGAAATTGTATTACAATGGCTTTTGGGTGTAGCAGTTCCTTGCCTCCCCCCCCCCCCGTTTTTTTTAGCCTTTCAAATTAAATCTGGCCTTGCCAAAACATAAACTGTATACTTTGTTAAAGTAGGATATTTGACAAGATACAAGACACCAGCACATCATACCGACTCGCCCCACAGTGTTCCCCCTGGTTATTAGAAGAGTATGTGTTCATTGTGTAAGTTTGGAAAATCTAGAAAAGTATAAAAAGAAAATAAAAATTGCCTATAATTCTATCAGCTCAGATAGAACCACTTTGAACTTTTGGTATAAAAGCAGCCAAATTTTTTTGTAATGAAAGGAAATGAAGAAAAGTGAGGAGGGATGTGACAAGTGGAAAAAAAAACAGAATATGCAGTATGATCCCACTTCTTCCTTTACAAGAAATACATGTGTGTAGTATAGCCCTTCTCACTCTCCTTACCTAACGTCAGGGTCAGTCAGTTCTCTCCCAGAGTGTATCTTGCTCCCCCGTCTATGCCCTTATGGGGCCTGCTCCCCCCTACCTGCCAACCCTCCATCTTTGCTCGCTGACAACACTGCTTCTCCTGGCCCCTCTGCTCAGCTATTCCCTGCACAGAGCTCTCTGGATGATCATTCTAAAATGGAAAAGATCCTGTCATTTCCTTCTGGAAACCTTGCCACTGCACTTGGGATGAAGCTCCGGACCCGGACCCGTAGGCAGGGCCCGCCCCACAGCCTCAGGCGGCTCCCCTTCTCCAGCACTTGGTGCTCAGGCCCTGCCAGCTTTACAGCCTTTCCCCGGACTTCTCAGCACTGGCCCCTTCTTGCCTGAATAAAGCCTACTCCTTTTAGAAGGCTTGTCTTGCTGTCCTGGATTCAGAAAAGCATTTTCTGATGCCCTAGTTTGAACCAGATCCCTCTGTTTTATTCTCTCTCATTACAGAAGTTTCTTTTCATAGCATTATCAGACTTTGTTACTGTTTAGTTGTGTATTTCGTGTAATATCCATTTCTCTCTTTAGGTTTAAGCCCCATTAGGCAGTGGCTTTGTTCTGGTCCTCATTCTCAAGTACCTAAAACTGCAAACTCTAATAAGCATCGGATGTATAAGTAAAGGGAGAAACATTTTGTTATACAGATTTTCATTTTTTGTGCCTGTATTATATTCCATTGTTCAAACAGTAGTTCTGTAACTTATTATAAATAACTGGTGTTAAAAGGTAAACTGAAGCATATTGAAAATTTTTTTAAGTTTATCTGAACAAAAAGGATTCCAATCAGTGGTGGCAAATCAGAAGTTAGGAGCGCTCCACTAATAGGTGTTCAGGGGACGACTTTCAGAGAGAAGAGGCAGAAGCAAAGTAAGAAAATTATTTGTTTACAGCAATGAAGTTACAATATTTGGGAAAGCCTAGGTTTAGGATTGGTTGTCCTTATCAGGCTTAGGTTTGGTATGTCAGCTTAGGCAGAAGGTCTTAGAATCACTTCAGTCTGATGGCTTCCTTATTTAATTAATTTAGCACTGTGATGGACATTCTTCTACGTAAATCTTTGTAGATATCACTGATTTACTTAGACTAAATTTTAGAAATGGAATTACTAGGACAAATGAGAAGAGCAGTTTTTATTTTGCCAAGTTTCTCTCGAAAAAGTCTTATAAATTGCCTTTATATTTCCAACCCTGCCAGCAATGAATACTGCTACTACAAAACAACATATCTGTTCATCAGTTTAATAGTTTGTTCTGTATTCTTAATTGTGGCAGTAAGTATGTGGTCATAAAAAAGTGGTGACAGTTCTTCGATTTTAAGTAGCAGAAAACTCATATTTTGAGGGGGGGCTCTGAGTGTTTTGAGATTAGACTCATTTTCCTCTTTTTTTAAAGATTTTATTTATTTATTCACGAGAGAGAGAGAGAAAGAGGCAGAGACACAGGCAGAATGAGAAGCAGAGGAGCAGTCTCCATGCACAGAGCCCGACGCGGGACTCGATCCCGGGACTCTGGGATCACGCCCTGGGCCGAAGGCAGGTGCCAAACCGCTGAGCCACTCAGGGATCCCCCCGTTTTCCTCTTAAAACATAGTGCAAAGTCTAGTACATCAAGACCAAAATGCATCTTTTTGAGGAATGTCTTCTCTCTCCTCCCCAAGTGACTTCTCTTTGTGCATGGGACAACTCCTGGCCAACACAGGATTTTGCAGTCCTAGAGGTTTTGCAAGAGAGTAGCTGGCAAACAGGCAAGGCCTGGCGTCTTGGGAGGACAGGCCAGAACAGCTCCAGGAGCAGCACCATCTGGACACTTCAGCTTTCTTTGCTCCCCAGAATGTTTTGTGTGCTGAGCAGAGCACTTGGCTGGTGTTTGGGGATGACAGGCTCTGAGTTTGCTGGGGTGTGGTTCTGCTGCCTTCAGGAAGCCAGGTCCTGGCCTCTTTGAGCAAATGCAAACACGCAGTACAACCATTAGTATTTTCTCTACGTGCAACAATGTGGAAAATAGTGGAGATCACCAGTATTGTTTATCTAATACCTATTATGGCACACTGAGCAGTTTTCTACCTGAATTATTTGCTATTATACATATATATATATATATATATATATGGTTGTGGCCATTTGATGGCTCATGCCATCCTAGTAGGTGATTAATGAGCATTTGAATATATTCTATAGCATAGTGCTGTATTATATTTTATATAATTATTTTCAGAATTTTTATAAGCATACTTGGTATTTTCCTAGAGTTCTGGGAAGCCATAGGAAATGTCTTTTCCCTTTGTACCATTCTCTCATGCCCTCACCCTTACCCCGACCATCTAGCAGAGTCCTGGGTAAATAGTGAATGCTCAACAGATATCTCCAGCTGTTAGAATCAGACAAACTATATTTCAGTTCTGACCAAGCTTGCTCTGAGCATGATTTGGGAATTGAATCAAGCTGCTGGAAATAGATCCCCAGCTACAGGGCTTAATATACATAGGTGGCATAACAAAGGAAGGTTGGCAGGATATGGCCAGCCTGGTGGTATGCTCTGTCACCAAGGCCCCAGGCTCCTCCTCTCTTTCGGTTCTGTCCTCCTTAATAAGAAGCTAACATTTCCAGGTGTACCAGGTGGTACCTCTCTGAGAGTCAACAGTTTGTACAAGAAGCCGAAATATGGCAGCAAAATGCTGCTCTAGCTCTGGCTTGCTTTTTTCTTTTCTTTCTTTTCTTTTTCCTTCTTTCCTTCTTTCCTTCCTTCCTTCCTTCCAACTCCTTCCTTCCTTCCTTACTTCTCTTTCTTTCAGATTATTTATTCATGAGAGACACAGAGAGAGAGGGAGAGACATAGGCAGAGGGAGAAGCAGGCTCCATGCAAGGACCCCGATGTGGGACTCGGTCCTGGGACTCTGGGATCACGCCCTGAGCCGAAGACAGATGCTCAACTGCTGAGCCACCCAGGCATCCCCTGGCTCTTTCTTAAAGGGCTTTCCTCCACACCTCACTGGCCAGAACCTAGTCACAAGAGGTTAAAGCAGCCTTGGAAATGTGTACTTGAGTTGTGCATATGGCTGCCTGGGATAGAACTGGGCTGCTATTAGTAAGGAAGAAAGGATCTCAGTAAGTCAAATGGTATATTTGGTTAGGAAACCAGAGCATAACAACATGTCACACATGTTAACAGCTTACCTTTCTGAGCCTCACAATTCTTCATCTATACCCTGTGGGTAACAGTTACTCCTACACTGTGGGTTGTTTTAATCGACCAGAAGGAATGGAAAGTGCCTGGCATATGATGGGCACTCAGGAAGGTGGCTGAACCATAGTGTCATCAGCTGGAAAACTGGTGAAGTGCCTCGAGAGCTGGGTTTCAGAGTGTTTCCTTTGAGATTGTCATCCTCTCGCCAGCCTTGGTCCTGCAGGTCATCTCTCCCCCAGTAATTACACAGAGCAGATCTGCTCTAACCTGTGCAACTTGTGTACCCTTGTGGTTTTCATATATATTTGGCTAATTATGACATTAGAAGAATTATCATGGGCAGAAATAAATGTTGTTTGAAAACAAATGACTGATGTAATGAAATTTCCCCACCCAACAAGAAAACATTCAGTGTAAATTTAAAGCAACTTCATTGGATTTATGAAAGATTTACTGAGCAGAGAGCCATCGTAAAGCTAGTGGCATTTGGCATCTAGGAGGCTCAAGAGTGTGGCGAGGCATACCCGAGTAAATCAGCCTCTGTGCCAGCTGTCAACCTTGAGGACTTAGAGGAGGCTCTGGAAAGAGCATGTGTCTCCGCCACCTCCCCTTTCTGCCTGCATACCAAACGGCCTCATTCAACTCTTTGGCATTCCCACTGTTTCTGTGGTGTTTTCAACTGGAAGTGTTTGCTCCAGAGGTCTCACCTGTGGCTGGGGATCTCTTCATAAGTCTTGATGTGCTTGTTTCCAATCTGCCATATCTACCTTTTGAAGGCGAAGGTTTCTGAGATCTCCACAGTAGAAAGGGGACTCATGTCACCAGAGGCTCAGCCTACCCTTCCTTTAGGATTTCACTGGTAATTTTGGAATTCTTTCTCCTACAACAGAAAGATAGGTGCTCTGTCTCTACTTTCTCCCTCAAGAAGTACTGGGAGTAGTTTCTAAAGAAAGATTGAGACCTCTGTTGTTGACTTGTCTTTGACTATACTCTGTGTACTTCCCCAGTACCTACCTTTTTCCTCCGTTTTTTTTTTTTTTTTAAGATTTTATTTATTTTTGCGTGAGAAGAAGCACAAGTTGGGTGGAGGGGCAAAGGGAAAAGCAGACCCCCCACTGAGCAGGGAGCCTAATGTGGGGCTAGTTCCCAGGACCTTGGGATCATGACCTGAGCTGAAGGCTGACACTTAACTGACTGAGCCACCCAGGCACCCCCATATTTTTTTTTCTCTTGCATAACTTTCATATCTGTGTGTTTTTGGTGCTCACACCCTGCTCTATACCCAGATTCTTCTAAGTAGTCTCCCTCAGCCAGTATTTCTGCCAGTGAACTTTTCCTGAAAGGTGACAATCAGCCACCCTCTCAGTATCCACTCCCTTCCTTTTCCTACCATCTGATCGATCACCACTTACCAAACTTGATTATTTCTCTCATTACCAGCCCAGCCTGCTTGCTTCAGCTGTGTTTGCCTCTTTACACACCAACTGTCGCCAAGCTGTGTGACTTTCTCCCACACTGACTTTATGCCTGTTTTTTGCCCTACCTGGAATGCACCCCCACCCCCCAGCCCAACCATGCTCTGCCCACTCAGGTCCCGCTTCTTCCATGATTCATCTTTGTGGCCTTTTCCAGCTATTCATTCCAGTACATGTGTGGTTCTCCCTTTTCTGAATTCCCGTTTTTATCATACCATCTCGGGAACCATGGTAGGTCTACAGGGTTTTAGGGGCTATTTAGCCTGCATGGCTCATGTTAAATTAACTGAGACCCAGAGAGGTGATGTGCTCAGTTTAAGACTATACAGCAAGTGAGGGGCAGACCCAAAGCTACAGGTCTCTTAGTTTTTTCCCATGAAACTTGAAAGAGAAAGAATTAGCCATCACCCTACCATTTATAAAAGTAAGATATTAATTACCATACAGTATAATTGACCCATCAACCCACTGTCCTGGGATAATTGTTATTATTTGGCCACATTATATTTTCTTTATTTGTTGTTGTTTTTTTTTTTAAGATTTATTTATTTATTTATTTATTTATTTATTTATTTATTTGGAGAGAACGAGAGAGAGGCAGAGACACAGGCAGAGGGAGAAGCAGGCTCCATGCAGAGGGAGAAGCAGGCTCCATGCAGGAGGCCTGACGTGGGACTCGATCCCGGGTCCCCAGGATCACACCCCGGGCTGCAGGCGGCGCTAAACCGCTGCGCCACCGGGGCTGCCCTTATTTGTTGTTTTGATGGACTTTTTATTTTGGAAAAAATTTTAAAGTACAAGAGCATCTATCTCTCTAGTACTTTTTGGAATAAACATTTAATTGAAATATAATATCTAGAATATTTTAAAAACAAATACCAGACATTATTTTACTTATCACTCATATACTCATATATTTAAATGTATCTGTAAAAGATCGGAAAAGATAAAAACACAACAGAATAAAAACATAATCACAATACTATTATTACATTCAACAAAATATATTTAATTTTAATGTAATTTTTATGACTACATAGTTGATATTTTGAACTACTTATTAATGAAATTAACATTTTTGAGTGATTACTATGTGAATATCACTATATCTTCCCAGCAAGTCCACAAGGAAGGTTCTGTTATTATCAACATTTACAGATGAAAACACTGGTTCACAAGTTAACTTGCACAAGGTAAATAATGTGTCTGTTAAGTAGTGGAACTAAGAATCAAATCCAGATCTGGCTCTTTCTGGTTTTGTATGCTGAATTCTTTTCCCTCAACATTTGTATACAAAGCATCTCTTCATATCAGTAATAATAATCCAAAGCGCTTATATGCCATCATGGTAGTCTGCTAGAATTTAACAATTCCCCTATTTTTCAAATTTTTTACTATTATAATGCCACAGTGAACATGTTTATTCACAAATTTTGGAAGACATCTCTGTTGCTTTCCTTAGGTTAGGTTTTTTTAAAGTGAAATTACTCCAGGATCCTTGTCCTATAATTGTTTCATGTAAGTTAGTTTTTCCGAGGTTGAATAACATTTAGTACTGTTAAATGACTGGCAGAACCAGACATAAACCTAAATAATGTTTGTAGTCCTTCTTTGATTGTGTGTTTTTTGAACATCTATGAGTTATGCACTGTGCTTAAGCATTGAGGATTCAGAGATGTCTGAGACCTGAGATCCTTCCTCTTAATGTCTGGTTGCTTCTGGCTGGACTTTTTTCTCATTTACCAGAGTGCTGAAGGAAAAAAAAAAATCTATCCACTGAGGATTCTGTATGTAGTAGAACTGTCCTTCAGAGATGATAGCAAAGACATTTCCAGGGAAACAAAAATCTGAGAAAATTTGTCACCATTTGCACTAAAAGAAATACAAGATATACAGGGAGGAATGAAGAGCACTAAGGATGGTAAATATCAACAAGTATAAAACACTAATTTATTCCTTTAAAAGACATGTCAGTACTTAAAGTAAAAATTACACTGTATTAATGAATTTATCACACATACAGATGTAACATAGGACGCTATGGATAAGTGGTTAAATGGAATTGTATTATTGCAAGGTTTCTATGTTTCTTCTGGCATAATTAGAAATTAACACTTAAGTAGATTGTGATAATTAAAAGTCTATATTGCAGTTTATAGAGCAATCACTAAAATAGAATTCAAAGAGATAAAGCAAGAGGGCCAATTAAGGAATGAAAATGGAATACAAAGAAAAATTTGATTAACATGAAACGAGGCAAGGAAGGAGGGACAAAGGAACAAACATACAAGATAAATAGGAATGTCAGGCTTAAATCAAACCATATTAACAATTCCATTCACTTAAAGGGATTAAACACTCCACTCAAAAGGCAGAAGTTGTCATACTGAATAAAAAAGCAAGATTCAACTATGTCCTGTCCATAAGGCACTTTTTTGGGTAAAGACTATTTATTTGAGAGAGCACGAGCTTTTGGGCAGGGCAAAGGGAAAGGGAGGAGCAGGGAGCCCGAAACCATGCGGGGCTGATCCCAGGACCCTGGGATCCTGATCTGAGCCAAAGGCAGTTGCTTAACCAACTGAGCCACCCAGTCGCCCCAAGACACACTTCTCAGATACAAGGACACAAATGGACTCCAAACAAAAGTCTGGGAAAAGATAAGCCATGCAAACTGTGAACATAAAATAGATGCAGTGGCAATATTAATATCAGATAGGACCCCCCAGGATGAGTATTACTTGAGACAAAGAGGACCACTTTATAGTAAAAGGGCCTTGTATATCAGGAAGATGTGGTAGTGAGTATGCATTTAAACACAGAGCGTCAGACTATATGATGTGAAGTAGATGGAGTAAGAGCTAACGGAGAAATAAGCAAATCCACAATTGTATGTGGAGATTTTAACCTGCCTCTCAATAATTGATGGGATATAGGTAGATAAAAATATGTAAGTAAGGATATAGGAGAATTGAACAGCATTGTCAGCCACTTTAACTTAATTGGCATCTATAAACATCACACTCAGTAAATAGAATACACATTCTTTTCTAGTGCACATAGAATGTATACAGAGGCGGATCAATTGTTAAGACAGAAGTCTCAATAGCTTCTCAGAGATTGAGGTCTGTGTTCTCTGACCACAATGAAATTAAATTAGACGGGATCCCTGGGTGGCGCAGCGGTTTGGCGCCTGCCTTTGGCCCAGGGCGCGATCCTGGAGACCCGGGATCGAATCCCACATCGGGCTCCTGGTGCATGGAGCCTGCTTCTCCCTCTGCCTGTGTCTCTGCCTCTCTCTCTCTCTCTCTCTCTCTCTCTCTCCCTCTCTGACTATCATAAGTAAATAAAAATTAAAAAAAAAAGAAATTAAATTAGAAAAAAGCTAAAATCTCTGAAAGCCCCAAATATCTGGATGTTAAGCAACTCACTTCTTCTTTTTTTTTTTTTTAAGATTTTATTTATTTTAATTGGGGGGGGGGAGGTGCGGCAGAGACACAGGCAGAGGGAAAAGCAGGCTCCACACACAGAGCCTGACTCGATCCCGGATCTCTAGGATCAGGCCCTGGGCTGAAGGCGGCACTAAACCGCTGAGCCACCCGGGCTGCCCAAGCAACTCACTTTTAAACAAGTCATGACTCAGAAAAGAAATCACAAAGGAAATTATAAAATACTCATTCTGAATAATCATAATTTGTGAGATTTTGCTAAAGCAGTGTTTAGAGGGAAATTTGTATTTTTAAGTGTGTATATTTTAGAAAAGAAGTCTAAAATTAATCATCTAAGCTTTTCCCTTGGGAAGCTAGAAAAAAGAACAGTAAATTAAACCCAAAGTAAGTCAAAGAAAGGAAACAATAAAGAGAACAAACTATAAGAACAAACAGAAAAATCAATGAAGCAAAAAGCTAGTTCTTTGAAAAGATCAGTAAGATTGATAAACCTCTAGGCAAACTTACCCAAAAAAGTAAATAAGAAAGAGAAAGAGGGCACCTGGGTCGGGCCCAATTGGTTGAGCAGCCATCTCGATTTCAGCTCAGGCCATGATCTTAGGGTCATGGTTTCAGGCCCCTCATCAGGCTCTGTACTCAGCACATGGAGTCTGCTTTTCCCTCCTCCTCCTGCTTCCCTCCCTACCCCATGCCCCTGCCACAAGCTTGTACACATGCTGTCTCCCTCTGTCTCTCAATTAAATAAATAAAATCTTTTTTTAAAAAAAGAGAGAAAAAAGGCACAGAGAAAACAAATGGCCAATTTTAGGAATGAATGAAGGGATAGGGGTCCTATAGACAAAAAGATTTTAAGGAATATATAAACAATTTATGATCCAACAAATGTGACTTAAATGAAATGGATAGACAAATTTGTTGGAAGACCAAAAACTACCAAAATGAACAGAAGAAGAAATAGAAAAATCTGAATAGCCCAGTTTCTATTCAGTTCATAATTAAAATTCTTACAAAGAAAACTAAAGGTTCACATGCTTCACTGGTGCATTCTATTAAACAGTTAAGGAAGAAGTAATAGTAATGCTAGCCAAACTCTTCCACAAGATAAAGCAGTAGGGAGTAGTTCCCAACTAATCACATGAGACTAGTGTTGCTCTGTTATCAAGACTTGACAAAGCCATTATAAGAAAACTATAGACTGTCTTTTTTTTTAAGATTTTCATTTATTCATGGGAGACAGAGGCAGAGACATAGGCAGCGGGAGAAGTAGGCTCCCTGTGGGTACCCTGATGAGGGACTCGATCCCAGGACCCCAGGATCATGACCTGAGCTGAAGACAGATGCTCAACCACTGAACCACCCAGGCTTCCCCCAACATCTTTTGTAAATGCTATATAAAGGCAAACATCCTAACCAAAGTATTAGGAAATACGCCATTCAGTAAAAATATATTAGGACCAAATGATATTTATCCCAGACATGTAGGGTTGGTTTAAAAATAGAAAATTAATGTAATTCACCATGTCAAGATGAAGAATAAAGCCATTTCCATAGATGCAAGAAAAGCATTTCACAAAATCCAATAGCCATTCATAACAAAGCTAATAAAAGAGAATTCCTCAAATTGCTGAAGGACACCTGTGTAAAATCTGCTAGCATAACATTTAAGGGTGAAACTCTGAATACATTGCCTCTAAGATCTGTAATAAAGCATGGATGTCTACTTTTCATCTTCTCTGGAGATCATGGGCAGTGCTTTAAGAAGGGTAAAAGAAATAAAAGTACACAGATTTGAAAATAAGTAAAACTGTCTTTATTTACATTTGACACGACCCTTTTATAGGAAATCCTAAGGAATCTATTAAAAATTACCAGAACTGATAATTTCCTACATAATAATAATGCATAGTTATAAGAGACAAGGTCAATATGCAGAAATCAGTAGTTTTCTGTAGTCCAGCAATTAACATTGGGAAATTGAAATTTAGAATATAATTTCACAGGGCACTTGGGTGAGTGACTCAGTTAAGTGTCCGACTTTTGATCAAAGATCAGGCTTTGATCTCAGGGTTCTGAGTTCAAGCCCCCATATTGGGCTCCATGCTGGGTATGGAGCCTACTTAAAAAAAATAAGTGATTTCATTTACAGTAGCATTTAGAAACATGAAATACTTAGGGATAAATTTAATGAAATATGTATATGTATAAGACCTGTAAAAAAAATACAAAACAGAAATGAATGAGTTAAAGAAGATCTAAATAAATAGAGTGATATACCATGTTCATAGATCAGAAGACTTAATATTGTTTATGTGGCATATCTCCCCAAACTTATTTGTAGATTAATTACAATTCCAAGAAAGCCATAGCAGGCTTTTTTTTTTTCCTTTTTAATTGAAATTAACAAACTGATCTTAATCTTATGTTCTGCAAAGGACCTAGAATAGCAAATGCTATATTAAAAAGAACATAGGTAGAATACTTAAACTATATAATTTTAAGACACATACTAGTTAAAACTTCAGACTATAATAGATTGTATAGATTCTAGAGCTATAGAATAATCAAAACAGTGTGGTCGTGTCATGAGGACACACAGATGAGTGAAATTCTTAGAGTCCAGAAATAAACCAACTCATTTGCAGCAAGGATGCCAAGAGAAAGAAGGAAAGGAGTTTTTGGTTTTTCAGCAAGTGGTCCTGGGATAAATAAATATCCTAATGAACAAAATTAACACTCTTACACCATTCACAGTAATTAAATCAAAATGGATTATAGACCTAAATACAAACTATAAAAATTTTTAGAAGAGAATGTAGTAGAAAATCTTTGCAATCTTGAAAAAGGGAAAGATTTCTTAATCTAATATGAAACATGTATCATAAAAGAAAAATTGATAAATACGACTTTTCTGAGATTAAAAATCTTTGCTGTTGGGACATCTTGGTGTCTCAGTCGGTTAAGTGTCTGCCTTCAGCTCAGGTCATGATCCCAGCGTCATGAGATCAAGCCCCACGTCTGACTCCCTGCTGAGCAGAAAGCCTGACATGCTCCCTCTCTCTCTCTCCACTCATGTTCTCTGTCTCTGTCCAGTAAAATAAATACATCTTTTTTTTTAAGATTTATGTTATTTATTTATTCATGAGAGACACAGAGACATAGGCAGAGGGAGAAACAGGCTCCCTGTGGGGAGCCCAGTGTGGGACTCCATCTCTGGCTCCTTGGATTAGTCCTGACCCAAAGGCAGACACTCAACCACTGAGCTACCCAAGTGTCCCTAAATATACCTTTTTTTTAATTATTATTTTTTAAAGATTTTATTTATTTATTCATGAGAGACACACACACAGAGAGAGAGAGAGAGAGAGGCAGAGACACAGGCAGAGGGAGAAGCAGGCTCCACACTGGGAGCCCGATGTGGGACTCGATCCCAGGAGCTGAAGGCAGACGCTGAACTGCTGAGCCACCCAGGCATCCCCCTAAATATACCTTAAAAAAAAAAAAATCTTTGCTCTTGAAAATACATCATTAAAACAACAAAAAGTCAATCCATGAGATAAAAAAACTATTCTGCATACATACATTGGACAACAGACTTGTTTCTGGAATATATGAAGAATGCTTACAATTCGATAATGACAAGCCTTCAAAAATGGGCAAAGATCAGGGTCGCCTGGGTGGCTCCATCGGTTAAGCATCTGCTTTTGGCTCAGGTTGTGATCTCAGGGTTCTGGGATGGAGCCCCGTGTCAGGCTTTCTGCTAAACGGGGAGCCTGCTTCTTCCTCTCCCTCTCTGTGTCTCTCTCCCTCTCAAATTTATAAAAATCTTTAAAAAGGGCAAAGATTTGAGCAGACACTTCACAGGAGAATATACAAGAATAGACCATGGAAAAAAATACTCATTATTAGACATCAGGGAAATGCAAATGAAAACCACAATGAGATATCGCTACATTAGAAAAGATAAAATTTTAAAGTCTGATAACACCAAGTGTTGGTAAGAATGTATAGCAACTAGGATTTTCTTATACCTCTGGTGGAAATGTAAAAAAACTTACTAAATATATACTAGCCGTACATCTTGGTCATTCCTATTATTATTTCTCAAAAATGAAAACATATGTCTTTAAAAAGATTTGTGCATAAATATTCATAGCAGATTTATTTGTAGTAGCCAAAAACTATAAACAGCTCAAATGTCCATCAGCCGGTGAATTAGCTGAGCAGCATAAGTTTAGTACTCTTGTAGATGATGGCATGAGCAGTGTTAAGACAAGGACCTAATTTTGAGTCCAGAGTTCACAAAAGCCAGGCAGAATTTCATGGTATACTACCTCGTAGGTCACGAATTAGAGGTAAACAGCTAAGTAATCCTGTATGAAGGAAGACACTGAAAAGTAGACTTACTGAACAAGATGGTCCCACTGATCTCAGTCCCTGTCCTTTCCAGAAACTCCACAGCTTTTCCTGCAAATGTGTCCATGCCTCACTCCCCACCCATAGACGCCAACCAGAAACTCTTCTCCACTGGTGTATGTAAATTATACTTCATTAAAGACACAAAACTCATTGGGAATGATAGGTAGAAGGGTAGCCATAAAGGAATAGTGATATATAACTGATAAGAGCCTGTTAAATAGGAAACTGTGAATAAAACAAAACAAGACAGTGACTTGAGAGCAGTCTGCTGGGTTCTTCATAACTAAGGGGCCTAGTGGGCACAGCTGATGCTGTCAGGCCACACTGCCCAGGCAGGGCCTGAGCCACTCATGGCTGTGGAGCCCCTGAGATATGGCTTATCAGAGTTGAGATATGTGAGTCTATAATACACACCCGATTTGGAAGACTTCATGCGAAAAGAGAATATGAAATATGTCCGTATTTTTAATATTGGTTACATGCTGGAAAAATTGTGTTACAGAACATATGTTAATGTTAATTCCCCTTTTATCTGCTTTTTTTTTTCTTAAGATTTTTTATTTATTTGTGAGAGAGCAAACACAAGAAGGTGGAGGGGCAGAGGGAGAGGGAAAAGCAGGCTCCCCGCCGAGCAGGGAGCCCCCTGCAGGACTCGATTCCAGGACCCCGGGATTACGACCCGAGGCAAGGGCGGATGTTTTAAGACTGAAGTACCCAGGTGCCCCTATCTCTATTTTCTTAAAGGTGGCTACAAGAAAATTGGAAATGACCATGTGGACAGTTTGGTGCCAGTTAATCTCTGCCCAGACTGCCTGCTTAGAACTGTCCTCAGTAAAAGTTTAAGCAGTTTAGAAGGGACAACTTTATAATTTTGTTGTTGTCATTTCATTATTTCTAAAACAGTAATCTATACTCATTGTAGAAAACTTTGGGCACCATAGGTGAAGAAAACAAAAGCTGTTGAAAACCTTACTTCTGAAAGGCAACCATTGGTAAAATTACATTTTTTAACATGAGTATATTGATGTGAATATATCGCTTCAGTCTTTTTATACATATGCATTCTGTAAGAAGCCAAACTGCAATCATATTGTTTTATAATCTTGTTTTATCATTTCATGAGCTGCGGCTTCTCTCTGGATTCCACTTTTTCTTCTTGTGTGTTTAAACCAATGCAGGTTTTTTTCCAAATTGGCATTTAATTTTTCACAGTTAAATTTTTTTTTCTTAAGATTTCATTTACTTATTTATGAGAGACAGAGAGAGAGAGGCAGAGACACACACAAGCAGAGGGAGAAGCAGGACTTGATCCTGGAACCCTGGGATCATGCCCTGAGCCAAAGACAGACGCTCAACCACTGAGCCACCCAGGCGTCCCTCACAGTTAAATATTTAACTTTTCTCTGTGAAGGTCTAAAAATTTACCTGGTGGGGGGGGCACATCCCTCAAATGATGCCAGGATGCCTGCTTTCTTTTTCTCCAAGTCTCTGTTTTCTTTTAGCCAATAGCACAAAATGTGTTGTCAGTTGGACCTCCCTTCCAGTCCTTTTGGAATTTTAAGATCTTGTTTCATTGTTAATCCACAACTTCAGAAGACTCAGGGGCCAAGCATTCTCATCAAGAATGTCAGTTCAGCACCTAATGTACATTGGTTGCGCCACGCACATGGTTTGGGGATGAATACAGGTTCACACCACAGGCAGGCAAAGGCCGTTCAGTGCACTTGGCAGCTCAGGTTCCAGTCAGTATAAAGCAGAGATCACGGACTGGAACCATAAGGATCCCTTTCTTTAGCTGCAATGGTTTTATTCCACCCTCACTTAGTCTTGCAGTTTAAAAAAAAAAAAATCAGTTTCCAATTTTTAAAATCCAGGATGTTTCACATTAAAATTTGGGTTTGTAGCTTCCCTTGAAAAGGAGAAGTCCATGACCTGTCTGTCTTGTACAGAAGCTGGTTCTAGAGCTTTTGGGTGACCTCTGAGCCCTCAGTGACAGCTCTGGTTCAAAGGTGACACAGGCAAAAGTATGGTCTAATGGAATCTAAACAACCAAGCCCCGGAGCAGCCCAGCTGAATGGTGTTCCCCTCCTGCAACACCTCACTCTCTCTAACCTGCTGCTTCTCTGCTTCCTATGTTTGCTAAAGAGAAGAGATCAAAATGCCAGGGTGGAGGGAATATAATACACCAGCCATTGTAAAGCATCCAGCTAAAGATTAAGAAGGGGACATTTTATTACTTTTTAATTTATGTGTGATCAAGGTAATAGATGTGCCCCAGAAAAGGTGGTTATTTCTTTTAAAGCCAGGGTATTATGGCTCCTCCTACCTCCCTGGAGAGTAGCTGGAAAATCCCTTTGTGAATATAATGAAGATCTTTTATTCTCTATCAGGGTGAATGACTTTTTATATCAACTTGAGTTTCTCAAAAACATGTAAATGAAGCTCTCTACTTTCATATCTCAATTGGTTGTTTCTATAATATCTCTCATCTCTGACTCCTGCTTGCTTGGATATTCAATTTATCTGACTCAGGTACTAAACACAGGACTCCTGAAAGCACCTGACAATTAAATAAAAAGCTCAATTTTGACTTTGATATAGCTCACTTTGTCTCTTCAAAGACTTGGAAGAGGGACAAGATTTATTCTGTATGGTTTGAACTAGAGCAGGTGGGAGCAAGTTCCATGTGATGTGTGCACAATATGAGGGGGAGCTTCCTAAAACTGCCGTCTGAAGGTGGGGTGTTAGAAGGGTTAGCTCCACCTCCGGGGGTATGTTGGGGGAAGTCTAGAACCTCAGGGTAAATGCATGAACTGCAGCAACAGTTCTTAGCCCTGAGCAGTTAGACTCAAGGTGGGGCTCTGGGAACACATATGAGCATGCACATTCTCTTTCTCACTCATGCTCACACACTCAGCAGGCCTGGGCCCCAGCCCCAGGAGTTCCAATTTAATTGGTCTTGGATGGGTTCTGGGCTGTGGTATTTTTAAAAACTCAGCAAATATGAGAACCCACTGGGCTAGTCTTCTGGGCTGTCACCTTCCTGTTTCCCTCTGGGCTCACTATCCTTTACCCCAGTCACTTGAATGTCACACATGAAATTAGCTCTTCTTATTTGGGGACGAAAGTATTGAAAGCAAGTCCAAGTACAGTTTGTGGAACTGAGGAGGTTGAGAGCAGCTTTCACCTGCTGCTGCTTTCTGACACAGCTGGTTTGTGGGGTGCTGTGGTGGATAGGGATGTGCTGGGTTTCCACGCCACCAGAGCAGTGGTGCCCCAGCAGCCTGGGAGCGTTGGGTCCTGTGACACAGATTTGGTGTTCTGTGTCGGTGCCATATCACCTGGTGGTGAATCCCTTCAGCATCACTGCAGACCCCATACTTAACAAGTGCTCTGAGAGGGTCATCCTTTCCAAATCAGGAGGAAACTTGCCTTGGCTTATCTCCATAAACAGTATTTCTCAAATATATCTCCACTCTCTGACTTAATTCTAGGTATTTGACACATGCCTGAGGGGATGTCTTAGGACTTACAGGCCTTTCTGACCTGTTAGGTTGCAGATCTGCTAACCAACTAGGTGATGCTCTCATACGTCAGGGAAGTCGATCCTGAAGAGAATGGACCAGCTGGTGACTTCCCACTTCCATGGAACCTTTAAGTTTTTGTTTTTGTTTTTTTAATTTTTTTAAACTAATTTATTTATTTATTTATGATAGTCACAGAGAGAGAGAGAGAGAGGCAGAGACACACAGGCAGAGAGAGAAGCAGGCTCCATGCACCGGGAGCCCGATGTGGGACTCGATCCCGGGTCTCCAGGATCGCGCCCTGGGCCAAAGGCAGGCACCAAACCACTGCGCCACCCAAGGATCCCCTCCATGGAACCTTTAAACTGAGAAGATGTCAAGAGGATCATGGCACCTAATTGAAGGGAGGGCATTGTCAAAAGTCTCACATGACCAATATGAAGAAGTGAGTGATCCTTCTGGTGGAAGGCAGTGGTTGCTGACAGCACCCAAACATTTTAGTCAGGTGTCTCAGCCTACAGAATGAGGAATGGATCAAACAAGCATTTTGTGGGCCATGAATAACATGCAGAAAATCATATCACATGTAAATAAGGATAAATTGTTCTTACAAATTTGTGAGTCATGATATAAACAAAACAACGACACCACAGTTCCATGTAGAATGTGAATTTTTACTACAAGGGGAATGACGGGTGACAAGCTCCGTGTTCCACATCATCATCTAGCTGCTGTTCGCCTGCTGGGCACTCTGCTAAGGGTTTTCCTAATGGTCTGCCACTTCCTACTACAATGCTTCAGATTCTTTAGAAATCTGAGCGAGAAAGGCACAATGAGAATGATTTGTTTCTGGTTTTGCCATATTCTGTGGGACGTGTTTTTTCTCATGAGTGATTTGGTGCCTTGATCAGTCTTCTGTCTGAGAACAAATAGATGGCCCAGTGTTGAGCATGGTATTATCCTTTGTCCTGGTGTCCTTCATTTCAAGGAGTTGGATTTAGCAGAAAACTAGGTAGTCTTGGATCCTGCCCATGGTAGAGAGTTACATCAGGTTTTCTGTGGGGTTTTTTTAAGCAAGAGGTTTTCTGACTAATTTCTCATCTGTGAAATGAAAAAACCAGTCACTTGGTGTTGGTGTGGGGAAACTCTTGTTTTTACTCAAGGTCACAAGAGAGGCTGTGCTTAGTGTCTTAGTATTTATGGCAGAGTGCTGATATTTCCTGATTGTAGGACAAGGGTTAAATGTGAAGAAAGATACTTTTTTCTGGCCATTTTTTTTTAAAGATTTTATTTATTTATTCATGAGAGACACAGAGAGACAGAGAGAGAGAGAGGCAGAGACACAGGCAGAGGGAGAAGCAGGCTCCATGCAGGGAGCCTGACGTGGGACTCGATCCCAGGACTCCAGGATCAGGCCCTGGGCTGAAGCGCTAAACCACTGAGCCACCCAAGCTGCCCTTCCTGGCCATCTTTAAAGGCATGAACTGGTATAAAAAGGAAAACTGCTGGGACAGCCCAGGTGGCTCAGCGATTTAGCACTCACTCTGAGGAGCTCCCTCACTCTGAGTAGTTGACAATGGAAGAAGAGTAAAGAAATGTATTACTAAACCATTCTTGCCAAAGTGCAGTATAGGTCATTGCACAGTAATCTAAATATTAGTGGACCGGGAAGGTTATACAGTTTTACCTAGAATACCACGCACTGGACACTCCAAAGAAATTCCTAATTTTGCTGATTCAGCACATACTGTGGAGTGCCTACTGTGTGCCAGGCACTGTGTTAGGGCCCCAAGGGTGCTGTAATGAGCATAAGAGACCTGATGGCAAAAAAAAAAAAAAAAAAAAAAAAAGAGACCTGATGGCTTCTCTTGGAGTTTACAACGGCCAACAAATACATTTTCAACCTTTTTTCAAAACCAAATTGTCCTAAAACAGACAAGATCTTAGAATAGCTTAGATTGCCCAGCTGGATAAAGAATGTTATGTGTTATTTGTGAATTTCTGAGAAAGGAGTGTTCATGTGGTTGAGGCTCTAAAGTTAAACTGCTCAACAAACTTTAAGTATCATATTGATTCTTTCCTTGGCCCTGTGATGTTTATTTTTGTTGCTCAAATTGGACTTTAAGGCTGATAGCATCAGTGCTGGCTGCAGAAACAGATTTTTCCAGTTCAGTGAGATCAGCAGAACTTGTGTTAGTGAATGGGCTTATGGTCAGCGCCTTCCTGACTCAGTGGCTGAGGTGTGTATGTATTGCCAGTGAGGGGTGCTGCTTCAAGGCACTGTCTCAGCATTTCCATGCTATCTGAAAGAGTTTTTGTAAAACCTTCCTGGCATATAATTTTCTAATACACATCAAGCATATACTTTTCATCCAAAAATACTTTCTTCATAGCAGTTCCTTAGCAAAGGTTATGCTTTATTCATACTTCAGTATTGAGCTAGGCCAAACCATGCAGCAGGGCAAATTGGCTTTTTTGGTTTGTTTAACCTGACTGTGTTATTACTTTCTTTGGCTGGTGTGTTTTGGTTTTGGAATTTGTTTCAGATAGATCATTTGAACTGAGAGGATAGATGGTTGAATTGCTAATTGTCCTCTGTGGTTTGCTCTCATCTTTGAGAGAACTGGTGAAGAAAGCTGCTGGATTTCCTAGCACCACGCCTTCCCGTCCAGGGAGTGGTGACTAGGGTCACAGACCTCATTATTGTCTTGTTCTTGTTTTTAGAATGATTCCCTTTTAGCTGTTTTTTCCCCCTAAATTATGTAGCCTTTTACGTCTACTTCCTTATCTCCTTTTTTAATGAGCTATACAAATTTAATGGGAGGACAAGGAAAAGGACATTTCAGAGAATAAATAAAAAGAGCATTCCAATATAAAATGGAACTCTGTTATAGGACCTTGAAGCAAAGGTCAGGACTCTATATCATTAACAGCCTCTTGAGTACAGCTTTTCAGACAACCTTATCTTTACCTTTCCTGCTCATTTTAGATCTTGTCTACAGAAAACGCGATTCTTTCCATGCATTTTTGAAATTAGCACACACTGATTTTTGCTTTTATAAAGTATGATAATAAGTCTTGGCTCAAGCACATTGCTCACATCCTGAGGATGAGCGTATTACTCAGGCAGCAAGCCAGGACAACTGTTCAGGTCCCATTGGGATTAACCACAAGCTTCCATAACTAGTGAGTAGTTACTCATATAAGCCCTGAAAGCCCTGCTTTAACCCATCACTACAGCTGGTTGGCTTACCTGGCCTAAATGAACAAGCAATGAGAATTTTTAGGTATAGGCAGATTACTGACCACTGGAATAGGACTCCGGTGAGCCGAGAACCATTGCCTGCTCTGTCACTGCTGCGTCCCCAGTACCTAGACCAGGGTCCCTTACTGTTTGGTGATTTAATAACTGTTTTGAATGAATGGAATGTTCTAGCGGAGATCAGGAAGTCACTGACTTGAACAAAGTCTCTATACCTTAAATAGTTACTTTGTAATAGAAACAAGCCTCTCCTCTCCTTAACACTGCTCCATCTGTGTTATCTTTGTCACTTTGGGTATATTGCTAATCTGTTCCAGTCGTAGTTATTCCATCTTGGAAGCATGGCTGGTAATGTTTATTTCCCAGGGTGGTTGTGAGGTTGGCAAGAGATGATTTAGGTTAAGGGCTTTGCACAGCACGTGACCCTTTGCTAGCATTCTCCCCTCACGCTGCCCCTTTCTTTAAAAAATCTACCAACAGTTTATAGTTACGGGCTCTGGTCAGTGGCATAAGTGGCATTTCCTAAGAATTGAAGGTGGGAACATTGTAGGTGGAAAATTTGACTAGAGGGGCACCAGGCTGGCTAGTCTGTACACTTGATCTCAAGTGCAACTCTTGATCTCAGGATTGTGAGTTTGAAAGCCCATGTTGGGTGTGGAGATTACTTAAAAATAAAATCTTTTGGGATCCCTGGGTGGCGCAGTGGTTTAGCGCCTGCCTTTGGCCCAGGGCGTGATCCTGGAGACCCGGGATCAAATCCCACGTCGGGCTCCCGGTGCATGGAGCCTGCTTCTCCCTCTGCCTGTGTCTCTGCCTCTCTCTCTCTCTCTCTCTCTCTGTGTGCCTATCATAAATAAATAAAATTTAAAAAAAAATAAAATCTTTTTTTTTTTTAAGATTTTATTTATTTAGGAGAGAGAGCTAGCGAGCAAGAGAGAGCATGAGCAGAGGGGAGGAGAGAGCAAGAAGCAGGCCCCCCCGCTGAGTAGGGAGCCCCATACGGGGCTCGATCCCAAGACCCCAGGATTATGATCTGAGCCAAAAGCAGATGTTTAACTGACTGAACCACCCAGGTGTCCCCAAAATATTTTTTTTTAAAGAAAGAAAATTGGATTAGAAAATTTCCTAGTGGAAGTGCTGAAGCTTTTGGCAAATGTTAATAAAGGCAACATTCTATCATTTTTTGGAAATCTGTTAACTCTACAGGAGCCAGCTGGTATTTTGCCCCCAGATTGTCCAGTCCAGAAAGCAGCACAACAGATTTTGAAACCCTGGGCTCAGGCAGAGCCTCCTAGCAATAGCAGGTACTTAGAACAGTTTAATGCTCTTTCACATAGAGTCACTTTGTCATGCAACATAGCCATTTTCTCAGAGAAAATGTTAATGCACCTGAGGAGTTACACATTTTCTGATTTTTTGTTTATTGGCTCCCTGACCCTTGTGGGTACAGTGACCAGTTTAAAAACAAAATCCTCCCTGAAATGAGAAGCATTACCTCCAACCACATCTTTTGCAGTGGTGTCAGAGTACACGTTTTGTAAATGTCTGAGACCCATGGATGGGTGGGAAGGATTTGTAGGATGTATAGATTCTTTCAACCAGATGTTGACACATATTCACCATCTTGAGAACTCAGTTTTGAGTCTGTGAAGGAAGGCAGATATTTCAGAACAGTAGCCAAAGAAGTGAGAGAAAGTAGGAAGGGTCATGGGTCCTGTTAAAAGGTATTTGGCGTGCATTTCTGGAAAATCATGCTGTTACCCTCTCTCTACAAGGAAGCCACTATTCACCATTAATGTTGGTATATGCTGTGATTTTTAAAAATTTTACAAGAACAGGATCATATTGTATGTACTGTTTGATTTGTGTTGACTTTATTTTGGAAGACATTCTCAAGTGTCTATTGATTTGGGGCTGTTCATATTTGGGAGTGGTGCACTAAAATGCTGATTGGAAAGACTGTGGGATGGAGCCTATTAATGGGACTGTCACTGTAGGATGAACAGATGGAGAACCAGACCCACAGATGTCTGTTTCTAGAGGCTTATCTGAGGGGCCCTTGAGTTTTTCCAGGGGAGACCCTCAAGTCTGTGAGATGGACAGAGGCTCTGGGAGGTGTGTTCTCACGACAAGGGAGGATTGCTGACAGGCCATGGTCAGTTCGGTGTGTCTGGCTTAGTCTCTCTACTGTATCCTGGTGCTTCCTATCTGCTCCTTGCTGTGCTGCAGTCTCTGATTCGAGTGCTTCTGGTTCAGTGTCTCTTGCACAGAGTGGGGACCCAAGGACCTGGGTGCACAGCATATGCACCTCCAGCAGAGCACCCTCCTTTCTCCCCTGCCCTGTGGGTTCACATCACTGCTACTCCATTTGGTGCTGAAGTAAATCCCTTACTCACTGTGTTTGTCACCTAACAGCTATGATGGAAAACTAAGCAGAGTAACAAGAGTTGTGGCTAATGTACCAAGTACCAGCTGAAGTCCTATATATTTTTTTATTATCAATTTTTTGTTGTTTGCTTTTACTTAACTATATATTATAAACATTTTCCTATGTCACAAAATTTTACTCTCTAGCACTTAAAAAAAAGTGCTGTATTTTACCAAATGGATGATAGACATTAGTTTATTTGGGGACACTCAGTTCATTTGTAATTTTTCACCCAGGTGGATATACTTCTAATCAACTCTTTCATTCCTAGACATGATTTGCAGGGCCAATTGTCAACAAAGAATTTGAACCAATTTCCTAGAGGGATTTTCAGCTAGTTGCCTGAGAGGAGAGGGTGAGGAGACAGGAGCAAGTGCAAAGGAAGAACGGGTTCTTTGACACTGTAAAAAAGGTCTCCAGGGCACTGAATCAGATGTGAAATGTGCTTGTTCCTGCCTCCTGAGAGCTTGCAAGGTGGTAGAGAAACCAAAGCATGAAAGAGCTATGCTGTCATTTATTCATTCGTTCATTGCTTGAGCAAACACCGAGCAGCCTCTATTTGCTAAGCAGAGTGGATACAAATATGAATATGACTCAGCGTTTGGCCCTGAAAGCATACAGGACAAGGAGGCAGGATTGTGAAGAAAGGCCGTGGGACAAAGAGAAGCTGGGTCTTGGTTTAATTGTTCAGTATGTTTGGTGATGATTGATGATGATGATGTAATCTTTCAAACATTTATAAAGGGAGAATAAGAGAACATTCCCCCACATTTGTTTCAGACTTTTTAAAAAGTTTTTAGTTTAATTCCAGTTAGTTAATATACAGTGTGTTATTAGTTTCAGGCGTACAATATATGATTCAACACATCCATACAACATCCAGTGCTCATCACAAGTGTATGCCTTACTCCCATCACTTATTTCACCCAACCCCCTACCCGTCTCCTCCTCTGGTAACCATCAGTTTGTTCTCTAGAGTTAGGAGTCTTGAGTTGTCTCTCGCTCTCTTTTTTTTTTTTCCCTTTGCTTCTTTGTTTCTTAAATTCCACATATGAGTGAAATCATACAATATTTGTCTTTCTCGACTGATTTCACTTAGTATTATATCCTTTAACTCCATCCATGTACTTGCAAATGGCAAGATTTTATTTTTTATGGTTTAATAATATTCCATTGTAAATATATACCACCTCTTCTTTATCCATTCATCTATTGATGGACACTTGGGCTGCTTCCATATCTTGGCTATTGTAAATAATGCTTCTATAAACATAGGGGTGCATATATCCCTTTGAATTAGTATTTTTTGTACTGGATCACAGGGTAGTTCTATTTATTTTTTTTTAGGAATCTCCATACTATTTTCCACAAAAACTATACCAATCTGCATTCCCATGAACAGTGCAACGAGAGTTCCTTTCTCTGTCTGTCCTTGCCAACACCTGCTGTTTCTTGTGTTGTTGATTTTAGCCACTCTGGCAGGTGTGAGGAGATAGGTCATTGTAGTTTTGATTTGCATTTCCCTGATCGTAAGTGATGATGATCATCTTTTCATATGTCTGTTGGCTATTTATATGTCGTCTTTGGAGAAATGTCTGTTCATATCATCTGCCTATTTTCTAATTGGATTATTTTTTCAGTGTTGAGTTTTGTAAGTTTGTTATATTTTGGACACTAACCCTTTATCAGATTTGTCATTTGTAAATATCTTCTCCCATTCAGTAGTTTGCCTAGTTTTGATTGTTTCCCTTGACTTAGGAGACATAGCTGGAAAAATGTTGCTATGGTTGATGTCAGAGACATTATTGTCTGAGTTCTCTTCCAGGGTTTTTATGGTTTCAGGTCTCACATTTAGAACTTTAATCCATTTTGAATTCATTTTTGTGTATTTCTGACAAAAAGTGGTCCAGTTTCATTCTTTTGCATCTAGCTGTCCAGTTTTCTCAGCACCATTTGTTGAAGAGACTATTTCCCATTGCATATTCTTTCCTGCTTTGTGGGAGGGTAATTGATCATGTAATTGTGGGTTTATTTCTGAGTTTTCTATTCTGTTCCACTGATCTATGTGTCTATTTTTGTGCCAGTACAATACTGTTTTGATAACTGCAGCTTTGTGATACAACTTGAAGTCAGGAATTGTGATTCTGTTTCAGAGACTTTTGAAGAAACACTCTATTACATATATAATGGCGCTTCTCTGGGCTCTTCCAGCCTTGATCGCTCCCCTTCCTCCCCAGCCATTGTTAATCTTCTCATTCCCCTACAGATGATAACCAATCTACCATACCATTTTACAAAATTTTTAGAAAGCTGTGTACAGTATGATTTTGCAGCTTACTTTTTCATTCAACATGTTTTTGAGATTTATGCTTGCTGACAGAAGAGGTTCTAGTTCATTTTAATTGCTCAGTTGTATTGTATATCATCACTTATCTATCCATTATCCTGTTGATGGACATTCAGATTGTTTCCAGTTTTCTTTTGCCAACAGAAGCGCAGCGAGTATTCTTCTGTATGTCCTCTTGTGTATGTGGAAATTTCCCTAGAGTATACATACCTAAAAGTAGGATTTCAGGGTCATGGGATTTAACATCTTAAACTTTCCTAGATATTGTCAAAGTGTTCTCCTATGTGGATATACCAATTCACACTTCTTTCCTTGGTTTAATCAGGGCAGGTCTCACTGTCCTTGCCAATAACTGGTGGTGTCAGACATTTTAAATATGTCAACCTAAGGGGTGTGAAATAGTCTTTAAAAATGCAGTTCTGGAGGGAGACAAACCACAAGAGACTCTTAACCATAGGAAGCAAAATGAGAGCTGCCGGAGGAGAGAGGGGTGGGGGGATGGAGTAACTGGGTGATGGGTGTGAAGAAGGCACTTGATGTTCACTGGATATTATATGCAACTGATAAATCACGAAATTCTGTCCGTGAAACTAATAATGTCTATGTTAACTAAATGGAATTTAAAATAAATTTTTTAATGCAGTTCTGGGGGTGCCTGGGTGGCTCAATCAGTTAAGCATCCAACTCTTGATTTTGGCTTAGGTCATGATCTCAAGGTTGTGAGGTCGAGCCCTGCATTGGGCTCTGCACTGGGTGTGAAGTCTGCTTGAGATTTTCTCTCTCCTTCTCCCCCTCCCCCCTTGCATGCATGCTCTCTCTCTCTCTCTCTCTCTCTCTCAAAAAAAAAAAATTTTTTTTTTCCAGTTCTTGATTACTAATGACTTTGGACTTCTTTTGACTTTTTGAGTTTGAACCACTGATAGCATAAACCTCTGATATGATTACTCATTCTGACCCTCAATCTCCTGATTTTCATTGAATATGAATACCAACATTTTGGAGTCATTCTGAGGATTGGAGACCATGTGCACAGCTCCTGGCCCTATTTCCGTCTCAGTCTTGAGTCATTCTTCCAATAATACCCTCAGGGCTGCCCCCACATTGAAGTGATAACCCTAATACCCGCCCCCCACCCCCTGAACCGTGGGCTGCGGTCTGGAGCCCATAACAGAAGCCCTACTGGAGCCGAGAGCACCTTCCTGAGCCCCCAGCAGGAGCCTCTGCATGAGGTTGCAGTGCCACAGAACATACAGACAGTCGGTCAGGTCTATTATGTCAACTGATCTCCCTTCTCTCTCCTTGTCCCTTTTAGAGCCCATTCTCACCCAGCAGCTGGAGCAATCCTTTCAAAGCAGAAGGCAGATCTTGTGCTCTGTTATGGCTTCTGGTCTCACTCGGTAAAAGCCAAAGTCCTTATCGTGGCCTGTGCATTGAGTTTCTACCCAATGGTTTGTCACCCCTTTTAATCCTGAAATGCACCTGAAGGATCATGTCTAGCATTTCAAAGCCAGGAAGTAGAGGGGGGATGTCAGAAGCAGCTGCTGCTTAATCAGTTGGATCCGTTAGGTGCACGTGTACTGAGTTTTCATGTAAAATGTGGCCATAGTCAAAGTAACGTCACAGCCCGTGAGCCTCGGTGGGATGGGGACTCCTCAC
This sequence comes from Nyctereutes procyonoides, assembly GCF_905146905.1. Lineage (NCBI taxonomy): Eukaryota > Metazoa > Chordata > Mammalia > Carnivora > Canidae > Nyctereutes > Nyctereutes procyonoides. The sequence continues at coordinate 2,916,341 of NW_026575033.1, read as the reverse complement.
TCTGGCCTGCCTGCTCTGTTCCAGCCACTGAGCTTGCTTCTTCTTGAACACACTTAGCTGCCTCAGGGCCTTTGTAGTCATGTTCCCACTTCCTGCAGAAGACTTTGGGCTCCCTCACTCCCTTCCTCAGGTCTTTGTTCACATGTTCCCATAATAGGTCTTCAAACATCCTTTGTAAAATAGTAGCCCCCTACCCCTGACACACACTCGCTGTCACCCTTACTTGACATTTTTCCACATAGCACTTGTCACTCTATAGTAGGTTATTACCTAACTTGTGATTTTCCTCAGTTCTGTTCACCTCTGCGTCCGCAGAGCCTAGAATGGTGCCTGGCACGTGGTGGGCCCTTGGTAGAAATGTTTCTAGAACAGATGACTGAGTTGCAGACTTTCAGTAAATGTTACCACAGTCCAGTACGGGCAGACAGTATGTAAACCAGTAAGGACAACTCCATAACATCAGTTTGATGGTAGTTTTACAAGGCATTTTGATACAGGAAGACTGAGAAACGAGTTCTTCTGGGTGGTTTCGGAGGATGAGCAGAGGACATCACTGAGGGTTTCATGGTGGAAATGAGGCTTGAGCTGAGTCTACAGAAGTGTGTAGGCCTTAGCTGGAGCTAGGAGTGGGCTGACATTCCAGCATTGGCAGCAGTGTGAGCAAGGGTCCCAGGACCTTAAGCTGTGTGACAGATTTCTGTGATGCATTTCAGAGTGGCAAACCATTGAGAGTATAGCCCACGTGGCAGGTGACAGCTAAGGGGAAGGGGACAGAGGTCAAAGAGGGCCCCAGTGTGTGGGTCCCTGGGGGAGGGAAGGCCAGGAGGAGAGGAGGAGCTCCTGAATTCAGGCAGGACCAGAGTGGGCTGCTTGTGTGTCTGTATGAGAGGGTGGTGGTGGCACATGTTTATAAAGACTTTATTTTCTGAGTACAGAAACAGTACGAACTCACTATGGAAGATTTGGAAAGTGTAGGAAAAGTGGTGAAGAACATTAACCTCACCCCTGATCCCACACACAGAGATGACACAGTGTTAGCATCTCAGGTTGTTCCTTCGGTGCGTGTTTGATTGTCTAATCTCACTAATAATGATAATCCTTCTCCAGTTACAAGCTGTGATCAGATATTAGTCTGGCAGGGTGGAAGGCACTGCAAGCTGGTGGTAGTGGTTACTGGCATGGAGCCCCTGCAGTCGTGTGTTCTTGGTCCTTTTTGTAATTTTAGAGGAAGACACTTTTTTTTATTTTTATTTTTTATTTATGATACTCACACAGAGAGAGAGAGAGAGGCAGAGACACAGGCAGAGGGAGAAGCAGGCTCCATGCACTGGGAGCCCGACGTGGGACCCGATCCCGGGTCTCCAGGATCCCGCCCTGGGCCAAAGGCAGGTGCTAAACCACTGCACCACCCAGGGATCCCCGGAAGACACTTTTTAAAGTCTTCCCCCAAATTACATTGATTTTGGCCCCCTTTCTCTACAACAACCAGTTAGTCCCTTTGTCACACCCATCTGCACCCACACCCACTCTTCCGTCTCCTTGGCCATGGCTGTCCAGGCTGACGTGGTTGCTCCGGGGTGGCTGTGCTGGGCCTTGCCACGTCTTGTCACCTGAGTACGAAGTAGCTCCATAGCAGGCAGTGAAGGCTTTTCAGAGGCCTGGGTTCACTCCTTGGTGCTATAAGAAATGCCACTGATGAATTTCTCCTTTCTAGGAAAAATTGGGGCCTGAGAGACATGTTTGTAATCTGAACCTGGAGAAAGCTATACTTCCCTTATTGGCCATAATAAGAATTTAAATGCAGCATTCTATTTAATATTAAAAATATTAAAATGTTAGGACTGGTCGGAGGCTCAGTCGGTTAAGTGTCTGCCTTTGGCTCAGGTCATAATCTCAGGGTCTTGGGATCGAGTCCCGTATCAGGCTTCCTGTTCAGCAGGGACTCTGCTTCTCCTCCTCCCTTTGCCTACCCACCCCCACCTGTGCATGTTCTCTTGCTCTCTCTCAAATGAGTAAATAAAATCTTTTAAAAAATATGTTAAGGGCAGCCCCGGTAGTGCAGCAGTTTAGCGCCGCCTGCAGCCCGGGGTGTGATCCTAAGGACCTGGGATCAAGTTCCATGTCAGGCTCCCTGCGTGGAGCCTGCTTCTCCCTCTGCCTGTGTGTCTGCCTCTCTCTCTGTGTCTCTATGAATAAATAAAATCTTAAAAAAATAAAAAATAAATAAAAAATATGTTAAAATGCTGTGCACATAGATTTTTTTTAACCGAGATAAGATTAACATATTAATTTAGGATATACAACATAATGATTCAATATTTGTATATACTACAAAATGATTGTCACATTAAATCCAGTTAACATCCATCACCATACATAGTTACAAATTTTTTTTTTAATTTTTATTTATTTATGATAGTCACACACAGAGAGAGAGAGAGAGAGGCAGAGACATAGGCAGAGGGAGAAGCAGGCTCCATGCACTGGGAGCCCAACATGGGATTCGATTCCGGGTCTCCAGGATCGCACCCTGGGCCAAAGGCAGGCACTAAACTGCTGCGCCACCCAGGGATCCCCAAATTTTTTTTCTTGATGAGAATTTTAGGATCTATTCTCTTAGCAACTTTCAAATGTACAATATAGCAATAACTGTAGTTAAACTGTAGTTACCATGCTGTACATTACATGCCCAGGACTTATTTTATAACTAGAGGTTTGTACCTTTTGACCCCTTTACCCACTTTGCCCACTCCCCACTCTTCACCTCTGACAACTGCCAGTCTCTTCTCTGTGCCTATGAGCTTGTTTGGGGCGGGGGGCTTTGGGGTTGTTGTTTTTTTTAAGATTATACATACAAGTAAGATCATATGGTGTTCGTCATTCTCTGGCTCATTTTTTAATGGCTGAATAATATTCTCTGTGTGTGTGTGTATGTGTAGGTGTAGATGTAGATGTAGATGTAGATATAGATATAGATATAAATACCACATTTTCTTTATCCATTCACCCATCAGTGGACACTTAGGCTTCCATGTCTTGGAAGATAATGCTGGAACAGACATAGGGGTGGAAATATCTTTTTGAGTTAGTATTTTTATTTCCTTTGGATAAATATCCAGAAGTGGAATTGCTGGGTCATATGGTAGTCTTTTTAATTTTTTCAGGAACCTCCATACTGTTTTCCACAGTGGCTACATCAGTTTACATTCCCAACAACAGTGCATGAGGGTTCCTTTTTCTCCACATTCTTGCCACACAGATACATGTATATTTTTTTAAGCATAAAAGTTATACCACAATTTGGCAATGCACGTTCTGAAATTTCACTGTCAGCAACATGGAATTAAGAAAAAAAATTATAACTGGTAGTCACAGCCAAGTTTGAAACAAAATGAGTGGATTTTAAAGCATTGTTGGAGGGGCACCTGGCCTGCTGGCTCAGTCGGTAGAGCATGCAACTCTCAGTCTCAGGGTTGTGAATCCAAGCCCCACATTGTATGTGAAGCCTGCTTAAAATAAAATGAAGTAAAATAAAATATAAAGCATTGTTGCAAAATGAAAGTTGTTCAAGCCTTTAAGCCCTTGGAGATGTGAATTAAAAGTTAACTCCCCAATATGTATCTATTTCAAAGTTATACTGTAACTTTTTCTGAAAAATACATAAAAACTGGAACACCCTGGTGGCTCAGCGGTTGAGCAACTGCCACTGCCTTCGGCCCAGGGCTTGATCCTGGTCCTCTAATTGAGCCCCATATCAGGCTCCCTGCATGGAGCCTGCTTCTCCCTCTGCCTATGTCTCTGCCTCTCTCTCTCTCTCTCTCTCTCTCTGTCTCTCATGAATAAATAAATAATTTTTAAAAATACATAAAAACTTAACTAGGGAATTTCAATTTTTACTACCATGTTTCATAACTAAAATATTTATGGATTTTAATAAATTATACTGTAATTAATATATTACATGGTATCTTTCAAAAGTACTTTTAGAAGTAGCAGATTGCTGTCTTCCTTCTTCGATGAGCCTATAGCTTTCTAGATATTCCCCTTTACGTTTAAAAAAAATAACCACAGGGAAAAGAGCTCTGTGTACACTGCATCCAAATGCCCCTCCCCTTGATGCTTATGGGCTGACCATCCCCAACAAAATGAGACAGAGACAGCATGGAGGACCAACAACACATGGAAAAACACAGTTACTCATTTAAGAAGCAAAGAAAAGGAGCTTCGAGTTTTATGACAAAAGTATGGGTTAGGAAGTATGCTGCCTACATGCTGTTTTCAGGTAAGTGGGTCATGGACCAGGGTAGAACTTTGTCTGGAAGTGAAGAGCAGCCAGTCTTCCCGCATATTGGGTAGACTTCAAAAGCCAGGATTGGCTTGGAGCCCAGTAGGAGAAATCTGTTTGTCCAGAATCACATATAAGCTGTTCGTGCTTCAGCTTCAATGGCTGGTTTATCTTTTGGCCAGCTTGATGCCCAGGCCGGACACAGGCTAGTCCTTCATAAATTCAGTCTCACATAGCACATAAGTTTGGTGGCATACGGTTCTTCGTAGAGTTGAACCGGCTATCCACTTGCCCTTTCCAAGTGTGTATACACCGGGTGCTGGAGACCAAGGACAGGTACCAGAGTCTTTGATGAAAACACACACATCTTGGGGTAAAGTTTTCTTTTGCTCACTAATGACAGGTTTCCATGCTTTGTTCACAGGCCATTGGTCCTGCCATCTGTCTTGCTATGATTTTTCTTCTTCAGGCATCATGAGTTGAAGCAGAAATTGAATCTTTTCCTTTATGGAGACTTTTCCCTCTAGTCATGCTGCTGTAGGCAGCCAAAGACAAACGGCAGGTGGCCTTTTGTCTAACTTTTCTTTAGTATCTATCTTATCTCTGTTTCGTCAGCAACACTGGAAGTTCAGGGTTAAGTTTACAGATGAACTCCTATGCTTTGGCAAGCCCTTGCTTCTGGACCCTTGTCCTGACCTCTGAACCTATCTGGAAAGGAAGAGAAAGCCACAGGAGAAAGCCTGAGATTGGTGCAGAGTCCTGGCCAGCCTGAGCCCTACCCAACAGGGGGAGCTGAGAAAGCTGGCTTGAGTCTGTTAGCATCTGTTCAGTTATCCACTCTGTCAAGGTCGGGTTGTATTCTAAGTTTTCTCCCTATTTCTCTTGAGAAGTTTCTCTGATCTTGTCTTCTTACCAGAAAGGTTGTTGATCTGTCTTCTACCTGCACTCAGCCCCACCCTCATCCAAGGATGCCACCAAGGATGCCATCCTTTGAAAGTGTGTGCTCTGACTTAGGGATAGGTTTTCTTTTGCGCTAGGAAGGCATGGACCTCTGCCTACTTGAGAAGTCAAACCCTCTGGCTTATCAGTTACCAGAATTTTCCCTAGAATTCTGTCTTCTGGGGCCAGCATCTTTGCTTCTTGTGGATTGCACCATTTCTGTGCTGTCTGCCAAAGGCTTCTTGCTTCCCTAAGCACTCAACACTGGAAGTGCAGATCTGGATTTCTTTCATAGTTTCCTTAGGCAGTACAGATTGTTTTAGAGACTCGGTAAAAGTGAGGCACATGATAACTCCCCTGTGTATGCTTTTTTTTTTTTTTTTTTTTTTTTTTTCTGAATTGTACCAGCCAAATTTTAGAGTATACCTGTTGTTCTTCTTAAAACCAGGGATGTCTTGTTGGGTGGAGGAGGTGCTCTGGAAAGGGCCAGAGCAGATTCTGCCTTGTGAAGCTCTTTTGCAATCTCTGTTGGGCTTTGGCTCTCACTCCTTGGATCAGGATGCTGCTGGATTGTTCCCTGGTGCTGCTGGAGCCCAAGGGCTTCCTGCCAGAGCACAGGGGTACCTGCAGGTTGTAGGCTGGGGCCGGGAAGCCCAGTGCAGTGCTGGTTTCCTAAGCCCAGACAGTGGGCTGTATGCACACATGTATGTGAGTTCTCCCCTAGCAGACACTGACAGTGAACAGACGTGCTGTGAAAGATTAATTTGCCCAGGGGTGCCTGTCTGGCTCAATTGGTTGAGCATACAACTCTTGATCTCAGGGCTGTGAGCTCAAGCCCCATGTTGGACATACAGCTCACTTAAGAGGAAAAAAAAAAAAAAAAGGATTCATTCACCTATTCTTTCCTGAAGCACTGTAAAGTGTTTTGTATTTTTATTTTTCTATTACTTTCATTACTGAAAAAAATAGTTTATTTTTCTCAAAAGAGATTGGACCTAAGTTATAACAAGTCATACCCAAGAGTTTGTTACTTCTTTAAGAGAACAAAAACGTTTAGAGATATAATAATAATAATTTTGTAGTCCAATATTAACCCAACCAAGTATTTATTTGAGGGCCTACAGAGTTGCAAGTAAAAAGGCAGTACTTACTGTTGAATATGCAGCCAAATTTTTATAACTAAATGCAGAGTTTAAGATAAATAGGTGAACATACTTTTTCAGAGTATACACTGCAGAAAAAAAAGTCAAGTCAATCATCAGTTATCTATTGTGTAACAAACCATCCTGGAACTTTTGGTGACTGAAAAATAACAATAATTTATTATTTATGATGATCCTCTGGTTGGCTGGCCTCTCCTGGATAGTTCTGCTCCACGTGGTGTCTGCTGGGGTTCCTTGTAGCTCATTCCCCTGGGAGCTCAGCTGGGGCTTGAGCATCCAAGATGGCACACCCCATATGCAGAACTACAGCAGGCAGGGCAGCCTGGGACTGCTGAGGCTGGCTGGGTTTCTCTCTAGTCACACAGAGCCCAGAAGCATAGACAGAAGCATAGAAAGTATTTTTATGGCTGTATTAGTATGTTCTGGGTAAAACATTAATTAAAATTAATGTAATCCTTCTATCATTGTATATTTAAGCTCCTTGTCCAACTCCCATCCTATCCCCCTTCTATTTAAGGGGCCAATTTATTTTACCTATTTCTGACAACTCTTTGTACACATTGAATTTAAAAATATTTTTATAATATTCTTTTAAGTTAGCTGAAAAAATGGGCAGCCCGGGTGGCTCAGCGGTTTAGTGCCGCCTTTGGCCCAGGGTGTGATCCTGGAGTCCCGGGATTGAGTCCCGTGTCGGGCTCCCTGTGAGGAGCCTGCCTCTCCCTCTGCCTGTGTCTGTGCCTCTCTCTCTCTCTCTCTCTCTCTCTCTCTCTCTCTCATGAATAAATAAAACCTTTTAAAAAATTATAAATTAGCCCAAAAGGGACACCTGGCTGGCTCAGTCCATATAGAGCATGAGACTTTTGATCTCTCGGGGCCATGAGTTCAAGCCTCATGTTGGTGGTAGAGATTACTTTAAAAAAAAAAAAATAGCCTGAGAATAAATCGGAAGAAGTAAAATTATTAAATCAGGATACAAACAAATTTTGTAACTATTGATACTTAATAACAAACATTCATCTCAAAGGAGTATTATGGTTTATATTGCCACCAAAAATATGAAACTGTTTATTAGTGTTTCTTTGATCACTGGCAAGGTTGAAAATTTTTCATATTTAATTTTAGGCCAAATTTATTCTTTATTCCCTTACCTGCAGGTTACTTTAAGAAATTTTTTTTTCCTCAAAAGTGCCAAGTGGTCACTCTACCCAGAGCCACTTGCATAAATAAAGTACCGGTGCAGTGGCTTTTTCCTGTTGAAGTTTCTATGAGCAGCACTAATGTGCAGTAGTAATTAATTTTCTTTTCTTGTACACACACATTAAAAATTCAAAGGTTGCTTCTGTTTGTTCCTCACTTTATTTTTCCAGCCATAGAGTACATGCACGCAAGCTTTTACAAGCCCACGTAGAATGCTCTTCATTCTCTTTGGGAGCTGTGTACAATGGTAGGAGGCTGGGTCTGCCGGGTTGGTCCCCCCCGAGGCCTGTGTTTATGATTGAGGCTTGACAAACTGGTGGCAAGATGCACTGAGACACTAGGTTCTACTTTGTTTCCAAAAGAACTCCTGGAAGCATCTGGTTGAGGAGATGCAGCTCAGCGGCGGACCTGGTGCGTGTACCCACGTGTTCCATGGTGATGCCTCCGGCCACTCCCGGGAGTGGTGGGAGCGTTACTGTGCTCCCTGGCCACTGACTACAGGTACCCTGAGGAAATACCGTGATACTCAGTTCTGCTCTCCGTCTTGGCGGTGGTCTCTTCAGGAAATCAGGTCTTCTGGATAACTTTCCTTTTTAAGGTGAAGAAGAATAGTTCCCAGTTTCAAAGCTGGCTGTGCAGTCTTCTTTTTCCTTGACAGGTGAAAAAAATGCCTGTTGATTGGGGGGAGAGGGGGGCATTTGAGTCCCAGGATAGCAGTGCTCAGTGGCTATTAGGTCTTGGCCAGAGATGGGGTCTCCAGCAAGGGGTGGCCAGAGACTCTTCCTCCATTCCAACTTTGAACTAAAATGGAGAGTTTGTATTGAGAAGGCCTGCAATACAGGCCACACAGACCCAACGAGGCCCAAGTTCTACATTTCTAGTTTTTCAGCCAAAATTCATAATTGGAATGTGAAAATGTTGGGATTTGGCTTTACTCACAATTGAAAAATGCTTCCTTACCAGGAAGGGGCTGGGGGAGGGACCTCCATGGGAAATTCCTTCCTTCATACATAATAACTCTTCACTGCATTTCAATTACTCTCGGCCCTGCGTCGATGCCCGTAAAATAATTGAGCTGTACAGAGTGTGTGAACCCAGCTTTTGTCTCCCTGTGAGCCAGGAGTCAAAAATCGTAGGCGTGTGACTAGGTTTGCTGCAGCTCTTCCCTGTAGGGCCTGTGAGTGGTGGTGAAAACACAGCCATTTGAGAGTGGCCAGGTCAGGAGAGCAGAGGCAGGTGGGACACAGACCTGGCCCAACCACACAGCCTTTGCCCCGGGCTGGGGGCAGAGTTGGTGCCCAGTGCCCATGCACCTGCGGCCAAGGAACAGCAGAACTGATGCTGGTCCTCCTCATGCTGTTTGGTGGGCTCCCTGCCATGTCTGTGGGTTTCAGGGCTGGCAGGCCAGCTTTGGGGGACCTATGGCAGCTGGAGAACTGGTCGCTGGACGAGGCAGAGGGGAGGTTAGATGGATGATGGACCTGCAGCGGAGGCATTGGCTGATCCCAGTGGACACTCTGGAATTGGGGTGTGGGGAAGCCCAAGAATCTGCCAGGGCAGAGGGAGGGCAGTTTGGCTATGTGCCCCACACCTCATCCACTTGGCCATTTTGTTAAACTGCATCACTGCAGTCCCTTTCATATGAGATGAGATATAGGAAAATCTCATTTTCCAGAATTGATTTTAGCCAGAACCAGTTGTAAGTTATCAACAGTTTGTCAATAAAATGTGAAAGGAGAAATCTCTTGGGAGAGATACCAATGGTGGAATGCTCTTGCCTTCAGAGCATCCAGAATCTTTTACCACTCTAGTCTAGGTAAAGCTTAGAAAAAAATGCTTCTAGATTAGATGTGAGATACGAAGGAAATCTCAAAGTCAGGATGCTTCCAAGGTTGGGAGAATGGCATGGTTGTTTACTGAATGGGAAGACTAAAGAGGTAGGTCCGGTTTGCACAGATGCCATCATTGTAGTAGGTGGCACGGAGCAGTCACCAAGGAAGTGAGTTTGAACCTGGAGGCGTCTTGTAGGACTTTAGCATGCCTGGTAGAGTGACTTCAGCTCCAGCATGGTGGCTTTCTGGAAGAGAAGGCTGGCTTGGGGGGGATCCGTGGGTGGCTCAGTGGTTTAGCGCCACCTTCAGCCCAGGGTGTGATCCTGGAGACCTGGGATCGAATCCCACATCAGGCTCCCTGCATGGAGCCTGCTTCTCCCTCTGCCTGTGTCTCTGCCTCTCTCTCTCTCTCTCTCTCTCTCTCTCATGAATAAATAAATAAAACTTTAAAAAAAAAAAAAGAAGGCGGCTGGCTTGCAGACATGGTACCTTTAGTCCTTACTAGATAAGCCTAACTTTAGTGTGAGACAGTAAGCAATCCTAACTGAAGCTTTCTGGAGTGCTTTAGAATTTAATTGTATGTGACATTTTCTTGGTGCATGTTGCTAGGTGACATAAATGTATCAAAGTCTTGTTAACCTGTACTGCCCAGGTTTAGACTGTTAATACTTAGTAAAGGGTAAGCAATTTAAGAGGCACACAGTAGGACAGTTTAAGATTTCATGAACTTCTATAGAAAAGGCTCTCCTGAAGAATGGCCCAGGTATGCAAATTAGTTAGGGTAATAGAGTAAAACTTGGGGAAATCAAACTTAGTTTGATATTTGTGTTAAACATTGGTGTTTTACATTCCCTACAGCCTATGTTTGGGTACAGCTCTGGCTTGTGCTTTCTCTCCACCTCCCCACAGGCAGGAGGCAGCCTGCCCAGAGAACCGGGAGCACCTCCTGGCTGCCACCCCACTTGTAGCTCTTTCCTCCTTTGTAGATCTGAGTCTCATTTGGTCATTCCATCCACTTAGCCAGCACTTTCTAGTGTCAGACACTAGAACAGATACCTGACTCTCCTTCCCCTTTAATAGGGGCCACTTGCTTGCTTTAGGGCAGGACTGCCTGACCTTGTGCACATCTCAGCACCCATGGAAGATAGTAATATTTATGGGGCAGCCCTAGGTGAATTGGAAGAGATTGGAGGTGTCCGTTGAGACTTGGTGAAAGAACCCATGACATTTATCTTTAGAAGTATGGTAAAAAGGATAAAGTCCTTTAGATGAAATATTGACCCTGTATAAGACCTACAAATACAATCTTTACGTTTGTCACCAGAGATGCTTAAATACTTCTGTAGCTGTAAGAGCAGACCCTTAAATGATGCTGTTTTGAAACATGTCATGGTCTTTTAATCTGCGGAGCAGTACTATTCACCTTATTTCGCAGGGAGGGAAACAAATGCTCCCAAGTAGGCAAATAATTGGCTGAAGGTCAAACAGCTGCTGTGTGACAGGGGGCAGGGTGAAGCCAGGCACTTGGCTCCATGCCCCACGCCAAGGCTCTGCCACCCTGCAGCCTCTTCTGGAGTGGGTTTTATGCTTGAAATAGCCACAGTTCTAGATCAGGACTCTTAGATGCTGGTGAGTTCCTGAGAAAGAAGTGGAGGACCAAGCCCCTGAGCATGGCTTCAGGGCCCTGATGCCGGGCTTTATTAGCTTCATCCCCTCAATCTCCTCAGGCCAGCTTCTTGCCATCCCGCTGACTGTGCACAGGCTTTTTGCTCTCTTTGGTCGCTGTCCCCTCCTGCCCCCAGCCTTCCCTCCTAGGAGGGGAATGATGTACCTTGGAATTGAGCCAGCTGCTCCACGCAACATATGGGGTGGGGTCTGCGGAAAGTCTAGCACACAGAGGAGTCTGGGCTCCTGTGGGCAGCAAGTGGCAGGAAAACTCCCTACAAGTTGGGGACAGTGTGGGAAATGAAGCTTCTGCAACTTGCTTAAGGTCATCATCTGTCAGTTCCCATGTTAGGTTTAGAAGTTAAATAATTTACAGTAGTTTCCGTTTTTACTTTTTTATTTTCAACAAAACCAAGTATTTTGCATTTGAAGTTTACAGTGAAGATTGGATTCATGATCCGCTTTTGACCGTATCAGTCACTGCATGTTTTTGTTTCCAAGCTGTAAGTGGCCACCGTTTCTGCCATGTCAATGCCTCCCAGGTTTCATTTTTCGGGTAGTAAGTCGCCCTTCTGTCAAGGGCAGTCACCATTAATCCTTGCAATAGGTGCTTTTAGCTGTTGTTAGTTGTATCTTGGGGTGTGTTTCTTTCTCCCAGTAATTGTCATATGAATTTGATAACAGGCTGATCAGTAGTTTTGTTTCTTCATTAGTCCATTGGAAATGGGTGAGCAGTTTTGTGAAATGGCACATTGAAACAAGGGGTAGAGTGAAAGGGGCAGTAGGACACACAGAAGTGCCGTGAGCCCCAGACAAAGTTGGGGTCTGGGGCTGGACTTCCTGACTGGTGTGGGCACTGCGGGCTCCATGGCAGCAGCTCGCAGGGGTGGGGGGCACCTCTACCCGCCCGGGGCCTGGCCCACCCCCTCATTGTTTCCCTTGAACTCTGTGGAAACCCTGTCCTGCACCGAAGGAGGGTGCATGGGACAGGTGGCCCACCAGCCATGGGGCTCACAGAGCCCAAATCCATCCCAGATCTGCCTTGGAGGCAAGGCTTCTCGTGGAGCACTTCTGTGGAAGGTATTCACTGAAAAAAGCTCTGTGGGAAAACTGATGCTTTCAGGCAGGTCCTAGTAATGGTTGGAAGATGATACCTTTGTTTCCACAGCTCCTGTGAATGAGTGGGGTGGGCCTTGTCATGGAGCACAAGCTACAGAGGAGCACGCGTGTGTGTGGTGGGGTGGAGGGTGCAGGGATAGGTAAGATGAAGAGATAGTCCAGAGGCAGATGGGACATGGGTGTGTGCTGCCAGAGAAAGAGGCGAGGGGGGCTGGTGTGTACTAGTCCGTGCAGGATGCTTAGAGTGTGGACACATGGCACATAAATATGCCAGTGTCTGAGCACATACCATCCAGGGAAAGTGCCTAAGCTCTGGGGCAGAATTTGGGCATTCTTGGGTGCATTAGAAATACTGTATATGAGGGCGCCCTTGGCCCCACCATAACCCTTGACCTGTGCCAGGAGGGGCATCTGACCTTTGGGGGAGAAGCCCATGTCTTCTCCCACCAGGCAGCCACGCCCAGCCCCTGGAAACCATGTAGGGATGCGGGAGGCGTCCGTTTCTCTGCATTGCTCCCTAAGCACGTTTGGAGCCACCTCAGGCTGTGGCAGGATGTCTGAGAACTAGAGTCACGTGGAGCTTCAGAGAGGTCGCACACAGCAGTGGTGCCGCAAGCAGGTCGTGCTGTTAGATGGGTTTAGCACCACTGATGTCTGCTTGAGCCTGTTTGCAGTCCACAGCAGACAGTGAGGCTGGATCAGCGACGGGGTGCCTATTCCCGGTGGATTTGTAAACGATCCTGGGTTTCCTCCAGCTGTACGACCTGGGTGTATGTGTATGTAGCATCTCCCAAGAATTAATGTATAGAAACTACTTAGTTGCCAAATGAAGATGAGAAACAGACAAGGTCGAGACACAACTGACCTGAATTATTTGACAGGGTCAAATAATTTATTATTATTATTTTATTTACTCATGAGAGACACAGAAGGAGAGAAAGAAAGAGGCAGAGACACAGGCAGAGGGAGAAGCAGACCCCATGCAGGGAGCTCAGCACGGGACTCGATCCCTGGGACGACTCGATCCCGGGTCCCCAGGATCACCCCCCTGACCGAAGGCTGGGAGTCCGCACTTCCCTGCCGATGGGCGGGTGCCGAAGCAGTGAGCATGGCTGGCGGGTCACCCCCGGGAGATGCAGACGGTGGTGGTGGTGCAGACCCAGCGCGTGCTGGTTAGGGTCAGCTCCCAAGGGCGCAGTGTTTAAACGGGCGCCAGAAGCTCCAGGGCGATCCTGATAAGATGTGGCCTTATACCATGTTTTTCTCGGAGCTGTTGAGAGTTCTCTGCAGACGTGACCTCATCGCATAACGCAGCCCTGAGGCGGGGAGGCCGAAGCGTTACCTCCCGCCTGCAGGTGAGGCATCACCCTGTTGGCTCGTGCGCCTCCCTCTCAACAGCCCCACGGCACTTTACACGCCTGCTCGCTTTCAAACACCAGCCCTGTTCTTACTCCCAGGTCTCCGTCTGCCTCGAAAGCTGCCTCTTCCTCTCCGCCACGGCCCCCAGGCAGCCTGACCGCGCCCCCCGCTCGCACCCTTGCTCTCTTGGCGTCAGCAGGAGTATAGGCACATGTGCTTTGTCCTGCCACAAGGCGGGAATCGCTGGGAATGGAAAGCTTGGCTGGAGTATGCTGTCACCAGGGGGGTAGTGAGCGCTGAAGTCACTTGTGCTGTCGTGGCCAGCCGCCAGGTATAGCCTCAGGTACTGTGGGCTGCAGGCCCCAGGATGTGCGCCCAGTCCTGGAGGAGGAGACAGATGGACCGACGGACATGTTGGTCTGATAAAGGTCCTGGGGGTGTGATGCCTGGCCGAGGGCCATTGGGAGCACAGTGGTCTGTTGGGAGTCAGCCTGGAAAGGCGCTGGGCTGGGAAGCTCAGGAGGCTGGCTCATTCTGAGTCGGGGACAAGTACTGTTTCCCCAGAGTGGCCCTGTGCTAGCGCAGCCACAGTCTGCCTGCCCAGAAATACCCCGAGCTTTCTTCTTGTCATTCTGAGGTCTTCCCACACCCTCACCCCTTCTCCTCTCTCCTGTCTGAGCCCCGAGATTCCCTTTGCCATGCTTTCCCATCCCTTAAGCCGTCGGAACCCTTCTCATCTCCTGTCACCACCCCTACTGCATTGTTTCTTCCTCCTCACTGGCCTGCCCTCCCCCTTCACAGTGCTGTGTTCCCTTCCATACATGCTCCATTTGCTGCCTCGACATGGCTGTTCTGTCCTTGCCTCCAGGAGGCTGGGCTCTGAGGCTTTCTCTCCCCTCCGCCACCCGTCCCATTTGCCCACAGCTCTGCTGAGCCAACCAGCAGGTGCTGTGTCCCCTCCTGTCTACTGTCTACTCTGGCCTGTTTTATCTCTCCAACTTGAGAATCTGCTTATTGTCTCTCTGCCCCAAACTGATCTTCTCATTGCCCCATGTCCCCCTGTTGAAAAGCCTCCATAACTGCTTTCAACTAGGAGCAGGCCTGGGCACAGTCTGGCCCCAGCCCGAGCCCCCCTCTGCTGTCTCTAATGCCCCTTCTCGGTGCCTGCCACTCTGCCCATTCTGTGCCCCCTGTCCTATACTCCGATGGTTCCACCTACCAAGAATACCTTTTCTCTCCTGGGCTCTCTGTCTACCCAAATTCTGTCTGTCCTTGAGGGGTCATCTATGTCTCTGTCTCCTCCACAAACAGTCCCTGATGCCCTCTCTCTCAGCAGAAGGAGTCCATCTCCTCTGACCCTCGGCTGCTGTGTCTCCCATGGTAGCTAGTCGCCAGCTTCTGTCTCTTGTTCATCCCACAGGCAGTTTTAGGGGGCTTGTCCTGTGCTGGGTCCTGCTCCAAGGGCTCCTTTGGGGCCTGTCTTCTCTTCTATTAGATCAGGAGCCCATGTGCAAGTTCCCAGCTACTGTAGCCAGCACAGGGCACTGGAAACAGTAGGCATCCAGCAAGCTCTTTATTATCGACCCTGGCAACCCTCCCCTCCTTCAGGGGGCACGAGGGGGGCCACTCCTCCTCCCAGTTAGCCTGGGGGTCAGCTGGGGTTAAGCTAGGGTCTTGGACTTCAACCGTTGTTCACATTAAACTGTTCTAGTTTTAGGTTTACTCCCAAAGTAGGATTTTTTTTTTTGGGGGGGGGGCGCGTTATCACATTGGTTCTTTTATTTTTTATTTTTATTTCTTAAATAAATTTATTTTTTATTGGTATTCAATTTGCCAACATATAGAATAACACCCAGTGCTGATCCCGTCAAGTGCCCACCTCAGTGCCCATCACCCAGTCTCCCCCAATCCCAAAGCAGGATTTATCAGTCCAATCACAGAAGTTTCCTAAGGAGAAGCAGAACTTAGGATTCTTTCAGGTCCACCCATCAAAATTCCTGTGTGTTTGTGACATACAATAAATAGCCTATGGGTTAGTGTGTGTTAGGCTTTGGTCATGAAGCACCTGAGGACATGTGGCCAACTGTGCTCGTTCTGAGACTTGTCTGCGGCACGTCACAGACCCCAGCAGGCACAGAGGCAGATATCACAACAGTCCTGAGCAGGGCGAGAATAGAAGTCCCTGCATAGCTTTGTGTCAAGATGACACACATTGAGACCTCCCATTCATCTGTGTGCTTTCCTCCCAGGAGATGGCAGGCAGGGCCCTCAAGCAGACTGGCAGCCGGAGCATCGAGGCCGCCCTGGAGTACATCAGCAAGATGGGCTACCTGGACCCCAGGAATGAGCAGATAGTGCGAGTCATTAAGCAGACCTCCCCAGGTGAGCTCAGACCTTGCTGCACTGTGGGTGAAGACGGTTTGCAGGAAGTGAGGTCCAGTGTGGCCCTGGTCAGTGCATTATCTGTTGGCACTCACTGCCCTTACCAGTGAGCTGGGCCTGCCCTGCTCTGCATTTGGGCCCTGAAAAGAGAAGCAACAGGTGGCAGATCATGGGACTTACCTGGGTCCTGAAATAGCCTCTGGTACTTTCTGGGGGGCGGGGGTTGTATACATATTTTTTTTTTATGGAGTTTGAAGAACTCACTGGATAGTAAAGTTAGGCAACCTAGCAGAGAGTGAGTTTTAAAATGTTCTTTTTGGGGATCCCTTGGTGGCGCAGTGGTTTGGCGCTTGCCTTTGGCCCAGGGCGCGATCCTGGAGACCCGGGATCGAATCCCATGTCAGGCTCCCAGTGCATGGAACCTGCTTCTCCCTCTGCCTGTGTCTCTGCCTCTCTCTCTCACTGTGTGACTATCATAAATAAATAAAAATTAAAAGAAAAATGTTCTTTTTACTTTCTCTTGGGCCTGTGAGGGAGTCTTTGAAAAGGGAGGTTTATTTCCTTGATTTTTTTTTTTTTTAAGATTTTTAAAAAGATTTTATCTATTTGAGAGAGAGTGAGTACAACAGGAGGAGGAAGGAGAAGCAGACTCCCCACTGAGCAGGGAGCCTGGTGCAGGGATAATCCTGGGACCCTGGGACCATGACTGGGGCCAAACGAAGTTGCTTAACCGACCGAGCCACCCAGGTGCCCCTATTTCATTGACTTTAAAATACAGTGATTTCTCACACTGTAGCCTCAGAGCAGGCTGGCAGACGTCTCTCCAGCCTGGAGGCTGTAGGCAGTGGCCTAGACAGCCCCTCAGTATCCCCTGGGAAGGGCCAGAGGCATCAGCACCAAATGCTCTGCCTCATTGGCTGTCAGTGAATGTTCCTTTTTGAGGATAGAGCAAATGGGAGGGACAATTTTTGGTACCTGAGGTCCCTGGGCATGATAAGGGATTTAGGATATTTAGCAAAAAGGGCTTTCCTTATTTTGTGGTAGATCTTTGATAAAACTCCCTTCCTCTGTTGAGTGAGAAATTGTGTCTTTGTTAAGAGGGCACAAACTCTTGTTTTCTTGTTGATAGAAGACCCTTAAACCGTTGCCTGCCGGCTATCCCTGTCAAGATTCTTAGAGTCCCAGAGTCTGTCTTGGGGCAGAGCCCCAAAGGGAAATGCAGGCCCAAATCTGTTATGATTTTCGTCTACATTTGCCTCTGATGTGTATTCACTGATGCATCTTCTTAGCCCAGGAAGACAGTCATTGTTTGTCTGTGCTTCTGCACTAGCTGATGTCTGTAGAGGTTCTCGGCTCTGCCAGGTATCCCTGTGAGGGACCTCGGGGGGCAGGGCAGAGCCTGTGACCCAGAAGTTCCCCAGGATCTGCCCACAGCAGAGTTCAGCCTTTGTCAAAGGGCCTTCCAGAGGGCCTGGGCTCATGGAAGAGCCTGCAGCAGGGCCAGCCCCAAGGACACTGCAGGCAGGCGGGGCCAGTCTGCAAGAGACAGACCAGCTGCACAGGCTCCCCACTAATGCCATGTCCCTCTTCTGTTCTCTGCAGGAAAGGGAACCGTACCAGCCTCTGTACCACGGAGGCCAAGCTTTGAAGGAACAGGTGACCCTTTCCCACCCTACCATCAGATGAGTGCGGCAGCCTACGAGGGTGGCAGCACACTGGAGGAGGTGCCTCGCCAGTACATGGACTTTCTCTTCACTGGAAGCACTCACAGTGTGCCCAGTGGCCATCAGCACCAGCCCAAAGGCTATGCCGCAAACATGGAGGCCGCGGGCATGAGCTTCCCAGTGGCTGGCCCTGGGGGCCAAGCCCTCCCGCTGCAAGGCCCCCACTATAGGCCACACCTGCTGGTGCCTGGGGAGCCGCTGGGCTATGGCATCCAGCGCAGCCCCTCCTTCCAAAACAAGGAGGCCGGAGCTTATGCAAATCTGGCTGCCAAGGGCCCAGGTGGGCAGCCTGGGGCCGGCCATGCGTTCCCGCCCACGGGAACACCGACAGGTCTGTACATGCCCCACCCGCACCACAAGCAGGCCCACCAGGTGCACATGCTGGGCTCCAGAGGCCAGGTGTTCACCAGCGACAGCCCCCCCCAGAGTCTGATGACACCCTCCAGAAACAGCCTCAACGTGGACCTATATGACCTGAGCAGCCCTTCTGTCCAGCAGTGGCAATCCTCTACCCTGTCCCGCCGTGACTCTCTTCAGAAGCCAGGCCTGGAGGCGCCAGCCCGCCAGCACGTGGCATTCCTGCCAGAAGGCCCTGTCCCTAGCAGAACCAACTCCTTCAACAACCACCAGCAGCCAGTGGCCGTGCCCATCCGGGCAGGAGTGCCCAGCAAGACAGAGCCGTCCATGCCCTCCCCCAACACCATCACAGCTGTGACAGCCGCCCACATCCTGCACCCAGTGAAGAGTGTGAGGGTGATGCGGCCCGAGCCTCAGACGGCTGTGGGGCCCTCCCACCCAGCCTGGGTGCCAGCACCCACCCCCTCTGGAGCCGAGGGTCTGGACGCCAAGGATGAGCACCCTCTGCCCCTGGGGGGCGCCAGTGCGTACCCGCTGGACGTTGACTATGGCAGCCCAGACCTGAGGTGCCCACCCCCGCCCTATCCCAAACACCTGCTACTCCGCAGTAAGTCCGAACAGTACGATGTGGACAGCCTGTGCGTGGGCCTGGAGCAGAGCCTCCGTGGGAGCCAGGCTGCCGAGCCTGCTGACAAGACTGACAAGAGCCACAAGAGCGCCAAAGGGGACAAAGCAGGAAAGGATAAAAAGCAGATTCAGACCTCTCCTGTTCCTGTTCGGAAAAACAGCAGAGATGAAGAGAAGAGGGAGTCCCGCATCAAGAGCTACTCCCCATACGCGTTTAAGTTCTTCATGGAGCAGCATGTGGAAAACGTCATAAAAACCTACCAGCAGAAGGTCAACCGAAGGTTACAGCTGGAGCAGGAAATGGCGAAAGTAATTTCTCATTATGTCCTTATCATTGGGCCCTGGTTCTTTCCTAAAGTGGTAATGGGAATTACAGCAGAATCCCATTTCTGTTTCTGCTTTATGCGCCTTTATTACAAACAATTCGTCTCACGGGCTGATGGTGGGTTATAGGCGAACACCTTGGCAATGTCACAGATGTTGCTGGATCTGTTGCACATTCACCCTGACTCTGCAGGTGAGCGGTGAACACTGTGCATGATTCCCCCAACAGGCAGATTGCCAGATCGATTTTTAGGGTCAGTCCTTATTTATTAACAAAATTTGTCAAATTTTAGTAACTGGTACTTAAACACTTTGAAAGGGTAGAAACAAAGTTTGAGATTTTATAAATTGAAATTGTGGGATTTATAAAGAAAAATATATCTGGTAACAATCTATTTATCCTTTAATTCTATAATTAGCAAATAATATATTTTTTTTAAGATTTTATTTATTTGGGAGAGGGACAGAGGGAGCACAACAGGGGAAGAGGCAAAAGCCAGAGGGAAAGGGAGAAGCAGACTCCCTACTGAGCAGGGAGCCCAATGCATGACTCCATCTCAGGACCCGGAGATCATGACCTGAGCCCAAGGCAGATGCTTAACTGACAGCCTCCCAGACACCCAGCAAATACATATATATGTTTTAATATTTTATTTATTCATGAGAGACACTGAGACAGAGAAGCAGAGACATAGGCAGAGGGAGAAGCAGACTTTGTGCAGGGAGCCTGATGTAGGACTGGATCCTGGGACTCCAGGATAATGCCCTGAGCCGAAGGCAGACGCTCAACCGCTGAGCCACCCAGGCGTCCCCCAGCAAATATTTTAAATGTACCTTAGTTGACAGTAATCTGCTAGAGAAGGTTATTAAGGAAATGATTTAAATTAAAATGTTACAGTAAATTGAAATCACACAAAGCCAATCATTGCAAATTCTAAAAATCTGTGCTCTTTCTGCTCTCCCATTTTCATTGATTTTTCTTTGTTCCCATTTTCCTTGAGCTATTCAATTATTAGATTGCTCTTAGAATTCCAGGAACTTTGTGGTCCCCTTTTCAAAAATTTTTATTTATAGAGGTTTCCTTTAGAGCCTAAAAAGGAAGTAATTTCACCTGTTTTATCTTCCCTTTAGATTCCAGATGTGTGTCTACATAAGCATATAAAGAACAAACAAGTTGCTTGTGTAGTATACTGGACCTATTCAGTGTTCTTAAATATGAAAATTAAGTTAGGACTGTCTCAGTTCTAGGGTCTCCCACCCCACCTGTTTCCTATCATGTGACCAATAATGTGACTTCCTTGTTTTCCTTCTCCACAGGCTGGACTTTGTGAAGCTGAGCAGGAACAGATGAGAAAGATCCTCTACCAGAAGGAGTCTAATTACAACAGGCTGAAGAGGGCCAAAATGGACAAGTCCATGTTTGTGAAAATCAAAACCCTGGGGATCGGTGCCTTTGGAGAAGTGTGCCTTGCTTGTAAGGTGGACACTCATGCCCTATACGCCATGAAGACCCTGAGGAAGAAGGATGTCCTGAACCGAAATCAGGTGGCCCATGTCAAGGCTGAGAGGGACATCCTGGCCGAGGCGGACAATGAGTGGGTGGTCAAACTCTACTACTCCTTCCAAGACAAGGACAGCCTGTACTTTGTGATGGACTACATCCCAGGGGGGATATGATGAGCCTGCTGATCCGGATGGAGGTCTTCCCCGAGCACCTGGCCCGGTTCTACATCGCAGAGTTGACTCTAGCCATTGAGAGTGTCCATAAAATGGGCTTCATCCACCGAGACATCAAGCCAGACAACATTTTGATAGATCTTGATGGTCACATCAAACTGACAGATTTTGGCCTCTGCACTGGGTTCAGATGGACTCACAATTCCAAATACTACCAGAAAGGTATTGTCTCAGATGTGCCACATCCACTTTTTTTTTTTTTTTTAAGATTTTATTTATTCATGAGAGACACAGAGAAAGGCAAAGACACAGGTAGAGGGAGAAGCAGGCTCCATGCCGGAAGCCCCATGTGGGACTCAATCCCGGGTCTCCAGGATCACACCCTGGGCTGAAGGTGGCGCTAAACCGCTGAGCCACCGGGGCTGCCCGCCACATCCACTTTCTACATCTAGACATAACTGAACTAAGGCAATGCTTTCCCATCCTGGTGGCTCCTGATCATTTTGAAATTACCTGTTTTCCATTATTTTATAATTTGATATGACATCCTTTTCTTCCTGAAGGAGATGCAAGTTTTATTATAGTATTTTTAGGACAATAGGCTGTGGGGTGTGGTCCTTGGTTGGGAACCATCGCTCTGCCCTTATAAAATGAGCCTTAAAAACTAAGCCTTACAGCCTCCCAAGAGTCCTCTTCTTATAGCTAACGTGATTTTTTTTCTATAGGTATCTCTAAGTGTAGGTATAGGTTAACTCCATCTTTTGCAGTCCTGCTGGCCATTATCTTATTTATGGCTCAATTTCTTGAAATAGTCATTTTAATACCATGGCTCAGCCTTTTATTTAAAAAAAAATTTTTTTAAATGTAATCTCTACACCCAATGTGGGGCTCGAACTCAACCCTGAGATTAAGAGTTGCATGCTCATTTCAACCGAGCTTCATGCTTCTATTTTTCAACTCAAAACTAATCCTAATTTAATTCATTCCCATTAATGCCATTCATTCTGGCATTAAAGTCACTTTTGTTTATATTTTTTAATACCTCTCATGCTTTTCCACGCTCATCTTGAAACATGTCATGTCAGACAGGTAGTAGACTTTGGCTCGCATGCTATGCACGATATTGCCACAGTTACCTGAGCTTTGCTCCCTCAGCATCACACTATCACCCTGCACAGCACCCAACTCCTGTCATTTCTTCATCTGTTGTTCGTAGTGTTTGTGTTACCTCATGGCTTGAGTCTACAGAACAGTTGGGGAGGATTCTTTCTCTTAACATGTCAGGAGCTGAACTGAATTACTTTCCCCTTTGAAATTGTAGATTTGTTGCATTGTTGAATAGTGGAAATTCATTTTTTTATTCCCTTCTTCACTGCCCCTGATTCCTGGATGAAAGGGAGCCACATCAGACAGGATAGTATGGAGCCGAGTGACCTCTGGGACGACGTGTCTAATTGTCGATGTGGAGACAGGCTGAAGACCCTGGAGCAGAGAGCCAGGAAGCAGCACCAGAGGTGCCTGGCTCACTCCCTGGTTGGGACCCCAAATTACATCGCACCGGAAGTGCTCCTCCGAAAAGGTGCGTGCTTCCAGCCACAGCCAGCTGCCCAACTGGCAGCCATCTTTACTTCAAACCTGTTGAGCCAGATGACCTCTAAGAGTCTTTCCAGCTCCAGCTGTCTGAGACTCTGAATGTTCTCATTGTATTTTTGTACTTGTGGAAGCCCAAGAGCGAAATTATTTCCCTAACAAACAAGCCTCCAATGTATTTCATGTCTTTTGCAACTGCCCTTGCTTCCGGGGTGAAAGAGGACATACACCATTAGACGTGTCTTGCTAGTTCACTCCTTTGGCTGGGAAGTGTTAGGTTGGGGTGTAGGGTTGGGCTTTCTATCTAGAACCCAAGAGAATCTCTCCACATTGTTTTGACAGACACATATCTCAGGGCACAGGGACACTACTCAGTCTCCTAAGCCATACACGTCCAGGACCCCGCTTTGACTCTTCCTTGCCTGAGTTCCTAGCTGCTTATACCAGCTGGTTATGGTTATATTCAGCTGGTTATGAAGTATGACAGGACATAAGTATTGTTTCCCTCCAGTTCTCCCCCTGTTGTTCCAGAAGTGCTGGAAGGTGAGATTTGGGGGCAGTGGTGTACATGCAACTACAAGCGTTCAGTAGAATTAGTCTCCTGTGTGGATGCTCTGTTTTATCAAATACGACATTTGATTGAGTACGAGAAGAACCTTTCAGGGATCAGTTGCAGGGCTTTTAGTGACAGTATAATAAATCCAGAGATCGGTGGTCTGTCTTTTCACATGTGTTGTTTTACTCCAGTTTTCTTTGTCAGCTGTGGAAATCCAAAGCAAAGCACTTAACCACTCAGAGCCACAGGTATAACAATAACTACCTTGAGAGGTTGCTGTGAACATCAGCCTTACCGCACAGGAAAGTCTCATTGTCTCCTTCCTCTCACAGTGGGAGGTGAGAAGTATCTCCAGCACCCTAACATGTGCAGTCTTGGAACTAGGGATCCAAGTTACCCTGCCACCTCTAGTGCCAGACCAGGGTGGAAGAGCTGGGGGATGGGGTGATGGGAGAACACAGCAAATGCTGCTGGCAGGTCTTAAGGCCCAGTTCAAGCTTAGCAAGGATCAGGTGACATCAAGACTGAGCATGACTGGGACTAGGATGCAGAGCTCTGAAGGACAAGTGGGAGAAAATCGAAAAATGGGCCTGTTGTACTGCCTTGGTGAGGCTGGCTCGCCTGACCAAGCTGCAGGCGCCCTGCCACAGCTACCGCACCTTGGGAGCTCTGTGAGGAAGGGCCTGGCTCTGTGAGTGCTTCGCAGTAGGTCTTAGGGGACAGTTGTTTTCTTTGCCCTCCTCTTCATACTCCTCAACTTCTTCCAAAACAGACTTAGCAAGCCTCCCAGGGAAGCCCTCAGGACTGGCAGGTGGAGCACTTTCTGGTTTTCAGTTAGTCCTATTTTAGTTTATGTCTTTCAGTTCTTTAAGAACTGAAAATCCCGGTTAGTGATGTTACTAACAGTAACAATAGGCTTTTAAAAGTAGAAAGTCTTACTATAAAAGCATCCTGTGTTTATTACAGACTAATTGTAGAAAATAAGAGAATACATGAAGACTGTCACCACCCTGGCAGGTGTCCCACCCAGCCTGCTATTCTGAGCCACACATATAGGGAGGCACATTTTGTGTTGGTTGCTTTCCTTTTACATGACATGTGTGCTGCTTGAACATGCTTTCCCCTTCAACGACAAATTAGCATTTGAGGATTTTGCAAAACTCTTCTCTGAGAAGAATGCACACCTGTGTGGAATTGAGTGAGACTTTGTCTTTCAGGATACACTCAGCTCTGTGACTGGTGGAGTGTTGGTGTGATTCTCTTTGAGATGCTGGTGGGACAGCCACCCTTTCTGGCCCCTACCCCCACGGAAACCCAACTGAAGGTAGGTACTAACCAGCCCATGCATCTTCTCGCTGCAAACACACTTGGTTTTCTGATGTGAACCCATGAGTCTCTGGTCACCATTTGACCTTTAATTCTGAGTAGTGGAAGAGTGTCAGTTGTTAAATCATTATTATTACCTGTATAAAAAGTTTTATTTTAATAAGTAAAGCCACCAAGTTAGACCTGTGTTTTGATATCTATGTATATCTGAAGTTTTACTTGAACCATTGGTCATCCGCCATCTTGAACTATGAACAGGGAGAAGCAGTAAAGGTGGGCTCTATGTCCATTCTCTGCTGCCACACGTGCCTACCTTGCAAAAAATACTGAAAACTTTATGAACTGTACTTGAAGAAATCAATTACTTCTTTGGATATTATACTACATTATACACTATATCCATTATTGTTTGCAGATTATCAGCTATGTGATTGGGCTAGTTGTACATTTTTCTAATATTGATTGGAAATAATCATTTAATAGTAAGTAGTTTTGGAGTTATAACCATTATTCTCTGAAATAAATGATTTGATTTCTTAGGAGGGACTGAATAGAGAATTTGATAAAATCTTTGGAACATCTTTGAACAGTGCACTTACCCACCAAAATATGTGTTCACTAAAAATTCTTGAAGTATTCATAAGTCCCAGAGTCCATGTTAGACCCTAAATTAATAATCCCTTATTTAGAAAAATCCTGAATGAAGGCTTAGTTTTCACTCTGGTAACAATAAAAATGAAATATGACACTATCTCTATCCTAATTGAATTGCCATACCATTCACTAATTTGCTTGTATGATAACTCAATTTTTTATTGTGATAAAATTTACCAGTTTAAACATTTTTAATTTTACAGTTGAGTGGCATTAAGTGCATTCACAGTGTTGTACGACTGTAACCATAACCTATCTTCAGATAGTTTTATCATCCCAAACAGAAACTGGGCTCATCAAACAATAGCTCCCCATTCCTCCCACCCCCAGACCTCTCTTTGACTTTTTTCTCTGTGAAGTTGCCTAGTCTAGGTATCCTGTAAAAGTGTAACACCGTATTTGTCCTTTCACCACTGGCTTATTTCACTTTAGCATGTCTTCGAGGTCCATCCATGTTGTAACGTGTCAGAATTTCCTTCCCTTTTTAAGGCTGAAGAATATTCCAGTGTATGTGTATAGCACATATATTTATCAAGCATCTGGTGATGAACAATTGGGCTTTTTCTACCTTTTGGTGATTGCAAATAATGCTGCTGTGAACATGAGTACATATACAAGTATCTGTTTGAGTTCCTGCTTTTGTTTTTGGGGTTACATACCCAGAAGTGGAATGGCCAGATCATATGGTCATTCTACATTTAACTTTTTGAGGAACCACCAAACTGTTTGCCACAGTGGCTACATGATTTTACATTCCCATCATCAGTGCTTGAGGCTTCCAGTTTCTTCACATGCTCATCAACATTTACTTCATTTGTTGTTGTTGTTTTTTAATAGTAATCATCCTAGTGGGTGTGAGGTGGTATCTCATTGTGGATTTTTTTTTTTTTAAGATTTTACTTATTTGTTCACGAGAGACACAGATAGAGAGGCAGAGACATAGGCAGTGGGAGAAGCAGGCTCCCTGTGGGGAACCCGATGTGGGACTTGATCCCAGGACACTAGGATCATGATATTTTATATTCTGGACAGTAATCCCTGATCAGATATATGCTTTGCAAATATATTCTCCCTTTTTGGGGGTTACCTTTTCACTCTGTTAATGGTGTCCTTTGATGCATAAAAGTTTTAAATTTTGATGAAGTCCGTTTTATGTATCTTTGTTGTTGCCAGTGCTTTTTGGTACCATATACAAGAAATTTTGCCAAATCCAATGTCATGAATATTTTCCCCTATGTTTTCTTCTGTGACTTTCACAGTTTTAGATCTACTAAAACAACTACTCAAGTTTGAACCAGCCCTCCCACCCATACCCCACCTGCCTCCATACCTTACCAATGCCCTGTCACCCCAGCCTGTGGCCTGTTAGCTTGGCCTTGCTTTATCCTGATTCTAAGTATAAATAATAGAGAAGTCTCTTAGGTTTTCTTTTCATAGCAGATGCATTTCATAACAAATGTATTTACTGAACATCCCAATGGCTGCTCTGTGTGGTTGACTGTCATGAACATGAGGCCAGGGCCATTGGTTCAGTCACCTTTATTTTCCTCTGTGAGGTTGTTTTTTTTTTAAATAAAACCTCAGTTGACCATCTGTTGGCCATAATAATCACAAAATTCTTTTGCTAAACTCTTTTTCTGATAGAAGAAAATCAGTCTCTTTTGGTCTGTATTTGGCTTCATCACCCCCTGCCTCAAGCTGTGAGCCCCTTACTAAACCATACTGGCCTTTCCTAGCTGCTCAGGTTTGCAACTGCTGCTCCTGGGTTTGTTCTAACTGTTGTCCCGTCATGAAAGTAAAATTATTTGAAAGCCATGTCACCACATACTGTCTCAGAACTGCCCTAAACTGGCCTTAAAATGTGAAAAGAAAGGAAAATTTGGGTTCTGTTGTCTCATCAGGTAATAAACTGGGAGAACACGCTCCACATTCCAGTCCAGGTGAAGCTGAGCCCCGAGGCCCGGGACCTCATCACCAAACTGTGCTGTGCTGCCGACCACCGGCTAGGGAGGAATGGGGCCGATGACCTGAAGGCCCACCCATTCTTCGGGGCCATTGACTTCTCAAGTGACATCCGGAAGCAGCCGGCCCCGTATGTTCCCAAGATCAGCCACCCCATGGACACCTCAAATTTTGACCCCGTAGATGAAGAAAGCCCTTGGAATGATGCTAGTGAAGATAGCACGAAGGCCTGGGACACGCTCACCTCCCCAAATAATAAACACCCTGAGCACGCATTTTATGAATTCACTTTCCGAAGGTTCTTTGATGACAACGGCTATCCCTTTAGATGCCCAAAGCCTTCAGGAGCAGATGCTTCCCAGGCAGAGGACTCCGATTTGGAAAATTCTGATATGGTGGATCAGACTGAAGGTTGCCAGCCTGTGTACGTGTAGACCGTGAATCGGTATCCCTGACGCTCTGCTTCAGAGGTCCAGGGTGCCAACAGCTGGTTTCCTAACAGGCCTGATGGAGAGTCGATGTCAGCGTTGTTCAAGTTAGTCCATTCATTACTTCACTTGAAGTTCTGGTCTTCACCAAAACCCCCCAAAACAAAAAAGCTTTTTAAAGAAGGACTCAAATCTAGCAGATTCTGGTTGATGGGGTTGGGGGCAGGTATCAATATTGCTTTGAATTGGAATTGGCTTTTGAGGACCTTCACTGCATTAAAACATTATTTTAAAAAGTTTAGTACAGTTTAGAAAGAGCACTTATTTTGTTTATAGCCATTTTTCTTACTAAATTATAGGGATTAACTTTGACAAATCATGCTGCTGTTATTTTCTACATTTGTATTTTATCCATAGCACTTATTCACATTTAGGAAAAGACATAAAAACTGAAGAACATGTGATAAGAAATCTGTGCAATAATGTGTAAAAAAAAAAAAAAAAGATAACACTGTTCTGATATTACTGATATCATTTTATTCACACAATGGCTTTTGTTTTATATTTTTCCCACATTTCAAAATTGTGATATAATGTTAAAAGCTGCTTTTTTTTTTTTTTTTTGCTTTTTGCATATTATAGTATAATAGAAAGTGTGAGCAAGGTGATTACGTGGGTATGATTTCAGATGTCTGATGTGTAGAGAGTACTGCATGAGCAGGGTTTTTCTATTATAAAATTACCATATCTTGCCATTCACAGCAGGTTCTGTGAATATGTTTTTACTGAGTATCTTTAAATGAGATGTTCTAGACAGTTTGCTGATAACGTATTGTGTGGGTGACTTCCTCGCTGTGATTGTATCCCTTATTGTTTTGTTAAAGAAATGCAGATGTGTAACTGAGAAGTGATTTTTGTGTGTGTGTCTGGGGTATGATTGGATTCTCTGGGGGATGATCTTAGACATTTGTCATGTAAGAAACTTGTATACATCAAAAGGGATTAATTTAGCTATGCCAAAAAATTTTAAGTCAATCATAGAACTATTTCACTGGTCAGTACCCTCTGGTTGGCGTAGCTGATATGTGGAATCCAGTAGCTGCCACCCTACTGCCAACAGACTGCCCGCACTGAAAGGTTTGCGTGACATCATTCCTCCTGTTGTCATAGACAACGGAGGTGTTATTACCATGATGAAATTCAATTCTTTCACTTTTTTTTTTGGTGTGCTTTGAAGTATCAATCTTAACTTGGTTTTAAAAATACAGTTTTCTAATCTTTGTAAAACAGCAAGGATTATTCAAAGTGACATTGGAATAAAAAAAACTAATTAAGCCATACATATTTTCTTAGAAGTGTAGATGTACATATAATTACATAGATAAACACACAAAATATTCCTTATTTCAAATTAGTATGATTCCTATTTAAAGTGATTTATATCTGAGTAAAAAGTTCAATTCTTTTTTGCTTTTTAAAAATCTGAAGCATCATATTTTTCATTATATTATTCCACATATTTTTCCTTGAATTTTTTAGCATAATGTATCCATTATTTAGTATATATCTAGGCAACAACACTTATAAGTTTATCAATGTCTAAACTAAAAAAAAACAAACAAAAAAACAATTCCTGTGTACTGGTTTACATTTGTATGAATGGCAAAATCTGAAGTCTGCTGTGCTTGTATCGTGACTGTCAGTATTTTCGCTATTTTATAGTAACGCCCCGTTATTTACAGCGCTCTGACATACTTTCATGTGGTAGGTTCTTTCTCAGGAACTCAATTTAACTATTATTTATTGATATATCATTGCCTTTGAAAAGCTTCTACTGGCACAATTTATTATTAAAAGTTTGAATCCAAATCCCTTGGTGTTGTGTTGTCCTGGAATTTGTCATTTCCTGCCTTTTTCAGTGTGTAGTTTCTCCCTGGTCCATATGCAGCCAGGATTGCCAACTGCAGATGGATGTGCCATCACCAGAGGGAAGGGGGTGGAGCCTCCCCAGACAGCGTCCTGGCTCAGGAAGGAAGGGATAGATGTGGGAAGAAGGAGTTTCCAGATTATACACAAAAAGTCCAGGTGAGGGTGTGGTTCTGTGACCTAGCTGCTCTTTCATAAGATAGTAACGAAGTACAGCACATTAGGTTTGTCAAGTGGTTTAGGTGGGATATTAGATACCTACAGTGGGTGATAAAATAAGTCACAAAATTCATTCTCCTACATGAGATGTTTAAACTGAGAGGGCCACTGGAATGCCCTGACCTTTGGTTTAAGATGGTGGGATTTCAGAAAATATAATACTTTGTTTTCTTTCAGTTAACCTTTCAAATAGTGGTAATCACATGGTTTAAAAATCAAAACATGTAGGGGTGTCTGGGTGATTCAGCAGTTGAGCGCTTGCCTTCGGCTCAGTGATCTTGGAGTCCCAGGATCGAGTCCCACATCAGACTCCCTACGGGGAGCCTGCTTCTCTCTGCCTGTGTCTCTGCCTCTCTGTGTCTCTCATGAATGAATAAAAATCAAAACATTTAAAAGGATATACAATAAAATGTCTCCTATTCCCTTTTCCAGTCATTCAGTTTAGATCTCACAGTTTATTGTGTGTCCTTAGAGAAATGAAACTTTATGTGTACACAGCACAAGAAAATGTGTACATGTGCACATTTTACCTCCTTTTTACAAATGGGAGAATGTTTACTTTTCTGCATCTGTTTTCTTCACTTGGCAATCTAAGTTAGCACTCATTATGCTTTATTATACTATGTGGTATTTTATCATGAAGGTGTATTATAATCAAGCCAAGTCCCATATCAATGGACATTTCAGTTTCTAATCTTTTTCTATTTTAAATAACGCTAGGATAAATAACCTCTATAGCCATCGTTCTGTGCATGTGCAACTACATATATAGGATAGATTCCTAGAGGTGGAATTGCTAGGTTAAAATTAGGTATGTTTACAATTTTTATTTCCAAACTGCCCTGCAGAGACCTTGGGAAAAACTCTACCAAGGCTCTCTGCTGTGCATTCTTGGGTATGCAAGAATGCAAGGCCCTGACCACTTTTCACATGGACTATTTCTTAGATTTGGGTTTGCAGTGAACAACCTTGAGGGATGAAGATGAAGTAACGTCTCCCTCCAAGACAAAAAAAAGCAAGCTTCCTTATTGCTTGCTATAAAAGGGGTAGATTGCTCAGGCTCAGTGTACCTCAGCAGAATCCATCAAGGTCTCCTGCACTTACCTGTGGGACCTGGGGGCAAGGAGATTTGTGCAAACACACCAATGCTCATGCTGCTTAACGTACTGTGAGTAATAAAGTCCTGTGTGTCTGATCGTGGAGTCCCTTGTCTTATTTCAGGATTCCTGCAAGAGTAAGATGCTAACTTCTTAGCTTAGAAGTAGAGTAAAATCAAATCTCTTAGGCCTAATGACAGGTACTATACTAATATATACCCCCAGTAGAGATAAAGGGGAGTATTTACTTACTGCTTTGCCAACTGTGCAGAATATTATCAACCTTTTTTTATTTTTGTCCCTCGACTAAGGTAAAATATGTGTGTGTGTGTGTTGATGTACTTTAATTTGACATTCCTCTCAGTTTAAGAGGCTGAGCATCTTTGTGCACATCCTTAAAAAGTAATGGTTCTAATTTTATGCATCATTTGAGGGCTGGTACCCAAGGGAATCCCCAAAGATTTCCATTCACTTCTTATTCTTGGTCTTCTCTTCCTGCTCAGCTAAAGTGAATTGTTTAACTGGGCCGATGGCCAGATAACAGATTACTGAGAACAGACCCTTCAGTGTTTTGACAGATTCCATAGGAGGTGAATACTCTGCTCAGAATGTTGCAAGGATACAGCCAGGCCTAACTTCAACATAGCTGTGGTCATTGCTGGATGCGATTGGCATGCGTTGAGGGAACAAATACTTATTACATTGCTTCGAAGTTTCCTTCTTCGCACTTGGCACGTTATGTGTCCCTTGATAACTCTAAATGCAAATCTCGAAGAGAACAGTAGCCAGCATGGCTGGCTTCCCCTGAACCTCCTATGGTCTGAACCATTATTCAGTTGCACATTTTTTTTTTAATTTTTATTTTTTTTTTTTTATTTACGATAGTCATATATATATAGAGAGAGGCAGAGACACAGGCAGAGGGAGAAGCAGGCTCCATGCACCGGGAGCCCGTTGTGGGATTCGATCCCGGGTCTCCAGGATCGCGCCCCGGGCCAAAGGCAGGCGCCAAACCGCTGCGCCACCCAGGGATCCCCAGTTGCACATTTTTAAAAGAAATTTATCAAATTCGTAATACTTCCTCCAGATTCTACTTATGAAACAACTTTAAAGCCCAGTACTTAATATTTTATTTCCACTGGCAAAATTCAGCATAATAAAAAAAGATCTTTGCTATTAAAGTGCATATTTGTAAGTAGTACTATGCTGGCATTATTAACCATTATGTCCTTTTCCATCAGTAAAGAACTTCTCCTTAGTAAGAGAATTTTCCATTTCCAAAAGTGGCCGCTTAAATTTGGTGGACAAAATGTGCTTATTCACTGTAGAAAGGAAGAAACAGTCTATTGTTATTGAACACTGGGATGAAATACATATGGCCCACTGTTAAAGGGAGAAAACTAGCTTGAACTTTGTTTTTGTTTCCACCATCTAGCATACTTTAGAAAACTCAAGAGGAGAAGGAAAAGCTAATGTATTTACTGATAGTTTTGCTTACCATGTTCTTTCTTCTGATATTCTTAGAATATCTTTTCCTATCTTTTTAGATGTGCTTTATCCACTCTTTTAGGATAGGTCAAATTCTTCTAGGTTTCCTTCATCTGAGAATGTCTTCCTTTTTTTCTTTGAAAGATATTTTAGGTATATCTATTTGGGATGTAATCCTATTTGGGTGTAGGATTCTAGATGGATAGTCATTCTTTCAGCACTCGAGAAATATTGTGCCACTTCCATCCAACCTCTGTGGTCTCTATTGAGAATCCATTGTCATTCTAATTATTTTTAGTCTAGAGACTAGGTGTTGTTTTTCTCTGACTGCTTTCAAGGTGTCTTCTTTGGTTGCTTTTCAGAAGTTTAATCATGATTTGTGTTGGCTTGGATTTCTTTAGGTTTACTCTGTTTGTGGTTCACTCAGCTTCTTGACTATGTAGGTTCTCTTCTGCCAAATTTGAGAAGTTTTCAGCCATCATTTCAGTGAGGGCCTTTTCATCCCTGCCCTGTTTCTCTTCTCTTTCCAGGACTCCATAGATGCGAGTATTACATGTTCTGTTATCTCCCCATCACTTCCACCAGTTTTCTCGGTGTGGCTCAGGTTGGGTCATTTCTATAGTTCTGTCTTTTAATTCACAGATTCTTTCCTCTGTCCCCATTCTACTCTTGAGCCCATCCACTGAGCTTTGTATTTTAGTCATTGTATTTGGGGGTTCACAAAATTCCATTTGATTCTTCTTTATATCTTCTTCTTTGCTGAAACTTTCTATCTTTTCTTCTTTTTTTTTTTTAGGAGTGCAGTTGCTCTTGGAAGCATTTATTATGATTTAAAATCTTAGATAAGTCTAATATCAGCATTGTTATCTACTGAATTCTTTTAAAGATCTTCCAGATTCTTCGTGTGGTATACTCAGTTGAAACCTGGACATTGGGCGGCACAGGAGTTTAGCGCCTCCTGCAGCCCAGGGCGGGATCCTGGAGTCCCACGTCGGGCTTCCTGCGTGGAGCCTGCTTCTTCCTCTGCCTGTGTCTATCTCTCTCTCTCTCGCTCTGTGTCTCTCATGAGTAAATTTAAAAAAAAAAAAAAAAGAAAGGAAAGAAAGAAAGAAAGAAAGAAAGAAAGAAAGAAAGAAAGAAAGAAGAAAGAAAGAAAGAAAGAAAGAAAGAAAGAAGAAAGAAAAAGAAACCTGGACATTTTGCATTACGTTCTTAGATTCTGGACCTTCTGTTTGAGGTGGCTGTCATTCTTGGCATTGCTCTGGCAAGGGAAGAGGGACATGCTGTCTCATTATTGCCTGGTGCAGGTAGAAGTGCCCACTCAGCCTGTTTTGATACCCAGGGACAGGGAGTTTCCTTGCAGGGGTGATGTACCTGCCTGCTGTCCAGGTTGTGTTCACTGTGGGGTGGCCTCATTGCCACTGAGCAGTCCTGACTCTGCACGAGGCCTCCTCTGACACCACCCTCATGAGGGGAGAGAGGGATGGCTCAGTATTGTCAGATATCAGGTACCGAAGTCCGGGTTCTCATATTTTCCACTTAGAAACTGCCAAGTTGGGAAAGGCATCACCAGCCAAAGGGGGTGAAAATCCCAGCTTCCTACTTGGAGTTCTCTGAAGTCACGTCAGCAGGAATGTTGAGGAGCCTCATTTCAGCCTTGCAAGGGTAGAATTGTAGGCTCCACGTTTTGCCTTTGCTGGCATGGCATTTTAGGAGAGGTGTGTGGTGCCATGTTTTTTTCTGTGGCAATTGGCTGGAGTAGAGCGGTATGGTCTAAAAGCTGTCTTGCTAGTCTACCACTTTCTTCTTCCCTTAGCTAGAGAGAACAGACTTTTGGTGGGAACTCTTTTGGTCTGTGCTTGTTGGCACTTCCAGGCTGCTGGCTTCTAACTCTGAGACTGGAACATTGAGGCAGAAAGAAAACCCAGAGAGCTCACTGCTATGTCATTCTGTGGGTACTGACATCCCCAGCTGCTCTGCTTCCTCTCTTCACCTTTCAGTGTCTTGTTTGTTTTAGATATAATGTCTAAGAGTTATAGCTGTACTTAGTGGGAGGAATAGGGAAAAGTACATCTACTCCATCTGAAAGTGGAAGAGGGCTTCAAGTTCAACTCTAGTTTTTAACTAATTAAAACTCAAAATTCAACCCTCACAGCAGCTTCATTTCATGTGCTCAGGCGTACGTGTGGTTCACGGCTTGCTTACCAACTGCGTAACTCAGATCTGAGAGGATCCTTGCACTGACAAACACCTTGCTGAGTTTAAAGGTAAGTATAAGCCAGCCTTCATCTCTTACGAGTCATTTACACCTGGGCATTCCTCAAGCAGTAGAATCAGCTGAAGATCTACAACGCATCCAAAACTGCCTTTGGTTCAGCAACATCCTTGCCTATTCATTTCCCGATTCGCTGTTCTGACTACCTGGTACTCCCTAAAATCACCAGTTCCTTTTCTTAAGCTGGTGACTAATGTCTCCAGAAGGATCATGATAGCTCATCGAAGTGAGAATGGAGGACAATTAGCATGTCGACCACAGCAACCTCTCACTTGTCTTGCCAGACATCCCTAATCAATCAGGAATACCTTCCTGCTGAAGCCAGAGTTGGTCTCAAAACCCAACTCAGTGCTTGGAGTAGATCTTCCCAATTGATCAAATGAGGCACTTGAGATAATACCTGATTGCCACTCTTAGCATAATAACACCAACCTCTTCTTTTTTTCCTTTGACCCTATTATCTCTTACCTCCTGTGAAAGCCTCAACTCTGATTTATTCCTTTCCATTGGCCTCTAACTCCTATACTGATATGATCAAAGGTGTCCACATTTTCCCTGTCCATAAAAATGAACTGGTTTTCATTGATGCCTCTGTCCCTATGTTTTTAAATTCTTGAGGTAGGACCATATAAGAGAAAGAGTCCTGGGCAGGGACTCTGGGGCCTTGATTCTAAGCCCAGCTTTGTATAACTTTGGGTAAGTTAGAACTCCTGTTGGGGATCCCTGGGTGGCTCAGTGGTTTGGTGCCTGCCTTCTGCCCAGGGCGTGATCCTGGAGTCTCGGGATCCAGTCCTGCGTCAGGCTCCCTGTATGGAGCCTGCTTCTCCCTCTGCCTCTCTCTGTGTCTCTCATGAATAAATTTTTTTTAAAAAAAAAATTCTGTCAGATTTATTAGTTACATGGCTCAGAGAGATTCTGGCTTTTAAGTTATTCTTAAGAATTAGTGACCTCTAAAAATATAAATGAATGAATGAATGAATTAGTGACTTCTAAGAGTTGTCTCAGACTGCTAGGGCAAGAGGGCCCCTGCCCTTTGATTCTATCGTATACTAGCTGTGCTTTTATTTTGCATAAGGTTTCCCAAAAAAGCATTCTAACCAAAACAAGTTTTAAAACCACTGATTTACATGATTGATAATGTCTTTTTTCTTCTTGTTTAAAGCTATTTTTACATTTTATAAACATAGTAAATGTACATAGTTTTGAAAGTTATATTGCCAAAAAAAGAAGTCTTGTCCATCTCTTGCCATTGCTTGCACCCCAAACACAACCACCTTTCACGTCTTCTGTTATCTCTTTTAGCATTTCCACCCTTAGTAGTAAGCTTTTAGTATTTCTTGACTTAATTCAAAGATTTTTTTCTCAATAGCATGTTATGTCATTCTCTTATATTCCCCTTCCCAACCTGTTTCCTAATAGAGTTCTACAATTTTTAGTTAAATAAATCATCAATGTAAATATTAGAGACTACGCTAGTTTCTGAGCTAAATACTATATGTGATTATGTTTCTCTTTTTATGTAAATTTTTTTCCTCTTGGACTTAATAACTAACTCACTTTTTTCATTTGGTTTGTTTTCTTTGAACCTACAGGTGTTTTTGTCTGCCCATCCTTACTCTTGTCCTTCCTCCCTCACTCCCTTCTTTCCTTCCATCCCTCCTTCCCTCCCAGTTGCTGCAATGGATCTGTCAAACACCAGACTGTTTTCTAGGAGCACAAACACTTTGTCCACCTCCTCCCAGTCTGGTCCGGCTGCCCTCCAAACCTGACAAACAGTGGTCGTCTTGAATTCTCTTTGTCCCTTTTCTGTGTTGGATTCCATTTTTGCCAAAAGCTGTTATCTTCCTTTTTCTTAATTTATACCTAGAAAAAAATCTGGAGTCCTTGCTTGCTTGTCTGAAAAGTCCCTTTTCTACTTGATTGAAAATATGGGTAGGCATAAAATTCTAGGATGAAAATTCACATACATTTGGAAGGTACGAGTCCTTTGTTTCCCTGTTTCCCTGCTTCTTGTGTTAACTGTCAGAAGTCTAGTACCATTCTGATTCTCAGAACTATGTGAGTGGCCTTTTTCTTTTCTTCTAGAAGCATTTAGGATCATCTCTGCATGTCCAATGTTCATTTCATGATGATGTTCCTTGATACACATTGTTTTTCATGTATTATCCTAAACACGCTTGTAGCTTTCAACCTAGAGGCTTGTTGCCCTTCAGTTCTGAAGTTTTCTTACATTACTTTGAACATTAGTCACTCTGCTCTCTAACTCCTATATGTTGGATCTCCTCAATTGCTCCTCCAGTTTTCTTAATTTATATCCTATCCCCTATGTCCTATTTATTCTTTTAATCTTTCTGAAAGATTTGATTGACATTGGATTTCATATTAAACTCAAGGGGGAGGGGTGGCAAGCAATATCTTTTGAATTCCAAAGAGCTCATTCCTATTCTCTAACCAATCTATTCTTGTTTTATGTCTTCAATATTTGTGGTAATTAGCCCTCTTATTTTGAGGTTATTCTGCTGTTTCCCAAATTGTCTCTGGGTGCTTTTTTGCAACTATTTTTGCTACTTGTTTCTTTGTTTTATTCTTTCTCTTTCACGTTGGAAGCTTTCCTCAAATGACTCTGACCACCTTTTTAAAAAAAAATAGCTTTAGGGTCGCCTAGATGGCTCAGTCAGTTAAATATCTGCCTTTGGCTCAGATCATGATCCTGGAGTCCCAGGATTGAGCCCCACATTGGGCTCCCTGCTCAGCAGGGATCCTGCTTCTTCTGCCTCTGCTCATCGCCCCCGCTTAAGCTCGCTCTTTGTCTCTCTCAAATAAATAAATAAAATCTTTAAAAATAAATAAATAAAATATAGCCTTAGTGGCACCTGGCTTCCTTAGTCGGTAGAGCATGAGACTCTTGCTTTTGAGTTTGAGCCCCACGTTGGGTGTAGAGATGACTTAAAAATGAAATCTTTTTTTTTTTTAAAGTAGGTTTGATGAAATATAATTCACACAAATCCATAAAATTCACCCACTGAAAGTGTAAAATTAAACAGATTTTAGCATATTCAGAGTTGCACAAACATCACCACAATTTTAGAACATTTTCATTTTCACCCCAAGAGAAACCCTATTCTCTTTGGCGATCACTCCCATTTTCAATCCCCCTGAGGGATTTTATGCATATCTGAGGCAATCCCTAATCTAGTTCTTATCTCTGTGGATTCGCCTCTTCCGGACATTTCATATAAATAGAGTCATATACGGCTTCTGGTAACTGGCTTCTTTCATTTAGCATAATGTTTTAGAGGTTCATCAGTGTTGTAGTATGTGTCGGTATATTGTTCCTTTTTATTGTCAAATAATATTGCCTTGTATAGATTTACCCCCATTTTATTTATCCTGTTTATCCGTGAGTTTATGAACATTGCGTTATTTCTATTGTTGGGCTATTATGAATAATACTGCTATAAGCATTCGTGAACAACTTTTTGTGTGCACATATGATTTCATTTCTCTTGGGTATATGCCCAGTACTGGAATTGCTAGTTCAAATGATAACTATAATTTAACCTCTGGAGGAACTGCCAGACTATTTTCCAAAGCAACTGCATCATTGTACATTCCCACCAGCAATATATGAGGGCCCCAATTTATCTACATTCTCATCAAAACTTGTTACTATCTTTTTATTATAGTAGGTGTGAAGCAGTATCATTGTGGTTTAGATTTGTATTTCCCTAAGGACTAATGATGTTAGCCTCTTTTCATGTGGTTATTGGCCATCTCTACGTATTCTTTGGAGAAGTGTCTCTTAATTATTTTGCCCATTTTAAAATTGGATTATTTACTTTTTTTGATATTTTATTTATTTATTCATGATAGACACACACAGAGAGAGAGAGAGAGGAGAGAGAGAGAGAGAGGAGAGAAGCAGAGAGGCAGAGACACAGGCAGAGGGAGAAGCAGGCTCCATGCAGGGAGTCCGACGTGGGACATGATCCTGGGACTCCAGGATCACACCCTGGGCAGAAGGCAAGCGCCTAAACCACTGAGCCACCCAAGCTGCCCCTACTTTTTATTATTGAGTTGTAAGAGTTCTTTATATATTCTAGATACAAGAGCCTTATTAGAAATAATGGTTCATAAATATCTTCCATTCTTGGAAGTGTGTTGTCTTTTCACTTTTTAAAAAATAATTATTTGATGCCCCGACATGTTTTAACTTTGACAAAGTCCAATTTATTTATTATTTTGTTGGTTTTGCTTTTTGTGTCATATCTAAAAAGGCTTTGACACAAAGTCATGAAAATTTACTCCTGTATTTTCTTTAAAATTGTTAAAAATTAGCCCTTACATTTAGCTCTATTTATTTTTAGTTTATCTTTGTGTGTGGCAAGATGAAGGAGTATGATTTCATTCGTGTGCTTGTGAATATTGACCGTTTGTTGAAAATACTAACTATTCTTTCCTCATTGAATTGTTTTAATATTCTTGCCAAATAACTGACCATAAATTTAAAGGCTTTATTTCTGGACTCTCCATTATATTTAATTGAACTCTGCATCTATCCTGTTAGTATCCATTCTTGTTTAAAGTATCAAGCACTGACTGTGTGTGTGGAGGGGGGGTGATTTATGATTCTGAGGCCTTTCTGCATTTACAGAAAAGGCGCACCTCCCTGCTGGTGGTTATACACCAAGTGCCAGCATTCTGTGGACCTAGGACCTAGCAGAGATGGGCTTACAACATGTGCCTGTTTCTTTGTCTACCTTGAGATCTCTGCCTCTGTTGCTTATACATTGGCCATGGTCTCCCCCCCGGGTCAGGAATCTTTTTCAGTGTGAGAAAGCCCACTTACTGCTTGAAGTCTACCTAAAAATGATTCCCCATTACTCAGCACCTGGTTCTGACAGGATATTTATGATTCTTAAATAGACCATTGGACCCTCTCAATACCTATTCCTTTGCTTTAGGTTTGCACCAAGAATGCTAATTAATTCCTCAGGACCAAAAGTAACTAGCTTCTTCCTAGTGTTCACCAACCATTGACTTCAACACATTTCTTTATTCCAATATATTATATTGATTTAGGCTTCTAAGAATCAACTTTAGCTGTATCTGTATTTTCTCTCTTCCCTAACACCACTAAAATGACAGAAAAAGGATTTTTTTTTTTAATTAATAGGCTTTCTTTTTTAGAGTAGCCTTAGGTTCACAGTAAAAATGGAATGGGAACTACAGAAGTTTCCCACATACCCCCTGCCCCTCCACATGCATAGCCTCCTGCATTATCAACATCCTCCACCAGAGTCCATTTATTGTAATCGATGAGTCCACCTTGACAGATCAGTATCATATCAGTCCATAGTTTACATTAGGATTTGACTTGGTTGTGTACATTCTATGAGTTTTGACAAATATATGACATGTATCCACCATTATGGTATACAGAGTAATTTGATGCCCTAAGAATTCATCACTTCATTGACTTATCCTCCCTCCCTATAACCTCTGGCAACCACTGATTTTTTTTTACCATTTCCACAGTTTTCACTTTTCCAGAATGTCATATAGTTGGAATCATACACTATGTAGTCTTTTAAGATTGGCTTCTTTCACTTAGTAGTATGCATTTAAGTTTCCTCCAGGGCTTTTCATGGTTCATTCCTTTTTGGCACTGAGTAAATTTCATCGTCTGAATGTACCATGGTTTATTTATCTATTTACCTACTGAATGACATTTTGATTGCCTCTGAGTGTAGCCAGTTATGAATAAAACTGTTTTAAATGCCCATATGCAGGTTCTTGTGTGGACATAGAGTAGTCTCCCCTTCTCCATGGAGAATGTGCTCCACGATCCCCAGTGGACGCCTGAAACCACAAACAGTGCACTGAGCCCTTTAAGTACTATGTTCTTTCCTGTATGTACATACATATGATAATGTTTAATTTGTCAATGAGGCATTGTAAGAGATTAACAATAACTAATAATAAAATAGAACAATTATAACAATATGCCATAGGGATGCCTGGGTGACTCAGCAGTTGAGTGCTGAGTATTGAGTGCCTCCCTTTGGCCCAAGGCGTGATCCTGGAGTCCCGGGATCGAGTCCCACATCAGGCTCCCTGCATGGAGCCTGCTTCTCCCTCTGCCTGTGTCTCTGCCTCTGCCTCTCTCTCTCTCTCTGTGGGTCTCTCATGAATAAAG
Organism: Nyctereutes procyonoides; assembly: GCF_905146905.1. Taxonomy (NCBI): domain Eukaryota; kingdom Metazoa; phylum Chordata; class Mammalia; order Carnivora; family Canidae; genus Nyctereutes; species Nyctereutes procyonoides. The sequence goes on along the minus strand of NW_026575033.1, from coordinate 2,875,971 downwards.
AAATAAAATCTTAAAAAAAAAAGCAATATACTGTAATAAAAGTTATGTGAATGTGGTCTATTTCTCAAAATATCTTCATGTAATGCATCAACCCTCCTTGCAATGATGTGAGATGATAAAATGCCTACGTAATGCAACAAAAGGAGATGAATAAGGTAGGCATTCTGATACAGAATTAGGCTACCACTGGCCTTCTAACAGTATGTCAGAAAGGATCGTCTGCTTTAAGACTACCTGCTTTGGGGGATCCCTGGGTGGCGCAGCGGTTTGGCGCCTGCCTTTGGCCCAGGGCGCGATCCTGGAGACCCGGGATCGAATCCCACGTCGGGCTCCCGGTGCATGGAGCCTGCTTCTCCCTCTGCCTGTGTCTCTGTCTCTCTCTCTCTCTCTCTCTCTCTCTCTCTCTCTCTCTCTCTGACTATCATAAAGAAATAAAAATTAAAAAAAAAAAAGACTACCTGCTTTGAGGGTGGGTAACCACAGTATGTGAAACCACAGATAAGGATGGGCTGCTGTACTTTTCAACTCTGGGTAAATTCCAAGGAGTGCAATTGATGAATCACATGGTGGAAGTATATTTACTTTTGTAAGAGACTACCAAACTATCTTCCAAAGAGGCTGAACCATTTTGCATTCCCACCATCAACAAATGAATTTCTGTTGCTTCACATCCTCACCAGCATTTGCTGTTGTAAGCATTTGGGATTTTGGCCATTCTAATAGGTCTGTAGTGTGATATCTCACTGTTGTTTTAATTAGCGATTCCCGGGATCCCTGGGTGGCGCAGCGGTTTAGCGCCTGCCTTTGGCCCAGGGCGCGATCCTGGAGACCCGGGATCGAATCCCACGTCGGGCTCCCGGTGCATGGAGCCTGCTTCTCCCTCTGTCTGTGTCTCTGCCTCTCTCTCTCTCTGTGATTATCATAAATAAATTAAAAAAAATTTTAAAAAAAATAAAAAAGCAAAGAATTAAAAAAATAATAATAATTAGCGATTCCCTGATGACATATAACATTGAGCCTCTTTCCATGTACTTACTGGTCGTCTGTATATCTTCTTTGGTGAGGTTTCTTTTCAGATCATTTGCCTATTTTAAAATCACATTGCTTGTCTTATTATTGTTAAAATTTAAGAGTTCTTTGTTCTGAATAACAGATGTGTCTTTTGCAAATAATTTCTCCTAGTCCGTGGTTTATCATCTCATTCTCTTGAGAGAATCTCATTGTCTTTCACAGTGAAGAAATTCTTTATTTTAATAAAGTTCAGCTAACCAATTCTTTCTTTTATGGTTCATGCCTTCAGCGTTCTATCTAAAATGTCATTGCCAGAGTGTGACCCCCACACCTCTATGAACATGGAAACATGGCGCTAGGAGCAGTGCAGAGCATGGGGGCTGTGGCCCTGGGGTGCTAAGGGCTGGCACCTCCTGGAAGCTATGCACAGGCTTCACTCTGCTCTCTGTGCATAAATTTGCAGACAGACATGAATGGATAACAACTGAAAATGGTATTGGAACCATCCCGTTGCAGTAACTTTGCAAAGGAAGCTTTGGGAGATGCTGTTTATTGTAGCTGCCTAAATGTGGGACAAAACTGGACAAGATGAGTTTGGTGCCTTGAAAAGTGTGAAAGCTGTTAGTGACCTCTGTTCCCCTCTATCAGAAGTAACTGAAATTACTGAAGCTCTTGAAGAAAACCCAGGACTTGTCAACAAATCTTGTTATGAAAATGGTTGGCTGATCCAGATAACACTCAGTAATCCTTCAGAACTGGGTGAATTAATGAGTGAAAAAGCATATAAGAAATACAGAAAATGTATTGAGGAGTAAAAATGGAACCCCTAAATAAACTAGTATGACACAACTTAATCTAGCATAGTGATCTTAAATTAGTGGTGATAGAGGATTTAAAATAACTTTTAACAATATCAGTGGAAAAAGAAACTACTTGCAACAATGCTAATGGAAGAAAACACCCCTTAACTTTCTAATGATGGCAGATAAACTTGATATGGATCTTTTTTTGCAACACCCTGTGATTTTTAGATTAGGCTCCAGTTATAATATTCAGAATCCTGAAATTATCTGTAGTTAAAAACTAGTTATAAAAGTTACATAATTCGGGGATCCCTGGGTGGCGCAGCGGTTTGGCGCCTGCCTGTGGCCCAGAGCGCGATGCTGGAGACCTGGGATCGAATCCCACATAGGGCTCCCGGTGCATGGAGCCTGCTTCTCCCTCTGCCTATGTCCCTGCCTCTCTCTCTCTCTCTCTCTCTCTCTCTCTCTCTCTGTGATTATCATAAATAAATAAAAATTTTAAAAAAAGTTATATAATTCGGGCAGCCCGGGTGGCTCAGCGGTTTAGCACCGCCTGCTGCCCAGGGCGAGATCCTGGAGACCCAGGATCGAGGCCCACGTCGGGCTCCTTGTATGGAGCCTGCTTCTCCCTCTGCCTGTCTTTCTCTCTCTCTCTCTCTCTCTCTGTCATGAATAAATAAATAAAATATTTTTAAAAATTTTTAAAAAGTTACGTAATTCAAGAATAAAATTGTAATCTTAAACCTTAGGGAATATTGTAAATTGCTTACATCCAGCCCTGGATTGGGGTGGAAATGCTTAGATGATCTTCCCACTGGAAATGCTGGCAGTAGAGAAAGGTTTGTTAGTTGTACAGTGTCAGATAAAGAGAAATACTATCTTTGATCTTGCATTATACTGCCCTTGCTGGTCCTGTTTTTATATAATAAAGATAAATAGTTTAATAATAAAACATTCAACTTCCTCATTAATCATGGTTTCTGTTTTGCTGTTGGTATTTCATTTAGCACTAGTATCTGTGAAAATGATAATTTTAACTTATGGAAAGTTACTTTTTAAAAAAATATTTATTTATTTATTTATTTATTTATTTATTTATTTATTTATTTATGAGAGACACACAGACAGAGGCAGAGACGTAGGCAGAGGGAGAAGCAAGCTCCATGCAGGGAGCCCAACATGGGACTCAATCCCAGGACTCCAGAATCATGCCCTGAGCCAAAGGCAGACGCTCAACCACTGAGCCACCCAGGCGTCCCTGTTTTTTTTTTTTTTTTTTTTTTAAGTAGGCTTCATGCCCACGGTGGAGACCAATGCAGGACTTGAATTAATGACCCTGATCAAGCCCTGAGCTGAGATCAAGAGTTAGATATTTAACTGACCGAGCCACCCAGGTGCCCCCTAGAAAGTTATTTTTTAAAAAGAAATTTAGCCATAATAATGAAAATTTCCAAGAAAATATTTATTAAAATAAATAAAGTGTCATTGCCATACCCAAGCTCATCTAGTTTTTTTCCTCCTGTTATATTCTAGGACTTTCCTAATTCCATGCTTTACATTTAGGTTCATGACTTTTTTTGCAAAGATATTTTTTATGAAGAGTGTAAGATGTCTAGATTTTTTTTGTATGAGGACGTCCAATTCTTCCAACACCATTTGTAGAAAAGACTGTCTTTGCTGCATTCATCTTTGTCAAATATCATTCAGTTGGCGATATTTATGTGGATTTATTTCTGAGATCTCTATCGTGTTACATTGATCTATTTGTCCATTCTTGTGCCAATATCATACTGTTTTGATTACCATAGCTTTGTAGTAAGTCTTGACATCTGGTAGTGTCAATCCTCTACCTTTGTTCTTCCCCTGCAGTATTGAGTTGGCTATTCTGGGTCTTTTGCCTCTCCATATAAACTTTAGAATCAGCTTATTGATATCTATAAAATGACTTGCTAGGACTTTGACTTGGAATGTGTAGGATCTATAGATCAAGTTGGAAAAAACTGACACCTTGAATACATTGTCCTATTCATGAATATGGAATATCTTTCCAGGTATTAACTTCTTTGTTACTTTTCTTCAGAGTTTTGTAGTTTTCCTCAGTAGATCTTGTATATGTTTTGTTAGATTTAACTTGAGTATTTCATGTTTTTGTGCTTCTATTGTAAGTGGTATTATGTTTTTAAGTTAGAAATTATGTTTCAAATTGTGCTTGTTCATTGCTAGTATATAAGAAAGTCATTGATGTTTTTTGAGATATAATTGACATATATACATATATATAATTGACATTTATACATCGTACTCATTTTAGGTATACAACATTATAATTTGAGTATGCATATTTTGGGAAATGATTATCACAGTAAGTTTAATTGATATCTAATGCCAAAAATAGCTACAAATTTATTTCCTTGTGATGAGAACTTTTAAGATCTATTGTCTACTAATAACTTTCAAATATGCAATATAGTATTGTTAACTATAATCACCATGCTATACATTACATCCCCAAGACATATATCTTACAACGGGAGTTTTTTTATCTATTGACTACCTTTACCCCTTGACTTTTGTATATTAACCTTGTATCCTGTAAACTTCTACAATTGCTATTAGTTCTAGGAGTATTTGTATAGATTTTTTTTCAGATTTTCTACATAGACAATTGTGTCATCTGGAAACAAGACAGTTTGATTTCCTTCTTCTCAATCAGTATAAAAGTATTTCCTTTTCTTTCTTAATTGAATTAGCTAGAACTCTCAGTATGATCTTGATAAGCAATGGTGAGCAGGGATACCATTGTCTTGTTCCTGATCTTAGCAGGAAAGCTTTGATTTTCTTATCATTAAATATGATGTTAATTGTAGTTTTTTTAGTAGATGTTCTTTGTAAAAGTTGAGGAAGTTCTCCTCTATTCCAATTTTGCTGGGTTTTTAAAACTTTTCAAATATCATGAATGAGTCTTGGATTTTGTCAAATGGGTGTTTTTGTTTTGCTGTTTTGTTTTGTTTTGTTTGCAGCTATTGGTATGATCATGTGATTTTTCTTCTTTAGCCTGTTGATGTGATGGACCATCTTATTGGTTTTTGAATATTGAACCAGCCTTGCCTACCTGGGATAAATCACATTTGGTTGTGATGTATAATTTTTTTAATACATTGTTGGATTTGATTTGCTAATATTTATTGAGAATTTTTGCATCTATGTTCATGAGAGATATTGGTCTGTTTTCTTTTCTTGTAATGTCTTTGTCTGCTTTTGGTATCAGGATAACACTGACCTCATAGAAGAAGTTAGGAAATATTCCCTTGGCTTCTATCTTCTGGAAGAGATTGTAAAAAATTGGTATAATTTCTTCCTTAAATGTTTGGATGAATTCACCAGTGAACTCTTGTGGCCGGTGCTTTCTGTTTTGGAAGATTAACTTTGATTTGACCTCTTTCATGGATATAGGCTTATCAGATTGTCAGTTACTTCTTGTGTGAGCTTTGGCAGATTGTGTCTTTCAAGGAAATGATCCATTTCACCTAGGTTACCAAATGTATTCTTTGTTTTTTAGGAGTTTTTTTAAAATTATTTATTTAGGGGGGCTGAGGGACAAAGGGAGAGGGAGAGAATCTTCAAGTAGACTCCCTTGATGAGGGCAGAGCCTGATGCAGGTCTGGATCTCACAACCTTGAGATCAGAACCTGAGCCAAAATCAAGAGTTAGATGTCTAACCAAGTGAGCCCCCACCCAGGTTCCCTCCAAATGTACTCTTTTAATGTCCATGCTCAACTGATGTACCCTGTTGTATTTCTGATATTGGCAACTTATGTTCTCTCTCTTTTTTTCTCAATTAGTCTGGCTGGAAGCATACTGATTTTATCTATTTTTTTCCAAAGAATCAGCTTTTGGTTTTGTGATTTTCTCTTCTGATTTCCTATTTTCTTTTTTTTTTAATTTTTTTTTTACTTATTTATGGTAGTCACACACACAGAGAGAGAGAGAGAGAGGCAGAGACACAGGCAGAGGGAGAAGCAGGCTCCATGCACCGGGAGCCCGATGTGGGATTCGATCCCGGATCTCCAGGATCGCGCCCTGGGCCAAAGGCAGGCGCCAAACCGCTGCGCCACCCAGGGATCCCCATGATTTCCTATTTTCAATTTCATTGATTTCTGCTCTAATATTTATCATTTATTTTATGCTGCTTCCTTTCTTCTTTTTCTTCTTCTTCTTCTTCTTCTCTTCTTCTCCTTCTTCTTCCTTTTCTTCTTCCTCCTCTCCCTCCCCTCTTACTCCTCTTCCTTCTTCTTCTTCAAAGTGGAAGGTTAATACATGCATTCAATATATACATTTTCCTCTTATCACTGCTTTTGGAGCATCCCCCAAATTTTGATAAGTTGTATTTTCATTTTCATTTGCTCAAAATATATTTCTATTGAGATTTCTTCTTTGACCTATGTGTTATTACAAGTGTGTTGCTTAATCTCCAAGTATTTTTGGCATTTTTCAGCTCTTTCTGTTCCTGATTTCTATTTTAATTTTACTGCAGTCTAAGAGCTATGATTTATATTCTTTTAAATGTATAAAAATGTATTTTATGGCCTAGATTATTGTCTATTTTGATGAGTGTTTCATGCTAAAATAAACAGGACTGGCTGAAAGTTTATAGTAGAAGCTACCCATATCATCTCTCCAACTGCCCTTCCCCCTGCCCTAATCTTTATATGGTAAACTAGAGGGCTTTAATGTTACAAGGCATGGTTTCAGACAGAACTATAGGACTGTCTGCAGTAGGATGCAGTAGATGTATGTTCTGTTCTCACTCAGTTCTCAGAATCCTGGCCACAAGGCTATCATCCTCCAGGCAGGAGATTGGTGGTCTTCTCCAGGCCCTCTGAACAGCCTAGTAGGAGAGATGTGAAGATACTGATATCGATATTTGCCAAGCAGAGGGCCAAGCCAGGTTACCTTACACTGAAGGTTCATCACATACTCAGAGCTTTCAGTCAGCATTTTAGTGTTTAGCTCTTCAGCCTGAATCTTTGAAGAATAATGTGAACCTGAGGAAGGCTTCTAACTCAGAAAATGCAGACAAAAACACACAGACTAAAAAAGAAGCTAAATAAGAGATTGTGTGAGAAGAAGTTTTCAACAAACTATCACCAGTATTTTCAAAATGATAAGAAAAGATGTTGCCACCCTGAAATAAGAACAGGACTCTCTTTATATCTATATCTATACCTATATGTATATCTATATCTACATTTTAAGATTTATTTATTTATCTGAAAGAGAGAAAGCGTGCAAGAGCAGGGGGTGGGGGCAGAAGGAGAGGAAGAGAGAGAATCTCAAGTAGATTCCACACCAAGCTCGGAGCCTGGTTACACAACTGAGCTGAAAACAAGTCACATGCTCAACTGACTGAGCCACCCAGGCACCTCCAGGATACTATATTAAAAAAAAAAAAACAACAACATTCAGAGTGGGTTCAACAGATGAATGGATAAATAATATATATATATATATATATATATATATATATACACACACATATATAATGGAATATTACTCACCTATCAGAAAGTGAGTATCTGCCATTTACATCATGAATGGAACTGGAGGGTATTATGCCGAGTGAAATAAGTCAATTGGAGAAAGGTAATTATCATATGGTCTCATTCATATGTGGAATATAAGAAATAGCACAAAGGACCATAAGAGAAGGAGGGGAAACGGAGTGGGGAAAGATCAGAGAGGGAGACAAACCATGAGAGACTCCTGATTCTAGGAAGCAAACAAAGGGTTGGTAAAGGGGAGGGAGGTCTGGAGTAACTGGGTGACAGATATTAAGGAGGGCACATGATGCGATGAGCACGGGTGTTTTAATCTATGTTGGCAAATTAAATTTAAATTTAAAAAATAACAAAAATTCAGAGAATATAAGAACTCTTTGAAATAATAATAATAAAAAGAACAATAGCAAAAATGTGAAACTCAGTAGAAAGTTGAATAATAAAGTCAAGGAACTCTTCCAGAAAAAAAGAGCCCAAAGATGAAGAAATGGAAAATAAGAGAGAAACATAAAAAATTAGAAGATATGTTCATGTCTAATTTCTGAATCACAGGAGCTCAGAAAGAGGAAAAAACTTAATGGAGTTGAGGAAATCCTCATTGAAATAACTTAGGAAAATTTCCTAGAGCTAAACAATATGCTTCTAGATTTAAAGGAGCTGAAGTGCCCAGAACAATGGATAAAAATAGACCCATACAACTGTATATCATCACAATATTTAGAATATTTAGAACAAAGAGAAAATTCTACAAGTTTCTAGAAAGAGAAAACAGTTCATATACAAAGGATCAGAACAGGGCAGCCCTGGTGGCGCAGCGGTTTAGTGCCGCCTGCAGCCTGGGGTGTGATCCTGGAGACCCGGGCTCCCTGCATGGAGCCTGCTTCTCCCTCGGCTTGTGTCTCTGCCTCTCTGTCTTTGAATAAATAAATAAATAAATAAATAAATAAATAAATAAATAAATAAATAAATAAATAAATCTTAAAAAAAAAAACAAAGGATCAGAACAGAATGGCTTTGAACTTAACACCAATTCTAGACATTAGAGAATAGTGGAACAAGGCCTTCAAAATTTGTAAAATTATTGTTTCCAACTTTTTAAAAAGATTTATTTATTTATTTATTTATTTATTTATTTATTTATTTATGTATTTGAGGGGTGCCTAGGTGGTACAATCAGTCAAACATCTGACTCTTGGTTTTTGGCTCATCTCAGGGTCATGGGATGGAGGCCCGCATCAGGCTCTGCACTGGGTGGTGGAGTCTGCTTGGGATCCTCTCTCTCTCTCTCCCTCTGCCCTCACACCCACCATAGTCTCTCTCTCTCTCTCTCTCTCTCTCTCTCTCAAAAACCAAAACACAGAGATTTGAGATATTGAAGAATTCAAAATATTTTCTTCACATACACTCTTTCCCAGGAAGTTCCTAGAAGATGCCCTCTACCAGAAGAAGAGATTATACAAAGCTAGAAGAGGACATGGAGCTCAAGAAGTGGATCCAACAAAGGGAAAGAGGAAAACGGATCATGGGGATGATGTCAAAGCAATCCAGAATAAAAACTAAGCACCATGTGCAGATGGTAGGCCATTCACATGGGATAGGTCAGAAGGCTCTAGTACAGATTTCCCTGGGAAGAAGTTCTTTCACCCATCTGAAAGGAGATTATGATACTTGGTGAACAGTTTGGGATTGGACTGGGGTTGAGTATGTAGAAAACCAAGCAAGTCAAGAACACAAACCAATGATTAATTCTAAGGAAAACTAAGGATTGTGCAGAAAAATATAGTGGTCCATTTGAAGATAGCATGTACATAGATTTAATAATGACATGCTAAATGTTGATCTCGCCAAAATTATGACAATACTATACTAGGAATACAGGGGAATGGGAAGAAGATGCATGGATATCAAGGGAAGAGGGTTTTTAAGGAGTTAAATTTTCATCTTCCCTGGCAAGGATGCAATTTGGAAATAAGTCCTTTGTTAGATGTATGTATTGAGAATATTTTATCCTATTTTCTTAAAAGTATCTTTTAAAGGCAGGTTTTAGGGACATCTGAGTGGCTCCGTGGTTGAGCGTCTGCCTTTGGCTCAGGGCATGATCCTGGAGTCCCAGAATTAAGTCCCACATCGGGCCCCCTGCATGGACCCTGCTTCTCCCTCTGTCTGTGTCTCTACCTCTCTCTGTGTCTCTCATGAATAAACAAAATCTTTTAAAAAAATAAAGGGCAGGTTTTAGTTTTGATCAAGCAAAATTTATTATTTTTCTCTGATGGTTAGTGCTTTCGTGTTCTATTTGAGAAATCTTTTCCTTCCCCAACACCATGAAAAAATTTACCTGTGCTTTCTCCTAGAGGCCTTTTAGCTTTAGCTTTTATATTAGCTCTGGGATCTGTCAAAGTATTTTTTTGCATTTAGTGACTTTTTAAAAGATTTTATTTATTTGAGAGAGATAGCATGAGAGGGGGAGAGAGACTTCCCACTGAGCAGGGAGCCCAACTTGGGGATCCTGGGATCATGACCCAAGCTGAAGGCAGATGTTTAACCAACTAAGCCACCCAGGCACCCCATGTTAGGGACTTTGGTTAAAGTGAACGTGTCTTGCTCTTCCATTGACTTCCTGTGCCTAGCACATAGTAAACACTCATATTTTCTTGGTAAATTCACATATTCTTCTACAAGCTTCTTCAGAGCAGGCTCTATATGTGACAGTTATTTTTTAAGATTTTATTTATTTATTTGGGGGAGAGAGATGGGAGAGAGATGCGAGAGAGAGCACAAGCTGGAGGGAGGAGCAGGCTCCCCAGTGAGCAGGGAGCCTGATGCAGGGCTTGATCCCACGACCCTGAGATCATTACCTGAGCTGAAGGCAGATGCTTAACCAACTGAGCCACTCAGTGCCCCTGTGACAGTTATTTTTTTCCCTCTGGTCTATCACTAACACTTGGTGCTTAACACAATGCTATACACAGTATAACCCTCAATAGATAAGTACCAAAGAAGCCAAGGGTAAAGGCCATACCTGTGTTTCTCCTGCACCTGTGGAGCCAGGATAAGGCTCTGTTTTACCCCAGAACCCCAGGATCTGGTAGGTGTGTTCCCCACAGATGAAGATAAGTGCCTCGTCCTATGTACACTGCATTCAGCTGGAGCAATGGAACATGGGGTGGAAGTTGGCCTGGAGTCAGTCTTCTAGTCCTGTCTTCCTGGGGAATTGACATGCTGTCCAGAAACTCATCACTGGTCTTTGTTTTGACGTTTAGCCTGTAAGCTGAGGCCATTTCTTTTCTTTCTGAAAACACTTTGTTCTTGAACTTTATCTCATAGCTGCTTGGAGTCTCTTTTCAAAATAAACACCACCTGGGAGTGCACACAAAACCAATGTTAGTGAATCGTTAATGCTTGAACGTACATTTTTTTACTTTCATCAACCAAAACGCAAGGTAGAAAATCAACCATAATCATATGATACAACCACCAGCTTCCTGCTGAGAAAACCAACATCTCCACTGGCCCTAGTCACCGTCAAGCAAGGTCAGGAGTTGGAGGAATACTGAAGGCAGAACCGGGAGACACAAACTCTACCATCTCTGATTTCCTTGTGAAACTTGGCAGCTTTACATTCAAGCAGGGCTTCCGGACCATAGTGTACGTACCTGTTTTTGTTTTCATGCAAGAAAGGATGATGTGAGAGACCTAAGAAATGAGAGCTGTGGAAGGTCGTCACTGTCCAACAGCAAGCCCAGGTTTGCTTCTGTTTGCCTATATCCTGCCTTCTTCCCTCAGCACTCGCTGCTGTGCCCTTCTTGGGGCCACTGGCCAGGAGGTCAACTGCTTTTTAATTTCTTCTGGAAACAGTCCCATTATGACACCATCCATGATTTTGCATTGTCCAAAAATAAGGCCCAGTGTTGGTCCAGCACTGGAGGCACTTAGAATCCCACTCCAGGTACTGCATTGTGGTGGTGCAATGGACTCACCAGAAGCTTTGGCTTCAGGTGGACCTGAGTTTAAGTTACTGGTCTGTCTGAAGCTGCATGATCTTGGGTGCTTTTTTAACTTGGGAGAGTTGCTTAATACTTCGGAGGCTCAATATCCTTAATTCCTTAATATAACATGAAGATAAGGGTGCCAATGAGGCCTACCTCAAGAAACAAGAAAAATCTCAAATGAACATTCCAACATTACATCTGAAGATAAAATCTTTTAAAAAAATAAAGAAGAGTTAATACCCATTCTTCTCAAACTATTCCAAAAATATAAGAGAAATGAATGCTTCCATATTCATTCTACATGGACAGCATTACTTTCACATCAAAACCAAGCAAAGCTAATACAAAAAATAAAATCACAGGCCGGTAGCTCTGATGAATATAGAAGCAAAAATTCTCAACAAAATATTAGCAAACTGAATTCAATAATAAATTCAAAGGAACATTCATCAAGACCAGGTGGGGCCGGGGTGCCAGGATGGCTCAGTGGTTCAGCATCTGCTTTTGGCTCAGATCAGGATCCCTGAGTCCTGGGATTGAGTACCATATCAGGCTCCCCTCAAGGACCCTGGTTCTCCCTCTGCCTATGTCTTTGCCTCTCTCTGTATGTCTCTCATGAATAAATAAGCAAAATCTTAAAAAAAAAAATAGGCCAGGTGGGGTTTAGTCCAGGATTCAAGGATGGCTTAACATCCAGAAATCAATCACCACATTAACAAACTAAAGAATAAAAATCATATGATCATCACAATAGATGCAAAAAGAAAACATTTGATAAAATTCAACATCCATTTATGATAAAAACTCTCAACAAAGTGAGTACAGAGGACATATATCTCAGCATCATAAGGGCCATATATGAAAAACCCACAGCTAACATCATATTCAGCAGTGAAAAGCCAAATATTTTCCTCAAGATCAAGATGAAGATGAGAATGCCAATTCTCACCAACTTATCGAACATAGGACTAGAAGCTAGCCACAGCAATCAGACAAGAAAAAGTAATAAAAGGTATCCAAATTGGTAAAGAAGGAGTAAAACTTTCACTATTCACAGGTGACATGAAACTACATTAGAAAGTGGTGAAGAATCTACCAAATAACTGCTAAAACTGATAAATGAATTCAGTAAGGTTGCAGAATACAAAACCAATATACAGAAATTCATTGCATTTCTTTTTTTTAAAATTTTTATTTATTTATTTATGATAGTCACACAGAGAGAGAGAGAGAGAGGCAGAGACACAGGCAGAGGGAGAGGCAGGCTCCAGGCACCGGGAGCCCGATGTGGGATTAGATCCCAGGTCTCCAGGATCGCGCCCTGGGCCAAAGGCAGGCGCCAAACCACTGCGCCACCCAGGGATCCCCTCATTGCATTTCTATATACGAACAATGAAGCAGCAGAAAGAGAAATTAAGAAGCAATCCCATTTACAATTGCACCAAAAATAATAAAATACCTAGAAATAAACTTAACCAAGGAGGTAAAAGACCTATCCTCTGAAAACTGTAAGACATTGTTGAAAGAAACTGAAGATGACACAGATAAATGGAAAGATATACCATACTCATGGATTGGAATAATTAATATTGCTAGAATGTCCATACTACCCAAAGCAATCCATTGATTCACTGTAATCTCTATCAAATTATCAGTAGCATTTTTCACAGAACCAGAATAAAAAAATTCTAAGATGTCTATGGAATCACAAAAGACTTTGAATAGCAAAGCTATCTTGAGAAAGAATGAATCTAGAGGTATCACACTCCCAGATTTCAAACTGTACTACAAAGCTACAGTAATCAAAACAGTATGGTAGTGACACAAAAATAGACACATAGATCAATAGAACAGAATAGAAAGCCCAGAAATAAAGCCACATTTATACAGCCAATCAATTTATGACAAAGGAGGCAAGAATATACAATGTGGAAAAGATAATCTCTCCAATAAATGATCTGGGGAAATAAATAAATAAATAAATAAATAAATAAATAATCATCTGGGGAAACTGGACAGCCACATGCAAAGGAATAAAACTTGACTACTTTATCACATCATATACAAAAATAAACTCAAAATGAATTCAAGACCTGAATGTAAGACAAAAAATCATAAAACTCCTAAAAGAAAACATAAGCAATAACTCTTGGACATAGGTCTTAGCAATATTTTTTTGGATCTGTCTCCTTGGTCAAGGACAACTAAAGCAAAAATAAACAATTGGGATTGCATTAAACTAAAAAAACTTTCACACAGCAAAAGAAACCATCAAAATGAGAAAGCAACTACTGAATGGGAGAAGATATTTGCCAATGATGTGTCTGATAATGGGCTGATATCCATATAAAGAACTCATATGACTCAACAACAACAAAAAATCCAATTTAAAAAAAATGAGCAGAGGGCCTACATAGACATTTCTCCAAAGAAGACATACAGATAGCTAAGAGATACATGACAAGATGCTCAACATCACTCATCATCAGAGAAATGCAAATCAAAGCTACAACAAGATAGCATCTCACAGCTCTCAGAATAGATCATATTGAAAAGACAAAAAATGACAAGTGTTGACAAGGATGTGGAGAAAAGGGAACCCTCATGCACTTTTGATGAGAATGTAAATTGTTGTAGCTACAGTGAAAAAAAGTATGGAGTTTCTTCAAAACTAAAAAATAGAAATACTATATGATCCAGGAATTCCACTTCCGGGTATTTACCTGAGGAAAACAAAAACACTAATTCAAAAATATATGTGCAGGGATCCCTGGGTGGCGTAGCGGTTTGGTGCCTGCCTTTGGCCCAGGGCGCGATCCTGGAGACCCGGGATCGAGTCCTATGTCGGGCTCCTGGTGTATGGAGCCTGCTTCTCCCTCTGTCTGTGTCTCTGCCTCTCTCTCTCACTGTGTGACTATCATAAATAAATTTAAAAAAAATTAAAAAAAATATATATGTGCACCTCTATGTTCATTGCAGCATTATTTACAATAGCCAAGATGTGGAAGCAATTGGTAGATGAATGAATAAAGAAGATTGGCACATATATACAATGGAACGTTATTCAGGCCTTAAAAGGGAAAAATTCTGACACATGCTATGAAATAGATGAAACTTGATCACATGATGCTAAGTGAAGTAAGCCAATCACAAAAAGTCAAATACTGTATGATTACACTAATATGAGGTACCTATAGTAGAAGGTGGTTGCCAGGGACTGGAGGGAGGGGAAATGGGGAGATGTCCCTTCATAGGTAAAGAGTTTCAGTTTGGGAAGATAAAGAATCCTGAAGATGGATGAGTGATGATAGTTGCATGACCATGTGAGTATGCTTAATGGGACTGAACTGTACACTTAAAAATGATTAAGGCAGTGAATTTTATAGTACGTGTATTTTACTACAATTAGAAACAAAATAAATAAACAAATACTCCTCCAGGTCTTTGGAGGAGGAGTTGTGGTCACCCGCTTATGGGCCATGGTCGTTAGGAGGCTTCAGTGGAGTCAAATCCCGTGTCAGCGTTGCTGGTTCCTGGTGTCTGACGCTGAAAGGCTACGTCTTTCCGAGTTGCTCAGTCCCCTTCTGAAGCTCAGACCACATTTGTGCAAGAGCTGTGCAAGGGAAGTGTCTCATACCACTGTGCACGAGTGGGGACCCAACTTCTGTGACCTCACGAGGCAAGAGAAGCAAGAGTGAGCAAACACAGAGTATTTGCAAAGGCAAGAGTGTGCTTTTTTTAGTGGGCAGAGGCTTTCTGTCTGCTTATCTCCTAGTCTTTTCAAATCAGGCAGTCAGCGCCTCTCCTGCCTGCAATGTCAGAAAGGTCTCCCCACCTCCTCACTTTAATCCTAGAATCTGGTTACTCAGCCATCCTTCCTCAGTCTCTCCTTGTGTCTTTTCCTGTTTCCTTGGGCTTGACAATTGACTGTGCTTAATTGTCCTGAGAAGCAATTATTAAGGTTGTGTCTGTGTGAAGAAGGAAGCATTTTCTGTTTCTAAATAAAATGATTGTGAAAGATGATGGAACCAGAATATTCTGGTTCACATCTCAGATCTGCCACTTTTTAATTCTGTGAGCAAGTCACCCATTACCAAAATTCTATTGGTATCTTTGTTTATCAGGTTTTGAACATCCTCTTAAGCGTATCAGTGTTTTCTGTTCAGTTTAACAAATAATCAATGATCAGCTACTACGTGACTGGCATCATCAAGGGAAGATGTCCCCTCCTTTCTTCATCCATTCAATAAATATTTTCTTATGTACCTTCTATGTGCCAGAAAACATGTTATGTATTTAGGATACCCATGAAGATGACAGACAAACTTCTTGCCTCCCAGGATTCACAGTAGACTAAAGCATTTAGAAAATGATAATGCAACAGTCTGAAACGTGTGCTGTGGACGTACAGGGTGCTGTGGGAGTAACTACGAGGGGTACCTGGCCCCTGAACCGGACTGGAGGGGTAAGAGAAGGCAACCCAGCAGAAGTGATGCCTGAGCTCAGACCTAATGACAATTCGGAGATGACTAGGTAAGAGCAGCACGATGGGGGGGGGGGGGTGGCATTATGTCACATTATGGCTGGAGCTTTATAGTGCCAACAGAGATTTAAGGCCAGAGACACAGGCAGGGGCTGGACCTTGAGGGGCCTTATGTCTCATTAAGGAAACTGGGAAGGGCTAGCCAATGTTGGTTTCTGTTGCAACAAGAACTGGACCAGATTCAAATTGAAACATAGATTCATACACCTAAAGCCAGCAGCAAGGAGCGCCAGAGATAACTGATTTGGAACGAAGCCTTTGGGCAGCTAAGGAATTCCTAGCCCTATTTTAGCCCATTTAGATGGAATGGATGGCTTGGGCAGGGGAGGAAACCCTAATAACCTGTCGAGCATCACAGTGAGTGAAGACTCGACCTCAGGCCTCCAGTCTCTGAGAATGGAGTGTGTCAGCCTACTGCCACCATTCAGTGTCACACATGTATTCCAGTATAAAACCTTGCTTTGGCAGAGAGTCATTTTAGTAGAGACAGTAACAACGGAATTTAAGCATGAAAACAATGAGACACTGAAAACAATAAGAGAAGAAAGCCACCTTAGCTGGTGAGAGAGGGAAAGTGCCACATAGTACTTCTTCTAATATTGAGAACACCACTTTGGAATTTTTTATGTACTCCCCCAACTCCCCACCATGTTAAGAAATAGTTCTAACCTTTCTTAAGAAACAAAACCAATGAATGAAGGGGAAGGGAAGGAAAAATAAAATAGGATAAAAACTGAAAAAATGCAATTCTGGAGGAAGGCAAAACATAAGAGACTCTTAGCCATAGGAAACAAACTGAGGGTTGCTGGAGGAGAGAGGGTAGGGGCATGGGGTAACAGGGTGATGGGCATTAAGGAGGACACGCGATGTAAGGAGCACTGGGTGTTGTATGCAACTGAGGAATCACTGAACTCTACTCCTGAAACATACACTATATGTTAACCGAATTAAATTTAAATTATTTATTTATTTATTTATTTATTTATTTATTTATTTTTAAAGATTCTATTTATTTTTTCATGAGAGACAGAGAGAGAGGCAGGGACACAAGCAGAGGAGCCCCATGCATTTCTCCATCCCAGGATCACAGAGCCTGAACTGAAGGCAGACACTCAACCACTGAGCCACCCAGGTGCCCCTAAAGAAAAGATTTTTTTTTTAAGATTTTATTTCTTTATTCATGAGAGACACACAGAGAGAGAGAGACAGACAGACAGACAGACAGAGAAGCAGGCTCCACACAGGGAGCCCAACATAGGACTCGATCCCGGGTCTCCAGGATCAGGCCCTGGGCTGAAGGCGGTGCTAAACTGCTGAGCCACCCGGGCTGCCCTAAAGAAAACATTTTTTTTTAAAGATTTTATTTGTTTATTCATAGAGACTCACAGAGAGAGAGGGGCAGAGACACAGGCAGAGGGAGAAGCAGGCTCCATGCAGGGGCCCCGATGTGGGACTCGATCCCGCGACTCCAGGATCACACCTCGGGCTGCAGGCGGCGCTAAACCGCTGTGCCACCGGGGCTGCCCAGAAAACATTTTAAAAAATAGTTCTAATCTTTCTTAATTTCCCTTCTCTTGCAATTAGTTCCTCCTCATACCCAACAGACTCTTGTGTTGAACCATCCACAGAAAGTTGCCCTCAGTGGCTTCAGCAGCTCGTTCCCCACCTGCCCCACCAAAGCGTAGAGCCCTGGGACTGGTCCCTCCAGAAAAGCCTGGGCTGGGAGCCACCTTGTGGTCAGGGCAGTGCAGTACATGGCTGTGAATGAGGCAGATGCCTTTGGTTTACAAAAGGAACAGGCTAGAGATAGATAAAGCATTTTCCAAAGTGATAAAAATGTTCAAAGGAGTTTTATGGTTTATTGCAACACCCAGGAAAGTTTTTTTCAAATAGAATTTATCTCTGGTCTCTGTTGAGGGTAAACAGTATGGGTTTCTGCTAGAGCATTGTTCATATGGTTGAAAAAAGCGTGACTTAGGCCACGCCAGCAGTTCTCAGCTTGGTCTGCGGGCGCCGAGAGTTCCACGAGGTCCCCTTTTGCTACTACATGTCTGGGGAAGCTAGACTTTTCCATCTACGTCAACCAAAACAACACAGCACAACAGATTGAACGTGGAGGCAGAAATAAGAATCCAGCTGTCTTCTCTTAAACCAGATATTCAAGAGATTTGCAAAATAACAAGCAATGTTACTCAACCCATCACCATAACTTTTGTTTTTTTTCCTTGGAAAAGATAGTTATTTTAGGGGCACCTGGGTGGCTCAGTGGTTGAGCATCTGCTTACCGCTCAGGTCATGATCCCAGGGTCCTGGAATCGAGTCCCGAGTTGGGAGCCCGCTTCTCCCTCTGCCTGTGTCTCAGTGGTTTGGCGCCTGCCTTTGGCCCAGGGCGTGATCCTGGAGTCCCAGGATAGAGTCCCTCATCGGGCTCCCGGCATGGAGCCTGCTTCTCCCTCTGCCTCTCTCTCTCTCATGAATAAATAAATAAATAAATCTTTTAAAAAAGACAGTTATTTTGCATAAAGCTTGTTGTTTATGTTAACCTGTAATGATATTTTAATTATTTCAATTAATATTTTTAAAATGTCTAAGTTTTAATTTCTACATGGTAAATATTAGTAGATATAACCCTTTTCCACGCCCTCACTCCATGTACAGAGAGTTCTGCAGGGTCCTCACTAACTTTTAAGAGTGGAAAGGGGTCCTGAGCACAAATAGCTTAAGACCAGCTGGACCAGAGCAACGTGTCATCCCAAGCATTCAAAACACCAGAACACAGACACTGAGTGTTTCTGCACTCTCTGGCCCTGGCTCAGAACCACATAAAGATGGAGAACCAGGTTAACCTGCACTGGTCTTCCCATCAGCCTCTGCTTTGAAGGCCCAATATCTCCCATTTGTGTTGTTTCCTGCGTAAGATATCTCCCATGTCCCTCCAGATGGCCACCCCTCGCTGTCTCTGGTGCCCTTAGACATGTGCTTCCACTTCACCACCACCAGGAGACCGGCTGGGTGTGGACTCCACGGCCTCAGGTGGCACCAACAGCCCTTGCCTCACACCAGCACCCTGGGACTTCTGGCCCTCACACTAGAGACCCCAGAAGGGCAGGGAAGTCGAAAGCCTTTGGCTAATGAGATTTAGGATTGAGCAGATGCATTTCCTTCCTGCCTACCTGCCCTGGATGTGCTAAGGTACAGGCCTCTCCAGAGACTACCTGGGGGCAGGAGCGTTCATGTGTGGTGGGAGCCAGTGGTCACCAGCTCCTTGGCCCCCACTGTCAAGGCACCACTCAAAACTCTGTAATTCTGTGAAGCTAGGTCTAGGCCTAGTTTACCATTGCACCTTCTCAGCATTCTCAATGTCCACGAAATGTAAACAACCTGCAGATGACGGCAACGTTTTGTTAGTTTGCCATTTCATTTGACTCTAATCCAAATGCAAATTAAAACACTAGGGTACCATTTGCCCACTATCATTAGGGCAAAGACAGGAATTAAATTAGCAGCTTCTAACACAGCAGTCTCCTGAGAACTAAAGCTATAAAGTTTCCCAAAGTGACATTCTTTTCTATTATCCAAAATGTTATTATTTACTGAGCAGGGTATTCAGGTTCTCTCAAAGCTCTCAAAATATAAGTCTCTATCCTTAAAGAAATTTGTTTTTAAGATTTTATTTATTTGAGGGATCCCTGGGTGGCGCAGCAGTTTAGCGCCTGCCTTTGGCCCAGGGCACGATCCTGGAGACACGGGATCGAATCCCACGTCGGGCTCCCGGTGCATGGAGCCTGTTTCTCCCTCTGCCTGTGTCTCTGCCTCTTTCTCTCTCTCTCTCTCTGTGACTATCATAAATAAATTAATTAATTAATTAAAAAAAAAAGATTTTATTTATTTGAGAGAGGGATAGCACAAGTGGGGAGGGGGAAGAGCAGAGGGAGAGAGAGAAGCAGGCTCCCCACTGAGCAGGGAGGTTGCAGTTGCGGGGCTTGATTCCAGGATCTTGAGACCATGACTTGAGCTGAAGGCAGACACTTAGCCTCCCAGATGCCCCAGGAATTCTCTCTTTACTAAGTTTTTATTTATCCCATTTACATTTTTTAAAGCCTTGAGGTGTAATTTATATAATTTTCATGTCATAAAATTCACACTTAAAAAATATACCATTCAGTGCTTTTAAGTACATTTTTTTAGTTGTGCAACCATTACCATAATCCAGCTTTAGGATGTTTCCATTACCCTCATTAGATCCTTCACCCTGAATTCACCCGCATTCACCGTCATCCAATCCCAACCCCAATCCCAGGAAACCACTCATTTTCTGTCCCATAATTCACCACTTCTAGACATCAAAATAGAATCCTATACTGTGGCCCTTTGTGATGGGCTTCTTTCACTGAGCATGTTTTTGAGGTTTATCTGTGTTGTGTAGGTCTCAATATTTCCTTCCTATTTCCTGCTGAAGAGCATTCCACTGTGTGAGTGTGTCACATTTTGTCCATTCATCAACTCATAAATATTTGTTTTTTTTCCCTGCTTTTTTGGTTATTATGCATAATACTGCTCAGAACATTTACATGGGAGTCTGTGTGTAGATTTATGTTCCCATCTCTCCTGGGCAGACACCTACTTGTGGAATTGCTGTGTCATATGGTATACTTAGGTTTAGCCTTTTATGAAATTTCCCCACTGCTTCCCAAAGTGGCTGTATCTGTCATTATTTTTAGCAAATTGCATCCATAGTTCTAGTGCCATCCTCACAGCCTCCTCCACGTTACAGATCAGAATGCTAGAGTCAATAGCAAAGCAACCTGGCCAATTTTCAATGCACATTATAGTCTTGTCAGGAAAGAGATGTGAATTGAAATAGTCATACCTGGGGCAGCTGGGGTAGCCCAGAGGTTTAGCGCCGCCTTCAGCCCAGGGCCTGATCCTGGAGACCTGGGATCGAGTCCCACATTGGGCTCCCTGGACGGAGCCTGCTTCACCCTCTGCCTGTGTCTCTGCCTCTCTCTCTCTGTCTCTCTCTCTCTGTCTCTTATGAATAAATAAATAAAATCTTAAAAAAGAAAAAAGAAATAGTTGTACCTGGCTTGCATGACAAAGTGGATTTGGTATTTATGGCTGCAAAAAGGGGTTTGGGGAGACCGGAAGTTTCATCCAGAAGTATGACACCACTGGCCCACGTTTCTCATTTTTTCCTCCCCAGCTCTCACCTCCAGGTCCACTGCAGTCTAGCAAAGGGGCAGTTCATGGGAGCAGCAAGCATGACTGCGAGGCTGTGGCCACTGCCAGAGAGGTCTCTCTAAGATGCTCCCAGGTCACTTCCAGGTCTGTCTCAGACACTCAACCAACGAGCCTACTCTCCTCTGTGGCTGCAGAGCCTTACTGATGCCCTGCGGAGTAGAGAGCCCCTCCATCTGACTTGGGTCAACCTCTCCTGGTCAGATTGCTCTTTGCCAACCCATCCCCACCAGTAAACAATGGCCGCCCTAGTGGGCTCAGCCATCCAGAGACTGCTTGCTAGACAGCCCTTGCTCAGTCCTC
Source organism: Nyctereutes procyonoides (assembly GCF_905146905.1). Taxonomy (NCBI): domain Eukaryota; kingdom Metazoa; phylum Chordata; class Mammalia; order Carnivora; family Canidae; genus Nyctereutes; species Nyctereutes procyonoides. The sequence continues at coordinate 2,854,526 of NW_026575033.1, read as the reverse complement.
AGCAGGACTACTTTTCCATGGAAAACAATTCATTCCTCTCCTCCTTCCCCTTCTTCCTGCTCCTCATCCCTTCTCTTTCCCCTCCCCTCCTTACCCCTCCCCACTCCCTTCCCTCCTTCAACAAACCTGCACAGAGCACCCACTAATGCTCGGTCTTGTCAGGAGGTAAGAAAGCAAAATAACTAAGGCACAGTCCTGCCGTTGGGGAGCTCACACTGTAGGGAAGACAAACATGTAGACAGTTACTTTTTTTTTTTTTTAAGATTTTATTTATTTATTCATGAGAAACACAGAGAGAGAGGCAGAGACACAGGCACAGGGAGAAGCAGGCTCCATGCAAGGAGCCTGATGTGGAACTTGATCCCGGGTCTTCAGGATCATGCCCTGGGCCAAAGGCAGGAGCTAAACTGCTGAGCCACCCAGGGATCCTAGACAGTTACTTTTTTTTAATGTGATAAATTCTGCGATAAAAATAATCAGGCTATTACGGAGATGATAAAAAACACTTTAAAATTTTTTTTAAAAACCACTTTTAACATTTTCTGATTTGCCTTTTAATTTTTATTGGAAAAATAAATGAACAATTTTTTTAATGCATAGAAATTTAAAAATTTTTATAAAGTCAACTAGATGTTGTTTCCTCTAAGATATTTAAATGTGTCCTCGTCTGTCCAGAAGTTAAATATTAATCTTTTTTCACTACAATGTTGCTTTATTATCATGTTTACATTTAATTCATTAATCCATGTGAAACATATTCTTATATATGATATGAGAAGACATTCAAACTTAATTTTTTTCTAAGAACTTATATGTTTAGTGTACAATGAACACATATGAAGTGACAAGAAAAACAACAACATCCTGATATGGAAATGGAGTGAAGAACATAAACAGGAAAGTCACAAAAAGAAAACAAGGCACTAATAAATATACAGCAACCGAATCTTCACCATTACTTGAACAAATGCAAATTAAGACACTAGGGTACCATTTGCCCACTATCGTTAGGGCAAAGACTAAAAGCAATGGCGTTCTGATTCTAGCATGTTTACATTGAAGTGGACACTCCCGTCCTATTGATAAACATGGTTACAACTTTTCTGGAGAAGGATTTGGTGATCACTTCTAAGAAACCAATGAAAAATGGGTACAAACATTTATGCACAATAGTAGTTATTCTAACACGTTTATAGCAATATTTAAAAAGAATTTAAGATTGTATTTATTTATTCGACAGGGAGAGAGAGAGCACAAGCAAGAGGATGACAGGAAGAGGGAGAGGGAGAAGGAGACTCTCCACTGAACAGGGAGCCCGATGTAGGGCTCGGTCCCAGGACTCTGGGATTGTGACAGGGGCCAAAGGCAGATTCTTAACCAACTGAGCCACCCAGGCACCCCTACAGCAATACTCCTAAAAAGCAATTACATGTCCAGTAATATGAAGACAACTGAAAATATTCTGGTATAAGTCTACTACTGTATTGACATTTCATGAATCTTTAGAAATCCTGTTTTCAAAGTTATAAATGACAAGCTAAATGATCACTATTTAGTGTTAAGTAAAAGAATACAGGATATAAAGCTATGTATGTATACTGTGATCTCAATTATGGAATGTAGAGAAAAAGAAATAGAAATATATCAAATTTTTAAATGGTTGAAAAGAAATATGACAAAGTTAAAAAATGGTTGCCTCTTTTGGATGATACAACTATGGTGCTTTTTTTCTTCCTCCATCTTTATATTTTCTATATATATCTAAATTTTCTTTTAAAAAAGATTTTATTTATTTTTTTTTTGAGAGAGAGAGAGAGAAAGAAAGAAAAGCAGGGGAAAAAAAAAAGAAAACATAAGCAGCGGGGAGAGGCAGAGAGAGAGGGAGAAGCAGACTCCTTGCTGAGCAGGGAGCCCAATGTGGGGCTCCATCCCAGGATCCCCTGGGATCATGACCTGAACGGAAGGCAGAACTGAATTGAAGACAGACGCTTAACCGACTGAGCCACCCAGAAGCCTGTATACTTCTAAATTTTTCTTTTTTTATTATTTTATTTATTCACTTGAGAAATAGATCATGAGCAGAGGAGAGAGGCAGAAGAAGAAGCAGACTCCCTGCTGAGCGGGGAGCCCAACCTAGGGCTCAATCCCAGGACCCCAGGACCGTGACCCAAGCCAAAGGCAGATGCTTAACTGGCTGAGCCACCTAGGCGCCCCCTAAAATTTTCTATAATGAAAGTATGATGCTTTATATAATAAGATGGTAAAAATGGTGGCTATGTTCTAATGTCACTGAAGTCACCTGAACTCTAAAATTCTAAATAATTCACAGTACATTTTTTTTAAAGAGCTGTTTCCACTTTTTTTTTTAAGATTTTATTTTTTTATTCATGAGAGACACAGAGAGGCAGAGACACAGGCAGAGGGAGAAGCAGACTCTGCAGGGAGCCCGATGTGGGACTCAACCTGGGATCATGTCCTGTGGCTGAAGGCAGGCACTCAACCTGGTGGCTGAGCCACCCAGGTGTCCCGACGTTGTTGTTTTTTGTTTTGTTTTGTTTTCAAGTAAGCTTTGAACCCAACATGAGGTTGAACTCATGATCCTGAGATCAAGAGCTGCATGCTCCACTGACTAAGCCAGCCAGGCACTGCCACAGTACATTCTCATCACTGGGTTTTCTTTTTTCTTTTTTTCTTTTTTTTTTACCACCCCACTGATAATAGAAGAGTATATTACAAGTTTGCAATGTTGTCTTGGCATGTCATTGCCTGAGATTTCTAAATCTTGGACAGGACTTCAATGTTGTCTGTAGAACCTAAGTGCAAGATTGTGATCTTTTATCAAGTTTGTCAATGCTGCCAGAAGACCGATCCTTAAGATAGTAATACGAATAGAAGATAATAAAGTTTTTTTTAAAGATTTTATTTATTTATTCATGAGAGACACACACACAGAGAGAGAGAGAGAGAGAGAGAGAGAGAGAGAGAGAGAGAGAGAGGCAGAGACACAGGCAGAGGGAGAAGTAGGTTGCATTCAGGGAGCCCGACATGGGACTCGATCCGGGGTCTCCAGGATCAGGCCCTGGACTGAAGGTGGCGCTAAACCGCTGAGCCACCGGGGCTGCCCAAAGATAATAAAGTTTTACTTGTAAATGTGACATTACCAGTACTATAACAGTTAATGCAGCAATTAGTCTTCCAAGAGACATTTAATTTTACTGCAGTGCTCACTTTGGCAGCACATATACTAAAACTTAATTTTACTGCATCATTATAACACTTGTAATAATTTATTTAAGCCAAGGATATAAGCCCAGTCTACTCAGAATGATAAACAACTATGTATAACTAGTGCATTAGAGTGTGTGGCAACACGTGTGTCACACCCAAATTCTTGTCCTTAGTTCCCTCCTGGGGAGAACGTGTACAGAAATAGGGAATGGAGTGTCTTACCCCTTGGCCTCCAGTCTGCTCAAGGGAGAGGTAGGAGGTCCCTCAGCTAGTGAGGGATCTCCTTGGAGCATAGGTTGGCCTGGGACAGATAAAGTCTTCTGGCAGTCAGCTGCAGGGCAGGCATGCCCTTCTCTGGGTCACTGTGGGAAGAACCCACCAAGGCCCTGGGCTGGCTCCTCGGAGAGGCTCTTGTTTAAGTCAAAATAGGGCATTAGGTCAGCTCCTGGCGGGGCTTCAGTTCTTGACTCTTGTCCCTCTCTTTGCTCCCACATTCAAGATGGTGGGGCCCCTTCTGAAACTAGTATTCTGGATCAGATCCCAGGCCTTTGGTGACCCAACCCAGCAATTCCTGATTTGTTCCACCTCTCTCTCCATCTGTCCCATTCTCTTTTATCCACTATGCTAAAGCCCCTTTCTTTGTCTTCTTTCACAGCAGACTTTTAGATGATCCTTTAAAACCAGAACCCAAATCTTTAGCAACCCACACTCTATGTCCCTGCCACGGCTTCCTCTCTCCTCCTGAGCAAAGATGGCTCAGTCTCGTGGGCACATCACTTCCTTAATGATGGATTGGTACTCACTCACTGCTACTCAGCCCCAGGTTGTAGACTAGTCTGAAGGCACCGGTGCCCTTATAGCCTGAAGTGCTCAGCTGGCCACTGAAGACTGGTCTGCAGCTTCCACTGCTCAGGCCACTGAAGGGGTTGGAACAACCAAGAGTATCTTAACCTGTTCCCCCACAGGTTCTTAAACAGAAAACAGAAATAACGGTAACAGAACACAAATAGTTTCTAAAACACAGAAAAAGGCATATCCTTGTACACAAATCTTTTCCTGTATCTCTAATTATATCCTTAAGAACATTTTTAAGGCTCTCATTGCATATTTTCAAATTGATTTCCCAGAAGGGTTGTGCCAATTTATACTCCCCTGAGAGTGTTAATTTTTAAAACATCTTTTGTGAATGTTGTCTTTATCTTATTCCTTAAATATTTCATTTCTGGATTTTGAGTAAATACACAACATGATGTTGCATGTGGGTTTTTCTTTCATTCCAGAATTGTGGCTGAGGCCCAACGCCATGGATGAAGATGTTAAGAACTCCACATTCTATGTTCAGGGAGCCTTCAAGACCCCTCTGGACTTGCCAAGGAGCAGCCTACCATTACCAGCCAGCTCTCCAAACCCTCTCCCTTTCCCAGGCACATAAACTTCATGTTCACTGGCTGGACTTGGCTCAACCAGAGCTGTTGTTCATCAGGAGACAGGGTCGCCTAAGCAGGGAAGAACAACTGGGAAGAGATGGAGGGCGAAAGAGGGAAGGCAAGAGGCTGGTCACAGTAATTGCATGGCTGGATTTCCCCCCTTCAGTGGAGTGAGACTGCACCACTTGAGTGGCTTCAAGGATGACAGCCTAGTCAAAAAGGCTGCCCACTGAGCCAGGCATAGGAGGTGCAGAGGAACAGATGGGTAGAAGCTTGTACAAGAGGCCAAGCAGGAGCTGGACCCCCCGTGTCAGGGAGTTGTGCAAACTCACTCCTCCAGGGTGTGAATCTCCTGCCACAGAACCCTTCCCACGCTCCTAAGAAGCTCTAATATTCGGAGAGCCACCTCACAGAGCTCATGTCTGTCAACACTGGCCAGAGGTAATGAAGGGAAACCTCAGGACACCCCACCTGAATGAGCCCATTTCAATGTTAGTACTCAAGGGTCTCCAACATTTCATATAGTTTTATAAGCTTTAGCTCTGAGTCCTGGATCTGTACCTGACAGGCAGTCAGGTCCCAATGTCAAGCACTCTTCTAAGCTTTGTACTTATGAACAAATTTAATCCTCTAGACTGCAGGTGCTATTATTACTCCTGTTTTATAGATCAGGACATAAACACTCAGAAAGGTTAATTAACTGCCCAAATCCACATACCCGAAAATGGCTTCAGGATCAGAGCTCTTTGATTTACTCTATATAACCTTTGTGCCAAGTTTGGATATAATCTTAAAGATTTGGGGCAGCCCGGGTGGCTCAGCGGTTTAGCGCCACCTTTGGTCGAGGGCATGATCCTGGAGACCCGGGATCGAGTCCCATGTCGGGCTTTCTGCGTGAAGCCTGCTTCTCCTTCTGCCTGTGTCTCTGCCTCTCTCTCTCTCTCTCTCTCTCTCTCTCTCTCTCTCTGTGTGTGTGTGTGTGTGTGTGTGTGTGAATGAATGAATAAATAAAATCTTAAAAAAAAAACTTAAAGGTTTAATTTTTGGGACGCCTGAGTGGCTCAGTGCTTGAGCATCTGCCTTTAGCTCAGGGTGTGATCCAGGAGTTCTGGGATTGGGTCCCACATCAGGCTCCCCGCAGGGAGCCTGCTTCTCCCTCTGCCTGTGTCTCTGCCTCTCTGTGTCTCTCATGAAAAAAAATAATAATAAAATAAATCTTTAAAAAAAAGATTTAATTTTTTTTAAAGATTTTATTTATCTATTCATGAGAGACACAGAGAGAGAGAGAGAGAGAGAGAGAGAGAGGCAGAGACACAGGTAGAGGGAGAAGCAGGTTCCATGCAGGAGCCTGACTGGGACTCAATCCTTGGTCTCCAGGATCAGGCTCTGGGCTGAAGGCAGCACTAAACCGCTGAGCCACCCGGGCTGCCCCAAGATTTAATTTTTAAGTAATCTCTACACCCAACATGGGGCTGGAATTTACAATCCCAAGATCAAGAGCTGCATGCTCTACCCAACTGAGCCAACCAGGTACCCTATGGATATTGTCTTTGTGTGTGTGTGTGTGTGTGTGTGTGTGTGTGTGTGTGTGTGGACATTATGGACATTTTTAAAAACATGTCAATTGGGGCAGCTGCGGTGGCACAGGCTTCAGCCTGGGGTGTGATCCTGGAGACTCGGGATAGAGTCCTACGTCAGGCTCCCTGCATGGAACCTGCTTCTCCCTCTGCCTGTGTCTCTGCCTCTCTCTCTCTGTGTGTCTCTCATGAATAAATAAATAAAATCTTAAAAAAAAAATAATGTCAATTTCATAGGAAAAAACTACCAGTTGTTCAAATATTAATAAAGTTAAGCTTTTTTTTTTTTTAATTTAAGTAGGCTCCATGCCCAGCATGGAGCCCAACACGGGGCTTGAACTCCTGACCCTGAGATCATGACCTCTGCTGAGATCAATAGTTGGATGCTTAACTGACTGAACCACTCAGGCATCCCTTAAGCATTTTTTTCATGTTTATTGGTCATTTATTCTTTCCATGACTTGCCTTCTATGTGAACATTTTAAAGCTTTTAAAATGTCACCACTTTCTAGGGTGTCTGTCAAAACTTAATGTGTTAATTATTTTGAAATACCCAATCAGGCAGAAAGGCCAATTATTGTGCTAATTGGAATCTTCTGCTCCTCTATATTTTAGTAGGCCAAATTCATGTTTTTAAATTAGAAGTTTACTTTCTAGGGGTACCTGGCTGGCTCAGTTGGCAAAACATGCAGCTCCTAAACCTGAGATTGTGAGTTCAAGCCCCATGTTAGGTATAGAGATTACTTAAAAAAAAAAAAGATAAAATCTTTTAAAAAATGGCTTTAAAAAAGGTTACTTTCTAGGGACAGAAAATTAATCTTGAGACTTTTCCTTTATCACTTCTAGTTTAAAATGGTTATTTGAGAAAAATAAAGAGAAGAATCTCCCAACCTCATAGAAGAAACCTTAAAACATTTGTCCTTGACAATCAAAGACTGTGACTGCTACAGGAATCACTTAATGCTACTTGTTTTTCTCAGAAGAGATTGTTTTCTAAGAGGAAGAAGATGGGCAGCCCTGGTGGTTCAGTGGTTTAGCGCCGCCTTCAGTCCTAGGCCTGATCCTGGAGACCTGGGATGGAGTCCCATGTCAGACTCCTTTGGAGCAACCTGCTTCTCCCTCTACCTGTGTCTCTGCCTCTTCCTCTGTGTCTCTCATGAATAAATAAATAAAATCTTAAAAAAAGGAAGAAGAAATCAATGTTATATGATAACTTCTTGTCTCAATTTCCTTGATGTTTATATCTTTGCAGATTGTTCTTTATTTCTCCATGTGGGGATCTTGTTCCATGTCTTATTTCAACTGAAAGGGTTTTGAATGGGTACTTCTGAGGCATAGATTTATCTTTTTAAGGTTTATTTATTTACTTATTTATTAGAATTAAAATTTATTGGGCAGCCCAGGTGGCTCAGCAGTTTAGCACTGCCTTCAGCCCAGGGCCTGATCCTGGAGGCCCGGGATCGAGTCCTGCATTGGGCTCCCTGCATGGAGCCTGCTTCTCCCTCTACCTGTGTCTCTGCCTCTGTGTGTGTGTGTGTGTGTGTGTGTGTGTGTGTGATGAATTAATAAAATCTTTTTTAAAAAAAGAATTAAAATTTATTTATTTGAGAGTAAGAGAATGGAGGGAAGAGCAGAGAGAGAGGGATAAGCAGACTCTGAGCAGAGCACGGAGCTTGATCTCAAGACCTTGAGATCATGACCTGAGCCAAAACCGAGAGTAGAATGTTTCATCGACTGAGCCACCTGGGCACCCCAAGTTTATTTATTTAAAAGATTGTTTTGTTTTGTTTTTTTAATTTAAGAGCACAAGCAGCGGGGAGGGGTAGAGGGGGAGGGAGAAGCAGGCTCCCACTGAACAGGGAGCCTAACACAGGGCTCTATCCCAGGACATGCATATGCTTAAGCAACTGAGCCACCCAGGTGCCCCAGGTTTATTTTTTAAGTGATTTCTACACTGGGCTCAAATTCACAACCTGGAGATCAAGAGTCACATGCTCTCCCAACTGAGCCAGCCAGGCGCCCTATATTGAGGCCTAGATTTAGTAAATAGCAGTCCATTTGAGTTCCAGTACAGAAAGCAAATGAGGACCTCAACAATTATTGATTTACATGAGGAATTGAGTCCCAAAGATAAAAAGAATTAAAATATAATCTTTTCTAAATATTATTTTAAATAGTCTGATGGACACCCGTTTTTTAAAAAAAAATTTATTTATTTGAAAGAGTGAGTGAGAGAGAGAGCACAGGAGCAGGGGCAGAGGGAGAAGCAGATTCCCAGCTGAGCAGGGAGTCCAACATGGGGCTCAATCCCAGGACCCTGAGATCATGACCTGAGCCGAAGGTAGATGCTTAACCAACTGAACCATCCAGGCGCCCCTGGACACCTATTTTCAAGTAATAGTTCCCTTTTATTATATTACTGATTGGTCCATTAACTAACCTGCACCACTAACAAACACATATCAGTTACAAACTAGACTTTCAAGAAATGTTCCAGAAAAGGGGGAAGGGAAGATTGTTCCCATAGAGCATGTTTTTTCATAGGTAACTTTTTTTTTAATTCAGTTGCTTTATAAAAATATAAAAGATTCCAAATAAACCTGTCTTTCCCAATTAAGTCTGCAGGCTTTATGAACTAGTAAAATAATGAGATACACCAGGTATAGAAATATTAGGAAAGAAACTATCTAGACATAGATAATGCAGTTTATAGGTGGATCCATGAATTTTTAAAAAATCACTTATTTTTATTAAAGAGAAATAACTAGAATCCACCTTCGAGATTTCGAGAAGATATTAGTACTTAGAATGAGAAATACTTTGAGGCTAGGGAAAGAAAACAAAATTATTGCCCCAAATATGATTGCAAGTTTTCTTCATAATTCAATTTGTTGTCTTTTCCTCCAGGTTTTGAACTTAAAGATTTGCTGAGCTAGAGATGAAAGTTCTATTAAAGTCAGAGGCAGCCCCATGGTGTTTACCTCCTCCAGCAGCATGGAGGTTTCTCTTGAGGCTGTTAATTATTTTGACAAGTAGGGATTCAGAACTAAAGGCTTTAGAATTCCCTAAATGGGGTTTGGTTGTTCTGCCCTGAACTTGTGGCAAATAATTTTTCCAGCGATCACCTGAATTTTGTGAGATTTTTTGCTTGTTTCTCTTCTGGGCCATGGAAATTTATATCAAATAGATACCTGTAAACAGATACCTGTTGCAAGTCTTTTTTCTTCACATTAGGTTACATGATCACAGCTGAAACAAAAACAGATTCTAAGATAATAAAAATACATATAGAAATTCTCTTAGGCAAATGTATTTAGTGGTTTGATTGCTTTTACTCTAGAATGTATGTACAGAGTATACTGATAACTGACTGATACACTTGCCTAAGTGTCCAGTATTTAAGTCCAGAAAGTACCATAGTTTCTCTGAGTTCCAAATCAAACCAACAAACAGCAGAGGGAGCTGGTGAAGTGCTTTTGCAAGTAAGATCTGTGCTCCCTCCAAGGATCCACAAAATTTCTTGGCAAGACATTTTCATGGAGAGGAAAATAGGAATTCTTTATTAACCCACCGCAAATTGCAATGTTTTCTTTTAGTTATTTTGTTTTATATCTATAAATTCTGAGAAGGTGCTGTTGAACCTACGTAGTCAGAAACAAATACTATGCAGATTTCCATATGGTTAAGCAAACCTTAAGGCATTATGTGCTTCCTCTCCAAAAAAAAAAAAAAAAAAAAAAAAAAAAAAAAAAAAAAACCCAAGACAATTGTTAAGCAACCCTTGAATGGTATGGCTTACTTGGTTCTTGAGCCATTATGGGCACCTAATGATTGTTCATTCATATTGAATCAACAAAAACATATTGAGCAGCCTTATGTTCAATGTATGTATTTAGCACCACTTTGCACATATTGAATGCTTAAAATTGAAGCTTGAATATAAAATGCGTGAGTGTCTCTACACAAATTTAACACAAGGTTTTTCAGGACAACAGTAGAAGGCAAGAGTCTATTTATAAGCTCTATAGATCATTACTTTCATCAAAGTTGAGATTTGTAGGGGTGCCTGGCCAGCTCAGTTGGTAGAGCATGTGACTCTTGATTTCAGGGTTGTGAGTTCGAGCCCCATGTTGGGTGTGTAGAGATTACTTAAAGATTTTTTTTAAGTTGGAATTTTTAGTATTTAGCTTCCTGATGTAGATGAATTTAGAACTTTGGAGGGAGAATTACTTTAAGATTATAGAAACAACACAGTTTTACTTCAGATATGACTCTTCCTTATAAGTAAATGTGTAGGGACAGTCAGGAGACTGGTTGGGGCAGTCTTTGATAAGAAATGGACTTGAGCTCTGTTGTAATAAATAGAATGAAAATCATCGCAGGAGGCAGAGATGGTGTTACACATGATGGGAACAACAGTCATGGGATAGAGGCTCAAATGCAGGTGTTGTGGCTGATCTCTGGGACAGTGGGACCAGTCTGGCTGAGGTAGATCATGACTTCTGTAGTTCAAAAACAAGCAAAGCAGCTCTTGCCAAACACCATATTCCTTCACACTAGACTCATCCGAGGATGCTATTCCAAAAAGATGCATTCTCTAATGCAGCAGTCCTCAAAGTTTTTGTCTTGGAATGCCTCCACATTCTTAAAAATGTATTCAAAAGGGATCCCCTGAAAGCTAAGAGACCCTGTCTCCACTGAAAAAATTGCTTACAGAAGCTATCAAGTCAGGTGAGAATTTTTCCCCACTCTCCTTCTGGGTGTCTTGTGAGGAAGGCCCCTTATCCCTGTGGCTGCCAAATGCACAAATTTTGCTGGCATCAGGTCCACAGTGAAGAAGCTGGGCTTTATCCAGCATATAGAAAACCAGGTTCTGGGCAGCCCAGGTGGCTCAGCGGTTTAGCGCTGCCTTCAGCCCAGGGTGTGATCCTGGAGACCCAGGATCGAGTCCCACATCAGGCTCCCTGCATAGAACCTACTTCTGCCTCTGCCTATGTCTCTCTCTCTCCCTGTGTCTCTCATGAATAAGTAAATTAAATCTTAAAAAAAAAAAAAAAGAAAAGAAAACCAGGTTCAGAACACACTGAAGTGTAGAACCCATTCTCCCAGGAAGAACTGAAAAAGTTAACAAGTGATAAAAAATTAGAAACAAAATGAGAGAAAATAGAAAATATCGGAAAGTTGATAACAATTGTTTTGTGTCTTGTTTAAAAACACTTATCTTTGGGACACCTGGTGGCTCAGTCAGTTAAGTGTCATGATCCTGGGCTCCTCCGATCAAGCCTCATCAGGCTCCCTGCTCAGTGGGGAGTCTGCTTCTCCGTCTGCCCCTCCCCCTGCTTGTGTTCTCACTCTCTCTCTGACAAAAAAATAAAATATTCAAAAAGAAAAAAAAGAAAAAAAAAGAAAAAAAGATTTTCTTGCTCCCTCTCCCTCAGCCCCTCCTCCACAACCCCCCCCCCAAAAAATCCAAAACAACAACAAAAAACCCTTGTCTTTATTATAGGTCCTTCTCAGTGCCTATGTGACCCAGAGGCTTTAAAAGGACCAGAATATTTGGGGATGCTTGGCCAAATATTTAAAGTTGCCTTTAATAAGAACACATTACATTCAGGCTCACAGGGTCCAAGTGCAAGAGTTGGCATCACCTACATCTAGTCAGGAGATGCTCTCTGGGTCACATGGTGTGATGACGATGGCACGCTGGAGGTGGCAGGACACCTAAGGCATCTTCAGGTACAACTGGCTACCGCAGCTGCTGCTCAAGGAAGTACTGCTCATTTTCACATAAATCCAAAGATGAGGCAAAAATACCAAGAATATGAACACAGGCAGCTTAAATTTAGAAACTAAATCCCAGTTTTCTCTATCCACAGGTTTAAATGTTAGGAACAAGAGCAAGGCAATAGGATTGCAGAGCACTATCGGCAAACCTTAGAGGGACAGTGATAATTCCTACGGATGTCTAACAGGAAGAGGCCTTCTCTACCTCCTGATTTGTCAAAATCCAGCCCAGTCAACCCTGTCAGGACCACAGGGCATGGTCCCCTTGGGGAGGAGCAGGCATAGGGTCACAATAGAGCTATTATTCCCAGACCACCAAGCCCTGTCCAGAGTCAGCTTCCTCCTTTGCCCAGCTCCCTGCAACATCTAGGGACTGGCCTATGTCACCTCCTCACAAAAGAAATCATGTCACTATCATCCTCTGCCCACTGGCAAGCAGCTTTGGGTTTGATTTTTCTCAACAACCAGAGGACATTGTGAGGTTTCGCCCCTTTGATGTGATGAACCTTAGTAGGCTTGCTTGAGAGGAACCGCCAGGCCAAGACGAAGCCATCGCCCTGCCCACCTTTCTTCCAAATCCTCCTCACACACTATAGCTGCCTATGGTCCAGGATCTGGCTTCTAACACCCTGCAGCATCCAGTAATGCCACCTCTCTCAATAGGACCTTTCAGTCTTGCCACAGAGGCTCCCTCAATTTCATCAGCTCCAGGTGGTTTAGAAGTCATTCTGTTTCCAGGTCAGGAAGTTCCTGTTGGGGAATGTCATCAAAAGACATGACAGCCGATTGACCTGTGAGCTGAACCCGGGCCCCCCTCCTCACTCCTCCCCTGTCCTGGGAAAAGGTTCTGCTTGCTTTTCCCACCCTCAGACGCTGCTCCAAAGACACAGCCTTGAAATGGTGATTTGGTCCTGACAACAACTGCACCATGAACCTGCCAGAGCAGTAAGAGCCTCCTTATAAACCTTTAAGATTTGGCAAGTGGGTATGGGGATCCATGTGTCTTGCCAAGACAAGCCTCTTATGTTAAGTTCCCTTTGCTATTATTAAAACCGCCACCTACCAGCTCTGGAGTGGCTTCGTCTTTTTTCAGTCTCATCTTCTCTCCCTGGCCTCTGCTTATGGGGGCCAGTTTCAGATGACACCAGGAAAGCTCCTGAGAGGCTCATGAGCCAACAGCCTGCTGTCCTTGGGTGGTCTGGCAATAGTAGCATGCACATGAACTGCACAGGAAACCCTACCTCAGGTAGTAACCTTTTAGACTTGAGTCTGCTACCATAGCACAACATGGCTCTGGGAGAGGACCCTACAGAGGTAGGTTCATTTAAAGCCTTGAGAAACTGTGAGTAACTCATGTCTTCAGGTTGTTGGGTCTTAGAAATTTCTTGGGGAAAACATAGAAGGTTTTCATCACAATTTCAGAAAGTTTTCATTTGTTGGATTTTTTTGTTGTTTTTCTTAAAGTTTTATTTATTTATTCGAGAGAGAGAGAGATAGAGGCAGAGACACAGGCAGAGGGAGAAGCAGGTTCCATGCAGGAAGCTCGACTTGAGACAGGATCACGCCCTGGGCTGAAGGCAGCGCTAAACTGCTGAACCACCCAAGCTACCTTTTTTATTTTTATTTTTAATTAAGTAAACTCTACACCCATCATGGGGCTCAAAGTCTCAACCCCAGGATCAACAGTCATATGCTTTAGGGACTGGAGCCAGCCAGGCGTCCCTGATGGATGCCTTCTAATATTGAGCTCTACAAGTAGGTGGAGTATGGTACCTGGTTATTTGCTAGAAGAGTTAGTTACTTAATAGGAGAGTCACTAAGCTTTTATATATCATAAATGATAAAAGAAACAAAAAAGAAGATAAAGAAAACTAGACTATAAAACTACTGAACGATAGAGTTCAACAGGAAAAACGCCCTGATTTTACATTCTAAAAGTAAACCGATTCAAAAAGAAATTTGAAGATGGTATGTCACAAGAGGAGGAGGGATACAGCCACTCTCCAGCTACTTCTTGCTGTTACTGTGACTGATAACTTACACACACACCCCAAAACTGTGCCATATCTTAGTAACAAATATTAACATTTCATAGATACATGTGCAGAAATATACTTTCTTTGAAAAAGAATTTTTTTTAAAGATTTTATTTATTTATGATAGACATAGAGAGAGAGGCAGAGAGAGAAGCAGGCTCCATGCGGGGAGCCTGTCATGGGACTCGATCTTGGGACTCGATCCCGGGACTCCAGGATCGTGCCCTGGGCCAAAGGCAGGCGCTAAACCGCTGAGCCACCCAGGGATCCTCAAAAAGAGATATTTTGAAGAGATGTTTCCCTTTTGTCCATCATGATTTTATTTCTGGGGAAATATATTAGGTTCCTATAAATTTGATACCATAATATTTATGGTTCTGTATTGCTGTCTTCAAAAGTTTCAGAACTTTAAGTTATAAAATGTCTTATTTAACATTTTCCAGATCAATTATCTTCTGTATTAAAGGGAATTATTCTCATTAATTCTTCTAATTAAATTTGGGCTTTACAAATAGATACCTGGTAAAAGAGATTTTGTTCCTCTCTTGATTCTCAAGTAAAATTGCATAATCTCTCTGTGACATAATTCATATTATTCATCTATATTTATTTTATAAGTAATCTCTATGCCCAACATGGGGCTTGAACTTGCACGATGCCATCAAGAGTCACGTGTTCAGGGACGCCTGGGTGACTCAGCGGTTGAGCACCTGCCTTCGGCCCAGGGCATGATCCTGGAGTCCAGAATCAAGTCCCACATCAGGCTCCCTGTGAGGAGCCTGCTTCTCCCTCTGCCTATGTCTCTGCCTCTCTCTCTCTGTGTGTCTCTCATGAATAAATAAAATCTTAAAACAAAAAAGAGTCACGTGTTCTACCAACTGAGCCAACCAGGTGCCCCTATATTTCATCTATATTTCTTGAAGGGCCTTTATAGTAGGACATAGTGTTATCCTAATAATATGATACTTAACTGTGAGTATACAACTCACTATTATATTAGTCACCTTTACCAACTAGGTATTCTCTGTTTTTTACCAAGGTCTTTAGATAGATTTAAAATGTCCATCAGAATCACTGGCTCTATGTCCCTTGTAACCTACAGCATTGCATTTGCAAAACGAATAGCTAGGTCTACAACTATAACTATACTGTGGCTGTTCATATAGTGAGGCTGAGTTACATAAGCTGGATGGCACCTAATGTGGAGATGTGCCTACCCAATGGGTCTCACAATCACAGGCGATGGGGATTTGATGATAACTGTTGGCAGCTGGTCCAGAGTGGTCTTTCCCAAGCTTCTCTTCCACTTGGAAACATTTTAGATGTTCAATTCCTGACAGTTCCTTTATATTTAATAAGAACGTATTAGACTATAAATTCTGTTTTATTTTATTTTTTAAGATTTATTTATTTATTTATGAGAAAGAGAGAGAGAGAGAGAGAGAGAGAGAGAGAAAGAGGCAGAGACACAGGAGGAGGGAGAAGCAGGCTCCATGCCAGGAGCCTGATGTGGGACTTGATCCCCGGACTCCAGGATCGCGCCCTGGGCCAAAGGCAGGTGCTAAACCGCTGAGCCACCCAGGGATCCCCTAAATTCTGTTTTATTTTAATCATTTGAAAGTGTGGCATTCTAATTTTAAAAAATTAAAATTATGTTCCCCTAAATAATCTGAACATTAAACAAATCAAATATTAAACCAAATAAAATGAAAGAGGGGGAAAAAACTTATTGATGAGTCTGAAGAGCTTTTGTATATGTGGGTTATACTTATTGGTATCTAATCTACTATGTAAAGAAATTAAAATTAAGAAAGTATTATTATTATTTTCTTTAGGGAGAGAGAGAGAGGGAGAGCTGGGGAGGAGGGGCAGAGGGAGAGGGAGAGAGAGAGAATGCTAAGCTGGGAATGGAACCCAACTCAGGGTTCAGTCTCACCATCCTGTGATCGTGACCTGAGCTGAAATTAAAGAGCTGGAAGCTTAACTGACTGAGCCATTCAGGTGTCCAAAAACTGGGAAGTTAAAGAAATACTAATTTATTTAAATAAATAATAGTAAATCAATTACAAGGTCACATTACAAATTTTTGTGAAAATTAAATATTTTAAGACAAAAAGTAAGGGCAGCCAGGGTGGCTCAGCAGTTTAGCACCGCCTTCAGCCCAGGGCCTGATCCTGGAGACCCGGGATTGAGTCCCACCTCAGGCTCCCTGCATGGAGCCTGCTTCTCCCTCTGCCTGTATCTCTGCCCCTCTCTCTCTCTCTCTCTTTGTCTCTCTCTCTGTGTCTCTCATGAATAAATAATTTTTAAAAAGAAATAAATAAAACAAAAATACAGTGAGAGGAATGACATTATTTTTACATTTCTACAAGTTTCTTTAATGTCTTACTTAATAGAACTACCCATATGTTTCTCTACATTCAATGTACAGAGACATCACATATACAGCCTTTGGAAAATCCCACTGTTCATGCTGACAGAAAGAGAGTTAAAAAGGCAAAAAATATCTTAGTTTTATTACGAAAATAATTTTTTCCAATTATTTTATTTGTTTAAGCAAAGTCATCAAATTTCATATGAAAAATAGGATGTTTCTATTGATCTTTTAAAAAAGAAATTCAATTGTGGTTTAAATAAAAACCCTACAGTAACATAAAATTTACCATCTTAATCATTTTTAAGCATTCAGTTCAGTAGTATTAAGTATATTAACAGTGTTGTGCATCAGAATACTAGAACTTTTCAATCTTAAAAAAATAAAAACTCTATGCCCACAACCATCAGGCAACTATCACTCTACTTTCTGTTGAGTTTGACTACTTTAGGTATCTCCTATAACTGGAATCATACAGTATTTGTCTTTGTCTTTATTTTTATATTTCTAAAAGATTTATTATTTGTTTGAGAGAGAGAGCATGAGCAGGGGGAGGAGCAGACGGGTAGGGAGAGGGAGGGACTCTCAAGCAAACTTCGGGATGAGCACAGAACCTGACATGGCTTGATCCCACAACTCTGAGATCATGACCTGAGCTAAAACCAAGAGTTGGATGCTTAAAAGAATGTCATCCAGGAGTCCCAGTATTTGTCTTTTTCTTTTTTTAGATTTTATTTATTTATTCATGAGAGACACAGAAAGAGAGAGAGAGAGGCAGAGGGAGAAGCAGGCTCCATGCAGGGAGCCTGATGTGGGACTCCATCCCGGGACTCCAGGATCATACCCTGGGCGGAAGGCAGGCACTAAACCACTGAGCCACCCAGGGATCCCCTGTTTGTCTTTTTCTAACTGGCTTATTTTTACCTGGAATAAAGTCTTCGAGGTTCATCCATGTTATAGCATGTATCAGAATTTGTGTCCTTTTACTTATTTTTAAAGATTTATTTGCTTATTTTAGAGAGAGAGTGCATGAGTGGGGGGAGAGGGGCAGAGGGAGAGGAAGAGGCAAAGTAGACTCCCCACTCATCAGGGAGCCACACAGGGGGCTCAATCTCCAGACCCAGAGATCATGACTTGAGACGAAATCAAGAGCAGGATGCTCAACTGACTGAGCCACCCAGGCACCCCAGAATTTGCATCCTTTTAAAGGCTGATTAATATTGTATGTCTGTACTACATTTTGTTTATCTATGCATCTACTTTCTTCTGAGAGTTTTAATTTTAGGTCTTTTTTTTAAGTTTTTTTTAAATTTATTTATTCATAGAGACACAGCTAGAGAGAGAGGCAGAGACACAGGCAGAGGGAGAAACAGGCACCAAGCAGGGAGCCCGATGTGGGACTGGATCCCGCGTCTCCAGGATCACGCCCTGGGTTGCAGGCGGCGCTAAACCGCTGCGCCACGGGGGCTGCCCAATTTTAGGTCTTTAATCCATTTTAAGTTTATTTTTGTATATGGTGTAAGAAAGAGTCCAACCCAACTCCATTTGTTGAAAACACTGTCCTTTCCCCACTGACTGATCTTAGCCCTCGTTAAAAAATCGTCTGAGGTGCCTGGGTGGCTCAGTCAGTTGAGGGTCCCACTCTTGGTTTCAGCTCAGGTCCTTATCTCGGGTTCATGAGATTGAGCCATGCATCGAACTCTGTGCTGGGAATGGAGCCTACTTAGAACTCTCTCTCCCTCTGCCCCTCCCCCCCACCAGCTTGCACTCTCTTAAAAAAAAAAATCATTTGACCATATATATGAAGGCTGATTTCTGGACTCTCTATTGTATTGATCTACATGTCTGTCTTTGTGTTAGCACTACACTGTTTTGATTACTGTAGCTTTGTGATAAGTTTTGGAATCAGAAAGTTTAAGTCCTCAACCTTGATTTTCTTTTTCAAGACTGTTTTGGCAATTTGGGGTCCTTTGCAATTCCATATGATTTTTAGAATGGATTTTTCTATTTCTGCAAAAAAAAAAATGCCATAGTGATTTTGATGGGGATTGCATTAAATATGTATATCACTTTGGGTATTACTCACATTTTAATAATAATAGGTCTTCCAATCCACAAACATGGGATGTCATCTCATTTATCTGTGTCTTCTTTCAGCAATGTTTTATAGTTTTTAGTGTATAAATCTTTCACCTCCTTGGTTTATTCCTAATTACTTTATTCTTTTTGATGTTATTGTAAATGAAGTTGTTTTCTTAATTTCCTTTTCAGACGGATTATTGTTAGTACGTAGAAATGCAACTGAGTTTTTATTGTTGAAATTTCTATCCTGTAACTTTGCTGAATCTTTAGGATTTTCTATACATAACATCATGACATCTGTGCACAGAGATAATTCTACATCTTCCTCTCCAATGTGGGTGCCTTTTACTTCTTTTTATTGCCTAATTGCGCTGGCTAGAACTTCTAGTACTAAGTTGAACAGCAGTGGTGACAGCTGGCATATAGTTGGATCCTGGAATTTTTTGTTTATTTGTTGTTGTTTGGATCTTGTTTTTTAAAACACATTCAGCCAATCTGTCTTTTGATTGGGGAGTTTTATTCACTTATCTTTAATTACTGATGGGGAAGGACTTACTATTGCCACCTGAAATAGTTTTGACCTGTAGACCCTCTGAAAGGATCCTAGGGACCTACTGGGTATTGTGGGACCTACTAAGTGTCCCTGGGCCACACTTTGAGAACAGCTGGTATTTCATCAGTGTGCTTATGTTGACAAGATGTTTACGACTTGACAAATGGTTTTGCAAAAACATATGATGGTCCTTTGGTAAGCACAAAAACAAATAATATGCATGGTTCAATTAATGTGAAAAGGTAAAAAAATGCAAACACTATATTATGGATTGTACAAACATAAGGAATCTAATAGTAGTCCAAAATTACTTTCCCATATTTCATGATTTAACACTGAAAGAAGGACTCAGATAATGTACTAAAATGCAATGTCAACTTTTTCACAATGGATATAAATTTCAAGTTACTGAATATCTGAGCACCCAGTTGTACGCTATCAACTGAGTCTTTTATGGTTTGTTTCCCTTTTTCTTTTTAATTTTTTTCCCTTCCCATGTTCTTCTGTTTCCTAAATTCCACATATGAGTGAAATCATATCGTATTTGTCTTTCTCCGACTGATTGATTTTGCTTAGCATAATACACTCTAGCTCCATCTAGGTCATTGCAAATGGCAAGATTTCCTTCCTTCTGATGGCTGAGTAATATTCCATTATATATACATCTCAACCTCTTTATCCATTCAACACTTGATGGACATTTGGGCTCTTTCCCTAGTTTGGCTATTGTTGATAATGCTATAAACATCAGCGTGCATATACTCCTTTGGATATGTATTTTTGTATCCTTTGGGTAAATACCTAGTAGTGCAATTGCTGGATCATAGGATAGTTCTATTTTTAACTTTTGAAGAAACTTCATACTGTTTTCCAGAGTGGCTGCACCAGCAACAGTGCAAGAGTGTTACCCTTTTCCCGCATCCTCACTAATGCCAATTGTTTCTTGTGTTGTTAATTTTAGCTATTCTGACAGGAGTGAGGTGATATTTCATTGTGGCTTTGATTTACATTTCTCTGATGATGAATGATGTTGAGCATCTTTTCATGTGTCTGTTAGCCATCTGGTGTCTACTTTGGGAAATTGTCTATTTGTGTCTTCTGCCCATTTCTTAACTGATTATTTGTCTTCTGAGTATTCAGTTTGATAAGTTCTTTATAGATTTTGGATACTAATACATTGTCATATATGTCATCTGCAAATATCTTCTTCCATTCCATAGGGTGCCTTTTAGTTTTATTGTTTCCTTTGCTGTGCAGAAGCTTTTTATCTTGATGAAGTTCCAATAGTCCATTTTTGCTTTTGTTTCCCTTGGCTCCAGCAACATGTCTAGTAAGAAGTTGCTCCAGCTGAGGTCAAAGAGGTGACTGCCTGTGTTCTCCTCTGGGATTTTAATAGTTTCTTGTTTCACATTTAGGCCTTTAATCCATTTTGAATTTATTTTTGTATACAGTGTAAGAAAGTGGTCCAGTTTCATTTTTCTGCATGTTGCTGCCCAGTTTTCCTGACACCATTTGTTGAAAAGACTTGTCTTTTATCCATTGGATATTCCTTCTTGCTTTTTGGAAGATTAGTTGACCATAGAGTTGTGGGTCCATTTCTGGATTCCATTCCATTTGTCTGTTTTTGTGCGGGTACCATACAGTCTTGATGACTACAGTTTTGTAAGCTTAAAGTCTGGAATCATGATGCCTCCAGCTTTGCTTTTCTTTTTCAGGATTGCTTTGGCTATTCAGTATCTTTTGTGGTTCCATACAAATTTTAGGATTGTTTGTTCTAACTGTGAAAAACGCTGGTGGTATTTTGATAGGGATTGCATTAAATGGGGAATTTGCTTTGGGTAGTATAGACATTTTAACAATGCTTGTTTTTCCAATCTAGGAGTATGGAATGTTTTTCCATTTCTTTGTGCCCTCTTCAATTTCTTTCACAGGTGTTTTCAGAGTACAGATCTTTTACCTCTTCAGTTAGGCTTATTCCTAGGTATAAGGAATGGTTTTTGGTGCAATTGTATATGGGATCATTGATTTCTTTTTCTGCTGCTTCATTATTGGTGTATAGATATGTAACAGATTCTGTACATTTATTTTATATCCTGCATCTTTGTTGAATTTGTGTATCAGTTCTAGCAATTTTTTAGCATAGTCATTCAGGTTTTTTACAGAGTATCATGCCGTCTGCAAACACTGAAAGTTTGACTTCTTCCTTGCTGATCCCAGATGCTGATTTTCTTTCTTTCTTTCTTTCTTTTTTCTTTCTTTCTTTCTTTCTTTCTTTCTTTCTTTCTTTCTTTCTTTCTTCTTCTTTCTTTCTTTCTTTCTTTCTTTCTTCCTTCTTTCTTTTTCCTTCCTTCCTTCCTTCCTTCCTTCCTCTCTCTTCTTTCTTTCTTTCTTTCTTTCTTTCTTTCTTTCTTTCCTTCTTTCTTTCTTTCTTCTTTCTTTCTCTTTCTTCTCTCTCTCTAATTGCTGAGACTAAGGCTTCCAGTACTATGTTAAACAGTAATGGTGAGAGTAGACATCCCTGCCTTAATCCTGACTGTAGAAAATTTTCCCCATTGAAGATGATATTAGCTGTGGATCTTCCATATATTTCCTTTATGATGCTGAGGTGTGTTCCATCTATACCTATTTTGTTGAGGATTTTTATCAAGAATGGATACTGTGTTTTGTCAAATGCTTCTCTTTTTTTGCATCTATTGAGAGGATCATATGGTTCTTATCCTTTTTTTTTATTAATGTAGTATATCACTTTGATTTGCAAATATTGAACCAAAATAAGTTTTCTTAAAAAGGTAAAGTTTCAGGGGCACCTGGGTGGCTCAGTTCGTTGAGCATCTGCCTTCAGCTCAGGTCATGGTCTCAGGGGCCTGGGATTGAGCCCCATATCGGGCTCCCTGCTCAGTGGGGAGCCTGCTTCTCCCTCTCTCTTTGCTGCTCCCCTCTGGTTCTGCTCCCCACCAGATAAATAAAAAATCTTACAAAAAAAAAAAAGCTTCAGACTTTCTATAGGCAGTTTTGTTTACTTCTTTTTCAGTTTTCTTTTTTATATATTTCAAGTATGATACAGATTTTTTAATAGTCTTTACAGTATACAAAACTGAAAAAGTTGACATGACAGCTTGAAATGTATCTACTGAAGCTATAATAATTTCAAGTGACTTAGTCTTTACCTGGAAGCAGTATCCTAGAGTTGAAAGCATGAAATATTGCACTAGGAAGGCTGGGCTGAAACCCAGTTCTACTACTTCTGAGGCAAGTAACTAAGTCACTATATGCCTCAATTTCTTTATTTTTATTTTTATTTATTTATGATAGTCACAGAGAGAGAGAGAGAGAGAGAGAGAGAGAGAGAGAGAGGGGCAGAGACACAGGCAGAGGGAGAAGCAGGCTCCATGCACCGGGAGCCCGACGTGGGATTCGATCCCGGGTCTCCAGGATCGCGCCCTGGGCCAAAGGCAGGCGCCAAACCGCTGCACAACCCAGGGATCCCTGCCTCAATTTCTTCATCTGAAATTTGTGAGAATAATAGCATGGTTACTATATCTTAAAAAATCTTAAAAAAAATCTTAAAAAAAGTTTACTATTTTGCAATATGCAATTTTTTTTAAGATTTTATTTCTTCATGAGAGACACACAGAGAGAGAGGCAGAGACACAGGCAGAGGGAGAAGCAGGCTCCATGCAGGGAGCCCGATGTGGGACTCGATCCCGGGACTCCAGGATCAGGAATATGCAACTTTTTAAAAAATAATCAACATATTGTTCTATGAATCTCAGACACCAACTGTGTGTCCTTTTTTTTAAATATATAAAGATTTTATTTTTTTTTTACCAGAGATACACAGAGAGAGGCAGAGACATAGGCAGAGGGAAAAGCAGGCTCCCTGTGGGGAGTCCCATGTGGGACCCGATCCTAGGATCCTAGGATCATGATCCAAGCCAAAGGCAGACGCTACCACTGACTCACCCAGGTGCCCCACCAACTGTGTGTCCTATCATTCAATTCTTTTTTTTTTTAATTTTTAAAGATTTTATTTACTTATTTGAGATAGAGCGAGAGAGTGAAAGAGAGAGCATGAGTGAGCATGAGTGAACAGAGGGAGAGGGAGAGGGAGAAGCAGCATCCCCACTGAGCAGGGAGCCTCATGTGGGGTTTGATCCCAGGACCCTGGAATCATGACCTGAGCCAAAGGCAGATGCTTAACCTTCTGATACTAGGACAAGATCTGGAAGGGTCTCCATCACAGGAACCTCTGTCCCTGTGGAGTTGGGGTGTGTCACTGCAGGTGGATACATTCACCAACTTGGAAGCTTAGCAAATCTCATTATTAAAAAGTTTTTATAGTGCTCTATATCCAGCATCTCTTCTCCTCCCTGAGGTTGGAGAGTGGGTCCAACACCAAAGGAACCAAAGGTTCCTACCCTTTGCTCTTTCAGATGACCAGCCCCATCATGGAGCCATCTAGGGGCCCCACTCTGTCACCTCATTAGCATAAATTCAGGTGTAATTGGAGGAGGCTTGTTATGATTAATGGAAGACACTCCTGTCACTCAGGAAATCCAAGGGTTTTAGGAGCTCCTTGCCAGGAACAAGGAACAACGACCAAATGTATTTCTTATTTTACCACAGTTGGAAAAGAGAGAAAATGAATTAACTGCTGTTATTTTATTTATTTAAAAAATTTTTTTTATTTATTTATGATAGTCACACACACACACACACACACACAGAGAGAGAGAGAGAGAGAGAGAGAGAGAGGCAGAAACACAGGCAGAGGGAGAAGCAGGCTCCATGCACCGGGAGCCCGTCGTGGGATTCGATCCCGGGTCTCCAGGATCGCGCCCTGAGCCAAAGGCAGGCGCCAAACCGCTGCGCCACCCAGGGATCCCTGTTATTTTTTAAACTCCTATTATTTTAAATAGTCTTTTTTTAAGATTTTATTTATTTATTCATGATAGACATAGAGAGAGAGAGAGGCAGAGACACAGGCAGAGGGAGAAGCAGGCTCCATGCAGGGAGCCTGATGTGGGATTCGATCCTGGGTCTCCAGGATGGCGCCCTGGACCAAAGGCAGGTGCCAAACCGCTGAGCCACCCAGGGATCCCCTATTTTAAATAGTCTTATCTCAAAATTTTTTGAAGCCAAGACTATGACTTCAATTGTCCTACAGTATCAACCATTGTGCCAAATAAGTAATCAATTGATAATAGTAATAGCTTGCATTCATAGAATGCTTCATAGGTTTACAAAGTTGTGTTAAATGTATTATCTTCTTTGAATCTCACATACTTGGTATGGTCATCATTTTAGAGATGACCAAACTGAGGTCCTGAGATGTTAAGTTACTTAACCAGTAAACATATCTTAGAAGCAGAAATACAATACAAACTCAGTTTTTCTGATTTGAATTCCAGCCTTTGTCTGAATACTAAAAATACTATACTGTAAGACAGGTGACTGGTTCTACGTGGCTTGGTCCTAAATCATTTAATTTCTCTGGGTCTTATCTTCTTTATCTGAGAAATGGGGTCACTAAAGGATTTCCATTTCTAAAATCTTAAGATTCTATTATCTTTAAATTCTCTTCAATTTCAAAATATCATTAGCTGTGATCCACAATAGTTGGCTTTGTCTCTGCAATGGAATGTCAACAACAGTGGAGATAATAACTATATTTTCATTTTAGAAAGGTTCCTAGAAAGCCACTAATTTAGGAAAGACACAACACTTAGTAACACTGGCAAATCCCACTGGTTTCCATTGAAAAGAAAAAGCAAACACCAAACATCTATGTTTCTAAAGAAATGTACTTAATATGTTTTACTAGTTTTGGTGAAGAATAAGTAGGGGTAATTTTGATTCCCATGACATCCCATGTGTTAAAGGAGTACTCTAAAATTAGAGGGGACATATTTGTGAAATGTTCTTGATTTCAGGAACATTTCCACCAAACATCTACTTTTTCTTAAACCATTAACATTTCTTTTAGAAATTATTAAAATCTGCACAACTTTCTTCCCTTTTCTATTTCAGGAGATAAAAAGCAGATAAATAGACTGGAATACTACTTCTTAACCTTCCACAAGAGAGATTATTGGATAAACTGAGAAATAACAAGAGTCAGGCATCCGAGGGGAGGTTAAGCTAGTAGGAAAATTCCACTGTTTTCCAACATTGAGATTCTACAACTTCATTGTTTACCCCACCCTAAAATTCATGGCTCCCAGTTATATGAGATGTTTATGACGCACTTTATAAAGTCTCTAAATTCAAAATATTAATTGAATTAATCATCTCCACGTTTGTTAAAAAGCTTTTTTTTCTTCTTTTAAGAGTGTTTATATACAAAGTTCTTTGGAACACAAGGCCCAATCTGAAGCATGATAGGCCTCAAACACATAATGTCACAAACTATTCATTTGCCTACATTTTTGCAGGTATATCACTGAATGCAGTAATTACTCTTTGTAGCAGCAACATTTTGTAATCCTTTTTCAGATTGCTATACTTAGTCAAATATTTATTAAGTGTACTATATTTCATGCAGTATGTTAATCATTTACTTTCACAGAATTCTTAAAATAAAAAAGGCCCGTCACTGCATTTTGGTTAACCTAACCCTTTTGTAATGCAATAAAAGGCACTTCCTTTATTCCTCAAGCAATAAAAATCTCGTTAATTCATTTTTCTGAACTCCAAGTTGTAGAGATATCAAATATAAGAAACTGTGTGTGTGTTTCTTTTTTTACAACCTATTTTTCAAAGAAGAAAATAATGTGATTATGCTGCAGCGACATTGACAAATTTTTTTTTTTTTTTTTTTTTTTTTTTTAAAACACCACCTTCAGGCGCCTGGGTGGCTGAGTTAGTTAAGCATCTGCCCTTTGCCTTTGGCTCAGATGATGATCTGAGTCCTTGGTAGAGCAGCATCAGGCTCCCCGCTCAGCGAGAAGCCTGCGCCTCCCTCCTCCGCTCCTCCCCGCACTCACGGTCTCTCTCTTTCTCTCAAATAAATAAATAAAATCCTACGAAAAATCTCAAAAGCAAGGTTTACTCATTAACTAGGAAGAATAAATACAGGAAGATTTCAACAGAGGAGAACTTACAAGCACTGAAATTAATTTGACTTTCTGCACAGTCCCAGGAAGCAGACCAGCATCAAAAAAGGTCGAAGTTACGGGAAAGTAGTTGTTAGCTCAAAACAAAATAACCCCTTCTCCCAAACAACTTTTCAGATAGTTGAGAAAAGCTGGTTTGAATACCGAAACAGCTGCTCTCAGGGCTACTCGCCTGTGTGCTGTAAAAGAGACTGAAGCGCGGAGGGAAGGTTGGGTCACTACATAAAGTATCTGTCAACATGAATTCCTTACAATGAGTTCTTTCTGAATTCAAGAAGCAGGGTGGTTAAGGTTGGGATTCTCGCTTTTTTTTTTTTTTTTTTTTTCTTTCCAGGACGACACAGCCCTGGAAAAGAGCTCGCAATGATCTGCTGTCCCAACACATTTGGACGAATCACCGCAGGACCTCCCCTTAGAAAAGGAAACTTTCCTGGAATGCTCCCTTCTTACCGCAAGGAGGGAGAGAATTAGGACTCGGAGGACAGGGCGGCGCACTCTCTCTCAGGAGAGGGAGCGGGGAGGGCAGTTCCCAGTGAGACCCCACACTGCTCGGAGGTGGAAGGGAAAGGAGGGGCCGCGCTGGAGCAGGTGAAGGGTGGGGAACGGAGCGCCGGCGTCTCAGGGCACGCCTGCCGACCGGCCGGTACGCGTCCGCCGCCGAGGGAGCCAGCAGCCCGCGGGCACGCGGGCTGTAGAAGTCGAGAGGCCGGGCGCCCGCACAGCACGCATGCGCGGGCTCCGCGCCGCCGTCACCGTGCGGGTCAGCCGTCCCGCTCTCGCCCGGCGCCGGACTGCGGGCGCCTCCCGCTCCAGAGAAGCGGCCGGACTCACGCTCTCCCCCTCCCCGCGGCCCAAACCCCGGAGGCCGGGTCAGGCCCGCGGGGGCCACGACGCCGGCGTCGACGGCGGCTGCGACGGCCTCTGGGAGCGCGTGAGGCTCTGGGGTCGCTGCGGCGATTGGCCGGCCGCGGCGCCCGCTCCCATAATGCAGCGCATGGCGCGTCATTGAAGAGAGACCATGATGGCGGCGGCGCTTGGGCCCCCAGAAGTGATCGCTCAGCTGGAGAACGCGGCCAAAGTTCTGATGGTGAGTACACCGCTACCCCCGCACCCCGGCATCTGCGGGCCTCGGGTCGGCCCCGCCGTGCCAGGGCTTCTCGCCCACTGGGCTGGCGACCGGCAAGGGTCTCCGGGGAGCCCTGGAAGTGGAGGAGGTGGCGGTGGCGTGGCGTAGGATTCTCCATCCTACTTTCCTCCTGCCTGCGTTCCCCGCTCTTCCCCAGAGGTGTCTGGTACACCGGCCGGGCGACAGAATATGGTGCTGAAGGAAGGAGGGCTACCTGTGCCACGGTCTTCACCGTACAACCTGCCCCGCAGACGGGGTCGAGAGCGAGGCGCGGGGAGTGAGGTCCGGGTCACCCCCGGAGGGCTTTGGTCGGGGGCCGTGTGCGCCGCTGGGGAGTCGGTGCTGGGAGGGAAGGCATGGGCCACCCCAGATGCTGTTAGCAACTCTTGTTCCCTTCGAGCATGCGGGTCCTTAAGCTCTTTCTCTGACCCGCAGCCACCTCTGGGTAACCGCAGCCTCCAGCACGTGGAAGGACCGGCTGGACGGAGGGAGGGGAATCTTTGGGACCAAGGTCATTGGGGCAAAACTTTAGTAAAGTACCAAGCTCCCTGCGGGTCGCACTTTAAGGAGAGCTAAATCAGAGGTGCTCGTTGACTTCGTTCTTAACACTATATAGTGAACAGTTTGATGAATGTTATTTACCCAGGGAGTTTGAGAAGGCTGAGTAAAAGGATCTAAAAAAGTATTCCACACAGGGAGTAGAAGTAAGAATAAACTATATTCAGTTTGTATCTTCTGGCTCAGCTTGGTTTTTGTAAATTTTGATTTCCGCGTTTGTGTGTGTGTGTGTGTGTGTGTGTGTGTATTTTTTATTTGTTATTTTTTTTTAATTAGAGGCTCGGTTGGTTGCTTCAATTGATCCAGCCTTTGTAAGAATCGAGTACAGCTAACTTCGTTACTTTTTTGGACTTTTTTCTTTACCTTTTGGTTCGGTGCTTGGAGTATATGTTCGAGCATCACGTTTAAAAGTATTTGAACAAAGTCCAGCAGTACTGTAGTTCGACTTAGCAAGTTTTGTTTTCACGCACAACACCAGATAGCTCATGAAATTTAGCTAACGAAATTGAGAAGTCTAATACAATCAGGGTTACTTGCTTCATTATGAGCAAAGCTAAGTGAATCATTTTGTCACAAAACTGAGTAAAGTTTTCAGACTCTTCCAGTTAAGTCCAGGAAAAACTAGTTAATATTCTCCTTAATACAGGTTCGTGAAATGCCTGACACGGTATTTCCTGAAATATCTAAAAAATTTCTGGGAGCCAGGGACTCTGGAGGGAGTATGTAACCCCAAAAAACTCTACCTTAGTTCTTATACTGATAATGTAAAGTTCGTGTCTTTCCTTTCCAGCCTGAATATTAATTAGCATTTATGTTTACCAGTACTGTCCCTCTTCCCTGGCAAAGCTGGTTTTATGTTCTGTAAGAGAGTAGCTGAGAAGAATAGAAATAGGTACTGTTTATTGAGTGCCTACTACACCCAGATACTTGACTAATTCTTGTAACAGCTTTACACCGTTGAGAGAGTGTAAGTGGCCTGGGTTACATAATTACTAAGTTGATTTAGGTTCAGAACCCAGATCTATCGGGCTCTAAAGCTGGTCTCTTTCCACTCTACCTCACCACCTTGTATATGTTGTATAGATATCCATTTACATACTTTTTAATCTTCCCAGAGAATAGTATTGGAAAAAATGTTATTAAAACTAGGAATTTTGTTTTTGGAAGTTTTCACATATTATTCACAAACGTATGACGCAAATGTGTAAGTAATAATTACTATATTATTTCTCAGTATGAAAGTTGTATTCCAATTTATTATTAGTAATAGCAGCTCACATTTAAAGTGCTTACTATGTTGAAGGCACTATGCCAGGTGCTTTACGTATGTTATCTTATTTAATTCTTACCATGAGGTGATTATTATTACTTTCATTTTCATTTTATAGACTAAAGGGGTGAAACATGTAAATGCTAAGTAATTTACCCAAATTTGCAAGGAAAGTGGTAGAGTGGGGGACTCCAATTCAGGTCTCTGTGTTACCAGTTTGTGGCTCTTAACCTAAAGGATAGTGGAACTAGAAAGTAAATTAATTCATTTGGGAATAGTTAAGATTGTTAAATCTTCAATTATTAAGCAATAGGATATTTTTTAAGATGTTGAATGATTTTGGCATTTATCCATTTGTGGGTCAGATGGATATCCATCTGAGGAAATAACATTCATAGGAAGTTGTTAAATATTTTAGTTAATATGTTTTGAGATTCACAGTAATTAAAGATGTATTTCATAGTCATTTTGCTTAGTTATCCATTTTGGTGTGCATATAATTCTTTAATGAAATTTGGCATAGAGTTTTAGCGTGTAGAATAATTGCAGGACATCTTTTAGTACAGAGGTCTTAGAGAGTCCACAATGATCTCAGAAGGAAATTGTAAGCAATTTTTTTTTTGTTGCAACATACATTTTTTGGTAATAGGGTTTATAGCTTTTATCAGCTTTTCTAAGAAAGTAGAGACCCTGAAAAATAAGAACCTAGTCTAAGCATTCTCCCTTCCATTCTACAGATGGGGAAACTGAGGTTCAAAGAGGTAGAAGTGACTTGCCGAAGGTAGGTCACAGATCAAATTAGTGATAAGAGTGATCCAGAACCTAGATCACCAGACTCCTATTTTGGAACTTTAAAAAATTTTTACTCAGCCATGTTGCTTCTCAAAGTCAACATAGTATAATACCATAAATGTTATATTTTATTGCTTGATAAGAAATTTTGAAATGTGTTTTGGGATATTGCAATTGCTTCATTGTAAACATCTATATTCAGGCCTACTTAGGGTTATTGGATAAGCTGCCAAATAGTGTATTAGACCTTTAGAATGAAAGAGCTATTTATTGATTTAATAGATCTCAACTTAAAGAGTGATTCCCCCCCCAACCCCCCCAGCCCCCCACCTCAGGTAGTTACAGGGAGTATTTTCTGTAGATGCTTGCAAATACTGCTTTAATCTTCTGATTCAAGACAATAAGTTACTTGCTAGAAAACAAATTTGAAGGTGAACAAACTAGAATGAGGATAGACTCTTGTAGGTTAGCAGCTGTGCAAGTAAGGTTACCTATTCTGAAAGCATTGTGCAGATGGAAAATTATTTAAATAGGTCCTGAATATTTCTTCTGCAGAAAAGATGACAGTTACTGGCTTTTGCTTAATATACCTAAAACCGTAAGTTTTTGAGAATTTATTAAAGGTATACTAGAGTAAGTTAAGTCTTCCACACTTCTGTGCTAACATTCTTAATCAGTGAGAGTCTTTTCTCTGAGTGTATGAATTTAGCAGGTTACATTACAGACTTGAAAATTTGGTGTTGTAGATACATTTTCTATTCTTTAAAACTATAGCAGTAATATTGGAACATATTATTTTAAAATACAGCAACAGCACACAAAGACACGGAATAAAAAGTGAATCTCCATCTTTTTTCCCCCACTCTCAGTCCCCCTCCCTAAGCAATCTGTATTGTTTGAATATACCTTTTTTCCTGTGCTTTTATAATATACATTATATAGTTTTTCTTTTTTCTTTTTGCATGAATGAGAACACTGTAAATATCCTTAATTTGCAAAAATTAAAAAAATCTTTAAAATACTGCAAATACCTTTCTGAATAGTAAGAAATTCAAGCTGTGTATAGGGGGAAAGTAAAAGTTCCCTAAGCTCCCATTCCCTTTTCATTTTTTTTTTTAATTTTATTTATTTATTCATGAGAGACCCACAGAGAGAGAGACACACAGACACAGGCAGAGGAAGAAGCAGGGCCCATGCAGGGAGCCTGATGTGGGGCTCGATCCTGGGTCTCCAGGATCATACCCCTGGGCAGAAGGAGGTGCTAAACCGCTGAGCCACCCGGGCTGCCTGATCCCATTCCCTCTTCAAATGTGACTGTTTCTTGAGTACACATTTTAAAAATCTCTAGGTGGGGTCCCTGGGTGGCACAGTTGGTTAAGCATCCCACTCTTGATTTCAGCTCAGGTCGTGATCTCAGGATTGTGAGATTGAGCCCTGAGTTGGCCTCCATGCTCAGTGTGGAGTCCGCTTGAGATTCTCTTTCCCTCTCCCTCTGCCCTGTGTGTGTGCACACATGTGCATGTGCGCGCTCTCTCTTTCTCTCTCTCTCACTCTCTCACTCGCTCTCTCTCAAATAATCTTTTTTTTTTTTTTAAAGATTTTATTTATTTATTCATGAGAGACACAGAGAAAGAGGCAGAAACATAGACAGAGGGAGAAGCAGGCTCCCTGCGGGGAACCTGATGCAGTACTTGATCCCAGGACCCTTGGATCACAACCTGAGCCAAAGGCAGATGCTCAACCACTGAGCCACCCAGGTGCCCCTCAAATAATAAATCTTAAAAAAAATCTCTAGGCGTATAAGAGCATATATACATCATTTTTATTTTTTATTTTATTTTTTCATTTGTTTGGTTTCTTTTTCACCATGTATTTATTTGTGGGTAATTATAAATCAATAGGACCAGAACAAAACTAACATAGCCTCTACAATGCTGATAGCAATTTCATGTTTATAAAGATATTCAACATAGAGAGCTGGTAGTAGGCCCCAGAGTTAACAAAACCACATCTGAATCCCACAGAGATTGTCCCTCCCTCGCAGCTGAGACCAAGAGGTGACAGGGACCTTGTTTTGAGACTGCATAACTGCTACCCCCAAACCCCCACCAAAGAAGTACACTCATCATTTTTAAAATGTATTTTTTGTACATAAATGAAATTGTATAATCCATATTTTCCTGTGCTTTTCTTTGTTCACCTCATTGTGGATAAATTTTAAAGGAAGTTTGTTTCCATTTTGTATGTGTGCATGAATAGATATAAAATATAGGATGTGTTTTGATTTTAGAGACGTCATAGTGGAAAAGTTTAGTGTTCTTTTAGTATTAATATCATATTAGTTTGAATGGTAACCTGAAAAATGCTTTATTTGTTTATTTTCTTGAATTTCCTTGGTTTTGTTTTTCTAGCTCACTTGAAGTGTTAGGGATTGTCCTTTGTGAGTATGTGTAGTGCTAATATAAGATAGTGCCAAGTACATATGTTAACTGATACTTCACAGAAAAATAATTTACTATAATTGTTTTATTTTATTTTATTTTTTTTAAATTTTATTTATTTATGATAGCCAGAGAGAGAGAGAGAGAGAGAGAGAGAGGCAGGCTCCATGCACCGGGAGCCCAATGTGGGATTCGATCCCGGGTCTCCAGGATCGCGCCCCGGGCCAAAGGCAGGCGCCAAACCGCTGCGCCACCCAGGGATCCCTACTATAATTGTTTTAAAACCAAAGTGGATTTAGTAAGTGTAAATGTAACTTATTTAATAAAGGTAAATGAGAAAGATTTATTTTTCTATGGTTTTTTTTTTTTTTAGTGGAATCTGGTTACTATTTTGAAAGCATCTGCAAAATTATAGTGCAAAACAAAAAATTCTTATTTCATTCTCACATCAATCCCCTGAAGTAAATAGAAGAGATATTAAACTCTATAAAGAGGGGAGCCCAGGGTGGCTTAGCGGTTTAGCACCACCTTCAGCCCAGGGCATGATCCTGGAGACCTGGGATCAAGTCCCACATCAGGCTCCCTGCATGGAGCCTGCTTCTCCCTCTGCCTGTGTCTCTGCTTCTCTCTCTCTCTCTGTCATGAATGAATAAATAAAATCTTTTTAAAAAATAATAAACTCTATAAAGAAAATATGAGATTCAGAAAATGTGATTTGCCAATTGGATTTAGAGTTAAGTCTCTGGCCACTCATTCATTCTAGAGCATTTTTTTCCATATGTATTTGCTAGGCATAATGCTATGTATGCTAAAGAGATAGGAAAAAGACCTCGTTTTCAAGGAGAGTATAGTCTAATGGGGGAGAAAGGCAAAACTATTAGCAGTTTTTACGTAACATAATGAAAGTATAGTATATGCTAATGCCCTCTGATAGTACAGAGGAGGGGCATGTATCTCACACTGAGGTGAGGACTTACAAAGGGCTTCTTGGAAGAGGTGATCCTTAAGCTGAGTAGTCAATGAAGGACAAGTTGGAGTGTTCCAGTTGGGTGAGGGGTATCCCAGGTAGAGAGAGATATTTGTATGAAAGCCTGAGAACTGAATGCCATATGCTTGGGGAATATTTGAGCATTTATTTATTTATTTATTTAAGATTTATTTATTTATTTTAAAGAGAGCTTGAGTGGGGGAGGGAGAGAGAAGCAGACTCCCCACAGAATGTGGAGCCCAAAGAGGCAGGGCTTGATCCCATGATTCTGATATCATGACCCAAACCAAAACAAAGAGTGGAATGCTCAACTGACTGTGCCACCCAGGTGCCCTTTGCACATTTATTTAGTAGATACTCCCTAAGTCCCTCCTGTGTATAGGGTACAGTGCTTTTATTTTTGGTAGTCAGTAGTGAACATGTTGTGATTTAAGAATTTTGATTGTAGCAATTACTTTTGTTATTGGAAAGATGCATTACATTGAATAAGCATTTTTATATTTTCAATTTTGTCTTTTAATCTTTGCTATGGCACTAGATATTAGAATACTAACACTAATAATTTTTTTTTCAAAAAACTAGTTAGTGGGGAATTTTTATTTAAAGCTCAATTAAATGTGTATTTTGCAGTTGGATTTGTCAAACTCCACTAATTGGAACATAGCCAGTGATCCAGAGAAAAGTGAAGATTTTTGAAATCATAGATATCTAAAAGGCAGTTGATAAAATTTAACAGTCTTTTATGACTAAAAAATTCAGTAAACTAGGAATTGACTTAAACACAATAAAGGTCTTTCAAGCCACCAGTAAATGGTGATATTCTTGAGTAAAATAGGGAGTCATAATATAATTACTGCTTAACACTTGGAGGGCCTAGTGATACAATTAGATAAGAAAAAGAAATAAGTGTAAATATTGGGAAGAAAAGTAAAAAAAAGATGATTATTTGCAGGTGATATCCAGAAAAAGAAATCGAAGGAAATTAAACTGTTAGAACTATTAGAATAGTTATTTGGTAAGATGGCCAAATATAAGACAAATAAACTAATTGTGAGATTTCCTTTATATCAACAATGATCAAGTTAAAACTGGAAGAAAAAAAAGACCTCATTCCTTCAGGAATAAAAACTGTAGGCATGAATTATAGGATATGGTTAAACATGCAACTTTTTATAAAGAAAACTGTAGCTTATTCAAAGAATACAAAAGGAAATCTGAATTAAATGAAGGCTGCATTCCTCAGTTCAAAGAATTAATTCTTTGAATTAATTGAAGGGAAGGTTACAATTCCTCCATCATTAATCTATAAATTGAATATAATGTCAATCAAAATCTTTCTTTCCTGCTCACCCTTTTTTCAGGTGGGAGAAAAATGTGACTAATTAATAAGAAAATATACCTGGAAGAATAGTTGTATGAGAACTAAAAAGAACACTTTTTTTTAAATTTTTATTTATTTATGATAGTTACAGAGAGAGAGAGAGGCAGAGACATAGGCAGAGGGAGAAGCAGGCTCCATGCACCGGGAGCCCGATGTGGGATTCGATCCTGGGTCTCCAAGATCGCGCCCTGGGCCAAAGGCAGGCGCCAAACCGCTGCGCCACCCAGGGATCCCAAGAACACTTTTTAAAAAGGAAAATGGGGATCTCTGGGTGGCTCAGCAGTTTAGCGCCTGCCTTTGGCCCGGGGCATGATCTTGGAGGCACGAGATTGAGATTGAGTCCCACTTTGGGCTCCCTGCATGGAGCCTGCTTCTCCCTCTGCCTGTGTCTCTGCCTCTCTCTGTGTGTCTCTCATGAATAAATAAATAAAATCTTAAAAAATAAAAAAAGGGAAATGAAGGGCTTGGAGGACTTGAAGTACAGTTACTAAAATTTATTCAAAAGCTACAGTAATTGTGGGGTGCCTGGCTGACTCAATTGGTGGAGCATGTGACTCCTGATATTGGGGATGTGAGTTCGAGCCCTATGTTGGATGTAGAGATTACTTAAAAATAAAATCTTTAAGAAAATAAAAAAATAAAATAAAAATTACAAAAAAGCTACAGTAATTGCAACATTGTAGTCCTGGCATGGGAAAAGAATAGAAAATTGAAAAAGAATGGTCCAAAAACAGAACTATGATTAAAATGATATTTCACATCGTGAAGGTAACAGATAATGAAAAAACAGACCATGCTTTAATGCTAGTAGAGGCATAAAAAGTTACAACTTTTGGGGCACCTGGGTGGCTCAGTGGTTGAGCATCTGCCTTTGGCTCAGGTAGTGGTCCAAGGGTCCTGGGATGGAGTCCTGCATCGGGTTCCCCACAGGGAGCCTGCTTTCTCCCTTGCCTATGTCTCTGCCTCTCTCTCTGTGTCTCTCATGAATAAATAAGATCTTTTTTAAAAAAAAGTTACAACTTTTTGGTACATAATTTGGTGGTATGTTGTCTCTGGAGCTCTCAAGAAATGCATATCTACCATATGGTAGTGTTTTTTTTTTTTTTTTAATGGAAAGATTGAAATGGACATGGAAAAAACCTCACAGTGAGGGTAAAAAGTGCAGAACAAGATACGATCTTGTTTTTGCTTTCTAAATAAAAAAAAATCTCTACCTACATTTGTGTGTGTGTGTGTGTGTGTGTGTGTGTGTGTATATAAACAGAATTGGAAGATATATATTAACCTTTTAAGAATGGCTATCTAGAGATAATGGGATGGAAGTGGAAAGAGTCTACATTTCAGTATAGTTTAATTTTTTACAGTATAAAACATTGAATCACATATTAATATGTCATTCTGATAAATTTGAATGTTGTGTGTGTTTTTAAAATCTATTATTACTTTCTTGACTATTCTATATTTTTTGTCTCAAAATTAAAAGCTGTCTCATGGCTGAGGTTGAATAAAAATTATATTTGTAAGTCAGGTTCCATTTTTGCAGTTTTATTTAATCAGTGCTAGTTAAGCATAATCTTGCTAGCAAATAAAAGGAAAAAGTATTTTGAGACAGCGCTATTAGAAAGCCATTAAACTTTATTTTGGAGAAGGAATATGGGTTTACTCTCAGGCCAAGTTCTATTCACTTATAATTGTGGGAAAAATTGGGCCCACTGTAAAATGACAAGAATATTCTAGAGTAGGGGTTTTCAAAGTGTATTTTTTTTAAATTTTTTTAAAATTTATTTATGATAGTCACAGAGAGATAGAGAGAGAGAGGCAGAGACATAGGCAGAGGGATAAGCAGGCTCCATGCACCGGGAGCCCGATGTGGGATTCGATCCCGGGTCTCCAGGATCGCGCCCTGGGCCAAAGGCAGGCGCCAAACCGCTGCGCCACCCAGGGATCCCAGGTTTTCAAAGTTTAGAAGGTACATAATCATTGTTAAAACTATAGAATGCTGTCTGTCTTATTTATAAAGATTCTGATTTACGAGGCCGTGTCTCATTTCATTCTCCCATATATAATGGCTTCCATAATAGAGTTCTGAAAGCTCAGCATAGTTGTTGGCCTCCTTCATACTCCAGCCATAAGCCAGTTCCTGCCTACTTTCTTTGTTTCCCAGCCAGGGTTGTCTGCATAATTTGCGGGGCCTCATGTAAAATGAGAATGTGTGTCTCCTTGTTCAAAAAGCAGGAAAAAGTGCCATTAGCGGCTTTAAAATGTAAAGACTTTTTCCTTTATATACTTGTCAATAGTAATAGTGCTTTCTGTGTAACAGCAAACTTATACGTTGTGAAAGAAGAATATTTTAGTATAATTGTATGTAATATAATAACATTTTAATGTGGAATCTTGATTGGTCATAAGATATTTTTGGCTTTTCTACAAATTATCGGGTCGTCAAAATTTTTACTTTTAGCAAGTTCATTTTCATTTGGTATAATTGAAAGTGATGTCAGTTGCTCTTGGCAAATACAATATTGTAAATTTTTGGTTATTATTTTGAGTAGGATCTTTCTCCTGATGCAGCTATTACTAGAGTTATGTTTTATAGGCTGTGACAACTTTGGAATAAATTTCCGATTAATTATTTACGAATTTTAGAGCTGATGATTCTTACAGAACATTTTTTTTTTAAAAAAGACTTCATACTGAATTTAGTTTTAGACGTAATTTTATACAATATTTTAATGTTTCTTCTGACAATTCTTGTTACTTGTAGAGGTCATAGAAGAAACCAAAAGTAGCATACTAATGATTTGTATATGATTAAATTTGTATACAATTAAAGATGTCTTTTTATGCATCCTGCCATTGTGTCTTCAATTATAAAAGAAAACTAGAATTATCTTTCTGATTAATAAATGGTCTGTCAAGAGCTTTATACTAAAATAGCCATTTTTCTGTTCAATACAATGATTTTTAAATTTAATTTTTATTTCCAAGCCTGGAGATACTTGCTTTGCTGTAGAAATTTTGAAAACCAGAGATTCTAAGCTCTGAATAACTCTACTAACTCCCTGAAATGCTTTATTGCAGTGTCCATTTGTACATTTTTCTTTTGTAATTTATTGCCAAATTTACTCCTTGAGTTCCTGTCACAGTGCTTAGGCTGGAGAGTTAATGTTTGTGCAGGTGCCTCAGGGACAGGGTTGGGGGATGAACAGGCAAGCTGGCTTCCCATGGTAGGTCCTGAAGCTGCTGCTGGTTGGGCCCAGCTTTGACCACAGCCACCTTGGAGGCCGTAGCACCCCAGACTGCCTTGAGCCATGTGTATGTGTGCCTGGCCACGATCCTGTCTTTACAGCTCCTACACATGTTCTCCTTGTCCCATTGGGCTTCACCTGCAAAATACAAGTCCAAAGATAAAATTATTAAGAATTTCAGAATGGCAACAGCAGAGTATCAAATTAAGCAGGGGGCCTTTTAGAGAGTTGGGCCCTATGAGACTCCACAGGTCACACATTCATGAAGCTGGGCTTAGGCTACAGCATGCTGGGCTTCAGTTCATTACATTTCATCTGCTTCCTCCTTCCAGAACCTTACGTCTATCTATTCCCTTGGCTTGAAACATCATTCTCCCCCTTCTGCCTATTTAACATTTAATTCTTCAGATCTTAATGTAGTTGTTTACTTTATCAAAGAAGCCTGACCACTCTTAAATTATTTTTTCATAGTGTCATTTACTTTAGTAATATTTATTATACCTGTCATTTTATGCTATTTATTTGATTATATGATTGACTCATCTACTGGATTGTAAGCTCCACAGGAGAGGGGTTTTGTTTGTTTTTATCATTGACTCGTTGTGTCTGAAGTATCCAGCACATTGCCTGGCATGTAGTAGGCATTGGGTAGTAATTTATGGACTGAAATGTACGAACAGACCACTATAAGGCAAGGCCTAGAGAATAGGTTTCAGAGATAGATTACGCAGGTAATTGTTTGAATTGAATTCAATTGAATTGAAGTTTTATTACTGCTACTTTTTGTAAGGCTTTGAGTAAATTTTTAGCTTTTCAGCTTTTCAGAACCCTTCTGTTGCTTTTACTCTGTCTCGGCAACACCAGCTCTCTTTCAGTCTTTTACTTTCCTGTTCTTCATCCTGCCCTAGGACCTTTCATATACTTTTTCCTCTGCTTAGAATGTTCTTCACTTTTACCTACTCCTTCAGGTCTCTACATAGTCACTTTCAGGGGAGCCTTCCCTAGCTTCCCTAGAAGGTGAGATTGATCTTACACTTAGATAACTGTAGTTCTTTCATAACACCTACCACATTTGAAATTTTGCATTTATTTGTGTGATTAACGAATAAATATTGGTCTCCTTTGCTGGACTCTCATATGTATTAGTTTAGGGACCTTGTTTGCACATAGTATTGGTCAGTAATATTTGTTGAATGAAAAAGAATGCGTGGGTAAACCTGAAAGGAGTACTACGAGATGAGCCGAGGTAAATAGGCAGGAGCTGGGTTATCTTAAGGCCTTATTTGTCACAATAATTTAACTTGAATTCACCCAGTAATAATGACTTCACAGACTTGTGGTTTGATATGTGAAAATCTGAGGGAAGCAAGATGTGAGGTAGGAAGACCAGTTAGGAGGTTGTTCAGCAAAGAGATGATGAGGGGAATATAAATAATAGTGAAAGGGAATATAAGGGAAGGGAGAAGAAATGTGTGGGAAATATCAGAAAGGGAGACAGAACATAAAGACTCCTAACTCTGGGAAACGAACTAGGGGTGGTGGAAGGGGAGGAGGGCGGGGGTTGGGGGTGAGTGGGTGATGGGCACTGAGGGGAGCACTTGATGGGATGAGCACTGGGTGTTATACTGTATGTTGGCAAATTGAACACCAATAAAAAATAAATTTATTATAAAAAAAAAGCAAAGAGATGATGAAATTCTGAACAAAGCTAGGGGAATTAATATTTAAAAACTTTTTTAATGCCATAGTGACTCTTATGGGAAAGAAGAATGAATACATGTTTGGGGGACGCTGGGAATACCTTAAAATGGCTTGTAGGGGCAGCCCGGGTGGCTCAGCAGTTTAGCTCTGCCTTTGGCCCAGGGCCTGATGCTGGAGACCCAGGGTCGAATCCCACGTCAGGCTCCCTGCATGGAGCTTGCTTCTCCCTCTGCCTGTGTCTTTGCCTCTCTCTCTGTGTGTCTTTCATGAATAAATAAATAAAATCTTAAAAAAAAAAGGCTTGTTAGAAGCTCAAAATTTTTCAATTTTTTTCTTAAAAGTTAATGGAAATTTCATTCTAACTCATAGTATATCCATGTTTTAATATAAAATTTTTTGACCCCAATTCTGTGGTTTTGTGACAGGGGTTAGACAACTATTTAGAAAACAGCAGGGCAGCCCGAGTGGCTCAACGGTTTAGCGCCACCTTCAGCCCAGGACGTGATCCTGGAGACCCGGGATCAAGTCCCACATCGGGCTCCCTGCATGGAGCCTGCTTCTCCCTCTGCCTGTGTCTCTGCCTCTCTCGCGCTCTATCATTAATAAATAAAATCTTTTTTTAAAAAAGAAAAGAAAACAGCAGTGGTAATCACCCTGTTGTTTATGTTAGTAAGCATACATGGAAAATTATTGAAATTTAGAAATTAAAAGGCAGTATAAAATAGAGGCTCAAGAGCCAGATAGTTTGGATTCTTCTTGGCTTCCGACTAGCTGTGTGACATTTGGCAAGTCATTGAACCTCTGTGTGTCTTCTTCATCTCTACAATAGAAAAATCATAGTTCCTTTTTCATGTAATTAATGTGAAGATTAAATGATTATGTTAAAAGAAAGTGTTTAGCATTAGTGCTTGGCACATGTTAAGTGCTCTGTGTTAGCTGTTATTTTGTACTTTAATGTATCAAATAACATTGCATCAAAGTACATAAACTAAGGCAACTTTAGAGTAAGCATTCAATAAATATTTGTTGAGTTAATTAAATTTCTTGTAGAGTAGTGCTGAGAGGACTTTCTGGGTTGATGGGAATGTTCTATATCTACACTCTCCAATACAGTAAGTAGCTGGTAGCAACAGGTGGCTATTGAGTGCTTAAAATAGGCTAGTGCAGTGGAGCAACTAAAATTTTAATTTTAATTAATTTAAATAGCCACATGTGGCCATATAGGGCAGCATAGATTAGAGTGTGGCTCTATGTCTCTTTGCATTCATTTTCTGATTGGTAAATATTGATTACAGATTTCAAATAATTCTCAAGATTCTGTCATTACTTCTGGTTGTTGCATTTCCACTGTTAAAATGCAGTGTATACTAATTTAGTTATCAAATGCTGTATCTTTAATAGATTTTACCTTGTTATTCTGATTCTTGCATTAGAATCACCAAAACACATACTTTAGCAAATATTGGTGGCACATATCATTAATTGAGAAGTGACAAAATTCTTTGCTTCATAATAATAATTTTCCTTTTTAAGTTTATAAACACCAATTGAATGATCAAGATTATGAATATTTTATCACCTCTAATACATACCTACCTTTTAACATTTGTCCACTTATGAACTATATCAATTTGTTTTTAAATTCAGACCTCATAAAAGAGTAAGAATAGAAAAATAGTGTCACATATCCTCTTAGCAAAACAATTTGATCCAGGTTCTTGTTACAGAATATTGGGTAATGAGGCAATTCTTGTCTAATGATTGACTGAGTGAGACTAGGGTCATTTCCTTTTTGTCCTTGCAAGTATATTGTTCATTCATTGATTCTTGTGTTTGAGAAAACTAGGGCAAGGTTTCATATCCTTGCCACTATTGACATTTTGGGTTGGATAATTCTTCATTATTGTGGTCTGGTGTGTGCATTGTGGGATGTTTAGCAGCACCTTTTACCCTCGATCCACTAGTTACCAGTAACACTTCCCACTTGTGGCAACCAAAAATCTCTCTAGACACTGTCAGACATCCCCTAAGGAATCAAAATTGGCTCAGTTGAGAGCCAATGATCTAGAATATTATCATCTGCAGACACAGGGTCTGAGATGACATTTATATGATCAGTTTTATCATCATAAATGGAGTCAGCCCATTGGAATCTTTTGCAGTGTTAGGATTTTCTATATCTTTGTTGTGTAATATGTTAGCCACTAGCAACATTTGGTTATCAAGCACTTGAAATGTGTCTAGTGCAACTAAGGAACTAAATTTTTAATTTAAGTTAATTTAAACAACCACATGTAGCTAGTGGGTACTGACTGTATTGGACACTACAGATGTAGTGCTAAAGTGCTGTTCTTTTTTCTTTGTGCATTATCTTCTGATTCACCTCATAATTATGTCTTGTCCATTTCCTTTTATTATGGGTGGAAATTTAAAAATTCTGAATTCTTAGCACTATTGAATGAAACCTAAAACAAACAAAAAGACTCATGAACATGGTGTTTCTATATTTCTTTTATATGTTGTTGAAAGCTCATGCTATATTTTGAGCAAAGTAGTAAAAAAAATGAGACTAATGTAATAGTGTTGATTTATTTTGCTATTGCATTGGTTTTCCAGGTGATGTAATCATTTCTTAATTTTTTTTGTTGTTAGTGTATCCTTAGCATAGTTGGGAATAATTGATGAGGTCTGATGAAATAGTCCTTAGAATGGTGAAATGATAAAATGTTTCAAGATATTTAAAATGTGATTATTAAAATCCCATTATGAATCTGAGACTTATAAAAGGGTCTGGTGGGTTCATATATGACTTCAAATTGAATTAATTTTATTATTTTTCTTAAAAGTAAAATTTTCTGGGCAGCGTGGGTGGCTCAGCGGTTTAGCGCTGCCTTCA
This sequence comes from Nyctereutes procyonoides, assembly GCF_905146905.1. Classification (NCBI taxonomy): domain Eukaryota; kingdom Metazoa; phylum Chordata; class Mammalia; order Carnivora; family Canidae; genus Nyctereutes; species Nyctereutes procyonoides. The sequence continues at coordinate 2,811,949 of NW_026575033.1, read as the reverse complement.
GCCCAGGGACTGATCCTGGAGACCCAGAATCGAGTTCCGCATCAGGCTCCCTGCATGGAGCCTGCTTCTCCCTCTGCCTGTGTCTCTGCCTCTCTCTCAATCTCTGTGTGTTTCTCATGAATAGATAAATAAAATCTTAAAAAAAAAAAAAAGTAAAAGTTTCCCTTTATTCTTTGAAATACCTCTAGGAACAAAAAATCAGAGTTTGTGGGTGGCTAAGTTAAGTGTCTGACTTTTGCTTTTGGGTCAGATCATGACCTCAGGGTTGTGAGATCTAGCCTTCATTGGGCTCCTCACTGAACATAGAGCCTGCTTTTTTTTTAAATTAATTAATAAATATTATTTATTTATTTATTTATTTATTTATTTATTTATTTATTTATTTATGATAGTGAGAGAGAGAGAGAGAGAGAGAGGCAGAGACACAGGCAGAGGGAGAAGCAGGCTCCATGCACCGGGAGCCCGATGTGGGATTCGATCCCGGGTCTCCAGGATTGCGCCCTGGGCCAAAGGCTGGCGCCAAACCGCTGCGCCACCTAGGGATCCCCTGAACATAGAGCCTGCTTAAGATCCTGTCTCTCCCTCAGCCTCTCCCACTGGGTTTTAAAGAAAAAAAACCTCCAACCCATTAAGTCACTGGACTTCGATGGTGTACTGACACTTGAGGTAATTTAAGGGAATGCTTTTAATATCTCAACAGTAGTATGACGTTTGCTATGGTTTTTAAATTTTTTATCTGTTTAAAGAAGTTTCCATTTATTCCTGCTTTACCAAAAGGTTAGTCGTGAACCTTATTAAACATGTCTGCAAAAAAAAAAGTTTGTGCATTTTTTTGTGATAAATAACCTTTCTCCTTTAATATGTTAATGTGGTAAAAGACTAGTTAGTTTTCTAATGTTAACCCAGATTTGCATTCGTGGGATGAATGAAGTTGGTCACAATGTACATTATTTTTAAAAAATAATAAAAATAAAAAATAAAGTCCATTGTTGTATTTGGTATGTGAACTGTCTTAAGATTTTTCCATCTCTATTCATGAATAAAATTGGCCTGTAAGTTTCTTTTCTTACATCGTTCTTATCTGGTCTTAGTATTGGCATATTTGTGATGATATGCTGACTTACTAAAATGGGTTGAAGAGTGTTCTATCTTTTGTATTCTCTTGAAATCTGTGTAGGATTGGAATGATTTATTCTCTGCTCTTTGGTAAAATCGTCTGGATTGGGGGCTTAAAGGAAGAAATATTTTATTTTTATTTTTATTTTTTTTAGGAAGAAATATTTTAAACTGATTCAATTTATTTAATAGTTGGAGAACTGTTCAAGTTTTCTATTTCTTCTTAAGTTTTGTTATATTTTTCTAAGAATTTGTCCATGTCACGTAAGTTTTTGTTTATTACCATAATGTTGCTTATTATTTTTTCCATATCACTTTAGGATTCAGGTTCTTTGTAGTCACAATTTCTTTAATCTTGCTTGCTTAAATTCTTGTGTCTCTCCACCCCTCTTGCCCCTCTTGCCAGAGTTTTATCAGTTTTATTAGTCATTCCAAAGAAGAAGTTATTCCAAACTTTTGGCCTTTTTAATCTTTATTGTATATGTAATTTCTGTTTCTTCATTTTCTGCTCTTTATTATTTCCTTCCTTCTATTTTTCTAAGTTCTTAGATTAGAGCTTTAGCTTATTTTATTTGTTTTCCTAATTTTCAACTTAAGCATTTAACGCTATACATTTTCCTCTTGTACTTGACTTGCATATTACAGATTTTTGATTATGAAGTATTTTGGGTCAATGTTTTCCATTTTTGTTCTTTCATCATTGAGCTTTTCTTTTAAAGATTTGTTTGTTTGATGGGGATGGGGGGTGGGTGGGTGCAGATGGAGAGGAAGAATCCTCAAGCAGATTCCCAGCTGAGTGTGGCTCCCAATCGGGGCTCAGTTCCGGGACCCTGAGATCATGACCTGAGCCAAAATCAAGAGTTGGGCACTTAACTGACTGAACCACTGGTAGTGCCCCATCCTTGAATTTTTCTACTTTTCAGTTTTTGTCTGATTCTAACTTGTTTTGTGAGAATGTGTTATGCATATTATCAGTTATTTAACATTTGTTTGAATATGCATTATGGCCTAGTATTCTGTCAGTTTTTATTCAGCATGTATTTGAAAAGTATGTGTGATATCCAATTAAAGGTGCAAGGTATTTATGCCTCTTTAGCTTGTTAAATCTGTTTGTCTCTATACTAGCAGTTACGGACAGAGATATATTAGTGGAGTTGTTGGTAGTCCTCTCACTTTTTGCTTTATATATATTGGAGGCTGTGAATTTATATACCACTTCACTTAACCTTTTAATAATTATTAGATGACCCCCTTCTCTTTTGTATAAAATTTTGCCTTAAATTCTGTTTTTTTCCCTACTGTTCTCATAGTTCTGTCAATTTCATTGACTACTTCTGATGAGAATTTGCTTGGTATGTTTTTTTCCTAGCCTTTTCTTTTCAGCCTTTCTATGCCCTTGGATATATTTTCCAGCCTGACAATCTCAGTTTTTTAAAAAATATGGTTTAGTTTATATTTAATTGTGATTACTGATAAATTACATATTTTGTTATATATGTGTATATGGGCCTTCCTTTTGCTTTATTTTGAGTTTGATAATCTTTGTTTCTCATTCCATAGTTTGGGTGTCATAATGTGTATGTTCTTTATTTTCTATTTTATTGACCATGGCAGACATTTTAGTATGCATACTCAATTTAGTTTAAAATTAGTCTGTATATGCTGTCTCAGAACAGAACAAGAACTTAAAACCACCTCTCTGGATTTATGTGCAATATATATTGTTCAAAATCATTTTTAAAAAATATTTTATTTGTTTATGAGAGCAAGCAATTGTGGGGGGGCAGAGGGAGTGCGAGAAGCAGGTTCCCCGCTGAGCAGAGAACCTGGCCTGGGATTTGATCCCAGGACCCCGAGATCATGACTGGAGCCAAAGGCAGATACTTAACTGGCCGAGCCACCCAAGTGCCCCCTATATTGTTCAAAATCTTAGTTATCTTTTTTATTTTGCAAATTTATCATTTTTAAAATATCAATATTTGTTTAGGTTTATTCACATAGTTAATTTCTTTGTCCATAGTCCTTTGGATTGAAGGCTTTCCATCTGGGATCACTTTTCTTGGAGTTTATATCCTTCAGGATTTCGTGAAGGAAGAGTGTTCTGGTAGTAAAAGTTTTTATTTGGTTTTTATTTGCAGAAACATGTCTTCAATTACATTTTAATCCTTAAAGATGTTTCCTGGATCTACATTACATTTCTAATAGTTACTTTCTGTCAGTACTCTGAAAATGTTACTCTGTTTTTTCTCTAGATTAGTTTCTCCTTACTTTAGGAAATAACTTTCAATCTGTTACTTCTTTGAAGATAATCTTTTTTCTTTGGCTGCTTTTAAGATCCTCCCTTTGATTTTTGAATTCTTCAGTTTCATTGTGGTATCAGTAATAGGAGTTTTTTACTTTTTTAGACTGTGTAGATTCATCGGGCTTTCTGACTTTTGAGTTTCAGTGTTTTTCATAAATTTTATTTTATTTTTTTAAAGACTTTATTTATTCATGAGAGACACACACACAGAGAGAGAGAGAGAAAGGCAGAGACACAGGCAGAGGGAGAAGCAGGCTCCATGCAGGGAGCCCGATGTGGGACTCGATCCCGGGTCTCCGGGATCACACCCTGGGCTGCAGGCGGCACTAAACCACTGCGCCACCAGGGCTGCCCTGTTTCTCATAAATTTTAGAATTTACTTAAAAATTTGGAATATGGGATGCCTGGGTGGCTCAGCAGTTGAGCATCTGCCTTCAGCCCAGGGCGTGATCCTGGAGTACCGGGATTAAGTCCCACATCGGGCTCGCTACATGGAGCCTGCTTCTCCTTCTGCCTCTCTCTCTCTCTCTTCATGTCTCTCATGAATAAATAATTAAATTCTTTTTTTTAAAATAAATTCCTTAAAAAATTTTTTTGGAATATCTGCCATTACTTTTTTGAATCTTTATTTTTCCCATTCTTACTGGATGCTGTGTCAGTCAAGAACCTGGCAAAGGAAGACTGAAAGGGGTAATTGAAAAGTTAGTGAAGGGACTGTCAACAAAGGTTGGTGTAGAAGCCCTTGTTGGGGCCTGAATGTGCAGGGAGGGAGAGTGGAGAATTTGAGAGAGATGCAGCTGTAGGAGAGAGCCACATGATAGGAGCTGTGGCTTCTGGTGGAGAAAAGGGGCTGCTGGCACTGGGGGAAGACAGTGAGGAAGCCTGGATGATAAGGTTTGTATAGGTTCCTTTCTTGGGGCTCTGACCTTCACTTTGTTCTCTAAGACACTTGAATGTGCTTTCTGCATTCTGAATAATTTTTTGTATGTTTCCAGTTTTCTCCTCAGTGTATTCTAATTTGCCTTTTAATCTACTATTGAGTTTTTAACATTTTTTGAGGCATATTAATATACAATAAAATTCACAAATCTTGGGTGTCAGGCAGCCTGGGTGGCTCAGCGGTTTAGCGCCACCTTCGGCCCAGGGCATGATCCTGGAGACCTGGGATCAAGTCCCATGTCAGGCTCATGACAGTTAAGCATCTGCGTTTGGCTCACATTACGATCTTGGGGTCTTGGGAATGAGCTCCTTGTCCCATGTCAAACTCTCTGCTCAGCAGGTAGTCTGCTTCTCCATCTCCCTCTGTTCCCTCTCTGTTCTGTCTCTCTTTCTCTTGCTCTCTCTCAAATTAATAAGTTAAATCTTAGAAAAAAAAAAAGAAATGTATATTCAAGTCCTTTGCCCATTTTTAAAATGGGTTCTTTGTTTTTCTGTTGTTGAGTTTTAGGAATCCTTTATAGATTCTGGCTATTAATCCCTTATTAGATATATGTTTGGTGAAAAAATTTTCCCATTCTGTGAATTGATTTTTTTTTGTTGTTGTTGTTCTACTGATAGTGTCATTATCAACTTCAGAAGGTATAATTTGGGACGCCTGGGTGGTTCAGTGGTTGAGGATCTGCCTTGGGCTCAGGTCGTGATCCCAGGGTTCCAGGATCGAGTCCCACATCAGGCTCCCCGCAGGGAGCTTGCTTCTCCCTCTGCCTGTGTCTCTCTGCTTCTCTCTCTGTGTCTCTTATGAATGAATAAATAAAATCTTTTTTTTTAAAGGTTTAATTTTTTTTTATTTTAAAAGGTTTTATTTATTTTTTTTTTAAATTTATTTATTTATGATAGTCACACACAGAGAGAGAGAGAGAGAGGCAGAGACACAGGCAGAGGGAGAAGCAGGCTCCAAGCACTGGGAGCCCGATATGGGATTCGATCCCGGGTCTCCAGGATCGCGCCCTGAGCCAAAGGCAGGCGCCAAACCGCTGCGCCACCCAGGGATCCCCAAAAAGGTTTTATTTTTGACTAGGTTTACATCATACATTTTTAAGTTCTTTTAAACATTTTGTATTGTTTCTGTATTTCCAATATTTTATGAGTTTTGTTGGTTTTATTCTTTAATTTGTTGTTCTCTAGACTCATGGTGGCTTGCTTTCTCATGTGTTTATACATTTTTGAGTATTAACTTTTGAAAGTATTTCTGGAAAAGTCTGAGGCCTGGATTATGGTGCATTCATTACTACAAGTGTCTTAGGTGCATGACCAACATAGACTATTTTTAAGTTTATTGCCTTGAAGTTTTTGGAACACACAGGTCTTGTTGAAATGAAGCAGGAAACCTATTAGAAGGCCTGTTCGTGGTTATCAGTTGTCTGAGGTAATTTTCCTTCTTTTACCTATTACTAAGATCCACACTAGCAAGTTTATCTCTCCCTCTCTTCCTCCCTCTCTGTTGTTTTTCTTTTTGCTTTTTAATGGTTTACCCTTACACTGAGGATCCCAGCTTTATGTGGAGGGATGTCCTATTATCCATTTTAGGAGGTCCCTGGCTATGTCTGATGCCTTCTTTACTTTTTGGGCAGCTCTCAGAATGGAAACTCAAGGTCATCTGGGATTGGCAAATATCTCTAGGGTAAATGCGTAAGTGCCATCTTTCATCTTTGGATCACTGCTTTGGTTTCCTTTTAGCTTCTGGGGATTTCTTAATGTCTTGTGAGTTCAGCAATACATTAAAAAATTTAGAAACATTTTATCTACCATTTTTATTAGGTTTTAGCCAGAGTTCAAGATCAGCAGAACTGTCAGTAATGGAAGGCTCCCTCATTTTAAAAATGCAGTGTTTCAAATAAATGAAGAAGTATATAGAACAATGTAAATCATAACCATGAACCCATTTCCTGGGTTAACGAATGTTAATATAGCCATTTTACATATAATCTTTTTTTTCCTCATTAAACTTTTGTTTTAATGGGTCTCAAAATTCTGTGACAGATTTTTGGTCAAGTTGTTTCCATTAAGAAGTACTGATTTTAAAAACTAATAACTTAAAACTGCCACACACACACACAAAATCAAATGGTCCACAAAACATTCTCCTTTCCTTCTGAAGGTTTTATGATGCATTGTTATCATTAACCAGTCTTTTACTATTAAACTTAAATGGCAATTGACACAAACAGTTCTTTTTTTTTTTTTTTTTTTTTTTTTTTTAAATTTTTATTTATTTATGATAGTCACACAGAGAGAGAGAGAGAGAGGCAGAGACACAGGCAGAGGGAGAAGCAGGCTCCACGCACCGGGAGCCCGACGTGGGATTCGATCCCGGGTCTCCAGGATCGCGCCCTGGGCCAAAGGCAGGCGCCAAACCGCTGCGCCACCCAGGGATCCCGACACAAACAGTTCTGAGACGGTTCTTCCACCGCTGATTAAGACTGGGGTGTCAGGTATTGGGGATAATACTCATTTAGCCTTCTGAGCTTTCTGGGCAGACTTGGTGACTTTGCCAGCTCCAGTTGCCTTCTTGTCCACTGCTTTGATGATGCCCACAGCAACCATCTGTCTCATGTCACAAACAGCAAATGGCCTCAAGGAGGATAGTCAGAGAAGCTCTCAACACACAGCACACATAGGTTTTCCGGGAGTCATATCAACAATGGCAGCATTCCCAGATTTCAAGAACTTGGGACCATCTTTCAGCTTTTTTCCAGAATGATGATCTATCTTCTTCTTCAGCTCAGCAAACTTGCAAGCAATGTGAGTTGTGTGACAATCCAGCACAGGTGCATATCCAGTACTGATTTGGCCTGGATGGTTCAGGATAATCACCTTAGCTGTGAAGCCAGCTGCTTCCATTGGTGGGTCATTTTTGCTGTCACCAGCCACATTGCCATGATGAACATCTTTGACAGATATTTCCTTTTTTTTTTTTTTTAAGATTTTTATTTATTCATGAAAGACAGAGAGATTGGCAGAGGGAGAAGCAGAGGGAGAAGCAGGCTCCATGCAGGGAGCCCGACATGGGATTCCATCCCAGGTCTCCAGGATCATGCCCTGGGCTGCAGGCGGCGCTAAACCGCTGAGCCACCCGGGCTACTCCCTAGTGTAGTCTTTAAGTGTCTTATAAACCACTGTGTGGCAGTACCATAATGTATTTCCTAATGATGGCATTCAAATTGTTACTTTTTTATTTGTTATGATAGTGCTGTAGGAACTTTGTGTGACCTTTATATGTGTGTGGGAGAGGTTTTCTAGGAATAAATGCCTAGGAGTGGACTTTTTTGTGTTCTTTGCTATTCAGGACCACCAACTTCTTCTAAGTAATTCTAAATTCCAAATGAAGTTCCATGTTAGATTAATCTAAATTTATGACTGTCTACAGTAGTCCCAAACTTCCATGCTCTTATTTTTGTAGTTTTTTTTTAACCTGCATCATTTTATGTTTCCCCTCAGAAATAATAGTTTACTGTTTTAATTTGTATTTCACTGGTTACTAGTGAGGTTGAGTATGTTCTCATGTTTATTGACCATTTTTCTATTGCATTGTGTAATCGCTTGGGTTGGATTAGGCAGCATGTGTCTTTTAAATAATGTTTAATAACACTGTTATTAAGCAAACGGTGTGCTTAATATTGCTTAATTATTAAGCAATAACAGTGTCTTTTAAAAAATCATTTTAAAAAATGATTATTTTTTCTCACAATAAAGGGTGGAGTTAAATTGATCTGAAGATGGTCTGTGGCTCCAGGATAGCATCAGGGGATCATGCTGCTGCTGCTGGGAGTTTTTTTTTCTTTGTTTATAATTCTTAGCTGATGTTTTCCATCTTCTACATCTTCTTGTGATCTAAGATGATTAGTAGAACTACAGCTACCATATTCATTTCCAGGGAGGAGGAAAGAAGATCCACAGACAAAAGAAAATTATGTTTCCGGCTGAATCAGCTCTCTTTAAGAAGTCTTACCCCAGGCTTTGTTTACATTTTACTGGCCAGAACTTAGTCTGGGCACTAGGAAATGTTATTTAGCTATGCAAAGTGCTGCATATTTGAGTTCTATACTAAGGAAGAAGAGGAGTGAATATTGAAGAGGTAGCTGTCAGTTTCTGCTATAAGTTGTCTTCTGTGGGAGTTTTTATGTTCTGAATATTAGTCCTTTGTTAATTATATTCAGTGCAGTTATTGTCTTCTGATCTATGACTAGTCTTTCACTTACAGTTAATGTTTAGAAGGTTATAATTTTAACAGTTGAATTTATTAATTTTTAAGAGTTTATGCCTTTTGTAAAGTTTGAAATAATCCTTCCCTACTCTGACATATTCTCTTGTGTTTTCTTTTTCTTTTTTTTAAGATTTTATTTATTTATTCTAGAGAGGGAGAAAGCACGAGCAGGAGGGGCAGAGGGCTAGGGAGAGAGAATCTCAAGCAGACTCCACGCAGAGCATGGAGCCTGAGGTAGGGTTCAAACACAGGATCCTGAGATCACGACCCATACCAAAACCAAGAATCATGCACCCAACCAACTGCGCCATGCAGGCGCCCCCTCCTATGTTTTATTCTTAATGTTTTGTCATTGTTGTTGTTTTTTTTTTTTTAAAGAATTATTTATTCATGAGATACACACACAGGGGCAGAGACATAGGCAGAGGGAAGAAGCAGGCTCCCTGTGAGAAGCCTGATATGGGACTCCATCCCAGGATCACGACCTGAGCCAAAGGCAGATGTTCAACCACTGAGCCACCCTGGCGTCCCTTGTCATTAGTTTTTTTACGTTTTGCTTTTCATTTTTAAATCTTAAAATCACCTAGAATTTATTATTATGTATGATATAAGTAAATATCTGATCTTTCGTTTTTGCTTATAAGTAGCCCACTTTCCTATGCCATTTATTGTATAGTCTAGTCTTTCCTTACTAATTATGACTATCATATGATAATGCCTTTATAAGTGTTCAAGTCTGGTTGTGTAAGATTCTTTTTTTTTATGTAAGTTTTTATTTAAATTCCAGTTAGTAAAAAAAAAAAATTCCAGTTAGTTAACATACAGTATAATATTAATTTCAGATGTACAGTTTAGTGATTTAGCACTTCATACAACACCTAGCGCTCATTACAGTGCACTCTTTAATCTCCATCACCTTTTTCACTCATCCCCCCTCCTTTCTTATTCTTTCTCCGCATTTTTAATAGTTTTTTGAACCTCAAAGTGTTATTTATTACCTATAATATTTTATTAGTTTCAGATATACAATATAATGACTCAGTATTTGTATATACTGTGAAATGATCACAATTAATACCTATCACCATATATAGCTATTAAATCTTTTTCTTATGAGATATTTTAAGATCTATTCTCTTAGTAACTTTCAGATATGCAATAAAATATTACTAATTATGGTTGTGATGGTATATCTAACATCCCCATGACTTACTTATTTTATAACTGGAAGTTTGTACCTTTTGACCCCCTTTGCCCATTTCATCCTCCTCTTCCCCACAGCCACCAATCTGTTCTCTGTATCTATAACGAGCTTGGAGGGGGATGTTTTTTGTTCTTTTGTTAGATTCCACATATACATGAGATCTTTCTCTATAAGTGAATATCTTTCTCTGTCTCACTTATTTCACTTAGCATAATGCTCTCAAGATCCTTTTTTCCTGATTTTACTCTTTTTGGCCTTTTTCTTACATGTCGTGGGATCACCTTGTCATATTCTGAGATGAACCATAGGGTTCATTGGGATTTAAATTGGAATTGTATTAATTATTGTAAGTTAATTTGGGGAGACCCATATGTGTATTTTTAACTGCAGTTCTCTTACCAATTATGAGACGTATTCATTAGCATCATTAGATGGGAACACTGACTTGCTTGGAGATATCCTTGTATAGAAGTTTTCCAACTCATGTGCTACACAGGTGGGATTAGAAACCTGGTCATTTTTTTTTTTTTTTAATTTATGATAGTCACAGAGAGAGAGAGAGAGGCAGAGACACAGGCAGAGGGAGAAGCAGGCTCCATGCACCAGGAGCCTGATGTGGGATTCGATCCCGGGTCTCCAGGATCGCGCCCTGGGCCAAAGGCAGGCGCCAAACCGCTGCGCCACCCAGGGATCCGAAACCTGGTCATTTTGATTCAGTATCCTATTCTTTTAATTATAGGAGACTGGTTGTTTTAAAGGGATTTTTAAGGTAGGGTAAACCTTTTAGTAAGCAGAATGCAGTGTGCCATTGCTAAGTATAACTTTAAGATAGAGTGAAAAGAGATGTGGGAGGAAATGAGGTGGATGTGAGCAGAGAGCCAGTGGGACAGGTATGGGAGGAGGATTTAGATTTCAGCGAAAGTTGAGGGGGAGGGAATATTTTGTTAAGAAATTGGGAGAAGGTGATTGGAGAATATTCTTTTTGAAAAGGAAGCTACATAAAGGAGCTAATCATACAGGGAGCTTTCACTTTGGGAAAGTAAAAATAAGGTCATTTTCTGAGAGATTGGAGTGATGGGTATCGTGATATGAGAAGCTTGAGAGAAAAACAGACTTGGAAGAACAAATTTTGGGAATATCCTAGGAAATCACAAGAGATTAATTAGGGCTCATCTCTCAATTTGTTTAGCGGAAAGGTCCAGTATCTGGAATTTACTCTGTGGAATGCTATGAAATATTGGTATAATACATTTAAATTTAGTAATAAAGTATATCATCATGTGTTATGGATTTAAATTTAATTTATGTAGGAGCAATTATAAGTTCCAAAAGTTTAAAAGTTTTAAATTTAATTTTAATTTAGGTAGGAGCAATGATAAGTTCCAAAAGTTTAACGAAAGATTATAGAGAGAAAACTAAAAATTGAGCAAATTCTTAACAAAGTCTTCAATGAATGAATCAAAAACTACCAGTAAATGTGTTTTTAGGTAGTATACCTGTGATTTTCTAATTTGAAAGTTAAGCCATGCTCTCTCTAAAAAATGAGAGAGCAGTTACAGCTAAAAAAATTCTGTCAGCTCTGTGGCATGACTTCAGTTTTGTTTTCTACTTTTGTAGCTTGTTTTCTATCTGTAAGTTAGGCAGAAACATCTGCCTGATGTTTTCAATGCGACTTTGATACCTTTTTTTCTGATTTATTTATCCTGTAAATAATTATACTTATAGTAAGCCAAAAATATTATTTGGATTTCTCTATTAGCCATCTGACAGAAATTAGTCTACTCAACTGTGTTTCCTCATTAGTACAAAAAGAGTCAGGTCATGGGCTTTGATGTCACACAGACTTAATATGCAATTTTGGTTGTGATACTTTTTACGATCTTGGACATGTGATGATCTGTGAACCTAAGTTTCTCCATATTTAAAAAAGAGGAAATAATTCGTACAAGGATGTTGCTGTGATTAAATGAGAGAGTATGTAATTTAGCAGTCCGTGTGAGGATTAATTGGTGCTATTGTTGTTAACCTTAATAAAAGTTATTATAACTGCCAAGGGAAAGAGTCTAAAGGCCTCATAGGATTTAGCAAGTGGGATTTCTGACTTTTCGAGGACAGGTTTAGCATGACGACAGAGAGACCAGACCAGAATGCAGTTAGTGGCAGAAATCATAGACTGTCATAATTATTCATGTGATTATTTGATTACTGTCTGTCTTTTCTGAGACTCAGAACTCTGTGAGGGTGGGAAAGATTTTCTGTACTTTTATATTAGCTTCTGGCATTGTGCTTGAAGTATAGTCAGTCCTCAGTAAATACTTCTTGAATAGAAATTATTTAGGCACTTTGGTTCTCCCGACCCCCTCCCCTAAGCCCCTCATATTAAATATGTCATGTAGTCCATTTATTAGTGTGTTTGTTTCAAGTTCTAGCTTCAGATGCCTCTAGCTCTCTGCTACCAATGGTATTTCCTCTGGATGTTTTGTAAATTGAAGGTGGCCTTGGTAGGCTAGTGGAATGGTGCAGGCTGGTCCAGAAACACCAGTATATTGAGTTAGGGATTTGAGAGCTTCAGGTTTCCTGCTCATGTGACTCCTTAGAAATACCTCTCAATTTTCCCCTGACCATGCCTTTGTTTTCCTGAGGATACCCGGGATCGCTCACCTGTGTTTTCCTCTCTTAACATCACCATACTCTGCTACCATCTACTATTTCTTCAGGCTCTTCTGATGCATTTGACTCTACCTCTGAAGTGTGAGCTGTTTTAAAGCTTTTACTATTGTTTATAATGAAAGAACAGACAGTGCAAAAAACTCTTTTACTATTATTACTTCTTTACTGAAACCTTACAAACTTTACCCTAATGTCTGTATGGGGTGCTAGAGGAAGACTTTTAGGGGAATTTATTCTTTCTACCCCAAAGTTTTAAGCATAAGTCTTACATGGTACTGAGACATCTGAGTGTAGTTTCTGTTAGAGCCCTTGAGTCAGTTTCCACCTCTGCTTCCTACTTAACCTTGAGCAAATTGATTATTCCATTCCTCAGTTTCTTCATCTGTAAAATGGGGATACTATTAGTTTCTACCTCATAAGGTTGTTAATAGGATTAATGTGAGATTATATATCTGCATGCCTGTCCATTAGTTGAAAATAATGCCTTGCAGTGCTAAGTACTCAATAAATGTTATTGTTGTGCTGCCTCTCCTTTTGGTATGTGCAAGGCTCTAGGAATTTAGAGATGAGTAAAAGAAAGTTCCTGGTGTCAGAAAAGTGAGAAAAGGAGAGAAGGGGCAAGCAGATACTTGCAGTACATTATGGTAAATTGAATAGTAGAGATACATACATAGTGCATCCTACAAGGTGGTGAGATGGAGACATCATTTGTGTTCAGGCTGACTAGGGAAAGGTCAGGAAAGGCTGATGAAGGAGAGACTGAAGCAGAATTTGAAGGATGAGTTCTTAGTTCCTGAGAGGAAGGAGTTTGACAGGTGGAGGTTCTATAGATCATAATACCTAGGAACTTTTAAGAGAAAATTGCATATTTTTGGTTAGGGTCCCAGCCTGCTAAACCTTTGGGGACTGGGAATCTGTTTGGGATTGTTTTCTTTGTTTTTTTCTTTTGTTTTTAACAAAAGAGCTTCTCAGGACTCATCGATGCTCATAATTTGCTATGTGGAAACCATTGCCAAGCCATTTTCAAAATGATTTAGGAGTTTTGGTTTTGGGAAACTAAAGTGAATACCATATTGTCATTTAATGAATCAATTAATGGTTTTATTGTTTGTATGATAAATGTTCAACCAGGTGGGTAAGATAAACCTACTTTTAGATTATACTTCATTACTTAGGAAATCTGATATTTTATAAATGAAATAGCATTCTGTCATATTAAAGTTATATTGAGACCAGTACTTTATTAAGCATGTGGATGGATATCAGAGTATCCAAAGATTTTTAGCTTTAGGAACTATTTTTGTAGAATAACTGGCATAATTAATTATTTGCAAAATTATGTATGTGTACTGGGATGATGATAAGAAAGAATGTTTATTTTATTTTTTTTAAGAAAGAATGTTTAAATCAGAATTACTGGGGTAGTCTATAGTTGATTTGTATTCATAGCAGTAGGACATGTTGTAGTATTTATTAATATGCTGTGTTTTTGGGGTATAGTCAGCAGATATTAATGATGAAATATCTTACAAAAACACAAGCTTGTTGAATTAAAATAGTAAGAATGAAGAATTTGCAAATGGAAGGACAAAAATATTTGTACTCTGCAGTTAGCTGTTCAGAGTATTTTATTAATAAAGCCTTTTTCAAAAGACATGTTAAAGAATTTAATACAGTTCTTTTTTTTAAAGATTTTATTTATTCATGAGAGATAGAGAGAGGCAGAGACATAGGCAGAGGGAGAAACAGGCTACCCACAAGGAGCCTGATGTAGAACTTGATCCTGGACCCTGATCCTGGGCCCCAGGATCACCCCCTGAGCCGAAGGCAGACAGACGCTCAACCACAGAGCCACCCAGGCATCCCAATACAATTCTTTAATGAAAATACTTTCATTTTGATCTAGAGAGCTGTAGAGGGTGCTGTATCATAAGGAGTAGCATCTGAACTGGTTTTAACTAATTATAAGAATTCCTTTAGGCCAGACCATCAAAGTGTAAGTCAAAGATTACCAAGCCGTATAATGAGAATGTATTTTAGGTGGGTATGTTTTAGGTTCAGAAGAGTATCATTAGAGGAAAGAGTGTTAGAACAAAATGGAATTTAAAAACCTGGCAGACTATATATATAGAAGTTGTTTTTGTTAAGCCAGAAGTCTGGCTTTTCTGCTGATTAATTTATTATTCAGATAGGAGTTTTGTAAATTTCAAACTTTACAGGTCCCTATTATTTCTGGTTTAATGGTGATTTTAGAAAACTTGAGGTAAAATTATCTGATAAAACTTTTATTTTAAAGGATTGCTGTTAGAAATCAATTTTTAGTGACTTTGGATTTGGTTTCACCAGTGCTGAAGAATTTAGAGATTATTTGAACTTTGTCAAGTTAGGTGAAGTAATATATTTTGGAATAAAAAGCAATAAGTTAGCTATGTTTAAAAGATAAGGAAAATTTTAGGTAAGTATCTATCTTCTAAAATGTAGCAACTTTAAAGGATTCTCACCCAGAGTTTGCCAGGAATTTCTTCCATTACCCTGAAACCATATTTTAAATATTTATTATGAAGTTTTATACTTTATAGTTTTTTATGCTTTATAGTTTCTTTAAAATAATAAGCAGGAATTTGTCCTCCCATTACCCCCCAAAAGTGAAAGTATTTTCTTTTGTTGTGGGTTAAAGGTTTGCTATTGTTCAAGCTTTTTTATTAAACAAGTGTACTTTGTTTTTTTGTTTTGTTTTGCTTTTGTTTTTTTAAACTCTCAAGGCACCACCTTCCATGGTTAATAATGAACAACGCCAGCATGCAGAACACATATTCTTATCATTTAGGAAATCAAAATCACCATTTGCAGTTTGCAAGCATATTTTGGGTAAGTATTCACTTCAAAAATATTTTTGCAGAATCAAATCTCATTTCTATCTTGAATGTTAAGATATTTTAAATTCCTTTTAAAACAAGCAGGTTCGTATAGTTATAACTTTCCATTAATAATCACTATTCAAGTGGCTTTAAAGATATTCCATAAAGCCAGACAGAGAACTTTGTTTTTCCTTAGAATTTTCTTCCCCTAAATACAGTATTCAATAATTTGTTTTAATACTGACCATAACATGAAGGCTGTTAATGGTGGGGGGAAAATCTAATATACTTTTCAGTTGTTTTCAAGAGTCCTTTCACTTACCATAGCAAATATACTGTCATATATCATATCCTAGTGTTTTAAAATTATGATTATTTTTGGATGTTTCAAGTTTTTCTTTTAGCTTTTTTTCTGAAAAAAATTTTTAACCATGTAGTTGTGCTCCACTTGCTTAGCAAATATTAGTTCTGTGTAGATTATCACTGTATATTTTAAAACAAAGTGTTAATTTTTACTATTGTAAAAACGTTTTATTACTACCTCTTAGCTGGCATATGTACAGAAATGCTCTTTCCCTTAAAAATAATTGCAAAAGTTACAATTCTTGTCCAAAAATGGTATTTTCTAAGAGATACAGTCTTCTGCCTCTTAACATATTTTTCAATAATCAGAGATTTTATTGGTTATTGTTATTTTATAACTTAATTATTGTTGGCTCTACTTATTGGAGCCATTTTTCGTAACCAATATACTCTGAGTTATCCTTCACCATAAAATTGATTAGTTGTGTATTAAGAACTAAAATATCTGATCTTTTATTCTTGTGCTTTTTGTGAGACTTAACTGTTAGCCACTAGCACTCTGGTTTCCAGATTGAAATAGCCTATAATTAGCATTATGTTAAAAGTGCTTTTCATATAAGGAATTATAAATGAGTTGTTAGATTGGAGTAAAAAGAGCCCTGCTGTGGGTACTGTGAGATCTGTGCACCAGTGATGCCTGTTGCATGGTAACAACTTGAGGATGTCACTTAGCCTTTTTTTCATCTGTAAGACGGCAACATTGGGACCATTTTCCTTAATGGACTTGGTTGCTTTAAGCTGTTATGAGGCACAAATGTAGTAACATTTAAAACCACCTTCTAAACAGTAACATAAGTGACCCCATTGCCTGATTTCAAAAGACATTTTAAAAATATGACAACCTTAGAAAAATGTTCTGTTCTCTATTTGCAAGGAACTAGCAGTGGTGGTGAAGGTGGCTCTGTCTCATTCAGGAGTTAGATCTTGTCATTAGAGGAATAGTTTTAATAACCACCTTTGGATTTCTAAGTGAGGCAGTTTTGATCTTTTTTTTTCTTCTTTTTTTAATGGTCAGTTTTTATACTTTGGGTGAATTTGTTTCTGGCGCCAAGAAAATTTGTTACCGTATGCCTGTGGGGAATATTCGATTCAATGTTAAATTACAAGAAGCAAAACTAAAGATCACAATCAAGAATTTAAGGGAGCCTTCATCTTTACATCCTTGAAATTATTCAGCATTTAGAAATTAGATTTAGAAAACCATTGTATTAAACTATTCACCTAAAGTAATTTGAGTCTGATTTTTATGGCATATGCCTTAACTACATTAATTAGGATTCCATCATTTTCATCTGACTTTCTATGATAATCCAGTTATCATTCTGTATTAGTTGGGAAATAGTTGATCTAAGTTTGTAAGTATTTTTTTTTTAGAGTGTATTTGTTTATACGACTCTTTCCTTTTTAGAGTTTGTATATTTTATGAAGTACTATTGCTTTGTTATGATTTGAGCTTGTTTTGGTATACCTTTGCTTTCCTGATAAAAATTTCTAGAGAATAGTATTGCTAGTTCCCACTGTGCTTGAGACATTAACTATTTAAAAGGTTGAGTGCATGTATAATAAGCATAATCTAATCATTAATGTACTGCAAAGCCCTGTGTTACATTAATGTTTACATCTAAACTTCACAGAAAATCTTTCAGCTCCTTACTCAGTTGCCACCAGCACAGAAGGGTTAATTCCTCTAAGAAGACTTCTCATACAAGTGGCAGTCAATCGCAGTTCAGAATTTTCACATTCTTATTTAGCGTTAATATGTCATTTTTATACAATGGGTGATATATTCTAGTAAAGGGGAGACGTTCTTTTGATGCTTCCCTTTTCTGGCCTCTTAAAATTCTTCCTTCCCACTTCTGTCTTAAGTTTTATTATGTTTCTTGTTTTTCCTCATTTCTTTCTCTTCTTCTTATTTTATTTTTATTCTAGGTTTACTTTTCCACTCTTCTCTGTGTGTGTGTGCACGCACGCGCATGTGCGTGTGCATGTTGCATGCCTGTGCATTTTATCAGAAGAGTACTTTTAGACTTCTTCACTTCAGAAGTCTTTGGCACTTAGGAATTTGCTAGTTTGGTCTGGTCAAATATGCATTCACAAATCCTGTGAGTTCTGTTCTTGTTAAAGTGCTACACCCAGCCAGTGAGAGATTGGTTCCATACTTCCGGAGCTAACTTTGTAGCATTCTTCTATCTTTTTTTCAGGGGGGAAATGAATTTCTTTAATTTCTTATCTCAGAAATGGTTGAAACAAAACAAAATGAAACCTGAGACTTTTCTTGATTGGTGTGCCTATGTATTATTAAGCAGACTCTGGAGCTTCTGTTGCTTACGCTTTGGACAGAAGTCTTTAAGCAGAGAGGTGATTGTATGTAGTAGCTGAACATCTGGGACTCGATTACTATAGTTTTAGTTTTCTTTTGAAAATATTTTTTGAACAGAATGTAGTGCTCTGCCTCTCATTATATACTTCACTTTAACTTTTGTCTTCATGGCTCTATGTAGTGTCAGATGGCTGACATTATAGAAATGAATTTTATTTACATAATTATTATTAAAGAGAGTTTACTATGGTAGGAAGTGAAAGCTTACTGCTAAAGTGGCCTAAAATAGTTTGTTATCTAGACAGTGTCGTGGTCAGTGGAGAATCACCCTAAAAGTATCAGAAATTCTAGGTAAGTTGTGATTTCCTCATGAAGACCTTGCAATTTTGAGCATCTTTAGAGCGGAGAGCAAGAATAAGGCTTGTTTGTCCATGTGAAGTCTGATCTTGCTAGTAGCTTCAAGAGTTCCATATAGGATATGGAACATTTATATTACATATTTGTACATTTATATTATGTGTAAGTGCAGTTTATGAAAGCTACTCATAAATTTTATGAGAAAGTATAATTCATTAGGCTAGGAAAATTCCTCCTTTTAAATTTGGAATTTGGCTTTTCTTTTTTTCAGATTCCTCCATTCTTAGAGTAAGCTTCTTATGGGAGTAGTAATTTAGATATGCCTATTTAATATCAAACAGCTATTTAAGAAGGAGTTATCTTGGAAACTTTTTTTTTTTTTAAGATTTTATTTATTCGTGAGAGACAGAGAGGGGTGGGGGCAGAGACCGGCAGAGGGAGAAGCAGGCTCCATGCAGGGATCCCAACGTGAGACTCTGATCCCAGGTCTCCAGGATCGTGTCCTGGGCTGAAAGCAGCACTAAACCGCTGAGCCACCCAGGCTGCCCATCTTGGAAACTTTTGAAAGTCACTTGCCTTCTGCAGTTATTTCCTCCTCCATTCCTTGCAAAAAGGAGGAGAAGGCAGGAAGAATGGGTTGGATATAAGCACAGTTAGAAATAAGCATGTTTCATTGCTTATGAAAACAAGAAGGTGCTTGCTTGGTCTTCTCTTCATTGGCATATGCTCTTAGGGGCGGGTTAGTGTTGCTCAACGAACATTTATCAGCCATGTGACCTTGAATTTCTTCTCTTAATCTCTTGGTGCATCAATACTTTCTTCACCTGTAAAATGCAGGAAATGAATTAGATTATCTTTGGAATTGTATTTCCAAAATTTTGTGAGTCCCTAAGATTTTGCTTCTTTGTTAAAACCCATAGTTAAGGATTTTAGGTTTCTTGTCCCTAAAATTTTTATTATTTCAATAGAAAATGAAATTAGGCCATCAGTCATTTATTTTCAAGAAGAGGTTTATAGTAAGATTACTTGAATTACTTTTATGAAGCAGTACCATATTTCTCCTTAAGCGATCTAAATAGATACAGCTAGTTTCTGTTTCAAATCCTCTTTGAATAAAACACCCCCCCCCTCGTGGAACTTTAAACACATCTTTTTATAATAGGTTTACATTTTTGGAAGCTGTTGCTTTATTTATTGACAATATTTTAAGGTTTCTAAATTTTTGTGAGTTCTGATTATCATCTTAATTAGGATTCATGTTAAAATAGCATGGAATAATCAAACTTAAAAAAAAAAAGTCCGAATTGGTTCCTCCCCCTACTAGTTTTCATATGTTCAAAACTCATATGTAGTAGTCTAAATTGATTGGAATTTAGTAGGGTATACCTTTTCTCATGCGTTTTTATAACTTATTGTGTCAAGATCACTTACAAGATTTTTAAATGACCTAAGTTTGAGTAGGAGAGAAAATGATGTGCCTGACTATATCTTCATGCTCTTCTGATAAATTCTTGAAGGTGCCATTCTATGCCTCGAGTTAATTTCTCATGGCTTTCAGATACTCATGTCTAGTGATCTGGCAAATAACCTGCAATCTAATCATAGACTTTTTCATGGATTTCATGTGATGGTTATTTTTTAGAACTTCAGAAAATTTCTACTTTTTCTTGACTTCATTTTGACTGTTTCTCCCTTTTGATAATGCTGTTTGGAAACCGATTGTAGTGGTACTGGTGAATGAAAGAAAAAATAGAAAATTAAAATATTTCTTACATATGTTAATTTTCTATGTTTTCTTTCCCTCCTGATTCAGTTTTTAGTTCAGAAACTATAATTTGCTAGGCTGGGTTTTTCTAAGTGTAGCTTTGGAATTTGACTCAGTTTGATCAGTATTGCAATCAGAAAATTCACAAGAACTTCTCACCTTGTGTAAATGTGACTTAATTTTTTTTTTAACATTTTGAGAAATGTAACCAGAAAGTGATCGTGTTTATTTCTGAACTTGCTATTGGAGATGGGCCATCCTGCTGAAAGCTTAATCACTTAACAAATATTTTAACAGCATGGCTCATCCCAAATAGTAATGTTCAAAGACTAGTTTCAGATATTTTGTAGATATGAAGCTCTATTTTGCACAGGGTGAGAATCTCTTAGGAAATTTTATGATTGCTTTATATTTTTATTTTTATTTTTTTTAAAGCTGTGTTATTTTTTAGTTCTTCATGCTTTGGAAGTAACAGTTGAAGAGAGGTGAGGAAAGTTTGTGAAAATTGTGATCGGTGATTAGCTGCCACCTGCCTGGGTGTCTTCTGAGAGGAACTAACCTCTTTGTGGTGCTAGAGCAAGGTCACTGGATTAAAAAAAGAACAGGTAACCATCTTATTCCTTGTCTGAAAAGTTCTGTTTTTAAATTAATAAATGCAGAAAGTTCAAAGGAAGATGAACCACTGTTTAAAGAAAATTTCTAATTTTCTCTTCAGAAACAAGTAAAGTGGACTATGTCCTCTTTCAAGCTGCCACAGCCATAATGGAAGCAGTTGTCCGAGAGTGGATTCTCTTGGAAAAAGGTAGCATCGAGTCACTGCGAACATTCCTTTTAACCTATGTCTTACAAAGGCCTAAGTAAGTATGTGGTGGAGATACTGCTAAAATACTTTTGCTGTGCTTTTTTTAAACTTTTTTTTCTTTATTGTAATGATATATGTTTATGGTTAAGCTCTGCTTGGGGCTTCTATTTTAAAAACACACACACATGGTTGTGGGTTGCTTTTGGTACTTAATAAACTATTTAAGCTTATGGAACTATGTCTTGTTTCTTTGAAAAGATTATTCTGGATGTTAGGGTTTTTTGTGTTGGTTTAGTTCCAAAGATTTTGGTTATAAATAAAAGTTGATCTTGGACTCCAGAGAAAATCCTTTGTACTTCTTCTTTTGGTACTTGGTATGTATTATAAGACATAGGTGAGTATCCTATGACAGGTGAAGAGGGAAATCTAAGTACCATTAACAAACCAAGTGTTTGGTTTGTTATCACTTGGTTCATATCACTTGGTTCTATATATATATATATGCATCACTTGGTTGTATATATATATATATATATATACATATATATATATATAAAATCAAGTAAACTGGTGTATGTATTTATACACACACACACACAGAAATGTACATTAATAAGGTTGTAGAAGAGAAAGCACCAAATTCTTTTAGTAGTGTCTTTTGGAAAATGGATCAGTTTTCTTTTTTTTTATATTTTTTTATTTTTTTATTTTTATTTTTTTTTTTGGATCAGTTTTCAGAAATAGGGTAAAAGGAAGTTTCCTTTTTGTGTTATACCATTCTATTATTTGAACATTTTATGAGATTTGTACATTCATTGCTTATATATTTTTTTAATATGAGGAAAATTGTCAGTCACAGAACTTTGGGGAGAAATTCATTTGCTGGGATGGCTGGGTGGCTCAGGTTAAGCGTCTGACTTGATTTCAGCTCAGGTCTTGATCTCAGAGTCATGAGTTTAAGCCCTGCCTTGGGGTCCATGCCGGACATGGAGCCTACTTTAAAAAAAAAAAAAAAGGAAAGAAAAAGAAATTCATTTATTACTTACCTTTTTTTTTTAAGTCCCCCAGATACCAAGTCTTCTTTTAGGAAGAGGCAGTGCACATTGTGTGTATGCCATTTGTGCAGTTGGACAATTGAATACTTTTTGCGTAGATGTTAATTTCCAAATTCAACGAAGAAAACGTTATGTAATCAGAAAGGCTAATAATTAGGAATGTGTTGAATGGCATTAAACATGCATAAAGCTTTAAAACTAAAGCATACCTTGTTCCTACTGATTATTCACTAACATTCTCTGAGTTCATAATGTTTAATAATAATTACTGACATGAATTTAGCACACAGTTTAGCGCTAGTTGCTTTACGTATAGAAGAATGCATGAGAGAAAAAAGGCAAGATATACCTAGCCTATAAACATTACAGGTGTAATGGGTAACGTTTTCTGTAGGTGAGTGGATACAGATGTAGGTAAAGGGAAGGTTTGGCTTGGAAACCAAAAAAACTGTTTTTTCCAGTTTTAATAGAATAAGGAAAAATTGATCGGATTTCAAATCTTTCTCTTCTTCATGCTGGTTTTCTTCTTTATTTAAATTTGAATTTGTTGTTTGATGAGGCCATTTGGGTGTGATGTGATACTGGCTTGCCTGGAGCTGCTCATTGAACCCCCACCTTCCCCATATTGGAACCACTGAACTGTGGAGAGTTCGGTAAACTTAAATGTGTGGTAGATTTTGATTGTGTTTGTATATGTGCGTGGGTGTGATCTCTTGTATTTTCCAAAATAGTCTCATTCTTAAATAATTTTCATTATTTCAGAAGCTACTTTAGAGCTGATTATAGAGTTCTACACTGAAATAGTTCACTTATATATTTTCTCCCAAACTCTGTAAAAAACTTTCAGCAAATTTGAAAGAAGAGTACAGTGAACATACACATACTTTTTTCCTAGTAGGAGCTTAGTTAACACTTGTCACATTTGATTTCTCTAATCTATGTGCATTTCTCCCCGAACCACCTGAAAGTATGCAGCAGAAATGTAATCTAATTCTCATTCTGTATTTTCATTTCCCTAGTTGTTTGAGTAATGTTATTAATATTCTTTCCTCCTTTATAGGTTGTTTGATCCAGGATTTAACCACAGATTATGTGTCGTATTTAGTTATGTCTCTTTTAATCTAGAATAATTTTACCCTTTTTTGTTTTTCATGACACAGCCAATTTTATTTTATAGAATTTCCTACAGTGTGGACTTGAGTCAAGTGGAAATTGTTGGTATACTACTTAGATAACATATTATGAATCTTATGTTCATAGTATTGTATATTTCTCATTTGGTCCACAGAATTTTTTCCTCTTAATTGGATAAAATTTGCTTAGTCAAATGGAAGTTGCACTTGACAGTATGCAGAGTGGTTGAGAAAGGGACTGTGATTTCCACGTCTGTCAGTCTGTGTGCAGGGGCAGATTTTTTACCCTCTTCGTGCATTAGTTTTTTTAATTGTTGTTATTACTTAACTATTAGAGTTAATATTTGTTTTATTCAAAAGATAGTTGTGAGGATTGAATGTATTAATTTTTGTGAAATTAATTTATAGGAAGCCTTGCATATCATAAGCACCAACAAATGTTAGCCATTATTATTTATTTTCCTAGTAGGTTAATTCTTGCCAAGTGGAGTTCCTTAAAAGTAGGTTTATGAAAAAAAAAAAAGTAGCTTTATGGAGGTGCCTGGGCAACTCAGTTGGTTGAGCATCAGACTCTTGGTTTTGGCTCAGGTCATGATTTCAGGGTCGAGGGATCAAACCCTGGGTCAGGCTCCCTGCTTAGCAGGGAGTCTGGAGATTCTCTCCCTCTGCCCCTGCCCCCACATATGCATGCACTCAATCAAATAAATCTTTTAAAAAATAAATAAAGCTAACTTTATGTACATTTTCTAGTAGTAGTTAGTGTATTTGAAATTATTGTGTGTCCCCCTACCCCCTTCCCAAAAAATAGAAAAATTCACTTTGGTCAGCTCCTGTTTTTCCACGTAATAGAATTTCTGCATTTATTTGTTAATGAATATTTCAAGTCTATTTGAAGGAGTATTTTTCACTTTAGACTTGACATAGACTTGTTTGTTTGTATAAATGTGTAGTAAATGCCTATTGTGTGTTGTGGGGAGCCCTCTTTGGTAATGTCGCACTCTCTGAAGAAAGTGGCATCACAATCTTGGCAGAAGACATAGACATTTAGAGACCCAGAAGTGCATGGGCATTGTGCCAGGAACTGAAAGAAGCTCAGTCAGGTATCTGTAGTTTTGAGTGTATGTGGATGGAGGGAAATTAGAGAGGGCAGCAGGTGTCTGACCATGAAGGCCTTGGAAGTGAGTGTATCATTTATGTTCAAATGGAGACACTTTCCAGGGTTAAAGAAAATACTGTTAGTAAGTAACGAGGTAAGACAATGGGTAAATTGGGATTGTCCAAAGAAAGCTAGGCTGGGTCCTACTGCTTGTAAGCCATGTTGAGGAATTTGGGGTTTATCCCAAGCTCATGGTTGTTGTATCCTTGTGGCATTTTAGAGTCTGGATTATAAGGTTCAGAGTTCTGTTTTCTGACCTTTACTTTTAAAAAAAGGTTGTGAAAAGAAAATTAAATATCTGTGTCCTGTGGTCTAATGGACTTTGTAGAATGCCTCCACTTAGAATCAGTGCTTCTGCCATCACATTGTGGAGCACAATTTAGATAGGAAAATTTTTAAAGTCTTAAAAATTTGTATGTGTCCATAATATATGTTGGGTAGCTAGCTTGTTGCCTTTTCACATTAAAGGGAATGAATTTAAGATTATACTAGTACTGGTTAGAGCAAGTGCATGAGCAGGGTGAGGGGCAGAGGGAGAAGCAGACACCCCCCCACCCGCCGCCCCGGCTGGTCAGGGAGCCTGATGTGGGGCTCGATTCCAGGACCCTGGGATCATGACCTGAGCTGAAGGCAGATGCTTAACTCACTTAGCCACCCAGGCGTCCCCAGAATTTCTTTTAATTGTTAGAATCATAATCTGGCTCTTAGTGAACTGACTTGCATCTATTGAATACTGCCTGAATCAGCTAACACTTATATAGGACTTAGTATGCACTGGGTACAGTTTTAAGAACCTTTAATCCTAGTAACAGCCCTGTTACCTCCTTTTAATAGATGAGAGAGCTTGAGGCTCTGAGACTCTCTTGCTCAGGGTCACATAGCCAGTAAATGATGGAAAGCAGAATCAAATCTGAATCTTATCACTCTAGAAGCTGTGCATAACCAGTAGGCTCTACACTATCCTCAGATAGAAGCGGTGTTTTAGTTGCTTCAGGCAGTGAGAAATTTGGGAGTATTTTTATATATTAGATTCATGTAAAGGTTTTCATAATGATTTTTATGTTTTACAGCCTCCAAAAGTATGTTCGGGAACAGATTCTATTAGCAGTAGCAGTAATTGTAAAACGAGGATCCTTAGATAAATCAATTGACTGCAAAAGCATTTTTCATGAAGTCAGCCAGTTGATAAGTAGTGGCAATCCCACTGTGGTAAGTGTGCTGTCTGTATTTATAAATATTTAAAATTTTTTATTTTGTATGAGACAACATAACAACACTAATGATATCTATATTAAAGAACAAGTACACAGTGTAAGAATCAAGCAGTTTTCATTTGTTCATGTTTTCTTTTAGTCCTTTTTTATATTTACATACTATAGATATATAGTGTACTTTGCTTTTTCATTTGATTTTGTTTTTACACATTGCCAGTGTTCATAATCATCATTTTAATTGTATAAAATACTATAAGCTAATACACTGTAATATTCTTAAACATTTCTTTTATATTGAGCATTTTCCCTCATTTAATAAACTGATAACTACTATTGATAATAGAAATGTTTGAATAAAATATAAAGTGGCATGTGATGTAACAAAAATTATTTGTTGCTATACTAATGGGTTGAAGTATACTTTGGCCACTAGGTGTTAACTGAAGAAATTTGAGAACCCTTGTTTTTGACCAAATTACTATGGGGAACCTGTTTTTGCCCCTTTCAGTGTCCTGTCTACCTTTTGAGAACTAGTCATGCCTAGAGAGTGATTGGTGGTAGCCATTCTGTCAGAGGCAGAAGGATTGGAGTTGGTGTTAGTGATCAGCTATGATCCTTGGTTAGAACTTTTGACTGTTACCAGCTGAAGGATACTGTGAAGGAATTGGGATTGTTAATACCTGGCTCTTCTGATTTTCAGGTATTAAATCTTTAAATATTTTGGATAGTTTTTTTCATTTTACCAATTTCTTTAATCATTTGGAAGATACCTAGGTGAGGCTATGCACCTTACAACTCCTTTTGAATTAACTTTACATCTTCAGTGACCCCTCAGTGAATAGATTTTAATAATTTGATGGTTTGAGATTAGGATGGAGGTACATTTCTGGAGGGCTCTACACATTGTGCCTTACTTTCCATAGTATCTTGTATCTCCTGCCCCTCAACCTCTTATCGTAGGCAGATGCATACTCTCCTCTTTGCCTTAGCCATCTGTCCCTGACTCTGGCTTGGATCCCCAGTGTGATGTACCAGGGTCTCAACTAAAGGACTGCATAAGCAAGTTGTCAGGACTTTAGAACTTCCTCTACATACCCGAAGTATGTTTTATTTTTCCTTTGGAATACACCAGTGGTCGTATATCTATTCTCTTTTTTCCTTATAAGCTTTATTGAGGAATAATTTACTTGTGTTACTGTATCCATTTAAGATGTACACGTCTATGAATTGTGACAGTTATGTATGAACTGCCACCACAGTATAGATATAGAACAATTTTTGATCAAGAGTACTGCTCTCCAATAGAACTGTGTTGATGCAAATGTTCTGGATCTGTACTTCAATATGTAGCCGCTACACCAGACATGTGTGGCTTTGAGCATTTGAAATGTGGCTGGTGTGACTGAGGAACTGAGTTTTTATTTTTTCTTAATTGAAATTCAATAGTTACGTATAGTTTGTGGCAACCATATTGGACAGTGCAGTTCTAGAGACTTTGATAATCCAAAAGTCTCATTTTATGTTTGTTTTCACTTAATCTTGGTATTGGAAAGTTTAATTGTTTACATAAAACTGACAACTTCAAAAATGTGCATGTTTGAATCATTGCATTTTATGAGTCATTTTGGCTTTGTTTTATGTAGTGAGAAGCTCTCGAAAATAATCCTCAAGATTCTATTTAAAATTTTTGGATAAAAATGATTGGGATGCTTTTTACTTAGGTTAATCTTTATACTTTAACAGTCTCTGTTGGTACACATGGTCTCCATTTCTGATGATGAGCTTTGCTCTTGTCATGCTGATGCCTCAGAGTTGCCTACATTAGTTGTGTAATGATAATCTTGTTATATGCAGTGTTTGTTAGTATTCGTTGCCCAACTAATGGCCATGTGTGCAATCCAATGGTGGCTGTCAATTGATGTTTGAAGGAAAAACAAGTGGAGACTGTAACTAGCCAGAGGTGGTAGGGAAGGGGTACCTGCACTATGATGTTTATAGCAGTGTTGTCTACAATAGCCAAACTATAGAAAGAGCCCAAGTGTCCATTGTTTGACAAATAGATTAAGAAGATGTGGTATGTGTATATATATATATACACACAATGGTATATTACTCAGCCCTCAAAAAGAATGAAATCTTGTCATTTGCAGCAACATGGGTGGAGCTAGAGTATATTATGCTGAGCAGAATACGTCAGAGAAATGTTTCACTTACATGATTTCACTCGTAATTTAGGAAACAAAATAGATGAACATATGGGAAGGGAGGAGAAAAGAGAGGGAAGCAAACCATAAGAGACTCTTAACAATAGAGAAATGAGGATTGATGGAGGGAGATTGGGTGGGAGATGGGCTAAGTGGGTGATGAGTACTAAGGAGGGCATGTGTTTATGATGAGCACTGGGTGTTATATGTAAGTGAGGAATCAGTGAATTCTACTCCTGAAACCAATATTATTGCACTATATGTTAAGTAAATAGAATTTAAATAAAAATTTGAAAGAAAAAAAAAGTAGTACAGAAAAGTTTTGGAACTGAGGCTGCTACTTAAAAATGTTATCCTAGCCTCTGCTGCTCTGAATCAAGTTATTTTTCATATTTTAGATTCTACTTGAGACATACTGTTTTCATTTGCTAATCTGCAGTAAAGGAGTCCAGGTCATTGTGATTGACCAGGATTTAAAATTTAGAATATTAACTAGTAATTCTAGTATCTCTATGTTTATGACTAATGCTTTTTCCCTTGTTGGTTTGGCGATCATGTCAGCTGGGATTTCAATATTAAGGTAGAATTTCTGTGGCCTGGCCTCATCTCCCACAAGTAGCTTCTTGGCTCCAGATACCAAAGGCACAGGATCAAGAGTCCCTTGCCTCTCAGGAATGAACACATTCTCGGGAATTGTGTTCTTCTCTTTCTTTCCCGTTGGGTAATTTGACCCACCACAAAAAGTATAGTCCCAATCCAACCTGGCATTTGGATCTTTTTGAGCTACTGAAATAACTCATGTTCTAAGAATGATTGGAACAGATGTAACTGTTTAGTTAGAGAAGATTTTGCTTTATTCACAGTGTATATAAACTCTGAGAATAGTGGATAAATTTAATATCCTCATGAAATACTCCAAAACAAAGTTTTGTTGTTTTTTTAAGTTGAATTTCTACTAACAGGGTTAAGAACTTTTATAGTAGTAGGCAGTCAGTAGTGGGAGGTAGAAATTAATTTCTCGATTGCTGGATGAATTTACTTTGGTGACTACACTGAACATTAAACTAGAAAAGTACTCTTACATTTATATGGCAAGTTAAATACCCACCCTGCCACCGTGTGGCCTTCCCTATTTGTCCTTGCCTGGCAGTGAACCTAGCTCATTTGGCAAGTCTAAAAAAATGAGTTACAGACCAGTAAAACATTTTCTTCTCTCTTTATTTCCTTCTGAGATTGTTAAGAATTTGTGGGAATGCTATAAGAATTTACTTAAGATTTTCATAATCTCAGAGACAAGAATATCAGCGGGAGGGAGGATATACTAGCATGATAAAATCAGAACACTGAAACTTTCTTTATAAGAGTAAATTTAACAGCTATTTGAAAAGAAGAGATAACTGATGATTTTTTATAGATGAGTTGATCTCATGAATTATTACGTTAGTTTTACTAACTTTCTCGTCATACTTCTTCCATCAACCTTCACTGGTCAGAAACTGTATGTAGTCTGGCTTTCCCACTTCCTTTTTATATTTTTTGGTGGTGCATCTCCTTGTACTAAAGTACATGTTCAAATAAGCTTAGGGGCAATATGGTGTAATAGAACACTGATTCTGATTTTGGATTCGCATTTAGGCTTAAATCGCAGCTCTGCCATTTACTACCTTACTACCTTGTACAAATTATTTACCATCTCTAGGACCGGATTTACTAATAATGTTTGTAAAAAAAAAATCATAATGTCCATTTCTGGGGCTTCCCAGATGAGAAAAGACAGTATTCAATACATTTAGTCAGCATTCAACAAATGTGTGTTTTTTCTTCCTAGTGGTTTATCACTCCTTTGCTTATAGAACTTTGGGACATACACGTCATCTCTTTTTCTGTCAAGTAGGATTTTAAGTATAGAAATCAGAAGAAAGAGAAAGCATTTATGCTTTTATTCTTGAGTGGAAACTAATGGTGTATTTAGAAAAAGATACTGGTAACCAACATAATGACTTTCCTTTAAATACTTTAAGAAGTTGGGCAGCCCAGGTGGCTCAGCGGTTTAGCACCGCCTTCAGCCCAGGGCATGATCCTGGAGACCTGGAATTGAGTCCCACATGGGTTCCCTGCTTGGAGCCTGCTTCTCCCTCTGCCTGTGTCTCTGTGCCTCTCTCTCTCTCTTTCTGTCTCTCTGTATCTCATGAATAAATAAATAAAATCTTTTAAAAAATAAAAGTTTCTTATAGGGACTCCTGGGTGGCTCAGTGGTTAAGCATCTGCCTTAGGCTCAGGGTGTGACCCTGGAGTCCTGGGATTGAGTCCCACATCTGGCTCCCTTCAGGGAGCCTGCTTCTCCCTCTACCTATGTCTCTGCCTCTCTTTGTGTCTCTCATGAATAAATACATAAAATCTTTTTTAAAAAGTTTCTTATAGTTGTTTACAGATAGTTTTATGGAAAAATAGCTAATTCATAAAGCATTTCCTAAGGAGATTGTATTTTTTTTAAATACAGTCCATTTTCCAGGTATCATGATGTATTCTCAGTATAGTTGTGTTTGTACAATTATTAAATGATAAGTTGTTTCATGCATATCTTTGTAGACAGGCTGTTTTCCTTCTGTGGTTGTAAAGGTTGCTGTGGTTACTTCATCTGTTTGTAATAGTATCAGACCCACTCTACTAATTTGAAAGGGATAGACCTAGAGACTTTACTTCCTAAGGAAATTAGCTAAATTTTTTATTTTAAATTAACATTTAAGCTAAATTTTTCATCTGTTTCATGTTTATTTCCTTTGAAAGTGGTAGGCATATATTAAGTCACTTTTAAAGCTGTTTAATTTAGCGTTTAAGCCTCCTGTCTTCCTCTTTGCCATGCTAGAGAGAAGTGGGTGAGAAATTCACTTGTCTACAGCAGTGCTGCCCCTGGATGTGATAGCCAGCCTAATCTCTCTTATCACAAGTCTCATTGATGTTTGCTTAGAAGAGCAGCTGGAAGTCTGCTTTATGTATGGCAACCTTTCATAAAGTTTATTCTTGGTAATAAATCTCCTGGGGTAAGAGCCAGGCTATTATAAGAGACAATCCTCTCTCTGAGCAAGAGTATTTTATTTTGTCAGCTGGAGTTAGTGTTTGAATATCTTGTGCTTAGGACAGTAAGCTGGTGAGTAAGGCAAGCTCTCAAAGGGTATTTTTCACTATCATGAAATTAATGGCTTTCACTAGAAATGAGAACGCTGCTGTAGGACTTGTAATGTGAAGACAGCAGTTATTTACGTTGTTAGTGAATTAACTTGTGAGTTTTTAGTACTTCAGTGAAAGAAAACATTAAAACTCATTTATAACCTTGAGACCTCATTGAATTTTCTATTTGTTTTACATATTTAAATTTTCTTTTTGAAATGTATCAACTGCTAAAAAATAGTGAACACACCATGTATGCATTTTCCACTTGCTTTTTGTTAGTATGATGTTAGTCACAGATGTAAATGTTGATTCGTTAATCCAGCTAAGATTTACTGAGCATCTGCTATATTGCTTTAATGATGCTTTAGTTGTAGCTTTCTTTTTTTAATTGTTAAGTGATCTTGTGATTTTAATTTGATGGAATGTAGATAATAGTCAAGAAATGGGACCAAAAAATCTAAAATAGATTGTTGTTGTTAATAATGATAAAAATACTGTTGTCATCTTACCTTATCAGATCATAAGCTGCCACCTACATACATAATACTTTTTTAAAAATTTTTATTTATTTATGATAGAGAGAGAGAGAGAGAGGCAGAGACATAGAGGGAGAAGCAGGCTCCATGCACTGGGAGCCCGACGTGGGATTCAATCCCGGGTCTCCAGGATCGCGCCCTGGGCCAAAGGCAGGCGCTAAACCGCTGAGCCACCCAGGGATCCCTATATACATAATACTTTTACACACATTATCTAATTTGAACATTTGGACAGACCTATGAATTAAAGAAAAGGTTGTTAACCCTTTCTATAGATGAGAAAATTGAGGCCAGGATAGATGAAACGATTTGCCCTCAATTACTTGAAGTGGTATATCTGTTAGAACCCAGGTTTTCTGACTCCTCTGTCAAAACAATAAGATTCTTGTATTAGCCACTTGTAAGAGTCCTGTAGAGTAATTTAGAATTTAGTTTGGACATAGTTTTAATA
This sequence comes from Nyctereutes procyonoides, assembly GCF_905146905.1. Classification (NCBI taxonomy): domain Eukaryota; kingdom Metazoa; phylum Chordata; class Mammalia; order Carnivora; family Canidae; genus Nyctereutes; species Nyctereutes procyonoides. The sequence continues at coordinate 2,780,069 of NW_026575033.1, read as the reverse complement.
TTTGGTTTCTAACGTGTTGCAAATAAAAATTACTGATTTAGAGCTACTTGTTAGTGCTAGTCAGATTGCCAACAGCAATGAGTGATAGACACCAACAAAGGATGGTTGAGAAAAACTGAAGCAAACATAAATCAAAAAGATTGAGCTCTGGTGCCTTTGTCAAAGGGTGTAAAACCTCATATGTTTCAGTAGATTCCAAGTATTCACTTTATTACAATATCATACAATAATTGCTTTAGAAATAATTCATTTGGAAAAATTCACATGAAGGAAGTTGCATTAAAAATGTTTGCTGGTTGCATTTGGATATTAACTTAATTTTCTATGATCTTGGATAAATGACGCATTGTTATGTTAACCTCTTATACTTCTAAGATTTGTACTAATGGTATTTTATACTGGTTTAATCACTGTTAACTTAGAATGACAGTCTTATAGTATACTACTTATCAGTTAACTTTGATCTGATTTCGTTGAAATTCACCACTCTCAATTATTTACAACAGATTTTGTTTCTGGCCCTCTTAAGTATCAGAGCCTACTACAGAAATAATATCTAGCCCTGACTATGTGACAAAGGGCAAAGAGGCAGCACTTGAAGGTACTGATCAGTAGAGGGGGAGTTAAGAGGTAATACACTTGGGATAACCATTGAGACCTGAAAGTCTGAAACAAGCAGACAGGAACCTTCTACAAGGGTAAGAAAAACAAAAACTTATGATCTGTCAGAGGCAGATTTGATGCTTTTCCTTCATTTTCTTCTTTGTCCAGAGAAGGAGCTATTGTCTTTTTCCTGTAGGATTTCACTTTTGGCTTGCTTTCTTAGTTACCTTCAACAGTGCACTGCATCTACTATGAAGGTAACTTGATTTTAATGAGATTTAATTGATAATCAAATACCAGAAATGAGTAAACATGTTGGGAAATGAGTCCTGGCCACAATGTGATACGTGATCTGTGAATAGGGAGAAATATTGTGTTGATATGTGTAGAAGTGCTTTGCTCTCTTACTGTATAATCACTGCTTAATTAGTCATCATTCTTTTTTTTTTATAAATTAATTTTTATTGGTGTTCAATTTACCAACATACAGAATAACACCCAGTGCTCATCCCGTCAAGTGTCCCCCTCCGTGCCCGTCACCCATTCACCCCCACCCCCCACCCTCCTCCCCTTCCACCACCCCTAGTTCATTTCCCAGAGTTAGAAGTCTTTATGTTCTGTGTCCCTTTCTGATATCTCCCACACATTTCTTCTCCCTTCCCTTATATTCCCCTTCACTATTATTCATATTCCCCAAATGAGTGAGAACATACACTGTTTGTCCTTCTCCGATTGATTAGTCATCATTCTTGAGGAATTTCTATTAATTAGGTACCTTTGAACCCTGGTGATATGGTATATTGAATGTTTATAATGTTAATCTCAAATCCTTACAGGGATTCCAAATTAAGGAGCAGTTAAGCTGATATCTTTTAATGATGAGACTATCTTGCTGAATTTTAGTTCTTTTAAAGCTGATAGTTTTAGGTAGGTTAATACTGGAATATTTGGTTTCTGATAATACTTGTTACTATGCTGCGTGATTAATATATTTCTATGTATTTCTTCACATAGCAATAATTTGAGAAGAAATAACTTTGTCTCATTTCATAAGTATAAAGTGGAAAAAAATGCAAAACAATACATATAAGTGATAGTAATGATATATAAATGATGTATACCTATGTATTAAAAAATTAGAAAACTGGGCAGATATTCACAGTAATAACCTGTGGATAGTAGGATTGTGGGCAGTTTTCTTTGTGCTTTTCTGCACTTTCTGGTTTTTCTAAGATTAAGATATTTTATAGGAAAAAAATTAACTAAAAACAAAATATTCTTATGTTCAGAAAACAGTCTATATTTTTAGACTGTGCTTTGTTCTTAATTATCATGTGTTAAGAATGTACTTTGCTTTATGGGTGAATTTTACTTCAATAATGTGAAAGTTTGCTTTTTTCGAGAGGTAATCCCTATTGCTGCTCATGAAGCCATCCCATCCTCCCAAGGGCTCCTTGTTTGTGTGATGAAGTTTGGAGTTAAAGGAGACTTTTATTTCTAAAAATTCTTTTTGGGGCACCTGGGTGGCTCAGTCGGTTAAGCATCCGACTCTTGGTCTCAGGGTGGTGAGTTCAGGCTTCCTGTGGGGCTCCACGCTGGATGTGGCACCTTCTTAAGGAAGGATTTTTATCTTTTTTTTTTTTTATCTTGACTCAAACACATGCATGTATTCTTAGGAAATGTTTATTTCACATAAAAATAAAGCTTCATTGTGAGTACATGTTTCATTAATTAGAGTTGTGTTATTGAAAATTTGAATGTGCTCATAGTTTTAAAATATGCCATTTTGTGTTGAATAGAGGTTGACACTAATAGTTTGTGGGAATTTGTAAATTACTTTTGTAAAACTATTACAGATAATAGTTTATTTGTAAGAATGATTAATTTGTGTTTAGTGAGAGCTTCTCAGGTCATAATATTCTATTCACTGAAGTCTTATTTAGAAAGGATGTAAGAGGAGCCAAGGTTAAAAGACATAAAATATGGGATGCTATAAAATGTTTCCAGAATAAGAGGATCTTGTAATATATTGTGTTAGATCTGTGTGTTTTTTGCTTTGAATTTTATTAATTTGAATTTAATAGCTACTTTCCCCACTAAAGCTTAGATATGTTAAAAACTCTGTTCATAGTTGGTCCCAGGATTATTTAAATGTATCTGTGAGGTTTTGATTGTTGGATCATTAATCACCATTTTAAAAGAAAGTTATTTTTTAAACTATGATTTTCTTTTTTTTTTAAACTATGATTTTCTTAACTTAAAAAAAATGAAGGGATTCTACTAGTGAGTTATTAAGATCCTGTTAATGTATACAATGAGGTGAGTATGCAACAGACTATTTTCTCTGTAAGAGGTTTCTCTTTAGTGCTTGGTTTCTCAGTCTAGGTTTCGTCCTCCATGTGCTTGGGACCATGCAAAGGTAGTTAAACTTGTACAATGATTTGGGGAGGGGGGGACATTTTTATATTAAAAGAAATGTGTATTTCTTTTAAAGTAAAACTACAAAAGGTGAGTGCGTGTTTGAGAGTGTGCATGCGTGCATGTGTGTGTTTAAACTAAACCAGGCATATTAAAAGTACTTTTACCATTGATGAAGGCAGCTTGATCTATACCCCCAGATTCCTGAGGGAACTGGCATATATTCTCTATTGTTAGGGTTTCCTGGTATGGCAAAGTCTAAGAAACAGCTTGAATGTATGCGCTGGTGTACCACCCATAAATATTGATTATACAGCCATGCTTATTTTAATTGAGATTAGGAGGCAAATAATTTAATTTTTTTTTACAATTTTTAGAGGAAAGTTTCAGGCATATGCAAATATAGACATATAGTATATATGTAACCATCATTCAGCTTCAGCAAATATTAACTCATGCCATTCTTTGGGAATTTAATTTTATGTATATTTGCTAAGATTTGCCAAGATAAGCATCTGTAAGGTCAAGGTACTAACATCAGAAGCATTTCTGAACAAAGATGTTGCAGTTGGTGGGTGGGTATGACTGTGCTCAGCTGTTGTATAAGCTTGCATAAATAGTATCATCTTGACTTTAATCTTTCCGTTGTTTAGAGGTAGTGTGCATATTTCTGTTTAACCCCTGGAAACTTGCCAAAATAATTTGTATCCTCTCCATCCTTGGCACCTTGACTCTAGTCTGTGAGTAAAAGCAGTAAGCTGATGTTAGGAGTCTGTTGGATAGAGCCATTAAGAAGGAAAATCTTCATTTCCAATTTAAAAAACTTTGGAGAATTACCTGGTTGATGTTTTGGATGCTGTAAAATCTGTTTCACTTTTCATCTGCTTGGAAATACACTTTATAAACCTGAGAACATAGAGCCAGACAAACCTGTATTCAAATCTCAGCTGGCCTTAAATACTTACTTACTTACTTACTTACTTACTTACTTACTTACTTACTTACTTACTTTATTTATTTATTTATTTATTTATTTATTTATTTATTTATTTATTTATTTATTTATTTATTTATAAAGATTTTATTTACTTATGAGAGAGAGAAAGACAGGTAGAGGGAGAAGCAGGCTCCATGCAGGGAGCCTGACGTGGGACTCGATCAGGCCCTGGACTGAAGGCAGCGCTGAACCGCTGAGCCACCTGGGCTGCCCTCTTTACCCTCTTTAAATCTCACTTGTAAAAAAAAAACAAAAAAAAACCTCACTTGTTAAAATGTAAAATGGGGATATGGATTTTTGTATGAAGTGAATGAAATAATACATTCAACATTATCTTGAAATGTCATTTGCACTCTATGTTTGAGTAGGTATGTGTCCTAAGTCTTAGATAGATTTGTATAACTGAAATTGAGGAAGTACTATTTATAATTACTAGGCTACTTAGAAGAGCCAATCTTTACTTTGTCATATCTAGTTTTCTGACTGGTAGTTATAAGATCTAAAGATATAATGAAAGATCTGAAGATAGAAAATGTCCTTTGAACAAATACTGTATTGAAGCGAAGCACTGGAAAAAAATGCCTTATAGTTTTTTTCTTATCAAATAATTACAGCAAACTCTGGCCTGTTCCATTCTAACTGCACTATTGAGTGAATTCTCAAGTTCAAGTAAAACTAGCAACATTGGACTCAGTATGGAATTCCATGGTAACTGCAAAAGAGTTTTTCAGGTATTGGTATTTTTATGTTTTATTAGATTGTTTACTTTTTATACAATCTATTTCTAATGGAGTGAGAACATTTATTTTATCTAGTTGAATGATGGCCTGTACTTGAAGAGTTGTATTGTGATTTCATAGCATTTAGTAAAGGATAAAAGATAGCATAGGATGAAGATTTGGTGAACATAGTTGACAATTTTAGATTTATTGTTTAATTCTAGTCTTTAAACAAAAAGGAAATACCCCTCCAAAGATCCTTAGATTATTTATTTGTTCTTATTGCATTTAGATGTAACTAATTCAATTGGTGGGATTTTGCTGGCCCTTAAAATAGGCCTGGCAGAGTGCCAACGAGGGCCATGTATTTAAAATGTTATTGCAGATGGTGTGGGCTCTTTGTCTCATATGTATTGTTTGGCTCTGAAGTAAAGTTATGTGAAGGCATTGGCTTAAATCCGAGGGCTCTGTGCAAAAGCAACTGACCCCTCCAGCTTTGTAGTAGTTGTAAAGACTCAACTTCTTTGTGGAGTAGCATTTATATTACAGTAGGTGTATTCATTCAAACCAGTGTCACTTGAAAGCATATTGCAATATAAATTATGAGCAGGCCTAAAAATGGAAAATGTTCTTAAAGAGGTAGTGTTTTCTATTGAAAATTTTAAGGTTTTTGTTTCATTTTATGGTTCTAAAATGGGAATACATTTTGAACATGCTTTTGATTAATATGTGTGATTTATTATAGGAAGAAGACCTTCGTCAAATCTTCATGTTAACGGTTGAAGTTCTTCAGGAGTTCAGCAGGCGGGAAAACCTCAATGCTCAGATGTCTTCGGTATTTCAGCGTTACCTTGCACTCGCCAATCAAGTCTTGAGCTGGAACTTTCTTCCTCCAAATTATATCCTTTTAACAACCAAATAGTTTATTTGTGGTAATTTTCATAGATGACTTAATTCTGGCTAAAAATACTGTATCTCTGTAGGTTTGTAAAGCATGTTGAAAGAAAATATAAGTTTTTTTAGAAATGAAATTTAATTTTTTTCATTTTAGAATACACAATTCAATGGACTAACAAGATTTAAAATTTCATTACAACTTTGCAGAAGAGAGTCAAATAAATGGAAACATTTAGTAGATAATGGGGCTATTGCTGACTAATAGTAGTGTTCCTAGGAAGGAAAAGGAAGAAGGTGGGAAGTGAAGTTTTGTCAAGAAACGAAGTCATTTTCTCCAAGTAACATGTGATTACATTGGATTTTTTGGCTGACTTTCCATAAGACTAATTTGGCATTCTCTAATTTAATCTTTATGGATGAAGATACTGTTCAAGTATGCATAGTAAGGTAGTATGTTTATTCTTTGAAGACCTTTTTTAATATAAAAATGTAAAACTTTTATTTCTAGCTAATTATGAGTAATACAAAATAAATTATTTATTTATTTTTAAGATTTTATTTATTTATTCATAGACATAGGGAGAGAGAGGCAGAGACACAGGCAGAGAAGCAGGCTCCATGCCTGATGCGGGACTCAGTCCCGGAACTCTAGGATCACGCCCTGGGGCAAAGGCAGGCGCTGAACAGCTGAGCCACCCAGGGATTCCAAAATAAGTTTAAATGGGTTAAATTGTAGGTACATATATCTACTTTTTAAAAAAATCAGTTATTAAAGTTGAAAAATTTGTATTTTTTACTCTAAGGTTTATGATTTTTTTTTAAGATTTTATATATTTATTCATGAGAGGCACAGAGAGAGGTAGAGACACAGGCTGAGGGAGAAGCAGGCTCCCTGTGGGGAACCTGATGTGGGACTTCATCCCAGGACTCCAAGATCATGACCTGAGCTGAAGGCAGATGCTCAACCGCTGAGCCACCCAGGCGTCCCTAAGGTTTATGATTTGCTTTCTAGAACATTTGCTGCTTATTGATAGGTTGAAACCTATACTATCTAGAGTCTCTTCATTTTTATCATAGTTGAATTAGAGAAATCTAGGTTCAATTCTTAGCTGATGTTAGGCAAATTAACATCACCGAGTCTCAGTTTTTCCAAATATAAAATGGGAATATGGATTGTTGAATGAATTAAATTTAGTAATACATTTAAAAACTTAGGAGTGGGGCAGCCTGGGTGGCTCAGTGGTTTAGCGCCACCTTTGGCCCAGGGCCTGATCCAGGAGACGCGGGGTCAAATTCCACGTCAGGGTCCCTGCATGGAGCCTGCTTCTCCCTCCCCCCCCCCCTCTCTGTCTCTCATGAATAAATAAATAAAATATTTAAAAAAATAAAAATAAAAACTTAGGAGTTAGCTGCTATTTTTTGAGCTTCTAACAGTTTATTTGAATAAAAAAGCTCATCAGCCACCTGTGTCACATTCTTTTTTCTTGATCTAATTATAGAGGAAATTTAATATAAACCTGTTGTACATGTCTTTAATCAGTCTTTTCTTGGGGGCCTGGGTATGGGGAGCTAGGGAATCTATTTAGGAGAAAAAAGACAGATGACAAGCAAATAGAAAATACGTGTTCAGCCATATCAGAGATTTAGGATGAGACTCATCTTTATTTCAACAGAGCCAAGAGTTGCTGCATTCACATACTAGAAATTACCTACTATTTTTAGCTGGTAAAATTGTAGGATTTTAAAGGGGCTGAGTGGGATGAGGTACAACTCTTTCTTCTATTTTCAATGTAATATATTCATGTAGTAGAAAACTGAAGTTCTGTATAGGGCATTTAGTCTGACTCAGATCTTAACTTCTCCAGTTTTCTTCCCCAAGGCAATCATGGTGAGCTGTTGCTCTGTGGGGCAGCAGGGATGTTAATCACTTTTCCGCTTTTATCCTTGCTCTCTAATCATCTTTCTACTAGTTATTAATTTTATATCTTCAGTATGTTTTTTTGTTGTTGTTGTTAAAAGGCACATATTTTCTTAGGTTTGCTTTTTAAAGAATTTTCCCTTTGAGTGTTGTAATATTTTTGCTCCAGTTTTTGTTAGTAAAAAAGATGTTGAAAAACTTTGAGACAGACTTAAAAAATAACAGGCCATATGGAGCTATCAAAACATTAATTATATATGTAGGGAAAATTAACAAAAGTTACACTGCATATATTGGAGCCAATTTTAAATCTCTGTTTTAGGGGAAAATGTAGTTGGCTGAAGAGTGGCTGTTTCGTAAAGGGAAACAGTGCTGTGGGAGTTTGGAAACAAAGTTTGTTTAAAGATACATACACATAAAATATTTTCATAATGTATTTAGGTAAAGCTTTGCAAAACATGTCATCTGAAAATAAGCACAGCTACAGTGTTCCCAAAAGAAATAAGTCCTTGTTTAAGCAAAAATAGATCTTGATCTTGACCTTTGGATATTCTACTTGATGAATAGAGAGATGAATTGGTTAGAGATGAATTCATATCTAACCGTAGATGTTTGCCTAGTAGCCATTTGTTGGCTATCTGAACTCCAGTCCAGTATTGCTTCCTTTAAGTATAGGAGAAAAGGCATGACAATGGAGTTAAATTAAGCTATATTAGGGACACCTGGGTGGCTTAGTGATTGAGCGTCTGTCTGCCTTTGACTCAGGTTGTGATCCCAGGGTCCTGGGATCAAGTCCTGTCCTCAGGTTCCCCGTAGGGAGCCTGCTTCTCCCTCTGCCTTCTCTGTTTATCTCTTGTGAATAAATAAATAAAATCTTTTAAAAAAATTAAGCTATATTTTCAGCAGTACTTAAGGTAATCAGTTTCAAAGAACCCAGTTCTGATATAATTTCTAATTTTGGCAATTTCTTGGTGATCTATTTAATCATTGGGGAGGGAATTGGATAATTACTTAGCTTTGTACCTTGAAGAGGGCCTATAGATCAAGTTTAACTTAGTTAATATAAAATGGTTGGCTTTTTATTTTTATTTTATTTTATTTTTTAAATTTTATTTATTTATTTATTGAAAGACACACAGAGAGAGGCAGAGACACAGGCAGAGGGAGAAGCAGGCTCCATGCAGGGAGCCTGACGTGGGACTTGATCCCAGGACTCCAGGATCACGCCTTGGCGGAAGGCAGGTGCTAAACTGCTGGGCCACCCAGGGATTCCCTGGTTGGCTTTTTAAAAAATGATTTATCGGGATCCCTGGGTGGCGCAGTGGTTTGGCGCCTGCCTTTGGCCCAGGGCGCGATCCTGGAGACCCAGGATCGAATCCCACATCGGGCTCCCGGTGCATGGAGCCTGCTTCTCCCTCTGCCTATGTCTCTGCGCCTCTCTCTCTCTCTCTCTGTGACTATCATAAATAAATAAAAATTAAAAAAAAATGATTTATCTTTTAAGATAAATGAATAGCTAATAGACCTTGTAAAATGTATATTTTGTATCAAATACATTTGATCATTTAGAATGGTATCTTGTTAAATGAGGCGGTCTTAAATTTTCACTGTCATTCCCTAATAATTTTTTATTATGTGCTTTCTCCTTTGAATCTTTTTATTTTGGTATAATTCCAAACATACAGAGATACTACAAGAGTAATTGACAGAATTGGCGTGTGCCCCAATACAAGATTCACCAGTTGAAAATATTCTGTCCCTTTATTTCATTTTTCCTCTCTGTCTCTACGTACATATAATTTTCTCTTGTAAAAATATACCACATTTTTTTTTATTGATCACTGACAGTTGGGTTATTTCAGCTTTTTGGTTACTATGAATAATGCTGCTTCTATGAACATTCATTATAAGTTCATGCTTGGACTTACATTTCATTTGTCTGATATATCCATGGAGTAGAATTGCTGGATCATATGGAAACTCTGTGTTTAAAAAAAAAAAAAAAGAAAGAAACTCTGTGTTTAATCTTTTGAGGAATTGCCAAGCTGTTTTCTAAACTAGCTGTACCATTTAACATTCTCACCAGCATTATATGAGGTTTCCAATTTCTCCACATCCTGGGCAACACTTGTTATCGGTCTGTTTATAGCCATCCTATTTCATATAAAGTGGTATCACATTGTGATTTTGATTTGCATTACTGTGATGGTTAATGTATTAAATATCTTCTTATGTGGTTGTGGGCCATTTGTGTGTCTTCTTCAGAAAAATGCTATTGAAATCTGTTGTCTATTTTTTTATTGGTTTATTTGTCTGTTTAAAACTGAGTTGTAATAGTTTCTTATGTATTCTAGATACAGGTCCCTTAACAGATAATATGATTTTCAAATATTTTCCTCCATTTCTGTGAGTTGTATTTTACTTTTTTTGATGTCCTTTGAAACACAGAAAATTTGGATTTGATGATGTCCAAGTTATTTATTTTTCCTTTTGTTGTCGTATCTCAGAAATCATTGCCTGATCCAAGATCATGAAGATTTGTATTTATGCCTGTGTCTTCTTCTAATACTGGCTTCTTATATTGAAGACTTTGATCCATTTTGAATTAAGTTTTATGTATGATGTGGGATAGTGATCAGGCTTAATTCTTTTATCCAGTTATCCAAACAGATAATTAACTATTGATCGGAAAGGCAGAAGAGACTGGGGGATTAGGAAGTACCTGAGATATGTCATGGTGTTGAGTGATAGCTATATCTGTTAATATGTAACTTAATTGCCCTAATATCAATTTGGAATGCCAAAAGGATTGATAGGAGAAATTACCCGTGAGTAAATATGCATGCTCGTCTTCCAAACTTGTATATACATAAATATTTGTTGATAAAGGATAAGATTGTAGACCAAAATATATATGAGATTGCCTGGAAGGAAATTTTGTGTAGTTGGCTGCTGAAGTTTTTGGAAGTTTATTACAGAGAAGTGTATAAATTATGACTGAAAATGTTATCGAGAAAGCCAATTGAGGCTAACTCAGCAGTGGAGCTAGAATGTGCAGAGAGGCATTAGTGAAAAGAATACACAGATTGAATATCTAGATATTTATTAATATTTAAGAGTCTTAGTGCTATCATATAATATTTTACAATTATCTTAAATTTAATGTACATACAGAGTTTCACTGAAGAAAAATAACTCTACAGGAATGGTTCTCAGTTGGAGTGATTTTGTATACTTGGGACATTTTGCAATGGCTGGAAATGTATTTGGTTATCACTATTAGGGGAGTGTTACTGTCAGCTGGTGGTTAGAGGCCAGGGGTACTGCTAGACATCTTAAAATGCACAGGACAGCTCCCACAGGAAGCAGTAGTTGTGCCCAAAATGTCAATAGTGATCCACACAAAAGCTTTTATGTGGATGTACTTAGCAGTATACTTTCTGTAATAGGCAGAAAGTGGAAATGACCCAAGTAGCCATCAACTGATGAATGGATAAATGTGGTTTACCCACATTATAGACTGTTATTCATCAATAAAAAGGAATGCAGATACTGATACATGCAACAGCAGGAATAAACCTTGGAAACATCATACATCCTAAGTGAAAGAAGTCATTCACAAAAGACCCACTTGTACAATTCCAGATAGGCAGATCTATGGAAACAGAAAGATTAGTGGTTACCGAGGGCTGGGATGGTTGGGATGGCTGGAAGAAAATAGGAAGTAATGGCTTAAGTGCATGGGGCTTCTTTTTGAGTGATGAAAACTTTCTATCATGGTGATGGTTACCTAACTCTGAATATACTAAAAACCATTGAATTGTACTGTCAATGAGTAAATTGTGTAGTACGTGAATTAAGTCTCAAGGTTTTAAAAATATCAGTCATGCCAAGGGTTAGAAATCTTGCTGCACAGGTCAACTGCCTCCTGTCAGTAGAATGTTGTAGAGAGAAATTAAGGGTAAGGATAAAGTTTTGGGAGATACTTCTACTAGGTCATTGAAGTAAAGAGTGAGAAAGATCATTCAGAGAGGAGAGCAGATCAATAGTAGAATTTTTGAGTACAGCAATAGTAAGATCCAGGAAGAAGCAAAAGAGATTGAACAGGGCAGTTCATACAAGCAGAGGGAATGACCAGGCAAGGAGCCTGGGAAGCAAAGACAGATGACTGTTTCAAAAAATAAAGGTAGTAGACATGCTCTATTACTGATAAGGAAGGTGGGGATTGGATAGAAGGCCACAAAAAGTCATGTGGAGGTCTGTTTGAGTGCTGAGTGCGTGGGGTATTGCACAAAAGCCATTTCAGTGATTGAATGGTGATTGGTAATTGAAGTAGAAAGTGTTGGTATTTCATGGACCATGAACTATGAGAAATGGAGTGGCAGTTTGAGACAATTGAAAGTTTGGTTTGGTTTTATACTTTATACTTTGGGGAGGTGAACTTGTTTGTTGCCAAAGGGGAAGAGTCAGAATTAGGGCAAGAACGTGTGATGTTACAGTGCTAGATAGGTCAATGATATAGTTGCTTAGATAGCTCAGGATGCCGTTGAGGTAGTGAGGAGATTAGTAAGTTGTAGGAAGTATGGCATGCCTACTATCATGATCCAAGAGTCTTAGTTTTTAAATGCCGGTTTGATCAGTTTTGTCCAGGTTTGTTCAAAAGTAGAGGAGGAGCAAAGTAGTAGAAATCAACATCTGATGGGATTTTTAAGTGTGTATAGGTAAATATATAAAGACATCGTGAGGCGTCTTTCTCGGTCCTTTTTTTTTTTTTTTTTTGAGTTTTTCCCCAAATTGTTCTCTGTTTATACCTGATATCATACACTTTAAAAGATAAAAGTCTGTCTGTAAAGTCATTAATCAGTGTATGAAGTAGTTTATGCATTATCCTTCCGGGGATATTTCTGCTTTACAAAAAAACATATCCGGGAGGAACCAGCAAGAATTTCTGACTTCAAGCCATTGGAAGGAAAGATTATGTTGGGAGTAGTTGTCCCTGTAGTCCTAGGTCATCATGGATTGTGCTAAATTATGTATTACCTATACTGTAATATTTTGAAAACTATTTGGTGGTTGAACTTTTGAACTTGGTAGTTCTTATATATGTTTTATTGCTTGTGATACCCTACTGTATGACTCAACAGTTATTATCCCATTATACATCACACAGAACTACTATAGCTGGTAGGATCTTTGGCTATAGGAAAATGGTAACAGAACTGCTTTTCTGATGTCAACTTGCAGGTGGTTGGAGAGCAAACAAGGGAAGGCCCACTAAGTTGTTTGCTACTGTCTTGAGTAGGGCTGTGCAGTTTTGTTTTTCTAAGCCCACAGATTTTTCTCTTGCTACTTTATGTGGTTTAAATCCATTGCAGGAGCAGGGAGGAATGTATTGAGCATTAGAAAAAAGTCTCTCCAAGAGGAAACAACTCCCATACTTTTTAACTCTCTTATCTCAATTGCTTAGTAATTTAAAGACACAGGCAACTTAAAAGTTGAACCTTACATGCCAGAAGCAGAATGCTTTGGTGCCCTTTTGGGTCAATAAGTTATATATCATTTATGTAAGGTCTCTTGGGCAGGTCTGACTAAATTACTTTATATATATATATATTTTAAAGATTTTATTTACTCATGAGAGGCAGAGGGAGAAACAGGCTCCATGCAGGGAGCCCTATGTGAGGCTCAATCCCAGAACACCAGGATTACGCCCTGAGCTGAAAGCAGATGCTAGTCGCTGAGCCTCCCAGGTGTCCCTGACCAAATTACTTTAAATGCAATATTGTTCACTAGACCATGATTTCCATTGAAATTATTTAATTGTTTATAAAGAAATATATTCATTGAGTTCTGAATTCCATGAACCATGTAGGTTAACAGTTCAATAAATTCTTAGTGAATGCCACTACTTACAAGGTATTCCTGGGCTGTACTCTGAAGCATAGAGTTTGAGATTGTATTATTTGCAAAATTATGTTAATGGGAAGATGCCCACTAAAGTACATTTTTCCCATGTGTTAGGTTTAAGTGAGTAGTGAATACTCAAGAAATTACAAGAGTTTTGATTTATTAATATCTAAAGTGAATTCTAGAAAGGCATTCACATTTTAATTTTGATGGCAGGATTTTTTTTGTTCATATTAGAAAGCTGTGGTTTAGAGAGAGCATTAAGACCATATGGGTTTAATCTTTTTATCAGTTAAAGAGACTTTACTTTTGCCTTGGATAAAACTGTACTTCTTACCTTGGTCAGTTGTCTTTAGCAGATTTTGTCATTATTTGCACTGGGGAAAAGTGCGAATCCATTACCATTAAAACAAAGTTATTGTTCTCACAGGCTGTTATCATTGCCTAGGCAATTCTTGTGTGAGATTCCAGTGATTAGTATTAACATTGTGGTTCCACAGCTCAGCCTAATTTTTAACTTCCTTAAAAGAGGGAATGAAGCCTTTTCTCTCTCTTCACATCAGCTTTGGTTGACTAGCCTAGCCCTACACTATAGTGAGTAAGTAACCAACATACTGAAATGGAATACAAAAGAGAGCTTAATAGCCTGAAAGTTCTCTGACCTACGACCAAAACATGTATCCACATCTAAATGTGTAGCATTGACTTGCATAAAAGTAATGTAAATGTAACCTAATTGGGATATACATCACTTACTGTAGTCTTTTGAATTTTTAATCTTAGATTCTCTATTTTTTAATCCACAGTGTAGTAAATAGTCCTCATTATACATCAGGTTTCCTTCACAGAGAAGAAGGACGTGGGGAATTGCCCTATATGAAAGACTTTAATAAGATTTTACTCGCATTTGTAAGTCATCTAAAATGTCTGCTTGGTATATTATGTCTTTTCATTAAAACAGCTGTGTTCTTTGGATCCCTGGGTGGCTCAGCGGTTTAGCGCTTGCCTTAGGGCCAGGGCGTGATCCTGGGGTCTGGGATGGAGTCCCGCATCGGGCTCCCTGCATGGAGCCTGCTTCTCCCTCTGCTTGTGTCTCTGCCTCTCTCTCTCTCTCTCTCTCTCTCTCTCTCTCTGTCTCTCATGAATAAATAAAATCTTTAAAAAAAATAAAACAACTGTGTTCTTAATTGAGGATTCATATGAAGAAACTTGTATTTGGCATTGATAAGAAACATGTGAACACAGCATAAAGCTCAAGAAATATCATGTTTTGTTTTTTAAAGGCATTATGATCTATAATTCACAAACCATATAAGTTACACATTCATATTTATTTATAATTTATTATATTTATTTGTATATTTAAGAGAGAAAGCAAGCAAGAAAGCAAACATGCCAGGGATAGAGGCTGTGGAGGGTTAGAGAGAGGGAGAAAAAAATGTCAAGCAAGCTCCATGCCTAGCATGGAGCCCTACTATTATGCAGGCTCCATCTCAGTGCTAGATCATGACCTGAGTTGGGATGAATAGTTGGATGCTTAACTGACTGAGCCACCCAGGCACCCCACAAGTAACACATTTAAAATGTACAATTAAATTTTTTCTCTAAAGTTTACTCAAGTTGTGCAACCATCACCAACATTGATTTTAGGGAATATTTATCATTCCAAAAAGAAACCGTTTAACATTCCCGCCTTGGCTATCCCGCCCCCCACCCCCACCCCATCTCTACTTCCTTTCAATAGCAACTACTAATCTACTTTCTATCTCTAGATTTTTCTATTCTGGATGTTTTATTTAAATGGAATCATACAAGGGGCATCCTGGGTGGCTCAGCAGTTTAGCACCACCTCCGGCCCAGGGCAGGACCGAGACCCCGGACTGACTCCCATGTCAGGCTCCCTGCATGGAGCCTGCTTCTCCCTCTGCCCATCTGCCTGTGTCTGTCTGTCTGTCTCTCTCTCTCTCTCTGTCTCTTTTTTTTTTTTTTAATTTTTTTGTTTTTTATTTACTTATGATAGGCACACAGTGAGAGAGAGAGAGGCAGAGACAGGCAGAGGGAGAAGCAGGCTCCATACACCAGGAGCCCGACGTGGGACTCAATCCCGGGTCTCCAGGATCGCGCCCTGGGCCAAAGGCAGGCGCCAAACCGCTGCGCCACCCAGGGATCCCCTCTCTCTCTGTCTCTTATGAATAAATAAATAAAATATTTTAAAAGAAACAAATAAATGGAATCATACAATATGTGGAGTTTTTGTCACTTTTATGTGGCATATTTTTGAACATATTTATTCATTTTGTAGACATATCAGTATTCCATTCCTTTTTGTGTTGCCAAGTAATATTCCATTCTGGATAATACCATGTTTTATTTTGTTGTTCATCTGCTGATCAGTTGATGGTCTTTTGAGTTCCTTTTTTTTTTTTTTTTAAGATTTTATTCATTTATTCATGAGAGACATAGGGAGAGAGGCAGAGACCTAGGCATGGGAAGAAGCAGGCTCCCTCTGGGGAGCCCAGTGTGGGACTTGATCCCAGGACCCTGGGATCACGCCCTTAGCTGAAGGTAGATGCTCAACCACTGAGCCACCCAGATGTCCCAGTTCTTCCCGTTTTTTAATTTTTAATTTTATTTTTAAAATTTTATTATTCACGGGACACACATACACACACAGGCAGAGATATAGGCAGAGGGAGAAGCAGGCTCCATTCAGGGAGCTCAATGGTGGGACTCAGTCCCAGTACCCTAGGATCACGCCATGAACCAAAGGTAGACACTCAATCACTGAGCCACCCAGGTGCCCTTCTTTCCATTTTTTAAAAAACAAATTTCAATATAGAATAATCTGTGAACATCTTTGTATAAGTTTTCTGTACTTGTGGATGTATGTTCCCATTTCTCTTGGACATGTGTATCTATACGAGTAGATTGCTGGGTCATATGTTAACTGTATATTTAACATTTTGAAGAACTATCAGACTGTTTTCCATAGTACCTAAACTATTTTGCATCAACATTGGAATGTATAAGTATTCTGTTTTGCCTGCATCCTCACCTACACTTAATCTGGGGGTTTTTTGTTTATAACCATTCTGTTTCATACAAAGTGGTATCTCACTGTGGCTTAGATTTGCCTTAACCCTAATGGTAAATGCTGTTGAGCATCATTTCCATGGTAATTGACCATTTGTGTATCTTCTTTAGAGAAATGTCCATAGAGGTCCTTTGTCCATTTTTATTTTTTTATTTTTAATTTTTATTTATTTTTAAAATATTTTATTTGAGAGAGAGAGAGTGTACAAGCAGGGTGAGGGAGAGGGGTGGAGGCAGAGGGAGAAGCAGACTCCCCATTGAGCAGGGAGCCGGAAGTGGGGCTTGATCCTAGGACCCTGACTGAGATCATGACTTGAGCCAAGAGCAGATAACTGCTCTTATCTTAACTTATCTTAACTGCTTAACTGACTAAGTCACTCAGGCACCCCTCCTTTGTCCATTTTTAAATTGAGTTATTTTTTTTTAATTTTTGAGTTATAAGAGTCCTGTACATATTATAAATATGTAAAACAAATCCATTGGGAGATGTATAATTTTCAAATATTCTCTACCTTTCTGTGAGTTATCTTTTTACTTTATTGATAATGACCTATGAAACCTAGAAATTTTTAATTTTCATGATGTCTGATTTATGTTTTTTTTCTTTTATTTGTGCTTCTGATATAAGAGGGCTTTGCATAACCCAAGGTCAGAAAGATTTTTTTTAAATAGACCTTTTTTAGAGGAATTTTAGATTCATAGCAGTATTGAGCAGAAGGTAGAGATTTCCTGTATCCTCTGTTCCCCAACATATATATAGTCTCCCATTATCAATATCTTACCCTTCTACCCCCACCCCACAGAGTTATGTGTTTGTTATCATTAATGAACCTACAAGTGACACATCATTATCATCAAAGTCCATGGTTTACCTAAGAGTTCACTCTTGGTGTCCTTTGGGTTTTGACAAATGTATAATGACATGTATCCACCATTACGGTACCATACAGAGTAGTTTCACTGCCCTACAAACCCTCTTTGTTCCTCCTGTTTATCCCTATCTCTCCCCAAACCCTTGCCAGCCACTGTCTCCATAGTTTCTCCTTTTCCAGAATGTTATATAATTGGAATCATATAGTATGTAGATTTTCAGATTGACTTTTCAGATTGACTTTTCACTTAGTAATATGCATTGAAGATTCCTCTATATCTCTTCAATGCTTGATAGCTTATTTATTTTCACTGAGTAGTATTCTGTTGTCTGGATGACAGTTTACTTACTGACCTACTGAAGGACATCTTGGTTGCTTGTAAGTCTTGTCAGTTATGACTAAACATCTTTGTGTAGGTTTTTGTGTTGACACAAATAGTCAACTTCTTTAGGTAAACAGCCAGGAGCATTGCTGCTGGATCATATGTAAGAAACTGACAGACTGTCCTCCAGAGTGACTATACCATTTTGCATTCTCACTGGCAACGATTGAGTGTTCCTTTAGGTCCACATCCTTGTCAGCATTTGTTGTTGTCAGTGTTCAGATTTTGGCCAGTCTGATAGGTGTGTAGTGATATCTCGTTGTTTTGATGTGCATTTCCCTGTGATATATGATGTGGAGCATCTTTTCATGTGCTTATTGGCGTATGTATATCTTTGCTGAGATGTCAAGGTCTTTGGCCCATTTTTAAAGCTGGGTTGTTTGTTTTCTTATTGTTGAACTTTAAGAGTTCTTTGTATATTTTGGATAATAGTCTTTTGCCAGAAATATCTTTGGCAAATATATTCTACTAGTCTGTGGCTTATTCCTGTAATTAATCTTGTCCTTTACAGAGTAGAAGTTTAATTTTAATGAAGTTCAGCTTATTCTTTCTATCATGGATCATGACTTTGATATTATATGTAAAGAGTCATTGTCAAATGTATGATCATCTAGATTTTCTTCTATATTCTAGGAATTTTAGTTTTGTGTTTTACATTTAGGTCTGTTAATCCATTTTGACTTAATTTTTCTGAAGGGTGTAAGGTCTGTGTCTAGATGGTTTGTTTTTTGTTTGCATTGGATGTCCAGTTGTTCAGGCACTATTTCTTGAAAAGACTGTCTTTACTCCATTGTATTACCTTTGCTTCTTTGTCAAAGATTATTTGGCTACATTTCTGTGGTTATGTTTCTGGCCTCATTTTTCTTATCCTCTGATCTACTTGTCCATTCTCTTTCCAATTCCACACTGGTTTATCGCAGCTTCATAGTAAGTCAGATTATGTCACTACTCCAACTCTGTTCTTGTTCTTAAGGCCACAAAGATTTAATCTTATATTTTATTCTAACAGTTTCATGGGTTTTTAGCCTATATAGTTAAGTCGGTCATATATTACATCTTATCATCATTTTAAGTTAGCTTTTGTATACAGTACAAGATGGAGATCCAGTTTCATTTTTTTGCATGTGACTATCATGTTCCTGCATTATTTGTTGAAAAAGATATTTTCCAATTGAATTGTCTTGTCCTCACAAGTTTGTGTAAGATTACTAAACTGTAAATCTAACAGTGTATTACTGGCTTCTTAATTTTATTCCCTGGGTTTTTATGTCTTTTATTTTTTTTTTTGTTGTTTTATTTATTTTATGATAGGCACACAGTGAGAGAGAGAGAGGCAGAGACACAGGCAGAGGGAGAAGCAGGCTCCATACACCGGGAGCCTGACGTGGGATTCGATCCCGGGTCTCCAGGATCGCGCCCTGGGCCAAAGGCAGGCGCTAAACCGCTGCGCCACCCAGGGATCCCTTTTATGTCTTTTATTATACCAGTGCCACACTGTCTTGATTATTATAGCTTTGTAAGAAGTTTTAAAATCAGAAAGTTTTTGTCCTCCAACTTTGTTCTTTTTTTGAAGATTATTTTGTCTTTTCTGTGTCCATTGTATTTTCTATGAAATTTAGAATTAGCTTATCAATTTCTGCAGAAAAGGCAGCTGGGATTTTGATAGGTATTGTGTTGAATCAGTAGATCAGTTTGGGGAGTATTGTTAACAGTGTTAAATTTTCTGATCCATAAACATGGGATATCCTTCAGTTATTTAGATCGTTAATTTTTTACAACAGTGTTTTATGGTTTTCAGGGTAGAAATTTTGTTAAATTTATTCTTGTATGTTTTATTTTTTTTAATTCAATTAAATGGAGTTGATTTAACATTATTTTCATATTCATTGCTAGTGTATAGAAATATGTTTTTTAAAAAATTTATTCACAAGAGACACAGAAGGAGAGGCAAAGACACAGGCAGAGGGAGAAGCAGGCTCCCTGCAGGGATCCCGATGCAGGACTCGATTCCAGGACTCTGGGACCAGAATCCGAGCCAAAGGGCAGATGCTTAACCACTGAGCCATGCAAGTGCCCTAGAAATACATTTTTTATGTTAATCTTGTGCCATGTGATGTTGCTGAATTTATTGGCTCAAATAGTACTTCTGGTTGATTAAAAAAAATTTATACATATAGTGTCATCTACAAACCATAATTTTTATTAAATACTTATTATATATAGGTTTTACATGTGTAGAAGGTAATTTATGAAGGTATCCTCCACCTCAACCCTGGGTGGAGCAACATATACAGCTCCTGGAATTTGGTAGAATCGTCTCTTGATCCAGTGAGCTGATTACTTACCCATTGTGCCCCAGTCTTACTCTCTTGAAGAAGACTTTCATTCTGTTTCAGATCACTGCTGTCCAAAGAAAGTATCCCTGGTCCTGTGATCCTCTCATCCCATCATCCCAGTTTAAAAAAGGGCTCTACAATTCTAGATGGTCTGATCTCTGCCTCCTTCTTAAAACTCTTCCGTGCTGTTTTGTTAGAGTTGCTCTCACAAGCTGTTTCCTTCTGCCTTGGTACCTCTTCACATGGACTTTCTCTGCCTGGACACCTTCTCCCCTTTGTCTAATCACCACTTAATTGTGCCTCAGATTTATACCCTAGATCAGGTTTCTTTTCTTTTGCCCTCTCATATGTATGTGATATCTGATTTTCTCTCACTGGGCTTACTTCTTATTTATAAATTTTCACTTGTAGCTTATTTGAATAAATCTGTTTACCCACTCATTTGGAAGCTCATGAAAGCATTGTTCACTATATTGTCTTAGCACCTTGCACAGTCTAGCATAAAGTAAAGATGCTTAACAAATATATTTTATTTAATTATTGAAGTAAGGTGATTTGATTCCAAAGTATTATTTTAGTTGTTGGATGTTTGTTTATGCTGCTAAAATTATTTAGCCAGGACTTCACCTGGTATCCATAAATGCTTAAGAGTTTTGGCAATGCTAATCATAAATGACAGTATCACTTTGTAGTAAGAATGTTTGGCAGGTATGTTTGGTATGTTGACTTGAATAATACTTCTGTTTTTTAGTTTGGTTACACTGCCTTTTATTGATTTTCTATTTTTGTGGATCTGGTTTGGTTTTGGTAAAAAAAATTTTAATTCAGCCTCTTGGGGAAAGCTAACTGGATCATAAAATAGTAATGGGATATAGAAGCCTTACCTAAATTAGGATTTCCAGTAAAGCCAGTGTTACTATTTGCAGGCAAGGCTTGGGAAAACATTCAGGTGAGGTCAGTTCTCCTTTATTTCAAAGGACTTTTGGTTACTTGGACTTAATGCTGTCTGTAAGACTGGGCTCGTTGGTTCTATGTTGTGCCATAAAGAGAAATAAGAGTTTGTATTGTTAGAAGAATTCAGTGACAGATTAAATATTTGAGAAGAAAAACTTGGCTTTCCCTTTGCCTCTGAAACTTTGTTTTATTAATGAGGTAACTTAAAAAGAACATAGGAAGATGGAGAAATTAAAAGTTTTTATTACTTTTATAAAATGTTCGTTGTTGCTACAAGATCTTCCTATATCATAAAATATAAGTTTAGGCTGTTGGAATTTTCATACTCTTTGTTGTATTTATTTGAGGATGATTTATAGTTACTGTATAACTCATTGTCTTCTTTTTACCACCATAAAATGATACCCTTACTAAAGGTGTTAGTAAATAAACAAGAACTCATTTGCATTTGTAAGGACCAATGTATTTCTAAAGATGACTTTTCTTTCCTTGTGGTAAGATAATATATGTACTTACTGATAATACTGTTTGTTGTTTGAGACCTCAAGACTTGTTGTTTGGGACAGAAGACTTAGTAGGATTTATCCAGTGACAGTCGGTGGCAGGGTGAGATTCAATTCTGTCCTGGCTCTTAGCCTAGTGTGTTTCTTTCTGATCATGCAGTTATAAAATAGGGCAGATGGTACATTTATATGCTTTTGAGTTCTTAGAAGTTGCTGAGCTTTCCTAAGCAGAGAACTTTAGAGCTAGATAGGATCATGGTAAAACAAAGGGTAGAGAATAGAGAGTTAATTCTTCACTGTTCTGAGGTGCAGTTGAATTTCCGTCTAGCTGCAGCTGATTTTCCAGAGGATTAAGATAACGTTGAACTTGGAAGACTGGTTGGGTTTTAACTTCAGGATTTGAACCCTTGCTAAGGGGGGAGTCAGCTGGTATTTGTTACAATGACAGAAACATCATTGTACTGTAACTCATAGTTGTTTAATTTGGTGAAAATAATGGGAAGGTAAAATAAGATGTGGACAATATTTTTAAAAAGATAAAGGATTATTAAAAGCAGCTCTGTATGGCTATTTTACTGAATTTTACTTAATTTGGTTAGAAATGAATTATTCTGATACAAACTATAAATTACTTGAGTTCAGTATTTATTGTAGATAAATGTTTTAAGCCATAGCCCAAGAAAATTCTTAATTTAAAATCTGATTCAGATTTATTTAACTAGGATCAACCTATTGTGACTAGTAAGTCTTTGAAAATCCATAGGTGTATAATATGTATAATATGTTTAATATATATAAACCATAGGTGTGTATAATATGCAAATTAATTGGTAAATAATCACTTCATTGTCAGACTTCTCTTTCATTGATAATACATTTGAATTTTTAAAAGCAGTATAATGTTCAGATATTATGGCATTTTTTAAGAAAGATTTATTTATTTATTTATTTATTTATTTATTTATTTATTTATTTATTTATTTATTTATGATAGACATAGAGAGAGAGAGGCAGAGACACAGGAGGAGGGAGAAGCAGGATCCATGCAGGGAGCCCGATGTGGGATTCGATCCTGGGACTCCAGGATCGTGCCCTGGGCCAAAGGCAGGTGCCAAACCGCTGAGCCACCCAGGGATCCCTGATATTATGGCATATTAATGTAGTAATAAATCTGAAACTTTTGTAGACCTTTTTTTTTTTAAAGAAACTATTGCTTTATTTAAACATTAAATACTTTTTAAAAATATTATCTTAAGAATAGAAATGCTGGGTCACCTAGGTGGCGCAGGTGGTTAAGCATCCAACTTTCTTTTTTTTTTTTTTTTTTTAGCATCCAACTTTCATTGTCTGCTCAAGTTGTGATCTCCTGGTTGTGGGATTGAGCCCAGCAAGGCTCAATAGCTCAGCATGGAATCTACTTGTCCCTCTCCCTTCTCCTCTGCCTCTCCTTCCTTTCTCTCTCTCTCTCTCTCTCTCTCTCTCTCTCTCTCTCATAAATAAATAGATAGATAGATAGATAGATAGATAGATAGATAGATGGATAAATACTTTTTAAAAAAGGAATAGAAATGCTGGCTATCTGAATTTTAGAGGTAGTCTTTCTATTTTATTTTTAAAGTAATCTACATTATGAATTATCTGGAAGAGAACTGATATTTTGGGATATCTTATACAAACATACAGAAATAGTCAATTAATTGGTAATACCAAATTAAAAATTGAATTACCCTAATTTTTTACATTTGGAATGTACAGATGTGGTCCAGATGGTGTATAAGATTGTTTTACTCACATTGTGATAATACTTCTCAGTGTTTTTTAAATTCAAAAGTAATGATTGTACACCTGAAATACTGTTACTGTGAATGTAATTTCAGGTAATACAGAAGAACCCTAATAGCCTTTTATGAAGGCAACCACTTCAGCAGTTTCACAGCACAGTCTGCTAACCAAAACATGTCTTTCTTGTCAGGGTAGTTTTGTTCTTAAAAATTTGTTCCATTCATTATTACACTATTCTTTTTGTCATGTTTATGTTTAAGTTTTTATTAAAATCCTTTTATGGTAATTCTTTCAATAGAGATATTATTTGTAATTAAGTTACATGGTTGCTGTCTGCCTGGCTGGCTATATTAACAAAATTGACAGATGGTCTGCTTTGTGACAAACCATTTTACTATGGTTATGTGAATCTGTCTCATATCCCACCTAATTTAAAAATAAATTTATACCTTTTGTAAGCATTTGAAGTACTAATAAATTCTGTTATTTTTCTAGTTGAAAATACTTAGTAGAATTATACAGATATATTTTGTTTGTTAGATCTGGATGTCCAACAAAATAAGTTTTTTTTTTAAACCATTTTGATGTAAGATAGCAAACTCCTAAAAAATTGGAATGAGATTGTTGCATTTGCTCAACACAGTACTCGGCATAAGCAATAAATATTTTTCATTACTGAACAGTATATGTCAAAATCATTGCCTTTTAAATAATAAAATGGAACATTGAAATTTAAAGAAATAAAACTGGAGAAAGGGACGCCTGGGTGGCTCAGCTGTTGAGCGTCTGCCTTCGGCTCAGGGCATGATACCAGAGCGCCGGGTTCGAGTCCCACATCGGGCTCCCTGCATGGAGCCTGCTTCTCCCTCTGCCTGTGTCTCTGCCTCTCTCTCTGTGTCTCCCATGAATAAATAAATAAAATCTTAAAACAAAACTGGAAAAAATAAGTGGAATATTTTTTATGAAGTACAAAGAATCTATTGCCTTACTCTTGGTTCCTCTATTTCATACACTCAACCCTTTTTTTAATGCCTCAGACTTTTATTGTGGAAAATTTCTAAGATGTGCAAAATTAAAGCACCCAGCTTCTTCAGTTCTGAGTTCTTGTTTCATCTATACTCTTCCATCCTCAGATTATTGTAAAGCAAATCCTAGATATCCTATGATTTCATCCATAAATATTTGTTTCTCTAAAAGATAATCAAGGCTTCATTTTAGAAATGTGAAAATACCTAGTATACAGTCAGTATATTCTGGATGCAGAACACAGTGTAAATAACATTAGATAGGTGCCTAGTGAGAAAGTGAAATCATTTAAAAAACTGATGCACTGAAAATTCGTAGTTCTTGTGGGCTGATTATTTTTTTTCTCTTTTCAAAAATCCAGGCTGGCTTCATTTTAACAGTTCCTCTTGTGACTTTGACTCTTTCTCTGCACCTCCACAAGGGGGCAGATAAAGGAAGAGAAAAGTGAAATTTTAAGTGACTCTAACTTGAATTTCACTTTTATTCATCAATCAGATGGAGCTGCAGAACATTTTTTGGAGCGGTTTTAAAGAAATAAGCAAGCCGACTTTTCTTCTGAATCAACTCGTAGTCCCCTCCTTGCTCTTCAGAGACAAAGTAGTAGATATTTCAAAAGGGGATTAAGTAATAATCTCCTAAAAAATGGTTTCCAAAGCGTTGCCCTAGCGTTTAATGTTCCAATTTGGTCTCTAGCGAAAATACAGCATTTGAACTTGTATCTAATTCTTGCAAGCTACAGTTTTAGATAGCTGTTGTTGAAATTTCTCATTCATGGGATGGGAATGGGAGTTCTCATTCATGGGAGTGATGGGAGTGTTGCCTAGTTGATGTATTTAGCTGATTAGCAGTGGAAGGGGCATAACTCTTATTTTTATGTCCAGACAACTTTCCCTTTTCTTAAAAGCTTCACTTTCTACATCAGTGTCATTGAATGAATTCTATTCATGGATACTTATAAATATATTATGGTTACTTTATGGCAAAGGTAATATTCTATTTGAAGCATGTTTGATATTGAAACACTTGAACACGATAAAAGTAGACTTTTAGTCTGGGAGTTTTAAATGGGTATATATAGAGTTGTATATAAACTGAATATATCTTTGTCTAGAATTGGTATTTGATTAGAATCTAATGTGTGGGAGGGAGTTTTTCTGCTTCAGAAAAATGTATATTTGCTCTTCTTTTTTTTTTTGTTACCCAGTAAATATATTTCTTTGGGAAAAATGCTATTTTTCCAAGTAGTTTATTATGAGACTTACATTTTGTATATGTGGTTTTAGCTGTTATAAGATGTTGAGGGGGAAGCAATGGGATAAATATGCAGAAATTTATTTTTTTTCCTTTTTTGTATGTTTACATTCATTTTTTTTTCATTTTGTGGCAAGAATATCCATTAAGATCTCCGATTATCATGGTTTTTATATCCCAGTATGACATGTAGTTCTGGTGAAACTGTTATGTTATATTCCTGTAGCATTTTTTTTTAAGACTTAATGCCTTTTATTCCTTAGCTTCATGCATGAATTATGTAGCATATGTGAAGAGGCTTAAACTGTTCCCATTACATTCTTTCTGGATGGCTCCTGTTATATTTAGGATATACTTGTACTTTAGACAAAGTAAGAATGTTATTGTTGTTGACCTTGACACCAGATAACTGGGCAGACATTATATAGCTATGTTTGAATCCTCACAAAATGTGCTGTTAAAGCCAACAGAGTCCTGGCGGGAGACTCTTCTGGATAGCAGAGTTATGGAGCTGTTCTTCACAGTAAGTTTTGCTTTTCCTCTCTGGTGGTGAAGGCCAAGGAAGAGTGCTGCTGAGAAGAGTACATGCTTTTGTATTTTTCTTGAGTAAAACAGGACAGATGGCTTTCTCCTCTAAAGGCCTTCTCTCCTAATCAATACTTCTGCTTAAATAGAAGTTACATAGAAGTGTTCTTGCTAATTTATAAAAATGCTATGTAAATATAAAGGGTTGAATATCCTGGAGCTGAAGTTCTCAAGTTTTTTGATCTCAAGACCCCTTTACATTCTTAGAAATTATTGAAGACCACGAAGAGCTTTTGTTTATAGGATTACAGCTACTAATATTTACCATATTAAAAATTTAAACTGAAAACTTTAAAAAATAATTTATTAATTCATTTAAAAATAGCAATATGAGGGGTGCCTGGTTGCCTCAGTCAATGGAGCATGCAACTCTTGATCTCAGGGTTGTGGGTTCAAGCCTCATGTTAAGTGGAAAGATTACTTAAAAATAAAATCTTTTAAAAAAATAAATAAAATCTTTAAAGAAAATAGCAACACGAAACTATTACATATTAACATAAATAACATTTTAGTGAACAAATAGCTATGCTTTGAGGGGATAAATAGTTTACTGAAAAGAGTAGCATTGTTTTATAGTTTTGCAAAACTCTAATTTAGGCTTAATAGAAGACAGCCAGATTCGCAGATCTGCTTCTGCATCCAGTAGGTTGTAATATTATAGGTCAAGTAACCTCAAGGAACTCCACTGTATACCTGTGTGACAGAATAGAAAAAGCAGATACTGTGTTAGTGTTAGTATGAAAATAATATTGCCATTAGAGACAACCTGACATGGTTTTAAGAATGGCTTGGGATCCCTGGACCACGCTTTGAGAACTGCTGTAGTAGAGTAGTGTAGTTTTTAAGTATAATTTATCTTAGTGTTATGAGTAGCAACTTATTTCCATTATAACTTTAAGTAGTCCTGTTGATTATTTGCTAAATGTCAAAAGAAGCAATATGTTCCTATGTTTGCTCATTAGGTTCCCCACTAAGCTGGTGAAAAAACGTGTGTGTGGAGTGAGGAGAGATGCTCATCTGCTGTTAATAGTGCAAGCACACACATTAGATGTAAAAACTGGGGTAAAAGTTAAAAAAAAAAAAACCAATTAAGAGAAAAAGGAAGCCCTTTTACTTATTCCCGACCATTTTAGTTTCTTACCTTTTCATTTGTTAGAAAAATATTATTTACTATCCTTATAACTGCCTTCCTTTTCTAATCAAACGATTTAAAATATTGTAGTTTTGTGGTTTATATTTTAAAATACCTCGAATAAGGTTATTCATCCATGGTTGTATACATAAAAGTGTTCTCAATAGAAATGTTCAGACTAAGCATTACCTTTCATTTTATTCTTTAAATCAGAGAAATGATGAATAAAAACACTATATTACCAAAGAGATAGATATAACTAAATTCTGTTGCCTGCCACATCTGATGAATTGTTTTGATGTGCATCCAAGTTCAATTCTTTGTGTTATTTATTTGACTGAAAGAAGATCCCATTCCAGCAGTTTTTGAAAAGGTGAAAAACTTGCTGGTAGTACTGGAAACAACTCCCCCAAATCTGAACAGCTGTCTAGACAAACTAGACAGCTGCTCCTGTCAGCTGTGAACCACCACTTGCAAATAGCTTCTGAATTTGAGAGTTAACCCTTTTTACTGTGTTATTTTAACAGGTTTGTGTTTGTGGCCTCTTGCTTTCATTTAAGGAGCTTATAAACCGTTTTAATTTGTAATTTGTTACAAAGATGACAGTGGCTAATCTTTTAATTTCATTCAGTTTTTATTAAATTTATTTTCAATTATGTGAATTTATTACCTAATACAAAGCAGTTTTCTGTTGAATATCCTTGTTTCTCTAGATTTGAGTGGGTAGGCATAAATATACTATGGCATGAAATTAAGACTTTAAATGTGTTAGTCACATCTGAATTTAGGAATATTCTAGGTTTCATTCTACCCTTCAAAAGTTTACAAATATATCAATTTTTCTTCCATACAGTATTAGATAAACCACTATTGTTGTTTTTTTCTCCTTCTTGACTGATTCTCCTTGACCTCATTTATGGTGTCTTTTTTTTTTTTCTCTGCTTATGCAAAAATTACTAGTGTTCTATCTTAGTTCTCAACTTTGCTGACTGTATACACTTTCCTTGGGCTATCTCTTCCACACGTAGGACTTGAAGCACCACTTCTGCACTGATGACTCCCAATTCTATATTCAGCACAGGCTGCTCCAAAGTTCCAGGGCCTTATAATCCAAGTGCTTACTGGATGTTTTAATTTGGATGGCCCACAGACATCTCAGATTCATCATGTTCCAATAGAATTTATCATCTTACTAACTTGCTCCCTTTACTCCTTGTCTTGCTTCACCACTCACCTCCTTGGATGTTCTGCTAGCCTTTGCTTTTCTTTATCCCTCTACTTTCCCTATGCAGGTGATGAATTCAGTTTTTAATTTATATAATGTAATTCAATTGTGGTAGAACTCCTTTATAATACTGACATTGGAAGAAGGTCAAGAATCTACTATATTACACTAGAATTAATCATTATCATGAGCTTTATATGGCTCATTTCAGAGAGCATAAATTAAGTTTAAACAGTAGATGTAGGTTCTGAGGCAGTTTCTTTATTTTATTTAATTACATAATCAACATGAACTATTTCAGTCATCATATCTTTTGATTCCTCACTTCTAGACCAGGAACAAGCAACCATTTAGCTCTATAGAGAGAAAAGAAACCTTCTTTTTTGTCCCAGATTGCATTACATTGGCAGAATGTACCCCTGGATAATATGCTTAAATGTTGATTAGAATAAAAGGCATGATGGCAGAAATTTAGTTTTCAGATAAGGAACTTGGGAATTAGTTGTGTTCACAAGTTCTCAAATTGGACAATGTATGAATTTGTGTATTATACTTTCAATTTACTATATAAAACTTAAAATGTAATAGAATATATTTTGAGAAACATTTTTATTATTCTAGACTAACAAATTGGCAGACTTTTTCTGTAAAGGCCAGGTAGTAAATATTAGGCTTTGCAGGTTGTATGTTCTCTGAGGCAGCTATTTAGCTCTGCTATTGTCCTACAGAAGCAGCCATGGATAATACCTAAACAAATAAGCATGGCAGTGTTCCTGTAAAACTTTTTATTTAGTTATTAAAATGTGAACTTTATGTAATTGTCATGTCTTGAAATACCATTATTCTTTGGTTTCGTTTTCCCCGGCCATATAAAAATGTAAAGACCATCCTATAGACCCTACTAAACCAAGCAGGAGGCCATATCTGGGGGGCTTTGGTTTGCCAGTCCCTGTTCTAGACCAAAGAGTGTGGCATATTTTAAGCAGGTCAGTAGATCAATTAACTTTGTGATGTTTTAGTATTTTAAATTTCTTACAGCCTTAAGTTCAAGGTTTAAAGATGAATGAAATCAATCTGTGAATAAGGATTTGAGTGTCCATTCACTGTGTCCCAAAAATGTACCTGTGAATACGTAAGAGAAATATTCTAACTTTAAGAATTTATAAATGATTTGCAGAGTCAAAGTGAACAAAATTTGAAACAAATAGAGAACTCATGTTTAAAATTTTGTGACATTCAGAAAGAGAGATTTGTGTAAGAAAAGAAAGGCTGGAAAAGTCAAATGCTTGTGGAAAGGAGAAAATGGTTGCTGTAAATGTAGTTGGTGGATTTGGATAAAAAGTTACCGCTAATTTCTTTACTAAATGTATTTTCCTTGGCTGTTTAATTATGTCAGATTACAGACATGAAACACCTTTAAAATCTGAGAATATTAATGACACTGTAAAACTAGGGAGCATTTCCTTCATACAGAGTACTGTGCATCGGGTGTTTCACATCAATATTGCATCATTGAAATAAGATCTAGATGAGGCTTTAAAGTGGACTTAAATATAATTTAAATAAAATTAAGAAAATTTTAGCTGTTATTAATAGCAATGATATAGGATAAGATGAATTTCAAACAAATTGTGGGCAATCTCAGCGTGAAAGAGTGTGTTTATATACTGGTTGAATGAGTGAATGTGTGGGGATCGACAGGTATATTGGTTTTCTAAGTGTGCAACTGTTTACTTCTACTAAAGCAGCATCTATATACTCCTGATTGAACTTGTCTGCTAACTTTAGCAAGTAGCTGTAGCTAGGCATAGTTAGCATAATACAGATGACTGTCGTTGTTGCTGTTTTTAGAAGAAGCAGTATGTCTGACTGGCTGGCATCTGTTTCTCTCTTTGTCATAACATGCTGGAGACAGTTCAATTTTCAAAATGTAGGTAGCCCTCAGTTAAAAATCACTTGATAAGTCTAAAATCATGGCCTGTAATGTAAAGTGGACTGAGGGGCAATTTTCAAATTTAGTTAAGTTCAGGAATTAATTTTCTAGAAATAACCAGCAACAGTGAATTTTTCTCTTACCTCATTCGGCATGATAGACACGTGACCCTTACAAAAGAAGAATTTGTTTTTATGGATTAGTAATTCTTTCTAACAGGTACATCGAAAAATCAGAGAAGATTCAGATATGGCACAAGATTCTCTTCAGTGCCTTGCCCAGTTAGCTTCTCTTCATGGACCCATCTTCCCCGATGAAGGATCACAAGTTGATTATCTAGCACACTTCATTGAGGGATTACTGAATACTATCAATGGGTAGGTATACTTGCCCTTTATAACTGAAAAAGGAACTTTCAGTTTTTTATGTTAAACATTAGAGGAGAAAAAAAAACTAGTGATTTTTTTTTCCCTGTTTATATTTTGAAGTATAGTTAAGTGGGTAATTTGAAATTAATACACAAAGATGTGGCCTTTAAAAACGAGTAGGTGATAATATTTGCATGTTTAGCAATGAGTTCTTGGGACTTTTCTTCTACCACCACTTAATAATACTCATTACTTGGTTTGTAGAATTGAAATAGAAGATTCTGAAGCTGTGGGAATCTCCAGCATTATCAGCAACCTGATAACTGTGTTCCCTCGAAATGTTTTAACTGCCATTCCAAATGAACTTTTCTCGTCCTTTGTTAACTGCCTCACACACCTCACTTGTTCTTTTGGGCGAAGTGCTGCATTGGAAGAAGTGGTGAGTGCCTATTCTAAGATAAATTGTATCTCTTTTTTACAAGGAAATTTGCTATGCCTCTACAACATTTCTCATGACAAGTAATTAAGCAAGTGCTAGGTATTGTTAAAATTGCATTTTTGTTTTACATGTGCAAATTATTTGTAATCTGTGTTTAGAAACATTACTTTTAAAATTTTGTGGATTAAAATCACTTTAATAGATTAAATTTATTGATGTCAAGATTTTAATTTTGAGATAATTCATTATCTGGATGTAGGAAATGGAATGAAGTGTTTATATTAAAAATTATGTTGAAAGTCCATTTTAACAATGAAAATTTTAAGTTTAAAAACTAACATTGTGGTATGGTTGCAGTTTTTTTTTTTTTTTATGATCTAAAAATTTTGGGCTTACCTGGAAATTATATAAATATAATTTGGTTCAAATTATTGTAATCATGCCATTTCTTTGACGCCTATGGCTTAATAGTATATCTTGGTAGAATTTCATTTTCTTTTAAATCAGTAACAGTAATAAATATTTTTTTGTATATGTTTTCAAATGTATATTTTCCAAATATAAAATTTAATTTAGGAAACACGTACTAAAACTCCTTGACAACACAGCTGTGTTTGTAACAGTTACTGGGTGAATAACTGCATTATTCATGGGAAATAATTGATTTTTTCCTCTGTAGTGGTTCTTAAATTGTTGAAACTACTTTTTCTTTTTATGAATCAGAATGTGGTTTTTTTTTTCAAAGATCATAAGTAAAAAGAATATTTGTAGGTATCTGTTAGAATTTCACGTTAAGTCCTGAGTTTCATCTGGCAATGTCTCTCTGAGTTTTCATATCCCTTTAGGGGTGTTCAGAAAATAGAGAACTCAAGAATGATTTATATAGTTGGATACTTTAGTGGTTTGGTGAGGAAAGGAACCAGATCAGGCAGATATTTGTGTTTTAGAAAAAAATGTAGGTAGTAGAAGAATAGAAGTTTAAAGGCATCATATGTGAGATTTGAATTTCTCGGGGAGAAAAATTATGTTCTAAGCATGGAAATACGGAGAAATTTTAAATATTTAAGCTTTATTCAAACCACTTGCAGATTATCACAAATTCTGAATCAGTCAGGTTTCATTTAACATGGTTTCATTGTGCTTCCCCCCTCCTCCCTGCCCCGCCTTGGTTTTGTTTGTTCTCTCTTCTAAATCAGGTGGATTAAACAGTATGTTGATCACATATTTAGAAACACAGCTATTTTTGAGTTTCTGTTTGTGGTTAAGGAAGTTCCTAAACATTTTATAGAAGAATTACTGGAAGATAATTAACATTCTTGTTTTGCAGATTTTAAGTTTAGAATTCATTTATTTTGGCCAGGAGACTGATAACTTAGAAAACAGATTTTCTGTCAAGGTTGGTAGAAAAATTTTAGAATACAGAAAGCTTAGATACACTTGCAGAATTGATGTATATTGTGCTTGTTTCACAAGAAGGTGTGTTATAGTTAAGATATACCTAATAGATTTCATTTAAGAAAAGTGTTTTCTTTTCATTTGTTTTAATTAATTTCTTTTAATGTTTATGACATTTAAAAATGGTTTTAGAAATAATTGGTTACCTATCTCTGAAACTAATAATGCACTATATGTTAATTAAATAAATAAATAAAATAATTGCCTACCTATTAAAAAAGGCAAAGCTTTATCTAAAGCTTTGTATTACTCAGAGTAGCCATACAGCTGAGGTTTGCTGAAGTTGAGGGCTAAAAAGGAGGCCCCACAGGGTGAGTTGCCAGAAGACTAAACAAATCCTCCTAAATGTCATCTCAACCTCTTGTGATTTTCGTTATATTTTGTGTATGCTGGGGAGGGGATCCTGGGAAATGTGCGGCTGATATCAAAATACATGAACAAATCTAGAGAAACTAGAGTGGAAGTGCTGGGACATAGGTCACATCATCTTTTGTTTCCTTGGGCACCTGGTGATTATAGTACTGGTACATAGTACATATTTGTCGATCTCAGATGTAAAAGTATATTTTAAAAACGAATCTTTTAAGTAAAAAAAATAGGAAAATTGAGACATGTCTTTTAAAAAACTGCTTTGAGAGTCAGCATGATACAAAAAAATCATGAACTTTGGAAGGAGACAGTACTGTCATGAGCCAAGTAATTATAAATTACAGAACCTTGGACCAATTGCTTAACCTTTTTTGAACATGTTGATAGAGAAAGGATAATTTCTTCTAATGTTTTGGGGGGGTGATTAGCTATATGGAAGTGCCTGTACAGTATGCACAATAAAATGTGGAATAATGTAAAAAATGAACCTGTATAATAATAACACTTATTGAGACCTGTGTTTTATACACTGTCTTACCAAGGTAAGACAAGTTCTTGAGTTATGTGTAAACCAATAGTTTTAATATTACTTTTCTTTACAATTTTAATTTTGTGAAATGTTTTGTTTTTCCCTTATTAAAGAAGGAGAATTTTTTCCCATTAGGAAGATAAACTCAGCATATACGCTTTTGTGTTATTGTGAAAGTATTTTTTCAAAACTATACTTATTTAGGAATACATATAGATTGTCTCCTTTTTTAGATATTTATGTCTCTGATGAGATTATGTGGCTGTGCTAAGAAAAAAAAATCTATATAGGAAGAGAAATTTGTGATACTAATGTGCATTTCGTGAGGTGTACCTTTGCTTGGTGGCTTTAGTCTGTGTGAAGACAGTTATTTATGACTGTTCTTCATCGTGCAGGGAACTGAAACTCTGTGCTTAAAAAGAGCAATTCCAGTCTTCAGCCACGTTGTTCTGTTGGCTCTTAAAATTTTCTGGTATTGCTTGAGGCTTCCTGAAGCCAAGAATTTTTTTCATTGCACCTTAGAAATCAGATTATTGTCTATTACTGGAATGAAGAGGTGAGAATGACTAGAGAGATGGAAACATTGCCTTAAAAATTAAAATTCTAACAAAATAATAGTTCATGTTATATCGTTTTATAAGGTGTTCATAATACTAGTACATCCATTGTAATCGATTCAGTGAAATTTAAAGAGAATATGACCTGAACTCTCTACTCTAGATTGTTTCTCGGTTTCTTTGGTCAGTAGAAAATTTTAAGTTCAGCCCCCAGGAGGTTCGTCAGACAGGAGACACATAATTTGTTCAGTTAATTGAGCAGAGCAGCCAAGGACAATGCTTAAACCTTGAAGTGTATGTAAAGTGTATGTGTGTTTGGGTGTGCATATGTATTTCCAGGTGGGTATGTAAAGGAGATGGTGGTAGGTAAACTTTGTAAAGAAAAAACTTTCATTGTAGTACATCTGTAGCTTAATCTCAAGACTTGCAGGACAGAATTGTAAAAAGAAAGATATTTGATAAAGTTGTTAGGAAGTCCATTATAAAATGTAATATGATAAAGTAACTTTGCAGTTTGTTCAGTGAGTACATGTGAAGTTCATCATTCTTCATTCAAAATCTAGTTTATCTGACTCAGTGGACAATTACTTTGTGGGGAGGAGTTATAGTGAAAAGGAATGCATTGAAGCCAAGTTATAAACTGAAATTTAGAAGTGGGAAGCATAAATTTGGACTGTTTCAGTGATAAGAGAGAAAGCTTTTAACTCCCTTTCTGGCATGGTGATGTGTGTAGTGTGTGTAGTCGACCTTGCCCTTTAACTCACAAGAGGAAGTGACTGTTTGAGAAGCCATGTCAACCTCCCCCACCCAGTGGTTCTGATGGCCAGGGAAGAATAAATTGGTGATATTGTAGAGAGCAAGACAGCTGTCCAGTCCGATTATGTGCATTCATTTCATCTGCTTGAAAGAGTTAAAAAAAAAGAGAGAGAATTAGAATGAGGTGCATGAATATTTTTTAAACTTTGCACATTTAAAGTATACATATTCTTTTTAATACTAACAATAAATTTACCTCTATTATTTAGAAGAAAATTGGCTACAGTTATACCTTAAGTAAAGATTCTTATTAAAAGAAGTCTTTAAAAAAGAATTTCATTGTTTAATCCTGGTGGGATGGTAATATTATGAGTGCAGTGTTTCCTGACTTGTATATGAGTCACCTTGGGTTTTCTCAATTTGCTGTGCTAATCCTAGCACAGAACCAGTATTTATATTTACAAAATTCTTGCACTTGAGTATAGTTGGTTGAGAATAAACCTTACTTAGTATCATAACTGTTGTTCCATATAGTATTTTTTGTATTATTTTAAACAGTAATATTAGCATTAGAAGCATAACTAGATCTAATGTGCCAGGGGTTCAAAAACAAACGCTAGAGTGAGGCAGAAAAAAGGGATTGCCCTCCTACCCCTTAGAAGCCAGGCAAGTCCCTGAGATGTCAACCCACAAGGATTACTGCTGGATTAATTCAATTCTGTAAATATTTTTTGACACCTGCCATGTGCCAGGCATGGTACTTGATGTATATATATATTACTTAGCATTAAGAATTTGGAAATTCATATGCATTCCTAAAAGGAAGAAAGTATATTGATCAAAGAGTTTATAATGTTTAAAAACTTTCTGAAAATCGCAGCTTGGACTCTTGGTGTTTTTATGGGGGCAGATTTTTTTTTTTTTTTAAGTGATCTATCTATAGGATTCTTCTAACAGCTGCAATACTTGTCCACTAAATCAGTTTCTCTTGGGGGATTTTAGAAGCCAGGAATACTGTCAGCTCATAGGTATTCTGAAGTTTAATTCTGTGCCTTTAGGATGGGCTAGAAAAAAAAAGAGAGAATAAATAATTCCTTTGGCATTTAACATTCAAAGACTTCTAAATTTTTAGAGTTCATGAAGTTTTATTTGTGACATTTCTGTGATTTTATCCATATTGTCATCATATTTGCCTTAAATAATGCTATTCCAGGAAAAAAATCTAAATTCCTCCAGCAGATGAATAACAGCATAAACTAATAGTTTTTTCAGTCTTTAATCTTTCATATGTCCTTTCTCAGTAATGTTTTATACTGTGCCCTACATATATTATTTGATCTGTCATTGGACTTTAGGATTGTGCCAGTGCCTGTAAATTTTAAACTTACTGTGAAATATTTCATTTATATAAAGTAAGCAATTTCTTATGTACATAAAAGTTATAAAAATAATAAAATAACAGCTGTATACCAGCCTCCAGATTAAGAAATAGTGTATTGATAGAACCTTTTTTCACCTTTACATTTACCTGTAGTCCCCCCCACCCCCTTTTTCAATCACGGGCACATTTTTGTCTCATCAGTTATTTCTGCCAAATGATTTTATTCTTCATTGAAAAAAAAATGCTGGTGAACTCCTAGTCAGTGTTCTTGGCACTTTTTCCCCAGCCTCTACAATCTCTGATTGTTTAATTTGTTTTCACTCCCAAGTCCTTATAAAAGAGTAATACAGTAACAGCAGCCTCAGGCTGGAAATCTGGTACACAAACCAGGTTAAGGAACTTTTTAAAGATTATTCCTTAGAAATAAAATTATCTGTGTGAGAATGAATTGTCTATATCTATCTTATTGAATTTTTTAAAAGTTTTTTTTTTTAACTTATTTATTTGAGAGAGAGTGAGAGCAGGAGCAGAGGGGAGGGGCAGAGGCAGAGGGAGAAGCAGACTCAACTCATATAGTTTGTGTTTACATGTAAAGAGAATACTGATGATCAAAGAATGAGCTTTTCAATTTCATGGAGAATATTTGGAGTTCTCATGTT
The DNA here is from genome assembly GCF_905146905.1 of Nyctereutes procyonoides. Classification (NCBI taxonomy): domain Eukaryota; kingdom Metazoa; phylum Chordata; class Mammalia; order Carnivora; family Canidae; genus Nyctereutes; species Nyctereutes procyonoides. The sequence continues at coordinate 2,743,023 of NW_026575033.1, read as the reverse complement.
GGTTATTTGCTGTTTGCAGAGAAAAGATCTATTGTAGTGGGATGGATCATACCAAATATCTGATAGTAACCGTAGTCCTGTTGTAGTTAAGGAAGAGATTTGGAGTTTTTTACAGCATAACAATCAAATTTAGAACTGATCTAGCATGAGATGTATTTTCAATAAAAGAGATCTGTTATGTACTTTTACAGTATCAGTATACTCACACGTATACTTTATTTTTTAGAACAATTTTAGATTTATAGCAAAGTTGAATGAAAACTCAAAGTTCTCTATCCCATCCTTTTCCCTGCCTCTACAAATGCAAACAGCCTCTCCTACTATCAGCATTCTCCACCAGTATGATAAACATTTGTTATAGTTGATGAACCAGGACTAACACATCCTTATTCTCCAGAGTCTATAGTTCACATTAGAGTTCACTCTTGGTATTATGTGTTCTGTGGATTTTGACTAATGTGTCATGACGTGTGTTCACCACTATGTTATCATACAGAATAGTCTTTTGTACTCCACTTCCTTCCCTTTACCCCTGGTAACCACTAATCTTTTCACCAACTCCATAGTTTTACCTTTTCCAGAATGTCATATAGTTGGATCAAATGATAATGTTAGATTTTAATTTCTGAAATTCAATGCAGTGTTCAGAAAGGGGAACAGATTCATATATATATATTTTAAAGAAAGCTGCATTTGACAGCATCTTCATAAATAAAATTAACCGGGGCAGCCTCCGGGGCTTGGAGGTTTAGCACTGCCTTCGGCCCGGGGCGTGGTCCCAGGGTCCTGGGATCGAGTTCCGCGTCAGGCTTCCCTGCGTGGAGCCTGCTTCTTCCTCTGCCTGTGTCTCTGCCTCTCTCTCTCTCTGTGTCTCTCATGGATAAATAAATGAAATCTTAATAAAAATAAAAATAAATAAAATTAATCACTATTTTTTTTATATTTACGTAGATACCAGACATAAAAACAGGTATTTTTCTATTGCTGAAGGGCTCCAGATTCACTGCTGTATACACTTCTAAATTAATTATGAGCGTTGAAATGTAAGTGCTGTTATCATAGTTTACCTTTTCCACTCTCCATTCCCAAATGGAGTAAAGTGGGGTCAAGTAGTCGCATAAGCTCTAAGCCCCTTTCCAAAGCCTTTCTGGCAGCAGGCCTGACAATACTTAGGGCATGAGCACATAGTGTCTAGCTTGGACTCCTTCGTCATCTCTGTGCACGTGCTCTGGCTTGGCTGCTGGGTGTTGGCCAGTGTGGCCATGGAGCAGGGCCAAGGTATTATGAAAAAGCACTTGGTTAGGTTTCAGTTCTCCGTGATTAGACTGAAAGATTTAGTTGCCAATTGTCATCAACCAAATTTCTCACACTTTGCCTGATGAGTTACTTATATTGGTATCCAGAAGGAACCAGAAGACTCTTTAGAAGTTTTTAGTTCTTATTTTAAATCGCCATCCAATGAATGTGTTAAAGTCTGTGATTTTTCTGCCTTGTCTAATATCAGAGCTTTATAGGAGGGATTATTGCTCTTTTAATAATAAAAAAGCTTATAAGGCTTTTACATTTTGCTTGTACTTTTCTATATATGAAAAATTAAATTGTGATAACATTCATTATATATGTACTAAAGAACAACAAAGATGGTTTTTAGAAAATGTCCTGCTGCTTCCTTTTGAGATACTGGAGGTCAGAGGATGCTATTCCATAAGTTCCTCTTAAGATATGTTACCAGTCTGTTTATTTTGGCAAGATAAACTGTTAAGACTTAACAAATGATGTCTGCAAAACACGTGCCTTGTTAAGTATATAAACAGGCCACAGATGTTTCTTTGGGAAGAAACTATTTTATTCATCTCTGTATTCCAGTGCTTTGCTCTTAGCATTCATTATATTTTTGCCATCAAAGGAATAAAACGACCCTTTTTTTCCTGCCGCTAATAACACATTGAGCACTGTGCATGGCCATTTTAGCACTCTTTGTTCATTTTATAGATCTTTTCCTTAGTCCTCAAAACCACTGTCAATGATTTTATTATGTCATATTTGATACAGACAAAAAAATATGTTGTTCTAAAACATAATCAAATCACCATGGGTGAACCCATGACCCAACTTAAGAACATCACCAGTACTGTAGTAGTGCAGTAGAGCTTCTCCCCTCTTCACCTCTGCAAGAGAAGTGACCACTGTTCTGAATGTTGTTTATTCTCTTTAAAATTTTTGATCATTCCGAGTATGTTAAATGCTTGCGTTCCACTTAGGCCATAATCTCAGGGTCCTGGGATCAAGCCCCATGTTGGACTTCCTGCTCAGTTGGGAAGCCTGCTTCTCCTTCACCCTCTGCCTGCAGCTCCCCCTGCTTGTGCTATCTCCTCTTCTCTTCTCTTCTCTTCTCTTCTCTTCTCTTCTCTTCTCTTCTCTTCTCTCTCTCTCTCTCTCTCTCTCTCAAATAAATAAATCTTAAAGAATTTTCATCATTTCTATGTGTAAGATATATCACTGTGTGGGTGTTACACCACAATTTTCCTCCATTCTGCTCTAAACGAACTTTTGAGGTTCTTTTTTTGCCATTACAAACAGCATTATAGTAAGCATTCTTCTGTGTTTTTCCTCGCATACATTTGTGAGAGCTTTTGTAAGGTCTAAACCTAGAAATAGAATTTTGGGGTAATAATATATGTAAATGTTCAGTTTTACAAGATAGTTTCAAATTGTTTCCTGAACTCCTGGGACCAGTTACATGTTCAATAGTGATGTGTGTAAATTCTCATTTATCATGTCTTCACCATCACAGTTTTGTCAAGCTCGTAAGTACACAATATATTCTTAATTTATATAATTATGGTGCTAGTATTGTTGAGCATTTTTTCATATATATAATATTGTCGTGGTTATTCCTATGAAATGCTTGTTCAGTCCATCGCTCATTTCCCTATCAGCTTGTCTTTTTCGTACTGCTTTGTTGAAAATCTTTATATATTCTGTACACTAATTTTTTTTGTCTAGTTACTTGTTGCAGATCTATCTTCCCAGTTTTGTGGCTCTTCTTTTAACTTTATGGTATCTTTTTTCTTACTATTAATTTGGAATAATTTTAGACTTACAGAAAAGGTGCAAAGACAATGCCTTTTTCCATGTTATATAACAATGGTACATTTGTCAAAACTAAGAAATTAACATTGGATGTGTTATTATTAACTAAACTTATATGCTTTATTTGGATTTCACCAATTTCTCACTGGGCATTTTTCTATTTAGGATACAGTCCTGAACACCATATTGCATTTAGACTTTATGATGTCTTTTGATGGGGACATGTTTTTCATATTTGTGTAGTTGAACTTAATGTTATTCATTTTATGATTGGCATTATTAGGGGCATTGGCTGGTTCAGTCAGTACAACATGCGGCTCTTGATCTTGGAGTTGTGAGTTTGAGCCTTATGTTGGGTGTAGAGATTACTTTAAAAAAATGATTTGCATTATTAGTTCTTTGTTTCAGACAACTACTCTTCCTGTGTATTCTTCTAAATGTTTTAAAAATTTGCCTTTCATGACTTGATATATTCCCAGAAGTAAAATTGCTGGATTAAATGGTAATTCTGTTAATTTTTTGAGGGCCTTCCACACTGTTTTCCATAGTGGATGCAGCAATTTACAATCCCACCAACAATGTATAAGGGTTCCCTTTTCTCCTAATCCATGTCATTATTTATTATCTCTTGTCCTTTTGATGGTGACCATTCTCACATGTGTAAAGTGATATCTTGTTGTGATTTTGATTTGTATTTCCTGAATGATTAGTGATGTTGAGCATCTTTTCATGTACCTGTTGGCCATTCTTATATCTTCTTTGGAAAAGTGTCTATTAAGGTTCTTTGTTCATTTTTAAATTAATTATTTGTGGGTTTTTTGCTGTGGGGATATAAATTCTTTATATTTTTTGGATATTAACCCCAAATCAGATTTATGGTTTCTATTCCCATTCCACTTTTCACTTTGTTTCTGGTTTCTTTTGCTATCAACAATATTTATTGAATAGTCCTTCATTTCTCAATGACTTATAGGACTATCACTGTCATATATCTAGTTTTCACATAAAAGTGGATGTTTCCTGAGCTCTCTAATCACTTCCATTGATCAGTTGTCTATTTCTGCACTTATATTTTGCTTTGTTTTAAGGGGATGTCTAAATATTTGATAGAACATGCTCCCACGCACACCCCCACTCCCTTCAGAAGAGCCTTGGGTATAATTGGCTTTTTATTCTAACATGTGAATTTGTTAAGTTGGGTTCTGGATTATGGGGAATCTTTAGTGAAAATGAGTATCTCCCAATATTAACTCTGTCCATAAATGTGGTATTTCTGTATACTGATTTAAGTCTAATTCATTGTCTTTACATAAAGAAATACGTTTTTTAGTACCCCCTATTTTGTTGCTATTGTAAATAGTATCTTTTTTTAAATCTCATTTTTCAGATTGCTGCTGGAATAGAGAATGCAGTTGGTGTTTGTATATTGATCTGATATTTACTAACCTTTCTAAATTCTTATTGGTTCTAGTAATTTTTCTTTAGAGTCTTATATCATCTGTGAATAATGATAATTTTGCTTTTCAGACTTCTCAATTTGTGTTTCTTTCTAATACATTTCTTTTTCTTATTGTACAGTGTGGAATACAAGTGGTAACAGAAGACATCTTTTCTGATTCATCATTAGGAATAATGTTTGCTCTAAGTTTTTGAGCTATTCTTTAATTGGAATTGCTGGGGGCAACCTGGGTGGCTCAGTGGTTTAGCGCCGCCTTCAGCCCAGGGTGTGATCCTGGAGTCCAGGGATTGAGTCCCACGTCACGCTCCCTGCATGAAGCCTGCTTTGCCCTCTGCCTGTGTCTCTGCCTCTCTCTCTCTCTCTCTCTCTCTCTCTCTCTTCTCTCTCTCGAATAAATAAATAAAATCTTAAAAAAAAAAAAGGGCAGCCCTGGTGGCTCAGCGGTTTAGCACCGCCTGCAGCCCAGGGTGTGATCCTGGGGACCCTGGATCGAGTCCCACAGCGGGCTCCCTGCATGAAGCCTGCTTCTCCCTCTGCCTGTGTCTCTGCCTCTCTCGCTCTCTCCTCTCTGTGCATTCTCATGAATAAATAAATAAAATCTTAAAAGAAAAATGTTTAATTGGAATTGCTAATAGGTTTTTGTAAAACATGCATGAGTATTGGATATTATTAAATGCATTTCTGCTTAATCTGTTAATGAACTGAATTGTTTTTATGGATATTTCTCATGGTAAAATTAGCCTTGCATTTCTGAGTTGAACCCACCTGGATGATCACGTGTTATGCCCTTTTATGAATGACTGGATTTGTTTGTTGTCAGAATTATAACAGCTCCACAGATTACTCTGTAATGGATTTGTTTTTCTCTTCTCTAGATCAGTTTGTATAAGATTAGCTGTTTTGTTTTGATTTGTTTTGTTTTGTTTTTGCTAGTTCACTAGATTTCACCTGTAAATCTGCTAAGCCTGGTATTTTCTTTTGGAGAAAAATTTAAACTAACAAAAATTTTAAATGGTTATTTGTGAGAGTATTCAGGTTTTCTTTTTCCTTTTATTCTTTTCCTTTTATTCTTGATCCAAATACCAAGTTACAGTTTTTCTAGGATTATGTCCATTTTTTTGTAAGTTAAGTTTTTACTTCCACTTTTTTCTTCACATTTATAATTTTAATTTTGTTACTAGTATCATTTCAGAATACAATTTTAATGTAAAAATGAAATATAGTAATTGGTAAAGATAATTCAAACAGTACATAAAAATTAAAACTCTTAAAAGATCCCATTACTGGGATCCCTGGGTGGCGCAGCAGTTTGGCGCCTGCCTTTGGCCCAGGGTGCAATCCTGGAGACCCGGGATCGAGTCCCACGTCGGGCTCCCGGTGCATGGAGCCTGCTTCTTCCTCTGCCTGTGTCTCTGCCTCTCTCGCTCTCTCTGTGTGACTATCATAAATAAATAAAAATTTAAAAAAAAAAGATCCCATTACTTATCACTTTCTTGGCATCTCTTGAGTCACATAGGGTTATAAATACCTTTCCCCCCTAATTATGGGCATTTAATATTCAATAACTGTTTTAAAATTTTTTTTTGACTAATGACCTTCTGAAACTTAACTATTAATGTTTTAATGTGTTTTTTCCCAAATTTTAAGGCATACCAATTAGGCTTAAATAAAAACAAAAATCATTACTTTATGTTATTATGAGCATTTTTTCATTTTATTAATTAGTGTTAGAAATCATGATTAGGGAAATGGTTCATAAATTTGTTGACATGGGTTTAAGCAGTTCTGCAGCAAACATTCTTACATATAAATCACCATCTGCCTCTGCAGTTAAGTAGACATTCTTAAGTCAGTTTCATGTTCAGTTAACTCTTCAAATACTGTCTTGTTCTACATTAGGCCACTTGTCACAGCTGCTCTTCCATTAGGCAGGCCTTAGAAGGATGGCTGTGTTCTGAAAGGAAAGAGAAGAGGTGATAAGCATAGCAGTGAAACTATATTAGAGATTATTTTTTCATAATGTTTGCTTCATAGAAGATTTCTGGTGGCATTTAAAATGAAATATTCCTTTAAAACTTTCAAGAGACCATCAGAAATAAGAGTAGAAAGTCAAGATTAGAGAAAAAGAGCGATTGTGATATGCAGACTAGAAGGTTACTTTTTCAAATTTATCAGCTCACGAGCAAACAAATGTCTTTCCAAGAACAACAGGAAAATAGGGCATTCCCATCCAGTTAGTCATTCCACAGGAAAAACCTCACCAAATATTTTGTGATAGGAGTTTACACTGTCATATATTGTTGACAGTATTCTTTCATCTTTTTTAATGTTTGTGCCACAGAAGTTACTTAATATAGTTTATAATGTTAGTGCTGAAAGCAGTATGTACAAAGGTGGTTGGAAGGAAATAAATGATGTAGAAATGAAAAAAAATGGTTGAATTAATTACTTTCATAGGTATTTATAATCAAAATGAATATGTTCAAGAATATGGATGGCTGTCCTTCAAAAAATTATGAGCTATGAAAGTTTTCAAAAGTGTAATGCATTTTGATGATACTTGAGCAAGAAGAACCAGTAAGCTAGGATCTTTTAGAGATTTTACAAGTATAGTCATTCCTCATACACAAGATCCTTGTTTGCAAATTCTCCCCCTTGCTAAAACTCTATTTGATAATTCATGGATGTTTGCATGCAATGAAAAATAGGAATTGCTTGACATGCTTGTTCCCCGCTGAGGTCAAACAAGGCAAATGCTCTGCCTTCCTGTCTTAGCCTCATACTGTAAACAAATTTTCATGTTCTCTCGTGCTGCATTTTTTGCATTTTTGTGTGAAATGAGGCATTCTAAATTTTTGTCAAAACGTGTTGAAGTTCTTCCTTAGCATTGACTGCCTGGACAATATCAGTATTTGAGATGGCCTCTGAGTGCTCTGCTGAAGGGCTCTCTAGTGTTCTGTGTGCAAGAAGGCTGTGTTGTGCCTTATGGAGCTATGAATTAGATAAGCTTCATTCAGGCATGAATTAATAGTGTCATTGGCCACTAGTTCATTATTAGTAAATGAACAATGTATATTAAGATGTCTGTAAACGGAAAGACACATAAAACTAAGTTGTGCATAAAACAAGGTTGTGCATTGATCTGTTCATCTCTATTTGGTAGAAAATGTAGTGACTAGAGAAGAAACCTAACCTATTTCTAACTCAGTGTTTGTGGCAACTTTATAGACTATAAATACTACAAATAACAAGCATCAACTATTCACAAGATAAGTAAGTTCCAGTTGGTTATATTAAAAGAATTGCTAATTTTTAAAAATATACTTAAAAAAATATTTTATTTATTTGACAGAGCACAAGCAGGGGGAATGAGAGGCAGAGGGAGAGGGAGAAGCAGGATCCCCACAGAGCTGGGAGCCCAGGGTGGGACTTGATCCCAGAACCCTGGGATCGTGACCAGAGCCTTAGGCAGACACTTAACCAATTGAACCACTCAGATGCCCAGTAAATATACTTTTAAGGCCAAGTAAATGTAGAGTAAAAAGTTTGCTCTGTTTTAAATCCTTATTAAATGATTCAGTGACATTCTTTTCATTTTCCTTTCATACGTAAATTTTTCACAAAATGACTTAAAATTTTTATATTTCTTAAAAGATCCATTTTAGGGGTACCTGGGTGACTCAGTTGGTTAAGTGTCTGCCTTTGGCTTGGGTCACGATCCCAGAGTCCTGGGATGGAGCCCTGCATTGGGCTCCCTGCTCCACAAAGAGCCTGCTTCTCCCTCTCTCTCTGCCTACCGCTCCCCGTCTGTGCATGCATTCTCTCTCTCTTTCAAATATATAAATAAAATCCTAAATATAAATAAAAGGTCCATTTTAGGGGTGCCTGAGTGGCATAGTTAGTTAAAGCATCCGTCTCTTAGTTTCAGCTCAGATCTGATCTCAGGGTCATGAGATTAAGCCCCACTTTGGGCTCTGCGCTTGGTGCAGAGTCAGGTTGAGTTTCTCTCTCCCTCTGCTTTTACCTCCCCCCTCACGCTTGCTCACATGTGTGCATGTGCACACATTCTCTCTCTCAGATAAATCATTTTAAAAAATAAAAGATTCATTTTACCCAGAAAATGACAGGCTTTTTTTTTTTTTTTTTTTTTAAATATACTGTGGGGGGTAGCCCAAGGATGGCTCAGCGGTTTAGCACCACCTTCAGCCCAGGACTTGATCCTGGAGACCCGGCATCAAGTTCCATATCAGACTCCCTGCATGGAGCCTGCTTCTCCCTCTGCCTGTGTCTCTGCCCGCCTCTCTCTCTCTCTGTCTATCATAAATAAATAAATAAAATCTTAAAAAAAAATTTACTGTGGGGCAGCGCCCGTGGCTCAGCAGTTTAGCGCCGCCTTCAGCCCAGGGTGTAATCCTGGAGATCAGGATCGAGTCCCACGTCAGGCTCCCTGCATGGAGCCTGCTTCTCCCTCTGCCTGTGTCTCTGCCTCTCTCTCTCTCTCTCTCTCTCTCTCTCTCTCTCTCTCTGTGCCTCTTATGAATAAATAAAATCTTAAAAATATATATACTGTGGGTTAATAAAAGCTGAAGGCATAAAAAAACACAGTTGATTGGTTGCAGTTCACATAGGTGCTTATATGACCTGAGGGTGCAGGGTAATCTGGAATACATGAAATAGATCTTCTATTACTTTTCTTTTTTGAATCATTGACACATTGCTGGAATAACAGTTTGAGATGATTCTCTTTGATGAAGGTTCCAGAGTTCTTCATTTGTAGGGTGAGGGCCTATTAGCTTTAGAAATCAGTAAAGCTAAGTTATAAATTAGACCTGTTGACCTTCAATATTCCTGGGTCCACTGCCTGGTAACAGAATATCAGAAATCATGGATCGTACCCAAACCTTTTTCAGAATAAACATAGTTCAGAACTAGTCTCTTATTTATAACAAACTTCATATGAGAGGTACTGTTGTTAAAAACTGACCCTAAAATGCTTATTTATCCCTTATGGCCTTCAGTATATTTTCTTTTGCTTTTTGCCCTTCCCCATTGGACTAACTTTGAAAACCTGAAAGAAGGATACATTATTTATGTTTCTGCACTAAGCAGTGGTGCTTGGCACTAAGTATCCTGAGTTTCATTGAATAGTCATCTAGTGAGTTTGTGGATGAAGAAATGGATACATAGATTAAATTATGTACCTTGATTAGTAATTTATGGCAAAATTGGGATGTGGATTCTTGATAGAGTGTGAGAAAATTAAGTGATATGTTAAATATTATGTTAAACACCTTGGGCTCCATAGAGGTATCCTTAACCATATAGACTATGTATAGACTCTTCCTTCTCAATTGGACAGAGTACGTTACTTTGAAGTTATTTTAGGATACAACCTGTATGTGGTGTAAAAACAAAACGAAACCAAAAAAAACGTCAGTATCCAAGCCTACATAATTGTTAGTGCCGTTCCAGTCTATATTGCTTGCTGTCTGTTTGGCTTCCCCACCCTTGTGCTCACATACTTTGGTTTCTTTGAGTCCTCATGCTTCTGGGGTTCCTTCTGCCTCAGCATCCCCTCCAGGCTCCTCCTTGTGAAGGCCTTATCCTTTTCTTTTTTGTTCTAAAGTGTTAAGGAACATATATGAGGTTCTCTCCACATATTCTTAAATCTGCTGATTAGGCCAAGTCTGTTTTCATCATCCTTCACTTTTTATAAAATTATTTAAAAGTGTATAATAAGTACACATTTAGTATTTTTATTCTAACAATTCTCTTGACAGAAAAATGTTAGTATGATTTTTTTAAATTTTTTTTTATTTATGATAGAGAGAGAGAGAGAGAGAGAGAGAGAGAGAGAGAGAGAGGCAGGCGCAGAGACATAGGCAGAGGGAGAAGCAAGCTCCATGCACCGGGAGCCCGATGTGGGATTCGATCCTGGGTCTCCAGGATCGCGCCCTGGGCCAAAGGCAGGCGCCAAACCGCTGCGCCACCCAGGGATCCCTTAGTATGATTTTTATTTGAAAAGTACATGTTCCACAAAGTATTGAACAGCTAGTCTTCTAAAAAAGTAAACATTAATTCCTTTGTGCTCAAGAATTATATATATTAAGTTAGACAGATTTTTGGGAGATTTAACAAAAAGCCTACACATTTTTACTGCAGTGTTTGATTAATTTTAACATGAGCTCAATTAGCTCAATAATTGGGAACCTTTGCTAAAGGAAAAACTCATAAAAGTATTTATATGTCTAACTCTGTAACTCTTATTATAATTCCCATCTTATTTCTTTGGCCATTTGTTTTATGAGTGTTCTTTTCTCTTAGCTTGATAAAGATGACATGGTATACATGGAAGCATATGACAAATTGCTAGAATCCTGGCTAACTTTGGTTCAAGACGACAAACATTTCCATAAAGGCTTTTTTACCCAACACGCAGTTCAAGTTTTCAATTCCTATATTCAGTGCCACCTCGCTGCTCCAGATGGCACGAGAAATTTGGTAAGTTTCAAGCTAGATTGTAAGTAAAAATGTATTTCATCATAGTTCCATCTATTTTATTGTTACACGTTGTATAATACTAGAAATTTAGGAGGAACTTCTTCAGAAGATTTGATGAGATCACTAGATGGAGAGCAAAAGTAGCCCCATTTTCTAAATGAGTTCATGTTTTGTGGATGCTACTTGTAGTTACCCTGTTTCTCTTCAGTTTTCAGTTACCCACCTGTGTCTTCCTAGTTGTCAAGTGATATGAATGACTTCTTGTATATAAAGGACCACGTATCTTAAGGAGTCAGATCTTTTCAGTGACAAGGTTCAATTCTCTGGTGTGGGAGGTGGGTTGTGAGTGCAGTTTGCTGTGTTTATATATGTATACCATGGGGGTAATACCCTCCATTTCTTTCTTTTCTATGTCCCTCCACCCCTTTCTTTTGTAACAATTAGTATTGTCAGCATAGTTAGATAGCAGGCCCTAGACCACTGGACTGGCTGTGTCCGTCTCTCCTTTTCATCTGATGTGCTGAAGTTATTTTGTAATACAACAGAAATGCATGATTTACTGAACAAAGGAATGCAGTTCCTTACTCTTTATTTCTTTCATCAATAATAGACTGCCAATGGTGTGGCCTCTCGTGAGGAAGAAGAAATAAGTGAACTTCAAGAGGATGACCGAGACCAGTTTTCAGATCAACTAGCCAGTGTAGGAATGCTAGGAAGAATTGCTGCAGAACACTGTATACCTCTTCTGACAAGGTACACACAGTCCAAAGAAACCCCATGGAGCAAATATTCTCTATTCACAATTCCCTGGAGAGCACTTAAAGTTTTTAAAGACTTTAAACACCCCCACCCCGTATCCCAGCACACTGGAACAAATGGACAGAAACATACTCATGATTGCATTCCTTGGCTTGTACATTTGGAGCCCAGGCACTACAGCATAGATGGCAGAGAGATTGTGGAAAACATGGTATGAGAAATGATTTGACCCATATCAATAAAAACTTGGAATAACCAATTTTCAAATGCCTGTTGTAAACCTTGATTGTTTGTAAAGCAATGTTTTAATTCTATGTCATAAACAATAAATCACAATTCCTATACTGCTATGAGAACAGTTGTGTACTATAATAAATATTTTCATATATGTATTTTTGTGCTAACATATTAATTTATGTTGTATAATAAATGGAAATTATGAGTTCTAGATCTTTGCTTATTGAACTTTATGAAGCTTTGGGTTTTTTCCCCCCTCTTTCAGTTTATTAGAAGAAAGAGTAACAAGGCTCCATGGTCAGTTACAGCGACATCAGCAGCAATTACTTGCTTCACCTGGTTCAAGCACTATTGACAACAAAATGCTTGATGATCTGTATGAAGATATTCACTGGCTTATTTTAGTTACAGGTTGGTTGTTTGTTTCTTTTTAAAATGTAATTGCCACTGAACACTTTAAACTTCATATGTTAGAAGAAGCTTCATATGTTAAAAATAAAAGTATATACCTAGTGTTGGATGAAATTTGAGTACACCTGCTGTATATCACAGAGCTATGGATGCATTTTTTTAAAATATTGGCTAGCGTGTATTTAATGCCAATTACATACCCAATGTCTTATGTGGACAGCCCACTGATTTAGTTCTGTTATCACATTTTTTATTATTATTATCCCTATAATGAAGAATCTGAGAGAGAGTTTTAATAAACTAGCCCGTGGTCACTCTGCTGTTAATTTTTGGAGTCAGAATGCAAATCTAGGCAGTCTGACTGTTAGGGTCTTCTTTTATAACCATATTATCAGTGTTTCTGTATTTTAAATAATAAAGAAAAAAATCTTAATTTTTGATAAAGCATTCCCAAATATTGACTTTTGATAGAGATAATAGTAGAATTCCTATTAAGTTTACAGAATATATTACTGAAAATTTCTAAAAGTAGTAGATTAAAAAGCCTACATGTCAGTATGAATTATAAAATTGGTGAATAAAACATTTATCCTTTGTCCTTTGTATTTGAGTTAATTATCTGAGAAATAGAAAGTTTCTTCTCATCAAATGTGAGATTATCATTAACATTTATAATTTACTTTTACATCAACTTAATATGATATATATAAGTCAGATAAAACTGAAAACATTTATAGTGCAATTTGATAAATATAGATTTGTTAAGTGTTCATTTTTAATTTTTTTTAAACTGAAGGCTACCTCTTAGCTGATGATACTCAGGGAGAGACTCCGCTAATACCTCCAGAAATAATGGAATATTCCATTAAGCATTCATCTGAAGTTGACATTAATACAACACTTCAAATTTTGGGATCTCCAGGAGAAAAGGCTTCTTCCATCCCAGGGTACAACAGAACAGATTCTGTGATTAGGTAATATGAACTCTATAGCTGTGCTCTTGTAATTTATACTGTTTTATAAATTCTGAGTTGATGGGTAGATGACTCGAGTGTTAGGCACGTTGTAAATCTGATACATGAAAGAAAATAAAACTTGGAGAAGCCTTGAAATAAACAAGGATGGCGAGTACTCAGTATGTCTAAGTAATGCCACTCTGGTGGGAACTGACAGTTATATCCTGTACTGAGGAAAACAAATGTAAAATTATTCTGAATTCTGAATACAGTGAGACTTTCAGGGCCGTTTGATCTAAAGTACTCCAAACATAGCACTTGTCCATCGGAACGCAGTGCTGACGCAGTACAGGCACCCTAAATGAATGAAACAAAGTATATAAGATTCCTTGAACTCAGGTGAATATTAAGTATTTTTTGTTCATAAAGCTAAAATTACATTTCAATGGATTTCTTAAGGAAAACTATGATTCTGACCTTACAAAATAGAAATATTTGTCCTGAATATGTGAAACTTGAGGCACCTGTCAGGTGAAGTTAGAGGACAGTAGCGTATCTCAGATGAGAATTCACTTTAATCTTCATAGTAATGGTGGCAAAATTTTCATTAATTCTTAATGGTGAAATTAAAGAGGGATTTGAAACCTTAGACCAAATATCCTCCTAAAAGTGGATTTGAAAATAGCACTTTACATTTCCAGTATCTTTAAATTTAGGTTTCAGGCAGAGATATCAGTAATGAAAAGCATTTTTTTTTTAATTATGGTATATGCTTTATTGTGGCAGTCTGGAACCGAGCCCACAGTAGTGGGCCAGTGCTTTACTTCTCATTATATTTCATCCATCAGATATTTAATTAAACTAATCTACAGTCGGTACACTACCTTTTGTTTTTACTTTTTTTTTTTTTAATTTAAATTCAATTTGCCAACATGTAGTTAACACCCAGTGCTCATCCTATCAAGTGCCCTCCTCAGTCAGTTGCAAATCCGTAACTCAAGAAGGGTGCTATGCTCCCCTACCATTTTTAATTTTAATGCAAAAATACATGGATATCATTTATACCCGTGCAGTAGAAAATAAGATTTTTTTAAAAAAATGAACTGTGAAGCTAATATAAAGAAAATGTTTGAGAATTTATTTTCTTTACTGTTTTATTCTCGTTTGAAATAAAATATCAGTGCTCTGTTGAAAAAGTTTTCTTTTGGGGGTTACTAGAGGCATTAGGTTAGGTGCTTGTAGAAATCATTGCATTTGCTTTGGCTTGATTCATGGTAAATATTAATTTCAAAGGCAGTTCATTTCAGGATGCTGTTGTACTATATTCCTTTGTCACATTTCTTGCCTGGGCAGTACCATGAGGAATGGAGGGTTGAGGTGTGGGTTGGAAAACAAAAATTACCTTTTTTTAAAATCTAAAGAATTAACATGAAAGTATGGGAGACTGTGAGTGCTATCTGAAATATAAAGTATGCTTAGAGAGCATACTTAAGAAATTAAAATAGGGGCAGCCTGGGTGGCTCAGCAGTTTAGCGCAGTTCAGCCCAGGACCTGATCCTGGAGACCAGGGGTCGAGTCCCACATCAGACTCCCTGCATGGAGCCTGCTTCTCCCTCTGCCTGTGTCTCTGCCTCTCTCTCTCTCTGTGTCTCTCATGAATAAATAAATAAAATCTTAAAAAAAATTAAAATAGGATTAGAAATTGGAATTATCAACAATTTAAAAATATTTTGAATGTAACATTGTATGTCAACTACACTGTAACGAAAAAAAATTTATGTCTTTATCAGTTGTTTTTTCAGTTCCCCTGTGTGCCAGGATCTGAGAATATAATAGAAGTCTGTTAAGAGTGATAGAGGAACACCTAGGTTTACCTATCCTGTTGGCAGGGGAAGGATCAGGAGGTGCTTTTGGAAAAGATAGCATTTAAACTGACAGTTGAGGGGGATGAATAAGGAGTTTGCAACATACAGCAGAAGGTGAAGAGTATTCCAGGCCGTGACAATAGCATAGGCAGAGGTCTGGAAGTGAGAGTGTCGTTTAAAGCAAGGGAAGTTTGGTGTTGCTCACATGTAAATGGTAGAAAAGATTGGAAGTAGGGAGGTGCACTGATCAAACTATGGTAGTAGAATTACACCGTGGAAGATGGATTTAAAGGATGACGAGGCAGGTTAGGAAGCATTTTCATCAGTAAGTAAGGACAGAAAGAGGTGGATGTTTTTTTCAGAGGTAACCCCATGGGATTTTGCCCACTGCTGGGGTGGGGTGGTGAAGATCTAAGAGCTAAGGGGGCCGAAGCTTTATCTGCCTGTAAAATGCCTGTGCTACTCTTCTTTACCTTGCTTCCACTTTATAAAAGAAAAGCAAAATTTCTCACTCATTCTGAACCTTCCTGTAATGGATAGGCAAGTATGTAAAAATGTACAGGGTGCCAAATAAAGTGACAGTTTCAGATAGTATGGCGTTGGGAGTGAATGACTGAGTAATGGATAACCAGTAATTTTATAAGTCAGGAGGTTTTTCACCTCTTTGCATTAAATGACATTGAAGAAATCAAGTTGTCATTTAACAGATTATTAAAAATAATTTTTGGTGGTAGATCTCTGATTTTTAGCATAGAACTTGGAAGAAGTTCAAAATTTGAGGAACCCTGTTATCTTAAAAATGCTTTTCCATTTATGTTTTCTCAGTATTTCTATTTAAACAAAAACGGAATCCAATCAAATTATCCTCAACTGTCTCGTTCTTGCAATAAGTAATATTTTTTCACAGATACATGAGCTAATTTGGAAATCTTGCTACATTAATTTCATTGACAAATGCATAAAATTTTATGTTTAATAATTTATTTAAATTTGCATTGTATTTTGCTTAATTGTGTACTAATAAGTATTACAATGATAAATAATCCAAAAGATGTTTTAAAACAGTCTTCTGGGGGATCCCTGGGTGGCGCAGCGGTTTGGTGCCTGCCTTTGGCCCAGGGCGCGATCCTGGAGACCCGGGATCGAATCCCACGTCGGGCTCCTGGTGCATGGAGCCTGCTTCTCCCTCTGCCTGTGTCTCTGCCTCTCTCTCTCTCTCTCTCTGTGACTATCATAAATAAATAAAAATTTAAAAAATTTAAAAAAAAAAACAGTCTTCTGATCACTGGGAATTTGTATAATTATGTTTCAATAACTAGACATACTTGTTTCAGAGAATTATATGGTGTTATCAATAAATGAATATTAAAATGTAGTATAATCTGTGGGGGAATGAAGTTGAAATAAAAAAATTTTTTAAGGAGAAAAACAATGTAAAGTTTCCAGCTGTTAAAGAAAAACTTGTTTATTTTTCAAATGGATGATGGTGGGTATCAGAACACTGATAATTAAATTCCTGTGCATAAACTTAGAAAGTTATTAAAACTATTTAATTCAAATTTTACTAGGCTGCAAGTTTTATCATTTAAAACTATTCATTCTTATGGGAAAAATCTGATATATCAACTGTATTGTGAAGTCATAGTCATTTTTTGTTCACATCTACTCTAAAATAATTCTTGAAAATTTGAGCACTGGTGATATAGGGAGTGTGTAATATATAGGGAAAAAAGATGTTCTGGGGATAGAAACTTAAAAACCACCTGTTTGATACAAGGGAAGAAATTATTTCAAAAAGACAGAGTGCTAAATAATAGTACTTTCAAGACATCCAGTTGGATAAAGAGCTGAAAGATAAGATTTTGTTACAAGGAGATAATTTCAGTCATCCTGATAGCAATAAGGAAAAGTAGCAGAAGCCAAACTCCAGATGATTAGAATCCCTGTTCTGGCATGGATGTCCATAAAATGGTGTTAAAATGAATTCTTTCAATTACATCTTTTCTTCCTCTGCCTTTTAGCTAAAGTCAAGTTAAATCTATATCACTTCTGATTATGTTCTCTCCTACTCCCACCCCCAGAACAAAGACTTTTTAACTTAACTGCATATCATGCTCTGTTATCAACACCACAGAGCCCAATGAATCATTGGGATGCCTGGGTGACTCAGTAGTTGAGCATCTGGCCTCTGGCTCAGAGTGTGATCCCAGAGTCCCGAGACCAAGTCCCACATCAGGTTCCTTGGATGGAGCTTGCTTCTCCCTGTGTCTCTCTCTGCCTCTCTCTGTGTCTCTCATGAATAAATAAACAAAATCTTCTAAAAAAAAAAAAAAAGTAGTGTAGGAGAGGACAGTATACACTTACATAGATAATTTTTTCAGCAAGTTTTTATTTTAAAATACCATTAAGAATCAAGTTTGTTAGGAAGTATATAGGACTTTCAGATTTATGGATAAGATTCAATATTCAGGGCATTATGGATAAATCAATTTCCAAATCTTCTACCATAAAATGACAAATGTATGAAAACTGCTAACCATGGGAGTTTTGAGTAGTGACAAAGTGCTGAATAACATAACATTTACTCTGAACTTTTAATTTTGTGTCTTTCTTCATTTTGATTGTGAAAAACATCTGTAGATGGTAATGCTGATACTTGGAAATGCAATACAATATCCGCAGAAGGTTGTATGTGTGACTTTTTCTTGTTTCCTACTTCCTCAAAGGTCAGGAGTAAAATGGGACATTTGTCTACCACTGTGTTGATGAAAATTTCAAGTATAGTCTGGCCCAAATTCAGAGAGTTGAAAAACAGAAAAAGGACTTTTAAGAAAAAATGGGATTAAACAGTCAATAAATAAATAAATGACTTTTTTATACCTACAGGTTGTTATCTGCTGTTCTAAGAGTTTCAGAAGTTGAATCTCGAGCAATAAGAGCAGATCTCACTCATCTACTAAGCCCTCAAATGGGCAAAGATATTGTTTGGTTTCTAAAACGCTGGGCAAAGACTTATCTCCTGGTGGATGAGAAACTATATGATCAGGTCAGAATGTAAAACTGACTTTGTTTGGATTTATGATGACACTTTTGGAAATGAGAACATTTTAAACATTTTTCTTGGTGATTTTCTCATCAAAATGGAACTAAGAGCTGGACATCTTCCACTTTAAGGAGAACTGGCATGCAATCACATTAGATTTTTTTTTTAGATCACATTAATTTATAAATTATTGGGAATGAATTAATTTATGTTCTTTGTATTTGGTATAAATACCATTAAGTATGTTAATATGACTGTAAAGTTGACAGAAAAATTGCATTGGAAGATGTAAGTGGATTGAGGATGTCCTTTTTGGACATTAACAGAAATGAATACGTTTATAAAATGATGTGAAATAAGTAGTACTTATTTAGATGCTGATTTTAGTGATTTTTATGTAGATTTCTTTTGAAGCTGGTCTTTCTGACCTTAAAAACTTGATTTTCTCTCTTAAGATAAGTCTGCCATTCAGTACAGCATTTGGAGCAGATACAGAAGGTTCTCAGTGGATTATTGGCTACCTCTTACAAAAGGTCATCAGTAACCTCTCAGTGTGGAGTAGTGAGCAGGACCTTGCAAATGACACTGTGCAGCTCCTTGTCACTTTGGTGGAAAGAAGAGAAAGGTAAGCTGATTATAGGAAGCAGGCTGTGTGTGTGTGTGTGTGTGTGTGTGTGTGTGTGTGTAGTCTTTCAAGTGGCAGTTACGTGGTTCTACGGTCCAGATAGTCCCTGCATTTTGGAGCAGTGTACTTAAAAAAAATAATAATCATATTATTGCTATAAATGCAAATACAGCTTTCCCTCATTACAATTGAGGATTGTGTTGACTATTTGAGGATTTGGCATTAAAGAATCTTAAAAGAAACATACATGTTTAATTCAGTAGTTTATAGTTTTTTTTTAAGATTTATTTATTTATGAGAGAGAGAGAGAGAGAGAGAGAGAGAGGCAGAGAGAGAGACACAGGAGGAGGGAGAAGCAGGCTCTATGCCGGGAGCCTGATGCGGGACTCAATCCTGGGACTCCAGGATCACGCCCTGGGCCAAAGGCAGGCACTAAACCGCTGAGCCACCCAGGGATCCCTAGTAATTTATAGTTTTAAAAACACTTTAATACAGAATAATCTTTTAGTTTTCCCAGGTATCCTATTATTCCTTTTTTTTCTCTATTCCATTTTTTTTTTATAAATTAATTTTTATTGGTGTTCAATTTACCAACATACAGAATAACACCCAGTGCTCATCCCGTCAAGTGTACCCCTCAGTGCCCGTCACCCATTCACCCCCACCCCCCGCCCTCCTCCCCCTCCACCACCCCTAGTTCATTTCCCAGAGTTAGAAGTCTTTATGTTCTGTCTCCCTTTCTGATATTTCTCACACATTTCTTCTCCCTTCCCTTATATTCTCTTTCACTATTATTCATATTCCCCAAATGAATGAGAACATACACTGTCCTTCTCCGGTTACTGTGGCCAAGTTCAAAAAGGGTGTTGCCTGAGTTCTCCTCTGGGATTTTGATGGAATCTTGTCTCACATTTAGATCTTTCATCTATTTTGAGTTTATCTTTGTGTATGGTGCAAGAGAGTGGTCCAGTTTCATTCTTCTGCATGTGGATGTCCAATTTTCCCAGCACCATTTATTGAAGAGAGTGTCTTTCTTCCAGTGGATCGTCTTTCCTCCTTTATCGTATATTAGTTGACCATAAAGTTCAGGGTCCACTTCTGGGTTCTCTGTTCTGTTCCATTGATCTATATGTCTGTTTTTGTGCCAGTACCACACTGTCTTGATGAACACAGCTTTGTAGTACAACCTGAAATCTGGCATTGTGATGCCCCCAGATATGGTTTTCTTTTTTAAAATTCCCCTGGCTGTTTGGGGTCTTTTCTGATTCCACACAAATCTTAAAATAATTTGTTCTAAGTCTCTGAAGTAAGTCCATGGTATTTTGATAGGGGTTGCATTATACGTGTAAATTGCCCTGGGTAATATTGACATTTTCACAATATTAATTCTGCCAATCCATGAGCATGGAATATTTTTCCATCTCTTTGTGTCTTCCTCAATTTCTTTCAGAAGTGTTCTATAGTTTTTAGGGTATATTTTGAGAACCATTTGAATGGTAAATGGTTCTCCAACCTTTTATTTTCAGGTGGTAGGTGTCCCTCTGTCTAAAATGAGTCTCTTGTAGACAGCAAATAGATGGGTCCTGCTTTTTTATCCAGTCTGAAACCCTGCGCCTTTTGATGGGGTCATTAAGCCCATTCACGTTCAGAGTTACTATTGACAGATATGAGTTTAGTGTCATCATGATATCTATTTAGTCCTTGTTTTTGTGGATTGTTCCACTGAACTTCTTCTTAAAGGGGAGTTTTAAGAGTCCCCCTTAAAATTTCTTGCAGAGCTGGTTTGGAGGTCACATATTCTTTCAGTTCCTGCCTATCTTGGAAGTTCTTTATCTCTCCTTCCATTTTGAATGAGAGCCTTGCTGGATAAAGTATTCTTGGTTGCATGTTCTTCTCATTTAGGACCCTGAATATATCCTGCCAGCCCTTTCTGGCCTGCCACGTCTCTGTGGAGAGGTCTGCTGTTACCCTAATATTCCTCCCCATGAAAGTCAGGGACTTCTTGTCTCTTGCTGCTTTAAGGATCTTCTCTTTATCTTTGGAATTTGCAAGCTTCACTATTAAATGTCGAGGTGTTGAACGGTTTTTATTGATTTTAGGGGGGGATCTCTCTATTTCCTGGATCTGAATGCCTGTTTCCCTTCCCAGATTGGGAAAGTTTTCAGCTAGGATTTGTTCAAATACATATTCTGGCCCTCTGGCCCTTTCGGCGCCCTCGGGAACCCCAATTAAACGTAGGTTTTTCTTCCTTAGGCTGTCATTTATTTGCCTTAATCTGTCTTCGTGGTCCCTTAATTGATTGTCTCTTTTTTCCTCAGTTTCCCTCTTTGCCATTAACTTGTCTTCTATGTCACTCACTCGTTCTTCCACCTCGTTAACCCTCGTCGTTAGGACTTCTAGTTTGGATTGCATCTCATTCAATTGATTTTTAATTTCTGCCTGATTGGATCTAAATTCTGCAGTCATGAAGTCTCGTGAGGCCTTAATGCTTTTTTCCAGAGCCACCAGTAGCTGTAGAATAGTGCTTCTGAATTGGCTTTCTGACATTGAAGTGTAATCCAGATTTTGTAACTCTGTGGGAGAGAGGGCTGTTTCTGATTCTTTCTTTTGAGGTGAGGTTTTCCTTCTAGTCATTTTGCTCAGTGCAGAGTGGCCAAAAACAAGTTGTATTGGAACACGGGGGAGTATCACTGGTCCGTCCAGCTGGTCTTCTGGGGGAGGGGCCTGCTGTGCTGATTTTCAGGTGTTAGCACTTGGGGGAGCTGCTCTGCCCCTGCCTGCTGCAGGGCTCAGCGGGGGTTGTTTACCCCGTGGGGCCCCAGGAGGAACAGCCGCAGTTGCTATGGCAGCTCTGGAAGCCTGGATTCAGCCTCCGCAGGAACTACGGGGCTCGGGGCTCTCGGTTCTCCGTCCGCAGGGCCTGGAGGCTCCGGGGCGGGGCCGCTGATCTGCTCAGCTCGGGGCAGGAGCGTCCTCGCTGTCCTGGGCCCTCCCGGCCTCTGCCTGTCCCGGGGGAGGCCGGATCCTGGGCTGTGTCCCGGCGCCCTGTGCTCCGGGGCCTGCGCTGTTGGACTCGCGCTCCCGCCCCGCAGCTCCCTCCGCGGAGCCGCCGCCCGAGCCCCTCCGAGCTGCTCCGGGTCCCGCGGTGCGCGCTGCAGCCCTTAGGGAGCTCGGAGCACTCCCCTGCGCTCGCAGGTGCCTGTTAGTGTCCCCGGGAGCCCGAGGGCATCCCCGCCCTCCTGGGTCCTGCTCCAACCCTCTGCGAGCCCCTTTCCCCCGGGAAGGTTGGTGCAGCTCCTGCTCCTCCGGGACGGGGCTCTCCTGTCCTGGGGACACTCGCCCCGGCCTCAGCCCGGCTCCTCGCGGGCCCCTCCCCCTCGGAGGCCTTTTGTTCCTTTATTTCTTTTTCCCCGTCTTCCTACCTTGATAGAAGCGCGGACTCTTCTCACTGTAGCGTTCCAGCTGGTCTCTCTTTACATCTGAGGCCGAATTCGTAAATTTTCAGGATTGTTTGAAGGTTATCTAGGTAATTTGGTGGGGACAGGTGATTTGGGGACCCTGCTCTTCCGCCATCTTGCCCCTCCCCCCTCTCTCTATTCCATTTTTAAGATGAGAACTGATAATTTAATTATTTTGTAAGTTAAGAGCTTTTAGTATTTTCTACAGCAAACTCTGAAAATGTTACTCATTTTTCTCACTATACAGGAATGTGATTGTTACTACTCCTGGCATTGGCTATTATTTATTGAGTTCTAATAACTTACTAGGTATTATTCCAAGCATTTTATGTATGATATTTTATTTAATCATAATATCAATCTTAACCATGAGAGTTAGGTCTGTTTTTACTGTTGTTACCCCTTTTTTACAAATCTGGAAACGAAATAAGAGACAGTAAATAAATTTTACATTGTCCAACAGCTGATGGAATTTGAGCACGAACTTGTATGACTCCAAATCCTATACCAAGTTGACTATATTGTACTTCAAAAATTAAATTCATTTACCTTCCCTTTTTTTTTTTTTTTACTTAGTATACATACAATGTAAGTAACACATCTTATGTTTTGTTATTTCTCTCTGTAGGGCAAACTTAGTTATTCAGTGTGAAAACTGGTGGAACTTAGCTAAGCAGTTTGCAAGCCGAAGCCCACCTCTGAATTTCTTGTCAAGTCCTGTGCAGAGGACACTGATGAAGGCTCTTGTCTTAGGAGGTTTTGCACATATGGACACAGAAACCAAGCAGCAGTATTGGACAGAGGTAACAGTTCCCTTTATTTTGATTGCACCCTCTTATGTCTTATCCTGTGTGTTGTTATAAAATACTCTTTGGAGACATAAACATTTTAGTCATACCTTTCCGATGCTTTTTCCCTTATAATGAGTAGGTTGAATTATTTTACAAATATTATCAGTTATTCTGTAGTTGGCACATTTTTGCCCACAACTCAAATGAGAGCCTAAGGAATCAGTGAAATATCCCCTTGTCTTGAATACAGAGATGCAGATTAACCACTGTATTAGTTTGCTAGGACTGCTGTAACAAAATACCACAAACTTAGTGACATAAACAACACAAAATTATTGTCTTAAGAGTTCTGTAGACTAGAAGTCCAGGATCAAGGTGTTGGTAGGGTTGGTTCCATTTGAAGGCTGTGAGGGAGAAGTTGTTCCAAGCCTCTCCCCCAAATTTCTAGTGGTTTGCTGGCAGTCTTTGGCACTCCTTAGGTTGCAGAAGCATCATCATAATCTGTCTTTATCTTTACATAATATTCTCCATGTGTGCATGTCTGTAAAGATACCTACCAGTCATACTGAATTAGAGGCCCATCCTAATGACCTTTTCTTTTTTTTTAAGATTTTATTTATTTATTCATGAGAGACAGAGGCAGAGACATAGGCAGAGGGAGAAGCAGGCTCCACCCAGGGAGCCTGATGCGGGACTCCATCCCAGGTCTCCAGGATCACACCCTGGGCCGAAGGCAGGCGCCAAACCGCTGAGCCACCCAGGTGTCCCATCTAATGACCTCTTCTTAATTTAATTATATCTGCAACAATCCTGTTTCCAAATAAGGTCACATTCTCAGGTAGTACGGACTTGGACTTCAACATATTAATTTGAGGGGGACATAATTCAATACCACTGTGGACCCATTGCCTTACATAAGTTAGCTTTAAATCAGGAACCAAGAGTTATTGTATGTAAGTGAATGGCCTATAGTTCTTCTGACCAGAATGCTCTTAATGTCTGAGAAGGGAACAGAGTAACAGAATTAGGTATTCATCTGTGACTTCAGGCCAGGTTTAAATAATTATATTGTCATATGTATAGCTTTAAATAGAATTAGGATATCTTCATGAATATGCATATTCACTCAGGACAGGACTGATTATTTGAAGTTATGTTCTATGCTAAGAGGAGTTAGAAAAAGAGATAGTCAGGAGCTGTATTTTGAGCTTGAACCTGAAGAACAGAGGTTGGCATATTGGAGCCCATAGACCAAATCTAGCCTGCTGTCTCTTTATAAATAAAGTTTTATTGAAACAGTCCTATCCAGTTGTTTACATTTTATCTCTGGCTGCATCTGTACTACAGTGCAATTGTAATTGGGTAGTTGGGCCAGAGATGACATGTTCTGTAAAGTCTATATTTACTCTCTGGCCCTTTGGAGACTTAAATTCCATCTTTGGGGTTTTTGGGCAGTTAGTGAATTGGGAAGAGGATGATAGTGACAGAATTCTGTGAATGGCATTGACTAAGTCATGTTCTCTGATTCATGGTTTTTGGAACCTAAATTACTTCAATAAGTGGTTTAACTTACACATGTTGTGAAGTGATTATTACAAGAAGTTTAGTCATCTCATACAATAAAAAGAAAAAGTTTTTCTTGTGATGAGAACTCTGAGGATCTATTCTTTTAATCGTTTGCTTTCCTGTATATCATAGAGCATTGTTAACTTTGGTCTTCATGTTGTACATCACACTTCTAGTACTTACTTATCTTACAACTGGAAGTTTGTACCTTTCAACTACCTTACTCAAATTTCCCCTCTCACCCCTATTTTCCATCTTAGTTGCTACAAATCTTTTTCTTTCTTTCTTTTTTTAATCTTTCTTTTTAAAGATTTATTTATTTATTCATTCATTCATTCATTCATTCATTCATTCATAGAGACACAGAGAGACAGACAGACAGAGGCAGAAGGAGAAGCAGGCTCCATGCAGGGAGCCTGATGTGGGACTGTATCCCAGGTTTCCAGGATCACGCCCTGGGCTGCAGGCGGCGCTAAACCTCTGCGCCACCGGGGCTGCCCACAAATCTTTTTCTGAGTTGGGATTTTTTGTTTTCTTATTTCATTTTATTAAAATTCCTCATATAAGATCATATGGTATTTGTCTTTCTTTGTCTAAGTTACTTAACATATACCCTCAAGGTTCATCCATGTGGTTGCAATGATAGGATTTTCTCATTTTTTTGGCTATATATTCCATTGCTTATGTACCACAACTTCTTTATCCATTCATCCATTGATGGACACTCAGGTTGTTTCCATGTCTTGGCCATTGTAAATAATGCTGCCATGAATGTGGGGTACAGATGTTCTCCCAAATTAATGTTTTTGTTTCCTTTGGATATATTGCCAGAAGTGAAATTACTGGGTCATATGATAATTCTGCTTTTAATTTTTCCATGGTCCTCTATACTGTTTTCCATAATGGCTGCACCACTTTACAATCCCCACCAGTAGTGCACTGGGATCCCCTTTTCTCCACATTCTTGCCAGCATGTATCTCTTGTCCTTTTGATGCTAGCCATTTTAAAAGGCATGTGGTTTTGATATCCATTTCCCTAATGACTAGTGAACTATGTGTTATTTCTTTATGTAGACCAGAAGTTACAATGACCCTCAGAATGGGGAATATAGGGGCGTCTGAGTGCTCAGTCAGTTGAGCTTCCAGCCCTTAGTTTTGCTCAGGTCATGATCTCAGGATGGTGTGATCAAGCCCCTCATCAGACTTCATGCTAGGTGTGGAGCCTGCTTAAAATTCACTCTCCCTCTCCCCCACCATGCACTTGTAAGTGCACATGCCCATTCTCTCTCTCTCTCTCTCTCTCTCTCAAATAAATCTTTAAAATGGAGACTGTAACATGTGGTTCAGATATTGTTTTCAGTGCTTTCTGCCTCCAGTAATTAGAAATGCTTTAGAAAGTGGAATATTTATTCAAGTCAAGGAAATAAAGTTGAAATAAATGAAGCATGTGAATTGAATTTTTAGAAAATTTATGCTTTACTTTGATAGGTTCTTCAGCCACTTCAGCAGCGATTCTTAAGAGTGATAAATCAAGAAAACTTCCAGCAGATGTGTCAGCAAGAGGAAGTCAAACAGGAAATCACTGCCACACTGGAGGCCCTGTGTGGCATTGCTGAGGCTACCCAGATTGACAATGTAGCAATTCTTTTTAATTTTTTGATGGACTTCCTTACCAATTGTATTGGATTGATGGAAGTTTACAAAAATACCCCAGAAACTGTCAATCTCATAATAGAAGTTTTTGTTGAAGTTGCACATAAACAGATATGCTATCTTGGAGAGGTAAGCATTTTCTAATTTTATCCCTTTAGGATTAGAACTCCTTAAAGTACAACAAAATAACAGATACTTTACTTTAAATTTAATGATTATTATCTGAAATAATACTTTTGTGCCTCCAGAAGAGTTTCCAAAAAGACTTCAGAACTTTTCAGAAGAACTCAGAATTCAGAGGAAGGCTTATTGAAGGAATATAAATTCTTGGCCTAATACTGTTAGTAATCAGTAATTTTTTGAGATATAATGTTATTCAAATTCATCCAAATGAGGAATGTTTGATAAGACAGATGGTAGAAAAATGTAATCAACTTCTGTCTCTTGAAACTATAAGGCTTAAAATTTTAAATGGCAGTTTGTATCTTTGCTTTATAAATCAGATGGATATTTAGACACTGAATTCTTTTACAATCAGGATGCAAAGTGCATATTTAATCCTATTTAGAAATTACTTAGCTTTTTTAAAACTGCTTTAAAAAATATAATTGTAATTGCCTACAGATTAACTTAAATCTTGTTTTGAACCATTTCATATTGGTTCCTGATTTGTAATTTTTTGTTAGATCAGAGGTACCTGCTCAAAAGTAAGGTTTTATTTTTTAAATATTACAAATGTAATCACAGATGCATAACTGAGAAGGCGAGCTATTGCCATTTATTCTGATGTTTAAGACGACTGTTTGGTACTCTGTGCTTTTATTTTTGCAAATTAAACAGTGTTAAATTTTGAAACAATAAATGTTATACAAGAAGTTAATAAACAGCAGAAGTAAAACATTTCTGTTGCCAAAATCTTATCTCTCTAGTGTGTATTAATTACCAAATGAACAAAAAGTGTTTGTCAAATTTTGTTAGGAAACTGCTAATTTTTGGGCAGCCTCGGTGGCGCAGTGGTTTAGTACCGCCTGCAGCCCAGGGCATGATCCTGGAGACCCGGGATCGAGTCCCACGTCGGGCTCCTACATGGAGCCTGCTTCTCCCTCTGCCTGTGTCTCTGCTTCTCTCTCTATCTGTGTGACTATCATAAATAAATAAAAATTTTAAAAAATATATTTTAAAAAAAAGGAAACTGCTAATTTTTAAAATGTAACTGCAATCTTTAATATATGGTTTTTCATTTTTCTTTAATGTTTTATAGTAGCTTAAAACAAGTATTTGACCTGTTGGGACTCAGAGTAAACTTATTAGATTATAGATTATAATTTTAAATTTCTATTTTAGGGTTTATATTTTTTCCCAACTAAGTTCTATTTAGTAGTGTAATTTATGCACGTTCTTTTACAGTCCAAAGCAATGAACCTATATGAAGCCTGCCTTACTTTGCTGCAAGTATATTCTAAGAATAATTTAGGGCGGCAAAGAATAGATGTTACAGCAGAGGAAGAGCAATACCAAGACCTGCTTCTCATTATGGAACTTCTTACTAACCTTCTCTCAAAAGAATTCATAGATTTCAGTGATACAGGTAAGATGTAGTGTGATG